>NC_083328.1:34657183-39692722 GCF_963455315.2 Globicephala melas | reverse complement strand
AGAGAACCGAACAGAAGAAATAGTTTTTTTTGTCCTCCTTTATGTAATATTTCTTTTTCTCTGGCTGCCTTCCTGTTTTTATCTTTGGATTTATCAGCAGTCTGTCTACGGAGCGTGTGTGTGTGCTTTATATTTTTCCTGATCTGGTTACACCAAGCCTCTTGCTTGTGCTCTTTAGACAATTCTTGGCCATTGTCTCTTCAAGTATTTCAAGTACTGGGATTTGCTTAAAGAAATGAAGAGTGAAAAATGGTAAAACTGAAGGTAAATTCGAAGCACATATTTTTATAGAATAGTTTTGGTCTCAGATGAGAAAACATATTAAGTTGGTAACAACAGAGCCAGGCGCAAACAATAGTGGTGGGTCTTCTAAGTATCAGTAGTAACAATTCTATTCTAGACATTGCAGAAATAGTCAAGCCCACCACCTAACCCACTGCTCCCGTTCCTTCTCATTAAGTCCCAATGATCCATCGCTCATTATGGTTCAAGAAATCATCAGAGGTTGTCCTGTTCAAAGTAGAGGATGCCCTACATCACATCTACTCAGCCCACCTCTGATTCTAACCTGCTTCACGGGCAGTTCCTTGAAAGCACAGACTCACCTCTCACTGACAGCTTCTCACCTCAAGCCCATTCCACCAGTGTATCCACTTTTCCACCCTAGAACCTTCTGCAACAGGGGTCCCCAACCCCCGGGCCATGGACTGGTTAGGTACCAGGCCACACAGCAGGAGGCGAGCGGTGGGCGAGTGAGTGAAGCTTCATCTGCCGCTCCCCATTGCTCGCATTACTGCCTAAACCATTCCCCACTCTCCCTTCTGTGGAAAAACTATCTTCCACAAAGCCAGATCCTGGGGCCAAAAAAGTTGGGGACTGCTGTTCTACAACACTACAGGACCCTCCAAAGCCCAGCACCAGAGCAGCCAGGATGGCAGGGAAGTCAACACCCTGGGGCTACCCACAACCATGAGGGCATGAGAGGCTGGTGGTAAGTGCCCTGGCCTCTCATCCCTCAGGGGGACATGCTCTATGCTTCTCAGACGTCTTAGCACAATTGAGCTCTGCTTCTTACAGTAGCACACCCTCATCTTGATTCTTTCTCCTCCCCTGTCTCACCCTCCTGCCTCCTGGGATCACCTCCCAGAAAACTATCTGCACCAAAGCTGTGGTCTCAGGCTCTACTCTAACCAAGATAGATTCCGTTACTGATGACTCAGGACCTCAGCACTGTCTGGCTGCATCAGCCCAGAAAGAGCCCTTCTTGTTGCCGCCAGGCCCACCAGGGAACAGACACGTGTGCCAGAAAGAACCACTCAGCTTCATTATTCTGAAGAACAAGGCAACCGCTAATGCTAGGGAGAGGGAGGTGGCAGGGCGAGTGCCGCCCTCCCAGGGACCGGTCATTGCTCCGCATTCTTTCCACTGACGTGAACACCCAGAGGAGCCGAGAACATGTGGTTGAAGAGCCAACTGTCCTCGAGTTGTCTTCTTCCCAGGCCTCCATCAGACACACGCAAGTACACAGACACAGCGCAGTGTCCTAAAAGGGAATCTTTTGTCATGTCAAATCATGACAAATTTATGGCAGGTTTTGGACCTGGACTGTCCTCAACCCATCTTTCTACGCTTCTCAGAGTGGAGAGTCAGGGCCATGTGTCCCAGAACCCAATGACTCCCATGACTAAAGGCAGGCATGGCACATTACAAGCCCAGCCTGGGAGCAGTTCCCCAGGCAGCTCGGCCAGCCAAGACCTCCCCACTCCCTGTGCACCCTGACCCCTGTGGTGAGTCACCTAGCCCGGCCACCAATCCATCAATAGAGAAAAGACAGCCCTCTCCCTTTTAGGAGCAAAACAACTTCCTCAAAGCACTGGACTTGGGGCCATTCAGAGACTCGTGGAGGGCTTCCCAAGGAAACAGTAGGACGGTTTAGAGCTTCGCAATTCTTCCAGCTCCAAGCTAAACCCCATGGAGAGCCCCTTGTGTGCAAATAAGGCACCAGGCGAGATACAGAGAGATTTCAGTCTAACGGGAAAAATGACAACTAACAGCACAGGAAGATGACGCCCATGGGCTTTTTCAAAAAGGGTTTTCAGGGACTTCCCTGGTGGCACAGTGGTTAAGAATCCGCCTGCCAATGCAGGGGACATGGGTTCAAACCCTGGTCCGGGAAGACCCCACATGCCACGGAGCAACTAGGCCCGTGTGCCACAACTACTGAGCCTGCGCTCTAGAGTCTGCGAGCCACAACTACTGAGGCCTGCGTGCCTAGAGCCCGTGCTCTGCAACAAGAGAAGCCACCGCAATGAGAAGCCTGTGCACCGCAACGAAGAGTAGCCCCCGCTCGCTGCAACTAGAGAGAGCCCGTGCACAGCAGCAAAGACCCAACACGGCCAAAAATTATTTAAAAAAAAAAAAAAAAGGATTCTCAGTAACTCCCTTTAGATTTCATGATACACCAGAGGATAAAAGTGTGACAGGTGCAACAGGGTGTAACTGTGGACCCAATTTTCAAGTGGAAAACTGAGTTGACAGTGTCCCAAATCCAGAAGTAGCAAAAGTAAAACCACTGGGTTAAGAAACAGTACTTAGTAAGAGCTTCTTGTGCATGTTAAGAACAGTTTGCAAACTGGGAGCTTTCAAGTTTAACACTGATGTGACGCTCAGGGGCGTGACGTTACAGGATGGATTATGAATCAAAAATGGGGAGGCTGTTTCATCTTTACAGTAATGGGTGATGACAGTGGGGGTGTCCAGGTGGCAGGGGGTTGATTTCAAGTGATTATCTGATACATTTTTAGGAAGGTGACCTAGGTTTCTTTTATGATTCTCAGAGACATTTATAAGAAACAGCCCAAGTATAAGCTAGATTTAGTTCTGCTTACGTGGCTTCTGGGAATTCTCAGCTCTGGTCTCCATTTTGTATTTAATTTTGACAACAGACACTAAGAGACCTAAAGGCCAGTGAGAAGTTTAATGAAGGTCCAAAGCGTGTTTTTTCCTATGGGAAGAGAAGCGTTCTCTCTGAGCTCTGCCCATGCTCCTGGGAAGCCCCAATCTAAGAACGCACCTCCTTTTATAAGGTCGAGCCAAGACGGAGACTCTGTCTGCTGCAGGCACCTGCGCTGGCCTCGGGCCCCCAGGGAACAACTCACTCAGCAGACATTAGGGACCCACACAGAACCCCAGTCATGACATTACCTTTAAAAGCCATAGAACTGCTTTAAAAATATATATATCTGAAGCTGAACCTCAGAAAGGTGCCGTGATTAAAGATGGGAGGAGATCTAGACTCTCCCGACCCTCTCCGCTTTGAGGATCACGCCTCTAAGGCACCCTGAGATGTTCGGCTACATCACCTGGGCTTTTCCAGTCTCGAAAGATTTTCCAGCTCAAAGATCCATATTTCAGCACATTCCCAGGCTGAACTGAAGATGGTGCAAGTCCCTCAACCTTCCTCCATGGAGAGGTGGGGGGACTGCCTTAGTGACTGGCCTGTCCAAAAGAATGGGGCAAAAATGATTTTCTAAGACTTCGGAGCTGAGGTCATAAGAAGTCTTTCCAGAGAAAGGCAAATATCAGACATCTATTATACGCAGAATGTAAAAAAAAAAAAAAATACAGATGAACTTATTTACAAAACAGAAACAGAGTTACAGACTTAAAGAGAGAACTTATGGTTACCGGGGGGAAGGGTGGTGGGGAGGGATAGTTAGGGAGTTTGGGATTGACATGTACACACTGCTCTATTTAAAATGGAGAACCAACAAGGACCTACTGTATAGCACAGGGAACTCTGCTCAATATTCTGTAACAACCTAAATGGGAAAAGAATTTGAAAAAGAGTAGGTACATGTATATGTATAACTGAATCACTTTGCTGTACGCCTGAAACTATCACAACACTGTTAATCAACTCTACTCCAATATAAAATAAAAAGTTAAAAAACAGAATAAGAAGCCCTGCAACTTCTGCCTGGGATTCTCATCCTTGGGTTGCTCCCACTTGGAGCCTGGCCACCATATTGTGAAAGTCCCAAGCCACGTGTAGAGGCCACACACTGGTGCTCTAGTGACAGCCTCAGCTGACAGCCAGCCTCAACTGCCAGCCACGTGGATGAGGCATCTTGGAGGTCCAACCCTGTCGAGCCCTCAAATAACTGCAGCCCAGCCCCATCTGACTGCAACTGCACAAGAACATGCCTGCCCAGATAATCCCAGCCAACCTGCAAAAGCATGAGAAATAGTCATAAATTACTGTTTTAAGCCACTAAGTTTTGGTGTCATTTTTAACCAGCAAACAGATAACAAGAGTCCGCGTACAGGGGATATCGGTAAGAACCAAGTTCCCTGCCCACAATAAGGGGCTGGTTCCCATAATCCAGCTGCCCATCCTTCACAGCTCCGCGTGCCTCCTGGGGACCTGGGGCACTCTGGAGGGACTCCTTGCTTCCAAACTCCTATGGAATGCAGCAAGGGTACAGCAGAGTCGGGAGGGCCTGGGGAGACCCTCAAATCCAAGAGCCTCATTGTGCTAAGAACCTGAAGCTCAGAGAAACAACGGATAAACTGGTGACAAGGCAGGGCTGCAAGCTGGCGCTCCTGTCTGTCCTGTGCTCCTGCTGCTTCCTCATCTGTCCTGGAATGGAGCCGGCAGAGTCTTGAACACAGATTCTGCCATGCTCATCTCCTTCCCTGGCAGAGTTACTCTGAGAACCACAGGAATGCTGCTTGCCTGAGACCTCAGAATTCATCTGCTCTCCACAAGCTCATCTCACTGCCTAGAAGGGCAGTCTGCCAAACGATGCCCCTTCAAATTTGCTCACTATACCCGCTTTGAGCATCTACCATGTGCCAGGAAAAGAGTTAGGCAGAGACATAAGGTACACGAGCAAAAATAAAAGAGCCACTTCCCCAAAGCCATCAGCCTAGGACAGGTTACGCACACAATCCGCTGCAACTCCATGGGAGGAGTCCTCCAAAAGCATTGTCTGTGACGTGCCATGGGGTCACCAGCGGGCCACTTCTGGGAGAGCAAAGCAAGGCTTCGCAGGGTGCAGCTCGCTTTGAAGAATAAGTAGGAATTGACAAAGCAGGTATGGGATGAGAGTCCAGACAGAAGGAAGAAGACAAAAGTGTGAAGGAGTCAAACTCCAAAGTATGCCTCTGACCTTCAAATATTTTGTATGGCATATGAGTCAGGGTCATGGTGGAACAAGATGGGACTAAGAAGCTGAGACTGGGCAAGGCAGGGCTCAAAGGTCAGGAAAAGCATTTGGCATTTCATCCTGCAGGAAAAATCAGACACTGTACACCAAACAGTAACAAGCCAAGTCTGCATTTCACAACAGAGACTTTGGCAGTGAGGAGAACAGATGAGAATGCTATTAGTCAGCTCTTGCTGAGTAACAAATACCCCAAAATTGTAGTGGTGTACAACAATAAGTGTTTATTTCTCACTCTTGTATACACCTGCATTTTGGCTAAGAACGACTGACCTTGCCTGGGATCGTCTGGGCTTGGCTCCAGACAATGTGTGGGGTTCAGTTCTGCTCCATGTACCTTTCACCCATCTTAACCAGAAGCTATCCTGAGCACTTTCTCCTCACAGAGATGGCCGAAGTGCAAAAGGCAAGCCCAACAGCACAAGCACATTTCAAGCCTGGACTCCGGACCCACAGAAACTGTGAGATAAGAAATTCGTGCTGTTCTAAGCTGTTAAGTTTGCAGTAACTTGTTATTCAGCAAAGAAAAACTATTACAGACCCCAGTCCAAGGGGCTGATAGTCTACAGTGAGTATAGCAGTTATGGTACAACATCATTGAGGACATGGGTTCTTTATCTCCTTCTGTTCCACCTTCCTTATCACATGACTTCCAGTTTCATCCATAGCTTATCCTCATGGTCCAGGATGGTGGCTTAATCTCCAGCCACCCTATTTAGATTCCAGGCACAAGAAAAAGGAAGGAGAGAAAGACCAAAGAGGCATTTCCTGGCCATTTTCCCTCTACTTTAAGAAACAATTCTAGAAGTCCTATTTTCCACTTATTTTTCAATAGCAGAACTTACTCTCTCCAGTTGGAAGGAGGTTGAGAAAAGTAGCTGAGCACAACTGCTGCTCTTATCATATAATCCAGAAATTATACCCCTTGATATTTACCAAAAGGAATTAAAAACTTATCTCCACACAAAAACCTGCCAGGGATGTTTATAGCAGATTTATTCATAATTGCCAAAAGTTGGACGCAACAAAGATGCCCTTCAGTGGGTGAATAGGTAAATAAACTGTGGTAATATACATATGGTATATTATTCAGCACTGAAAAGAAATGAACTCTCAAACCATGAAAAGACATGGGGGAAACTTAAAATCATATTACTAAGTGAAAGAAGCCAATCTTTAAAAAAAACCTACATACTATTTAATTCCATCTATGTGACATTCTGGAAAAAGTAAAACAAGGGACACAGTAAAAACAATCAGTGGTTGCCAGGGGTTGGTGGGTAGGGAAAGGGATGAACAGGCAGAACACAGAGGATTTTTAGGGCAGTGAAAATACTCTGTATGATACCACAATGATGGATACATGTCATTATACGTTTGTCCAAACCCATAAAATGTACAACACCAAGAGTGAAGCATAATGCAAACTATGGACGTCGAGTGATTATGAAGTGTCAGTGTAGGTTTATCAACTGTAACAGATGTATCATCTGGCACGATGTATGGAGGAGGCTATGCACTTGTGGATGCACGAAGTATGAGAGACATTTCCCTCAATCTCCCCTCAATGTGCTGTGAATATTAAACTGCTCTAAACAAATAAAGCCTTTAAAAAAGCAAAAACAAAAAAACTTGGTACCTCGACAAAGACAGGAAGCACGGATATTAGGTAGGTGTATATTGGGAGGTATATTAGTTTTCTATTGCTATAAAACAAATTACCACAGACATAATGGCTGGTGATGTTTCTGCTGGTATCACATCCAAAAACCAGCAGGTTTTTGATGAACCCCTCGTATGTTGTTGGGATTCACTGCATGAGACAGGAGATTTCTCCCGCAGATCTTTCCCAGGTAATTCCATCCCTATTTTTGGCTTCTGTTGAGAGGACTGAGGGGGGGCATGAGTCAGAAACCTAACCTCTTTAGAGAGCCCCGTGTGTCACTGAAAACTGTGCTCTTTTCTTCCTCTGAAATACTAGCAAAAGCCTGCCCAGCTGCACCTTGCCTTCTTTCCAGAGCACACTTTCCCAGCAGTGGACCTTCTAATTTTGGTGTCTTTTGCAATCTGGATAGGTTAAAAATTTCTCAGATTTCAAGTCCTTATTCTCTTTTATTTAACAATTCTTTTCTTCAACTGATCTCTTTCTTCTCAGCAAAAAGGAACTAGGTTGTGCTTTTAATACTTTACTCAGAAATCTCTTCAGCTAAGTATCTAAATTCATCTCTTACAAGTTCTGGTTTCCTTTCAAGTTCTACAACCGTAAGACAAAACTCAGCTAGGTATTCTGCCACTATGTAACAAAGGTCCCCTTTCCTCCTGTTTCCAATAACGTGCTCCTGTGTTTCCTTCTGAGCCCTCACCAGAAACACCTTTAATGTTCAGTTTTCCACCAGTGTTCTGTTTGTGACAATAGAGGTATTTTACAAGACAACACGGGCTTTCTCTTTCATGCTTCTTGCTTTCTCCTGAGCCCTCACATCCATATTCCTACCAACAGTCTTTTCAAGGCAACCCCGACCTCTATCACGGTCCTTTCAGCTTTTACCCATCACCCAATTCCAAAGCCACTTCCACGTTTTCAGGTATTTGTTACAGCAGCACTCCACCTCCAGGTACCAAAATCTATATTAATTTCCCATTGCTGCTGCAATACATTACCATAACCTTAGTGGTTTAAAACAACAACAACAAATTTCCTCTCCTACAGTTCTGGTGGTGAGAAGTCTACAATCAACAGGGCAGCATAGTGGTATTCCTTCTGGAGGCTTTAGGGTAGAATCCATTTCTTGCCTTTCTCAGCTTCTAGAGGCTGCCTGCATTCCTTGGACCATGGCCCCCTTCCTCCCATCATTCCAGCCTCTTGCTTCCATCGTCTCTCCAACCGTGAGCTCTGCCTCCCAAGCATAAGGACCCTTGTGATCCTGTGATCATATTGGGCTCATCCAGATAACCCGGAATAATCTCCCCACTCCAAGAGCCTCACGTTGATCGTATGTGCAAAGTTCCTTTTACCATACAAAGGGATAGAGTCACAGGTCCCATGGCTGAGGATGTGGACATCCTTGATGGGCCATTATTTAGCTGACCGACAGTGTAATGATGACCATGTGACTATGCATTTGCCAAAACCCATGAAACTTTACAGTGCAAAATTATGAGGGAAAAAAATCAGACAAATCCCAATAGAGCGGCGTCCTACAAAATCCCTTGTCAGTCCTCCTCCAGACTGTCAAGATCATCAAAGACAAGGAAAGTCTGAGAAACGACCACAGTCACGAGAAGCCTAAGGGGACATGATGAACGTATTGTGGTACTTGGATGGGATCCCGGAATAGAAAGAAGACATTAGGTTAAAACTAAGGAAATCTAAATAAAGTATGGGCTTTAGTTAATAATAATGTAAATGTGTTGGTTCATTATTGTGACAAATGCACCACATTAATGGTAAATAATAATAGTGGAAACTGGGTTTGGAGTACTTGGGAATTTTGTACTACCTTTGTAATTTTCCTGTAAATTGAAAACGTCTATAAAATTCAAAAGGTTGTTTTAGAAAAATAATAGAGAGCTATTCGAGTGTTTCGACTGGGGAAAGTACCATGATAATCCCGGGGCCTGAGAAAACAGTGCATTTGCATTGGAAGAGGAAATGACTGGAGCCCAAAGAATCATGTGGAAGCCACTGTGGTCGGTGATGATGGCCTTGACCAGGGCCCACGAGAGCTGTCAAGAGGTTATGAATCCCTGGATTCACCCCCAGCACCACCAAGGATCATGATGAAGTAAGTCCATGGGACCACATCTCACTTTGGGTACCAGGCTCCTTGATTAGATGGATTGAAATAGCTGTGTGTTTTGAGCTCAAAACAAATATGAACAGGTGAACAGACAATCAAAAGACCAGCTGTAACTGTTCAGCAGTCCACGGTGTAATGAACCTAGAAACTTGGTCTCAACAGATGCTCACATAAGAAGCCCGTGAGTCTTCTTGAATAGCTGAACACTTGGGACAGATAACCCAAGGTTTCATCCAACCCTAAAACCCTCTTTACTGTGACTCTGGCTTGTACCATTGTTCTTGAATAATATCCTTCAGCTGTCTCATAAAACATGTCCCAGGCTTGTTTCTGAAAGAGACTAAAAACCCCAGCAAAGCAAGTTTTGGTTAAATCCATTTGGCTTTAGTGTTCAGCTCCCCGCAGAAATCCAGGTCAGTCGATCAGGATGCAATTTGTTGAAAGCCTGCCTTTGGGACAGAAGCATCAGCCAACACAGGGAGAGAAAAGAAGGGCAGGTGTGATGGTGGTGACTTGCGTTTGCAAAACGGAGCAGTCGGCCACTTGGCTAACATGGGGTATTTTGAAGTAAACATATGAAATTGAGCAGTTTCCCGGTTTCCGTCAGCTGAAGATTAGAAGACAGAAGTCAAATGCAGGCATTTTTTTTCCCTCCACAAATGACACGCAGTGTTCAGAAAGCTCTTTGTAAAACATCATCGGATGGCTGGGGGTTACAGACAGTGTTCCCTGCACCTAGGAAACAGGGAGATCTTCCGGCCCTATTATTTGGGCATAAAGTACAGATAATCTCCAGCTCAGGAAATCCGTAAGCCCCTCCCCCACAATAAGCAAACGAGCACATATCCAAGTAAAAGAGACCAGGAATGAAATGAATGTGCTGACATTGCTGGGGGTAGGGAGGATGGGTGGTATGGTGGGGGGGTATTTTGTTTGGTTGGTTGTTCTGTTGTTCTGTTTTTGTTTTGTCTTGTTTAATGTTTAGGCATTCCTCGTGTTTCTGTAACCAGCACAGGGTTTTACTCATCAAAAGCACTCCGTAAACCAAGGTCAGTAATGGCCCGGAAGACTCAATTCAACGGTTTACAGGACACGAAGACTTTGCCAACAGCGCCCCCTGCAGGACAGGTGGAGTGCCCGTCCCTCGGGTCTAGGGGAAAAACAAGGAATGAAAGAGAGTCTTTAGACCATGGATTTCTCTTCAAGCAAGAGTCAATAGCCCAGGGCAGCCCTGTTCCTTACCCTCCCCCCGCCCCCATCGGGGAAAGCGCCTTTGCCCGAGCCCAGATGGTCCCATCCTATTCAATCCTCACCTGCCTCATTGGTGGCTCACTCAGCCAATTATCACAGAAAACAGAGGAAGGGGCCAAAGCTGTGTGTTTTATGTGACCCAGACAGTGACAATCTTTGATCTTTTTCTTTAGAAAAGATTACCTGCATCTGTGTATAAATAGCTGCAAAGGAAGCATTTATGTCCCCAAAGGAGGGGAACAGACCGCAGGCAAAACAGGGACACTTTCCTGGTCCATCTCTCTTCTGTTTCAGTTCAGAAGGCCACCTTCTGGTGTCTGGCCTGTTGGAAGAATCTCGTCCCAGTGCTGCCTGTGATTTTCCTGTTGGAGGCTTAACTGCTACTAAAGATAAGGACGTCTGACCCAGAGCACTGGGGAGAGTCTTCTGTTTGCCAAAACCCAGGGACTGGAAGAAAGACGCCATCTATGTTTTCAGGTCAGTGACTGCATCAAATTCTTCTCATCACAAACTCTGGAGCAAGGCAGCTTCTACACGTCCTAGCAGGGTGATGGGCCCTCTAGAAGATTCCATGATGTCATCTCCCCGAGGAGCCAGGTTCTTTTTATGCACAAACCAGTTCTAAGAAAACTGCGATGCATTACAGCTGTGACTGACTGCCCGAAGCCCCCCATCAGCGCGTCCACGCGTGGCTGCCCGTCTTGTGGCTGTGAGAGGGCAGCGTGGCCTGAGTAGCAGGGACTGGTGACACAGGGATCTCACTGATCTTATTTTACATCCTGGGGGGCTCCTGGTCTGCCCCAGTCAGATTTCTTCCTTCGGCTTCTGCTTGGATGACCCAGGAGGTGTTTTTCTTTATCATCCTGATGACTCATCTGTATTCCTGTTTCTATGAACCAGGACCAATACTAAAAAGGTTTTCTACTGATAAATAATACACGAATGTAGGTGGGTCACATATAGTGCATTCTACTCAGATGGATTTAAAAAAAACAACATACTCATCACTTCTGGAGACTTCTGCTTTCAGTAACAGCAGGCTAGCTAACTTAGGCAAAACCTCCCCGTAAAATCCAACTTCTTAAAAGCACCAATTTTCTAACAAGGAATAGCAAAGGGTGACCCCCTGTTTGCTGGTACTCTCAGCCTGGGTGCTAATCATGTAAAACACTGGACAGAGGATCCAATTCTACACAGAACAATTAAGTTCACTCAGAGGTCAGCTTCCTCGGGCATGGAGTCGCTGTGTCGCTGCATCACAGTGAGAAGCGGTAACTGACAGTCACAGTGGTGAATGTGAGTCGGCAGGGGAGTTAAACCACCTAGACACGCTGCTTAAGAGTCACCTGCTTTAGAAAGACTTCTCTCCAAAATGCTCAAAAATGGTCATGGCGTAAAAGTTGCCTGGACATTTAAAGGCACATATGAAAGATGGATTTACATGAAATGCCATATTCTCAGAGAATAGTGGATAAAGGAGGTGTTTCTGTTTGCTTTTTAATCAGTGACTACAAACCAAACCTTGAAAAGTTTACAGAATCTGCACCATCATAATGACCTACGCAGCCGGCTGAGGACCCCTGGGAACCTTCCGGTGACAGCTCCTGTTCTATATACATCAAAGGACATTGTCAACCAACCACTGGGGAAGCAGCCTGCAGGCCCACTCCTGGCCAAGTGCCCACCCCAACCTGGCCAGGTAACACGGGAAAGGTACAGGTCCCCAGATCCGCGCACGGGGCCCGCTCGCCCAATTCAAGCAGGGTGGGAAGGGAACAGACACACCCTGGTAATAGCTGTCCCCACCTGCACACAGGTGCGCAAGGGGCTGCTGGTGAGCTTGCTTCTTAACTCCTGCTTGGCCCTTATCAACCTAAGCTCGGGGTTGGACTCGGAGGGTTAAACTGAGCCTTCAGGGAGGGTGTTCTGAGTGACGCTTCGTTAGCCGCCCACCCAAGCAAGAGGCCACCACCTTCCCAAGACACTGTAAACAGGATACTGCGAAGAAGGTAGAAAGTGATAGATTGGCAGAAGTGGGTAAGACATTAGCAGGCATAAATACAGAGAATTCTAGCTCATGTTGCTTAAAGATGGTGGGGTTAATGGTTCATCGTGTTCTTACAGAGAATTTGTCACGACTCCTCAGCCAGTCCAATCCGCTGTGGACTGTGATGCCTCCTGAACCTGGCTGCTCCCTTTCCGAGCCGCACTGTCTGGTCCCTGGACTCTTCCAACAGTCTCCCGATGCATCCCCTGCTTCCTCTCTTGCTTTCTGCAGCCCATCCTCCACTCAGCAGCCAGTGATCTTGTTAAAGCACAAACAAGACCAATGACTCCCCTGCTTCAAGCCTTCCAAAGGCTTGCCATCACTTAGAATGAAATCCAGAACTTTCGCTGTGGCCTCAAAGACCTTACCTGCTCTGGCCCCTGTTGGTCTGCCCTTTGACACATCTCCTAACATCCTCACCTTAGTCACACTGTCCCAGGCGTCCTGGCCTCCTTGCCACGCAGGCCGTGGACACATCAAGGCTGCTCCCACCTCAAGACCTTTACCACTATCGTCCCCTCTGCCTGGACACTCTTTGCCCAGGTACTTCCCTGGCTGGATTCTTTTCACCACTCAGTTCTTCACTGAACCATCAACTCCTCAAAGAGGCCCTCCCTGACTACCCTGGCCAAAAAATTAGCCCCTTCCCATCCATCCCCTTCTATGACATCATTTTATTCTGGTTACTTGGTAGCCCATAATAGTTCCAGCAATTATCTTGCCTATCTGGCTTTTACTTGGGTTTTTTGGGTTTTTTTTTTTACTCTCTTCCTAAAATATAAACCCCCCTAGTCTGTCTTGTTCTGCATCTCTACTATCCAGACAGCACTTGGCACAGGGTAGGTGCTTAAGAAGTACTTATTGAATAAATCAACCAGGTTTTTTTAGACTCCGGAAGACATGTCATTTGAGCAGTTACATTGGCTGCAATTTTGTTTCAAGAGGATAAACTGGGCCACAAATTTGGTCTAGGGTTTATTTGGCTGTCTGTTAATCGTTTACCAATCTGGGCCAAATCTGGAAGAAAAATATCAAAGATTCAAAGTTGAAACATTTTCTCATTCCTCTCTGCCCCTTTAGACATACTCCTCCCTTCCTCCCCAAATCTGAATTTGCTTAAACATTTAAGCACAGCATCAGGTTGGCCAGATCCAGGCAGGCAGCACCAGGTTCATTACAGGTAAATGCGTTTCTTGTCTTCAGCATCTGCTCAAGCAGTGGCTCTCCAAATTGAGTGTCATCAGAAGCACCTGGAGGGCTTGTTGAAACACACATTACTGGACCCAGTGGTGTCCTGGAGCAATTCAGAACAGCTCCTGAGAGCCAATTGTTATACTTGCAGGAACTTTGCAAGCCAGTTGTGAAACACAGTTATCATTAAAAAATAAATCCTAAAAATGTTTAATAAAGAAATTATGGTTTTTAACTATATTAAAAGCATTTCCTAATTATTTTACTTCATGCTTCTATTACACTGCTCTTGAGGGCATCTATCCATTGGACCATGTGGTGGAAACAGCAAAAAATGGTGCATTGCTGCACCCCTCTGCCTAATTTCTCATTCAGTGGTGTCATGAACTTGGCCATCAAAGAAGTATTTACACCACAGAAATGGGCAAAGGCCACAGGTCTGGACTTGGCGTGTTATTTTGTTGACTGTCTAGACTTAAGAAAATGTTGGAGAATTTTTAATAATACAGGTTAAACTTAAACATGTCAGCCTGTAGCTATTGCCTTGTGAAGAGCAAAAAAAACAAAAATAAATTTTAAAAATTGAGGAAACAGTCTTCCAGTATTTATATTTAAAAACCATTATTGATTTGGCAAAGACGTTACTCGTGTCATGGACAAAAAGTGAAATTCTAACATGACATATATCTTCATTTCTTTCACTTTCATCTTACTCCTCAATCTAAACAAAAATACCAACCAACGTTCACATTGCAACTACACTTATTCATCAATTGCAACCATAGGTTGTCTCTGATACAAAAGTTTCGCAAAAATCAATGAAACTATTCTGTGAAAATCAATTTGCTACATGAAATTTATAATAGGGAATGTTGAATATTATAATATTATCATTTCTAGATTGTGTGCTATCCTATATACCTATAAAATTTATAATAAACTTATATACATAAATATTTGCATTTTTTTCAGAGAGCAAGCTGTTAAACTTTACCAGCACACCATCGGCTGGGCCCCAACACTGGAGCCCCAGATTCAGCAGGACTGAGGTGGGGCCCAAGAACTTGCCTTTCTAAAAAGTTCCTGAGTAATGTTAGTCCTGATGTTCTAGAGACCACTCTCGGAAAACAGAGAGCGTCTGGCTTAAAAGTAAAGGAGGCTTAAAGCCACAATGAGACATCACCTCACACCTATCAGAATGGCTATCATCAAAAAGACAACAGGGCTTCCCTGGTGGCGCAGTGGTTGGGAGTCCGCCTGCCGATTCAGGGGACACGGGTTCGTGCCCCGGTCTGGGAAGATCCCACATGCCGTGGAGCGGCTGGGCCCGTGAGCCATGGCCGCTGAGCCTGCGCGTCTGGAGCCTGTGCGTCTGGAGCCTGTGCTCCGCAACGGGAGAGGCCACAACAGCGAGAGGCCCGCGTACAGCAAAAAAAAAAAAAAAAAAAAAAAGACAACAAATCACAAGTGTTGGCGGAGGGATGTGGAGAAAAGGGAGCCCTTGCACACAGTTGGTGGGATTGTAAATTGGTGCAGACATTATGGAAAACAGTATGGAGGGTCCTCAAAAAATTAAAAATAGAGCTACCATACAATCCAGCAGTCCCACTCCTGCATACACACACACACACACACACACACACACACACACACACACACACGAAAATGAAATCAATATCTTGAAGAGATATCTGCACCCCATGTTCATGTTCACTGAGGATGGATGTATTAACCATCTTGATCTTGGTCATCATTCTGCAGTGGGCTGTGTATATCAAATCAGCAGATTGTACACTTTAAATATATACAATTATATTTGTCAATTATTCTTCAATAAAGTTAAAAAAACAAATTGTGATGTATTATAAGTATATATTGATATTACACATTGAATTTGAAAGAATAAGAAAAATAATGTAAAATATCTCGATAATTTTTATAATGATTTCCTGTTGAAATGATATTTTGTACATAATGAATGAAAATATATCATTAACATTAAGAAAAAAAGGAAAAGGAAAGCAGCCTTCCCTCATGGGTCCTCCTATTGACGGACAGACTATTCACTATTCAGTCCTCAGATATGTTATCAACAAATATTGACTTTTGTTGCAGGAGCTGTTACAAGTGAATTCAAGAAGTCAATATTTGCTCAATAGATGACAGATCTAGAGACAGAACAGTGAGAGGCACCAAGTCCATCCAGCCAGAGGCCAGCTCAGCCCCTCGACATGAAGGGAGATCAAAGGCTCAGGCAACAGATTGCCCCCCATTAGCCACGTCACAAAATTCCCGCTATTGGAACCAATCCAAAAAGACCTCGCTGATGTGCAATTATTTTGCCTGGGAGGGTAGAGACAGTAACTGACTGCAAGGCTGTCCTCTACAAAACCACCTGCTTTGCTCCTGCAAAAAGCCAGCCATCTCTCCTCCTGCACACTTCACCTGCTCATCAAGAGACTGGTTCCTTCAGTTAACTTGTTCCCCTTTCTTTATGGACCTCAAATTCACAGAAGTGCATCAATCCTAATACTAGTCTTGAGAGAGCAGGAGTCTGGAGACGCACAACCTGGATTAGAACTCCAGCTCATCTTCGTGATGTTGGGTTACTTACTTGAGCTCTCTGTGCCTCAGTTTCCTCGAGGAAATGGAAATAATAATAATGCCTCCCACACAGGTTTGTTTCGAGAATTCAATGAGTTGATGACATTAATAAAGTGCTTAGAACAGTATCTGGCATATGGACTGGCATTAACCAGGTCAATAATTGGTCTGTACATCTTAATTTACATTATTATAATGTATATTATTTTAGTAATAGAATATAATTCACAGGTGTGACTACAGCATGAACACAAGACCCAAGATGTTGACAATAATTTACACCTACCCGTGTGCTTCTCCCCGCTTCTACCCCCATCTTTCCACAATTGATGTAACCACCGTTTTAACATCTGCTTTGTCTTACATATAGTTTTAACACATATATATTTCTAAAAATACGTTGTTTCATTTTGATTGCTTTTAATTTTATTAAATGTATGTCATGGTGCATGCTATTTGCTGAGACTTTTATAAACTCAGTATTACATTGTTGTGTGTAGCTATAGTTCAATGTTTAATACAGTTTGGAGTAGGCTCCATCACTCCAAAGTAATGCTCTAAAAATTCTTTAGCTTGAAAAAGTGCCCAAATTGTGAAGACTCAACTGGAAATTACAGTCAAGCTCCTGCTGCTTGCACTCGTACAGAAAAGGGCAGTCTGGATGGGGCAGACTCGGTATACCCTCGCTTCGGTTGTCTCTAAGGTCTTACTCTTCCCCTTATATCTGCAAATGATGTCCCCATCAGGGGTTGTCCCCATCCGGGAGGAACAGCTGCTGGACCCGATCCCCGCGGCCCTCGTGCCCCTCGTCCTCACGTGAAGTCCCCTAGTCAGCCCTGCTCCTGGCCCAGACATCCTCTGGCCAAGGATGACCCAGGCGAGATGGAGGCCGGGGGTGGGCAGGGTGAGGAGGGGCGAGGTGGGAGCACACACAGAGAGCACAGGGCACAGTGGTCGGCCACCCTGGGGGTCTCGGGACAGCATGAGAGCCCCTGGTCTCTGAGAAGAACAGGGCGTGGGGAGGCTGAGATGGTGTAAAGACAAACTTAGCATCCATCACAGATTTGCCCCGTATCAATCCAGGAAAGAAAAGGCAGTGGTTAGAATTATTCTGACAACATCCCAAAATGTACCTGGGAACACGTTTCATAATAACTCTAGAGTCACAATCTGCCTGAAATTACCATCTTCCAAACCAAGGTGACGTGGGAAAGTCTTGAGAATGTGTTTTGATCCTCAGTAGGGTCTTCGACAGAAATACCAAGCGATCCCTGGGCCCCTTGGGGTCAGGACTGGGCTCCCAGTCCCCTGCTGACTCCGCACCTCCTTGGCCCACGTGGCCAACACCAAACCCACACTTGCCTACGAAGCTGGGCCTGACCCACCCGTCCCTGCTTCCACCGGCAGCCCTGTCCACCTGTTCCCCGACTGGAGCCTGAGAGTCGCCCTCGACCCTCCCCGCTCCTTCACCTTCCATGTGCGAGCCTAACAGCTTGTCTCCAAATACCCTCTCTTCCTGCCCCACGCGCTCCTCTCTCTCTTCCCCCCTTGCCCGGTGGGCCTCCACCCGCCAAGGCCCCAAATGGCTGTAGGAACTCAGCATGAGTCTCACTATGTCCCTTTATGCCGAAAACCCCCTGCAGGCTTAGCACGACTGACAAGACTTTCCCTGGCAGCTCGTTTCTCTGGGTCTCTCCCATCACTCCCTTCTTTATCTTTTATGCTCAAATAAAACTTTCCCCCAACGCCCCCATCTTCCTGCCTTTACTAAGACTACTCCCCAGTCTGGGAGAGCCTCTCAGCCCCTCAGTTCCCTAGTTAACACCATCCATCCATATCCCCTCCCGCACCATCGCAAACACGTTCTCTCTGACCCCCAACTTTTCCCCAATAGGGAGCAAGAGACTGCGGCCAAGCCAGTGTATATTCCATTTGGCAAGTTGAGCCCACGCGACCCTCCGAGATGTAGGTAAGCTTAGCTCCAAACCCAAATTTCACAGCTTGGTGAATCCAGCCTCCTATCTGTGGTCCCCCCCAAATGTCTGACCTCACATCACCGTGGTTCCCTCCCCATCCCGCCTTCTCCAACTCTCGCCTCTCTTCCCACAGCCTCCAAGATGGCCCAGTGGTCTCCTGGTGTTTGCACCTTTGTGTGGCCCCCCCCCCGTGACCTCCGAGACTGGTCTGAAGCACTTTGGGTGCCCTCTCTCTCTCTGACCCCTCGCTGTGGTGGGAGCCTGTTGAGGGCAGTCTGATGGACAGGCCACGTGGTGAGGAACCGAGGCCTCCTGCCCCCGTCAAGCCTGGACAGCACCAGACTCTGAACCAGCACCTTCCAGCTAAGCCCCTCAAACTGTGCAAGATCAAGGCTGTGCGAGAGAAAAGCTACTACGTTTTGGAGCCGTTTGCCACGCGGCAATAGATAACTAACACAACTCCTCCACCCACAGTGACACAGCAGAAAACTCAGCCGCATGTGCCCTCCACAGGAAATCCAATGACACCAAGTGTGTTTTACTGAATATTTGTGGAACCACAGGGCCAGAGAATTAGAAACAAAGCACGTAGTAGCTTTCTCTCCTGTTGGCTGTCTGTTTCCTTCCCCTGAGAACTCCCACCTTCTCGAGATCCACATGTGGCCTCCACGCCATGTGACATCCTCTAAGACATCTAGTCCAGCCTTCCCCTCCCCATCCCCACTGACTGGCACGTCATCTCTTCTTTACAATGAGGTTGCACTGGGCACACTGCTTAGTAAGCTTCTTTCTCACTTACTATATCATATATACCCTCCTACACTGCTGGTGGGAATGTAAGTGGGTGCAGCCACCATGGAGAACAGTATGAAGGTTCCTTAAAAAACTAAAAGCAGAGCTACCATATGATCCAGCAATCCCACTCTTGGGCATATATCAGGAGGAAACCATGGTTCGAAAGGATACCTGCACCCCAATGTTCATTGCAGTGCTGTTTACAATAGCCAAGACACGGAAGCAACCTAAATGTCCATCGACAGATGAATGGATAAAGAAGATGTGATATATTTATACAATGGAATACTACTCAGCCATAAAAAAGTGAAATCTTGCCATTTGCAGCAACATGGATGGACCTAGCGATTCTCATACTAAGTGAAATAAGTCAGACAGAGAAAGACAAATATCATATGATATCACTTATATGTGTGATCTAAAATATGATACAAATGAACTTATTTACAAAACAGAAACAGACTCACAGACACAGTAAACAAATTTATGGTTACCAAAGGGGCAAGGTGGGAGGGGGGAGGGATAAATTAGGAGTTTGGGATTAACAGATACACACTGCTATATATAAAATAAACAACAAGGACCTACTGTATAGCACGGGGAACTATATTCAATATCTTTTAATAAACTCTAATGGAAAAGAATATGAAAAAGAAAAAAAACATATATATCTTTCCAAACCAACAAATCCTCTTTTATAACATGTTTTCAATAATTGCAAACTATCCCATTGTGTATGAAAATACCAGCATGAATTTACCTGATCCATTTTGTGCCACATTTTAATTATTTCCTGTATTTATAAAAGACATTTCAGTGAACATCCTTGGAACTAAATCTTTGAACAGATCTTTAGTAACTTCCTTAGGCTAAATTTCTGGACAAATAAAGGTGAGGAAATAGTGTTTTGAAGCTGTTAAAGCTTTTGCCATTCATTGCATCACTGAGCTCCAAAAATGACTGTACCATGTTCGTCTGAGTGGGGCTGCATTCCCATTGACATGGCAGATTATTCAAGTATGTTTCTGAAATGTCCGCCCTCTGTAAAATGTTGTTATTTTAAAGCCGGGTTCTACATATTATTTGTTACAGGTGTGAGTGAACTCATTTTTCATATTTTATAACTTACTATTGCTGGTATACAGGAGAATTACAGATTTTTTTCCCCCTATATTTGACTCCCAGCCATATTTCTGAAGTCTCTTACAATAGCTTTCTGGTTGATTATTTTAAGTTTTCCAGATAGAAAATAGCACAATTGGTAAATAATAATAATATCCTCTGTAAGTCTTCCCCTCCAAATCTCAATCCCCATTATATGTCCTGCTTCACTGGTTAACGCCACATAAAGCAATATTGAATTTCAGAAGGGACTGTGGTAATCTTTGCTTGTTTCTGACTTTAATGAGAATGTCTCCAATGTTTCTCCATTTAATGTAATGTTTCCATTTAATTTAAGATCAATGTTTTAATCAGTTAGCAATTTTTCAGCTGTTTTCAGTAACAGAAAACTAAACTCAAACTGGCCTGTATAGTAAATTAGAAGCCCCCCCGGAAGTTCAGACAAGGCTTGATCTAATCCATCATCTTAGGTCCAAGGCCTCTTCCTCCCCTGGTCCCAGGACGGCTGCTTGAGGCCTCTCAGGGCTGCGTGTTTTCTTGTTCACGTATAACAGAAAGAGAACATCTCTCCAGGTAGCTGCTTTCCCAGGTGCCAGAAGCAATATCCTTATGTCACACTGGCCCAGTGGACAGTCACTTACTCATTCCTAAACAGCCACTGTGGCCAAGTGGACAGGTTATGCTAACTGCTTAAGTCAATTAGAAAATAGTCATGGAGTGACCCCCAAACCGTAAGTGTCCCTACTACTACCTTTATCCAATTAAGGATCCATCCATCTCTTTCTATTTCAAAGAGTTTTATCAGAAACAGAGATTGACAGTCGTCAAATGCCTCTTCAGCATCTGTTTTCTCTTTCCTTGCGTCTTTCTTAAGATAATGATAATTGTTTCTACAGTTCAAGATCCTCAAAGGTGGTTCTTCCTAGAATTTCTTGCAGTGCTCTGTAGAGCTTCTTTCGTAAGAGGTGTTCAGTAAATATCTCAAAAGACAGTCCAGCTGGGATATGGCCTCCCGGGAACCTCATAACTAACAGGGGCCTCCAACTGCCTCAGAGGTCTATATGAGTCTATGGGACAACACATTAGCTTCAAAAAGGTTCATGTTGAGGGAATATATATATATATATATATTTTAAAGGTTAATGTTGTCCCAGCCTGTAAAGCCAAAAACATTATGAACAGGTTTTGACTCCAATCTATCCTTTCAACCTGGTTTCTACCCAAGCTGAGCTTAGTTTCCTGCACCACGTCCTATGGAAACTCTGCCTCAAAGCCCCTGCTACCCATGCCACTACGTGTCCTGGTTATTTATGAATTCACCTCCCCTTTAAGTTTATTTAGGTTAGGCTTTCTGTATCTGACTTGCATTTGTGTCAAGCGTAGCATAATACTTGTGTTTGAAGATAACATTTACTGGAAATTATTTTACTCAGAAACATTTAGAAATATCACCTTTCTAGCCATGAATTTCTAGGTCACTGGCTGGGCCTAAGCAAAACATTCAATACATGAGGGATAAAACGATTTGAGTTCTATTTTCACCTAGATATCACTGTATCCTCGGCTCTCCTGGGGCTCACTGGGAAATACTTATACGTGGTGCCTTCTGTTGGATCGAAGTTTTAATGGGGTCGCTGTTAAGTTTCATCTATCAAAAACATTTCTGAAACTCAAACCTGAGTTTGCTGGTAGACACTGTGGGTGGAGACACTCAACTTTTACCATATCACCACTGGGCCAAGGTTGCTTCAGGTTTAACCAGCAATAAATTATCAACTGAGAAGTGGGAGAAGCACGCATATCATTGGCAGGACTGCACGGACGTTGCTTAAACCACTGACCAAAGTCTGCAGGTGGAGGTCACTCTGCATGTCCATTATTCTCTATGTAGAGCTATTTAGAAAGATAATACTTCCCTGGCTTAGGACCTTGCACCGTGTCTCTGACGGTAGACATTGCATGAATCTGAATCCTCCTGGGAAATGTAAGGCTAAAATGTATTCCACAGTCGTCCAATGTATGACTGCCATTTCAGATCACAGCCATGATAAAGAAGCATGTGCACTGGGGCAAACAGATGATGGTAGATGTGAAAATGTGACCCTAATTAGCAAACGTGTTTGTACCTCTTCTTGTTTCTGGAGACCAGCTCAACTTTGCTTCCTTTGATGGAGCCAAAGACAGGTGGGGAATTATATAATCACTGGATACATTTTGGACTGTCCATTTGAACATCCCAAATGGTGAAATAAGATTATCACCGTCCCAATAATTTTTTAATCCAACCATTGCCTGAACCTGTCTTAGTTCAACCCCAACCCTTGCTCCTTTTGCCCAAGTTTAAGGCCATGTGTTCCCTCCCAGGCTTTTTCAGAATCACTCAAATTTGTACAGTCAATAGACCCACAGAAATCGGAGCTGCACTGGACCTCAGAGAGCCTCATTCTACAGACAAGTACCCAGGGGAGCATCCAGACAGCCCAGGTAGCTTACCGAAGTTTACACTCCTGGTTAGTGCCCGATGCAGCACCGTAAGTCTGGCCTCTCCATCCCAAGAGAAGCATTCTTTCCATGGGGCCTCGAAACTGTTATTTCAGTTTGCAAGGACCCCATCCGTCACTAACAACATCTGATCAAGTCAGAACACGTGATTTTGCCACTATTCTCCTACCAGCCCAACGTGGATTCTTTGGAAAAGTATCCGTGTGATTTTGTCTATTACACATGAAGCCACATCTGCTGACAGAGATGATAAGCCATTCACTGGGGGAATTAAACTAATGTATCATTTTATATTCACAGCTATCCCTGGGACTATACGTGGTATTGTTTCCACAGTATTAATTGTTCTAACCCTCTGAGAACATAAAACAGGTTAAAGTTAAAGTTCTCCCCACTGGGTTCTATAAAAACAAAATTTGCTAAACATTCTCAAAACCCAATTCACTAGAAGTCCAGGAAGAAAAGATATGAGGGTTTTAAGCAAAATTGTTTCCTGTTTTTACACCGTAAAACAAGGAACTTTGGTTTGGATGGGACCTTGTCAAGAGACAGGCAGAGGCTGGCTAACGTGATCCCAAATGTTGGGGTATACCTTTTCTAGGGCAATTATGTTTTGAATTGTCTACTGGTATGGCTTGGTCCCCCTTGAAAAAGATGGTTGTTCTTGGGGTCAATTGCCCAGGAAGGAAACTAGAGAGAGGACCCGTATGTCTCTTGCTTTTAATCCCTTGGCTTTGAGGAGTTGAGACATCCAGGTATGTAGGACTCAGTTACAGGGGCTAAGATGGTACCTACCATTTGGGGGTACAAAGGCATCTCTGAGAACCTCATGAAAGCTGTGGACCCCATTCCCAGAAAAATGCACAGGCACACAAACGTTCTATTACAATTACAGGGCATCAATGGACCTAGCTGAAAGTCATCCGTGGATTTCCCAACGTCCACCCAGGATCTGATATAGCAGCAATCTGGGGCCTAAGAGGAGTGCATCCTCTGCAGAGCAACCCAAGAATAAACTAAAACAAAACGAAACCAAAAAACCCACACCTTATAGCCAGATTATCTAGGTTCCTTTCAGTGTATATTTCCATTTTACAATCCGGAAGACTTTAGGAAATTTTGTTGAGTGCCAGACTTTTTCAGATATACAATTAAGGGGAAGGGCTGCATTCCTACTCAGGCCAGAACGTGAGTGAGAAATCTCCAAGAAGAAGGTTACTTTGGGGAGAACAAGATCTGGGCTGTGTGGTCCAGCTACCCCGCACCCAGAGGACATGCTCCTTGGACAACCTGGGGTTTGTTTTTCTATTTAGGAAGATGCACATGCTTCACAGTTGACTGTGAAATCTCATGGCGTCGGTGAGGATACTTGGACAGTACAACCCCAGTCATCAGAGGCTGCAAGATCCTCCTCGCGGTTTGGTCTTGCTTTCCTGAATGACCTGCCTTTCGTGCAGGGAGATCTGGCTCTGCTTCTGCATCTTGTTTCAGTCTCGCTCACACAAAATGAATAGAAGCTAATGTTAAACCAGAGACAAATACTGGATGGTACCACATGTGGAATCTGAAAACAAGGAAAAGTTGAACTCATTGAAAGAGAGAGTGGAGCGGTGGTCGCCAGGAGCTGGTGGGTGGCGTAAATGGGGAGATGCTGGTGAGAGGGTACAAAACCTGTTATTGGATGAGTAAGTTCTGGGGATTCCGTGTACAGCACAGTGACTATAGTAGTAATACTGTACTGTATACTTGAAATTTGCTAAGAAAGTGGATCTTAAGTGCTCTCACCACAAAAAAAGGTAACTATGTGAGGTGATGGAGGTGTTAATTAACTTGACCTTGGTAATCACTTCATAGTGTCTACATGAATCGAATCACCACCTTGTACACTTTAAATATATAACATTGTATTTGTCCATTATACCTCAATCAATTATACCTCAATAAAGCTGGGGGGATACAAGAAGAAAAAGGGAAAAACCCTCCCCCCCCGAAGTCCACTCTTGAACCTGCAGTAGCTCCTGGGCAGCAGCCAGCTGAGTTAGTCACCCTCACCTCCTGGGTCTGAGGGGCGGAAATGAGTTACCTAAAAAGCTTCTTTCTAAGGAGGAGGTATCTCCCCGCAGCTGTCCTCAGAGTAGGTCAATAACACGTTGAATTTCAGGAGACCATCTGAAAGCTGGGGACCCAAAGTGAAATAGCAGAGGTGACAACAGTCCTGGCGACCCTCCCACGGGGAGGGAAAGGGAGGGGGTGAGACTTAGGCAAGGTTGGCACCAGAAAGACCTAGACATGGGTTCCAAGGAGGGACTAACATCTGCCAGGGATCCTGCAAGGGCAGAGCTGCTTTCCAGGACTTGGAGGGTGCAGGGGTACAAGTCAGGTCACCACAGCAGGGACTCCAAGACAGGAGACGTGACAGCGCCTGCCACGAGTACTTATGTGCACAGAAAAAAAAGGCAGTGCCTTTAGCAGAACTGGTCAGAGAGACCACCAGGGAAATTTGAGAACACACCCAGGAAGGTAAAGGGAGCTGGTGAGCCCCTCGTGGGGTCAGAGAAGGAGAGACCAAAGCTGGGAACCGGGAACCACATCATGAGTGACACAAGGAAATGAAAGTCTTCTCAGTGCAAGTCAAGTGTGGTTGAGTCTCAAAACTAGACTATCCCATGTATGACATCCTCCTTAACAAATACTCCTGGTCCCAGAAAGGTTTAAGGCCCGTGGTAGACTTCTCACCAGCCTTCCTTGATCTGCAGTCAGACACTAGTCAGAAAAGATGAGGAAGAAACAAAGCTCCCTTCTGAGTGTGGGTGTCTCGAGATTCCCAGGATTAGCAAACACCACTGCATTCACAGAGTCTACCGTCTGAGCAAAACCTCAATCTTATTTTGAGTTGTGAGGCAATTTCTAATAACAGAAATCTATGCTTGACTCATCTCCCCCACCAGGAAAGATGCAGGGTGAACATCTGTAGGGTCCCGGTTGTCAAGGCTCGGCAAGGCCTCGTAAGACATTGACCCTTAGAGCAAATACTATCCTTGCCTTTGCACCTGGCACAAATGGATAATTGCATGATATTTAGTACATGTCAGACTTTTTCTGCTTCTTCTCAGAAGCCATTCCACATGGAGCTTAGTCTTCTCGAGGGCTTTGTGGGGAGCCAGCAAGAACAGGTGAGGTAGACAGGAGGCTGCTGGGAACACTCTGTCCTGTTTGGGACGTTCTGTCCTCTTCTGATGCTGGGGTTTGCACATCCTTCCCAGAGTTTGTTGCATTGACTTTCGTCCCTGCAGATTCCTCGAAGGGACCTTCAGTCTCCACTTACATGAAACTCCCCTGAACGTTCTCAGGGGTTGTCAGATTCTAAAGGAAGCCCCGTCTGTTCTCATCCTCAGCAAACTGGTCCTCTAAGTTGAGCTGGTTCTTCATGGAGGTTCAGGCTGCTGCTAAAACCGGATCCATGATTTTAGTTCCTTTTCCTCTTAACCTTGTTTGCAAAAGATATGATGCATGTTATGTAAAGCATTTGATTGTGCTTTCTGACCTGTGCCTGAGGGTGGGAATTGAACATGAGAACCACTTAACTCTCAGTCCCTTTGAAGATTCCGCTCTGCAGGTGAAGACTTGGTGCGTGGGTGGCTCCAGTTTTTACGTATTTTTGGATTGAATTTTACCTAGTGCTTACGGCACCAACGGCAACATAGCATTTATAAGAAAAAGCAAATGAAATTGTAAACAAGTGCGACAAAATTGAAATAGGGAAAGTCAGTGTGAGAGGGGATTCACAGAGTTTTTTCTTATCTTGCTCCATGTAGAAACTTTTAAAAGTATTACAGAAAAGCAGGGGTAGGGGTTGCGGTGAGGTGGGCAAGGCACAAAATTGTCTCATATTTCCGCCATCCAGACGCAGTACAGTTCCTCTTGGCCTATTTCTTTGCTGGTATTTTTCTATGCATTTTGAGCACAGTTGAGATAAAACTATATATAGCATTCACCATCCTGTGAATATTTATGTAATGAACAATTTCCGATATCATTCAAAGTATAACATAAATATTATTCTTAGGAATCACATAATATTCTACCGCCTGAATGTTCCATGATTTACTTAACCATTGCTTTAATGACAGGTATTTACGTTTTCAGCGTCTCACTTTGCATAAATAAACCTGCAGCGGCCATCTTTGAATCTTTGGCCATAAATCTGGGCTGTGCTTAGGATTATATATTCAGGAAATATTCTTAGAAAGAAAGTTACAGGGTCAAAGGAAATGGACATTTTAAAGACTCTGGACTCATGCTGTGAAATTGCTGAGCTGCTTGCTTTGGAAACAGATGGACAGAGCAAGGGGCGCAACTGCCTTGACACTAACAGATCTGCTCAGCTGTCCGTTATGCAAGCAGAAGGGCAGGATCTACTCCCCATCCTGTGGGGGTGAATCCATTGAATACAGAAATTATTCAATAAACAGAAGCTATAATTAGACTTTCCTGTATTTTCCAAGTTTTCTACAGAAAATTTATAATCAGAAAAGCGGCTGTGACTTTTTAGAGCTGCACGACGAGGCCACTGCCCTTGCTTCTCAAGCAATAAAGGGAAGGAGAAGCACCATTACCCACCCAGACCTAGTACACCTGATGTGGTTTATAAAGCCCCCGCCAGAGCATTTCCCTAAGGGAGCCTCTCCACTACTGCTTAATCTAGGCAGCTCAGGTGTCATCATCGTACAGACGAAAAGACTGGGCTCCCTCAAATGTAAGCATATTACTGAGGAAGTGGATGAGAAAGCCTGGTGGCCAACCAGGATCTGAAAGAACTGACATTCTTTGTTTTCAGCTTCTTTAACTTAATCTTTTTCTTGTTTATATGAAGTCTACATGCTGCTATGGAAACAGAGTCTGGGTAGGTCCCAGCGTAGCATGAAGCTGAAGACAGAACAAGTGCATCTCTGCTTAATGCACCACTTGAACTTTGGCTGGTGAGGGGCTGGCTGCGTTCCCGACTCTCCTTTCTTTGAGCTTGAATAACATGAGGGTGGGCTGCTCTTTGTAACATGTTCTCCTCCCCACTGGGGAGACGTGATTATTGGTATTAGGGTAACAGTTGCCAGTGGTTAGGATATAGGATAGCCCCGGGGAGGGACAAGGGATTATCACTGCCCAGTGCCCACAGGGACCCCAAAATGATGATACAAAGCGTCCATCCACTCAGGTATCCTTCTCTGATGGGAAACACCGTAATACCTAAAATGTGTACGGCCCTGTCGACTCCTTCAGAGACGAGGCAACTTCTTACGTTTTGATCCTCACAGCTGCCTGGTGAGGCCAGTGTTGTTACTACCTTCATGCACAGAGAGGACACAGAGGCAGTGTGTGGCCGGAGCTGGCTGGATGCTCTCCCTGAGTACTCGAGAAGACCAGCTCTCCCAGACTCCTCCGCAGTTAGGGCCAGGGCCAGATGCTTGGGTCTTGGCTAGCAGACTGTGGGCAGAATGACAGAGCCATAAGATCTCCTAGGCCATCCTCCAGGCTCTCTAGTGACATGAAGAGGATACAGTACAGGATTCCAAGGAGGCTCTAGAAGACAGAAAAGCCGCCACATGGAAGGAAACTGGATCCCTGAGTCATGATGTGGAGGAGGGCCACCTGACATTCACTGGACTGTAACGGGAGTGAAAAATGAACATTGACGATGTCAAGTTGTACAATGGGAAGACTTGTTTTTAACCGCAGCATTGCCTGGCCTAGTGTGACGCATACAAACTGATTGGCTCAAGGTCACCTACGAGTGACGCTCAGTTTAATACCATCCTCCTGTAACCCCCGCTGTGGCGCCTTTAAGTAGGATTAGGAAATTTCGTCTCCAATATCTTGGCAGCCCATCTCCGCTTCATGCTGGAGTGTCTGGAGGTTGGGAGCTGGAATCATCTGACTCACACGCCCACACATTTCTGGAGATTGATGCTAGCTGTTGGCTGGGACTTAAGCTAGGACTGTTGGCCCAAAAAGCCTCAATACGGCTTCTCCGTGTGGCCCCTCTGCTTCCCCACAACATGGTGATGGAGTTCCATAGCGGGCATCCCAAGAGGACCAGATGGTATCACTTTTTATGTTCTAGCCTCAAAAATCACACGGTGTCACTCCCAACATAGTCACAAGCCCACCCAGATTCAAAGGAAAGGACCACAGGTCCCACCCCTCAGTCTCAGGGCATCTCAGGGTGGCAGCCATCTTAGGAAATGCATCCTGCCATGTGTGGCTAACAAGACCCATGGAAACAAGAAGAAGCCCGGGACAAGCGATTTGGTCACATTTCCCTTTTTTCTTTTTAACAAGAAAAAAAAATGTGTGTGTGTCTAGAAATTTTCTATAAATGTTCACAAGCAACAGTTGACAATCATTTCCTCCAAGGAACGAGACTGGAAATCCAGGGTGGAAGAAAAACTAGATTTTCATTGTATACCTTTTTATGGTTTCTCATGCACTTGTGTTATTTTCATAACACTAAATAGAATTTTAAAGTGACAAATGGGGATATTCTGAGTTGCTTATACTCGTTTTCCTTTTTTCTCTGTTGAAATCATTAGATTCTTTTGGAGGCCAACCAAATGATGCAAAGGAGGAAAAAGAAAATTCTTTGATTTTCAATGGAGACATCAATTTTCATTTTGTACTCACTAGACGACAAGTTGGCAAAATCAGAATCACATTCACACATGCAAGAAATTCTTAATTTCTCTCCAGCAGCGGGTAACCACCTGGGTGTGCGTTCCAGTCACCTGGAGAGCTTCACGAAACAAGATTCCCAGGCCCTACTGCTGACCGGTAACATCACAGCCCAGAACCTGCACCTTAAAGCTCTCCCACGTGATTCTGATACCGTCAGCCCAGCCCTGGGCTTTTGAACTTGGCTAGAAAGAACACAACTACAGGCCCTGGCTCTAGGCGGGGATCCACATGGACTCCAGCCCTGCTATTCCAGGTGTGGGCCACCTGAGGTTGTCAGGGAGGCAGTCTCAGGTCCCACACCAAAGTACCAATTAGAATCTCCATTTTAGAGAGATCCCTTGGTGATTCTCGGGCATGTTAAAGTGTGAGAAACACTGATGCGAAGTATATAATCCCAAGAATAGGGAACAAAACAGACAAAAAGTCCCATCTTCATGAAGCTTATTTCACATGGGAGAGATAAACAGTAAATGATAATAGTGATAAGTATTATATATGATATACTTAATGATATAGATATAATTTATTTATATAAGTTATATATAAATTCTATGATCAAATATATATTTATATATAAATTATATATGATATAGTATATACGTATGTATATGATCACATATATATGATATATGTGATATAAATGTAATTTATTTGTTTAAATGTTGTATGCAACACTGGTGATTTTGAAAATAACCAGTGGACATTTGCCTTAAATTTTTAAATGACATGTTAGATGCTGGTCAGTATTAAGAAAGAGGAAAGGGAATGTGAAGCATACATTTGCATCTTTAGAGCAGGAAAGAGCTCACTGGAAAGCTAACACTTGAATAAAAGCCTGAAGGAGGTGAGGGAAGGGGTCCTGTGGAAATCTGGTGAAGAGGATTCCTGGCAGAGGGAACAGCCAGTGCAAAGGCCCGTGCAGTGAGCGTGAGTCGGGAGAGGGCATTGCAAAGACTCTGTCTTGCACTCGGAGTGAGATGGGGGCCTGGGTGGGCTTTGAGGAGCAGTGACATGATCTCACTTATGTTGTCAAAGGATCCCTCTGGTTGCTGCTGGAAATTATACTGTGGGGCAGCTGTAGACACAGGCGCCCTGCACAAAGCTACTGCAATAATTCAGGAGGGAGTCAGTGTGGCCCAGAGCAAGGGGGCTGTGAGAACTGGTCGGACGCCCCCTCCTGCTCTACACGGGACGTTTGTGACAGCCCCTCTCCCCACCTGCAGGGGCGAAGGACAGAGCCAGCGTTGTCTGTGACCCTTCCGAAGTGTCGCGTGGGCCACGGGGGGAAGCTATGCAAAGCACAGGGCATGAGTTTTAAGATAATTAAAGCTGTGTCTCATTTCCCATCAGCACGCGCTGCTTACGAAGGCATCGTCTGGCTGTGTCATCTGCAAAGGTTAACGTGCCGTGTGGCTTTACTCTTCTATTTAAAGTGCCGTAATGGTTGACAACAGGGGAAATTAGAGCCCCTGCGAAGCACAGAAGTCATAAAAAACACAGCTTAGTTTCCAGCAAGGTTTAGAAGAAGACCCTGGGTGACACACACAGCTTCTCTTTTCACTCATTCAGGGGCTGAAGGACTACCATTAATCTGTATCGGCAAAGATAAGGAAGTAGCACAGTTCTGGGGGGGCAGCCAGCCTGGAGGAGCCGGCAGGGAGAACACAGGAAGCAGGAAGCATCTCCCTTACGCTGTACCTACCATCCCACGGATGGTCTCACTGCTCCCACACACTCATTATAATGTTCTTTCCCTCAGGTTCACCCTGGTCCAAACCCATCTCTCAGCCACCAGGGAGCAGCCGGATCATCACTCTCCTCTGTCTCACGCCCTGAGGTTGGCGCCGAGACTCAACAGGAAGAACCCTTGCAGAGAGACCACAGGAACAGTTGCCAAAGAGCTGCCACCAATGGTGAAGGAAGGGGGTGCACACATTTGCCCAAGTGAAATGGGTGAGGCTGCCCGAGACAGGAGGAAGCAGAGACCCACAGGTGCTGGCAATGGACCCGTGCTGTTCCCTCCTTTCGCCACTAGAAGGAAAGTGAAGCCTGGGAAAGCGGAGTGACCTGCTCAAGGTGACATGAGGGGCTGGTACCGGAACAGTGAATTAAACACCGAGCCCCTTCCTCAGGACACCGGGTTGATTGTGTGTTTTGCGGGACTAGCTTCCTCCAAGATCTGTCAAAATTAGCGCTTCCCTGGGGACCCTAAATGCTAACACCAATGTCTGACTTCACAACCTCACTTTCCATCGAGAGGTATTATGAGAAAATGCTATCCCCGTCCAGGTTCCCACGCCTCTCCGGTGACCTCCCGCCCCCTCACCTTAGGGCGAGCCAGGTTTGTCTGCTTCCTCCACCTTCCCAAGACCGAGGCTGACTCCGATTCCGTTATCCTTGCTCTCGGTGTCTCTGCTTCTCAGTTCTGGGGGGAGGGTGGGATGAACGGGGTGGGGTGGTGTGCTGGTGCGGAGAGAGCGGAGAGGAGGGGCAATGGTCTTTCTTACTCTTCATCCTAAGACTGCCTCTTTACTAAACCCAGCATCAGAATACTCAGGTCTAACGTTTTCCTCGAGTCTTCGTTTCCTTATGAAGGTTCCCACATCCCAGAAAACATATTTCAAGTAAATCTGTATGTCTCTGTCCTGTTCATCTTTGTTGAATTTTCAGACCCAGCCAGAGACTCTAAGAGGGTCAAGGAAAACTTTTTCCTGCCCTACACTCCCTCATACTTATTACGGTCTAAAATACTAGAGAAGGACTTCCCTGGTGGCGCAGTGGTTTAGAATCCTCCTGCCAATGCAGGGGACACGGGTTTGATCCCTGGTCCAGGAAGATCCCACATGCTGCGGAGCAACTAAGCCCGCATGCACAACTACTGAGCCTGCGCTCTAGAGCCCGTGAGCCACAACTACTGAAGCCTGCGTGCCTAGAGCCTGTGCTCCGCAACAAGAGAAGCCACCGCCATGAGAAGCCCATGCACCACAAAGAAGGGTAGCCCACGCTCGCTGCAACTAGAGAAAGCCCACACGCAGCAACGAAGACCCAACACAGCCAAAAATTAAAAAAAAATTAAACCGTTAAAATACTAGAGAATTATCACATTCCTTATATTAATTGCTTCCTGTCTATCTACTCCCGTGAGAACACAAGTTCCATGAGGGCAGGGATCTTTGCCTGGTTTGTTCACTGATGTCTCAGAAGCATCTCTGAGCTTGGCATACAGTAGGCACTTTATGAATACTGGATACATGAATTAATGATGACTTCATGATCCGTCGTTTGCATGTTTGTGAATATTTCTTTAGGAGATAGACCGATAAGTGAAATGGCTGGGCCAAAGATGGAGGCATTTAAAATTTCAATCGACACAACCAAATTGCACTCAAGAAAATGTAACCAATTTACACTTCCAACATCAAAGTATGGGTATCTGCTTCCTCACCCTGGATAGTAACTCATAAAAATTCTTACATTGTTTTAATATGGGTTTCCCATGCATAGGCTGGTGAGATTGAACATTCACTCTTATATTTATTAGCCATTTATATTTCCTCTTTGAACTTATTATCTTTCAGTATTTGTAACAGGTTAAACATTTTTTTGAAAAAATTATAATTTTTCAGGTAAAAACTGTCCAAGATTTGAGAATGAGCAAAAGAGATCCCTGGGTCGCCCTTCACTGGCTATCTGGGCATTGCCTTGGCGTGATCAAATTCTACAGAGGTGTATGCCTTTAACTGACTTGCCATTGATTAGGCTATATTACATGCCTGTAGGGGTAGCAGTTAAATTAAAGACAGCTAGTAGCAATGTAAATGGTTCTTGTCTGCAGCGATGCAGATGGATTTTGTCCCAGAGAGAATATAACTCTCTGTAACTCAAATTCTGATTTGAATCTGTTTTAACTGAGTGGCTCCTTCAATAATTAATGAGCTAAATAAAATCTCGGACATGTATTCATTTTATATTTGTATGCCACGTTTCTAACTTCTTGAAAAATTATACCTTAGCCGACTTTCCCTAGTCAGCATGAGGAATTCAGCTACCCTTGGGGTTGGGGACCAGGGAGGGGTTTTAGAATTATCTACAGAGGTGATACCAAGAATTAATGTTCAGATTCGGACATTTCCTCTGTCTTTCCTGATTCCACTTCAGAATTTGGGGATGGGAGTGGGGAAAGTGTGCTTTGGTTTGGTTTGGTTTAAATCATCATTCTTGCGCATCGCATTTTGATAAAACGTGCAGCGTTCCCTTTGGGCAACGTTCTAATGTTACAGCGGATTTTTCCTTTTTCTTTAGAGAAGAGCTGTTCTGTGAGGTTTGAGTTATGACGAGATAATGGCCTCCAAAGCCAGGCTTTGTGCAGAGAAAAGGGGATTTTCTAAATTCCTTCATCTCCCTCCCTCAGGAGTCTGGAGGACCTAAGAGAGGACCTTGGAGATGGGGAAGACAAGGGAGGATAGTTCCAGGTGAGAAAGGAATGTGTTTAGTTTAACTGCTCTGGGTTGTAGGAGCTGAGACATGTGTATAAACTGGGGGGGAAAGCCAAAGGCAGCAGAACCTCAACCTCGCTTCCCTTGCAGACTGTGGAAGGAGCCAGGCCCCGCGCTCACCTGCGCCCCAGGAGGGGTGGCACACCCAAGTCAACCCAGTGTGCAAGGTGGCCGAGTGCCAGGCAGAGGAAGGGGGGATGGGGCGGGGCTTGAGTTAAACTCTCGCAAGCAGCCCTCGGCTCCCTGGGAGATAAACAATGAATATGTTTTTCGTGTAACTGTAACAGGGAAGAGCCAGTTTTGACTCCATGTTGGATCTGTTTCCTTGACAGATCCTTTGCTTTTTGCTGCTTTTGTTATTATTTTTGTTGCTTTTGTTATTATAATCATACAGAAAGGCTTGCCTCAGGGAACCCTGCCCACCTGCCGATGGCTGCAAGGAAGAGGAAATTAACACATCCCCTCCAAGAGGCTGGCCATTCCAGGACATGTTTCGCAAGACTGATGGCCCTTTTTACCCTACTTCCTCCCTGCCTCTCCCTCTCTATTCCGCCTTTTTACTTTACTTCCCTCTCTGATTCCATAAAGGAAACCAGCAACCAGACCCCGATAAGACGGTTATTTTGAGACACTAGTCAGCCATCCTCTCGGTCACATTCCTTGCCTCAACACCTCGTCTCCAATTCATTGGCCTGTCATGCGGCGAGCAGAGCGAGCTTGGACTCCGTAACATAACTGTGCACTCTACAATTTTCGAGATGTGCAATATTTGGGACATACTTATACTAAAAAATTATTATTTGTTGTTTATCTGGAATTTGAATTTAACCGGGCCTCTTGAATTTTATCTGGCAACCCCACATGTGGCAGCGCTGGAACCCAGAGTTTCCTGCAGCCTCTCCAGGTGGCTCGCTCACCTAACGCTAACCCTAACCCTAACCCTTCCTCGTAGGTAAGAGTGGCAGGATGGCCCACGTGGCTTGAGAACAGATCTAGACCTCGGGGGGAAAGGGGACATAGCAAGGGCAGCAGTGGGGCCTGGTGAGCCAGAAGGGGCCCCAAGTGTTGACCAGGCCGAGAGAGACAGCAATGCAGACCTGAGCTGCAGAGGCCGATGGACGCGTGGCACCTGGAGAGTCATCAATATAAGGACTGAGGCACCGTGAGGGAGGACCCAGAAGTCAACAGGTAAACCCTCTGCTTGTCATCATCATGAGGCCACACAAGCACCCTTTCACTCACACACCCAGCTGCATCTTAGGGAGGAGGGAGGTAGGGATGGAAGATAGAAAGTCTAGGCATTTTACCCAAATGAGACTGGCATCAACCTAAAGAAACCACGTGATGTACTCGTTCATATTAAGCTTCCTAGAGTGGGCAAAATCACAGGGCCCCAATTGGAGAGAGAAGACCAGGCATGGAGAAATAAAGTGGAATATACTGATAGTTTATCTCCACTTCTGAATATATGGCAATTTTGTGATTCACTCATTTTTACACAGCATTGTCTTATCTTTTTTATGATTGCTTTTTGGAGTGCCTTCACAGTATTGATTTAACTGCCCGATGTTACAGATATTTTCTGGTCATTACATTGTTGTAATTCAATGGTTTTGTGCTACCACTTCTGCTGCAGTTTTAATTTTCACGTCATCCGTCAAAAACTACCAATTATGCCTTATGCAATTTGTGTCTTGCTTAAGAAAATTTTCCTATCTCAAGATTATGAACAAATGTCCCTATATTTTCTTCTAATATGTTTATAATTATTTGTACTTTTGGCTTCTAACTTATTGTATATAATAGACATGATGCATAACATGATTTATCAATATTTTATAGCTGATAATGCGAGAACCCTGTAAGACCTTCATCATATGCTTTCTTAAAATCCTGTTTGTATTGTATGGGTTCATTCAGTGAGAACTGAAAAATAGTATAGAAATAGTATGGCTCTTCACTTACTCAAATGGGTGACATTTAATAAGAATTTATAATTTTTTCATGTAGAACTTGCATGTTGTTACATTTATTACTAGATATTTTTTAGTTTTATGGCTATGGAATCTTATTTAGTATTACATTTTCTAATCTATTATTGGAAACGTTGAAGAAATCTTTCGATTTTTTTATGTTGATCTTATGCCTGACCACTTTCTAGAAATCTATAGTAATCTGTCACTCGATTTTCCTTGATTTTCTAGGTAATCGTATCATCTCCAAATGCCTCATTTTTACCTGTCCTATTGGACTGGCCTCCACAGTACAACGTTTAATAGTAATGCTGATTGTGCTACTTCTGTCTTGTTCCCAACTTCGATGGGAATGCTACAGGTGTTTGGTAAATATCAAGATGTTATGTCAGATGTGTCAGGAGCTCGTCAACCCATAATATCAGCAGCTACCTGGTACACTACCCTCTTTCCTGAGTACCCATGCTCTCTGCTCCCACCTGCCTGCTACACTTGGCTGCTCTAGCAACACGCCGTCAATCACCTGGACGGATGACCCCAAGAACTCCTCTCTCTCTGCCTCCCCAGCCTCAAGCTCGGAGCTCTGCTGGAGCCCTCAGGCAGCACCCCTGGACTGCTCCCACCATTTAAAGAATCTCACCTGCACTGGCTTGACTAGTGAACTTCACTTTCAATCTGATTTCATCTCCCTTCTGGCTTTCATGCATTCCTCATAATTTCAGGTCCATGAAGGGTAATACAGGTTATACTTGCAATTTTATAGAGGTGTAGTAGATGTGTTTTATGTCTTTACTGTAATTTCTAGAGATCTAGTGCAAAAAGGGGCATGGTTCACAAGTGTACACATTCTAGTAACTTTATCCGATCTCCCTCCTCCCCTCTTCTCCTGAGACAGGCTGGGACCTGGGAACCTTTGCTGCAGAGCTTGCACCTGGACAAACATCTCTGCCAGCAACAAAATACAAAGAAACTATGAGTGACCAAAAATAACTGTGTGCATATGCAGTTAGGGCAAATTATGGACAACAAGATACAAAAAGACCAAAAACCCAGCTGCCACTTCTGAAGAGCTGGGAGCAAAAACAGGGTGTTGGGAGCAAAAGCAGGGAACTGTGCATGCCCCCTGCACACACCACCACCAAATGGGTGGGCAAACCACCTAAGCCACTCCTCTGGCCCGACACCTGGACCCGCCCCTACCCTCGCCCCATGTAAGGAACCCCCTCACCCCCTCGGAGAATGAGCAGGGGAAGCTGTTACTTGTTTTCACTCCCTCGTGATGCGGCAGGGGCCCCAATAAAGCCTTGCCTGTATTTCTTGTCTGGACCCTTGTCAATTTCCCTTGATTAAAGAACGCCAAGAACCCTGGTTGGTAACACTCCCACAAAAGTCACTTTCACCCCTTCATCAAAGGCTCCCACCACTTCTCAGCATGTTATGGAGAACTTCTGGTACTAGACACGTTTTCTGATGTCTCTGGAATGAAAAAGGCTGGGCTGGTTACGTATGGTGCTGCTCTAACTTTGTCCTCAAAGTTACCTTCTCAATCAGCATAGGTCCAAAGAGAATGTTAAAAGAAATGAATAAGATTTCATGCTGATGGCTGAGATCATAAAAGTTCACTTTAGAAGCTCACACAAGCTGAGATGTGAGCTCAACTAGGACCTCACAGAGAAGTTTTAAACATCATTGGGATTAAAATTGCCCAAGAAAAATGCCCTCATAAGTCTTTTGGCAATCGACTGTGCTACCCAAAGGACAATAGTACTATTACTTCTGGTTATTCAGAACCACTTCTAATCTTAAAAAATCATAATTACATATTGCCTGACTTTTCTGATGCACATCTGCTGTTCTATAGGTCCCCTGGCTTGGTCTGATTTGTTTACTTGGAGATCATTTACCAGAAACAGTTCAGTCCCATTCACTTTTCTCTCTAAGGAGTCATGGAAGAGTCAGTGTCAGAAAGAGAAACTAAGAAAAGACAAGGGAGCTCACAAATTACTTTTACTCACATGCACCAAAAAGTGTTGGTCTCAGATGTGTAAACAAGTGGATTTGTAAGATTTAAGAGTCCTCCCTAATTTGCTCTGATTGGAATCATCCCACTGTTGGCTTTAAGTGTTCAAATTTGACAGTGGAAACAGCTCAGAAAGGACATGGCTATGGAGACCGCTGGGCTCGGGGATGGGGATGCTAGCTTTTTGGAAGACTGAGTCATGACTAGAAAAAGATTTTCAAACCCCTGGAACCGTGAGCCTGAAATTCATCTCCAGCACATTAAGGAAAAGAGGATAAGTTCCAATAGACATGACCAAGACTTTGCTGCCACCTACCCTCCATACCTAGATCTGGCCTTGCCTCCAAATGCCACACAGCAACCACGCATCCTCTTCGATCCACAGAGCTACCAAACAGTGCAAAGTCCCGATTGACAGAAACCTGAAGACACTACAACACTCAGAGTGAAGGTAGAGGCCAGGAGAGAGCAGGCACGGAACTTGCGGGACATCCCACAGCAAAGCCACCGGTAACTTACCTGCATCCGGACAAGTAGACCCAGAGTGGACTCACGCTCCAAAGTGCAGTGATTCCAGTTTGCCTGATGCTAAAGGAGAATGTCCAGACGCAGGATATCAGGGTATCTGGTTTTGATTGATTCATCTTGGGTTGGGATCCCCTAGAAACCAACCCTGAAATGAAAATTTGAGTGTAAGTAGTTTATTTGGAAGGTGGTCCCAGGAAGTACCGCTACAGGGAGGAGGAAGTCAAACCACCCAATAAAGGAGGTGGGATGGACTGGGACATCCTGTGGGCAGCTGAGGCTCAATCACGCCGAGCAGTCGGGGAGACGGTGTACGACAGGGCACAGAGCCGTCCCAACTTTGGGACAGGGGAGAGGACGTGGGGTGTGTACCCATCAAATACCAGCATCGTTAGGGCTATTTTCAGGGATGCTAACTTCCGCCTGCCCACCTTAACCAAGCGTGCCAGAGAGCACCCTCCAGTGGAGAGCTGGAGGTACTTGCAGGAGGTTGCGCCCAGCACGCCTGAACAGTGACAGGGAGGGCAGATGGGCAGGGCACTAACCACCCCCGCCGCGACACTGCGAGATTTGCGAGCTTGGACAGCTGGGTTTTCCAAGCCCTCTGAGTGATACATCTACCCTGGTCTCCTCCTGGGATACAGCCCAGCACCATTTCTTGGACACTGCAGTGGTCTTTCTCAGGCCAAGTTCACCTGCTATTCGGCAGCCTTCCTGGTCAAGCCCATAGTCATTGGGGTTTCTGTAAATGGGATTGGCATCTGTAAGGGAGGAAGAAGTTTCCCTTGACTCTCTTAGGGTCCTTGGCTGCCTCCAAAAATTAAACTGACAAAGCCAGATTAACAAGAGAAGAGCATACACATTTTTTTGAATTTTCACATGTGCACGGAAGCCTTCACAAGAAAATGAAGACCTGATGAAGTGACCAGAGCAGGCAGCTTTCATACCTTGTCAATGAGGAATCAATACATTTGTGATGAATTGACCAGACAAAGGGGTTTGGGTGAGCAGGTGGTGAAGACACAAGTGGGAAGGGGAGAGTGAGTTCAGCAAAGTTTGTTTGCAGATTTCTTGGCCCCGGTTCCCCATCTCTGATGCTAAAAATGTCTCCCTTCCTCCTGGCACAGGGAGGGCATCTCTCACACGGGAGTTTTCTGACCTATTTCAGGGAAGAAGGGAGGGCAGGTGGGGGTGGGCGTCAGAGTGGCCTTCCTGCTTCTGCCGCTTCTCTAACTCCTCCAGCTGGGGAGGTTCCATATGCCAAGATGCCATTTTTTGGGTAGCGTGTCCTGAACCCCATCACATCAAATAATAAAGTCAGTCCCCAGAAGAAAACCCTGCCCTGCAGAACCAGGGGGAGAGGTGATTCCAGATGTTCAACCACAGCTTTCGTTGTTACATCATTTACAGATGGTCCTATCACTCATGAAATTACCAGCACTTCTCACCCAGCTGCGGCATCCGTCCTCAGACGCAGCTCTGGCCTCCAGCACTCCACCTGGGCTGTCAACTCCTGGTGGGATGAGATTTCTGGAGCCCAGTTTCATATGTGCCACTCTTGATTCCAAAACTTGTCATGGCTTCCCATTCCCTGAAGAGTAAGGTCCAATCCCCTGAGCCTCCAAAGCCCACACCCAGCCTGGCTTCCCAGTACAGGAGCCGGTCAACCTAGCCACTGACACACAGACAGACTGTGTCACCTTCAACACCCTCCCCTTGGAAATCCTCCCTCCATCTCTCCGCCCAACAAAAATCTCTCATTTAAGGGACAAGTCAAAACTTGCCTCCTCCAGGAAGACTTCCGAGATCACTCCAGCCCACCGGGCCCTTCCTCTTGAGTCCCAGAGACAAGTCTCATCTGCACCACCCATGTGAACTTGGAACACGTTTTGTGCTGGAGCTTTTTGTCCTTTTATATAAGCTTTCTTAGTCCACAGGCATGATGAGGCCCTGGAGGGAATGAGCAGTGTCTCACACTTCCTCCGGCTTCTCCAAGCTCCTAGCAAAGAGCCGGCAGACACGTGCATTTTTATTGAAGCTGCTAATGGGAGATGAGACCCCAGCAGCCTTGTGTCTGACACACACCTGGGCTCCCTTGGCCTGGTGAGTGCCAGGACGGAGCAGGCACTCAATACCTGCTTGCTTGGGGGAATTAATTAGTTTACCAGTTAACCTCTGCCCTTGGCATTGATGGAATCTTAAATAAAAGCATTACTTAGGGGTTCCCTGGTGACGCAGTGGTTGAGAGTCCGCCTGCCGATGCAGGGGACAAGGGTTCGTGCCCCGGTCCAGGAAGATCCCACATGTCACGGAGCGGCTGGGCCCGTGAGCCGTGGCCACTGAGCCTGCGCGTCCGGAGCCTATGCTCCACAACGGGAGAGGCCACAACAGTGAGAGGCCGGCGTACCACAAAAAAAAAAAAAAAAAAGCATTACTTTGTCCTCATCCAATCGCCTAAGAGCTTTATTCAGATTTTGTGTTTTTATTTAGACCTCTCCACCTGCTCAAAAGGTCACTCTAGGCCCCCAAAAGTACCTTGCAAAAAAGAATTCTGTGACTTTGTTTTTATTTTTCCCTCAATAGAAAATAACCTTTGAAGAGAGAAAGCAAATTAGGTGGCTTTTTAATTTTCTTCTTTGGAACTAAAAGCATGGAAATTTGGTACACTCAGGATCTGGCTTTCATGGTTGCCATGGTACCTCATCCTTTGAGGGGGTGGAGGATCTTCCCACAATGCAATTCTCTACAGACTCACAGGGACTGGGCAGATGGAGCACATGCAGGACCCTGTGCTGCTCATCTCTGTCTGCTCTGAACTGAGCAGGGGGCTCAGCAAAGGTGAGCAAGTTGGTCCCAGATCACAGTTCGTGACCCATTTTACATCTACAAGTCAAGGAGAGTGACTCGGGGAAAGCAGTTCTGTGCACAGCAATGTGGTGAAAATAACAGAAATGGGCTCAAGCTAGCATCAGTAACACAGGAGGCTCGGCGTCAGGTTCCAGGGAATCCTGAGCAAGAATGGCCGGGCCGGGAAGGGCTGGAACGGAGCCCTGGATTTCGCTTCACCCCCAGCCTCCACTTGCCTCTGTGTGTGGCTGCATCCTTCTCTTTGAGCCACTGGACCTCCCCCTTCCCCACCACCCTCAGAGACAGACACAAGCACAGTTTGGGCTCAGTGTCCCATGCCCCCTACTCACACACACCCCAGTTTGATCCACTGGGCCCTGAGAGGTGGGGTCATATTGGGCAAATATGGCTGACACAGGTCACCTATGTGGATGAGGGAGGTGGTTTAAAGAATTCACCGTGGGCTGCAAACATACCCCCAACATGCATCTGTCAGTATAACAGACCTCCTGCAAAGGAGTACCTAAGGAGCAGCGTCAGGGCAGGAAAACTAGGATAACGGAAAAACATGCCCCAAATCCCCAAGTGCTAACAGAAAAGCCTCATGACCCAAGCCCATTTATAAGAGACATACAGCCCATCTAAATGGTTTGCTCCTAGCAGGGATACTGGAGGAGGTGGGATTTCTTCTAATGGTGTCTCTGCCGAGTCGAATATTGTTTTTATGACAAATGCATTTTCCATCGCCTTTGAGTTGCTGCCAGTGGGAAAAGCAGGCAGGGGTGAGTCATCTCCCAGCGAGCTCTCCCCATCCAGCTGCTGCAGGAGAGGCTTGTATTGTCTCTCTGTCACCCTATGCTTCCTGGGCTCTGACATATCCCGGGCCCAGGAGAGCAACTGGAAGCCTCGTCACGTGAGCCCAGGCCCAGAAAGATTCCGTGTGAATCTCCCAGTTATACAATGCTGCTCGGCAAAACAGTGACTTAAAACAACCGGGCAACTGTTTTGCTCACAAACCTGCAGTTTGGGCAGGCTGCGCTGGGACTGCTCATCTCTGCTCCACGCCGGGGCGGACCGGGCCGCTATGATATGACTCATTCCCATTATTCCCAGGCGGGGCTCCTGTCCTCTGGGAGTTCGGCCAGGTGTGGCCAGGTGAGGCCAGCGGCCTCGCCTCCTCTCCCCCGGGCACCCCCAGGCTACTGGGCTTCCTCACAGCATGGCAGCTGGGTTCCCATAGCAACACCCCAAGAGGCCAGCGAGAAGGAACCGCGTGGGTCTGAAAACTGGCACGGCAGCACTGCATCTGTATTCTCCTGGTCAAGCAGTCATGGAACCAGATTCAAGGGAAGGGAACAGAGACCCTACCTCTCAGTGGGAGGAGTACCAAAGAATTGGGGGCCTTGTTTGAAAATGACCACGGCTACTACATATAGGAGATGTAAGTGTGGGAGATTAATCCTGGCAGGGTGAAAGCTTGTCTCTGCCCTTAGACACTACTCCCCAAGGTCACATCGGCCTCTTCCCACACTCTCACCCCCAGCCCATCCCCCTCCTCTACCCTGGGGATCGCAGCAGTCCCATCCCACCCTCATCCCCAGGCCAGCCCCTTCCACACTCAGTGAGGGCTGAAGGCTGGACAGGCCCGCTGAAGGCTGAGCACTAGCGGGACGGCCGTCAGGGGAGGGATCCGAGGGGTGAAAGTTCAAGGGGAAGAGCTTTCTCAGGCAGCCCCGAGTGTGCAGCCCAACGTGGGGTCCCCAGAGGTCCCAGGCAAAGGCCCCACGTGGGTCGCAGGAGCTGGGACAGACCAAAGAGCAGAGAAGCTACAGCTCCAGCCCAGCATAAACTCTGGACGTCTCATATCAGGGGTGAGCTGACGTCTTCTGGAAAGGGCCAGACGGTAAACAAAGTGAGGTTTGCAGGCTACCGATGGTCTCTGTCAGCTGCTCCTCTTTGTTCTTCTAAAACCCTTTAAAAGTATAAAGCCGGGGGCTTCCCTGGTGGCGCAGTGGTTGAGAGTCCGCCTGCCGATGCAGGGGACACGGGTTCATGCCCCGGTCTGGGAAGATCCCACATGCCGCGGAGCGGCTGGGCCCGTGAGCCATGGCCACTGAGCCTGCGCGTCCGGAGCCTGTGCTCCACAACGGGAGAGGCCACAACAGTGAGAGGCCCGCGTACCGCAAAAAAAAAAAAAAAAAAAAAGTATAAAGCCCACTCCTAGCCTATGGCCCATGCGGAACATGACGCCAGCAGGATCCGGAGCACAAGCCCAGCTTAGCCCCTTGCTCTTCCCAGTGTGGTCCAGTGGCCCAGCAGCAGCACCCGGCAGCTTCTTAAAATGCAGAATGGCAGGTCCACTCCAGACTGAGGTAAGTCCTTGCTTAGACCAGGCCCCCAGCTTCCCCCTCCTGTGCTCCCCACGTGTCAGCCTGGCTAAGGGGAAGCCCTCTGCTTCGGCCTGTGCCCGGCTTCCCTCCCACTGCCAGGGGGACAAACCAGACCCCACAAACAACAGCAGGGAGATGATTCTTCCTCTAAACATGATGAACCAGACTCTCCTCTGGCTTCTCCCAAGTTTTCACCAAAATGTCTATGAAGACATAGAGAATGTGGAAAATTCACGCCACCACCCTCACGGCTTGAGAACCGTCTGCCAACTGTCAGCCCTCTTCCCGCAGAGGCGGCGGGATCTGCGTCCCCTGCCTGGGACCCTGGCTTCACCCCAGGGACTCTCTTGTTAACAGAGACAGCAGAGATGCTGAGTCACTTCCAGGCCAGGTGGGAAAAGTCCTGCAGCTCCTCGGGGGTCCTCTTGGGATGCTCACCCTGGGGGAAGGGGGCAGGGGTGGAGAGTGAGGACAGCTGCCATCTAAGAAGTCAACCGCCCCGAGACCCCTGAGCTGAAGAGGCCGCCAACCCAGCTCAGCTCCCAGGCAGCGGCAATGTGAGAAGGCATCCTGGACTTGGCCCAGATAAGCCCCCAGGTGTCTGCGGCCCCAGCTGACATCTGGTGGGGGTAGGGTGGCAATGGTGGAAAAGGAAGAGTTTCCTCTGGGCTACAGGCAGTCTGTGAGGAAATGGCTGCAGAGACGGAGGGACAGTCACACCTTGGAAGCCAAATGCCTTGACCTCCAGCTGAGTTGTAATCAAGAAGCCTCCAGAGACAAAATGAGCCTTCTGTTACGGAACCATACCTGGTAAAAGTCAGCTGAGTGACACCAGGGCTGTGGTAAAGGAAAATACAGCATTTATCGCAGGGCGCAGAGCAAGAAGTACCCAAGCCTAAGCTCAGCCATTAAAAAGAATGAAATCATGCCATTTGCAGCAACATAGATGGACCTGGAGATTATCATACCAAGTAAAGTAAGTCAGACAGAGAAAGACAAATATCATATATCATATTGCTTATATGCAGAATCTTAAAAAAAAAGATACAAATGAACTCATTTACAAAACAGAAACAGAGTCACAGATGTAGAAAACAAACTTACAGTTACCAGGGGGAAGGTGGGGGGAACGGATATATTGGGATTTTGGGATTGACATGTACACACTATTATGTATAAAATAGATAACTAATAAGGACCTGCTGTACAGCACAGGGAACTCTACTCAATACTCTGTAATGACCTATATGGGAAAAGAATCTAAAAAAACAAAGAATGGGGGGCTTCCGGGAAGATGGTGGAAGACTAAGACGCGGAGATCACCTTCCTCCCCACAGATACACCAGAAATACATCTACACGTGGAACAACTCCTACACAACACCTACTGAATGCTGGCAGAAGACCTCAGACCTCCCAAAAGGCAAGAACCCCCCCCCCCACGTACCTGGTGCGCGAGGAGAGGGGATTAAGAGCGCTGCTTAAAGGAGCTCCAGAGACGGGCGCGAGCCGCGGCTAACGGCGCGGACCCCAGAGACGGGCAGGAGACGCTAAGGCTGCTGCTGCCGCCACCAAGAAGCCTGTGTGTGAGCACAGGTCACTATCCACACCCCCCTTCCGGGGAGCCTGTGCAGCCCGCCACTGCCAGGGTCCCGGAATCCAGGGACAACTCCCCCGGGAGAACGCACGGCGCGCCTCACGCTGGTGCAACGTCACGCCGGCGCAACGTCACGCCGGCCTCTGCCGCCGCAGGCCCGCCCCGCACGCCGTGCCCCTCCCTCCGCCCCGCCTGAGTGAGCCTGAGCCCCCGAATCAGCGGCTCCTTTAACCCTGTCCTGTCTGAGCGAAGAACAGACGCCCGCCGGCGACCTACACGCACAGGCGGGGCCAAATCCAAAGCTGAGCCCCGGGAGCTGTGTGAACAAAGAAGAGAAAGGGAAATCTCTCCCAGCAGCCTCAGAAGCAGCGGATTAAAGCTCCACAATCAACTTTACGTCTGTGGAATATATGAACAGACAACGAATCATCCCAAATTAAGGAGGTGGACTTTTAGAGCAAGATTTATGATTTTTTCCCCTTTTCCTTTTTTTGTGAGGGTGTATGTGTCTGCTTCTGTGTGAGATTTTTGTCTGTATAGCTTTGCTTCCACCATTTGTCTGAGGGTTCTATCCGTCAGGTTTTTTTTTTTTTAATTTTTTTTCTTAATAATTACTTTTCATTTTAATAACTATTTTATTTTACTTTATCTTCGTTCTTTCCTTCCTTCCTTCCTTTAGACAACGAATCATCACAAATTGAGGAGGTGGACTTTGAGAGCAAGATTTATGATTTTTTCCCCTTTTCCTTTTTTTGTGAGGGTGTATGTGTATGCTTCTGTGTGAGATTTTGTCTGTATAGCTTTGCTTCCACCATTTGTCCTAGGGCTCTATCCGTCCGTTTTGTTTTTGTTTTTCTCTTGATAATTATTTTTTTATTTTAATAATTTTATTATATTTTATCTTACTTTATATTATTTTACTATATCTTCTTTCATTCTTTTTTTCCTTCCTTCCCTCCTTCCTTCCTCCCTCCCTCCCTCCCTCCCTTCTTTCTTTCTTTCTTTCTTTCTTTCTTCTACTAATTCTTTCCTTCTACTTTTTCTCCCTTTTATTCAGAGCCGAGTGGATGAAAGGCTCTTGGTGCTGCAGCCAGGAGTCAGTGCTCTGCCTCTGAGGTGGGAGAGCCAACTTCAGGACACTGGTCCACAAGAGACCTCCCAGCTCCACATAATATCAAACAGTGAAAATCTCCCAGAGATCTCCATCTCAACACCAGCACCCAGCTTCACTCAACGACCAGCAAGCTACAGTGCTGGACATCCTATGCCAAACAACTAGCAAGACAGGAACACAACCCCATCCATTAGCAGAGAGGCTGCCTAAAATCATAATAAGTCCACAGACACCCCAAAACACACCACCAGACGTGGACCTGCCCACCAGAAAGACAAGATCCAGCCTCATCCACCAGAACACAGGCACTAGTCTCCTCCACCAGGAAGCCTACACAACCCACTGAACCAACCTTAGCCACTGGGGACAGACACCAAAAACAACGGGAACTACGAACCTGCAGCCTGAAAAAAGGAGACCCCAAACACAGTAAGATAAGCAAAATGAGAAGACAGAAAAACACACTGCAGATGAAGGAGCAAGATAAAAGCCCACCAGACCTAACAAATGAAGAGGAAATAGGCAGTCTACCTGAAAAAGAATTCAGAATAATGATAGTAAAGATGATCCAAAATCTTGGAAATAGAATAGACAAAATGCAAGAAACATTTAACAAGGACCTAGAAGAACTAAAGATGAAACAAACAACGATGAACAACACAATAAATGAAATTTAAAATACTCTAGGATGGGATCAATAGCAGAATAACTGAGGCAGAAGAACAGATAAGTGACCTGGAAGATAAAATAGTGGAAATAACTACTGCAGAGCAGAATAAAGAAAAAACAATGAAAAGAACTGAGGACAGTCTCAGAGACCTCTGGGACAACGTCAAACGCACCAACATTCGGATTAGAGGGGTTACAGAAGAAGAAGAGAAAAAGAAAGGGACTGAGAAAATATTTGAAGAGATTATAGTTGAAAACTTCCCTAATATGGGAAAGGAAATATTTAATCAAGTCCAGGAGGCACAGAGAGTCCCACACAGGATAAATCCAAGGAGAAATACACCAAGACACATATTAATCAAACTGTCAAAAATTAAATGCAAAGAAAACATATTAAAAGCAGCAAGGGAAAAACAACAAATAACACACAAGGGAATCCCCATAAGGTTAACAGCTGATCTCTCAGCAGAAACTCTGCAAGCCAGAAGGGACTGCCAGGACATATTGAAAGTGATGAAGGAGAAAAACCTGCAACCAAGATTACTCTACCCAGCAAGGATCTCATTCAGATTTGATGGAGAAATTAAAACCTTTACAGACAAGCAAAAGCTGAGAGAGTTCAGCACCAACAAACCAGCTCTACAACAACTGCTAAAGGAACTTCTCTAGGCAAGAAACACAAGAGAAGGAAAAGACCTACAATAACGAACCCAAAACAATTAAGAAAATGGGAACAGGAACATACATATCGATAATTACCTTAAATGTAAATGGACTAAATGCTCCCACCAAAAGACACAAATTGGCTGAATGGATACAAAAACAAGACCCATATATATGCTGTCTACAAGAGGCCCACTTCAGACCTAGAGACACATACAGACTGAAAGTAAGGGGATGGAAAAAGATATTTCATGCAAATGGAAACCAAAAGAAAGCTGGAGTAGCAATTCTCATATCAGACAAAATAGACTTTAAAATAAAGACTATTAGAAGAGACAAAGAAGGACACTACATAATGATCAAGGGATTGATCCAAGAAGAAGATATAACAATTATAAATATTTATGCACCCAACATAGGAGCACCTCAATACATAAGGCAAATACTAACAGCCATAAAAGGGGAAATCGACAGTAACACATTCATAGTAGGGGACTTTAACACCCCACTTTCACCAATGGACAGATCATCCAAAATGAAAATAAATAAGGAGACACAAGCTTTAAATGATACATTAAACAAGATGGACTTAATTGATATTTATAGGACATTCCATCCAAAAACAACAGAATACACATTTTTCTCTAGTGCTCATGGAACATTCTCCAGGATAGATCATATCTTGGGTCACAAATCAAGCCTTGGTAAATTTAAGAAAATTGAAATTGTATCAAGTTTCTTTTCCGACCACAACGCTATGAGACTCGATATCAATTACAGGAAAAGATATGTAAAAAATACAAACATATGGAGGCTAAACAATACACTACTTCATAACGAAGTGATCACTGAAGAAATCAAAGAGGAAATTAAAAAATACCTAGAAACAAATGACAATGGAGACAAGACGACCCAAAACCTATGGGATGCAGCAAAAGCAGTTCTAAGAGAGAAGTTTATAGCAATACAACCCTACCTTAAGAAACAGGAAACATCTCGAATAAACAACGTAACCTTGCACCTAAAGCAATTAGAGAAAGAAGAACCAAAAAACCCCAAAGTTAGCAGAAGGAAAGAAATCATAAAAATCAGATCAGAAATAATTGAAAAAGAAATGAAGGAAACAATAGCAAAGATCAATAAAACTAAAAGATGGTTCTTTGAGAAGATAAACAAAATTGATAAACCATTAGCCAGACTCATCAAGAAAAAAAGGGAGAAGACTCAAATCAATAGAATTAGAAATGGAAAAGGAGAAGTAACAACTGACACTGCAGAAATACAAAAGATCATGAGAGATTACTACAAGCAACTCTATGCCAAAAAAATGGACAACCTGGAAGAAATGGACAAAGTCTTAGAAATGCACAACCTGCCAAGACTGAATCAGGAAGAAATAGAAAATATGAACAGACCAATCACAAGCACTGGAATTGAAACTGTGATTAAAAATCTTCCAACAAAGAAAAGCCCAGGACCAGATGGCTTCACAGGCGAATTCTATCAAACAGTTAGAGAAGAGCTAACACCTGTCCTTCTCAACCTCTTCCAAAATATAGCAGAGGGAGGAACACTCCCAAACTCATTCTGCGAGTCCACCATCACCCTGATACCAAAACCAGACAAAGATGTCACAAAGAAAGAAAACTACAGGCCAATATCACTGGTGAACATAGATGCAAAAATCCTCAACAAAATACTAGCAAACAGAATCCAACAGCACATTAAACGGACCATACACCATGATCAAGTGGGGTTTATTCCAGGAATGCAAGGATTCTTCAATATACGCGAATCAATCAACGTGATACACCATATTAACAAATTGAAGGAGAAAAACCATATGATCATCTTAATAGATGCAGAGAAAGCTTTCGACAAAATTCAACACCCATTTATGATAAAAACCCTGCAGAAAGTAGGCATAGAGGCAACTTTCCTCAACATAATAAAGGCCATATATGACAAACCCACAGCCAACATCGTCCTCAATGGTGAAAAACTGAAAGCATTTCTACTAAGATCAGGAACAAGACAAGGTTGCCCACTCTCACCACTCTTATTCAACATAGTTTTGGAAGTTTTAGCCACAGCAATCAGAGAAGAAAATGAAATAAAAGGAATTCAAATCAGAAAAGAAGAAGTAAAGCTGTCACTGTTTGCAGATGACATGATACTATACATAGAGAATCCTAAAATGCTACCAGAAAACTACTAGAGCTAATCAATGAATTTGGTAAAGTAGCAGGATACAAAATTAATGCACAGAAATCTCTTGCATTCCTATACACTAATGATGAAATATCTGAAAGTGAAATCAAGAAAACACTCCCATTTACCATTGCAACAAAAAGAATAAAATACCTAGGAATAAACCTACCTAAGGAGACAAAAGACCTGTATCCAGAAAATTATAAGACACTGATGAAAGAAATTAAAGATGATACAAATAGCTGGAGAGATATACCATGTTCTTAGATTGGAAGAATCAACATTGTGAAAATGACTCTACTACCCAAAGCAATCTACAGATTCAATGCAATCCCTATCAAACTACCACTGGCATTTTTCACAGAACTAGAACAAAAACTTTCACAATTTGTATGGAAACACAAAAGACCCCGAATAGCCAAAGCAATCTTGAGAACGAAAAATGGAGCTGGAGGAATCAGGCTCCCTGACTTCAAACTATACTACAAAGCTACAGTAATCAAGACACTATGGTACTGGCACAAAAACAGAAAGATAGATCAATGGAACAGGATAGAAAGCCCAGAGATAAACCCCCACACATATGGTCACCTTATCTTTGATAAAGGAGGCAGGAATGTACAGTGGAGAAAGGACAGCCTCTTCAATAAGCGGTGCTGGGAAAACTGGACAGGTACATATAAAAGTATGAGATTAGATCACTCCCTAACACCATACACAAAAATAAGCTCAAAATGGATTAAAGACCTAAATGTAAGGCCAGAGACTATCAAACTCTTAGAGGAAAACATAGGCGGAACACTCTATGACATAAATCACAGCAAGATCCTTTTTGACCCACCTCCTAGAGAAATGGAAATAAAAACAAAAATAAACAAATGAGACCTAATGAAACTTCAAAGCTTTTGCACAGCAAAGGAAACCATAAACAAGACCAAAAGACAACCCTCAGAATGGGAGAAAATATTTGCAAATGAAGCAACTGACAAAGGATTAATCTCCACAATTTACAAGCAGCTCATGCAGCTCAATAACAAAAAACCAAACAACCCAATCCAAAAATGGGCAGAAGACCTAAATAGACATTTCTCCAAAGAAGATTTACAGACTGCCAACAAACACATGAAAGAATGCTCAACATCACTAATCATTAGAGAAATGCAAATCAAAACTACAATGAGATATCATCTCACACCAGTCAGAATGGCATCATCAAAAAATTCTAGAAATAATAAATGCTGGAGAGGGTGTGGAGAAAAGGGAACCCTCTTGCACTGCTGGTGGGAATGTAAATTGATACAGCCACTGTGGAGAATAGTATGGAGTTTCCTTAAAAAACTACAAATAGCACTACCATATGACCCAGCAATCCCACTACTGGGCATATACCCTGAAGAAACCATAATTCAAAAAGAGTCATGTACCAAAATGTTCATTGCAGCTCTATTTACAATAGCCCGGATATGGAAACAACCTAAATGTCCATCATCGGATGAATGGATAAAGAAGATGTGACACATATATACAATGGAATATTACTCAGCCATAAAAAGAGACGAAATTGAGCTATTTGTAATGAGGTGGATAGACCTAGAGTCTGTCATACAGAGTGAAGTAAGTCAGAAAGAGAGAGATAAATACCATATGCTAACACATATATATGGAATTTAAGAAAAAAAATGTCATGAAGAACCTAGGGGTAAGACGGGAATAAAGACACAGACCTACTAGAGAATGGACTTGAGGATATCGGGAGGGGGAAGGGTAAGCTGGGAGAAAGTGAGAGAGTGGCATGGACATATATACACTACCAAACGTAAAATAGATAGCTAGTGGGAAGCAGCTGCATAGCACAGGGAGATCAGCTCCGTACTTTGTGATTGCCTGGAGGGGTGGGACAGGGAGGGTGGGAGGAAGGGAGACGCAAGAAGGAAGAGATATGGGAACATATGTATATATATAACTGATTCATTTTGTTGTAAAGCAGAAACTAACACACCATAAAAAAAAAAACAAAGAATGAATATATGTATATGTATAACTGAATCACTTTGTTGTACACCTGAAACTAACACATCATTGTTAATCTACTATACTCCAATATAAAATAAAACTTTTTTTTTTAAAGCAAGAAAAAAAGATGAGTGAAGACTGAGAGCCTGGTAGTGTGCCGCCGGGAGATGGGGGCAGCTCTTGGGAAGACTTGGGGATTCTGGTGACAGGACCCTTTCTAGACACCCACAATGTGAAGTGGTCGCTAAAGAAGGCACAGCCAGGCTTCAACCTGAAGTCGGAGGTGTCTGCCTGCACGGACGCTGTCAGACTCCACCCAGATGGCCTCAGAGCACCCTCACCATTTGCTGTGGGCTGAACTGTATCCCCCAAAGTCCAGAGGTTGAAGCCGCAATGCCCAATGTGACTGTATTTGGAGATGGGAGGTGATTAAAGGAGGTGATTAAAATGAGGCCATTAAGGTGGGGCTGTAGTCCAGTATGACAGGCATCACTATCTGAAAGGAGACCCCAAGGGCATCAGGGCGCAGAGGAAAAGTCAAGTGACAACCCTGCCGGGAGGAGGGGTGTCTGCAGGCCATGGAGAGAGGCCTCACCAAAGCCAACCCCACTGGCATCCTCATCTTGGGCTTTCAGACTCCAGAACTGTAAGCAGAGAGATTTCTGTTGCGTAAGCCACCCAGTCTGTGGCATTTCGTTGTGGCAGCCCTAGCAAACTAAGATGCCATTTCTGTGTGCCCACCCCACCCTTGGGGCCTTACGCTTCACGGGTCACATCTGGTACTTATGTCATCCAGTGCCCTTACGCTTCGGGAACCACGACCCGCATGAGAGTTTAGATGCCCGCCCTGGTGCAGGGCACTCAAGCCCCGCTCCCTGGCCTTGAGGTGGGACAAACCCTTGGTGCGGTTCCCCCTCCAGAGCCACCCAGGGGCTCAGCCTGAGACTGGGGCTCCACCTGAAATTGCACCCTTACCCCTCACCAATGTCTCCCCCAGAGTCCTGCCCGAATGAAACACTGGCTCACAGCTCGTCATCTCAGAGGCTGCTTCCCAGGAGCCCCACGCAAGACACTGGCTTACAGGACGTGTCCACCCAGCGTCCTAGATTCAAGCCACCTTGACACCCGCACTCCATGTCGCACTCACCCCCGATGGAAGACAAGAGTGCTGCCCGGCTGCCGGCTCAGACTCTGGGTTTCTGGCTGCTCACCCACTTTCAGCTGTGTCTCTGTACTAGCAAATGTCTCAGACCTGTTCTTTGAAGCTTAGCAAGGGTATAATTGCTCAGGTTCCCCTCCTGGTCCCCTCTCAGATGTCAGTAAAAACAACCTGGCCTGCTCAAACCCCCCTTCAAGGGCTGTGCCCATTCTTGGGGACCCTGCTTTTTAAGGGACCCTGAAAGGGGGTTGGGGAGGGAACCCAAGACTTCACAAGGAGCCTCAGTTTAGCTCCCCCCCAGAAGCACACCCTGAGATGAGGACTCCTGTGCAAGCACTTTATTTAGGAGGTGATCCCAGGAAACAATGTGGGGTGCGTGATATAGGGAAGCTCGGAAGAGTAAATTGTGCAGCAGGTCACTGCTGTGGCTGCCCGCAGCTCCACCCAGCCAGGGACATCTGAGGAACAGGGGAGAACTCACCCCAAGCTTTCCACCCAGTGGGCGGGGTCGCTGAGGAATTTCTACAGCAACTCCCATCCCAGAGAGCAGTCCCTAGTGAGTTGAGGGCTGTTCCCAGGGGCTGTGCCAGTGGGCACAGGTGGCAGACAGGTGCCCATGGCCACGCAAAGCCCTCGAGTACCGGGATCTGGAAGAGGGGCTGCAGCACATGGGCTGAGGCGACACAGTTGGGGCGCCGGCGGCATCTGGTACCTGAGGGATGCGTTTAGGAACTGACATTGTGAAGCCAGGAGATGAGAAGACATAGGTGGGATCTACAGTCAGGAAATTGGAACTAGAGTTTTCCTTGCTAAACATCCTGAGCTGGACAAGTCACTTCATTTCTCCAAGCATCAGTTTCTGCATCTGAAAAGTGCGGGTTAAAAATAACCATCGCAGGGGGAAAGTCTGAGTGATAGCAGGATGTTTGCCTGGTCTCAAAACATCTCCCCACGAGACACGTATGCATTACAAGGGGAAAATGGCCACTTTACAAGGAGAAGCCTGGCAGACAGCCCTGTAACCGGGTGATCAAAGTTATCACTCCCTGTAATGAGACAGATCAGCGTCCCACGCTTCCTGGCATCATCACGCACTGAGAAGACTCACCAGCACGTCCGTACATTCCTGCCAAAAATGCACAACTTGAGTCTCATCGTGGGGAGACATCAGAGGAACTCGGAATGACGAACATTCTACAACATAATTGGCCTACACTCTTCCAAAACGTCGAGGTGATGAAAGACAAAACGTCTGAAGTCTGCTCCCGACTGTGGGAGATTTAAGGGACCTGACAACTGATTACAGTGTTTGAGCTAGGATTTTTTTTTTTCTGCTACAAAGGATGGAAATCCAGTGATGCCTACCTACACAATAGTATTCTATAAATGTTCAATTTCTTGATTTTTATAATGGGGTAGTGGTTCTATAAGAGGATTTTTGTTTTGGAGAAATATACTCTGAAGAATAAAGGGGTGAACAATAAAGCAGCAGAGGTGTATTGTGTCTGTAACTTATTCTCACAGTCAGGAAACATATTCTTACACCTTTTCTGTAGATGTGAGATTGCATCAAAAGTTTAAAGTTAAGGGCTTCCCTGGTGGCGCAGTGGTTGAGAGTCCACCTGCCGATGCAGGGGACACGGGTTCGTGCCCCGGTCCGGGAAGATCCCACATGCCGTGGAGCGGCTGGGCCAGTGAGCCATGGCCACTGAGCCTGTGCATCCGGAGCCTGTGCTCTGCAACCAGAGAGGCCACAACAGTGAGAGGCCCGCGTACTGCCAAAAAAACAAAAAAAAAGTTTAAAGTTAAAAGAAAAACAATAACCACCTCATGGCACTGCTGTTATTTTTTTAAAAGGTGAAGCCATTGCAACTCCTCCCTCTACAGAGTGCATCCCCCCCCCCCCGCCAGAGACTCCTGCATCCTTTCCCCCTGTCACTCCCCTCCCCCCAGCACTCCCAGGGCCCACTCCACCCCCTCCTGCTGGCCGTTCTGCCTCTAGGTCCCTCCCACCTTCAATCCCCACCATGGCCAGAAAGACTCTTCTAAAAGGCAAATCTGACCTTATTTAAAACCTTTGCATGCCTCCTCCTTGCTTACAGGGCAAATTCCAGACAAATAAGACCCTCTGAGCTGGGCTGCAGCCCATCCCTCGACTACCTGCCCTTCCTTGAGCCCAGGCTTCCACAGCACGAGATGACCAGATGATCGGGTGGCCAGATGGCCAGATGAACAGATGAATCACTGTCCTCTAGACTCACCAGGCTGTTTCCCACCTCCAGTCCTTTGGACGTGCTATTCCTTCTTTCTGGAAGACTCTTTCTCTCTTGCCCACAAAGCTTTCACCAAGACCCCCTTCAGCATCACCACCCTAGTCTCCCTGACCCACCAGCCCACGCCCCAGACAAAGCCAATCGTCCCTTCTGCCGCAGGAGCATTATGCCTTGGCTTCCTCCACAAACACACCTGGAGCAGGTGGGAGTCTCAACCCCCAACTCAGACAAGTGTTAGAGGATTTTTTTTAACATCCCAGCTCCCTTCCCCCTTGAGGACAAAAACTCTTCTGGCCTTTTCTACACCGGCTGACCGTTTCCTCAGTGGACTCAAGCCCCAGCTGCCCACAGTGGCGGCTGAGTTGATGACAGGCTCTCTGGTGGTTGCTTTCCCTCCCTTGCACGACCTCCTGTCTCCCCTCCTGGGGTGCCCTTCATTGCCCAAATGAAGTACTTGCACTTCAATCCTTACCTCAGGCTCATCTTCTGGAGGAAACAAAACTAAGGCCGACAGCATGTCTCAGTGATGTTAGTCCCCTCCTTCTGTCCACATAAACTGATGACCATACAACCTGGCAAGTTCCCCTCTAATGCTTTAATCTAATGGTATAATACCAGGGGACTCTTCCTTTCCTTTTCTATTCTAGCTCTTTGGGGAACAAATGAGGTGTAAAGGAAAGTACACGCTACTGTCCTCATATTCGTGGATGTAAAAGTCTTTCAGATTTTGTATTTCAAATTTGAAAATATCAAGAACAAGGTACCCACCTTCTACACTCCAAGGGCTGAGATTAAAAAAAAACAAAAAAAAACAAAAACTATTAACATAGTGTGTGAGTTCATCTTGGGTGACTTTTTTTTTAATATACTTTATTTTTAGAGTTTAGGTTCACAGCAAAATTGAGTGGAAGGTACAGAGGGTTCCCAAAACCCCCTCCTCCCCCCGACATGCCCAGCCTCCCCCACTATCACCATCCCCCCCACCCCGAGTAGTCCATTTGTTACAGCTGATGAACCCAAATTAACACATCATAATTACTCAAAGTCCATAGTTTACATCGCTGTTCACTCCCGGGGTGGTACATTCTATGGGTTTGGACAAATATGTAATGACATGTACCCACCATCATAGTATCATACAGAATAGTTACTTCCCTGAAAATATTCTGTGCTCTGCCTCGCCGTTCCTCCCTTTTCCCTAACCCCTAGCAACGACTGATTTTATTTTAATTGTCTCCATAGTTTTGCTTTTGCAATAATGTCATATAATTGGAATCATACAGTATGTAGCCTTTTCCGATTGGCTTCTTTCACTTAGTAATATGCATTTAAGTTTCCTCCACGTCTTTTCATGGTTTGATAGCTCACATCTTTTATTGCTAAATAATATTCCTTTACCTGCATGTACCACAGTTTATTTATCCATTCACCTACTCAAGGAAAATTTGTTTGCTTACAAGTTTTGGCATTTATGAATAAATCTGCCATAAACATCCATGTGCAGGTTTTTGTGTGGACATGACTTTTCAACTCCTTTGGGTAAATACCAAGAATGAAATTGTTGGATTTTATGGTAAGAGTGTGGTTAATTTTGTAAGAAACCACCAAACTCTTCCCCAAAGTGGCCGCACCATTTTGCATTCCCACCAGAAATGAAAGCTGTTGCTCTGCATCCTTGTCAGCATTTGGTGTTGTTGGTGTCCAGAATTTTGGCCATTCTAATAGGTGCACAGTGGTATCTCACTGTTGTTTTAATTTGCATTTCCCTGGTGACATAAGATGTGGAGCATCTTTTCATATGCTTATTTGCCATCGGTACACCTTCTTTAATGCGGTATCTGTTCTGCTTTTTGTCCCATTTTTAACCTAGTTGTTCATTTTCTCTTTGAGTTTTAAGAGTTCTTTCTATGTTCTGGACAAGTCTTTTATCAAATATGTCTTTTGCAAATATGTTCTCCCAGTCTGTGGATTATCTTCTCATTTTCTTAACTGTATCTTTCACAGACCAGAAGTTTTTTTATTTTAATGAATTCCAGCTTATCAATTATTTCTTCAACAGGTCTTGCCTTTGGTGTTATATCTAAAAAGTCATCACCATACCCTCAGCCACTTAGATATTCTTCTATGTTATCTTTAAGAAGTTTTATAATTTTGCATTTTACATTAAGGTCTATAATCCATTTTGAGTTAATTTTTGTGAAGGGTGTAAAGTCTGTGTCTAGATTCATTTCTTTGCATGTGGATGTCCAGTTGTTACAGCACCATTTGTTGAAGAGACTATCTTTGGTCCATTGTATTGCTTTTACTCCCTTGTCAAAGATCAGGAGACTATATTTATATGAGTCTATTTCTGGGATCTCTAGTCTGTTCCACTGATCTAACTGTCCATTATTTCACCAGTACCACACAGTTTGATAGCTGTTGCTTTATAGTAAGCCTTGAAGTCAGATAGTATCAGTCCTCCAACTTTGTTCTTCTCTTTAAGTATTGTGTTGGCTATTCTGAGTTCTCTACCTCTCCACTCTCCATATAAACTTTAGAATCAGTGTGTTAATATCTACAAAATAACTTGATTGATACTGCCTTAAATCTAGAGACCACGTTAGAGCTGACATCCTGACAGTATTGAGTCTTCCTACACATCTAGCTGGATCTACCATGTTTGTTACTGTTTTCTATTCATTGCCCTTCTTCTTCATTCCTATTTTTGTCTTCCACCCTTTTTCTGCTGTTTGTGGTTTTAGCTGAGCATTTTGTATGACTCCATTTCCTCTCCTTTCTTAGCATACTAATTATACTTCCTTTTTACTATTTTTTAGTTGTTGCCATAGAGTTTGCAATATACATTTACAACTAGTCCATGCCCGCTTCCAAATGACACTATGCTGCTTCACAGGTAATGCAAGTACCTTATAATAACAAAACATTCTTAAGTCTGCCCTTTTATTCCTTGTTTCATTGCTGTTATTCATTTCACCTTATATAAACTCAATCATTGGCTATGAGCTTTACAAGTGCTCCTCAGTTTTTTCACCCACCCTTTAGGTGATACAGGGTGGCTAGAGAGGGCTGGGGTTTGGTATTTCCCTTCCCCCAGTTCATTTAGCCTCTCATAAAACCCCAAAAGATTGGGTTCTGGTAAAAACAGTGTCATTTGAGTGCAAGCCTTGTTGAGAAGAACAGTACGCTCTGGCATATCTCAAAACAGTTCCTCCTCCTGAAGGGATTTTTTCCTCCCTTCTTCACTGTGAGAACCTGGTAGAGCTCCTGAAGGTAAAACTCACAAAGGTGTGGGATTCCTCCTCCCCACCCCATGATTGGCCCCTCCTGGAGTTGTTTTTATTTCTCAGACTTGTCCACACCGAGCCTCTAGTAATTCATCAATTACAGTTCAGGATTTCCTACCCTGGAACTGGTTCCCATGGAGGTTTCTGCTCCAGTAAGTTGTGATTCTCTGTATCCAGCTGTCTATCTCTGCAATTTGGAAGGAAACAGTTTGCCCCGTGACCTCACTTGTCCGACAAATCTAAGAAGAGTTGCTGATTTTCCAGTTTGTTCAGCTTTTTACTAGTTGTTAAAATGGATGACTTCTAAGCTCCTTACATACCAGACCAGAAACCAAAAGTTAAGGTTCATTTTTTTCAAAGTCAAAACTATGATTCTCATACAGTTATAAAATGAATACATATCAAAAATTTACTTAACTCATCAATTATGAGGGAACCAGTGAGATACTATAATTGGCTCAAAAGAGAATTCAAGAAAACACGCACATACATAGACAATATAAATCCTGAAATGAATTTTCAAAGAGGTACAAAACTGGCCAATACCCACTGGGCAATAATTAATTGCATCTCCATCAGAAACAATTTATTTATATTTCTGAGGACAAGAATCATTTGAATTACTATAGTTTTGCTTAACTTACAGAAATGTAAAGTAGCCCAAAGACAATAAAAGGTAACGATGGTCTGGAAGGGTACCCTAGGCAGGATACTCAGTGATCTCTCTCAGCAATTCCAAAGTCTTCCCAATTTTTCCTGGAACAATCGAGTAGATAACTGTTTCTATTTTTCTCTAACTTGCTTTAATTCCTATTTGAAGTCCCCATTCAGCCTAGATAGCAAAAACGTTACCTCAGTCCATTTGGGGTCACTTCCTCTTTCCCATGGATAGTATCTAAGTTTTGGGGGTTAGTGCCATTACTGGAGAAAGGATTATCTGGTCTTCAGTGTCGTCTCTCCACCCTGAAGGGCACTAAGGTAAACATCGGACTGTGCACGTTGCCATGGAGACAAGGAGCCTTATTCCCATCAGTGGCTCCTTTAGGTCTAAAAGTTCTTGATGCTATTTCAAGTGCCCTTTTTAGGTACATATAAGTTCATCCTCTGGGACTGTGCCATGCTGAAGTGCAGGAAACTCCGTTTGGACATCCAAAGCCTGGTCTGCCTGAACGTTAGTGAGGCCATTTCTATCCTGGGGACTTTCTGAGCCCTTCCCTGGCAGCAAGGTCCAAGGCCAGCCTGTTCTTATAGTCCACACAACCATCTGGAAGCTCTGTCACCTCCCTGGGACATGACCCAGGAGGCAGGACCAAGAACCCGCTCCCTCTGTGATCCATCCCTGTCCCTCTCTCCTGTTCTAGAAATCCTTTTCTAGTCTAAGGGAAAAGGGAAAATACTTGCTCCTCCCATGAAGTGTTTTCCTAAATTTTTTACCCACTCCCCAAAGTATCTAAGCCTCCAAAATTCATGAGCCAATAAGAGAGACTTTTCTTTTGTATTTTTTGCTGCCCCAGTTCTCCCCTGAGTGCAGAGGGCTGGCTCAGGAAGGAAGGATAAATGCACCGGGGAGCGATATTGGTTATTTCAAACATATTGTTCCACCACCTGTGTATGACCCCCTGTACAGGGACTGTAAGTCACCTCTGATTCCCACAGCACCTGGCACAGTGCCTGCACACAGTAGGGGCTCAATATGGGCCAATGCACGTGGTGGTTAGCAGGGTGGCATTTAATTAATGTCAGTTTCCCAAAAGGAAATCAATGGACGTTATGGTTTCGAGCAACAGCTCTGGGGATGTATACATGGGGGTTCAAATCTTAATCCTTCTATTTTTTCGTTGCGAGATTGTAGGCAACTTATATGCCCTTGCTAAATCTCAGCTTCTTTACCTTAAAATGAGGGAAACAGTCCTGAGTTCACAATGTTGTTATGAAAATTCAATGAGATGTTATATATGTTATGCACTTAGCACAATGCCCGGCATACAGTAGGTGCCAGTAAATGCTGGTTATTGTCACTGTTATCACCATTACTCAGACTCTAATTATTCTGTCCAGGACCTAAGCTGCTCACATCCTCTGTAATCGTGGGTTCCTATAGTGAAGTGGTGGCTGCTACTGAGGAAAGAGTCCTGGGACGGCATCATCCTATTAACTGTCCCCTTGTCCAGGTAAGAGAAGCCTCTGATGGACTCCCGGAGGTGAGAAAGCCCAGCCTCTACTGTGCTGTGGCCACAGTGGAGACAAGTCTGTACCCCAGTCTCACCACGGGGCACAGACACAGGCAGCCTTGCCAGCCGTCTGGTCAGAGGTCCCATGCAGCAGCAAACTGCAAAGGGCGCAGTTGCCAAAAACCAGGCGTGTGCACCTTGCAGCATCCACCTGTATCTAGAGAGAAGGTCCATTTCTGAGACTCTAAAATCAGGGCTCTGCCCAACATGAAGCACAGGGAAATAGATACTGAGTCGGTCAGTTCCATTTTGAGAAAATTTGGGCTTACGTCTCAGATAGCTCTTGCTAGTAAAATCCAACCACTGAGATATGAGTAGAGTAGACGTAATCCTTTCCTAGGTCAACTAGATAAGACAGGAAGCTGAAACTAGAGCAACAGCTCTGAAGCTTCCGCCTGCATCAGAACCACCTGGAAGGCTCCTTGAAACACACTTTTCTGGGCCCCAACCCTGGAGTTTCAGATTCCATAGGTCTGGGGTGTATGGTTACCAGATTTGCTAATAAAAATAAATGACTTTAGATTTGCATTTTAGCTAAACAATAATTTTTTTTTTTTTTTAGTTCTTAGTCCCAGATGTTGCATGAGACATACTTAGACTAAAAAAATCATTGTTGTGTATCTGAAGTTCTCATTTTACTGGGCATCCTGTATTTTGTCTGGCAACCTATGGGGTGGGTTGGGGGGGGTACATTTGCGTGTCTACAAGTTCCCAGGTGATGCTGTTGCTGTGGTCTGGGAACCACACTTTGAGAACCACTGAACAACCCAGACACCCCCTTCAGCAATTTCCAGTTCAGCTCTGAGCACTACTGGTTGGAGCTTCCCACCCTGGAGGCAAATACAGAGGTATCATAGATAACTTCAGGTATCTGGGTATTTGCCTCCAGGGTGGGAAGCTGGTGCCAGAGGGCCAGCTAAAGTGCCTTTAGCAGCTCATGACTGTCCTGGTCACTGAGAGGTGGATCTCACCATTTAACCTAAAAGATTATAATAATTGCAACAACAGTTAATCCTCTAGAGACAGAGCAAATTTGATTTTTCTTGGCTAAGTTTGTGCAGACTTCTTTGGAAACCGGCCCTGCTGGCTTTGAGGGAAGGAGATACTGATTTCCTGGTAACAAGGCGCTGCTCCTCTGTATTTGGAAATCAATCCTTACCTTGGTTTCCTGCAGCAGTGCTGTTCTATGCGCTACATGCTTCCCCCTGCCTTGGCTCAAGACCACAGAGAGATGCAGGGGAGCCCCGTAAGTCCTTCTTTATTTCTGTTGGCCGAGCGGTTGTTTGCGCTTTATACTCATGCCCAGGATCGTGATCGAGTGAGAGTTGCAGCTTGCTATGGGGGTAGTTCTTGTCATTTACGTTCCAGATGAGCAACTGCTGTTTCCCATTGACTGTATGTTTCTACATGCGGAGACCATACATAAAGACAAAGAGAGTAAAATAAAAAGAACACAAAAGAATACATTCAGGTGAAATCAACAACTAAGAATACATTCAGGTGAAATCAACAACTATTTATTGTGATTACAAGAGCTTGTGATTGTCCTGTCTCCTCTCCTGTGTTTTTCTCAGTGATGGTAGACACTGGCTTTTTTTTTTCTTAACATTTTTATTGGAGTATAATTGCTTTACAATGGTGTGTTAGTTTCTGCTTTATAACAAAGTGAATCAGCTATACATATACATATATCCCCATATCTCTTCCCTCTTGCATCTCCCTCCCTCCCACCCTACCTATCCCATCCTTCTAGCTGGTCACAAAGCACCGAGCTGATCCCATGTACCCTGGGTCCCTCTGCCAGAGGTGCTAATTTAGTTGGTCTGGGTGTAGCCTGACCAAGGGGAGTTTTCAAAGCTCCCCTGGTGGTACAATCACTTTAGCAAAATGTCGGGCAGGATTTACTAAAGTTGAAGTCCTGACGTCGTGACTGCTGCATCCCTGCTCCCGGGGGAAATACAGGCTTAGGTTCCCACGAGCCTCTGGTCACAACATTGCTGCCAGCCGATCAACACATAACCTTGTTTTATGTGTGTTTCTGTCTCAAGACACCTATTTTATACATGCAGTTGACTCCTTAGCATTGAACTCACAGCCCACGGCACGATCACTCAACGCCCCAACCAAGCTCATTTAACACACATGATTTCTCCACGAGGCACAGCACAGCCCCTTGAGCTTAGGAAGACAGACAGCACTTCAGCCTTAGGCTTGAGGCTGTTTTAAACATTGAAATCACCAACAAAATGCACAAAATGTGGCACTAAATATACAGTGAAAAGGCCAGTTGTTTACAGTCTGAGAGCTGAAACAAGAAGGCAGGGCATTGCCTCGTTTGCCCTCAGCTGGGAGGGCAACTCAAATTTTCCACTGCTCCACACATGCCGGCAAATGACTGCAAATGTGAGTGAGTATTGACTTCCAGGGCTACAAATCATTTTAGCAAATAGGCAAATTCTCAGTACGGAATCTACAGATAATTAGGGCAGACTGTACATCTGTCCTCAGCCCTGGCAATCCACTCCACTGCTAGACCAGAGAGCACAGGTCCCCCAAAAGGTAAGTGCAGAATGCTCACTGCAACTTCCTCAAAACAGTGCAAACACAAGGAGACACAAGGAGCTGGGGAACAAATTGTAGTCATAGGACCTTGATTTGGGCACGATGCCTGCTCGGCAATGAATGGTGTTGAGCTATTTACCATCCCGAGTCTGGTTTTCCACTTTCTAAGTCCCCGCCTCATAAGATCGTGGGAGGAATTGGATGAAATGTGAAATTACTTTGTGCAGCAGAGCTGCACTCTTATAGACAGAAGATTCCAAAGTCGAACCATTAGGTCAAAATCATGAAGGGTCATAACTGGCTAAAGGCTGAGAAGTGTTACGGTTTGCAAAGCCCTTAAAGGGCTTCCCTCACTTGTCTGCCATGCTGACTGGTCCCTGGTTACCCAGATAGTCCGACCACAGCCAGATTGGAAGACGTCCAAGGCCATGTGGGGCTAATTGCCTCTGAGTCCCCACAGCCTTAACATTCTGGCTTGGAAAAAAACGCACATTGGGGCAGTATGATCATCTCAATAGATGCAGAGAAAGCTTTCAACAAAATTCAACACCCATTTATGATAAAAACCCTCCAGAAAGTAGGCATAGAGGGAACTTACCTCAACATAATAAAGGCCATATATGACAAACCCACAGCCAACATCGTCCTCAATGGTGAAAAACTGAAAGCATTTCCACTAAGATCAGGAACAAGACAAGGTTGCCCACTCTCACCACTATTATTCAACATAGTTTTGGAAGTTTTAGCTACACAATTAGAGAAGAAAGAGAAATAAAAGGAATCCAAATCAGAAAAGAAGAAGTAAAGCTGTCACTGTTTGCAAATGACATGATACCATACATAGAGAATCCTAAAGATATTACCAGAAAACTACTAGAGCTAATCAATGAATTTGGTAAAGTAGCAGGATACAAAATTAATGCACAGAAATCTCTTGCATTCCTATACACTAATGTTGAAAAATCTGAAAGAGAAATTAAGGAAACACTCCCATTTACCATTGCAACAAAAAGAACAAAATATCTAGGAATAAACCTACCTAAGGAGACAAAAGACCTGTATGCAGAAAACTATAAGACACTGATGAAAGAAATTAAAGATGATACAAACAGATGGAGAGATATACCATGTTTTTGGATTAGAAGAATCAACATTGTGAAAATGACTATGATACCCAAAGCAATCTACAGATTCAATGCAATCCCTATCAAACTACTAATGACATTTTTCACAGAACTAGAACAAAAAATTCCCCAGTTTGTATGGAAACACAAAAGACCCCGAATAGCCAAAGCAATCTTGAGAAAGAAAAACGGAGCTGGAGGAATCAGGCTCCTTGACCTCAGACTATACTACAAAGCTACACTAATCAAGACAGTATGGTACTGGCACAAAAACAAATATAGATCAATGGAACAGGATAGAAAGTCCAGAGATAAACCCACGCACATATGGTCACCTTCCCTTTGATAAAGGAGGCAAGAATATACAATGGAGAAAAGAAAGCCTCTTCAATAAGTGGTGCTGGGAAAACTGGACAGCTACATGTAAATGTATGAAATTAGAACATTCCCTAACACCGTACATAAAAATAAACTCAAAATGGATTAAAGACCTAAATGTAAAGCCAGACACTATAAAACTCTTAGAGGAAAACATAGGCAGAACACTCTATGACATAAATCACAGCAAGATCCTCCTAGAGAAATGGAAATAAAAACAAAAATAAACAAATGGGACCTAATGAAACTTAAAAGCATTTGCACAGCAAAGGAAACCATAAACAAGAAGAAAAGACAACCCTCAGAATGGGAGGAAATATTTGCAAATGAAGCAACGGACAAAAGATTAATCTCAAAAATATACAAGCAGCCCATGCAGCTCAATATCAAAAAAACAAACAACCCAATCCAAAAATGGGCAGAAGACCTAAATAGACATTTCTCCAAAGAAGATTTACAGACTGCCAACAAACACATGAAAGAATGCTCAACATCACTAATCATTAGAGAAATGCAAATCAAAAACTACAATGAGAGATCATCTCACACCGGTCAGAATGGCCATCATCAAAAAATCTACAAACAATAAATGCTGGAGAGGGTGTGGAGAAAAGGGAACCCTCTTGCCCTGTTGGTGGGAATGTAAATTGATACAGCCACTATGGAGAACAGTATGGAGGTTCCTTAAAAAACTAAAAGTAGAACTACCATATGACCCAAGAATCCCACTACTGGGCATATACCCTGAGAAAACCATAATTCAAAAAGAGTCATGTACCAAAATGTTCATTGCAGCTCTGTTTGCAATAGCCAGGACATGGAAGCAACCTAGGTGTCCATCGACAGATGAACGGATAAAGAAGATGTGGCACATATATACCATGGAATATTTCTCAGCCATAAAAAGAAACAAAATTCTGTCATTTGTAGAGACATGGATGGACATAGAGACTGTCATACAGAGTGAAGTAAGTCAGAAAGAGAAAAACAAATACCATATGCTAACACATATATATGGAATCCAAAAAAAAAAGAAAAATAGGTTCTTAAGAACCTATGGGCAGGACAGGAATAAAGATGCAGACATAGAGAATGGACTTGAGGACATGGGGAGGGGGAAGGGTAAGCTGGGATGAAGTGAAAGAGTGGCATGGATATATATACACTACCAAATGTAAAATAGATAGCTAGTGGGAAGCAGCCGCATAGCGCAGGAAGATCAGCTCGGTGCTTTGTGACCACCTAGAGGGGTGGGATAGGGAGGGTGGGATAGAGATGCAAGAGGGAGGAGATATGGGGATATATGTATATGTATAGCTGATTCACTTTGTTATAAAGCAGAAGTTAACACATGATTGTAAAGCAATTATACTCCAATAAAGATGTTAAAAACAAAAACAAGCAAACAAACAAAAAACTAAACACACAATTACCATATGATCCAGAAAGTGTACTCTCGGCATTTATCCCAGAGACATGAAAATTTTTGTTCATACAAAAATCTGTGCATGAATGTTCATAGCAGCTTTATTCATAATAGCCAAAAGCTAGAAATAGCGCAGGTGTCCTTCCACAGGTGCACAAACTGTGGTACATCCACACCATGGATCCTGCTTACAATAAAGAAGAATAAATTATTCGTAAACCAACTTGGATGAATCTCCAGGAAATTATACTGAGTGAAAAAAGTCAGTCCCAAAGGTTACATATTGTATAATTCCATTATAAAAATGGAAAACAGACTAATATTTGCCAGGAGTTAGTGATTGGGAGAGGGGGGCATCTGGGAGCAATGGGAGGGGAATGGGAGTTGCTATAAAAGGGCAACACAAGGGATCTTTGTGGTGCTTGAAGTGCTCTGTATCATAAGTGGGCTGGTGGATTCACAAGCCTACGTGTGTGATAAAATTGCACAGAACCAAACACACATACAAATGAGGACAAGAAAACTGGGGGAATCTAAATCAGAAGGGTGGGTGTGTTCCACTGATGTCAGTATTCTGATTGTAACTTTGGACCATAGTTTTACAAGGTGTTCTCATTGAGAGAAACCAAATAGAGGGCACACAGGATCTCTGTGTGTTCTTTCTTACGACTGAAGGTGAATCTACAATTACCTCAAAATTAAAATTTTAATTTAAAAAAATGATACGAAAAAGAACAATTGCATATTAAAAAGACTGATTCAAAATCTTGGAAAGAGAAAATATAGCTGTGGGGAAAAGCACAATAGATGAGACAACCTCCACTGGACAGAGTTAAGGGAATAAGTGAACTTGAACCCTCAGTGAGCAGGAAGATTACCTAGTTCAGGACGTGAAGACTCAGGCGTCTGCAGGAGTAGGAAGCCTCAGAGTGAGTGAAGTGGGATGACCAGGGACTACGGTGAACAGAGAGGACACATCTTTTCTAAAAAGGCATCCACTACTCACCTCCAAGATGTTTTTGCCAAGCAAGGAAGCAAACCCATGTCAGATTTTCCAATTTTTTTTAGAAAAAGTAAAATCTGAAGTTTAATAAGAAATCTTCCTATTTTTAAACGTTGGCAACTAATTGAAAAATTCCAAAATGTTATGCAGGTCAAATAAAATTAACTGACTTGTATTCAAACTTCAAGCAACCAGTGTTCGATCCTCTGTCTAGTCCAGCTCCCCTTCCCTCCACTCCATCTGTGTTCTACTCATCCTCCATGGCTTAGCAAAGGCTTCATCTCCTCCTTGACCCTTCTCTGATTCCCACGCTGGGCGAAATGCCTTTCTCTGTATTTATATAGCCCACCCCACCTCCTCACCATTCCCTGTCTCCCAAGTATTCGTCCCACTGTGTTGAAATGTCTGCTTGCCTGAGAGCTCTGTGCAGCCAACTATGGCCACAATAATGCTGCGTAACAAATGGGTCAGCTAGGAAAGGCTGGTCTGGATTGGAGGCTCTGCTGATCCTGGCTTGGCTTGCTTCTGTGTCTGAGTTAAGTGGGGGTCAGCTGATCTGGGTGAGCTGCAGCCAGCTTGGTTCTGCTCCAGGGGTCTCCCATCCTCCTCCTGGAACCAGGGGGCATGCACTTTTCAGGGCAATAACAGAGGGCAGGAAGGAAACCTGCCAAGTCTTGCTCAGAAGTGGTACCCTGTGATTTCCGCCACATTCTGTGATCCCAAGCAAGTCAAGCGCTGGGGAAATAGAATCTTTCCCCACCTCTTTAGCGAGAGGGGCTACCAAATCAAACGCCAAAAGGGAGGATTAGATACAGAGCAGGAGAAAGAACCAGGCCAATAATGCCGTCTGCACAAGCTCCTGGGCTTCGCAGCCCTGACCTATGCATCTCGTATCTCCAGAGCCTATCACTGGACCAGGTATCAATACATAGTAAGCATAGTAAGTGCTTAATAGGTTTTCTGAGTTCAGGATAGAACGAATGAATGAGTCACTAAATAACCCTCTCTCTTACAGATGAGGAAACACTTCCAGTGAGATGCAAAAAGTCTTGCCCAAAATTACACAGTTTGTGGCAGATTCACGAATAGAACTCACATCTTCCGTCTCTTTCCACCTTTGAGAGATGCTTGGAGACAAAACCACCTTGACCTGGTGCTCACGCCTCTGCACAGTGGGTCTGCAGAGGACTGCTGTCTGGGGTGGACACCTAAGGCCAGCTCAGAGCTCCTCCACAGCAGGGTCCTCTGGGTACAGCTGCCATGATGTGAATTTGCCCCTAGATTGGTTCTGGCTAGCTCCCTGCTCACCTCTTGCATAAAACAGGAAGAAGAGGCACTGCTATGCCTGCAGAAGCAGCACAGAGCCAGATGATCCGGCATCACTGCTATCTTCCCTCCTTACACGTTCCTGTCCCCATCAGGGGGTTGGAGGAGGCTGCTATGTCTGGGCAGTTTCCCACAGGTTGAAATTTGCGTTTCTAATCACTATCGCCACTTGCTGGCGTCGCCTTATTAAGTTTCACCCATGTGAATATCCTGTGTTCCTGCATCCTGAGGCTGCTTAAAGGCGGGATTTTATTTGTGGGAAATTCAAGGTGGGATTTTATTTGTCTGGAAAACTCAAGCCCCTTTCTCCTTTCAGAGGAACTGGCGGCCACGGTCTCACCAGTGGGGAACAAGGTGGGAGCCTAAACCATTGTGAAATCCCCCTCTGTCATCCACAACGAAACTCTAAAAAGGAAAATAAGCCTCTAGACCCTTTTCTGGGCAAGCTCTGAAGCCAGGGAGATGAGCACTGAATTTCCAGGCTCCCAAGTCAATAAAAATAAACAGGAAAGTTCCCCTGGGGAATCGTCTGAGCCTTTTTCTGAATGAACCCTGTCCAAAACACAAACAGACTTTTTTATAGGGGTCTCCAGGTGGTGCTCTAATGGAGCTGCAGTGAAGAACAGAGCATCCATCCACCAGTGCTAAAGCATATCCCCAGGAAACCCGGACAGTCAAGCAGAAAATTAGGCCTTTGCTCCGTCTTCTGTCACAGGCTGGACGCCTGTCAGTACAGACCCGGGGCTCACCCCGCGTGAGGGGGCTAGGACTGGAAGCGGGAGGCCTCACAGACCACCCCACCCCCCCGGGGCTACTCTGATGCTGACTAGGTGGTGAACACACCCACAGATCTCCCGGGTCTAAAGTCTGATAGGACTTTTTCATTCTGCTCCAGAAAGCTCACTGAGCTGTGTTCCTAGGCTTACTTGGGTGGGGTGTGGGGAGTGGAGCCACGTCATCCGTTTACATGCAGTATTTCCAGAAAGGTGAAGTAAAACCAAGCGTTCAGACACAGGTCACAATCCGTGACCAGGCAGTACCATTCTGGAAAGTAACGGTTCTGGTGGATGGCAAAGCCAACCTGCAAGCAGCTGAGGGGCTGTGGCATTGCCTCGCATCTGAGACACACTTGTTTTCCCATCTTAACAGCTCTGAGGGTGAGATGCAGCTTAGTATCAAGGGTTTCTGACAACCAGCAGTCATAGAGTCGCTGTGGCCTGTACATGTTTGAATGTCAAAAGCACCAGCATCAAAACTTGCAAGGCAATACCCAGCTGGGGTGGGCACGAGAGGAAGGGGAAATTTGTGGTTGGCAGCCCTCCCAAAGCGGGGAGTGGAAGCAGGCCAGCTTTCCCTGATTGCAAAGCCAGCTGGAGAGCCCCAAACCAATGGCTTTCAGTTCTCGTGTGGAGGATACTAAGAATCGCTACATCAACAAGGCTCTTGAGGGCACTGGGATGCTATTGTCAGGGGGGAGAGGGGACCGCAGGAATCAACAATTTGGAGTCAAAAGTGAATCAGAACAATCAGACTCTGATGTTAAGAAATTTAGAATACATTAACCAATTTGTTTGGCTTGTATTTGTTTATGTTCACCCAAGAGTAATAGATGATAAAATCTTCATGTAATTGAGTCTGAAAATGTTCTTTCAATAAGATAAATTCTAAGGGAATTCCCTGGCGGTCCAGTGGTTAGAACTCGGTGCTTTCACTGCTTGGCTCCGGGTTCGATCCCTGGTTGGTAACTAAGATCCCACAAGCCATGCGGTGCAGCCAAAAAAAAAATAATAAAATAAAATAAATAAATAAATTCTAAATAATAAGAAGGCAGGATGCCACGGTTTTAACTGTGATGTTTTCCATTCCTTAGTGAGACATCGCGAAAAGGTGCCCTTTAGGATTAGGTTGGGTTGAAGAAAGCACTATTTCCTGGGCTTTAACAACTCCAGACCCAAGCTCTCCCCCCATCACAGTGCCCCAAACGGGGCCAAAGTCAGGCAGAACCTTGAACCGCAGAGAGTCTGTGGTCAAAGTCCCCACCCTCGCTTTTTGGCATTTCCCTCTCCCTTCCTCCTTAAATAGAAAACCACTTCCCTCAGATACCAAGCGTCCCTGGATCCCTGGTCCAGACAGGTTCTTACGAAAAGTCTTCTGGCTTTCTTCTCTCCGGGCACAGACGACTTAGAAGGCTCAAGAGACATGCCTCCTGGGTACTCGTATGTTAACAGTGGGAACGGAAAGAGTCTCCCAGCCTGGGCTTCAGTTGGAAGGGAAGGCTGGGGTAGGAGGGGCGGTGGGTTCTCACCCACCACCCCTTGATATCTGGCGCAGTACAGGAGAGGATGGAGTAGCCAGTGAGGACACGTGGGCAGTGTGGGCAGCTGGAGCGGGATGGATTTGAATTTACAAAAGAAACATCCTTATTGCCCTCAGTTCTAAGCATGTGCTCTAAGTGTTTCAGACACCTTGGAGAAATCTGCATGCTGGGGAGATCGGTAGAGGGGAAACAAATCTGGAAACTACCCTCCAACAGTAGAACGGATACATAAATGTCGGAATATTTGTAAGCTGAATTATGGTGCAGCTAAGAGGAGGAAGGAGCCAAAATGTGTACAAGAAACTCCTTTTTAGGGGAAGATCGGAGGCACACACAGTGCACTCGGCAACCGCTGACAGCCGCACTTCACAGCCTCAGGGAACCCATGGTCATGCTGCAGCCACTACGTTTGCCCACGCCGTGGCCCCTGTGTCTCCCAGCCAGTCTTGGCCCCCTTCCTCCACGCTCTAGGAGCCAGATTTAACAGCAAGGGGTTACTTATTCCATCAACATGGACGGAACACCTGTTATGACCCAGGTGTGTGCTACCTGTTTGATATGTGTGACAGCAACCTTCTGAGGCCAGGAACACGACCATTTTACAGATGGAGAAGCTGAGGCACAGAGGGGTCACAGGGCTTATCCAAGGTCACAGCTGGGCACAGTGATGGAGCTGCTGTTCACCCTGAGTTCCATTCCTTGTTAGCAAGTGCAACCTTGATTTCCTACTTATCTAATACTGCATAACCACCAGGCCCCACCCTCGCAAAAAATGGCTTAAAACAATCATTTGTTCTGCCCAGAGTCTGGGGGCTAACTGGGCTCCGCCGGGTAGTTCTTGCTCAGAGAGATGCAGTGTTTGCGTTCCTCTCCAAGGACTCCTCCCTGGGAATCTGGGGACCCCTGAGCATTGCTCCCTGGTCTCCCCATGTGGGGTCTCCCACAGGGTGGCAAGACTTCTCCCACAAGGCTGAGCAGGTACGAGGCCCTGGCAGAAGCCTAGGAAGCCACGCTGGTCACTTCTGCCCCATTCTATTCATTGAGGCGGTCACAGGGGCCGCCCGCATTCAAAGCAGGGGGACCTAGATTCCACCCCTCCGTGGGAGGAGCATCGAAGAATTTGTAGGCATGTTTCAAAGCCACCACAGCCTGTCCATCGTAATCATGGACAGTGACAATAATTATTGTCCCAACATGCCACTCTCTTCCCCCACCTCTGACTGCAGGAAACACACTTCCCTACTTCTGGCCTGGGTTTGGCCCTGAGACTCGCTGTGGCCAGTGGGATGTTACCCAGGGATGTGCACACAGGATCAGTCAGGTCTGCTCTCTGTGCCACTGCCACGGGGAAAGCACGCCCAGCTGGACCAGCCCGCTGGTCTGAGGAGAAGGAAGAGGAGAGGAAAGATAGAAGGAGCAGAACCAAGTTCGCCTGGACTATCGGCCCCATGGCCAACCTGCGGGTCTGTGAGAATGAACCGCACCACGTCAAGCCACAGAGCGCTGAGGTCACATGATGCAGTTTTTGTGGCTGTAAGTAAATGGTATGCTGCCATGCAAAAAAGACACTGGAGGGACTTCCCTGGCAGTCCAGTGATTAGCACTCTGTGCTTCCACTGCAGGGGGCATGGGTTTGATTCCTGGTCAGAGAACTAAGATCCTGTAAGCTGCACAGCACGGCCCAAAAATAATTGAAAAAAAAAAAGACACTTTTTTTTTTCAAAATAATGGAAAAAAAAAAGACACTTTCTGAAGGACCACCTTCAGAAAGAATATTTGGAGATGTGAGAAAGCCTTATGACTAATGGGATGCCTAGTCAGTTGCCTTGAGCTCTGATACTAGCTATTTCTTTTAAAAAAGAGAAAAGAAAGGAAAGAAAATTTAATTTGTTCTTTATGAAATAAACTTCCGTTAGAAAAAAGACTGCTTCTGCATTCCTGGTTCACTTACACCACCCCATCCCGCCGGGCCTGCCCCCTTCCAGCACCCCAATTCCCTCCCAAGACACATGGAAACTAGCTCAATGAGACGAGGGTGGAATCAGAGTTAGAGAACTTTCCATCTTGAAGGAATGTGAAAGGACACTTAATCCAACTCACCTGATGCCCTGGGAGAAGAGAGACTGGAGCCAGAGACGGCAAGTGACCTCCTGGCGGTCACATAGTGAGACTGGAAACCAGCCTGAAACAGAGCTCAGGTCCACCTTCAGGAGTTCCCTTGGAAAGCTGGCGAAGCCCAGTGAATCACGGCAGCCACGGCCCTGCGTCCTTCAGTTCTTCTCTGGATTTCCTTTTACTCAACTCTGAAAGGCAAACCCTGGATCTGGTGCATTCCAAAGTCCTGTTTAGCTCTTTACACCATTCTGTGGGAGGAGGTCAAGGACACACAGCCCTGTTTTCAAATCCCAGCTCCACCACGACCTTGTGCCCTGGTGCGAGTCACCTGGTCTCTCACCCCACCCCCACCCCTATGACCCACTAGGCAGAGCGGGTCCCTCCCATGGCCACTGGCAGTTCAAAGGCACTCAATGCAATAAGCTTTCCTGAAGACCTCCTGTAAATCCCAGCTCATGTAGGTCAAGACCAAGCTTTCCACAGGGTTCACAAAGGATGGTGGGCTTTTCTTTTACCAGCTGAGAGCAGCCCCCTGGCATGGACAGTAGCTTAAACACAGCTTACAAACCGTTCTATCTTGAAGGCTTTGAAACTGTGCAATTCCTGCCCACCTTTAAGTTCTTGGTATTCATTTTACATTTGGGTCCTAAAGTGAGACTTTGTTATTATTTTTATATTAAACTATTTCAGAATCACATCATTCAAATTCACATAAAAGTCATCAAAAGTACACATAATAATATTTCAAAGATGTCCCACTAGTCATCATGGAGATAGACCCGGAACTTGGTTGGTCTGTTTGCACTTGACTTACAGTTGTGCACATTGTTTGTTTTTAGTCACGTGCGTTGGAAGTGGTGGGGCAGCACCAGCACCTTTTTGAGGCCGGGACCTTGACGGGGCTTCACCCTCCCGAAGCAGCGGGAATCATTTCAGGACCTCTCCCAGCAGAGGTGACAAGGAACGAGGTGATACGTGTTAGGCACGCAATGTAGTACCTGGCACATAGACCAATGTGCCCTAAATGCCACCTCTTACTGTTATCACTGAGCTGACCTCCCCTTTCCCAGTTACCTTCCAAATACCGAGTTTATTTTAGAATTATAAAGATCCAAGGGAAGTGGGGATTGGCTGGGGTCATGCCCGCCATTGTGGGCTTGAAGACAAAGAAGTCCATGGAAGAGGAAAAGATGACGTCACAGAGCTGGTCGGCCGTACAACCAAGATGCCACCAGCATCCTCTGACCCTGCCGCCCACATCCCACTGCCCCACGGGGCCAGCCTGCCCACTGCCCACCACCACCTTGCTACATATTCATGACCTTGAGATTCCTGCAGACTCGGAAGAGGGCGCCACTGGGAACACAAGGGGGTGGCTCTCCTTCTTCCCTCGGCTGTTTCTCCTCTTGAGTCTATTAGGGACCCATTAGTCCGTGGCCTGGACAGACACTGAAACGAAGCCTTCCGTTTCCTGGAGCAGAGTCTTGGGTTTAGGTCCTTTGGTCACTGTCCCTCCAGTGAGGTCATAGAGCCACCTCCATCGTGAGGGTCACCATCAGAGCTTGGAGGAGTCTGGAGTCACAGATCTCAAGATAGGGGAAAAAATTAAATCTTTCTGGAAATCCCAGCTTTCCAGTCTTTGGACCCCATTGGAAAGCGTCATCCCCCAATCCAATCTTCTCTTCCAGAAAAAGATAAGGCCAGCCAGCATGGCATCCAGATCTTAGCAGACATGTCCCAGCCTCAGACCATATGAGGATGACAGCAAAGTCCCGGCCCCAGCCTGAGGGCCATGCTCTGGCTGCCTCCTTCTGTCCAGGCTGCTTCTTTGCCATCCAGCTTCCTGCCACTGTCCATCACTGACTGCTGTGCTCCAGCCCCACTGGCCTGGTCTTCTGTTCCTGGAGCTTATCCTGCACTGCCAGCCACAGGACATTTGCATGTGCTGCTCCTTCTACCTGGAGTGGTCTCTTCTCTGCCCCACCTCAAGTTACCTCCCTTTCACTCCCCTGATCTCTTTCCCTGTGAAGCTGCCCTCCCCACATCCAGCTTCTCCTTCGGAGCCCTCACCACAGTATGTAGCCAGGCACCACACCAGAAGTTCCCTGAGGACCAGAGATGTCCATTCTGCTCACCATTGCATCCTTCATACTGGGTGAAGGGCCAAGTGGTACAGTACGTAGTAGGTGCTCAGCAATTATTGCTGACGAATGAATACATGCTTACAATGGGCTGTCACTTTTCCTCACGTGAAAAGCAGGATTCCAAAGGAAGGGGTAGTCAGGGGAGAGGCACTGTCCCTGGACTTCTTCCTAACTCCGGATTTGTCCTTCAAAGTCGCCTAGAATCGCACCCCAACCAGCTCGTGTTTCAGATTCACAGTCTTCAGAGGAGTTCTGAGATCGCGACCCTAATAGGCTCTGATCCTGCTTCGCAAGACTCTGGGGACTCAAATAAACTTGCTCATCAAAAAAATGTCTTCAGCCGTGCTCTTTATTGGCGAAAAGAAAGAGAGAGCACGCAGCTCCAGTCCTTACTGGCTAAAACCTTGATTAATATATGTAGTTCCCTGGAAACGAGCATGAACGGTTCCAGAAAAAAATCTACCGTTAACTGCACTTAGTCTCCTCTGGCTACAAAACAGCAAGAAAGCCACTGAGGGATGAGGCGCTTTCTGATCAGCTCTTTAAGGAAAACCTCTCCTCAGCAGGAAACGTGCCAGGGGTTGCCAGATGGAAGCACCATACAACGGCCCAGGGGGCCAGCAGCCCTGCATCACAGTCTCTTGCCTGGTTCTTCCCCGGCCCGCATCGCCATAGCCCCTCCAGGCCCCAGCCCCACCGAAAGCCAGGGTCCCCTGCGCAGCCCGCTTCACGGGCACCTGCAGATCCCATCGCGGGCTTGGGGAGCCTCCAGCTGTTCTTGAGAGTTAACTGAACACCCATTTAATTACACTGCGGGGCTACATAAACATTGTGCTCCACAAAATGGCACGAAGCAGATATTTTTAGGAGGTCACAGATGTTTCTTGTGATTATCCAAGTCGCAGGTCTGGAAGAAATTTTTTCCCCAAAGTAAAGGAAAAGAGCATCTCCAGCATCTGCTGTGGGGACTCTGTGTGGCAGATGAGCACCGGCTCGACTCCCTCCTGCCGACAGAGCTTCCTTCTGGGCTCCAGAAGGTGGGGTCCAGCAGGTGGGGTCCCAGCATATGGAGCAGATCAAACACCAAGCGAGCCAGACGCCTGACCCCAACACGGGCTGCTTCTCCACCCTGGACTTGCCCTGCCCCCCAACTCAGGCTCTGCCGACACTCATGAAGCGCCCGCTGGGTGCAAGACGCCATGTGGTGGCTGTCACTGAAAACGCGGATGAGACGCTAACACACGCTAACGTGTGTGATGGAGGGGGACCTCCGATCACACAGACGCACAAGGAGGTTCACAGCAGCCCTGGTGGAAATTGCCCCCAACAGGAAACAATCCAAATACCGTGGACACCGCTCAGCAGTAAAGTGAATGAACCATACGTACCGCAAACGTGCCCGGAGCTCAGACACAGAAGAGGAAGATGTTGGGAGGAAGAAGCCATTTACTTAAAATACAAAAGCAGACACCACCATGACGTCAGAAGTCAGAACAGTGGGCAACCTCGAGGAGGGAGGAGCAGTAGGGGTGTGAGGGGGGGTCCTGGGGTGCTGTCATGTCCTATTTCTCAAGCCAGGTGCTGATTGCAAGGGTTTGTTCCATTCGGGAAAGTTTGTGTGAGCTGCACACTTGGGGCTTGCAGACTTCTCCTGTAACAGGTATATTTTAAAATAAATAAATAACAGCAATGTACCCGAGGTCCCACAACTAGGAAGTGGCCAGAACGAGACCCAGCCCCAGGCACCCTGGCCCCAGAGTCCAGGCTCGCACCCACGTGTCCTGCTGCCCGCACGAATCAGAGCCCCCAGTGCTGGGGTGCCTGGGAGTCAGCACCCGCCAAGGTCCCTCTCTGGGTCCCGCTATCACTGCCCCCTGTCTTCTCCAGCTGATCGCAGCTGCCTGAGGGCTTCCTCGGGCGCCTGGAGCCCGCTCTACCTGGGAGTCAACACCCCCGTCCCAGGAGCAGCCCCCCACCAGAGACTGAAGGGGCAGGTTGAGAAGCCCACACCGCCCTGTCCTGGGCGAGAGGCTTGAGCTGCGTCCCCAGCGTCTCCCCGCATGCCCGGTGGGACTGAGCCCCGGCCATCCACAGTGGTGACCTGTTCAGATGCAAACCCTGCAGCTCCTGCCTGGTCTCACGTCCCCACACCCCGACTGGTGTTTCCAGGGACCACCGCCCACATGACTCTTTGTCCGGGGTCTGCTCCCTAAGCGGCAGACTCAGGCAGCCCTGCTCAGAGAGGCGCCCCAGGCCACCCCGTCCCCTCGGCACAGCCCTCGTGTGCTTCTCTTTTCATCATACTCACTTTCTGAGGTCTTCTCTGGTCACTTACTGTTTATCGTTTGTCTCCCCACCGCCCACATCCGAGAATAAGATCTCCGGGAGAGGAGGCCCCTGGGCTAGCTGGCCACTGTCCTCCAGCACCTGGAACCAGCGGCGACTCCCAGAAGGTTGGATGATGCGTGGGGTGAAGGAGAAACGCACTGGTCCTGACCACCCAGGACCAACCCCAGCCTTGTGAATAACGGTTCACTCAATATCGTGAGTGCCCAGCACATGACAGAGGAGCTCTAAGGTCATTAGATGAACGGATAAGTCAGTGAACAAATGCATCCTGGCGGCTCACTGCTGAAACCCCAAACCTGCCCCAACTCAGACTCTCCAGAACGGGAAGCTCGCCTCGTTGCTGGTGCTGTCCTGGATCTCGTGTGGATGGCTCCGCCCGTGGGAGCTGAGGCTGCCCGGTTCCCACTTGATGGGTGGAGAAATCAGCTGCGAGGCAGTGGGGCCCCCTCTACTCCGGAATCTCCATCTGGTCTCCATCCCAGCCTGGGCACCCCAGAGAAACCTCCACAGACCACGAGCCATTTGCTCCATCCCCTCCTGGCCCCAGGCGTGGCCAAGCCTTCCCTGTGCTGAAGGAGGTGGCGTCCCGGGGAAGCTCTTCTAGCCCAGGGCCTGCCCTAACTCCTTCCACCAGCCTGGCCTTGGCGTGCTTTTCGCCTCTCTGATCCCCTTCCAAGGTGGTGTCGTCCCCTTGAGTTGGAAGAGAGGGTTTCTTCCACTGCATCTCCAGGCTGAGTGCAGAGCCCACTCAGGGAAGATGCACCATAAATGTTGGTGACATGAACGAGCCATTCCACCCCTGAAATGGTAAGATTTCAATAAGAGGTTGTACTGAGTTCTGACAGCCTGCAGGCCTCTCCGTGCACCACCCGCCCAATCAGAGAGAGGCAAGTCCCCGGAAAGCTAAGATCAGGCTGCGAACAGGTGAGGAAGAGCCAGCTTCCGAGGACGCTCGGCATCGGAGCCGACACCCACACCTCAGGGCTGCTCCTGGAGAGAGCCCCTCACTGCCATACCAGCTGTCCACGGTCATCACCTGGCGCTGAAAAACGGAAAAACTCACGAGTGTGGTTTTCCTCGCCATCCACATAAAATTGGGGTGGGGGCATTCTCCCAGGAGAAAGATTCCTTGCCTTTAACCAAAAAGTGATTTAAAAAATACTTCATCAGGCGGGCTTCCCTGGTGGCGCAGTGGTTGAGAGTCCGCCTGCCGATGCAGGGGACGTGGGTTCGTGCCCCGGTCCGGGAGGATCCCACATGCCGCGGAGCGGCTGGGCCCGTGAGCCATGGCCGCTGAGCCTGCGCGTCCGGAGCCTGTGCTCCGCGACGCGAGAGGCCACAGCAGTGAGAGGCCCGCGTACCGCAAAAAATAAAAAAATAAAACAAATAAAAATACTTCATCAGAATAGATTTTCTGTCTCCTTTCGTGCTCAGGCAAATAAATGCAATACTCTTGGCTATGGGGAAAACTGGGATGCCTGTTAGTGAACCTGGGACCCACCAGAGTCCCTCACTCTCTCCTGCTCCCACATTTGCCGGCTGCAGAAGTACCTGATTCTGTAGCTCTACCTGGTGATTCCTGCTTTAGAGCCAGGACTCCCTCTGAGAGCTGAGACAACCCGTGTGTGGTCCCAGAGGGACTGGTCAGGAGAAGTATGAGAATTGAATTTTCTGTGTGCTCCTTTGTACCATTTGGAATTTTTTCCACATGTGTGGGTTTTTTTTTAATTTTTAGGGAGTTTGTTTATTCATTCAACAAGCAATTTTGGCATGAACAGTGGGTATCAGGCATTAAGAGAATGAGATAAAGTGAAAGCACGCGAGGCCCTGACTGATCCCCGCCCCCAGGGACATACCGGCACTGGGGGGTGTGCAGTCGAGCCCCGTAACCTGTCATCCAGGCTGAGACCCTCTGACCAAGGGGGTTCCACCAACTGAACATCAGGTAAAGACAGCGGTGTGAAATGAGACTACCCTGGGCCACCAAGATATCTGGTTGACCCAGACAGGATAATGCCCACCCACAGCCAGAACCCAGGGCTGGAATAAAGGGGGGACGTAAGCACGGTGGGAAGGTGACAGCTGGATCAGGGCAGCTTCCTGGAGGAGGATCTGAAGGGCGGGGAGAACTTAGATGGTAGGTTCAAGGGGGAGACAGGCAGAATTCGGCCCCCAGGAAGATGCTACACCCCAATCCCCCAGACTGTGGATATGATGAGACATCACACCCGTGAACACACTACTGCCTGTCTCACAGTGGCTGCGACAACAAAACCCTGTGGACAGGGTGTCCTAAACGACAGGCGTTTATTTCTCCAGTTCTGGAGGCTGGAAGTCTGAAGTCAGGTGCCACAGGGTCAGGTTCTGCTGAGGGCTCTCTTCCCAGTTTGCAGGCGGTACCTTCCTGCTGTGTCCTCACATGGTGGAGAAAGGGAGTGCTCGTGTGAATTTGGGCAGAAGGGAGGCGTAATCGTTTGGTCCACATAGCATTACCTTACATGGCAAAAGGAACTCTGCAGGTGTAATTAAGGTTACTGATCAGTTGACATTAAGAGAGAAGATTATCCTGGATTACCTGGGTGGCCCAGTGTTATCACCCACATCCTTTAACCCAGAGGCAGAAGAGTTCAGAGAGATTTGAAGCCTGAGATGGACTCCTCGTGCCACTGCTGGCTTTGCAGATGGAGGGGCCCTGTGACCAGGAACGTGGGTGGCTTTCAGGAGCTGAGAGAACATCCCTGGCTGACAACCACGAGGAATTGAATGAGGCCACAACCCAGAGGAGCTGGATCAGATCCTTCCCCCAGGCCCCAGATGAGCGCCTAGCCTCACCAACACCTTCATTTCAGGCCTGCGAGATGAGATGGAAGCAGAGAAGCCAGTGGCCCCCTGCAGACACTGCGAGAGCCTCAACAGTGTTGATTGCAGCTGCAGAGCTGGTGGTAATTTGTAGGAGGGCACTAGGCACTAACACAGGGTCGCTCCGTCAGGGTGAGAGTGAGGCCCATAACGCGGGAGCTGAGGTCACGTAGGCAGGTACCCATGGCACCCCGGCAAAGCAGGCCCCGCTGGAGAAAACGACAGCATAGTCTCGATGGCAGGGGTCTGCCAACACAGCCTGGGAGGCAAGGAGGCAGAGCACAGGGCAGGGCCTGGCCCAGCTGGAAGGCCCATCCTGGCCCCCGGACACCAAACTTGGCAGGAATAGGGCCCAGTGTGACCAAATAACCCAGCTCCTCAAGAGAATCCAGAAATCCGATTTTTGTATAAAATATTCTCATTCAAACTTTAAGAACACTCTGCTGGCCAACCTTGTGCAGAACAAGAAACACAGAGACGTGTGTCTTGAACCAGATGTGACCTTCTATGTAAGAGAAAAGGCAGAAGGGCCCCGAGCGTGGGCCTTTTCAGGAGGCAGTAGGGACCCCCCTCCCCTCACCCAGAAGAGAAGGAGAATCCACACACGTGGAAGACCCACCTCTCCCAGTGACCGTGCGGGGGACCCACTCCCAGCCCCCCAACAACCTGACGTTTTCAGGGTTACGGGACCATTTCCAGATGAGGCCACTGAGGCCAGAGCGGTTCATTAATCCTCTGTGATTACATGGATGTGAGGTGGTGACGGGCTTGAAACTACGCTTCTGATTCCAAAATCTGGGTCCGTCTGGCTGCTCCACGTGGCATCCTGGCAACACGTCATTTTTCTCTTTTGATTGCACAGGGGTTTGCTGTGCGTTTCCCGAGGCCTGGACTCTCCTCCCCTCACTAGGAAACCAGCCCCCTCCTCATTCAAGGCTTGGCCCTCCTGTCCAGCTCCTACCACGACAGGCGCCCCTCCTACATCCCAGTCGTTCGGGTTCTGTCCCCACGGCCTGCTTGTAGCTCAGTCTCTCAGCTTCCCAGCTCCGAATTCCTGAGAAAAGAACCTAACTGGTTTGAGTCATGTTTCTGTCCCAAGTGATGATGGGTCACAGGTCCCTTCCAGCCTGTGGTCAGATGCCAGTCCAGGCACGACCCTCTGTAACCCCTCCCGTCCTGACTCCCCTCCCCTCCCCTCCCCAGCTCCAAGCAACCCCGTCTTAGGGCCAATCCCCAGAGGTACGAGCAGGACCGCTCAGGGAACAGGCTCGGGCGAGCCATGTCCCTAAAAGCAGCCCCCAAACGCCTGCGCAGCCGTGCCTGACGCTTCTAATATAGCTTGAACAGCGGGGCCTGGACCAGGTAAGGTAAGCGTGGATATCAACGGTATCTGATATCATCTGAAGCCTCTCAGATGCCCACCATGGCCCTGGGTGGGGGCGCTGGCAGCAACATCATACTGCTCACCCCTCCTCACCTGCCGAGTGACCCAGATGAGCCGAGAAACTAGGGGGTGTTCCACGTCCCACACCCAAACCGTCAGCGACTCCTGACCACAGCGCTAAGCGTCAACTCAACAAATGGTCTCTTCGCATCCCTCTGAGAGGATGAGATTTTGTCAGCAGTGAGCGCTCGCTCTGCCTCGTTCCGACACGGAGAACTTGCGCCTGTGCGGGGGCATCAGGTCGGTGAAAGTGGAAGACAGACACACGATGAGGTCAGATGACTCATACCCAGAGAAGCATTAAGTCTTAAATTCTCTTATAACAACTTCATTTTGGATGAAGGCAGGAGGCTTTTAAAACAGTGTTATTGAGTTATACTGACACATAATAAGCTGCCTACGTGTATATAAAGTGCACAGCTTGATGTCTGACCTACATATGCACCTGTGAAAACACCGCCACAATCAGGACATATATCCATCACCCCCAAGTTTCCTCATAGCCATTTATAATACCCCCCAGCCCTATCCACTCCCCATCCATCCCGGTCTCCTGGCAACCACTGATCTTCTTTCTGCCACTACAGCTGGCATTTTCTACTATGTTATGTAAATAGAATCATATGGTACATACTTGGTTTTCTCTGGCTTCGTTCACTCGGCACAGTTCTGACATCCATTGTGTATTTGTGCCCACGTCAAAAACTCATCCCGTTTCATTGCTGAGCACTATTCCAGGATACGACAGACCATGATTTGTCCATCCATTGGTGGACATTTGGTTTATTTACAGGTTGGGACAATCACAAATACAGCTGCTGTGAACATTCACGTACAAATTTTTGTACTTGGGAAAATGTCTAGGAATGGACTAGCTGGATCGTTTGGTAGGCATGTGTTTGATCACGGCCATTTTCATGGAGCTCCCATGCAGGTTTCAGAGGGTTCACACTGTGTGTATTTAACCTACAAGATAAGGTACACGCTGGTCACACGGGAACAAATGATCCACACACTCACATGGAGGCCACATCAGGCTGCAGCCGCTCCATTCCAGTCCTCCCAGTGTACGGAGAGGGTTCCCAGCAGGGAAAGTCTCCCAGCATGACCTCTGATTTTGTAAAATGCTCTGAGGGGGCTTCCCTGGTAGCGCAGTGGTTGAGAGTCCGCCTGCTGATGCAGGGGACACGGGTTCGTGCCCCGGTCCGGGAAGATCCCACATGCCGCAGAGCGGCTGGGCCCGTGAGCCATGGCTGCTGAGCCTGCACATCCAGAGCCTGTGCTCCGCAACGGGAGAGGCCACAGTGGTGAGAGGCCCGCGTACCGCAAAAAAAAAAAAAAAAAAATGCTCTGCACACAAGCTCCTGACACTCCAGAGGTGGCCCCCAAGCGGGCCGTGTGATCTGCCTGCAGCAGATCTTCATATGATGGCAGCATCTTGTGGGTCTAGAGTAGAACAGTTATGATCAATACCGAGAGCTATGCATGAACGGCAGGAGGGGTTCTGCAAGGGTGGTCCCACCAGCATCACCTGGGGATGCGCATCTCCCCAGTCCAGACCTACAGAGTTGAAACTCTGAGGGGGGGTCCAGCAATCTGGGCTTCCAGGCAATCTGATGCATGTTCTGGCTTAAACACAAACAGCCCAGAACATCGTTCAAGCCCTTTGACTCTCCTGGAATTAAATCCGTCAGAAGTCACACTACGCCGAGAGTGCAACTTCTCGATGGCCTCACTCCATCCACACAGCTCTGGAACCCACCCTCTTAGAACGCTGCCACCCGCGTCAAGGTCTCCTCGAAGCACCGAGCTACCGACTGGAACGCAGACCTGCACAGTGGTGGTTACCACTTCTTTCCCAAAGCACCAGACTCAAAACAAAACGAAAGTCCCAGGAACTCAATCACTGGAGCATTTAAATCCAACCGTCAAAACCACCCGTTTCTCTACCTGGGGCTTTCACCCTAGCATATTACGACATAAATGAACCTAAGGAAAGAAAAAGACAAAGATTTTAGGTGATACACTCCAACACTCTTTACTGCTCTAGAACCCTCGCTCCAAATTTACACATCAGCAGAAAAATTCATTAAACTTGAATAGGAAGAATTGGAGAAAAAATATGGAATACTTTTTGTTTTAATCTTCAGCTGAAGCATGATTTCCGCTCAACATTATAATCAGAGGGAAGTGCTGGTCATTTCCTTGGTATTTTTGCAGGCTCAGTACTTAGCCCAGTCTTTGAAAACCCTCTCCAGCTTCTGGCCAAGCAGAACTTTGCCGCTCACTTTGAACTTGCCAGCAAGGAAAGCCTTCTGAGGGTTCATTTTGCCGAAAACCAGCTCCATAAAGACAGGCTCCGGGATTGTGAAGACAGTGTCCGCTGGGAGCCTGGCGGGTCCTGGATACATGTTCCCAGAGCCATTCTTCAGATCAATGGTCCACTTCAGAATGGTCTTCCCATCCTTGGTGATGTCCAGCTGAAAGATGGCATTGACTTTCTTTACCAGTTGGGCCCCCACTTCTTTGATGTGATGACTGATGTCCTCAAACACAGGGAAGCTCTGGAACTCTGACAGCACTACAGGGTGTGGCACAGTGAGTTCCTGAGCTGGACCCAATTCCTTGAGCTGGCTTGCCGGAGGCCCATCCCCTGCTCTGATCTTGAGTTGACGGTCGATTCTCTTCCACATCTTACTGTGCTGGTCCTCTTGACCTTGCCAACTGGTTTGTGAGCAGCTGTAGCCAGATTAATATCCACAAGTTCATATTGTGACATAAAAGGAGTGGCCAAGTGGGGAATGAGACTGGTTTGTGTGCCGCAGTCTTATTGGCCAAACAGATGCTAAAATGTGACATGGGGTGAGGGCTCAGACAGGTCATTGTGAGGCAGATCCACACCACCCCCCAAACCACAAGGTCCCACAAGCCCAGCCCAGAGAGGTCTGGACCCCATGTTGGGAATAAGAGAAACTGGCCCTAGAAGGTTCTTTGGTGACATGAGCTCTGTCTTTTCAACACTTTTTTTTATTTAATAAATTTATTTTATTTATTTATTTATTATTTATTTATTTTTGGCTTCATTGGGTCTTCGTTGCTGCCCACGGGCTTCTACTCTTTGTTGCAGTGCGTGGGCTTCTCACTTCGGTGGCTTCTCTTGTTGCGGAGCATGGGCTCTAAGCGCACAGGCTTCAGTAGTTGTGGCACGCGAGCTCAGCAGTTGTGGCTCGCAGGCTCAGTAGTTGTGGTGCACGGGCTTAGTCGCTCTGTGGCATGTGGAATCTTCCTGGACCAGGGCTCAAACCCGTGTCCCCTGCATTGGCAGGCGGATTCATAACCACTGCACCACCAGGGAAGTCCTCACCTCTGTCTTTTCTCTCAACTGAGAGAGCAGTTATTCTGATTCCTTCAAAAGTAGATGATCCTTAAGGCACGCTTCGCCTACCCAGGGGTGGAGTGGGAAATGCTGTTAGAATAAAACAGCTGTTTGGAGGAGGAATCAGCACCAGGGCCTGCATCAGGAAGCTTCCAGAAGCACAGTGAAAAGGGAAAAAAAAGAAACAAATAACCCTAAGATCAGCAGAAGAAGCTGCTGGTCTCACATGATGACCGCACACACTAACAGCCCTCACTGAGCTGGCACTGTTCTAAGCACTGTACATGTATTAACACACTTAATCCTCCTTATAATCCTCTGAGGTGGGTACTAAGTTTAATCCTCCTTTTACAGATGAGGAAACGGAGGCAAGGAGAAATGAAGTGACTTTCCAAAGTCACACAACTAATCAGTAGGGCACCCAGGTTTAAACAGAAGTAGAATGACTCCAGAACCCACTTTTTGTCTGCCTGATGTTTTCTAACGATTAGGTTGAGGAGTGTGGGCAGGAATACCACAGAAGTGATCTTGTGCCTTCTCAGTGCATCGTATCAGGGGGTACATGGTGCCAATGTGTCCCACCTCTGGTGATGCTGATGACGCTGACCTTGATCCCTTGGTTAAGGTGGTGTCCACTGGGTCTCTCTCTGCAGAGTTACTGCTTCTCCCTTTGTAATGAATAAGTATTTTGCAGGAAGATACTTTGAGACTTTGCACATATCCTGTTTCATATCATACTCCAGCCTACTTCTGCTTGCATCCATCTGTGGCCCATCAGTGTGATGTGTGCTAAGTGGTCATTTTCTATGCCCATCACTCCCTTTATTTTTTTTTAATGTATTTTTTGGGCTGCATTGGGTCTTCGTGGCTGCACGCGGGCTTTCTCTAGTTGCAGCGAGCAGGGGCTACTCTTTGTTGAGGTGTGCGGGCTTCTCACTGCGGTGGCTTCTCTTGCTGTGGAGCACGGGCTCTAGGCGCATGGGCTTCAGTAGTTGTGGCAAGTGGGCTCAGTAGTTGTGGCTCGCGGGCTCTAGAGCGGCAGGCTCGGTAGTTTTGGTGCTCAGGCTTAGTTGCTCCGCGGCATGAGGGATCTTCCCGGCCCAGGGATCGAACCCGTGTCCCCTGCATTGGCAGGCGGATTCTTAACCACTGCACCACCAGGGAAGTGCTGTTAGGGTTTTTAAAACTCAAACTGGTTCTCTCCGCTGCTCTCTCTCCCTCGCAAGCCTCACTCTGCCTGGCAGAAGGGGTGCTCCCTGTCAGTACACATAAACAAAGACTCCACTTTAATGCTTAGCTTTGTGACCTGTAACAAAGAGAATATTTAACGTTGCAGGTGTCAAAACAGACTAGCTTGAGTTGATAACCTAGACAATAATAACTCATTTTTCCCAGAGGGTACAGAGTGAGAGGCTGTCAGAATCAAATAGTCAGTAGAAACTAGAAGTTTAGACCAAAGAGATTCTGTAAATAAGAAAGTTGAACACAAGCATTGAGACCAGCACCGCCCAAAAGAATTTTCTGAGATAATGAAAATGTTCAGGGTCTGGGTTGTTCAAAGCGGTAGCTGTCGAGACTCACATATGGCTCGCATGACTGAGGAGCTGAGTTAAGTTTACTTAGCTCTAATTAATTTAAATTTAGGTAGTCACATGCGATTACCCATCAGCATCCTGGGAAGCAACCCCAGCATCATCCTAACCGTTGTAAAGAAGTTACATGGTCATCTAGGGGATGCTACTCCATCTTTAACCACTGAATTACACCAAACTCATACGAAAATCCCTTCCCAAAACCCCCAATAACTCACTTAGGATGGGTTCAGAGCTGTAGAGAAAGCATCAACTTTCTCTGAGACTACCTAAATAATCGTGAACAGAATGTTGGTGGAAATATGGGCGGTAAAGGCCATTCTAATGAGGTCTCAGACAGAAATGAGGAACACATTATTGGAAACCAGAGGAAGGACCATCCTTGTTATAAAATGGCAAAGAACTTGGCTGAACTGTGGCCATGTTCTAGTGTTCTATGGAAGGTAGAACTTGCCAGTAATGAAATTGGATATTTAGCTGACGTGATCTCTAAGCACAGTGTGGAAGGTGAGGCTTGGCTCCTCCTGACTGACTGTAGCAAAATGTGAGAAGGCAGGAACGACTTCAAGACAGACTTGATAAGCAAAAAGGAAGCAGAGCTTAAAGATTTGGCTAAGAAAAGCAAGGGAAGGGTGATCCTAAAGGCAATTCAGAGACCAAGGCTGCCTCCTTGGTTTCAAAAAGGGGGTGAATGCCTTGTTTTCAACAGGCCAGATGGCATCTGCCCAAAGTAGTGGGGGTGGGATCGTCTAGCACAGCCCTGGGGGTGAGATCCCTGCCTCTGAGAGCTATGGAGACAGCACCTCGGCCCCAGCGGATCTGGGACTATTACCCAGTCAACCTGAAGGGCAGAGCATGGAGCCAAAGAGAGCATTGTACTCCAGACTTAAGATCCCATAGTTTGCCTTGCCAGGTTTTGGATTTGCTTGGGACCCATACCCCCTTCCTTCTTCCCCCTATTTCTCACTTTTGCAATGAAAGTGTCTATCCTATGCCAGTTCCATTGTTGTGTTTTGGAAACACATAACTTGTTTGGCTTGACAGGTTCACAGCTGGTGAGGGATTCTGCCTCAGAATGAACCATATCTTGAGCATCACTCATATCTGATTTAGATGATATTTAGATATAATTTTGACTTTAGAGTTTAGAGTTGATGCTGGAACAAGTTAAGATTTGGAGGGGTCGGGGAATGGAATGAATGTATTTTACATGCAAAAAGAACATGAATTTCGGGGGATCGGGGCAGAATGTTATGGGTTAAATGTTTGTACAACCCCCAAATTCACATGCTAAAACCCTAACCTCACCATGTGATGGTCCTAGGAAGTGGGAGGTAATTAGGATTGGATGAGGTCATGAGGGTGGGGCCCTCATGAGTGTGATTAGTGCCCTGAGTCACAGGAGACCTTGCTTCCCCTCTCTGCTCTCTAACATGAGGATACAATGAGACGTCCACAGCCTGCAACATGTAATGGGGCTCTCCCAAGAGGCTGGCACCCTGATCTGGGGCTTCCAGCCTCCAGAACTGTGAGAAGTAAATTTCTGTTGTTTATAAGCTATCCAGTCCACGGTATTTTTATTATAGCAGCCCAAGCTAAGACAGGTGTAGACAGAGGAAAGGGCAAAGATCAATAATGATATTAATAAACTACACCCACAGGAAGACAGTGCCAAGCACTGGAAGCCTTTCCTTCTGGAAAAAAAGTCACTGAACTACACCAAACTCATGCACAAATATATTTTTAAAGTCCCAGTAACTTAGACTTTTAAATATATAGAACAGAGATCACCCCTTTCTTACACTCCCAAAAGGCATCACTGGCCAATGTAAGGGCTTCTTATTTTAAGACACAGCTAAAGGCCCAAAGACAGGCAAATACTTAAAATAAAACAGTTATACTTATCTTTCCATATGCCATATGTATGTCCAAGTGGTAACTTTTTTTTAATTAGATAAAATGTGTAAGTTATGCCTGCCCATAAATTAATAAAACTGATTTGAACAAACAAAAACACAAAGTTTCTACGAAAAGCAGTGCACTTTTCCAATGATGTTGACATTATTCAGAACATTTTTCAGAATACCTCTTTTATAAACACTGTCAGAAACAAAAGGCGTGTTCTTTTACTGTCCTACACCATCTAGAATGCTTTCAGCTACAAGCACCAAAAACAGCCACAACTCAACGGGCTTCAACAGTAAACGGAATTATCTCCCATTAAAGAAGTCCTAAGGCAGGGCTAGAGGGACGGACCACCGGACAGGCTCAGGACCAGGGTTTCCCAGGACACAGGACCTTCAGTGCTAAATCCGGCAAGTCCCAGGCAAGCGGGAGGCGTTGGCTACTCCAGGGTTGGTTCCTTGAGCAGCTCAATGAGTCTTCAAGGACCCAGGGTCCTTCCTTCCATCATCCTGCTGCACGTTCTTCTAAGGCCAGTGACCCTTGTGGCGGCAACACTTTGGGGCTACGTTCAGTAGAACAACAAAGAGAGCCATTTTCTCCTACACTTCTCTCTTTACCGGAAGGGCATATTCTCCCCAAGTCCTTTGGCGACTTTGCCCCCATCTCACTGGCTAGGACGGTGTTCCTTACACTTACCAGGATCAGCTTAGGTCTGTGGCTAGAAAATATCACCTGCCAGATCAGTAAACCAAGGATGTCGTGGCCATCAAGCCCTCAGCCACTACAGCCAACTCTGACGGTGCACCCTGAAGGGATTCAGGATGGAGAAAAGCAGGATAACCACCCTAGAGAGCTGAGGTGCATATCAAAGGAATGATCTCAGGATCTGCCCATACAAAGGAAAGCAACTAAATTCCTTAACTTGAGGTGTCAGGTTTTCTTTAATGAACAGTAACCTTTTGATGTTCCACTACCTGGTTTTATTGGGGTTTTTTGTTGTTGTTGCAAAACTCCTATATATGCTGGCTGCTCCCTCACCTCTTCAGAACAGTCCGCAGAGCCATCTGAGAGGCTATCTTCCAGGCTTAAGTCCTCAGTTTTGTCCACCAGATAAAACATAATCCTCGCTTTTAGGTTGTGCATTTTTTTTCAGTGGACAGGTTCACCAAGTCACCTTTGAGGCAGGACTCAATCAGCTTTCCCTAACCTCCTGGCTGCGTGGAGGAGCGTGGAACCCAATCGGCGTGTTGGGAAGGAAAAGGGAGAACCAAGAGTGAACACTGCGCATCCTCTGAGGAGGGTGTCTCCACTCAGGAGACCACCGAGGGGCAGGAGTAAGAATGGCACAGATCACGGACCTGTTAGAGGGATGTGACCTTCCCCACGTTGGGTAGGGAGCTGGCTACACTGGGGCCGAGTCTGAGGGCAGCGCGGCGGCAGCCCGTCCCAGACACTGGGGAAGTGGTCAGTGGCAGAGGAAGCCCTTGCCCACCAGGCAAGCCAGCCGGACCCGGGATGCTCCCTCGAGCTCAACGGCACCCGACCCGCGCCCACCTTTTTCCAGTAGAAAGACACACATGTTGCATCACTTTAGTCTCCCAAGGCTCCCACGAGGTCAGTGCCCACGCTAACCCCAGAAGTCTGCAGGGAGGGGAATTCTGGGAAATGTAGTTCCAGCTGCGCTAATTTGTCCAAGAGCAAAGCCGGAACCGTGCAGTGTGCTTTGATTTTTAGAAACAGCCTAGTTAAAATCTCAAGCTAAGTCTAAGGGATAAAGTGGTCCAATAAGCTGAGCACTGGCATTTAGTTATTGTGGAGGAAATGCCGCTTTATTCTTATTTTCTTTCCTTTTTCCCCACTCACTGTTATGGACTGTGGCCACCCCACCAGAGCAGAGGAAAGTAAAAAGACAACTCCCACTAATGCACAGCTTGGACTGGATGTGAGATCTGTGAAGGATAAACTGCTGACGACCCCCTGGAAAAAAGTCAGATGCAATTAATCGTAAGAGCTGGGTCAGCCCCTAAGTTTTCCTGAACTCAGTAAGTCAAAAACACTGTGCCTATGGGACAAATCTTCATCAATTCTCTCGGCAGTTTTGAAAGATTTATCAATGCTAAACTCGGGGGGGGGGGGTGAAAACCAAAGAACAAGATCTCTGACAGACAAGCATGAGTGATGCCTGTTTTGGAAGGATGTTTTGTACAAGTCTTTAACAGTGGTTACCACAACTGTATACACGTAACAGAAGCCCAAATGTAAAGAGAGTCTGCAAAGATCTTGTAATTATTCATTTAAAAATGAGGACCTGATTGGGACATCCCTGGTGGTCCAATGGTTAGGAATCCGCCTTCCAATGCAAGAGAAATGGGTTTGATCCCTTGTCAGGGAAATAAGATCCCACATGCCATGGGGCAACTAAGCCTGCACGCTGCAACTACTGAGCACATACACTCTGGAGTCCACACCACAACTAGAGAGAAGCCTGTGCAATGCAACGAAGATCCCACATGCCACAACTAAGACATGACACAGCCAAAAACTAAAATAAATAAATATTTTTAAAAAACAAATGAGGACCTGGGACTTCCCTGGTGGTCCAGTGGGTAAGACTCCACACTTCCAATGCAGGGGTCCAGATTCGATCCCTGGTCAGGGAACTAGATCCCACATGCATGCTGCAACTAAGAGTTCACGTGCTGCAACTAAGAGTCCACATGCTGCAACTAAGAAGTCCACATGCAGCAGCTAAAAAGTCCATATGCTGCAACTAACAGTCCTCAGGCCACAACTAAAGATCCCACACATGGCAAGGAAGATCTCACGTGCTCAACTAAGACCCGGAGCAGCCTAAATAAATAAATATTTTTTAAAAAAAAATGAGGACCTTTACTGATAGACACAACAGGAATGAATATAAAAGATGTTATGCCAGTACCTCCCATCAGGAAGCTTGCACAAACCCCTTAGATAGCCTCATCCACCAGAGGGCAGACAGCAGAAGCAAGAAGAACTACAATCCTGCAGCCTGTGGAACAAAAACCACATTCACAGAAAGATAGACAAAATGAAAAGGCAGAGGACTATGTACCAGATGAAGGAACAAGATAAACCCGCAGAAAATGGAGATAGGCAACCTTCCAGAAAAAGAATTCAGAATACTGATAGTGAGGATGATCTAGGACCTCGGGAAAAAGAATTGAGGCAAAGATTGAGAAGATGCAAGAAATGTCTAACAAAGACCTAGAAGAATTAAAGAACAAACACCTAGGAGAATTAAAGAACCAACAAACATAGATGAACAATACAATAACTGAAATGAAAAATACACTACAAGGAATCAATAGCAGAATAACTGAGGCAGAAGAACGGATAAGTGACCTGGAAGACAGAATGGTGGAATTCACTGCCGCAGAACAGAATAAAGAAAAAAGAATGAAAAGAAATGAAGACAGCCTAAGAGACCTCTGGGACAACATTAAACGCACCAACATTTGCATTATAGGGGTCCCAGAAGGAGAAGAGAGAGAGAAAGGACCCGAGAAAATATTTGAAGAGATTATAGTCGAAAACTTCCCTAACATGGGAAAGGAACTAGCCACCCAAGTCCAGGAAGTGCAGGGAGTCTCAGGCAGGATAAACGCAAAAAGAAACACGCCAAGACACATAGTAATCAAATTGACAAAAATTAAAGACAAAGAAAAATTATTAAAAGCAACAAGGGAAAAATGAAAAATAACATACAAGGGAACTCCAATAAGGCTAACAACTGATTTCTCAGCAGAAACTCTACAAGCCCGGAGGGAGTGGCCCAATATACCTAAAATGATAAAAGGGAGGAACCTACAACCAAGTTTACTCTACCTGGCAAGGATCTCATTCAAATTCGATGGAGAAATCAAAAGCTTTACAGACAAGCAAAAGCTAAGAGAATTCAGCACCACCAAACCAGCTCTACAACAAATGCTAAAGGAACATCTCTAAGTGGGAAACACAAGAGAAGAAAAGGACCTACAAAAACAAACCCAAAACAATTAAGAAAATGGTCATAGGAACATACATATCGATAATTACCTTAAATGTGAATGGATCATATGCTCCAACCAAAAGACACAGGCTCACTGAATGGATACAAAAACAAGACCCATATATATGCTGTCTACAAGAGACCCACTTCAGACCTAGGGACACATACAGACTGAAAGTGAGGGGTTGAAAAAAGATATTCCATGCAAATGGAAATCAAAAGAAAGCTGGAATAGCAATACTCATATAGATAAAATAGACTTTAAAATAAAGAATGTTACAAGAGACAAGGAAGGACTCTATATAATGATCAAGGGATCAATCCAAGAAGATATAACAATTATAAATGTATACGGGGCTTCCCTGGTGGTGCAGTGGTTAAGAATCTGCCTGCCAATGCAGGGGACACGGGTTCGAGCCCTGGTCCGGGAACATCCCACATGCTGCAGAGCAACTAAGCCCATGTGCCACAACTACTGAAGCCTGTGAGCCACAACTACTGAACCCGCGAGCCACAACTACTGAAGCCCACGTGCCTAGAGCCCGTGCTCTGCAACAAGAGAAGCCGCCACAATGAGAAGCCTGTGCACCGCAAAAAAGAGTAGCCCCTGCTCGCCGCAACTAGAGAAAGCCTGCACACAGCAACAAAGATGCAACACAGCCCAAAATTAATTAATTAATTGATTGATTAATTGATTAATTAAAATATGTATATATATATATATATGCACCCAACACAGGGGTACCTCAATACATAAGGCAAATGCTAACAGCTATCAAATAGGAAATCGACAGTAACACAATAATAGTGGGGGACTTTAACACCTCACTTACACTAATGGACAGATCATCCAGAGAGAAAATTAATAAGGAAACACAAGCTTTAAATGACACAATAGACCAGATAGATTTAATTGATGTTTATAGGACATTCCATCCGAAAACAGCAGATTACACTTTCTTCTCAAGTGCACATGGAACATTCTCTAGGATAGATCACATCTTGGGTCACAAATCAAGCCTCAGTAAATTTAAGAACACTGAAATCATATCAAGCTTCTTTTCTGACCACATGCTATGAGATTAGAAATAAATTATATGGAAAAAAACACACAAAACACAAACACATGGAGGCTAAACAATATGTTACTAAATAACCAAGAGATCACTGAAGAAATCAAAGAGGAAATCAAAAAATACCTAGAAACAAATGACAATGAAAATACGACGATCCAAAATCTATGGGTTGCAGTTCTAAGAGGGAAGTTTATAGTAATACAATCCTACCTCAAGAAACAAGAAAAATTTCAAATAAACAATCTAACCTTACACCTAAAGGAACTAGAGAAAGAAGAACAAACAAAACCCAAAGTTAGCAGAAGGAAAGAAATCATAAAGATCAGAGCAGAAATAAATGAAATAGAAACAAAGAAAACAATAGCAAAGATCAATAAAACTAAAAGCTGGTTCTTTGAGAAGATAAACAAAATTGATAAACCTTTAGCCAAACTCATCAAGAAAAAGAGGGAGAGGACTCAAATCAATAAAATTAGAAATGAAAAAGGAGAAGTTACAATGGACACTGTAGAAATACAAAGCATCCTAAGAGACTACTACAAGCAACTCTATGCCAACAAAATGAACAACCTGGAAGAAATGGACAAATTCTTAGAAAGGTATAAGCTTCCAAGACTGAACCAGGAAGAAACAGAAAATATAAACAAACCAATCACAAGTAATGAAATTGAAACTGTGATTAAAAATCTTCCAACAAACAAAAGTCCAGAACCAGATGGCTTCACAGGTGAATTCTATCAAACATTCAGAAAAAAGCTAACACCCATCCTTCTCAAACTCTTCCCAAAAATTGCAGAGGAAGGAACACTCCCAAACTCATTCTACGAGGTCACCATCACCCTGATACCAAAACCAGACACAGATACTACAAAAAAAGAAAATTACGGGCCAATATCATTGATGAATATAGATGCAAAAATCCTCAAAAAAAAAAAGTTATGCCAAAAGGCTACATAGTATATATAATTCCATTTATATGAAGTTCTAAAACTGGCAAAACTAATCTATAATGGAAAAAAAATCAAAATAGTCTTTCCTCTGAGGCGTGAGGATGAGATTAACTAGAAAGGGGCATGAAGAGCCTTTCAGGGATGACAGGTATATACATCTGTCAAAATTCTCTATGGAGTAAAGTGTACTGATACCTGCAACTTGTTTTGAAATGCATTAAAAAATAAGATGGACTGATGGATGGATAGATAGACATGTAACAAAACAAATACGGCAAAATGTTAATTGTAGAATCTAGGTGGTGGATATATGAATGTTCATGATTCAGCCCAGTATTGAATTGTAGATAGATGCTAACATACTGACCAGTGAAGAAATGGGAAAAAAACTGTTAGAAAAGGATTCATAAAAGTTACAGTCAATTAAAAAGAAGATATCCACAGGCAGGCCAGACATTCAGAACACACAGTGTGGTTCATGCTATTCCTTTTTAAATATATGAAATACAATCACCCTGTTGAATTCAGTTCCTCTCACAGTTAGTAGGTGCTCGTTATGTGATGAGTCCAAGCTGAACACTGGCACATTTTGTCCACAGCACACGAAGAATCTCTCTCTACCTATTCTCCATTCATCAGCCCCGTATCAGTCAGCTCTAACATAATGTGCTGCATAACAAACACCACAGAGCTCAGAGGCTCACAGCAATAAGCAATTATTTCTTGCTTACATGGTTGCAGAGAGGCTAGGGATTGGCCAATGTAGGTGGGGTGCTCCACTGGGCTAGGCTGCAGGCCCTGAGTGTCTCTCACTCTTCTTGACCAGCAGGCTCCTGGGGGCAGGTTCTTCTCATGAGGAAGACCACAACACAAGAAGGCAAGACCTCCTGCACAAGTACACACCAAGACTTTGCTCACATTTCTGCTAAAATTCCATTAGCCAAAGCAGGTAACACAACCAATCCAAATAATCACAGGCCCCCCCATTCACCCAGAGCTGGAAATGGAGGATTCACCTCCAGCTCTTTATTTATCACTGCAAGGGATTCTGGGGCTGCTTCGGTGCCAGTGTCTCTGTCTGTTCAGTGGCCTCTCCACGTCTTCCACTGTGAAGGAAAAACAAATCTCGAGTGTGTAACTACACCAGTTCAAGTGAACTGTTCTATTTTGCCTCCAGCTTCCCTCAAAGTAGAACCCCAAGGGGACAATTACAAACATTGGGCCAAGAGAAGGAATACAGGGCACTTGTTTTTCTGCTGTAGGAGAAGTCAATTAGAGTTTCCAATTTCCACTGTTAAATGTCACCCTTTTACAACATCCTGGAGGAGAGCTGGCAGTCCTGTCGTTAGGGAGAAAGAACTCTTTCAAGGAAAGGCTTATTGTCTAAAGAGACACAGAAGGGTCCAGAGATTAAAGGACCCTCTCAGGCTGTCTGAATTTCCCAGGGCTCTCGGTTTCTATTTTGAGCTGAACATTTGGCTACCCTGTAGCCTCCAGTGAGCCTTTTTAGCCTCCCTGCACCACTTTTGTACTGTTTGCAAAAAGAGATCATAAGCCTTGCTGCCAGGTAATGCATATAAAGTGCCCCGAGGAGCTCGGAGGGGAGGTAGGCTTCTCGAAGGGAAAGCTGTCAGCATGTTCTCTCCTGATGTCCGGATATTTTCAGTGTCTGGTACCCCTCATTAGAGCATCTGGTCCTTCCTCTGAGAAGTCAGACGAAAGCCAGAATAAATGGAGCAGAGAGGCTTCCTTCTCTCGCCTCTGCTGCAAAGGGGATGCATCAAACTGAGTGATGAACAATCACTCTTCTTCACTTGCTAACACTCTGTGCCCTGTTTTCAAATTAAGGAGCATGTTGTTGGCATGCCTGAAAGATTAAACGCTCCCACTTCGTTGCTGCAGCCACTCATTAGTGCTTTATCACAATTTCTGTGCGGGGAACTTCCTGTCCTCAAAACCCTTCCTCCAAAGAGCTGGGTGAGACTTTGAGAGCATCTCACATTTCTAACGTTAGATTATAAATCACTCTTCTGCTTGCAGGGTGGTGTTGCCCCTAAAAAGACCCCATCTGTTAATTGTCTGCAACTTATTCTGAAAGGCACCAAAAAATAAGAAGGGTTGGTGCATTTTTAATTTTTTAAAAGTTATTGAAAAAAAATTTTTCCCCTTTTCAATTATAGGGGGATTCAGTTTCTCCCTCTCTTGGTATTTAACCCTTATTTATAGAACAGGAACTTTGGACTTTTCCAAAGTATTAGGAGGCAAGGAGGTGGCAGCTGGAACTCTCATAATGCCACCAGCGGCAGCGCCAAACGGTTCCACTCTGGAAAAGAGGTTTCAGTATCTAAAATGTTAGGTATTTTTGTTGGATATATCTGTACAAGTGGAATTGCTGGGCCCCAGACGATATTTCTAGGGATATAGCAACCAGAAATACCTGCATTTCGTTTTCAAAAAAGACACATATTACAATGTGTTGCCAAATCTGGCAACCACCCATACGCTCATCAACAGAAGAATGGATAAATAAATTACAGGGTATCCACAAAGTAGGATACTAAACAGCAACGGGAATTAACAATCTACATCTATACACAACATAGTGAAACTCACAATCATTATTTTGAACAAAAGAAGCCAGACTTCCCCCCTGCCAAAAAGGAGTTCATACAGCTTCCAGAGGGCTGGTAATTTTCTAATTCTTGATCTGGGCGTTTTACATGAGTGTCTTTCATTTGGGAAAATGTACTGAGCCATACATTTATGATGTGTGCTCTTCTCTACAGGTATATTATGCTTCAATGAGAGGTTTTAAATATTTATGCACACAGAAAAATTGCCCGAAAATCAGAACAGAAAGTATTGGAGGAAAGTGTCCACCTAATCTTCCACTCTCCCTCCCCACTCCTACCTGTGGGAAAAGCAGGGCCACGGCTGACTGGCGGTGAGGAGGGAGCAGGAACCAGAGCTACACAGATCCTGGGTGGCCCATTTTCCCCAGGATCCCAAGCGCCGCTCTGATCCCTCTGTCTTGACTGCCGTGACTTGAAACGTGAGAGGCAACAATTCTTTTGCCTGGCCAAACCAGCGGACCTGCTCTGCAGACCCAGGTACCACTGCTCATGTGCAACCCAAGTCCAGAAGGGAAGAAGCAGGAAGCCCTGTCTGGCTGTCGCCCAAACCACATTCTCTGGTCCAGGGCTGCCAGCAACAGAGGTGCTACTTTGACCTCCAATTCCCATTGCTTGCATCAATTTCTCAACTGATTCCAAGATGGAAGGGGAAGACGCATGATTTACTATCACCCCCTAAACTCAACAACATTTTTCTCAGGAGTTAAGAAATGAAGACAAGAATTAATGTATTGTTCTTCTTTTATGGAGCATTAAGACCAGAGGCTGTGAGTTCCTAATGGATCCGAGGAGATGACGCCTACCCCTTTGGAACAAAACCAAGTGGGTAATTAGAAAAGAAGAATGAGATTATCTAATCTCCTTCCTGTAATGTTTCCCTGTATTAACAAGAAACTGCTTCTCTGGGTGACTCCTGAAATGGAGATTTAGAGGTTTCGAATGTAGTGTCAGAGGTTATCCCATTGCTGAGTTAGATGTCCCAGGCACCAACTGCCATAGATGGAGGAAGCGGGGTCACAGTAGTTTTCAGCTCCTCCCATCAAGAAGTGAAGTCTGTCTCTCCATCCCTGCAGTCTGGGTCTGGCCAAGTGACTTGCTTTAGACAGTGGGATGTAGCGACTGTAAGACAAACAGGAGCTTGAAAAGTGCTGCACGATTGGGCATGCCCTCTTGTTACTAGAACCATTCCACCACCATGTGAGGAAGCCTGGGCTAGCCTGCCCGAGGATAGGAGACTGCATGGATTGAGGCCCCAGCCATGGTGGCCAAGGCCCCAGAAATACACGTGAGATGCCTAGACCACCCAGCCCCAGCTGAGCAGCCCATGTGAGAAGAGCCGCCTAGACAACCCACAGAACCATGAGAAATGAACAATACATGTTACCACTCCACACCTACTGGAATAGCCAAAATCCATAACGCTGACAACACCGAGTGCTAGCAAGGATGTGGAGAAACAGAGAGACACTCTCATTCATCGCTGGTGAGAACGGGAAATGATACAGCTACTTTGGAAGACAGTTCGGTAGTTTCTCACAAAACTAAACATACTCTTACCGTATGATCCAGCTATTGTTGGTATTTACTCAAATGAGCAGAAAACTACGTCCACACAAAAACCTGCACTTGGATATTTATAGCAGCTTTATTCATGATTGCCAAAACTTGTAGCAACCAAGATGTCCTTCAGTAGGTTAAAAAATAGACTGTGGTACATCCAGACAATGGAATATTACTCAGCACTGAAAAGAAATGGTCTGTCAAGCCACGGAAAGACATGGAATCTTAAATGCATATTACTAAGTGAAAGAAGCCAATCTGAAAAGGCCACATACTTTATAGTTCCAGCTATATGACATTCTAGAAAACACAAAACAATGGAGACTGTGAAAAAGATCAGTAGCTGTCAGGGCTCGGGCGTAGTGGGGACTGAACAGCTGGAGCACAGAGGATTTTAGGGCAGTGAAACTGTTCTGTATGATACTATAATAGTGGATACATGTCATCAATTTGTCAGAACCCATTGGATGTACAACACCAAGAGTGAACCCTAATGTAAACTGTAGACTTTGGGTGACAATGATGTCTCAATGCAGGTTCACTGATTTTAACAAATGTACCATCTTGGTGGGGAGTATTGATGCTGGGGGAGACTATGCAGGTGTTGGAGCAGGAGTATATGGGAACTCTCTGCACTTTCTACTCAATTTTGCTATGAACCCAAAACTGCTCTAAAAAATAAAGTCAGTTAGGGCTTCCCTGGTGGTGCAGTGGTTGAGAGTCCACCTGCCGATGCAGGGGACACGGGTTCGTGCGCTGGTCCGGGAAGATCCCACATGCCACGAAGTGGCTGGGCCCGTGGGCCATGGCTGCTGAGCCTGTGCGTCCGGAGCCTGTGCTCCGCAACGGGAGAGGCCACAACAGTGAGAGGCCCACGTACCACAAAAAAATAAAAAATAAAGTCAATTAAAAATAACATGTGTTATTCTAAGCCACTAAGTTTTGAGGTGGCTTGTTACACAGCAAAAGCTAACTGATACTCTGGGTCAAACACTGAGTGGGGAGGAGAATCAAGGGGAATCAAATTCTGTCACCTCAGAATCACAAACACAAATGATGCGAAAACACAGGAATAAACAGCCATCGTGGAATTCAGGAGTGAGTATAGCTGTGCCTGTAGTTGGGCAAGTTAGTTAAAACCAGATGACAGGCTGGGTCTGACATTTTACAAGAAGGACACACTTTACAGGCCCCATTGTGTGCTGTTTTAGTCTTTTCCTTACTGTTAGGGGAACGGACTCCCTCCACTGAGGCCTGACAGTAAAATTCCTTTTTCTGGAAGCCTCAAAGGTGAAGCACAAGATAATGAATGCAATTCCTATGTCTACTTTTAAAGAGGCAGAGTATGGGCTGCTCGGACCTGAGCGGTTCAGCGCATGCCTGTCCTCCAGTCACCGGATCCCAAAGGGTCTGGTTGTCAGCACCAAGGAGGGAAGAAAAGGTAACAGGAAATATTGACATGATGGACTACCCGGAAGTAATTTATTTGATCCTTTGGAATGAGTGACCTCACCACCCCTCTGCCTCCTTCGTCACCCACCTTGCCTTCTATTTCCCCCGTCCCTGCCACACACACGCACACACACCAGCAAACACAACACTGCACTGGGTCCTAGTCCCTTTGTAAAAGACCCTGACACCAATAACCAAGGATTTCTCTGGGCATCAGGGATCATGTACTGAGAATGTTGCCTTGGATGGTGATACAAGAAAATTCCCTGTGGATGAAAAGCTGAAGCCGGGCAGCTGAGGTCAGACGCCAGCCCCAGCAGCTGGGAACCCTCATCCAGTTCTGCAACAGACTCTGGGAGTCAGGGGGGACACTGGGGGGCAGTGTGGAGGGAAGGAGCACAGCTCATTAACAGACGGAGCTGGCAATGGTTTCAAATTAGCACCGTCTCCTGAACTGATAAGAATTCCACCAAGGCCGTTAATTAGCTGCTAACCATATGCCTCTCTTCTCTGAATGTGCTTCCTGACTCAACATGAAAATGACGACTGAATTCCAGACTGGTCGTGGGCTTGAACTTTCATACCTGAGCTGCTTTACTCATAGTCTCCTCCCACATTCATAGGACAATCCGGGATGGGAAGAAAACTGTCCTGGACAGTGATGAGACAGCCCTTCTTCTTCAAGGAGAAGACAGGAACAATTAGGGAAGCTATGTCCACAGATTTGGAGAGGTTTTCTAGTTTAAATCAAACAATACCTTGAAGACTTTCCTAAATTCTTCATCTGTGACCATATAGGTCAAAAAATGAGGAGCTGGGGAGGGATGAATTGGGAGGTTGGGAGTGACATGTACACACTACTATATATAAAATAGATAACTAATAAGGACCTACTGTATAGCACAGGGAACTCTACTCAATACTCTGTAATGGCCTATATGGGAAAAGAATCTTAAAAAGAGTGGATACATGTATATGTATAAATGATTCACTTTGCTGTACACCTGAAACTAACACAACAGTGTAAGTCAACTATACCCCAATAAAAATTTTTTTTAAAAAATGAGCTGGACACAAAAGACCTAAGAAACATGCTTTTTTAAAAAAAACTGCATTTCAAGCTTTATAAAAATGTGTGTGTGTGTGTGTGTGTGTGTGTGTGTTTGTGTTAATGTCTTGTCCCCATCCAAACTCACATTATGATATTGGATCATTTTTTAAAATTATATTCCTTCTTTTACCAACGTCAATAAAGTGCTGACAAAACCAGATGTCGGCAAGAAGACAGAGCAGTTGGAATTCTCATACACTGCTGATGGGCACAAAATGATACAGGGCTTTTCGCTTTCTTTTGCTTTCAGTGGGGGACAAAGAGTCTGCTGTTCAACTACAGCACTGCGGGAGCTAGTGAGAGTTTATATCGGGGAGGGTTCTTAGTTGCAGACAACAGAATCCACTCAGCCTGCCCCATGTGCATCTATTTGGGTGGGCTCCTCCAACCTCCAGATGAGAAAATGCTATGTTTAAGTTTCTGTCACTTTCTACCAGGCGCAGGAAACTGCTCCCCCATTTGCAAGTATGGCAGTTTTAAAACATGACCCTAAAATTATTTGATGCTCCCTTCGGGGAGAGAGTGGGGACTGTTTTCCCTTCCTATGCATCTGGGTGGGCTTATGACTGCTTGGAGCAATAGACAGTGTCAGAAATAATGCTGTGTGACTTCCAAGCCTGGATCAAAACAGGCATGCGGCTTCACCTTGTGCACTGGACACCAGAACTTGGAGCCTGAGCTGGCCCATAAGAAGGTCAACATGTGGAAGCCGCCATGTTATGAGGAAGCCCAACCACGTGGGGAAGCAGAGGGGGAGTGTCAGCTCTCTCAGTCTTCAAGTCTTCCCGCTTCAGGCACTAGACATGAGAGCAAAGGAGCCTTGGGATGATTCCAGCCCCCAAGTGTGGAGTCACCCCTGCCCCAGCACTGAAGTCTTCTCAGGGAAGGCCTTAGAAATCAAGGAGCAGAGGCAAGTTATCCCTGGCATGCCCTGCCTAACTTCCTGACCCACTGAATCTGTTAAGCATAATAAGATGGTTGTCTTAAGCGGCTAAGTTCTCTGGTAATTTGTAAATAGCAATAGTAACTGGAACGGCAAGCAAGCCCACGTACAGCAGGGCGGTTACGCTGAAGCTGCTTGCACTGCAGGCAGAGTCCTCGGGAGCCGCTCGGGGGAAGGCATCGTGGCCCCTTTTTTGAAACATCTGAACCGTGGCAGGGGCTGGACCTGGGTCTCAGCAAAAGAAGGAATGTGGCAGTCCTGCTCTGGCACGTAAGACCAGTGGGGTGTATACCCAAAGTAACAGTCAGCACAGCCGTGTGCACATCACCAGGTGAGACCACCTGGAGTGCTGAGCTCTGAGCCAAAGACTCTTGTGGGCGGGGGGCCGTGGGAGAAGATCCTGTCTGGTTCTGTTTTTCAAGGGCTCTTTTGCTCTGACCCAATAAACATAAAATTGGGAAATCTCTAGAGAAGAAACTCCTTTGTACTTTGGAGAGAGTCTGAACATTCTGGGCTTCCCTGGGGGTGAAAAATGCTACAAAAAGTCCGTTTCTCTTTTCATTATAGATAGTACTCGTGGTTTCAAAGTCTGTTAAAATTGACAACTAAAACATGGTTTGGGCATTTGCGATTAGATGGAAAAAAGTCAGTTTATTCATGCGAAATCAAGTAAAGTTAGGCAGTAATGGTGCAGACAGATGAGGCCCCAAGCTACTCTGCACAATTCCTCAGACGGTAGACTTGCAGCAAGAGAGATTCCAGAGGCTACCTCCTCTGGGTAGTTGCTCCAGCACCCAATTTTGCCCTGACACAGCTCGTTCAAACTGGATCTTCATTCTTAGGTAGCTCGAACCATAATTAGTCATTGATCCTAATGCATCGGTGGGGTTCAGGGCACCAGCGGGCTCCAGCAGCACTTCCGCCCTTCTCCCCACAGGCCTGCAGGAGGCAAGGGCCTCTGGCTGCCTCAATGCCCTGTGTTTGCTCTCCTAACCCTCCCTCACCTCTGTTAGAAGTCCTTTCATTAAAGTCTCTTGAAGCAGCTAAGATGGACTCTGTTTCCTCACTAATGCTGTAGGTGAACATAATCTTCGGTCAGTGCAGAGTTTAGGAAGCCAGGTGGTCTTTCTGACAAGATTCTCCACGAGCTTCCCCATCACTGAGTCACCTGGTTTTTCAAGAGCAAATTCCCTGTGGATTGGACCACTCATCACTTAGGTATTGTGTTCAGCTGCAAGTAAGGGGGAGAAAGCAATGGCTTAATAAAAAAGAATGAAATAATGCCATTTGCAGCAACATGGATGGACCTAGAAATGATCATACTAAGCAAAGTAAGTCAGAAAGAGAAAGACAAATACCATATGATGTCACTTATATGTGGAATCTAAAAAAAAAAAAATGATACAGGTGCACTTATCTACACAACAGAAACAGACTCACATAGAGAACGGACTTGTGGTTGCTGAGGGTGGGGGAGGGATGCATTGGGAGTTTGGGATTAGCAGATGCAAACTATTATATATGGATGGATAAACAACAAGGTCCTACTGTACAGCACAGGGAACTATATTCAATATCCTGTGATAAACCATAATGGAAAAGAGTATGAAAAAGTATGTATACATAAACTGAATCATTTTGCTGCACAGTAGAAATACAACATTATAAATCAACTATACTTCAATAAAGTTTTTTCAAAAAAGCGATGGCTCAGATAAAGGCTTGGCAAACTTCCTCTCCAAGGGCCAGATAAGATAGTAAATATTTTAGGCTGCAGGCCACACAGTCTCCGTCACAAATACTCATCTCTGCCACTGTGGAGTGGAAGCAGCCACAGACAACACACAAACAAATGAATGTGGCTGCGTTCCAATAAAACTTTATTTACAAAACACAGGCAGCCAGGCCATGGGTTAGAGTTTAGATCAGTGGTTTGTTTCTCTCATGTGATAAGAAGGTCGGAGGTGTGCGGTTGTGGTGACAGTTCAGCAAGGTGTTCGCTGATTCTGCATCATCTGAAGGCTCCACTGGGCAGGAAGATCCGTTTCCAAGGTGGTTCATTCACGAGTGGCAGGTTGGTGCTATAGCTGGTTCCTTTCCTTGTGGGGACCAAGCATGGGCACTGCAAGTTTGAGTGTCCTCATACCACGATGCTTGGCTTCCCCAAGAAAACAAGGTTGAAGTGCAATGCTTTTCTGACTTACCCCTGAAGTCCTACATCATTAGTTTTGCTTTGTTCTACTGATCACACAGGTCAGTGAAAGAAGGACTACACAAGGGCCTGAATACCAGGAGGTGACAGTCTTCAGGGTCCATCATAGAGGCTACGTACCACACCACCCGGGAAGGCTGCATGGCTACAGTACACATCTCACACCTGGACAGCAAGCAAAGGAGAGGCAGGAAGAGACCCAGCATCTCTGGGGAGGAGGACCTGCTGTGTGTCAGCTACCTCCGAGACACTTTTCTAACCACCACTGTCATCCCCACGGCATCTCTAATGAAAGCTGGGAAAGCCCAGAACTGAGGAAGGCTCCTCCGGCATATGGAGTTGACCAAGGTTAAGGGCTCTTTGAAGAACCAAGACTAAAGTGAAGTAACAGCTTTGGGAGGTATCTTTGGACAGAGATTGGCCTCGGGTCCCTACTGTGAACCAGGCTGATCCTGGATGGCCCAGTTCCTCGCACTCTCCCCTTTGATGTTCAGAACCGCCTTGACTTCACTTCTGGGGCAGCTGCCTGGGCGACCGGTAGTTCTCAATCCCACTGCGAGAGCTTCTAAGTATTCTCGGTCCCTCATCTCAACCCAGACTCACTGAGTCAGCATCTCTGGGGGCAGGACTCAGGTGTTTCAGTCCTTTCACTCTGATGCGGGGTCGAGCTTGAGAGCCGCCAGCACAAACACAAGGTCCCTTTCAGTGAGGCTGGAGACAGAACCAGATCATACTTGCAACTCATCTGTCGCTTGTGGTTTGCTAAACCCCAAGTTCATTGCTGCAGAAACTCTTCACCTAGATCCTGCCTGGCCTGTATTTTGCAAGTTTTATTTCACTCAAATAAACTTGTTTAACTGTATCGCATTGAAAGTGGGCTCTAGGTTCTGGCATCACTCAAGGCTCTCCTTTCAGGTACAAATTTGCCTTTTTTTGTGTGTGTGTGTGTTACGCGGGCCTCTCACTGTTGTGGCCTCTCGCGTTGCGGAGCACAGGCTCTGGACGCGCAGGCTCAGCGGCCATGTCTCAGGGGTGCAGCCGCTCCGCGGCATGTGGGATCTTCCCAGAGCGGGGCACGAACCCGTGTCCCCTCCATCGGCAGGCGGACTCTCAACCACTGCGCCACCAGGGAAGCCCCAAATTTGCCTTCTTGATGAACTTGACTTCATCTCCTTTGTTGGCAAATGTCCTGTCTGGAGCACAGCATGTAGCACTCCCCCAGCAAATTTCTGCTGAGAACTTACCTGCCACAAACCTCCTGGCAGCTCTCCTATCCTGTGTGATTTCTCAAACATTAGTAACAACTTCCCTAGGGTCGTAAGAGCACCTGCCTTTCTTGCACAGCCTGTGATGGCATCTTCGGCCCCACCTTCTACCCTTTACATCTTCCTAATCTACCTACGTTGTTCTAGAAGACCAGTCATTGTTCTTCTGGACAGGACATGGAACAGGAACCTAGTGATTTTGCCTCTTCTGGAGCCAGATGGCCTCATTCAAATACTAGTTCCTGTCCTGAGTAGCCGTGTGTCCTTGGACAAGTGACATAATGGCTCTGTGCCTCAGTGTCCTACCTGTAAAACGGGGGTTCTACTAGTATTTTCCCCAGAGGGTTACTGTAAGTTTTAAATGTGCGAGCACATGAGATCTGCTTAGAGCAGTGCTGGTACCTAAACAGCACTATGAACTATCACCCATCATCACCATCATCATTACCACCACCGTCGTTAATGTCATTGCTACGATTACTATCACAATGGTTTCTCCAAGCAGTAGAGCTACTTCTTTCTCACATCTTTTTTTCAGGGTTGGGGGATGGACTGAATATATTTTTAATTTCTCTTATTCTACTTGCCTTAAATCTAAGTTACTCTTCCTTCTTTAGTTTCCTAAGATGAAAGCTTAGGTTATTGATTTTAGTTCCTTCTTCTGTTCTAATATATACACATTTATGCTATAAATTTCCCTCTAAGCACTGCTTTTGCTTCCTCCTACAAATTTTAATAAGCTGTATGTTCATTTTCATTTACTTCAAAATATTTTTAAATTTCTGTCAAGACTTCTTCCTTGACCCACGAATTATTTAGAAGTATGTTGTTTAATCTTCAAATATTTGGGGAGTTTCTACATTTTTTTGTTGTTGTTATTGATTCCTAGTTTAATTCACTGTGGTCTGAGAACTTTGTACAATTGCTGGTCTTTTAGATTTAAGATGTGTTTCATGACCCAGAATGTGATCTGTCTTGATGAATGTCCTATGCGAGCGTGAGAAGAATGTGGATTCTGCTGGTGGTGGATGGAGTATTCTGTGAACGCCAATTAGATGAAGTTGATTGATAGTGCTGTTCAGGGCAACTCCATCCTCATTGATTTTCTGCTGGCCTGAGCTGTCAGTTTCTGACAGGGGGATGCTGAAGTCTCCATCTCTAATGGTGGTCTGTCTATTTCTGATTTTAGGTCTATCAATTTCTGCCTCACATATTTTCACCATCTGGTGTCAGGCACATACACTGTAATGTCTTCTTGGGGAAATGACCCACTTACCACTAAGTAGCACCCTTCTTCACCCATAATAACTTTCCTCATTCTGAAGAAATTAACACAGCCACTCCAGCTTTCTTCTGGTTAGTGTTAGCATGGTATATCTTATTCCATCCCTTTACTTTTAACCTATCAGAGTCTTTATATTTAAAATGGGCTTCTTACAGAAAACATGTAGTAGTTTCTCTAGAGTTTAAAATATACATTTGAAACTAATCTAGGTCCACCTTCAATTAACACTACACCACTTCACATGTAGTGCAGGTACCTTATAACAGGATTCCCAAATCCCCCCTCCCATGCCTGGTGACATTGTCATTCATGTCACTTATCCATATGCTATAATCACCAAATGCATTGTTACTATTATTACTTTAAACCATTAACCTTTGAGATCTCTTAGAGACCAGGACAGAGTCTTTAGATTTGCTTCCAATGCCAGCAGTCCAGTTTTAGAGAGGGAAGTGAGACGTAAGCTCCCTCAAATACAAGGCTACTCCCAACCCTCTAGAAAGCAGGACTTCAATTAAATATCTAAAGGCCATCAGGTATCACAGAACTCGGATGTCAGCTACCAGGCCCCCGCATCTTACAGATGAGGAAACTACGGCCCACAGCGGGGAAGTGATCTGCTCCTGGGCTAGTCTGGAGGAAAAAGAAGCTACAGAAAGGCAGCCTGATCCTAGACTGAATCCCGAGTGAAAGTGTAGCAATAAAGGACATTACCGGGTGTCATACTGTGGTTTATAATAAGTATATATTTGGTCTTCAGCACAGAGCTCCTAAAACCACTGGAATTTCTTAAGTGATAAGAGCAACAAAGGTCTCTTTATTATGTTAGTGAGGTGACTTTTGGACCTCACTTAAGGATCTTGGGGAGGGGAGAGGGGCTGGAGGTTGAACCAATCGCCAGTGGCCAGTGATTTAATCAACTGCGCCTCAGTAATGAAGCCTCCATAAACCCCAAAAGGACAGGGTCTGGAGAGCCTCAGGGAGGTTTGGGGAGAGTGGTGAGCTCGGAGAGAGCATGGAAGCTCTGAGCCTTTCCCCACCCCTTGCCCTGTGCATCCCTGTTCCTGAGTTACATCCTTTCATAATAAACTGGTAATGCAGTAAGTTAAATATTTCTCTGAGTTCTGTGAGCCACTCTAGCAAGTTAATTGAACGCAAGGGGTGGTGATTGGGACCTCTGCTCTACAGCCCGTCCATCAGAAGCACACGTGACACCTGGACTTGCACATATACAAAGGGGGCAAGGGAGGAGTGATAATGCAAATGGGGCAAAATGTCAGCAATAGGCAAATCTGGATAAAGGATATAAGGGTATTTTTTTGCACTATTCTTACATTTCTGTAAGTTTGAAATTATTTCCATAAAAACGGTTTAAAATGTAATCCTTTAAACCGTTTATTATGATAGGTTATAATCCCAGGGAAACCCAGGGATCTTTCTCCATATTTCTAGTGTCTTCATATCACTGGCCCCAAAATGCCAAAACATAGTTTATTTTTTGTTAATATAGACTGCTTTTCTGCGAGGTGGGTTTACTGAAAGGGGTTATCATCCATCTTGGGGAGGGGCGTCCGGAATACCGTGTGTGAGGGGAAACAATTCCTCTCTGTTCAGAGCCAAAGCCTTCTGGGGTTGGGAGGATTGTAATTATGCCTGAGACCTTGCTCTCAACCGAAGCACAGCTTGGTCTGTCCTTCTCTGGGACTCACCCACCACCCCCGGGGCAGGGAGGGCCTCCTCTTTCCCTGCCCTTACTTAGAAGCGCCCCATCTGCAGGAAGTACTGAGAAACGCCAGGAGCACATTCTTTGCTGTCAGTTGTCCACGTCGTATTTATGTTTCTTCCAGCAGCAGTATTTGCGTCCACGTGCGCCAGAAGGAAATCCGGAACCTGAAGCCCCCGGCAGGCCTCTCGTGGCCCCCTCGGAGCCCAGTCCCCGACCCCCACTCCCAGCCCCTCCTCCCCTCGCTGCAGACACAGCCCTGGCTGAGCAGCTGCCGTCCTGCTGCACGGGGTCCTGGGCATCATCGCCCTGAGCCTCACATCAATGCCAGGCGGGAGGCACAGCCACCACACAGACAAGAAAGAGCCTCCGAGGTCCAACGGCCTGACCAAGGCACAACCGCTAAGAACGTCTATGACATGGGAAGCCAGACCTGGGGCTTCTGCCCAGACGCTTACAGCCCCTCTGCTCCACCTTCTACAAATGCTGAGCTCTGGGACACCATCGGCTTTTGTCACCTCCTGCCCAGAGCCCCCCAGGAGGGCATCCCCTCATTATGCCACAAAGAAGGCAAAGCCTCCTCTGTGGTTGGCCCAGATGACAGAGACAAGACCCTGATACCAAAGCCCATTTCCTCTGAATCCCACCAAAAATGGTCCAGAATCTGGACTGGTATTGCCCTCAAGATACTGCCCCGATTTTATTGAATAACCTGCTCATGGATCACAGGAAGACTCAGAGGGGAAAGACTTGCAAGGTCTTGGATGACGCCTTCTGTCCAGAGAGTAAACCTCCCTGAGGTTCCCAGGGTGCTCCATGTTTCTCCAGGTTCGTGCTCCAGATGCACCTTTGTAAAAGCTGTCCGCTGATGCCTGAGCAGCGCCTGCACATCCGCGACCACCAAGCAAGCTGCCCAGCAAATGCCCCTCAGAGGTCACTTCCCCGAAAGCTCTGGAAAGCTTGCTCAGCCTCCTCCAGACCCTGGACTGAAGCACTCGCCACTCTGCTCTGCACACCTGTCTATCTGTCTGCCCGTCTTCTCAGCAGACAGGGCATCCTGGGATCAGGGCTCAGTTACATCATCTTTGTGTGCCTGGAAACTAGTACAGTAGCTGACACAGACGGCTGAACGAATGAATAAACAAAGCCTTGGGCTCAAGCCATGGACAGTCTCTATTTCTTTGATCTAGAGCAAGTCAGTTTCCTTCTTGATCCATCTCTGGCTGTAGCACAAGGTTATTCCAGCTCAGGGGTCATGTCTGCAAAAGCATTTTTAAACGTAAGATACTATCCCCCGTGCATTATCTTTATAGTTTAAGGGAAGGAGGGTGTGGTTAAGGAGCTTTGTAAGCGGAAAGTGCACTGCAAGGTCTACCACCCCGCTGGTTCTCAGCCTCGCCGCTCACTGGAGTCGCCTGGGGAACATCATGGGCTTGGGACACAGCTTGGGTACTGGGATTGTTTAAAAAATCCCCAGGTGACTGTTCTAGAAAGCTAAGGCCAAGAGCCCCTGGTAGACCCAGAGATGCTTGTTACCCTGGTGCGTGCCTCTCGGGCCTCCTACCTGGACAGGTGAGGGCAGTGGTACTCAACGCTTAGTTGTATCAGCACCAGCTGGAGGCTGGTTACAACACAGGCTGCCAGGCCACACCCTCGGTGTCCAATTTGGCAGGTCAGGGGTGGAGCCCGAGAATCTGCACCTCCAGCAAGTTCCCAGGGGGTGCTGATTCTGCTAGTCTGGGGACCCCACTTTGAGAACCACTTGGTTAGAGAAGCAGTTCCCAAATCAGAAACGCACCACGTGCCAGCTCAGGTGCTGAACTGCCCTCGCCGGAATCTGTTTTTATAACCAACTCAACAAGTGACCGTGACCAGCAGGTGGATTTGAGAGCCTCTCCACTGCCTGATTCTAGTCTGTGCTGCTCCGGGGCTGCAGGGAACATTGCCCTGGTCCACAGAAAGCAGAGGCTGAGAAGACAGACTTGTCTGTTTAATTTTAAAAAGGGCAGCCCTGAAGCCTCATATGGAAAACCACTGAGTGATGTACAGGTGACCCTTGAACAACCAGGGGATAGGGGTGTCCACCTCTGCGCAGTCGAATATCCGTGTGTAACTACAGTCAGCCCTCCGTATCCGTGGTTCTGCATTCATGGATTCTGCAACCACAGATCATATTTACTATTTTATATATATACAGTATTTACAGAAAGACATCCCTGCGGAAGTGGACCCGTGCAGTTCAAACCGGTGTTCTTCCAGAGCCACCTGCATCTGGGGTGCCGGCACCTGCCAGGAGTATGTCTGAGCCCACGGCAGGGAGTAAACACGGCACTCGACCCAGGCTCCTGGCATGCGACCTTGGAAACCGATCACCTTCGTGCCCCCCACATGACAGAGCAAAGATCCGGTTGGATCCTTTTGTCACTAAAATATGCTATTATCCTCCTCCCCTCCTAGTAGGAAACTAAGAGTTAACTGGAAGGTCGATGGAGCAAATATCGATAGAAACATCTACACGAATCATTCGCAGATCTGGGGAAATCCTAACAGAATGAGGATCACGATAAGAAACTTTCATTTTTAAAAAAAATAGTTCTGTTTCTCTGTGAGAAGACTAAAAATGCTAGTTAAGATGGAAACTGACTTCCCGAACAGGTGACCATCTCCACGTACATTTACTCATTTACTCCACAGAGTCGTGGCCCTCGCCCAGGGCTGGGGCTTCCCGGTGAACAAGACAGATGGACCCGCCCTTGAGGAGCCTGCAGTTCAGTGGAAGAACCTGACAGCAACCAGGCCACACACCAGGGAGTGGACTGCCCAGCTTCACTAAGCTCCAGAAGGAAAAGAACAGAGTGCTCTTAGAGCAGTGGTGGGAGGGACAGGGATCCTCCTGAACACTGGTGCTCACAGAGGCCTCTTGGAACTATTACAACTGAGCATGGGCCTGAAGCTTTAGAGAACCCAGCTGGAGACAGAGTAGAATTCCAGCAGGGAAACAGCACGTGCAAAGGCCCTGAGGTAGGAGGGAGCTTGGCTCAAACGTGGAAAACAAAGGTCAAAGACGTTAATAGCACAAAGAACAAAGGGGAGGAGTGGGAGGCAGGTCTGAGAGCAGAGGGAGTTGATGTAGGGTGACCAACCATCCCTATTTCCTGGGATGTCAGACTTTCAGTGCTAAGACCAGGAAAAACCTGGACTAACTAGAACACACTGGTGATGCTGGAGGTGAGGTCAGAGAGGGTGAATGGAGGCGGGGTGGAGGGTCAGAAAGCCAGGTGGGCACAAGGCAATGGGAACTTTACAGACCTCGATAAGGAGGCTGGAGCTGAAGCCAAGGAAGGTTTTAAGTCGGGAAGTGGCTTGTTTCACATCATTCAGTGTATAGACAACAGACTGGAGGGAGTGGGCAGGGAAAGCAGGAAGCCTGTCAAAAGTGGTCATGGTCGTCCAGGTGGGAGCACCGTGGACCAGCGTGACAGTGAAGATGGACAGGGGGCAGCGAACAGGGCAGAGGCAAAGCTGCAGGGCCACCTGGGCAACTGCTAAAGGCCCCAGGAAGCAGCGAGCCCACAGACAAGAAGAACCAGCCTTGTTGCTGATGTGGAGAAAGTTTTGTGGTCTGGATAGAAGATCAAACCAGCCACAACATTCCCTTAAGCCAAAGCCGCATCTGAGCAAAGCCCTAACTCTCTTCATTCCATGACGGCTGGGTGAGGTGAGGAAGCTGCAGAAGAAATGAAGAAACGAAGAAACGTTTGAGGCTGGCAGAGGCTGGTTCATGAGATTTAAGGAAAGACGCTGTCTCCATGACATAAAACTGCAAGCTGAAGCGGCAAGTGCCGAGCTAGAAGCTGCAACAAGTTCTCCAGAAGATCCAGCTGAGATCATTAATGAAGGTGGTTACACTAAACAGACTTTCAATGAGATGAAACAGCCTTATATCAGAAGATGCCTTCCAGGACTTTAGTATCTAGAGAGGAGAAGTTTACTGGATATTTTAAGCTCATTGTTGAGATCCTCTGCTCAGAAAAAAAGATTCCTTTCAAAATATTACTGCTCATTGACAATGCACCTGGTTACCCAAGAGCTCTAATGGAGATGCACAATGAGATGAATGTTGTTTTCATGCCTGCTAACACTATACCCATCTGTAGCCCATGGATGAAGGAGTCATTTCTACTTTCAAGTGTTATTAAGAAATACGTTCCAAAAAAAAAAAAAGACAGACATTCCATAAGGCTTTCACTGGCATAGATAGTGATTCCTCTGATGGATCTGGTCAAAGTAAATTGAAAACCTTCTGGAAAGGATTCACCCCCTCAAGATCCATTAAGAAATTCATGATTCATGGGAAGAGGTCAAAATATCAACATTAACAGGAGTGTGGAAGAAGCTGATTCCAACCATCATGGATGACTGAGGGGTTCAAGTCTTCAGTGGAGGAAGTAACTTCAGATGTTACAGAACATCTGAGAACAGGAGAACTAGAATTAAAAGTGGAGCCTGAAGATGGGACTGAATTTTCACAATCTCAGGATAAAACTTTCACAAATGAGGAGTTGCTTCTTATGGATGAGCAAAGAAAGTAGTTTCTTGAGATGAAGTCTACTCCTGGTGAAGATGCAGTGAAGATTGCTGAAATGGCAATGAAGGATTTAAAATATGACATGAACTTAGTTGATAAAGCAGCTGCAGGGTCTGAGAGGACTGACTCCAATTCTGAAAGAAGTTCTACTGTGGTTAAAATGCTATCAACTAGCATTGCATGCTACAGAGAAATTGTTCATGACAGGGTCAACTGATGCAGCAAACTTCACTGTTGTCTTATTTTAAGAAAATAACTACGGCACCCTGGCCTTCAGCAACCACCACCCTGGTCAGTCAGCAGCCATCAGCATGGAGGCAGGACCCTCCATGAGCAAAAAGATTACAACTTGCTGAAGACTCAGATGACGGTTAGCATTTTTTTTAGCAATAAACTATTTTTTAGCTAAGGAATGTACTTTTTTAACATCATGATATTACACACTTAATACACTACAGTATAAACATTAACTTTCATATGCACTGGGAAACCAAAAATTCATGTGACTAGCTTTCTTGTGATGCTCACTTTCTTGCAGTCAATTTATTATCAGGAGGCTATAACAATTGTAAATATACATGCACCCAACACTGGAGGACCTAAATATATTAAGAAAATACTAATTGATCAAAGGTAGAAATAGACAACACAGTAAGAGTAGGGGTCTTCGATACTCCCACCTTCAACAATGACAGATCATCCAGACAGAAAATCAATATGGAAACACTGGACTTAAACTACACTTTAGATAGTAATGAACCTAATAGACATACACAGAACGTTCCATCCAACGGCAGCAGACTACACATTCTTCCCAAGCACGCAAAAACATTCCCCAGGATAGATCATATGTTAGGTCATAAAACAAGTCTTAACAAATTTAAGAAGACTGAAATCATATCAGGGATATTTTCCAACCATAATGATATGAAACTAGTAATAAATAACAGGAGGAAAACTAGAAAATTCACAAATATGTGGAAATGCAACAACACATTTCTAAAAAGCTCATGGGTCAAAGAAGAAACCAAAAGGAAAATTTTTAAAATCTCGGAACAAATGAAAGTGAAACACAACATACCAAAACCTATGGGATTCAGCAAAAGCAGTTCTAAGAGGGAAGTTCATAGCAATAAATACCTACTTAAGAAAAAAGAAGGACCTCAAATCAACAACGCAACTTTATACCTCAAGGAAATAGGGGGAAAAATAAACCCAAAGTTAGTAGAAGGAAGAAAATAACAAAGATCAGAGCAGAAATAAATGAAATAAAGACAAGAAAATCAACAGAAAATATCAATAAAAGTCAGAGCTGTTTTTTTGAAAAGATAAAACTGACAAACCTTTAGCTAGACAAAAGAAAAAAGAAAGAAAACTCAAATAAAACCAGAAATGAAAGAGGAGACTTTAATACTTTTGTATACCACAGAAATACAAAGGATCATAAGAGACTATGATCAACAATTACATACCAGCAAAACCCTAAAGACTCCACCAAAAAACTGTTAGAACTAATAAAGAAATTCAGTAAAGTTGCAGAATAAAAAGTCAATATACAAAAATCAGTTGTCTTTCTACACACAACAAACTATTGGAAAGAAAAATTAAGAAAACAATCCCATTTATAATGGCATCAAAACAATAAAATACTTAGGAATAAATTTAACCAAGGTAGGTAAAAGGACTATAATTGAAAACTATAAGAGACTGATGGAAGAAATTAAGAGAGACAAATAATTGTATAAATATCACATGTTAATGGACTGGAAGAATTAATATTCTTAAAATGTCCAACTACCCAAAGCCATCCATACATTCAATGCAAAATTCCATTGGCATTTCTCACAGAAATAGAAAAAAAAATCCTAAAATTCATATGGAACCACAAAAGACCCCAAACAGTCATAGCAATCTTGAGAAAGAACAAAGCTGGAAGCATCTTACTTCCTGATTTCAAACTATATTATAAAGTAATCAGAATGGTATGATACTAGCATAAAAACAGACACATAGACCAATGGAAGAGAACTGAGAACCCAGAAATAAACCTAATTTATGCATATGCTTATAAAATATGTTCAATTAATATTTGACATGGGAGCCAAGAATACTCAGTGGGGAAAAGAGAGTCTCTTCAACAAATGGTGCTGGGAACACTGGATAACCACATGTAGAGAAAAGAAATTGGACCCCTATTTTACACCACTCACAAAAATTAACTCAAAATGGATTAAAGACTTAAATATAAAAGCTGATACCATAAAATTCCTGGATGAAAATACAGGTAAGAAATTCCTGGATGAAAATATAGGTAAGAAACTCCATGGTCTGTGAAAATAGTGTAGCTTGATTTCGGCAAGAGCGGCGACATGGGGAGGAGGAGTGTGGGGTGAGTGAGAACATAACTGATGCATCTATTGATCTGTAAGAAGATCTCGAACAGGGTGCCAACTCCGTGCTATGCAGAGCATTTAGCCGAGACCTGGATAAGGACAGAAAACTCATCTGAAAATGACGCAAAGCTGGAGGAATAGCCGGGATGACACTGGGGCCCAAGAGGCCTGCACCGAACAGGAATACAATTAAGTTCTTCACTGGGGATCTTTCACTGGCCAGACAGTGATTACATGGGATACATGTGGGGTTTTAGTCGTCTGCAGGCCTGGTGTGAGCCGAAGAAGGGATGCAGCCACTGCAAGAAAGCAGCTTCCATCACGTGGGGCTGAGTCATCTCAGGGACCTGATGGTGTGCCTGGGGGCGCCACCGGGAAGCCCTGTGCTGAGCGCCCGGCTTACTCTCTCCTTTAACCCTACAGCCATGCGCCAAGTGAACAGATGGGGGATGAAGCTCAGAGAACAGATCACGTGTAACTCCAAAACCAGAGAGGTGAGCTTTCTGATTTGTCAGATTTCTGGCCTTTTTCAGCCCCGCACTTTCGGAATTCTTAAAGTTGCAATTCATTGCTGATTTAGGTCTTTAAAAAAATAGAGTTAAAGCACCTCATCTCAGAAGACATGGACTAAATATCAAAGGTAGAGCCCCCCATTGATGGTATCAGAGATGAAGACGGAAAATCAGTTTTGAAGGGAGTCGGTCTCCGGCCGCTGCCTTTCATGTTCTTGTTCTCTCCTGGGGTATAGAGGCTAGTGTGTTAAATTTTTAGAGGTTCTGGTAAACAGAACCTTAAATTCTCATTAGCAAAATATCTTCTAGTGATGGTATTTCAGATTTGTTAAACTCATTTTTGATAATATATTCCATACTTGTAGGGGGCCTTAAAATAACTTTTCTGTTTTTCACTCTTGTCCAAGGGGCGGTGGGTTAGAGGCTCCACCATGGAGCTGGCATTGTACTGGGGTGTCTGTTGGAGGGGCTGCAGCTAACAGCTCCTCCGCAGCAGGGAGGTGGGCTTGGCCCACCTTCCAGAGGAGCTGAGACCCTCAGGATGAGGTGGGGCTGGCCAGGGGGAGGGGGAGAGCAGGGGAGGTCCAAACCACCGCCAGCAGGTGGGCAGCCTGGACTCGGGGAGGGGGCATGAGGGGCGGGGCACAGGCAGAAGAAGGCTGAGCGTAAACAGACCCCTCGGGGGCAGGTGAGCCGGCCACTGCCACACGTTCAGGCCTCATCACTGTCCATCTTCTCCAGGACGATCTGTTCTAGTTCTTCAGCAGTTTCTCACACAATGTGGCCTTGAGAGTGACCTTGAGAGTGAGTGCAGCTCTGCCCACTGGGGAGACAAGGCCTCTGGGCAGCTGGTCTCAGCGGACCTGGGGTGGAGTCCCGGCTGCACTGCTGACCTCCGCGTGACCTCGGCATGGCTTCTCTGTTCTCTCTGCCAGTTGGCAACCACCTCCACTCGGGATGCCACCCGGCAGAGAAGATGCCTTCGCGAGGACCACCGAGGTGCAGTGATACTGTGGAGTGTCCGGCCCTGGAAGGCGCCTTTATTTGGTCTATGTTTTGTGTCGCCAGAAGAGCTTGGTCTCCTCTAAAGTAAACCACGAAACACAAGATTAAACAGCCCCTGCCAGCCAGTGTCGTCCGGCAGTGCTCTGTTTAAAGTCCCAGGCCTGAGGTCTGCCAAAACCTCTCAGGAAAGCCATACATGGTACGATTCTCTCCCATCCTCATTCAAGCGATGTTTTAATGGACAATAAACAGCGAGCTTTATAAATAAGCAGAAAGGAGGAGTTGGAGATGTTGGGAGGGACGTGAAGACTGGGAGTCTACACTCTGCAAGCAGAACTACACCCCAAATCTAATTTTAGCCATTTGTCCCACAGCAAGAGTTGGAAATGATCTTCAGAAGGAGAGTGAAGGGAGCTGGGGGAAGGGAGAAATTAAGGACCTCTGACGCAGCTGTGGATGTCATGGGGTTTCTTCCTGAGCTTTCATTTTTTCCTTCATAACCTTGCCTTGTGGTTAGATCTGACCCTCGCCAGCCGGTCTTTAGTGTGTACACGCTGCTTCTCTGTGGCTAGGAGTTGAAAGTGACCTTCAGGATGATGCAAAAGCCTCCTTCCATCCCATGCTACAAAAGTAGACATCTACCATCTTCCCTGCATACTGTGAGGGAGGGAAGATTTTTAAAATACAGTCAGCCCTCCATACCCACGGACGCGAAGCTGCCGATACAGAGGGCCGAGTGTCCCACATCATTTTACATAAAGGACTTGAGCACCTGCGAACTTCGGTGTGTGCAGGGGGTCATGGAACTCCGATGAAAATAAATAAAAACTCCCGCCACATATAAGTAGGCTCAGAACTTCTGCTCCAATGCTCTCAACATCGTCACCCCCTGTTGAATTGTGTTGTTTCATTTATCAAGACAGCATCTGTGTTAATGACACTTACACCCATTGCTCCCAGCTTTGTTTCTAACCCAGCGTCTCCTCCACATCCTTCAGACCTTCAGAGTTCTGGTTTTTTCCCCTTGTCTCCCTTTACCTTTTTCGGACGTTTCAGCAAGTTGACCACACGCTGCTACTCACACTCCGACATGTCTGAGTCCCTCTGAAGTGGGATTCGCGAGCCGGGGTGTGAGCGATGAGGGTCGTGTTTCACCACCATCCACACGTCGAGCATGCGGGCTCTTCTCTCTGTGCGCTCCTCTCGCCCATCACCCCACGACAGGCTCCATCTGCTCACTGCGCATGAGCCGCTGGTGATCAAACACTGTGGCAGGAAAACGTCTGACAAATCTGTTCAGCACGTCCACCACCCTACAGCTGAGTTTACAACACTGGAGATTCAAGTTAACTTTAGCGTGAATCTGAATTCACTCTGTAAAAGCCAACACAGACCACGGAAATGGGAGAGCTCCCCGGACCGGAGTGCCTGTGGGCTGGGGGGGCTGACCAGGCTCTGCACCCGGGACGGCGCGATTTCACACCGAGAGGTTTACGCCATCGAGGATTCTACTGGACCATCTGCATCAGGTCAGAATAAGGCAATTTGGCAAACCCCTGTCCAGCTCTATGTTCCAAGTACTTGAATATACACTGGAGATGTGATTAAAGCTTTTTTCCCCTCATATTTTCTAGCTATGTTCTTATCTGAAGCAGACAACTGGGTCAGAGTAGAGGGACTCAGACGTTATTACAATGTCACAGATCAAGTGTCAGCATTGCCACCCTGAACACGCCCCACCTCGTCTGGTCTCAGAAGCTAAGCAGGGTCGGGCATGGTTAGTACTTACATGGGAGATTGCCTGGGAATAGCCCGTGCTGTAGGCTTTAAAAAAAGTTTCAGCATTACCAAAATGCCAAATAAGGACGTCTCTTCTATAGTTAGACAAGAAGTACTTCAAGAGAGGATAACAATATAAGCATTAGTATATTATAGATATGTTATATAAATGTATATTATGTATGGCAATAGATATATTACTATTGACATCCCATAAGGTCTAAAAATGATCACTATCGTTGTACCACTAGATCAAAACTAACTGAGAAACTCTTTGCTAGAATGTGGTTCTTTCTTCATGTTACTGTGGGGACTTGGATACACGGACAACCATGCGGCTCCTGGACAAAGGGCAGCTGTGTGGTCCGACATGGTGAAGCCTCTCCCCCACGTCCCAAAGGCAGATAAACCAGAAGTTGAGCCGCACGCACGTGGCATCAGTTATCTGGCCTTTCTGAAACAGAATTCCCTTCCCACATACACTCCCCGTTCCTGCTGTCTTGTGTCCAAGGAAAAGGGCATCAGCTATACATCACCACAGACAGGCTCTCACCATAGAACCAGGGGCCTGTGTGTACCACTCAGGGAAGGCCTCTTGCATAAGAATCATTTGAAAAGAAGTACATACATACAGAGAAGGGTCAGACACATTGTATCTCTACAGACAAAATCCTTAAAAAGAAACATAGCAGGATTAGCAGGATTTGTTTAAGAATAAAGTAGTCTGTTGAGCTTTGGAGTTTATTTCTGTTTAGAAAAAACAGATAAAATTGACAAGATGCAAAGGTCTCACATAATACATTATCACTGATGACTATTCTCTTTACACCCTAACAGGAGCCCTGGCTTAGCCAGTGATGGGAAAAACACAGACAGCAGGAATGCATTTGGGACCCACCATGGACACGCGGAAATACACCACAGTGTGAAAGGGGGACTCGATGACAAGTGATGTTGGGCCAGCCTGTTCCGAGAGCAAGCTGAGACATCAGAGGGACCAACACAGCCATTCTGAGGGGAACGCTTGGGTGTATTCTTTGCCTGCCCTGTGCATGGGGTGCCTTCCCCACACTGGCAGCACCCCCTCCTCTACTAAATCACAGCAGCAACAGAAAACGGTAACGCTACTTTGGTGGGTTCATTTTGTTTTGTTTTTGTTTTTGCAGGGCTATTCAGGTTCCCAGTTTCTTATTTCCATCTTCCTTTTTAGGATTCAGTTCCAAATCCTTAAAGTAGTAGGTGCCTAGCATCTTTCATGAATTTTTCAGGATCCAGTTCTGCCCAGTGATAATGCACTAAAAAGAACAAAGATAAGACACATTACTCAGAAGAGTCCCAAAATTTGCCTTCAATTCACATTAAAATACATGACCAAGCATAACAAAATAGCTGGAGATATCCTTTCAGTTCTTACAACGACAAGAGAATGACAGTGTTTCACTTTACTGTGAAAAATCTGCCGTTTTGTCACGTATAAATCCAAATACCTTCTCACCAAAGAGATGCCAATTTATTAGAATTTCACCCTTAGAGCTCAAAAAGCCACCAACCAAATATCTGGGAATTAAACAACACACTTCAAAATGGACTTTGCATCAAAAAGAAGTCACATGGCAAATTAGAAAATATTTTAAGGTGAGTGAAAATTGAAATACAACAATCAAAATTTGTGACATTCGCCTATAGCAGTGCTTAGAGGAAAATTCATAGCTTTAAGTGCGTACATTAGAAAATAAGAAAGCTTTTAAGTCAATAATCTGAGTTTCCACCTTAAGGAATTAAAAGAATAAAAGCAAAGTAAACCCAAAACAAGCAGGAGGAGGGGAATAACAAGAGCAGGAAGGAATGAAGTTTCAAACAGAAAAACAAAAGAGAAAATAAATGAAAAGGTCAATAAAATTGATACACTTCTTGTCAGACTTACCAAGAAAAAAGAGAAAAAACAAGTTAGGAATATCAGGAATCAAAGAGACAATGTCAATACAGATTTTACACACATTAGAAGAATAAAAAGGGTATATCACAACTTTATGCCCGCAAATTAGACATGGATAAGATGGACAAATCCCTTGAAAAAATACAAAAGTCTCATTTCCACATCTTTTTAACAATGAGGGAGGCAGAGGGGTGGGGAGCCTAAAGAAAGCATAGGGACAGTGTACAAACTAAATGCTTGTTCTTGGAATATCTTTAATACTGCTCAAAGGAGGGCAGGTTCTTCGGTATAAAATGTCCAAACGTCCTGCGTTTCCTTTTGCAATTCTGAACCCACAACAAAAGCCAGCTGGTTGTGCCAAGATTTGTGTGGCAGGCGTTTGTCATCCAAGTTTAACTAAATCCCAAACTTCACACAGCAGTTTCTATTCCCTCAGACCTAAACTCTAACTGGATGAACTCCAGTAAACTCAAAAGATTACAGTCATTTGCACGCGGTGATGCCACATCTGTGAACATGCTTCCAGATGTACTCAACACAGGTCACGTTCTCAAGAAAGGGTCACGTTATGAGCAGACGCCTCCATGGAATGACCAGCCTTCCATTCTTGAGCCCAGCTTGACACTGAGGCTCACAAGCCCACACAGGAAAGGCTGGTTGGAACTGCAGCTTGTCCATGTTCTTCAGGTCTATCTGGACCCACACAAGGGATCAAAATTTCCCCCAGGCCTACCCTCGTGCTCTGAACCCTGGCTGCCAAAGTACAACACTACTTCCTAGGAGATATCTAAAAAACCACAAGGGGAATACACAACCTAATTCCTGGAGACCTTAATACTCCCGTTTTAAAGTCAAGAAAAGCAACCCACTTGCTCCTATATTTTAATCAAGATGTTAACCCAAACTTAAGAACCTGGGGCCTTTTAATACCTCTTTCCTCACCTGCAATACTAGTAACCGCAATCCTGAAATGAGTTCCCACATTCCACCCTTGGGGAACTCTATCTTCTTGGCACAGATTAAAACCTTTGCTTTTGAACTTAAAATGAGCTTTGGGATCCTGCTTGAATACGTTATTCTTTTACATTTGCACCAGTTAAATACTCTACATGCTTTAATGAACTGCGGTAGTAAACTTATGCTTCAAATGTTTGCCATGCAGATGGAGATGGTAAGGTTTACTACAAAAGAATGAACGATCGAGAAGATGTCCACGATAGTATGTTCTATGACAAAAGCAAGTACCTTTATGCAGACAGTATGTCTCTAACTTTGTAAAATTAGAGAGACATAGAATCACCTGCTTAGAGAAAATGTTATAAATGCATTAAGAAGTGTCTAATAGCCTGGCACCACCATTTCATGGCCTTATGAAAGAAGCTGCTGGGGTGGTTCTCTTTCACTGCATTCAACTGTTGGAGGCAGCAGGGAATAGACCAGGATCAGGAGCAAGGGATCCCTCAACAGCTTGTTTAAACACGGAGTCTCTCAAAGATGCTGACTCCCAGCTCATCTGTTTCTGGCTTCAGGCCATTCGAGCAACCAGAAGACGTGAGTGCTAGTCAGGATACGCACACACCACAGACTGGCTCTCCAAACCACAGTCAAAAGAACCCAACCCAAGTTTTATTTATTTACTTACTTCCAGTCATAGCTGGGAATCTAATATGAGCTCGTTTACACAAAAAAGGCAGGCTGTTCCATGGAAAAACATGAGTTGCTGGGAATTCGATGTTATCAATGAAGGACTCACACAGCCCTTGTAGCAAGTTAGGAGCCCCAGTGAAGCCTCCACTGAACTGTCAGAGCAGACACTCCCCTGGCGCGTGAGTGCTGCATGTGGGTCCTAACTTGGCGGTGAGAACATGGGGACAGTGATGCCATTTTTAACTGCAAAAGGAAAGCTTGGTGTGAACTAATAAAGCAAGCAGGAAAAAACAAAAAACCAACTGATGTCGCCTGATTGTCGAAGGAACAAACTCTGACAGCAGTTAGTTTTTGTTTTTTGGATTAAATTCTACCCCATGTAGAATTTGTAACGTATATTTGTATATATTTAACCATGTCCGTCTTACCGAACTTACAGTGGTTCAGATGACAGTCTCAAACTTTACTTTGATCCCTCTAGGCTGGTGCCGCCCAAGCAAACTTTCTGCAGTGACTGACTGTCCTGTACCAGCTCTGTGCCACACAGCAGCCACCAGCCATATGTGGCTACTGGGCACTTGAAATGTGGCTACTGTGACTAAGGAAATTAAACTTTATTTAATTTTAATTAATTTACATTTAAATATCCACATACAGGTAGTGCCTACTTTATTAGCACACTCTAGGTTATCAACAAGCTTAGCTCTGCACTTGAGCAATAAACAGAATCAATTATTATGGCCAGATTCTTGCCAGTTTATTTCTCATAAATAAGGCAACTGAGGAGCAAGCCTGGGCATGAAGTAAATCCAACCTCCGTGCCAGTAGAGTGACATAATATGCCTGCTCCGTACCAGCGAGCAGGCAAACAACATCCTGTATAACAAAGGCCAGAACAACACTTTCGGTTTGGGAACAGTAATCTCCTCCCAGTAAGACGAGGGAAAACAGGGCAAAAAATAACGTTGGAAGAAATACTGCTTAAAATTCCCCAAATGTATTGAAAGACATACATTTATAGATTCCAGAAGCTCAGAAAACCCAAAGCAATCATCAGAATGAGACTTAGATGTTTAACACAGACGCTGGAATTATCAGACAAGGAAGAATAACTATGATTAATATGTTAAGGGCTCTACTGGGAAAAGTAGACAACGTACAAGAACAGATGGGTTATGTAAGTGGAGACATGGAAGCGCCAGAAAGAATCAAAAGGAAATGCAGAGTGCTTTCGACAGGCTCATCAGCCAAGGGAGGAATCATGGGCCTGAAGACAGGTCCCTACAAACTTCCCAAACCGAACTGCAAAGAGGAAGGAACGGAAAAAGGAACAGACCATCCAAGAACTGTGGGGCAGTTGCAAAAGGGGTAACATACACACACCAGAAGGAGAAGGCAGAGAGAACAGAGAAGTAACAAAGGCCAAGAACAGCCCAAACTTAATGACAGGAGACACTGAATCACAGATCCATGAAGCAGAGAACACCAACCAGCAACCACACCTAGGCAAATCCTGTGCAAATTGCAAAAAAGCAAAGAGAAAATCTTGAAAGAAGCTGAAGGCGGAGTGGGAGGAGGGGGCACATGGCTGCGGATTACAGAGGACATCTCAGAAGAAACTATGCCACCAAGGGGAGAGTGGAATAAAATATTTAAGGTGTTCAACCAAAGAAACCACCAAACCAGAATTCTATACCAGCAAAACTATCCCTCAAAAGTGAAGGAGAAACAAAGACTCTCTTTGATCTGCAAGAAATGCTCAAAGTTCTTCAGGCAGAAGGAACACAATACAGCTCTGAAACTTGGACTGACATAACGAAAGGGACAGCATCAGAGATGAAATTAAGGTAAAATAAGATCTGTTCTTTTTCTTATTCTTAGTTCATCTAAAAAACTACTTATGAAATGATAACAGTAACAATGCATTGGGTTGTGGAACACATGAAAGTGGCGTGAGTGACACAGGTCACGAGGAACATAAGGGAGGGACTGGGAGATGCTGCCATGAGGCACCTGCACAGGTGAGGAGGCCAGGCTGTTTGCAGGTGGGCTCAGATTTGTTAAAAGTGTATACCACAAACTCTGTTATATCCTATAAATGACATAATTGTGAATAACTCATTAACCTCACAATGGAAGGTATCATTTCTCTTTGATTGATATGTCACATAAGATAGATTATTGTTTTCCACTAATTGCATATGCTATCCAGGCATTATTGGGCATCCTAGAATTCTGTAAAAATTTCCCATTATCCTCACATTATTCTTCAAATATTCCAGATCTTAGTAAATATAAACATCATGGATTTTAAAAAGCTTAGGCCCGGGCTTCCCTGGTGGCGCAGTGGTTGAGAGTCTGCCTGCCGATGCAGGGGACACGGGTTCGTGCCCTGGTCCAGGAGGATCACACATGCCGCGGAGCGGCTGGGCCCGTGAGCCATGGCCGCTGAGCCTGCGCGTCCGGAGCCTGTGCTCCGCAACGGGAGAGGCCACAACAATGAGAGGCCTGCATACAGCAAAAAAAAAAAAAAAAAAAGCATAGGCCCATATAACAGTGAATTTGGATTAAATAATATTTTGTCAATGTGTTCTTTGAAAATCTTATTGTATGTTCCTTCAATATCATGAAGTAACACCGTAAGTGTTTTGGGGATTTTAGTATTAGCTTATGCCTGTAAAAGAAGAAAACAAAATGTATACTGCAAACTCTAGGGCAGCCACTGAGAAAAGGTTGTTAAAAACACTACCTCAGAGGCATAGTGTATTTTTATACCATGAAATGCACAGGGACTTGAAAAGTGGTATGAATGTTGACACAGGGAAGCAAAGTGAAGCTCTGGGAATAAAAGATCCCACCTTCTACAGGGAAAAAAACAGTGAAAAGTGATGGAATAGCCTTTTACAGAGCGCGCGCGCACGCGTGCACACACGCGTGCGCACACACACACACACACACACGCACACACGCACACACACACCTGCTCTAGCTCATCAGGAAGAAACGTGCTTGGCCAGGACAAGTCTCACTATACAGACAAAGGTCAAGTTGGAAAAGCAAACAGACGGCAGCTTCCCAAACTTTTTCCTTGCTTGGTTTCGAGGGCTGACATCTGAGGACAGAAACACGGGGTGCTGGCTCGAAATGCGCCCCTCTCGTGCACACATTCATGACGGCAGTTAAGTCAATACTCAAACGAGTGGATACTGCAGCCTGTGATCACAGGCAGAAACCACACTCTTTTCATGAGAAGTAGCCCTCGTTCCTTTAGCTGTGGGACACAAAGGGGGGAAAACTGAGCTGCAGCCTCAGAGGAAACCATGAATCCTCCCAGCAAGAGGAGGAGCCCGAAGGAATGAGACAGAGGACAAAAGAGAAGTTAATTTTAGCAGTTTCACGTCCATTTGGTAAAATAAGAAATGTCTGCAATGTGACAGAGAGATGGCGGCACCCTGGGGAGGTCCTCCGAACCAAGTAGGTTTGAGCTCATTTTCAAAGGAACATACACCCAAGATCATGCAGGTTCTCATTCCATTTTCTCTCGCCTCTTTTTTCTCCCTCATGCCTCGGAAACTCAAAGCTGCTCCCCGTCGGGCCTGTGAGGCTCCCCAGGGCTCTTTCCGTTTTTAAAGAAAAGTAAATGAAACCTGCAGCAAATGAAAGCTGCAGCTCCCCTCACTGGGGGCGGGGGGGCTGCTGTTTTTCAGTGGAACAGGGCCAATGCCAAGGTTACCTTCTGTCACCATGTAACTGAGCTCTTACAGACATCTGAACACTGAGTGGTGGTTTTGGGGGTCGACTGGGATGACAAAGTCCAGCAGAAGGGGCAACAAATGTCCACGAGCAGCAAATCCCCCAATATATCCATGGAGTACCAGCTGTCGCTTAGCCTAACCCCTTTAAGGTCTGCAAATCCGGGAGCGTGGCTAAAACCCGGGTGCTCTGCTGGGCATGGTGGCTCGTACCCGCCTGCATCTCCCCACTTCGCTGAAGGGATGAGCTTCACTCACTAAGTTCACAGAAGAAAAACCAAAGAAGCAGAAATTACATAACTTACTCACTGTCACACAGAAATTGGTAGGATGCAAATAAGCACCTGACGAGGTTCTGAATCACTGCTGGACCCACTTTATTAATTAGCACAATTAGAAAACTAACCCAAAGAGCAGCCCTGTGCACTGTCTTTATGTGGCACGTTTCACCCCCAGATTTCGGATTTCTGGATGGACCGTAAATCAGAAGCACTGCCGGTATTTCTGACAACAAAACCGACCATGTCAGTGATGAGCAAATCCTCAGCATCTTGGAGGGGAAGTTTTATGTAACATAAATGCCACATAAAAGGTTACCGTGTGGGGCTTCCCTGGTGGCGCAGTGGTTGGGAGTCTGCCTGCCGGTGCAGGGGACGTGGGTTCGTGCCCCCGTTTGGGGGGATCCCACATGCCGCAGAGCGGCTGCGCAGCGTGGGCCATGGCCGCTGAGCCTGCGCTCTGCGGCGGGGGAGGCTGTAGTGGTGGGAGGCCCGCGTACCGCAAAAAAAAAAAAAAAAAAAAAAAAGGGTTACTGTGTGTTCATGAATATTTAACATTATTTATACACCAAATTCCACATTCAGAAGACTCTCCCTAACTTATAACAACTGTTTCAGTTCACAAATAAAAACCAACGGCTTGAGGCCGCAGCGTCAAGATCCAGAACAAGGTGGGGAGACAAATGAGGCCGAGTGGGAAAGGCTCCCCTGTGACTCCGGCTTCTTGCTCACCTGAGTGTGGGACATGCGTGAGCCCAGACCCGCGAGCACGGTTTTCACCTCCCCGGAGTTACACTTGGACAGAACATGGTGACTGGGGAAAGTCAGCAGGGCCTTACAGGACTGACAATGCCACATGGCCCCCCATAAAACTACGATTCAGCAACCCCTCCTTTCCAAGATCTCCACCCCACCCGTCTGCTCTACTAACGTCTGCCGGCCGGTCCGCCGTGGGCTCGGCAAATCTTCCCAGCACCGGCAGCGGACATCCTGGGGACACTCCGCAGGAGACTCCTGGTCCCCAGTCCCTTCAGAAGGCACAAGCCATCTCACAAGTGTTCCCTCTCGCCATGTGGCATCTCCAGGGCGAACCCAAGGCTGACTTGATTTGATCGACAGTCCACAACCCGAAGGCTCCAGACTGCACGCCCGGCCTGGCTCCTTTGGTTTCTGCAACTGGCCTGTCACTGGCCTGTCGCCTCCAGCCTGCTCCCCACGGCTGCTGGGGTCACCTTTCGAAACTCGGGATCTGACTGTGCACTTGACAGCTTTCAAAAGGTTCGCCATGATCCCAGGACAAAACCCACATTTCTCCAAAACCAGACCCTGTATGGCCCGGGCCCCTCCTCCACCCCTGCCTTCAGACAAGCTCTCCAAAAGAGCCCCATGTCCCTTCCCTGGAGCCACGGCCGCGTCCCTGTCCACCTGGCCCGCGGTCCTGGCACCGGTGCACTGCCCGGTGCTCTGGCGGGACTGTCTCCTCGCTGCTCCCTGCTCCTGTGAACGCCGCCATGTGATGTGTTCACGGGGAATGAACTTGAGCCGAGGGCCATCGGGCAGCTGGGACAAGCTCCAGAGGCCTGTGACTTCCAGGCAGGGAGGTGGACCCAAGCTACAGGGAACCGTGAGGCACTCCCTTCTCGGGAAAGTGAACAGGCAGCGCTGCGCGGGGGACGTGAAGGCCGCAGGCTGTGAGGGGAGGCCTCCCGCAGCTGCTGAGAGGAGAGCGCAGAGGCAGGAGCTCCCATCTGCCACACTCTAGAAGCGCCAGGAGCTGCAGTCGTTGCCTGACGCGGGCGCGTCTCAACTCTTCTCTCTGCCCTGGAGGCAGCAGATCTCAGGAAGCCACAAGGAACCGCCATAAAACAAGCTCTGCCTCCAAAGCCACCCCGTCCTCTACCCCGACTGGTGACCCCGACGAGAGGCGCCGATGCAGCTCCGGGGGGAGCCCTACCTGCGCCCCGGCCCCCTACGGCTCCCGCTCCGAGGACACGTCCCCCTCGGCCCCGCTGCTGGCGCTGCGGTCTTCCTTGCGAGGAGCGCTTCTTTCCTTGCTTGATTCAGAAGGCCCTTTGGCTCTGGTTTTTTCTTTCCTCTGCTGTTGCTTTTCAAGCTTCGACAGCTGGTTATGAAAAAGAAAGAGAATTATTTTACAAATGTAAACTCGTGCCTGTATGTCCAAAGCACCAATTACTTCACAGGCAGCAACCACTAAAAACGCTTTCTGTCTGATAACATGGGGCATCACAGTGGCTCCGACATGCCAGATCCCACACCAAGTGTCTGTCTGTCAGACACCAGCATCCTTAATACAGACACATCAGACGTATGACGTCCGTCAGATTTCCCCACCACTCTGCCTGTCTTGGGGTTTGGGGGAGGGGCCACTAACAGCCTTCTTTGACAGGCTGAGCAGAGACTGTAAATGAAAAGGCTTTTAGTCTGTTATTTTTTTCTTTGATGTCTCTATAGCTTTTTTCTCACCACTTTGTCTTCCCACTCACTGTTTTCTCCACCATTTGCTGAAGGTGAGAGAAGGCTGTGATAAAGTACATCAGACACATGAGACATCATCTGGGCCCTCGGTTTGTCCTGAGACTGAAGCCTGACTCGTCCACAGCCCAAACCCTGGGTGCTCCCGGCGGGCTGCGTGGTGGCTACACGGGGACACTGCCACAGGGCACACGTCCCACAGGCCACCCGGGGCCACTTCTGCCCTGGGTGTCTCCCCAGCTTGTTCAGAGACCACAGACCGGACAGTGGAAAGACAGATCCGCTGACACTCTGCACAACGGTTCAGCCACCCCAGAAAGACCTGCCAAGAAACTCATCCAAGGAGACGGGCCAAGCCATGGCCACGGGATTTTCTTGGACCATAAAAACCATCTGTGACAAAGCTTGAGACACGGCAACACCCAGGTTCATGGGCCTCCCAGGTCAAGTCTGCAAACATTTTCCCATTCACGTGGAAAGGGGGAAACAGGGAAGGGCCAGATGCTCCCCGCTGGTCTCTGCCCCGGGAAGACGCAAAGGAAAGTTACTGTAACCAACCTGCCAGATCATCGCTTTATTATTCTCAGACTCTGAATTAAATCTTTAGGTAGATCAATAATCAGCAGCTCTCAATTTGGTCCAGAAAACCAAGTTTATTAATGGTGGACTTATGATATTATCTCCCCCACCTCCCAACCCCAGGTGCCTGAACAGCTGTAGTAAACAACCGGCTTGGTTAACAAGCTATTCCATTTTGTGAATGAAGGCTTCACTTCCCCTTTGACCCAGGACTCCCTTCCCAGAAAGCTCACCTGGATAAATTCCCTCTCGTGTTGCAGGAAAAGCTCCTGTGAATGTGCACCGTGGTATTGCTTGTATTTAGCAAGAACCTAGAAACAACCTGAGTCCACTGTAGGAGGACAGGTAACTAGAACGTGGCACAGTCCCACAGAGCGATATCTAGAGCAGATGGACATGTATCAAAACAGATACGTCTCTAGGGCTTCCCTGGTGGTGCAGTGGTTGAGACTCCGCCTGCCGATGCAGGGGACACGGGTTCGTGCCCCGGTCCGGGAGGATCCCACATGCCGCGGAGCGGCTGGGCCCATGAGCCATGGCCGCTGAGCCTGTGCGTCCGGAGCCTGTGCTCCGCAAATGGGAGAGGCCGCAACAGTGAGAGGCCCGCGTACCGCAAAAAATAAAAAAATTAAAAAAAATAAAAAATAAAAAACCAGATATGTCTCTAAACCCACGTTAGACAAACCAATGTAAGCTTCAGAGGCCAGAACAGTAGGATCCCATTTTCACAAAGCACTACGTGCCACTAATGGGCAGATGGAGGATGGACTGGGAGCATACAAGCAAGTCCAGTTAACTTTGGGGAGAAAGAGAAGAGAATGGGATCATAGTGGGATGAATATACATGGGCTCCAACTGTAACTGTCAGCTTTCACTTCTATAACAACAAAACCAGCTCTAGAACAGAGCTGCTGACCACTGTCAGACGTGGACTGCTTGCTACTGGCCCTCGGACCACTGACAGTAAGACTCGTGCCAGGATGTAAACCAACACACAGCTTCCTTCGTCAACAAAGTCTTGCTGTGAAAAAGTATCACTGCTACTAAACTGTGCACTTAGTGGCAAAGCTGAGCTCCTCTGGCCATGGCCTGGTAAAAAACAGCTCAGGTACAGGCACGGTGAATAGGATGATCTTGAGCAAAGATGACAACAGGCTAGCACTTTCTTTTTTTTTTTGCTCCGTGGCATGTGGGATCTCCCCAGACCGGGGCACGAACCCGTGTCCCCTGCATCGGCAGGCGGACTCTCAACCACTGCGCCACCAGGGAAGCCCCAGCACTTTTTAATTGAGATAAAATTGACAGACATTATATTAGTTTCAGGTGTACAATGTAATGATTCGACACTTGTATACACTGCTAAACCAAAAGGTTAGCGTTTTAAAAATCTGAGTAATGGCTACACAGAGCTCTTTGCTATATATTTCCCTCTGCACTATTATTTTTCCATGAACGATTATTTTTCTCTGTGCCATTCTACCGCAGATGTGGGAGGAATTTCCTTCATCAAGATGCCAGCCTTCCTTTCTTGTTTCCCTTTTGGTGTTAAATGCTCTTTCTTCTAAGAAATGATTAGGATGGTAAATGGGTGCCCTTCTGTCTTGCTCTTTTTCTCGCAAAATGATCTTGGATGCACAACATGAATGTACTTAACCGTACTGAGCTGTACAATTAAAAATGGGTGGGATGGTAAATTTTATGTTATGTGTATTTTACAACTAAAAGAATTTTTTATAGTGATATAATTGACGTATAACATTATATTAGTTACAGGTGTACAACATAACGATTCCATAGCTGTACATACTGCGAAATGACCACCACCGTAAGTCTAGTTAGCGTCTATCACCAAAACAATTTCTTAATGACCTTAGAAAACATGAAGTTGGCAATTCGTGCTGGCCCCCTTCCTTTTTTATATTTCATGTCCCTAGTTCATGAAATCCAAACATCTGGGAATCAGTGTTCGGCAGTGAACTGTGATAATCGCCTTCTGCTGTCAGCCGTTTACATTCACATCAGTGTCTGTATGTGTGTTTGCACGTGTGTGTTATATGTGTACATATCTGTAGGTGGATGGATACATCTACGAATGCACATATATAACCGTGAACATGTTCCAAGTTAGACACTGAGACAGCATGATTTTTATTTCAAGAGGCCCTCTCAGTTTTGTTTCCCCTCTTCAGAGGTAAATATAAAAAAATGTTGACTATCGCCAGTGACACAACCAAACCAAGGCTCCCGCACTGCTGAGATTCCATCTCATGCAAAGGCTTGTTTGTGATCCAACCTGTTACTCGCTTTCTACTCTTTAATGCTGCGGAGAAGCCAGATCCTGGCAGGGTGATGGGGAATAATCCCCAATGGAAGCAGGCTTCCCAGAGGCTGCTCAGGGCCCCACGGCACCGTCTGACTCTGCACTGGCCCAGAGGCGCCATCAACGTTGAGCCGAACTGCAGAAACATCAGCGCGGCCTTACACCCCAGCTCCATCCCTACCGCCCTGGACCAAGCTTGTGAATCACTGAATCACGAGTGACAATTACCGAAGGGACAGGCGCAGCCCGAGTTTCTGTAAACAATGTAATGCTGATTGTCGTTCACTATTTATCTTAAAACAACCCAACCACATATGGCTCCACGCCTCAAAGTAAAAGTTCTCTGAGGGAACATTGTGAACTAACCTAATAAATTTAAGCCTTTTCTCGGAAAACTTGGAATCCAATGCAGCCAAAATGTGGAATTTACATCTTAAGGCAAGAAAGCAATTGGATTTTTTTTTTTTTTTGAGGAAACAAATGAGAAAGAAAGAAAAAGAAGAAAAGAAATTGGTGCTGCACACGGACTCCTGTAGCATGTCCACGGCTTTCAGGTTAACGAGCACACTTACGTCAAGGAGAATAAAAACCGCACAGGCCAGTGAACACAGGACCTAGACACCAAAATGGAGGACTTTTGTTTCTTTGTTTCTTTGCTTTTTAATCATCTGAGAGTGTCCATATTGCAAAGGAGACAGTGTCCAAACCATACAGGCTCTAGCGCCTTAAAGAGAAACCCAAACCTTCCAAAGGCAACTCCAGGCACAAGACACGGCCAGGGGCCAGGTAACTGTCCCAAGGCCAGCCCATGCCTCTCACGGTGGATCTCTGAAGAGGGGGGCCAGTGAGGGCGGGCTGGAATATCTAGACCCAAACCTCCCTGACTCACGCCTAAATCCACTGAGAAAATAAAGAACTTTCTTTTTAATTAAGATGACCATGCTCTGATTGCCTAATGTACAAATAAACTAGTTGAACAATGCTCTGTCACGGGGGCCTGCAAATGTAATAATGCCCTGAGGGACCAGGCAGAAGCAAAATGAGTGAAGTAACTATAAGACTTTAGGGCAGGATGGAGACTGCGGCCACACTGCAGAGGACAAGCCCCACCCACCCACCCACAAGCCCTACCAGGGCATTCACATTTTCTTTTTAAACAAGCATCTGCACAAAGGTATAAAGTAAATGGGGTAGATAGAGCCCTCCATAGGTACCCCGCTTTGCACCTCCGCCCACCTGATCTCGACTGCTCTGAACAACCCCGTAACAGTTGTATTCTCATCAGCGTCCCCTGGAGAAGCCACTGTCGGCAGCCTACGCTATAGTCATCCTCCAGCTCCCTCCTCTCTCCCTGCTGGCATGAGCAGCCTTCTGCTCAGAAGTTGCACTGTCTGAGCCTGCTGTCACATGGTCAGGGGACAGCATTCACAGCCACCAGGACCTGAGGGACCACCAGGGGGCTTCAGAGAAAGGTTTCTCTCCCAAATAAACAGAGGTGCATGGAGACCTGGGGACGGACAAAGACCTCTGGAGTGGTGGCAGCTCTTGGAACGAGATGGGGTGTCCAGGGGTACAGAGACACCTCCGGGGAGGGGTAAAGCCAAGCCAGAGGAATCAGCCATCCTTTTGGGGGGTGGGTCACTAAGCTCCTCCCTGTTTCAGCCACACTCGGCCAGGTTTGGAGCATGTGCAGCTGAAAACAAAGCATCTCATCACACACTCATTGAAGTAAAGGAGAAACGGGCCTTCAAAAGGGTGGGGGGCTTGCTCAGGTGTCATGCACAGGGTGCAAAAGGCAGAGACGGGACCAGGCCTCTAGACGCCAAACTCCACATTCTTTCCAGGGCATCACACGGCCCCTCTTCCTTAATCTATGAACTTCATTTCAGAGATATTTATTGAGCACTGGGCTACACGTCATGCCCTGCCCTAGGTGCCAGGGACACAGAGGAGAACCAAGCAGAGCGCTGGCTTTCCTGGGGCCGACTGCCCATCACGTAAATAACTGGCAGCTCCCACTGCCAGGCTCTGTTCTCAGCCCTCGGCATGCACGAGGGCACCATCACCATCCCCACTCTGAAGTGAAGCCGAGGGCGCCGGCGCCCCCAGCATCCTGCCTGAAGCACTTGTCCTCGCTGGTGGAGAACACGCAGGGACCTCAGCCTCCTCTGCCCTAACGCGGATCCTGCTCCGCGGTGGTCCAGCAGCAAGCCGCCGTAGGACCTCAACGTGACTGTGTGTTTCCACCCTGTGGCTGAAGAATCAGAAGGCGCAAACCTAAGCTGAGTGAGCCGGAAACGAGGCTGGAGGAGGAAGCAGGATGGGGAAGCCCCCAAAGACAAGAGGGCCCAGAGGGAGCTCTCCAGGGGCCCTGATCCTGACCCAAGGAAAGGCCCTGCAGTGGGGCCCGTCAGTGGCAGCGGGAGAGGAGGACCAGGGTGACGGAGACCAGTCTGGCCCAGGCCGGCCACTGACACGGGGCAGCCCCGGAAAGCAGTGAGCATCAGAGCATCATAGCAGGGAACACAGGGCGGCCAGCATGTGGAGGGCTCACGGAGGGTGGGGGGCAGGCCCCCAAGTTCTGGGAGGGCTGACGGAAGCAGGGCTGAGGGCGGGACAGGAGTCCCTGGAGGAGGGAGGAGAAGGCCTCCCAGGACCAGCATGGGGCTCTGTGTTCGCGCTTCACCACCAGCCACGCTGCAGGCCCCCCGGGCACAGGGTGATGACACAGAGGTGACTGAACTGGACATCAAGGGCTGCACGAGACAGGCTGAGGAGCGAGGGGCCGAGTGAGGTCAAGGCCACCAGGAGAAGCAGGGGAGGGGGTTAAGTCCTGCCCGGGGCGCAGCACCCACGGTAAGGGGGGCGTCCGGCCGGGAGCGCATGGGGTCAGCGCACTGTGGGGTCACTGTCACCCAGGACTGGGGCACAAACGGGATGCTGGCCGGCTGGGGGGATAGGTGTGGGAGAGCCCTGAGTCTCCATTGATGACCACGGCCGTGGTGATGGGCAGTCCGCAGTGCGCATGAGACACTGGACAAATGAGCATGGGGGCGGGGAGTGACCAGGTGACGGCCTCTGGGGGACGGGAGGCTCCGGCTCGAGCCCCTGTCGGCGGCGTAACTAATGCTCTTCAGCAGCACAAGAGAAGGAAACACGTGGGACCCACAGAGCAGGGCGCCGTGTGGGCGCTCCAGAGGAGGGACCCCTCCCGGGGCAGGGGGCGGACCGCAGACCACTGGAAGGGGAGAAGCGGAGACCCTCGGGCTGGCCGTTTGTCCTCTGTGCCTCTACTGCCAGGTCGCCTGCCCTGGGCACCGGAGGACGGGCTCTGAGACGCGTGAGCTACTCCTACCTGCCCGGGTCTTTCTCATAGAACAGCGCTGCTGAAGCATCTCCAAAGGCAGATCCCTTCACCCTGTGGGCTGACCCAGTGGACGATGACATAGAACATTAAATGAAGGAGCCCCTCCAGGCTGCCGTGGACACCACAAGCTCCCAGGACGCGCTCTGCGTACAGTCAGACTCTGGGCGCCCCCGAGATTCCACGTGTGCAGGGGAGGCCCAGCCAAGGGCTCTGCTCTGCAGCTGCGGACACCAATCCAGGCTGGGAGGGTTCAAAGGAGCTGGCAGAGAGGTCTGTGTCTGCAGTTGCCACCACCCGCCTGCCTCTTTCGGGAACGTCCAAACCACGCAGCTGACAGGCACTAGAAGCGGTTTTGGAGGGGTTCAAGAGAGATGGTTTCTTTGCAAGTCGTTTCCAAACAAAACAGGTGCCCAGCAACCCCTGATGGAAGGGTAATTCTCCGAGCGAGACGATGTCTCAGACTTGCTTCCAACACGATTTGGAGAAATGTGAAAAATTACAGTTTCTTGTAGATGCTTTTGTACGTTCACATAAGTCCCACAAAAACTATTTCAGGTCTTCCTCTTCTTCTTTTTTAGACTACAGTTGACTAAAAGGGTCAGCTCCTTCCTCAAAGGGCCCATGAGTATAACCTGAGAATTTAATTTCATCCCTTTACAGTCTGTCTTCACACTAGGGAAATAAATGGCCCCTTGGATTGTGACAACCAATTTGTCACGCTGAGCATTCCGAGGAGTCAAGAGCAGGTATTATTACTCCCAGATTGCTTCTGAGCGCACGGGAAGTGGAGTCAGTTGAGAGAGAAAGTTCAAGGCCATGGCCAGGCAGTGGCCAGGCTGGGAGGAGCCTCAGGCCACCAGACTCCCAGCCGAGCCCCCGGTCGACCTGGCTCCTTTGAGGCCGAAGCTCACCTGGACAGGGGCTTCTGAGGTTACCCCAGGTCCGGGCAGCCAACCCTGCTGTGATCTTGCTAGGGCGATGCCAGGTACAGCCCTGCCTTTGAGGTATTTTAATGCTGGTCATTTCCGGCCAGACTGTTCTGTCCCGTGAAGGAGCAAAATCTAATTAGAGAGTGAAGAAAGAAACAAAAGAAAAGCGTGAGCCCCATGAAGCCAGTTACTAGGATTTTTATAGACCGTGATGTAGATGGAAAGGTTCTGTTCCAACCAACCCCTTGCAAAGATTCCAAGAAAGTCATAAAGATCAAATGTCCCCTCTGCAATTACGTTGTAAAATACCACAAGGTATGATGGCTCCGCGGGCGCTGGCCCACACCTGTGGCCCCGCTGATGTCAGAAGGCACGAGCGGGCAACCACAGGAAGCTGCAGAAGAAGGACATGGCTGGCGCGTCCCCTTAGAAGGACAGGAGCCAAAGGACAAAATGCCCCAAACCCACCAGCCCGTGAACCCTTTTCAACAGCGCTAGAACCTTCACTCCACGAGGTTCGCTGTCTTTCCTGTGTCCACCAACTCCTACCGCCAGGAAAAGATGCCCTGACTGTGCCGAGTCATTGAAACCAGCGTGTTGACCATTCTCTCACCCTGCAGAGCACGCTGACACCAGAGAACTGTTTTGCTGAATAACTAACACGTTCGAGGCAGTAAGCAAGACGCACTGTGGAGTGGAGCAATACTCCACCTCCACGGGCCTCCTGGGGTCAGGTGGAATCCCGGGGCTCCCCTCGACCACACACACCGGAGGCGGCCTGCCAGCACCGCCTAGAGATGCAGGAAAGTCCAAGAGGCCCCACACAGCGACCAGAGCAGCCCACAGTCCCTCCACGTCAGGCGGGGACCCCTTCAGGGGTGGACCCTTCGGGGAATGATGGAGGACGGCGCTCAAGGCCGGGAAAGGGCGCCTCCCCCCAAGCCCGATGCCCCCGTGCCATGGGTGGGACATCTCCTGAGCTACTGGACACCCCTGGCTCCATGACCTTTTGCTTCTCCCTGTTTCTTTCCGCTGCCTACAGGCCAGAGGGCAGAGAGTGGGAAGGGGGAAGAAGAAAAGGCAAATTCCCATCAGCCTATGAGACTCGCAAAACTCCGAGAAGACAGAAGTGTGAATCTACTGTGGAATTTTAAACAATCTGTAGAAACCTACTTCCACAGATTAGCTCTAGTTGACTAAGCCATTTTTTAAAAAGCAATTGGAATTTATATTTGGGCAACTTTGTTTTATCGAATTGTAACTTGATATAATTTCATATTATGTGATAATTCTGAAAGCTTCTTTTTTAAAAATGTCCTTGTGTAATGGAAAATCTGACAGAACACTCAAAGAGGATGTTTCCATACACTCTGAAGCATCTGCCATTATGTCAACTGTCATGTTGTGTTATTTTTAAATCAACTGGCTGCTTAATAAAAACATTACAAAGCAATGTGCACACATGGTACCTAATTTTCATACATTATTAACTCTGCTTGAGGTTTTCGTGGGAATTAAAAAAGGAAAAAGTCAGGCAAGGAGGCATCCGTTCCCATCTGAAATCGTGCAATCTAATTTTATTTTCTAATTCCCCATTGTTTACAAAAACCCTCTTAGGCATGCGAAGTGGCAGTGAGGGCGGGGTGCCCGGCTGTCTTTCGCATTATTCTTACTCTCTTCTCCTCCCGTCCACGTCCACGCGGGGGTGGCTCCAGCCTTCAGGACCCGGGGCGGCTTGTTTCAGGCCCTCATGGGATCGAGGTCAGCAAAGGCGTGGGTTTCTCTATCACCGCGGCAGAGGCTGTCAGGGCCTGCATGTCCCCCAGCCCAGAGGTCCCTGCAGTGTCAGCCCACGACTTCTGACCTCCTCCAGCCTGAGCACCTGCACCTTCAGCCTGAAGATGCCCCTGGGCCCAGCGGGGGCACCTGGCCTGAGTGTGGGCAGCAGACATGTCTGGAGGCAAGCACTCCTGGATGTGATCTCGGCCAGGGGGAAACGAGTGCTAGGGGTCCACCTCCAGCCCCCTCAGGCCGCACGGCACCCACGCTGAGATGTGTTCCATGCGGCCCCCCAGGGGGTGCCCTGCCCAGGGGTCACCAACACACAGGTCCCCCTCTCCGTCTCGCTTCCACCCCTCACCGTGCTTCCTGTTCCGGGAAGACCTGTACCGCAAGCCTTTCACTTCGGGGGGCACCCAAACCAGAAGCATTTTACATGCTTTGAAATGAGCCACATTTTAACGTGATCATTTGTTATGTGTTACAGGCCCCATGTTAACCAGTGTTCTCCACTGGTGGGCACCCCAGACACAGGAGGGCCATGGGGGTGATGAGGATTCCACCCCCACTGAAGGCGCTGAGGGATGCAGTACAGTCCTGTGACATCTCACTATATATGTGAATTCTCTGAAAACTGGTCACCCATATACATGGCAAACGATATATTCTAGCAGCCAGGATTTTTATTATGTTGCCCTCCATTCCCTAACCCCACTGCGGACAAGGTATCAACTGCACTTCTAACACGACACAACCCACTCCTGTGGCCTGGCCTCTTCCTTCGATGGGGGCTAATTATAAAATTTCGAGAGTAATGGGCAAGAAGTTAACTATTTCCCCGCCGCTGAGGAAGCAGCAGTGGCTGTGGCACTCGGAGGCCAGAGGCCGGCTTCTCGCGCCCCACGGCTGAGCTATCAGCTCCCCCTCCTCTCTAGGCCGCTGCTCTTTGCGGGCAGAAATAATAGGCACCTACTTCATCAACATCTGCGTTAACATTATTAACGCATATATGTGGACCCTAGAAAAATGGTACAGATGAACCGGTTTGCAGGGCAGAAATAGAGACACAGATGTAGAGAACACACGTATGGACACCAAGGGGGGAAAGTGGCGGAGGGGGAGGGTGGTGGGATGAAGTGGGAGATTGGGATTGACATATACACACTAATATGTATAAAACAGATAACTAATAAGAACCTGCTGTATAAAAAAATAAATAAAATTCTAAAATTCAAAAAAAAAAACAAACCAAAAAACCATCTGCCTCAGGCTGGAGTCTCTCTTGGCACGTGTCTGGTTAATAATCACGGGCTGTAGCGAAGTTTCAGGAGACACTAAAACAATTTCATCTTTGGCATTCCAATGCATAATTGGTACCAGAAAACTGTTCACGAGCATTTTAAACTAGTAGTGTTGCTTAAATGATTCAAAATGTTTCTTCAATTTGCAAGAGTCTTAAAAAAGAGGGGAGACCTTTTCTCTGCCCCACTGGGTCTTACATGTACAAATGCCAACAGAACAGATTTGGAACGATGAAGAATTATTGTGCAAAATAATGAAGACGTGGGACCCAGAAAAACAGTGCCCACAACCTGAAGAGAAGTCAAGGTCAGGGTGCTCGGCAGCCGGGCCGGGGTGAGGGGCAGGGGGTGGCCACCTGTCCACAGGGCAGGGGAGTGGGGCAAGCGCTCCGGAGGACGGGGCTCCGGCAGGAAGGGCCTTGAAAGAGAACGCCTGGGCTCAGAGGTCTGGGAGCAGGAGCAGAAAATACAGTGCTTCAAACAAGATTTCAAGAGAAGAAAGACAAGTACATACTCCCAGAAAAGCAAAGGGCTGAACAAGGAAAATAACGATAGGGTACGACTTGGGCCCTGTGGTGACCCACAGTCACAGGGTCATGGCAACATAAACACCATTTTTGGATTCCATTAAAATGATATCAAAATGCTGGAAAGATGGGAGGGTGTGCGGCATGAGCAGTGCTGGCTCCCCCTCTACAGTAGCATGAAATAAATGATGTCAGAACTTAATACATCAAGAAACAGTACGAGTTTGGGCTTCACTGGTGGTGCAGTGGTTAAGAATCCGCCTGTCAATGCAGGGGACATGGGTTCGAACCCTGGCCCGGGAAGATCCCACATGCCGCGGAGCAGCTAAGCCTGTGTGCCATAACTACCGAGCCTGCGCTCTAGAGCCCGCGAGCCACAACTACTGAGCCCACATGCCACATCTACTGAAGCCCGTGCGCCTAGAGCCCCTGCTCCGCAACAATAGAAGCCACCGCAATGGGAAGCCCACGCACTGCAATGAAGAGCAGCCCCTGCTCGCCGCAACTAGAGAAAGCCACACGCAGCAACGAAGAACCAAAGCAGCCAAAAATAAATAAATAAAATAAATAAATTTAGTTAAAAAAAAAAGAAACAGTAAAAGTTTATAATTTAGGGACAGAGGGGGAAGCACCCAAAAAAATAGCTTAAAATATGTTAAAAGCACTTGCTTGCGGGGAAGAGGACAAGGACGAGGGAAAACAGGCAGAAAAGGTTATTTTTCATTACAAGCCTTTATGTACTAAATGATTTTCAGTTATGCACATAATTGCTTTAATAAGCAATTTAAAACTTGTTTAAGAAAGAAAACTCATACAGTAGATATAGTTAACAACAGATCCAAGACTATGGAGAAAAATTAATGACTCAGAAAAATCAATTCATGCAATCCTTCCAATACTCAGAGGAAAAGACAATAGAAACTTATAAGTCATATATGTAGGATGGGAGAAAAGGAGAGATCAGAGCAGATACCAAAAAAGCAATAAGCAAAGACATTACAGAAGAACATCCCACGGGCTCCAGTATATCCTGGAGGCACCAACAGTCAGGGAAATTTAGGTAGAGAAATCCACACGGAGGGCACACCACTAAATGCCAGCAGGGAGCCAGATGCAGTGAAACACTGGTGACACGTCTGTTGGATGAACAAAGGGATGACTTCATGATGACAGACAGATGCGTAGACAGAGGGAAGGAAGGAGGCCAACCAACCATCGGGGCGACACCTGTAGAACCTGAAGGTAAAAGCTGGCGACCCAAGCATTCCCGGATGAACCAGGACGTTCCCAAACCTGCAAGTATCCAGAATGTTTTATGGCCATTCCCACCCTTAAAAAATAAATGCATAAATAAATTACAGAAGGACTCCAGCCTCTTGAGAGAGTAATAAAGAAACTGTGTTAAGTAATATAACCAATAAAATTGAGTGACAAGTCCCAAAACTAACTGGTGAAGAAGAAAATATAAAATGTAAATGAGAAATTAAACTTATCGGGATCTAAAATTCAGATTCACAAGCAACCTCTTAAATGGGATGAAACGCTAATGCCTAATAAGCTTATGAGAAAGAGTGCCACTTCACTAGTAATTGATGCAAATAAAAACAATGAGATAATTTATGAGGCATCAAGTTGACAAGGATTAAACAATGATAATCAATGATAATGATATATTATTAATTATAATAATTAAACAATGATAATCAGATTAAACAATGATAATTAAGCAACGATAAACCAGCCTTCGCAAGGGTTTAAGGAAAGGAACACTGAATGCTGGTGATGGAGAGTACATGTGGACCTTAGGGGCGCAATTTGGCAACACACATCTCAAACACTAAGTGTCTGCACGTTTTGACCCAATAATTTCACCTCCTGGAATTTATCTCGTGGAAAATAAGTGGCTTCGTGCACAAAGATACATCCAAAAGGGTGTTCACTGAATTGCCTTTTACAACAGTAAAAACTGTGGAGCAATCTAAATGCCCACAGAAAGAGGATTTAAATAAATTACGAGACATTCTGTACAGACTGATTTACCATTTGAGGTGTTGCTACGGAAAATTTACGGCTGCAGCCATCAAACCCTAGAATTCCCCTCTCTTCACCAACTAAAAAAAGCAGCTCTTTGAGAACAGTACAAATGCAGCTCCGAGGGCCTGTCTGGTGGCGGAGGGTGTTGAAACACGAGGGTCCCCCCACTAGGCCGAGCCCGACAGAAAAGAACGACGTGCAGCAGACAAGCCCCAACAAGAAAGCCAGGGACACACGCGTGGGCTGAAGCCGCTCGGGACAAAGGGGTGGGGGGACCAGCACAAAACACAGCACCGGGGTGTCTCAGGGGGAGGCAAGGGGTGGTGAGGGGAGGGCCTGGGACAGCCCTGGGTGGCAGCGGCTGGGGCTCCCGTCTGAAAGTGGGGGGCAGTCACCCTAACGGTAGGCTTTGTACACATGCACGTTACATACGTCCTTTTTCAGTGACCACAGATTATGCAATAAATGTTTCTAGAACACACACGAGTGACAGCACCTCATCTTCAGCCACTGCTCTGCCCAAGCGGCTCCAACAAGCTGACTGGCCTCCAAACAGAACAGGCAAGGTAAACACTACTGAGCACAAACTTCTCGAGTGCGCAGCCTGTCAGAGAAAGACGGCGCTTCTGGGAATTCAGCTGAAACCCCGGCTCCAGGCGCCCGGAGCAGGGCTGGAGCAATACTCTTTTCTTTATGAATGCCATTTGTGTGGGAGAAAACACATGTACAAAAGCGCCCACTATAGTTTTGTACAAACGCTGCTCCACCCCGCCCAGAGATACCTTTGTCATCAGCCACAAGTCCCTTTACAGGAAGCCACCAGGAAGTCTCGCCTTCTGCGAGGCAGTTTGCTAACAGTGAAATCAGAGAACAGAAGTAATGCTCAGAGCCACCTTACTTTCGAGGTTCTCCTTCCTCAAAATACACATATTTCTAGACAGACCCAGGAACAGTGCAGGTGCTTTTCCTAACACATCAGCACTGCCCTGCACCATGAGAAAGACCCGTTTCACCCCAAATGGGCACTGCTGTCAAGGTTCTTATGTGAAGAAGGTCCATCCTTCACCCTGCCCTGACTGCCCTTTGAAAGGGCTACGCTCTCCGTGATCAGTGTTTCTTGATCTCGGCAGTAGTGACATTTGAAGCCAGATGAATGCTTTGCTGTGAGGGCCGTTCTGTGGACTTCAGGGGGTTCAGCAGCATCCCTGGCCTCTACTCACTAGAAGCCAGTGGCACTTCCCCTCCCCCAGCTGTGACAACCAAATATGTCTCCAGACACTGCCAAATGTCCTTGGGGTGCAAAATGGTTGAGAAATAAAAATAACTTTTAAAAACAAACACAAACAAATAAGAACAAAAACGCCGTTCTTAGAACTGCTGTAAGTCTCTCATATTTGCCGTTGGTTAAGTGCCCTTTTTTCCACTTCTTGCACAGACCCTCTCAAAACCTGAGTCAAGCAGGGCTCCTGCACTGTTTTCCTGAGGTTCCTGCCCACATATGCAGGTAGGCTGAGTGCCCAAGTAGGAAGAGACACACTGGAGACCAAAATGACCAACCTGTAAAACTACCTACCTACCAACTACCTAACCTACTCCGGTCAGCATTCTTAGGTGCGGACAGACAGCCAAAAACATCCAGATACTTGAGGGAGCATCCACAGCTCAAAAGAGAAGGATCACGTAGAGTAAACAGACAACTGACTCTGAGCAGAGATAATTCGGCAAATAGAAATGAACATTTAAAAATCCAATCAGAATCTTCAGAAAGCGTTAAGAAGATACGATACCCCCCAGAGGACCTAAAGAGCCGTTTTTCTAAAGAAGACATACAGATGGCCAACAGGCACGTGAAAAGATGCTCAACATCACTAATCCTCAGGGACATGCAAATCAAAACCACAATGAGCTTTCAATGAGATGAAACAATTCTGAAGCGAGTACTGAGATTTGCTTCAAAATAAAACCAAAGGTGGGAGGGTTAATGACATCAGAGGTGCCATAACTGGGTGATGATGACCTGGACGCTGGGTCCATTGGGTTCTATATGCTATATTTGTCTAAACTGTTGAGATGTTTCCACAATAAAAAGTTAAGGTCATTTCTCATTAACAATACAGAACTGAGCTATGTAGCTATTGTTAAAAACAAATACATCGGGGGCTTCCCTGGTGGCGCAGTGGTTGAGAGTCCGCCTGCCGATGCAGGGGACACGGGTTCGTGCCCCGGTCCGGGAGGATCCCACATGCCGCGGAGCGGCTGGGCCCGTGAGCCATGGCCGCTGAGCCTGTGCGTCCGGAGCCTGTGCTCCACAACGCGAGAGGCCACAACAGTGAGAGGCCCGCGTACCGCAAAAAAGAAAGAAAGAAAGAAAGAAAAACAAATACATCGGCAGATTCTAGAAAAGCCTAACAACAGTAAAATTCAATGTGTGCTCTGATGGCGTTTTACTGACTTGCTTATATATATGAGCCATAAGTGTGTTCACACCCATTTCTTAGAATTTCTCTTACATCAAAAAAAAATGATCAGAATAAAGATGTTCACTTTGGCATTACTTACAATTGTGAAAAAATTAAAAATAATCTAGATGTCCAACCATAAAGGAAAGTTAGTAAGTTACAGTAGACTGACTTAATAACTAATATACAAACACAAAAATGCTAAATATAAAAATCAGTCATCCTCACTGAAGATATCTAAGAAAAGATTTAACTGGAAGAAGTCCGTGGTGATTACACCAAAACAAAGATTATGTGGATATTTGGAAAAGACTATAAAGAAGAAATTAAAATTGTTGCTTAACAAGAGCACATTGGTTCAATGGCTTTTTTGTAATGTTGTTTAATCATTTTTAAAAGATGTGCTCTGTCTTGAGTACAAGATTTTCCTCTAGTTTCTCAGGGTTTTTTTTATGAAAAACAAGAAAAAACTACAGTCACCTACGAGCACAGTAACTCTCTTCTAGACTGCTGGAACATGCCATTCAGTCCCGAGAATTTCCTCACTAACGTGCATTTCAGTCACCCACACAGGACCCTCAAATCTAGGGCAGGCACCTGGGGTCAGCATGACCTGAAGGGTTGGGGAGACCAGACAAGATCTGGGAGAAAGATGTGGAAACTGCAGGTGTCACCTGGCCATCCAGTCTAATCTTGGCAAGAGGCTGTTGTCCCCTGCCCCGACGAGGGGGTTGTCCCAGCAGTCCCAGCTGACCCGCTCAAACACTTGCAGTCCTGAGCCTGGGGAAACGCACCAGGGCTGGGAGCGAAGCCCACATTCTGCTCCCCTGGAGAATTCTAAGAGAGGCTCGCGAGTGAAGATGTGCTCTTTACACAGAGGCCGACGGAGCCTGGGTATAAACAACAAAACATCTATAAAAACATGGACGGAACAGGAGTCCGCAACGCACGCCCTTTACACCAGGGAGTCACTGGGAGCATCCTCGCAGCCGAGCGGCATCCCTCGCGGATGCTGGGATGAAGCGAGGCAGCTGCACCTGACCCTGCAGTTCCTGTTCCCAGAAAAGGCCACGCCTCCCCCTGCCTCCAGCTGAAGTTGCTTTTCAAGCTTCTAAACCATTTCTGTGATGGAAAAGATTAGAGTAATAAGAGTCTCTATCTAATGCTGAGTGCTGAGCACTGGGTTTTACAAATACCTCTTTTCTCTGCACCTCTACCGCTGCTCCACAGGACAGGTACTGAAAGCCCCACTCTCCAGATGGAAGAAGATGGCGTTCAGAACACTGACGAAACTGATGCCAAGGATGCTGGGCTGTTTCTCTGCAGCACTAGCCACTCTCCCCTTCGGTAAAACATGCTGTCCCTGTACAAGAGGGACAGTCCCCAGGAGCACCCGGGGCCCCAGGCAGCAGTGGGCACAGATGTCCTGATGTTTATTATGCGGGGGTCTCCGTGAGTGCCAGGTCTTCCCTGTTTCTCACGGTGGCCCTGCGGTCAGAACAGGGCCTGACAAGGAGACGCTCAGCAGTACCTGCTGGCTGGATAAATAAAGCTCATCCCCAAAATGCCTTCCACAGCCCTTCCGCTAGTACTTGCTCTGTGACAGAAATGTCCTGGTCTCCGCTAATACGGCAGCCACTAGACACATGTAGCCACTGAGCACTTGAAATGTGGCCTGTGGGGCTAAGGAAAAAACATTTGTTGTACTACCATCCTCATTTAATTTTATTTTTAAATTGAAGTAACCATGGTTTATAACATTATATAAGTTTCACGTAAACAACATTATATTTCCACTTCTATACACCCTACAGCATACTCACCACCACTATGGAAACCAGTAAGGAGATTCCTCAGAAAATTAAGAACAGAACTACCATATGATACAGCCATCCCACTTCTGAGTATTTACTCAAAGAATACAAAAAGACTAACTGCACCCCCCTGTTCACTGCAGCATCATTTACAATAGCCGAGATATGGAAACAACCTGAGTGCCCATCATCAGATGACTGGATAAGGAAGATGTGGTGTGTGTATACACACACACACACACACACACACACACACATATACAATGGAATACTACTCAGCCATAAAGAACGGAAGTGTTTTTATTTTATTTACTTTTGGTGAATTTAAACTTCCACAGCCAGGTGTGGCTGGTGCCTGTCCCCTGGTCGGCCGGGTCTAACCTATCCTGTTCTAACGCAGCACCGTGCCTTCCCAATGACGCTGCAGACCTCTGCTCTCACATCACCCTGCACAAGTCCACTCCCATGTGGACACCACACTGGCACTGAACACACAGTGGGTGTGAAGGTTGGTACCTTCAAGGTGTTTATTTAAGGAGCTAGAAGAGAAGCTAAAGGACATAAGCATGACTCATGCTGAAGATGCAGTTTTTGGACAAAAGCTGGTAGAAAACAACATTATTTACTGACCACTTTCTCTTCGTTGATATAAGTGGGTCTTGAGAACAAATAGCCTCTCCCCTCCCACCCACCCCCAACTACAACAAGGAAGAGGCACAGAAGGTCAGGAAGAAAAGCAGAGAATAATTCTGTTACCAAATTTACCAGTTATCAAAAATTTGAGACATGGTTACTCAGGTGCCAATTAAAAGCAGAAAAGATGAATCTATATCCATGTCATGTTTCCAGAAAACGTGCAAATGTACAAGCAGCATATATCAAATTAAAAGAGTTCAAGGTATGTGGTATTTTAAGAAGGAGGGCTGATTAATTCATCTGCAGCTCTATCCTGTTGGCAGAAAGACCATCAGGCAGATTTTATAAAAGTAAGTGGAACTCCTAGGCTGGTGGTGTCAGCTGCTACAACCCCAGTTTGGAGCCACAGTTCTCTCTTCCAGCCTGATGAGCCTGCCTCCAGGATGTCCCTTTAGGCCACTGGCCTCACAGACAACCAGATCAATGGTTGGCAGAGCACCTGTCCTCTTCCCTCAACGACCCTATCTACTAGTCGGGCTAGTCCTTGCTCTGGCGAAATCAGTCAACTTTGTGACAAAGGCAGAGGAGATGACCTCTTCTTCCTCCACGAGCCCCAGACACCCCAAGTGCCCCAGATGCATGGCATTCCCACTGGAAAACAGCCAGAGGAAGCAAAGATACAGAGATCATGTAGCTGATATTAATACCAACACACCACATGCCAGAGACTTACCCCTACGAAGGCAGAAACCATTTCATTACCTCCATCTCTGACAAAGAAAGCCTCCAATCTGCAAACATCATTTTACTGTCTAACCACACACGGAAGAGGGGAACCTCCATTCAGTCCTTGCACTAGCCATGGGCACGCCGAGTGAGGAATAACTACAGAGAAGGGCACGGTTCCGATATGGCGCACACATCTTTGGAAGACAGTAGGCACTCAATAAGAGTACGCTCTTTTATACACTCAGCACTGCACCTGAAGTTGCAAGCGAGGTGGTCATGTTTGTCACGGGCACACTTTGTCTTCTGCCTCTATGCGTGGCACCGACACCAAAAGGTGAGGGGCAGCCTGAGAGCTGGCTTGATGGTCACCAGGCATGAGGTCCTCCAAGCAGTAGGGCCAAGGGTGCAGGCAACAGGCGGGCACTGCCTCGCCCTGCACTCGTCCATGACGGTCACCACCAGCCACACAGGGCTATTTAAATCGAATCTTAGTGAAATTAAATGTCGAGCTCCTCACTCACACCAGCCACATCTGAAGTGCTCACTAGTAACAAGTTGCTGGCGGCTAACGTGCTGGACAGCGCAGACGCGATACACTCCCAACATCACAGAAAACTCTACTGGACGGTGCTAGTCTAGATGGTTTTAAACAATCATAAAACTGACTAGGGCTTCCCTGGTGGCGCAGTGGTTGAGAGTCCGCCTGCCGATGCAGGGGACACGGGTTCGTGCCCCGGTCTGGGAAGATCCCACATGCCGCGGAGCTGCTGGGCCCGTGAGCCAAGGCCGCTGAGCCTGCGCGTCCGGAGCCTGTGCTCCGCAACAGGAGAGGCCACAACAGTGAGAGGCCCGTGTACCGCAAAAAAACACACAAAAAAAACCCTGACTAAAAGTCACCCTGGTCTTTACTGTCAACATGCACTGGCAGCTGTAAACACTATTAGTGATGAAAGACTCTTCCCTGTCCCCCGACGCCCCTGCACACACCGCTGTCCAAATAAATCTCCCTGGGGATAGAGGGGTCACTCATCCACAAGCAAACGAAAATCTCAGCGCATCACTGCTCACATGAATGCTAAAAAGGGGGGGGGGACAGCTAATGTGTATTCTACCCCCTTTTTCTGTCCCTTACAGAACTACCCTAAAGAAAGTCTACAACTGATTCTACAAAACTCTGGAGAGAAAACTGGTAAAAAAAGTTATAAACACTGAATTGTGTATAACTCCTGAAAACGGCACATAGCATATATACAAGGGGGTGGGGTGGATAACACAGAGCAAACTACTTTTCTTCTATCAGATGGACCTATTCATAGGGGAGAGAAAAGGCAACTCAGATCTCAAGGGTCTCGCTACACGGTGGGATCCAGGTCCCAAAGACAGGCCTAAAATAGAACCCGACTTCTTTCCTCTGGACCAGGCTGGAACCCACGGGGCCAGGGAGAGCTGCTCAGCTTTCTATTATGATCCAGGCATTAAACATTGATGGGCTACAGGCCTTTTCTTAGCAGAATATTAAAAATGCACACACTGCTTCTAATTTCAACCCATGATGGTCTGTAATGCTTTCAGAGGGTTCTGCATTTTTGATTTCTCCTTCAGTCCTCCCCTGCTGGCCACTGGGGCTCCATCTCCCTCCCCCACCCCCATCGTGGGTGAGCAGGGGGCCAGGACTTCCGAGCTCCCCAGCACAGAGCTCTGCATGATCCAGCACTGCTTCCCCAAGAAGGAAGTCTTTGCTCAGGGAATTTCTGTGAATGCATCGTAGCTAGAAGTCCAAACACTAGGAAATAAAATGAGAGCAGACAACAAAAATAGCATTCAGCTACCTATTCTAGGAAAGTAAACTGTTCCGGAAAAGGGTCCTTCCAGATGCTCAAAGGGTGACTGTTTACACCCTGAGTGTATTTAAATGCATCTAAAAACTGTGATGGGGCTTCCCTGGTGGCGCAGTGGTTGAGAGTCCGCCTGCCGATGCAGGGGACACGGGTTCGTGCCCCGGTCCGGGAGGATCCCACATGCCGCAAAGCGGCTGGGCTGGTGAGCCATGGCCGCTGAGCCTGCGCGTCTGGGGCCTGTGCTCTGCAACGGGAGAGGCCACAACACTGAGAGGCCCGCATACCGCAAAAAAAAAAAAAAAAAAAAAAAACCTGTGATGCATTTCCCTGCCATTTCAGAAGAACACCCCAGAGTCACCTGCTCTCTTTCTTGGGGCCTTTGCACATGTGGCTCCTGCCCCCCGGGATGCTCTTCCCATCCCACTTCACCTCATTCAATGCTCCTCATTCTTTAGCTCAACTCTACTTCCTCAGGGAAGCTTTCCTGACACCCTGTTGAGTCCAGGACCCCAGATCCACAATCACATGACCCCCTGTATTTACACCTCATGGCATTTACCGCAGTTGACAATTACATACTTATTTGTAGGACTATTTGGAGAACGCCTCCCTCACCCCCACAAGTCTGAACCACCAGTGAGGAATGGCTCTGTTTTGTCCCAGTACCATGCATGGGACAGCAGGTAATCAATCAATAAATATTTGAAAGACGAACAAATCAACTAGTGAATGAACAAATATCTTTTGAGAGTCAAGGAAATGTGTTCTTGTCCTGAGATGCAACTTCAGCTTCAAACACAGATGGCGGGGGTATGGGTCTTACTAACTCAGAGAGATAACCAGCCCCTGGCACGAGACTGCTCTTTTGGGAAATGGCCCCCTGCCTAAAAGTAGAAACGACTAACTGAACGACCTCAGAAGTAGGAGAAGAGGAGGTCAGGAAGACTTGCATAAAGGTTAAGGAGGAGTTAAGATTAAACAGCCTTCTGCAAACAAGTTTTCTCAAATTCTAGAAAACTGCCTTCTTCGTTGCTGTCAAAAGACTGTGAACCCATCATTCAGAACACTATTATTTATTTACTACAAACATAATGAACCTCCTTTTTCTTCTCTATTTCACTGAGTCCGGCCTGGGTTGCCAGCATTGGGAAGTGCTTGCTTCCTCATCAGAAGCTCCTTCTGTAATAATCCACAGTCCTAAATTCTAAAGCAGTTCAGATTTGAGGCCTCACGTCCCCAGCCTGGCACCCCTCACCTCCTTCCCACCAGCACCACCACCCTCACATCCCACGTGCCCTGCTAGACACACTTTTCTTTGGCTGTTTCTCAAACCCACCCAGCACTGCCCCTCTCTGGGACCCACACTGGCTGTTCCCTCCACCTGGAACGCCTTTCCCAAGACACTGCTCCTCCTTCCTCAGGCCTTGATGAAAACGGTTCCCTCAAAACACGGCCCACCAGACCCCCACCCCGTCCTTTCCGGCCTTACTCTCCTCCATCACGTTCGTCACCACCTGACACACCTGTCTATGTGTGTACAGTTTCCCAGATCTCCACACACACCCCCCAACACACCATGCATGATACACACTCTGTGCATATCCTGTTTTGCTCACTGTCATATTGCAGTGGCTAGAGGCACCTGGCACAAAGCAGGTGCTGGATAAATATCTGTAGAAAAACTGAGAGAGTCAGCTTCTCATGAAATCTCTTTCACAAGAACCTCTGCTGCAACCTGGTCTATGAGTAGTCCAAGCCACCGCCCCCTGCAAGGAAGGACAGGCTGGAGAAAAGGCAAGACAAAATCACTAAGAAAAAGAACAGCTTGATTTTAAAAATAGAAGAAATAAGAAACAGGCAATTCACACACACACACAAAATACAGATAGCTAGTAAATGTATTTTTTTTAATATTTGTTTATCCATTTATTTATTTGGCTGCATCGGGTCTTAGTTGAGGCATGCGGGCTCTTCGTTGCAGCACGCTTTTCTCTAGATGTGGTGCGCAGGCTTAGCTGCCCCGCGGCATGTGAGATCTTAGTTCCCCCGCCGGGGATTGAACCCACGTCCCCTGCACTGGAAGGTGGATTCTTAACCACTGGACCACCAGGGAAATCCCTGGTAAATATTTTAAAAGAGTCAATCTCACGTATAAAAAAGATACGTTAAGTTACACCTAGATCACTTATCACCTACAAAACTGACAAAGATTTTAAAAGCATACACAAATATTGGCAAGAACACCCTGCTGTTAGGAATGTAAATTATAAGCCTTCTGAGGGCCAACTGGTAACATCTAACAAAAATATATAAGGAAATATAATAGAAATTCCACTTCTAGAACTTTACCCTACAGAAAGTACCAGAAGTGTATGCAGAAATATACGTACAGACACACACTACAGCATTGCACCCACTCCCGTCCCCCAAAAAAGGAAACAACTTAATACCCAACAATAGATTTTTTTTTAAGTTGTTATAGTCACATCAGGGACTACTCTGTGGCCATTTACAATCATGATAAAGAGGAATAGTTAAAATGGGGAAATGTTTATATAATAACTGAGCGTGCACGGAACACAAACTATGGCTACTCTGTTATCTTGATACAGGTAAATAACATGTAATTTATACATGTAACTACGTGTCTCAGACTTGGTCCCCGCGCCCTGCACGATGCTGACCCTGTGCTCGGGAGGTACATGCCCAGGTGGCAGAAGTGCAGCCCCAGAGAGAGGAGGTGAGACCCAGAAGAGCCCAGCAGGCTCCTGGTTACCAGGAGCCCCCAGAGGCCGCGGGGCTTTGCTGGGAGGATGGGGCCCAGGGCGACCTGAGCAGGGGAAGCGGCGGCTCCTCTGCCGGGCTCTGCTGCATCGCCTGCCCCCAGTGTCAGTGTCCCTGCCCCACACTCCCGGCGGCATCACCCGGCGCCCCCATCAGTCAGTGACGCGGCATCAAAGCACAAGCTCTTATGTAGCTTTGAGAAAAACCAAAGCAAAGCACTAGGTATGAACTACCCTGTTTCTCCGTCCTCTAAATTTGCTAAAGTGAACGGGGGTAAGTGCGGCCACCACAGGCGCCACGCGCCCTCGAGCCATGGTTACCCAGGCCGGAGGAGGCAGCCGCCTGTCCCCGACGGCCCCTCTACCCCTGCACCGTCCCCTGTCACCCGAGGCCACGGACCCACAGGAACCGCTGTCTCTCTCCCACGCTCCTCCCGCGGACCCCTACCGCCCCCAGCGCCCCCAGCTTCCAGCGCCTTCGCCCCGCCCCCTTCCGCTCCTTCCGTGCCCCGAGGCGAGGACTGGCTCTGGCCCTCAGCTGCCCTCCATCTAGACCCCCTCCCTCCTTCCAGAAGCCTCTGTTGGGGACCCGTTCTCAGGACCCATCACTTAGGGGTTTGAGAGACTCCGGCTTCAGCTCCGACACGTGCAGGCCCTGGGAATCACTCCCATCAAAAGAGAGAAAGCACTGAAAACCAACCACTCTGGTTGAACCAAGGTCGCAGAGTGAATCACCACCCGCGACATGAGAGACAGGCGCCCGGAGACAGACACAACGAGGCCTGCCTGCGGAAGCAGGAGACGCGGGACCGGGGACGCCGACGGGCTGCTGGGCACGGAGCGTGGAGCCCGGCGCGCGCTGGGGTCCTCACACTTCCTTGTGACCGACCACCAGGCGCTGCGCCGGCCTCCACGGGGAAGACCCCGCCCACAGCAAAGCCTCCTCCTCCCGGGGGAGCCGGCCCTGCAGAGCCTGACCGCAGCTCTGGAAAGGGAACTGCTCCCACTCCAGCCTCTCCAGGCTCCCCGTCTAAGTGAAGCCGAAAAACAGTGCCGCAGGGGTCAGGACTTCAGGGAAACAGACCAGGAAGGAGGCGGCGGGGAAGGGAGCCGGGGTGGGGGTGGGGGGTGGAGGGGGAAGCAGTGCCACAGCCCAAGACACTGGCTCGCTGAGGGGATGACACTCACGGGGAGACGGCAGGACGCTCCCTTGCACTCACCCCTCACCACCCGGCAGGGGCTCCAGCAACCACGATGGCTCACAGAGCCAAGGGCTGGAGACAGACCTTCTCCAAGGAGGAGAAGGGAGACAAAGATGAAGACACCTCGGGACCGGAGCCTCTGGCGCCTCCAGCTACAGCAACTGTTTCGCAGAGACTACTTCCGGCTCATGAACATTAATCCTCACGTCCAGGGTCTCTCGACCTCAGCATCTATGCCTTCATCAACATGCCTGGTCTTCAACAAAAAATTACAAGGTGTGCAGGCCTGGGCTGCTCAAACCCGGCACACATCTGAGAAAGGCCCATTTTCATGACCGGCCTGGGGAGGCTCCGGGGAACTGAGCCCTTGGAACCTTCTGAACTATGAAGAGTTCTGCCAGCTTGAGGCCCTGTGTCACTCTGTCCAGACAGTTTACTTAACAAGGTGATTGTGGGGAACAGCTGCAGCTTCAGTAACTGAGGTCAGCCATGCAGGTACCTGTGCCCACGTGACCCACCTGCAGGACAAAGCCGGGCCACTCAGGACGGAGCAGAGTTCCCCGGTTGGCAGCATTTTACGCGTATGGTCACACATCGTCCCTGGGGAACGAAGCACGTGGGGGACACCTGGAGGCTTGCACCTGGTTTCCTGATTTTACTCTGTATCATTTCACTGTAATAAACCGTAACCACAAGTATAACAACTTCTGAGCCCTCAGGGTCCACCTAGCAAATCACTGAGCCTGAGGGTGGTCCTGGAGACCCCAAGACAGAAGTGAGACGTGTCAGAAGTGGGATTCCCTAGAACAACTGACTCACTGAACCTTTGATGTCTGGTGGCTAATGAGTCATCACGGTACAGACGGCAGCTGTGCTGTGATCACTGCTGGGGGTGAGTTACCACTGGAATTTAGAAATGATGGATCTAACTCCCAAGGAATTGGCTCACTGGACGCATAAACAATGTAAGATAATGAGAAACAGCCTACATGAACAATCCTTTGATTACTGTTAGCTGGGATAACTAAAATGAAAGTAAGGGACAGTGCTGGCTCAGATCCCAGCCCTGCATCAAGCTTGGATTTCGGGCAGTCTGAGCTATGGCCACTAGCCTCATGGTCACTACCAAATGGAAAAATTGTGCCGAAATAACAGATAGCACCTCTGTGACTTGCGGTCAGTCACCAAGAAGGTAGTCCAAGTGGCCAGGGGTCAGGGCAAAACCAAGAAAACTACTGCAACTGAAACCAAGGGGTGTACAGTGAAGGAGCTATCTCATCTTACAGCTCAATATTGCCAGATTCCTGAAGAATTTAGCTAAAATCAGTTGCCCCTTGGTTCTGAATACTGCAGAGCAGAGGTGCACGTCTGGGTCACTGCTGGGCCTACAGCTCACGACTGAACAATTAGTGGTGCTCTGACATGACGTAAACACACAGTGGCCTGCTCCCAAGGGGACAGCCAGCCTGACAGACTGGACTAGGACCACTGTAAAGTTTGCTGACAAGAAGAAGAATTACCCTGCCCCTCCTTTAAACGCAAAATAGAACACCCCAGATGAAGTGGCTGATACACTGCATGTGAAGCCGTTCTGGACTGGCTGTATGATAACTGGGATGTACATCCACATGCGTGCCCTTTCCTGAGGTTGTGAAAACTGCTGTGATGAAAAGGCCCCTTAACCTGGGGCCCATGTAACCTCACTGCTACAAAGTCGAGAACAGTTTGAGACACTGTATCAGATTTGCTGCCTCAGCTTCCTCTTAAGGGTGGTTAAGATGCTAAAAAGTATTAGAGCAATTCACAAGATAACAGGGAAAGACTAAGGGGGTGGCCAAGAGACCCCTCCCAACAGCATAGAGTCTCTAAATGGTTATTAAGAAATAGGTGAGTAAGCTGGACATTGACGGCATCGATGCAAAGGTCTCAATGTGACGTTACCGATGGCAGCTCAACAGACGGATGCCCCCCCCGGGCCTCTGACACTGACAGGACCCAAACAAATCTACTCTGCTTCCTACAGCCTGGAGGAATTGTAAAAGCCAGAAGGCAAGGATGGCGATGAGAAGGCTGACCCCCGATCACTGGGTGGTATTATGACCGATTAGTCAGGAGGAGAGTTGATGAAGGAGCCAGTCTCTCAGCCTGACCCCGGCTGAGGGCCCAAGGCCACACGCACGTGGGTGGGTAAAGGGCCCGCGAGTGAAGAAGCTTTTCTGAGGCCCCCTGATATGGAGCCCAGTGCCCTGTGACTCCAGGACCCACTGGTGAGGCCCTGACTGGGAGGATATGGGGGTGCAGTCTGGGTGAGAAGTAGAATGTCTGGACAGACTTCATGTGAACTGGCCGCACCCCCCTTACCTGAACGTACTGTGGAGGTGGATACTATCTGACCGGGGACACGTTGCCTACCTTGTACCATTAATGTGAAACAACATAGAATACCTGGTGGACAAAAAGAAATCACCGCCTTAATTAACGACACGTTAGAAGTACCAGCGTGTTCTCTGTGTGACAGCCCTGTGTGGCCTGAGAAAGACGCAGGTGGCTCATGGAGATGAACTGCAGGGGATCAAGGCTTGAATAAAGTAGTAACGCTTACAGCATCAGCAGTCTGACAGGATTCTGACAAAGAAAAAGTGCAAACTACAGGAGACATTCAGTCATTGATCTTGTAAATTGCATTTTTCTCAATACCTACCCCAAAAGAGTCAACTGTGCTTTGCCTTCACATGGAAAGCATCCCAATTCACATTTATTGTGTTGCCACAGTTATTTGAATTCACCAGCTACTGCTGTAATCTGGTTAGGAAGGGTCTGTACCGAATGCAGGTCCTGAGTGTGATAACACTCCACGTTGATGATATATTATCAGAAACTGAAGCGCAAGCTAGGCCTGAATAAGGCAGTGGTGACACATGACTCACAGAGTCTGGCTGATAAACCCAGCAAGTGCTCAAGGGCCCAAAGGAACAGTCAAGTTCTTAGGAGGAACTTGGGCAGGAGCCGCCCGTGCTATTCCTCAGGCAACTAAAGTAAACGGCCGCCCTTGCCAACCCTGGGAACCAAGCAGGAGGCACAGCACCTGGTCAGGTTGCTCAGGTTTGGGGGACATATATCCCACATCTGGGGACACTGCTAGCTCCAAACCGTAAAACTACCCCAAAGATGGTCACGCTACAGCATGTAGTGTCCAACAATGGGCAAAGACACATCACATCAAACAGACACACATAGCACACACCACCCTCAGAGGAGGAGTCTGATCAAGGATTGAAATGGGCAACTGAAACATCTTATCTAACATAAGAGGAGATAAACACGTCTCTACAAACGTGTGCTCAATCTCTCAGCGGGCCAACTACACTTCTTTTTAAAACTTTTTGTGACCACCCTAGAGCTTACAATATGCATTTTGTAGCTAATCTAAGTCCACCTTCAAATGACACTGCAGTGTTAACACCTGGAGTGCAGGTCCCATGTAAGGCCATGCCGATTCCTCCTTCCCATCCCTGGTGACACGGCTTCCCTGCAGCTCACCCACCCACATGCTAGCATCACACAGGGCATCATTACTATTACAGATTTAAATACACAGCTAACTTTTGGATCAATTAAGAATAAAAAAATTTATCTCGCCTTACTGTATTCCTTCTCTGATACTCTTCTTTATGGAGATCCAAGTTTCTGACCTGTATCATTTTCCTTCTGCCCTCAACAACTTCTTTCAACGTTTTCTGCAACACAGGTCTGCTGGTGATGAACAGTCTCACTTTTTGTTTGTCTGAGAAAGTTCTTATTTTGCCTTTACTTTTTTTTTTGCGGTACGCGGGCCTCTCACTGTTGTGGCCTCTCCCGTTGCGGAGCACAGGCTCCAGACGCGCAGGTCCAGTGGCCATAGCTCCCGGGCCCAGCTGCTCCGCGCAGCATGTGGGACCTTCCCGGACCGGGGCACGAACCCGTGTCCCCTGCATCGGCAGGCGGACTCCCAACCACTGTGCCACCAGGGAAGCCCTGCCTTTACTTTTGAAGGGTAACTTCACTGAATGTAGAATTCTAGATTGGTGGGATTCTCTTTCACCACTTGAAATATTTTTCTCTACTCTCTTCTTGCGTGCATGGTTCTGACAAGAAGCCCCTCTAATTCCTATTCTTATTCCTCTCTAGGTAGTGATGTTTTGTTTCCATATTGAAAACCTTCCAGTAAAACACCTTCCTCCAAAAATAGACACCCTCTGATGGAGCCCATAAAATTCCCAGTGAGGTAAACCTTGAACAGTATGTGCAATCCAAGCAAATTAATGGGGCTCAAGTAGATGACCTCCGTCATAAAAGCATCTGTGAAAGGCCTCACCTGACTGTTGCATTGTAATGCTTAAAAGAACTCCATGCCTTGCAAGCAAACCAGGCTGTAAATGAATCTGATTGCTGATAAGATGCCCCAAACCGACACATAGCTCAGTATGTCCAGCTGGTACCTGACCCAGAGATAACGAACTCCCATCCCCCTCAGGAGGCTCCTGTGGGATGGTGTGTGGCTCGGGACTCAGGATCACTTAACCACCAAGTACTTGCCAGACCGAAAAAAAAAAATCACTGGGATAAAGAGCAGAGAATGCTTACTTCTTGCAGCAGGCTATTTGTCAACTTCACGGAAACAATGGTTAAAAACTATATGAGGGGCTTCCCTGGTGGCGCAGTGGTTGAGGGTCCGCCTGCCGATGCAGGGGACACGGGTTCGTGCCCCGGTCCGGGAAGATCCCACATGCCACGGAGCGGCTGGGCCCGTGAGCCATGGCCACTGAGCCTGCGCGTCCGGAGCCTGTGCTCCGCAACGGGAGAGGCCACAACAGTAAGAGGCCCGTGTACCGCAAAAAACAAACAAACAAAAAAACTATATGAGCCCAATAAATTATTGATACACATTCAAAACAGAAGCCTATCCATGGTGGTTTTAGGGATAAGGAACCAACTGGGAGAATTTTATAGTGTAGAAAACTGTCCTTGTGATCAACTCACTAATTCAGGGAACCATTTTAAGATGATGTTGCCAGGAATTCCCTGGCCGTCCAGTGGTTAGGACTCCACGCTTTTGTACCACACAGCCAAAAAAAAAAAAAAGATGATGTTGCCAAAGTTTAACCCATCATCCACTCTGAACGGGATTCACTCTATACTTTGAGCCCCTGCAGGACGGGCTCCCACTTGCTCCAGGCTGCCTTGTGAAAGGCCACTGTCTCCGCTGCAGAAAGTAGCTGCGTGGTTGCTCTGCTGTCTCCCCAAGCCTGAGGCCTGGGCCACATGGCCTGTCAGGAACCAACACAGCAGGAGGGGCGGCCTGTGTTCTAATCAGGACCCAGTTCCAGAGGCAGCAGTGCCAGGGGCTTTGTTATCCACCCCTTGGCAACGGGCCGTGCTCCAACAAATGAATGTCAGAAGTAGGTGCTCAGGGGACTTAACCACTCCCTGGTGGTGCAGTGGTTAAGAATCCGCCTGCCAATGCAGGGGGCACGGGTTCAAGCCCTGGTCTGGGAAGATCCCACATGCCGCTGAGCAACGAAGCCTGTGCATCACAACTGCTGAGCCTGAGCTCTAGAGCCTGCGAGCCACAACTACTGAGCCCGTGAGTCACAACTACTGAAGCCTGCCCGCCTAGAGCCCGTGCTCCGCAACGAGAGAAGCCACCGCAAATGAGAAGCCCGCGCACTGCAACGAAGAGTAGCCCCCGCTCACCACTACTAGAGAAAGCCCGTGCACAGCAACGAAGACCCAACACAGCCAAAAATAAAATATAAATTAAAAAAAATTTTAAAAGTGGGTGCTCAGTAGCAGATTAGTGATTTGTTAATCTGCATAACAGGTTCTCACCAGTGACATAAATGGTGTTCATGAAATGTGGAGTGGCTACAATATTTGAGGCAAACTCCCCGACCCTGCATAAATAGAGTGTAAGAATCCGCCTAGGTGTGTAGTTCTCCATGCCTGGGAAAGGTGCCCCAGGTTCCTTCTCCCGTGAGCAATGCTACGTACTCTGGTCCTGCACCAGGATCCTAATGCAGACCCAGGGACCCAGCGCAGACCCTACAGGTAACAGTTCCTGCCTCTAAGTCTAGAAGACGCAGCACCTACTTGAGCACGGGGGCTTCAGCAAGCTGACAGGACAGGGGAGAAGCTGCTTCGTACCTGCTTAACACATGTCTCTAATCAATCCTGTGGAGAATTTGGTTTGATGACTGTTTCCATCTCATCTTGCAGAGAGGTTATGGAGGAAATAACTAACCCTCACCCACCTCAAACATTCTGGTAGTGATTATTACCCACCGAAAAGAATATGAGCATTGCCATGGCCAGGTTGATTAGGTCAGTTCCCAGCAGTGGTTTATCCATCTTCCCTCCTGTCCATCACAGAGGTCAGTGTCACATATAAATCAGAGGGTAATTATTTTAAAATCTCATCTTTAATATCTGTTCTTCAAAAAACAGACCTCAAGTTTCAGACTCCCTAGAAAATTACAGACAGCAGAGGCCAATGGCAATCACTACCACAGATGGGATGTGCGTCACACGGCTCCCAGAGTATCATCAGAGAGCAGAGCAAGGCGGGGATGAGTCACTGTCAGGCACTGTGTAACAGGACCTCGTTCCACACCGTGAACAAAGAGGCACCTGCCCGACAGCACTAACCACAAGTATCATCGCCATAGCAACTGTTGTCAGGCCAACAGGCCTTTTCAATTGCAATCAAAGAAAATGTAAATCAGGAAAGCTTTCAAAACTCAAAAGTGTGGCCTCAGGAAAACCAGGCTCACTCTTGGATTGACTTCAGGAGGACGTGGCTCATTATGAGTTTAACTCTGACAGCAAATTTGACATTTAATATTCAAATGACTTAAAGCCTGGGGTCTCGCCAGCATTTCCTTCCATTCCTCATGAGCCATCCTACGGATGGTAAAGCCAAACATGGAGAAAAGCACTCTCCTAGAAAGTCAAGGGACAGGATAGCAAGAAGACCTGTGTCTGGAAGAGTTTACTGATTCTAAGTCCAAAGTACACTGAAAAGAAATGAAATCAATTCTCTATGGGGACCCGGGGTGAGCAGGGGAGGGGCGGGATGATGCAAGTGGGGAGGCTGGGGAGATGACAAGGGGCAGGACAGAGGGAGGTCGAGACAGAAAATGAGCATGACACCAAAAAGGTAAAATGTTGTCTTCCTGGATGGTAAATGGTTCATCTCAACATCAAGCACTTAGACAATACTCATTTTAAATCCTGAAAGTTTCACACACGTTTCAGATCTGTTCTTTCACAACAGATCACAGTTACAATATGGCCTCACCTGTAATCAAGTTTCAAAATACAAATTCCTTGAAGTGTATTACCATGATTGTGCAGAAAACGGCCAGCAAGTTATCAGAACTGCAGAGACACCACATCTCCAGAGAGAGTTGGTGAGAGGCAGGCAGTGGGTTAAACTAGGAAGACTCAGTTCCAAAGAAAGAACAATTTCCAGGCAGTAAAGCTGAATTACCAGTGCAAGTGTTAACAGTCCACCCCGCACCTGGGAACCTCTTACAATCAGCTCTGGTTCCTCCCATCAGGTGACTGGGCTTGGGGCACCTGCAGATGCTGGCCGAGGTGGGGCTCCCGGCCCTCCCATGACCCCCTCCGACCCGAGGCCTTCAGCGCCAGATTCCTCCCGTGCACAAGCAATCTCTCTCTACTGCCTCCTTTGCTGCCCTATCTCGGCGCCACAGACATTTGCGTCTTGACAGCCTCTTGGTTTCGAATTCTTTTCTATGCCTTTCTTTTGTATTTCCACCCATAAGGCTCTCCTATCATCTCGTAAACCTTGGGAAAACCTGCATTTAGCACTTACTACCCAAGAGACCAGAGCATCAAGCATACAGTGTTGCAGAATCAAGCCCCTCTCTGCCCTCTCACCACCCATGTTTTAGGAAGATCACACTTGTGTGTCCAGTACGGAGAGTAGAGGCTTCATTTTTAAAAAGAAGCAACTCTGTTTCTCAGATCACTGCTTAAGGCTTTGGTAGAGCAGATGCTCCTGAATTGTGCCTTTGTTTGTGGATGTATTTGGATAGGAGTTTAGCAAAAGTCAAGGAAAGGGAGGAAAATAGGGCATCTGGGGTCTAGTTCTCACCAGACTCAGCCCCACAGTTCTCTGCCCTCCCCGCAGGAAAGCTGAAGCAGGTCTCCTTTGAGCTGTGGGGATGTGTTTCTGCGGAAGGTTCTGACATTTGGGGAAGTAAGACGTCTTCATTAAGCGGTGCTGGCTGAACACCTGGAGCACAGGGCGGACACTGGGGGCCACTGAGCCAGTCTCAGCCTCCCGCCCCAACCCCCTGTGTCCAGTATCCTGGATGATAGAAAACAGCTCCTCAGAGAAAAACAAAACAAAACAGTGAAATAAACCAGGAGTGACTCTTCACTGAAATGTTCCCTGAGTCATCAGTGCTGCAGAGACAACACGGGTTCTTCAGCATCAGGTTCAAAAGTCAGGGCTCCAGGTCACAAAAAATGCAGCCCCTTCTCACCTCCTCAGTGGGAAGAGCTGTGTGTGTTTTCTTTAGGGTGACAGAAACAGCACACTGAAGCTGCAAACATTTAAACGCACACAGGCTGGAAAGGGTCGTAAAGTTCTTGAATCCAGGCAGAGAAAACAAAAGTCCCGAAGAAGAAAATATTTCCTCCCCCATAAAGTTCACGTGCAAGAGAAATTTTTAAGTTGTACATTATTTATGACTGGGATTAACTACTTGGTCGCTTGAATAAAAGAATGTATACGAAATGGGAGGGGAGGGGCAGTTAGTAGGAATAAGAACAAGACAAATACGCTGGGAAAGAGGAGCTGGAGTTGAATAAATGGCAGTTCCCGGCGCCTTCCGAGTCCTGCTCTTTCGGGGCCTGGGCCGGAATTCTTCAAAGGACCAGCAGGTCTCTGTCCAGGACACACGAGCATTGGGCACCAGGCTGGGATCCACAGGTCTGCCCATCCCTGAGCCCTAAGTCACACAGCACAGAAGCCGAGAGCAGGTGTGACCAAAATGCCCTCCAAGGAGCCAGCAAAGGGGTACAGGATGTCGCTGCCCCCCATGCTCTGAAGCTACACCCATCACCCTGGGGATGGGCACCCCCTGTGCTGTGCTCTCTGCTCTTCAGCTGGACAGAACCTGCAGGTTGGGGTGGGCAGAGAGAAATGAGGGATGAAACGTAACAGTCAGTTTTCCAATTTCTTGGCTCCATCGTTGGTGGAGGAGTTGGCTTCTCACAGGGGAGGCTGCGTGGGTTTCTGCTTGAACGGCGTGGCTGTTCCTTCCACGCGGCCAGGCTCCTCCCCTCCCTCTGCTGCCTCAGCACAACTTCTTTGGGCAATTAGGAATTAACTGACATTTTTTTAAGTGAGGCATACTCTGAATAAACAAAATTTCTGTCTCTTTCCACTTTTTAACCTATCAAATTGGCAAAAATTCACATTGATGTGAAGAGCCCAATGCTCAGGAAGGGGCGCCTGCTAAAGACATGATGGAGGAGGCTCTTGATAGAAGCATCACACCCTGAGTGTGTGGCCAGTGGTTGCAGGTCTGGGAACTATGCCAAGAATCAACCCGGGGTTCGGGGCAAGACTCAGGACATGATGCACCTCACTGCAGCACCGCCCCTAAGAGGAGAGGCTAGCACATAACTTAAATGTCCAACAAGTGTGAGTTAGTTAAAGAGACTAGGATTCATCTCACGGCAGGAGAGTAGGCACCCATTAAAACTGAGGTTAAAAAGATTATTTGAAGATGTGCAAAAATGTCCACAATATCATCAGTGGAAAAATTAGGTTATAAAACAGTACAGGGGTGGCGCAGTGGTTGAGAGTCCGCCTGCCGATGCAGGGGACACGGGTTCGTGCTCCGGTCTGGGAAGATCCCACATGCCGCGGAGCAGCTGGGCCCGTGAGCCATGGCCGCTGAGCCTGCGTGTCCGGAGCCTGTGCTCCGCAACGGGACAGGCCACAACAGTGAGAGGCCTGCGTACAGCAAAAAAACAAACAAACAAACAAACAGTACAGAGTGATCCCATTTTGCAAATTTGGGATTAAAATAGAGGGCGTGTGGGAAAGCACTACATAGAAAACAGACTAGAAGTATATTTTGGTGCTGTGGAGGGTAGAATTAAAAGGTGATTTTATTTTCTTCTTTGTAAAGACAAGAATAACTATTATCACTGATTTTAAAAGAACAATGTTTGAATAAAATGCTTCTGCCACGCACTCAGCAAGGATGAAGCTCTCCTCTATTATGTCTGGGCAGCCACCCTGCAAGCTTCCAGGTTATGATTCACTATATGGTACCTGCACTCAGTAAGCATTCTGTTCATCTTTAAGTTCATGATGGGGAGACAGGATGGATTTTACTGACTGGAAGGTACATTTGGGATGGTGTGGCGGCCAGTCTTCAAGATTCTTCAGGACCTTGTGACCCTCTGTAGCCACACTGCACAGGGCTGGCCAGTGTACCCATAGGACACTGCACAGATAACAGCGTGTGATTCAGAGGGAGGGCTCTAGGGAAAACCAGCTGTCATGTTGGGAGGACACCGGAGCAGCCCTGTGGCAAAGTCCCCGTGGCAAGAAACTGAGGCCTCCTGCCAACAGCCAGCACCAGCTCGCCAGCCCCGAGGGCCACGCAGGAAACAGGCCCTGCCAACATGCTGACTGTAACTTAACAGGAGATCACTCCCTGCTAGAACCACCCAGCTACACGGTCCAAATTCCTGACCCACAGAAACTGTGTGAAAAACGTTTACTATTGTGTTGAGCCGCTCAGTTTGGGGTAGTTGGCTACGCAGTGCTCGCTAACTAACACAGATGGTCTGACTTAAAGCACGACCCACATGCCCCAGGCAGGCTTCACTTCTCAGGGGCGGGGGGTCCTCACCCATGTGGCTGCAGGGAGGTCTCTGCACAGGCGGCGGCTCTGCAGGGAGCTCCCCAGGGAACAGGGGCGGGGATGCATTTCTGTCACTGTGGTCCAGGGCTCCTCCAGTGACAGCTGGGAGGCCAGCTAGCTTCCAGCAGTGCTTGGTGAACACTCTCAATGGGACAGCAGCGGAGGGGCACCAACCCCCCCAGAGGAGACAGCATCTGAGCTTATCAACAGACAGCACTCTGAATCAACCTGGGGTCATAAGATCACACGTGTGGCCCCAAACTGCAGGCCAGCCCACAGCACGGATGACCTTCTACAAAGAAACACTCGAAATGGTGCCCGCCGCCCAAAAGTGTCTCTGATGAACCTTTAACTCATCTGGACTTTTTGATTTCTGCTCCTAGTTCTTCTACAATCAAAATTATTTTTAACTCTCAATGTTATGACCATATTTTAAGTGACAGGGGTTAACTGCCCTCCCTATGTAACTGCTACAAGCAGTTTGTAATTTAAACAGCATTTTTTCCATTCCCCACCCTACCCCTTCCTTTTTTTTTTTTCTTTTTTTTGGTCACAAATTTTTGGTAAGGTTCTCAGGGTTGTCAGTTACTTTAAACACTGCAATGCAAACAAACACTGGAAATCAAGACAACTCAGGTTTCCAAGTCAATAAAATTATTATTGCTCAGAATAGTTCAATTGCAACAGTTTCCATGTATATTTATATCATCAAATCAGTAAATTGGAAAAAAAAAAAGAAAGTAGGAGAGAAGTACCTCTGATATAAATCTATGTGGAAAAATAAATTGAGCAATGCAAAATACAGGGGGAAATGTAAACTTGAGAAATTTAATTTGGTAACTTAAGAAAAGAGGCATCTTCCCCCCTTTATTACCAATATTTTTGAAAAAGTGATTCTGAAATGGTTGGTATCAGAATAGAATGTAACAAAATGTTTTAACTGTGAATTCTAAACAGAAAACTATCTCAATGTAGGGTTTTATTTCGTTTTGGATACTTTGTTTTTTTTGGAGAATAAGGATCAGATAAATGTTGCCAGAACAGGCTAGCAGGACACTTGGCTGAAAAATACTCAAGCCCACTCAGCCATCAAAGACTCCTGTGCTTGCTTCCCCAGGCATAAGCTACAAATGCCACTTCTCCTACCCCGTAAAAGTGAGGCTTTTAGTGTCAATTTAGACGTGACCCAGGTTTTAAAGAGTTGAAGTTCTTCTGAGGACGATGAGTGACGGTATTTCAAAGAAACAGCACTCCCACCTTCCTCATCAACTGGCACGGACATTATTCTGTAAAGGGCAAGAATCATAAACTTGACAAGAATAATTTTCATCACTCTAGACCTTTCCCTTTTTATTACATAAGAGTAGGAACATGCAAAGAGTTAATTCCCTCCCACTCCCTTCCCCAATAAATGAATAACAACCCCAAAATAAAATATGACTCATAGGCATGTTCTACCATGTTCGCTTTGATTTGTAGCACTTTTCACACCAGAAAAGGTTTGACGTTTTATTAACCATAAGGTGCTTAGGTGAGTTCAAAAAAAAAAAGTTGATCAATTGATCTCAAATGGTTTAAAACATCACATAAAAACAAAAATCACACTAACATCCAAGAAAACCTCAGGATTTCAATTTAAGACTTTAATATACTGGGCAGACTAATCAGTGTGGTTATCAATTAACACTCACAGATAATGACAACACCATGGAGACCAGGTGGCACTCCACCAACAAGCTACTCCCTAGGGACAAATGACATCTGGTCACTTGTACACTCTGTGGCAATTCATTCATCAGACAAGCAGTTACTGAGTGAGTAAGACAGGACCAAGCTGGATGACAGCAGATGCTCACCCCGTGGCTCAGAAGCAGGAGACGTCCGTCTACACGGAGGAAGCCTGATGATGGGTTGAGCAGCATCTGCCTGTCTTCCCATAAGAGACATTTTCAGTACAATCGTAACCACACAGCCCCAAATCAGCCAATGTATCGATTAGCCAGATGGAAACTGCCAGACCACAGGACTCACCATGACCACTTCCACTGGTGACACGATGCTGACTTACTAGGTTTAAGCAACAAGTTCCCCCAGCTACCCAAAAATTTTTAAAGGCAGGGAAGACGATTCAAATAATATAAAAGAATAAAGAACGTTGAAAAGAATTCTTTTATCCTCAGAGGCTTTTTCTGAATGTAAAATTCTTTAAAATACAGAGTTACAATATTATTTTACAAACATTGCTATGAAATACTAATTTAGGAAGTATATTTTGGCACAAACACGGAAGCAAATCTTTTTTTCGCAAGTTAGTATTGATAAGCTTTTCTGTGAGCGCCCAGATTCAAAGAACCAAAAATAATCACTGGATTATTTAGCTGTGGCATGTAAACCAAACTCAGGTCCAAGTCTGAAGTCAGCTTGGTACTTTACAAAGGGATCAAAGTTGCAAAAGCCTTAACTGGCTAATAAGGTCTCTCTAAACAGGATGACGATTTTCTTTTTTAAGTTTGCTGATGTTAAAACAGTGGTAACTTGGCTTCTGCATTCTTAAAAGCCATCCTGCAAGGTGGTTTGGCACTGGGATAGCTCTGGAAAGTCCTACTGACTGTAAATGGAGAGGTTTCTGCCTGCTGGCCGAGCTCTTCAAGTTTACGTTTTCTCCCCGCAAACCTCCTCCCCAGCAACCTCATTATTCTCCAGGACCAGTTCTGGAAAGGGCCAACGGGTTGCTCTGCTCCCATGGCCCACAGCTCTTTTTTTTTTTTAATGTAGAAATAAATGTCCTGCAAATCATCAGAAATTAAATAAGCAAATACAGTCATGCCAAAATCTTCCTTTTAAAACATCTGTTCTAACAACAACCAATTAAAGTGATGACAGAGTCTATAAAAAATAGAACAGATGACCACACTGATGCCGTTTTAATGCCTGGTGCAGTGCACAGCACTGGAGCGAGGGGTCCAGCTACTCTGGTGCAGCCTCTCGGTTATGAAGTCAAGGCTTTGAAAGGAGTATAACCCACAGTGCAACGGGCCAAAAACACGACGCTGCTCCGCGCTGATCGCGATGGGATGAAGGCCTTGGGAAATAATGGAAGGGAGGCCATTTACAGGATACTCTTTCATTCATCATAAGGATCAATTAAAAGCTCTGTGGGACCCCAGATCCTTTACAACTGCTACGTTTTAAACGTTTTTTCATCAGATGTTCTCAATTAAATAAGCCACGAAAGTAAGAGAACAAAATTTACACTGTAATCAGACCAAAGTCTCAGAATGACATAAATACTGCAGGAGAGAGGAGCCCCGCTAACCAACCCCACCCGCCGGCCTGAGGATAGCCGTGCAGGGCGGCCCGTCCCTCCCGCCAACGACACAGGCCCTCCACGCTCCGCGGGTTCAAGCCCATCTACACCTTGGAGACGTTCTGAAGAAGGCTGACCAAGGAGGGACAAAGCAACTCTCGTCCCCACTTCCGAGAGGTTGTCACCGTGGGCAGCAGAGCCTCTCGGAGCCAGGCCGAGTCCTGAGCTCCAGGAGCATGTGGATGCCCCCCCAGGGCACCACACCCACAGCGGCCTGTGAACGGACAACACTGAGATGAGGTCCCAACGCACAGAAACCTGAGCGAGTTTCACCCCACCGTCTTCTTTGTTCTGCTCGGCGTGAAGCTCCCGTGGACGGATGGAGAACGAGGCGGGGGCCCAGGAACCCCGCATCCGCATGCAGGGACACAGAGCAGTGACTGTCTTCAGATCTAACAGACCGTGAGTGCTTGTCGACTGCCCGCTCTGTGACTGGTGATGGGCGCTCTGGTTCTCTTGTGAAAGAGTTTGTAATTTAATGCAGAACAGGGCACGAGCTCTAGAGAAGTCAGATGGAAATAACGTACATCTCAGGGCAACGAGAGCGGACACACGGCCGTGTGGGGGGAAGGGGCTCGAGCCCCATCCTGGGGGTGAGGAAACCAGTGAGCTTCCGCTGACGCTGTTGGCCCCGACAGGGAGGCCGTGGGAGACGGGCCCCGGTGACCCAGGCGGGGACGGGCCGAGGTCCCATCTTCCCCGAGGGCAGGGGAGCCAGCAGACATGTGGCGGGATGGCTGTGATCAAAGATCTGAGAAAGACCAAGCAAGCCGGGGATGCGAGGCGTGGCACAGAAACCCTTCGTGCAGACCCTCGGGGGGCAATTACAATCACTCCAGCCTGCAGTGAGCAGCCCACACGTTCAGCAAGGACACAGGAAGGACGGGTCACCCTGGTGAGGGTGAGGACATAGCGAGGGCCCCATCACCACCACTAGTGCCGTTACAGTTACACCTGAGATGCTGACGAACAGGCCCTGGTTATCTATGAGAAGCAGGATGCCGAGGAAGATGGGCAGGTCCCAAGGACCCGGCTGACAACAGAGGCTGAATGTGACCTGGAAAAGGAACACGGCCAAGGAAACACTGGGGCTGACGTGCTTCTGAGCAGGACCGTCTGGCCCAAAGGTCAGAGGGAGCCGCTGGCCCGCGGGAGGTAGCAGCACCAAGGACAGACCCCGAGGAGTGCGGCGTCCCTCCCCACGGACGCCCGAGTCCAGAGGGGAGGCTTCTGTGCCAGGTGGCCTGGGAGGCTCCTGGGAGGTGGCCTCAGGGACAGCGCTCCCCACCGCCTCCTGCAGGTGCAGCGCTAAGCCCCCGCGGGCTCACTCTCGCCCGGTCCCCACAGTCTTGAGGATGCAATCATATGTATACAAAGGGGTCCCCGCTAAGGCAGTCTTCAAACAAGCGGTCCATGGTGTCCCCTTCCCTAACCGCTAAAGAGGATGGAGCCCAGACACCGGGGGGCTGCACCCCACAGAGAACCCTCTTCTAGGGAGACTCTCCCCATGTCCGAGACGCTCGTTAGCCAGAACCAAGGGAAACAAATATCTGAAAACAAGGCACCACAGCTGCAAAAATGTTCAATTCAGTAACATTAAAGCTGAAAAGAAAACCTTCTGGTGACCTCATATTCCAGCTATAAAAAGAAGCAGAAAAATCTGGAAAAGGGCAAGTAAAGCTATTTAAGTTTCCTCATAAAAGGACAGTGAGCGGTTCAGAAGAGGTCGCGGTCTGTGTGAAAATGAGAGCTGTGTCGCTCACTTCACTCGTCAATTCCACCATGGTACCAGACCCAGAAGGACACCAACCCGGAGTCACACCTCATAATAATCATGAGAGGGCTCGTTTCTGTGACAGTGACCACGTTCATACCACGCGCTCCCTGCCAGGCCACACTCAGGACGGGTCCCTGCGACAGGTGTGGGTCAAGCTGACTTGACCCGACAAAGGGGCCGCTGTCCCAGGGCCCAGCCCCCGGCATCCTCACCTCCAAATAATGCAGAATGTGGCTGTCACTCTCCAGGGCTTACGCATTCACTCCAGAGTCCTCACCGAAAACATAGCTGCCTGCTCTTTCTTAGAGCTGGTTAGGAACTGACTTCACTGTTTTACAATTTGTGTATTTAACACACTGGCATCCCATAAACAGAAATCCAAGAAAATTCAGAACTCAAAACAGCTTGCCAAAACAAATCGTACAGTCAGGTAGCATGGAGCACTCCTTTCCACAGCAATATCCCAAAATGTGTTTTTTAGTTTCAAAACATAATTCAAAAATAGATAATAAAAACTTGTACTACAGACAGCTGGTATCTGAAAAAACGTCAACACATTGACAAACATATGTTGTTCTGTTCAACAGGATTACAAGAGCCAAACACAGACACGTGTAACACCTTCGGGAAGCTGTATGAAAAACGATGCTCCTTGTTTCCTTATGAAAAAAGCATTGGCAGCCTCAGACTAAATTTATTACCTGTACGCATATGCAGGTATTTTAATAAGTTGCTCTGTGCATCTTTGCACCTGTAAGCGTTTCTCATTCGGGCCATGCAAGCAATCCCAGCCTGATGAGGGCGGGTCAAGGACTGGGCCGGTGCCAGAGACGAGGCAGCAAAGGGACCCTCCAGAAGCAGAGGTACAGGCAGCCACATCCTCGCAAGGAAAAGGGGAGGGTGCTCGGATTGAAGGGCACCAGAGCCCCGGGACTGCTGAAGGCTTTCTGTGCAGACCTGGCAGGAGTCAGCCCCCATAGTTCAAGAAAACTGATGTTAAGCAAAGACAAGTGACCGGCCTTGTTAACAAAGAAAAGGGAGTCGGTTTAGGTAGGGCAGGTAGATCCTTGTCACAATTACTGAGGATGACCCTAAAACATGGCCGGGCAAAGAATGATGCCCTCATTCCATGGACAACATTTACTAAAGCTCCTCCTATGTGCCAGGCAGCTCTCACCTCCAAGGGACATTCAACCAGTCCAGTGCATCCTTTCCAATGAACTAGGAAGGCAACTGTCGGCAGGGAGGAGCCACGTCCCGTTCACCGAGCCCTGAACCCCCTCCCCCTCTGCCTGCCCCTCGGTGACTTCAGCTCTGGGGAGGCCCCCCTGGGGCCCTGGGACCGCAGCAGCCTCCTGTCCAGGGGGGGCTGGGGCGCCTTTGAACAGGCAGTCCCTGCTGCATCCTGGAACACCTGCTACTGAGGAGAAGACAGCCCTGATCTGATGGGTATCAGCTGCGGGGAACAGAACACCAAGGCCACGGCGCTGCAGAACTGCGGCTTCAGTGCAACGCAGCACCAGCTGAGGGGTGAAGTGACTGCCAGGAAACAGGAAGTCCCCGCCCACCCAGCCCTCCGCACTTGCACATCCTCTCAGTGAGCACTCTCCCACACCTGCCCGAGGTCAGGGAGCTGAGGCAACCACACCTGCCACGCATGGTCAAGACCAGTGGAATCCACATGCTCGCTGCTGCTTAAGGAGCATGGACGTCCTGCTCCCCTGCCCCGCCCACGATCCACACTTGCAAGTTCAGCACAAATCTTGTTTCCTTCAATTCTGGGTTTCATTTATAGGGGCTGGAAACTAATGTGCTTTTTGGCTCATGTAATGAGAAAAATCCTTTGATTAAACACACACACACACTCACGCTAATTCATCTTGTGAGGCAAACAAAACAAAACTATTTTCCATGTTGTTTTAAAAGAAAATTAAGTAGACAAAGTGTAATCACTAAAATACATCAAACTCTGCTAAAGAATGACAGAAAGTGGGAAGAAAACTATAATAGAAAGATGGTGCAATGAAACTAAAAATCAAATGTAGGGAGGAAGAGACCAATTTTTCTTACAGAAGAATTCCAAATAATTAGGGTTGCCAGATTTAACAAAATACAAGACGCTCAGTTAAATCTGAAGTTCAGATATCACAAGGGACATACTAACACCAAAAAATTATTCACTGTTTATCTAACAATCAAAGTCATCTGGGTGTCCTGCAACCCTACAAGTAATACATGGAGATATTTCCGCCCCCAGGAGGTGGAGCTCACTCTTCCCTGAACCCCTTCAAGATGGGCTGTGCTTAGGGATTCACTTCCAAATACAGAGTAGGGAAATGGAAAAACAGCAATCCTGCAGCTGAGAGACCGGCCAAGACAACACCAGCCAGGTGACCAAGGCTCATGTCACGTGGATGTCACACACCCCTGATATGATGAGACACAAAAGGGCACTTCATGTCAGTGGTGCTCCTTCTAAAAGCCCATAACCCCAGTCTAATCACAAGACACGTGGGACAAACCCAGACGTGGGGGCATTCTGCAGGGTACCCGGCCAGAATGCCTCAAGACTTCAGGGTCATGAAAAATGCTGCTTTTTCCCTCTGTTAACTGAGAAAGACAGAGAAACTGTCCCAGACAAGGAAAGGTAACGGGGTGCCCTGGACTGGGCCCTAGAACGGAGAGAGGGCGTGAATGGAAGATGGGTGAGATCCAAGCAAAGCCTGGAGTTTGATCAGCAGTCATGCACTAATGTCAGTTTCTAATTTTTACAGACGTGCCGTGGAAATGCAAGAGGGTGACAATGATATACATGGGTGGGAAGTATCTGGGAACTCTGTGCTCCTGGCAACACTTCTGTAAATCTAAAATTACTCCAAAATAAAATTTTACTTTAAAAAAATCAGATGTAATGGAATGAAAGGGTATCAGGGAACTGCTTCAAAATTCTCCAGCAAAACATAGGGAGGAAGTTGATAAAACAAGACTAATTAAGTGCTGATAATCTTAATTTTTAAAAAAAGTTTTTTAAATAAGAATTTCTTTAAAAAGGGACATGAGGGGCTTCCCTGGTGGCGCAGTGGTTGAGAGTCCGCCTGCCGATGCAGGGGACATGGGTTCGTGCCCCGGTCCAGGAGGATCCCACATGCCGCGGAGCGGCTGGGCCCGTGAGCCATGGCCGCTGAGCCTACGCGTCCGGAGCCTGTGCTCTGCAACGGGAGAGGCCACAGCAGTGAGAGGCCCGCGTACCGCAAAAAAAAAAAAAAAAAAAAGGGGGACATGAGCCAATGGCAGAAGATGATGACTAGAAACTTCACACAGGAGATCTCTCAGGTCTCACCATCCCTATCACTTTCTGCCCCAAGTAGGTCCTTTGCAGTTTGCGGGGACCGTCCCAGAGTCAACGCTGCAAGTCCCGTGTCCCAGAGAAGCCCTAGGTGCTGGGCAAACCCGGGCCTCTTGATCTCTGACTCTCTGCATGTGTGTGACTATGTGTCTGTCTCGTAAGCACAGGCACACACAGACACACAGGTGCACACATGTACACACACGCGCACACACGCATACATGTACCCACACACAATCGTACACACACACAGTGTGCACGAATACATGTGCACGTGTGTGCACATGCAACGCACACACGTGTACACGTGTGCGTGCACGTGTGCACTTGCGCGCGCGCACACACACACACAGGGACTCTTGAACTGAATACACAAAAAGTTGGGCACACCTCCAGAGTCCAGGTAACTCACTTTTACAGAAAACTCTAGAATAAAACAGCCCTCCCTCCACTCTGCCATCCACCTATCACCACAACAGATTTGTGCCCAATATCACGCCCGGTCTGTAAACACAGAGCCACCTTTGTATACATCCTTCCACAGCCCCGGGGAAGTTTCCAGAGCACCCCAAAGTCCTGGGAAAGGCCACCCTATAAGCAGTCTGCTACCCAGAGGAAGTGTGGTTTACTAAGCACAAACCTGAACAGTGAGATCTGGGCTTTCTCGGGCTTGGCCTGCATTGGCCTGAGCATAGATGTCTGTAACAGAGAAGCGGGCCGGCCCCACCATGGCCTCTGCCCTCCTGACTGGAAACAGACGCTCCTGGCACACAGTCTGGGGCGCTTGCCCACCTCACACCTACACGTGGAAACCTGAACTGGAGAAAACTGAAAGCATTTGCCCACAGGGGCCAGGTAAGGAGACTGATGACCAGCTTCTCCATGAGGGAGTGAGGAATGCGGCACAGCAGTGACCACGTCTCGTTTACATGCCGACCGTGGCTGCCGTTTACTGAGCCGTCATTACATGCCAGCACGCACCGCTGGGACCCAGCAGAAAACGCCAGGTCGTAGCTGGGGGCACAGGGGCTTCGAGAAGAAAACAAAATTAGGGTCAAAGGATTTCTATCAACTCAGATTTACACATTTTCAAAAATATAACATGAAGATATAAATATAAACATGACTGGGGCAGTGTCCAGATTGGAGGAAACCAAAGAGACATGACAAATGCAACATGGGTCCTGGAACAGAAAAGTGGGGAACTGGAGAAATTCAAGTAAGGGTTGAGGATTAGCAATCGTATTGTACCAATGTTAATTCCTTACTTTGATAACCGTGTTGTGCTCATGTAAGATGTCAACACAGAAGGAGCCTGACGAAGAAACTTATTACTATTTTGGCAACTTTTCTCTAAGTCTAAGATCACTTCAAAATAAAAAGTTTGAAAAGATACATTATGCAAGGAACATGCAAGAGATTATAAAAATAAACCCTGCAGATCAGATGCATTCTTTTGTAAAGATATTCCAAGGGTACTGCAAAGACTATGAAAATTGACTTTCATTTCGTTTTTAGACTTCAGACTACAAAGTAACCCTTGCAAACAAAGGCAGCAAAGGATGTTTGAGCCTTAGTGTTTGTAGTTCGTCAAATGCTAAGGACATTTCACTTTGTTATCAAAGCCACTTGTCACATTCTGAACTCAGGGGCACCATCCAGATGGGCTGTGGATATCCAGGCTGGGTGAGCCAGGATCTTCCTGGAACTCAGTGTGTTAGGGGAACTCTGGGCCTTAATAAGGGGACAGTGGTAGCCCCCTGGGGTCCTGGCTTTGGACACCGTCAGGACGGAGTCTGCGGTCTGTGCTGGCCCATGTGTGTGACAGGGTGTGGGGACACCACGTGCCGGGCCCTGCATGAGGCCCTTCCACTGGAGCGCCCTGCACAGGAGGCCTGCCTTGTTTTACAAACCAGGAGAGGTCCCCAGAAAATCTGAATGACCTGCCCCAGGCAGAACTACCACCACTTCCAGGGCCTGATGGGAATGCAGGTCTGACTCTGCAGCCAGCATCCAGCTCACAACAGAGGATGCCTGAGGATGGCTTCCCAACCGTGACCCGGGTCACCAGGGGCAGTCACTGGTGGCATGTGGGCAGGTCAGCCGCCACCAGAGGGCTGAGTGGACACCTTGCCAGCACAGGCCTTCTGAGGACGGTGCTGCAGACAACGCCAGTGCCCTAGTAGAGCAACCAGTCATGGGAAGGGACTCTGGGCACAACTGCCAACACCCCTACCCCAGCCCCCCAAGGACCGGCACCCCCCAGCAATGGTCTCCACCCTTGGGAAGCATCCACCCCACTGGTAAAAGGCATGGGGCGTGTGCCCCCAGTGATGCACATTCACTTACGTATAACGTACATACATCTTCTGTGGAACTCGCACACTAAGAACGTTATAAATGCCCTAAAAATAGAATGTTCTAAAAATCAGATGCATATAAATAGGAGTGGTGATATTTACTTCCCATTCTCCAAAAGGCTTTTCTTCCCCACAGCCCACTCTGGAGACCACTGGGGTATTAAGTCTGTAGTCCCTGCAGCCTGTGTGTCCGAGTCTCCCTCCTGGAGGAGGGGGAAGGAGGAGGTGGGATGTGAGGCTGGTGCGGGCTCTAGCCCAGCTCCAGATGCCCTGTCGGGGGGAGGTCTACAGGCCTCCAAACAGACCAGCTGCTGGCCTTGGATCACACACCTGCCTCCCACCCCAAGGCACTCTGCACTACTACCAGAGGTAGAATGAGAAAGCAGCTGAGGGCTTCCCTGGTGGCACAGTGGTTGAGAGTCCGCCTGCCGATGCAGGGGATGCTGGTTCGTGCCCCGGTCCGGGAAGATCCCACATGCCGCGGAGCGGCTGGGCCCGTGAGCCATGGCCGCTGAGCCTGCGCGTCCGGAGCCTGTGCTCCACAACGGGAGAGGCCACAACAGTGAGAGGCCTGCATACCGCAAAAAAAAAAAAAAAAAGAGAAAGCAGATGAGCATGTCACTTCCCTGCTTAAAATCCTTCCAGGACCCCCCAAGACTTTGAAGATAAAATACAAAATGCTTAAAATGGTGTCCAGAGCTTGACCCAAGATCCTCAATCAAATCAACTCCCCCAGTCACAGCCACCCCCAGGTAGAGGACCAGCTTGGAGGGTGGCTCCACCTTGAAGCCACTGCAGGGCCAGAAGAAGATGTAGAATGATGGGTAGGACTGGTCAAAGGTGGTCTAAGCTGCCCTTATTGCTCTAAGCAGGACTTCAACAGCCTGGACAATGCCCTGGACAGAGCCCTACGACAGGAAATGCTCAAAGAACACTGAAGCAATGAAGGACTGCCAAGAAGGATGGATGGATGGATGCATGGATGGGTGGATGGGCGGATGGGTGGATGGATGGGTGGATGGATGGGTGGATGGATGGATGGATGGATGGATGGGTGGATGGGTGGATGCGTGGATGGGTGGATGGGTGGATGGGTGGATGAACAGATGAAGGAGTGGAGGGATGGAGGGATGGACAGATGGACAGATGGGGAGGTGGTGAAGCAGGAGGGGGAAAGGGACCAGATTTGGACTCCTGCACTGCCTCACCGGCTCACCCAAGAGTGCCAGTATTGCAATAGCCTTGGCAAGAGCAGGGGAACAGCTTCCTATAAAGCCTGTATTAAATACTAAAATTCATCTACAGAGAAATCACAAGAAGCCATTTCCTGAGTCTGCTCCCCCAGTGTTGCATTGCTGCAGAATCTGAGCTGTGCTGGAGGATTTCCCATCACAGGGGACAGTACAAGAAGCAGCAAGGAGCTGGGCCCCAGACACCAATATTCAATCAGAAGGCGTTAGCACAAGGGGCATTAAAATGGCCAGCCCCCCCCCACCCCGTTCACTGGAATGTCTTCAAGAACCTACAAGTAAGGACTTCCCTGGTGGTCCAGTGGTTAAGACTCCATGCTTCCACTGCAGGGGGCATGGGTTCAATCCCTGGTCAGGGAACTAAGATCCCACATGCCACGAGGTGCGGCCAAAAAAAAAAAAAGAGTCTACAAGTAAGAAGAACACTTTGTTATGCTGGGGAGTGGATATACCAGTGTCTACTGTCTTACTCCTTTTTATTTGTCTTAAATAATTCACAGTAAAGTATTTTTACTTGGAAAACAATGTACAGAAACTGAGCTCGGCTCAGAGAAGCAATTCTGTTCTGAAATTTCTTTGAAAAAAATAAATATTTTGATTTACTAAATTAAATGCACAATCCATTTTGAAAGGAGCATAAATCAAGGTACTTAAGTCAACTATTGTCAAATACTTTTTATGAAACTTTTCTCCCAAACTGGATCATGAAAACAAGAGTTCTTCAGGATACCAGCCCTATTAAGACCTTGTCAAAGGAAAAGCCATTTCTCAGAGGGGTTAGCAATGCCCTTCTGACCCAAGTAGGATGACAAGGGGCCAGGGAACTGGGAGGGCCAGACCACTGGGCAAAGCCAGAGACACATCGTTCCTGCCGAGGCCCGAGCTCTCCCCCCAGCCCTGGACCTTTATTCCCCATTCCTGGTACATAATGAAGGCAATAAAATGATTTCGAAATAAGAGCCATAAAAAGAAAGTTAATTTATCAGTATTTAGCCTCCCTGAGCCACAATGGAATTATCTGAAGCAGCTGTATCTGTTCAACAATGTGACAAGAAAGTCAGTAGTGACCAGATGGCTGTTTTATATCTGTTTAAAAGGAAAGCAGAACCAAAAAAGGGGGAGGGGTATAATTTGACCTCTATTCTTATCTAATTTGAGATGTCAGTGCATACAGGTGGGCCTCAGTCTTTTAACTAGTGCGCAGTATCCTACACTATGAATGAGGTAATTTGTCCAGCCTTTCCTCTATTGACTAGCATTTTGGTTGTTCCCGTAACACTGTATGGGGCATCCTTGTACCAATATCTTCGTGCACAGGTGCACAGACTTCTGAAGGAGATGCTCAAAGCAGTGGAACTGCTCAGTCAAGTTCTATCTGCTACTAGTTTTGATTAACATTGCTAAGTTCTTCTAAAATGCTTCACCCGCTTGCTGCCACCAGCAGTGTATCACAGCCTCACTTCCTTGTACTCTCATCAAATGATGCCATCAACTTTTACTTTTTACCAGACAAAACAAAGGGATCTTCTAATCTGCACTTCCTGCATCATGGGTGAGATTAAGCCTCTATTCAAACCTTGGTTACCATTTGTCTTTTTTCTGGGAACTGCCTAATAATAGTCTTTTCCCAGTTTCCTATGTGTTTTGGCCTCTTGTTTGTTATTAATTTGTAGGTGCTCTTTATAGATTCTAAGAATTAGTTCTTTATTTTTAAAAAAGAAAATGTTTCATAAACGGAGAGACATACCATGTTTATGGATTAGATGCCACAACACAGTAAAAAAGAGAAGTCTCTGCAAATTGATTCAGAGCGTTAATGCAATTCCTATCCAAATGCCAGCATGGTTTTCATAGACATAATAAGTTTATTCTAAAATTAATGTGGAACAGCTCAGGGTCTAGAAGAGCTAAAACAAGTCTGACAAAGGAGAATAAAGCAGGAGGAGTCGCTGTGCTCAACATCAAGGCTTACTATATAAACACCAGAGCAAAGAAGACAGTGTGGTGATGGGGGAGCGGCAGACACATGGAGACCCCAGAAACAGACCCACACAAATAAGTGCAACCGATTTTTGACGAAAGCATAAAAATGGGGGAAGGACAGTCTTTTCAACAGATGCTGGATCTACTAGACAGCCATAGGCAAAAAAAGACCTACCTAAAGATGGACGGATTACATCAGTCCCAATGTCCTGATTGTACCATACTTTGCAAGGCTCTGCCATTAGGGGAAACTGGGTGAAGGTTCACAGTATCTCACTATTATTTCTTACAACTGCATGTGAACCTATAATTACCTCAATAAAAATCTCAATCAAAAATGTTGAGAAGGGCTTCCCTGGTGGCGCAGTGGTTGAGAGTCCGCCTGCCGATGCAGGGGACACGGGTTCGTGCCCCAGTCCGGGAAGATCCCACATGCCGCGGAGCGGCTGGGCCCGTGAGCCATGGCCGCTGAGCCTGCGCGTCTGGAGCCTGTGCTCCCTGGCTTCCACTGCAGGGGGTATGGGTTTGATCCCTGGTTGGGGAACTAAGATGCCACAAGCCATGCAGTACGGCCAAAAAATAGAATAAAATTGAAATTTAAAAAAAAGGAGTACCTGTGAGCGAAGAGAGACCACCCGTCGGTGATGGGGATGTACAAACAGGAACCTGAGAGCAACTCTGGCTTTATTTGTCAAAGTATCTCCTTTGACAAAATACAAATAAGATCTGTGGATTGGAATTTATCCAGGGGAAGCTGGGTGAAGGTATACAGGTCCCCTGGGTACTATTTTTGCAACTTTTCAAGATGATAAAGTTTAAAAAATAAAATACATTTAAGGCAACAAAAAAAAGAATATTGCCATTAGAATGTAAATGACACTAAATCCATTCCTCGGGCTCAGATGCCAGTTTTCCAGAACACACTTGGAAAGGCTATTCCAACACAGCCATAGTTAAGGAGGGGACTGAGACACAAGGAGTCTAAGCTTGATTTCAAACCTCCTTTCCCTTGGGGGGCAAAGACTTTTAAGTGTTTGGACAGGCAAACATGGGGCTGGAGGTCAAGGGTGGTCAAGTATACAACATCCCCTTCCTTGCCAGCTGAGGACGGGCACAGCCACAGTGCTTACCCAACATCCAAGCACACCCCCAAGCCCTCCATTAAGTGAGTGACGCTGACAGAAACGTGAACAGAGATGACGCGTCAGAGCTGGTGAGGTACCTCCACCCCTCTCTCCTTCTGCCGGGGAGGCCAGTGTTACGAGCTGGAGGGAGCCTGGATCCCTGAGTCAGGAGCAGACTCCTACCAACCCAGGCGATACCTTGGTGATACCAACTTTTGTTGTGTTAAGCCATGGAGATTTCTGAGTGTCTGCTGTGGCAGCTAGCATTTCTTAAGATAGTCCCAATAAAGATAATTCCATGCAGAGAATAATTAACCTAGAACTTCTAAGAAAAGAACAAAAGTGCCAAAATTTAGCAGGTTACAATATCTTCATAGGAAAGAATGAAAATATCCAAGCCTCCTTCATATGTAGATGTTTCCTCCATTATCCTACAGAAGTACTCACATGAGTACGAAAAAAATTACATACAAGCATGTTTACTGCCACACTGCCTATTTGTGTTAGCAAAAAAAAAAAAAATTAAATTAAATGCCCATCAAACAGGGAAAGAATACAGCCATTCAACAACCTATTCTCTGTGGTCCCCACACACTCCCCTGATGTGTGCTCTGCTAAACTCAATCAGCAGTGCCCACAGCTGGGCCACGCACAGGGATATCCATAAGATGTGAATTTTCTGGGATGGATGATAGTCACTGATACAGGATGCTGAGTACATGGGGATTTGTTACACTATCCATCCTCTCTATTTATGTGAGTTCAAAGTTTTCTATAATACAAAGTTTTAAAAATGTAAATTTTAGAAAAACTGCCATAGTGAAAGCTGACTAACCCTTGCAGTAATCAGAAATGATTATGTTCACTAAAAGAGGCAAGAAAACTAACCCAGGCAGATAAAGCAATTGCTCTAGTACCTCAGTGGTTAGAATGGGCTGCCGATTAACTCATTAGTCTACGAAAATCACTCACATAAATTCAGTGGTAATCGAAGCTATTTAGATCTAGATTAACTTAAGAGAGTTCATGACCTTGTTTGAAAAACAAATATATTGAATAGGAAGCATTCCCAATGGACCCACATTTTCTAGACTATATTGTAGACCCTAAGATTCAGTTCTTGTTTTGTTGTTACTGAAATTAAATTTAAATGGAATATCAAAATATAGTGAAACAAATTAATAACCAAAAGCACTCTTTGAAATAACTTTATATTTTACAGAAGCATGATCCATAAATATTTATTCATTTTCCAACTCATGATTACCTTTTAAAATAATAATGTGCCAAAATTAGTTATTTGTTGTCTTCTTGATGACACGCATTCTGACAGGTGTGAGGTGGTGTCTCATTGGGGTTTTGATTTGCATTTCCCTGATGATTAGTGATGTTGAGCATCTATTGGCCGTTTATATGTCTTCTTTGGAGAAATGTCAATTCAGGGTCTCTGCCTATTTTTTAATCGGATTGTTTGTTTTGTTGATACTGAGCTGTATGGTTTCTGTACATAATCTGGATATTAACCCATTATCAGATGTATCCTTTGCAAATATCTTCTCCCATTCAGTAGGTGGTCTTTTCATTTTGCTGATAGTTTCCTTCACTACGCAAAAGATTTTTTTTTTTTCTCACTGTTGTGGCCTCTCCCGTTGTAGAGCACAGGCTCCGGACGCACAGGCTCAATGGCTACAGCTCACGGGCCCAGCCACTCCGCGGCATGTGGGATCTTCCCGGACCGGGGCACGAACCCGTGTCCCCTGCATCGGCAGGCGGAGTCTCAACCACTGAGCCACCAGGGAAGCCCTGCAAAAGCTTTTTAGTTTGATGTAGTCCAATTTGTTTATTTTTGCTTTTGTTCCCTTGCCTGAGGAGACATATCCAAAAATATACTGCTAAGATCAATGTCAAAGCATGTTCTGCCTATTTTCTTCTAGTTTTATGGTTTATGATTAAGTCTTTAATCCATTTTGAGCTTGTTTTTGTATATAGCGTAAGAAAATGGTCTAGTTTCATTCTTTTACATGTAGCTGTCCAGTTTCCCTAATACCATTTATTGAAGAGGCTGTCTTTTCCCCATTGTATATTCCTGCCTCCTTTGTCACAGATGAACTGACCTTACAAGTGTGGCCAGGGTGTGAAGAAAAGGGAACCCTCCTGCACTGTTGGTGGGAATGTAAACTGATGCAGCCACTATGGAAAACAGTATGGAGAGTCCTCAAAAAATTAAAACTAGAATTACCATAAGATGCAGCAATTCCACTTCGGGGTGTTTACCCAAAGAAAACAAAAACACTAATTGAAAGAGACATATGCACCCCTATGTTCATTGCAGCACTATTTATAATAGCCAACATACGGAAGCAACCCAAGTGCCCATCAATATATGAATGGATAAAAAAGATATAGTATGTATACATACATATATATATATATACACACATACACACACACACACACACACACACACACACACACACAGAGTGGAATATTAAACCACCATAAAAAAGAATGAAATCTTGCCATTTGCAACAACATGGATGGATCTAGATGGTATCATGCTAAGTGAAGTAAGTCAGGCAGAGAAAGACAAATACCATATGATTTAACTTACATGTGGAAAACAAACAAACAAAGCAAAACAGAAACAGACTCACAGATACAGAGAACAAACTGGTAGTTGAGGAGGGAGGGAGCTGGGAAAAGATGAATAAGACTGAGGTACAAACTTCCATTTACAAAATAAATAAGTTACATGAACATAATACACAGCATAAGGAATACAGCCAATAATACCACAGTAATTTTGTATGGTGACAGATGGTTACTAGACCTATCACGATGATCATTTAGTAATGTATTTAAACGTCGAATCACTATGTTGTATACCTGAAACTAACATAGTATTACATGTTAACTATCCCCCGTAAAACAGATAGATAGATAAAGGTGATCTTACCAAAAAGAACACTGTTAATACCGATTAATGCTCAAAAAAGGACGTTCTTTTAACTTTGTAAGGCACTTTTATTTGCATATGATTCCTTATTAACCTAAACTTTTACTCAACAAAATTGTTTCCAGCCTATCAAACACAGACAATACTTCTAACTGTGACATACAGAGGCTCTGGAGATGGGCCAGTGATTCCCAGAACCTGGAGAAATACAACAGAATAAGTAAGCCCTGAAAGACGGCTTTGCAAGCAGCTACTGAGGATTCTGGTCAATACCATCCAACTTTGGGGGAGAAAAGGAACACACAGACCTGTAAACCTCAGTGCAACTACAAGTGAACTGAAGGTCACTGGCAAGGACATGAATCCACTTCTAGAACAGCTGATTCCTGAAGGACCAAACCTCACCCACTGGTCTTTGTTTGAACAGACCATGTTATAAATCAGAAAGATGGTAGTTAAGGAAGTTCAGTCAGAAGAAGCCTGAGGCAGGATGACCTAAAAGACTGTCTTCTGTTGGAACGCAGCTCACTCACTTAGTGGCCGCGTCCCAAGACCTTGAACAAGTTAATCAAGGAGAGAATTGCGCTTCTCCCCTCTCACGGTGGTTGTGAGGATCACACGCATGGATGCAAAGCTTAGAAACTGTTAGTTCTCAACTTTGTTTTTATTAACAATGACAGTCTGCTATTTATTATAATCCTTCTTCATGTATAACAACTTCATTTTTCAAAAGCAAGGTTTACTTTTAGAGTTATACATTTCTCCACCCCTCCCCCCAAAAAACATTCTCAACACTTTTTAAAAAAATTTTTATTGGAGTAGAGTTGATTTACAATGTTGTGTTAGTTTCATGTGTACAGCAAAGTGAATCATTTATACATATATCCACTCTTTTTTTTTTTACATTCTTTTCCCATTGGGCTATTACAGAGAATTGAGTAGAGTTCCCTGTGCTATACAGCAGGTTCTTATTAGTTATCTATTTTAGATATAGTTCAACACTTCTTTTTTTTTAAGCATTTTATTTTTTAAATTTTATTTATTTTTTTAACATTTTTATTGGAGTATAATTGTTTTACAATGGCGTGGTAGTTTCTGCTTTATAACAAAGTGAATCAGCTATACATATACATATATCCCCATATCTCTTCCTTCTTGCATCTCCCTCCCTCCTACCCTCCCTATCCCACCCCTCTAGGTGGTCACAAAGCACCAAGCTGATCTCCCTGTGCTATGCGGCTGCTTCCCACTGGCTATCAGTTTTACATTTGGTCAACACTTCTTTTTTAAAAAAAGAAACTTCTGGAAAGAACAGCAGAGCTACTATGCAAAGAGAGAAGAGAGTTTAGAAGTTGATGAATCTGTGTCTGGCTAACTCGTAAACAAGCAGACTGGCTGTCTGTTGAGCTGATTTACCTCTCATATTATTATATGGCCCTGGTAAGTAAAATTACTTGTATTTCATAAGCTGCTTTCATTTTTTAGCATATTTTTATTCCATACTCAAAGCACCAAACTCAACTACTACTTTCAAATATCTGTAGACACTAGATCAGTATTTAAGTTCAAGCAAAGATAATTCATGAATCTGGTCACTATTCTTCAATTAATATTAGGTGACATGGTACTCAGGCACAATGTATTTGTTAAATGCCACATCCGCAAAAATTACATTTCTGCTCAATATTCTGTAACAACCTAAATGCGAAAAGGATTTGAAAAAGAATAGATACATGTATATGTATAACTGATTCACTTTGCTGTACACCTGTAACTAACACACACCATTGTTAATCAACTATACTCCAATATAAAATAAAAAGTTAAAAAAAATTACATTTCTAAAGCAAGTCAGCCAACACCTGCTCCGAGCACCTGTCCTCCAACCCCGGTGCCACTGTCCCTCCCTTCTGGGGGTGCCCACAGCTGAAGGGGCCAGTGCACTCCCCAAAGAGACCCAGGTGCCCGAGGGGGCCGGGAAGGCTGACCCTGTGAGGGGCCCTGTACGTGGCATCCCTGACCCCATGTCCTTCAAGACTACACCTAAGATGAGGTACCCACACAGCGACACAAAGCTGGGCCCAGGAAGTCACTGCATGCATCCCCAGAAGGGTTCCCTCACCCGTCACCACCTGCCGAGGCCTCCAGGCTGCACCTGGCTTGGTCCAAAGGCTGGATGGGCCCCTCCAGGCTCAGCCCGTTGGTTCCCAAACAGGAGCCAAGCAGGAACGAAAGAAAAAGCGTTGCCTAAGGATCTGATTGACTTATTCTTCCTAGGAGCTCCTCTACCAGACTGAAAACATAAACAGAAATGAGACTTTTCCCTCACCGCTTTAAAGAATATTTCACTCTTACAACTATAATTTTCCAGGTAACATTTAATGAGAATCCCCCAAAATGCCTGGAAGTGCACTTAATGTTAAGGATGGGGTGTGTAAGGATATGCAACGACTTAAACACAGAATCACTCTATCTGAGTGCCTGCACGCCGTCCCCTTGGCCACAGCTGCTGATGGTACCATGCAAGTTCCAGCTCAGCTGACAGCCAGGACTCCCTCCCTCAAGCAAGCACTGAGGATCTTTTTGCCCCAGGGCCTTCTCAGAAGTCACAGGAGCCTGCTGGCCTGCCTGGAAAGCCAACAGGGGTGGGAACCAGCAGCTAAAGGCCCCATCTCCATCCTCTGGACAGACAACCCCGGAGGGCATTCTGCACCCTTTAGTAAGTGGGCTGGTCAGAAGTACCGCAGATGCACCTCTGTCTCTGTATAACTGTAAGAATCTGCTGAGCCCCATGCCCTAACCCTTTGGAGCGGCTCTTGGCCTCGATCTTGTTATGCCTCAGAAGGAGGAATTCTTACCAGATCCAACAAGAACAGTGGTTTTCAGCATTAGCTGCATGTTGGCATCTCCTGGGGAGCTTTGAGAAGCTCTGATGCTCAGATCACCCCCCAGAAACATCACACTGACCTGTCTCAGGTGGGGCAGGCTGCCTAGGGCTCACCCTATACCAGGACCCAGGAGTTCCAACCTAACCAGGAATACAGTCAGCGGAGCCCCGCAGGGAGGGCCAGAAGATGCAGAGGCTCTCAAGGGGACCAGTCTTGAGAGGTTTAAGATAAATCCTCTCTTAACAGACTAGCGGCTGCCAGAAACGTGGGGTGGGGGATGGGCAGAGTGGGTAAAAGGGGTCAAAAGGTACACATTTTCGGGGCTTCCCTGGTGGCACAGTGGTTGGGAGTCCGCCTGCTGATGCAGGGGACGCGGGTTCGTGCCCCGATCCGGGAGGATCCCACATGCCACGGAGCGGCTGGGCCCGTGAGCCATGGTCGCTGAGCCTGCGCATCCGGAGCTTGTGCTCCGCAATGGGAGAGGCCACAACGGTGAGAGGCCCGCGTACCGCCAAAAAGAAAAAAAAAAGGTACACATTTTCGGTAATAAAATAAATAAGTCCTGGGATGTAACGTACAGCATGGTGACTATAGTTAATAATACTGTACTGCATATTTGAAAGTTGCTAAGAGCACACATCTTAAGAGTTCTTATCACAAGAAAAAAGAAATTTGTAACTGTATATGGAATGGATGTTAACTGGACTTGTGATCGTTTCACAATATATACAAATACTGAATCATTATGTTGTACCTCTGAAACTAATATGTTATGTGACAATTATATCTCAATTTTTTTAAAAAGATAAATCCTCTCTTTACCAGAATGTATGAGAGATGGCAGGTCCCTGAGAGTGGGAGGCAGATAAATGAACTACATACCAACAGATAGTCTTTGCTTTTATATAACTGGAATCACACTACATGTATTCTTTGGAGATGTGCTAGCTTCATACAATAACAGAGCCGCTGTTTTTCACACAAGTTCATAGATCGCTACTGCGTTCAATTTTTAAAACGAACCAGCCAGTTGTCATAACACCTCTGATGAAAACCCACCTCTTGCCCTGATCTGAAACGCTATCTTTATCACAAACCAAACTTCTCATAGACAATCGGTCTCCCTTTCAGGCCTCTCATCTCCTTGGTGATAGGTTTCTTGCTCAGCCAGCACCATCTGTTTTTATTAACTATAACGCTGTAATACATTTTATACCTAGGAAGGCCAGTATACTCAGTGAGATTTTTTTAAATTACATTTATCTCTTTAATTCCACTGGAATTTTTTTAAGGTATAGTAAAAAGTAAGGCCGTAAAATGATTAATTTTTCCATAATTGCCAACCAGTTGCCCAATTACTGCTTATTGTGAAATCCTTCCTCTGCCATTAATGTGTAATGCCTACTTTATAACATGTCATATTCTTGCACAGTAAATATCAAATATTCAATTCTGAACTGCCTTCCCTTATTTGGTGGAAGATCCCTGCCCTTTGGGAACTTATATTCTAGCAGGGGAAATAAACGATAATTTTTTTAGGTAACCAAAAGTTACAGTTATAATATTTTAGAAGGTGATAAATCTTTAAAAAAAGAGCAAGAAGTGGGGCAGGGCTTCCCTGGTGGCGCAGTGGTTGAGAGTCCGCCTGCCGATACAGGGGACACGGGTTCGTGCCCCAGTCCGGGAAGATCCCACATGCCGCAGAGCAGCTGGGCCCGTGAGCCATGGCCGCTGAGCCTGCGCGTCCAGAGCCTGTGCTCCGCAATGGGAGAGGCCACAACAGTGAGAGGCCCGCGTACCGGGAAAAAAAAAAAAAAGAAGTGGGGCAGGTAGGAGGCCCTGGAAGTACAGAGCAGGCTGGGGTCAGGGGCAGGCTGCAGTACGATGCTGGGTGATCAGGGTCGGGGCCAGGAGTGTGGGCGCTGCGGGGAGGAAGAAGAAGAGCAGACTGCAATATGACAGAGGGTGTAGGGCTGACTTCACCGGCGTGTGATCACAGCAGGCACATGGGGCCTCGTGCTCAGAGGACCTGCACTTGGCCCACTGCTCTGCCACTGCCATCGTGAAATTCTTAATAATTTTATCTTCGACTCTTGTGTTTTGCAGCAGAGTCCAGTGGGACAAGGGAGCATGCGCGTGAGCAGGGCAGATGTGCTCACGACGTGTGTCTGCCGCCCCATCCACACACAGCATCCTGGAGCACACGGTGTCAGGTGAGCATGTCAGGTCCAGGACTGAGGAAGCGGGGTGCTGACAGCCCGGAGAGGCCACGATTCCTACTGAACCAGAACTTGCTTTGAATGCAGAAAGCAGGTGATGGTGTTTAGCGTGAAGGTCTGACATGGCCACTCTGCTCTCACCCTTGTCCAGAGAGGGCTCACTTCCGCCCTGGTCTCTTTCAGGGCCTTGGGGACACATGTGAGTAGGTACCCATTACACTGGCACTTCTCGGCCTACAGACCCGCAGCAGCAGCCTGAGGTCCCAGACGGCATCACTTCAAAGGCCGAACACTCTGCATCCCTAGAAAGGATGCAGGAAAAACCCTCGGGATTACTATCCACACCAGAATCCTCATGTGATGACTGAAACAAGTGATGTCCACTCTGCTGTGGACAGCATTTTAGCAAATGCTGACACAGAACTTCAAACAGCACGGAAAATGAATCCCCGAGAGTCCCAAATGAGCTTCCTGGCTGTGGTTACCGTTGCTGCCACTGTCTTTCAGATGTGAGCCTTTTTCTCCTTTTTCTACCCACAATCCAGGTATCAGAACTCAAAAAGTGAAAGCCACATTCCCACCAAACACAACTTCAGCCAGGAACAGGAATCCAAAGCAGTTTAAATGTTAGGAAACCTCCGTGGTTCCCTTTACTCCACTATTAATAGGCCAGGAGGAATGTTATTTAGCATTAAAAGCAAAACCCAGGAAACACGCACCGACAGAACACAGAGACGTCACTTCTAAGGAACTGAGACCATGTCTCTCTCCTAAACTTGTAGGAGCTGGTGTCTGAGTGGATCGCGCTTTTCCACTCCTGGTGGGAAGACACAGCCGGCCACACGCTTGCTTCCGGCCGAGGCTGTAAGCAGTCGAGGGCTCTGCAGTCCAGGGTGGCCCGCAGAGCTCTCCCTGGAGGTGTGGGTGGGGATCAGGAGACAGCGCGTTTCCATCTCCACAGGTGAAAAAGGAGACGCTTCAACAAAACTCAAGAGGCTGCCTGTCACTGCCGCGTCCCTCTAAGCCCTGAAGTTATGGGCTTATTTATCTTCGGAGAATTCGGTTTCCCGTGGCTTGTGAAGCCAGCTGGGCTCTGACCTGATTCCCTCCCTCTCCTTCCCTTGATTTGCCAAACGTCACGCGTGAGCACAGAGCTGATTTATCACAGGTCTATGCTGGGGCCTGAAGCAGGCTCGAAATGAACTCCTGAAGGCACTTTTCACATCACCTGACGCCACAGCCAAGGAACGGGCCCAGCTGAGAGGTGAGTCTCCCCAGGGGCCCAGCACGTCTTTCAGGTCCATTATCCTTAACCTCCAGTGATTCCTCCTCCTGTCTTGTTTCATTAAATTCTACTAAGAGACACATGAAGAAAGACTAAATGGAAAGTTGGTTGCACATATGTGGTAGTTTAATCCCAGTTCACTTCTGGGTGGTAGGCCCACATTTTCTGCTTTTTAAGTCTGACTGCTTTTCCCAAAATACCTCTCTCTTAATAAAGCCACACTTTTTTTTTTTTCGGCCGCACTGCACGGCATGTGGGATCTTAGTTCCCCAACCAGGGATGGAACCCGCACCCCCTGCATTGGAAGCTCGGAGTCTTAACCACTGGACCGCCAGGGAAGTCCCTAAAGCTACACACTTTTGAGACAATTTCATCATTAACAATAATTCTCACTCAGTGAGACAGTAACGTTGAGCAAGTGTCAGTAAAACTCTCATTTACTGACTGGGATGACAACTGTACCAACTTAAAGATTCTAGACCCAACATTCACAATGGCTAAAGTTGAGTGCTGTTATATTACTCTCCATACGTTCAGCATGTTTGAAATATTTCAAATTTAAAAAATAATAATAAAAGTCTGTTGCCTCGAAAATCTACATCCACAAAAGAGATGCAAACAAGAATGATTTTTGCATCATTGTTAGTAACAGCAAAAAACTGCCAACAACCCCTAAGTCCATCAAAAGGAGAACAGCTAATCAAAGGCAGTGTATTCACATGGCAGAATCCTGTCTCGCAGTTAAAATGAATGAACTAGCTGTAGATGTAACAACACAAACAACATTGCTGGTGGGAAAAGCAGCCTGTTTCAGGACCGTAAATGTAGAACAATACCAACAATACCATGGAGGTCAAGGGCATGTGCACACACATGCGTGCACACACACATGTGCATGTATGTACACACATCCATCCAGAATGTAATCCTCAGGAAACCCAAATTGAGAGACATTTTCAAAATAACTGACCTGTACTCATCCAAAGAGTCAAGGTTATGAAAGTCAAGGAGAGACCAAGGAACTAACGTAGAATGAAGGAAACTAAAGACATATGACTATTGAATGCAACATGATTCTGAACAACTGCAAAAGACCAGCTATTGGGATAACCGTTAAAACATGAATGGGGTCTGAGGACTGGATGGTGTTAAAATGCCAATGATAGTTTTTCTGATTTTTTTTTTTCGGCCACACCATGCAGCTCGTGGGGTCTCAGTTCCCCAACCAGGGATCAAACCTGTGCCCCCTGCAATGGAAGTGTGGAGTCTTAACCACTGGACCGCCAGGAAATTCCCTAGTTTTTCTGATTTTAATGGATGTTTGGGGGTTCTATAAGAGAATGTCTTTGCTTGCAAGAAATATAGACTAACATGTTCAGGGGTGATGGGGTATCAGGTCAGCAACTTACTCTCATGTGGCTCAGGGAAAGTCACTGGTACTGTTTTTCCAACTTGCCTGCAAATAAAACCTTATGACATTCACTTTACACCATATATAAAAATTAAGTGAAAATAAACATGAAAGGCTAAATTATAAATCTCTTAAAAGAAAATATAGGAGGAAACCTTCATGACACTAGATTTGGCAACAATTCCTTGGATATGACACCAACAGCACTGTCCACAAAAGAAAAAATAGATAAATTGGACTTCATCAAAATGTAAAACTTTTGTGCATCAAAGGATACTATTAAGAGTGAAAAGGCAACTCACAGAATGGGAGAAAATATTTTCAAATCATATATCTGATAAAGGGTTAATATCTAGAATAGATTAAAAAAAAATCTCCTACAACTCAACAAAAAAACAGCCCAATTCAAAAACAGGCAAAGCACTTGAGTAGATATTTCCCCAAACAACACACACAAATAGTTATTAAGCACATGAAAAGATGCTCAACATCCCTGGGCATTAGGAAAATGCAAATCAAAACCACAATGAGATATCACCTCATACCCATTAGGGTGACTATTATTAAAAAAAAACAAACAGGAAATAACAAGTGTTAGGGAGGATGTGGAGGAACTGGAACCCTTGGGCACTGTTGGTGGGAATATTAAATGGTGCAGCCACTGTGGAAAATGATAGGGCAAATCCTCAAAAAATTAAACAAATAATTATGAATATGATTCAGCAATCCCATTTCTAAGTATATACCAAAAAAAATTGAAAGCAGGGTCTCAAACAGGTATTTGTACACCCATGTTCATAGCAGCACTATTCACAATAGCCAAGAGTGGAAATAACCCAGATGTCCATCAACAGACAAATGAATAAACAAAATGTGGTCTATACGTACAATGCAGTATTATTCAGCCTTAAAAAGGAATGAAATTATGATATGTGCAACAACATAGATGAACTCTGAATACATTATATGCTAAGTGAAATAAGCCAGGCACAAAGACAAATATTGTACAATTCTACTTATGTTGGGTCTCTAGTAGTCAAATTCAGAGACAGAAAGTTGAATGCTGGTTACCAGGGGCCGGGGGCAGGGGAGAATGGGGAGTTAGCGTTTAATCGGTAGAGGATAGTTCAGGAAGATGAAAAAGTCCTGGAGATGGATGGTGGTGATGACTGCAAAACAATGTTAACGTTCTTAATGGCAATGAACTGTACAACCAAAAATGGTAAAATGATTAAAATGGTAAGTTTTATGTACATTTTACTACAGTTTTTTAAAAAACCATATGACATACACACACCAACAGATACCATGTATCTTCTATGACTATGTGTAAAATGTGCATAAACATATTTTTATTAAGTCTAGAAGAAAACATATGGAGCTTATTAATGGTGTTACCTCTGGGAATGAAAGATTATAGTCAAAAGCAACATTAATGTATCTTAAACTTCTGGTTAAACTTCTAATTTTTTTAAAAATATTGATTTTATATATTATATATAACAAAAAATGAATAAAGATGTTATTCTATGGGCTCATGAGAAAAACAGAAGACAGGAAAAGAACTGTTTCCAAAAAAATATCTTTCTACCCAGGAATACTATAAAAACTTACTAATAAAAAAAATAACATTTCTGGGCTTCCCTGGTGGCTCAGTGGTTAAGAATCTGCCTGCTAACGCAGGGGACACGGGTTCGAGCCCTGGTCCGGGAAGATCCCACATGCCACGAAGCAACTAAGCCCATGCGCCACAACTTCTGAGCCTGCACTCAAGAGCCCGCGAGCCATAACTACTGAAGCCCGCGTGCCACAGCTACTAAACAAGAGAAGCCACTGCAATGAGAAGCCCGCGCACCACAATGAAGAGTAGCCCCCGCTCGCCACAACTAGAGAAAGCCTGCACACAGCAACGAAGACCCAATGCAGCCAAAAATAAAAAATTTTTAAAAATAATAATGATAACATTTCTAACCTGGTACTTTCCAGTCAATACACTACTGGCATGAAATTTTTTAAATGACAATAAGAGACTCTTCCCTGTAGAAAAATGAAGGGGGCAAAGGGACAACATGAAATGAAAAAAAAAAGGAATCCACAGGGCATAAGGCCAGATGAAGTCTGGACTTCGAAATGAAATCTTATAGAAACTGTCCTTATCCCCCAAGGTCTCATGAGCCAGCAACGAAACCGACAGTTAACAGCAGCCTCTGCCCTCCAAGCCGTCAAAGCGCCTTGGCTCCCTGACAGACTCTGGCTCGGCCCGCCATGGGCACCGCGACCCCACGGGGCAGGAAGGGTGGAAATGCAAACAAGGCCACAAATTAGCTCTTCCTGTCCCACAGAAACGGAAGCTGCAGACTGCACTTTCACAGTTAAAAATGGAAAAAGAAACTGACTTCACATTCTATGGAAAGTCGTCAAAGGAATACATTTTGTGTGAAGAATCTTCATGGAAGAGCTATTCTTCTGTGTTTCATACTGACAAAAGTAATGAAGGCTGGGGAACGAGGCAGGCAAAAGCAGCCGCTGTGAGATTCTGGATCTGCCGCCAGCCTCCTCCAGCCCTGGAGCTGCTGCGCCCTCCTGACAATTACTCCCCATAATTCCTAAGAGCGGTGAACACCAGGGGACACACTCTTCCAAAAATAAACCCTTTCTTTTCCCTGACAAGCTCTGAACGCTTAGAAACTGCCCTGACAATATAAGCTAAAATGGTACATATAAATCAAATTCAATATAAATGTTGATTCTTGGGATTTTCACAATTTCTCCTTATAATTAAAGTTTTTTGCATTAAGGGGAGAGCTGGGCCCTAGAGAAGCATCACGCTGACCTGAAGACAGGGAACTGAATCCCTAAAATCTGCTCTTTTTGAACCGCATCAAAAAGAGGTTCTGGTTTAGCATCCAGCCTGTGCCCAGGGTCACTCAGGACCAGGGCAAGTGTCACACCCCTTGATGTCGAAATGTCTGATCTTAACCTAGAAACTCAAAGAAGCTCGGAATCCCCTCACCGTCCTGCACAGAAGGCAGGAATAGGGTCCTTCCTGTAGTGACCAGTGGGGGCTGGACTTTGCAGAGTGTCCTGACGCTCACACCACGGGATAAAAGATTTCCAACACGAGTCTTTTCTAGGGAAGCTCCGCTGGGGGTAGCAGAGCACCAGGGCAGCCAAGACCCTCCAGGGGCATCCAGATCCTGTCCACAGCTCTTGGCCACCTGCTGTAGGACCTCCTAAGTGCCCCCCGCCACCTCTGCCCCGGCCAGCTCTACAATCCAGTGTCAGCCAGCTCTGTGAACACACACACACACACACACACACACGTAACCCTCTAGTAACCCTCCAGCTCGCTGCCACTAAAACCCACACTACTCACCCTGGCCATGAGGCTGGGGTCATGGCTCTGCCTTCGTGTCCACTCTCTCCCTGCACCCCCGACCTCCCCCTACCACTCCCCGGGGCTCTGCACCCGCCAGCCCCTCCGTCCAGCACACTCCTCCCCATCTCCACGTAGCGGCCCCCCAGCTCAGCATCCCCACCCCCAGCTCCTGTGCCTGAGGTGGCCCCTCCCAGCAGCCCTCTCTACACTTCTCCCAGCTTTGATTTCTTTATAATATTACAGTTTTAAATTATACTTGCTTGTGTATGTTTCGCACTAGAATTAGAATGCAAGCACCATGAGGGCACAACTTTGCCCAGCGCTGTTCGCGATGCAAGGCCAGCAGCAGCGCGCACCCTGTGAATACCTGCTGGGTGGACAGATGAGTGGGTGGTAGGTAGGGGACTGGACAGATGGATGGACACAAGGGTGGAAGGATAGATGGAGAAATGAACAAACAAACTAACAAAGGGGAAACATGGCGGGTATTCAGTCCGTGGACCACACCACGCAGTGAGGGCTCAAAGGCAGGAAGGCCTTGCCTGGATGGCACTGAGGTGAGCACCTTGGATGAAGCACTGTCTGAAACAGACCTTAAAGATGGGGAAGACAGCAACAGGTAAAGAGAGAGGGAATTCATTTCAGGGGGATGAACAGAAACACAATATTCAAGAAACAGTGAATAACCTGCAGGAAACGAGTCCTACAGCTCAATGCGAAAAGCCTTTACCATAAACCCAACAAGTAATGCACCATAAAAGATGAACGTTTAACAATGTCCCACGTGTGTTTAAACAAAAGTGATTAGTCAACTGTCCATGAAGCCTCGACATCATGCATTTCACTAAACTGCAATTCTCCAAGCAAAGACTGAGGTGCTGGTCATCCCCGGTTTTTATTCTAGTCCAATCAACAAGCCGACCAGTGAGTAAGGCATTCCATGTCTGGTACCCAAAAAACCAAGAGAACTATAAATTGCTTTTCAACTAAAAACTCTAAGAGGCTACAGCACTACAATCTCGCCCACACTTCGGGTTCATTTCTCTTAAGAAACAAGTTATTCCACTAGCTCAGGCCTCAGTGCCGCTCAGCAGAGGGCCTGTCATACGTCACTAACGTGCTGAGCTGCTGTCGCTCTATCGACTTTTCCTGACACATCTGTAATTGCGTCGAGAAGTCCCCGTGCCCTGGGAATATTTCCATCACCGCTGGGCGGGTGGGGGATGGGTACTGAGGGGCAGTGATGAATGCCAACGGCCTCATATGTGACCTCAATAATCAAGCCCAGCCAGCCTGCTTCCTGGCAGCTGCAGTAACACAGGTTGTAAAGTATTTTTAGACATTTCAGCTGGGGATGAAGCGTGGTCCAGAAGAGACCAACGCCTGGAGCAGATTAAAATGGCAACGTCCGACTGTCCAGTTGCCTCCGGCCCAGCAGTTCTTCTACATCAGTGTCCTTGGAGGGCACAGGAAGAACTGGTTAAACACACAAACCTGCTACTCTTCTGCCTTCCACGTCCATACACGCCAGGAACTCGGATTCAGAAAACCTGGGGGCGGAGGGTGGGGTGGGGTGGTGTCCAAGACTCCTCCCTTTAATACAAACCCTCGGCGCTTACAGTGGGTGGTCCTGAGTGACTCTGGTGGACAGAGAACAGTAATCCCTGAACCCAACTGCTCCCAGCACCCCCCAAGCATCTTCACTTCCTTGGGGCCTTCGGAGGGTCTGATGAAAGCCCTGGAACTTCCCAGCAAAAGCACTGGCGTGCACAGGCACTAAGAAAACCTGGGTGAGCCCAGGGTGGTTCATGAACCCCTAAAAGCCCACGTGACCCAATTCACACCCCACCCTCCCATCCTGACCTTATCTTAAAGAGCAATCAGGTTAAAAAAGAGATAAACCCTTGGTCAGTCAGGCTGACAGATGTTGGCAAAACACCTCTGGGTGGTGAAGGGTTTTATTTATTGAGCAGCCCTTTTTAAAAAATTATAGGAAGAGCTTCACTTTTTATTTCCTTCATTTCCAGATCATTCTTCTCTCTCTGTTAGAAACGCAGATGTTTGAACAAGGCTTTCTACAAAATACCGCTGACTGGCCGAACATTTTTCTACAGTTACCCGAGACTATGAAGCTCCTAATAACTTAGCTAAAAAGCTAAGAATTCCCAACGATAATTCTGAGTCTGGATGATTACATTACTGCTGTGCTCAATGTATAATCCCTGGCAGGATAAACTTTACCTCCCTCCCTTGGGAATAAAGAAAGATGCTAGTTAATCTTCAGTAGGCCAACTCAGTAACGTAAGGAGTTTTGTCTTTCTAGCACATCCCCAAATGAGATTAGAAGATTAAAATAACTAAGAATCTGCCCAAAACACATACACAGGAACAAACAAAACCCGTAAGCTTTAAATGTACTAACCCATTAGTGCCCTGAGAGAGTTATTTAAGGCAAAACAGATGTTTTTCTCTAGTTGGAGATTAAGAAATGTTGCATGTATCAAAGGTGGAAGAGGAGAAGATTGCAGTTTTTAATTTACCAGCCATATTCCAATAGCAGGAAACAAACTCTTTTCAGTTTTCACAATTTTGGTGACCCATTATGGATTGAAGAAGCAAAGATGAAGTTCTGGCGACTGATCAATCAATCAATGGGTCTCCAGGCAGAGCCAGTCATGTATCTCTTGGAAAGGCTTCTTTTTAACTCTATGGTATATACTGAGTTAGGACAACCATCTATATAAAAACAAATTAAAATGCTAAAACAAAAGCAAGCCCTTGCAGCTCCCCAACTCAGAAGAAGCCAGCCTGGGTGGAAACTTCTACGAGGCTCCCAACCCTTCCGACCAGCCAGACACACATGCCCCGGGCATGGGCACCCGTGCACTGATGGCACTCAGCAGGGGCCCTGGCTGCTCGAGCAGAGAAGCCCCCCAGCCTCCAAACCCGACCCTTGGCCAGATGGTTATGCAGGAAAGTGGATGTTCGCGCCGAAAGGATGAGAAAACCAGCAGTGATGCCCACAGCCCCAGCGGTCTGGCAGGTGCCAGCACTGCCCCATTGGGAAGGCTTCCGTACAAGGTGAGGTCCCGGGACCCAAGGTCACCAGCACACCCACGGTGAAACGGTGACAGAGATGAACACGAGCAGCAACAAAAACTCTGTGATGAAGCTCTTGCTAAGTTCCCGCTTTTGTCTTAGTAACACTTCAGTATAAACAAGGCAGGACCCTCAGTCAACATTTGTCCAATAAATCAATGTGACACAATGAACCAGCGACTGGAGTGAAGGACAGGATCCAGTGCCACTGTGGCAACCAGACCCAGAAGCTTGCTCTGTGGCCTGGCTCAGGCCACGCAAAACCTCACACTGACACCAACAGAGACCGGGGAGTTCGCACCAGAGTTCAAGCCTAAAACAGGACGAAAAAGGGAATACGTACGTTTAAATAAACGTTCTTCCATGAAGAAATGCAAACGTACGGGCATCAGTATAACTCTTTCTTATATTCAGAACACTTCTCGTTAGACCGTCGCTCATACTGAACTGTGCGGTAACTCAGATCCACCTTTGTGCACCTGCAGGGGGGCTGCCACCTGTGTCCTGGCCTGTCCTCTGCTTCACCTTCTGGATTCTGCAGCACGTGTTACTGAAAAGTACGGGTAAATGAGGCTGACCGGCGCTCCCTCCGCACCCCCTCTCTAGCCCACACATTTCCTCCTGACCCTACAGAAGCCACCAGTGTCTCAATCTCGACGTCCCAAGGTTTCAGGGCAAAGGGATGGGTGCTTGCTGATAAGACGAGTGCAGAGAAAGTTACAGGCGAGGTGAGGGTGATAATCAGAGAAGCATGAAATGAAAAGCTCTGGCACCATTCTTCACTGGTCAACTTATCCCAGAGATCTGTCAATAAACTCATGAGCCAATTCAAGGATGTGTATTTGAAAGTTCATTTTTTTCAGCTCATTCCAGCCTTTCATTTAGTGAGGTTTACAAGCCCACTAAATCAGTGAAAATATAAATACTTAATGGCAACACTGTGAACTAGGTGAGCCCTGGGCCCCAGGAAAGAGCCCTCCAATTACTGAAATGCCCTCCTGGGCGGGGGAGGGGGGGAGCTCCCACCTGCTCTCACCACGTGCAATCCCAACCATGTGAGACTCAGGAAAACACCCCCCACCAAGGGAAAGCAATTAAGATGAAAACAAGAGCAACAGTAAGTTTCTCCCCACAGGCCGGGCTGGCAAGGGTGTTGAAATTTCCCTGTTATCTAGCCACCCACAGAAGAACTCACGCACTAGCGATCTTCTCTAGGTTATAATCAGGATGTTCCTACCAGAACCATGTTCTTCCACAAAAGTGCAATGGGGAAGACAGCCTCTGTCTTCTGTCTGGTGGCTCTGCTACTGCTTCTACCCCCTGTTCTTTGAGGGATGTCCCTCAGAGCGAGCACTACCCATCTTCTTCCACTTTCTCTCCGTCGGGAACATCAGGGGACCCACACTGCAGCCCCTACTGCGCTGGGTGTGGTGCCCATGCAGCCATGGGAAATGTGCAGGGGCTGCCACTTCCAGACCCGAGCAGAGACCTGGTTAAGGCAGGCACACAACGAGCTGCCTTTACAAGCCCAGTCTTCACCAGCAGTAGCTGCATGACCCATAAATAGAGCTCTGGGACTCTTAAAAACAGGAATTTAGCCCTATTTCAAGTGCAAGTTTGGAAACAACAACTGAGAATGCCTCCTCCCCCCACCTCACATCCTTAAAGGTCAGCAAAACCACCAGTCCCCTGGGAGGCCAGGCCAGCTCTGTGCCCACGGCAGTGCCAGAAGGACATTCACAGACACACAGCTCACGGGCCCAGGACACACGACTCCAGAACAAAGTGCACCCCAGGCTCAGCCCCAGGCAGTGAAAAAGACTCAGAGCAACGGGACGAGTGGCTGACGGGGGCTCACTGGGGATGAGGGGTCAGAGGATACCCTCCGAGGAGGAGACAAACGCTGAGACCAGAGTCCAGAGGCAGGGGAAGTGGGGGTCTTGAGGGGGCTAGTGCAGAGCAGGCCACGAGCCACAGCAGCCAGGCACGTGGTTCAGGTTGGAACCCAGATGTCTCTGGAAGGCACTGAGGGGTTTAAGGCGGAGCATGAAGTGGTGTCCTTGTGATGTGTCCCAAGTTGTCGGACACTGTCCTTTACCCCCGTCACTGTCAAGAACCTTCCCGGTTTATGCTGCCCTGAATCTGTCCCCGGGGCAGGGACCGGGTCACGTCACTTCCTCCCCGCCCAACACACTGTCACACACTAAAAAGACACCTGATGCCTAAATACACACACACACACACACACACACACACACACACAAAAGGACCTACTGTAGAGCAGGGAGCTATATTCAATATCCTATAATGAACCATAATGGAAAAGAATATGACAAAGAATAGATATATGTATATGTATAACTGAATCACTCTTCTGTATGGCAGAAACTAACACAACATTGCAAATCAACTATACTTCAATTAGGAAAAAAAAAAGCTCACACACGCATTGTTCATTTGTTCAGGTTTAAAGAACCTGTATTTTTAAAACACAACACAAAAGTGAACAACTCAGCTATAAGCCCGAAGAGGAAGCCTGTTCTTACTGAAAGGGGGAAGGCAGACAGGCCACCCCAGAGCCCCCTGTGCCTGCCTACCAGTACCTCCTGACAGCTCGGGGACAGAGATCTGGGCAGTTTATAGGGTCTGAGGCTGCTGGAGTCCATTAACTAGAACAAGTAATTGAAACTGACTCAGGATAACTCCTGCATTTGAAGGGAAAGCTCCTAAAAGATTCAGAACTAACGAAACTAACTTTCTTACTGTAACAAGTTAGCATGGCCTGTTAATAAATTTAAAAAATGTTGTCTCTAGGGGCTTCCCTGGTGGCACATTGTTTGAGAGTCCTCCTGCCGATGCAGGGGACACGGGTTCGTGCCCCGGTCTGGGAGGATCCCACATGCCGCGGAGGTGGCCCATGAGCCATGGCCGCTGAGCCTGCACATCCGGAGCCTGTGCTCCGCAACGGGAGAGGCCACAACAGTGAGAGGCCCGCGTACCATAAAAAAAAAAAAAAAAAAAAAAGTTGTCTTTTTCTTTATGGTAAAGAAGAGGGGGTGCTTGCTCAAGAAGGTTGAAGAGCCTAAAGATTTCATGTATTATTCTATCACTTCTAGAAAAATATTTAGAATGAAAAAAACTTGACTAAATTTTCTCTCCAAATACAGTTGAAGCAGAATAATAAATCAAAACAACGAAACAGTGATCAAATAAAAGCAGAGGGAGAACAGCCAGGGGGCAAGAGGAAACCGGGAGAGGCCGGTATCCTGCGAAACAAGGTAAAGATGAACCTGTCAAATGCACAACCTCAGTGTAACCACAGGGAAGGAAACCGAGGAACATTCTACAGAATGTTCTGACTCTTTTCAACTTGCCTGTAAGTCTCAAGTTACATCAAAATAAAAAGTTTAATTTTTCATGTGGACTTTTCACTTGTGATTTTCTTTCATGTTATCAGTAATTCCAGGAACCTCAATTATCACCTTTCAAGCCCAGCACTACTGCGCCAGATGTGTTCCTGCTTCTCTATCAATCCAAAGGATCAGTAACATAAAAGAAAAGGTCTGTTCCCCTTGGAAATGATGACTTTGAACAGGTCACAGAGCTTTACGTTTACACAATACTCCCCACCACCCCTGCATCCTTCCACTTCGGTGTCCCAGAAGGCGGGGGCAGGGGGAGAACAGGGCTGCCCGCCCCCAGCTCTCACTCCTCCTGCCCTCCTGCCTCTCAAAGGCCACAGAGCAGCTGCATTAATTAAAGCCTTCAGAAGTGCTAAGCACCTATGAGAAGCACACAGCTCACAAGGACTAGCACAGATTTCCTTTCTCTAGTTTAATTAAATTTTTTCTGAAAGCTTACAGAGTTGGCAGCAAATCCAGGTCAGACGTTGCTTTAGAAAAATAAAGATTTACGAAGACCCTCAGGTGGCACATCTACCCACACCTGGGATAAACCCACTCCACGCAACCATTCCACACTCGGGAACCGGGTCCGGCCGAGGGGAGCCGTGCCGCTCCTCTGCTGCCACCCAGCGGCCTGTGGACGCCCAGGCACCTCGCCCAGGACCAGCCTGGAGGAGGACTGGGCTCTGGAATGGAGTCAGGTGGAGGCAAGGCCGCAGCACGGAGACGCGGGGCGACAGGTGCGTTCTCGGGAAGGGATGTAGCGAATAAACTCTAGGTTACTACGATGAGGCGTTTTCTCCACCTCAGACTCAGAAGTGCTCCAGGAAATAAATCAGGGTCAAAAGATGTTAGCGGCTCCCAGGAGACAGACCCGACCCTTGACTCTGGGCTTACCTGCTTTGGGTCGGAGGTAGCAGCACCAGGAGCCGGAGATTCCAGTTCAATGGTCACAGGCCCATCGTTCTGAATGTGAACTTGCATGTAGGCACCGAACTTGCCGTCTGTAAGAGCAATTCCAACGGTCACAAGAGTTGGAGACCTCAGATTAAAGCTAACCTTGATCAGTGTAATCAGAAACCCGGGAGCAGGACCGCCCAACTCCCCCCTCTGCGCCCCCGAGTAAGGAAAACACAAAACCACACGGCAGAGGGCCTCCGCAGGCTCTGCAGACCTGGCAAGAGGGCAGGGTCAGGGAACACGTGGGTTAACAGGCCTGTGAGACACTGAGAAGGTAAAGTGTACAACCACTGTGGAGGTCAAGTTCAAGCTGAACAAACCCTACAAACCTGGAATTCCACTTTGGGGCGTCTGCTCTAGAATCTCTTATCCAAAAGGAGATAGCCAAGGGTGTTCACTCTGGCCGTGTTTATAAGAGAGAAAGTGGACCCAGTGTGACTGTCCTGGAGGGGAACCAATGCAGAATCTCTGCCTGAATTCTCCCACAGAATACCATTCAGCGGCCACACCTGTCAACGCAGCAAATCTCAAACCCACAATGTGATCTTTAAACAGTGGCGAGGACACATCAGTGCAACACCATTTAGATGGTATGTTCAAACACCAAAACAAATTCTATCACTTGTGGAGAGAGATGCATGAAGAAACACGGCAGGAAGACGAACAACAAAGGCAGGGCGGTAGCGACCTCCACACGGGCGGGGGGGCAGGGCAGTTGAGAGACACGTGAAGCACGAGACTGCCTGGCCAGTGAGCCCCCGGTGTCTGTTCTCTGCATGTTTCCTAACGAACGTTTTTAAACAAAGCAAACACAGTAGGCAAAGAGCTTAGGAGGCTCCCCCAGAACAACCTCCTACACGGCCCTGTGAGCGGCCGGCGGGCCCCTCTGTGTGAGACGCGGAGGGGGGTCCCTCACCGAGAGGCCAAAAGGCAGGTCAACCTACAGAAGGTCCCACAGGCCAGAGAACAGAGGGGACACCCCAGCGAGGCTGCAGAGCCATCCTGCTTCCCGGGGTGCATCCTCAAAGTGGCCACGGACCGCCCCAGAAATGAGCGCCTCTCCATGTCCTATTCCGAACCTTCTAACCCAAACCCACGCCAACTGTGTCCAATCAATCAAACAGTATCTAATCAACCCCCGAATGCTGAACGACGTTCTTCACAAACGACGTCTGTAAAGAAAGCCCAGCACACGCTCTGAGAGCTGGTGCCGCGCAATCATCCGAACGCTGCCTCCATCCACCCGAGAACTTCTGATGTGCACTGGGTCCAAACGCAGCCGATGACACATGCGGACACCTGCTCGAGTGACTGCACACCGTTCCTGATCAACCCAGCAGGGAGAAGGTGCCGGGTCCACAGCGTAAAGACAGTGTGAGCCCTTCTGCTACCTCCCACCATGAAGGAGTAGAGGGAGGGCGAGATCCATGCCCCGCTGAAGATTAACTCACAGCAATGAAGTGCCAGGCTCACTGCTGGAGACCAGAAGACCCTGCTCAGCTCAGGGGCGCGGACAGCCCGGCACTCATGCCCAGGGTCTCACAGGCGACAGGTGGGTGCAGGGTGGTGATGATGCGGCACCATTCAACCCTGAGGAATCCCGACCCTGGAGGTCAGAGTCCCCCCTTAGGGGATGAGGAGGGAATCAGAGGGGCTCCCTGGAGGAGGCTCCACCGGCTTCAGGATGTGAAGGGCAACAAGACTTGGACACAGCCCCCAACCAGCTCCGAGGCCTCGGCATCCCACCTGCACCACAGGGAGACCAATGAGAAGCCCTGGGTCATGGTGAAAGTTCAAGGAGGCCGAGCACAGAAGCACTCAGGGCCGCGGCCGGCACGTGCCTGTGCAGGATCAGGGTCTGCTCTCAGCATCACACTCGGGGACCACGCCTGCATGCCGGCCCTGGGGGTCACCATGCACCGCAGCAAGGATGGGCTCTCAGGACCTGGAGGAGGGAAACCTGTTTCATTCTGGTGCTCCCCACGCTCCCCTGGGCAGGGAGCCCTCGCTTCATGGGGTGGACGACCTCTGGAGGACAGGCTCACCTCCGGGGAGAGAGCCGACCTCTGGGGAGACAGGCCAACCCCTGGGGGACAGGCCAACCCCTGGGGGGACAGGCCGACCCCTGGGAGACAGGCTGACCCCTGGGGAGATAGGCTGGCCTCCGGGGAGATGGCTGACCCCTGGGCAGACAGGCCGACCTCCAAGGAGACAGGCCGACCTCCGGAGGACAGGCCAATCTCTGGGGGACAGGCCGAGGAGAAGAGCAGCCCAGGACGGCCCTGAACCAGGAGCCCCTCCAGCTCCCTCCTCAGAGCAGCTCGGCTCCGGGGCTCTGGATACCAGACCCGCTGCAGCAGCAAGGGACTCCCACCAGCTCGACTCCGCCCCACCTGCTGGCACTCGCTCCGATGACCCTTGACCTCACACAGGGTCTCAGCAGAACAGGCACAGACAGTAGCCCTGGAAACCGAGAGAAGACGAGCTGTGTGCCCTTTTTAGAGGCAAGAAGAATCTAGTTCCCACTGGGCAGCCAGTCGTGCTCAGATAACAGTGACTTGCTGTGACCTCCCAGCAGATTAAAGTGGCCGCTCAAATCTACAGGGCTTTCGTGTTATGCATGTCAGAAGAGCTAAAAAGACATCAGCTGGGATGAAATCATGTGTTTAATTGCAGGCTACAATTAGGAGCAGATTTCAGCTCCTGCACTCCTCGGGGAAGCTGAAGGCAGACTCAGGAGGAAAGGAATTATTTCCGACCTTGAATTTCTGTTGTCAGGATATACGGCATATGCTTCACCGTGTTTATCATTCCAAGTAGCAAGAAATTTATTTTCTTTTCCTGTTTTTCTTCAGTTAAGAACAGAACTATTATCTGAATTTCCATTTGTACGGACAACAAATCCAAAGACATGTTTTGAGAGATCTTAAAATGGTAACATTCTTTTCCAGTCCACATCAAAGAGGAAAGCCCCCAAGAAAAATTACATTGGCCAGGGAAAATAAAAACATTGTTTTAAATAATCTTAAAAGACAGAAACATATCTACAAAACTACATCTAGGCTCCAGTGATGACATAACCAAGTCACTCTTAAATATAAGTCCCACATGTTTCCAGCAGGAAGACTCCCCACTGGGGCCAACCCTGCAGGGTCCAAGGGCTCTACCAGCCCCAAACCAGAGCGCCCCATTTACCTGCAAAGGCTGACTGCCTGCCACCACCCAACGAGAAGCCCTGCCCTGCCTCTCTGTGCCCCAGTCTGTTGCAGGATTACAGCAGGCCGGTCACCACAAGGAGGGTGCACGTGAGTTAGTACAGGCAGAGCACCAGGCCCAGAGCCCAGCAGTCAGCATGCAGGAAACCTGGTCCCTATCACTGCTATCACTCCTACCACTGTCCATGTGGTATATGGGCCAAGGGGCTGGGGGCGGGGGGGAGTATATGAACAAAAGGTGGGGGGCGGGGGGGGAATAGCAGAAAACGAAACTGAAGAAGATGCTTTTGAAGAAAACTGGGGAGAGCAGAAGACCCTGCACACAAGTGTTCTCTGTTCTCCAGGGCCGGCCCTGCGCAGCTGGGACCCAGCTGGGGCTCGGCCCACCTCCGCAGATGGTCCTGGACACCCGCACCAGACACTGAGCCTCAGGCCCGCCCATCTAAGCTCTCCACCAAAGGCGGCTCCCTCTGCTGTCAGATGCATCCTCACCGCCCAGGCTTCCTCTCTGTTCTCCTTTCAACCTGTTCTGAGCCTGGGCATGCAGGGGAGAGGGGTTACTGATGGGGACCTCAACATCGAGTGACAGGCTGGGGACCAAGAAATCAAGCAAACGTGTGGAATCGGGGGCTCAAAATAAGCAGGTGGTGAGGCTAGGGCCATGGGGCTGGAGGAGTTTGGTCCCCGTGGGAGTGTGGCCCTGGGGGACGCATGGCGCTAGGGCAGCTCTGTCCGTTCTACAGAGTCCGATTGCTTCCTGGCCCCCAGCTCCCCAGAGAGCTCAGCCCAGCCCAGGGGGGCACCACCACTGGGGTAAGGATCTAGCTCGAGGGGGCGTGGAGAGCAGAGACCAGGGCTCAAGGAACGGCATCTCCTAAGTACCTTGGCTGGGGAAATACTCAGTTGTCAGAAACAGGGTGCATTCCAGGCCCTTTGGATTTCTCAGAGCATGAGGGCCAGGCCCAGGTGGGCACATCAGAACCACCACCTGACTCCATGCCACATTCAGGGTCACAGAGGCCGCAGAACAGCAACCCTGACCGGAATCTTGAGGCTTCTCCCTGGGCCCAAGTCCCTCCCAACTGCCGGTCTCTGCTTGGCTCTACGGTGGTTCAGGCCTTGGAGGGAGACACCCACTCTATGCAGCAGGCATCCGGGGACCAGGACTCCAGAGTAAGAGACACTGGGCGACAGGCCCTGTGGCCCAGGATGGAAAGTGCCCCCTCACAGGAAAGTGAGGGCACCTGTCCCCAAAGGGGAGTCCCCAATTCCAAACCGCAGACCTAAGAACAGGGGCAGCTTCTGTGCAAACGGACATTAGGATGGTAAATGCCTAGGACCAAAATTAACCCCTTGCTGGGAGGTTAAATTCTCGCCCTAGCTGAAGCTCTGAAGTCGCCCATCCTGCACGACAGGGAGGCTCAAGGCAAGGTCATCCCTGACCACCAGCTTTGCTCAGACTTCCCCGGGATCTGCCGGTGTCCTCGGTGTCCTGCTGCCTGGGATACCTGTGTCCAAGGCTGCCCGGTCTCCTCACTGAGGCGCGAGAGAACGATGCAGTGTCTGAGGCCCTGAGGGGCCCAAGTGGACCTGTGTGTGACAGAGCCAGGCCTGGGCTCTGAAAGAACCTATTCCACCAGGCAGACTCCCCTCCACCGAGAGCAGCTGAGTGAGAAACCAGGGAGGGCAGCTTCTGAGCTCGTCCGGCCGCGGGGTCTGATTTCAGACTTTAACTCCTTTAGACTTGAATATGACACAGAACTTAAACCTGATCTGTAACTTTTCCCTGGGACTGTGATAATGGGCGAGGGCTTATAGTTAAGCTCAGGTCCTCTCCATGTCGTTGGCTTTTTATTCTGAGTTTCTCATGTATTTATTATTGGAATATATTAATACCATCACTTCACCTCACTGCAGAACCTCTCGTGTGCTGGGCCGGGCCAAGGCTGGACACGGTTTAGGACACAGACCAGGGAAGAAGTCTTTCACCTTGGGAGCAGAGTGGCCCTGGAGGGGCTTCACAGCAAGGTTCTGACCCAATTCAGGGGCTCTGGGGACAAAAGACACACAGCAGGAGCAGCCTCAGTGTTTAAAGATGGATTCAAAGGACTGAGCCTGTAAACTCTGACCCTCGTCCAGAGGGAGCCTCTGCTCCGGACCACCTGCCATCAGCTCCCGCCACCTCCTGGGCTAGAGCCCCAGGGCTCAAGTGGCCAGCAAGCCCCCCACCCCCATGGACACCTATATATGTAATGGTTCTTGTATCTGTTGTTGAGAAGACAGAGGGAATCCCAAAATGTTTCCCAAGCCTGAAAGCTTGTTCTAACCTGAGGATCAGCATCCGTGGGGAAGTGACTCACTCGGGCTGCTGTGGAGGCGGAAGACCCGCTAGGGAGCTGTCGCGACAATTTGGGTGGGAGGAGAGGCGGCGGCCGGGCCGGGGGCCGCAGACGCCGTGTGTAGCTGCTGGATTCTGTGTGCATGTCAAAGGTCAGGCCCGCGGGAGCTGCTGATGGGGGAAAGAGGAGCCAAGCAAAAGTGAAGTTTGGGGCCTTAAATGCGCCTGTTAGGAAAGAAGACTGAAAGTACGTGAAATACGGACCCAGGAAAAGAAGCCAAATAAACGACACACACAAAAGGTACGCAGAATTTCGAAAGTGAAGATTAAGGGAAAATAATAAAATATCAAACAAAAAAATATAACCAAACTTGATAAATTAAGAGCTAGCTTTCTGAAAAAATATTAAAAACTCTGATAGAGAGCAAAGGGGGAAAATACATCTAACAAACCACAATGAGAAAAGGGTATGATTCTAGATGCAGAGATCATTCTAAATCACCCCGCAAAAAAATCTGTACGCTTCCTCCTGATGCATTTGAAACTCCAGACGGATAGGAGACACAGGCAAACTGCCTACAGGGGCTCAAGGGTCCTGGGAATCCTGACCAGGGCCGTGACCAAGGAAGGCCACCCAAAGGGCTGGTCCGACAAGATCTATTAAAACAGATACTTCTGGGGCTTCCCTGGTGGCGCAGTGGTTGAGAGTCCGCCTGCCGATGCGGGGGACACGGGTTCGTGCCCTGGTCCGGGAAGATCCCACATGTCGCGGAGCGGCTGGGCCCATAAGCCATGGCCACTGAGCCTGCACGTCCGGAGCCTGTGCTCCGCAACGGGAGAGGCCACAACAGTGAGAGGCCCGCGTACCGGAAAAAAACAAACAAACAAAAAAACAGATACTTCCTGTTGATTAAGTTGGTCCAGACCAACGGAAAACGATGAAAAGCCTTCCAATTTATCCTGCAAGGCTAGTATTACCCTAATATAAAAACTGGATATACAAAAAAAAAAAAAGCATAGCCCACTTTCGCCTTTGAATACAGAGGCAAAAAACTGTACAGGGACGTGTGGGCAGTTTCTCACAGGCACACACACCAGAGGAACACGGTGCAGTGACCAGTGAAGGGTGAGTCGGCACAGCTCCTAATTAGGAAGGGCATTCACCAGGTTAAAACTTAGAGAAAAAGACACTGGAAAAAAATCAACTCCCCTTCCTTTAAAACTGAAACACTTGGCTAGCAAGGGAAGCTCGCTCCTTTGAACTGGAGAAAGACTATGTGGTGACCTGCTTTTTTCACAGTCGGGTAATGAAGGCACCCTGATGACCTTCCCCGCCTCCCAGGCAGCAGAGCTGACACTTAAAAAGATGGACCGACTGGGCAAACACCTCAGTGATAACTGCTGCAGCAAAGACCAGGGATGAAGATAAAATCAGTGGGCGGGGTGTGTTGGATATCAGGATATTGGCACAGTCTCACAGTATCTCCATACAGGATATTTACACAAAGAGGAAAAGAATAACTTGACCAGAGAGAAATCTGCCAAATAAGCAGATTGATCGACAGCAGGTACCCAGGATCTAATGTACAAGATCACCTCCGTGGTGTTCCTGCCAAAACGTACAACCTGAACCTAACGTCGAGAAGACTTCAGGCAAACACATGCTGCGGGACACGGACAGACAAACCGACCAAACAAGCCACCCTTCAAAAGTGGCCACAAAAGACAAGGAAGGACCCAGGAACCGTCACCCCCTGGAAGAGACTAAGGAAGAGACGCAACAACCAAGTGCAACGTGGGTTCTGGACTGGATCCTGGGACCAGGAAAACGATGCCAGTGGGAACACTGGCAGAATTCAAACAAGGTCTGTAGTTCATTCGACAGTGCTTCAGCAAAGTTAATTTCCTGGTCTTATTAAGTGCACTGTGGCCGTGTCAAATATTATCAACAGAAGCTGGAGGAAATACACTATTGTTTTAAATTGGAGTATAATTGCTTTACAATGTTGTGTTAGTTTCTGCTGTACAATGAAGTGAATCAGCTATATGTATACATATATCCCCTCCCTCTTGGACCTCCCTCCCACCCCCCACCCCCAATCCCACCCATCTAGGTCATCACAGAGCACCGAGCTGAGTTCCCTGTGCTATGCAGCAGGTTCCCACTAGCTATTTTACACATGGTAGTGTGTTTACGTCAAACCTAATCTCCCAATTCGTCCCACCCTCCCCTTCCCCCTGTGTCCACATCTCCATTCTCTATGTCTGCGTCTCTATTCCTGCCCTACAAATAGGTTCATCTGTACCATTTTTCTAGATTCCACATATATGTGTTAATATATTTGTTTTTCTCTTTCTGACTAACTTCACTCTGTATGAGTCTCTAGGTCTATCCACATCTCTACAAATGACCCAATTTCGTTCCTTTTTATGGCTAATACTCCATTGTACTGGGTTGGCCAAAAAGTTCGTTCATGCTTGATAACATCTTACAGAAAAACCTGAATGAACTTTTTGGCCAACTCAATTACATGTACCACCACATCTTTATCCATTCCTCTGTTGATGGACATTTAGGTTGCTTCCATGTCCTGGCTATTGTAAATAGGGCTGCAAAGAACACTGGGGTACATGTGTCTTTTTGAATTATGGTTTTCTCAGGGTGTATGCCCAGTAGTGGGACTGCTGGGTCATACGGTAGTTCTATTTTTAGTTTTGTAATGAACCTCCATACTGTTCTCCATAGCAGCTGTATCAATTTACATTCCCACCAAAAGTGTAGGAGGGTTCCCTTTTCTCCACACCCTCTCCAGAAATTATTGTTTGTAGATTTTCTGATGACACCCATTCTGACTGGTGTGAGGTGATACCTCATTACAGTTTTGATCTGCATTTCTCTAATAATTAGTGATGATGAGCATCTTTTCATGTGCCTCTTGGCCACTGGTATGTCTTCTTTGAAGAAATGTCTATTTAGGTCTTCTCAATTTGGTTGTTTTTTTTGATATTGAGCTGCCCAAGCTGTTTGTATATTTTGAAGATGAATCCTTTGTCAGTTGCTTCATTGCAAATATTTTCTCCCATTCTGAGGGTTGTCTTTTCGTCCTTATGGTTTCCTTTGCTGTGCAAAAGCTTTTAAGTTTCATTAGGTCCCATTTATTTATTTTTGTTTTTATTTCCATTACTCTAGGAGGCGGATCAAAAAAGATCTTGCTGTGATTTATGTCAAAGAGTGTTCTTCCTATGTTTTCCTCTAAGAGTTTTATAGTGTCCGGTCTTAACATTTAGGTCTCAAATCCATTTTGAGTTTATTTTTGTGTATGGTGTTAGGGAGTGTTCTAATTTCATTCTTTTACATGTAGCTGTCCAGTTTTCCCAGCACCACTTATTGAAGAGACTGTCTTTTCTCCATTCTATATCCTTGCCTCCTTTGTCATAGATTAGTTGACCATAGGTGCATGGGTTTATCTCTGGGCTTTCTATCTTGTTGCATTGATCTATGTTTCTATTTTTGTGCCAGTACCATTTTGTCTTGATTACTGTAGCTTTGTAGTATAATCTGAAGTCAGGGAGTCTGATTCCTCCAGCTCCGTTTTTTCCCCTCAAGACCGCTTTGGCTATTCAGGATCTTTTCTGTCTCCATACAAATTTTAAGATTTTTTGTTCTAGTTCCGTAAAAACTGCCACTGGTAATTTGATAGGGATTGCATTGAATTTGTTAGATTGCTTTGGGTAGTATAGTCATTTTCACAATATTGATTCTTCCAATCCAAAAACATGGTATATCTCTCCATCTGTTGGTATCATCTTTAATTTCTTTCATCAGTCTTATAGTTTTCTGCATACAGGTCTTTTGTCTCCCTAGGTAGGTTTATCCTAGGTATTTTATTCTTTTTGTTGCAATGGTAAATGGGAGTGTTTCCTTAATTTCTCTTTCAGATTTTTCATCATTAGTGTATAGGAATGCAAGAGATTTCTGTGCATTAATTTTGTACCCTGAAACTTTACCAAATTCACTGATTAGGTCTAGTAGTTTTCTGGTGGCATTTTTTCTCTATGTATACTATTGTGTCATCTGCAAACAGTGATGGTTTTATTTCTTCTTTTCCAATTTGTATTCCTTTTATTTCTTTTTCTTCTCTGATTGCCGTGGCTAGGATCTCCAAAACTATGTTGAATAACAGTGGTAGGAGTGGACATCCTTGTCCTGTTCCTGATCTTAGAGGAAATGCTTTCAGTTTTTCACCATTGAGAATGATGTCTGCTGTGGGTTTGTCATATATGGCCTTTATTATGTTGAGGTAGGTTCCCTCTATGCCCACTTTCTGGAGAGTTTTTATCATAAATGGGTGTTGAATTTTGTCAACAGCTTTTTCTGCATCTATTGAGATGATATTCTTCAGTTTGTTGGTATGGTGTATCACATTGATTGATTTGCGTATATTGAAGAATCCTTGCATCCCTGGGTTAAATCCCACTTCATCATGGTGTATGATCCTTTTAATGTGTTGTTGGATTCTGTTTGCTAGTATTTTGTTGTGGATTTTTGCGTTTATATTCATCAGTGATATTGGTCTGTAGCTTTCTTTTTTTGGTAGTATCTTTGTCTGGTTTTGGTATCAGGGTGATGGTGGCCTCATAGAATGAGTTTGGGGGAGTTCCTTCCTCTGCAATTTCTTGGAAGAGTTTGAGAAGGATGGGTGTTACCTCTTCTCTAAATGTTTGATAGAATTCATCTGTGAAGCCATCTGGTCCTGGACTTTTGTTTCTTGGAAGATTTTTAATCAGTTTCAATTTCATTACTTGTGGTCTGTTCATATTTTCTATTTATTCCTGGTTCAGTCTTGGAAGGTTATACCTTTCCAAGAATTTGTCCATTTCTTCCAGGTTGTCCATTTTAGTGGCATACAGTTGCTTGTAGTAGTCTCTTAGGATGCTTTGTATTTCTACGGTGTCTGTTTTTTTTGTTTTTTTTTTGCGGTACGCGGGCCTCTCACTGTTGTGGCCTCTCCCGTTGCGGGGCACAGGCTCGGGACGCGCAGGCTCAGTGGCCATGGCTCACGGGCCCAGCCGCTCCGCGGCATGTGGGATCTTCCCGGGCCGGGGCACGAACCCGTGTCCCCTGCATCGGCAGGCGGACTCTCAACCACTGCGCCATCAGGGAAGCCCTACGGTGTCTGTTTTAACTTCTCCTTTTTCATTTCTAATTTTATTGATTTGAGTCCTCTCTCTCTTTTTCTTGATGAGTCTGGCTAATGGTTTATCAATTTTGTTTATCTTCTCAAAGAACCAGCTTTTAGTTTTATTGATCTTTGCTATTGTTTTCTTTGTTTCTATTTCATTTATTTCTTCTCTGATCTTTATGATTTTTCCTTCTGCTAACCTTGGGTTTTGTTTGTTCTTCTTTGTCTAGTTCCTTTAGGAGTAAGGTTAGATTGTTTGAGATTTTTCTTGTTTCTTGAGGTAGGCTTGTATATCTATAAACTTCCCTCTTAGAACTGCTTTTGTTACATCCCATAGGTTTTGGATCATTGTGTTTTCATTGTTATTTGTCTCTAGGTATTTTTTGATTTCCTCTTTGATTCCTTCAGTGATCTCTTGGTTATTCAGTAACGTATTGTTTAGCCTCCATGTGTTTGTGTTTTTTACGGTTTTTTCCCTGTAATTCATTTCTAATCTCATAGCGTTGTGGTCAGAAAAGATGCTTGATATGATTTCAATTTTCTTAAATTTACTGAGGCTTGATTTGTGACCCAGGATGTGACCTATCCTGGAGAATGTTCCGTGAGCACTTGACAAGAAAGTGTAATCTGCTGTTTTTGGATGGAATGTCCTATAAATATCAATTAAATCCACCTGGTCTATTGTGTCATTTAAAGCTTCTGTTTCCTTATTTATTTTCATTTTGGATGATCTGTCCATTGGTGTAAGTGAGGTGTTAAAGTCCCCCACTATTATTGTATTACTGTCGATTTCCTCTTTTATAGCTGTTAGCACTTGCCTTATGTATTGAGGTGCTCCTATGTTGGGTGCATATATATTTATAATTGTTATATCTTCCTCTTGGATTGATCCCTTGATCATTATGTAGTGTCCCTCCTTGTCTCTTGTAACATTCTTTATTTTAAAGTCTATTTTGTCTGATATGAGTATGCTACTCCAGCTTTCTTTTGATTTCCATTTGCATGGAATATCTTTTTCCATCCCCTCACTTTCAGTCTGTATGTGTCCCTAGGTCTGAAGTGGGTCTCTTGTAGACAGCATATATATGGGTCTTGTTTTTGTATCCACTCAGCAAGCCTGTGTCTTTTGGTTGGAGCATTTAATCTATTCATGTTTAAGTTAGTTATCGATATGTATGTTCCCATGACCATTTTCTTAATTGTTTTGGGTTTGTTTTTGTAGGTCCTTTTCTTCTCTTGTGTTTCCCACTTAGAGAAGTTCCTTTAGCATTTGTTGTAGAGCTGGTTTGGTGGTGCTGAATTCTCTTAGCTTTTGCTTGTCTGTAAAGCTTTTGATTTCTCCATCGAATTTGAATGAGATCCTTGCCAGGTAGAGTAATCTTGGTTGTAAGTTCTTCCCTTTCATCACTTTCAGTGTATCATGCCACTCCCTCCGGGCTTGTAGAGTTTCTGCTGAGAAATCAGCTGTTAACCTTATGGGAGTTCCCTTGTATGTTATTTGTCGTTTTTCCCTTGCTGCTTTCAATAAGTTTTCTTTGTCTTTAATTTTTGCCAATTTGATTACTATGTGTGTCGGCATGTTTCTCCTTGGCTTTATCCTGTATGGGACTCACTCCGCTTCCTGGACTTGGGTGGCTATTTCCTTTCCCGTGTTAGGGAAGTTTTTGACTATAATCTCTTCAAATATTTTCTTGCGTCCTTTCTCTCTCTCTTCTCCTTCTGGGACCCCTATAATGCCAATGTTGTTGCATTTAATGTTGTCCCAGAGGTCTCTTAGGCTGTCTTCATTCCTTTTCATTCTTTTTTCTTTATTTGTTCCCCAGCAGTGAGTTCCATCATTCTGTCTTCCAGGTCACTTATCCGTTCTTCTGCCTCAGTTATTCTGCTATGGATTCCTTCTAGTGTAGTTTTCATTTCAGTTATTGTATTGTTCATCTGTTTGTTCTTTAATTCTTCTAGGTCTTTGTTAAACATTTCTTGCATCTTCTCGATCTTTGCCTCCATTCTTTTCCCAAGGTTCAGGATCATCTTCACTCTCATTATTCTGAATTCTTTTTCTGGAAGGTTGCCTATCTCCACTTCATTTAGTTGTTTTTCTGGGGTTTTATCTTGTTCCTTCATCTGCTACATAGACCCTCTGCCTTTTCATCTTGTCTATCGTTCTGTGAATGTGGTTTTTGTTCCACAGGTTGCAGGATTGTAGTTCTTCTTGCTTCTGCTGTCTGCCCTCTGGTGGATGAAGCTATCTAAGAGGCTTGTCTCCTTCGTTGCTTTTAATATTTTTTCTTTGAATTTAATTTTTGTTAGTTTGATTAATATGTGTCTCGGCATGTTTCTCCTTGGGGTTATCCATATGGGCCTCTCTGAGCTTCCTGGACTTGTGGGTGACTATTTCCTGTCCCATGTTAGGTTTCTGAATGTAATCTCTTCAAATATTTTCTCAGATCCTTTCTCTTTCTCTTTTCCTTCTGGGACCCCTATAATCTGAATGTTGGTGCGTTTAATGTTGTCCCAGAGGTCTCTGAGACTGTCCTCATTTCTTTTCATTCTTCTTCTTTATTCTGCTCCTCAGTAGTTATTTCCACCATTCTATCTTCCAGCTTATTCGTCCTTCTGCCTCAGTTATTCTGCTATTGATTCCTTCTAGTGTATTTTTCATTTCAGTTATTGTGTTGTTCATCACTATTTGTTTGTTCTTTAGTTCTTCTAGGTCCCTGTTAAACATTTCTTGTATTTTCTCGATCCATGCCCCCATTCTATTTCCGAGATTTTGGATCTTGTTTACTATCCTTACTCTGATTTTTCAGGTAGATTGCCTATTTCCTCTTCATTTATTTGATCTTGTAGGTTTTTACCTTGCTCCTTCATCTGTAACATATTTTTTGTCATCTCATTTTTTTTGATGGGTGGGGCTGTGTTCCTGTGTTGTTGGTTGTTTGGCCTGAGGCACCCAGCAGTGGTGTTTGCAGTCAGTTGGGCAGAGCCAGGTCTTGGTGCCGAGATGAGGACCTCTGAGAGAGCTCACACCGATTAAGATTCTCTGGGGTCTGAGGTTCTCTGTTAGCCCAGAGGTTTGGACTCAGTGCTCCCAGTATAGGAGCTCAGGCCCAATCCCCAGCCTAGGAACCAAGACCCCCTCAAGCCGTGCGGCATGGCAAAATGAAAAGCAACAAAAAGGCTGGGGAGGTCCAGGCTGGAAGAGAAATTCAGGAGTCACCAGCACTTGGATGGCTTTTAAGAATTTAATTTTTTTATTTTATTTTATTTTATTTTTTTATTTTATTTTATTTTTTATGCGGCTTGAAGGATCCTAGTTCCCTGACCAGAGATCGAACCTGTGCCCCCTGCAATGGAAGTGTGGAGTCCTGGAACACCAGAGAATTCCCTAGATGGCTTTTAAAAGCCATTGGACAAGATGCCCAAGGGCCCAGTGTAAATGAGAAAAGTTCAAAGGCCAGAGCCCTCTAATGTTACAAAGCCGAGGAAGTAGGAAGAAGTAACCAAGAACTGAGAAGGGGCAATCGGTGAAGCAGGAGGAAAAGCAGGAGAGTGCGGAGTCCTAAACGCCCAGTGAAGGACTACTGCCCCACAGAGGAGGGAGGAAGCAACAGGACTAAACCTGCTGATGGGCCGCTGAGCTGAGGATGAGAACTAACCTGGCCAAGTGGAGGGCATGGTGCCTTGCCAAGAGCAGCTACAGCAGTGAGAGGGGCAAAGGCGGACTGGAGTGGGATGGGGGCAGACAGCCCTCCACAGACCACGCAGTCAAGTGAAGCAGAGAACTGGGGCAGGAGCTGGAGGTGGGGCTGACAGGCTGTCTCCATGATGGGAGGACCAACAGCAGATCTGCAAGCTGGTGGGGATGGTCTGGGCATGGGGGAGCAAAACCGACTCAGAGACAGAAGAGGGGGCAGAAGAATGTCCCTGCTCAGTCCCTGCACAGGTGAGAGCATGGGGTCAGCCACCTCGAAGGAAGGCAGGCTGGTTCCTGGTGCAGATGCCAGCAGGTGGAGCAGACGGAATTCTGGAAGTTCTCTTCTGAGTGCTTCCGTTTTCTCAGGAAAATGGGAAGTAAGGTCAATAGCTAAGGTGAGGATGGAGCTTTCAGGAGAGAGAACAGTCGAGTGAATGAACAGGCCGATGTATCACAATTGCTGAGCCACCTTGCAGGTCAAGGTCATGACCGTGAGGCCAGTTGATGTGGATGTTGTCTCCAGCCACATTCAGCTGCACGGGCCCAGGGTAGGCTGAGGGCTGGCGTCCTGCCAGGGCTGCAGTTTGTCCCAAAAAACAGTTAAGGGAGGTAAGGAAATATGCTAAGAGTAATTATTATCATGAAACAAAGGCATTATGAATTTATAAATTTAATGCAAATCAAATAAAAATAACAGATTATTTTCTGGAACTAGACAAGCTGATTTTAAAATGCATATAGAAAAATAACAATTAAGAATAGCTAGGGGTGGGCTTCCCTGGTGGCACAGTGGTTGAGAGTCCGCCTGCCGATGCAGGGGACGCGGGTTCGTGCCCTGGTCCGGGAAGATCCCACATGCCGTGGAGCGGCTGGGCCTGTGAGCCATGCCGCTAAGCCTGCGTGTCCGGAGCCTGTGCTCCGCAACGGGAGAGGCCACAACAGTGAGAGGCCCGCGTACCACAAAAATAATAATAATAATAAAGAAGATACAGGTATAGGCAGAAAGAAAATCCTTTCACTGTTGTCACTGTCTAAAGACTTGAAATAACTCAGGATAAAAAGAAAAGTCTGAATCTTTCAGCAGGGGAAATAGGAAGAGTTTACACCCTCCATCCAGCCCTTAACAACAAGTAAGAGAAGCAAATTAAATACACATTTGAAATAAAGTTTCAGTCATTAAAGAGGAAGGGAGTGAAAATTAATGTCTAATTAAACTAACAGCCAAGACATGGAAGCAACCTAAATGTCCACTGGTGATAAAAGGATAAAGAGGATGTGGTCTAGCCACACAGTGGGATACCAGTCAGCCACAAAAGGAGGAGATCCTGCCGTTCGTGACAACACGGATGGACCGTGAGGGCTTTACACTGAGTGAAAAAAGTTAGACAAAGAAAGACACTGTCTGATTTTACTTATATTACAAAACCTAAAAAAAAACAAACCCATAAATACAGAGAAGAGACTGGTGGTTGCCAAAGTTGCAGGGTGCAGGTGGTCAAAAGGTACAAACTTCCAGTTAGAAGATAACTAAGTTCTGGGGATGTGAGGTACAGCATCCTTACCTTAACTGTCAACCCATGTGAGGTGATGGCTGTTAACTTATCGTGGTGATCATTTCACAATACATGTGTATATCAAATCACCATGTTGTACAACTAAAACTAATGGAGTGTTAGAGGTCAATTATACCTCAATAGAACTGGAAAGTTTTTAAAATTTTTTAGGGTTAGGGTTAAATGTTTTAATTTTCGAATTAAACTCCTTTAAGTCTTAAAGTCACTAAAGAGGTCCTGAAAATCCTAAAAGAAAGAAAACGTATTTAGCAGTTTGTGTTCCATCTTCCCTCCAGGTCACAGAGGCCTTTCCGTACCGGAGCTGGAAGCCAGAATCTCAAAATTTACCAAAAGACAGCAAGCACATAAAACACGCTCCCTGCACTTGGTTCCACTAGAGACCATAAAGGAGATAAAAGGCGAAGAGTGAGTGAGGCCCTGGGAAATCACTGCAGTGCCTCTGAAAGCCCAAAGGAGCAGAAAATAAATTCTGATGAAAACCCGTGGCATAATTCATGTTGATTTTTCATCAAAATGACCAGAGGTATCATATCCCATGAGCTTAAATTCTGATCCATTATAAAATTATACTGTTTGCAGTACATTGCTTCAGGCACTTCATATAATTACCTGGATGGAATACAGATTTTTTTCAAAACGTAAAAGGTGTTTTTAGGAACACAAAGCACTGAATAATAAAACGCTCCTCTTTAAGGCTTTAGACGAAAGTGGTTTTGTTTTCACTCAAGCATTCCTTCACGACCATCACTGTTCTCCCATGGAAAGGGCCCTCACCTGTGCTTTCATGATATTCCTTTTTTTATACATAAATTGATTTATTTTTGGCTGTGTTGGGTCTTCGTTGCTGCGCGCAGGCTTTCTCTAGTTGCGGCGAGCGGGGGCTACTCTCCGTTGCGGTGTGCGGGCTTCTCATTGCGGTGGCTTCTCTTGTTGCAGAGCACGGGCTCTAGGCATGCAGGCTTCAGTAGTTGCGGCACGTGGGCTCTAGAGCACAGGCTCAGTAGTTGTGGCACATGGGCTTAGTTGCTCTGCGGCATGTGGGATCTTCCCGGACCTGGGCTCGAATCCGTGTCCCCTGCACTGGCAGGTGGATTCTTAACCACTGCACCACCAGGGAAGCCTTTCATGATATTCCTTCTGCTCATCCTTCAAAGGACTTCAGTGCATCCCCAAATATGTCTGAGATTACTCAGAAATGGGATGATTCTATAAACATCAAGCAGAGAAGGCAATGCTGGCAGCATTAATCCTTGTCTCAACCAAGAAAAATTATTATTCAAAGCACTTGACTTAATGGCTAATTCTGGGAAGAACCTTGTTTGCAGCAAAGCCACGACGGACAGAGGACCCCAGTGGACATCCACGATCGGACGTGTCAATGGAGTTCTAAACTTCGATGCTCCCAGAAGAAGCGAATATATTCTGCTCTACCAGGACCCAAGTAAAGAGCAGGATTTGATTTAAGGCGGGAGGGTCCTGATCACATAGAATCCATTTGTCCTGCTGGCAAATGGACACCTGACACAAGTAAGAGGAGAATAAAAAGAAAGGAAATACCAGTGGGGGCTGGAACATCACTCCTCAGAACACAGAGCCACCTGAGGAGCTGACGACCCTCAGAGATGTGGGGCTCTGCTACAGAGCTCCAAAGTCATGTCGTGACTTTTATTACTTACGGTTGAAAACAGGCCCGATAACAAAGGGACCTGGGTTTGTCAAACCCACTGAGAGAAAGTTAAAGTGTAGGAAACACTACAGAGTCAACTATTAACAACTACTCAACAGCTACGAGAGTCCGACAGCAGCAGGAGCAGCCGCAGTCAGACTCGGAAGCAGACATCCTGCTGAGCAAGTTCACACCCTGAGGTGCGTCACCAAAGGAGGCTCAAAACGCTTCCCAGTAACTCTGAAGGAAAAGCACACTAGGAACATGAAAACAGACTAGAAACACCCCCTCTTGAGAAGATTCATGAGTTCCGATTCATAATCCTCCCACAAATGAGGCCCACGCTTCTCAGGCGTTTTCTAGGCTTAATCTTGATCAGTCAGGCTAGGCTGGCAGTCCCCGAGACAGGCCGTTAAGCTTACACTGTCCAAATGACAGCCGAGGGCCACACACGGCCACCAGGCGCTGGACATGTGGCTGGTCTGAATCGAGATGCACTGTGAGAATGAAAGACCTCAGTAAGAAGAAGGAACGTGAGTTACCTCATTAATAACTCTTTACACTGACGACAGGGTGAAATCAGAATATTGTGGATATCCTGGGCTAAATGAATTACAGTTTTAAAATTAATTTCACTTGTTTCTTTTTCTTTTTTTTAATATGGCTCCTAGAAATTTAAAATGACACATGGCTCCCACTGGCGTCGGGCAGGTGTATTTCTCTGTTGGGCAGGATAAGCAACCGAAATGAACCACCACTATATCAAGCACACTGCTGGGTTGCTAAACATTCCAAATGTGGACAGAAGAATAAAGAAGGGTAAACGGTACTGGGGCATTCAGAGGACACGCACAAGAGCGGCGGCGGCAGCGGCCCTTATGCTGTTTTAAGAAAGTAATAAGCGTAAACAGTGAACTTTCTGGAAAAGGAAATGTTGCATCTGCAGATTGCCTTTCCCCTGCCAGGAAGTGTCCAGGGGACACCCTCCTGGGCGCTGGGCTCCCGCCTACCTTTGACAAGCTCCGGCCGGTATGCCTTGCGTAGCTGCTCCAGGAAGCCGTTGTAGAAGCCCTCCGCCTGCTCTGAGGGCATCGCCAGGTGGAAATCGGGCTTGTTCCCCTTGAGGACGCACTGCAGGGTGAACTGGCTGATGCACAGCACCTCGTACTGTTTGTCCATCACGCTCTTCGACCAGTGTTTCCCACCTTCATCCTCAAACACACGCAGGTTTAAGATCTTCCGGACCCTGGGGGAAAACAGGGGTGAGCGCTACCTGAAGAATCATAAGCCCCCCAGACACACCCACACCCCCAGATGTCACAAGTACCCTGCTGACTAGGGACACTGTGCTGGCTCCATCACTTACAGCAGGGGTGACCACAGGCAAGTTACTTTCTACTCTGTGCCTCAGTTTCTGCATCTGTAATAGGGGTAATAATAGTCCTACCTCTTAGCATTGATGGGCGATTTGCTTTTTTTTTTTTTTTTTTGTCAGCCCCTCCAATTCACAGCAGCTTCCGGTGGGAACCGGATGTGTCAAAACATGGGCTCAATTCTGATTTTTTACAGAATTCCATCTTCACACTGGAATAAATGATGCCCCGCTTTTATACCTTTTCTTGGAACTTCTCAAAATGAACAATTCAGCAAATACCCTGGAGAAAACTCATGGTCATTGCAGATATGCAAAACGATCTGGGGAAAGACACCTTGACAACTATGTCACATGCTCCTTATGCCCCAGCGGGGCTTTCCCTATACACGTGGATGACAAAGGACAGCCACCCTGGCAAGGAGGAGGACCAGGTAGCATTTATAAGATCAGACTTGAGACGAATGACAAAGAACTACCTCCGTGAAAGGTGCAATTCCACCATTTGAAGCCACCTTTCTGGATGATGTTGAAGACATGTTCAAAGCCTGAACAAATACTCATTCGCCGACACCTTACATGGGAACCCTCTGCGGTGGGCGCTATTCATCACCCCTTCTCCACAGCGGGTCTGCCTTATGCTGAGTCATTGCTCTTAACCAAGTTAGGTACTAGCTCTCCATTTTGTCAGCGCCACGGAGAGATTCAGACCAGTCCCCCGGCTTTTAACCACTACACCACTTCGCTCCCTCTTTGTGAATCCAGGGGACAGCTTTTAAAATACCAACATCCGTGAGTGTTATTGAACTAGTCATCAACACCTCAGCGGGAGCTTGGTTCCAAGTCTGGTTTTCAACCTAATACAAAAGGGACAACTGGGCAACCGTCACATGTAGGCTCTGGGCACCAGGGGCAGAGAAAATGGATCCAAGCATCTGAAGTACATGTGCGAAGTGGTGCGGGGGAGAGTGAACATGAGGAGGGGAGGCTGCCTGTACTAAGGGCCAAGAGCAATGACAAACCTCCCACCTTAGTAAAAAGAGCACTGGCTTCCAGGCCAGGCGGCCTAGGTTCTAACCTGGAGTCAGGCTTTTTGCTAAGGACGTGTGCATGACCTTCGGCAGGTAATGTAACCTTTCTGAGCTCCAGATCCTATTGTGAACGGTGAACAACTGGGCATTCTTAACATGTGTAAACAGTGCCCAGATCATACTGCTCAAACTGAAAACATAACACATTCCTATGAAAAGAGGCTTGGTTTTCACACCAAGGGAATGGTTCAAGGCTGCAGCAGCAAATAGGGACAGAGGCTAAGTTGTGGTCCTGCCCTGTCGCTGACTTACTGGGTGATGGCTCTTCCTCGCTCTCCCCATCTGTGACACAGAAATAACCACACTGCCTCAAAAGGGACATGGGTAAAACTGACAGAGTCTCACTTTATAGGAGCAAAATACTATGGAAGTTCCATATATATATATATATATATATATATATATGTATAATTTATTTAAATAGCTAGCCAGCCAGCCAGATGACCAGCACATGTCCCACTAGAAAGGCAGTGACGTGGAAATCCGCCTCTTACATGTGCTCCAGTTCCTTCTGCGTATCTTCCAGGGAAATACCCAGCAACACACAGATGCCCCGTCCAATGGCACTTATCTGTTCTCCACCAACTGGAAAGGAAACAAAAGGGAAAAGAGACAAAAGGGAAATGAAACAAAAGGGAAAAGCAAACAGGTGCCGTGAAGCACATCTGAGCATCCACAGGAAAGTTTGAACATCACACATACTTCTCGTAACTTCTTTGCCAAAGTCAGTAGGTACTGAAACGTGAAAGGGGTTACGTCGATGCAGTATGATAATCATACTTTGTCCATTCTGACTTTACATTTGGAATGAATGAGTTGTGAAGTGAACAACCATTACGCGGGATTTTCAGGCCACGTTTTCATCTGTGCTACCTTGGTTGAGACCCCTGAAACTTTCTATGAGTTTGCCCGTCTGTAACAACAAAAGTTTTTCTCCCCAGAGAATCCAGCTCAGCTATGGTAATTCTCAAAAAGGAGATGCCTGCTCTTCTTGGAAATCAGCAAACCTGATAACATAATACACAATGCACAATGGAAAACATTTATGTCATAAAAATAAAGAAATGATTTCTCTACTTACTGCAGAAAAGATAAATATATCATACATAAAAAACACAGTTTAAAAGTTAAGCTTCCAGGGGCTTCCCTGGTGGCACAGTGGTTAAGAATCCGCCTGCCAACGCAGGGTACACGGGTTTGAGCCCTAGTCTGGGAAGATCCCACGTGCCACGGAGCAACTAAGCCTGTGCGCCACGACTACTGAACCTGTGCTCTAGAGCCCGTGAGCCACAGCTACTGAGCCTGCACGCCTAGAGCCTGTGCTCGGCAACAAGAGAAGCCACCGCAATGAGAAGCCTGCGCACCACAACGAAGAGTGGCTCCCGCTTGCTGCAACTAGAGAAAGCCTGCACACAGCAACGAAGACCCAGCACGGCCAAAAATAAAATATTAATTAATTAATTAAAAATAAATGAATAAACTTTTAAAGAAATAAAAGTTAAACTTCAAGTCAGCAAACTTCTATTATTTCCCAGTTTATTACTAAGGTTGCATTCTAAGCCAATGACCTCCAAATCATTTTGAGCGATGCACCCCATGCATAAAAAAAATTCTTTGAACATAGATTCCTATTCCAAACATTTGCATAGGTATTTAGCGTCAAATGTACACTCTACTACCACTAGACAGTATCTCAGTGCTGGCACAGTACTTAGGTCAAGACACATCATTATGGTGGTGAAACTAAATCCATATTTCAAATGTTGATCTTCATAATTTTCAATTTTTTTGGCCAACTTTTTGCCAAAGCTCATTGATTACTGATGTTTGGTTATTTTATCGTATACTGACCTAATGTTCCAATCAGGAGAAAGGTCAACTCTGCCATTTTCTTGTTATTTGCTTCTGCTAGATAATAATATTTACAAATATACCCAACAAGGCATCACAGACTGTTCCATGTTGCCACATCCTGCAAGCTAAGGGAAGAGTGAGAAACCCTCTCCCTGCAGGTGTCTGACAAGGGACCATCTGACAGACACGAGGCGAGCACGAGCATCAGTTTGTTCCTGAAATAACTCTTTTTTAAAGAACATTTACTGATTTATTTACTTTGGCTGAGCCGGTCTTAGCTGCGGCACGCAGGATCTTAGTTGCGCCACGCAGGATCTTAGTTGTGCCATGCGGGATCTAGTTCCCTGACCATGGATCGAACCCAAGCCCCCTGCATTGGGACCACGGAGTCTTATCGCTAGACCACCAGGGAAGTCCCTGAAATAATTCTTATTAAAGCTTAACTTCTCTTAGTTTTATGATTAAGAAAACACAAATATTTTAGTATTTTCTTCTGTGCTGCTTTTTTTATAATGGACTATGAGTGATTTACTATCCTTTGAGCCACTGACTCAAAATCTGAAACAGAAATCAGCTATCCTGACATAAGCAGTAAACAACTGGGGTTGCTTGCCTGTTTGCAGTGCTTTAGAAAACTGTGGCTTTATTTGTTCTTTAAGTAAGTCAATATTATTTTCTTACAATATCAAGATATTTTTAAAATTTTCCCCAGGGTATATTTTAAAAACTTAAAAAAGAATGATGGTTGAACTATGTCCACCATTAAAAGTAATGCACATGCAGTATAGAAAAACTTTAAAAAATAAAAGAAACAGGAAAGCAAAAAGAACAACCAAAGACAAGCACTTCAGTATGTTACTGATTCCCTTCTGATATTTCCTCTATTCACAGATTTTACTTCATATTTGTTCTCAACTACCATAGTAATATTGTGTATAAATTTTTGTGTCTCATCTTTTTTAACATCTCACAAGGATTTTTCCACATTATGAGCTTTTCCTAAGCATCTTTTAATAGTTGCAGCCCATCCAGTGGAACATTTGCATTCCTTCCATGGATGGACTAACCATCCTGTTTGGCTGGATAAATGGCTTGTTTTAAAATTTTTCACTTCAATAAGTAACACTGTGGTGAAAATCTTTATACACTAAAGTTTTGGGGTTTTTTAAATATACACTTTATACACTAAAGTTTTGGGGTTTTTTAAATATACTTTCATGTATAGAGTAGTTTTAGGTTCACAGCAAAACTGAACAGAGGGCCCAGAGATTTCCATATACCCTCAGCCCCACATGCAGTCTCCCCACTATCAACGTCCCCCTCCAGATGGTACATTTGTTCCAAATGATGAACCTACACTGACACCTCATTATCACTCCAAGTTCACAGTTTACATGAGGGCTCACTCTTGGTGTTGGACATTCTATCGGTTTGGACAAATGTAATGACACGTATCCACCATGACAGTAACGTACAGAGTAGTTTCATTGCCCTAAGGATCCTCTGTGCTCCACCTGTTCACCCCTCTAAAGCTTCTTCTATAATTAGGATTATCTTCTTAGAATAGATTCTCAAAAATAGAATCACTATTTGAAGTGATTCAAATCACTATTTGAACAGTTTCAATATTTTTATAATGTGGTATTATCCTAATAAGAAATGAATTATGCACCAAAGCCTTGAGATGACACAATTCGCTCTCTTATTTTGGAGAAGTTTTGTCCCTCCTTCAGGCAGAAGAATTAGGAGGTTAAAGGGATGTTTTATTATAGACAAATGGATTTCCAAGGGGAAAAACTTGAGAATCACCATTTTAGACAAAAGGTCACAGGGCTAGAAGAGACCTGAGCTATTTGGTCAATGTTTATTTGACGCCACGTATAGTGGCATCACCCAAGACTTCCTCTTTGAGAAGAATTCACCAGCTCACAAATTAACGCATTCAAACCCAAGCAATCTCTTCCCAACATTCTATGATTCTATTCAGATTTCGGCTTATAAAGCTGAGTGATGGACATGGGGGTTATTGTACTATTCCATGTGTGTAATCACATGAATATGTTTGAAGTGTTCTGTCATAAAGCTTTTAAAATTAGATTATCACAATAACCAGGCTAAGGCATCAAATGTGCCTGACCAAGCTCATAAAGTGAGCCTGCCACGTACTATGTGACTCTTAATACTGTCCCACCTATAAAACTGGAAGTGACATTTTAGAACCTTTGAAATAAAATGCCATTCGAGAAAGGCCACATGGAAGTGAAGCCTGTCAGTCACATTCTAAAGGAATCAGAAAACCTCTCCCCATTACAATGCAAGTAGAAGGCAAGGCTAACTCAAAGTTTCCTCCAGCACCGTGGGAGAATTCCATCTTATTAACACCTTCAGACAGTTAATTTGTTGTTTTTAACTAAAAGCATACAACTTAAATAGTAAAGTAAGATCATTCAAACTATTCAGCTAATCTCACAGAAATGTGTTTTTGATATTCCAGATCAGCACAATGGAGAGTTCTCCATTCTGATCAAAACTTACATTCTCCAAAGTCTGTTCACTGGCCATCATGACCACATAGGGCAGGCTGCAAGATTCTTCTCAAAAAAAGCAAGAAAATCTTTTCATCTATGAATTTTCCCAGTTTTAGTGAAGTTACATATTAACTAAAATACTAAAAAATAAAAAGCCCACTTTGTTTTAAAATTTCATAAATCCCAGAGCTATACTATTCCCTATTACTCCAGGACGATATCCAAAATCACTTATCAGAACAGCTTAGAAATCATTAGCCAGGACTGAAAAGTAGAATCTCGGATCTAAATATATGGTTTTACTGAGTTTGATTGTTTCTTTAGGGGATTTTGTTGTTTCGTTCTTAGATTTATACTCTCCTGGACATAGAAACACACATTTGGTATAGGCTTGAAGGAAAGGATATCTAGAACTACTTGAACTGAAACAATATTAGAATTCTGCCAATAAAAATAGGAAAGACTAGAAGACAATGTAAAGTTAATCATTCAAACAAATTTTAACATCTATACTATCTTCACTTGAGGTTTTTTTTAAATTGGAGTATAGTTGCTTTACAATGTTGTGTTAGTTTCTGCTGTACAGCAAAGTGAATCAGCTATATGTGTATATATATCCCCTCTTTTTTAGATTTCCTTCCCATTTAGGTCACCACAGAGCACTGAGTAGAGTTCCCTGTGCTGTACAGTAGGCTCTCATTAGTTATCTATTTTATACATAGTATCAATAGTGTAGGTGTATATATGTCAATCCCCATCTCCCAATCCATCCCACCCACCCCTTCCCCCTTGGTGTCCATTCGTTTGTTCTCTACCTCTGTGTCTCTATTTCTGCTTATCTTGGCTTGAGCTTTTAAAAGGACTTCCTTCTACCTATTAATCATCTGGACCCCTGATGTTCAAACTAGACCGCAGTGTTCAAGCCATGACTGATGGTTGCGTGGCTCGGTTCACATGAAACTGGTGGAAAAGAGAAACATCTCATCCTGGATCCCCTGGGTTCCCACCCGGGTCACGTGGGCAGACACGGTCAGAACCCACCCCTACGAGCACCTGTCACGAGCGGGCACCTTAGGGGAGTCAAGCTCCAGGTGAACCGGGACACGGAGAAAACCGGCAAGAAAGGGAGACGCGGGGCAGAAGGCTGGGGAAGGGGTGTGTGCCCCGGAAACGCTCCCACGCGTCGTCTGTTTAACACCGCGTGGAAGGGCGGGCCGGGGGATGCTCGGGGGACGCTCGGGGGATGCGGGAGGCCACCTGCGCTCCGGACTAAAGGAAACGCTGCAGAAGACGACGAGGCGCGGTCACCGCGACACTAAGCGTAGACCCTGCAGCCCGTGGACGGCGCCCCGGGACGGCGGGGACTCGGGGCGGCGGGGGCCGGGCTCGCGCGTGGCCGGCGGCGGCCCGGGGGCGACCAGCCCGGCCCGGCCCCGCCCGACTGACCTGTGACGCTGGCCCGGGTGACGCGCTGCACCACGGCCTTCATGGCGACGGCTGGGGCGAGCGGGGCGGCGCCGCGCGGCTTCCGGCCTCGGGACTCCGCGGGCTGCGCAGCTGCCCGCGCCCTCTGCCGGGGACACCTGGAAGCGCGCTCCGACCCCCTGAACCCACGAGTCGACGGCCCGCCCACGTCGGCCACGCCCACCACAGGTTGGTCCCGCCCATCTGAGCCCTCCGTGTGGCCCCGCCCCCGCGAGAGGCCCCGCCCGCTCTAGGTCCGGCCACGCCCACTCTTGGTCATGTCCCCCGTACAGCTAGATGAGCCCCGCCCGGACGCTGGAGTCCCGCAACCCCCTTCCCCGTCCCCACACCCCAGCCCGACTCACTGGTGCCCAGACAGTAGTTTCTGCCCCAGTTTCTTTTCACAAACCCCGGCCTGAGAGACAGTCATCCCTGAATCCCAGCTTTGTCCTGAATACTAATCCTAATCGTGTGCCTCCTTCCATGTTTCCACCCTTCTGCCCCCAGATTCTCCCAAATTCTTTTTCCCTTGTTTTCCTGCCTCTGTAACTCCTCAGAAACCAGACAGGAAAGTATCTGCTGCCTAAAATAGCCATTTAACTGTTTAGGTGTTCATTTGACCTAGCCGCGTCCTGGCAGTGCGCAGATACGTGATTCTGTAATTGTAATTCCTCCTCTAATACTGATACTTGGCCCCTCTCCCAGACTTGTTAGAAGATTTGAATAATATATACTGTGCAAAAGTGTTAGAAATCTGCAAAGGACTGTACAAGTATTACCCTAACAAATTATTATCACTGATAAAAACAAGCCCTTCTCAGTGTGTCTTCTTCTTACAGCCTAATAGTGCTGGTGGGTGTAGAGGGAGGGAGTTGAGGATGTTCCCGAACCAAACTTGGGTCTGCTCTACCCTGCTTTTCCTCCTGGCACCTCAGAAATGGCAGTTGGTTTGTGGCCTTTTTGTGTCTTATTGTTCATAACTGCCCCTGTGACTGTGCATGGGTGCAGTTATCTGCAGTCTCTTATAGTTTCTTTGTATTGGTTGCTGTAGGAAATGTTTGTCCAGGTGCAAGCGTTCAGGTAGAGGGTCCCAGGTCCCCACCCTTCTGTCCTGAAACAGGTCATAAATGTGAGAGGTGCCCTATCTGTACTGGGAGGGAGGGAGCAGCCTTATCTCCAAAGACAAAAGCACACCAAGAAGAATCTGAACCAACAGGCCTTGCTAAATTTCCCCCAGTTTACTCTGCCTACCTCATATTCTTTAACCTATCATGTTCCTCCATGACTACTCATGCTTCGTCAAACCTAACAACAAAAATTACACAGGTCTGTTTCTTTGGGTCTTCATCTCCTTATGAAGGCTCTCACGTCATGTAAAACTTAAATAAATTTGTATGCTTTTCTCTTGTTCATCTGTCTTTGTCACTTTAATTTTCAGACCCAGCCAGGGACCTCAAGAGAGTGAGAAAACCTTTTTCCTCTCCTACAAGAAAAAGCTTAAATGGAGAACAAGGAAGAGTCATTTGGCCAGAAAAGACTATACTAATATACTTGAGTGTTAAATACTGCACACTAAATTGCCAAAGATAGCATCACCAGTAATGAGATAAACAAACATCATATACTTCTGATATTGCACCAAGAAAGACACCATGTCACTTTTGTGGTATTTCTGCCAAAAATGTAGAATCTGAATCCAATCATGAAGAAACATCAGACAAGCCTAAATTAAGGAACACTCTACAAAATAACTAGAAGGATCCTTCAAAAATGTCAAGAAAAAGAAAGTCTGAAGAACTGTTCCAAATTAAAGGGGACTTTTAAAGAGACAGGAAAACTAAATGTGATGCATGAACTGAGTTTTATCCTAGCCAGAAAAAAATAAAAAGAAAGACGTGCATATTGGGACAATTGGTAAATATTTTTGTTTAATTTTGCATCAAATCAACATATCTCAAAACATTTTGATCTCAAGACCCCTTTACATTCTTAAAAATTATTGAACACCCCAAATAGCTTATATCTTAAGATTTTTACTTGTACTAGAAATTACAACCTAGAAAAATTGTTAAATATTGACTTATGATAATTTTTTAAATGACAATAATAAATCCATTATATACTGACTTTAGAGCAATGAGATCATGACTTACCATGAAGCCTCTGAAAACCCCATTGTACACTCTTGAAAGAATAGGAATGAAAAAGTCAAATATTGTCTATATATTATTATAAAAATAGGTGGAAATCTCAGCTCCTCTAAGGAGGATCTCAGAGAACGCTTTGAGAACTGCTGGATTTGATAATGGCATTGAACCAATATTAATTTCCTGATTTTTATGTAAGAGAACATCCTTGTTTTTAGGAAATACACACATGTACTTAGGGGTAAAGGGACAACATATCTGCAACTTTCAGATCTGGTGAAGAATGATATATACAGAGAAAATAAAGAGAGTGATAAAGCAAAGTAAAATGTTGACCACTTGGGCTATAAGTGAAGGTAACTTATTTCAAAAATAAAACGTTTTAAAAATATACCAAAACACCAGGATTCTTTTTACATATTTGTTGAGCTCAAAAAGGTCAGTATCAGGAGGCAGAAGCACCCAGCAGCCCCTCTTGCGGTGCCTCCTTCCCTCTGCACGCTCTCCTTTGCCCTCTAAATCGCCACTCTCCTCATGTTTTTGAATTCCACCTTGTGCTATTGACTCGCACATTTTCATTTCCATTCCCAACACATCCTCTGTGCTTGTACTTCCAAATGCCTTCTTGACCTCTCCACTTCCATGAACCAAATTAACAGACTGAAAATGGGATTCAGGCTTTTCACCCCTGCCGTATGAAAAAGAGTTTGGTCTTTGTTTTGTGTTTCTGGCATGGAGCTTCTAAGATCCTTGGAATTTCCCAAGGGATAGGAGTTCCTAATGAAACATTTCAGGGTGGGAGCCGGTCACCAGAAAGACCAATCATGTGGCTAGAGGGTGGGACTTTGAGGAGGGGCGGTGGGATGCGGCTGGAGATTGAGTTCAGTCACACAGCAGGTGAGTCCATCAGTTGTGCATATGAGATGGAACCCCAATAAAAGCTGTGGACACTGAACCTTAGCAGAGCGTCCTGGCTGGTGAACACATGGATGAGGAACCTGCACCCTGGTTCCACCGAGAGAGCAGTGAAGCTCTCTGTTGGGGACCTTCACAGACCTTGCCTGATGTGTTCCTTCGTTTGGCTAGTCCTGATTTGTATCCTTTATAATAAAACTGTAAGTATAAGGCTTTCTTGAGTTCAGTGAGTCATTGCAGTAAGTTATCTAACCTGTAGGAGTCATAAAAAAACTCCCAAATTTGTAGCCAGTTGGTCGGAAGTAAAGGTGGCTTGGCGACCCCCAAGGTGCGCCTGGCATCTGAACTGAGGGCTGCCCTTTTGGGGACGTGCCCTTAGACTTGCAGGGTCTGTGCTAAGTCTGGGTGGTTAGTGCCAGGACTGAATTGCAATCCCCCCAAGCCCCCCACACTCCACCAGCTGGGCCACCCTGATTCAAATCAATGGCTCCACTGTTTCCTCCAGCCATAAGTGACTCATGATTGCTCTTTCCCTCTCCCTGAGTAACTAGTCCATCAACAAACCTCCTGACTCCCCCAAACGAACCCCACACACCCTCTTCTCTCCAGCCCCAGTGCCATCCTGCTCCATGGCCCGTCATCTCTCACGTGCATCTACTACAGCTGTTCAGTGGTCTCCTTACTGCCACTTCTGTCTTCACCCAATCCATTCTCCATAAGACGTAAAAGTGGTTTCTAGAATATAAAGTCTTCACGTTCCAGACTCTGATCTTCTTTAAATTGCTCAGGTAATCCACTTGTTGCTACCTCGGGACCTCAGCATCTGCTGGTCCTCCACCTCGAATGCTCCTCCCCCATTCTTTGTCCATCTCGCTCCCCTCCTTCCTTTCATTTTCAGCTTAAACGCCTCCTCATCGGAGAGAACTTCTCTGACCACACAAAGTTAAGAGTCCTGGTTCCCCATTATTCTCCATCGCTATCCTATGGTTTTTCCCTCATAATCTTCTGGCGACTTTTTTTTTTTTCCTGGCAACTTCCAATCACTCCAGTGCCCGATAATTTGCTCTATTAGTGTCTCGTGCTTACCATTCTATCCTAAGCACGTAGCACACTGCCTGAAGCTCAGATAACATTGCTGAATGAATACAGGTGTGAACTTGATTTTTTGACTAACAGGGGGTCATAGATTTACAGTATGGCTGTGGCTGTACTGGGCATCCTATCCAGACACAATGTTCAGAAGTACAGGAGACTATCGCCTCCTAGTGCTTCCTCTGAGGCTGGGACACCCTGCCCAGAAGCCCCTCGAGTTTCACTAGCCAGAGTGAGATCACATGACCATGCTTAACCCAGTCACTAGCAAGGGAGATGGGACCTACTCCTCCTGACTGGTTCAGATAAGAGGTTCTCACCTGGGGCATAGAGCCCCCCAGGGGTTACTGGAAATGTGTGTGGGGAGGGGTGTCTGAAGCTGTCACAAGCTGTGAAGATTGTTACAGGCATTTAGTGCCCAAGGAACTTGAAATGCTAAAGCACTTGCAACACCTGGGGCAGCCCACAAAATGGACTGTCACATCCACGGAGGCTGCAGCGCCCCCTGGAGAAACACTGACTTGGACCAATCAGGACCTGGGCCAGTCCCCCTGAAGCACCTGACGGGGTGAGCTCAGGGTCTGTTATAAAAGAGGAGTGGGATCAGTGGGTGCTGGGAAGGCAATCGGCACGGTCGACCAAGAGGTTGTTTCAGCTCGAGGCCATGCTGAACGAGGGATGTTGAAGAGGCATCTTCCTAGATCTTTTCAGGAATCTCCCAAATTCTTGAAAGTGAGATTGCCGGACCGCAGGATGTGCCATTTTCCATGTTGATACACGCTGCTAACCTGCTGTGCTGAAGAAGCAAGTTACTACCCATGGAAGCCCTGTTTTCAGACAGGCCAGTTGTGACGAGGTAACTCCCTGGGGAGCCACAAGAAAGAAAGCAAAGCGGCTGGAGGACGACAGAAGCAGACTGCATTTATCACCAGAAAGACGGCCTTTCACGCCTCATTTCCAGGAGTAGCTAAGACATTCTATTCCTAAGAATAATCATGCGTGTACAAACACTTTCTCATTTGACAGTCACAACCCTATTAGTAGACAGGCTAGATATTATACCTCTTATTCAAAAGAAACCAAAGCTCAGAAAACACAGGAGATTTTTCTATCATGAAAAGTTAGGTACCATTTTTAAAAAGAAATGAATAGGGAGATGTGATTTGCTTAGAGTTACATCAACTGTAGCAGAGACCCAAAGTCACAATCGCTTAAACTACGTAGAAGTTGATTCTTTCTCTCTAAAGCCCTGGGCTGTGTGGTACTCCACAGGGCCGGAAAACCCAATTCCTCTTCTCTTGTTGCTCCACTATGTCTCAGGAGTCCTTTTCATCTGAATGGTCCCCGATGGCTCCTCCAGCTGGACGGATGTCAGGAAGGGGGTGCACGCCCCGGAGATACATACATCTTAAAAAAAAGAAAAAGAAAACCCACTCCCTCTAAATACTACCAGACCTCAGAATTTCGGGAAACTTATTTCCAATCCTACAAACTCTCCTTCAATGGGTGATTCCCAACTTCTGAACAGACCGTGTTCCAACTGCACCTGCAAGATAGACGTTTGGAATTCTGAAAACCTTCTCCCAGAAGAACACTTTAAATTATATTTTGGTTGTTAGATTAGTCCACAAAGGCCTATTTAAGCCAAGATTCAGCAGAACTACGGGAATTGTTGAAGCTCCAGGCTGTTTGGAGCCACAGTTGTTTTACTGGTCGGTCAGTAATAAGTGTTATGGAGAGAGAACATGGTCTTAGCACAAGCAGTTGGGGTTGAAGTGTTTTAAACAAGAAGGAATACACACACACACACACACACACACACACACACACACACTCACACACACTCTCTCACACACTCAGCTCCCAGAATTCCTACAGCCAGGCATCCACCCCCGGGTAGAGAAACCTTCTCTGGGGAAAGTGACCTACAGAGGCAGGTATCTTAGTGCCTCCCGATGAAAGTCTGGCTTGCTGCCTGGAGTGGACATTTGTCCTGGTATCTACTTGCCCAGCATGCTGTGATCATCCTTCCTATATCTAGGAGATGCCCCACTTTGAGGGTCAACACATCCCTGATGCGGAAGCCAGAAACGCACTTTCCCAATCTCCCTGGCAGCCGGAGGCCAGGCATGAAACTGAGATTCCAAGGAGAGTGATGAGAAGCAGGCTGCTCTGGGAAGCCATTCAGAAATTCCCTTCCACCATCGTATGCTGCTTCTTGCACGTCTGATGCCCATCACAGGTGTCCACCAGGGTGCCCACCCCACTGGCACTGAGCCATTCTTGACCTCTGATGTCCAGTGAGGAGCCTCTGCTGCTGACATCTGAAGCTGCTACTTGCCATCTTGGAGCCTCTGTCACTTAGGTTGACTGCCCCCAAAGCACTGCTCAGGCCACCCACAAGGTAGAACTGACACCAAGGAGAAATCAAGGCAAAGGTTTGAAGGTGACAGTACTATAGCAGGAACCCAGAAGTGTCCCATTCCTGTCCTACCAGGAATCCCTAGTCCTCACAGGGTCCCAAATAGCTGCGCACAAGAAACACTACCCAAATGGGCAACGAATGCTAGTTTCTTACTAACTGAGGCAGGACTCAGTGATCCACAGGAAAGGATCCGATACACAGGGAAGTGACTCTCACAGGAGTGGAAGACAAACTCTGGCTTGGGAAGAAGCTGATCAGACTTTGACGCTGTAGCTGCAAAGTGATGTTACTACAGAAATAACGGGGACAAAACGTGTGCAGTGAGAAAGGCAACAAGGCAGACAGTCCCCAGGCAGGCTCAGTGAGTGGCTACATTCCGGTTCCTGCTGCCAGGCCCTCCGAAGACCTCAGCATACTCTGTTTGAATTCTGAGCTGTCTATACTGGTTTTTTGTTTTTTTTGGCCACGCTGCATAGCTTGTGGGATCTTAGTTCCCTGACCTGGGATTGCACCCACACCCACAGCAGCAAAAGCACCGAGTCCTAACCATTGGACCGCCAGGTAATTCCCTGTCCACACACATTTTTAATAAACATCTCTTTCTGATTTAATCGCACTTACGTGGGTTTGTTACTTGCAACCAAACAAGCCCAGCGGAGAGAACACTGCAGCACTCAAGGGCAGGAACCCTGCTGTCCTCACTTTGTATCCCCATCTCTAGAATACTGGTAGCCACCATTGGGGTTTAATCCACTCCTGCCGAAAGAATGAGGGTATCTGTACAGCTCCTAAAGAACAGATCGAGTCTATTTAATCCAGGAGTTATAATATAATTCACAACATACTTACCAAGCACCCACTAGTGCCCAAAGGGCTGCTCTAAGTCCCAAACTGAACACGGAGATTTGCTTAAAGGGACCACAAAAGCTACGTCTGACAGCAACATGAAAGGAATATAAAGTTACATGAACTAATTTCAGAAAACCAAGCTTATGGAAGCTCAATACGACATTTCACTTCAATCTTTTACTCCTGTGAGTATAGAAGGACACCTCCTGAATATGCAAATTTACTTTTCTTCAAGGAAATATTTATTGCATATTATTAGTGATTCTATTTTACAGCAAAATTAAATGTATACACTTTTCACAAAGAGAAAGTGGAAATCACAGTATCTCTCAAATTTATATGCTGAACCAAAGTCCTGTTTTCAGAATTCAGCCGTCCATCATGATTTTGGTCCAGGGCCACCAGTCCATGATTTCAAATAGTTGACGATCCTGGCAGTAATTGGAACAAAATTGTCTCTATATGTGACAACCGTTTCCACATAAAACCCTTTCGGGGGTTCAGACAGTTCATTTGTTGAGACATTCTTTTGTTCTACTTCACCACCTTAAAAAAAAAAAAAAGTAACAGCTGCATCACTAACTTTCATTTTATCTTACTTTATTTTTTAATTGAAGTATAGTTGATCACTAACTTTTAATTTAGGCAGCAGTCATTAGAATTATTAGTAAAGTCTTTGAAATAAAATAAACTAAGGTAAGAATTACCCCCACCCCCATCAGGTTCCTGACATTGTTTTCTTTCTGTAAAAAAGAAAATGTAAATAATTTTTTTAAATGACCAGTACAGAGATAAATGTTTTAAAATGCTTAATACTGACATGTGCACTTTCAGGCCATTGGTGATCTTCAGCACCAAATGTAATCTTCAGCACAGTTTTTACATAAAAAGCTTTACTGAGATAATACTTATTATACAATTAACTCATTTAAAATGTAAATTCAGTTTTTAGTATCTTGAGATCTGTGCGACCAGCACCAAAATAAAGTGTAGAATATTTTCATCCACAAAAGGAAACCCCTTATTTTGTAGCAGTCGCTCCCCCACCAGCTCCTCCCCTTCAGCCCCAGGCAGTCCCTACTCTAGACGAAGCCACAGATTTCCAGAACATTTTTGAAAGCTGCGGGATTTCCTTTTCCTCCCAGCAACTGGTAAGATTTCAGTACTCCTTCGCTGGTGTAAGTCAGCGAAATCGTTTGGTCGGCAAAGGCGACCATGCGACCAAAGCAGGGCTGAAGTTACAGAAGCATCGCCTCTTTAAACCACCATCCAGGGTCTTTGAAATTCCACCTGGAATCTCACGGATTCTTCAAATTCTGAGGATACGGGCGGCCTCGCTCAATAAACCAGCAAGGTTCGGGGAAGAGGCTCTAAAAGGTCGTTGCTGGCAGATTCCACGATAACTCGCGGCTCTAAGCACCGCTCCCGGTCTCTTCGCGCGGCACAGCGAAGCCACTTCTGCGACCCCCCGGACACGCCCCACGCAAGGCCGCGCGTCCCCCAGAGGTCCCGCCCGAGAGCCGTACCTGGAGGCTTGCTCTTTCTCTGATTATACAAAAACAAGGAGCCCAGCAGGGTCCAGGCGCCCAGTCCGTACAGCATAGACATGCGCCGGTACCAAGACAGGGCCTTTTCCGGACGCATGACGCCGCCGGGAATACCTCACTCCTCCGAGTCCCAGGGCGGAGGCGGGCCTTCCGGTGGGCGCGTCACCGCCGCCGCCGCCTCCAATGGGGAGCCGCTCCGGGCTGGCCGCTTCCTGCGCCGGCCCCGATGCATCCTGGAGCGTGTAGTCCGGACGTCGCGCTGGGCAACGCACTCGGGTCTGGCGCCTGGGGTCCGGAGACGATCTTGCCTCCCACGTGACGGGCCCCAATGACACTTTCTCTCAGGCAAACCTCCCACTTGCAAAGTCCTGCCTTACATAGGCTTTAGGTGGCCCTTGTTAAACTTAATTCCTTCCCTCCTCCAGCTCTCAGGTTTGCGAGGATACCCCGTCTACGACCCGCAAGTCATCTTCCCCATCTTCCTGCCTGGAGCCCTGTCTGGTGCGCGTGGGTCCCTCTACGTCTGAATTAGCCCCTCCACTAGGCTGTGGGTCCCATTCTTCTCTGCCTTTCAGGGCCCTGGCCCAGCAACTACACTCTGTCCACCTCCATCTCACGCCCTTTTCATTCTGTTGTTCTTTACTCCATCATACAAACGAGCCCGCGCCTCAAAAACAAGAAGTCTCCACTCGATCCACCATCAGCTTTTCTCTTATCCGTACATTTCCTCGAAGCATAATCTACCCCCACTCAAGAAACCAAACAACTTGAGAGCAAAAGGGATGTGTTGGGCACAGAGTGGATACTCAGTAAACTTCCATAGCCAGTAACTACTTTGCAGCCATAATCAGACGATTTCCAGCGCATACGACTCCACCTGCTCCTTTCATAGCTTCGAAAACATAATTTTCTTCAGAATCTATTTATCCTTCAGGGCTCTTCCCATTTCTCCCACCCTCTAAAAATTGGTGTTTTGCCACACAAAAAAATTAACGCTAAATGGATCATAGGCTTAAATATAAAAGCTAAAACTACAAACCGAGAAGAAAAGATCTAACACAACGATTGGAAATCAACTACATCCAATATAAAATAAAAATTTTTTAAAAAGGCGATCTTTGCCATCTTGGGATAGGCAAAGATTTCTTAGAATACAAAAAGCATAAACCACAAACAAATATTGGTAAATTGGACTCTTTCAAAATTAAATCTTTTGCTCTTCGAAAGGCAGTTAAGAAAATGAAACAAGCCACAAGATAAAATATTCAAAGTAGGTAGATCTGACAAAGGACTTGTATCAGAATTTATAAGGATATCTTACAATTCAATTATAAAAAGACAACCGAACTGAAAAACAGGCAACAATCACTTAACTAAAGAAGATATACAAATGGCCAATAAGTACAGGGGCATTGTCAGTCATCACAGCAATGCAAATTAAAACCACGAGACACCCTTACACACCTATTAGAATGACTAAAAATTATGTTGAGAATACCAAGGGTTGTACGGACTTGGAGCAATCAGACCTCTTACTGGTGGGAACATAAAATATCACAACCTCTTTGCGATACTGGCAGTTTCTTAAAAATTGAAGTACCCCTACTGTATGAATCAGACATTCGGTTCCTATTCACCCAAAGGAAATGAAAACATTATGTCCACACAAACGTATGTATGTGGGTGTTCACAGAGCTTTATTCATAAGAGCCCCCAAATGGAAACAACCCAAATGTCTATCAACTAGTGGATGAATAAAGGAAATGTGAGTCTATCACTCCATAATAAAAGGAACTACTGTACTGATCCATGCAATTGCATGGATAAATCTCAGATGGGTAATGCTAAGTGAAAGAAACCAGGCACAAAAGAAACCAGACATAAAATTCTGGAAGCAAATTCATCTATAGTGGGAGAAAGCCGACAAGTAGTTGCCTCCGACCAGGGTGTGCAGAAACGGAAGGACTAAAAGGGGCCTGAAGAAACTTTGGGGGCTGTGGAAATGTTGTGTCTTGATGGTGATGTGATGGTGGTGCTTTCGTGGGTGTGCACATCTACTGAAACTCATTGAACCGTACACTTTAAATGGGTGCAGTTTATCGTATATAAATTATACCCCAATAAGGTCGTTAAAAACGAAACAGGAAAATCAGTATTCTGTTCCAAGCTTGCTTCTCTTCTCATACTGAGCAACTTTACTCATGTTATTTACTTTATGACTCTCAAATATACGCCACATTCTCCTGAAAGATAAATACATACTAATTACTGCCAACCTACAGGGCGTTTTCAGTTCTACCCCACAAGCTCCTGAAACTCAAAGAGTGGCCAGGATTGAATTTATCCCTACCCCTACTGCGCCCCAGCCCCCAAAAGGAAAGAAACCTTTCCTGACTCACCCTCTCACCTAACACCTCATCTGTCACCTGTGTCTAAAAGCTGCCTCTGTTGAGGCCTCGGCTGGATTCCAGCCTCCTTCCATCCGGGCTGCCACTCTCCTAATTGATCATTTCAGGAGTTTCCTTGCTTTCAAGATGGAGTTTATAGTTACTAGGCACACTGGCTCAGTGTCTCCCTCTTGAGATGGCTGCTCTCCAAAGAACACTAACACCCACCTCCACGTTCTTTGGAAACAGCCACCAGCACCCACAGGTGGGACCTGCATGGCTCAGGGTGCCCCTCGGCACCTTCACTCTCTGTCACTGGAGAGACACCAGAGCCAGCTGGGTCTATCACATTCCTCCTGTCAATTGGAAACAGGCCCAAGGAGGAACAGTTTCAACCCTAAACTGGATACACAGGCTTATGTACTCTTCTATATGATCTACCTCAATTCAAAATTATATCCCAAATATAAGAAAAATATTCTATGGAAAAGGTACAGTAAATAAAAGCCTTAGGCATTTAAAATGTAATTGTTAAACATTTTAAGATAGGAAACCCACCCAGAATTTAGAGCAGAGGTTAAGATGGCAGTAAGTACAAATTCAAAAGATAGAGCATTGGAATCAATCCAGATGGTCCGACAGCCAATTAATAGGAGTTCCCAGTTTTACTTTTCTACATAGCACTCATTAGCTTCTTAAAAAATTATATAATTTACTTCTAATTTTTTAATGTTGGTCTTCCCTACCCAGAATATAAGCTCTGTGAGAATAGGAATTGTTTTATTGGTTACATTCCCAGGCCCTAGAAGACTACTCCAAACATAGCAAATACTGAATAATTATTTGCTGAATGATTGAAAAAATGCCTCCAAAGTTTTGAGATAAAATTATTTTGGGCCTAGATTTTATACTCAGTAAAGCTGTCAGGTATGAAGGCAGAACAGGTTCTGTGAATTATCTCTTGTATGCTCTTTTTAGGAACAGTCACTTAAGGCAGCAAAATGACTTATGAGATAAAAGGAAAACTGCAACTAACCTAGGAGTCCAAACAAAAGAAATTCCTGGATGACAGCTGTCCTAGCAATTGGCCCATGTTAAAAGGGGATATAACCTCTAAACAAGGATGAACTCCACTGAGTAAAATACGCTGTAATTTTTTTAAAATTGAGGTAACATTGGTTTATAACATTATATGTTTCATGTGTACATTATAATTCAACTTCTGTATGCACTACAGTGTGCTCACCACCATCCAGCACCATCCAGTTGACGCCCTTCACCCATTTCACCCTCCCCCACCCCTTCCCCTCTGGTGACCAGCAATCTGTTCTCTGTATCTCAGGTGAGGTAGGAACAGTGCCACTCCAGACCACTCTGCCTCAATAAAGTTTCACATATTTCTTACTTTTCCTTGTCTGTTAATGTTAACAATATCCTTGACAGTAAATGAAGATTAAGTTCAGGAATTACCTCTTGGGGAATTTACTTAAAACACACAGAGACCTCAGAAATCAAATTTGTATTAGCATTATTTTAACCAGTGCTTCTTCATCCAGATTTATTTCCTTTCTGATCATTATGATTTTCATGTAAGCAAGCTGCCAAAATACATTAGTTCTGATTTTATACAGACTCTAAAAGTTAGAATACAAAAAGCATATAAACATCTACCGGTACCAAAACGTTTATGACCTTATAATTTTATGGTGTAAAGAAAAGGGCACAGATAAGGAATACAAGCAAATTAAAATCTGAAGAGTTACATAACACTTCTTTTGATTATTTATTAAAATGCAGCAGAAAAGTAAAAGGAACGTTAAGCCTTTACAAACAACTGTGAGCACAGTGTGACCGTGTTTTCCTCCATTTCCTTCTCATGTCCTCAGCTCAGCAGGCACTGGAGACAGCCAGTTTCTTCAAATGGTCCATGAACACCTGCAGGCTAACATCATCAGTCAGGATGGGCGCTCCTGTTTCCTGAAGTTTAATGAAAAAGGTTTACTGGCAGGTTTCTTAGAAGCTGGTTGGAATTCATGCGTTATTAAGGACCCTTCCCCTCACAAAATTAGCAAGTGCTGTCTGTCTGCCAAGAGCACTCCTGCCACCCAGCCCCGTCCTCTGCCTAGCTAATCTTTTCAACTAAAGCATAATTTCCTCACAAAACCCTTCCCTGATCCACTCATATCAGGTCATTCCTGCCACTACAGACAGTTTTGAGCATATGCCCTTCTACTTTACCCCACTGTGTAGTTCTGATGACTCATCCAGGGTCTGGCTCCCAGCAGGCATGAACTCCTGGGGGCCCACACGTCCCATCTCTCATCTTCCCCACCACCCTGCTGCAACCAGCTTGATGCTCTTAAATGATCTGCTTACAACAGAAGCTTGGTAACAGCGTATTCACAATGTGTGAATCAGTATCCACTAAACAGATGGATCTCTGCACTATCAAGAAATGCTTATGATTCAATTGACGTTAAGGGAAAAAGTATTGAATAGAAACCTTGATTTCTAACAAGATTCCAATTTGTTAAAAAAATATATACATATGCACACACACAGATATACATGATATATACCTTTTATATTAACTAGAAAGAAGCCAGAAGTACTTAACTCTAGCTAGTAGCATTCTATGTAATTTAAACTTTCTTTCTAAAATTTTTTTTTACATATACTAGTCTTCTAAAAATGAAACGGTACTACTGTTATAATCAAAAAAGTATAAGCATGATTAAAGTTTTATAAAAGGATTTCTCTGGGAAGAAAGAGTAGATGTACTTTTCCTCATTCCTTCAACTAAGTACAACTAAAACCCCTGGATGTTTTATATAAAACAAACATAAGAAGACTTTGAAAGGTGGTGAAAAGACAGCATACTAACTAGAGACCCTGGGATGCAGGGAACCACACAGTGGCCAGTTCCCAGGGCTTCCTTTTTGCCTCACGCATGCGCGCCAGACTTGGAGCTGAAAAAGCTGGCAACAGTTACTGAGCACGGACAAAAACTACAACAAAAAGAGCCCACTTTCTCTAGCAAAAGACCAGGGCAGCCGAGCAAGACAGAAAAGGCTGAGCGGATCGTGTAGACTTGCACCCCTCACATGGCAGTACTGAGGGACCCAACAATCCCACCACGGTGGCATCAGAAAAGGCCAAGTATGGGGCCAGGGATTTCATCCCTGCTGGCCAGTAAGAAGTCTCCCTGCACCCATGGTGTCCGCAGAGACCACACAGGGAGCCTGGACTTCCACCCCACACCTGGTAGTAATAAGATGTCCACGCCCCAACCTCTGGGGTGGTATCAGAGAAGGCTTAGTGCAGAGAAAGCACTTTCACCATCACCCACCAGTGACAAGGCCACCTCCACAGGAGAATCAATGGGAACCAGGTGGGGAGCTGGAACTCCCGTCCCCACACACAGTAACAAGAAGTCGCCCTCCACCTCACGTGTCAACAGAGGCCAATGGAAAACCTGAACCCCTGTCTCACCTGGCAGAAATGAAACAATGTACCACCCCCTTCCCTGCCAGAGCAGTGTGACAAAAAGACAGCCAAAACAGGTTGAAATCAATCCAGAGTCTCATAACAAATATGAAAATGTCCACGTCTCAATCAAAAATCACTTGTTATGGGGCTTCCCTGGTGACTCAGTGGTTAAGAATCCGCCTGCCAATGCAGGGGACATAGGTTCGATCCCTGGTCCAGGAAGAGCCCACATGCCGCGGAGCAGCTAAGCCCATGCACCACAACTACTGAGCCTGTGCTCTAGAGCCCATGAGCCACAACTACTGAGCCTGCGCTCTAGAGCCTGCGAGCCACAACTACTGAGCCCGCGTGCCACAACTACTGAAGCCCGTGCACCTAGAGCCCGTGCTCCGCAACAAGAGAAGCCTCCGCGAGAAGCCAACGCACCGCAACGAAGAGTAGCGCCCGCTCGCCGCAACTAGAGAAAGCCCGCGTACAGCAACGAAGACCCAACGCAGCCAAAAATAAATAAATAAAATACATTTATATTTAAAAAAAATCACTTGTTATACCAAGAGTCAAGATCTCAAAATGAATGAGAAAAAAGACAGTCAACAGGTGTTAACACTATGAGTTGACGGTGTTAGAATTACCTGACAAAGACTAAAGCAGCCATGACAAAAATGCTTCAAGAAGCAATTAGGAACACACTTGAAACAAATGAAAACATAAAGCATCAGAAAAGAAATATAAGACAAAGAAAATCCAAATGAACATTTTATAACTAAAAAATACAGTAACATATAAAAAGTTTGAATGCAACAGCAGAAAGGGAACAGAGAAAAGAGTCAATAAACTGGAAGATAAAAATAATAGAAAGTACCCAACTGAGCTGTGGAACTACAAATGAACTAACATTTGCGTCACTGAGGTCCCAAAGAGAAAGGCAGGCAAGGCAGGCTGAAAAAGTATTGTAGAAAGTAATGACTGAAAACTATCCAAGTTTGGCAAAAGGCATAAATATACAGAATCAAGAAGTTGGGCAAATTCCAAATAGGATAAATTCAGAGAAATTCACGTATGGTATTTCAACATTTGAAACTAACAAAGAAAACATTTTGAAAGGGTCCAGAGAAAGATTACATTTTATCAATATTTTTCAACTGCCGAAGAAAAAGGACTGTCAACAGAATCTTATATCCAGAGAAAATATTGTTCAGGATTGAAGAGGAAATCAAGAGATTCTCAAATGAAGGAAAACTAAGAGTCTATCACCAGAAGACTTACCCTGAAAAGAACTGCTAAAGGAAGATTTCTAAACAGAAAGGAAAAGATAAAAGAAGAAACTCTGGAGTATTAAGAAGCAATAAAGGACACAGTAAGCAAAACTACAGATAAAAATAAGAGGTTTTCCATCTTCTCTTAGATTTATAGATTATGGCTGAAGAAAAACTGTAACACTGTCTGGTGCACACAGAGGAAACATTTAACACAATTATATCATAAATGGGAGAGGGTATAGGGACATGAAGTGAGACTGGGGTAGGTTTTCTATACTGCATTTGAACTGGTAAAAAAGATAACACCAGTAGACCATGATAAGCTAGGTACACATAATGTAATGTAATGCTCTAATATCTAGAGCCACCAAGAATAACCACTAAAAAATGCTACAAAAAGAGATATACTAAAAAAACCACTGTGAACAAGTTAAAATGGAATTATAAGGAATGTTCAAGTAACCCACAGGAAGGAAGGAAAAAGAAAACAGAGAAATGAAAAGCACAGAAAACAAAAAAATAAAATGGCAGACTTAATAAGCCCTAACGTATCAGTAACTACATTAAATATAAATGGTCCAAATAAGCAAATTTATTATGAATTTAGCAGAGTAGATTAAAAAAATATATAATGATAGACGCAGGTTGAAAGTTAAAGGATGGAAAGAGGTATATCATGCAAACATTAATTTTTTTGCATAAACAAAAAGAATAAAAGAAAGATAAGTGTGGGCTTTATAAAGGCCAGATAAAGTAGATAGTAGTGCAAACAAAATTACCAGAGATAGTGGGGACATCATATAATGATAAAAGGGTCAATCCACCAAAAAGAAAGGGCAATCCTAAGTGTGTATGCAACAAACAACAGAGCTGAAAAATATGTGAACAAAAACCTGACAGAACGCAAAAGAGAAACAAACTCACCATTAAGAGTTGGAAACTTCAACATCCTCTCTCAAAAACGGATAGAACTATACAGATAATCAGCAGGGATATGTAAGAACTCAACACCACCATCGACTAACAGGACTTAATTGACATTTATAGGACAATTTATCCAACAATAGCAGAACGCCTATTCAAGTGACCATGGAACATATGCCAAGACAGACCATATCCTGGGCCATAAAACAAACTTCAACAAATTTTTAAAAATTGAAATAATACAAAGTATATCCTCTAACCACAATGTAATCAAAACAGAAATCAATTAACTGAAGACAACAAGAAAATCTGTGGAAACTAAGCAATATTTCTAAATAATCCAAGAGTCAAAGAAGAACCCTCAAGAGAAATTTTAAAAGAATATATCAAATTGAATGAAAATGAAAATACAACATAATCAAAACCTGTGGGACACAGCAAAAGCAGTACTGCAGAGGGAATTAAGAGCACTAAATGCATACACTGAAGAGAAGTCTCACGTCAATAATCTAAACTCCTATCTCAAGAACCTAGAAAATGAAGGAAATAAACCTAAAGCAAGCAGAAGGAAGAAAATAAGGATTAGAGCAGATATAAATGACATTGAAAATAGACAACAGAACAACAAAAGGAAACAAGTATTCAGATTGGAAAGGAAGAAATGAACTGTCCCTACTTGCAGAAGACATGACTGTCTATTTTTTTGTAAAAAATCCCAAGGAATCTACCAAAAAACTCCCAAAAGTAATAAGTGACTCAGGAAGGTCATAGGATATTAGACAAGTATACAAAAATAACTTTATTTCTATATATAGATGGTTGCTGACTTATGACTTTTTGACTTTATGATGGTATAAAAGCAGTACTCATTCAGTAGAAACCATACACATTTTGAATTGTGGTCTTTTCCTAGGCTACCAACATGCAGTATGATCCTCCCCCGTGATACTGGGTGGCTCCCAGCCACACTGATCATATGGGTCAACAACCAAGACACTCACAACCATTCTGTTTTTCACTTTCAGTACAGCATTCAATAAGTTACATGAGATATTCAACACTTCATTATAAAATACGGTTAGGTGTATTAAATGCATTTTCAAGTTATGATGGATTTATTGGGATGCAATCGCCTCACAAGCTGAAGAAGATCTGTACTAGTAATGAACAACTGGACAGTGAAATTAAAAGTACAGTACCATTCACAATCACTCAAAAAAAAAAAAGAAAGTGAAAATACACAACACCGATGAAAGAAATAAAAATAGATTTAATAAATGTTCAGGGAATTCCCTGGTGGTCCAGTGGTTAGGACTTGGCGCTCTCACTGCCGAGGGCCCAGGTTCAATCCCTTGTCGGGGAACTAAGATCCCACAAGCTGTGCGGCATGGCCAAAAAAAAAAAAAAAAAAAAAGTTTATAAGAAACCTGTACAAGGGCTTCCCTGGTAGCACAGTGGTTCAGAATCCGCCTGCCAATGCAGGGGACACGGGTTCAAGCCCTGGTCCGGGAAGAGCCCACATGCTGCAGAGCAACTAAGCCCATGCGCCACAACTACTGAGCCTGTGCTCTAGAGCCTGTGAGCCACAACTACTGGGTCCGCGCGTCTAGAGCCCATGCTCCGCAACAAGAGAAGCCACCACAATGAGAAGCCCGCGCACCGCAACGAAAAGTAGCCCCCGCTCGCCACAACTAGAGAAAGCCCGCACACAGCAACAAAGACCCAACACAGCCAAAAAAAAAAAAAGAAACTGTAAACAACCCAGCTGTCCTTCAATGGGTGAATGATTAAATAAAATGCAGTATGTCTATACCACAGAATACTACTCGGCAAATAAAAAGGAACAAATTACCTATATATTTGACACTTAAATGAATCTCTAGATAAGTATGCTGAGGGAAAAAAGCCAATCCCAAAAGTTTACGTACCATGTGGTTTCATATATGTAACCGTTTTTTTTTTAAGTAAATTTATTTATTTATTTTTGGCTGTGTTGGGTCTTCGTTTCTGTGCGAGGGCTTTCTCCAGTTGCGGTGAGCAGGGGCCGCTCTTCATTGCGGTGTGCAGGCCTCTCACTGTCGTGGCCTCTCCCATTGCGGAGCACAGGCTCCAGACGCGCAGGCTCAGTAGTTGTGGCTCACGGGCTTAGTTGCTCCGCGGCATGTGGGAATCTCCCCAGACCAGGGCTCAAACCCGCGTCCCCTGCATTGGCAGGCAGATTCCCAACCACTGTGCCACCAGGGAAGCCCTATGTAACCGTTTTTTAAAAATTGAAGTATAGCTGATTTACAATGTTGTGTTAACTTCTGGTGTACAGCAAAGTGATTCAGCAATACATACATACATATATTCTTTTCCATATTCTTTTCCATTATGGATTATTACAAGATATTGAATACAGTTCCCTGTGTATATAACACATGTTAACTTTTTAATGACAGAATTATAGAAATAGAAAATAGGAGATCAGGAGAGAAGTGAGCATAACTATAAAAGGGCAACATGAGAGATCCTTGTGCTGGTGGAAATGCATATCTTAATGTCCTGGTTATGATACTGTATTACAGTTTTGCAAGATGTTACCACGGGGGGGCGGGGGGACTGGGCAAAGAGCAAAGGGGATCTCTCTGTATTGTTTCATACAACTGCATATAAATTTACAATTACCTCCCAAAAAATGTTATAAGAAAACAGAATGAAAGAAAAGACTCATTTGAAGGAGAAATAAATGCTAGGAATAATTAGATAAAGAAGGAAATTGGGGGCTTCCCTGGTGGCGCAGTGGTTGAGAGTCCGCCTGCCGATGCAGGGGACACAGGTTCGTGCCCCGGTCCGGGAAGATCCCACATGCCACGGAGCGGCTGGGCCCGTGAGCCATGGCTGCTGAGCCTGCGCGTCCGGAGCCTGTGCTCCACAATGGGAGAGGCCACAACAGTGAGAGGCACACGTACCGCAAAAAAAAAAAAAAAAAAGGAAGGAAATTGGAGCCTAAAAAGTGAAGAGGAGGCAGAAGGAATGGTGAGCGTGAGTCCATGTGTTTGCCTTGCACTCCCGGGGGAGACAGAAGTGTGGGGACTCTGGGCAATGCCACTGTGTCTCCGAGGGAAGCACGTGGAGGCCACAGTTCAGTGTTCTGTCCTCTGGCCTGAACCTGTCAGACTCTGCTGTGTACTGCAGAAGGGGATCCACACAGGGCATGTCCCCACCCCCAGCCTACACAGAAGTCCCTAGTCCCCCCTTATCCAGGGTGGGCAGCTTCCAAGACCCCAGTGGCTGCCTCAAACCACAGGTAGAACAGAACCCTGCACGTACTAAGGTTTTCCTGTACAGGTGCTAATTAATATTGGCATATACAGTGTGGAAACACTGGACAAAGATAACGCACTCCCCAGGTAGGAGGGAGCGGGAAGGTGTGAGATTTCACCAGGCTACTCAGAATGGTGTGTAATTCAAAACTAACGCATTATTTCTGGAATTTTCTGACCACAGCCGACCTCAGATAACTGAAACCTTGTAAAGCAAAAATATGTATAATGAGGATTACTGTATTATTCAAAGTTTTCTTCCCAGCAAAATACCCAAGTTACTCTGTCTCTGGGCCAAAAGGGATTCAATTCAATAAATGTGTAGATTTATTTATTTATCTTTTCTTTTTCTTTTGGCCGCACCTTGCAGCTTGCAGGATCTTAGTTCCCCAACCAGGGATCGAACCCAGGCCCCGGCAGTGAAAGCTCCGAGTCCTAACCACTGGACCACCAAGGAATTCCCCAATTTGTAGAATTTAAAAACAAGTTTTTAAAAAAGCAGCCTGGCCTCCTCCTCAAATACCTGACAATTACTCACCTGTCCCCAAGCATACAGGTTATTGTGTGTCTGAGATGGATTCACTTTGGACAAAAGGAAGCGAGCCTTTAAAAAAAAAACGAGAGAGAGATTTAGATTTAAAGATTAAAAGTGGCATTAATATTAGTGTAATAGAAAAAAAGTTTTTACATTTTTTTTGTTAAATTAGAAACTTTTTACCACATAGGAACCCATTTCTTTAGTTTAAGCCCAAAGCTTCTCCATTTATTAGGGTTCCTGAAACATGAAGTGTATTTCATTCTGGCAATCCTCTACCTTACACCAACATATTCTGACCACTCATTTAAAAAGAAGTCATATTTGGAAGCTGACCTGTATGTCAGTTTATGTCACCATATAAGATACGAACCAGGCAGTTTGGATTTATAGCCATGAGAATGCATAATAAAGCCAACAGAGCATCAGGGCCGGGCTGGGCTCGCTCACCTGGCTGCCTCCGTGCTCCGTGTTGATGTACCGCGGCATGGGGAAGCGCGTGTGCAGGATCTCCTGAGCATCGTCCAGGGGTGCCTGCAGAAGGTGCTTGAAGTTTTCGTACTCAGGCATGTCCTGGTAGCCCGCTTTCTGCCACTGGGCTATGGTCTACACCAAAACAAAGAAATCAAAACTACCGTGGAGGTGCTGTGATGACAACCTTCTCTGACGCCCCTGACATTCTAACGTCCCACCCAGAACTTGTTTCCAGTGACGAAGTCTTCTGTCGAGAGAGATGAGTGTCCGAGGGGAGCCATGTGGAGCTTCCAGGAGCATGAGTAAGCCGAGCACTGCGTCCACGACACTGCCACCTACACAGTCCCGCCAGAAATGTCAGTGCCCACCACACCTCCCCTCCCCTTTCTAACTGTACTGACAAACACCCCGGATCGGGTGCCCCAAGGAGCCCTGGGCTCCCCTGCTTTCCACCTCCCCCGCTATCACTCGGTCTAGCCCTCACGTCCTCACCACCCCTGGTAGGGAACGGGGTTTGCCGGCTTCCTATACAGACTCCACTGTCCTTTCTTTTTCCTGGTGGTACAATTCTCACGCCCTCCTCCAGGGCTCGGCAGTCCCACGGGCGGGTGGGACCGACTCCACCCCAACCCCTGCTCCCCTGGGCCCCAAGCCTCTTGGTGGTGGAGATAAACTATAAGAATCAAAGCATGTGTGTTAATTAGGCAACAAGCAGAAGGCAATACACCAAAGCGTGGAAAGGAAAGACTGTCTCCCCAACTAAACATGGTGTCTCAATCCTTCTTTCATTCCCGTCAGCAACTGTGTTAGGAAACACACCTTAATCACGCCGGAAATGAAGAAATACTCACTGACTGATTAATATATCTTTATAACTAAACGGAAGTGCTTTCACATGTTACTTGGGGGATACTAAAAAAGAAAGCAATGGAGAAAGAAAATGGAGTAAGAAGACGTAAGAAGTGAGGAATGTGTTCTGGAAACAGAACTGCTGTCAGGAGACCAGCCTGTTCTCACCTCCGCCGCGGCGCCAGCGCCGTTTCCCAGGTCTTAATTTCTGACTGGCTGGCAGCGTGGAGGGAATGCCCATTGGCTTGCTTGGGACCAAGAGTTCATAAGAACCCCTGCAATCAGAAGGCTTAGGACTTTTAAAGGGTGAGAGCGAGGTCATCTGCCTTCATCTTTAGAACCTATCCCTTGCACACAGAAGGTGCTCAATCAACGTGTAAAGGAACAGGAGAGCGGCTGTAGTCAGAGATGTCTATAAGGGATGAGCTGAAGACACAGGAAGCTCCTGAAGGCATCAGTGGGAACAGCAGCTGGTCGGTCACCCAGCCTTAAGTCTAGGACCACTACTGACGACCTGGCACCTGTGGCCAAGTGGCTAGCAGAGTGGCTGTTAATACGCTGAAAACAGTTTAAAGTTATAAAATGCCTGTTAGTATTAGAAAAACCATTTCTTTCTAGGGCATTAAAGAATGCTGAAACACAATTTACATCTTTTCAGGACATTTGAAATCACTTCTAATATACAGACATCAGGAAGTCAAGTCAGTTGTTAAAGCAATGTACTAAAGGTAAAAAATGTACAATAGACAAAAAAGAGAATATATCCATGAATATAACACTCAGTTAAAGGATTTTCTCCTGAGGAGCCATTCCTTTCCTTAGGGCATGAACCTCTTTGAGAAAGAAATGCATGCCGCCCTGAACACCATCCACAGCCATCCTAGGGATCCACAGACCTGGCGTAAGGTTCACTGGGCCACATTATCTCAGAGAAAAAACTCTAGTCGCAAACTTAGCAGTATTTACTAGTGACTCTAACATAACTCTGAAAGGACAGTGTGAATATAAAAAGCTTACTGACGAAAAGTAAACTGATCTTGCCTGACAACTCAGAAAGCAATAAATCATAGTGATTTAAAAGGACCACCTGAAAAACAGTATGGAGGTTTCTCAAAAAACTAAAAACAGAACTACCATATGACCCAGCAATTCTACTCTCCTGGGTATATATCCGTAAAAAACAAAAACACTAAATCGAAAAGACACATGCACCCCAATTTTCATAGCGGCATTACTTATAATTGCCAAGATATGGAAGCAACCTAAGTGTCCATCAACAGATGAATGGATAAAGAAAATATGGTAGATATATAAATGGAATACTACTCAGCCATAAAAAAGAATGAAAATTTGCCATCTGCAACAACATGGATGGACCTAGAGGGTATTCTGCTAAGTGAAATAAGTCAGACAAAGACAAATACTGTATGATATCACTTACATGTGGAATCTGAAAAATATAACTAGTGATGTAACAAAAAACAAGCAGACTCACAGGTATAGAGAACAAACGAGTGGTCTGTGGAGTGGGGGGCAGTGTATATACAGGTGGGGGAGTGGGAGGTACAAACTACTGGCTCAAGGATGTGTTGTACAACATGAGAAAAGTAACCTTTAAAAAGTGTATAGGACTTCCCTGGTGGCGCAGTGGTTGAGAGTCAGCCTGCTGATGCAGGGGACACGGGCTTGTGCCCCAGTCCGGGAAGATCCCACATGCCGCGGAGCGGCTGGGCCCGTGATCCATGGCCGCTGAGCCTGCGCGTCCGGAGCCTGTGCTCCGCAACGGGAGAGGCCACAGCAGTGAGAGGCCCGCGCACCGCAAAAATAAATAAATAAATAAATAAATATACAAATACCACCTTTTTCCCGGGTCCCGAAAAGAAATTTTATTCACTAGCATAAAAGCCACTATACTCATTATAATAAACTGGGTTTTCTAAGCCCAAATTCTTTTTTCAAATGTCATAAAATTAGTAAATTAGTAAAAAATGATAGTAAGAAAGAAATTAACTTCATCTTACCTCACCAAGATAAATGACAATTTGGAAGAATGTGTCCATCAGCAAAATTCTGTCAGCTAGAATGCTGCTACTGTCCAAGAGCACAGGCTGAAGCAAAAGGGAGAGATGGCATGGGTCTTCCCTCGGTGTCCACACGGCCACCCGCCAACCCCACACCCAGCCGGGAGGGTCTCATCTTCGTGCCAAATTCCCACATTCTGCTCCCTGACTAGGCAGTTCTAGATTCCAACTTTGTAGAAAACACAGGCTCCAAATAATCCCTCATCAACTAGGAAGTGAGATGAATGTTATTATCTTTCGCTCTAGGAACCAGAAATAATTCCAAATTTTCTCAGTTTTGTGCTAGAAATATATTCTATCAGAGACACATTTCTCTCAAATCTACTGCTGTAGATGACAGAGAACTCCAATGCCTGCATGAAAAAGAACATCCTTTAATACAAATTTTAAAGTTTCCTACAAAATACATTTGACTATGACTTTTATTTCAATAAGAAAAGTAACTTAAACTTACATTCATTAAGCAAAATTTGAAAATTTCTACTCAAGAACAACAAATATTGAAATTTTGGTTTATTTCCTTATAGTTTTTAATTCTTACAGGCTTTAAAAAAGTCATAATTTAGAAAAGTTTCTACTTTTTTATTTAACATAAGGATTTATTTTATTATGTTACATAAACTTTGTGAATATTTCTTAGATTACTTAATTTTCCTGCTATTGAACATTTAAATTGTTTTCTAATTATACACATCCTATGACTTTTTCCTATGCACATTTTTTTAATACTCAGAAATAATGTTAAATTACTATAAAGACTCAAAGTTTTCTTTTTTACAGTTTGGCTCTAAGAGTAAACGTGCTAGAAAAAAGTCTGTATTAGGTGATTCCAACTGTGGGAGAAGCACTCACAGTGGCCCTTACCTCTGGCGGCCCGTGGAAGGAATAGGAGTAGAGGATGGGCTGGATCATGATGAGCGACTGGGTTAGGTCCTGTCGGGCAAAGTGGTGTCGATAATACGACGACTCATCAGGGCTGTTGTTGAAGACTTGAAGAAACGGAGACCTCCTCAGATGGAACATGAACTGCATTTACAGAGAAAAAGACAAATGCACACAGCTGTCACCTTCCTAGACACCCAGAGAGCAGACCTGCCCCCGCCCTGGAAACAGGAGAACCCAGCCCTTAGGAACAAGGCCTCTGGGTTCAATGAACCAGAGTGGAATGGCAGCCCCGGGGGCCAGGGAGGAGGGAGGGGAGAGCTGCTGTTTAATGGTACAGAGTTCAGTTTCATGAGATGAGAAAGTTCTCGAGATTCCCTGCTCAACAATCAGACATACGTAACACTACACCACACTGCACACTTAAACGGTTAAGGTGGTCAATTTTATGTTATCGGGTTTTCACTACACTTAGAAATAAACATAATTTTTAGAAAAAGAGGAGGCCCTCTGGGCATGTCAAAGCTTCTGCATGAAAGAGGCACTGCTTTCTGGAGTCACCGGGCCAGGTCGCAGAGCAGAGTTTCTGCTCTGAAGAGGTCACAGTCCAGTGCGGAAAAGGCGCATTCAGGGCCCCAGCGCAGGAAAGTCCTGGCATGATGGGGTGGGGGTGGAGGTGCAGCAGGAGCATCCCCAAAGCCACTGGGGCCTAAAAGACGTGCGAGAAGAAGTCAGAGGCAGCGGAGGGACGCCAGGCACAGTGACAGCACAGGAGAGGGCAGAGTGCTGAGACAGAGGCAGAGCGCTGGGAGTGAGGAGCTCAAGGGAGAAAAGGCCAGGAGTCACCACTGCAGACAGAGATGCATTCCTTCCAGCCCCCAAGGAGCAGGGGGGGAGAGCAGCTGTTAGCTCACGCTAAAAAGCTGCCAGAAGATGAAAATGACCTGCCTTGAGAAGTACAAAGCTTCCTGAGAGGGACTTCCCTGGTGGCACAGTGGTTAAGAATCCGCCTGCCAATGCAGGGGACACAGGTTGATCCCTGGTCCAGGAAGATCCCACATGCTGCAGAGCAACTAAGCCCGTGCTCCACAACTACTGAGCCCGCGCGCCTAGAGCCTGTGCTCCACAACAAGAGAAGCCACTGTAATGAGAAGCCCGCGCACCGCAACGAAGAGTAACCCCCGCTCGCCGCAACTAGAGAAAGCCCGTGTACAGCTCTGAAGACCCAACGCAGACAAAAATAAAACAAACAAAGCTTCCTGAGAAGCTTTTAAATATAATGAATTGTAGGTTCCTAAATTATGACCCAGGCTGATACTCGGCACATCCTACGTACAGGGCACAGAGCGCTGGACAAGAATGATCGAGTCCCCCTGACAAGCCACGAGGAAAGCTCTCTTACCACCCCTAGTTCACAGGCAAGGAGACTGAGGGGCTGGCAACTTGCCCAACACCCCTCGCCACTGAGCGGTAGGGCCAGCCTCTGCTCCAGGCTGCCTGGCTCTGGACCTCTATGCTAGACGCTTCAACAGAAAGAATCTAAGAAATCATCTAAATTTGGTGGTTTTCAAACTGCCCTCCGAGCCTTAGCGGATCCTTGGGGCCCAGGGGTGCGGGTCACCACGTCTGTCTGCTCTCTGTGCTGGCTGTTGAGAGGCTCCTCTTGAAGAAAAGATTCCCCGGCTTTAGAAAGACTGCATGCCACTTCCCAGACCAACTCCATCCTTCTGAAGAGGTTCGGGACCTCATCCAAGACCGGCAGCAACACAGCCAGCAATGGAACCCGGTTCAGCCCTGACCCTGGCCGGGCCCGGCCTCTTTCCACAGCACTGTCCAGCCTCAACTGCTCGGGCACAGGACAGACAGGCACACGGCGGGGACTGCAGAGCCCTACTCTGGGCTGAGCGTCCAGTGAGGAGACCTCTGAAGCCCCCCTCCCTTAGCCCTGAGTCCAAGCTGTACAAGTTCATGACTGAGGCCTGCGTCCACTTGCCAAATCGAGTATTCAAAAAGGTAATACCTGATGGAGTACCAAAGTCCTAACAAGTTCACTTAAGATTGAGAGTTTGCTTCTTCCTACTTATTCCTCATTAAGGCATCCTTGAGGGAGGAGGGGAAAAAGGTTGAGTCTGCCTCCAGTTCTGGGGAAGCTGCGCCTGTGAGGGCCCCGACCCGCACACCCCAGGCCCAGCTGCGGAGCTGGCTCCTGGCCGCCAAGCCAAACGGGTGCCTGGCCCGCGGCGGACCCGGGGTCAGCCAGCCTCACCCCTGAAGCGGAGCTGAGCCCCAGCTGCCACACTTACAGACGAGGGTAGAGGCTCAGAAAAGGCAGCACCCAGACCCCCGGCTGTGGTGCCTCGCTCCACCACCCCCTCCCGGCTCTGAACGGTTCCACACACCTGGTCCCCGTCATGCACGGGTCTTCACAGTCACGACGCAACACAGCCACTACAGACACGTCAACAACGTCTACCATGGTAACTGCGGTCTCATTTTGCTGCGTTCATGTTCACGGGTGACCGTCCACCCAGAACTTCTACAAATCAGAGGTCGTGTTGTGGCCTCAAAGCAACAATCCTGTTTTGCCTTCTCCCCAAAGTCTGTGCACCTGCTCTCTGCGTGTCACCTGCGTCTTCCGTGGGGCTCAGGCACTGTCTGGCCTTGAACTGAACGACCTCATCACCTCCAAATGGAGTCTCAAAACACACAGAGTCCTGACTTGACCCTGAGAGCAGCGAGTTTTATTTCTATCACTTTCTTCTTTAGTTATTTTAAAAAACATGTATTACTTACCTGAGGATATAGAGAGAAGGAATCTGATAACCTAAAAGATGCGGGGTCTTCTTTGGTATATTGTCCAAACTTCTGACACTATTGAGAGAAAATAGAAAAAAAAAACACAAAAAACCTAAGTGAGTGTCACCTGAGAACTCCCTGGAGTAGGAGGGCCATGCCCCACTCTCAGCTCCGCCCCTGCCTGCCCGAGTTCCAGCCCAGCCCCCCCCAACACCCAGGGGATGTTAAATGCAGATCTGGGGGCAGAGGTGCTGAAGGCCCCACGTTCTAAGCAGCTTCCAGGTGATGCCGGCTGAGGCTGCTCCAACAGCGAGGGGCTAGAGAAGCCTTCTCAGGTGCCTGTTCCATAAGAAAATCCTCCAGGACTCTGACATCCTAGCAGTTACAGACAGGCCTAATGTTCTATTATTCTACAACTTCATTTTCTTCCTCCTCTCACAGGCAAATCTCTGAACATTTTCTCTTCCTGCCTTTATTTCCTCTTCATGTCATACTTCATTTCACCAGGGAGGCAGATGCCCACCATCTAAAGAGAGCTCATCTCTGGGAGTGACCCTCTTCCGACCGCATCCTTGCACAGACCTCACCTTCCTCAACTCCCTGCCACCATGAGCCATGGGACTCCCCGAACCTCCTGACCCCTCCTTCAGCCGCTGCAGCAGTGCCTTCCTACATCCTGTCACCTCTCCGACTGATTTTCTTTGCCTCATCCGACAGCCCTACCTCCTCCTGACGACAGTGGGTTCCTCCGAGGTTAGTTCCTGGCCCTCTGCTCCCATCCTCCTTGCCTTGGCTACACACGACATGACGGCCAGGCCACAGTCACCCAAATCCCTCCCCCACATGCAGTGCTGACTTCCGACCCGAGCTCCTGTCAGGACCTATCCTAACTACAGGGTGGCTTTCCTTGGACATGCAAGTTCACATTCAAAATAAATTAAACTAGTACATTAGAAAAGGGGATTTCCCTCCCTCCCCCCTCACAGCTGCTCTCCTTTCCTGTTTCCCACTGCTCCATCATTCTTGCAGTTGCCCACACTTAAAACTTGAGTTAGCGTTGATGTTTTTCTTTTTTTCTTTTTTCCGGTACGCGGGTCTCTCTCACTGTTGTGGCCTCTCCCGTTGCAGAACACAGGCTCCGGACGCGCAGGCTCAGCGGCCATGGCTCACGGGCCCAGCCGCTCCACGGCATGTGGGATCTTCCCAGACCGGGTCACGAACCCGTGTCCCCTGCATCGGCAGGTGGACTCTCAACCACTGCGCCACCAGGGAAGCCCAATGTTTTTCATTTTTGATTCCACGTATAGTTCGACCAAGTTTGGTCAATTCTTCTCTCGGCACACAGCCTGATTCCAAAGCTTCTCTCCCCTCCAACTGTACCACCGCCACCTTGGTCTCAGCTCCCTGGAGCCGGTGAAATCCTCCGCTGGCCTCCGTAACAGCAGCCCTTTCGCCCTCCGATTTACCTTATACAGGGACGGTGAATGCAGTGTGAACACAGCGTCATGCTGCTCTCAAGTCCCCGCCTAAGAACCACACTTAACCCTTCCCCTCTAACACCCAGGCAGAGACTTCACTTTACAGTCAAGGCACTGCTCAAGCAACCTGCACCTGCACTGCTGCTCCCCCACCGTAGTCACTGGTCACCTGTGACAGCGGTCTCTCCAGGGTCCCCAGCATGAACTGAATGCCCAGCTCCACCCCACAGGCTTGTGGGTGCTGGGTCCTCCACCTGGCAAGCCTTGCCTTCTACTCCCTTTAAAAAGACTTGACTCAAGGCTCACTTCCCACCAGAAGCCTTCGCCAACCACTTGGACTCTCTGCTCAATTTCAAATTACGTTTGCAATGCTGACATTCCCTGAAAAAATGATTCTGTGGGACAGCAAGGGCACACATAGGGCTAAACAAAGTTAAATAAGTTTTGTTACTGTGCTTTTCAGGACCTTTGATCACTAACACGTGCTGTGAATTTACAAACTGTAAGATCATAAGGTATCTCAATTATTGATTTATTGCTTCGTGTCTCCAAACTTACCCTTTTCGCCGGCTGTGAGATGGATCTGGGGCCCTTAAATATTTTTCCCCTGCCAGGGCACTACGTTAGGCTTGGTCAGCGGATGGTTGCAGCGTCTTCACGCAGCACTGGCGCCTGCAGCCCCCCAGCCCCGTGCGCCCCTACTGAGACGCCTCCTGGTGAACGGTTTTCTCGGTGCCACAGAGGGTGAATTTCTACTAAGTTCCTCCAGCAGGCACCACGGCAACGTCTCTGCTCTAAGAGACCCAACGAGCCATGGCCCTGCCCCACATGGGGCTCCATCAGCCCTGGGAGGATGCGGGTCTTACTGGGGTGCTCTACCTCAGCCTGGAAGTAGCACCCCTCAGATATACTATCCTGTATCCTTCAGACTTCTCTTTACCTCTTACTAGCCAATCCCTCATTATTCTAATCCCCTGTTGTGACACTAATTCTTTATATAACACTCCCCCCGTTTAAACTACCGCGTGGCTTCTCTCTCCTGATTAGACCCAGAATGACACATCAGGCTTCTCCTCACAGTCACTGGGCCATGGACCCCTACTTCCCCCCAAACCCTCCAAGATCTAGAGGGAAAACAGAGAACCACAGGATACACAGGGACTCATCTAAGTCAACCCACACACACTCAGATTTGTACCATTACCTAAACGGCCTGTGTGTGGTGTTTCTTCCCAACTGTAACATGAGCCCTTGGGGGAGATGCATATTTAACACTTCTTTTACATCATTCTCAGAACGCCTGGTGTTTGGCATGAGGTAAGCCACTGATAAAATTCTTATTTACTGGCTGTATAAAATAATAGGTTTAAACAACAGTTTTCTCAAAAGTAGACCAGAGACCAAGATTGAACGTAGTGCCACTGTCCCCAGCTTACCAGTCGGATGAGCTGTCGGTCCAGCCACCGGAGCACATCCGGCCCCTCCTCCGACTCCGCTCGGAACACTCCCAGCCGCGCCATCAGGACCGCTGCAGCCTCCTGGTCAAATGCTGCTTCGATGTGTTTGAGCTGACTCTGTGCATCTGCCCAACTGACCATCCCAGAGTGAGTGCTGTGCTTGCATGCGGGAGAGGCCTGAGAGCCAGCTCTCCAATAAGACACAGACATGGATACATGACAAAGGTGTGTGTGTGTGTGTGTGTGTGTGTGTGCGCGCGCGCGCGCACACATAATCTGTTCCTGTATTTTTACACACACACACACACACACACACACACACACACAGAGTGGAATATTACTCAGCCATGAAAAAGAATGCAATTCTGCCGTTTGCAACAACATGAATGGACATGGAGAATATTATGCTTAGTGAAATAAGTCAGACAGAGAAAGACAAGTACTAAATACTCTGTGTTACCACTTATATGTGGAATCTAAAAAATGAAACAAACGAATATAACAAAACAGAAACAGACTCACAAATATAGAGAACAAATTAGTGGTTACCAGAGGGGAGAGGGAAGGGGAGAGGGGCATAAGAGGTAAAAACTACTACATATAAAATAAATAAGTTAAAAGAATATACTGTACAGCATAGAGAATATAGCCAACATTTTGTAATAACTTTAAATGGAGTATAAACTATAAAAGTTTCAAACCACTATATGATACACCTAAAACTAATATAATATTGTAAATCAACTATACTTCCAAAAAACTTTTTTTTCAAAATAAAATAAAATAAAATAAAATGAATGAGGTAGAGGCTTTTATGCACTGACATGGAAGGTGTCCTTGACACATTCTTGCGAAAATCTTATGAATATCTTCACATAAGCCATCATGTATATAATATACACACGTCTATAACTGCATAGAAATGGGATTGTGAAGTTACATGTCACATGTCAGTACAGTGATAGCATTTTACCTCTGGGGAGAGTGGGAGAAACCCATTCTTTACATACTTATGTGCTGCCTGAATCTTTTATAAGGAGGGTATATTTATGGGTCACTTATTTCATAAATAATGAAAAATGACTTTTAATGAACTTATTCCTACTGAAAGGAGAGTCTTCTAAGCCGGCAGTGCCTTCTCCTCGTCCTGCTCTGATCAAATGAGCCAGTGAGGGCTGGTGAGAACCATTCACTCAGCGGAATCACAGAGATAAACTACTAGATGTTAGACTCTCTCTCCATAGCAAAAAGCCAGAGGTTCAGCGGAGAGGAAGCCGGGGCCACTCACTTGCGGGCGATGGTAGTCACGCGGATGCGCCGCTGGGTGCTGGAGTGCTGATAGTGCGTGACGAACTGGATGGCGCCGCGGCCCCCCTGCGGGATCGGGGCGTTGTGCTGCAGGATGAGAGGCCAGCACCCATTACTGTCACCACATGACCCCACACAAGCGGTCACAGAGCCTGTGCACTCGTCCTAAGACAACTGACGTGGCGGTGACCGCAAGATTCTTGATGCGTTCTGAATGGTCCACTTAAATTCGGGGCATTTCACTGTTTGCAACTTTTACCTCAAAAAAGAGAACCATATGGAAATAAATACTGAACGTGAGTTGATATACACGTTGAAGGGTTTAGGGATGAAAGACACTGGTGACTGCAATTTGCTTCGAAATGCATCCAAACACAATGAATTGGGGAATGGCTAGATGTGTAACAAATCAAACAGAGCAAAATGTTAGTTAGAGAACCTGAGTGGTTGATACTTGGGTATTCACTGTACAAATCCTACTTATCATTCTATACATTTGAATTTTAAAAAATAAAATACTGGGGAAAAACTGACACACTCAAAAATTCACCAACATTATGATGGCTGGCAAAAGCCATTCCTCTTCTGATGACCTTATCAGTTCAACAACAAATTGACAAAAGCAGTTTGCTGTCTGACTCTGACCATACCCTGGAAGGAATAAAAAAGATGATGTCAGACTAAGATCAGGCTAAACACAAGCCCAAAGTAGCATCACTTTGTGGAGAAAGAAACCGGAGGCCACCAGTCTGTAACAAATCAGAAAACACAACATTGAGACGCAACTATTCATGAAAAAATGCAGCCCACCTGATTGACTACTTCAAAGTAGATGCCGAGCGTAGACGTGGGATCCAGGCCACAGATTTTCCACTGACTCGTGCCACCAACACCAAGCTCCTAGGGGAGAGAAGAGGGATTAAAAAGAAATGAAACAAAAAAGATGCTCCTGTGATTACCTGCTGATGAAAAGCACTGACTCTGAGAAGGGCAGGTCCCTTAGAATATCTCATTCCAAATGAAAATTTAAATTTCGGGACTTCCCTGGTGTTCCTGTGGGTAGGACTCTGCACTTTCACTGCAGGGGGCGCAGGTCCCATCCCTGGTCGGGGAACTAAGATCCCGCATGCCACGCAGTGCGGCCAAAAAAAGAAAAAAAAAATTTTTTTTTAAATTTCACTGAAAAAAGTACAATTACAGACCAGAATAAAGTTTAACATTTATTACAGTACTTTACAATTAGGCTTTTTATACGGGCACTCTGGTCAGTTTTCATTACGTCGTTGAGCTTTATCTACACACACACACACACACACACACACACACACACACACACACACACACTACATAACACTGATGTCAACTGAGAGAATCAGGTCAGGGATGGGGATGAAGTAAATACTTGAAAAGAAAAAGAATTACCTGCTTAGCTTGAAAGATTTATGTACTTCTTCCACCATTATTAGAACAAGAAATAATTACAGAACTTTAGCTGTTAAATATTAATTTTTAACCCAATTCCTTTATGCAAAAGCTACATATAAATTCTTGGTAAGACAACTGAGATTTTAATCATGTGAAGGCTGCTTTGTGTTGACTAGTTGAATGACTCCCAGCAATAAATAAGAAGTTCACTTGGGCTTCCCTGGTGGTGCAGTGGTTGGGAGTCCGCCTGCCGATGCAGGGGACACGGGTTCATGCCCCGGTCCTGGAAGATCCCACATGCCGTGGAGCGGCTGAGCCCGTGAGCCATGGCCACTGAGCCTGCGCATCTGGAGCCTGTGCTCCGCCAACGGGAGAGGCCACAGCAGTGAGAGGCCCGCGTACCGCCAAAAAAAAAAAAAAAGTTCACTAAAACATGAAGGGTATCACTGTTTTAAGCATGACATCTAGAAGAAAAGTCTGCAGGTGTCAAATACCTAGAACCATTAACCAAGAAGATCACTAGACTCTGAAACATACATTTGATCATTCTGGAGACAGCAAATACTATACATTTTAACACCTCATTATAATAAGGGACACCATCCTTAGAAAGTAACACAATCATGCATCACAGAGTCACGATACATACCTCTTCTGTTACTCTGAATCCACCCAAACTGTACAGTGTCAGCTGAGTACAGCTGACACCAGTCCGGTCTCTCTACAAAGCCATGCCAGGAGCCCATGTCCCTGGCCACAGAACCAGCAATCTCAGGAAGGTGATGGTCAGAGGGGAAAGGGAAGAGTCACAGCTCTACAGTGCAGGCTGGGGAGGACACCCTGCGTTTCACAAGTCTTTCCCAAGCAAGATCGTGAGACGAATGGATTCCTAGGTGTTCACCTTCCCTTTCAGGGCCTTTTCTAAAAGAGGCACATAACATCTGCTGGACAGTCGAAGGCTGCACCCACAGACAATGGCAAGGAAGTAAAAGGAGCCTGTCTGCCCCTCTTTCTTGCCTTGCTAATCCCTTCTCTCAAATCTCTCTCCACACCTTTTGACTCCATTTTTAATATGAAACCTGTTAAAATTTCAAATCAAGGGGATTCAGAGCATGTCACCCAAAATATGCCAGGCTGGCATAAAGATTATTTTAAGCTGTAGGTAATTATTAAAAAGAAGACATAAGGGGCTTCCCTGGTGGCGCAGTGGTTGGGAGTCCGTCTGCCGATGCAGGGGACACGGGTTCATGCCCCGGTCCGGGAAGATCCCACATGCCACGGAGCGGCTGGGCCCGTGAGCCATGGCCGCTGAGCCTGCGCGTCCGGAGCCTGTGCTCCGCAACGGGAGAGGCCACAACAGTGAGAGGCCTGCGTACCGTAAAAAAAAAAAAAAGAAAGAAAGAAAAAGGCAGACGTAAGAAAACTCTCTATCCTCCTCCTACCAGGAAGTCAGGAGCTTCTTAACCATCAAAGACAACGCTAGATGCTTATCAGTCCAGAGGCAGCACCAGAAGAATATATGTAACAACTCTTGGTAAAACAACCTTCCTTTCCCATCCGTCTCCCCCATCTGTCTACTCTTCCACAATTTGCCACCCCTAGAAGATCAAGGTCCCTTTCCTTTGTCTTGTCACTTACCTACACATTTATTGTAAAAGAACATTTATTGTTAAGATGCAACTAATCCCAAGGTCTAACTCCCTCTGAGTGACTCATCACTGAGTATGTACGTGCTGTGTTATGTGTGTGATGCACACATTAATAAACTTGTTTGTTTTTCTCCTGTTAAGCTGTGTTTCGTCAGTCTAATTTGCAGGGTCCCAGCCAATGAAACTAAGATGGGTAGAGGAAAAAGAAAAATTTCCCTCCCCTATAGCACCAACCCTCAAGCATGGCCACAAACCCTCCAGAGTCCCACAAGCATTGTATTCTCTCACTAATACACAAATTCCTTATGTAAGCATCTACCCTGCCTTGATCAGAAGAACTGTAAATATGGAATTAGGAAATCACCAGTTTATTGTGATTCAAATACACTGATTCAGGATAATCAATGGATAACCTAAAACCAGAAGGTGAAAGGCTACGGGCAAACAAGATACTCATGTTGTGCTACAATCTTGTTCAACAGATCTCCTGCTAATGGCAAAAAGGAAACGGGCCCCTGTAATTGAAGGACAGTCATCACCTCACCACAACTCAGCATGAGGTACACAGATCACTCAGGAAGCATGGGGGACAGAAAGGTTTAACCCGAATCTAATCATTCATCTAACCTCCACTTCACAGCAAATACAGCGAGGACAGAAAACAAGTCAGACGAGGAAACAAACATACGGAGACACTCAATTACAGAAGACTCCTGGCACTTGGCACTGTCTCTTCAATAGACCAACATCATCAAACAAAACAAAACAAGCAAATAAGCCTAAATAAAATGACAGGAAGACCATCCTACATTTTAAAAGACTAAGGATATGTATTATCAAATACAATAGTGGTTAGAGAGGAAAAACAGCTGCAAACGACATCTGGAGAGAAATTAGGGAAAGAATATGACTATATGTTAGATGATATTAGGAAATCATTGTTTTCTAAGGTTTGAGAATAACGTAGAAGACCCTTGTCTTCAGAAGATGCACACTGCAACAGTGACAGACTAAGTGTCAAGACGACTGCAACTTGCTTTCAAAGGCAAAATATTGATGTGATAAAAGAATATGGCAAACAGATGAAATCAGGTAGATAATACAAATGTGGCCAAAACGAGGACAGAGGAATTATGACAAAATGTCAACGATTCCCGACTCTATGTGGTGGGGATACAGACTCATTACGCTCTTCTCAAAACTTCCCTGTGTGTCTGAAAACTGTACTTTCCTCCCCTTTGCCTCCTCCACCCCCCATCCAAAAATTTCACAGCTGAAACCTACTGGATCCTGGAACAGCTGTACTAAGTTATAATACCTTCTTAGGCACATATTAAGTCTGTGGAGAATATGCTGGAACAGGGCAGCCTCCCAAAGCCCTGCCGAGAAACAAGAGTACATGTCCCTGGGCACATGGGGGTAACGAGGGACTCGCCACAGGGGCCTGAGCAACAACCTGCCTCACCCGGAGGGTTACAGGAATATCCTCTCAAACCGCCTGCCTCTGGTAACTTCAATAAAAACTTACTCTAAGTAGTCACTAACGAGTGTGCATTGCTGATGAGGACAAAACTTCAATGGGAAAGGTGAAACCCAGTGTGGGCGTCCTGGGTACTGTTCTAAGTGCCTCACCTGGGCTGCTCGTGGAGTCCTCCCAACAGTGCTGTACAGTAGGTCCCATTACTGCCTTCATTTCCCAGACAGAGATGCTGGATCCCGGAGCCATGAAGCACCTCGTCAGGGCCACACCTGCATCCTGAGCCCACAACCGACTCTCCCACCCAGCCTCACGTTGAAGAGGACGGTGAGGGAAGGACGTGACTGTGACAACCCAGCCCAGACCCACCCTGGACAGGCCTCACTGGACCAAAAGTGTACTTGGCAGCTCAAGTGTCATCAGAGGAAGTGGGCCACCAGCAAGGCCATCTCCCCACCTAGTGAGAGCTGAACTTCGTTCCATGTACTCAAATCTGTCACTCAAGGAACACCGCTGTCTACATGCGCCACAGTGTCACCCACTGCCCAACCAGCTCAAAACGGTCTCTGCGAAGCGAGACAGAGGGAGCCCTTACAAGGGCAATAAGCACACGGGTCTGTCCCTGCAGGACTGTGCTGCACAGAATGCAACGCCTGGTAGCTCTCTGGCGCGGCCACCCAAGAAAGGGTAGTTGGGTGGGGAACATGGTCCCTACCTAGCTCCCCCGCTGTCATCGCTGACCCTAAGCAAGACACTTAACCTCTCTGAGCCTCAGCTTTCTCCTCTCTGACCGTTCAGACCAATGGATGGAAAGACAGAAATGACACTACCCCTCAGGGCTATGGGCGTCAGTGAGTTACCCCTCTCTCCTCATCACAGACACAAGCCAACAGGTGACACAATGCAAGGTCATCCAGCCCCGACACGTCTAAGGGGTCAATTCCCAGGCAAAGGAGGTGAGGGTGATAGAGGAGTTTTCCTTACGTTTTCTGACACACACGGTCCTTTCACGTTCAGAGACACACAAGGGCCTATGGCTCCGGCAACCTTCAGTTCCCGCGAGGTCTGAGGCAGAATTAGATAAGAGCAGACAGTTAACAATCACCAAGAACCACCCCCTCACAAAGGACACAACTAAAACGGCAGGGTTATTATTCCACCAAGGGAAAATCCTACAGGGATTCTAGCATGCAAAAGCTTGTATATGCTTCTCCAGGGCTGCTGTGAACTGACTAAAACTTTAATAAAACCCTCCTTTAGAAATAGAGCTATCTTTGTTCCAAAGATGCAGCAGCATGTTCTGCCTTCTCAACTCTGAAATTATCGCGCACATGGAAGACAGCAATTCTACCAATACGACATTCTCCTCCTGTGCCACAAACCTGTTGTAACTAGTTACAAATGTCAATCAGGGAATATGCTGTTTTGTGTTGCTTTAAAAATACTTAATTTATGAACTCCAACACAATGACGAGGCCAACATACTCAGACTTTTAAATCTGAATTCATTTCAGCAAAGTCCATCCTTCTCCATCTTTTTAAAAAAACCTCCAACATTTGACAATGTTGTTTAAAGTTTAACCTAGATGATTTAATGATTATTGCCAATTTGCAAAGTAATATTTGCCATCATATTTTCTAACGGCCCCTTTGAATGTTTTCTCAATGACTCAGAATCAAGCGTATAGAGCGATCAGTCCCTACGTGGAAAAACAAAAGCCAAACTCACAATGCTGCCCCATTTTAGAGCGCCCTGGCTAGTCTGCAGGCAGACGCTAAACACAAACCGGTGGCTGGGTGGGCACTTAGCCCACCACCTTTGTAAGGCCTGCTCTCCCTGCAGGGAGAGCAGACATCTCATGGTTTAAAACACTGATAAATATGCAGGTCATTCTTGAGAAGGAAAGGGACAGAATGAATATACTTTGTTGGGATTATTTTGCTAGGAACTTTTTAACTTATCTTTAGATGCCCGTGTCCTGAGGGTGAGGCTCCCCCAACTATGACTACTAAGTAAGTAAGAACACTATTCTTTCATTAAGGTTTTAGAAATCTATTCTACCTTTACTTCCAATGTAGCACCAAATGCCATTCGGAAATTGCCATTAAAATCTTTACTAAAAATTCTTTGGAATGTCTGCTTGAAGAGAGAAGTGTTGAAAGAATCTCCCATCACCATGTGGCCTCTAGGAAAGAAAAAAGGAAAAAGAAAGTGAACCTTTAGGATGACTCAAAGCCATTCAGATGCTTCCTGGGTATTTATGAACAATTATTTTAGAGAAGAAGAAAAAAGCAAGCATGTCCACAGAGGTGCTACTGATCACTTACTAATAATGGAAAACAGCCAGTTCAATTTGTACTCAAGAAAGACACTATTTTTAAAACATTAAACATAGAATTCTTTAGAACAGTGCTGTATCTTGATCACTGTGGTGGTGATACAAACCTATAGAGAGGATAACAATTTCAAAGAACTAGACGTGCACACAGATTTTTAAAAATGAGTGCATGTACAGCCTGGTGAGAGCCAAGTACGGTCCGTGATGTATCAATAGTTAACTGTGCTATACCAAGTCAGTTTCCTGGTTCTGACATGGTGCTATATTTATGTAAGATGCTACCACTGGGAGATGCTAGATGAAAAGTATGGACAGACTTCACTGTACTATTTTTGCAATTTCTTGTGAATCTGTTAACTGTTTCAAAAATTAAAAATTTAAAAAAATAAATGATGATATAATCTGGATAAGGTGTGACTAGTCCCAAGGAAACAAAGACTGTGATCTTCCTTGAAGATAATGGACCCCATAACACAGCCCAGGGTCACCTAGCCTTTGCTGGAAGTCATCACAAATGGTTGGCTCACTTCAAGCCATCAACTGAAACCTCTAAGTCTTTTTTTTTCAGTGTCACTGTTCACACATTTCCCCGATACTGTAGTTGTGCAACAGGTGATGTGCCCTAAATACTGTCACTCAGGGGTCAAAGGCCTCACTGAAAGTGTGAGGGAAGTGCTGGTCCCTCTCCAGAAGAGAGACACATACACGTGAACTCTGGTGTATAAGAAGCTCGGGGGTGTTCACAAACACATGGAAGTTTTCCTGTGATGTTTCACGACAAGAACTCCCGCAGGGCACTGGGGGGAGTCCAGCGTATTAAGTGAACTCAGCGGCACAGCCAGGCCAGCATCACTGGTCCTCTATCACCTCATGCGCCTGCTGGTCCCCAGGACAGCTGCAGATGACGAGGGTTCTACCCCGTCCCCTTTACTCAGTGAGGACCCGCAGCACCACCTGGGAGCTCCTTATAAATGCAGAACACCAGGCCCACCCACAGCTCTCTGCCACTGCTTTTCCAGCTGAGTGTGAACAAGACCCCAGGGGACTTGCACACAAATGCAGGTTCTCCAGACGCTGTCTGTGTTCAGGCATGCCTGGAGCACACACGGGCCGCACCAGTGCTTCTCAAACTCTGTTCCACGTCAGAAATGCTCGGGAACTTTAAATATGCTGATGCCCAGGCCAGGCACCATGCTAATTAAATCCGACTTTAGGAACAAGACCCAGACCAAAAGTAGTTTTGAATGTTCCCGGGTGATTCTGATGTTGCAGCACCTTCAGCCTAGTGGTGCCATAGGTGGTTCTCACCAGAATCCCCGGAGAGCTTGTTAAAACCCACCACCAGGCTGCATCCTCAGCCTCTGATTCAGGAGGTCTGGGGTGAGGCTCGAGCGTGCCCATGGGCCCCAAAGGCAGTTGGCTGGGCACCATCCCGCTTTGAAGACTTGGGCTCCCAGCCCGCCCTGCACTGCACCCTCCAGGCTGAGCGAGTACCGGCTGTCATGAGGTGCCGTTACTAAGCCAGGTGAGGGGGCTCCTAATTGCTCTAGCATTCAGCCTATTTCCCCCCTTCTCACAAGGAAGTGCTGAAGGCCACATACTCCATGCTTGCTTTCCTGCCTTGGTGTCTGCAACAACTCTAAGAAATTAAGTTACTCTGACACAACAAGTTCACAGTGAACCCTGACCTCCTTCTGATCACAGCTTCTTCCTCCAAGAGGCCCACAAACCCTCCCCAGGCACCGAAACTGCAGCCCAGAGCCACCTGAACGCTCATCTGAGCCAGCCTTGGCCATTCCCACGGTTCCATCACTCAAGTCTCATTCCATAGAATAAGTACTCTCACTTTTCCCAGGGGTTCACTGTCCACATACCCAGTAAGGTTTGTGCAGCACTTCATCTCCAGAAGTCCAGTCTGATCAAGGGCACAAGCGTAAATATCAACGCAGTGACCGTTTGCAGCAGCTCGGTTAGCAAGCATCTCATAGTGCTGCAAAGAGAGAAAAATTACCTTTATGGAACAGCAACATCACTCACTAGGCGTGCCTTACCGCACCAAAGGGATGTGATCAAAGAGAGGAATGTGGAGACAGTTTCTCTCATAACATCCAAATAAAATAAAACTGCAGTTTTCAGTCTCAAAACACTTTTAGCAGTTTTAGGGCCACCCACTCTAATCAAGGTCTCAGAACTGGGATAGATACTTGACATCAGCCGAGATCTGGAAGGTCATCTCAGCAAGAGGTACTCACTGACCACAAAGCATGGCCTCAGCAGAGCAGCTGTCACTCCAGGGCAACCCAAACCCCACCTGGGTGACCACACTTACAGCCTTGAGCCAGGAGCACCTACCTTGGTTGCCTTTTTCATGAAGCGGGCGTTGTCTTTCTCAATATCGTGCCAGGAACGAATAGGAACCTTTAGTTCATCTCCAACCACCATGCCAGGTCCTTGGGTAGGGGGACCCCCAATAAACAGCATAATCCTGGCTCCCGTGTTTGGAAAAGTGCCCTAAAGCAGTAAGTGGCAGCATTTTAGGAACATACAGCCCACCCCAAGCATGTTTCTCACAGAAATGCTCCAAATGTGAGTTGTCCTCAGCTGTCGTGACTACTGATGATACTGCAGCAAAACGCAGATGACGCTGCCGAGAAGCAGCTTCTCTCTTCCAACCTGAGGGTCTGGCGCACTTTTATTTCCTGTGATCCTGGTGCCCTAATGGCCTTGTGTTTCTCATGAAAACTTTTTGTATTTTCAAAACACCAAGGGCTCCTTCAGTGTGGATAATAATAATCACTGAACCACGTTCTGATAAATTAACACTGCCAGCTGACTGCGGTCACAGCTGATTTTTCAGACAAGGCCAACAAACACACCTTCTGTGAGAAAGCTTGTGTGGTCCGATAGGTCCCAGTAAATTCTGAGTTACCTCCAACAAGCTAACAGCAATGGACAAAGCAACACCAGTGGATCGCAACGGTCTCTTCCCCTGAGGTACGGGCCATGGGTCCCTCTGCAGCTCCCCAAGAAGATCAGTGAGGTTCATGTCGATCTTGTGAATGGGCTGCAGAAATCTGCATGATATTGAATGGACACGTCAAGCCTGATTTAATAAAGTACTCTGGTCTTCAGCCTGCATGACACATAGTTACTGCTCTTCAAAATAAGTATCAGAGTACAAAAAACGTGCAGTTTTTTTTTTTTCCTTCAAAGTTGTCTCTAACTACAGGGCTTCCCTGGTGGCGCAGTGGTTAAGAGTCCGCCTGCCGATGCAGGGGACACGGGTTCATGCCCCAGTCCGGGAGGATCCCACATGCCGCGGAGCAGCTGGGCCCGTGAGCCATGGCTGCTGAGCCTGCGCGTCCGGAACCTGTGCTCCGCAACGGGAGAGGCCACGACACTAAGAGGCCCACGTACAGCAAAAAAAAAAAAAAAAAAAAAAGTCTAACTACAAACACAAAAAACTCAAAGCAATTTTATTCAAGAATGTCATTTAAAGCCTAGTATATAGCAATCTGCATATGTAGCATGGAAAAAAAATCAATTTCAAATAGGAGCAAATCAGTTTAATTAAATTTTAAGCAGCAAAAAACCCTAAAGACATGCTAACATGAACTCAGTCCATGTAAGGTTCATGGACGTGGACAATCTTCATCGTTCTGAAGACTCCATTTGCGTTTCTCTTGAACCTTGGGAGTCATACAGGGAGGAACACCAGTTTCTTAGAGAAGAGGCTGTGCCAGGCATGTCAGCAAAGTATCTTATCATGTTTGCCAACTGCTAACCCAGCCTTGGGCAGCCCTAGGAGCACAGCGGGCCAATCTCAGGCTTGTTAGAGGACACCCAACAGAAGCCTTTTCAGTTTCCCCAGCTTTACTTAAGAATCAAAAAGGACAAGAGCCATGTATCTAATAAGAGGGGAATGACTGCGTACAGTGGTCTCAAAATCTCTGTGATGATACAAGTCTAACCAGGAAAAATATTTTGAGCAAATCTGCCCCACATGTATATGTGTGTGTATATATATATTTATATATTAACTTAGTTATAAATTTTAAACATACACTGACTTGTCATGTTTGTTATTAAACATTAAATATTGGTTAGCCTGAGTCTTTTTTTCCCCTCTAAAAATAAAAAACAAAAGCTCTCCTGCTGTCCCTCCCTCCCGCCCACAGCCGCCGCTGTGCATGTGCACATCCAAGCTCACCTGCTGGAAATGGAAGGGTGCTCCTGTGGCTGTGCTGGGCGCGCTGGGTGCACGGGCACGGCAGGCTTGGTCAGGCCCAGCATGTCCTACACAAACCAGAAAGACTCATTTCCCTTAACACTACAAGTGAATGACATTTTTTTCCCTTTTTCCTAAGGAATTTTTAAGAAACATCCCTGGTCCTGCTTGGGGACAAGCAAGGCACTAACCTGTATCTGCTTTGCAGTTAAATCCTTCGTCCCCCGGAAGACATAACTCTTGGAAATCCCCTCACAGCTGAGTTCATGGACCTGCACCATCCTCCCAAACGTGATCAAGCCCACCAGCGCATCTGGAGGAAGGAGACTCAGGGACATCTGCAGGGATTCCTTGAGTGCCTGGAGGTCGTCTTCTTCCAGGCATGTGTCCACCACGTAGAGAAAGATCAGAGGGGACTGAGCACCTCGCTTTATGCAAAGAAAAACAGCACAATGATCAGTATACAAATAGACATAACCAGCTCTTTTTAAAGCAAAACAAGGGAGTTCCCTGGCGATCCACTGGTTCGGACTCCACGCTTTCACTATCGGGGCCCAGGTTCAATCCCTGGTCGGAGATCTAAGATCCTCCAAGCCACATGGCTCAGCCAAAAAAAAGCAAAACAAGTTATGTAAGTAACAAGTCTTTATTTATACTGACTGTCAGGGATAAGAACATCGAAACAAACCTCTACTTACTTCATTAAACGACAAGTTTTATCAAAACAAACTAGACGTAAAGACTACTTTATATCCAACAATTTATTCCACATTTTTGAACGCCAGGCATTGTTCCAGGTCCTGCGATACATCAGCGAACCAAAAGGCCAGAGGTCCCTGCCTGCCTCAGGAGCTAACTTTCCGGAACAGAGAAAGGGGGAGGGATTGTGAAGGCCGGGCATGGGGGGGTGGGGGGTGGGGGGCAGGGAGGCTCCACCATTAAATGGGAGGTCAGGGCAGCCTTATTAAGAAAGTAACATTTGAGCAAAAACCTGGAGAAGAAGGAGGGAGCAATACAGATACAGGGGAGAAAGCTCTAGCCCGAGGAAAAGCCAGAGCAAAGGCCCAGAGGCACGTCTGTTCCCAGCATGCTTGAGCAAAGTCAAGGAGGCCCATTTGGCTGAACGAGGACCCTAAAAGAAGCTGAGGTCAGAGGGGTAAGACGGCCAGCTCACACAAAACTCTGAAGACTATTACTCCAGGTGAAAAGGGAGCCATTTTCGCCACTGGAGGTTTCTGAACACAGACCTAATGTGATGTTTTTAAAGGGTTACCCTGGCTGCTGGGTGAAGAATAAAATATAAGTGGGCAAGGGTAAAGTCAGGGCGAAGAGCTAAGAGACTGCCCCAATAATTCAAGTGAGAGGCGGGGGCTGGCCCAGGACAGGAGCTGTGGGGAGAAAGAAGTGGCTGGATTCTGGATCAACTGTAAATATCAACTGCAAGGGATTTCCTAACAGATTAGATATGGGATGTGAGAAAAAGAGAGACGTCAAGGATGAATCTAAGATTTCTAAGCTGAACAACTAGAAGATAGGGTACCATCAACTGAGACGGACAAGGCTGTGGAGGGCAGGTTTTGAACTGAATCAGTGCTACCTTTTTGGTAGCCTTCTATGGAGACGGGAAAACGATGCCATCACGTGCACACGTACCATGACCTAATGTTCAGGATCCTGTGGGCCTCACAGCTTTAAATCGTCCAGACAAGCAAGAGACACAGAAGACAAAGTATTTCAAAAGAAGCTCAATTTAACACTGCTCCTTAAATGCGCAGCAAACAATTACCTGTATCACGTACTCAACTGTAGAAAACTGGGGCATCAATTCAGCAGGCTGATTCACCTCAGATATGCCTGCATAAGCCGGAGGAAACTGAAGAGAAGAAAACAAAGCAATGCTTCATGAGGGCTGAAAGATACATTATGCCTTTTATTTTCCATTTATAAAAATAGTTAATGACCACATATTAATTCTGAAAGCACAAAATGTAGAACATGTTACTACAATACAAAAATCAGAATTTAAGAGACTTCCCTGGTGGTCCAGTGGGTAAGACTGTGTGCTCCCAATGCAGGGGGCCCAGGTTCAATCCCTGATCGGGGAACAAGATTCTGCACGCATGCCGCAACTAAAAGTTCTCATGCCGCAACTAAAGATCCTGCATTCTGCAACTAAGACCTGGGGCATCAATCAATCAATCAATCAATCAATCATTTTTTAATCAGAATTTAAAATCCATAACTGTTCTATATCTATATCACACTGAACTTTTCTTTAATGCAGTTTTAGGTTATCTTGTAACTTCTAAATCATTAAAACACACACTATTAAAAATAATTTCCAAATTGTTGCCCTGTAAATTAAGGGCTGAAATTTTAGCTGTCTCATCAATAATCTACATGGAAGAATAAAGCTTTTATTTGGGTTTACTACTCTAGTTGTTATCAATAAAGTAATACATGTTAATTGTAGAAAAACTGGCAAGTACAAGAAAAATATAAGATAAAAGATACAAACCCCCCGTGCTCCTATCACCCAGAGGCAGCTACTGTCAACATCTCGGTGTATTTCCTTCCACACTTTTTCTACCTTAAGCACAGCTGAGGTCACCTTATACACACAATTTTGCAACCTGCTTTTTGGTGCTTAACATAATGTCATAGGTGTTTTGTTTTTTCTCTATAAACATTTTAAATTTGTAGCTTGCACATTGATCTTTTTCCCCCAAACTTTAAAAATCGTGGTAAATTTTACCATCTTAATCTTTTTTCAGTGTACAGTTCAGTGGTTTTAAATACACTCATAATGTTGTGCACCCATTTCCACCATCCATCTCCAGAACTTTTTTCATCTTGCAAAACTGAAACTCTGAACCTGTTAAACAGTAACTCCCCATCACCCCCACCCAGCCCCTGGCAACCACCTCTCTACCTTCTCTTTCTATGAATTTGACCGCTCCAAGTACCTCATACAAGGGGGATCATACAGTATTTGTCTTTTGTGACTGGCTTATTTCACTCAGTAATATCATTAAGGTTCGATCACGTAGCATAAGTCAGAACACCTTGCATTTTAAGGCTATTAATATTGCATTGAACATACAGACCACATTTGCTTATCCATTCACCCGTCAGCAGACACTCAGATCAGTTGCTATGTTTTAGCTATTGTGAATAATACTGCTATGAACATGAGTGTGTAAGTATCTCTTCAAGACCCTGCTTTCAGTTCCTTTGGGTATATATCCAGAAGTGGGAATGCTGGACTATTTGGTTAACATCACTAATGAATAATACTGCTAGGAACATGAGTGTTTAAGTATCTCTTCCAGACCCCACTTTCAGTTCTTTTGGGTATATATCCAGAAGTGGGAATGCTGGACCATTTGGTAAACATCACTAATAATTAATGACGATGAGTATCTTTTTATGTGCTTAGTGGCCATCTGTCTATCGTCTTTGGAGAAATATCTATTCAAGTCCTTTGTCCATTTCTGAGTTGGGCTTTCCTGTTGCTGTTGAGTATTAGGAGTTCTCTATATATTCTGAATATTAATCCCTTATTAGACACATGATTTGCAAATATTTTCACCCATCCTATGGGTTGGACTTTTACTCTGTTGACATTGTCTTTAGATGCCTTATAATTTTAACAATAAATTACATTAAACAGACATCAATTCTGAATATAATAGGGTGTAGGAATGTTTTTAAGATCTGCAATTACTCTGAATCGCCCAGGGAGACAAATCTTGTACGGTATCTGCTTCTAATTCCCAAGACTACACTTAAAAGTCATCAACTGCACACTGGTCTCTTCACCACTGGACTCGGTGTGTGCTATCTGAGAATGAGACTGTTAATTATGATCAAATATAAGAATAAACAAGTGGATGTTATTAATATCTTAAGATATGCTAGAGTACTATATATTATGTTGGGCATAATTATTTTCTAACAGCTTTATTGAGGTATAGTTTATATACCATAAAATTCACCCATTTTAAATGTACAATTGAATGATTTTTAGTAAATGCACAGAATTGTGCAATAACCACCATAATCCACTTTTTGAACATTTCCTCCATAGGCACAGTTCATTTCAAAGAAAAGTCTCTCTCATCATTTGTGAGCTCCTAGTTTAGTAGTTAAAAATGTTTAAATCAAAACAAGATCAATTTGATCCTGAAAGTTAGGAAGATCGAAAATGAAAATCCAGTAACGTACACTATCCAATTAGAATAAACTGAAATCAAATGTAATATAAACACCTTATCTGTTTTCTAGGGTAACGTACTCAGTACTTACAGAAAACCTATTTAAAAAAAAAAAAAGGAAATCTATGTCCCATCCACAGCAAAGACAAAGACTCATATAATGAAACTGAATGACCATTCAAAACAAAAATCACATATGTTCAACATTCAATATTAGGCTTAAGAAATATCACCTTGACAGGTGCCCTGTGCCAGAGCAGACACAAATTCAACCTCACTTAATTTTTTTCAGAGTAGGACAACTAAAGTGAAACACAGGAAATACTTGTAAAATAATTACAGTTCACATACCTGATTTCTTTGGAAACAGAAATTACAAGCCCAAAGCTTTGCTCGATAATCAACCTGACTGTGAGAAAAATAAATATTACAACCAGATACCGTTTTCATTTTTAAGGTAGAAAGCATTTAAGTGTAAACTTCTTGTTCAGTAAATCGCACGGATGTGTGTTCAGGTGTGGGTGCCTCAATGGAGGAAGGTATGCAACACATTCTCTGCAGCTAGAGTTCTGGCTGCTGAGTGCACCGAAAGGCTCCTTCAAGGAGCAACAATGAATAACTACTAAATCCTTTTTGCTCTTTTCCGATTTCCTAGATAATATTTAGAAATTCATGAGTTATAAAAATTATAGGTTATTTCCTTTTGCCCTGTTATCTAAACATACTCTTTATGATTTTTCTAATGTCTTTATTGTTCAAATATATGAAACTATGAAATTTTAATACTAAAAGGACATTTAACACACAGGAAAAACAACTCAGACTTTAACCACACTTAGTTCACTTGAAGAAGTTGAGCAGAATGCTTCTGGGTTGATACACTTCCTAGAACTGGTTCAAGATAATGCTTTATAGTTGCTTTCCCCCCCTTTCTACATTTAGAAAATTAACGATCAGCTATTATTTTAAAAGAGCAGCAGCATCTTATACATGGGTACACCAAGTAAGAGCAAGGAGAATGAAGTAAAAAATGTTCCCTCATATAAAAATTTTATCTTTTAAAGAGTATTTATGACACTCTTCACTTGCTTAAAAATTCTTTCAAAGAGTGCCCACATTTAAGAGAGCTATCAAAGGTCACCATTTCAGGCACAAAAAAGTTACACTTAGGGCTTCCCTGGTGGCGCAGTGGTTCAGAGTCCGCCTGCCGATGCAGGGGACATGGGTTCGTACCCCGGTCCGGGAGAATCCCACATGCCGCGGAGCGGCTGGGCCCGTGAGCCATGGCCGCTGAGCCTGCGCGTCCGGAGCCTGTGCTCCGCCACAGGAGAGGCCACAACAGTGAGAGGCCTGCATACCGCAAAAAATTAAAAAATTCCACTTAACAATAAAATCATCAAGAGTTCAAATTTCTTCTGCCTATTACCTCTTCCTGCCATACAGCATCACCATACCAGGTAGGTACAACAAAACTCTCTAAAGCTTTTGGATATTTTTTGGAAAATGCTTTGAAAGGCACCAATAAAATCAATAGTTAAGGCGAAAGCAAACTGAAAATCAGAAAAACAAAAAATTACAAATCCTTTCCCTCTACCTCCACCTCGTTCCCATAAATTCTAATTCTATGTGGAATATCAGGCCAGGGAGACTTCCACAAGCATTCATCACCTAAGACTCTCACCATTTACTACTCATCTCAAATTTGACATCTTGCCCAACTGAGTCACTTTTAGGAGAATCACGGGAAAGTCATAATTTACTGTATTCATCATTTTTGCTAGTTGTTAAAAGAATTCATACCAAAGTGGATTGAGAATGGCTTTGCAAGTTGGCCTGCTGCAAAGCACTGGTTCATACTGTACAGGGGGCAGGTCTGGACGTTCTTTCAAAGGAGTAAGGATACAAGCCAGGGGAACAACCATTCTTGTAGCCTCGAGACGGCTGGAAGGCCACACATTCCAACTAAAACGCACGCCATCGCGTTCTTCATTCTGCTGAATGAATTCCAGGTATGTTGCCATTGTCTAAAAAAAAAAAAAACACTAAAGATAAAGTTTAATCGTATGTGAAATTCTCAACTGAACTTCAAAAAAAGATGACCACCTAACGCCACGTTTCTTAAACACTTAGTCTGGAAGAACCTGTCACTGGAGGATGACAACATCTCACTTCTCTCTGACCCCCCAAGAGCCAATTAACTTCACAGCTACCTCTCCCATTCCTTTCTCAACCCTCCTTTCTAGCCCTTAAAAAAATAAAAGGGGCAGAAGGTTTACCATCATTTGGTCATCCCTAAGCTGCATGTAGGTGAATAATAGTAATTTAAATCTCCTCTTAGATCACAGATCATCTCAGCCAAGCCAATTTCAGCCCCGTGCTCAAGGGTTAAGTCTCAAACCCTGTTTCAGCATCCAGCTACCTTCCTCCCTGACTCCCTTTCCTCCTTGCTCTATTCGAGTAAATACTGTATTATAATTTACATTCCAAGCGATCTTGGTTTTGTGCCCTTTCCCTCCTTCCGTTATTATGGAGAAAAGAATTGGATACTGAAGTGCGAATCCTATTCACCACAAGAACAACTACCAGTTCTTAGCCAAGGTACTTCTACTTGGGATCACCAAAATTACAAAGGCACACTTGCTATTATGCTAAGTGAGTTCCTCACCAGCTCCTGTCCCCTCACCACAGTCGCTTATGCTCATGCTTTGGAAGATTCCAGTTAATGAAACAGCCATTCAAACTAAGTACGTTTTTCAAACCCAAATAATGCCAACTTCATCCTGTTTACATACTAAATTCTAGGCTAACACACACTTCAGCTATTAGGGTTCAAGGGAACAAAACTCTCGAGAACAATGGGAAAAATGACAAATTAAAGAATCTTATAGGGCTTCCCTGGTGGCTCAGTGGTTAAGAATCTGCCTGCCAATGCAGGGGACACGGGTTCGAGCCCTGGTCCGGAAAGATCCCACATGCCGCAGAGCAACTAAGCCCGTGAGCCACAACTACTGAGCCCGCGTGCCACAACTGCTGAAGCTCACGTACCTAGAGCCCGTGCTCCGCAACAAGAGAAGCCAAAGCAACAAGAAGCTCACGCACAGCGACGAAGAGTAGCCCACACTCACCACAACTAGAGAAAGCCAGTGCGCAGCAACAAAGACCCAACGCAGCCAAGAAGAAATAATTTTTTTTAAAAAAAACTCTATTATATAAGTGGCCTCTAGTGCTCACTTATGCAACGCTGAATAATGACTGTCTCCAAGCTGTTTTGAGAAGTGCCATACTGTTAATTTGGACTAAGGGAACAACATAGGGCTATAAATGCAAATGAATTACTCTATTACACACAACGCGGAGCACAAAAATTCCAAATGTTTGTTCCAGCTTAAACTCTAAGGCATCTACTTGTTATCTCTGGCCAAAGCAGGAAACTGTAGTTCTGTGTACACAGAAAACACTTCTGCAGCTTCCTGGCTAGTAAAGGGTCATTCAGGTGGGAATGAAAGCAAGTTCTAACATCCCAATTCTCAGCAAGCACCTCGGCAGACTTCATTAAGTGGCTGTTTTCCTTCTCAAAACAGATCATTATTAAAAGGCACTATCTCCATCCCATGTCCCCAGGCATCCACATATTAAAACCTGCGCTCTACATTTCCCACTGCCTCTTCCGCTCACTCCCTCAAGAGCATGGATTCTTAACTCTGGGCACATAGCCAACAGGGGACTTCACAGGGTCAGTAAGTCCTCTGAAACTGTATGCAAAATTGTGTGCATGAGCCAAGGTGCACTTTTCTAGAGAGACAGGTCTACCATTAACACCATCTTTTCAAAAGGGAAGGCTTTCAGAATAGGTTAACAGCTGAATGAATGAATAAGTAAAATTGTAAAGATCCTGTAGACGTATCTGTCAAAAAAAAAAATCTGTACCATTCATTCCACCTTAAGGTATGATTTTTCAGGACACAACTAAGGTAAAGCAAGGTTTAATCTTTAAAGGGAGTCCGAAGACCTGGGTTCTAGCTCCGGCTCTGTCACGAAGCATAAGTCATTTAACCAGAATCTCGAGTTCCTCAACTGTAAACTGGACGTTGGGTCCTTCTGTCTCCCGCGACTCCGAGGGATCCTGCGCCAGAATCCGGCCAGCCGGCCGCCCCACCTGGCTGGGACCACGTCACTCTCAGCAGACCCCTGGGTCTTCGGGCCCTTCAGCTCCTCTGACCGCCGGGAAAAGGCCTCGCCCCAGGAGCAACCCACCTGCCCCTAAGCAGAGACTCCGGTCCCTGCCCTCGGCCTCTCATAACCTGTGCTCCCCACTCACCTGGCCGGAACCGCTCACCTGGCCGCAGCCGTACGCACCCACCGCTGCAAGAGCCGGGCTCCAGTTCCCACCGCCAAGTCCAACTCAGCCCTAAGCCGATTGGTTAGCGTCCTGTGCGTCACGCCACGGCGCCGTCCGCTGGCCAATCAAAGAGCGCCTCCCCGGCGGGCGAGCGGAAGCAAGACACTTAGAAAGGCTGCGCCGCCATCTTGGAACAGGGCAAGACAGACGTGGTTGGCTCTTAAAAATCACAATTACTCAGAATACAAGTTTCTCCACGTTCACCTCTAAACCTTTCTGCTTCACGAAATACCGGCGCCTAGGGAACTGTTTCCTAGCCACAGCCAGCGCGCCTCAGGAGCTCGCCCTACTCCAATAAGACGTCCGCTCGCTTCAGTGGGAAGTCCCTCTCATCGCCTTAGTTACCGGGAAGCGAGAACGTTGACGTGTGGCCCCGGAAGAGGGCGAGGCTCCTCGCGGAGGAAACCGAAGCTGGCCGGAAGGAGGTGTCGGCGCGTAGAAAGGGGCGAGGCTAAGGGAGCGTGAGCCTTGAGCGTGGGGACGCATGCGCGCAGGAGTCCTGTCAGTTAAACAGGTGTAGTTATTCTTCCTCACCTTGCAGGGTTTCCTTCCCTCGTTCGCCCCTCGTTCTCGCACAGGTGCCTTCCGGCTCTCTGCGGAGCTTGGCGTTAGCGCACAGGCTAATCCCTCTCGTTCCCTGTCATCCTTCCACGAGAAAGTGAATAATTGGGAACTGTGGTAGTCAAACGTTTTAAGAGACTAACAAAACACCAAACTGCATAGAGCACGGCTTTCTACAGCCACCATGGCCGTTTTACCACTTCTTATAAGTGGCAAAACCGAGCACGTTTATTAATCTGACCCAGCGATATGGCCCGTCTGTAGCATATAAAAATAAGCAAAATTATATAAACTTAAAAGTATGCTTAAAGCATATCAAGGCGTCCAAGAATTAACTAGCTCAATTTAATATTAGTACAAAGTTTTAAGTGACTAACAAATCATAGAAGTTAGTTTTAGGTCGATGTGCTACGAAATTAATTGCTGTTTATAGAAAAATTTGTCGAATAATGGTTCAGTTTTATTGAACAAGTTTACATTTTTCGTGTATCTAAAGCATTATGTAGGAGTAATAGTGGGTTTTTTAATACTTAAACTGGTATAAGTTCAGGAAGTTCAAATCAATTATTCTCTCAGTAAAGATACACACTCAATTAAGATACAATACACATTTGTATCATACTTCACAGTGAGAAAATGTTACCAAGTCCAAGCTGGTGCTGCTTGCCGCACAACAGGCCAATTGAGAGATGAGTTGGGGCAAGGACTAGCGACTTCATTCGGAAGGTCGCAGACCCAGGAGTCTGGTTCTGACCTCGGGTGGCCTCGGCCTGCAGCGGCTTGAAGCAGGATTTTTTCGGTTCCCAGCCAGAGATTGAGGTATGGCCGCAGCAATGAGAGCGCTGAATCCCAGCCACCAGACCACCAGGGACCAGTGGCCAGTGACAAGGCCACGGCCCGTCAGCTGTGTAGAAATGAACTTCTACATAGAGACGGAAAGTAGTGAAGCAAGTAGAGTGTTTATTAAGAGGGAAAAGGGTGCAGTACGTGTGGACAGCCACACGGGCGGGCTCAGAGAGACAGTCACGCCCTCGTGGCAGTCTGAATCACTTTTATGGGGCATTTCTTCATGGTTTCCGCTAACCAATCATCTTGTTTCGCCTGGTTCTGAGTCCGGATTTGGTATATCTCAGGGTTCTCTCCTGTGTGGGTGCACATCTCTTAGCCAAGATGGATAGTAATGAAGAGGCCTATGGGTAGTTGACGTCACATACTAGGAGGTGGCACCCCCTCCCTTTTTGACCTCCAAGGAGCCTTTCTGCACATGTGCAGTCGGGGAGGTCTCCTTGACTTTGAGAATGAGGAATACGTGGTCTTTTATCTCTTACCTGGGCAGGGCCCAGCCTCCTTGATCATCCTGCTTTTATGGAGTTTCTGCTACTATGGAGTTTCTGTCCGCAGGGGAGAAACTGTTCAGCCTGGGGCCCATCTACCTCCTGCCTAAGTTCCAGCCAGACTCAGGAGGGGATGTGTTAATTTCTTTTTTCCTGCAGCCATTCACAGGGGGGCCTGGTCAGGATGTTTCCTGTGAGCTAAACAAAGGTATTTTAGCTTAACACTCAGGGTGGGAGGCAGAATTCCTCCAGTTTGGCCATTATGTATACTTTAAGCTGTAGGCAACATCCCTTTAGTGATTAACTTGAAGCAAAAGCAATAGAATACAAAGGTTAAAGTAAAAGAAACAGATCCAATGTGGAGTCAGATTTATTCTTCTCTTTCACAGATAGACATAGCTGGGTTTTTTTTTTAACCAAACATTAAGAAAATATCATTTGCCAAAAATTTGCTTGACTTATTTGAACCTGGATTCCTAGTACTAGAAATTACTGTAAGAAGGATTTTTTAAAATCTACCACATTAATGTATTAGAAGTTTAATTTCCTTATTTTAGGAATAGTTTATTTATGTGACTGTGTAGTTATCCTGATAGGCATTGGGAAGGAAGAAAATTTCCTCCTTCTAGGTTCTTCTGGCTGGCCTAAGAGTTAGATCGACATGAGGCAGATTAACAGGGGAAAATGAAATAGAAATTTAGTAACATGTATACATGGGAGAGACCTAGGGAAAATGAGTAACTTGCTAAAATGTTTCAAGTCCTCACCTTAAAAACCATCCTCAGCTAAAGACAAAAGAGGATATTGAGGTTGGGGAGTCAGTTATGGGAAGTCACCAGGAAAAGCGCAGTAAACAAGGTTAAGGTTGTTGAGCAGATTTAAGTCACTGCCTTCTCCACTGGTAACTTTATAGAGATGTGGCCATCCTCTTTCTAGTACAGAGAGGGAGACAACCTACAAATGGAGATTTCCCTTACAAATGTAAATGTGTCTTACAAAAGGATAATTCCTACTTGGCTAAGAGTTTTTTCCACATCTGCTGTTTCTTAGAAAATAACCAGCTTAAAATAATTGATACGGCAAGAGGCAATGAGAACAAAGCTTCTTTAAAAGATGTAACAATCCAATTTGTTAGAACTCTAAAGTTAGTAAACCATTTCATACTCTTACAACAGGTGAGGACCTTTGCGATTACAGCCATGAAGGCATACAGATGCACAAACACATAGAGTGTAAAACAAAGAATGTTATTTGCCATCCAATTCTATAAGGATCAAGCCATGAGCCACTGCAGCCGCTGACCTACAACACACGCTGAAAGGAATTCAGTACAAAAACCAGGATGAACCATTCAGTGTTTTGGATATACGGACCCCTAGATATGCTAGTGAACACAAGTTCATGTGCCTGACGCACAGCAAGGCCAAACAATATTGAAACGTCAGAGTTTAGGGCAGAGAAAGGTTTATCGAAGGGCTGTGCAAGGTAATGGGTGGCTCATGCCTCCCTAAAACCCGGAAATGCCCCGAAGGGTTTCAGCAAAGCTTTTTTTTTTTTTTTTTTTTAAAGAACTAGTGTTTGAGTCCTAATTTTCTTTTGGTTTTTTGTTTTGTTTTTTGCCATGCCGCGCTGGTATTGACTGTTATTGGCTGATATTGACTATTTTATTAAGAACTATTTTGAAATCAGGAGTCCTCAACAAAGAAAACGGGTTGTGTTCTGCTTTGAAACTAAAACATACTTTTCTATACAAATATCACTTAGTCTAGGTAAGAGATAACACATTCTGGGCATGTCACAGTCTGTCCCAAATAAGGGGGGCGGGGAATGGAAGCGCCAGCAAGAAGCAAGTAAAGGTCACTTACACAGCTGCTGGAAACCCGTAAGGTTTGTCTGCGGCTGCCCTGTGCAGTAGGGAACCAGAAGCTCAGTGGGTGCGCTCTTGGCGCCCCGGAACTACAATTCCCGGAATGCCACGGGCAGGCTCCCCGGTCGCGCACGCGGTCTGAGCGCCTCAGGTCGGCTGCATTCATGGCGGCGCCCTGCAAGGCGGTGATCGTCCCCGGGAACGGGGGCGAGGATATGGTCACTCACGGCTGGTACAGCTGGGTGAAGAGGGAGCTGGAGCAGGTAGGAGACGCACCTCGCTGCACTGGGAGGTCGGGCTGGCGCGGGAGAGGCCGGAGGGCTCCCCGCTCCCACCCCCTTGTGCAGAGCCTGAGGGGACTGCGTTCTACTTTGGTGGGAATAAGACTGAATTGACGCCCTGCATTCAGTCTGTGCTTTTCCTGGAGTTTCTTTTCTGAGGAGAAGGGCCGAGAAAGGGCCCTTCCAGGGCGCGGCGCTGGGTTGCCACATTTGGGAGCGCCGCCTGGAGTTGGGCGCACAGCCTCCCGCCGCCCTGCCGTTGGGCTGGTGGAGGCCGCAGCGCTGTTAGGGTTCCATCAGTTTTCCTGTTTGCACTATTTCTTTTTGTAACCGTGGCCCCGTCTTAAGTATTTCCAATTGAGAAACGAAACCTCAGGAAACCGGAACTTAACCAGCCGCTCTCGCTTCTGTAACTACGCTTGCTGACCCCCCCTTGTAATCATCCAACCAATCAGACGGCGACTAGTGTCTTTGTTTAAAGGTTAACCAATCAGTACTCCCCACCCCTGGAAAGTCCCAAACTTGATTGTACCTGTCTATGAAAGAGCTGAACTAAACTCCATCGGGACCTCTTAGCGCCACCGGCAACGAGTGCGCAGAGGTCCAGGTTCGAACCTGCAATAAATGACCCTTGCCGTTTGGCTTTGACTCTCGACTCTGGTGGTCTTGTGGAGGTGTCTCGCGACCGTGGGCATTTCATTTGGGGGCTTGTCCGGGATGCCCCCGAGCCCACCAGACATCAGGTCAACGGGTCATCGCTGACAACCGATCAGTAAGTAAGCCGGCTCAGGGTACCTTCTGTTTTGGGGACTAGGACAGTCCTGGCGGACGCGCTATAGGACACCTAGTCGGGTGTGGTTGGAGACGTCCACCACGACCCATCTGGGGCTGATAGCCCATCTGAAGCGCGCACGCGATAACCTCCCCTTCCTCCTTTTACAGGCTCCACTATTGGGACTGCTCTTAATCACTTTTGTTTTCAGAGTAACCTTCTCTAACCAATCTCTTCCAGGACCTAGACATGGGCCAAGCACAGAGTACCCCCCTCTCCCTCCTTCTCGCTAATTTCTGGGATGTAAAGTCCCGAGGACACAACCTCAGTCTGGACATCCGGAGAAGAAAACTAATTACCTTCTGCCGCTCTGAATGGCCAACTTTCGGGGTTGGCTGGCCCACCGAGGGTACCTTTTGTCTTCCTATAATCCTAAAAGTTAAATCTAGAGTTTTCTTGCCAGGAAAAGAAGGCCATCCAGACCAGATCCCCTACATCCTGGTATGGCAGGACCTGACAGAAAACCCACCTCCCTGGATGACCCCCTTTTTGTCATCAGGGTCATGTAAGATCCTTGCGGCCCGACCAACTAAACCTCCCAAGCCTCAGACCCCAACTGCACCCATACTCTCTGATAGCCAAGACCTCCTTCTCCTAGACCCCCCCCATATCAACCTCCTCCTTTGGCCCCACAACCGGTCCCCCTTCCTGCTCCTGGCCCTGCTCCTCTCCCCTTGGTAGAACCTCCTGCGGCCCCTCCCGAGGGGCTACCCAGGTCAGAACCGGAGAACCGAGAGGCAGAAGCACTACCGGTCCTCCTGCCCAATGAAAATAACTCCCATGGGCCGGCTGGACGCACCCGTGGACGCACTCAGCGCCACCCAGGGTTCCGCCATCCGGATTCCACCATAGCCCTACCCCTGCGAGAAATAGGCCCTCCCGATGAGACAGGGAACCCCCGACTCCAGTATTGGCCATTCTCTACCAGTGACTTATATAATTGGAAAACCCAGAATGCCCGCTTCTCTGATAATCCTAAAGACTTGATAGCTCTTCTAGATAGCGTTATGTTCACTCATCAGCCCACCTGGGATGACTGCCAACAGCTCCTCCGGATCCTATTCACTACCGAAGAACGAGAGCGAATCCAGCTGGAGGCGAGAAAACTGGTTCCTGGAGATGATGGTCAACCCACCGCTAACCCTGACCTCATCAATGCAGCCTTTCCCTTAACTCGCCCCCCGCAGGATGAATGGGACTATAACACCGGAGAAGGTAGGGGACGACTGCTCATTTATCGCCAGACTCTAATGGCGGGTCTCCGGGCTGCCGCGCGCAAGCCCACTAATTTGGCCAAGGTATATTCAATTATACAAGGTAAAACAGAAAGTCCCTCCTCTTACTTAGAAAGATTAATGGAAGCCTTTAGGCAGTATACCCCTATGGATCCAGAGGCCCCCGAAAATCAGGCTGCCATTGTAATGTCCTTCGTTAACCAGGCAGCCCCTGATATTAAAAAGAAACTCCAGAAATTAGAAGATCTGGAGGGCAAACAGATACAGGATCTACTCCGTATTGCCCAGCGCGTCTTTAATAACCGAGACGCCCCAGAGGATAAACAACTTAAAGCCACTGAGAAAATGACTAAGGTCCTGGCCGCCATTGTTCAGAAAGATCAAGAGGGCCACCAGCCACTCGACCTCCCAGGCGACCATTGGACAGAGATCAATGTGCCTATTGCAAGGAAAAAGGCCACTGGGCTCGGGAATGCCCCAAGAAAAGGCAGCCGCGCCCCAACCAGAGGCAATGGCAACCGAAGGCCACCCCAGTCCTGTTTACACATGATGCAGAGTAGGGGGGATGGGGTTCGGACCCCCTCCCCGAACCCAGGGTAACCCTACAAGTGGAGGGGAAACCAGTCCAATTCCTGGTGGATACGGGGGCACAGCATTCGGTCTTGGTTAAGCCCCACGGGAAAGTTTCTAACAAATCCTCCTGGGTCCAGGGAGCTACAGGAGTCAAACATTACCCCTGGACCACTCAGAGAACTGTGGACTTGGGCACGGGAAGGGTAACCCATTCCTTTCTGGTCATTCCCGATAGCCCTTGCCCCTTACTGGGGAGAGACTTGCTCACTAAAATGGGAGCACAAATTCATTTTCGGCCAGAGGGGCCAATCGTAACAGACCCTCACGACCAACCCATATCTGTGCTCACCCTGAACTTGGAAGATGAGTACTGACTTCACCAGGAACCACCCTCCCAAAATCAAGATATAGAGTCATGGCTTCAGCAGTTCCCCAAAGCGTGGGCAGAAACAGGTGGGATGGGACTAGCCAAACATCGCCCAGCCGTATTCATAGAGATCAAACCAGGAGCAGATCCTGCACGTGTCCGACAGTATCCCATGCCCCTAGAGGCCAAGACTGGTATCACTCCTCATATTCGCCGGCTTCTTGACCTGGGGATACTGCGTCCCTGCCAGTCGGCCTGGAATACACCCCTGCTGCCAATCCGCAAACCTAACAGTAAAGACTATCGCCCAGTGCAGGACCTGAGAGAAGTTAACAGACGGGTCATAGACATCCATCCTACTGTGCCCAATCCATATACTCTTTTGAGCGCCCTTAGTCCAGGAAAACAATGGTATACTGTGCTGGACCTCAAAGATGCCTTTTTTAGTTTACCCTTGGCGCCCAAAAGTCAAGAACTCTTTGCCTTCGAATGGTCGGATCCCGAGAGAGGCATAAACGGACAACTCACCTGGACCAGACTTCCCCAAGGATTCAAAAATTCGCCCACCTTGTTTGATGAGGCCCTACACGAGGATCTCAGTGAGTACCGGAGACAAAACCCCAATGTAACCCTCCTGCAGTATGTTGATGATCTCTTAATAGCTGCTGAGACCGCTGAAGCCTGCCTGCAGGGAACCAGAAACCTCCTACAGACTCTCGGCACCCTGGGATACCGGGCCTCTGCCAAGAAAGCGCAGATCTGCAGGCCTGAGGTAACTTACCTGGGGTACCTATTGAAAGGGGGGCAACGATGGCTCACAGATGCACGGAAGGAAACCGTCCTCCGCATCCCCAGACCCACCACGCCTCGACAGGTGAGGGAATTTTTGGGGTCAGCGGGGTTCTGCCGTTTATGGATACCCAAATTTGCTGAAATGGCCAAACCGCTATACTTAGCCACCAAAGAGCAGACGCCCTTTAAATGGACAGAGGAGGCTGAGCAATCATTTCAGCAGATCAAAACTGCCTTGCTATCCGCACCCGCCCTGGGTCTCCCTGATGTCTCCAAACCCTTCCACCTCTTTGTGGATGAAAGCAAAGGCATAGCTAAGGCCGTGTTGACCCAGCCCCTCGGTCCTTGGCCCAGGCCTGTCGCTTACCTATCAAATAAATTGGACCCAGTGGCTGCCGGCTGGCCTCCTTGCCTCCGGATGATCGCCGCCACGGCCCTAATGGTAAAGGATGCTGACAAACTAACTATGGGACAGGAGTTGCATGTCACCACCCCCCACGCCATCGACGGGGTTCTCAAACAGCCTCCCGACCGATGGATGAGCAATGCTCGACTGGTCCACTACCAGGGTCTACTGTTAAATCCCCTCAGAATCAGCTACACTCCACCGCAGGCATTAAACCCTGCCTCCCTATTACTTGACCCAGATTTGGACTCCCCACTCCATGACTGCAGAGGTACTGGCCCAGATCCATGGGGTTCGGGAAGACCTACGTGACCAGCCCCTACCGGATGCACAAGTCACATGGTTCACTGACGGCAGCAGCTTTGTCCAGCAAGGTCAGAGGTATGCGGGGGCAGCGGTAACATCAGAAACTGAGGTGATATGGGCAGAGACTCTCCCCCCGGGGACCTCAGCCCAAAAAGCTGAATTAATTGCCCTGACCCAAGCTCTCAAGATGAGCAAAGGCCAAAAAGCCACCATATATACAGACAGCCGATATGCTTTTGCTACCGCACACATACATGGGGCAATATACCGAGAGCGGGGACTACTCACAGCAGAGGGCAAAGACATCAAGAACAAAGAGGAAATCCTGGCCTTGCTAGCGGCCATATGGGAACCCAAAAAGCTAGCCATTGTACACTGCCCGGGGCATCAAAAACCCACGAATCCAGTCGCCCGAGGCAACAATTTGGCAGACCAGACGGCTCGAAAGGCGGCACACACTCCAATACCATTACTTCCCCTGCAACTGCCGGATCCAGGGCCCCGGGAAATACCGCCCCAACCCGACTACTCGGAGGATGACATCAGATGGATGAGCAAGCTCCCTCTAACCCAGGTTAGAGACGGATGGTGGCGGGACGCTAAGAACAATATCCTCCTTCCTGAGAAACTAGGAACCCTGGTCCTTGGACGGATCCACCGTAAGCACCCACTTGGGCGCCCGACGGCTACAGGATCTCATCAGGCAGACTGGACTTAAAAATGTCTCCGAGAAGACTGAACGACTGGTTGCTGACTGTGCAGTCTGCCAACTCCATAATGCCAGTACCCACCCGTCAACCACTGGCATCCGGGAAAGAGGAAACCAGCCCGGAGCCTACTGGGAAGTGGACTTTACGGAGGTAAAGCCTGGCAGATATGGGTATAAATATTTACTGGTGTTTATAGATACCTTTTCAGGTTGGACTGAGGCATTCCCAACCAAGAATGAGACTGCACAAATAGTAGCTAAGAAACTACTAGAAGAGATCCTGCCCAGGAATGGCTTTCCAGTTATGATAGAGTCTGACGACGGGCCAGCCTTCGTTTATAAGGTAAGTCAAGATCTGGCTTCCATACTTGGGGCTAATTGGAAATTACATTGTGCATACCGCCCCCCGAGTTCAGGACAGGTAGAAAGAATGAATAGAACTCTAAAAGAGACCTTGACTAAATTGACCATGGAGACTGGCGCTAACTGGGTAGTCCTACTCCCCTACGCTCTGTTTAGGGTGCGAAATTCCCCCTATAAGCTAGGATTTACTCCCTACGAAATAATGCATGGTAGGCCTCCTCCTATCATCCCTAACCTAAAGACTAACCTTATCCAATTGGACCCAGAAAATAATCTCCTGTCTTCCCTCCAAGCCTTACAGCGGACACACGAGACAATCTGGCCCAAACTAAAAGAGCTATATGCAACAGGACCCCCGCCTACTCCACACCAGCTCCGGCCAGGTGACTGGGTCCTTGTCAAACGCCATCGACAAGAGACCCTAGAACCCAGGTGGAAAGGACCTTACCAGATCATCCTGACAACGCCGACGGCCATCAAGGTGGACAGCATAGCTGCCTGGATCCATTACACCCACGTCAAGCTGGTGGACCCATTTTCTGACCTCATCAAGTCCACTAAAGCTGACGTCACCTGGATGGTGGACCGGAATAAGGACAATCCCTTCAAACTGACCTTGTGCCGTACCCTCCCCCATGATGACCAAGGTACTGCTGATAGCCCTAATAATAGTCCTAACCCTCAACCCTCGGGCCACGAGGGGAGGACTCGGCCCTTCCCCCGATAAGAATACTTTAATACAACAACTATATGGTGCACCGTGCGAGTGCAGGGGAGGTACTATGGAGACTCCTGAGGTTCCCCGAGGGTATACTCATATGCAGGACTGCGGGGGAATAACTGCATACCTTGTTCAGGAATATAAGGGCACCAGGGCCTCTCAAAGCTGGCAATGCTACCATAAGCCTAAGCCACTCCCCCCTCGAGCCACTTGCCCCTGTTCTACCTTCCAGGAATCAATGCATAGCATGTGCTATTCCTCTTACCAGCAATGTATAGGGGCCAATAACAAGACTTATTTCACAGCCATACTACAGAATAATAAAAGCCCCACCATTAGTGAGGGTAATAAATATCTTCAGGCTGGATGCACTGGCACCCCCGGGACCCCGGTATGCTGGAATACCAGGGCCCCCACACATATGTCAGACGGTGGGGGGCCCCAGGACGCAGTGCGCCAGATAGAAACCCGAAGACAAATAGAAGAGGTCTATCGGCATCTGTACCCACAGCTCAACTACCACCCCCTAATTCTCCCTAAGGTCAATCCCTCTGAATTGGACCCCCAGACCATGACTATACTAGAAGCTACTTTTACACTTTTGAATGCCACCAACCCCCACTTAGCACAGGATTGCTGGCTCTGCCTTCCTCAAGGACCGCCCCGCCCTATAGCCATCCCCACCTTCGCCAATTTAAACATCAGCGAACGCTGTAACCCTACTTTACTCCCCGAGCCGTTCCCCATACAATTTTCAAAATTTTCAACCACCTTTAATACCTCATGCTTTGTCAAGAACGATTCCCTCTCTAACGCCAGTATTGACTTGGGAATCCTTTCATCCACTGGATGTAGTCAGTATATCCCCGTGAACTCTTCCCTCTGTAGTCCTAACACCACTGTTTTTGTCTGTGGAAATAACCTAGCATACACCTATTTACCCCCGAATTGGACAGGGGTCTGCAAGCTAGCCACCCTCCTCCCCAATGTAGACCTAATCTCGGGAGACACCCCATTGCCCATTCCCAGCTTTGACCTTTGGGCAGGGAGAACCAAACGAGCCATTACAGCCATACCCCTCCTGGTAGGATTAGGAATTACAGGAGCTGTGGCCACAGGAAGTACAGGTCTTGGGGTCTCCCTTCACTCCTATAATCAGCTGTCTAGGCAATTAATAGAAGATGTAGAAGCCCTCTCTGGTACCATTCAGGACTCACAGGACCAATTAGATTCATTGGCCGAGGTAGTCCTACAGAATAGGAGGGGCTCAGACTTGCTGACAGCTGAACAGGGTGGGATATGCCTCGCCCTAAAAGAAAAATGTTGTTTCTATGCAAATAAATCAGGCATTGTAAGAACCAAGATCCACCAGCTCCAGGAAGACCTAGCTCGCCGCCGGCAGGAATTAGCGGATAATCCCCTTCGGTCAGGATTTCATGGAATGCTTCCCTTCCTCCTCCCCATCCTGGGCCCTCTGCTATGCCTCCTTCTCCTCTTCACTATAGGCCCCTGTATACTCAGTAGAGTCATAGATTTTGTCCGAGAAAAAATAAATGCAGTTCAGCTAATGGTATTAACACAATATCAGCCCAACGAGGCCTTAGAAATTGAAGAAACTGAGCCTTAAGGACCCAAGATTGGCTCCTCTGGTTCATGAGAAAGGGGGGAATGAGGGGACTGCGTTCTACTTTGGTGGGAATAAGACTGAATTGACGCCCTGCATTCAGTCTGTGCTTTTCCTGGAGTTTCTTTTCTGAGGAGAAGGGCCGAGAAAGGGCCCTTCCAGGGCGCGGCGCTGGGTTGCCACATTTGGGAGCGCCGCCTGGAGTTGGGCGCACAGCCTCCCGCCGCCCTGCCGTTGGGCTGGTGGAGGCCGCAGCGCTGTTAGGGTTCCATCAGTTTTCCTGTTTGCACTATTTCTTTTTGTAACCGTGGCCCCGTCTTAAGTATTTCCAATTGAGAAACGAAACCTCAGGAAACCGGAACTTAACCAGCCGCTCTCGCTTCTGTAACTACGCTTGCTGACCCCCCCTTGTAATCATCCAACCAATCAGACGGCGACTAGTGTCTTTGTTTAAAGGTTAACCAATCAGTACTCCCCACCCCTGGAAAGTCCCAAACTTGATTGTACCTGTCTATGAAAGAGCTGAACTAAACTCCATCGGGACCTCTTAGCGCCACCGGCAACGAGTGCGCAGAGGTCCAGGTTCGAACCTGCAATAAATGACCCTTGCCGTTTGGCTTTGACTCTCGACTCTGGTGGTCTTGTGGAGGGGTCTCGCGACAGTGGGCATTTCAAGCCCTGCTGGGAACCCCGTCTTAGACTCTACAAGTAGTGGAGGCAGTTCGGCTGGTGAAACAGCCAGGAGGGCTCCTCTCAGGGCTCAGAGTACAAGCTCCACCTCTAGAAACTGGAGACCGAGCCCGCTCCCCGTATCTGCTGCGGGTTCAGATATGGGACTCCCAGATAATTCTACACCAATCTTCTCTGCTCTCTGTCTCGGATTTTTTTTTTTTTTTTTTTGCGGTACGCGGGCCTCTCACTGTTGTGGCCCCTCCCGCTGCGGAGCACAGGCCCCGGACGCGCAGGCTCAGCGGCCATGGCTCACGGGCCCAGCCGCTCCGCGGCGTGTGGGATCTTCCCGGACCGGGGCACGAACCTGTGTCCCCTGCATCGGCAGGCGGACTCTCAACCACTGCGCCACCAGGGAAGCACCTGTCTCGCATTTTTAAACATTTTAATATGTAATATTGATATTTACAAAGGATGTATGTAACACGTACATACATTATGAAGTATAATGTAACCAATACTTGAGGGTCCCTCACCAAACTGAAATCTAGGAACATTATCAATACCTTCAGAGCCACCTGTAAGTCCCTCCATCCCGTTTCCCTGCCGTATGACATTTTAAAAGTTTGTTTCGCTTTTAAAACTTAATTTAAAAAATTAATTAATGTACTGTTCAACCTATGTATGTATCCTTTAAGCAATATATTGTTAAATTTGGCCTCTTTGTGAGCTTTATAAAAATGGCATCTAACTGCGGGCTGTCTTGTGCATCTTGATTTTTTTTTTAAACGTTCTTCCATAACTAGGCAATAAGACTGTTTCCTGAGTTGCCAACCTCTAGAGCTCTAGACTGGGTCTCTAGAATAAAATTCCAGGCTTGTGGCTGAGAGCCATGGCTAGAGCTACAAACCAAAAGGTCAGGGCTGCAGCTGTCCAAGAGGATTGGATCTCCAACTTTCTGTACCACATTTAACCTACTCCCTGGAGCATAGTCTGATTGGCTCCAGGTCAGTTTGTCTAGAATCTGCTATGCCCTCTCTATATGTATATGCCAGCGGTGATAAATGTACATGTGCAGTTGCACATATGAAGAGATCTGCGGAGCTGGCTAGATAGAGAACTACAGACAGATGGAGTTTATGAGGAGGGATTGTATATTCATATGTAATCCTGTAGCACTTACCCCACTTCATTTCATGATATAAACAACTACTTATTGAATTGTTAAAGCTCATATCAGGTGTCTCATTTCTTATTAGCAAAGTATTAGTTGTAATTAAGCTCTTTATTATACTTTTTTTCTCCCTCTCATATCGTAGATACCTGGTTTCCAGTGTTTGGCTAAAAACATGCCTGACCCAAGTAAGTTTTTTAAATGTGTCTTTAAAAAGCCTCCTCTTGTTGGGTTTTGATCTTGTCATTTTCCGGTAGAGAAGAGGAATATCCTAGCAGAGAAGCCTAAGGGAATACATACCTCAGAGTGCATGATGGCAAGTATTTGGGGGAGGAGGATGCAAACCAAAAAACATGATAGAAAATTATGGTAAGGATCAAGAAGAGCACCTGGGCTCGGAAGAATTTAATTTTCAACTTTGTAAGCAACGGATTTTCCCTTCTATAAGTCAAATCTTTTCAGGCAAAATTTATGGGTGTTTCATTTGAGGCAGAGGTATGACAAAACTTACAGCATCTCTATGAGATCCTAATATTAGAAAATGTAACGTGGCCCCTCCTGTTCTGAGTGCCTATGAGTTGTCTCAGGAATTTCCTTTTTGGGAAGAAAGAAAATATGTGGACATCAACTTGAGAAACAATATTGTCAAGAGGATTTTTGTTTTTAAGTTGGAAAGTTTACATTAAACTTCAGAGTTATATTTTATTTTCTTAGTATTTCCTTTCAAGAAAATGCTAAAAAATAAAAACAAAACTATTTACCAAAACTACAGATTTGAGTCTTTCAGACAGCAACACATAAAACTTTGGCCCTGGGCTTCCCTGGTGGCGCAGTGGTTGAGAGTCCGCCTGCCGATGCAGGGGACATGGGGTTCGTGCCCCGGTCCGGGAGGATCCCACATGCCGCGGAGCGGCTGGGCCCGTGAGCCATGGCCGCTGAGCCTACGCGTCTGGAGCCTGTGCTCCGCAACGGGACAGGCCACAACAGTGAGAGGCCCGCTTACCACAAAAACAAACAAACAAAAAAAAACAAACAAAAAAAACTTTGGCCCTATTAAAACAGCCCCATCCCCCATTGCGGTCCTGCGGTTTGCTGAATGGTCCTCTGTTAGAAAGGTGGGCAGCGCTGGACTGAGACTGTCCCTGTTGAGTGACGGACTCTTTCTTTCCCCTGAACCTTAGTCACAGCTCGAGAGAGCATCTGGCTGCCCTTCATGGAGACGGAGCTGCACTGTGACGAGGAGACCATCATCATAGGCCACAGTTCTGGGGCCATTGCAGCCATGAGGTGTGGTCCTTATTGAATTGTCACCATCCCCCCTACCCCTGTGGGCTCCAGTCAAGCTTGCTTGGGAAATACTTCGTGCACATCTTAAGTTTACACTGCAGAGGAGACAGTGAGTAGTAAAATGATCTGTCCTAATTCCTTCCTGGTTTGATTAGTGGATTAAAAAGATACTTTGCTCTTACTGGGATACAGTGACCCTTTTAAAACACAAGTGCCTCCGAACCCCAGCAGCTCCCGTCACCCTCAGAAGAACTTCTCAGCCTTCAAGCCCCCCGCCCCCCATGTCGTCTCTGCCGTCTCCCCTTCGCTGCCCCCAGCCTGGTTTACAGACCTCAGTGCAGTTCCTTGAACACGCCGAGCTTGTGCCTTTCTTAGGCCTGTGCTTGCCGCTGTTCTACTTGGACTCTCTGTCCCCAGACACCTGCATGGCCTTCTCCTCTCTAGGTCTCTGCTCCACGTCCCCTTTCGGTGAGGCCTTATGTAATCACTCCACGTGAAACAGCAGCCTCACCCCACCGAATCCTACCCCCTTTATATCTTATGACCCCCCTTATTATCTGTAGCACTTTTCACCACCTGACATCCTATTCATTCCTTGTCTCCTGCCAGTCAAATGTAAGCTCCATGAGGGTGGGGCTTTGTTCATTCTGACACGAAACCCCGGTGCCTGGCAGAGTGTCTGGCATATGGTAGGTGCTGATAACTCCCCATTGGAGGGTGGAGGCTGCTACCCGCACTGCCCTCCACTCCCCTCCCCCCCCGCCAGCCCCAGCCCCCGCCCCCAGGGTTCATGGGTGCCTCCCTGCTGCTCCCCATTAGAACGTCACCCTGCAGGCTTATAAGGCCTGGAATGTAAGGATGGAGCTGGCTGAATAGCCTGTTAGGGTTGGGTTTCCTCTGTATTTGCGAGGCTAGATGACAAAGGATTATGGGGGTTTTTTGGTTTTAATTAATTAATTAATTTTTTGCTGCGTTGGGTCTTCATAGCGGTGCGCGGGCTTCTCATTGCAGTGGCTTCTCTTGTTGCAGAGCACGGGCTCTGGGCGCGCGGGCTTCAGTAGTTGTGGTGTGTGGTCTTCAGTAGTTGTGGCACTTGGGCTCAGTAGTTGTGGCACACAGGCTTAGTTGCTCTGGGGCATGTGGGATCTTCCCGGACCAGGGCTCGAACCTGTGTCCCCTGCATTGGCAAGCGGATTCTTAACCACTGTGCCACCAGGGAAGTCCCAGGATTATGGTTTTTGTGTGGCTTCTTGTCCCCAGCAGCCCCTCAGGATGTCACGTGAATCGATTGTCAGAGAAATCTTGCCAAGTTCCATAACCTTTCAGCCACACCTGTGGAAGCTACAAGAATAATGCTTTCCTATGTGGACCTACAGAATTGTGGTACATAGTGTTTATAAGCTGCCAGGGGTTGTCCGGAAAATGAAGAAAGCCCTTTATGCTGAAATCTGTGCTAACCCAAGGCCAACTAAATTTTTCTCAGGCCGCTGGCTAATAACGATGTGGCTTCTTTTAAAGACTCCTGAAATTTATTGTAGGATTGTCAGGAACCTTCTAAAAATTAACTTCTAAAGTTAAGGTAGGCAAGGAGAAAACCAGATGCTAAAGCCATGGGGCCTAAGATCATAGGGGAACAGGATACAGAGGACTACCCCACAGTTACTTATTAATCACAAGGGGGAATTGTGTCTTTACAGTGGAGGGATCTGAGGGGTATCACCCTAGGGAATCTGACAGTCTCAGCAGTAATGGGACAAACTGGCATCGTGTGCCCATCGTTGTGGAGGAGTGGGAAGGACACAACATTGCCTACGTAATGGTCTTGCCAAGTGTTTCACCTCAGCCTAATCATGAGGAAACAAGTTCAGTTTAGGGGATAACGTACAAGAAAATGGGCCTAAAATTCTTAAAAGTCGTCAATCTCATTTAAAACAAATTTAAAAGTGATTGAAGAGTCATGAAACCAAACGCGTGATCTTTGACCAGATCTAGGATTGAAAAGATGTTTTAAAGAACAGTTTGGTACAACTAGGGAAAAATGAATACAGGTAATGTTACTGTCTTGGTGCTAAATTTATTAGGTGTAAGAATGATACTGTCGTTACATAAGAGCACAGCCGTGTTCTTAGGGGATACGTGCTAAAGTATTTAGGGGTGAACTGTAGCAAAATTAACGAATCTGGGTGCTTGTTCTCACTTTTCGGTAAGTTTGACATTTTTCAAAGCAAAAGATTGGGGAAAAAGTTTAGGCACGAGAACAAAATACCAACCCTAAACCTTGCCTGGCACCAAGGCCTCCTAGAGCTCTTACCTTTCTAGGTCCTTCCTTAGCCCTGGCCTTTGCTCAGTGAGGGAACTGTCTACAGTTAGCTGAGTGTCTGTTTGCCGGGCACTGTTCTAGGGAACAGGGTCACAAAAATCGAGAAGGCTCAGACCTGCCCTTGAGGGATGCCCCTGGGGGACAGAGGTAAGACAACGCAAACAAGCGTGTGTGAGAGAGGCACAGTTCTGGGACGGTACAGTCACAGACCACTTGCATCTGTCACCTGGGCTGGGGAGGTGTCACGCCTTAGAATGCAGATTCCTTTGCCTCACTCACAATCCTCTGAATCAGATGCTCTGGGCTGAGCCTGGGAATCCACATGTTAACCAACCAAGTAATGCCGACGAATGCACACATCAAAGGGAATGATTACACTTTTTATGTTTATTCAGAAAGAATTATGGAAGAGGTTTGCACTACCTTGAAAACAGAGTAGAAACTCAGGTAGCCCAGGTGAGGTGATTAACCACCGGGCTCATATTTCTGCATTTTCCTTGCTCTTTTTCCTACTAACCTCAGCAGCCTATAGCATGTGCTTTCTGTAAGCTAAATCAAATGAGTTTTGGATGGCTTACTGAATTTCTGGGACCAGATTTAACATTAAACATCAGCTACACCATTCCTCTCGCTCCAGGTATGCAGAGACCCACCGGGTGTGTGCTATCGTGTTAGTGTCTGCGTACACGTCTGACCTGGGGGATGACAACGAACGGGCAAGCGGTAAGTCTGAAGGCAGAAACCGGAAGAGCCCTTCCTGTAGCCACGGGGCTGCACGCTCAGGTAGTAAAACAGCACTGTCTTCCAACAGGTTAACACAAAATCTAACAGCACATGAGGAATATTTACCACCCATCTTTAGGTATAAGTTAGGCACTTAGAGAGGGCAGTGAGCCACTATCTAACCCGTAGTCTAGAACTGAACCCCTGAGCCCTAGCCTCCCCCTTCACCAGTAGCTATGGTATCAAGCCCTACGGATCTGAAAACTGAAGAAGGGCTTCTAACTCAACACTTGGGCTCTGATTCTCTGAGTCCCTGCCATGGTCCTCACTAGAGTGGTGAGAATGGAAAGTATCCATGACACTGAGAGGTTGTGTGTTCTTCTCATAGGATACTTCAGCCGCCCCTGGCAGTGGGAGAAGATCAAAGCCAACTGCCCTCACATTGTGCAGTTTGGCTCCACCGACGATCCTTTCCTTCCTTGGAAGGAACAACAAGAAGTGGCCAACAGGTTGGAAGCCAAATTGTACAGATTCACTGACCGTGGCCATTTCCAGAACACAGAGTTTCATGAATTGGTTAGTGTGGTCAAGTCCATGCTGAAAGTGCCAGGATAGCCAGGGTCCTTCCTGCTGTTGTGCGTAAGGACATGGGAGTCGGGCAACGATCAGGTTATGAACAGATGACAATCATCCATTATCAGATGAATAGCGGGCCTGCAAACCAGATCAAATTAAGGTCCAAAACACACACACGTTTCAATGTTCAAACTAACTTACAAACAGTATTTTCATTTTCCATAGAACCTACATCTCCTCAAATTGCTCTGACCAAAAACAGTATTTTTCCCGTTTGATAAGGGACATGGGACAGCTTAACTGCCCTTACCTATACAAAGTGAATAAGACACAAATGAAACCCAGGTTTCCTGATCCCTAGTCCAGATTAAAACTAAACAGGTTTCATGTTATGCTGTAGGAGTTGCATCATAACATGTCCTTAACATGTTGAGAGAGTGACAGACAAGGAGGTTGAGGCAAGGGTCTGCAGGGTCAGGCAGGGATCGGTCTAAGACCAGACTGGCAAGGATTAGGGCGACAGGGAGAACTACTGCTGGGCCCTGTCTGGATTGTTGCCATGTGGGAATTTGGCAAGGCATTGCCAGTTTTCTGATTTTCAAGGAAAGAAATTAATACACTTTTGTATTTAGGGACCATAAGTGTATGTATATGTAATCCACATGTACATGAATTACGTTCAGTCCACAGACATATGGGTGGTTAGTTGGCAACTACAGCGTAAATAAAAAATTTGCAAACACAGCAAGACACAAAGGCCAAGCCATCCATGTGTGACCTCTTGCTGTACGTATTCACTTAGCCAGTGCTTTAGAGCTTGAGAAAAGCCTGAGAAATAGACATGATGTCAAAGGATGAAGTCATGGGAACAGTTTGGATTTTGTTACAAAGTCTTAAATATTTTTAAAAATGATCTTTCCATATCTCAGATTTTGTTCTGTAAAGTGTTCTACCTTTTAATTTCCATGGTCCTTTATATCTCTTTCAGCATCATTCCATGATTTTTCTTCTAATCATACTCCCTCAAAAATAACGCTTTTTCATTTTCCAACGTTTTTTTGGTTATTATTATCCCCAAGTAACATCTCAAAACAATTTCCAGTAAATTCACACCTGATATTTGCTGCAATAATGTGAATTCCCACACTGTTGATACCTAACGAAAATTCAAAGCCATCATTTGAACCTGAAAAGGCTTTTGATTTCTAAGTGTGCTCAAAAAATGTCAGGAGAGATTCTCTAAATTTTTAGCAGCAGTTATCTTAGGGGATGGGAATTTTGGTAGTTATGGTGTGGTGGACATCTCCTTTTTACATTATACACCTTGGGATTATTTGAGTTTGTGCACTGTCTTTTATAATTAAAAATAAAGATTAAAAAGTTTATTTGGCAAGTTAGTGAAAAACAAAGTAAATAAATCCATTGAATACTTTTCTTAGAGAAGCTGTTTAGCATTGATTTGACCAAGCCTATAATCAAAGCTTGATTCTATTTCAATTATTTGGAAGTAGTCATTGTTCTACATATTCTCTGCCTTGTTTTCTGAAGTCCTTTCTCAAAAAAATTTACAAACTTATACAAATAACAGTTCATAATACTTTATTGTCCTCTTCCTCTGTAGAAAAAACCAAATATATACAATTGAGAAATAATTTGATATTCTTTATTCCTATAAAAATAACTTGAGGGGGGCTTCACTGGTGGCGCAGTGGTTGAGAGTCCGCCTGCCGATGCAGGGGACATGGGTTTGTGCCTCAGTCCAGGAGGATCCCACATGCCGCGGAGCGGCTGGGCCCGTGAGCCATGGCCGCTGAGCCTGTGCGTCCGGAGCCTGTGCTCCGCAATGGGAGAGGCCGCGACGGTGAGAGCCCCGCGTACTGCAAAAAAAAAAAAAAAAATAGTAACTTGAATACGATGGTTGAGTTGGGCTGATAGTATGGTAACCAGTAACCACAGGGCGCCAGCAAAGAAAACGTTCAGTTCTTCATTCACAGAAGCCACGGTTCAGGTGCTCACCAGCCACGGCTGACTAGTGCCTCCCTTACTGGACACAGATATAGAGCATTTCCATCCTGATAGAAGGTTCTATTGGACAGCACTGCACTACAGCGCGTGTTACGTGCTTCCCTCACCCACCACCAACGTAGAAGTGACTCAACTTGAAGTTACTTTTGTTTGACTAGTTTGCCTATTAGTTGATCACCATAAAAATTATGATCCTATAAAACTTACTCATCACCAAACTAAGATCAGAGGAGTTTCAGGGAAGAACTCCACATGGACTATTCATTTAAACCGTCAAATCATGGCCTTTCATGATTCTCTGTTTGACTCTCTACAGATCTTTATAAAGCAGAGACGGGCCTTGATAGACTCTAGGGAATATCTTTTCAGGTGAGCAAAATACCTTACACTAAATGGAAATCAAGTGTAAGGTTAGAACTTCACTTACAATTTGATTTTTTGGTGTTGTCGTGAGTCTAGAGCACCACAATTTGTTTTGGTCAAAGTTTACTCCTGTAGGGTAGATATCCATTTAATGATCAACAGAGGTGCTGTATTTTAAAATTATTGTCTCGGGGCTTCCCTAGTGGCTCAGTGGTTAAGAATCTGCCTGCCAATGCAGGGGACACGGGTTCGAGCCCTGGTCTGGGAAGATCCCACATGCGGCAGAGCAACTAAGCCCGTGCGCCACAGCTACTGAGCCTGCGCTCTAGAGCCTGCAAGCCACAACTACTGAGCACGTGTGCCACAACTACTGAGCCTGCGCTCTAGAGCCCGCGTGCCACAACTACTGAAGCCCACGCGCCTAGAGCCCATGCTCCGCAACAAAGAGAAGCCGCAACAAAGAGAAGCCACCACAATGAGAAGCCCGCGCACCACAACGAAGAGTAGCCCCCACTCGCTGCAACTAGAGAAAGCCGGCGCACAGCAACGAAGACCCAACGCTAAAAAAAAAAAATTTTTTTAATTTAAAAAATAAATGAATTTTAAAAAAAAGATTGTCTCTATCCTTCTTTAGTTAATATTCAGAATGAAAACCATGCTAAGGGAAACAAGTTTATAGGAGCTCTTTATTCTGGTAGGCAAGGAATACTTTTGTTTTAGCTACTGATTGTAAACTTAAAAAAATCTCTGGCTGTCAAGATACAGTACAAAGTGTATTTAAAACACAAACTGCTTCCTTCGTTCCACTTCTAAGTCTCCTCCAAGCTCAGTTTTGTCATTAAATAAGACGAGCGCCCCTGTGACAGGCTAGGTCCCAGGAAGGGCAGATATTGTTCTTAGCATTCCAGCTCTCTCTGAGAGTGGATCGGAAACCCTCTGTAGTTTCAGGCTCCCAGATTCTTCTGGATCTTACACATCTAGTACTTGAAATGATCTTTGTTTCAAAGCACCAGTGTCATCAAAGGCTAATTCTGTACAGCTGGCCACAGAATTTATCTGGTTCTTAAAAACTGGATACTGAGCTGAATTTTATTTTACTGTTTATCTCAAAATAACCCTTGTGTTGGTTCTCCAAACCTGGTGTTTGAACTCAGGCCCCAGCAGAGCTTCCCTTTCCCTCGGTCCCCCGCTTTTGGCCTGGACACAGAAACTTTTAAGTGGCGCTACGAAGTGAAAATATGACAGTTGAGATCCTAAAAAGACCTATAGCTAACTTCTGTGTAACAATACATCAAGTAACCTATTGTTTTCTGTTGAGCTGAAGATTGGGACTGAAAGTGCTATTAGAACTGAGGACAATTAAAATGGCTTCCTGCTTAGTTTAGACCTATTACACCATGAATTTTAGAACAGAATATGGAAAAAAATCTAAAACAGGATAAGGAAAGAAGAATGATAATCGCCCCCACCCCGCCCAATAAAGTGAATGGAGGGCAATGGATTCTTTTTAGTTTTAATTTTAGTTAAATAAGAATCCAGGGGAAAATTCTAGCAAATAATACAATTGAGCCACAGAGTGAAACTTGTAAGACTTTAACAAAGAAGAACCAGTGAAAATATTCCATTTAAGATGAGAGTAATTAATATTTATACACTAAAAAGATATCCTTGACAACAGCGTCATTTGGGTTTGAGGTAAGTACAGAGGCATAATCCTCTGAAAGAATATTGCGGACATAAAAAGGCATCAACAGTGTGTAGAAAAGGGATGTTCCACTGTGTCCCCCCCTCATGCCCCAAGTCTGCGTTCTCCCCTGCTATTCCTGCCTTCTTTTTCATTTCTTCTCAATGAAACTGCTGAGAAAACAGAAATGGTGACACTGGGTCATATATAAAAATTTCCCAATGAAGACCTTAATAAGTAACTTTAAAACAGGCATTTTAAAGCTCTAGCCGTTATCACAGTACTTGGTGAATATGAACATATTTGCTTCTTTTCCCGTGAATCATCAAGAGTCTTGAAAGCTTCAGAAGGTGGTCTTCCAGGAGTTCAAAGTATTTTACTTATGGAAGAATGGATTTCACTACTAACCTTACCTGTTTCATGTCCTGTTGCCTACTCTACCAATGTAAATTTAGTCTTCATAGATTAAAAAAATTTTTTTCGTAGCAGCAAGTTTTTATCTTGAGGTTTGCTTTCAAGGGAATTTGATGTGCCATCAGGAATCAAATTATTTGTTCCCAAAGTAACTTCATTTGCAAAATGTCAGTAAAGTTCATAGCTCTCTATTAAAATTCGAGCCACTCTGTCATGTAAATACAGTTAGATGGTGAAATCTCACCACCTTCATGGCAGTCGTCAAAAACCTTTAAAAAAGAAAAAAGGTTATATTCAAACTGAAGTTTTAAAATTATTACATTATAAGTAATGTCTTAAATATCAACTACAACAAAATTCTAACAAAATATCCAAGATCCAACCATTTATTTAAAGCAATATTAAAAACAAAACTTTCGAAGTGAAAGAGGTTAGGACTGTAAATAAGAACATACTGGAACAGGACCTGCTCTGTGATCATAGAGTGAGTGAGAGACCTTTCACTGTAGCACTAAGCCGACCATATCCACCTACCCACTGGGCAGAAGGCAGGTAACAAGAGTCCAGGAAGGGAGATATATACACACGAATGACTTAATCTTAACTAACCAAATGTTTCATGTTGAGCCACCTTCCTTTTTGTGAAGGGTGCTAAATAGAATTCCCAACAGGTTAGCCTTTTTTCTAGGAGTTGAAACCAGGGCATAGAGAGCTTAGGCATGTAGACAATAAAACACGGACTAACAGCCCAAGAATATAAATGCCACAAGGGCTGGCACGGTGCCTGCAGCACACAGGTGGCTTTCAGAGACTATCTGGGAACAAAAGAATGAAGGGTGTGGGGCGGGCCTCGAGGGAAAGCACATCACCTCTGGGTGTGAGTCCTGGTTGTTGTGTCTCAGCTGAATGCTTAGGTCACCCTCAGCCTGAGTTCCCTCACACTTAAAGGGAAGTAACATCACTAGCTCCAAGGGACGTAAGGAGGATTAAATGAGACCACAGAAATCTTCAAGAACATGTCTGGCCCATAGTAGGTTCTCAACAAATCTCATTTCCCTCCCTACTGAGGTGAAATGATTAGCCCTCATCAAAAATCGTCCATCTGGGGACTTCCCTGGCAGTCCAGTGGTCAAGACTCCACGCTTCCACTGCAGGGGGTGCAGGTTCGACCCCTGGTCAGGGAACTAAGATCTCACATGCCGTGCAGTGCAGCCAAAAAGAAAAAAAATGTCCATTTTGGGGCCAAGAGCAGAAAACAAATTTCCTTAACATGGTTATTCTAAGAAAGAATACAAGGTGATGATTTGTTCGTTAAAGCTCTGTCATCAAGGTTACATGGAGGTTTCCACAGTTCTTGGTCAACCCTGAGTTTGAGAAAACTAGGGTATGCTTGATATGCATTATGTGGCATCTGCACTCGGTGGCAGTTAAGTGTAAAGGGAAGCCATTGTAACTCACCGGGCAGAGTCCGCAGGGGGCCCGGACCAATCCCGTGGGCGGGATGATCGGATTGACTGCCCTGTACAGTTTCATGTGTCCGTCCACACTGCCTACGGTGCCTTCTTTTGCAGCGATGATAGTCATCTCCACTTTCCCATCATAAATGAGTGTATTTAAGATGGTCTCAATGTCCTCCATGGACAACTCTACCTACAAAAGGGATACGTTAGAAAGGACCCAAAAAGGACAAGGAGACATCATTTTGGAGGGTGTTAAAAAACATAAAAGGCCACAATTCCTTGGTGAAATGGGGAAGGATTATGCTGGAGAGTAAATGGAGGCATAAAGAGGCTGAACAATGGCCGAAGTGAGCACAGACCCTCAAATGCCAGGGGCAGGGCTCTGAGCTCGCACTGAGCTTGACACTTGCTGATGTCTTCACCCTCCCAAGGAAAATCTAGACATCTTGTAACATTCTTTGGCAAGAATTTGATGGAGGTTTATAAAATGCTTGAGCAGAAAGGTATTTTAGACATCAAATAGTCCAAATTCCTGTTTTTTTATGAAAGAGAGATCTGGAGCCCAGGAAATGAAAATTTGTCCAAGCAGCCACTTCAGCTTCTTCTCTGATGATGAAAAGTATCAAGCACAGTGTGTCTGTACAGATCTTCAGAGAATGTGCTGACAATGCCACTAACATCTCATAAGTAGGAAAATACCAATAAACGACAACTGCTATGATGATGGATGTCTGGCACATATATGGAAACGTCCCCAAGAGAATCAAGAACTTGTCAGAACAGACTTTTGAATCTGGTAGTGAAATGCACTGCCAGGCCTCCACTCTGCTGCTCTGTAGCCCAAGCTCAGGTACATACAGTTCAGAAAGTGCCCGACGGCAATGACCGCCATTGCCTGACTGCCTTAGGACAGTACTTCCTCAAAGTGGGTTCTGCAGAATGTACATGGGTATCACCAGAAAAAAGGGTCTGGGTCAGCTGTGTTTGCAATACATTGTAAACTATATCCCTATGATGAAGAATAAGTTTTTAAAAATAAGATGAAAATTAGAAACCGAGTTCCAACCTTACTGATCCCCAATTCACAGATATACTTCCACACTTCATGTGATGAAGCAAATGAACTATTTCTTTGTATCATTGGATTCTGTTTGCTTTCTCGTGCTGTTTCTGCCTATAAGGGTAGAAACATAAATTTCAGGAAGAATTCTGGTGCCTTCTGAATACAATTCATAGTGAGAACAACAACAGGACATATTTTGTTTAGTAAAGATGACCAATTTCAATGTTTTCAATTCCTGTAAGATATGATACACAAGATTAAACATTCCTTATGAAGAAACTTAAAAAAACTATACTTGGAGTGATGTTTCCTCAATTATGCCTCACCTTGGTTTGTAGGAATTTAAAACACTGTTGGTTAAGCACCTCTACAAATTCAGATTCAAAATCCTGGTCACTGTACCAGGCTCCACCGGTCACAGAGCGGTCTGGCTGCAGGTTATAGAGCATGTACACCTTCTTTTTTGAGGCCTAGGAAAAAACACGCACAGTAGATGGTTAGAGGTAACAAAATAGTCTTCCAAAACTAAGACTTAAAAACCCCCAAAGCTTCATATTTCAGAGCAGTTTGGGATTTACAGAATTATTGTGAAGATGGGACCTTGTGCTCAGCTTCCTCTAGTACTAACACCTGACATTACCAGAGTACATCTGTTATAGCTAATGAAACAATATTGATAGGTCAATATTAATTATAAAGTCTACACTTTATTCAGATTCCCTTCGTTTTTCCCTAATGTCCTTTTAATGGTCCAGGATCCTATCCAGAATATCATATTATTACAAATTTATTATACATGAGGCAGACTTTGGTTGTGACAGTTTCTCAGACTTTCCTTGTTATTGGTGAATTTGCCATTTTTTAGAATTACTGGCAAAAAATTCTGTAGGAAGTCCCTTAATTGGGATTTGTCCGAGTAGACTGGAAAAAAGACCACAGAGGTAAAGTGCACTTCTCATCATGTCATATCAAGAGTACTTGATCATCACTAAATGATGATTGATTGTCATCAATATAACTTATCAGCCTTGACATTATAAATCCATCACCTGGTTTGAGGTAGTGTTTCTCAGTTTTCTCCACTGTAAAGTTACCTTTTTGTCCTGACCTTTCCATATGTGGAAGAAAGCCACCACGCACAGTCCACACTTAAAGACTGGGAGTTCGCTCTACTTCCTTGAGGATGAAGAGTCTACACAAATTATTTGGAATTCTTCTGCATGAAGACTTCTCTATTCTCGCCCATTGATTTATTTATTCAAACATTTATATTAGTATGTTCTCATGAATATTTATTTTATACTTTGGGTTACAATCTAATACTACTTTAGTATGAAACTCTGAAAACATCATGCTAAGTGAAAGAAGCCAGACACTAAAGACCACATATTGGTAGTTCCCTGGAAGTCCAGTGGTTAGGACTCGGTGCTGTCACTGTCTTGGCCCAGGTTCAATCCCTGGTCAGGGAACTAAGATCCCACAAGCCACACGGCATGGCCAAAAAAACCCAAAACAAAACAAAACACAGCAACATTAAAAAGATATAATTTAAAAAATTAGAACAGTGTGGTGACTGCAGAACTCTGTGAATATACTAAAACCCACTGAATTAAATCTCAATAAAGCTGCTACTAAAAATAAAGATGTACAGCATGATTGGCAAAATGAAGCTAGGCATGGGTACATGGGGATTCATTTTGTTATTTTCTATACTTTTGTACATATTTGAAATTATCCAATAAAAATGTGGAAGAGAAATAATATTCTAAATGAGGGAGTGGTAGGACATAAATACCATTGATAAATAAAACCACTGATGACTATCAAATTTTTATTTGCTGAATTTTGTGTTCAAGCACACTTTAATCTAGGAGCACCCCAGCTCCTCTGATGCCTCAATCAGTGAAGTCAGCAATGTGTCTCCTGGAGCCAGCTCTGGATCCTGGAGCCCCTGGAGGATGTGACGGGGTGGCTGGCAAGAGGAGGAGGAGAAATCCCATGTGCTGGAACAGATGCTCCACCAGGGCCAGGGCAGAGAACTTTCTGTGACCTGCTCACTGATGTATTCCAAGCCCCCAGAACAGTGCCCAGCACACAGCAAATGCACGACGGGTATTTGTGGAATGGGTAATCTCATACAGCAGGTTGAAATAAATTATCTTACATACCACAAAATCCAGGAAAAATGTTCGTGATCCCCCAAATTCTTTACTGAAGCGAGTAAGTAGTTTTAGATTTTTGAGTGGGTAAGACTCTAAGAGTTAACTGGCAGTGACATATCTAAAGCAGCATCTCCAAACCATCCGATATGAGCTAAAATTTAAAAAATCTTTTTTGACCAGTTGTTTTAAATCATGACATAGCTTAAAGAATAAAAACCTGAAATATACTTGGAGTAATATATGTACAGAGAACATCCAGGGGAAGAAAAGAGATGGTTACTCACTGCCACAGACTTAACAGCTTTAATTAGCTTTTTACTTTCCAGATTCTTTAGAATTTTGTTAATTTCTGTTAATGGCAAGTTGCTTTTGTATCGGATATCTCTGCTCCATATTCCTATAAGAAAGTAAAGTAAAATAAGTTGAACACTATAGGATATGTGTTTCTTTTCCCATTGCTTATATCTCATTATAAATCTAGCAAAATATGTATATATTCCTAGAGCATAGCTATAGGAAAAATGAATTAGAGGTAAGAGTCTCAGATAAAGTAACAAAAATATGCAAAACAATACATAAGTTATATATTCTATTTTCTAACCAGAAATTTCTTGGAATGCCAGTGTGGCACCTTTTAAAAAACATATGAAAAGGACATTTTTGTAATGGAAGAAAAATCTTGAATGTCACTGAATTAACATATATTGCCTTTTCCATGCCCCCCTACATCCCAACCTCTTTTTTTCTTTAAATATCACTTTAGATTGTATATGTGAAAAACAACCTTAAGTTTGGGTCTGGGTTGGCTGCCACCCTTGATGAGAGCAAAAAACACTTTATGAGAGCATCTGTGTGCATGTATGTCCATTATTTATACAGCACTATATTTGGAAAATAGAAAGATTACAGTTCCCATAGTCACTAAAAGCCTGTGCAGAAAGCTATGATTTTTCTTTCAAAGAAGGAAATATGTGTTATATGTATAAAAGGAATTTATGTTAAAACATTTTGCTGTATTTTCTTCCCAACGTGAAGGCATAATAAGATAGGAAGATTTTTTTAAAATAGAGAATGACTTCATCATATTTATTTTTAAAATTTTAATTTAACTTCCCAACACATATAAAAATTATATGACTTCAGATTACATCGTAATTGTTAAAGCTAATATCAATGACTCAAACAGATCTTAAATTGTAATAACAGCAATTTCGATAAAGTTCTTTAAGGGCAACAGGAGAGGAACTAAATAGCTCTTGAGGGAGCTACACCAGACACTGCCACACTGCACTAGGCGTCCCTCGGATTTTTGCAAAAACCAGAGATGTTATTATCCACCATTTACAGATAAGAGGAAGAAACGAAACCTTCCAAAATTTAGCAAGTAAGGATTAAAAAAAAAAACTCTTAAGTTTTAATTTATTTATTTTGAATAGATAATATATTCATATGGTCCACATTCAGAAGTCTCTTTCCATCCCTGCCCACAGCCATCTCGTTCCTATCTCCCTGAGGCAACAACAGTGTCACTCCTGGGTGTCCTTCAAATGTATGTACATTATATATTGTTATATATATATGTGTGTGTGTTATATTTTCTTCTTTTAACAAACGGCAGCATACTGAACTGACTGATCTATATCCTGGGAAGCCAGGATCTCAGTCCCCACTATCTGGTCCTAGAGACAATGTTGTTTCTGCTGTTCCTCTACATGCTTACCTTTATTTCCTGCATCCTCTATGATTTGATATACTAGTTTTTCCTGGTTATCTGATCCTTTCATTTTACTGCAGGGAAATAAAGGAGAATTAAAAAGGCAAAGAGGTACAGGATAATCTAATAATCTACAAGACTACTGAAACGAATGAGCAGACAAGGTCATCACATTGACTTATTTACCAAAAGAAGGGCTTACCTTAAAAAGAATGAGACAGGGCTGTATGTACCAAATGAAAAGATGTCCAAGATATAGTAAGTGAAAAAAAACAAGTTGCAAAACAGTATGGATATCATGATCCCATTTTTGTTAAAATAAGAAAAAAAAAGAGAGAGAGATTATATATAAATATATGGTATATAAATATATAATCATCTATATGTATTTATATATACCTATAAGAAAGGATATATGCCAAAATATTAACAGCAGCTATCTCTGGGAAATGGAACGCATATGGGAGGTGAGATGATACACGGGCCAGGTTTACATGATGCAATTCTGTACTGGCTTTTTTTCCCCAAACATATATTACTTTTATCATATTAAAATTTTCTTAAAATAAAAAATTAGGTGCTTACCCAGCATTCTGAGACTCCTTTATTCTATACAGAAGGCCTGTATTGCTCCTTAAGAGATCCAGCTGACCCTAAAGTTGTTTTTTTTAAAAAAGAAAATAACAGTGAATTATTTTGGAGATATATCAAATCCAATGACAAACATTAATGCATTCTTCAATATTTTACACGGACTAAAATAGCCTACCTCCCATAGTTGCCAGTTCTTCACTTGAGTACTTACGTTTTTTCCTACATGTCACATGTGATGTACTTTTTAAAACTTAACTCTTTATCTCGCCATTTCCCCAAATATTAATACCTAACAATTTTCTACATGTTAGATCCTGGCTTGGTTATATGATCAATGTGTAAAGAATTTTAAACAAGCAGCTTTAGAATAATAAATAAAAATCCATACTTAATTCAAATAAATTCAATAAATATATATAAATATAGTAAAATGTAATTTGTCTAAAACAGTTCAAATAAAGGCTATTCATGCAAAAATATTCTATGATACAATGAGTAAATGAAATTTACAATGTTAATAGTAACATTTACTGACATGTGTGATTTCTGTAGTGTTACATGAAAATTAGGCAGAAAGGTCAACCAATGAATAAAAGGCCTGTAGTAGTTCTGTTTTTATACAAGTCACAAGTAAAACAAAGCACGTGTGTCACGCTTCTGCATTTCCTTGGGTCTGAACTTAGGAGAACCCAGATGGCTGTTACCACTGGGCTTCCAGCAGTTCAGGGAAGCACGGCTAAGAGAGGCCCCATTCCCACGAGTTAAGGCTGGGCAGACCCATGACTTGGAATTAGGTTGATATATGGATAAACAGCAATACTTTCCCTCCCTCCCTCAAACCACAAAGCCCAATTTGGAGGCTCAGTTGTTCATCTCAGCCTATGAACATTTACTGAACACTTGTACTGTGATATATGTTTGGGGGGGACAAACATGGATTCTGAAAGAGAATTGCACAGCTGACTTCAATACCATCGGGTTGGCATTAAGACAGAGCTAAGTAAAGGGTGGGACGGCCTCTCAGAGAAGCAGCTTTGGCCCAGCCTGGGGGGTCAGTGAGGATCCCTGGAGTCGATAGCAGAGATGAGTCTTGAGAATAATGAGGAGTCAGTCTGTGAGGAAAGGGAAAAAGGGCCTGCTAAGCAGGGAAGACAGCATGAGCAAAGGAACTGAGGCATGAAACAGCGTGATTTGCTAGGGAACCAAAAACCATCTGTTCCTTCTGAAAACTAACTTTTGAGTTGGAGGGGTGGAGGGAGATGAGGTGGGTGCAGAAGGGAGGGGCTCAGTGTGGTAAACCCAGGAGTGTGGACTTGAATCTCTAGAGTTGAGAGAAGAGTTTTTGGTGGGAAAGTGACTTGGTCAAATCTGTATTTAAGACAGAGCAGGCTGGTTGCTCTGAGGCACATGGAGCCAGGAAAGCCCGTTAAGATGCACTGTAATAGTCCAAGTAAAAGCCAAGAGCCTGAAGACATGCAGGGGTAGTAGGAATGGAAACAGTGGAACAGATTTGAGAATTGTTTAAGAGGTAAAATCAGCAACACTCATGATTTATTAGTAATTACTCCCTTGCTTAAAATTCTTCAGTAGCTCTACCACTGCCTACAGCCTGTAGCCGACAGAACTGGCAATAGGTGGGGTTGCAGAGGTGGTGAAAGAGAGTGAGGTGCTGAGCATAATTTTCAGACAGAAAGAAAAGGCTAAAAGGGAGGGTCTGAGAACAAAAACATTTTTAATTGCCACACTTCCCAGCATGCCTTGCTCTATCCATCCTGGAGTTGAAGACCTTCACAATGGTGAATTGACCAGAAAAAACCAACACTCGTTTTTTCCTTTGGCTAGAACGGTGTTCAGCAATCTGGTGCACTGCTTTTTTTTTGAACTGAAGTATAGTTGAGTTACAATATTATATCAGTTTCAGGTGTACAACATAGTGATCTCATATTTATAGATTATACTCCATTTAAAGTTATTATAAAATATTGATTATATTCCCTGTGCTGTACAATATATCCTTGTAGCCAATTTATTTTATACATAGTAGGTTGTACCTCTTAATCCCATACCCTTATCTTGCCCCTCCCTCTCCCCACTGGTAACCACTAGTTTGTTTTCTATATCTGTGAGTCTGTTTTGTTATATTCATTCCTTTGTTTACTTTTTAGATCCCACATATAAGTGATATCATATGTGTATTTGTCTTTCTCTGTCTGACTTACTTCACTTAGTATGATAATCTTTAGGTCCAACCATGTTGCTGCAAAGGGCATCATTTTGTTCTTATTTATGGCTGAGTAATATTCCATTGTATATATGTACCACATCTTCTTTATCCATTCATCTGTTGATGGACACTTAGGTTGCTTCCATATCTTGGTTATTGTAAATAATGCTGCTATGAACATTTGGGTGCATATATCTTTTTGAATTAGTATTTTCATTTTCTTTGGATATATACCCAGGAGTAGAATTGCTGGATCATATGGTAGCTCTATTTTTAGTATTTTGAGGAACCTCCATACTGTTTTCCACAGTGGTGGCACCAATTTACATTCCCACCAACAGTGTACAAGGATTCCCTTTTCTCCACATCCTCACCAACATTTGTTGTTTGTGGTCTTTTTTATGATAGTCACTCTGACAGGTGTGAGTGATATCTCATTGTTGTTTTGATTTGCATTTCTCTAAAAATGTTGCTACAATTTATGTCAGTGTTCTGCCTGTGTTTTCTTCCAGGAGTTTTACAGTTTCCAGTCTTACAGTTAAGTCTTTAATCCTTTTTGAGTTTATTTTTATATATGTGTGAGAAAAAGTCCTAATTTCATTTTTTACATGTAGCTGTCCATTTTTCCTAGCACCACTTGTTGAAGAGACTCTTTTCCCCATTGTATACTGTTGATTCCTTCATCTTAAATTAATTGACCGTAAGTGGATGGGTTTATTTCTGGGCTCTCTATTCTGTTCCATTGATCTATGTATCTCTTTTTGTGCCAGAACTATACCGTTTTGATTACTGTGGCTTTGTAGTATAGTCTGAAGTCAGGAAGCATGACACCTCCAGCTTTGTTCTTTTTCTCTCAAGATTGCTTTGGCTATTTGGGCTCTTTTGTGGCTACCCATACATTTTCGTATTATTTATTTTAGTTCTGTGAAAAATGTCCTGGGTATTTTGATAAGGATCACATTAGATCTGTAGGTTGCTTTGGATAATATGGACATTTAAACAATATTAATATAGTCTTTACTTTTTATTTATTTATTTTATGGCTGCACCACGCAGCATGCAGGATCTTAGATCCCCAATCAGGAACTGAACCCACGCCCCCTGAAGTGGAAGTGTGTATTCTTAACCACTGGACCACCAGGGAAGTCCCCATTTTAACAATATTAATTCCTCCAGTCCAAGAACATTGGATATCTTTCTATTTCTTTGTAGCACCTTCAATTTCCTTCATCAGTGTTTTATAATTTTCAAAGTTAGGTCTTTCACCTCCTTGGTTAAGTTTATTCCTAGGTATTTTATTCCTTTTGTGTGATTTTTAAACAAGATTGTTTTCTTGCTTCCTCTGATAGTTCATTATTAGTGTATAGAAAAGCAACAGATTTCTGTGTATTAATCTTGACCCTGCAACTTTACTGAATTCATTTATTAGTTCTAATAGTTTTTTGATTGAGATTTTAGGGTTTTCTATATATAGTATCATGTCATCTGCAAATAAGGACAGTTTTATTTCTTCCCTTCCCATTTGTATGCCTGGGCTCTGGCAGTGAAAGCACCAAGTCCTAACCACTGGACTGCCAGGGAATTCCCTTCTTCCTGATTTTAGAGGAAAGGCTTTCAGCTTTTCACCACTGAATATGATGTTAGCTATGGGTCTGTCATAAATGGCTTTTATTATGTTGAAATATGTTCCCTCTATACCAACTGTGCTAAGAGTTTTTATCATGAATGGATGTTGAATTTTGCCAAATGCTTTTTCTGTGTCAATTGAGAAGATCATGTGAATTTTATCCTTCCTTTTGTTACTGTGGTGTATTACACTGATTGATTTCTGCATATTGAACCATTTTTGCCTTCCTGTAATAAATCCCATTTGGTCATGGTATATGATCCTTTTTGCATACTGTTGAATTTGGTTTGCTAATATTTTGTTGAGGATTTCTACATGTATATTCATCGGAGACACTGGCCTCTAATTTTCTTTTTTTGGTAGCATCTTTGTCTAGTTTTGGTATCAGAGTAATGGGAGCCTCATAGAACGAATTTGGGAGTGTTTCCCTCTTCAATTTTTTCGAAGTGTTTGAGAAGGACTAGTATTTGCTCTTCTTTATATGTTTGCCAGAACTCCCCTGTGAAGCCATCCAGTCCAGGACTTCTGTTTGCTGGGAGTTTTTTGATTACTAATTCCATTTTACTACTAGTGACTGGACTGTTCAGATTGTCTATTTCTTCCTGATCATCACATGTTTATTCCTTAACTGTTTATTGTAGCTATAGTTGATTTTTCCATTTTTTGTCTTTTAATCTTCATACTAGCTTATTTAAGTGTTTGATCCAAAGCCTTTACTATGTATTTGCCTTTACTAGCAGTAAAAAGCAAACAGAAGGTGTGAATAGACTATGCCCATAGGTAGCTGTGTGCCATTATGTAGCTTAGTGACAATTAGGTTACTAAATATAACAGTTAAAATACAAGTATTTCATTTGTCTTGTAAAATGCATATTACTTCTTCTTTCCTTAATTCAGGCAGTCTGAGCTGTTTCCTGGTTTGGAGTCTTATCAGTCACAACCTAACACACTTTTGAGAATGGTTTCGTGACTACATAACAGGAAGTAATGACAATCACAACATTTAAGTAATTACATGAACTAGTTGGATTCACCTTACCATGGACAACAGTCTATTGATGGCCACTGCCCGCTGCTGGGCTTCTATATGCGGCATTTCATTCTGAATTACTTGGTCTGTGATTCCATGAGGGAACTGGTGACATAATTCTATAATCCTAGGAACAAAGGCATTAATGATATTCATGTTTCTACCTATCTCAAGAGGTGGTAGGGGAAAAAAATACAAGAAGAACAGTTTGGAATTGTGCCTTTTTTCACATCTGATAGATAATCTAGGTTTCTACAATGGTTCTGATTCAAAGCATATTAAAAATGAGGACGATGCTTTTGAAATACACGTTTACATTTTTATTGTATTTAAGAGAAGCATTTCTTTTCCTTATTCACATGAACTTTAAATCAGAACAAAAGTCAAATGAAAACACAGAAAGACATATTAAAGCTGAGGCTTCAGTTTTCTCAGACGGTACAAGTATGACAAAGGGAAGATACAGTGCCTTGGATAGCCATAAGTCTGTGAGCAGGAGGTAAATCAAACACTTCTGGTGGGAAGTCAAAATCTGTTATGACAATTCACCACAACTGGGACCTGCTTTTAGAATTATCTCTAAGAAACAAAAATAAACCCGAATTTTCATCTTGCCCTAGGATCATCATATGTGTTATTCATAATAGTTTTAAAAAGTTGGGGTCCTTTAAAACTATGTGGTAACCTAAAAATTGCAGTGCACGGTAGAATACATAAAATCGGCAGAGGCTTTGGGCGCCCTAAAATCTTCACTTATATACTGCACTAAAACCATCTGACTTGTGTTGCTTCATAACAGAAAACTGCACCCTAACTTCGGCTAAACGTTCTGCCACGGGAATTCCCTTATTGACAAGGGCGATCCAGGATCAGAACGTGTATCCACAAGTACTATGGGGAAAACGCCGAGTCTTCACTCTGAGCATGGATCACCTTAATGTGGGAAAGAAGCGCATCAGTAGAGCTTCCCGAACAGCACCAGGGAAAGGTCAGCTACACAATTTTGCAAACTGTCCGACTCGTTTCGAAATTAAGAGTTCTGTTTTCCGGGGATGGGAGGAGGGTTCCAACACCCGCGATCCCCTCCCTGCGCGTCCACTTAACTTGCGAGGATCCCGGAGACGGGGTCCAGCGCCTCGCGGGGCCTCCCGAGCCGGGAAACAATTCTCACTCACTGATTTACCTGTTTTCGATTTCGACCGGATCCGCGTCGGGCGGCTGCACTTTCACCTTCACCTCGGCCATGAGGGCGCTGGTCCCGGTCCCTGGGGGAAGAGACGGTCCGGAAAGCCGGACAGCAAGCGGGGGAACCCTGGAACCTATGAAGACAGCGGCCGGCACATGGGCCTTCTTCCTCGTGTCGCAAGCGGTCCTTCTTTGCCAGTCGCCTTGAGGTGGCCAAGCCGCGCCTGCGCCGCTACAAATTCTTATTCTGGTTTTTCCAGAATGTCAGTGCCTGTCGGACGAACGAGCCTGGTTCCCCTATTCTGAGTTGGGACGCCACCTTGTAGCACTTTCCAACCTCTGTGAGGGCAAGTTCTCGGTCGCCTACGGTGAAGCCTGACGAAAGGAGCTCGAGTCGGGTACCAGTCTCCGGGCCAAGCGCAGGGGCGGGGCTAGTTGCTAGGAAGCCGGGTTCCTGCCAATCACCTGCCCGACTCTCAGGTGGCGGTGCGCGGCTCGCAGCGTCTTTGGTAACCCGGACCGCTGTGAAGGAGAGGACGAAGGGCAGTGAGCGGTGGGCTGCCTGCGTGGGGGGCTGCGGAGGTACTCCGGGGTTCCCAATCGGGTCCCGGTGGCCGGAGGAGAAGGAGGAGGACGGCAGCCCTCACTCCTGCTGAGAGGTAGCGGACGTCCTTGGGTGCACCTGAAGGACGGGGACAAGGACCAGGCGCGGTTCCGGATGCGGGCGGTGAGGGAGCAGTCTGGATGGAGGGGTTGCGGGGTAGGGGATGCTGTTGACGCCACACTGACATTTGGGCCTAACGGATCGGTCTACTGATTGATCTTCTTCGCTCGGGGCCCACTGGCCTACCCACTGGCAGCCTTCCAAGGGCAGCTCCTAGTCGCCGCATGAATTATTCCCTCCCCAAATGTTTTTATTTTGAACTAGTTTTTAACTGTTTTTATTTTAACTGTCTCTCACTTAAATGAAAGTGTGAGGACGGGCAAGCTCCAGAGTCCATCCCTTCTGTAGGGGCCGTTGCTCCACTATCTATATCTGTATCTGCAATTTAAATTCTTAGCCTCCGACCTGGAACTGTCCAACCAGGCATTAAGTTCACTGCTTAAGTTTAGTTATCCCACCTTTGGGTTATATTCTGTGACAAACCTCAAACCACAGAGATGTTCAGGGCAACATTATTTTTTTTAAATTATTTTTTTTTTTTTTGGTCGTGCCTCAGACTTGTGGGATCTTAGTTCCCCGACTGGGGAGGGAACCTGGGCCCCCTGCAGTGAAAGCGTGGAGTCCTAACCACTAGACCGCCAGGGAATTCCCAGGGCAACGTTATTTAGAATAGCAAAACCCAAAACTAAAAAGAAACTAGTAAATGCCTAAGTGTCCAATCACAAATTGATAAATAAGATTCTATAAGTACTTGGAAAATTGTAAATAATAGTGGAGGGTGCAAGAAGTACACTATAAAATTCGAGTTTTAATATAGATTTTAATTGAGTAAAACCTATGCATCCATTATCATTGAAATTTGAACAGACCATCGGAGATGTAAATGGTTGCTGTATTAAGGTGTGGGGTTTTTTTCCCCCTGAATCCTTTATGTATTAATAATTATGAGCCCCCCCCCAAGAAAAAGATCCCTAAGGCCTCCATACTTGTACTTAATTATTTATAAATACAGTAGATGGAGTGGGAGACTTTTGTGTTTTTTTGCTCACTGTTTATATCCATGCTAGCTTTCTTCCGGCTGAGGCATGATCCTCTGCCATCCTTCTAAAGTTTCTTTTGCAGCTTTCACATGCAAGAACCAATTGGTGACAACTGCAGGGCTTTGAACCTGGAGCTCTCCCAAACGAGTTGGCTCTAAATTAACATTTCATGCTACATACAGAGTTACTTCTGTTCCTCTTGTGTGCTGACTTGCCTGAAACCGAGAGAGGTGGCAGAAAAATGTGGTAATGATCCAGGGGTTGCTCAGGTCAGGTCATCAGTGATGGTCTCTGCTCTGATGAGTTCACTTAATTTGTCCATTTAAAAGAATTTTGTGCCCCCATCCCATACATTCATGCTTTTTCTCCCAAAGTGAGGTAAATATTTAGATAATCAAAACCCCACACCAGATCTCAACAGCAAGAATACAGCTGAAACAATAATTATTTCAATTAAAAATGATATTTGTGGGCTTCCCTGGTGGCGCAGTGGTTGAGAGTCTGCCTGCCGATGCAGGGAACACGGGTTCATGCCCCGGTCCGGGAAGATCCCACATGCCGCGGAGTGGCTGGGCCCATGAGCCATGGCCGCTGAGCCTGTGCATCCGGAGCCTGTGCTCCGCCACGGGAGAAGCCACAACAGTGAGAGGCCCGCATACCGCCAAAAAAAAAAAAAAAAAAAGATATTTGTATTAACACAACGTTGTAAATCAACTATACTTCAATTTAAAAAAGACAAAAAAAAAAAAACCCAAAGAACTGAGATGAGTCTCCCAAAAAATAAAAATGATATTTGTAGATAATGGATTAACAGTATTCTCTTTAGTTTTTACTGGTCTCACTGTATTTGAACGAGGTGCTTCTCTTCAGTGTTTGTGTTCAAATATAGGTGCCCATTGGAATTTATTTTCATCCACTGTTTTTAATGTAAGGAGGGGAAATGACGGCTGGTTCAGTGTGTGTCCCTCAAATCATTCCCCTGCGGGTGCCTCAGCCCGGAAAAGCCAACCATGAAATTGATAACAATACGCTTTTGGAAATGAAATCAGGTAAGAATCAAATATACTTGAAATCATTTAAAATAACACTGCCATATTCTTTATATTCATCTGGTTGTTGATTTATCTCTTTACATGTTTTCTATAATCAGGATCTTGGGAAGTTTGTAAAACTTGCAAAATTTGAAACAATGGTAGTTTATAGAGTGGTATTTATATAGATTAAAACTCTTGCCAACCTTCCATTTGTGTGGGTAATAGTTGTAGCAATGCCTTGACTCACCTTAGCCAAGGGAGGATTTCCTGATGCTTCCCCAGACTTTCCCAGGATTCTCATTATTTTTCTGGGATTTCAGTTTGACCTGCTAACACAGGCTTCCCAGTCAGACAGGTTGGAGAGTGAATCCTGGCTTTGAGAACTTCTAGTGACCTTCAGTACATTGTTGTGCCTTTATAAGTCTCAGCTTCCTCACTGTAAGAGAGTGATAGTATTATCTACTGTTTACAGCCATTGTGAGGTTTAATGAATCGATATGTGATGTGAGGGGCACAGGGTCTGTCACATGGTAATGCCAAAAGAAATCTTAGCTATTTCTGCAGAAATAAAGCAGTGAATGCATTTCCTGTTAATGCCAGGAATACACACACACACACACACATACACATATACATATATAATTAACATAAGGAGAAGGAAAAGTTTTATAGATAGAACATATGAACAAATACTTGTTTAAAACAGACTCTGACTTGCAGCCACATGGATGGACCTAGAGATTATCATATTACATGAAGTAAGTCAGACAGAGAAAGACAAATATCATATGATATCACTTATATGTGGAATCTAAAAAAAGTGATACAGATGAACTTATTTACAAAACAGAAATAGACACACAGACATAGAAAACAAACTTATGGTTACCAAAGGGGATAGCAGGAGCGGGGGAGATAAATTAGGAGTTTGGGATTAACATATACATACTACTATATATAAAATACATAAACAAGAAGGAACTTCTGTATAGCACAGGGAACTATACTCAATATCTTGTAATAGTCTATAATGGAAATGAATCTGAAAAAGAAACAAACAGTATACATATGTATAACTGAATCACTTTGCTGTATATGTGAAACTAATACAACATCGTAAATAAATTATACTTCGATTTAAAAAAACAGACTCTGAGACTCCAGTTATGTATTTTAATAACTAATGTGCATACAACTATTTATCTGTATCGATGGTGTGACCCCTGGGCTTCCTAGACTAAGAGTTCCAACTAAGAATATATTACGTTATACTGTATCTCCCTTTATCTTAAAAGCCAATATTATTTTCAAAAATTCTCAAACCAAAATACAAGTCTTAGTATATGTGCCCATAACCCTCAGGAGAAGTTGGGTGATTATTGACAAATGATGACAGGATATCCAAATTCTCTAATATTGAAAATGTCTAATAAATAAAAGATTCTACAATTCAATGACAAAAATAATAATAACCCAATAGTAAAATGGACAAAGGATGTGAAAGAACACTTTATAGGAAAGGAAATACAAATATCTTTTAAACATATGAGAATATGCTTCTACTCACCCCTTCACCAGCTTGCTGAGCAGACCTTTTCCCCTGCTTTTTTTTACTCCCTTGCATTTAATCACCACTTAACAGATTATATGTAATTTTTTGTTTGTTTACTGCTTGTGTGTTTTTCCCAAAACGGAAGCTCTATGACAGCGGGGACTTTGGTCGTTGGTGTATCCCCAGTGTCTGGAACAGTGTCTGGCATGTAATAGGTACTTGGTAAATATTTGTTGAATGAATGAGTGAATCTTACTCAAAATGTAAGAAATGTGAGTTAAAACTATGAGATACTTTTTTTTAACCTAGGAAAATATAAAAGAAATATTGGCAAAAATAAAAGAAAAAATGGTCACACACAATATGGCTGAGATTGTGGGTAAACACGCACTTCTGTGCCTTGCTGATAGCAATGTGAATTGTTTCACTGTCTGTGGAGGGAAGTTTGGCACCGTTAACCAAAATTACAAGTGCCCGTAGCTTTTGACTCAACAGTACGAGTTCTACACATTTTACAGATGCACTTATAAAAAGAACTCTTTATAGGGTTATTCATTACAATGCTTGTAATAGCAAAAGAAAAAGAAAAAGAAAGAAAGAAAAGGAAAGAAGACAGTTTAGATGTTCATCTGTAGGGATTGGCTGTTTGCCAGTGATTCATCCATAGAAAGACAGAATACAGTACAGCCGTAATGAAGAATGGGGATGCTTTTAGGTACCAATATAGGGCAATATCCAAGACAGATTGTTAAATGAAAAGAGAAATGTGTAGAACAGGGTATGATAAGCCACCATTTGTATATAAGGAGAGGGGGGAGCGCTTCTCTGGTGGCGCAGTGGTTGAGAGTCCGCCTGCCGATGCAGGGGACGCGGGTTCGTGCCCCGGTCCGGGAGGATCCCACATGCCGCGGAGCGGCTGGGCCCGTGAGCCATGGCCGCTGGGCCTGCGCGTCCGGAGCCTGTGCTCCACGGCAGGAGAGGCCACAGCAGTGAGAGGCCCGCGTACAGCAAAAAAAAAAAAAAAAAAGGGAGGGGGGAAAACTATGTACATATATGCTTGTATGGATGTAAACTATTTTTGGAAGGATAGCTGATATTATTGGTTGCCTTTGGGCAACTTATGTCAGGGGTGGGAGGGAGAGTTTTCATTGTATATCCTTTTCTGACCTTTTGAATCTTGGATCATATGTATTTTTTACCTTTACAAATGTTCTAAGAAATGTAGGAATCATTTACCTAGTCCAAATAAAATATAACAAAAGCATTTCTTAAGCAATGCTCCAAGAATGAAAAATTAGCTTCTGCTTTCTAAGTAGGCATTGCAGTTTTAAAATTCACCCCTGCTTGATTTGTATCATTGCTCTATTGGGGAGGCAAAATACCATAGTGGTTCAAGAGCATGGCCTATGGATCCAACCTCCCATAAGTCAAACCACAACTCTGCTGTTATTTAACAAGTTTCTTAACGTCTCTGGGACTCAGTTTCCTCATCTGTAATGTGGGTATAAAATAGGACCTATCATAAGGTTGTACTGATAAAATTAGCTAATTCATGTAAAGCACAGTGCGTGGCACAAAGAACTCAATTATGGTTAGTTATTGTTATTCATTTCTACAGTACATTAAAAAAAACTCATTAAATAACTGACCCATAGGTGTTATTCAGGGACTTGCTACTTTAATGTTAATTCCAGATATCCTCTTTTGGGTTTTTCAGACACCCCAGATGTCAACATATATTATACCCTGGATGGCAGCAAACCTGAATTCCTAAAGAAAATTGGTTATGGTGAAAACACTACGTTGAAGTATATGAAGCCTATTACTCTGCCTGATGGAAAAATACAAGTTAAAGCTATCGCAGTGTCTAAGTAAGTTAAGAGCATAATGATTAAGATAATTTGTATTTATTATGTTTTAATTTTATTAATTTCAATGAGAATCAGTTCTGGATTAGAAGTACGCTAAAGAAAAAGTTATCTTAATTTCAGCACATATCTGTAACTTTTTTGTTTTGTTTGTCCTCTGTTGAGTTATACTGTAAAGTACACAAATCGTAAGGGTACAGCTCAGTGAAGGCTATGTATATTAATACTGTTTTTAGTTTGAAATCCACATTGGGATTTTGGGAAGGAAGAGCCTTTTCAGGGTTTGGGACCTCCAAAGAGATTCGCCTGGCTCTGAGGAGAATTGTTTTTAGTGAATGGTTCTTTTATTTCCCAGGACGTGCCTATGACCACTGTGGTTCTCTCTCTGATTTTGTATTCACTTTATTGGCCTTCAAAGCTACTGTCATTTCAGTTTGTTAAACATTAGCTACTTCACTCTTTTCTTTGTCCTTTCTTTCCTAGTCAATGATTTTTTTTTTCATTTTCAAATATAGAAACACCACTTAATTTGGTAAACTTCACTGTGGGTTGTAGAGAAGAAAACCCTCAAATGCTTTGCAGATTTGTGTGTCTGTGATAGAAGAATTATTTTGTTCAGCAAGACAGGTTTGGCCACATTTTTGGAAGACTTTTAAGCCCCAAACCAATACCTGGCTGGCCCAGTTAATTTAAACGAGACTACAGGCTCCCCCTGCTGGCTGAACTACTGCGTGGCTTTTTGACAAGAGCTACAAGTTCTACACCAAAGATGATTGCTTAGGCATTAAAAAAATTTTTTTTAATAATAAAATAAAAATAAAACCAAACAAAACAACCTCCTTACACATTATTATTCTTTACTAAAGATTGGAATCTGTGTCTTTTCCCACTTGCCAAACCATTTCTATTGAAACAAATCATCTCAATTGTTAAAAATGAATAAGCTAATTACTCTGGTGCCCAATGCTGCAAAGCAGCCCCTTTTTTTTTTTTTTTGTGGTACGCGGGCCTCTCACTGTTGTGGCCTCACCCATTGCGGAGCACAGGCTCCGGACGCGCAGGCTCAGTGGCCATGGCTCATGGGCCCAGCTGCTCCACGGCATGTGGGATCTTCCGGGACCGGGGCACGAACACGTGTCCCCCGCATCGGCAGGCAGACTCTCAACCACTGCGCCACCTGGGAAGCCCCAAGGCAGGCCCCTTTATAAGCTGCAGGTGGTCATAAAGTGAAGTAGTAGTTAATGACTATGTAGTTCAAAGGAGTTAATAAAGCTTCCAAAAGAGTCTGAAAAATAAGGGCATTGTTAATGCCTCTCACCATCTTGCTCTGTGCCCACTACGTGTCTGCTCTGAAAAACTGTTAGTATTTCAGATGCACTCAGCTTAGGGAAAGTATCTATGCAAAACATTTTTGAGTTTTCAAGGCAGAAAATTAGTGCTTCTATCCATTTGCGATAAAATAGTTCTTGAAAGGAAATGAATAAGAGCTTTGCCATACATGTGCTTTCATGTCCCCATATGTATGTCTATGACTTTCACATCAGAGAATGGTCTGGTAAGGAACACAGGTGGGCAGGAGGGGCCAGGGACTCGGGAACATCTCAGCAAAGGGAGAGGGTTTCAGGTTTGATGGTCTGTGTGTTGATGGTCTAATCCAGGGTCTGCAAACTTTCTGACATCTGCCTTGATTCTTTAAAATCCTCCTTTGTGGTCAAGAGCTTCCTGTCTCTGATATCATCATTTTGTAGTGTTCTGGCAATGAACTTGCATGGTTCTCCTTTTTCTGTCAATGACCTTATATGGTGGCCAAGAAAAATCAAGCCTGGCTGAGGTAAAAGCTGCTTCAACTGAAGGTAGGTAACCGGGGGAGTCAGAGTCCCCTGAGAACAACCATTTTTCTTCAGCAGAACCAAGAGGGACTTCCCCATTTGGCAGCAATAATTAATAAAGTAAAGGTATCCGCAGGTTACCAGGGCATCCCACAGGCATCCATCTACCGCCCCTGGACCTAAAACCTTGCGTTTGCGTGGATGACAGATCCAGCTGCCATCTCCAGAGGCAGCGACAAAGGCAAGAAGACGCTGCTCGGAGTGTGGGAAAGAGGATGGAGTTTGTTGACCTGCAGATCTGGATTTTAATCCCAGTTCTGTTGCCTCCTCTTCGTGTGACCTTGGCTTAAGTTATGTGGCCTTTGGCATCTCAGTTTCTTCCTTTGTCACATGAGGTTAACAGGACGCCCTTGGAAGCCACTGTGAAGGGCAGAGGTGATACACTTGGGATCAGGCAGGTGGCAGCTGTAGTGACTGTCTTTCAAATTCTTAACGAAGGGCTAACAGATTGCTGTCATGTGACCCACCTCAAAAGTCAGCCTCCTATTTGAAAAGTTCATGCCTGGGTGAATAAGCGGTTTCCATTCAACCCCTTCATGTTCCTAAACCAGAGGTTCCCAGTTGGGCATAATTTTGCTCCAAGGGGTCATTTAGCAACGTGGGGAAACATTTTGGTCGTCACGCTGGAAACGGGAGTGTGTTAGTGGCATCTGGTGGGTGGAGGCCAAAGATGCCGCTGAGCATTTTACAGTGCACAGGACAGCCCCACAGCAGCGATTACCCAGCCCCAAATATCAATAATTTCCAATAGGTTGAGAAAACCTGGCCTGGACAAGTTGCAGAATTCTTCCAGATCCAGTTTTTTTCACTCCCTTGCAATCATTCAAGTAATTATGGTGCTTTATGGAGAGGATAATAATCTTTACAGGGATAGAGCTATGAGTACTTTTTTTTTTACCTTATATTGGTATTTCTAAAGATACATATTTATGGCATCTGATTCCAATCCTAGCAAAAATGTATGTGTGTTCAAATGAGATTTGGGCTCTGAGTAGAATTCCTAGCTCCAATCCCAAACCTAAGCCTTTTTTGGATTACCATCAGAAAATCCTTCCACCTAGCAGGCAGTCTGAGCTGGTTTCTGGGTGACAAGGTCTATGGGTAGGAGCCCTGGCTGGGTCCCCAAGGAAAGGGCTAGCTAGGGTGGGGAGACAACCTAGACCTTAAAAGGGGTAGAGCAAGTGGGTGGGAACCAGGCTTCTGCTCAGAGTAATGGGGCTGGTATGTGCACATTCAGGAAGCCTGGGCATTCGCCAGGATTTGAATGGTCCCTGGATGGAAATGTTTGTGAGGTCTAGGAAGTGTGTAACTAGGAGGACAGCTGTATCTCAGATGACAGACCGTGGGCCAAAGATGAGCATTCAGATGAGATGGATGTTGAGGTGAATGAGTTAAGCAGGCATTTCATCTAAAAGACTGTCTCTATCTGCATCCACATATCCGCATCTGTAAATTTCGTTTTGTTATTAAATACAAAACAAAACATGCTTCCCCAAAGTTTAGCCACCCATAAGTCACTCCAACCAGTGAACATGCAAGTACCCACTGATCATGTTATTTCTTAAATATTGTCACTCACTGATAGGTAGTGGCCGTTTAGATCAATTGTGTATTTCTGAGAATTTTTTTCTCCTTCTAAAAATGTGGCTTACAACCTCTGCATTGCTTAGGGTTAAACATTTCTCAACTATTTTGGAACTGATGTATATTCATTTCTGAATGTTTACTTAAAGAATTTAAAGCATTTTGGGACACATATTTACTTGAAGCTTCAAGAATTTTAAGAAATATAAAAAACCGACATGTAAGAAATCTGAGAAATTGCAAAAGAAATGTTAATGAAATAGATAAAATAAATCAAAGGCCAATATGAAAATCAATGAGCAAAGCAGACAAAGAAACACCAAAGAGAGAAGACAGCTGGCGATGTAAACAGTATTAAGTTCCTGGGCCAATCAAACAGAACCACCTGTGTTCCAGCTGTGAGCTTTCAGTGCAAATTAGTGGGAGAGAGAGTTAAACATATCAAACAAATACACCAGAGTGTGGTCACCATGATGCGGCAGGGGCTGCTGGTTCTTCCCAATGTCTGTGTTTCTCTTCTTCAAGAATCATAGAGCCCATGATTTTTAGCCAGACATGTGTTTCCTAGAAGAAAGATATTTCCCAGTCCTCCTTGAAGCTAGCTGGAGCCATGTCACCAGGTGTGGCCAGTGGATGCATGTGGACGTGATATGGCAACTTCTGGATTGTACCCTAAAGGAAGAGGTGGGCTGTGGTTCCTGCTGGCTGGAATGTGGCTGTGGTGGGCAGCCACGTTGGGTCAGAGGACACCTGCAATGTCCTAGATGTGGTGGAGCAACACGGTGGAAACTTGACCCCAGACCCTGACACCGTGGCTCCTCTGCACAGCTCTGGGTGGATTACAGCCCGTTGCTGCCCTCTTGTTTAAGCCACTGTTGTTTCAGTTCTGTGTTACAACAGCCAAGCCTGCATCCTAATACACTAGGGACACATCTCAAGCAAATACCTACAGAGAACATATTCAAGAGTACAGGTGATCAAAAAAGGCCGACGATATCAAGTGTTGGTGAGTGTGTGGAGAAACCGGAACTCTCAGATGATGCCGGTGGGAATGTAAGATGGAACAACCAAAAAGTTAAACCCACTGACCATATGACCCAGCAATTCTGCTCCTGCGTATCTATCCACACATGTGGCTAGACCGGGCCTTGTTCTTATTATGATTGCAAGAGGCCCTTAGCAATAATCATCAGGAAGATTTGAAAGAGATGAGGTTTATTACTTACAAGTCCTGGAAATTATGTGGCACACAGCGAGGTCACAGGTAGAGAGAGAGAGAGAGACAGAGGGAGAGACAGGGATGGTGGGAGGGAGTGAGGAAGGGAGAAATCACAGGCCAGAGGTTCTGCTTTTATTGGGGTTGAGGGAGGGGGCTAGGGTTCCACGGGCTCACTCTTTATTGGTGAATTTTAAACGTAAGAGTGAGAATTTAAAGCAGGAAGAGAAAAAACAAGCAACCCAATTGGTCAGTCATTGAAACCAACCAAGATCTCTAAGATAAAGGAGCCTCCGTGGGGGGAGGTGGCCTGGATCTTTATCTAGTCCTGTGGTCGGCAGCGTGTCTACTCAAGATCGCCGCCTTTGAACTGGATGCCTCAGCAAGCGAAGCTTAAGTCAGGCACTTGTTTGTTACAAACAAGAGAAAATCCAACCTCCAGGGCTTATACTACAAAGACTTATATGTGAGTGCTCATAGCAGCATTATTTATAACAATCCAAACGTTGGAAAAAATCCAAATGACCGTCCACTTGGCAATGGAAAAACAAACTATGGTACATCCATAAAATGGAATACTACTCAAGAATAAAGATGAATAACTATTGATACATGCAACAACATGGGTGAACCTCAAAAAAAAAAAAAAAAAGGATGAATGAAAGCAGCCAGATATGTAAGACTATATTTGTATGATGACATTTATTTTGAATTTCTAGAAAAGGCAAAACTATGGAGACGGGAAGCAGATCAGTGGTTGCCTGGAGTAGGAGGTGGAAGCAAGGAAGGACGACAAACAGGCTCAAGGGACTCTTTCAGTGATGGAGCGTTCTAAAACTGGACTGCGGTGGGGGTTGCACGATTGTGTAAATTTAGGAAATATCATCAAATTATATACTTAGAACAGGTGAATTTTATGTGATGTACATTATACCTCAATAAAACTGTTTTAAAAACCAAAAAGTATAGATGAGCTTCTGGTTCTGAGTTGAAATCACAGCCAGAGTTCCGTTCTGGGCCCTCTGCATTGCTTTCTCAGTGGACTCCTGCTGCGTCCGAGAGGAGCAAGATTCATTGTGAAATATTATGAATAAATTGAGAACTTGCTGGTATTTGAGGAATAACAGTTAAAATCTCCCAGGGCAGCATATATAGTGCTACCCACAACTGGGGTACGGAAAATCCCCATGACTCATATGGAATGAATGATACATAGGTAACCCCATTCTTTGTTTTAGAATAGGTTGAGACTTAACGTATGACATCTTTATGGTGAGTGCGATAGATGGTCCCCCAGACTGGCCCCCCATGAACCACGCCTCCCAGGGCAGCCCCTCCGCTTGGACCTGGGCTGGCCATGTGACTTACTTTTGACCAAGGTAACGTACCAGACATGATGCTAAGGCCAGACCACAAGAAGTGTTGCAGTGTCTGCTCTGGTCTCTCGGAACATAAATGCTGGGGGAAGCCAGCCACCGTGTAGGGAGTCTGACCTCCCTGACACTTCCGTACTGTGAGGAAGCCAAGTTCACCACTTGCAGAGGGAGATGGACAGAGAGGGAAGGAGAGAGCTGAATGGCCAGCCCAGGCCAGACTTGGAACACGAGGGGAGAGATCATTTTGGACCTCCGGCTGAGTCGGTCTTTGAATCGACTCTGGCTGACACGTGACTGTAGCCACACTAGAGATGGCAACCGGGAGATGGCAAACCCACAGCTTTGTGTTTTAAGACATTATGTTTTGGGGCGGTTTGTTACATAGCAAGAGATAACCCGAATAAGAATAAGGTAGGGAAAGATTATAGAAGCTGTATTTTGGTTTCTCCAAATTTAAAATACAGTAAATTTAGTCTCTAGACTAAGGGGCTTTATAGAGTCATCTTAATTGCTAGGCACCTTGTCTTTGAATCTTTGTGTAACACGCAGACCTTTTCTGTTCCGAATAATGTTCAGAGACTGCAGACAGAGTGCCATGGTAACAAAGGTGTTTCAGGTGGACTATGTACTGCCAGATACAGTCCCTTCAGAAGACGATGTGGAAAATGTTCTCAGAGACCCTCCAGAGCAGGTACGTAATGACGCTCTAAGGCATCCGGATCCTCACCGCATCCTCAGCTCCCATTCTCAGTGGTCGCATCTTCCCCTTCCTTTACCACCGCAGTCATTCTGCCCATTTTCAGGTCCTTATAGTTGGGGTCAGTATCAACCATTGCAAAGTATCTTTGCTGATTTCCCACCCTTTGGCCAGTCCCTCCTCCACCCTGCCCACTGGAGACTCCTAGCAGGCATCCTTGTCTCCTGTGTCCTTACCTGTCGAAGGAAGCAGGACCCTTTAGCCTGGCATCCTAAGAAGCAGTTTCTGTCCTCAGTCATTCTTTGCCTTGTGACTCCCCTGTCCATATTCCAGCCAAACTAAACTGGGCATCGGTGCTCCGTCTCTGCTCCCCTAGCACCAGCTCTTCTCCTTTTATAAAATGCTTTGATGCTGTGAACACTTTGCTCCCTGTCTGTCTCCCCCATGCACTGTAGGCTCCCAGGTGTCAGAGAGCATGTCTGCCATACTCAGCATCTTGCACGGGGGCAGGTAGGAGAGGGCAGAGGGTGTATATTTGTTGACTAGATGCATCAGACTAGTAGAAACCCTCAGTGGGCATGGCCTTCAATTATGTTGAAACCTTCATTGCCAAATAGCTGCAAAGCCTCATCCTTTGGAGAATGAACTAGACCTGTCTTGAAAGGATGTTTGGGTTCTGGGCATCAGTGAGACAGATACCAGGGTCAGAGGATGCGCCAGCCCACGGCAAGGCAACCAACCAAAAAGTCTCAGTCATGGAGGTCTCGCTGGGGGTGACGGGAAGCTTTTTGGGAGTCCCTTCAGTCTAATGATTGACCAGAGGCCAGAGAGGAGGCTGTGGGAGCAGAGCAGTGGATACAGGTGTCATGTGGGGCCCCCGTGTGGTCAGGGGTCTACACTGGGCAGGGGCTGAACCCATGTGTAGCAGCAGGTGCTCAGGCTTCAACCAAGCACGAGGGACTGAGCCCAAGGAGAAGGAAGTCCAGAGAGAAGCGTGTTTATGTTTCAGGGCCGTGTGTGGGCAGGTAGTGGACAGAAGTACTGTGTTAGCCTGACCCCAACCTGTCTTTGCCCCCTGGGTCTGGTGGTCCCTCTGTTACTACTCTGACTCCCATGATGGTGACATCCTGCCTGTATATGCTGCCACCTGCTTCCGGTCTTGGCCACTCAAACTGGTGGGGCTTCCCAAGCAGACAAGCTGCCCACCAAGCAGCCCAGGTTCAAAGCTGTGTGTTTCCAGGGAAAGGTGAGACAGAGGTCACTTTGTGAAAACGACTGTAAGCCCTTTCCAGTGAGAAGTGCAGGCTATGTCACTGTCTCTACCATGGAACTTTTAATTTTCATATCTAAATGGGCAGAATCAAGGGATTGATGTGCAATCTCTTCCCTCCTAGGAACTGAAAAATGGATTGGTTGAATCAAAAGGGAGGAAGAAATATAAGAATGTTGAAAATAAACTGGGTTGGAATGTTAACCTTGGAAAGTTTCCAGGTATGACGTGACAGGACGAAGATAAGCTTTAATATTCTAAACCACCAAACAGGTTCAGTGCTTGTGTTCTTGTCTGCAGAAGGGTTGGATAAGAAACACTGGAACAATAAAGTAAGCTGTAATTTGACTTTTCATGCTGTCCTAGCCAACAGCTTAAGACCATGAGGGATAGTGCAGCTGTCCAGCAGAGTCAGATTTATCGATTCATTGCAACGTGGGAGACCACACACCAGAGGAACCATGGGATCTCATCAACCAAAGCACAGATAACAGTTGTAGGGGGAAGGGTGGAGTTAGGATGAAATTTAAATGAAAGAAGAGTTTTGATAGGCTCAAGCGAAGCAGGGCTCGGTGTGAAATGGTCCCGAGGTATACCTCATGAGGTATGAGGTATGGACCCGGGAAGGGGACCGGGGTTCTGTTACCTTGGAACCAACAAAGATAAATGTGGAATGTGTTCAGAAACCTTTCTCTGAAGCTCTGCACCAGGGTGGAAATTGAAGCTGCCTCTCTATGTCAAAGTGACTTGGGTTCTCCAGGCAAGAGTTGGATGTTTCATTCTTACTGATAAGATTTCAAATAGCAAAATTTCTGATAATCTGATTTTAGGGAACAAGGTTTCTTGGCAAGTAAGAAACAGTAGTCGCTCAAAGTGGGGGCTGTTACGACATGTTACAGCTGCAGTGTGTCCTTGGGACACATGATGTTTCCTGCTAACCTTGCAACTGGATTTATCCATTTTCCCGGCCTGGTGTGGAATGTTGCGGAATGTCGCAGGGCAGGTTTTAGTTTTCTCAGTCTGGGCTAATTCTTTTCTTTATTGCTATTAATTTAACTGAGTGGGAGCTTCTTTGTATAATTCTACTTTAGAGAAAAAATGTGACAACAGTGGTCCCTTATTAAAAGGTTCCTAACTATGAAGACACAGTTGCATGAATGCATATATAATTATAGATATTCACAGAATGATGTTTTTGATATAATCGTAGACGTGGGTGAAAGAACTGACCCTAAAACTTTGAAAGATCTTCGGTTCTCAGAAAGCCCACGGGAAACCCCAGCTTTCCGTGAAGAATCAGGCTCTCGACCAGCCACCCAGCAGCCCCAGGTAACTTCTAAAGACAATCTTTAGGGTACTAAATGCCTACTGTGGTTTTTTTGTTTTTTTTTTTAATGAATGAATTAGTTTATTTTTGGCTGCGTTGGGTCTTTGTTGCTGCGCGCGGGCTTTCTCTAGTTGTGGCGAGCAGGGGCTACTCTTCATTGCGGTGCCTGGTTTTCTCATTGCAGTGGCTTCTCTTGTTGCAGAGCACAGGCTCAGTAGTTGTGGTGCATGGGCTTAGTTGCTCCGCGGCATGTGGGATCTTCCCGGACCAGGGCTCGAACCCATGTCCCCTGCATTGGCAGGCGGGTTCTTAACCACTGCGCCACCAGGGAAGCCCCCCCCTACTGTGTTTTTAATGCTTCCCATGAAATACTTTAAGGAAGTATCCCTGCCTTGTCACCACATGCCAGGCACTGTTCCAAAGCTGGGAATACCTGGTTGAACAAGAAAGGCCCCTGTACTCATGGAGCTCACATTTTATCGGGGGTGGGGGCAGGCAGATAATAAACATGTGAATAATCGCACAAAAAATTAAGAATAGTGATGTGTCATGAAAAAGATAGAGCTGGATAATGGGATGGAGCAGTGGTTCTCCAAGTGTGGTCCCCAGACTGATACCGTCAGCATCATGTGGGAGCTCATCAGAAATGCAGACCCCTCAGGCCCCACCCCAGACCTACGGAGTCAGGGCCTCTGGGGGTGGGCCTGATCATCTGTTTTAATTGGCCCTTCTTCTGAGATACACTCAAATTTGAGAACCCCTGGGACAGAGAGTGCACATGGAGGAAGAACAGTGTTCTAATTCAAGGGGATAAGAGAGGCCCCCCCCCCCGGAAAGGTGACATTTTAATGGAATCTTCAAGATGAACAGAAGCCAGCCCTGCAAAGGTCTTGGCAGAGTAACGTCAAGTTCATTAAAGTGAGGGATCACAGGGAGGCGGTGAGGATGGAGCGTGGGGAGCGGGGTGGGAGGTGGGGTGCGGGGGGCCAGCAGGGCTGCAGCTCAGAACACTGTGCTGCTCCCACGTGGCTGCCCCTCAGAGTCGCCTGAGGTCCTTCAAACCACAGCCTCAGAAATTCTGCCTTCATTGGTCTGGTGTCAGATTTGGGCATGGTTTTATCTTTTTAAAATTCACCCATAAGTGATTCTAATTGGCAGGCTTGGGTGGGAATCCCAGATACTAGGATGAGTCCCATTGTGAGAAGTTCGGATTTTCTTCTGATTGTAAAGGGAACCCATTTGGAGGGTAAGGCACAATCTCATTGACATTTACAAGTTTTCTCTAGGGCCACGGTGTGGAGAGTAGGCTGTACAGGCATGAGAGGAATATTGCTTATGAGGCTTTTTGCTCCACGTGAGAGGTGATGGCAGCTTGTGCCCAGGTTGTGGAAGTGCTGAGACAGGAGGCGGCGTTCTGAAGGTCGGGCTGGAGGGTTTGGCTGCGGGATCAGGCAGATGGGATCAGGGAAAGGGAGGAGCCAAGGATGGCTCTCAGGGTTCTGGCCTGAGCGTCTGCAGATGATGGTACCATTAGCATCTGGAGATGATGGTACCATTTGTTGGGATGAGGAAGACCAGGGAGGAGCAGGTGCTTGGGACGCATCAGACATCCAAGTGGAGGTGTTAAGTAGACTGTTGGATATGCAGGTTCAAACTCAGGGGAAGGGTCAGGACTGGAGATATATATTTAGAAATGTTCAATATCTATTGTAGACGGTATTTAAAGCTTGGGGCTAAGTGAGATCACCTGCCGGGGTGCACAGAAAGTGAAGAGAAGATGGCACAGACAAAATTCTTGACTTAGAGGTTGAACAGAGGAGGAAGAGCCTAAGAAGTAAGAAGAAAGTAAAAAAAAAAAAATGTGGTGCCGTAGAAGCCAAGAAAAGAAAGGGTTTCAAGGAGAAGGCAGTGGCCATCTATGCGAATGTGACTGCGCATTCGAATTGGGCAAAGATGGGGACTTGCGCTTCGGATCTGACAAGATAGACGTGGTTTACAACCTCAGTAAAAGCCACGTTAATACGTTCTTACTGTGTGACTCAAGAAAGATGCCCTTATACTAGTTGTCTTCTACAACTACTATAGCACTTTGATTTTTCAGTGTTTATAAGATTCCATTTAGACTTTTGGCATCTGAGGGCACCCCAGGACACTTTGCTCTCTTCCTCCAATTCTGAGCACCAGGTAGAGCCTTCCTGGAGTCACATTTTCTATCCAACCACAACCGCTTCTTGTGTGCCCATGATTCAAGGCTGCTCACATTAATCATCAAGTATAAGGGAGGTCAGAAGCATGAGTCCCAAACCTGGCTGCCCATCACAGCCACCTGGGGGGAATTTTAAGTATGTATACAGATTGCCAGCTCCCTGCTCTTGCAGTGCTCCTAGGTAGTCTAAGTCCATAAGCCTGAGACGGAGGCTGTGGATGACTGATGGTCAACCCAATCTGAGAACCACCAGCCTGGAAGACCAATTATCCTGATCCCGAGGTCCACCTCCTTCCTTCCTTTCCAGTCTCCAGTGCTGCGGTATAACTCAGCCTGACCTCCTGGGTTCTTTCATCTGCCCACCCACTGTATTTTCTGGAGGACCCCAAAGCCCAGGCCAGAGGACTACAGACTTAGTAAGGCCTGCCTGTAAACCCCACTAAACAAAAGGATAGCCATGCCTGCAATAGAAGATTGCCCTTCCCAGTCTTCTGGGAAGAATGCTGACCTGGTTTCCAAATGGACTACTGAGCAGACACGACTCCTACGAGCAGTGCTTGCCACTGTACCCAAAGAAGAATACCGCTTTTGAGATGAAACAACATCATGCTGAAGAATGAATGGTATATGACAAAACATATTCATAACTATTTTCAGAAAAACAGTCTATGTGTCCATAATTATCTGTAATGTGTCTAGAAAGAATTACTTCCTTTGTGCATGAGTATTTGGATTTCCTTGCCCACCTACTAATTTAAGAGTTGTTTCCAAGGAAAAGATAGAATAAAGATCCCAAGATTCAGATTTCCCAAAAAATAGGAACATGGGGACACATTTGGGGAATTTGACTAGAGTTCCAAGGACAAAGGAGACCAAAAAAGGACCACAAAACTTTTATCTTCCGCTCTTTTTCTTCATATGGTAAGAGATTCTTCTCAATATTCTAGCTCAGTCCTAACTGAAGCTTACTTCAGCAAACATCAGCGTTAAGGATGCTGGTGGTTGTTGCAACAGGTCAATCACCAGGGAGACAGGTGTCTCTGAGCCGAGCCTCTGGCTGGGGGACACCAGGGGGCGCCATCAGGGGTGAGGTCACCATCGGGGCGAGGCAGCCAAGTAGCCGTGCGTTACAGCCTGGGCAGAAGGTAGATGACAGCTGACGCCTGGCTTTAGTGTCAGGGCCCAGAGCTGTGGGTTCTCTGGAACCCATACGTGGAGTGAAAGTCCAGCTGGCCACTGACGAGAAGGCCAGCAGGCTCAGCGCTGCCACATCTGAGGAATTTGCAAGAGAAACCCACACCTGCACCTTTCTGTGTTATAACAGAATTTAAAATTTTAACAATCAAATTAAATTTTTTAAAGACACTTGTATTTCTTTTTTTAAAATAAATTTATTTATTTAATTAATTTATTTATGGCTGCGTTGGGTCTTCTTTGCTGCACGCAGGCTTTCTCTAGTTGCGGCAAGTGGGGGCTACTCTTGGTTGCGGTGCGTGGGCTTCTCATTGCGGTGGCTTCTCTTGTTGCGGAGCACGGGCTCTAGGCGTGCTGGCTTCAGGAGAGAGTCCAGATTAAGGGAGACAGAAAAGACATGACCACTAAGAGCAAAGTGTGATACTGGACTAGACCCTAGTCCAGGAGGAAATTATAGCTGGGAAGGCCATTGCTGGTACGACTAACGGAATGTGAACAAAGATATGTGGATTAGATGCTAGTATTGTATCACTGCTGACTTTTCTGGTTTTGATGTTTGCACTGTTGTGTAGGAGGACGCCCCTGTTCTTGGGAAATGCTGTAGTGTTTGTGGGGGCGAGGAGGGGAGTCATGCTGCAGGTTATTCTCATGCTTCCGAGAGAGAATGGAGCACCTGGGGCAAAATGTCAACACGAACAAAGGAGTTAGTTGTACTATCCCTGCACCTTTTCTCTATGTTGGAAATTATATCAGAAGAAAATGTTACAAAAATAAAATAAAATGGGGATAATGTTGCCCATTGACCTTAGGAGGTCACTGTGAAATGTGCCAGGCACGTTTTCCTACTCTCAGACCCTCCATAAGTGTTAGCTTCTCTCCCTCAGCCGTCCTTTCTGTTCCCTTCCCCTGCCACTCCGACCCCTGGACCATATCCGACAACCAGGATGGGCCATCACTGCCCTGCCTGTGTCTTCACACGTGGGTTTCCTCTACTTGGAATTCCCTTTGTCCTTCTGTCTACTTAACAAACTGTTCTTTACTTTCCCGGGCCCAGCTCAGACTTTACAGCCCTGGGGAGCCCTTCTGCCCGAGCAGGTGAATGGGATCGTAACCTCCCCAGGTTCTCGTGGGACTCAACACAGATGTGTTATGACACTGAGCCCATGTGTTTCAGTACTTTGTATGTACACCAGTTCAGCTCCTTGAGGGCAGGGACTATGTAATGTTTATCTTTGTCCCCCAACCCTGCATCAAATACGGTGCCTGGTACAAAGAGGTTGCTCAAATTAAAATGTATCTAAGTGAGTTAAATGTTTCTGGATAACAGCAGATGAGTTCTCTCAGGTGAGTCCCTTTCCTAGGGGTTTAATCTTTGAGAAATATGGATGCTCACTTGAGTTTCTAAATTCTGAAATCTGGTCTGTCTGATGGTAATTCAGATCTCTTTTCTTGTAAACTCTTGTTTTTAATGAAATACATGTGTCTGATGATGAACATCACTTTAATTTTTTAATTAAAATTATTACTTAACAATTCATCATTACTTAAAACTTTCTCCATCATGGTTTTTTTTTTTTTTTTTTTTTTTGGCGGTACGCGGGCCTCTTACTGTTGTGGCCTCTCCCATTGCGGAGCACAGGCTCTGGATGTGCAGGCTCAGTGGCCATGGCTCACGGGCCCAGCCGCTGCGCGGCATGTGGGATCCTCCCGGACCGGGGCACGAACCCGTGTCCCCTGCATCGGCAGGCGGACTCTCAACCACTGCGCCACCAGGGAAGCCCCCACATCATGGTTTTTAAAAGATGGCTGCTGGATATGGTAGGACAAAGCACTGAAATGAGCTCTTAATGTAATTTTACTGTACTGTAGCATGATTTTATACATATTCTTAATTTTAGTTCCCTGGTTTTGCACATATAACTGGCCAGAAGAGTTTGACAAGCACAGAGATCATGAGGATTCAAAGGGAGACAGACTTCCTCAAGTAAGTATTGCATTCTCTTTACTGTTTCTTAAGTCCTGCTAAGACACAGTATGGTCAAAAAGAATTTGAGGATGGGACATAACAGTGGTATTTGCCCCAACAGTTTTTTATTAAATTTTTACAATATTTAAAGGTTCAAATGACATACAATAAACTGCACTTAAAGAGTACAATTGACATATACATATAATCTTGAAACTATCACCACAATCAAGAAAATGAACAAATCCATCACCTCCAAAAATGTCCTACATCGCACCCTTTTGAAATCCTCCCACATGTCCCTCCCCATCTCCAGGCAGCTGCTGGTATGCTTCTTGTCACTGCAGCTTAGTTTGCCTTTGATTCCGTATATAAATGGAATGATTCGGTATTTACTCCTTTGCCAGGCTTCTTTCACTCCACCTAAGTACTTTGAGGTTCACCCATGTCGTTGCACGCATCAGATGTTTATTTCTTTTTAATGCTGAGTAGTATTCCATTGTACGGATACATCACAGTGTGTTTATCCTATTTCCTATTGATGTACATCTAGGTTGTTTTCAGTTTGGGGCCATTACAGATAAAGCTGCTATGAACATGTGTATACAAGTTGTCCTGTGCATATATACTTTCATTTCCCTTAGGTGAATAGCTAGGAGTGGAATGGCTGGGTCATATGGTAGGCATATGTTTAACTTTTTAAGAAAACTGTGAAACTGTTTTCCTAAGAGGTTGTACCATTCTACATTCCCACCAGTAGTGTATGATGTATGAGAGTTCCAGTCCCCCTACATTTTCACTAACACTTTTATTTTTATTTTTGGCCATTCTAATGAGGTGGTAGTTGTGGTTTTAATTTGCATCTCCCTGGGGATTGGGAGGGTGGGTGAAATAGGTGAAGGTGGCCAAAAGGCACACGCTTTCAGTTGTAAAATAAATAAGTCCTGGGGATGTAACGTACAGCATGGTGATGATAGTTAATGATACTGTGTTGCATATTTGAAAGCTGCTAAGAGAGTAGATCTAAGAAGTTCTCAGCGCAAGAAAAAACATTCTGTAACTATGTATGGTGACAGATGTTAACTAGACATTGTGGTGATCATTTTGCAGTATATACAATTACTGAATCATTCTGTTGTACCCCTGAAACTATACAATGTTGTATTATTTAAGTCTTCTCTGTCTTTACTGATTTTGTCTATTGTTTTATCAATTATTGAGAAAATTATGCTGAAATCTGTGACTATAATTATGAATTTGTCTACTTGTCCTTGTATTTCTATCGGCTCTTGCTTTATGTACTTTGAAGCTCTATTATTAAATATATAAACCTCTTGGAATCTTATGTCCTGTTGCTGAATTGACCCCTGTATCATTACAGAATAGCTTTTTTTAAAAAAATTAATTTTTATTGGAGTAGAGTTGATTTACAATGTTGTGTTAGTTTCTGCTGTACAGCAAAGTGAATCAGCCACACGTATACATATATCCACTCTTTATTGGGTTCTATTCCCATACAGATCATTACAGAGTATTGAGTAGAGTTCCCTGTGCTATACAGTAGGTTCTTATTAGGTATATACTTTAAATAATAGTAGTCTGTATGTGTCAATCCCAATCTCCCAATTTATCCCTCCTCCCCCCTAAAATAACCTTTTTTAACCCTGATAATATTTTTTGCTCAGAAATCAAATTTGTCTGATATTAAAATAGCCATTACTGCTTTCTTTTGATTAGTATTTGCATGATGTATCTTTTTTCATCCTTTTAGTTTTAATCTATTTGTGTTTCTCTATTTAAAGTTGGTTTCTTTTAAACAGCATATATAATCAGGTCTTGCTTTTAAAAAATCTAACAATCTCTGCACTTTAATTGGGCTGTTGAGAGTATTTATATTTATTCTGATTATTGATAGGTTTGAATTTGTCAGCTGTCATGCTATTTGTTTTCTGTTTGTCTTATCTATTCTTTGTTGCCTCCCCCTTTTTTTGGCTTACTTTTGGATTAATTGGGTATGTTTTATTTTATTTTGTATCCTTTGTTGGCTTATTAGCTATAAGTTTTCTTCTTAGTGGTTGCTTTAGGGTTTATAGCACACATTTTTTTGTGTGTGTGTGTGGTATGCAGGCCTCTCACTGTTGTGGCCTCTCCTGTTGCGGAGCACAGGCTCCGGACGCACAGGCTCAGCGGCCATGGCTCACGGGCCCAGCTGCTCCACGGCATGTGGGATCTTCCCGGACCGGGGCACGAACCCGTGTCCCCCGCATCGGCAGGCGGACTCTCAACCACTGCGCCACCAGGGAAGCCCTATAGCACACATTTTTCACTTATTACAGTCTGTCTTCAAGTAGTATCATGCCACTTCATTTATAGCCTAAGAACCTCATGACAGTATACTTCCAATAACTGGGTAACTACAGCCTTTGTGCTCTTGTGGTCATTTATTTTACTTCTACAAATATTATGAACCCCACAATACATTATTACTTTTATTTGACATAATCAGTTATTTTTTTACAGTCCTTTATACTTCTATTGTGGTAAAATATACATAAATAAAATTTACCATTTTAACAATGTTTAAGTGTACAATTCAGTGCGTTAAGTACATTCACAGTGTTGGGCCACCATCACCACCGTCCATTTCCAGAACTTTTTCATCATCCCAAACAGAACTCAGCTCCCATTAAACAATAACTCCCCATCCCCCTATCCCTCCAGCGCCTGGTAATCTCTGTTATATTTTCTGTTTCTATGAATTTGCCTGTTCTAGTAACTTCATGTAAGTGGAATCAGACAATACTTAACCTTTTGTGTCTTATTTCACTAGCATAATATTTTCAAGATTCATCCATGTTGTAGCATGTATCAGAATTTCATTCCATATTAAAGGTAAAAAACATTCCATTGTATATATATATACTGCATTTCATTTATCCATTCATCTGTTGATAGACATTTGAATTGTTTCCACCTTTTGACTATTGTGAATAATGCTGCTATAAACATTGGTGTACAAGTATCTCTTTGAGTCCCTACTTTCAATTCTTTGGGGTATTTACCTAGAACTGAAATTTTTAGATTATGTGGTAATTTTATGTCTAACTTTTTGAGGAACTGCTAAACTGTTTTCCACAGCAGCTGCATACTTTACTTTCTCACCAGAAATGTTCAAGGGTTTCAGTTTCTCCACATCCTCACCAATACTTATTTTCTGTTTTTCTAATAATCATCCTAACAGGTGTAAAGTAGTATTTCATTGTGGTTTCGATTTGCATTTCCCTAGTGGCAAGTGATGTTGGGCATCTTCTTTGGAGTAATGTCTATTCAAGTCCTTCGCCCATTTTTGAATTGGGTTGTTTGTTTTTTGTTGTTAGTTGCAAGAATATTTTATATATCTTGGATATTAATCCCTTATCAGATATATGATTGATAAATATTTTCTCCCATCTGTAGTTTGTCTTTTCAGTCTTGATAGTATTTTTTGATATTCAAATTTTTATGAAGTTCAATTTATCTATTTTTTTTGTTGCCTGTGCTTTTGGGATCACATCCAAGAAATCATGGCCAAATCCAGTGTCATGAAGCTTTTTTCTTATGTGTCCTTCTGGGAGATTTATAAATTTACCTCCTACATTTAGGTCCTTGGTCCATTTTGTATTAGTTTTTGTATGTGGCATAAGGTATCAATCAGTCCAACCTCATTCTTTTTCATGTCACTATCCGGTTTGCCCAGCACCATTGTTGAAAAGACTATCCTTTCCCCAAGTGGACTCAACTACAAAGGCTGGTGATTGTTGAGAGGCCATGGTAGAGACTGGTGCAGGCTACCAAGCCATCCAGTGCACCGTATGCAAACGTCATAGATGCTGAGCAGTTCAGATAGGTCACAGGATCGAGCAGTGTTATTCACAGGGAAGCCCAGTTCCTGGAGTCCTTTCACTTTAGCTGATATCCAGAACGAGGTAGGTGGGTGAGGGCTGAAGGATGGGACCCAGCCGCCTGGGAAATGGGGCCAGACGTTGCTGGGGCAGAGCCTCGGACTCCACCCAGGTGAGTGAAGACAGAGGCAGGGCCTGACTGACAGTGACTCTGAGTGCCAGGTGAGAGGACCTCTCGCTGAGGCTGGGCTCAGTGCTCAGATGGGGAGTCAGCAAAGTGCGGCGTGGACATTCCCGGAATTCCCATGTCTCACCCTCACGCACGCCAGATCCAAGGTGATGGGACGACTGGGGCCCCACTTGGGAAGTGGGGTCAAAGGCGGCTGATAAACTGCCACCACGGCCGGGAAGTGAGATGGGCCTGGCCTTCAGGTGAAGGGCACCATGAGTCCCAGCTGTACGGCCACTTGGTAATAAAATGACTAGACAAGCATCTCCCGTCTTGAACTTGTTCCATAGGCTTTGAGTGTGTTCTGCTTTCTATTTTATTCATTTAAATAAATTCACTTAATTCACTTAAATAAATTCATTTATTTATTTAAGTTTGAATGCTTGTCAAGATTGACACTTGACTTCTCAACGTGCACTCCTCAGAACATGGCCAGTCAGGACCCTCTTCTGTTGCAGGTGTGCCCACTGCCTTGTGCCCCGCCCGTCTGACCCCTTTGCCCGCTACTGTCTAGAATGTGGCTCTTCTGTCCCGCCCATATTTGGCTGTCGTCTCCCACCCCCAGAAGGAGCTCAGGTGAGCAGCAGAATCCTTAAAACCTTCTTCCATTGGTTTATCTGATCTTTGTGTGCAGCAGGAGCAGAGTACCTGGCACGCGTGAACCACAAACAGAAATACTTGTTGAAAAAATTACTAGCAAGTGAATCTTGTACTATCCAGACTGCTACTTAGGAATGAAAAGCTTGTTTGTGATGCCATTTCTTTTGTGTGGCCTTGAAGAAGCGTAGGCTCAGAAAAAGACTGAAGTCTTTTTATTTCAATGATTCACATATGGATAAGTACATGTTTCCTACTTATGTGATATTTCTGTTCATAACCTGGGGACAATAAGGAAATATATTCTAGAAATAAATGACCAGGAGTACTAATTACAAGTCTGTATATCCATAGGGTACTTCATTCTGTCCAAAGAAGCTGTTTATATAGGCTATAGATTGATCAGTATATCTAAATTAAAATTTTGGCTAAGTGTAGATAATAATTGATATTATCCTACCATTAAGTCTGTAGTTAGTTAGAAAACGTACTTGGCTTACTACAAATCAAAACCTTCACCAAAATGTGTTCATCTTTTATGCACGTGATACTTTGGGGGTTTTTTGGACTAAGGTTTACAAAATGATATAAAAGGATCTGTGAAATTGACCATTTAAAAAAGATAGTCACTGAGAAAAAGTCACTATTCAATAAATTCAGAGTCCAGAGTTTTAGGATTGAGTTATGCATTTAAGCAAGTGGCCAGATACTAAATGGATACACTGTAGAAGTCACTTTACTTCCATGATATATTTTGAACTCCTCGTAAAAGATGGGACAGCAAATAAAACATGAACAGGTCTCATTGGTTTGAATTTTCCCTGCTTATATTTATGGGTGCAATGTCAAAGTTATTTTTTACTGACCTGCAAACAGATTTTCAAGACTTTCTTTGTTATTACAGGGAGAAAAGTTTATCAGGGATTATAAATATTCAAAATGATGACATTTGCAACATCTATACTGCCTGTAAATGATATTTATTAACGTGCTCTAATGTATAAAAAGCTTTGTAATTTGACCTATTGAGTTCTTATTGTGTCCTGCTCTCAGCTGGGTTTCTGGTACTCAAAGGGGCGATCCTACTCCTAGGATCCCAGACCCAAGCCACTCAGGGTCTCATTAGAAAGATGCAGAGGGGTGCCTCTTCATCCTGCCTTGTGGATTTCTCCGTAGCCAGCTGGTTGATGTTAATTTTTGTCAGTAGAGGCCCATTGCTGGGTGGCACACTGCAGGAGAAAGGGCTCGACTGCTCTTCCTGTTTCTGCTGTGCTTCCCTCTCCCCGTGCTCTGACGGTGCTCAGATAACCTGCAGGACACCTGGTTGTGCTGAACCCCGGTGAACTGCATGGCATCTCGTGAACAGCTTCTCAGTGGGCTCCGCGGGTACCCAGCCAGCTTCCAGAAAGTCTCTCAGGCATCCCAGGGGGCAGTTTCCCAGCACATTTCATCAGCAGCCTGCGCGTGGCTTCCCAGCATGTCCTGCCAGCTCCCCAGGGGGAGAGTCCTCATGAGTTTCATAGGATCCCGCTTGCTCTGGGGCCAGCTCTGGTCTGTGTCACCCCAGTGAACTTCTCTGCCATCCAGTGGGTGGCAGCCACACCCAGTTCAGTAAGTGCCTCTTCCAGACCGGATCCTCTTCAGGTCCCTGCCTCAGCCGGAGCAGCAGTGGCTCTCCCCATCCTGGGTAGTCCTGTATCCTTTCGAGTTCGCTTTACCCACTAGCAGTTAGTCCTCTGTTATTAGTTAATAACTATTTATATTAAACTTTCCCTGTTTAAATTACCCTGAGCTTTCTGTCTCCTGACTTGACTTTGACTGATACAGAGTTGGTACCAGGAGCGGCCCCAGGAACTAGACCTGCTAAGAAGCGGTTTGGTCCTTCCCTTTGCTTGGGGGCAGCGCTGAGCTCCTTGCCCATGGGAAACAGGATGCTAGCAATTCATAGCATGAAGCGGCATCACGAGAAGTCAAGCTACCACACGGGCCTGGTAGTGAGGAAGCATCACCTGAAGCAAGCCTCTGGGGTGGCCAGGTGGCCGCTGCACTTGACGGTTGTGGTAGCAGTGATGATACCAGCCAGGGCCGTGGACAGTCCTCCTGAGCACCTGGGAGCATCACAGGAACCGACAAGCTCAGGACCTTTCACTCATAATCCAAGAACCAGAGCGCCCCTATGACAGCCCCAAAAGAACCTATTTCTTGTAGCTCCAGGGATTTGCTGCTGAAAGCAAACACAAATTTAGTTGGATATGTTGGTGAGTTATAGCATAAGCTGAATTCACTTTATCACCACGTTTCTTTTGTGAAAGTTCGGGTATGTATTGGGACAGAACAGGATCCTGAAACTGGGAATGGAGATGTTGGCTTGGACCCAGATGAAATGCACATTCTTTTTTTTTTTTTTTTTTTTTTGCGGTTCACGGGCCTCTCACTGCTGTGGCCTCTCCCATTGCGGAGCACAGGCTCCGGACGCGCAGGCTCAGCGGCCATGGCTTACAGGCCCAGCCACTCTGCGGCATGTGGGATCTTCCCGGACCGGGGCACGAACCCGCCCCTGCATTGGCAGGTGGACTCTCAACCACTGCGCCACCAGGGAAGTCCGAAATGCACATTCTTGATTCCCTAAATTACTCTGCCAGTGGATGAGCTGGCCCTCCTGTCTGAGGATGCTAGCCTTCCTTTCCTTGAAATCTCTGTGATAACCTCGCCTGGGGCAGTGGCTTTGAAAGGGGATGTGTATTCTCATCAAGACTCACCGTAGCCATCCTGTAGCATGACTACGGTCCAATCCCAGCTGCTCTAGAGGGACAGGTGTACTCTGTGATCCAGGACAAAAAGCTTACACATGAAAAGAAGAGCACAATTTTGCTAACGTGTATTGGCAGAATCTTGGGGGACAAGTCTGGGAGTGGATTTTAAATGAGGGCAGAATATAACACTAAGTTGGGCCAAATTCGCTGATATACATGCCTCTTTTATAGATCCTGGATTGATTTTAATATGTTAGCTAATGAAGCTGGCGGTGACTCCAGCTGCTTTTGGGGTTGGCTGACTAAAACTTGGACTCAGTAGTAGCCTATGGTCAGTGAGACTCGATGCTAAGTCTTTCCTGATATCATGTTGGAGTAGGTTTGTCAGGTTTGTCCTGTGTGCCCCCAACTCTCACCTGCATTTCACAAGAAGGCCCAGAAGACATGTCCTTCAATAAGGCATAGAGTTAGGAATACGTATTAGTGAAAGGAGCGCCTGCATCCTTGAAAAGTTCCATGGCTGCTTTCCTTGGAGGCCAGACATGATCATGGGTGATGCCACTCTTGAGATGGGCTCCCTGATTTCAGGGAGCTAGCAGGATTCCAGAGGTCAAGTGGCAGCACTTAACTGCCAAAGACAAGGTGGGCACATCTACCGTAAAAGGCCGCAGCAACATATCAGTAATCAGAATCTGATCGTGGTCTTCCTAAGAATGAAACAGATGGGCAGCCTACTAGTGTCTTGCTTGGTTTATATAATAGAAAAAAAAAATCACATGTTTTGTAGCCAAATACGTGACTTGAGCCACCACAGTGGAACATCCAAGGGCGTCACCCAGTTTCAGGACTTAAGTCGATTCGCAAACCCACAGCTCCCTAACTGAAGGGCGGCTGGGTGTCCTTGAGGATGGACCCTGCATCATTGCAAGTACATGTCATAGGTCATCCTTGAAGCCTTTTCCAGAGGGACCTGTGCCTTGAGGAAGAGGAAATGCCTAAACCTTTGGGGGCTTACTAGATACTAGCTCTGAGTTGATGCTGATCCTTACAGTTCCAAAACGCCACTGTGGTCCACCAGTAAAAGTTGGGGCTTAGAGTCGTCAGGTGATGACAGATGGAGCCTTACCTTAAGGCTGACTCACAGTTTTCGCTTCATGTATTCTGGGGACTTGTTGTTATGTTCATGTACACTTATAATTGCTGTGTCTTCCTGATTTATTGACCCTTTCATCATCACAAAATGCCTCTCTTTGTCTCTAGGATCATTTCTTGTTTTTAAAGTCCTTTTTTCCTGATATTTATGCAGTCACTCTAGCTCCCTTACCCTTACTATTTCCATTATATACCTTTTTCTATACGTGTATTTTCAACCTATTTGTATCTTTGAATCTAGGTCATGTCTCTAGTCAGGCATACCTCTCGTTTTTTTATCCCATCTGACAGTCTCTGCCTTTTGAATGTGGTGTTATTGTCTATTCACATTTAATGTCTTTAATGATATGGTTGGATTTACATATGCTGTTTTGCTGTTTGTTTTCTATTTGTCTCACGTCTTTTTTGTTCCTCTGTTCCTCCTTTACTTCCTTCTTTTGTGTTAAATAAATAATTTTTAGTATGCCATTTTCATTCCTATGTTTCCTATTTTTTTTTACTATTTTAAAAAGTTCTTTTCTTTTTAAAAGTTATTTTCTAAGAGAATGCTAGAGATTACAACATACTCCTTAATTTCTCAAGTCTATTTCAGAATAATTTAATTTAAATCCAGTAATACACAGAAGCTTTGCTCCAATATATCTTCTTTTCCTCCCCTCAGAAACAATTTCTATTGACTGTTTGTTTCCCCTGAGTACTGGTCACACTTTCTTGTTTTTTGCACATCTCACAATTTTTTCTTGAATTTTGGACATTTTAGAGAGTATAATAAGTCTGGATTCTGACTTTTTCTCCTTGTGGTGTTGTTTTGGTTTTTTTGTTTGTTTACTTGGATTAACTCTTTCAAGCCTGTCTTCCCTGCAGTTTTCAGCCACTAATATCAGGGTTTTCCCCTTGTTTTATTTATTTATTTATTTATTTATTTATTTATTTATTTATTTATTTATTTACTGTGGTACGCGGGCCTCTCACTGTTGTGGCCTCTCCCGTTGCGGAGCACAGGCTCCGGACGCGCAGGCTCAGCGGCCATGGCTCACGGGCCCAGCCGCTCCGCGGCATGTGGGATCTTCCCAGACCGGGGCACGAACCTGTGTCCTCTGCATCGGCAGGTGGACTCTCAACCACCGCACCACCAGGGAAGCCCCCCTTGTTTTATTTTTAAGCCTGGGATCAGCCCTGGGTGTGCATAGCTTAGACTTCGACTGAAGATTGGCCAGAAGTTGTGCTCAAACACCTTGGTACTCCAAGGCTTCCAGTCTCTGCCGAGGGATCTGTTGTGGGCTGGGCGGAACATTCAAACTTCAGGCTGTTTTCAGGCCTGCCCCAGCTCCTACTTTATGCTGAGCTCTCTTGTATCTTCATGTGCAGCCAAGGATGTGTGGGTGGCTTGGACCCTCTTAGGTCTAACGCTGCACATCTGAACATCTTCCAGTCAACTGAGGGTGTGGGAGGAGCTTATCAAGCCCCCTAGAGATGACCTACCTTCTGGAACTCCCCTTCAGGTCCCTGGCTAGTTGCTGGTTCATCAGTTGCCCCAAACAGGACCATGAGCTCAGGCTAGTGGATCCACTGTCCTCCCTGTTTGCTTGCCACTGAGATCATCACCTTAACCGTGCTCCAAGTCACACGAGCCCTGCCCGTCAGCAGCCGCGAAGCTGCTGCTTTTCACAGCCCTCCCTGCTCTGTGGAGCCTCCACGCTGACAGAGCTGGAGGAGGATGGGGACAGCCCAAGCAAGACCCAACAGACGTGTGGTGTCCTTGCACGAAGTTCATTACTTTTCAGTTTGTTGTCTGTCTTTGGTTGACTTTCAGAATTTTTAAAGTTTTATCCAACTTTATAATTGCTTTTTGGAGAGAAGATGTGTCGATTTCCTCACTCCATCATGCTGTAAGCTATTTTTTCTTTTCTTTATACCTCTCTTTTCTACAATAAACATGTTTTTACTTTAATAGGAAGGAAATAAGAATAAAAGTGGTAATTATTTAAAAGAAATTTTTATTAAAGCAAATTAAACCTTACATTTTAAGATCTACTTATACCTTCAGTTTTTGCCAACCTGACCTCGTTCTTTGTGCAGATGGGCTTATGTGCAGAATGTGAAAACCTGGTGCCCGTGAATACGCCCATCTGTGTGGTCTGTGAGGCTCCTCTCACTCCACAGCTGCAGCCACAGGCCAACCTCCGCTTGAAGGTAATGAAATGTGAATCCATAAAAGTGTGAATAAAACACATAGAAATTAATGTTCAAACCATTAAACATCTTTCTTCAGCTGATGGAATTGGCTAACAATTGATAAGCTGATACCTGTGAACAAAATCCACTCTCATTTTTGGAAAGGCATCTGCCCAAGAGTTTAACTTGCCAGTAGGATCTAAATATCAAGAGAGATACACAGAAATGTGTTCCCTGAACATGGATTTGGAGGACAAATTGCACTGCAGCTAACACAGACAGTTGTTTACTTCATATATTTAAACTCGAACATTGTAATTAATATTGACTTTTCATCTTGTCCTTAAAGTCACTTCATGTTTTCATTTGCTTTGTTTGATTATGGGTCTCTATTACGTAGAAAAGAAGGATTACAGCTAGTCACATGGATGAAAAAGTTAAGTATCATCATGAACATTAAAAAAATCTTGTTAGACAAATGATGTCATGCCATGAAAATTTTTTTGGTAGAATTATTGAACATACAAGTGTATCTTTTCTCCATTTTTCAATTTATAGTCCCATTCACCTCCTTTTTACTTGACCTCAAGTGAACGTCGCTAGAGGATGAAATAGATTTTAATAAAGATAACTTTGGGGATTAAAAAAGCAAGAATTTTTAGCAATAAGGGAAGTGCGTGGACTTAACGTATAATTAGGACTGTAGCACTCCAAAAATGACCTTGTGGAGTCTATGTGGGCAAAGTTTATGAGAGAAAAGGTAAGTCCACTTTTTCTTACATGTCCCAGCTCCCCTTCACTGTGAAAAAAATGTTCAAAAGTATCCCAGGCTAAGTAAACCTTCAGAAGTGAGATTTTGAAGAACTGGCTGGGCCAAAGTCAGGTAGATGAAAATTTACTAATCTTTTTGTTTGATGACTGTTTTCAATCTTAAGAAACTTTAAAAGTCACTGCAGGAAGCCACCATACAGCCCTGGAGGCCTATCTCCAAACTTCCTATACATGAGAGTGAGACACCAGCTTCTCTCTTGTTTAAGTCACCATGATTTTGGCTGTTCTGTCAATCACAGCAGCACCTGTTCTCGCTAATATTTACATTATCCGGGATATTTGAAGATAATATCATTTCGAACCCTTTGAACTATTCAAAACAGGAGGAATAGGGGTAAGTGTTGGCTGAGAGCCAGGTTCAGTATATATCATGTCACCTTCAGCATTTGAAACCCAGACTTCTTCCCATGTTGTGGAAAGACAGGGGGTACAAAGGTATAAGCAAGTCCTCTGTTGAGGATAAACATAGGACTTCTATAGTGATTAGGACCCTCAAATCCAGGAGTGACCCCCTTTTTTTTGCCTTCTCTCTTTTTTTTTAACATCTCTATTGGGGTATAATTGCTTTACAATGTTGTGTTAGTTTCTGCTGTATAACAAAGTGAATCAGCTATATGCATACATATATCCCCATATCTCCTCCCTCTTGCGTCTCCCTCCCTCCCTCCCTATCCCACCCCTCCAGGCGGTCACAAAGCACCGAGCTGATCTCCCTGTGCTATGCAGCTGCTTCCCACTAGCTATCTATTTTACATTTGGTAGTGTATCTATGTCCATGCCACTCTCTCACTTCATTCCAGCTGACCCTTCCCCCTCCCCACGTCCTCAAGTCCATTCTCTATGTCTGCGTCTTTATTCCTGAGAGTGACCCCTTTTTAAAGTACAGTTTTGAGGAGAGAGACAATCACTTGAAACTGATTTCTACTCTATTAATGGGCCAAAGGCAGAACATATACCTTATAATGAGGAAATCAATTGATAATTCAAAGATGAAGTTTAGAAAATCAAGCCTGTTTGACTTCTGATGTTGAGTTTTCAAAGAGAGTCATGGAATTGCTGAGCACCCAAGCTTCACATTAGCTAAAAATGCCTCACATGGGCACAGCTTCAGTAAAGGGCTCTCTAAAACATTAACTTTCTCAAGACCTTAGGAAATAATGATTTAGGGTACATTTATCATTATCTCCAGAAGTGAGAATCTCAGGACCATTTCTGTTGGCACGGTGTTTTTTTCCCTGGTGTTTTGTCTGTGTTAACATTGGACTCATACGATTTACTGTTGTTTTTAATAAAGACGTGACTTCAACAGCTGTATGTCTTATACTATTAGTTACACTGCTTTAGTTGAGCTGCTTTTACCAAAGCATTTGGGTCACTCTGGGCGCTCCATCCTCTTCTTTTTTGTGTACTTTACCATGTACACAATACGTTCTGCACCCTAAGAATTTACTGGAATAAGTCTGAGCTCCCAGCAGTGCCAGGTGGCACAGGGAGTGGTGTGAGCCTGAGAAGCAGTCGCTGGACACCTGCTCTAGGGTCACTGAACAGGGATGATTAAGGAAAGGAGCCTGAGGAAGGAGCGAGGTCCCCAGGCAGCTGGCATCCCTCACCAAGGCGCAGCCATGAACCTTCCTTCAGGTTCGCCCAGTTTCTCGGGGTTCCACCTTGCCCCTCCCGTGCCAGCCCTCAGCTACTGAGCAGCTTTTTCAAAGGCACCTTTGGATGTGGCTTTACCAGCTGCTGCTTCCCGGACCACCCTCTAGGGCTCTGCTCGCTGCATTCCCCGGGCTGTGACCCCTGCACCCACTGCCCCAGTGATCTGGGCCCCCGCTTGCCGTGGTGGCAGGGGGCACAGAGGAGGATTCGTCAGCTCTTATCAGGGGCCAGGGCCAGGGATAGCTTTGAAGAGAGGGTGTCATCTGAGCAGAAGTTGTAGGAGGCACAGGCATTTGCCATATGGGAAGGGGTGGGACAAAGAGAAGTGATGCGTGGGTGTGTGTTCAGGTATGAGGTGGAGGAGGGGGGCGTGCCAGAAAGATGCACAGAGACCGGAAACTGCAGGATGTGCTCCAGAACTTTGCAAGCAGTTCGGGTTCGTGAGCTGCAGAAATGCTGGCGGGGCCCGTGGGCTGTGGGAAATGGTGCCTTCTCTACCCTTCTTTCCCAATGGACTCTGGAGGGTTAAAAGCAAGGAAGGCTTTTAATCAGACTTGATTTTTAGAGCGACCTTTGTCACCGTAACATCTGATCTGCTGGGAAATGCCTGATTTTTACGATGGGACATTCCGTATTGCTGCTACCCACAGAAGGACCCTGGTTGGAAATCTTCATCCCAGTGGCTTTCCCAGAAGTTATAAGGGCGACAGATTTTTAGATGACATTCTCACCCAGAGAGCCTCCTCTGAGGTCAGTGGGAACACCTGTGTAAGCTGCTCACGGAAGCCAGCGTGCCGTCCCTCCCCAAAGCGCCAGCAAGGCCAGTTGATGCCTCCCTCCCATTTCTAGGTTGGTCTCCATCTCACTCCACAAAGTACACAGAGCACCATCGGTCCTCTTCCTGCTGTGATGCAGACAGACCCAACCGCTGTGGCAGGCTTCTCTTGTGTTGATGTAAAGCCCTTGTCAACGCTGAGGAATTTTGCTGCATCAGATACTTTTTTCTACTGCCAGGATTAGAAGATATAGTAGCAGGAGTTTCTTCTTTTATCCTCTGGCCTGTATTTCAGAATAGGAGAGGATTTTATGTTTTTAAAAATTTTCTAATTTTCAGTAACACGTGAAATAGTCCAAAGATATACAATGAAGTGTGTAATTTCCCTACCCCACCTCTGTTTCTATCCCCTGAAATAACCAATGACAGCAGCTTAGTGAGTGTCCTTCTATGTATTTATCTAGATGCACAGAAACATATTTCTATATATTCACACATTTAAATTTGGTTTTGTTTGTTTGACTCTTCCTGCCTCCCTCCCTCCCTTTTCTTTCTTATTTTTTAAATTAATTAATTGATTGATTTATGGCTGCATTGGGTCTTCATTGCTGCCCACGGGTTTTCTCTAGTTGCGGAGAGAGGGTGCTACTCTTCATTGCGGTACGCGGGCTTCCATTGTGGTGGCTTCTCCTTGTTGCGGAGCACAGGCTCTATGTGCGCGGGCTTCAGTAGTTGTGGCTCGCGGGCTTAGTTGCTCCACGGCATGTGGGATCTTCCCAGACCAGGGCTCGAACCTGTGTCTCCTGCATTGGCAGGTGGATTCTTAACCACTGTGCCACCAGGGAAGTCCCTCTTTCGTTCGTTCTTTCTTTCTTTTACAAAAAACAAAGGCATCCCTTTGGCCGTTTTCTACAGTTGAAAACTAATGTCAGCATCTCCCCTTAGACCAGAACACATGAACTCTTTTAGAAAGAGACCTTCAGCTTCCTTCTGGCTCTAACTAGCAACACATGTTTTACCTCCAGGACTCCCATTGTGTCTGGGGTTCCTGGAATCTGTGAGGCTTAGGGCTGGGATCCCCGTGAAGTCATTACTCTTTGAAAGAGATCTGAGGACTCACACAGCGAGGGCACAGGTACCTCCTATGAGACCCCAGCCCCTCGCCCAATGATTCAGGGCTAATGCCAGTGTAACCACCGCTCTGTGTCAAGTTGACCTTGGCATCTTACAAAATCCTCTTTGAGATTAAGTTTGCCAGTACCTACTGGTTTGTGTCAATTAAAGCTTATCATTTTGGAGATTAGAAAATTGTTCTCATCTTCCAGCTGCTTTGTAAGGAAAAGTTTTACCCCAGTGACTAAGCCGGGTCCACGAAATTGCTTGGAACCGTTCAACTGGTCAATGTGTTGCCAGTGCTGTGGATGAGGCAGCAAACGAGGGTATTGGCTTTTTATAAAGTGCTTGTTGTAAATGTTTAGGATCCTCATTAAGGCTGCCTGGTGGTGGCCTGAGTCCCACATCATCCCTACGGACATATGTGAATCTATGATGTAGTGATTGTGATACAAGGTTTTTATCTGGGGGTCATGGTCACTGCTCTTCAAGAAGTGAGCCGCGTGGTGTCAAGAAGCCACCCCAGAAACCATGAGGAAAGCCTGTCGACCAAGAAGGCTGTGCTTACTGGACCGAATACAGTGAGATGAACCAGCACTTTGACCATCTTAGCAGCATCTCAGAAGAGAGAAGATGGGGAAGGGTATTTATAGGGTTTCAGTACCGCGGTTGGGCGATTTTAAAGAGAATTTGACAGGAATGCAGCCTGAGGTAAACTGTGAGCTTTGGAAGATGAGGATGTGCCAGTGCAGGTTCATTGGTTGTGACAAATGCACCATCTGGTGCGGGATGTTCATACTGGGGGGTTGTGTGTGCGGACAGGTGTGTATATGGGAACTCCCTGTAATGTCTTCTCAGTTTTGACGTGGACCTTAAACTACTCTAAGAAACAAAGATTATTAAATTCAAAAAAAATTGTTTGAATGTTATTTTATTTTTTTATACAGCAAGTTCTTATTAGTTATCTATTTTATACATGTTAGTGTATATATGTCAATTCCAATCTCCCAATTCATCCCACCACCACCACCACCCCCGCTGCTTTCCCCCCTTGGTGTCCATATGTTTGTTCTCTATGTCTGTGTCTCTATTTCTGCCCTGCAAACTTGTTCATCTGTACCATTTTTCTAGGTTCCACATATATGCATTAATATATGATACTAATTTTTCTCTTTCTGACTTACTTCACTCTGTTTAAAGAGAGTTTTGCAAGGCAGTATTGGGATTGGGCAAAGTTAGTTTGGCCTGGGCAGAGTTATGTCATGCTAGTTGTTTTTTCTTTTAATAAATTTATTTATTTTAAGCTGCATCAGGTCTTCGTTGCTATGTGCAGGCTTTCTCTAGTTGCGGTGAGCAGGGGCTACACTTTGTTGCGGTGCACGGGCTTCTCACTGTGGTGGCTTCTCTGTTGCAGAGCACAGGCTCTCGGCATGAGGGCTCAGTAGTTGTGGCTCGTGGGCTCTAGAGCGCAGGCTCAGCAGTTGTGGCACACAGGCTTAGATGCTCTGCAGCATGTGGGATCTTCCCGGACCAGGTCTTGAGCCCATACTCCCTGCATTGGCAGGCGGATTCTTAACCACTGAGCCACCAAGGAAGCCCCTGTCATGCTAGTTTTCATTATTTATTTATTTATTTATTTTCATAAAAATTTCATATCTTTAAGGTGGTGATTTTTTTTTTTTCGGTACACAGGCCTTTCACTGTTGTGGCCTCTCCCTCTGCAGAGCACAGGCTCCGGACGCACAGACCCAGCGGCCATGGCTTATGGGCCCAGCCGCTCTGTGGCATGTGGAATCTTCCCGGACCGGGGCACGAACCCGTGTCCCCTGCATCGGCAGGCGGACTCTCAACCACTGCGCCACCAGGGAAGCCCCGGTGGTGATGCTTTGATATACATATACAGAGTGAAATGATTATTTCAGTCAAGCTAATTAACATATCCATCTTTGTATACTGGAAATTTGCTAAGAGAGTAGATTCCAGGTGCTCTCACCACACACACACAGACACACACACGTACACAAATGGCAGGTATGGAGGACATACTAGTTCTATTTATTTTTTTATTTTTTAAAAGTTTACCCATTTATTTATTTTTATATTTACTTATTTATTGGGTTGCACCAGATCTTAGTTGCAGCACGTGGGCTCCTTAGTTGTGGTATGCAAAGTCTTAGTTGCGGCATGCGAAGTCTTAGTTGCGGCATGCATGTGGGATCTAGTTCCCTGACCAGGGATCGAACCTGGGCCTCCTGCATTGGGTGTGTGGAGTCTTATCTGCTGAGCCACCAGGGAAGTCCCAGGACATACTAGTTTTAGATTGTGGGTCCTGCAAGTTGAGGGCCATTGGACTTAATAAGTAAGCAGTTTTACTTAGTTTATAGTTTTCTCTTTCTAGAGTATTTCTTGCAGCAAACAGATGGATTATTTTCATTTGATCTCACTGTATTTTAACTGAGGGACAGGAAATGTGTTTCACTTCTCAGTGGATTCTACCAGATCAGGAAGATCACTGCCTTAAATCTCACAGAAAAGCTCTGATGATTGCAGATTATGCTTTGGGGACCTTAAGCAACTGGGGAGAAAGCTGGAACTGGGAGGTGTCAGGACCCACGGACAGCAAGTCTACGGTTCTCTGCCATTTTGAGGAGCAGTGAGTTGGCCTCTGCCCTTGAGGCGTTCTCTGGGCTGGGAACTGTGGTTTCCCGAGCTGGCTCTGGCTCCTAGGAAGACCTTGGGTTCTTTTACGTAAGTGGGACTTGAGGATGACTTGGAAAGGACAGGGGAATTCTGCAGAATAGTCCAGTGACTAAACAGATGTTAGTTACCAACCTCCCATGGCCGAACTCTGGCTAGGCTGTGTTAACCATCTTTTCTTTTTCTCTTGTTGTTTTCTGTATTGCAGCTTATCCCCAGGTTCCTGACTCAGAAGGTTGAACTTATGACCCATTTTCTAAGATGGTCTTTTTACTTTTCCATTTCTAAGTGAGAAACTACAGAGCAAATCTAAATTCATTTAATATAAAGCCCCGTGGGTAGACCCCAGGCCAAGAACTAGGTTACTTGTAAACGTATACTCTTTTGCTGGTCTTGGGCCTTCCTGTTTATTGTTGAAGCCAGGAGACGGAGCCCACCAAGTAGCACAGTTTCCACAATGAAAAAAATGATAACTCAGAAGCAGTGCAACATAGTCACTTTGCCTTCCTAAGGCCAAATGAGTACTCTCTTTCAGTTTTTTCATTTTGGGGTTTGTTTCTTTCAAAACTATGTTCATTTGTCTGACACTTTATGTTGTAATAATTCCTAAATCCAATTTCAGGGTCTGGGTGTTAGTATAGGGCCTCTAGCTGGCTGATCGGCTGGAAAGACTGCTTAATGATTTCCTTGCACAGCTGTTTGCTCAAAGGAACACCTATTTCTTTTTTTTTTTTTTTTTTTTTGCGGTACGCGGGCCTCTCACTGTTGTGGCCTCTCCCGTTGCGGAGCACAGGCTCCCGATGCGCAAGCTCAGCAGCCATGGCTCACGGGCCCAGCCACTCCGCGGCATGTGGGATCCTCCCGGACCGGGGCACGAATCCATGTCCCCTGCATTGGCAGGCGGACTCTCAACAACTGCGCCACCAGGGAAGCCCTCTTTCTTTTTTTTTTGAACAGTACTTTGATTTCTTGGACTTAAAGAATTTACATACTAAATACTGAATAAGAAAGAAATAGAAAGCGTGATTAAATAAATATGAAACTTCTCAATTCTGGCTTTCATGGCTTTCAGAGTATCATGCCTTGAAATAAAACCTTAAACTTGAATCAACCTACAGATGCCACTTCAAATCAGCACAGCTACATATGGTTTCCCTTTTTGCATGGTGTGTGTGTGTGTGTTCAAACTTGTGTTCCATGTAAGTTATTTTGAAAGATAAGTTTTAGATCATGAAATCATCAGAATATCTGACTGCTAGTCATCATGGTGGTAGATAATGTACCTCTTATATTATTCCACCTTATTAACACCCTTTAGTCCTAGTATGCTATACTATGCAGATGAATTGGCAGGAAAAATGAATACATTTATCTGTGAAGAAATGAGAGAGCCTCCGTGGAAACATGTATTTCTCATTCTCTGTTTTCAAGGAGAAAGCGATCTGCCGCACCTGCGGCACAGGGAACCCTGCTCACCTGAGATACTGTGTCACCTGTGAGGGGCCCCTGTCTTCATCACAAGAGGTAGGTTGATTGCATGTGCCAGTCCTGTATTTTAATGGCTGATAAATGTTCAGTGTTAGTGATAAGAAATATAGTCTGCAGAGGGGAGAGGAAGTTTGTAGGGGAGGAGAGGGGAGAGACCAAAAGAAGCTGCTCACGGTAAAGTGAAAGCAACATTTCTACGTTCACCAGTACAAAACTGTTTTCAAAGTCTTCAGGGTGATTCAATCAAGTTGGCAATTTCTTACAATTTCGTTTAGTGACTGCATGGAAGGCTGGTGGCAGCCAGTGGGGTAGGGGCCGTTCACATTTCACTCACGGGCAGGCACGTCTGTGTGGACTGTGCCTGCTGTGTTTTTTTGTTTTTGTTTTGTTTTGTTTTTTTAAGAAAAAATTTAAGCTTTATCTTGGTAAAACATTCCAGATTCCCTCAGATCACAGCATATCAATAAGCAAAATGTACACATACTGATTTTATACCGCATGTCAAGTCCCAAATTCCCGATCCTAGGAAAGCAAGTTGCAAAATACAAGTGCTGGTAACAACTATAGGTAGTATTTTAAACAAAAATCAGTGAGTTTTCAGCACTCAAGTGAAATGAGGCTTTAACCAAAAAGAGACTCAATTCCACAGTGTGCCTGCTGTGTTTTGAAATTGAGAGCGTGGTGGGCACCCATCACTGGGTTTCCTGCCAGCCTAACTTGAGTGTTTAAAATGAAGGAATTTACATATAGTGAATAGGTTCCGTGTAGCTGATCTGTTTTATGTTTATAAAATGTTCTGATGAAGTTTAAAATTACTTCCTGGTGGCTCTTGCCCTGGCCTAACAATCCCATGAAGAAGTCGGCGTTTACTAGCCAATTTAGAAGAAAAATACTTGCTTCCTTGGGGGCGTTGTATAATATTTCTCTCTGTTTGGGGGCTTCTCATCTCGGAGCAATTACTTGGGAAGCTGGACAAGCATGTGATGGTCAGTGTAGTCAGCACGTTAGTGTCAGCAGGCAGGGGGTTGCGATCCCGGGGCCGCCAACACAAAGTACCGCAAACCGAGTGGCTGGAAACAGCAGAATTTCATTTTCTCACAGTTTTGGGCACCTGAAGTCCAGAATCAAGATGCTGCCAGAGCCCTGTTGTCCATGATGCTCTAGGGAAGGAACTCTCTCCAGCTCCCTGTGGAGTGCATCACTCCAGTCACCTGGCCACCTTCTCCCTGTATGACTTACACCCTCTTCCCTCTGGGTGTGTATCTCTCTGTCTCCCTTTTTTATAAGGACACCAGTTATACTGGATGAGGGCCCCCCTAATGACCTCATTTTATAATAACTTGATTACCTCTGTAAAGATCCTATTTCCAAATAAGGTCATATTTTTTTAAGAAAAAATTTAACCCTAGGTGCTGGGGTTAGGACTCCTCTTTGGAGGAGATACAATTTACCTTTAAAAAAATCTTTGTTTTTCATATACTTGTAACTTCTTTTCTCTGCTTTTATTTAAATTTTTCTTTTTAATTGTTGATTTACAACAATTCACCCCTTAACAGGAAGGTTGGCCAAGATATCTTTTTTTTTTTTTTAATTGGCCACACCACGTGGCTTGTGGGATCTTAGTTCCTGACAAGGGATCGGACCCGTGCACCCCTGCTGTGGAAGCACAGAGTATTAACCACTAGATGGCCAGGGAATTCCCCAAGGTATCTGTTAATGCTTTGTCTAATTACTGACAGTCTAAGACTAGCTGATTTAAAGGAACTCTTTTTGTTCCAAGTTTTATAGAGGTATTATTTATAAGCAATAAAACTCACCTATTTTAATTTTACAGGTTAATGACTGTTGGTAGTTATATACAGTCATTTAAACCACCACCACCGTAAAGATACAGAACAATCCCGTTACCGTAAAAAGTTCCCTCATGTTCTTTGGCAGCTGAGCCCCTCCCATAATCACCAGCCCCAGAAAATACTCATCCCTTTGGACACTGTGGCATTGCCTTTTAAGGAAGTATGTAGCTCTTGTGTGCGCGTGTTTGATTTCCTTCATTTACCATAGTGTTTTGAGGTTCATTCATGTATGTATTAATTTTTTAAAACTTTTGATAATTGAGTACTATTCCACCTTATGGATATAATATAACGAATTCATCCATTCACCAGTTAACAGGCACTTGGGTTGTTTCCAGTTTCAGGTTATTATGAATAATGCTGCTGTGAACATTCCACATGCAAGTCTGTGTGTGGACGTAGTTTTCATTTCTCTTGGGTCAATACATAGGACTGGGATTGCTGGTTCCATCTAAGTTCCTCTTTAATTTTATAAGATGTTGCCGTACTTTTTTCCCAAAGTGTCTATACTGTTTTACATTCCTACCAGTGAGATATGGAGGTTCCAGTTTCTCTGCATTGTCACCAGCACTTGGTATTATCAGGCGTTTTTTTCATGACTTCCCCTCTTTACCATTTTAATGTCTGTAGGATCTGTAGTGCGACCGCCTCTTTCGTTCCAGATGTTTGTAATTTGTGTTCTCAGTTTCCTCTCTCTCTCTCATCCTTTCTCCCGCCTTTTCTCTCTTTTTCTCAGTCTCTCTCTCCAGCTAGAGACTTATAATTTTTTTAAATTTTATTTATTTATTTATTTTTAGCTGTGTTGGGTCTTTGTTGCATGTGGGCTTTCTCTAGTTGCGGCGAGGGGGGCTACTCTTCGTTGCAGTGCGTGGGCTTCTCGTTGTGGTGGCTTCTCTTGCTGTGGAGCACGGGTTCTAGGTGCACAGGCTTCAGTAGTTGTGGCACACGGGCTCAGTAGTTGTGGCTTGCGAGCTCTAGAGCACAGGTTCAGTAGTTGTGGCGCATGGGCATGTGGCTCCTTGGCATGTGGGATCTTCCCAGACCAGAGCTCGAACCCGTGTCCCCTGCATTGGCAGGTGGATTCTTAACCACTGCACCACCAGGAAAGTCCCATAGAGACTTAAAACTTTTATTGATCTTTTCAGAGAACTAGCTTCTGGTTCATTGACTTTCTCTATTTTTTGGTTTCGTTTTTTGGAATTTTGCTCTTTATTGTTTCCTTTATTCTCTTTGTTTTAGATTTTATTTAATATTCTCTTTCTGATTTCTTAAGGTGAGAATTCAAATCTTTGATTTAAAATTTTTCTTCTTTTTAAAAAGAGACTACAAATTTATCTCTAAGAACTTCTTTAGCAATATTCCACAAATTTATGTAAGTTGTATTTTTATTATAATTCAGTTTAGTTTTATTAAAATTTTATTAAACTATATTTTCTAACATCCCTTGTGATTTCTCCTTTGGCCTATGATTTATTTAGAGGTTGGTTGTTTAATTTCCAAATATATGGGGTTTCCCTTATCTTATTGTTACTCATTTATAATTTTATTCCATTATAGTCAGAGAACATACCCTCTATGATTTGAGTTATTTTCAGTCAATGAAAATTGTTTTATGGCCCAGTATATAATCTAACCTGGAAAACATACCAGCTGCACTCAAAAGTGTGTTCCGTCATTGTGGGTATTCTATAAATATCACTGAAGTCAAAGTGTAATGTTGCACAGATCTTATATGTCTTTGCTGATCATATTCTAATTGTTCTGATAAATGCTGAGAAAACCTCCAACAATGATTCTGGAATTGTTTACTTCTATCTTTAATTCTGTCACTTTTTGCATCATGTATTTTGTTAAGCACATAAACATTTTTTATTGTTATGTCTTCCTGGTGAATCTAACCTTTATCATTATGAAATTTCCCTCTCTATCTCTTGTAATACATTTTTTCCCCTAAACTTGTTTCAGCCTATATTGATACAGAACCACTCCAGCCTTCCTTTTTATTGTTTACATGGAATATTTTTATCTTTGTATTTACTTTCAGCCTATATAGTTGGACCTTGTCTCTGGCTTCCATATAGTTGTTTTTCCTTTTCATTTTTAAATTTTTGTAATTTTGTTTTTCCTTTTTTAAAAAATAATCCATTGTGATAATTTCTGCCTTTTAAGTGGAATGTTTTGTCCATCAAAGGTTACTATAATTATTGATATGTTTGGTTTTTGATCTACCATTTTATTATTGATTATTGATTTTTAGTTTTCCCATCTGTTTTGTTTCCTTTGTTCCTACTTTCTTGCCTTTTGGGGGTTTTTGAATACTTTTTAGAATTATATTTTAATTTTCTTGTTGACTTTTTTTTTTTGCGGTACGTGGGCCTCTCACTGTTGTGGCCTCTCCCGTTGTGGAGCACAGGCTCCGGACGCACAGGCTCAGCGGCCATGGCTCACGGGCCCAGCTGCTCCGCAGCATGTGGGATCTTCCCGGACCGGGGCGCGAACCCGTGTCCCCTGCATCGGCAGGCGGACTCTCAACCACTGCGCCACCAGGGAAGCCCTCTTGTTGACTTTTTAGCTGTATTTCTTGGCATTATTTTTTAGTAGTTGCCCTAGTGATTAAAATATACATTTTTAACTTTTTAGTCTAATTAGTTACTATTGTACCACATCAGGTTAAATACAGAAATCTTGCAACTATATAGGTTCATATCCTTTCCCCCATCCTTTATGTTACAGTTATACATATTACACCTTTATACATCATAAGCCCTTCAAGAATGTTGTGGTTTATGTTTTAAACAATTGTATGTATCTCTTAAAGAAATTAAGAGAAGAAAGAATATATATATATACACATATACGTATGAATGTATATATGTATAACTGAATCACTGTGCATTTCAATGAAAGGTCTGAAGGCTTTGTATTTAGAAACCCAGATTAGCAAGTTTTGTATCAAAACCCTGCTTTAAGAGCAGGATAAATTGAAATTTAAGTCTGAAGGAAAAGTTTCCAAAGGGTTTCTCCTTTGATTTTATCCCAAAGAGTCTTCCTTTAATTGCACATAAATGGGGCGAGGATAAGTATATACTAAAGGGGTCTTCTTTCTCAGAATCTGTGGGTGTTGGGAGCTGGGGTAGCCTCTTTCTGGAAGGATGTCTGTTTTAGGACAACAGAGCAATCCCTGAAGTAAAACAGGATACACTGGGCGCATAGTTTTCTTTGAGGAAAAATTATCCTTAGTAAACACTTTCTATAATGTGTGCACACATTCCGTTATCAATGGAGTCAGTTATTCATTGATCGATTGATTCATTCAGTAACTACTTGAGTGGCTCCCAGGTGCCAGGTCCCAGGTCCTGTGCTTGTGGGGAAAAGTGTGAAATGAGAGTCCTTTCCCTTCAGGAAATCAGGTCTAGTGGGAAGGAAGCTGACACAGGGAGCCTGACCCTGTGCTGAGCACTCCTGCGGACTGCGCTGCACTTAACCAGGTGAAATCCCGCCGCAGGAGCGCCCCGTGAGGGAGCCACTGTGTTGAAGGGGCTGCATGGAGTCGTGGATGAAAGCCCGGCTATAGCGTAGAGTCGGCTGACCTGGGTTCAGATCGCGGGGCTCACCCCCTCGGTGCCTCGCTTTCCCTCATCTGTAAACAGAGGCGACCAGGGCGCCCGCGTGCCACCTCTGCCGTGGGGTTTAGCAGCGGGAGCAAAGATTCTAGTCCAGGTCCGCCTGCCAGAGTCTCAGAAAGTCTCATGAGACAATCCCAACTCCCTCCCCCAAAGAAAATAATTCTTCTCCTGTGTCAGGAGTGGCAAGTAAGTTGACATTGCCAGATGGAAACCAGAGTCCGAAGGAGAGAGGATGAGCCTCGGCCGTGACCTCTCAGGCCGCCCCCTCTCCTCAGGCTTTTTCTCTAGTAACATCCTCACAGCGAGGGCGGTGGGCACGCTGCCTTTGGCGTCCCAGGTAACGGGGGCTTCAAGATATGTGAGGCACCAGTTTCCTCGACTTTCCATGAAGCAGCGCATGTTCTTTGTTCTAATTTATTCACTGGTGAAGCTCATCATAGTTTTACTCTTTGGGGCAGAAGTACCACCGTATTTCCGGGGTTTGCACTGGCCTGCGGCTTCCTTCTCTTCCGGATCGGGAGGGGGATTGGGGTATTGACCTGCCTGTACGGCCCTGTGTCCACCCGTCCACGTGAGAGCAGGGGAAGCTTGATATGGAGCCGCCATGGGGGTTTTAACACAGCTTCTCTGTGCCTCAGGGGCCCCCGGAGCCAGGCTCCTCCCTTCCACAGCCTTGGTGAAATCGCTTCTTGGGATTTGGGTCCTAGCACCTATTTCCCTAAGAATCTGCAGACAGAGATCATTAGTTCTCTCAGATTGAGAAGGTGTCTCATTGCTGTTTTCATCTGCATTTTTTGAGGTTAAACCTTTTCATTCATCTATTGACCCCTGGTGTTTTCTTCTTTTATGAATTGTCTACTTACCTTTTTAATGAAACACTCAGAATTATTTATGGGAGTAAGGGTCACATGTAAATAATGCAAGAGGTTTTGTGTGAAGGGTTAGTCTCCATTCCCATCCTAGTCCCACGGCTCCTACCCCCAGAAGTAATCACTGTAACCCACTTTCTGAGGTCTTCTTTCAGCCATTCGATGCATTAATAAGTAACTGGTAGTTTAATATGAACACAGACCCAGTTCTTTGCTCCTAGCAGTGTGTCTCGTTAGTAACCTCCTTATTTTTTCTGCTGTCTATATGTCCCGTGGTGCGTTTAGACCATCCCCTGGTGCTGGACGTTTAGGGCTGGCTGTTTCCAGTTATTTCCTCTAAAACCACAATCCTGCAGGGAATGGTCTTGAAAATACTTCTTTGTGAATTTGTCCATCTGTAGGATAAATTCTAGAAGGTAGAATTACAGGGTCAGATGGTATGGGCATGTGTTCTTTGGACGGCTGCAGATTGTATGGTATGGGCGTAATTTGTATGGGAAAATTGTGTCTCTGATATTCATGAAAATATAAAAGTATTTTCTATCCTCTAGCCTGGCGTTGCAACTTGCTACTCCGTTTGTTGTAAATGTGGAGCCAGCAATCACCCATCTGCACGATTCTGTGGCTCCTGTGGTATTTACGTGAAGTCCTTGGCAAGACCTAGTGTGGAGAACAGCTTGGCTCCAGCTGCTGGAGAACCTGGCCCTTTTGCTGAGGTGAGGCCTCCATGGTAGTAAGAACTGGACCCAGGAAGGGGTTGTGACTCTGAATTTGTGTTCTCGACCCTGTGAGCCAACCCAGGGGAAGAGAGCCGAAACACTTAGACCTTTCTCGTGGACTTTCAACTGGGTGTGTAAATACCTTCAACCACGTTATGTTTTAAACACTCGAGTGATTTCTTCAGAATTCAAAGATGTAAATATGCATTTATCTGTAGTAAATCGAGATCTAACTGCGTGTGCAAGGTAATAGATGTAATGTCATTAGGGAGCTTTAAAATACATGGGATAGAATGTACTCTCGTCTCGTGAATTTCTTATGTAGCACACCAAGAACTTTCCCCCTGCTCTTTTATATTTTAGAAAACTTATATTGGGTTCGTACAATTGCTTTCGCCACTTATAACAACTGGGCATATTTGAGGAAAATCTCACAAGGTTATTTTCAGGACTTAATCTGTAACCAGCTTTGTGTTAGACTTTTATGAATTTGTCTAAGCTACAGAAAGACTTTTCGGGTTTCTTCTCTTCTTTAGATTCTTCAAATCTCTTCATTAGAAGAATTTGAAGCTTGATGATTGTTAGAGAGAATGCATGTGCACTCAGCAACTTTGCATTCATTTTTAGGGAGTTCACGGTTCCTTAACCCAAATGAAAACACTTGCAGATCCCGGGACTGCCAATAACCGAGGTGGCACCTTTGTGCAAATGAGACATGGTGTTTTTCTTCTCAAGACAATTGACTGCCATCTGTTGGAAATTGACTGTAATTTACTAATTTTGTTAGACATTTTATTTTGCCATAAAAATTGTCCTAATAAATATGCAAACATACAATGTCCACTAGGTGAATATTACCCCTTTAGATGCATTGCTTTTGTGCAGTGTGCAACGTACATATCCTTGCACGGTGGTCCTCTCAGGTCCCCAGGCCCAGATGCAGGAGAGTGTCTCAGAGAAAATGTAGGTGCCCAGTAGTTGAGTGTGGATGGGTAGTAAAGTCTATGCTCCTCTGGATTGTAGAGCTGAGAGGATAGATTTCCAGGCCTCAGGCGGCAGGACAGGGAGCATCAGTTGATTTGCCGAATTTGAGACAGTCAGTGGACAAGGGGTGGGGCTGGCTTCAGGGCTCAGGCTGGGAGTTGCTGCGAAAAACAAGCAAAGAAGGTGAGACAAGGCCTGAAAACCCCTTTTAGTTCAAAGTACAGTGTTTTGGAGATACTTTTACTCCTGATTAGAATTGTTTTCTGTGATAAAATGGAGAATTAATTAATTTATATTATAGGTTTTTTTTTTTTAATGTTTTCTGCCTTGCTCATACAGCCTCCATCTGCCTGGCAGCCCCTAAATGTTCCTTTGCCCAAGCCTGATGCTGGGCCTAAGAAGGATGTGGGCACACAGACCACTGGCCTGTTCTACCCGTCTGGGACCCTCCTGGCAAAAAAAGAACTGGAAATGGCTTCTCAGAAGCAGAGGCAGGAGAAAATGAGTGACCATAAACCTCTCCTCACAGCCGTCAGCCCAGGGAGAGGTGAGACACACTCTCCTCTCAGAAGGGAACCCACTCTTTCCCTGAAAGAAAATTACGTCTTTTATCTTCCTTTCGATTCATTTTTATGTACAAGAAGTGCCTTTATTTTTCTTTCTTCAAGTAATTTCCTTTGTATGAATAATAGCACTTCCTTAAACTTTTAGCATGTTTTGACTCTTAGCCCCGTTGTTGCGTTGGTAAATGAAGTCGCACATAAGAATGTGTACTACTGGGCTTCCCTGGTGGCGCAGTGGTTGAGAGTCCGCCTGCCGATGCAGGGGACGCGGGTTCGTGCCCCGGTCTGGGAGGATCCCACATGCCGCGGAGTGGCTGGGCCCGTGAGCCATGGCCGCTGAGCCTGCGCGTCTGGAGCCTGTGCTCCGCAACGGGAGAGGCCACAGCAGTGAGAGGCCCGCATACCGCAAAAAAAAAAAAAAAAAAAAAAAAGTGTGCTACTAACACAGAAATGTGCTTAGTCTGCGTCGTTACTGCTGACTGCCATAATCTCTTTTTCTATTGTGGCAAATTCACATGACACAAAATTCACCATTTAACCATTTTAAAGGGTACAGTTCAGTGGCATTTAGTACATGAGCAGTACAGCCATCACCACTGCATTTCTAGAACCTTTTCATCCCCCCAGAAGTAAACCCTGTACATCCCCTTCCCAAAGGTGTAACGATCACTCATCTACTTTCTGTCTTCATGGATTTGCTTATTCTGGACATATAAGTGGAAGCATATAATATGGTCTTTTGTGACCGGCTTCTTTCACTTAGTATGATGTTTTCAAGTTTTGTCCGTGTAACACGTTTTCAGTACTTCATTCTATTTTTTTAATAATAGCTCAGTGATATTCTATTGTGTGGATATATGACATTTGTTTGTATGTTCACCAGTAATAGACATTTGAGTTGTGTCCAGCTTTGTGTGTGTGTGTGTGTGTGTGTGTGTGTGTGTGTGTGTGAACAGGTTTGACTGTTAAGAATAACGGTGCTCTGAACATTCATGTAGAAATTTTTCTGTGGCATATGTTTTCATGTCTCTTGGGTATGTACATAGGAGTGCAGTTGCTGGGTCAAATGGTAACATGTTTAACTTTCTGAGGAACTTCTGGACTCTTTTCCAACGTGGCTGCACTATTTTACATTCTGACTGGCTGTGTATGAGGGTACCGATTTTTCCACATCTTTATCAGCACTTGTTGTTATTTGACATTTTCATTACAAGCATCCTAGTGGATGTGGAGCAGTGTCTCACTACGGTTTTTTTTTTTTTTTTTTTGCGGTACGCGGGCCTCTCACTGTTGTGGCCTCTTCCGTTGTGGAGCACAGGCTCCGGACGCGCAGGTTCAGCGGCCATGGCTCACGGGCCCAGCCGCTCCGTGGCATGTGGGATCTTCCCGGACCGGGGCACGAACCCGTGTCCCCTGCATCGGCAGGCGGACTCTCAACCACTGCGCCACCAGGGAAGCCCTCGTTATGGTTTTGATCAGCGTTTCCCTGATGACTAATGATGTTGAGCATCATTTCGTCTGAGTTACCTGATTTATTAGCATCCAGTTGTCCATAGTATCCCTTTATAATCCTTTTTATTTCAATAAGGTTGGTGGTAATATCCCCTGTTTAATTTCTGATTCTAGCAATTTGAGTCACTTCTCTTTTTCTTGGTGAGTCTAGATAAAGATTTGCCGATTTTGCTGATCTCTTTTCAAGAACCAACTTTGGGTTTTGTTGATTTTTTGTATTGCTTTTCTGTTCTGTCTTTCGTTAATTTCCACTCTAATCTTCATTATTTCCTTATTTCTTCTTGCTTTAGGTGGAGTTTGCTCTTTTTCTAGTTTCTCAAGGTCAAAGGTTCAGGTCTTTTTTTTTTTTAGGTGAAATTATTTATTTATTTATTTTGTGGGGTTCAGGTCTTGATTTGAGGCCTTTCTTCTTTTTTAATGTAGGCATTTACAACAATAAATTTCCCTGGGAGTGCTGCTTTCACTGCATCCCATAAGTTTTGGTGTTGTACCTTCATTTTCTTTCAACAATGAATTTTCTAGTTTCCCCTGTGGTTTCTTCTTTGACCCACTGGTTGTTTAAGAATTATTTAATTTCCAAATATTTGTGAGTTCCCCAAATTTCTGTCTGTTATTGATTTCTAGTTTCATTCTATTGTGATCAGAAACATACTTTGTATGATTTTAACCCTTTTAAATTTATTGAGACTTGACATGGCCTAACATATGATCTATCCTGGAGAATGTTCCATGTGCCCTTGAGAAGAATATATATTCTCTTGGGGGTGGAATAGTCTGTAGATGTCCATTAGGTCCTGCTAGTTTAGAGTGCTGTTCAAGTGTTCTATTTCTTGCTGACCTTCTGCCTAGTTGTTCTATCCATTTTGAAAATAGGGTATTAAAGTGTCCAACCGTTGTTGCTGAGTTGTCTATTTCTCCCATCATTTCCCTCAGTTTTTGCTTCATGTATTTTGGTTATCTGTTATTAGGTACATACTTACAATTGTTTATAATTGTCATACCTTCATGATACCCTTTTTCATTATAAAACGTCCCTATTTTTATCTAGTAACATTTTATTTGGCTTTAAAATCTATTTTGTCTGGTATTAGTATAGCCAGTCCAGCTTTCTTGTGGTTGCTGTTTGCATGATATATATATTTCCGTATTTTTTACTTTTAATCTGTTTGTATCTTTGAATCTAAAGTGTCTAAAATCTCTGTTTTTTGATTGGGCTGTTAAATTCATTCACATTTAATGTTATTGATAAAGTTGGATTTGTATCTTCCATTTTACTCATTCTTTTCTAAATGTTTGTATCTTTTTGTTCCTGTATTCCTCCTTTACTGCTTGCTTTTGTGTTGCATATTTTCTAATGTAAGATTTGAATGTTTAATGGGTTTTTTCCCCTATATATTGGGTTGACCAAAAAGTTCGTTCAGGTTTTTCCATACCAGCTTATTCCCTTATCTGTTGCTCTAGGGCTTACATTATACATCTTTTTTTTTTAATTTTTATTTATTTTATTTTTGGCTGCGTTGGGTCTTTGTTGCTGCATGGGCTTTCTCTAGTTGTGGCAAGCAGGGGCTACTCTTCATTGTGGTGTGTGGGCTTCTCATCGCGGTGGCTTCTCTTGTTGCAGAGCACAGGCTCTAGGTGCGTGGGCTTCAGTAGTTGTGGCATGCAGCCTCAGTAGTTGTGGCTCACGGGCTCTAGAGCCCAGGCTCAGTAGTTGTGGCACACAGGCTTAGTTGCTCCTCGGTCTGTGGGATCTTCCCAGACCAGGGCTTGAACCTGTGTCCCCTGCATTAGCAGGCAGATTCTTAACCACTGCACCACCAGGGAAGCCCCTTACCTTACACATCTTATCAGAATATGTTTCAGATTTATAGTAATTTAATTCCAGTGTGACACAGAAATGCTACTCCTATATAGCTCTGTTCTTTCTTCCTGGTTTTATAGGTATATATAACAACAATGCCTACATATATATATATTACATCTATATATGTTGCAAACCCAACAAAACACTGTTATATTTATTACTTTATATAACCTTATGTCTTTTAAAAATGCTGAAAGAAGAAAGAACTACAGTTGACCCTTGAACAACATGGCTTTGAACTGTGTGGGTCTGTTTATATGTGGATTTTTTGTTTTCACTGTATGCTTACTTCAGTAAGCATATACATATGCTTATATATACATGATCCACAGTTGGTTGAGTGCACGGATATGGGACCATGGATACGGAGGGCCAACTCTAAAGTTATATACAGATTTTCAACTGCATGGGGGGTTGGTGCCCATAACCCCTGTGTTGTTCAAGGGTCAACTTTATTATATATTTATGGCTTTTGTCATATTAGCCTCCTTTCTTCCCATTTCTAGTTGTCTTTGTTTACTCCTGTGGATTTGAGTTACCATCTGGAGCCATTTCCTTAGCCCAATCAAGCTTTGCTCCTGTCCACCTCTTTTGTGCTCTTATTGGCCAAGATATTACATTTCTATATGTTATAGGACAAATACTACACCTATATACATATTATTTTATGCAATATATTATTATATTTTTTAGGAGAAGAAAAGAAATAGGCATTTATAATGTCTTTTATAGTTACATGGTTCTTTATCAGTGCTCTTTGTTTTTTTGTGTGTATGGATTCACATTACTGTCTGGAGTCATTTGCTTTGAGCCTGAAGGGCTTTCTTTAGTGTTTCTTATAGGGTGGTCTGATAGCAATGACTTCCCTCAGTTTTTTAGTGTCTGGTGACGTCTTCATTTTGCCTTCATTTTTGAAAGATAACTTCTGGGAATAGGATTCTTGGTTGACAGGTTTTTTTTTTTTCTTTTGAGCGCTTTGAATATGATATCCCACTGTCTTCTGGCCTCCATGATTTCTGGTGAGAAATCTGCTGTTAATCTCTTGCAGATCCCTTGTATGTGATGAGTCACTTCTCTCCCGCTGCTCTCAAGATTCTCTGTTTTTGTCTCTTAAAAGTGTGTCTTTTGGTGTGGACCCTACTTGGAATTTGTTGAGCTGCTTGGATGTGTAAATTCATGCCTTTCATCAAATTTGGGAAGTTTGGGGCCATTGTTTCTTCAAATATTTTTTCTGCATTTTGCTCTGTCCCCTCTTCTGGGATTCTCATTATGCATATGTTGGTATGCTTGATAGTTTCCTGCAGGTTTCTTAGGCTCTGTTCATTTTTCTTCATTCTTTTTTTCTCTCTGTTTTTTGCATTGCATAATATCTGTTGATCTGTTTCTGAATTTGCTAATTCTTTCTTTTGTCAGTTCAAATTAACTTCTGAGTCTCTCTAGTGAATTTTTAATTTCAATCATTATGCTTTTCTGCTACACAATATTTATTTGGTTCTCTTTATATATAATTTCTGTGTATTTATTGATATTCTGTATTTCATGAGGCACATTCTTTTATTTCTTCATGCATCATTTCTTTTAGTTCTTTGGATATATTTACAATGGCTGCTTTGAAATCTTTGTTAAATCTCCAACATGTGACCTCTCTCACAGTTTCTGTTGCCTGTTTTTTTTCCTGTGTGTGAATCACAGTTTCTTGTTTCTTTGCATTCTTTTTTTGCCTCTTAAATTTTGTCTTTATTTTTGGAACCTGGACATTTAAAGTAACATGTTTAGCAACTCTGGGTACTGACCTCACCTCCAGGCTTGTTACTGTTATTTGCTTGTCTGTTTAGTGACCAGCTGGACCAGGTTCCTGAGCTCTGTCTCATCCCCACAGTGGGACACCTCTGAAGTTGCTCCTTGGAGAGTGAGGCCTTGGCCATGCACCCTGTCACCCTAGGATGACCGCAATTTTGGCAAGGCTCTCTTTGACCATCTCTTTCCCTGACCATAACCAGCCTTTAAGTTCCACTTATTGCTGGCTGATTGCTTTATTACTTTCCACCATACTCTGGGGGTGTAAATTGCTCTACAGGCTGATCCAATTACTTTTTTTTTTTTGGATGTGGGCAAATCTCACTTTAATTGCAAATGGCTTCACTTACAGCACATTCAATAATGAACAAACAGGAGAGCTGTGACTTTTGAACATACGGATATATAAAAGTCCCTTGAAATTCAGGTAGTCAAGATAAGGGCATTTCGCAAGGAAAGCACCCCCGCCACCTCCCATTTTTCTGAAGTCTGTTTTACACTCATTTTAAAAGATGACGAGGCATACTCAGAAATTCAAAGTAGTAGGATGTGCCTTGCAGGAAGAGAAGAAAACCTTTTTTTCAGATTGTTGGGTAAATACATATCAGCAATTCCACTTGACAAAAGCTGATGGATGTCCTCCCTGAGTCAGGCTAGGCTCTGAGTGGGGATGGGAAACTGTGAGAAAGGGAGAACCTGATACAACACAGTACCAATTGGTTCCCCTCTAACACACCGTGCCGTGACCCCAGACGTGGGTGTACAAGAGCAGCCATCGGGGTGGTGACTGACTGTCCTCACTGCCGGCAATTGACAAAGGGTCTCTAACCCGTGGACAAAATCCTTGACCAGCAAACTCAAATTGTCACTGAATTTAAATCATAAAGGATCTAAGGAAATTCATGTTTTATTTATGTGTATATATGGACTCCTTACACGATTAACATTCCTTTTCTCCTAAGGGTTTGTTCTATAAACTGGAGTGGCCTAAGAAAAGCATTGTATAATTCTGATTTTATTTAACGCTTTCGAAAGAGAAAGGAGGGAATGGAGAGAAAAGTGTCACAAATTCTTCAACTCTGGGGCTCAGCACGTACAACAGACTCCTTGGACAAAAGGTTCATCTGGATTGTTGGGTAGTTTCAATGCTGAGGAAAGACTAGGGGAGCCCACCCCAACCCCACAGAAAGAATTCTACAGTTACTCTATCACGGTGCTCTAGCTAAAGCATAGGTTTCAAACTACAGAGAGTTTCAACTTAACATCTAAAATTTGAAATTGTAGCCTTTCAGCAACAAATAGGCACAGAGAGCTCATCTCAGAAGTAAAATTAAAGAACTACTGCTCTGATGTATGAAAGTCAAGACATCGCTCCCAGCTATGCCACACTTCCAGGCTTAGGCAGACACATAAGGTGGTGGCGGCTTCTTGGTGGCGCCATTCACGGTGGCATCATCGTACGGGGGTAACAGCACCGTAGTGTCTTTGCTGGTAACATAAACCAGGACAGCGGAGGAGTTCCTGCCATTGATGTATCGGTAGCAGTTCCAAACACAGCTAATCAAGTAACCCTTAAAAGTCAAGATGATGCTGATAACCAGAAGTAGCCTTGCACAGATCAGGATCATGAGAAGAGAAATTGCGATAGCAATGCACATGTTGGCATCATCCATGACCTCCAAGTCACCTCCGCGTTCAGAACTTGAAAAGCGATACTGATCTGGATCAGCCAGGGCGGGCGCTCAATAGAATCAGCAGGGCCACGGCATTGATGATCAGGTACCAGACGCCGAGCAGGATGGTGCCGGTGTGGACATGGCAGCACAGGCAGCAGCTGTTGGAGTTGAACCACGTCTAGGGCGCCACCATCTTCATCGCTCGGGCCGCCGGCGCAGTGGCGCGAGCGCGCGCCCAAGTTTGCAGGAGCTTCGGCCGCGTGGGTCTGGGCCCGCTGCACGGCTGCTGTCGGCTCCCTAATCCAATTAAATTTGAGATTCTCTATAGGGATAGTTTTTGAGATCAGTGTTTGAGATATTTTTCGGACTTCAGGAGAGCTCTTCTTAGCCGTTTACTTCTGTGGTTCTCTTTGGTAAACTGGCCAGCCCATGGTTTAACTGCTATCTCTAGGCTTCTTTTACTTGCTTTTTACCACATCATTCATTGTTATCCTTAGGCCTGAACTTCCTCACACTCTTGCCAAAGGAGTGGGTTCCTGTGGAGATTCGGAGCTCTCTGTCTTATCTTCCCTTGTGCAAAATATCTGAGCCAATGCTCTGGATCAGGGGGTGGGGACAATGGTGTGTTTCTCTTCAGCGGCTGGGCACTCAGTGAAGGAGGTGCAGCTGTCACCTCTGGTCTTCTTGACTTGCCTCTTCTGCTATGAGACCTCTGCTTTACAAATAAGCCAGTACAAGGATGACCTGGACCGCAGTATTCTCAGTGTACCAGACCCAAAGGGGAGCATCCATCCCATAAATGGTGGCTGGACAGAGGAGGGGGGCCCCCACTCCTGACTGCACTTGCCCAGAATTTGGTCTCTGCAGCAGGTAATTGGGGGCGGGATGAGAAACACTGAAATCCTGCTTCTTCTGGGAAGATTCCGTGGCTCTCCAGCTGGGAGCTGGGAGCTGGGAGGAGAGGGAGCTGTGTGTTTATGGTTGAACCATGTGGAGTGAAGTTTTCATTGTGCTCAGCTGAGAGAGGGGAGGAGGGGGTGGGTCATGGTTCAAACACCACAGACTCTTGCTGTTCTGAGTTTTAGCACAGTTTCTTCTTCAGATGTTTCTGTATTTGCTCTATGTCCCTAGAACCATTTCCAGACCCTTTTTTTTATTTTTATTTTTTGCTGTACACGGGCCTCTCACTGTTGTGGTCTCTCCCGTTGCGGAGCACAGGCTCCGGACGCGCAGGCCCAGCGGCCATGGCTCATGGGCCCAGCTGCTCCGCGGCATGTGGGATCTTCCCGGACCGGGGCACAAACCCACGTCCCCTGCATTGGCAGGCGGACCCTCAACCACTGGGCCACCAGGGAAGCCCCAGACACTTTAAATGTTTGTTTATTTTATGGTTCCACGGGGATGAGGTCCCCTGAGTTCCCTGGGCTGCAGAGCTGGGAGTCAGTCATTCCCAGCTCTTCTCTTGCCTCATGGATTTCCCAACTGGGAGTCAGGACCCAGTCTACTGTCTTCCAGGCATGAGTGGCCTGGTCGATCGTCTGCAGAGATGACCAGAATGACCTCTCCCACCCCTGTATGCTGTTTCCCTTCCTTTGGAATCTAGACTGGCCTTGCGAGTTGCTTTGATCAGCAGAAGTGGCAGAAGAGACACTACGACAGTTCCGGGCCTGGACCTAGGAGGGCTGGGAGCTTGCATTTACTCCCCAGGAAGTGAGTGCCGTGTAAAAAGGTCAGGACAGATCACTGAATGAGGACAGATGCCTCAGGGCCCAGCCAACAGCCACCACAAAGACTGCTGACGTTTGAGCGGGTGCAGGCGGCAGTCACGGGAAAAGAGAGGCCAGGCGACCCCCAGCTCTGTGCCATCTTAGCCGAGGCCTCAGCTACAGGGATGAGACCATCTCGGACCCCCAGCCTCAGCTGATGGCTCGGCTGATACCATGTGGGGCAGAGATGAGCCGTCCCTGCTGGGCGCTGACCACACTCCGGACCCACAGAAGTGTGAGGCCTCAGGTGGTTGACGTTTTAAACCACCAAGTTCTGGGGTGCTTTGCTTGGCACCAACAGAAAATAGATATGGGACCTCAGTTCCCTATAGCAGAAGGCAGCCCCTGGAACCCCCTCTTTCATCCCGAGCTGGGAGGGAGCAGACCTCACCCCCCCAAAAGAGGACTTACGGTCTTGCCAGGACCTTTTCCAAAAGACCCCCTCACCCCTCCCAGCCTTTCCATAAAGCCCTCCCTGTAGGCTTTTTTGAGAGCTGACATTTGATCTTGGAATTGTACGTCTGTTGTAGATTCTCAGTCAGATCTTCGTGTTTAGCATACTCCTGCCTGCGTATTTATTTATTTACCTGTATTTTCTCTGGGTCCACCTGTGAACTCCTCAAGGGCAAGAACTTTGTTCACTGCTGTATCCCCAGCCCTCAGACAGTGCATGGCACACAGGAGGTGCTCAGTGACTGTGGGGTGAATGTGCCTACATTGTGCCAAACCCTGTGCTGGGCTCGGTGCTCCCTCTGGGGTTATGTCAGCTACTGGCAGCCGACTCTCGTGATGCCCAGACCCCTCTGCCCTCTTGATTCCAGCACAGCGTGGTGGTTGGTTCTGCGCATCTTTGCTCGCGTCCCTCGTCAAACGTGCCACGGCATCTCTTTGCTTTGCTGCCTCAGAGCAGTAGAAGACTGCCGGTCCACAGGCGGGTGCAGTTCAGAAGTGCTGGAGCTCACATACGGGGCCGGGGGCAGAGAGTGAATGCCTCGGTCCTTCTGTCCGGTGCACAGACCTGGGGTGTGTTCTGCCTGGTTCCTCTTAGGTCCCAGCAGGACGGAGCCCCACTGCCCACGGCGTTGACCAGCTTTTAACAGATTCTTAATTGACTTCCCTTCCTGCCCTGTCCTGCTGTTTCTGCTCCATCATTCGTGCTTCCCAGGGTCACCTTCAAAAGGAACTACCTGTACTAAATATTCGTCTCAGGCTCTGCTGTCAGGGGTACCCAAACTAAGACACTGAGGTTCTCTTATTTGGTGTCACAATAACGTATGAGGTAAGAGGTATTAGTCCCATTTTATAGGTGAGGAAAGTAAGGCTGAGTAAGATTTAGATGTCTGGATGACCTTGCAAAAGCCACCCAATTGCTCTCAGCTTTAGTGTCCTCACTGGTAAAATGATGAGGTGGGATCCGATGCAGGCTTTCATACTCAAGTGGCCACAGAGCAGAGCCAGGAAGTAAAGGCAGGCAGCCAGGCCTGCAAGGGCTGTGGCCGGCTGGAGCACCCTGCCCCGTCCAAAGCGGGCAGCCACCCCTCGGCCCCAGGCAGCCAGGCCTGGCAGAAGGGCAGGCCCAGTGCTACTGTATCGCCCACCTGTGCACGAGAAACCAGACTCACGTGAAATCTCTCAAGCCTTAAATGGTGGCAATAAATTCGAATTATTTTAAACCCTGTGCAGACTGAAAGGGGCACAGGAAGCTTTCTGGAGTGATGGGAATGTTCTCCATATCGATGGGATGTATACCTTTCCAAAACTCAAAATAGGGGCACTTACCTTTAAAATAGGGGCACTTTATTAGTAAGTTGTTTCTCAATATGGTTAATTTTAAACGAATAAAAGAAAAAGACCCCAGATATGGCAATCAAAATACGTTCCTTTGGAATTCTATAATATTCATGGAACTTATTCTAGTGCACAGTCGAGGTTCAGAAAGCAAAAACCATCACAGAGTTTGGCAAAGAGAAATGAGCTCTCTGAAAATGCATGTTGCATGCTGACACTTTTCCTCCTTCACCCCAGAAGAATCATCCGTGTGTTTGGGTTTCTCTCCTTCTTTAGGATACTGGAGAAAACAGGTGGACCATATCTCCGCTCACCTCAGGTCTTATGCTCAGAACAACCCTGAATTCCGGGCCCTGATTGCAGAGCCCAGGATGGGAAAGGTGGGTGGCCTCTGAGCAGGACTTCCTCTCTGGAGCATAACATGGGATCAGGCTGAGGTTGCTCACACGGACTGTCCTGAAATTGCACTTTACTTGCCCTTTCTCTTTTTCCTGCCCCACCTTCCATGCCTCCTTGCCTTACTTGACATCCAGGAAAACTGGCTCAGAGAGATTTGGTGACCTGCCCAAGACTACACTCTGGGTCTCGGGGGATTCAGGATTTGAAGCAGGTCTGTCAGACCCCGGGGATACTGCTGTTATAAAGACACACATCTGTGAGAAGACCTTTTCCTCTGTCATGAGACTAAAAGAACCTTTCAAAGTTAGCCCATCCCCTCCTCTGCCACCAAGTTAGGCCAACACTGGAACTGTGTCATTGTCAAGTAGTGCTCAGTTTCCTTTGATAATCTATTTTGGTGGTTTATTAATTCCTTGGCCTAATCTAGGGGTCTCAAAACTGTGGCCTGTGGGGCAAATCTGGCCTGCCACCAGTTTTGTAAATCAATTTTTATTGGGTCACAGCTACACTCATTCATTTACTTATTGTCTGTAGCTGCTTTTGCACTGCAATGGCAAGGACCATATGGCCCACAAAACCTAAATATTTACTATCTGATCCTTAAAGCATTTGCTGAGCCCCATTGATCTAAATTCCTCCCACTATTTACAGAGACAGCTGCTCATCTGAATACTTGGCCCTTGATTGCCAAGGCCTGGCCCTCCCAGGTTACTTTTTGCCAGGTGATGACTTGCAGCCATGTGGCTTCATTAAAGTGTGTCTCTTACAGAGAGTATCAATTTGGGTCTTGCTTTCTTAACCAATTTGGCAATCTCTGCTCTTTGATTGGAGTATTTAGTTCATTTATAATTAATGGAATTATAGAGAAGGCTGGATTTGTGTCTGCCATTTTGCCATTTGTGTCCTATTTCATCTAGTTTTTGTTTCTCTTTTCCTGCCTTCCTTTGTGTTAATTAAATGTTTGATTAAATGTACAGCTTAGCATCTCAGAATTTCTTGGCTGTGGCTCCGGGCTTTGAGTCCCACACTCATGGTTGTGAATTCTCTCTAATACTTTTTTACAAGCTCGTCTCTGCTACCGTCCATGAGGATGGCTATGAAGTTAGCATCAGGCTGAATTATATTCAAGTCTCAAACAAGGTGAGTAAAACAGCTGGAAGTTATTCATTTCAAAATTGACTGACCTAGTAAATGGTAGCTTATGATTTATTGAAATGCTTCTGCATAATTCATAGAAAGGAAGAGTTCAGAATATTATGAAACTTAACTGGAGGCCAGCAATTTCATAGAATTAGATAAATAACTGAGCTAAACCTCAGAGAAGCCAGCTTTCAGGCACATAAAGATGTCATAAGAACAGAAAGGAATTATCACCCACCCTATTGGTCCTGTAGTTCTCAGGTTTATTTATACCCACTGAAGTCTGAGTATAGGCGAAAGACTGACAGAAATGTTTGCTGATATGTACTTTGACCTATTTGCCTATAAAAATAAGCTGTACTTTATGGCCATGTCTCCCTGGATCTTCCCTCTCATTTGGTAACTGGAACATTGCCATGGAGCCCATAAGTGTGTGACAAACATTAACTGATACAGGCAGCTTTAGTTTCATTGGACAAGAAGTCACAACATACAAAAGGATAATTAATGGATTGAGAAGAGAGTGAAGAAGGCAAGGAAAAGGAGGGGAACTCGGGCCTGGCCGTGACCTGGCAGGGTGCTAACGATGTCTCTAAAACTGGGACAGATAGCTGGGCCCTGCCTGACCCACAGGGAGGCTGGGAGTGTCCGGTGGGAAAATACACGTAAATGTGCTTTGTAACCAAGGAAAGCACTAAATGCTGTGTTTTCGGTTGTGTGGCTGCAGCAGAGCTTGGGCGAGGAGGTGCTTCAGGAGAATGGGACTGAGGGACGCAGAACACGGCGAGTCACACCACACAGTTGTCCCCACTTGAGGCTGGGGGGAGGGGCATAACCGCTAGGGCAGGTCAGCACCCACCTACTGAGGGCAGCTGGAGACGGGGGTCAGCTGTGAGCTGTTAGCAGCCAACGTGGCAGCTGGGATGGTACCTGACTGGTTAAGGGGAACTGGACAGACACAAGAGCACCTGCAATATGCTGTCCGTCGCGTAGAAGTCGGGGATGTGTCCCAGGTTCTGTGGGTGTTTTTTCTTAGCCTGCGTGTTCTGTGCTCAGGAAGTAGCAGGTGGCTCCTGATGGCAGGAGCAGGGTGCCACGCTGTGGAACCGGTCCAGGTGGATGCAGAATCCTGGGTCTGGCCTGTGTATCACCCATCCTCATTTTATAGACATCCATGTAACCTCATTTTGCTTTGACAACATCTCTTTGAGGCTGGTCATAATATTTCCGCTTTACGGGTGAGGAAACTGAGGCTCAGAGAAGTTAAGCAACTTGCTTCTTCCAAGGCCCCTAAGCTACTAAGTGACCAAACCAGGATACAGACTCTGCAGCCTGAGCCTCCCCGTCAGGCCACCCTAATCCCAAGACATGGAAGGGTTGTAAGCACAGAGGGACACAGTTGTGTATACATTCATTGTATAAAGGGGCTGGGGCAGCCACAGGGAAGGTGGGCTGGCAGGAACCTGTTTGGAGGCTGTTGCAATGATCTTGCTGTGAGAAGAGGGACCAGAATGAGGAGTTGCGTAAGAGACAGAATGGACAAAACATCACGGTGAGGTGAGGGAGGTGTCTGGAAGCATGGTCACGCTGCAGGCTTGACTGTATGGGTAGACAGGGCTGTCGTTAACAGAAAGAGGAGCAGGTGAGCAGGGAGACCATTCTGCTGGGACGCGGCAGCCTCATCTTTCATGGTGCTGGAATTTTTTCATTGGCCAGAACCTTTACCTGAACAAGGCGGTGAAGTTCAGCGACCACTTTCTGAGCAGTGTCACCGAGGGAGGGAACGGGCTTTTCGGCAGCGGGTCCAACCTGGGTGAGTTGTCCCCTTTCGGGGACTTTAACGCAGTTGACCAGTTCTATATGGATGTCGTTACAGGAAAGTAAATCCTACACGTTCTCATCACGAGGAAAAATTTTTTTTTCTATTTCTTTCATTTTGTTTCTATATGAGATGACGATGTTCACTAAACTTCTTGCGGTCATCATTTCATGGTGTATGTAAGTCAAATCATTCTGCTGTGCCCCTGAAACTCATACAGTGCTGCTGTATGTCAGTTACATCTCAGTAAACCTGGAAGAAAAAGTAATAATTAAAAAAGAGAAACCTAAAGAACTGTTGACCAAAAACAACACAGTGACTTGGCGAGGATGGAGAGAACTGCTTAAGATTTGCCAGCCCAGCCAGGCCTCTTACTTTCACGTTCCACCCATGTTATTCCTCTGGCCACCCCAAAGTCAGGCCTGAGACCTTTGCAGTCTTTCACAGGAACTGGGGAGATAAATTGGGGCAGGGGGTGCTCTTTGGGGCCTGAGAACTGTAGCCCCTTTTATTCCCCTCCCTCCTCCCATCCTCTGGTTCTGGACCAAGAAGGACAGCCCCAGGAGTCCTTCGGGCCAGGTTTCATCAAATAGAAATTTCTATAAAAGCCTTTTCCTCCTTCCGACCTCTTGAGGGGGACATGGCAGGAGAGTGGCTCTTTACGTGATGGGAGTGGCGGCGGGCTTCACTTTGGTCCTCGACTCCTGTCATTCCAGTGAGTGACTACAGCCAGAGCACCCCAGACACCACGGAGAAGGTCACAAGGACCAAGAATTTCAAGACCAAAACGTTTCAAGAGAAGCAGCAGCAGCTTACGGTATGTGTTCTCCTTGATCCTTAGAGCTGTCTTCTTCAGCCTGTGCATCTAATGTTTTATTTTGAGATTGTTTAAATGGAAGAATACTTTTTCATTTTCTGTTCCCTTTTTTATAGCAGTGTGTTTTTACTTTATGGAGGCAAAACCTTTAAAATCTCTCAAGATTATTCACTGGAATTATTTTAAAGTTCTCCTCAGTCTCCTGAATCACCTGTTTCCTCTGGGGTCAGTTCTATCTGCTCATCTTTCTCTTTCTTGATTTTGGTTTGTCTCGAACATGTGATGATCCTTGGTTGCTAGGTCATGTTGATAAACGAAGGGCTAGTTTGATTAGCATGAGTGCCCAGCTGGGTCTGTGGGCCTGAGGTCTCTGTGGGTGGAGGAGGGTCCTCGAAGTTGCCAGCATGGGAAGGCCTTTCCTCTGCTGGTGAGCACGGTAGTGGGAGTGCCGTGGTGGTTTCCACTCCTTCCTGGCTCTCCAAACCCGTGCCACGTCTGGGCTCTGCCCTTCGCCCTTCCCAGGCCCAGTGCTCCCAGGAGAAGCCTCTGTTAGGCCAATTGTGAACTGTATGGAAAATAGTATCAGGGTTTAAGCAGGGAGAGCGGAGAGGATGCCAGCCATCCCTGTGATTCATGATAAAGCCCTTTAATAACACGCTGTGGATTCAGCCACACCCAACGCCCGCCCTCCTGCTGGGCTCCCTGGAGAGAACACACTCACGTTTCTGGGGTCTGCAGCTGGTTTTCCTCTTGGCTTTGATTTCCCTGTCAGTCTGATTCCATCTGCTTTCAATCTTTGGGATTCTTCATTTCTGATCCATGCATGGTACCTTTTCCCGGTTTCCCTCAGCTGTTAGAGTTTTGTTCTTCACAATTATGGAGCATGAATAGTTTTAACGGGAGCTTTGGAGAGACAGTGGGTGCCCTTGCTCACCCACCACCTTGCCCGCCGGTCGGCCGTCTTCGGCTGTGACAGCGAGCTGGAGGTGGACACAGGGTCAGTTCCCCCCTCCAGCCCCACCACTTCAGTCACGCGGGGCCCCGGGGCCTCCCGGCAGGCACACGGGCACCCAGCCGGGGCGGGGGCAGGGGGGGCGGCGGTTCTCCGCAGGCAGGTGGTCACACTCGGGCTGATTTTGAACACCTTATAAAGCATGCAGCGTAAACTTTAGGATTCACCTGGTTGCTTTTCCTCGAAATATTCATAATAAAACTGGTGTGTGGTTTCTGGGGTTTTACGAGGTTTCTCATTGCATCCCTGCCCTTAATAACACGAAAAAATGTCAGTGTGGTGTCCTTCCCCCAGGCAAGGCCTCAGAGACTGGCTAGATTTACATTAGATGTGTTTATCTGTGCTGCTGGCCGTTGAAGACCACATACACATACACGCACACCCCACACACACATCACACACACACATACACGCTCGTGCTCACACTCACCTGTCCCTGGGACTCAGAACTTACCCAGGAGAGGAAACATTTGCCCTGAGGGTTGAGCCTGGACAAGTGGGGCGTGACAGTAAGAAGATTTTGCGGCCATGCAAACGACCACCTTCTGTGATCCTGCAGCCTGAAAACAGGCTTCTGCTGAAGGAAGTCGGACCAGCAGGGGAAGGAAGAGTGTCTGTGATGGAGCAGCTATGCGATGAAGTAAGTGCAGCCCAAGAACACGCCTCCCTGAGGCTCTCAGCCAGGCCTGCCACCCCGTCTCTCTCAGATGGAAGTTTTGTTCGATATTGTGATAATCACAGTGCCGCTTAACTTAAAACCGTCTGGAAGTGGGCTAAACGGCTAGTCAAAAACTTTACGTTAAGTGTTACCTGTTGCTAATTTTTATAGCAAAGAAAATAGGCAGAAAAGTGCACAGGAGCCCAAATAAAGTGCAGGAAGGTGGACAGAATCCCTGGTCTGTGACCCAGTGTGACCATGATGTTTCCTAAAGAAGCAAGGTTGTCCATCCAGGTGGCTGGCCTCCCGCTGGGGGAGCAGAAACACAAGTTTTATCGCGCACATGACTTGGCAGCTCTGTCCTTATAGGTTGGGTCTTGGGGTTCCTGCCTCTTTTGAGTTAAAGCAGTTTAGTTCCATCAAGGGTTTGTTATACTTACTAGGATGGCGAGCGGGTGCCGTTGAGCTTAGGCCTTGTGCAAGTTTGTCCTTTTCTACACGCGGCAGGGAGCAGATCCCAACTGCGGTGACAGCGAAGACCAGACCGTTCTGAGCCCGGCGGTCACGAGCACGCACCATGAAGCGATCCCGGTTCTCGTGCAGAGGGGAGCGGACGTGGACCAGCAGTGGGGCCCGTAGGTGAAACTCGAGGAAGGGCGAGTTGGGGGTGAGGTCGCAGCCAGCTGCTACTTGGGGGGGCTCCTCCGAGCAGTCAGTTTGCAGGCCCTGTTCAACTTGAACCACTTAGGAACCATTTCAACCCGTTCTGGCCTTAATGGGAGACTTAACTGCTTCTGTTTTCCAAATCTGGGTAAAACAAAGATGTTTTGTTTTGTTTTGTTTTGTTGCGGTACGCAGCCCTCTCACTGCTGTGGCCTCTCCCGTTGCGGAGCACAGGCTCCGGACGCGCAGGCTCAGCAGCCATGGCTCACGGGCCCAGCCGCTCCACGGCATGTGGGATCCTCCCGGACCAGGGCACGAACCCGTGTCCCCTGCATTGGCAGGCAGACTCTCAACCACTGCACCACCAGGGAAGCCGAAAACAAAGGTTTTTAAACGGACTACTGGATTGTCTAACTTTTAGTAGCTTTGATAAATGATGATCCATTTTGTTAACTCATTTACATTTGTGGGCCTGCAAATCCTTAGCCGTTGGGTGTTAAGCAGTGTTTTCATCATGATTTTCATCGTGATGGGAAATGTACCCATGAAGTTAGTGCCGAAAGAAAACCTTATCTGCTCGTCCGTGGATGCGAACAGCCCCGGGGAGAGGCGGTGCATGTGGGTTCACCACTTCGTCTCCTGTTTCCACAGCTGGGAAGCGGGATGATGAGATCCCCAGCCACGTGAGATGGTTTTGTTCCTTTCCCACCCTTGACCCCACCCGGCCTTGTGAGTCCACTGTTCTCTTGCAAATTACTCTGGGGACCTGGGGTGGACAGTGTTTTGAGTCCACGTCCTCGCTGTTAACTGCTTACATCCCGCTGACCAAGCTGTTGAACTGGAAGTCATCTGGGGGAATCGCAGGTCAACCACTCTGCTGCCCGCACTGTTACTGAGGCAGCTGGGGGCCCCGGTCTGTGAATCGTGCTGCCGAGGATGGCGAGGAGCACAGGGGACAAAAGTTAAATAGCTTTGCTTCTGTTCTCCTCTGTTTCAAAATTTCCTGTAGCGTTTTTACTCAAAATATCTCTCTCTTAATTTTTCTATGTGCAGTTTTTTAAAGTTTCTGCCCAGTAGGACTCCTGTGTCAGTAGACACGACCCCCTTTTTATCAGTAGTTTAGTTTTATAGCAGAGTGTTTGGCCTGTGGGTGTACACACTCGATGGCTGGAATTCACTTTCTCAAGTTCTCTTGGGGTTCACAGGCGTCATACCTTGTCAGCTTCGTCGTTTACATTCCCACACTTATCATTATCAGTAGGAATAATGGCGCCTCGTTTTGTGAGAAGGTATACTTTATGTTCGGATAATTCAGGTAAGGATTTTTACAGCATTTACATATGTTTGTGGTCGATACAAAAATCGCTTGAGCACATCTTGAGTTGTTGCTTGAGTGTGATGAGTCCTGGCTTTATGAAGAGTCCGGCTAACAGGAGGAACCTGACTCTGGACGTGGAACAGGCAACCTGTCTCTTTTTGGTGTTCCTCAGTTCCCATTGTTGCTTCATTACCATTCTGTAAACTGACATCTATCCACATGTGATCTCCTTGCGTTTCTGCTAAGTCTAACGCCGTGGTTATATGGTCTAGCTGAATGGTGTGTAATAGCCCTTTGTCGCTCCCCCTGCATTGTCATGGTTACTGTTAGCAGAACACAGCTCACGTGGGGTCAGGGAGGGGCGGGTTCAGAAAGCAGGTGTTTCCACTGAGAACCGATTCTGCTGAGTGTGGCTTATATTTGTTAGTTCACAGTGTTTGGGCCTGGGTCCACCCGGCCTCTGCCCCACAGCTGGACCTCTGTAGACCCAGGAACATGACCTCAAGGCTCCACTGTCTACAGCTCTTCAGGCACAAGCCATCTGGCGATCTGACTTTCCTGTAAAAGAGGCTCCGTGACTTGTCCTTTGCAAACAAGGATTAACATTCTCTTCTCACCCTGAGCCTGTTTAGCTAATGGTGAGAGGCAGCCCAGGTGGTCTCCATACAGGTAACTTCTGTCCAGCAGCTTGGCCGGTAGCAGAAAGCCCTTCCCTAGGGTTTCTGGTTCCCATGTTTGTGTCTTTCTTACCAGAATAAACTCATACTCAGCAGAAAGGGGATGGCTGAGGAGAAATACACATCTTCCACCAAAGCTGACACCTCTTACCAGCAGACTTCAGAAACACGGATTCAAAAAGTCTTGTGAGGAGAGGGACACAGAGAGATGCTGTTTGCTTTTGGACAGTAGCTGCCCTTCTTCACTGGCAGTTTCAAATATCGAGCCTCTGAGTTCTACCCCAGCAGGCAAGTGAGGAAAATGCAGCCATCAGTTTACTTAGAGGTTCACCTGTGGAGTTTTATTCTAGGTAATTCAGGATTTACAAAGAGAGAGTGTACCTTAATTCACCGTGATACTTAGATTGGAGTAAACAGTCTGAGTTGCTTGTGCATTAGTAGAAAAGTGTCTTTATGATACAAATTCACAGAGCACCACAGTGTACTTGCTGTGCCAACCGCGTTCTGGAATGTCTGCCGTCACAATGACAAGCTCCTCGGAGGAGGAGACTCACAGCATGGGGTTCTGATTGCAGGACGGGCTCCGTCTCGTGCCCTCGCCGTCTTGCAGTTAACTTGTTTGGGGAGCTAGGTACACAGCTAAGAGTTGGCAGAGTCATGATTCATCATCTTCCAAAACCAAACTGTGGTTACGCAGGAAACCACCAAGCCAGAAAATCTAGCCATCAGAGATCCCCGCCCCCAGCCCCATTATTGAGTAAATAGAACACTGCACTCTGCTCTCAGCCTGGGGAGAGTTGTGAAGACAGAAGGTCTTGAGTCCACCTAGGAGATGCCGCAACCCTGTGAATATATCTGAGTTCAAATGGTAAATGCGTGATGAAGCCCCAGGAACTTGAGGGGGTGAAGTGACAGTGAAGCCTTATTTATGCCACTGGGGAGGCAGGAAAGATGAAAGCTGAGGAGGAGATTGGTGTCTGGTGTGACTGAGACCTCCGTGGTCAGACCCCCGTAGCACACTGTGTACCCCTCCACCCTGAATTCACAGTCAGGTCCTCTGAGCTCCCCGAGAGAGGAACAAGCACTGTGTCACAGGTGACCAGGTGGCCCTGGCACATCTGGGGGCACCAGGCTGGCACTCACACATGTGCTGAGTAGATGAACAAATAATTCAAGTGACTTAGAGCCCAGGAGAGGTCATCTGAAAGACCTCGTGAGATATGTACACTTTGAATGTGACCACTGGGAATTGTGCTAAAGGAGGGGAGAGTAGAGTCTTCTGTGGTGACAGGGGACAGTTTGGGGGCAGGAGAGAGCAAAATGTGGAGAAAATGAACACATTCCTCTTGCTAGGTCTTCTCATCTGTAAAATGGGGATAATCGGACTCGGGTCATAGAGTTAGCGGAGGATGAAATGAGATCGTTTGTAGTGCCCGGAGCCTGATGCGTGGACTTTAATGGTGGCAGTCGTGAAGCTGCGATTATGAAAAAAGAGGATTATCAGGATTTGAGTGGAAAGTGTCCACTGCGCGATGATTGACACAGGATATGGGGATGGGTGAGTTGGCTCTGGGAGAAGAGCCACGTGGGGCTTAGATAACAGAAGCCCTGGGTGAAAGGTGTTACAACTGGATTTAAGTTCTAAGTTCTATTTCTGTTAACAGATGTCACCAAGCCTTCCCAAGTCCAAGTTTTCACATTAAGGAAAGGGCATGTGTATTTTTTTAATGCACCAAACTAAGAAGATGAACTTGATAAATGCTTCTCATACTTTAATGTGTATGTAAGTCAGCCAAGGATCTTGTGAAAATGCACATTTGGTAGGTCTGGGTGGGACCGGGCCTGAGATCCAGCATCTCTAGCAAGCTCTCAGGAGATGCCAGTGGTCCAGGTGCCACAGTCTGAGGAGCGAGGGTCCAGAAACCGTTCATACAAACACTGAGACGTTAAGAATCATCCCAGCATGGTCCGTGGTAAGGAGTGACCTCACAGTGCTGTTGGACACGGGACTGTCCCCCGTGCCTGACCACTCAGTTATGTTGATCTGATCAAACTAATAACAATAATGTCACCACCAACAACAACAATATGAAGGGTGATCCCCAAATCTTAGTTGCTTGCAGTAACTGTTTGTATCAAACCAAAGGCCGGTCTTTGGAAAGTCATGGAAATTCTGTCATAAGGCACGTGGCCTTGCCGCTTTCACTTACTGCCTCTGGAGAAATATGAGGAGAAACTAACCAATCATACCACTCAGATTTAGTTGGCACCAGGAGCCTTGGCCAAATAAGTTAGCTGAAATTACATGAATGATAAGATCTAAACTTAGACAAGGTCTAAGACCATTAGGGTGTTTGGACACTTAGAGTTCTGCAGCAACACAAAACCGGTGAAAGTGCTAAGTTTCTCATTTACTTTGGAAAGTGGAAAGCCTTCTCATTACCTGGTCAGTTCGGATTCTGGAGCCCGAATCAGGCAGAGGATTACCCTCCCACAGGTGGATGCAGAGTTCTTAGTTATGTTTTCCTGCAATTCACATGGGTTTCAATCTTGGAGGCAATACTCCTTCCCTAAATTTGTTTGTCTATTCATTCTTTTCATTGATGTGTTCATTTTACTAGTGGTTTGTGAGCACCTACTGTGTGCTGGTCAGCATTCTAGGTGATGGAGATGCAGCAGTGATGAAGACATCACTTCCCTTCCCTCATGGGGCTTACAGTTTAGTGGAGGAGACAGGCAATAAACAAGTAAACAAATGAATGAGTAATTTCAGAGCATGATAAGTGCTACAAAGAAAATAAAGCCAGGTTAGAGAATCGAGTGTGGTGTGGTCAGGAAAGGCCCCCACCCCCATCCCCCAGGACCAGAGACTCCCAGAATTAGTCTGGGACAGACTTGATTTAGGTACAGAGCAGTATGGGGAGGTTTAGTCACCAGTTTCGTTATTCATTTCTGGCCTAGTCGTACTGATGTCGCCTTATTTATGACTAGTCTGGCAGAAAGATTTCTTAAATTGTGTATGTTTATTGAAACTATTCATACGCACCAAATCCCTTTTTAATTGTATCGAAGTAAGACGTGGACATGATTGAAAAATCAAATCTTGTGGAAGGGCCTGGCGGTCCTCTGCCGCCCTCACCTCTTCACCCCCAGTCCTCGTCTCCAAGGACAACTACATGTAAATGTCTTAAAGTTCTCCCGAGAGTCACCTATATCTCTGTCACTGAACAATGCACTTAAACCGACCACTCGTGATTTAGCTTAGACAGTAGCTGCTGATTCTTGCTGTCATAGGGGATGACTTTGCTTGCTGACCAGACCTTCATGTTTTGATCGTTCTGTTCCGGTTTTTGTTCTTTATTAATTACTGTTAAAATATAAATGATATGCCTAAACTCCTGTATTTCAATCATCATCTTTCAGTGATGTCAGTGGTGTCTCTTGATTCACCTGGATGTAAGTGCTTATAAATGTATATTAGTGCTCTCTACCTTAACCGCTACCTTTCCTTCCCCTTCCATCTCACAACTTCTATTAGTATATGCTTACTTTTTACAACACTAATCACAGCTATATTTACTTGTGTTAACACAATGAAGACATCCATTCTTCATCCATAGGTTGATTGCAATAGTTGAAAAGCATGAAGGGCAATTGCATTATAATAGCTACATAAATATTGTTCATTGGTATACTCTGATTACATTTTCTTGTTTGTAGGTTCAAGAAAACAACACTTAGGCCACTCAAAGTAAAATTTTCTTACCAGAAATTCAAGTAGATTCTCCTTACACACCATAAATTATTCAAAATCAGGTCACATTTCATTTCCTTTCATAAACCATGAACAACTTGTGTGTTTTTGTGTGTGACTTTGATTTTCCTGGACTTTCTGATTGCCGTTGTTTTTTTCTGGTTTGAAAAAGAACATGCCTTCACCACATCCATAATCTTACCTGGTTTCTTACTTTTTCAGTGCTTTTTTTCTTAGAGACTTTCCTCTTGGAGTATACTTCCTACTCGGATTTTGCCTGACAGCCCTCTGGCCCTGCTGCACAGTGGTCATCATGGGATTTCTCTTCACTGGAATCCACCTATAGTTATTGTTCACATTTTCCTCTTTCTTGGTTTTGACCCTTGTCAGGCTAGAGTGTGGCCTTAGGTAACTTCTTCAGAAAGGGTATGTAGAAAAAAACTTTTGAGACCTTGAATATCAAAAATGACTTTCTTTTCTCTTCACTCTTGACTACTAATACCTTGATATTAATTTCTGTGTTCAAAATAAGCAAGCCTTGCTCTCATGAGTTCTAGCACCCAGCATAGCCCATGAAAATGCTACAGCAAATTCTTATTCATTTCTGACCTGTTTGTTCCTTCTGGAAGCATGTATTCCTGATGTTCTGAAATTTCATAGGGGTATTTTTTTGATGTGCTGTTGTTCATTCATCCACTTGGCCCTTTCAGTCTGAAAAGTCATGTATTTCTTCAGCTCAGGGAAATTTTATCTCTTTGGTATTTTCTCCCCTCCATTTTTTTCGATTCTCTCTTTCTAGAATTCCTATTAGTTAGGTGGTGGACCACTCAAATTGACCCCCTCTGTCTGTCTTTTTAATTTTTTCCCCCATATTTTTCATTTCCCTTTTTCTCTCTGTTTTAAGAGATTTTCTTGACCCTCCTGCTGAATACTGTTTCTTTCAACAGTCATATTTTTACTTTCTAAGAGCTCCTTTTTGTTCTGACTGTTTCTTCTTCATAGCCTTCTGTTTTTGTCTGATATTGTCTTCAGTCATTTTTAATTTCTTACATTTGTATTTGATTTTTCTTTGATGCTGCAGATTTTTCTCAGATGTGTGTGACCCTTTGTCATCCGTCCATGTTTGAGAATGCAGAATGGGCTAGATGAGTGGGAATTCTGTGTGTATGACAGGAGCTTATCATCTGGGGTGGGGGTGGGGTGGGTTGTGGGTGTATGAAGCTGCTCTCAGGCTGGGACAAGTGGAAAGCTTCCCTCTGGGCATGGAGGTGGCCAGAGGCTCCGTTTATCTCTTTCAGGCAAGAGGCCACCATCCTGTTTCTCTATTGGGATAAATGTATGGCAGCAGGTACATCTGCAGGTGCAGGGGACAGGGTGGGGGTGTCGAGGGAAAGATCAGGGCCAGGAGAATGCAGACCTCCAGATGCTCATCTCATCTCTGTCTTCAGCCACGACTCCTGCCTCCATCACTCCTGCCACCTCTGGGCAGGAGCCTTTCATGAACTCCAGAATGCAGGTAGCACCCCATCCTCCACTGCAGCATCCACTGCTCACTCACTGGGCCAGAGCTGACCAGGCAAGGTAGAGACAGTCTGGCAGATCGCAAAATATGCTGTCTGACCTCTCGGGCCTGCCCTCTGGGTTCTAAGATGGGTGTTTATTTTCATATCACACAAGCCAAACTCACTGAAGCCAAGGTCATTGTCCCTACACAAGGATAGGAGCCATAGTCCTGAGAGGTTATTGTCATACAGACAGTGCCCAAAGGGCCAAGCCAAGGGTGAGACCGTGTCTAATGCGTTCCATGAACTCTTGGAGGAAATATACTAACATAGTATTTATTAGCATTTGCTAAATTGACTACAAACCATATCCTTGTGGGGTTTCTCACTTTAAAAAATGAATATGTGTATAGCTTTTCACTTTCTATCTGATATGAAAGCTTACCCTCCAAATCCTCCAAGGAAAGGAGCAGAGAGGGCAGAATCAAGAGATTTTCCTGGGTTAGTTAAATAGGTCATGGGTGAAACCAAGGCCCCTTTGGTCACCTGCTCCTTCTCCAGTTTCTCGAGGATGCGAACCAAGGATTTAGCCAGGGATTTTTTCCCATCCAAACAGACTCCAAAATACAGCTCTTCATGGAGCAGCTGTGCTGGGCCTGGCAGGAAGGGAGTGCATTGCTGCCTTACTGGGGTATGTTCCTTGGCCTCCGAGGGACACTGATGGCCACAGTGATTGATCCCCCTGTTGGCCTGTGAGGATTTCAGAGGGTCCTGGTTCCTGAACAGCTGACCCAGTAATGGAGCCACAATCCCCCCATGGCTCCCAGGGTACTAAGGGCTTTTAAAAGCACGATGAAAACGTTGCCCCCTTAAACCCACTTGGTTGTGGGTCGTTGATGCAATGGGAACCCACGGCCGGGATTGGCACTGGACGTGTGAGATCACAGCGCCCCTCAGGTCTCAGGGTAGAGCTGCCCTTGAGGGCTGGTCACGGTGGCCTCTTGGGGGAAGTTTGGGACGGGGGCCAGGAGCTCCCAGACTGGCCTCCAAGGCAGGGAAGGTTCGGAGACCTGAGTCCGTCCGCTCACCCCCATTTCCTTCGCAGATGCAACGCAAGCGTTCAGAAGAAGAACGCGAGAGAGCAGACGGCGTATGACCTGGCCCTGGAAACTGGGGATGACCCCGTCATATCGCTCTTTGCTGCTAAGCTCAGCCTGGATGACGGTTAGCCCTGAGGGCCCCGCAGGCTTCCTTTAAAGAAACCATCCGGCTCTGGCTGTGCTTTGTTCTCTTCCTTCTGAAATGCGTATTTGAGGTTTGAAAACTGAGCTCGAGAGGCACTCATAAGCTTTTCAAAGTTATGTGACAGTATAAGCCCCCAACACCCCATGAGTGTTTCCCCAAATGCCCTGGAGACTGATGAATGTAGTGTATGCTCTCAGTGGTGCATTGCTGCTTGTCTTAGAATTTGCTCTTTAATTTTATTTCTCAGTAGATAACATTACACACGGTTCTAAGCCAAAAGGTATAAAATGTTGTGAAGTCTCCCTCTCGTCCCTGCCCCACAACCACCCACGTCCCCTCCACAGAGGCCACCAGTGACATCCGTGTCCGTCGTGTCTTTCCAGAAGTAGTGTAGGATTATATAAGCAAAGGTATGTAGTGTGTGTATGTGTTCACACAGAGGACACGTAAAATATAAGTAGAGGTAACACATATATTCTGTCCCCTTGTCTAAGACAAATGGGGGAAGCCACGTACTGTTCTGCATGTCGTTTGCTTAATATATCTAGTAAGTGGTTCCAAATTAGTGCATAAAGATTGAGCTTAGTAGAATTTTTCCTTATTAAGCTAAACTCATCAATATTCCTGTTGTTATGGCTTGTTCTTTGGTTGACACGTAAGCTTCGAATAAACCAATTGCAGGAATGTGTAATTTTGACTCATTTCTTTTTTTCAGGTCGTCATTTCAATCTTTGGGTGCTAATGCTGCAGTAGGAGTCCCTAAATTGTTTCTGTTAACATTTGTAAACAGGATATTTGTTAATTTAGAATAATTTACTCACGACAATAAGTAATAGACTCTGCTGGCATCACTGCCTACACTTTATTTCCCCAGGGTGGGTGACTGTCTGCAGGCGGACAGGTGCAGAGTGGGACCCAAGCCCCAGTGGGGTTGGGCAGTGCCGACCCTGGCTTCCCAGGTAGATGCCTGGCCTGGCGGCCTGCAGAAGGGGAGGGAGCGGCTGCCAGGGTAACCAGTGTCCGGAGAGCCCCGCCAAGGACAGTCATCTGGTTTGGTGTCTGGGTGGTTTGCACAGTATCTGCTTCGTGTAGCCAGGACGACCTTACCAGAATTCTCTTCCTTTAAGGTTGGGCTCAGGGTTGGCTGCAAGAGAAACTGCACAAGGTTCAGGATTCAGAAGATGGAAGGGATGCAGCGGCCACCACCCCGGGAAGGTGGGTTAGGGCACCCGACACTGTGGCTCGCACCCCACGGGCTCTGGAATCGACAGTGGGGGAGGAGGGTGTGCAGTTCTAGGCCATTTCTCCAAACCTCAGGGAGCAGGGAGGGCCCCAGGGATCTGCAGGTTCCACCACAATCCCCTCGGGGCTCTTGGGCGAAGCTTTCATACCCTGAGCGCAGGAAACATTGCTCCCTGGGTTTTCTGCGCTTCTTGGCGGGACCCAGAGGCCCTCCCAGCACCAGCTGCCTGACATCTCAGGCTGAAACTGCCCTTGAATTTAACTCCTTCAGAATCAAACCTCATTTAAAAAGGGAACAGGTAGCTTAATAGTTAAGATGCAGGAACACAGTTTCAAATCCAGAAACTTTCTTGGTGAAATCCTACAAGGTTACATAAAATATTATATAAACATTGAACTACATGTTTGGAAGAAAATTAAAATCAAACCCACGTTTTTAAGGCAGGACCTTTCTGGTTTCAAAAATCATGTTTTTTCTTATCCTTTATAGAGCTTTCTTTTTCTTTGCCTAATGACGGTGTATCAGAGCTTGACGAGGGAGAGGAACTGCTATAGTGATAAAAAGTCAGGGCTTTAATAAAGGAACCGGATGGTAGGCAGCCGGGGAGTGAGAGGGCCTGACTGCGGCCGACTCTTAGCAGCTCAGCAGGGCCGCAGTGGGGAACAAAGGGCGGGTGTGATGTGGGGAGGGGTGGAGCCACGTGAGCCCTGGACGCGTCTCCCTCCCCCTCCTCACCGTGGAGCCTGCTCTGGGCCGGGCTGTCCAGAAGCAGGTGCCCTGACGGTTTGGGATGGAAGGGCATGAGTGTTTACTGGTGATTGACACCCATGAGAGGAGGAGAAGGGGACTGCGCAGGGGGAGCGGCTGGTGGCCCCGCAGCCCCGACAGAGCCTCCCGGGCTGCTTGAGTGGCCTCACAACATGGCGGCCGCTTGCCCTCGAGTGGGGGTCCCAGAGAGTAAGGCCGGGTCCCGTTGTTCTTTATCACCTGCCTCAGGACCACCCACCATCATTCCCAAGGCATCCTGCTGTGCTCAGGTCCACGTGGCACAAATACCAGAGGCAAGGATCATGAGGGGCCATCTTGGAAGCTACTTTGGTGAGTAAATAAACAGAATGAATAAATGAGAGTGGGTTAGAGCGTTGTCTAGAGAACAAGGCTCTGCGCTCGTCAATGAGCTTCAGAAAACACTTTCCTTCCTTTTCCATATGTGGCCACCTGAAACAAGTTTACTCTGTAGATAAATATAAAAATATAAAAAGCACACATGAATAAAGTATGAAGAGTTAGATGTTAGCTCTTTTATTCGCTAGTTTAAGCGGACATCTTTACAACAGATATATCTGGATTTGAGTCCTCATGTTAAAAGAAATTAAATTTAGTTTACCCGGCTCCCTGCTCCTGCTTCCATCTTTCTACAATCAGCGTTATCCTAGGATGGTAATGGGAAAACAATCACAGCGCCCACTGGGCTCCCCGGTGCCCTCAGGCCTCGGACGATTTCCTCCTCACCAGACAGGCGACCCCAGGCTTCTCTTCCATCCAAGCCCCACCACCACCTGCCATGTGCCCCAGCCCGTGCCAGCTCCCACTTTGGTGGCATCACACGCGGGGATGGGAGTTAACAAGGCGGGGGAAGGCAGAATTCACTCTCTCTGCCCGGCCCTTGAGCTGGGACCGCCGTCTCCTCCTGCCTTCAGACTGGGCCCAAACCAGTGCCCCTGGTTCTCCGGCCTTTGGACTCAAGCCAGAACTACATCACCAGCTTTCCTGAGTCTCGGCTGCAGATGGCAGGCTGGGAGAATTCTCAGCCTTCGTGAAAGCACGAGCCAGTTCCGATAATAAATCTCTCTGTGTTTATCCGATGGGCTGTTTCTCTGGCGAACGCTAATACACTTCTTTAATTTACTGTCTTTTTTTTCTTTGATATTCATCCCCGTATTCACTCTCTTTTTTCCCTTCAAACTGGGGGTACAAAGTGCTGAGGACCAGGCATGACAGGCAGCTCTATGATGACGCCCAGCGAGTCCCTCTCGTGGACACCGTGGGGTGCCCCTCCTGTCATTGGATGTTAAGTGGCAAAGGTGACTTGAGTCTGTAATGTAATTAAAAACCATAATCAATTGATTTAAAGTTAATCAAACAGGAGGTGATCCTGGGTGGGCCTGACCTTATCATTGGAGCCCTTTAAAAGAGTGGCTCAAGGTCAGAGACTTGAAACAGCCGAGTCCTTCTTTTGGTTCTGAAGAAGCACACTGCAGGCTGTGGGGACCCATGGGCGGCCACCTGGAGCTCAAGGCCTCCCTGCTGGGAGCTGAACTCGGCCGCCAGCCTGCTGGGGCCGGAGCTGCAGGGGGCCTGTCTCCGCTAGGCCCCTCCTGCCCACAACACCTCTCCCGGCAGTGTCTCCGCCCGCCCAGGGAGGGGGGTTGGTGGCAGCATTCGCTCCTCTGCACGGTTCACCTTCTGTCTTTTCCCTTTTCTGTGGCCTTTGGCTTTGGCGCTGCTGGGCTTTCAGGTCATCTTGCTCTGTTCTGTCACCGCCCACCTAGGGCCACCCCCGTGCATCCCCTGTGGGTCCCCCCCGTGGCCGCTGTGTCCAGGATGCCCATACCCGTGGGCTGGGATGATGCTCTCTCTGGGCTCCCGACCCCGCCTGCCCACCTCCAGACCCTGCCCTTGCTCAGGCCTGGCCTCCCCTGCTCCCCCGGTCCCCCCCAGCCTCCTCCTTCCCATCCTGCCCATGTCCTGCCCTTCACCAGGCGGCCTCATCTGTCCTCGTGAGAAAACCAAACCCCCTTCCCGAGTTGACCAGGGACTCCTGGACCAGAGGCTGAGGCCATCATACAGGCTCTTCTCTGGTTCTGCTCCTGAGGTCCTACCTGGGCCCCCAAAAGTAACCTGGCCCCTCAGCTCCGGGCCGGGCACGACTGGCTGCCCTCCTGCCCCTCCACCACCGGCCCCAGCCGCGTGTGCCTCTCCCCCCAGCAGAGATGACGCATCCAGCTGGTACCTCCCGGGTCACAGGCCCGTCTCCCCGGAGACTAAACACCTGCGGGCACAGAATCTTGGTGCCGGTTCCCGGCACATGGGTGATGAGTCTGATCCGCTTCACCTGCCGGCACTAATCAAGGTCATTTTCAGATTCGCACGTCCTCCAAGCCGCATGGAGCCTGAACAGTAAGATGTTTGCTCGAGCTGTTTCCAGGAGCTTGGCGACAGCTGCGTCTATGTGAGGTCAGCCAGTTAAGACGCACCAGCGTCGTGGCGTGACCTTTGGAAGGTGCGGAGCCTGAAGCCTAGGGACACCTGCGCAAAATGACGATTATCACACCTTTTCCCAATCGCCTCTCCCCACGCTCCCCACGCTTCAGACCGCCTTGCCGCTTGATTGGTTACGCCATAAAGACCCCAGCCCCTCGCCTTCCGGGAGGTGGATTGGAGACTTGTTCTCCCGGTTCCTCGCTCGGCTGCTTTGTGAAGAAATCCTCTCTTTGCTGCAAACCCCGGCGTCTCGGCTCCTGCGTGTCTGGCAAAATGAACATGGTGAGGTGGGTTCTCAGCAAAGAGCTGTGGAGAAAATTCACTGTGGCTTTTGCGTTTGGGCAAAAGAATTTTGTAGCCAAACTGCAGGTTTTGCAGCAGGGGTATCCTGGCTGTGAGGTTTGAAAAACATGTGTTTTTTTAATCAGATAGTTCTGATATAACGTTGTAGATAAAAATAAAAGTACGTGTGTCAGTAGACTAGAAAATGTTTGGGTATCAACTGTTTTATAACCTAAAAAAAACCTTCAAAATATTTTAAATTTCAGATAATATCCTGGTTACGTGGGTTTATGTGTTGTTATAAAACGGGTAACGTTGCAGTACGTTTTGTCTCTTAGACACATTTATAATCAAGGTAGATATTTAGGCTTCATCAAATTTTGACAGACTAAATGATTTACTAATTCTCTTACTGCGATAATTTATTGTTTTTGTAAACCATTACATGCTTATTGTAAGAAATTAAAACAATGCAGAAAATTCAAATGAAGAGGGAAAAATTGTACCATCCAGAGAGTTTTCTGAACGTCTCTGTGGATAGACTATTTTACGTAAATATTTTTGCACACTAATAATATTGAAATCGTTTTCCTCGTTTAAAAAAACAATATCCTGACTCTTTGCTCCATATACCAAGAAATGTGTTACCTGTTGGGAAAGAGTACCTGCTTCTCCTACTCTCTTTTTTCCTTAAATTCCTTAAGATCAGGAACAGCTTTTACAAGGGAAGTGAAATTATCCCATCAAAAGGTGTTTAAAGAGCATTTAGCGTGTGCCTGCCCTTCGGTGACCGTGACAGTGACAGCTTAGCCCGTGGGTCCCTCCACTTGTCAGGAAGGCAAGTTCCTCAAAGGGCACCAGCTTCGCTCTGTCTTCCTGTCTTCCCTCTGCTCCAGGATCCGTTCCCAGCGAATCCCTGTAGACTTGTAGCTCCGCGTGAACGGCAAGCAGAACCTGCAGGTGTGCAGGATGTGGGTTTACCCACCTCTGATCACAGCTGTGATCAAATGGAGCTGGTCACAACCAGCGAGAAGGGGAGAAGGTAGATCCAAACCTCTCTTTTGATTTGAGAGAAATCAGAGGCTTCATTCCTTAGTGCTCTTATAATTTGTACTGATTCTCTGGTTTCCAGAAGCTGGGGAGCCGCTATGTCTGTGGAGCCGTTTGCTTACTTATCCAAGCCCCGGGAGGCTGGGCAGGCTGGTGATAGTGTAGCTGCAGCAAAACCGACCTGCCACCAAGTGTCATTGAAATGAGGTTGGGGGTGGCTGGAGGAGGAGGCCTGTGTGTGTCAGATTTACTAGAAATGGAAGAAGGAAATCTCTAACAAAGCATTAAATTATTACATGTTCCAAAAATATTTGTGCTAAGCCTCAGGGGTTTTTTGGTTTTGTTTTTTGTGGAATGACTATTGGAATTCCAGCTTTTCTCAGCGGTTGGCACAATTTTCATTATAGCAGGACAGATGCTAGCCTGGTCTGCATTTCTGCGCCTCTCCGTTCGATTTATACATTCACTCACACATTCATTAACTTTTTTAAAAAAATAAATTTATTTTATTTATTTTTGGCTGCATTGGGTCTTCGTTGCTGCACTTGGGCCCTCTCCAGTTGCTGTGAGCAGGGGGTTGCAGAGCACGGACTCTAGGCGCGCGGGCCTCAGCAGTTGTAGCACGCGGGCTCTAGAGCGCAGGCTCAGTAGTTCTGGCGCACGGGCTTGGTTGCTCCATGGCATGTGGGATCTTCCCGGACCAGGGCTCGAACCTACTGTGCCACCAGGGAAGCCCTCATTAAGTTTTCAAAGTAAATTTTTATAGAGCACATACCAAATGCAATGCACCGTGTTAAGTTTTTTCAAACAGTTTTCTTGAGGATTTAGAGGTGTTCTGTGATAAAGAATGGAGAAAAATCTTGATATTATGCTACAATGACGGGAGGTGGGGAAGCTGCCTGGATCCAGTTAGATGATCATTCTGATAAGCTTTTTCTCTGAAAACTGTTCAACTGAGGTGCCCAAAGTTACATAATCATATTGGGTAGAAAACATGTTTAAGGTCTTCACAATTGAGATCCTTAAACCGTCTGTAACTTAGAATGTTTTTACTTAAAACGGTGTTTGCTGTGGCTGGTTTCCAGGGGACTGTGCCTGGTTTCCAGGGGACTGTGCCTGTGGTGTTCCAGAACCTCCTGTCTGATGTAACAATACACCAAGAGGTCGCTACATCCTGAGTCCACATGGCAGGGACACCAGGACCACAAACTCGCCAGTCATGGCTTCTGTGGATGGTGGGACTCTCTCTGGCCTGATCCAGTGACGTGAAGTCCCTGCCTGGAGCTGGGACCCCAGCTTCAGGCATCTGGCCTTGGGCCATGGAGGTACATCTCTGGCTGGAGTGTGTCCCAAACACCATTTTTCATTTTTCTTTAATTTACTTCTGCAGGGGGTCCCGAGAAGTCACTCCAGTTGCTTTTTTCCCCTTGTCTGTATACAAATGCTCCAGTCCCAGGTTCCTGCTCGTCCTTGACCAACTACAAAATTGAAAAGACTTAGTTTCTCCCAAAACTGCAGTCAGTGAGCTGCATTCCCAGCAACCTCAGGGGGCTTCCTTTACATCAAAGACACGGACCGGGAATCCCTGGTGGCGCAGTGGTTGGGAGTCCGCCTGCCGATGCAGGGGACGTGGGTTCGTGCCCCGGTCCGGGAAGATCCCACATGCCGCGGAGCGGCTGGGTCCATGAGCCATGGCGACTGGACCTGCGCATCTGGAGCCTGTGCTCCGCAACGGGAGAGGCCACAACGGTGAGAGGCCCGCGTACCGCAAAAAAACAAACAAACAAAAAAAACACGGACCGGAAGACTCTGTACTCTGCTCCTCCCTCCTCTATTTGATCCTGAAGTGACGGACAGAAGGGCACAGATGCTTTCAGGCTCGAATTGTACAGAGAGCTAGACCGTCTCCTGCCTTTCCAGGGAAGAACTGGACGCCACAAACTGCTGGTGGTTTTGTCCCAGGAAATGGGTAGGGGGCTCAGGAGAACAGAGCTGGGCCCGGGGAGCAGCTGTGGGCTCCCCGCAAAGGCAGCCCTGTCACCCCCTTGCTGCCCCCCTTCTGTTGAGGACCCTTTCCTGGGTGAGTCGGGAGTGGGCATTGCATATGGTGGGGATCCAAGCCTGGGGGTGGCGCAAGGCTCTTGTTGCCCTTTGGTTGGGCAGACTGGCTGTGTCTGTAGCGAAGGCTCTTAAATACGTGGGTCATCTGATGACAGAGGAACTTATACATTTCTTAAAACAGGCTTTTTCTGGGTTTTGGCCAAGTTTTTTATTGGAATGCAAATCCAATCTAACACGGTTCCGTTCGGATAGGACCTAAGAAACATCTTCACGGAATTTGCTGAACATTTTGGGCCCTGCTTTGCCGCCTTCTCCCCTAAAATTCCCTCCTCATCTCTTACATCAACTCTTTCCCCCCACTTAACCTTCATCTCTGTGTTCACCTTTCCTGTCTCCTCCCTCCCCGCCCCCCTTAACCTTCTCCCCTCCCCTCTCCCCTCCCCCATCCTCCTACCCACCCCCTCCTTCCCCTCCTCACCTGTATTTCTAAGTGTTACCCACCCCTCCATCTCTTCCTCGCCCTCTTGTTTCCCAGAGGCGGTATTTGGTATTTACCTTAATAGACTCATTGCTTTAATTTGTTCATTTCTCCTCAGTGAAGACTCATGTCAGTGTTTCTTGGAGAGACCCCCTTGTTTATTTAGGGAATACGAATTTGAACTGGGACAATCACCTCACGTGAATATAAACTCACTATGTAAGTTTTCACATATGTAAAACATATGTAAATTTTCACACAATACGGGAATCTAGCTACTGAAAACTGTCCATGTGTACAGTGTCTTCTTAGAAGTTTCATTCCTGGAATTCTCACTAATCCCCCGTTCTTTCCCCAAAGGAACAACTGGAAAGTTTTTAATTCTCTTAAACCACATGGACATAATCAAATACGTGTGTATACCTGGCTGCCACGCGTGATGTCATGCTCACTTACATGTACTATTGTTAATGCTCTTCAGTGGCTGGTGGGCCTTTGTGGGTGGTCAGTATTAGTAAGTGACTGACTGGCAGGATTGGTACATACAGGTTCATAGTGATGCTGGGCCTGTGTCGGGGGCTTGTCAGCTCCCAGGCTTTGCTCTAAGGGGCACAGATATGGAGCAGGCAGGTAGGTGGTTCTTCTCCATTCCAGACTACTGAGTAGGTGAAGGAATTTAACTCACTTCCTCCAGGGCAAGGCTGACTTCCTTACTCTCATCCTACTCACGTGGTTGGAGATGGCCCAGAGTGCCCTGTGCTTGAGCTCTGTGCCTCTGACATCCTTACATCCATACTAGACTCTTTGTTAAAATATTCTATTTCTTTACTTGTTTAGATTTTCTATTTCTTCTTGAATCAGTTTCTGTAGTTCATCGTTTTCTAGGAATTTGAACATTGCATCTAGGTTATCTAATTAGTTGAAGAGCATACAGTTGCTCATAGTATTTCCTCGTATTCCCTATAATTTTTGTAAGGTCAGTAACAATGTCCTCACTTTAATTTCTGATGTTAGTTATTTGCATCTTTCTCTTTTTTTCTTTTGTTGATGTTTTTCAAAGAACAAACTTTGGGGTTCACTGATTCTATTGTTTTCTATTCTCTCATTTTTCTCCACTCTAATCTTTATTTCCTTCCTTCTGCTAACTTTGAGTGTACTTTTTTTTTTTTTTTTTTTTTGCGGTATGCGGGCCTCTCACTGTTGTGGCCTCTCCCGTTGCGGAGCACAGGCTCCGGACGCACTGGCTCAGCGGCCATGGCTCACGGGCCCAGCCGCTCCGCGGCATGTGGGATCTTCCCAGACCGGGGCACGAACCCGTGTCCCCTACATCGGCAGGCGGACTCTCGACCACTGCGCCACCAGGGAAGCCCTTGAGTGTACTTTTAACTTTCCTTTTCTGGTCTCTTAAGGTGGAAGTTTGTTACTGATGATCGTTTTGAATTTAGGCATTTATAGCTGCAAATCTTCCCTGAGCGCTACTTTCACAGTTTCCCATATCTCTCGATATGTTGTGTTTTCATTTTCATTCATCTCAAAGTACTTTCTAATTTCCTTTGTGATATCTTCTTTGAACCATTGGTTATATAAGAGGGTGTTATTAAAATTTCCACAGGTTTGTGAACGTGGATTCTGCTGCCGCTGTGTGGTGTGCTCTGTAGAGCTACACGGTCTGTTAGGTCTGGTTGGATTGAGTGGTATTCAGTTCCTGTTTCCTTACTGAGCTGTTAATTGTTTTGGCCGCTCTTGAAAGTAGAGTATTGAAATCTCCAATGACTATTGTTGAGTTTATTTCTCCCTTCTGTCTTGTCAGTTTTGCCTCATGTATTTTGAGGCTCTGTGGTTAGGTGCGAATTATGCTTACAGAAAGAGCTGTTTGGGGCAAGTTAGTCAATCCCTTTAATTTTCTCTAAACTCTATTGAAAATGGCAACAATGATATAAATTTAAAACTCAGGAATATTGGGTAGAAACAAATCCTCAATGGTGGCACACCCAACTTGAATTACTCCTGGGTCCTTTGTGAGATGGTCTTGTCTTGGAAATTGCATTGGTGGTGGTTAGTTGCCACAGAAGCCCAGAGATGCTACCTTGCTGACTTTTTAATGGTCCAAAACATCCTTCCGTGAGGTCCATGCGTTCTGTGTTTCAGACAACTTGAATATAAGGAGCACACACAGCTCAAAGTGAGGGCTACCTCTGGGGAGGGCAGTGCGAGTTTTTCCAGCTGTAATTCTGTAACGCTGATCCCCTCAATTTGCAACAAGTGTCCAGAGCCGAATGTCCTATCTCTCCTCCTAGAGTAAATTGCCAGAAGCATTACTTTGTTCCCCCCGAGACATCTCTTTAGTAGGTACTACTTAGTACCTTTATTAGGACTAAGAACTTGCTTCCCAGAATTTATGTTGGGGAGGGCTATAAAATAGGCAACCTAACTTACATTTTCCAAAAGAGAGGTATAGCTTATAACAATACTTTAAAAATGCTTCTTTTTAAACTCACAAGTATGTGGAGACATACTACTAAACATGCTACTTAAACAACCAATGGGTCAATGAAGAAATCGAAAGCAAAATAAAATACCTTGAGACAAACTAAAGTGGACATACAAAGTACAAAAACTTAAGGGATCAGCAAAAGCAATTCTAACGAGAGAAGTTCATAGCAATAAATGCCTACCTCAAGAAACAAGAAAAACCTCAACCTTTATACATCAAGGAACTAGAAAAAGAACAAAGCCCAAAGTTAGTAGAAGAAAAAGAATAACAAAGATGATAGAAAAGTTCAATGAAACTAAGAACTGGTTCATTGAAAAGATAAACAAGACTGACAAACCTTTAACTAGACTCACCAACAAAAAAGATAGAGGGCTCAAATCAGAAATAAAAGGTGTTAAACTGAAACTACAGAAATACAAAGGCTAATAAGAGACTACTATGAACAATTATACACCAACAAATTGGACAACCTAGAAGAAACAGACAAATTCCTAGAAATAACCTTCCAAGACTAAATCATGAAGATATAGAAAATCTGAACAGATTACTAGTAAAGAAATTGAATCAGTAGTCAAAAACATCCCAAGAAAAGTTCAGCACCAGATGGCATCACTGAATTCTCTCAAATATTCAAAGATGATTTAATACTTATGCTCTCAAACTCTTCCAAAAATTGAAGAGGAATAAATGCTTCCAAACTCATTTTGAGACCAATACTACCCTGATATCAAAACCAGACAAAGACATTACAAAGAAAGAAAATTACAGGCCAATATTCCTGAAGGACATGGATGCAAAAATCCTTGAAATTTAACCAAACAAAGCAGTACATTAAAAGGGTCATACACCATGATCAAGTGGGATTTTTTTCCCAGGGACTCAAGCATGGTTCAACATGTGCAAATTAGTCAGTGTGATACACAAAATGAAGGATAAAAATCATAGCATCACAATAGTTGCAGAAAAAGCATTTGACAAATTCATCTGTTTTGATTAAAAACTCCACTAAGTGGGTAGAGAGGAAACATACCTCAACATAATAAAGGTCATATATGAGAAGCCCACAGCTAATATCATACTTGATGGTGAAAAGCTGAAGGATTTTCCTCGAAGATCAGAAACAAGACAAGAATGCCCACTCCTGCCACTTTTATTCAACATAGTATTGGAAGTCCTAGCCAGAGCAATTAGGCAAGAAAAAAATAAGAGGCATCCAAATTTGAAAATGAGAAGTAAAACTCACTATTTGCAGGTGACAAGATATTATGTGTAGAAAACCCTAAAGACTCCACCAAAAACTGTTAGAATAAATGAATTCAGAAAAGTTGCAGAGTACCAAGCAATATATAGAAATCTGTTGCATTTCTGTATACTAGTAACAAACTATCAAAGAAATTAAAAATCCTATTTACAATTGTGTAAAAAAGTATTAAATACCTAGGAATAAATTTAACCAAGATAGTGAAAAAACTGTATACTGAAAACTATAAGACATTGATGAAAGAAGTTGAAGACACAAATAGAAAAATATTCCATACTCATGGACTGGAAGAATTAATATTCTTAAAATAGCCATACTACCCAAAGCAATCTACAGATTAAATGCAATTTCTATCAAAATTCCAACGGTATTTTTCACAGAAGTAGAACAATCATAAAATCTATATGGAACCACAAAAGACCCTGAATAGCCAAAGCAATATTGAGAAAAAAGAACCAAGCCAGAGGTATCACGTTCTGTGATTTCAGACTATGTTACAAAGCCACAGTAATCAAAACAGTATGGTACTGGCCTAAAGCCAGACCCATATCAATGGAACAGAATAGAGAGTTCAGAAATAAACCCATGCATATATGGTCAATTAATTTACAACAAAGGAGCCAAGAATATACAATGGGAAAAGACAGTCTCTTTAATAAATGGTACTGGGAAAACTGAACAGCCACATGTAAAATAAACTGGACCACTGTCTTACACCATACACAAAAAGTAACTCAGAATGGACTAAAGGTTTGAATGTAAGACCTGAAACCATAAAACTCCTAGAAGAAAACATAGGCAGTAAGCTCTGTGACATTGGTCTTGGCAGTGATTTTTTGGATTTGACACTGAAAGCATAGTCAACGAAAGCAAAAATAAATGAGTCTCCATCAAACTGAAATGTTTCCTTTGCTGTGCACAGAAGCTATCAACAAAACGAAAAGGCAACCAACTGAATAGGATAAAATATTTGCAAATCATATCTATTAAGGGGTTAATATACAAAATACATAAAGAACTCACATAACTCAATAGCAAAACGCCAAACAATCTGATTAAAAAATGGGCAAAGGATCTGAATCGACATTTTTCCAAAGAAGACATACAGGTACATGAAGAGATAATGGCTCAACATCACTAATCATCAAGGAAATGCAAATCAAAACCACAATGAGATATCACCTCACAGCTGTTAGAATGGTTATTATCAAAATGACAAGAAATAACAAGTGTTGGTGAGGATGTGGAAAAAAGGGAACCCTTGTGCACTGTTGGTGGGAATGTAAATTGGTGCAGCCACTATGGAAAAATATTATGGAGGTTCCTCAAAAAATTAAAAATAGAACTATATATGATCCAGCAATTCCACTTCTGGGTATTTATCAAAAAAAAAAAAAACCTGAAAGTACTAACTTGAAAAGATATATGCAACACCCCATAGTCATTGCAGCATTGTTTACATTAGCCAAGATATGGAATCAACCTAAGTGTATATCAACAAATGAATAAAGAAGATTTATATATATATATACACATGCAATGGAATATTTTTCAGTTGGAAAAAGAAGGAAAGCTTGCCATTTGTTACAACATGGATGGACCTCGAGGGCATTATGCTAAGTGAAATATCAGAAAAAGAAAAATCAGGTATTATCTCACATACATGTGGAATCTAAAAGAAAAAACACCAAAAACATTTTAGATATAGAGAACAAATTGGTGGTTGCCAGAGGCCGGGTGGTAGGCAAAATGGGTGAAGGTGGTCAAAAGGTACAAAATTTCAGTTATAAAATAAGTCCTGGGATGTGATGTACAGCATGGTGACTATAGTTAGTAACACTGTATTGTAGATTTAAAGTTGCTAAGAGGGTAAATCTTAAAAGTTATCATCATAATAAAAAATTTTGTAACTATGGTGACAAATGTTAACTAGACTTATTGTGGTGATCATTTCACAATATATACAAATATCAAATCATGTTTTACACCCAAAACTAATATAACGTTGTATGTCAATTATACTTCAAAAAAAATCTTTCCTTTTGCTCCTGCTTTGAAATGCAGTATTTCTTATAAACCCAACGCCGGCATGTATAGGAATCTGTCTTACTTATTACAGCTCTATATATATATAGTATGTTTTTGAACTATCTTAGAGGAAGTCTCCCACCATTTATCAAAATTCTTTGCTTTTCTCCAAAATTTGCTCTTTTAGATGAAACTTGAAATCTATAATGGTCTACTAAAAATTTTATTAAATTATTTTTACTTTATTGTATTTATAGATCAAAGGAGGAATATACACCTCTAAAATATTGTCTTTTCCAGAATTCATGTTTGTGTCTTTTCAATTATATGTGCCTTTTAAAATATCCTCAGTAAAATCTTACAGTGTTCTTCTTTTAAACCTTAGATATTTCTTCATAAGTTAATGGTAGGTAAAGTGTTTCTTGATGTCAAAATTATGTTATCTTTAATGATATTTTCTCATTGGATTTTGCAGATATGTAAGAATTTTTATGTGTTTCTCATGGTTTTACTAAAAACCTCTTTAAAAATTTAAGACTCTTTTTTAGAGCAGTTTTAGGTTTGCAGAAAATTGTGGCAGTTTTAGGTTTGCAGAAAATTGTTCTCGTAGATAGTTTCCCCTAGTTTAACGTCTGTTAATGTGGCACATTTGTTACATTGGAACCACTATTGATAAGTCATTACTAACTGAAGTCCGTAGTTTACATTAGGGTTCACTTTGTGTTTTACGTTCTATGGGTTTTGACAAATGCATAACGTCACATATCCATCCCAGAACCAGACAGGGTAGTTTCAGTGCCCTGAAAATCCCACGTGCTCCACCTCCTCAGTCCTTCCCTTTTTCCTCCTGAACGCCTGGCAACCACTGATCTTTTTATGGTTTCCATAGTTTTGCCTTTTCCAGAATGTCATACAGTTGGAATCTTACATTATATAGCCTTTTCAGACTGGCTTCTTTTAAAAAAAATTTTAATTGAAGTAAATGTACAATATTCTACAGATACAATATAGTGATTCACAATTTTTAAAATATATACTCCATTTATCGCTAATAAAACATTTGCTATATTCCCTGCATTGTATAGTATATCCCTGTAGCTTATTTTATACATAATAGTTTGTACTTCTTAATCCCCTACCCCTGTCTAGCCCCTCCCCCCTTCCCTCTCCCCACTGGTAACCGCTAGTTTGTTCTCTATATCTGAGTCTGCTGCTGCTTTATAAAATTTTTTTAATTAATTAATTTTATTTATTTTATTTTTGGCTGCATTGGGTCTTCGTTGCTGCACACAGGCTTTCTCTAGTTGCGGCAAGCAGGGGCTACTCTTCATTGCAGTGCATGGGCTTCTCATAGTGGTGGCTTCTCTTTGTTGCAGAGCATGGGCTCTAGGCACGTGGGCTTCAGTAGTTGTGGCACGCGGGCTCAGTAGTTGTGGCACACTGACTTAGTTGCTCCGTGGCATGTGGAATCTTCCCGGACCAGGGATCACACCCATGTCCCCTACATTGGCAGGCGGATTCTTAACCACTGCACCACCAGGGAAGTCCCTGCTTTTTTTAAATATTACTAGTTTGTTGTATTTTTTAGAGTCCACATATAAGTGAGATCATACAGTATTTGTCTTTCTCTGACTTATTTTACTTAGCATAATGCCCTCCAAGTCCATCCACGTTGCTGCAAATGGCAAAATTTCATTTTTTACGACTTAGTATTCCATTTTGTGTGTGTGTGTGTATACACCATATCTTCTTTATCCATTTGTCTGTTGTTTGACACTTACGTTACTTCCATATCTTGCCAATTGTAAATAATACCGCTATGAACGTTGGGGTGCAAGTATCTTTTTGAATGAGTGTTTTTGCTTTTTGCAGATATGTACCTAGGAGTGGAATTCCTGGGTCATATGGTAGTTCTATTTCTAGATTTTTGAGGAACCTCCATACTGTTTTCCACAGCGGCTGTACCAATTTACATTCCCAGCAACAGTGTATGAAGGTTCCCTTTTCTCCGCATCCTTGCCAATATTTGTTATTTGTGTTCTTTTTGATGATAGCCATTCTGACAGGTGTGAGGTGACATCTCATTGTGGTTTTGATTTACATTTCCCCTATGATTAGCAATGTTGAGCATCTTTCCATGTGCCTGTTAGCCATCACATTTCCTCTTTGGAAAAATGTCTATTCAGTTCTTCTGCCCACTTTTTAAGTGGGTTTATTTTTTGATATTGAGTTGTATGAGCTGTTTATATATTTTGGATATTAACCCCTTATTGATCATATCATTTGCAAATATTTTCTCTCATTCAGTAGGTTGTCTTTTTGTCAATGGTTTCCTTTGCTATGCAGAAGCTTTTAAATTTAATTAGGTTCCATTTGTTTTTGCTTTTATTTCCTTTGCTTTAGGAGATAGATCGGAAAAAATATTGCTACGATTTATGTCAAAGAGCATTCTGCCTATGTTTTCCTCTAGGAGTTTTATGGTTTCTGGTCTTACATTTAGGCCTTTAATCCATTTTGAGTTTATTTTTGTATATGGTTTTAGAGAATGTTCTAATTTCATCCTTTTACATGTAGCCATCCAGTTTTCCTGGCACCACTTATTGAAGAGACTGTCTTTTCGCCATTGTATATTTTTGCCTCATTTGTCATAGACTAATTGACCATAAGTGTATGGGTTTATTTCTGAGCTTTCTATCCTGTTCCATTGATCTATGTGTCCTTTTTTTGTGCCAGTACCATACTCTTTTGCTGACTGTAGCTTTTTTTTCTAATTGATTTCTCTTGTTTCTTTTTACTTTTTTAAAAAAATATTTATTTATTTTTCTGTGCCAGGTCTTAATCGCTGCATGCGGGATCTTCATTGCGGCATGAGGACTCTTTTAGTTGTGGCATGCAGGTTCTTAGTTGCAGCATGCAGGATCTAGTTCCCTGACTAGGGATTGAACCTGGGCCCCCTGCACTGGGGGTGTGGAACCTTAACCACTGGACCACCAGGGAAGTCCTGATGACTGTAGCTTTGTAGTATAGTCTGAAGTCAGGGAGCGTGATTCCTCCAGCTCGGTTCTTCTTTCTCAAGATGGTTTTGGCTATTTGGGGTCTTTTGTGTTTCCATACAAATTTTAAAACTATTTGTTCTATTTCTGTGAAAAATGCTATTGGTATTTTTTTAAGAGATAAATTTTATTTATTTATTTGGTTGCACTGGGTCTTAGTTGTAGCACATGGGCTCCTTAGTTGTGGCATGTGAACTCTTAGTTGCAGCATGCATGTGGGATCTAGTTCCTTGAGCAGGGATCGAAGCCAGGCCCCCTGCATTAGGAGTACGGAATATTAACCACTGAGCCACTAGGGAAGTCCTGCTATTGGTATTTTGATAGGGCTTGCATTTAATCTATAGATTGCCTTGGGTAGTATGGTCATTTTAATGATATTGATTCTTCAATCCAGGAACACTGTATATCTTTCCATCTGTTTTTGTCGTCTTCAATTTCTTTCACCAGCATCTTATAGTTTTCAGAGTACAAGTCTTTTGCCTCCTTAGGTAGGTTTATTCCTACATATTTTCGTCTTTTTGATGTGATGGAACTGGCTTCTTTGTTTTATTGAAGTATAGTTGATTTACAATGTTAGTTTCAGGTGTATAGCATAGTGATTCAGTATTTTTACAGGTTATACTCCATTAAAAGTTATTACAAGATAATGGCTATAATTCCCTGTGTACAATATATCCTTGTTGTTTATCTATCTTATACATAGTAGTTTGTTTCTCTTAATCCTCACCACTAACTTGCCCCTCACCTTCCCTCTCCCGTCTGGTAACCATTAGTTTGTTTTCTGTATCTTTGAGTCTGTTTCTATTTTGCTATGTACATTCATTTGTATTTTTTATATTCCACATATGCAGTATTTGTCTTTGTCTGTCTGACTTATTTCAGTAGGCATAATATTCTCTAGGTCCAACCATGTTGCTGCAAATGGCAGCAGTTCGTTCTTTTTTATTGCTGAGTAATATTTCATTGTGTATATATACCACATCTTTATCTATTTTTCTGTTGATGGCCTCTTGGGCTGCTTTCATATCTTGGCTATTATACTGGCTTCTTTCACTTAGCAATATGCATTTAAGCCTCAAAGTGTTCTTCAAAAAATAATTCTTAGCTTTAAACAGAAAGACTAGAAATTAACAAGGTATGTGTACAAATCAAGAACCTAGGAAAAAATTCAGCCAAAGAAACCCAAGAAGAAAGATGAAAGAAATAAAAATATTACTCAAATTAATGCAATAAAAAAGGCCTAGGGCTTCCCTGGGGGCGCAGTGGTTGAGAGTCTGCCTGACGATGCAGGGGACACGGGTTCGTGCCGCGGTCTGGGAAGATCCCACATGAGCCCGTGAGCCATGGCCACTGAGCCTGCGCGTCCGGAGCCTGTGCTCCGCAACGGGAGAGGCCGCAACAGTGAGAGGCCCGCGTACCGCTAAAAAAAAAACCTAATTAGTAGTGACTAGTAGGACAACCACAATACTTGTCTACGTATGGATTTTCAGTTATAAGCTTACCAATATTCATATTCTTTAACATAATTTTCAGACGCGATTTATTAACCAATAGGCCATGAGAAATTACCATTAAATTTGTGTTTAGATTTTTTAAAAACTGATAGTGATTTCGAATTTGTTGCCGTTTTCTCAGGGAATATGGCTGAAACAGGTTCTGTTTCAGAGAACTGGAAGCAGAGATACAGATTATAAATTCTCTTCTTGGGTACAGAGGGGAAGGCAGGGGAGCCTTGGTATTTATATTGACTCAAACCCAGGCAGCTTCACCACTTACTGTTATACTATCTAGACTCAAATCATGAGGAATAAGAGAACGTCGTCAATCAGGACCTCAGACTCTGGGTCAGTCAGCAAGTGTCTCCCTTCAAGTAAAGAACACATATTTGGGGTTGTATTAATTTAACGTGAAGGAACTATCTGAAAAGGCTCATCAACACTAAACACTAAAATTTTACAAATCAGGACCTAATCGTCTCTTGGTTCCCACATTCTCCTATCAAAGCTCAGGGCAGTGGGGCAGCAGAGCACACGTTTTTCAGGATGGAAGACACCATTGTTTTCTCAGAAGTCTGAGCCCTGGTGGGAATCTCTGCAGTTAGACACATGAAGGAGAGTGGAGATGTGTTTTTAAAAAAAAAAAAAAAAAAAGCTACAGATGCAGTTGGAAGCATAGGGTATCCTCTGGATTTGAGATAAATTAAAATAGCAAAAGTAGAAAAGTATACTAGCATTGAAAGATATTTAATGGTTGACTTGGAAAAGGCCAGGCATCTTACCTTTTCTCTCCTACCTCTATATCCAGACTTGAGTACCATTTATTGTCAGGCTGTTGGTGGTGGTTTTTTCCACCTTTCACTGAATTTCTCCCACAGTTTAAGTGCCTCAGCATTTTGTTTATTTTATTTTGTCCCTTTCCTTTATAATTCCAATTCTAGACTCCTCAAACTGGCTTCTGAAGCCTCTAGAATTTGACAATTGGTAACAATTTATCTAATTTCCCTAATACGTTCCCTAAAATCCAGGCAAAGCAGTCTCTTTGTGGAAACTATAGCTGTTATTTCCATGCCTAAAAATTCTACTTCCAGTTTTTCCTGGGTTATTCTTTCTCTCCTCTGACTTTCCAAGTCCTTGTCATCATTCCCTGATCTCTCCCTAAAGTTCCACACCTTTAATGAAAACTTTCTTGGCTAACCCTCTCCTCTGTGAAGGCATCCCCTTTGGCTCACCAGTAGCACTGAGAGACTGGGGTACAGAAATGAGCCTTTCGCTGTGGACTGTCTCAATATTCTGTAAGGACTGCGTTGTTCTCTATAATACTGTATGGAGCCTGAGAACAGGGATTAGAACACAAAATTTTGCTTCTCCCGAGAAAGGCTCCCTGCAAATTGACATCACAAAACCAAGCACTCATTCTGGCCGGCCAGCAGGATGGTACACCCGCTTCTGAGATGTTTGCTTTCACACTTTATAGATTGATAAACAGGTACTTAGAGGATTTAACAATCCCAAACAATCAGCTGTGCGCCATAAACAGAGCAACGGTTTTTCAGAACCGTTTCTCTCAATTTGTTTTGGAAAAACTTAAGAAAACAATTGAAACGCTGTTGCTGCCAGTTTAGGATTTTACCAAGTGTGTGTGAGCTTTATTTTATTTTTTAAAAAATATTTATTTGGCCGCACCAGGTCTTAGTTGCAGCATGCGGGATCTAGTTCCCTGACCAGGGATCGAACCCGGGCCCCTGCATGGGGAGCACGGAGTCCTAACCACTGGGCCACCAGGGAAGTCCTGTAAGCTTTATTTTACATCGGCAATTTTAGGCCTCAAATATTTTTGTGGCACCAGATTTGTCCCTAGATTTTTATTCTTCTACCTATTATAGGATTTGGCTAGGTAAGGTTTTTAAAATTTTTAACTGAGATAAGATTCAGATAATATAAAATTTATCATTTTAACCATTTTTAAAGTATACAATTCAATGGCTTTTGACACATTCACAATGTTCTGCAGCCATCATCACTGTCTAGTTCCAGAACATTTTTATTACCCCAAATGGCAGCCCTTTATCACTAATAGGGAAGATACTCCCTATTTCCCCCTTCTCCTTAGCCGCTCGCAATCACTAATTTGCCTTGTGTCTCTTTGGATTGGCTTATTCTGGGTATTCATATAAATGGAATGTGTGCATGTTTCTGTGTGTGTTTTAACCATCATTCTATGAACGTGTGTATTGTATTGATGGATTTTCCTGTGCTGAACCAGGAAGCCACTCCGTCATAGTGTAAAATCCTTGTAACATGCTGCTGGATTTGGTTGCTAGCATTTTGTTGCGGGTTTTTCCATCAAGGTCCATAAAGGATATTAGTCTGTAGTTTTCTCATGTTGTCTCTGTCAGGCTTTGTATCAGGGTAATACTGGCCTCACAGAATGAATTAGGAAGAGGTTTTGTAAGATTTTGAGAAGAATTGGTGTAAAATCTTTAAGTGGTAGAAGTCGCCAGCAAAGCCATCTGATTCCGGGCTTTACTTTGTTGGAAGGTTTTTGATTACTGACTCGATCACCTTATTCGTATTGGTCTGTTCAGATTTCCTATTTATACAGGATTAAGGGTTTGTATGTTTCAAGCTATCTGTTCATCTAGGTTAACTAATTTGTTGACACAATAATTCACGGCATGCTCTTATAATCCTTTTCGGTTCTGTAAAGTCATTAGTAACGGCCCACTTTAATTTCTAATTTTAGTCATTTGAGGCTCCTCTCTTTTTGTCTTAGTCAGTTTCGCTAAAAGTTTGTCGGTGTTGTTGCTCTTTTCAAAGAAACTTTTTGTTTCATTGATTTGTGTCTATTAATTTCTATTGTCTATGTTAATTTCCACTCTTATCTTTGTTCTTTTATCCTTGCTTCAAGTTTGAGTTTGCCCTTTTTCTAGTTTCCTAAGTTCAAAGCTTAGGTTCATGATTTGAGATCTTCTTTTTATTTTTTAATTTTTTAAAATCTATTTATTTTTGGCTGCATTGTGTCTTCATTGCTGCGTGCGGGCTTTCCCTAGTTGTGGTGAGCGGGGGCTACTCTTTGTTGTGGTGCACGGGCTCAGTAGTTGTGGCTCGCAGGCTCAGTAGTTGCAGCGTGAGGGCTTAGTTGCTCCACGGCATGTGGGATCTTCCCTGACCAGGGCTCAAACCCATGTCCCCTGCATTGGCAGACAGATTCTTAACCACTGCACCACCAGGGAAGCCCCTAGATCTTCCTTCTTTTTAAACGTAGGCCTTTGTAGCTATAAATTTCCTGAGCACTACTTTTGCTGTACCCCGTAAGTTTCGTTGTGTTTTCATTTCATTCATCTCAAAGCAATTTAAAATTGAATAGTCATTAGTTTCCTTTTAATCTAAATTAATTTTGACAAAAAATTAATTTTGATCTTTTAGTTTTTAAAGTGGAATCAACCAGAAGGCAAGGGTGTAAGGGAAATAATTTTCCAGCATTGCTAATATAAACTCAAATTTTAGATTCCTTTTTTTCACTTTTTACATTTTTTGGAGTATAACAGGCTCTGCTGTTTACAACGTTGAGTTGAAAAATTATCTGCCCCCTCTGTGTTTTAAAATTCCCATGTTTCCCCATTTGATTTTAGCTGTCATAATCAGACAAATGGCATCAGAAAACTTCTTCCTTGCACCCATGGTGGAAACCTTAGCAGCAGGCTTTCATTGCTCCATTCAAAGCATTTTCTAGTTTCCCTTGCGATTCCTTCTTTGACCCACTGGTTGTTTGCAAGTGTGTTGTTTCCACACATCTGTGGAATTTCCAGTTTTCCTTGTTACTGATTTCTAGTTTCATTTTATTGTGGTCAGACAGAGAAGATACCCGGTATGATTTCAATCTTTTAGTATTTATTGAGAACTTTTCTATGGCCCTACATATTTTGGAGAATATTCCACATGCACTGGAGAAGCATGTGTATTCCACTGTTGGGTGGAGTGTTCTGTGCATGTCTGTTGGGTCTAGTTGGTTTACAGTAATGCTCAAGTCCTCTGTTTCCTTATTGATCTTCTGTCTAGTTTCTCCATCCATTATTTAAGGTGGGGCATTGAAATCTTCAATTATTATTGTAGAACTATTCCTCCCTTCAATTCTGTTAATTTTCTACTTCATATGTTGCGGGGCACTGTTACTAGGTGTGTATGTAATTGTCTACTTCATATGTTGCGGGGCACTGTTACTAGGTGTGTATGTAATTGTCTACTTCATATGTTGCGGGGCACTGTTACTAGGTGTGTATATAATTGTCTACTTCATATGTTGCGGGGCACTGTTACTAGGTGTGTATGTAATTGTCTACTTCATATGTTGCGGGGCACTGTTACTAGGTGTGTATATAATTGTCTACTTCATACGTTGCGGGGCACTGTTACTAGGTGTGTATGTAATTGTTACATCTTCTTGATGGATTAACCCTTTTATCAACATAGAATGTCATTGTCTCTTGAAACTTTTTTTTTTTTGCGTTACGCGGGCCTCTCACTGTTGTGGCCTCTCCCATTGCGGAGCACAGGCTCCGGACGCGCAGGCTCAGCGGCCATGGCTCACGGGCCCAGCCGCTCTGCAGCATGTGGGATCTTCCCAGACCGGGGCACAAACCCGCGTCCCCTGCATCAGCAGGCGGACTCTCAACCACTGCGCCACCAGGGAAGCCCTCTTGAAACAATTTTTGACTTGAAGTCCAGTATTGTGATATTAGTATAGCTGCCTCACCTCTGTTTTGGTTATTATTTGCATGGAATATCCTTTTTTCCATTCATTCACTTTCAACCTGTTTGTGCTTTTGGATCTAAAGTGAGAATCTCTGAGATAGCATATAGTTGGATCATGTGTTTTTTAATCCATTCTGCTGGTGTCCCTCTTCATTGGAGAGCTTAACCCATCTATATTCAAAGTAATTACTGATAAGGACGTACTTTTGCAACTGTGGTATTTTCTGTATAGCTTATATAAGTTTTGTTCCCCAATTCATCCAATACTGCCTTCTTTTGTGTTTAATTTTTTCAAGTGTATAATTTTGATTTTTTTCTCAAAATATAAATTCTGTGTATTTCTGTATGTACTTATTTACATATGTACAGGATATACTTCTGTATATTTTTTCTAGTTATTTTCTTCAAAATTACCCTGGAGATTAAAATTATCATCTTAATTTTCTAACCATCTAGTTTGAATTAATGCCAACTTACTTTCAATAGCATATAAAAATTATTCTATACAATTCCATCCCATCTTATGTTGTATTGTCACAACTTATATCTTTATACATTACATGCTCATTAACAGGTTTATGATTGTTTATTCATTTGTCTTTTAAATCACGTATGAGAAAGTTACATGCCAAAAATATGATAATACTGACTTCATACATAACTATGCAGCTACCTTTACTGGCATTATTATTATCATTTTGTATGGCTTCAAGTTACTATTCCAGTGTCCTTTCGTTCCAGCCTTGAGCATTTCTTGTAGGTCATGTCTATTAGTTATGAACTCCCTCAAACCTTCTGAGAATGTCTTAACTTCTCTACTTTTGCCAGACATAGAATTCTTGGTTGACCTTTTTTTCTTTCAAGCACATTAAATATACCATCCTGCTGCCTTCTGGCATCCATGGTATCTAACGAAAACCGGCTGTCGATCTTACTGAGGATCTCTTGTATGTCGCATGTCTCTTTCCATGCTTTCAAGATTCTCTCTTTTGACAGTCTGACCACGTGTCCTGGTGTGGGCTGTGAAGTTGAGCCAGGCACATGCCATCAGTTCCTTGACAAGTGCCTGGTACTGCCCCCTGGGAGTGACTCTCATGGCTTTTGTGTCTGCACTGTTATTCTTCCTTTTCCCTAAGAAATGGCCTGTTTACAGATCAGTATATTTCTCAGCCTGCCTCCCTGCCCATATAAACGTAGGCATTTTTCTCTGCCCTTTTCAGACTAAGCTGGTGTTTCTATTTCAAATGTCTTGGGTTTCCTATGCCTCTTAACTGAATTTCACTCCATTAGATGAAACCAAACCTACAAACCTTTTCAAGTCAGGCCCCTCTCTGGTTTGGGTTGAGTGTAGGGTGCCGTGGGATGATACCCTTAAAACTCATAGAAACCATTTTGTGGAGTTGGTAGGGTCTAGGAGCTGCATACTGAAATCTTCTGAAGTCTTAAAGGTTTTCATAGTTGCAACCTTGAGATGATCCTTACCTTAAAGGCCACTTGTTTAAAGCAAAACCACTGTGGATGGGAACACAATGAAGGAAGTATGGTTGAGAATCTTCAAATATGATTAAATATCTTTTCACTATGATAAACAGCCTTGTGGTTGGAGAACTAAGTTTTAACTCTCTGGAGGGTGTGTGGCTAAGGGACCTTAGGCCAGTTACTGGATAGTTGGCACGAGGGCTGGGCATGGGGTGGAGTGCCAAGGAGCACAACTGAAAGTTCTAACCCTGATGTTACAGGGCTGATTTGGGAATGTGGCTTCAAGTCTTATTCCTGTTACCGGAGGGCTTAGGAGGGCACCTGCTTACAGGCTGTCTCATTATCGGAGCACCATGTTCTTGGTGATCTGAATGGGTGTGACTGGAGACCCAAGGTTGTCATAGCCAGAGGACCAGGCTCTGAGACTGGAGTGCTGGGGACGATATGTTGTCAAGGGGGCCCCAAAACATGAGGACTAGGGACTAAAGCCTGAAAAAAAGCAATAAAGGTAGTTAGGGGATGATTCAGCAAAGGCAACAATGTAGATGTTTCAGAGCCAGGAGGAGAGGGGCAAGAAAGGGGGCTGCAGATGAGAGGAATGGCTAGGGGAAGCCATATTTCCTGGAAGATTCCCTCCCCTCACCTAAATCCCCTGAATACAGTCCCCAGATTCTCTCCCTATACAGGACTTTTCCAATAAATACGGAGTGACTCAGTTCTTATGTCTTAGAAGGAATTGAATTTTTATGGAATAGTGGACTCAATAGCTCAAGATTTCCGTTAACACTCCTTATTCCCTATCTTTATAGAGGAGAGAATGAAATACACAGCCAAGGTTTGTAAAGAAGCAGTTTATTAGAACAAAAGACCACAAAACATGAAGACTTAGCATGGAGGAAGTAAACGAAGGCAAATGTCCTTTGACCACTTACGGAATGCGTTTTATGAAAGTGTACGATGTTTGATTATCCAGTCCTCACCACCGTCTTCACTCTCAGAGAGAGTGCAAGGGGTCAGAAGATTGCTCTGAGTAGGCCTCGGGGTCAGACTGAAGTCGCAGTTTGTGGTGGGCGGACTTCATCCTCCTGTGTCTGCTGAGGTGAGACTTCTGGCTAAAGCCCTGTCCACACGTCTTGCACACATAAGGCTTCCTGCCCTGGTGTGTCATCTGATGTAACATGAGGTGTGACTTTTGGGGAAAGCCTTGGCCACACTCTCTGAATAGACAGGGCTTCTCTTCCGAGTGTACCCATTTGTGCGTGATTAAAGCTGACTTATTGCTGAAGCCGAGTCCACACTGCCGGCACGTGTAAGGCTTTTCCCTCGAGTGTTTCCGCCTGTGCCGGATGAGACCTGCCTGGTGACTGAAGCCTCGCCCACACTCCCTGCACACGTACGGCTTTTCCCCTGAGTGTGTCCTCTGGTGTGCAACAAGGTTTGACTTCTGGCTGAAGCCTCGCCCGCACTCCTCACACACCATGGGCTTTTCCCCTGAGTGTGTCCTCTGGTGTCTGATGAGATTTGACTGCTGGCTGAAGCCTCGCCCACAGTCCTTACACACAATGGGCTTATCCCCTGAGTGTATGTTCTGGTGTCTGTTGAGGTGTGACTTGAGACTAAAGCCTCGCCCACACACCCCACACACGTAAGGCTTCTCCCCAGTGTGTGTCCGCCTGTGTGAGATGAGGGTTGAATTCTGGCTGAAGCTGTGCCCACACACGCCACACACATAAGGCTTCTCCTTGGAGTGTGTCCTCTGGTGGTTGACAAGGGTGGTTCTCTGCCTGAAGCACCGCCCACACTCCTTGCAGGCATAAGGCTTCTCCCCAGAGTGTGTCCTCTGGTGTGAGATGAGGTTCGACCTGTCGCTGAAGCCCAGTCCACAGTCACTGCACACGATGGTCTTCTCCTCCAAGTGCGTCCTCTGGTGTCTGACGACGGCTGACTTCTGGCTGAAGCCTTTCCCACATTCCTGGCACACGTAGGGCTTCTCCCCAGAGTGTGTCCGCTGGTGTATGATGAGGTTTGACTTCTGGCTGAAGCCTCGCCCGCACTCGCTGCACATGTAAGGCTTCTCACCTGAGTGTGTCCTCTCGTGTATGATGAGTGTCGACTTGCGGTTAAAGCCTCGCCCACACTCCCTGCACACGATGGGCTTCTCCCCCGAGTGTGCCTTCTGGTGTCTGGCAAGGCTTTTCTTTAGGCTAAAGCCCTTCTCACACACCCCGCACACATACGGCTTCTCCCCTGAGTGTATCCTCTGGTGACTGAGCAGGTTTGTCATCTTGCTGAAGCCCAGGCCACACTCCCCACAGTTGACTGTTCCAAATCCTAAGACTTCTATCCTCTTCAACAGTCTGTCTGTTTCCTCGGGATTCCCTGTCTGAGCTGGGCTGGCCACTCCCTCCACGCCTTGGATGCCATCCCCAGAGTTGACCGGCTGCTGCTGGGGTGGCGGCCTGGGGAACATGCCTGAAGTCCTTTTCTTTGTCTTTCCAAACAAAGGCTGGGTGCTTTCTCTCTCCTGACCTTCTGCTTTGTCATTCCAGGGATTTCCATCAGAGGCTCGCTGCTGCTGCTGCTGCTGCTGATCCCCAGGGCACGGAGCTCCTGGCCGGACAGGCTCTTCTGCACACCAGCACGTGAAGATCCAGGGAGGGTGACTACACAGCATGTGCTGCATGCGGAGCTGCTGACTGGGGAAGTCTGGAGGGCGGAAGGGACCGAGGTGGAGTTCTGGCTTTGGTTCTGCTGCAGAGAGAGAAGCGTGAGTCAGAACTGAGACCCGAGGCAGCCGGAGCAGTTCTGCCTCATCTGATGTTAAGACTTGATTCCCTGTTCTTCCAAATGCTTAGAACTTATGGGCTACCCGGCAAGACTTCCTTCACAGGACCTGCTACATTTACCTCCTAACGCCCAGCCACCACGGTGATAGAAACTGGGCCCAAACGGTATTCTATGACAGAGAGATCTAACCACAGGACCCTCGTGGAAGGGTCTTTGTCTCCCCTGTTTCCCTAGGAGAATGGGGTGGAAGGAGAGCAGTCATTCAGACTGGAGGACCCCTGGTGGAGGAGGCAGCATAGTCGTGGTTAAAGAGATAACGAGCAAAAACACCTGAACTGGAGTGTCCCACCTCACTAACAAATATTCATTAGAGGATTACTTTGTACCAGAATTTCTACAAGGCAGTAGGCGTTCAGCAATAAACAACACAAACATAGTCTAGGCCCCCCAGTGAATGGTACCCCTGACCAATTCAAGCCCTGTTAACTTCCATAATTAATCTAAATAAAAATTTCCCCAGGGGGAGGAACCAAGATGGCGGAGTAGAAGGACATGCTCTCACTCCCTCTTGCAAGAACACCAGAATCACAACGAGCTGCTGGACAATCATTGACAGGAAGACACTGGAACTCACCAAAAAAGATACCCCACATCCAAAGACAAAGGAGAAGCCACAATGAGACGGTAGGAGGGGCACAATCACAGTAAAATCAAATCCCATAACTGGTGGGTGGGTGACTCACAGACTGGAGAATAATTATACCACAGAAGTCCACCCACTGGAGTGAAGGTTCTGAGCCCCACGTCAGGCTTCCCAACCTGGGAGCCCGGCAACGGGAGGAGGAATTCCTATAGAGAATCAGACTTTGAAGCCTAGCAGGAATTGATTGCAGGACTTCAACAGGACTGGGGGATACAGAGACTCCACTCTTGGAGGGCACAAAGTAGTGTGTGCATTGGGACCCAGGGGAAGGAGCAGTGACCCCAGCGGAGACTGAACCAGACCTACCTGCTAGTGTTAGAGGGTCTCCTGCAGGGGTGGGGGGTGGCTGTGGCTCATCGTGGGGACAAGGAAACTGGCAGCAGAAGTTCTGGGAAGTACTCCTTGGCGTGAGCCCTCCCAGAGTCTGCCATTAGCCCCACCAAAGAGCCCAGGTAGGCTCCAATGTTGGGCTGCCTCAGGCCAAACAACCAACAGGGAGGGAACCCAGACCCACCCATCAACAGTCAAGTGGATTAAAGTTTTACTAAGCTCTGCCCACCAGAGCAACAGTCAGCTCTACCCACCACCGGTCCCTCCCATCAGGAAACTTGCACAAGCCTCTTAGATAGCCTCATCCACCAGAGGGCAGACAGCAGAAGCAAGAAGAACTACAATCCTGCAGCCTGTGGGGGGGGGGGGGGAAATTCACAGAAAGAGAGACAAGATGAAAAGGCAGAGGGCTATGTACCAGATGAAGGAACAATATAAAACCCCAGAAGAACAACTAAATGAAGTGGAGATAGGCAACCTTCCAGAAAAAGAATTCAGAATAATGAGAGTGAAGATGATCCAGGACCTCAGAAAAAGAATGGAGGCAAAGATCGAGAAGATGCAAGAAATGTTTAACAAAGACCTAGAAGAATTAAAGAACAAACAAACAGAGATGAACAATACAATAACTGAAATGAAAACTACACTAGAAGGAATCCATAGCAGAATAACTGAGGCAGAAGAACGGATAAGTGACCTGGAAGGCTTGAATGGTGGAATTCACTGCTGCGGAACAGAATAAAGAAAAAAGAATGAAAAGAAGTGAAGACAGCCTAAGAGACCTCCAGGACAATATTAAACGCAACAACATTCACATTATAGGGGTCCCAGAAGGAGAAGAGAGAGAGAAAGGACGCAAGAAAATATTTGAAGAGATTATAGTCGAAAACTTCCCTAACATGGGGAAGGAAATAGCCACCCAAGTCCAGGAAGCACAGCAAGTCCCATACAGGATAAACCCAAGGAGAAACACGCTGAGACACATAGTAATCAAATTGGCAAAAATTAAAGACAAAAATTATTGAAAGCAGCAAAGGAAAAATGAAAAGTAACATACAAGGGAACTCCAATAAGGTTAACAGCTGATTTCTCAGCAGAAACTCTACAAGCCAGAAGGGAGTGCCATGATATAAAGTGATGAAAGGGAAGAAACTACAACCAAGATTACTCTATCTGGCAAGGATCTCATTCAGATTCGATGGAGAAATCAAAAGCTTTACAGACAAGCAAAAGCTAAGAGAATTCTGCACCACCAAACCAGCTCCACAACAAATGCTAAAGGAACTTCTCTAAGTGGGAAACACAAGAGAAGAAAAGGACCTACAAAAACAAACCCAAAACAATTAAGAAAATGGTAAAGGAACATACACATCGATAATTACCTTAAACGTGAATGGATTAAATGCTCCAACCAAAAGACACAGGCTTGCTGAATGGATACAAAAACAAGACCCATATATATGCTGTCTACAAGAGACCCACTTCAGACCTAGGGACACATACAGACTGAAAGTGAGGGGATGGAAAAAGATATTCCATGCAAATGGAAATCAAAAGAAAGCTGGAGTAGCAATACTCATATCAGATAAAATAGACTTTAAAATAAAGAATGTTACAAGAGACAAGGAAGGACACTACAAAATGATCAAGGGGTCAATCCAAGAAGAAGATATAACAATTATAAATATATATGCACCCAACACAGGAGCACCTCAATACATAAAGCAAGTGCTAACAGCTATAAAAGAGGAAATCGACAGTAACACAATAATAGTGGGGGACTTTAACACCTCACTTACACCAATGGACAGATCATCCAAAATGAAAACAAATAAGGAAACAGAAGCTTTAACTAACACAATAGACCAGATAGATTTAATTGATATTTATAGGACATTCCATCCCAAAACAGCAGATTACACATTCTTCTCAAGTGCACACGGAACATTCTCAAGGATAGATCACATCTTGGGTCACAAATCAAGCCTCAGTAAATTTAAGAAAACTGAAATCATATCAAGCATCTTTTCTGACCACAACGCTATGAGATTAGAAATGAATTACAGGGAAAAAAACATAAAAAACACACATGGAGGCTAAACAATACGTTACTAAATAACCGAGATCACTCAAGAAATCAAAGAAGAAATCAAAAAATACCTAGAAACAAATGACAATGAAAACATGACGACCAAAACCTATGGGATGCAGCAAAAGCAGTTGTAAGGGGGAAGTTTATAGCTATACAAGCCTACCTCAAGAAACAAGAAAAATCTCAAGTAAACAATCTAACCTTACACCTAAAGGACCTAGAGAAAGAAGAACGAACTAAACCCAAAGCAGAAGGAAAGAAATCATAAAGACCAGAGCAGAAATAAGTAAAATAGACACAAAGAAAACAACAGCAAAGATCAATAAAACTAAAAGCTGGTTCTTTGAGAAGATAAACAAAATTGATAAACCATTAGCCAGACTCATCAAGAAGAAGAGGGAGAGGACTCAAATCAATAAAATTAGAAATGAAAAAGGAGAAGTTACAACAGACACCACAGAAATATAAAGCATCCTAAGAAACTACTACAAGCAACTCTATGCCAATAAAATGGACAACCTGGAAGAAATGGACAAATTCTTAGAAAGGTATAACCTTCCAAGACTGAAACAGGAAGAAATAGAAAATATGAACAGACCAATCACAAGTAATGAAATTGAAACTGTGATTAAAAATCTTCCAACAAACAAACGTCCAGGACCAATGGCTTCACAGGTGAATTCTATCAAACACTCAGAGAAGAGCTAACACCCATCCTTCTCAAACTCTTCCCAAAAATTGCAGAGGAAGGAACACTCCCAAACTCATTCTATGAGGCCACCAGCACCCTGATACCGAAACCAGACAAAGATACTACCAAAAAAAAAAAAAAAAAAAAAAAATTACAGACCAATATCACTGATGAATATAGATGCAAAAATCCTCAACAAAATACTAACAAACAGAATCCAACAGCACATTAAAAGGATCAAATACCATGATCAAGTGGGATTTATCCCAGGGATGCAAGGATTCTTCAATATACGCAAATCAATCAATGTGATACACCACATTAACAAATTGAAGAAGAAAAACCATATGAGCATCTCAATAGATGCAGAAAAAGCTTCTGACAAAATTCAACACCCATTTATGATAAAAACTCTCCAGAAAGTGGGCATAGAGGGAAGCTACCTCAACATAATAAAGACCATATATGACAAACCCACAGCAAACATCATTCTCAATGGTGAAAAACTGAAAGCATTTCCTCTAAGATCAGGAACGAGACAAGGATGTCCACTCTCACCACTATTATTCAACATAGTTTTGGAAGTCCTAGCCACGGCAATCAGAGAAGAAAAAGAAATAAAAGGAATACAAACTGGAAAAGAAGAAGTAAAACTGTCATTGTTTGTAGATGACATGATACTATACATAGAGAATCCTAAAAATGCTACCAGAAAACTACTAGAGCTAATCAGTGAATTTGGTAAAGTTGCAGGATACAAAATTCATGAACAGAAGTATCTTGCATTCCTATACACTAATGATGAAAAATCTGAAAAAGAAATTGTGGAAACACTCGCATTTACCATTGCAACAAAAGGAATAAAATACCTAGGAATAAACCTACCTAGGGAGACAAAAGACATGTATGCAGAAAACTGTAAGACACTGTTGAAAGAAATTAAAGATGATACCAACAGATAGAGAGATATACCATGTTCTTGGATTGGAAGAATCAATATTGTGAAAATGACTATACTACCCAAAGCAATCTACAGATTCAATGCAATCCCTATCAAATTACCAATGGCAGTTTTTACGGAACTAGAACAAATCATCTTAAAATTTGTATGGAGATACAAAAGACCCCGAATAGCCAAAGCAGTCTTGAAGGAAAAAAATGGACTGGAGGAATCAGACTCCCTGACTTCAGACTATACTACAAAGCTACAGTAACGAAGACAATATGGTACTGGCACAAAAACAGAAACATAGATCAATGGAACAAGATAGAAAGCCCAGAGATTAAACCCACACACCTATGGTCAACTAATCTATGACAAAGGAGGCAAAGATATACAATGGAGAAAAGACAGTCTCTTCAATAAGTGGTGCTGGAAAACTGGACAGCTACATGTAAAAGAATGAAATTAGAACACTCTGTAACACCATACACAAAAATAAACTCAAAGTGGATTCTAGACGTGAATGTAAGACCGGACACTATAAAACTCCTAGAGGAAAACATTGGAAGAACACTCTTTGACATAAATCACAGCAAGATCTTTTTTGATCCACCTCCTAGAGTAATGGAAATAAAAACAAAAATAAACAAATGGGACCTAATGAAACTTCAAAGCTTTTGCACAGCAAAGGAAACCATACACAAGACAAAAAGACAACCCTCAGAATGGGAGAAAATATTTGTAAACGAATCAACGGACAAAGGATTAATCTCCAAAATATATAAACAGCTCATGCAGCTCAATATTAAACAAACAACCCAATCCAAAAGTGGGCAGGAGACCTAAATAGACATTTCTCCAAAGAAGACATACAGATGGCCAAGAAGCACATGAAAAGCTGCTCAAGGGCTTCCCTCGTGGCGCAGTGGTTGAGAGTCCACCTGCCGATGCAGGGGACACGGGTTCGTGACCCGGTCCAAGAAGATCCCATATGCCGCGGAGCGGGTAGGCCTGTGAGCCATGGCTGCTGAGCCTGAGCGTCCAGAGCCTGTGCTCCGCAACGGGAGAGGCCACAACAGTGAGAGGCCCACGTACTGCCAAAAAAAAAAAAAAAAATAGAAAACACTCCCATTTACCATTGCAACAAAAAGAATAAAATATCTAGGAATAAACCTACCTAAGGAGACAAAAGACCTGTATGCAGAAAATTATAAGACACTGATAAAAGAAATTAAAGATGATACAAACAGATGGAGAGATAATACCATGTTCTTGGATTGGAAGAATCAATATTGTGAAAATGACTATACTACCCAAAGCAATCTACAGATTCAATGCAATCCCTATCAAACTACCAAGGGCATTTTTCACAGAACTAGAACAAAAAATTTCACAATTTGTATGGAAACACAAAAGACCCCAAATAACCAAAGCAATCTTGACAATGAAAAATGGAGCTGGAGGAATCAGCCTTCCTGGCTTCAGACTATACTACAAAGCTACAGTAATCAAGACAGTATGGTACTGGCACAAAAACAGAAATATAGATCAGTGGAACAGGATAGAAAGCCCAGAGATAAACCCACGCACATATGGTCACCTTATCTTTGATAAAGGAGGCAAGAATATACAGTGGAGAAAAGACAGCCTCTTCAATAAGTGATGCTGGGAAACTGGACAGGTACATGTAAAAGTATGAAATTAGAACACTCCCTAACACCATAGACAAAAGTAAACTCAAAATGGATTAAAGACCTAAATGTAAGGCCAGACACTATCAAGCTCTTAGAGGAAAACATAGGCAGAACACTCTGACATAAATCACAGCAAGATCCTTTTTGACCCACCTCCTAGAGAAATGGAAATAAAAACAAAAATAAACAAATGGGACCTCATGAAACTTCAAAGCTTTTGCACAGCAAAGGAAACCATAAACAAGACCAAAAGACAACCCTCAGAATGGGAGAAAATATTTGCAAATGAAGAAACTGACAAAGGATCAATCTCCAAAATTTACAAGCAGCTCATGCAGCTCAATATCAAAAAAACAAACATCCCAATCCAAAAATGGGCAGAAGACCTAAATAGACATTTCTCCAAAGAAGATATACAGATTGCCAACAAACACATGAAAGAATGCTCAACATCATTAATCATTAGAGAAATGCAAATCAAAACTACAATGAGATATCATCTCACACTGCTCAGAATGGCCATCGTCAAAAAATCTAGAAACAATAAATGCTGGAGAGGGTGTGGAGGAAAGGGAACCCTCTTGCACTGTTGGTGGGAATGTAAATTGATACAGCCACTATGGAGAACAGTATGGAGGTTCCTTAAAAAACTAAAAATAGGGGCTTCCCTGGTGGCGCAGTGGTTGGGAGTCCGCCTGCCGATGCAGGGGACACGGGTTCGTGCCGTGGTCCGGGAAGATCCCACATGCTGCGGAGCGGCTGGGCCCGTGAGCCATGGCCACTGGGCCTGTGCGTCCGGAGCCTGTGCTCCACAACGGGAGAGGCCACAACAGTGAGAGGCCCACGTATTGCAAAAAAAAAAAAAAAAAAAAGAGAGTCATGTACCAAAATGTTTATTGCAGCTCTATTTACAATAGCCAGGACATGGAAGCAACCTAAGTGTCCATCAACAGATGAATGGATAAAGAAGATGTGGCACATATATACAATGGAATATTACTCAGCCATAAAAAGAAACGAAACTGAATTATTTGTAGTGAGGTGGATGGACCTAGAGTCTGTCATACAGAGTGAAGTCAGTCAGAAAGAGAAAAGCAGATACTGTATGCTAACACATATATATGGAATCTAAGAAAAAAAAAAAGTTCATGAAGAACCTAGGGGCAAGATGGGAATAAAGACACAGACCTACTAGAGAATGGACTTGAGGATATGGGGAGGGGGAAGGGTAAGCTGTGACAAAGTGAGAGAGTGGCATGGACATATATACACTACCAAACGTAAAATAGATAGCTAGTGGGAAGCAGCCACATAGCACAGGGAGATCAGCTCAGTGCTTTGTGACCACCTAGAGGAGTGGGAAAGGGAGGGTGGGAGGGAGGAAGATGCAAGAGGGAAGAGATATGGGAACATATGTATATGTATAACTGATTCACTTTGTTATAAAGCAGAAACTAACACAGCATTGTAAAGCAATTATACTCCAATAAAGATGTTAATAAAGAAAGAAAGAAAGAAAGAAAAATGTATCCGCTAAGTATCTAAGTTATTCTGCTAAAGAAGGTAAAGGAAAATTTGCTCTTCATTAATGAACGGTTAGGAAAAATACCATATCTAAAAATGAAAAATTCACTGGCCAGAACTTAGTAGCATATTGGAGATGACAGATCAACAGAAATCAATCTGAAGAACAGAGAGGGGGGGAAAAAAAAAAAAGACAGGCTCGACAACCTGTGGGACAATGTAAAAAGGACTAATACACATGTAACTGTAGTCCCCAAAAGGGGGAGAGAGGGGAACAGAAAAAAACCATGATAGGGCTTCCCTGGTGGCGCAGTGGTTGAGAGTCTGCCTGCCGATGCAGGGGACACGGGTTTGTGCCCCGGTCTGGGAAGATCCCACATGCCGCAGAGCGGCTGGGCCCATGAGCCATGGCCACTGGGCCTGCGCGTCCAGAGCCTGTGCTCCGCAACGGGAGAGGCCACAACAGTGAAAGGCCCGTGTACCACAAAAACAAAAAAAAAACCATGATAGAATAATGCCCCAAAATTCCCCAAATTTGGCTCTAGCCATAAATTTATAGATTCAGAAATCTCAGCAAGCCCTAAGCAGGGAAAATACAAAGAAAAGCATGTTTCCTCAGTTACGACACAGTCAAAGAGCTGAACACCAAACATATACAGAAAACTCTGAAAGTAGTCAGAGGTTTAAAAAGAAAAGTAACAAAAAAACCAAGGTAATAATTGTGTAAATGACAGCTGATTTCTCATCAGAAACAGCAGAGGCCAGAACAGGGGAACAGTATCTTTAAAGGAGTTAAAAAATAAACCAAACTAGAATTCTATATCCAGTGAGAATATCCTTCGAGAATGAAGATGAAATACACATTCAGAAAAACAAAATTTAAATGAATACACTGCCACCTGTACAAGAAATGCTAGACAACTAAAATGCTATCAGGTAGAAACTCAAATCTTCAGGAAAATAAGAGCACAGAAAATGGTAAATTATCTGGATGAGTATAAAAACACTTTTTCATTTGATTAAAAAATACGTATAAGTGCTTAAAACAAATATTTTAACATTGTATTAGGGAGTTTAGAAGGTATAGAGGGGCAGTACAAATGACAACTACAGAATAAAGCAAGTGGGGAAAAAGGTTTAATTTGAAGTGTGCAATTGCACTGTTCTTAAATTTTACATAAAGTGGTATCCAGAATAAGTAGAAAAGGAAAAGTGAAGGCTGTATATTGTAATCCCTTTGAGCAGGGGTCAGCAAACTTTTTCTTAAATGGCCAAACTAGTAACTAGTTTAGGCTCTGGGGGCTAAGAGACAAAATTGAGGATTATATAGGTATTTACATAACCGTTTAAAGTTTCACCCTCCTGGGTGAAATCCATTCTTACAATTTTTTTAGAATTCCATTTCAATTTCCCAGTTGGCTTTTTATAGCCTTCCTTCCTCCCACTGGGCTTGCCTTTTTTCTTTAGCTCACTCAGTTTTACTTCCACATTCTTGCTTGATCTTTTAAAAATATAGTAACAAGAGCAAGAAGCCTATGAATGTGGGAGAGAACTGAGTGAGGCAGAGAGGGCAAAAAGGGAAAGCTCGAGTGCAGATGAAGGGCTGGAAGGTCACATGGTGGGCAGCACACAGGGTGGCCCCAGGGCCAGCACAACAGCCTCCCTCCCCAGCACCTGAGCGACGCCTTCTTGCCCCCAACCCCCTGGGCTGCCCAGTGTTCCCCACTCACCCGAGCCGGTGGCAGGTGGGCATTTTCTCTCTTCTCTCCAGGTTTCCTTCCCTTGCTCCAGCTGGGTGATGAGTTTGGGTTTAGAAAATGGAATCCCTGCTCATAGGAAAAGAAAACAATATGGCTGTAGGTTATAGGCTCAAAAGCCAGTTCCTGAACTCAGAGCCACACTGGGTGGGGAATTTCAAAAGGTGGTGGGAAAGATCTGAGAGTGGGGAGCTCTCTGCAGGGGAGGGGAAACCAGGATGACAGCTCACTGACCCTACTCCATCCTGGGGAGAGAACAACTCCCTCATTTAAAAGAAGATAATAACTAGGAAGACATGTCATGCTTACCCAAGAGACTGGGAGAAAAGGCCTAGAAATGCAGATTATCACATACACAACACACAGACACACACGCACCTCTACACATTTCAATTCTACAAAATCAGACCTTCTCTGGGGAAAGAGGGAACAGAGTGTCTCTGCTTTTGAGTCCAACCCAAAGGCAAAGTCAGAAAGCAAGACAGCTGCTTCAAGCACAGCCTAAAGTACCCAGCTGCTGGGATACGGGTCCTGAGAGATGCCAGGCTTACCCAGCGAGACCAGGTTGCTGTAGTTCTCCAGCATCACCTCCCGGTACAGGGACCTCTGAGCAGGGCTCAGCAGCATCCACTCCTCCTGGGTGAAATCCACAGCCACATCTCTGAATGCCATGTGTGCCTGTAACACAGAATACAGCCCTGCTCACCCAGGAGCCAGCCTTGCCCAGGACTCAGGGTCAGGGGCAGGCAGAAGCCTGCCCGGGGAGAGGTAGGTGAGATATCTAGATTTTGTCTTTGACCCTGGTGCTCTGTGTTCCAAGACTTTTAACCCCTGTCACTATCGGGGCAGTGGCACTTAACCTACACATTCGAGATACTGAATAGGCTGTTTCGGAGAATACCTACCAAAAAATGGAGTCTTTAACTTTGGGGAACATTAGGCTGAGGGAAGAGCAAATAACAAGAGCAAATCTAGGCTGAGGGAAGAGCAAATAACATAAAAATTAAACAACAGTAAAGCAACAGACTTTAAGAATTTAAAAGAATAGTCTGAACAATGTTTTTTTTTTTAAGCTTTGGTTCTGTTACTTGTTTATTTATTTTTGGCTGCGTTGGGTCTTCGTTGCTGCACGTGGGCTTTCTCTAGTTGCGGCGAGTGGGGGCTACTTTTTGTGGTGCATGGGCTTCTCATTGGGTGGCTTCTCCTATGGCGGAGCACGGGCTCTAGGCACACGGGCTTCAGAAGTTGTGGCTCGCGAGCTCTAGAGCACAGGCTCAGTAGTTGCGGCGCATGGGCTGAGTTGCTCCACGGCACGTGGGATCTTCCCGGACCAGGGCTCGGACCCATGTCCCCTGCATTGGCAGGCGGACTCTTAACCACTGCGCCACCAGGGAAGCCCTGAACAATGGTTTTAAATGTTGAAGCATCAGAATGAAGTTAGTACCATTCAATTATGGCAAAGACCAAATACAACTCAGTCCTTCCCTTCAATCCCATCGGGCCCCTTCGGCCTTCCCTGGCCTGAGAGGCACAAGCAGCGAGTGGTAAAGAGCATGAACTTGAATCCTACTGCCTTGGTTTGGGGCCCACCCCCCCCGTCAACTAGCACCTCTGTTTTCTCACTTACGAAATGTGGGTAACAGTCCATTAAACTTCCCGTCCCACACTGTGGATGCTCAGCGTGGACGTTCTTGGCTACTTGGTCTACAAATTCATCTCTATGTGCCATTCTCATCCGCCTGCCCCATTTTACTATCTTTACCTCAACACTATTTCAAAATGGAAAGTACACTGGAATATAGACATCAGGAAAGGTTTCATGAGAGGCCCAGGAACTTGGTCTTGAGGGAAGGGCAGGAATCAAGGGAAGAGGAAGGTGCCAGGTATTCCTGATGAGGCGTGTGGGGAGCAAAGCAGAGGACACTGTGGGCCAAGAAAGAGAGAGCCTGAATCATGGGAAGCAGGACCACTTGGGAGGAATAAAAGGCACCTAGTGGTAGAATACAGAATAGGTCGCGTGTAGTAGCAGCCTGTAGGTTTTAAATTTTTATTGTAAAATATACAGAAACATTTTACTACTTTTACCATTTTAAAGTGCATATTTCAGTACATTAAGTATGTTGACACTGTTGTGCAACCACCACCGCTTTCCATCTCCAGAATTTGTTCATCATCCCATGCTGAAACTCTGTAACCATTAAACCCTGACTCCCTCTTTCTCACAAACCCTGGTAAACAACCATCATTTTACTTTGTCTCCATGTATTCAATATTTGGCTAGTCTGTGTATCACAAATAAGTGGAATCATACAGTATTTGTCCTTTTGTGCTGGCTTATTTCATTTAGCATAATGTCTTCAAGTGTCAGCCATGTACTCCAAAGAAGACATACAGACGGCCAGGAGGCACATGAAAAGATGCTCCACATCATTAGTTATTAGAGAAATGCAAATCAAAACTACAATGAGATATCACCTCACACTAGTCACCATCAAAAAGTCTACAAACAATAAATGCTGGAGACGGTGTGGAGAAAAGGGAGCCTTCCCACACTGTTGGTGGGGATGCAAATTGGTGCAGCCACTGTGGCAAACAGTATGGAGGTTTCTTAAAAAACTAAAAATAGAGCTACTGTATGATCCAGCAATCCCACTCCTGGGCACATATCCAGAGAAAACCATGGTTTGAAAGGATACATGTACACCAATGTCCACTGCAGCACTGTTTACAACAGCCAAGACATGGAAGCAACCTAAATGTCCATCGACAGATGAATGGATAAAGATGATGTGGTACATATATGCAATGGAATATTACTCAGCCATAAAAAAGAATGAAATAATGCCATCTGCAGCAATGTGGATGGACCTGGAGTGACGTTAAGTCAGACAGAGAAAGACAAATATCATATGATTTTGCTTATATGCAGAATCTAAAAAAAAAAAAATGACACAAATGAACTTATTTACATAACAGAAACAGACTCACAGACTTAGAAAACAAAGATGGTTACCAAAAGGGAAAGGTGGGGAGGAGGGATAAATTGGGAGTTTGAGATTGACATATACATACTACTATATTTAAAATAGATAACCAACAAGGACCTACTGTATAGCACAGGGACCTCTGCTCAGTATTCTGTAACAACCTAAATGGGAAAAGGATTTGAAAAAGAATAGATACATGTATATGTATAACTGAATCACTGTGCTGTACACCACAAACAAAACATTGTGAACTATACTACAATAAAAAATAAAAAAAAATTAAAATTAAAAGTTTCAGCCATGTTGAAGCATGTACTTAGAATTTCCTCCTTTTTAAGGCTAAAAAATACTCTACTGTATGTATATACCATTCCTCCACTGACGGACATTGGGTTTGTATCCACCTTTTAGCTATTGTGAATAATACTACCATACAAATTGCTTTCAGTTCTTTTGGGTATATACCCAGAAGTTGAATTGCTGAATCAAATGGTAATTCTATGTTCAGTTTCTTCAGGAAACACTACTGTTTTCCACAGAAGCCACACCATTTTATATCCCCACTAACAATGTAAAAGGATTCTAGTATCCCTACATCCTTGACGACACTTGCTGCTCCCTGAGTTTTTGGTAATAGCCATCATGTGAAATGTATAAAGTGATCTCTCATTGTGGTCTTTATTTGCATTTCCCTAATGATTAGTGACAGTAACCATCTTTTTATGTGCTTATTTGCTATCTGTTTATCTTCTTGGCAAAAACGTCTATTCAAGTCCTTTGACAGTTCTTGAATTGGGGTGTTTGGTTTTTGTTGTTGCTCTCTGAGATCTTTATATATTCTGGACATTAATTACTTATCGGATATATGACTTGCAAATATACATTCTTTAATGCACAAAAGTTTTTAACCTTGATAAAGTCCAATTTATCTATTTTTTCTTTTGTTGCCTGGGCTTTTGGTGTTATTACCCAACAAATCATAACTAAATCCAACTTCATGAAGCTTTTCCTCAGTGTTTTCTTCTAAGAGTTTTACAGTTTTAGCTCTTACCTTTTTAGGTCTTTGATCCATTTTGAGTTAATTTTCATTCTCTTCCATGTGGGTATAAGTTTTCCCAGCAGTGTCTATTGAATAGACTGTCCTTTCCACATGGAATGGTCTTGGTAGTGTTGTTGAAAATCACCTGATCATACATCTGTGATTAAGTTCTGAGCTCTCTGTTGCTGCTCTCAAGATTCTGTTGCCTTTGGCTTGATTATAATGTATCTTGGTGTGGGTCTCTTTTAAGAGGTTATCCTACTTAGAGTTCATTAAGCTTCTTGGTTCCTCTTCATGTTTTCTATCTCTTTACTGACATTTCCATTTTGTTTTTACATTGTTTTCTTGACCTCGTTCATGTTTTCCATTAGCTCTGACAGCTGTCTTAAAGTCTTTTGTCTAGTAAGCCCACATAGTATGGCAACTCTGGAACTCAGATTCCCCAGATTTGCTTGGTTTTTGTTTTTGTTGTTGTACTGTGTCTCCGTGCCAGGGTTCAATCTGAGGTGTAAACTAAAGGTTTTTCTTGCATCTTTTCTGATCCTGTGCCTTTCCACGGGTAATATTTCCAGGGATGGTAACTTCCTAAACTGACCAAGTCATGGTCAAACAGGCTGCAGGTAAGATAAGTTACACTTCCAGGACTAGAGCTGGACTTTGCCAGGTGCCAACAAGGTGGTCAAGACAAGAGAAAGGATTGTGTCCATCCTGCGACAGCCAGTGTGGAAATGCAGGAAACACTCACCATTACCCTGGCTTCCCAGGACCCTGTGGCCATTTTTCCTGGTATCACTAAAGGATGATATCTCAGAAGGCAGATCCATGTAAGGAAAGCAGAAATTAGAGGGTGTCAGCTGGAAATGCTCTCCCAGTGAGCGAGGCAGGGTCTGCTCTCCAACCCCACAGCTGGGGGAGGGGTGGCACGGTGGAAGTGTAACACTCTGGTTTTTACCAGGGCCCTGGAAAAAAGTTCAGAGTCAGGCCTTCAGTAGGTTTGGTCCCAAACTCTCCTGATCCCAACAAACTAAATGTAGAAGGACTTTTTCAGGCTCTCTACTTGACTGTAGATGTTAACACATCATTATTAATTTGAGGGGTTATGAAAATGGTATTATTGTGGTTGTTTTAAAAAATATACACTGAAGTATTTATAGATGAAATGATCCATGGGATTGCTTTTAAAAACACTTCAGGAGGGCTTCCCTGGTGGCACAATGGTTAAGAATCTGCCTGCCAATTCCGGAGACACGGGTTCAAGCCCTGGTCCAGGAAGAACCCATGTGCCATGGAGCAACTAAGCCCATAGACCCTACAGCCCGTGCTCTGCTGAGCCCTAGAGCACGTGCTCTGCAATGGGAGAAGCCACAACAATGAGAAGCCCACGCACTGCGGCTGCAACAAGAGAAAGCCCACGGGCAGCAATGAAGATCCAACACAGCCAAAAATAAATAAATGTATTTATAAAAACAAAACAAAAAAAACACTTCAGGAAAAATTGGACAAACCACCCCCCTCCCAAGATTGCTACACAGTGTTTACTGTTAAAGCTGGGGTTTTATTATAGTTTCTTTGCTTTGAATATGTTTGAAATTTTTCCATTAATAAAAAATTACTAAAAAATTCTCAAACACCAAAGGAACCCAAAAACCAAAAACCCAGATGCAACAAATATGGCAAAATATAAACAAGTGTTAAAATCAAGATGATGCACATAAGGACGTTCATTATGCTATTGACTCCTTTATTTTTAAGATTTTTCTTTTAAAACGTAAAAAGTATACACAGAAAAAACACTGCATTGTGAACAAAACCAGAGAAACCTAAAGCAATAATGAAGGACAAAAATTGGCCATTAGAATCAATTATCAATTCATTTCCCCTTTGGTAACCATAAGTTTGTTTTTGAAATATGTGAGTCTGTTTCTGTTTTGCAAATAAGTGCGGGGAACTAAGATACTGCAAACCACACAACCAAAAAAAAAGAAAGAAATGAAGACTAAATTGTAAGACACCAAGGAAGAATAGAGTGACATGAAAACATGATGGCCACTGAAAGCTAACAGGAGGAGATGAAAATGAAAGAAAGAAGTAAAAAGAGTTAGAGAAAAAATGGTTGAAATGGAAAACAGACAAAGAATTTCATTTGTATTAATTGCAGCTCCTGCAGAAGAAAACAAAGAAATAAACCAAAAAAGGGTTGGGATGGGGGTGGGGAGGGAACAGAACTAATATTTAAAACTATAACCCAAGAAAACTTCAAAAATAGATGACATGAATCACAGCAATATCTTTCTTGACCCACCTCCTAGGGTAATGAAAATGAAAACAAAAATAAACAAGTGGGATCTAATTAAACTTAAAAGCTTTTGCACAGCAAAGGAAACCATAAGCAAAATGAAAAGACAACCCACAGGATGGGAAAAATATGTGCAAATGAAGCACCAAGGGATTAATCTCCGAAATATACAAGCAGCCCATGCAGCTCTATGTCAAAAAAACAACCCAATCAAAAAATGGGCAGAAGATCTAAATAGACATTTCTTCAAAGAAGACATACATATGGCCAAAAAGCACATGAAAAGATGCTCAACATCACTCATTATCAGAGAAATGCAAATCAAAACTACAATGAAGGATCACCTAACACTGGTCGGAATGGCCATCATCAAAAAATCTACAAACAATAAATGCTGGAGAGGGTGTGGAGAAAAGGGAACCCTCTTGCACTGTTGGTGGGAATGTAAATTGGTATAACCACTATGGAGAACAGTATGGAAGTTCTTTAAAAAACTAAAAATAGAACTACCATATGATCCACCAATCCCACTCCTGTGTATATACCCAGAGAAAACCATAATTAGAAAAGATACATGCACCCCAATGTTCACTGCAGCACTAGTTACAGTAGCCAGGATACGGAAGCAACTTAAATGTCTATCAACAGAGGAATGGATAAAAAAGATGTGGTACATATATACAATGGACTATTAGCCATAAAAAAGAATGAAATAATGCCATTTGCAGCAACATGGATGGACCTAGAGATAACCATACTAAGTGAAATAAGTCAGAAAGAGAAAGACAAATATCATGTGATATCACTCATATGTGGAATCTAATTTTTTAAAATTTATTTATTTTCTTTATTTTTGACAGCGTTGAGTCTTTGTTGCTGTGCGCTGGCTTTCTCTAGTTGCGGCGAGTGGGGGCTACTCTTCCTTGCAGTGCGTGGGCTTCTCACTGCGGTGGCTTCTCTTGTTGTGGAGCATGAGCTCTAGGTGCTCAGGCTTCAGTAGTTGTGGTGCCCAGGCTCAGTAGTTGTGGCTCACGGGCTCTAGAGCACAGGCTCAGTAGTTGTGGTGCACAGGCTTAGTTGCTCCGTGGCATGTGCGATCTTCCCGGACCAGGGCTCGAACCCGTGTCCCCTGCGCTGGCAGGCGGATTCTTAACCACTGCGCCACCAGGGAAGCCCCTGGAATCTAATTTTTTAAAATGATATAAATGAACTTATTTACAAAACAGAAACAGACTCGCAGATTTCAAAAACAAACTTATGGTTACCAAAGGGGAAATGTGGGGGGGGGGCATAAATTAGGAGCTCGGGATTAACATACATACACTACTACATATAAAATATATAGATAGATATAGATAGATAACCAACAAGGACCTACTGTATAGCACAGGGAACTCTACTCAATACTCTGTAATAACCTATATGGGAAAAGAATCTAAAAAAGAATGAATATATGTATATGTATAACTGAATCACTTTACTGTACACCTGAAACTAACACAACATTGTAAATCAACTGTACTCCAACAAAATTTTTTTTTAAAATGACCTGAATCTAAATATGAAAGGGCTTACAGAGTACAAGGGAAGAATTGACTCACAACCAACAACTTCAAGGTATCTACTGGAAAAACTATCAGACTTTGAAGAATAACAATAAAAATCCTAAGTGACTCTAGGCAAAAAATATACCAGACTTCCATCAGACTTTTCATAATCGTCATTCAACCCTTGTGCATTGCTGGGGGGAATGTACAATGGTGCAACCACTATGGAAAATAATATAGCAGTTCCTCAAAAAATTAAAAATAGAAATTATCAAAAAAAAAAAAGAAATTATCATATGATCTACCAGTTCCACTTCTGGGTATTTCCCCAAAAGATTTGAAAGCAGGGACTTGAACAGATATTTGTACACTTGTGTGAGCAGCATTATTCACAATAGCTACAATGTGAAAGTAATCCAAGTGTCTGTCAATAGATGAATGGATAAACAAAATGTGGTATATACATACAATGAATATTATTCAGCCTCAAAAAAAATTCTGACACATGCTACAACATGGATTTACTTTAAAGATATTATGCTAAGTGAAACAAACCAAACACAAAAGGACAAATACTATATGATACCACTTATATGAGGTACCTAGAGTAATCCATAGAGACAGGAAGCAGAATGAAGGTTGAGAGCGGTTGGGGGGAAGGGGAAATAGAGAGTTACTGTTTAATGGGTACAGAGTTTCAGTTCTGCAGGTGGAGAGTGCGGATGGTTGCACAACAATATGAATGTACTTAACGCTACTGAACTATACACTGAAAATGGTTAAGATGGTAAATCTTATGTTATATATATTTTACCACATTAAATGCATGGCAAAAATATACCATCATTCAAAGCAATAAGAAAATATTCCACCATGACAAAGTGGGATTTACCCAGAAACGTAAGACTGGTTCAATATTAGAAAATCCATTACTATAATACACTATATTAATGAACAGATCCAAGAAGAAAAATCATGATTGCATTTATACATACTGAAATATTCTTTAACAAAACTCAACTCTCATTCTTCCAATATCCAATTCAATGTAAGATTGATGAATCCATAAAACTTTTCATTTTTAATTTTAGACTTAAAAAGAAGTTGCAAAAATGTCAATTCCCATATAACCGTCACTTAGTTTTCTCTAATGTTAACATCTTGGAAAACCAAAATACAATGATCAAAACCAGGAAATTAACATTGATATAATACTATTATCTAAACTACAACTCTTAACCACATTTCAACAGTTTTTCCACTAATGTCCTGTCCTTCCTCTGGTCCAGATATCAACTGAGCTTCCAACATTGCATTTAGCTGTCATATATCTTTCATCTCCTCCAATCTGTGACAGTTCCTTCTTTCATGAAAGTGACATTTTTGAACAACATCCGTCAATTTTGGTTTATCTGATTTTTAAAAAATGATTAGAATGATATTAGTTCATTTGGGGCTAGAATTCCTCAGAAGTCATGTGTCTTTTTCAGTGCACCCTATCAAGGGGTTCGTGATATTGATATGTTTCATTATTGACGATGTTAACCTTAATCTTGATCACTTGGTTAAGGCAGTGTCTGCTGGCTTTCTCCATTGCAGTCACTCTTTTTCCCTTTATAATTAATATGTATCTTGGGAGAGATACTTTGAGATTATACAAATAACGTATTTCTCTTCAATCTTCCACCCACTAATTTCAGCATAATTTTGTGGGACCTGTCTGCAACAATTATTACTGTGGTGTTGACCAAATGACAATGTTCTATTTCCCTCTTTCATTCTAAATTCATTAACTGGGGACTTCCCTGGTGGCACAGTGGATAGGACTCCATGCTCCCAATGCAGGGGGCCTGGGTTCGATCTCTGGTCAGGGAACTAGATCCCACATGCATGCCACAACTAAGAGTTTGCATGATCCAACTAAGGAGCCTGCCTGCTGCAACTAAGACCCGGTGCAACCAAATAAATAAATAAATAAATATGAAAAATAAATAAATTAATTAATTAATTGGAATTCTTCTGTAAGCAAGAGTTGTCCCTTCTTATTTATTTCAGCGTGGATTTACAGTTTATCCTATGGGTTATATTAGAATATTATCACTTTATTATATGTGGAATCTAAAAAAATGGTACAAATGAACTTAAAAAACAGAAATGAGTCACAGATATAGAAAATAAACTTATGGTTACTGGGGGGAAAGGTTGCGGGGGGGAAGGGATAAATTGGGAGATTGTGACTGACATATACACACTACTATATATAAAATAGATAGCTAAAAAGAACCTACTATATAGCACAGGGAACTCTACTCAATACTCTGTAATGACCTATATAGGAATAGAATCTAAAAAACAGTGGATATATGTATATGTACAACTGATAACTTCGCTGTACAGCAGAAACGAACACAACATTGTATGGCAACTATACTCCAATAAAAAAATAAAAGAGGATGAGGTGAGAGAGTAGCATTGACATATATACACTACCAAATGTAAAATGGATGGATGGGAAGCTGCTGTACAGAACAGGGAGATCAACTCAATGCTTTGTGATGACCTAGAGGGGTGGGATAGACAGGGGTGGGATAGGGAGGGTGGGAGGGAGGCTCAAGAGGAAGGGGATATGGGGATATATGTGGGGATATGGGGATATATGTATACATATGGCTGATTCACTTTGTTGTACAGCAGAAACTAACACAACATTGTGAAGCAATTTTACTCCAATAAAGATGTGAAAAAATAAAATAAAATAAAAAGAATATTATCACTATTTTGCTGCTCAAATTATTTCAACTTCAAACATTGGGAGCTGCTTCAGACTGACCTCATTCCTGCTTTAACCAATAAATGTGGCACAAGTGACACTGTGTCAGTTACAAGCTTAAGTCTTTTTTTTTTTTTTAATATTTATTTATTTATTTTGGCTGTGCTGGGTCTTAGCTGCAGCATGTCGGATCTAGTTCCCTGACCAGGGATTGAAGCCAGGCCCCCTCCATTGGGAGTGTGGAGTCTTACCCACTGGACCACCAGGGAAGTCCCACAGGCTTAAGTCTTAAGAAGGCTACACAGCTCATGCTCTCAGGAGGCGCGAGATGCCACTTTAAGAACTTCAACTCCCCTGCTGGAGGGACCACACAGAAGCAGAGGCCCCGATACTCCGCGAAGAGAGAGTGTGGGGCCCAGGTGCCCCCAGCCTTCCAGCCAGTCCACTAAAGCACCAGATGTGTGACGGAACCGTCTTGGATGGTCCAACCCAAAAGAGTCCACAAGTGACTTTGGGGGAAAATTCAGCTGGATCTATAACTCCCACGGAGCAGAAGGACTGCCCAGCGGATTTAACCGAAGGAACTGGGAGAGATGATAACATGGTGGCTCCTCTACGCCATGGGCTTGGGGAGCTTGTTGTGCAGCAATCAGTAATGAAAGCCCTCACAGACATGCTGTGCCTCTGCCTTCTTCAGCTCTGTTAATGACAGAAGCATCCTTCCCATCACCCACATGCTGACTCGGGCACCAGGTGTACTTCTCTTCCTGCCAAATCACACCAGTCACCAAGGCCTACTGAGTCCACCTCCAAAAACTCTCTATGCCTCCCACCCCCAACCCATCTGGGGAAGGGACAGTCCCTCCTGAGAGAGGCTCTGCAGACCATCTCCCGACATCCCGGCCAGCCTGATCCGTTCCTCCCAGAATTAGCTCCACCTACACATGGCTGGATTACTTATTAAAAATGTCCTAAGCTCTTACTGTGCGACAGACACTATCTTAGACCCTGGGGATACAGAAGTGAACAAAGACAAAAACATCTGCCCTCACTGACATGCAAGTTTAGAGAAGGAAGATGGACGTATTAAATTAACAAATAAAACACACACCAGATCAGAAAGTAATAAGTGAGATAAAGAAAATAAAGCAGGGAAGCAGAAAAGAAGTAACACAAAAGAGACGGGGTTTTGAGATTTTAAATAGTGGTTAGGAAGGCCTTGCTGAGAAGATGATTGAATAAAAATCTGAAGGCTGTGAGGGATGAGCCAAGTGAGTAACTTTGAAGAGAGCATCACATGCAAGAGAACAGCCAGTGCAAAGGCCCTGAGGCGAGAGTCGGCCTGGCACCGTCAAGGCACAGAGACAGTTCACTGTGGCTGGTATGCGGTGACTGACACTGAGTGGGGGAGGTTCTGACTTTGACTGAGGTGAGAAGCCACTGGAGGTCTTTGAGCAAATGCATGACCTGCCTGCTGAACTGACTAATACAGCTGTACTGAGAGGGACAAGGAAGGAAGCAGAGAGATCACTCAAGGGCTATGACCATCCAGGTGAGGTGGTGGCCCAGACCACAGCAGGAGCGGCGGAGGCTGCTTACTGGGGATATGGAGTGTAAGAGCAAGAAAGGAGTCGAGGATGACTCCGAAGTTCTGAGCCTGAGGAAGCTGAAGGCGTTGCCATGTCTCTGCTCCCTTTTACAGCTTAACTCCCTGAAAGAACTGTCCATCCTCCACAGGGTCGGGGCATGTTTACAGGAGTTGATCAGAGTTTGTTGCTGGACACATCAAGTTTGGATGCCCATGAGATACCCAAGTGGAAATGCCAAGTAGACAGGAGACTGCGATTTGGAGTTGAAGAGAGAGATCTTGGCTGAACCTCAGAGGGATGGCATCTCAGGCCTTGAGAGTGGACGGGGCCACCAAGGAGAGATGGAGCTGAAGCGGGGCCTTCCACAGGGGTTCTGGGAGTAAAGAAGCCAGCCAAGGAGACAGAGGCGGCGCAGCCTATGAGGTAGGAGGAAAACCTGGAAACCAGGGACAGCAACATGAAAGGAGATCCTAAGACGAATGCAACTATGTAAAATGTTGCTGAGCATGGACTGGTATTTAGCCACAGGAAGCTCAGTGGTAACTTAGACAAAGAATATTTTTTAGTGGGTAAAGCTGAAAAGCCTTACTGGAATATTTAAAAGGCAATGGAAGGATATTAACGGAGACATCAAGAAAAGAGAATTCTTTCAAGGAGTTTAGCTCTGAAGGGGAGGAAAGCTGCAGGGCAAGAGCTGGAGGGAAACTGTGGTCCCTGCTCTGCTCAGGACCCTTTACTGGGTCCGTCCCGCACCCACATCAAGTCCACACTAACTTGCTATTCAGGGCTCACTCCACTAATGCCCACAGCGCACTCTCCAATCAGACTCCCCATGTGAACTTCCATCCTTCCAGCAAGGATGACACTCATGTCTTCACCATGCATCACTCACTTAGTCTCACTTAACCTGGCACTCATTTAACCCGGTCCCAGGAACCCTATCAGTGGCTCAAGAAGCACAAGATAAGGCACCCGACCGTCAAAGAACCACCTCCCAGTCCAATGGGACAGCTGGACAGTCATGACACAGCCTGAGCCCTGGGGTCCTGATGTGTCAAGCATCCCACAGCGAATGGGAGCCCGGGAATACTGCTGGGGACGTGCAGCGTGCTCTGCCGGGGGAGCCCGTACCAGCTCATCACAGGAGTTGATGCTCAAGCAGAGAGGTACGGAGAAACAAAAGCAGACAATGGAATAAGTTTCCACGCAGCTGTAAAGCAGGGTCTGACGAGTGTGGGGATTAGGGGAGGACACTGAAAGGGTGACTTGGAGAACAAGTTGGAAGCATTAATAATAATTCTAACGAACAGTTACTGAGTATTTATGTACTAGGCGCTCTAACCGCATGGCTAGGGTTATCACACCCAACATCCCTGTCAGGTGGACACCATTCTGATCCCCATTTGGCAGATGAGGAAAAGAAGGCTCAGAGAGGCAACATAACATGCTCAGGGCCACACAGCTAGATATGGTGAAACTGAGATTTGAATCTGGGCAGTCAGACTTTGGAGTGGGGACAGAAGCAAACGATTAGAAAGGTCCCTTTCTAGCAGGCTGAATGGCAAGATCAGTATTTATACCTCAGGTGCCCAACTCAAGAGGCAGCGGTGGGGGAAGGGGGGGCAGAGGGAGAAGAAGGTGGAGAAGAGGCAGGAGCAAGGGCGCTGCAGGAGTGGAGACGGGGAAGAAGAAGGGGATCCAGCGCACAGCACAGGGGAGAGAACACGGCAGCCACCGAACAGGAGGTAAGTCTGGAAAGAACAAAGAGGCCCAGCTTGTACCAAGGGCAGAAGTTGCAGATGTTAACCAGATCTGCAAGGTTAGAAGAAATGCGGGGAGAGGGGCAGAGACAGGGAAAACCACCACACCGAATTCCACATACATCTCCCTCTCCTGTCTCTGACCAGAGCTGTTCTGACTGAAAGAAACTTTAAAACAACTGGAAAAGGAACTATTCATTTTGTTGGGTGTAATGATGAAATTGTGGTTATATTACAACAAGAAGTCCTTATGTGTAAGCTGCCTTCTGAGGTAACTGTGTGTGAAATGACAGGCCTGGGACAAAAAGGCAGTGAGAGCGCTGGACGGAACAAGACCAGAAGGCCGAGGCCTTCACGGCGGACAAGCCCCGGGAGTGAGCAGGTGTGAGCAAACGCTGAGACGGAGCGCTGGCGCCAGGATGGAGGGGTAGTGAAGGAGGACGCTGGGTCTGAAGAACAGTCCCTGTGAAAATGGCCACCCTTACAACAGGCCTTGCTTCCTGGGGAAACCAGCTGGGGCCCTGATCCCGGGAATGGGGCATTACAAGGCACAAGATGTCAAAGTTGAGCGAAGGAAACCCACCCATGGTCCAGCAGGCAAAAGGCAAGCGGCCCCCACCTGAGGCTGGGCTGTCAGGAGCCCAGGGTCCTCCCCTGGCCCACCAGGCAGTCCTCTCTGGGCAGGCAGGAGCTACAGGGGGCAGAATGAGAACCGAAAGGTTCAGGAGAGTCGCTGGAAACTCTCAAGCTCCAGCAGGGTAGGGTTTCCTCTTCCTTAAAGGCATCAGGAAGGGACCTGACACAGAAGAAAAGACTGCGGGCAGCTTGCTGGGAACAGAGCTGTTATGTAGGCTAGAACACGGGCCTTAGCTGATCCTCTCTCACCGCTGATCTTTACTAGGGAAGTTCACACTCACTGGGCACTTAGTATATACCGGAGACTGTTCCGGGCGCTGGATGAGTTTCACCTCATTCTAGCCTCCCAACCCAGTGAAGTAAGATTTATTATTTTCATTTTACAGATGAGATAACCGAGGCACAGTGAGGTCAGTCTCTTGCCTAAGGTGACACAGTTATAAGGTGACAGAGTCTGGATGCAATCTGGCCGTGGAGGCCAGGCTCTTAAGCAGGGCAGTGACAGCGAACCTCTGCGGGTTGTAAGGATTCTGTGTATCATTCTGAGATGAATCAAGATTGTTCACGAGGTGATAAGGGTTAAGTCTGCGTGATGATCTACGGAGTTCTATTTATTTCCCTTTAAAATTTCTCCGTAATAAAAATTTAAAATGGAAAGTAAGATCCCAAAGCCAGGCCACACCAGAGATGTCTAAATCCTTGATTCCCGTGATCAATGATGGTTTCCAGGACCTCTGAAAAACTTGCTCGGTGGGCCCCAGACGACCTCTTCCTCCAAGTCCCAAACCCAGGGGCGACCAGCCAAACTGAGACACCCCCCACACGCACCCCGCAAGATCGCGCCAAAATGGCCACTCCACACCCAGCCCATCCCGGGCGCGTTGGCCCACGCCGGCCGCCCATCCGCGGGAGGCCTCAGCAAAGCCGACGGGTAGCCGGGCCCGAAAGAAGACTACCAGCTCCCACCCACCAGAACTCGAGACACCTGGCACCGGGGCCTGCTGGCACCTGTCACCCCCTCGGAAACATAAGGCCCCCGAAGCTTACTTACTCAAACCCCTAAACCCGGGGACTCGTGGCATGAGCGACCGCCTCTCCCAATACCGCTATTTCGGCCAAGGCCGAACCTAGGAGGAGGCCGGAGCCCAGCAGCCGCCACCACTGGGCATCGCGGCTGGGCTTCACCCACGTCCCTCGGAGATGCGCGCCCACATTCCCCAAATGTGACACCCGGTAGGGCACGGCCTGAGCCACGACAGCGCGTCCCCGCCGCCACCTCCTCTCCCCACCACCCGAACCGTCTCCAGCCCCAGCCCGCAGGCCAGTCTTTCAGGACTTACCTTTCTGCGCGGGGAAGGGCACGGCTGCAGCGAGGGCCCGCGGGAGCCACACTCAGCAGCGCCACCAAAGAACAAGGGGTCACTAGAGCCACCAGCTCGGGGTCCACTCCAGCAGGACGCCAGGACTACACTACCCAGAATCTTCGGGTCGCGCCGGGACCACACCTCCCAGTATGCTCGGCGCTATCAAGCGCGCCGCCCGCCAGGCGCTCCCACTGGCCTCTGAGGGAGCCGTTTCTGGGTGACATGCTCCGGCCACCGGAGAATGGCCACTGTGGCGCCCGGATTCCCCCTGTTTTTTTTTCTTCAAACCACGTGGAGAAGGCATGTAGCGAAAGCATGTAGCTTCTCTCCGTGCACTGACCCCCTTCTCTAACACCTCCGCCTCAAAGACTACCCTCCCAACTGACCCCTGCAGTGACTTCCGCATCCGGTGCCGAGCCCGCCCCCTCGGTTGGCGGAAGTGACGTGTAAGGGGCGCTTCCGTTTGGCTCCTTGGGTGGGCGCCGGTGGGTGGTGCTGGGACGTGCGGTCTACCCCGCTCCAGTTGCGGGGAAGCGAGGCTGTGCTCGCGCTCCGTGAGCGCCGCGCGGGCGTGGTGTCCACCAGTTCACATAACCCTTGAACTCACTTAAACCCATGGCGGGGGTGGTTACTGAGACTGGGAGAGACAAGGCATATTACCGGGATCTCCGACCGAAGGAGGCAGACGCGGGTTCCTGCCCATGTCCGCAACCGAAACATCCCTCTGTGCTCCCTGAGGTCTTGTCCCTGTGTGGAGTCCACAGATTTATGGGCAGCCTCTCATCCATCTAGTGGGGGGACAGGAGCCTCATTGATAGACCATAGCTTGGGGCTGATCCCCTCATAGTCTTCGCTCTGTGTACCGGAAAAAGACAACAACCTGAAAGTTGAGAATTATGTTTCATTTGGTGGGCTTACACCTGGGAGACAGCCGCTCAGCTAGCTCTGGGGAACTGTTTCAAAGAGGTATGGGAGGAGCCAGGATATATAGGAGTTTTTGCTGAAAAAAACGCGTGGTTGAACCTCAAAAGATGACCACTAGTCACAAAAGAACACATATCTCAACTTAATGAATTTAGCACTTTTCTATGCATGGGAAGATGCAAGAGTCCGGGCTCAGTGAAATGATTCCTTTGATATGGCACTAGCTATCTAGGGCCAATATCCTGTTTTTCTCCATCCTGAAGTCGCCTCAGGGCGCATCCTCAGGGTGCACCCTCGGTGTGGCTGCAGAGACTGATGCCTTGACGGCAGGCAACATTCGTTGTTTATTGGAATGGCAGGCGCCATATTTTTTTTTTCTTTTTTTGTCCACAGCTCTCTGGGTCTTTGTTCAGGGTCAAAATGGGGCAGCACTGGTGCTATCTGGGATACCTCAACTGGGGAGCTGAAGAACACACCCCACTTCGCTGTGGAAGGGCGTTTCCACTAGGGCACCTTCTCAGTTCTGTTTACTTTCCTCAGATTTGCTTTCTGAAATTTTGTCCTCTAGGAAGACCAAGAAAATATTCACATGGCCCGGAAAGCCAGGGAGAGACAAGAATTTCCTAAAATTCCTTTTTAGCTCTTGGAGGCTGAATCCATCCCCTTCTCTTGCCCGGAAGCTGCCTTGTTCGTAATGAATTCCTTTCAGCCCCTGCCCTGGAGAAAGTGCCCAGTCTGACTTGGACCCTCTCTCCACATCCCTCTCTGCCGCACCCTACGACTAGTCATTCACCAAGAAATTAGTGTCAACTGAAAATGCACAAACTGAAAGTTGAGAATTATGTTTTATCAGGCGGACTTTCTGAGGACTTCAAGCTTAGGAGGCAGCCTCTCAGTTAGCTCTGCGGGACTGCTCCGAAGAGGGAGTGGGGGAGCCAGGATATATAGGAGTTTTGCAACAAAAACCAGGTAGTCAGAACATCAAAAGGTTACTGTTAATTAAAGAAAATTAGACATCAAGTTAATAAATTTAGTGCTTTTCTATGTATGGGAAGATGCAAGAGTCTGGGTTCACTCAAATCATTCCTTTGCTACGCACCTTAGCTATCTGGGACCAGTATCCTGTTCTTTCCCATCCTGAGCCCCCTCAGGGTGCACCGTGGTGGGTGAGGTGTGGCTGCAGTGGCTGATGCCTTGGTGGCCACAACAGCCTTTGTTTACTGATCGGGCAGGTGGCATTTTTAGTCCACATTAGCTATGTGGACAAAGAAAGTCAAGGAAGTCACCTGCCCGATCAGTAAACAAAGGCTGTTGTGGCCACTGCAGCCCCTCCCAACTGTGCACCCTGAGGCGATTCAGGATGGAGAAACAAGGGTACTGGCCCTAGGTATTTGGGTGCATATCAAAGGAATGATTTCAAGGAGCCTAGACTCTTGCATCTTCCCATACATAGAAAAGTGCTAAATTCATTAACTGGAGATGTCTGGTTTTTTTTAAGTAACAGGAATCTTTGATGTTCTGACTACCTGGTTTGTTTGTTTTTTCTTCAAAAACTCCTATATATCCTGGCTCCTCCCTTACCTCTATGGAACACTCTTTCAGAGCCGTCTGAGAGGCTGTCTCCCGGGCTTAAATCCTCAGGATGTCCACCGAGTAAAATATCATTCTCAACTTTTAGGTTGTGCTTTTTTTTTTTTTTTAATCCACACTGGTCTTCAGGGATGTGATGTGGATTTCACCTAAGAGGTGTGAAGGCTGAGGAGTCCTGCTGGGAAGAACCCATACCGAGGGGTGGTGCTGGAGAATAACAGCCACCTGGTATAACTGGGTGATTATGGCTTCCCTTACAACTTAAAACTGACCTACTGAGCAGCTTAAACCCTTGACGCAGAAAAGACAAGAGAGGGAGAGCTGACCTTTGCCTTAGGAATGGACCTGACAACAAAGACGAGATTTTCCACATCTCCCCAGGGTAGGTCTGCATGTTTTTGTACAGTTGAGAATAGGTGCGTGTTGTTATTGGTAGTGTGTGATTTACCTTTGCTTAGAGAAACATGTCATTGAGTTGAATGTTTTTTTTAATTTGTACAAATACATATTTTAAACTTTAGACTTTTATTTGGAAATAATTTTAAGCTTACAGAACGTTGCAAAAATAGTGCACAGGACACCAATACTGCCTTTACCAGATTCACTTACCGCTAACATTTTCCTCCAGCGTTTCTCTCTAATTTTTCCAAGTGAGCAAGCACCCGCATGCTCTCTCTCTCTCTCCTTTTTCTTCTTTGAACCATCTGTAAGTTGCACACACCATAGACCCTTAGTTCTGTCGATGTGTGTTTCCTAAGAACAAGGACATTCTCTTACATGACCACAGTAGTTACCTGGTTCAGTAAATTTAACACTGATGCAATATTTTACATAACCTGCCATCCATACTCCAGTTTGACAACTGACCCAAGAGTGTGTTTTATAACATGGCCTTACTCTAGCACAGGATCCAGTCTAGGATTTGAGTTTAGTCGTCATGTCCCTAACTTCCTCTAATCTGGAGTATTTCACAGTTGTGTTTTTGTCTTTTGTGACAACATTCTTGAAGGGTCAGGACTTCTTTTTGGTAGCTGACCATTTCTTACTGGGGTTTACCTGAGGCTCCTACATGGTTGGATCCAGCACTGACTTGAGCGGAATTGTGTCCTTCACGGGGCATCACATCTGGTGCTGCTCGATTTCTGCCTTGTACTGAAGACCATATCTGGGGAGACACTTTAAGACCATACATCCATTGATGATTCTTGCCTAAACCAGTCTTTACTGCGATGGTTACCAAGTTATGATTTTCCAATCAGCACTAGGCATTTAAATAGGATGCTATCTTAAAAGAGAAAATACAGAATTTCCAGGTAGCAATGAGACATGGGGAAGCTCAAACCCCTGATCCCAGTATCACCAGAGCCATTCGGAAGTGCAGAGGACTGGGAGAGCTCGGACAATGAAGCATGAAGCGGGCGGGGGGTGGGTGACAGGAGGCAGGAATGATGATGGAGGCGGGGGCTCCATGGATTTCCTCACCTGTCTGGCTGAGGTGTCCGTACTCAATCCTGTCCATTGGTGAGCTTATAAAATTATAACAGCACAATATCTAATTACTGAGAAAAGGAACATCATTGATATATTATTTTTTAATTTAAATAATGCATCCGTGTACCCATATATTTAATATTTTCAGAAAAGCCGATTGTCCCTTAATAAGTTAATTAATCAATTAATTAATTAATTTGTTATGCTGCACAGAGGCTTTCTCTAGTTGCAGCGAGCAGGGGCTACTCTTCGTTGCGGTGCGCGGGCTTCTCATTACGGTGGCTTCTCTTGTTGCAGAGCACGGGCTCTAGGCGTGAGGGCTTCAGTAGTTGTGTCGTGTGGGCTCTAGAGCGCAGGCTCAGTAGTTGTGGCGTGTGGGCTTAGCTGCTCTGCGGCATGTGGGATCTTCCTGGACCAGGGCTCAAACCCGTGTCCCCTGAATTGGCAGGCGGGTTCTTAACCACTGGGCCACCAGGGAAGCCCAATAAGTTAACTTTTTAACCATATTCATAGTTAAGCAAGACTGAGCATCATAAAATAGATAACTAACAGGGACCTACGGTATAGCACAGGGAACTCTTCTCAATACTCTGTAATGACCTATATGGGAAAAGAATCTAAAAAAGACTGAATATATGTATAACTGATTCACTTTGTTGTACAGCAGAAACTAACACAACATTGTAAATCAACTATACTCCAATAAAAAGTTTAAAAAAAAGACAACAAAAAAAATGGGTAGGTCCCAAGCAAACCAGAACAACAACAAAAAAGACTGAGCATCATGATCAGATTTTTTTTTTTTTTTAAGGACAATTGCCAGCGTCAGGAAAGAGCAGATCCTGAAGAAGGAAGAAATTAGGGACAATAAGAAGTAATATACAGGAGTAAAGCCCTGGTAAAGACAAATGAGATTTATTACCAGTGAACAACTGGGAGTCATCAGAAAACTCATCTAATGTAGACTAGCGTCTTCAAACTTGAAAATGCTGGGGATTCTGACAAGATGCAGATTGTGACTTGGGGACCTGAGCTCCCAGGAAGGGGGATGCTCCTGGCCAGGCAGGGCCCATGGCAGTTGTCAGTCCCCTGGAGGCACCTTGTAAATGACAGGAGGGTGTGGATAAAGCGAACTACAGAAGGAGCAGCTGAATGAGGTCAGTCCTGGAAATGGGTTGACAAGATATCTCAGTCTAGATGAGAACCTAATGGTTCCTTTGGGATTTTGTTCTCCAATAGTTCCACGAGGGCCCGATGGCCCAGGTATGACTCAATTTCAGGTATAGGCTACTATTTCTTTAAGCTCTTCTCAGGAGCCAGATACTGTGCTTTGCCCATATTACCTTCTTGAACCTTCAGAACACCAAATGGAGATTCCCCCCTTCTTGTGGATGGGGACACAGAAACAGAGCTGGCAGCAGCCAGTAAGTTGCAGAATCCAAATCTGAACCCCTGTCTGGCCCCCAAATCCTGCTCTTTCCACATGTTAATGAAGTGCCCACCACACACCACTCGCAGGGCTCATTAAGTGAATGTGTTGCATTCCCCGCTCCAGCAGCACAGACTATCGGGGAGAGGGATGTGTCTGCAAGTAATTACCGTCCGGCCATGTTACTAGACAAAGGACCAGAGAGGTACCAGCTCTCCACTCTGCAGAATTCTTTGGTTAGAACTGTAACAAATGTCCTTTTCCAATGTAGAATCTTGACAGTTGAATAAGCTGGAGTAACATTAGAGATAATAAATGACTGCATCTATCTTAATTCTTTTCCTCCCAACATTTTATTGTGAAAATCTTCTAACACAAAATATTGGAAGAATCGGAATGTCCAGACGCCCACCACAGTTACTATTTTACCATATACATATATATTTTTTGTCACACCCCTCGCTATCTGCCCATCCATTAGTCCATCGAATTTTTGGATGCATTTCACAGTCACAGACATCAGTTCACCCCTAAGCACTTCAGAACGCAGGTCATTAACTAAAGTTCAATATTTGTTTACAGTCCATTTTTTAAGTTTACTTACAGTGAAGTGCACAAATCTTAAGAGTGTCATTTAATAAATTTTGACAAACGCAGACACCCATGAAACCCAAATCCTTCTCTAGACACAGAATGTTCCCATCACTCCAGGAAGTTCCCTTGTGCCCCTTCCAGCTAAATCCTCATCCCCACAGCCTCAAAGGCAATCACTAGATCAGTGATTCCTGTCCTAGAACTTCACATAAATGGAATTAGCTTTTTTTTTTTTTTTTTTGAGAATCCTGTGGCTTTAGCAAGCAGTTGCATACGTTCAACACACCTTGACTAGACTCCAGATATATACTTGGAAAAGAATTAGTTTAGGGAATTCCCTGGTGGTCCACTGGTTAGGACTCTGCCTTTCCACTGCAGGGGGCGCAGGTTTGATCCCTGGCTGGGGAGCTAAGATCCTGCAAGCCGTGCTGCGTGGCACGGCCAAAAAAAAAAAAAAAAAAGTTTACAGGAAACGTTAGTTTTAGCCGAGTGGTCAAGTTTGGAGGGTTGCACAGGCAAGCCCTTCATACCAAGGCAGACACATCTACAGACTAGATCAAGGAGCAGAGTGATCCCCAGGGTGGGAGATTCAGTGACTTACAGCGGTCAGCCCCAGGGTGGGGCTGCTGGGCCTCCGGGCATCCTCAGATACCTGTGTCTGTACCTGCTGTCAAAGATACCAAGATCCTTTGAACTCTTAAGATTTTTTTTTCAGTATTTCAAGGTATCAAATAGAAGCGATACACTAATCTTCCACAAGGCAGCAGAGACTGACAAAAATACCCTTCTCCCCTTGGCTTTTGGCTGTGATGACACAATCCTGATAGCTAACATTTTCGGAAAGTCCACACTGTCCCAGTCACTGTTTGAAGTGTTTCACACGTCGAATTTCACTTGGTAATATCAGTCAGTACTATAACATCTCATACATGGCAGGGTGTCTGTGCCTCTAAAAGTGAGAAAACACATTTCCTCTAAATATGCACTTTGTATGGTAGATTTTAAAAAAACTGAGGCCTATGGAGAAAGATAATGAAAGAAATGGCTAGGCTAGACAGAGGCAGGCCTTGGGACTTCCCTGGTGGTGCAGTGGTTAAGAATCCGCCTGCCAATGCAGGGGACACGGGTTCGAGCCCTGGTCCGGGAAGATCCCACATGCCGCAGAGCAACTAAGCCCGTGCGCCACAACTACTGAGCCTGTGCTCTAGAGCCCGCGTGACACAACTACTGAAGCCCGCACACCACAATGAAGAGTAGCCCCCGCTTGCCGCAACTAGAGAAAGCCCACATGCAGCAACAAAGACCCAACGCAGCCAAAAATAATAATAAATAAATAAAATTAAAAATAAATAAAATATGGGCTTCCCTGATGGCACAGTGGTTGAGAGTCCGCCTGCCGATACAGGGGACACGGGTTCATGCCCCAGTCTGGGAAGATCCCACATGCCGCAGAGCGGCTGGGCCCACCCATGAGCCATGGCCGCTGAGCCTGCACGTCCGGAGCCTGTGCTCTGCAACGGGAGAGGCCACAACAGTGAGAAGCCCGCGTACTGCAAAAAAAAAAAAAAGAAAGAAAGAAAGAGGCAGGCCTCTATTTCATTCTTAAGGAAATTCCTTCCTGGGGAGACTCTGGGATCCAAACATAATGAATGATTTTTTAAATCTATTTTTTAAATCATTTGATTTTTTGAAATCATGTATTGAAAATGTGAATAGTTCACATTATAGAAAGTTGAAGGTATCAATCATAAGAAATGGGCACAGTAAATTTATGAGTAATTGTTCTTAGGCTTTAAAAAGGCAAAAGAGACTGGAGTTGTGAGTTCCATTTCCCCTTGATGGGTGGCACGGGTCAGGAAATCCAGCTTTTAACCAGCTGTGACCACAGCCAAGACATTTGACCTCTTTGGGCCTCAGTTTCTCCATCTGTAATACGTGGGTTTGAACTAATCACCTCGCAGGGCCTTTCCAGGAAAGTCCAGGGTACTCTGACCTTTGACCTGAGACCCCCATCCACTGGAAGCCCTGACCCTACTCTCAAAGTGGCTTCAGCACCACTGAACAGCAGGGGGCACCCTCTACCTGGGGAGGCATTCCCTCACTGTAGGCCTCTGGCCATCCAGGCGGAGACCGGGCACAGGCCAGCAGCTCAATAGTCAGGGCTCAGCTGTCCGGAGCAGCCATCCCCTGAACAACCGAGGTGACCGCCGCCTCAGAGGAATCCACTGATCTTGTATCTTTCCAAATGTCTGTGAGATTGAAATATGTAATTGTATTTTAAGTATGGATACCATTGAAGAGGATGGAAATCATGACAAGGCCACACTCCGGGGCCTTGATCTTGGACTTCCCAGCCTAGTGAACTGTCGGAAATAACTTGTTTAAGTCACGCAGTATTTTTGTTTTGGCAGCACAAACGGACGAAGCCATGTGTTCACGTAAGAAAACATCTTTCACTTAAGGAACCGATACAAGAATCCTAGCAAAGAACTCGAGTCAAGGCATCTTCCAGCACCCTTCACCTCCACAAGATAAAAGCAGAAGCTGGAGATGCTGCACATTCTCTTCTGGTTAAAGAACATTGCATTTGACTGTAACAAGAGTTTAACCCTGATTATATCTTAAATTGTGTTTGTTCTGGCTAAAGACTGAATTCCAGGCTGGTGTCTATAGTAGGATTCCAGCAACTTGAGAATGAATGGATTGTGTTTCCTTTCAGCCTTCTAATGTCTTGGTGAAATGAATATATGTTACTGTTCTTACATATCTCACCAGTGAACCATCTTCAACAGGAAAAGAAAGCTTCTGCTAGCCCGATAGCATTTTTGTGCAAATTAGAAAAAGATGCCCCCTTCCTTAAGGCATTTTGCTTTTCCTGAAATTTTTCCTGATAGATATTCATTTCTACAAGGTCTAAGATGTAAATTGCCCTCCTTAGTTTTGTTCAGTGTACATACTGCACGGTGATATCAAACCGCTCTCCTGATAGGTCCAACCAAGAGACAAGGAGAAGAGCTACTTATTTCATAACACTGTTTTGTAATTGCTTTCTTTCTACCCTTTCCCCTTGTCACGAACTTTTCTTACCTGGAGGCAAACATAAAATTTCACCCCAGTGATTAAGAAGTCTATACCAGGTCCCAGCAATTAAATACATTCTTGGGAGAAGACACTCAGCTAATAGCTAGATGACCATAACAGCAAGCAAAGAAAATTGTGCACACACACACCCTCAAACAAAACAAAACAAATTAAAAAAACCCGGAAGACATCCCAGTCTGGTCTGGCATGGTGGGGAGAGGAGAGTATCTTTTTCAGCGGCCAGATTAGCTTTCATGCTTTTATCACATCTTCTGAACGTGTATTGCTCCATTGTTTTGGAATTACAATCGTCTGCGATCTCTTGAATCAAAACCAAGCTCTATCTGTATACGTGGGAGAATATAAGATGCCTCCCATGGGAGTGTTCTGGAGCTCCAGACCTAGTCTCCAGTGCCCGGTGGTGGGCATCCGGCAGCTCAAGCCTGTTCCCTTCCTTCCCAGGCCTCTTTCTCCTCCTTGGTCCCTTGATCTCCATTAATTTCACTGCTCTCCTCTCAGTTTCACCGATGATCACCCACCTTCCCAGAGCCTTTCCCAGCATCAAATCAGTTACCAAGCACACCCTGCCTGCTCCAGATTCTTAAATCTGTCTGATTCTCTCTGTTGCCTTGCCTCAGCCTTAGGTGTAGCCTTGAGCCCTTTGTCCTTTCTCTCTGGGAGTAACACAACAGCTGCTCAGCCCTGGCATTTGGAAAACTCCTGACCGCCTTTTAATTTTCTGCTCTCCTGTTATCTAAATAGAGCTCTGACGATTTACCCAAACTGCTTATAAACCCCCAGGGGCTCCTTGCTGCCTTCAGGATAAAATCTCAACTCTGTTCCAGTCTACCCCGACTCAACCCTAGTTTTAACCTTCACTGTCCTACTTTCTGCTTCCCCTCTGCACCTCAGGTCTTCCTGGCCACTTCGAACTGCTTAGAATTTCCTCAAAACGTTGTGCTTCTAGCTCCCCATTGTCCAGGACCCCATGGACTGAATGTCACCCCTCCTTCCCTGGCAAGCTCTTACTCATCCTTCAAGGTCCAGCTCAAGTGTTGCCTCTTCTCAGCAGCTTCCCCATACCCTCTTGATCTGACTTTCCTAGGGCAATTTACAAACCTCTGCCTTAATATATTTTACCATGGTGTGTTGCAACATGTTTCTCATGGTTTCTCTCCCATCAGGAATGATCTCCCCCCAGGCAGGTGCCGGGTCTCATTTTAGCACCTGTCGCTCTCAGAGCTGACACTCAGAAAGGACTCAAGAGCTGGCTGAACCCTTGAAATGCAAAGATAAGAACAACGAGGTGACTCCATGGATGCTAAGCAACTTCTGATGAGCGTCAAAGATGGAAGGGAGGAGGCTGCTGTGGCCTTGGTGGGCCACTGTTGTTCAGAGAACCAGAAAACTCAGAATGTGTAAAATCAGAACTTTCCAGAATGTTCTCCTGTTTTGTCCGCTTGACATTCGGGGGCTCTATGGGACTGTGGCTTTACAAAATGAAATAAAAGGATCTTTGCTGTTGACTGTAGAGTGATCATCCTTAGAAAGACAAACACTAAGAAAGAGAAAATCACCATATCAATGAATTGCAAGTTCAGAGTTCTAGAATTGATTTATGGTCTACGGCAAGGTGGTCTGACAGTAAACGGTGATCTTTTTCTTCTTCCAATTCAGTGTTCAAAAATATTACAAGAGTGAAATCAGTCTTGCTGATATATTTTGAATTCCTTGGAATTCAAGATTCTACTGAGAATAAAATATGAATGGGTCTCATTATCTTGCCTGCCAAATTCATTGATGCAATGTCAAATTCATTTTCTTTTTGCCTGAACACAGGGTTTTTCAGAATTTTTTTTTCTTAAGGAACAAAAAGATTATCTTAGATTATGAATAGTTAAGTAGATTAATTTAAAAATACATCTATTTATATCTATTTATATAAACAGATATAAATATATCTATTTATATTAGTTTGAAATATTAGTTGTATGTCTATACTAGTTCGATAACATGCTATAACATATACACAGCTGAAACCATGCATTGGGTCCTTACCGGGCTGCTGGGATTCAAAGCAGGGGGTCCTGCTCCTGCACCCAAGACACTCACAAACTTACTGGGGAGATGATGAAGTCAAGAAATACATCAGGGGCTTCCCTGGTGGCGCAGTGGTTGAGAGTCCGCCTGTCGATGCAGGGGACACGGGTTTGTGCCCCGGTCCGGGAAGATCCCACATGCTGGGCCCGTGAGCCATGGCCGCTGAGCCTGCGCGTCCAGAGCCTGTGCTCCGCAACGGGAGAGGCCACAACAGTGAGGGGCCCGCGTACCGTAAAAAAAAAAAAAAAAAAAAAAGAAATACATCAGTGTAGTGAGTATAGAAAGGTCTTTAACACGCTGTTGGTGCCCAAAGCTCCATCAGATAATTCTCTGGGGTCCACATCAAAGGGGAACACAAGCTGGCTCCAGGTGTGGCCAAAAAAGCATATAGTCTAATCAAGCAGATTCACATATAAGCAGGTGGGAGCTCAAGAAGGGGGCTTCCGAAGTCTTCCGGTTTGGGCCTGCTCCTTTACAGTGAAGGTCCCAGGCATAGGAACCGTGGTTTGTGCAAGGTCACGCAGGTCACCACACGGTGCCAGTCCTCCGAGCCAGGTCCAGTGCCTCATCCCACTTCACAGGGGCCCTAAGTCTGGAAGGGTGTGCTAGGAGAGCTTGGCGTTCCTGCACCAGGTGGAAACCAAACTCTAAACTCGGTGCATTAGAGAGGTGCTTTTGGTTTTATTTAAAAACTGTGCTGTGTTATAGATTTAGTTAAGTAACTTTTCTGCCTTAGGAAATCAGCTTCCTATTAACCACAGGCTCAAGGGTAGATGTTTATGTCAACCACATGGGTCATGAGAACATCACGTGTGTTGGGGGCATGTGTATCACCTGGGATCCCAAGACGCTTCAGATTCTTGGTTGTCACTGAACGATACACCAGATAGGAAGAAGACTGCAGTGAACTGGAGAAAAAAATTAGATGTCTTAAAAAGGCAAATTATGTCGATGCAGTTCTTTCCCTTTTTTTGTTTCCCTCTCATGTGTGAGTATTGCAACGAGCTCCAGAAGGAATCTGTCTCTCCCTTATTTGCAATATTTTCTTAAAGGGAATGTTTCTTGATTTCATCTCTTTGTTCTTTATTTGTATTTCTTTTCCTTTTTTCCTTTTATTTTCATGGTGTGACACGTGGAAGACCCACGTGCTTTTGGCATGTGTATTAGCCAGAGATATTATTCTACAGCCTCTTTTGGTGATGTGTTAGAGTCTTCTTTGTTTCCTCTTTTGGAGAGTGTTTCAGACACCTAGGGTTTGATATTGCTGTTTTCACTCTGGATGGCAAAGCGCATATGCATTTCTCCAAACGTTCCAAAGTCTTTCGTGCCTTGTAGCCAGTGGCAACAAGCTCTAGCTGGTCCAGAACAAAAGTGAAAATTGCAGGACTAAGTTTCCAGTCTCATCTTTATGGCCAGTTTTCCAGGCAATCTTGAGACAGTCCTAACTGCCTAAGACATAATTGGGATGATAATACCCAGCCTATGGATAAGTTTGTCATATAGGTAAATGAGGTCATGTCTGCAAAGGATTCTCAGCTCCTTGAAAGGGGACAATATTATAGAGCCATGGTGATTATAGCAGTCAAGAGTCTAATTGTTTTTAGTGAGATCGGCTCTGGTGTACTTTGTCTCTGTCTGGTTTCATTGTAACAATGAGAGGTCACAGTGGGGTGAGGTCACAGTGGGGTGTTCAATGAGGACACAGAAGGATAAGAGAATCAGGAATGTCAGTCAACATGTAGTGTGTTAAATGCTGCATGTTCTTACCACTATCTTTAATACCTGGTACTCTCCAAAAGGCACTGACGTGTCCCAGTGTGATCATTCTGGACTCAGCAATCTACTTCAGAGGGTCCTCACCACCTTGTCTATGCCACCATAGACCAGGTTGGTGCATATTCCCAATGTCTTGGGAAGTGGCAGATGGGATAAGTAAGTGTCGGCCAAGGAGGCTGCACTGTCCATTTCTGCCCCAGGAGACTCTGACCTCAACAACTTGATTCCTTCTGAGGCTGCCAGGTGGCGGGGTGGGTTTCAGAATTCCCACCAGGCTTCTGGACGATGGGAGGCGGGAGGGGCTCAAAGGAAAGCTTCCTGAACTTGGGAGTCCTTTTTGTGAGTTGATGGACTGCCATTCTCAGGAAGCCCACAAAATCTTACAGGTTGCTCAAGGGGTCTGTGGGGTGTCAAGGCCAATGTCATGGAGGAGACTTTGTTATAACCTTCTCAACACTGTGGGACTCAACGGTCAGAGGTCCTATTACAATTAAGACTCCCTATTACAATTAATATTAAGTAAATCCCTTTTTCTGTCTGGAAATGAAATTTACAGATAATAAGCATATATAATAAATATTACATACATACACAAATTATATCTATCATATATCATATATGTGATGTATATATATCATATATTTGATGTTATATATAGGCATATTCCAAACCACAATATAAAGAAGTAGAAGAAAAATAATTTATAAAGAAATACTATGGAATACACATTTCAATATGTAGTTGCTCCAGCATGACTACACTAGAAAACATAATAAAAGAGCAAATACTTGCACCTCTTTGTAGAAGTTAGTTATATTTATAATTAATGAGTTGGGTTTTTTTTTGGCTTCGCCACGTGGCTTGTGGGATCTTAGTTCCCCGACCAGGGATTGAACTCAGACCCTCGGCAGTAAGAGCACAGAGCCCTAACCACTGGACCATCAGGGAACTCCCTAATAAGTTTAGATTTAACAGTAAGTGAGAAGAGGGACTTCCCTGGGGGTCCAGTGGCTAAGACTCTGAGCTCCCAATGCAGGGGGCCCTGGGTTAGATCCCTAGTCAGGGAAATCGATCCCGTATGCCGCAACTAAGAGTTTGTGTGCCACAACTAAGACCTGGAGCAATCAAATAAATAAATATTAAAAAAAAAAAAAAGTAAGTGAGAAGTTCAGAATTACGGTCCAGATGAGAAGTACAGAAAAATAAAACAGAAGAGTTAAAGGTGAAGGATAGAATAAAAGCTAGTGTTCAGAGAAGACAGACCAGACTTACTTGCATATAATAAGAGAAATAGGGAAACAATCTTACCATAAGCAGGGATAACACTTCTACAGAGAGGAGATGATGGGCATACAAGGTATCAGCGGGCGCCCCAGAAGGAAACAGACGGCACGCTTGAAGGAGGAAGTAAGGAAAGTTCCATGAAGGCCAAGGCAGGCTCTAGGGAAGCCATCAGGGAAGGTGAAGCTCTCGAGGGTCGAGCAAAGGTTCCCGAAGCTTCAAAGGGGAGGCAGCAGTGGACAGGACGCAGTCAGTCGTGGAGCTGAAGGAGAGGGTCCCCCCCCGCCCCACCCCGCCGCCCAGAGCTGCAGCCTGAGCAGGGGAACGTGGCCACTGCTGATCCATCGCTGGTCGGGAGGAAACCAGGAGCAAGTGCCCTGTCCTCTCCTCCATGCTCCACTGTGCTCTCGGGGTCTCCCACTGCCAGATCCAGCGGAAGCTGGGGGCAAAGCACATTTGAAAGCAGCGCGGGACATGAGCTAATTCTCGACCTTGCGGGGCTGCCTCGCACATTGCTGCATGTCCAGACTCCCTGGCGGCACCTCAACCACACTTCCGCCAACTTCCCAACCATCCTCTGGGAATGGTACGCTGTTGAGGATCCCTGCTTTACCTTATCAAACTGGAAAATGCTTCTCCTGTCTAGACCCCTCGATGGATGTCACCTGCAGCCTGTGTCTAAGCATTGCTGAGCAGGTCTGATCAGCACATTGCTTTCAGATGCTCTAACTTGGCTCAAAAAACTGGCTATGTTGGTCATCCATTCCTTGCAGAACCAATCTAACCAAACCTTGGTGGCTTAAAGGAACAGTAATCATTTCTTGTTTCTCAGTTTCTGAGGGACAGGAACTCAGGACACAAAGGAGTTGTTTATGAGACTCAAAGGTTTGGGTCTGGAATGATCTGAAGGCTTGTTCACTTGCGTGTCTGTGGCTGATGCTGGCTATGGGCTGAGAGCCTAACGGGCTGCGAGGGGACAGCCATACCTCCCCTTGTGTGTGGCCTGAGCTTCTTTACAACGTGGTGACTGGGTTCCAACAACCAGAAAGAGGAGAGGTGGGGGAAGCTGTATGAGCTGGTCTCAAAAGTGACAGGCCGTCACCTGTGCCACGTTCTGCTCATCAGAAGCAAGTCACCAGGCCCAGTCCACATCCAAGGGCAGAGGGCAGGGAAGGGACTAGCTCCACCTTTTGAGGGGAGGCATGTCAAAGAATTTGCGGACATTTTGTTACTTTATTATATTTATTTTTTAGCCGCGCCAAGCCGCTGGCGGGATCTTAGTTCCCTGACCAGGGATGGAACCGTGCCCATCTGGAAGCGCAGAGTCTTAACCACTGGACCACCAGGGAAGTCCCTGCGGACTGATTTTAAAACTACCACACTGACCTTCCAGAAGATCCAGCTCCTGCCCAGGGAGAGGGCATGTCAGAGACTCATCTGTCTTTTCTTTATCGTCTCCGAGCGCATATGGCAGGCACCTGGCTATCTGAATGCTGGCAAGCCAGGTGACAGCTCCTAGTCCCATGGGTAAGTCAGAAGCAGACCTGGGGATCCCAGCTTAATCTTCTCCAAAGGGACCTTGAGACAGCTGTGGAAAGAGGGGACCGACACGGACTCCATCCGCTGCACGTTCCGCTTCTTCCCGAACTCCTAAGTGAGCGTCACTGCCTGCTCTGTGCCTCCATCCGCCACCTTCGGTCTGCAGTTTGGCTGCAGATGTCACTCTCTGCAGAAGCGCCCCCCCACCCCGCCCCCTGGCCCTGGCAGCAGCATCAGAAATCTTCACGTACGGGCTGGACTTCTGGAGAGAGCACTGCTGGGAGAACACCCAGCCTTCACCAAAGCTTGTGGGCATGTGTGCCTGGCAAGCATCTTTAAGTGACCCTGGTGTACCATGCGTCCCTGATAAAAACATATGATGATAAACTTGAACTCATCACTTATTGACGCACTTATTGATCACCTACTCTGTGCCAGGCACTGTCTCCCTTATATAAAATGGTGTAGTGTTTGCATATGATGCATATGACCTACACACATCCTCCCTTATATTTTAAATCATCTCTAGATTAATTATAATACCTAGTACAATGTGAATGTTATGTAAATACAATATAAATGCTACGTAAATAGTTGCCAGTGTACAGAAAATTCAAGTTTTGCTTTTGGGAAATTTCTGGAATTGGGGGGGGTGTATTTTTATCCACTGTTGGTTGAATCCTCATATGTGGAACCCAGGTTCACAGAGGGTTGACTGCAATCTTCCCTCACAAAAATCGATGTACTGTCCAGAGAAAGCCAAGGCTCCTCCTGTTTGGGGACAGAGGTCACCTCACTTAAGCACATGGAGCATCTGTAGACTGTACCCACTGGAGGAAAACTGCTCATTAGTAAGCCCTGGACAGAAGTGAAACTCCCAGTTAGTACTCCTTCCAGCCACTCACAGAAAATAGGCCTTCGTGCGCAGCAGCACAGGAAACCCAGACCAGCCATACCACCCTTTACATTAATGGATTAAAAAACATGCTGAGGGCACCAACTTAGCTGTTCGGATTAAGCTTGGATTCAAATGCAGGTCTCTCTGTAAACGTCACTCTTTTAACTGCAACCTGTTGCTCCCCCCAGGAAAATGCCAAGATGAGAATTTCAAAATTTGAAGTTTGAAACCTAATTATTTGGGTATTTTATATCTTGCATTTTTATGTCTCTTGTGTATCTTTTATCATGCCCTGAGGAAGATATCCTGCCCTAACAGTGATTATACAGAAAGAGGAACTAACGGATAAGTAACATAATTACTTTAATGTTTTTAATGAAGCCTTTTATAGACACTATAAAATAAGTACTAAAAGTACTAACACAGCACAATGAAGTCATTTCCTCTAATTCACAGCAGGTCAGGGATCAAACCTGTGTGAGGATTTAGGCTTTTTAGTACCGGCATCACCTCTTTTTCTCTATCCTACTTGTATATAGTAATATATAAGAAGTACGTAAATATATGTTGAGTGAATAATTTTATCTGAAATTAAATCCCTGTGTTTGCAATTTATTAAGTGAAAAAAATCAGAAGGTATATTCTTTGTTTAAAAGTATATGCATAGGTAATCAAAATGCTGGAGCTGGAGACCCCAACCTCCATTCCCTGACAAAGATCAACAATTAGACAGGGATCCATGAGTGAAAACAGCTCTAGGAGAGCTCTGGAGTCCACCTACAAAGCTTCAGCAACACAGTGAAACAAAAAAACCTGAGAATAACCGCATAAAAAGAGTAGAAAGGACTGCTTCATTTTGCCACGACATCCCGTACTCCAGGATGGGATGATCAGCAGCAAAAGAAATACAAAACAGCCAGAAAAAATTAATAAGATAGGGACTTCCCTGGTGGCACAGTGGTTAAGAATCCGCCTGCCAATGCAGAGGTCACAGGTTCGAGCCCTGGTCCAGGAAGATCCCACATGCCGCGGAGCAACTAAGCCCATGTGCCACAACTACTGAGCCTGAGCTCTAGAGCCTGGGAGCCACAACTGCTGAGCCCGTGTGCCACAACTACTGAAGCCCTCGTGCCTAGAGCCCATGCTCCACAAGAGAAGCCACCACAATGAGAAGCCCACACGCCACAACAAAGAGTAGACCCCACTTACCACAACTAGAAAAAGCTTGCATGCAGCAACGAAGACCCAACGCAGACAAAAATAAATAAATAAATACATTAAAAAATTAATAAGATAGTATTAGTATCCTTACCTATCAATACTTACTTTAAATGTAAATTAATTAAATTCTCCAATCAAAAGGAATAGAGTGGCTAAATGAATTTTTATTTATTTATTTTATTTATTTTTGTCTGTGTTGGGTCTTTGTTGCTGTGCACGGGCTTTTCTCTGGTTGTGGCGAGCAGGGGCTACTTTTCATTGCAGTGTGCAGGCTTCTCATTGTGGTGGCTTCTCTTGTTGTGGAGCATGGGCTCTAGGCGCATGGGCTTCAGTAGGTGTGGCACACGGGCTCAGCAGTTGTGGCTCATGGGTTCTAGAGCACAGGCTCAGTAGTTGTGGTGCACAGGCTTAGTTGCTCCACAGCATGTGGGATCTTCCCGGACTAGGGATTGAAGCCGTGTCCTCTGCATTGGCAGGCGGATTCTTAACCACTGCGCCACCAGGGAAACCTTAGAGTTGATTTTTTTTGAAAAGATAAACAAAATTGATAAACCTTTAGCTAGATTTACCAAGAAAAAAAGAGAGTACACAATTAATAAAATTATAAATGAAAGGAGACACATTACAACAGACAACAGAGAAATACAAAAGCTGATAAGATACTATTATAAATAAACATACACCACAAATTGGACAACCTAGAAGAAACTGGCATACTCCTAGAAGCATACAACCTACCAAGACTGAATCATGAAAATATAGAAAATCTGAACAGATCAATACAAGTAAGGAGATTCAATCAGTAATCAAAAACACCCCAACAAAGAAAATCCTAGGACCAGATGGCTTCACTGGTGAATTCTATCAAACATTTAAAGAAGAATTAATGCCAGTAATTCTCAAACTTTCAAAAACAAAAGAGGAGAGAATACTTTCACATTCATTTTAGGAGGTCACTATTACCCTTATATCAAAGCCAGATTAGGTCACTACAAGAAAAGAAAACTGCAAGCCAATATTCCTGATGAATATAGATGTAAAAATCTTCAACAAAATACTTGCAAACCAAATTCAACAGCACATTACAAGGATCATACACCATGATCAAATGGGATTTATCCCCAGGACGCAAGGATAGTTCAACATTGGATAGTGCAACGGGGATAGTGCACTGTTGGTGGGAATGTAAACTGGTGCAGCCACTACCATTTCCACTATGGAAAACTGTATGACAGCTCCTCAAAAAGTTAAAATAGAGCTACCGTATCATCCAGCAATCCCACTTCTGGTTATATAGCCACAGGAAATGAAAACAGGGTCTTGTAGAGATAGATACCTGCACTCCCAGGTTCACTGCAGCATTATCACAACAGCCAAGACATAGAAACAACCTAAGTGTCATCAATGGATGAATGGAGAAAGAAAATGTGGTATATATACACAATGAAATATTACTCAGCCGGAAAAAAGAAGGAAACTCTGCTATTTGTGACAATATAGGCAGACCTGAGGGCATTATGCTAAGTGGTTGGCAATGGCTTTTAGATGCAACACCCAAAGCACCATCTATGAAAGAAGAAGCTAATAACTTGGGCTTCACTGAAGTGAAAAACTGCTCTGCAAAAGACATTGTTAAGAGAAAGAAAAACAAGTCACAAGGAGAAAATTTTTGCGAAACACTTATTTGATAAAGGAATGTTATTGGGGCTTCCCTGGTGGCACAGTGGTTAAGAATCTGCCTGCCAATGCAGGGGACACGGGTTCGAGGCCTGGTCCGGGAAGATCCCACATGCCGCAGAGCAACTAAGCCCATGAGCCACAACTACTGAAGCCCACATGCCACAACTACTGAAGCCTGTGTGCCTAGAGCCTGTGCTCCGCAATAAGAGAAGGCACCACAATGAGAAGCCCTCGCACTGCAACGAAGAGTAGCCCCCGCTCACCGCAACTAGAGAAGGCATGCATAGCAATGAAGACCCAACGCAGCCAAAAAATAAATAAATAAACTAAAAAAAAAGGTCTCTTATCCAAAATATACAAAGAACTCTTAAAACTCAACAATAAGAAAACAAAGAACACATTTTTTTTAAATGCGCAAAAGGGCTGAACAGAAATCTCATTAAAGAAGATATACAGATGACAAATAAGCATACGAAAAGATGCTTAACATCATATATCGCTAAGGAATTGTAAATTAAAACAACAATGAGAGGGCTTCCCCGGTGGCGCAGTGGTTGAGAGTCCGCCTGCCAATGCAGGGGACACGGGTTCGTGCCCCGGTCCGGGAAGATCCCACATGCCGCGGAGCGGCTGGGCCCGTGAGCCATGGCCGCTGAGCCTGTGCGTCCGGAGCCTGTGCTCCGCAACGGGAGAGGCCACAACAGCTCCGCAACGGGAGAGGCCACAACAGCGAGAGGCCCGCGTACCGCAAAAACAAACAAGCAAACAAACAATGAGATGTCACCACAAACCTAATAGAATGGCCAAAATCTAAAACACTGACAACACCAAATGCTGGTGAGGATGTAGAGCAACAGGAACTCTTAAAGTGGCTGGTGGGAATGAAAAATGGTACAGTCACTTTGGAAGACAGTCTGGCTGTTTCTTACAAAACTAAACATACTCTTACCATATGATCCAACCATCACCTTCCCCGGTATTTACCCAAAGGAGCTGAAAACTTATGTTCATGCAAAAACCTGAACATGAACAGCTTTAGTCATAATCAAAAAACAGGAAGCAATGAAGATGACTTTTAATAGTTGACAGAATACACATACTGTGGGACCTCCATAAAATGGCATATTATTCATTAATTTAAAAATATGAGCTATCAAGACACAAAATGACATGGAGAAACACTAAATGCATATTGCTCCATGAAAGAAGCCACCTGAAAAGGCTACATACTGTATGATTCGAACTATGTGACATTCTGGACAAGGCAAAATTACAGAGACAAGAAGATCAGTGGTTTGAGGGTTGGGGGTGAGGATGAAGAGGTAGAGTACAGGAGATTTTTAGGGCTGTGAAAATATTCTCTTTGAAACTGTCATGGTGGATACATGACATGACACATTTATCAAAAACCTACAGCTCTGTACTATACAACACAAAGAGTAAATACTAATGTAAATTATGGACTTCAATTTTCAGTACTGTATCAATAGTAGTTTATCAATTATAACATATGTACCATACTAACTCAAGTTGTTAAAAATAAATATTGCATAAATAATAAAGATTGTGTGGGTATGTGTGATTACAAAAGATACAGAGATGTAATATTTAAGACAATATCATAAGCGAGGGGAGGGAATGAAACTCTATTGGGATAAAATTGATATATTTTATCAGAATTAAGGCAGTATTAATTTGAAATGAGTTATGATAAGTTAAAAATGTATAGTATAATATCTACAGCAACCAATGGGGGAAAACTTTTAAAAAACTAGAAAAGCGACAAAGTAGTTAAAATGACATACTAAATATTTGTTCAACACAAAATAAGGTGGTAATGGAGAAACAAAGGAACAAAAAAAACCAAGATACACATAGAAAACAAAAAGCAAATTGGCAGCTGTAAATCCAATATATCAGTAATTGCCTTACGTGTGAATGAACTAAGTATTCTAAACAAAAGACAAAATCAGACTTGATTTTTAAAAAAAGAAAAGCAAAATCTGACTTTATGCTTTCTGCTAGAAACACATTTGAGATTCAGAGGCACAAATAAATAGAAAAAAGTAGGCTTCCAATTTTCCCCCAGATGGAGTAAATAGTAAATCTATTTCATTCAGTGACTCCAACCAAAAACTCTGCACAAAATACAAAAAACAACTACCTAAGTACTCTTAAAAGTAAGCAAAAACAGTGTTGCAGAGATACATGGTGATTGCGTGAGTGGATAAAACTCAATAGAAATCTCATCTTTGGACCAAAGCATCTATGAAAAGGGGTCCCCATTGTAAAAGCATAGAGGAAATTACCATTTTCCTTTTTCTCTTTCATAGCTTAGCCCTGAGGACAATGGAAAATACCCCAGTCACAGAGCTGCAAGGTGGTGTAGGAGTCTAAAATTCTGATGAAAAAACTACCTTTCAGGCAAAAAACAAACAAACAAAAAACCCCAACCAACCAGAAAAAGAGACCTCTGAAGGCCAGAGTGTGTGTTTGTATAGAATTCAGAACTGGAGTGAGGTGGAGAGGGGGACTCCTTAATTCTGTGTATGTATGAAATGGCCCAAATTGAATGCCAGAGAAGAAAATTACAAAGTTTGAAATGAAAAATACACTGGGTAGGATCGACAGAAGATTTGACATTGCAGAAGAAATGATTCATTATCTTGAAGATGTAGGAATATAAACTACCCAAAATGAAACACACCAAGAAAAAAAAGCTAAAAAAGGAAGAAGAACGGAGTATCAGTTAGCTGTGGAATAATTTCAAACAGACAAATACATATGTAATTGATGTCTTTGAAGGTGGGGGAAGATAAAAATAATAGAACGGAAAAATTAAAGAATAAATGGCTGAAATATTTTCAAGTTCAATATAAACTATAAACCCACAGATCTAAGAAACTAACCAAACTCCAAGATCAAGAAATATGAAGAACGGACTTCCCTGGTGGAGCAGTGGTTAAGAATCCACCTGCCAATGCAGGGGACACGGGTTTGAGCCCTGGTCCGGGAAGATCCCACATGCCGTGGAGCAACTAAACCCATGCACCACAACTACTGAGCCTGCGCTCTACAGCCCGTGAGCCACAACTACTGAGCCTGCATGCCACAACTACTGAAGCCCATGTGCCTAGACCCCATGCTCCACAACAAGAGAAGCCATCGCAATGAGAAGCCCGCGCACCACAACAAAGAGTAGCCCCTGCTCGCCACAACTAAAGAAAGCCTGTGCGCAGCAATGAAGACCCAACACAACCAAAAAGAATTAATTAAAAAAAATTTTTTTAATAAAATAAGGAATATGAAGAAAACAACAAGGTGCAACATGATCAAACTGTTTAAAAGTAATCATAAAAAGATTACTTATTTAAAAGCAGCTACAGAAAAAAAAAGACAATTGTGAATACAGAAACAAGCATAAGCATGACAGCCCTCAGGAAACAGTACAAGACAGAAGACAGTGCAAGAACACCTTTAAAATGTGAAAAGAAAAAAAAATGTCAGTCTAGAATTCTATGCATAGCAAAAAAATATTTCAAAAATGAAGGCAATATACTCAGTACACAAAAGCTGAAAGAAATCACTAGCAGACCTTGTACCAGAAGAACTGTTAAATCCTTCATACAGAAAGATATGATATCAGATGAAAACTGGAACTATAAAAAGAATGAAAAACCTTGTAAATGGTAATTTATAAGGTAAATATAATATACTTTTTCATATTTTTAATATCCTTAAAGTAAAATTGAACTGTTTAAAGCAAAACTAATAAAAATGTATCATGGGGCTTCCCTGGTGGCGCAGTGGTTGGGAGTCCGCCTGCCGATGCAGGGGACACGGGTTCATGCCCCAGTCCTGGAGGATCCTGCGGGCCATGGAGCAGCTGGGCCTGTGAGCCATGGCCGCTGAGCTGGCACGTCCGGAGTCTGTGCTCCGCAACGGGAGAGGCCACAACAGTGAGAGGCCCACGTACCACAAAAAAAAAAAAAAGTATCATGGTTTTAATAAAAGTAGAAATCAAAGTATGATGTTTTATGGTTCTAATATTGTATGCAAAATGGTATAATATTACTTAAAGATAGATTGTGATAAGTTAAAGATATACAGTTGACCCTTGAACAACACAAGGATTGGGTGCCAACCCCTGTTCAGTTGAAAATCTGCATATAACTTTACAGTCCATCCTCCGTATCCACAGTTCCACATCCATGGGTTCAACCAACTGCGGATCGTGTAGCACTGTAGTACATATCTATTGAAAAATGTCTGAGTACAAGTGGACCCACGGAGTTCAAACCCGTGTTGTTCAAGGGTCAACTGTATACTATAACTCTAAACCAAATGCTAAAAACCAAAGTGCCATATACAATAAATCAACAAAGGAGATTAAAATGAACCCATAAAAGTACTCAATCCAAAGGAAGGGGACACAGAGAAAAGAGGAAACAGAACAGATGGACTAGAAAATATCAAGATGGTATATTTAAACCCAGTGACATAGATGACCACATTAAATGCAGATGCTCTGAAGACTCCAGTTTCAATGAGCTGTGATTGACTGGATAAAGAAGCAAGACACAGTCATATGCTGCCTACGTGAAACTTACTTGAGAAATACAATTTCTCCTAACAGTGTTTTGTAGTTTTCAATAGAAAGGTACTGTACTCCTTTTGCTGATCTGTTTCATGCATATTTTACTCTCTTTATGCTATTGTGAATGCAATTATTTCATAATTTCATTCTTGGATTGTTCATTGCTAGTGTATAGAAACACAGTGAACCTGATTCTTGTGTCCTGAGACCTTGCTAAACTTAATTATCCTCATTTTGGGGTAGATTTCTTAGGATTTTCTACCTACAAGATCCTGTAATTTGTAACATAATATAGTTTTACTTCTTCCATTCTAATTATATGCCTTTCTTTTTCTTGATTTATTATACTGACTAGAAATTGCAGCATAACCTGTATTAGGAGTGGTAAGAAGGGGTATCTTTACCATGTTACTACTCTTTTTTTTTTTTTTTTGCAGCACGCGGGCCTCTCACTGTTGTGGCTTCTCTTGCTGCGGAGCACAGGCTCCGGACGCGCAGGCTCAGCGGCCATGGCTCACGGGCCCAGCCGCTTCGCGGCATGTGGGATCTTCCCAGACCGGGGCACGAACCCATGTCCCCTGCATCAGCAGGCGGACTCTCAACCGCTGCGCCACCAGGGAAGCCCCCATGTTACTACTCTTATATGGAAATCACCTGGCCTTTCACCATAAGAAGGATGTTAGCTATAGGCTTTCCAAAGACACCCTTCATCAGGTCGAGGTTTTTTCCTAGTTTGTTAAGGAGTTATTTGTTTTATCTTAATGAATGGGTGTTGGGTTTTATCAAATGCTTTTGCTGAATTGGCTGAGATGATTATACGTTTCTTCCTTTACTCTATTAACATGATGTTTTACATTATTTTATTTTCAAATGTAAAACCATCCTTGCATTCCTAGGAAAATGGTCATGATTTATAATCTTGCATTAGTTATCTATTGCAGTGTAGCAAATTGCTCTAAAATTTGGCTTAAAAATAGTAAACACATTATTTCGCATTTTCTGTGGGTCACGAATTTGGGAGTGGCTTAGCTGGATGGTTTTGGATGAAGATCTCTCATGAGGTTGTGGTCAAGAAGTCAACCAGGGCAATGACATCACTGAAAATGGCAGATTGGCAGCAGCAAGGGCCTGTCCCTCCAGAGAAACACTGAAAAGATGAGCAGAAGCTATCGGAATCAACTTTGCTGGAACTCTGGAAAATGCTCAAAGGTATACAGCAACGACCATTCCTTTTTATATATTGTTGGATTTGATTTGTTAATATTTTATTAAGGATTTTTGCATCTATGTTCACAAGCGATGTTTGTAGTCTTTGCTTGTGATTGTCAGGTGTAATACTGCCCTTAAAACATGAGTAAGAAATTGCCCTTTCCTGGGACTTCCCTGGTCGTCCAGTGGGTAAGACTCTGCTCCCAGTACAGGGGGCCTGGGTTCGATCCCTGGTCAGGAAACTAGATCCCGCATGCATGCCACAACAAAGAAGTCCACATGCCGCAGCTAAAAATCCTGCATGCCACAACTAAGACCCTGCACAGCCAAAATAAACAAACAATTTTTTTAAAAAGTTCATTCCTTTAAAAAATTGTTCTTTCCTCTATTTTTAAATAGAATTTGTGTAGGATTGTATTATTCCACTCATTTGCATTAAACGTTCAATAGACTTTACCGGTGAAGCCAGGTGTGCCTGGACTTTTCTTTGTGCAAAGATGTTAAATGACTGATTCAATGTCTTTACTTGATATTAATCTAATCAGACTTGATGCTACTTTGTCAGTTTTGTTAATTTTGCTAGGAATTCCTTTCATCTAACTCGTCCAATTTGTTGGCACAAAGTTGTGAATAATATTTCCCTTTGACTTTCTTTTGATTTCTCTAGGGCATGTACTGATGTATCCTCTTTCATTCTGATTTTGAGAGTTTATGTCTTCACTCTTTTTGTCTTGGTCAGTCTAGCTAAACATTTATCAACTTTGTTGATTTTTCAAAAAACCAACTTTGTGCATTTCATTGATTTCTCTCTTTTTTTGTTTTCTATTTCATTGATTTTCGCTGTGATCATTACTACAGTAAAGTCCCCTGCATACGAATGAGTTCTGTTCCAAGAGTGCGTTCATAAGTCCAATTTGTTTGTAAGTCCAACAAAGTTAGCCTAGGTACCCAACTAACACAATCGGCTATATAGTACTGTACTGTAATACATTTATATTATTGACACTTTTCACACAAATAATACATAAAAAACAAACACACAAAAAAACATTTTTAATCTGACTGTACAGTTCCTAGAAAAGTACAGTAGTACAGTACAATGGCTGGCACACAGGGGCTGGCATCAAGTGAACAGGCAAGAAGAGTTACTGACTGGAGGACGGAGAGGAGGTGGGAGATGGTAGAGCTGAAGGATCATCAACAATAGAAGACGGAGGGCAAGCTGCAATTTCACTCACGCCTGACGTTATGGCACAGGTTCTGGTTCCTTGCTGGATTCAATTCTATCTACCCTCTTGATAAAACAATCCAGGGATGTCTGGGTAGTAGCTCTTTTTTTCTCATCATAGATGACAAGGTAGCACTGGATTGCATTCTGAATGGCTGCTGCAAGTTTTGTGTACTGTTCTACATTCAGGTTCTGTGCCTCAAAATCTTAACAGTGCCTCCTCAAATAAATAAAATCCCCTTGCCATTTCCTGCATCATGAATCTCTTTAGTTCTTCAGTTACTTCTTCTTCCTCTTGTCCCTCTTCGTCCTTTCTCTGGGCCTCCAATTCCATCAGGTCTTCATTAATATGCTCCTTGTGTTGCACAGCAAGGAGTTCAGTGAAGTTGTCCTCTTGCAGATCTAGCTCCAGCTTCTCACTGAGGGTCACTACGTTGCTGAAGACCTCTTTGGACCCCTCATCCACCTTCTCAAGTCCACGAAAATCATGAACAAACTGTGGGCAAAGGTCCTTCCAAACCCCATTCATGGTGACAGCCGTAAACTCACACCAAGTGAAGTCAATATTTTTTATGGCCTTGTAGATGTTATAGTCCTTCCAAAATTGTCACAAGGTTGTTCCTGATTTGTCACTTGCCTTTACTGTCTGACGAAAAGTGTGACATAAATAATTTTTCTTGAAAGTCGCTATAACTCCCTTGTCCATAGGTTGGATGAGCAATGTAGTATTCAGTGGCAGATGTACTACTATGACATTGGGATGAAAGTCATCCATGAATGGGGGGTGGCCCAGAGCATTATCGAGCAGCAAAAGAATGTTGAATGGGATGTCCTTCTCCAAGAAATATTTCTCTACCTCCGGGATAAAGTAGTGGAAAAACCAGTCCTGGAAAATGGCCCGTGTAACCCAGGCTTTGGGGTTACTCTTCCACACAACAGGAAGAGAGCCCTTGGCTATGTTTTAAAGGGCTCTTGGGTTCTCTGAGTGATAAACTAAGACAGGCTTCAACTTCATATCACCAGAAGCACTGCCACCAAACAACAGAGTTAGCCTATCCTTTGCTGCTTTATAGCCTGGCATCAACTTTTCCTCCTTACTGATGTAACTTCGGTCTGGCATCCTCTTCCAGTACAGTCGTGTCTCATCGACGTTAAAAACTTGCTGGGGTAAATACACACCATCATCAGTAAGTTCTCGGAGTGTTTCAGGAAATTCCCAGGCAGCTACCATATATGCACTTGCTGCCTCTCCACTTACTTTTACGTTGTCAAGGTTGGCTCTAGCCTTGAACCGATGAAACCAGCCATGGCTGGCATTAAAAGATGTGCCCTCTGATTCTTCACCATGTTACTTCTTCAAGGCTTCATAAAGCCTTTTAGCTTTCTCTTGAATCAGCGTTAAGCTGAGCAGGACTCGACGCTGATGCTGATCCTGCATCCACACATTGAGGAGTTTCTCTATCTCCTCCATCACTTTTTCACGTTTCTTTGATATCATTGTCGACATCATCGTCACAGCAGCCTTCACATGTTCCATGATCTTGTCCTTGTTCTTTAGAATGGTGCCAGTGGTTGAATAATTCATAAGAATGAGTCATGTCTGCCATCTTTTTGGCTCGCTCCACTCTCTCAATTATTTTCACTTTTGTTTCCATTGTTATCACTTGGTGCTTCTTAGCAGGACAAGCTACATCACCACTGCTTTTACGCTTGCTTCCCGACATCCTGGGCTTGAAATAAAGATACTGTACTACTGTACTCTATACAGTACTGTAAAGTACACAAAAGCATAACCACTTGCAGAGGATGCACGTGTGGGACAACGTACGCCAGACACGTGAACTAACGTACGTGATTTGACATACAAACACACGTTCGCATCTTTGAAAGTTCGCAACTTGAAGGTGCATATGTAGGGGACTTACTGTATATTCTTCCTTCTGCTTACTGTGGGTTTGACTTCCTCTTCTTTTTCTAGGTTCCTGAAGTGGAAGCTTATGTAATTGATTTGAGACCTTTCTTCTTCTCTAATGTAAGCATTTAATGCTATGAACTTTCCTCTAAGCACTAGTTTAGATACATGCCATAAGTTTTGACATATTGCATTTTAATCTTAACTCAGTTTCAAGATATTTTCTAATTTTCCTTGTGATTTTTTCTTTGATCCATGGGTTATTTTAAAGTGTGTTATTTAATTTCCAAACATTTGGAGATCTCCAAGATTTCCTTCTGTTGTTGGTTTCTACTCCATTATGGTTAGGACAAGTAATTTTACTGTGATAGCTAACTAATACAAAATGATGAAGTTAAATTACATCACTGCTTTCCAAACTTTAATGTGCAGGTGAATCCTCTAGACATCTTTTTTTTTTTTTTTTAAGACACCTTGTTTTGATTCAGTAAGGCTGGGGTGAAGCTGAGATTATGCACTTCTAACACACTCCCAGCAGAGTCTAACACACTTCAGACCGCACTTTAAGTGCTAAGATTTAGCACTTAACTTAAAGGATGATAACAATTTTCAAGATACTTAGTATTTAATTTCTTAATTCCATTCATGTTATGATATGTTCCAAGTTACCATCTTTATTATTTATTACTGGAAATGAACGTCTATTATCATAGTGCTTTACATTTTTTAGAGACCATTTTTACACTTTATCCCACTCATTTTTCACAAGAATGTCAAATAAGGTGGGCATGCATTTATTTGATCATCATTCCAGGAGTGAAGAAACCGAGGTTCAGAGAGGTTGGGACTACCTTGAAGTTGCTCACAATTTCAACCTTAGATCATGCTCATTCCTTTCAATAACATTATACATTTGTAAAGCTGAGTTTTCAGTGATTAAAAAAAAAAGTATCATGTGAAGATCAACGTGGTACAGGAAGTGAAGGTGGTTTATCCAATCTGGGTCCAAGGTTTGAGAAGTGTGAATGCCCAGCAGGCACCTTAATATTTAATTAGTTTCAGGATATTTATTTAAGGAAGAAATAAAAAATATTTTTTCAAGCCATGTGTATTGTGTATTATTTTTTTCAAATGGCTACTGAATACTTATATTTGAACTCAATAACAGGATTTTGGAGTATTCTTGTTGGTCTAGGGGGTGCCACAAAAAAATTACTGAGATGCTCAGGTCACTGTGAGTGGAGAAACTTTGGGGACATCTGCCATAGATAATTAATCCTATATATATATATATATATATATATATATATACCCCTTTAGTTAGATTATGCTGGGGAATTTGTGATTTTCTCTGCTCACTATACTATGCTGTTTTGGAATTTAAGCATGTATGAGGAGGGGAAGGTGTCTTTTCTATGCTTTTGAAAGTCATTGGCAGAGTCTTGTGTTGCTGTGGGTGTCATGCATGGGGTGTGGTGCCTTTCAATAATTACACTGATGGGAAAACTGAGAAGAAATTTCTAAAAGCCATGGGGAGAATCAGTAGCTGAACTCAGGAGCACATGAAAAGCAGGTTCCTATGGAGTCTGCCACACATTTTTGTGGACTTATTAGAAAAAAAAATCTTCTAAGTCCTTGTAAACCTTGATTTATGGTTTACTTTGGGGCAGGGAGAAGATGAAACAAAAATCGTCATCAGAATGTAAGATGTCCACCTAACCCTCAGATCTTTCAGGTACTGCCTTTAATTTGTTTATTTGCTGGTTCTCCAAACCCAACTAATACCGGCTAACAACCAGCCCTCCACAGTGCTTGACAACGTGCTCAAGTGTGAATCGATAAGGTGGAATCTTCTTGAAAGTTTTTTTTTTCCAACTTGAAGATTTCATGTACTTAAATCTTAAGTGCTTGGTTTGAGAACCATTTGAGTGCCGATTTAGCGTAACGTGAGTAAAATAAGGTCGTGAAAGCTAGCGATTGTGAAAGTCCTTTAATATAAAATGTTGCTTGCTGGTCTCACAACGTGCATTTTCTCTTCCACCGGCGCCTGGGCTAACAACCTGGCAGGCACCCGTTCCACAGCTGTCTTTGGTGGGGGTAGCATAAATACAGACGCCAGGGCCCTGCCCCTCAAACTGTATCACAATCTCTGGGTGTGGAGCTGGGTTTAACTATTTTTAAAAACTCCCCAGATATTTCTACTGTGCCGCCAGAGTTGAGAACCGCCAGAATAAAGTTCTTTAGCATCTGATTCATTGAGTTTCTCATCTGTCTAAATTTTCTCTTGAAATCACAGTCCAGAGGACTATGGACTTTTCCCTAGTCTCGAAAAAAAAAACAAAACCCTACATTTGGATCCACTAGTTAATTCATACTTGAGCCAACATGTTGAAGGTTAATCCTACCCAAAGGGAAGAAATGAAAGTTGTTTTTTTTTTTCAAGAAGTCCAACTCATCTCACACAGGAAAACGGAGAGAGATGGCGTTTGCCTTTTCAGAATTCTGCACGCCCAGCCTGAGTCAGCACTTGAGCATGAGATCACATCATCTCTTGGGCGGGGGGTGGGGTGGGGGGGGTGGCGGTCTTATCTTCGTCTCGGCTCTCCTGGCGACCTCCTACACACTTCGCCACTATGCCAGGTTAGTGGAGTGCAAGATGGGCCCCCGGCCCTCGCTCATCTGCAGGCTGGCTGCCCTTGGGAAGCTCTCACCCTGCACAACCTTACCCTGCGGTCCTGCTGGGCTCCAGCAGGAGCCCCTTTAACACTCACTCACTCACTAATGGATTCAGCACATACCTGATGCCTTTTGATCAGGTGGGGCAAACTGACTACATTTCCTACATCATAAACCCTTGCCAAGGCTCGCCCTCCTCCACCGCACACCCTGGTCCTGGTTAAGGTCCTCACTGTCTCTTACCCGGACATCCGCAGTAGCCCCCTGATCAGACTTGCTCCCTGGAGCCTCATCCTCTTCGAACGCCGCCATGTGCTGTCCAGAGCCCCCTGTTTACACTCACATATGGCTGGTCCTCATCCCTGGTCCGCACACTCCAGAGGTGCCTGCCACAAAGGTCCGCATGACCAGTTAAAGGCGCTAGAACGGCCGTGAGCTGGTCTCTGCCCACTTCCTGGGCGGCCATCCCACTGCTCCAGCCTCACCGAATCCTCCAGCAATGCTGATTCATGGCTCCCCATGTGCATCCTGCTGGGCATTGCTTAACCGCCTCCTATTCACCTGCTGCTGAGGGGGGATTCCGGTCCTAGGGTCATGGGGATGGCCAAGGACACACACGGCGCTGGACAGAGGAGACTGTCACACATCCTCACAGCTGGGGGCAGAAGAGGACCCCACGCCGCTCAGGGCCCCACAGGGGCTGTGCTTGGGGACAGAGTGAACAGCCTGTTTCTTGCAGTGGTGAGCTCGGTGGTATCAAGGGGCGGGGTGACCTCCGGCTCAAGAGGCAGGGTGTGGTTGGCTTGTTTGAACACCTCCACAGGCTGAAACCCGCTCCTCAGGGATAAGCAGGAACTGTGCCTGGTCCCCTTGACAAGGAGGGTTGCTTGGGTGGGGGACCTCATCCTGGGGAGCAGGGTGGGGAGGGGAACCTGTGGTCTGGGCATCTGAGGCTCTGGGGGCTTTACCAGATGTCAAGGCAGCACTTAATACTGGGCCCTCGTCTTAGGTTTCACATCACAGACACGAGAACTTCCTCTCTGTGTTTCTCCATTTCCCCCTCCCATTGGCTCTCTGGCTCAGTCCTGGTCCCCCTGTACTGTCAGCTCAGGCTTTCTGTCCAGCAGGACAGGTCCCCTGACCTATCCCCGCCGGCTGGTCACCCACCAATCCCTAGTAACCCTTACCCAGAAGCTAAAAAAGTACTTTTATTTTTGTCTTTCCTTTAGAATGTAAGCTCCTTGAGGACAAGGACCCTGTACAACTTACTTGCTTTCAAATCCTTGGTAAATGCCCAAGAAAAGATGGTGTATTTTAAGAATATAACTCACAAATGTACTTTTACCAAAAAAGTTCTAGTTTACTTTTACCAAATTTTACACTGTCAGAAAAAAACAAGTCTGTTGGAATCCCTCAGAGAAAACAGGCAACAACAAAACTTTAAACTCTATAAGAAAACTGTGAGGGGAACTTATGTAAAATTGTTTTGCTAATACACCCTCCCGTCCTCTTTTCTTCACAACATTTAGTTTGGCCCACCTGCACATATGCCCTCCTCTTAAACTGTTAAGCATGGATTTAAAGAGAGCTTGTAATTCCTAAGCACCATGTCAAGTCAGCGTGTGGGCAAGCAGTTCACATGACCAGGAGCTGAGCTCACCTTTGCCATCACCCAGGGCACCCGGGCTGAGGCATTTGGGGTCAGTGCCTCCAGGGATCTTCAGGTAGGAAACAAACACAGCGACAAAGCTACTTTTATAATCCCTGGCCTACCCTTAGGGGACGACTCCAACATCTCATGACTTGTGAGAAGCAGAGCAGGACTGAAACCCAGGTGCACCCAGCCCCGGAGATGGTGCAGAGCTGGGCCTGGCAAGAAAGTGGATGCAGTGAGCAGGCTGAAGTGGAGGCTCAGGTGCAGCAGAGGGGACGAGCCAGCAGCCTCAGGCCCCGCCGGCCCAAAGACAAGTTTTCTTTGTGCTGTACTTACAACTTTTTCCACTTTTTTTTTTGTGGGAAAATATACATAAAATTTACCATGTTAACCACTTTAAGCATACAGTTCAATGGCATTAAGTATACTCACATTGTTGTGAACTATCTCCAACATCCATCTCCAGAACTCTTTTCATCTTGTAAAACTGAAACTCTGTCCCCATTAAACACTAACTCCCCAGTCTCCCCTCCCCTTGCCCCTGGCAACCACAGTTCTACTTTCTGTAGAATTTCTATGAATTTTAGGACTCTAAGTACCTTATATAAATGGAATGATATACTATTTGTCTTTTTGTGATTGGCTTATTTCATGTAGCATAATGTCGACAATGTCCATGTTGTGGCATGTGTCAGAATATCCTACCTTTTTAACACTGAATAATATTCTGTCATACGAATATACCACATTTTAGTTGTCCATTCATCCATCAATGGACACTTGGGGTACTTCCACATTTTAGCTATTGTGAATAATTCTGCTATGAACATGAGTGTACAGACATCTCTTTGAGACCCTGCTTTCAAATCTTTTAAGCATACACTCAGAAGTGGAACTGCTGGGTCATAGGGTAATTCTATTTTTATTTTTTTGATGAGTAGCCATACTGTTTTCCCCAACAGCTATACTGTTTGGCATTCCCATCAGCACCGTACAAGGGTTCCAACTTGTCCACATTCTCACCAAGACTTATTTTTTTCTGTTTTATTATTATTCTTAGTAATAGTCCATCCTAATGGGTATGAGGTGGTATCTCACTGTAGTTTGATTTTCGTTTCCCTAATGATGATTGATGTTGAGCTTCTTTTCAATTGAAAAAATTGGTTCTCAACATGAAGAATCTGGAAATTTCTCAGCTCCAAATTCCTGGCCTCTTTTGACAAATCAAAGATCTGGCAAAGCTGGGCACTCATTCCCACAAGGCAGGTCGGCCTGAGGGCAGGGTTGCTGTCTGGAAGGCACAAGCAATCTCCAGTTCACCACAGTCCCCGCCACTCCCTACTGCCCGACCCAGAGGGCACGGGCGTTTGTGACTCCCTGTGGCAATGGTCAGCACTGCTCTCAACTTGTCCATACCTTTAGGCGAATGACTCACCCCAATCCAGCCACATGTTTTCCCCACCTGGCCCCTCGGGCCTCTAGAAAACTGTCGGTCAGCTCTGGAGACCACATATGACTGGGGTCTCCACTTCTTTTCCATAAGCTTCTTGTAATCATCTCCCAACGGGAGCCAAAAAGGCTTTGCCAAGCAAATAACAGAGAACTTTCCCCGAAAAACTTAATAAATCCATCAAGAATCTGGGAGTGACCAAGGAGTGACATCCTGAGCCCAGATGATCTCTGCCAGAGGGTTTTTGAAATAAACAGCAGGCTGAGCCCCCATTATGCTTTTACAGATGCCGTGCTTTGGAGTAAATGGCATGACTTGAGGCTTTCTTGAGATGACAGAGTCAGAATACCAAAGAAGTTGCTGGCGAGGAGCATTTCTATTGCTACACCTACTAAACAAATGCACAGAGGGCTTGCTCCGTGACGAACGCCCTCACTGTCCCCATGGGGAGAAGCCAGGGGTGCTCCACTCTCCCCCAGTTTGCAGCCCGCACCCGGGATCTTTGGCAGAGACACCAAGACCTGCAGAAGGAAACCTGGGATATTGTGTGTCTGGGAAGACAGGCAGGACCCTCAGAGCCTGCTCCCAGACTGAAGCTGGTGAATCACCCAGCATCTCATGGTGAGGAAGGGCAGGAGCAGGAGAGTCTGGGGCAAACCCAGAGAGGAAAGGGGTCACCCGGGCCTACGGCCTTCCTGGGACCTCTTAGTCTTACCCTTATGCAAGGATCTAGTCCTATTAACCTGCCTAGCACCTTGAGGATGTGCACCCATTTCACAGGAGAGGAAAACAGAGGTTTGCATCACCGTGGCACGTGACCTTGGATGTGAACTATAAAAGTGTTATTAAGCTGGGACGAAGTGAGAGAGTGGCATGGACTTATATATATTACCAAATATAAAATAGATAGCTAGTGGGAAGCAGCCACACAGCACAGGAAGATCAGCTTGGTGCTTTGTGACCACCTAGAGGGGTGGGATAGGGAGTGTGGGAGGGTGGGAGGGAGACGCAAGAGGGAGGAGGTATGGGGATATATGTATAGCTGATTCACTTTGTTATAAAGCAGAAACTAACACACCACTGTAAAGCAATTATACTCCAATAAAAATGTTTTAAAAAAAAAGTGTTATTAAAGGTCTATTTGGCTATTTTAAAATTCCGAGTCCCTAGCTAAGTTGATTACGTGCAGCCTGGATCAATTATGGCTTTAGCAAAAAGATGCTCAAGCTACCCATGGCAGCGTCTCATCATTTTACAAATGTAGGCTGGCCCAGAAATCCTTAAGGGGCGCGCAGGTTATCAGAACAAACGGGCAGCTGCATTATTATTGTAAGTAGGTTCATCGAGCACCTGCATCGAGCACTCGGGCCAAGTGTGCTTCTAAACCTTCCCACGTACTGACTGACACCACAGGTCTTCAAGGTCATACTGAACTCAGGATGTGGGGCACAGACAGGTCTCGGGGATACGGCTTCAAGGACAGTGCTGTAAGCCATCATACGAACCCATTCTTTCAACTACTCCAACCTCAGGGCTGTGTGTGCTTCTCTACAAGAATTACCATCTGCCCACCCTGCCTGCTCAGAGCATCATTCCAAAAGCAAATCTGCCCCCATACTCCTTTTTTGTTTCCTACAAGAAACGAGAGCATCTGCGTCTGTGATTCTCTATTCCTCACGACCCAGTGAAGTGGGTGCTGATCTAGAACCAGGAGAGGGTAAGCAGCGTGGGCACAGGTGAGTGGCAGAGGCTAGGCGCCCAGTCCTCCTGTCCCAGAGCTCGGGTGTCTGCGGTCCACCCACAGTGAGTGACCAGCAAACCTCAGGAGGATGAATAAGCACGTCCAGGAGTTCTGCCCAATTCAGGTAATTGATGACTCCACCCCTACTCCTCTGTAAGGCACAAACTCCTTGAATAACATTTTAGGTTAACATTTTTGTAAAATACATTACATACTGTTTTCCTTGCATTTCTTTCTTGGTCAACTGTCAGACTTTATTTTAGTGATTTTGATGGAAAATTTACTAAATGGCTTTACACATCTTTACATTTTTTTTTTCAGAGCAGCTTAAAAAAAAAACTGTATTATGGAGAATTTTGAAGATACACAAAAGTAGTTCATAGTAAAAACCTGCAGCGTGCACTCTGCCAGGTCTGGCCTCTGGGCTCACAATGCATTTGTAGGAACCATTCACGCTGTGAGTAAAGCAGGAATGTGTTCTTTCTCATGGTGAATGTCTCTTTCAGGCATTTTCTTTGCTACAAAAGATTATGTTGTGGCCATCATCAAAAAATCTACAAACAACAAATGCTGGAGAGGGTGTGGAGAAAAGGGAACCCTCCTGCACTGTTGGTGGGCATGTAAATTGATACAACCACTATGGAGAACAGTATGGAGGTTCCTTAAAAAACTAAAAGTAGAACTACTATACGACCCAGCAATCCCACTACTGGGCATATACCCTGAGAAAACCATAATTCAAAAGGATACATGTACCCCAATGTTCATTGCAGCACTATTTACAATAGCCAGGACATGGAAACAACCTAAATGCCCACTGACAGATGAATGGATAAAGAAGATGTGGTACATATCTGTGGTACAATGAAATATTACTTGACCATAAAAAAGAATGAAATTGGGTCATTTGTAGAGATGGGGGTGGACCTAGAGACTGTCATACAGAGTGAAGTAAGTCAGAAAGAGAAAAACAAATATCGTATATTAACAAATTAAGAAAAACAAATATTAAGAAAAACAAATATTGTATATTAACAAATATCGTATATTAACTCATATATGTGGAATCTAGAAAAATGGTACAGATGAACCTATTTGCAGGAATAGAGACACAGACGTAGAGAATGACATGTGGGCACAGTGGGGGGAAGGGGAGGGTGGGACGAATTGGGAGATTAGGATTGACATGTATACACTACCATGTGTAAAATAGATAGCTAGCAGGAACCTGCTATAAAGCACAGGGAGCTCAGCTCCGTGCTCTGTGACAACCTAGATGGGTGGGATGGGGGGTGGTGGGAGGGAGGTCCAAGAGGGAGGTATACATAGAGCTGATTCACTTCGTTGTGCAGCAGAAACTAACACAACATTGTAAAGCAATTATACTCCAATAAAAAAAAAGATTACGTTGTATGAATAAAACACAATTTATCTGTCCTTCTGTTGATGGACATTTGAGTTGGGTTGGTTGGAGGAGGGTACCAACAGAAATACTGAGAACATTCCTGCCTTTGACTTTGGAGGCTCTATGCATTCGCTTCTCAGTTCTCTTTTTTTTTAATTCAAGTACAGTTGACTTACAATGTTGCATTAATTTCTGCTGTACAGCAAAGTGCTTCAGTTGCATATATATGCATTCTTTTAAAAAATACTCTTTTCTGTTATGGTTTATCATAGGATATGGAATATAGTTCTCTGTGTTATACAGTAGGACCCTGTTGTTTATCCATTCTATATATAATAGCTTACATCTGCTGACCCCAACCTCCCACTCCATCCCTCCCCCAACCCCCTCCCCCTTGGCAACCACAAGTCTGTTCTCTATGTCCCTGAGCCTGTGTCTGTTTCATAGATGTTTATTTGTATAATTTTTTAGATTGCCCATATGAGTGATATCATATGATATTTGTCTTTCTCTGTCTGACTTACTTCACTTAGTATGATAATCTCTAGATCCATCCATATTGCTGCAAATGGCATTATTTCGTTCTTTTAATGGCTAATATTCCATTGTATATATGTACCACATCTTCTTCATCCATTCATCTGTTGATGGACATTTAGGTTGCTTCCATGTCTTGGCTATTGTGAATAGTGCTGCTATGAACATAGGGGTACATGTATCCTTTTTAATTATAGTTTTGTCTGGATATACACCCAGAAGTGGAATTGCTGGATCATATGGTAATTCGATTTTCAGTTTTCTGAAGAACCTCCATACTGTTTTCCACAGTGGGTGCACCAACTTACATTCCCACCAACAGTATAGGAGGTTTCCCTTTTCTCCACACCCCCTCCAGCATTTGTTATTTGTAGACTTTTTAATGATGCCCATTCTGACCGGTGTGAGGTGGTACCTCATTGTAGTTTTGATTTGCATTTCTCTAATGATTAGTGATGCTGAGCATCTTTTCATGTGCCTGTTGGCCATCTGTACTTCTTCTTTGGAGAAATGTTTCTTTAGGTCTTCTGCCCATTTTTCAATTGGGTTGATTGTTTTTTTACTGTTAAGTTGTATGAGCTATTTGTATATTTTGGAGATTAATCCCTTGTCAGTTCCATCATTTTCAAATTATTTTCTCCCATTCCATAGGTTGTTTTTTGTGTTATTTATGGTTTCCTTTGCTGTGCAGAAGTTTGTAAGTTTGGTTAGGTCCCATTTGTCTATTTTTGCTTTTCTTTCTTTTGCCTTGGGAGAATGACATAAGAAAACCCTGGTACGATTTACATCAGAGAATGTTTTGCCTATGATCTCTTCTAGGAGTTTTATGGTGTCATGTCTTATGTTTAAGTCTTTAAGCCATTTTGAGTTTATTTTTGCACATGGTGTGAGGGTGTGTTCTAACGTCATTGATTTACGAGTTTGTCCAGCTTTCCCAACACCACTTGCTGAAGAGACTGTCTTTTTCCCATTGCATATTCTTGCCTCCTTTGTCGAAGATTAATGACTGTAGGTATGTGGGTTTCACTAATCCTGAGTAGTGAGTGGAATTGCTGGGTCAGAGGCTATAGGTGTTAAGCCTTAGGAAATTATGCCAAACAGGTTTCCAAGGCAGTTGTGCCATTTTACTCCTGCCTGGGATTAGTTAGCTTTCAGAACTAGAAACATACCTTTAATATTGAAATAATTCCAGTATTTGAACAACCCAGCTGAGGCCTGGTATGACTTGAGTGATCTGAATCACTTTTATTTTCAACAGAGGTTTGGAAAATGTTGCTCAAGGGCACAGAGAGGAGGGTCATTCTGGAAGATGCCAGGTGGTTTCTTAGTTCCAGATTCGAACCTGTCTCTCCTCTGCTTAGAGCTCTTCTCTGTTAAGTTTTATGCTGGTGGGAAATCAGCCACTGGGGTTGAGGGTAGAGAGCAGAGCATCCAGATCTGGCGTGTCCCGGCTGTAGACACAGCCTTCGAGGACAGGATAACTGGAAGATCCTTGCCCGGCCCTGTAAGAAAATCCTGCAGTAAAAGTAAATGTGTAATTAACTCTTAGGAGAAAGTATCATTATTTGTAGGTGATATGATTTTATATCTGGGAACCCGGGAGAATCAACTGAAAGATGAGTAGAAATAATGAGAAAATTCAGTAATGTGACTGATTATAAATTTAACATACAAAAAGCAATCGCTTTTTGATGTGCAAAGAACCTGTTAGAAAATACAATCAAAGAAAAACCCCACTTACAATACCCACAAAAGATAGAATATCTAGGAATAAACTCAATTAAAATGAATTTAAATGAGCCAAAGCTCTAGCAAAACTTGAATAAAAAACAACTGAATAAATAGCAAGACATACCCTATTTTCGAATAGGAAGAAGTGATATTGTATTTTCTCTCCCTAAATTTATCTAAAAATACAATCTCAATGAAAATATCTACATTCTAATTAGACAAGCTGATTCTAAGGTTCATATGAAAAGTAAAACATGCAAGAATAGCCAAGAGGCTTCCCTGGTGGCGCAGTGGTTAAGAGTCCGCCTGCCAGTGCAGGGGACACGGGTTCGAGCCCTGGTCAGGGAAGATCCCACATGCCGCAGAGCAATTAAGCCCATGAGCCACAGCTACTGAAGCCTGTGCACCTAGAGCCTGTGCTCCGCAACAAGAGGAGCCACTGCAATGTGAAGCCCGCGCACCTCAATGAAGAGTAGTCCCTACTCACCACAACTAGAGAAAGCCCGCGTGCAGCAAAAATAAACTAAACTAAAAAAAAAAAAAGAATAGCCAAGAAAACTCTAGAAAAAAGGCTAATATGGGGAGACTATTCCTTCTAAATAATAAAAGGTATTATAAAACCGTACTTAATTAAAGGAGCTTGAAATAGTATATGAATGTACCAGCTAGATCAGTGGGACAAATAATAGAACCCAGAAATAGACCCAAATACATATGGAAGGATGGCATTTCAAAGCAGTGAAAAAAAGATAGATTATTCAATAAATGACTTTGGGACAGCTGAGTGCCAGGTGGAGCCATACCTTACTCCTTACACCAAAGTCAATTCCAGATGGATGAAAGTACTTTTAAAAACATAACAGTATGAGAAGTTAAGTTTGTTTTTTTTTAAAGAAATCATCTCCAAGTAGGGAAGCTCTTTCTAAATAAGACATAAGACCCAGAAGCCATAAAGGGAAAGACTGCTACGTTTATGTACATATAAAATTTATTTATAGAAGATTAATAGGTACAAACTATTATTCATAAAATGAGCTATAAGAACAGATTGTATAGTATGGGGAATATAGATAATATTTTATAATAACTATAAATGGAGTATAAGCTTTAAAAATTGTGAGTCACTATATTGTGCACCTGTAACTTATATAATACTGTACATCAACTATACTTTTAAAAAAAGTAGATTGGGACTTCCCTGGTGGCACAGTGGTTAAGAATCCATCTGCCAATGCAGGGAACACGGGTTCAACTCTTGGTCCGGGAAGATCCCACATGCGGCAGAGCACTAAGCCCATGGGTCACAACTACTGAGCCTGTGCTCTAGAACCCATGCACCACAACTACTGAGCCTGTACTCCACAACAAGAGAAGCCACCACAATGAGAAGCCCGTGCACTGCCACAAACAGCAACCCCCGCTCGCAGCAACAAAGACCCAACGCAGCCAAAAACAAATAAATAAATTTAAAAAAAGAAAAAGCAAAGGATATAATAATAAGCTGTCATTTGTGTAAATTTGTATGTGTGTGTGTGCAGGAAATTTCTGAAGGCTATGTGAGGAATATGGTAGGTTTCCGGGATAGCAGAGAGTTTTACCTTTTCAATAAAAACACTGGGTTTAGAAAGAAATATTTGCCATAAAACAGTAAAATAGTTAAGATCTAGTCATAGATCATCAAAATTCCTCCCGCCACACCAAACTTGCATTTCCCAATCTGCTCCCCACACCGGTCATACCACACCTACTGCTAGAGCCAATACTAGCCTGCTCGGCACCTTTGTGTAATTAGAATAAGGCAACCGTTCCTCTGGGTAGATGTCACCTTACAGGCATGCAGCTTGGAGGGCAGAGAGAAGGATGGGTTTCAGCCTCACTAGCCTTTCATCGGGGTGCCTTTTTTTTGCAGTACACAACATGCACAACTGTTCGTGGTGGCCCTGCCTGGAGCCACTTTTTCCGTACTTGACCAGTGTTATTATTCATAGGCCAATAAAGAACACACAGAGCCTTTGTTAAAAACACAATTTCCTTAAAAATAAATGTTTCTTTGAAAAGCTTACAAAAGGTAGAAAAGGGGAATATTCCGCTCTTTTCAGTTGTTTCATTGATGGTACAAAAGGCACCATCCAAATTTTCTGCTAATTGTTGGCTGCACTGATTTTCATAACCACAATGACCTGTGAAACTTTCTGGTTACTTGAAATTTGATGTTTTTCTCTCAGAAGGGCCTAATTGTTTAGTTAGTAGGGAAAACTCCCTTGCTCTCTATTTTCCTTTCCATCAGTTGGGTCCACATAACGGAAGCATTGTGTTGAGGGATGTGGTCTTTCTGGATGTGGTCTGAGGGCTTTAATGCGCCAAGGTGAGGCCAGAAATTATAGGGTCGACATGACATCTGATTTTGGGTAAACAAAATGCACACCAAGTGGTTTCTGTACGGCTTTTTTTTTAAGAACAAGGTACTGTATAAGCCACATTACCTCATGCAAAGAATTGTAATCATTTGTAATACTTTTGAGCCAGGGGTTCATTTGTACAAATCTGGAGAACCAAAACGACCTGGAAATGCCAAGTCAGCAAGGGGCAAAGCAAGAAGGAACGTGTCAGCTACGCTGACAGTTGGTTTTTGGCGCTTTCTCCACAGACACACAAGTTTGCCTCTCTCAACGACCCTAAGTCCATGATAAACAGGTGCTTTGTAAAACCAGACCATTCTGAACCTAAAGGTAAACCTTTCTCTCTTTTTTCTTTTTCTTTTCTTTTTTTTGGCCATGATGTGTGGCTTGCGGGATCTTAGTTCCCCGACTAGGGATAGAACCCATGGCCGGTGCAGTGCAAGCATGGAGTCCTAACCACTGGACTGCTGGGGAATTCCCGCTAAATCTTTTTCTATGAGACATAAAATAGACCTACTTTCAAATGTATTCTGTCCTTTAACAAATTTTTTTAGACTTAGAGAAAAGTTTATTACTTACCCTTTACCCAGATTCTCCTAATGTTACTATCTAACGTAACCATATAAAATTAAGAAGTTGTCATGGGTACAATGCTATTAACCAATCTGCAGACTTTATTTGGACTTCAGCAGTTTTCCCACTACTGCATTTGGATGTCACATATCCTTAATCTCCTTGAATCTGTGACCATTCCTGTCTTCCCTTGTCTTTTTTTAAAATTTATTTTTGGCTGCGTTGGGTCTTCATTGCTGCATGTGGGCTTTCTCTAGTTGCAGCAAGCAGGGGCTACTCTTCGTTGTGGTGCACGGGCTTCTCACTGCGATGGCTTCTCTTGTTGTGGAGCACCGGCTCTAGGCGCGCAGTCTTCAGTAGTTGTGGTGCACGGGCTCAGTAGTTGTGGCTTGCAGGCTCTAGTGCGCAGGCTCAGTAATTGTGGCGCATGGGCTTAGTTGCTCCGCAGCATGTGGGATCTTCCCAGACCAGGGATCAAACCCGTGTCCCTTGCATTGGTGGGTGGATTCTTAACCACTGCGCCATCAGGGAAGTCCCTTCCCTTGTCCTTCATGACTTGGGCATTATTGAAAAGTACTGGTCAGTTATATAGTAGAATATCCCTCAGCATCAGATGCAGGTGAAATGTTTGGGCAAGAACCCTGAGGCACTGTGCCCTCCTCAGTGTATCCTGTCAGGGGAGCAATGTGTTGACATATCTTTTTATAGTGATGTTGCCTTTGGTCACTTAGTTATGGTGCTGTGTCCTGGATGTGTATACCATAAAGTTACTGTTTTTCTCTTTGTAATTAATAAATATCTTGGGGGAGATACTTGAGATTGCAAATATCCTGTTTTTCCTCAAACTTTTGCTGACTACTTTAGGATTCATCAGTGAATCTGACATTAGATTTGTTTTCTCAAGGAGATTTTGTTTCCCTTTTTCTTTCTACATTTATTAATTAGAATTCTCCTATAAGGAAGAGCTGTCCTTTCTCCCTTATTTATTGATTCTTTAAATTTTATTTACTTATATCAATATGTGCTTACGGATTTTTTTATCCTATGGGTTATAATCCAACATTATTGTTATTTATTTCATTGCTTCAATTGTTCCAGCTTTGGCCATTAGGATCTCTGTCAGCCACTGACACATCCCCACCCTTTTCAAATACTTCCTTACTTACTCACACCGCAAGATGCTTCAGGCTCTTCATAGCAGAACTATTTACAGTTGCCAATATATGGAAGCAACCTAAGTGTCTATTGACAGATGATGGATAAAGAAGATGTGGTGTATACATACAATAGAATACTACTCAGCCACAAAAAAAGAATGAAATATTGCCATTTGCAGCAACATGGAGGGACTTGGAAGATATTATGCTAAGTGAAATAAGTCAGACAGAGAAAGACAAATACTGTATGATATCACTTATACTTGGAATCTAAAAAATAAAACAAACTAGTGAATATAACAAAAAAGAAACAGACTCACAGATGTAGAGAACAAACTAGTGGTTACCAGTGGGGAAAGAGAAGGGGGAGGGGCAAGATAGGGATAGGGGATTATGAGGTCCAAACTATTATGTATAAAATAAATAAGCTACAAGGATATATTGCACAGAACAGGGAATATAGCCAATATTTTATAAAACTATAAATGGAGTATAACCTTTAAAAACTGTGAATCACTATGCTGTACACCTGAAACAGATAATACTGTAAATCAACAATACTTCAGCTAAAAAAAAAAGATACTTCAGGCTCATCTTGCATTTTCCCTGTCCTAGTCCTAGAATAGAAGCATAAATGATATTGCTATCTAATCATGAATAAAACAAAATATAATTGATATCTGCATGATAGGACTAATATAATAGCCCAGACCTCTATATCACCGCCATTTAGAAACTCTGTAATTAGTTTAGATACTGTGATTTTGTTCATTTAAGTAATTTCTAGAACAGTACATGGCACATAGTAGGTCATAACAATATCTCTGAGAATGCAAGCTCCACACACGCATTTTTCTTTCTTAGCCTCAGAAGACTTATCCACTTGGCTGAATTTGGGTTTCTCTTCCTTAGGACACTGGAGAAGATGGTTGCATTGCATCTCTGTTCAGCCCAGGTCTCGTGCTCTGAACAGCACTCAATTCTGGACGTTAATCGCAGAACCCAGGATGGGAAAGGTAAGGGAAAAGATGGCAGAACATAGCAGGGATTCAAATGAAAGTCAAAAAGTCACCACCTCCGGAGGGCCTCCGAGTCTGCCGGCCCAGCCAACAGGCCTCGCCAGCTCACTTTCCAGGTTGTTATTGTTGTTGTTGACATTTTTTCCTGAATCTGCTCATTCTCAGCCTCAGCACTGTTTAAATTTTGACGAGAAAGAGCAAGAAAGCAAAGTAAGCAAACATAAGGATTTTTCTCTGCAAATGTTCCCTGGGTTATGTTGGCTCTGGCCTCCAGCCAAGAAAAACATAGATGACCCAAGAATCATCACCCTCAGTGGGGACCTGCCACCCTTCAGCTCAGAGGTTTTCTTATTTTGCAGGCAGGGGTGAAGAAGTGAGAGGCTGGTTTAATCCCAGTCCCGAGGCTCCTCAGCCTGCGGCTCAGCCTCCACGTGCTGTCAACTTGTCCCAGCATGAGACAGGGCACCCCTGGGCATGCTTTCCATGGGGACCAGCAGAGAAGCCAGGGGTGTTCACGGAAAAGCAAAGCAGATTATAAAACAGAAGACTGAGGTTCGAGAACCCTCTTCATGAGTCAGCCTTGGGCTCAGAGAGGGCATAAAACCAGGCTGATGCAGAGACACCACCTGCTTTCTGCTTTCTAGGTTCCTGAAACTGTTTTTTTTTGTCCCTGTTGACTGATAGGAAGTCCCATAGCAATGACAGGAATTCCTAGGCCAGGTTTAGAATTGACTTAAACCTGAGGCTTTTGGTATAGATACTATTTTCCCAACATTGAGAAAAGTTGTTGCAAAGGAAGTATTTATTTTTTTCTTTTTTTTTTTTGCGGTACGTGGGCCTCTCACTGTCGTGGCCTCTCCCATTGCGGAGCACGGGCTCTGGACGCGCAGGCTCAGCGGCCATGGCTCATGGGCCCAGCCGCTCCGCGGCATGTGGGATCCTCCCGGACCGGGGCACGAACCCATGTCCCCTGCATCGGCAGGTGGACCCCACCAGGGAAGCCCATTTTTTTCTTTTTTTAAGGAGTAGAATTCTTGTGTTTCTTTACCTCTCTATAATTTTTAAAAATAAATTTATTTATTTATTTTTGGCTGCGTTGGGTCTTTGTTGCTGCACACAGGCTTTCTCTAGTTTAACGAGCGGGTGCTACTCTTCGTTGTGGTGTGCATGCTTCTCACTGCAATGGCTTCTCTTGTTGTGGAGCACGGGTTCTAGGTGCGCGGGCTTCAGTAGTTGTGGCACACAGGCTCAGTAGTTGTGGCTCATGGGCTCTAGAGCACAGGCTCAGTAGTTGTGGCACACAGGCTCAGTTGCTCCGCAGCATGTGCGATCTTCCCAGACCAAGGCTCGAACCTGTGTCCCCTGCATTGGCAGGCGGATTCTTAACCACTGTGCCACCAGGGAAGCCCCTGATTTCGATGTTTTTTAAATGCTCTCTTGTGGGGCCTCACACATGGTGGTCTTTGAACAGATGTTGGTTCCTTCCCTAACCAGCATGAAAGGAGACCCTTTGCTGATGTCTCTTCAGCCTAATAGGGGTTAGTAAGCATAATAGAGCCTGTCAGGGATCTGCCCAGACCCCTCTGCATCCCTTTAAGTGTTTGGCTATCACCCCTTGAATGTGCTTCCATGATTCACAGTGATACTCTTCAACAGAGCAGTGTTCTTGGTAAAAAGCTGGTAAAGTGTTGGTAGAAGCATCTGGGAGTTAATACTCTCCCCTGAGCGCAGCCCTCCAGACAACGTCTGGAGGATGCCAGAATTCCTTTGTCTCAGGTCAGGGAAACTCCGAGGCATAACTTACACTCCTGAGCCCCCAGGATGAAGCCACAGGACTTAACTTGAAAGCACAGAGCTGCTTACCCCTCCCGGTTCTGCTTCCCTTACTCCCACACCAGTCTTCCCAGGAAGCGCATCCTTAATAAACCATTAACACTCAAGTCCTCAGCCCAGAGTCTGCTTGTGACCCAAGACAGTCAGCTTCAGAACGCCTCATGCAGAAAAAGCTACATGATACTGAAGTTCTGATGGTCACAGTTAAAAGAACTGACCAGATGGTACATTCAAATCATTCACTACTTGACAGCCATAATAATCGTACTAGTGACACGTGCCTAATACCTGCATTATGTTCAACACTAATCCTCATCACCAGCCTATAAGATAAGTAGTTTCATCCTTTGTGGCAGTTTTTTAAATGGCATAAATCTTTGACTCTTTGTTAAGGTCTTTGTCCCTCCCCCTTGAATCCTGCTGCTTTTAGAGAGATCTGCTCTATTTTGATAACTTGTTCTTCAGTTGACAGGACCCAGCCACCCGAGGACACTCTTCACCAGGTGAGGACATCCAGCCATGCGGGTTGATTACACTTCAATTTACCTCTAGTAGACGGCAGAGTTAGGTCTTGCTTTTACATTGGTAGGTGGTTCTAAATAAGTACATAGAGGTTGAGCTTTTCTTTTTGTTCCTTTGAATGAATATTCCTACTTGCCATGGTTTGTGCTTTGGCTTAAAAACTCAGCTTTGAATAAAGCATTTGCAGACTGAGTCATTTTGACTCACTCCATTTTCAGATGGTTGTGTCAGCCTCTGGGTGGTGGGACTGCAGTCATGGAGTCCACCAATGGCTTCTGCTGGCAGATGTGAACAGCCAGTGCGCAGGGCTCTGCTGGGGTGGCTGCCAGCACCAGTGCCGGCCCTCCATCTCCCATCACTGCCGTATGCCAAGTGAAGTAACTCTCCAGGGTGACATGCTAGTAAACGACCAGTAAGTAACAGAGCCAGGTCTCAGGCCCTCACGCTGTGCACCCGGCGGTGGAGGGGAGAGCCCTAGACAGCAGCCAGGAAGCTGGGCCTGCCGAGGGTGTTGCCAGGATCACCTTGTTAATTTTCTCAAGCGGCCTCTCTCTCTTTCTTCATCTTCTGAAATAACTCAGAATCCCTGTGCCCCACCAGCAAAGTTGGAAACACCATCAAGCTACACGAAATAAACTCTTAATAAAGTCCAATTGATCAATTTTTCCTTCACGGTTAATGTTTTTGTTTTACTGCTGTGTGTTGGCCTTGTCCATGGTTGCCTCTCAGAAACTTGTGATGAACGGGTGGAGGAATGAGCAGACCCAGTGGCCCGGAGGTGGTCTGGCCTGGCCTGGCCTCGCCAAGAGACGCCTGGACTGGGAATCAAGGCCAAATGGCTAATGTTCTTTGTCTATCTCAAGATGCTCTTCTGGAAGCTTTATTGTTTTGCCTTTTATGTCTACAACCCACCTTGAATCGATGTTTGTTTGTTTTTGTGTCACCCACTGTGTGCAGGTGTCCCCTGTCCTAACTGTGCTGCCGTATGAGAATCAGAACGTGAAGAACTGGGGCAAATGCTGAAGACCTGGCAACTGCCATGGCTGAGGTGAACCAACCACCCCTCACCTTTGACCCAGAAGACTCACGTCTCCTACCAGCCCCCGTGAAACAGCCCAGCTCACTTGGTAACTTGGAAATAGGATAACATCTGAGACCCTTCACAGCTCTTGACACTCGTGTGCAAGAAAATTGTTTATGACTGTAAATCTGCGTTAGGGGGTGGTTTGCTACACGCCATGGTTGTGGCGATAGCGGACTCCCAGAGGGTAGATTTGGTCAAAGGCTGGGACTATTTTCAAGTTCTTGGTATATACTGCAATTTGCCTTCCCGAAAGATGGCTCCAATGTACACTCCCACCCCTCCAGGGATATCTGAGCAGATTTTTCCTACTGAAATGCTAAGGTTTGCTGTCCTTTTCCCCCTGCACGCCTCCCCTCAAGTAAGTTCTGCCTTCATGCTGGTTTTTTTGGTTCGGTTTTGTTTTCCTGTTGGCAATAGGACCCAGGAAATGGAGCTTGTGAATGGCAGGTGGGTCTGTTGCCAGGAGTAACGGGAGTATCTGCAAGGCCCAGAGCGACGCCCCAGTAAACCCATGGCCTGGGAAGACTAGCTCCAGATTTACATAATAAATTGCATCTCACAATCTACTCTCTGGCGCCTTCCTGAGTAATCTGCAACGGCAAGCTTGGTGGAAAGTGCCAGAGGAATGCAAGCTCGCCAGAGTTGGCCCTAAGGCCAACACTTAACAGCCTAACTTAAACAGGACTGTGGCCCTTGTGGCAGCAGGGAGCCGCTATCGCTCTGGGTGGAACTTTAATCCCCGAGGGCACGTCTGCACCTCTCTCCTCACCTGTCCCCACTCAGAGATGATAGTTCAAACCCACCCACCAGCCAAACAAAGGGCCACCTCTGAGCCTCCTGAGGGTCTCTTGAGGACCAGGATTAAGGCCAAGGAAACCCTTGGGGGTCAAGGGGGTTTGCGCAGAGAGGACAGCTGAGGCATTTAAACGTGCAACATCCACAGAAGCCACTTTTTCCCAGGTCAGAGCAGTTCGCATTGAAGCTGCAGCAGACCATGGTTGATGGTGGGTTTAGAAGACTCAGGGCAGGGGTCAGTAAGCTCACTCTGGAAAAGGCCGGAGGATAAATGGTCTCTGTTGCAACTACTCAACTCTGCCATCGCAGCGTGAACGAGCCTTAGACAACACACAAACCAGAAAGCATGGCTGTGCGCCAATCAAACTTTACTTACAAGACCTGGTGGCAGGGAGGCTATAATTTGCTGACTCCTGACTCAGGAGATGGTGGTCAAAAGACAGGGCTAGACCTTGCCTTCAGCTGCTCAGGTGGAAAATATCTTTTTTTTTCATGTCTTCATTTAACAAACAGCTAAACAGCCTCACTATGCCCCAGACATTTGGAAGAGCTTTATAAATACTGATGCACTTAATTATCACAGTGATCCTGTAAGGCAAGTAATATTATCCTCCCTGGTTTGGTACAGAGAGGTTAGGTAACTGGCCCAAGGTCACACAGTGGTAAGTGAGAGCGTCAGGGCTTGGAAGGCAGGCAGCTTGTGCTCTTACCCATCACCTCGTGCTGTACAGAGGCAGGCTGGCCTTCATGGAAGGCACATCCACTGGGCACCCTGCTCTGTGTTAGTCTGGAGGGAAGGGAAACAGGGACAGAGGTGATTAAGACCCACTCCTGAAATGGAACAGGGCCCTATAGGGCTTTTCCAGGACACAACCTCCCTACACCCGTCCCCCACCATGTCCTTCACCTGCCTCTTGTCCGTAGAAAGCCTTAGCCAAAGAATAAATTTAATCAGAGAAATGAGAAAATATAGAAACAAAGGAAAGCAGTCAAACAGGACAAAATAATAATAGTTAAGCCATTAAACAAAGTCAAGAACCTTTAGTTCCTCCTCAAGGGCTATATAGATCATATTCTGAGCCATGTCCTATGAGCTGTCTTATAGATACTGAAACCCATACCAGGTTGAAGAAGTTAACTACCTGATGACCAGGCTGTAGCCATGACATAAACTGCTGCAATTCCGAGAACTGGCCTCAAAGAAATGGCAACAAACCGACCCTGGAACTGAAGACGGACTGTGCTTAAAACAATCAAGATGATGCTGATCAGACCACTGGTGACATTTTGAGATGACTGTCAGAGCTGACTGTGCTGTGCTGCATGCGGCCCCTCCCTCTGCCTATTAAAGCTCTTGCCCACTGATGGGCAGTAGGGAGTTGGCCTTTGGACAGGAGTCCGCCTTCTCCCCCCGTTGCTGGCAACTGGAATAAAGCAAACCCTCCTTTCCATTAACACTTGTTTCTCGAGTATTGGCTTTCCAGCTAGAGCAGCTGGAGCCCTCAAGGAGCCCTCGGGGGAGAGACCAGTGCAGATTAACGATGAGTGTAATCTCGGGAAAGCATGGGATGCAGGATGAGTTGAGAACTTGCAAAACTCACCTAAAGGTCAGAAAAATGGTGGCCATGCAAAGTAAAGATGACCACAAGCGACCTTCTGCAGTGCTGGAAAGGGTCGGTGTCTTCAACTAGGTATGTCATATAACTATGTAAAGAAGTCATCAAGCTGACCCAATAAAATACACAAATTTGGAAAAAAAAAAAAAAAAAGAGCCTGGTGGTGCTGGGTGGAAGCTGGCAGGTGGTGAGACAGCTGTTCAGGCTGCTGCTCTCCAAGGCCTCTTCTGGGCGCTGGAGGGTCCCTTGGCCCCCATCCCATCTCCTCAGAGTTCTATGGGGAGGAAACAGGGTCATGGACAGTGACATGACCAACTATGAACCAGTGCATTTGGCCCACCTGGCAGGCTGATGGCTGGGGGTGGCTTCCAGAGCAGAGTCAAGGCCTTTCCCACAAACCCCTTTGGGATGGGCTGGGATACTTGACACACAGCCTGGGCACACATGAGGGATCCACAGCACAGCCACCCAGGTGACCCCACAAAGAGGGACGGAGAAGGCCGCTCTCTTCTCTTTGGCCATCAGCCAGGACGTGTGCCTGCAGACTGTGTCCCTGGCCTTGCCCAGGGCCCTATGAGGGGACTCAGACTGTAAACTCCTTGAAGATAAGAGTCCTCTTGGGAATCCTGGTGCCTTGCACGGGGCTAGAGACTTGGGAAATGATCGGTCCAAACCCTGGCACTGAAGACTCTCTTGTAAAATTCGCTCGGGGCTCTCCCTCCTCTGAAGGAAGACTCTGCACTCACCGTCTCCAGCTCAGAGGACCTCTGATTGGAAAGGCCGACTCATCCCAGTGTGGACCCCACACCTCAGGCCCTCAGCCTGATGGCCCCAAGGAAGTCCACCTGGAGGCTCAGATTTATTTCCTGCCCCTCCACTTCAGAAAAAACCCAAGCGGAGATGAGGTGACAGTTGTCCTCAGCCCTCTCACATCATCTACTTGCCAACAAGCCGTCCACCCACCGATCCACTCAACCCCCCAACCACCTGCCGGGCCATCTGTCCAAAACCTCCTCCAACTTCTGTCACATGCCTGTCCTTCAAGGAGCCAAGGGTCTCTGAAGATGATTCTCTCCTTGAGGTTGACTGGGTGTTGGGGATTTTCAGAGATGGCGAGATGATTCCGCAGTCAGGAAGCCTTCATGGACGCGGGCAGATGGGAGAGGGGCTGGATGCTGGGGCGCTGCTGTCTGCCCGCCCAGGTCCGGACCTGCCATCTGCTGGCTCTGTGAGCTCGGGCAATTTAAGTAACCTCTCTGTTCCTGACTCATCTGACCTGCAAAAGCCGGTGAGGTAAACCACCAAAATGGCCACAGACCTTCACCCCTCCTTGTATCATGCCCTGTGCAATGTGACTGCAACTCCAACCACCCAGAGGTGGAGTGATTTTGCTACCTCTTGAATCTGGGCTGACCGTGTGATTTGCTTTGGCCAAGAGAATGTGGCAAAAGTGATGATGTGCCGATTCTGGGCTAGACCTGAGCAAGCCTTGGTACTCTCTGTCTCTCTCCCGCTCTCACCCCTTCCCCCAGCACGTAAACACGCCCAGGCTAGCCTGCTGGGGGATGAGACACCACGTGGATGAAAATCCCCGTCGCTCCAGCCAACAGCCAGCCAACTCCCAGAAGCCTAGTAGGGAGCCCAGCCGAAGCCAGGACTGCCCATGTGAGCCCAGCCTAAATCATTCACTCACGGAATCGCAGGCAAATAACTGGTGGTTGTTTCAGGCCGCTAAGGTTTGGGGTGGTTTCATGCAGAAGTGCTGTGGCCACAGGTGAGTGATACGATAGGATTATACGACTCTTGTACCTCAGGGTCACAGTGGGAGTTAAACGAGATGCTCTATGGAAAGTGCTTAGCTCCCTGCCTGGCACGAGGCAACATCCCATGGATGTTAACTGTCATCCCTGCTGTGGGACACCGTCCTGTGTGAAGATCACAACTACAATCTCAGCCACATCAACTGGACTACAAGTTGTCTCCACTCGAGAATCCAACCAGCCACTCGGCCCCACCTACAGAAGCCTGGGCTCTGCCTGAAATTTCTAGCAAAACCTTCTTAAAGTTATATAATTAGCAGGTGCATGAACTAGCTGAGGCGGGACGTGCCAGGTCTGGCTGACACGTGGAAATGCTGGACTCACCGGCCACCTCGATATGGGGCCCCTGCCACAAGACAGCAGACTATTCCAGCAGTCTCTTCAGGTCCAAAGAGAAACGTGGGTGGGGGGGCACTGTTTTTCTTTTTTTTTAAAGCTTTCCAGAGGACATTCTGGCCCGCCTTGGAAATGCTGGGCTTGCGTGCGACTGGACACGAGGGTGAGCAGATGGCTGGCCTCTGGAGACCAGCCTCACTCCCACGGTGCGACAGCTTTGAACACGATGAATCGCAAAGGGTTTATGGTGCTACCTGACTCTGACTGAAATTCTAATTCCAGAAGTGAGTCACGGACTGGGCACCAATACCGTGGGTGATATGTACAAGGATGGTTTTTGCTGCCTCGTTTGTGGTGACAAAAAAACTGGAAACTGCTGGAATATCCAACAGTAGGGGGATGGTTGAAGAAACTGTGGTACTTATAAACCTCTGTTTCAAAGTAAATTAAACCTAGATTAAACCTAAATTTTTGACCTAGAAGGACTGTTATGATATATTGTTAAGAGAGAAAATCAAGTTGCACGATAATTAATGCACTGAGAATAATCCTATTTTAAAAAAATGATAAAAATATTAGTACATGTTTGTGTGGGTAAGGAAAGCGTATGGAAGGATACACACCTGGAGGAGTGGAATAGGGGTGAGACTATTAGCTTTTCCTTTCTTTTTATTTTTTATTCGGAGATCATTTTAAACTTACAGAAAAGTTGCAAAAATTAAAATAGTACAAAGAATACCTATATATCCATTGCCCAGATTCACCTACTGTTAACATTTTACCCCTTTAGCTTTATGATTTGTGCATGTTCCTTGTCCCACCTTCAGTTAATTGCAATCTACACACACACACACACACACACACACAAATTCTTCCCTGATCCATCTGAGGGTAAGTTACATGCATCATGGACATTTACCCCTAAATACTGCAGCATGTATTTTCTAAGAAAAGAGATGTTCTATTACATCACCACAGCATAGCCTTTGGCTTAAGAAATTTAACACTGATACAAAGTATGTCCTCTGATCATAAGAGAATTAAACTAGAAATCAGTAGCAGGAAGATATATGAAAACATTCCCCCAAGATATGGAAACTAAATGACTCACTTCTAAATAACCCACGGGTCAAAGAAGAAATCACAAGAGAAATGAGAAAACATTTTGAATTTAACAATGTTAATACAATCTTTGATCTAATCCACCGATGACACACTGTTTATTAATTCTTCATATCCTTTGACATGTGACTGGATACTACCACTAACTGGCGTGAGTAGAATTTACCTCCCCTCCCTGCTGAAACTGGGCTGGGACATGGGACTTGCTTGGGCCAAATGAAAGGGGGCAGAGTGAGAACGTGCCAGTTCCCGACCGACGCTGGTGTTCTTCCTCTATCCTGTGTCACTGCCACCATTATGTGAACAGCATCACTCCAGCACCTGCTGCACTGCTTCCCTGGGACCCAGGGGGTACACCTGTGGGGCAGACCTGAGCTGTATGCACAGATTGAATGGGAGGGGCCGAGCCAAGCCCTGCCAACCTGCAGACGCACGGGAAAGAAATGCTGATTGCTGTGGACCACCGAGAATTTCCCATCTGTTACGCAGCGATGACTGATCGTAGAGTAGCCGACACATACAAAACACTTCCTTCACATGAGGGATCGTTGCAAGGCCTTTACTAATGTCAACTCACTGCACGGGCAACGGTCCTTTTTCACAAACGAGGACACTGAGTTTAAGCTGCCAGCCCAAACTCACATGGTTAACACGCTAATGGTTGCGTGACCATGGGATGCGCTTCCTCTGGATGTCCGCTGGGGGAGACCACAGTTGGTGGTCCCCTGAGTCAGTCTGAGCCAGGGCTTCTCCTACTTGCAGCCGAAAGTATCCTGCCAAGCCCACGTGCACAGCCTGCCTCACTCCCCCGGCCTCGTCCTCTCCAGCCCCGGGGATGTCTGACGAGCTTGGGGAGAAAGATGCACTTTTCCCAAACACTAGTTTACAGTCGGGAGCCTCCAAGATGCCCCAAGGGTCACAAAAGACGACGAGTCTGGTTTTCTGTCCACAGACGTGCAGGCAGGAAAAGAACAAACACCAACATGTGCAAAAGAAAAAGTGGTGCGACAATAAAATGGAATTAAACCCCAAGTCAGGAGAGGAAGTGGGCCCTGCTCTGGCTTCATCCAGGGAAGGTCAGTTACCAGAAGCTCAGGTAGGCCTTCGGGCTTGGAGAAGGGATGCATTTCGAAAAGTGAGATGAGGAGCCTCCCCTTGGGAGGCCCGGGGTGGCGGCGGGAGATGACGGGCAGATCCCCCCCGGACTAGTCCTCCCAGCCTGTGCGTCTCAACCTTGGCCATCAGAATCGCCTGGGCTGGGAAGCCACACCCCAGCCCAACAACATCAAATTCTCGGAGGACGGGACCCAGGTGTGGGCGATTTTGTGGCCGAGGCTGAGAAACACTAAGCAACAGCCTCATTTTAACTAGGGTCTCCCCCTCCCCGAGGGTAACCACCATTGTTCCGTGGCCCCCAGCTACCAGGCAGCCTGCCGAGTACTCCTCATGTTCTCACAGATCCTCCTCACAACAAATCACAGGTTTTTAGCAAACAGGGAACTGAGGCACAGCCAGCAAGCAGCAGGTGCGGGACTTAGGCCCGAATGGACCAGAAGCCAAGCTTCTTACAGCCATGCCACACACCTCAGTGATTCAAATGACCTGAGAACTAGGAGAGGGCAGAAATTTCCAAGAGGCCCAAAAGGAGATCCGGGCTGGGTGGGCAGAAAGAGGGGTCTGCCGTCGGACTGGGGAGGGGGGCCCAAGAGGGAAGCGGGGATCCTGGGATGGCCAGTCTGGGGAGACCAGGCCTTCGTCGACTAATGAGAGCAGATAAACGAGGGAACCAGGCCAAGGGCCCCAGAGGCAGAGAACAGATGTCCAATTCTTCCCTGCAGCCTGCTCTCCCAGGACTGGGGGAAAACAAGGACACGGGGTTGGCTGAGGACCAGGACCTACCTGCCTCTGAGTTGTTTTGTTTCTGTCTTGGTCCTTCCCTTCTCTTACCCCCTCCTCCACCTCCCTCCTTAATACCACACGAAGGGGAATTTTGAGGGACCCTCTCCACAAATTCCCCAGATGGGACCAGCCAGTTAGACTGGGTTGAGAATCACCACTTCAACTGCGGGAAGAACTCATATGAATAAATGATGAGAAACACCAAGATCTCCCTACTCCCTGGAGATTAATAGACAAAGGATACAAACAATTTATAAAAGAAGGAATGCTACTAGGAAACAAACAATGGAAAATGTTCAACCACACTAATAATTTTTTAAATGGCAAATTACTGCCTATGTAAAAATTAGCAACAAGTAGTTCAAGTGATAATAATTAATCCTGGTAGTTTTGAGGTGAGACTGGTACCTTAACACATTAATGACAGTGTTGGCAATGACAAAGTGACAATGAAAATGTTCACATCTTTTGACTTAAGAATACCATTTCTGGGATCTAATCAGAAGAAAAAAATCCAATCCCTGGCAAAAACCCTTAAGCACAAATGTGTTCACTGCAATGTTATATATAAAAGCAGGAATCTTAATGAGGAACACTAAAATAAGAAAATAGAACCATTAAAGAATGGTCATGAAAACCATTTAGCAACTTGAAAAAAATGACTGTGATATAACATGAAACGACACAAGTAAGTAATCCCTAATCTATTTTCTGTCTCTATTAACCTGCCTTTCCTGGACATTTCATATAAAAGGAATCATACAACATGTGTTCTTTTGTCTGGCTTCTTTGAAATGCTTCAATTCGTGATGTTTCACCCCTGTTGTAGCATTTATCAGTGCTTGCTCCTTTTTACTGCTGGGTAGTACTCCACTGTATGCATCTATCACACTTGTTTATCCATTCATCAGCTGATGGTCACTTGGGCTGTTTCCACCTGGAGGCCATTGTGAATAATGCTGCAATTAATATTCATGTACAAGTCTTTGTGTGGATATATGTTTTCATTTCTCCTGAGAGGAACTGCTGAGTCATATGGTAATTCTACATTTAACATTTTGAAAAGCTGCCAGGCTGTTTTCCAACACGACTGTACCACTTTACATTCTCACCAGCAATGTATGGGGGCCCCGATTTCTGCATAGCCTTAGCCACATGATTATTTATGTCTTCTTGATTCTAGCCAGCTCTGTGAATATCATTTGAATTTCTCTAATGACTAATGATGCTGAGCATCTTTTCATATGCTTACTTGCTATTTGTATACCTTCTTCAGAGAACTGTCTAGTCAAATCATTTGCCCATTTTAATTGCAGTGCTTTTTAACACTTTATTTTTTAGAACAGTTTTAGGTTCACAGAAAAATTGAGCAGAAAGTACAGAGATTTCGCAAATATCCCTGCCCCCCATACACAGCCTCCCCCATTATCCACATCCCCCACCAAGGTGGTACCTTTGTTACAGGAGAACCTACACGGACACGTCACTGTCATCCAAACTCCATAGTTTACATTACATTTCATCCTTGGTGTTGTGCATACTATGGGTTTGGACAAATAAATAATGACATATATCCATTGTTATACCATTATGCTATCACACAGAGTATTTTCACCACCCTAAAAATCCTGTGTTCTGCCTGTTAATAATCCCACCCTCCCTCCCTAACCCCCAGAATCTGATCTTTCCCTGTCTGCAGTTTTATCTTTTCCAGAATGTCATATAATTGGAATCAGACAGTAAGCGGCCTTTCCAGACTGGCTTATTTCACTTAGTAATATGTATTTAAGGTTCCTCCATGTTTTTTCACGCTTGATAACTTGTTTCTTTTTAGTGCTGAAAAATATTCTGTTTTCTGGACATACCAGTTTATTCATTCACCTGCTGAAAGACATCTTGGTTGCTTCCAAGTTTTGGCAATTATAAAAAAAGGTTCATGTGCAGGTCTGTGTATAAACATACATTTTAACATCATTTGAGTAAATATGAGAAGATTGTTGGATCATGTGATAAGAGTATGTACGCCTATTTTTGTAAGATACTGCCAAACTGCCTTCCAAAGCAGCTGTACCATTTTGCCTTCTCACCAGCAATGAATGAGAGTTCCTGTTGCTTCACATCCTCGCCAGCATTTGGTGGTGTCAGAGTGGTGGATTTGAGCCATTCTAATAGATGTGTAGGAGCATCTCATTGTTTTCATTTTTATTTCCCTGATAACATGATGTGGAGCATTTTTTCACATGCTTGTTTGCTCTCCGTGTATCTTCTCTGGTGAAGTGTCTGTTGAGGGGTTTTCCTGTTTAAAAATCAGGTTGTTCATTTTCTTATTATTGAGTTTTAAGTCTTCTCTGTATATTTTGGATAACAGTCCTTTATCAGATGTGTGCTTTGCAAAGATCTTCTCTCAGTTCGTGGCTTGTCTTCTTAATTTCTTGACAGTACCCTTTCACACAGCAGAAGTTTTAATTTTAATGAAGTCCAGCTTAGAAAATCTTTCTTTCATGAATTGTGCCTTTGTAGAACCAACCAGGACCCTAAGGGGTCTTCCCTGGGACAGACCCTTCCCCCCACATCCTCTGCTTCAGCTCCTCTCTGAAGTACCCAAATAATAGTACCTGATGCACATTTCCTGAGTTGTTCTACAGATGCCAAAACCCCCACTAGATAGAAGAGGTTAACTACTTGATGACCATGAGTACACAGCCCCCCAGACCTACTACAGCCTAAAGACTGATCATGTGAACCCCTGTGACACCACCCTGTGACCTCACCATCAGCCAATCAGAGAAGATCACTTACCCTGGGACTCCCTTCCCTCACCTTACCTCTCGAAATGCTTTGCTGAAAACCATCGAGGAGTTCGTGTGCTTTGAGCATTAGCTATCCCGATTCCTTGTACAGCATGCTCTGCAATAAATGCTGCTCTTTCTTTCGCCACAAACTGGTGTCAGTTGTTTGGCTTTACTGCACGCTGGCGAGTGGACCCAAGTTTTGGCTTGGTAACATTTCATGTTGTATCTAAAAACTCCTCACCATACCCTAGGTCATTTAGATTTTTTCCTATGTTAGCAGTTTTATATGATCCATTTTGAGTTAATTCTTGTGAAGGATGTAAGATCTGCGTCTAGATTTTTTTTTTTTCCTGCACATGGATACCTAGCTGTTCCATTACTGTTCGTTGAAAAGATTATGTTTTCTCCACTGCATAGCCTTTGTTTCGTTGTCAAAGATCAGCTGGCCGTATTTATGGAAGTCTATTTCCGGGCCCCCTGTTCTGTTCCGTGTGTCTAGCTATCTGTTCTTCCACCAACTCCAGTGTCTTGATTACTGTAGCTTTAGAGTATGTCTCAAAGTTGAGTAGTGTCAGTCCTCCAGTTTCATTCTTTTCCCTCAATATTGTGTTGGCTTTTCTGGGTCTTTTGGTTATAAACTTTAAAATCAGTTTGTCAATATCCACACAATAACTTGCTGGGATTTTGACTGAAATTGCTTTGAATCTATAGATCAAGCTGGCAAGAAATGACATCTTGACAATGTTGAGTCTTCCTGTGCATAAATATGGAACATTGCCTCATTTACTTAGTTCTTTGATTTCTTTCATCAGAGTTCTGTAGCTTCCCTCATATAGATCTTGTACATATTTTGTTAGATTTATACCTGCTAATGTAAATGGTATTGTTTTTAATTTCAAATTCCACTAATTCATTGCTGGCATATAGGAAAGTGACTGACTTTTGTATAAATAACCCCATATCCTGTAATCTTGCTATTCACCTGTTGTGTCCACTTTGGGGTCTTTTTTTTTTTTTTTTTTTTGCGGTACGCGGGCCTCTCACTGTTGTGGCCTCTCCCGTTGCAGAGCACAGGCTCCGGATGCGCAGGCTCAGGGGCCATGGCTCACGGGCCCAGCCACTCCGCGCCATGTGGGATCTTCCCAGACCGGGCACGAACCTGTGTCCCCTGCATCGGCAGGCAGACTCTCAACCACTGTGCCACCAGGGAAGTCCTGGGGTCAACTTTTTTCAATTCTTTCAGATTCTCTACATAGACAACCATGTCATCTGCATACAAACAGTTTTATATCATCCTTCCCTATCTGTATACCTTTTATTTCATTTTCTTGCATTAGCCAGAACTTCCATTAGCTAGTATGATGTTAAAAGGAGTGGTGAGAGAGGACACCCTTGTCTTGTTCCAGCTTAGCTGGAGAGCTTCTAGTTTCTAAGTATTCTAGTTTCTCACCGTTAAGTATGATGTTTAGATGTAGGTTTTTTGCATAAGTCCTTTATCAAGTTGAGGAAGTTCCCCTGTAATCCTACTTTGCCGAGAATTTTTATCATGAATGGGTATTGGATCCTGTCATGTATCATGTGATATGATCATGTGATTTTTATTCTTTAGCCTGTTGGTATGATTGCATTATTTGGAAACGGGTATTTGTTAAACTATGGTACATGCCTATAACAAAATATAATTCTATCATATATGATTTTTTAGAACATATGACAATGTGGAATGTTATCTGTGATCACCTAAAAAAAAAAAACCCAAAAGTCGTGTATTTTATACAACAAGATATACAATATGATCACAGTTCATTTTAAAAACTAGTATATGAAAAAAATGACACATGCAAGGGCATATGTATGTGCATAAGACAAAAGGCCTTGTAGGATTTATACCAAAATATCTAAAGCAATGGGCTATGCTGAGTTAGAGAAGCCTCTCTGGTAGCTGGTAACAAGCCAACGTGAAGTAAAGCAAAAAGGGTCATTTGACATGTAACGTCTAGAAAAGGCAAATCTATAGGGACAGAAAACAGACTGGTGGTCGTCCGGGCTGGGACAGGAGTGGGGACTGACTGCAAATGAGCACCAGGGGCCTCTCTGGCCCCATGTTCTACAACTGGATTGAGTGATAACTCCATAAATCTACTAAAAACCACTGAATTGTACACTTAAAATTGGTGAATTTTATACTATGCAAATTACACCTCCATAAAACTTTAAAAAGGCGGCGGGATGATTTACTATAAAATGGGATGGATGTAAGGGGAAGCCTTCCCCAATCCTGAGGGGGAGCCTCAGTCAGCCTCAGGGAGAGGCCTCACCAGAAATCTATCTGAAACTGTCTCAACCCTTCCTGTTCTCTAGACTGGCCCACAAACAAAATAAAAAACAAAAAACCGTGGCCACCTAGAGCTCCTGCATGCACTCTGGCTACGAGGAACGCCCTCACTGCCTTCCTAGCATGGATGAGGTGTCCACCAGCTACAGCCCACCCAGTTGCCCCAAAGGGGAACAATTCCAAGCTGGGCAGCTGCCCTCTGGGTGTCGCAACTTCACAGGCTTTTCCATAATGACCCTTGTGGTTGACTATACTTTGGTGCTTGCCACCCCCCTCCCCTTGGGAACCACATATCCAGTATTTGTCCTTGTGAAGCGCTCCCTCCGGCGTGGTCTAGGAGTTCGGCCACGTCACTGGCTCCGGCTGATGGGTCAGCAGTAAGCACGATGCAAGCAGAGACTTGAGAAGCACTTGCAGTGGGGTCTGTCTTCCTGGAAAGTTGGAAGAATGTTCCTTCTTGGAACCCAGCTACCTCGCCATGAGGTGGTGTAAGCAGTCCCACGGGGAGGCAGGAAGAGAACTGAAGCCCCCCCAGCCAGCACCCCAGCTGAGCTCCCAGATGACAGGGGCTGCCCCAGTGCCCCAGCCGGCACCACATGGAGAGAACCAGCCAGAAAACCCTCAGAAACCCAAGAGAAAAGAAACTGCTATGGTGTTAAGTGGCTAGAGTTTGTGGTGGTTCCTTATGTAGCACTAGGTAACACAGACATCCTTTGGCCTCTTGGTCACCAGAGAAGTCCTGGTGAGTGTTGAGAAGCGCCACCTGTAACACTGAGTGCCCGGCCCACCTGCCCAGGACACCCTGCTTTGCCCCTGGGGAGGCAGGAGCTCTTGCCAGCATCTAACTGAAGGGTGACAGACAGGCCCTCACTTAAGCTCAGGCCACTGCGGAACCCACTCTAAAAGCCGCTTCCTCAAGGAGATATGAACCTAGAAGGCCACGACGCATTGTCTGGATACTAAGACCAGGGGTGCAAAGTCTGAGTAGCAGGGTACTGACATATCTTCAGTGAACCTCTCCATAAGACACGTACTTGCGAAGTGAACCCTGCCTGCCTTAACTAAAAGTTAACCTTGCCAGAAACGGGACTTATGTCCATGGTATTCCTGCCCGAGCGCCTACAGAACCTGAACAGGAGCAAAGAGCAGACACCCCCAAATCCTGGGACACTGTGCAAACCAACTAGCCAGGACGCTTCAGAAATGTCCACATTCACAAAGACTTGGGGACGGTTCCTGATCACAGGAGACAAAAGGAGCCTGACAGCTGAATGTGACCTGCAATCTTGATCTTCTTTTGCTATAAAGGGCAGTATTAGGACAATCAGTGAAATGTGAATTAGGTCTGTACATTAACAGCAAGAGATCAAGGTTAACTTCCCTGATTTTGTCACTGTACAGCAGTTAGGTAAGAACATTCCTAGCTTTTATTAAGGGTAAAGGGGGCACAGTATCTGCAACTTACTTTTAAATGGTTCAGAAAAAAGTGTGCATGTGCACACACACGTATGTGTACAGGGGGCACAAACGTGTGAAATGTTAACATTTAGGGAACTGGGATGAAGGGTACCTGGGAACTCTGTACTCTTTTGTAACTTCTCTGTCAAGACTGAAATTATGTCAAAATTAAAATAAAACATTTCTAAGATACTGTTTGGTGAGTCATTCCTTTTGAACCTTTGTTCCAACCACCCAGCTGGCTCCAGAAAGGTCTTCCCTCCAGTCTGAAGAGGGCTAGTTACTGCTTTTTGGCTCACACACGCCTCTGAACATCTGATGAAGTTTCAGGCCCCTCCCCCAAAAAAACATTCAAACTCACACACACCTGCCTTTGCACACGACCACGAACCCTGACCTGGGAGCCCAGCAAGGAAAACATGGAAGGTCAGAGTGGGAAGCGAATCAGCTCTGAATCCAGGCCACCTGTCAGGGTCCAGGGGCTTTAGGCCCTGGGGAGAGTTCCTCCCCAACGTCACACACCCCGCAGGCAGGGAGGGGCCGGCGCCAGGACTGGGGTCCTGTCCTCTGCTTTCTGTCTGTGCGCCCTGGCACGGACTTACTCATCCTCTCAAGCCCACTTTCTCTTCCCTAAAATTGAGGCAACGGCACGACCACCTCATGGAGTCGCTGGGAGAATTCAGAGCTCAGGAACGGGGCTGACGTTTTTCCTACTCCTAGCACCTTGTACCTTGTCTACTCAGCGATGCCCACCCCCAAGCCCACCGGGCTGGGTGCTGGGTGCTGCTCAGGGCAGCCAGTGGCACAGCCAGGAGGCCCCGCCTCAGGCTTATGCCCCAGAGGCCCCAGTTGCCAGCAATTCTTGTTTTTCCTGATACCCTCTGAGATCAGGCCTTTGCTTTCCATCCCACTTGGAGCCCACTGCCTTTTGCTAGACATAACTTTGATTTAATGTAGCCTTTAGCCACATTCACTTTAACTAGAATACTAGACATTTTGGCCAAACGTGAACATACGAGCAGTATATCTGCTTTTCAGCCGCCACTCACCCTCACCTGGAAGTTCTCTCTCAAAATGACACGAACTATAGGGTGTCACTCAGAGTGCAGGTCGGTCTATCTTGAAGCCCTGGAGTTTCACTGCGGAGGAAAGTATGAGAGGGCAGGTCCATGGACACACACACACCCGGGGGCACATACGGGCTGGGGCTCAAACCGCCCGTCTCCCACGAGTGTCAGCTCTTCCTCGAGCTCTGGGGTGAAAAAATCCATCACTTTAGCCATAAAACAGACACACTAAGATAGTAGAATATAACATACCTGTAATCTTAAGAACCTAAACCTTAAAGGCCAAGCAGGCGGCAGGTGACAGCCGATCCCTCCCAGCCTGTTGGGGGTCCCCGCAGGGTCAGGTTGGGAAATGCTGATTTTGACCCTGTGGAAGGGGAGAGGGTGAGGAGGAGCCCAGGAGACTCCTTTTTGGAGGCTGACCATCGCTGCTTTGATCCTGGCACCTGAGTGACTCGGCGTGTCCAGCCCGGGGCCTCATGCGGGAGAGGGGAAAGTGAGCCCCGATCCCAGCCAGGTTAACAGAGATAAGCGACAGGACAGCTGCAGACTCTCCCTGCAGGGGCGACACACATTCCCCTGGAACGAGGGCATTCAAGCTCCCTCTAAGCACAGCCTCCAGAACAGAGATGCTGTGGTCCACGGAATACCAATGCAAACTTTGAAATGTGCAGTTTTCTAGAGAGTGTTCAGCCTTTTTTGGATTCTCAAAGGGATTCATGTCCCCATAAGATAAGAACTACTGCTCTTAATTAAAAAGAGTTTGAAAGCAAACTGATGAGATTGAAGCTCTGGCCATGGGCTGTCACAAGGAAAGATTTTTATTTGAGAACATCGGATACTTCTGGAAATGTTCCTGCTAAATCCAAAAACACCTGACAGTCCAGCTCCAACACTCACAAACCCACCAACAGCCTCGTTCCGCAGACAAGACGGGACCGTCCATGGCCGGCTCCCCTCCCACCGCCGCTCGTCTCCATCCGGGGGCACAACTGAAATGCCAGGCCACTCAGCTACTCCAGCCACAGGAGGGGAGAACAGGATCCCGCCTCCCAGGCCAGGGCCCCGGTGGGGGATGCTCACGGGGGCACAGCTGAGGCGACGTCACACACAAACACCATGACCAAAGTCAGCGAGTGCCCGAGGGGTCCCCCTGGCTTCAGTGACAGCACAGCCAGGCTGGGACGGGCTGGCGTCCCCGTGTGATCATCTCACCACCCCAGGACAGCACAGTGCCTCTGAAGGAAGCACCGCAGGAACGCTTAACTGCGATCACACTTCTCACACTTTAAACGGGACAGAATCTCTCTCCCCAAGAACATCAGTTTGGACCTTCCTGGCTCAATAGGCTGTCGGGCAAAGGACAGCGCACCTGCCAGTCTTAGTTGACCGTGGAGTCCAAGGTGTGGGCAAAGGCCTGTCCAGAAAGGGCTGGACAGCGACTCAGCCGAAGGGGCACCCACTACTGACGCCACTGCCCACGCCGCTCTCAGCTCAGCTGAGATCAGAACCCGCGGTGAAGCGAGCACCTGCTGCTGGGGGTCTACTGATGGCCCTTCTCTGCGAGCATGTGTGCCCTCTGTGAAGAGGTGCACTCACATCAGCGTCGCAGCCGCAGGAAGAACGCGTGTTTACACTCCGCGCTCTCCAAGGGGTAATATTTATCGTAAAAATCTAAAACATATTCTTCAGTCTTGAATCCAAACTTCTGGTAGAGCAGCATAGCAGGGTTGCTCGCTGAGACGTGAAGGGTTACGTCCTTGCCCATGCAGGTCTGCCGAAAGAGTGGAAAAACACAAGGTGAAAATGAAAAAGCCGGAGGGAAAATGAGTGGGTGAAGTAACTTTTAAGTGTAGGCAGTCAGTTACAGAAACCAGAGACACTGGGGCCTGAAGCTGAGACATTGCAGCACCAGCAACAGCAGGAAACCTGACCCGTCTCTGCCGCCACCAAAACACTGCGCCGAAACATTCAAGGCCAAGGAAACAGACGGTAAGCTGGGTGTGTTCTTTTTCTCTTTGGAGCAAAGAGCCAACAGGGATATTTTCACTGTCAATTGTTTTATATTCAATTGCATTTAAATACATCAAGCATATCAATACCAACATCACAACAATCTTGAAGAAAGAGAGGACAAGAGGAGACATTCTGCTTTTAAAAACCAGATGTCATCCTACAAGGGAATCGTAAAAATTCCCTGCCTAGACCTTCTAGAAAATGTTAAATTATGTAGCCAGATATGAAACATTAAGACTTCTGTTTAATTATACAACTTGAATACCTTATACAAACATTCTGAATCCCAAAGACACTCTCTCATCACTCCCAAACTTCTCAGAACTGAGGTTTCTGCATTTAGCATGGGCCTAATCCTAGGGGAAAAGAATGATGGCGTGCTCTGTCAAGTCTAGGCAAGTTCTTAGATTCTTTAATTAGCTACACAGAAGAAAGTACCCCGAAAGTCACATAAATTCAGAACTTGCTCTTTACTGAGGAGGCACTGAGATCCTGGACTTGATGAGTTCCTGAGATTTTACAATCCCAGGTCAAAGGCAGACAGATACCTTCTCTTCCCTGCTTCCCTCACATTCTGCATCCAAAGGCATTTTTAGGACAAGAACGAACGACAAGCACACCAAGGACGATAGTCCTCTTTACGCTGCAAGTTGGCACAATCCCAGCAGCCCCGTCGCCGAGCACAGCTGACCGTCTGGGTGGTACTGTGTCTGGGCCGGGTTTTATGGGCTGGCTGGGGGCCAGGCACCCACATACAAAGACGGACACTCCTCCTCCCAGCCAGGGAGCCTCAGTAAGGACCAGATGTGCCACCAGAACATCACCCCTGCCCTATCCACTGGCCCTTGCTGGTGAAGGAGGAGGCAGGAGCCCGTGGCCATCCTACCAGGAGAGGGTGGACAGGGGGAGGTCGGCCCTGCGCACAGGGTGGGTGAAGGCAGGGTGTGTTGGGATAATGGAGACAGCCTCACACTAACTGCCAAGAGAGGAGAGGAGAATGCAATTCCTCGATAGAGGGTTCTCAAGGTTCTCACCAACATCTGGGAATTACTGAGCAAGTTTCATTAAAAACTGGAAAAAAAAAAACAACACTGAATCATCTCCATCTTCTATTTAAAAAGAATCTTTCCCATGTGACACACAATGCTCCATACCCAATGGTTTCTAAATAAGCTACCAGATAAATTCTGGGGAAAAAAAAAATCCTTGCATGTTTTTCTGGTGTTAGTATATAAATATATGGTCTATTTTCCTCAAAGGTGATACAGATATATCAAAGGATGAATTACCTAGAAGGTTCACAGCAACAGTAAATTAAAAACAAGCAGCATTAACAGAATGCACATACCACTGACTGACAGGCTGGCTAAAATGTTTAAAAATACTTAAGAACTAAAAGTCACTTCTCACTTCCACTTCTCAGAGTCACCGCGGTGGTGATTCCAAGAGCAGCAGCAGTTACGATACGGACGGTACAAGTGCTTTAGGCTCCCACTTGTGGTACTTTCCTCATTTCATTTACTACACATGGTCACACACTGATTTCTTTGAAACCTGGGTCTGAGGAGTGACCCTCTTTTAGGGGGTGAAGGCTTCTCTCTGGGTGTTAATAACCTCGTGAGCGACACAGACCAGCTCCTCTTCACTGGCGTCGCCTGGCGCTGGCCTCCTCCTCCTCCAAGCCTTTCAAGGAAACCCAGAGGCAGGTGGGCAGACAGTGAGCAGAGACAACATACCTGAATCAGATGATAAATCATGAAAGTTGCAATCCCTGCTCTTCTCCACTCAGGATGGACAAACAGAAATGAAATGTACGCTTCGTTGTACTTCACATCGGGGACCATGAAGCCAAAGGCAATGATGACTTTCTTATAGAGGACGACGACACTGAAGTCCGGGTACTGCAGGCACTCGGACAGGTCAACACCTACAGAGAGAGGCCAGCAGGGTCAGCCCGGGCTCGGGGGCTAGTGAGCAACAGGCCACTCAGTCTGTGCTTTCAGCTGCATCTGCACGCTAAAACACCCATACTGGAGACAGAGACATTACCATAGACACCACACATTCAGATCATAAAAATAAAAAAGTGAATTTTAGAAAATATCAAAATTAGCATCGCCTGGTCTACGTACATATGTTAAAAGAAGAGAAGCAGGACAGGGTGGGTAGGAGAGAGCACACAAGCTCAGAACTGGACACACCTAGTGTTGCACTCAGCCTCCGGGGCTGTGAGTGCCAGCTGGCGCATCCCTAAGCGCCCCGCCTCGGTATCTGCCTTGGGTAAGATGAGAGATACCCAGATCCCAGGGGGCTGAGGAAAGATCCCGAGACCGCCCGTACACAGACAATTGACAAGCTCTTTAGTACAAATGCCACATTTTACAATAAAGGAGTAAAATATAACATAACTCCATGTTTAACGTTTGGAAGGCGCCCAGTATAGGGGCAGGAAGTAGCAGACACTCCCAGAATGCTCCTTTCAGCCCCATCCCAGCCCCCACCACGTGCACTGTGACATCCTGACAAAATCTCATCCAGCTCCTAGAAGACACGTATTATTTCCTTTACATTCCAAAGCAGTGCAGTAGAATAGATCCACAAAGAACGTGTTTATATTTAGCAATGAAACTGTGTTCCTTTGATCGATGGCTTCAGAGACAATATGTTAAGGCTGATAAAATTACGAATCACATTGGATTTATTCTTATTTTCAAAGTCTGTGGTTGGGGTATTTGGCTTTTTTTTTTTTTTTTGTGGTACACGGGCCTCTCACTGTTGTGGCCTCTCCCGTTGCAGAGTACAGGCTCCGGATGCGCAGGCTCAGCGGCCATGGCTCATGGGCCTAGCCGCTCCGCAGCATGTGGGATCTTCCCGGACCGGGGCACGAACCCATGTCCCCTGCATCGGCAGGCGGGCTCTCAACCACTATGCCACCAGGGAAGCCCAAGGGGTATTTGGCTTTTTAAAAAACAATTTTTGGGACTTCTCTGGTGGCGCAGTGGTTAAGAATCTGCCTGTCAATGCAGGGAACACGGGTCTGAGCCCTGGCCCGGGAAGATCCCACATGCCACTGAGACCATGTGCCACAACTACTGAGCCTGCACTCTACAGCCCGCGAGCCACAACTACTGAAGCCCATGCACCTAGAGCCTGTGCTCTGCAACAAGAGAAGCCACTGCAATGAGAAGCCCGCAAACCACAAACCACAATGAAGAGCAGCCCGTACGCGGCAACGAAGACCCAACACAGCCAGAAATAAATTAACAAAAATAAATAAATAAAAACAATTTTTGGCTGTGCTAACACTCTCAAAAGGACCAGCTAAATAAACAAAGCACACAGAATTATTACGCAAAAATCACAAGTGTCCAAATACGCCCAAGCTATCAGCCTGTGTGGTACTGATGGACATTACCTAGGATCTAGACACATGTGGAAGCAAAAGAGGGTGAATCATTTATTCTGGAACCAGAGACAAACAGGGAAGAGGAACAAACAAAAACACTGTTTATTACTTTAACTGTTTGCTTCTTCTTGACCTTAGGAAAGAAAGAGATGTTTATATTTTAATATTTCTGAGTTAGTAGAAACAAACTGAATGAAATCATATAAGGTTTTGGGGGTCACACGACATACACTAATTTTAAAAATTGCTAAAATGAATGACACAGAAAATGGATCTGCCTAGTTCGGGAGGGGAGAACATACCAGGCCAGAAAAACTCCTGACACATGGAGTTTATCGTCGGGATGTGATTTGGCCGGACATAGCAGTAATCAAGAGGTGCGTCCGGCTCTGGCGTCCAGTGAGGGTCACTCCTGTGCAGGTGGGAACGAATCTGGGACAGCAGCTGCAGTTTGGGTGGCTTTGTTTCATAATCACGCCTCCAGAACCCAGAAAATAAACAAACTGAAGTCAAGAAAAATACCCATTATTCCCAGCCATTTGATTCACAAAACTCTTTTGATCTGCTTGAAATTTTAAGTTAGTCTGCACTACTTTATATATGGCGGCTGACTTAACAGCTACATTTCTGGTATGAAATTTAAAATTCATTCTATCAATATTCGTCAGACCCAACCCCTCAGTACCTGCCAGGAACTCTGCTAGTGCTGGTAAGCCTTGATGAACAGAATGGGGAAACAGAAACAGCAACCTAATTCAATGCTCTGAGTGCTGGGACACAGGACAGAGCCCAGGAGAGGAAGGCCCAACCCTGCCAGGACAGCTGGGGACCAGGAGCTGGAGAAGGCTCGCGTGCTGCTTCCCCGCGTCTGCCCGGGAGGGCGGGGCTGTGCCAGGAGGACTGCATGACTGGGGGCTGCAGAGCAAGCGTGGTCAGCAGAGACAACTATCAATCATGCACAGCCCAGTGCTGGGGCCTCTCCGGCCAGCTCGGCATCCAGGGTGCTGCCTACACAAGGAAACTCATCAGCAGTCCATATAGAGGCCCGACTGAGACATCATCCCATTTTTTCATTTCACAGACTAAATATATATACAACTTTGAAATTTAAAACAAAACAATAAGTATGATAATCATAATGAAATCTAACAGAGTTAACTTATCCTTGCCTTTTATGTTTCTTTCAAAGGACCATCCTTTCTGCAAAAATGTACAGTTGAAACAAGCCAAGGATGAGACTGGACACAGAGCACAGACTCGGTCCTTGCTGATGCCAGCTCACAGGTCTTGGTCTTTATTCGCTCCAATGGGGGAACAGAGCTTGAAAACCACAAACATTACTCCCCGCGACACACTCGACATCCCAGCTCTTCTCTGTATACCTGATGTAAGGCTTTAGGATCCGAGAAGTGTAAGGGCTGACAATGCTCTGGTCCACAGCCATATCTTCCGACCCCACCAAACGGTACAAAAACTTCGTGGTCTGGTGCCGAAATCCTTTCCTGGATGGCAAGGCAGTCTATGAGAAAGACATGTTAGTTATATAAAAATAAAATTACTCAAAGGATTGGTTTAATTTCCACAGATAAGTAGTACTTACAACATTTTTATGTGTCAGAAAGTAAGTCTTTCCACAGGATTTAACTGGAAAGCTCAAGGTTTAATACAAACTTCACAGGTACCTTCACCTAAAAATGGATATGAAAAACTAATCCCGGTTTAATAGTTTAAAAGCAAAATAATTTAAGAATTTTTAAAGTTTTGTAAAGATTTTAAAAGAGATTTAGACAGGTGAAATGCAGAATTGATCCCTGGATTTACAGCCTCTCCAGGTTTCATGTTGTCTATAAAGGCACAGTCAATCCACTCATCAAATATTCAGCAGTCCAAGCATCAGGGGGGAGGGGTAACACACACAGGCTTCCTGTCTCATGAGTGGTCTCTGTTATCACAGGGCGTGGGGCTCAATCACTGCTGCATCTGTATGTGGATCTATTACAATATGTCTGTACCAAGTAAATCTGACAAAAGTAGGACTGATGCAGATTATCATCCCTAAAACACAGCATGAGCGGAGAGGCCCGACCAGGGGGTCAAGGGGGACGCAGTCCTGCTCCTCCAGAGGATGTCCCCACAGAAGGGATGCATATGTCTGCTCTCCAGACACTGCTGCTCCAGGGCCCTCGGTCATGTCGTAACAGAACATGAAAATTAGGGTTTTATAGCAAAGAGCTCAGATGGAAAGATTAAAAGGCACATTTATAAAGTGGTTTGCCAAGGGTTGGATGAAGTTTAGAAACCTGAGTTGTTTTTGTAGAAACAGCTTGCTCTTAGCATAGAAAATAACTTTGTTGGAAGAAGAGCAAGAATTCTTTCCTTAATAATTTGCTCTGATTACTTTCCCAAACCGGACACCAAAACTTTCAAAGGCCAACTCTGAAATTCTTCCAGGACTTTGCATTTCAAAGTGAAATTCAAAGTTGTGGTATACAGTTTCCAAATATGGCCCAATGCTTCCTCCTGTGCCTGAAGGTACAAGTGTCTCCCCATATGGAAAGGCGGAGCCAATGTCCCCTCCCCTGGAATCTGGCGAGCCTGGGACAGGCTGGACCAGTCAGAACATGGCATAAAGTAACATTCTGGGACTTCTGAGCCCAGGCCATAAGGGAGCCGGCGGCTTCCACTTCCTCCCTCCTCGAGCCCAGCTGCCACGGTGCCCAGGCGCAACCACTGAAGGGCTGGCGGCCACACGGAGACAGGCTCTGGAGGACCCAGCTCCCAGCTGAGTGGAGCCACAGGGTGCCCCTTCCTTCAGCACATGAAGGAGAAGAACACCCAGCTGAGCCAGTCAACCCACAGACTCAGAAGAAGAATTAAATAGTTACTGTTTTTTGTGTGTGTGTGGTACACGGGCCTCTCACTGTTGTGGCCTCTCCCGTTGCGGAGCACAGGCTCCGGACGCGCAGGCTCAGCAGCCATGGCTCACGGGCCCAGCCGCTTTGCGGCATGTGGGATCTTCCCGGACCGGGGCACGAACCCGTGTCCCCTGCATCGGCAGGCGGACTCCCAACCACTGCGCCACCAGGGAAGCCCAATAGTTACTGTTTTAAGCCACTAAGTTTGGGGCTGGTTTGTAATGCAGCAGAGATTACAGCAGCCCCTGAGCCCATGAAACAGCATCAGGTTAAATGGGAAGGTGAGGTCTATGAAAGACCTGGATGCACACAGTCCCCACCCCTTTCCTCTCCCTTGCTTCCACACCAGTTTAAACATCCTCAGCTTCTGCCTGGAACACTACTCTAGAATCTACTCCTGGTGAAGGTGCTGTGAAAACTGTTGAAATGACAACAAAGGACTTAGAATATTGCAACTTAGTTGACAAAGCAGCAGCTGCAGGGTTTAAGACGACTGACTCCAATTTTGAAAGAAGTTCTAACTGTGGATAAAATGCTATCCAACAGCACTTCATGCTACAGAGAAATTGTTCATGAAAGGAAGGGTCAATCAATAAGGCAGACTTCACTGTTGACTGATTTTAAGAAACTGCCACAGTCACTATGATCAGTCCACAGCCATCAACATCAAGGCAAGACTCTCCACCAGCAAAAAGATTACAATTCACTGAAGGCTCACATGATGGTTAGTATTTTTTAGGAATAAAGTATCTTTTTAAAAAAAGAATAAATATATTTCTTTCATTTATTTTTATTTTTGGCTGCATTGGGTCTTCGTTGCGGCATGAAGGCTTTTCTCTATTTGTGGCAAGCAGGGGTTACTCTTTGTTGCGGTGCGCAGGCTTCTCACTGCGGTGGCTTCTCTTCTTGCAGAGCACGGGCTCTAGGCACACGGGCTTCAGTTGTTGTGGCGCACAGGCTTAGCCCTGCACCACGGCTTGAACCCATGTCCCCTGCATTGGCAGGCAGATTCTTGACCACTGCACCTCCAGGGGAGCCCCAGGAATACAGGATCTTTTAATTAAGGGATATATACTGGATTTTTAGAGATAATACTATTACACACTTGTTAGACTAAACATAACTTTTACATGCATTGGGAAACCAAAATATTCACGTGACTCTCTCTGTTGCAATATTTGCTTTAATGAAGTGGTCTGGAACTGAACCCGAAACATCTCTGAGGTCTGCCTGTAAGCACTCAACAAACAATGTTAAGGATAGGTCTCTTCAAAAAACCAAATGAAGAGATAAAGAAGTAATGGCGTCAACATTCATATTAGGAGTCCAGAAGGGGAGGAAAAAAATAAAGGAGGAATGTATTTAAAGAGCATGATGAGGAATTTCCCAAAATAAAGAAGCATGAGTTCCCCTTCGGGTTCCAGTCCTGCATGTAAGGAGCTCGGAAGTCCTCACTCCGCCATAACAAGGAAAAGGCTGCACAAGCTGCAAATCAACTCTTCTCCGACCCATCAGAGAAGTAAGGTCACAGGGCAAACCGTTGCCTCACAGACTGGAGACAGACAAGTGGATACAGAGGTTCACAACCTACTGGAGTAAGAAGCCTCGGGAAGCAGTGCCGGGAGGGGAAAACCTTACCTGCAATCGATGAACTGCTGGAGGCTCAGCGGGGACAAGTCTGAGAGAACAGAGACCAGGGAGACCCCGCACTTGCGTGAGTTTTACCTCTAGGAGGCTCTACCAGGTGCTCACTGTGAAGATCAAAGAAAAATACCCTCCTGCTGCCATTGGCAGTAGCTCATTTTGAACTGTCAGGGTATCTGTGCTCCTTAACAAGGCTGCCCTCGGGCGAAACTATTCTGCCAGAGCCTAACCTACCTGAGGGAAGGGAATAGCCAGCCCCTGCCCCCTCTAGCCACCCTGTCCCACCTAACGGGGGAGGAAAACTGAGAAGCCCTTGTGGAGTCTCAGCCCAGGGGCACACGCTCACTTAGAGACTGAGGACCAATCCGAGGACTGTAGAACACCTCCCCACCACATCACTAATGGCCTATTCCCACAGTGCCTTGTACCCAGGACACCATCCTTGGCTGTCAATTACAAGGCAAGCTAAAAGGCAAAAACACAGTTTGAAGAGACAGAAGCATCAGAACCAGACTCAGATATGGCAGAGATGCTGGAATTACTGAACTGGGAATAACTATGATTAGCACGTTAAGGGCTCTAATGAACAAAGTAGAGGTCATGAAAGAACAGATGGGTAATCTAAGCAGAGATGGAATTTCTAAGAAAGAATAAAAAAGAAATGTTAAGATTAAAACCACTGTAGCAGAAATGAAGAACGGCTTTGATGGGCTCACTGGGAGACCGGACGTGGCTGAGGAAAGACTTCCTGAACTTGAGGACATGTCAACAGAAAAGCTGCCAAAACTGAAAAGCAAAGGGAAGAAAGACAGAACGGAACAGAATATCCAAAAACTGTGGTACAACTACAAAAGGTGTAATATATGCATAATGGGAATAGCAGAAGGAGGAAAAAGAAACAGAAGAAACACCTGAAGCAATAACAACTGAGAATTTCCTCAAGTTAATGAGACACCAAACCAAAACCACAGTCCCAAGGAGCTCATAGAATAAGGAGGATAAACGCCAAGAAGCATGTCAGACACGTGTAACTGAAAAAGAAGAGGTGCCAAGCAAGATAAATGAGAGCAAAAAACACTGGAAACGCATGAACACAAGTCAAGATCAAAAACAAAGGGAAAAATCGGAAAGCTACCAGGACATGGGACAATAAAAAAGGAGGCCACCTACAAAGAAACAAGAGTAAGCCTGACATTGTGGCTCCAGGAACGACACTACAGCAAGACGATGATGGAGTAATAATGCTAAAACGTTAAAAGAAAAAATGACAATTTTATATCCAACTATGTTAGCATTTAAATGCAAGAATGAAGTGAAGATCTTCTGAGGCATACTGGTTTAAAAATTAACCTCAGGGCTTCCCTGGTGGCGCAGTGGTTGAGAGTCCGCCTGCCGATGCAGGGGACACGGGTTCGTGCCCCGGTCCAGGAAGATCCCACATGCTGCAGAGCGGCTAGGCCCGTGAGCCATGGCTGCTGAGCCTGCATGTCCGGAGCCTGTGCTCCACAACGGAAGAGGCCACAACAGTGAGAGGCCCGCGTACAGCAAAAAAAAAAAAAAAAAAAAAAAAATAACCTCAAAAAGACTGTATTTTAAAGAACTATCAGAGGAAGTACTCTAGCAAGAAGTTAACCCAGAAGAAGCAATGGGAAGTGAGACTGAGTGAATACTTTAGTGAGATTTACTGGTACCTAAACAAGCAACACAAAAGAAAAAAGGCAAAGGAGAGCACGCAAAGGCATTTTTTTGTTTGCAGGGTGAAGAGCACATGATCATATTAAAAAATTAATAGAGAAAAATCAATACATGTCTTAAGTTAGGACCTATAAAAAGAATAAAAACAGAACATACAATTTTCTTTATAGAAAAGATTCAACATCAAATAGACTATTTTCTTTGACTAGACATAATATAATTTGACTAGAAATTTAATTTGACTAGATAATTTGACTAGAAATTAAATATAATTTGACTAGAAATTAAATCAATTACTAAAAGATACTGTAAAAATTCTCATGTATCTAAGAAAACTATGAGCTATTTACCACTAAATAACTCTTGGGTTAAAGAGGAAATGCTGAGAAAAATTACGAAACACAAAGTACTGACTGGATAAAAAAATCACATCATTTCAAAGGTCATGAGTCATGGCTAAAATATCATAGAGACAGTTATAGCTATGAATATACTGATCAGAAGACAAGAAAGAGAATGGATTGAACAAATGCATTTACGGCTGCTCCCCTATGTAACTGCATTAAAGTGATACTAAAATTCCAGGTTAAGATGGGGGATTAAACACAAATATCCAATTTTATTTCCTCCCAAAACCCAACTACAAGAAACAGACTTAAAAAAAAAAAAAAGACGAGCAGGCAAGAACAAAAAGATCAGGAGAAGAAACCAAAGTAACTGGGAAGCAGATGGACACAAAGTAGCAGATTTAAAGCCAAAATCCCAAGCTGGCTTTCAGTGAAGTGAGAACCGGCCCAACCTGTACTGCAGAATCCTCCTAAATTACGTAGGTGGCAGCACCAGGTTCCTCTGGAAATGGGAAAAACTAAGGAGCAGGTAAAAGCTGTGGGTGGAGCAGGAAGGCCCCAAACCTCCAACCCCTCTCCCACCCGCAGGGTGGCTGCCCTCCCACAGGAGTCTGGGGCCCAGATCTACAGAAGGCCTAACCAGGCTCCGGACGGGCAGCTCACGTGGCACTGAAGGGTGAGGCCTGCACCATCTGAAGGCTGAGACCCCCCTCTCCCGGTGGCCACGAGGGTCCCGAGACTGAGGAGTCTTCTACAGGGACTCTGACTGGCCTAAGGGCCTAAAGGAAGTAATACTGGGGGTCCTTGGCAGAGGACTGACTGGCCTAGAATTCCCGGTTCAACCTAGCTTTCCCGAAGACTCTGAAAGCACTGCTCCACTGCCGGCTTCCTTCCAGTATTGCTGTTAAGCTGGCGCTCAGCTTTACCCAGCGCTAGCTGGGGATTCTGGTTCTAAATTCAAGGCCTTTCAGACACACAAGGTCTCAACGTTTACTTCCCGGGCAGCTTTCCTCTGGAAGCCACTAGGATGTGCTTCACTAAAGAAGGGAGTAAACCTATGAAAAGGTAAAGATGGGGAGCAGGAAACAGGGGGTTCAATCCAGCAGAGGGGAAGATGGGGCTCCGGCGAGGGGAGATGCCAGGACCACGATGGCGGCCAGTACAGAGCAACAAGTGTGACTCAAGGGGCAGACATCCTGAGGCTACCGTCACTAAGCCTCTGCCCCACGGGACCGTCTTGTAAACCTGAGGAGGCTTGTCCGTGCTTAGCTTGGTTCACAACGCATGTGAGGCTCCCCTGCTCCCTCCACGGGCTCCCTGGGTCAGTGGAGGACACTTACCCCACAGATAACCGCCCTGACCTCTGACAAGCTGGAGGGAAGCACGGCAGCCCTGATGCAGGACAGGGACCCACCCCCCCGGGACCCACCCCCCGGCAACCCCGACCAGATTTCCGCACATTCCCTGGTACACACTGCAGCCTGCTGATGCTCAGACTCCCAGGACTCCTTAACGACCCTGGCCACCGACTTCCCCAGGAAGGGGTCACGTCACGGCAGCTGAAGCCAGAACACGACTGGACGAGTTTCCTGAGGCTGCCGTATCAACACTGCACAAACAGGGGGCCTTAAACAACAGAAATGTATGTATTCCTTCTCTCATTGTTCTGGAGGCCAGAAGCCAGCCATCAAGGTGCCAGCAGGGCCGTGGTCTCTCAGAAGCTCTGGGTGGCAATCTATTCCATGTCCTTCTCTTGGCTTCTGGCGTGGCTGGCAAGGCTTGCTGCCCCTTAGCTCTGCAGACACATCACTCTAAAAGCTGTAAAAGCTGCCTCAGTCATCACATGGCATGTCTCCTGTGTGTCTCTCCTCTTGTAAGGACAGAAGTCACACTGGGTTAAGGGCCCAACCTACTCCAGTGTGACCTCAGCTTAACTACTTATACCTACAAAGGCCCTATCTCCACATGAGGTCACATTCACTGGCATCAGGGGTCAGGACTTCAATATACACTTTTGGGGACACAATTCAATCTACATCAGTGACCCAAAAAGCCCGTAAAGCTTATCTTCTCCTGGAAGCCTTCATCTAATAGCAGCAATTTCCTTGCACAGCTCCATCTGTGCTTCCTACTTAGTTTGCAAAACAAATAAACAAACAAAAAAACAACTAAAAGTACACTGTTTAGGGATAAAGCCGTTAAAAAGGCAGAGGAATGATTAACACTGAAAGTCAGAAAGTAGCTCCCTCTGGGGGGAGCAAGCAGTGCCCAGAAGGATCTTTAAAGTGTTTTTAATGCCCTGTGTCTTAACCCAGGAGCTAGATTCATAGTTATTTATCTTATTAACCTCTAAATTATATCCATATGTTCTATGCATTCTTCTATGGGTACGACGCATTTCACACTTTTAAAAATTAAGTATAGGGATTAAAAAGACAAACCTATGAGCACAAAGAAGAGGTGAGCAGATGACAGCAATGAAAGCATATGAGTAACTGGCAAGTGACTAAGACCAGGAGAGCCAAAACCTAAGGCAGGCTAGACTCTGGCGGCTCCAAAGAGATTCTGAGGCAGCCAAGGGTGGAAGCTCTGTCCTGAAAACAGGGAAATTCAGGTGAAGTTTAACAATGGCGTGGTCAGCTCCTGGTCCTCCCTATGAGGCTTCTAGGATGTAGGCAGGCAGGTTACTACTTCCCAGGAAAGGAAAGCTGGGAAATAGGGAAATAAAGAAAATTAAGGGGATCCAGCTACAGCAAGGGTCTTTGGCAAACTACAGACCCCACAGGCCAAATCCAGCCTGCTTTTGTAAATACATGTTATTGGCATACAGCGACGCCCATTCATCATGTATCATGTACGCTGTTCTCACACTGCACAGCAGGGCTGGCCTGCAAAGCCGCAGCTACTTACTCTCTGACCCTTTACGGAAAAGGCTTGCAAATCTCTGGTCTAGAGTGTCCAATATCCAAACAAGAGGGGTGCTCTAAAGAGACAAACCAGAGAAAACAGAAGCTAGGAAATTCCAGAACTCAAGAAGGAGCGTTTCAGGGACTTCCCTGGTGGTCCAGTGGCTAAGACTCTGCACTCTCTATGCAGGGGGCCTGGGTTCAATCCCTGGTCAGGGAACTAGATCAAGCATATCATAACTAAAGATCCTGCATGTCGCAAAGAAGATCCCACGTGCCACAACTAAGACCCAATGCAGCCAAATAAATAAATAAATATTATTTAAAAAAAAAAAAAAAAAAGAAGGAGCATTTCAAATGGCAAGGCCCACAGATCAAAGGCCCAGCCCCAGGTAAGAAAAGCCCCACATGTGGAATCATCACTAGGTAATATCAGAACACTGGCAACAAAGACCGGACCCCACTAGTGTCCAAAGCAGCAGATAGGAAAATGTGCAAAGAGTCCAAACAGGCAATTCACAAACAACTAGGAAACAGGAAAAATGTTTAACTTCACCTGTCATCAAAGAAATGTAAATAAAAAACAAGGCTTCATTTTACAGCCATCAGATTAGCAAAACCAGTTAAAGGATGGTTAGTAGCAAACTCCACCAAAGATACAGGAGAGAAGCCGCCTTGCTCCTGCCGTGGGAAGACGGATTCCAGCACTTCTGGGTGGAATCAACTGTTCCCGGGAGCGCTCACACACAGGCATCCTCCGGCCACGCTGACCCACACTAACCCCAGCTGCTCTTTCTGCAGGGTGTCACCTAACTACACAGATGTCCACGTGACTTCACTCCTGCTCAGCTCAGTGTCCAGTATGCTGTATGTCCTCAACAAACCTGTCCATCAAAGCCACGACCCAAACCATGTACAGCCACCCTCAGGGACTAAGAGATACAAAGAAAACATCTAGGTTCCTTCTGGAATCCCCAAAAGGAAAACAAAAATCCAAACTCAGATGTATGAAAGGATGTTCATATTGGACAAATAAAAAAAAATACAGCCCAGCCATTTTTGTACCTCTCTCCCTTGCTGTTTTCTTCCACATGCCCACGTGCTCCTTGGAGCTGTGGCCCCAGGAGCTGGAGAGCGAGGCCAACACTTACCTGGTACCGGTCAAGGATTCTGAAGTCCTGACAGGTCGTCCTATACATGGCTTGTCCAGTTGGAAGCCTGGAAACTCCTTCTTTGGCCCCATAAATCCCGTCCACTAACAGAAGCGCGGCATTCACAACCTGATCCAGGTCAAAGAGCGGCAGCCCCCGGTCCCTCTTTGCCTGCCGGACAATCAGCTTCCGCTTCAGCCGCCGGGCCTCCGGGGTCATGGCCACGGCCCCAGGACAGGCTTCCAGCCGCTTGAGGAGCAGCTTCTCCTCGTAGATGCTCACAGGGGTGAACCTGGGCCCTTTGGGCTTCCGGTCCTTCTCCAGCATGGGCTTCCTTTTCTCTCGAGCCCTTGTTTGCAAGGACGTGTTGGAGTCTGTGTCCTCGCTGTCGATGTCCATCCTGTCGGGCTTCTCCTCCTCACTCTCCACCTCCTGCTTGATCTGCTCAGGGGCTCTGACCTTCTTCCTGCCTCCAACCCCTGGCCCCGAGGCAGCCGAGCCGGGAGGGGGTGGGAGGTACTCCATCCCAGGGTCGATGACACCATCGCCTTCCATCTCATCGTCATCTGCGCAGAGCAGAAAGCAGGAGGGGAATGCAGACCCACCGCCCACAGGGACAGCGCACACACTGCCATCAGAGCCACACACAACCCAAGAGACCCGAGGACGGGCCGTCTTACCGTGAAACAAGGCTTGTGGCGGCATCACGTCTGGAATCAGATCGGCTTCTGAGAGCAGGCTGGGCGTGGCTGAGTGAGAGGCAGGGGTCCCAGGGGCAGAGAAATCCAGAGACGGGGAAGGAGATGGGCTTGTCAGCGGGGTGCGGTCGGAGGAGCTCAGGGACGAGAAGTCGATCACTTCTCCTTTTTCCAGAATCACATCCGGCCTACGTCCTCGGCTGATGAACTTCACAGGCGTCGAGGAGGTGCTGCGGTCAAGAAAGCCAGCCGCCTCTTTCTGGGCTCTCCGGATGTCCTTTGCTTCCTGAGTGCGAGACCTTTTCTCTTTCAATTCCATGGCAGATTCCACAGGATTCCGACTCACCCGCTTTCTAAGTCCCTCGACAGTAATGATGGGATCTAAAGTTGGTTTCGAGGCTGCTGGAAAAGAATAAATATCTAAATTTTTTAATAGCTATTCAATGTTAGCTTCCTCTTCTACCTTACTGTGACTCTACTTCCATGTTTGAAAGAGATGGATGTTCAATGAATGCCCTAAACTAAGATTTAGATTTCTCTTAACCAGGAAAAAGGAATTATAATGCAAACATAAACACTTCTGCACCATCTTTCTCCTACTGGAATTGGTAAACGTTAAAAGTTTGATAATGCTCAGAGAGTGTAGGGGGAAAATGGATAGTTCATGCCTTTTTGATAGGGCATAAATTTTATTACAACTTTTTGGAGGGTAATTTGGCAATATGATTAAAATTCTGAATAAATATGCCCTTTGATACAGCAACCTATTTCCAGGAATTTATCACAAAAAACTGGCAAATGTGTGTAATTACAGTATTGTTTAAATACCAAAAAAGGACAGAAATAACCAAAATGTCCATCAACAGGATAAAGGTTTAATAAATTATCACACAGCCATTCAATGGAATGCAATGAAATAAAAGAAAATAGGGTAGATCTACATGTACTGTTATGGGAAGATGTCCAATGTATACTGGTAAGTGGGGAAAAAAATGGAGAACAAGTAATATAGTATGAATCAGTTTATGGGGGTTTTTTTAGTAAAAAAAAAATGCTTCAATATGCAGAGAGGACTTCTGAAAGCTTCACAAGAGACAGCAGTGGCTCCGCTGGAGTGAATCTGCAGGCAGGGTGGGCATGTGGGGAACTTTCAGACTTTACACCTTCAATGCTATGAGATTTGTTTCCAATTATATTTTGAAAACTTTAAAAGGTCATTAAAAATTTTTCAGATAAAAAAATCAGATCAATGTGTGATATAAGGAGCTACTGTTAATTTTTTACAAGTGTGAAAATGGCATTATGGTTAGGCTACAAAAGAGAGTCCTTATGGATAAGAGATAAATCATGAAATATTTAAGAAGGAAGTGCTGATGCCTGGAAGTTGCTTCTAAATAATCTGAGGGTGGGGATGTGTGGAGGGTTGAGAGAAAGGACCCAGGGGCCAAGATAAAATGAGATTGGGACGTCCCAGGTGGTCCAGTGGTTAAGAATCCGCCTTCCAATGCAGGGGACGAGGGTTTGATCCCTGGTTGGGGAACTAAGATCCCACATGCTGAGGAGGAACTAAGACCCGCAACTAAGACCCAACACAGCCTAATAAAGAAATATTTAAAACAAAAAAACAAAAAAACCAAGATTGCCAGTGTTAACTGCTGAAGTAAAGACAAAGGTACCAGGGGATTCGCTATATTACTTCACTATATTACTTCACATTTGTATATTTAAAATTTTCCATACTAAAAAGATTAAAACCATAAATAAACAGATTGAAAATAGAGAACCTTTCAGATACTAAAGGAAATTTATTAAACTGGTAACTTGATTAGGCAGTTATAAAACATTTTTTGTATAATATTTATTTACGGCATAAAAAACTGTGTTAGAATAAAACTGTGGGGCAGAGCAGCTCCGGGGAGGCAAGGGCTCCGTGCCTGGTCAAAGCGGATTGTCTACACTGGCACCTCTCAGCTCACGACAGTACCTTTCACTTTCAGAGTGGAGATGGACAGCTTCTCTCCCTCGGGTTTCAGGGTAGGGGGCCTGTTGTGGACGAGCTTCCACCATCCCGGTTCTCCAAATTCCTGAGCTCCCGAGCGGAAGTACATGGGGCTCCCCACGCTAAGGCAGCCCGCCACCGTGCTCCACCAGGTGGAGGTCTTTTTCCTGGAGAGTCCAAGAATTTAAAAATTATTGGCTTTTCAACTCTATCCTTACATAGACAGTGCAGTCTCTGCCTCCAAGTCTGTGATAGGCTATGGAACTTCCCCTCTTTGAAGGAACAGAGCACAATGGATAAGGGAGAGGCTCGGGGTTCTGCGTGGCTTCAAATCCCAGCTCCACCACCTTCTAGCTGCCTCAGTTTCTTCATCTTTAAAATTAGGATAATAGAATGTGCAAGACTGCTGTGGCGATTAAATGAAGTTAATTCAAACAAAGCTCATAAAACACTTCTTATCCATGATTATGGAGTTCTACAGGCTAATTTTATTTAACTTGAGCTGCTTTTATGTATGAGTTAAACACAACTCTCAGGAAAGAAAGCAGGAGAGTCATTAGCCCTGGTAAACAGTTCATTTTACCCATGGAGGAGGATGCATCCCTCAGTCTGCTACTTGCCTTCGCATAGTAGAGTAGGAATAAAACTATATGGTATGTCCCACAAACACAGAGTTGAACCTTGGGGGAATTACCAACTCTGACCAAACCCCCCCAAAATACAGCAAGCGTTTCAAAATAACTACACAACAGTGTATACAACAAAAATTTTAAATGATATGTAAAATGTCAACTATTCAGATTCCTGTTAAAAGTGATTTTTAAGGAAACTGTTCTATTTCCACCTTGAAAACATAAATCAATGACCGGAAATCCTAAAGAACAGTTCTTCATAAGAAAGTCAGTCTAACAGATGAAAAATACTGCTAGGGAGGCAAGAGAAAAAAGTATCCTTAGGAACAGAGATGTACTAGAAAAATACAAACCAAAAGAACCCCACAAAAAACAAAAAAACTTTATAAAGGCATGACCACATATCTGAGACAGGAGAATGACCCCCAGCATTGTGGGTCAGAGCAGAACGAGGTCTCACCTCGTTCTGACCTTTCCAGGCCCCCCTCCTGTTGCCCAGCGGTCTGACCAGAACGAACCCATCCCACTTGCTTTCTTACACTGCCCAACACTGTCCCACAGGTCCCTTGGGATCTGTTCACTTTTCTTCCCATTGTCCTATTTGGCTTTGAATCCCTCTGGTGAACTTTCCATTTCAGTTATTGTACTTTTCAGCTCCAGGACTTCTTATCTCTTTATTGATATTTCTGTTTTGTCCATACATCGCTTCCCTGATGTTCTCCACCTCTTCCTTTAGTTCTCTGGGCATCTCTAAGACAGCTCTTTAAAGTCTTTGTCCAGTAAGTCCACCATTAGGTCTTTTTCAGGGGCAATTTCTGTTAGTTTATTTTTTTCCTTTGAATGGGCCATACTTTCCTTGTTCTTTTGTATTCCTTGTGTTTTGTTGGACAGTGGACATTTGAATCTAATAATGTGTTAACTCTGGACACCAGACTCTCCTCCTTCCCCGGGGTTTACTGGTTTTTGACAGCTGCAGGCTGTCTCTGTGCCAAAGATCAGCCGGAGCAGAAACTCAAGGTCCTCTCAGTCCATGTCTAAGCCTGTGCCTCCCCCGGACATGCAGGGTGGCTAATTCCCCTGTATATGTGGGTGCTTTTGAATGTCTTAGTCTTCAACGTCTGGCTCCAAAAAGGGGACAAAGAGGAAAGTGAAAGTGGGGAGGTAGGTGCCAGCCCTTTAAGTCCCTTTAAAGTCACCTCAGCCAGACGGGGAGGGGCTTGCAACAATGGAGGAGGTGCAACAACAAAGGCCGCCCACGCCTTTATCAGCACCTCTGTGATCAGAAGCAGCAGTCAGTGATCAGCACAGATATGATATTTGGAGGACAGCGTCCTTTGTGTCCACCCCGGATCCCATACTGTATGCAAGCTGCTCCAGGAATATGTGCATGGCTGTCTGCCACAGTTAAAACTGGCCAACGCTGATTGTAATTTATGGTCCAAGGCTTCCTCTGGAAGTTGCAAGCCTTCAGCTGACTCCAGAGTTCCAATAAAGTTACACTGGATTCTGCCAATGCAACTGCTACCTAGGTGGGCAGACAGATTTCTGGTGCTTCCCACTCTGCCATCTTCCCAGAACCCTCATCGTACAGGCATAGCTCATGTTACTGCACTTCACAGATACTGTGTTTTTTAAAAACTGAAGGTTTGTGGTAACCCTGAATCAAGCAAGTCTATCGGTGCCATTTTTCCAAAAACATCTGCTCACTTCATGTCTGTGTGTCATATTTTAGATCTTGTAGTATTTCAAAGTTTTCCATTATTATTGTATTTGTTATGGTGATCTGTGATCGGTGACTTCTGATGTTACTCCTACAACTTGCTGAAGTCCAGACTATGGTTAGCATCTTTTAGCAGTAAAGTATTTTTTTTCATTTATTTTTTATTTTTGGCTGAGTTGGGTCTTTGTTGCTGTGTGTGGGCTTTCTCTAGTTGCAGCGAGCGGGGTCTATTCTTTGTTGCAGTGCACGGGCTTCTCATTGCGGTGGCTTCTCTTGTTGCAGAGCACAGGCTCTAGGCATGCAGGCTTCAGTAGTTGCGGCTTGCGAGTTCTAGAGCACAGGCTCAGTAGTTGTGGTGCACAGCCTTAGTTGCTGCGCGGCATGTGGGATCTTCCCAGACCAGGGCTCAAACCCGTGTCCCCTGCATTGGCAAGCGAATTCTTAACCACTGAGCCACCAGGGAAGCCTAAGTATTTTATAATTAAGGTGTGTACACTGCTTTTTTAAAAATAATGCTATGCATACTTAACAGACTACAGCATAATGTGAACATAACTTTCATATGCAGTGGGAAATCAAAAATTCACGTGACTCACTTTATTGTGATATTTACTTTACAACAGCAGTCTGGAACTGAACCTGCAACATCTCTGAGACATGCCTGTATAATATTTTTAATTTTAAATACTATGAATGTGTTTTATCGTATTTCATCAAACATAAGGTCCACTGACTTTAAGACACACCGTTTTGTGTACAAGAAGGAAAACTAGCTATCAAGTAAGCTATGACACACCATCACTTCTAAGATGTATCCAGCTGTCAGAGATGTCAAAGTGTGAAAAACTGTTTATCTTAAAATCAATGAAATATGGTAATAGAAAAAATATCCAAACTATTCTTCACTAATCAAAATTATAACTTTGGGAAAAATTCAAGGCCAGGACTGTAAAACCAGATTAAATGACCACATATAAAATAGCAATTAAACTGTAGTAATTAAGCTTTTGTGTACTTTTTAACTTGCTTCTACAATAGGTACACAAAGTTATTTAGGTTAGCCCTTAATAAACCTTTATACATTTAAACCTTAATAAAATATTAAGGACATATAAGATCTGAAAGAAAATGTATTCAAATTTAAAACTTCACTATACAGTACACTATTCTCTCAGATCCTATGGCAAATGAGAAATGGTTAACATTAAGAATTTTAAAGTATGCTCCATGGATAGCAGACTAAATCTTTAGCAGCTATGAGAAATGTTTAATTGCGGAGGCAGTGAGTCTGTGTTTTCATACATGGACACATCTGAGCACTGGAGACCACCTCAGGTGAGTGGTTTCGGGGCTTTTCCAATCACTGATGCTTAAAGCAGAGTTCCCAAAGGGAAGGACAGCACTGAGGCAGGAAACTGAGTGCCAAGGAGTCACAGCGTAATTTTTAATTCTCTTTCACTCCTCTGGTTAGATCAAGGAGAAAATTAGTTGCTTTAAATTCTCACTAACACAGTCTCCCTTTTTGATCAAGAAAGAGGCCTCACAAAAAACTCATAGTTTAACATCAAAAAAATGAACAATCCGATTAAAACATGGGCAGAAGATCTGAAAAGACATTTTTCCAAATAAGACATACAGATGGCTAACAGGTACATGAAAAGATGCTCAGCATCACTAATCATCAGGGACATGCAAATCAAAATCACAATGAGCTATCACCTCACACCTGTGAGAATGGCTATGATTAAAAAGACAACAAATAACAAATATTGGTGAGGATGTAGAGAAAAGGGAACCCTTGTGCACTATTGGTGGGAATGTAAATTGGTGCAGCCAATGCAAAACAGTATGGAGGGTCCTCAGAAAATTAAAAACAGAACTACCATATGATCTAGCAATTCCACTCCTGGGTACTTACCCGAAGAAAACAAAACACTAATTTGAACAGATATATGCACCCCTATGTTCACTGCAGCATTATTTACAATAACCAAGACACGGAAGCAACCCAAGTGCCCATCAATAGATAAAAGGATAAAGAAGATATGAGGGGGAGACCTTCAAGGTGGTGGAGGAGTAAGACGTGGAGATCACCTTCCTCCCCACAAATACGTCAAAAAAACAATTACATGTGGAACAACTCCTACAGAACACCAACTGAATGCTGGCATAAGACCTCAGACTTCCCAAAAGCCAAGAAAATCCCCACATACCTCGGTAGGGCAAAAGAAAAAACAAGAGACAAAAGAATAGGGACAGGACCTTCGCCTCTGGGAGGGAGATGTGAAGGAGGAAAAGTTTCCACATACTAGGAAGCCCCTTCGCAGGCGGAGACTGCGGGTGGTGGAGGGGGGAAGCTTCGGAGCCACAGAGGAGAGCACAGCAACAGGGGTGCAGAGGGAAAAGCAGAGATTCCCACACAGAGGATCAGTGCCAACCAGCACTCACCAGCCTGAGAAGCCTGTCTGCTCACCCATTGGGGCGGGTGGGAGCTGGGAGTTGAGGCTTGGGCTTTGGAGGTCAGACCTCAGGGAGAGGACTAGGGTTGGCTGCGTGAAGACAACCTGAAGGGGGCCAGTGCGCCACAGCTAGCCAGGAGGGAGACCAGGAAAAAGTCTGGACCTGCCGGAGAGGCAAGAGATCATAATTTCAGAGTGCACAAGGAGAAGGGCTTCTTGCTCTGTGTGCCCACAGACAGCAGAGCACCACCCAAGCGAGCTCCAGAGATGGGTGCAAGCCACAGCTATCATCTCGCACCCCAGAGACAGGCATGGACCACTACCGCTGCTGCCACTGCCACCAAGAATCCTGTGTGCGAGTGCAGGTCACTACCCACACCCCTCCAGGAGTCTGTGCAGCAGGCCACTGCCAGGGTCCTGTGATCCAGGGCCAACTTCCCTGGGAGAGCACATGGCATGCCTCAGGCTGTTGCAACATCATGCTGGTCTCTGCTGCCACAGGCACGTCCCATGTTCCAATTATGACTACCGTACCCCTCCCTCCCTCTCCCTGGCTTGAGTGAGCAAGAGAGCCCTAATCAGCTGCTACTTTAACACCCTCCTGTCTGGGCAGGGAACAGAGGCCTGAGGGCAGCCTACACGCAGAGGTGGGACCAAAACCAAAGCTGAACCCCAGGAGCTGTGCGAACAAAGAAGAGAAAGGGAAATTTCTCCATGCAACCTCAGGAGCAGTGGAGTAAATCCCCTCAATCGGCTTGATAAACCCTGCATCTGTGGAATACATGCATGAAGAGACAACAAATGTTCCCAAAACTGAGGCGGTGGACTTTGGGAGCTACTGCAGTCTTGGGGTTTGCTTTCTGCATTTGATTAGTTTTTGGTGTTCTGTTTCTCTTAGTTTAGATTTTAGTGCTTGTTTTCATTGGTGGGTTTATTGGTTTGGTTGCTATCTTCCTTTTTTTTTGTTCTCTCTTTGTGAGTATGTGTGTGTGTGTGTGTATGTGTGTGTATGTTTCTTTGTGTGATTTTGTCTGTTATTTTTTATTTTTTGGCTGTGTTGGGTCTTTGTTGCTGTGTGCGGGCTTTCTCTAGTTGTGGTGAGCAGGGGCTACTCTTCATTGCAGTACATGGTGGCTTCTCTTATTGCAGAGCACGGGCTCTAAGGGCATGGGCTTCAGTAGCTGTTGGGCGTGAGCTCAGTAGTTGTGGCTTGTGGGTTCTAGAGCGCAGGCTCAGTACTTGTGGCGCACAGGCTTAGTTGCTCTGTGGCACGTGGGATCTTCCCAGACCAGGGATCGAACCCACGTCCCCTGTACTGGCATGCAGATTCTTAACCACTGCACCACCAGGGAAGTCCCTTGTCTGTTTAGTTTTGCTTTTACCATTTGTTTGGGGGCTCTGTTTTTAATTTTTTTCTTTCTTCCTTTTCTTCTGTGCTGTGAAGCTGGCAGGGTCTTGGTGCTCTGGCCGGGTGTCGGGCCGGAGCCTGCAAGGTGGGAGAGCCGAGTCCAGGACACTGGACCACCAGAGGCCTCCTGGCCCCATGTAATATTAATTGGAGAGAGCTCTCCCAGAGATCTCTGTCTCAACACTAAGACTCAGCTCCAGTGCTGGATGCCCCATACTAAACAACTAGCAAGACAGGAACACAACCCCACCCATTAGCAGAGAGGCTGCCTAAAGTCATACTAAGTTCATAGACACCCCAAAACACACCACCGGATGAGGCCCTGCCCAAAGAGCAACAAGATCCAGCCCCACCCACCAGAACACATGCACCAGTCCCGCCCACCAGGAAGCATACCCAAGCCATTGAACCAACCTCACCCACTGGGGGCAGACGCCAGAAATAAGACGAACTACGAACCTGCAGCCTGCAAAAAGGAGACCCCAAACACAGTAAGTTAAACAAAATGAGAGAACAGAGAAATATGCAGCAGATGAGGGAGCAAGGTAAAAACCCAGCAGACCTAACAAATGAAGAGGAAATAGGCAGTCTACCTGAAAAAGAATTCAGAGTAATGATAGTAAAGATGATCCAAAATCTCGGAAATCGAATGGAGAAAATTCAAGAAACCTTTAACAAGGATCTAGAAGAACTGAAGAGCAAACAAACAATAATGAACAACACAATAAATGAAATTAAAAATTCTCTAGAAGGAATCAATAGCAGAAAAACTGAAGCAGAAGAATGGAGAATAATGGAAATAACTGCCACAGAGCAGAATAAAGAAAAAAGAATGAAAAGAATTGAGAACAGTCTCAGAGCCCTCTAGGAAAACATTAAATGCACCAACATTCGAATTATAGAGGTCCCAGAAGAAGAAGAGAAAAAGAAAGAGTCTGAGAAAACATCTGAAGAGATTATAGTCGAAAACTTCCCTTACGTGGCAAAGGAAATAGTCACTCAAATCCAAGAAGCACAGAGTCCCATACAGGATAAGTCCAAGGAGAAACACGCCAAAAGACATATTAATCAAACTATCAAAAATTAAATGAAAAGAAAAAATATTAAAAGCAGCAAGGGAAAAGCAACAAATAACATACAAGGGAATCCCCATAAGGTTAACAGCTGATCTTTCGGCAGAAACTCTGCAAGCCAGAAGGGAGTGGCAGGACGTATTTAAAGTGATGAAAAGGAAAAACCTACAACCAAGATTACTGTACCCAGCAAGGATCTCATTCAGATTCGACACACAAATTAAAACTTTTTTTTTTTTTTTGCGGTACGCGGGCCTCTCACTGTTGTGGCCTCTCCCGTTGCGGAGCACAGGCTCCGGACACGCAGGCTCAGCGGCCATGGCTCACGGGCCCAGCTGCTCCGTGGCATGTGGGGTCTTCCCGGACCGGGGCGCGAACCCGTGTCCCCTGCACCGGCAGGTGGATTCCCAACCGCTGCGCCACCAGGGAAGCCCAAAATTAAAACTTTGAAGACAAGCATAAGTTAAGAGAATTCAGCACCACCAAACCAGTTTTACAACAAAAGCTAAAGGAACTTCTCTAGGCAGGAAACACAAGAGAAGGAAAAGACCTACAAAAACAAACCCAAAACAATTAAAAAAATGGTAATGGGAACATACATATCGATAATTACCTTAAATGTAAATGGATTAAATGCTCCAACCAAAAGACAGATTGGCTGAATGGATACAAAAACAAGACCCGTATAGATGCTGCCTACAAGAGACCCACTTCAGACCTAGGGACACGTACAGACTGAAAATGAGGGGACAGAAAAAGATATTCCATGCAAATGGAAATCAAAAGGAAGCTGGAGTGGGCTTCCCTAGTGGCGCAGGGGTTGAGAGTCCGCCTGCCAATGCAGGGGACATGGGTTCATGCCCCGGTCCGGGAAGATCCTACATGCCGCAGAGCGGTTGGGCCCATGAGCCATGGCCGCTGAGCCTGTGTGTCCGGAGCCTGTGCTCTGCAATGGGAGAGGCCACAGCAGTGAGAGGCCCACCTACTGCAAAAACAAAAAAAAAGAAAGCTGGAGTAGCAATACTCACATCAGAAAAAACAGACTTTAAAATAAAGAGACAAAGAAGGACACTACATAATGATCAAGGGATCAATCCAAGAAGAAGATATAACAATTGTAAATATTTATGCACCCAGCATAGGAGCACCTCAATACATAAGGCAAATGCTAACAGCCATAAAAAGGGAAATCGACAGTAACACAATAATAGTAGGGGCCTTTAACACCCCACTTTCACGAATGGACAGATCATCCAAAATGAAAATAAATAAGGAAACACAAGCTTTAAATGACACATCAGACCAGATAGTTTTAATTGTTATTTATAGGACATTCCACCCAAAAACAGAATACACTTTCTTCTCAAGTGCACATGAAACATTCTCCAGGATAGATCATATCTTGGGTCACGAATCAAGCCTCAGTAAATTTAAGAAAACTGAAATTGTATCAAGTATCTTTTCCAACCACAACATTATGAGACTAGATATCAATTACAGGAAAAAGAACTGTAAAAAATACAAACACATGGAGGCTAAACAATACACTACTAAATAACCAAGAATCACTGAAGAAATCAAAGAGGAAGTTTAAAAATACCTAGAAACAAATGACAATGAAAATACGATGACCCAAAACCTATGGGATGCAGCAAAAGCAGTTCTAAGAGGGAAGTTTATAGCAATACAATCCTACCTGAAGAAACAAGAAAACTCTCAAATAAACAACCTAAACTTACTCCTAAAGCAATAAGAGAAAGAACAAAAAAACCCCAAAGTTAGCAGAAGGAAAGAAATCATAAAGATCAGATCAGAAATAGATGAAAAAGAAATGAAGGAAACAATAGCAAAGATCAATAAAACTAAAAGCTGGTTATTTGAGAAAATAAACAAAATATTGATAAACCATTAGCCAGACTCATCAAGAAAAAAAGGGAGAAGACGCAAATCAACAGAATTAGAATGAAAAAGGAGAAGTAACAACTGACACTGCAGAAATACAAAGGATCATGAGAGACTACCACAAGCAACTATATGCCAATAACATGGACAACCTGGAAGAAATGGACAAATTCTTAGAAAAGTACAACCTTCCAAGAGTGAACCAGGAAGAAATAGAAAATATGAACAGACCAATCACAAGCACTGAAATTGGGATTAAAAATCTTCCAACAAACAAAAGTCCAGGACCAGACGGCTTCACAGGCTAATTCTATCAAACATTTAGAGAAGAGCTAACACCTACCCTTCTCAAACTCTTCCAAAATATAGCAGAGGGAGTAACACTCCCAAACTCATTCTACTAGGCCACCATCACCCTGATACCAAAACCATACAAAGATATCACAAAAAAAGAAAACTACAGGCCAATATCACTGATGAACATAGATGCAAAAATCCTCAACAAAACACTAGCAAACAGAATCCAACAGCACATTAAAAGGATCATACACCATGATCAAGTGGGGTTTATCCCAGGAATGCAAGGATTCTTCAATATACACAAATCAAACAATGTGATACACCACATTAACATACTGAAGGAGAAAAACCATATGATCATCTCAATAGATGCAGAAAAAGCTTTCGACAAAATTCAACATCCGTTTATGATAAAAACTCTCCAGACAGTGGGCACAGAGGGAACCTATCTCAACATAATAAAGGCCATATATGACAGACCCACAGCCAACATCGTTCTCAATGGTGAAAAACTGAAACCATTTCCTCTGAGATCAGGAACAAGACAAGGATGTCCATTCTCACCACTATTATTCAACATAGTTTTGGAAATTTTAGCCACGGCAATCAGAGAAGAAAAAGAAATAAAAGGAATAAAAATTGGAAAAGAAGTAAAACTGTCACTGTTTGTAGATAACATGATACTATACATAGAGAATCCTAAAGATGCTACCAGAAAACTACTAGAGCTAATCAATGAATTTGGTAAAGTAGCAGGATACAAAATTAATGCACAGAAATCTCTCACATTCCTATACAATAACATTGAAAAATTTGAGAGAGAAATTAAGGAAACACTCCCACTTACCATTGCAACAAAAAGAATAAAATACCTAGAGATAAACCTACCTAAGGAGAAAGGCCTATATGCAGAAAACTATAAGACACTGATAAAAGAAATCAAAGACAATACAAACAGATGGAGAGATATACCATGTTCTTGGATTGGAAGAATCAACGCTGTGAAAATGACTATACGGCCCAAAGCAATCTACAGATTCAATGCAATCCCTATCAAACTACCAATGGTATTTTTCACAGAACTAGAACAAAAAAATTTTACAATTTGTATGGAAATACAAAAGACCCCAAATGGCCAAAGCAATCTTGAGAAAGAAAAACAGAGCTGGAGGAATCAGCCTCCCTGACTTCAGACTATACTACAAAGCTACAGTAATCAAGACAGTATGGTACTGGCACAAAAACAGAAATATAGATCAATGGAACAAGACAGAAAGCCCAAAGATACACCCACGCACCTATGGTCATCTTATCTTTGATAAAGGAGGCAAAAACATACAATGGCGAAAAGACAGCCTCTTCAGTAAATGGTGCTGGGAAAACTGGACAGCTACATGTAAAAGAATGAAATTAGAACACTTCCTAACACCATACACAAAAATAAACTCAAAATGAATTAAAGACCGAAATGTATGGCCAGACAGTAAAAAACTCTTAGAAGGGACTTCCCTGGTGGCACAGTTGTTAAGAATCTGCCTGCCAATGCAGGAGACACGGGTTCGAGCCCTGGTCAGGCAAGATCCCACATGCCATGGAGCAACTAAGCCCGTGTGCCACAACTACTGAGCGTGCGCTCTACAGCCCGCGAGCCACAACTACTGAAACCCACACACCCTAGAGCCCATGCTCAACGAGAAGCCACTGAAATGAGAAGCCCGTGCACTGCAATGAAGCGTAGCCCCCTCTCACTGCAACCAGAGAAAGCCCACATGCAGTAACAAAGACCCAACACAGCCAAAAATAAATAAATTAATTAATTAAAAAAAAAACTCTTAGAGGAAAACATAGGAAGAACACTCTTTGACATAAATCACAGCAAGATCCTTTTTGACCCACCTCCTAGAGAAATAGAAATAAAAACAAACAAATGGGACCTAATGAAACTTAAAAGCTTTTGCACAGCAAAGGAAACCATAAACAAGACCAAAAGACAACCCTCAGAATGGGAGAAAATATTTGCAAACGAAGCAACTGACAAAGGATTAACCTCCAAAATATACAAGCAGCTCATGCAAGTCAATATCAAAAAAAAACAAACAACCCAATCCAAAAATAGGCAGAAGATCTAAACAGACATTTCTCCAAAGAAGATATAGATTGCCAACAAACACATGAAAGGATGCTCAACATCACTAATCATTAGAGAAATGCAAATCAAAACTACAATGAGGTATCACCTCACACCGGTCAGAATGGCCATCACCAAAAAATCTACAAACAATAAATGCTGGAGAGGGTGTGGAGGAAATGGAACCCTCTTGCACTGTTGGTGGGAATGTAAATTGATACAACCACTACGGAGAACAGTATGGAAGTTCCTTAAAAAACTAAAAGTAGAACTACTATTTGACCCAGCAATCCTACTACTGGGCATATACCCTGAGAAAACCATAATTCAAAAAGAGTCATGTACCACAATGTTCACTGCAGCACTATTTACAGTAGCCAGGATATGGAAGCAACCTAAATGTCCACTGACAGATAAATGGATAAAGAAGATGTGGCACAGATATACAATGGTTACTCAGCCATAAGAAGAAATGAAACTGAGTTATTTGTAGTGAGGTAGACGGACCTAGAGTCTGTCATACAGAGTGAAGTAAGTCAGAAAGAGAAAAACAAATACCGTATGCTAACACATATATATGGAATCCAAAAAAAAAAAAAAGGTTCTGATGAACCTAGAGGCAGGACAGGAATAAAGACGCAGACGTAGAGAATGGACTTGAGGACACGGGGAGTGGGAACGGGAAGCTGGGATGAAGTGAGAGAGTAGCACTGACATATATACACTCTCAAATGTAAAATAGATAGCTAGCAGGAAGCAGCTGCATAGCACAGGGAGATCAGCTCAGTGCTTTGTGACCACCTAGAGGGGTGGGAGGGAGACGCAAGAGGGAGGGGATATGGGGATATACGTATACATATAGCTGATTCACTTTGTTATAGAGCTGAAACTTACATAACATTGTAAAGCAATAATACTCCAATAAAGATGTGAAAAAAAAAGATGTGATACACACACATACACAATTGGATATTATTCAGCTATAAAAAAGAATGAAATCTTGCCATCTGTGACAACATGTATGGACCTAGAGGGTATTATGCTAAGGGTATTATGTGAAATAAGTCAGAGAAAGACAAATACTGTATGATTTCAGTTATGTGGAAGCCGAAAAAAGAAACAAATGAAGAAACATAACAGAACAGCAACAGTCACAGATACAGAGAACAAACAGGTGCTTGCAAGAGGGGAGGAGAGTGGGGAGAGGGTAGAAATAGGTGAGGGAAATTAAGAAGTACAAACTTCCAGTTGCAAAATAAATAAGTCACAGGTATAAAATGTATAATGTAGGAAAAACAGTCAATAATTATGTAGTATCTTTGTATGGTAACGTATGGTAACTAGACGTACCATGGTGATCATTTTGAAACATATGGAAATACTGAATCACTGTGTTGTGTAACAGAAACAAATGTAGGTTGTAGATCAATTATACTTCAAAAACAAACTCATAGAAAAAGACATCAGATTTTCCAGAGGTGGGGGGATAAACGTCCCATTATAAGATAAATAAGTACTAAGGATGTACTGTACAACGTGATAAATATAATTAACACTGCTGAATGTTATACAGGAAAGCTGTCGAGAGTAAATCCTAAGAGGTCTTATCACAGGAAAAAAATTTTTTTCTATTTATTTAATTTTATATCTATATGAGATGATGGATGTTCATTAAACTTTGTGGTCATCATTTCATGATGTATGTAAGTCAAATCATTATGCTGTACACCTTAAACTCATACAAGTGCTGTATGTCAATTACATATCAATACACCTGGATGAAAACAATATATAGATGGTATCATATGATAAAAAAAAGAAAGAGTGTTTCAGATTGCCTTTACAGGTCATGGGATCTAGCTACAAGTCAGTAGCATTGCTTTATTTTTAGTGCACTTATTTTTACAGTTTCATTCTATTTATATAAGTGATATAGGTTTTCCACTTACCATGGTGGTGTGAAGTTTCTTTTTTTTCAGTGACTTGATTTAAATAAGTAAACGATAATTCAAGTGATACACTAATATGGCCAAAACCCACTAGTTTAATGGTTAAATTACAAGAAGCTGGAGAGTAATTAATGTCTTTCAGTAGAAGTATTGAAAAGAAAAAGAGCCTCAGCTGATGCCTCTCAGAACACGCTCTAGAAATGAACAAATGAAACTGAACACCTGCTGCTAAAATATGCCAACTTCCTTAAAACAGGCAATTTAAATCCAACTTCTTCCAGAAGACAATCCACCAGGCAGAACAGCACTGAAAGATCATGAAAACGTTCCAAGATCTAATTTTATCAGTTTTTTTCCCTTCCTTGTCCCTTATAAATGGGGTGTATTAAGTTCCATAAATAGAGCTAAATCATTAAACTAAGACAACATTTCCTTTCAAGAAAAAGAACCAGTTATGCTGTCAATTCTTTTCTTAGTTCTATTTTTCAATTCTATTTTTCCCTCACAGCACCCCTCCATGATTCCTCAGCAACTTTGGCAGAGCTGTGACTTTTCAGCACCCGAGAAAACGGGCTGCAAGGAGTTCCGAGTGAGGACAAGCACAAACTCCCTGCTCTGACCTTTATCGTGTCCACACCGACCCAATTATGCAAGATTTATGAATCTCACACAGGACTTCAGAAGGCAACTAACAATCAGAATTTCAAACACTACTTCCCTAGTGGTCCAGTGGTTAAAATTCCATGCTCCCAATGCAGGGGGCCCAGGTTCAATCCCTGGTCAGGGAACTAGATCCTACATACCACAACTAAGAGCCCGCATGCCGCAACTAAGATCCAGCACAGTCAAATAAATAAATACATTTTTTTTTTTTAAAGAAAGAATCTCAAACAATCCGCCAATGCAACTGCAAACTTGCTAACCTCTAACAGCAATAAAAATCTTGCTAGATGCACATGGACCCTTAGTTAAAACATCTGGTGTGTATGTCTGTGCCCCGGCACCCCTAAGTCTGATGAACCAAGGAGGGGTCACAGAAAAGCACTCAGCAGCAAATTCAAAGCATCATGATGAAAAGAGTATCAAAGGAATAAACCATATGCGTGTTAATGTGCCCAGACTTGGCCAAGCACTGTGAATACCAAACAGTATACAATGATTTCTACCTCCCAGAGTTAATAAACACAAATACTAATAATCAACCAAGAGCAACTTAAATGAGTGCAGTCAATAACTGCCATCATTTCTCGTCTTCTGACCTCCTACAAGGCACTGATTTTAAAGGACATAATATTCCTCTATCCTCAAATTAGTCACCTATCCAACTATTAAACTGCCTCATTTAATCAAAGTCTCTATTTTTTTAACATTCTAAGAATCTGTTCAACTGTCTTCCTGCTCAGTAGAAACCAACAGTTTCCTCCGAAAGTAGGATAGGAAGTATGGAAACCTACCCTTGTCATTATGTAAACTTCTACTTCGATTTTTAACTTAAAGTAACAACATTTTCTGGATTAAAAAATTCTCAGTAACTGCTACAAGTAATTACTCTAATTCTCTAAAGGCCAGCATTAGGCTGTCTCAAGTCTCATATACTTTATTCTTTACATCTTCATTCAAGTATAAGATTTTTAAAAAATCACATTACCTATTCCCAAGCAAAAAAGCCCAATGTTTCTCAATGAAAGCGCAGATGTCTTCTTTCCACCGGAAATAGCCCTGACGCCCACTACCTTCCAGGGACAAGTTGTACATCGCCAGCATGACCACCTGAAACAGAAGCAGAATAGGCTGGGAGAAAAGCACAGACAGGGATGGTAAACTTCAGGGGGGAACGTGTGTTGTTTTATACTCTGAGTATGAATAGAGGGGGGAAAAGGAAGGATAATATCTTGGAATATTCTCAGGATAGAATTCTACTTCCTTTTTTGCTTTCCATAGATGAGCATCACTGTTCCCCTTAATCACGTGCACTTGTTCCTCCCATGTTACATGTGCAAGGCTGCTGTGTGGCTGAACTGGTGAAGAGTAACTACTGCCCTAAGCAGCCCCCATCCCAGTCCCCCTCCACCACTCAAAGGCAGCGCTAAACACCGTGTTAACCAATGGTATCAGGAGGCCACAGGGCCTGCTCCAGCCGGCATTTCTGATGGACAGTGCTGACCTTTACTAAATATTCCAAGCATCACCCCTGCACACATACTTTTCTAAGCTCTTTAGAGGGCAGAAACAATAGACTCTCAGAATTTCAGAGCTGAAGTTAACGTGAGGTACCATCCACTCTGGGTTTAGCCTTTCTCAGCTGTGGAAACTGTTCCTGAGATGAAATCAGAATAGACAAGGGGCAGGGACCTGAAAGGCCTGGCTGCCTGGCCCATCCTCAGAGAGGAGGACACCCCCAGCTCCACATCTAATCCAACTTTGTATTTAACAGATAATGAATTCACAGCCCCAAATGGGAAAGTACTTTGCAGAAATATGAATAACACAGTCTCACTGTAAAAGACTCCACTAAAAGAGAAAAGAGCAAAGAAGGAAGTAAAAATCATTTTAAATCCACCATCAAGAAATAATCCTTCTTAACATTTTCAGTGATTATCCTATTAGACATTTCTCTTCGCATCTAAACGCAATTTTGTAATCATAAATGGACAAGAAACTACACACGCTATTCAAAACCATGTTTTCAACCTAATAAAAGTAATGATTAATTTTGGGCCAGCGCAATTGAAAAGGGGGCAGAACCTACGAAGAGAATCCTTCCATAACTCTTCTTTCCATGAGGAGTAGCCCAAGGCTGTACAGGGTCTAACAGACTGCAGTTCACGTTCCCCGACATCGATGTTCACAGCCCCAAATCCCGATGGTCCAACAGGGAGACCTACAACCACACCCTCAAAGGGGCCTGGTGATTCTGATGCTCCTACCAAGTCTCAACTTCCCCCATCCTTAAACTTGTAAAATTTGCAGACAGTCTGCCAATTAACCCCATGAACAGACTTTTCAAATCATTCCACTCATTTTTGCATCAGGTCTGCGTCAGCCAACAAACCTCTCCCTTTAAAGTTACTGTTCACAGGGAGTCGTTGTTTAATAGACACAGGATTTCACTTTGGGGAGATGAGCACTTTCTGGAGATGATGGTGGTGATGGTTGCAAAACAATGTGAATGTGCTTAATGCCACTGAACTGTATGCTTAAAGACGGTGGAAAGGGTAAGCTTTGTTATGTATATATACATTTTTATAAATTTATTAATTTCTTTTTGGCTGCGTTGTGTCTTTGTTGCTGTGCACAGGCTTCCTCTAGTTGCCACAAGTGGGAGCTACTCTTCGCTGAGGTGCGTGGGCTTCTCATTGTGGTGGCTTCTCTTGCTGAAGAGCACGAGCTCTAGTAGTTGTAGCACATGGGCTCAGTAGTAGTGGCTCGCGGGCTCTAGAGCGCAGGCTCAGTAGTTGTGATAGGCTTAGCTGCTCCGCAGCATGTGGGATCTTCCCAGACCAGGGCTCAAACCCATGTCCCCTGCATTGGCAGGCGGATTCTTAACCACTGCGCCACCAGGGAAGCCCTGTTACATATATTTTACTACAATTTAAGAACGCTTTTGCTCAAGAAATACCTTAAGAAAAGGATGGAATGAGCTCTTCTGCCCACTCAGACTCCTAAAGTAACTTGGAAACGTGTATTCACTGTTAATCTCTGTGGTACAGACACAAGTGTGTTATTTCATTTCCAGTACTTTTTTTTTGGAAACATTTCATGACTTTAGAAAGTTAAAATTCACATACTTACTTGCAAATAACTTTTCCTATTATCACCATATTTACTGAGCAAACTAAAAATCCAATCATGAAGGACATGGTTTTCCCCCTTCTGGAATTTGTAATCTTAAAGAACGAATCCCAGTTGCGTTTCTGCTCTTACACCACCAGCCCAAGCTCATAGTAACAGGCTGGCCCTGGGAACCAGCACAGCTCCAAGGCCTTGCTCAGGCTGGCACAGCCCAGCGGGCACCTCCCAAGTATCTGCTGAAGAGCATGTAGAAAGATAATGAGCGTGTCTAGGACAAGAACGTAAAAACTACCCTACTTGATAGCTTCCCTACTTTTCAGACTGTTGTTCACACATCACCGAGGAGGAGGACATAGAAAGTGTGTGAAAGGGGCCTTTTAGTCACCCCATTACTGTTGGCATTTTATAATATAAACAAGTATTTCTACTTCTTATTTTGATAAATCAACAAAGTTTAAGATTTAAAACAAAGAAAACCCACATTCCAATTGGAATATGACATCAATAGAGTCTATTCCAGACCAACGGATCCTCTTTTAGCTCTTGCGTGAGAGAGACAGAGGGAGAGGGGGAGGGAGAGAGAGGGAGAGGGAGGGAGAGACAGAGAGAGAGAGAGAGGGAGAGAGAGAGAGAAAGAGAGAGAGGGAGAGAGGGGGAGAGAGGGAGAGAGGGAGAGGGAGAGAGGGAGAGAGGGAGAGACAGGGAGAAAGGGAGGGGGAGAGAGAGAGAAAGGAAAAGAGATGCAACTAGAAACAATGGGCAGTAGTTTTCCAAGAACCAGGTATGTCTGGTCCCAGTTTTCACTTCATTATCCCAGGGTATTTATTATCCATATGTCTTTTGGAAGTGAAAAAATAATTTTCAAGAAATGTCAGTCTGATTAAATAAGCAAATTGAGGGCTTCCCTGGTGGCGCAGTGGTTGAGAGTCCGCCTGCCAATGCAGGGGACACGGGTTCGTGCCCTGGTCCGGGAAGATCCCACATGCCGCGGAGCGGCTGGGCCTGTGAGCCATGGCCGCTGAGCCTGCGCTCCGCAACGGGAGAGGCCACAGCCAAAAAAAAAAAAAAAAAAGCAAATTGAGCCAATACTGCCAATATATTGAGCAATATAATCAAAAGCCACTTTTTCTTTTAAAAAGAATCTCCACAGAAAACTCATAGTCTTGAAAGTAACAAATTACATACATCTGCTCTTCTTCCATTTTACAATTTTATGAGAAGCTACCTGCAGGCCAAATGCAAATCTGCCTACGTGTGCACACATGCAGAATAATCTACTAATATTAATCTGACCTTGCCTAGACACAGTATCCCATGCACACTTTTTAAAAAATCCCAGTTAGAATACTCATGAGACTGTATCCTCAATACAAACTTCCATTCATTTTCTACTTACATATTTTCAGGCAAGTCCAAAAAGGCTCCCTAAGATCACCACTGACAGATTTCAACAGATGTCCTAATAAAGCACTGATAATTAACACGATAGCCTCTGGCTGCGAACACAGCTACAATTTACAAGGAACACCCTAAGTGCCTTGGAGGGTACAACCTAAAATCGTTCTCATTACCCTGTTTATTTCCTTCACAGCAAAAAGTGCTAGGGGTAATTAACTTGTTTACTTGTCTGCCTATCATCTAAAATAAATGTCTACTGCCTGGGGCTAGGGTCTTGGCTGTCTCACTCACCACAAAGAAGAAACAGCTAGAAGGATCAGCTGGTCTCCACGAGATTCTACTCTCCAGGCCTAGAACAGTGCCTGGTTCGTCATGTGCACTCAATATTTGTCGAATGAATAAACATAAAAACTGAGTGAGTGATGTCTAATACATTTTTAGAACTTAAAGACTGCATATAACATTGGTGCCTTGTTATAAACATATTAATATAAAAACAAAACCCAAAAAATTAATACAACCTGGAGATCAGTTAAAAGATACTGTTCGGGCTATAGTTGGCTGGGATTACAGTGACCATCTTTACTTTTTTTTTTAATTTAAGTACAGTTGCTCTACAATATACTACTAGTTGCTAGTTTCAGGTGTGCAGCATGTTGATTCAGCATCTTTATATTTTTTAGAATGGTTTTATTTTTCTAAAAATAGCTGCTAAAAAAATGTGAACCTCTTCGATTAAAATCAGAGTTTGGTATTATGTATAAATGAAACCGTGGGTGGGATTTTCAGAATCTCAAACCCAATTCACTAAGTTGGCAGTATTTTTACTAAGAACTCCTTTCTCCACACATTCAGTATGATTTTCATTGTGAAATAAAGTGACCCTCAAAACAACTCAGAAGCTCATATGTAGGTTCCTCATTCCCTAGTTACTTATTCCAATAAATTTCGCGGGGGGGGGCGGGGACCAACCCCATGAATTCTAGAGAAAGAGCTTTAACTCACTTGCTGCCATGTCAGCTTCAGCCGCTCATACTGCTCCTTGCCATCTTCAGAGCAATCAGAACAAGTAAACCTAAAAAAATTATCGCCCTTAAGGTAACTGAGCTGTTCCCTCAGCTGACCTAGGAGGAAAACAAAAAGGCACATCACAGGCGGATCTAGACCAGAGGTAACCCAAAGTTTTCATCAATCTACCAGCCATTTCCCAGATTTCCCAGGCTGTGTTTTTCCTTTTCTTTCAGCCAGCCTGTGAGGGCAGGATGGGGATGGAGAACGGAGTAGAGAAGGTTTTTATTCTTCTAACATCAAGTGCATGCCCACGAAGATCGCTCTGTGGTCCCCGGACTTTCAGAAGAGACACTGTTAAGGCAGGTAGGATTGTTCTCACTGGCTGTTCCAACTGTTAACATTCCCGACCCCTACAGGAGGTCTCCTCACACATTCTTCCAAGGAAACATCTGAGCTCCCACTGTGCCACTGGGCTAGGAACCAGGAACACAACACCTGAGACAGACGCGGTGCTGGCTCTCAGAGGCTTACTGATGTGGTGAGAGCTACAGAGGAGAGAGTAGGTAATCACAGCAGCACAGAGGCTCTCCACCTGGACTGTGCATCAGAACCACCCAGGAAGTTTTGTGTTTTAAATATGCCCAGGTCAGGGGCTTCCCTGGTGGCGCAGTGGTTGAGAGTCCGCCTGCCGATGCAGGGGACACGGGTTCGTGCCCCGGTCCGGGAGGATCCCATATGCCGCGGAGTGGCTGGGCCCGTGATTCATGGCCGCTGAGCCTGCGCATCAGGAGCCTGTGCTCCGCAACGAGAGAGGCCACAACAGTGAGAGGCCTGCGTACTGCAATAAAACATTTTTAAAAATTAAAAAAAAAAAAAATATATGCCCAGGTCTATCGCCCGCAAAATAAATCAACCTCTGGAAGCAGAGCATTTTCTGAAGTTCCCCAGCTGATGCTGATGCTCTGGGAGACATGGAAACCCTGGAGAGGGATGTGATGGGTGCTGTGGGGCAACGTGAGAGCACATAAAAGAGGTGCCCACCCACATGAGGAAGACAGCAGCGCTAGAAAAAGTGGGGTGGACGGGGGGCCTGAAGGATGGCTAGAATTGGCACGTGAAGAGGTGTTTGTGTGTGGGGCGGGGAGTATAGAGGCTGTAGAGACACGTGTTCCACAGAGGAAATTTACATGCACAAAGTCCTAGGGATAAGAAAGAACTGCTTGGGCTTCCCTCGTGATGCAGCGGTTAAGAATCCGCCTGTCAACGCAGGGGACACGGGTTCGAGCACTGGTCTGGGAAGATTCCACATGCCGTGGAGCAACTAAGCCCGTGCGCCACAACTACTGATCCTGCGCTCTAGAGCCCATGCTCCGCAACAAGAGAAGCCACCACAATGAGAAGCTCTCGCACTGCAATGAAGAGTAGACCCCACTCACCACAACTAGAGAAAACCAGCGTGCAGCAACAAAGACCCAACGCAGCCAAAAATAAATAAATAAAATAAATTTATAAAAAAAAGAACGAACTGCTTGTGGAGAAGGAAAAGCTCACCCTAACTGCAAAGCTCTGTTTCCATGTGGGGATAGGAGGGCACGAAGGAGAAAGGCTGGAGCAGTTAGCAGGGGCCCCAGGAGGCAGAGCATTTACAGCACAGGCTGTGAGGATGGGGGAAAGCCACCCAGGCTTTCAGGCAGAACCCTGAATCTATAAGCAGAGACAGCTGGAAAGCAAAAACTAGTTAACTTATAATAAATTTTAGGTTTGCTTTCTGTGAAAATGGTGTTAATTTATTAATAATAACTATGAATCCATCTTAAAAACACCTCCACATACCAGAAAATGACCCAGTTCACAACAATATATATACACATACACATACGTAAATTTCTCTGACCTAGTTACAAATTCTATTACACAGAGTATTCCTCTAGTACATACGTCTTTACTACTCTCCACGTAATGGAAACATCCTGTTTTGGTTAAGAGGCCTGATGACTGGCAAAGCACCTTATTGCGTGTATATACGGGAAGCAGATCAAGGAGGCCAGCAAGGAGAAAACACGAATGGCCCTAGAAAAAGGCATAATACATATTTAATCTCCTAATTCCGACCTTATATCAACATACTATAGCAGTTGTTTTCCATGTAAGTTAGACACTACCAGAGTTATGTTTATGAGTCTGAAGTTTAGCTCTACACTGGGCCTAGAATTTGGCCCCAAAACCACAATAATGTGACCCTGATAGAAAAATGTGGCTAATTCTTTAAGTAACACAGAATTTCCAATTTTCTAATTTTTATTTGGGTTACAAGTGAGAATGTTAATTTAACAACGTGATAGAGGTTGGCAGTAATATATATTAGTACAAATGTGTTTACGTTTTATATAAATTTGCAGTTAATCAACTACACTAATAATAAATATAGGAGTTATCTTTTTATTTGGGTCTCTTTCACATTCATGTTTCTCTCACAGGTTAGAAAAACAAACCTTCCTGCAGGAATTGACAAAGGAAAGGAAAGGAGAAGCGCTTACTGGCTGGGATCCACTTCTGGCACTTGTCGCAGAAGTAGGACAGCTGCTCCTCCATCCACGACACGTCCCCTTCATCACTGTTTAGGGAGTCCCCGCTCTGGTCGTGAGACAAGTCCACAGACGCCTGGTCCTCTGACTCGACGATCAGCAGAGTCTCCCCCTCCACCTCCCCCTCCTCCAGCCCCTCCGAGGTGGACGTTCTTGTGGCTTCATCGTCGTGCCGACTGATCAAACTGCTCAGATGGATGTTACTCTCCATCCCTCCCGGCTTGCAGGTTCAGTGCTCTTGGGAACAATCCCAGTTTCTGGACACTAAGCTTGAAGGGGCTCCTTGCTGACCACACAAACACACTCTCAGAAGAGCGTCTGCCTGACTCTACTCAGACACAAGGGGCACTTAAAGCAATTATTTAGAATATACGATCCATCGTCCTTTTTCTGATCAAGTTTAAAAGGACGGTGACCACAAAAAGGCTGAAGATCGCACTAAGCTGTTCTCCATCAACACTCACACACACTTAACGCTGTCTGTTCCATCAATATCTCACACGCATTTCAAGTCACGTTTTTTGAGATCCTTTTGCCAACACCATCTTCTCTCTTTCTGCTTCAAGTTGCTCAGTCAGAAGAATCTGTTCTCCCAAAAGACGAATATTTTCTTTTTTCCGATTTTGCCTCTCAATGTCTCTGATCACTCCGTCACGAAGCCTCTAAAAATGTTAAGAAACAGATTTTAGTGAAACTCAGAACAGGTGGTTCCCTTCCTTGTGTCATTCAAGTCCTAAAATCAGTGTTACCAAAATACACTTAAAACTCTTAGATTCCAAGTACTCAATTTCTATTTTAACTTTCTGTGTAGATGTAAATGTAATAAACCATCAAATTAACTTGGTAGCGTGATAGTATTATTACAGACCTCTTATCATACTTTAAGAAATTTTGCATCATTTAATATAAAAATGGGAAATAACAATTAAAAAAGAAAAACTGCCACTATGCTGAATTTTAAAAGTTTAGTTAATATATGGTGCTTTAAAAACTTGATGAGGGACTTCCCTGGCGGTCCAGTGGTTAGGACTCCGCACTTCCACTTCAAGGGGCATGGACACTATCCCTGGTCAAGGAACTAATAAGATCCTGCAAGCAACGGCTCAGCCAAAAAAAAGAAAAAACAAGTTGATGAGAGTTACTTGAGTAACTGTGAACTACATTCCTGTTAGCAATTGTCCTAATTGAATAATAAACACCCAAGAAAGAAAATTACTAAAATTTGAACAAACTGTAAGGATGCAAGAAAGTAAAGAACTCGGCTTCTTCTATTATGTACAGAGAAAAGGTAAAAATTACAATTACATAATGGGGAGAGAAGGGGAAAAAGAACGCTACCAGCAGAGGAAAACATAACGGCCCATTGATGGTCGTTACTTTGATAAACACTAAAGACATGTAGAAAATTCCAGAATATGGACCTGGCATCTAAGATGAGACTTTCTAAAGCATCAATCCAGTCATTATTAATAACTTACACTTTACAGGTCATAAAATACTCTAATAACTTAACAGTGGCCTTGTGAGGCAGAATAATGGGGGCAGGGCCTGGGTAGGGTTTTTTTAATTACCATTATGTCTATTTTAACAACTCACCAAGTACCTACTTGCTGGCCCTCCTCCAGGCCTAGGGCTCCAGTCCCCATTACAGGGGAAGCTGGGTAATTTAAGAGTCCTGGAACTGATAACACAACTGAAAACCAACTGTCCTGAACCCTGTGCCCCTGGCAAGATCTCCATGCAGAATCGGAGGCTCTCATTCCACTCTTCCCTCCCCAGCTCATGCTCTCCTGTGCTTCTTCCATCAGGACACACCTACACACGCCACCCAAGCCCCAAAGCCCACACCGTCCACACCTGCTCTGAGGTCCTCCCCTCCTTTCTCAGGGACTTTAGCACTCGGCTTGGGATCTTGCTCTCCATCCAGCATTCGCTAGTTTCCTCCAGGTTTCAAAGTCTGTGCCTACTGCCTCGCACATCCCTCCTGCAACTTCCACTTGACTACCTTACTAAGCACCGAGACCTCTTCACCATCACAACTCTAACACCTAGAACGCGGCTCCTCCTGTAGTACTCACTGCTGGTTTTGTTGGGCTCCTGTGATGATCAAGGCTGATGTACGTAAAGTGCTTAGAACAGCGCCTGGTATGTGGCAGTCAGTCAGGAAACAATGGGGGACAACAGTCATCGTTTTAGTTCTTGCTTCCTTGAACCTTCCAACACACCCACTGTGTCAAACATTTGTCCTCCTCTTTCCCGCTGCTAGAAAGTAACCCCGCAATGAATAATTGGACATAAAACACACACAGGTTATTCCGGTCAATCTCAACCTCTAACTTCCAAATACCTAAACCTTACACTTGTCCCATTCTGACAGTGGTTCTCAACCCTGGCTGCATGTTAGAATCCCTGGGTCGCTTTTAAAGCGTACCTAAGTGGGATCCGCATCCCCAAGAGATTCTGATTCAATAGGTCAGGAGCAGGGCCCAGGCTGCTACCTGGTAAAAACTTCCAGGAACAATCGCACGTGTAGCTGGAGGTCAGAACCAAGCTTTCACCCAGCCGTACTCCACACTCGGAAAATCCCTGCTCGCTGACCTCAGAGCTACATCTGACACAGCATCTTCTACCCTATCTCAAATTTTCTCCAGCCACCAGCTTTTCCTTCTTAGAGAAGAAAATCTCCCGCTTCTGTTCCAAAAGCTAACCCCTTAGAACGACTACATTAATCCCAATCTCTAATCTCTTCCGCGCCCTGTCACCATTAATCATTTCATTCCCTCCCCTAAAATCTTGTATCATCACAGGCTTCCTCTTCTCTGACTTCCAGAGTGTGAACACGGGACAAAGGCCTCACCTGCTGCATCTCTGCACCCCGAGCACCCGGCGCGGTCCCACGCAGACAAGCCTGTTTACAGTGACTTACCCAGCGGCCTGCGTCCACTCCGGGCCAACCGGGCTCCACCGCACCCCTCCCCCCCACACACACACCCCGGCTGCCCCCGCTCGCGCTCGGCCTTCGCCCCCGGAGCAGCTGCGCGTATTCATCTCTGTTTCCCGACGCGCCCGGGGCGGAGCGTGGCGCACGGGGGCCCAGCAGTAACGTCAGCCGATGGGAAAAGGAAGAAAATAAGACTGAGAGACACAGCAAGACTGACAAGCCCCTGAGCGGTCAAATCAAGGATGTTTCCCCACATAAAACCACCGGAAAGAGAAAAATTGGAGGCCGCTATCTCTATCGTCCCCAGAATCTAGTTTCCATAGCAAACTGTTCCTTAAGAAGGAAAAACTCACCCCCCATACAAGTATATCTCCCAATTCCCGAAAGCGAGAGGCGGGGGAAGCCTCACCAGCGCTTCGACACCCGCGGGGCGGGGACGGGGCCGGCCCAGAGCACCGGGGACCACCGCCCTCACTTCCCGGATGCCCCAGGGAGCGGTCTCCCCACCTCGGGGGAAGCGGGAGGAGAGAAAGGAAAGGCGAGGAGGAAGCGGCGCCACGCGGAGCCGGACCCCAGGCCCCAGGCCTCCGCCGCCGCGCGGGCCCGAAGGCGCGGGCACGTGACATCTACCTGCTGGTCCTGCCGCTGCTTCATATGCACGCCCGCCACGGTGGCCGCCGTCAGCACCACCGAGAGGCCCAGCACCACCTTCGAGCTCCCCGACATTCCAGCGCCGGCCGCCGCGGCCTCCGCTCCCCGTGCCCCAGGCCCAGGGCCGCCGCCGAGCGCGCGCCGTTGCCGGGGCGGGCCAGGCTCGACCCCTCGAGCGCAGAGCCCCAGCTGCCGCCAGGCGCGAGCAGTCGAGAGCCGAGCGCCGAGCAACACCCAGGTTCCGCGGAAGGCGCGGCTTCCGGTAGGGCCTAGGAATCGCAGGCATCCCCTCCCTGCCCTGCGGGCGGGCGGGTAATAACACTTCCAAGAGCCCCGGCCCAGAGCTGGCCCCAGCACCACCCAAGGCGGGGTTCCAGGCCTGAGCCCTCTCAGTTCATCACCCGCCTCCTGCGGCGGGAGAGTCCGGGGGGCGGGATGCCGGACCCGGTACCTTGCGGACCCTTGACCGCGCGCGTCCCTTCGGAGCGCGGGGCTGCCTCGCTCAATGCCAGCCTCACCAAACGCAGCCCTCGTTGCCCCTTCGGTGGGGAGATGTCAGGAGATGGAGTTTTTCTCGTTAGATGCTGTAGACACGGTCACCTGCTTTCACCTTGACGCTGTGGGGTGGCGGGTCAGGTCTGGTTTTTCTTGACATCAAAAAGTCTTCTGGCTACAGAGCAAGCTCTCTGGGCAGCGGCACGTCTTCGCCTGCTGGCACGAAAGGCGCTGTCCCCTTGTCGCCCAGGTAATCCTTGTGGCATCCCTTCTACACCTAGTTCCCGCACTCAGTTGCCCGAAATGATCGAGCGAAGCAGAGCGTCGAGAACCGCCGCAGAAGGTACTGTGCAAGGTGCACACAGAGGTTGGGCTTTCCAGTGAAAAGGTATTATCATCAAGTCATTCTTTCCCACTAGAATTCCCAAAGGACAAACTTCCTCCTAGGCAAGCAACTGTGGACGCTGTTGATTTGGGCTGAGTCTCCGTTAGCCTCACCCCAGGGCTTCTTCGACATTGATCTCTGTAGTGCCTTGCTGTTCCATCGTCTGTTGTGAGAGCGTCAATGGCTTGAGATGAGTGTTGCTCTCAAGAAATGTAATAAGAAAACAGCTTGTTTTCTTGAAATGTATTGTTATTCTACTTTTTTAAATCCCTTATGGGGGGACTTCCCTGGTGGTCCAGTGGTTAAGAATCCGCCTTCCAACGCAGGGAACATGGGTTCATATCCCTGGTCGGGGAACTAAGATCCCACTTGCCAGGGGGCAACTAAGCCCGTGTGCTGCAACTACTGAGCCTTTGTGCCACAACTAGAGAGAAGCCCACCTGTGCACTCTGGAGCCCACACACCACAACTAGAGAGAAGTCCGTGCTCCGCAACGAAAGATCCCTCATGCCGCAACAAAGATCCTGCATGCCGCAACTAAGACCCAATACAGCCAAATAAATAAAATTTAAAAAATAAAATAAAATCCATTATGGGGAATTCTCTGGCGGCCCAGTGGTTAGGATTTGCGTTTTCACTGCCAGGGCCCGGATTCATTCCCTGGATGGGGAACTAAAATCCCACAAGCGGGCTTCCCTGGTGGCGCGGTGGTTGGGAGTCCGCCTGCCGGTGCAGGGGACGTGGGTTCGTGCCCCGGTCCGGGAGGATCCCACGTGCCGCGGAGCGGCTGGGCCTGTGAGCCATGGCCGCCGAGCCTGCGCGTCCGGAGCCTGTGCTCTGCAACGGGAGAGGCCACAACAGTGAGAGGCCCGCGTACGGCAAAAAAAAAAAAAAAACCACCTTAAAATCCCACAAGCTACCAGTCACCACCCAAAAAGAAAAAAAAATCCTTTATGTGTTAACGGTGTCAAATTCAGAAATGGATTCTCTGTTTAACTATTTGTAAACCTAAGCAGGATGTTTTCTGTGATTATTGTCACATAAATTACAGAGTTGTGGGAGTGACTGCACATCATCAAACATTGAAACCAAAATTTTTTTTCATTAAACAATTTCCATCTAGTCTCAGTATATTTTTAAGTGTGTCCAGTATGTTTGAATAAAAACAGTTTTCTGAGACAACTTGAAGAGTTTCTACCAATGAATACATTTTCAAAAAGGAAAGTCCAGACTTGCTGTTTGGCTCATTTTTTTCCCCAACAGACTCTGAAATTACCAGGAGCAGTAGGTTCAAGGCAGCCCCCATCCCTCACGCAGCTGAACACCTGGAAGGAAGACAGACTGGTATCAAATAAACACAATAAAAAAGACAGGGAGACAGGTGATTGTTATCAGTCAAGTAGCAGTTCTTATGTTCTGTGTGTTTGTGTCTCCCTCAAATTCTTATGTTGAAATCATAATCCCCAACGGGATGGTATTAAGAGGTGGCACCTTTAGAAGGCAATTAGGTTTAGATGAAGTCATGAGGGTGGGGCCCCCATGAGGGGGTTAGTGTCCTTATAAGAAGGAAAAGAGACTAGACACACAAACAGATGGCACCTGCAAACCAGGAAGAGACCCTCACTAGAACCTGACCAGGCAGGGACCCTGATCTCAGACTTCCCAGCCTCAGAAACTGTGAGAAATAAATGTCTGTTGTTTAAGCTGCCCAGTCTATGGTATTTTTGTTATAGCAGCCCAAGCTGACTAAGACAGCAATTATCTGTTCCCCAAAGTTAAGTGCAGGTGTGGATCTACTGCTCCAGAGTCAGCATCACCTGACACAGGAGAAGGTTCAAGACCCAGATCTCTGTCAGGACCTTCCAGCACTCTGGGAGCCAGGTGCCAGCTTGTCTTGAGTTCTTCACTCCCTTCCTCTCTGTGGTAAATCATCACTAATGCCTACTCAACGGAAAAGTCCTGCTTAACCACTGCAGACTCTGCGTGAGAGGTGGTCCTGAAGTAATCACAGAAATAAGTACAGGCAGAGCTTCTACTATAGGGTGGAAGATTTAAAATTGAGGCCCACGCACCCACAGGGAGGGTGAGAAGAGTCACTTCATGATGTGCAAACCCTCAGCACGTTCAGGCACCATGCACATTTTAAAGCTGTTTATCCTTGGACCAGCATCTCCTCACTTGCTCCACCCCCCAGCCCCTAGCAACCACCATTCTACTCTCTACTTCTGTGACTTTGACATTTTTAGATTCCACATATAAGTGAGAGCGTAGTGTCTTTCTGTGTCCAACTTATTTCACTTAGCATAATAAAACGTCCTCCCGGATTTCCTTCTTTTTTATGGCTGAATAATATCTCGTTGTATACATATCCCACACCTTCTTTATCCATTCATCTGTCAGTGGATACTTAGGTTGTTTTCATATCTTGGCTATTTTGAATAATGTTTCAATGAATGTGGGGATGCAGATACTCTTCGAGATCCTGATTTCATTTTCTTTGGATATATACCCAACCGTGGGGTTGCTGGATCATACAGTAGTTCTACTTAATTTTTTGAGGAACCTCCATACTATTTTCCACAATGGCTGTACCAACTTACTTTCCTACCAATCAGTGCACAAGGGTTCCCTTTCTCCACATCCTCACTAACGCTTGTTATCTCTTATCTTTTTTGTTTTTTGTTTTTGTTTTTCTTGGCCGAGCCACTGAGCTTGCAGGGATCATAGTTCCCCAACCAGGGATTGAACCCCGGGCCCCAGCATTGAAAATGTGGAGTCTTAACCACTGAACTGCCAGGGAATTCTCTTATCTTTTTGATAATAGCCATTCTAACAGGTGTCTGTGATATCTCATTGTGGTTTTGATTTGCGTTTCCCTGATGGTTACTGATGTTGAGTACCTTTTCATGGGCCTGTTGACCATTTCAATTATAAGATAAATAAATTCTGGGGATCTAATGTACACAGTGGTGACTATAGTTAAAAATAGTTAAAAATACTTGTATACTGGAAATTTGCTAGGAGAGTAGATCTTAAGTATTCTCACCACACACAGAAAAGGTAAACTATGTGAAGTGATGGATGTCCTAATTACCTTGATTGTAGTCATCATTTCACAATGTATATCAAATCATCACAGTGTACACCTTAAGCATGTACAATTTTTATTTGTAAGTATACCTCAATAAAGTTGGGGAAAAAAGAAATTTTAGAAAAAATTTTAAGGACCAAGAAGAAAAATAAATTATGTACATACACACACATATACACACTCAAAAAAGAGAGAAATGTAGCATTGACACCCGATACAACACAGATGAATATTGATATCTTAAACCCATTATGCTAAGTAAAAGAAGCTAGTCACAAAAGACCAGGTATTGTATGATCCCATTTATATAAAATGTCCAGCATAGGCAAATCCATAGAAACAGAAAGTAGATTACTGGTTGCCAAGGGCAGGGGGTGTTGGAAGGTGGGGAGTGACTGCTAATGAGTTCTTTTTGGGGAGATGAAATGTTCTAGAATTAGATCATGGTGATGGGTTCACAGCTCTGTAAATCTACTAAACCACTGAATTGTACACTTTAAAAGGGTAAACGTCAAGGTATGTTAATTACTATTTCAATAAAGTTGTTAAAAGAAGGTGAAAAAACATAAAGCCGTTTATATGTATCAACTTATTTCATCTTCACAGTAGGTGCTATTATTATCCCCATTTTACAGATGAGGCAACTGAGGCACAGAGCAGTAGGTAACTTGCCCAGGGTCCACAGCCTGAAAGTTACAGAGCGACCTAATTGGTTTTTTGTTTTGTTTTCAAAAGACATAAAAGATTAAACTCACCTGGTTTAAAAGTTTAAAACAGAGAACATATATCTTCGGTGGATAGGGAAAATGTGTATATGTAGAATCTTCCAATTCCATACTTCAGCTACTTAAAGAAAGGGAGGAGTGGAAAGAAAGGGAGGCCGCTAAGAATGGACACACAGGTGATCTGTAGGTCCTGAGGTCATAGCATTGGCCTCTCGGGATGTTCACCTGACTTCTGTGCCCCGTTCACGTGGGCCTCTGGGGTTCAGTTTTCAGGTCTCCCATTCCTCCCTTTGCAGGAGCCTGCAGTCCTCCAGCGGGATGTTGTTCTCAGAAGGTGGCATCTGTGAGCGGAGCTCTACAGCAGCAAAGGGCTTCTGCCTTCAGTGGGGACAGTCCCTGAGCTCTTGGGGCCTCGGTTTCCCCCTCTGTACTGTGGGGATGATGATATGCCTGCTGCCTCCTGGGCTTGCTGGTTGAGAGGAGGAATCAGCAGCGTGAGTGCACCAAGCCAGGTGTGGGGCGGTGATGCCTGCCGCGCCCCGGCCAGTGAGCCTTCAGTGGTCCCCCGGGAGTCGTGAGACGGGGAGCCCCCTCGGCCTGGGGGGAGGGGAATCCTTGTCTTTGCATCCTCAGGAAAAGTCTGTTCATTTGCAGCTCGGAGGGCATTTCGGTGACATCCCAGCTGGCTGCAGCGGGAGCGCTCTCGCCCTTCTTGCCCAAACTGTGCGTTAGAGTTTCGTGGTTTCAAAATACTTGGTGTGGCTGAGTTCTTTTGGATTCAAAATCCAGTCACATAGTCAGAGAAAAACATCAGCGTTACTGGTTGTTAATGGAAGAAAAGAGCTGTTAAATGTAACAGCTTTAAATGTAACTTTGACTGCTGTGAATTTATGAATCATTGTTAAAAAATAATGGCTTTAACTAACAATATCACATGTTGGCAAAGACATAGAACAGGTGGAACGCTCTGTACTCCCGGTAGGAGTGTCTGTTGGAACCACTTCAGCTGAATGTGCTGGAGCTGAACAGGTGCGAACCTGGTGACCCAGAAACTTCAGCGCCAGATGGAGGCCCTGCAGAACTGCTACGTGTGTGCACCTGAACACACGTGCAAGCATATCTGTATAAATCCCACTTGCACAAGTCAGCACAGTGGTTACTTTGAGAGGAGGGGGCAGGGCGGGGGGGGCACGGCGGGAGAGTATTTACTGGGAGAATGGGGTGTGAATGGGGCTTCTGGGATGCTGATGTCATTCTGTTTCCTGATCTGGGTGCTGCTACTGGGTATCCGTGAAGATTAGTCAAGTGGTACATGGATTCTGTGCTCATACCTACATGCATGACCTACTGCTATACAAAATCTTACATAAAATTATGAATGGCTTCACATTTTATCACCACTTCTTGCACCAAGAAAGTTTTTTCTCCATGATGACTATCAAGGATTGAAAATATCATATTAAGTGAAGTAAGTCAGATAAAGACAAATATATGATATCACTTATATGTGGAATTTTTTAAAAATGATACAAATGAACTTATTTGCAAAACAGAAATAAACTCACAGACATAGAAAACAAACTTATCGTTACCAAAAGGGATGGGGTGGGGGAGATAAATTAGGAGTTTGGGATTAACATGTATGCAGTACTATACACTATGTACCAAATAAAATAGGTAAAGAAGGACCTACCGTATAGCTATATATATATATATAACTGAATCACTTTGTTATATACTTGAAACTAACACAACATTGTAAATTAACTATGCTTAAAAAAATTGAAGAGATTATCATTTAAAATGTCTGAATCAGGGGGCTTCCTTGGTGGCTCAGTGGTTGAGAATCTGCCTGCTGATTCAGGGGACATGGGTTCGAGTCCTGGTCTGGGAAGATCCCACATTCCGCGGAGCAACTGGGCCCGTGAGCCACAACTACTGAGCCTGCACGTCTGGAGCCTGTGCTCCGCAACAAGAGTGGCCACGATAGTGAGAGGCCCGCTCACCATGATGAAGAGTGGCCCCTGCTTGCCGAAACTGGAGAAAGCCCTCGCACAGAAACGAAGACCCAACACAGCCAAAAATAAATAAATAATAATTAAAAATAAATAAATAAACAAATAGCTAAGGAATTAAAAAAAAATGTCTGAATCAGGAATTGTGTGCAGACATTTTAAACATAAAACTTGATATAAAAAAGTTAGATGCAGGGAAGCATGCTCTAGTTTTTCATTTTTAAAAAAATCACAGAATTGTTATCAATTTATATCTACCCAATACTTTGTTTTTATTATTTTTCCAATAATTTATAGTATGAGAGATTTTTGTTTTTATTTTTTATATCAGTAAATAAAATGTAATTAATTATTATCCACAAAGCTCCATTTAGAATTATCTAAGCTCCCTCAAGTTGATTCCAGTGAGATGCACAAATATCCTTTGTTTAAATGTTTATCAGGATGGGACAAAGATTAGGAAGCATGGCTAATTTAACACAATTTGCTTTGTAGACAGAACTTCAGAACCTTGTGTATCTGCCCTTATTCTAGTATCCCGGTTATCCAGTGATCATGTCAGCTCCCACCTTTTTCAGCTTTGGACTGACCCAGATGTGCCCAGAGTGACCACTGCTCTCCTGGAGGGGACAGCGGTGCTCCATTCACAGCTCCTGTCCCTTTAAAGTCAGCTCTAATTAGAGCTGGAGAAGAGGCTGGTGGTGACATGCAAACCTCAGGAGCTCAGGTGCTCTGGAAGCCCGGGAGCTGCAGGCTCCCGCACCCTTGCTGAGTTGTTTTCAAACCTTGAAGTCCCTTTGAAATTGATTGCTTGCGTGATACTTCTTGCTAAGTAAAACCACTGGGAGACCTAACCAATGCCATCAGATTGAACTTATTTTCTAAGACAAAAATATGACTCTGACCTTCTTAAAAACCTCTCAGTGGCTCCCCAGTCCTATAGGATAAAGCCCCAAACTCTTTAGAATAGCATACTACCCTCTGCACTCCCCTGCAGTCTCTGCAAAGTAAGAGGAAACATCAAAAAGAAGGACAGTTGGAGACCAGCGGCTTGGAGAAGAACCACGCAATGGAGACTAAGTGGCAGGGGGTACAGTCATCTCCCTGTGTTTGAACAATGTGGTCACCCAGTGCTTGTTCCACCTGCACTCACACAAGGGCGGGATTTGAAAAAATGCTTTCACCACTGAGTGTGTAATTCGGCTTCTGTTGTGTGGGCTTGAATCGGGGCCAGGTCCCCGCAGCTATTGGGGGAGAGCTGGGTTTCCAAGTCACTTCTGTCTTAGGGAATATTACTCACCTACTCTAGTGGGAGGTATTAATAGGGAGGCTTGGGTTTAAAGTGGAATAGATGGTGGACACAAATGTGCAGGTGAGGGTGGAGGCATGAGGCAATGAATGAGAAGGTTTTGTGGGCAGGGCTGAGGAAGAAATGAGGCAGAGAGGCGACGGTTTGTTTAGGAAGAAGGTGGAGGTCATCAGCCGAATTGGCACCTGTGACCACCTTTTTTTAAAATAAATTTATTTATTTATTTATTTTTGGCTGCGTTGGGTCTTCGTTGCTGTGCGCAGGTTTTCTCTAGTTGTGGCGAGCGGGGGCTACTCTTTGTTGCGATGCGCAGGCTTCTCATTGCGGTAGCTCCTCTTGTTGCAGAGCACGGACTCTAGGCGTGCAGGCTTCAGTAGTTGCGGCACATGGGCTCAGGAGTTGTAGCTCACGGGCTCTAGAGCGCAGGCTCAGTAGTTGTGGTGCATGGGCTTATTTGCTCTGTGGCATGTGGGATCTTCCCGGACCAGGGCTCGAACCCGTGTCTCCTGCATTGGCAGGCAGATTCTTAACCACTGCACCACCAGGGAAGTCCAATTTTTATATATTTTATTTGACCCAATATATCCAAAATATCCTTTCAACATGTAATCAATATAAAAATTTATTAATGAGATAGTTTACATTTTGTTTTTGTACTAAGTCTTCAAAATCTTGCATGTCATTTACCCTTACAGTACATCTCAATTCAGACCAGCCACAGTTCAAGTCTTCAGTAGCCACATGTGGCTAGCAGCTACAATACTGGACAGTCAGGTATAGAGAATCATTGTTATTGACCTTGAGGGAACTCAGCTCCAGAAATTTTTTTGCCTGTGTCTCTATGTTTCAAGTATCAGGTTTTCAGAAGAGAGAATCTCATTGGTTCATCTTGGGCCTACTTTGGACCAATCAGCCATGGCCAGGGACCATGATGTAAAATTGAAGAACTGACCACTGGGGCCATGTTGGATGAAGGTGGAGCTGCAAGTCAGGCAGATATCCTAAGAGGGAGAAAATGCACCTTTATGTTAATATTTAATCTTTTTACATGCAGCATTATAGTGATCATGTCTTTTATTTTCCATATTTCCTGCTGCTTTGACATCTTGAGTCCTTGCTGAACCTAGAGATACTGTACTTCCCCTCCCAGGGTTGGCCAGTTCCTGGAGATAGTAAAGGACTTGCCTGCAAGGAAGTGTGCCTTTCTTGTGCAAACCACCAATCCATGCCCCAACCACCCCTTTATCAGGCTCTCACACTCAGGCCAGGGATGAGGAAACTAGGAGCAGCCCCTATGCCCCAGAGCCCACTGAGGTTACCAAACTAGCCGATCTTTTTTTTTCATTATTTTCCTTCTAGTTTAATTGAGATATAATCGACATATAGCACTAGAAAAGTTTAAGGTGTAAGCATGATGATCTGACTTACATACGTCATGAAGTGATTATCACGATGAGTTAGTGAATATCCATCGTCTCATGTAGACACAAAATTAAAGAAATAGAAAAAAAATTTTTGCACATGATGGGAGCTCAGGGTTTACTCTCTTAACAACTTTCATGGGCCTTCCCTGGTGGTCCAGTGGTTCAGACTCTGCACTTCCACTGCAGGGAGCATGGGTTCAATCCCTGGTCAGAGAACTAAGATCCCTCATGCCACATGGCGTAGCCAAAAAAAATTTAAAAACCCAAAACTTTCATATATAACATACATCAGTGTTAGTTATGCTTATCATATTGTACCTTACATCACTAGTACTCATTTATCTTGTAACAGGAAGTCAAAGTAGCCAGTCTTAAGCCTGCTTCCCCTTGGAAACCACAGTGAAGCCTCCTTCCTACATTTTCCCTCCCCTCCCTCTACCTCCTGACCAGCCCTGGTGCTTCCCCATGTGGCCCTGTGTGTTGTGCTTCCTGTTTCTAGGTGTCTGTAAGTATAAGTTTCTTCCTTCATCATGGTCATTTTTGTGTCTGTGTGTCTTAATGTACCTGATTAAAACAAATCCTGGATTTGTTTTAATCCAGGACCTTAAACTTGAAGGTTTCCACGTACAAGATGGTCTTCTTCCCATTTGTCCAGGTTTCCCACTGCCTTAGGACAACCTCTGTCTTCATTTTTCATGAATCTTTCCAGAGTTTAAGTATACAAGCAAATACAAATATTTTCCCTCTTTTTTATCAAAAAGGCAGCATAATATATGCACTGAAATAGCTTTTAATCATCTCATGTCTAATGATGTCATTTTTCCTGTTCTTGATGTGTTTGTAGGAATTTTAATAAGTTCTTACATAGTCATATGTAGTTCATTTAGTTCTTGTGTTATTATTTAATCTGCCACACCAGTAGATCTCTTCATTCCTGTCTGTTTTTTTTGGGGGGGGCTGCATTTGATCTTCGTTGCCGTGCGCGGTCTTTCTCTAGTTGTGGCGAGAGGGGGCTACTCTTTGTTTCTGTGCGCAGGCTTCTCATTGCAGTGGCTTCTCTCGTTGCAGAGCACAGGCTCTAGGTGCACGGGCTCAGTAGTTGTGGCATGCGGGCTCAATAGTTGTGGCGCATGGGCTCTAGAGTGCAGGCTCAGTAGCTGTGGTGCACAGGCTTAGTTGCTCCGTGTCACGTGGGATCTTCCTGGACCAGGGCTCAAACCCATGTCCCCTGCATTGGCAGGCAGATTCTTAACCACTGCGCCACCAGGGAAGTCCCTCCTCTTGTATTTTAAACTACTGGAGGTGAAAGCTCTGTATTATTTGTCTCTGACAGCGCTTCATCTATTACAGTGCTTCCCGCACGGTCAGTAAAAGTGAGCTAAAGTGAAAAAGATGATGAACAGATCTTCGTGGAATAAATGAGTTAATATTAGGAAAACGTGTGCAACACCTATCCTTTTCCAATAGTAACCAATTTCATATTCATTGTACTTTTAAAATCGTTAAAGACATGTACAGTTGTCTCAGTTTCTTTCTGTTTGGAATGGGTTTTTGTTGTTGTTTTATTTTGTTGTTGTTTTGCATTTTAAGGATAGGCTGATAGTATTTGGGAGCTTGGAAAAAGATAAGTATAAAACTCATATCAGGGCTTCCCTGGTGGCGCAGTGGTTAAGAATCTGCCTGCCAATGCAGAAGACACGGGTTCAACCCCTGGTCCGGGAAGATCCCATATGCTGTGGAGCAACTAAGCCTGTGCGCCACAACTACTGAGCCTGTGCTCTAGAGCCTGCAAGCCACAACTACTGAGCTCATGTGCCACAGCTACTGAAGCCCACGCCTAGAGCCCTGCTCCACAACAAAGAGAAGCCACCGCAATAAGAAGCCCGCGCACCGCAACGAAGAGTAGCCCCCGCTCTCCACAACTAGAGAGAGCCCGTGTGCAGCAATGAAGACCCAACACAGCCAAAAATAAAATAAATTAAATAAATAAAATTTTAAAATTATAAATAAATAAAATAAAAATACCATACACTTAAATAAAATAAATTTATTAAAAAACTCGTATCAGAACATCATTCAAACCTAACATATGTAAATAGCCTCCTCAAAAAAATGAGTCAAGGTTTAGTATTTTTCTTACAAGGAACGGGCTTACATTCTTATTTGGGAACTTTTTGTGAGGAACACGAAGGCATAAGGCAAAGAGAGCGTAAATCAAACCAACGTGGGGACAAAAGAAAGAATGAGACGTCCCCAGGAGGTCTGTTAGAAGCTAAATGGCACACAGAGCTCCTGCTTCACGATGGCTCCGGTATGAATTTTAATCTGTGCTCTTTACAGTCCATGGCAAGGTTTTCCTTTAGGAGTGGTCTGCAGTAAGGAAGGTCTAATCCCCTCCCAATGCCACGAGGGGGTTATAGGTCCTTTTAAAAACCTTTTTCCTCTTGGGGAAAACAGTCACTTGTTCTTCTCACACAGCTGCATTTTCACCAAGCAGGACAAAACGCAATCCTGAATTTGGTGGATTCCAAACATCATCACCCCCTTTGTTATCAACAGCAAATATTTATCTAGGGCAGGGACCTCATCTTTGCTCTCGTGTCCCTGGAACCTAGCACCGTGCCCTGTCTGTGTTTGTCGAGCCAAGATAAGAAGTCTGCTTCCAAGGAACCAACAGTTGACGGTGAACCTTAGCTCCTTGTACACCATTATACAAATCAGATTAAAATAATTTTAAAATCTTAAGCATTTTAAAACATGGGGGTATTACACAAGTAAAAGTGCAAATCTTAAGTTAGCAGCTTAATGAACTTTTACAAATGAATGCATTTGCAAAGCCACCACCCAGATCAGAGCAGAGCACATTTCTAACACCCCAGAGGCCTTCTTTATGTCTCCCCAAGAGGATATGACTTGTATCCTCTTAGATTAATCTTGCCTGTTTTTTGAACACTATAGAAATGGAATTTTACAATGTATTCTCTTTTGGGTCCTGCCTCTTTCACTTACCACTCTGTGAGTTTCATCTTTGCCATTGCATGTACCAGTACTTAGTTCTTTTTCAGTGCTGAGTAGTTTTCCATAGTACGAACACACTGCAATTTACACACCCATTCTCCTGAGTGGACACTTGGGAAGCTCCCAGTTTAGGTTGTCATAAATAAAGAATGTTATGAACATTCTTATACATATCTTTTTTTAAAATTCTGTTTATTTATTTGATGACTTTTTTGTGTGTTTGTACTATTTTATGAATCTAACATGTGTGTAGATTTATACAACCACAATGCAGTCCCATCACCCCAAAGAACTCTGTGCTACCCCTCACCTCTCAACCCTGACAGCCACTGATTTAGTCTCCACCACTACAGTTGTGTCCATTTGAGAATGTCATATAGATGGAATTACATAGTACGGAACCACTGGAGACAGGCTTCTTTCACTCAGGTAATTACTTTGATATCCATCAACAGTACATCTCTTTTCATTTGCTGACAGGTTATATGCCTTTTGATGGACATCAACACTCACTTCTACTGGGTAGGAGTAGTGAGTGGAGTGGAATGGCTTGATCAGATTTTCTTCCATGTTGAACTTTAGTAGGTACAGCTAAACATTTTTCCAAAGAGGTGGAGCCAGCAACGCAAGCGATTCCAATCGCTCCCTGTCTTCACCAGCTTGTGGGAACCTTCTGCTTAGTCTGATTGTACGCTTTAGCCATTCTTGTAGGTGGGAATGTAAATTAGGTTTTACAGTTTGTCCTAAATCATAGAAAGATTTAGTCATCTTCTGCAGCAGATGCTCTTGGTGCCCTGCCCGGGTCGCCTGGGATCCCTGTTACTGTCGCCCCGCTGCTGCAGGTGCTGTTGCTAAAGGTTCATACCTGCAACTTTATCCAGGGCTTGCCCTTGGACCATGAGAGCTGCCATGCAGTTTTCATCCACCCCCCCCACCCCCGACCACCCCTCCACCCCAAACACACAGCCAGGGGTGCAAAAGGCCGGTTCCCTTGCCGCAAGGATTCCCAATGTTGCAGTTTATACTTCAGCGCTCCACACAGGATCAGGCTGAGACTGACTTCACCTGAAACCACGTTCATGTTTGCGTCTCCTGCTCCCCTCACCGCCTTACAAGCTTGTCCTCTGAGCACCCCCAATAAAGCACATGGACAAGAACCCTCCATTTTCAGCTCTGCTTCTGCTTCTAGGGACCCTGACCCAAGACAGCTTTGCAGTGGTTATTTCTCCATCCTCCGCCCCCAAAGGGTCTGCTTTCTGTTTTACTGTCTTCTTAGAAAAACTAGACGTTTGATTACAACTGATAGAAAAACCTGATAAGCAGTAGCTTAAACAAACAAGTGTTTGTCTGTTTATTTTCTCAAGCACCAATGTGACAAGTGCCAGTTAAGCTGCACGTTTCCACGCAGAACTACGAGAAAAATGAAATTACCCTTGACCATCTCACTTGCTCTCCGGGACCCCCTGCCCGTGTGGGTCCCTCCTTCTACTTGCTTTCCCTCCATGAGTCCCCGTGATCTCTGAACGTTCACTCCATTTTCAAACAGTACCCCCTGAGAATTTTCAGGTTCTTGGGGTGCTTCAAAGACTTTGCACACAAGAATTACTATATTATGCCAAACAATCGAATTTTTTAAAATCCTGAAATCTTTATCAGGAGGTAAATTAATAACTAGCCAGTTAATTTCATTAAACTGTTCACAACATCCATCTAGCTCTTTCTCTTTGTAGGAAGTGATTAAAGAAATTCATCCATGCTCAGGTGTTAATGACGTTCACTAATTCAGTTAGTGTTTTTGGGGGGTCTGATCCATGCTCTAAACTGGGTGGGGCGGTTACAAAATGAACAATATTTTGGCCTCTCTTCTAAAGACCCTGCATGCACATGTTTCATTACATTTTTCACTCTACCGTAATTGTCGGTTTGCTGGTTTATCTTGCCTATTAGATTGTAAGCTTCTTAAGGGCAAAGACTGTGTTTATCTCTGTGTTTCTATAACTAGCGTAGTGCCTGGAACATCCCATACACATGTGCCAAAAGCAGAGTCACAGAGAAGGATGAGGGGGGACAGAGAAAGAGAGGCAAGAAGGGGCGGGGTGGGTTAAAGATGGCCACCCATTCTTTGCAGTTTTCCCACTGAGACCCTCAAACCCCCTTTTCACATGGGGTGATCTTGTGACTTGTTGGTACCAATAAAATGGGGCAGACGTGATGCAATTCCAGGCCTAAGTTCTAAGAAGATCAGGCAGCTTCTGCTTTTGCTGCCTGTGGGAAATTAGCCCCCTGTTAGATGTCCAAATATCCTGAGGCTACCATGCTGTCAGGAAGCCCAAGATAACCTCATGGAGAGGCCACGCAGAGCAGAATGGAGGGAACCCAGCCAAGAACAAGGACTGAAGCCTAGACTTTACAACCCTGGTTGAATTGTCCTAACCAGACCTCAGCTTTTTGAGCCCATCCAGATGAAGCCCCAGATAGCACAGAACACAGACGAGCTGTTCCCACTATGCTGCCATCGAGTTCCTGACCCACTAAATTGTGTTCAAGCAAAATGGTGTCTTAAGCCCCTAAGGGTGGGGATGGTTTGTTGCACAGCAAAAGATACCTGAAATGGGAAGTATTCACCAGCAAAAGGACAATTTATTGTTTCATCATTCTCAGTAGCTTTTATTCGATTTAAGATATGCCTGTGAAAAGAGAGCAATTCTTAGTACAAAGTAAAAGTTGTAATAGTGGAGATGTTTTCGGGCAGAGAAGAATTTTCTGACACATTCCTCGTATCCTATGAAGGGTAAGGCGTGCCTTAGTTGGTCATATTGGATGCCTTGATCAGGGCTAGGAGGGAAGCTGGGGAGCCCCCTGCACGTGTTGAAACTCAGTTACCTACCCCCGTCGGTCGGGGAGCTCAGGTCAACGAATGACGCGGGTCAGTGACGGCAGGTAGGGAACGGTGGGAACAGTGGACTGGGAACCACCTGCACTCAACTCCAGCCAATCATGGTCTTGAAGGAACATGGTCTTGAAGATCCTGTGTTGCTGGATCTTCAATTTTTCCCAAAGCAAAATAGCCAGATTTTTATATGAAATCTCCAGATTTTATATCTGGGCTATAAAATATGTTGGGCTTTCCACTTGAGCTCCCCAGTCCAGTGAATGAGAGCACTGGATGAGGTGCCAAACTCATCATACATTGCACATGTGTCTCTCCAGGCATCCTATGACTTTTGGGAATGAAAAGTGGTCTATGTGCTTCTCAGCAAAGTCCAACTGGATCAGAATCAGTGCTTGAAGTTCTAAGTGTTGGTGAGACATGGAGCAACCACATCTAACGGGTATGTGAACTGGTACAACCACTTTGGAGAACGGTTTGGCAATAAATACTAAGACTGAGCTTGTACCTGCCCCATCCCTGTGGCCCAGCAATGCCACTCCAGGGTAAACACCCAAGAGAAATGCAATATATGTTCACCAAGAGACGTGTACAGAAATGTGTACAGGAGCACTATTGGTAGTAGTCAAATACTGGAAACAAATAGTGTCCATCAATGCTAGGATGGATAAACAAAGCATTGATCAAGAGAGTATTACAGGGCTTCCCTGGTGGCGCGGTGGTTGAGAGTCCGCCTGCCGATGCAGAGGACACGGGTTCGTGCCCCGGTCCAGGAAGATCCCACATGCCGCGGAGCGGCTGGGCCCGTGAGCCATGGCCGCTGAGCCTGCGCGTCCAGAGCCTGTGCTCCGCGACGGGAGAGGCCACAACAGTGAGAGGCCCGCAAACCACAAAAAAAAAAAAAGAGAGAGAGAGTATTACACAACAATGCAAAAAAAAACCACACACACACAAAAATACCCACACACAATAGAAATGTACTGCATGTTTACTGCATGAAAAAAACATAGATAAATCTCACAAACAAAATGTTGAGTGAAAGAATTAGACATGGAAGAAACCATACAGTATGGTATACAGTATATGAGGGTTCTGGTTTCCCCACATTTCCACCAACACTTGGCATATAAAGTTCAAAAATAGGCAAAATGAATCTATGATTTAGGCTGATAGAGGTTACTCTTGACAGGACCGAGTGTAAGGAGGCTTCTGGTGCCCTGGTCATGTTTTGTTACTTGTCTATGAGCTGGATACATGGATGTATTCAATTTGTAAAAAATTTACTGAGCTATACATTTTTGATTTGTACACTTTTCTGTATGTATGTTGTATTTCAATCAAATTTTTAAAAAACAAGATTTGAAAAATGTAGCACTTCTCTTGATCTGGGACAAGCCTCTAGCTACCTGGCCTGGACATGTAGCGTGAGAGAACCTTTGTTTTCTTAAGTATCCAGAAAATACTGCCAGTGCTCTGGGACGGCTGCTAACTGTCCTCTCTGATTTCTTCTCCGTCGTCCTGGATACAGGGCAGCCTAACTGGCCTCTCATTTCCCAGTCTCTCATCCTGGGCCAGTCGGAAGTCGGCAGATGTGAAGGATGTGAGCAGCTTTCTAGTTACCTACAGCTTACAACGAGCCACATGCTGTGGCTTTCTCAGGTGCCTCAATGTGGAGATGGCAAGGATCCACCTTTGACCATACAGACAAAAAAGGAAAAAAACAAAACAAAACAACCCAGGGGATGGTGGAGCCACAGAATGGAAAGCAAGCAGGTCTCTGATGTCCACGTGACTCAGAATCACCCTGTCATCCTGCATGAGCTGGAATGTTGACTTGGGAGAAACGAGCCTCTTTTTCACTTAAGTTGTTGTATTTGGGGGTCACTTTGTTACAGCAGCTAATCCTCTGCCCTTTCCCAGACATTTCACAGGGCAGCTGTCCTCACATCCCCACAGGCAGCAGGGTCTTAGGGCTCAGGGGCTGCAGCTGTGGAATTGCTGAATACGCCGAAGTCAGTCAGAATTACCGTGTACTCTGGGTCCTTTGAAGCCATAACCGTGGGAAGGCATTGAAAGAAACGTTGAGTGTGGATATGAGAGGTTAGAGCACTGATTCTCAAAGCAAGGCCCCCGGAACAGCAGCCACCACGTCACTGAGAGCTCGTTAGAAATGCAAATTCTTGGGTCCCACCCAGATGGAATGAATCAGAGGCTCGGGGATGGGGCTCAGCAATGTACGCGTTGGTAAGCCTGCCAGGGGTTCTAATGCCCACTCCAGTTCGCGAACTACTGGTTTAGAGGGGTCAGGAAACTTTTTCCGGAAAGGGCCAGATAGTAAATATCTTAGGCTCTACAGGCCACACAGTCTCCGTGGCAGTGACTTGGCTCTGCCAGGACAGGGTGGAAGAAGCCACAGACCACATGGAAATGGGCCTTAGAGAATCAGCTAAATGCAGGACAATGTGATCTTATTTTTGAGAAAGAGAATGTCCCCCGAGCCTCCATCTCCCCTGTGGTCAGTCTTAAAGTCTATACCAGGCACCCTCAGGGCTCCCAGTTCTGAGTCCCTTATCCTCTGTGGCTGAGCCTCCACTCCAGGTTCCCTGCCTCACCCCCACCCACACCTCTAAAATCTGCTCTCTGTGAAATTCTATTACGATTATTAAAGTCTGAGCGCTAAGAGTGCCACCTCTCCCAGAGGCCTTTGCATATGACTTGGGACACCTGCTGGTGGTGGCAGGGGGGAGTCTTGTGTCCAGCGTTGGCCTGAGCTCATCCATGGGCAGGTGTTTACAGAGTACGGGAAGGCTTCCTGTCCTCGTGAAGGTGACTTCAGGGGACAGACTCCGCTTTCATGTAAATCCTGCTCTGTCTGTTTTGGGCTCAGATATTCCTGGAAGAAAAGTAGAAATCTACTGCCTTTTAAGGGTTTAGATTGCGGTGTTCAGCGGAGCTGCTGGCATCTTGTTCTGTCCTGGGTTCAGAGAACCTGCAGGGAGGAGCCCCAGTGGGACATCCTGGCCATCCCTCCTGGGCTGGGGGTGCCTGGCCTCGCAGGGATCAGGCAGGTTTTCCCTCCTGTGGAGGCAGAGAACTGTCCCCCTGACCCCCATGTCTCTCTACACAAACCTGCTAACAGCCTAGGGCCACGGGAGGCAAACATCCCCTCTCTCTCAGGAAGCTGACCTGGGGAGACCCCTTTTCTCCCCCATCTGATATCCCTGAGGAATCTTAGTCACAAGTCAAATTGGGTTTAAACTAAATAGGGGATTCCTAGCTTATTTAAGTAAAAACATGAGGAGTAATTCTGCCTTGAAGCACAGTTTGGTTCAGGGGCTCAGATGTCACCACAGGGCCTGGCTCTTCATTCAGCCTCTGGAAGCCTCTCTGTGGGCTCTCTTTTCAGATGGCCTGGCAAGATGACTCCAGCAAATCCAGGCTTCATCCTTGTATTGGTCAAGGTTCTCGGAAAATCAGAACCAGAACCAAGAGGATATCTACCCAGAACCAAGAGGATATCTACCCACCTATCTGTACACACATATGCACATCTATCTATCTATCTATCTATCCTTTTGAAACTTTAAAAGGAGAACTTATACTTCTTTTGCTTGACTCAGTGGGGTTTTTGTTTGCTTGTTTTTTTTAAATTAATTTATTTAATTAATTAATTTTTGGCTGCATTGGGTCTTCTTTGCTGCGCTCGGGCTTTCTCTAGTTGCGGCAAGTGGGGGTTACTCTTTGTTGCAGTGCATGGGCTTCTCATTGTAGTGTCTTCTCTTGTTGCAGAGCACGGGCTCTAGGCACGTGGGCTTCAGTAGTTGTGGCACACAGGCTCAGTAGTTGTGGCTCGCAGAGTCTAGAGCGCAGGCTCAGTAGTTGTGGCACACGGGCTCAGTTGCTCTGCGGCATGTGGGATCTTCCCAGACCACGGGTTGAACCTGTGTCCTCTGTATTGGCAGGCGGATTATTAACCACTGCGCCACCAGGGAAGCCCCTGTTTACTTGGTTTTTAAAACTATTTTACTATGATCTGTTTACTTTGTGGTGTCTGGATCTTCTGATTTTTTTGCTGCAGGGGCTTCAGAAAAGAATGTTTTTCCTTCTTTGCTTTTCTTTCTATTTTCATAGAGTAATTTGTATAACATGGGAATTAGCTGATCTTTATGACTTAGACACTTGAAGGATTTCACTGGTAAATTATTTGGTCCTAAGTGATTTTTTCAAAGTATTTAAACTTTTAAAAAAGTTTTCAAAGTAGTTTTAAAGTATTTAAACTTTTAAAAAATTTTATTATAAATGTGTCTTTTTGTAAGGAGTTTGTAATTGAGTTAGAAATAGAGTACTTGTCTTTAAAGGGGAGGGGCTTACATTTTCTTATTTTAAAACATAATCTTTATTCTTCAGAGCAGTTTTGGATTTACAGGAAAATTACAGAGATAATACAAAGACCTCCTGTATACCCCAAGCCCAGTTTTCCTTATTATTAGTGTCGTATATGTGTGATATATTTGTTACAATTAATTAACCAATATTGATACATTATGGTTAATTAAAGTTAATATTTTATTCAGATTTCCTTGGTTTTTATGTAATGTCTTCTTTTTTCCTTTTCCATTATGGGTATTACAGGATATTGAATATAGTTCCCTGTGCTATACAGTAGGACCTTGTTGTTTATCTATTTTATATATAGTAGTTTGTATCTGTTAATCCCAAACTCCTAATTTATCCTTCCTTCACTTCCTTTCCCCTTTGGTAACTGTAAGTTTGTTTTCTGTTTGTGAATCTGTTTCTGTTTTATAAATAAGTTCATTTGTATCATATTTTAGATTCCACATATAAGTGATATCATATAGTATTTGTCTCTGTCTGACTTGCTTCACTTAGTATGAGAATCTCTAGGTCCATCCACATTGCTGCAAATGGCATTATTTCGTTCTTTTTTATGGCTGAGTAATATTCCATCGTATGTATGTACTACATCTTCTTATCCATTCCTCTGTCGATGGATATTTATGTTGCTTCCATGTCTTCGCTATTGGAAATAGTGCTGCTATGAACATTGGGGTGCATTAGAGATTTCTCTGGGTATATGCCCAGTAGTGGGATTGCTGGATCATATGGTAAGTCTCTTTTTAGTTTTTTAAGGAACCTCCATACTGTCCTCCATAGCGGTTGCACCAATTTACATTCCCACCAACAGTGTAGGAGGGTTCCCTTTTCTCCACATCTTCTCCAGCATTTATTATTTGTAGACTTTTTAATGATGGCCACATAATGTCCTATTTCTGTCCCAGGATCCTACCTAGGACACCACGTTGCATTCAGTCATTAGGTGTCCTTAAGCTCCTCTTGACTGTGACAGTTTCTCAGATTTTCCTTGTTTTGTGGTGCTATTGTCAGTTTTGAGGAGTACAAGCAAGTATTTTGTAGAATGTTTCTTAATGGAGTTTATCTGAGGTTTTTCTCATGGCAAGGCTGGGGTTATAAGTTTTGGGGGAGGTAAAGTGCCATTTTCGTCACGTCTTATCAAGAGTGCGCATGACGCACCTGACTTACCACATTTGATGTCGATCTTGATCACCTGGATGAGATAGTGTTTATCAGGTTTCTCCACTAAAGTTACTCTTGTTTTCCTTTCTGTACTGTCCTCTTTGGGAAAAAAAAGTCACTGTGCAACCCACACTTGAGGATGGGGAGTCAGGCTTCACTTCCCTGAGGACGGTGCAGTAGCACAATGCTGCCCTCCTCCCAGCTGCCCACGCCCTAGTCCCTGGAACCTGTCAATATGTCTCAGACAGCAAAGAGGAATTAAGGATGCAGAGGGGTGGAGAGAGAAAGGAGGGATCAAGGATTCTTCCTCTGGGGCTGCTGAATGAACACCATTTATTGACGTAGGGAAGGCTGGGGCAGGGACGGGGGTGGGGGGGAGGAGAAATTTCGAGGAAACCGTCAAGACTTTTTCAGACTTACTGGGATGGTCAGGAGACACACAGATGGAGATACCAAATAAACAGCTGATCTGGGGGAATCTGGAACTCTAAGGAAGGTGTGGGTTGTACCTATGACTTTGAAGGTCAAGAGATTTAACAATAAGGAATGGGTGAGATCTCCTTGGGAAAGAATGCAGGTAGGGAAGTGAAAGGAGTCAGCACCAAGCTCTGAGGAAGAGTTGAGAACAAAAGCCAAGCTGGAGGGGGTTCACGGGAGGAAGAGTGAAGAGAGAGTGAAAAAGCGTAGGTACATATCGTAGAGAACATATGTGGTTCTCAAACCCAGATGATTAGCAGAACCGCCTGGAGGGCTTGTAAAGCCCAGACTCCTGGGCCCAGAGGTCTTGGGTGTCACCTGGTGATTTGCATTTCTAACAAATTCATGGGTCATGCTGATGCTGCTAGCCTGAGGACCACAGCTTGAGACCCACTGGCAAAATAAACACTTTTGATATGAATGGGCATCAGAAAACTGGAGGGCAGGGGGGATAAAGGAAGAATTTTTAAAGATTGAAGTTGAAGGGTATTTGCTTGCTGATGGGAGTGATTGATAGGGTGAGAGAGACGGACGATACAGAAAAAAAGGGATAAATGAAGGGGCAAAGTCCTTGATTCTGCAAATGGGGCTGGATTTGGAGCATCATAGGGGCTTTGGCCTCTGGTAGGAGCTGGACTTTTACCCCATGGTAGCAAGTGTGCATAGGTTTGGCGGATTAGACGTGGAACATTGAGCAAGCTTGTACCAGGGAGCTTCCATACCACCATAAAGAATGAAGAGTGTGTCTGGAAGCTTTCGTATTCTGTATTCTCAGGGAAGAATGAAAGCAGAGTGGAGAAGATGATGGAGGAGGTTTGAGGCAAGGGGACAAGGTATGAACCTGTTGTCTTAGGGAACAAAAAGTCAATTTCCTGGACCAGCCTAATAGAACTTTCTGAAATCAGAAAAATGTTCTATAATCTGTGCTGTCTAGTATGGTAGCCACTAGCCACATAAGACAATTTATATTTAACTTAATTTACATTAAATAAAAGTAGAGATTTAGTTCCTTAGCTCACTAGGCACATCTCATGCCTCAGTGGCGCATTCTTAGAGAAACAGATTTGGGCTGTGGAACTGAGTTGAAGGTGGGCCTGGGGTTTGTGAAACCAGCTGGCCCTGGTTGGTCATTTTTCTTCAGCAACGCTCACCAGTTCAGGGCCAGGGCCAGAGAAGGGGGATGATACAGGACTTTCAGGGTGGAGCTTTTTCAGATTTGTAGGACAAAGGGAGAGAAGACCAAAGCATCAAGGGTACTGGCGATGGAGTGGCTACAATGCAGGACTGTAGAGTGTCTGGTGCAGGACGTGAACGAGAAGAACATTGAAGACAAGAGGACTCTCAAATGTGTCCTCACTGTGGACAGAATAAAGCATTTATCTTACTTTATCTGTAAACTGTATCTCAAGGATACATTTTTTTTTTTTTTTTTTTTGGTGGTACGTGGGCCTCTCACTATTGTGGCCTCCCCCATTGCGGAGCACAGGCTCCAGACGCGCAGGCTCAGCAGCCATGGCTCACGGGCCCAGCCGCTCCGCGGCATGTGGGATCTTCCCAGACCGGGGCACGAACCCGTGTGCCCTGCATCGGCAGGCGGACTCCCAACCACTGCGCCACCAGGGAAGCCTAAGGATACATTTTTGACAAGGGGAAGCTTCTCATTATGCAACATTCCAGCTAATAAAGAAGGAATGATAGAATTAGAGGATAACAATCTATAAATCCCTAATGAAATAACAGATATAGGCGATGCTCATCAATGGCTGCTAAAACCACAAAGACGAGGGACAAGATATTTTATGCTGCTTGATGGAAGAATTCAAATGCAGTCTTGCCAAAAAACCAGCTCTGAGTCTGACCTGGCTTCTAGATCCAACAACCCCTTCACAGAACATGTTAGCGCCAGGGGGATAGAATCAGCACATCTAAATTGTGGGAAATTCTACCAGATACACGACTTGGCTTCTTGAACAAATTAATTACAATGCGGGAAAAAAGAGATGGAGAAGAAATCTAAAAGAGATTTATGAGACACGTCAATAATAACTGATTGTGGTTATGTTGTTTACGATCCTTATATTTTAAGAATATGAACTAAAATACTCACAGGTGAAATTACATATCTGGGATATATTTCAAAATGAGCCCAATGGTGGGGGCATAAATAAAGGAAGAGGGGCTACTGGAGGATTAGTGGTAGCTGATGAGGGGTACTGGGGGCTTCATTATACTATTCTTTCTTTTTAATTTTTAATTTATTTATATTTTGGCTGTGTTGGGTCTTCATTGCTGCATGTGGGCTTTCTCTAGTTACGGAGAACGGAGGCTACTTTTCATTGCGGTGCATGGGTTTCTCATTGCGGTGCATGGGTTTCTCATTGCGGTGACTTCTTTTGTTGCAGAGCAAGAGCTCCAGGCGCTCAGGCTTCAGTTGTTGTGGCACGCGGGCTCAGTAGTAGTGGCTCACAGGCTCTAGAGTGCAGGATCAGTAGTTGTGGCGCATGGGCTTAGTTGCTCCCCGGCATGTGGGATCTTCCCGGATCAGGGCTCGAACCCGTGTCCCCTTCATTGGCAGGCAGATTCCTAACCACTGCACCACCAGGGAAGTCCCTATACTATTCTTTCTACTTTCTGTATATTTGAAATTTTCTATCATGAAAAGGTTAAATAAAATAATCCCTCCTACACTGGATGCTCTTCCCAGATACGAACTTGTCTCTCTCCTTCCTTTCACAGCCAAGCATCTTGAAGGAATTGTCTCTGCTGTTTCTTCACATCCTTAGTCTCTGCCCATGCCTTGCACCATGCAGTCTTGATCTGCCCGTGTTCCTTTCTCAGACCTGCTCAGCCTAAGTTCCTCCAAAACAGGGAACATTCTTCTGCCCTCACTTCCCTGACACTATTGGTCACATCTTTCTTTTCAAGCTCTCCAAACCAGGACAACTAGAGTCAGACAACAAGAGCTCGTATCAGATTGGCCACATCTTGGCTTGATCTTACTGGAGAAGCGCTCTCATTCTCCATCTCCCCAGCTCAAAAATGATGATAATAATAGTGTCTGCCTGTCCTGGGTACTTACTGCCGTGTAACAATCCACCCCCAAACTGAGGAGCTTGAAACACTATTTATGATCTCCTACGGTTCTGGGGGTTAGTGGTCTCAGTCGGGCAGCTGTAGTCAGATGGTGCCCAGGGCTTAGGTTGCCTTCACTCACATGCCTGGCCCCAGATTGGAGTGGCTGGAGCAGCTGGAACTGGCCGGGCATCTCGCTTTCCCCGTGTGGCCTCTCTCCATAGGTAGCTCGGGCTTCCTCTCAGGATACTTGGACTTTTTACATGCCAGCTAGCTTCCCCCAGAGTGGGCATTCAATGAGACAGGAAATAAAACTTCTCAGTCTGCAATCTGGCACAACCTCACTTCCACCATATCTATTGGTCAAAGCTATTGCAGAGCCTGCTAGGATTCCAAAGCGGGGGACTTGGTGAAGTACCAAGGAGAAAGTCTCAAAGTCATTCAGCTGTGAAACAAACCTAATCTTTATTATAAATAGACTCTCTTCCCCACACCCTTTCTCTTTCTCTCTCTCTTAGCAGTGGCTTAAACAATACAGGGTATTTTTCTCTCATTATAAAGAATATGAAAATGAACAGTTGCCGGCATTCTTTCAGCTGCTCAAGGATTCCTTCAAAGGCCCATGCTCTTTCTTTCTGCTCTGCCAACATTGGCACATGGGCTCTCATCATTGTGCTGCCATCCTCATGGTCACAAGATGGCTGCCACACCTCCAGACATCATATCCAAGCCGAGTTCTGCCTGGGACTCCTTGGATGCAACTATGTCACATGGCCATAACTAGCTGAAAGGGATGCTGGGAAAGAGAGTGGAGCTTGGTACATTACTATGCCACATGAAATTGGAGGTCTGTCACCAAGGAAAAAATGGAGAATGGATATCTAGTAGACCACATTGTGTCAGCCATGTTTCCCTAAGTAGCTCATTGCTTGGCACTTGGTAGGTCGTAAATATGCAACAATGATGGACTGTGGCCACTGTGGATTAGAAATCAGGACCCCAGGTCACCTCCTCTAAGAGAGAGTCCCTACCCTTCACCCTGAGATAGAATTAACTACATCCTCTGCCCAGCAATACCCAGGACAGGCTTTTATCAAAGCACGTGAAAGACTTAGGACTCATTTTAAATTTACATTTCTGTCTCCTTCTTCTCGATGCGACCCTTTGAGGTCAGGAGCCCAGATTTGTTCCCCTTTGGGTCCCCATCACCTAGCAGGATGGGGAAATTAATGTGATATTGACCTCCAGGTTTGGAGAGTTTTGATAATAGAAGGTCTACTTAGGAAAAGTGAAGGAAATCAGAAGACGAGAAAACAAAACAGAAGAAACATTCAGAGCCAGTCACAAAATTCTCTTGAAAATAGGCTTATAAGGTGCATTAATTAGCAAGTAAAATTACTCATGCTGGTTCAGTAAAAAGGAGAGTAAAACCAAAAAAAAGAAAAAAGAAAAACCAACAACAAAAAACCTAAAAACAACAACAACAAAAAACAAACCTAGAAGGTGGTTAAAGAGAATAGAAATTAGGAGGAAAAAGCACAAGAGGAAGGGAGAAAAGAAAGGAGAGGAGGAAAGAAGGAAGGGAAGGTGGATGTTGGTTTCCTGGGGCTGCTATAACAAATTACTACAAACTTGGTGGCTTAAACAACAGAAATGTATTCTTTCTTTCTTTTTTTTTTTTTTTTTTTTAAATATCTATTTATTTGGCTGTGCTGGGTCTTAGTTGCTACTCGGGGGATCTTCGTTGCTGCATCCAAACACTTAGTTGCGGCATGTGGGATCTAGTTCCCTGACCAGGGATCGAACCCAGGCCACCTGCACTGCAAGCATGGAGTCTTAGCCACTGGACCACCAGGGAAGTCCCCAAAATACATTCTTTCACAGTTGTAGAAGCCAGAAATCTGAAATCAGTATCCCTGGGCTGAAATCAAGGTGTCAGCAGGGCCATCCTCCCTCTGGAGTCTCCAGAGGAGACTGCTCCTGCCTCTTGCAGGTCTGGGGGCAGCTGGTGTTCCTTAGCTTGTGGCCGCATCACTCCAGTCTCTGCATCCGTGCTCACATGGTCTCCCCTTCTGTCCGTGTGATGCCCCCCTCTGTCTCCTCTTACAGGGACACTTGTCACGGCATTTACCCTCCCCCCAGCAGATAATCCCGGATAACCTCCTCATCTGAAGATCTTTAACCTAATCACCTCTGCAGAGACTCCTTTTCCAAATAATATCACATTCCTGGTTTCCGGGGCATTTTTCAGCCGAGGAGAGGACATGGATGCGTCAGCTCCCCCACTTGAAAAGCCGCCTCCCTTTAGAACTACATTGGCCCCAAATCATCCTTTCCAACACCAGCCTGCGGTATCTTAGCTCTGTGTACGCACCACCGTTCCATCACACGGTGGCCGTGAGAACATGCCGCTCCTGTCCCCACCTGCGGGAGTGTGATGGGCCCTGGACCTCAGCTGCTGCTCTGAAGCAGGGGCTGCTCCAGCCGGTGACTGAGCACAGCAGGGATACTGAGGCTGCCGCCGACCCCCGGGAGGGCCCTCTGAGAGGTGACTTTGGCTGAGGACTCCCTGAAGGCCTTGCTGGCTAGGCCTTAGAATTACGCGGCTGTCTAAGACCATCCACCCAGCCTCCCTCCCTCCCACTCTCTGTCACTGGGGTCCGGACTGGAGCCTGGTCGGACAGTTCTCCAAATTTTCCCAGTCCCTTCTCTTGTTTTGTTTTGTTTTGTTTTTGTTTTTTTGGCCGTACTACATGGCTGGCAGCATCTTAGTTGCCCCACCAGGGATTGAACCCAGGACCACAGGGGAATTCCCTCCTTTCCGTTTTCTCCCAGGCATATCCCCTAATAAACTTTTTGCACATTTAATTCCTTCTTGGTATCTGCTTCTTAGATAATCTGGATTAACACATATTACCTACCTAATACTTATCTTTAAGTAATTCATCATTAAATAAATGTATTTAAAAAGGATATTTTAGGGCTTCCCTGGTGGCACAGTGGTTAAGAATCTGCCTGCCAATGCAGAGGACACAGGTTCGAGCCCTGGTCTGGGAAGATCCCACATGCCGCGGAGCAACTAAGTCCATGCGCCACAACTACTGAACCTGCGCTCTAGAGCCCGCGAGCCACAATTACTGAGCCCACGTGCCACAACTACTGAAGCCTGCGTGCCTAGAGCCCGTGCTCCGCAACAAGAGAAGCCACGGCAATGAGAAGCCCGCACACCGCAACTAGAGAAAGCCCGCGCGCAGCAACAAAGACCAAACGTGGCCAAAAATAAATAAATAAAATAAAATGTAACAATAAATAAAAAGGAAATTTTAACTCAGCCATAAAAAAGAATGAAATTCTGCCATTTGCAACAACGTGGATGAACCTAGAGGGCATCATGCTTAGTGAAATAGGTCAGACAGAGAAAGACAAACACTGCACAATCTCACTTACATGTGGAATCTAAAAAATGAAATAAATGAATGAATATAACAAAGCAGAAACAGACTCACAGATATAGAGAAGAAACTTGTGGTTACCAAGAGGGGAGGGGGGAGCAGGAAGGGGCAAGAGAGGGATAGGGGGTTAAGGACTACAAACTAATATGTATATAATAGATAAGTAACAAGGGTATATTGTACAGCACAGGGAATTATAGACATCATCTTTTTTAAAAATTTAATTTAATTAATTTTTTTACACAGCAGGTTCTTATTATCTATTTTATACATATTAGTGTATACATGTCAATCTCAATCTCCCAATTCATCCCACCACCACCCCCTTCCCTGCTTTCCCCTGGCCATCGTCTTGTAATAACTTTTAATGGAGTAGAATTTGTAAAAATACTGAATCAGTATGCTGCATGCCTGAAACGAACATAATACTGTAAATCAACTATACTTCAATTTCAAAAATTAAATAAAATAATCTAATAGAATATAAACATAAATAAATAAATAGGACATTTCACACCACTACAAGAAATAGAAAGCCAATGTCACTTGCCATAAACAGGGGGAAAGCTGAAAATATAGATAGCAATATAGACCAGCAGAATGATGTTGTTAAAGTTTAACCAGGTACCCATTGCTTGCCTGACAGAGGATCAAAGCCTGAGGTTGGCTTGCTCCTTACAGGGGAGTCTTGCCAGTACTAGAAAGGAGTTAAAGACCTATTAGCACCAAGCTGAGACTTTCTCCTGGACCTAATCAGAAAGGTCAAAGAGAATTAAAAAGAAAACAACTTTCTCACCTGGGGCTTCCATGTTCGTGTTTACCTGAGACCAGTAAATACGCCTCAAACAGCCACAGAGCCTTGCCTTGTTGAGTTCATTGCTGGGAAGCCTTGCGGTGGGAATATTATGGAGATATTAACTTTTATTATGTTCAAGTAGTAATTTTTCCTTCATCAGTACCAATCAGGTAGATGTTCCTTGATGCTTTCTAGTCCTTGGGGAGGTCTGGGTTGAAAAAGCAAAGGCTTTTGAGGCATCTCTCTTGCAGTCTTTAAAGAAAACCTAAACTCACAAGTTGGGGGGAGAGGTGTGGATCGAGGGAGAGCAGGGAGGTTGGATGCCAGGATCCAGAAGCAGTGAGGACCCTCATGCCCCTCACTGCGGACAGGATCTAGAAGAAAAGGTAGAGAAGGTGGCTTCATGGCAAACCCACCACATTGGGATGGGAGCTTGGAGTCAGGTAAAAGAAAATAAAATTGTGACGTTGTCCCTATACCTGAGTTGTGAATCTGGATTCGTACACACCTGTAAGCATCTTAGAAGATTAGATCAGTAACTCACAATGATAATCAACTCACTCCCAAGCCATTTATCTATTTATATTTACATGGTGCCCAAATGATGGAGATTTGCTGTTTCTCATGTACGTCCTTAATTTACAGAAGCATGCCCTCTGTCTCATAGGAATAAGCTAAGAAGTCATTGTGGTCTGGTGGCCTTTGGAGACCCAGCTTGTGGTTCATGGGGAAGGGACACACTGTCTTTTCCATGAATCACAGGACAGCAGAGAAGCGAACAAGTGTCATTTTTATCAGGTATTTAGTTGAAACTCTTGGTAGAAAGTGAGAAAGCACAACTCCCACTGGCTTGAGCAAAAATACGAAAGAGAGAATTTATTCAACGTTTCCAGGGGTAGGTTTGCTTCAGGCTGTCATGAGGACTCAGTCTGGCTCTCTCCATCTTTTGGCTTTGCTTTCCTCTGTGTTGGCAGCATTCTCAGGCAGCTGCTGGTGGCAAAGGTGGTTGCCTGCCCCGGGCTTATGTCGCATGCTCTCTCAATCTCAAGGGAATCGGAGTCTCGGCAACAGCTCCTGTCCAGCACTGGTTCAGTTTGGATCTCTGCCCTGTGGCCAAGTTGAAGGTTCTAATTAGCCGAGTTAAGCACCCACCTCCCGCAGGAGGCGTAGAGTCAGAACCGTACTGGACAGTCAGAACTGTCCAGAACAGTATGTTCAGTTACTGGAAGACAGGGGAATGGATGCCCGAGGGGCAGGTGGAAACACCAGGTGGCCTCCACAGGTAGACATCGCCCTTCCCCAGACACAGGTGCGCCCAGGAGCAGGGAGAGCTCATGAGTGTGGAAGAGACACCGAGATCTTGTTCTTGGAAGATTCTGAGTGTGTTTACAGACAGAGTAACCCTCAGGCGAGGGGGGTACCCCGCATGGCACATCCCAGGCTGGCTGGGGACCCTGATGGACACACTGCTGGTTTCTGCTGAGCGTAGGTTGGATGTTCTCAGCATCTGGTGCTTTTCTAACGAGGGGCTCGAGAGAAGGGGTCCTTGACCTTTCTAAACCTTTGCTTTCTCACTTGTGAAGTGGGTATAAAAAGAGTTTTTCTCTCCCACAGATGGTTGCTTAGTGAAACAACGTGGCTAGTGCATATTACCCAGCGTCTGGATTAGAGAAGGCATTCGATTAACATTGGTCATTGGCATCTAAACAATAGGAAAATGCTTCCTACAGGCACGTTCACAAATATGATCCCATTTTATACTCACAGTAACTGTGTGAAGTAGGTAAGAGACACGTTATCGTTCCATTTTAGGGATGAACACACTGAGGTTCAGAGAATTGAAATGACTTTGCCATGTCCCTGGAGTGTGTCAGTGGCAGAGCCATGGTCCAATGCCAAGTCCTGGTCTCTCAATGCGACCTCCCTGTCACCCCCCAAATCACAGTGCTGACCAGGAACACATGGGGATGCTGAAGGACAGCCGTCCAGAACAGCATAGGCGCCTCATGCTGGTCACTAACAGTCTAGACCAGCACTGTCAGATGGAATTACATCTCGAACCACAGATGTCACGTTAAATTTTCTAGTAGCCACATTAAAAAGTAAAAAACAAAACAAAAAACCCTGAACTCTATTTTAATAATACATTTTATTTAATGCAATATATCCAAAATATTATCATTTCAACATATAAATTAATATACAAAACTATTAATGAAATATTTTGCAGTCTTTTTTTTTTCCAGTAGTGTCTTCAACGTCCAATGTGTATTTCACACTTACAGCACATCTCAGTTCAGACCAACCACCTTTCAGGTGCTCAGCAGCCGCATAGGACAAGCTGGTGGTTCTCGTTTTGGACAGTGCAGGACTAGAGGCAGATTAGGTGTCAGTTTAGAGCACCAGAAAAGCAAGAGCATGAGAGGGGCTGAGAGAAGAGAGAGAGAAGTTTCACGTCCAGGAGTTTAACCAGCACCTTGCAAATTATTCTAGAAAGCAAAGATTTAAAATAAGGATACATATTTTGTGGTTTGTGTTGTTTTTCTTTTGAGTTATAGTAGCGTGGGAATGAGACTTCATAATCTTGTCATTGATTGGAAGACAACATAATGAGGTCCTGGAGACAACGCCAGTTGCAGAATAGATGACCCAAGATGTGGCAACAGACTCCACTCTAGCTTGTTCAATGCGAAAAGGAATTTATGGAAGGTTGTTAAGTAGCTCGTGGAATCTCTAGGAGACCATAGAATCAGCCTCCGAAGCGAGCCGCCAGAAACGATGCTCAGACTGCAGTTCCGGGCGTCTCCAGTAGGGGCTCTGTCGCCGTGGTCCGCGTGCCCGGGGTCCCATCCTCGCTGAGCACAGGACGGGCCTCCAGGACTCTGACGCCCGCTCCTTGTGCTAAACCCAGTGTGTGTGTGAACCCCCGGTCATGGATCCCGGGTCACAGGCTTGCACCCAGCAGCGAGAGAGTCTGAGAAAGCAATCTTCTGGCTCCCTTGTGAGGAGGTGAGACTCCTAAGGGAAAATTACCCAAAAGGGAAGGTGTGCCAAGTTACTAGCTTTCCTCAAGCAGGGCTCATGTGCGCTACATCAGCTGGTTTGGTTTTTTAGTTTTAAAAATATTGTCAAACATATTACATAGACAAGAATGTGTAAATATGTATACATGGTTAAATAACAACAACAATTATTCTCACTTCCCAGGTTGAGAAATACGGTATTACCAGTACTTTGGAATGCCCGCCCCACTCCATGTTTATCCCTCCCTAATTTCAGACCCGTTCCTCTCTCCAAGTGAGCAGCATTCACCTGACTTTTGTATCAATCATTTTCTTGCTTTGCCTACTGTTTTTTAAAATTGAGATATAACTGACATATAACATTCTATCAGTTTTAGGTGTACAATGCAGATTTGATATACGTATGTATTGCAAAATGATTGCCACAATAAATTTAGTTAACATCCATCATTACACATACTTACAGTTTTTTTCCTTGTGATCAAAACTTTTAAGATCAACTCTCTTAGCAACTTTCAATTTTTTTTAAATTAAACTTTTCATTTTGAGGTAATGCAGATTCACATGCAGTGGTGTGCCCTTCATCCAGTTTCCCCAATGGTAAATTTTATGGAACGAGAGAGGGTATTATCAGCAGGATATTGACACTGAGACAACCCACAGGTCTTATCCAGATCTACCCAGTTTTACCTGTACTCACTGGTGTGTGAGTGTGTGTGTGTGTGTGTGTGTCTGATTCTAAACAATTGTATCACAGGTGCAGGTTCGTGTATCAGCTACTACAGACACTGAGCAGTCCCATCACACAAGGATCCCTTGCTTGACCTTTTACAAACCCTTAACTCTTGACAACCAATCTTTTCTCCATTTTTATGATGCTGTCATTTCAAGAATGTTATGGGGGGCTTCCCTGGTGGTGCAGTGGTTAAGAATCCACCTGCCAATGCAGGGGACACGGATTCAAACCCTGGCCCGGGAAGATCCCACATGCTGCGGAGCAACTAAGCCCGTGCACCACAACTACTGAGCCTGCACTCTAGAGCCCACGAGCCACAACTACTGAGCCCTCGTGCCACACTACTGAAGCCCTTGTGCCTAGAGCCCATGCTCCTCAACAAGAGAAGCCACTGCAATGAGAAGACCACACACCACAACGAAGAGTAGCCCCCGCTCACCACAACCAGAAAGCTCGTGAACAGCAATGAAGACCCAACACAGCCAAAAATAAAAATTAATAAAGTAAATAAATTTATATTAAAAAAAGTATAGGGCAAAAAATAAAAGATTTACAAAAAAAAAGAATGTTATGGAGCCCTAGCAAAATAATATAAAATATATAAGTAATATAAAGATGGAAAATTAATTTTTTTTAAAGAGAAAATAACTAATTTCAGAGGGATCAGAGACTGAAGGGAGATTGCCCTAAATCCTTATTTTCCCATGTAGGATATTAAAAGATAATGCACTAAACTCAAATGTACATAGGTATCACTGTGAGCATATTTAGTTTCTAAACTAAACAAACAAGCATAACCAGAAAAGATTTTGTTGCCTCTAAGAAACTGTCAAGGGTTACAATGGCCTTTTGGTAAGCCTGTTAGAACAACTGAAATTTTATCTTCCTGCATTTCTTTACTACAAATAAAAATGGAATAAAAATTTTTTAAATAAAAAGTAAACAATAAGAAGAATGTTATATAAATGGAATCATACAATGGGTAACCTTTGGGATTACTTTTTTTTTCTTTTCTTTTCCCCAGCCGGGCCACATGGCATGCGGGAATCTTAGTTCCCGAACCGGGGGCCGAACCCGTGTCCCCTACAGTGGAAGCACAGAGTCTTAACAACTGGACCGTCAGCGAAGTCCCTGGGATTCCTTTTTAACTCAGCATAGTCTCTAGAGATTCTTCCAAGTCGTTGCTTGTTGCCTAATGGTTTTAACAAGTGTCTATATTCTTAAACAATATATTGTTTACATTGATGTTTTTTAAAATCATTTGAATCTTATAGTACAATTCTTCTGTAACTTGCTTTTTTCTTTCAACAATATGCTTTTGAGATTTACTTTTGTTAATGTGTGTGTCTGTGAGCCATTCTTTTCCACTGTACAGATTTATCACCATGTATTAACCCAATCAGTTATTGTCATTTGGGTTGTGTTGAGGTTTTTATTTTTTTTGAGTATGACGAATGATGCTATGATGAATATTCTTGTCTGTGACTCTTGGTGCAAAAGTGCAAGACTTTTTCTAGATTACAAAACCTGAAGTGGAATTTCTGGGTCATTTAATATGTGTATGTCCAATTTGACTAGGTAAAGTCAAAACTCTTTTCCAAAATGTTTGAATCAATGTACATACACATTAGCAATGTTCGAACAATTTCATTGGTCCATATCCTCACCAACACTTAGTATTGTCAAACTTTAAAATTTTGCCAGCCTGGTAAACATAAAATCGCATTTCACTGTCATTTTAATTTGTATTTTCTTGTTTACTAATGAGATTGAGTATTTTTTATATGTTGATGAGCCATTCATGTTTTCTCTTCTGGGAGATGCCTATCCAAGTCTTTTGACATTTTTCTGTTGAGTTTGTCTTTGCATATTCATTTGTAAGAGTTCTTTATATATTCTGGATCCTAAGCATTTGTAAGATAAATGTGTTGCAAAAAGTTCTCTCAGTATGTTGTTTAGCTTATTCTCTTTAAAGGTGCCTGTCGGTACCTTTAAAATTTTTCGGCAGTCAGACTTATCAAATTTTTTATGGTCTGTTTTTTGTTTCTTAAGAAACTCTTCTCTACCCTATATCATAAATATGTTCTTTTACATTATCTAGCTCTCTATTGGGTTGGCCAAAAAGTTCGTTCGGATTTTTCCCAAACGAACTTTTTGGTCAAACCAATATATATGTATAATTATACATATATAGTTCAATGTTTAATCCACTGGAAATTGTTCTGTGTGTGTGTTAGTCAATTTCCTTTATTTTTCCCCAAATGGATAACAAACGTTCCAGTTCCACCTATTGAATGACTCATCTTTTCCCACTGCTCTGCCATGCCTTTTCTCATAAATCAAATTTCCACATATGTGTGGGCCTGTTTCTGGGCTCTCTGTTCTGTAATGGTGGTCAGCCTGTGCACCAATGTCTATCTGTGCACCAATGCACACTATTTTAATTACTACTGATGTCTGATAGAGCAAATCTATACACCTTGGCTTTTTTTCGGGAGTGTGTTGCTTATTCTTTCATATAAACTTCAGAATAATTTTGTCAGACCCCACAAAAAGATCTTTTTCCCCCCAAGTATTTTTAAGAATTGTATTAAATCTGCAGATGAATTTGGGGATTTTTGACCTCTTTTTGACTCGGAGTCTTCCAATCCATTAGTATGGTAAATCTTTCCATTGATTAGTATCTTCTTTAACGTCTTCCAATAAAGAGTTTTCTAATTTTATCCACAAGGAACTTGCACAATATTTTTAAAAAATTTACTTCAAGGCACTTTTATTTTGGTTGCTGTTGTAAGTCAATTTTTTTATTAGACTTTTAATTTTTCTGTTACTGCCATATGGAAATGCAATTGACACAACACATATCCACTCTCACAGGCACACACACACAGATTTTATACACAACAACCTTGCTAAACTCTCTTTTTTTTTCTCGGTACGCGGGCTCTCACTCTTGTGGCCTCTCCCATTGCGGAGCACAGGCTCCGTACGCGCAGGCTCAGCAGCCATGGCTCACGGGCCCAGCCGCTCTGTGGCATGTGGGATCTTCCCGGACCGGGACACGAACCCGTGTCCCCTGCATCGGCAGGCGGACTCTCCAACTACTGCGCCACCAGGGAAGCCCTAAACTCTCTTATTAATTTTAATAATTTATCTGAGGATTCTTTTGAGTTTTCCACATAGACAATCATACTGACTACAAATCATGTTGGTTTGTTATTTCCTTTATAATCCTTATACATTTATTTCTTCTTTTTTGCCTTATTGAACCTATAAGGAAGCTGGTCTAATGTTGAATGGAATGTTGAGAGCCGGCAGCTTTATCTTGGTCTGGGGTGCTGGTTCAAAGGTGAATTTGGTTTGTGAAAATTTATCTGGCTGTGGCCTTATGATCTGTGCATTTTTTCTAACACTGTGTTATACATCAATAAAATGTTTTAAAAAAATTTAAGGAATATTTTCCTGACATCCTAACCTCTCCTCGTTAACTGTCTGCTCCAAGGATGCCACTGAGCAGGTTTGTACCTGTCTATTTCAATCTCACCATACATTACTGGAGAAAAGAAGTCTTAAGTGAGAACACCTATGGTGCTTGCATGCTTTAGAAGAACTATCAGGGGGAGGGGGCTCAGCAGCCCCTGAGGGCAGAATGGAGAGGGTAGATGGAAATGCAGGGAAACAGATTTCCATACAGCAGAAGGAAAAGCTTTCAAGATCAGTGTTGTCTAACCAGAGAATAGGCTGCTTTTTGGAAAAATGAGCTCTCCAGCACTGGAGGTATTCAAGCAGGGCTGGCGACACACCTATCAAGGGCACTCTGCCGGGACCACCTCCTCCCCGCAATACTGGGTGAGCTCTGGACCATAGCGCGTCTTCCGTCTCTTCCAACTCCAAACTTTTGAGATTTTTAAAAGAATTGGGTTCATTTCTTTTTCTTTTCTTTTCTTTTCTTTTTTTTTTTTTTTACCATTTCTTATCCTACTTTTAGGCAATACTCTATCAATACCTCTCATAATACTTAGAAATCTGACCTTACACTAGAGAAAAGTCAACAAAGGCAAAACTGTTTCTTTGAAAATGTTAATACTGTTGATAAACCTATCTCGTCTGATCACACACACACAAAAGAAAGATAACACATTAGATTTCCCTTCTTCCAAAGAAATATCCAGCAAATATCAGAATAGGCAGGCATACAACAATTGGTTGAATAAAAGTGTAATTATACCTGTTATTTTCACCTCCAATCCTCTGAAGGTTGTGTTGCATTTTGAGGTTTCTATTCTTAGATCCTATCATTCTATAATATTTCCAAATAATGGACAAAGTGTCTCAGGCATTCGGTGATCTGAAATCCAGTGAAAGGTGAAGAAGAAGAAAAAAAAGCTCTGTTAATGGGGTCTTTTTTGTAAAATAAGGAATTTTGAATGAAGTGAAGTTTTTAAGCTTTTTATGAGATGGGACATACTTCCGTGATTTCACAGCGTTACTCTATTTTTACTTTCATTCAGCCAAGCTCTCTCTTTCTAGCAAGGCTCCAGTTTGTTGGCGGATAAAAATACATTCGCAGTCTCTCCCAGAAGCTGCGCCATCAGCCTCGTGGACGAGAAAGAAGCCTGGTCTCCTTGTGCCGCTATGGAAATGTCTTCCTCCTCCTCCCCTGGCTCACCCGGCGCAAAGTCTTTTTCCTTCTTTGTTTGTCGTTCTCAGAGAAAATCTGGAGTCCAGACAGGGAAGAGCCCAGAGAGGGTGACCCCTTGAGGGCAGCTCCGGAGGCGGGGCGCGTCTTCACCCTGAGCAGTCTGGGCCGAGCTGCGCCCCGTCTCCGAGAGCGGGGAGAGTATTCCAGCCGAGCCAAGAAATCCGTTACCAGGCTGCTGTGTCCCCAAAGGCCATTCCAGGGCGGAAGAGGACGGGGAAAACCGCTGTGTTGATTCTCCCGCCCTGTGGGCTGGGCGCGCAACGGGTCAGGTTACAGACAGGTGAGTCGGGCGGATGGGCGAGCTGCTGGCGCCAGAGCACCCCTGGCCGGCCGCGTCCCCGCAGCCCCCGGAGCTGGCACACGTCTGATCACCCCGGGAAGGGGGTGGCCGCCACGGCCGTGGAGGCGGTGCTATGCGTCCCTGGGCACACCGAGCAGAGGTCGTAGGACCCGCAGCGCGCCCCCCAAATCCCGCAACGCGGGTACAGCTGCTCTTAGAAACTTGGCATCTTTCTTTTACCAGTTCCCCTTCCTTCTCTACCCTCTCCCCCATCCTCGGCCCTCCAGGTATAAAGGTAGATGAAAACAAACAAACAAACAAGCAAAAAACCCCAAACCCAAAATAAATACCAAGCTCTCCAGCCACCTCCCCAGTAGGGGCAGTGAGGGGATATGTAGCCCCTCTTCACTGGTTTCTTGGAAAGTATTTCTCAGCCTCAGAATTTGGGGAGCAAACGGTTAGGGGAGGCAATAATGGGAGTGGGCGAGGATAAGAAATTTGTTTCAAAGCTGTGTTTGCATAGCCAGCCCTTGGCTTTTTTTCCATCGTGTTTATTTGGGGTAAGGGGACTCTTGGGGTGGAACAAGCGGACTTGTTTTTCTTAGATTGTATGGCACAAAATAACGTTCTAAAGATGCATGAATTTTAACATTTAATTTTACTGTGTTTATTTGGGGGACTGTTGTCTATGAGGGGGAGCTGAAGCTCCCAAGTTCCCTCTTTACCAGATCAGAATCCTGGGGAGTCTCCCGCGGCCTCCCCCTTCCGCACACCGAGATTTCAACAAACCCCGGGAATGATCCACAAAGTCCAGAGGAACTGAGCCATTTTCTGGCTTGCTTGTCGGAGGCGAATCCACTGGGGCGGGGTGGGGGGGGGGCGGGGGAGGGGGCAACTCGCGGGGGCTCCAGCTCTAGGGGGGACGCCCGGGGAGCGGACTTGGTGCTTTCCTCAAAGAGTTCGCCCTGCGGTGCCTGTGATGGGGAATGGGGCAGGGGGCTGAGAGAAAAACGTTCTTCCCTTTTTAAGAAGGGGAGGGGGGAAAGACTGAGACGTTAAATTCTTTTGCAAACATTCGTGCCGAAGGAAGGGCTGGAACAGGCAGCCCCGGCCGCCGGAACCGGTCGGACAGGTAGCGAGCTTGTTGACACCGTTATGTTGCAGGGCGCATGCTCACTCCCAAGTTTCCTGGTGCCTTTTCTATTCCACCTTATGAAACTTTTTCCTCGGCGTGGTCTCACCCGCGATTTAAGGCATAGGTGTCGCCGAGCCGGGAGGCTGGGAGTCGCTGGGCGTGCGGGGGAGAGGCCGGGCCGCGCCGCGGCGGGGGGCGGAGGGAGAGGGCCGGCCGGGCGGGAAGGTGGGCTCTGGCCGCGGGGAACCGGGGACCGAGCCGCCACCGCCCCTAGAGGGGAGCAGCCGGGACGAGGGGCCGCAGTCCGGGGAGGGGGCCCCACGATGCCCAAAGTCTTCCTGGTGAAGAGGAGGAGCCCGGGGGTCTCGGTCCGCAGCTGGGATGAGCTCCCGGACGAGGAGAGGGCAGACACCTACATCCCAGGTGAGCGCCGCGCCGGGGCCGGGCCTGGGCGCCGGGTTCCTGGGGTGCGGGCAAGGGTGGCCGGGTCCCCTCTGCTCTACGGCCGAGGCTGGACTGTCCCCCTCCCCCATGTCCCTCTTTCAAGGGGAGGAGGAAGTCACGGAGGCGCGGGAGGACCGAGAGTGAGAGGCTGGGAACCTGGGACGCCCTGCGCCCCCTTCCCCCTAGTGGGCGCCTCTAATTGCCCGGCGGCGGGACCGTTGGCTGCAGCGCGGGCCGGGGTGGCCCGGGAAGGGGGCTAGGGGCCAGTAGGGGCAACCCTCAGTCCCACGTCCTCGTGGGGTTGCACAGGGATGGGTCAACCTCTCCGGGGCTGGATGGGTCGAGGTCAGGCCCCCCGCCCCCATCCCAGGGAGAGGAAATTTGGCGCGCGGGTCCCCAGCCGCGCTGGGCCCTCTTTTCCTCGTGGGCGCTGTAACTGGGACTGAGGAGCGGCTCCCAGAACCCCGAGATCGCTCAGGAGGCCGAGTCCGGGGCTCTCTCGCCCACCCCCGCGGCGTTGCCCACTTGGCGAGGTGCCCAGGTCCGGGGCGGGGCGGCGGCGGCACCGCCCGCAGGTCAAACTGCCGCGGGCGCCCGGGCCTGACGCCGCGTGCCTGTGTGTCGGGGCGCGGCCCTCCCATGCAGTGGGCCTGGGCCGTCTGCTCCACGACCCTCCCGAGGACTGCCGCAGCGACGGCGGCAGCAGCAGCGGCGGCGGCAGCAACAGCGCGGGGGAGCCCGGAGGCGCGGAGAGCAGCTCGTCCCCGCGCGCCCCCGAGCGCGAAACCCCCGAGCCTGGCGATGGCGAGGTCCCCGGTGGACACCTGGCGGCGAAGCAGCGCCCGGTCGCCAGATCGAAAATCAAGGTACGATGTCGACTCTGCCCCCGCCGCCACCTGCACCACGCCCTGGCGTCGGGCTCCCAGGGCCGGCGCCTCTCCCTGTCGCGCCCGCCCGCGCGCCCCGGCACCCGAGCACCCAGCGCGCCCGCAGCGCAGCTCCTGCACCTGCCCCTGGGTCGCGGCCAGGGCGCCTCCCCGCGTCCTCCCGCCTGCCAGGTAGCCGGCCGCCCGCGCTGCTGCACCCCGGAGACTGGCTTCCCGCGCGGGCACAGGCCCTCCGCGTGGCCTCCGGAGCTGCCTAAAGGCTCAGGCACAGCTTCCTCCCCCCAGCAGTCCATTCTGTGCGCAGGGCCTGAGGAACACCCTGGCCATCGGAGTTCCTGGAGTGGGAAAGAAGGGACCCCAGGCCCCGGGCTCCCCTCCTCTGAGGTGCAGTTCCTACAGCTTTGTGAATTCTGAGTTTCGCCCCCTTCCTCGAGTTCTGGAGGCAGTGGTGGTAGCTTGGCACACAGTGGGTCTTTCGCAATCACAACTATTCCCAGTGCCAATTATGAAGTGCCCGTTAGACACGAGGTCTGTGCCGGGCACTTGAAACTTGTGTTTGTCAAATCTTATTGAATTATGTTCACGGATGAACGGATTCAACTGCAAATTGGCCTACTGCCCCGCCCCCAGTGGGTTGGAGTGTTTGCTTCCCTCTATCTTCGCGCTTCAGCCCCCACCCCCACCCAGCCTCCTGGAATTGTAGGCCACAGCTTATCCGGACGCCCATCTGCGCTCTCCTGTGTGGAACTGCCATGATTGCTTGCTCAAAGGTATCCGCTACCTCTAAGACTAAGCTGTCCCATTCCACTGACTCACGGGCGGCGGGAGCCTGGGAGTGGCTTTTAGGAATCACAGAACCCCAGTTCCTAGCCAAGTGGGCCTTAGTGTGAGCCTTTTCGGGCTCCAGGCCCTTGGTGTAGGTGTTCATTCTTGGGCACTCCAGGGTGGTCCCGAAGCCCCCTGCCCAGGCACCGAGATGGGGCGGAAGCCCTAGGGTTAGCTGTGGATTGCCAAAGCCTCCTCCGTTACTTTTCCTGGGAGAGGTCTTCCCTCCCCTGTGCATATTCCTGGCTCCAGGGGCTTGGCTCCGTGGTGGGCTGGCGTGCATTTGGTTATCAATTGAGGCTAGAGGCTTGAGCCTGGAATCCTTAAGAAAGACACCTTTAAAGGATGCTGCGACTGGGTGTAGGCATCCTGCTTAGTGTTAAGTGCGCTGACGAGGTTCAAAGTCAGCTGATGGGAGGCTTTTCTGGGCCAGATGGGGTTAACTGGGAGGGACAATTTGCCTGAGGCCTGTAGCTCTGCCCTCCGGGAAATTCTACCAAGTATCCACTTGCATATTTATCATCCGCCGGAAGGACAATTTGCAACATTGTTTTCGGGTGGTCTATAGATACTTCACCCCTCTGTCCCCCAACTGCCCAGATTGCCCTGGAGACAAGGTGGCACAGGAAAATATCCAGTCCGTTAACCACCATTTTAGGAGATCTCTGCCACCCCAGGCAAACAGCTCCACTGGGGCCCTGGATTAAGGGAATGAATAAACCAATCTTATTCCCAGGATCCTGGTTTTGGTGCTGACGCCAGGGGTTGGGGGGGAGGGCATAGAGTTTGCTCCTCAACCCTTAACAAGGTTTCCAGAGGAGTTTTTGTTTGTTTACTGAGGCCGAAGTTCAGGTTCCCTCTCCTTCTCAGCTTCCATAAGACCTCCTGGGGTTAAGATGCTTCAAGCCTACAGAATTATCAGCTGTGGTATTGGCCGTTTTCAAATGACTGGTCCAATTGCCCGTGAATTAGCACGTTGTGTAACTGTAGAGTTCTATGCCAAGTATGCTGAACTGTCTAAGAATTAGTTTCCTAACCATAAGAGGGGGAAGCCACTCAGGCATGATGCATGTTTTTCAGTGACTTGAAGACACTTACTGGACCGTTGGTTCTTAGGACCAGAGAAGGGCAGAGAGAAGCTACATCCCATCCAACAGTATGTAGTGCCTGCTGTGCACAAGGCAGCCAGGAGATAAAGATGCTGCCACCCTGGTGTTCCAGAATCTTCTGACAGTAACGGTTAGGGCTCTAGGCTCTGGTTTAGTCCCTCTGGGCCTCAGTTTCCTCGCCTGTAAAAATGGGGATAGTAATGAAACAAGTAATGAAACCTCATAGAGGTGTGAGGATAAATGAGTCAAGCGTGAAACACGGTAGGTGTCCAATAACTCTAGCTAGAATTATTTGGGTTGGTGGAGAGACACAAATACTAAATTAATTATTAACCCTATTACAGGAAAGTGAATGCTCAGCTAGAAGCACAAGCAAAGATGCAGTACATTCTGAGCAGAGGAAGGTTTCTTGGTGTGGATTTGAGGGCTGTGAGAGAAGGGGGAGAGGCACGCTTTAGGGTCGTATGGGCTGAGCCCAAAGCTTGAGTAAGGACAGGACTCAGAGCTGGAGGGAGGATGGGAAATGGGCCTGGGGTCAGGGAGAGTCAAGGTGAGGAACTGGACATGTAGCCAGGACAGGCTGTGATGGTCATGGGGCCAAGCTGAGAAGTGTGGGTGCTCCCGTGGGGGCAGAGGAGGGGCTCTGGAAGGTTTTTGAGAAGGAAAACCTCATTTGGGTCCATCTCACCAGCTGTGGTTGGGGATACATTATCTGTTCTGAGCCTCAGTTCTCTGATCTGCAAAATAGAGATAAGCGAATCGGCCTCTCCAAAGCATTGGGCAGATTGCGAATCGGCCTCTCCAAAGCATTGGGCAGATTACATGAGACAATGGAGGCAACACGCTGAGCAATTTCGTGTGTGTGTAAACTGCCCAGTGGGGAGGTAGCCGACAGTGACTCATAGCAAGTTTTGTTAATGTCCAGTACTTTGTTGCCTACTGCAGGGACAAGGGATTTACCAACTGGATTGGCTGGATTTAAGTATTTTTAAAAAACCCACCCATTTGATATTTGGAAGGTAACATAAGCCCCATCCCTAATTCCCTGCCTGTTGACTTCAGTCTCCCAAGACAGAACTGGATGTCCCAATTCCCCCCACCAGTCTTGTAACTCACTGACCATCTCCTTGGCTGACCAGACTTTTCTTCTTGACTCTAGACCCACCAAAGGCAGGGAGCATTCCTGCTGAGCTTGTATTTTCAGCACGCGGTGCAGTAATGCCTGACTCATAGGAGGACATAAGTCAACATAGAAGAGGAATACAGGCAGGGAAGGAGTCAGTAGCATCTGGGGGGAAATAGGAAGCAAGACAAAAGGGAAAAAAGCTTGGAATGGATGCTTGAAAAAGCTTAAATTAATTTAAAGGGGGAAAAAGGAATAGGAGAACAATGCAAGTGTTAACTGCAGCCAGCTTTTAAGTGGAATATAGGTAAGTCGGTTTTTGTGGTTGGAAGGGTCTGAATGGATTTGTTGCAGAAACAGAATCCACTGTAGCTCACTTAAGCAGACAGTAGTTAATTATGGGGTACTAAATGGGCTAAAGAGAGACCAGGCTGAGCTCCCAGGAGTGACCCCCAGAGCCACACTACAGAACTGGGCTACCTAGGGAACTGCAGCCGCGGCCTCTTTGGCTGCTGTCGTGCATCACGATGCTTCTGCTAATGCAGGGTGTGAAACAATTGCCACATACCTGCCTCGGCTCAATTAACTCAGGCCCGAAGTCAAATCTCCTGCTGGTGCATGTAACTGGTGGTACCCCAGTCACATCTAAAGACCACAGATGCCAGGGATTCTGGGAAATGTAGTGTCTAGCTTTTGTAGCCTCTGCTGTACAGGAAGGCCCACCAGAGGAGCAGGAATAGAGGCTGAGCGTGTCCACCCACAGGATCTACTTCAGGGACCCTTATGTGGTCCAATCTCCTTATTTTTGTGGGGAGAAAGGTAAAGCCAGAGAGGTTTTGTTGAGTTCGTCACAGGTACTAGTGGCAAAGCCCAACCCAAGGCTCCTTATTCTTTAGCGTTGTTGTACTGCATCGTGGAAGCCACCTTTGACGCCTTAACCATTAGCACTGACAGCCTGACATGAAGGAATTGAAGCAGTTTCTCACCGTGACATGAGACAAAACCACAGGGCTCATCCCTGCCTCTCCCACACGTCACGCCCAGACCCATGGGCCTGTCCCGGGGAAGTGCAGGCACACGTTTTGCAGAAAACAAGTCCCATCAGAATCTCGGTGTGGGCACCTACAAGCCCTGTGGCCACAGGCGGGTTTCAGGTATTTGAATCTGTTTCTTCTGGATGATTAGGATACGTTCCCGTCAGCATCTCTGCATTTGGGAAGGTTCTGCATTCTGCCATGTAGTGGAGTTGTGAAGCTTAAGGAAGTAGTACATAGGAGCAGGAGGGGAATTTTTATCCTAAAGGAGCTGGGGAAATATGCTTAGCATGTTTTGAGCGCTCAGGCATAAGCACATGTGTCACTGGAAATCTCGTCTGCGCGGCCACCGGAAGGTAGCCTGCACTCACGGTAGCCTCCCACAAGAAATAGGACCATTAATTTAAGGAACTTGTCTGGTGGAAGCATCCACAGAAAATAAAGGATTTTTTTTCTTTTTTTCCTTTAGAAGTTGACAGGTAAGTGACCTTAGCCAGCTTTTGAAGTTGGTCAGAGGGCCAGCCCAGGTCCCTACCTCCCTAGATGCTCCTGAAGTCTTCAGCAGCTCTGATACAATGATGGGTTTGTTTCTGCTGCACAGGCCTGTTTTTAGAAGAACTAGAGGGGAACTTTGTGTGTTTTTTAAAATGAAAGCCGAGATCCTGCAGAAAACAGGACAGCAAATAAGAAAGCGCCAAGCTTCAGGGTTGGGGAACTGCTATCTCTCTTCATCTTTCTTGCCCTGAATTAATCTCCAGTTAGTTAATTAATCTCCAGACTGATGTCACCTCCCATCCTCGTGGTAGCTTCCTCACTTCAGTAATAAGCCTTTTGGAGAGTTAATTTTGGATTAAGGATGAGACTATTGAGCTTTTTCTGAGTATAACAGTGTCTGGAGCGGTATACTGTAATTGAACACATTAATACTTTCCATATCAAAACACGAATATTGACACCAAATGGGTAGCTTCCACTTTTGTTGCCAAGGGAGATAGGAGCGAATGTTGGTTTTCAGAGCTATTTGGATTTCAGAGTCGCAGATGAAAGACTAGGGGCTAGTGACTCACACTGAAGGTTGGTTCCCTTTTTCTTCCATCAGTGGGAGAAAAACTCAAAAGACAAATGGAGAAACAATGGGTTTTCACCAATTACCTTTTATTTAGGATCACAGGACTCTGGAGCTTGTCGAACTCTCAGAGTTAGCATTTACTGCAGCAACCAGTCTTTTTGTTTTTTCTTTTTTGGCTGTACCTCACGGTTTGCAAGAATCTTAGTTCCCTGACCAGGGATCGGACCCATGCCCCCTGCAGTGGCAGCGTGGAGTCCTAACCACTGGACTGCCAGGGAAGTCCCTAGCACCAGTCTTTTCAAAGTAGCTTTTCTTATTTAATTCCTTAACAGTCTCAAGAGGCAAGTATCATTATTGTCCACATTTTATGGGTGATGAAATTACGGCTTAGAGAGGTTGAGTAACTTGCCTACTTCCCAGACTGTAGGTGGTAGAGCAGGATTTGAACTTAGGAAAAGAGCTCATGTAGTCCCATTTTATTATTTTTACATGTGGGAAAGTATGGCCCAGGGATATTAAATGACATCACACAGCCATCCAGGTCTAGGTTTTTATTTGATCCTCAGCATTTCTTGTCTCTCCACCCCACTCATTTTGTGACCAGGTGACAAAGATGTAACTAGTTTTGGTCTACGCCTTGCAGAGTAGAGTAACAAGGTAGTTGGTTAACCCTATTTTGGACTTCTAGGAAGTAGAATGGTAGGTGTAAGCCTGTGTAAGCATCATAAAGATGGCCCAGTGAGCAGACAGGTGACCCGAGGAGAGATTGCCGGTCCTCCGGCACATGGGGCATCATTTCAGGAATCAGGGGTGTCTTCTGTATCATGCTGCCCATCCTGGGAGAGAACACGCAGAAGTGTGGCAGCTCTGGTGTTCTAGAGAGAATGTGATACATCTCTCACCGTTCCAGTGTTCTGTTGCTGCTTCACAAACAACCCCAAATTTAGCAGCTTATAACACTTTATTACGACGTCTTCTGGTTCTGCGGATTGGCTGGGCTCAGCTGTGTGGGTCTTGCCTGGGGTTTCTCTTGTGGATGCAGTCAGATGACAGTGGGGTTGGAGTCTCCTGGGGGCTTGAACATCCAGGAGGGCTCACTCATGTGACTGGCAGTTGGTACTCTTGTCCTTTTCTAGCTACTTTATTATATGGTTATACCATCTTTTTTTTAACAAGTCCCTATTGATGGGCATATAGGTAGTTTCCAGCTTTTTGCTATCACAGACCAAATTTCAAGGCACATGTGAAGTACACTCTGTGGATAAATTTCATGTTTAGGAATTTATCCTCCAAATATTTTTCTGAGGAATGTCTCCTTTTTTAAAAAAAAAATCGATGTGTAGTTGATTTACAATATTGTGTTAGCTTCAGGTGTACAGCAGAGTGATTCAGTTATACATATGTCTGTATACGTATATGTATATGTGTGTATATATATTTCAGATTCTTTTCCATTATAGGTTACTACAAGATATTGAATATAATTCCCTGTGCTATACAGTAAATCTTTGTTGTTTATTTTATATATAGTGGTATCTGTTAATCCCATACTCCTAATTTATCCCTCCCCCTATTCTTTCCCCTTTGGTAGCCATGTTTGTTCTCTTTGTCTTTGAGTCTGTTTCTGTTTTGTAAATAAGTTCATTTGTATTATTTTTTAGATTCCACATATAAGTGATATATAGTATTTGTCTTTCCCTGTCTGACTTACTTCAGTTAGTATGATCATTTCTGAGTCCATCCATGTTGCTGCAAATGGCATGATTTCATTCTTTTTTATGACTGAATAATAAGGACTCTCACCTTTCTAACAAAGGAAGTTTTCCTTCCTCTGAAAAGTGAACAAGTCTGGCAGAAGCTGGCTTCGTCAGCCATGATCTTTTTGCTGTTGAATTAACCCTCCATCTTCTTTTGAAAAGGCCCTCTTCAGACGTTCTGGATATAATTCATAAACGTCTGGAGTCTGGATTGGTCAGAAATACATTTATAGTTGGCGAACAACCCTTCATGGGCTGGAGGGTGCACCTTATGGCAATTCTCTACATGAGCATTTTGTGTTGACTCAGTTTTCCATGTTGTGAAAAGTGGAGAAATGGCAACACTGCGTTTGCTGAGGCAATTGGAGATCTTTTATTTTTGCTCTGAGAAAACCAGAGGGAAGTTCCCCAGAGAATGGGGTGCCCTCCCTCTCCAGTCCCCTCGCCTCATTCCCTCTTTCTCCCCTGTGTTAAAAAGCTTTCTGTATCTTTCTCAGTCAGATGATCCACTGACCCTGAACTCCCTTAAATGGTCACTGATCTCCATCCCCTCTGCCCTCAAAATTTTTATTCTTTTCAAACCAAATAATGCCAGTGATTTGAGATTTCCATCCTGGACGGTAATAGGAGGTATTCATGTTACATGCTGAGCATTTTAAAAATAGGAGTTTACCAAAAGGATTAAAGTAAACAAGGGTTCAGGTTGGAACCATAGGTGGCGAGTCCTCGGGCACATGGTGCAGGACTTTCAGAAGACAGTTCTAGCTTTCTTCACGTTTTTCATCAGAATTACCAGGTTCATGTGCCTCTGTCCTATTTCATTAGCCGCACTACCTCTCAAATGACCTTTATCCTGTGTAGACTTGGCCTTCAGAAGCTCACGGCATTTTGTTTGCCAAGACCTGGGCCATATTTAGTCTCTTCACATCCCTTCAAGGGAGGCGGTGACCAGAATGGGGACTGCGGATTTGCAGGAGACCATGACCTGTCCTGTGATAGGAGAGCCTTGGGCACAGCTGGGTCTCCCTCAGGCCCTGCCAGGCCCCACCCCTTTGGGGGGCAGAGGTGGGGTATGAGGCAGGAGGGTCATCAGACTCAAGCCCTGCGGTTGTCCTCCTGTATCTTCCAATGTGCCCACCCCCCCCCCCGCCCTTTGACAGTCGTTGGGGGCCCTGCCCTTCTCTCCTCCCTCAGCTCTGTGCGTCAGCTACTCTCCAGGGCTCAGGCTGGCCAGGCTGGACTACACACAGTCCCCCTTTTCCCAGCGCCCTCTCTGGGATATTCCTTGCCCTTCCCCCATCTTCTTCATCGTGGCCTGGCTGAGGTGTTCACCTCTCTGGGTACACTTTCCCGTGCGCCCACTGTCTGGGCTAGGCTCCCCTCCCAGCCACCCCTTGCAGCTGGGGCTTCCCAGATGGCAGTGGCCTGTTGCCCGGTCTGCTCTCCGACTAGACTGGCAGCTTCCTGGGGACAAGCCATCCTGGTGCTCTGAGCACAGGCCCCGTCTCGGATCAGGCACACGTCAGTGTCGGCCGAGACTAAGGTGGAGCAGTGAGAATGAACTGGTGGAGGGGGCTGACTGGAAAGCCCTGTGCTGGGGTCTTCGCCTCCTGCCGCCTGTGAGCCATTGCCCACCAACACTTTCTGACTGTGCAGGGCCCTCATGTGCGCTTGGGGCATGGGTGGGGGGTGGGCAGGAGCCTGCGCGAATGCTTGCTGGCTTCCGCGAGGCGTTTAGTTGAGGAAATGTTCGTGCCTGATGGAAGCCTCTGGAATGAGTTGGAATAAAGTCCTGAACCGTGTGAGGGCCAGCCCCTCACATCTCAGGTGTGGTCCATGGACTGCACGGTGGCATCTCCTGGGAGGTGTCTAGCAATGCAGCATCCAGACTCCACAAGACCTCCTGAATCAGAATCTGCACTTTTTTAAAAAAATTTTATTTATTTTTGAATTTTATTTTATTTATTTTTATACAGCAGGTCCTTATTAGTCATCCATTTTATACACATCAGTGTATACATGTCAATCCCCATCGCCCAATTCATCACACCACCACCCCCACCGCTTTCCCCCCTTGGTGTCCATACGTTTGTTCTCTACATCTGTGTCTCTATTTCTGCCTTGCAAACCGGTTCATCTGTACCATTTTTCTAGGTTCCACATATATGCGTTAATATATGATATTTGTTTTTCTCTTTCTGACTGACTTCACTCTGTATGACAGTCTCTAGATCCATCCACGTCTCTACAAATGACCCAATTTCTTTCCTTTTTATGGCTGAGTAATATTCCATGGTATATATGTACCACATCTTCTTTATCCATTCGTCTGTCGACGGGCATTTAGGTTGCTTCCATGACCTGGCTATTGTAAACAGTGCTGCAATGAACATTGGGGTGCATGTGTCTTTTTGAATTATGGTTTTCTCTGGGTATATATGCCCAGTAGTGGTATTGCTGGGTGGTATGGTAGTTCTATTTTTAAGGAACCTCCATACTTTTCTCCGTAGTGGTTGTATCAATTTACATTCCCACCAACAGTGCAAGAGAGAACCTGCATTTTAACAAGACCCCCAGAGGATTCGTGTGTGCACTGAGGTTTGAGAGGCACTGGTCTTAGGGGTATGCAGACCAGTTTGGGCAGGGGCTGCAGTGGCTGTAGAAGCTCATCGGGGAGGGAACAGGTGAGCTGAGGCTTGGCAGGAGGCAGTACCCCAGTGGATGAAAGGAGGGTGTTTGAGACAAGGAAGGTGTTAAGCCAGGAAAAGACCAGCTCTTCTCGCTAATAATGTTTGTCTGAAAATTAAGTTTTTTAGGTCCTTTTATGAATAGAATTTTGGCAGAACGGTTGGATCCATCTTCTAAAGGATCTGATAACTAGGAAACCTTTAATGAATGTATCAGATCTCGTGTTTTTCTTCACACAGTTAGAGATTCTGTTTTCTTCCTTTGAGGCAGCAAACACGGTTGAGAGAATGAACCAGGCAGTCCAGAACCTGGGATTTGGTTATAGTTTTTCTGATAACAAAACTGTGGGATCCTGACCAAGTCACTTCCCAAGATGACCGTCTTATTTGTTCATGATTCTGGGTCAGGAACTGGGGCACGGCTGGGCTAGGCAGTTTTCCTCTGGGCCGGGTTTGTTCACTCAGCTGGTGGCAGCCCTGGCTGGGCTGGAAGGTCCAGTGAGTCTTTATTCATACCTGGCACCTCATTGCTCCTCTGCATGGCTGCTTGGGCTTCCCCACAGTATGGTGGGCTCAGGCTTCCTCATGGCTGCTGGCTTCCAAGAGGGAGGATGCAGAAAAGCTGCACTGTTTCTTAAGATCTGGAACTGACACAGGCCCTGCCCAGATCCAGGGGGAGAGGAGACAGTCTCTTGGTGGATGCTGGCCGGGAGGAAGGAATTGACTGTGGCTGTCTTTGCGGGCTCTGTGATGTTATCAGACCTAGACTCCTCTTTCCTTTCTGCTCTTCCATCCTCAGCACTGGCTTCCGCCTTGCGTCCGAGGTGGCTGTTGCTCTCCCGAGCAGGAAGGAGTAAATCAGGGGAGAGGGCACCATCCTTCCCCTTAGAGAGTGTATCTCACCAGCCAGGTGGTCCCGCCCGCAGGACTTGCTGTGAGGCTGGGAAACGTAGGCGCGTAGCTGGGGGCGGGGCGCCCAGCTGGTAATCAGAGGTCTGTCCCGAGGACCAAGGGGAGCATGGGTGTGTGGGGGGGTGCAGGAGCCCGAGTCAGGTCCAGCCTAGACGCACCAGGCGGTGGGCGGGCCGCCCCACACGGGTCTTCACCCCTCTCTCTGTCCCAGTTCACCACAGGCACCTGCGGCGGCGACGCGGCGATTCACACCTGCGACCTGTGCGGCAAGGCCTTTCGCCTGCAGCGCATGCTCAACCGGCACCTCAAGTGCCACAGCCAGGTGAAGAGGCACCTGTGCAGTTTCTGCGGCAAGGGCTTCAACGACACCTTCGACCTCAAGAGGCACGTGCGCACGCACACAGGTGAGGGAGGGACGCGGCCAAGAGCCCCTGGACTTTCCCCGCAAGGAACCCAGTCGGGAGCCTGGGGCAGAGTTATGTTTCCGGAAGAATCGTGGGGCGGGGTGTTTGGGGTGGGCCGCCCGGCTCTGCCACCTGCCATTGGTGTCCCCTGGGGCCCGCGCGCCGCTCTCAGCCTGTTCTCGCCTCGGTGAGATGGGCGGCGCATCACTGGCCGGAAGTGTCCTGGGAGCTGTGATGCCCACTCGGTGCAGCCCTCGGGCCGGGCTGAGGGATGGAATGTGGTCCCCCTGGTCCCTCTGCTGGTATTTTGTGCTCCTTTCTCGGGAAGTGAGTCTGTCTCAAAATAGCATCACGTGGCTTCCTCCTGAGAGCTCAGAAAGAGAACACGCAGCTGACTTAGCGCTGCCCGAGCCTCCTGTGGGGGCGGGTGGGCAAGTGTCACCCCCACCCTGAGCTTTACTCAGCGCGGGTCTGGGTCCTCACCAGCTCCCTTCCACAGACAGCCCTGGGGTGCCGGTTGGCCGCCCTCCCGCCCCCTCTGGCTGTTCGTAGCCTCGGTAGTTTTGTCTAGGAAACACCTGGCCTCCAGGCTGCTCCTTGAGGGCCACACCTGTGCCAGAGCGATCCCTGGAGGAGAATTCGAAGATGCCATCTCCTTGCTAAAAAAACCTTCTCCAGGGCTTCCCTGGTGGCGCAGTGGTTAAGAGTCTGCCTGCAGATGCAGGGGACATAGGTTCGTGCCCCAGTCCGGGAAGATCCCACATGCCACGGAGCGGCTGGGCCCGTGAGCCATGGCCGCTGAGCCTGCGCGTTCCCGCAACGGGAGAGGCCACAACAGTGAGAGGCCCGCATACCGCAAAAACAAAACAAAACAAAACAAAAAAACCTTCTCCAGCTCTGGGCAGGACAGAATCCAAACTCCCCATCTTGATGGGCTCCATGTCAAGCCCCTCACAGTCTGGGTCCCATCTTCAAATCCCCATCCTGTCCCAGCCCCTCCCACCCCATCCCACTCCATCTTTTCTTTTCTTTCTTTTTTTTTTTTTTCATCTTTTCATCCCACCCATTTCATCTCATCTAAATCCATCCCATCCTAACCATTCAGTCTTGCCTTGGTGCCACGTACTCTCCCTACAACCTCATAGAATTTACTAATTATAGTCCCACTGATCCCATCAAGCTCTTTCAGGGTTTAGGGTTTCCCTCAGCATTTTGGGGGTGGGGTGGGAAAATGACCACTCCTCTCTCCCAGGGGGCCTCTCAGGTCCCCAGCCGCCACACAGGGCCCTTCTCAGATCCTCTGTATTCAGATTTCCTTTAAGCCCTTATCACACTTTTTTGTTCTTAGAGTACTGGCCATGAGCTTCCTCCCTGGCCTCAGAAGGGTGTCCTCCACCCTACAGAGTGGGCTGGCCTACTAAAAGGTTTTTCTTTTTCCTTTAAAAAAAACTTTTCTAAAGTGAAATTTTCATTTAAATGTAACATACATCCAGCAAAGCACACAAACCATAAGTGCATAGTTTGAGAATGCAGGACTTTTTACAAAGCGAACACAAGCATATAACTGGCTGGAGTATTTCCAGCCCCCATAAGACACTGCCCCCTCCCTCCTGCCCCCTCTGGTCACTGTCACCTTCCCTCCAAGAGGCACCAGTAGCCTGACTTCAGTAAAAGTTTGACCTCTGTGTGGCCAGGCTGACACCTGGGTTGGGGCAGGGAGAATGCTTAGGGAGATTGATGGTCCTGTGTGATTAGGGAGGGTCCTATAGAGGGTGAAGGGTCCTGTAGGTGGTGGAGGGTCCTGTGGGTAGTAGAGGGTCCTGTGAAGGGTGGGGGTCCTGTGGGTGATGGGGGGACCCCTGGTTATCAATGGACCCATTACGTGACTGCAAAGCTGGGCTTATAGGCAACTGACCCAAGGAGCTGGAGGAAATTGGGGACCACTCATGCCGTCATTTGTCGTTGGTTGTCCTGGAGAGTTTCTCAGCTTTTCCTCTCTATCTGAGGGTGTCCTTGAGGGCATGGCCTATTTCTTCTGCAACTCCTCACCTGGTGGGCTCTGTGGTCACGCCCCCACAGAGTGAAGGGGGCTTGGGGAGCATTGTGGGCTGTTGGTACCTTCAGTTGGAGTAAACATGGAGCTGCCTCATCTGTGACTGAGTTAATTCTCCATTAGTAGAAATATTAGGGACTGACTGCTCTCAGGGAAGAGTTTGTAAGAGTTTGCACTGAGTTGGTCACACAGTGGTTAAGCACTCTGGATCTGAGCTAGCTGATTCTGCAACCTTGTGGAAATTACTTATCTTTTTGCCTTAGTATGTCCATCTCTAAAATGGGCATGGATTTATTACCTATCACCTAAGTGATGGCTGCGAGGTTTCAGGGCAATAATGGCATATAAAGTGCTTCACAAATTGTAAGCACTTAGTAATTATGAGCTATTAGTGGTGGTAAATGTTGAAATAGTTGGCAGAATTTTCCTGGGGCCCTGCGGGGTGGCAGGCTCGAAGACTCACCTCTGTGCTTGTGGAGAGCTCAGCCAACATAGGGAGAAAGAACCCAAACCCCTGACTGACCCAAGGAAACCAGCAGGTGTGCCAGACAGAAGAAAAAGTGGCGAATGCTGGTGGGGAGGCCCGGAAGGTGCATTGTTGCTGGCAGGGGCACCAGGGAGGCTTCTCAGAGGAGGTGTCCTTTTGGCTGAGCCTTGAAGAGTGAGCAGGATTTTCACAGTTGGACGGGGAGGGAGGGGCATTGCAGATGGGGAATGTCTTAGTTTGGGTTCCCCCAGAAACAGACCCTGACACGAGGATTTGGGTGAAGCCGTTTATTCGGGAGATGGTCCCGGGGGCACAGTGAGGGGATGAGGAGAGGAGACAGAGGGAAGGAGACTCAGTGAGAGCTAGTTACTTACTGAGTGGGTTACCACTGGGAGCAACTGGGGCTCAAGCCCCCTGGGGGTCCTCTGAATGCACACAATGCACCCCAGAATTGCTCCAGGGGCAGGAAGTGGGGTATTTATCCATCAACTCCCATCCTTCCTTGTTTGGGGGTCCATCCTGGGACCCTCTGCTCCTAGGCACTTCCTCCCCGAAGCCCCTTGCAGACCTCACGTTTCCGGGGAGCATCATCGGGCAGGAGCGGCAGGAAGCCACTGGCCTCCTGGGACTGTCCGAGCCGGCCTGGTGGGAGGCTGAGGGGTTCGGTGGGGGGGGGGCAGTGTCTGCCAGGGAGAACGAGGCTTAGCGGCCGGGGGGTGCGGGGGGGCGTTGGCAGAGGCGGGAGAGCCTGTGGAGGCTTGCACAGCTTCCTCAGGTGGTAGCGAGCTCAGAATGGTGGCTCTTCTGCAGGCCAGGCCCTCAGCTTTATCCTGTTGTGTCCAACAGCCCCGAGGAGCCCCGAGCCCTTGTTACCCGCAGTTCACAGGTGAGGAGCTGGGGACGGCTGGTCTTCCTGAGTCCAGGTCCCCCGCTTTCCACAGGCCCCTTCTCTGTCTCCGCCCCTCAGTACTGTGCTCACTCAGCGTCCTTCCCGAGGCTGGGCCTTATCAGCCGCCCCGGTTCAGTTTCTAGAAGCCAGCTTGCTCTGCAAGAGGCGAGATAGAGAGGAACTCGGGCCGGGCACAAACCGCACCCTCCAGCCTGGGCTTTACAGTGGGTTGCTGAGGAGTCTGAGCATGTGTTCAGTGGTGCCAGCATGTCCTCTGGCCACCGAGTGAGCAGAAAGGGGGTGGCCTGCACCCCGCCCCACCCCCACCCCCACCCCCAGGGCCCTGGGCTCCTTCATCTCCTACTCCTCAAAGATGAGACTTCTAGTGACTCCTAAAGGAGGGGCTGAAAATCACCGGGTTGCTGAATGAAAGCGCCTTCCACCTGATGCTTCCCCAAAGGACATCATGTACTTTATCCCACGAGGGGCGAGGCTGGCACTCAGGAGGCATTTAGGACTGGAACCCTGCAGCCTCTCTGCGCACGGGGAGCTCTGGGTCCGCGGAAGGTGGCTGGTCCGATTGAGATGTGTGGTTACGTGTAAAACAGACACTAGATTTCAAAGGCTTAATGCAAAATAAGAACGTAATGTATATCAATTTTTAATGTTGATTTCATGTTGAAGTGGTAATATTTTGAATATATTGGGTTAAACAAAAGGTATCCTTAAAATAATTTCACCTGTTTCTACTTATTTTAATGAGGCTACTGGACATTTTAAAATTACAAAATGGCTTGCATTTTAATCTCTGTTGGATAGCTCTAAGGTCATTGAATCTACAGTTAATGATTTAAAAAATTTTTTATTATAATTTTGACTCTTAAAGTGACCAACAAATAGCATTATGGAAATGTCTTGAACCTATTTTCCCTCTGGTTCATTTTATTTATTTAATTGGCCGTGCCTCCAGGCACATGGGATCTTAGTTCCCCGACCAAGGATCGAACCCGTGCCCCCTGCAGTGGAAGCGCGGAGCCCTAACAATTGGACAGTCAGGGAATTCCCTGTTTCTTTTTTGTTTTGGTTTGGTTTTTTTGGAGTATAATTGCTTTACAATGTTGTGTTAGTTTCTGCTGTACAATGAGGTGAATCAGCTCTATGTATACCTATATCCTCTCCCTCTTGGACCTCCCTCCCACCACCCCCCATCCCACCCATCTAGGTCGTCACAGAGCACCGAGCTGAGCTCTCTGTGCTTTATAGCAGGTTCCCACTGGCTATCTATTCTACACGTTGGTAGTGTATATAAGTCAATTATAATCTCCCAACTGTAGAGATGTGGATGGGCCTAGAGTCTGTCATACAGAGTGAAGTGAGCCGGAAAGAGAAACAAATATGTATATTAATGCAGATATGTGGAATCTGGAAAAATGGTACAGATGAACCTATTTGCAGGGCAGGAATAGAGATGCAGATGTAGAGAACGGAGATGTGGACATGGGAGGAAGGGGAGGGTGGGACGAATTCCCTGGTTTATTTTCTGATGGAGATGTGCCTCCAGGTAATAATGACCAGGAAGAGGAGTCAAAACATTGCTGACAAACTGGCTGGTGGCAAACGGAATAAAGGGGTCCCAGCTCTGGGGATGCCCCTCTGCGGGGGCTGGAGGGACAGGCCTGGCCTCCTGGCGCCAGAGGCCTGCCCTGCAAGCTCTGAGCTCTGTGCAAAAGGGATAATCAGTAAAAAGAGCAAAAATCTGGGCTCCTCAGACCTTTCTGTAGTTCATGTGTACCACCTCACTGGCTCCAAAAGGTCTCACCAGAATTCTGGGAATTCGGTTTTGCCTTTGATGGAGACGTGAATGTTGGATTTTGGCTCTTGACAATTACAAGTAAATGTTGTGTTTGGACCAGAAGCAAAGATGTGGACAGTGTTCTCACAACTACAGTAGGCAGACGAGTGAAGGTTATGGTTGCTCCCAGTCCGGTTGGGCCAGACCATGACTAATTTGAAGACTTACCTGGGATCCCAGGACCCTTCTTTTGAGAACTGCAACCACAGTGTTGATGAGGTGGGCAAAGACGGTGGGACCGGGGATCGGGATTAATCCCCTCCCCCACGTCTCCTCCTGAGAGAGCGGGGCCTCTAAGACTCAGAACACGAGGAAACTTCTTGGAAAAGGTCCAGGGAAACCGGAGCCTGGAAATGTCTTACCTTAATATCCAAGCAGATGAAAGAAAAGATTAAGACTTCTTTTCTGGATATGACTTCACCAAGGAAAGAGTAGATCAGAGGTGTGTGTGTGTGTGTGTGTGTGTGTGTGTGTGTGTGTGTGTGTGTGTGTGTGTGTGTGTGTGAGATGGGGGAGGGGGAGCAGCAAATGACATCTGAGTCCAGATTGGAAGAGAGAAACTGGAACAGAAGAAACTCGGTTAACATTTTGTGAAAATACGTCTGCAAACGAGTGGCTCTTTTCAATCCAAATTGACTTAGGTTGGGTTCCCTAGAAGCAGATTCTGAGATGGCGATTCTTATAAACCGATTTATTGAGGGAGAGCTCTTGGGAGAAACCTGTGAGGGAGGGGAGAGCAGGACAGGGTAGCAGGGATGTGGCCCCAGCTTGATCCCACCAGGGCCCTGGGGTGTGACTGGCGCTACAGGCCTGTCCTGTCCCCAGGCAAGTGGGGGACATTTCTGTGCCCATGTGAGTCAGAGGCTGCCTTTCCCCTGGGTGGGCAGGTCACTTGCCCAGTGCCCGTTCCTTGGAGAAGGGGACATCCAGGAACTGTCAGCTGCCAACATAGGTGACAGCTGGGGAGTGAAGTACTGGCCCAGAAAAGGGGGTCCTGATGGGGGACCAAGAGGGTCCACTGCATGCATAATAGAGGGAATTGCTCTATTTAAGTGGAGTTGACAGGGTCACTGAGGCCAACGTGTGAAATTACGGCTGTTGACCCACCTCAGGACAAAGTAGAGACGGCGGGTGGGAGGGATGAGCTTTCAAGACAGGATTGTGTATTCAGTTCATAGCCCGTGAAAAACGTCAGGGGCCTGGTTTTACAGAATATTCTTCTGGATTTGTTCACGTGTTTTAGGTTGAGCCAGCTGGCCATCCAGGGAAGGAGAGAGTTTGCTGGGGGCAGGGTGTGGGTGGGGGAAATCTGTCATTTAGATTCCAACAACCAGCAGGTGCCAAACTGAGCACTGAGCGTCTCCCCCCTCGCTGCCCAGGGACCCCGGCGCCAGTGGCGCCTGGGGGCGTGGTGAACGTTTACTGAGGTGTCAGTTGTGGTCTGGGCGTTGTTCGCCACCGTGACCAGGTGTGCCAGGCTCATCAGACAAGTACAGCTTGCATTGAATGCATTTTATTTTTCTCGTATGTAAAGTGACTACTTACTTTGTAAAAGACTTCAGTCAGTATACAGACTACAGAGGAGAAAACCTGCGCTGCTGTAACCAGTTGAAAAGGGCAAACACATGTGCGGGGTCCCCCGCTCAGTTTGTGAGGGCTCCAGGGGGGCATAACTCGGGTTGGTGATAACTTTACGACCCTGACTAGAGTAAAGGAGTTGGTTCGAGGTGCGCCTGCCATTCCTACTGAGTTCCACGGAGGGAGGCTGAGGAATTCAGATCTGAGGTCCGGGCAGTGGGGAGGGGGCTCTGGCCGGAGCGCAGGGTCTGCCCTGCCCCCCTTGGTGGGGCCTTATCTCAGGCCTTATCTTCCATCTGGGCCACATTGAGAAGGAGGAGAAGGCAAACAAATCCCATCTTGATTGAAGAAGAGGAAACAATGGTGTCTGTTTGGAGCCTACGGGGAAGGGTTGATTGGACTGGGAAAAATGCAGGCTGGGAGAAGTTTGGAGCGGGGCGGGTGGGAGTAAAGAATAGAGTTACCTCCACCCCGAGGGAGCTGAATGCTGCCTTGTAGGGTGGCCTCCTTCACTCACCAAACTCTCCCCTCTTTTATTTTGACTGACTTTTTAGCTACAAAAAATAATATTGAAAGGGAAGAATGAAAGAAAGAAAAAAAGAAGCCTCCTCTCCACGCCAAGCCCTAGTTCCACTCCTGAAAGCAAGCCACCACTTAATTTTTTTTTCCCCAGAAGTTTTTAACACACATTGCTTTTTTCGTGCACTATCTATCCTGGAGATTGTTTCCCATCTGCAGAGGTAGACATACATCACTCTTTTGAATAGTTGTCAGAGCGTTTCTTAATATGAGATTATGACGTAATTTCAAATGTGGAGGCGCTGTCATTTTTTTCTCTTGTCCCAAATGATGACACTTATTTACATTCTCAGGGTCGGTTTTTTCTTTCCTCCTTCCCTCCTTCCCTCCCTCCCTCCCTCCCTCCCTTCCTTCCTTCCTCTCTTTCTCTGTCTCTCTCTTTTAATTTTAGACAGGACTACCACAGATATTCTTGTAAATCCTTTGCCTACTTGTGTGAGTCTTTCTGTAGATAATTTCCCTGAAGTGGGCCAAAGGGCAGACCCATTATGATGTTTGTGGGGTGGTCACATTGCCTCCCGAAGAGTTTGTCCTAAATGCCCAGTCCCACAAGGAGGCCTGCAGAGAGCTCCTTGCTGAAGTCCATGTTTGGATAAAGTCCAGTAAAGGAGACTTAGCTACAGCAAGCAGAGAGCGCCAGCGACAAAGACTTTTCTTTGGGGATGAGTGACATGAAGCTTGATTTGGTAGTAGGAATAGAACATCTGAAAAGAAGAGACCCTTTGTGATAACCCAACACACAGTATTTTCTGCTCGAGGTGATACAGACCCGCAGCACAGTAGTCTGGAGGGTGGACGGGGAAGGACGTCTGTCCCCTCCTCTCTCCACCAGCTGCCTAGGAACGACATTTAAAAAAATTAGCCTTTAAAAAATTTATTTTTTTAAATTGAAGGATAGTTGATTTACAGTGTTGTGTTAGTTTCTGGCGTACAGCAAAGTGATTCAGTTATACATATGTGTATATATATTCTTTTCCATACTCTTTTCCATTATGATTTATTATAGGAAAAAATTATCCTTTTTTATTGTAAAATAGATAATGAACAAAAAGGTGTACATATAGATACAGTTTAAAGACAGATACTAGATATTCACATACCCACCAGCCAGCCAGCTTCTGAATAGAGCGTGTTTGCGTCCTGTTGACCTGGACTGTAAGCTGTTGAAGCTGCATCCCGTTGAATATTCAGTGTGTGCTGCATCCTTTGCTTGTGAGATCTTGGTTAATCCTCAGAGCAGCCTTACAAGGGGTATCAATTATTATCCCCATTTTACAGGTGATGAAACTGAGGTGTGGACTCAGTTAATGCGTGGCTGATGGGTGGTGCCTGGGTTTCCAGTGGCCTTGGACTCTGTTACTGTGTAGGTGTCAGTAGGTTAATGATGCCTGGTGCGGGGATGGTTCCGGGATCCCACTCCAGGCTCGGACAAGATTGGCCTTTGCTCGAGAGCGCCCACGTCCAGGACAGGTGAGGCCCAATGTCAGGGAGGCCTTGGTATCTGTCCCCCTCATCTGGGGCTCCTCCCTGGCCCCCGAGTTTGGGGGAGAGGAGGACTCCAGGAGGGAGGGACTTGTTCCCCAGCCCAGAAAGAGTCACCAAGAGGCGGCTGCTGGGTGACCATGTCTGCCTGCACCAGTGAGCGAGGGATGAATGTGGTGTTTGCAGAGCGGGGTGGGGAGGGTAGGTTTGCAAAAGTCAGAATTAACTGCCATAACTAGAGGTGTGGGGACCTCCTGTCTACCCCGCTCCACCCCCCGCAGTCATCCTCATCCTAGCCGTCATCTGCACGGCGCAGGGCTTTGAAATCCTCTAGCCCTGGCTATCCAGGCTCTGCTGGGTGCTGTGCCCGTAGGATTCGGCTGAGCTGGGAATGAAGAGAGGAAGGAGACGTGACCGTGCGAGTGGACTTGGCCCTGGCCCGATGCCCTCGGCAAGGGGCAGGGCTCAGGCAAAGCCATGCAGCCCCGTCTGCATCACCTTCTCAGGTCACCGTTGGGAGTGGGGACCCCCAGGAGTAGGATTGGAAGCGTCCACTTCCAGAATCCAGGTTAAAGCCTGGTGTCAGTGTGCTGGTTTCCCCACCGGTTGGGTTTGGATGTTTTAAAATAGTCGAGGGCTGTTTCCAGTCACCCTTGAAAGGAGCAGCTGGCCTCTGGGTGAATTTCTGTGTTGATGAGCTTTGGGTCTGAAGTCAGGTTGCTGCTTGATCAGCCAGAGGTGGTGGGAACCAGCTGCCACGTGGGCGCAGAGGCCTGGTTAACACAAAGCCCCTTGTGGCCCAGACATGCAACCTACGTGGTGTATTCCTTTGGAGAGGCCTCACGGCCCCTGCGTTTGTAGAAAACTAGCCCCAAGATGTGACCTCTCTTTTACCTGGGCCAGTAGGATTCATTCATTCATTCGTTCAAAAATTATTTCCTGAGCACCTATTAGGAATTCTCTGCTGGTCCAGTGGTTAAGGCTCCACGCTTCCACTGCCGAGCGCCCAGGTTCGATCCCTGGTCAGAAAACTAAGATCCCACGAGCCACGTGGTGCGGCCAAAAACAAAATAATAAAATAAAAAATAAAAATGATTTACTGAGCACCTATTATGTGCCAAGTGCTGAGGATTATAAAGGAGTTTCTTTTAGCAGTTTTTCTGAAACATGTGGAATATAATACAGGCCTGCTTTCTGCGTGGGTGGGCTGGAGGAACACCCCACCACAGCATTGAGCTAACACAATTCTTTTCACATGAACGTTAGAGGAAAGGATGGGAGCTTCTGGATGTGGACAGGAAGAAAAGTGGAAGCGACTCGATTTTTTCAGGTGGTTGAACGAGGGTGGGGGGAGTATTTTTTTCCATTTTGACTTCCTTTGTCATCTGTGTACTTAAAAAACTTCATGAACAGACATAGCTCTCCCGGCCCCCCACCACGCGCCACCAGTGAGGAACTGGGGACATTTAACTTTGAAGAGAGGACTTGGGGGAGCCGGCTGCCTCAGACACCCCAAGTGCCGTCCTAAGGCTTCACCACGCGTTGCTTCAGACCTGTAACTCCAGCATAAGCAGCCTCAGCAGCACCTGGGAACCTGTGAGAAATGCAGATTCTCATCCCCACCCCAGAACCAGATCCACCAGCAGGGGGGCCCGGAATCTGTGTTTTGACAAGCCCTCTAGGTGGTTCTGTTTCGGGCTCACATTTGAGAAACACTGCTTTCGCTTGGATCAGGACGTCTGGAGTGGGGCCCGAGGCTCTGCACTTCCAACGAGCTCCTAGGTGATGTGATGTGAGGTGGACTACACCGTAGTACCAGGTTGTACAAGGCAGCATCATGTGATGGGAGGGTGTGGGCTGGAGCAGGGCTTCCTCAGTCTCTACAGTTTTTAAAAGATGGGATTTGGGTGCAGCTGTACAACAAAACACCACGGTGCTCTTAAAAAGGAATGAGACCAAGCTGTAAGCACCAATATGGGAAAATCTCCAGGAATGTTTATTTATTTCTTGAAGTATAGTTGATTTACAATGTTGTGTTAATTTCTGTTGTACAGCAAAGTGATTCAGTTATATATATATATATATATATATATATACATTCTTTCTTTTGATATTCTTTTCCATTATGGTTTATCATAGGGTATTGAATATAGTTCTCTATGCTATACAGTAGGACCTTGTTTTTTACCCATCTTATATATAATAGCTTACATCTGCTGACCCCAACCTCCCACTCCATCCCTCCCCCAAGCCCCTCCCCCTTGGCAACCACTAGTCTGTTCTCTATGTCTGTGATTCTGTTTCTGTTTCATGGATAGGTTCATTTGTGTCATATTTTAGATTCCACATATAAGTGATATCATATGGTATTTGTCTTTCTCTGTCTGGCTTACTTCACTTCGTATGATAATCTCTAGGTCCATCCATGTTGCTGCAAATGGCATCATTCCATTCTTTTTTATGCCTGCGTGATATCCCATTGTATATATGCACCACATCTTCTTTACCCATTCATCTGTTGATGGACATTTAGGCTGCTTCCATGTCTTGGCTATTGTGAATAATTCTACTATGAACATAGGGGTACATGTATCTTTTTAAATTATAGTTTTGTCTGGATGTATGCCCAAGAGTGGGATTGCTGGGTAATTCTATTTTTCGTTTCCTGAGGAACCTCCATACTGTTCTCCACAGTGGCTGCACCAACTTACATTCCCACCAACAGTGCAGGAGGTTCCGTTTTCTCCACACCCTTTCTGGCATTTATTGTTTGTAGACTTTTAAATGATGGCCATTCTGGTCAGTGTGTTGCGGTGCACCAGGGATATTGTTAAGCGAGAAAAGTAGATTTTGAAAATATCTTTTGATAATAGCTTGCTTCCGTTAAAGCCAGGATAGTAAAATCATGATAAAACCCATTATTGCATAAATAAACTATTTAAGCATTTTAGAATGTGAATTTTAATACACCTGTTTTTCAATTTTTCACTATTCTTTCAGCAACTCGAACATTCTTGGGGAAAAAAAATTAACCATTAAAAAAACAAATACAAACGTCTACATGGGGATGCACATTTTCCCTTTCGCCTCAAGCTCCAACATGACTCCATGCAGCCCTGGTGGATCCTGTCCTTACTTAAATTTTTGATAACTTGTTCATCATGGATTTTTTTGTATGTATTTTAATTTTGAAAATATATATCTTGATTGATGTTTTCACATACTCTTAAATTTTGAGCCTAAAGCTTTGGGGATTACTGCGGGCAGTGGTCCTCCTGGCCTCTGGGCTCTGAGATGCTCTGAGAGCTGGCAGCCCACTCTGTTCCACAGACCCCGAGCACAGCATTCACCCTCTCTGGGCTTCCGTGCTCATGGGTCACTATATGCTTCCTTGAATCCCCCCCGACTTTAGAGCCTGAGATACACCTACTGAGGTCTCCTTACCTAAGTTCCCATCTCACCCTGTCGGGTGCCCACGGTGGGCATGGGCATGACTGTGGTTTGATTGGCTGAGCTCCCTGCTCATATGGTACCTGTGGCCTCCATCTGGAAGGCAGGCTCCACTCATAGTAGCTCACTTTTAAAGCCAGCAGGAGATCTAGGTTGGAAATGGTTTCCTAACTGTAGCCGACGCCATCAGTGTCCTGTGACCCCTGCCATTTCTGGGCACACCCGTCCATGTCGTGGCTGCCCACACCTGCAGCCCAGCCTGAGGATGTCCTTGCTGGAGGCCACTCTACCCCAAGGCAGGCTGTACATGCTGGGGAGAGAGAACCTGTCCCACCCAGGGTGCTCTCCGCGGTGCTACTGGAGCAGGCGAACAAAGACTCCAGCTCCCGAGGGCCAGGGTAACTCTGAGGTGTGTGTTCTGCTCTGTCCCGCACCTTGTCTGGCCATGTGGACTCTGGTTGCCCACAGTGGTGACTGGCTGGATGACCCCTCTCCCCCTTGTCATCATCATCTTCCCTCCCCTGCAGGTGGGGAGTCACCTCCCACTTTTCATGGGGTCACCGCTCCTGAGGGCAACCTCCCAAATAACTCCTTTTCCAGTGAAACCCAAACTAAAATGAAAACAAGGTTTACTCTGCCCACTTTGAAACCCAGACATTAAGGCAGGCAAGTGGTGGTGTTTTGCTGTGTGCATCCTTTTTTATTATGTTTGCTCTGTGGACAGTTTTGTCTCCTGCCTTAATCATTTTCCTCATGTTTCTCATCCTTGGTCATGATGATTTTTTTTTTTCCCTCAGCCCCTGGCAACGATTTTTCTATTGTTTCTGAGAGTTTGACTTTTCTGTATCTAAGTGACACCACGCACTATTCGTCTTTCTCTGTCTGGCTTATCTCACGGAACATAATGTCCTCAAGGTCCATCCATGTTGTTGCAAATGGTAGGATTTCCTCTTTCTCCTGGCTGGATAATAATCCATTGTAGATATACACCACACCTCTTTTATCCATCCATTTATTGGTGGACACTTAAGTTGTTTCCATGTCCTGGCTATTGTGAATAGTGCTACAGTGGACATGGCTGTGGAGATATCTCTCTGAGATCCTGTTTTTATTTCCTTTGGATAAGTACTCACAGTGGGATTGCTCGATCATATAGAAAGGTCTGTCTTTAAGTTTTCGAGGAACCTCCATACTGTTTGCCACAGTGGCTGCACCAATTTACATTCCCACCAACAGTGCACAAGGGTCCCCTTTTCTCCACACCCTCACCAGCATTTGTTACCTTTTGTCTATTTAATAATGGCCATTCTGACAGGTGTGAGGTGATCTCTCCTCTCTATGTGGTTGTGATTTGCATTTTTCTGATGATTGGTGATGGTGAACATCTCATGTGTCTGTCGGCCCTTTGTACGTCTTTGGAAAAATGCCTGTTCGGTTCCTCTGCCCGTTTTCGAATTGTGTTGTTGGTTTTTTGCCGTTGGGTGGTGCAGGATGACTTTTAATGGCTTCATAGTGGGAGGCTCTGGCTGGGCTGTGACCGACCGGTGCTGTGTCTGCCCCTCACCCTGCAGGCATTCGCCCCTACAAATGTGACGTCTGCCACAAAGCCTTCACCCAGCGTTGCTCCTTGGAATCCCACCTGAAGAAGATCCACGGGGTGCAGCAGCAGTATGCCTACAAGCAGCGCCGGGACAAGCTGTATGTCTGTGAAGACTGTGGCTACACGGGCCCCACCCAGGAGGACCTGTACCTGCATGTGAATGGTGCCCACCCGGGCAGCGCATTCCTCAAAAAGACATCCAAGAAACTGGCAGCCCTCTTGCAAAACAAGCTGACATCCACGCTCCAGGGCAATGCCAACCTGAGCGAGGAGGAGGAGAAGTAGGAGAGGGCGTGGATGCCAACGCTGCCACGTGTCCACAGATTCCCGGTCTTGAGGGCCCCCTGACCCACGGGCTCTTTCTAAGTCCAAGTGTTCCGTCCATCTCTCTGTCCTCTGGGAGCCTCGATGGGGGGCTCCATTCCAAGGCTGTCAGTGGTAACAGTGGCTTCAGGCCCCCGTAACCCGTATCCTCAGGAACACTGTCACATGAATGAAAGCTTCTGGATGGCTATGATCACCGTCTGGGGTTTGGGTTTTTTTTTTTTTTTTTTTTTTTTTAGGATTTTCACACATGGAGGCAGGGGTGTTCTTAAGAGACACCCCTTGGAGAGATTGATATGGTGCCTTGAAATAAAAGTACTTCCACTTGAAATGCTCCTCCAGCAGGGAAAATGAATCCTATTATTCTGAAAGAGTTAGCAGGAATTATTTTAATAAAGGAAACGTCCTGGTGACATTTTCCTGATCAGAATGAAACAGGAGAGCGTTGACCTGTAGCTCCCTGTCCAGGGCATATCGTGGGACCTTCGACTTCCGGTTATTTGTTTTGTACTAGTGGGTGGGTTTGAAGAAGGGCATCGTGAGCGTTGGGTAAAGGTAGACAGCTGGTGACAAGACAGCCCCACACGTGGCTGCCAGGCAGAGGCGCTGGGCTCAGCTTGGCAGGTGGCTCACAGATGTTCTTTGGGCCAGGGTGTTGCTGCAGAGATGCTCTGGCCTCCAGGACCGGGCCTGCTGGCTGAAGGCCATCCCCCCTCCGTGAGTCCAGCACCAGGGACATCGTGGACATCGCGGGGCCGAGGCTGGAGCATGAGGAGACCCTGGGGGCCCTCAATGCCCCTGCAGGGGGCGGGGTGGGGGGGAGGTGATGGCGGCGTCAGCATCTCCTTCCGGGCATGTGACTGCTGCGCGAGGTGACCTTTGGCCACCTGCACCTCCTCACGTGGGAGGTTAACAATAAAGCTGATGGGGGGGGGGCGAGTGTGTGAGGTGGTCTCCAGGGTCCTTCTGTGCCTGCAGGGGCTGGAGAAAGGACCTAGAACTCTCAGGAGCCCCTGTGGCCGGGAGGGATTGACTTATAGGAGGTGCGGATCAGCTGTGCCTGGGCGCTGCCGGGGCGGAGCGCGCAGGCTCATTTCCACTCTGAAAGTCAAGGAAGTCTTTCTTTGGGAACGTTTGGATGGTGAGGCCATTTTCTTTCTTATTTCCTCCCTCCCATTCGTTATCCTCCCTTGCTCCTCTCCTTCCCTACCCCCTTCCCTCCCACCTTCTCTCCCTACTTCTCCCCCCTGCCCCCTCCCCTGCCACCACTGTGGGCAGGGCCTCATGTCAGGATCCGGGCAGTTTAAATGGTACATCCCGTATAACTCAACGTTTCTTTGGTGAGTCAGCACTTTTCTTTCGGAAGGAAGGAAGGGAGAGAGGGAGGAAATAAACCCTCTTTCCGAGCACCTACGATGCACCGGGCACTGAACCAGGCACCCCTCGCTGCATGACGTCCTCTAGAGCACTCCTGGGGGGGTCAGCATCCCTGTGCCAGGTGGTGGGGGGCAGGGGAGGCAACCACAGAGGCCATCGGCCGGGCTGGCCGCTGGAGGAAGGGTCCTGGGCCCCTAAATCTGGTCAGAACTCCTTTTTCCCTCCCTCTCCCCACCCTCCCTTCAAAAAGGAAAGACAAGGCCTCAGGTCCAACGTTGGCTACACAAGAGGCAAACGTGAGACTAGGGCAGGCTTTGGGGGATCGTCACCCCCCGGCTTCTCTGAAGGTAAGACTCAGTGCTGCGGGCCAGCCTGAGGGGCCACCATGGGTCCTGCTCTGCTGCATCTGAAGGTCTGGGTGTTTGGGCCGAGGCTGCAGTGCCACATGGCCTAAATGGCCACGTTCGAGCATCAGCGGTGGCAGGGTTGCCCTTGGGACCCACAGTGGCATGTGGGGTGTGGTGGTTGCCCAGTGCAGCCTCAAGGGACACAGCCAGTGCTGAGGGCTCAGCCCTGGTCCAGTGGGCAAACTGGGTTGTGTCTCAGCAGTTGTTACAGGGGAGAGAGGCTAGAAGGTGGCTGATTTGCCTTCCTCAGTTACCTGGCATTCCTGTAAAGGAATATCTCAATGACTGGCTGGGCCAGCTGTCCTGTGGCCGGTTTTGCGTAGGGAATTGTGAACTAGCTGACGTGGTGTTCTCTTTAGGGTCAGATTTTTATTAAACAGAACTCTTCTGGTGGCACATGACAGAAACTCGGTTTAAAATGACTTTAACAGAAGAAAAGAATGTATTAGTTGTAATGTCTAGGGTTTTTCCAGCTTCAGGGGTGGCTGGATCTAGGTGCTTAAATCATATCCTTTATCTTTCTGTCTTTTATCCAGTTTTCCTCCAGGTGGCTTCTTTCTCAGGCAGATTCAAGTGGGGGCTGGATGTCCATCCACTGCTCTGGACATCTGTGCAGCAGCCCAGCAGAAGGGGGGTTTATCTTTTAGCCAAAGATCCTGGGCTGATGCTTCCTGTGTCTGACTGGCCCCGTCTGTCTCTTGTCATCACCTCTCCCCTCCAACCCTAGCCAATCACTGTGCTCTGCTGGCCCAGGCCTGAGCCGTGGGCTCCTGCCTCCTCCGAAGCAGGGCTGGAGAGAGCAGGCTGGCTACACCTCTGGCTTGGGAAAGTGCTTCCCCGGCAGAAAGCAGGGTGCAGTACCCAGGGAGGAAATGGAGGTTGGGTAGGTGTACCAGCTAAGACAAGGCACAGCTGCTGGAACAAAGATTCCCAGCATGTGGTATGGCTTAAAGGAGAGAGACGGGTGTTTCTTCCTCACCTAGCGGCTCTGGGTTGGCAGGTGGTTCTCCTCCATACAATCACTCAGGGACTGGGACGTCTTTTTTTTTTTTTAATAAATGTATTTATTTATTTATTTTTGGCTGCTTTGGGTCTTCGTTGCTGCACGCGGGCTCTCTCTAGTTGCGGTGAGCGGGGGCTACTCTTTGTTGCGGTGCACGGGCTTCTCATGGCGGTGGCTTCTCTTGTTGGGGAGCACAGGCTCTAGGCATGCGGGCTTCAGTAGTTGTGGCTCGTGGGCTCTAGAGTGCAGGCTCAGTAGTTGTGGCGCACGGGCTTAGTTGCTTCGCGGTATGTGGGATCTTCCTGAACCAGGGCTCGAACCCATGTGCCCTACGTTGGCAGGCAGATGCTTAACCACTGCGCCACCAGGGAAGTCCTGGAACCTCTTTCATCTGTTGCCCTGGGACCTTGTGAACATGTGCATGGTTGGAGCTGGGGTTCTGGTTTTCAGCCAGTAAGAGAATTGTTCTGGTTTGGTTTCCTTCAGAAGCTGCTTCTGAGTCAAGAGTTCAAGTTCAAGTTGCTGGCTTAGCAGGTGATCCCAGAAAGCAACAGATGGAGGGAGGTGGGGAAGTGGGACAGGAAAAGAAAGACAACGAATGCAAGGGCTGTAACCGGAGAAGTTACTGATGTGGGCAGTTGGAGCTTAATCCAAGAGGGGATTGCTGGGAGACTGTTCCCCCACAGGAGGGGCACAGCAAGCCATGGTCCACTAGCTCCCCATGCCTGGGGGTTTGGTTGAGGGTGCTGGCACTGGAGGCATTCATTTCTGGGCGCTTCCAGCCTGCCCTGTGCACTGGCCAGGCATGCTTCCCGTGCCAGGAAAAGCCCTCAGGCAGAGTTCAAGGGCTTGGCCATGAGCAATCTTATATACCAACCACATACAGCAGATGCTGAGGGGACGTGGGTGGGGCAGCCCTGGGTCTGGTACAGGTGTGGACGCGTCACACCCACCCTCTGAAGCTGCTGCCCGGACGTGGCACACAGGCCTTCCACTCACATTCCAGGGTGAGGATTTTGCCATGTTACCTGGCGGACAGAAAAATGCAGCTTCTCAGCCACAGGCTCTTGTATGCCAGAGCGGGGGATGGATTATGGGAGCAACTCGCGGTCTCTGGCGTGGCAGGCAAAGCCAGCTGACGACCACCCGAGCCTCTGACCCCCTCCTCCTCCCAACCCTGTCTGTTTGTCCTGCTCTCAGCCAGTTGTCAGAAAATCCAGCTACAGTGTCCAGGGTCATGATTTAGGGCACTGGTTCTCAGGTTGGCAGCCCTGGGACCTTTAGTCTGTAAGTGGTGAGGGTGGAGATGGATGAGCTGTTGTCAATATCTTCTGTCCCTCATTGGAAACCATCTACTAGCCTGTATGAAGTCCACCCGGCAACGTCTTTGCTTTTGGTTGGTGTTAGGTCAGCACCTAGTACGGAAACGGATTCTTGGGCTCATCAGAAGTGCCCCTGGTGCTTTGTTTCAGAGAGAGGGATCTGTTATCAACCTGTGTGCTCTATTTGGTTGATGTCTTAGGCTGGGTTCCTTGAAGCAGCCTGAGACAGGGAATCTAGGGTACGTGATTTAGTGGGGGAGGCTCTCAGGAGAAACCAATAAGGAAGTGAGGGATGCAAGTTACAACAGAGAGAAACCAGACAAGGCTGTGGGTTCCGCTGGAGTCTAGCCTCAGCCCGATCCCAGGGGGAGCTCTGGAGTGTGAGGTGCCATAGATTGTCCCACCGCGAGGCCAGGGGCCGGCCATTGACTTATCCCTGGGCAGGGGAGGGGGAAGGCAGGCCCACCGGCTGTTCAGCAGCCAGCCCTTTTGGAACCTGGGGGTGGTTCACGCGGAGGTTTCCAGGGTGAGGGAGGGAGAAATCACAGGAGTGGATTCTTAGGGGTGAAGGAGATTCGAGGTCCAATAGCTATACTTTGATAAGGGCCCTTTTTGGGAGCTAAAGGAGTGAATCACTTATTGCAAATTATGTGGTGTTTGGGGGGGGGAATAAAAAATGTTTTTAAACGTATGCAGAGAAGTGTCTTCCCCCCAGATTCGTTTCTCATCTGCCAAACCTCCTCTACTGTCATCATCAGCCGCTCTTAGCTTCTTGTGTACCTTTCTTGAGTTTCTTTACTCATATAGAAGCAAATAGGAATGTATGTATCCTTGTTCCCCACTGCTGTTTTTAAAATTAACGTATAGCGTTATGCATACTCTTTGGAACCTTGCATTTTTCTTTTTTGAATTTTATTTATTTTTTATTGAAGTATAGTTCATTTACAGTGTTGTGTTGCTTTCTGGTGTACAGCAAAGTGATTCAGTTATACATATATATTCTTTTTCATATTCTTTTCCATTACAGTTCATTAAAAGATATTGAATATAGTTCCCTGTGCTATACAATAGGACCTTGTTGTTTATCTATTTTATATATAGTAGTTTGTATCTGCTAATCCCAAGCTCCTAATTTATCCTTCTCCCCTCCATTTTTCTTTTAATAATACATCTAGTAGCTCTTTCCATAGTAGTACAAAAAAGTGATCTCATTCTTCTTTATAGCTATCTGTTATTGTATTGTATGGATGTACCATAACTTAATCTGTCTTCTACTGATGGACATTTATGTTGTTTCCAAAGTTTTGCTACTACGAAGAATGCTACAGTGAGTAACTCTCTACATTTGTGATTTCACATATGTGCAGACATATCTGTGGGATAAATTCCCAGAAATGCAATTGTTAGGGCTAAGGGTGGACCTGCCATAACATTGATCAATATGGCCCAATTGCCTAGCATGGAGACGTACCAATTTGATTAGCAGTCCCACCAACAAAGTGTGAGACGGCCCTTCTCCCCACCACCCTGCTGACCTTATATTGCCATGGTTTGGGATTTGGACCAATCTGATAGGGAGAAATAGTTTCTCAGTGAATTTTGTTTTACGTTTTTCTTATTCTGTGTGAAAGAGGTTACATAGCTTTTCACATGATTAAGGGCTGTTTGTAGTTCCTTTTCCTGGGAGCTGCCCGAATGCCCAGTTTTCTGTGGGGTGGTTGGTCTTTTTTTCTGCCCAACCTGTAGGAATTTGTTTGTTTTGAATATATCGGGAAGTTTTGTTCTTTGTGGTTGAAGTTGCTGGTTTTCTCCCAGATCGTTGTCATTTATTCTTCAATTTTGCTCATGCTGTTTTTTTTGTTTTGTTTTTTTGTTTTTGGGCCAAGCAGAAGTTTTGTGATGTTTATGTAGTTTGAATTGATCCATCTTTTTCATTTATGCCTGCTGGAGACCGAGTCATACTTAGAAAGGCCTTCCCACTCCAAGGTTGTACCGGAATCCTGTCATGCTTTTTTCTAGGACTTTAATGGTTTCATTTTATCACGTATAAATCTTTGATCCATTTGGACTATTTCCTGGCGTATAGTGGGAGGTATGGATCCAACTTTATCATTTTCCAGATGGCTGACAAGAGATATTTTTTAACAGGGAGCTGGTCCAAAACACACCAGAAAACACTGTCTTCAGGAAAAGGTCTTATGCCTCAGCAGAAGGTATTGCAAATTATAGTGAGGAGCAGTTTTCTTTAATTAGCAGAGATTCATTTGTTCAGCGAGTATTAACTGAGTGCCCACTGTGTGTTCGGTACTTTTCTAAATACTGAGGCTGGAAGAAATGGACCCAAGTCCTTGCTCTCCGGGTGCGCCCATTCTACTGGGGGGAGACAGATAAGAAATAAGCAAATATGGACTGTGTTATTTTGTTTGTTTTCTGGTTTTTTTGGTTTTTTTGGCTGCACTGTGCAGCTTGTGGGATCTTAGTTCCCCGACCAGGGGTTGAATCCAGGCCCAGGGCAGTGAAAGCACCAAGTCCTAACCACTGGACAGCCAGGGAATTCCCCTATGTTAACTAGTATAGAAAAAATAAAATTTGGTGTTCCAGTTACTATGGCTATAAAAGCTGTGTCAAAACTTCGGGGCTCTCTGGGGCAGGCATTGGGACGGGGTACAGCACAGGGGCAGAGGGGGTGGCTCTCCTCTGCTCCAGGGTGTCTGGGCCCGTGGACTGTCTGAGGGCTTGTTCACTCGTGCATCTGGGGGCCGATGCTGGCTGTCACCTGGGGTCTGGATTCCCCTCGCTGTGGGCCTCTCCTTACAGGGTCTCTCTGTGGGTTTCCTCCAACGTGGTGGGTTCCCAGGGGCGTGTTCTGAAGCTTCTGGAGTCCTGCTGGGTCACTTCTGCCGCATTTTATGTCAGAAGCGAGTCCCTAAGGCTGGTTCACATTGAGGGGAGGGAAATGAGTCTCCCTTTTGATGGGAGGAGTGGTTCTAGAAGAGCTTATGGGAACCATCCACGTTGCTACGGCCCTTTTTAGAAAATGGAACCTGCCACCTACAGCAAGGAGGCTGGGACCAGGATGGACAGGTGATGTTGGTGGGGAGTGTTGGTGTTTTGTTTTTGGGGGGCAGGGACGTGTGGCCTGGAAGAAGTGAGGACAGAGGGAAGAGCAAAGGCCGACCGAGGCCGGGAAGCAGGAGCGCGTGCGGCCTGCCTGAGAGCAGGGGGTGAGGAGAGCTGGGGCGAGTGTTGACAGGTCAGGGAGGTTGGGGGCAGCAGGCGGCCACTGCAGGTGGTCTGAAGACATCAGCTTTTCTTCTGAATGAATCAGGAAACCATTGAGAGCTTTGAGCTGAAGAGTAACAAGATCTCACTTAGGTTTGAGCGGACTGACTGTGGCTGCTGTGGGAACAGATTTGGAGGTGGGAGGCCTGGGTGGAGGTGGGGAGGCCAGCTAGGAGGCCACTGCAGAAATAAAGGCAGGACACAAGGAATGTTTGGACCAGGGTGATGGTGGAGGAGGTGGCAGGAACGTCCAGATGCCGGATATGTTTTTTGTGTGTTTGTTTTTTGTTTTTTTTTTGGCGGTGCGTGGGCCTCTCACTGTCGTGGCCTTTCCCGTTGCGGAGCACAGGCTCCGGATGCACAAGCTCAGCGGCCATGGCTCACGGGCCCAGCCGCTCCGCGGCATGTGGGATCTTCCCAGACCGGGGCACGAACCCGTGTCCCCTGCATCGGCAGGCGGACTCTCAACCACTGCGCCACCAGGGAAGCCCCGGATGTGTTTTTGAAAGTAGTGCTAACGGGGTTTGTTGATGAGCTGGACGTGGGTTATCGACAGACCATACAGCTTTCTTTGTCTGGGGCAGTTTCAGTGTATATATGAACGACACGATCATCACCCTGGTGTTGAGAAAGAGAGGAGTCAAGGATGGCTCCAGAGTTTTTGTGCAGGCGTCGCAGTGCCACTTACTGAGGTGGCGCCGACCAAGCATGAGGAGCTGGGTTGGGGAGGGGTGGGGTCAGGAGTTCCGGTTTTTGAGCTTTTCAAGTTGCTGATGAGACATCCACGTTGCCTGGGAAGGTGGGAGCTCCCTCCTGAGGTCGGAGGTGGAGATGCGAACCTGAGCCTCGCTGGAGCAGAGAGCGAGAAGCCACAAGGCTGGATGCTGTCCTTCCAGCGAAGAGAAGCACCGCGGGCACGTGGGCACGCCGGCGTGGAGGTTAGGGAGTGAAGGGGGGACCCAGTGATGGGGACTAAAAAGGAGCTGTCATCGGACAGGAGGGACGCGGTGGAGGCAATGGGGCGGGTGCACCTTCACGGGTGTTTTCCGTCACCGGTGGGCACCTGCTCATCCCTTTGAACGAAAATCTTTCTCAGTTGTGTGTATTTCCTCATCTTCAACGAAGGACTGTGAACACAATCCGATCTGTTACGAGTGACCTGGTCACTTTATAAACGTCGCTTGCGGTCACACCGTTTGTGTGCAAGCCTTGGCGAGGCGCCGTGGCCCACCGGCTGCTTGTTCCCGCGCCCTGCAGCCCAGGCCGTCCCATCTGCCGCTGCACGAAGCATCTGCCCTCCCCCGGCCGTCACTTTCTCCTTGTCCTCTCACCGTGCCTCCTGCTTTCATCCAGGACTTGTCTGATGACCGGCTCGCTGGGCACCCTGGAATCACAGGTGACGCGGGGGCTGTCCTGTGACCTTTGGTCCCTGTTTAGGCTGCTTTCCTTACCTCTGCATTTTCCCTGGATAATTGCTTCCTGGAAGGTGACTTTTGGATAAGCGGAGTGAACTGTAAAAGTTATTCTGATTCACCTGGTTATACAGCAGCAACTAACACAACAGTGTAAAGCAATTATACCTCAATAACGATGTTAAAAAAAAGTTATTCTGCTGCCAACTTAATTATGTTGTTCACTGTTTACTAGGCAGCCCCACCCCACATGTCTCAAATGTCGTGTTAGACCCGGGGTCGGGGACTGCAGGGAGTGACCCATTAGTTCACTCGTACAAGTATTAGTCGTGGGCCTACAGACAAAGCAGGCAAAAAACCCTGCCTGTCTGTTTACAGTACATTTTGATTTACAGAAGGTAGGACATAGATAAATTAGTGAAACATGGAGCGTGTAGGGGGCGCTCAGTGCTGTGGAGTCACACAGCAGAGAAGGTGCCTGCGAGAGCCGGGTGCTGGGGGGCTGTGGGTGAAACAGGTGGTCCTGGGCCTTGGTGGGAAGGTGACGGGGAGTCTGCACCCAAAAGCTTGGGATCCAGTAGCATTGAGATCACATGACTGTTGTGGGTCACGGCATGTCTGGTGCTTCCCGTCACGCCGAGGTCAACTCCCTGCTCCGCTTCTGTGGCCCGCAGGCCTCCCCCTGACCCCGTGGCCCAGCGCTCAGCTCCAGCCTCGGTGACTCTGCTTTCCTCTCACACCCCAGGCACAGTCCTGCCTCAGGACATTTGCACGCCCTTGACTGCAACATGTCTCTCGCCTTCACTTTATTCTGGTCTCTGCTCGAATGTTGCACAATCGATGAGGCCTTCTGGGTGGCCGGCCCCCAGTGCTCTGCCCCCTGTGCAGCCCCCTCCCACGCCGAATCTGTGTTGGCCCTGTGACACTAACCAACACTGCGTGTCAGACGTGATGCTGTGCTACTCCAGGCCTAAGCCTAAAGATGGCCTGGCAGCTTCTGCTTTTGAATTTGGGGAGCCTTGAGATGCCACGTAAGAAGTCCGACTACCCTGCTGGAAAGGCTGTGGGAAAGGCCACATGGACAGGCCACCCAGAGAGGGAACAGCCCTGAGACTGCATGGAGAGAGGGGCCCAGTTCTCCTAACATCCCAGCAGAGCCCTGGCTTCTCGCCATCCTGCCAGGACACAGATGTGTGAATGAATCACCCTGGTCGTTCCCACCCAGGGAAGCCTCAGATGACTGTAGCCCCAGCGAAACTCCACGGGGTGGGGGTGGGGAGGGGGCAGAAGAACCACCCAGCTGAGCCTAGTCAGTCCACAGAATCTTTTTTTTTTTTTAACATCTTTATTGGGGTATAATTGCTTTACAATGGTGTGTTAGTTTCTGCTTTATAACAAAGTGAATCAGTTATACATATACATATGTTCCCATATCTCTTCCCTCTTGCGTCTCCCTCCCTCCCACCCTCCCTATCCCACCCCTCCAGGTGGTCACAAAGGACCGAGCTGATATCCCTGAGGCCACAGAATCTTGAATGATAATAAATTGATTGTTTTCATCACTTAGTTTTGATAAGGCTGCAAATAACTGGAACCCTGCCCCTGGCCACCCACTCAAATTGCAGCCTCTGTCTCTATTTCCTTTCTTCTGCATTATTTTTCTTCACAGCCCTTAAATTTCCTGACATTTATACATGCATCTGTTTACTATCCATCTCTCCCACTGCCCTGCAATCTCCATGAGGTGGGAATTTGTTCGTTCTGCTCACGGCTTTATCCCTGGAGCTGAGGACAGTGGCTGGTTCATAACAAGCCCTCCATACATACTTACTGAATGGATGAGTGGATTACTATCCCCTCTTCTGAGATCAAAATGGCCTTGGTTTTAGAATGACCCTTTTCCTCTAAGAAAAAAAATCCAATCCCCAGCTCATAAGGGCACACGCTGTTCTGTGAGTACCTCCTGTAACTGACCTTAGGCATGAGAATCTGCACATTTTTATTGAACTCCTGCTACATGGAAGACTGCTTGGAAAGCTAACAGATAAACATTTAAAAATAAAACAGCAACTTTAAACGAATCCAGTTGCGTGTTTGGAGAATCCCCTGTGTTCCCAAAGAGGGGGCAAGAAGCAGTAGGTGATGGGAAGCCAGCCAGAGGAAGGGGCGGAGGTACCAGGCACCAGGTACCAGGTAGGAGATGCATGGAGGGCTGCTCATGCCTCGCAGGGCCCGCCCTGCACACCCCGCCACGGAATAATCCCCCGGAGAGGCCTCTCGGGCCCTAGAGTCCGGCCTCCTCTGCAGAGGGCCCGAGTCCTGCGGCTGCCACCACGGTCCACACAGTTGCTATTTCGGGTCTCTCCTTGGTTCCATCCGCCTGACGTTTTCTCATCGGATTCCAAGCCCAGTGCACCATTTTAGCTGACGTGGGGGAGTGTTTCGTGGGGACAGCAGATGGATGGGATGACAGCTAGCAGGCTGGTGAGGACAGCTGGGAAGTGCTTCTCCTGTGCCCGAGCTGTTGGCTGTGCACGTGCCCATTGGAGTCTGGACGTGCCTTGGGAGCAGCAGCCTGTGCTGGGGACGCCGTGCGAGCTGCCTCCATGTCCCGTGCTGCTAGGCATGCTCCATTCATCCAGTCGACCAGATAACTTACGGACTGAGCCAGCAGCACGCCTGAGACAGTGGCTTATTTGCCCCCAGGAAGTGTGAGGTGGTTGTGGGGAAGTGAAACATAAGAAAGCCCGGGGTTAACGGGGAGCAGGTTACCGCTGTGGGCAACCGGGCCTCAGCCCCACTGCGGGACTCAGGGCACCCCAAGGGGTGGGGAAGCTGGGCTCTTCACCCACCACCTCCTATGCTCCACTGGCTGAGGGTGGACCCCCGGGCGTTACCCTCGTGGAATTCGGTCTGCCTGCAGCCCAACGAAACCTCCAGGCAGAAGTTCTCAGGTTCTTACTAAGATGCCTTAGTCAGCTTGGGCTGGTACAACAAAGTACCATAAATAGGGTAGCTTAGAAACAACAGAGATGTATTTCTCACAGTTCTGGAGGCTGCAAGTCCAAGATCAGCGTGGTAGCATGGTTGGGTTCTAGTGAGGGTCCTTTTCCGGGTTGTAGACAAATGCTCGCCAAATTCTCGTGTCCTCACATGGCAGGAAGAAAGCAAGCCAGCTCTTCTTCCTGTAAGGCCACTAATTCCATCATGAGGGCTCCACCCTCATGACCTAATCACCTGCCAAAGGCCCCACTTCCAAACAACATCGCTTTGGGATTGAGGCTTCAACATACGAGTTTGAGGGGACACGGCCCACTGCACCGTGGTTTCGAACAGCGAGCGCTGAGGGGACGCGGACAGGGTGAGGCGGGGTTTGCTACACCGACCAGCACTGCCTGCGCGTCCGCTGCGGGTGAGGTGTGGTGCCAGACCTGGGGGTAGAAGAAACACAAACCGTCTAGTGGGGGCAGTGGCTGTATGAGCAGATGAGGTGGACACTAACGCAGAGGCCTGGCTCAGACGCCACGGGAGGCAGACCACACTGAGGGCAGCGGGGAGCTTCGCAGGGCCGGGGACGTGAGCCACCTCTTGACAGCCGCATGAAGTTCAGGATCATGTGCGCGTGGTCAGCCGCTCACAGCGTCTCTGCCTCACGTGGCGGCTGCCTTCTGTGAGGCTGGACGGCTGGGATACTTGCTCCCCCAGGCATTCAGCAAAGGGGGCTGGGCTCAGGCAGCCCCACATCCCAGGGTGACACCTTTGGTGCCAGGTGGGGAGGGACAGCAGCCCAGTGGCCCTGGTGACCAATCAGAGGGTCCTGGCATTGGAAGTGGTTGGAGAGGCCCCTGGCCCTGCTCCTTGCCCAAGTCGTGTCTGGCTAGCTCCTTGCTTTTAAGACCACACGGGTGGGGAGTGTGCCCACGCTTTGTCACCTGTGCCAGTGATTAAGGAGCAGACCATCCCTTCCTTGCGCCCACTTCTTCATGCCTGGCCTCAGGGAATATCCTTATGACCTGCTCTGTTTACACAGTAGCTTACAGATTAAGAAGCAAAGTGACATACATGCTCATGATTGGTTCTTACAGCCACTCTGTAAGGCAGGTAAGAAGTTATTAGCTTTGGGAAACCAAGGTTTCCCAAATGCCAACGGATGGGCCCGAGGTGACGTAGCCAGGACGTGGCAGGTCCAGGAGGCACACCCGGGTCCTTGTCCCATGTGTCTCCCTCGTTTTAGAGCCCCCCAGAGGCCCAAGGGCTGTCACGAGGGTGGGAGGGGGCTAAACAGGCCATTCTCTCCCTCTGGTCTCTGGTCCGGCCTCAGCATTTCCCAGATGGCTTGAGACCATATTGTGTGCTGCCCATGTGCTGCTCTAAATAACACGAGCACGCAGTGAAAAAGGCCTCTTTTCTCTCCGTATTGAGAAGAAAACCGCTGTAGGCTGTACCTTTTGGCCCTTCTTTTGCTCGAATACCCTCTTTAACCAAGAGAAAGCAGGCCTCAGATTTGGCCTTCGGAAAGCAAGGGAACTGAGTTAGAATGAATAGCACTGTTTTGTTTTTCTTGTATTTATTATACAGCTGCCTTCTGTTTACAGCAAGTCATAGCTGTTTTTCAAGGTGGTAGTGAGATACAGTTTGCTTTTGAAATAAATTTCTTTAAATAAGAAGAGTGAACCTGTTGAAAGAAAAACATCGTGTAAATAATTGTCTAAGTGGGGACCTCCCTGGTGGCACAGTGGTTAAGAGTCCGCCTGCCAATGCAGGGGACACGGGTTCGAGCCCTGGCCCTGAAAGATCCCACATGCTGCGGAGCAACTAAGCCTGTGCACCGCAATGAAGAGTAGCCCCCGCTCCCTGGTGGCACAGTGGTTAAGAGTCCGCCTGCCAATGCAGGGGACACGGGTTCGAGCCCTGGCCCTGAAAGATCCCACATGCTGCGGAGCAACTAAGCCTGTGTACCGCAATGAAGAGTAGCCCCCGCTCGCTGCAACTAGAGAAAGGCCGCGCACAGCGCCAAAGACCCAACGCAGCCAAAGATAAATAAATACAATAAATAAATTTATTTTAAAAAAATTGTCTAATGGCCCTCTCATATGGTAAAAGACCTGGTGGTGGCACAGGAGTGACTGAAGTTTAGGAAATACTCGTATCCAATAGAGATTAAACATCTTCATTATTCATAACAATAAAACAGCTACTACTGAGTATCAGTTATATGCCAGGGACTTTAAATTTGTTATTTCTAATCTTTATAAAAACCCTATGAAGTAGTTATTTTTTAGAATAATCTTTTACTTTTCTTTTTTTAATTTATTTTATTTTTTGGCTGCATTGGGTCTTTGTTGCTGAGCGTGGGCTTTTTCTAGTTGCAGCAAGTGGGGGCTACTCTTCGTTGCAGTGCGCAGGCTTCTCATTGTGGTGGCTTCTCTTGTTGCAGAGCACGGGCTCTAGGCACGCGGGCTTCAGTAGTTGTGGCGTGTGGGCTCAGTAGTTGTGGAGCGTGGGCTCTAGAGTGCGTGTGGGCTCAGTAGTTGTGGCACACAGGCTTCATTGCTCCGCAGCATGTGGGATCTTCCCAGACCAGGGATCGAACCCATGTTCCTTGCATTGGCAGGTGGATTCTTAACCACTGGACCACCAGGGAAGTCCTAGACTTTGTTTTCTATTTTTAACTTTCACTATCCCATTCATTTAGTGACAGTACTGACTTAAAGACATGTTATATGACATTTCAGCAACACTGCTTTTTTGACACCCTTATCTTCCGTGGAACATTTTTGTACAGATCCATTAACAGGTATCTCTGTCTTTGATGAACAGTATCTAACATTTTCGTGCACTCATCTTCCTCAGCTGTGATCTTAGAACTCTTCACAGCAGACAGTCCAAGACCCTGGCTTGGAAGGACGTTTCACTGGGGCTCAGATCAGCCCTCGGAGGCAGTTTGCGGGCACAGCCCTGACGCCCACCTGCTCCTGAGCCTCCTCCCCTGGAGGATGAGGGTCGCTCAAGGAAAGCCTGCCCGGCTGGAGCCACAGAATCCTGCCACTTTATAAACAGCCTCGTTCCTAATCTACCTCCCTGCTCCTTTCTGAGCCAGCGACCCAGTCCACTGGCTGGAAGATTCTGTCCAGAACTGTGCAGACGGGTCTCCATGCCGATGCACCAGGAAAAGTGAGGACAGAATCACAAGCTCCCTCAAAAGGGGAGAAGAGAAGAACTCTCACGCAGTTGCTTCAATTCATACCAGCTGTGAGTGACTAAAATGCCCAGTTTATCCCGAGGTATACGTGGGTCCACTCACATTTGGCTCTAGGCCCCTAACTGCAGTCCACTTCTCCCACCACTAGATGGCAATCCCGTTTTTTAAAATTAATTAATTAATTTATGTATTTATTTTTGGCTGCGTTGGGTCTTCGCTGCTGCGTGCAGGCCTTCTTTAATTGCGTCCAGCGGGGGCTGCTCTTCGTTGCGGTGCGCGGGCTTCTCATTGCAGTGGCTTCTCGTTGCAGAGCACGGGCTCCAGGTGTGCAGGCTTCAGTAGTTGTGGCACGCAGGCTCAGTAGTTGTGGTACACGGGCTTAGTTGCTCCGCAGCATGTGGGATCTTCCCGGACCAGGGCTCGAACCCGTGTCTCCTGCATTGGCAGGCGGGTTCTTAACCACTGCGCCACCAGGGAAGCCCGGCAATCGTGTTTTGTTTTGTTTTGTTTTGTTTTTGTTTTTGCGGTACGCGGGCCTCTCACTGTTGTGGCCTCTCCCGTTGCGGAGCGCAGGCTCCGGACGCGCAGGCTCAGCAGTCATGGCTCACGGGCCTAGCCGCTCCATGGCATGTGGGATCTTCCCGGAGCGGGGCACGAACCTGTGTCCCCTGCATCGGCAGGCGGACTCCCAACCACTGCGCCACCAGGGAAGCCCATCAGCAATCGTGTTTTAAAGCAGATTTTATTCAAGCAATAACACTGTTGAAGTTAAAAAGTAAAAAATAACTGTTTTCACCCCATTATGTTGGAATAAGTCTTAAACCCTTTTGTGAGTGAAGATGAGGGAAAGCAGGACGTTTCAGCAGCCACTGGTGGGCGCGTGAGCTGACATCGCAGTTGTCCGGGGACTGGGCAGTGATGCTCACGCCCTGCACGTCCTGGGACCCGGCAGACATGGCAGGTCTCACCCTTGATAAGGACGAGGATGGCCAACATGTACTGTGTTCCTGCTGTGTGCCAGGCACGAAGCCTCATTTAATCCCCACAACTCTAAGAAGTACTATTATTTCCTCTCAATTTACAAATGAGGAAGTCAGCCGCAGAAAGGTCAGGTAACTCGCCCAAGGTCACAGAGCTCGCCAAGTGGCAGAGCCACAATCCACACCCTGCTTCCCCTGCGCTGCACACGGCTCGTGTTCCAGGAAACAGGTACACCTGGGGGTGCTCACTGAAGCACTGTCTGCAGCAGAGAAACACTGTTGGTCTAACAGCCCACGGGCGAGACTGTAAAGCACAAGGGGACAAGGCAGGGCGCTTGGGAGCCGTGCGCTAGATTTAGTGGTGGTCAACCTGGATGATCTCAGAGACTGATGTTGAGACAGCAGTAAAAACCAAACACAGAAATTAGAACTGTGTTATTCATGACAACCAGCACAGGTATAAGTAGTAAGACTATAAAAGGATACGCTCAAAATAGTGCACCCCGTTTATGATGGTGTTTGTCTCAGGGGAGAGGCAAGTGGGATTAGGGAAAATAGCTTTTATCTGTAGTGTCTATTATCTTTTTTCTCTCTCTCTTCCTCCCTCCCTCTTGAGCAAAAAGGAAAAAACTCAAACCCTACTCTAACTCAGAAAAGCATTTTATGATTGATCTTCACAAACACATTTCTTTTTTAAAATATTTATTTGGCTGCGCCGCGTCTTAACTGCGGCATGCAGGATCTTAGTTGCGGCATGCAGGATCTTAGTTGTGGCATGCAGGATCTTAGTTAAGGCATGTGGGATCTAGTTCCTCGACCAGGGATTTAACCCGGGCCCCCTGCACTGGGAGCGTGGAGTCTTACTCACTGGACCGCAGGGAAGTCCCCACGAACGCAATTCTTACACCTGACAGCTGTGACTGTCAAGGCAACAGGTGAGCCTTTGCTCAGGCAGGGTATCTCCCCAGAGATTCCCCCAGGCTCCCTCCTGGGGTGTAAATAGCTCATGAGTTCAGCAGGTTAGAACTCCAGCCACAGCACATCTTTGTTAACCTGGAAAAGAAGGATGGAGGGAAAGGAAGGGAGCCCGGGAGAGTCAGTTCTGCCTTTTACTTAGTAATTGGTTTGCTTTAAGACAGTGCTTCTCTTTAGGACACCAGCTCCAAACAACTGAGGTGTTTCTTTAAACATAAAAGTTCCAACTGTTCCCTTGCTTCGCTTTTTGTGTGTAGGAGGAGGGTAGGGTAGGTTAAATCAAATGTTTAATTGCTCAGGTGGAAAGGTCAGTGATTAAAACAAATTTCCCCCCTCCAAGTTCTTCTAAAGCTGTAGGCAAATTGGTTACCTAGAAACACAACGACTTATGACTAACCGGCCTCCTGTATTGACCAGGGTCAACACATATGAAACCATAGGTCATTCGTTGACAGGTTTCCCTAGAACTCTGAAAGGTTTATAGAGGTTAATGTTCCAAGATTAACGGGGGCTAATGGCTCTGAGCAAGAAGCCAGGTCTGAGGGGAAAAAAATCGAAAACTGGTTTTTAGTGCCAGCATGGAGCTTTTGCCAGCTGCCAAATGCATTAATAAGAATGTGTAGGGAATTCTCTGGTGGTCCAGTGGTTAGGACTTTGCACTTTCACTGCCGGGGCCTGGGTTCAATCCCTAGTCGGGGAACTAAGATCCCACAAGCCACACAGCCGGGGGGTGGAGGGGGCGGGGAAGAAGTGTAGAATTGCAGAGGAAAGGTGGAATAGGTTGGCGTGCAGATTAGCTTTGACTCTAACGGATTGGGATTGCCTCAAAGCTCAGGACGGTACGGCTCTGTTCTGCACTTCTGTGAGGAGGCCTCCTCAGAAGAGCAATCTCTACTTCCTTTCACAAATACTTTAATTATCCTGTTGCAAATCCTGTTTCCCTTCCCTGGAGTTTAACATGCCACATCGCTTAAGGGAACAAGTGGTTCCAAATATTAGGAACACCCACGGTAGTTCTGGAAGAGCTGTGACTCCGTGAGAAACTTCCTCTTCTGCCGTAGTAGTGAGACAAGCTCTTTTCAGTTGACCTCCCCGGCTCAGGGGACTGAGAGCCTCCTTCACTGGTGAGCCCGAGGCGTGTGGCGGATGCAGGGAGGAACCGGTGCAGTTCCGGGGGCCTTAACTGTTTTCACTCTCACCACGCCTTCCCGGTTGGACTGAGGGTCTTTCATGGAACAATTCGTGCCACCTCAGCTTGGGAGACTTGGGACAGAGTAACAGGTCTGAGGTGTGTTGATCTTAAGCCGAGAGAACCTGCTGGGTCTGGGCTCCCCACCTCTAGGGTGAGGCTTGGTGGAGCAGTGGCCACACCTGCTGGGACAACTCCGAATGCTCTCACTTGGTTTCTGACTTTGGAAATTACAGGTTACAGGAATATACGCTGCTTGAAAAATATGTGACGTGTGTGGAGTCAACACCAGGTCTCCCTCAATCCTCCCCCCTCCTACCCGAAGCTTACTTTCTGTGTGAGGTGACCATGGTCAAGGGCACCTCCTTCGTGTGTGCATGTACATACAACATGCCCCAGAGGTACTGGGTCAATGGTAAAATTCTGAATTTAGAAACAAAATCTAAACAATTCTAGGTTTGTGAAATCACTCTATAAATGCACAAATTTAAATAAAAAGCAAAACCAAAAGCCTCATTCCTTAATCACATCTTGTATTTTATTTCTTATAATTAATGGCTAATGAAGGAAAAAAGTGTTTGTAGCATCCTACTATTTTAAGACAGCAACTGTAACTTAAATGCTAATCTACTCCATAAAACAGGGAGCCTTCCCCCAGGGCTGTAGTGGGCGTTTATTAAGTCTCCCGAACCCAGGGGCAACTAGTCAGTTTTATTACTTACCAAACATAGGAAAAAATTACATGTTATTATTGTTTCCCATAGCTGGAAAATTCCACAAACAATACATTTTCTCCATGTACACAATCCCTTGACTCAAACCAGAAGCTAGCTACCAAAATACCTACAATTACGATTCTCAGACTAGAGCCTGGCTGCTTCTGAGGGTTATCTGGTGGGATGCCAAGGGGCACTGCCCACAATAAGGTGAGTGCGCTCCATCTGTCCAGAGAGCAATGTCTACTTGAGGCTAAGGAATCATGTTTATTTTTCAAAAATGTCAAATGGAAGCTTTTTCCCCCAAATGAAATACAGGGAACCACATACATAAAACAAGTTTTAGGAGCCGGCACTGGCAGCAGTGGTTGGCTGATAGCAATTCTCACTGCACACATACCCTGGGGTGCGCACAGCCCCCCCCCCGGGGTACCCAGGGGAAATGCTCGGCACACCAAGCCTCACCGCCCTGAATCTCTCAGTTCAAAGACTGGGCGCCCTGCCTGGGACACAGAAAGGTCTATGGGGGTCCAAGAGCCACCAACACTGTGCCAGTGTTGCTTGCCTTTTTTTCGGGTAAATGCTAGTCAGAGGTAGCAGAGCTGGTCTTTTATGTGCTTAAGTCCAGCTCTTTAAATTTAACTTTTCTGGCTTTGCCTTTTTGGTTGCAATAAATTTCAACAAATTACTAGTTCTGCTTGTGTTACTGCAGCTCTCAGACCCTGTGGCACCTCGTTCCAGATCACAGGAAACAGCGATACATGTTCCCAAACTTTGAGAAAGCTCTGAACGTTCCCACACAGCTTCCTGCCCTTTAATCTAGTTTCTGAATATTCTGGTTCTTTTCCTTCTTTGTATATTCTTCTAGTCGAAGAAGCCACTTTGCCCAGTACTGGGAGCAGAGCTCTGCGTCCATGAAATGTGGGTGGGCAGGGGACCCGTCTTTGTAGGCAACCACGATCAAGCCGCACTGAACCTAGGAAGGAACACAGGGCAATTCCAGCATCTCCACAGTAGCAACAGAGTTGAGGTCCATTTCCTTCTTACTCCAGGGCACACTCAGAACAGAACAATCTACAGTAACAGCTCCCAACTCAATTTCTAAGGCGGGTGGATGAAAGACTGCCCCAGGATACACAAGAACACAAAGATGACAGTTAAGATGCTGAAGAATGGACTGTGATCGTTAAAGATTAACAACAACAAAAAGCCCAGGAAGAGGGGGAAAGTGCTTTCTGAAGTGGTAGAAGGACAGCAACAGAGTAAGCAGTGGGTTACAAACAGAATAAAACCCTAAGGAGGGAAGGAGCTATAACCCAGCATCGAGCAAAGCTTTAAGTAAGCGGAGGCTCCGCGTCCTGACCTGAAAGCTGTAGTTGATGTCATGGTTTATGGCACCAACATACGCCACGACTTGCAGCGGGTTGTCAAATGTATTTTGGATGAAAGGCTTTCGCTTCTCCGATGTCTTCCAATCAATCACACACAGCTTGCCCCTAAAGAGAAACCAAAGGAAGCCCTTGAAGGTAATAGTGCACACTAAAACGTTATTAGGCTAAGCCTCTTCTTACACAGTTTGCTACTTGTCACCCAATGACTGTTGCTTCTATTCCCCACATTCCAAGAAGTCGGCTCTCCTGAGCTTTACTTAGGGTTGAAGAGGTGTGACGTTCTCTTTCCTTTGAGCCCCTCATTCAGGTCAGCCACAAGGTATGACGGAAGATGCTTCCTAAGTGCACCCATGGGAGCTGCAGGTGCGGGCCCAGGTGCGAGTGCTGGGAAACAACTCCTCCAGCACAAGCTTCTAAACTTTCTAGATGTTCCTTTGGACCTCCATGGTTTAACAGTTGACAAGGGAATTGAAACTATTATTATCTTAGTTGATTTGGCTTCAAACGTCTATCAGAATGAACCACAACAGACCAGTAGCAAAGTCCCCATCGTAAAGGACTAAGCATCGTGGTGCCTCAGAAACCAAAGCTGGAGTTCAAATCCATCAACACTTAACAGGCACCAACTATATGCAGAAATATAAATAAGAAGACCTGGTCCCTGTCCTAAAAGTTTACACACAGGGTAGGGATATTACTATTAGGGATATTGGGAAAATAGAAAAATTCCTGCCACTTTTTTTAAGTTAAATAACCAGTACATCCCCCACCCCCACCCCATCCCGGTGGACTTTTACACTTGCCAAGCACAGATGTCAAAAGGGCTGCAGGGTGGGTGCACTGAGAACCGGTGATTCTCAAAGGGCTCTATCTGCTCACTTCAGCTTCAAAACCAGCAGTGTAGAGGGAGATCTGCACAGAGCTACCTTCCTGTCACCGTAGCACTAGATTACAACTTATGCAAGGTATTTATAAAATCTATAAAGTCTAGAATAGCACCGTCTAAAGAAATAAAATGCGAGCTACACACATTATTTAAAATTTTCTAGTAGCTACATCCAAAAAGAAAAAAAAAAGATGAAATTTTAATATTTTATTTACCCCAACGTATCCAAAATATCATTTCAATATATAATTAATATTAAAAAGTTATTAATGAGATATTTTACATTCTCTTTTGTACAAAGTCATTGAAATCTAGTTTGTCTATTTACAGCATACCTCTGTTTGGACTGGCCACAGTCACGTGCTTAATGATGGCCTTTTATGGCTAAAGGCTACTCTACTGGACTGTGCAGGTACAGAGGTAACATGTCATCTTTATAACTGTTTTCTATTGCTGTAGAGCTTGACAATCTATGCAAATGAAGAGAGGGCCCCAGCATCCCCAGGGCACTACCATTCCCAGTTCTCTCTCTTGAAAAAAATCAAAACACCCTACAGTAAAGACTTCTGCCACGTACCACTGTTTCTAGCAATGTACTATAACTTGTAGAACTTAATAACATGGAAAAAACTTAGTAGTATAAACCCAAATTAAAATTGTAATGAGACAGTCCACAAATAGCTCTTTAACAAATAAAAAGAGCTAATTTATTTTGCTCAGCCTAATTTATTTTGAAATGCAGGCTGAAATGACAAAACAGTGTTAAAACGCATGTTCCCTGTGGCCCCGCAATTTCCCTTTTAGGTCTGTACCATAGAGCAACGGTTTGCTATCCTGGGTGCAAGTGACACATGCCTGGAAAATTTAAGAAGTATTCATGCCCAGGCCTACTTCAGATCAACGGAATTTATCCAAACCTCACATATCATTCACCAAAACAAACAAACCAACGAACCCGTGCGCCTGCCAAGAGAAACTCACGACAGAATAGGAGGAGACACGGTCATTGCTGTAGTTTGTAACTGAAAAACTAGAATAACCTGAGTGCTCCCAACAGGGAACTGGATATGGTTCATTCATACCTAACAGCAGTTAAAAAGAGAATAGGATCAAGAGAGAATAGGATCAAAATAATGTTGCTAACATTTACTGAGTAGATAGTGTGCATTTTAAGTACCGTACAGGGAATGTCTCATTTAACGTCTATAACAAACCTATGAGGTAGGTACTATTATTTGCCCTATTTTACAGATAAACAAATTGAGGTACAGAGAAGCCAAAGCCAAGTAAGTAGCCCAGGGTTAAGAAGAAAAGCCAGAAACCAAACTCAGGCAGCCTGTCTCCAGAGCCCAGTAACTTTTAACTAGAGTTCCAAGGGTTTCACTCACAGATTTTCCCCTTATCCTGTTGTATCGCTCATATGCTTTTTTCTTTCCTTTTTTTTTTTTTTGGGAATAGGGGTATCTGCAGGTTATATCTACCCTTGAAATCAGGAGTAAGTGGTGAAAACAGGAACAAAGCAGCAATTTAAAAGCCACGGGAAGCTTTATTAAGCTCAGAGTTCCTATCCATGTCAAACACAGCCTGGAAGCCAGGCAAAGAGTTGACTTTCAGGGCCAACAGATCAAGGTGCTATTTTTAGGGAAACAGGAAAGAAAATGCAGGAATCAAATTGGATCTCACGGCTGGTACTTTGCTAGGGGTGGGTGGGGGGAGGGGAGGGGAACATGCTGGAAAAAAGGCCATCTTAGGGATACTGGAAAGTTGTACCTTTTCTCCACGAAACACTTTGACTTCGGAATGTAGATAGATTTACAAGGATGAGATGGCTCTTACCTGATGTGACTTTACAGAGGCCACACCTTGAAGCAGGAATTAAAAGGAAAAACTAGCATTGGAAGGGAACCATGTGTCCCACCCAGAATGAATTCACCTCCACACTTGATGTAAAAAATTGAATACTTACTGATAATCAGCTACACAGTCCAGCAGACCTACATACTTTAGGGTCTCATGTTTAACAGCGCTTTCCAGAGCCTGCACTCCACTGACATCTCTCAGAACATGCTGGATACTTTGGATGTAGCCGGATTTGAGAAGATTTTCATCAGGCTCTTTTAAGTTCCCCTGGGGTGACAGTATGCTTTCCAAGGCTTCATGAAACTGTTTCCCTTGTAAAAACATGTCTGAAAAGAAAATCAGGGGAAAAGGAAAACAACAGCAATAACAAAAAAACCCCCAAACAAAGCTAATACTAACGAACAGATACTCTGTAAAACTCTCAACAATCAAATTAAAAATTACATGAGTTACCTTTAAGTGACAACCCCTAAGACACCATATTTCAGCCTCTTGTGAAATACACTAAGAATGCACTTTGAAAACAAAAGGGACTAGTAGAGCTTAGATAATAAAATAGATTAAAATGAAGTATTTCTAGTAGCATTAGGTCAAAGCTAGAATTGAAGATCTGGGCTTACAGGACCACACCTAGTGAATTCACACAGAATTTAAGTGTGAATTTAAGTGTCCGTTTAATTTAGGTAACCAGTAAGTTAACTAGCTGTGATAAATATTAGGGAACTGTGCTTGTTTACAGTTCTTTTTACAACCAAATCTTAATTATGAACATAGGTGGAGGCATCCTTTTACCAACAGGCTTAGTGACTGGCAAAGAGTGAAAATCAAGGCACACACAAATTAATGTTGTGGGATTTGGGGCAGAGAGGAGGAAAATATATGACATTTTTCTCCTGCACTTTCTTTTAGGGCAAGAACAGCCTACGACAGTGGCTCTGTCCTGAATTTTTTTTCCTCGTACACTTTTTTTTTTTGGCCTCCATGTAGCATGTGGGTTCTTGGTTCCCTGACCAGCGATCAAACCCGTGCTCCTTGCAATGGAAGTGTGGAGTCTTAACCACTGGACCACCAGGGAAGTCCCTTCTCATACACTTTTAAGAAAAGAGGACACAAACATATTCAACAAATGCAAGAAACACTACATATTCACTTGACTTTTGATAAGGGAAGGAGAGAAAGAAAGAAAAAGAGGGTATTGCTGTGCTAAGCAGTGGCCTTGACGCTTTCAAACTGTTAACTTTCAAACACAACAACCTGGCAAGATAAGATCATCACCCCCCATTTTAATGAAGAAGGCCTAGGCAGTGCTGTTAATTTGCCTCAAAGCAAAATGCTGGCCTGGGGCCTGGCACCAGAGCCTAAGGTCATTCTGGTCCCTGACACAGCAGAGTGAGAGATGAAAAATCAGGAAGATACACACAGAAACAGAGCAGGAAATATACATGCTTGGAGACAGACCCACAGAAAATGAGGAAAACCATCTCATCTAATGAGGTAATGTCAAACCATATTACCTTTGTCAAGTATTTTTTACAAAGATTTTGAAAGGTCAGTTCTACCATTGGCAAAAAGTGGAATTGCTTCAGGGAAATTACTTGGAAAGTGAAGTGAAATTCAACTGAGGAAATAAGTTATTCTACTCCAAATTTACTTGGCTTAATTGGACTTATTAGCACATAAAAGGCCTACAAATTTAAGCCTTATGGAATTAAAACCTAGGGAAAAGAAGAGCAGTATTTATGTACAGACTAGTTTTACTGAAGCAGAACACAAACATATTAAAAACATGAAGGAAAAAAATTTGTTTATCAACAGCCAAGCAAATAGACAACTCATTCCCCACTGCAGTCTTAACCCCAGGGAGGTCTTCATATTTAAGGGGCAACAAACATGGGATCTGGGTTACAGAATCCCTTAGGATTGTAAAGCTGAGAACGTTAAACGTGATTAAACTTGTGAAAATAAATCTTAAAAGATTCAAGAGTTATCGCAGATAGCATCAAGTCAGAGTAATTCACTCAATTAAAGGAATAAAAGTGAAATGTTTTCAAGTCCCAGTAAATAAAACGTATTAAAAAAAAAACACATGAGTTTCCTATATTCTGACTGACAGCGTGGATATTTTAGAATTTAAAGTCAGTGTAGGACTTCCCTGGTGGCGCAGTGGTTAAGAATTCGCCTGCCAACGCAGGGAACATAGGTTCGAGCCCTGGCCGGGGAAGATCCCACATGCTGTAGAGCAACGAAGCCCGTGCGCCACAACTACTGAGCCTTTGCTCTAGAGCCCTCAAGCCACAACTACTGAGCCCACGTGCTACAACTACTGAAGCCTGTGTGCCTAGAGCCCGTGATTCACAACAAGAGAAGCCACTGCAATGAGAAGCCCGCGCACCGCAATGAAGAGTAGCCCCCGCACACCGCAACTAGAGAAAGCCCGCGCGCAGCAATGAAGACCCAACGCAGCCAAAAGTAAATAAAATAAATTTATATAAAAATAAAAGGCAATTAGCTCCTGCATATAGTCCTTGCCCCAGGGAGCCAAGGAATTTACATGGGGCTCCGGCCTTGACCATTTTTGCCATGTCCAAGTGCCACCTAAATACTTTTTTCTTTAAAACACGTGACCACAGGTTTAATGTGTTATGCATACACACAGGTTTTTTCTAAGATGCCTCAAAATAAGTGCATTGCTCTTAAATTAAAAATTAAAGTTCTTGTGTACCACGAGGGGTACATGTACTGCTCTCTGGGAAGCATGGCCTAAGGAATGCTCAGTGTAAAACTTAGCTTCAACAACTATAATCCTGATGGGGGACCAGCTAATTCTCCTGTACCATTGGTCTTTTCTTTCATCTTGCTTTTGAATGGAATCTATTTTAAGAAAGCTATTCTCTTCACTTGTCTAAGAAGTTAGTGAGTTAGGAGTTGAAGGCTGATGTTTATCAATTCAGTTCCTAATGAAGAACATCCGATAATCTCAATTTACTAAGACCTAAATACAGATCACATGTTCTGGCTTTTTGCCCATCTTTAAATTTATGAGTCAGTCTCTGCTGATAAGCAGGGCAAGGGGGTATTTACTAGATTCTGAACAGAATGCCTAGCAAACAACTAGAATTCCATTATGAAGCGATTGTCCCATAATCAAACGAAACAGGCAATTCTAATACTTAAGTTTGTACCTTATAAAATAAATGAATTTCATACATCTTTAGTCAAAGTACTTGATCTCTGTGCTTCAATTTTATCTGTGAAATGGGGATAATAGTATCTGTGCTTCATAGAGTTGTCATGAGGATTAAATGAGTTAATATATAAAAAATGCTGTTAATACTAATTATCATTTGAAAGTAGTTCCTCGCTAGTTAACGTTAGAAAAAGAACAACTCATCCTTTTGACACTGGTGCTCTGTATTCTGGAAAACATAATAACCATACAGAATCAGGATTAAGAAAATTACTTGAAGTATATTCTGCAAAGCCATCCTCTCCCAGTTCCAGAATCATCCGACGTTTCCACCTCTCCAAACAGGAAATCTGTTCTGAGGTCATGGTCTGCTGAAGGATTCGGGTCACACTTGGTATCGTATTCCTTTGCAAAGGGATTTTCAAAGGAATTGTAGGATCATTTGTTGCATTTGGTTTTCCGCTTTTCTCTGGATTGAAGAGAGGACACCAGTTTCGTGGAACTCCTGCTTCTTCTTGCTTTGGGGCCTTACACTTCCTCACAGGTCCATAGAGTAAAGCATCTTCCTCAAACAAAGACTGTGGCGCCTGAGCATGGCCTCTGAATGACAAGACAGACCTTACTAAATCAGAGTACTTTTCTTGGTCCACTTCTTCGTAAGGGTTCACTTTTTTCTTCCGGCCACACAAATAAGAGGAAGTGGAGAAGACCACACGGGGGGCTGGTTCTACAGAAAACCCCTTTGAACTTTTAAGCTGCCTGCAGATGGTCTGAAATACCTTCATCTTCAGATTTTTTTCACTTCCCTCTAGTCTACTTGTAATGTCGAGGACCTTTTTAATTTTCGCTTTCCTATCAAAGAGAAAAGTGGTATTAGATATCAAATGTGTTAAATATTTGAACCATCAAAGCGAAAGCTGCAACAGTATGATATTGCACATTAAAATTGTATTCGGTACGCTTTTTCGACATGTTTAACAGAGGAAAACAAACCTAACTCCATACTGAATCTATTACTTTAGCTCTAACCTTTGTGCCCTGTTGCAGGGGGCTTAGTCTTTTCGGCTCTGCACCTTTTGGAAAAGTACGTTGCCTATAGCCTGAAATACACAGGAGAACCCATTCTCAAGGCTCTGACCTTTAAAGGTATTAACACTTTTCCAATCATATAGAGATTAAAAAGTTGCAGAACAGAAAATAACGATCTTGTTGCAGGTATATAGGAACACTGTGACCAGACCTGCGTGGACAGCTGTAAGAACAAAGGATTCTGGCACCAAGAAGTGGGCAACAAGCAGCCACACCCCCTCCCCTTTTAGTATAAAAGAAGCCTTAACTCTAACTGGGGAAGATAGTTCTTTGGGACATAAGTCCACCATCTTCTCTGGCTGCTGGCTTTCTGAATAAGGTCTCTATACTTTACCCTAACAGCTCATCTGTCAATTTATTGGCTTGTCCTGCAGCCGAGCTTGGACTCAGTAATACTCGGACAAAACTATTTCTAAAGGACCGGCACCTGTTAAACGTGAACTAGACAGCTTGGGGCCACATGTCCCCAGCTATGGAGCCATGTGCCGGCCACGAAGGTAGGCGTGTGTGAGACAAAGAAACACAGGACGCTCGAGGAGCGGCGACAGTTAACAGTGCCTCCACTCATCCCTAAACACCAGATTCTCTGCTACGTATCCTGCGTGGAGAGTTCTCATCTAACCCCTCACACCCTCCAAGGTGGGCACCACTGCGACCCGGCCCGCTCAAGACGCGGCACTCGCGCTCCTGAAGGGTCCCCATTGACCTGCCGGCTAGAGGCCATCAGCAAGGCCCACCGCCCAATCTCCGCTCCGGCGGAGGCGCAGCCCCAGGGGGGACAGGACGGCGGCGGCCCCTCGGGCGGGCGTCAGAGTTAGGGAGGGCCGGCAGGGGAGGTACCTCGGAAGCCGGCGCGCTCTGCTAGCTCCAGGGCGCGACAATCCCGCGAGCAGGTACTTTGGTCAGTCCCGCGCTTTGCTCCAGACTTAGGCCCCGCCCCAGGCACGGCGGCCCCAGCATACACTGCGGTGCTCACGCCCCACCCCTAGCCCCTCGTGCACCTCAGTGGACACTCGAGCGATCCGTGGGGAGACCCTCCCCGCACGCAGAAGCGCGGGCGCCTCCAAATCTCGCCTTCTCTCTCTCTCACGAGATTTCGTTTACGTCAGAGCTCGTCGCCATCTTGGACTCTGACTGAATAATAAATTCCGTCCCTCCAAGAGCGCGCAGCCTTTCTTGAGAAGAGCCTCGTTGGGAGAGTGTCAGGGGCACCGCGTCCCCGTGGCGGCCGGTGGTCGGCGGCTTCTGCGTGGCTCGGAGCGAGGGTAGGCCCCGCGTAGCTTCTTTGCCCGGCTCCAAGATGGACGGCAGCGGGGACGGGGGAGGCCGCCCTGGGGGAGCACGTGGGGCGCCGCTCGCCTTTCCTGGGGCTGCTGGGACGGTGGAGGAGTCGCGAGGCCTCCCGCCGCCGTCGGGCAGAGAGGCTGGCGGAGGCGGGGCCGCGGCCGCCCTCGAGACGAGCCCTGGCGGCGGCGGCGGCCCAGCCTCTTCTCTCCTCGCACAGCCAGGCGGCCACGCTCGAGGCCCGCGTCGCCATGGCCGCGGTTCCCGAGTTGCTGCAGCAGCAGGAGGAGGACCGCAGCAAGGTGAGGCCCTGGCCGCCCTCGGCCCCCGGGCCGGGAGGCCCCGGCGGTCACCCAGACTCCCACGCTCTTTGCCGTGGTTCCCGGGGGGGGCTCGCGGGGCAGGGGCCGGAGACGCGGGAGCGCGCGCTCGGCGTGGAAAGTTGCTAAAACTTCTCGGGGGAGACCGCGCGGTGCACGCGTGACCCGCTTTGCAGCAAACGACGGAGCTCGAAACCGCACCCCAGCCCCTCCAAAATACTGGGGAGATTCAGTCCAGTCAGGTATCGAGAGTGTCTCTTGCAACTTCATAAGCGCTCAGTGCGCCGCTCCGGGAGGGAGTGCTGTCATTTTTAGGAGGTGCTCAAATAGTTGAACTTAAGTTTCGCTCTTAAGATTTGCGTGTTGATGTCAGGTACCCCCATGCCGCTTGGATCTTGAGGTCTAAAAGGTGACTAATGCAGTCAATTTATGTCACCATAACCAATTGAAGATTGAGGTAAGCCTCCACTTTGATTCGTCCTTTGCTTATAAGTTAGTTTGAAATATACAGGGGTTGGTATGAGCCGCAACGTTTTGTGCAGAATCGTCAACAGAAACGTTTTTCTAACAGAAAATCAAAATAACTAATCTAGAAATTCGAGGCGCTCTGACATTTAAGTAACGTGGAAGGCATCTCTTAAGAAATCAAAGGCATTTTTGATCCACAGCTCTTTGGAGAGAGCTTTTCATCTAGTGGTGCCAAAGGTCGCACACGGCTGCGGGATTGTTCAGCAAGGGGGCCACTGCTGTATTAGTTACTGAAATGAAGCGTGAGGATAGGGTCTTGGTTGGGGTATTTTTATTTCAAAGTGGAAAGAAGTAATTTTTTTTTCCTTCCCTAAAGCCGGAAGTGGGAACTTGAGAACCATCTTTCTAGAACATTCCAAAGGTAGTTTTCTCTCTAGACGTTTAGATGGCTGAATAGAAATTTGGGTAGATGGATTCCCCTCCCCATCCCCTACCTTCCATCTTCTTTCTTGGTCCAGAATTTATTTTAGACAGCTGTTTAAAACTTCAACCGACCTTCCTATTTGTTAGTATAGTATACCTATGGTTGGTTTTTAAAATAACTTCCCCACCATTCTGATCCTTGAGCAAAAGAGGATTCTGAAGGCTGTTTCCTGCCTCCTGGTTTTAGTGACTACAGGAAAGGATTATATAGAATTTTCTTCCTGGTTTTCTTTTAATTGCAGAAATAAGGAAATAGTAAACTTAATAAAATATTACTGTAACACGTGGCTTCATTTTACTTCCTGGTATCCGATACTAGTCCTGGCATGTGGATCAAGTCTAGATGATTTTTACTGTTCACCAAAGGGGAGATTGGGACAAGAGTGGAATAACAGGAGGGCAAATCTTGGGCAAACTGTTCTCTTGCTGTAATTCAACTTTGTTAGTTAACAAATATTTTACGTTTTTGCTGAAAATGTAAGTTTAAACTTTCTGATTGCTTTGGAATTTCCATGAGGATAGGGGTTCTTGAGGTTTAGACCTGCTAATAAGGCAGGGAACATAATTAATTCTTGAGGATTTTGAGTGCTCCTGCAGAACTTTTGGCTAGTTCAGCAAAACAGGAGTACTGGCCTATATCCGGTAGCCTGGCACTTCCATTTAGTCATATCCTTTTGAGCTGAAGGTGTTGATTTGTCTCCTTTCCCAGAAAGCAGTTGCATGATTAATTTGTTCTTTTTTTTGTTTTTTTTTTTGTTTGTTTGTTTGTTTTTTTTGCGGTACGCGGGCCTCTCACCGTTGCGGAGCACAGGCTCCGGACGCGCAGGCTCAGCAGCCATGGCTCACGGGCCCAGCCGCTCCGCGGCACGTGGGATCTTCCCGGACCGGGGCACGAACCCGTGTCCCCTGCATTGGCAGGCGGACTCCCAACCACTGCGCCACCAGGGAAACCCGATTAATTTGTTCTTTAACTAGTCCTCTACTGATGGGAAAGATGGTGTTCTGGTCTTTAAATTTAGAAAAGTAAGGTTTTGCTAAGTCGAGCCCCTGAGAAATTTAACTGAACCTTTAACACCATTAGGCCGCATCTTCACGATAAAGAAACTGGTGTAGTGCAGTCCCCGCCCTGCCTCGCGCACTGGCTGCATCAACATTCTAAGGTGTCTGGAGTTTTTAAAGGTTGGGGGGAGAAATGGAGATTATGCAGAACCTTGTTCCCATAAGATATTTACCCAGGCTTCCTGTTTGCCAAAAGGTCCTTTAAACAGTGGGCAGCGCGTTTAGGCTCCCACTCACAGACTCAGTGTATGTCTATTGTGATGAGTCTTGGTCCTGTTAGTCTTGCCAACCTACGGCAAATGGAGTGCGAGTCCTGATTGTCTCCTGGGATTTTTATTATTCTTAACTTGTTAGTGGACTGAAGCAAATGATCACACAGGAGAATCTGTAAGGGCCCTCCCCAGCCTAGTGCTGTTACTTTCACCTTAACTTTCACTAGTTGGTTACATGGGCTTTGGGTAGACAGTGTTTCCTTCCCAGAGCCAGTCATTAATGTTTTACATTTATGCTGCTGCTCTGGTTTGCAGATTGTTAACTGGTGTGGAAGTTGTCTCTAGGGACACCACTCTCCACCAGCTTAGATGAAGAGTGTTAAAATTTATGTTAGTATAGGAACAGTCCTGAATTTTCACCAATACTGCAGCAAGTCCAGAGTAACTGATTCTTGTGGACTGAAGTTTTGTACTATGTTTATGGCTTGACTTCTTAAATTCGGGAAGTGTGGCTTCTCAAAGCTGCCCAAGCCTTAGTTCTGGATCAGTAACTTGCAGACAGTGTCTTAAGATCCCCATTTGTGAATACTACTATAGCAGGTCATGATCTGCCCACTTTTTTTTTGGCTGTAGGAAGAAATGGCTTAGGGCAACTATGAGAGAATTTTCTGGATTCTGAGATCCAAATTCTCATTTGCTATGAGACGTAGTAAGTGACTAACATCTAATGTAGAGCTTCAGTTTAAACCAGGGTTTCTTAACCTGAGCATTACCGATTGACATTCTGGGCTTGATAATTTTTTGTTGTGGGGAATTGTCCTTCCTGCATATTGTAGCAGTATTCCTGGCCTTTATTGGGTGCCTGTAGCTCTCTTCCCTTCATCAGTGACAGTCAAAAATAAATGCAGACACTGTCAAATGTCCCTTGGTTGAGAATCACCAATTTAAACTTTCTAAAATGGTGTGATATGGGTGGGTCAGATCGTTGACTATCTTTGGTAGAATTAGCCTTCCCCCCAGTATTGAGGAGCCTTACCAAAAAATGGTAAAGGGTTCTGGGCAGTTGAGAGTTACAAACTCTGCTGTGTTTACCATGTTGGAGTTCACTGCCCCCTTTGGACAGTGGAAACCTGAGGCTCGGATGCCACAGTACTCACAAAGCATTGTGGTGCAGAATTGAAGATCACTGAGAAATGTGCTACAGGGTGGAACTTGGTTTAAAAATCCTGCTTTTTTGCTCTGTTGTCCTGATTGCTTGAGGATATTAGGATGTACTTCTGTAGGTCAGTAGTACCACTGGCCAGTGGTGAAAGGCACATATAGTGAAGTTAGGTTGTATTTAGGGAAACAACCTTTTAATAAACCCAGTTATTCAGAGAAAAGTATTTTTGCGCTTTATAAGTTCTGCCTTTTATTTTTGAAATAGTGAAGGGATAGTGGGAAATCTTGTCTTGCATGAATAGCAAATTTGTTTTTTACAGGTTCAAATTGAGAAGGTTCTCTACATCTTTACATGAGAAACTAGCTCCCCCCCCAAAAGAAAAAAAAAGATACTTCACCTCCAACACCTGTATATTTTCTGATTGGCCATTGAGTTAACTCTTAAGAAGAGAGATTTCCCCCTGAAAGGGGGATATGGAATTTCTCAACTGTTTCATACCCCAAAGGCAAACCGTAAATACACAGGGAGGAGTGAAGTTGTAGTTTGAGGTTCAGGAGAGACTGAACTTTAGTTTAGAGATTGGGTTCTTGGCTTGACTCCCCCGCTTCCTTTTAGAAATTTGGTGTAACTTTTTCAGGCACTGCTATATGGTCTGGAGAGAAAAGTGTAGTTTTCTCAAAATAGTTGCTTATGTTAATCTGTGGTATGCGTTATCTGCCAGAAGAGTTTATGGTTTACTTGTTTTTGAGGGGCAGGTCCCTAAGCCTTTGGGTCTAGTTAGTGTAAATGGTGAGGAGCACAAATGCAAATGTCACCAGCCTTAAGGCTTTCACCTGATCTTTAATGAAGAGCAGTACAAAGCTTACATGTTGTGCTAGTGGGGACCAGGTATCTGGTGAGGGATGAAGGGCTGAAATATTTATATCTGAAAGATCTGCGAAATGTGTGGTGCCTCTGACTAGCGTACAAGGAATCCCACCAGGAAGCAGGCAAGCTTTTCTTCTCTCCACGCTGCCATTTGTATCTTTAACTCATGATACAAGCTCAAGCTCAGCTCCATCCACGTTGCTGAATCATCCTTGTTGGTGAAGGTAAATTTTATTCTCAAATCTTTTTCTATTTCATCTTGGGTTGATCATAAAGTAAGACTGCTTTGTAGTAAGGAGCCGTGGACTTGATAGACCAGGAATTTTTGGGAGACTTGATGAAATCTAGTAGTAGGTGAAGGGCTTTAGCTTTGAATGGAGGAAATTAGTTTTTTGTCTGTGGCAGCTTCTTCCTCTGTAGCAGTGGTATGTTGATTCCCAATAGAATTTCTGTGCTAGATCATTATAGATCATGTGGTTAAGCGTTTCACTTTGTGAACTCCTGAAAATAATCCAGGTATCTTGCAATTAGATGGATTGTAATTAGATGAATTTCACAATGAATTTTATTTTAGCCAATAATTCAACTTAATTTCTTTCTGGTTCCACGTTGGGATTCCACTGGCTCGTGGGCTTGCAGCCTTGTGAAATGATGATTCAGTTTATCCATTCGCTGAGTGCGCTGCACTGACCTTCTTCGAAGCCTGGATTTCTGTTCTAGGAGCTCTGGGCTGCGTAGCCTCCAAATGCCCTGCAGTCTGCAGTGTTCTACTGTGGACAGCTTGTGTGTTGGTGGACTGCCGGTAAGAATGGTTGGTGTCAGCAGGGATGGGTCCCTGTGGGTCTCATCTCACCAAGATGAGTGGTGGAAATCTGATCACTTGCTGCAGCTCTTTATCTAGTTGTTAAGCTTGTGGCTAGTTTCCATAACTATTATCTATGTTAGTAGACTGAGATCTAGAAGTCTTTGGTTCTGTTGTCCTTGAGGACTATGATATGATACTGGCAGGCCTGAATTATAGGAAGGGGGGAGCCAGTGGTGGGGGGGGAGATGAACACATACCTGTAAAAGCAGCTCATGTATTGCACAGTCAGTTCAATTGTTTTTCATGCACCAGTGCCTCAGGGATAAGTGGGATAGAACACAGACAAGTTTTGGTTACCTTTAGGGTGGGAGAAAATAGTGAGAAATAATTCAGTACCATTACAGTATTTGAGCCATAAGGAGGGGTTCGGAGAAAGATACAGTATGAGAATTTCTTACAGAGCACTTCCTTCCTGTGAGCTGAAACAGTAACAAAGTAATATATGTTTCGTAAGTATGTATCATTTGAGTCAGTTTTCAGAAATTACTGCAAATCCAGTGTGTCTGCCGCAGAGCATTTTTGGTTTTATTTCCTCACTAGTGAGTATTGGATTAGGCAAGGTATCCGTACCTGTCTAGCTGAAATATGGCCTGGTTGTTTCTTGCCTGTTCTGACTCCATGCTGTTTACAGACCATTCAAAGATTATTTGTCATATTGGCCCTCTCCCTGGTAGGGGTCTTTTACCTTAGCCATTGGGTGAAGGGAAAGCAAAGCAGAATCCTTAGGAGAGAAACAGTTTGAAGGAGAGGCACACTGATGTAGCATGTGCTGGTTAAGTACATTTCTGCTTCGGTACTGGAGAATGGAAAGTCATTTCAGTGTATACATGCAGGCTTTTCTTCTATCTGCAGTAGTTTCCTTGCAACATTCAAATTAAGATGGAAATATAGGGGCTGGCATATTCAATTTCTTGCATGTATACAAAACTGGTTAGACTTAAGTGGCTATTCAACTAGACGCCATTCTAGCAGATCAGAGTGACTGTGGAGATGATTTCTTCCCATTGTGTTTGTCATTTGGCTATATGGCAGTAATGTAAACTGGAGTCTGCAGCTGCCATAACATTTTTTATACTTTACGTATCTTCTTCTGTGGGTTCTGAATTTCTGAATCTGGCTTTCTGTGTCGTCCAGCCACAGAGGTGCTCTTTGCCATCTGTGTGCCACTTAACCTTTTGAAGAGGAGGCTTTGCAATGGCGTTAAATTAAAGTTGTGTACCAAAGTGAGTCATAAGTGAGATCTGGACCAAAAGTGGTCCTTAGCAGCTCAGAGCTTTGCAGATCTGTCCTGTGGCCAGTGTCAGGTGCCCCAGCTGGGAGGCTGATGAACAAGTGAGGGAATGCACAGGGATTGATTTAGTTTTTCTCCTTTTCAGCTCTCTTACCAAGCCTTCAGATTTCTTAAAACAGTTAAAATTTTGTTTTCTAAATGAAGCGATGCTTGTTTACCCCCTTTTCTTCTCACAAAGATCACTGTAATCCTTACTGTAAGGATTAGTCTGATAAGGAAGTATATTGGGGACTGAAACTCCATCTAAAAGTTGGAGTATGTGATGTAGTGGTTTCTGTGGAAATCTACAAAAGAAAGTCTGTTTTAAAACAACATTGCGCATTGGAGAATAAATGTGTTTTAAATTTGATTCTCACCAGTGACCTAAGGGAATGGGAAAGGGAAAGTTAACGTGCCTAAGGTTAGACTCTGTTCTGAAGCCTGCCTCTCCTGCCTGCCTCTCCTCGCTGCTTTAAACAGCTGTCCCAGTCGTTTTGACACCTGTGGCCCAGGTCAGACAGTGTTGGCCAACAGGGCTAAGGCAGCACTCTGGGCACTTACTTAGGCTAGGGGGCAGAGATGGTGAGTGGGCGAAAGTGTATGGAGGCGTGTCACTCACTCGCTGTACCCTCCACCCTGTTGATTATTTAGCAAGTACTGTGCCGTGGGGCTATGGAGTGTTGGTTCTGTTGACCAAGCAGAAAAAGGAATGCTGAGCTTTTAATCACAGTTGATGCTTCCGGAGTGAGGAGACAGTGCTGACTTAGAAGGTTTCACAACTTTTTACTCCTTGGTGATTTATGGGCTTCATTATCTGGAGGGTTATCTTGCTACAATACAAGAAAGTTCCTTTGACTTGTGAATAGGGATCATTTGAGTTGGTGATGGTCTGCATACTCAGAATTTTGCCACCATCCTTTTTCAGACAATTCTTTGAGGCCCAAACGCAGACTTTTTCGTGTTATCTGTTGTGGATTTCTTTTTTTTTTTTTTTAATTGTTTTGTTTTCGTGGTGGGGTGGGAGTGTTTATCATGTCAGGTGGTGGGATTGTTGAGTCCCTTCCTAGGGTGGTATATTTAGGCAAAAGTGATTACTGCTGGAGAAGCTGGGTGCTTGGCATCTTGTTATAGTGCACAGTCTTTCCAAACCTCTAGTGGTTTTTGTTATTTTGTGTTCTCATCACACTCTTAGACTAAAAAACAAAATATCTTTGCTGACAAGAAGATAGTAACACAGTGAATAACCTGGGCTGTTACTTCTGTATGGTTGGAGGTGTGGGAAAGAGGTGGCATCTGATGTTCGCTGGTGAAGTCCATTGCTGCTTTGACTGGTGCTTCAATGAGCCCCGTTTACTAGATTACATTCCCCTTGGGTCTTCTAACCCTAATTCCCAAGGCAGTCCTTGTGGTGCTCGCAGGCTCACTGGGCTGGGAGTGAGCTAAAATGGAATTGACAGTATGTTCAGAAATTGAGAGACTGCTGGAAACCAGGATTTGTGACCTCGTTGGGAAATGGAATCTCAGGAAACATGGCTGTTGTTGCTGAACTCAGGGAAATGCACCTTAGACACGGTCCCTGGGCCGGCCCCATCTTTCCACCAGTAACCTGACCTACTTTATTCGTGTACTGACTCTTGACGCGTACAAACATGAGATCAGTGGGGTGGCCAGTATTCTCTGCAGTCAAATTTAGTGTATATTTTGAGGTCTTTTTGAATGCTGCATTTGCCCAGTGGTAAATTATCAGAAGGAAGGAAGCTTTTATCAGAAATATGTCAGAGAGTCACAGCTGTGATAAAATGAAGTATCCCTGACCTTGAAGCTTTATCTTTCTTTGCAGAGATTTCATAAATGGACATGTGAAAATTAAGCCAAACAAGCAAATATTTCATAGGAGTCATCACGAGTTCACTTGGAAGATGTATTTAGGTTGATATGTAAGGAACTGTTAAGTATATTGTGATCTTAAAATACTTGATGTTAAAAATCAAGTTCTGGTGGCAAGAACGTGAGCCTTAGTTCTTAGAGGAAAGCCATTGTTCTAAGGGCTCACTCTGGTTTTTGCAATTAAAATTTTTTTCTTGGTCACAGTGCTGAAGGAAAAAGGGAAGTACTGACAGTTTCTGAGATACTACAAAGGAGAGAGAAGTAATCCATGTGTTCTTAGAGAATATGTTTAATCTTTTCATACCTAATAGAACCAGTTTTTCTATTTTCAGAAGTTCATCAGTCTTTGGTCTTTTTATTTTGAAGAAAGGAATTCAAAGGGAAATTTAAAGGGAAATACTCAGGATTCCCTGTTCTCTCATCCTCTTAACTCCAGTCTTCACTTGGCATTTTCCTTAATAGTCTAGAGGGTTCTGGCAACTTTAGCACTAGTTTACAGTTGGGGGCTGGGGGAAGGATGAGATGTTTAATCCCTGCAATCTCTTATTTGTGTCAGGCCTTCAGATCCACTGTCAGCTTGTCTGTCTTAAGAATGAAAGAAATTATCATATTTTAGACTCAGTAGGAAAGCTTTTTTTTTTAAGCAAGACCATTTTAACCACTTTTTCCTAACAGTCCACTTCTTCCAAGAATTCTTTTTAAACAGTCAAAACTGGAGTTGGATATTATTTTCCTCTGAGTTTCCAACTAACAAAAATCATTTACTTTTGTTTCCAGGGCAGTGCTCACACTTCTTCCTTATGTGTAATCGCAGTAGAATTCTGATAATTAAGGCCTTTGTTGGTTTTTACAATTCACTTCTTGTGTCTAGATTTCGCATCTCCTTGCAGTCCCTGAATATCAATAGGTCCACTCTTGAGTGGGTTTTTATCTCTCCACGCAAGATCCCATACCACCTGACTGTTCTCTGTACTTCCAAGTTTTCCCAGCCTCTAACTTTCAGATATACGTACAGTCTGTTAACGCCTCTTGAATATTCTTGTAATTTGGGCATTTATGTAAGAAGTTCAAGATTTCGTTTTATCCAGTTGAAGCCTTCTTATTCTTAGTACAGTTCTTCAATTATTTGGTTAAATGTATTTTTCATGTACACATAAAGTATGTAATGTACATGATATTAGAATTATATAGTTGCTTTGTTTAGATTACAGGAATTCACTGGACCCACCCATGCATTTAAGAGCAGGTTTCCCCACAGTTTCAAATACTATCTCAACTTTGTTCTAAAATAGAACAATAGAAGTCTTGTATAGACTGCTTTTTAATTACTAGCTCCCCATTTTTGGAAGGATACTTTTTAGGACTAAAATGAACTTGAGACTAATAGCCAAAAAATGTATTTCAGCTGAGATCTGTGTCAGTGGACCTGAATGTTGATCCCTCGCTTCAGATTGACATACCTGATGCACTCAGTGAGAGGGATAAAGTCAAATTTACGGTGCACACCAAGGTAAGTGACAGAATGACTTCAGTAATAAAAACAGTGCCAGGTTGCAGCCTTGTTATTCACAGTGGGTGTGAGAAGAGACCTAGTGACCTGAGTGCAGTGTGGCACTCCTGCTAAGTGAGGCCCCTCCCTCTACTTGCTCCTAGTAAGCATCAGATGAGTGCTCTTCTTACAGCATTTTCTACTGTGGTGGAGCCCTGGGGCTGTGGGCTTTGCTGGTGTTTAGTGTGGCTTGTGCTCTGCTCCGTGGGGAAGCAAACCAGGCAGAGTGACAGAGCTGGAGCCACCTGCCACAGAACTCCACCTTTGTTTGTAATTTGCGTGCGTGGGAAGTGCTTGCTTTTCCCATATTTACTAAGTTCTTGGCCGTCACCCCACCTATTATGATTCAGAAGAGGTTTTTTTCTTCCAGATTTTTAAAAAAATTTACTTTGAAGTATAACTGATTTATAATGTTGTGTTAATTTTTCTCCAGATTTTTCATTTGACAAAAGCAATATGCCAATCTGTGAAAAATATAGAAAGTTTAATTCCTTGGGATCTTTTCAGGAACATTTTTAGCCTCCTTTCTCCTTCCATACTAGTTAAAATATATTGAGTGCTTGTCTTATGCCAGGCACTTTTGTAAAGGGTTTACATGGGCTTAATTTTCTCTTTCTAACAATCTTATGGTATTCTGTTATCCCCATCTTACAGGTGAGGAACTGAGGTACAGGTTTAAATGAAGTAAATGGCTGAGGCACAATTTGAGTCAGGAAGTTTGAAGCTAGAGCTCTTGGTTTATGCCATCTCCAGCATAATATTGGTAATATGTTGTCTATGAGGTCCTCTCCCATGAGGTTTTCTCTGTGTACCTTGGTGGCTTGGTGGTATTAACATACCTGTCACTCAGGCAGCGTGAGGCCTACGTGATTATATCTGTTTGAGTTGACCTGAAAGGTGGAGTTTTGTGACTAGAATTCCGTAAAGAACGTGTTGAATCTTAGCTTTGTTCTTTATTGGATCTCATTAAAAAACTGGATGTTCTATTATGCAGAATTTTCCCATAGTGCACTGCATGAAACCCAAGCCACTTTATCTGAAAATAGTAGTTAACAGTCACTTCTTTTTTCTTTACAGACCACGCTGCCCACGTTTCAGAGCCCAGAGTTTTCTGTTACAAGGCAACATGAAGACTTTGTGTGGCTACATGACACTCTTATTGAAACTACAGACTACGCTGGGCTTATTGTAAGTACATTTTGGGTAATCAGATAATTACTGAAGCCAATTTCTTCTACCTTGCTGTTCATTTTGTTTTGAGAGACTTTTACCCACTTTTATTTATAATAGATTGTGAAAATAGTCTGATTTCATTTGTCAACTAGAGTATGTGTTAGCTATTACTGGTAAAATCTAAAGTATGTGAAAATAGCGTTTTAGCTGTAAGATGAAGCATAGTCTTATATTCTGTACAATAAAAGAGAGTAAGCAGTTTCATGGTGTAAAGTCTTGTCTACCTTTGGGTTTAGCATTTCTCTGGCATTTCCTTTCAGCCATCAAGTGGAATTGATCTCTGCTGGTGGTAGTGTATGCTGGGTTTCTCAGGTGTGTTCTGCTGAAGGCGTAAAGGGGGCAGTTGTCTTTGTGCTTGGCCCTTGAGAGTTAATGCGTGGCTCTGGGAAGAGACTTAGCTGATTTTATTTATTTTTATTTTTTGGCTGCACTGTGCAGCGCGCAGGATCTTAGTTCCCCAACCAGGGATTGAACCCGCGCCCTCGGCAGTGAAAGCGCAGAGTCCTAACCGCTGGACTGCCAGGGAAGTCCCTTAGCCGATTTTAAAGGAGAGAGAAACATGGCTTTTCCTGCCAGGCCAGCTGAAGAATCTGGCCAAATAGTTAAACAAAATCAGTACTGAAGCTTATGTTTAAGAATGTCCACACAAAATTAGAATCTTTTATCCTCTGGAATAAATTCCTTTATAAATCCAGAGATTATTATCTTCATCGTACTTCATTGGCTTCATTTTAGCATTGATTGTAATATATAAATTAAACTGACAGTTGAAGCAGGATAAACTGTCATACCTACCAACTGTCCAATGATTAACCGAACAAATGATTGCAGTCAAAGTGAGTGCCCATTGTAGGGGACACTTCTTTTAAATGGCCGAAAGAAATAAGGTTAAGAGAAAAGTGCAAGTTGATTTTCAGGCAGCCCCACTGGGCTCCCTGCCTCCTGTGCACAGGCACTGAGTTGCACATATCGGGGGCAAGAACCCTCACGAGTTACTGCCTTGACTGCAGATTCCGCCCGCGCCTGCAAAGCCTGACTTCGACGGCCCTCGAGAGAAGATGCAGAAACTGGGAGAGGGTGAAGGGTCTATGACCAAAGAAGAATTTGCCAAGATGAAGCAAGAGCTGGAAGCGTAAGTGCATTTTCTTGATGGGGGCTCTACCCTTTGAGAATAAAAGTGGTGATGTGTGCAGAAACGAGAATCTGACAGCTAATTTCAGTTAATTAGTTACCTGGCTATTGTCTTCTCAAACCACATTTTGCAGAGTGTGGGTGAAGGGGCCTGGTCTTTGTACTTTAGACATTGATTCCCTGGGGACTGCTGACGCTGAGTAGATGGTGGTTCTATCTGTAGACCATGCTTGTCATGGAGTGTTGGTCTGGCATAAAGTGAAGAACTAAACGTTTGTCTTTATATATAAACAAGTCTTCAGGCTGTGATAATGTACAAAACTTTCTTCCCTTAAGTTTGTTTACTGGAAGTATGGTTGAAACTAGATGGCAGTGAGTGCTGCTACAAAGAAGCATTCTAAGAATAGCCACAGCTATGGCTCTTTTAATCTGGTTGTAATTCTTTCAAAGAAAAATGGATTCTTTATTCTGTATCATAGTTGGAGGTTTGCATACAGTTTCTTATGACGCCCTCCTTGCACTTCTTTCTATTGGCTCCCTCCCTTCTTCGGGGTCCATCTCAGCAAGTCTCTTCAGCATGCTGCCACAGGCCCATTAGCCTGGTACCCCGTGGACAGCTCTGAGGATAGAGCGCTGAACACAACAGACAAGTTCCTACTGTTGGGAAGTTTAGAGTCATCTCTAGTGTGTAGATTAAGATGAAGCCACTTAGTAGTTTCTGATGGTTCCAGGCTTTGTTAGACTCACTGCTGTGTACATGGCTGCAAAATTAAAGGGTTTTCATGGTTATAAAGAAGCCAGTGTTTTGTGCTTAAGTACATGTGGGTTTGGGCTTCACAGATGTACCCTATCAACTCTGGTTATATCGCTTCCCCTTTCGGTGGCTGTTCCACAGATTCCAAAACGAGAACTGCCTTATTACCTAGTTGGATGCTACATTATACCAAGCTGCTTTGGGTCCAGTTGAGGTGTTCTGCATGGCTGCAGGAGCAGCACAGTGAGGTCCCAGGGAGCAGTGTTGGGTGGTCAGCTGAGCTGAGGCCTTGTGCGCTTCTCTTCCAGTGAGTATCTCGCGGTCTTCAAGAAGACTGTGTCTTCCCATGAAGTCTTTCTTCAGCGGCTCTCCTCTCACCCTGTTCTCAGTAAAGATCGCAACTTTCACATTTTCCTGGAATATGATCAAGATGTAAGGCATTTTTATTCCATTTCCATGATCCAGTTAAAATGTACAAAGAATATACTTGATATATTTTCTGAAAAATTGACTTTCAAGGTTGAGTTTCTTATCAACACAACAGAAACCTTTCTTAGATGCTCCTTCCCTTGCCTACCTCCCCCAGGGCAATAGATCCAATGTGTAAGGCATTTTTATAAAATGTTGCATGTAAATATTTTGACCTTTTCCCCCTCAGTTAAGCTTGGGATTATTCAAAATAATTTAAGTTGATCCACATTTGTTTTATTCATTGAAAGAGAGACATATGCTTGCTTTTTTACAAAAATACGTTACATTTCTTGCTGTTTAATATGTATGAGGCAAGCCCTGACCTAGACATTTCCTCAGGTCTTCTAACCAGTGAATAATCAGCATAACAGCACAGTAATTCTATCAAGAATTTAAAGGCACTAAGACTTGATATTGATACCTAGATAGTTTTTCACAATATCTCCTAAGTCACACTTTTAGAATTACAACCTGTGCTTAGATTTAGCTGTTTATTTGATATTTTAGATCTGTTGTTAACGATGGAATTAGAGGTATCTTAAGTGTATACTTATACTAGTAAACAGTTACTTGGAATGTGTTCAGGACTTGATGGGAAATATATGTACCGTTAACTGTTTTGGATTTCTCCTTAGCTAAGTGTTAGGCGGAAAAATACCAAAGAGATGTTTGGTGGCTTTTTCAAAAGTGTGGTGAAAAGTGCTGATGAAGTTCTTTTTTCAGGAGTTAAGGTAAGTGGCCTTTAGCTATTTGAGAAAATTCTTCTCTTTGTGTGAATAGGTGACCTTTTGTTTCTTCAGAATAGATATTTGTGAAACAAACGGTATTAGCTTCTCAAAAATGTAAATAATTTTTTTCAAATTTGGTTATTTTTATCTACTCATTGAATTTTCACTTATTTTCCAAAAATACTCTGTTCTTTCCCAGGAGAAGGGATAAGAACCTTTCCACACTTAAATCTTCATTTTCTCCTTTTCTGTAAGGAGAGGTTACTCAGTTATTTTTTTAAAAAAATAAGCTACAAGACCAGTATTTCATGCTATTCTCCAGAATTGCACTGCCCCCTGGTAGCCCCAGCCTCAGGTGGCAGTAGAGCACTTGACAGATGCAGTTGGCTGGTGTAATAAAGGAACTGAATTTTATATTTTGTTTACATGCTGGATTTCAAGGACTTGATAGGGAGAAGGAACCATAAAATATGGGTTTTACCTGTTTCTTTTTATAATGTGGTTACTACAAAAGTTTTAAGCGGCACGTGTAGCTCACATGTTTCTATTGGACAGTGCTGTTCTAGAACATCAAATAAATGTACAAGTTTCTCACTAGCCTTGTAGGTGTGGTTTATTTCTTCACTCCTCAGCGCCCCTCCCTTCTACCATAACAGTTACTGTCTGGTGTCTGACTTTGCCACTTCAGGGCTTGAGTAGGGAGCCCAGGGTGTAGGTGCTGAGAAAGACAGGGCGTTGTCAGAAATGTGGAAGCTCTGGGGCTGTCTCTGGCACAGCTGAAGGTGTGCTGTCCCCACGCATTGCGGGGGCGTTTGGCATCCCTGGTCAGTGCCCACCAGATGCCAGCATTGCCTCCCAGTCTGGAACCGAACACATTTGGCAGGTGCAGGTATCCGAGGCGAGGGAGCCACCCACTGGGCGGAACCACTGCTCTAGCGGAATTGCTGGAGGTTAGAGAAGATGCTGAGTTTTACTGGGCTGTGCTAAATGGCTCTTCAAAGTGGTTCTCTCTGTTGACATTTCCTGCTAGCATTTCGCTTTTCCTAATCCCAGGTATAAAAAGTGCATTTCAAAAAAAAATTATTTTTATTTCCCTAGTCTTTAGAGGTTAAACTTCTTATGCATAAGCTTATTTCTTTAGTGTTTTTTTCTAATATAAAATACATATTTGTAAGAAGTTTTGCTTCTTAGACCTCTTTTTTCCTTCCCTTTAGGAAGTAGATGACTTCTTTGAGCAAGAGAAGCATTTCCTCAGTAACTATTACGATAGGATCAAGGGTTCCTGTGCAAAGGCTGACAGAATGACCAGCGCTCACAAAAGTAAATACTTTCGCCCATTAGCCCCTTAGTCTGCTAATGTGCCAGCTCTGCTCACATAAAACGGCTATCCTTATTCCTGCAGATGTAGCAGACGATTACATCCACACCGCAGCCTGCTTGCATAGCCTGGCTTTAGAAGAGCCCACGGTCATCAAAAAGTAAGTTTTTGTTGGAAAACATTTTCTCTAATCCCCTAATTGAAAGCTGTTGGGTGGTAAAATGGGTAATGACTACACAGGTTCAGTTCCGCTCTTGAGCCAAGCCCATCTCGGGTGGACCATAGTCTCCAGCACTCACTTTATACTATTACACCCTCTGAACATAAAAACTTGTAAGACGTTTGTAGGGGACTCAGGGCACTTCTGTACCAAACGTGATAGTTGTTGTCAAAGCCTTTATTTCTGTCAAACTTACATGTGTCTGTTGTTGATTCTTTTGATTTTGGAATTGTCTTTGAGAGAAGTTTGCTTTGTGTTTTCTGGCAAATGGTGCTTGCGCTTTACTAGGTAATGCCCTGGGCTGACTTGAAGAGATTTGGTTAAGGTAGCCATAAGGGTAAAGTAATGACCCCAGTCTGATTTTGAGCATTTTTTTATATTAATTTTTCCCAGTTTCTTCATTCTAGTTATTTCTGGTGTGAGATGGTATAGTTGGCCCCTTCCATGTCTGTGGGTTCTGCATCTACAGCTTCAAACAATTGCAGATCGAAAATACTTGTTTTTAAATTCCAGAAAGTTCCGAAAAGCAAAACTTGAATTTGCTGTGCATCAGCAACTATTTGCATAGCATTTACGGTGTACTTACAACTATTTACATAGTATTTACATTTTATGCGTGATAAGGAATCTAGAGATGATTTAACATATACAGGAGTGTGTATGTGCATTATATGCAAATACACCATATAGATAAGGGACTTGATCAACTGTGGATTTTAAGCTCTGTGCAGGGTGGGCACTGTATCCTGGAACCATCCCTCACTGTTACTGTCAAATGACTGTGTTCTACTTACACCTAGGCTTGGTCTAGGGGGCGTTAGTATTTCAGACTTGAAAATGGGAGTCAGGCTGATGACAGAACCAAGACAAACTAGTAGCGTATTTATGGCTTAGAACCTGACCTTGACTAACACAAGTTTAACAGCGGATAAAAACTTGGGGACACAGGTTCTGCACAGCAAGGTGGCTGAGTGGCAGCAAGAGAGACCAATGCCGGTGAGTGCAGCACTGGAAATGTGCTCGATTTCGTAACCATCTTCTCTGCTAGTTTGGGCCACTTGTGATGAAAGCATTGCTTTGATAAGTTAATTCTAAAGCGCCACAGACTAGGACTCCTGAATTTGCCCGTTCATGTCTTAGAGCATTGATAAGCATATTTCATACATGATTTAAGACCGTAAGCCAAAATCGTGTATATTTGCAGGTACCTATTGAAGGCGGCTGAGCTATTTGAAAAACTTAGGGTAAGGATTTTTATGTTGGTCTTCAAGGTATGTATTTTATAATCTGTAGATTTCTGCTTAGATGATGGTGGCCTTTGATTTCTTAACAGAAAGTAGAGAGTCGAGTCTCCTCAGATGAAGACTTAAAGCTGACAGAGCTCCTCCGATACTACATGCTCAACATAGAGGCTGCTAAGGTGAGGGAGTTCTCCCAGAAGAGGTCTGATGATACCGATGTATTCTCTTTGTTAAAAATGAAAGAAGATGGGAATTTGTCAGGATTGTTCATGTAAGTGATGTCAGCCTAAATAAAGAAGTAAACTGAGGCAAGCTCGAGTTTCTTCAGGAGTAGGAGAGGAGTTGCATGCAGTGTGGGAAACACTGTAGCAAGCCACAGGAGAGTCCATTGAGGGTGTGGGGTGGGATGTATTTTGGGGCAAGGAGTGCAAAGAGGAAGAGTCTTTGGCAGTAAGATGGTTGGCGTGAGGGAGCTGGTCCCCAGCAGTAAGCTCATTGGCTGGTGTTCACTGGTCAGGAGGTAAGTCTGGGTCTCCTGTATATCAGGTGTTTGTGGGAAATCAGTCTCTCAGTTCTTAAGTTGTATAGTTATATTCTGAGGGTGCGGGTGTGTATCCTCCAGTTCCGTTTTAGATTGAAATCATCTCACAGTGACGTGCCTTTTTTGTGACATTGTGTCCTTAGTTTGCATTGCTTAGGAACTTAGGGGCAGTAGGGCTGGTGCCGAGTAGACAGGTAATGGCTTGGGAGATAATATGCTGTTGGATGCAGAGATAACCGGACACATGCCAAAGGGGCTATTTCTGAGGCAGAAAAGGCTTTGGGGTTGTGATCTTTTATTGAATTGCAGTTGTCACTGCAGCCTTTGAGTCATAGAGCATTACTTAACCGAAAGCAAGGTGAAGTGGTCAGCAGAATGACCTTTGGGAATGGAACGTGCATTCTTCACTGTCTACACTGTCCTGAAGAAAAATGTTTAAATTATTTTTATATGAAATATACTAAACCTGGCAGCATAAAATTAGGTAGGGAAAATACCTAATGGGAAAATGTCATCAGGAAGTAGAAGTTCATTCTTTCCCCCATAGTTTAGTTTTATTTTAGGTGACTTGTCTTGTGACATGTTTTCTTAGAGAAAAAAAATCCTGTAGTTGTCACTGTTTGGTTCCTTCTCTTGATCCGTATAAAGAATGCCGGAAAGGCCGTCAGCAATGCATTAAGCACTGCTATTACCAGCCTAATGTTGAGATTTAAAGCGGGGGCGGTGCAGGAGGTGGTTGATGTCTGACATTTTAGGCAGTGCCCCAAGGTACTTGTCTGTTTTTTAGAGTACTTCAGATAGTCTTCCTGTTCTGTTCTAGAGGTTTTTCGGTATTGGTTTAACTACCATGCATCATATCTGTTAATTTTCTTCTCAGGATCTCTTATACAGACGCACTAAAGCCCTCATTGACTATGAGAATTCAAACAAGGCGTTGGATAAGGCCCGGTTAAAAAGCAAAGATGTCAAGCTGGCTGAGGCACACCAGCAGGAATGCTGCCAGAAATTTGAACAGCTTTCTGAATCTGCAAAAGAAGGTTGAGTGGGGCCACTTTTTATTTACTTTTTGCTTTTTATTAGGAAATAATCTCAAGCTTACAGAGAGAAGTTGCACAAATGGTACAGAGAACACCCATACATCCTCTGCCTTGTCACTTGCACACGTACATGTGCTCCTACTTGTGTGATTTTATAAACATATCTGGGTGGTTTTTTTTTTAACCATTTGAGATTAAGTTGTATCTTTCTTAGTAGTTTTATCCCTGAAAACTTCGCTGTGTTTCTCTTACATCCCTACAGTACAGTTACCAACTTTGGTAACCTTTGATACAATACAGAGTTGTCCTCTCCCCCACTCCTCCAGGTCAGCACTTGGTGCTGTCTATCCTTTATTAACACAAGTCTTCCCTTCTCTCCCATATTTTTATTTTTATCATCTTCATTAGACCCATGGATTCCTGTTTTCAAACAGTTTTAAAATTCATGACTATATGAAATTATTTTGGTGTTCCTACTGTCCAGACTGAGCCAGTGAGAGCGCCCTTAAAGCTGGCGTGGCCTTATGACACCCCCGTATTTTTGAGGATTAGATGTTTTGTGCTAATCTTAGACCTTTTCTACTCCAGCCATGAAAATCGCCATTTCTTCCAGGAGCCCAGATTGAGTGCTACGTGTGCTCATTTCTTCTGGGGTGCCTCTGCTTCTAGACCTTTCAGCCAACAGTGGGGAAATATCAGGATGTGTGCATACACGTATATACTCTTCAGGGATCATGAGTCTGTGATAATGACTCAGTTGTATTCCATCTCCACAGGGTTGGTTCTTGCCTTCTACCATTCCAGAGTAAGGGGCTTTTAAAATATAATTTAGGAATTCCCTGGTGGTCCAGTGATTAAGACCCTGTGCTTCCAATGCAGGGGGCACAGGTTCAATCCCTGGTCAGGGAACTAAGATCCCGCATGCCACGCAGCATGGCCAAAAAAATAAAATAAAATTGGGAGATGGTGTACCATATCCATTGAACATGAGTGTACTCTAGGTAGTCTTTTCCTTGGTGGGGATCTCCCTGCCCTGAAGTTCTTAGGGGCCATGGAACATGCCAGAGCAAAAAGTAAAGACTGTGTCCTCCAGAATGTGAATGTAAATTAGAGTGGACACTTGATTAACCCTCAAAACACCCTCCCCCTTCAAAACTCAAGTTTCCATGTGGAATCCGTATCTCATTATAAGACTGTTTCCTCAGAACTTCCCCCTCCTCTTTGGCGCTGCAGTCCCGGTGTATCTGGAAGAGCTCTGCTCCTTTGTCTTGGCTTCTCTCTGTTCAGGACTCCGGTGCTCTCACTGAGGGACAGGACTTCTCTGTACAGTCTTTGCAAATGGCCTGCAGACATGCTCCCATGGCTGCCCTTTGTATTCTTTCAGAGGAACCTCTTTCTCGCTGCACTGTAGTTTAAATAAAAATTCTAGCTTTTTTTAAAAAAAAAAACAGCTAATTTAAATTTATAAGGAAAAAGAACACTTCAAAACTACTGAGTTGAAATCTTAGGTTATTATATAGGCCAGAGTTTAGTGGCTTTGAGAATTTTTTTAAAGAGAAGCCACAAAGCTTTACAATGGTGCCAGATTAGGCTTGTCTCTATTGCCCAAGGTTTGTCCCTTTTTTGTTTGATCTTATCCTCCTCATTCAAAATGTAAGCCTGGGTGTACACTATTTAAAAGTGCAGTACTCTGTAGAATAATGAGATAAATGGCTCCTAGCCTGTTTGTCTTAGGTTGAGGTTCTAAGGTTGTGGCTGAATTGATGGGAACTCTTGCAGAAGCACAGGGCAGTGGGCAGGTGTCCTGGGAGACAGATGGGTCAGTCTGGAGTTCTGGTCCTGGAGGGAAGGAGAAGAGCTTATTTTGACATCTGACAAAACCAGCCTGATGTATCCGAGTTACTATCGTTAACATCACTATGCATTTTTTGAGTTTTTATTTTTTAATGTGGCTGCTTGTATTACATTTCTGTTGGATGGTGCTGTGTAGACAAGATACAGGACTCTGAGCACCACCTTAAGCTAAGGGAGGATTTTGATTACAGGAATGATGGTGAGAGCTGCAGGGTAGAGCCTGAGTTCACAAGTGTGTGGAAGGAATCAGAGGGAGTCTGATAGGACAGTGATCCTGAATTTTCATGATGGATATAGACACAAAGGTGGCATGTTCTGTAGAAATAGCCACAAAAAAGCAGTTTTCAAAGCTTAAAAATGATCCGTAAAAAAGGTCATTGGTGCAAGTATGTGTGGCCCACTACCTCCCTAGCCCACCCTCCACAAGCACTGGTTCCCAGAGGGAAAGGGCAAGGCAGCTCAACTCAGAAACCTCCAGGTGTTCAGGGGCCATTCTTGGTGACTGGGGGTGTGTTCCAATGGCAGAGATAACAAAAATATGAGAAAATGTGGTTGTAGGGTACCAAAGCTTTGGAGATCATTTTATTTGTAAAAATGGTATTTGGAAGTTAAAGATGAAGATTGTTCTGTTTTTCTTGGTAAACTTTGCTTTGTAGAGCTAATCAATTTCAAACGAAAGAGAGTGGCAGCATTTAGGAAGAATCTGATTGAAATGTCTGAACTGGAAATAAAGCATGCCAGGGTAAGTGTTATCTTCAAACTAAGTCAACTTTGGGGGGTCTTTTTCAAGTTATTTACCAATTCACTATTCCAGTGTCATCAAGCAGATGGCATTTGCTTTGTGGTTTTAATCCCCTGAGGTGTGGATGGGAGCCACTTGTCAGAGTATTTTTTCCACTGCAAACCAAAACTCCGTGTGTCTTGATGAAATACTGCTTTTTGAGAAGAGCATTCTTGGTGGCGTTTACCCAGCTTCTCTCTTGACGTCCTTGCGGGCCACACCCTGAAGGAGTTTTTCCAGTAATTTGTGAGCATCCATCATAGCATTTATAAGCTCTTCGTTATCTGGAGTTTTCATGGAAGATTTTTTTTTTAAATAGTTTTCTAATTTGCTAAGTGTCTTCTGATATTAATTCCCTTTTGGTTTAAAAGGGAGGAAAACTTCCTCATAATGTCTGTAGCATAATTTAGCCCAGAAAAGATGGAGAACAGTGGTTCTCAGTGCTAGAGCATATTAGAATCCTACTGGGGAGCTCTTAGGGAATTTTTGTTTTTGTTTTTTTTTGTGCCCAGGCTCATTCACTCAGGGTTTCTGGGCTCTTTGGGTGGTTCCTGGGTACAGCAGATACTGAGCCTCAGGGTGCTGTCTGAGCCAGGGCAGTCAGGTCACTGTCACTGGCCATCTGTGCTGGTTAAAGCAGGAAGACTGAACGTTTGTATGTATTTTGAATTTCTTTATTTTGACCACAACAGAGATGCTTACTCACTTGCCTCTTTTAAGTCCTGCTGTATATATGACCTTTTAAACTGGAGTTTTAAAGTATCATTTATGGGTCATTTATGATAGTGTTCTGAGTATTCTAGGTTTTTTGAATTCCTTTAAAGTGAGTACTTTGTACAGTATTTCCTGCCAAGTCCTATGTGAATATTTATCATTTGTAATCTCATTTATAATCTCACCCACAACTACTTTTTAACAACTTTTTATCCAGTATTTCCAAGGCTTTCAAATACCACATTTAGGTTAAGTCACATGAGTGGGATTGGCATGATTGCAGTGGGAGCAAACCTGGGGTGTGGGGTGGAGGTGCTGAAGTGCTGACCAGCCCTTCTGAGGTGAGGAAATCCCCAACGTGAAATTGGGATGAGGGGAATTGTGGTTCAGGGGTCATTGAATGAAAAACAAGTACCCGGCCAGATGTCTTGTGACAAGTGAAGTCGGTAGGTCTGAGGCCCATGCCTCACCAGTGCCCCGACGTCTGTCTTCTAGAACAACGTCTCCCTCCTGCAGAGCTGCATCGACTTGTTCAAGAACAACTGAACGAAGGACGTGAATGTGAAGAAAGCCCGCATCACTTGCACTCAGATCATTACCACGGAAGATTTATTACCTTTGGCTTTAGTTTAAAATTATGTGAATAAATATTTTGATTTCTAAAGATCTTAACACTTAACCATGTTGGTTCAAAAATATTTCTATTGCATGCTACTTCGACATAACTAATCTTTATGCATTTAATACCTCAGAGCGGGTAGAATCTAAGTACTGGGTTCTCCTCTAATTTGTCTTTCGTAATTAAGAAAGGGTGCGGGAATCTTGCGCCTTCTGGAGTCTGTGTAAGCAGTGGTCTGGCATACACTGCCTCACTGTTCCCTGTGCCCATGCCCCTACAAACCGGTTACTTTAGGGTAGGTGCCAATTATAACAGATGAGTCAGCCGCTTGTTACAGATGAGGGACATTCCATCTCTTCATTAGGTAATTTCCCCCTTTCTTACTCTCCTGGTTCTTTAATCACCTTGAGTTGTTTGTACTATAACAAGAGCAAGAAAAATCTCATATCTTTATATACACCCTTTGCAACTCCATTTTTGTAGTTGGGAGATAAATATTTGAGGGAAGAGAAGCATCTTAAGGGTATAAGAACAAGTAATAAGGCCTAATTTAGAAGGTGGCCAGATCTACATTAAGAAAGATGTGAACCCCCTACCTAATGGGGGGGGCGGTATGTGTGTTTGGACTTTTTATAAAGTGTACAATAAAATAATCCATGCTCTACTATGGAGTGTTTTTGTGGGAAACAAGGCCAGGTGTGCCCTGAGACTGCACTTGCAGCTAAGCCTTGGGGGTGGTGAGGGCTTTGGTATCTGCCAGGCGTTGTCCCAGCCTCTGTTCTAATCTTAACAGTTTAGAAGACTACAGACCTGTTTTTAAGGGTATATCTGTCCCATCATCGGTGTGACTGAGCCTTAAGGTGGTGCCTGCCAGGTTTATGTCTATCTTTTGTAATTATTCGAAAGATACTTTGAGACTGTGTAAAAAGTTTACCCACTTCTTTTAGCCTGTGTTTTAATCAGCTGTAACTGGTGTGAGGGTTGTAAAACTCTGGTTTTGGACACCATAGGTGACTTTTTCTGATGTTAAACTGATGCTGAAGTCTTGCCCTCCCAGCCAGTTACAGTGACTGAAATTTACTAAACGAGCCTAGACAGGGTAACTCCTGCTCCCTTCACGTAAAGCGTTTGGGAGGGAGGCGTGGTGCAGGAAGCGAGTGCATTTAAACAAGCTGTGCTCCAGTCTGGGTTCCTAACCACATCTCGGTTCCCGCACACCTGTCACCCCCGGATCCCCCACAGTAACACAGGCGTCATGTGGCGTTGGGGTGTGTGACTCTGCCTAGTGTGCCTGGGTCACAGCTGGTCCCAGGAGTTCTGGCTATGGCTCACCTTGCCTCAGCCCTTGACTGGGGGCCGCTTTGGACTAGGTCTGTTGCTGGATGTGAAACAGGTGGTTGGGACGCTGGGGTCCAAGTCCCGGCCCTGCTTGGTGGCTAAGGGGGCACCCTTCTGAACCAGACAGATCTGTAAGGTGCAGCAGTGCTTTAAACTAGGTGCCCCTCAAGTTAATTTTATACGCGTGATCTCAGAGTGTTTGTGTTTACCTTCTGCACTAAAGTCTTCATGGGCCTGCTGGTCATTCGTGAAACTGCACGGGGTTCTGGGTGGGTGAGGGTGTTTTAGTCCTCCCCTTCCCTGCCTACGTCGGCCAGTGGAGCCATTGCTGCCTCTGCAAACCTGGGCTCTTCCTGAGGAGCCAGGCAACCTGGCTACGAGGGAGCCAACGCCCTGATGCAGGAAGGCAAGGCTCGGTGTGGGACTGGGTGCTGACATCTATGTGCCGCCTGGGGGGCGGCGGAGGGTGCAGACCCAAGGAAGGGACTACCTTGTGCAGCCTCAGCAGGAGGAGAGCCAAGTGGGAAACTTACAGCTGCCCAGGCACCTTCCAGGGGCACAGGTGGGCACAGAGCACTCTAAAATGCTTTTCCTCAAGCACATGGGTGAATTGGGGCCACTTCTGAGTGATGTGTGGGAGACTTTTGTTGAGGTGTTCTAAAAGCTTCAGTGACTGTGCTGTAGGGTTGAGGATTGCTCTGAGAGACCTGGTAGCTAGTGACCCTTCTGTACCACATACAGCGCATGTCAGGTGCTGCCTTCGCGGTTCATCTGAGGTGATGCCTAGACCCATTTGGAAGTCACCTTGCTCTGTCAGCTTCCACCTGTAGGGGCAGAGTCACCCAGATCCCACACGTGCCCTCAGCTTGTGGGACAGAGGGGCAGCCCGGTGTCTGCAGAGTTGTTTCCGATGGTCTCTTCCCAGAGCAGCAGCTCTCTCTGGGTGACCCAAGACACTCTGTTGCTGAGGCTGCTCCTTGCATTCTGGGACTGGTGTCAGACAGATGGGAGGTAATGGGTTCAGAGCTGGGCCGTGTGACAAGTCTGGAAGGAAGGCCGGGAGCACCACAGCTGGGCAGGGGCCGGTTATGAACTTGAGAGACAGCTGGGAACTGAGCGGTCCAGGAGGAGCCTCCCCCAGCCCTGTTCCCCATGCCCCTCAAAACAGATGCACGGCTCCCCTTGCTTGGGTGGGCAGAGCAGAGTGACTCCTTATTGCAGGTTTAGTTAGTTGCCATTCAAAAGGCATTTAATTTCTGTTTTTAATCTTTACTTCTGACTACCAAAAATGAATTCAGACAATACAAACTAAACTAGGAAGTAAAAATCCTATTTTACCACATCCCATAAAAGTCAGTTAATATGCTTCTGATTTTCCCCCTACCTATGTAGGCAGTGTATTTTACAGTTCAGGATGCCAGAGTAGGGCTTGGTTTCTGGAGGTTCCTAACCGCTGAGTACCTTCTCTCTCCCTTTGGAATGGTCTCCGTGGTCCAGAGGCCTGAACACCTTTTGTTTCTTTGTCTTTCCACTGCCAGTCCCACCAGAAAGAGGGCAGGACCCCCGGAAGTCAAGTGTGGAGGAAGTGAGGGTTTCTTGGCCTTCCCACCCTCGGGCGTCTCTTCAGCAATCTTTTTTCCCCTCCCGCAAAGTCGTCACTTGTTAAACCAAAGACTTACATAGCCATTTTAGGAAGATTTTAATTTTAATTGGGTCTTACTTTCATGCTTTACAAAACCTCTTTTTAAAGCTTGTTAAATTGTGAGACCTGTAATCTTCAAAACACTCAGGAAAAAGGAGAGCCCATAATCCCAGCCCACAGCCATTTTATTTCTGATGGCTGCCTTCCAGCTCTTGCATTAATTCATCTGGTGCACCCTCAGCTGAAGGAGGATTTTTTAGCATCAGTCAAAGGGGAGAGGCTTGCGGGGTCGGGATAGGATTTCCGCTGAAGCTTGCTGCACAGATCATGTAGTGGAAGGCTGGCCAGATGCTTAACGTTTCAGGAACTGTTTACTGGCCTCATTTTTTAACTGCCACGCTGCAGACTCTTGTCATTTTGGTGGAGTTTGGAGATGGAATGGAGATTGTGTGTCTGTACTTGGCCATGTCCCCTCACACTGCAGAATCACAGGAGGGGACTCTGCCTGCTCTGGAGGATCAACCTAAGACAGGGCAAGATTCCGGGACAGCAAACTAAAACGCTGCTGCTGGGCTTAGGCTAGTACCAGTTTCCCCAGATTCAGGCCTGGTACACGTGCTAATTCCTGGCCTAGTGGTGGGAGTCCCAACGCCACAGTGGCCTGTCCTGTCTGGGGAAGGGAGGTTCCTGCAAAGCAGCTGAGCAGGTCACTCGAGGGTGAGTCAGCCTTTGGCTCCAACAGAGGCTCTTGGGGCCTCCCTGTCCTCGGGGTTGATCGTATCACGAGCCCATTTGGTCTTGTTGGGAGGCATGCGGCATGGATTTGGGGGCAGAAAAAGTGGCCAGAGGAGGAGGGGGAGGAAAAGGGAAGCAGCCGGTGAGCGCCCACAAACAGGTGATGGATAAAGCCCATGTCGAGAGGGAAACTCTGGAAACGCCTGCTCAGAAGCCTGTGGGGCTTGCACAAGTGTTTTTTCTGGAGTCTGGTTTTTGCCTTTGGGCCCGTTCACACCGCCTGCAAAGCGCTTGTCCCACTGAGGGGGGCGGGGACAGGCCAGCGTGGGGTGCTGTCGCGAGGGTCCTTGTTGGGTAAGCAGAGAGGAGGTGGGCAGGGGCCGGGATTGTCAGGGAGCCTCCGCATCACCAGCACTGGCAGCCACTTGCTGGACGAGCTCACGGTCCCCCACTTCGCTCCTAACGTTTCAGTTTAAAACCTGAATCTGATCATTACCCTCATCCACAAAACGCCCTTTCAGGATGCCCCCATCTGATGCAACATAAAGTCACAAGTCCTTCCAACGACTGCAAGACCCCACCTGATTTGTAGACCCCACCCTGAGGTTGTATTTTCCAAAGGTGTCCACGTCCCCTGTGTGCTTCTGTAATGTGACTGCCCGGCACAGGAATTTACTTCCCCTCCCCTTGAACCTGGGCTGGCTTTAGTGACACGTTTGTAATCCATAGAATGGGACAGAGTGACACTGCGGGTGGGGTGGGGGTGGAACTTCCTGGTAGGGACCAGAGGAAGCCTTGCTCTCTCTCTTGCCTCTGGTCTCTGTCTCTCTCTGTCTCCAGCTGCTGTGCTGGGAGAAGCCAAGCCACATGCAGGAGGTCGCGGGTCCCAGCTAAGCCCAAGCCTTCAAGCCATCCCAGCCCAGGAAGCAGACAATAGAACTTTCCGTGTGATGGGAAGGTTCTGTCTGTGTGGTCTAGCGAGGTGCCTGTCGGCCACATGGTAGTTCTGGTGTAGAGAAAACACAGAACACCCTGTCAAATTGTTTCTGAATTCAACACTACTTATTTAGTGTTAAGTATGTCTCATGCAATATTTGGAATATATTTATACCAAAACAATTATGTGTTGTTTTTCAGATATCCAAATTTACTGGGCATCCTGCATTTTTATTTGCAAAGACTGGCACCCGGAATGCAGCTAGTACAGCTGAGGAAGTGAGTTTTTTTTTTTTTCTTTCCCACAGCTTGTGGGATCTTGGTTCCCCAGCCAGGGATCGAACCTGGGCCACAACGGTGAAAGTACCGAGTCCTAACCACTGGACTGTCAGGGAATTAGCAAGAAGTGACTTTTCAATTTATAAAAATTTGAATAAACAGCCACATGTTTCTGGTGGCTACTGTATTGGCCAGTGTCCTCTAGAGAAAGCCAGGTCCAGTCATTCACCCCAGGACAGTTGCGGCTCCCCAGCTGAGGCCCCAGACGATGTGTTACAGAGACAAGCTGTCCCCCTAGGCCCTGAGTCCTTGACCCACAGAATCCCTGAGCGTGGTAAGATGGTGCTTGTTTCATGCGCTAAATTTGTGGTCATTTGTAGCTGGAACTCCCTCAGTCCCCCAGGAACCCAGCTCACTTCCACCCCGGGCCCTGAGCTGGAATGTTCTCCCACACGCCCTTGGCTCCTTTCCTCACATGCTTCCAGTCTTTGCTCAGATCTTGCCTTTCATTGAGGCCTCCCTCACCATCCTACTTAATTCCTGATCTACTTTACCTACTTGAAAAAATGTTCACAAACCTCTCCATCTTTACTCTTGATATGTTCAGCTCATTTTCTGTCTCTCTTTGCTGGACTGTGAGCTCAAGGAGGCTGGGCAGGGCTCCACACCTCTTTTGTTCCCTCATGTGCCTGGACGCCTGGAACAGTGCCTGCCATGCAGTGGGTCCTTGGCAGACGTCTGTGGAAGGAGTGACCACTGCTTAGTGGAGAGGCAGGGCTGTCTTTCCAAACGCCCTCGAGTATTCAGCACGGCTGATTGCTGACCCTAGATTCCCTGTAGATGTAAGGTTTCGTTCTGTTACCAGCATTCATTCAACAAACACTGTATGCCATGTACCGTCCCAGGCCCTGGGGCTGCAAAGGTGGCTGTGACAGATGAGGGCCCTGACCTCAAGTAGCCTCTGTTCTAGGAGGGTGGGGATCTGGGAGGGCGACTCCAAATCGGCCATTTAACTAGGTGTTGGTGACACGAACCAAGGAGTTGTAGCCACTTTGAACAGGCCTGGTCTAGTCTCAACCTGCTGTTGGTGTGGGAGAATTTTAAATGCTGATGCCTGGGCCCACCCCCAAGGTTCTGATTTCAGTGCTGGGGGGTACAGCCCCAGTGCTGGCAGTTCACAGCACTCACCATGGTTCTGATGGAGAGGCAGGATCAGAACCACTTGTTTAGGTGGATCCCTGGTCATTGCCTGTGAGCCAGGTTCTCATAAGCCCCATTTCACAGATGAGGAAAATGAGGCTCGGCCGGGCACACAGGTCAGGCACACAGGTCAAAGGGTCCCTCCGGCAGCCCCTTGGCTCCTCCCCTACAGTGAGGGGACAGGGTCTGCCCAGAAGGTGGAAGCCGAGGCTGGGGTGCCCTGGGCTTCAGAGGGGCCCTCAACCCCCCAGGAGGTAGGTAACCCCTCCGCAGGGCCTGGGCTCACACTGCACAGCTCACCAGCCTAACGAGAGGCTCTCTGAACTGCCCACTCCCACTCTGATTTGCTCACTGCCCTTTCCTCTAATTTTGTTGTCTCCCCAGCAGTGTCCCAAGGCCTGGGGACTCCATTTGCAGTAGGAGGCCCATCCCTGCCTTAGTGAAGGGGCTGCTTTCCTGCTGGCTGATCCCTCTGGGGGAGGGCGGAGGGGGACAGCGGCTGTTTGCAGAGCCCTGCAAGGGGTGGGAAGATCTGTTGCGAACAGTTTAGAGTAGGAGGCAGCGGCCCCTCCATCCACCCAGTGCTGTTCTAAGTGCCTTTTCAGACACTTGTTAGAAACCACAGGGTTGGTAAAGAGCAGGGGCAGGACAGCTGGTGCCCAGCGTCTGGCTCTGGGTGGCACCCTCTCCTGTGTCACTGCGTTGTGTTGGGGTTTAACTTCTCTTGCTCCTTTGCCTCCGGGGCTTGTTTCTCTGCCTGGACTGTGTCTCCTGTGGGTAAGGACTCTGTGACGCTTCCACGTCATCCAGGCCGAGTTATCTACCTCCCTCCCATCAGCGGTGACAGGGATTCCGCTCCCGAAGCTCAGGCCTCTGCACATGTGCGCAGGGACGGGGGACAGGGTGGGGCTTGCTCTGAGCACAGTAGAGGGTCCAGCTGGGGAGGTATGGGCCCCCGCGCATACCTGAGATGCTGGAATATCAGTGTCATCTCAGATGAGTGTCATAGCTCCGACTAGCTGGAGGGGCTGTGAGGACCGAGGGAGATGGTCCACGCAAAGCCTTGAGCGGCGCAGTCAGTGCTTCACAAAAGTGAGGTCGTCCTGTTATCCATCCTGCCATCTCCTGGCTGAGGGCCGTGCACACAGCAGACTCCCAATCACTGCTGTTTGTTCCACTGGTTTGGAGCCACTCTCCTTGGGGCTAATTCTAGGAGTTCCAGCTCCGCCAGAGTTCATAGGCGCCTGCAGGGCAGCCAGAGGCAACAGGCTGTACTCTGGCCAGGTGGGCAGCTCCCGAAGTGGCCTAGACCTGCTCCCCAGACTGGAGCTGCCCTCCGAGAATACTGTGTACACACAGGGGCCTTTGCGGGCAAAGGCCCTTAGCCAGGTGGGCTCGGAAAACCCTGCGTTCGGTCTGGAGATGGAGAGTCAGCCACGTGAGCCCTCCTCCTGGCCCTGCTCTCCTCTGACACAGCCACTGGGGAGCCACTCTTTGGTCTCTGTCCCGCACGGCACTGCAGGTACCCTGGGTTCAACCCTGGCCACCAAGGCCACCTGTTGCTGTTCCTGCACATACAGCTGGCCCTCTGCCCCCGGGCCTGGCTGCTCCCCTGGGAGGGACCCCACCTGGAGAGGGGCAGGAGCTGGGGGGGTCCTTGGCCCTCGGTGGGATGAGTTAGAGGTGGGTCCACAGTCCCAGACCCCACTCACCTCCACACCCTCTTCCAGGGCTTCTCGGGCCACATCCCGAATACAATGTGCCCAAGTCCTTCCCGTACGCTTGGGAAGAGCCCGAACCACGGCAAACAGGACGGAGCGTTCACCCGGGAACTCCAGAGACTTGCCCTCGGTGCATTTCCTCCCAAATTACTAGGACAACCCCGAGGTGCCCATGGGGGTGGGAGGGAGGTTGAGGTGCAGGTGGCAGTAGCCCCGAGGCTGCAGGGGACCCCCTCCTTGCCCCTCTTCCTTAGTCTCTGAAGCTCTCGGTGTAGAGGGACCCCAGGCCAAAGTCGAAGACCCCTGTGGTGTGCTTCACATTAAACAATGCTGAGGTCAGCATCATGAGGCACTGGGATTGTTGGAACTTCTTCTGTGGGGAGGGCAGGTCAGGCCCCAGTGCAGCCTGGAGCAGAAGAAAAGGCTCCAGCGCGGTCTCACGACCAGGGTTCCAGTGGGTCCCTGGGCTAGGAGGCAGGAGGTACCTCTGTCCAGTGGTCTGAGGGAGCTCTGGGCAAGATGTGCCTTGAAATACCCCCATCTCCTTTGGCAAGTCACTCAGACCCCAGTTTCCCCTCTGAAAAATAGAGGTGGGAGTGTCCCCAGTGGTGGATGGAGGGAAAGGGGACCAATAGATGGTGTGGAGTCCCTTTTACACTCTAAAGGGACCGTTCGAATGCAAAGACCAGGGCAGTGAGAATCCAGAGCAAGGCGGGCCAATGGGGGGCTGCCGGCATGAAGCCACCAAGGGTGGTGCAGAGCCAGCCGGGCAGGAGTCACTGTCCTTGCCCTTGTGGAGCTTTAATCTACTGTGAGTGTTGGGGTGAGAGAGACAGTAAGCAAACAAGTAGGCACTTAAAGAAGCAAGGTGATGGCGCTCTGGTGAGGTACACATCTGGGAGGGTGAGTGGGGGTGGACCTGCTGAGGTGGCCTCACTGAGCAGAGACCTGAGGACAATGAGAGAGAGAGGCATGTGGGTATCTGGAGAAGAGGGTCCAGGCCGAGGAAAGAGCAAGGGCAAAGGTTGCAAGGTCGGGGCATTTTTGGTGAGTATATCTGTTAGCTAGTGCTGTGTAACAGCCACCCCAGCACCTAGTAGCTTAAAATAGCAGCTGTTTATTTTTACTGGCTGGACCCAGCAGTGCAGTTTTTCTGGTAGCTGGGCTTACTCAACTGCCTGAGGTCAGCGGCCAGGCCGGCTGGGGTGGGGGGCTTCAGATAGCCTCCACTGGGGTGAGTGTTCTCGGCTCCTGGCCCCCAGCAGGCCTTACCCAGCTTGTGCTCGTGGCCGCTGGACAAGCTTCCAGGAGAGCAAGTCTGGGCTTGGAACAGGCACGGTCACTTCGGACATGTTTTGTCAACATATAAGATTCAAGGGGAGGGCAAATCGATCCAATTTTTGATAGCAGGTGCTGCAAAGATTGTGGCCACGTTTGCAATTTACTATAATCCCGCACATTGTAGGTGAGAAGCCAGGGCTCAGAGAGAAAAAGGCACAAGTGACTCTCCCAAGGCCATGTGACCATGGAGATTCCAACCCAGCCTGTGTAATGTCGTGGTTGGTGCCTTTTCTCATGCAAACTGCCTCTTGCCTCCCAAGTTCCTTAAACTGATTTTTAATGTCCCCCAAATTACATGTTAAGTCACTGAGTGGCAGGACGGAGAGGTGAGACACCCACACAGCCTTCCAGCCTTTCCTTCTGCACAAGTGTGGGTCCCCCACCCCACCCCAAACACACTCACTCTCTCCCTTCCTCTCTCGCAAGTACTTTTTCAGGGGGTGGCTTTATTTAAGACTTTATTTTTTAGAGCAGTTTTAGGCTCAGAGGAAAAGTGAGGGAAGGTAATGAGGTGGCTGGTATCTTCTCCATCCCACGTGGGAATAAAGAAGAAAAGAGTGGCCACAAGCAGGTCCAATCTCTATGAGGGTCGGAGAATCTGGAGATATTTACCTTTTTTATTATAAGTAATCAGAACAGGCTTATGGAATAATGACACTGCCAGTGACACCTTGGAGGCCAGATTTAGGTGGAACTTAAACCCCAGAGTGAGGATTCAGACGGCAGGTAATAGGGAGCTGTTGAGGGTTTGAGCAGGGAAGTGGCCACGTGCGAGGAAGGGCAGGTGTCCATGGCTGGGCAGGGGAGGGGTCTGCAATTCTAGGCAAAGGAAGTGGGAGTGCTGGGCCAGGGATACACCCGTGTGAGGGAAGTGGAGCCTGGGGTGGCTGGGGGGGGGGGACACGGGAGCTGCCAGCAAGCCTGTTAGGGGCCATCTGGTGAGCGAAAGGGATGGGCAGGAGATGCAGCCCTCACGGAAGGTGAGACCTGGGTCAGGAGGGGGTGGGCGGGGTGACAGGTGCTGGCTTTTGCTTCCCCAGCTGCTCCCTCCTCTGGGAGGAACCCCCCCATCCCAGGAGCCTCTCCCCCACTCCCAGCCCTGCCCTCCTGCTAGGGCTGCCCCCATGCCTGGTGAGGCTGAAGCCCTGAGGTCCGGCCTGGGTGAGCTTCTCCCCTGACCTGGGCAGGCCGATGGGGGACGGCCCTGGGACTTGGAGGACCAGCTCCTCGTCTGTTAGAGCTGCCGGGTGGAGGTGGGCAGTGTGGCGCTGCAGAGCTATCCCTGAGGCTGTGGCTCCAGCACCCGTGTCCGTGCTGCTGTGGGGCCTCCGGGGGTCGTGGTCAGTCACACTCGCCGTGGCCAGTGCCGGGAGAGAGGGCCAGGGGCTGGGGGCCGAGGACAGGCAGGGACTCCTTCCTGGGCTGGAGGCAGAGGTTGAGACCCCCGTGGCCCAGAGGAGTCATCTGTACAATCTGGGTGGGGGGAGGGAAAGACGTTCCCAGTCAAAGGGTGGAAGCGGCTGGCTGTTCCCGGGGGCTAGGAGAGGTGAAGCCAGGGCTCCCCTCCCTCCCTCACTGCCCCTCACCCGCCTTGCAGCCAAAGGAAGCCGTGCCCACCTTTCCCGCTCTGGGCCTCGACTTACTCTTCTGCGAAATGGGTCTAACCGGCCTCATGCCTGAACCGGCATCAGAATCACCAGGGAAGGTGCTAAAAATGCACAGTCCCAGGCTTCACCTCTGAGTGTATGGAGGGGCCCGGGGGGCCCAGGAATGTACATTTTTACCCAGCTCCCCAGGGGCCTCTGATGAGAGCCCTGTACCCACACATTGAGAAGCTCCCCTGACCCTGAGAATGCTGGTAGGCCTTTTGGACCCGGGACCCATGAAGCACCCGCTGAAGCAGGACTGTGTTTACCCAGGACCTTCTAGGCCTGGCACTCATCCCAGACCAGGGACAGCCCCTTGGGCTACGCCTTTGCCCCTGGTGTGGCTCCCATCCTGGCCGCTGACCCCAAGTCCCCCAGGAGCATCAGCTGAAAGACATCGAGGACGTGTGTGAGGGCCCCTCTCCAACGCCCTGGGGAGAGGACCTCAGTGGCCTGGGGATCCTGAGAGCTCTCTCCAGGGGACCCTTTCTAAGCCAGGCTCCCTCTGCAGCCTCAGCCTCCTGGCCTTGTGCTGCTCTTCGCCTTGGTCAATATTTATTCCTCAAACAGGCTGGTATTTACTTAAAGGGCGGCAGCAGACATGGCAGCCCTCGCCTCCTTGCCCTCTGCTTCCCTGTACTTCCTTGGGGGCTCCCCCTTCTCTGTGAGCAGACTCCCTGGGCCCAGCATGGCTTTCCCAGGTCACTCGACTCCACCTCGAACCTGTCCTCTGGCTCCACACATGTCGGGTCTGGTCCACGGGCCTAGAACTGAGGTCCTGAGAATATTCTAAATGTCCCAAACTGCTCCTGGCTGCAACACGGGCTCCTGATCCCAGTTCGAACAAGCCACGTAGAGGTTGTGGTGAAAGGACGTGTTGTCTGAAACAGTTTTGCACGTTATTTTCCAGGAAATCAGCTCCTGGCCTTGGCGGATGCCGTGCACAGGCCTGGGAGACCCCAGTGGGGAGCCCAGAGCTGCGAACGCTGTTGGTGAATGTGTGACCGGCCCTCGGACAGGCCACCAAACATTTTTTCTGCCAAGTTTATTCAGATGCGATCCTGCAATTTTTGCCTCCTCTGAACCTGGGGGGCGCGTTGCAGAGAGAAAAGGCCTTGGCTCTTACCTCCCCACTCACACGCGGCAGAATATTTTGAGGTCTATCGTCCCAGTTTTGAGCATTGCTCAGATCAGCACAGGTGTGGCGATTGTTCCTTTTCTAAGAAGGACATTGCTGGCAAACTGGACATTGGCTGCTGTTTTCTAAACTTTTCATTTTGAACTACATTTCAAAAAGTAGGAGTAAAACGTAGTAAGTATAGTATTAAAGTTGCAAAAACAGTACAGAAAGTTTCCTGTCCTCTTCTCCCAACTTCCCCAAACTTACAAACCCGCAGCCTAGCGATCAAAGCCAGGAGGTTAGCTCTCGTCGTAACACCCTTAATCCAACCCAAGACCCTGCGTGAACCTCACCAGCTTTTCCACGAACGTCCTTCTTGGCTCCAGAAGAATGCGTCCAGGGTCCCGCCCGTGCATTTAGTTGTTCTGCATCTCTGCTGCTTTGCTATCAGCAACAGTCCCTAAGTTGTTCCTTGTCTGCCCAGACCCAGATACCCGCGAGGAGTGTTGACCGACACCCCTGAGCCCAGGCTTTGTGGGGTCCTCATGTCTGGGTGGAGGGCATACATCTGGCAAGGGCACCGCTGCCGTGGAGCTCCGGACCTGGGGCCACGGGGTCACGATGCTGGTTTGTGCAGCGATGCCTGGCTCTCTGGTCAAGTGGTCCTGAGTGGTTATATTCACCTCCCATCCCCACCCCCAGCCCCATCGACAGACATCTCAGGAGAAATTCCTTGAGGCCGTGCAGATGCCTTTTCTCCTTAAACCTTTCAAGATTCTAGCCTCCATCAGATCTTGTCTGCAGCATCACTTCTTTGGCTTCCCCTCCCTCCCTCCCTCCCTCCCTCCCTCCTTCCTTCCACATGTATTGATTGGATTTCCACTGCAAGAAAGAGCTGTCCCAGGACCTACTGTATAGCATAGGGAACTCTACTCAATACTCTGTAATGGCCTATGTGGGAAAAGAATCTACAAAAGAGTGGATATATGTATATATATATATATATAACTGATTCACTTTGCTGTACACCTGAAACTAATGCAACATTGTAAATCAACTATACCCCAATAAAAATTAAAAAATTAAAAAAGAGGGCTTCCCTGGTGGCGCAGTGGTTGAGAGTCTGCCTGCCGATGCCGGGGACACGGGTTCGTGCCCCAGTCCGGGAAGATCCCACATGCCGCGGAGCGGCTAGACCCGTGAGCCATGGCTGCTGAGCCTGCGCGTCCGGAGCCTGTGCTCCGCAACGGGAGAGGCCACAACAGTGAGAGGCCCGCGTACGGCAAAAAAAAAAAAAAAAAAAAAAAAAAAAAAAATTAAAAAAGAAAGAGCTGTCCCTTCTGCTCCGACTTATTTAATCAAATACTTATTTATATCTGTGTGGACTTAGGGATATTTTATTCTGTGGGTGATAATCTGATACTATCATTTTTTATTTTATTGTTCACATTTCTCAGCCCTGGCTGCTGGGAGCTCCTTCAGGGCCCCTGTACCCTTTGGACCAGCCCCGTGTTTTCTGGTTCCCCTCGGTTTTCTAGGATTTGCTGCCGCCCTCACTCGGCTAATTATTAGATATTCTCCTTGGGTTCTGTGGGCTATTGAGGCCACAGGTCACATCTTCTGTTTGAATCAATTATGGGCCAGATTATACCTAACATATATCTTAGTTGTTTGGTGTGTCGGCACAGCTGGGTCTTTGCAGAAATCCCCACCATCTGGAGGTTGGAAGTCGTGATTGTTGTGTCGGGATCCATTCAAACCAGGTAGGACCTAGTTTGGCTCCAAATGGTTGTCTTTGATGGTTTCTGTTCCTTCTACCTTAGAGTCCCCCCAGGGAGCCCCTAGGGTTCAAAAGCTGGAGAACACCCAAGTCATGCTGACCAGGAGCTCCCTTTGCGTGGCAGACAGGAAGTGCCAAGATATCATGATGATAACCTTGACCTTTGTCTACGAGCTTTGACTGAGCTTACCAACAACTGAGAATGTTGTTGGAAGGGAGGTCCTTCATTTGGGTCCCTCAGAAGCTGACCTTGTTATAACGATTCAAGGGCAAGGGCTTTCTGTGGGAAGTGATCTCGGGGGTGTGGGGAGGTGAGACAGGGAGAGAAGGGCAGCCATTGCTGTATTATTATTGTATTATTGTATAATCAAGCAAATCATCACCATGAGCAACTGGACTTCAGTCCTGCTGGAGAGCCTGGGAGGCAGTGTGGAATTCATACCTGAGTTCTCCGGCCCCTCAGGAGCAGGGGTGCTTATATACCGATTCCCGTTAGTTTGGGTTGATGGCTGCTCCTGGGCGTGTTCATCCTCTAGTTCCTCTAAGGATGCAGGCAGAGCAGGCTATGGTGGCTGGAGAAAGTCCTCAGGCAAAGTTGTGCCCGGAAATGGTGAGGGTCTACAGGTTACGGGCAGGACACCCACAGCATCCACTCCAGGCATAGCCCCATTTTACAGGTGAAGAAACTGAGGTACAGAGAAGCTAAGTGACTTATAGGGGTCTAGAAACAGTACTGAGAGCTGGCGCTTGAAGATATGAATTTGGATGAGGACAGTTCTAAGTCTCCACCGAACACCCTGGAGCCTTCTCCCTTTGCCCCTGCTTCTCACGGCAGGTTCCTCCTCTGCAGCCCTCTTGCTAGCCAGGAAACTGCCTCCCAGGCTGGGCAGGGTGTGTGTTTGTGATGGTTCCGCCTAGTGTCTTGGTAGTTGCAGGTTCGATGTTTGAGTTGGTTGGGGAAAAGCCCCTGCATTATTTCAGGAGGCTTGAGTTATGTCAACCCCTCCAATAAACAGTGTTAAAAGATTAGGTGAATAGAAGAAACGCCTGGCTTCTTATTGACTTAGACTGTCGGGCTGATGGATAGTCCACTGTCTCTCTGGCCCCAGGCAGCCCCTCTGACGGCTCCAGAAGAGGGAACCGAGTCACGCTTTGTGTGTCCCAGCTCTGCACTGTTCCCCCGGCCCTCCTGACCTCCTGCATCTAGTTCCTGTTTCATGTTCTCACTACTCCTCCGGCCCCTCCTGTATTCCCAGCCTGTTCTCCTGGTGAACTCTTGGGCCTGGGCTTTCGTTCTGAGTCGGGAGGGAGGGGACCTGGGCTTTGCCAATAAATATCTGTGGATGTGGGGCCCGGGTGCAGCCCCCGCCTCCATTACCCACAGGAGGAAATTTAAAGAGGAAATTACCCTCGCCTGGTCCCCCTCCTAGGACTGCCTAGGGCTTCAAAGCAGATGAGGTGACAAAAGGGTTGTCACAACCCAGGGCCTGGCTGACTTCCTGGCCTCCAAGGAACAGAAAGAGACAATAACCATATAAAAAGAAGCTCTGGGACTTCTCTGGTGGTCCAGTAGTTAAGAGTCTGCCTTCCAATGCAGGGCATGTGGGTTCGATCCCTGGTCAGGGAACTAAGATCCCACATGCCCTTGGGGCAGTTAAGCCCACGCACCACAACTACTGAGCCCGTGGGCCACAAGTAGAGAGAAGCCCATGTGCTGCAACAAGGAGCCTACCCGCTGCAGTGGAGGATCCCAACGAAGAACCCGTGGTGGCAACTAAGCCCCGACACAGCCAAAAATAAAATAATTAAATAAATATTAAAAAAAAAAAAACAATCTAAAAAGAAGCTCCACCTCACCGGTTTTCAGGAACATATGAATTAAAAATACTAGTGAAGGGGCTTCCCTGGTGGCACAGTGGTTAAGAATCCGCCTGCCAATGCAGGGGACACAGGTTCGATCCCTGGTCCGGGAAGATCCCACATGCTGCAGAGCAACTAAGCCCGTGAGCCACAACTGCTGAAGCCTGCGTTCTACAACTACTGAAGCCCGCGCACCTACAGCCCGGGCTCCGCAACAACAGAAGCCACCGCAATGAGAAGCCTGCGTACCGCAATGAACAGTAGCCCCTACTCGCCGCATCTAGAGAAAGCCCGCGCACAGCAGTGAAGACCCAGCGCAGAAAAAATAAATAAATAAATAAATTCTTAAAAAAAAATACTAGTGAATTAAAGAGGCAAGTTGAGACTACCTATTGCAATAAAAAAATTTCCACATCCTATAACCCAGAGAATCACGTCTTTGAATCTGTGGGACAGAGACCCTTGAGCAGGAGGGTAAGGTCTTGGGTGTGCGTGAGGTTGTTCACAAAAGCAGGGCTTCTCAGTGGTCCTGGGCTAGCTCTAGCCTTTATTTCCAATCTGTCACAAACTCATACATTTTTACTTTTACAGTAAAAATGAATCACTAGAGAAAGTTTTAAAAATGAAAGGCTTACAAAATACAAGCCCATGATTTTTATTGTGAGATTTGACATAACATCACTGCCAAATTGGTCTAAAAGTTTCTTAGTATTTACCACTCCCTCCCAACCCCTGCCTCACAACTCGGGGCCAGCCCTGGTTGCTGGATCACAGACTCTGAGTCATGATGCTCAGCTGTGCTGCTTGCAAAACAAACTGGAAAGAGCTTAAATACTTATCAATAGAAGAATGACTATATAAACATGTTATGTCCATAGCATAAAACCCGTGTAGTAGTAAGAAATAAAGATGGGAGATTTATAAGACCTGACGTGCAAAGGTGGCTGAGACATGTTATTGAGTAGAAAAAGGATATACAGTTTTCTGAAGTGTTAAATGTAAAAAAGAAAATCTGCAATAAAACAATGCTCTATGTTTTCTATGGGCTTGTGAATATGTATGAAAATGTATAGAAAAGGGACTGGAAACGCATCCCTCTGGTACAGGCACACCTCGTTTTGTCGCACTTCACGTGATTGCACTTTGCAGATATTGCATGTTTTACAATATTCATAAAAATTCAAGGTTTGTGCCAACCCCACATTGAGCAAGTCTATCGGTGCCACTTTTCCAACAGCATTTGCTCACCTCGTGTCTCTGCGTCACATTTTGGTAATTCTGGCAATATTTCAAACTTTTTCATTATTATCATATTTGTGATGGTGATCTGTGATCAGTGACCTTTGATGTTACTATTGCAAAAAGATCATGACTCCTTGAAGTCTCAGATGAGAGTTATTTTTTAGCAAGAAAGTACTTTTTAATTAAGGTGTGTACATTGTTTTTTGGACTTAATGCCATCACACACTTAATAGACTCCAGTAGAGTGTAAACATAGCTTTATGAGCACTGGGAAACCAAAAAGTTCATCTGACTTGCTTTCTTTTATTTATTTATTTATTTGCGGTACGCGGGCCTCTCACTGCTGTGGCCTCTCCCGTTGCGGAGCACAGGCTCCGGACGCGCAGGCTCAGCGGCCATGGCCCACGGGCCCAGCCGCTCCGCAGCATGTGGGATCCTCCCAGACCGGGGCACGAACCCATGTACCCTGCATCGGCAGGCGGACTCTCAACCACTGCGCCACCAGGGAAGCCCCTGACTTGCTTTATTGCCGTAGCCTGGAACCGAACCTGCAAGGTCTGCCTGTATTGGGAATGCTGGGTAAAGGCAGAATCTTTTGTAAGGGCTTAATTTTTATGAAAAGAATGCATCTAAATATTACTCGTATAATTAAAAAACATGACATCTAGGCATGTTGATCTAAGACAGGCAAATTACACTGGAAAGTGAATTTTCCAGACTCCGCCCCACCTCCCAATCGAGGGATAAAGCACTCACTCTGCCATGCAGGTGAAATGTGGACTAGACAACAGTAAGAGTCAGGTGTGAACTCCTGTGAAGAAGGCACAGTTGCAGACTGAGAGGCTGGGAGGGGACTGGCTTGTTGGTTGTACATGAGCCTTTTGTGAGGTGGCAGAGGAGAGAATTTAGATTTTAGGTTCAAACACAGAGTAAAATTCTAGCACCTGACGTCTGAGTTGAGGGTAGACCGAGCACAGGTAGTGTCGGCTCCTTCCTGAATCCAAGTGACAGTAAAGGGAGAGAAACCCTACAGAGACAAGAAGCTGGAGGGGCTGAGCAGCCAGGACACAGGGATCCATAGTGGCCGGCAGTGGGGAAGTGGAAAGTGCTGACACCAAAGGACCCCAGAGACACTTCTGTTTTCTCCTTCTCTGGGTTCTTCCACCCTAGAGTCCTGACATTCGTGATGATTTACATTTATATGAATCTTTCAATAGGAAAATCACTTCCTTTCATTCTGGTCATTTTGTTGTATAATTTCCTTGATAATCTCCTGCCCCACTGTTTTTCTCTGTTCTTTTGTCTGGAACTCATCTTAGCTGGATGTCAGACCACCTGGATGAATGCTGTATTTTTTTTACATTTTCTTTCCTAGTTTCCAGGTTATCATGTTTTGTTGCCATTCTACTTTTGGAAAATGTCATTGACTTTATTTCCTAATAATTCAACTGGAATTTTTTCAATTAAACTTTATTTTGAGATAATTGTGGACGCACATGTAGTTGGAAGAAGTAATACAGAGTGATCCTGTGTACATGGGGAGGGCTCTCATGTTGAGCTGTTATAGCCACACCCACTTGCCTCCTGCAGCCATTTCCTCCTTTTATATATATATATATATATTTATTTATTTATTTATTTATTTATTTTTGGCTGCGTTGGGTCTTTGTTCTGCGTGCAGGCTTTCTCTAGTTGTGGCGAGCGGGGGGCTACTCTTTGTTGCGGTGCGCGGGCTTCTCATTGTGGTGGCTTCTGTTGTTGCAGAGCACGGGCTGTAGGTGCACGGGCTCAGTAGCTGTGCACGCGGGCTTAGCTGCTCCGTGGCATGTGGGATCTTCCCGGACCAGGGATCGAACCCGTGTCGCCTGCATTGGCAGGCAGGTTCTTAACCACTGAGCCACCAGGGAAGCCCAGCCATTCCCTCCTTAATCCATTTCTATAATTTTGCCATTTCAACAATGGAATCATAAATGGAATCACACAATGTGTAATCTTTTGCAATTGGCTTTTGAAAAAATTTTTGTTTTTTTAATATTTTATTTTTATTGGAGAATAGTTGATTTACAATTTGTTATATAGGTATATAGCAAAGTGATTCAGTTATACATATATTCATTCTTCTTTAGATTTCTTTTCGCAATTGGCTTTTTTTTTTCACTCAGCATAATTTTCTGGAGATTCATCCTGGTTACGGCCCGTATCAATAGTTTGTTCCTGTTTATTGCTGAGCATTAGTCCATGGTATGGATGTACTACTGTTGCTTTAACTATTTGCCCCTTAAAGGAATTTGGGTTGTTTCCAGTTTTTGGCTATTACAAATAAGGCTGCTATAAACATTCATGTACTAGTTTATGTCTGAACATAAGTTTCCATTTCTCTGAGATAATTTACCCACAGTGCAATTTCTGGCTCATATGGGAGTTGCATGTTTAGATTTTCCAAGACCCAGTTGGGCTGTTCCATTTCACATTCCCTCCAACAATGTAGGAGGGATTCATTTACTCCACATCCTTGCCAGCATTTGGTGGTGTCACTATTATTATTTTAGACTTCTGATAAATGTGTACTGATATCTCATAGCGGTTTCAAACCGTGTTTCCCTGATGGCTGATAACATTGAGCATCTTTTCAACTGCTTACGTGCTATCCGTATGTCCTCTTCAGAAATCTCTCTTCATGTCTTTTGCCCATTTTCTAATTGTATTGTTTGTTTTTCTTATTGTTGAGTTTTGAGAGTTCTTTATATACACAAAATAATAGTTCTTTGTTGGATACATGGTTTGCAAATATTTTTTCCCCACTCTGTACCTTGTCTTTCTACCTTTTAACAGGATCTTTCATAGAGCAAAAGTTTTTAATTTTGATGTTCGATTTACTGATTTTTCCTTTTATGAATAGCGCTTTTAGTATCAAGTATAAGCCCTAGATCCTAGAGATTTTCTCCTATGCATATTTCTAAAAGTTTTATAGTTTCACATTTTACCTTTAAGTCAGTAATCCATTTGGAGTTAATTTTTGTATTAAATGTGGGGTTTAGGTTGATGATAATTTTTTTTTGCCTGTGGATGTCTAATTGCTCCTGTAGGAAAGGCTCTCTTTCCTTCATTGAACTGCTTTGGCACCTTCGTAAAAAATCAGTTGGGCAAGTCTGTGTGCATTTATTTTTGAATGTTCTACTCTGTTCCATTGGTCTATATGTATATTCCTCTGCCAATACCATACATCCTTGATAATTGCAGGCTTAACAGCAAGTCTTGAAATCTGATAGGCTGATTCCTCTCTTTTTATTTATCTTTCTCATGACTCTTTTAGCTATGCTAGTTTCTTTGCCTTTCAGTATAAATTTTAAAATAATCTTGTCTGTATCTAAAAAAAAAAAAGCCCTTTTCTGGGAATTTGATAGGGTTTGCTTTAAACCTGTGTATCAATTTGTCAAGAACTGACGTCTTAGCTATGCTGGGTATTCTAATCCACCATCATACTATGTCCCTCCATTTATTTAGATCTGCTTTCATTTCTTTCACTTGCATGTTGTCACTTTAGCATACAGATCTCGAACAAGTTTTGTTAGATGTGTACTCTTGAGTATTTCCTTTTCTTTTTGTGCAATTGTAAATGGTATTGTATTTTTAATTTTGTTGTCCACTGTTCATTACTAGAACATGGAAATACAATGGATTTTTATATGTTTAACTTGTGTCCTGAGATCTTGTTGAGCTCACTTATTAGTTCTAGAATTGTTTTCTCAGATTCCTTGGGATTTTCTACATAGACAGTCATGTTCTCTGCAAACAGGAACAATTTTTTTCTTCCAGTCATATGCATTTTACTCCTTCCTACTTTTTTTGTTTCTTTTGTTTTCGTATTTGCCTTATTGCACTGACTAGAACTTACAGCACGATGCTGAATACAAGTTGTGAGAGCCTTTACTTGCCCTTTTTCCTGCTCTTACGGGGCAAACATTCAGTCTTTTGCCGTTAAGTATATCATTAGTGGTAGATTTTTTGGGTAGATTCCTTTTTCAAGTTAAGTTCCTCTCTATTTCTATTTTTCTAAGAGCTTTTTTTTTAAAATCATAAATGGATGTTGAATTTTGTCAAATGCTTTTTTCCTCATTGATTGATATGATTATGTGATTTTTCTTCTTAAGACTGTCAGTATGGTGGATTGCATTGATAGATTTTTAAAATATTGAACCAAACTTGCATTCAAATATTTCATTGTTTGAACTAAATCTTACTTGGTCAATATGTATGATTCATTTTATATATGACTGACTTTTCTTGCTAATACTTTGTTAAGGATTTTTGCATCTATGTTCATTAGGGATATTGGTCTCTAGTTTTCTTTTCTGTACTATCTTTGTCTGGTTTTGGTGTCAGGATAATACTAGCTTCATAAAATGAGTTGGGAAGTACTCCCTACTTTTCTGTTTTCTGGAAGACATTGTATAAAATTGGTGTTAAGCCTTCCTTAAATATTTTATAAAATTATCCAGTGAAAACATCTAGGCCTGGGAATTTCTTCTTTTTCTTCTTCTTTTTTTTTTTCTGGCCATGCCGCACGGCATGCAGAATCTTAGCTCCCCGACCTGGGATTGAACCCATGCCCCCTGCAGTGGAAGCACAGAGTCCTAACCACTGGACCACCAGGGAATTCCTGTCTACTTAATTTTTTGAGGGACTGCCATACTGTTTTCCACAGCGGCTGTGCCTTTTTACATTCCCACCAGCCACCTCATTTCAGTGAGGAGGTAGAAGCTATCAGATCCAAACAGACTCACCCTCCCTGCCTCAGACTATGTTCATTCATTCACACCACCTTCTGCGTCTCCTTGTTTGCTACAACCAAGGAGACGTACCTGCTGCCAGTCAGGTATGTCTATCCCTTCATCTGTTTCCACCCTCCCCATCCCCCGGCCCCGCACCCCACCTCTGGCCAATTTAAGGATGTTATGACCTCCTTCACTGAGCCAATTTCCCTCCCCGTCATCATCCTGATCTACTGTGTCATTTACATCTGCATTCAAGTCGATGGAGTATTTTCCATCTTTCAAAAACTCTCCCTTGAGAAGCTCACATCATCTATGTGGTATTCCTGCCAAAAATGTTTAACCTGAATCCAGTCATGAGGAAACAATCAGATAAATCCAGTATGGGGACAGGCAACGTGACAACTGGCCTGAACTCTTCAAGCATGTCAGTGCCCTGAAAGACAAGAAAAAGGCCAGGGACTGTTTCCGATTAAAGTATGGAAACCTGACAACAAAAGGGAAGGAGTGAACCTCAATTGGATCCAGGACCAGGAAATAGAAAGCAGCTATAAAGGCCGTGTCTGGACTTCTGGGGAAACGTAAATATGGTCTGTCTGCTAGATGATGTTACCGATTCAATGTTAAATTTCTTTGGGTGGGATGTGGCATTGAGGTCATGTAGGAGAATGGCCTTGTTCCTAGGAAAGGCATGCTGTGGTATTTAGGAGTATCTGCAACTTTATTTCCAGTGATTCACCCCAAAATGAATATGTGTGTGTGTGTGGAAAGTAAATGCGGCAGAATGTTAACAAATGATGACTTTAGGTGAAGGGTGAAGAGCTGTGCGTTGTACTCTTCCTTCAACTTTCTGCAGGTTTGAAGTTTTTCACAATAATATGTTGAGCAGAAGAGAATCAATCCTTTATCCATATCTGCCTATAGCTGCACCCAGTTGATCCAACCTTCTGGATAGAGTCTTGACACTCAGCTTGCACACCCTCCCGCCCATTCTTCCATCGGTCCTTGGTCCATATCTGCCTGTAGCTGCACCCAGTTGATCCAACCTTCTGGATAGAGTCACTGACACTCAAGCTTCCACTCCCCACCCCGCTCTGTCCATTCATCCCTTGGTCCATCCCAGTGGGCTTCTGCCCATCATCACACTGGAGTTGCCTCGTCCAGGTCCTGACCGCCTCCGTGCTGCCCACCCTATGGGCCGCGTCCCACCCGGGAGGCCACTTCCTTCTCCAAATCCTCTTGTCTCTCAGCCTCAGCGACACCTGCCTCTTCTGGTTTCCCTTCTGCCTCGCTGGAGTCTTCTTGTGCTTCCTTACTTGCTCCCTTTGCTCTACCCAATTTCTAAAGTCTGGGTTCCTAGGAGCTCAGGCTCTTTCTTCTTTAAATCTCTCTTCAGGCGATTCATTGATTCCTATGGACTTAAAAACTGAATTTGTTTTAATGATGCCCAAATATACCTCCAGTCTGGATCTTTCCTACCACTTGACAGCTCTTTTTTTTTTTTTTTAACTCATTCTCTTGGTTTTTTAAAATTAATTAATATTTTATTGAGGTATAGTTGATCTACAATGTTGTGTTAATTTCTGTTGCTCAAAGTGCTTCATTTATACATACATATATATATATATATATATACATTCTTTTTTTAAAATATTCTTTTCCATTATGCTTTATCGTAGGATATTGAATATAGTTCTCTGTGCTATACAGCAGGACTTTTTTTTTCTTTTTTTTGCAGTACGCAGGCCTCTCACTGTTGTGGCCTCTCCCGTTGCGGAGCACAGGCTCCGGACGCGCAGGCTCAGCGGCCATGGCTCACGGGCCCAGCCGCTCCGCGGCACGTGGGATCCTCCCGGACCGGGGCACGAACCCGTGTCCCCTGCATCGGCAGGCGGACTCCCAACCACTGCGCCACCAGGGAAGCCCCCTTTGTCTAACCTTTCCTTGCAGGCCAGCCCTGCGTGTCTAGTTTGCTCAGGGCCCCGTAAGTTTCCACTAAAGTCCAGCAGGGCCATCTCCGAGGCTCTGAGCAGGCCTGGCTCCGGGGGTGCAGGGCTGCGCCGGCAGCACTCAACCCCAGGTGCTTGGGAGCTGTTGGAGGACAACTCCAGGGAGTGAGTCCATTGAGAGCTCTGGGAGGGGCTGCAGCCCGCTTGGCTGGAAAGGGACACATCCCTTTTGGTGCTAGGTGAGCAGTAAGGATGGAAACTGTTGCCAAGGGCCTGGGGACTGTGACTGTGTTTGAGACGCTGTTCTGTTAAACCCCCAGGGGATGTGGTCATGGTATTTCATGTAAGCTTTTGATGTTCAGCCATGCTTCTGTCAAGTGTGGTCACCAAGACCTTTGATTGCTTTTACCCTTTTATTGAGGCATAATCTACACACGGTAAAATGCACAAATCTTAGGTGGACAGTTTGATGAATTTTTACCTGTGTCTACACCCATGTGACCACCACCCAGATCAGCACAGAGGACATTCCATCATCCAGTGAGTCACCTCAAGCCCTCTTCCCAGTCGCCACCTCCCACCGCCCCAGCAGGCAGCCGCTGTCTGACCCCAGCGCCATGGATGAGGACTTTTTTTTTTAATTTGGTTGTGCTAGGTCTTAGTTGCAGCTCGCGGGCTCCTTAGTTGTGGCATGTGAACTCTTAGTTGGGGCATGCATATGGGATCTAGTTCCTTGACCAGGGATCGAACCCAGGTCCCCTGCATTGGGAGCGCAGAGTCTTAACTACTGCGCCTCCAGGGAAGTCCCCCCGGTGAGTTTTGCCTGTCGAACTCCATATGAACTTAGTGACACGGGATGTGCTCGTTTGTGTCTGGTTTCTTTCCCTGAACATTGTTTTTGAGATTCATCCATATTATCGCATGTAAGAGCAGTTCGGTCATTTCCCTTCGGTGCCGTAAGTGATATTTCTCCATTCTTCCACTGATGGGCACTTGGGTTATGTTTAGGATCTGGGTATTCGCAGTTCAGCTGTGATGTGCATTTCTGGACATGGCCTTTGTGGTGCACGAACACCCTCCTTTCCTTTGGGTTTATCCCCAGGAGTGGAACTGCTTGGTTGTATGTTAAGTGTATGTTTAACTTTAATTATTATTATTTTGTTAAAAAAATTTATTTAGTTGCTCTGGGTCTTAGTTGCAGCAGGCAGTCTCCTCAGTTACAGCATGCGAACTCTTAGTTGCGGTATGGGGGATTTAGTTCCCTGATCAGGGATTGAACCCGGGCCCCCTGCATTGGGAGCACGGAGTCTTATCCACTGCGCCACCAAGGAAGTCCCTGTTTAACTTGAACAGAAATTGCCCGACAGTTCTCTGCAGTGCTTGGACCAATCCACACTCCCACTGACAGTGTGTGCTACTCCCCAACCTCACCCACCCTGGACATTTCCAGAGGTTTGGCTTTAGCCATTCTGGTGAGGGTGCAGTCACAGCACTCGTAGTTTTAATTTGTATTTCCCTGTAACCATTGTTGTTGGGCATCTTTTCATGTTTCCCAGCCATTCGGATAGTCCCCTGTCCAAGTCGTTTGCACATTGGGTATGGGTATCTGAGACCTTTTAATTAAGGTAGAAGTGTCGTGAAATAGTGCCTTACTTATGCCAGGAATTGAGAGGGGGCTCAAGTGGGATTGTGAAGAGGAGGATGAGATAGAAGGGCCCTTTGTAATGAGTCTGCCCCCGGCCCCGGAAGCTCACCGATCTGTCTCCCCAGCACCTAGAACAGGACCACGCACAAGGCTGGAACCCAGTGAAACTCATCAAATAGGGGGACCATCCTTTGTTTTTTGACGGAGGGCGGGCTGTTTTGGATCTTGCAATAAATGATATTCTCCATTCTCCACTCTTCCATCCCCGTGAAGCTAGGCCAGACCCCGTGTCCCCTCCAGTTCTGGACAGAGACCTATAAGCAGCCTTAGGCCACCAGATCGTTAATACAGCCCTGACTCAGACCTGTTGATCGGCTTGCTTGGATCCCATGAAAAGCCTCCCCAATAACTGGGGGTCCTCTGCAGGGCCCTGGGATTGCATCACTATCTATACTCCAATTTCTTCACGGTCAAGATTTGCATCCAATAGCCCAGGGCTCCCAGCACCTGGAACCCCAGAAGAGACGTCAGAGACCACAGGCTGCCCTCCCCAGCCCAGGTCTTTGTGGAGCATTTGCTCAGCCCAGGGTGCTTTCCAGATTGGGGATGAGCTTTGGATGTGTTGTGTTCTTTTGTGTGCAGGGCTCAGATAAGCAGCCGCCAGCTCATTTCCTTTGCCACCTGGCTCCCATGCGGCCGAGTCTGTATTTGTGAACTGAATGGATAAATGAATGGTTTGGGATTTGATTCATCTCCCGATCAGGCAGGCGATCTTTCATTCCTGCCACCTTGGGCCAAAGGAAAAACCAGGAATGTCTTTTCATGTTTTACCAGAGACTCAAAAATTTTGACATCTTGTTCTTGATGATTTCATAAAGTCCTAACCACCCTTGATTATTGAACACTCTCGTGTCAGCTAAGTGTCTGAAATAGTAAATCCTGTTTCTCCATTGGCTTCTTAATATAAAGGATGGGGGCTTCCCTGGTGGCGCAGTGGTTAAGAATCTGCCTGCCAATGCAGGGGACAAGTGTTTGAGCCCTGGTCCAGGAAGATCCCACATGCCGCGGAGCAACTGAGCCCATGCGCCACAACTACTGAGCCTGTGCTCTAGAGCCCGTGAGCCACAACTACTGAAGCCCTCATGCCTAGAGCCTGTGCTCCACAACAAGAGAAGCCACCGCAATGAGAAGCCCACGCACTGCAACGAAGAGTAGCCCCCGCTCACCGCAACTAGAGAAAGCCTGCGCGCAGCAACGAAGATCCAATGCAGCCAAAAATAGATAAATAAATAAATAAAATTAAAAACAAAAAAGAAGGATGTGTCCAATTGGGGAAAAAATGATAAAAGGATTAAATAATCAGTGGTGCAGTTCTGGAATCCTCAGAATCAATCAATCAATCAATTATTTAAGTGACTAATTTTTTTTTAATATCAAGACCAAGCTTTATTAGGAAGTTACATAATCATCACATCAGAATATCAAAGGCAGAAACCTATATGCCCATTTTGATAAATGACTGGAAAATTCGTGCCATTTACTGGTTTTAGATTTTTAGAAATTAAGTAACATTTATTATGTATCTTCTTGGTGTCAGGCATTGTGTTAGGCATGAGGTATATGATACTGGAGATTTCAGTCTGGCGATGGATGGATTCTCTGCCTGAGGGTCTGCTCCTGGAGTCTCATCCCTGATCCTATCCAGATATGGAATTTCTCCCACACTTGTGTATTCCCTGATACCTCAGTGATGGCTGTTCCACCCCAGCCTCTGGCCTGTTTCCAGTGTCTGATTGTGCTAGGTTGTAATCCCATGTGTTGCCAGTAGGGGCCTCCCTTCTAACACCTGATGTTTCATGGCTGAAAACGTTGGCTTCTATTTGACAAATGAGAACAAGGTAAAAGCACGCTTTGTGGGTTTGAAGTTTCATTTCTTTACTTTTTTAAAGTTAACTTGGAATGAAGAGTGACCGTGGGTAGTGAAGGGCATGTAAAATGTTTTGGACTAGGGCTGTTCAACAGAACTTTTGGAAATTTGCTCTACAATCTGTCCTATGCGATTTCAGTAGCCACCAGCCACGTGAAACTGTTGAGTGCTTGACACGTGGCTAGTGTGACTGAGAAACTGAATTTTAAATGTTATTTAATTTTAATTTATACGTAAATAGCCACACATGCCCAAGGGTCACAGCTTTAGAATAATTTTTGTTTCTGTCATTTCAGCAAAGGAGAAACCAGAGAGGAAACACAGGAAGAGCACAGTGGCCAGTTGAGGCTCCTGCTCTCTGGGTGAGGGTTCTGCTTCAGGTTAGTTTATTGTCAAGACGGTGGTGCCAGAGAGATTTGGGAGTCAGTTCTGCCTTTGCCACTTAACAGCTGCTGTGGTTTGGGGCAAGCAAGTTCATCTCTCGTAGCCACAGTTCCTTCATCTGTAAATTGGGGCTGATAATAAATACCGACCTCAGGACTCTTGTGAAGAGCCGGTGAAGTGCAGCCTCAGGGCAGCGCCCGCAGACAGTTAAGTGCAGCCCCTGCAGGCAACGATGACGGTGCGGCGGCGACAGACACCTAGCTCTGAGCTGGGCTCTCTGCTCAGGGTCCCTAAAGGGGCTGCATCAGGGTGAGGACACAGTCCAAGGTCAAGAATGTCAAGTGACTGGGCTAGCCAGGAGTCTCCTAGGAGTCAGGCAGCTGTGTCAACTTCATTCTCTGGTGGTCAAATCAAAGGGCAGACCAGGGGGCTCCTGGGGTGTTCACCCCCACCTGTGCTTTCTGGACGGTTAACCCCTACAGGGCCTCTGCCCACCCCCTTCCTCTCATCCTGGTCCAGCAGACTGGTGGCCTCTGCCTGTCTGGGTTATGTTAACCATCTTTTACGAGAGGGCTTTTTGGGTCATACTGATGGGGGTCCTCCCCAGATGCAGCCACTCCATCCTGAGTCCTGAGTGCTCGGGGCCCTAACACACGTGTATGTGTGTGAGATGGTGGGGATTTCCTTTAGAGCAGCGTGGCTTGGAAATCAAGAAAGCTGGTTTAATATGCAGATTCTGAATCAGGAGCTCTAGGGGGCCTGGGAGTCTGCAGTTCTAACAGGCTCTCAGGTGGTGCCGCCTCGCTGATCCCAGCGCCACACACAATAGGGAGATTCCCATCAGTGGTTCCCAAAGTCTTGTCCTGAGGGGCAGCAGGCGCGTCCCCTGACAAGTGACTTGTTAGGAATGCAGGTTCTCGGGCCCCATCCAGACCGACTGAATCAGAAACCCTGGCGTGGAACCCAGCAATCTGCGCTTTATCAGGCCTCACTGGAGACTCAGATGCAGCTCAAGTTTGGGAACCGCCGTCCTCAGTCACTGGTTCTCAAACGTGGCTGCTCTTTGGAATCACCTGTTTCCAGTTGATTGTTTTTCTGTATTTTTTGATTTGTTTTCAATTGTTTCTTTTATTTTTATATTTAGAAATCAGCGTGATGGCGGTCTAATTTCCTAGGGAGTTTAAACAAGTCAGTTGCTTGGGCCCCAACCCCGGAGATTCTGGTCTGATTGTTCTGGAATGCAGTCGGGGTGGGGGTGGGGTCTTAATTGTTGTCTTTCTGGGTGGGATGTAGGGTCGATTTTTTAAAGTCTTGGCTACTCAATAGAATTACCTAGAGAGCTTTCCAAGCACAGGTGCTTGGGTTCCCCCACCAGAGATTCTAATCTAGGGTGTTTCCTCAGCGTGGAGTTTTTAGGGCTTTCGAGGGTGAGAACCACTGCTGTGATGGAGAGAATCCAGGATCCGCCGTGGAGGGGAATTCCTGCTCTGCAGCAGGGTAGGGAAAGGCCTTTTTGTCTTCATTAGCGAAAGGGATCCTGAGACAGTCCCAAATGGAAATTCTGACAGTCAGCGGGGAATTGTGGGTGAGAGAGGGATGAGCCCCCAGACAGGAGGAAGAGGTTCTCGTCAGAGAACTAAAGGCACAGACACGGAAAGGACAGCCCCAGGGGCCGACGGGCCTGCGGTGCCTGAGGTTTGTGGGATTTTTTTCCCTTTTAATTTCAACATAATTTCAGGCTTATAGAAAAATCACAAGAATAGAACAAAGAACTTGTTTTTTACTCTTCGCCCACATTCTCTGTGTGTGTGTGTGTGTGTGTGTGTGTGTGTGTGTTGGTTTTGTTTTTTCTGAGTCATATGAGAATAAGTTGCAGATAGGATACCCTTTACCTCCCAAAGCTTCAGCTGTATAATTCCCAAAAATACAAAAACCATTCTCTTCTAGAACTACAGTGCGTTTACCCCACTCAGGAAACTTCTATCAATCCAGTGATGTAATATCAGGCCTTATTCAGATTCAGATTTCACCAATTGTCCCAATACCTTCCTTTTAAACAAAAGGATATCCAGGATCACGGGATTACAAGTTGCCTGTGGTTGTGTCTCCTCCAGTCTGGAGCTGTTCCTCAGGCTTTCTTTGTCTTTCACAACACTGACAGTTTTTTTTTTTAAGATATATATATATTTTTAATGCTTTTCTTCTTCTTTTTCTTTCTTTTTTTTTTTCGGTACGCGGGCCTCTCACTCTTGTGGCTTCTCCCGTTGCGGAGCACAGGCTCCAGACGCGCAGGCTCAGCGGCCATGGCTCACGGGCCCAGCTGCTCCGCGGCATGTGAGATCCTCACAGACCGGGGCACGAACTCGTGTCCCCTGCATCGGCAGGCGGACTCTCAACCACTGCGCCACCAGGGAAGCCCTAATGCTTTTCTTTTTTAAAAAATTTATTTATTTTATGTATTTATTTTTGGCTGCATTGGGTCTTCGTTGCTGTGCGTGGGCTTTCTCTAGTTGCGGCGAGCAGGGACTACTCTTCGTTGTGGTGCACGGTCTTCTCCTTGCAGTGGCTTCTCTCGTTGCAGAGCACAGGCTCTAGGCGTGCGGGCTTCAGTAGTTGTGGCACGTGGGCTCAGTAGTTGTGGCTCATGGGCTCTAGAGCGCAGGCTCAGTAGTTGTGGCGCACGGGCTTAGTTGCTCCGTGACATGTGGGAATCTTCTCGGACCAGGGCCCAAACCCGTGTCCCCTGCATTGGCAGGCAGATTCTTAGCCACTTCACCACGAGGGAAGTCCTGTTTTTTTACTAAATCAACAACTCTTGTTAGATTTGTGAAAGAAGTGAGGCCACAGGGCAAACTGCTGCCCCCGCATGGGAGGCACCAACAGATAAGTGCAGAGAATCATGGCTCCAGGAGCAGAAAGCTACACAGGAACCAGGGCTGGGGAAGGGAACCAGAACGGAAATTGACGAATTGCTCGGGGCTCAGTGTAGACCAGGCTGAGTTGAAACTCCAGAGGGGGCCCAGTGGGAGAGGGGTCCTCACCTGTTTGTGAATTACCTCTAGAAGCCCAATCTGCTCTAAGAAGTGAATATTGGGCGAAAACTTCCCTTGTGCTTCCAGCTGGGGAGGAGGAAAGGAGCCATTGTCATCACTGACAGTTTTGAAGAGTGAGAGCCAGTTATGCTATAGACTGTCCCTCAGTTTGGGTCTGTCTGATGTTTCCTCCTATATTAGCGACGGGGTGGCACGTTCTTAGTGCATCGTATCAGAACGTGAGGGTAATTTCTTGGTTTGGGAGATTGTAAAGCAAATTTGGGTTATAAATATTCCCAGTGATAAGGAAAATCAAGACACATAGAGGGAGGCTGGTGTGGTTTACACAAGCATCTGTGATTAGCTCAGATGTTCAAAGGACGGAGCAAAGGTCCAAAGGCAGAGGACTCAAACCAGAGAGGCAGGAAATGGAATAATGGCTGAAAAACTGACGCTCAGAATGAGCTGAGGCTACGAAAAATGCGGAGGCACCCAGGGCTTTTAGGTGGCTTGCTTAAAAAACACAATTGGTTTTTCTGTCAATAAAAAATAGAATGTGTTTATTGTGGAAAATCCAGGAAGCATAGAGAAGAAAGAGCGACTCCCTCAGTCCTACAACCAGCTGGATCACTGCTGGTATTTTAGCACATTTTCTCCCAGCCTCCAGAAAGGGTGTCTAAAGCCGTGCTTGGAGCCTGAAACGAGCGAGATAAAGAAGGGCGAAGTCTGTCTGCCGGGGGAGGTGATGTCACGCTGGTGGAGGTTGGTGAGAGAGGCTGCCTGTGTGTCCACCTCTCTCAGCGGGAACATCTGTGAGCTGGGAGGGGGGGCGGAGTCCAGGAGGAGGTGGAGTGTGCATTTGGGACCCAGAGCTACTGCCTCGGTCTTTGCAAACCTCAGAGGCTGGTTCCAAAAGTTTGGGTCTGGGCAAATATTTCACTGATTTGTAAAAATAAAAGCGGGGAGGCAGGGTGTGTGATGGTGGGGGTGGTCCTAACTCGGGACTGAGCTGTGTGCACTTAAATTCAGACTGGGGAGGCCCCGGGGGTGGGGGGAGCAGGCAGGGAGCTTTTGTCACCCAAAATAGCCTTCACAACCTCCGTCCAGGTGGGTGTTGCTTATTCCTGTTTTACAGACAAGGAAACTGAGACTCAAAGGTAGGTGATGTGTCAGACCCCATAAGTGCCCCACCCAGGTCCTTGCTCACCCAGAGGTCACCCCTGAGAGTCCCATCTGTGCTGATGGCTTCCTGCATCTCTGTACAGGGTGTTCTCTGGCCCTTAGCATGGGGGGTGGAGTTAACACCCCAAGAGTGACCCTCAACAAAGGAGTTGATGGTGAATACCCCAACTTGTTTGCTCCTTGCTGAGACAATTTTTTTTAATTGTGGTAAAAAAACATTATGTAAGATTTACCATCTTAACCATTTTTAAGTTTCCAGTGTTACCTGCGTGCACCTTGCTGTGCAACAACAGGTTTCTAGAACTTTTCATCCTGCAAAACTGAAACCCTATACCCATTGAACAGCTCCTGTTCCCCTCCCCCAGCCCCTGGTAACCACCATTCTACTTTCTGTTTCTATGAATTTGACTACTTTAAATATTGCACATAAGTAGAATCATGCAGTGTTGGTTCTTCTGTGACTCGCTTATTTCATTTAGCATGAAGTCCTCAAGGTGCATCCGTGTTGCTGCATATGACAGAATTTCCTTATTTTTTTAGGCTGGAAAATATTCCACTGTAGGTATATACGACATCTGGTTTATCCATTCATCCACTGATGGACATTTGGGTTGCTTCCACCTCTTGGTTATTGTGAATAATGCTGCTATGAACATGGGTGTGCAAATATCTCTTTGAGATCCTGTTTTCAATTATTCTGGATATATACTGAGGAGTGGGATTTCTGGGTCACACAGTAATTTTAAGTTTTTGAGGAAACTTCATAGTGTTGTCCACAATGGCTGCACCATTTTATTGATGAGACAGTTGTAGGTCCCTGGAGGGACGGGTCACTGTGGTAACCCGCTCATAAACGCTACCCTTTTATTGGCTGCCTTCTCTTCCCTGTCTCACCTCCCCACTCTCCTACCTGGCTTTCCTGGAATGCAGATGAACTACATGCACCAGGTCTTTGTTGCAGGGTCTGCTTCTGGCTGGACCCTCAGCTAAGGCCTGTCACTTGCTTCAGGTTACACAGTTAATAAGTGGCTCATTTAAGTATCTATTGGTATATAATAAGCACCCCAGGACTCAATGGCTTAAGACAACAATTTATTGTCACTCGTGGTTCTGTGCGTTGACTGGGCTCGCTGGGTGGTCTTCACTTGGGGTCCACTGTGGTTGCAGTCAGATGTTGGTGGGGCATGAGGCCTCTGAAGGCTTGACTGGGCTGGACGTCCATGGTGGCTTCTCACTTTGGCCGTCTGGAAGCTCAGCGGGGGCTGTCGGCCAAGTGGTCTCTCTGTGTGGTGGGCTTCCTCGCAGCCGGGTGGCTGGCTTCAGAAAGGAGCATCCCAAGAAAGAACATTTCAAGAGGCAGGAATGGGAAACTGCCCGCCCAGTTTAGGGCTTTGCCCGGGGATGGCACAGTGTCTTTTCCACCACATTCTATGGGAGAACGCACAATAGACTCGTCCAGATCGAAGGGGTGGAGAAACGGACTCCACCTCTTGATGGGAGCGGGGGTCGAGTCCACACTGCAGAAGAGCATTGGGAGGGGAGAGATTTCTGTGGTCATCTTTGGAAAGTTGGTCACAGTGATGGGTCAAACCCGGACCGTCCAAACAGAGATTGTGATCTCAACCTCTAAGCTGCCTCCACTTAAGAGATACGTTCTAGGGATTCCCAATGTTTCTAGGGGGCTGGAGAACCAGCAGTAATGGCAAACTTGAGAAATGCTGTTTTTGTTTATTATGACCCCATTTTTATGTCCGGACTGATGCGGCCTGGGGAAGCAGAGTTCTTAAGTGGATTGATAAAAGTAGAGACAGTAACCTTGATGTTAACTTTTGGAAAATGATAGAGCAGAACATGATAGAGTTTATTTGTAAACATCAGGAAAGAATGCAATGATCAGGAGGTGGGAAATCTTGGTGTGGGTGAACTGAATAATGCCTCCCCCCACCACCGCCCCCCAGAGATATCAGGTCCTAATCCCTGAAACCTGTTGATGTTATAAGGAAGAAGGGTCTTGGCAGATGTGACAAAGGCTCTTAAAAAAGATTATCCTGGATTATCCGGCTGGACCCTGAATGCCATTATGTGTGTCCTTATAAGAGACAGGCAGAGGGAGACCTGCACGTGGAGAGGAGAAAGTGAAGTGAAGACAGAGCAGAGAAAGATTTGAAGATACTGGACTTGAAAGTTGGGGTGATGCAGCCACGAGCCAAGGAATGCCAGCGGCCACCAGAGCTAGAAGATACAAAGAACCAATTCCTCCCTAGAGCCCCCCAGAGGGAGCACAGCCCTGCCCACTCCTTGATTTCCATCCAGTGATACAGATTTCAGACTTCCGACCTCCAGACCTGTGAGAGAATATATTTCTATTGTTTTAAGCCAACAGGTTTATGGCAATTTGTTACAGCAGCTGCGGGAAACTAGTACACAAGCTAAGATAACTTTCTTTGTAGACAGTGCTGGTGAACTAGAGTGAATGGATAAACTGTATCCAGCCAGCATTTGAATAATGGGTTGGAAAACTCATTGATAATGAGAGCATTTCCAGGGCATTTATGGCAGGTTGTACAACTTTCTGCAAAGTGTTTGTCGTCAAGGGGTCTCTGGCCCCAGGCAGTCGTGGAGTCTGTAGTGGAGGGCCGAAGGGCTCTGCGGTTAGCTCTGCCCAGGTCACTACTTCAGTCAACTTTCCAGATGCAGATGGGGAGAAATTATGGCATCAGATATGAAGGTGATGCAATGTTGGGGGCGCAAGAGTGAAAGTGATCACTGAGCTGAGATGAGTTATTTCGATAGCTTGGAAATTTAGAATGAAGCTAAGATAAAACTGATGAGAGAGGAGGTTAGATTTTAAAGAGAAATCCATTGGCCAAGTGCAGAACTGGTTGAGGGCGTCTGGCCAGGCTGTAGTTTCTGTGAAAAGGAGCTCGGGGCTCTAGTCAAGAAAGCTGTATAATTTTTATAAGAAGAACATGATTTGGGGTGCTTTGTGGGAGGGCAGTATCCAGTTCATGGTTGGGGGGGGTGTCCTACGTACTGACTGGTGGTTGGAGCATATTGGATAACTTGCATTTTTAAGACCTCCTTCCTTTTTTCACAACGAGGGGCAGGACAGTAAGGAATCCGGAAACCACGTGTGCTGGATCACTGACCATGTCCATTCTCTGCCCTTCACCACTCTGCTCTTTGCCCCTGCAGGCTTCAGACTTTATCACCCAGAATATCAGACTCCCTAATGCCATGTTATGTGTAACAATACTTAGTGGCCTAAAACAACAACAGTCATTTACTGTCTCACAGTTTCTGTGGGTCTGGAATCTGGGAGTGGCTTAGCAGGGCGGTCCTGGCTCAGGGTCTCCCATGAGGTTGCCGTCAAGATGTAAGATCTACACTCACCCGAAGGGTTGACAGGGGCTGGCAGACTGGTTTCCAAGACAGCCACTTACATGGATGCAATGCTCATGCTGGCCGTTAGCAGGAGGCCTCAGTTCTTGATCCCACGGACCTCTCCACGGGGATGCTTGACTGCCCTCACCCCATGGCAGAGGCATGATCCTGGGGAGAGCAAGGTGGAAGCCACGATGTCTGTTATGACCTAGTCACATCCTGCCCTTCCACAACAGATTGCTCGGGTCAGCCCTCTGAAATGTGGGAAGGGACTGATTGCCAGGAGGTGGGGGTCCATCTGAAAGGCTGGTTACCATGGGAACAGGGATGGGAACAGGGATGTGGCTGGAAGGTGATCGGGAGAGGCTGGAGCTGGAGGGTGTGATGAAATCATCCCCCACTCAGGCTGGCCGAGTTCCCGCCAAGCTCCGGGATGGAGGTCTCCGCTCTGCATCCTGCCAGTGGCACTTCTGCACGTGCTGGGAGGGAGTGGAGGCCTCCTTTGAGCCCTGCCAGAACCATGTTACACTGTCCACAGAGCAGGGCTCCGGTGGAGGGTGACGCATCGTGAAGACAAGGGCTGTGGAGCTGCTGGCAGGAGACAAAGGCCTCCATTGAGGGAATATGACATCGGGGACCAGCCTGTCCACGGCCACCACTATTGTCAGGAAACAGTAGGCATTTGAAAAGAGCGCAGGAGGTGTTGCTGAGTGGTCATCGACACGCCACCATGGCTGCACACCCTCCCCAGTCTGCCATCTCAGGGGCGGTGCCAAAGTTGCTGGGATTTGTCTGAAAAGGTCAGCTGTTCAAAACGGCTTTCAATACACAGTGTTTTCTGAGCTTCCCACAGTTTGTCCCACCCAGCTCGGGATGGCGCTTTCTGTATCCACCTTCCCAGTTTGTGAAGCACGATTACCTGTTAGCATGAGATGAGAAGAGATGAAGAACCAGGAGAGGATTTGCACGTGGCCGTTTGGGATGGCTGGATGGCACGTGGAGGTTCTGTCTGTGTCCGTGACTTCCAGCTGAGGTCAGGTATCCAGCAGAGTGCTGGCAGATGTGCTGTCCTGGGTGCAGCAGCGAGGACAGTGGACTCAGCCGCATGTCTGCTGGCTGGGGCTCTGTGGGCACCTTGGGCCTTGGCATTGAGCAGAGCCCCCAGCTGCATGCGGGTCTGTCCTTATTGCTGTCATATGTTACACTGTTACCAGTGAAGTACAGCTTTGCAGTGATGTCTCGTACCTGGGGAGCTACGAGCACAGGAAGAAATCCCATCATAAGGACTTTCCTTGGGAAATGTTCACTGGCTCCTGGATCTCCCAAGGCAAGGGGCTCCTGTGGTAGGCCTGAGTGTTCCTGATGGGAGCATCAAGAAAGAACATCTCTGGGAAAGATTGTGCTGGTCGGACGCTTAGGTCAAGGTGGAAGGCAGCCTGAAATATTCACGAGAGCTGTCGGGGAGGACAGGCTGGTATTTTGATCAGGACTCAGCCACTAAATGAACAGGGTGAGCTTTGCAAGTTAATTTGCGCCTCATGGAATGGCTAGCTGGCTTCCTGGCTTTCCAGCATCTGCCCCCTCTTTTCTCGGCCTCTAATTTCCTTCTGGGAAACTATCTGCCCTTTCCTCACTCCGATGCCGTCAGGGAGGTCGCTGGACGGGACATTGTCGGGAATTATGCGTAACTCCAAGCCAGCCCTTGGTGCGCCCTGGTTTGATTTACCTGAACGTCTGGGGTCCTGCACAGCTCTGAATCAGCTGAATTGTCCATAAATGGAACCATATTTAAACTGCAGGGGGAAGTTGGTTAGTTTAAAGGTAACGAGTTGAAAATGTTTGTAAAATCAAAAACATCATTTAGTTGTGCAAATGACTACTCCTTGTTCAATAAATTCATAATTTCTAATTGGACTGCACACTTTCAAAGGCTTTGTGAGAGTATATCTTTCAGTGCTCTCCTCCCTGCTCCCCGCCCGGGCACCCCTGGTCCTTCTCCACTCTGACCTGGGTCCTGGGATTCTGGACACTTAAGCCACGATGTCTTGTTTCCAGCTGGGTCCATCCAGTGGGATGACGTCTGGGGGGCAGGAGGAAAGTGAGGTCTGGGTATTTACCCCCCAGCTCCTTCCTTTCTGGGTCTGCACAGGTCGGGTGCCTCCCTCTCCTAAAGGCCCCAGCTCCTGTCTAGGGCCCTCTCCATGCGGTCATTCTCTCTGGGTTCTGGTGATCCCTCCTCAGCTCTGGGAAGGGCCCCTCGATGTTGCTGAGCCCAGGATTCTGCACAACCCCACGCTCCTTTCCTAAATCCTACTGCTCCTTTGTGAATAATCTACCAAACTCCCTTCAAATCACCCAGTTTGAGTGCCCTCTGTGCCCCCAGGGACTGTGCCTCACCCGATATTCAAAACTTTATTTTGTACAATATTTTCAAAAGCTCTGTGGTGTCCTCTTCCTCTTTCGAAGGCCTCAGGAGGGATGTGGATGTGTGTGTTCAATCGAATTGCTATTGTTTGAACTTGAAAACAGGCCTTTGGGGAAGGAGACAAGAGTAGCTTTGTGCTTTTCTTCAGCGCAAGAGTCAACTGTGTTTTAAAAGTCACGGTTGCCAGGGAACGGGGCCCAAACTGGAGATGGTTTCGTCCCCAAGGGGGCTGTCCTCAGAAAGCTCACAGTAAGTCAGAGCAGGACTGGAGGGGAGGATGCCGTGCCTGCACCATGCTGTGTGTAGGGAGCTCCAGGTGGAAGCCAGGTCGAGGGCTGGGGTGGAGGAAGGAAATCAGGATGGGAAGGAGTCAGTCCCTGCTTCAGAAGGGATCCTGGGAGAACTCCCTGGCGGTCCAGTGGCTAGGACTCCGCGCTCTCACTGCTGAGAGCCTGGGTTCAATCCCTGGTCCGGGAACTAAGATCCCACAAGCCATGCGGTGTGGCCAAAAAAAAAAAAAAAAAAAAGGGTCCTGGGAGAGGGCTCTGGAAGGGATGTGTGCTTCAAACACTGGTGACAGTCACTACAAAACATCCTAGGGTAAGGGACAAATCAAAGGAATAAATCTTAGTGGAACCTCCAGAGTACATGGGGCAGTGCGGCTGCAGCGCAGAAGACTATCCAGTGATACCGGGGGAGGCTCCTGGCGATCAGTGAGTAAAGGCGGGTTGCAGCCCATTGTGCAGTGTGGGCCCATTTCTGTGGAATAAAGTCTGTATTTATTCAGAGTGTAAAGACTGGTGAACTGGAGGGGAACCACAGTTGGCCAAGTGTGAGGTAAGGAGAGAAGCAGACAGAGAGACAAAAGGAACCTGGATGAGAACATGGCTCGGGTTCCTCTGTCAAGTCAGGAGCCCCAGGGCCCTTAGAGAATTCCCTCTTCTCTGTTATTTGCCGCTTTGAGATTACCGAGACATTAGCATAGCTATTATCATACCCATTTTACAGATGTGGAAGCAAAGGCTGAGAGACACCTAGCAGCTTGGAAGTAAAAGGTAGCATTGGGGTTTGCGGCGAGGTCATCTGAGTTGAATACCGAACACTTTGCTGGGGCCGGGTGCTGTCCACGGCCCCCAGCTCTGTCAAGGCGACAACAGACCAGCAGCAACTCAGCTGGGATCACTAAGGATGTTTTCCTAATGGAGTGGCTGCTCACAGCCAGGTGGGCAGGGTGGAGGGAACCACAGGGGCAGATGAGCCATCCACTAGTAGCATCAGCCAGGGCAGCTGGCAGTTTTCCAGGGCAGCTACCGACCAGGAGCCCCACCAGACCCCGATGACTGAGGGAGGGAGGAGTGAGGGGTGTGATCAATGCTCTGAGCCCTCCCCCAGTCTCCTGCCAGGGTCTCTCCCCCAGGGCTGGATCCAACAGGAAGAGGGGACTAGAGCCCCAGGCAATGCAAGACCCAGGGTTCAGCTTTCCAGGGTGCGGGGCAGGGTGGGTCCTGAGCCTGCAGGACCGTGGGGCCACCCGTGGATGGAGGGGTTTTCTGGAGAAGCCAGAGAGGGTGCCCAGACCCCGGACTGACCCGAGGGAGGAACCCTCCCAGTTCTCGCCCGGGACGTGGTGCTCAGGTGCCCACCGCAAGGGGGGCAGGCAAGGGCTACAGAAGTTTCTCCTCACCCCGTCACCACTGCCTGATGCCAGCAGACACGGGACAAAAGTTTGTCGCGTGCGAAGGAAGCAGGAGGTGAGACCGAGGTCTGAATGAAGTTCTACACCAGAGCAGACCCTGCGCAAGCCCAGGTGCAGGCAGTGCACAGGCAGGGACGAGAGAGGAGACAGGAAGGGGGAGGTGATGGTGCGATAGTGGGTGGTTACCTGCGACGGCACCTGGGACTCCATCCTCCCGGGACCATTTGAAGAACCGGGTAGGAGGCACCCCAGAACTGTCCCACCGGGAAGGGGAAGCTGAGGGATGTACCGGCCAGCTCCTAACCCTCGTGGGTGGAGGTGGCTCCGGGCGGCATAAGATACCCCGCACCCCGCGCCCCGCGCCCGTCTGTCTGAGTGCCTTCAGCTGGAGGAGCGAAGCCCTGCTGGCGCTCGAGGCGGGAGCCGGGCCTCGGGAGCTGCCCGCGAAGCGCAGGTGAGTTCGGAGGAGGGCGGGGCGCGGCCACCACAACCGCTCCGGGTCCACGGAGGAGACGGGGTCCTTCCGGTGGAGACCAGTCTACCGAGCACCTGCTGTGTGCACCAGGGCGGGCGGGCAAGGCACCCGCTGAGCGCCGCGCCCGGCCTGGAGGTGCTGCCGTGGACGCGCGCCCAATAAAGCCTCGGGGTCCTGCGGTGGGGGGAGTCGAGGGGACAGTGGAGGAGACGGGTTTTAAGGATTGAGATAGCCTCTGCGGGGGGCCGGGAGGGTCTCTGGTTTAGCAGAAACACAGGCTTCCGAGCTTGGAGGGAGTGGAGCGGGGCGGGGATGTGGTCAGCCGGGAGGACGGCGGGTGCCCGCCCGACGGGTCGGCTGTGTCCACAGACCGCGGGGCCTCCGCAGGTCTTCGTTCTCATCGCCGGGGTCCCATTCAGCTGGGCTGGAGGGTGTGGGACGGCTGGTGGCTGGGACGCGATTAGGGGAGGACTCGGTGGAGCCCTTCGGCTGGACCGCAGCCCGAAGACCGTGTGGGAGCCCTGCCCGTGCCCCGGGCACTCGGCCAGCGTGTCCCCGGTGCCCGCCGCGCCCGGTGCCTGGCGGAGGAGGGGTGGCGGGTCCTCCCCGCACAGAGCGGCCTTTGTGCCACCGGCCCCACACAGGCTGTCTTTGTGGCCGGTGCCGGCGCAGGTTTTCCGTGAGCGGGGGATGCGGTGGTCGCAGGGCCCTGCGGGGGGCGCTGGGGGGATGGCAGGCCGGGCTGGGGGCTCCCAGGGTGTGTGTGGGGTCCCTGGAGGAGGTTCCCTCGGGTAGCCAGGGATGCCGAACAGCGGGTGGCTGCCACCTCCAAGGGGCCCACACAGTCCCAGGGCAGGAGGCCCTCCTGACCGCCCCTTACTAATTAAAGCAGCTCCACGCACCTGCCCCCCACTCCCGCACCCGGAGTGTTTCTTCCACACCCACACCCGGAGTGTTTCTCACGCTGGCCCTGGGGAGACTCCTGGTTAGCTGATGGTCCGTGTGGGTCTCCCTCTCAGCCTCCCAAGGCCATGCTCAGCTCCTCCTGGACGGTTTTTCCTGGCCGCCTCTCTGGCTGTTTCTCAGATGGTCTCGCCAGGCAGGGCCTCACAGGCGTGCAGTGCGTGCGATCACACAGGCCCTGTACTCACGAGGGCCTCACGCATGGCTGAAGGCTCTGCTGTCACCATCTTGAAATTCTTAATGATTTTTGAACAAGGGCCCTACCTTTTGCTTTTGCGCTGAGCCCCACAAATGATGTCACTGTTCCTGTCTTGGGGCTCAGGAGGGGTAGGAGTGCACTGAGTCATGGGCGGGGAGGGTGCTCAGCTCACCTCCCCTCTCAGAAGTTCTTCCTGCTCTGGGACTCAGGGTGGGACTAGAGGACACGGCTGTGAACAGTCGGGGCTACACGGCAGCCTCATAAGCACTTTGCAAGTGGCCATTTACTCTAAGAATTAGCTTTAAAAATAATTGCTTCATTAATTATACATGCTTATCGTGAAAACGTTAAACAATACAGAAAAAGACGCAGAAGAAAGCAGAGAGAAAATTTTAATTCCGTCATGGAGAAGTGACCATTATTAGCATTTTGGTGAACATTTTTACAGTGCTCTGTGTGTGTGTACATTTATATAGTGTCTTAGCTCAAGCTGCTGTAATAAAAATAGCACAGACTGTGGCTTAAACAATAAATGTCTATTTCTCACAGTTGTGGAGGCTAGAAAGTCCAAGATCAGAGTGCTGGCAGATTTGGTGTCTGGTGAGGACCCACTTCCTGGCTGTATATCCCACCTTCTCACTGTTTCTCTTCATGTGGCAGAGAGTGAGCTCCATATAAGGGCTCTAACCCCATGCTGCGTGCCCCACCCTCATGACCTCATCTAAACCCAATTACCTCCCAAAGGCCCCACCTCCTCATACTACCACATTGGGGGCTATGGCTTCAAAATATGAATTTGGGGGGACACAAACATGCAGGACATAATATAAAGAGTTATATATATTTATATTCATATCCATTTATATGTATATCCATAGACATTTACCTACATATAATTTTATATAAATAAGATCATTTATATATATATATTTATTATTTTTTTTTTACATTAAGATTTCAGCTGTTAAAGTCTAGGACATATAGATCTACCTCACTCATTTTTAACAGCTGCATAGAATTTCACTGCATTTCTAAACCACCGTGAATAACTTAACCAGCACTCTACCTGGACAACACACATGTCAGCTGTTGCCAAACTTTCACTCTTAAAACAGGCAATGATGAACTTCCCTGAGGATACATCCTGCAGGGGGCGGGTCTGGGTTTCCTATTCTATTGTATAGACAGAGGGACCTGGAGCTTTATTCAAAAACCCTACCAGTGGGCAAATTAGATGGGGCATGTTTCAACCTCTGGAGTTTAAGCAGTTGTTCGCAAACCTGACTGTCTTTAGCATGTGTTGAATAACCCAATCCAAATGGCCAGGGGCCAGGCCACCTGGCTGTCCACCCACCCCACTGGCTCCAGCGACTTGTTTCTTTAAATCAGTTCCTGGCAGGCCTGTGTGTGCTTTTCTTGACCTCTGGTGTCCCCTGTGAGAAGCGACAGTGACAGTTTTCTGCTCTAAGGAGAACCCACTTGGAGGGCGCCTCACGCCATGGCGCTGGGATCGCCATCAGCACCACTCCTGTCTCGCAGCACCTCATGTACAGCTAGCGCTCAAAAAGCATCTTGGGACTGGGTGAAAAGTGTTCTCACATCCTCTTTTCTTTATCCCCTCCCACAACATTTTATTACAGAAATTTCATACATACAGAAAAGTTGAGTGAATCGTGAAAAAAGTTGAGTGAACACTCAAATACCTACCACCTGGATGACATTTTGCTCTATTTGCTTCATTATATGTCCATCCAACTCTCTACCCATCAATCCAGCTTATTTTTTTCATACCTTTTAAGGAGAGTTGCAAACTATAGCACACTTCACCCCTAAACAGTTCAGCACATATATCATTAAGTACAGTTGAATAATTACTTTATAGTTCATTTTTCTCAGGTGAAATTTACATGCAATGAAATGTTCAAATCTTAAGTGTACCATTTGCCGAGTTTTGACAAATGCATTGTCCTGTGTGAATCAGAGCCCTGTCCAGGTTCAGACCATTGCCATCACCCAGATGGTCCCCTCAAGCCCCTTTCCCGTCCAGTCCATCCATCCCCACTCTACCCCAGAGGCAGCCATGGTTTTCATCTTTATTTCATCATCGATTAGTTTTGCCTGTTCTAGACCTTCTTAGAAATGGACTCCTACCTCACATGCTCTTTGGAGGCTGGCTTCTTTCACATTCCGTAACGGTTCTGAAATCCATCCATGTCGTTGTGTGTGTTCATCCCTCCCATTCTTTTACGTCACTTAACACACTTTTGAAGGCCCTTGTTTTCAGTTCCCATTTGAATTGATTTGTCCAGGGACCCACTGCCAGTTAGAGGGTGGTCAAGATTTGTCTCCATGCCTCCAGGCAGGAACGTGCCCCAAAGGTTATGGATGGAAAACTGCCCAGACCCCACTGACCTCTGGTTCCCTCTGCCTCCAGCCCCGCCCGCACGGCAGGATTTCGTTCTTTTTTTATTTTATTTTATAAATTTATTTATTTATTTTTGGCTGCGTTGGGTCTTTGTCGTTGGGTCTTCGTTGCTGCGCGTGGGCTTTCTCTAGTTGCGGCCAGCGGGGGCTACTCTTCATCGCGGTGCGCAGGCTTCTTATTGTGGTGGCTTCTCTTGTTGCAGAGCGTGGGCTCTAGGTGCATGGGCTTCAGTAGCTGCAGCACGCGGGCTTCAGTAGTTGTGGCTCGCGGGCTCTAGAGCGCAGGCTCAGTAGCTGTGGCGCACGGTCTTAGTTGCTCCGCGGCATGTGGGATTTTCCCGGACCAGGGCTCGAACCCATGTCTCCTGCATTGGCAGGCGGATCCTTTTTTTTTTTTGTGGTACGCGGGCCTCTCACCGCTGCGGCCTCTCGCGTTGCGGAGCACAGGCTCTGGACGCCCAGGCCCTGCAGCCATGGCTCACGGGCCCAGCCGCTTCGCAGCACGCGGGATCCCCCTGGACTGGGGCACAAACCCGCGTCCCCTGCATCGGCAGGCGGACTCTCAACCACTGCGCCACCAGGGAAGCCCCTGCAGGCGGATTCTTAACCACTGCACCACCAGGGAAGTCCACGACAGGATTTCTTCATGGATGTGGTGCCTCTGCACCCTCCCCTCTAATTCTGCCTCCAGTCCACCGCAGGCCGGCCCTTGCTTCCACTCCCCAGACCTCCCTGCAGCATCCACCACGGTCAGCCCCGGCCTTCTGGAGACTCGCTCCTCTGTTGCCCTGTTGCCCACCCACTGTGGACTTTCCTCCTGCCTCCCTGGCTGCTCTGACTCCGTTTCCTTGGACGCCCCTCCTTCTCTGGATGACCTGCAAATATGGAGAGTCTTCAAGGCCAAGTTCTGGACCATTGTCCCTGCTCTCAGAACTCTCCCCAGGTGGTTGCATCCAGAACCATGGCTGCAAATACCATCCACGTGCTGGTAGGTCCCCAGCAGGGCTGTCCTTAAGCCCCAGACTTGCACAACCTCCACTTGGGGCTCAAACAGGCAGCCTCAATTTAACACACCAGAAGCAGATCCCACGGTTCCCCTCGCTGATCTGATATCGCTCCATCCCCCTTGCTGGCTCAGTGGCTCCACTAACTACACAGTTGCTGCAGCCTGGAGCCTGGGGGGGGCGGTCCCTGATTTCTCCCATGTCTTCGACTCCTACATCCAGCTCACGGCCAATCCCCGCAGAGCCTCTCTCCAAATTAAAGCTTCAATCTGCCCCCGTCTCTTCATCCCCATTCCAACAGCCCTAGTCTCCGGGACACCTTATACTATACCTTATTTCTAGTTCACCTGAAATTCAAATGTAACTGGGTGTCCTGCGATTTTATTGGGTACGTCTGGCCGCCCTGCCTGCAAGGGGCCAAAGCTGGCCAGGGCCTCCTGCTTGGTCTCACCTCACCCTGCCAAGGAGGTCCCTGTGCCTGCTGCCTGGCCCGTGTGGGCTCCAAGTGAACAGGGAGAGCCCCCTGCCTCCACTGAGGAGGGGGGTCAAATCCCAACCACCCCACCCGAGATGTCTGCATGGCTCCAGCAGAGCCAGATTTTGGTCCTCTCATCCCAGGCTGCCTGCTGTCCATGATTCTTGCCCCAGGGCTCTGATTTGAAGGATGGAGGGCATTGATATTTGTGAGGGTCCCAGCAGAGGGCCTGGCTCACCCAGTGCCCAATAAATGAAAGCACCCCCTTGTCCTGCTCGTGCCTGTGTGGACACAACAAAGGCCCAGGCAGGTGAGGAAACAATTCTTGGTGGGAGTGGCCCCTGCTCCCCTTTAAATCATGCGTCGTGGTAAGGAGCCCTGTTTCAGGGCAGCTCTGGGAGTCGCGAGCACGAAGTTTGGCCTTGGGGCTGGCCGAGCAACGTGGGGGTGTGGATACTTCTGCGCAGACTCACCGCACCCACACAGGACAAAGTCCAGACCTGGTGCCAGGCCCGTGGCCAGCCAGCCTGGCTTATCTGCGCAGGCTCTCTCCTCCCCCTCATCTCTGGTCTGCCGGCGAACTCCTGGCAAGTGTGGAAGCAGAAAGAGCTGGCCACTTAGGATCGGACAGAACATCCTTTTACTAGAAGTCTGCTCTTGGGGAAGATGTCACTTACTCTCCGGGCCTCTACTTTTCCATCAGCTGAATGGGGCTAAGGAATTCTTCCCGCTTCCCTGGCAGAGCAAACGGGACCTACTACGCATCTGAGAGCTCAGGAAGAGGGTGCCCTCTGTCCATGGGGGTCGTCCTCCTTGGAGACCCAGCTCCCTGACACCCCAGGAAGGTTTCTAGCTGCTCCCTTGGCCTTGGGGCTGGTCCCTGGTCTCCTGTTTCTGTAGCACCTTCTATACTCTTCAGCATTGTGCTGCTTGGTGCCTCTGGGTTCTGAGAGCTCCTTGATCTGCAGGTGCTGTGGTTTCCCCGCTCAGGGCCTGGCACACCGATGGTGCTCGATAAGTGCTTGGTAAGCAAACAGAGACCATGGAATTCGACTGCCTTTGTGATATCAAGAATACAGAGGGGGCCCCTCCACCTCCTACCTCGTGCCTATTCTAAAGCAAAACCTTAATTCCTGTCCTGGAAGCAGGGCCCTCCTTTGGCCAACCCTAAGTCTCCTTGGGAAGATAAGGCTCTGTATTCTAATTAGCCTTTGTCATGCTATGGGAGACCAGCACTGATTTAAAGCCAGGCCCTTTATTTGTGTTATTTTATTTAAGCTCCACAATAACCCTATGGAGTGAGTACTTGTCACTATCATCCCCATTTTACAAATGGAGATACTGGGGCCCAGAGAGATTAAGTAACTTGCCCAAAGTCACAGAGCCAGCAAGCAGGGATTTGAACCCAGCCAACGTGTTGGTGGACCGCAGGCCCTTGAACCTCTGGGGGTTCTGAGGGCTCTAACTGGATAAGGAAGAAAGCCTAGAGGGACCTGGTGCCGGGTGTTGTGTGAGTGTGAGCGTGCAGGCAGAGGCCACTGCAGGGGGACAGGGCGCCGCAGAGGGAGGACCTGGGGATGTGAAGACAGGAGCCCGGGAGAGGCCAGCCCCGCTGGGGGGCGGGGCTGGGGTGGGAGCCGACGCTGGGGAGGCGGGGCCTGGTGAGCAGGCCTCCCCCCCAGCCCCGCCCTCCTCGAGCCCCGCCCTTCCCCGAGCCCTGACGGAGTCCGCGTCCCCTCGAGAGGCTGATGGGCAGCGGCTTGCGGGGTGGGCTGGGCCGGGTCGGGCGTGGACCGGAAGGCTGGCTCCTCTACGTGGCGGCCTTGGGGCAGGCTCCGCGCTCGCGGCCACCAAGCCCGGGGCGGCAGGGCCTCCGTCGCAGCCCGACCGCGTCTCCCTCCGGGTTTACTCCAGCTCGGACTGTACTTTATTAAAAGCTGGACTTCAGCGTTGCCAGCTTCAGTGAGTGCTGCAGCTGGCGCCCTCAGGGACGCCCGCCACCCCCGAGAGGGTGTTCCCCCGGCGATGGGTTTCCCCTCCCTTCCCGACACGTGAACGGCCCAGCCCGCAAGCCTGAGTCGTCTGAGGGCGATGGGCATCCCTGCGGCTGCTGGGGCTGCTAGGGACGGGGAGTGGGGGTGGGCAGCCAGGTCAGCCTCCAGCGAGGGCGCGGGGCTGGGTGTGTTCTGGTGACAGCCGTATCCCCAGCACCTTGCACTGTGTACCTCTTAGGTGCACACTGAGTATTTAAGCTACATGACATAACCTGCAAACAGGTTCTGGGATCGGTTTGAACCCCAGCCCCACTACTTACCAGCTCAGGAGAGGGCTCTAAGCATCAGTTTACCATCTGTGAAATGGGGGTAATACGTGTATTTACCTTCTGAAGGGCGTTTTGAAGATTAGATCTAATATTTGTTGAGCATTTACTTTGTGTCAGGCATCATTTTTAGGGCTTTGCCTGTTTTCACTCACCGAAATCCCCACAACTTACGGAGGCACGAAAGTTATTGTTCCCATTCTGTGAGCGAGGAAATGGACACTCAGAAAGGTTGGTTAAGTAACTTTCCCAAGGTCACGCAGCTGGTAAGAGGCAGAGCGGGGCATCAGGCTGAGACTCAGGCAGTTGGCTCAGAGCTGCCTCTGAAATGTGCAGGGGTCAGCACAGTGCCAGGCATACGGTGGGTGTCCAGTGAAAGGGAGCCATGGGCGTTTAATTAATACATGAGGGATGGAGTGGAATGTCCTCCTGGGCCTTTCTGAAAGAAGTGAAATGATGGGATTTCGTACCATTCACTATTCATTCATTTGTGCAATCTGTATTCAACAGTTCTCCTGCAAACCTTGCCCAGGTGCAGGGAGAGTGGGTGCTAGGGAAGAAATGTGTCAGGGCTCATCAGGCTCCCTGAAGCCTGTTTGGGGGCAAGGAGTGGAGAGCTATTCATGTGAATTCAAGGGAGAAAGTGTTCCCTGGAGGGACCTGGACTGCGGCCTCGTGGACCAGAGGTTGCCAGGCACCCGGGCCTGTGGTCACTTCTCTGCCAGCCTGCTCCCATTTCCCTGCAGACTGACTATGTCCTAGAGGCTCTGCCCTTCTGCTCCTCCAGATACAGTGGGCAACAGACTCTAGACTGCCATAGTAATAACCTAGGCCCCAATTTTCTACATTCTCACCACTCCAGAATCAGCATCCCCTGACTATGGTTGGGTCTGAGTGTAAACCCTACCCCTCCCCACTCCCGCCAAGGGCTGGGGTCATCTGGTTTCAAACCTGGTTGCCTGCTGCTTCGTCCTCAGCAAGGAGGCGGGACACTTCCAAAAGAGAGTCCCTAGGAAAGCACCCCAGCCTTGCCTACTGTGAGCAGACTAAATCAAGCAGCCTTTCAGGTGACTCTTTCTACACTATTTTTATTTGGCCATCTTACCTCCCTTTCCCCTCTCCCTTTAATAAGCTCTGAGAGTTGCAATAAGAAGCCACAGGGATGCTCCAATCTATATTTCCAACCTTGTCATTGCCAGTTGCCGTCACAAGCCAGCCTTTCTGGGCAGATGCGTCCAACCTGCCAGTGGATCCTGCCAGCCTCCTTACTGCCCCCAAGCTTCTGCTCACACTTTCCAGAAAACCCTCCTCTTCAGCTCTGACTTAGGCCTTAAAACCCAGCTCAAGTTGCCCCGAGGACTTTCCACATGATTCCGTCTTGAACTGGTTACACTGAGTGTAGCCTGTTCAAGATGAGTGTAATCTTGAGTTCAAGATGAGTGTACAATCTTCTGAGTGTTGCCTGTGTTGTCTCTTCCGTCCATTTGATCATCTCCTATATTACCGTCAGGAAAAATTAGTGACAGACTTGCAAATGGACAAGAAAAATAAAAAGATCCCTGGTGTCCTGTCTAGGGTAACCTTCCAGGCCATCTCTGCCTCTCACATTCTTTGAGCTGTTTTACAACTCTGTAAGTCACAGAAAACCCCACAATAATGCTAGTGATTTATGTTCATAGAAATGCAAATTAATTTGGTCCCGTGGAATTCAATCGATTATCACCCTGTGGACAGACTTCCTCTGCACCCATTTGTTTTTTGTTTTTTGTTTCTTTTTTGCGGTACGCAGGCCTCTCACTGTTGTGGCCTCCCGTTGCGGAGCACAGGCTCCGGACGCGCAGGTTCAGTGGCCATGGCTCACGGGCCCAGCCGCTCCACGGCATGTGGGATCTTCCCGGACCGGGGCACGAACCGGTGTCCCCTGCATCGGCAGGTGGACTCTCAACCACTGTGCCACCAGGGAAGCCCCTCTGCACCCATTTGTAAGGTGATTTTGGCATTCTGACTACCTCTGTGTGTGGTCCTTGGAAATTCTCCTCTGAACCACTTGGAACACCTTAATTGGTTCCCTCATTAATGAATGAGTTAAACAGAACCTTTATATTTTGATGAGAGTCATAATTTTACCTTTTTACTCCTCAAATTATTCTTTGACATTATTTAACTCTTGAAGTAAGAAAGAATGGTTTGGGGACTTTCCTGGTGGCACAGTGGTTAAGAATCCGCCTGCTAATGCAGGGGACACGGGTTCAATCCCTGGTCCGGGAAGATCCCACATGCCGCAGAGCAACTAAGCCAGTGCGCCACAACTACTGAGCCTGTGCTCTAGAGCCCACGAGTCACAACTACTGAGCCTGCGCACCATAACTACTGAAGCCCGCAAGCCTAGAGCCTGTCCTCCGCAACAAGAGGAGCCACAGCCATGAGAAGCCTGCGCAAAGGCCGCATGCAGCAGGGAAGACACGATACAGCCAAAAAAAAAAAAAAGTAAGAATGGTTTGGCTTACTATCAGTCAGTGTTTGGGGGAACAAGCCACAAAAATCAACTGTAGCTAAACTTGAAGCAAGAAACAAATCTATTGAGATTATTGGGCAGCCTGCAGGATCTACAAAGAGCACGAAGTTGTGGGCTTGGCAAGTGGACTGGAGCCATGGGTGGTTTGGGGGCAGGGCTGCAGCCAAAGGCATGGGATGGGCTGGCTTGGCACCACGGCTTGACACTGGCACTGCTGGATGTCGCTGCTGATAGCCTCTGGCTTCTGCCTGGGCCACCAGCTGCTGCTGCTGCCACGAAATGAACGCTAACTGGTTCCTGCATGTTTTCACCTCTTGCTCCACATTTGGAGTCCTGGGCAGGGTTGTCCCATTGTCTGGGCCAAGGCCTGTGTCCTTCCCCAGCCTCTGGACTAGGAGGCGGGGCCTCCCATCCACCAAGGTCCACACAGTGGGCGCAACCCCCCCCATAAGAAAAGGGCTGCCCAAAATGACAGCTGTCTTCCAGTCTCTTCTTGAGACTAAATCGTGAGGTCTGTAAGTGCTCTCACCACAAAGTACACACGTTCCTTTTTTAAACAGTTGGGGGACTACTCAGGGGCCCAGTGGAACCATTAGAAGGCGGCTGGGAGACTATGGAATTAGAGCATGTCCCAGCTGGACGGGTCACAGAAGCCACCTCGCACCGGCCCCTCTGGCCCCTCCTGAGGTCACGGGGCTGCCTGAGACAGAGGTTCTGTGTGGCCGTGGATGATCTCAGCCTCAAGCTTTGGGATTGTCTGTCAAATGTTCATGAACTGGGGCACACCTGCTCCCCCCCCCAAATGTGGTCATTGTCACCGGTGGGAGGGGACAGCCGTTGGCTAATTTAAAACAGCATCCTGAGTTGCCTTTGGCCCCACGGCCGCAGACTTCTCTTCCGCGGTGTGTTTTGCTGACGTGGCTGCTGCGGGCAGCCGGGAGGCACGATTTTCTGAGGATCCATTTGTGAACCTGAACCCTGCCCTTGAGAACCCTCTGCACATCGCGGCTGTGAGGAGATGTGAGAGCAAGGCCGAGGGAGGCCTTCCGGCGGGCTCGCCAGCGTCCCCGGGAAGCCCCAGCTTTGTCCAGGAACCGGCGGCTGTGGGTGCACCGTGTCCCCCTTTGGGGGAAAGCGGGTCCCTGTCTTCTCTTCACTGGGGCTCCGTTCTGCCGCTCCCGTTTCTTCCTCTTCTCTTTTTTCATCCTGATTTCTAGAAGGGAAGAAACACACCTGGGACTCAGGGGTGCACGTGCGGCCACTGGGCTTCCTCGACCCCCCTGCTTGGGGAGATGGTGCCCACACACGGCCGTCGGCTCCAGGCCTAGACTGGGGTAGTCTCCAGCGGGCTCGGGGGGGTCCTGGGAGACAAGGAGCCCTTGGGGTTCAGCAGAGGTGCCCCTGATGGGCGAGGGAAAGTGTCTGGGTCCATTAGTGTCAAGGCAGCTTTCTCCTCTCCATCCAGGCCCCCTCCCAACTCCAGAGGGACCCAGCCCCCCGGCAGCCCTCCCTCACTCCTGTCTTCAGTCAGACCTGGTTCAAATCACCCCTCTGCCACTTCCTATGTGACCTCGGGCAACTCCCTCCCATCTCTGAGCCTTAGTTACTCCATCTGTAGAATGGGGACGATCCCAGAACGCACCTCACGGTGCATCGTTGTGAGGGTTAGAGGAGTTTATGCCTAGAACCACCAAAACTCTACTCTATTTGGATACACTGAATTTCTCCTCTCCCCGAATGATTCTCGGAACAAGAGGCTGCCTATTTTCAAGGAAGACTGCACACATTCTTTCGTGTAGTGGAAGGCTCTCAGTTATTATTTTTTGAACCACCATGTGCTGTTTGGGTGAGATTCGTTGCCTGAAACATTTATGCCCATTTACTGAGGTCATCTGAGGAGCTGCTTAAAAGGAGGCTAGGAAGTTTAATCCAGATTTGGAACCGATTCTGTGGCGTCATAGTTTGCAGTGTGAGTGTGAACAGATCTTTTGAGGACACTTAAGAACTCATAGTCAGTGGTTACAGGATGAGGATCCGGCACAGACACCTCTGGATGAATGGGACCACCAGCTGCCCTAATGTTATGTAAATAGGTGCTGGAGGCTTGGGATAAAAATGCCAGTGAAAGCGTCCTACAGATTCCAAAAATGCTGCATCGCTGAGAACCAAGAGGGGAGGGAAGAAGATGTGCTTAGCAAACTCAGATGACTCAAAAGGTGCCTTTGATGATGGCAGAGACCCTGAGCCCACAGATGCGTTGGAAGGGGTGGCAAGAAACTGAGTCACGGACTGAGGGTGAGAGGAATCTTCTAAAGTAACATCGTTACATGTAACCTGTGATCGTGGGCATGGATGGCAAGTAAGTTACTTGTTATAAATAGATGATTAAATATTTCATCTATTTAAAAAGAAAGATTATATATTCAATTATGTCACACATCCTTGGGATCTTTTGAGTGGGGAAATAGGGACTCATCATATTTTGGGGTTTGTTATTTGGGTGCTATTGGTGCCCCTTCACCCCACACATTCCCTTTCCAGAAAGCCCCACTCTGTCTCTTGTGACTTTTTGCCCAGGGCTTCCTCTGGCTGCCTGCACTGGGGGAGGCTGCAAGTGCCAGGGAATTTATACCCCAGCCGTGACTGATGGGCTGGGGTATAAATTCCCCAGCTCCCTCGTCCCATGATTCCCGGGGAGAGTAAGTGCCCGGCGCCCCAGTGATAACGTGCTTGATAACACACCCTTTATTGGCTGACTTCCAATCTCTGACTCACTTTCCCTATCCTCTCCTGGGGCCTCCAGGATTCCCTCCAAATAAAGTAGGTTGACTAGATACTTGTCTCAGGGTCTGTTTCTGGGGAAATTCAACATACAGCAAGCACATATGATGAAAGAGAGCAGTTGTTATTTATCACACATCATTATTTAGATAAATATCAAGAAAATGCAGTTCCTGCTTTGTGCCCTCCTTCCCCAGAGCTGGGGGAGACAGGAGAGCTGTCTGTTTTAGGTCTGTTCAGGAAGGGGGAGGTCTGACTATATATTTATCTCAAAGTAATCTCAAAGTGATTCATTCTCTCTCTTTCTCTCTGTCTCTCCCTCGATTATATGCTTGAGCAGCTAAGCCAGAAATCGGTCCATCCAGAGCAATTAAAAGCTTCCTTTGCCAAACCTTGGGGATTTCTCTCTGACCAATGAGAAGAACACCGCGGCTGGAAAACAGCCAAAACCAAGAACAGGGCGATTGTGTCCTGTTCAGATGAGCTAGACTACCATTAAAATTTGTTTTTAAAAGATCCTTTTATTTTCCAATATGGGGTGGGGGGAGGGATGTCATACAAATGACCAGAAATTTCTCATTAGTTTTCCAGCCCGTCTGTCCCCAAATGGAATTTATTTGTGAAAACCTGTATTGGGCCCATGAGCCATGGTATTATTATACTTATTATAATATATATGAAATTTATATAATTATATTTATAAACATTATATTCATACTTATATTTATAATGAATCATACAGTAATAGCAGCAGGAATCATTTCACTCGTAGTTACAATGTGCTGGTCACCATGCTAAGAATGTCACGTGTTTTATCTCAGCTGACTCTAATGATACTATGAAGCCAACACTGTTATTGCCATTTATTGACGCAGCAACTCAGGCTCAGAGAGGTTGAGTAACTTGCCTGAGACCACACAGCCAGGAAGTAGCAGAGTGGAGTTACAAACCCAGGCAGTCCAGCTTCAAAGCCTGGGTTCTTCACCATGAAAAAAGCAACCTGGTTTTCACACCGGAAGGAGAGAAGGGACCAGCTGGCTTGGCTGACTTCATTGCCAAGGCCAGGCTCACTCTGACTTGCCTTCCCCAGGGAGCTGAAACAAGGTGAGGTTTGATTCTCATGCCATTCCTCCCTGCTGCTCTCTATCAATGAAAAGTCAAGAGAGTTTTGTAAACCAGCTTTCCCCAGGTCCCAGCTGCCTGTGGCTGCAGAATGAGTCCCTAGGAGACAACTCTGTGTCCACAAACAAGCCGGTTCACGCCGGAGCCCATGCTGTGCCGGGAACAGCAGAGCGATTGCTTATCTAGAAAGACAGGGTGAATGCAGAAAACACACGCACTAGCCATGCACTATCATAGGTGGTCCACTTTCAAGAGGGCATCCCAGGAGACTCTGGGGTGCCCGTGGAACAGGGAGTGGATGAGGGACAAGGAAAGCCTCCGAGGGACGTCTCGGGATGCTACAGGGAATAGAGTGGTCCCAGTGTCACTGGTCGTCATACACTGTGTGACTTTGGCCACATCACCTCTCTGCTCTGTTTCCTCCTCGGTGAAATGGGTGAATGGTTCAGAGGAGCCCCGAGACCCCTCTTACTCTCTGTGAGCATCAGTTCCCACGGGCAGCTGGGACCCCACTCTTTGCTCCATGCGCTTCTGCTCTCTCCACGTCCTTGTGCCAGTTTGCGTGGTTATGTGTCTACCTGAGGGCCCAGCTGGACCACTGTAGATTTGTGAGGTCAGTGAATGGGAAATTCTTTGTGTTTGGATTTGCAGAGGTTTGGCACAGTGGTTCCCAACCAGAGGTGATTTTGCCCCTTGCCACCCTCCCCCAGGACATTTGGGAATATATTTGGTTGTCACAGTGAAAGGGAGGATGCTCCTGGCATCAGGTGGGCAGAAGCCAGGGATGTTGCTAAACATCCTACAGTGCACAGGATGGCCTCCCACAGGAAAGAATGATCTGGTCCATAGTGTCAGTGGGGCGAGGTTGAGGAGTCCTGGACCAGAGGAGGCTGGATGGCCCATGGGCTGCAGGCACCATGGACTGTGAACACGTTGGTTTTCCCTCTTTTTCAAATTCCTTTCCACCAACAACCAGCAGGAGGCCACCAAATAAGTATGGCTACGACAAGTCATAGTTATTCCTTTCAGAAAACAAGGAATACATGCAGGGGGTAAGAAATCCTACAAAATGGTTCCAAACAGCACACGATGAAGAATAATCATCTCACACGTCCGTGTGTCCTGGTCTCCCAGTTCCCCTGCCCCACAGGTAACAACTGCTCACCTGTTTCTTGTGTTATGCTCATCCTTCCAGGCCAGAGTTTCTCAATCTCAGCCCTAGTGGCATTTCAGACCAAATAATTCTATGTTGTGGGTACAGTCCTGTGCATTGTAGGACGTGTAGCAGCATCCCTGGCCTCTACCCCCTAGATGCCAAAATATCTCCAGACATTAACAAATGTTCCCAGGGACCCTGATTGAGGACCGCTGTTCTGGAAATAGCCTTTGCGAATTCTCACATATATTGGTAAGTATTCCTGAAAACACGTCTTTTTCTTTTGGTGCTGGGCGCATACTAGATGCTCCCTGGATATTTATCAAAAGACTGGATAACTGAGAATAAAGCAACTTAAATAATAAATCAAACCCTGTCTTAAATGGCAGGTTACATGTATCCTATCACAAGTACAGGATATGAAACAATTTTTTCCTGATTTTCACTTATCGGTTTTGCTCTAAGGAGGACCATCTCGTGAGGCTCCCTGAACTCTATTTATCTCACTGCTAAAGGCTGGGATTTGGGGGATGAGTCCCAGATGCCTTAGCAGCCCGTTCTCAGAAGCAGCTGGGCTGCCCTCAATAACGAGGATGACTTACTACCTGCACGTGAGGGCCGCCTTCCGCTCCTCCGACTGACAGGCTGGGGAGGCCCCGGGGAGGTGCCTCGTCTACCCCAGGGGCCCCTCCCACCCATCTGTCCTGCTCTGCCAACATTTGGCTTTCGTGACAAGGTGTGGCCTTGGTTCCGAAAAGAGTGCCCTTTCTAAGCAGGTGGGGGCATCAGTCCAGCTTGTGCACTCAGCCCAAAGTCCATTTTGTGTAATTCTGGGCAGCCTGCCCAGTCTCTTCGTGGAGTGCAGCTGGGCCCGGGATGGTCTCTGGATTTTCCATGTTTCCTGGAGTGGAGTAGGTGGGGGTCTGGGAGCTGGCAGGTGACCTGTGCCCACGACCACTGGGACCTGCTCAGGGGGGGTACCCTGCCAAGGGCCTGCTTATCACTTACTCTGGGCCCCAGATGGGGGAATAAAGCCAGCCTTCCCAGGGAATGCTCAGTGGGGAAGGGGAACGGGCAGGACATTGTGCTCCACCCCAGGAACAAGGGAGATGACAGTCAAGAGCCTTGGCGAGAGGTGCGGCATGGCTGTGTTGGCTGGGAGTTCAGCTGAGGCTGGGCCGAGGGTCTCTCTCTGTGGTGGTTTTAGGTTAATCAGACTTATTATATGGTGATCCAGGGCTTCAAAGACGCATGTCTCCAGAGACAGAAACCTTCGGAAGCTGCATGGCCCTATCCAACCGTGAGGTCCAACCACGAGGATGAGGTCACCTGCCGTGGTTGATGTCAGACTCCACTAGCTGAGTCACAAAGGCCACCAGGTTCAGGGTGGAGGGACACAGGCCTCACCTCTCGATGGCAGTATGTCAAGGTCCCATCGTGGAAGAGCACATGGGATGGGAGATACTGTGTGGCCGTTTTTAGAAAATGCTGTCTGCCACAGGGCTGTAACGGGTTCCAACCCCAGAGGAAAGGGTGAGAGCAGGACGCTCCACGTGTAACCAGGCACCCTCAGCTCCTGAGCTCCCGCGAGGATTCCATTTTAAGCTTCTCTCAACAGCTAGTTCAAGGTCAAGGACCTGCGTGTGTTCTCCACCCAAGTCCCTGCTTTCCTCACCTTCTCCTGTGCCTGCCCACGTTCTGCCGAGGGGAGGGTTGGGACAGGCAGGGCAGGGAATGTTCCGGTGAGTTCGCTGGGTCTGTGCTTTTAGGCCATCCCAGAATCTCCTCCGCCCACTCTGGGACCCGCCCTCTTTTCCCCCTCCTCCCTTCCTCGCCATCATGTCTGTTCTCAGCATCGCCCCAGGTTCCTCCTTGAAGGGTGGTTGGTACCCACATGCAGACTCTCAGTGACTTGGAATCCGCAACGACTCTGAGATTGCGCTCACGTGGTCACCAGCGGCCCCCTCATCGCCACAGCCTTTTGGTCCTTGTCTTGTTTGCTTGGCCTGCCTTCCTTCCAGAACTCTTTCTCTGGCACCCCTTCCCCTCTCTTCTCCTACCTCTCAGAGGGGCTCCTTCTTTCCAGGTGCATCCTTGGTTCTCGTCCGTCATTTACCCTCATGACTTCGTCTGCCCTCTATTAGCACTGACTGCAGAGTCTATTCCCTTGTTCTCTATTCATCTCACGAGCTCTGAATCTCACAATTCCAACTGCCCACTAGATATCCCGACCTAGCTGATCGTAACCATCTCAGATCCACTCGATCAAAGCTAACCTCAGTGACTACTTCCCATCTTGACCTACCCCTTCCCAAGGAGATGCTGAGCATCACCACGGAATCTACCAAGACCAACCTCAGCATATCAGCAATGCAGCCTTCTTCTGCTGCTACATATATATATATATATATATTTTTTTTTTTTGCGGTACGCGGGCCTCTCACTGTTGTGGCCTCTCTCATTGCGGAGCACAGGCTCCGGACGCGCAGGCTCAGCGGCCATGGCTCATGGGCCCAGCCGCTCCGCGGCATGTGGGATCTTCCCAGACCGGGACATGAACCCACATCCCCTGCATTGGCAGGCAGACTCTCAACCACTGCGCCACTAGGGAAGCCCCTGCTGCTACATTTTAATTGTATGGAGTTCAAACAAGTCTATTGCCAGAATTTCTTAAACCCATTCATTCATCCATTCATTCTTGTAGTTAGCAAATATTTATTGAGCATGTACTATACTCCAGGCACTGTTTTAGTGGCTGGAGATACAGCAGTAAGCCAAACAAAGTCCTTACATTCTGTGAGGGAGAGAAAGACAATTATGTTTGCCAATAAACAGGCAAACACAGAGCATGACCAATGATGGTCAGGGCTGTGAGACAATAAGGCTGGGTGCGGAGTTGGGAGAAGAGACAGGTGGTCATTTTATGTCAGGTGGACAGGGAGAGCCTTACTGATCAGGTGACACTTGAGTAGACAGCCAGGTGGCTATCGGGTCTTTCTTCTCCATCCTCATGGCCACAGCCCCTCATCCTCTCCCCTGGAACCATGGCAACCACCTTCCCAAAGGGCAATGACCTGTGCCTCTGCTCTCGTTCTTCCCTCCCATCCCCTTTCAGTGGCGTTCTGTCTCCCACAGAATCAAGGGCTTTCTCAACTGGGCTGTAACCCTGTTTTCTAGCTAAGTCTTACCGTGGTCAGCAGAATTCTACGATGGCCCCATGATTTCCACTCCCTATTTTTAATCCACGCCCCCCCCCGCCCCATATAATCCCCTCCCCCAGTGTGGACGAACTGAGGGATGTTGCCCCTGATTAGGTTACCTTATACAAGATTAGATTCTCTCTTGGCCAATTTATGGAGTGAGAAGGCCATGGGGAGGGGGCCGGGGGCAGCCTCTGGGAATTGCGGAGGCCTCTAGGAGCCCACGGCAGCCTCCAGCCCACAGGCAGTAGGAGTTGCAAGGCAGGGAATTCTGCCAATCCCCTGGATGACCTGGGAGGAAGATTTCCTGCCTTGAAGCCTCAGGGGTGGGGTCGGGGGATGTCACAGCCCCAGCTGAGAACCCAGTTCATGAGAGGAAAACCCCGCAGAGCTGTGCTCGCTCCTGACTCACGGAAACTGTGAGATAATTAGCGTGTGTTGCTTGTTACACAGCAATGGAAAACCAGCACACTCGCCCTTCATACGTTGTACAAGTCTTTTGGCCACCCCTGCTCCCAAACAGGGCTGCTTTTTCATGCCCTGCTATGAACACAAGTTCTCTGAGCCTGCATTTTCTCTCTGGTTAAATCCTGTCTGTCCTTCAAAACCCCATTCTAACGCACCCTCTTCCCCTCCACACCCGCAGTCCCATAGCCCTTGGTGCTCACCCCACCGCCCCGCACTCGCGCCATTGGCTGGTATTCGTCTGCGCGCCACTCCGCCATCTTCCATGTCAGCGTGCAGCTCAGGGCCCGGCTTCCAGCACATCAAGGGCTCCTCACTTGGGGGTGTTTGTGGGGAGTCCTGGCTGGGGTTCAGGCCATCGTACGTTCCCTCGAATTGCTTGGTGAATGTTGCCCTGGAGCTGGAGCTCTCATCAGATTCTCACAGAGGCTTGAGGTCCTGAGAAGATGCAGATGGACTGAGGCAGGTTGTCTTGAATTTAAGCCACTGGGTTATCACCCACTAAGGGAATTTCCATTTGAAGCCTGGGTGCTAACTGCGGCTTTGCTAGAGGAATGTGAGGCTTCCAGGGCGTTCTGCAGGAGAGCTGCTGTTCTGACACGTGTCAGAGCACAGTCGTGTAGGCAAGTCCAGGCTCCGGCCAGACGGGGATGGAGGTGGTCCAGCCTGGGGAAGGAGAAAGGAAGCAGGGGCACAGCAGGGGTGCAGGGAGGCTTCCCTTGCAGACCAAGTGGGCAGGGGGCGGGGCGCCCAGGAGGCTGGCTTATTCTGAGCTGAAGGAGTGACTGCGTTTCTCCTTTTAATTGTGCCAGGTGCCGGATCACCGCTCCCACTGCCGGCTCCCCTGGGCTCTCAAGGGCTGCCTTGGCAGTGCCAGGGTATTTTTAGCCTCCAGGAAGTGGAACAAAGCACCCAGAGAGGCAGTGCTGCGCTCTTGGCTGGGGCCACGCTCAGTAGCTTTCTGAGAAAGCGCAGGCCGCCCTCTCCAGCCGCAGGGGAGGCAGGGGGCGTGAGTGCAGCTCCCTCGCCTCCCTCCGAGGCCATCTCCCTCAGGGGTTTGGAGAGGGAATCCTCGCCAGCTGGAGGGGCCGGGGGTGGGTGGGTGGGTGGGTGGGGTGGCTGGGAAGATGGGTGGGCCCCTGCCCCCAGCTAGAAATACCTATCCCTGTAACGGGGGGAGGCGTGGGGGAGAGCAGCCTGATACCACTTCCGAGGACGCAGTGATGGACTGTCAAGGTCAGCCTTGAGCACTGATATGCCAAATATTTGCTTGGATCGCTGACCTGGCCGACCTGGCGCCCTCATGTGCTGCCCGCTTGTTCCTGGGCCCCGCCCCAACCAGACACCCCGCCCCTTGTCCCTGGAGGGGTTGGCGCTGTTTCCTGAAGAGGTCTCTCCAGGCAGGTGTGGCTGGCACAGTCCCCTCATGGGGGGCCTGGGCTGCGGGCAAAGACGGACAGGCTGGGGGCTGGGGCCAGGCGTCCCCACGGACCCTTTGTCTGAAGTGGCTACATCAGCGAAGCTGGATTGAAGTGGCCAAGGTTCAGCGCAGCTGCCCACGTAGAACCAACCAACACACGGCCAGGCCACCCAGGCCTTCTCCCCACCCATCCAAGCCTGGGAAGGAGAGCGGCCTCCCCTCCCAGAGCAGATGGAGGAGGCCAAGAGGGGGTTGGCCAGGGCCTAGAAAGAAGGAAAAAACGAATCTGTCTGTCTGTCTGTCTGTCTGTCTCTGTCTCTGTCTCTCTCTCTCTCTCACACACACACACACACACACACACACACTCCCCACCCCGAGTGTCCGCACCTGGGGGTCAGCCACCGTGCTACACAGGCACCACCCCCCCCCCCCCCCCGAATCCTGGTGACCCTGCAGTTACTTTCGCTCCGTTTTACTGACATGGAAACCAGGACTCAGAAAGATGAAGCAACGTGTCTGAGTGCACACAGCCAGGTGTCAGATCCGGGGTGGAGAGACCACCTGCTGCTGCCGAGAAGGGGAGGGAGAGGGAGAAGGTCTTGCAGCTGTTCTCCGAGATTCTAGAACAGGGTGGGGGAAGGGCAGGTAGGGGGCAGGGCCATGTGCCTGCCTGGACCACTTACTTCCCAAGATGGAGATGGGGATAATTAAACTTCTGACCTCACTGGAAGCCAAACTCAGACTAAACACTACGGTGTGATCTCAGCCCCGCTCTCTGCCTTTGCCTGTGCTGCCCCCTCAGGCTGCAGCCTCGCCTCTGCTTACTTATTCTTCCAGGCCCAGCTAAAAGGCCACCTCCTCTGCGATGACTTAGCTAATCCCCACCTCTCGGGAACTGAGTTCCTTTCTCTCTGAGTCTCTGGTCTCTCCATTTCTTTCCCGTACTGCACTCATCATGTTCTGATTAGTGTGTTATCCTCTTTCGCTGTGTATCTGTCCATCTTACTCATTAGATTGGAAGAGAAAGTGTTTGTTTTGGCCTAAGGGCAGTGGTGCCCTGCTAAGCCAGCTCTCTGATTTGTAGTGCTTGCCAATTCTCAGGGTGTAAATATTCCCACCGTGGCCAGTTTCAAGCAATGGTGGTTTAACAAGGGGCTCACAAAATTCCGGAGTATTTAACAGCTGGCTGTCGTGCACCAGCGTTCACGGGCTCTAGCTCACCACTGCTAAGGCTTAAGGTTTGCACTTAGCAGGTGCACATCAGGCTGGTGCCGCAGAACCCTTGCTTGGATGGACTGTTCTATTCCACATTTTTATTTTCGTCTGGAGCCCCTACTCTTTGTTCCTAGAAGAATTTAGAAAGGACATCTGGGAACATGGTGACAGTCCTTCTCTCCTCCCTGTATCCGTGCCCCTTTGTGATGTGACCTTGCAGCTTCTCCCATGAACAGCTAGGGCCAGTTTCTCCACCCTCAATTCAGGCCTGGCCTTGGGACTTGACTTAGCCATTGGAATCTGGTCAAAGTGACTTTATGACCTTGAGTACTCCTGCTCTTGTCTTGGGATCCTGCCAGCTACCAGGTATAAAGCCCAGGCTTCCCTGCTGAGGATGAGGCCACACAGAGCAGGGGCACACCACCTTGGCCGAGCCCTCCTACATCAGCCAGGCCCGGCAAACCCTGCCACTGGCCAAAGATGTAGGAGTGAGCCCAGCTGGGGCCAAAAGAATCACCCAGTTGAGCCCACCCCATATTGCTAACCTGCAGAATCATGAGCTAAATAAATGGTGGTTGTTTTAAACCACCGAGTTTGGGGATGGTTTGTTATGCAGCTAAAGCTCACTGATATAATACCATCCTTGATATCTTACCATCCTTCAGAAGTAGCTTAGCTTCCAACTGGACTGTCCATCTCTGAGTGAGGTAGAAATGGCCTCCTGCTCTCTGCAGCTCGTTAGCCATGAACTCAGCTATCAGCACTGCTGACCCCACAGCTCATGAGTTCTGGCAGACTATTGATCCTCCTAGAGGGACCTGGAAGATGTGGACCCCTGGGTCCCAGATGGAACGATTGGACGAGAGGCCTGGATTCTGTGGCCTTGGACCTGAGCTTTCTTCCCGTTTGCCTTTGTCTCAGGCAGCCACGGGGCCGGGAGCTGCCCTCTTCCTATTGAGCAGTGAAGGTTTAATTGTCTTTTTTTGGGGAAACGTCCCACTAGGAATGGGAGAACTCACAAATTCCTCTTTTCTGCCCTGTAGAATAATTTTGGGGGTGGGGTGGGTGGGGAAAAAAGATCCTAATGTGTTTGGAGTGGAGAGGAGGGAGAGAGCTGTGCCTTAAACCATACTTCATAAATTCCTACTTTCTGTTCAAGAGTGAAATCTTGTCTGTAACCTGTAAAGGAGTTTGTGAAAAACCCAACCCACCCAACCCATTCTGCCCTCTAGGTTTGAACCACTGAAACTCTAGCAGCAAAGGGGCATTCCAAAGGAGAGAGGAAGCAGACCATGAAGCGGGTTTGCAGCTGCATGTGTGGTCCACGGTTCTCCTCCAGCCAGCTGTGTGACCTTGGGCAAGTCAACCAACGCCTCTGGGCCTGCCTAGGGTAAGGGAGACTGGAACGCTCCACAGCCCCTTCTTATCGGCTTAAAGGGAAAAGCCAGGGAGGGCCAGAGAGGCTTCCGAGAGTTGACTGTCCATTCTACCAGCGGGACAGCGTACTGACCACGTTCTCTTTGCACACAATGTTCTCACTGTGATGACATGGAGGCGGTGGTGGCATCACACTCTGGTGCCTCCCCCAGTTTGTATTTGGCCTTGGGATGCTGTCAGAATGTACACCCCTTCCCTGCCCACCTCGGCTCAGTGCCAGGAGCCTTGAACCTGACTTGACAGGTGGGGAAATGTCAGTAGTGGGGGGTTAACTAGCAGCTACTCCATCACGGAGTCTCTCATTGATAAGCTGTGTGACCCTGGGCAGGTTATTCCACCTCTCTGATCCTTCATTTTTTCCTCTAAAGTATGATGTCACGTGAAACATTTACAATGTTGAATCACAATAAATACTGAATGAAAACAGAGGTGGTGCTGATGCAGGCTTTGTTACACAGAACATATGCAGAAGTGAACATTTTTCTATCTACTTAACAGAAAACTATGTTGACCCCAAGGTCTAGTTTGGGGGTCACACCAAGCAGTCACACCACATGTGCTCAGATCTTCTGGGAGGTTCCCCTTTTTCAGTTTCAGGACTTTGACTTTGCTCAGTTATTTGTGAACATGTGGGACTCACTTTTAAATTTTTTTTTTTGATTATAATAATTTTTTCCCTGGGTTTTATGGGGACACACTTGGTGTGTATTAGAGGTTGTTAAAAGAATGAAATGATACAGCCCACCTAGAGCATGAAGCTTAGCGCCTAGACTCCTAATTGCTTCACCAACAGCAACTGCTGCTCTTATCCGCCCCCCCACCCCCGCACCGTCCCGCCCCCAATGCTGCCGGCGCTCCGCTAAGGAGGAGTCAGATGCCCAGCTCTGGCCGGCAGGGCCGCTCAGGAGCCACCGTGCAGGAAGGTCAAGGGTTGGGATCCAGCGCGCTGGCTCCCCAGACCCTGGGTCAAGGGACCTGAAGTGCCCACAAGGTCATTCTCCCACTCTCCCTCCGGATGGTGCAGGGTGACAGCGGCTTCTCCCGCAAAACTCACCCTCCACCGCAGGGTGGATCAGAGGAGCCCCGAAGGTGTCAGCAGAGGCCACCTCCTGCCTTCAGGCAGGCACAGCAACCCTTCTCCGCCCCACCGTACAGCTGAGGTATCAGCTACAGCCATCCGGACCCCCCTCACCCTTCCCTGCTCCGCGGCGCTGCGGGGCTCGACCCCATGGACCACATTTCCCAGGGTCCCTTGCACGCCGGCTTCCTCTAGGTGTAGCCAATGGGAAGCGGGGAGGGAGGGGGTGCCGGGGGGGAGTGGAGAAGCGGGTGGGGCTCCTTCCCATTCCACTGCTCTGAGTGGTGTCTCCAGAGCGGGCTGTGTTTCCTTCGTGGTTCCAGCTCCTGAGAGCACCCTCTCTTCTTCTGTCCCTCCAGCCCTAGGGAAGCAGCAATTTCTTGCCGCTTCTAATTTAGGTTGCTTCGCTGCCCTTATTAGGGTTTCAGTTACCCCTTCCTTACATTAATTCACGATTAATCACTTGGCCTGGGCTCTATTTTCCCGTTGGGACCCTGGCCGCTGCAACTACCCGGGTAGACATCTTGCAGACAGCGGCCCCGGCCCACCCCTGGAGTCTGGGGATGCTACCCTTGAAGAAGGGGTTGTGTGGGATCGTCTAGCTGGGCATGTCCCCTTGGCCTTACCAACTCCTAACCCTGTAGGGAGGAACGTGGCCCAGAAGAGCCAGGGTTGGGGCTCTCACCAGGGTCAAAGGACAGCACTGCTCTGGGCACCCTGAGTTACCCCCTTCCCTCTGGGCCCAGTCCCTACTCCTTGGACCGTCGGGGGCTCATCCCCTTTTCCAAGGGATGCCAAGTTCAGGTCAATTCAAGCTAATGTCCAGTCTTCACCCATCTTACAATGTAATGGGCAAGGTCTTTCTCTAAAGAAGAAAAAGCTCTGAATTCCGTCCCTGCGGGGCACCCTCTTTGGAAGGTTACCTCGCTGCAGAGGGGAATCTCTGCCCGCCCTGAGCAGGTCCCCTGCCTTGGTGCTCAAAAGGCGCAGGCTTGCCCATAAGCCCCTGTCCCCACACCTGCAGGTACAGTGCCTGCCACCCCCTTCCTGTTCTAGACCTCTTGGAGGCCCTCAGCTCCCAGCGGGCCCCTCCCATCCCAGGCCCTTTGCTGCGCCACTGTCATCCAGGATACATGCCGGCAGATGTTTCTGGCAAGCCGCGGGGCTGCGGTTAACCTGAAGGGGCCAGGAGTGGGTGAATGCACCGCTTGGCTTGGGGGGGGTCCGTCCCCCAGCCTCCCCTGGGCCACCTGGGCTCTCTGGTGAGTGAGCCACATGTATATTTATAGTGGCAGTGACTGTGGTGGGTGCACTTCAGCCTCTGAATTAAATTTCTCTCCAGCTGCTCGTAAGATCAGGAGCTCAATCTGCAGCGTGAGCTACAAGGCCCTGATGCAGCAGGTGAGGGACGCAGCGAGCTGGGTCTAGAGCTGAGAGGCCCCTTCGTTACAGATGAGGAAACAGAGGCCCACAGACAGGCAGGGGCTTGGCTCAAGCCTTCTGATGGCAAGGGCCTTTCTTTTTCATATTCTTTTCCATTATATTTTATTACAGGATATTGAATATAGCTCCCTGTGCTGTACAGTAGGACCTTGTTGTTTATCTATTCTGTATATAATGGTTTGCATCTACTAACCCCAAACTCCCACTCCATCCCTCTCCCACCCCCGGCAACCACTAGTCTGTTCTCTATTGTCTGTGAGTCTGTTTCTGTTTCTAAGTTCATTTGTGTCATATTTTAGATTCCACATATAAGTGATATCATATGGCATTTGTCTTTCTCTTTCTGACTTGCTTCATTTAGTATGAGAATCTCTAGGTCCATCCATGTAGCTGCAAATGGCATTATTTCATTCTTTTTTTGTGGCTGAGTAATATTCCGTGTATATATGTACCACATCTTCTTTATCCATTCATCTGTCGATGGTCATTTAGATTGTTTCCTTGTCTTGGCTGTTGTAAATGGTGCTGCTATGAACATAAGGGTGCATGTATCTTTTCAAATTAGAGTTTTGTCTGGATATATGCCCAGGAGTGGGATTGCTGGATCATATGGCCACTCTATTTTTAGGTTTTTGAGGAATCTTCGTACTGTTCTCCATACTGTTTTCTGCACTAATTTACATTCCTGCCAACAGTGAAGGAGGATTCCCTTTTCTCCACACCCTCTCCAGCATTTGTTATTTTATTTTTTTTATGATCAATATATTTACTGAGGAAGATATCGCAAAAGGTTTATGAGAATATGAAGTACTTAAAATGTTAATAACCATAAAAATACAAATTAAAACAAAAATGATAAATCACTATATGTCTTAGAATGGTAAACCTTAATAAGCTGAAAAAATATTTTTTATTGAGGAGAAGAGGGAATACTGACACTAGCATGGATTGCAGGTGGGAGCATAGGCTGGTCATCTGGAGAGCCATCTAGTACCATTTTCTAAGATAGCCTGTGACTCAGCATTTTGGATTTTAAGTATACAGCATTTGTTATTTGTACACATTTTAATGATGGCCATTTTGACCGTAAGGTGATATCTCATTGCAGTTTTGATTTGCATTTCTCTAATAATTAGTGATGTTGAGCATTTTTTCATGTGCCTGTTGGCCATCTGTATGTCTTCTTTGGAGAAATGTCTATTTAGGTCTTCTGCCCATTTTTTGAATGGGTTGTTTGTTTTTTGTTGTTGTTGAGTTGTATGAGCTGTTTGTATATTTTGGAAATTAAGCCCTTGTCAGTCGCCTCATTTGCAAATAATTTCTCCCAGTCCCTAGGTTGTCTTTTTGTTTTGTTTATGGTTTCCTTTTCAAAAGCTTATAAGTTTGATTAGGTCCCATTTGTTTATTTTTGCTTTTATTTCTATTGCCTTGGGAAGACTGACCTAAGAAAACATTGGTATGATTTATGTCAGAGAATGTTTTACCTGTGTTCTCTTCTAGGCGTTTTATGGTGTCTTGTCTTACATTTAAGCTGTGTTCTCTTCTAGGCGTTTTATGGTGTCTTGTCTTACATTTGTCTTTAAGCCATTTTGAGTTTCTTTTTGTGCATGCTGTGAGGGTGTGTTCTAACTTCATTGACTCGCACGCGGCTTTCCAGCTTTCCCAGCACCACTCGCGGAAGAGACTCCACGGGCCTTTCTGTGAGCCCAGCAGGTCTGGCCTCGTGGCTTCCCCTGGGCACATGTGGACTCTGCCAGCTGCACCCACTCCTGAGAGTGGTGGGTGGCTCATCGGGGTGTGGGTCCCCAGGGAGCTCATGGGCCGCCCTTCTGGGTGCTCAAGGGGACGTGCTGGGCCTCCAGCTGCTGTCACAGGGGAGTTGCTCTCTGGAGCTCACACCTGAGATGGCACCTGTGGCTGGTGCTCTGGGGCTGAAAGGCGAAGGCCTCCCTGCTCCTGGGAGGTGTCACCGGGAGCTTCTCCGAGGAGGCCAGATACTACCTTGGGAGATGCTATGACAGGAAAATTTCGCCAAGTCCCATTTTAAAAGTGAAGCAGAATGAGCCTGTGTGTGTGTGTGTGTGATGTTTGTGTGTGTGTCTGCCCGTGTACATGGGTGTGATGTGTGCATGTGTACAAGAGACTTCTGTTTGGCATGTGTAAATATACACTTGTGTGCTAGTATATACGCATGTGTGGATATGTGTATGGGAATGTGTGTTTATATGTATTTCATGTGTACATGTTAGCAAATATGTGTGCATATGTGTTGTGGCTGGGCCTGCTTATAAGAGCACACATGTGGACTTCCCTGGTGGTGCAGTGGTTAAGAATCCGCCTGCCAATGCAGGGGACATGGGTTCGAGACCTGGTCTGGGAAGATCCCACATGCCGCGGAGCAACGAAGCCCGTGTGCTACATACAGCTACTGAGCCTGCGCTCTACAGCCTGCAGGCCACAACTATTGAGCCCGTGAGCCACAACTACTGAAGCCCGCGTGCCTAAAGCCTGTGCTCCTCAACAAGAGAAGACACCGCGATGGGAAGCCCACGCACCACAACGAAGAGTAGCCCCCGCTCGCCACAACTAGAGAAAGCCCGCGCACAGCAATGAAGACCCAACGCAGCTAAAAAAAAAAAAAAAAAAAGAGCACACGTGTGTTTGTGTGTGTACATCTGTGTGTGTCGTGTGTGTGTTTGTGCATATGAGGGGTGTGTGTGTGTATGTGTGAAGAGCAACCGGTGGCATGGCATGCTTTTGCCTCCTGGTTGTGTCCCCTCCCAGGGGAGGAGGCCAGTGACAAGCCATCTGTGTTGGCCAGTCTTCCCTCCTGTCACCATCTTTGGCCCCAACTTTTTTTCTGCTAAAGGCTTCATCTGGAGACTTCTACCTTTTTAGTGATGCCTGGAGATGATTTGTCCTTCCCATTAATGATGGTGTGCATGTTCCTCCGGGAAAATTTGGAAAGTACAGAAGAGCACAAAGGTAAAAATGTCCCTGGAGTCCCAACACCCAGAATCCTGGCTGTGGCTTTATGTAACTTTCCTCTCTGGGCTAGAGCTGGGACTTGGTGGGATAGAAGAGGAGAGAAACGTGGGCACCATTGTCACCCCTTGATCCCTGACCCCATACTAGTCAAGTGTTTGGAAACTGAAGCCTCCTAGATTGTCTTCTTTTGTTGTTGTTAAGGTCTTCATGGATCACACAGTTCCTGAGGTGACTGGTTTGGCCAGAGCATGAAGACAGACACTCTGACCTGGGTTTAGATCAGGGCTTCACTGACCTCTGTCTTGGTTGGGTCAGTCACTTAAGTCTCAGTTTCCTCATCTCTAAAATGGGGTAAAAATAACTACCTTGGAGGGTAAGTTGCTAGGGTTAGAAATCTCCTTCCCACCCCACCCCGTGCTTCTGGTGTCTTCCGTGGCAGTGGCTACATCTCTGCTGTGGTTCCAGCTCCTGCCAGGTGGCCTGAACTGTGGGCTCTGGTAACCCCAGCTTCTCCCTTCCTGTCCTGACCCTAGTGGTGGCAGCAGTGACTTCCCGCTGTTACTAAGCTCTCTGGTCACCCTGCCATCCCATTTGGCTCTTCAGAAAGTCCAAGCTGCAAAACAAACCTCCTGTGTTAAATTCTCTTGGTTGAAAGACCTCGTGTGGTTTTTGTGGTTTTTGTGCTGGGACCCAACAGATAGAGACACGACATGCAGGGCAGTGTCTGGAGCATAGAGGACACTCACCATGTGGCACCAGGTCTGTGACTCTGCCCCTGTTGGCTGGTGACAACCTTACCAGCTAACCCACTCTCCACTTGAAGAGGTCAGGAGCCCCGCCTTCTCCCTGCTCGTGATCAAAGCCCTAACTAGGCATGTTCAGCTTTTTCAATAGGTGGTCCGGTGGTAAGGGGATGGACTCTGGAGTAAGGCAGCCCTGGGTTTGAATCTCAGATCCACCATTACTAGCTGGGTGGCTTTGAGATCTCGTCAACTCAGTTGCATATCTGAAGCCAGGGGAATAAGGCTAGTAAGTCACACACATGGTGTCAGCACAGTGCTTGATGGAGAGGAAGCTACCATGTTTGTTAGGTATTATGATCAGTATCACCACCACAGTCCCTTCTTTCAAGAGCTTGGGATCTTTTCACTTGGATTTGGGTCAATGGCCATAAAAATGGCTCATCCCTGCTCCTCCTCCACGTCTCTTGGTATGAAGAGCTCAAAGGTTGCTGGGAAAGGGTGGGCAGATTTGCCTAGGGGCCGAGAATCATTGTGGGAAGAAAAAGATAAAGACCCGGAACCTTTCCTTTTGATGTCGGCCTCAAAGTGTCTTGAGTGGTTTGGGGTGGTCACTAAAAGGATGGGGACCTCACCGTGATGGAGGCTGTGCCTGGTGGGGTCTGGAGCACAGAGCCAAGGCCTAGACGGTCACAGAGGGAGGGCCGGCTTGGCACACGTGCAGCTGAGGGCAGATGCACATAAGGGAAGAGCTGCAACCCTGGACACTAATCTGCTTCTCCTGGAGACAGTTAGCAGCCGTTCTTGGAATTCACCCTGCCCCTTCTCTCCTCCTCCCTGGCTCGCATGTTTGCTTCTACCTGCAATGCCTTTCCATTTCTTGTCCATCCAGCAAACTTCACACCCTTCAAGATCCAGCTGAGCCATCACCTGCGGGGGCCTTGGTGACATCCCGAGGCAGAATGAAAGACACCATTCTCTATGTTCAGGGCTTGCACATTCTCCTGTTCTTTGCTTAGCACACTCTCTTCTGTGTCCTCCTAGTAGCTTCTGTGCCCTTTACCATGGTACTTAGCCCATCGCTCTCTGTGCCTGCATCCTAGTTTGTCCATGCTTCTGTTACGACACCGATCACATGCCTACAGTAATAGTAACAGCAATAATGACAGTTGGTAGCTGTTGGGCGCCTTATGTAGTGCCAGGCACCGTGCCAAGCCCCTGGCAGAACCTCACTGAACCCTCCCCCCCTTCCCTCTGAGGTCCGCATCTCACAGATGGGGAGATAGACCCCTGTTCAAGCCCACCTAGCTACTTGGTTCTGGAGTCTGTGCTCTTAACAGCCATGGTTTTGCTTGTGACCCCCCCCCCCAGGGGAAAGAGCCAGGCTTATCCCCACCTTCGTGTACCCACGAGCTGGCAGGGTGCCTGGAACCAAGTGGGCAGCTAACGAACGCCAGAAGATATAAAATCACATTCCATTGTGCTGATGTACCAAGATGTATTAAACCGTTTCCCTTTTGCCGCGGTGACTGCTTCCGGACATCTCTCCTCGGTCTGCCTTATTTTCTTTGGGTCGGATCCTGGGAGCGGGAAGTCTGGGCCCGAGGATGTGGCGCTTCCTCGCGCCGCCACGTCATCCTCCCCGTCCTGCCGCCGCCAGCGCGGGGCTGGCTAGGTTCTGGGCGGCCCGCAGGCCCTTCTCACCTGGACTGGGCTCTAGCGCCGTGCCCGCCGCGGGCCTCCGACCCTGACCTTGGCCCGCGAGGCCGCTTCTAGCTGTGGCCCCTCCCTCCCGGCCGCGCGGGCAGCGGGATCCCGTCTCGGGGAGGGGACCAGACCCCCGGCATCCCCGTCCGACCGCTCCTCAGCTCCGGCTTCCTTATTTGGAGGGACGCGAGGTGGGGAGAGAGGAGGGTGGAGGGAGGCAGCTCCGGGAGAAAAATGTAGGGCTCAGGGGGGCGGGGAGACGGGGCAGGGGTGGCCCTGAGGGTGGGAGGGTGTGGATAAGCCTTCAGTCCCCCTTCCCATCGCTGCGTGGCTGGGGCGCAGCAGCTCCCGGGTGCGGACCTTCCCGCTGCATCCTCGGCTTACAGAGGGAGAGGCAAACTCTGCCCTAGCCTGGGGGTGCAGCTCTTCCGGCCTGAGCAGCGAGGGCTGGGTGGGGTGGGGGTGAGGAGGGCTGGCACGGGGAGGCTGGACCCCCTCCTGCCTTCTCCCCTCCCCTTTCATCTCCTTCCACATCTTCTTCTGGCATTTCCACTCCACCTGCAAATAGAAGGCCAGAGGCACCTCCTGGGCCACAGCCGCCTAGGTGAGACCGGAGACATTTAGGTAAGCACAAGAGACACCCAGTTTAACTCACACGCCTAGTTAAGCGTGTCCTAACCAGCTGAGACCAATCTCATTGCCTGTGTGTTTTAGGGTTGCCAGATAAAATCCAGGATGCCCAGTTAAGTCTGAATTTCAGATGGGCAATGCATAATATTTTTAGTACAGACTTACCCCATGCAATATTTAATATAAGTATGCCCCCAATATTGCATGGGACACACTTATACACTAAAAAATGATTCACTGTTCACCTGAAATTCAACTTGAACTAGGCGTCTAGTTTTTGATTGAACCAGGTTTCTATCTGCTGAATCTGGCAACCCTCGTGTTTTTCCCTTTTCCTCAATTTTAACCCTCAGAATTCTGCCCACTTCCCCCACCCCAAACAGCCTCTTTTTTCACCTTCTCAGTGGAGGTTCGGCTTCTCCTAGACCCAGGCGCTTTCTAGTTTCCCTCCTCCCCTGGTTTTTATTTACTTTAGCAAAGTCACACGGGGTCTCAATTTCAAAGTCTTTGATGTTATTACCAGAGACTCCGGTTGAGGCAGCCTAAGCTTTAGGAGGGTTTCTTCAGGACACTGGGAGGAAATTAAACCTCGGAAAATATGCTTGATATTTTTTTTTTTCCTTCTATAAAGAACGTCTGAGGGTCGGGCTCCTTTATGGTCACGGGAGCATGAACAGTGGAGTTGAGGCCAAAACCCTTATTTCTCAAGCCTCCACCAGCTGCAGCCCCAGCCAATGAGTGATTTATCTCCAGCTGCACTGGCAGCTTTCTCAGGGTTTCCATCCTCAGCTGAAGTCGTTCAGGGAGGCCCCAAACTTGCAGGCTCACAGGGATCTGAGAAATCAGCTAGACCGGGGCTTCCCAAACAGTTCTGTGCACACGAATTTCCTAGGGGGGCTTTCACCAGACCCAGCACCCAGGCTCGTTAACTCAGGATCTCTGGAGGTGGACCCACACATCATGATTTAGAAAAACCTCCCAGAGAATTCTATCTTGAGACCCAGTGAACCGGAGCAGTGCTTCTCTGGCTGGCGGGAGCTGATGTGTAAATACCCCAGCTCCTTTTCCCTCAGTTGGGGTAAGTCTGAGGCACCTGCCCCTCTGCTGTTGGTCACCTCCTTCCTGGGTGGCCCAGTTGCCCACAGCAGTAGCTGGCTCTGTAAAACGCCCTTTACTGGCTTCTTCACTTCCAGGTGCTTTTGGTCGCCACCAACAGAAACGAGGCTCTGCCTTCCGTTTCTCTTCAGTTCTCTGATCTGCCCTCTTTTGTAGGTCAACTGCATTCTCAGCTGGCTTCCCTCGTTTTCCGAGCCTGCACCCTCTAGATTGCCTCTGCATTCCCGGATTTCCATCTTCAAGATATGGGGAGGGGGAAGGGTAAGCTGTGACAAAGCGAGAGAGAGGCATGGACATATATACACTACCAGACGTAAGGTAGATAGCTAGTGGGAAGCAGCCGCATAGCACAGGGAGATCAGCTCGGTGCTTTGTGACCGCCTGGAGGGGTGGGATAGGGAGGATGGGAGGGAGGGAGACGCAAGAGGGAAGTGATATGGGAACATATATATAACTGATTCACTTTGTTATAAAGCAGAAATTAACACACCATTGTAAAGCAATTATACTCCAATAAAGATGTAAAAAAAGCAAACAAACAGATAACTGGATCACCTCTGCACTGCTCTCCACAGCATTCCCTGGGAATTCTTTTGCTAAATGACTTCAGTGTGGGTTATTTGTACCAGCCGCTACGCAACGGGGCTGGGACTTGCTGAAATTGGCTTTTACCCCAGGGTGGGGTCAGACACACTATCTGCGTGGCTGCCATGCGGTTGGGGGGCGGGGGCTGGGGGAAGGGGATGTTTGGGAGCAATCACAAGGCTGAAAGAAGGGTGACGTGCAAAGGAAGGGGTGGGGTGTGATGGCCGGGCAGAGGGTTTGTAGGAGCCCCAAGCCTCCTAAGTCGATTGTCAGACAAGGTTTACAGCTCTGAGGCTCTCAAACTGTTGTATCAGCTCCTGGAAAAGTTATTCTTTCCACCGTGGGAGGAGTTGTCTGTTGGCTTGGCTGTGTCTACGGGAGGGTCCTTCAGAACAGATCCTGGGACAAGGACTCGTGTGCCTGTGATTTATTAAGGAAATTCTCCCAGGAGGAACTTCGAAGGGAGTGAAGAAAGCAGATCAGGATAGGGGGAAGGCCAAGCCAGGGGTGATCTCAGGCAAAGCCCCAAGGGAGGGCGGTGTCAGCCTGGTCCTTGGGAGCTCTGGAGTGTGAGGGCTACTCAGGGTGATCTTGATTCAAAGCAAGAGGGCCGGACTTCCATACTCCTCTTCCCATTACTCCTTCACCAAGAATGACAGGCGTGGGGCGCGTGTGGCAGCAGAAGGTAAAGTTCTAGGTGTTTCAGGCTCACTGTCTGGCAAGGAAGCTCCAGTTGCCTGAGGGTAGCCCTCCAAAGACGAGCCCCAGGTGCCCTGTTGGGAAAGCAAAAGCACTTTTGAGCCGGAAGGGGTCAGGGACACACAGTGCTAAGAGGAGACCTGAGGGGATGGGTGGAGCCCTGGCATTGCCCACTCCAGGCCGAGGTGGCCCAGTCAGCCGGGTCCACACGTCAGCTCTCACCCATAAACCGGGGTCTCAAGCTCTGACCCGTAGGCCCAGCTCTCAGGTGCATTTTGTTTAGCCCACACTGAGCTGACCTGCCAGTGCCTTAAAGCTCCCGGATTAGGTGCCACCATTTAAATCTCAGGCGATTTTTACACAAAAATCCAGATCTCTAGGTCAGATTTGTTAACGGAGGCCCACACTCCACGTGCCACAATTGGTGGATGGCACAGAGTCTGCCCATCCTGAGCAATTTTACCTGGTGGCCCTGATGCCACAGCCCCCACTGCTCTCTATTGTGCCCCAAACACACGCACTATAATTTTTCTTAATAGGAGAGTGAAGAGGAAAGATACTGTACTCACATCTCTAAAGTGGAGGAAAATACACGGCCAAAGGATGGTTAATGTGGACACAAGATGTGTCTGCGTCTGAAGACTACAGCCCAAGATGCCATTAGGAAGCCCCCATCATGGTGTCTGCTGGGCCCACGGGGCACGTGAGTTTGCCCCTCCTGCCATGAGCTTTGTGCTCCCACCAGACTCTTCCTTTTCCACCAAGATCCAGCTGCTCGGCTGCCCCTCCCCCCGAGCTCACTGTGTTAAAAGCAGCTGTTTTTCCCCTTCCAGTGCTCCAAGTGCTGATTTCATTTCTTTCCCGACAGAAGTTTGGAGCAAGGAGGGAAATGGTTTGGCAGGAAATCAACAAGCAATGGGAGGAAGAAGACAGCATGGGGAAAGCAGATGCCGGGCAGAGGTCTGGGCTGAGGGGTCTGAGCGGGGAGACTGGACCAGGCTCGGAAGACCCCCAGTGGCAGGAAGCCCCCGGAGTCCCGGTGGGACGGTGGTCTCTGTGGAATCTGCTTGGTGTCCTCAGAGTTGCTCTCAACAACTTCAGCTGGGGTGGATCCCCGAGAGTTCTTTTCCCCATAACTTTTTCTCTCCGGTGTAGCTGGACAGAGGGTAAGACAAGCCGCGGGGAGAAGCAGGGGGACCCCGGGGGGCCCACAGCAGACGGGGGACGTTTGAGCACGTGTGTTGTATGTCAGCAGTGCTGTGGGCGAGGAGACTTGAGGGGTGATGAGCTGCACAGGATGGCCAGAGGCTAGAAAGCCGTAGTCTCTGTAGGCAGTCGAGGCTCAGGACCAGTGGCCCCTGGGAAGGGTGGCCCAGGCCTGGAGGAGCCCAGTCCCGCTCCCCAGGGCCTCACATTGTCCCCTCACCGCCACCCCAGCCCCAGCCGACCCCTAGTTCTTCTTCCCGAAGTCGCCCTCCGCTCCCAACCCAGCTAAGCCAACGTCTTTGACTGAGTTCTGGAAACATTCCTTTCCCCTTAACTATGCCATAAAAGGGCTGAAAATTTCCAAAAGGAACACTTAGCTGAGATGTAGAGGGGAAACCTGGGCACAGAGAAGCGGGTGAGGTTACAGAGTGCAGACCTCTGAGTCCAACTTGACCACATCTGGTGGGAGGGCGGCATGGTGAGCCTGGTGCAGGCAGGAGCTGCCTGTTCCTTGGAATTCCTTGACTCAGCCCAGCTGGTGTGGAGGCCAGTGGACACAGGCCAACGGCTGGACGGAAATGTGGCTGGTGGGGGAGGCGGGGCGCTGCTTCCAGCCTGGTGGGCCTCAGTGTTTCTCAGAGGCTGCTGGGCCCAGGTCCTCGGCTGGGAAGGGGCTCTCCACACCCCACCTCACCCTGGGCTGAGCCAGGCCCCGCTCAGCAGCACCTCCACCTCCTTGAGTCTTGTCCCGGCCCTGTCTCCTTTCATGAGGAAGGCCCCAATTTCCTTCTCAATTCTTCTGGAGGTTACTGGCTCTCGGCTCAGGACAGCCCACCGCCCCTCTCCACACACGCTCAACCTCTCTCTGCCTGTCCAGTTTGACCAAAGCACATTCATTGGGTTCCAGGCTGGCTCCACCCTGGAGCTGCCGTGGTGCACCGGGCCCTCCAGTGTGTCTGCACAGACTTGCTAAGGCTCCCCATTTCCAAGCCTGCATCACTTTTGGGGTCCTCTTGGAGTTTGGTTTCTTTCCTTTTTTTTTTTTAAAGTCTGACAATTTTTAAAAAATATTTATTTTTTTATTTGGCTGCGCTGGGTCTTAGTTGCAGTACACGGGATCTAGTTCCCTGACCAGGAATCGAACCTGGGCCCCCTGCACTGGGAGCACGGGATCTTAACCACTGGACCACCAGCGAAGACCTGGAGTTTGTTTTCCGACTTGAAGGATTGAACTCATTCAAGAGGAAGACATGGCTGATCTTCCCAAGTGTAAAGGCTTTAAAAATATGTTATTTTTCAAAATAGGTAATACATTTGCTTATTAATATAATCACACATGAAACATAAGTGGCTTTCACCCCTCTATCCCTTCCCCCTCTCTAGAGGAAACCGCTACCTGTGCATCTTCCAGAGATAGTCCATGCAAGCATATATATATGTATATTTTATGCAAGGTATGTATAAATGTATAACATATACATGTATATAATATATGCATGTATATATTATGTGCAAAGCATGAGCACGCACACGCACGCACACACAAACACACACACACACACACACACACACACACACACACACACAGTCAGCCCTCCATATCTGCAGGTTCCACGTCTATGGATTCAACCAATCATGGATCAAAAATATTCCAAAATAAAAATTCCAGAAAGTTCCAAAAAGCAAAACTTGAATTTGCTGTGTGGGCCAACATTATAAGTAATCTAGAGATGATTTAAGGTATACGGGAGGCCAACATTATAAGTAATCTAGACATGATTTAAAGTATACAGGAGGATGTGGGTGGATCATATGCAAATACTGCACCCTTTTATATAAGGGACTCGAGCATCTGCAGATTTGGGTGTACCCTGGAGGTGGAGGGTGGGGCCTGGACCCAATCCCGCTGTGGACACCGAGGAGCAGTGACTGTATATAAATTCATTTAGTGTATTTTGGAGATAGGTTGATCTGTGCATAGAAAGTGCTTCTTCATTTAAAAAAATGGCCGCTTGGTATCCCTTGTCGGATTGTACATTTGTTTAACCAATTCTTTATTGCCAGGCACTTGGGTTGCTCCCAATCTCTCTGTCTCACTAAGCCGCAGTGAGCGTCTTTATCTTCTTAACTAGACTGCTTGGCGTGAGTGCCTGTGTGTCTGTGGGATGAATCCTGGCAGTGGTATCACTTGGCCTAAAGATATGTGCATTTTTAATTTTTATAAATATTGTCAAAACGCCCTCTAGAGCGACTGTACTGATTTTTTAACTCCCATCAACAATATTCGAGAGCATCTATTTCTCTACATCCTCACCAACACAGAATGCTGTCCAATTTTTTGATATTTGCCAGTCCAGGAACTAAAAGCAATTGGTATGTAATAGTCATTATAATCCTTGCTTCTTTATACAAGTATGGTTAAGCATCTTCTCATGTGTTTAAAAGAGCTTTATATCCATTTTTATGAGCTCTGCTCTATCCTTTGCCATCTGTTTTTATTGGGTTGTTGGTCTTTTTCTTATCGATGTCTAGAAGTGCTTTATATACTAAGGAAATTAACCTTTGCCAACCCCCATGTTGTAAATACTCTTTGTACTTTGTTGTTTGTCTTTGGACATTTGAATTAAACTTTTTTTAATGTAATTAAATTTATTACTTTAAAAAATGCCTTCCAGGTTTTGTGTTATGCTAAGAAAAATCCCACTCTGAGATTATTTTTAAAAATTATTCCATTTTTCCTGATGCTTATAGGGTTTCAGCTTTAATGTTTAACTTTCTGATCCATCTGGAATTTATTTATTTATTGAAGTGTAGTTATACAATATTATGTTAGTGTCAGGTGTACAACATAGTGATTTGACAATCAGATACATTATGAAATGATCACAATAATAATTCTATTAACCATCTGTCACCATACAAAATTAGTATTATTTACTATATTCTCTTAGCTGTATATTACATCCCTGTGAATTATTTTATAATTGGAAGTTTGTGTCTCTTAATCCCCTTCAGCTATTTCACTCAACCTCTGATCCCCTCCCCTCTGGGGACCACTGGTTTGTCCTCTGTATCTATGAGTCTATTTCTGCTTTGTTTGTTTATTAGATTCCACATATAATTAAAATACTGTGTAGAGTATTTGTCCTTCTCTGTCTGACTTATTTCACTTAGTACAATACCCTCTAGGTCTGTCCATGTTGTTACAAGTGGCAAAATTTCATTCTTTTATTTATTTTTAAAATTTCATTCTTTTTAATGGCTGGGTAATATTCCATTGTGTGTGTGCGTGTGTGTGTGTGTGTGTGTGTGTGTGTGTATAAACCATATCTTCTTCATCCATTCATATATTGATGGGCACTTAGGTTGCTTCCTTATTTCGGCTATTGTAAATAATGCTGCAATGAACATAGCAGTGCATATATCAAATATTTCAAATCAAATAATATTTCAAATTAGTATTTTGTTTTCTTTAACGGCCAGCAGTGGAATTGCTGGATCATAGGGTAATTCTATTTTTGACTTTTTGAGGAACCTCCATATGTTTTCTAAAGTGGCTACACCAACGACGCACGAGGGTTCCCTTTTCTCCACATCGTCACCAGCATTTGTTATTTGTGGTCTTTTTGACGCTTGCTGTTCTAACAGGTGCGAGGTGACATCTCACTGCGGTTTTGATTTGCATTTCTCTGATGATTAGTGATGTTGAGCATCTTCTCACGTGTCTATTTTGGGGTGAGGAGTAAGCTGGGGTCCAGCTTTATTTTTCCTAGATGACCGCCCAGTTGTCCAATGAATCAGGATCTTGTGAAGGATCCCTCTTTTCTCCATGGATATAAATTATGAAACTGCTTTCTTTGGCATGTATTTAGCGGGGAGGCTGAGGGGAGGCGGGCGGCGGGTGCTGCCTTAGTCTCAGCCCCATTTTCCTGAGTAGCTCTCCTCAGGATCCCAACTTGCAAATTCCACTCAGGGAGGCAGAAACCCTGCAGCTCGCGAGGCTTCTCTCCTCTCCTTGGAGGGCGGCTTCTCAGCCCCACCTTCCCCGCCCTCCCCACAGGGTCACTGTGTGCTCCTTCCACGTGCCCCTGCGCTTCTCCCTCCGCAGCCACAGCGGCTGGAGGGGCCCCAGGGATGCGGTCTCCTCCATTGCACGGTACATCCGGTGCTGGCCAGGCCCGGTCCCGCGGAGCCCGTCTGAGCCCACTCTGGGGGCTACCACGTCCACGTCTGCTCTGTGCTCATCCTCTGCTCTGAGGCTTGAGACGCTTCCCCTCGCTTCATCTTCAGAGCATACCCCTTGGTGGACCCTCACCTGCCCGGTTTAGGGAGGAAGGTGATGAGGTTTGGAGAGACTGAGCCACTTCAGAATCTGAACCTGAATCTGAATACCTAGGGTGGTGTCGTCAGAAATCTGCCCACCCCGGGCCTCACAGGTGCTCCAGACAGCCCTGAGAGCCTGGGGTCAAGCTCAAGACCTGTGTCCAGCACCCCCAGTTCTCCACACCGCGTTAGAGCTCAGGATTCCCCACCACAGGCGCTGCCCAGCCAGCCAGGACTCCCTGGGGGCCCACTGCACCAGCAAAACGCTCTCTTCAGATGCCCACCAGGGCCAACTCACTGCTGGGCAACCGTGGACAGTAATGAGTTTTATTCCTCATTATCTCCAGTTTTACCGTAAACGCAGCGTGGTGGCCAGTCCACACTCTGGGTGCGTGGTGAACCGACCGGCACCTGCAGGTGGAGGGAGGGGCGTCACCGGGTCCAATAGACCCAAGTCACCAGCCATCCCCCTGCCCCTCCTGCAGCCACAGTGCTGGGAGCTCCCATGATCACACTCACTCTTTAAAGGCCACCTGGCTAATTTTCTTTTTCCAAATCTGAGCTTATTCAAAGAAAAATGACTTGGGCTTGGCCTGTGAAAAAGGTCAGGTCATTACACTGTTGGAAATGTCTACATGCTTGAGAAGAACTGGGAAGTTTCTGAACATGTAGCTTCCTCAGCCCCTTCACTGTGAGGTGTTTCACCTGTTTTGTGGAGTCAGAGTGTTTTTAAAAGGGCACATGGAAGCAGGAGCATTTTAACTTGTTATGTTACTCGCAGAGGGGATAGGTCAGCTGGCCACCACAGTCCAGGGGAGGGATTCGTTTTTGACTAAAATATGAAAACTTCCAACATTCATTCTGAAATCTGCCAACACTCATTTTTTTTCCTTTCATAGGCAATCGCTTAAAAGTATTTTTATTTTATGTTAATTTTCCCAACTTTTCATTTGAAAAATTTTAAACCACAGAAAACTGCAAGAATAACAACTGTTAAACTCACCAACAATCAACATTTTGCCACATTTGCTTTATCTCTCTATAGAAACATAGACATTGGGCCCCCCACAAAATCAGTAATATTTCCTCCCTCCCTCCCTCCCTCCTTCCCTCCTTCCCTCCCTTCCTCCCTTCCTCCCTTCCTTCCTTCCTTCCCTCCTTCCCACCGTGCCTCCCTCCTTCCTTCCTTTCTTTCTGCTGGACTATTTGAGACTACGTTACAGATGTCCTGACATTTTGCTCAGAGATGCCTGCATATCTATTCTAAGACGGTGAACATTCTCCTTCATAAGCACAAAACCATTATCACACCCAGTGAATTTTACATGGATACACATCCGGTCTCTCTCTATGGCCTATATGCAGATTTTGCCAGTTATCCTAATCCTGGCCTCTCCCTTTTGATCTAGGACCCAACCAAGGCCCATTGCCACCCCCGCTGTTGGGTCTCCTCAACCTCCTCTCATCTGCAACCTTCTCCCACCTGCCTTGACTTTCGAGACACTGATATTTTCAAGTGTTCAGGTTGTTCGTTTGGCAGAATTCTCCCCAATTTGGATTTGACGGATTGCTCCTTATGAAGAGATTCAGGTTACGATTTTTTATTTTGACAGGATCGATCTTAATTTTTATTTTACTTTGGAATAGCTGATGTGCTCACATGAAATAAAATCCAGAAGATCTAGAAGAATCCACACTCGGCAATCTCCCTCCTTCCCCGTCCCTTCCAGGAGGCAAACCACGTTCCAGATTTCCGTGTCTCCTCAGAGATAACACAGGGCAATGTCTGATGATGACTCCCACACCTCTACCTGGGCAGTTCAGCAGGTGTCTGTCTGTCTGTCTGCTGTGTTACTCACTTGCCTAGAAACCTCGGAAGGCTCTCTAAGATGCTTACGTGGCCCGCATGAGCTGGTGCCCTGGCCCTGCCCCTCTCTGCTCACCTCGTTCCACTCTCTTGCCCGGAGGGGCCCTGTCACAAAGGCCTCCCTTCCAAGTGAGACAGGCTGGGACCTGGGACCCTCTACCTGAGTGCTTGCATCCGGAAAAACGTCTCCTCCAGTAACAGATACAAAGAACCTATAAGGGACAAAGCTATAAGGAACTATAAGTTTCTTAAACTATATAAGAAACTGTAAGGGACCGCACATGTGCAGTCTGGGCAATTATCAGCAATAAGATACAAAAAGGCCACAAAGCAGCTGCCACTTCTGAGGTGCTGGGAGCAAAGGCAGTGTCCTGGGGGCGCCGCCTGCACACGGCACCACGCGGTGGGGGGCACCTAAGCCACGCCTCCGGCCTGACCCACCAAGCCGCCCACACCCTCACCCCATGTAAGGAACCAGCCCCCCGTCCTCGGGGATGAGCAAGGGCACCTGTTACTTGTTTCTCTCCCTCGTGGTGCAGCACGAGTCCCAGTAGAGCTTGCCTGAACTTCTGGTCTGGCCTCTTACCAATTTCTAGCCGAGTCGGTCACACAAGGAGACTCCCCTGCCTGCCACAGGCCCTGGGACGTTCCCAGTGTTCCCCCTCGGGGACACTGCTGGTCCTCTTCACCTACCCGCTTCTCGTCACCCTGCATGGCCCATCCACCAGCCCTTCCTCCAGGCAGCCACCCCCAGTCCCGGGCAGGGTTACGTCCCAGTAAGGGCCCCTCGGGACACCTGTTCCGTCTTTGCTCCAAGAGGGAGGAACCAGCTGTAACTCCGGCCACCAGGAGCAGCACGTGCTGTAACAGGCTTTCAGGAAACGTTTGTGTGGAGTGGCTGTGCTGTGAGTCCTTCATGTCATGGCAGGAGGCATCTGAGCCAGGGCTGGGGGCCAAGTGGAGGGACCTCCAGGGCTGGGTGCTTGGGAAGTTTCTCTAGGATGCTTCAGCAGCAACAGGCCCTACCCAGGGCCCTGATAAAGAAGCCACGTGTCCCAGCGGTGGGCAGTGGTCGGCCATGGGACCAGCGGAGGTTGGCCCGCGGGTCACCGGCCCCTGTTCCGCTGGGCCTCAGGCTTGGCATTGGCCTTGGACCTGGCATTGGATCAGGAACCAGGGACCTCACCAAACAGGGAGGAAGACCTGGGGTCCTGGGGTCAAGAGAGGCCGGGGGCTTGGGCTCCGCTGAGTGTTCCGGAGGATCATTAGACAGATACGAAGGCTCAGGAGGTGTCACGCGGGGTTCCAGCTCCGCACGGCTGGGAGCCATGGCAGACGGCGTGGGCCGGCCTCTCACAGAAGGGCAAGCAAGGCCCAGCCAGGTAATGAAAGTCTCCCTCCAACGCCTGGAGCCCACTGAGGCCCCAGGAGGCCTAGGATGTGACCTTTGACCCCGAGTGTCCCTAGGAAAGGTTAAAGGAGGAGCTGAACTACCTCTGCAGATAAACGGGGTTCACACGTTCAGCCTGAGGCCAGAGGGAAGGTGAAGTTTACCAACAGCACCCCAACTCTCCCCGCCCACTCCTCATTTAAACAGGAGCAGGATGGAAGCTGGCAAACCTCGGGCGCACGACTCCTTGGGGAAATAGGTTCACAGAGAAAGGAAAATCCCAGCGGGGTAATAGCGCACGGAAGTGGTTTTTTTTGTTTTGCTTTTTTAGGTTTCTGTGCGACTTTCAATTTTTTCCTACAATAATGCCAGCTATTTTATAGTTTTACAATAAAAACCACAAGCCTTTTCAAAGATTCTGTACATACTCCCTGAGAGTACTGGTTCTAACCCTTGATCGCACATTGGAATCTCTTAGGGAGCTTTAAAAATACTGATGCCGGGTCCCACCCCAAAGTGATTCAGATGTAATTATTTGGGGCTGTGGCCTGCCCAGGTGGTTATAATGTACAGCCAAGTTGAGAACCACTGCCCTGAAAGGAGTATACACTGGAGAGGTCAAATGAAACACATATTTATCAAGCACCCATACCCAGGGAGTCCATGTTCAGTTGTGTGAGCTGTGCACTGAGTAACTCCAGGGGCACCATATACACAGCCTATAGTGTGAATGGGGCCTCCCTGGAGTTATGCAAGGTGGCAGCCTTGCAGATATGGCTGTGTAATGTATATATTCATAGATACATAATTTAAACACTGATTGCATTTATTAACTACAACCCTCCAGGGAGAGGGCAAAGTGACTTCCACTAAAATGTACAGAGCATTTTCTAGAAGACTTAGTTTGTGTCATCTGGGGCTTTAAAATCTGAAGGCCAGGATACTAGTAAAAAATCAAGAACCAAGGGGATCACATCAGTCTGGGACCATGGGTGGCACTGCACTCAGAAGACTGAAAGGACAGGCCCGAAAGGGCTGGGACCGTGCAGAAGCACAAGCGCAGGCGGGAAGTCGCCAGCAGACAGTCCGTCAAGGTGTGGCCGGTGGGAGCACTGCTGGGGCGAGGGGCAGCGGTCACGTGACGGTCTTCAGCCTTTGCCGTGAAGCTTTTTTGTCTCCGCCCGTTGGGATGACCACGATTCTTGGTCACTTCCTCAAACTCAGAGATGAGATCTAATTCCCTGCTCTTAAGTTTGGGCTGGGCTTTGACTTCTTTGGGTAAATAGAACACAGTGCGAGTGATGATATGCAAGTACCAAGGCTGCAGAGACCTGTAGCTTCTGCCTTTGCTTCCTGAATTGTTCCTTCTCGGAACCTAATCACCATTCTGTGAGGAAGCTCATGCCGCTGACTGGAGAGACGCACACCACACACACACACACACACACACACACACACACACACCCACCACACACACCACACAAACATATACCGCACATATACACAACACGCACACATACCATACACCACACACACACACAAACATACACACACACCACACACACACCCCCACACACACCCCCCCCACACACACCCCACACACAAACATACACTGCACACACAGATACACCACACACACACACACACACACCACACGCACACATACCATACACCATACACACACCACACACACACACCCACACACACACACCCCACACAAACATATACCGCACATATACACTACACACACAGATACATACACCACACACACCCCCGCCACACACACACCCCACACACAAACATATACCATACAGACACACCACACACACACACACACACATACACACACACACACGGACGGAGGCTTCTGGTCAGCAGCTCCCCTGAGCTCCCAGCCAGAACCACCTGGTCAATCCACAGAATCGTGAGAAATAATACATTTTTATTGTTTTGAGTCACCACATTTTGGTTTTGTTGTGACACAGAATTGGGTGGTGGAAGCAGGGCCGTTTCTGCTCTGCAGGTGGGAGCGAGCCAGCCTCTGGAGGGATACAGGGTTTGATGGCTCTGGGGCTTTGGAGGGACAGAGATAAGGGCAGATAAAAAGCAAGGTTTTTATATTTTATTTATTTTTATTATTTACTTATTTGGCTGCACTGCACAGCATGTGGGATCTTAGTTCCCTGACCACGGATTGAACCCATGCTCCCTGGGGGATTGAACCCATGCTCCCTGCAGTGGGAGCATGGAATCTTAACCACTGGACCACCAGGGATGTCCCTCCCCCCTCAAAAAAAAAGGCAAGTTTTCTAAAAGTATATTTATATTTATAAGAGCAATGTATTATGTGGCAACAACTCAGATATGTCAGAAAAGCTGAAAATGACAGCAGCTGCATCTCATCTGCCGTACTTGCCCACCTGTCCCAGTCCCCAGAGACAGCATCTTTTGGAAGTTCCAGTTTATGTTTTTCCTCTAGACTCCAAATCACAAACTTATACCTCCCTTCCTCAATTACCATCGTTAGACAATAGCTATTCACCCCACCATGGTTAAGACGGGGATTCAGCTCCCTACTCCCAATGTGTCAACTTTCGATGACTATTTTTGTTTCTATAGGAGCACCTCCTATTCCAACACCAGTTGCCGATGTAGCTCTCGATTCCCAGCTTTGTAGGATGAGGATATTGGCACCCCCTCCCGTTCTTCTGCTCTTCTCCTCCCTCCTGTAGCCCATATTTGGGCTCTACTTGGACCACTCCAGAGCTCCGCATCGTTTAACTGAGGGTGCAGTGACTTCCTGGAGGAACGTCCATGAATTCCTCAAAATTAGGTGCAGAATGGTGTGTGAGTTCGTTCCATTTCCCCGGGGAGAGTTCAGAACTTCCATCAAATTCTTGAAGGGATAAGACCCAAAGGTGGAGTATTGGGCCCTACGCTGGTTGTCTCCCATCTGCCCCCAGACCCACCCTCACCTCCCCCCGCCCCTCCCCTGTGCCCTAGGGGCTGACACAGAGCACCAGTAGTTCTCACGCACTTGACGTCTGTCTGGGTTCAGCGGGAGCCCAGGCAGGACTCAGAGGGGCGGGGAGAGCAAGGAGGTCACAGCTCCTTCTCAGCAGGGCCATCTTGGGCTGGCTGTGTCTCGCCAAAGGATGCTGCTCCACACGTGCACTGTCTCCTGGGGCGTCCCGCATAGGGGTGATAGCAGCCTGGTTGGTCCCAGCCCCTGGTCACTGCTTTGTCCCTCTGGTCCCACCCCACCCCACCCACGCTCATGTACGTTGTCCCTTTGGAACACACCTTGAATTTTCCTAATCTGACGGTGGCATCTGTTTCCTGTTGGGACTCTGTCGTTGATGTTTCCTTGGACACAAACCCTGAGTCTGTGGTCGTGTGCTCTTGGCAAAGGGAGAAGTTGAACTGCGATGCTGTCTTCACGGGGGTCTGAGCTGACCCTGTGGGAGATCTGAATCTGGGAGGCCTTTATTCTTATCTCAAACCCAGGCAAGGGGCCAGGCCTTTACCCCACCCCCAAACGACCAGCCATTAGATGCCGGGAGGGGGTGCAACCTTAGGCCAAGTGGATGCCTTCAGGGGAGGGCAATTCCCGGGAAGGGCCTGCCGGCAATGGGTACCAGCCTTCCCTGGGGCAATGAGAGCCTATTGTCCAAGGGGGATGGGTGAGCACACGTTGGAGCCCACTGCACACCTGACCCTGGTCTGGCCTTCTACACTGAGGCTTTTGTTCCCTGCGTCCCCGTTGCTAGCCCTGTCTGGCATATAGTAGGTGCTCAGTAAATGCTTGTTGAATGAGAGAGTTGAGTAACAAGCTTCTTTGATATTTTAAAATTCATAACCGCAGAGCTCCTGTGTACCACTATTGTTTTTCTTCTTAACTATTTGTTTTGAAATACTTCCACAGAAAACTTATAAAAACAGGGCCAAAAAGTCATCAGATTTCCTAATTATTAACATTTTGCATTGTCCTCTCTCCATATATATAAAACATATATATATAGTATATATGTCTAATATACACATGCACATATAACTCTCATGCTGTTATTAATTTCTTTTCTTTTTTGTTATTTATTTATTTAAATTTTATTATTTATTTACTTATTTTTGGCTGCGTTGGGTCTTCGTTGCTGCATGAGCAGGGGCTACTCTTCTTGCGGTGCGCGGGCTTCTCATTGCGGTTGCTTCTCTTGTTGCGGAGCACGGGCTCTAGGCACGTGGGCTTCAGTAGCTGTGGCACGTGTGTCTAGAGCACAGGCTCAGTAGTTGTGGCGCACAGGCTTAGCTGCTCTGCGGCATGTGGGATCTTCCCGGACCAGGGATCAAACCCATGTCCCCTGCATTGGCTGGCAGATTCTTAACCACTGCGCCACCAGGGAAGTCCCGCTGTTATTAATTTCTGAAACACTTGAAAATGTTGGAGAGTCCTGCTGCTTTACTCATAAATACTTCAGTGTGTATCTCCCAAGCACAAGGGCATCTTCCTACACATGCTCAGTACAGTTTATCAAATTCACGAGCTATGGCATGGACTCAGAGCTATGATCTACTGCGTGATCCAAGGACGCGTCCCCCAAGCTGTGCCTAGAATGTCCTTTATAGAAACCCTCCCATCCTTGAGTTAGGGTCCAATCCCAGATCACACTGCCTTCAGCCTGTATGTCTCTCTAGAGCCCTATGTCCTTTATGATGCTTTTGAGGACCACAGACCGATTGTTCTGGGGAGCGGCCTCCTGCTTGGGTCTGTTTCCTCGGGGATGAGATTTGGTTGTGCCTTTTGCCGGGAAGCTGATCATTCCTCAGCCCCGGACGTAGCAGGTTCAAAGTTCACGGCACCTCTCATCCCACAGGGAGGAGTGCCCATTCCCAGTTTCTACTCTAAGTCAAGGTCCAAGGGTTAAAGAATTCATCGAGGTCACACACTTACAGAGTGACTGAGCTGAGGTGACATCGATGCCTTTAGCCGCAGCTCAGAATCTTCCCCATCACAGGCGATGAAACGAGTGACAGTGACAAACACGTTTTTCCCTCGGACTTGGCTGGCCTTCGTCACCCAGCCTTGGTTGTGTTCACTGGGTAATGGCTGGGGAGGCGTCCAGAAGATGCTGGAGGCCCGAGAGGCTAAACTGATTTTCTTAAGAAAGCACTTAGAGCTACTCTCAGAGGGGAAGTCTCCTGGAGAAGGGAGGTAGGAGAGAGCGAGTGGGGAGGAGGGGACGAGGCAGGCAGAGGGCTGCGGAGCCTGCAGGGGAGAGCGGAGAGCTCCCTATGCTGCGGGGCTCTGGGGAGAAAGAATGGTGGCGCCCCGGGTTTTGAATATTCCCTCTCTTCCCCCCTCCCCACCCCTTCTTCTCCTGTGTTTGCCTCTTCCAGATACTTTAGAAAAACACTTTCAAGGCTTTGGGAGAGGACCGTGTTTCATGTGAATTCAACCCTGTTCGCCTGGCCCCGAGGAGGCCGGGTTGTACTCTGGTTACAAGCGAATGGAGGTGGTTCCGTTTGGGTCACCATAAGGGCTGTTTCTACGCAGTAAACATGGGTAAAATCTGTTGTCCTGAGGGGTTTCCAAGGGCTTCTGCAGACCCAGCATCGTCGGGGTTGTTGAGTTGAAGACGACTACAGAAAGTCTTCTCTATTCCTTCTGATTATTTCACGGGTGTGAGTTTTCTGTCCCCAAACAGGCTGGACACCCCAAGGCCAAGCCCTGGGCAGGGAGGGGCCTTTGGCCTCCTGCATCCTGCCTGCCAGAGTCTCTCACCTCTTTGGGCCTCAGCTCCACCTGTTAAGTGGGGCTATAAATACCGACTCTCAGATGGGATGTGTATGACGATTAAAGGGGACAATGCGTCATAGTGTAAGGGACACATGGGTCTTTGGTGGCTTTTCATGTCCACCCTCATTTAGGATGACACCAGGCTAGATGGAGCACAACAGGGCTGAGGGGTGGCCCACCAGCCTGACCAGGGCCCAGGCGTCTCATGCGCAAAACACACTCTTGGCTTTCCCTGTCCTGCCTTCCCTTTGTCACTGTGGGGACAGGTGACCAAGAGGGGCTTGAGGCCTTGGAGGGTCCATGAAGGTTGCTGGGCCTCGTGCAGGGAGGCTTTGGAGAAGCCCCGTCCCCAAATTCTCCCCTACAGCGGCCACTGGAGAGCGCCTCATTCTTTGTCTGGAAGATGGAACTGTTTTCAGGAATTGGCCATTAACTTTTCTCATTTTTCTGGGAGGATAACTCCTCAGAGCAAACTAACAAGTCACTGCAAATCCCCAGCTGTAACCTCGGAGCCTAGGGTACCACGGCCCTTGGCCATGTGTCCCTCGTGTGAAAGCGAGCTGGCTGTGCAGCTGGGGCTGCCCCTCCCCGTCCCCCCCATTCCGGCCAGGCTCCCCCTGCACCCGGGCTGCCTGCACCTGCTCCTGCTTCCCTGTCTGGATCAGGTCAGCCCCTGAGCAGAAGCCTTCACGGCTCCCCGTTGCCCAGTGGATGAAGTCCTCAGCTCTGCTTTCAAGTCCAGCTGCTTTGCCTTTTCTGATCAGATCTTCAACCATTCTTCTCCATGTGTCCCGCCTCTGGCTGGGATGGGTCTCCCATGCGCCCTGGGCTTTCCCAGCCCTGGGTCTTTCCCCAGACTGCCCCTCCTGCCTGGGAGGTCTTCACACATCTCTTCCCACCCCCCAAACTCACCCCAAACGCCATCATCTTCAGGAGGTACCACCCCTCATCCCACCCCGACCGGACATGGTCTCCCCTGCAGCTTGTTCTCGGCATTGACCACACCCACCTTGTTTTTACCCTTTGGAAACCATCAGTGGGGACCGGAGCCAATGTGCACCAGCTTAGGTTCAGTAAAGTCATGTTGGCCATTTGAAATCCACCACTGGGGAAGGATTCATGCCAGGAAACTCAACAAACACTGCAAATCTGCCCCCTCCCGAGAGCTGGCTTAGCAGCAGCCCACTGGATGTGCATCTTCCTTATTCCATTCCCTAGACTGTGAGCCTCACAGGAGAAGGTGGAGCCTCTCTGCACGTCCATCTACCCTCCCATCAGCACCTCATCACATGCATCACCCTCAGTAGGAACTTCAGTTTGGTCAAGTGGATCAACTCACGCAAGGCGAGGATCTATTGAACGGGACGTGGGGTGGGCAAGGGACAGGGGTCAGGAGAGGAGAGAGCCTTCAGAACAGTACTAAACATTAAGCCTCCAAAAATCATCTTGTTATACCTCAAGATGTCGTAGACCAAACGGCCTCACCATCTTCTGGCCTCTTATCTTACCTCCCTTGTTTGAAAAATCATAACAGTTAGAATTTTGCCATCTGTGATAAAGATGGCTATACATCCTCTGCTGTCCTTCCCGTTGAAACGCAGAGCCTCTGTCCCTTCTCTGTGAATTAGGTGAGGCTCTGTGGCCACTCGACCAGCAGAAAATGGCAGCAGTGCTGCTGTCCTAGTTTCCAGGCCCAGGGCTTATGTGTCTGGGAGCTTCCATCTCCTGTCTGGGAGCCCTGACCTGCCATGAGAGAAGTTTGACCACCCTGAGCTCATCATGCTAAAGGGGCCACAGGTGAGAGTGCCGGCAATAGTCCCAGCAGAGACCAGCCTTCCAGCTGTCCCCCCCAAAGTACCAAAACACAAGTGAAGCTCCTTCAAACCAGCAGCCCACCAGCTGGTCACTGAGTAACCACCATAGATGCCACGAGGAGCAGAAGAATTGCCCAGCCTAGCCCTGCCTGAATGCTTCACCCACGACATCATCAGAGAGCATGGAATGGTGTGCTGCTTGGGGTCGCCAAGCTTTGGAGTCTTTTGTTATGCAGCAGTATTCACTCACTTACTACATTTTAGACACTGTGCTGGGAGTTTTACTTGCTTTATCCTGGTCAACCTTCACACCACCTCCGTGGAGCAAGCCTTATTATAATCTCCTTTTTACAGAGGAGGGAGCTGAGGCATAGAGAGGTCGAGAAAATATCCCAAGGTCACATCAGTAGAGGCCTAGACCTCAGCAAGGGAGGGGGACACTGCCTTGGACTCTGTACTCTAGTGGGCTCTGCTCTGGCCCTTCCCTGCTCTGCCCCTCGCCAGGGGGTAAGGAGGCTAGGGGCTGGGGGACATGCCTACCCAGAGCCTGTGAGGCCTCCAGGACCAAGCCTCGTGTATCTGGGACCCTAGATCTCTTGCCCCAGTGGCACGAGGCCTCTTCCCAGGGCCCGTGCGGGTCTCCTCCCTGACCCTCACCACATCCCCAAAGGCAACCCAGGACTGGAGCAGGTGCAGGGGTGGCCGAGGGGCAGCTCTTTGTGGAAGGGTTGGTGGAACTTGGACTCGGGGCTGGGAGGTCGTGTGCACGTGTAGGAGGCCTTTGCAGGGCAAGACAGAGTGGTTGCGGGCAGGCCAGGGGCCAGGCCTTGGCCTGGGTCATCTCTCCCCACCTGGCCACGTCCTGCAGTGGATCTCCATGGAGGCCTAGAAGGCTGAATTCAAACCTGACCTCCTGGCCCTTTAGGAAGAATACAGTCAATGTAGGGACATGGAGCATATTTTACTGAATGGCTCATTAGCTTGAGTTATAACATTTAGATATTCAGACACATGGGACGTGGGCCTCCGTTTGGCCCCCGTGACTCAGGCCTGTGAGTGCAAGGGACAGACCAGCAGGCACAGCTGACAGTGGCCAAGCCAGGGCCCGGGCCCAGGGCTGACTGAAGCCAGGAGAGCCACACGACCTCCCTCTGAGCTTATCGCCCAGAGAAGAGTACAGGTGGGGATGGACATGCTAAGAGAGAAGCAAAATGGTCATGCTTTCAGGAGCGCGGCTAATAGCATGGGACCATCTCAAACTCATTCCCAGCTTGGACTAAATGCAGGTGGTGCCGAGCCAGGCAAACTGCGAGGATGCTGGATTTAGGGAATCCAGTTGCTGGAGGAGCAGGTGGTGGGAACTTCTAGGAGAGAAAGGAAGTGTCTTCAGGGCCCCGCCCTGACCCCGTAACCAGAGCTAATGATGAGGCCGAGACTAGTGGACAGCCAGCCCTGTTTGTGGGCGCAGCTCTGGGGCCTCCTCCAGCCTGGGCATCCCTCCCCCACTGGGCCAGCTGCAGCTTCAATTCCACATGTAGGGGGTCTGTTTGCCCTGTTGCCAGCTAAAAAGGGGCCTGGATGGCTGGGGCCCAGGCCAGAGGGGTGGGCAGGGCTGGGGTGCTGGTCAGGAGGCCTGTGTTTCTTGGCCAAAGGAAAAATTCAAGAAATATGTGGTTATGATTTAAAGAAAAATCAAAGGGAGACAGGAGCTCGGGACGTGGGAAATTCTTTCCAAAGTCAGCTTTGGGGAGAGGGGGTATGCATTTAGAGCCCCAGCTTTTTCCAGCCTTCTGGGGAGCCACGTGGCAGTGACGCTTGTCCTCTCTGTGGCCAGAGGTGGACTTCAGATCGTGTCCTCCTCTCTCAGTAGGACATTCTGAGCGCATGAGGTAAAGCGCACGGAGCGGGGTTGCCAGGGCACTGGCTCCGCCAGGGACCTCCTGGGAGGAGCCTCTGTCCTTGCTGATGCAGCCTCTTCCTCGCAGAGTGGAGAGGGGGCCGTTCTCGAGAGGCTCCGAGTTTATTCTTCTTGATTTTCTGGTCACTGGGATGCAGTGGCTGAGGCCCCTCCTAATTCAGGTGCCCGGGCCTGAATGAGCACATGTAGACCCATCCCACGTGGCTGAGCTGCAGAGACCCTAATTCATGCCCCCAAGGGGGAAGGGGCAGAGACTAGACCAGACGGCGGGGAGACAGCTGTTGGCGGCATCTAAGAACAGCTGGAGTGAATCTCCTTCCTCCGGTTTCTCAGCCACGGTGAGAAGCCTCCACTGGACCCAAACCAGCAAAGGCAGGGCCAGGCGTCCAGGGAGGAGCCACCAGGCGGCAGGCCCTGTTCCCTGCGGGGCGGGGGATGGTGGCTGTGGTGTCCCTGGCAGACGGCACTCGGCTTCCGTTCGGGTCGGTGGGCCAACAGAGGAGGACCCTCACCCTCTTGCGACGTGCAGGGACTCTGAGGGGGTTGCCACTCCTTTTCCTGTGGGGGCTATGGAGCCCACCCAGAGAATGTGGCCTGCGAATTCCAGCCCTGGCCTCCTGGGGGCCCGGAGTTGTCTCCCAGGCAGCTCCCCAAGAGCCACGGGGTCAAGTGACTTGGAGGAGGCTGGGATGAGGGTGTCTAGTCCAGGAGACACCACCTCGCCGTAGCTGGGGAGGCTGGCTTAGGTTTCAGACGCACAGACATAGGTCAAAGCTTTTGCTCTGCTACTCATCACCTTCAAAAGCATCTTCCCCTCTCCCTTTATTTTTCGGCCAACATTCATGGAGGGTGTATTAGTTTCCCGGGGCTGCTATAGCAAATTGTCAGAAAACTACACACATACACACACACACACACACACACACACACACACACACGTGTATATTTTTTATTGTAGTAAAATATACGTAACATAAAGTTTATCGTTTTCCTGGTTATTTTTCCGATTTTAGGTGGCATTAAGTACGCTCGTTGTTGCGCAACCATCAGAGATGGACCAGGAAGGCTCATTCTCAGGCCCCTGGGCCTCAGGGCATCATTCAGGGGTGGCGGGGGGAGAATCTTGTAGGAGGTGCCTTCACCTCACCTTCCTCCTTCCACGTTTCCTTACGGAGCTCTGAGGAACAGGACCCCAGAGGGGGAGACGGGAAGGACTGAGAACGCGGCGAGCCCAAAGTAACAGCCCAGAGCCGGCATGACCTAGTGACCTCGAAGAGGATGACCACCCCGCTGCCCCCACTGCAGGCTCTACCCTGTCATGTTGCCACGACACCCACCCATGTTCTCCTTTCCCTCTAGACCAGTGGTTCTCAGAGTCTGGCCCCTGGGCCAGCAGGACTTGTTAGAAATGCGAAATCTTAGCCTTCACTCTGGATCCAGTGGACCGGAGAGGAGAGGTGGGACGCAGCACCTGTGTTTTAACAAGCCCTCCAGGTGACTCTGATCTACACTAAAACGAGATCACTAAAATGCTCTGGGTCTTCAGAGAAATCCTGTTTTGAAAGAACTTACTACCCCCTCTACAAAGCTACCATTTACTTACCAAAAGTTCCATGCATCAGTAAAACAAGGAATCTGACAGACCCAGCAAGATCCTGTGAGTCTGACTGCAAGTGAGCTGCCTAATGGTCCTTCTACGCTTGGATTTGCTTGGCCTGCACAGATTTAAAAAAATTCGTTGCCATCATTAAAGAAATAGAAGAATTCACATAGAAATCCGTATTTCAATATTTCTTGAAAAAAATTGGTGTGTCTGGCACTCCGGGTGCTCCATGTTGCCACGTGAGAGTGGATCGGGGCAAAGCATGGGCTCCCTAGTCAGCCACAGTCCCCACTCCTCCTGAAGGTCAGGAGGGAGCCCCACCTGACTAGTTCCCTCATTTAGTCACTGCACTGGCTGCTGCAGGGATCTTGAGTTTTGAGACCCTCTACGTGAATGGAAGCCACAAACTGTAGCCCACTGTGATGGTTAATTGGATGTGTCACCTTGGCTAGGCCATGGAGGTTGCAAAGCAAATGAGCAGTCTTATAATATTATTACTAATTCATAAATAATAAGAACAATGATGTTATTAACAATAACAATATTTGTTGGGTGTTTATCATATGCCAGACACCATGCTAAAGGCTTTCTTCTAATTAAATATCATTCACCTGATACAAGCATTGTTACTCCAGCTTTCTTTTGATTTCCATTTGCATGGAATATCTTTTTCCATCCCTTCACTTTCAGTCTGTATGTGTCCCTAGGTCTGAAGTTGGTCTCTTAAGACAGGTCTTGTTTTTGTATCCATTCATCCAGTCTATGTCTTTTGGTTGGGGCATTTAATCCATTTACATTCAAGGTTATTATCGATATGTATGTCCCTATTACCATTTTATTAATTGTTTTGGGTTTGTTTTTGTGAGTCTTTTTCTTCCTTTGTGTTTCCCGCCTAGAGAAGTTTCTTTAGCAGTTGTTGTGGAGCTGGTTTGGTGGTGCTGAATTCTCTTAGCTTTTGCTTGTCTGAAAATCTTTTGATTTCTCCCTCAAATTTGAATGAGATCCTTGCCGGGTAGAGTACTCTTGGTTGTCGGTTTTTCTCTTTCATCACTTTAAGTATATCCTGCCACTCCCTTCTGGCTTGCAGAGTTTCTGCTGAGAAATCAGCTGATAACTTTATGGGGATTCCTTTGTATGTTATTTCTTGTTTTTCCCTTGCTGCTTTCAATATTTTTGCTTTGAATTTAATTTTTGTTAGTTTGATTAATATGTGTCTTGGTGTGTTTCTCTTAGGGTTCATCCTGTATGGGACTCTCTGTGTCCTGGACTTGGGTGACTAGACATTTCACCAAAGAAGACATACAGATGCCCAAGAAGCACATGAAAAGATGCTCAACATCACTAATTATTAGAGAAATGCAAATCAAAACTACAATGAGGTATCACCTCATACTGTTCAGAATGGCCATTATCAAAAAAATCCAGAAACAATAAATGCCGGTAAAAAAGGAACACTTCTGAACTGTTGGTGGGAATGTAAATTGATACAATTACTATGGAGAACAGTATGGAGGTTCCTTAAAAAACGAAAACTAGAACTACCCTATGACCCAGCAATCCCACTACTGGGCATATACCGTGAGAAAACTATAATTCAAAAAGAGACATGTACCACAATGTTCATTACAGCACTATTTACAGTAGCCAGGTCATGGAAGCAAACTAAATGTCCATTGACAGATGAATGGGTAAAGAAGATGTGGCACATATATACAATGGGATATTACTCAGCCATAAAAAGAAACGAAACTGAGTTATTTGTAGTGAGGTGGATGGACCTAGAGTCTGTCATACAGAGTGAAGTAAGTCAGAAAGGGAAAAACAAATACCGTATGCTAACACATATATATGGAATCTAAAAAAAAAAGGTACTGATGAACCTAGTTGCAGGGCAGGAATAAAGACGTAGACATAGATAATGGACCTGAGGACACAGAGCGGGAAGGGGAAGCTGGGGCAAAGTGAGAGTAGCATCGACTTATATACACTACCAAATGTAAAATAATTAGCTACTGGGAAGCAGCAGCATAGCACAGGGAGATCAGCTCGGTGCTTTGCGATGACCTAGATACGTGGGATAGGGAGGGTGGGAGGGAGGTTCAAGAGGGAGGGGATATGGGGATATATGTATGCATATGACTGATTCACTTTGTTGTACAACAGAAACTAACACAGTATTGTGAAGCAATTATACTCCAATAAAGATCTATTAAAAAAATCTCATTCAATCTTTGAAATAGGCTTATAGGACAGGTACTACCAACGTCACATCTTTGACTGACGGAACAGTCACAGTGAAAAGTAACTGGTTCAAGTTCACCTAGCTCATGAGTGTCAAGAACAAGGTTTGAACCAGGAGTCAGATTTCAAAGCTCATGAGTATAACCATTATAACATACTGCTATGCCAGAGCATGAGCTTCACCTTGAGTTTCCAAATAATATTATGCGGTAGAATCCCCTGGGGTAAAGAAATCAGAGGCCCTGGATTGTAATTCAGGTAGTCCTTGGATCACAGTTTGCCACATCCAGTTGCACAGGTCGTGCACTGTAAAACTGTACTCAGTGCACCAACCTCCAAAGTGCTGCAGGCAATGGAGAGGGAGATGCTGATGCTTCCCATCATCCCTAGAGGTAGAGAGAAGTGGTGGTATATTTATACAATGAAACACTCTACAGCAATGAAAAGGAACAAATAATACCTGCAACAATATGGCTGAATCTCAAAAACTTGTTATTGTATTGAGAAAAAAAAGCCAGACACCCAAGAGTATATCTTATACAACTGCATTCATAGCGGAGAAACCTGGTAGACACAGTGTTAGCCTAGTGATCAAGGTTAACATCACCAGTATTAGGACATATTGGCATCATGAACCCCTTGACATTATGACACAAGATCATCTTAATGGAATTCTTGCCAAAAAATGCATAATCTCCCTCCAACTATGAGACAACATTGAACAAACCAAAGTTGAAGGACATTCTACAAAATAACTGACCAGTACTCTTAAGTGTCAAGGTCCTTGGAGACCAGGAAACACGGAGTATCTGTCCCAGACTAGAGGAGACTAAGAAGAAACAACCACTGAATGAAATGTGGGATCGTGGATAAAATTCTGCACCAGAAGGACATTATTGGAGGAAAGGTGAAATTTAGTACCGTCTGCAGCTCAGTTACCAGATGTTAACTTGAATCACCGATGCTAATTTTCTGTACTTAACAACCATGCTGGGTGATGTGAGGCGCTAACATGGGAAGAGGCGGAATGAGGAACATACGGGAACTCTGTATTATTTTTTGCAACTTTCCTCTAAGTCTAAAATTAGTTCAAAATTCAAAGCTAAAAACCAAAACAGCCCAATAATCTAGGCAGTGAGCTGTCCGTGCCGTTGACCCAGCTCCTCCCACAGGCCACTCTGGAAGCAGGGATGCAGACAGTCTGGAAAAGTCCGTGGGTGACCAGACATAACAATGCAGCTCTGCAGCAAGAGGAAAGCCTGGGTTCACTGAATGCTTTTGCAGAAACACCAAAATGTAGCCGACGAGGACAGTTTTATTTTATTTAAAAAAAAATTTTATTGGAGTATAGTTGATTTACAATGTTGTGTTAGTTTCTGCCGTACAGCAAAGTGAATCAGTTATACATATACCTATATCCACTCTTTTTTAGATTCTTTTCCCATATGGGCCATTACAGAGTACTGAGGAGCGTTCCCTGTGCTATACAGCAGGTCCTTATTAGTTTTCTATTTCATACATAGAGGACAGTTTTAGGCTCTCACTTCTCTGTCAGATGACGGCTGCTCTCGAGCTATGCACGCGCCTGGTGAGGAAGCCTTTCTGCCAGTTGCCGGCCTGCTGTGCCCTGGGGTGCAGGCGTTGGGGGGTGTTCTGACCCCACCCAGCAAGGGGGTCGTCTCTCTGTGGAGAAGAGACAGGGCGAGGGCAGCCCGCTGGCCCCCTGCACAGGGACCAGGGTAGGACGTGGTCTCCTTCCTTCCCGTGACACCCCTGACTCTGGGGCTACACTGTCCCGCGTTTGGCACCTGTCCCTTCTGGTTTCCAGTGAGTGCTGTGCCCACGGAGGCTCGTGAGCGTCTCCCCTAACCTGGCTGACTGGACCTGGCTCGGTGGGCTGGGCCTCTGCTAGGGATCTGGGCCTCTCATGGGGAAGGTGTTTAAACTGATCCTCCAGGGCAGACGCATGGGCCCCTTTCTGCTTTCAACCCCCTGGAGTGTCTAGAAGGATATAGTTGAATCTCGGGGATCCCCTTGAGCCGTGGGAATCCCAGACGATCGGCTCCTTTGCTGAGAAATCGCTCCGAACTTCTCTGTGGATTCTCACCTCCCCCTTCCACCTTAATCACACGTTTCTCTCTTGATTCTAGAACTTTCTGGTGCTGCTCTTGGACTGTTTGGGGATTTGGTCTCTGCCTTAGGTTGGGTTCTCCAGGATCAGACCCCGAAACAAACGTTTCGAGGGCAAATCGTTTATTTGGGAGGTGATCCCAGGACAGAGCGGTAAGGATGTGTGTGGGGAGACAGAGAGGGAGGGAGGTGATGAAGGGGGTGGGGTTGGTCAGTGCCCACGGTGGGCAGCTGAGCTCAGGCATGCTGCGGCATCTGGGACGAGTCCACGGAGCTATACCACCACCTCCAGCCCAGGGGGCGAGGGCGCGGGGTATTTGCTCGATTGTACACTGTTGAACAACATTTGTACGCTTCTGATGGCCACGCCTGCGTGTGGGTGGAACGGGCTTAGCCAGAGACATCGCTCAACTCAGCTGGGCTGGTGTTGGCAGCTGGGTGTGGCTGGAGCTCCCAGGGGTGGCACAACTTGAGGACGCTGACAGCACCTACACGTCCCGAGGGAGGAACAGACCACATCTGAGATCAGGAATAGAAATCAAGATTCCCAAGCTCCCTCAGGAGAAGGTTGGAGAAGCAGAGCCGGATCCATCCTACTGTCCAGGGGCGCCCCAGCGCGTCCAGGTACCGCTGAGAACCTGGGGCCCCAGGGAGGATCTGGGGCGTCCGGAGGCCGTCCTGGCCCCTGAGCTGTCGGGTGGCTCAGCGTCCTCACTGCTTGGAGCCGCCCTTTCTCTTTCCATCTGTGAATAGCACCAAACCATTTTGAAAACAGATTCCTTAAAATATTTCTGTTAAAAGAAACAAAAGCACCACCTCCTTATTGGTTGTTTTTTTAAGAGCAGTCAACCCGTGAGCAGCAGCCTCTTCCGGCTTCGGGGCCTGATGCTTGCAGGGGCCGCCAACCTCACCCACCCAGGGGTCTGCTTGCTCATCCCCCAAATATGCCAGACACGAGACGGCATTCCTGTAGATTTTTGTTTTCAGATAGAAAAGGTGTTGTTGCAGAAATGAGAGCACAGATCGCCACCAGAATCCTTCACTGTCTAGGGTTGTCCTCTGGGTTCCCGCTGAGCCACTAGGATGGCTCTGAATAATGGAATCTTCTGGGATGGTGGCAGGGTTTAATCTGTGCTGTCCATGATGGCAGCCACATGTGGCTACTGAACATTTGACATGTGCTCAGTGCATCCAAGGAACAGAATTTTTTAATTTCATTTTAATCGAAATAGTTTACATTTAAATAGCTACATGTAGCCTCATGTGGTTACAAAATTGGACGGTGCAGATCTTGAGCAAAGGAAATCCTGAAGCCTGGTGGTCTCCCCGGCCGCATAGGTAGAGTCAAACGTGTGCACACACGTGCAGGGCTGGAGCCCAGATAGCAAGCATCTTCTTCCCAGCTCATGTCTTCTCGAAGAGCCAATTCAAGTTGAAGAAGTTATCATGTCCTGCCCTTTGCCTGGAGTAATGACCTTGACCTCAATCAACTAGCATCTCCGAGCCCACCCGTGTCAGGAGTCTGCTCTCCATGACTCCCTGCTAAGGAGCTGGGGTCGCACTATTTACCCCCATTGTCTTGGAGGGGGAAACTGAGGCTCGGCAAACTCCACTGCTCTGCCTGAAATTCACAGCAAAAAAGTGGTCAAGTCAGGGTTTGAACTCTAGTCCATGGAGGCCCGTGATCCCTGGGCATTTGGGTTTTTCCCTAGAAGGAGGTGGTGTTGCCCTGAACTTTCCAGCACACTCTTTCTCAGATCTCCTGGCAGGCACTCACTGGGGAGGGTCCAGCAGACGCCCTGGGGTTGGGCTGGTCAGCGCAGGAAGCTCTCTGCTCCCTCGGGCCTCACAGTCGTGGACTCCTGACCACTGGCGGCATCTCTGCCCTGACACCCCCCTGCCCCCCACCCATGAACCTCATGGTAAAGATACCAAAGAATAACAAGAACTGGAGCTCTGCAGTCAGAGGGACAGCATGTGTTTTCCATTTTCATCTTTCTCTTCCCTGATTCTCTAGACGTGGATTAAATATAAAAATGAACTTCCTCTTCTCAATACACTGTAATGACCTATATGGGAAAAGAATCTAAAAAAGAGTGGATGTACGTATAAGTATAACTGATTCGCTTTGCTGTACACCTGAAACTAACACAACACTGTAAATCAACTAGACTCCACTAAAAATTTAAGGAAAAAAAAAAAGAGAACCTCCTGACTGAAGGCCTGGTAGACACTGTGAAGCGTGTCCAAAGGAGAGATTAGTCCTCAGAGAATTTCTGTAAAGCCATTTCTTATTTTAAATAAACCCAAACCCCCCAAAACTCTCAATGATAAAATTCACACACGTTCCTTACGGAAAACTTGGAAAACAGACAAATACAGAGAAATAATATGCATTGTCGCTGTGCTCCAAGAATCTTCACTAACCACTTGTTACGTTCCTTTCCAGCTCTTTCTTTCCTTGCATGATTTGTTTTGCTTGTTGTAGTTGTGGCTGCAGATTTTAGGGGGAATTAGAGATTATGATTCAGTAAAGATTAAGGAGGATTTGGATCCTACCTGAAATCAAAGGAATAATTTAGATCACTGCTTTTCAAAACTTCTGGGGTGAAGGACCAGTTTTTAAACATTCCAACCCATCACCCGCCCCTGACCACAGGTGGACCTCCCTCTCGGGACCGGAAGCAGCACATGCCACATGAGCTCACCAGCGTGTTCGCCATCACCCCCCCGACCCCCGGCTACTCAGAGCCCTCCACACTATGCCTGGATGCTGCCACGCGAGCTCACCAGCGTGTTCGCCATCACCCACCCCCCTCCCCCCCCCGGCTACTCAGAGCCCTCCACACTATGCCTGGATGCCACAGCAATGCCAAACTGCTCTGAAAGTTTCTAAACTCCGGCTCTCAACATCCACACGTAATTCTTCATAGTAGCTCTGGTCTAGAGCTGGGGTCTGCAAACTACGACCCTTGGGCCAAGTCCTGTCCACCACTTCATTTGTGCTCAGGGCGATTTTTACTTTTGAAGTGGTTGGGGGAAAAATTTTTTTTTTAATTTCATGACATCTAAAAATTCTATGAAATTCAAATTTCAGGGTCCATAAACAAAGTTTACACAGCCGTGCCCCCCCATTTCTGCATCATCTGTGGCTGCTTTTGTGGGACCGCTCTGCAGACTGAGTAGTTAAGACAGAGACCCATTGGCCTGTGAGACCTAAATATTCACAATCTGGCTTTTGACAGAAGAAGGTTGGTGATCCCTGCTCTAGATCAATGATTCCTGAGTTTGCTGCCTCTCAGAATCACCGGGAGGTTTAAAAAAATACACACAGTTTGCCAGGCCTTCCCCAGCTCTGTGGACTCGGGGTCTCCGGGGTGGAGCCTGGGACTGTAGTTTTGGAAGGCGCCTAACCCCCAGGTGGTTCTGATGATTCATGGATCTGGACACTCCAGCCAGGTGTGCCTTGGAGATGTGCTTCTCGAGCCCCCAGGCTGAGTCACTGGGACGGTCCAGCAGCTTGACTCAGAGTCTCCTTAGGGACAAAACCTCTTCTGTCCTGAGCTGCCTGAGTTGTGGGCTCTGCAACAATGTTCTGGCAGGTCCAGCCCTTCCCAGGACACAGCTTGGATTCACACGTCCTGGCGGGGCCTGGCCTGGAGCCCCTCCTGCCATGGTGCAGCCCTCTGCACCAGGGCCCTCGGCTGTCCTGATGTCCCCTTAGCTTCTCCTGGTCTTGGGAGACTAGAATTCTTGGCCTACCTCAGGGGCGGCAGAGCCCCACAGCCTTGCATCCTCTGTGCTGGGCACCCGGCCTGCCTCCTCTGGGCTCCCGCCTCTCACTCTCTGGTTTATGTTTCTGGCACCAGAACTGGAGGCCCGAGCCAACTGCACTCATGGCCTGAGCCAGTTGTGTGGGGGAGTTGAGAGGCGTGAGCTGGAAGGGAGACTGACCACGAAGCAGGCCTCTCTCCTGCCGGCTCTTCTCTCTCCCCAAACGTCCTCATGACCGTCTTTATACAGTCATCCCTTGACATCTGAGGGACATTGGTTCCAGGACCCCTGTGGATACCTAAATCCGCAGATGCTCAAGTCCCTTATATAAAATGGTGTAGGACAGCTGGCCTCTGTATCCACGGGTTCCACATCCGCGGACCCACCAGCCTTGAATTCCACGGTTGGCTGAATCTCGGAAGCAGAGCCTGCGGATATGGAAACCCGCCTATATTTCCTGCTCTTTCTGGTTGTAGCCTCAGCTCTGCCCTCTCACTCTTTCCTTCTTGCTCCTCCTCTTCTCTCTGTCTTTCCCTCTTCCCCCGAAATATGCTTTTTCTCACTCCCTGGTTCCTCCCCTCCTGCCTTGAGTTTTCTAGCCAGACCCACTGCTTCCAGGCAGAGCTGAGCCTCTGCCTTGGAGGGCTGGTGCCTCCTCCAGAACGAGATGATGTTGGATCGGCTCTTTGCTGGCAGTGGCTCAGGTCTTCGGGCTGGACATGTTCACAGAGTTTATTCTGGGGAAATGTATTCAGGCCCTGCCCTCAGGGAGTTCACAGTTTATGGGCAAGTTGGACAAGCCACAGGCAATTTTAACAGTGTCCTAAAGGGTGATCCAGGGATCAGGATGGGGCACTGGGTAGGACAGCGCTCAGCAAGACATTGCAGAGTCAAGGAGAGTGTCTGAAGGAGCTCACCAGCTCTGCACGGTGGGAACTGGAGCTGGATTAGGTTCAGAGTGGAGAGCATCCCAGGAAGAGGGATGGCATGTATTCACAGAAGTCCCTGGTCATGCCCCAACTGAACCCTATGGAAGGATCTCAGGTGAGGGAGGGCCATGATCTGATGTGCACTTCAGACACCTCACCGGCATCTAGAGAGAAAGGGGTGCTTTAAAAGCAGGAAAGCCACTGGAGAAGAACTCTAGTGCAGAGAGGCGCGGCCTGGTCTAGGGCAGAAGGGTTGGAGAGGCTGGGAGGGCTTGGAGAAGCATTTAGGGCTTGGGGACTGGATGTGGGTCATGAGGGAGAGGCAGGAGAGAAGGGTGACATTCAGGTTTCCTGCACAGCTATCTGAATGGATGGTGTATGAGTCAGCCGCTTCTGTGATGATGCTGCATAACAAACAACCCCACAATCTCAGTGGTTTACATCAACAACCTTTTAACTTCATACTCATGAGACAGTAGTTTGGCTGCAGTTGGTTAATCTTTAGTGGGTTTGGCTGGGCTTGGTTGGGCTGAGCTTCTGGTTGGGTTCAGGACGCTCCACTTGACTTCATTGTGGATCCCAACCCAAACAGCCAACTCTTATCATGGAAAGTCACAGGAATGCAACCATGCAAGCATCTTTAAAAATCTCCATGAGTATAACATTAAGTTCAAAGGCAAATTCAAGGCCACCAGGAGAGACAGGAGATAAGGCTTCTGAGGACTGAGGGCTGAGGCTGATTTTCTCGAGAAAACCTAGTTCCTGCTCTTCCTGGGCCAAAAAAAGGTCACTCGTGATACATTTCTCAAGTCCTTAAAAGGATGCCAGGGAACAGAGGTGTGGTGACCAGAAATGGGCACAAATTGATGTCTACAGAAGTCTTTGTCCATCTAACAAATATAAATTGCACATCCACTCTGTGGCAGACTCACCTTTCCCCCTGTGGTGTACACATGCCTGCTGGAATCAAGACCTTACCGTAAAGCGTCTGTTGCCCTAGGATGGAATATAGACGTTTGGTGTCCTAAGATTTAGTTGTACCATCAAATTGTAACTTCAATTAGAATTTAACAATCAGTTATGTAAACTTTATAAACTTGAAATTGCAGTTTACTGTAACAGAGATCTAAAAAATAATGACTTAAATCCCCAAGCATTTGTTCTTTCACTTAATAAGAAGTTTAGAAGTAGGTGAGCCAGGGCAGAACCCAAGCTTGTTACGTATTTCTGCTCCATTGTCTGTAGTAAGTAGCTTCTGCCCTCAGAGTGTCTTCGTGGTCCAATACGGCTGCTGGAGCTCCAGCCATTGTATGAACTGTAGTCTGGAAGAAAGACAAAAGGCAAAAGAGGTAGTTCTCTTAATTGAGACAGGTGTCTTTGAAGCAGGTTTCCTGGAAGCCCCACCAACACCCACGCTTACATCTCACTTAGTCACACGTCCACACCTGGTTACAAGAGAGATTGGGAAATGTGAGTTTGTCTGGATACATTCTTTCCCTGAATATAATCAATGTTTTGTTATTGTGCCAGAAAGTGAGAACAGATATTGAATGGCAACCAGCACTTTCTACCACACTCTCCAAATGTTATTTATGTTTGTTTTTTCCAAAACAGAGAAGCAGTGTAGCAGAGTGGGAAAAGGCCCTGGCTTGGTCTCAAGGCCAATCCCTCTACTTACTGGCTATGCCATCTGGGCAAAGTCACATAATCTCTCAGAGCCTTTGACTCCCTCATCTGCAAAATGGACTGTTGATCGTATTTCCCTTCCAGAAGTATCAGGAGAGACCCAGTGGGATCGAGAACTCTATGAATTATAACACACTATATAAAAATCAATAATACTGGTAGTAAAATTCAAAGTAGACCAAATACATCTTTGGACCAGAAGGGAACACCTGTTGGTTAGCTTCTCCCTGGACAGAAGTGATTCCCCTCTGTTCTCTGTGCTGCCCCTGCCCCAGCAGGCTGTGGGAGTGGGCGGGATTCAGGGTGTGGACGGGGCTGGGGCCCTGTAGATGCAGACAGTCCTCATGCCCTGGGGACAGTAGGTATCGTAGGAGAGTGTCTACCTGTGGATGGTGCCCCTTGATTCTGTGGTTCTCAGTGGTTCCATCTGACCATTGCTGTTTGGCAGAGGATAACCCCAAACCTACTGGCTTCAAATAATGACTCATTCCCTCTCATGCTTCTACGGATGGACCGGGCTCAGCAGGGCGCTTTCACTTTCGTCTTGTCAATCTCAACGGGGACTGCAGGCATCTGAAGGCTTGACTGGGCTGGACCCCCCAGAGGGTTGCCCCACGCCGGTGGCAGCTGACGATTAGCTGTCTCCTTGACAGCACCCTGCACCACGTGGTTTCTCTGTGTGGCTTGGGCATCTCACAGCATGGCAGCCGGCTTCTGAGTGGGAACCGTCATAAGAGCAAACATTCTTGGGTGAAGAAAGCGGTGAGCTAGACCAGAAGTGGCATGCATCACTCCCGCCAGGTTCAGGGGGCGGAGGAACACACTGCCCCTCCCTGTGGGGGAGCTGTGTGTATGGTAGGAAGGGTGGGGACTGATGGCAGTGTCTCAGAAACCAGGCACCACAGAGACCTTGGCTGTACGTTGAAATTGCTCAGGTGGTAAAGTGCTGCGACCCGAGTGCACACCCAGACACTGCTGGGTCTGGGAGTCTGCAGTGTGGGTATCACGATACAGAAAAGCTCCCGAGATGATGTTAATATGCAATCAATGTTGAGAACCATTGGCTTAATCCAACCCTGAAAAAAACCCAAAAGACCCTCAGGGAGGCAAAGACCCCAAGGCTTTGTCCACAAGGACTGGCATGCTCCTAATCAGACTTCAGGAGGCTGTGCTCGCCACACTGGTTTGGTTCCCATGAGACTTTCTCCTCATATGGCGGGAGACAGAGGAGCAGCACGAAAGCCACGGTGGGAAGAGTTGTTATTTACTGGGGAGGGGCGTGGGGTGGGCAGTAGAATTTATAAAACTACCTGGAAGCCTCCTTGATCCAGATTTTTGATCTGAAATCAATAGTTTGACCAGTTTTTTTCCACTGCATTTGCCAGGAGTTAACTTGTGTCAGAAAGTGGTGCAAGTTCTAATGAAAATGTCAGAAATCCTGTTTATAGAGCATTTTTGGTCAATCAGCCTACCAATAGTTAATATCTTTCCCCCAAATGGGCAGTACCTAACCATTCATTCCAACACATTCAAATGAATGAATTCCAACACGTTCATTTCAGGATGGAGGGGCAGGGAGCTTGCTCATGAATATTCATGGTTCTGCCCACTGGCCTCACACATTAGAAAATACTATTTATTCCTAAGGCTAATGAGCTCTTAAATTTCTTTTGTGCGGGAGAAAAAGGTTTTATTTTTCTGCATAATTTATTTTGGTGCCTGTCCAGTTTTTGGAAGGGATCTCTCCTTTAAGACCCCGGGTGCATTTCAAGAGCAGAGTGGAGTTTTAAATGAGCCCCGCACAGAGAAGCCCGTCAGCCTAGCGATGACATTGGTGAAGGCAGCGCCGGGAGACAGGTAGGCAGTAGGATGAGAAGTCCGCTGTGAGCCCAGTTCCCAGGGAGATCGGTGTCTACTGGGAGCCAAATAATCACCCCCCACACCCCGTGAAACGCATAAAACCTTGCCATGGAAGACAGCCATGGAAATTGAATGTGGACAATACATAATTGGAATTTGAGACTCTTATGCGTTGAAGGGACCTTATAAGACATCTTGTCCAATGACCTGTGAGATGTTGGAATGCCCGTTACACAGCACGGAAGAGGGGGGTTGTCCTTTCTCTCTCTCTCTCTCTCTCTCTCTCTCTCGTCCAGTTCTGCCATTACACAGCGTTCCTTACATCCACCCACACATCCTCTCTCCACCTTCCACCCTGCTCTGTGAACCACCTGACGCCCCACGTCCAAGGGGCTGGAATTCTGCAAATGCCATTTCCCAGGCTCTCTTACCAGCAGCTTCTGCTGAGCTTCCTCCAAGGGGAGGCGTGGACAGATACTGAAAAGCGGCCAAAGAGGAGGCTAATCTTATTCTTTCTGTTGCATACTGAGCCTCCAGCAGAAGCAGCAATAACGCAGGTTCCTGCTCAGGCGGCTCCAGGGGCCCTGGGTTATCCCATTCTCCCTGTTGTTCCAGCCCCAAAGGTGATCATGGCTTCCCGCAGGTATTATTCTCTGGGTGTCCTGATCTCTCCCTGTTTGCACCTTCCAATATCTTTGTAACAAATTCCCTGTATTAAATCTCTCCTGTTGGAAATACCTAAAGAGGTTCCTGATTCTCTGTCTGGACACTGAGTATTGAGATCGGAAGAGGACAATATAGCCAAGCTCAAATATTTGTTGTCACCGGGAAGAGGCAGAAATCTTTGTATAGTTCCAGTACCTGCACTAATACAGTTTTCTCTTCACCACGCCCTCCAGCAGATGCCTCTTCTCCCGTGATGCAGCATCCAGGTCTGTCTTCATCCTGGCCACTCTCCTCTGAGTACACTCCATTTGGTTACTGCTTATCAAGGGATGTCACAGGTGGTGCCCGATCCCCAGCTATGCCAGTCCAGGACAAGGAGCACAGGACTTTCACTTCCCTCTGTCTCAGCATCTTCCTTTGTGGGGCGAACCTGTGATCCTGTTGGAGACCTGCAGCCGACACACGGAATTATCCCTACACCTTCGTCACTGTGTTCTTGATAAGTCCTCACTTTTCCATCCAACACTTGTGTGCTTACTTTTGTTTTCTTAGTTTTTGTTTGGTTTTGGTTTTGGCCGCAGCTACAGGCAGTTGCGCTAACTCCCACTAAACCTCACTCACCCCGCTAAACAGTCCATCGTTCTGTAAGGTTCATGGAGGTTCCTTATTCTCTTGTGCAGCACACTTGCTACGCCTCCTGGTGTCCTGTCTTCTGTAAATATTCCAGGCGTGGCTTCTGTGTTATCGTCTCAGGCACTGATTTAAAACTACTGAATAGAACCCGACGCTGCATAATTGCCCACTCAACAATCATTGCCTGTTCTGTTCATCTTGCTCACAAAACCCTGATCTGGGCTGGTGGGGGCAGTGAGCCCAACTTCAGGAGGCATAACTGTCCTGCTTCCCTTTGTCAGATTCTGTTTCAACTCCCCCTGGGGCAGCTGGAGGCAGGTGGGGGAGGTGTGTGACCCAAGTCTGGCCAAGGGGAAGTCTACCAGGGGATTTGGAGAAAGATCTTCCCTCCCTGATAAAGGGGGAAATCTGTCTCACTTTGGGGACCCCCAACATTCCCTGAGATTAGAACTGGAGGGAAAGCAGTTTTGCGGGTACAATATTTACAGGAAACACTGGTAGGCGGTCAGGGAATTGAGACAGGGAAGGGAAGGTGTCTAACAAAGGGTGCATTATAGGCACTACTATGGGTGACCGGAGCTTGATCATGTAGGGAAAGTCTTGGAAAAGGTGTAAACCATTTGCTTTGGAGTCATCCCTCAGAGGGACCAGGGAACTAGGGTATTTATATACCAACTCCTTCTCAATCATTGGTTGGGGGTGGCTTTGGGGGATATGAAGTTTTTGTCACTTCTGATCTGATGCTCATGGGTATAGTAGCCTTCTGTGGTTTTCGGAAAAAGTCTTCAGGTAAAGGCAGTTGGAAACTGCCTGGAGTTCACTAAAGTACTAAAGTGGAGGGAGACTGGAACAACTCGAATACCATCTGCTGTTGTCCCTCCCCCACTTGTGTGTGGTTATGATGTCTGGAGCTGCAGCAGCCATCTTGTGACCATAAGGTGATAAGCAAGAGGGTGATAAACCAACACTCTGAGGTTGGTGGTGCAGGAATGCTGGGAAAATCTATGATCTTTCCTGATGTCAGTGGGCTGCTACACCAAAACTGTCACATCCACAGGATCCTTATTTTATGAAATAATTGTTTCACTATTTCTTAGGCCACCATTACTTGCGTGTCCTGATATCTGCGGTTAAAACAATTCCACCTGGAACAGCACCAAGGAATGAATGGTTGAGAAGTTCAAAGGCAGAGCTGGCCTGTGCAAGTCACCAGAAACCACCCTCTTGCATTCGAATCCTTGTCTCAGGGTTTGCTTTGAGGGGACACAAAATAAAACACAATCCAAATAACACCTTTAAATAAATGTCTGTTAATAAACAGATGAATGGGTGACTGAATGGATACACAGATGGGTGTAACTTCAGTCTCTCCATGTTAAGTAATTGATGACATCCCTATCCCTTGTGGCTAATGGATATCTATTTGGGGTTTTCCTGGATTCTCTCTTTTTGACCTCTGATTGCACATTAGAAGGTTACTTGGCACTAATTGTTGACTTCTCAGATCTTCTGTTTGCAGCTCTGCAATTGTTTAAAGATCCCTAATAAAGTATTGACCAATTGACTAGATAGTTGATAAATTCCAACTTAGCTCTGAGCAGTCCTGGAAATTAAAGGACACTGTTTTCCTCCAGTGCCCATTAGTAGAAGCTGGGGCAAGGGGCACAGGGGAATGCAGAACAGCTTGGCTTTTGTCAGGAAAAGAAATCCTTCCAGGTGAAACTGTGAGTAATGAGTCAAATCCATTTCACCTGTTTTCACTAAGCAAGGTCTTTTTAAAACTTGCATGTCCTCCAAACGGCATGGAGCCTAAATAATAAGATGTTTGCAAGAGTTGTTTTTTAGAAACTTGGGGTCAGCTGCGTCTAGTTCTAGCTGAGCTGGTTAAGACTGGAAAGGACCACCGCCGTCCAACCAGGCATGCATGAGTGTCCCGCTAAGTGACCTTTTGACATTGAACGGCTGAAAACTCCACCCTCAGAATGTGCATAAGCCTGTAGCTTAGTTACGCCCGTGGAGAATGACAATTACTGCACCTTTTCCCAATCGCCTTTCCCCATGCTCCCCAAGCCTCAGCCCACCCTGCTTCCTTATTCATTATCCCATAAATACCCCAAGCCCCTTCCCTTCAGGAAGGCAGAGTTGAGATTTGTTCTCCTGTCTCCTCGCTGGGCTGCCTTGTGGACAAACATTCTCTTTGCTGCGAACCTCAGCATTTCAGCGTTTTGGCTTTGCTGTGCGTCGGTCAAGACGAACCTGGTTCGGTAACACAAGTAGGCACAGCTAAAAAATGTTTCCCTCTCGTCCAAAACCTTTTGGTTGTAAGTGACAGAAATCCAACTCAAATTAAGCAAAAAAGGGACTATGTTTGTTCTAGTAACCACACGGTCCGAAGACAATATGGTTTCAGGTACAGCTGGATCCAGTGGCTCTGGTGATGTGGGCCGTCTCTCATATCTCAACTTGACTCTATTTATCCTCATTCTGCACACAAGCTCATGGCAGGTGGAATCCCAGGCATCCCCAACTCCAGGGCTACCTTCTCAGTTTACAATTCTGATTGGCAAGCCTCCTATCCAGTCTCTCCTAGGGTTCCATATTAACCTCAGGGAGGATTCTGATTGGACTGGCCTGAGCTAATCAGAATGTCCAGGAGGATGAAATATTCTGATTGGCTACCCTGGGTCACATGCCCACTGCAGTGGCTGAGGAGGGGGTGGGGTGAAGGGATTAGCAGCCCCACCAGGACCATGTGATGAGAGGGAGCTCCCAGAGTAACCATCAGATGGGGGCTAGGCGAGCATGCTGGACAGCAACTGCGATGACTGCTACTGGCCACTTCAGCTTCCTGATCCTCACTGACTCTGATAGTGTAACATGGGATTTACCAGGTGCTCCCCATGGCTGCCCACAGGGCTTAATCCTCTCATCCCCTTCCTGGTGTCAGGGTGGGGTCGGGGGCACACACATTCTCATGCCAGCCTAAGGATAAGTGTGTCCCCGACACAAGGATTTGGGTATAGGTAGTTAATTTGAGAGATGACCCCAGGACACATGGGGAGGAAGGGAATTAATGGGACAGAAGAGAAGAGAACCAATGAAGGGTGTGTTCATGACAGAAGGAAATAGGGCTCAAGCACCCTTGGGGACCTTCTGAGAGACTGTATAAAATTTCACACACCAAACGATTCCACAGAGGTGTCCACTGAGGGGCGAAGACGCCGTGGTCCTTTCCGTCATTCCTCGTTGCTTGGGGGCTGCACCTGCGGGCGGTCTCTCCCCGCCTCTTCTGGCTGCACGTGCTGGGGCAGGGCAGGGGGAGCCGTGGGTGCTGGAGGGAGGAAGCCTTGTCCACCAAGGCCATGAGTGACTCTCTGACGGCCCGGGGGTGTGGGCTGATGCCACAGTCTGTTACATCTTTGACCACTGTAACGGCCACGGGGCTGGTATTACTCCATTTACCAGCCAAGTCCACTGAGGCCCAAACAATTTCAAAGTTTTGATACCAGATGTGCAGTAACAGTGGCCAATCTGCTTTTTTTGTTGTTGTTGTTGTTCTGTACGCGGGCCTCTCCCGTTGCGGAGCACAGGCTCCGGACGCGTAGGCTCAGCGGCCGTGGCTCACGGGCCCAGCTGCTCCGCAGCATGTGGGATCTTCCCGGACCGGGGCACGAACCCGTGTCCCCCGCATCGGCAGGCGGACTCTCAACCACTGCGCCACCAGGGAAGCCCCCAATCCGCTTTTTAAATAAAATAACCTCGTTGACAGAGTTCGGGGTTGTACAAGTTTCTTCCAAAAGTTCGACCTGCATCCTGTTTCGAGTTTGTTACTGCAGTTGCTTACTAGTTGGCATTAATAAAGACCCTGTCTGTTATTATCTGATACTCATAACCGTTTAGAATCTCAGGAAATAGACCCACGGGTGAGAAATACCAGAGCTTGATGTTTCAGAATGTTGATGTGGGCTCGAGATCAGCCTCAGCCCAGCAGGGACCACAAGATAGTGGTCCACAACGCTTGCAAAACATTTCCTGCCAAGGAGGGAAACCACCGCTTATCATGGGGCCACTTCATGCCCCACTATGAACAAGGACCCGGCAGGCAGCGCTCCATGGGAGTGGCTTTCAATGCTTCAAACATCACGAATTTGATGTTTTGATGGGTGTGAAAGCCCCCAGAACGTCGATTCTCACCAATCAAGGACTAGCTGGGGCCTGGGCTCTGTCACTTAGCTCTCAAGAGGCCAGGCTAGGAAACTTGGTAGAAAGGGCCTCGGGGAATTCTTTGGTTTAGACGTGAAGATGAGACAACGGGATAAACGTAACTTGCCATTCTGCTGCAGAGTAAAATGAAGAAACTGGCTGATAAGCAGCTCCCTTGGACTTCCCTGGTGGCGCAGTGGTTAAGAATCCGCCTGCCAATGCAGGGGACACGAGTTTGAGCCCTGGTCCAGCAAGATCCCACATGCTGTGGAGCAACTAAGCCTGTGCACCACAACTACTGAACTTACACTCTAGAGCCCACGAGCCACAACTACTGAGCCCACCTGCCACAGCTACTGAAGCCCACGCGCCTAGAGCCCGTGTTCTGCAACAAAAGAAGCCACTGCAATGAGAAGCCCGTGCACCACAATGAAGAGGAGCCTCCGCTCGCCGCAACTAGAGAAAGCCTGCATGCAGCAACAAAGACCCAACACAGCCAAATAAATTAATTAATTAAAAAAAAATAAGCAACTCCCTTGGGTTTAGCTGTGCAGTCTTGAGAAAGTCACTTGACCTCTCTGGGTCTAGCTATTCACATATAAAATGCAGGAGTTTAGTTAATCAAGTGGTCAATACAAGGCACTGGGGCTGCCACCGCCCCCTCCCTGCCCATGGCATAGGATGCTATTCAATTATGACCCTTTACCTCTGAGCTGAGTGTTGGCCTCAGAATCCTTCTCAACACAAGTGTGCCAGGAGCCACTACTGAGAATCAGAGTCAGTAGGTGGGCTGAAGCCCATCTGCCATCCCTGGACTGAATGGCTAAGTTCCTTCTAATTTTAACTTGTTGGATTCTGTGAACATGTAAACCAGGAGCTGGCAAACTGCCCGCAGGCCAAATCAGCCTGTTGGCTGTTTGCGTAATTAGTTTTCTAGAACCCAGCCAGGCCCACTTATTTACATATTGTCTGTGGCTGCTTTTGTGCTACAGAGGAGCGACAAAGTTGGCTGGTTGTGATAGACTCTAGGGCCTGTGAAGTCTAAAAGAGTTCCCATCGGTCCTTTGCAAAAAAAGGTTCGCCACCTTCCGATTTAAACCCACCTCCTTCCCTCCAGTCTTTTCTTCCGGATCATGAGTGAAACTCGTCATTGTCCCTGAGGGTCGTTTCTGGCTGAGTGGGGGGGGGGGGGGGGGGCGGGGCGGGGGGCTTCGGCATCCCTAAATTGGAAGGAGAGAAGGAGAGAAGCCAGAGGGAAGATACAGGGGATGGAAACCTCCCAGGGGCAGGGGGGTTGGGGCGGGTGGTGCATGGAGGTGGGGGGGAGCTGGCTTTAGTGAAAGAAAAGAAAAAGGTGCATCCAGACAAGAGAGCAGAGGTTTCCCCTTTGTGCTGTCGCTGAAGGGCCACCCTTGTCAGCTTGGCCAGGCGTCCAGGTGGAGTCACCTTCTGAGGCGCTGGGCTCTGAGAATCCTGGGGTGGCCGGCTGCCCACTGGCTTCCATGAGTAGTTTGGCATGAAAAGTGCAGCTTGGGCCCTTGTATTTCTTGAAGGAAACAACCACCTTTCCTGGTCTGTGGACAACCCCCGTCGCCTCCCTGGCCGTTGGCAGGAGTATTAATGGCGTCCCTGATGGCCGCCGGGGAGCAGGGACCTCGTGGTGCTCCTACAGCTACACAGGACGGGCTGCACGTCCACTTTCAGTCCGTGGGGGCTGAGTCCATCACCGAGGCAAGTCTTCCTAATTCTCGGTGGGTGAAGTAAACTCTACAGCCTCATCTCCGCCCCCCCCCACCACCCGCCGTTGGGATCCCTTTTCCAGCACCTGTGTGCTTTGCTGCTAATGTGCATACCTGCGGCTTCAGGCGCCTGCCCTTGGGCACTGCTTAGAGCCTGGAGGGCCTGGGGGTCTAAGTCTCCGTGCTGGGCAGCTCCTCTCCCTTCGGGTGTAATTCCTGCCCAGGCCCCTGCGGGTCTGCTGAGGCTGGGCCTGGGTCACGCTCTCAAACACACAGGCCAGGCCAGCACCAAGCCCTCAGGGACTGGGTTAATGAATACACAACCACCCACTTTTAGATTCCACAGTTTATTACACACATAGACAGTGAGAAGAGAAGCCAAAGGTGTCAGCCTCCCAGGCCCTTGTCCCACACACCAGAAAAGGAGGACATCGACAGCAGAGGCCGGCTGACCGCGATGCGCCTTGCTGAGCTGCAGAGCCAGGACCCGAGGAGGACTGGCCTCAGGACAGCCTCCTCCCTGCCCCCGCCCTCTCCTGCTCTGAGGATCCAGGCGTTCCCTAGGCTCAGGGTTAGGTTCCCGTTGCTGCTCTCACAAATTATCGCAGGCTTGGGGGCTTAACACAAATGTATTACCGCACAGCTCCGGAGGCCAGAAGTTTGCTGTGCGTTCCTCTGGGCTAAAATCGAGGTGTTGCAGGGCCGCACTCCTTCTAAAGTCTCAGGGGGAGGATCCTTCTCCTGGCCTTTTCCCACATCTGGAGGCCACCTGCGTTCCCCCGGCCCGCGGCCCCGTGGCAATCGGGCCACTGCAACCTGTCTTCATAGTGGAATCTTTCTCCTTCTCACAAGGACCCTTGTATCACGTTGGGCCACCCAGATAATCCAGGATGTCTTCCCATCTCAGAATCTTCATCCAGTCCCACCTGAGAAGTGCTTTTTGCTGTAGAAGGTAGCATGTCCACAGCTTCCACGGATTGGGGTGTGGACATCTTTGGGGGCGTTATCCTGCCTTCCCACCACGTTCAGATCAGCTGTGGTTCAAGCCTCTGCCTCCATGGCGCTTGGATACGTGCGAGGTCGTCAGGGTGCCTCAAGGAAGATCCCACACACCCAGATGACGTCGAGCTGACGTCCATCCCTGCCAGTTCCTCCCCTTCCCCGAACTACTCCTCGCACCTGGCCAGTTTTCCCTGGGAATGCTTCCCTATTAAATCACTTGTCCCACATCTTTGGCACAGGGGAAGCTGCCCTCAGACAGCGGGTCTCTCCGTGGGTGGAAAGGAGTACTTAGCAGGGTCACAGAACTGGTGTCCTTTTGCTCCTGTGTAGCATTATAACTAGGGGATCCCCTTATATTAAGATCAGTTAACAAAGGTGAAGGCTGAAGTTCCCCAGGGTTTATGTAAGTCCAACCCCAAGAGAGGGAAGGGAGGGTGGGTGTGTCCTAGATGGCGTGCATCTCCGGAAGGTTCAGCAAGGCCTTCAGCAAGCCCTGGTGCTAACATGGCCCGCAAGAGGGCCCCAAGTGCCCCAGGAATGGGCTGGGGGCAGCCCTCGGGAGGCAGTGACTCTGCAAGAGTGGCGGTGGCTTCAGAGCCCACATCTGGGGCCCCCTCAGTTGTGCGGAGGTCTCGAGGCCTCTGCAGAAGGGCATGGCCAATGGATGTAGGGTTTGAACTTAGTTCAGGTGTCCTGGGGGACCTCTTGGGAGGATTTTAAGCAAGGGGAGTGACACAGCCTGGCTGACATTTATGGGACAATCACTGGAGCTGCCAAGTGGAGAAGGGACGGTGGTGGGGCAGAGAGGAGGCAGGGAGGCCGGCGGGGAGGCCGGCGGGGAGGCTGTGCCTTGTCTGGGGAAGATGCTGGTGGCTGACTCAGCCCACTCCAGGCCCCAGGGACACCCGGGAGCGAGGGCGGAGGACACCTGGGCTCACTCACTGCCTCATGGCAGCAAAGTCGGCCGCCTCCTCTAATCTGTCTTCTCAAACCCCGTGGGGTCTGCACTTACTGCCCCGCCAACCCCCTCCCCTGTCCTCTGCCTTCCACCGGCCCCTCGCCTCCCCAGGCCCCTCCATGTCCCTGGTCCCTGCCCCTTTGCTCCCAGCTCTGCCCTGAGAAGACACTTACTCCGTGTCCTGAGGGTCCCCCACCCCCTGCCCCTGCCTTGAGAAGTGCAGGTCCTAGGGCCCCACTGCAGGCCTGCCGGGGGCCCGGAAGCCTGTGCTCTAACAAGTCTGCCAGGTGATCCTGATGCTTGAGAACCACTGGGGCCGCACACTGGGCTCACCTGGGGGATTCGGAAAGCCCAGCCAGCCCAGACCCACCGAATCAGGATCCCCGGGGATGACCCGGCTTCAGTGCCTTGTTAAGCAACTCAGGTGCTTCCACCATGTAGCCGAGACAGAGGGCTGCTGTGTGTTGTGCTGTGTGCGTGCATGTGTGTGTGAGCGTGCGTGTGTGTTGTGTGTATGGTGCACATGCAATTCAGTCAACAGACATTCGCTGAGCCCCGCCAGTGTTAGGTGGTCGCCGGGGATGGAGAGCTGGGGTCTAGCAGGAGTGACAGCAGGTAAAGGGGGGGCTTGCGGGGGTGTGTTCCCTTGCGAGTGGAGGCGAGAAGGGATGGGGTGGGTAGGAAAAGGAGACCAGGACAGGTTCCTTAAAGAAGTGGGGAGTGACCACTTTTGTGAGGTCAGCACCCTCAGGCCCGGGCCCTCTATCAGCCTGGCCCCGGGATGGGCGGTGGGCCCAGTAAATGCCTGGAAGACCCCAAACCGCGAAGCCAGACGTCACACAATCACACTGCCCTGGACCCTTGCAGCTTGGGGACCTGGAAAGCGGGTGGGGGCAGGGCTGAGAGGCAGTTAGGATCCTGCGGGGGAGGAGGCAGAGGGAGGGGCGGGGCCGACAGCCAGCTGGGGCCTGCGGGGGTTTTAGGCTGTAGCCGCTCACATGTCCCGGCTGTCGGGACCCTCGGGGTTTCTGGAGGCGGAGTACAGGGCAGTCCCTTGGTCTGAGTCATGCACATCTGGACAAACGTGAGTAAACGGAACCCTGGAGCAAGCAGAGTGCAGCCCGGGTTCCTCCTCCAGTGATGTCTGTGCACAGGGAAGGTGCGGGGGGCAGAAAGCCTTGGGTGTCCGGAACTGGAGACTGTGATTTCACGGAAGCCCAGCTGCCCGTGTGTTCTTGGGAAAGGAAGCGCCTTGAGGTGGAATTCTTGTCTTGGGTTTTGGCAACATCAGGATGAACTGGGTGGTTTGCTTTCTCTTGTGATGTGCTCGGAGCAGAGGTAAGAGGCCCCTCCTGGCCTCCAGGTCGGATATGGTGTCAGCGGGGCGGTGGCCTGGGTGGGGAGCGCCTGAACCGAGGCCCCTGCTGTGGATGGTGATGGGAGCCTTTGCTGGGTTCCTCGAAAGCGGAGCTGAGCTTGGACTTGGCGCAGGTGGCTTATCTGGATCCCATACACAGAAGGTCACTCAGCGTATGATTCCATATATATGAAACATCCAGGGGCTGGGGGCAGGGTGAATAGGGGACAAATGCTTAATGGGTACGGGGTTTCTATTTGGGGTGATGAAAATATTTTGGAATCAGAGGTGGTGGTTACACAACATTGTGAAAATACTAAATGCTCCTGAATTGTTTGCTTTAAAATGGTTAATTTTGTGTTATGTGAATTTTGCCTCAATTAAAAAAAAAATTTAAAAAAGAGAGAACACACAGGTAGATGCTAGTACCCCAGCCAGGGAACATGCCAGCCAGGGGTGGTGTGACGTGCCCAGGAGCTGTCAATATTCCCGTCCCCGTAACTGGAGCCGTCGTGGTCCCCACGCCTTGTTCTTGGCCCCGGGACCATTCCCATGTGCCCTGTGGGGCCCCAGGAAGACACCTCTAGCTGGTGTCTGCTCATCTGCTCAGTCTTAGGTGACAAAATGTCCTCTGGCCCCTTTTCAGATGGAAGAATTGACTCATTTTAACACCTGATATGCCCAGTGCAGTGTAATCACCCAAACTCTGCATGTGGCGGTCCCGCCCAGCTCAGGTGGGCACTGCCAGCGGTGGGCGAGCGGGTAGGGGCAGCTCTTTCGCTATTTCTCAGACCTGAGCTCCCACCCTCCTCACCACTCACCTGGCTGTTCCCGGATCTTCCACGTGGAAAGTCCAGAGGGGAGAGGTGAAGGCCAGGGAAGGGCCGGGCCCCGACGGGAGCTGAAGTGGCTCTGGTCCCAGCCTCTCTCACCCTCACGGTGGGCCAATGGCCACAGCCTCCTGCCTTCAGATTCCCAGGCGTGAGGCGAGGCGGCTGCATCCCCACTCATTCCCAGGGGGGCAGGCCTCCCCCCCACTGGCCACTTTCTTCAGAGGACTCTCCGCCCCTCTGGCCTCTTGAGATTCAGCCCTTCGTGACCTTGCGGTGGTTGGGAGACAGAGGATCGTGCGCCTGGTGTCTGTGCATCTGGTCCGGGGCCCCTTGCTGTGCTGGCATCTTACCACCTATTTGGTTGGCCTTGGCTTTTGGGCCTCAGTCAAAACGAAGATGGAAAGAGTCCCTTTAAAAAAATCCTGTTACATTATTATGTTTCAGTTTGTATTAGTCTCCTGGGGCTGCCGTGACAAACTACCACAAACCAGTGACATCAAACATTGGAAGCTTAAAAATAGAGTTGCCGTATGATCCAGCAATCCCACTTCTGGGCGTAGATCCAGACAAAACTCTGATTCGAAAAGATACCTGCACCCCTGTGTTCTCAGCAGCACTATTCACAATAGCCAAGACATGGAAGCAACCTAACTGTCCATCGACAGATGAATGGATGAAGGAGATGTGAGATAAATAAATAAATATACACACACACACACACACACACACACACATATACACACAATGGAATACTACTCAGCCATAAAAAAGAATGAAATAATGCTATTTGCAGCAACATGGATGGACCTAGAGATTCTCATACTAAGTGAAGTAAGTCAGGCAGAGAAAGACAAATACCATATGATATCACTTACATGTGGAATCTAAAAATGACACAAATGAACTTATCTACAAAACAGACTCACAGCCAGAGAAAACAGGCTTGTGGTTGCAAACGGGGAGAGGGAGTGGGGAAGGGAAGGATTAGTAGTTTGGGATTAGCAGATGCAAACTATTATATATAAGATGGATAAACAACAAGGTCCTGCTGTAGAGCACAGGGAACAATATTCAATATCCTGGGATAAACCATAATGGAAAAGAATATGACAGAGACCATATATATGTATAACTGAGTCACTTTGTTGAACAGCAGAAATGTACACAACACTGTAAATCAACTATACTTGAATAAAATATAATTTTTAAAAATCGGAAGTTTATCATCTCACAGATCCTCAGACTAGAAGCCCAAAACCAAGGTGTTGCCGGGCCTCGCTCCCTCTGGAGGCTCTGGGGAGAAGCCCCCCTGCTTCACACGGCTTTGGGCAGCTCCCTGCGCTCCTTGACTGGTGGCTGCATGACTCCATCCTTGCCTCGTCCTTGTGTGGCCCTTCCTGTGTGTCGTCCTCTTCTGTCTAATCTCCCTCTGCCTCACTCTTATGGGGTCACCTGCCGTTGGATTTAGGACCCACCCGGTTAATCCAGGATGATCTCGTGTTAAGAGCCTTAAGTTAATTTCCTCTGCAAAGATTTTTTTTTGCCAAATAAGGTGATGGTCATAGGTTCCTGGGATTAGTCATGTTGAATGGAGCCGCCATTCAACATAGAATTTCTTATTTATTTTATTTTAGTCCCAATTCCCTATTCCTGTATTGCTTCCCCACCACACAGAACGGGAGAGGTTTAAAAACATGACCACAAACTCTGACATTCCTCCCATGAAGGGGCGGGGTCTATGTCCTTCTCCCTGAATCTGCGTGGGCTCGTGTCTGCTTCTACCAGTGGAGTGTGACGGAAGGGATGCTCTGTGACTTCCCGCAGCCTCCTCCTGGTTGGCTGGACCTCTGAGCCTCTGTATGGCAAGTCCAGCTGCCCCGAGACCACCATGCTAGAGGGGCTCCCTGTGGACGCTCTGGTTGACGGCCTCAGCTGAGCCCCCGTCAGAATGCTAGATGTGTCAGCGAGCGCCTTGAGCTACAGACCTGCCCAGCTTTCTGCACACGCTGCCTGGTGCCCTCAGTCGATGCTGCCTGGAGCTGCTCCTGCTGTGTGCCCAGCACTGTGTTAGGTAACAGGCCACCAGAGGAAGGCCTGTCCCTGCTTTTAAGAAGTTTCTTGGGGGAGGAAGAAGCTCAAACAGAAGAGTGTTCACACAATGTGCTTAGTGCAGCCAAGGAAACAAGCCAAGGGCATTGGACGGACAGTCAAGAGGGCGGGAGTCCGCGGGGAGCAGGGTGGGTCGGGGAGCCTGTGAGGGGCGGGGCTCAGAGGCCCTGGAAACAGGTGGAGAGGCGTGTCGCAGGGCAGGAGGAGGGCCAAAGGGGGCGAGCTGTCACGGAGGCCAAGGCCAGGGGACACCCTGGTGTCCCCCGAGTCATCCCTTGGTCCACCACTGACCGTGGCTGCGGCGTGGACGCTTCCCATGCACGCAGGTGGGTTCCCCCCGCAAGCACACACTGCGGCTCTCCATCCTCCTGCCCTGGAGAAGTGACAGTGGGGGCACAGCTCACGCCCCAGCTTTTGTCCTTTGCAGGGGTCACCCCAGGGCACATGCTGCACGTTGCTCGGAGGGGAGCAGGGGGAGTGGAGCCCCAGGTGCCCGAGAACACGTGCTCTTTCCTTGTCCCCACCATCTCCCTTCTGCCTCCTGGGCCTCCTCCCACGTGAACTACCTGCCCCCAGTTCCGGTCCCGGGCTCTGCGTTGGTTGAAACCCAACTTAGACCCCAGTGGGGTAGAGCGTTTAAGTGAAACAGGTCAAGGTTGTCCAAGCGGCGGGATGAGGGTGGTGAGCTGCGTTCTGGGGAGTGGCCCTTGGATCTGCAATGACGAGGTGACCTCCTGGGCACCAGTTAGGCGGAGTGGGGGGCAGGGGTTCCCGAGGTCCAGGGTAGGGGGAGGAGAACGCAGGTGGGAGGCGGTGGCTCTGAGAAGCTTAGAGAAGGAGGGAGGACAGGGTGCCTTCACTGTGTCCCCCCCACTTCCTACTGCACTCTGCCCCCCTCCATGGAGGTCTCTGGTACCCTTTGGGGGATGGCATTGCTTTGGAACAGTTTTTCTGGAATTTTCCATGATGAACGTTCTAGCACCCCAGGGGCTGCATCCCTGGAGGGGGGTCTGGGCCCCTCTCTCAGTGATACGGACCCTCAGTTCACGCGCCCAGCTCTGTGCGTGGAACTATTGTCTGCTTCTCGAGGCCGCCGCTGATACGCCCCCAGTGTCCCCAGCAGTGAGGTAAGGGCAGCTGACGGTGGAAAAAGAGTCACAGACAAAACACAGCCATCTGTCCAAGGTCAGCCAGGAAGCCGGCGGCAGCCTCGGGTCTGGGACGCAGAAACCAGATCTCCTGGCCCAGCCGCAGCCTGAGAAGCTGAGCCCACACACTTGCAGGGGGTCAGGGGAGGAAAAGGGAGTCCTCGTTCCTTTCCGTCCGCGGGGAAATGCCCGTGGTGCTGGCAGCGTCTGTGGGGCCACCTGCAAGGAGCAGGGCAGCTGCTCCTTCACGAGAGGTGCGGGCGTCTGCCGGCCAACCCGGGCCACCGTCCAGGGCGGACCCTGCCAGCCTGTGTCCTGAGTCGCAGGCCGCGCGTGCACTCGCCAGTGGGCTGACAGGGCTGGCTCGCTAGCCCCCCCGCCCCCCAGGGCCCAAGTTCAAGTCTGGGGCCTGGGGTTTGGAAGGAATAGAGAAAAGTGTCTCCCCGAGGTTAGGAAAATAACATTTTATACTTTCGAGCGTGTGAGGAAACAAGAAGCAGAGCTACATTAAGGCACAGAATGTAAAATTGTGAAATAAAAACGACAAGAGGAGATTTTAAGGAAAGCTCTCCTAAGATGCTGAGCTCCCAGGCCTCTGGGGTATGACAAGCTCTCCTCTGCACCAGGAGACTTTAGCAGAAGTGTAAGAAGCACCCATCTAGTCCAGTGTGTGCTGGTAAATATTTAGCAACCAGCTCTCAAAAAAAAAGCCTGATTTGCAGGAGTTTGCCAGCATCCATGGTGTACATGGTCCCTCGATGGCCCATTTCATCCCACCCATGTGACGTCACTGCCCATGGAGCCGGGGTGGGGGGGGGAGATGTGCATGGTCTGTTGTCACAGGCGGGTGTGAGCGGCGCTAGCAAACACCACTCCCTGTTCCAGCCAAGTCCCTCATTTCACAGCAAGAAGGACGGAGGCCCAGAGAGGAATGACCATCAGGGTCACACGGGAAGTTAGTGGCAAAGCTGGACTCCTAACCATATGCTCTACCGTTTATTCCATGCTATCACTCATTATTTGTTTTATTTGCCTTACCCTGGAATAAGCGAGGCTTGTTCTGTGTGTGTGTGTGTGTGTGTGTGTGTGTTGGCCATCCCCTCTGTCAGGGACACAGCTCCTCACCTGCCCAAAGCTGGCATGTTTTCATCCTTCAGGTCTCAGTGCAGAGGGGCTTCCTGGCCCCCACACCACAACCCGTCCCCGCCGACACACAGCCCCTCTCATTTTCTTCAATGCACTTAGTGTCTAAAATCATCTTGTTGTGATCTCCTCCCAAAGAGCAGTGTCCATGTGCTCACTGTGAGGCCAGCTCCTAGAATGGGCCTGGAATCTATTCCTTAGCTGCTGTATATTTATTGAGCAGCTACTATCTTCCAGGCACCACTCTGGCACCTGGCTTTCAGACAGGAGCTGGTCCTTCTGCTCTAGCAAGTGGCGCATGTAGAGGTTCTTTCTTGGCTGTGTCTGGAGTTTTGCACCCAGGGAATCCCTAATAGGACTAGGAAAGTGGATAGCTCTAGGCTACCTCTTCCCCCTTTTCCGGCCCTTATTTTTATGTTTTTACTTTTCACTTTGTTTACTTCTTTATCGGCATATAACTCATAGAGAGTGAAATGCAGGAATTGTAAGTGGGCAGACATTCCAGGTGTGCCCGGCTGTACGGCCCAGATCGAGAGGCGGGGCAGCCCTGGCTCCCAGCAGCATCCCTCACTCCCCCTTCAAGTCAGTCACCCCCGCATTAGCCACACTCTGACCTGTCTGTCGCCATCCTTGACCTTCACGTAAATGGAATTGTACAGGACGTGCTTCCTTTGCTCAGTGAGACGTCTGACGTTCGTCCCTGTTGCTGTGTGTCGTGTAGTTGATTCTTTTTCTTGCTGTGTCGTGTTCCATCCTGTGAACACACGTGCATCTTCCATGCATCCTGCTGATGGGGGGGCTGGGCTGGTTCCAGTCTGGGGCCACCGTGAACAGTGCTGCCTGACTGTCCCCACGCATGCACGGGTGCTCACATGCAGCAACATGGGCACCGCCCCACCAGCAGGGCCTCCAGGCTGCACTTTCAGGAAGTCCTCTTCCGCCTCCCTCCACCCCTCATCCCCATCCCGAAAGGGAAGGTTTTGGGGCAGCAGGAGGTGGGACTCCCTTATGCTGCATGTGCTCCCACAGATGGGTGGTCGCCCCGATACCAGGGTGCTTTCCTGTCTGGTGAGCCCAGATGCTCCCCCAGTTGGACAAAGCGAGACAGGTTTTCTTACCCTGTGAATCTCCAAGGGACCCCTAGGCCCTCTTACTCTCAGGGGATCGTTTTGCAGGACAAGTGGTCTGAAGAACCCATGCTGGGAAAGTCTGTGTAGAGGAAGATTTAGGAGAAGTATCCTTGGAATATTTATGTTTTGGGCCCTGGGGCCTGTTTTCTCCAAATTGGGCCCCACCTCTCCCTCTCCCTCTCCTTCTCCCCACCCCCCCCCCCCCCCACAAAGCAGTGGGGATGGAGCCAGGTCTCCCGGGCGTTCCAGGAGCTCCAGGGCACACAGACCCTTACCCAAATGGGGGAGGGGCTTGGTCCCCTGTGGAGCTCTGTGGGGTCTTTGCACCCTTCTGGTCCCACTGGCTTCCCCCAGCCCGTGTCTCAGAGTCCAGCCCCCACCTTCTCAGGCCTTGGCCTCTCAGTGGGGACTCCCCCACCCCCCTAAAATAGCAACCCCCCACTTCTGGTCCACTTTCCTGATGTTCCCCCCGCTTAGCCCTCGCCACTAGTTACCACACTGCCTCTGTCACTATTTAACTTCTCCGTCATCTGTCCCCCTCCTTCCTGGCTAGAGTGCCAGCCCTGGGAGGGCAGGGGTTTTTATTCTTGTTCTGCTGTGTCTCCAGAGCCTGGGACACTGCCTGGCACCCGGCAGGTGCTCAGCAAATCTGTGCAGAATGAATAAAGCAGCGTCTGCCGTGTCCTTGTTAGAACCCTTTCTTCTGGTTGTTGTTTCTGCCTGGAGGAGGCGAAGGTGGCAGGTCTGATTCCGAGGGGGCCACACATGGGCCACACTGGCCGTATCAAGACAGACTGGGGACTGTTTGCTCTGAGTCAGTGCTGGGCGGGCAGATCCGGGATCCTGAAACCCATCTTGGGACACGCGCCGTGCTTAGTGTATTCAGACTAGAAAACAGACTTCTTTTTGTTTTTAGTGCTGTTGCATTAATATATATGTGTGTGTGTGTGTATGTTTTATAATATATACATTATAAAATATACAAAGTGAAGTTTCTTTCTCACCTCGACCCGCTGTATTCCACTTCTCCCCACCAGCACCCGCTGATTTCAGTGTTTATCTTTCCAGAGGTGTTTCACGCAGGGAAGAGCATTTTTTCCTGTTTCTCACAAGCAGTCTTCGGCCTGCTCCGCTTCTACTTAACAGTTCGGCATCGTGGAGGTACTTCCAGCTCAGAGCTTGACATTCTCCCCATGACAAGGCATCGAATATTCCATTAGGTGGAGAGAGCATAGGAATTAATCCTCCCACTCCCTGGATGCAAAGGTCGGTTTTAGTTGTTACCTGTTACAAGCAATGACATCATGTGTGGACTTCGGGCTGAGGGAGAGAGAGAGAGAAAGCCACCCATATGGCTTCAGAATTTATTTAACAAATATTTATTGGTGCATATTTCTTTTTTTTTTTGGCGGTACGCGGGCCTCTCACTGTTGTGGCCTCTCCCGTTGCGGAGCACGGGCTCCGGACGTGCAGGCTCAGCGGCCATGGCTCACAGGCCCAGCCGCTCCGCGGCATGTGGGATCTTCCCGGACCGGGGCACGAACCTGTGTCCGCTGCATCAGCAGGCGGACTCCCAACCACTGCGCCACCAGGGAAGCCCTATTGGTGCATATTTTAAGTGCCAGGCCTCTTGTTAAACTCTACAAAGCCCTTGGAGCCAGCCTCACAATGAATCTCAACATCCTGCCATTTTTCTTCCCCGAGAAATTCCTCCCAGGGAGGGTGGGCGCAGAGGAGGGTGCAGAGCTTTGAACCGCAGCCTCTGCCCGGCGGCATTCTAGGCGCCACTTGACCACAGGCTCAGGGGTGACTGACAAACACACATCTGGGCCGCGGAGGGTTGTGAGTTTGTCAGATATATTTAGAGTGAGCCCTTCAGTGCTGCCCAGGCTGGAGAGTAAACAGCTGCTTGCAGGGCCTTTAAAGCGAGCGTACAGAGAGGCTGGACTTGCAGAGCTGGGGAAGGCTGTACTCGAGCTTCTCTGAAATGACAGGCTGTTGGCCCAATATTTTCCCCCACACAGAGGCCTTTTGGAGGTCTGTGCGGCGCCTCTTGCGCAAGGATGGGTCACAGCCGGCTCCGCAGGAATCTGCCCAGCCGGGCCCAGAAGCCGTCACTGGGAAGACTGGGCTGAGGGTTGGGACGAAATCTCCCAGATGCAGACGGTACTGCCTGCCAGCCGAGGATTTGAGGATTTGGAGGAGATTCCTGGAAGCACAAATAGGGGAGTGGGAAGGAGTAGGGATGGGAAGGAGGTGGGCAGAGTGTAAATAGGCAGTGCTGGGGCCCAGGGAACCTGCCTGGACCATACTTCAGAGTTGCCCACCCCAGGGCAAGGATGCTGGGGCTTTATTCCAACATCCTGTCACTGGTTGAAGACTCCTTGGGAGGAAGTGAGGCCCCACCTTCACTGCTGGAGGCTGGGTAGAGAAGCTGCTGGGTGGTCCCCAAGGGATTTTTACGCAAAACCTCCTAATTGATTAGTGTCTGCAAATGACCCCCACATTTTCTAAATGCAACAAGAGCCAATCAACACGCTGAAGCCCTGAGATGCAGCGTGCGGACTCCAGATCGCTGGGGGGAGGGTGAGACCCGGCTGCCCTCCCTCCAAGGGGCTGCCTCCCAGGTGTCCAGGAGGGGAGGCCTCCCAACAGCACGAGGGGTCTGCAGAGCCGGAGAGCTCAGAGCAGCAGCCGGTGCTTCCGCCTGGCTCCACCCACAGGTAAAAAATCCTAATGAATCCATCTCATCCAGATCTATATACTTGAAACTTAGGGGAATGGAACAAAATTGGAGCATTCTTTGAATTGAACTCAAATACCCTCTTGCACGAGAATCTGATGCAGGGTAGTAACAAGAATGGCCTTGAGAGTGGTGCGGGCATGAGGGGGACTGGCTGTGTACAGGTGGAGGTTCACAGCCCACCAATAGCAGCCCCCTCCGAGGCCTCCCCTCCCCCACCTCCCCGCTGGGGAAGTGATGCTCTGGGCGCCACCATCCCTGCATCATTCTTCACCTTTGACCTAGTTAAAAATTCCACTAAGTGAAGGCTGACAATTTAGACCTCTCAGTTACTTACACCCCCTTTTAAATGAGTTTTCCAGGTTAAAACGGTATTGCTTTTGACTGAACTCTTTTAGGTAAAATGATAGGTTGTTTGGGATTTGTTTCAAAGTAACGCAGGAGGTGGAGAATGGGTCGGGGGAGATGCAACAAGATCGGTCACAAATTCATCACAATTCAGGTTGGGTCACGATGCTCATGTACGATTTTTGCGCATTTTCCATAGTGACATTTTGTGGGAAAATTTACAAAGGTATTACTTTTGTCAGTGAACTAGGGAATTAAATGTGACCATCCCAGACGAGAGCAGAGCCCAGTGACTGAAGGACCCAGTGCCAGAGGAGGCTCTGCAGACAGACGGTCAGCTAAGGCCTCTCCCTGCGTGTTTCATTCTAGAACCTAAAGTAACATTAGCTGTCGTTTTGGAAGTAGCTCTAAGTTGCAGAAGAGAACTTAGTTTCTGTCCTGGGTTGTAAGCAAGTGTTCTTGAGTGACTGTTGGTGACTCTTAGCCTCAGAGAAAAATCTGATGTGTTCCTAGAATCGCATGGGAAGCATGATGTACTCCAAGACTGGGGTGCTGGAGGCGCTCTCGTCAGCTCTGGAGGGCGGATCGTGTGCATCTTTTCCCAACTCTGTTTTCAGCAACGTCAGGCTGGAAGCTTGAAATCCGCTACAGTGGGAGGATTTACAACATGGAAGTTGGCAAATGCTACCGACTGGGACTCTTCCTCTACCCTTCTAGGTCGTTCATGGCTGGACTACGAATCAAATTAACGTGAGACAAATTAACAGGAGAAAAATCAAGCAAAAGTTTAATGACAGGGCTTCCCTGGTGGCGTAGTGGTTGAGAGTCCACCTGCCGATGCAGGGGACATGGGTTCGTGCCCCGGTCCAGGAAGATCCCACATGCCGCGGAGCGGCTGGGCCCGTGAGCCGTGGCCGCTGAGCCTGCGCGTCTGGAGCCTGTGCTCCACAACGGGAGAGGCCACAACAGTGAGAGGCCCGCGTACTGCCAAAAAAAAAAAAAAAAAAAGTTTAATGATGTGTATACATGGGAGAGACTTGGGAAAACTGAGCAACTCACCAAAATGGCCAAAGCGCTCCTCTTAAATACCATCCTCAGCTAAAGGCAAAAGAGGATGTTGAAGGTGGGGCGAGTCAGTTCGGAGAGGTTCCCAGGAGAGGCACAGTGAACAGGGGTATGGGCGTTATGTGGATTTAAGTCGGTGTCTCCTCCATTGATAAGAGTTTCTAGACGTTTGATCATCCTCCTACGCCTGGTACAGTTAGGGAGATACCCTTACAAATGGAGATTTTTGTTTCTTACAAAAGGGTAACTCCTACTTGGTTTTCAGTTTTTCCCATGCCTGCTGTTTCTTAGAAAATAACCAGCTAAAAATAATATACCAGAGAGACACATTTTGGGGTGGCGAATTTGGGCCACTGCTGTAGGGTCTCTGTCTTGGGATGGCCTCAAGAACATGGACCTTCCATCTTAAATGTCTGTGGATGCACTCTGGAAACAGATTGCTCTCAACACTTCTCAGAGCTTAGGCAGAGGGAAGGGGAACAGCAGCAGATGGCCTTCATTAAAATCTGATTGTTCAAATGTGCCCAGTGCAGGGGTAGCCCATGGGAGGTACCTAGTCCATGTCAACACACTTCTGCCGAGCAGTACTGGGGAAGCGGGCAGGTTCTGGGGTGAGGTGGTGTATTGGAAAAGGATGATGACTAGTTTCGTCTGGAGTGCTGTGTTGAGGATTCTGAGCCTAAGATATTTTTGAGCACCTGGAGCCTGCTATTCCTGAAGCCAAACCCCAAGAACTCTCAGGTGCATAATCCAATGAATTTGTTGTGTTGCTGTTCAACCCAGTTGGAATTGGATTTATGTTCCTGCCGCAAATAGTCCTGGTGATATGCTGTGTTGACACTCCCAGAGGACCCAACCACACGTAGGCAGCCCTCACCCCCACCTAGTGAAGTCATAAAGGTGGCTCATTTCCAGTTAGACTGCTGGCTCGGTGGTTGGCCAATTTTGACTGGTCCCTACAGGAAACACATATGTGGCTGGGTTTCCAGATATGTTTTTTAGGGGTGGAGGAGGCTTGTCATGCTCCACACTCCATGCTGGGAGGCATGGATGCGGCGACCACCAACTCTGCCCAAAGGTGCCAGGTGGGTGAGCTGGGGACGCCTGTGCCCCCTGTCCCCCACTGCAGCGGGCAGCTTGGGGTGGAGCGTGAACAAGGCTTGAGAAACTGCTGGGCGTTTGCTACTGGGGTCCCAACCCCAGAGAAAACCTAGGGAGCAGCCCAGGAGATGGGGTGTTTGGGGAGCTGAGCAGGGGCCATAAACAAACGTGCAAAACAACTAGATTTCAAGTGACTTCCCGGCTGGGAGGGAGGACAGTTGTTTGCTTGTCCCCAGCAGGCCTGTTTTCTCTCTGAGGCTTCCTGTGCCAGCTTTGTTAGCCCTCGGGGCTGCAGAACCACAGTTCAACGGGCTTTGGAGAGGGGATGGGGCCCTGAGCCCAGGAGAGGCCCCGGAGGTAGACTGCTGGGCTAAGTGAACCCCGGGCGGCAGGGATGGTTCTGTGCTCCATCGCGGGGCTTAGGCGAGTCGGTTCACTGCGTCCTTCTCATTGAAGTGGGATGACGTTGCTTCATTCCCGCTGCTACCAGCCTTACCTGCGGCTCTGTCCCTGCTCACCTGGACCCCTCCATCACCTACTCAACTGGTCTCCTCGCCTCCACTCAGACCCTCACAGCTCTCTTCTGCAAAGCGGCAGACTTGATCTTTCATCCACAGAGATCAGGTCATGCCAGGCCCTCATCAAACTCTCAGATCACTTTGGAAAACCCGTTGGCAGAATTTAGACCCAGCAGTTCCACGCCTGAATCTCCACCCAACAGAGAGGGGCACCCACGACCCCTGAAGACTTAGCCAAGAACATTCACAGCCGCTTCCTTCATAATAGCCCAAGTGTCCAACCATAGGAGAATAGATAAACATTTTATGGTAAATTTACACAAAAGCATAAATACTACACAGCAGTGAAAAAGTATGACCTGCTCCTACATGTGGCGAAACGGGTGAATCTCCCAGATGGAACGTTGAGTGGGAGAAACCAGACATCAATGGGTACGTGGCCATACGGTTCCGTTCACAGGAAGGTCAAAACCAGGCAGAGCAAATCTTTGGTGATATAAAGGGGAGGGGCATGAGGGAGACCTGTAGGGCTCTAGAATGTTCTCTGTCCTGCACTGGTGGTAGTTTCCGGGTGTATGCGTATGTAAAATTTATCGACCCCTACACTTAAAATTGGTGCAATTTACTGTGTGTCAGTTACACAGATACGACACAAAAGAAAGAAAAACCCCTCCACTGGGTCCCCACAGCCCTGAGAGTAAAACACTTGTCTCTCTAAGAAATGTGTGGTCTGCCCTGCCCAGTCCCTCTGCTCCAGCCATGCTGGCCCTCTTTTTGTGAACTCCATCCTGCCTCAGGGCTTTGGCGCAGCTGTTCCCTCCTCCTGTGATGCTGTTCCCTCCTCCTTTGATGCTGTTTCCCTCCTCCTTTGATGTTGTTTCCCTCTTCCTGCGATGCTGTTCGCCCCACTTCCCTCGTCTCTCACAGGTGTGTGCACCTGTGCAGAGGTAGGGCGGAAGGGGGGTGTGCACTGGGGTTGTTCACACCTATGCGGGCCCTTCAGCAGCAGGAAGAGCACAGTGTAGGGAGAGAAGCAGGGTGGGCTCTAGGCCAGTGACCTTCATGTGAGCTCTTGTCTGGGGCTCACAGATGTTAGGAGACAGTCTGCTGTCCACTGTCCTGTTGAATTGATCGTCTTGTTTACTTTCTTGTTTGCTCTTCATGTGCTGGTGCCGTGCAGACAGGGGTGGATTGCCAGCATCTAGCACAGTGTCTGGCCAACGAGAGGTTCTCAAGACACACATGCTGCCTGTATCAAGGAAATCTGCCCCCTGACCCTCTGGCCTCTGGAGAGGCTGTGAGGAACACGGGTGGCCACAGGGGGCTGAGCTGACCCGGCTGAAGAGTGCCATTGGCCTTGGAACCCAACAGCCCTGTAGGCAGGTGACAGCGGCCCTGTCTCAGCTCTGCTTCAAAGGGCTCAGGCCCTCCTCCCTGGAGAGGCGGGCTTGCCCCCCAGCATCTACTGGCCTACACTGGGCTCCGGCTAGACTGGAGTCCCAGGAGCAAGAAGGGCGTCCCAGTCCATGTGGCCGGCCTCGCTTAGCTACTCTGGGGTGGGACAGGTCGGGGAGGTGGGGCAGCTTGGAGGGCTCTCCCCTCAAAGGGGAGCGTTCAGGGGCCTAGGGGCACCCTCTCCACTCCCCACGCCTCCTCATGGCTTGTCAAGTCCAAGAGGACAGTCAGGAGGGGGGACAGCTGCCTTTTGCTCTTGACTCATTTAAATGTAACAGATACATAGAAACGTGTGCGTGTGGGAATTCCCTGGTGGCCTAGTGGTTAGGATTCTCGGCTTTCACTGCCGAGGACCTGGGTTCAATCCCTGGTCGGGGAACTGAGATCCCACAAGCCGTGCGGCGCGACCAAAAAAATAAATAAAATGTGCACGGGCATAAGTGTACAGCTTGCCATGTTTTCACAGATGGAAAAGGCCCAGATCAAGAACCACTATAACACCAGCCCCAGAGCCCCACGCTCCCTCCAGCCTGTACCCTGCGAGGCAGCTGCTGGGGGTGGACAGCAGAGCCTCACACGCATGGAATCATCCAGCATGTGCGCCGTGTCCAGCTGCTTTTGTTCGATGTGATGTTCTGTGTATATAGTTATAGATTGTTTATCTCGTCGCCGCAGGCTGTTCCACTGGATGGCATTCATTTATCCATTTATTTATTCGTTATGATGATTATTGGTTATCATTGATTCAGTTTGTCCATTTCACCGTTGATGGACATTTGGGTGGTTTCCAGTTTGGAGGATTGTGATTCAGGCTGCTGTGAACCTTCGTTTGCTTTTCCCTTCAGCGTGCATCTGGGAGGGAACTGTGGGATGTGGGGTGAGGGGGTGAAGGGGTAGGTCGGCCTCCGTTAATTCATAGAACAGGGCTTGTTTCCTTGGGGCCAGGAGCAGCCTGCGGTTTTCTGAGGCATTTGGTCCTTCTCACGAGGATGCAAGGGGCCCTGCTTGGCTGGGAAATATTCTGATTTTCATTTTAAAGGAAGCTGCTGCCTGCCCCGACACCTTGACCTCCAGAGAAACTGCCAGAGCCCCTCCTAACTGAGCCCCCAGTGCAATACCTTCCAGAGAGAGAGAGAGACAGAGGCAGAGACAGAGAGACCACCAGCTGCAAAGCAAAAAGGAATGAAACCTGGGGACTGTGAAGTGAAACCCAACAGCTCTGGGGAAAATTCTGTAGCTTCAAACAGGTGACGATTGTGTTTTTCTACCAAACTGTTGTGAAATGTGGCTTCAGTTTGGAAGGTTCATAGGACTCAACTCAGAATGATTCCAGGGGAGTGAGATAAGCCAGGTCCCTGGGCCGACCTCAGAGGCGGCAGGAGCCTTGGCCGGAGGCGGGCAGCCTCCTGGGGACGAACGGGGACCCTCCCGCCACCTGCCCTTGGCCCCGTTCCTCGGACAGCCGGCCTCCCTGTCCTGTGGGCCTGGTGGGGGCAGAGGGAAGAGACTGGAGTTCTTCTCTGGGACACAATGATAAGACCCCTCCCCTCCTCTCCTCTCTGCCCCAGCCTCACTCAGGGTGGGGCGCCTCCTCTGGGCCAGGCTCTTGGAGGGAGGGACCTTGACTGGAAGGCGAGGCCAGGGCTGGGGCGACAGTGAAGCAAGGAGGCGCTTGCCTGGGGCGCCACGTTTAAGGGGCCACCAAGAGACTCAGGAATCAGGATAAATAACACCTTAACGTGATTTTAAAAAAATTCAAAAGTAATACAAAAAATCCAAGGTGAACGAAGTGTCAAAAGTTTAACTGAAGGCAGGATCCAGTCCTGCCCTTACCTGACCCTGCGTTTCCTCACTCTGCTCACGGCCCTGGTGCCCATAAAACCTAATTCATAGAAGCAGGCAGCTGGTCTGCAGACTGGAGCTGGGCGAGCTGGCATCTATAACTACTGGGGGAGGCTCACCATCTTTCATGAAGCCTGCTGGGTCCCTGGGAGCAGCAGAGACAAGCGTTCCAGGTGTTATGGTCATTGGGATTGGCAGGCAGGAAACAGAGGACAATGAGGGACTCATCTGTGGGCGGCCGGCGCACAGGCAGGAGGAGGGATGGCAAGATGGCCAGCAGACCACAAAAAATGCGTGCTCCTCCTTCCCTAGTGTAAACTGGTGGCTGGGAAGGAGCTGTCCAGCCAGTAACTACATTTCCCATCAGCCCTTGCATCCCAGAAGGGTCACATGACCAGTTCCCACCAATGGGAATGCGGATAGAAGTGATGGGTGTGTCTTCCCCATCCCTTCTCTCCCCATCTTCCTGGCTGAACGCAGAGGACTCTGAGGCTGGGGATGAAAGGAGAACTTAGATCCCCACATGTGGAAGGCCACCTCAACTTCAAACACACACATGGGCTTCTTAAGTGAGCCAGAAGAAAACTTGTACTGTGTGGCCCACTGTGATGCAGGGGCTTATTGTTATAGCAGCTAGCTTTGCTCTGACTCACAGAGGAAGTCATCAGGAGTTAGAGAAACCCCAGGAAGGCTGGCCTGAATGGTCTGTCATGCTTGGATGGGGCTTGGGCTGGAGCGGAGCAGAACTTCCAGCCTGAGTGTGAGAAGAACAAGTGTGAGAAGACAGCCTTCCAGCTGTCTCGTCCAGACCTCTGAAGCTAGCGGTAAACTTGGCGGGGACACCTGTGGTTGGGTCTGCAAGGCTGCCCACCATGAGGAACTGTCCCCTCTGACTGCCAATCCCTGTGGCCCTGGCCACCACGATGTGGATCATTGCCCTCCCCCAGAACTTTAAAACCTGCAACCGAAGGCTAGGCCCCCTGTTTCTGGGTGCTGTGGACGTGAGGCCCCAGGGCTGGTGGTGACTGTGTGCTCTGCCTTGGGAAGTTGCAGTCTGTGGTTGAAGAGAATAAAGCAGCCAGGCAGAGAGAGAGGCAGAGAGAGGGTAGCGACAAGGTTGGATTAAGGATTCCAGCCGCCTGAGACCCAGGCTGGCTCCTGCCCTTCCCCCACTCACTGGCGGTATCTCAGAAACGGCTCCTTCCACCAAACTCCTGCTCTGGGCCCTGCAAGCTCTAAGTGGGTTTCTGCCATGTGCACACCAAGGATTCCAATGAAACCCAATCCACTAAACCCAAATATTTTTGGCGATGGCAAATATAAACACACGAAAAGATACTCAGTATTTTTACCACAACGAGGTATCATTATACACCTATCAGAATGGCTAAAATGAAAAATAGTGACAACACCAAATACTGGTAGGGAGGCAGAGAAACTGGATCACTCATGCATGGCCGATGGGATGTGAAGCGGTACAGCCGTGCTGGAAAAGAGTTAGGCAGTTTCTTTAAAAAACTAAACGTGCAACTACCATACAAATCAGAAACTGTATGCCTAGGCATTTATTCCAGAAAATGAAGGCTATGTCCACACAAAAATCTGTATACAAATGTTCATAACAGCTTTGTTTGTAACAGACAAAAGCTGGAATCAGCCCAGCTGTTCTTCAACAGGTGACTGGTTAAAAAACCCTGGAGTAAGGAATGCCATGGAGTTAAAGAATGAACTATTGATACGTGCAACTTGGACGAATCTCGAGGATATTATGTTAAGCAAAACCGAAACAAAACAAAACAAAAAACAATCCTCTGAAAGTTACACACTGTACGATTCCATGTATATTAATATTTTTGAAATGACAAAAGTTTAGAAATGGACAACAGTGGTGATGGAGTTAAGGAAGGGGTGAAGATGGGAGGGCAGTGGGTGTGGCTATCCAAGGACAGCAAGGGGGATCCTTGAGGTGGTGAAATGTTCAGTATCCTGATTATATCAATGCCGACATCCTGATTGTGATATTGTACTACAGTTTTGCAAGATGTTACCATTGGGGGAAACACTGAGAGTAAAAGGGTCTGTATTATTTCTTACCAATGAATTATCTCAAAATTAACAGTTTAACTTACAAACTAAAAAACTGCCTGAATGCACTGGAGAGTGAACAAAAGCAGACAGAAACCGGAAGGGCTCTGCACTTGGCCGTAAAGGAGTGGCACAGGAAGAGTTTCCCATTCTGTATTTTTCTGGCTTTTATTTAGCCCAAGGGCAGTTCCCAGACTAAACTATGCAGAGCAGCTAAAACTCCAATAGAAAACCTGCAGTCTTCTTGGCTTGTAGAACTGGAAGATAAGAGTCTGGGCAACCACAGCTATTGGAAAGTGAGAGGAGAACCTCAGAAAGGTGAGGCCTAGAGAAGGAAATCCCCCTATCCTGTGTATTGACTCTGTCCAAATCTCCAGCTGACTGTGCACCATGCACACGTGGGGAAGATGTCCAATGGCCCAGCTGAGGCTAAGAGAACTGAATTGAGGTTTGAACTGCTGCCCAAAAGGCAGAATCTGCAGTTTGAGTCTAGCCAAGTTTATTGCTTCATAAAACAAGTAAACAAGCAGACAAGCATCAATACTCTTCAGAGGAATATAACAGAATCCAGAGGCTCTGTAAAATAGCATTGGCAATGCCTAGAATACAATCCAAAATTATTTGACATAGGGAAACCTAGGGGTCATCCTTGAGTCTTCCCTCTCCCTTTCTTTCTACAATGAATCCATTCATGAGAGCTGTTAGCCCAACTCAGAAACAAAGTCTCACTGCATCTGCTTCTGGTCATCTCCACCATGATCTCTTGTTCCCCGCACCAGCTCAGGCCTGGATTATACACAAGGCTCCTCCCTGGAGTCCCTGCTTCCTCCCTGCATAGCAGCCAGAGCCATCTTTTTAATGTCACTTGCCATTGCTCTTAGGATACAATCCAGCCTCCTCGCCATGACCCACATGGCCGTGACTGGCCTGCCACTTTGGCCTTGTCTCCTCCAATCCTGCCCTTCCTCACCACTTTCCACCCTCACAGGCTGGTCTGCTCCTCCAACATCCTCAGCCCCTTTGTGCTTGTTGTTCCCCTGATCCTCCTGTTATCCTTCAGGTTTCAGCCCAAATATCACCTCCTCAGATAGATCTTCCCTGACCCCACCACCACCTCAGATAGCCTGACAGTCCCTATCACATTCTCTGGTTTTATTTTTCTGAATCATTGAGTCACTGCCAGAGTGTTTGTTTGCACTATCCATCTTCCCCAGATGGAGCGTTAGCCCCACATGGGATAAGACTTGGCCTATCTTGCTTATTGCTTATCTGCAGTACCTGGAATAGCACTGAATACATAGCAGGTTCTAATACACAGTAGCATAGTCTCAGCTATTGTGCGTAATGGCCTCCCCTAACATAGAGACATAGAACAACCACCATTGGATTATGCCCACAGGTTTGGGCAGGGCCCAGCAGGGTGGCTTGTTTCTGTCTCACGCTGTCTGGGGCCTCAGCTGGGAAGACTGAGTGGTTGGGGGTGACTCAGAGCACTGGCTGGGGCTGGCGGGTCCACGTCCAACAGGTCTTCCTCACTCCCAGGTCTGGTGCCTCGGCTGGAATGGCTGGAGGCGGGGCTCAGCCTGGCCACCTCGGGGTCATCAGATTGTTTATATGGCAGATTAGCCTTTCGGTGAACTAAACCAGAGCTGCACAGCCTCGGAAGTTGCAAAGAAGAGCTTCCACTCTACTCTGTTGGAAAAGTAGTTACTAGGGAATCTACACCCCAATTCTTGATGAGAGGAATCTAAAATAATTTGTGGCCATTAAAACATCTGCAGTAGTTCTCAGTAAATATTTGTTGGTTGGATGGATGAATCTATATTAAGGTGTCTCTTAAGTGATCGGTCTCAGGTATCAGTTACTGGAGTCAAAGCTCATCCTGAAGAGTCTCTCCAAAGGGTGGCCCTTAGATAAACGTGCTTTTCCTCCAGGCCAGCTGGACCGGAGGGTTCTTCTTGCTGTCTGCTCTGCTGCTTGCTCCCCTGGCTGCAGACACGATCCAGTGAGTGGAGACACTGAATTTTCTAACACCTTGGGTTCCTGCTCAAGCCACTGACAGCAGATGCTGGACCACCTGTGAGCGGTGCAGTGCGTGGGGGCCTTCCCAGGCCAGGCGAGGGGTGTCCCAGCGATCTTGGTGACACAGCCCACGATGGACGGACAGCCAGTGGCTCCTCTGACCCCAGCAAGTGGGTATTGATTATCCGCGGGCATGTGCTGTTCTAGATTCCATCACATGAAGTGAAAAGCTGGCAGAGATTGGCCCCTGCCCATCCACCCTCCCAGGAGCGTTTAAAACTCCAGCCTGAAATCTGATGGAACGATGGTTAGGCCCTCTGGCAAGGGCATGCAAACCCACCCAGACGCCCCTTGGGGTGGTCCTGAGTTCTAAGAAGTCTCTGCACAGAGAGGGAAGGGAGGCCGTCTCCCTGCTTCTCCCTCTGGCTCCAGCTCATCCGGTTGCCACTTCCCCCAGCCAGACTCTTCCTCACCACACCCTCCCCTGGAGCAGCCCTTGAAAGGTGAAAGGTCATCACCGCTGCCTTTGCTGCCCAGGGCCTGTGAGCCCATCACACATGGCACCGACCTGAAAGCTGAGAGGCCTCCAGCTTCGGAGGTCGCCCAGGGGCCCTGGGTGAGGCATCATTTCTGCACTCACTGTCCCCCAGCCCCTACCTCCTGTTCACTCCCCAGCGCACCCCAGTCTGCTCTGTCCCCACAGCAGGGTCCTCACTAAGGCTGCATCCTGCTGCCAATGCTCACGGGCACTTTGGGATCATTTTATTGTGGTTGGGATAAAATTTAAAGATGCAAGAATCACACACAAGGTGTTGACAGACCTGGCCCCACCCACCTAGTAGCAAGGCTCCAATTGAGTCCAGACTTCTCTACACACTGGCTGTGTGACTTTAGGCAAATAACCTAACCTCTCTGTGCCTCATTTTCTCCATAAATAAGCAAACAGTAATTCCAACTTTTGAAGATGCAATGAAAACTGCACACAAGTGTTTAATACTGGGTCTGGCATATAGTGGACTCTCGCCTTTATGGACAATCTAGGGTCTCTCCCCCATCCCCACATGTACCCTGCTCTCCAGACACACACACCCGCAAAGCTCCAAGCCTCCGTTTTTATTCACGTGTGGCCCAGCCCATCACCTCTCCCTTTGCCTGACCTCCTCTTCCTTTTCTTTCTCACCTTCGTCCCCTTGCTGTCTCCTTAAGACCCCACTCAGGGATCCCACGTTCAGAAAGCTTTCTCCCCTTCCTGCACCCTCTGGGCTGGGTGCCTGGGCTGCCTGGACACATCTTCGTTTAGCTCTCCAGGGCCAGGAAACTGCTGGCTGGAAGGCAGATTACAGTCACTGAAGTGCTTTGCTCTTTACTGTATTTTTCAAACTTCTGGCATTTGTTATAACATTAAAAATTTGGGAGCCTTCACATGACAACCTGGATTTCTGTAACTCTTGAATACCTGAAGGAGTTAGCAATATGGCTGAGTGTCAGTTGCTCCCTTTCAGGGGCGTGGACACTGCAGTTTGCCACACTCCCCACTGCTCCCTATTGTTTGACACCCAGCTGCTTCTCACTGTCTTAGTTCCTCCCAAACCAGGCTCTGAGATGAGAACTTGGATGCAGGTAGTTCATTTGGGAGGGGAATCCAAGCAGCACAGGGAGTGGCTGGAGGAGTGAGGTGGGGAAAAAGGAAGCCAATAAGAGGTATGTCGATGGCCGGGTTGCCTGTGGATAAATGGGCTCTGTCCCACTGGGCTGCTCCGGGAAACACTGTAGAACCTGCCTCAGGGTGGTCCCTCAAGGGTGGGGAAGCCGGGGTATTTACCCACCAACTGTTGTGCTCCCCAGTTGCAGGCCACCCTCAGCTTGCAAGCGCTCAAGCAACACAAGTGCTGAGAGAAGCAGTGGCCCGCGGCGTGCCTGAGGAGGTGGGTGGTCCACTGCATCTGCCGTGACCCCGAGGCAGGCCGAGGGCATCCAGGCAAGGCATCTCACAGCATCTTGGCACTGTGAGCTGTTTGCAACCTCTGAACCAATAGCATTGCACTTGTCTGGTTCCCTCTCTTCCCCACCTAAATTGTAAGCTTCCCGAGGACAGGGCCTGTGAACTTTAGCTCCTGACTCCAGTGCCCAGCTCTGCACCTGGCACACAGGTACTCAGAGATGTCTCATTAAACGTTGCCTGTTTCTTCGGCTTCCCAGTTACCAGAGGGGGCAGTTCCAGGTCTGTGACAGACACGGCACTGTCCGCAGGAGGGGAGTGGTGCCCCAGAGTCACAGACTTGCCGCCCAAACACGTGAGCAGGGACAGCTCACCTCCCAGGGGTTGCCAAGGCCCGGGGGAAAGACCAATGCACCCGTGTGCCCTTATGGGCCCCTGAGTGAGGCAGCCTGTGAGCAGTGGTGGGGATGCCACCACGGGTTTTGTGAGCCCGTGAGTGAGGGAACCCAGAGGACCACGCCTACTGCCCTGGAATTGTGTTCCACTTCACTCAGCAGATATGCGTGGAAGTGCCGGGATGCACCACTTGACATGTTGGTGCTGGGAGCCAGGCATTCAGGGTAAAGGACCATCTCTCTAGAGGAAACAAGCACTAGGAAGAAAATAAACAGGGTGATGTGACAGGGAGTAACGGAGAGGAGAGGACTTTAGGGTAAATGATCAGGGAAGGCCTTTTTGAAGAGGTGACTTTGAGCTCAATGCAAATATCAGCGGGGAAAGGCATAGCAGGAGGCGGGAACAGAATGTGCAAAGACCCTGAGGCAGGAGCTTACTGGTCTAACTTAAGGAACAGAAAAGTTTTGATGAGGACACAGGGAGAGAAGTACAAAGTCCCAGAGGGAAACGGGAGCAGGTCACATGGGGTGGGGGGGCAGTCTGGGGGTGTCTGGATGGTTTTTAAGTGCAGTGAAAGGGCACTGCAACTTTAAGGAGGTGTGGCCATAACTAGTTATTTTTTTTAATACATCTTTATTGGAGTATAATTGCTTCACAGTGCTGTGTTAGTTTCTATTGTACAACAAAGTGAATCAGCCATATGCATACATATATCCCCATATCCCCTTCCTCTTGAGCCTCCCTCCCACCCTCCCTATCCCACCCCTCTAAGTCGTAGCAAAGCACCGAGCTGATCTCCCTGTGCTATGCAGCTGCTTCCCACCAGCTCTCTATTTTACATTTGGTAGCGTATCTATGTCGATGCTACTCTCACTTCTTCCCAGCTTTCCCCCACCACCCCCGTGTCCTCACGTCCATTCTCTACATCTGCATCTTTATTCCTGCCCTGCAACTAGGTTCATCAGTACGTTTTTTTTTAGATTCCATATATATGCATTAGCATACAGTATTTGTTTTTCTCTTTCTGACTTACTTCACTCTGTATGACAAACTCTAGGTCCAACCACCTCACTACAAATAACTCGATTTTGTTTCTTTGTATGGCTGAGTAATATTCCATTGTATATATGTGCCACATCTTCTTTATCCATTCATCTGTCAATGGACATTTAGGTTGCTTCCATGACCTGGCTATTGTAAATAGAGCTGCAATAAACATTGTGGTACATGTCTCCTTTTGAATTATGGTTTTCTCAGGGTATATGCCCAGCAGTGGGATTGCTGGGTCATAGGGTAGTTCTATTTTTAGTTTTTTAAGGAACCTCCATACTGTTCTCCATAGTGGCTGTATCAATTTACATTCCCACCAACAATGCAGGAGGGTTCCCTTTTCACCACACCCTCTTCAGAATTTATGGTTTCTAGATTTTTTGATAATGGCCTTTCTGACCGGTGTGACTCATTGTAGTTTTGATTTGCATTTCTCTAGTAATTAGTGATGTTGAGCATCTTTTCATGTGCCTCTTGGCCATCTGTATGTTTTCTTTGGTGAAATGTCTATTTAGGTCTTCCACCCATTTTTTAATTGGGTTGTTTGTTTTTTTGATATTGAGTTCCATGAGCTGTTTGTATATTTTGGAGATTAATCCTTTGTCCGTTGTTTCACTTGCAAATATTTTCTCCCATCTGAGCGCTGTCTTTTCTTCTTGTTTATGGTTTCTTTTGCTGTGCAAAAGCTTTTAAGTTTAATTAGGTCTCATTTGTTTATTTTTGTTTTTATTTTCATTACTCTAGGAGGTGGGTCAAAAAGGATCTTGCTGTGATTTATGTCATAAAATGTTTTGCCTATGTTTTCCTCTAAGAGTTTTATAGTGTCTGGTCTTACATTTAGGTCTTTAAACTTGTTTTTAAATGATCTTCCTGGGCAGAGAATGAGCCACAGGGGGCAGACATGGAAGCAGGAGGCTCGGGGGGAAGGGATTGTCATCTTCCAGAGAAGAGCAGTACCGGGTGGTGCGGAGCTAAGGAACTGGGCAGGTCATGCCTGCATTTTGAAGTTGGGGTTGACAGCACCAAGTGATGAACTGGACAGGGATGTGAGGAAGGGGAGACCACTCCTTTGGGGTCCAGCAGTGGTGATCGCATCCGGGCTGAGCCGTTGGCAATGCCCCTAAAAGGGGCTGTCCCTTGTCACCCTCTCCAGCCTGCCTGAGATGTTAGGACAGCAGCTCACACCCTCTGGAGGAAGGACGCACCCCCACCCCTCACCCCCCACGATCAGACAGACTTTCTCAACCAGAGGTCAGGGTTCCCTGGATGGGCTCTCAGGAATCTCAGGGTTTAGGGAGGGAGAGGGAGTTTGAAACCATTTGTAGGAATCCTGAAATGCCAGCATGAGAGGTACTCATGCTCCTCCCAAGGTCCCAGCCCCTTGAGAAACACTTAAATTACTTTATCCCACATCAAAATGTTTTTTAGTATCTGAGAAAGCTAAATATACATATACCTATGAGCCAGCAATTCTGCTCTGAGGTATATGCCCAAGATAAATGATAATACATTCACCAAAAGACAAGTGCAAGAATGTTCTCTGCAGCACTATTTGTCAATAAACAAATTAGTCCAATTGTTTAACAGAATAGTATACAGTCACGAAAAAGAAAGAACTGTGCCTGCAATATCATGCATGAATCCTACAAACATAATGGAAAGAGCCAGACACAGAAGTGTGCACATTACATGCTCCCGTTATATCAAGTTCAGGAACAGGATACGCTACCTCTGCTGCTAGATGTCAGGATAGCCTTGGGGAGGTGGACCTGTCTGAAGGGGCGTTAGGGGCCTCCTGGCTGCTGGTAGTGCCCTGTTCTCCACCTGGGCCGGTATTCCATTCCTGAAAACTCACCAAGATGCTTATTTATGATTTGTGCGCCTTTCTGCATGTATATTACACGTCAATAAAAAATTTTTAAAAGACCAAGTTCCATAACTCGATCACCCATCAAATTCATAAGACTTTAAGTAACTTTACTTTTCCCCAAATTCAAAGGACCTTCACAAGACAGACTTGACATATTGAGAATATTTAAGAGAACATTTTAAGTGTTAATAGTCATTCTGAAGGCAGAATTCCAGAAACGTTCCTGGCTAGGATTGGGTGTCTCCCCGCATAGTGGCTGGATCCCAGGGGTCTGGGTGGGCAAGGGATTCATGGGGCAGATCAGGAGGGAAGCCCTTTGGCCCTTGAGGTGGCCCAGCCTGCTGGTGGAGGTGACCTGGGGGCAGCTCTGGGATTGGGGCCATTTCTGATCCTCCGCCCACCCTGGAAGCCCCAGGAGCCTGGCCAGAAGTAGCCCAAAATGGGAGGCTCCTAGGGACGCCCTGCTGCTTTGACAGCCTGGCCGAGAGGGGAGTCCCAGCTTCCCGCGGGAGCTTCCTCTCCCCGCTCACTGTGCTGTCCCGGTGCCTGTGCAGGAGACCGCCTGCTCTGCAGAGACCAGGGGCTGCCGTCTGTGTCCAGGCTGGGAGCCTGCTCCCTGGAGGCCTGGTGAGGCCCAAACTCCAGGACTGGGGGCTGGGTGGGTCACTGGTGGGCTTGCTCTGTGTGGGCCCCAAGATTTGAGCTCCTTCCCCAAACATGCCTTTGTGCTGTCCAGTCACGGGGGCTAGTCTGTCGGGGGCCACCCCTTCTAGTTTCACTACAGGGCAGACCCAACAGCCCTCAAGCCAGCCGCCTGTCCACCTGGCTCCCGAGCTGAATCAAGAAAGAACACTGACTAGGACTTGAGGGAAGACCAGAGCCTGCACTCACATCCAGAGGAGGAGGTCGGGGTCCCCAATTTTATAGGGAGACCCTCTGTGCTGGCCGCCAGCTCAATTCAACACTCGGTTATTGAGCGCCTCCCCCATGCCAGGCCCTGGGCCAGGCCCTAATTGTTCATTTCAGGGGGTTGAAACAATAAACAAAATAAGCAAATTATACAGTATATTACAAGGTGATAAATGCTCTGGGGAAACATAAAAATAAAGCTGGGAGAGGAGATGCTGGGGGTGACGTTTCTAACAGGAGGGCCTTGCTTAGAAAGGGTCTCGAAAGCAGAGCCTTGAAGGGTAGCAGTGAGCTGGGCGGGGACTGGGGAAGGGGCTCCGGGCTCAGGGAACAGCCGTGCAGAGGTCCCTGCCAGCAAGAGGGTGTGATGTGTTTCAGGACCAACAGGGAGGCTGGCCTGGCCGGGCGGTGAGAGCCAGTGAGGCAGAGACAGAGGGATGAGGGAGGGACAGGCCAGACTGTAGGGCATTCTGGGCCACATAAGGAATCTGGTTTTGTCTTGAGTGAAACGGAGTGAGATGTGGTCAGACCCACTCAAAGCCACGTTCAGCAGATTGGGTCGACCTTTGCAGAAAAGCCGTTGCAGTGAGAATCGAAAGCTTTGAAGATGTCCGTCTTCCCACTGTCGATCCATTTCTAGGCATCTTCCTAAAGGAAAGATGGGGAATGCGGCAAAGATTTACATTTAAGCCTCCATTCATTCATTCATTCAATAAAACATGGTTACCTGCTCACAGAAACCACCTAAAAGTCCCAAACTAGGGGCACTATTCAGTACATGATTGCACATAAATTGGATGAATTGTTGTATAACCAGGAAATACTATTTTTCAAAGATTTCATAATGAGAGGAAATGTTTAAAACATATAAATGAAGGAAACAGGATAACTGATGTTTGATAGAATCTCCATCTGTTGATTTAAATGGACACATGCACTTACTCTCCCATGATGATCCTGGAAAACGTTTTGCTCAGTGGAAGGAGCCAGTCAGAAAAGCCCGCAGGGTGTACGATTCTATTTTGATGAAATGTCCAGAATGGACAAATCCATAGAGACAGAAGGTAGATTAGTGGTTTCCAGGGGCTGGACTGGGGGGTGGGGGGTGACCGCTAATGGAACTGCTAATGGGGATTCTTTTGGGGGTGATGAACATATCCTGAAATTAAATAGCAGTGGTGGCTGCACAACTCTGTGAATACACTAAAAGCCCACTGAACTGTACACTCTGGGAAGGTGACTTTTATGATGTGTGAAATATATTTCAATAAAGCTGTTATTAACACATGTATACCTATGCAAGCGAAGAAAGAGTGGAAAGGAATTCAATAAAATATTGGATGGTATTGATCGTCTTTGGGGGAGAGTTATGAATTTTCTTCTATACATTCTCCTATATTTGAGTAATGGTGGGAAATTTTCAAAAAAACAAAGAAAAGGGACATATATGGCATGGGACAGAACCTTCGCGGGGACTTTCTGTGAATCTCACCCCCTCCCAAGAAGGACTCCGTAGCAGTGAATTGAGATGTTTGCCCCAATTTTCCACGCTCGCCTCTGCCAGCAGACAGCACTGCCTGGTCCCCTTGGCCACTGGGTGAAACTATATGACGTGTTCTGGCCAATGATTTGTTCGTGAAAGTGACCCGTCAGCTCTGAGCCAGCCCATGTAATTGCTGGTGTGAGACACCCCCAGGGCTCTCTTTCTGCTGCAGCAGCCTTCAAATGTTCTACAAGGAGCTGCTCCGTCAGCCCGGGTCCTGGAGGGAGGGCCGTCCAGAACCGTCCCCAGCAGACCTGAAATGGGCCTGTGATGTTGCTGAGATACAAGGCTTGATTGTTTCCAGCCACTGAGCTCTTGTTCGTTGTTGCTGTTGTCACAGCACAACATAGCAGGTACTGACCAATGTGCGTAAACAAGGAGGGCTGAGCTGTCGCTGCCACCAGCCTGCAGCTGCCGCCACGATAAAATAACGCCGTGGCTACACACTGCACTGCTGGAGGGCACCCCAGCTCCCTTCCACTTCAGATGGCTTTCTGTCTATTTTTGCATTCTCTTTAAAGCAAAGCTGAGAGATAGGAGAATCAGATCTTTCCCTCATTTCACAGACAAGTCAAGGGGTTTGGCTGTGGTCTCAGACCCGCTAGTGGCATTATCCAGGTCTTCTGAATCTCTGTCCAGTGTCCTGGCCACAGCAGACCCTCAGTCTGGTCCAAGAAGATCCAGTCACTGGACCAGGCCAAGCAATCCAAGAGCATAGTTTGTGCAGGAAGGTTTGTCCTTAAAATAAACCAGACGGGAAAACAATGCACAGTTATGGAGAATCTGGTAGAAATGGATCCAGAAAGACAACTACCCTCTTCCCGTTCTCCAAGGTAACCTTGACCTTAGGAAGTTAGGTGGGAACTAGAGAGTAGGGGGAGCGAGTGAAAAAGAAGGTCCCAAAGTCTCCAAGTTGGAGAATTCTAAGTGGAACACTCTCTCTGCCTAGAAGGACAGAGTTTGGGATGTGAGACCAGCCGTATGGGAGAATCCAGGGGAAGGACGGGGCGTTGGATGCACAGGATGGCTGTCCCAAGGGCCTCGTCCACCTGTCTCTAGAGCTCTCGTTCTTCGTGTTCCAAAATGGAATGTCTTCTATTGGTTTTTTTTCTGATCACAGAAGTAATACTTACTGATAAAAAGCTCAAGTGATTATCTATCTATCTGATCTCCTATCCATCTATCTATCTATATTATGTACACAAATGAATCCCTCTATAAAACTCACCCATCCTTCCACTGTCCTAGACAACTAACTCCACCCCGTCTGCGTCCGTCCGCAGCCTGCCACCTTGTTCCTATTGCACTGGGAAAAGAGAGGCTGTGGGAAGAGAGATTCCATATCTCCTACCTCCCCGCGTCAGGCCCCTGCTCTTCCTCCCCTCCCGTGGTCCTCTGCGGAGGAGCCTGTGTGTTCCCAGCCAAGGCCAGTCCTTCCTCCTGTGTCCTGGATTCCACCGGGCACCTGCTCGAGGACGCAGTGGCAGCAACGCCTCCCTCTCTCTCCCGCATCCCCAGGGCTCCCGTCTCTGGGGTCTTCCGCACAGCGTGCAAAAATTCTCTCCGGCCCTGATTCCCAGTCCTTACCCACCTGACCTGTCGGCAGCATCTGACACAGGTACCCCCATTCCCGGAAACACCACCTTCCTGCAGCATCAGGAACCTCCAACCTCTGGGGTGATCCCGCCCCATCTCTTCGTAGCTCTCTCTCATCCCTCTGCCTTCTCAGCCCTTGATCCACTCCTGTTTTCTATCGACGCTCACCCCCGTCGGCTCTACCTTCAGGATAGATCTGGTGACCCACCATCACCTCCCACCTGGCTTCCCGCATAGCTTCCTAACTGGCCCCTTGAGACTCTTCCAAACACAGCAGGGTGATCTTCTCAATCGTGTGTCTGATCACGTGGTTCTCCAGTGGGGTCCCATCTCTGTCCTAGTTAAAGCCAAAGTCCTGTTGATGACCCACAAGGCCCACACGATCTGACCTCATTTTCTGCTGCCCCCGACCTGGCTCGCTCCTCTCCCTGAAGTCAGCAGGCGCACCCCACCTCAGGGCCTTTGCACTGGCTCTTTCTTCCGCCTGAAGTATCTCCTCCCAGGCTTCCCACAGCTCTCAGCTCATCCCTTCCAGGCCTTTACCTGGCCTGGCTGCCCTGTTTAAAATCTCCCGTCTCCCTAACAGTCTTGACCCCCTTCCTCTGCTTTCTTTTCTTTCTGTATTTTATTTTTAAGATTTTTTTGATGTGGACCATTTCTAAAGTCTTTATTGAATTTGTTACAATATTGCTTTTATTTTATGTTTTGGTTTTATTGGCCACGAGGCATGTGGGACCTTAGCTCCCTGACCAGGGATCGAACCTGCACCCCCTGCGTTGGAAGGCAAAGTCTTAACCACTGGACCGCCAGGGAAGTCCCCCTTGCTTTCTTTTCTTCACTCATCCTGAAACTAATTTATAAGGCTGAACCACGTAAAATTGTCCATGTTCAACCACTTTTGACCCCTACCATGTCAATTTCATACCACTCAGATTAATATGTATTTTACTCATTCACCTTTGTTTCCTGCCTTCTCCCATTAGAATGCCAGCTTCTGAGGGAAGATAGTCTCATCTGCTGTGTTTTCTCCTGTACTAAGAACCACCTGGCACAGAGTAGGTGCCCAGCAAACATCTGTTGAATGATTCTTTCTCAGTGACCTGTTTGCCCCACTATCTCACGGTCATCTTTGCATGGCCGTTCGAACAGGTCTCCCTCGCTCCTTCCAATGCCTGTCTGTACCTGGTAGATGCCACCTTTGAGTCCCTGAGAGCACTTTGAAATCACCAGATACACTCCCTCTCCCACCCCCGAGGCGGCTCTGCAGGCAGCAGACAGACCCGGATTGAAACCACCAGTCAGTCAGTGTGACCGGCTTACTTAACTTCTTTGCTGTTCAGAGTCCCCACCTGTAAGACAGGGAAAATGCCGCCTTCTCACCCCGGGAGGATTTGGGGAATGCGAGTGAAGTGCTGGTGTAGTGTGTGCTGAATCAACCCCTTGTATTCCTGCTTGTAAAGGTTTAGAGCAGCTATCGGTTAAAATTTATATATATTTCCAGTAACACTTGCTTAAAGGTTTGTCTCCAGCTTCCTTTCAGACCTTTCCAGGAATCAGTCACCCCAGACCACCCACAGCTGGTCACACAATGGACACTCCGGTCTCGCCCTGAGATTGTCACAGCTTTGTCCCACCTCCTCCCACCCCAAGACACACTTTTAAAAAAATATTTTGTTCTCCTTCTCCACCCCCATCACAGTCGCTTGGCTTCTGTGTGTGACCCGTGGTGACCCCTCTCCTTACCACCGCCCACCAGGGTGCCATCAGGAGGCTTTCTAAAATAGAGGTAAAGTAGGAAATTCTCAGTTTATACCTGGAGATACTCCACACTCCCAGGCCTCACGTGGGGATTTATGTTAGCTACAGCTGCCCTACAAACTACCCCCAAAACAGTGGCTTAAAACAGTGAGGTGTATTTGTACGCGTCTGTGGGTTAGTTGGGTTTTTCTCATCTGGGCCAAGCACTTCTGACCTCAGCTGGACTCACTCATGGGTCTGAGGTCAGCTGATGGGCGGGCTGGTCCAGGAAGGCCTCACCTGCACATCTGGAGGTTGGCTGGCCGTGGGCCGAGGCAGTGGCCACGTGTCTCTTGTCCTCCAGTGAGCGAACCCAGGCTCGTTTGCGTGGTGGTCACAGGGGGTTCACACCTGTCACAGTGTCACCTCTGCCACGTGCCTTTGGCCAAAGCAAGTCACAGGGGCAGTCCAGTTGCAGCAGGAAGGGAGATGGACTCTTGACAGGCGGAGCTGCAGAGTCTTTGTGAAGGGTGTGGGTACCAGGAGGAGAGGAGGGTTGTGGGTATTTTTCACATCACTTGCTACAGCGTCTTTCTTAGGGGTGCGAGCAGGGCCCACTATCCTGGATTATCGGCCCAGATGTGTCCCGGTCCTGCCAACTGCTGAGAGCACTAGCCTTCCTCAAGACAGAGCCTTCTGAAATGGGGCCACCTAGCTGCTCACATTCAGCCTCTGTCTGGGGGAAACGGTAGGGGCGGGGGAGCCTCGCACTCGGCAGCCCACAGCCCCACCCCTTACCTCTCCTGCAGGGTCCTCAGCTCACTCTCCCTGGGCCAGTTGGGCTTGTCTTTCCCCTCATAGCTCCTTCTCTCCCCTGCTTCCTCCCCTCCCTCTTCTCCATCCTCAGCTCACTCAACCCTGACCTCCCCTTTTAACACCTCCTCCTAGCAGCCTTCCCTGGCCACGCTCATCCATACCCACCTCCCCTTTCTTTCAATAACGATACCCAGTCAGTGCTGCACATTTCAAAACTTAGGTTTTTAGAGCTACCACACATGAAGCTCTTACCAGCTGCAGGAATTTTAATCTTCTGGACGCTTGAGTAGATACTGTTATTATCACCATTTTACAGCTGGGAAGCTGGGCTGAGAGGTTGACTTTCCAAAGGTCTTAGAACTAGTGGTGAGGGGTGGATTCTGTTCTCAAAGCCAGGGCTACTCCAGACCCCGCCTGCAGCAGAGCTGTCAGTGTCCTGCCCTGCCGTGTGCCCCGCCGTCACTGCCTGGGTGCACGCGGCTGGCCGACACCTGGCTGTCCGTGCCTGCCCTTCGGGGCCTGAACACCTTCTCAGTGGGGTTCATTTTCACCACGCGGCTGGCTTGGGTGCTGAGTGATTAACTCCCCGGGGGAGTAGTCCTCAACAAAGGACAGAGAAGGTGTGATGGACACCCCAGGGTGGGGTGAATTAACACGTGTCTACACTGACTCCTGAGTCCCCAGCAGGGTTGAGGTCAGCTGCCCACAGTGATGAAGCGTGACCCGCACCTGACACAGAGACCCATTTCCTGGCTGTTTGCCCCCTGGCCACACCCCCTATCCCCACCTGCACCTCCCCCACCACCTCTGGGCTGTTCTGCCCTCCCCTCTCCCATCACTTCTGGGCTGTAAGCTCCTTGAAACCACAGAAACTCATATTTATTTCCCTTGCTTTTCCCACAGTGTCTAACCATGCTCAGAACCTTAGACACTCCATAAATACTCATTGAAATCATGTATTGAGTCATGGATGCCCCCAAACTACAGATATTGGGCCAAGAGTCAGTGTGGACCCCTCTTCCTCACAGACGTTTCAGCTCCTGAGCTCTCCTGATGACATACACTGGACATGTACCATGAGAGAGAAATCAACCTTGTTTGGCTAAATCACTGAGATTTGGGGGTTTGCTTGTTATAGCAGCATTCTGTGGCCTATTCTGACTGATACGGTGATCCAACTCGATGAACAAAGACATGTATCAAAATAAAGAATTCAGGAATGACAAAGCTATGATTTTTAAAATAATGATACAAAAATTAATGATAAGCTCTTAAATATAAAACTAAGTAACTGCAGGGGGTATGCTTATGGGAAGAACACATACGCTATCTAAACCTTCACAAATTAAAAGTAACAATAAAACCAACTAAAAAATGAGAGGGGAAAAAAAAATGAGAGGGAAGAAGTAAAAGTGTTAATTTCTTTTTACTTTTATTTCTTTCTTTGGTAGGAGTTTATACCATCTAATATTGAAAAACAAAGTTTAAAATAAACCTAATGATACTAACTTCACTCTTACTCTTTTCTCCATATTATTCTTTAAACTCAGAAGAAATTGATTTAGAAATTACTATATCTAGTGATGAAGAAAAAAATTCAGTGAAGTTCAGCAATTCTTTCAGTTCAGTTCCACTTTTTTCTTCTGTTAAAATAAATATTCACACTGTTGTCTTAGGTTAGGTTCTTCTGGAAGCAGACTCTAAAATTTGAGTATTTCATTGTGTATAGAGGGTGGTCCCAGGAAGCCCTGGTAGGGGAGTGGGAAATCAAGGCAGGGAGGGGAAGGAAGCAAGGCCGGGTGTTAGAGAGCCGGGGCCACCCTTTATGGGGAGCTCAGCTTAGCTCCAGTGGAGAGTGGGGAAGACTGCCTCAGAGCTGTCCCACCCACAGGCAGAGGACCCGGGGCATTTGGCCACCAATTTCCAGCCATGATTAACGGCTCCCCTGGGTGTTAACTCCCAGGCATTTCTTCCCTGCCCTGTGCGTGGGCTGACCCCACTCCTGCAGCCAGAGAACCCCTCAGGCCGAGGGGATTCAGCTGCTTTTGAGTGAAGTAACGGACTCTCCTAGAACAGTGAATGCCGCCAGGATATGGGCTGGACACCAACAACACCTGCTACATTTCTTAAGTTTAAGAAGCCTGTATCATGGATTCATCCCAACTGAATTATACCAAGTAAAAGAAGACAATGTACCTCAGAGAGCGACATGTTGTGTGATTCCATTTATACAGTTTTCAGGAAAAGTCCAAAGTCTAAGGACAGAAAACAGACCCTTGGTTTCCAAGGGCTGGGGAGGAGTGAGGGATGATTACAGGGGGGCTCCAGGGAACTCGCTGGGGTGACGAAGATGCTGTTTATCTCCTTGATGGTGGCGGTTACAGGACAATGCATTTGTCAAGTTCATAGAACTATGCACCTAAAAAGGGCAAGTTTTACCATATGTAAATTATACCTCAAAAATCTGTCTGTGATGCTCTTAAGAATGTTTGCATACTATTTGCTATTTCAAGAAAGTTTAATTCTCCCTTGAGGATGTAGGCACTTGGTTCTAAAACTAGAACAAGGCAGAAGTGATGTTGTGTGAATCAGAGTCTAGGTCATGAAAGACTGCAGCTTCCTGCTCTCTTATTCCCTCCTGGGTCACCTGCTCAGGGGGCAGCTAGATGCCAGGTCCTTACAGCCCGAGGGAGGCCCACTCAGAGACCAGCTGTGGCCTTGGGCCACCAGCCACGTGAGGAGCCTTCTTGGAAGTGGGTCCCCTAGCCCCCACCAACCTGCTCCCCGGCCCACAGTTTGTAACCTCACAGGGGACCCTGAGACAGACCCACCCAGCTAAGCATCTCTCAGTTCCTGTCCCTCAGAAACTGAGCGAGACAAAATGATTGTGTGCGTGAAGCAGCTACGTTTTGGGTTCATTTGTTATGCAATAGATAACTGCTACGCTGACTTAAAATTTAATTCCCATTTTTAAATAAAATTATCCATTCCTTTAGATAAATTTATGCTAAAGAGACAGTTGGCATGATACTGGTGAATAAGGTGAATGATGGCCATTTCTGGGTGGTAGAATCTGGGGGTCATTTTTCTTGTGTTTGTCCTTCTTTACATTCTTGAACTACTTTTTATAACAAATGTGTGTCAATAAAGTGGAAAAGAAAAATAACGACTTGGAGCCCAGAGTCAGTGCAGAGGTATCATTTCCTAGCGGCAGTGCGGGGGAGGGTCTACAGGAAGCAGGAGCACCTCACACTCAGTGGCACCACAGCAGCCAATGAGCCACTTCTGAAACTCGGCTTCGTTCTTGTGCATCTGAAGGAACTGTCCCAGCAGGACGTAGGCCTGCGTGGAGGAACACGGGAAACGTACTCAGCTGTGCTTCTCCTCCCCTGGCAAATCGATGGAGGGGGCACAGGTCAGATTCAAGGGAGAAGGGCTGTCCCTGAAACCCTGACCCTGGCGAAGCAGATTCGGACACTGGCCTGGGTGAGATGTGAGGTCAAGTTGAATGTCCATCTCTACAGGTGGCTTTGGGGGCCGTGTAGCCTGGAAGGAACCTGGACATGTCCTTGAGATCTTGTTAAAAAGGCAGGATCTGACTCAGTAAGTCTGGGGTGAGGCCTGAAACTCTGCATTTCTAATGCTGGTCCCGGAACAATATTTGGAGTAGAGAGAGCCTCGTGTACCTCTGATGCTCCCTTCAGGCCTCGGATCTAATATTTCTCTCTTTGAAACACACACAGGAATTAGAGGTGCCCCCCACCCTGCCACTTTCTCAATGGTTCAAGCACAGGGTTTCTAACCCTTGACACTGCTGCATTTGGGATAGTTCTGTGTTCAGGTGCGTTGTTGGGAGTTTAGCAGCATCCCTGGCCTGTACCCACTAGATGCCAGCAGTATGCCCCCTACCTTGAATTGTGACAATCATGACCATCTCCAGACATAGCCAGGTGTCCCCCAGGGGACAGAATCTCCCACAACTGAGAACCACTGCACCTGGGACTGGTATGTGAAGGGCACCTTAGTATCAGTTTGTTTTTGCAAACCCGCCTTGTGACTCCAGGCAACTCACTTAACCTGAAGTGAGAACCTGCAGAGCCTGGGGTTCAGTTTCTGCATCTTCTGAAGGCCCTTCATCTGCCCCGCCCCACCCTACAAATTGGATTAAGTGAATTCAGTGTGAGACCAGTGGAGAAATGCAACTTCCTTTTTTGTCCTGGAAGACTGCAGCCCTGTGGGAGGAGCAGACAAGGTATCAAGCACACTGAACCTTGCCCCTTTTCCCCTTCTGAAGGGTCTCTGTGGATGAAAAACACGTGTAAAGATTAAGTGCCCACAAGTCAAAGTTGTATGGTGTTCTCTGGTTTTCTGAGTCCTGGTCCCACAGCTTTTCACTCCTCTCGTGCTGTTTCGTCACTGATAGTCATGAGGGGCAAGAGCCACAAGGAGAAAGAGACATCCAAGGCCACAGACTGGCCGGGACATGAACGGGGAAGGCCACGTTCAGTGCCCGGCTCTCCGGCCTGGAATGAATGGGAACCAGTGTCCAGGCCTTGAGTCCTGGGCCCCCTCCAGGAAAACCCACTGGCGTCTATGTATTTCACTTACATAAAACCAAGCAAACTTCATCTTAACCAAAATGAACGCATTTTTAAAAAGACAAATTAAATAAAAGCTGAATTCCAGTCATAAAATATACCCAAGCATTGGAGTTTGGGGTTTTAAAAAAATTTTTAGTCCAGATCCAGTTGTTGAAAAGAGACAAAAGCTAGGATTTCATGGTCATTTTAAATTGCTACTTTAATCATCTTTTTGAAAAAGCGGTGTAATTGGTTAGAATGAGCTCATTTTACTTTTGTCAGCATCCTCGTCTTTTCAGGGGTGATTTTACTGAGTTTTTTTTTTAATTAATTAATTTGTTTATTTTTGGCTGCGCTGGGTCTTCGTTGCTGCACGCGGGCTTTCTCTAGTTGTAGCGAGTTGGGGCTACTCTTCGTTGCAGTGCATGGGCTTCTCATTGCAGTGGCTTATCTTGTTGTGGAGCATGGGCTGTAGGCACGCAAGCTTCAGTAGTTGTGGAATGTGGGCTCAGTAGTTGTAGCTCGCGGGCTCTAGAGTGCGGGCTCAGTAGTTGTGGCATTTGGGCGCATTTGCTCCGCGACATGTGGGATCGTCCCGGACCAGGGCTCGAACCCATCTCCCCTGCATTGGCAGGCAGATTCTTAACCACTGCGCCACCAGGGAAGTCCCTGAGATGTTTCTTAATTCAACGTTTTAAAAAGTGAACATTTACTGAATGTTGATTGAGCCCGTTGCTGCAGTAGGTATGGGAGGGGCAGAGCTTTGTCCCAGGAGAGAGAACATTGATGATAATAGTAGTAAGTGATGCTTTTGAGCACCATGGGCAGGCTCAGACCCCTGATACGTTTTCCTGCTTTGGATCCTGACATGCGCCCCGTCCATTCTCTAGATGGGTCATGGAGAACCCTGGAGGTAAGACTCCTGTCCTCGGCCCCATTCCAGCACACCCCACCCATCTGTGGCCTGGCCTGGCACCTCCACCATCCTGAGGGCTGGCGTCGGCTGCTCTGGTAACCAGAGCTTCCATGTCCCTCCACGCCCAGCAGCCAGGATGCCAGGGACCTCGTGGCTCGCAGGACCAGAGGCAAACTTTCCAGGAAAGCCACAGGCAAGAGGGCCTCATCTTTTGGCCTCCAGACCCAGGTGGCAACTTGATGCTCCCTTCTGCCCTTTCTCTTTGGAAGTCGGCCTGCTTCTCCCTGCTCCCCAGGGAAGCAGGAGTCGTAGGCTCCCATCATGGCCCTGATGGAAGGAAGCCCTCTGGGTTTCTCTGCGGGCTCTAGAGAGCAAGCCCCTAACCTGGGGGAAGAGGAGCCACCCCCTGCCTCCTTGGACCAAAGCTCAGAAAAACCTGGCTGCAGGGAGAGTGATGCAGATACCCTGACAGACGTCCCCACCTCCCGCCACCCAGGCCAGGGATGCTCATTCCTTCCCGAGGCAGCCTTTGCCTGTGTGGCAGGATGGCAGCTCGAGGGAAGACTTCCGTCAACGCCACATCCCAATCGTGAGCAGGTCTGGACCAGCCTCCAGTGTGCCGTGCCTGTTCCTTGCGAAACAGTAGCAATATTTGAGTCCGAGGTCCCTGGTGAGTGACCTATGCCGTCACACAGGCCCTGAGCTCAGAACCCCACTTGGTTTGCTGGTGTGCTGCCACCATCTTGAAATTCCTGATTAATTTCAACAAGGGGCCGCCCATCTTCATCTTGCACTGGGCCCGCAGATTAGGTCCTGGTCCACGCTCATTAAAAATTTCAGGGACTTCCCTGGCGGTCCAGTGGTTACGACTTCGTGCTTCCACTGCAGGCTGTGCAGGTTTGATCCCTGGTCAGGGAACTAAGATCCCCCATGGAGCGGCCAAAAAAAAAATTTTTCATCTCCACTATGACACCTGGCCTTTCAAACAGAGACACGTAGTCTCGGCCCCTCACTGTCAAGCTCCCCTCCTGCCAGTTCCCAGCCCCTCAGCGCCCGTGGCGAATGGACTTTACAGCACCACCAGGCTTTGTTGTGTGATGAACAACTTTCTTTTTCTCTAACTGGACGCTGACTCCTCAGTCTTCAGGGCCACTGAGTGCCAAAGACAACCTCGCAAATGCAGCCTCTGTCAGTGTTTCCAGTGTAAAACTCCTTGTCTGAAGCATGAATGTCCAACCCACTGTGCTTTCTTCCCCCTGCCCATCTCCCTAGGACACACTTACACAAAAACATTGTTTAACTGAAACTCAAATTTAATTTGAGCATGTTGTATTTTACCTGGCAGCCCTGCATAGGATAACCCCAAGCTTCTGTGACTGACTCCTTGTAGGGTCCGGGCATCAGGCAGGGCTGGGGGTGGGGGTGGGGTCCCTTGCCCTACTGCCCACCCCAGAGCCTGTCTGCCAGATTCAGATTTTGTCTCTCTCACCTTGAGTGACTTTGAGTGATGCACTTGGCTGCTTCGTGCCTGTTTTCTCATCGGTGAAATAGAGACGAAATAGTATACTTTATGGGATCTTTTGGTAATTAAATGAAATAACTGTATGTAGTGCACTCGGATCAGTGCCTGACATGGAGCAAGCATCAGGTGCTGGTTCTATCAGGTGACAGAGGCTTGGGGAGCAGGTGGGCATCCAGGACATTTGCTGCTCCCTCATCTTCCAAGTATGTTTCAGAAGGAAGATTTAGGCATGGTTATGACTTCGTAGGGTGTTCAAAGGGTACTGAGGCAAACCAGATTCTGTGGGATGTGAAACTTACTTCCACGCTGTTGGAGTCACCCCATAGGGCACTGCCCATGACTCTGAATCTACTGAGCGCCTGGAAATTCACCCCCCTCCATTGGGTTTTCCTAGGGAGAGGAGGAGTACGAGAAACCCAGAACAATCCTTTCTTCAGAGAAGATACGGGAGGACACCAAAGGGAGCTGTGCCTCTAACAGAACGCGTGGAAAAAACAATCAGTAGTTTGAATGTGACAGCAAGGGGTCCACTGGGTACTCAGCGTTTAGAAACAGCGACGTGTCCGGCCAGGGTGGGTGGGCAGAAGGAGGGCTTGCTTCCGGAGGGGGTGGGCCATGAGTGGGCCCATGAAGGAGACAAAAGTTCATTTTAAGAGGGGCCTTGGGTCCGCGGGAGGGTGGTCCCCATGTGCTTGTAGTTCATGAACAGTCTGGTGGAGCATGGGGGTGAGGGTGGGGGGACAGAATAATATAAGGCGGAGCTAGACCTGGCGCGGACACCTTGAGCACGATGTATCTTCCCTCTTCTGGTCATTCCTTTCACCTTTGCAGACATTTCGCCGTTAAATCTAGACCAATGCTGTCCAGTAGAAATCTAATGTGGGCCAGCACACGTGTCATTTTTAATTGTCTAGAAGCCACGGCAAAAGGGGGAAAGAACAGGTGAAATGAACTCTAATAATTTTAATTTTTTCCCATATTTCTAAATTATTATCATTCCAACATGTAATCAATTAAAAAATTATTGATGAGATGCTTTCCATTTTTTGTTTGTTTGGCACTGAGTCTTTAACGCGGCCATGTGTATTTTATATTTATAGCACAACTCAATTCAGACGGTACGCAGCAGGTACAAGTGGCCCACGGCCGCCGTGCTGGACGGCCAAGGTGTAGATCGTCAGGCCGAAGCCGTCAGCCCCAGGGGAGGGCAGGCACGAAAAAACCCAGAGAAAACGCAGCCACATTCTTGACTTTTGAGACTTGGGTGAATCCGTAGTTTTGAAAGTCAGGACTGCAACTGAGCCAGAGAACTGTTCAAGCCACAGACAAATCTCTGGGAAAGTGCAGAGAGAGATAGGGGCAACCCCGCCGAGCACGTCATGCCTCCGTAGAAGAAGAAATGCAAGTCTGACTTGGGTGGGGCAGGCATCGAGGAGAAATTACTGGACTTAGAGGCTGGTGGGAGCTTAAGAAGGTGTCTCCATGCCTGCCCCTGTCCAGGGCCACAGTCCTAGAGGGATGATCGATACACCCAGATGCACCCTGGGCTCCCAGGGCGGGGCTGGTGTCCCATCTCCTGGTTCCAGCATCTGGTGTCTCGGGAGCGGTGTGAGGGGCCCAGGCAGGCAGGGCTGAGGGCAGCCTCACACATCTGCATCCCAGCGGGTCCTCGGAAAGGCCCAGCACCCATGGGACAGGCCAAGGAAGCCACCATGAGCAGGGGTGGAGCCTGAGGGGATCTCTGCTCACAGCCAAGAAACCCCAGGGACCCCCCAGCCTGGGGAGGGGCCTGCCATGTCCAGGCCTCCTGCAGGCAGGGTGTGAAAACCCAGGAGCTCAGAGGACTGTGGGGCAGAGAAGAGATCTGTAGGACATCACCGTGGTGGATACCTGTCATCACTCGTTTGTCCAAACCCACAGGATGCGCTGCACCAAGTGTGAGCCCTAATGTCAACTTTGGGCCCCGGGGAGATAAGGTGTCAGTGTAGGTTCTCCCGTAAGAAACCTACCATTGTGCTGGTAACGCGGAGGCTGTGTACGGGGCAGGGGCATAGGGAACCTCGCAGCACTTTCTTCTCAGTTTTGCTGTAAACCTAAAACTGCTCTAAAAAATAAAGCCTATGGAAAGCACTACAGGAACCTGCGTTTCTTTTGCTACATCTGAGCCGCCGCCCTGCCGGGATCTACCTGCCTCTTACTGCTGGCCCCGCCCACGGCCCCGCCCCCCCCCCCCCCCCCCCCAGCGCCTGCTCATCTTGTCGGTGCGACACTGGGGTCTCCTCCTGGATCCTCATATAGGCCCAGCCAGGCTCCAGCACTCGATTCAGGAGCTCATCACCAAATCTCAGTGTAAAGCCCCCCCCCCCGCGCCGCCAGGGTGGCCTCCTGGCCCTGATATTCTTGGGTGGTTTGTGACCATATAATCCATGGCTGTTCTTGTCCTCACTCAGGACCCTGATCAAGGCACTCACTTTCCAGAGCCTCTGTCTCCTTGTTTGTCAAGTGGAGACAGCGACCTCTCATCTCATTCGCAGGTGGGTGAGGGGCTCAAAGCAGAGGAAGAAGGTGAACCCCTGGCATCAGTGCCTGGAATTAGTGGCCCTTGGAATGAGTAGAGCCTAAAAGGAGAGGGCTGGTCACAGCTAGCTAGGAGGTGGGAAACACAGAGGAGCAGATCTCCAGGGACCTGGCCAGTTCCTCCTTCCCTATAGCCCTGACTCTATGTAGCAAGTTCTCGGATGCCTGAAAATTTCCCATTATTCATTCATTCCTTTATCTTTAATATGCCTCTCATCCTCCTAGAATCACTTGAAACAAGTTGGAAAAAGCAAAACTATAGGGACAGAAAACAAATCAGTAGTTGCCAGGGGCTGAAGGTGGGAAATGTGACGGGTAAGGGGAACATTTTGGCACGATGGGGTTGTTCTAGGCCTTGATTGTGGTAGTGGCTACATGACTACGTGCATTTGTCAAAACTTGCAGAACTGTGTACTAAAAAAAGGTGAAATTTACTGTATGTAGATTAAAATATTTTTTGAACGATGAGTATGGCTGAACAACAACAACACCTCAGAACTATGGAGACATTAAACCAATGGTGGTAGAAACCAGAATAGCGGTGACTTCTGGGAGTGGGGGGTGGAGTTGACTGGCAAGAGACACAGGGGAAGCTTCTGGAATTCTTGAGGATCCTGACCACCAGATCCGGGTGGTGGGTCTATGCATGTATATCTGTGTAAAAACTCACTGAGTTGAACCCGTCACATCAGTGTGGGTATGTTACACCACAATAGAAAAGTAAAAGGGACGATCATTTCTTCTAAAAAATAATTTTTAATTTAAAATGTCTTCCCTAATCAGACTTGCCTGCTCTGCTCTCTGCTTGGGAATGGTCCTCTCTGCTTTATCTGGGAGGAAAGAAGCAAATCTACCTCAATCTGTCTTCCTGACAATCCCACCTATTGGGTATCAGATTGTGGTAGATTCGGGTGATATTCAGAATGTTTAACAAGTGGTGCAGGGCAGCGTGTCAATCAGAGAACCACAGGCCCAGTCGTCCAGCTGCCCCCTGGACACAGCCATGCGCTGGGCCGGTGCAAACCAATCTCACCGTCAGCTGCGCACTCAGCGGTTCCCCGCCTCCCTGGGCGTCTCTGCAGCCTCTTCCCGCCCAGCGGTGAGGGCTGACTTTAAAGCCAAAGGGAACGAGCTACAGTACCTCTGCCGGAGGTGCCTCTCTCGACCGAGTGTGCAATGCTCCTGTGAATTCCCACCCGCTCACTTTCTCTGGGTTCTCTTTGGGAATATCTCCCATCCTCTCCTAAGGTTCATGAAGCCTTATATAATAGCACCATAGAAACAGTTGCCTAGAAGAGATCGTTCCGATTCCATTGGCCATCATTGAGGCTGTTCTCGGACTGCTAGTGACATCTTAGAATAACTCACTTCCTTGTACTCTGGTGTAGACACCAGGCTGCTATGACTCCACCTGCCATGGCCTGATAGGACAAGAGACCCTCATGTCTCTTCATGGGGGTGGGGAGTGCACCCAAATCGTCCATCCTGACAGCTCGGCCCCAGACTCGGGCGGCCGGCTCACTTCTGTCGACCCCTGGGTGTTTGAACACCAAGTGAGTCACGCACAGCCCAGCTGCTCTGAGCCACAGTGATTCGATTTGCCCATTATCTGTGGACCCTGGCGGCTGCCCAAGCATGCGGGGTCAGTAGCCTCCAGCCAAGCATGTGGCGCCCGGCCAAGTGGCAGCTTTGCTCTCCGACAGCCGCTGGCAGGGACACGTGGCACTGGCTGCCATCTGGCAGGATTAGGGGAATACAGGTTGAAAGAGAAGTTGGAGAAACGAGAAAGGAGGAATTACCTTGTTGAAACCTTTGGTGCACAGATTGATGCAAGCTCACGGCTGACCCCATCTACCCAGGCAACATTCTTTTCTCCAATGGGTTCAGAAAGGAAGGTTCTCAGCCTGGGAGACATGTGGTCCATGTTCTGCAACAGCCATGGGGAGGGAGGTGGTTAGGGAACTCCCTCGGCCTTCCCGGGGCGGGGGGCTGGGGCCAACAGACAGTGAGTATCCTGCCACCGCCCAACGTTTACTGGGGACTTTTAGATGCCAGGTGCAACGCCCTGCTTTGAAACCTTTACATACGCATCCCCACCTGCACGGGTTAGGTGGGGACGTTAGTGATGGTCTCAGATAAGCCCAAAAACTCCCCAATGAAAGGGTGGGATTGATGCTAAGAGCTCTGATGGGTTCCTTGCCAACCTTCCCACCCTAAATGCTTAAAGAAACAGCCTGCTTCTCTTAGCCAGTGAATCTACCTTCTCCAGCGTTTTTTTCATATTTTTATTTTAGCTTTTATCTCATTCTGTAATAGCTGGTTGTTTGGTTGCAATAACGGAAAACTCTAACTGGCTCAAATATTAAAGAAGACATGATATAAGTCAGGAGCCCAAGAGTGAGGGTGGGTCTGGTACCATCAGGGTTGCAGATCCTTTTCTCTGATTCTTTCAACTTTTCTTCCCTGTGTTGGTTTCGGTGGGGGCTGGTTCCCCTCATGGTGATGAAATGGCTGCTCCAGCACTCATGCCGCGCGCCCCCCCCCCCTCAAATCTCAACCCCAAAAGAAGAAGTTTCTAAAGAGAGAGAAACTGTTTCTGAGGAGTTCCAAGCAGAGCCTCATCCAGCCGTATGTCCAGTCCTGGATCTGGGAGTGGAGTCAGCTTTCTCTAAGCTGTACAAGCTGTGAGTTCAAGTACAGTTACCTGCACAAAATCAGGATGATTATCCAGAGAAGGGCAGGTGGGTGTGAAGGCAGTAACCATAACGTCCCACTATGTTCCACCCCTTTGATGAACTAACATTGGTACAATCTCCTTCCCTTATGTAGCCATCAGAAATACCCACAGGTGGCTGAAATGGACTCACCCCTCCCCCAAAGGGCGGAGCTCTATGATTCATCCAGTTACTGGATTCAGACTCGAGTTCATATTTTCTGTGAGATGCATCGTACTCCCCATCATGTCTGGAAGTAGCTACTCGAGGGATGGTAACCTATGAACTAAATTCTGCAGTTCATCATCATCAACATAGCCAGCAACGATGGGAAAAACCAGGATATCTGCAGTAAGAATTTCCAGAAGGGAAATTCTCCATTTGGAGAAGGAGAAGGTGGGAAACACACTCAGTTGCCATTGGTCGATAGCACATACGGTATTGAGGAAATATTGGGGATTCCTTGCCCTTGTGGTGAAGCCAGCTCCTCCAGCAGACAAGATGCTGGCCCCCAGTTCTGGGTTTGGGTGGGTCCCCATCCACTGCCTTGTTAACATCTGAGGGGCTTGGTGTTGATGCCTCCCAAGAAGATTCACTGTTGTAGCACCCCACTTCCTGTGGGCACAAGCTCAGGGATCTCCGTGAGGGATAGGCAATCTCAGGCCACTACTTGGCCAGTTTCCTTGGCATCTCAGCCCCCTTCAGAATTTACTGGGTTTCTTCTGTTCAAGTCCATGGGTTGGTGGTTGAGTGGAGATCTTCACAGGTCTGTATCCTTGATCTGTGCCCTGCCTGCTGCCCTGATCCTCGGACTGGGGACATCTAACTACATCTCCGAGGTGGGGAGGTGCCCCAGGTCTGCCCCTTGCCCCACCTCATCCCAGCTGCATCTTCACAGTAAGGCAATTGTCCCCTTTATCAAGCGTGACATCCTTCAGACAAGAGGCTCGGGAGACACCTGGGAACTGGGGCAATGTTCTTCCGGGGCCCTAATCCTTTCTCTTGTTAAGTCACCTGACTGGTCGCCTGTGTTCTAAATTCAGCCTGAAAAGTCAGCTTTTCCAACCCAGCAGGACTTGCTCAAGCCACAGGCAGAAACGCTGTCTCTCAGCAAAGCTGTATTTTCACCCCTCTCACCCCGCCAATGGGCCACCTTCCCCCTGGATGTGAGTCTCCTAGGGCCTTAATGAGGACGCAGAGGTGCACAGTGTCCCGAATATCCCGTCAGACCTCCAGATGTCGAGTCTCCATACACATAAGGTCTGTGTCCCCGGGTGCAGCGGGCCCACCAGAACCGCCATTTCCCTACACAAGGGTCACTGTCCTCGTCGTTTGTGTGAAGACACCCTCACTCCTCTCTGCCTGTCCGCGCTGGAGGTTTGCTCCTTAGTTTATGATGCAAGCAACAGGAAATCCGGTTCCAGCTGGCTTACACTTAACGGAGGTTTACTAGCATGTGCCACCTAAATGTCCCGAGGTGCGTCACATGTGGTCGATCAAGGCTCCCGCTTGATTTCCCTGTGACTCTCGACTCTGCCTCCCTTCGTTCATTGGCTCAACCCTCAGCTCCACTCCTATTTGGAAATAATCGGGCTGCAGCAGGGCCTGCAAGCCACGCCCCCTCCCCCAAAGGAAAACACTGCTTTTCCTCCAGAAGCTGTGAATGTGTGCCTTCTCCAGTCAAATCCTCGTACGCCAGGCCTAAGACATTGACTACGGCCTGATACATGTGTCTTCCCTCTGGTTCAGAAAGCAGGTTAGTGACCTGCAAAGCACACAGGCTGCAGGGGCGGGGATGGGACACAAAATCAGGGTAGTCGCCGTGTTCCTGGGGGCACTTACCTGGGGAAGTGACCACCATACGGGCTGAGGGTAGGAGAGCAACACAGCACCCTCCACATACTCCCCAGTAGGTTGTGAGGCCCCCAAGGGCCGCAGCGCCTCCCAAACGGCCTTTGCTCCGCACCCCAGCCCCAGTGCTGAGTACTGCGCTGGCACACGGGAAACACTTGACCTCAACCACAGAAACATCTGTGGCTTTCACAGCACTGGTCCCCCAACCCGTCCCCATGCTCCCAACTCTCCTCCAGACCTTCCTGTAAAGCCTAGCTCCCCTTGTAAGCCTTCCTGCCCCAGGGAACGTTTTGGATGAAACTAAACTCTCCAAGGAGTGATGAATCCAAATGCACTGATTTTCGGGGCCAGGGGGCTCCTAAGGAAAGTGGTCTCGGTGTGTCAACTGATTCTTGTCCAGAAGCCACCGACTCTGCGAGTCTCAAATCCATGGATGTGTGAGCTGCGAATACAACATTACGTGGAGAACACAGATCTCTCTCTTCAGCAGTTCAATATGAACATCTCTCAATCTGTGAAAACGCGATACTGCGTGAATCTGCAGCACCCATCGCCTCGTGGGGCGGTGAGTCGGGGTTGGTGGCCCAGCTCGGGGCCTGGCGGTAAGAGATCAGGATTTCTGAGTGGGAGGAAGAGGCCGAGAGAGTGCTGGCCGGGTCACCAACTTTGCCCAGGGAAAATTCCACTCCCTATCCGCACTGGCCATCTGTTAAGTTAAACATCTCTGCCTATTCAAAGAATAAATGGAAAGCACAACATTGTTATCAAAGCACCAGCAGCATCAAAGACAGCCAGTCGTTAGCAACACCTTGTGTGTTTGCTTTTCTCACACAGCTGGATCCTTGAGACATTCTGGAGCATAGACAGCGATGTTTACCCTCCTCACGGACCACCGAGGAAAGGTCTTTGCATTCGTTAGGGTGCCTTTGCGACAGTGGTCCTCAACTGGGGGCCAATTGTCACCCCCTCCAAATATGGGGCCATGTGTCTGGAGACACGATGTCACAACTGGGGGGGGGGCGGGAGTGCCACCGGCGTCTGATGGGCAGAGGTCAGGGTTGCTGCCACGCATCCTGTAATGCACACAGCAGCCCTTCCACAGCAAAGAATTGTCCTGTCCCACACATCCAGAGAGTCAAGGCTGAGGAACCCTGGGTTACAAGGAATGGAGAACCCTGACTCAGACGCTCTTAAACAATAAATACATTTCTAATCTCACATAATCAGCAATCATTGGTGAGGTGGACCCAGGATTTTGTCAGTCAGTGGCTCTGTTTTTCAAGTACCAGTCTAGCTGCCCCCAAGGTCCCGAGATGCCTATGGAATTTGCTCGGGTCGCATCCTGACATGAGAACTTCACAGGGAAGGAGAGGTCATTTCTGCTTTGGCAGCAGAACCTCTACAGCAGAACTTCCCTTCCTTCTACTGGCCCAAACCAGGCCACATGCCCAGCCCTACACAAGTCACTGGCCAGGGAGTAAGACCACGGGGTGGGGGGTGTGGGGAGTGTATGAGGTCATCCTCCCGAGCACATGGCTGCTTGGAAAATGCTGGGGTCTCCAGGAAGTAGGAAGGGAGGAGGTGGGTGCCGGGTGGATGAATGACCTTGTCTGCTCCATCTTCTAAACCCTGGACTAATATTCGGTCCGTTGCAACTAGCGCTTCTCAAAGATTAATGTACGCACCAACCACACAGGGGGTCTTGTTGAAAAATGCTGGTTCAGGGACTTCCCTGGTGGTGCAGTGGTTAAGAATCCGCCTGCCAATGCAAGGAACACGGGTTCGAACCCTGGTCTGGGAAGATCCCACATGCCGCAGAGCAGCTAAGCCCGTGTGCCACAACTACTGAGCCTGCACTCTAGAGCCCGCGAGCCACAACTACTGAGCCCATGTGCCCCAAGTACTGAAGCCTGCGCGCCTAGAGCCCGTGCTCCACAACGAGAGAAGCCCCCACTCGCGCAGCAACGAAGATTCAACATAACGAAAAATAATTAAATAAATAAAATTTTAAAAATAAATAAAATTCCCACTGTGATAGCGGAACTGTCTTTCTAAAAAATAAAAAACAAAGAAAGAAAGAAAAAGAAAAATGCAGGTTCAAATGCAGCAGGTCTGGAGTGGACCTGAGACGCTGCATTTCTAACGAGTTCCTGGAAGATGTTGATGTTCCCAGCCTGTGGATCGCACTTTGAGTAGCAAGGCATTACGTGATGCCACTTGTTCTTTTCATGTTATTTTATATCTCATCGTGGTAAAATACACGTAGCGTAAAATTTACCACCTTAACCATTTTTAAGTGTACAGTAGTGTTAAGTATATTCACATTATTGTGTGACCGATTTCCAGAAGTGTCTCATCTTGCAAAACTGAAACTCTTAAATCCATTAAACAAGTCCTCATTCCACACCTCACCCTGCTCCACCCTCCGCTCCTGGCAACCACCATTCTGCTTTCTCTATGAACATCTCTATGAACGTGACTGCTCTAGGGACCTCATATAAGTGGAATCATACAGTATTTGTCCTTTTGCGACTGGCTTTTTTCACTTAGGGTGATGTCCTTCAGGTTCAACCATGCTGTATCATGTGTTAGAGTTTCTTCCTTTTTAAGGAAGCTCACCTTGTACATACATATCACATCTTGTTAATCCATTCATCCATTGATGGGCACTTGGGTTGCTTCCACCTTTTGGCTATTGTGAATAATGCTGCTATGAATATGGGTGTAAAAACATCTCTTCGAGACCATGCTTTTAGTTCTTTTGGGTATGTACCCAGAAGTGGGATTGCTGGATCACATGGTAATTCTATGTCTACTCTTTTGAAGAACCACCATACTGTGTCCCATAGTGGCTGTACCAATGCCACTTATTCTTAAACTTGACAGCACATTAGACTCACATGGGGAAATTTACAAATTACTGATGTTCAGGTCCCTCCTCCAGAGTTTGCTTTAATTAATGTGGAGTAATGCCCTGAACACTGGAATTTAAAAAAAACTCCCCAGGTGATTCCAATATGCTGCAAAGTTTGAGAACCATTGCTGCCTTGTCATTTGCTTCTTTCTCATAAAATTATGAGCTGGTTTTCTAGGATGATGGGGTTCCAGCTAAGTGGGACTTTATAGTGGAGTCTCCACCGTCTGTGTTGCCAGATGGCATAAGCTCACCCACCCTCAGGCACTGTCTACACTCCCACCCCGATCACCAGGCACATCACACCCTCATTAGACATCAACAGGAAGATTTAACTATGACCCCGACGGCTTTGAGGTCAGACAACTTCAGAGCATGCAGACCTCAATAATGGCCTATCCCCCTGTTTTTAAAATTATAAAAAAAGGGATCTTTACTTCAAAGGAAATTTTACCTGGAATCCCTTTATGTAAAGTAGATCAAAGCAGAATTACTCTGTTGACTTGGGAACGAGGTGAGAACACCAACCCCTGCCCCAAACACGGAGCTGTCGGGTGGTCCCCGGTGCTTCCCCGGCCCCTCTCTGATGCAGCCTAAACCCCTCATGTCACACATGAGAACACGGAAGCCCCAAAGTTTATGTGACCTGCTCAAGACCATGCAGCTAGCAACCATGCAGAAGGGCACCCCCTTCTGAGTCAGTGGCATTTCCCAGTGGGGGGTGGCTTCAGGATGGGGGGGCTGCAGTAGGGTCAGATTAAGCGCTTGCTCGAGGGCCATATGACAAAACGACTGCAAATGCGTTAACGTAGTGTCGTCCCGCCAAAGACTCCTGTGTTACAGGGTGTTCTTCTCAATTACATCGTTTTCAACCTCAAAGTAGTGTTTGGGGAAGACACATGGCAGGAAATGACCTCGGTCAAGTCTGGGTTTAGATGCTTAGAGGAGGCACCTGTTTAAATAAAGAATACAAGTCAAGGGAATTTGATCTCGATTCTCAAAGGAATGACCTTCTAGTTGCAAATGTTTGACGACATTTAAAGATCATTTAAAAAATCGACACAATCGGTCTTTGTGAGGAGGTGATAACAAATTTATCTGCCCCGTTAGATAAATGGGGTGAGGGTGCAGGACTCTGATACCAGACAAATGGGCATGTGGGGCTTGGGATGCCGTTTCCAGCGGGGACATAATATGTGAATTCGAAAGGTGATGCCGTTCAACACCCATTAGCGGGAAGCAAAGTCATTATTCTCTGAAAACCGTGGGAGAGGACACGAAATGTAACCCCAGTGAGGAAGACACCAAAGTGGACCGTACAGGAGTATAATTAGAATACTATTGTTTTCCTGAAATGGAAACAGAAACGTAATATATTTCTAAATATACCATTTTATATAATATGTGACTTTAAATGTGTGTAATTAAATTATAAGATCAAATAGTCTATGTAGACTATTTTATCTATATCCCTGAGAGTTTATATATTCAAAGAGCCAAAAAACATTTTGAGCAAATGAAAGATTATCTTATTTTCGTGTTTGCTTTCTATTCAGGCATTTACGGTATTGCCTTCCCCAGGAACTACGGTATATTTAATATTAGACTTTGTGTTTTTCCCTCACCCTTTATTGGGGTAGTAACAGGGGGTAGAGGGGAGCATTCTGCTGCTTACATCTTGTTCTATAAAATGTCCCACAAGATACATCTTTTGGAATTTAATGTGAAGAGAAAAGTATACCTTCCAAAATTGGCATATTTCTACCTTTATGACAGAAAGGACTTGCAAACATCCTATTTCCCTTTTTACTAGGAATCTTTGAGCTCAATTTGACAACCGTATAGAGAAACTAGCGTGGATTAAAACCTCCCTCCCTTCCTAGTTACCATGTTTGCTTCTTTATCTCAATGTCTTCATTTTCTTTTTCTCCCTTTATTTTAAAACTTAAATTCATGTGTTCAAAGTCCTCACACCCTCGATTAAAAAGTTGCCCAATGCCTGAAAGCTCTGGAGAACATAAATAGCTCCTAAACTAAGCAGATTTATGGGAAAATTCAGGATCCTTCCCTGTGTCCTCAAAACACGGCAGCTGTGTAGCAGCAAGAGAGCGAGGGTGAGAGTGACCTCAGGACGGTCTCCGCAGAGGCCCTGGGCCTCCAGTGAGAGGATGGATGGACGTTTGCACTCAAGTGCACTCAACTCAGTTCTGAGGGACTTGGACCAGGAGGGAGTGAGGATACTACCCACTTCTCACCCATCAGGATCCAAGGATACCTTGTCTGTCAAATACCACCCCAGGTTCTTGGTAACTCTGCCCCACTCCTCAGAGCAAGTCTTCTCCCTTCAGATGACCGGGTCTGGCCCTCCCGCCTCGGAAGGGTGGTGATGTTCCTGTGGCGTTGAGGTCTGACTCCTTCCCCTTTAATCCGCGGAGGGTCCAAGGAGCCACTGTAAGTTCGCCTCCCTTTTAGGATGGAAGTTCACGGGCTGAAGACCAGGGCTCCATTTTGTTCAGTCAATTCAAGAATTACTCTTCAGGCCACACCATACTCACCACAATGGCCTGGGGCTGGCTGGCGTGGGACCTCCCCCTCACTTTCTCAGGCCACGTCCTGGCGCACCCAGGAATGCCCCTCTGTGAGGAGTGCTCGGCTGGGGTGACCCAAGCCTGCGGGCGGCCATCCGTGCTACCCCCGGGGCGAGGGGCAAACATCACGGGGAAAAGCAGGTCTGAGAGATGGCAGGCCCAGCAACACAGATGGGCCCAAGAAGTGCCCAAGCTAGGGAGTCAGAAATAAGAGGGTGGGATGATCTGCCCCTTCGCTTACGAGCTAAGAGAGCTCAAGAGGATTCCTGAACCGAAGACTTAGTCTCCTCATCTGTAAAGTGGGCATAATGAGTGTCATCGGGATGACTGTTGAGATCAAACAAGAATGTCGACTCCTAGTGCACAGTCGGGAATAGCGTAAGCCCCACTCCAGGTGAGCTGACTCATTGGGGTTGTGTTTAATTATTCTTCTTCAAGCCGACTCTCTGTGGGTATCGGACCAAGTTGGTGTCTGTTGTTTCTAAGCACTATCATCTTCTAGAACGTGAGCCTGCTGCATCCTTCACATGCCACGGGAAGACGCTTTGGCATCCAGCTCTGTAAGAGACGTCAGCTGTCTACCCCTGCTCAGTGCCTGCTCCTTCTGCTTCTGGGACCATCACCTCCACTTCCCTTTACTGACCTCTCTTCCCCAAACCTCAGTCTTTGTCATCCCAACACCCTGGCTCCACGGGGCAACCGTACACAGGCCTGGCCAATGAAACTAGCGGATCACTTTGGTCTCAGTGATTGGTTCAGAAATGGGTGCATTCCCTAGCCCAGGCCAAGTCTAGGATGTCTTTCTCTGCAAGGATTACTCAGCTTGGTAGAATGTGAGACCAGAACTGCTGTAACCATGTTTGCCATCACCTGCTCCCAAGAGCCTGCCTAAGACGGAAAACAACATATAAGAAAGCCAGATCTGGGATAAGGAAAAAGAGAGGTTCCCCAGTAATCATTTGCAGGCCTGGATCTAGCCACGCCTGAAGGCATCTACCCCTAGACTTTTCAATTACGTCAGGCAATATTTTCTACTTCTGTTTAATCAGTTTAAGTTGAGATTGTGCTATTTGTAACAAAGAGTCCGAACTAATACACCCCCAATGTTCATTCCTTCACTCACTCATTCAACATTTGAGGTGGTGCACCTGCTATATGCTAGGTACTGTTCTAGGCACAAAAGCATCTTCACTCTGCCCAGAGACCCGGGGCAGGATCAGTCCCATGGCTTAGGCATCAGGGATGGAAAAATCAATTTTCAATGACCATGAATGTTCATCATTCAAAAATAAAGGTAATATTTGCCTTCCTTGCCCTTAGTTCCAGTTCTACAATGGCAAACAAGATCTTTGGTGGCTGTCTTACACGTGGCCTTTTAATGATAGCTCTTTCTCTAGATGGGTCTACAAGTGATGAAAACCCAAATAAATTAACTGATTCTGCAGATCTTTACTGACCACCATCTATATGCAAGGCACTGAGTCGTCTATGAACCTGTAGGACAAGTCCTTCTGTGGGTGCCCTGCCCAGAGAAAACTTAACAAGGTGAACTCAGCTTTGCGGGAGGACATGCCTAGAGTCAAGGGGTCCCCTCTTCAGGGAACTAGAAAGGAGAGGGAGGGTTGGCGTCACGGATTCCAGACTCCACTCAAAGCGCAATCTGGGTGTGAAGGCCTGGGCTAGACCCCTACTGGGTGTGCTGGTTGGGCACAGGAGGCCTGAGTCTGATCCTAGCTCTGCCCACGACCAGGAGCGTGACCTTGGGCGAGAAGCTTTTGTTTCATATTTATAAAATCAGAATGTTGGGTTCACGGGAACTCATCATTCTGGTCCCTCCCAACGTCACGTGTCTTTGTTAATTTATAATCTGTAGATGGTGGAGACTTCACACACATCCCCAGTCCCCATTCTGCCATTTTCAAATCCAAAATCCAAAAAGCTCTGGAAGCCAGAAGATTTTTTTTTTTTGAAACTTCTTTGGCAGCAAAACCTAGTCTGAACTGACATGAGGCTATTTCTAGTCTTTATTATCCCACTTAGTGTGAATATTTATACATTTTACCACAGGCATATTAATGGCTTTGTTTACAGGGTGCCGAGCCAGACTCTCCTGGGAACGGTCTCGGATGCACAGAATAGGCACCACACTGCTTTGCTAAAATCCAAAAAAATCTGAGTCCCCCAAAACTTGTGGCCCCCGCGGTTCTGAGTAAGGCTTTATAGACCTGAGCCACCTGCAACGGTCCCCTGAAGAAGCCTCAGCTTCTCCAGCTGTCACCTCTCTTGTCTCATGATTCTCAGTCTCCTAACCCCCTTTCCCTAAATATAATTGCCCTGTCTCTAAAATCCTGTCTCTGCTGGATAGCCTTTGTCTGGGAGGTGGTTCTAGCTGGGACTGTTCCTGGCTGCATTTTTCTTTCATGAAAGTATTTCCTCTTCTTTGGGGCCCTGTTCTCTGCAAAGGATCCAGGGCTGATCTAATAAAATACGTCATCTAAGGAACGGATGAGTGTATTAGCTACCCTCCATGGACATCTGCTTTTGTAACAGATATTTTTTCCCTCACTTTTTATTTTCAATTGTGGTAAAAATATATATAATATAAAATTTACCATCTTAGCCATTTTAAAAGTGTACAGTTCAGTAGTGTTAAGTATATTCACATTGCTGTGTGACCCATTCCCAGAACTTTTTCATACTGGAGTTAAACAACAGCTCCCCTGGCCCCTGGCAACCACCATGCTACTTTCTGTCTCTACGAATGTGACTCCTCTAGGGACCTCATATAAGTGGAATCGTACAGTATTTGTCTATTTGCGACTGGCTTATTTCACTTAGCATACTGTCCTTAAGGTTCATCTATATTGCATCATGTGTTAGAATTTTAAGGCTGAATAATAATATCGCATTTTATGCACAGACCACATTTTATCATTATTCACCCATCGATGGACATTTGGGTTGCTTCCACCTTTTTTTTTTTTAATAATATTCTTTTTTCTTTAAACCCCACATTTGTTTATCTATTTATTTTTGGCTGTGTTGGATCTTCGTTTCTGTGCGAGGGCTTTCTCTAGTTGTGGCAAGCGGGGGCCACTCTTCATCGCGGTGCGGTGCGCGGGCCTCTCACTATCGCAGCCTCTCTTGTTGCGGAGCACAGGCTCCAGACGCGCAGGCTCAGTAGTTGTGGCTCACGGGCCTAGTTGCTCCGCGGCATGTGGGATCCTCCCAGACCAGGGCTCGAACCCGTGTCCCCTGCATTAGCAGGCAGATTCTCAACCACTGCGCCACCAGGGAAGCCCTGCTTCCACCTTTTAGCTATTGTGGCTAATTCTGCTATGAACATGGGTGTGCTGTAACAGATCAATTTTATTAACCTCTTGATTTATACCCCCTTATGGGTAGAGCTTTAGATTCCTCCTCTCTCTGCCATTATAGCCCCAGAGACAAGGAGAAGGAGCTTCTCCAGAAGAAAGAAAGAAGAAGAGAGAATCTACCTTTTCTGCCGCAGATTCTAGAAAGAGGAAGGAGAAAGCTCACCCCATTACCCACAAGAGAGAACAGGTTGTTTGGGATGCAGGTAATAGGGGCAGGGAGCTCCCTCTCTGGGACAAAAATCCCATAGTGGGCAGACATGTAAGATTCCAGAGGGAAAGTTCTGGCAGCCTGGCCAGGCCCTGGGAATGGTGCATGAGACCCAGTGGCCTGCTTCACTGGGCTTATCAAGAGATGACAAGAACAGGCTGCTTCCAAGGTGTTTGGGTCAGTGGTGCAGCGGCCGTGAGCAACTGCTGGATACATGAGCCTGAGCACCAGGCAGAAGATGCTTTGAGGGCTGATGGATGAGCCAGAGTCTGGCATCCGGATGAAGCGGTCCCAGGAATGGGGACCTTACAACCAGGGCAATGGCCGAGCCATAGACTCCAGCATCGGGTGCCAAAATACCCCTACAAGACCAGAAGGGGCTGGTGACCCCCAGGGCAGCCACTGCCTCAGGGGTCAGGCCATCATCCTGCAGGCACCACGAGTTCTCAAAGTCCTGCCCCCCGCCCCCTCCTTAAAGACGCATAAGCATCGCTGCCCAGCCCCACAGCCACAGAACTCCTTAGGGAGGCTGGGGAGGGGGAGAGCGGTTGCTAAGGAGACCATCTCCCAAAAGACACTCTTTAAATCGGCCTGGATAGCTGACTGCTCACACTGAAAGGACACAGCGTGAAACTGAAGACAGAGCGCGTACTAGGTGCGGTTGGCGCACGCCCAGATCCCCTGGACCAGCCGGAGCACCTATGGCCCAGCTGCTAAAAGTGCGGCCACCCACACTCCCACACTCAGCGGCGGCTCTCCCGGCCCTGCAGTGGAAGCGGCCACTCCTGGAGACGCCTGTGACCTGACACCGAGTACAAAGCCCGGTCCCCTCATCTGGGGCGGGACCCGCTTTCTGGCACCATTACTGCTCCCGGGATCCTGTGAGATCCAGCGGGAGGGGCCCCCAGCGGCAACAGCTTTGCTCGCTCCTCCCCCTCCTGCTCCCCTCCCCCTCTCCGGGCCACGTGCACCTGCATCCTGGTCTCAGGTCTGCTTCCCGGAACTGACCGGCTAGCCTATGTTTGCCTGGACCCCACTGCGTAAGAACAAAGAAGTGCATTTTCTTTGCACATGTGGGTGCAGCGCGAGTGCATTTGTGACCGACTCCACTGCACGGTTAACGATGCTTTACGGTAACAGCGATTCAATTGAGGGGGCGGTTACAGGCCCTGGGGTGAAGCTCCCGGAGGCCCAGTCCGGGGTCGGGTGACCCTTCTCCGCTCCTCTTGGCCTGCAGGGCCGGCTGGATGGTCGCTGGGCTGATTTCTAACCCAAACCTCCTGTGAGGGTTTGTTCTTCCAGACTAGGGTGGCCAGGTTTAGGAAATGAAAATACAAGATGCCCAGTTAAATTTGTATTTCAGATAAATAACTAGTTAATGTAAGTCTGACCCAAATATTTTCACAAGGCATACTTATTCTAAAGAAGTTATTTGTAGTTTATCTGAAATTCAGTTTCTGCTGGGCAGCCTGCATTTCTCCCGGCAGCTCTCTCCCCACCTCTGACTCAGCAGAAGCCCCTAGGTCCGCCCACACTGTGGACCCTGGGCTGCCCGGTGAGCTGCAGGGCCAGAAATTCTTCCTGTTGAGATTTCTCTCCTGGCTTGGCCCCTTTCAGGCCAGCTCCTCTGCCTCCCTCTCTGGATATGAAAGCTACAGACCCACGGAGCTAGAGAGGGGAAACAGCCTGATAATACACGGCCGGGGAGATAATTGCTGAAGGACAGCGCATCACTCACAAGTCGCCTCGGAGGCCAACACTAGTTTGGATTCAGCGTGTCCTGCTCCTCTGGATGGACCGTCTTTGCCGGCTGGGCTCACCCTGGGGCAAGAACAGAACGTCCACTGCGGGGAAGTGAGGGAAACGCAGTCAAGGGCCTCACGTTTGCAGGACACCGACCGCCTCTCCCTGTCCGTGGCTGTGGTCACACTTAATTCTCAGAATTAACTAGGCAGCAGTGGGGAATTGTTCCCATTCTGAGTGATGGGGAAACCGAGGCCCAGAGAGGCGGAGAGGGTCACGCAGCCAGTAGAGGGCAGGGATGGATGTGAGCTGAGGTCTGCCTGGCTCCTGCCTCTCCCAGGTCAGAATTCGAAAAATCAGAACAACGAGGGCAGGTTTCTCAGAGGCTGTCCCTGCCTGCCCACGTTCCCTCGGGCGGGGCTCGCAGTTCCCACCGCAAGGACCTGCAGGTGGATAAACACCTGCAGGTGGATAAACACCCAGTCCCTGCACAGCTCGGGTGGGGACCCGCAGGTGGATGGCCCCAGGCGGCGACCTGCTCTGAGCACTGCCGCCGTCCCTTCCTTGTCGCCCTTCCCCCCGCCCCTCTGGTGTGACCCGGATCCCCTTGCAAATTACTTCTTGTGCTCAAATCAGTTTCTCAGGGTCGGTGACTGGGAAATCCAGCCCGAGAGAGCAGTTAGCGCTGGTCCAGCTTCCAGGGTCATGGGAAGCTCTTCTTGTGTATCATCTCATTTAATCTCCCCGGCAGTGCGAGGAAGCGGGGTCTACGATGGCCCCCTTTACAGATATGACACATTAACTGGCCTGGGGCATCACCAGGCCTCAAATCCGACTGTGCTCAGACTAACATCTGGTTCCCAAACACTGAGTCATCAAGAAAGTCTTCTGCTGGATTTCTGGACAATCACGTTCTCTCCTTCCAGCTCTGGACTGAATTCCTCTGCTCTGGTGCAGATACGAGCAAGGGCTGCAGCTGGCGGCCATTGTACAGGAGGAAACTTGCCATCGTGCCACATTTTAAGCCATATATTCAGTCCATTCTAAGACATGCAAGGCCCGTACGTGTGTGTCTTCTACTTGCTCTTTGGCAAGATTCCAAGATTCTAGTCCAAGTTCTAGGCCAAGACTCCACTTTCCTTTATCCCTTTGCTCTCACACTTGTGTGCCTGCCCTCGTCTGGGTCCTCAGCACAGCAGGTCCAGTACCTTCTAAGCGTTGTGAGAGTAGGCGTCTATGCACCTGTGAGTCTCAGCTCAGAAAGCAGCTCTGAGTGACTTGCCCCATCTTCCCAAATGCAAAGTCCTACTTAAGACTCAGAGTCTTGTTAGCTCTGCCTTCAGAGAGGAGGTCTCACCCAGAGTTCTGTTCTCTTTCTGATTTGTCCGCTTTCAAAAGCCAGGTTCTCGAGGCCATAAAGAAATGTTTCTCCAAAGATTGCCATTGGTTTCACTCATTACGTTATCATGTGAGCAGAACACGAACTATGTGTTTTGCAAAGAGGCCCCTTGCAGAGACGATACAAAGGAGTTTCAGTTATTTCTGGAGACCTTTGGGCGTTCTGTAGCCATCATGAGATAAGCCTGCCCGTTTGTAAACACGCTTCTGGACCCAGAGCACAACTACATTCCTTCCGGGGAAGAGATTCTGCATTCCCTGGCGTTGGCAGGGCTGTGATCTGCCCCTACGAAGCATCAGTCTCCACCCTGGATTGTTAGGGAAGAGTTTAGGCTGGAAGGGATCTCAGTTTCAATGGCCTTTGTTGAAAACACACCATTTTGAGCCTCTGTTCAAAATTCAGATTAGGGGTTACAAACGCAAAAGCCAGAGGATTCAGGCAAGTGAACAAAATAAATCCATGAGGAAAAACAGTGCAAGGGCAATGGTTAGTGTGGACTAGCATTTGGGATTCATCAAGGAGGCCACAGGTGGTGCGGATGTGGCCGTCTGGGGGCCCACACCCCACCTTAATGAGGTAGCCCCTCTCAGGGGTGTGGGTCCCAGGTGGCCAGATCTTGTGAGTTATTTTGAGAGACACCAACATTTTTTATTTTTTAACTTTTTTAAAAAATTAATTTATTCATTTGGTCGTGCCAGGTGTTAGTTGCAGCAGGTGGGCTCCTTAGTTGCAGCAGGTGGGCTCCTTAGTTGCGGCAGGTGGGCTCCTTAGTTGCAGTTCACCAGCTCCTTAGTTGTGGCACATGTGCTCCTTAGTTGTGTCATGCGAACTCTTAGTTGTGGTGTGCATGTGGGATCTAGTTCCCTGACCAGGGATCGAACCTGGGCTCTCCTGCATTGGGAGTGCAGAGTCTTAACCACTACACCACCAGGGAAGCCCCACAAAAGTTTTGATTTTTATATGCAAGTTCCCAATTTTTAAATGTTGGGCAAAAATTCAAATACCTGAAACACAGTGTGGACCCAACAAAACCAAGCCACGCCACCAGTTTGCCTCTCCTGCTATAGACTCTCCTTCCAGAAAAACGCCCCACCTGCACATATAAATAAAATTTGACATCTGTTTTTGGGGGTTGTGGACCAGCGCCCCAGATTAGGAACCTCTGCTGCCACTCTCAACTCTTACGAGAGTGGTTCTCATCTTCAACCTCAGACAGGGTTTCCTGGGGATGTGGTTTGACCTTCCCCACGAAGTGTATCTACAAGCAGGTAACCACCGTTCCCGCCTCTGCTCCCATCTCCCACTCAGTGGCCAGACAGTCCCAGCATCTCCTCTTCAGTCCCCACTGGGACTTTCAACTGTCAAAGCACCTACTGGTGAAGGCTTGACTTCCTGTGTGTGCAAACCCGGCCCAAAATGCCAAGGTGTGGACTCCAGTCCCTTCCCTCTGGGTGGCCTTGAGTGCTGATGGCCAAAGTCCACCAAGCCACGCTTGGCGCTGACTCTGCTCTCAAGGGTTAGGTACACACACCCCACTCTGCTCATGACATCTGCTTCTCCGCCTGGCCTTTGGATAGAGTCACCTCGAAGTGACCAGGGACACGTATGCCACACACCCCCTGCCCCATATGGAGAAGCCCTTTACACCTCTCTGGGCTCCGAGCCACTGCTGTCTGCTCACGGATGCAGCTTCTCTCTGAGTGGCAGTGTAGGGGCCGGAGGGAGCCGCGCAGAGGCTCCTTAGCAGCCGGGAAGCTGGCCCTGATCCCACCTCTCCATTCCCCCTGCCACTTCAGGAGCCCTTGCTACAGGCTTATTTGATCCTCCTAACAGAGCCATGAGGCAGGAATGCGTTGTAGCTCTATTTAACAGATGAAGAAACTGAGGCTTAGAGAGTTTAATAACAGAGCCAAGATGGTGAACTCAGCAAGGAGAAGAGCCTGGGTCCTCCATGTGTAGCTGATACTTGTGAGTCCCACCGACTAACCAACAGCCGCTTTCTCTTTATAAATGTGGGTCTTGGAGTGGCTGAGAAGTGCCCAGACCGGGTCCTCAAACATGATGTTGTTATAGCCGTCATGCACGTCAGCTCGCTGCGGCCCTGACGCACAACCTCTGTCTGGATTTAGAGTGCGTGCTTGGTTCCAGGAACACGACCTTCCTTCTAACCCCTCCTGCCTGACGGGCTTGGCACCCCTGGCTGTTGCTGACTCTTCCATGTCTGTGCAGGCATCGAGCCTCTTCAACCTCACAATGCAGGCACCTTGCCCGTCAGGAGGCCGCGATTTCCTAAGTGCAGACCCACGCGCTTCCTGCACTTTCCATAGTCCCTTCAGGTCTGGGCAGCCCTCTGGGCTCCAGCAGCCCCTCACAGGGCCTTTGTGCGGGAATGTCTAAGAGAACAGAGAACACCCTCCAGAGGAAGGAAAACCACCAGGGCTGGGACAGGGCCCCCTGAGGCACAAGGTGATGCTTTTATGCAGCGTCACATAGGTCACCGTAGCAGCAGGTGGGGTTCAGCCTGAAACTAAAGAGCTGCATGACCTTGTCCAAGTCACTTCCCTTTCTTGGTTGCTTTGTCCATGAAATGAGTGGGGTGGAGTTAGGTTAATAATTTCCCAAAGTGCGCTCAACAGAACAATAGCCTCTAATTTTCCCCCCAGTTCCTGTCAATTCAGTGTCCGCCAGCTTATTCAAGGCCCTGACAAGTCCTGCGCAGAGAGGGAACTGCTGACGTGGCCTAACCCACTGTCTCCTGACCTTCCTGGACCACATGGCCTTTGAAATAACATCAGTTCACATCCCTGGGCCAGGGTTCTGTGGACCATGCCTTGGCTAATTTTCATGTCTCCTCTGGTGCTGAAGTTCTTCTTTAGCTCAGCAGTCCCTCTGAGTCTGTGCTGGGAGACAGGAGGCCCAGATAGCCCCCTGGAACTGATAGGGCCCCTGCCCTCTGCTTCCCCCACCATAATAGAGCACCTGTCTCATGTCGACCGTGCTAGTTTCCTGACGTTCCAGAAGTTCTTCCTCCTGTCCAGTTTTCCACGGAGAATCCCACCTTTCCTGCCCTCGTTCCATGTGACTCAGGGGGGCTGGCCTCACCACCTGGCTCCAAGGGCCTACACAGAACCCAGGCCTGGCCGTGAGGTAACACATCCTCCTGGCTACAGCGATTGCTTCACTGTGGGCAGGGGACCCCACGAGGCCAACCAGAGAGAACTCTGGCACGTTTGCTGGAAAGTGCAAACCAGAGGGGCATCTCTTCCTCACTTTGGAGAGTCTGCCAGCAAGACCCCAGGAGAAAGCAGAGCTGAAGATGGTGACAAATACTTTTCTGGAATCACTGAGGCCCTGGATCCAGCCATTCCTGAAGCCCTTGCATACTCCCATCAATCCTTTTCCCTTAAAATAGCTTGAGTTTGGTTCTAATCCTGTAACTGAAAGAGCCCCAACCAGTTTTGCCAGGGTCATGGGCAGCATCAAATGTTAAATGGGAGGAGGAAGGGTGAAGTGCAGGGGGTTGCTCAGGACGTGGACTGGGATGGCTGCCCATGGCAGTGTGGGTGTAAGCCCGAGTGCCAGGAGAAGGGACAGATCACACGGACCCCAGCAATAGGGCACAAGGCTCAACCCAGTGGAGGGATGCAGTTGTGGTGGTATTTGGGGCTCTGTGAGGCTGAACCTAAACAGAGGGCCAGTGCTGATGGACTTTGCTCTAAGAGAGCCTTGCGCCAGCACGTGTGGGTGGGGACCTGCAGGCTTGGCGTCTCCTGGGAGCTCGTTAGGAATGCGGGGGCTCAGGCCACATCCCACACTGGATCAGGATCTGCACTTTTTTTTTAATTTGGCCACATGGTGTGGCATGTGGGATCTTAGTTCCCCGACCAGGGATTGAACCCGTGCCCCCTGTGTTGGGAGCGTAGGAACCGCCACTGGGCCACGAGGGAAATCCCAGGATCTGCATTTTAACAAGACCCCGGGTGGTCTGATGCACATTCCAGCCTGAGAAACACCTTGTGGTGACTGTGGCCACATCAGCTGGTCCTCCCTGCGTGTACTGCTGCCTCGGCCATCAGCGGTGGACAGTTTCCCCTCCCTTTTTATCTGGGCTGCCCCCTGACTTGCTTGGGCCCAGGAGTGTGCTGGAAGTGGTGCTTCCGTGCCCTGCTTGGCCCTCAAGTGGCCTGGAGGCTCTGCTTCTTCCCGCAGAAGCCAGCTGCCATATAACAAGTCCGACCCTAGGCTAACCCTGTGGGGATGCCGCCTGAGGACCTGTGAGCTCCAGACGAGTGAGGAGGGCCTTCCTTCTTGGGCCGCCTCATCCAGCGCAGCCCCCAGATAAACGCAGCTGAGCACATGACCCTCACTGATATCACATGGAGCTGAGCCCTGCCCAAGTATCTCACCCACAGAATCAGGAGAAACAGCTCATCATTGGTGTTTGAAGCCACTGTTTGGAGTCATTTTGTTATTTAGCTGAGGAATAGCTACCGGGCCATCTGCAGGGTGTTCACTCGCTCCAGACTCTGTGCTGAGCACTTGCTACCGGCCAGGCGCTGTTCCAAATGCCGTTCCAGGCACGGGTGGAGGTGCAAGCATAGGCAGCACCCCTGCTCTTGCAGGACTGATGTTCTTGTCCAGGGAGACAGCGATAGACAGGAGACCATGCAACCACAATGCAGTGGCCCGGATGTTTGTGTCCCCCCAGATTCACAGGTGGAAATCCTAACCCCTGGGGTGATGGTGTTAGGACATGGAGCCTTTGGGGGCTGGTTAGGGTGGAGCCCTTGTGAACGGTGTGAGTGCTCACATCAAGGGGACTCCAGAGAGCTCTCTCCCTCTCTTTCCACCACGTGAGGATCAGTGAAAAAGTGGCCGTCTGCCACCCGACCCTGCCGGCACCCTGGTCTCAGACGTCCAGCCTCCAGAACGGGGAGCAATACACTTGTGTTGTTTGGAAGGCACCCAGTCGATGGTATTTAGTTATGGCAGCCTGAACTGAGACACACGATGACTTCAGAGGGATAAGGACCGATTTGGAGTGGGGGTGGGGAAGGTCCCTCTGAGGAGACATACTTGACCTGAGGTCCTGATGTTGAGCCAGAGGAAAGGGGGTGCAGCCAAGGGACAGGGGACACGGGCGGCTGGTCTGTGGGATGGGGATGGAGTCACAGAAGCTGGCAGGGCTACAGAGGCACCATCCCTTTCGGCGGCCACTGGCCACACAAGGCTATCTTACTTTAAACTTAAACTTACGTGAAGGTTAAGTACAATTGAAAATGCAGTTTCTCAGTCCCACGAGCCACATTTCAAGAGCTCAACAGCCACACGTGGATCATGGCTACCATATGGGGCAGCGCCGATGGGAACGTTTCTGTCAATGCAGAAAGTCCTGTTGGCCGGCGCTGGCTATAGAACAAGTCAGAAGTAAGTCAGGGTTCAAGGTCAGACTGTGTGCTCTGGGGCTTGGTACTTCATTACATCCCTTGAGGTCCTGGTTTTCCCCAGGATTCAGTGAGGCTCTTCCGGCCCAAGAGCGGGTCCCTATAATCCCCAGCGAGATGCCAAGTGCACAGAGAGCGGAGCTGGGGTCTTGCCCAGAGCGTGTGTTCAAGGCCTCATTCACAGTAACTGGCAGCAAAGAGGCTGTTTAGTTGCCTTCTTTGCAACCTCATTTAAGCTGCCAATTTGGGGCTCCCTGATGTGAAAAAGAACAGAGCGTGGCTACTATTTCAGGGCAACTCGCAGAAGGGAAATTGCTACAATTAGCTGAAGCTGATTTCGATTAGCATATTTTCTTCCTTGGCGCATAACATCTGTTGGTGTCCTGTCAGAGCGAGACGCACGGGCAGAGAACCAGGAGGGTCCACGGGGAGCCCGATGTCAGCCAGGCCAAAGTCTGGGGGCGGGGCTAAGACAGGGCCTGAGGGACCGGTCAAGTCGTGGGCAGTTTGTGTTAGGAAGAGCAGCGCTTCCTTGCTCAAGCCGGGAGGCCGAAGGTGGAGACGCATGCCCTTCCTGGAGTTAGCGGGACCGCGCTGTTGTTTAGCGTTTGTGACACCTCCGCAAGTTCACCAACCTCTGGGGCGGGTACCTGATCATCCTCATCTGAGAAATGGGGGCGAGGACACCCACCTGATGGGTTAGGGGAGGACACCCACCTGATGGGTTAGGGGAGGACACCCACCTGATGGGTTAGGGGAGGACTGCATGAAATAATCTCTGTGAACACTTGGCAGACAGCAGGTGCTCCGTATGTGTTAGCCGAAGCATAATTTGATTGAGAACAGTCTTAGGAAAGGAGGAGAGATGGGTGAAGGGATGTCTGATTCACATCCAGGCTGGTTCCAACCCTGGCACTGTCACTCCTTCCTTCATTCATTCAACAAACATTCATTCTGCGGATTGGCTGTGGCCTTGGACCACACCCTTTTCCAGCCTGGACCCCTGTTTCCTACCTGGGGCCCCGCAGGTCCACAGAGCTTATCTCTGTGGTTCCTTCAGCTCTCCCCTCCTGACAAAGTTTGCAGCTGCCCTGGGAGGCCTGACCCAGTTGGACTCAAACGTGGAAGATTAGCAAGGTGTTGAGAACCGGATCCTGCAATCTGGGATCCAGAGCAGCCTTTAAAGATCGTTTGGTCCATCATCTCCCGACTGATCACAAGGGTCGCGTCCCAGCCCTGCTGGCGGAGGCACCTGGCTTGCCTGGACGCTTCCAAAGGTGCACCCTGGCTGCCTGGCAAAGCAGCTCGTTCTATTTTCAGAGTGCTCTCATGTTGGAGAGCCAGTCTGAACACAGGGTATATATAAATTCTAGGTTAATGCCCCTCTTGAAACACAGTTCTTGGCTTCTGTGTCTATAAGCTTCACCTTCCTGGTGGCAGGAATTAAGAGCAATGGCAGAGGTAGCAGGTCTGACACACAGTAGGTGCTTCACATGTGTTCCCTCCCACCTCTCCAAATGGGGGCTGGCGCAGGGGCCCTCTATCTCTGGACCCTAGACTGTTCGCCTCGGTCAGTGGACCTGGGTGGAACCAGTGTTCTCAGCGGACTTGGAGACCACCGGCACCAGGGACTCGCGTGTGAGGAGTCGGGGTAGGGGTCAGGCATCCAAAGAAGATGAGGGAGTGATGGTGAAGCCTCAGGGTAAAAGGTTTCTCTGCGCACCCATCTCGCTTACTGCCTGACACACTCGGGTAAAGCCAGGAGCTGCTCAAAACCGTGGGCCCCAGAACAACACCAGGACTACGCATGCCATGGGGACCTGCGGGTGCCCCGTCACAGACGGTGAGTGGCCCGTCTGGACGCCTGAAGCTGATGGACGGACAGGCTGGAGGAGAGCGCAAGGGGGCTGCAGGGAGGCCAGCCCCGCCTCCTGGTGCCCTTGCGTGGGTCCCCTGCCCATTGGCCGCAGACCACCCTTGGCTGACTGCTGGCGGCCCGGCTGGGAAGAGCCAGCATCCTCTCGAGAGGTGGCTTCCGTCCCTGCCTCACCCCCAGCCCCTTCCTCCGTGTTGCCTGCTCTCTTGGGGTCCTGATCCATCCACCCACTTCCCACCACCGGCTCAAATCTCCCTCACTGTCCGCAAAGGGGAGAAAGAGTCCTGACACACCTGAGGGCCATGGGAGTTGATTTAAAAACCGCCAGAGAAGCAGTGTGTACAGAGAGAGAGGAAGGGTCCTGGTGTGCGTCTCTGGAGGGGCGGTGGTTTCAGCATCCCTCGCACCACCGAGGCCCCACCTGCTCACACGGCTGTGAGTGTGTCCTGGGCCCGAGGACGGCCTACCACCTCCCTGGGATCTGTCATCTGAGAGCCTGACCATCCTCCCCCCCCAGCCTCTAGCAAGCACACCGCTGACCTTTGCCCAAGGGAGCGGGGCCAGGTGGCAAAGCAGGCCTTGGAGGTGATTAGAATATCACTTCCTGCAGCCAGTAACCCCACAGGCAGGGGCTGGAAAAGGGGTGCCTGGGTGGCCTGAGCTGGCTTCCCCAGGAAGGGCCCTGGGCTGGTCCTGGTACAGTCCTGGCCCCCAGACTGGATAATCCTGTTCTGAGTATGAGACCCTAAGGGCTCGGCCCGCCCACCACGGGCTGTCTCTGTGTCCACAGCTCTCCGGAAGCCTGAGTACTCACCAACGGTGCCTGGAAGGTCGGCGCCGAAGGTCAGCGTGTCTCAGTTGCCTGGCCCCGCAAGTGCAGGCCAGCCCTGGGGGCTCAGCTTATAACTGGGCCCAGGGGCAAGTCAGTCCGCAGATCCTGAATGGACTGCATCGTGATGTCACACCCTGGGGCGGCCCACACACAGCCTGCTGTCCCTGCTGGTGTCAGGGGACCCCCCCACCAAGAACTGAACCCCTCTGGGTGCCGTTCTGGGCCGGCACTGCTGGAGAGGCAGTGAGGTGTCTGTGCTGCAAGCCTGAGAGCAGCTTTGAGACCCCCCGATGCTGGGTGTCCCTGCCCCTGCCTGGCCGGGGTCAACGCAGTTAAAACAAACCCATCTTTTATACAGCTTTCCTTCACAAACTGACTTCCGGGGGTACCTCCAAGCCTCTGGGTTCAAACAACCCGCTCCGTTAAGGATCTGTCCCTTGCAGGTGCCGAGTCGCGCTGGCAAGGCACGGCTGATGCTGTCTGTGCCCTGGCTGCCTGCAGCCTCCTGGCTCTACCCCTTCGGTGCACTAGGGAGCTGACAGAGCTGCCAGCACCTGTGTCTCTTTGCTGGGTGGCTTTTTCCAGCTGCTGGAGCCCACCCTGCCTGGAGGCGGTGCAGCTGCAAGGTCAGGGAATAAAGTCTCCCCACCTGGTCACCCTCCTGCTCAGGTGTGGTCATTTGGAGGAGGTCTCTGTACCATCTCCCAGAGGTCCCCTGGGACCGAGCCTCAGTTGCCCGCAGTGGTCACCGCCTTGGTTACACATCCTGTCTTGCTGCCTCTCTCCTGACTCACTTCCCCCCTCCCCTACCAGAATTTCCTGGGATCAGCCCCCAAGTAAAGGACTTTCCCTTGAATCCTCTTTACAGGGTCTGCTTTGAGGGGAACCCGAACTAGGACATGGTGAATAAGGAATGGTTTTTGTCCTTGATAAGTTCACACTGAGAGGAGGAAAGACAAAGTGGCTTAGTACAATCGGGAATTTCTGGGAATTGCTGGTGAGTGTCGGGTCTCAGGGCATAGGGAGGCATTCATTCTGCTGGTGACCCTTTGGACTGTCATCAGGGACACCTTGAGGAAACGCAGGAGCTCAGCTGACACTCTCAGGAGGAGGCCAGCAGGAAGAAGGGGCCTCGGCAAGCTGGCCCCAAGGCCTTTTCTTCCACACGGGAGGCCTGAATGTGGTACCCACAGGGGACTGATTTGCCATACAAATTCCTCCTGGTTTCCACCTCCCTGGATGATTCTTCCTGAAATAAGAATTTGGAGGGGGACCAGACACCATATAAAATATGGCTTTTATCAGGTTTGGGCGGCTGTGGGATGGTTGGAGAGGGGTTGATAAGGGTGTCTGCTGGCCGATGGGATGAATGTGCTTTCCAGGGTGCCCAGCCTCACGCCTGCACTAGGCAGGATCAGCCCACTGCTTTGCAGGGGGCCATAGCCCTCCGCTCCTTCCACACACTCCTCTCCATCATCACCAGTTCTCCCGAGGCCGCCAACAAACACACAGCCCAGATGAAGACACTGGGCATGGCATCAAAATACCCTTCAAGGCAAGTTCCCACCCCCTTCAGTCAGACGCTTCACGTACAGAAATTCTGGAACTGCTACTGAGGGGCCCGAGGCTGCTTGGCTGGGCACCTGCGTAGATCATTCTTAGGGGACGAGGCACTTGAGTTCTTCTTGCCCCACATTTCAACATGGCTGGAGGGAGAACGAAGCCCATTGTACTGGAGCCTGGTGTCAATAACAGCATCACCCAGGACTCAAAATGTATTTGGCCGCAAAGCCATCATTAGCTCTGCCTCTCGACAAAAGGCTCACATTCATGAAAGGGGTCCCCTTCCGAGACCCCAGCACAGAACTGAGATAGGAACAGGGGCTCAGCTTGTGCCTTTGAAGACAGTGGTCTCAATGTTCACCTCATATTTACCCTCCTGAAGCCACAAAAATGCCTTGGACCTGATCATTTTATTCGGTCATTAATTTAAAGGAAATAATCTAAAATATGGGGGAAATCTATGCACTCACATGTTAATTTCAGTGTTATTTAGAAACATGGGAAACGTGTCACAACTACCAAAGCCCACGCGCCTAGAGGCTGTGCTCCGCAACAAGAGAAGCCACTGCAACAAGGAGCCCGCGCGCTGCAATGAAGAGTAGCCCCCACTCGCTGCAACTAGAGAAAGCCCACATGCAGGAACAAAGACCCAATGCAGCCAAAAATAAACAAATAAGTAAATTTTTAAAAACCCTTAAAAAAAAAAAAGCAGCAATACTAAGTGTTGACAAGGATGTGGAGCAATTGAATTCTCTACATTGTAAATGCTACAGCACTTTGGAAAATTGGTAGTTTTCCATAGAGTGAGACCTACCCTATGACCCAGTAATTCCACTTCCAGGTATTTACCAAAAGGAATGAAAACGTCACAAAAAGACTGGTACAGGAATTTCACAGCTGCTTTATTCATGATATCCCCAAACCAGAAACCAGAAACAACCCAAATGTCCATTAACAGGTGACTGAATAAACAAATTCTTGTATATTCTTATAATAGAATGTTAATCAGATATAAAAGGGAATAAACCACTGGTACATACAAGCTAACATGATAAACCTCAAAAATACCTTGAGCAACAGAGGCCAGAGACAAAAGAGTACATACTTGATTGTGTTTATGTGAAGTTTTGGAACAGGCAAAACTAGTCCAAGGCTAAGGAAGGGCCTGGGGCGCATGGGGTAAAGGGATGAGGAATCTTTTGGGGAAAAGAAAATGTTCTAATCTTTAGTATAGTGGTGGTTACTCGGGTGCATACATTTGTCAAAACTTGTCAACCATCACACTTAAAATGTGTGAATTTTAAAGCATGTAAATTATACTGCAATAAAGGTGAGAATGTGTGTGTTTGTACTTGCAGTGTGTGTATATATGATGTGTATTACATACATATATGTTCAGATACATATATATATGTATGTATAAATACACACACACACACACACACACACACACACACACACACACACACATTGCTTCCCTGGGGAAAAAACCAGAAGGAGCTACACTAAAATGTGAAAAGAAGTTTTGTTTCATGAATGGGATTATAGATGATCTTTTTTCTCTTCTCAGATTTGCCAAAATTTCACCTGTATGATCTTATTGTTTATATGATAGAATAATAAACGTTCATTTTTTAAAAATTCTGCAGCCATTGGAGGCAAGCACTTATGGTGGTCGACGACTCACCAGGTTTTAATTGCATGTTTGTGTCATGAAGTCCTATGATTTTTTTCCTGTATGCCCACCAATCTAAGTTTTCAAACTGGGCGCAAATCTCGCAGCCCCTGCGAAATCAGCCATAATGTCTTTGCTGGAAACAAATACTGTTATCATCCACCATCTTTTCTTATATTGTTTCTCTTTAACCACATCATGTGCTCACCAAGGGCTTGAAATAATATTTTTATTCTTTGTGTTTCCAACAGCCCCAGCACAGAAATAAACCACAGAAATTTGGAGAAAATAGACCTGAGCTGGCACAGGGTCACTATGTACAGTGGCACAGGCCGTGCACTGCACAAACTCCAAGCAATGATACAAATATCTTCCCCTGCCACGTGGATAGAGCCCTGTGGAGTTGTGCAAACAGACTCCTTGGTCAGAGTCCTGTCCCATCACTTCCTAGTTTTGTGACCTTGAGGAAGTTACCTCCTGAGCCTCAGTTTCTTTATCTATTGGGTAAGGAATATTGTTAAGGAAAATGATTGAATTGAGATAGTGTGTGTTCAAAGCCCTCTGCAAACTGTAACACACCCTACAATGTGAGATGTGATGATTCCTGTAATAAACCCGGTCTCTGCCTTTCTTTATGCCTTGCTCATTACCACCCCTTCCTCATCAGCTTCCACTCAGTTCCCTGAAATTGCCAGACAACATTCCCCCCTCAGGGCCTTTGCACGTGTTGTTCCCGCTGCCTAGAAGACTGTTGTGCCCACATCTTGCCTCCACTGGATCCTTCAGGTGATGCAGGTTTCAGCAACAGCGTCACTGGAGGCTTCTCCTGAGCGTCCTGAGATAGCCTCCTCCCCGCTACCATGTTCTACCTCATCATCTGGTGTTATTAGTACCTGAAGTTATTTTGTTTGTTAAATGCTGATTGTCTACCTCCCATCCCAAACCTCCTTGGGTAGAGGGTCTCTGTTTTGTTCATTGCTATGTCTCCAGCCCCTGGAGAAAAGTTGGTGCTCAAAAATCATGTACTGAGAGTGAACAGATACTTATTGATAACTAGGCAACATGTTGTATTTATTCAGTCTGCCAACTGTTTTCCAAAAACCAGAGACTGTGAAGCAAACACGGCTTTTTCCTCCTCTGCTGAGACCGGGCACCCACCCCAGTGGCTGAAGGAATCTGCCCGAGACGTGCTGGCGGCCACAGTCTGAACGTTTGCCGGGGAAGGCTCTACGTCAGTCCGTGTGGTGAGGACCAGGGAATAAGGAGGGCATTGTGCTGCTAGTTCCCAGAACAGCTCGGGAAAGGGGGGGAAGCACCTCCCTCAACCGGGCGCACCTCTCCAGCCAGGTGCTTTGTTCCTCTCCCCTTTCCCTTCCCGACTGTGAGCAAGGAAATCAGGTCAGCCAGCCTTACCTTTGTTCCTCGTAGCTCTCAATGTGGGGTTTCTCTAAAGTTCTGGTGTTGGCATGAGCCCTGCCAAGGCCACGGTGGAATTTTCTAATCCATGCCAAAGATGGAGCTCATTAATTTTCCTGCCTGAAAGAAAGAAAACACTTCTTTAGGAATGGGCGTGTTTCTCTTTCTGCTGGAGGAGAGTGAGGCCTCTCTGCAAGGAAGATGAATCTAGGTTTGTAGGTGGGTCATTCAGGGAAGACCCAGCGCACCGACAGCGCTCACAGACCTGCCAGGCCCTGGAGTTGTCCACGCCAGCGGCTGCCCACTGCCGTGGGCTGAGGGCCGGGCAGGGCCTGGGAGACTTGGGCAGAGGCTGGGATGCACGCCCCCTCTCCCTAAAGTGCCCACCCAGCACATTTCCAGAAAGTTCTTCTGCCCTCTCTTTCTTCCTCATTTGAAATGTGCATGATTCCTGGAGGGGTCACTCCTGAGGTCAGACGAGCCATCCTCACTGCCTGGACCTGACACTACCAGGTAAATTGCTAGGATCTTTTTACACAGTAGTAAATAATTTAAAACTTTATATTATATTATACACATCTTAAATATATATTATATTGTAATGTTAAATATTTAATATACATTAAACTGTATTTATTAATAGAAAATAGTATAGAAGGGAAAAGTAAAAAGTGTCACATGGCAGGGGTTGGGACTTCAGGTGATTTTCCACGTTTTTCTTGATAGCTTTTCCTGTATTATCCGCATTATGTATTCATATACGTTACTCTCGTGTCATAAAAATAACAATAAAATAATTTCCCTTTTTAGAAAAACTGCCTTTGTGGATATATTGTGGAGAAGAATGCAAAAATCATGTGCATCTTTAATATAAACCTTAATGCCTTCCTGGTACAGACGGTTTAGAGGCTGGAGCCCCATCCTCAATGGCTGCCTTCACCCTCCCCTGCCTTTAGAGGCATTGCGTGGTAAGCCAGTAATACTTTAGTGTGAATTAGCCGGAGTTCATCTCCCCCCGCCCCCCACACACATGCACACAGACACACACACCCCACAGGTGGCACCCAGAACTCTGTGAGAGTCTGTGGACTCACAATGGAAGAAGGAATAAAAGTTGCCTAAATTAAACCAGCTAACTCAATTCTGCCCAGGCCTGGATTTTTCTGACTGCAGTGGCCAGCAGCAATCTAAAGAAGGTGTCAGGGGGGCCACAGGCTATGTTCTCATCCCACCGAATCTAATTTGTCTGCAGCGCACGTTCAGATTGGAGGCTGGACGCTTGTGCCGAACTGAGACAGTCTGCTTGATCTGTTAGCTGGTTGAAGGGGCTGCCAGGCCAAAGGCAGAGAGCTGAGCTCAATCGCCCTTGCAGGCCCTTTCTGGATTTTATTTTCTTTTTTACTTCTGGTTTAAAGACCTTCTTCAAAACTCTCACTAATGATTAAAAAAAAAAAAGCTGATTAACAGAGTTGAGAAGAGCCACACGATGATTAAGTGGTTCGAGAAAAGACGTGGAAAAAAGGTTTAAGGAGCTGCAGTTTGGAGAAGAGAACCCAGAAGAGGGGATAGAATAATGATTTTTAAGTGCCAGGCACTTAATCAACTGAGACGCACTCGGTGAACGTTGAATGGACATTGCGTGGGGATGCCTTATCTGTGCCCTAAAGCCAAGAAGAATAAGACTTTAAGAAAGAAGTACGAAGGAGGTAGGAGGGATTTAAGATAGATACAAGAAAGGACTTCCCAAAAGCTAAAAGCATCTCATTGCAGAACCAGAAATCACAGTGGATTCAGAAGGAAAAACCTTTTAGGCCTTTTATAAGCGTTAATGTTGGTTGAAGAGTTCTAATTCCTGTTCACAGAATCTGCCGGCAAACTAGTGCCCAGTTGTGTTGGGGCAGCTTCTCCGTGGAGCCAGCGGTGGGGGAAAAATGTGTTCAGAGATTTTGTGGAGGAAGCAGTTCTGAGAGCTCTTCAAGGGCAGAGAGAAACCAAGTTCGATGCAGCTCTGCACCACAACAAGAAGAGGGGGCTTGGCAAACGTAGTGCCCGATTCCAGGATGAACGAGCAAAGGCAGTCCTTGAGAGTTGGGGCAGAAGGGGACGGCAAGAGGCTGGGAGAGCATGCTTTGGGCCGAGGCACCGCATGGGCACGGGCGGGAATGTGTAGAGCTTGGCGAATGTCGGGGGGACCAGGCGACGGGAGTCCACACAAGTCAGGCAGAGAAAGATTTGACGTAGAGGAGACCATCTGAGGCTCCTGAAGGGGGGACAAGACAAGATGGAAGCACCGGTTTTGGAAGGTTGAGTTTGCTAAAAGCGAGTGGATGGATTGGAAAGAGCGAGAGAAGAAAGACAGTTGGGTCTTTCACAGCTCTGTACACCAATTCACTCTATTTACACTGGAGCATTTCCCACAAGCTGAACGTTAGGCTGATGAATTAGTGATTGCCTGTGCCCATCCCTACTACACCACAGGCTCCCCGAGCACAGGGTCCTGTTTTTCTTGTTCTCCGCTGAGTTCTTAGCACCTAGCATAGACCCTAGAGTGTAGCAGGGCTCCAGATACATTCATCGAATGAATGAATAAAGTAAACCGGGCACGAGGGACAAAGTTTGGGAGTCCTGAGTTCTTCATTGCTGGTAATCTTTAAAAAGAGTCAAGACGTCTAACTAGCTAGACTAGTAAAGGAGGCTTTCTGCTCAGGGAAAGCCTTTTAACTTGATGGCCCTCAGATTTTGAATCTGAATGTCCAGTGTGAGGCATCTAACCAAGCCAGGCTGACCACATTCAGTTCAATTAAAATATTTCTGACAGTTTACCAAGTGCTCACTGTTATCTGAGGAGCAGGCTGAAGGGGAAACACGTGGAGTCCTGGAAGGACAGTAGAAAGGAGAAAGGTTTCATTAACTCACGTAGGGTCTGTTATACCTGCTCATTTCCCCACTGTTTTTTTCCATGGCAAAAGCAGAGGGTTGTATCATGGAAAGATGCCATTTTTGGAGTCTCTAGACTTATTTAACTTTGTCATTTATAAGTGTGGGGTCTTGAGCAATGCTACTGCACTTCTCTGAACACCAGCTGCCTCACCTGTAAACTGAGCTAATGATAATAATACTTCCCTCTCACGGTTCTAGTAAGGATCATTTTCAAAGGACTTTAGAAATAGGAAAGTACCACGCAAACATCATCCATCTATTTATTTCCCCCATATTTTCTTTGGGGACCCAGCCAGCCCCAGGTCAGTCCTCAATTTTGCAAAAGCTCCTATCTCTAAGCTCACTTCCAGCATCACCCACACAGCAAACCAAACATTTTTGGCCAAGGTATATTTTACTACCACTAGCAACCATAGAAATTTGTAATTTGGGATCACTCTTACCATCTATTTTCTTTGTGTAAGTTTTATTTTTCTTTTGATGGTTAGTATAGTCTATCTACAGAGCGTTTTCTTTAAGTGTATAACAACATTACTCTGATTTCGAGTAACACTGCTGCAGAACTTAAATCGTCTGGGATGTCATAGGTCTCCTGCTCTAGATTTTGCAAAAGTATAAGATAAATGTGCTGACTGTGGAGCGGAAGGATCTGCGTTCTGTTTCAAAGCTTTTAAACCCTAAATTTGTGTTTCTAGAAGCTCAGAGGGCCCTACATTCAGTCGTTTGTTCATTCCTTGAAGAAATATTTATCAGTTTTGGATCAGCCCAGCTGATGCCCTGTTCACATCCCCTCTGCCATTCCTGGGCATCTCCACAACCGCTGACTGCAAACACCAGCACCCTTCCTCAGGTCTTTCTCTGGGGCGTGGGCTGGAAACGCCAGGAGCAGCCTTCAACCAGTGATGGGTAGGTGTTGGTGAGTAAGTACTCTGGCTTCCTCGGTGCTCAGGGTGGTACCTCTGAGGCATACACCACCGCATCCCAGGGTTCCTCAGCGGGATTAAGCTTCAACTGCTCACGGTGGAAACTTGCTGGTGATGCGCTGTTTACTGGCTGTCTTCCTTCCCTGGCTCACTTCTTCACTCCCTTCCTGGTGACTCCTGGGATCACCTTCCATATAAAATGCTTTCACTCAAATCTTTTTCTCAAGGTCTTCCTCTGAGGAGAGCCAACCTAAGGTGAGTTTTTACCAGAATCAAGGCATTGGGTAGGTCTTCAGGGAACAGAATGATGCATCAGTTCCAGCCACTGCCCGCAACGAGTCCACAGCTCAGACATGGCGTGAGATGTGTGCAGAAATGTCAACATGAGCATGAACAGGATTTCATTTTCTAACATTTTCAAATACTGTTGAGTCTCTTTCACACACACACACACACACACACACACACACACACACACACACACTCACACTCACCCTCCACTCCAGTCCAGGTGACTGTTATATTCAGTTCTGTGAAGGAACCAGCCACCTCATAAGGGCTGATTGTTGCATTTTCAGGAATTTTTCAAGCAGTTCATTAAACACAGCCATTATTAAACATTTTATGATATAAACTTACAATGACATAGATTATAGTAAAAACAAAAGTAATAAATACTCATCCTCATCACTTCCTAATTATTTGACTACATTTTACTATTATATCTGCCTTTGAGATTATTCATGAGGTTACCTGTATGGTTTATAATGGTATGTTACTGCGAATTTCTTCGCATCTTTGTGTTTGGTTACTTGAAATCAGCTCCGATGGGAGTATTCACACCCCAGAAATTGGCAAATGCTACAAATTAGGAATGCTCCCCTGCCCCCAACTCCAGTAGCCAATAGTTAAATATTTACCGGCACATCAACCATATTTTGCCTGGAATCTTACAAAAGCCTCCTACCTGGTCCTGGGATCCTCCATTCCATGTCTTAACAATTCTGCCCACCACTGCTAAGGTGACCTTTTGGGATATACACTGATGTGTATAAAACTGGTGACTAATAAGAACCTGCTGTATAAAAAAATAAATTAAATAAAAATTAAAAAAAAAATGCAGATCAGACGGCACTACTCTCCCACTTAAGGCTCCCGCTCCCCTGGCTTCCGATACATCCTAAGGCTCCTCTCCTGTCTGCACCTTCGTGCCTCACGGCCTTTGCCTTCTCTCCTTTCCTTCTTGAGCTCCAGTCACACAGTCCTCCTTCTGTTCCCTGAACCAGCTGCTAAGCTCCTCCCCACCCCAGGGCTTTTCCACTTATTCTTCCTTCTTTTCACAAGATCAGCTTCTTCTCGTCCTTTAAGTGTCAGCTCAACCATCACCTCCCCAGAGGGGTTTTCTCTGACCGGCCTCTTACATCCTCTGCACCCCCCATTCCCAAAGCCCACCCCTCTCCTTCACAGGAGCCTCTTCTCGCTCCTTGTAGCCTTTGGCACCATTTTGACTCACCTTGCTTATGTATTGGTTGACTTGGCTACCGTCTTTTCCCCACTAGAATGTGAACTCCACGAAAGGAATCCTCTGCCTTGTTCAAGGCTGTCTCCTCACCTCCTAGAACAGTGACTGACATGTGATAGGTCCTGAGTTGGATTCATCTGTTGGATGAATGGATGCACGTTGCTTCTACCTGCCCCCCACCCTGGCTCCATTCACTTCTCAGCCCTCCACAACTCGGTGGCCAACTTTTCACCCACCCCTTCCTCTAAAACTTTGATTCCTGAGTTGCCACGTTTAACACACATTTCAGTCTTCATCTTGCTGAATTTCCAGTCTGCATTTAATCATTCTTTACTTCTTGAAACTCTTTCCCTTCCATGTGTATTTCTGCTTGTTTTCTTTTGCTTCAACCATCGCCATGAGAAGTGAACGCCCTCTCTAGTTTCTGATTCCCAAAGAAAGGAATGAGCCTTGTGGAGCAGCATTGAGATGCTCCAGTCAAGCCCAGACTAGAAGTGAACCCCCAGCCCACCCATGCGTGACTTATGCGTGGGCCAGCCAAGATCAGCCAAGCCTCAGCTGCCGTAGATGTGTGAGCTCTAATAGGAAACCAGAATTGTGATAAGCCACTGAGTTTTGGAGTGATTTATTATGCAGCAAAAGCAGATTGATACAGACTCTTTTGTGGGTTTTCCTTTCTCTGTGCAGGACTCAAGCTCTGGTTTCTCCTGTCCCCATCCACATGCAGCTCCCAGCTTCACATGCTGGGTGTGATCATCTCATCTCTGTCCTTAAGGTCTGAACCTCCTCTCGTGCTCAGGTTTCCAACTGTAATAGCCACACTGGCCTCCACCCTTGAGCTTCAGACCCAGTGAAACACTATCTCCCCCTGGACTTCCCCAAGACTCCTCAAATTCGACATGTCAAGACAACAGGCAACATCCTCCCCACTTCCTTTCCCCCCACCTATTCATTCTCCTGCATGCCCTGCCCCTGCACTGACACCACCATGCTCCCTGTCATTCGGGCCAAGAACAGGGGCTCACAGGTGGCTCCTCCCTGTCCCTCCCTCCCGTGGTCACGAAGCCTCACCTACTCCACCTCCTAAACACCCTCATGAAGGACCCTTACACCTCCCAACGGTGCCACTGCTCTGTTCAAGCCCTCACCACCAGAACTATTGCAATGGCCTCCAACCCAGTGGGTCCCCAACCTAGCTGAGCATCACAGTCAGCCGAAATAGGGGGCCATGGGAGCGACCTTGGCTGCCACTGACCACAAAGCCTTCCCTGAACCACCACTGCAACCCGCACAGGTACAGCACACCTTCTGGGATCTGGCACCGAATGCAGTGGTTATGCTCATGGACCCTGGCGCCCACCCCCCTCCTCTGACCAGCCCTGTGACAAACGGCAGGGTACTCAACCTCTCTGTGCCTCCGTTTCCTCATCTCTAAAGTGGAGATAATAACTGTGCCTCCTTTACTGGGTTGTTCTGAGGGTGAAATAATTTTCCTTATTTGTAAGGCATCTCCAATAGTGCCTGGCACGTGATAAGACCTAAAAACGTTACGTCCTTTTTTTCACATGATATTTTTCTTCTGTTTGTCTTTTATCATCCTTTTTTAGTTGTTGATAAAGTAAAACCTCTTTTCACACTGTAAGATATCTTCTCTTTCTACCTACTCTTTAAAAATAATATTTGCAAGTTAGTCATAGAAAGCAAAGCCCTGTCATGAGTTAATGGGCTGTTCTAGGTAATTATTCTTGTATGTTTAGTTTTTCCCAATAAGAATGCTTTATTTGTTTTTAATATACAACTAAAACCCAAAAAGGACGTATCCTTTTTTTTTTTCTTAAGTCAGGTTGATTGAAGAATAATTTGCTTACAAACCAAAGTCGCCCTTTTCAAGAGCGCATAATTTGATCGTGTAACTGTCACTATCGCCAAGGTGCGGAGCATTGACATCACCTCTACATGGTTCCCTTGTGCCCGTGAGGCTCGCCTTTTGACACTCAGCTCTTCTTACCCTCTCCTTCACCCTTCAAGCTTTGGCAAAACACCACAAATCGGCAGGCCCCTGGTGCACCACGCTACCTAGATCCCAGGCCTCCACCCGCCCTGTTCTCTCACCTTCTGGCCTGGCTAATTCCCCTTCTCTTTCCAGCTTCTGCTCTCACCCCTCTGCTCTCCGCAGTCTGAGCTCGCCTCGGCCTCTCTCTGGCCTGGCTTCATGTGACAGCCCTCACTGGCCTGTCATCCAGGGGGCGGCAGGGACCTGATTCCCAGGCTTCAGCCTGTGTCTGGCACTGAGCAGATAGGACCTGGAGGCTGTGCTGGGCGATGGGATCCCTCTCGTGCTGGGTGGCTTGATGGTTACAGGCCTGCGGCAGGGCCAGGGGCTCTGAGCCTGGGGGAAGCCCCTCACTCCCCCACAGGCACCTCCTGTCCATCTAGTCCTGGGGGTGGTTCCCATTTTTCCCAGACACGCCTTGGGAGAGACCAAGGCTGAGACAGGCTGAGAAGGCGGAGCAGGGCCGAGGAGGGCAGTCTGCAGGCACAGCAGTGGCTGTGAGTCAGGTCGGCTAGGAGGTGGGGGTGGGGTGGGGCAGGAGCTGACCTCCTCGTGGAGGCTGGACAAGGGGCAGGGACTGAGCAAAGGCAAAGGCTCAGGCCAGGCCACTTGTCCATACTGAACCCTATGTTGTGTTGAGGCCAAAAAAACGTCAATCACAGGAGGGAGCAGACAGAGAGACCCTTTTTTGTAAACACCCTTCGCACCTACGGACTTTGTAATCCTATGATTCGTTTAACAACATTTATGGAATGTGCATTTACGGAGCCCCTACTCTGTGCAGGTGTGGGGTCGGTAGAAGGTCCTATCGTGGCCCCCAGATGCCCCAGACACTCAGCCTTCTGCCAAGGGCTTCTTGCTGCAAACAGCTGCTTCTCTCTGCTGGAAGGCTTTCTCTGGCTGACGGAGCATCGGGGTGAGTTAAAGCCCCCCAGAAGAAGCCCTCTACCACGAGGACTGGGAGTCCCGCACTGCAGGGGGGACACCTCTGGGGCGGGCTCCACATGGTTCCCTAGTGCCCAGCGATGCTGAGCCTTGGCTGCCCGCAGAGGCCACTTGCTTGACATTGTGCTCTTCACCAGCCCCTTCCCATCCCACTTTCCTACCAGTGTTTCCTGTGATCATCCCTCAAATGAGTCACTTGCACCCAAACCCTCCTGGTCAGGATCTGCTTCTGGGAAAACCAGTGTGAATAAGATGAAGGAGGTCTGTGCCCACAGCAAGGCCTCTGAGGGCAGTTGGGTCTTTACTGGGTCTGAGTATCAGTCTAGGCTGCTTGCCCAGCTTGTAGTGATTTCTGGGCACTCGACAGACACCAATGAATGGATGGATGGGTGGATGGATGGGTGGATGGATGGGTGGATGGGTGGATGGGTGGATGGGTGGATGGGTGGGTGGATGGATGGATGGGTGGATGGGTGGATGGGTGGATGGATGGATGGATGGGTGGATGGATGGGTGGATGGATGGATGGGTGGATGGGTGGATGGGTGGATGGATGGGTGGGTGGATGGGTGGATAGATGGGTGGATGGATGGGTAGATGGGTAGGTAGGATGGATGGGTGGATGGGTTGATGGGTGGATGGGTGGATGGATGGGTGGATGGATGGGTGGATGGAAGAATGACTCTCCAAAACCCAGAGAGGGGAGCGATTGTCCTAAAAGGGTACATCCATGTTCAGAGAGGCTAACTGGTTTACCCACGGTCAATTAGAACTAGTTGGTAGCATATGCCAGCAAGAAGCTGGGATTCTTGACTTTTACGTCAAGCCGGGGCTCACCACTGGAAAAAGACTGAGTGTGGAAAGCTAATCCAGGTTAATTCCCGCGGATTAATCATTAATATGCTAGGGAACTGCTGAGATTAAAAATATGAATGAACAGTTTAATTTCAACGCAGCCCCTCTTTATTCCCTCATGATGGCTTGTATTTCCACATCTAACAACTCATATGGTACCAGTGACAAAGAGGGAGGGAGTATGTGAGACTGTCCAAGAAACAGCTATTAGGAACAGGATTCTGCAGCCACGGGGGTGGGGGAAGTGGTACAGGGCAGATCAGCCTGCAGCAGCCCTTTTGGCCTCCCAGAAACCTTAATTTCAAAGAAACTGGCTTTGACTCAAGTTCAAAGAGTTAGTTTTAAGAGACACTGATATAATGGTTAGAAACCAGGCCTAAAATTATCTTAATTGAGACTTATTTGGTTATGAAGAGAGAGTGCTGGGTTATATGGGGGGGGGGTAGGGGTCGGGAAGTCCTGTCATGAAGCACCGTTTACTCAGTTTTCTGGAAAGTGGGTGAGTTTATGTGCGTCAGACCCTCTCACCCTCCCCATTGCAGAGTAAAATGCCGGAAGGTCAACTGCAGTCATTGCCCTGCTGCCAGTTGAGGTTTGGACGGTGCCTCAGTTGTAACCTCCCTAAAAATGGGTGTAAATGACGTCCACCCTCCATTCCTCCTGCACCGTCTGGACTTTCCGCCCCAGTTTACTCAAGAAAATTCTTTCTGGTGCTGATTGCAATCTCTTTGAAGATAGTGACGTGCCCTCTCTGAACTGACCCCCAGCATAACTTGTCCTCACATCTAGGGCCCGGAGGGGGCGCTGCTGCAGGGGAAGTCAGTTGGTTTTAAACGAAGCATTTCTCCCTACTGTTCGCATGTTGCGCAACCCTGCTCAGGGTGACACCCACCGCCATCTCAGCCCGGAGGGGCCAGGGGCGCAGGCGCGGCGCCGCTGGGATTCGAACCTTCGCGGCCCGCCGGGCCACAGCCTTCCCGGAATCAGCGCCAGCAAGCACGGTCGCTGGCCCGGAGTGGGCGGGGCCGGCCGGCGCCCCCTCCCCCGTTCGGCCGCGCGTTCCGGGCCCGCCCCGCCCCCGCGCTGGGCCGAGCGCCGCGCCGCGCGGCTCCGCCCCTCACAGGCCCCGCCCCCGAGGCTCCCCGCAGCTCCTCCCCTCTCCCATTGGCCGAAGCGGAGACCCGCCTCTCCGCCCAATGGCCGCCGCCGCGGCTCGGCCGCCCGCGCTCTGACTGGTCAGCGGCCGGCGGAGTGGCGGGGCACGGGCCAATGGGGAGAGGCGGCTCGATGAATGGCTGGCCCGGGTGGGGAAGGCAGGAGGCGGCGATCCCGGCGGAGGGGGCCGTTTGCCAGCTCCGAGGCAGAAAGTGCCACGACTCCACACGCGCGCACGCAGCCAGCGAGCAGCCGGAGCGGACGGCGGACGGGGCGGGTGGCGTCGGGGTCGCGGCGCCTGCAGTTGCTCGGGGGCGGCTTCTCGGCGGAGGCTCGGCCGGCTCCTCTCTCCCGGTTCCGCGGCGGCGGCGGCGGCTCCTGCCCTCTCGCTCTCCCTCCCGCGTCTCCGGCTGCAGGTAAGAAACTTGGCCGGGCCCTGCAGCGGCGGTGGCGGCGCGCGGGCCGGGCCGTCGGGGCGCCGGGGCCGGGCCGGGCGGGCCGCGCCGGGAGTGACACGTCTCCCTGGTGGCCCCTCCCCCGGCGGCGCCCCCGGCCGTCGCCGCGGCGGCGGACCCTGGGTGTCCGGGCGGGCCCTGGGGGCGTGTGCCGGGCCGAACCCGGTGCAGGGGCGTTGGCCGAGCGTGCCCGAGGTGTGGACCCCACGCCCTCGCCGTCTGCGGGACCTGCGGCGGCCCCGCGGCGCGACGTGGCCGCCCCCCCCCACTTCTCTCTGTCCTTCCCAGCCGGGCCGTCGGGCCGGCCGGCGCGCTCCGAAGTTGGGCGAAGAAAGTTGGCGGCGGGGCGGGGCGGCGCACAGCTGGCGGAGGAAGGGGTTAAGCTTCGGGAAGCGGCTGGATGACGTTGCCGGGCTGGAGTCCGGGCTGGGGGGGTGGGGGCGGGCGGAAGGCGGCTGGGGCCGGCGGGGGAGGGGGCGGGATTGAATGGGGGCCCGAGCCGAGCGCGCCCGCCTCGGGCTGCGGCTGGGGGCGCGGCGGGGCCGGGCGGCGCCGACGGGGCGGGCCGGGCTCGGGGCCGCGGGGCCCGCCGTGCGGAGACCCGGACCGTCCGGGTCCGGACGCCCGGCGGCCGCGGTGGCAACTTCCCGGAGTGCGGGAGGCGGCTCCCTGCTCCCCCTGGCGGCGGGGCCGGGGGCGCTGTTTGCCCGGCCGGCCGCGCGGACCCGGTGCGAGGGCGCCCGGCGGGGGGACGATGAATGGGCCGGCGGTGCCAGGCCCGGCGGAAGTGGCACCTCCGGCCCGGCCGTCAAGCGCGCTGGCACCCCGCCTGGCTCCCGCCCCGGGTCCCGGGCTCCCGGCCTGGCGCCGGGCAGGGGAGGGCGGGCTGGGGTCCGCGCTTCCCGGGCAGCATCTGGGAAGCCTCGGGGAACCCTCCCCACATTGCAGATCACAAACGGTAGCTCGGGTGGTGTCATGGCTAAGGGGTGGGCTTCCGAAAGCCGGCACCGTGGGGAGTCGGCCAGGCTGTTTCACTCCGGGGTCCGCTTCCACGTCGGAACAGCCGGGCTGCCGGAGAGAGAACCGTGAAGACCCAGCACGTGTAGGGAGTAGTCCACAGGTGTTGACTGTTACTGTTTTTGCATGAGTTTCTAGGGTGTTCGGGCCGGGAGGGTGGTGGGGTCTGGGTTTGGCTCTGGCCCACTCGCTGCGGACGCAGCCTTGCCACGTCCTGTCGTCTGGATCCCACCCCTGCCACGCTGCAGACCCTTTGCTCAGGTTGCTTAACCTCTCTGAACCCGGGTTTCCTTATCTGTAGCCTGGAGATAGAACCACCCACTCACTGTAGGGTCGGGCAGCCTCCCAGGTAAGTGCTGGGAAACCCTGGGACCTTGTGCCAGCAGAAGGAAGTTTGGCAATAACTCCTGGAGGTCGGAGGTCAGCAGAGTCTAGGAAGCATCTAGAAAATGAAACTTTGCAGGCTCTTGGGAGCCTCGCGGGTCACTGTTTGCCTGGTGTGCTGGAACCTTCAGAGCGGGGGCGTTTGTGTGGCGTTTTCTGGACTTTGGGGAGGAGGTCTCTTCAGAGCTTTGGCTGTTCCCGCGGGGCTGGGAAGCACTCTGCCTCCCCCTACGCTTTCCTCTGTGCTTGGCTGTCCTGACTTCCCCCTGATCCAACCCCAGAGAAGGCTCTGTGATCCTGCAGCGGGCTGTGGTGACGTCTCTGTTCCTTTATGAACTCTCCAAAGGTCAGGCCCACTGTGGGCTGCCAACTTGTTTTCCTTCCAGAAAGAAGCTTCCGGTTCTGAGGGCCTGGAGATGCCACTTCCCTCTCTGATGAAGCGAAGGAGGAAAGCTGGAGGCAGGAGGCGGAGCAGGGCTTGCACGTTCAGGGCTTCTGGACCCGTTGAGCTGCAGGGTGGCGGGGTGGGTGGCCAGATAGGGAGAGAAAGGTGTCTCGGGGACTGGAAACAGCCGCCAGGGAGTCGAGCCGCAGGCACTGTGCTGGATCAGAACTCTTCACTTTCACAGTTAGGAGTTGGCCTCTGAACATCTCTACAGAGATTAAGAAGTTAGTTTGGTACCTTGGTGCATGAATAGTTTTTGGTGATGGGAGAATTTTAAATAAATCCCAAGCCACTGAGTCACATTTGAGCAATTATGCTCTTTGCTGAAACGAGCCCTAAGTCAGTAGGCTGTAGTGATGATACAGCACCAAATTCCATGTAAGTGGCTGAATGCAAACCATTTGATTGGCATCCTGGTTTATTATGTAGCAGGGACGCCTTTTAAAAATGTCAGGACCCCAGACTTTTCTTACTTGTTCTTTTATTCCAAGGAGTTTTAACGAGGAGGTGAGTGACGTATAGGCAAGGAGTCAACCATTCTTTTCGAGAATCCAGATTTTTCTGTGCTAAAATCTTGTTTTGGGAGAAAAAATATGGTCAGTGAGAATGATGACGGTGGAGACACTGCTGTCCATCTGTACGTTCTGGCCCGGCGATGGTTAAGGCCTGGCCCGTAACACAATAATTGCGGATGAAATGAGGTAGACCAACACACATGTTAAATTTTCTCCAGCTATCTCATTGGACAGCCGAAGCTCAGCCCAACTTGATTTTTAAGGTTTACTGTTTAGAGTCAGATTCACGGCTTTGGTGTACATCTCGGCCTCACAGCAGCCAGTTTCCATAGCGTAGATGTGGTTGTTCCCATCCTGTGGATGAGAACGTGGAGGCCCAGCAGGTCAGTTCCTGTTGCCCAGCTGCTGGGTGATGTGGGCACGGCCTTCTGAATGTTCACCGACACCTACAGGCCGTATAATTCCATACTCGTTGGGACAGTAAGTACCCCAGGAAGCACCTGGAATTGGAAGATGGAAACGAAGGCAGGGATTCAGTGTGGGATGTGGCAGTACCAAGACAGGGCTTTCATTTCATGTCTTTGTCAAGCTTCTCCTGTGTGCCAGGCCTTCAGACACCACAAACGAACCTTGTTCGTGTCCGAAGACACTCCATCTAGAACTGTGTTGTCCAGTACGGTAGCCACACGGAGGTATTTCAACTTAATTAAAGTTAAATAAAATTAAATTAGTGGCTGTTCATGCGCTTCCACCTAATAAGATGTCACCTTTAGAAAGCAGTTCTTCCTGACCCTTGGTGTGCATTATAAACTGCATGTTAAGGGAAAGAAGGCAGGGGAGCAGGGGCGTAGCACAGACAGTGGTCCTGCCCTGGAGAGCTTCTTACCTAACACCAAGGGCATCAAAGTGGTCAAATGTAACAGACACGGAAGATAGGTATTGGGCAGAAAACATATGGCTTGTAGGGAAAGTAAATATTTAATTCTAAGTGAGAGAGCCTGGGCAAGAGGGCCACTTAGCATTATGGAAAATTAACCTGGGGACTTCCTAGGAGGCTGTTTTCTTAGGCACACAAGTTCTGATGAGTCTCCTGAAACAGGCAGGCCGACTCCCACGACTGGAGGCCAGACACATGTAGCGTGTTTCCTTTAAGAGCTGTAAATGACATGCATCTCCCACATGCCTAGCAACGCAGGGCAACTTTAATTTATAAAGAAAGTTCTGTAATTTCTACGTTGGATTATTTTGGCAAGGCTGGAACAGCTGCCGATCTCCTAACCTTACACGGTCCAGGGTGCAGGCATTTTCCTGTTTGGCGGGCAGCAGTTGCTTCCTGGCTCTTTGCAGGGCTTTGTTATATTCCATAGAACTTTGAAAGGATCACTGGATAGTATTTGGGGAGAATTTCTGAATTCTTGGCTTTACTAGTGGCCTCATCTTAGTACATTGTGTAGAGTAACGTCAAACCAGTTAACAGCCCAGAGTGATAGACAGCTACTTTCTTGTTGGTCAGACAGGAGGCCCCTAAGGTTGTGGCGGAAGTGATCAGCTATTTATAGTGATAGTGAATACCATCTGCTGGCTCCAGAGTTGGAATAGAAGACCATCTTAGACCCAAAGCTCTAATTCTGTGCCCTGGCCCTGGTTGAGGTGTGAGTGAACCAGGTGTGTTTCAGGCTGTCTTGAGACTGGTTCCCAGCTGGAGCCCTGCATGGATGGAACTTGGCTGGCACGTGAGGTTTGTTCAGGCCCGGTTGCTAAACAACTGAGCCACCTTTTAAAATTGGAGAAGTTGTTGTTGTTAAAATCTAGATTTGGGGGTTCTCTTGGGGAAAGTGGGAATTTCTGGGCACACCAGTTCTGCTTTCTCAGGTGGCAGCCGTGGACTGTGGTTGTCTTCCCCAGGCAGGGGCTGTGCTCTCCTCCCAGCCTCGCTCACAGTACGTGCTTGGGTGCCAGTGGTCCCCGAGGGACACTGTCTACTCCAGCGTCTGGGAGCAAAGAGGAGCTGGAGGGCGTCCGCATGTGACCTGCGTAGTCACCGGCGTCCCCCACTGGCTGCAGCTTGGGGCAGCGGGGGGAGCAGTGGTCTGGGTTCTAGTCCCCAGAGTAAGTGGTGTGACCTTGGATGTGACTGTTCTCGTCCCTTGGCTTCAGTTTCCTCCTCGTGTAATATGAAACCAGGCCAGTTGGCTCCATCTTTCAGGCCACACATCGTGCTTTATCCTTCACTCCATGCCTTCTCACACTTGTATCCTTTACGACGGCAAACGTGTCAGCTCCGTCCACTCTCACCGCATCCCCTGGTGCCAGCCTGGTGCAGACCCCTCATCCCCCGGGTTATTTCACTAGGTCTGAAGTGGTCTGCCTGCTTTTGCCCTCACCCCCTGCCTTCTGGTCTGTTCCCAGAGCAGATCGTGCCACCCTGTGTTCAGGACCCTCCTTGGCCAGAGTCTGTCCAGTGGCCTCCAAGGCCCTACTTTTCCCTCAGGCTTCACTGCTGCCACCCCCACCCCCTGCTCTGTTTCCCGGGCAGGCCCTTCTGCCGCAGGGCCTTTGCACATGCTCTTGCTCTCCCTGGGGAGCTTTTTCCCAGACGGCCATGTGGCTTTGCTCCCCCACCATCCTCAGGTCTGTGCATTGTGACCTCCCTGACCACCCTATTTAAAGTGACAGGCCCGGTGACCCCAGTCCCACTTCTCTGCATGGCTTTGTTTTCATTATCACCACCTGATGTGTCACATATGTGACTGACTTTGTCATTTCTGACACTGGATTGTAAGCTCTCCCAGTGCAGGGTTGTGGCTGCCCTGTTTCCCCGAGGTGTCCCTAGTGTCTGGACAGTGGCACACAGTAGGTGCCCATCCTTGCCGAGCTAACAGGTGATTTTCTAGTGCCTGTGTTCTGTGAGTACATTATCATTTAGCCTCAAGTAGCCTGGATTCCTAGAGCATCAAATATAAACACAAAAAACATATTCCAAAGCCAAGTGACTTTGGGATTCCCCCCCAGCCAGGCTCCAGTTGGGAGACTGACCGTTACACTCATGGCGGTGCTGCCACATGTGGCCCATCCTGCTCCGCCAGCAGAAGCCAATGCTCTGAAGTGACCCTTGGCAGAAGGCTTGGGCGTTCGCTCTCTCCCAGGTGCCCTGCACCTGCAGGCCGGTTAGATTGGTCTCAGCGCTGCCTGTTCTCCGCTGTCCGTCACCCACGCGGGGGCCTCACCAGACCGGGCCCTTCCCAGGTGCCTGCGCTGGTTCCAGGAGGAGAATTCGCAGTGAGCATCCTTTATTTCCCGGCGGAGCTGATGAGCTAGATGGGTTTGCAGAGCAGCCGAGCGTATCAGTGACGACGCCCTCACCAGGAAACAAAACGTTATTTTTGGTTTGAACAGTGCACTGCCTCTGAAAAGAGGTGGGTTTTGTGTTTCGTGAGCAAGAGTGCTCCTTCGTGGTAGGAGGGGAAATTCTTTTCCGGTAGTTGGCATTCCATTCTCCCTTCTTTTAGTCAGACTTTGTTGGACTGAGAGGGCTGGATGAGGTGAACCTCCCGCCTCCCAGATGGCGTTTCCTCGAGGACCGGGCGTGGACGCTGGGCAGGTGTGGGATACTGGAGACAGGTGGGCTGGCTGATCGCAGCCCCTTCCAGGCCGAGCCCACATCCCTCGTTGTCTCCTCTCTGCCTGCCTTTGCTTTTAGGCAAAGAAATGGAAAAGTAGATCATAGATTCCTGGCCCCTCCTGACGGGAGGATCTGGCCTACGCACTTCACGCAGAACCGTGAGAGACCGGGTTCTGGCCCTCAGCCCAGGCAGTATGTTCTATTGGAACTTTTCATTCAGTGGTTAAAATGTACAACTCAGCTGTAGCAAAACGATTTCCTTTTTAATTAAGGCTCATCCTGCATAGGAATTAGATGCAACTTTATTTCTGTTGAACACGTTTTCATTTCTTGGTGAGTTCTAGATCATCGTAGTTGGGGAATTCCGTAGTAACTGCAGTGACTCGGGGAAGGGGTCAGTGCGCAAGAGTGAGCGGTGACGACACCGTCAACAGCGGCCTCGTTAGTGACATGTCGTTAGGGGCATGGACGGGGCTTTAGCCACGGCCGAGCTGGCCACTGCAGCCTGTGTTGTTGCCTCCAACCTCAGAGGGAAGCCCTGAGGTTTGTTCTGAACAGTCTGGTTTTGGAAGCCGCAGGGACAGTGAGGTCTGTGGGGCTTGGAGGTGGGAGGCGGTGCCCACTGTGACCTTGGTCCCCACTTCCCCTCTCTTGGGAGCTGCGTAGTGAGCGCATATGAGGGGCCTGGGGGTGGCAGGAGTGTATGTGCCGTGACAGACCCGCCTGGCATCAGAGATGCTCCTCCTTTGAGAGCTGTGTGGATGCATTTTCCTACCAAAGTTGGCATGTGTGTATATACATATTTTAACTCTTCACTAAAGTAGAACAAATACAGAAAAATGCGCTGTCCCGCCTGCAGCTCACGGAGCGGCGCCCCACGTGGCCAGCCAGACAAGAAGCATTGTCCCCCAGCAGCTCATTTCGTGCCCCTCGGGTTGCTGCCCGTGCCCGGGGGTAACCACACCCCTGACCTGTAGCTCACAGGTCCCTCGCGCCTGCGCGTGGACTCGGGGCAAGTGGACACACGGCCTGTGCTCATCGTGGCCTCCCATTCGACGTTATGTGTGAGCATGAGGTCCATCCGTGGTCTTGGGCTATTGTAGTTCATCCCCCTATTGTACATACTCTGCACATCACTGTGCAGGGGCACTTGGATAGTTTCCACTTTCGGGCTTCTGTTTTGATGTACTCTAAATTACACGATAATGTAAAATGCAGTCTTGCCCCTGACTTTGGCGACCCCGTGTCCACTTTTCCACGGGGTCTGTTTCCAGGGGTGGGGCTGCAGCAACGGGAGGCATATGCTCAGCTGTGGACAACAGTGCGGACTCCCCAGAGCGCTGGTCCTCATTTGTACTCCCACCAGCAGCCTAGGATCTTGGAACATGACTTCAACAAGGAACCAGGGTGAAGTTGAGTTACCACTGCTACTGATAAGAAGCACCCCCTCGTGCTGCCCTCCCCATGTCCTGGAGATGGTTCATCAAAGAGGAGCCTTTGCATAGGGCTTGCGGAAAAGGGTCAGGTTTTACTGCCGGTGAGCAGATGCTGTCCAAGCAGAAAGGCAACCCCTCGCAGTACATGAGGGAGGGCTCACAGAGCTTTGATCTGCGGGGAGATTCTTCATCAGACCCCCCCACCTCACCCCGGTTCCAACAAGGTAGATGTAGTGACTGTTGGAGTGTTAAGTGGATTTCTTCAAAACAAAGGAGCCGGCCGTTGGGTACCAGAGGTCACTCCGCCTGAGCCTCTGCCCACCTGCTGGGACCCTGCGCAGAGCCCAGGGCCGGGAGGCAAGGGCACTGGGCAGGCTCCCCTCCTCCTGGGACAGATGTGCATCCAGGCTTGGATCTGGGAGTCACCCTACCCAACAGCCCTCCTGTCACATCGCAGGGATGACCTCTTTCCTTTTAAGAGCTTGCCTGGCTGGGGTTTGGTTTGGCCACGAGTGGCAGCAGTGCCAAATGTCAGTAGCTTGAAGAAGTAAGGGTGGGCTGTGTTCCGGTGACAGGGTGGACTGGTGGGCTGGACCAGTCTTCTCACTCGGGTGGGGCAAGTGCTACAGAACAGATGAAAACAACACCTGTGGAAAGCACTGAATGGCTTGGAAGATCCTGAGGAAGGTAGTGAGGAGACCAGAGTCTCAGTGCAAAGAATAACCCTGGATGGTGAGCACAGTCCTGAGGGCGTTCGGTGAACTGGGCAAACTGTGAGTTCCGATGGCACCTCTGGGCGCAGGGGGCAGAGACCAAGGTGGGCAGGATGATGGAAGCTGTGCCCACCGAGGACTCTTGCACCTCCAGGGTGAAGGTGAGTCAGAAGTAAGCCCATCCCCTCCTGAGATGTTGTCCTTCGTGCAGATCCTGTGACCTCAGTGGTAGGACATTTTCCAGCCAATTCTGATTCTTTGTAGAGTGCCCCACAGCCGGTCCACAAGCGAGCAGGTCTTTGAAGGACTGCGCCTTTATCCTCGGCTCAAGGCAAACGAGCATCCCTGGTTGAGAATAACCAAACACAGAACGCCAGGCGTTCAGTGAATGAGGACCAGCAGGAGCTCTGTGAAAACAGAGACAGTGAGTGGTTGACACAGTGTTTAAAAGCACTTCTTACTCTGCTTAAAGTAATGGACAAGGTGGAAAATACCTACAAAGAAAGGAAACTGTTAAGTGACCTAACACATTTGATAAAGGAATCAGGTGCAGTTTCTAGCCATGGGCAGCTCAACCACTATAGTTAAAAACCCAACAGATTGAAGTGTGTGATTGAACTGGAAGATAGAGCAGAATGTACAGGTTTCACTTTAGAACAAAATAGGACTTGTAAGTAACTTGTAAGACCAACTGAGAATCAGGGAGAAGAGGTGGTGTGCCAGAGCCCGTGTTGGACGAAATAATGACTGAGAATTGTACAGAATGGAGAAGACACCCATCCAAACAAGGGAAAAACACCCACATGTAGAAAGTGTAGTGATACAGCAACCAAAGGAAAAGATTCCAGAGTGAGGGTGAAATAAAGGTAACTTTTAAGGCAAAAACCAAGACCGTTAATTAGTGACATCTTGGCTAAAGGAAACTCTCCAGGATGTTCTTGGAAGGAAAATAGTGCCAAACGGAAAGAAGAATGAAGAAGGTGGGAACATTTGGGCAACTCTAAACAAATGTGAAATAATAATAATAATGTTGGGAGGGGCACTGGGAAAAGGATATGGTTAATAACACCTAAGTTAGGGGGGTGTTAGAATTAGCGGAGGGAGTAAAGTTTTGTTTAATTTTGAACTTTGTGAACCTCACATATTATTGTGTTTTAAAGGTTGTCACTAAAGAATAGAAACTGTATTCTGCAATAGTAGAGGGGAAGAAATGGAGTGATTTAAAAACAATCCAAAAAGAGATAAGAAAGGAGACAAAAAGAACTCCAGGACTGGTGGGGAAATAACACAAAATAAGATTATAGAGTTAAACTCAACTATATCAGCATTTAAAATGTAAATTGGGGACTTCCCTGGTGGCGCAGTGGTTAAGAATCCATGCTCCCAATGCAGGGGGCCCGGGTTCAATCCCTGGTCAGGGAACTAGATCCCACATACATGCTGCAACTAAGAGTTCGCAGGCCGCAACTAAGGATCCCACCTGCCGCAACTAAGACCCGGTGCAACCAAATAAATTAAAAAAAGAAAAAAAATTTTTTTTTTAATTGTAAATTGACTAAATACTCCAGTTAAAACATAAAGATATCTTACTGGATTTTAAAAATCCAACTCTTGTTTACAAGAGACGGTGAAAATGAAAGAATATATAAAACAAAAATTGACAGAACTACAGGAAATGGTCAAATCTATAAGCATAGTAGAGAATTTTACAATATCCTCTCAGTAATTGACAGCTAAGCAGACAAAAAATCACTAAGGATTAGAACTTTGAACAAAATTAGGAATGTGATCTATGACTCTATATAAATAAAACAAAACACTGTAGCCAGCTAATACCTATTTGACTTCAGAATTTTCAAAGATTGGCTGTATCCAGGGCCTTAAAGTCAATCTCAACAAATGAAAGGATTGAAATTATGTAGAGCAGGTAGTCCGACCAGAGGTCAGTTAAACTAGAAATATGAATAAAAAGATAAATAGAGAATCTCCATGTATGTGTATATTAAAATAAAACACTTCTAGCATGTATTTGTAGGTCAAAAAAAGAAGGAAAATAGAAAATATTTTGAAATGAATGATGAAGATACTACACATCAAAACTTGTAGGATGTAGCTAAAATATTTATAGGGAAATTGATAACTTTAAATACACATATTAAGAAAGAAGATGAAAATTAATGAGCTAAGTAAGCATCTGTCTCCAGAAGTAACAAAGTCAAAATAAACCACTCAGAAGGAAGTGACAATGAGAAGGGATTAACGAAACAGAAAACAAGTAAATATACAGTGGAGAAGTTCATTCTTACAAAAGATGAATAATGTTGAAAAATATCAAGCAAAATTGGTCAAGAAAAAGGCACAAATAACATCAAGAGTGTAAAATGGGACTTCACTACAGATGTGGTGACGTTAAAAAGATGAGTGGTTATCATGAACAACTTGTGCTAATAAATAAAAGCAAAGCAGTGTCATAGGTGTTTATTAACCACCAGAGGAGGGGGCTCTACCACACATTGTTTGTATAAGCCGCCTTTTTTCATCTCAACATGGTGATAATTTTGCAAGTTTTAACAACAGTGAATTTCTGGGAACATATAACTTAACAACACTAAGCTAAGAAGAGAACCAAGAACCTGATGAAGGCACACCTGCAGGAAAGTCTACAGCAAACATTGCACTGCATAGCAAGACGCCCAGAAGTTTTGCTTTGAGATCAGGAAGAACAGGCTGCCAGCTGACACGCCTTCTCTTGAGCACGGTGTTGGCCGTCCTGCCCTGTGCAGAAATTCAAGAGAAGTGAAGCGGAGGATAGAAAGATTGGGAAGAAAGTAGTAGAATTACTACTAGTAGAAAGTTAGTAGAATTAGGCAAGGTTGCTGTGGGTTGGGGGGGAAAACCCTACAGAAATCAATTACATGTCAGTATTACCAGCAACAAACAGAAAATGAAACTTAAGAGAGACCCCATCTGCAATAGTGTAAAAGCCGAAAAACCAAGAAGAAAATAACTCTTTCCCAAAGCGTGTGAGACCCCACAGTGTGTGTTCTCTTCCTCCGCCAGGATGCCTGTGCTTTTCTGTTTCAAGGTGGTTCTCATAACCCTGTGACTGTGTAAATGAGTGGCCCCTGCCTGATTGGTATTTAGTGGAGCCTACACAGACGCTTGGAGCGTGGATGTGCCCAGGTTTGATTGGACACGGTGGGGAGACCACTGATCCTGCTTCCTGGGAGCTTCGTGTCCACTGCAGGAAGAACTCTGCACATCTGAACTGCTCGTGGGCGATTTGAGGACTCAGGACTCCTGACCCCTACCTCAGGGGCGTGTAGTGAGCCCTGTAGGCTCCTCGTAAGTGCTCAGAAGATTTAGGTCCATTCAAGTACCTACTTTTCCAAAGACTGTTATATTGGAGAAACACAAAAGCATGTCAATGCTTTGTTTTTTTTTCCTTAGCAAAGAAATTGAATCTGAAGTGGCCGGTGAAAAAGCCAAGGCTGAGAATAGAATACATTTCTATTTTTAGTGTTTTATCTTTCTTTAAAATGAATAGCATTGTTTCTTTGAAGTAGGAAGTCAGTTATTTCCATCCTCTTAAAACATGAAATAAATTATTTCCGAATACTATATCTTTTAGTTACAAGATTTTCTCTTAGTTTTAGGTTAAAAAAAAAAAAAAGAAAAGAAAAAGAAAGAAGAATTAGAGGTCACACTTAAAATTTTAGATGAGATGACCTGAAAACTCTCTTCTCTATAAACATTTAGAAATGTTAGATGGAGCTAATAAGCGTTCTCTAAAAAGCATAGCTGAGTTTACAAGGTAGTAAAAGAGATTACCGAATGCCATAAGACAAGGGCGGGGACTGTCTGGGTCCAGAGGTGAGCTGCCCCTGCAGTGTGGGTGTCGCGTAGTCCTCCGAAGTCTGGGTCTTGGGTCATTGGTTTTTATGTCCGGGTGGGAGCTGGGTGTGGGGAGTGGGAACCCAACTCACACTCCAATGTAAAACCTGCACTGAAGGGACAGACTAGTGGCCAGGGGAGATGGCATGGGAGCTTATCTGTTTTGTCCTGAGGCGGGGGAGGCAGAGTCTCCTGGGAATATTTAACAGGAGCTGCTGCATCTAAAAATGTGTCCCTACCTGCCGCCTTCTCTGAAGGCTTCGTTGAAGCAAAGATAAAATAGCTCTTTAGAGACAAGCCTGAAATTCAGCCCAGACAGGGTTGCAACTTAATAAATTCCTGCCAGAGTCACTGTCAGAGGTATAAAAGTAGGTAGTGGAAAACATTAATGGGAAAAAATAACACCAGGGAAAAAACAAGGCGAACTTGAAAAAAAATAGAATAACTCAAAGGACTGATTATAGAACTGGTTAGATTCAGCTGAAGAGACAATTGGCGAAGTGGAGCGTATGTCCGAGTGGTAGCACAGAGAGATTGAGGTCTAGTTAGGACTTCTACCACAAAGAAACAGGAGCAAGGAAATCTCCAGAGAACTGAGTGGCCAAGGGCTTTCCAGAACTGGTGAAAAACATGAGAAAGCACAGTGAGCCTAAGATAATAAAAATAAATAACACGTCTAAAGGCATTGGTAAAGGCTTGGAACCCCAAAGATGGAGCTTAAAAGCGAGGAGGTATTTTTAAAAGGTATTACAAAGGAATGACAGCTCAACAACATGTTTTTCCATAGTAAGCACACACCCTGCCACGGCTGCCAACCAAAAAAGCCAGAAGACAGATAAGATAATATCTTCAAAGTGGTGAGAGAAAATAACTGTCAGCACGGGACTGTGGACCCAGTTAATCCATTCATGCAGAGCGAGGGTGAAGGAAAGAAGTCCTTCCAGGGCTGTGAGGACTGCGGGTGTTTATCAAGAGGAGACTGTTGCTGAAGCAAGTAGTCGAGGACGTGCTTTGGGGAGACTCAAAAGAAGGCGTGAGGTGCACGAAGCAGTGGCCAGCAGCAGACTGGGAACCGTTTGGGTAATTTAACACGAGTGTCTGGAACTCCAAGCACCCGCAGGTCGCCCAAGTATGTGTGAGGGAGAAGTGGGTGGAGCACCAAGGCTCCTGGGAAGTGTCAGGTGTGTATGTTAGGAGAACGTAAGGGGAAAAGACATTTTAATTACAGTTTTTTAAAAATTTTTTATTTATTTATTTATTTATGGCTATGTTGGGCCTTCGTTTCTGTGCGAGGGCTCTCTCTAGTTGCGGCAAGTGGGGGCCGCTCTTCATCGCGGTGCGTGGGCCTCTCACTGTTGTGGCCTCTCCTGTTGCAGAGCACAGGCTCCAGACGCGCAGGCTCAGTAGTTGTGGCTCACGGGCCTAGTTGCTCCGCGGCATGTGGGATCCTCCCAGACCAGGGCTCGAACCCGTGTCCCCTGCATTAGCAGGCAGATTCTCAACCACTGCGCCACCAGGGAAGCCCATTAATTACAGTTTTTTAAAAGAGCGCTTGCACACAGACACACACAAGAACAGAAGAGTAACTTTCAAACACAGAGGAAAAGATGTCCAGTGGAATGCAAATAAATAAATAAATAAAGGGGGAATAAGCAAAGAAAAAGTATTGTAAATAGGAGTAACAAAATAAGGGTATAAATGAGTCCAGATACGTAGGCAATCACAGTAGATGTTGGTGAACTAACCGTACCAGTTAAGAAAGCAAATTGCCATGCTGGTCTGACAATAAAATCCAGCTATATGCTGCTTTTAAGAGCTCCACTTAGAACATGTGAACCCAGAAAGGTTGCATGTGGAGAACAGAAAATGATTCTAGGCCAATATTAACCCCCCCAAAATTGGCATAACTTTTTTTTTTTAACTGGAGTATAATTGCCTTACAATGTTGTGTTAGTTTCTGCTGTACCACAAAGTGAATCAGCTATATATATATACATATATCCCCCCCATCCCATCCATCTAGGTCATCACAGAGCACCGAGCTGAGCTCCCTGTGCTATGCAGCAGGTTCCCACTAGCTGTCTATTTTACACATAGTAGTGTATTCAGACATACAATCAGAATGAAGTGGAAAAAAAAAGGATCATTATTAGGGATAAAGAGGATCACTTTAGGGGCTTCCCTGGTGACGCAGTGGTTGAGAGTCCACCTGCCGATGCAGGGGACACGGGTTCGTGCCCCGGTCCGGGAAGATCCCACATGCCGCGGAGCAGCTAGGCCCGTGAGCCACGGCCGCTGAGCCTGCGCGTCCGGAGCCTGTGCTCCGCAACAGGAGAGGCCACAGCAGTGAGAGGCCCACGTACCACCAAAAAAAAAAAAAAAAAATCACTTTATAATAAAGGAAAAAATAGTAGGCACTTTATCAGAAAGATGTAACAATTCTGATCTTATATTCACCTAATAGATGCCCTCCAAATAAAACACAAATCAACAGATTTCCAGGAGAAACTGATAAAGCCATGATCAGGGAGGTTCATGTCAAGAAGTTAGAACAGTATAAACCAATGGAAGTTGGAGGAAGGAATAATGAAAATTAATTATATAGATTGGATCACAAACCCAAAAGCTGGTTCTGGAATCATCATTGAAATTGAAATAGCAATTAAAAATCAGCTCTCTGCCAAAGGGAACCTTCATACACTGTTGGTGGGAATGTAAATTAGTGCAGCCACTGTGGAAAACAGAACAGTGTGGAGGTTCCTCAAAAAACTAAAAATAGAACTACAGTATGACCCAGCACTCCTACTCCTGAGTATATATCTGAAAAAAACAAAAACACTAATTCAGAAATATACATGCACCCCAGTGTTCATAGCAGCACTATTTATAATAGCCAAGACATGGAAACAACCTAAATGTCCATCGACAGATGAATGAATAAAAGATGTGATATATATATCGCATATATATTTATATATACGTATATGATGGAATACTACTCAGCCATAAAAAAAGAATGAAATTTTGCCGTTTGCGACAACATGGGTGAACCTAGAAGGTATTGTGCGAAGTGAAATAAGTCAGACAGAGAAAGAAAAATACCGTATGATGTCACTTATATGTGGAATCTAAAAAATACAACAAACTAGTGAATATAACAAAAAAGAAGCAGATTCACAGTATAGAGAACAAACTAGTGGTTGCCAGTGGGGAGAGGGAAGCGAGGAGGGGCGAGAGAGGGGTAGGAGATTAAGAGGCACAAACTATTAGATATAAAATAAGCTACAAGGGTCTATTGTACAACATGGGGAGTATAGCCAATATTTTATAATAACTATAAATGGAGTAGGTTTATACTTTAAAAACCTTTCAAAATTGTGAATCACTGTATTGTATACCTGTAACTTATATAATATACAGCAACTATACTTCAGTTAAAGAAAAATCAGCTCTCTACCCACTCTCCCCCCTCCAAGAACAGATCTCGAAAAACCAGATTCTGACAGTTTTACAGGCAAGTTCTTGTGAACCTACAAAGGATGGAGGAAAAGAGATTGTAGCTCATCTTATGGGACTGAAGTGACCTTGCTACCAAGACTGCGTAAGAACAGTCTGAGAATGAGCTCTGACTTGCCCCGCTTGACAGCACAGCCACCCGAATCCCACATAAAAATGTGAACAGACCAAATCTAGTGAGGGATTAGAAAAGAAAAGACCCACCGTCAAGAAGTGTTTACACCATCAGAACCACCTGTGAGTTAACATTAGAATATATTCTTTTAATTCAATCCAATTCAGATTAAATGTCAAGTGGTAAAGAGAAAGCATTTGCTAAAATACCCTATTAAAAAAGGAAAGGTAACTAGGAACATAAGATAGCTTAACCTGATCAAAGGTTTCTACCAAAAGCCTACAGTCAACACAGCATCTAACAGTGAAGGATCAGAAGTGGAGACCTGGCCGTGAGACCAGCGAGCCTGGAGCCGGCTCTGTGAGACGAGAGAGAAGCGATGGTGTGGATTAGAAAGCAAGAAATTACTCTTTTCACAGGTGATTTTTCTTGAAGAGGATCCACAAACTCCTGGATTTGATGAGAGTTTAGCTTAATATTTGGGTAAACGACACACACGCAAAAATGAATAACTTTGCTGGTTGTCTGTAGCTAGAAAAAGAAAAAGATATCTTTTTCTAGTACATTTAAAAATAGCAATAACCTTAACAACAACAAAAAAGATGTGTAAGACTTCTATAGAGAAGATCATAAAAGCTCCCTGCAAGTATGAAAGAACATTGAAATAAGTGGAGTGCTACACGCTCCATTCACCGACAGCTCCCATAGTATACAGCATCGGCTCTCCCCATGTTCACCTGTAAATTCAGTGTGTTTCAAATAAAAGTTCCAGTAGAATTTTTGGAAGGGATGCATAGACCAAAATGTAGTATTGACGCAGGGCGTAAATAACATTTAGGTGGAACAAAGTGTGAGTCCGGTGAGGAGGGATCCACGTGTACTGCAAACCAGATGGGACAGAGGAGGCTGTAAAAGTCGGGGGGTGGCGGGGATGGACCAGTCCGGAAGGGGCGCTGGGTAACTTAAGCCGTGGGGGAAGCTGACCCTGTTTCCTTTCCTATGCCAGAGTAGATCCCAGGTGATTAGAAACCCAGCTATGAAAAGTGTTCTGAAGTTTGTAGAAGGAAATAAACAGTGAAAGGACTTCTCTCCCAGTGGTTGGAACCTGGGTGGCTGAGAGTCAGGGGTGTAAGGGAGGTTTTCACTCGGTATCAACCCCTTTGTTCCTTTTGCGTTTTGACTCCTAGGAATGCGTTGCCTTTCTCCAACACAACTGAGTAATTATTTAGATTTAAAGGATAGCAACAGATTTTTCCTTAAAAAAAGAAAAAGGAAACAGGTTCTCTTTGACTCTGGGGTGGTAGCAATGAAACAAGAAAACACTGTGAAACAAAACAGTGAAACAATTTTTCAAACAAAATTGGTTGAAAAAGAAACCGCAGACTTGGATACAAATGGTTAATATCCAAATGTGTAAAGGGCACCTACAAATGAGGGAAAAAGACAACCCTTTAGAAAATGGGCCAAGGGTATGAGCAGACAACGTCGTGGAAGCAGCATGAAGGGCAGCTCACCATGGGAGGCACGTGGGGCCGCATCCGGGTGTGAGTGCAGGAGGAGATGGTGCGGGCCGCAGAGGGCGGAGCTCGCGGCACTGCCCTGGGGGAGCAGCCCTGGGCCCTGCGGTGTGTCCTAGAGGATGAAATGCTGCCAGGTGATGCCCGCAGTGGTGTCTCACGCAGCCCTCACCGTAGCGGTGCTGGACATGTGTAAGCACACGCACGCGTGTGGAAGTGGTGGCGTTCTGAGTATTGGTTCTCTCTGGAGAGAAGGATGAGATACTACATATATGTATCTAAAGTAAATGGGGAAAGATGTTTGGATTTGCTAAACCTGGGTGGTAGGTAAATGGACGTTCATGATATTTTTCTTAATCTTCCGTATATTTGAAATATTTCATAATATTTACAAAAACAAGGAGACAGTGATCCTGATGCAGCCGCACCTGCTAGTGTCTCCATTTTATTGTCGTTGTGTTTTGGGTTGTGCCTTCCTGGTAAGTCACCTACCTCCCAGGAGATGGGGCTTGGGCTCAGTCGGGAGGCTTCGTCTCGCTCCCCTGCCGTGGCTTCTCCAAGTGCCCACACGTGGCCCCCGAGGAGCAGCTGGAGAGTGATGAGACCCCGCCCCAGCGGTGCTGTTGAGGGCCCTTTTCGCAAAACGTCCCCAAATCCCCATTGCCAAGTTGGACTGAACTGGCCAGACTGGACAAGCCAGGTCGGGCCACACGAATCAGCAAATGTAGTCCGTGCCTGGGGCGTCCACTTAACTTCTGTTCCCGAGTCCTTACTCCCAGGAGCAGAGGAAAGCCATTCTCTGAGGAGCCCCGAGGTGGCCCAGGGCATGTCAGCCGGCCAGGCCTGGGAGCGGTCCCCGAGCCTCGGGGGAGTCTTCTGCCCCCTGCCCTGGCAGGCCTTCACCTTTCTGCTTTGCACTCTAAGCGGACTGGCCATAGTAAATAAGAGTGCGCATTTCATAGAGGTTTCCGGGATTGACGGAGTGCAGGTTCTTTGTGGTCAGCCCACACAGGATGCAGTGGCACGGTTGGCCGGATTCTTTGCCCTCCTGGGCACGGCCCTTGGGGAAACCCTGCGGGAGATTCCCTCTGGGGGCCTTTTACCATGGTGGGGATTTCAGAAGCGAAGCGCCAGAAGGCCGACCTTGAAGGCTGACCTTGAGAGCGTCCTTGAGGCATCGCTGGCTTTGCTGTGCCTGTGAGCACAGGTGGCACTCCCGCCCCTCGAGCAGGAGCTGACTCTGCGGGGCAGCGGGAAGGCGGCTCCCACCTCGACTTCTTGGCTGTCCGTGGTGATGGTGATGTGTCCTGAGCCTTCACTGTTTCACTGAGTTACCACAAATCTAGGGCTTTTCATCTTCCTGTGAAAGCGTCCTTTCAAAGAAACTCATACTCAGGAGTTAGTGGTGGGGATACAATTTCTTTCTGGAGCAGCGGTCCTGCAAAGCTGGGAAGACACATCTGTGATGGACTCAGATATCTGTCTGTCCACTGCGGAGGGAAGTGCTCTCCCAGCTGGCTTTTCTCCACTCTGCCCCTGACAGAGAATATATTTTTGTATCCCGTGTTTGCCTAACTTGAGAGTCAAAGCTGACTTTTCAACCGTGGCTTTTCTAACCAAACCACACATCTGCAGAGCCCACGGTGGGGGGCAGGCGCCCATCGTGGGGGTGGTGGCCCTGGGACTCCAGGGGACCCGACCTCCAGGGCTTGTTGGGGACGCCACCCGGGGCTTACGGACCCTCAGCCAGGGTGACCCGGGCCCCTGGCGTGGTGCTGCCTCTGGAGAAGGGGTGTTTCAAAGGAGTTTTGTATCCATTCTTTTTCAGATTCTTTTTCCATGTAGGTCATTACAGAGCATTGAGTAGAGTTCCCTGTGCTGTACAGAAGGTCAAAGGGTTTTTGTCATCTGAATAGGATGGATATAGTGATTATGGTGTTGCTTTGTACCTGAAACGTGTCCACATTGGCGAAGTTCTGAGGGGTGCTTGTGAGGACCCGGAGTTTCAGTTGGTGGACGCCCTCCAAGCAGCGGGGTTAGAACGGGGCCTGGAACGTTCCAGCTTCTTGTCCCTGTCCTCCCACCCACGGGACCCCCCTCCAGGCCTTTTGCACACTTGGCTGCGAGGATCCCGAAGGGCTCGTGTGGGGTGACCTCTCCTGACTGTCATGTGTGAGGGGCCCTGGCTGTGTATCTCGCTGCCAGAACCCATGGCCCGGGGTCAGAACCCGCTGCCCCAGGAGTCTACCTCGGGCCTGAGGAGTGGAATGTGGAGCTTGACCTGGAGCTGCAGGCCCGGCGACAGTCTGGGTGAAGTAAGTGTCACAGCCGCAGCTGAGGGACTTACCACCGTGGAGAGCAGAGCGCGTTCCACCCTCTTCCCGCAAGGGTTCTGTAGAAAGACGGAGAAACTGTGCTCTGGGGACCCGGGGGCCGTTCAGCTCTCCCCCTTGCTGCCTTCCTCCCCCACCTCACCATTGCGTTCCCTTCTCAGGTCCACTGCTTGTCCTCCTGGGGGAGCTGTTTCTCACTCCCCAGTTCAGGGGACTGGAATATGATTGTAGTAGCATCAATATTAGTTGATAAAAGTTGAATGTATCCAAGAAATGAGCCTGTTGGAGTTTCTCACTGAAGTCAGATTTAGCCCGGCTGACAGCTGATGGGTGTGGACCTGGCCACCTCTGACCCTATGGACTTTGGTCCCCAGCCAGCAAGAAGGGGTGGTTCATCCTCTTGATTGGGAGTTTGTCATCAGGCAAAGGGTCCCCTCCCCAGGGCGAGGAGTGGACCTGGTGACACTGTCCTCCTCCCTCTTTGCAGCCTCTGGATGTGAAATTCCAAACCTGGAGTCTTACTTGGTCGGCTTCCCAAGACTGGTATTTCCTGTTTCCTAATGTGCAAGTTTGCAGGTTGCATAGCTCTTCGGAGCTATCACTGGCTAAAGGCCATTTTTCCTCACCAACTTTTGATCACCTTTCCGGATTGTAATGCGTGGGTTCTCATCTTTGGCCCTGGGTAGCTGTGTTTATCAGCACTGGAGGAAATGGAGGCAGCAGAGTCAGATGGCTCGCAAGGGCCTGCTGGCCTGGACGCTGTGGCTGAGAGCCGGCAGCCGTGTTTGGTTTGACTCACATGGTATTTTTAAAATCAGTCAACTTCACGTTAAGCAAAAAAAAATTTTCTGTCCTAATGTGAGAAAGCGAAAGATCTCTCAACACGGTGCCCGCATGTCTACAGTAATCAGCTGTGGCTGGGCGTCACCTGGCCCTAATGTAGTGGGGCAGTTTGCCACAGTCCTCACTACTCCCAATTGTCTCACACCTGGCCGGTGCTTGTGCTCATGTGCATCTTTGACCCCTGCCGTGAGGAACATCGTGAACTGGGAGCATGGCATCTGAGTCTCCTGGGTGTTATGTGCCCTGAGTATAGAGCTCCTCGCTGCTGTCTCTCCATGGCTTCGTATGTCCCGGCACTAATGGAATATCTTATGTAAGAGTTGCTCACTTCTGAAGGGGGCGGGGAGAATGGGTGACATCGGAGATGGCCTGAGTTTGTTTCTTCCTTCACTTTATCAGTCTGAAGAATTAGTGAAACCGTAAGTCAGGTGTTAGGGGTGGGGTTGGTGCTTGTTGAATACCTCAGTTTCTACAAAAAATAATTGACATGTATGTATTTGGCAGGTGAAAGGAAAGCAAGCCAGGATGGATATTTACGACACCCAGACCTTGGGGGTTGTGGTCTTTGGTGGATTCATGGTTGTTTCCGCCATCGGCATCTTCCTGGTGTCGACGTTCTCCATGAAGGAGACGTCGTATGAAGAAGCTCTAGCCAACCAGCGCAGGGAGATGGCGAAAACTCACCACCAGAAAGTGGAGAAGAAAAAGAAGGAGAAAACAGTGGAGAAGAAAGGAAAGACCAAGAAAAAGGACGAGAAACCCAACGGGAAGATACCTGACCATGAGCCAGGCCCCAACGTGACCATCCTCCCCAAGGACGCAGTGCGGGCGCCTGCAGTGGCAGTGGCTCCAACCCCCGTCCAGTCCCCCGTGGTCATTCCCCCTGTAGCCACGGTACCAGCCATGCCCCAGGAGAAGCCGGCTTCTTCCCCTAAGGACAAAAAGAAGAAGGAGAAAAAAGTGGCAAAGGTGGAACCAGCAGTCAGTTCTGTAGTAAATTCCATCCAGGTTCTTGCCTCAAAGGCTGCCATTTTGGAAGCCGCTCCCAAGGAGGTCCCTATGGTGGTTGTGTCCCCAGTGGGTGCCAAGGGCAGTGCCTCTGCCACCAGTGCTATGCAGGGCAAGAAGGCAGAGGGGGCCCAGAACCAGGGCAAGAAGGGAGAGGGGGCCCCCAACCAGGGCAGGAAGGCAGAGGGGGCCCAGAACCAGGGCAAGAAGGGAGAGGGGACCCAGAACCAGGGCAAGAAGACAGAGGGGGCCCCCACCCAGGGCAAGAAGACAGAGGGGGCCCCCAACCAGGGCAAGAAGACAGAGGGGGCCCCCAACCAGGGCAAGAAGACAGAGGGGGCCCCCAACCAGGGCAAGAAGTTAGAGGGGGCCCCCAACCAGGGCAAGAAGACAGAGGGGACCCCCAACCAGGGCAGGAAGACAGAGGGGGCCCAGAACCAGGGCAAGAAGACAGAGGGGGCCCAGAGCCAGGGCAAGAAGACAGAGGGGGCCCCGAACCAGGGCAAGAAGGGAGAGGGGGCCCCCAACCAGGGCAAGAAGGGAGAGGGGGCCCCCAACCAGGGCAAGAAGACAGAGGAGGCCCCCAACCAGGGCAAGAAGGGAGAGGGGGCCCCCAACCAGGGCAAGAAGACAGAGGGGGCCCCCAACCAGGGCAGGAAGACAGAGGGGGCCCCCAACCAGGGCAAGAAGGGAGAGGGGGCCCCCAACCAGGGCAAGAAGGGAGAGGGGGCCCCCAACCAGGGCAGGAAGGCAGAGGGGACCCCCAACCAGGGCAGGAAGACAGAGGGGGCCCCCAACCAGGGCAAGAAGGCAGAGGGAGCCCCCAACCAAGGCAAGAAGACAGAGGGGACCCAGAACCAGGGCAAGAAGACAGAGGGGACCCCCAACCAGGGCAAGAAGACAGAGGGGGCCCCCAACCAGGGCAAGAAGACAGAGGGGGCCCAGAACCAGGGCAAAAAGACAGAGGGGGCCCCCAACCAGGGCAAGAAGACAGAGGGGGCCCCCAACCAGGGCAAGAAGACAGAGGGGCCCCAGAACCAGGGCAAGAAGGGAGAGGGGGCCCAGAACCAGGGCAAGAAGACAGAGGGGGCCCCCAACCAGGGCAAGAAGACAGAGGGGCCCCAGAACCAGGGCAAGAAGGGAGAGGGGGCCCAGAACCAGGGGAAGAAGGCAGAGGGAACCCCCAACCAGGGCAGGAAAGCGGAGGGGGGCCAGAATCAGGGCAAAAAGGCAGATTCGGTTGCTAATCAGGGCACAAAGGCGGAGGGTGTTGCAAACCAGGGGAAAAAAGCAGAAGGGGGGGCCCCCAATCAAGGCAAAAAGGCAGAGGGAACCTTGAACCAGGGCAGAAAGTCAGAAGGGTCCCCCAACCAGGGCAAAAAGGTGGATGCATCTGCCAACCAGGGTAAAAAGGCAGAGTCAGCTCCTATGCAGGGCAAAAATGCAGATATGGTCCAGAGCCAGGAGGCACAAAAGCAAGAAGCTCCTGTGAAGAAGAAGTCTGGGTCTAAGAAGAAAGGTGAGCCTGGTGAGTAGCTTTGATTTCTTTATGACTTTGGAGGGAAAAGCAGTCTTTAAGTGGCTTATGGATTCCCTTTGGGGAAGCCATCTGTATCAGTCAGCTATCGCCACATGGCTGCATAACAAACATCCCAGAATTCAGGGTCTCACGGTGTCAGTCGTTTATTCCTGCTCATGTTTCTGTTGACTTGGCTGGAGGTTGACTGGTTGGGGTTATCTCGGCTGGTGGCTCTGCTTCATGCTGCAGTTTAACTGGTTCAGCTCCTGCTGCAGGTTGAACATAGGTCTCTTCTATGTGTTACTTCTGGGGCCCTGGCCGAGGCATCAGTGACTCTCGAGGGCAGAGGCCCTCCCATGGTTTTGGCAGAGCTGTGAAAGGGCACTGCTCAAACCAGCATCCTGTTGGCTAGAGCAGGCCATGAGACTGAGCCTGAGTCAAGGGGCAGGAAGTCTACTGTCCCCAGTGGGAGGGACTGCGGAGCGACCTGGGAAAAGGTGTGAGTTGAGGAGGGGTGAGGAATTAGGAGCAGTGACTCCATCCACCACCCAGTCTAGGACAGTTCCGTGTCTTGCAGTCTTTCTCAAACGTCTGGCTGCGTTCTGTCAGCCTGTTCTGCGTTCTTACCTCACCTGGTGCTTTAGCATAGCTTTGTTCTTTTCTAGATGTTTGTTGCATGAGTAGCAGTAGGATGACGTTTCTGAGAAACAATGGCATCCACACACCTGCCTCCCAGTTTTCCCTCTTCGCTACCCCCAACCCCCGTTATGTAATGGAGCATTAATAGCACATTAAAATAGACATTATGTATCAGATACATATATTAGATAATGTAGAACATGAATGTCCATTATCTTTTTAGTATGGATTACTGTAGAAATTGGGCCCGCGAGTTCCTGTTTCATATTCATCACTCACTTGATACAGTAGTCTGATGTTTTCTTCCTCCCTCCCTCCCTTTCTCTCTCTCTCTCTTCTTCTCTTTCTCTCTAGATTTCTTTCTTTCTTAGATTAGCCATTAGTTGATTTGGAAAATTAATTGCATTTGTCTTGGTGAGGTACATTAGGGGCTTTGAAACGTTTGGACCTGTGCCAGGTAGGCAGGGCCCTACGTTTTTTCCCTCTGTGAAGTTGTATCTGCTTTGCTGTTTCCTCCGCCCCAACTTCTGGGGGGACATTTACTCAGGCAACACTCGTCCCATGTGAGGGTCAGGGACTGGCCCACCTTGCCCCACAGGCCATGTCAGCCTCTCAGGCCCTTTGAAAACCCAGGCGCTCAGCCTCAACCCTGACTCCGTGGCGGAGGGAGAGCACGCTGCCCTCTCTTCACGGTGATGCTCCACTTGACCCTGGGAGGAGGGCATTCGAGGCAGAAGACGGGGATGCAGGTGAGAGCTGCCTGTTCTCTGGCTTCTCGCGCATCAGGTGTGTTCAGACTAGAGCTTCCTGTGGTCATCGTTACTGTGTAGGGCTTTGGCCATTGAAGTAAGGTATGAAACAGAAACATGATAATATTAGAAAGGAAGGCAAAATTGTCCTAATTTGCAGGTAATAAAGAACCTTGTTGGGAGGAAGACCTAACTTAACGACCTGTGTGAACCCACAGAGCAGCTCGCCTGAGGTGGTATAAGAGGAAATTTGAACAGAAAAAATACCATGATTCAGGATAAGAAAGATTAAATATTGCAGATAAAATGATAGTCACTCCCAAGTTAACTTAGTAGTTTATTATTCTTCCTGCCAAAATTTCAGTGGGCTTAAAAGTCCCCCCTGGAGGGAAGAATAAGTAAGAATACTGAATAGACTTTTAAGTGGCTATTGGAAGGCCGGTTCTGTCTGATGTGTGAACACAGTCCCAAACTATTGTAATTACAGTAGGGTGCTGGAGTGAGGCCAGCAGGTCAGGGAAGAGACTGGTCCTAACTAGACTGTATCTCACCTGCGCTTCAGGGCGGGGAGGGGACAGGTCAAGGCAGTGATCCTAGGCAGGATGTTTAAGGTTTGGAAGGGTCTGCTTAGTCCCTGTGAAAATGTCAGGTGTGTATCATATTGGAGTTAACGTAAAAAGAAATCAAACCCTAGAAAATAGGAAAGATGGCCGAAATTAGTACTGATCAACTCGTGGCAGGAGGCCGTGACTCCGAGGTTGCAGGGAGAAAATCACAAAGGGCGGGGCGCTGGGCCACACGGCCAGCCACGTAGCACACGGACAGGCCGCAGAGAGAGCACAGCCACACCGGTGGCCTGCGGGTGATGTGACACTTGAGCGGTGAATTGCTTGTCTTCAACTCTGAAGAGTTGGAAATGTGGGGGATGTGCTTGCGGTTTTTCATTTTCCTGGACGTGCCCCGTGTGCTTTCCCCCATTTTCCCACGGTTGGTGGACCCTCGAAGTGGATGCAGGCCCCTGTCCGCCGCTGCCCTCCCACCCCACCCCCACCGTCTCCGTGGAGATCCCCCCAGGGCAGGGCTTCTCAGGCTTTGACGTGCAGGGTCTTGTTAAGATAAAGACTCAGTGGTTCCCAGTGAGGCCCGAGGTGCTGCATGTCTAAGCGGCTCCCCGGAGATGCCGGTGCTGTTGCAGTGATGGTCAGGGCCCCGAGTCTCCTGAGGGTGGGGGCAGGAAAGGGAGGTGGGCTCTTTCTGTAAGGGCTTGGCTTCGAGCAGCCTTGCAGCTGCGCCTGTGAAGGACCGCTTCCCAAGGGCAGAGTGAACCTGTCGCTCTGACTGCCCCGCATTCCCCGCTGAGCCATGTCCGCCACAGCCATGGTGGTTGAGGGTGCGAGGACGGGTGTGGACGGGTGGCTCGGCCTTTCCCGTGGCTCATGGAACCGGCCCCCACTGCCCTTGCAGTCACAGCTTGTTTGTGGAGCTTGGGGTCCCGTTCATCTGACTCACATCGAGCTTTTGGCCCCTGTGGCCGCACTGCCCAGTGAGAAGCAGGCCGCGTTCCCTTCACTTAGTTACACCTCGTGTTCCGTGCTCCTCCCTTGACCCCTGGCTGCCTGCCCTTGACCTCCTTGCCTGCCAGCCAGGACTCAGTCGGTTTGGGGGCTGCACACTCCATTTCTTCAGGGCCACGGGTATACCCTCGAGGGAACTGTGGACAGATCCCCACTGGCTGGCTGGCCCTGGGCATCCAGAAACTCAGGGGCCTGGAGGTGTGAATGCCTTGGGGGGTGAGGTGTCCTGATGACCATGCCGCGGGGATGAGGGAGATGGCTGGGGGGGGTCTGTGTCGCTGGTGCGGAGCAGGCTGGGGAGGGAGCTTGGGGGAGGGGACCCGGGCTCGGGCAGGGGAGGGTCCAGGGCCACGAGGTTTAACCGTTGGCACCAGAGAGCTAGGTTCTGGGGCTGCGCTGACCAGTACGGGAGCTGCTGGTCACGTGGGGCCAGTTAACATTCAAATCAATCAAAAGGTCAGAGTGAAAACCGCACTCAAGGTCTCAGTAGTTCCACAGGGCCAGTGGCTACCTGTTTGGACAGTGCAGATGAAGACCATCTCCATCAGCACAGAAGGTTCTACTGGACAAAGCTTTTCTAAACAAGAGCCATCGGGAATGAGGGGGCCTCTTGGGTCACCTTGCAGGAGGCCCCGTGAAAATGGACTTGTCTTTGCAGCCCTGTGGTGGCGTCAGGAGTTCCTCCGTCTTTGTTCTGTCTGTGTCCTGAGTGGGGTGGGAGTGAGCTCCCCGTCGCCCCGCATCACGGAAACCGTGAGAGAGCTCCCAGAGCCTGTGGCTAGCCCACACACGTGGCATGTCAGCAGCAAGAGCAGCCCTGGAGCTGGGGTGGCTCCCGCAGTTGTCCTGACACCCGGTTGTCCCAGCAGGGCCTCCGCTGACAGGAGCCCCAGAGGAGAGCGGGCACAGGACACGCTTCCGCAGGCCCGAGTTGGAGCTATTCCGGAACTTCTGATCTGATCTTCCTACAGGAGCAAATTGAGGCTGTGTGACAGGTCTGACCAGACTTGACATGGACACCCACCTTCCTAATCCTTTCTTAAATTTATTGTGTAAATGCGTGCTTCCAGCAAACAAAATTCATACAGTATGGAAGCGTGGAAGGTAAGAATTGAGAGTCTTCCTCTCCACTCCATCGCAGCCACCACCGACCTCCCGGGGGGCCCCCGGAGATGCCCCGCTCATCACACGGCACACGCAGCGGGCCTGCGTTGCAGAGACGGACTTGCCTCCTTTATTCCTCAGTACACCCTGGGGCTGCCGCTTTCAGCTGCATTGTAGCCCACGGCGTGACCATAACGTCATTTATTTAAATGCCACGAAGCAGTGTGCCATTCTTTTCCTGCTGAAATTAATGCTACAGTGGCGTACATGTATCACTGGGTGAGTATCTCTATAACGTAAATTCCTAGATAGGTAACTGCTAAGTCCAAAGGCGGGTGCTTTTTTAATTTAGGAAGACAAGCTCTATCTGCCTTACCCTCTGGAGGCCTGGTGCAGCGGACGGTTCCCGCGGTGATGGGCCCACGTGAGCGCCCCCCCAACCTGACCTCGGTGCTCACGTGGCCCCGTGGAGATGGGGGCGATTTCAGGGCCGTCAGGAGCCCAGGTATGGACTACGAGAAAACACTTGGTTTTGAAACAGAAGCACGGATTCTTTTCCCAGTGTCTGGAGAAGAGGGGATTCACAGAATCATAACGAAGTGGAAACTTCCAGAACGGAAGCTTCCGAGTCGGCTGCACCATCCAGGCCTCTGCTGGTTTGTTCTCCGAGGGCCACCGCGGCGAGTATTCATGTTCATAAGGAAAGCACGCTTCTTGCCCAGGAAGCAAGCGGACATGAGGGTGGTTTGGGACCTTCTCGGCAGGGCCGTTCCTCAGCTCCTGGAAGGGAGTCCACGCAAACACAGTGCGGGCCAGGCCTGGGGAACTGGATGCCCAGACTTGGGCCGGACAGGAGGCACCTTCTGGAAACTGAGTTGGGCCCAAGCCCTGGGACTCATGCTGCCACGGGGGCTTGGTTTGCGGGCATCACTGCCGAGCAAGGCTGAGGCCGGGGGGCCCTCCTCTTGGACTCTGTGCCCAGCATCATGCCAGACCCTGGCCCTTAACACGGACGCGTGCCATCTACCAGGGGCCAGAGGCCATCACGTCAGGGCCCAGCCAGCCTCCAGGAGGTGGAGGTACCTACCCTCAGACCGGCCCGCACGATCCCACGACGGCTGAGTCCGATGCGCTCACAGGTCCACGGGGCAGAAGAGCCATCTTTGCGGGGAGGACTGTAGGTGAATTTTATTTTCTTCCCTTCACCCTTCTGCATTTTCCAGTTTTTCTGTCACACGTATTCTTGTTAATGGAAGAGAAACCAAAACTCCATTCTTTGTCTGTGAGTTGAAGAAACAGGCCCTCCTCGTACCAAAGTGGAGGTCCCACCCCTTCGGGCGCCAGGAGGGAGCCCAGCCCTGACCTCAGGGCCCTGACCTCAGGGCCCTGAGCATCCTCTGAGCCGCAGAGAGAACTGCTCCTTCGGGGGCGCAGGTTGAGGAAGGGAAGTGGCCAGTGCTTCTTGGGCTGCCCCAGCCCCTGGGCACCCAGCAGATGGTGGTGACTGAGGTCAGGTGAGAGAGAAAGGTAGTTCCTGCACCCGGGACCTGGCGGCATCCTAGGGGTGCCAGCTCCGTGCTGTGAGAGGCCTCCTGCCGCTGCTGGACCCCGGGAGATGCAGGAATAGGGTCGTGTCCTGTAATGTAACAGGACAGGGGCCAGACCCACCAGGAGACCTTCAGTCGGGGTGTCTGTGGCCCACAGGGCCTCATCTTGAGCCGTGTGACTGGACAGTAGCTGTACCCCTGCCTCCTGCTGTCCCCACCCCCCGCGGGCTGCTGTGCCTGAGGCCGGGGTCCCGGGGAACCGGCCCCACTGTGCTCCAGCCTGGTGTGTGGGGAGGGGCTCTTTCTGTGCATTTATCCCCCAACTTCCTTTAAGGTGGGTTTGTATTTTTACCTGTTTTAGGACAGCAGAAACCAAAGCTCAGCTCTGTTTCAGGACTTCCCAGAAGGGAGAGTTGGGACCCCGGGCCTGGGTCTCCGCCTGCCCCCGCCCAGGCTCAACCACCAGCAGCTGCCCCTCCTGCACAGGCCGAGGCACAGAGGTGGGGTGTGGAGATTACGTTTGAGCCTCTCTTTTGAACTTAACTCAGTTTCTCAGGGTCTGAAGCTCTGAAGAAAACTGCAGAGCTCCTGAGATTTTTTTCACTTTCTGTGTAAGTTCTTCAAACTCAACTTTTCCCTTTCTTCTTTTTGAAAGAACAAAACATCCCCTGGGGAAGCGAGTCTGGTGTCACGTCTCAGAGAACCTGCTGGAAGATGTTCTTCCAGGGCTCTCCGTTCACTCCTCTTAAACGGGGTGGCACTGTGGCTCCCGTCACTGCCAGGGCAGGAGGCTGAGGTTGTACGTCCCCCGTCCTTCCTGCAGGCAGTAGGTCAGACCTCCTGGTCCCCTCAGGCCCGAGGAAGGAGCTTGTGCAAAGGCCCTCCAGGGGTTGTATTTCTTTAAGAAATACTGTGATGTGTTTTAGTTCTTTTTTCAGATTTAAAATTGATTTTGTTAAAATTTGGGGGGAAAAGCAAAAGTATAAAGAGAAAAATACAGTCATTCAATTTATAGGATTTTTTAAAAACTCCATTAGATGTCATTATGTGTCCAGTCTCCCAGCTTGTCAAGAGATTACTTTTTTCTCCAGCCAAATGAAAAGGCCTGATTCAAAGGCCCCAGGTAGGGTTGCTCTTGACATTATTTGTCCTTTGCTCCAGTGCACTTAAAACGCCATTGCCAGGGTCCAGTGCAGCCGCTGGTCTGAGGCCTGCACCCTGTTGGGAGCCGGAAGCCCTGGGCAGTGCTGGGCTTCAGCCTGAGCCGGGCTTGGGGTCGGCCGCGTGTGTGCTGCCCTGGACCGCCGTGGTGCAGACCAGCAGCTGTGAGGGCGGCAGGAGCTGCAGCTCCAGCTCTTGACACACTTGGTGGATCTTCCGTCGCGGGCCTCGAAGGGTCGCTTTCCCGAAGACTCAGGAGGACCCTACACGGCCACTGTCCGTGAACGTGCAGCTGGGGGTGTGGCCCAGGTTCCTTGTTTCTGGACACGGTGGCCGCCCTCTGGACTTGGGGTCAGCAGGAGTCGGGGGCTTGGCTCTGTTTCTGAATCTGACGATTGCTTGGGAAGTGCTGGGCTTCCAGGAGGCGCAGGGGCCCTTCCTGGGGCCCTGGCCTTTGACCTGAGTTTGGCTCAGGTGATTGGGGAATGTCCTGGGGGGCTTCCCGAGGCTGGGGTCTGGCTTCCTGTTGGGGGGAGCGTGCAGGTCCCCCACCCACACTGTTGGGGTGGCGCCCCTGCAGGGTCCCGAGCCAGCAGCTGCCGTTCGGCCTGCACCTGTGTGTGTGAGCGGAGGCGTTCAGAACCGGTTTGGACGCTCCCTGGGATGTGAGCGTCTTTGCCGTTGGAGTTCTCGTCCGGCCTCCAGGACCCCACCCGTGTCTGCTGTCAGAGCCCTAGGTTGTCACCGCCACCCCGCTTCCTGGGTGCTCTCAGCCCCGGCCCTGGGCTCCTCCCTGACCTGCCTCCAGCCTTGGCCCCCAGGTGTCCTCAAGTGCAAACGTTGCTCACTCTGAGGCACTGCCCCTTTGCCCATGAGGTGAAGCCCGGATCCCCGGGACCCATGCCAGTGCCACCTGCCTCTGCTCCACCAGCCTCGGGTCATCCCTGCCACTCCCTCCCCTTCCTGCTCTCCACCTGGTAGTGTTTGGCTCAAGCACCTCCTGCGTTAGAAGCCTCGCCGGTGTTGCTGCCGTGGCTGCTTCCCCAGGTGCCCTGTGGCTCTGCTGCCTGATTCCGTGTCCGGGGTCTCCTCCCCTCTCCCAGCTGGGAGTCCCACAGGCCTTTCCAGGATTTTGCAGACTGTGGGGTACACAGTAGGTACATACTTCATGTCTGGAGACCATCTGCACAGGGCTTCCAGGCACCTGCAGCAGCAGCTGGAGTGGAGCTCTTGACGCCCGTGCCAGGGCCTGGCAGTAACTCCCTCGATCACAGCTGTGTGCGCGCAGTCCCTGCAGCTGTTCTGACGCCCCCTGTCGCTTGGCTGAGCCGGGCACGAGCAGGCAGGGCTTCCAGGGCCCGGACCTGGAGGGGCTGCTGCTGAAACAGCGCCAAGTCCCTGGTGGCTGAGACCCCACTGTCGACGGTGAGAGGGGAGACTCCTCAGCCCTTTTTGCAGGACAGGTCTAATTTTAGGTGATTAAGCCTCCCGGCGTGGTCACGAAAGGGAGCGTAGTTTGGGAGTTTGAGGCACGTTATACAAGCGCTGAGTGCTTCTCCGCTCAGAGCCCAGGGAGGCAGAGGGCCCCTCATTTCCCTAAATGTGCTGCCCGCTTGACCTCGTGTGCAAAGACAGTGGTGCGAGCAGGGGCCGTGGGCCCCAGCGCTCTGTCCACGGGGGCGTGAGCGCCAGCTGCGGGGGCAGGGGAAGGCAGAGTTGCTTCACCCCCTGCCTCCCCACCCAAGTTCCTCACTGGGGCGCTGTTCGCCCAAGGAGGGGTCAGGGTGTGGGGTGCTCCTGGCCCTGTTGATCGGTTCTGCCGTGCTTACCCTGTGCCCAGCACATTGCCGTTGCCCGCATTTGACAGATGAGGAAACAGGCTCAGAGAGGTGAAGTTGCTTGCCCAAGGATGCACAGGTGGGAGGGAGCTGAGCCAAGATTCAAGCCCAGACCACCTGGCTCCAGGGGCCTTGCTCTGACCAGGGTGCCCACAGCCCAAGGACAGGGATGACCTGCAGATCGGAATTGGCCCGTGGATGTGTTCAGCTCCGTGGTGGTTTTTTTCACTGAGTTAGCTGTCAGCACTGAAGGTCAGGAGATGGCACACAGCAGTCTCGTTTCTAGCTTTCCTCGATGCGTCCGCAGCCCTGCGGGTTCTGGCCTGGACCCCGTGGGAGCTGTCACCTGGAGGGAAAGGACCATGGCCAAGGCCACCCGCTCAGGGGAGGCTGCCCCGTCCCTGCAGGGCACAGCGCTTGGGGTGCTCACTGTGTCCCCAGCCAGGCAGGAGCCCGGGTTACTCCAGAGCAGTGAGACGCTGGCCCTCCCCGGCCGCTGTGCCCTTCTGCTGCCTGGTTCCTCCCCCAGGCCTCCGGCCCGGCCGTACCTGGAATTTCAGACTCACCTACGTGGGCGGAGCCTTGGCTGCTTCTCTCTCACGGGAGTTCACTGCTACGTGGTCCTTGTGAAGCCTGTGGCTTCACAGAATAGACGTTGAGTCTCTGACAAGTTTCTCTTAGGGCCTTAAGATTTCACAACCCCAAGGATTATTTCTAGCCTTCGAGCCTTTGCCAGAGGACACGTTAGTCCTTTGTGTATGGGTCAGCGTGCCCGTCTCGTGGGCCTTGAAACCCAGAAATAAATGCCACTCACGTGAGGCCCAGAGTTCTGGTTCCCAGAACTTTCCTTTCTTTCAGTTTTACTTTCCCCGATTTGGGGTGAATAAATATGGCGCCGTTCTTACCTTAATGAAATAAAGTCAAGTCATATCTCTCTACTCTAAAACTAATGCTGCAGTGTTTGTATGAGGATGGAGAAGGCCGTGGAAGTTTCTGTGGGGGGTGGGCGAGGAGAGTTAAGTTCTGCCGTTACATAGCTTTGAGGTGTTCCACTTGTTACAGGTTTTTGTGACTTTGTTCACTAGGACATCTAATACAATTTAGTATAATTACATGAGAAAGTTTTAACAAACGTGTGTTAGAATGACGCTCCCAGAATACTCTCAGGAACGTTCTGTGCACAGGGCCCTCCTGGAGGGAATGCATCTGTGAGACCACTGGGGTAGTGGCCGTGAAGGATGCGGCATTCCATAGGGAAGTGTAGCTGTGTCATCCAGGTCTGTGTCCCCTCCCCCAGGTGGGTGGGGGGCAGTGCAGCAGGGGCCCTGGGGCCTAGGAGGATGGTCACTCTGGGGCCTCTGCAGGGACGGGGCTGCCAGGGCTTCAGCAGGCGGTGCTTTGGGGCCCCAGGGCTGGAAATACACTGTGAGCCACACTACAAAAGGCAAATGAGAGACACGTGGAATTCATTTTAATATATTTCATTTAACCCAGTTACCCCAAATGCTATCATTTCAATATGCAATCAATATAAAAAAATCATTGCAGGTATTTTACATTCTTTTGTTTTTCCATACCAAGTTTTCACAATCTGGTGTGTGCTCCCCTGGGAGCCACCCCAGTTCCCACCACTAGCCACGTGGCAGGTGCCTGGCAGCCGGCATGGCTGGGGGCAGCGCAGGAGCAGGCATCTCTGGGTCCGCAGAGGAAAACATCTGAGTGGCCAGCTTCAGGGAGGCCATCCTGCCCAGTCTGACTCCGGCCGACCTCCCTCTTCTGAAAAAGCCTGGCAGAAACATCGGTCTGCAGGCCAACGGGGCGGAGCAGGAAGCCCAGAGACCAAACTGCTGACCGTGAGGTTTTCGTCCGAGTGGTTCCTTCTCTTTTGGCTTAGCTGTACTTGAATTTTCTCTAGGGTGCAGAAGTTTACCATTAAAATTATTTTACGTACATATTTCAGTGAAAAGAATGAAGGTTGAAGAGGGCCTCCCCCCACCTCCCAGTTTTCATGACACCCTCAAGCTCCTAGGCCTTTAATGTCAACATGGTTTTGTTTTTTTTTGTTTTTTTTTTTGTTTTTTTTGCGGTACGCGGGCCTCTCACTGTTGTGGCCTCTCCTGTTGCAGAGCACAGGCTCCGGATGCGCAGGCTCAGCGGCCATGGCTCACAGGCCCAGCCGCTCCGCGGCATGTGGGATCCTCCCGGACCGGGGCACGAACCCGTGTCCCCTGCATCGGCAGGCGGACTCTCCACTACTGCGCCACCAGGGAAGCCCAACATGGTTATTTTTACTCCCGAGCTTCGCGGGGTAGAAAGTTCTAAAGTGAAGGTGCTCGTAGCAACCAGCTCGCCACGTGCCACGTCCCCTTTATTAGGGGATCCTGCTAAGTGCTTTGACTTGTAATGACAATATTGTGACTAGGGAGTGAAAATATTGTGACAAGCCAGAGAATTTCGGTTGCCATGGAAACCTTCCCCTCGCTGTCCTCAGTGAGGTGGGCTTGGCTGCAGGTGCCGCTGCAGGCGGCCGCTTGGCTCTGTTTCAGCTCGTTTGGGGCCCTGTCGTTCCACAGCTCGTGGGCAGTTTGGGGAGCTCAGCGCGAGGAGCTGCCAGACGGGGGGGGGGTCTCTGTTCACCCTTTCGTGTCTTTGGGGCTGTGTGAGGGGCTGCGTGAGAGTGAAGCTATCGCGGGGGCGTCGGGCGTCCAGGAGTGACAGCTGGCTGTTGGCACGTGGCTCTGTGTTCTCCAGCAAGGTCACGCACTAATGGACCAGTGAGCGGGCAGCCCTGTTCTGGACGAACCCAGCCATCCCTGTCCTGAAACCTGCCTTAAGCTTCGTCCAGGGAGGGCTGGAAATAGAGGGTCTGAACCAGGACGTCGGGGAGGCAGCCTCCTGCTCCCCGCCGGTGGGGCTCAGTCTTGGCAGGGGCGTGAGCGTCGCTGGGTGGCGCACGGCCAGAGCTGGCCCAGGCAGTTTGCTGGGAAAAGAAGGAAGGAAAAAAGCACCTATGGGAAAGTATGCCTTGCCCAAGTCTGCTCACTTTGATGATGAAAAAGTAGGGGGACATCTCCTCCAGCCCAGGAATACTCAGCCTTTCTTTCCTGGGGACCTTCCCCGCTGCTGTTTTTGAGCAGGACCTGAGCTGAGTCCAGTTGAGACCCCAGGGTGGGCTCGCTGCACTCGGCCCGCAGACCTTGGGCAGCCAGACAGAGACCTCGGCTCTGACTGGCCTCTGCTGCTCTGGGGTGTGACGGGCTTGGTGGCTGGTGCCCGAGTGTGAGTCCCTGCCCCTTCCCTTCTGTGCAGGGCCCCCGGAGACCGACAGCCCGCTCTGCCTCCCCTACAAGACGCTGGTCTCCACGGTCGGAAGCATGGTGTTCAGCGAGGGCGAGGCCCAGCGGCTCATCGAGATCCTGTCTGAGAAAGCAGGTGTTGTCCAGGACACGTGGCATAAGGTGGGCCCTCCCCCCACCCCAGGGGCCAGTGAGTGGCAGTGGTTTCCTGGTCTTGGGCCCCGGCCTCCCCTGGATGGTGCCCTGCAGGCCGGCCGCACCTGACCTGACAAGCTGCGCGGAGTGTTCCTGGAACACCTCCACCTGCCTCTCGGCAAAACTCTGTGCCCTTCCCCAGGTCGGGCTGCGTGAATCACCCGCAGATGCTTCTGCTTCAGCTGCAGGCCAGCCACTGCAGCAGGAGGGCTGTTAGGGCCGGGGCGGGGCGTCGGGGGGGCCAGGAGCTGGGATCCGCTGGTTTGTGGCCGGGGCTCGGGCTCAGGAAGGAGGGTGTTTGTCTCCCTGGTTTCTCTCTGTCTGGTGCTTGTGGCCACGAGCTGCCCCAGGAGGTGCCGCGGGGCATGTTTGTTCCTTAAACAGCTGGAATTGTAGGTAATTTTGCTGGAGGATTTTGTGGCACCTCAGTGATGAGAGATGTTGGGAGTGTCCTGAGGCCACTGGGTCACCCCCCCCCCCGCCCCGCCCCAGCCCTTGCTGAGTGGTGACGGGCCCTGCGGTCACAGGAGCTCCTCGCTCAGTGCGCGTTGGGCCGTCTTCTGGGCCTGAAGTGGCCGGAGGTCAAGGTGGCCGCTCCCCTCCAACAAGAGAGGCCTGAACTCAGCTCAGGCCACTGTCCCCAGGTACCCACCCCCCACCCCCACCCCGTGCCCGGGCCTCCAGGCTTCAGCTGGCAGCCTGCAGGCTGCCCCCAGCAGCTGAGGGATGGGCACCAAGCCAGGGACGATGGCCGACGGCCCCCAGCAGGCCGGGAAGAGGCCCTGGCCACCATCGACTGGGGTTAGGGAAGAACCATGCTCCCACAACTACCCCAGGAGTTTGGACCCGAGGCCTGGCCGACTGGGCGGCAGAGGCAGGGGCCGCCCCCAGAAGTGTGTGCCGTCAGGCCGCCGCTCTGCTTTTGGGTCGGGGTCTGATGGTCGGGGTGAGTCTCAAACCAGGCGTCTGGCCACCCCATTAACGTGGCTCTGTGGGCATCTCTAGGCCACTCAGAAGGGTGACCCCGTGGCGATTCTGAAACGCCAGCTGGAAGAGAAGGAGAAGCTGCTGGCCACAGAGCAGGAGGACGCGGCCGCCGCCAAGAGCAAACTGAGGGAGCTCAATAAGGTAGGGCTGGCGCCGGGTCGGCCCGGGGGCTGTGGCTGCGTGAGGACCCCTGCACAGCGGGGTCCCTCTCGGGACTGGGAACGCACGGGTTGGAGGGGACAGCCGGCCCTGCGGTTGTGGCCCCGTCTTTTTAGGGTGATGCCCTGAGAGGAGGGTGGGCACGGTGGGTCCCAGGGTCTTTTCTTGAGAATTGGAGCAGAAAGCCGTGGCGAGGGCTTAGCGGGGCTGCTGTCCCTTCTCCGCTGTCTGGGGAGCGGTCCCGTGGTGGTTCAGCACGTGACACGTATGTACCCAGTGAACACTGGTCTCGAGGGCCCGTGCTGCCCCGACGGGCTGGGGGCCTCGTTCAGGAGGGGTCGGCACATGGCCGCTCCTTGTGAGGAGGAGGTCCGGGTCCCCTGCAGAAAGCTGGTCCCTCCCGTTTAAGCTGTCCTTCCCAGCATCGCGCCCTGCGTGGCCCTCGCCCTGTCCCTGCTTCCTTCGCGGGACAGCGGGCGCAGGGAGGCGGCTGGGGCCTCGGAACATCCCACACGGCTGGGCGCCTGCGTCGCTCGCTCACGAGGCCTCAGAGTTCGTCCTGAGCGACGGCTGCGGCTCTAGGCCAGACGGGAAGGTTTGTTCAGTGGGGGACGGACGGGCGGCGGGAGCGGAAGACGAGGCTTTGCCGTGGTCGCTCCTGGTCAGGCTCCATCCAGGAGGCGGAAGGGGAAGGCCGGTCTCTGAGGCCTCCCCTAGTGCAGCCTCCTGCCCGGTGGCCTTCGTCCTCTCTCTCGGGAGTGTCCCCCGCGGCCTCGGGTTGCTGGTTGGATGCAGGGCGGCCAGAGCCACTCACCCTGCTCCCAAGAGCCGACTGCGCTTCCCTTTCCGCCCAGCTGCTGGCGCGTCCCAGGCCAGGAGCCTCTGCCCCATGGAAGTGGGCTGTGAGTCCCAGGCCTCCTGCCCCAAGGGCCCGCGGCCAGCAGCGACTGTGGAGTCTGTGGTTCTGGGGGCTGTTCTTCTGTATCCTCTTTTTGGACAACCTGAGAAGATGTGTTGACCCCAAAATAAAGCTCACGTGAGAGGAAAGGGGAGTGACTGTTTTTGTGGCTGGTGGCTGTGTGGCTGCCTGGCCAGTTCCTCGTGCTGGCCCCTGAGATTAGGGTGGGCTGGACGTGTCACGAGTGAGCAGCTGCAGCCTCTGACGGGGATGGTGGCCATTGCCGGGGTCTCCGGCCACCTCGGGCTGGACAGCAGGTGCGGGGTGGGGGGTGCACCCTGCAACAGGAAGCCCCTTAGGCGCTGCTGCCTGTGTAGGGCACTTGCTGCTCCCCTCCGGGGCGGCTACTTGAGTTTCCAAACCCTAGCGCAGCTGACCCACAGACCCCCTCCCCCTCGCCCTCCCCCTCCCCGACCAGACGCATTGCCAGCCCTGCCCAGGCACCGTCTCCCTGCCATGAGACACAGACGCAGCCCCTGGGGCTCCAGGCCTTGGCTCTGAGGCAAGACGTCTGACAGTGCGTCCAGCTGGGGCCCTGCCTCCCCCACGGCATCCTCCTCCCTGAGCCGCAGGGGGTCTTCACGGGCTCTCAGCGCTTATGCAGCCCTGGGAGGGCCGCCTCTTCAAGCGCAGGTGGCTCCCAGTCTTCAGACCCGAGTCTGCTCCCCGACGCGCCTGCTCCTCACTGCCTCCCCGGGGCCTCTGGTGCTCCTGCATTAGCCTCGAGTGCCCTTCACCGCTTGGCTCACTGGAAAGAGCCCCCTCCTTCAGGAAGCCCTCCAGGGTGGGGCCCCCATTTTCCTGTCTCAGCTCAGAGGTCACCTTGCCTGGCAGGGGCCACTGAGGCCCAGGCATCGCCATCTGTCCTTCTGTGCCCTGGAGTCCGTGGATGCTGAGTCCCTGCATTTCTCTGTTGAGAGTTTCAAGCAGAGCGGAGGGGATTCCACTGCTGTGCCACGTCTTCCAGCCTAGCACCGTTGAGTAAAGTTATATGAGAAACTTCTGAGAATGTAGAAGTTCCGACTAACTTGATCATCCCAGGAGCTGGGGGGTGGATAGGATCCGCGTTTCTTGTTTAGTTCCCGTCACAATTTCTTTGTCCTTGTACAGAAGTTTTTACGGTTGCAAAAGAGGGTTTTGGTGAATTCCTTTTCTTGTGATCTGTGGCTAAAGGACACAGAGGCCGTGTGGACTGTCTGCCAGGTTAAGTGGGCGCCTTGCAAGTGGGTGAAGTCAACAGAGTTGGGTTCAAAGACCATTCCGGGCACCAGTTCACGGGCTCGGGCGTCCTGAGACCTCCATCCTGGTTTCTGAGCGTCTTCGGGGACGTGTTCAGGGATTTGAGGAACCACACGTGGCTCCAGAGCCGTCCTTCTGGAAAACTCTTTGCAGCTGTCATCTGCTTGGGCACCGGGGCCTCTGTCCCGAGGTGACACTCTGGGCTGGACCCCATCCTGTCCTCACGCGGGCCCGAGAGGCTGGGCTCTGAATCCTCCGTGGACAAGGAGACTCTCAGGGCGGGGGTGCTCCAGTCCACGCCTCAGCCGCCTCGGGAGATTCACGGTGCAGGGCCCGCTCGGCCTGGGGAGCAAGTGAGTTTCTGGGCTGGTGGTGTCGCGACGGTGCCTCTCAGCTCAGTCAGAGGAAATGGGGCTCCGGCCCCCAGCAGCAGGTGTGCCTTTCAAGAAGATAAGTCTGACCACTGCAACTGAATTAAGAATTTGACAGACAGGAGGAGTCCTGGGATTCTGAGCTCCTAGAGGAAAGAGAAGCTGTGGAGGATGAAGCAGATGCCCTGAGGAAAATCTGGCCTTTCTTTGCCTTTAAAAAGTCCCAGGGCAAAAGGAAGGGAAATCCCATTGAATCCTGGTGGCCTTGGGACCCTGTCCCAGGAGACTGGGATCCTTACACCCTGAGCCGGGTGGATGCCCAGACCTGCCTGAGGCCTGCTCAGGGTGGGGAAGGCCTTCCCCAGACCTATGCTCAGCCTCCGGGCATCTGGCATGGTGGGCGGAGGGCCACCTCTGTGTGGCCGTGATTATTCATCGGGCTGGACCGTGTACTTAGGGGCCTCTGTTCTGCTTGGGGTAGGGTGGCAGGCATGGGTCAGAGGAAGCCTGCCGGAGCCCTGAATCCCCGCCGAGCGGCCAGCTCAGCCAGAGGAGGGGCACCTCGCATACCATCCCTTCTGGGACCCTCGTGGGCCCACAAGGCCCCAGGTTCCTGCCCATCCTGTCGCTTAGGGCTGCTCTCGGCCTTCGAAAGCGTGTCCTCCCCGAGGCTCTGTGAGCTCAGCTTCAAACCAGAGATGGAGAGCCTCGCCTTACTGAGAGGATTGAAGGAACGAGACACATGCGTGTCCGAGTGGCCTCTGCCCCTGTGGGCCCTCGCCCTGGGCACAGCCAGGAAGAGGATTTCTTTGAAGAGCGGGGCCAGGGGTCCCGGATGGTCCCAGGGAACTCCAGGCATGCAGAGCTGCCCTGGCACCCAGCGGCCACCCGCTCAGCCCGGCCCTTCCCTGGCCTCCAGTTCTGTCCCATCTCAGACGGGAGGGGCCCTCTGGCCCTTTGGGATAGACCTCCCTAGTATCCCGGCCTGGAGAAGAGGAGGCTCTCCCGCTTCTCTGGTCCACTGCCCAGGACGGGGAGGGGACTTGAATCTCATGGGACTTGTGCCCCAGTCTGGCTAGAGGCCCCCTCGACAGAGAGCACCTCCGCCAGGGGGCCGGTGCACGGGTCCCTCCTCACACTATCACTTCCTGCTCCCCCATTGTTTCCGTCCACTGCCATTCCTTCTGCGATGATGGAGACCCCGTCCTTTGGCCAGCCCTTCCCACCCTGCGCTCTGCCCCTGCCTGCAGCTCTGGGTCCCCAGGCCCCGCGTCCCGTGTTCATTGTGGGTATCTGCCACTGACCGGAGCAGACATTCCAGGGATAGGGCGGTGGACCGAGTGGCTGTCCACGGGGACCTAGGCCCTCTAGGAGTGGGCTGACCCCTCAGCCATCAGGGCTTGCTGCCTTGTCAGTCCTGACAGAGATACTCAAGTAGAAGAGGGCGTTCTGGGGCCTGGCTGTCAGACACTGAGCCAAACCAGGGTGTTGTAATCCCAGCAGGGTTCAGCCAGTGCCCCTGGAGAGCCCAGGGACAGGATGCCACGTTGCCCAGCTCCTGCCTGTATCCACGGTGCCCACTGTGTTCAAGGCCTGATGGCCAGCCCTCCGCCAGTCAGGCCGGCAGGGATTCCGGGGTCCCTCCTCATCCCCTGCTCGTTCTCTGCTGTGGCTGCTCCCGTCTGTCCGAGAGCTCAGGACGGGGGTCTTGTGGCTCTGCAATCAGGCTCCTCCTGGCCCCAGGTCATGTTCCGGGTCATGATGGTCTTGGTTTCATCTGATAAGCTGCCCCCGCCCGCCTCACCAGCCTCTCTGCCCTCTGCTTTCTCCCAGGAGCTGGCAGCGGAAAAGGCCAAGGCAGCAGCCGGAGAGGCCAAAGTGAAAAAGCAGCTGGTGGCCCGGGAGCAGGAGATCACGGCCGTGCAGGCGCGCATGCAGGCCAGCTACCGGGAGCATGTGCAGGAGGTGCAGCAGCTGCAGGGCAAGGTGGGCAGCAGGGCGGGCCCGGATGCCCGCGGACGGGGCCCTCACCATCGCGTTTGTTTGGGGGAGGGTTGTTTCACCTGGCCAGATGGTGTGTGTGTTTAACCTTAATAAGCAGGAAGATGTATGCACATTTTAAAGAGCATTGTCTGAAAGCACTCTGGTCCCAAGTGGTCAGCACTCCATCCTTTTCCCTGGGGGCCCATGGGTCAAGTTCACAGCCTCTCCATGACCCTGGAGTCATGCCGGCTCCACCTCCTCCACTCGAGGTTGGGAGAACGCCATAAAACTAGAGGCCCAAAAAACTGCACAGCCCCAGCGGAGGGCCAGGCCAGCCCTGGCCTGCACAGTCAGAGCCCTGCACTCCGCTTCCGCGGGCCGCGCCACAGGGGGTCAGAGGGCAGGAAACGGGCATCTTCGGGGTAACCGTAGGCTGTGGCTTGTGGCCCTTTGCTGGGTCTCAGAGCCTTGGTCGGGGCAGAGCGCACCAGCTCCATCTGGGGCTTTGGGCTGAGTGCTCGGCTCTGCACTTTTCCGGCCCCTGTTCTGAGGGGGCCTCCCCACCTCGGGGGGAGAAGGCGGAGCCCTCCGGGCTCTTATCTGCGGGCTGGGGTCTTGCCAACCTTGCTCCGAGGTGGCTCTCTTTGTCAGGCCGAGCGGCCTCTGATGCCCCTTGGATGACCTTTCAGATCCGGACGCTCCAGGAGCAGCTGGAGAATGGCCCCAACACGCAGCTGGCCCGCCTGCAGCAGGAGAACTCCATCCTGAGGGACGCCTTGAACCAGGCCACGAGCCAAGTGGAGAGCAAGTAAGCCCTGCGCCCCTGGCCGGACCCTGGCACCTCCCCGAGGGCCCGGAGTGGGCAGGGTCCCTCCGTGAGCCTTCAACACGTGGCCGGCGACCTCTCGCGTGGTCAGGCCCTGGGAGGGCTAGTGAGCTCCAGCCCATGCCCGGCATCCATGTCACCAGATCCCCTCAGGTCCTGGCTTTGCTGGGAGAGCAGATACTTTTTCATGTCTATTTTCACAGTGTCCCTGCTTCTGGCCCAGAGTATCAGAGCCAGGCTGACCATCCAAGATGAGGGTCTGGTGTGGTGTGGGCCCTGCCGTGGGCCTGAGTGCCCTGAATCCCCCTGGTCAGGTCTCCTGTGCAGGAGGGGACGTCTGCTGCTCAGGAGCTGAAGCCAGGAGGCCTCCGTGAGCCGGCAGAGGCCACTCCCCAGGGGGCAGGGTCTTCTGTGGCCCTGGTTTCAGCACCACCACCCCAGCAGGCTGGCCAGGAGGAAGCCCCACTGCATTTTCTCTTGGTTCCCGTTTCTTTGCCTTCTCTCGTCCGGGGTGTCCTGTAGGGATTTCTGGGGTGCTTGTTATCCCCAGACCATCCCCTCTCCCCCAGAGGAGGCTGACGGGAGCAGAGAGAGCAGGCGCCCGTAGCAGGAGGGCAGGTGGGAAGAGTGTCGCCCACAAGCGGCACCGGGAGCAAAGCCTGTGCTCACAAGGCTGCTTTTCCTGGCGGCCCCGCTGACTCGGAGTGAGGTTGACGGCCACCCTCCTCGCTGGTCCCTTCTCTCAGGGGTCCCTGTCTTCATCTCCGTCCTGACCTGCTGGCAGGTTGATGGTCTGGGGCTGCGGTTTCCTCAGCAGTCATGGCAGAAGGTGACCGTGGGGACGGAGGGACACTGGCTTCCTTCTCATGTAGTGTCCACTACTGGCTCCATCCTGGGGACAGCTCTAAAGCCTGGCCCTGAGTTGCGGCTGCTGACTCCATCAGCTTGCGGACACTCTGCCGGGTGGGACGGGTGTCCCCACGTCCCTCCCAGAGCTTCATGTCGGTCCCAAGGGGCCACCCAGCTGGCCTCCCACCCTCATCCCCATCCCTGGTACCGGAGTCCAGCCTCGCCTGGGCTCCCCGGTCTCGAATCTTGGCCCTGGAAAGCGTGCACTGAGGGCCCCGCAGAGGGCTTTGGGGCGGCCTCCCCCGTGCAGACGGGGGGCCCACATCTCCTCTCCCCAGGCAGCAGGGCAGAGCTGGTGTTGGCCAGGTTTCCTGCCTCTCAGGGCTGTGGACCGTCTCTTCTGTCGCCTTCACCTGGTCTGGTACTGTCCCTTGGCTGGACGGTCAGTCCTGCCGTGAAGAGGTGTCTTTTGTGCTGTGAAGGAGGCTGCACGCTGACGACCTCCTCATGCTGGGAAAGGCGGGTCCGGAGTTGCCCCTTTCGCTGTCAGTCACATCTCCTTCCGTCACTCCTGAACCTCCTCGCTGGTCCTGAGACCCAGCTCTTGTGCAGCGTTGAGGGGTCTCGTGTAAGATGCTGCAGCCTCTTTCCCTGCCTGGCTGTGGTCCAGTCGGCCAGTGAATCCAGCGTGTGGACTCGAGCGGGCCGCCGGCCCCGGTCCTGCAGGGCAGCATCCCAGGGCTCATTTGGGCCCAGACCAGCCGTGAGGAATCAGCCACTTCTGTCAGGGGCTCCATGGGCTGCTTTAGTGCACATTTTGCCCTTGGCTTTTGCTGGTCCCTCCACCGTGTTTGTAAAACAGCATCTTCAACAAAACACGTCACACCCACGTGGCTGATTATATAGAGGGCCTCAGAGGGGCTCCAAGATGGGCAGCTACTTCAGAAAGAGCAGGTGCCCCGGAGGAAGGGCTCAGACCTCCGGTCCCATCTCCCGGGGCGGCTCTCGGGGCTGGCGAGAGCTGACTTGAGCCCTCTTCTGTCCGTCATGCGGGGCCTCCTGACTGTCTTGCAGGCAGAATGCAGAGCTGGCCAAGCTCCGGCAGGAGCTGGGCAAGGTCAGCAAGGAGCTGGTGGAGAAGTCGGAGGCCGCACGGCAGGAGGAGCAGCAGCGGAAGACGCTGGAGGCCAAGGCGGCCGCCTTTGAGAAGCAGGTCCTGCAGCTGCAGGTGAGTTCGGGGGCAGCCGCCTCGGTGCCCGTGAATCCTGCCCGCCAGGCTCTACGCGTGGCCTCCCTGGGTCCTCCCTTCTCAGCTGTGACTGTGACTGCAGTGGACCCAGGCAGAGCTGGGGCTGGAACCCTTGACCTTGGCCTCGTTAGTAGTGATACCTGGTCAGCATAGAGTGGGTGCTTTCTGTGTGCTAAGCGTTGTTCTGAACGTTTACAAGCTTAACTCAGGTAATTCTCATTGCAACCTTATGGGGTAGATACTGTTATTATCTGTAATTTACCCAGAAGGAAATTGGATGCACAAAGTTCAGCAACTCTGCCAGTTCACCCACAGCCAGGGTTTGAGCCCCAGGGCAGCCCCAGAGCAGTCAGCGTCCCACACTTGCCACACGTGTGGTGTCACAGCTCCGGCCGCAGCCAGGCCGGCGGGCGCGGCCTCTGGCTTCAAGGCCCGGTGGGTGTTCTTTCTTCTCAGCCTCTGGATGTGGCCCGGAAGCTCGTATTTTCCCAGGGGGACGCCTGTTGTCCAGAGGGAGGAAGACTGTCCCCTCCCTGCCCCATAGGTGCTGGGCAGCAACCAGTGGGCCCCTCAGTCTCGGGGCCTCCCTGCTCATTGGCCCGACGAGTGCTGCGTCCCCCAGCTGGCCTGTTTCGGGGCAGGGTGACCGGGCGTGGGGCAATTGTCATACCTCTGTGCGTGTAACTTCTCTGGAGGACAAGGAGACCCTGGAGACCCACACAGCTTTGCACCTGTTTCTGCTCAGTCACTGAAGCTCTCGGCTGTAGCGTCTGGGGCAGTGGGGCTGTTTTAAGGAAGGGACTAGAACGACAGACACGAAATTGTAAGACTGCTGTGTGTGTGCCTAAAAACAGGCACAGATAAACAAAGTTTGGATTGTTTGGGTGGAATTGCGATGGATAACTTGGTGTAAAGTAGGTCCACCCTGAGCAGTGAGATCAGAGCCCCTGGGGAGGGCCTGGTGGTTATGTTCTGAAGGCTGTCGGGTGGCCCTGGGGCTTCCGGGGCTGGAGCCTTCTGGCGCCCGGGTTGTCACCATCACTGTAGCCAGGAATTCCCAGGCCGCGAGCATCTCCTCTCTCTGAGGTCACAGAGTCCCCGTGGTATTGATAGTGAGGCCCGGATTTCAGAGGTGCAGTTTCCCCACCTGTAATGTGGGTGTGGTGGTGGTACCTGTGTCTTGGGGTGGCTGACACACACGGATGCCTTGTCCAGAACTGCCTAACAACCATATGCCCTTTCCCAGGCCCCCTCGGGAAATCTCCAGCCCAGGCCGGACGTTTAGCTTGTAGGAAGCCTCTCCCTGTGCCACATTCAGGTGAAAATGGGCCTTTGCCTTTCTGGGGCTGTCCTGCCTTCACCTGAGGCCTCTTCCCCAGGAGCCCGCTCTTCAGGGTCCAGGGTGGCCTCTTGGCCTTTTCTAGCAGGTGAACTGACCTGGAAATCCAGGAGGCTTATATAAGTCATCGGCACAGGATGGCAGGGTGTGAGGAGCTCTAGACGGCAGAGCCGGCTGAGGGCCCACCTCCTGCCGCATCCTCCCAGCCCTCCTCCCTCTGCTGGCCCCCAGGCGTCTCACAAGGAGAGCGAGGAGGCCCTGCAGAAGCGCCTGGATGAGGTCAGCCGGGAGCTGTGCCGCTCGCAGACCAGCCATGCCAGCCTCCGGGCGGACGCCGAGAAGGCCCGGGAGCAGCAGCAGCAGATGGCCGGTGAGGGCGGTGTGGGGGCCGGCTCCGTGGTGGGGGTGGCGAGGGCAGCTGGGACCCCTGACTCCCCACCCGTCAGGGGACGTGCCGGGGGTGCTCGGGGTCAGGCCTGGGCTGCGGAGGACTGAATGTGGGGGCGGGGCCTGTGGGGCTGGATATGGGGGTGGGATGGAGCCTGTGGGGGTGTGGCCTGTGGGGTGGGATACGGGGGCGGGCTCAAGGTGGAAGATGCTGCCCCTTCGGCGTCACTTGCTGTGGGGCCCACCTGGAGCCGTGATGCTCCTGGGGCTGCTGCCGGCCTTCTCTTCCAGCCCAGTCAGGCCTGGAGGCCAGATTTGGAAGGTGGGTTTATGGTCCCCCTGTGTTCACAAGTCACCTTCTCAAACGGGAGGTGGTGACGAAACCCAGGGCACCAAGGGCCCCTAGAGAAGCAGGGCAGACTGTGCCAGTGAGGGCTCACCAGTACTTCTGGAGCCGCTGCTGGGGGCCGAGCACTCCTGTGGGTGCCTGGGGCTTGGCCGGGAGTGAAGCAGCGGGCTTGGGGCCGCGTTCCGGCAGGAGAGACGGGCACAGTAGATGGACCCATGTCGACAGACTTCAGGTAGGCAGCGCGACCGAGAGCAGGTCCTAGAAACGGCAGGCTGTGTCTGTGAAGGGCTAGGCAGTAAATACTTCTGGCTTTGTAGGCCAAATGGTATTTGTCACAACTGCTCAGCTCTGCTGCCACAGTGCAAAAGCCACCCTAGACAGACAGACCTGGCTGCGTGCCAATAAAGCTTTGTTTTTCAAGAACACGTTGTGGGCTGGGTTGGCCCAAGGACCTAGTTTGCTGACCCCTGCTGTGATGGGCCGGGTGTGGCTTTGAGTGGTCAGGGGAGGCCTCTCTGGGGAGAAGGGGATGTTTAAGCCCAAGGTCTGGATGATGGGGAGAGGCCAGCCTCACAGAAACCGCGAAGGGGTCTCTGAGAATGGGAGTGAACTTGAACTTGGCCTGTACAAGAAACAGATGCAGGTCAGCAAGCGAGACTGGAGAAGAAGGCAGTGGCTAGTGTGGGGTAGACGGGCAGGGCCGGGCCACCCTCCTTTGAAGAGTTCAGGGGCCGTGTGGAGTGCTGAGGGGGCGGGGAGCACGGGCAGGGCTGGCGGGATCCCATCTGCACTTCTGGATGCTCCGGCTCCCGGTGGGGACCAGGGATGGGGCCTTGCAGTCGTCGGACCAAAGGCACCTGGGCGGGGCCCAGGCAGCCACGGAGGCGCTGGTGGATTCGGCAGGCAGTGGACGTTGGATCCACAAGCCTGGTAGGTGAGTGAGAGGCGGGGGCACAGGAAAGCAGAACAGCCACAGCGAGGGGACCAGGAGGTCTGAGCAGAGCTGCGTGTGGACGTGGCCGGCGTCTGAGCCAGGGCTCAGGGAGGAGACCAGGGCCGGGCCGCCGTTTGGAGTCAGGCACACGTGGAGGACTTTCAGAGCCGTGGTGGGGCTTAGCGGAGGTCACCGAGGGAGGGCACGTTGAGGCGCCCCCCTGCCTCTGGTCTCAGCGACGTGAGCCCATCTCCCAGAGAGTAAGGTTTTAGAAACTGCAACAGGAGCCCATTCAGTTTTCCATCTTTTCCTGAGTGATCCGGGGGCGTTCTGTTCTACCCTAGTGAGTCCTTGAGAAGGAAGCCAGGCTGTGACTTTCTCCACCAGCTAACAGGACACCCAGGGGTCAGGGGAGTGCCTGGAAGCCCGCAGGCGTGCACTGGGCAGCATGGGGCACCTGTGCCGGCCTTCCCCGCACCCTGCAACCCGCTGGCCTCCCTCCCCGCAGAGCTGCACGGCAAGCTGCAGTCCTCCGAGGCTGAGGTGAGGAGCAGGTGCGAGGAGCTGAGCAGTGTCCACGGGCAGCTGGACGAGGCCAAGGCGCAAAACTCGCAGCTCACGGAGAGGATCCGCTCCATCGAGGCCCTGCTGGAGGCGAGCCAGGCCCGGGACGCCCAGGTCAGCTGCACCTCCTCCTGGGAGCGCCCCCACCCACCCCACAGGGGCCCTGCCCTGATGACCTGTCATGCGAGGTGGTCTCGTGGTGACCTCAGGGCTCTGTCTCTCGTTCCAGGCCAGCCGAGAGGAGGCCAACCAGCAGCAGGCCCGGTAAGAGGAGGCAGGGGCCGTGGCCTGGGTGCGGGGGTCCCAGGGAGGAGCCCTCTGAGACGCCCTGCCTTTCCCCATCCCTCCAGTGACCTCGAGGACGAGGACAGGCTGGGCAGGGAAGAGGGCACCTTGCAGGGAGCTCCTGCTTCGAGGAGCGAGGCTGTGGGGAGAGTGGCTGCGCCTCAGCAGGGGGATGGGCCTCGCTGTCCATCCATCCATCCATGCATCCATCCATCCTTCTCTCCCCGGGAAGGACCGGCTGGTCAGGGTGTTCTCTCCACGTCACAGGGCGAGGGAATTTAGGAGCTGAAGTTGTAACCCAAACGGGAAAGTGGTTACGTGCCCAGAGTGGAGAACTCGGGAGGATGCCCGGGCTTTTGCACAGATCTGGGATGAGGTGCGGTTCACAGCTGACCAGGTCGCAGGGTTGATGCCGGGTGACTTCAGTGGCCCAGCCCCAGGCCTGCTTGGACTGTGTGTTTGCTGTTGCTAAGATCTGGTGGGCTTCTCAGGCCAGGGGGCTGGGTATGTGTCCCTCAGCAGATGTCCATGAGCTTGGGGGGTGGCCCTGGCTGCCGTGGCTGGGGGTCCCCAGGGCAGCCACGTGGGGTTAAGCATGCAGGTGGTCGGTCATGTCCTGGGTCGTCCACTGACCAACCTCCCTTGTTCCGGCTGCTGCTGCCAGTGAGTCCCCTCCCCAGCGCCTCCCCAGGCCACGGCCCATGTTCCGTGGCCTTGGGCTCGGGTTTGGGGGCTGGGGAAGGAAGCCGGCCTCACGGCGGCCCCAAAGCATCTTGCTGGAGACTCAGAAGGAAACCCTCTCCGTGCACCTTCCCAGAAAGCTTTGCGCAAACTCTGTTTCTCACGGCACTTGCCAGGGTAGAGAGGTGTTTGTTAAGCGTTTTGCTTCTTGTATTTTACGATCAGCTTCTTGGACTGCACAGCTAATTGCTAGTTACCTAAGTCATGCTGCAAGCAGGGTTGATTCTAGCTTTTTGCATCATGTAGATGTTTGGCAGAATTAGGGTTTTTTAAAATTTCCTTCTCAGACTGTTTATCTGGAAGTTGCGTCTAGGCCAGGCCATCGTGTTCTGGGGTGGGGATGAGTGATCCGGCCCCAGATGTTCTGGAACTCGGGCCGTAGCTACCAAGGGGGGTGACTGTCAGCGTGTCCTTGCCACCGGCCTGCTGTGCCTTCTTCCTCGGGGCCTCGTGCCTTTGGGGGTGCTCTTGCAGGGGTGTGTGCGGGGCCAGCGCTGGTGCAGAATGCCAGCGGCTTAAGGAGAAACTGCGAGGGGTCCCACTGGAGCTTTGAGGGTGGGGTCAGGTCCTGTGGCCTGAAACCAACATCCAAGAAGTCGACAGCCGTCTTCAAGGCCACATGCAAACGGTACTTAGAATGAAAATGAGACGGTGCTCGGGGGCATCAGAGCGGGCAGCGCACACAGCCTCGCTGAGGTTATTTGGTCCTCATGCACCTCCTTAGCGTGGTGTACTGCCGGCCCCTGGTGAGAAATACGAACGTGTCCCCCCCGGGGGCATCTTCAGACGGGCTTCCTCCTGCTCCCAGAGGGGCCCTGTTGTGTTGCTTCAAGTCGGCGTTGGCGGCTTCTGGATGTCAGCTTTTGTGCGACCCCGGGGCTTCCCTGTCCTAAACCTTAACGCAGAAGGTGACGTATTAAGTGTCCATTTGAAGCGTCTTCCTCAGAGCAGCCAGAGCAGTTCTAGAGCGTCCACCCCTCGCTTTCCGGGTGATGGGGTGGACGGAGCCGCAGGGCCTCGAGTCCAGAGAGAAGTGCGAAAAGATGGCCCCCCCGGCCTGCCAGCCGCATGCATCTGGGGTCGTCTTGGGCTGATTCCCTGGAGCCCAGGCGCAGGACTGAGGGGGAGCCTTCGGGTCTCAGCAGAGTTAGGTTTTGGACACAGGACGGTCCCAGCGCCGAGAGCAGGGATGCAGTTGATGGGTGTGCCGGCCACGGTGCCACCCGAGCCTCCGGCCCCGGCGTCCTCCGAGGAGCCCCAGCCCAGTCTCGAGGGCAGCTGTGGCCGCAGGGAAGGGCCAGCCGACGCGTGCTGCGGGACAGAGTGGGACCAGGCTCAGTTTACCAGAAGAAAGAGCATCTGGAAACCTGACTGTCCACGGCGCATCCACGCACTGGCCGTTGTGGCAGCTCTGACCGCTGCCGTCCCCGCAGCCAGTGCCACCAAGTGGGACAGCGCTGGCCTCTGGGCCCCGAGCCCTCAGGGGAGGGGCCACGGTGGCTGCTGGGGCTCCCCTGAAGCCTGTGCCGGCTTGGGGAGGGGACTGACCGTAGCCCCAGGCCCCACGGGTGTTCTGGGGCAGAGGAAGGGGCCCCGAGACAGGGCCTATGGCGGCCGCGGGCCCTCGGAGCCCGGCAGTGATGCCGCCATCCCCCCTCAGCCTCATGGAGTTGGAGTCGCAGGTGTGGTGTCTGGAGAAGGAGGCCACGGAGCTCAAGGAGGCAGTTGAGCAGCAAAAAGTGAAGAACAACGTGAGTGTCAAGGGGCCACCTGCCGTGTGGATGCGGAGGGGGCTCGGGGCCTCTCCTTGTCCCGTCCGGCTGCTCCCTGTGGTGGGGCTCGGGGGTCCTGACTCCCACTGGGTCGGCTTGGTCATGTGGTCACCTGGCGTGAGGAGGGGGCTGTAGGGCGCCTCCTCTGCGGTGGGCACATGGGAGCCTCGGCTGCGTCCCTCCGACCCGGGCCGTCCCCCCGGACCCCCCCCCAAGACACACACCCCCCCAAGACACACACACACACACACACACACACACACACACACACACACACACACACACACACACACACACACACACACACACACACACACACACACACACACACACACACACACACACACACACACACACACACACACACACACACACACACACACACTTGGTGGCAGACCCTCTTCCCACTGAAGAGCTGCCAGATCCCCGCCGCCCGCAGACGCGTCTCCCTGAAAGGCGCCCGCAGGCCCCGGCCACCCGAGAGCAGCCTGGCGCCAGTGCTGCCCGGGGTGGCCTGTGAGGTCCAGAGACGGGTCGGAGAGGGCTCGCCCGCCCGGCGGACACCAGCCTGGCTGTTGACCGTCTCCCCTCTCCTCCCAGGACCTCCGAGAGAAGAACTGGAAGGCGATGGAGGCTCTGGCCTCGGCTGAGAGGGGCTGCGAGGAGAAGCTGCGGTCCCTGACCCAGGCCAAGGTCAGCACTGGCCTCGGGATCGCCTCCGTCTAGCAGCTCAGCAGACCACACAGACTGCGTGCAGGGCAGCCTCAGCCTCAGGGCATCTCAGAAGTCCACCCGGGGCCCGGCTGCTGCACATTCCTGCCCGCCCTCCTGCCTTCTCCCCGACACGCGGGGAGCGGCAAGCCCTTGTCTCCTGCTTCTCAGCTGGGCCTTTTGCCCTCGGAGGCCATGGGGGCCCCGAGCTGGGTCTGTTCATGGACTTCGCTCGTGTTAATTCTTCTCGCCTGACGTTTGTCTGCTTTCTCAGGCCCCCTGCGGTCCTGGCCCAGGGGCTCCGTGATTGAGCTTTGGGGGAAGGACAGTCTTTAGTAGCAAGCACTCAGGCCCAGGTCGGGGGAGCACGGGTGGGTCAGTGTCCAGGGCCCTGGCCGGGACATGGTCTGCAGCTGCAGCATGAGCAGGCGGGGCCTCACCACTGGCTTTGGCCAGGCCTGCCCTCCCTCTCCCTTTTGCTCCCCCTGCAACGCAGAATTACTGTCCTGTTATCATGAGCTTTGCAGCAACTTTCACAAGCCTCCCAGGAAGCCTGAGGCTGTGTCAGATGAGGCCTCCGAGAGGCGGAGCTGGGGAGCTTACACTTACACTCCCCAGGAGTGACCTGGGCGCCTGTCTGGCCTTTCTGTGGCAAATGCAGAAGCTGTGACCAGAGGTGTCACCTGACTTGTTTGTGGTCACACAGCCAGATGAAGACAGGGAGCTGGCCTCTGGGTCCTCAGCCCTTGCTTGGCATCCCATGACCCGGGCACCTGAATGGTGGTCACGAGGTCGGGGGCCCATAGCAGGCCACGGATCAGCAGGTGAGCGAGAAGGGTCGGCTTCTGAGACTCAAGTCTAGGCACGTGGTGCTGTGGTCAGGCTGGGCGTCCATCTGCCGGCCATCCATCCCCCCGCCACCGGCCCCAAGTCACACACACAGCCTCACTCCCGGCTCTAGTCCGGGAGCTCCTAGTGCCGTTCCAGGCCTCGGGCCCTTAGGGGCAGGCGGCAGGCTCAGCCTGCTGGGGACGGGTGACCAGATGGGACTTTCAGCCAGAAATCTGCACCGCCCCCCTGCCCCCAGGGTGTGGGGACAGGCTATCTGTCCCCAGGGACAGTGCAGTCCTTCTCGGCTTTACTTATGGCTCCTTCCCGCTTTCTTGGGCTCCTTTTTCTTGTGTTGAGTGGGAGCATCAGGGGGGATGGAGGGGGCTCTGGCCAGCGCAGCTGCAGGGGGCCCAGGAGCTGTTGGAGAGCCGAGACCCCGACCTGCCTTATCCCCTCAGCACGTGGCAGCCCTGATCCTCCCGCCCACAGGGTTGCAGGAGCTCCTGACCCTGGTGGCCACCCCTCTTCTCTGCGCTCCCTGCCCCCCATATGCACACGCTCAGAAAGAAGACCTGAGCCTGAGTGTCTGCTGGGAGGTGTCCGTGAACCTGCATGTCCCGTAGGGGGTGCTGCCATCCCCCTTCTTTAGAGCTGAGTTTGTTTAAAGTTGGCCAGGCCTGGGGTGGGGTGGCCGGAACTTGACTGCTAAGGTTAGACACACCCCCGCCCAGCCGGCCCCACGGAGCCACCATTGGTCTCCTCCGATCCTTGTCCCTCCCCTGAAGGGCTGGGGACATGTTCCTGGGGTGAAACCCCCGGGGCTGCCGTAAGCTCCGTGGCTGACCACCCTCCCGCCCTCCCGCCCCGCCCCCAGGAGGAGTCGGAGAAGCAGCTCAGCCTGACGGAGGCCCAGACCAGGGAGGCCCTGCTGGCCCTGCTCCCGGGCCTCTCTGCCCCCACCCACCAGGTAGGAGGGGAGGCAGCTCTCGGGGGACCCCTGTGCGGGTGGGGGCACATCCCGCCCGACCTTGAACATTTTTGTCGCAGAATTACGCCGACTGGCTGCAGGAGCTCAAAGAGAAAGGCCCAGAGCTGCTGAAGCAGCCACCAGCGCACACGGAGCCCTCGGTGAGCACGGCCACCGTCACTCGCGCCCTGCCCTGTCTGCGGGATGGAGGGTGCCTGGAGCTGGCCATCGGATTTTGGCTCAGCAGGCCCCTGTCCTGCCCTCCACCCTCAGGACCTGGCTGCCAAGCTGAGGGAGGCGGAGGAGACGCAGAACAGCCTTCAGGCCGAGTGTGACCAGTACCGCAGCATCCTGGCCGAGACGGTGAGGCCTCTGTGACCTTGGGCGAGTCACTGCCCCTCTCTGGGCCCAGTTTCTTTGGCTGAATGGTGAAGGGGGTGAGCTCAGGTTGAAGGTCTGGGGCACAGTATGGGAAGGGATAGGACAGCGTTCGGCTTGAATCCGCTTTCCTGCGACTCCAGGGGCCATGCTCACTCAGCCTCCCTCTGCGATGGCCAGTCCTGGGTTCCCCGTCCTGGGCCGCTGAGGCCCACCTGGTGCAAACCCACCGGAGACGAGAGACCTGACAACCTTGTTCGCACACCGGCCGGGGGCCCCCCTCCGGAACTGTACCCCCTCCTCCCGCACGGCCGCTGCTCTGGGCTTTGAGCCGGGGGGTTGCGGGGAGCCACGGGGGTGTGGGGGGGCCTCTCCAGGCCCTGCTCAGTGCCGTCCCCGCAGGAGGCCATGCTCAAAGCCCTGCAGAAGAGCGTGGAGGAGGAGGAACAGGTGTGGAAGGCCCGGGTGAGCGCCACGGAGGAGGAGCTCCAGAAGGTACCGCACGGCCCCCAGTCTCCCCAGGGCCCACCTTCCCTCGGAACCCAAACTCCACTCCCTCAGAATGCCATACAATTCAGGGGAAACGCCCACCGGGTTATCTGGGTCACTTGGGAGTCACGTTTGCTGGGTTTTGGTGATGCCACAAACAGTGTCATTGTGGAATGACCGACAGCTGAGTCCCGGTCTCAAGGAGACCCCCCCCCAGCCCCACCCCCAAGGAAGAGAGTGCTGGTCATACCTGGGGGTGGGGGGGGGCGGGGGCACCACAGGGCTTCCCGGGAGGTGGGGTGCATCCCAGGATGGACCCCCGGGGCTCGTGCTTGACGGCGCTCCCCCTTCTTGCTTTGTAGTCGCGGGTCACAGTGAAGCATCTCGAAGAGACTGTCGGGAAGCTGAAAGGGGAACTTGAAAGTGCCGATCAGGTGCGTGCGGGCGCCGTCCGGAGGCCTGCCATCCTGCTACAGAGGCTCCTCTAGCGGCTTTCCTTCCCCGACCGCACGTCCCTGCTTGTCCTTAATGAGCCGTTACGACCTCGGGGTGGCTGGGCCCCGGTGCACCATGGCTTCTGCCGTGGCCTCATGAACCGTGGGAGGGTTGCCGGGTGGCCCTGCTGCACTCTGCACCCTCCTTGCAAGTAAACCTAAAAGCTGCTGAGGTCTGAGAACACGTGCGGCCCCAGGGTGCGTCTTCAGGAGGTGTTGGGCCTGGGGGGCACCCCCCTGCATGGCCTCAGTTGGCTCGTAGCCATCAGGCCACGGGGGCCCCTCTCAGCCCTTGTCCCAGGGCCTGGTGGCCCCAGCGCCTTGTCCCCGTGGCCCGTGCCCTCCCACTGGCCGGCTCGAGGCTCCTGATGTGTGTTGTGTCCAGGTGAGGGAGCACACGTCACATCTGGAGGCCGAGCTGGAGAAGCACATGGCGGCCGCGAGCGCCGAGTGCCAGAACTACGCCACAGAGGTGGCAGGGGTGAGTGTCCCGACGCAGGTGGGCCTGGTGGGGGCCCTGCGGCCAGGGCAGGGGGCAGCCAGGTCAGCCTGGCAGCGAGAGGATCTCTCTACCCGGTGTGGAGACACCATCTCTGTGGGGAAGGCATTTAAATCTCAGTGTTTTCTGATTCGGGGAGCAGAGAACACAAGCCTGGCACCCCCGATCCTGGTTCGATCTCCGACTTCTGGCCTCGCTTTGCAAAAGACAATCCACAAACATTTGTGCAGGCCTGAGACTAGCTTGTACTGAAGGCGATCCTTCCTTCGTCTTCAAAAAAGAGCAGAAGCTCCTGGGGGCCTGCGCCCACCCCTCCCCCACGCCCCACAGGCTCTCTGGGTGGCGTATGTGGATGTGCTTGGTTGGGTGTGAGGTGCTGACTCACTGGAACTGGCTCTCTCTCCTTTTCTCCCACCACCCGGGTCTGTTTTCTGTCCAAGTTGAGGCAGCTTTTATTAGAATCTCAGTCTCAGCTGGATGCAGCCAAGAGTGAAGCCCAGAAACAAAGCGACGAGCTTGCCCTGGTGAGTGAACTGGTGTGGCCGGCATGTGCCCTGGGGTTGGGTGTGTGTGTTTCTGCGTCCCGTCAAAGGGGACGTGCGCCGGTCTGTGCTGGGCCCGGTGTGGACGGCCCCTCACACGTTTGCTCCACGCTGCACACTGGGCCTGTGGCTGCCGGGACCACGGGGCTCCAGGTCTGCGCTGGGAGCTCTGGGGGGGTCCTTCTGCCCCGTGGCCTTCTGTGGGACTAGGGTCCTTCTTGTGGGACTAGAGTCCTTCCTCACCCAGCAGTGGCTCAGGTCAGGTCAGTCAGATCTGCAGTGTGCAGGGCAGCCTGCTCCACGCTGGGCGGTACCAGGTGACCTGTCTGCAGCTGCGCAGGGCTCCCGGCCACGCGGGGGCCTCTGGTTTTTCCGGTTTTCAGCCTTGATGTGTGACTCTGGTCCGCGCTCCTTGGCCAGGTCAGCCTGGCCTTGTAGCGGCGGGGGGGGCGGCCCACTGGTTCCAGTACCAGCCCGTGAGGCCAGACACAGTCCGTGTGATCTGCACGGTCTTTCATTAAATCATGAGTTGGCTGTTAACACTGAGCCACCGGCGTGGGGGGGTGGGGGGAGCGGGCGCGGGGCGCTGTGTGTGTGTGTGAAAAACGTACGTGTCTGGCTTTCTGCGAGGAGACCCCAGGTCTGGTCCGGGGGGCTGGCGTTCTCAAAGCAGCACCCACTGAGCAGCCCCCTCGCTGGGTGCACGCTCTGGCTCCCTTGGTGCCCCCTCTGGTCGTTCGGGCCTGACCGGGGACCATCGCCCCCGAGGGCAGGTGCCGAGTCTGAGGGCCATTCTCCAAAGCCATGTCCAAGCCAGGCCTGGGCCACATGCAGAGGACACGCCCCGAGTTTCTCCTCGTCACTGGCCTCTGCGGTCTGGTGTTGACTTTTGGGGCTGTTGGCAGGAGGAAAGGACCTGGAGGGTGAAGCCCCACACACTTGGGGCGCCCCTCATGGGGCAGCTCTGTCAGGGCCCCCCCCAGATCCCCGCTGGGAACCTTCACCCAAGCTTTGTGGGTGACACTGCTGCCCCTTCAGACTTGAGGTTCAGAGGTCTGGGGCTTAGGCCCCCCAGCAGTGGAGCTCAGGGGTGAGGGGACCTTATGAGGTAAGAGTGTCAGCTTGTCGGGGACCCCACAAAAGGCCCTGACGGGGGACCGCACCCAGGAGGGTAGCGGGAGGCAGGCGGCAGTGTCTGCGCCGAGCCCACCGGCCGCCTGCCGTTCTTCAGATTCCGTAGCCCCGCGCATACCACATCCTTTGGGGGTCACCTGGCTCCCGGCGTGGGGGTCTCTGTGCCGCTGGCCTTGCCACAGAGTGCATGTGGGGTCAGCCCGGGCCCCTTGCGGGCCCCTCGGCCACAGTTTGGCTCGGGTGAGGGCTCGTGGCGCTGGCTCTCCTGCCCCAGGGAACCTGCACGGGAGCCAACACAGGCCACAGTTGTCAGAGCAGGTCCCCCGTGGGCTTTGGCTGCTGAGAGCATCTGCCGTCCTCCTGCGGGGTGCATCCAGCTATGTCAGGCACAAACCCACCCTCCCTGTTCCAGGTCAGGCAGCAGTTGAGTGAGATGAAGAGCCACGTAGAGGATGGTGACGTAGCCGGGTCCCCGGCTGCCCCCCCAGAGGCCCCCTCAGCAGAGCAGGACCCCATCGAGGTTAGGGTGGTGAGCCCGTCCCCAGGTGTCCATCACTGACCGCCGTGTGGGCCCTTCCACCCAGCTGGAGGGCAGGGACGGCAGCCTCTGCTCTGGCTAAACTCCGGCCACTCGCAGCTCCCGGCCCCACTGCCCAGATGCCCGACTCCTCAGGACGCCAGAGTGGGAGGGGGGCGGGGGCTGGGGCATCACTGGTGGGGCCCTTGCCATCCAGACCCCTGATGTGGGCGGCAGCCGCCCAGAGCCTCGCCGGGGTGGGAAGGCCGCCAGGGCTCGTGCGGTGCCTAGGCTCCTCTGTCCTGGGGTCTCAGCAGAGGGGCTGCGTCTGCGTCTCTTCTCAGCCATACCAGCTTCCGTTCCCAGGGGTCGGGGCCCTGCCTCCCCCAGGGGGGCTTCAGGCACACAGGCCTCCCCACTCGCTTGTCCCAGGCAGGGCAGGGTCGAGGGGGCCCTGGGCACAGCCAGAAGATGTGGCCGCAGGTGTCAGGCTGCCCAGAGCCCTGGGTACCCAGGAGGGTCTGCCCCAGGTTCCGAGCATGTTTGCGGTGTTTGCATGCAGCTGAAGATGCAGCTGGAGCGGACGGAAGCCATCCTGGAGGACGAGCAGACGCAGCGGCAGAAGCTCACAGCTGAGTTCGAGGAGGTCAGGCTGCCCCGTGCCGTCGGGGCTTCTCTGGGTCAGGGCGGCGGGTCTAGGGGGTTGAGCCGCGTCCCACCCCAGGGGGTGTCGCTGCGCCATCGTCACCCGCCTCCTGTCCACATGGGGCCTGACCCGCTGCCCCGCTCTGTCCAGGCTCAGCTCGTGTCGAGTCGTCTGCAGGGGGAGTTGGAGAAGCTCCGCTGCAGCAGCGCCCTCGGGTCCTCAGAGGCGGAGGAGGCCACGCGGCTCAAGGTACAAGGTTCCCCGTTGTCACCCCCGGAGGCCCCTCGGGCAGCGTCCAGCCTAATTTGGAGGTTGGCGAGGTCGGGGGGGGGATCCCTAAGTGTCCAGTGTCACAGCTGGACGTCACCAGTGTGACGATTTAAATCGAGTAGAACTGAAGCTGAGCTCCTCCGTCACCCTGGCCACAGGGCAGGTGCTCAGCAACCAGTGCCCGACCCTGAAGCACAGCCCTGTGACCCGCAGGCCGCGTCCTCACACCCTCGGCCCCACGTGCGCAGCCAGGTGGCCTTCCTGCTGTGCGTCACGTGAAGGCTGATCCCCTTCAACCCTCTGACCCACAGGAGAGACTAGAAAAGGAGAAGAAATTAACCAGTGACCTGGGACGCGCTGCCACCAAACTACAGGAGCTTTTGAAGACGACCCAGGAGCAGCTGGCAAAGGAGAAAGACACGGTGAAGAAGCTGCAGGAGCAGCTGGACAGACCAGTGAGTGCCGCCGGCCATCCCCTCGGGGGTTGGGCAGGGCTGGGCGCCCCGGGATGCCTGAAAGCTGTCCTCTGCCCCGCCAAGCCCTCGGGTGCCTCCTCCAGCCCCAGGGGCCTCTCAAGGTGGAAGGTGGTAGGTAGGGTGATGTAGGGACAAGGCCCCTAGGCCCAGCCTGCCCCTCCCCCGCCCTCTGTTCACAGGAGGCCGGCAGCAGCAGCTCAAAGGAGGGAACATCTGTCTGAGCTTCCTGCGGAAAAAGAAGTCACTGTTCAACTTACCAAAATGCCTTACACATTCCTGACCAATAAACAAACCAACACAGCGTTATCTGGGCCCAACTTGGGTAGCTCTGAGAAGCCATAGAGACGAGAGTCTCTTAGCACCAGAATCAGCTCTTCCAGACCCCAGTTTGTAAAAGAATCTTTGTCACATTCGATAAACACTATTCCCTAGGACCGGCCCTGGACCACCGGCCAGCAGACGCCAAAGCCCTCAGCAGCTGTGTGACAGACCTGGGTGTGTGCTAGGGGGCCGGGACCTTGGGGTGTGTATGTCAATCAGTCAGTGCAATTGTTGTGTCTTTTGTGGGGTTGGCGGTCGGGCGATGGGCGGTCCAGGTGGTGAGTCCTGAAGGCTGCAGCGCAGACTGTAGGGTCACAGCCAGCGAGGCAGCAGTTCTCACCCCTGGAAGAAGTTGCCACCACAACTGACGTGTGACCTCCTGGGTGTTGATGCCATTAAAACCCGCGTGTCGCCCGGCACTTTGGGAGAGAATGAGTGTGGTTTCTGGTCCCCCCCGCGCTTTCCCCACCCGGGCCCTAGCACCCACCGGGCAGGATGAGGGAGCAGGGCCCGTGACACCTGGTGGCCAGATGCCCTGTGGGCTCCACCCTGAGGAACTGAGGCGGTTCCCTAGCAGGGCTGTGGGCAGCCTAGGCTGTCATGTGAAGTGAGTTCCAGGAATGAACACGGACCTGGGCAAACATCCACGCCGCAGGAGGGCTGGCCCAGGGCGGGGGGGCAGGCAGCTGAACTTGGGGTGATCTTTGGACCCACTGTGTTCTGAGGGGCCCACAGAATCTGTGGTCAGGAGGTGTGTCAGGGGCTTTGTAAGGAACCTGGAGCTCAAGCAAAAAAAAAGGATTTAGAGGCAGGGTGACAGGAGCAGTTGCACCAACCTAGGAACAGAAGGTGAATCAGAGCAACCCTGGCGGGGCGGGGGCGGGGGGCGGGGGTCTCGCTGGTACTTTCAGCTCAATTCCAGGACCCATAATCCTGGGAGAGGGGTCTGATAGGCTGAACTTAGACTACAGGTACAGCCAGATGGAAGGGAGGGTGGTGCTCCCAGGGAAAGCAGCTGAGTACTGGGGTCTCACCACCTGCTTGAGAAGCTCCGCATCCCATTCATCGCAGTGGGGGGTGGGGGTTTGACTCCTCTCTGGGGTGGTTGTCACAGCAGCCTCGGGACCTTGGGAAGGGAAAGATCAGGGTGCTGCCCAAGGCCCCATGCGAGCCACTGCCAGAGGCCGGGCAGTGCTTTCAGTCTGCACAGCCAAGACCTGGGCCTGGCTTTCAGGGGCACTTGGTACGTGGGCCACCTGGCCCTGCTGTGTGGCACTTGTATGTTGCAACTCTGTTGGGATCAGGGTGCTGGAAATTCTGGGATAGTTCCCCAGAGATGTGAGCAGAAGCTGGAGTTCAGCACAGAGGCACTGTCAGAGGAGGAGGGGTCAAGGCCAAGGGGACAGTGGTGCACACAGAGTGAGTGTCTGGGAGGGCCCTGTGTAGCCAGGTCATGAAGTCAAGTGGTCTAGACAGGAGGGCACTGGGAGCCACTGAGGGGGACAGTCATACCCGCCTGGAACTCTGCAGGGGGCTAAAGTGGAGAGGGAGCCCGCGGGCAGCAGGACACAGGTTCTGGCCAGGAGCCCGAGCGGAAGTGACTGATGACACCTGAGCTGGCCACGGGCCTGCCCGTAGGCTCAGTTCTCACGTGACATCTTTCAGTGCCTGTGGGAGAGGAACCTCCCCCACCCTGCAAAGAACCCTGCAGAAGTGAGAGTGGCTCACCTGGTGAAAGGCTGGGCAGGCTTCAGGCCCGCCTCTAACACCAGCCAAGGTCAGGAGACCTGGGGAGGTTTGTGAGCCTGGAGCCCACACCCGGCTCACGACTCACCCTCTGGCACACAGCGCCCTTCACGTAAGGGTAGGGGTTTGGAGCCATTTTCTGGTGGGAAACAGGACGGCCTCGTGCCCCAAACCAGGTCTCTGGCATCCGAGTGGCCACCGTGGGCCCAGGAGCCTGCGTTTCCACTAAGCTCCCCTCCCTCACCACACCAGCTTCAGAACTGAGGACCCTGACGCTAGGCAGCTGCCCCCTGAAGGCACAGGAATGGGTCACTTCCAGGAAAGAAGGCACAGGAGACCCTGGGGGTGCCGAGCTGCTGCCTTTGGGCTCCGTCCTCAGACCGCCTGGTGGGGCCCAGCGTCCACCTGTGGGGACCAGGCGGCCCAGGGCAGGGTGAGCCCCTCTCTCCCCAACCCCCCACCCTGAGGCCCAGCAGCAGCAGCAGCTCCCGGCTGGCCGGCAGGGGGAGCCCACGGGCCTCGCTGTCCCTGGGCCAGGTCCCACCCTCGGGCTGGGGAGGGGGGCGGGCAGCTGCCCTCACAGACCCAGCCCATGTCTCAGGCCCCGACAGGAGAGCTGGGGGCTCTGACAGCATCTGGTCCAAAGTCCCCCTGCAGAGGCTCCCGGGTTGACTTGAAGCTCAGAGTCACGAGGCCCATCAACATCCCCTCCAGACCCGGAAGCTCCGTCACGCTGGTGGCGGCTTTCTGGACTAGCTTCCTCCAGTCACCTCCGCGTGACGGTCAATAAAATGCACAAACACCGGGATGCCTGACCTGCAGGCAGCAAAGACACAAGATCCTAGAAGCCACCAGACACTCCACAAACGCCTTCTCTTTGAGCTTCCTGCAGGTTTGGGGCCAACAGGACTCAAAACGCAAAAGAAGAGTGTTGTTTTCCTTCCCGCCCCAAATAGAACAAAATCTCAGCACTCCAGATGCGTGATGGGAATAGCTTAGGACCGGAAAACGATACCTGAGCTGTCCAGCTGTGCCGCCCATGAGCTGTGTGACCTTAGACAAGTTACTTTACCTCTCTGGACTGGCTACTGAGGCACTGGCTGCAGGCTCAGTAAGTCCCCTCCTGCTGCCCCTCCAGCCAACCATGCAGTGACCCTTCTTCCAGCTGCAGCCCGGCTGGAACTTGGTCTAAAGACTGACTGCACGTTTCAGAAGTGCCCCAGGTCATGACAAAGTGATGAGTCTGCCCTTGGGCATATCCAGGCTCTGATAGTCCAAAGGGCACGAACTGGTGAAGAAACAGAAGCTGCACTTCTGTGTGTGGACCAGCCAGCACTCTGAGGAGTTCTAAAAAAAGGAAACCACTCGACTAAGCCTAATGTTACTGAGTCACTGTGCTCACTGTTTTCTTAGAGATTAATATTCTCTGAGTAACAAACTTCACAGTCAAGCTCTGAACTTCCGTTAGCAGTGGCTTTATCTGCTTCCTCCTTGGGACAAAAGAGTAATGATTAAATGAACCCTAAGTCAGCTTTCCACACACACTTCTGCAATGTGTTAACACTTATAAAAGTGTAAATGTGTTGAAAGCAGAGAATACCTGTGGTTTTATTCCTCACCAATGTCAGCTGAGGTCTCAAAACTCTAATTTTGCAGAATTACCCGGAGTGCTGGTTAGCAGGATTCTTGGGCCCCAACCTCAGGAATCCAAAAGCTCCCCTAGGCAGAGATATAAGTGACTGTTAGCATTTCCCAATTTCTGGAGTCAAGTGGACCGCTGGGAGCTGTTTACATCACATCACATCCCTGTGCTCGAAACCCTCCCCACAGCAGCAGCCCCACCCCGACATACCTGCACGGAGGAGTGGTGGTACTCATACAGGTGGGGCCACACGTCACAAGGTGAAGCCACAGAAAAGACCTTCTCCTTCTAGACTCCTGGCTCTACCTACAAAGCTGATTCTTGAGAAGGGCAGCCTTGGGCCTGCAGCGCTTCTCGGAGGCCTGTTAACGTACACTCACTAAAAGCACTGCTTTCCAGAAGAGAAAACAAATTCAGGATGAAAGAACGACAAGCAGCTTATCAGTAAACCACTTTTATCTAGAAAACCACTATTATCTAGAAAATAGTGCTGGTAAAGCCAGTGCTGGTAAAGCCAGCACTATTTTCTAGATAATTCTGAAAGAAGTACTTTGATCAAAGCGTATCCTTTTTTGGCTCCCAGATGAATCAGAGAGACAAAATCCTGGCATTTGGATAAACATTTGGAATAAGAGAAAGACTCCCAACTTTTATACCAACTTTTTCATTCAATCAGAGGAGGAGGGGGCTGTGGCCTTAACGCTAATTGTCCGAAATACCCAAACTTCCACACCTAACCCCACACATGGAAGGCAAAATCCTTTATCCCCAATTCAGCCATGAATAATTACACGAGAGAGAAATTAAAAATGCTTCCTTTATTACATAAAGCCAGTACTGCTACTTCTAAATTCCACTGTTTATGCATCTCTGTGTTTTTCAGTGTTACGCCTGTGATGTGAAAGGCAGTCACTTCCAGGTGTCCTCAGCGTGGCTTCCCGTGGCTGTCGGCCGTCACACCCGCTCCCTGCTTCAGACAGTCGGCAAACTACTCTAGGAAATTAAGAAGCTTGCCCAGGCCCCAGAGTAAACATAATGTTCTTCCAAACCTTATTGTACCAGAAGCAACACAGTTCTGAAGGAGACACAATTAAAGACATCCCGGTATCCCAGTCTGTCAATACACCACCTCACCATTTTCATCAACAAAGTGGATTACACTGGAGCCCAAATTTGCATTATAATTCGCTGTTACAAGACAGTGCACATTCTCCAGATTTCCAAGATGCAAGGTCACTCTCAGAACAGCCTCCCAACTAGACCAGCGAGCAGCTGCAGGTGCAGGAGCTGCTTCCTGTGTGCCAGCTACGTGCATGAAGTAGTGCTGTGCAAGATCAGTGCTGGTTCTAAGCAGTCTCCACCACACGTCTGGTAGAATCTTACGTAGTTAGTAAGTACATTAGTGCTGTTACATGTTGTGAGAATTATTTTCCATTACTCAGTTTAGCTCAACAGAGAAAAAAGAATTTGGGCCAAAATTATAACCAGATTATGACCAATTCTCTAAGCAAAAGAAACAAAGTAACTACTGAGGTTAATGAAGATGCAGTAGTTCTCTTCATGTGGCCTTGGACTGTTGTGTGAACTGCACTATTAAAAATCATGAGCTTAACAAAAATCTTTACAAGTCAACTAATCAAAACAGGCATTTGGCCAGTAAGAATTTAATTTCACACCAATACAACTTTAGAGTTTAGATTTATTTAGGGCCATTTGCACATGTGCATGGAATAGTTTACCCTAGCAAATGACAAGACAGCTCCCCTCAGCGAGTCCCTGGCCTAAACGCATCAGCTTTACTTACATAGCGAAAGGATAACATTAAACACGGAAGCTTTCAGTTTGTGGCACCGAGTGATGGTCTACACAGGGCATCCTTCAAAAGCTACAATTAAGGATCCACCTAGCTTTTCAGCAATACAAGCCCGATTGAGGTCTTCTGGCCCATTTGCTTGACATTCATGTTTTATGCCTAGGGAGGAAAAACAACAATTCTATTTAGAATTATGGCAGTAGCTTACGTATTTCTCTAAGATATCCAACTGTTTTAAAAGACCAGTTCAAACGTGGGTGGGAAAGCCGTGGCATATACAAACCACGGAATAGCACACAGTGACGAGCAATCTGTAACCACATGCATCATCACGAATGACTCTCACAGACTAATGCTGACAAAAAGAAGCCAGACTTAATAGCGTATGTTCTAGACGGTTCCACTCGTATAACACAAAATCAGCCAGAGCTACCTTATGCTGTTAGGAGCCAGGGGACTGGTGTCCCTGGGGGGAAGAAGTAGGGGCAGTGGTGTGAGGAGGGGCACCAGGAAGGCTTCGGGGCGCTGGTCATTAAACCAGGAAACAACCGTAATTCACGTACGCTTTTCTACAGATGCGCTGTATTTCAACAAGTTAAAAAGCAGGTCTAGGAAGTTTTTCTTGGTTTTTGAAATATACATAAACATATGAATTTGATGTTTTGATCGTACAGTTGATTTAGTCAACTGAATTGAGGAATAAGAGCACTTACAAATGGGATCACTTCTGCTCCAGAAAACAGGTCTCCAGTGGCACCGCACAATACATCAAGAAATCTGTCACAATTAAGACTATGTAAAATGTTTTACTGATCGCCTTCTCATCAAAATTACAACACCACACTGCACAAAAGGAGCTCAATTATGGAATCATATACAGTAGCTTCTCTGTAAACAGCTGCTCTCTTTTAAACAGCTGCATTTTCTGATTTTCCATAATTTTAAGACCATTTCTTAAGCTGCTGAAAGCACAGCAGGTCAGCTTTTGGACCACTCAGGACTGACTGGAGAAAGCCAGCGAAGGTTTCACCAGGAAAAAAGGCACCAGGGAGATGGTCTTTCACGTCAGCAGATCAAGTCCACGGAGCAGCTCCTTTATTGGAACGCACCGCAGAGCGAGGAGGAATCCACTCCGACGCCCTCTGGGGTGCCGTGTGCCAGTGCTGAAGCTAAGGGGTCACGTCAAAACACCAGTTCCCCGGCCAGTGCACACACTTCTAGGGGCAGCCCGACACCAAACCAAGCACATGAGGAGCCTGACAAGGACTGCACGATGCAGGAAAGGAAGCGAGAACTTTGTTTTCCCAAGTAAAACACGCTAGGGCAAACCCGATCTACTACAAGAATATAAAAATCAGTCACAGTAAAACAAGCAAAATGAAAATGACCCTAGGCCAAGCCCTTGTGACCGCGGCTCTCCCAGCTGTCTGGAGTGGCCACAGCAGGAAGGTAGGGGGCCACCTCTTCTACTGCGCACCTCCCGTTCCCAGCTGGGAGAACCCGGCCCGTGGAGGTCACACAGCACTCAGACGACAAGCTTAGCCCTCAGCGGGCTAAGGGCACTTGCCCCATGCTCTGTCCATCATACCAACATCTCCTCCTGGCTGGAGACAGTAAGTGCGTCCAGGCCATCTCATCAGGGTCCCAATCACCCAGCGGCAAGTCAAATATAACTGGCCAGCCCAAGGACTGAGGCCACTCTCCTCTGGACACAGATGCGTCTATAACGTAAAATCATACCATTCCAAAGAAGAGCCAGCGACAAGAGCAGCCCTTCCCATTTATGAACATTTCCTTTGTGCAACTGTGTTCTGTCAACTACATTCAGAGGTAACAGCAAATTTATTACTTAGTATGACCAGTTAGTCCCCACCTGCTACGTGAGAAACTTGACAGCATCTCAAACTAGTTTCACACCAGACTGAACAGGAGTACACACACAGTGTCGAGGGAACAGAATATCGAACACAGGCCTTTCGACCCAGGGTGGCCTGCACAAGGCAGAGACGCGCAGAAAGCTGGGTCAGCCTCCAGGGTTTTCCTCTAAACAAGCAGTGATGCCCTCCTCTGTGGCCAGGGCCCTCCAAAGAGAGTAAGGTGCTTCTTAGAACAGGCGGTCCCCGTGCCAGGGCTCACGACACCGCCGAGTACCGGAAGTCAGCTAGGCCTTACCTTGAAATTTCTTTTTGATTGCATCCTTGGAGCTTGCGTAGATCATTTTACTTTTCAGAGGTGCTAGTTCTGGAGCCCTGGATACAGAAGCGCCAAAGAAGAAAAACAGTGGTTTAGAGAAAGTTCAATTTACATCTTGTTAAACATCTGCAGCAGTGGGCAGGGAGGGTCCTCAGAATCTTCTGGGAGAGCTTCTCTAACTACACAATTTTTCCAATTCCGCTCCTTGGACCGTGGTGGCTGAGTGTATACAGAATAACTCAGGTTGACGAAGGTGGGAAAAAAGTTGAGGACCAATGATTAGAAATCAGTTAATGGCGCTAGAATAAAAGAAACAACGTTGGATAATTCACTGTATGACCCAACTGTTTTCTTGCAAATAATTGTTTTTCACTTGTATCAATAAAGGCTTGAGTTCAGGCTAATAACCACCATCTTTGTATGAGGTTTTTAATACTTTCTGGTGGAAAAGTTTCAAAATACAGAAAAGTACAGAGAATAATCTGTAAGTCAAGTATCTGCCACCCAGAATTAAGAGATGCTAGCAATTTTTGCTTCAGGTTGTTTTCTGGAAAAGAATGTATATAAAGTCCAAGTCCCCTTACTACCCCTGCCCACCCGGTCCCCTCATTCACATCTGTTCCAGCAGCAAGTTCTGACCTCAGGCACTCGTTGTCCATCTCAGTCTAACATAGTAAAACACGTCACAAGGATTTCTTTTTCTAAGCTTAATGGTAATTCAGCAATCATTATGTCTTAATTGTTAATATAACTATTATCTCATATTTACAAAATGTTTAGTGCCTCCCCCTCTTGAACGAATACTGGAAGCACAGCATACGCTTTACCATGTTCTTTACCTGCAACGTTGAAAGTAAGAGAAATACTAACAATGCACAGAAACATCTCATCTACTCAAACTGCACATCTACGAATGCATCATCTCTCACTATACACCAAACCTCAGGCCTGCCTGCACTCCACACCACCACGATTCCATTTAGCTGCCATATTTCCAGGACATTCCACAGTCATGAACACCGTGGCCCGGTGGGGCCCTCAGCTAGTCTGCCGCCCACACAGCGGGCTGAGTCTATTCCTGGGAACAAAGCGAAGGGCAGTTTCTCGGTCTCTCAGCGCATATTCCTCACAACTCTGAGGTCCAAGGAGGGAGGCAAAGCCACAACAAGGACCTCAGATGCACCAGCTACAAAAGTAAGTGGGTGCTTTTCTTATGCAAAATACGTCAGGGACAAAAAAAGCTTTAGCTGTTCTGATTTTACTCTAAACAGATCTTCAAAATACTTGAAGCAAGAGCCGTTCCCTGGGCCCTAAACAGAGCTTGTGATGGAAAACTCCTATAAGGTTTTATCTTTCTTTTAAAAAGTAATAAAGCAAAAATAAAACACTGCACTAACACTGAATCTTCTCTTCTTCATTCTACTTTTATTTTCCAAATGTTCTTTAATAAGGATGTATCATTTTCATAGTGGAAAAAAAAAAGGATAAAAATCCAGGATAAAAAATAGTGCAAATGAAGGAAATATTAACCAGTTTAAAAGCTTAAACCTTTACCTGCCATACCTGCCACTCAAGAGTAAAGCCCGGAAGAGCCAGGGCTTTAGCTGGTTTTTTCACAGCTATTTTCCCAGCCCTAACACAATGCCTGGCATGTAGCAGAAATAAAAGTTTAAAGGATGCACCTTCATTCAACATGCTCGGTTTTAAGTCTCACTACTATCTTTATGCACTTGTGTCTGTGGCTGCCAGGCTCCTTCCACAGTGGGCGCCCAATACGTGCATCTGACCTCACCAGGTGCAGCCAGGGCTGCAAGGGACTGAGCCGTGGCCTAGGGTTACATTCCCTGAGACCTGAACTCTTTTGACTTCCCAGCCCCATGGTCCCACGTTGTTGGTGGCACACAGCTGAGAGTTAAGCCCCTCCTTGCCTTGCTGGGCTCAGGCCAGAGTCCAGAGGACACTCACGCCCCCCAAATCAGAGGCCGTTACCACTTCCCCCTTCCCCTTGGAAGCCAGAGAAGATTCTCGCTGTGTAAGAATTCCATACCAAGGAATGTACTACATACAATACAATTAAATGAGGAATATAGGGTGACTTTTAAATCAAGCTTAATCTCAAATATGAACTTACTTGAAAAGACCAGAATAACTAATTTAAACAGCCTTTTAAGGCCATGTAAATCACTTTATAGCACAGTTTCACTATTTACAACAACGCTGTCCAATAAATAGAGCTTTCTGCAGCAAAGGAAATGTTCTGTATCGGTGCTGTGCTACCTAAAAAGGTGGCCACTAGTCACATGTGGCTACTGAGCATTTGAAATGTGGTGATTCAACTGAGAAACTGAACTTCAGACTTTAATTTCAACAGCCCCAAGAGGCTAGTAGCTACCCTACTGGACAATGTGAATGCAGAGCAAATCCCAGCTGGAGGTCACGCCAGCACCAGTTTCAAAGGCCACAGAGGCACAAGTGAAGCGGGAGGCTGGTTCCTGGCAGGGTGTGTTGGAGAAGAATCTGGTGAGGTGCTAAGCTGACAATAAGAGATTAACTCTGAGATTTACAAAGGTTCAATATTTCTAACAATGCTTACCACAAAAAAAACATCAACTCCTCTTTTCTGGATTCCTTTGTTTCAAAGCTTGCATCATACAAAGCATAGCGACAATCTTTTTCAGGAAGCATTCCCACAAAATGCTTGAAAGGATCCGTTATGGTTACACCGATATCTCCAACCAAGATCTCTTTGCCTTCTTCTACAATGATGCACTTTTTGTCTGCGCTGAGACAAAAAATGACAGCTTTCTTTCTTTTCTTGATTTCTTCTGGTGTGGAGCACTTCCGAACTTTCATGTCATAAAAAATGCGACATACTTCATCAGCAACTTGCACTCCTGAGGCCTAGAATGAGAGGGGAAAAAATCATAAGGAGGCTTACAGTTTTTATCATGCCAAATACAAAACACTACGTAACTTTTGGTTCATAGACTGGCATACACTTAAATTTTTTTAGGTATATTTACCATCTAATAGGAAGACTAGAAAATTTGAGCTGCAAACACTAATTTCAGTCATTAAACTTTTAAAAAGATTACATATCTAAGCCATTCATCACTATTATGCGGGAATAAGGGAAGATTCAGCTACAGCAGCTCCTCCAACCCTGAAACCTAGCAAGCAGTGCTTCCTGGGGTGCTGAATTAGTTTCTTCTTATACAGGTTGCTCAGAGCCCTGACTAGGGCAGTCATCTCCCCAGTTTGGGTGTTAATAATACCCGAAATTCTTTTCATAACGAATAATAGATGGTCAGAGTGGCTGGGTTGAGAAAATTCCACTACTACAGCACATACTTCACTAATAAAAGAATTGAAAGATCTTTGTTCTACTAACATGTCAAAATTATATGATTAATCCAGTAACATATCAGTCACATACCTGTAAAATTTCATTTATAAAATCTCCAAGTTTTAAATTAAAATTAGAATAAATGAGACTGCTAGGAGACTAGATCTTAATCGTTCCCACCACAAGAAAAGAAATGATAATTATGTGATGTGATAGAAGTGTTAGCTAACCTACGGTGGTAATCATATTGCAATATATAAATGAATCAAAAATCAACACCTTGTAAACCCTAAGCTTACATAATGTTATATGTCGATTATATCTTGATTAAAAATAAATAAATATTTACTGCTATAACAAAGAGGATAGCTTAATTTAGGATTATACTGACTACAGAAAATAACCTTTTACCATGTTATACTTGCTATTCCAAAATGAAGAAGTGGTTACATAAGATCTTGATAACCAAAGATCTAAAATCACTTTTTGATCTTTTCAACTTCTTTAAGGAATGTGCCATTTCCATTAACTTTATAATTTTTTATGCTTCATTAACTACTTTGGTTTGCATGTTAGCTTTTCTAAAGCAAGACTTATAAACTTAATAGAATTTAAATACTAAACAATGCCAAAATGTTAATGATACCCAAACTTAACATCACACCATTTGATTAAACATAAATGCGTGTGAGATGAAAAAATAACCTGCACACTAGGAAAAAATATTTGCAAATCGTATACCCAATCAGGAACTTGCATCCAGAATATATAAAGAAACCTTATAACAACAATAAAAAAGACAACCCAATTTAAAAATGGGCAAGCAATTTGAATAGACATTTATCCAAAGAAGATTTTTTAAAAACGGTCAAGAAGCACTTGGAAAAAAACGCTCAGCACCATTAGTCATTAGGTAAGTGCACATCAACACCACAATGAAAAACTACTTCACACCCACCGGGATGGCTGTGGACAGAAACTAATGTTGGTGAGGCTGTTGAGAAACTAGGGCCCTTAAATGTTGCTGAAAGAACTACAACAATGGTGCAGCCGCTTCAGGAAACCATCTTGCAGCTCCTCAAAACATTAAACATGGAGTTAACACACAGCAACACCACTCCTCAGCGTAGACACAGGAGAAATGAAAACATATGTCCATACAAAAACCTGTGCGTGAAAGTTCATAGCAGCATTATTTCTAACCGCCAAAAAGTAGAAAGAATCCAATGTTTATCAGCTGATGAATAAACAAAATGTGGCATATCCATACAATGGAATATTATTCATCCATAACAGAATGAGGTGCTGATACCCGCTACACGACACATGAACCTTGAAAAGCACCATGCTAAGTAAAGGCCCAGACATACGAGGCCACATTGCTCACAAGTCTATTCCCTGAAATGTTGAAAACAGTCAAATCCATGGACAGGAAGCAGATTAGTGGTTTCCAGTGGCAAAGGGGAGAGGGAATGCAGAGTGACTACTAGTGGGACGGGCATCTTTTTGGAGTGATGGAATGTTCTGGAATTTGATAGTGGTGATGGATGCTCAACTCTGGAAACATACTGAAAATCAGCGAACTGTACTTTATGATATGTGAATTATATCTCAATAAAGTTGTTACTTAAAAAGGCATGTAAGGGGCTTCCCTTGTGGCGCAGTGGTTGGGAGTCCGCCTGCCGATGCAGGGGATACGGGTTCGAGCCCCGGTCCGGGAAGATCCCACATGCCGCAGAGCGGCTAGGCCCGTGAGCCATGGCCGCTGAGCCTGCACGTCCAGAACCTGTGCTCCGCAACGGGAGAGGCCGCAACAGTGAGAGGCCCGCGTACCGCAAAAAAAAAAAAAAAAAAAAAAAAAAAAGAAAAGAAAAATCCATGTAAGAATTCTGGGGGTTAAAATACACAAAGATCCTAGCAGTTACTTAGTATTAAGGTAACTGGGCCACTTAATCATCTCATTGATTAAAAGAGCTCACCTCAATCCCATCTAATCTAATCTACATCTAATCATAATCCACTTCAATCCTACCTAATCTAATCCTAAATGAACATTTTACTCTAACAAAGAGGAATATATAGAAAATTAAGGCTAGAAAACTACCTCCAAAGTTACACAATCTTACCGCTTTCCCATTTTTAAAAAATACTACCTTAAACCTTCTTTTACTGCTTTAGGAGTAGTATTGTTCTGATCTTCACAGTTCATCTATGGAAAGCAAGTTAAGAATCTTTATTTTGATTTTTTGAATAGAGATGAATAAAATGTTCAAAGTGACAAAAATTAACAAGGAATTAGAAACAGACCCTAATTCCTCTAACTCCCTAGTCCATAACTGGTGATTTGTAAATCACATTTGACTAATCCATCTTTAAAAGCATGAAGGAAACATGTGAAGCCTTGAATCCAACCAATTAATATTTGAATGTATCTGTCAATATCTAAGTGAAGTATTTCAAACAACACTCAATTCCGACTTGGAAATTAAATTAATTACGTATCAGTAATTGAAAACAGAAAGTAAATGTGCATCCTGCAATCATAATGCAACTAACCTCCGTCAAATCTGGCTGTAACTTACAGGCACCTTAAAAGCCTCAGTAAGGAAGAATTTTGGCTTTTTTCTATCTGAAATGAGGAATATGGAGGTTTCTGATGAGGGGAATACTAGAGACATTTATGCTTGAGGAAACTAACACCAAAGACTGTGAAGGAGAAACTGGCAAAGACACTGGAAGCAGGAAGACTACGTCTGAGGCAACTGCCAATATCCAGAGAAAGCTCTGAACTACAGCAGTGCTGCTGAAAACAAAAACAAATCCAAGGACATTTCAAAGCAGAGCCAATACAGCTGAGAGAAACAGTACAGAAGAGCATCAAAGACGACCCTGGATGGATTCTCCAGACTGGTGACTAGAAAGACTGATGGATAAACAGAAGGGGGAGGATGGACACAGTTTAACACATTAATCTTGAAGAATGTGCAAGACATCTAGGTGGAGATGACCAGTTAGTAACTGGAAACAGCACAAATCTAATAGGAAGGCTCCACTTAATCGGTATTTTGGACCAAAGTCAATACCACGGAGGCATATCAACATTAAGTAGCAAAAGAGAAACAAGTCAATGGAATTAAGAAGAAATTATCAGAAGGCTAAGAAGAAAAAGTAAGAAGGGGGAAAAGACCATCCTGGAAGCCAAGAGAAAATATTTCCAGAAGGGAGGTCAGCAATACCAGAAACTGTAAAGTTCGAGAATGACTGGAAACGGACCACTGGGCTTGACGACTGGGCCTCTGAGCATTTCAGGAGACAGAGGGATGGGCAGGAATCCAGGGCAGTGGGCTGGGGATGCACAGGGAACTGAGGTACAGCAGACAGGATGGCTGATGGCGAAGGGAAGGGGAGGACTGAACGCTGACTTCCAATGCATGTAAGTTGTCTTCCACTGGGGAGATGCGGCCACACTAACAGTTTAAGAGCTTGAAGGAACAAGAGAAAGAAAGCCAAACCCTAAAGAAAAAGAAAAAAATACTAATATTGAGTACTTCTATTGTCACACACTTCTAAATCACCATTCTATGAGCTAGCTACCATTACTGCTTGCATCCTACAGATGGGGAAATTGAGGCATAGAAAGATTAAGTAACTTGGCCAGGGTCACACAGAAACTGACAGAAGAACTGAGGTTTGAACTCAGGCGATTTGGCTCCAGAGGATACTTAACCACTCAAACAACAGTCAGAATCCTAATGAGACTGACGAGATGCAGGGCACAGATGCACGAGTCAGTCTTAGGAAAGACTATGCCTTTATTCCTCTAAAATAGGAAGAGGGAGGGTAAAGGTTTAGAATAGCTATGATGGGTAGTTCCAAAGGGAATCCCCTAAGGACCAGCAAAGGGATCCGAGGACCCCACAGGTTCAGTGAGGTCAGAGAGGCAACGGTTGAGCAATCTGGCAGAAAGCAGATGCTGATGGCGGTGTTGGTGGAAAGGAAGGACTCTGCATTCTCCTGAGGTATCCACGCTCGAGGTTTCCATCACCTAATCCAAAGGACTCGCACGGTGTTCAGATTTCTGCCTTTCTGAACTCACAGTCTTTACACCCAATTGCCTATCTAACATCTGCAGCTGGATGTTTCAAAGGGATCTGATGCTCAGCATGTCCAAAATCTGATACAGGTTGGTCTCCTTCTCATCAGTCTTCCTTTCCCAGTACACACCACCATCCCAGTTTCATATAAGCGCCAAACCTAAGAGACATCCTCAACAATCCTCTACCCTCACCTCACTTAGCCCTTTGAATTTCCAAGTTTTTCTCCAAGATATTCATTTCTCCCCATTTCTGTTGCCATTCTCCCAGCCCAAGCTACCACTGCCTATTACCGTAACTGTGCCAGTAACCTCTCAAGTCACTGCAGGGGAGGGAGACGAGGACATGCATGGACCCAGGAAGACCACGTTCTCCAGCCTTCCTCGCAAGCTCAGCTGGGGCCACAAGACTGAGCCCTGCTCGGTGAGAGGTGGTCACCGTGACAGGAAGCACCGCCAGGCCTGGCCCTTTAAAGCTGATCTTCAAGCTCTGCCTTCCCCTGCAAAGATGACCCTGGCAGACACACCTCAAGACAGAAGAGGGCTGCCCAACCCCACTGCACTGCACGACAGAGATAAACCTTTACTCTATTATTAGGCCACTGATATTTGGCGTTTAATTTGTCATCCCAAACACAACAGACTGCTCACGCACCCTGTGATCACCTCCACTCCCCCTAATTCATCCAGTGCACTGCAGCCACAGATCTGGAACAGGAATACCATCACCGTGCGTAAAACACTTCAGTGGCGGCTTTCCACTGCTCTGCGCAGGCGTGATCCGCCCACCTCTGCAGCCCTACCTTACAGCACCCGTGCTCGGAAGTTCAGGAAGCTCACTACCGGCCTTCTGTCAGTTGTCTGCATTCAGGCTCCCTCCCGGCTCGGGGCCTCTGCTCACTGTGCCTCATTCACTCTTTACACCTCAGATCAATTTTCACTTGGAAAACAAGTTGTTTGGGCCAAAACCACTATCACGCGCTTCCATGAGATCATATGCCTCTAGCCCATAGCACTTACTACAGCCTCAATGTCCTACCTTCAAGATTACTTGACTGTCTCCCCAAAGGGGCAGTAAGCTCCTTAAGACTATATGTCTGTCTTGTTCACTTTTGTGTTCCCTTGAGGAAATCAAGAATAAATCAGACCGTCAAGGGAGTGTACTGATTAGTGGAGAAGATAAAGAGCACATATAACTTCAATACTTGGTAAAACATTCACTATTCCTTGATAAACTCCAACAGAAGGGCGTTTAAAGAAGGTAGAGATCAAACTGGGGGCAGGGAGGGGATGCGGGTAAATCAAGGAGAGTTTCGTCCGGAAGGTGACTTAAAGCACTCCAGAATAAGGGGGCTGAAAGGATGAAAAGACAGTTCCTGACAAACAGAACGCGGTTCGTCCAGTATGAGAGGAGGAAACCAGGATGTGGACTGGGTTCGGGGGAGAGGCCACCAACGGCAGGCCCAGGAGTCTGGAGGCACTGGGTATTTTTTGGAAAATACACGAAGCCATGCATGAGAGAGCCAGGACAGGAGGAGACTGGGGCAAGGAGACAACCTAAAGGCCACTGCGGTCAGCAAGGCCGGGGCCATGAGGCCTCCACCAGCGTGGCAGGCACAGTACAAGGAGGAGGTGGTGAGGACATCCCCTGTGCTCCACAGCCGCTGGCTGGGAAGGGAAGACAGCGAGGAAGCAGACAGAATCAAGTGTTCAGGTCAGTGACCAGGAGGCTGACTGATATCACCAAATGCTCATTTTCTCTCATCTTCCCACTGCGGTGGCTTTAGGGGCTTCGATGTTAAACAAGTACGATTTCTTTACGACTACTAACACTGTAATACTAACTTTTGCCCTTGAAAGTAATTTAAAACATGCACGAGGCAACATGTACATTAGATTCAACTGTAATGAATAAAATATGCTTGAATTTGTTAGACCTTGATTTACTTAGTATATACTTGGAATACACTTGATATGGAAGATTAAACAACTGGTGCCTAGACTCTTGATAATGATTTTTATAAAGCTGGACTAAAATAAAACTGCGAGGGCAGACTGGGAAGGCAGGGGACACCACTCCTCCAGCCCGGCGCCTCTGCCACTGCTCCTCCATGGTCTCACGGGCACCAGCAGGGCTCTTCTTCCACCTTTGACTCTGGGGGGTGAACGGGAAAGCCTGGGGTACGGACTAGTGGGATGGAAAAAAGATAAACTACTCCTTAAGTAACTACAGTTTATTAACTTTTTTAGAGGCCAAAAGCAGATAACTTGATATTAAAGCACCAGAATTATGAGAGCAACAGCTCCACCCAAGCTTCCCCACTAACCAGCTGTGTCACCTCGGGCGTGTCATTTAACATCTCCTGAGTAAAGGAGTTCCTTCAACTGATTTACTTAGGGGCATGCACCAGGTCAGTAGGATCACCTGGGGATCCTGTTAAAATGCAGATTTTGCAGATTCTGATTCAGAATATCTGGGGTAGAGTCTGAGACTCTGCATTTCCAATCAGCCCCAGGTGACAATCCCTAAACTGTTGCTCTAAAATTTCAAGAAACATTAAAATCTTAGCTCATTGCTATTTTACTTCTTTGCCTACAAGTTTAACTTTTATAATGAAGCAGTAGTGATAGAGTACATTATAAAAACTAATAGGCCCAAAGTCAAAGCATTTTTTGAGCCACAGACTCCTGGTAAAGCCTATGGGTCCTTTCTCAACATGGTATTTCAATCAAAATAAAAGATACAGCATTTAAAAAAAACCAATTATATTGAAATACAGTTCATCTATCATGATGGTTAAGAATTCCTGTGAGTATTAAATTCTGTGGATTTGTTATCACATTTCAATGAATCTCTTAAAAACAGTTGTAACACTAATATTCAGAATCATTTGTTCACTGTGTTTTTTACCTAATAGAAAAGATCCTCTCCCATAAGTCTCAGTTTTCAGTATTTCTCTAAAATGTTAATTATTAACATTTTAACTGCTCAGCTGTCAAGAAATCCAAAGTTTATTTTTTAAAGCAAAACCAAATTCAGTTGCAATTTTAAATTTATTTCTAAAGAGTTATTTATATTCAACTGCAAAGTTTTAACAATAAAGACCATTAAAGGATACTTTGAAATAGGACCAAAATCTGCTGCACTGTTGGGAAAGAAAATCTTGAGAGCAAAAATAGATTGCTATTACAAGAGCCTTGTGATTACCTTAAAAAGATATGTTATCCACGACTTCAGTTTCTCTCTGTTCTGTACCAGTGACCACTGGAGAATAACAGTTGCTTTCAGAACTCCACCCCCATGTTAAAATAGTTGCTGTTAAATGATTCTTCACTTATTTTATCTCACGTGACTACCAGTTTTAACTTGTACCTGAAGCATAATGGATCTCAAACCTGAGTCTCCTCTGGCAGAGCTTGTGTAAAACACTGATTCAGAGATTAAATGCATAATGTACACAGAGGCACTGTCTTTATATTCAACATTCACCCAGTGTACGCTTCTTTAAATAAAGTTACTACTCACAAACAGAGGGGGAAGTAAAAGCTACAAAGACTATGAAACACTGGGTATTTTAAAGTTAAAACATCAACTCTCTCCACTTCTAGAGTAAGGGTGGTAATCTTTGAAAGAAGCTCAAGTTTTCTGATTCAATTATTGTAGACAACGGAACCAGGCCAAAAACGAAATGTGATGGCTTACAGCAGCCTACCTTTCAACAAAACTTCAGAAACAGTGGTCTATGTCTATACTACCAAACTCACGTAGGATGCCTGCTGGCTCCATAACTGATGCCAACTACACTTAACCCAATCCTCATTGGAGAAAACAGGAATGAAAGCTATTGTTTTGCCTCAGAAAATTATTAATTTTTAAAAAATTATTTTTCTAAGCTGAGCGTCTGAAACATTTGAAAGTAGAATACTGCATAGCAGACAAATACAGTTTCAAATTTACAAACACCTGGCAGAAAAAAATGGCATTAATTAGGTCCTTTCTCAACCTACCAACTCTTAAACACCCACCATAACTGCTAATCAAAGGAGTTGGGGAGTTTAAATGGGTTCACAATTATCCTTTATTTACACCATGCCTTGCACAAGGGCCAAGAGAATCAGAAAATTACTGACTACAGAATATTTAGGCTTTTGGCTACTACAACTGGTGCCTCTGAGCAATAATGATCACACAACAAATAAAATGAGAGTGACAAGTACTTCAGGGACATTTTTACATGTAAGATTTAAGAACCTCACAGATCCTGTGTCAAGATGGGAGGCAGAATACATACATTTAATTTATCTCCCTACCAAAAAGCCACTGAGAGTTCAAATAAGAATGAATGAAATTAGTTTGAGAAGCATTTAGGTCTCTAGATCCCGTCCTGAACTCCACTCTGCCGCCACCCCACTCCCTGGAATACTAGAGGTTATTCTCTGGGTAAACAGTATGTCTTTCTGGCTTAGTTATCATACTGAAAACAGGAAAATAGGTGGCCATATGCAAATGATGCTAAGACACTCCACCTCCAACACCACCTTGAAGCTGTGCTGAACAACAGAACTTTCTGTGATGATACAAATGTTCTCTGTCTGCACTGTCCAATATGGCAGCCACTACCACACACGGCTACTGAGCACATGAAATATGGCTAATACAACTGAGGATTTTAAATAGTTTAACATAAAATAACACATAAAATTAACTCAATATGTACCAAAATAGTATATATTGGGTAGACAAATCTATAAAACATATTACGTAGTTTTCTACCTTGGAAAAACACTATACTATTTAGCGTTATGGATGCCTCCTGTCCTCAGGAACCACCGTTACTATACTATGCAGTAAAATAATGCCCCCAAGGGCAAGGATTTCAACTCCAGTTTACTGTAATAATTATGGCCAACTATTTCTGGAGGTAAGGAAGCAATCTTGGGGGGATAAGAGACTTATAATAGACTCTTTTTTTGGCACGGGGATATTCTGAGTGTTAATTTGGAAGAGTCAAAACAACCAGACAGCTTAAAATTTGTATTTGAAACAGTAATTTCTACCTGTCCTCTGACGACCGCAACTACAGATTGAAAAACATACTGACATTCGCTGTATCTCTCCCCTTTCTTCCCGTGACTATTAAATGGATGAACAGCAAAGATATGAAGAACACAAAGGATGAGAACGGTCTTCTTTAACAGTCAAGATTGAGTCACACCACCTCTTACCATTATCCTCCGCACAACTATCAGCTACAGGTGTGAAGCAAAGGTCACAAGGATGAAAACTGGGGCCTGCTGTGGGGCGAGCTAACAGGCTCTGCCTTAAAATCTGTCCCTGCCCAGTAAGTAAAGATCAGTCAGGCAAGCACACAGCAAATCCTCCATCCCTTGATAAGCCCAAAATGTCCACAGCTGCTGAGTACAGTTTTCTAGACCGTGCCTGGCCAAGGGGGCCAAGAAAGAGCTAAATTGAGCCCCTGCTCCACTAGCCGAGAGGCGCCTCTGCAGGGCTGCGAAGCTGGCAGCAGCGCCATCTGCCTGCCTCCTGGGGCTGCGCCACCGAGGGAAGCGCCGTTCTGTCGTTTGCGCAGTCACTACACAGGCCAGCAGCGAGCCAGAAAATGTTCCTAGTTAACCCTCTGCCCTGATACACTAGCTCATCCCCCAAAGCCAGGGTGACTAAACTGTTAAATTTACAGCCAATTTCCACTTGTAGAAGTCCTTCATTCACCTCACAGCAAAGTACAGACAATGTCCTTGAGACAGCCTATGTAGACCAAACAGCAACTCTCTACTAGCTGCATGTTAATGTTTAGAGTTCCACGAAAACCATTTTATGGTTACACCTTACTTGGTAAGGAAAAAAACTCATTCAATAACCTAAATTCTAGGAACCACCACCCACAGAAAAAAACCCGCCACCAAAAGAAAAATAACTTACAGAAAAATCATCTCAACAGCCAAAATAGATTAGATAGAATAAAGGCCCAGTTGCTAAACATCTGTCTCACTCCGATTGTATGCAGTCTTATTTACAGACAGTCTTACTAGGTGTAACAGGTTCCCCACCTGCTGGGAGGCTGAGGCAGGGAGTCGGAAAGGCAGGGCAGGAACAATAAGGAGTTCCATAAACCTGACGGAGAAAGTAACATCCCCCATTTCTCCCCCCACCCGCCTCAAATCTAGATAGAAAAATGGGAGGGGGCCCGAGCAACCAAGGGATAGAAGCACACTGGCAAAAAGTCCTAGGTCTTTCCTGTTTTCTTTCAAGTGCCCAATTTCCTTCAGGATAAAATCCATGCCAAGCACTTTATGCCCTATCTTTCCAGCTTCCTTTCCCACTTCTCCCTGACGTGCACCCCGTAATTCCAGTCATGCACGACCTCTGGGATTCCCTGAATACACCACATTCTCTAGTGATACTTCACCTTCCTCCTCTGCCGCCGGCCAAGTCCTTCAGGGCTCAGCTCAGGCCTCCCCTCTGGGAAGGAAATGCTTACTTGGCCTCTCAACCACCATATGCTAACACAGAGGACGATTATTTCCATCACAGAATCATCAACGACTGTGATGAACTTTCTATTGGGTGTCTCATTCTCTAGACTGTGCTCCTTAAGGGCAAGAACTAACAGTATCATTTTTTCTCCAACCCTATTCTACCTAAGAAATATCAGCTACTTTATAAGGTTTTGAAAAATGATTATCCCTTAAAATTTTTATGAAATGTTGTATTTTTTCCCCATTCTTTATGATACAATTCTTCAGTTTACACCAAGGAAAATACTACATCTCAAAACTTTAGGGTTTTCTGAAAGAAACAAAGCGAAAAACTTCTAAGCAATTTTCATTGATCTCCACAGAATATTTTGGTCCTGATCAGACCTGCTATTATTTTCTTTTTCCTAAAAATACAGAACTTCAGACCTCTGACATACTGTTTGCATATATTTATAATGTTTATCTTTTAGATTCCTCATAACTGACAAAAACAACTTGTAAAGAAGGAAAATTTTTACATCATTTGATTTTATAAGGACAACTCACTGCATATCACATCATGGAACCATGAATGTACTTGCGATGATGATGAAACTGAAAGACATTTTTTTTGAGCTATAACTGACACAGCATTGTTAGGTCACAACAACATACCTGTTGTTTCAAGTGTACAACATAATGATTCAGTATTTGTATACACTGTGAGATGATCACCATAATAAGTCTAGTTAGCATCTATCACCACACGTCGTTACAATTTTCCTTCTTGTGATGAGAACTTTTAAGATCTACTCTTTTAGCAACTTTCAAATCTACAATAAGTACTATTACAATATTATAGTCACCATGCTGTACATCACATCCCCAGAACTTATTTATTTTATAATAGAAGTTTGTACCTTTTGACCACCTTCACCCATTTTGCCCACCACCCTGCCTCTGGCAACCACCAATTTGTTCTCTTTATCTATGAGTTTGGGTTTTTTTCTTTAGATTCCACATATAATTGAGATCATAAGGTATTTGTTTTCCTCTGTTTGACTTATTTCACTTAGCTTAATGCCTTCAAGCTACATCCATGTTGCTGCAAGTGGCAAAATCTCCTTTTTTATGGCTAAATAATATTCCATTTATGTATTTATATATGTGTGCACATTTTCTTTATTCACTTAACCATCAATGAACACTTAGGTTGCTTCTATGCCTTGGCTATTGTAAATAATGTTGCAATGAACAAGGGGTTGCATACATCTTTTATTCCTTTGCATAAATACCCAGAAGTGGAGCTGATGGATCATACGGTAGTTCTTTAATTTTTAATTAAATTAAAAAATCAGTATGAGGAATCTTCATACTGATTTCCATAATGGCTGAACCAATTTACATTCCCCCCAATAGTGCACAAGGGTTCCCTTTTCTTCACATCCTCACCAACACTTGTTATTTCTGTCTTTTTTATAACTGACATTCTAATGCATATATGGTCAATTAATTTATGTCAAAGGAGCCAAGAATAAAAAGTTGACCCTTGAACACCTTGGAGGTTAGGGGTACTGACCCTCTGCACAACTGAAAATCTGCATATAATTTTATAGTCAGCCCTCCAAGTCCATGGTTCCACATTGGTGGATTCAACCAACCACGGATCGTGTAGTACTACAGCACATATTTACTGAAAAAATCCACCTCTAAGTGGACCTGTGCAGTTCAAACCCATGCTATTCAAGGGTCAACTGTACAATGGGAAAGGACAATCTCTTTTAATAAATGGTTTTGGGAAAAGTGGACAGCCACGTACAGAAGAATGACACTGGACCGCTATCTTATAGCATAAGGAAATTAACTCAAAAAATAGATTAAAGACTTGAATGGAAGATATGAAATTGCAAATCTCCTAAAATAAAACACAGATGGTAAGCTCTTCGACATAGGTCTTGGTGATGATTTTTCTGGATCTGACTCCAAAAACCAAAAGCAACAAAAGCAAAAATCAGTAAGTGGAACTATATCAAATGAAAACACTTCTGCACAGCAAAGCAAACCATCAACAAAATGAAAAGGCAATCTATTGAATGGGAGAAAATGTTTGCAAATCAGGTATCTGATAAGGTACATATCCAAAATATGTAAAGAACTCACTCACATACAACTCAGTAACAACAAAAAAAATTCAATTAAAAAATGAGCAGAGGCTCTGAATACACATTTTTCCAAAGACATAAAGATGGCCAAGAAGTACGTGAAAAGGTGCTCAACATCACTAATCATCAGGGAAACAATCAAAACCACCATGAGACATCACCTCAACTCTTGGTATCTTTATCAATGCCCTCTGCCTAACACATACACACAATCCCCCATCTACCCGGAACCGAAGCTGTTTAATAAATGTTTATTTAATCAACGTAAGTTTTCTACTTAATATTCTGTTCTAAAGGTCACAAATATACACTTTTTATTTCTAAAACTGATATGTAAGCATCACTTAATTTCAGAATAAATGCTAGATAAGAGACATTAATGTATACAGTATTCAATATGCAAAGAGTATGACCTTTAAGAAGTCAATATCCCATAAAACAAACTGACACATTTCAAAATTTCTGCAATCCCCTCCCCTGTTAAATAGCCATTTGATTCTGCAGTTGAAAAAATTTAAAAAGCACTACTTAATAATAAGATATATCTATTAGTGGTTTTATCCAAGGTGGAGAGAATGACTGTTTCAAGCACTTATTAATATTAGGGAGAAAAAGATCTCCACAATATTTTGCCTCACCTTTCACTAAGATAGGAAACAAAGAATACATTCCTAAACTGGGGAATGGAATACTGTTTGCAACAAAAGGAACAAACTGCTGATGTACAAATACCTTATCCTAAGTGAAAAGAACCCAGACTCAAAGGTTATGACTGCACAATTCCATTTATATGATACTCGTGCAAAGGTGAAAGAAACTACAGGGACAAAGAACAGATCAGTGAGTCAGCTCTACACACCACCAGTCCCTCCCATCAGGAAACTTGCATAAGCCTCTTAGATAGCCTCATCCACCAGAGGGCAGACAGAAGAAGTAAGAAGAACTACAATCCTGCAGCCTGTGGAACAAAAACCACATTCACAGAAAGACAGACAAGATGAAAAGGCAGAGAGCTATGTACCAGATGAAGGAACAAGATAAAACCCCAGAAAAACAACTAAATGAAATAGAGATAGGCAACCTTCCAGAAAAAGGATTCAGAATAATGATAGTGAAAATGATCCAGGGGGCTTCCCTGGTGGCGCAGTGGTTGGGAGTCCACCTGCCCATGCAGGGGGCGCGGGTTCGTGCCCCGGTCCAGGAGGATCCCGCGTGCCGCCGAGCAGCTGGGCCCGTGAGCCATGGCCGCTGGGCCTACGCGTCTGGAGCCTGTGCTCTGCGACAGGAGAGGCCACAGCAGTGAGAGGCCAGCGTACCGGGGGAAAAAAAAAAAAAAAAGTGATCCAGGACCTCGGAAAAAGAATGGAGGCAAAGATTGAGTAGATGCAAGAAATGTTTAACAAAGATCTAGAAGAATTAAAAACAAACAGAGATGAACAATGCAATAACTGAAATGAAAACTACACTAGAAGGAATCAATAGCAGAATAACTGAGGCAGAAGAACGGGTAAGTGGCCTGGAAGACAGAATGGTGGAATTCACTGCTGCAGAACAGAATAAAGAAAAAAGAATGAAAAGAAATGAAGACAGCCTAAGAGACCTCTAGGACAACATTAAACTCAACAACATTCGCATTATAGGGGTCACAGAAGGAGAAGAGAGAGAGAAAGGACCAGAGAAAATATTTCAAGAGATTATAGTCGAAAACTTCCCTAACATGGGAAAGGAAATAGCCACCCAAGTCCAGGAAGTGCAGCAAGTCCCATACAGGATAAACCCAAGGAGAAACACGCCGAGGCACACAGTAATCAAATTGGCAAACATTAAAGACAAAGAAAACTTATTGAAAGCAGCAAGGGAAAAATGACAAATAACATACAAGGGAACTCCCATAAGGTTAACAGCTGATTTCTCAGCAGAAACTCTACAAGCCCGAAGGGAGTGGCATGATACACTGAAAGTGATGAAAGGGAAGAACCTACAACCAAGATTACTCTACCTGGCAAGGATCTCATTCAGATTCGATGGAGAAATCAAAAGCTTTACAGACAAGCAAAAGCTAAGAGAATTCAGCACCACCAAACCAGCTCCACAACAAATGCTAAAGGAACTTCTCTAAGTGGGAAACACAAGAGAAGAAAAGGACGTACAAAAACAAACCCAAAACAATTAAGAAAATGGTCATAGGAACATACATATTGATAATTACCTTAAATGTGAATGGATTAAATGTTCCAACCAAAAGACACAGACTTGCTGAATGGATACAAAAACAAGACCCATATATATGCTGTCTACAAGAGACCCACTTCAGACATAGGGACACATTCAGACTGAAAGTGAGGGGTTGGAAAAAGATATTCCATGCAAATGGAAATCAAAAGAAAGCTGGAGTAGCAATACTCAGATAAAATAGTCTTTAAAAAAAAGAATGTTACAAGAGATAAGGAATGACACTACATAATGATCAAGGGATCAATCCAAGAAGGTAAAACAACTATAAATATATATGCACCAAACACAGGAGCACCTCAATACATAAGGCAACTGCTAACAGCTATAAAAGAGGAAATCAACAGTAACACAATAATAGTGGGGACTTTTAACACCTCACTTACACCAATGGACAGATCATCCAAAATGAAAATAAATAAGGAAACAGAAGCTTTAAATGACACAATAGACCAGATAGATTTAATTGATATTTATAGGACATTCCATCCAAAAACAGCAGATTACACTTCCTTCTCAAGTGCACACGGAACATTCTCCAGGATAGATCACATCTTGGGTCACAAATCAAGCCTCAGTAAATTTAAGAAAACTGAAATCATATCAAGCATCTTTTCTGGCCACAACGCTATGAGATTAGAAATGAATTACAGGGAAAAAAACATAAAAAACACAAACAAATGGAGGCTAAACAATATGTTACTAAATACCAAGAGATCACTGAAGAAATCAAAGAGGAAATCAAAAAATACCTAGAGACAAATGACAATGAAAACACGACGATCCAAAACCTATGAGATGCAGCAAAAGTAGTTCTAAGAGGGAAGTTTATAGCTATACAAGCCTACCTCAAGAAACAAGAAAAATCTCAAATAAACAATCTAAATTTACACCTAAAGCAATTAGAGAAAGAAGAACAAACAAAACCCAAAGTTAGCAGAAGGAAAGAAATCATAAAGATCAGAGCAGAAATAAACGAAATAGAAACAAAGAAAACAACAGCAAAAATCAATAAAACAAAAAGCTGGTTCTTTGAGAAGATAAACAAAATTGATAAACCATTAGCCAGACTCATCAAGAAAAAGAGGAGAGGACTGAAATCAATAAAATTAGAAATGAAACAGGAGAAGTTACAACAGACACCACAGAAATACAAAGCATCCTAAGAGACTACTACAAGCAACTCTATGCCAATAAAGTGGACAACCTGGAAGAAATGGACAAATTGTTAGAAAGGTATAACCTTCCAAGACTGAACCAGGAAGAAATAGAAAATATGAACAGACCAATCACAAGTAATGAAATTGAAACTGTGATTAACAATCTTCCAACAAACAAACGTCCAGGACCAGATGGCTTCACAGGTGAATTCTATCAAACATTTAGAGAAGAGATAACACCCATCCTTCTCAAACTCTTCCAAAAAATTGCAGAGGAAGGAACACACCCAAACTCATTCTATGAGGCCACCATCACCCTGATACCAAAACCAGACAAAGATACTACAAAAAAAGAAAATTACAGACCAATATCATTGATGAATATAGATGCAAAAATCCTCAACAAAATACTAGCAAACCGAATCCAACAACACACTGAAAGGATTGTACACCATGATCAAGTGGGATTTATCCCAGGGATGCAAGGATTCTTCAATATACACAAATCAATCAATGTGATACACCATATTAACAAATTGAAGAATAAAAACCATATGATCATCTCAATAGATGGCAGAAAAAGCTTTTGGCAATATTCAACACCCATTTATGATAAAAACTCTCCAGAAAGTGGGCATAGAGGGAACCTATCTCAACATAATAAAGGCCATATATGACAAACCCACAGCAAACATCATTCTCAATGGTGAAAAACTGAAAGCATTTCCTCTAAGATCAGGAACAAGACAAGGATGTCCACTCTCACCACTATTATTCAACATAGTTTTGGAAGGCCTAGCCACAGCAATCAGAGAAGAATAACAAATAAAAAGAATACAAATTGGAAAAGAAGAAGTAAAACTGTCACTGTCTGCAAATGACATGACACTATACATACAGAATCCTAAAGATGTCATCAGAAAACTACTAGAGCTAATCAATGAATTTGGTAAAGTTGCAGGATACAAAATTAATGCACAGAACTCTCTTGCATTCCTATACACTAATGATGAAAAATCTGAAAGAGAAATTAAAGAAACAATCCCATTCACCATTGCAACAAAAAGAATAAAATACCTAGGAATAAACCTACCTAGGGAGACTAAAGACCTGTATGCAGAAAACTATAAGACACTGATGAAAGAAATTAAAGATGATACCAACAGATGGAGAGATACACCATGTTCTTGGACTGGAAGAATCAATACTGTGAAAATGACTATACACCCAAAGCAATCTACAGATTAAATGCAATCCCTATCAAATTACCAATGGCATTTTTTACAGAACTAGAACAAAAAAACCTTAAAATTTGTATGGACACACAAAAGACCCCAAATAGCCAAAGCAATCTTGAGGGAAAAAAACGGAGCTGGAGGAATCAGACTCCCTGACTTCAGACTATATTATAAAGCTACAGTAATCAAGAAAATATGGTACTGGCACAAAAACAGAAACATAGATCAATGGAACAAGATAGAACGCCCACAGATAAACCCACACACCTATGGTCAACTAATCTATGACAAAGGAGGCAAGGATACACAATGGAGAAAAGACAGTCTCTTCAATAAGTGGTGTTGGGAAAACTGGACAGCTACATGTAAAAGAATGAAATTAGAACACTCTGTACGTAACACCATACACAAAAATAAACTCAAAATGGATTCGAGACCTAAATGTAAGACCGGACACTATAAAACTCTTAGAGGAAAACATAGGAAGAACACTCTTTGACATAAATCACAGCAAGATCTTTTTTGAACCATCTCCTAGAGTAATGGAAATAAAAACAAAAATAAACAAATGGGACCTAATGAAACTTCAAAGCTTTTGCACAGCAAAGGAAACCATACTCAAGACAAAAAGACAACCTTCAGAATGGGAGAAAAGATTTGCAAACGAATCAACGGACAAAGGATTAATCTCCAAAATATATAAACAGCTCATGCAGCTCAATATTAAAAAAACAAAGAACCCAATCCAAAAATGGGCAGAAGACGTAAATAGACATTTCTCCAAAGAAGCCATACAGATGGCCAAGAAGCACATGAAAAGCTGCTCAACATCACTAATTATTAGAGAAATGCAAATCAGAACTACAATGAGGTATCACCTCACACCAGTTAGAATGGGCATCATCAGAAAATCTACAAACAACAAATGCTAGAGAGGGTGTGGAGAAAAGGGAACCCTCTTGCACTGTTGGTGGGAATGTAAATTGATACAGCTACTATGGAGAACAGTATGGAGGCTCCTTAAAAAACTGAAAATAGAATTACCATGTGACCCAGCAATCCCACTACTGGGCATATACCCAGAGAAAACCATAATTCAAAAAGACACATGCACCCCAATGTTCATTGCAGCACTATTTACAATAGCCAGGTCATGGAAGCAACCTAAATGCCCATCGACAGACGAATGGATAAAGAAGATGTGGTACATATACACAATGGAATATTACTCAATAAAAAGGAATGAAATTGGGTCATTTGTAGAGACGTGGGTGCATCTGGTGACTGTCATACAGAGTGAAGTAAGTCAGAAAGAGAAAAACAAATATCGTATATTAACGCATATATGTGGAACCTAGAAAAATGGTACAGATGAACTGGTTTGCAGGGCAGAAAATGAGACACAGATGTAGAGAACAAATGTATGGACACCAAGGGGGGAAAGCGGCGGGGGTGGGGTGTGTGTGCTGAATTGGGCAATTGGGATTGACATGTATACACTGATGTGTATAAAATTGATGACTAATAAGAACCTGCTGTATAAAAAAATAAATTTAAAATTTTTTTAAAAAAAGAACATCAGTGGTTGTTGGGGATTGGAGGAGGTATTAATATGGGCACTTTTTTGGAGTGAAGGAACTATTCTATATTTTGATTGTGGTGGTAGTTACACAACTGTATATGGCCAAAATCTGCAGAACTTACACTAAAAATGGTGAATTTTACTTTACGTAAATTATCCTAAATGGAAAAAATATACATTACTTTTAGTTTTTACTTCAAGAGCAACAATGTAAAAAACACTCTAGTCCCTTTTGAGAAAGATAATACTGAACACACCATAAGCTAATGGTAAACGATGTTGTCTTAGCTTAACAACTTGGCTTCTCTGGAGGATGAGCTAGCATGTCAGTGAACCGAAGACAGGAAGCAGACTTGATGCTGTTGGTTAACTGATCTACCTTTGTTCCGTGGTCACACTCAGTTTCTAAGCCCTACCAAATTCCTCCTTAAATGTGTATTTCAAATCTATTCCTTCTCATCTACTCTTCAAATCTCCTATCACGCCCAAGATTAAAAATCTTCACCAATTCCCAAGCACCCACAAAAGTCCGAATTCATTAACACAGCATAAGAGGCCCTTTATTATCTGAACCAACCTACCCTTCCAGATTTATCTTCCACCACAGGCAACGATATTACTCACTGTTACCTTTCAGGAAGCAATTTGGCCATTTTCACCAAGAGCCTTAAAAAAATCTAAACTCTTTGACCCTTTAACCTAGTATTCCTACTTCAAGGAATTTATTCTGGGGAAATAATCTGCATAATACTAAAAATGAGACAGTCCAAATAAAAACAGAAGAATTACTAAGAAAATCATAATATATCCACAGGATAGCTTGTGATACAGCTGTTAAAATTATGTTTATGGTAAGCTTTTAATGACATGGGGGAAATAATTATGATTTGGTTTAAGTGAAAAAATAAGCTAGATATAAAGTTTTATGTACAGTAAAATACATAGAGGAAAAAGAAATTTCATCTCTAACAGTGGGAATATAAGTGACTTTATCTACTCCCTAGTTTCCTCTATTTTCCAAGTTTTCTATGATGAGCAAATTTTAAAAATCAGAAATATATACACACAAACACCAAAATTTGACTCAGTAACTGCATACCTAGGACTCTATTTTGAACAAACAATGCCAATGAAGGCAAAGATTTATGCTCAAGGATGACTGGGCACTACTTACAATACGGATTAAAATCTAACAGGAAGATGATTTAATACCATCACTGTATATGCATAATACCATTACAGTTTAAATAGTTTTTACAGATATATTTAACACACCATAAAATTGACCCATTTAAAGTGTAAATTCAGTGGGCTTTAGTATATTCACATTGTGCATCCATCACAGTCTAGTTTTAGAACATTCTGAACACCTTAAAAAGAAACCCAGTACTCATGAACAATCACTCCTCTTTTCCATTCTTACCAACCCCAAACCTAGCCAACCACAAATTTACTTCCTGTCTCTATGTATCTGCCAATCCTGGATATGCTATATAAATGGAATCATACAACATGCAGTCTTTTTCTGACTGGCTTCTTTCACTTTACATGTGTTAAGGTTCATCCATGTCATAGCATGTATCAGTACATCATTTATTTTACTGACAAATAATACTCCATTGTACAGATATACTACATTTTATCTATCCAATCATCAGTCGATGGACATCTGGGTTGTTTCCACTTTGAGGCTATTATGAATAACACTATGAACATTCATGTACAAGTTTTTATGTGGACATGTGTTTTCATTTCACTTGGTATATAACTAGGAGTGAAACTGCTGGGTCATTTGGTAACGCCTAAGTTTAACTTCTTGAGGAAATGTCAAACCGTTTTCCAAAATGGCTGCACCATTTTACATTCCCACCAGCAACATATGTGGGAGGGTTCCAACTTCCCCATGCCCTTGCCAACATGTTAGTTTTTTTACAGCCATCCTAGTGGGTATGAAATAGGATCTCACTATGTTTTGATCTGCATTTCCTAGTGGCTAATGATTTTGAGCATATTTTCATGAGCTTATTGACCATCTGTGTATCTTCCTTTAGAAAAATGTCTATTCAAAGCCTTTGCCCATATAATTCAGTTGTCTTTTTATTGTTGAGTTGTAAGAGTTCTTCATATATTCTGCAAGTTCCTTGTCAGACATATGATTTGCAAATATTTTCTCCCATTCTCTGGGTTGTCTTTTCCACTTTCTCAATGGTGTTCTTCGATGCAAAAAAGTTTTCAATTCTCATAAAGTCCAATTTACCTATTTTTCTCTTGGCACCTGTGCTTTTGGTGTCACTGCCTAAAAATACCACGAAAATTGTCCAAAAAACACTGCCTAATCCAAGTTCACAAAGATTTATGCCTATGTTTTCTTCTAGGAGTTTTATAGCTTTAGCTCTTATATTTAGGTCTATGACCCATTTTGAGTTAAATTTTGTATATAGTGTGAAGCAGGGATCCAAATTCATTCATGTGGACATCACCTGTCCCAGCATCATTTGTTGAAGACGCTATTCGTTTCCCCATTAAATTAGCTTGACACCCTTGTCACATTGAGATGTGAGAAATAAAGGACATAAAACTGTTACAGATGAACTCAACTGTTTGAGAAAAATCTACATTGACATTCTCCAGATATTCACTATCTCCCTTATTTCCATTATAGTACTTATTACAATCTCCAATTATCTTATTTATTTACTGATTTCTTACCTGTCTCCCCCATGAGAATGTATATTCCATAGGAAAAGGGACTTTGTCTTGTACACTGTTGAATCTCTAGAACCTACAACAGTACTTGATTCCCAGAAGGTACCTAACACTTATTTATTGAAAGAATGAGCATATGTTTAAAGTGGCCTGAAAGAAAGTGCACCAAATGCACTTTGGATAGGGCTGTCATTACAACTCAATTTTCCTTAATGTTATATAACGAACATACATTATTATTACAATCAGATGTGAAGATATTTTAAAGATCTGTAATACTTCTGCATCAATTTGTTGTTCCTCAAAGTTCCAAGAACCTCAATTTTTTTTTTTTTTTTTGCGGTACGCGGGCCTCTCACTGTTGTGGCCTCTCCCATTGCGGAGCACAGGCTCCAGACGCACAGGCTCAGCAGCCATGGCTCATGGGCCCAGCCGCTCTGCGGCATGTGGGATCTTCCCGGACCGGGGCACGAACCCGTGTCCCATGCATCGGCAGGTGGACTCTCAACCACTGCGCCACTAGGGAAGCCCCAAGAACCTCAATTTTTGCCAAACTATTTTGGCTTCTTTTATATAGTACCCCAGCACAATGACACCACCAACTACCTAGTGGCTCAGGTCTAAATCTTCGGAATTATCTTTGATGTCTTTCTTTCCCCTATGCCACACACCCAAATGATCAGTAAGTCCGGTCAGCTCTTCCCCCAAATATACAATATCCAATCACTTCTCACTATCCCAGTACTAACAATCCTAATCCAAGCTACCACTGACTGATTGAATAATAGCAACCGTCAATCAGTTTTGTCCCCATTTGTACATCTAAATCCTATCTCACTCCACAACTTAACACCCTAACACCTCCCTACCACCAGACACCCGACAGCTTCCTGGTGCAGTCACCTTGGCTCACCCAGCTCTAGCTCCTGCCTACAGTCCATTTCCTACTTTTCTCCCTGCTTTTCACTGAATTCCAACTACACAAACCTTTTTTTGTCCCTGGCATGTCAAGCTCATTCTCTTCTCAAGGCCTTTCTACTTACAGAGTTCCTTCTACCTAAAATGCTCTTAACATGGCTAGCTAGCTCCTTCTTGCCATGCAAGTCTTAAGCTCAAATGTCACCCCAAGAGGACTTCCCTAAGAATCTACCCCAAGGTAACCAACTTTTCTAGTACTCCCTATTGATCACCCTATTTTTTTCACACCAGTTGCCATTACCTGACATGATCTTGTAATTTTTTGGTTGTCCCTCCCACCTGCCCACCTCCATTAGAATATAACTTCTACAAGGAATGGACTTTGTTTTTCTGTACTGTATGCCAAGTACCTGGGTCAGTTCTTGGCATATAATAACTTCTCAAATATTTATTGAATAGATGATTGCTATTCTAAACCTTGAGGGCAATGAACAACTGTGTTTCATTCTCCATTAATTACTTCAAGAAAAATATAACTATGAGTGGAAGACAAGATATTTTTACATCAAGGATCAAAATCACCTCAAAAGTCAAATTAAAAAGTTGATCATATATAATGACTCCAAGTAAAATAAAATTAGTTTAAAGAAATAATAAACAATTAGAAACATGTTTTTATGCACTCCTTCACCGTTTTTATTTTATCTACAATTACTGAAGTCAACACTGGTGTACTCAGAATATAAAGAAAAGAGACTGTTAAACTTGGATCTAAGGTTGTTTAATATTACTGTTTTAGCCAGTGCGATAAGCACTTTACTGTGTGCCAGGCATTGCTTTACTGATATGCATCGACAAAATGTTGTGATGGTTAAGTACTATTATCATCCCCACTTGGAGGAATGATGAAATTGAGGCACAGAACAGTCAGTAATGTGTCTCAGGTTATACAGTCAGTAAGTGGCAGAGCCAAGATTCAAAAAACCTAGGCAGCCAGACTCTGGGCTCAAGCTCTTAACCACTTCTCAGTATAGTTTAACAGTAATGATAACAATACCTACCTCACTGGGTTGCTAGAAGGATTGAGTGAGATAAGTTAACACAATGTCTGACACACAGCAAATACTTATAAGTTATCTAAGATAGCATTACTTCTTGTTCTTTCATTTGTTGAGCTTTCAAGTGCTTTTCTATGGTTCAGGATGCCTCAATGAGCATCAAATACCATTCAGTTTCATTTTTAAGAAAGAAAGAGAATTGGCATTACTGAGCAGTTTTTGCATGTCAGAATTAGTTGAAAGGTGCTACTCTAATAATACCTGCCTTGTCTATCTCAAAGGATTTTCACTGTTAAGACTCGAACTAAATTATAACGCAATATACAAAGGGGAGGTACTATTCAATTAGTTCAGTACTTAAAACTCAATTCCCATTGTATTAAAAGAAAGGTATGTGGGAATAGAAAGTATAAAAATTAAAGTAATCCATCTCCATGGGACCCGGCCCCATCATAATGAAGAATGCCCTCTCATTCACTCATTCGTGTTCATTTGGTAACATCTGTTGTGGGCCTACTTGGAGAGGTGTTGTGGTACTGAAATATACAAATCCTAGCCAATGGAGCTCAACAGTCTAGTCCCACAAAACATCTTAATAAGTTCCATAAAAGGGATTCACAGGCTACCTCAGCACTGTTAGTCATATGCAGACATGCCAAGAATTAACAAAAGTGTTGGTACCCACACTAACGTCCCCTTACACATTAAACAGGCCAATCCACAAAGTCTGAGGCTGGTCCGTTAAGGTGGCCACTAACCACATGTGGTTTAGAGAGTCCATTAAACATGGCCAGTGCTGCCGAGGAACTGCATTTTTAATTTTATTTCACTTTAATTAACTTAAATTTTTAAATTCATTATCAATTCCATTACTGGAAAACTAAGTATGCTTGGAGCAACTTAAGTATATGACTCTGCTTTTTCAACTATAAATTTTATGTCTAAATATATACCAAATATTTCCAATGAAAACCGAGCATCTGAATTGAGCTGTGCTGAGTATAAAATATACAGTGGATTTCAAACAATTTGTATGAGAGAAGAATGTAAAATGTCTCATTTTTTAATTGATTAAATGTTGATACAATATTTCAGATATATTGGGTTAAACAATTTCATCTTTTCTTTTTACCTTTTTAATGGGGCTACTAGAAAATTTAAAAATACATATGTAACTCACATTTTATTTCTATTCGACAACATTGGTCTAAAGATGACTTACAACGTTTTTAAAACAAGGCCTCAATGATTTGAGAATTCCTCAGAGCTTCAGAGCTTCCATAACTGACTTAAAAGATAGCTCCAGAGCCAGCTGGAGAAGTTTTACCTATATCTGCCCATGCTTTAGTTTTAGCTCTATTACTTAAAAAAAAAAAAAACACTACCACCAACAAAAATGTGCTTTGTGAAAGAATTTAAAAATTTACAAGTTGCCCATCTTCTGAAAACAAGCCAAGACAGGAATATGGGTAGAAAATTCTACGGGTAGAAAAATATGGGTAGAAATAGGAGGAACAACCTACAAAGTAATGCAAAAATGTTGAAAGTAGTAAACAGTCTTCCTCTAATGTGATCCAAAAGCACAAACACACAGATAAATTAGTTTTAAATGTAGGTTTCCTGCTACAGTACGCACTGAAGTTTCTACCTTTCAAGTGCTCATCCTAAGCCTTGTTGCAACAGAATAAGAGTTCTTTGACGGTCCCTTGTCATGTCAAAAAAAATAAAGCCAAAATCTCCACCATTTCACACTACAGATTAAAATATGAATTTTAAGAATTCTGACTGCATTTTTCCTGAAATGAGCTACTTTTAAAAGATCTACCAAAAATTGATTCTTTAACACAGCAAACAAATCATGAAATAGGGTAAACAGCACATAAGCATTACAATGTCAGCTACTAGAAGACAATCTTACAAGAGTTAAGGATCACTCAAGACTATGTACTCAACTCTATGGGGGCCCTTGTACAGAAGATTCCTTGTACATGAATTCCAAGATTCCATGAATTAAGTAACAAGTCTGTCAAAGCATTACTGAGATGAACCAATCTGATGTTTATTTTTCTATGCTTCTCCCAATGTAAAATTTCAAGCAAAATGAACAGGAGACAGCTTTTAGAAGCAGGACAACTCCAAGTGAAAACTCATTTCTAACACCAATGATTAAAATATTTCTGAGTGTTACATATAAATCTTTGGGTATGTCTTTCATGGAAAACCTAGAGAGGAGTATTAGGCTATGTGGAAAGGTAGCTCAAGATGCTTAAATAACAAGCATCACGTTTATGGTTTATTATTTTCTGTGGTTTAGGTATGCAAATAGCAAAGACTATGACAGAGACCAGGCCTAGTTATTCAGACTAGAGCATTACTCTGTAGATAAAAAAAAAGTACATGTTAAAACAACAGTTTTTAAAGAGTTTCAATTTTTTTTTTCAAATTTCAAATGTGGTGTTCGGCTCAAAGTATCTTAATTATTACTGAAAGAAAATATAAGTTACATTAACATAAACAAAAACACAAATGTTTAGAATCTTCCTGTATACAATAAACACCATTTTGATTTAAAACAATTCTGTTTACAAAAAACGATTATGGTTATTTGTTTTATTTTTTTAATAGCCTTTATTTTGTAGAGACATTGTAGGTTCACAGCAAAATTGAGCAGAAAGTACAGTTTTCCCGTATATCCCATGTGTGTTTGTTTTTAACATTTTGGCTAGAAGCCACACATAACCTAGATTTTATATAGTGCCCAGGAAAAGCAAAAGACATATTGACCATCTTGTCCAAAAGCCTCACATTTGGAGAATTAAAATAGTTCTGGTAGAGGCCTGTTAAGTTCTAGGTAGCCTAAATTAAGTAAAACTTAATCATCACGGTTGTAAATTCTTTTTTGCCTTTATTCCCCAGAAAAACACCCTCAGAAAAGGCACTGGGATTCCTTCTGGCCCTCTGAAAATTGTGTTTCTGATGCAACCGCCCATTAAAAAATACGCAATCCCAAATTAAAAATCCCCAAAACGGAGGAAAAAGAAAGAAAAGGGTAAGTATAGAACAGAGGATGTTAATCTCCACGCCCTGTGGCAAAGATGGAACTCTACTCTGGATCACTGTGCATTCTACCACAACCAGGGCCTCACAAGGGCAGGTGGCTAGAATTAAGAGTACTGAACTTCTGTTACTTAGCAGCTTGAGAGGCAGGCAAAGAAAAGCAGGTGCCAGAGGCAAGGTATATTAGTCTTCATTATGCAGGTCCGGCTTTGACAAGCACATTCTCGCTGATTTTCTTTTAAGGTTAGATTTACTTTATGGCTCCACAAATGAGTTTATATGAAGACGTGAGGAGTATTTACACAGTGTCAGGGTCACTGAAAGCTCATGCATGTAAAAACATAAGCTGCAACAAGAATGAAAAGATACTCAACTACTGCTAATCAGAGAAATGCAAATTAAAAGAATGAGAAACCATTTCACACCTATCAGATTGGTTTTCAAAGTCTCATAATGCCAAGTAGTGAAAATAGAGAAACAGGCTCGTGAAAGCAGCTGATGGGAGGCAAACTAGAACTAAACCTCATCAAGTTCTTTTTTTCAAAGTTGCAAAAGGATACACGAAGCATGATAACATTTATGTAAAATCTTAAAATACGTCAAGGCAACATATATTATTACAGATGCATACATGTACAACTGAAAGTATGGAAACATCAATGAAATGTGTTAGTTTCAGGTGACTATGCTGAACTTTTACCTGAGCCCTGAGCTCCTGAAAAGCAGTGAAGATTAAGAAATTCACTCCCATCATTTTGTGTTCAGGGCAACAGAAGGATCCTGCTCTTGCTTACTTCCAGATTAAGACATGTCCCCAGGCTTTCTCAAGACTCCTCAGTTTACCAGCCCCAGGTCTCTGTCCTTTTTTGTTGTTTTTTTGTTTGTTTTTGAGATGTTCCTCATTTCAATTAATGTTCTCTCAAATGCAATAACCTGCAAAAATCATCTCCTTAATCGGCCAGTACATTACGTCTTTGACACAGGAGTGGTTACCTCTGGGGAGAGAAGGGAATGGGATGAGGAAAAAGATGCGTATTTACCTGTAAAGGTAACATAAAAACCTGAAATATGGCAAAAAGTTAACCTTTTCTTTTTTTGTACAAAGGAACTTATTATTCTGTGTACCTTCCTGCTTAAAATGTTTCAAAATTAATTTTTAAATTATTTTAAAACCTGATGTGGAGTCAGAAAAGGCCACAAGTCAATAAAACCTTTACAGACTGTTTTGTAATATGTTAAATGGGCACAGGAACACATGCCCAACCTCTTCCACTAGATTGCTGTAAGTAAAAGTGTTTTTGCTAATCATCAAGTGGAAGAATACAGGTGTAATTCAGTCTGAGCCAACAGCTCAGTTTGTTAGAGCCGAGTTCTGATTAGGGTAAGGTTAAGGGTTAGATTATCATGCAGACCTTTACTGTTTCAGGGACAAGACTACACTCTCACTTCCCAGAGAGCCACTGGTTACAAGAGAAGCTAGGCCAGTCTCCTGTGATGTCTCAATCCATACCCAACAGGAAGAACTACTCAGCAGATAACCCTAGGAATTTCATGGTAGGCTGGTAAATAATCTTTGTATGAGGAAGCTGGCGCACCCAGTACACACGCACACCAAAGTTTTGTTTGGAGAGTGTAGATGTGGTTCCTGTGGAGGGTAGGCTTTTTTTTTCTTTGGCACTGTAAAGTGAGACTTTAAAAACATGAAATCTCATCTTAAAGTGCTCAGGGTGATCTGAGTTGGTTTCAAATTGCTTTATTCCCAAGTGCTTCGAGAAGACTTGGTGAGTACCAGGAAGTGATTTTGTTAATGTAGAACAAATCCATCAACAGTTAAAATTTAATCTGAAAAAAAAAAAATCTTAGAAACTTGGAACCAAGTATCCAACCAACAGATCTAAACAGTTTCAAATACAGAGGTAAAGTGCTAAAATCAGGGAATAAACATACATCTTCATAATATTCTCTAATAGCTGGAATGAAGGGAGAAGCTCTGTGCTCATAAGGCTAAATACAAGAGTAAGCTTTAAAAATGGTCATCTGCACAAATGAACTGATCTACGAAACAGACACAGACTCACAGACAAAGAGAACAGACTTGTGGTTGCCAAGGGGGAGGGGGTTGGGGAGGGACAGACTGAGGTTGGGGTTAGCAGATGCGAGCTTCTACATATAGATCCTACTGTATAGCACAGAAAACTATATTCAACATCCTATGATAAACCATACTGGAAAACAATATTTTAAAAAGAATGTATATATATGTATGACTGAAGCACTCTGCGGGACAGCAGAAATGAACACAACATTGTAAGTCAACTGTGTCAATTAAAATAATAAAATAAAGATGGTCACCTGTATTCTAAACTCTCTTTCTTTGCAAGCATCCTAACAAGAGTAGTTCATAAGTTCTTCCGACCTCCCGAAGTTTGAAACGTACTCGGAATCACCCATCTTGATTAATTTTTATTTCTCCTCCTCCTTCCGAACCATAAATATTTTAAACAGACTCTTCATTTTATTTGAATGTATAGAAATAAGAAAGTTAAGCTTTAAAGTTTAAGCATTTAGCTAAAGTAAAAAGGTTTGGTCCTATTTTCAAACAGAAAATAAAGTTATGTCAAATCAGAAGGCACTAAAGCCGGCTCCAGCCTGATTCAAAGCACTTTCGTCTGAGTGTATGGTCTTAAATTTATGAAAACTCAAAGCCCTAAGATTAAGTCTTTTAGCATAAAGTAGTACAATCTTAAAGAAGTCAGAAAGTTGTAAGATGCCGATCTCCTTTGTAGCTTACAAAATCAAACCAAAGAAGAACCAAAAACTGAACAACATCAAATTCGTACTAAATATCCTCAGTCATCCAGAAACTACTGTTAATCTCTAATTTTCTTCCACCACTGAGCCAGTCTGCATAGCCCTGAAAGGTGCAATACCTTAAGAAAACCCCAACTGTCATTCAGTGAAAACACTGTGTAGGAAGATAAACTGGTACCAACTGTTTCCAGGCAGACAGATGCAATAACAGTGTAATATTTCCAGCAAAGTCTGGTAAGCCTTTGCCTGCAAATCATTGACCAAAAATGGTAACAGAATGCGCAGACTACAGAAAACGACAAAATGTCCTACTTCATCGTCCACTTAAGAGCAGGGTTCTACAGCAAACGAGAGTGACAGTTTAGAGGGGAAAATACGTGAATTAAGCAGTCCAACACCTAGAATATGCGGAACATCTGTTTACTTTTTAGCGACTCGGATAGCTTAATGGACTTTAAAAAGCTTTTTCATTTGCTTTAGTTAGCATCCCAGCATCATGCCCACCCCCTGCCCGCTAAATACTGGCAGAGCCAACCTGTTTGCAGGTAGAAGAAAATCTGTGACCGTACATGGAGGCCGGACAGGCCACCGCCCGGCCGAACGCGCAGGACGAGGAGCTGCGGGACGCGGACCACCGGGGGCGGCAGCAAAGGACCGCAGGCCCGGTTCGGAATCGTGGGGGTCACGCTCGGTGGCCATCCCGCCCCCCAGGTGGCTCAATAAAGGCCTCGTTCCCTCCTCAAGACGCACGGACCTCAGGGGCCGAAACCGCCCGAGTCGCCGACCGCCCGCTCCCGGCCTTGGCGAAACGTGCGCCAAAGAGGCCCCACCCGGGAGCGCGGGCGGACCCCGGGCGGCGTCGCCGGGGCGGGGGGGTCGACCCCGGCTGGGCTACCGAGGCCAGGGGGAGGCCCCGCGCCGGCGGCGACGGCGAGAATGCAGCGGCCGGGGAGCCGCCCCGGCGCGGGGCCCAGCGGGTCCGCGGCGGCCGAAGCCCGGGTCCCCCCGCGCCGCCGCCGCCCCGACCCCGCGGCGCCCCGGGCCCCCAGCTTACCATCTTCGCCGCGGCGGCCGCAGAGCGCGGAGAGGGAGCCGGCGAGCACCAAGTCTGCAGAGCGACCTCCTCACAGCAGCCCCACTAACCTCCCAGGGACTGGCGGGCGCCTCGGGCCCAGACGCTGCGGCGCACGTCACGCGCTGCCCACCGTTGCTACGCAACCGGCCGGCCTGGCAACGCCCCGCCCCGGCAGTCCCCCCCCCAACCCCGACTCCGCGGGGGGCGGGGTCTTCCTCGCCTTCCGGAGAAGGGGCACCGGGTACCCCTCACCAGCTCTGGCCTGTGGGGCGGGGGCGAGGTCCTCCCCCAACAGCTCCGGACGAGGGGGCGGAGCTTCAGCTGGCACCTGCGGGCGAGGGGCGGTGGCCCCTTCACCGGGGCGGGGCCACGTAGCGCCCCGCCCACTGCGCCGCCGTTGCCCTTACATGGAAGTAGCCACCTGGCCAGGTGTGCACCGCCGCGAGGGGCGGGGCCTGGGAGGGGGAGGGGTGAGAGGGGCGGGGCCCGCGGCGGAGGAGACGGGAGGGAGGAGGGAGGGAGGAGGGAGGAAGGGAGGAGGGAGGAAGGGAGGGGGGAGGAGGAGGGGGAGGAGGAGGGGGAGGAGGAGGGGGAGGAGGAGGGGGAGGGAGGAAGGAGGACGAGAGGGAAGGAGGACGAGAGGGAGGGAGGAAGGGAGGGACGAAGAAAGGACCAGCGGGAGCCGGGGCGCGGGCGGTCGCGGGGGCCGCGCGTCCCGCATTTTTTACCTACTTTGGTGAGATTCCCGCCATCCTCGCCTGATTGGCCCAGACCTGCACGTCTGGCCCTCGGGCGAGAGGAAAAATCTGCACATTTTTCCTCTTTGCCGAGGCGACTGTGGCGATTCAGAGCGCTCTGAGTCACCGCTAATTTCAGGTCTGGAAAAAACAAGGAGTGATTTATTTGTCTTTGGGAACAGCCCGGGAAAGGAGCACTGCAGTCCGCAGCAGTGTGGCAGGGAAACGGCAGAGATGCCTCAGGATGGTGGCGCCAGCCCCGCTGCTCCGTTTTGGGGATTTTTAATTTGAGATTGCGTTTTTTTTAATGGGCGGTTGCATCAGAAACACAATTTTCAGAGGGCCAGAAGGAATCCCAGCGCCTTTTCTGAGGGTGTTTTTCTGGGGAATAAAGGCAAAAAAGAATTTACAACCGTGATGATTAAGTTTTACTTAATTTAGGCTACCTAGAACTTAACAGGCCTCTACCAGAACTATTTTAATTCTCCAAATGTGAGGCTTTTGGACAAGATGGTCAATATGTCTTTTGCTTTTCCTGGGCACTATATAAAATCTAGGTTATATGTGGCTTTTATTCTGGCCTCTAGACATAGAGACTCATTTCTCGTTACTCTCCTGTTTTGTGTTTGTTTTCTTTTTAAGAAAGAAAGTTGTGGCAATTCTAAGCCTTACCACCTACTACAAGATTTTTGGCAGGCTAGAACAGTGGTTTGCAATGTGAACGAGAACTTATTCCAAGTCAGATTTGTGTGCCCCATCCCCAGAGTTTCTGACAATGTATCTCAGGTGAGACCCAAGAATTTGCATTTCTAACAATTCCCGGGTGATGCTGATGTGACTGGTGGGTATCGGGCACTTTGAGAAGAAAGAACCCACCTGTATCCAGCTGCAGCTGGAGCCCTGTGTTTCCCTGTCGGCCGAGACTCAGTGCCACCCTCCATCTCTGAGTCGTCAAAGACTTCTTTTCTGTTCAAAACGGAATCGTCCTCATGTAAGGATGCAAGTCGAGCCTGCTCCAACCTCTCTTATGCATTTCGTCCTCCTCACTGCAACCAGAGTTATGGCCAAACAGAGGAATCTTATCCTGTCACTTTACTGCTTAAAATTTCCTGTGGCTTCCTCCAGAAATCTCAGCAGTTCAGTCTGGCCCTTCTGCCTCTGGCCTCAGCCTGCCTTTTTTGTCCTGTCTCCCACACTTTCCAAAGTTCCCAGTATCCTTCCAGACTAAACTTCTCATTCCAGAATCCTTCTTGCTCTAACTGCCATCATCACGGGGCTGTTGGTCTCTCATCCTGGAATGTTCCCAAGAGTCTGGAGACTTCTGACCACTTCCCAAGGGATCAAGAGTGGGTCCTTCTATAGTCCCACAGTTCATCACTTCTCAAACCTTGAGAAGCATCCACACCACCTGAGGATCTTGTTAAAATGCAAATTCAAGGGTTTAGCAGTGGGTCTCAGTTGCCCCAGGAGATTCAGATGCTGTGGGTCCTCAGACCACACTTCCATAGTGAGGTCTTAACATTTTTCCCTACTGTTAGTATAGCTGTAATTTATATATGCATTTGCTGCCACCATCACTACTTTATATTGAGAGTTCCTTGAGGTCAAGGGGTGTTTAGGATGCATTTTTTTTTAATTTATTTATTTTTGGCTGCGTTGGGTCTTCGTGGCTGCGCGCAGGCTTTCTCTAGTTGCGGCGAGCAGGGGCTACTCTTAGTTGCAGTGCGCGGGCTTCTTATTGCTGTGGCTTCTCTTGTTGCAGGACACTGGCTCTAGGCACGTGGACTTCAGTAGTTGTGGCACGCGGGCTCAGTAGTTGTGGCTTACGGGCTCTAGAGCGCAGGCTCAGTAGCTGTGGCACACGGGCTTAGTTGCTCTGCAACACGTGGGATCTTCCCGGACCAGGGATTGAACCTGTGTCCCCTGTATTGGCAGGAGGATCCTTAAGCACTGTGCCACCAGGGAAGTCCCTAGAATGTATCTTATATGGACTGGCATAGCCCCTGATGTATAATAGGTGTTTAATACATGTTTGTTTCGGTCAGTGAAGTATCTGAAGATGTTTTACAATCCATCAGGCAAACCTCTATATCAGTTCATTTTAACCTAAAATGAGCCCCCATTTTTCTTAAGACCCCATTGAACTTTAACCTCTTCCTTTACACATTAGTTTCCTAGATATTTTCATTCCTTATCATCCCACAGAGGGAAAAAGTTTTAACATAAGGTCTCCCCTTGAATATGAGACTGAGTGTGTTCCGTTTCTAATTTAGAAAATATTCTGCGTATGTAACCATCTGTGAACATATAGGTGCTTTCATTTAAAACCATAAATATGAGTGGTAGGGGAGAAAATACATTAATGAGGCACTTGAAGAGAGATGTGTTAATCAATGATCAGGAAAAGCCTGCGAGGGGATATAACCCTGCCAGTATATATTGCAGAAAAACTATTTTTAGCTTCTTTCCAGCCTCTTCACAAATTCACCTATTCTCTCTCCCCTACCCTTATTTATGTCTGTGCTCTTTTCTAAAAATAATTTTAATTATGTAAGTAAGATATGAGTGTGTTCTCATTATGCAAGATTCCAAGATACAATAAGAAAAGCCCCCAGAGCGCTTTTGCTCTCCATCCCCACAGCGTCAGCTTCCTCCTCAGAGGTAACCACTGCTCTCAATTTGGTGAATGGCCTTATGGAGAAGTAAGCCATGTGCAGGTGTTTTGTGTTGTGGTTTGTTTCTGTTGGTGCTTTGTGTCATGGTTTTGTGCTGGGTGTGTGGTGGCCCGTAGCTTGCTTTCTGATTTTCTTGATTTCCTACCTACTGGATCCGTCCATGTCTGATAGAGCAGTGTTGAAGTCTCCAACTGTGATAACGGATTCACCCATTCCTCCCCGCAGTTCTGTCAGGTCTTGCCTCACTTAGGTTGACACTGTTGTTGGGAACATACACATAAAGAATTATGTCTTAGAGGAGAACTGACCCCTTAACGTTATGTAACCCCCTTGTTTATTCACAAGAACTTTGCTGATTCTGAAGTCGACTCCGTCTGAAATTAATGTAGCTACTCCTGCTTTGTTTTGATTAGTGTTAACATGGTATATTTTTCTCCATTTACTTTTAATCTGTATGTGTCTTTATATTAAAGTGAGCTTCTGGTAGACAACATAGAGTTGGCTCTTTTTTTTTTTGATGCACTCTGAAAACCTCTGTGTTTTGATTGGTGCATTTAGACCATTGACCTTCAAAATTATTATTGATATAGCTGGATGAATAGCTGTAATATTCACTACTGTTTTCTATTTGTTGCCTTTGTTCTTTGGTCTTATGTTTGCCTTCCACTCTTTTGCTGTCATTTGTGGTTTTAACTGAGCATTTTAGATGATTTCATTTTCTGTTCTTTCCTAGCATATCAGTTATACTTTTCTCACTTTTTTTAGTGGTTGCCCTGGAGTTTGCAGTATACATTTACAACTAATCCAAGTCTGCTTTCAAATAACGCTTCACCGCTTGACAGATAGTGTGAGTACCTTACACTATCTGTACAGTAACAAAATAATACAGTAACAAAATAATCCTAATACAGTAACAAAATACAGTAACAAAATAATCCTAATACCCTCCTCCTGTTATATTATTGCTGTGATTCACTTCATTTATATCTAAGCATATATAGGCATATATGACATATACAAAAGCATATATAATTGAATACATTGTTGCTGTTATTTGAAACAAACTGTTATCCATTAATCCATCAATTAAGAATAAGAAAAGTAAAAGTTCTTTTTTTTCTTTTCGGCCATGCCCCGCAGCTTGTGGGATCTTAGTTCCCTGACCAGGGATTGAACCCGGGCCCTCAGCATTGAAAGCACCGAGTCCTAACCACTGGACCGCCAGGGAAGTCCCTCTCCTTCACTTTTGAAGGATAATTTTGCAGGGTACAGAATTCAAGGTTGGTGGGTTTTTTCTCTCAACACTTTGTGTTTCCCTTCACTCTCTTCTTGCTTGAATGGTTTTTGAGGAAACGTCAGTAATGCTTATCTTTGTTCCTCTATAGGTAAGATTTTTTTCCCCCTTCTCAGGATTTTCTTTTCTTTAGCTTTGATATTCTGTAATTTGAAATGATAGGTCTAGGTGTAGTTTTTTGGTATTCATATCCTGCTTGGTGTTCTCCTAGCTTTCTGGGTCTGTGGTTTGGTGTCTGACAATAATTGGGGGAAATTCTCAGTCACCATTGTGTCAAATATTTCTTCTGTTCCTTTCTCTTTTTCTTCTTCTGGTATTCCCATTACATGTATGTTACCCCTTTTGTAGCTTTCCCACAGTTCTTGGATTTTCTGTTCTGTATTTTTCAGTCTCAGTTCTCTTTGCTTTTTGATTTTAAGGATTTTACTGATATGTCCTCTAGATCAGAGATTCGTTTCTCAGCTGTGTCCAGTCTACTAATAAGCCCATCAAAGGCATTCTTTATTTCTTTGTGGGTTTTTGTTTGTTTGTTTTTTGCCTTTTGGTATGCCTTGTCATGTTTTCTTGGTAGCTGGACATGATGTCCTAGGCAAAAGGAACTGTGGTGAATAGGCCTTTAGTAACATGGTGGTGTGGTGTGAGGGGACTCAGTCTTTTACTGAGCCTGTGCCTCTGTGGACGGCACAAGTGTTTCTCAGCCACTCCTACCCCCACCCCCAAGTTGTCTAGAGTGGGCTGGAGGTGGGTATTTCCCTTACCCAGATGAGTTAGGCTCTGATCAAATCCTGACTGGTTAGGCTCCGATTAACTAGTTTCCCCTGAGGGCAGGCTTTGTTAAGAAGAACAAAGTGCTCTGGAGGATTTCCCAATGGTTCCTGCAGGAAGCAGGAGGGGATTTTTCTCTGATATTTACTGTGGGAACATGGTAAGCTTCAGGAGGCAAAACATAGGGTCCCCCTGTGACTGAGTCTTTCGGGAGTTTTTAACCCTCAGACTTGTCCACACTGAGCCTCCCCTAACTTGTCCATCACAGTTCAGGTTTTCCCACCTGGCACTGGTTCCCCGGTGGTTGCCCCTCGTAAGACTGCTCTGGTTAACCACAGCTCCCTGGATTCTCCTGTCTGTCTCCACTTTGGGGGCGGCGGTTTGCCCTGTGTTCTCTTCTCTCTCATGGATCCAAGAAGAGTTGTCTGTCCAGCTTCTTACTTGTTGTTAGGACAGAGCTGCAAACTCCTTAAATGTGGAAGTAGAAATGTGACATCTGCCTCTTCCCTTTTAAAGAAACTTCTCAGAAGTTCCAGGCAAGGCTTCTCCTTTCATCTCACTGATCAGAACTTGGTCACAGGGCTGCAAGGGGGGCTGGGAAGTGTGGTCTCTTCTCTGAGTAGCAACGTGCTCAGCTAAGAAACTGGGGTTCCTTTACCAAGGAAGAAGGGGAAATGGATATTGGGAGATAACTAGTGGTGATGGCCATAGGTTGATATTATTATTAGTCCCATTCTACAGATGAGGTTAGGGGGAGAGATGTTCCTTAGGAGCCCAGAGGAGTTAGCCATCTGCTTATTATTATTCTCACAGTGATGCCGAACAAGAGAACTAGGGACCCCTCGTTGCTTCCTTAACACCACGGGGGATGGGTGGTTATACAAAACGAGGCAAATGGAAGCCATAGGAAATACATTCTGGACATTCCTTTACTGTAGCCTAGTCCTGCTGGATCAGGCAGCCCCAGGGGCCTGGGCATCTATTTTAGGAAAGGGCTAAATATATTTAAGTACATTCATGGGAACAATGTAGTACCACATGGTAACACTATTGATTTCTCTATTAATCCTTAAAGTCATATACCACTATTTTATAATGTTAAAAATTGAACAACTATGACGTGTTTTTCAGATAATAGTGCACTATTGATACTTGAGAAATTGGAGTAGGTAGTCTCACAATAACCCCAACCAGTGGTTATTCATCCCCCTTGGGCCAAACGGTCCCTTCGAGATGAAAAGTAAAACAGTCCCTTAGAGATGAAAAGTAAAAAGCGGTGTATTTGTAGTTATATTATTTTCACTTATGTTAGTCTGAACATAGAAAATGGGCAATACTCAACAACTATCTTTGACTTACAAAAACAGGACTTTCTTATGGTTCAATCTAATACACACTAACCAAGTAGGAGTCCTAGCAGCCTGGCCTTTTTAAAGTATGTTTGCGTCATCTCATCTATTTTTACCAACTGAATTTCTCATACGAAAAAGAGGAGGTAAATGTTAAAAAAATGAAAGTGTGTTTGGAGGCGAAACATTGCGTTCACAGTGGGATGCCACTTTGCAAGATTTTTTCAGTTAGATTTGACAGCTGGGTCCCTACTGTGTGCCAGCTGTGGCTGTGTTTGCCACCAGGACAGGAAGATGAATAAGTCATGGGCCCTGCCACAAGGAGATCACGAGTGCAAACAGATCAATGCCAAGGACAACTCCGCCCAGGATCCCTTGGGAATTCTCAGACTCCTACTGGAGGGGCAGATCATAGCAGGGAGATGTTACTGGAGCTTAATGGGTGAGGTATCAGGAGAGGAAGTTCCCCACATGATTTCTCACTGAGGCTGGGAAACACAAGTACGGAAAGGTGGTGAGAGGGGCTCACTCAGAGACAGATGGTTGGAAGGAAAGAACACCAAATGTTTTTACCAAAAAACTAGACTCCGTGGACTAAGATACCTAGGTAGATATAAATGAATTTTGTTTGTTTGTTTGTTTTTGCTTTGAGGGGCTGCTCTGCTGTGCTTCCTACCTTTCCTCTTTTCCCTTCTTCTGGGGGTGGGAGGAGGGGTGTCAAATGATGGTCCAGACAGAGACACCCAGCTCTGCCCAGTGAGGAACTCAAAGCAGGCTCAAAGACAGCTAGACCAGAAACAGCCAAGGGACAGAGGTTGTGATGTGAAATCCGGGGCCTTTTGCTATAACTGTTTTGCTTTTGCCTCTAAGACGCCAGTATTTCCATCATCAGTCTTCCAATGCGGTGTTTGATACCGCTGTCACCAGTTCCAGCTTTGACTGGCCGTGTAACCTCTTGTACAACATAACTCTCTGGGCCTCCTGTCCTCACCTGCAAACTGAAGGTGTTGACGAGTTTAACCCCTTTAGCTCAAAAATGCACTAAAGAGAAGATTTATTGAGTACCCAGCACAGTATTGGCAATTTGTAGGGTAGCCTATTCTAGTAATACTAAGGAAGACCCTCGAATTTTGATATATAAACTCTAGGCCTTGGGCTCTTGACACAGGGCCTATTTTTACAGCAAAATCAATAAGTTGCTGTAATTGTCCAGACGGTGGCCTGATGGGGTTCTCTCAGCCACCCACACCTGGGGGAAGGGAGCTGATTGGCACAAAGGGAGAAAATAGGATTCATGTCACATACTCTTCATGTCAGTGAGAGGCTAACATATCACGTCTTACAGTCATTTGTTTATTTTTATTTTTTGGTCAGTAAATTCAGGCTCAGTCATTAAGAGGTGGTCCACTCGCAAGATTTTCCACGCTGGAGTTGGAAGGAATCACTTGATCATTTATGTTTCTCACTCCTGTGGGAAACCTTCCTTGCCACCACATGAGCCAGTGAGTCACTTCCTGGCTTCAGACCTCTCCGGCTTCCTTTGTTTCCCAGCCCCGGCCTGGCCCTCCGGAGAGGGGTCTGGGCTGGGAGGCAGGAAGGGGTCAGGCACCAGGCTGCACACCTTCAGTGGCTTTCAAGTCTCAGAGAAGGACTCTTGATGCAGGAGAAAGTATGCATGTGGTCTGATAAATGCTGTGTTGGATTCCAGATTCAGCATTTTTTTTTCTTTTTCTTTTAAACAGCTCTAGGAAAGAAGTGCCCATAGAAGGTAGAGCAGGGTTCAGGTTTATTTTATGACTCATGGAAATTTCTAAAATGATAAATATTGGCTTGGCAGGAGCCTGACATAAGAAACACTCAATTAAACCAGACTCTATGGTTACAAGAAACAAGAACAGTGTAGTCAACAAATAAACTGGAGCTCCACTCCCAAGCTTTCAGAGAAAAAACAGCAGAAAACACTTCCTGGATGTTGCACGGTGGCCTTCCTGGCCAGCCGCGATCTCATTTGTTTTTCCTGAGTCCAGAAACTGAGATGGTTGCTGGATCTTCCTGGCTAGGAAGCCATTTCAAATGCCTTTGGTTTTATACTTTATTTAGTCCAGACTCTTTTTGGCTAATATAATGAAAATACTTCATGAGGGTATGGTTAGAAATATTTTCCCCTTAGGAAAAAAAATTTTTTCCTTCCTGAGTAAAAATTCCTCCACCTCTCTGTGTAGAAGAAACTAGGCATTCTGGAGAGAATATTGGGAATGCAGAATATCAGCTTGTTTCAGAGAAAACTTAGAAAGTCTGAGCCATAAATAACGGTTGGGCTTCTCCTGAGTAGAGTTTTTATTTCTCATGAAACAAAGTCAGCATTACCTTAACTTCCATCAGCTGATTTTATTTTCTAAAAAAAAAACAAATACGAATATTCATACCCAATGGAAAGGCTGGTGTAACAACTTAGCAGAACATAGTAATGAGTAGCTTAAATCTCCATTGCAGCTGCTTTATCCTGTGCAACCATTGTAAGTTTATTAACAGAGCAGCTTTACTTACTAGTAGTGTTCTTTAAGACTGGCTTTCCCAACACACACACACACACACACACACACACACACACACACACACACTTTACAGTCTGGAGTCATAGTAAATCCATGGTGAGGAGGACCAATAAAGAAATAAAGTGAAGCTGTGCGGCATGTCCCCCCCCACTCCCCCCCACAAAAGGAAATAAAGTGAGAAAGGCTCAGACCAGAGTTCCATGCCTCAAATAAAATGGATTAAGGGACTGTGAAGCCTGTGAGGGGCCCAGGCCAGGCACCCGGAAGAGGCATCAAGTCTGAAAAGATGTTTCTGTCAGTCTGCCAGGTCAGGCCGATGACCCTCCTACAACCAGTCTCAGGGGATGAAGGCGTTCATCCTTTGGAAGAGGAGGCCATGTTGGGATAGGTGCAGACCCCCAGGGCCGAGACTCTGGAACACGTTGCAGGGGAGGTCGGAGGGCAGAGAAATGGCTAAAGTCGCTCCCCGTGCTCTTGTAAAGAAGCCACCGCCCAGCTGGCCTGGAACACAAGTGCAACCAAACACTGCATCCGACTGCCCTTTGCCCCAGCTGCTGGGAAGCTTATCTCCAGCTTCCCGGAGAGAGAAACTGCGAGATTAACCAGGGGGTGTGCCAGGGGCCCGGTGTGGGTGCCAAGGACCCGGGACTTTGCCTTTGGAAGGCTTGGGCCTCTGTACTTTTCCTCCCTTTGCTTCTTCGCTCATCTTATATTATTAAGCATTGCAGCCTGCTGGGGGGCTCTCCCCACCCCCAGAGGCCGTGGCAGGAGTGTGTCTGCAGGTGGCCACGGTGATGCTGGCAGCAGTCACAAGCCGTGACACAGGTGGGCCCTGGGTCATCTGCTGGTTGACTCAAAAAGCAGTAAAAATAGTTACAGAGCAGAAATCGCCTTGTTGCATTTTTTTTCCTGGTTATTAAAAAATGCAGTTTTTTTTTAATTCTGAAAATGTATAAGAAAGAAAATAAGTATTCCCCCCTCATTGCCCATTGCCTTTTAATCCAGTCATTTTAAAAGGTGACTTGAAAAAATTTTAATTACACAGATTACCTGGGAGTACTTTCTCTTACTTAAAAACAACAAAACAAAACAGAAAATTTCAACTTCACTCCCCTGCAGTTCTTTGCCCCTCACCAAAATGAAACCCTATCATTGGTTTGATATGTGTCCTTCCAGAGTTTGTACATTTACACACCACCCCCCCCCACACACACACGATTGATCTATCAATAGATACAGTTTTGTATTCCTGTGATTTTTAAAACCATGGCTAGCATCGTATTCCGTCATCAGCATGCGCCCCTGTGCCAGGAAGCCATCCAGATCCTTGTCCCATCACTTCCCTTGGTTCTCTGCTCAGATGTCACCTCCTCTGGGAAGCCTCTCCTGACCACCCTGTCTAAAGTTACCACACAACCCCAGCCTTCCGATGCCCTGTGCTTTTTAATTTTTTTCCATCTTAATATTATTTAATTCTATGGAAACATTTTTTTATGACATTCCTTTTTTTAAATGGGGGAACTCTGTACAAGCAAGCATGATCAAACATCTGTGAGAGCTGGTTAATACCGATCTTATTGTCTCGAAGTCTCTCTAGTAGTGTTCAAGAAATTATGTTTACGGTCCATCTGAAGGGCAAAAGCACTGGAGAGGCAAGAAAGGACTCGGGTGAAAAGCTTCAGAGGATTGCAGGGGGTATTGTAGCGGGGATTGCAGGGGGGTTGTAGGAGGGATTGCAGGGGGGTTGTAGGAGGGATTGCAGGGGGGTTGTAGGAGGGATGGCAGGGGGGTTGTAGGAGGGGTTGCAGGGTGGATTGTAGGGCAGATTGTAGGGAGGATTGCAGGAGAGATTGTAGGGGGGATTGCAGGGGGATTGCAGGGGGGTTGCAGGGGGATGTAACTTGCCGCTTCAAAAAACTATGTTGAATTCTGGAGCATCTCCATTCCCTAACACACCTTCCAAACCATTCATTGGGGTAGTTTTACCCAATGCTTAAAGACTCATATTATACGCAGTTTGGGGGCTTTTATAAATTCAGAAATAAATAGAAAGAGTAGAGCGTATGGAAGGCTTCTGAGTAGGGCTATAAGAGACTCAATACTGCTAAATAAGTCCCCAAACGAAAATGTTTGGTCCACGCCACCCCAAAACCTATGTGTAATAAGAGAAAATGCACAGCAAGAAGCAACGGTTCCCTCTGCTTCGTTCTTCTCCATAGCACCCATCACCCAATCTGGCACAGGGCATTTTTCACTTGTTTATCTTACTTACTTTCAGTTTTCCCCCATCTGACTATAAGCTCCACAAGAACAAGGATTTTTATATATATTTTCACGTCTGTATTCTCAGTGCAGAAGAGTGTTGGCACATAGTAGGTTGTGAATAGATATCTGTTGAATAAGTGAATGAATCAGATTCCAAACAGTTGGTGGGGAGACACTGGCAGCAGGCATCTCGTGAGCAGGGGCTCCAGAGCCGCAAACTAAGGTCGGCAGAATGAGAGTGGGGAGGAATCAGGGTCCGCCAACCAGCCCTGACCTGCCTATCTCTAGACCCCATCATATTTGCTTAAGCTATTGGCGGGTGCCTGCTATGTGCCTCTGAATGTGATTGTAGGTGGCCCAGAGGGTGGAAAGAGAAGAGGACTTAGGACAGAACCTGCGGACCCCCACTAATTCAAGGATGTGAATTTGAAGAGGATCCCTTCAAGAGGCTAAGAAGGAATAAAGAAGTGGAAAACCCGGAAGCAAGTGGAATCTTGGAGCTAAGAAAAACGCTTCAAGAAAGGGCATGTGTGACATGGAAGCAACCTAAGTGTCCATCGACAGATGAATGGATAAAGGAGATGTGGTACATATATACAATGGAATATTACTCAGCCATAAAAAGAATGAAATAATGCCATCTGCAGCTACATGGGTGGACCTAGAGTAAGTCAGACAGAGAAAGACAAAAATCATATGATATTGCTTATATGTGGAATCTAAAGAAAGGCTACAAATGAACTTATCTACAGATGTAGAAAACAAACTTCTGGTTACCAGGTGGTTAAGGGGAGGAAGGAATAACTTGGGAGATCAGGATTGACACAAACACACCACTATATATAAAATCAATAACTAATAATGACCTACTGTATAGCACAGGGAAGTCTACTCAATACTCTGTAATGGGCTATATGGGAAAAGAATCTAAAAAAGAGTGAATATATGTATACGTATAACTGAATCACTTTGCTGTATACCTGAAACTAACACAACATTGTAAATCAACTATACTCCAAAATAATTTTTAAAGAAGAGAAAAAAAAAAGAAAGAAAGGGCATGTGGTAAACAGACTCAAATGTTGGTGAGGAGACCTGGGAAGGGAAAAGGGGTGTTGGACTAGGAACTCCAGGTGGAAGTTCAGAGTGTCTTTTGATGATTCCTGTTTTCTCTGTAAAGCAGCAGGCATGACCATCCGTGGTGGTTAATTTTATGGGTCAACGTGGCTCGGCTGCAGTGCCCAGTGTCTTGGTCAAACACTCCTTGAGGAGTTGATTGCTCTCCCTAATGTGGCTGGGCTGTGTCCAATCAACTAAAGGCTGTAACATCAAAAACTGAGGTTTCCTGGAGAGGGATTTCGCCTCGAGGCTGTAACAGTAGAAATCCTGCCTGAATTGCCAGCCTGCAGACCTGCCCTGATGGATTTCAGACTCGAAGCTGCAAATCAACTCTTACCTGAATGCCAGTCCGCTCTACGGATTTCAGGCTTACCAGCCCCAACAATGGCATAAGCCAGTTCCTTACTCTCAATTCATCTCTGTCTCTCGCTCTCTCACTCTCTCGCTCCCGCTCTCACTCTCAATATATATATAATATTAGTTCTGTTTCTCTGGAAAGCCCAAACTGATACAGCATCCATTGGGAACATGTTCAGACATTTGTCCAATTATTTTCTTAGGCTGAATTCCTGTAAGTAAAGTGGCGAGGTAGAAATTCCTGAGCTATCCAAAGAAATATGCAGTATGTTGTCAGTCTGCCTTCTAGAAATGTAACATTCCTAGGAATAGTGTATGGCTGTCCAGATCCTGGACCCACATCAGTGGTAGGTAGGTACTTAATGATCTTTTTAACCTTCACCAATTAGCTGGGAGGTACCACTTTCTCATTTTATATTAGCAGTATTTGATGAATAATGAGCTTGAACATCTTTTCATGTTTTTTGACCATGCACCTTCCTCCTTAACATTTCATATCAAACTCTAAAGTATAATTATTTGCTTCAGAAACCTGGGCTGCTTATATATGGCTTTTTCTTTTGATTTGAAAATATCGCACATGGTCACACTCTGTAACAGATAAAATTCTCAGTTGCTTTTGTTGTTTGTCCGCTTTTCTATCGGATATTTGTCCTTTTGGATTGATTTGTGATCTTTATGTAGTACTTTGTCTTTTATCCAATATGCAAGCTTTTCCTCCGTTTTTGATTAGCATCTAACATTGTTTGGGGGTTGTTGTTGCTCTTAGGGTTTTTTGGGCTTTATTTTTTGTAGCACAAAAAAGTCTATATAATATGTGGTCAAATCATTCAGTCTTTTTCTCTGAGGCAGTTATTTATTTTGGAAATGTTGGCCATATATACGGACTTTCCTCTTTTCACATGAAAAAGACACAAATGATCAGATTATGTAACAGATAAATTTCTCAATTTAGGAATGGAGTTTATAGGTGTTAATTACCACTTTAGTATCTGAACCTTTGACTCGATGCATGGGAAAGTCTTAATACGTTATTTTTCCTAAAAACTTGAGTGGTTTCAGTTACTGGGGAGGCATGTTATTGCAGCTGTTAAAACTTTGTGATTTTTGGAAAAAGAGGGATTTTTTTCCTTTTTCGTGAAAACTTAGCTATTGCACAGCACTATGAAAAACATTAGATACATTTCTAGCTTCAGGTGGTAGGTACTGAGGAAGAAGTAAGTGATTCAAAGCAGAATTAGGGTTTAAACTCCACATTTTATTCCCAGTGCTGTGTTGATTTGAGGGAAACTTACAAATTTTTTTTGTTACATTATTTCTTCTCTTAGTACCTCCATTAAAACCAGCATAGAATGAATACAGTTTTTTTGTTTTGTTTTGTTGCATTATTATCGCTGTAGGGTTGACCTGTTACATATGTAGAGGAACTTCAGCTCATGTAATGATCAGAAAACAACAATGCAGGTTCTAGAAGCTCTACCAGTGCCCCTCCAGTGTTCCCTGAACACGTTCCTCTAACCCTGAAGGCTGCCCTTGGAGCTGCCTTCAACCAGAGATGGACAGGGAGTTGGTGGATAAGAACCCAGCTTCCTCGCCCCAGGTGGGATGTCTCTGTGGGGCATCCTGCTCTGTCTCCGAGAGGCCCCAGATGCAGTGAGCCCCAGTTGCCCATGATTCACTGCCTTCCCTTCCTGCCCCACATCTCCACCCATCTACTGGTGTCTTGGATCCTCTCCCAAATACACTGCAGTCATCCCTCAGTATACACGGGGTGTTGGCTCCAGGACCCCTCCCCAAGTGCTCAAGTCCCTTCTATAAAATGGTGTTGTGTTTGCATGTAAGCTACGCACATCCTCCCTTACACTTTCAATCGTCCCCAGATTACTTATAATACCTAATAGAATTCTGCGTAAATAGTGGTAAATACAATGTAAATTGTTGCCTGAGCATGGGCAAATTCAAGTTTTGCTTTTTGGAACTTTCTGGAATTTTTTTCCTTTTTTTTTTTTTGACCACACTGTGAGGCTTGTGCGATCTTAGTTCCTGGACCAGGGATCAAACCTGCACCCTCAGCAGTGAAAACATGGAGTCCTAACCACTGGACTGCCAGGGAATCCTCCCCAATTTTTTTCCCCCAAATATTTAAAAAAATTATTATTATTTATAAATTTATTTTGGCTGTGTTGTGTCTTTGTTGCCGTGTGTGGGCTTCTCATTCCGGTGGCGTCTCTTGTTGTGGAGCAGGGGCTCTAGGTGCGTGGGCTTCAGTATGGCACATGGGCTTCAGTAGTTGCAGCACGTGGGCTCGGTAGTTGCAGTGCACAGGCTTAGTTGCTCGGCGGCATGTGGGATCTTCCCAGACCAGGGCTCGAACCCGTGTCCCCTGCATTGGCAGGCGGATTCTTAACCACTCTGCCACCGGGGAAGCCTTTTTAATTTTTTTATAAATTTATTTATTAAAAAAATTTTAATTATTATTATTTAAAAAAATGTATTTCTTTACTTGGCTGTGCTGGGTCTTAGTTGCAGCACACAGGATCTTCGTTGATGAGTGTGGGCTCTTAGTTGCAGCATGTGGGCTCTTAGTTGTGGCATGCAGAATCTAGCTCCCTGACCAGGGATCAAACCGGAGCCGCCTGCATTGGGAGCACACAGCCTTACCACCAGGGAAGTCCCCCCAATTTTTTCCCCCGAATATTTTTAATCTGCGGTTGGTGGAGCCCATGGATGCAGAGCGCCAATGATACTTGTAATTGAACCCTTGCCTCAGGGTCTGCTTCTGGGGACTCCAAGTCAACACAAGTGCTTACAGTAAGTCAGGCTACAGGCAAAAACTAACGGCTGATATTTATTAAGCACCGACCATCGTAAGCACATAATTTAACCCTGACAACATGTTTTGGGAACTAATACATCTCTAGCTTACAGATGAAGCGTGTGAGGCTGAGAGAGATCATCTCTTTGCTGAGATCACATAGCTAATGGGTCATGAAGGATTTAAACCTGGACTATTTAACTCAAGCAGCCATGGTTTTAATCTACATGTCCTATGACACAGTGTATCAAGTTACTTCAAATAACTTCACTGGTACATATTCAATCAGCTTTGGGAGGGCATTTTGCTGATAGCTGAGCTGATATATATATATATATATATATATATATATATTTTAACAAACTATCAGCAGTAGTGTTGCCTAATTTGGATTGTCTGCAATCATCCAAATGAAATCCGAGTCACTGCAAGCAGCTTTTCTTTTTTTCCAACCACATCAAGAAGTGTTCTCCTGGTTCTTCTTAAACACGTCTGTTTTTGCAGCTAACCACTGTTTCTGCTGTTTTCGTCAAAACTAGCGAGCTATTTGCTGTATGATAAAGGTCTCCACTTATGCCCTAATAACCAACTGAATGGATCCAGGATTTTAGCTGGTTGTGTGAGGCGTGTTCATTACTGGTTTGAAAGACAACACTTCACGGGCTTTAGATGACCTTTATTTGAACTGAAATGTTCTTCCAGCCACTGATGTTATTAACTTTTTTTCTGTTTCAAGGCAAAATATTATGCTCTCCCCCTAGTCCCGCTGCTGGTCTTCAGAAAGAATAAAACAAATGTTTTGTGTTTTCTACAAAACGTTATCAAATTGTTTCCCAAGTTAGGTCATTGCAGCTGCAAAATTCTTGTTTGTAGAAAACTTAGCCAAGAACAACAGAGCCTATGGTCAGCTATTATTTCAGGGGGAAAAATAAATCTTGAAATTAGCTAGGGATTGCTATCTCCCTTTCCACTAAAATAAAGACCAATTCCTCCAGCTGGGTCTCAACGATTGTTGAGATAAATCTCTTTCTTCCTTTACAGAGCTACACTTTAATTTACTGGCTGACTTCCCCAGTTTTTGAAATGGCCCCATAACATTTTGGGAGTTATGTTAACTTTATAAGGCAATTTATCATAAATTAATTTTCAGAAACTTCTTGAGCCAACTGGACATCAAAACAAGCCATTTTCTCAGGCTATATACTCTGATTCTAGTCTAATTTTTTTTTTAAGCTGAGCATTTAAATTTAGGGTACCATTTTACATAACATACTTGGGAAGCCTGATTCTCTTCTTTGAGTTTGCAGAGTCTGAAGAAAAGACATCAAAAGTTTCTCTCCCTCAACATCTGCCACTGGAGAGATGGATCTATATTATTTCACAGGTAATGCCATGGCAGTTGAACACCTGACTTTCAAGGGGCAAATGTCCTGAACTGTGTTTATGGTGTTTGTCAATTCCTCTGGTATAAATATTCCCACCTGGCTGATTTCAAGCCACCAGTGCAGTGTCAACCAGCTCCCCAAATTCCTGAAAATTTAACAACTGGGTCTTATTAGGTCCTAAGAGGCAGCTGCAGAACAGCACTGCAAGTGACTCAGCAAACTAGTGCCCCAAATGCAGCCTTGGGAACATCAGCTTGTTAGCTCTGAGATGCCCTGGAATTGTTCTTAGCGTCACACGGACATCACGTAGAAATCCTGGCAAAGCAGCATCTTCAGATCCAGTGTGTGTGTTACCTCCAAACTCAGGTTGCCTTGCAAAAATAATGTGGACTTCCCTGGTGGTGCAGTGGTTAGGAATCCGCCTGCCAAAGCAGGGGACATGGGTTTGAACCCTGGTCCAAGAAAATGCCACATGCTGCTGAGCAACTAAGCCCATGCGCCACAACTACTGAGCCCGTGTACCACAACTACTGAAGCCCGCGTGCCTAGAGGCCATGCTCTGCAACAAGAGAAGCCACCACAACAAGAAGCCCACGCCCCGCAACGAAGAGTAGCCCCTGCTCGCCGCAACTAGAGAAAGCCCACACACAGCAACGAGGACCTAACGCAGCCAAAAATAAATAAATAAAATAAATAAATTTATTTTTTAAAAAATTGTATGTCCATGAAGAGCAAGACATAAGTCTCTGGGTGTTAATTCAAGCTCTGGGCAACATCCCTCAACTCAAAGCAGCTAGATCGTATCATTAAGGGTGGCCCCCTTGCCTTCGAGCTGTAGCTGCTACTTGTGACATACTTCAGGAAGCTGAGAAATATACCCTGGGGCAACCTACCACTGTGTGTGTCCCTCACTATTTCCTTTCTTTACTGGAACAAAAAAGGGGTCTATTGGCTGACCTCTGGGAGAATGGGAAAGTACCAAGCCATTCTCTTAGACAATCCCAGCGTAAGACTCCAGGTCACTTCAGCCCTAAATCCAGCCGCATTGCTCCCGACTGAAGCCACGCAATCCTCAGAGCACGACTGCCTGAACATCATGGACCCAGTGTGCTCTAGCAGACCAAGGCTTGGCCAGCCAGATTTGGAACTGTTCACTGATGGGGACCAGGTAGGCGATGCCCTGGGTACGCAGTGATAACCCCAGAGAAGACTGCTGAGAGGAGAGCCTTGGCCCCAGGGAGCTCAGCCCAAAAGGCAGAAATCTTTGCTCTGACAAGCACTCTCTTTATTGCTGAAGGAATGTGGGTGAATATATACACAGACTCCCGCTCTGCATTCTCCATGGTGCACGCTCACGGGGCAATCTGGAAAGAGAGGGGCCTCCTTACTTCAAATAATAAGGACATAAAACACACTTCTGAAATCCTGTCACTGTTAGAAGCATTTCATAAGCCCTCACAAGAGGCCGTAATGCACCGCCCAGGCCACCAAAGAGGCGAAACTCATATAATAAAAGGAAACCAATTAGCTGACCAAGCTGCAAAGAAGGCGATTATCAAGCCGTGAGAGGGTCACTTCTTCCTCAGCTCCATCTGTCAAAATACCAGCCGCTGTATTCAGAAGAGGACAAAGAAAGGGCTAAAGAGTGAGGATCCACTCTTGATCACACCTCGCCCAGCTGGAAATGTAGTGCATGAGGAATTGTTCTTTTATCCCGAGGCTTGGACCCCGTCCTGAGGCACATTCATAATAGTACCCATTACGGGAGAGATGCCACCTCACAATGGATTCAGAAGTATAAAATGGGGCCTAACCTACAAAGGGCCATCCAACGAGTCACTCAGAACTGTATGATTTGTGCTAAAACGAATGCAAAGACCGCTGCTTGATACAGCACCCCCCATGGGAACTCAGTACTTTATACAGGAACCTGCCCCACGGAGAACCTACTGGCAGGTAGATGAGCTGCAGGAAACTGAAGATACTTGTTAGTGTCTGTGGACACTTTTTCAGGATGGGTGGGAGCATATTCCACCCAGACAATAAAAACCTCTGAAGCAGTGAAAGCTCTCCTTAAGGTAATTATCCCCCGATTTGCATGGCCCAACACCCTTCAAAGTGACAATGGGCCTGCTTTTCTCTGCACTATAACCCGACAGGTATCTAAAGCTCTGCATGTTGGTTGGAAACTACATTCATCCTGGAGACCACAATCAACAGGAAAAACTGAGAAAATGAATCATACATTTAAAAAGAACATTGCTGGGAATTTCCTAGCAGTTCAGTGGTTAAGACTCCACGCTTCCACTGCAGCGGGCACGGGTTCCATCCCTGGTCGGGGAACTAAGATCCCGCAAGCCATGTGGTGCAGCCAAAAAACAACCAGTAAAAAGAACATTGCTGGGCTTCCCTGGTGGCGCAGTGGTTGAGAGTCCGCCTGCCGATGCAGGGGACATGGCTTCGTGCCCCGGTCCGGGAGAATCCCACATGCCGCGGAGCGGCTGGGCCCGTGAGCCATGGCCGCTGAGCCTGCGCGTCCGGAGCCTGCGCTCCGCAACAGGAGAGGCCACAACAGTGAGAGGCCCGCGTACGGCAAAAAAAAAAAAAAAAAAAAAAAGAACATTGTTAAAATATGTCAAGAGACTAATTTAACTTGGGATAAAGCCTTGCCAGTTGCCCTGAGATGGATCAGAGTGGCTCCCAGAAGCAAGCTTAAATTAAGCCCTTTTGAAATATTGTATGCTAGGCCATTCCAGGTGTCTGCCTGTGTGGGAGAATCTGTAGGACGTCTTAAAGGACCTGGCAGTTGCCAATCATGTTAAGACTCTAGCAGTATACTAACTTCTGTTCAAAAGTTTGCTTCCAGTAGGTCTGCCTACCTAACTGAGGTGCTCCTGCATCCCTTCTAGCACAGAGATGAGTCCTCCTCAAAACCTGGAGAGAACAAGGACCCGAACATCAACTTGCAGCTAAGCGGACAGGACCGTATGAGGTCCTGCTAAACACTCCCTCCTCTGTTAGTTTACCCAGGATGTAAGGCCATGGATTCACCAGACCTGAGGAAAATTCGCTCCTCCAGAAACTGGACAGAAGAAAGAAAAGGGGACTTGGTCTTGTGAGCCATTAGAAGATCTTAAGTTGCTGTTTTGAGCCAAGCCTCCTACCAGATAAGTAATGATGACTTTTGGTCTTCTCTTTTGTTTCACTACACTGGAGACAGCCATTCATTGGAAAGGACCAAGGGGGGAAATAATCCCCCTTTCTGAAATGTTTGGCAGGATATAAAGATAGCACAGGGCTTCCCTGGTGGCGCAGTGGTTGAGAGTCCGCCTGCCGATGCAGGGGACACGGGTTCGTGCCCCGGTCCGGGAAGATCCCACATGCCGCGGAGCGGCTGGGCCCGTGAGCCATGGCCGCTGAGCCTGAGCGTCCGGAGCCTGTGCTCCGCAACGGGAGAGGCCACAACAGTGAGAGGCCCGCGTACCGCAAAAAAAAAAGAGATAGCACAGAGCAGAGCATCCTGGGTATCCTTATACCAAGTGCTGGCATTTATGTTTATGTTCAAGTGCTTGTCTAAGTGTTGTGACAGGGCCATAAAAAGGGGAGCCATGGTTGCCCAAACCTGGCAATACTTCCTGACCCAAGTTGATCAGTTCCATTCCACAATCACCCCCACATCGCCCCCGTTCAGCAGAGCGGTTGTCACCCCTTTTCCCACAAAATGGTGGAATGGACATTGACAGTGGGGAATTGTATCAGAGAGGAACAAACCTGACTCCATATTGAATCTATTCCTTTAGCTCTAACCTTTGTGCTCTGTTGCCGGGGCTTGGTCATGCAGGCTCTGCACCTTTTGTAAAAGAATGTTGCCTATAGCCTGAAATATACAGGAGAGCCCATTCTCAACGCTCTGACCTTTAAAGGTATTAACACTTTTCCATTCGTATAGAATTTAAAAAGTTGCAGAAAAGAAAATAATTGTCTTGTTGGAGGTTTATAGGAACATTGTGACCAGACGTATCTGGACAGCTGCAAGAACAAATGATTCCGGCACCAGGAAGTGGGCAACAACCAGCCACATCCCCTCCCCTTTTAGTATAAAAGAAGCCTGAACTCTAACTGGGGTAGATGGTTCTTTGGGACACGAGTCCACCATCTTCTCTGGCTGCTGGCTTTCTGAATAAAGTCACTATTCCTTGCCCTAACAGCTCATCTGTCAATTTATTGGCTGTTGTGTGGCAAGCAGTATGTGCTTGGACTCAGTAACACTATATGCCTTCCAAACAATGGCAATCTTCTGCAAACCAGCTATTATTAGAACTTTCATTAGAAAACTTTATGTGGAATTTAGATCTGAGAGTTGAAAGTTAGGGCTTAAAGTGTACAGTCTTAGTATCCCTGAGTGCAGAATCTGAAAATAGATGATAAAATAGTTTGGGATATCATCTGTCCCAATTTTAGGTCAAAGCTGAGAAGTTGGTAAACTTCAGAAGATAGAACATCTTCTCTTGTGACATAGTTCAATTAGTTCCTCTTGATAGAAATAAGGAAGTAGATAAAGACCCATAAAAACAGTGGGTTTACCAGATGTAGGTTTAAATCTGTGACTGTGTAGTTCTATTAGAAATGCCTTCATGGGTGTTTGTGCCTAATTCCTTGCGATCCATTTCCTACTGGTACAAATTGGGGTCTGGAACATCTTTCTTTTAGGGCAAAATGAGCATGCCAGTTGGCCAACTGTGGCTCGATGATACATCAAACCACTTGGAAATCTATTTCCAAAACAAAAGTGGGTGGTTGAGATGTAGGCTGACCCAACTTGAGCATGGCAGTAGGTCTGTTTAATGATATCTTAAAGAGAAGCACAGAGCAGAAATATGAATAGCATGGCTAGCGCGAAAGCCACAAGAAATTATAACTGTGAAAGAGACTTCTCCAAACTTGGTCCTGAGGATGGTGCCTGCTGGGATCATGACTCATTGCTGCATCCCTGAGGTCACAGGCATGACCACTTTTCATGCATAACCAGAGTGAGGATGAATGAGTAGGTGTGACCGTGTCTCAACGACATTCCAAGGCTGTGCCCCGTCATCTGGTGCTCAGGGGAGGTGAATCCAGATACATCTCAACACCCCTTCATCACTAGTGTGTTAAACTCCTGCCTTGGTCATCAGTGAAATCCTGGTTACCGAGCCCATGATACCATCTGGTGAGTCAAAGGAGCATTTTTGCATTTTCTTGCTATCATTAAGAAGCATCTACTCTCAGCAAAAATTTTCCAGAGGTGGTTGGGATTTTGGAAGGTAGCTTTTTCTTTTGTTATAATTTCAAACTTACAGAAAAGTTTCAGGAATAGTATAGGGTACTCCCATTATACCCTTTACCTAAATCCACCAATTATTTGCAATTTTCTCTACTTGCTTTACTATTCCATGTTTTATTTATTATTCACATTGATTTATATGTGTGTCTATTCCATATGCATATACGTTATTTATTTTCTGAACCACTGCAAGTAAGTTGGCTGTTGTGCCTAATCATCCCTTGAACCATCATGTATTTCCTGAGGACAAGGTCATCTTCTCATACGCCATTGAACAATGATCAAAATCAGTCATTTTAACACATAATATTGCCATCTATTCAAATTTCATCAATCATCGCAATAATGTTCCAGGACAGCTATTTTTGTTTGTTTTTTCTGGTCTAGAATCCTATTCAGGATCATGCAGTGCATTTAGTTGTTATGCCTTTTGTTGGTCCCATCAGTCAAAACCCACAAGGAATACATCTGTCATCAAATTTGATATTTGCTTCAGTTACTGTATTGGGCCCTGAGAAAAGCAGGTGGATACTCAGTGCCCTCTGGCTTTGATAGTGAGTGAGTCTGTGGCTTCACTTTCCAGAAGGTCTTCAGCGTCCACAACGTACGTGCAGTTGGAGAGAGAGCCTTGCTTTTGAGTGTGTTTCTTCCTTTGTGTCGACGCATCACTTACAGAGCAGCCAAGCCTGCTTTACAGCTGATGGGGAGGCCAGTCTAAGGCAGCCGGCATTGGGGGTGGTCAGAGGTTTGCCCTTTCACTCCGGGGTTTCTGGCCACCTTATTCAACACGAGCCTTTCCAGAGTGACTCGCCTTTTGAGTTGATCCAGTTTGGTTGCAAGGCTTCAAGCTGTGCACCTGTGCACCCAGCTGCCCCCTCTGCTGTCTGCAGTGGCCCTGGGGGCCAGGAGGCACTCTTAGGGCAGCGTGGCCCTCTTGTGGCAGACATGTGTATGTCCTGGGAAAGGATGGACTGTAATAGGAGACCGTGCAGGATCAGAATGCTTGGGCAGTGCGTCTACTAGATTGCTAGGGCTGCCACAACAAAGTTCCACAGACTGGGTGGCTCAAGCGGTAGAAGTCTATTTTCTCACAGTTCTGGAGGCTGGAAGTCCGAGATCAAGGTGTCGTCAGGGTGGTCTCTTCTGAGGCCTCTCTCCTTGGCTTGTAGACGGCTGTCTTTTCTTTGTGTCTTCGCGTGGTTTTCCCTTCTGCTCCTATCTGTGTCCTAATCTCCTCTTCTTATAAGGACACCAGTCATATTTCATTAGGACCAAACCACATGACTTCATTTTATCTTAGTTACCTCTTCAAAGGCCCTGCTCCAAAATACAGTCACATTCTGAGGAATTGGGGGTGAGGACTGCAACATATGAATTTTAGAGGACACAATTCAGCCCATAACAAGCAGCAAGATGGTAGAGATTCCTTAGCTCAATTCCATCTTTTCAGAAAATGGGTTAACTGAATTGTTCAAGGCCTCACAGCTAGTAGAAAGCAGGGACCCCTCCACTACCCTTTATGTCTATAAAAAGCCCAGAGCGAGCTCAGAATGTATCTGAACTGAAAGGGAAGGCTTAAACCTCTAGAGTATGAAATTGACTAAAAGGCAAACTATGCCTATTTTTTCAGCAGACAAAAGTGTTAATTAAAAAATTTTAAAGTGTCATGTATTGAAACAACTTGAAATGGAAATAAAAAGATGTGATGAACATACAACCTGGCATATTACACTAATTTCTAATTATCTGTATGTTTTTATATGACTATAATCACTAGGCATCTGGTGTTTTGTTTTATCTGCTTCCCTTCATGTTTGTTATAAACTTTTTCACTTATGTCATCACATATTCCACATGGTTAAAATTGGTCAATGGTTATAGACCATTTTCTCCTATTGTTTTTGCACAGTTGACTAAACCATTTCCCCTCTGTCCCTCTCCCTTTCTTTGCTTTTATGTCGCTAGTCGGCTATAAAGTAAAGCAAGGAATAGTTCTTAGATGTCTACACCGCAAAGTGCTTAATGTATAAGGTGATCACACTTTTCACAAATGTTTTTGAAAATAATCTCAAACTATGTAAGGATGGTACAAACAAGACCCGCATACCTTTCACCCAGATTCACCTATTGTTATTATTATGCCCCATTTTCCTTCTCTTTCTCTTTCCATACATTTTAATGTTTATGTTTATGTATATATTTATACATGTAATTTTTAAAAATCATTTGAGGGTAAGTTACATACATCATGCATTTTACCCCTAAATAGTTCAGAGGATATTTTCTTTTCTTTTTCTTTTTTAATATTTACTTATTTATTTGGCTGCATCAGGTCTTAGTTGCGGCACGCAGAATCTTTTGTTGCGGCACGCGGGCTTCTCTCTAGTTGTGGCACATGGGCTCCAGAGCGCACAGGCTCAGTAGTTGTGGCGCGCGGGGCTTAGCTGCCCTGCGGCACGTGGGATCTTAGTTTCCCGACCAGGGATCGAACCTAAGTCCCCTGCATTGGAAGGTAGATTCTTAACCACTGAACCACCAGGAAAGTCCCCAGAGGCTATTTTCTAAGAATAAAGATATTATTTTACTTAACAGTGGCGTAGTCATAAACTTCAGTAAGTTTAACATTGATACAGGTGTAATCTATTGTCCATCTTCCGATTTTGCCGAAGGAGCTAGTGATGATCTTACAGCATCTTTTCTCCTCCAGCACAGGATCCAGTCTAGGATCAGTAGTGCATTTGGATGTCACATCTTTAATCTGGAATCTTTCCACATCTCTTTTTGTCTTTTATGATATTAACATTTTAAAGAACATTGTTCCCGTCTATTTTTATTAATAATGTTCCTTATTTTGGGTTTGTCTGGATGTTTCCTTATATGGTTAGATTCAGGCTATGCGTCCAGGGCCAGGATGAGATGTTTGTTGTGTCCTTCTCAGACAAACCACGATACTCTTGAGAGTGGGTGCCACCTACACTTACACTGAGATAAAGGGTGTAAACGTGGATGGTCTCAGGTAAACTGGGAGGTATGGTGACCCTCGTTCTGTAAGTGATTATCCCCCTTCTACCAGTGCCCATACTGGGACCAGATGGACTTGCTGGCCCACCTCCCACTGCCTGCAGCTGCCTCTCTTTCCCACCGGCTTCAACTGGCCATCTTTCTACCCTTGGCTGTGCCTGGCAACTTGGTCTTGTTCAATTTCGCTGGAGAATAACTTCCAGTCTCCTGTCATGATGGGGGTTGGGTGGTTGCCTGACTGTGCAGGGTGGGGTAGGAGATGTGAAATTCTAACTGCTCCTATGCAGACTCTCAGGCAACCCTCTTGTGTTTCAGCTCTACTGTAACAGAGAACAAACCTGACTCCATATTGAATCTATTCCTTTAGCTCTAACCTTTGTGCTCTGTTGCCGGGGCTTAGTCGTGCAGGCTCTGCACCTTTTGTAAAAGAATGTTGCCTATAGCCTGAAATACACAGGAGACTCTACTCTCAAGGCTCTAACCTTTAAAGGCATAACACTTTTCCATTCATATAGAGATAGAAAGTTGCAGGCGGAGAATAATACTTCTTGAAGGTTTATAGGAGCATTGTGACCAGACCTACCTGGACAGCTGCAAGAACAAAGGATTCCTGCACCAAGAATCCAGCCACCCTCCCTCCCCTTTTACTGTAAAAGAAGCCTGAATTCTAACTCGGGAAGATGGTTCTTTGGGACACGAGTCCACCATCTTCTCGGGCTGCTGGCTTTCTGAATAAAGTCGCTATGCATTCCCCCAACAACTCTCCTCTCCATTTATTGGCCTGTCGTGTGGCGAGCAGTACGAGCTTGGACTCGGTAGCGCTACCCTTCGCCTCCATCTTCTGCCATATCTGGTACATCCAATTCCTAAGATTTCTGAGGTTCTCTTGCATGAACCAGCTGTTTTCCTCTCCCATCCCCCCGAGACACTTAGGTTTCTTAGCTTGCTCCACTGTGCTTAGTCAGTCTCCTGAAAATTTGTTCACATATCTTGTCCACTGTATTCTTTTCTTCCTTATTTTTGTGGAGTTTTAATCTAAAAACATTCTTTGCTGCCATTTTCGGTGGGGCTTGGGGGAGGGAGTAGAGATCATGCCCATGTTCAATCCACTACCACCAATGGGAGGCCTTCGAACTTACCCTTGTGGGACCGTTCTTGCCATGCCCGCCTCGATTTGGCCTCACCATGTTCGGGGAGCACAGGGCTCACACCTCGTTCATGCTGTTCTGCCTGGAATTCCAACTTCCCTAACTGCCCACGCACCGCTCACTGCTGCTGCCTTGATACAACCACAGCGTTTTATTACCATCTCTATTTTAGAACTTATCCCAGATTTCCTTGTGTCTTCATTCATTGAGTAGGAATTTGTCTCCTGCCCCTTAAAGGTAGGGACTTGACCTTGTTCAATATTTAACTCTTCCAGATGATGCTTTGTGAGTAGATGTTTTCTAAGTGTTTGTTCCACTGGATTAAAAGGAAATAATATTTTTTCTTTTGTTATGTTCCTGGAAGTTTGTGTTTTTCTCAAACGGGATTTCTATGAGTGGTAGACTGGGTTGCTGGTCCCTCCCAATGCTTCACTCCATTGTGACAGAGTTCCACACCCACACCCTCGCCATGGCCTTCTGTGAACCATGCCTCTTGACTGAGGCTGTGGCTGTGGGCTTTGCTTTGACTAATGGGATGTTAGCAGACGCGATGCCAACAAGGGCTTAGAACGATCTTGTGTGCCTGGGCTTGCTCTCATCTTTCTGTCACTGCAAGCTCTAGGAGGATGGCAGACATTTGGAGCAGAGATGCACGAGCTGATCAGAAGACCTGCAGCTTGCAGAAGAGCTATCCAGCTGAGCTGCAGACCTGGGACAGAGTGATAAAGACTTCGTGTCTGCTACTTAGTTTGGGGGTCATTTTGTTCTGTAGCAATAGCTGACTGATACATGATGTCAAAGGGAATGAATGGTTTTTTTAAATAAATTATTCTTGTCCTACGTTGGTTTTGCTCTCTAGGAAGCCTGAAACCAATTTACCATGCAATCAGCATGGTATATGTGTGCCATACCATAGAAAATACTCATTGGTGCTCCTTGATTTGATCATAAAATCTATTTTTAAATGGCTTAAGACAGCAAAATAGAATAATAACCACACTGCCAGCACAACTTTGGCCCTTACATAGATTCATTCCAGACTGAATCCATTATCATAGTCCTTTTGGAGAAAAAAATAAATTCTGAGAAACCAACAAAGATCTGTGTAATTTTCTTGATCTTTGATAACTATGACTTTAATTTGTAGTATACTATGTGCAATCCATAGAGTTAATTAGATGGCACTGCTAATCCTTACTTTTATGAAAACAGGCTTTTGATAATGATTTTTAAAACTGGAGATAGGACAAAATATTTATATTTAGGAACATCCTGATCAGATGCTATTCATTTCTTTCAACACCCACAATTTACTTTTAAGTTTGTCAAAGCCTAGCTTTGTTATTTCCATAATACAAATTAAAATGAAACATAGTGTCAAAAAAAAATTCCTTCATATTATGTAATTGAGAATTGGCCAATTTATCAAATCTTTAAGAATTTTTTCTTTGGTTCAAATAATCTATTATGCCAACGTCCTGATGGAGCTCTGCTTGTATCTCCTACTCTGGAAAGGTTTTCAGAATCCATGAGAGTCAGGATAATATTATAATAAGGACAACTTTTCTGAGTTATTGTACAAAGAAGAGATTGGTTACAAACATGCACAAGTATCAGTAAGAACTTACTTGAATACACCTCACAATTTACCCAGAGGTGCCATTTGATTTTGCATCCACGGTTAAGAACCCCTAATATAAGGAGGGGTCCTGAATGTCATGTTGCAATTACGAAAAAGAATTGCTTAAGTAATCAGAAAAGAAAATGGTATTGTTAAAAAGTTCTGGCATTGAGAGCTTGACTGAAAGAGAGAGAAGAGACAAAGCCAGGGGTCCTTGGGCTCTCCGACTAGTCCAAGTTTAACAAGCTCCCTTGGGCTTCCTTCACAATTCCCAGTGGAAGCAGTCAAAAGAAAGGCATGCCTCTCCTGTCCTCCTGACCCTCCATTTACTCACAAAACAACGGGCTTTAACAATCACGGAACAAAAACTACATTGCCCAATGTAACCTTCCAACCCCCAGAGCTGTATGGGCCGCTAATCCAGCGCACAAAAGCAGGCCGACCGCTCTTTTGTTCTGCCCGAGGCTGGGCGCAGCGCTGAGCAACAGCTGATCGGCTCTAGAACGTCCCAGCGGCGTGCCAGGGGCCTCCGATGTTTATTTAGCGCGCTGCTGTCTCGACGAGGGGCCTCTGGGAGCCGGCTGCACGCTCGCCCGCAGAGGAGTCATGTACCGGCGCAGCTACGTCTTCCAGGCCCGCAAGGAGCAGTACGAGCGCGCCGAGGAGGCGCCGCACCCCGTCGAGCCGGACAGCCTGGTGGAGAGCCGGGCGGCTGCGCCAAGCCTGGCGCAGCTGCAGGGGCTCGGCGAGCGCGTGGCCGCTCACGTCCAGCGGGCCCGGGCGCTCGAGCAGCGCCACGCCGTCCTGCGGAGGCAGCTGGACGCCTTCCAGCGCCTGGACGAGCTGGCCGGCCCCGAGGATGCCCTCGCCCGCCACGTCGAGGGCAACCGCCAGCGCGCCCGGGATTTGGCCGCCGAGCGCACCCGGTTGGAGCGCCAGGGAGCAGAGGCGCAGCGCGCCCTCTGCGAGTTCCGAAGCAAGTAAGCGCAGCCGTGGGAGTAAAGAGGCAGCGCGGGCCGGGAGAACGCTGCCCCCGGAGGTGGGAGGGCCGTCTCCGGGCCCAGGCGACCGGTGACTTCATCCCGGCAGAGGCACGCACGTGCTGCATCTCCCTAAGATAGGACTAGCTTCCATTTTGGTGGCACGTCACGGTTTGCATGAAATCGTGTAATTTGCTGTTAATGTCTTTTAGAGTCTAGATCTAAGTTACATGCAATGAAATGCACAGATTTTAAGTGTGTAGCTCAGTGAGCTTGACGAATGTATTAACAGATGCCCATGTAACTACTAAAACAAGCCAGATATTCCTCTACCCCAGAAAGTTACCTTCTGCCCTTTCCCAGCCTTTGCTTCCCTCTCCCCAGTCCCCCCAAGCAGAGGCACCCAGCGTTCTGATTTCTGTCACCATAGATTACTATTGCCTGTTCTGGAATCTTCTAGACATATTCTTATGTGTCTGGCTCCTTCCGCTCAGCACAGTGTTTTTGAGATGTGTCGATGTTATTTAATCCTCACAGCCTCATCCTGTTATAGACGGTACTGCACCCAGTTTACAGATGAGGAGACTGAGGTTCAGACAATGTAGAGATTGGGGGCAAGGTCACTCAGCTGGTGGATCGCTGCACTGGGACTGGAATTCAAGTCTTGAGCATGCTAAGTCTAACGGCCTTCACTGCATCACAGCGGACACCTGGACATTGCTTCAGCGTGTGCCTGCTAGTGTCTGGCCCCTCAAAGTGTGATCCATGGACCAGCAGCATTGCCATCACCCAGGATCTTGTTAAAAATGGAGACTCTTGGGCCCACCCCAGAGCTCCTGAATCAGACTCTGAAAAAGACCCCCAGGTGATTCGTCGTTTAAGTTAACGACCTTGAAGTTTCAGAGGTCCTGCTCCTGGGCAATGTCCCCCCTTTTGACAGACTGAATAATGTGTTAAAATCACCCAAAAAGCTATTCAAAGAAAAATGATGCTCAGCAACTTGTCAGCATCTTTCCAGGTGATAAAAGGGTGTGCGCTTTGATTCAGCTGGGCACTTCAGGGAATTTACCCTCTGATACTCACTCCAGGAGGTGTCAAAGGGCATGTCCACCAGGATATCCACTGCAGCGTGATCTGCAATAGCAAAGGCCTGGGACCAACCTGAAGGCCTGTTAATAGGAGTTAGATTATAAAATTGTGCTTCATTCATGCAATGGAATACTGTGCAATTGTGAAAAAAAGTAGTGTGTTATCATCTATTTTAAGAAGACGGAGGTCAGAGTAGAGAGGTTTTGCTTGCATAAGAAAAAAGACGACACAAGCACACACACAGAAACCTCATAACACTGGTTACCTCTGGGAATAAGGAAGTAGGAGCAGAGGTGAGAGGGAGACTTTTACCTTTTTCTGTCATTTAAAAAAGTCTCTAACCATGTAAGAGATTTATCTGTTTAAAAATTATATAAATTAATTAAAAAATACAGATGTGCAGGCCCCATCCTGGACCTCAAGTGGGGCCCAGGGTTTTTATATTTAATGAGCTCCACTGGTGATTGCAGTGAACAGCCAGGTTTGAGGACCTCTGGTCTAGGGTAGCCAGAGGGTTTTCTTCACAAGTGCGTTGTGTTTGAGTTCCGCATTCTCAACCCCAGTCGTGGGCAGGATATTCAGCATTGGGTACTGAGCATATTTATCAGATCATGAGCATCGATTCCATTCCCATCAGTCCTTCTGTTTTTCTTTTCTTTTTTGGCCAAATTGCACATGTGGGATCTTATTTCCTCGACCAGGGATCGAACCCGTGCCCCCTGCAGTGGAAGCATGGAGTCCTAACCACTGGACCGCCAGGGAAATCCCTGTTTCTGGTTTTGATCCACAGAAATAGGTTTGCAGCTGGAAGAATGCACCTGAAAATCCCTGTGGCCCTTCAAGGGAAAACTGAGGCTTGCAGAGGGCCTGTGGGTGGCAGGACTGGAACTTGGATTTTTCACCCTAGGCCCATACCCTTTCCAGAACACTGTGTCTTAGAGAGAAGCTGTTCTTGGACTCCTGTGGAGTGAGGCCCAAACGTAGGACTTCATTCATACTAAGCTATGTTCCCTAAAGAGAATGGAAGTGAATGCTGGTTGACACCCAGGGCAGTTCCATGGGTCATCAGAGTACCTCCGATCCCCAAATGGCCTTTACCTGGTCCTTGGGCCACAGTCAGCTGTGATCTGGCTGGGCCGGCATGACTCCCAGGAGCCCTCGTTGGAGGAGTGGCCATGATGAGTCCTGCTGATTTCACTTGGCTCTGAGTTGTATGTCCATCGTGGAGCCGACCCTTCAGGCGCTGTGATTTATTTGATAATTCTCTTTAATTTATTCCCTCCCATTGCCCCCTTGGAGAAGTTTTGATGTTTTAACTTGAGTAGTGGGACTTGAAAATCATTATAAAAATCATACCCATCTACATGCATGGGTACACACACCGAGTTTGGTTTAATTCCAGAGGTGAGGTGATGATTAGCCAGAACCAGGTGAAATTAATGCAGAAATAGGAAGGTGTATGCAGCCTTGTTAGGTATGTTCTTTACCTGGGTAGTTGAATGATTTCAAAATCAGGTCTTCAGCACATCAAACAAAGGCTAAATAAAATAAAAACTAAATAAAATAAAAACAAAACTACCAAAACAATGATGAATAGAGTCAATTATCCAAATCGCTGAAAACCAAAAATAATCCTGTAAAACAATCAGGTAATTGAAGCCAAAGTGGTTTTTTCCACTTTATGAATTCACTTTTATATTCACTTCTATGAATATATGAATATATCATGAATTCTTACAATGAACTCTTTATAATGAAATCACTCGTCTGTAATAAAATATCTAGGCTTGTCTAAGCATGAAAATCGCATTAACATGTTGTTTATTAAATATGTTTTTAAGCTACAGAAATTCTTGGATGTTTCTAGCAGGAAGAAGCAATGAGAAAATTAGATTTTGTTAACAGTTTTATTCTTAAAGCTAATTAAACATTAAAAAACATCATTTCTGGCTCCATTAGAGGCACACAGAAAAGAAACTGTTAAATGTGACATCCTGGTGTGAAAGGTAAAACTGATGCAAATATATTTTGCTTACTGGTTATAGCTGAGCTGCTTAGGTGGCTCTAGAACTGGAAACACTTAGAACAGTGTTCCTATACCTCATGTTCTTCCCTGAAGTCAAGACTTTTCACTCTGAGGCACGATTTCCCAGCACCTGTCACAGTATAAAGTCTTTGACTTGACCCATGGCATGGATGTACAGGGACACAGAAAGCGATGCTTTGTGGCATCCCTGTTTCAGGTGCAGGAGGAAGGGATGCAGAAGGACACACCTGCACCATCTCGTACCGCAGATACCTGGAAGGGGCCACAGACATGCTTACATCCCATTGGTCAGGACCACACTGAGCTGCAAGGAAGGCTGGGAAATGCAGTCTCCCTTCTAGGCAGCCCTGTGGCCACCAAACATGACGGGCTCTAAGTCCTATTAGAATGGATATTGGGGACAGCTTGCAGGGAACGAGGTCGGGGGTCATTTGGGAAGGGGCTTTCTCTTTTTCTTCAGGGGGTGAAATGCCCCCTAGAAGGAAACTCGTTTTGACCAGAATGATTTCTGGGGTCTCTCTGCTTCCTTGATCTTTACCATTTTTTTAGAAGTCCAGGGAAGAAGTCGACTAGGAGAAAAAAAATACACCTGCTCCTAGTATCTGCTGCTTTATTAATCTTGTGTATGTTTAACTTTGAGGGTGTCCCTGCTCTACCCAGGCAGCAAGCTGTGGCTGTCAGGACACAGTTTTGTTGTCAGACTCACATCCGAGTCCTGCACCCCTCTCTTAGTTTGGAGTCCTTGAAGCCGAGCCTGAGAAAGTCGCTTATTTGGGAGGTGGCATCAGGGAGCACCAGTTGCGGAGTGAGGAGGTTATAGGCAGGAAGGGAAAGGAGCCAACACTGAGTGCGTCACCGGCAAGTTACCTGCATGGCCACTGGAGGCCACCTGCGGGGTGGAGAGCACACCTCAGTGATCCCAGCTGCGGACCAGGGAGCCAGGGTGTGTACGTACCCAATCGCCCTGTCAGAGCTTGCAGGCTGCTCCCAGGGGCACTGACTCTCTGAGCCGTCCAGCCTGCCCTGCCTGCCAGCCCACAGGAGGCCCCTGGTGTGCAGGGCAAGGCCGCACAGATGCGGGTGAAGTGCCAGGAGCACCTGCGGCGGCCTCGGGCCAGTTTCTCAACCTCGGTTTCCTCGTCTTTCCCGAGGGGGTAACAGGAACTGCTGTATTCCAGGATTTTGTGAGGATTAAATGGCGTAACCCAGAAAAGCTGACACGTGATGATAAGTACAATAGTATAGGGTATCCGGACCAGGTCAGGTTAGTGCTGTTTGATGTAACAGATCGTTAGTACAGCCTCCCAGTCTCTGTGCTGCCGCCGCACTTGGGTACAGGTGCGCTGGGATCTGATTCCTGCATCTTCGAGTGGCTGGGAGGGGGCACTGGGGGCTTGGGGCTGGGACTCCGGGCCGGGAGACTCCTGTCCATCTATGGGGCCACCGGCGGCACTTCCTGCATGTGCAGGGATGTGCAGAAGGTTGGGAAGGAGTGGGCTCCAAAATGCAGCCTCAGCTCCTGCTTCCCTTAATGAGAGGGGGTAGGACTCAGGTTAATTGAATGCTGATTGTGTGACCACACATACCGGATCACGGAAGCTGCCCAACTCTCCCTTCTGTGTCCCATCTGCAGGTATGAAAATGAGTGTGAGTGTCAGCTGCTGCTGAAAGACATGCTCAAACGGCTAAACAAGGTGAGCTGAGCCCGTCCTTGGGTTTGAGTAGATTCACGGCAAGACGGGGCTAAACGGCTGAACGGTTGTTTCGCGCGCTGCCTCTTTGTGTTCTTCCAGGATTCCCCTATTTCTTTTGCTGTCATTCTCCTTCTTTCTTAAAAAATTTATTTTAATGAGGTATAGTTGACTTACAATGTTGTGTTAATTTCTGCTGTACGGCAAAGTGACTCAGTTATGCACATATATACATTCTTTTTCATATTCTTTTCCATTATGGTTTATCACAGGATACTGAATATAGTTCCCTGTGCTCTACAGTAGGACCTTGTTGTTTATCCATCCTATATACACTAGTTTGCATCTGCTGACCCCAAACTCCCACTCCATCCCTCCCCCACCTCCTCCCTCCCCCTTGGCAACCACAAGTCTGTTCTCTATGTCTGTGTGTCACTCCCCTTCTTGACTTTGTAATTTCAACTAAATCTTTGTGAGTGAATGCACACACCCACACACACTCCTCTACCACAAGCTAAATGAGCTCGTGAGAGATCCCTAGACGGTTAAGCTCATTGGTTTGCTTGGCTATCAAAATGGGCCAGCATTACAGGGACTGGCTGTTGTCTGCACCTAACTTAGGAGGGAACCTGCTCCGGACGGTGGTTATCGGGATGCAATGCTACCTTATCCTGTTGGCTAAGAGTCTTGAGATTACTCCTCCCGAGGGAAAGTCTCAAGAGAATAGAGGACGAAATTTCCTTTTACCCTCAAGCTCCTCACACTTGAAGCATGAACAGTCGCCATGTGCGAGGCACCAGGATTCTTAGCTTCTTGCTGGAGACCCTCCTGCAGAGGTTGGGTGGAGTTGTTCTTTGCAGGGGCAGTTTCCTTCTTTGGATCCTCCATCACCATCTAACTGATTGGATTTTCTGCTGTAGCCAGGAGAACTTGACTACCAGATAGCAGAATAACTGTGGACCACAGAGGTTGGACGAAACCAGGGATGGCAAAGAGCTGTAAGCATTATCCTTTTCTGATTATTTCAGAGCTCAGATGTCAGAGGGGAAGGACCTATGGGAAATGGTTATTTAAAGGGTTCCTTGTTCAGGGTACCTGGCTGCCTTCCCCCTTCCCCGTTCCCCACCCCTAACCTCATTGCTGATAAAATCGATCACCCTTCCCTGCTGCGCCCAGATGTGGCCTTAAGATTCTTCTCCACCTGGTTGCCGTATGATCCAGCAATCCCACTCCTGGTCATACATCCGGACAAAACTCTAATTCAAAAAGATACATGCACCCCAGTGTCCATAGCAGCACTATTTACAATAACCAAGACATGGAAACAACCTAAGTGTCCATCAACAGATGAATGGATAAAGAAGATGTGGTATATATACAACAGAATACTACTCAGCTATAAAATAAATGAAATAATGCCATTTGCAGCAACACGGATGGACCTAGAGATTATCATACTCAGTGAAGTAAGCCAGAAAGAGAAAGACAAATATCGTATGATATTGCTTATATGTGGAATCTAAAGTATGACACAAATGATCCTATCTATGAAACAGAAACAGACTCACAGACATAGAGAACTGACTTGTGGTTGCCAAGGGGGAGGGGGGTGGTGGTGGAGGGATGGATTGGGAGTTTGGGGTTAGTAGATGCAAACTAGTATATATAGGTTGGATAAACAACAAGGTCCTACTGTAGAGCACAGGGAACTGTATTCAATATCCTGTGATAAACCATGAAAGAATGTGAAAAAGAATGTATATATGTGTATGACCGAATCACTTTGCTGTACAGCAGAAATTAATGGGACATTGTAAATGAACTACATTTCAATAAAATAAATGAAAAAAAAAAATAAGATTCTTCTCCACAGGAACCCCAGGCAACTTCAGACAGTCAGGGTTAGCTCAGGGTTAGCTCAGGGTTAGCTCGGAGTGTTTGCCACTAATTTCCTGGCTTCGTCCAATGTCTGTTGTCTAGGATTATTCCGCTAGTCGGTGGGAAAGTCAGAACTACACTCTAGGGACACTGAATATTGCTTTGTGTATGTTACTGACTGTATGATATTTCTGTGACCATCTCTGTGTGAGCATCTAATGTATTGTCCAACTCGGGACACTGTGTGAAGCTGATGCTGTCAGTAATTACGCAGGCCGACTGTTAGAAGCTGGACCGTCTCAGGCCAATGGAAAAGATGGGCACACAGAAGTGAGCACAGAGATGGCGGGGAGGGTGTCCTGCAGCGGAGCCCTAAGCACACAGCTCATGACTGGCCGTGTGCTGAGCTGGGTTTCAAGGACCCAAGGCCTGCTGGAAGTCTGCGTGGAGTGGGGCCTTATTAGCATTTGCCCTCACTCAGCTTTCAGCTGACACTTGTGGCTCACCCCCATTTGTGTTTTTGGTGGCGATTCCAGGCTGGCAGGTGGGGCCGCCGTCTTGTCCATCGGCCGAGGCCTTCAGGAACAGGGGCACCTGACACCCTTCGCCTTTAGGTGCCAGTTCAGCCCCTCCGCAGCACATCTCCTTTTGCTTTGTGACTGTTTGTCCTCCCTGCAAGCAGGGCTCTCTCTGGACTGGGCCCTAAGGTTGTTGCTCACGTGGTACCATCCTGGGCATTCCTTGAAGAAGAGAAAGAACTTAGTCCTTCTTTTTACCTTTGGCGGCAAGTGACACTGGATTTAAAAACAAGCTCAAATCTTCTGGGTTTTTTTTTTCTCTCTCTTATTACAAAAGCAATGCCTATTCCCAGTAGAAAAATAAGACAGTAGAAAGAAAATGAAAAATAAGGGAAAGGCATTCCACCATTTTCCCCCGTCATACTGTGATGTAGCGTGTGGACAATTGGGGTATGAGTCCCGTGAGAATGTTACGAAGGTTCTGGGGAAAGATGGGACCAAGCACGCGGGCGGGCAGGGGCAGCACATCGGCGTGGCTGTTCCCGGGTCCAGGGAAAGACACTTCTCCCCACAAGAACTGTGCCATCCACAACAGGAGGGTAGCCTACTAGCAAGACCCTTCCCGCTGTCGCTCAGTATCCCTCTCTGAGGCTCAGCTTCTTCGTCTGGAAAATGGGAGCAATGCTAGTTCCCACCACCATAGGAGCAGGTGTCCGTCTGCATGCCTGGTGAGAGTTAAATGACATAATAGTGCACGTGACCTGCCTGTTACAGTTGTTATTACAGGTCACGCGATGTGATGGACGCCAGCTTAGTTTTCTCGGGAAGTGGCTGCGTACCCCTGGTGGAGTGGGAGTGCGTGGAGGAACACCTTTTTTTTTTTTTTTTTGCGGTACGCGGGCCCCTCACTGCTGTGGCCTCCCCCGTCGCGGAGCACAGGCCCCGGACACGCAGGCCCAGCGGCCATGGCGCACGAGCCCAGCCGCTCCGCGGCATGTGGGATCTTCCCGGACCGGGGCACGACCCCGCGTCCCCTGCATCGGCAGGCGGACTCTCAACCGCTGCGCCACCAGGGAAGCCCAGGGAACAGCTTTTTAATAGCTGTGAATTTATTTTTATGACTACCTTTTCTCTATAGCAGGTGACATTAAAAAAAAGTTTCTTTTTAAATGCATGTCATTAAACATGAATCAATTTGAAAAAAATACGGGGTGAGTAATAGTAGAAGATTTTGGATGTAGCAGAAATCACAGGCACAGAATGCAAATACAGTGAATCGGGAGGTCCCTGCACTAGCTCACGGGAGCCTCGGAACAGCCTTTTGGATTTTGTTTATTTTACCCTCAGATAACCCAGTCCGATCGCCCCTCTGTCAGGGGGGAACTCACCCTTGCTGAGGCTAAATGACTTCAGAGACCCGCAGCCCACCCGCGGCAGGTGTGGGCAAGAGCCAGGTGCTCTGTGTCCAAGGCTCATTCTTTCCCTCCCAAGGACAGTCAGGGAACCGCTGTCTCTCAGGAGACAGACGCAGAGCCGGAGTCTCTGGGTGAAGGTGGCCACTTCCCATTAGATGTTGGTGCCCTGTCCATCCCCCCAGGCCGCCCTCAATGTCACATAGAGATGCTGAGCCTGCTGGCAGCTTCCTGCATCTGTCTGGCTTGGGAACGTCTGCAGTGGCAGGGGGCACAGTCCAGAAGTGTGGGCATTAGCACCCCAGGGGCGACCCTCAGCCACTGGGGGACAGGAGGGGGTGGCTGAGTCCCTGGCTGGCCCACCCTTCGTCCCGACAGTTCAGAGGTGAGTTTCCCAGTCTCCTGGGGGGTCCCCAGCAGGACTGAGCCCATTGCCCACAGTGGGAACCCACTCATTCCACACCTTTATTGGCTTTGTTCTTGTCCCTGTGTCACTACCCCACCCCTTCCAGTGCTCCTGGGATTACCTCTCAGATAAGGGACCCTTTCCCAGTCCTTGCCTCGGGGTCTGTTTCTGAAAACTCAAATTAAGACAGCCGCTCAAGGGTCAGCCAGCTGGACCGTCAGGTTCTCTGTCCACTGAGATGGTCACTGGAGAAGAAGGAGGTGAAATGGTACAGTAGAATTCACATCTTGTTGGCTGTCGGTCATATCACTGATTTTAGTTGACAAAGCTTTGAATATCTACAGACATCACATCATCTGGGTTTTGACTGTCAATGCAGCCTAATGTCCGTTTCCTTTGGTCCCTTTGGAAGGGATTGATCCCTGGGTGTGGCCGTGTGAAATGGGGTACACTAGGAATCTCTGACCCAGTCTTTGAGTCTGGCTTGGAAAATATCACGATGTATGGACAGGACTGGTTGCCACCATGTTCATAAAGCTGCCATCTATGTACACTGCCCAGGTAATTAAACCTCCAGAGCAGAGTGCCTGTATTAACAGCCAGCCGCTCCTTGCTATGCACTTGGAAATGAAATAAATTCCTCAACATACGACTTACATACTCGGGCCAAAGTTATTCAGATTTTCAGCCTTTGGATGTCGTAAGCATTCCTGGTGACTTTTATTTTATCTTTATCTATTGACATTGTTTTTGGTTTTTATTCTTAATTTTTTATTGAAGTATAGTTGATTCCCACTATTAGTTTTAGGTGTACAACATAGTGATTCAGTATTTTTACAGATTATACTCCATTAAAAGTTATTAGAACTGATGACTTTTTTTAAAAGAAAGTATTTATTTTGGCTGAGCCAGGTCTTTAGTTGCGGCACGCAGGATCTTTAGTTGCAGCATGTGGGATCTAGTTCCCCGACCAGGGATTGAACCCGGGTCCCCTGCATCGAGAGCACAGAATCTTAACCACTGGACCACCAGGGAAGTCCCTAGAACTGATGACTTTAAAATATTTGGGTTTGGCTAATCTCTAGGACTCATCATGTATATTGCCAATTTGAAAATAATGTAGGTGCTAGTCAAATGCTTTCACCAGAAAACAATTTTAGAAAATACCTAAAGCTGCCGTATGTGCTTTTCCATGTAAGTCGTGTATCTTAAACATGCCTGGAAAGGAGCAAGAGGCAGGGGAGTTCAGGGGGGGTGAAAGGATGGGGCACGAAGCTTTTGATTTCAGGGCTACAAGCCTTCATACGTCCAGGAATTCCTCTGAGGCTGGAAATGAACTTCTGGAGAAGAGGAGAGCCATCTGGGGAAGAAGAGTGTAGGAGGAGGCTGGCGGTGGGCGGCTGGAAGAACAGAAGGCAGAGGAAGCGTGAGGAAGGATGCAGAGGGTGAGAGTGGAGTCGAGGAAGGCAAGGTGGTGGGAAGAGGGAGGGTGGGGAGTGGAGGGACGTGCCCAGCTCCTCCAGGTCAGCGTGAGCCCTGGAAGGAAAGCAGCTCTAACATTTTTGGAAAGGTTTTTGGCGTCCAGGATTGAAGTAGGTGTTTTTTTATTTTTTTATTTTTTTGCGGTACGCAGGCCTCTCACTGTTGTGTCCTTTTCTGTTGCGGAGCACAGGCTCCAGACGCGCAGGCTCAGCGGCCATGGCTCACGGGCCCAGCCGCTCCGCGACATGTGGGATCTTCCCGGACCGGGGCACAAACCCGTGTCCCCTGCATGGGCAGGCGGACTCTCAACCACTGCGCCACCAGGGAAGCCCAGTAGGTGTTTTTTTTAATCAAACCCTAATTAACTAGAAATCTTAATGAATTTGAATACCCATTCTTTAGCAGTTGTTTTTTTTTTGGTTTTTGTTTATTTTTTTAGTTGGGCTGGATTTGGGGCTGCGTGTGGATACAGACAGTTGGGGTTTTAATGGATTTCCAGCACCTCTGTGACTGGGTTGGCAAGGCTGATTTTTCAAGGGTATATAGGACTCTAGTTATTTCTTCAGTTACTTTCTCAGAAATCGTCTAGGCTAGCGGTTCTGAAACTTCCTGTGCATCAGAATCAGCTGGAGGGCATGTTAAAACACAGATTCCTGGGCCTCCACCCCAGAAATTCTGATCCGGTAGGTCTGGGATCCACCAGATTTTTTACGTTTCTAATCATTTCCAGATGGTGTGGTCCAGGGACCACACTTTGAGAACCACTGGCCTCGATGAAACCATACACAGTATCAGGGCTGGAGTGTTTTCTAAAATTAGAATATTGGCCCAGAGTCTTGATTTGGAAAAATCTAGACGCTCCGGCTGGTGCTTTGGAAAATGCAGCTGACAGCATCCAAAAGCATAATAAAAACACAAGCGTCTACACATTTCTGAGTTCTGGTGCAAACAAAAGAAAACCCTTCCAAACGAACGCTTCTCCCCGTATCAGCAACTGCACATTCCAGCGGCAGCAACGCACCTTTGGGAGTGTCACTCTTTTAAAGGTTGGCTGATGGGACCTAAGAGTGGTTGTTTGGCTTGACCCTGAGAGGGAGGTGGGGGACGAACAGCAAGCACCTTGCAGGACAGGGTCAGGACTCAGCCCTCAACTCCTGACTAGTAGAGGGAAGATCGCATTCCCATTATCTCCAGTTAACCTCTGTTAACTAGCTGAACGGCCCACTGGTGCGATATCTCCCCGTCCGTAAGGTGAGACTCCAGTTTCTGAGCTGCGTTTGTCAGAGTCCTCGGGTTCCATGGATTTGCTGAAGGGCCTCTGAGGGAGGAGGGTTGCCAGCCGATCGGGGTTCCTGTCCCCCGTCCTGTCCTTCGAGAAGCACATCTCTGCTTTCCTTCTGTATGTTGGCTTCCCTGGGATATTTTGTTTGAAGGATGACACATGTGGCTTTAAAAAGTGTGAGGACCAATGACCTTTAGGGTCCCTTCTATTTTTTTTAAAATTAATTAATTTGGTTGCACCGGGTCTTAGTTGCGGCTCGAGGGCTCCTTAGTTGTGGCATGTGAACTCTTAGTTGCGGCATGCATGTGGGATCTAGTTCCCCGACCACGGATCGAACCCGGGCCTCCTGCATTGGGAGCTTGGAGTCTTAACCACTGCGCAACCAGGGAAGTCCCAGGGTCCCTTCTAGTTCTAAAATCTTGAGTGTTCGATCCCTTTATAAGTAATAACACAAAAGGTCCTTGAAACCTCACTTTCAGTTCTTCAGCTCCAGTGATTGTGTATCAATTGTGGGTGAATTTTTGGTGAAAATTACGATGTTTGAGAATTCCCTGCCCCATTCCATCCTCAGCAATCTTGAGGGGCCGAGGGTGGGGAGAGTAGAAAAGCATCCCGAAAGTGAAGGTGAAGTTCAGGTCTCCACCCCGCACTGCCTCCTCTCTGACCCGGATTTAGCCACGCCCACTCAGCAGTGTCCCATCCCCAGAGCTGAGAATCACTTTCACAAGGAACCACCGTGCCTCAAGGGGGTGGGGCTGATTTTCCTTCCCGTCAGTGTAGTCCTAGTAGGATTGTCCGCAAGACGACAGTCATGTGACCATGTGGGCCAATCGCAGCTCTCTCTCAGAGATGTGACTCCTGGGGGCGGAGATGAATGCCTTTGGAGCTGGGTCGTCCCAAGGGCTGTGCCGTGGACCCCAGCTGCTTAGATTGCTGGGACTTCCCTGGTTTCTGTCCTTCCCAAGGCCTGTCAATTACCCAGGATCTATCTGGTTCCTCAGCCCTTTCCCACTGCTGGAAAGACACCCAGGCTTACTTTCCTTCACCATGTCTGTCATGAAGGGGCTTCCCCAGGCTTATGTGACAGTCCTGAGTAATTCAGAAAGCCATTCACCAGGACCTCCAAGGGGCACCCCACCTTCCCTGGGGCGTTTGCACAAGAGCATCCGTAATGCTCTGCTCTCCCGGGGGCTGGGGCGGTGGGGAGAGTCGGACAGCACAGGTCTTGAAACAAGGGCAATACTGCTGTGTTTTCATTGTACTCTGTGTGACCATCCCTGTGACACAGGATTTGAGGAGCCATCATTAAGCCCCCAGGATGGTAAACTCCTGAAGGCAGAGCGTATCAAAAGTCAGCGACTGGTTAACTCATTTATCAAAAGAATGAGCCCAGAAGCTAAAACACCCAAAGACGGATTTCACATTATTTTAGTTCAGAGCCCTGTACCTGGCGACATGCATCCCTTTTAATAATTTGGTTCATTCTTTTACTTCTGATTTAAAAATAATACTTCAGACCATGGGTGGGTCCCTTAAAGGGTGTGATTTTCACACACGCTGTTGCTTCTCTCGATGGGCAGCGGAGCTTGGACAGCGGAGGCCCAGCTCCAGGGCTGAGAAGTGGGTGGTACCTCGGGGAAAGCATGCAGGAGAGTCCAGGGGCTGCGGGTGAGGAACCGGCTCTGGGTCTTGGGGTCCTTCCCTTCTTCCCTCCCCACCTGTTTGCCCAGCGTTGGCATCCCTGGTATCCATGAAGGGATTTCAGAGCCTTCAGGGGAAAGGATTTGGTAACTGGAAATTAGAGGCTGAAAGGGCTGTGGGATTCACCCTAGAGCAGGAGACACTGAAGAAGACAAGATGGTCCACGTGTCTAAAATCAGTCCTCTAGACCTTCCGTGTCCAGCGCAGGGGCCACTAGCCATGTGAGGCTGGGGAGGGGTCAAAATGCAGAGAGTTCAAATCGATGTGATGTGTTGTGAGTGTGAAATACACACCAGGTTTCAAAGACCTAGCCTGGAAAAAAGGAAAATATCTCATCAATAGCTTTTAAAATGTTGATGACATGATAAAATGATAAGATTTTGGGTATATTGGGTGAAATAAAATATATTGTTAAAATTAATTTAACCTGTTTCTTTTATTTAATGGGGCTACTAAGAAATTTAAAATTATGCCTGAGGGTTGGACAACCCTGTATTAGAATAACATTTAATTTAAAAAATTTTATTATTATTATTATTTTTTTGGCTGCATTGGGTCTTCGTTGCTATGCGCGGGCTTTCTCTAGTTGTGACGAGCGGGAGCTACTCTTCATTGTAGTGCACAGGCTTCTCATTGCGGTGGCTTCTCCTGTTGTGGAGCATGGGCTCTAGGTGCACAGGCTTCAGTAGTTGTGGCGCGTGGGCTCAGTAGTTGTGGCTCGCGGGCTTAGTTGCCCCGCAGCATATGGGATCTTCCCAGACCAGGGATTGAACCTGTGTCTCCTGCATTGTCAGGTGGATTTTTAACCACTGCACCACCAGGGAAGTCCCAACTTATTTAATTTTGGCTTGCATAAACCTACACAAAAGGCATGTGTGAAGGTACATCGCTAACGATTGCAAATCGACCAATCTGATCTGGCACAACTCTTAAGTTCTTTAAGATAAACTCTGAAGTTCTCTTGGGTAAATAAAATAGTTTCAGAGGTTTGAGTTGGGTGAGGGTTAGCCGATCCCTGACAATCTTGCTGAAGTTTCAGACCAAATTCACGTGAATGGATATTTATTAAATAAGCCTTTTTTCTGATGCAGTCCCTAAGGTTCATACAGCCTCTTCTCCAGGCTCCATGAAGTCCCAGATCTCTGCTGTTTTAGGTGCTAAGACAACACTTTGCATGAAAAGCTCATTCAAGGCAGGTGATACAATAGGGTCAGGATTCTGGTATCCTTGCTGTCGGTGTCAGACAATCATATCTCCCTACACCAGCGGTCTTTTACAGGAACGATTATAAGGAATCAAGTGCCTTTCCTAAGAGTGCAGGCCTAATGCCTCCCTGGAACCTAAATGCTATTAGTACCAGGATGGCGTGTGTCCCAAAATATCTTGGCCTGTCCACATACCTTGACTGTCTTAACTCTGTTCACGCAGTGGTAGGGAGTATCTTAACTATTTTAGCAAACCACATTTCTACCTTTGTCAGTGAGAGCGCATTGCTAACGTTCATCATGCTTTTTAACAAGTCATTAGGAAGTCAGTAAAAATTCACTTAGCAAGCCCTCAGGTATTGGCAGGTGGGCGTGGCAGAGGGGGCAAGGAACTTGGACCTGTAACATTTCGCTGAATTGTTGAAGTATTTAAGTCAGTTCCAGACATCACAGCACTGTCTTATGAAGAGCACAAATACTTACTCATACCTATTTTGTTGATCCAAACAAGATCAATGAGATATGGGCTTCCCTGGTGGCGCAGTGGTTAAGAATCCACCTGCCAATGCAGGGGACACGGGTCTGAGCCCTGGTCCGGGAAGATCCCACATGCTGCGGAGCAACTAAGCCCGTGCACCACAACTACTGAGCCTGCGCTCTAGAGCCCAAGAGCCACAACTACTGAAGCCCATGCGCCTAGAGCCCGTGCTCCGCAACAAGAGAAGCCCGCACGCAGCAACGAAGACCCAACACAGCCAAAAATGATAAATAAATAAAACAAATAAATTTATTGAAAAAAAAGATCAATGAGATAAAAGTTGGTGAATTATCAAAAAGTTTGGTGAGAACATTCAATCTTCTGTCCTAAGTGTTATTTCCAACTTGAAAGGAACAAACACTATTCACCACAGCAATCATGCTAAAACATGAATTTTATGTTGAAGATACATGGCCTCAAGGTGTCAACAGTCCTTGGGAGAAAACTCTTAAAATTAAGGTTTCCTATCCCATAGGTTGTCTTTTCACTTTGTTGATGGTTCTGTGCACAGGTGTTTTGAGTTTGATGTAGTCTCACTTGTAATTTTTTGATTTCGTTGCCTGTGCTTTAGGTGTCGTGTCCAAAAAACTCATTGCCAACACCCATGTCAGGGAGCTTTTTCCTGTTTTCTTCTTGGAGTTTTTGTTTCAGTATTAAATTATTTAAATCTTTCATCCATTTAGAGTTCATTTTTGTGAATGGTAAGATAGGGGTCTAGCTTCATTCTATTGTATTTGTTTATTTTTAATTTTTATTGGAGTATGGTTGACTTACAGTGTTGTGTTAGTCTAGCTTCATTCTAAAATGAAGGTTTCAGTGTTAAGGGAAAACTGTTTCTTAGTCTTAGAAACTCAACTCACTGATGATAGGATATAGAACAAATACAGATGTAACTTAAATTTTAAGGTTATCGGTGTATAAATGTACTCTTTCCCCCTGATCTTTCTAGATCAAGGCTTCTCAACTCTGGCACTACTGACACTTCGGACTGGAGAATTCTTTCTTGTGCGGGGTTGTCCTAAGTATTGTAGGATATTAACAGCATCGGTGGCTGCTACCCACTAGATGCCGGTAGTAACACCCCCACCTCCCGCCCGCCCCTGCACCCCCCCACCCCCCCACCCCCACCAAGTGGTGACAATTTAAAAAGCCTCGAGATTGTGCCAAATGTCCCCTTGGGGGCAAAATCACTCTCAGCTGAGAACTACTATTCTAGACCAGGTCCAATGGGCTAACCCAGTGCTTGGCTAGAAATGCAGAATCTCAGATGCCCTCCCAGACCCACGAAACAAGTCTGCATTTTGGTAAGACCCGGCCGATGTCACACCCACGCCCGTGCTCTCCGCCCCCCGCCCCCCGCGGCCCCTCAGAGTCGATGCCTCTCATTGCAGGAGGCAGATGAAGCCCTGCTGAGTAACCTGCGCCTTCAGATCGAAGCCCAGTTTCTGCAGGATGACATCAGTGCGGCCAAGGACAGGTACAAAAAGGTAACCATGACCCTTCTGTAGCCCTTCCCCCAAAAAACCAGTTCAGGGCACTCGTGGCTGAAAAAAATGGGGTGGCTGGAGTGGGCTGCCCTGTGTGCGATGTCCCGAACCAAGCGGGGCTGGGCTGGTCGCTGGACGGCACCTAGTGAGCCAGACCTGCGGGGCTGTGGGAGGGGTGGCAGTGTGGTGTGTGTGTGTGTGTGTGTGTGTGTGTGTGTGTATGTGTATGTGGGGGGGCAGTGTGTGTGTGTGGGGTGTGTGTGTGTGTGTGTGTGTGTGTGTGTGTGTATGTGGGGGGGGCGGTGTGTGTGTGTGGGGGGGTTATGGGTCGGGGGGAGCCAGTATCTGTGCAGGACGTCACAGTCCACAGAGTAATTGCACACAGATCCGTCTTGATTAAGCTGTAGCCTGTTGACTGGTTCAGCTCAGAACATGGAGAAAATGCAAAAATCGTAATTTTTTAGCGCTGTCTCTGAGGGAACACATGGCATGCAGGGGCCTCCTCGCATGTAGTGCTGTGCTCTGCCCCCACCCCTGCCAGCTTCTCACAGGCCTCACGTTGGGGGGGCCTTGGTGCTCTGGAAATGTCCAGTCCTGGAGCTGTGTAACCAAGGGCCAGTGGCCTAACCTCTCTGAGCTTCTTCATCTTTGAAATGCAAACGCCAGACTCTCCTTCCTGCACAGCCATGTCATCTGAGCATAGACACCTGTGGGCCTGGCCATGATCCTCAGCCCTCGGGGCTGACCTCTCCAGGGAGCCTGGCCTCCCTCGAGCTGCAGTATCTGTGTCTCTGCCTCAGGACGGATGTGCACCAGGCAGCGGAGGGCAGGTCTGCCTCACAGGAAATGTTGGGGAGTTAATGCTGAGGGAGCAGCCTCAGCCAGGGACGGATGGAGTTGGTGGACACGTACCCCAGCTCCCTCTGCACCGGCTCCCAGAGAGCCCACTAGGACTGGTGCCCACAGGGGTAATTCACCTGAAAACACAGTGTCTCACCTCCCCGCTCCACTGCTCATGTTTCCTGACATCTTTGCCCAAGCAAACTATTTGCACCCAGATCCTTCCCCCAGGGTCTGTATCTTACTCAGCTGGGGCTGCTATGACGAAGTACCACAGACTGGGTGGCTTATGAGCAACAGAAATTCATTCCTCTCAGTTCTGGAGCCTGGAGCACCGAGATCAGCATGCTGGCAGGGTTGGGTTCTCGTGAGGACCCTCTTCCTGGCTTGCAGACGGCTGCCTTTTTGCCATGCACTCACCTGGCCTTTCCTAGATCCGTATCCATAGAGAGAGTGACTGCCTTTCTTATCAGGGCACTAATCCCACCCTGGGGGCCCCACCTTCATGCCCTCATCTAAATCTAATTGTTCCCCAAAGGTCCCACCTCCAAATACCATCCTGCTGGGGGTTAGGGCTTCAGCACATGAATTTTGGAAGGACACAACTTTCGATCTATAACTGTCTGCCTCTGGGGAAAGTCACACTGAGGCAACGTGAAGTAATATGGGTGAAGCACCTGGTACCACCTGGAACTTGGCAAGTGCTCAGGCAGCATCAGAGTCCCTTCCTGTCTCTGTGGGTGCCTGCTGCATTGTCTCACTGAATCCCAAAAAACAGCCTCAAGAGACAGTGTCCTAGGTTCCCTGTCAGCAGAGCCTGAGGTGCCTATAGGTGGGATGGGGGTTAGGAAGGCGCAGGGGAAGGGGCTGAGCTGGAGTCCAGGCTCAGCCTGATCCCATGGGGGCTCTGGAGCGTGACTCACACCACAGGCTTGGTCCCACCTTGAGGCAAGAGGGTTGGTCTTGTGTCCTGAGCCGGGAGTCATTGGTCCGGGTGGGACATGGTGTGGCATTGGGGGCAGTTGCATAGCTTCCTGGCAGGATGACCACTGTGTGGCCGAGGGCAGTTCTGCAGAGGGGGCAGCTGTGCTACGTCGGCAGCTCTCGTGCACGGAGCAGGCCCAGGTGATCTGCTGGTGAAAGGGACCAGGCATTGCCTTCAGGTTGTTAATCCCTCTTTTGTGGAAGAATCAGAGGTTTAGGCGGTTTGAATACCTTGCCTGAGGCCACGTGCAGCTAGTGAGTGAGGCAGTCCCCGCCGGACTGGCCACAGCCTGTCCTCTGAAGCACCGCCTGTGCTGCAGTCAGCAAGGTCCTTTGTGCCCTCCGGGATCTCTTTGTCCCCCATCCCTGTTTTTCTGATAACCCTGCATCCAGAGCGCTATGGAGACAGCCGCAAGGCAGCCACGGGACTGAAGGGAAGGTGACGTGAACTAGGCCTCGGTTTATTCATCGAGCCCAGTGTTCTCATGAGATTAAAGGAGGCATAAAGCGGCCTCCGCACCCATCACCGTCTGTCCTATTTGTGGCGGTGGGACACGTGAAGGCATTCATCCTGCAGGTCACCTGGTACTGGAGGGGAAAATGTGGGGAGCTCAAGTTCTCATGGGAACGCTTTCCTCCCCCAACAGAACCTTCTGGAGATTCAGACCTACGTCAGCATCCTGCAGCAGATCATCCAGACCACCCCGCAAGCAGCCGCCGTAACCAGTGGCACGAGGGAGGTAAGAACGGAGCCCAGGCGGCTGCAAGACCGCATGTGGGGATTTGTCCTGCAGCCCCGGGAGCCCAGAGACCCAGGGAGAGGCGCCAGGTCACCCCCACTGCGGGTTCACATTCGAAGTTCACTCTTCTGCTCTTTCACTCAGACCGTGAACGTGGGTATTTAGACATCTGAGGACATAAACTGTGCCCCTGACCATCTTCTTAGGTATTTCCTCTTGAGGATTACGGGCTGTCCTTCCTTGTCTAGTTTATAAGAAACTTCCAGACTGTTTCCCAAGCACTGTAGCACTGCTGCATCCCCACTGGCAACGGATGGAAGTTTCTGTCGCTTTGCTTCCTTGTCAACGCTGGGTATGTTGGGTTTTTACTTTGGTTTTGCCGTTTGCTACTCTAATAGGTATGTTGTGTATCTCGCCGTGCTTTTAACTTGCATCCCCTCACGCCTTAATGATGTTGAGCATCTTTTCATGCGCTTATTTGCCGTTTGTATAGCTTCTTTGTTGGACTATCTACCCAAGACTTTTGCCCATATTTTTTTATTGGGTTGTTTGTTTTCTTATTCCCCTTATCAATTTGACCATAATTTTGAATACAGAGAACCTCAGACAATTAGTGACTCTATTTTCAAGGTCAGGCTCTGCTAGTCTGGGGCATGAAAACTCTTGGGAAAGGATAGAGGTGATTGAAGCCGATTTTTAAAAAACTGGGATTTGGATGTAAAACCTTATTCCCAATATGTTCCAAATCCCTTCCTCACTTAGCTCGCTAGCAGGGCAACACGATATTGATGTATCTTTTCCCCTAATGTGGTTTATAGGATTTTGTGATGCATGATAGGGTATTGTAAAAATAAACTGAAAAGGATGCAGATTAAAACAAAAATGTCATGTGTCCTTTCTTCAGAAGAATGTTACGCTGGGACAGGGTTTTGTAGATTGTTCAACTGAGAAGACTCTGGGTTTTTCTGCAAGGATGACTTAGGACAGAAGTCTACCCAGGCCCACACCCTGGAGAACCAGTGGGCTAGGGTGTTTGTTTGAACCTAATTTTTTATATCAAAGCTAAAGAAACCCCCAAATTTGCTTTCAGAGACACTTTTGAACCCTGCCAAGTAACATCTAAGAGGCAGGAGAGTTACTTTTTTTGGCCTTGACGGGGATATTCTTGTCCACATTGCCCACCAATGACCCCAACTGAACTGGGGTTGCCACTAAGGCCTAAAAAACAGCTCCTCCTAAAGCATAATTTTCTTTGTCAGAGACTTCTTTCCAGACACTTTAGTTCTGTTTTGCAGACATTTTTCCTTTAGTTCATAGGTGTTTTACATCAGAGCATACTTTTAAAATCACATCATCTGTTCCCTTGTAACCCTGTTCTTCTGAGTTGTACGAATGTAGAGCCATCTAGACCTAGTTTAATAGTGTCAGTGATCATCAGAGACCCTCAGCATCGTTGCCCAGGAGCTTGAGACAAATGCAGCATCTGCAGCCCGACCCCCAGCAGACCCACTGTGTCAGAATCTGCATTTTAGCAAGATGCTCAGGGATTCGTGTGCACGTTAAAAAGCAGATGTAGAAAGAATCACATTCTTTATTAATCTCAGCTGAAAAATTCTACATACGAGCTAGGTGGTTGCTTTCAGGTTTGCCCCTTTGACTCTTGTTACTGTCCTAGAAAATGCCCGTTGAGTTTGCACAAAGGATATAATTAGCATTGCTTCCTAGGAGCCTGGGGTTAATGTGTCCATAAAGCATAAAGTCAGTGTCCTGTAGCCAGAGGTCCCTGGGGCCACCCCTGTGGTCAAATCAAGCTGGGTTTATTACTCCCCACAGGAGGGGAGGGTATACGCCGTGGATGGGGACCTGCGCTGGTCTGGGTACTGTTGAGGGGTGGGGGGCTGGTCTTATGGCTGAATATCCCCCTATTTTGTACCTTGGAGGCCAAGGTATGGGGTGAGGCTAAGGCTGTGCTTGGTAACTAAGCACCATCACTTGAGTTAGTGGTCATTTCTGTGGTTACACAGTGATCGCTTGGTCTGAGCTCAGACACAGTTGCAGAGCCGGTCTTGTTTCTGTCTTGTTCCCCTGGGATCCCAGAGTGACATCTTTAGGTGTTGAGGTGGCATCATCTGTAAAGTTATAAGGAGGGAGCATCAAGCTGGGGGGTGTTGGTTAGTGCCGGCTTCCAGCTGACAGCTGCCGGCTGTCTTCCTTCCTCTACAGTAAGTATCCAAGGGCCTCCTGTGCGCGAGGCACTGTGGGGGCACCTGTGGATGGACATGGGGAGGATGTAGTATAAGTAGGAGCTGGGCGGTGAGGAGAGGCGGGGCCAGACAAGCAGGCCGGGCCCTGGCGGGGAGGTGGGTGAGGGATTTGCAGCGTGTCTGCGTCCATGCTGTGGCTGCAGGTCTCAGCTGACATGTTTGCACATCCTCCATGTAGTGGTACCCAGAACGTGAGTCCCCTCTGCTCCCAGCTGTCCCCACGTCTGTGTCTTTGGGGCAGGGAGGCGGGAGCCGAGGCACAGAGAAGCAGGGAGGACAGAGAGAGAGAAAAACAGACTGACAGACAGGGAGAGAGACACACACAGAGAGACTGAGAGAATGCACATCTCCGCTGGGAGACTCAGAAAGAAACACACCATCCTTAGGCAGCTCTGTCCCCAGGCCCACTCCTCCTCCCTTGCTCTCACTTTCTCTGTGTCTCGTTGCTCCGGCCACTTTGCAGGCAGCTGCAGAGCAGGGGCACCTTCAGTGGGTGGCCGTGAACGTGCTGGGCTGTGACTCTGCCCGGCAGGGGGCGGGGGGGGGTGTCTCTGTGTCAGAAGGCGCTGCTCTAGAGAGGCCAGGCTCTCAGGAAGGGGTTTAGATGTTTCTGAATAATGTGGAGAGGCTGGTGGGAAAAGGGCAGCTGCTCTGCAGAGTGTGGAGAGGTTGAGGGTGGACCTACTTCCAAAACATTCGGGGAGCACCAACAGGGCTTCCCCTGTCGCCATGGCCCCTGCTGTGTGCCATGGGGACGGCTCAGCACAGTTGGTGGCTCTGGCTCAGGGCTCAGGCTTAGAAAACAAAGTGAAAAGGCAGTGAGTGGCCATGGTGGGCCTACCTGAGTCAGCTTGGCTGCTGTGACAAAATACCGTAGACCAGGTGGCTCAACCAACAGACACTTATTGCTTACAGTTCCGGAGGCTGGAAGTCCAAGGTCAGGGGGCTGGCAGATTTGGCCCCTGGGGAGAACCCCATCCCGGCTGGTAGATGCCACCCCTCTCTCTGTCCTTTCCTTCCTGCCCGCATGGAAGAGGGGGCCCTGGTGTCTCGTCCTCTTCTAATAAGGACACTAATCCCATCGTGGGGGCCCGACCCTCATGACCTCATCTAAACCAACCCTCCTGCCAAAGGTCCCACCTCCAGATGCCATGCATTGGGGGTTAGGGCCTCGGTCTGCGAACTTGGGGGGACGTAAATATGCAGAACACAGCGGCCCCTCTCCTCCGAGTGTGAGCGTGCTGAGTCTGGCTTCTTTGTGCAGGCGAAGCTCTTGACGGAAAGGGAGGTGGCCACCCTGCAGAGCCAGCTGGAGGACAGCCAAGAGGTGCTCTGCCTCCTGCAGGCCCAGAGAGCCGAGCTGCAGGCCCAGGTATGCCCGCCCCTCCTGTCTGCCCCTCTCATTCAGGTGTCACGGGCCTGCACAGGTGAGCACTCGTGCATCTAGCGCTGTGAATTCTACAGACTCAACACACCTGTGTCCTCAGCCCTCAGAGCCGCAAACAGCATCCCCAGTGGGGTGACCAGCAGTCCACTCCCCGGGACGCCTTCCTGCCCAGAATGGAAAAGCCCTGGGCCAATGCGGGCAGTGGGTCCCACAAATTCGTGGTCCCTGGAGATCCCCCGCAGGCCCCCTTTGAGTCGCTGCCCCTCCCCCACCGAGGGTAAGCTATCCCCACTTCTGCATAACCGATCTGTCTTGCCCAGTTTAACCTTGTTTTTGAAAATAAGAAATGGACATACGTTGGGGTTCTTACCCTACGCTCGCATGAATCTGTGCTTCCTGTTTCTCTTCTCATGACCTGAACTCTCTCCTTCGGAATTTGACTGCAGCCCTGGAGAGAGGGGTTGTGCTGGGATTTGCTCCTGCTCAGAACTTGTCAGCGGAAACTTTGCATTTCCACCCCACCCCTTTTCTTTTTTCGGTGACGCTTAGTTTGCAAATGAGCAGAAAAGCTTTTTGCAAACTTTGCAGGAAAGCGCAGTCCTGTCTCTGTGGCCTTCCTTTGCGGTTAATGAGCTTCGTGGGTCACCCCACCCCCGCCAACCCTGTGATTCCTCCAGTTTTCTTCCTCTCGTTACTGTACACCGGGCCATTCTGATGGGGACGTTGGGTTAGAATACGCTTCTTACGCTGTGTAACCACATTTCCCAAATCCAAAAGTAAGTTGACGTTCGGTTTGACAAGTACACATAAGGGACAAGGGAACAAAAATTTAAAAATCTGCCCCTCTAGAAAACCCAGACCATTAAAGGCTATATGTGACTTTGTCTCTATCCCACCAATGCCTGACAAGATCAAACCCTGCTGAAGCCACGTGAGATGTGCTGCTTTTGGTGGGTGCACAGTGTCCTCCAGATCTCAGGACTTGAGTCCAGAATCCTGATGCCTGCCCCACCCGCCACCCGACCCCTCCCTGTGCAGCAACTCAGGGGCCACGGAGAGCAAACGGGGGCCTGGGGATGGTCCCCGAAGGCAAAGACCCCAGCTCAGGAAAGCGAGTACTGCCCTTAAAACGCGTCCTGCTCTTGTTGACAAACCACGGGTTGGGGACCAGACGCACCGTTTTGGTGACTTGGTGAATGTGTGGTTTCCTCTGAGGCCCTGAGAGGATGGAGGGAGGGTCAGGGTGTGTGTGTGTGTGATTGTGTGCACGTTTTTATATGTGTGCATGTGTGCATATGTGTATATGTATATGTGTGTATATGTCTGTATGTAAGTGTATATGTAAGTGTGTGTATGCGTGTATGTGTGTGTATATATTTGTGCGTTAGTATATGTATATATGTGTGTGTGTAAGTGTATGTGTAAAATGTGTGTATGTAACTGTGTACGTGTGTAATGTGTGTGCATGTTTTTATATGTGTGCATGTGTGCATGCAAGTATATATGTGTATATAAGTGTATGTGTGCATGTGTGCATGTAAGTATATGTGTGTATGTAAGTGTATGCGTGTATGTGTGTGTGTATGTGTGTGTACGTGTGTGTGTGTGAATGAGTGTTTAGAGAAGTGGATGCACACCCAGTCATGGTTCTAGACACCAGTGTTTTCCAAACCACCAGTTACAACTCATTACTGGGTTGTAAAATGAACTCAGCAGGATCGACTGGCTTGAGAAAAGAAGGAATTCACAGCACTAGCCTAAGACCGAAGAGGAAATGACAGGGTGCATGGCGAGTAGAGGCAGGATTTATTTTGTGAAACCTTTGTTTTAAATATATCTGTATGTGTGTTTAAGTATATAGATTTGTGCAAATACACACATGTACTTATATCTTTGTATGATGTCTATGGTTTGTGATGTAAAATGTAGCTCTTCCAGTGGCCACGGTGATGAGGTTGAAAACCTCTGCCCGAGAGACTGAGAAGGACCCCAGTCTCCTCAGGAGATGAGGGAGCCCAGCCTGATGTGGTGGGCACATCAACCGGTGAAGTCTGGTTCCAGGGCGAAAAGAATGCTTGTCTCTCTGTGAACTCATATGCATTTATTGACTATAAAAGTAAGACGGGGCTTCCCTGGTGGCGCAGTGGTTGAGAGTCCGCCTGCCAATGCAGGGGACACGGGTTCGTGCCCCAGTCTGGGAAGATCCCGCATGCCGCGGAGCGGCTGGGTCCGTGAGCCAGGGCTGCTGAGCCTGCGCGTCCGGAGCCTGTGCTCCGCAACGGGAGAGGCCACAACAGTGAGAGGCCCGCATACCAAAAAAAAAAAAAAAAAAAAGTAAGACGTTTCATAAAGGGTTAGCCTAGTTTCTGAGAATATGAGATAAAGCTCTCTGCTTGGCCGCCTGTCCCCACCCGTAGCTGCTGCAGAAAGACTGGCTTGTCTAACTCTGAGGTCGTTGTCTCTCTAACTGCGGGGGGCTTCACTGTCTCTTCTGTGCCATCCCCCCGCCAATCGCCTGCCCAGCAGTCTGGTGAAGCCCCTGGAGCCTTTCTGAGAAAAATGTTAAAGGCATATGGCTTCCGTCAGAGGTTTAGGACTATGGGAAGCTGAAGCTAAAGAGGCTTCTGTATTGTACTTTGCTTCTGCCCTTGTGTTTTGAAGGTTCTCATTTATACCTGGGGTATCAGAAGAAACATTTCAACAAAGTGTCTTGTTGGAAATTAATAGCCCCAGCCATCAGCTGATGACTTTATTTCTTATCTCATTCATAATTAAAAGTTACTAATTTGAAATTTTATGTTTATTTTACCTTCTAAGTCTTTGGTAAAGTCACATATTAAGGATGACTGAAATACTTCCAGAGGAGCTCTGTTGGCGTAGTTGTAGAGAAATGCATTTGAACTAATGTGGCATAAAACTGTAATAAAACAGAGATTTCATGTATTTGCCAAAATTCTGAGTTTGTAAAATTACCTTCATTTCTTTGGCATCACGTACTTACAATAATAATAGTAAAATAAGATATTGACATTTTCCATAAAAAAAAGAAAAATGTCAAAGGCATAAAGTACATAGAATTAAAAGGAAACGAATTATATTGAAACAAAATATTATCTGCCGAATTAGTTATCAAAATATTGCCAAAGCATTTCCTCTATAATAATATATGTGCTTATAATAAGTAAAACCTAGCAGGGGGTCTGATGAAACATGAGTCATATTAGTTTTCTCTTGCGGCCATAATAAATTTTCACAAAAGTCAGGGCCTAAAACAGCACTTCCTTGTGACCTTACAGTTCTGCAGGTTAGAAGTCGGGGCAGGCTTGGCTGGTTTCTCTGCTCTGGGGCTCACAGCCTTGAAATGAAGGTGTCCGCCGGCCTGGGTCCCCCGTATCTGGAGGTTCTTGTTGGGTGGTGGGCCGAATCTGCTGCCTGTCCCATTCCTGTCATTGGCAGAATTCCCTTCTGTGTGCCGCTGGGACCAAGGACCCTATTTCTTTGCTGGCTGTCGGCCAGGATTTACACCAGACGCCGTCCACCTTCCTTGGCATGTGGCCCCTCCATCTTCAAGGACAGCAATGGTGCTTCGAATCTTTCTCATGCATCTAATCTCCCTGATTTCTGCTCTTAAGGGCCCGTGGAATTAGGAATAATCTAGAATAATCTCCCTGTTTTTTAAGGTCAGCTGAGTAAGAAGTTCCTTTGCCGAGTAACATAATGTATTCATGGGCATACAGCTAAGGGGCAAAGGTCATGGGGCCGAAAGTCTGCCTAATTAGCTTGAATCAAAACACGCACGTGGCAGGACCCACCTGAGAGCTTCTGACTCAGTGGGTCTGGGGTGTGGTCCAAGAATTTTTATTTCTAAATTCCAGATGCTGTTGCTGGTCGAGGAACCACACGTTGAGAACATTGATGTAGGGGTGGTCCAACGTTGGGCCAGAATATTCTACACCTCGGGCACCCGGATTCCTGGCTCGGGCCCTCCATAGCCTTATTCACGAGATGTTCACGGCTGGCTTTTTGCTGATTTTAAAAGGCTGTTGTGACTTCCCAGTGGAGTAGCTGAGCTGAGCGTTCCAGGGGAGACTCGTCAGCCTAGCCCCTCAGCAGGGCCAGGGCCATGACTGGGGACATGATGGGGGTCAGGGGATGGGGAGCTCCTTGCAGCCTGAGGGCTCCAGCCGGCAGGGCTGTGGCAGCTGGTTCTGCCTATGGTTAGGGCATCTGATGCTTCTGGAACCCTCCGTCGCAGGGTCCTCAGGGGGAGGTCCCTGAACCAGCAGCATCACCTGGGGCTTGTCAGAAATGCTCGTTCCCGGGCCCGTCCCAGATCTACGGAACCAGGAACTCCGGAGGGCCCAGCATCTCGTTTAACAAGCCCTCCAGGTGGCTCTGCAGGCTCAAGTTTGAGAACGTTGGTCCACAGGTTGCCCAGGACCGCACCCACGATTGGAGCTGAATGTGGACCACACACGAGACCCCTGGGGATGGCACTTCTTCCAGGCGGGTGAGAAGGGACAGGCGTTCTGGTTCTCTAAATTGCATCTGCTGAGTTTCTGTGACAGGAAAGTGAAAAAAGTCAGATTATTGGGAAAGTATACTCCCAGGTGTCATTTCTCAGTAAAGTCCCTTAGCGCCACCTGGTGGTACATTTTGGTAAGACAGCGTGTAATCGGCGAAGGACACTTGATTTCTTTTTCCTTTTTGAAATGACCTTGGATCCAAAGGAGTCTGGGTGCCTAAAGGGACTGAGGCAGGAGGTCACCTCTCCAGATGCGCTCACTGTGAGGCACTGGCCCGGGTCCCTGAGGACCATGCTGTGCAGAGGCAAGCCCTGCAGCTGTGCTGAAACACATCTTTCAGCCGTTTCTGGCCAGCCCCACGCGAGGTCCAGGGAGCACTGAGCAGAGCCTGGCCTGGCTCCTGCTCCGGCCGCCCAAGCCTGGTGGGGAGACGGCTAGCCGGATCTAAGCGGTCCAAGCGGAAACACACGGTCACCTAGCTCAAGATGAAGTTCCGGCTGCCTAGAGGCCCACACCTTCCACCTGCCTCTTTCCACCCGCCAGGGCTGTCTGTGGGCTGCTCTCTCCCCCTCTCCTCTCTGGACCCCTCCTGTGGATCCTGGCACCGGTGCCTCTGCTCCCCACTTCTCTCTCTGCGAGTGGCTTTGCTTCTGCAGCACCTGGACCGGCCCCACCTCCTCCTGGAAGACTTCCGTGATGTCCCCAGCACCCTGGGCCTCTCCGTGGGCTCTGTGACACCTTGGGCTTTGTTCCTGTGACCGAGCCGCCTCCCTCTCTGGGCTGTGGCTCCTGGAACGAGGGTTTCTTTCTCCCACAGTCAGTCTGGGGCTGGACGGCCTCTGAAGCCCGTGCCGAGATCACTCCCATCAGAGATGTTGCATTAGCCCCCTTTGAGCTGCTGCAAGTGGGGCTTTTATTGGTTTTCCTGAACACCCCGCCCTCTGATGAATGGTTTAAATTATTGAGCTATAACACCAGGTGCTGCGGGCACAGCCCTTTCCTGCTCATGTGGGAGAAAGCTAAGCTTTGATGAAAGGCAGCTGTGATCAGCTTTCATGCCTTCCTGCTGCCCGGTTGACACTGGGATCGCTGGACCCCAGCCATGCCAGCCTGTGACCCGCAGGCTTCGTTCTCAGGACTGCTCCGTGGAAATGGAGAGTCTTATGTGGGGATTCATCCACTCCGGATGGCTTCTTGTCTCTGAGATTTGAGCCTCAAAGGGGTCCTTTAAATTCCTTACTTCATGGAAGCATTTCCTAGAGTGTGTGAACACCGGTGTGGGTAAGAGCATGTGATCACACCAAGAATCAGAGACTGTGCCTCAGTATTTGACATCCCAGGAGACTGTTTGAATGGAGATAATTTTTAATCAGGAACAGAAACCTGGTCAAACTCGCTTGGTTTATTTTGAAATAATTTTAGACTTCTAAGAAGCTGCAAAAATAGCTCAGAGGTTTCCCGTACTCTCCACCCAGTTCCCTCAAAGTCAACCTCTTAATAGCACAGCACCAAGGTTGGAACCAGGACATTGTCGAGCACGCCATCCTGGTAACAGATTTGCCTGAAATCTCACCTGTTACCCTGCTCACGTGTTTTCTGGTCCTGGATCCTGCTTGCATTCAGCTGTCCTGTCTCCTCAGCCTCCTCCAATCTGGGACAGTTCCTGCCCATCTCTGTTTCTCATGACCTTGATGGCCAGTCCTCCTGTGGGACGTCCCCCCATCTGGACTTCCCTGATGCTTTCTCGGGGCTGAGCTGAGGCTCTGCGTTTGCGGCAGGAACACGACAGAAGTGATGGGTCCTCGGTGCCTCTCACCAGGAGCACCATGTGGCTGTGTCTTTGTACTGGGGGTGAGACTTGGGTCACCTGGGGTGGTGTCTCCAGCTTTCTCGACTGTGAAGATATTTTCCCCCAAAGGAGCAAGATATAAAGGGGCTGATGACCTTTGGGAACAGGGCGGGCGGCGGGAGCTTCTCACTCTCCCCGATTCCCTCTTTTCTCTCTTTTGCCGGCACTCTCATCTCTGTTGCCTTTGCCTTTTGGCTTCATGTCTCTGTCTTTCTGAAGAATTGCCTTTCTCAGTTTCTCCACGCACTTTATGAAAGATTGTTTCTCCAGGGTGGTGGCTTCACACCCTGGGCTTACGTGTCCCAGTGAGTCTAGAACCTACCATCAAGTCACTGCTATTCCTGAGATCCCTTCCCAGATGCCCGGAGAGGAAGCACGTGACAGGCCAGCCTGAGTCCTGGTTCTGCGGCTCTGGTCAGGGGAGTGTGGTCACACTGCTGCCCAGACACTTCCTACGTGTGAGATGGGACAGTCTTCAGACATGGGGACGACACAGGCCAGTGGACGGCTTCCCAGAGTGTCTAGTGCATGTACCTCTCCCTCTGTTCCTTCCTTCCTTCCTCCCTTCCTCCCTCCTTCCCTTCCTCCCCCCCTTCCTGATGCAACAGATCCATTCCTGACAACCTTTGTCGGCTGCGTCTGCCGGTGTCCTCACTAGGGACGTCACTGTTCCACGGCCACATCTGTACATAAAGTGAGGAATCAGGCTGTCGCAGGAATAATCACCCTCTACATGTCCAATGTGCTCATTTAGCTGCATGTGTGAGGCGTCTTGTGGTGGACATACATGAGGTTGGATTCAGATACCTATCTAGTCCCCCGTGACTCAAAAAGTGTGACCCGGAGACCAGAGCCATGGGCATCGAGTGGGAGCCGCTTAGAAATGCAGCCCTCCCGGGCTTCCCTGGTGGCGCAGTGGTTAAGAATCCGCCTGTCAATGCAGGGGACACGGGTTCGAGCCCTGGTCCGGGAAGATCCCACATGCCACAGAGCAACTAAGCCCGTGTGCTTACAACCACTGAGCCTGCGCTCTAGAGCCCGCAAGCCACAACTACTGAGCCCGTGAGCCACAACTACTGAAGCCCAGGTGCCTAGAACCTGTGCTCTGCAACAAGAGAAGCCACCGCAATGAGAAGCCTGCGCACCGCAAGGAAGAGTAGCCCCCGCTCGCCGCAATTAGAGAAAGGCCACACGCAGCAACAAAGACCCAACGCAGCCCAAAAAAAGAAAAAGAAAAAGAAGTAACTATCCTTTAAGAAAAAAAGAAAAGAAAAGAAATGCAGCCCCTCCGGCCCCCCCCCCCGGACCTGCTGAGTCAGAATCTGAGCTGAACAGTATCCTTGGGGGGTTCAGATGCACGAAGAAGTTTGAGAACTCTTCCAGGAGAAGTGGGTTTGGTTTGCTTGTTCTATTTTGCTTTTGAGAACCGGCCATGCCTGTTAGATCTCTTCTCTTTGGGAAAATGAGGTTGTACTAAGCTTGTAAGTCAGAACGCTGTGGCCCTTTAGGGGTTGTCACAGCTCTTACAGTGAATGTGAGGCCACCTCTTTTTATTTTCCTACCTTAATTTTGATTTGTCCTGCATTAGGAGGTAATTAATGTTTCCCTGAAGTTATTTTATTTATACACATGTGCGAGTGTGCACACACACACACACACCCTTTAGCTACCACAACATATACGTAACTCTACTGATCGGAAATGAGGAGAAAATTAAGGTGCCGTAGTGACTGAATAAGATCAAGGAAACTTCCTCCCTTAATTATTTCAGTAAAAATCGCATCTTATCTATTTAGTACATGTTCTTCTTTTTACTATTTTTTCAGCTGTCAGATTTATGCTAACTCAGTACATTATGAAGAATGTACTTTGTTCGAGTTGCACATTTTATTCCATGGACGGCAGTTTTCGTTTCAGTTTCTGGGGTTGTCATCTTCCCACTGCCTTTGCGGGGTGGAGACTCTGCTAGGGCAGATTTCCAAGGGTGCTGATGCAAGCGAAAGGAGAAGGGGTTCACATCCCTCTGTGGCTTAAGGATTCCCTGCTGACAGAGAAACAGAGAAACAAACCCACAGAACAAATAAAACTGGATATGCCGCGTCCAGGGTATCCCTGCCGGGTCTGTGTCTTAAGCGAGAGGGTGGGCTGGGTTTCCTTACAGCTGTGTCTTTGCCCACAGACGGCGGCCCTAGAACAGGCCATCAGAGATGCCCACGAGTGCTACGATGAAGAGATTCAGCTCTACAATGAGCAGATTGACACCCTGCGGAAGGAGACTGAGGAGGCTGAGAGGAGCCTGGAGAGGTCATCCTACGACTGCCGGCAGCTGGTGGTCGCCCAGCAGACCCTGAGGAATGAGCTGGACCGGTATCACCGGATCATCGAGAACGAAGGCAACAGGTGGGGTCAGGGGTGGGCAGAGATCGTGGGCACAGCGCCAACCTCTCTGGCTGGCCACTTACTTGTTCCACAGATCTTTGCTGAGTGTCTCCTGTGTTACTGTTCTAGGCAGTGGGGATGTGGCCAGGAAGGGAACCCCCAAATCTGTGACCTCACAGAGCTTGAATATTAGTCGGGGAGACAGGATGAGTGGGTTTGTAGCAGAGGGCGTGTGGCCTGTGACCTGTGCTCTGCAGTGAATCGCAGCAGGGAGAGGGGAGAGGAGGCGAGGGTGACGGGGGAAGTGTTTGAATGTCAAGCAGGGGGTCAGAAAGCCCCCACGGAGAAGGCTCCCTTCAGCTCACAGGCCTCTGGGGACATGAGTGTCTTAACAGAGAGGATGATCAGGCGTGGTTATTGAGGTGCTGCCGGGGAGGGGCCTGCACGGGACCTGGAGCTCAACCAGCGCTCAGTGTAGGTGTTATTACTGCTGCTGCCGTCGTGACTCTGACCACCTGGTTGGGTCAGTAATGTGGCTGTCGACAGGCCGTCTGGTCTCCTCCACGTAATGGAACTTTGACTTGAACTCCACTGGGAAGTAGATCTCTGTCTCCATCTCATCATCATTCACAGCTGCACCTGCATCGTCTACTGTCCATTTTCTAGATGTATTAATACATCTATATAGGGACTTCCCTGGTGGCACAGCGGTTAAGAATCCGCCTGCCAAAGCAGGGCACATGGGTTCGATCCCTGGTCTGGGAAGATCCCACACGCTGCAGAGCAACTAAGCCCATGAGCCACAACTACTGAGCCCGCGTGCCACAACTACTGAAGCCCGCGTGCCTAGAGCCTGTGCTCCACAGCAAGAGAAGCCACCACAATGAGAAGCCCGCACACTGCAAAGAAGAGTAGCCCCCGCTCGCCGCAACTAGAGAAAGGCCACACGCAGCAGCAAAGACCCAACGCAGCCAAAAATAAATAAATAAATTTATTTAAAAAATACATCTACATCAACTATGTCTACACCTATACCAACACGTAAGTCTACATCTATGTCCTCATCATCTGTACGTGTGTACATCTACACTGCATCTACGTTATCCACCTCATCTGTAGCTACACCTACAACATCTTCATCTATACCTACACCTACACCTACCTCTACATCACCTACATTTATATGTACATCACCTACACCTACACCGACATTATCTGTACCCATATCTACATCATTTACATCTGTGTCACCTCCACATACACTTATATCTACATTATCTATAGCTACACCTACATCTTTATCACCTAAATCTACACCTACACCTATACTTCAACTATACCTAAGTCATCTCTATCTACATCATCACGTACATGCACATCTACAACGATGTCTCCGTTATTTATAGCCACACCTACACCTACATCTATGGCTACATCAATGTCTGTATCTGTAGATATTCAGAGAACAGATTGAGGCCAGCCCCCTCCTATAGGGACTCTGAATCTCTATTAAGTTGAGGTTCTTCAATTCAGTCTTGCTGATTTTGGGGGGTTTAGATTGGGTTAACAGAGAAGCACCCAGACACAGGAGCACTTCCTTCCCTCTCTCTGGGGCTCTGTCTTGCTGTGAGTGCTCTAACGTGTAGGAGGAAAAGCGAGACTTCCTTTTGTTTTCTCTAGTTCTGGTCAACGTATTGTGCTGAGCTCTATATTTATGTCACAGTGAATGCTTCATGCACACATATACAAAAATAAGTCTTGAACGGGTATTTAAGCGTCCTTGTGAACATTTTTGTTTTGGGGGCAGGGCTTCATCAAAAGGTAACTGGATACCCCTTTTGTTGGTTTATATATAACTCTTAATTTTGATATAATTTCAAATTGATAGAAATGTTGCAGGCACAGAACAAGGAAATCCTGAATCCTCTTAGATTCACCAGCTATTTATGTTTTGTCTCTATCTTTCCACTGTCTCTGATTATATATAACTATTTTTTAAAAAAGACCAGTTGGGGCTTCCCTGGTGGCGCAGTGGTTGAGAGTCCGCCTGCCGATGCAGGGGACATGGGTTTGCGCCCCGGTCCGGGAAGATCCCACATGCCGCGGAGCGGCTGGGCCCGTGAGCCATGGCCGCTGAGCCAGCGTGTCCGGAGCCTGTGCTCCGCAACGGGAGAGGCAACAACAGTGAGAAGCCCGCGTACCGCCAAAAAAAAAAAAAAAAAGACCAGTTGGGCATATTATACCCTGGTTGCCCTAAATACTTCAGCCTGGGCTGGCCATTCTCTTATTGAAAAAAACCTCCAAAACAAAAGAATTACAATTTTTTTTATAAGTGTGTTTCACAGCTTTGACTTGAGCTCAAAGAGATGAGTATTCCTTTCCGTTGTCCTCCAGTGTGTACATGTGTTTGTGGTTCATGAGCAGTTGGATCTGGAGAAAGCCTTTTTCATTTTTGCTGGACATTAGAGCATCCCTCTTGCCCGCCCCCCATCTGTTTGGCTCAGTGAATTAAAGCTGGAGATCACCCTCTTTCTGGTTCTTTTTGCCAGGCTGAGCTCTGCCTTCATTGAAACCCCGATCACTCTGTACACCGTGAGCCACGGAGCCTCCCTCAGCCCTCGACACGGTGTGAAAGGTGAGTCCCCAACCCTGGCTTCTGCGACTTTCTGTCCTGGGAAAAAGGAAAAATCAAGCGGCTTTCTCCCTGAACTTAGCATTCATACTCCCCGTCCGTCTGGAAATTCAGTGCTTTTATGTGAGGTCCCTTCTCTCCCTCACTGATGTCCTCCAACAGGTGCTGAGTGACTGAGTCAAAAAGTTTACAAGGAGAAAATCAGATGGGGGTTAGACGCCCTCAGGGACGCCATCCGTGAACATGAGGCATTTAACTGGCGAGAAAAAATGCAGCTCAACATTTACTTGGGCAAGAAGTGAATACTGAATTGTATCTATTCACCGCCCCGCCCCCCCCCCCCCCCCCCCCCCCGGTGAAATGAACTCTTTCATGCAGAGGTGCTTGATCTAGTGTAAGGAGCAGAGTAGATGCTCAATTTTTGTTCGTTCTCTCTCCCATTCAAAACTGAGCAGAAATAGCTTGGTGGGCAAGCGCAGCTTCTGCCTTCAACATTTGGTCCTTTGAGGATGGTTTCACGCGCCTGTGAGATGTCAGCTCACAGCTCAGTCTCCCCAGTCCTGAAGGAACAGAACAGTGCCTGGGAGAAGAGAAGCCTGTGTTCATAGTGCCTTCAAATCCAGGGGTCTCAGAAAGCTCAGAGGGCTTTACAGAGATGGGGTGCCAGAGTCAGAACGTTGCTGCCAGGGTCAGGGGTCCCCAGACACCCAGGGCCAGCTCCAGGGGTGGGTGGCTGTGTGCAGGGCGCTGGGCTTGATGCTGTGCGGTCGCTGTCTGGACATTCTTCACAGTTTTGATTAGCGGGCCCTGAAATTCAGCAGCTGGTCCTGCAAGTAAGCCCTTCTCCACGCCTGCTCCCAGCCACCTGCTTTGTGGTGTCCCCACTGTGTCCCCCCATCATGGCTTCACGGCCTGCTCACTCTGCCCTGTCACTGAGGGTCAGCCCCACGGGAGGCCCTTGCTCTGTGCAACTGAGTCCTCTGGTTAGTGAAGGGAGGGAGGGGCTAGAGAAGACTTCGGGATGAAAAAGTTTAAAAATCACTGTGAGCAAAGCTGGAAAGCCTCCCGGGTGAGGCAGGGTGAGATTTTGTGTTACACTTTCAGTTTTTCCTCTTAGCTGATCTGAGGAAATGAATATGGCCTCGGGCACAGGGGATTCCTGTTCTGAGTTTGAGAGCATCACTTCCTCTTATTGCCCAGGAGGAAGGGGACGCTGAGCAAGGGGTGTCTGTGTTCATCTGGCCTGGGTTGCGAGCGGGACAAGGGAGCTACTCCCCATGGCCGAGGCCATTCTGAACCCGTCAGAGGCCCAGGCAGCTCTGCCTTGCTCCTTTGGGGAAGCCTGAGGCGAGAGTGCCCTGTGGACTGGGTTTCCACTGTCTGCTCTGTGGATCCCAGTGTCCCTTGTGAACTCGGGGGGCAGGGGGCTTGGTGGGCACTGGAGCCCTGCTCCCACACAGTGTTACTGCAGGAGGATCACGGATCTCAGTCGGTTGTACCCAGTGTGATGGGAACTGTGGGCACCTCCCTCCCCTCCGCAAGCCCAGAGGGGCCGAGGGACTTGTCCAAAGTCACACAGTGGCCAGCAGAGCTGGGTCCTCAGTGTGGGCTGTGGACGCTTCAGACCCGGGGATCTTTCCCTGTTGCTTTTGATCATACGTAGTAAACCCCACCCCAGCGCTAGACGGGGGGCTCCAGGATAATTAGTGTATTTTTCAACACATACATTTTCTTCCTCTTTCATTGGTGACGATACTTGCCTCATTGTCCTTTTTTTTTTTTTTTTAAAGATCTCGCCAGGGCTGTGCAGGATATAACAATAGCAAAACCAAGACAAAAAGGCCTCCCCAAGAACGTTCCAAGGAAAAAGGAGATCATAGCGAAAGACAAAGCAGATGCAAGTCGGGAAGAGGCACCACTGAGAGGTCCTGAAGACGCAAAGCCAGGGCAGGTGGTACCTAAAGAAGAGGGTGAATCTAAGCTCGAATCAGGGGAGGGAGAAGCAAGTCCCCCGACCGTGGACGGGGCTCCGGAGGATGTCCCAGACGGAGGGAAGATAAGCAAAGCCTTTGAAAAACTAGGCAAGATGGTCAAGGAGAGGGTGAAAGGCCCCAAAGAACCCGAGCCCCCCGCTGACCTGTACACCAAGGGGCGGTATGTGCTGGTCTCCGGAGATGCCAATTTCGTGGACCCAGGCTTCTGTTCCTTCTCCGTCCCGGCCAAAGGGGGCGTGGTGGTTTCCAAGGGGGACGACTCTGTGCTGCCGGACAGCCACGTGGAGCCCTCTCCCCAGCAGCCGGAGCCCCCTCTGGAGGATGGAGAGGGGCCTCCCCAGGGGAAAGACGATGGTCTGGAGGACGGAGAGGGGCCTCCCCAGGGGAAAGATGGTCTGGAGGATGGAGAGGGGCCTCCCCAGGGGAAAGAAGATGGTCTGGAGGACGGACAGGGGCCTCCCCAGGGGAAAGATGGTCTGGAGGACGGACAGGGGCCTCCCCAGGGGAAAGAAGATGGACACCCCCCTACCCCGCACACTGCAGACAAGGGGGATGAGACGAATGACGAAGAACTGAAGGGCCCCCAGGGGAAACAGGATGGTCAGAAGGAGGAGGAGGGGGCCAGGGAGCCCTGTGTCACAGTCTCTCCTGGCCCAGAGGGGCCGTCTACACCCCAGTCTCAAGGGCCTCAGGTCACTCAGGGTGGGTCCGACGGGCCTGGAGCTTGGAGAAGCAGCCTCCCGGCGAGAAGCCCTCCCAGGACGCTGGCCTATGAGAAGGTGGAGGTGATGGAATCTATTGAGAAGTTTTCCACCGACAGCATCCAGACATACGAAGAGACTGCTGTAATCGTGGAGACCGTGATCGAAAACACGAAGGCAAACAAGAAGAAGCTGGAGGAGAAGTGCTCTTCCGATGCCTAGGCTCGAGGGGAGAAAGTGCCTTTGGGCCACTGTTGGGAAGTGCTTGGATATTTTAGGACAAACCATACAAGACTGAGGGTTCTTGTTTGGATTAGACCATAGTTGGCCTGTCTGGCTTGCCAGTGAAGCCTTAATTAAAACGTTTTCTTTGCTTGCACATCCTTTGTCTAATTAACAGGGGCTTTGGGCTTTTAGGTGGGTTAGCCTTGCTCAGGGGTGCTCTGTTAACAGCCACCAAGACATGCTCGTTTAGGAAAGAGACAAGCCCTTCATATGGGTCACTGAGAGACTCGTCAGAGGCTCAGAGTCTGGATTCCACAGAGAAACGTGTTAGATGATGGATTGGCTGGTTTTCTCTGCATTTCAAGCACAAACATTTGATCACATGAGGAGTGTTTTGTTAGAAGTAAAACAATTAAAGGTGTCTGTCCTGGTTTGGGTTCCCCGGAAGCTGATCTCGCAGCAAGGATTTGATGTAGTTTCTGGGGGGAGGGGTGGTCTCAGGAAGTACCAGGAGGGCAGGGAGATGGCGGCAGGGACAGCAAGGAGATGGGCTACCAGATGGGTCAGTCCTGTGGGCGGCTGGCGCTTGGCCCCCACCCCTGGGGGCTCTGGGAGATGGGGTAGAACACGCGCCTCCGAGTCACCCTGCCCAAGGGTGAGGGAGCTGGTGTATTGACCCACCAACGCCGGTCAGTCAGAAGGGAGCGCTGCTCCCAGGGCGTTGACTTTGGGGACCAGGAAAGCCCTCGGCCGAGAAGTACAGGTGCAGGCGTTTGGACGTCAGGCATGGAAATACATGGAAATGGTAAGGGTCACGGGATGTAAGTGGGGGACCATTGCCACCTGCCACAGAGTATGTGCTGAATGTCCTTTTGTCTGAGTCACTTAGAATTTGTCACTCAGAGATTGCAATCCTGGGTCAGGCTTCAGAAAGCAAAATCAAATGTCATCACGTAGTTCCTCGTTTAGCAGTTAGTTAATTAACTAGTCCAACATTTATTAATCATACTCTGTGTGCCAGACAGTGTGGCATGCTGGTAAGGGGAGAGTTTTCAAGTTTATTAAGGATCTCAATTGCCGTAATATAATATACCATACAACACAATTGTTCATGTTCTCCTGTGCACATACATTTACTCAGGTACTTACAGTGTCACATCCTAGGAAATGGGAATTACTTGAAGCCAGAATCGTTACAAAAATTTTTATGTTGCCTGTAGATATCTCCTTTTTTCTACTAACAGTCCAAAAATAATCTTTTTACTTATCCAATTAAGAAATTACTCCTTCCCCATGTAGATACTCCAAAATACATTAAGCACAGTGAATAAATGTGCTGAAACGGATTATTGCATTTGCCTAAACCAAAGTACCTGGCGAGACAACTACACATTATTAGGGAAAATTGATGGTGTCATAAATTACATCCTATTATTTCTTTGTTAGAAATAATACAAAGAATACTAAATGGAGTCTCCTTTCCTTTCTGTTTAGAGCTTAAAAAAATCTTTCTCTGAATTCATTTGAGGTTTCAATTTCAAGAAAGAAATATGCCTTTGTTGTTCTTTCCAAAAGATGAGTGGAAAACCGGCTCCATGGCACAGTTTTGAGGTACATATCATTTAAAAGCTTAAGAGAGAATAATGAAAACCACTAGTGGAGCGCAGAATGTGCTAGGAATTTGGACCCGTGTGTATATTATATTCAATAACAGCCACGGCAAACCTTTTCTTTTCCCCATTAAGTCTTTTTATGTTTTTGGACCATGTGTTCTGTTAATATTCCTATTTAAAAAGGCGGGAGTTATCTTTTTGGAAAGAAAGGTCATTTTTATATTTTATTTAATCAATGATCAAGAATGGATTGGGGGCCTGCTCTGTGCCACACATGGCTCTGGAGAGACAGCAGGGTACACTGGACGTGCTTCTGCTCTCAAAGTCACGACTTTCTGGCGGGAGAGGAAGGAATTGAATAAGCAGGCAGATAACTAAATAGGAGAAAACCACCTAGAGACAATACTACAGGGAGATGTGCTAGAGTGCCAGGGGTCTCCTTTGAGTTGGATGGTCAAGCGAAGACCCCATGGGCGAGGTGACGTGTGATCTGATGACAAAATGGGCCCATCACGTGCAGATCGGAGAGAAGAGCATTCCCGGCAGTGGGAGCTGCCAGTGCAAAGGTCCTGGGGCAGGAATGGACTGACCTGTTCAAGCAGGGGAAATAAAGAGGACTGGGGGGGACGATGGAAAGAGGTGGGGACGATGGAAGGAGGGGAGATTGAGGCGGGAGGCAGGGGCCAGGTGAGCAGCATTTCCGGGAGGTTCACCTGAGCCTGAAAGCCGGGCTTGCAGTGTGAAATGCAGGGCTGCCTGCAGTGGACAACTTGGCGTCGAGTCAGGCTCTTTGTCTGCCCCCTGCTCCCCCCACCCCAGAGCCCCACTTGCTCATTTTCTTGGCACTCCTCTCCACTTTTCCTTCTTGGTTCTCTTTTTCCCCAGGAGAGCTGCAGACTGGGTTCATTTCCTGGCTTCTCTCCCTGAGGTCTCTGAAAACAAGCAAGTTTTTATAAAAAGTAAACCCGGGGGCTCAGAGCAGGCCTCCCAGTAGCATCAAAGACAAGAAAATGCCAGAGCTTTGCCACTGCTATATCAGGGGTCCTGGCCTCTTCCCCGGCTCAGCCTCAAGCCCAGGACCGAGACTCTCCCAAGCCGCCTTCCCCATAAAGAAGCTGTGACCCAGCCCCCCAGCCCCCCATTCTCCAAGCATCTGAGTCGGTGACCAGTAACTGCTGTTGTATCAGCCACCCTGGTGCTGACCCCACAGACCCTCCAACCCTTGCTGCTCTGGTTCAGGCCCATGCCCCAGGCAAGCATGGCAGGCAAGTGTGACTCCGCCTCAGGGGCTCCTGTGGCCGCAGGAGTGAGCCTGGTCCACACACTGGGCAGGTGGGCAGTGCAGGGCCCCCCGGAAGCAGCACTCATCCGAGACCGGGGGGCCCAGGTGTGTAAACACCCCAGCCCTCGCGCTTCTCTGTTGGGGTAACTCCAAGACATGTTGTACAGTCCCCAGTGGGTGTCAGCCCCAGATGCCCATGGAGAAACCCACTCATCTATGTGCCCTGAGTGGGACTCCTCCCTTCTGTGTCCCACTGTCCTGCTTCCCTACAAAAAGATGCTTCCTTTCAAGTAAATGACTTGACCTCGACTCCTTGTGTCAGAGTCAGCTTCTGGGAGGAACCAGCCTAAGACGGCTGGTGGGCATCTTCCCAGCCACCTCTCCCGCTGCTCAGGAGGCCCTCAGCCCTGATTTCGTCTTGAGGAGCTGCTTCTCCCACACAGGTTACAGCCCTGATGGGACCATCAAGACATCCTGCCTTCCTCTGCCTGTGGGTGGGCAAGTGTCCAAACCAGACCCATTGTTGGAATAGGAGATCTGAGTCTAGCGAAGCCAAGACTGAATGTGCTGGAGCTGGAGTTCTGACATGGTCCCCCAGCTTCCCGCTGTGCAGCCCTGTCCCCAGTCCTGCTGCAACCCCTGTCCCTTTTCCAGGCTGGTTTGTGCCGTCTCTTCAGGCTTCCCTTCAGTTCAGAGCTACGCTGCACGCTTCGCACACGCTCCTTGTTTGTTTTCACTGGTCAGAATTGGTTTCTGTTGTTTGCAACCCCAGAGACCCCAAAGACAGCTGCTAGTGAAGGAGGTTTGGTATCAAGGGGGAACTCGTGGAAGTTTGGATTAGGTTGGGTTGCCCCCAAAGCAGACCCTAGACAAGGTCTCAGGTGCAGGTGGTTCATCAGAGCGGTGATCCCAGGAGCTCAGCGAGCCATGGGTGAACACCCGTCTCAGCTCCAAGCTGGCCTTTCTACACTCCAGTGCTGGGGCTGGAAGCTGCGACCTCGTTCTTTCTCTGCCAGCATCTCCCTGATAGGAGAAGAGAGAAAGGCTGGAGGAGGGAGAAGGGCCCTGCTCCTTGTTTGTTCTCATCTCCTGGCAGTGCTACCTCCCCCTGGCAGCGGCAGCTCCTTCCCAGAGCAGCTGAAGCCAGTTCTCAGTTTTTCCCACATTTGCAGAAGCAGCCTCGCTACAGTCTCCTCAGGGGTCTGGGTCTTCCAGGGCGGGCCTGCCTACCAGGGACACTCTTGCCCCACCTCTGGGCAGGCGGGAGAGTTGGGTGGGTGGGTGGTGCCCCCTCCCCGGGACCCCACCACCATTCGACAAGCCGCCTTCACCTTCACGCAGGTGTTAGACTCCTTGGTCCACGTGGTGCTTTAATGTTCCCTTTTGCTTTTCTAATTAAGAAGGCATTACGTCTTTATACTCAGTTTTAGTGCTTTATATTCAGTTCTCTCTGTTAACATCACCAGTGGGGTTTCTGTCCCCTGACTGGTGAAGGAGAGGGAGTGAGACTGGGAAGAGAGGTGCCTGCACAGGCACCCACGGGGAAGAGACCAGGTGGAACATCTTCAAATTGTCCTGACAGGAGGTGAAGAAGCTGGGGTACCTGTGGACCAGTTCCCACCCTTCCTCAGGTGAGGGCGGCCACGGGGCACTGATTCCCTGGCCCTTCTGCTTGTGGTACACGAGGTCTTGTGTGCAGCCAGAGAACATCCCTGGCAGAGAGAGCATCCTTGGCATGTATAGCAACTGTCTACAGGTGACCTCTGGGGCCACCCAAGGAGATAGATACAGGACAGAGGTTGGCAAACGTTTTCTATAAAGGATTATAGGTTGTACAGCCTCTGTTATAACTACACAACTCCATTGTATTAGCATGAAAACAGCCACAGACAATACAAAAGGAAATAGGCATGATTGCTTCCAATAAAACTGTATTTACAAAACAGGCAGTGGGCTGGATCAGGTCCCTGGGCTGTAGTTTGCTGATCCCTGCTGTAGGACAGGCACCAACAAGGTCTAATACAAAATCCAATTTGCATAGCAGAGGACACGTCTTACCTGGCATCGCTGCTTGTTTTTTCCTTCCCTTTTCATGTTGGAAAATTCCATTTAGCTCTCTCCTTGACTTGAAACTTATATTTTGAGAAAGGATCTTCAAGCAACCACCACAATCAAGTTTATCCTGAAACGGTTGTATCCTGGGTTTGCAGATGGGATGTTGCTGGTGAGAGAAGTCACCTCAAAACTCACACAGCATTTAACACATTGATGATGAAGAACATTATTCAAACCCCACCATTAGTGCAAATGCTCGACTCCCATCTCTCGTGCTTGGATAAAAGCAAGAAAGCCACGCTGACTTATGTTTTATTCAGAGACATGGGGATTTTGAATTGAGATGTGTATTCTATCTATCAAGAGATTATATCCCTGGTCAATAGCTCACCTGTCACACCTGCCCCTTCACCTGTGTGCTTGTGACCAGGAGTTACCTGGTGGCTTACCTGTCACCTGTGGCCAGTGGCTCCAAGATATGGGATCAAAAGAGAAAAAGATAGGTTGCAGCCTCTGCCTTCCACCCAGCTTGGAGTAGACCAACGGCGTCCTCTTGGGTGCAGGGGAACATCTTCCAGGGCACTGTGATGTGGCACCCCTCCATGCTGGGAAGGTGAGCGTGAGGTGCCCTGAAGCCTCCATGGTAGGAACTGGTGACAGTTCATATGATAACTAAGGAATCCCCAGCTTCATTTGGCTCTTCGGGCATCTGCAACCCTGTGGGCTGAGATTTCTGATTGCCCCCATCCTACCCCACACAGCGCAGGGCTGAATATTAGGAATTTAGCAACGCTGAGTCTGCATCTCCTGGGCCGAACACATTTCTCATGGTCAAGTTCATTCTCTCCTCAGGTTCACAGTGAGTCTCCTCTACGTCCTGAGAGAAAAATGAAGCCGGCAGGCTGGCTTAGAGAATTTGCCTCGGGTCAGATTTTGATTCTTGGCGCCTTATAAACTCAAAACCAAATTCAACCCATGTTTTTGAAACCCAAGGAAAGGGACAATTAAATGCACAAGAGATTAGTGGACCAACTCAAGTACGAGTTTATGAATTTGCAACGCAAAGAGGGAGCCTCCTTTCCTAGAGCTCCAGGAGCTGGCCACCCCCTCTCCTGGTGTCAATGTCCTTGGGAAGCTGATGAAGGCGTCAGGAGGCTGTGTGTGGGCTTAGAATCCCCCCTGGCAGGTGGATGGGGTTTCAGGGTGCTCGTCTAGGGATGGCCTCCCCGTGCACAGGTCTCTGTCCTCAACAGACTTCAGCTCTTCAGAGGATGGAATCCCCCTTTATACCAGCGTCTGCGTTTCCCTACGCTGAGCACTGCCAGATACGATTCCTGACTTCCGGCCTCCACTGTCCATTTCCTAAGCTCCCACGTGCTGAGTACCGGCCCCCCTTTCCCCACAGCTTGTTCCTTCTTTGGAGACAGGGAACCACCTGGCAGCTACAACCAACGCCCTTCACTGGTGCTGGACACATCCTGTGCTCATGTTACTTCAAACCCCCCATGTTTTTCAAACCCCTTATTCTCTCCCACAACTAGTGCCTCTAATCTTGGCATTCTGATTTTTAGAAATTTCTATCAAATTAGACTCTGCCTCCAAAAACTGACTCTGGCTGCGTGTTCACCAATTCTCTTAATGCATTCAGCATTTTTCTCTCTAAATACGAAACGCTTGGCTACGTTTCCTAGAGGTTTTGTAGTGTGTGGTTTTCGACTCCAACCAGTGAAGGCATTGATCCCATGACAATCAAAATGACACATAGTAGTAACTCTATAAGAATGATCAGTTTTTTAACTTAATCTTTGGGAAATCATTCTTTGAACTTAAGTATTGAAAAGAAGCCTTCAGTCTGTCACAAAATCAGACGGGACTTTACACCTTTCAGTATGTGTTTTCAGCCTTTGGCTCTCTTAAGATTTTACAGTAGTGTATCATAGGATAAAACTGGAAATTGTTTTTACAGTGAACTATGATAAATATAATATATTTGTATTTTATTAATACTTATCAAGATTTGCTAGAACTGCATGTGGTCTCATGGGTAGAGCTGGTTTGTCATGCTCTTCATGGTACTGTCCTATGAGGAGAGGCTGCCATGTGAATCAGTACCTAAGAATATGCTTTTTCTTTCTTTTTTTTTTTTGCGGTACGCGGGCCTCTCACTGTTGTGGCCTCTCCCGTTGTGGAGCACAGGCTCAGGACGCGCAGGCTCAGCGGCCACGGCTCACGGGCCCAGCCGCTCCGCGGCATGTGGGATCCTCCCGGACCGGGGCACGAACCCGTGTCCCCTGCATCTGCAGGCGGACTCTCAACCACTGCGCCACCAGGGAAGCCCTGTTTTTTCTTTTTTGAAAGAGATCATATCAGTTCTTTTTAATAAACTCCTCCACAAGTCACAGGATTTGCAAAGTTGGTAAAATACCATTTTCCATTTCACCTGGAAGGATGCTTAATTTTGTGACTACTAAATCCAGTTCTGGATCAGGAAAGTTATAGCAAAATAAGTACCCTCTTGACACTGAACAGACCCTGAAGTCAAGCTGTGGTGTTGATGCAGGGGTATGCTGTCATTACATAATTTATATTATAAATACATCCCCAGTTACGCTTCCCTTATATTTTCCACTCACTTTACTTTCTTTACATAAGAATATGTTTTAAAGTGGCATCAAGTTATCTCTATGGTAGAGACCCCAAGGCTCACCAAGTATTCCACTAGTTGTCCTATAATCCCTCAGTTGCTTCCCGTGCAGGCAGGGTCATTGACCAGTACTGGCCAGTGCACGGTGGGTCAAGTGACATGTGTGTCTCCTTCAGGGTGAACGTAGAAGAGTGAACAAATCTTCATGGGTTCTTTTCTCCTGCCTGCTGTCGCAGCCTCGCGTTGTGATGATAAACCTAAGGTTGAAGGTTGAAGCAGCTTGAATCCCTGGGTCACTGAATGGAGATCTCTGGCCTTGGGGAGTCACCCAGATCCCCTGTGAAATTTGTGTAAATCATAAATAAACCTTTGTTGTGTTAAACCTCTGAGATCTGGGGGCTGTTCATTACCGCAGTATAACTTAGTCTAGCCTGGTGAATATATTCTAGAATAGTGTTTCTGAAAGATCTTTGACTGTGACCCCAGTAAGAAACGTACTTTACATTGTGAGCCAATACACACACTCAGACACACACACACACACACACACACACACACATTTCTGAAAAAAAAATCTCAGAAAACAATAGTTATCATTAATATGCATGATCTATTCTATTCTATTCCAAAATTGCTGGTTTTAACTCCCTAAATTTATTTTACAACTACTAATGGGGTGTAACCTGAGTTTGAAAAATGCTGCTATAGATCATAATTTGGGTATGATTTATTTGCTAATTATAAATCTTTCATGAATACTTATGAAAGCAAGATTTTTAGATCTCTTTGGCAACTTTTAATGATCTGCTCCCAGAATGGATGGAAGTGTTTTTATGTAATACATATCACATCCCACGTAATTTCTGGAAGGTAATGTTTTATTGTTGAATCTCCTAATTTACATCATGTACTTTTAAATTTACTTAGAAAATTTTGTCACAGGGAATAGCAATGTTAACTTGATTATTATTCACTTATTTTCATTTTTAAAATAAATGACTATAAATAAGTATCTCTTGCGTTAGAATCAGGATGTCATAAAAACCTCACTAGGTAGACATATTTTAGTGTTAATACTGGTGTAAAACATGAAGTAGAGACCGAATAGTTTTAAATAGCACTGTATATATCTTTACGGACTGTATACTCATATCAAAACTTGCCATTTCTATTAAGAAGCTGATAAGTTACTCTCTAATTTCACAAATTATACCATAACTGTGAAAATATGGACAACTATTTTATATCTGTGCTGCTATATAAGACACTTAATGTTTATACAGAGAAGCAAGATTACAGAGGTGAAGTAATGGGAGCTGACGAACATTTCACCTGAATTTCCACCAGCCTTTTCCTTCAGCCAGAATCATCTTGATATCCTCTGAATATTCTTTTAGAGATGAATGTGGTGTCTGTTTCTTCAATAAATACACATACACACATTTTATGTATATGTGTGTATATACAGTTATACAAGTGTATATAAAGATATATACACATATATACACACGTATATACAGACTATATACGTGTATATAGTCTACATATGTATATATATTTCTGTGTGCACTTATACACACATGCACACATAACGTCCTTTGGTTTATTTTCAGACTGTTAATGTGAAATGAAATTTTGATGATTTCCATTTATTTTTTCTTTAAGTCTAAACTGGTTTAAAAAGACCTTTGCCACATGTAATAAATTTCTTTTAAAAATCATAAATAGTATTACATTGTAAAGCATTCTATAGAGAAGGTCATATGGTGTTAGAGAAGACAGAAATTCATGCCAACATGGGGGGAAAAAGAAAGAAAACGGGTTTTCCAGACTTTTCCCTTCAAGTTGCCCCCTTCAGGGGACGGAACCTCCTGCTCTTGTGTTGCTGGCTTTAAGGAAAGGAACTCCAGGCTGAGCTACCCGCTTCCATGGGAAGAGAGAAGTGTGAACAGAAGTGATTGATCAGTTCTTTGGAATCAAATCAAACGAGCACATCGTTTCTCGGGAGCGGGTGAGCATTGGGATTGGTGATGAAGAGCCAGTCCTCGAACAGGAAAACGAAGTGACAGCTGCTCAGAAAGCATTTCTATTTGCTGATGAGACGGGGTCTTCGGGGGTTGACTGGGGAAGAGGGTGTGTCACCTTTAGATTACATGTAGAACCCCCTCCTGACGGCTTAGCTGCCGAGATGGTAACTCAGTGCTTCCGTACAGAGGCCTCCTCCTGCTTCCTTCGGGCCTCAGGTTACTAGGGGCTGAGCTGGCTTCAGCAGAGGGGGCTCCATACAAAGGGAGGGTCCACGTGAGATGGCTGCCCCCTCGCCCTGCACACACCTCTTCTGGAACAGAGGCCATTTCCTTAACTCATCAGAGAAATCACAACACGCAGAAGGTGTTTCCCTCTAGTCACGTGCTTTGGAAATCAAAGCCCAAGCAGAAAGCTCTTGAAAACACTCAGCTCACCTCTCACTTCCATCAGATGAGGAAGCCCCAGAGTGACTGCAGAAAAGGAACATTCCTGTGTTAAAAACCACTAAGCGACCCTTTCCCAGAAGTGTTGCCATCCTGCCCTGCCTTTCTTCTTTTGGATAACTATGGGGGGAACCCCAGAAAATTGGGGCTGGGATGAAGGCTACACACACAGGGTAATTTGGGCATCTCTAGCAGAGTTTACCGTCACTCAGAGCAGCAGCTGGTAAAGGGCAGCCAGGCTACTGAGTTTTTACATGTATCGCGCTGGCCGAGTGAGACTAGCTACGATGTGGGCGTTGGTGGCAAGATTTCCAAACCTTCATGCTTTCTGACTCTCTCTTCCCTATCTGGTAATTAGGGCACCTTTCCATTCACGCCACCTTCATTTACATCCCTGAAAAATCTTGCTAAAAGTCAAAAGCATCTTTCCCCAAAGGATTTACAGCATCTGTGCTTTAAGAGACTCAGAGCTCACCTCTGTCATAACCTTGGATTCTCCTTTTAAGTAACAGGTCCTCAGCTGAGACCGTGAATGAACGTCCTTGGCGTCACCGCGCCTGGCTTTTTAAATGCATTCTCTTCTATGAAAGAAACCGAGGGGACAGCGGTCCCAGGTTTGTTGGCAAGATATCACCTATCTGAGTGACAGAAATAAAGAACTTCGAGTCACAAATAGGACAGAGGTGTTGGTGGGAACACTGTATTTGGGGCACAGAATAAAAAAGGTTGCTTCCATGGTAGTGAAAATAACCACTGACAGTGAGCAAAGCTTCGGAGCAAGAAGTTGGAGTCGCTTGTGTGGGGGGAGGTTAACCGCTAGATGCCCGGCTGGGGCGGCGGGCCGGCAGCGGGGAGTGGGCGCCGAGGGGCTAGTTCTCGCCCAGGATGCTCTTCAGGCTTCTCTCCACCGCTTCGTCCAGCTCTTCCTCCAGCTCCTCCTTCTTGGACATGGCCAGCTTGGACTGGTAATCCCTCACCACCTGGTCGATGTACGGGGCGCTCTGCGTGCCGTGGAGCATCAGTGTCCACTCCTTCAGCACCCCCTTTTGGGGCGCGCTCCCCACGAAGCCCAGCTCCAGGGTCCATGTCCCCCGGGCATCTTCCCCCCAGGTGTGGGTGGTCATGAAAGGCCACTTGTCGAAGCCCACCTTGGCGTCGTCGTCCCGTGGCCGCCGGCTCAGCAGGATGGACTTGGTGCCCATGGGGGACGTCATGTTGATGTTCAGGTCCCCTCGCCTGGTCGCGTTGACCGTGACGACAGCTTGCACGTGCTCCAGGTAGCGCACGAAGTTCTCCTTCCCCTCGCAGGCGGCGGTGGTGAGCTTCAGCACCAGCTTGCCGGTCGGCGGTATTTTCCTGAGGGCAGAGGGGAGGAGACCGTGAGGGCTGGGCACACTCTCCCAGGGGCAGCTCCGGGGAGCGGGGAGAGCAGGGGCTCTGGAGTGAATTAGTATTTTTTTTTTTAGGTAACTGAAAATTTTATTAGAAAATTAAAATGTAGAACTCTACAGTAGGGACTTCCTTGGTGGCGCAGTGGTTAAGAATCCGCCTGCCAGTGCAGGAGACACGGGTTCGAGCCCTGGTCCGGGAAGATCCCACATGCCACGGGGCAACTAAGCCGATGCGCCACAACTACTGAGCCTGTGCTCTAGAGCCCACGAGCCACAACTACTGAGCCCATGTGCCACAACTATGGAAGCCTTTGCGCCTAGAGCCTGTGCTCCACAACAAGAGAAGCCACCACAATGAGAAGCCCACGCACCCCGAGGAAGAGCAGCCCCCGCTCGCCGCAACTAGAGAAAGCCTGCACACAGCAACGAAGACCCAATGCAGCCAAAAATAAATAAATAAATAAATTTATATATATATAAAAAAGAACTATACAGTAGGTTCGCATTAGTTACCTGTCTTATACATAGTATCAATAGTGTATATGTGTCAAACCCAATCTGCGAGTTCCTCCCACCCCCTTCCTTCCCTATTGGTGTCCATACATGTGTTCTCTCTGTCTGCGTCTCTATTTCTGCTTTGCAAATAAGATCATAGGAGGAATGGATAAAGATGTGGCACATATATACAATGGAATATTACTCAGCCATAAAGAGGAAACGAAATCCAGGGTTAATTCTTACGCTTGCTGTGTGAGCCTGAGCAAGTTACCCACACTCTCAGAACCGACTGTGTGTGGACGGGGCAGGCGGCAGATGCTGTGGACACCGTTCCTGCTTCTCCTAAGGCACTGCTGGGTTTGCCTACAGCTGAGGCTACTGTGGACCCTGACTGCATCCACCACGGGTATCAGCATCTCCCAGCTTCTCTCCTGGAGCCTTTCCCTGCCTCCTGGGAGCGTCCTCAGCCTGCGTGCAGGCTGGCCCCAAAGTGTCAGGGATTTAACCCCACAAGGAAAGCCCCCTACCGGCGACTGACGGAAGGTGGTGAGTACATACACCTGGCTTCCTCACTCCTGGTGGGGACAACTCAGCGTTGCCCAGGGTGGCAAGGTGTTGGTCAGGGGAGCATCAACGCATCTTTATTGGATTGCTTCCTCTTCCCTGCCTACAGCTGCACCTCCTCACTTGTTTCCCGAGATCATCTCTCAAAACATTGTCAGTACCCAAGTCCCATCAGGGTCTACTTTTGGGACAACCCAGACTGAGACAGGAGCTCATATACTTTTCTTTTAAAGTACTCACTACCTTGATAAGGAGAAATTATTGCTAATGTGATTGTTAACACTATCATAAAAAAGCTGAAATTGGGTTAATTAATCCTAGTGAAACACAGTCCTGTGATAGACCAGGGGAATTTGGGAGTCTCTTCGGTCATAGAGTTGGAGCCCCATGGACAGTCAGTCTAAGATTCCTCAGCTGTCTTTCCATATAACCGATCTCCTTTCTGGAAGTGGCCTCCTTTGGAGATGAGATGCTCAAAGGTTCTTGCACTAGAAACATAATACAGGAAACTCCATTTGAGGAGTGCATGGTATCATGGAAGGACTCCAGACTTCGGGAATAAACCTATTTGGGTTAGAATTCTGCTTCTATGCTTACGGGTCAAGAGAGCTTGGGAAAATTTTTCAAATACTTGAAGTCTCATTGTCATTGTGGGTGGGTTTAAATAAGACCATGTAGGAAAACACTGAGCACAGTGCCTGGACCATGATACTAGCTCCCTTTCTCCAGCCCTTTGTCTATGTTAATGTCCTCCCTGGACATGGCTTTTATTTTGGAGCATAAAATGGTGTGTATTTTTAAATTTTTATTTATTTTATTTATTTATTTTTGGCTGTGTTGGGTGTTCGTTGCTGCGTGTGGGCTTTTCCCTAGCTGTGGCGAGCAGGGGCTACTCTTCGTTGAGGTGTGTGAGCTTCTCATTGTGGTGGCTTCTCTTGTTGCGGAACACAGGCTCTAGGCACATGGGCTTTGGTAGTTGTGGCTCACGGGCTATAGAGCGCAGGCTCAGTAGCTGTGGCGCACGGACTTCGTTGCTCCGCGGCATGTGGGATCTTCCTGGGCCAGGGCTTGAACCCATGTCCCCTGCATTGGCAGTGGATTCTTAAACACTGCGCCACCAGGGAAGCCCATGGTGTGTATTTTTAAACACACATCTTGTAGAATACATCTACAAAAGGATGCTGGTCACACACCCAGCTCAGAGCCAAGCCTTGCTTCTACGTTGCCCTTGGAACCAAGGCAAAGAACCTGGGAGGGCTTGCTGGAGCTCCCCTGCAGCTCATTGATAAAGGCAATACTCTCCCAAGGAACTTAAAATATACACATAAACAGTCTCATGGACCGTGTGTGCTCTGCGTGGACTCTGATGCTGAATCATGCATCCACTGGCCATGGAGATCCAGTGATGGTGCAGGGACAGAGGGTCCCCAGCACCAGGTTCTGGGGAAATCATCCAATTTGGTGGAAAGCAGGCATTAGGCCAGCTTTGGAGATGTGAGCATGGCAAGCCACTACCTGGACCTCTCAAAGAAGATGCTACTTACTCAGAACAGGATCAGAAACATAACAGGTGAGCTGATAAATGATTAATGATCACATGGACTCCAGCCCCTGGGCAGAAAGCTAGATGGGTAGACTAAAGGTCCAGTTGTGGGTAAGGAATTTGAACTTTCGGAGCTCACTTTCCTTACCTATACAATGGGGATATGACTTCCTACCTCGAAGAGTTGCTGTGAAGATAAATATAGACACACACTCATATACGTTGTACATATACAAATGTCTAGACCAGTGCTGGCCAACAGCACTACCAATTCCTGCAAGGATGGAAATGTTCTATATCTGTGCTCATACCGTAGCCACTGGCCACATGTGGCTTTTGGGCACTCGAAATGTGACAAGTATGAGTGAGGAACTGAATTTTTAATTAATTAAATTTAATTTTAGTGATCAATTTAAATTTCTTTAATTTCACTAAGTAGCCACACGTGGCTAGTTGCTTCTGTTTTGTATAGCACAGATATAATTGTTGAGAAAATAATTGGAATTTTGCCATCCACCTGGGCAGGTTGGCGTGGGAACATGCACACACACCTGTTGGGATTTACAAATTGTCCTAGAAGCCTTGGGGTTGGGGTGTGTGCCAGGGTCGGAGGCCCCTCCGGGGACCCCTCGGCCCCTGGGAGTCTGGCTTGTTTAGCGCCTGGGGGACTTGCCTGCTCCCCAAACTCCCATCCCCACCTGCTGGCTGAGGGCCTGGGGCCCTGGGGAGAGGACATTTAACTGCACTCTTCTTGGAATGTTGTCACTTTGAAATTGACTTGAATTGTGAATTCCAGAGGCAGCAAGCTTGATAGAGAAAAGAGAACACCACCCCCTCTCACAGGCGGCCTGGCGTTCGTTGGTCGGGAGAGGCAGGGAGCAGCTCTCGTGGATTTTTCTTGCCCTCTTGCTGCTTTGTATGTTCTGACTTTCTTCCAGTGCCATATATTGCTTTTAGAAGAAAAGGAGTACAACTCATTCTTATTTTGAAAGAACAGGGACAGGTGCTCAGGAAAAGTCAGTTGATCAGGAGGTTGCAGTAGGAGATGGCTGTTTGTGGAACCAAAAAGGCTCTTCAGAGACCCTGATCTAGCCACACAGCCACGTTCGGGAACACACTCGCTGCTGAAAATGAGGCGCCCATCAGAAGGTGTGAGCTACTCTCTGAACTTTCAGAAACAAGTACAGAAGCCTGGTGCTCAAGTCCTATAAAGACAACCATGGCTTGTATCTTTGTCTTACTGCATGTTGGTGCAAAATGAGGGCTCAGTGACTTTGTGCCTAGAAATAGGCGTTGCTTCCCAGGGGGCCCTTGGAATGCTCTTCGGGTTCTCAATCCTCAGCTGTATGATAAAAACTGTTATGAAGCCGTAGTTGTTTTGCTAGAATAATAATAGTAACAATGATAGCTGCCCTTTCCTGAGTATCTAAAACACCTGCCATGTGGTTGTCACTGAAGAACACTCAACAGGGGTCACTTGATGTTTGCTCTTCCCCACGTCACAGTGTCAGGTGGGCATTAACCCCCACAGAAGACACTGCAGCTCAGAAGTGACCAGTCCACAGCCACCCGGCCAGCAGGCTGTGGCCGAGCACACCCTCCGCTCCACTATGCTGCTTCAGGCATTCGGATCAGGTTTGAACGTTGATCTCCAAATTCACTTAAAATCCGGAGTTCGCCACAGTCTTCAAGGAGCTGAGTGAACAGGGGAGGGTGGAAGTGGCCTGTGCCTGACAGCATGCTCTGGGGACACGCTGGCCGATGGGGCGGCCTGGGCTTCCTCTGCTCACGGCCCTCGGCTGGTCCAGCACAGATGTTCACAGCCAGTTCTATTTTTCCCTTTTATTTTAGTCAAGCATCCTTTACAGACTCTCCTGATAAAGTCTCCTTAGAAAATTGCTTTTCGAATTGACTGCTTCTCTGGGAAGATGAGTGCTGAGGAAACTCATAACCCTGACGGTTGCTACTCAGCTGCTCAGAGGCCGTTTCTGTACAGCCCTGCATAGAAAGTGGCAGCTGTCAAGCCTGCGGATCCCTCCGTCCCAGCCCCTGAGAAGTTGGATTCCTGCTGATAGGGCTGCCTCTACCAGAGGCACAAGCTGGCCTGGGCGTTGCCCTCAGGACCCCCTGCCCAGCCTCTGAGTTCTTCCATGAGCACATCTGCCCCAGACCTCACTCACCTGCATCTGAGAACAATTCAGGTGTGGGTGGACAAGGGGACACAGAGCGCTTCCAACAAGGCTGACTGCCCCCTGCCCCTGAATCTCCCTGGCTGGACTGGTGGTCCTATTGCCACCGTGTAGACATCTTCCTTGTGCCCAGGTGATGCTGGCTAAATGTTCATTCATTCATTCATCCCACAAATATTGATCCCATGACTACTAAGTTCCAGGCGCTGTTCTAGGCCCTGAGGACACACCAGCAAACGAGACAGATGAGGTCCCTGTCCTCCTGGAGCCCAGCTGAGTTAGTGCTGAAATAGCTCTCGAGTTTCCTCTCATTAAAATAATGCTGCTGAGACCACCCACAAACCTCCGTCTTCTGGACCTTACCCCAAACCTTAGAAATAAGAACCTCTGCGGGGTGGGGCGTTGACATACGTATTTTCACACACCAACCAAGAAATCCCTCTATACTTTACATTTTAAAAATTGCTGTCACAGTATATGTGTACATGTGTATTTTGTTTGGAATAAAATTGTCTCAACTAACAGAAGGTCATTTGTGGAAGGTAAATTCTCAATGGATTTGCATAAAAACCTGTAAGAAATATGTTTCCTATATAGACAAGAACATCTATAGATATTGTGAAATAAATTGAACCTAGTGAATCAGCTGAAATATAATAAAAGATTTCTCCAGATTAAAAAAAAATAATGCTGCTGCTATTGGATAAGTTCCCAGTTAGTTGTGAGCCATTGGGGCGGTCACATCTCAGGGCCTCAGATTCCTTAACTAAAATGAGGCGTCAGACAGCCTATTTCCAGTGTTGCCTCTGGCTCCAAATTCTAACCTGTACCTGGATTATGACAGAATGTTCAGTGCACTGGGAATTGGGAGAGAAACGGTCATTCATCTCGGCATATACGTTCCGCATCTCCCTCTCCCCTCCGCCCCCCCGAAGCACAGAGCGTGAGGATCAACAGAGACCCATCCTTCTTGTCCAGGGCAATTGCGGAGAACAAGGTCTGACATCAAGGTGAACCTCGACTAAGCAGGCCCCAATGCCCGTTCCCCTAAATACTGCAACCGTGCCACCTTTCTGTTAATCTCGAATGTAGCCAGGAGGCAACTAACTGTACATCCTGCTCTGGTCACACTGCCCATGGTCCCCACCTGCTGTGGCCCAGCGTCTGCAAAGGCACAGACGCCGTAAGTCTTCCCCTTGGCAATCCCTCTTTGTAAATCTCTCCCTTTTTGCAATAAGGGAAAGAAGTTCCAGGCCCCAGGGCTTTGTAGACTGGATACTTTGGAGTTGTGCAACACTGCAGCTCTGCCTGGAAGCTGGTTGTCCCTGAATCAAATCCAGTGCATCTCGGGATGACGCAGAGAGGGAATCTGTTATGGTCACCAGTGCAGTGGCGCCATCTCTGGGTATTTTCCACAAACAGCAGTAGAACTGCTGCCCCCACTTACTCAGGGTCCTGCACGGAGCCTCCCACACAGTGGAACCTCTCAGGCACAGTTTTCCAGTCTTTGGCCATTTTCACCATGGCGCCTGCGTCAAGCACCCCGTAGCCAAAGAGGTGATTAAACTCCAAGCCGACCCCGTTCCTCCGCCACTGATGGACCTCGTCATGAAGCTGGTTCCGTTTGGAGGTGAGCACGGTCAGATGCTGCATGTCTCTCCAGGTCAGACCCAGGCTGGGTACCGGAGGCAGAGTGTTTGAGAGCAAGGGCGGGGGAAGAGGGGAGAGAGAGAGGGAGAGAGACACAATGACTAAGGTAGGACATAGACCCCTGGTAAGATGTTGAAATATCTATGAACCCACAAGTCAAGGGAGGATTTCCATGCACTACTGAGAATATAGGTATAGATATATGTCAATTAAAAATATCTTGCCTTTCTTACTTAAATACATTTCAATTGTGATATCTAACACACACTGGAATGGCTAAAATGAAAAAGACTGACGATACCAAGTGTTGACAAAGATGTGGAGCAACTGGGTACTTTGGTGATGGAAGTGTAAGTTATTGCAAACACTTTGGAAAACGGTTTGGCTCTATCTTCAAATGTTGCCCATGTGCTTAAGCTATGGCCCAGAAGTTCCATTTTTAGGTATGTATCCAACAAAAATGTGTGTATATATTCACCAGACATATATGTATTGGAATGTTCATAGGCCTAAACTATGAAGTCCTCAAATGCCCATCCACAGTGAAGTGAATAAACCAATTGAGGTGTGTTTATAGGAGGTGGAACACTGCACTGCAATGAGAATGAACTACAGCTACTCAGAATAACAGGGAGCTCACAATTGTGTGAATCTCACAATAAGAATTCTGACCCAAAGAAGCCAGACACAGAGGAGAACGTAGAGTATGGTTCCATTTGTTTAAAGTATAAAAACAGGCACAATGAATCTGTGCTGTCAGAAGCCAGGTTAGTGGTTGATCTCGGGGTGGCAGTGCCTGTAAGGGACACAGGGGGCTGCTGGGTGCTGACAGAGTTCTGTTTCTTGATCTGGGTGTTGGCTACACAGGAGTGTTCTATTTGCGGACATGAAGCTGTCAGTTCTTCAAGGGCAGAGACAACAGCTTCAGCATATTTGTCTCCCAGTGCCCAGGACAGCCCTCAGCATACTCTTCGTTCAGCAAATAGACAAGTTTGCTTGCAGACTTGTCTTTGGAAATTAATGTCTAATAGTCTGTGCTATTGACATTAGTGTCAATGTCTGTGCTTTTCAAAGTGTAAGTCATGACCCGTTTGTGGGCTAGGAGGTCAACTGATTGCACAGGCTATGTATCTGGGCTGCACAGTAAAACTGTCTGGTGGGAACATTTAAAATTCCACTGCTCAGGCCACATCTCAGACTATTTAAATCAGAATCTCTGGGAGTGGGACCCAGGCTTTGGAAATTGTTAACACTTCCCAGGTCATTCCAGTAGACAGCTGAGGTTGAGAACCAGAGATTTAATGGATGGGGCCATCACAAGTGGAATAGAACAGAAAAGAATAACAGTGTGCACGTAATATGGGAAACTCTGTGTGTGTGTGTGTGTGTGTGTGTGTTTGCACGCACTCGTGTGTGGTATTGTAGTATGTGTTTGGGTTGCAATGCAAAATTAATTTCTCACTGAGAGTCACGGTCACAAAAGTTGGAAAACCCTGCACTATGGTTCTCCCTAGACTCAAATGATTCAAAGAACACCATCACTCATTTGATAAACTCTCAGCACAAGCAGCATTCATTGGTTCAAAGCTTCAAAACAGAGTCAAAAGATGATAGTGATTCAGATGCTCTTGAAATGCAGACCTTTAAGTTCTTTTCCCATTTAGGTTTGTACATAATATTGAGGAGAGGGAAGTCCAGGAAGACCTTCAGCTTTTAAAGAGAAAGTTTCAAGGAAGGTCAATGCTTATTTGAGAAATTTAAGAACATATCTTGGACATATGGTCCCCTGGACATATGGACTAGGTGAACAGTGTGAAATTTCCTGAAGTTGATTATGGCCGAAAGCTCATTGTTTTGCTGGAATAGGATTCTGAATTCATTTAACTCAAAAGTGCCGATAAACGAGGATCTGGTGACCTCAAGGTGATCCAAGGGCTGGCTGGCAGGTGGAGCATCTCTCATCTTTGCTAGGGGTTCTGCTGCAAAAATGAGCCATGCTTCTAACCCCACTAGATGTTTCTCCACGGATTTATTCTCATCGGGTCCATAAGAGAGAAAGAATGTGCTAGAACAAGGACGTTCTACTTCTAAAATAAATCAGAGCGTGCACCATACTCCAATGTCACTGAATCTGTGACACCATTTGAACAACCATTTGCTTATGTCTGAAAAGTAAAACAGAGTCCCTCTTATTTCCCCATTCTGAGCAACTTCTGAATTGACCGAAGATACTATTGTGTAAAATAATTATTTCATCAACGTGCTTTAGGCTTTAATCCTACCATAGCAGCTCAAGGATTGTAGGTGATACCTATTAAATAATAAAAAATAAATTTACAGAACATCTACAATATAAAAGTCACTGTGTTCAGTGCTACAGGACAAGGAACATGACATTTTCTCAAATATTTTATATGATAGCTGGGAAAGTAAGACAGATATATGGAAAGGTATCATGTCCAGGCTCTGCACTAGTTCTGGGCAGGTCATAGGAAGGTCCCTGCCCTCTCAGAGCCTACAGCCCGGGGGACAGACAGACACCTCAAGATTTTAAAATGCCAGGGGAGCCAACAGTGGAACCCTGAGTTTTCCCAGCCAGGGAGTCTCACAGACTGTGGTCCTGCATCAGAAACGCATGGGGACTCGTGACAGATATGCATTCCTGGCCTCAACCTCAGGTCTCTGGAATCGGCCTCCTGGAGGCCGTGGGCCTGAGGATGTGCCCTCAAGACAAAGCGCAGGTGGTGCTTCTGCACACGGGGTTTGAGAACACGGGTCTGAGATGGCGGTTCACAACCTCGTCTGCACATGTGAACCAACGCGAACACAGTGACGAAGTCAGACAGGACCCAGAGATGCTGATCCCGTGGGCCTGTCCAAGCATCTGCCAAAGGCTCCAGCAAACCTGCTTGGGGTGGGGGCGGGGGTGGGGGGCGGTTCTTAACTTCCTGGCGGCACTGGGGGTGCTTGTTACAACTGCAGCTTCTGGAGACTCTGAGTCTGTGGACCTGGCGTGGGCTTGGATGTCTGTTCTTAGCAAGCACTCCAGGGATTCTCATCAGCAGCAGCAAATTTGAGAAACTCTGGTCCAGGGGGTCAGCAAGGGTCTCTCAGGAAGTGGTATTTTTAGCTAAGGTCAAAGGGACGAGTGGGAGTGACTGAGTAAACACAGGGAAGGGGAGTTCCTAGGGAGAGAAGGTTCTGGAAGGAAGGATCTAGAGGCGGGAGAAGGCACATATCAGCACAGGAGGTTGGGAGCCCTGTATGAGTCAGGGAGGTAGAGCCAGGAACAGAGGCGGAGAGGATGACACAGTAGAATGTAGGGACTTTATCTTAGTGACAGACAGGAAGGGCAGAGAGACCCGTGATCCGATCTCCAGAAACATCACCAGGGAGGAGGAATCAAGACGTGGGACTGGAAAGAGGATGCTGCAGGAACCTGGCCCACAAACAAGTGACCACAAGGAACGAGCCGCGAGCAGTAACAAGGCCATGTACGAGGAACCCCCGGTGAACTATTAGTGAAAATGGTGACATCTGTGCAGCTGCAGGGCACCTATTGGCTGGGTCCAATCGCTCATAGGACTCTGTGATGTTCCGGGGTAAACGTTCAGCTGTCAGCAGACTGGTCCTAGGCCACTTGGGATGGGCCATCTGCCTCTCGGTTCAGAGAGAACATCTCCGGAGGTCAAAGCCAAACCCATGGCTTCTAGATAAGATGTGAGGACAGGCCAGGGCTCCAAGGAGAGAGGTCACTCAGAGCCTGGCCAAGGTGGCAGCCGTCTTGAGCAAGAGAGTGTGGGATCTTGGAAAAACCAGTGTGAAGCCCAGGGAGAGACTGACCCCGCATGGCTGGAAGAGGAATCCTGCACCAGGGAGACCTCGGGATGGGCTGTTTCCTAAGCCTCTAAAGCTGGTCCTGGCAAGTGAGTTTTTGCCTGTGAATGATCCGTAGAAACATATCTCCTACAGAGCCCTGCACTTACGATCGGTGTACTAACTTCCCACTGGTGCAAAATAGTGCCCTTTTTTTCTTTTTTCTTTTTTTTTGAGTTCCCTATTTGTGAGGATTACCCCTGAAAGACCATTGTTTTTCAGAGTTCTTCTATTTATGGTGTCAAATTCTCTGGATTCCAATTCACATTTTCCTCCTGATAATCAAGACAGCAAAGGGAATTTAAGGAGAGAACAGCTACAAAACTACATTTCCCATCCTCCCTTGCAGTCTGGGGTGGCGATGTGACAGTTCTGGCCAATAAGAAATAAGTCCCTGGGTGATTTTTTTGAAAAAATTTTTAAACAGGGATCACTCAGCTGGTGGATTTCTTTTTTCCCTTTGCTTTTCCCCTCTTCCTGCCTGACATGTAAACATGATGGCTGGAGCTCCCGTGGCATCTAGATAACATGAAGGTGTAGAAGAACAGAAATCTAGAGACAGAGTCCCTGATTCTTGGTGGCCACCCTGCACTCGCCGGGGCTCCTCACCTCTGTATTATCTTCTGCATGACAGAAAAATAAACTCCTTCATAAGAAACTTATTAAATAAAATTAATATTCTATTTAAAATATATTGTTACTATGCTATTAAAAAAAAAAGGAAAAGAAAAGAAAAATAAATTCCTGTCTCAGTTTAGCTGTTGTTTTTGGATTTCCTGTTTTCAGTCTAATACGGGCACCTAGTCAGAGGCAGAGTGCGATGTTCATATTCCGCAAACGGCACCTGAGTGCTAGGTTCATAGAGCCCTTGCCGTACTCCTGGATGCCACACACTCCAGGCCACAGACCAGCACGGGGCTGGCTGCTCTTGCAGTCCCTGAAAAAGGCGTTGAAAAGACAGATTCCTGGGCCATTCATCCCTAAGGATGTGATTCAGTGACCTTCGGCTGAGTCTTGGGAATCTATCATTTTCAAAACTCCCCAGTGCTCAACTTCACTAGTTATCAGGGAAATAATAATTAAAACTACAGTGCAATTCCACAGAATGCCCACAAGAATGGCTAAAGTGTAGAAGACAGATAATAGCGAATGTTGGCAAGGATGTGGAACAGCTGTAACTCTCATACACTGCTGGAGGGAGTGTCAGCAAGTGCACCAACTCTGGAAAACTGCTAGACCTGCACCTGTGTATACCCCATGACCCAGCTTTTTGAATCCCTAATATACATCAAACAGAAATGCGTCCACATCTTCACCAAAAGACACGTACGAGAATGCTCACAGCAATGTTACTCACAATAGCCCCAGTGTGGAAACAACCCAAGTATCCACTTATACGATGGAGTAATATTCAACAACAAGTATGAACTACCTATAAGCACACGCAGCAGCATGGAGGAATCTCTCAGACATAATCCTGAACCGAAAAGCACATACTGAGACTTAGGTAATGGTCTGTTTCCTGACTTGGGTGCTGGTTACACGGATCTGTTAACTTTACAAGAAGTCTTTGAGCTGTATCTAATATTTGTGCACTTTTCTCTGCATCTAGTAGACTTTGATGGAGCTCACATGAAAAAATCCATCCCTTGGAAGGTCAGTTTTGGAAACACTGTTCTAGTCCAGTATATGGGCCGCTTTACTGTGGATGGTTCTCCTGGGTCACAAGTTTGCCTCTTTTGACATCTACCCCTCGAACCCAGCTCAGCCCTCTTGAACCATCCAGAAAGCCTGGGTTATGGAGAGAACCCCAAATATTTGAAGGCAGCAGTAACTCCCCACTAAAGAAATTCTTCGGAATGTCTCTGATATTGGTCTCACTGGGAAACGTGAGCAATGTTCCCGACAACTCAGAAAGGCATTTTCAAGCATTTGGCAGAAAAGCATTTTATGAGATTAAACCACAAGGTGATGACTGGTCAGAACAGAGGCGTGGTTTCCCTTTGTCCCCTGGAGCCATGGGGGTGGTCATTCTCCCTCTTCCGTAGTCCGGATGGGAATTCATTTAGACAGGATAATTTATTTACTGTATTCAAGTTGCTTTGGAAAAGCTTTCTTATTGGACCTCTGGGTGGGAAACAGCCCTCGACTGCTGCCACATATGTCACCAGGGACTCCCAGCTGCCTCACGTGAAGATAAAGAGAGATGAGCTGTAGGAGATGAGCTGTAGGAAGTGTTCGTGGAGAGTCTTTCCCTCCTCCGCCCTCCGGGCTCTCTCCTGGGGCTATTTCATGCTGCGCAGTGGTTTCAGCTGCTGGCTGTTGGAGCCTTTGGGCCCACAGAGAAGTCTTGGAGTTTACTTTCCCAGGTGGGGCTCTTAGCCAACGGCCAAACAGTACAAGAATATGGCAGCCCAGCTCCCTTGCTTTGATGTGGAACAAACTCTGAGGCATAATTTACCCTCCAGAGCTCTCCCTGGGATCAGGCTGAGGCCAGAACTTCTGAAATCGCATCCTTGCTCAGCTTCTTCCCCAGCCCGACCTGCTTCCTCTCCTCCCCAGTGGTCTCTGCCGGGATCCCTCTCTTAATAAATCACTTGCATCAAACTCTAATTTCAGGGCGTGTTTCCAACTCAGGTGATCGGTGTTCTGAGGAATTTTTGAGGACTGGCTCCCAAGACGGGCTTGAACCCCCTACTGCCAGGTATCATTTTTTCCCTCTTTATGGCAATAGACAGCACTCAATTCATGACCATTGCTCCAAAACAAAGTGTGCCTAAGTGGTGATTGCATTCTTTTCTGTAAGGAAATCTGCAAGTGTGCTAAAGAATGGAGAATAATTGGTGCAGAGCCCATGCATCTGTTTAAAGTCCCAGCAGCCTACTCCATTACTTTGACGTATGTAAGGGGTCACTTTGTAGGCATAGAGGCCTGGGAAAGTGACTTTTTGCTTGCCAGAATCTAAGGAGACTTTGAGTCAAGTTCTGCCCTCTTAGATTTAAGAGGAGGCCAGGAAGCCCTTCTTGTTCCCTGTCCTCTGCAAGGCTCTGCGGCAGGCAGCAGCTTCCCTCTGCTCGTCTGCTCCCAGCTGGAGCGAGTGAGGCTCAGACTCCAGGACCCAACAAGCCCTGAGAGGGACAGCTTCATCTTCAGGAAAGGCACATAATACGTGAGTAAGTTCTGGTCTCTGTGCTTAATAGGAAGGCTTTGACCAGTGTCCATCTCTTTCCTAAAATTTCCAACTGACTTTTGTTAAAAGAATCAAAGCTTGGCCTGGTCCAAAAGAGAAGTCACTCCCAATTTGGGGCCTTATCTGTAAAAAGGGGATAATGATGTCTTTTCTGCTTAAAGGCAGAGGGGTTGGACTAGATAATCTTTTGAAGTCCTCTCCTATTCTAGGAATCAGCTCTTACCTCCTTTGCAAGTCAAAAAATGCACTGCATATGTGGAGAGTCAAGCAGGGCTGCCTGAAGATTGTTGCTAGAAGCTCCGGTTGCCTAGCAATGGCTGACAGGGACAGGAACTCAACTTCCCTTCCCCAGGAGCCTGAATTCAACTTCTTATAAGTTGCTGCTTCTGTATTCTTGGATAATTCCCTGCCTAGAGGGCATTTGCACTTACACCACATGGGTGGTGCCTGAAGCCACAAGTTCATTGTTCAAACCCAAGGCCAGCCTCTGGTTTGCACTGAGAGAAGACAGGGGAGTGGGTGGGCAGGGACCTCTGCTGATGCTCAAATCCAAGGTGGGTCCAGCTGTACTGACCTGTGGCCTCTGCGGAGGTGGTGAGAACAGAGGGGATGGTCTCCCCTCTCTGGTAGCTGGATGGTTTCCCAGCAAAGCCCATTTCTTGGTCTACGTTGTGTGACTTCGCCCACCTTGTCTCAGTGTTAAAATGAATTCAGCCTTATAAGTTAACAAATCTGGAGCAAGAGCATCCTGTTTAACACATGTCTGAAAACCTTGCTGGATACCCGGCTTGGCAATGGTTTTCCTTCATGTAACTGTTTGGGAGTATTATTAGAGTAAGACAGCCACGGGATCCATAGAAGATAAAAGGGTGTTTTCACCAAGAAAACATCGATGTGCCCCTATGTGTGGTTGGATGTTGGGCTCTTGTGCTCTCTCAGGATGTAGTTTTGTGGTGTGTGTGTGTGAGTGTGTGTGTGTACCATTTAGCAATGCCCACCAGAGTTCATTGGCCCTGACTATTTACTGACTCTCACACCCACTTTTGCCTCTGTGGACACCTAGGTGGGGAGACATGTCTCAGTCCACCCTGCAGAACCGGCCCTTGGTCCCGAGATGGAAACATACTTAGCCTCTAAAGCCAGTGCAAACACTCCAGCTGCCTCGGGAGCAGCTGCGGATGTCCCAGAATGCCTCAGGGTGCAGTTGCCGTACAGATCTGTGGTTGCCTGGAGGGGAAGATAGCGAGTAATGAGTGAGTCACACTGCTTTAAACCCAAAACAACACGGAGCAGAGGATTTTCTATTTCTTTTACTTAAACTCTGCCTTGTTCTGAAGAAGATTAAGATGAAGGTAAGGATAAGCTTAGCACCCATGTATGTATTTTGCCATGCATTTTATCTGAGTTTCCTAGTAGCCCGTGCAAAAAGGGAAACACAATCAGTTATAGTTACAGTGTCCACAAGATAAAAGCAAGTCAATTGTTCATAGAAGCTATCTGCAGCTATTCTAGAGACCAGAGAGACATTTATCTTCTGGATCCTAAAAGGAAACAACAGGTGGAAAGTGACAAGCCAATATCACCACCATAGTCAAAGCAATGGTGAGTTTTGTTGCATTGGGATTGGCTCAGAAAGCTCAGGGCCAGTCCATCAGCAATTTCCTTTCCCTTCAGGAAAAAGGGTGGCATTCCCAAAGAGGAAAGACAAAACAGGCTCAGCCACAGTTTGCCTAGAGGGACAGGCCATTAAAGAGAAGTGTTACATTCTCTACATCTAAAATCCACGGAAAGAATCTGGAACACACTGAGCGACACCTCTGATACATGAGTGATCACCCCAAGGGAGGCTGATCAACTGAGTTTTAAAGGATTTTACAAAGAGAAAGTCCCCATTTGCAGTGTTTGTGAGAGCCAGGGTTTTCATTAAGATCATTTATAAGCCACGAGAATACTCCTTCCTCCTGTTTGTCTGTAGGCTCCTCAAGTGGGCCTATTATTTTGGGGGACAAAGTACCAGGGAGGTTTAAAAGCATCTACTTGCGGAAAATGACAATATTCAAAGAGAACTCAAGGCCCCTCCCCAGCCGTAGTAGAAAGAGAGTCATAGACAGGCGCTGAGGACAAAGTGACACCATTGGGAGGCTCTTGGGGCAGGGAGGGGAGCTTCTTCACTTGTCCCTTTCCGCCCATGTAGCTTGTAGGATGAGAGAGGTGAAACCTTCTTCTGCTTGGGAGGACCTGACACGATCTCCATCCTCCCCAAGACCAGGGGGAGCCCCAGGCTCATGGAGGGAGTCAGGCTAAGGTCTGTGTCTCCTGTAGGTAAAGGGCTTCTCCTGGGTCACGTGAGAGCCTGGCCAGCTGGTCAGGTGGAGCCCAGGCAGGCACCTGGGACTGCAGGACTAGCTGGTATTGGTGACTGTGTTCCTCCCAACCCCAGAGGAGGCAGTGGCCGGGCAGGACGTATCTCAGCAGGACTCCTGAACCAACCACTAAATTCCAGGCTTGGAAGACTGAGGAAAGGCCCCTATGCGAGTGAAATACCCAGAGAGAGGAAGAGATCCCAAAATGCTCGTTATGCTTTACAGACATACATTTCTAGGGGCCTTGGAAAATTCACTATTAAACCTCGGTGCCCAGGAAGGAAGAGTTGCTCAAAGTGCAGTAAATAAGTCTGTGATTCTTAACCTTTTTGTTTTCTCAATCATGGACCCATTTTAAAATACGATGGAACACACTACTCTTCCTTTGAGAAAACACACATGTGCCCACTTTGGGGGGTTTTATGGACCCAGAAAAGTCCGTCCATGGCTGCTATTTTTAAATTGCTGTAATAAATGGACGAGCTCTTGGCTCAGATGGGTGCAGGTGTGATGCCCCAGTTCTTAATATTAGTTATCCTTATAAGTGACGTGCTGGGGGCAAACCAGAGTTCATCATTATTTGTAAGCCAAAACAATGAACAAGAAAATCGATGGTACATGAGCGGGAAGGAGGTCATCACGTTCTTGTTTATCGTAGGTCTCTACCTTGATAACAAGGCATCATCAGCCTGGAAGAGGGTGGATCTCCCCCGGGGATAGGCCCTGACTCTTTGAGGGAAGGGGGGTGGGGAGCTCCTCCTCCCATGACGTCACTGTGTCTGCGCATGACGTCAGGAGTGTCCACCCACCCGGCCTCGCACTCACCACTCCGGCCTCGGGGTTGCGCTTGCGCCCGTTGCTGAAGGTGGAGGCCAGGGTGGAGGAGCAGCTCTCATCGTACAGGGCGGTCCTGCCGTCGTTGATGGCCGAGTTGATGGAGATGGTCCACATGCTCGAGGCGTAGCCGTCGCAGTTGCAGTCGTCGTAGCTGCCGCCGTCCCCTGAGGCCCACACGTAGATGCTGCCTTTGCCCCCTCGGCCCTGGGGTGGGGGGCGACAGGGAGAGATGCGCGGGCTGCAGGGGGTCCCGCCGGGGCTGGGGTCGGGGTCCTGGTGGGGACCTGGGCTTCTTCAGCAGCTGAGAGCAAGGACTGGCTTCCTTTCTATCTGCCCTTGAAAACCACTATCCTTCTGGCCGGGCACCGTGAGAATTTTTCTTTTCAGGAAGGATTCAATAGAAAAGTCATCCGAATTTATAATTTAAGCTGGGGATAATAACGTGAAAAAAACTGGAAGAATCTCCTTAAAACTGACAAATGAACTGCTTTTAAACATAGTACATTCTCATGGTAAAAAGTCAAAGTATATGGAAAGGAAAATGAAAAAAAAATACGCCTGCATGTAATTCTTATATATTCTTTCAGGCATTTTTCAGCAAAAATGCAAATGTACTTGTATATTTATATCAATACTTAGCCAAATAAGATATAAAAGATATTTATAGCTTCTATTTTATATATTATATATATTTTATATAAGTTTACATATATATGTAGATATTGTAAGTATAAAATACACATTTTACTTGCAGATTATATATATGTTAGGGTGTGTGTGTGTGTGTGTGTGTGTGTATATATATATATATATAATACACTTTTTTTTTACTCAGTTGGATCATACTAGAATTCTTTTAAGCAAAATATATATATTGTACCTGTGTAAGGGAATACCAAATATATAAATATAAGAAGAAAGTCTAATATGATCAAGTAAAACATACAGCAGAAATAATTTTAAACATAATGACGTGTACAGTGATTACTGCCATATGCTAATTAGTTATAACCAGCAAGCTTAGTTGTAGGTACCTACAGTTTGCATTGCTTTTCTGTTTAAACCACTTTCTTAGTGCTTCTGTTTTTCTTTTCCTGTTCTCTGTCTTCTAGGAGAATTCTCTCTGCCTCCACAACCTGGAGTGGCCATTCCTTCCAGCTTCCTATCTTCTGACCCCAGGGGCAGGAGGGCCGGGCTACCCTGCTTTGACCCGCAGGCTGGGTGGGCGGTGATGAGGGCAGGGATGCCGTGTGGCAGGTGAGCAGTAGGTGTTCAGCCTGGCCAGGACTCTGGGTAACCCTCTAGGGCGAGGACAAAAGTAGAAATCATGGCAGAGAAAGTCTGTCCCTGCACGGCCACCAGCGGTCCTCGGTCCTAACTCAGTGGTTTAAGGGCGGCGACGCCAGAGGAGAGAGGATGATTGGGTCACCGCCAAAGTCTCTCTGCCTCCTGACAATGAGAAGTGACATTCTGATTGCTTCTAACAGGACTTGGAGTTAATTAGCCTGTGACTGACTGAGTCAATACATCAACAAAGGTTGATTCAGCCACTAGCTGAGAACTGTCTTCAGCACCTTGATATATCTGTCCTGGAAAACTCTATCCAAACGAGCAACTGCTCTCAGAAACCAGGACACAGAGGGAAACAAACGTATCATCCTTACAGCTGGTGCAGGGGATCACCCTCTCAAGCAGACTCAGATTTGGGCTCAATGTCGGGAAATGGCACCCTCGGAAAGTGAAACAGACATGAATCAGGGTAAATGGGTGAGGCTGCCACCTGAGGAAACTTCCTCTGAACCAGCCCACAGGTGGGCTGCTCGTGAGACAAGCAACCTCCGCTAAAAGGAAACCAGTGCTAAAAGCGTTCTCAGTTTGGTGTAGGGAGAAGGATCGTGACTCTAACTTGTCCGGCTTTCTCTGTATTCATGCCCCCTTTACTGTATGATTTGCAGCGCTGCCCATCAAGAGGAGAGGTCCGTTTCCCACTGCTTGAATCAGGGCTGGCCTCCTCTCTTGCTTCGGCAAACAGGATGTGGTGGGAAGTGGTGCTGTGTCGGTTCCAAGCATTGGTTTCAAGGAGACCTACCCACTTCCCCTCTCCCTCAGAGCACCATGGGAACCAACCTGAGTTAGCCGGCTGGTTGATGACCGACAGTCCAGTCAGGTTCACTGTCACAGCCAACAGCTGCCAGACAGGGGAGGCTACCTCAGACCAGAAAGTCTGTAGCTCACCCCGCAGCTGACCACAGATGCATGAGTGAGGCCACCTGAGATTAGCCAAGGATGGCCCAGGTCGGCAGACCTGTAGACCCATGATCAGACTTAAATGGTTGTTATTTTAAACTACTGAGTTTTGGGGAAGTTGTTATGCGGCTTTGCTCACTGATACACAGAGAATAACTATCAGCATGTTTCTGAAGAGTGAGCAGCAAACATTAGTTTTGTTTTGGATGTAAGACTTGCCCACAAGAATACTTTGATTGCTAGGAATATTAAACATCATTTTCCTAAGATGTGTGTGTGTGTGTGTGTGTGTTTACATGAGGCAGTAATAATTATATTCTTGCTTCTAATGATTCCCTGGCTTCTGGGGAAGATGGGCCACTGAGGAGCAGACCCTGGTTCTGAGGGCAGGTGGGGAGGGGCATCTATAAGAGGCTGAGAGCCAGCTGTGGGATGGGCCCGTTATCAGCATGCCACACTTTCCTGTTGAAATGACACCCCAAGATCCACTTCTGCCCCCCAGCTTCACCTGAACAGCAGCTGGGCTGAAACCAAGATAGAACAACTGCGACCCGCATTCAAGCAATCATCCACTGGCGGGTATGACAGATGATAATCACAGCAAGCACTTCTGCAGCACTTACTGTGTGCCAGGGACCGCTCTGAGCACTTTACACAGTAACTCACTGCATCCTCACAGCAATCCTGTGCAGCAGCACAATTCACACCAGCCACACGAAGGATAAAATACTTAGGTAGAAATTCAACAAACTAAAAAAAAAAAATAGGACTTTGAAATTCTGTGGAGGAACACAGGTGGAAAGACACACCAACACTGTCATGTTCTTGGATAGAAAGGCAGCATCACAGAGATGTCAGTTTTCCCCAAGTTAACTTACAAATTTAACTTGATCCCGAGAGGTACACTGCATTGATCAAGATACTGCCATGCTGGGCAGTTCAACAGAGGGAATTTTATCCAGGGAGCAAGTGGTAAAGAAGAGCAAAACCCCAAACGGGGTGTGGAAGGGTCACCCACAGATGAGGGGGTAGATGGCCCAAAGCCTGCACTGCGCAGGGGTGGGCTTCCTGCTGGGGGTCTCCCGCCCTTACTCTGTAACGCATGCTCAGTGGAGACTGGTGGGCACACTTGCCCTCCATGTTATTCTGGTTGACAATGGAATTGCCTTCTCTGCCTCTCCTGCCACTCCTGCTTTTTTTTTTTTTTTTTTTTGTCAAGTGTATTTATATGTGGTGCAATTCCACTTTGAATTCTGTCTTTGTATTAGTCTTCTGGAGTATAGTGGGATTAATGTCTCTCAAAAGTTTTCACAAAAAGAGAATTTTTCACCAAGGCACTATTGGCGGTATTTAACCACCGATGTTGTCAACCGGAGGTGATTTTGTGCCCCAGGGGGCATTTGGCACCGTTGGAGACATTTTTGGTGGTCACAACCAGCATCTATTGGGTAGATGTGTGTGGTGTATGTACTATTAGCATCCAGTGGGTGGAGGCCAGGGATGCTACTAAACTTTCATAATGCATAGGGCAGCCCTCTGCCTCCTGTCCCCACCAGCTACCAACTAAGAATTATCTGGCCCAAGTGTCAACAGTGCTGAGGCTGAGTCTTTGCTCTAACCTATTGGCAAAGGGCAGTGAGTTGGAACTTGCCGATTTTAAAAGCATAGCCTAAAGCAGCCTTTCACAGACTCACATTTCTTAAAAGTTCTTGCCGATTTTGTATTTTGCTTATAATATAAAATAATGGCACAAACTGCTTACCATCGGCTATAGTAAAGTTCCAGCTTGAGGCTGGTGCGGTGACTCTGTGTACCCTCAGCACATCACCTGTCCCAGGAGGTGAAGATCCCACTTTGAGAGACTTGGGGCTAAAGTGAGTCGGTCCCTTCATCCTCCCCAGTGCCTAGTGACCCGGACTAATGACCCCCCTCCCCAGGCCCTGGCCCAGTGGTGGTATCTGCCTGCAGACACTGGTGAGGACAGCCTGATAAAGTTTGTATTTCCTAAACACTCAATTACACTCATTTTTATTTTCCAGTCACCTTGACATCTTAATACAACACTGACATACTTTTAAAAAAGTCATTATATTTTTATAATGAAAACCATATTCATTGTGGAAGAACTGGAATCTAGAGCATGAAGAAGAAAATAAAAATCCCATGTGATCGCCCATGAACAGAAAATCACTGGTGATATGTTGTGTATTCCTGCCAGTTATATATATAAATGCAAAGTATAAGAACAGGTTTAAGAATGAAATTGGGAGTGAAGTAAGTCAGAAAGAAAAAGACAAATACCATATGCTAACACATATATATGGAATTTAAGAAAAAAAAATGTCATGAAGAACCTAGGGGTAAGGCAGGAATAAAGATGCAGACCTCCTAGAGAACGGACTTGAGGTTATGGGGAGGGGGAAGGGTGAGCTGTGACAGGGCAAGAGAGAGTCATGGACATATACACACTAACAAACGTAGTAAAGTAGATAGCTAGTGGGAAGCAGCCGCATGGCACAGGGATATTGGCTTGGAGCTTTGTGACAGCCTGGAGGGGTGGGATAGGGAGGGTGGGAGGAAGGGAGACACAAGAGGGAAGACATATGGGAACATATGTTTATGTATGACTGATTCAGTTTGTTATAAAGCAGAAACTAACACACCATTGTAAAGCAATTATGCCCCAATAAAGATGTTAAAAAAAAAAAAAAAGAATGAAATTGGGATCATAAAGTATATCCACCTTTGTGGCCCTGCTTACAATGTATTTCTCACTTACCATTACATTATTAACATTTCCTCACATAATTAAATATTACTCTACGTTATATGTTTTTATTAGTCTTCTTAAATAGCCATTCCATAATTTATTTACTCTTTTTCTTAGACGTACGTGGAAGGCTGTTTCTATGTTTTAAAGTGCTGAAATGAACATTATTTTATATATGTCTTTGTATTCCTGTTTATTTCTTCAAGCAGAGTTTTTAAAATAGGGAATTTTGGGTGAAAAGGAATGAATGAAGATTCTTTATCCATAGTGCCATATGATTGCTCTTTATACGGCTTATTAATAATTTATATCTTCACCAGCAGTGCACAAGAACTCCACATCCAGCCTATCTGGGTCAAGATTTAGAATCATTAAAAAAATAGTTTTTCCAGCTTGGTGGAAAAAATTGGTACCTCATTGTTTTGAGTTATATATTTTTTTCCACTATGAGCTTATCTTTTTATACCTTTACTGCTCATTAGTATTCTTGCTTTATGAATACCTTAGTAAAGCACCAAGCCCCCAAAGATAATGTCCTGTACCTATTTTTTCTTTCATGATATCCTTTTTATTGATTTGTTAGAGCTCTTTCTATATTAAAGACCTTAACCAAGTTTTTGTCATCTATATTGCATATATATATTTACCCACTTTTTTTCTTTTGTATTTTGCATTTTGACTTGCAGAAAAATTTCCACTTTATTACTTATGTCTATTATTTTTTACAAATATATATTTAAATACCATATTAAACTATGCATTGATTTACAAGCACTGCTTTTCTGTACTCACAGTTCATGGAACAATTTTATTCAACCTATTCACAAACACATTTGACATTTGTGTGTTTGTCCTCACAAGATCACTGGTCACCCAGCAGTTTTTCTGGGCTCATTGTAGTAGCTATTGGTGCTGATTGTCAAATATTCCTAGCTGCCCACTGTCTAGGCCCATGATAATGCCCCCTTGTGCTTGGGTGGGGTCTTATAAGCTGTGTTAATCAGTGAGTTGTGAGTGGGAGTGACAGATACATGGTATCATTCCTCAGCTGAACCATTTACCGGTCAGTGCCAGCTATGCAGAGCTCTTTCTTTCCCTCTGCACAGTGAGTAGCAATGTTCCAGGTGTCGGCTCTGATCCCCAGGAGACTGTGGTGAGCAGAGCCTTCTACTGACCATGATGGCTGAGCAGCTGATTGAGAAATAAACCTTTGTGCTTTCAAGCCCCTGAGCTTTGGGGGCTGTTTGTTACTGCAGCACAATGTAGCCTCTCCTGACTGATAAAGTTCATCACATTTGGTTCCATTTAGTTTATATAGAGATAACATTAAAAAAAGATACAGCATTAAAAAAACCTCTCTCTTTTTAATATAGTCCCTGAAATATATATATTCAGGGAATATAGTATAGTCCCAGAAAATTTTATCCCAAGCCAAAAGTAGCCATTTGTATCATATTAGAACAGTTGCTGTTTTCACTTTTCTCTAAATGTATATTCTGACTCCTGACAACTTAACCACCTACTGAATTGCTTTTTGCTTTTTTTTGCTTTTTTAGTGTGAATAAAAACCTTTTAATTTGAAAAACGTTAAGCGTCACGAAAAGTAGAGTGAATGGTATAATGAATCTCCCTGTATCCATTGACCAGCTTTAACAATGACCAGAGTTGTAGAAATTTTGAAAGGTTTTATGAGTAATACTTATTACTCTTTTTTGGGGGGTAAATATTTCCTCTTTTACGTGTAGAAAGTCCCTCTCTGGCACAGTATCAGTGACTGCATTATATTTCTGTGTAGCTGTTTTATGTTTTCATTCTTTATTCCCTTCTTTTCTGTACTTGGAATGTTGGGGGTAGCAGTGAAGTCACACAGAGCCTTAAACAAGGGTGACAGATGAGTGGACCCCTCCTGGGAGCAGGGGCTCACTGTCAGAGAACTGCTGGTCACGCCTACAGGGAGAAGCAGTGGGTCCCAATTTATGCCCCTTCAAAAATAGATGCTGAGACCAGGACTTGGGGGGCGATCTCAGGAGACACAAGTGAGCATGAGATGGTGATAGGGGTGGGGGGAGGGAGAAGGGCCAACCAAGTGTGAGCTGATGAGGAGCCTCCCCCCCAGCCTCTGGAGACCCCTGAGAACCTGTCCCCAGGACAGCGCGCCGTCGTCGGCCGCCCCACAGTCCGGGCTGCGCGGCCTGGGACTGGGAGCGCCTCCCGTGGGGTCGGCAGGTCCTCAGGCAGAGGCGCAGGGAGAGGCGGCTGGTGACGCGCAGGAAGCCGCCCCCGGGCCAGGGGACTGCAGCGTCTGCCTCGCACCCCCGTGGGTTCCACGGAATTCAGCAGGAGTGGGTGGGGTGTCAGATCCCCAAGAAAGCCGAATGGAGGGTGGCACTACGTAGCCTCTGCTTAAATCCTTCACTTGAGCCCGTGTTTCCCCACACCTGCAGTTGCCCCTGACTTGTCCTGCCGTGTATCCACCTTGGAGGTAAGGCTCCCGTGCCATCCTGTTTCTTTCTAGCAGGATCCAAACACGCCGTGATGAACCTTTCTGATGTCACAGGGGTTGTTGAAGGCTTAAGTCCACATCAGTCCCTTAACCTGGTGGTTGGGTTTCTCCCTGGGCGCAGATGGGTCGCCACCATCAAGAAGGCTTAAAGGTGAGTGACAACTGCCTCGGTTGGCCCAGGATTGGGTAGTTCCCGGGAAGTGGGGCTCCCAGCGCAAAACCTCGGAGAGTCCCGAGCAACCAGGATGGTTGGCCGCCCCACCTGGGGCTGGCCAACGCTTAGGAAGGGTCACCAGAAACCCGCCAGCTTTTCCTCCCGTTTCTCCTTCTCAGAGATGAAAGGAGGGACTGTAACTGAGAAAGGCACCTCAGAGGCCGAACCGCAGATTCCAAGCAGCGGCATCCCCTGTGCAGTTGGGAACCTTCGTTTGGTTTCAGAGCATCAATCAGGGCTCCTGGAGGAGTCCTGAGAGCTTCTTGGCAGGAGGCATCGTTGCCGCCAGAGGCCCCGGCACTTGTGCCACTGTGTCAGGCCCACTGCTCTGATTAAATTTCAGCAGGGCACCAGGCTCCTCCTCGCGCGTCCTGATTAATCACTGTCTCCTCGGGCAGCCTCCCCCACCCTGCCCCCCTTCCTGGATGGTGGCTTTTGAGCCAGTCTTGCAAGTGACCCCTAGTACAATATATCCCAGCTCCAAGATCTGGGATCTGTGTTTGAGCCCTTTGCAACCTCCCATCCCCCGCCCAGGAAATAAAGTATCAATGCTCTGTCTCATCCGTGCCTGTGCCTCAGAGGATTTTCTGTTCCCTTGTCTTTAAATATTCCTAAGATGTTCCCTCTGGTAGCAACCCTGAGGTGTGATTAATAAGAGGTTGGGGTGTAGTCATCAGAGCCAGCCAAAAACGTGCCAGAGCTGCCCTGGGTGCATTTCCTTAAGATGTGGAAAGAAGTTCATGAGTCAGTCACCACTCTCAAGACCCTCTAGTGGTCTCTGAATTCCTCTTCTGGTTGTCAGAGTGATGTAAGATGCCGTATCCCATACCAGCTGGGCTTTGCTCTCCATCAGTCTCTCTGTAAGGGCTACATCCTTTTCTGACCAGCAAACACATCGCCATATTGGTCCTTTATCACCCAGAGAGACATGACTCCAAGTTCAGATCAGGCTTTGCCCAAATTGCACTTCGAGATTGTGGTAGATGGTAGTGGGTGTCGCCCATATTCCTTCGAGCTTGTGGCTTCTTGTGCGCTGGGGGTTTCCAGATGTCAGCACAGGCGTCTCTTCGTGTAAGGGATTTCTCCCCAGAGGCTGAAGGCTGCCCTGCACACCTCCCTCCCGGCTGAAAGTGCTGGGACATTTACACCCCTTGGGAACAACCTGAACCACTGACTTTTCCGCCAGCTCCTGTGCCGCCCGCCGGGATAACTTCAGTGTGTGTTCTGCATGGTTTCCCAGTTTCCCTGTGGGATTAAGCTCCAGTTGACGGTAGTAGCTGACTTGATAACAAATCCTTTAATAGCCCCTTTCTTCCCTGTTATACCTCCCCACTCACTCCCTTTACCTCCCAAATCAACTACCTGAACTCAACCCTCACCTCAGGGTCCACTTCTGCGGGATCCTGAACTAAGTCAGTTCCAAGATATATCATAATTCAGGGGTCTCTGTCTGTCATCTACTCCCATATGTAATGTGAAGAATGTCTTAACTGTAAATTCAACACATAGACTATAAAGAGGAAAAAATTGAAATAAACAAACGGGGAAAAGGTTTCCTTCTTCTCTTACTTCATGCCAGCTGCTTGCTGTCTCCGTTAAGTATTTATTGAGAAAATTTAGGAGATGCAAACTCAAATCCCTAAGGAGCCCATTTATGTGAGAAGCAGATGTCATCCTATAGGGAGTGGTGGGGTCCGTGGCAGATGGTACATTCCTGGAAAGTTGTCTTATCCTCTGTTTCCTCTTCCTCTCCCCTTTTATCATTACAGAGTTGGTCAAACAAAACCTATCTGCAAGATGCTAAAATTCAAAGACAAGCATAAGAATTTCTTTAGTGTAACAGGTAATTATCTGACTCCTTTGTTCAGGTGGAGATCACCTTTCAGGGGTACATTTTCCTTTAGACCTGACCAGTCAGCTGAAATAACTGAGAGGAAGTCTTTTTTGCTCATGTATAATACCCCATTGCTCACACAATTCTATAACACTTTCCAAAAAAATTTCACCTTGAAATAAGGAAAGAATCCTTCCTACAGCTTGGGGGAAAGTCAAATGAGAAACTGTATTTTTCACCATACTCCACTTTGTAAAATATTTACGTGCTGTCAGCTGAAGATAAGTCATAACAAATTATTCTCCTAAGTTCTGGTGTACTTGGCATGCTTTGCAGAACAATCATACTTGAAAGAGCCTTTTTAGTTGCAGCAGGGGACGCTACAGATGGAAAGAGAGAAGTACCCTGCCTTGAAATGTGATGGAGCCGTTCAGAAGCTCATGGAGAGTGACAGGACTCGCCCGGGGATGTACTGCACTGAGCCCATCTGCACTGTCAACCCTGACAGAGGCCAGATGTCACCTACTCTCTGACTCTCTTTTGGCCTCAGGTGTCAAAAAATGCTTCTCAGTGAAAATCCGTGTCTGATGGGGAAGGGGGGCATCTGCCAGGTGTTCCCCTGGGTAATGTGCTGTCAGTGTCACCTGGTTCCGGGCCTGGATGTGCAATCGTCTCTCTCCAGCCACACCGTGAACAATGCGATAAGGAAATAGCTGTCTGTATGTCAGAAGTCTCACCCTATAAACTCCTAAGGGTCTGGGCATTGAAATGGGGCAGCAGCACTACCTCCTGCCCCTCCCGCCATCCTATTGGTGACCCCCCCACCCCCCGTAAACTGCACTGTGCCATTCCAATGCCAGGGATCTTTGTGGCTGTCTCAGACGGGCTGAGGGCAGGGACAGGGCATCGCATCAACCTGATGGAAAGTCCAATCCTGGGAAAAGACTAAGACAAAGTGACTGAGTGCCCCGAGGAGACGGTGCCGTGGCACCAATGGCCAGTAATTCAGCCCCTCGCAGGGGCCTGCAAACACACATCAGCCTGGTGATTCAAGTCCCCAGACTTCCAGCTGAGGCCCAGCAATTGTGGAGCAGGGACAGGCTATCCCCACCGTTCCCATCTGAATTCTTGGACCACAGAGTCCACAAGCCCTAGTGAAGCACTGTGCATTATGCCTCAAAGTTTTGGGGCGGCTGGTTAAGAGTCCCTAACGACCCAGGCAAACACCAGCCGTTTGTGGGGCCTCCCAGGGCCAGCACTTGCATGTCTATCTCACACCTCACAGTGACCCCAGGAGAAATGCACCGTTATCACCATTTTACAGGCAGGAAAACGGAGGCGCAGTGAGGTCAGGTCACTGCGGATAGACACTCAGCCCCTGAAGAGCGGACCTGGGACCTGAACCCAGGGAGACTCTGGCCTGGCTGTGGTTTGCAGGGGGACTCTGCCCTGGGATCGCAGAGGCCACCTCCTGCCGCTCCCCACGGGCCGCTCACCCGCACAGGGACCCGCGGCTCCCGGCTGCCTCCCTTTGAGGTGCTGCTTTGGTCCCTGCTCCTTGGCTCTGTCCATTCCCGGACTGACCCCAGGGATGGGCAGCCACGAAAACGCGCGCTGACTCCCCCACGGGAACATCTGGACGCAGCTCCCCTGCTGTGCTCTGAAGACACCCAGTTTGCGCGGAGACCCCACTCCCAGCCACGTCTGCACGGTGGGGTGCTAGTGCAGCTCCCTGTGGGACCCTCCTTCCCCACTCCCTTCGCAGGGGCCAGGATAGCGTCGCCCTCCGGAGGGCCCCCGCCCCCTTGCCTTTGTCCTTCACAGGCGCCCCCTCCAATAAGTCTGGACCTCTAACCCAATTTGGGGTCCATTTCTCGAAGGACCTGAGCTAAGGCACAGGGTAACAGCCCCACCTCCACCGCAGCCCTGCCCCTCGCTGTGCTCAATCGGCACCAGCGATCCGCCCCTCCCCCACTCTTCACCCCTCCCCCACCCACACCCCGTACCCCTCCTCCCCGGGTGTGGCTCAGGGCTTCCTGGCGCAGGAACGACCTTACCTTGTTCACGCCGTCCGCCATCGCCTGGAGTGTGAGCTCCCGGGGCCCGTCCACCGTCTTCCCGTTGTCGGTGGGGCCCCAACTGGCGCTGTAAATGTCTATCAGCTGAGGCATGTGGCTGATGGAGGAGGCCTCGATAATGTCCGTCATGAAGGGCTGGTCCAGCATCCGGATCCCTGTGGACAGTGAGGGCCGGGGAGCTCTGGGTGCCGGTCCCCGGTTCACAGGAGGCAAGGTTGGGTAGGGGGCTGGGGTCCTGGGTGTGGTTGGAGGTCTGCCTTCCTGGTGCCCTGGGCTCAGCCGGGCGATCCTGAATCCAGCCTCACGCTGTGTGTGTGATCAGAGGATCAGGCAGGTGCACTGACCGATCCACTCCATCCTTTTGGACCCCACCCACTCCTTTCCTTATGCAACTATTTGAAGACAATTTTATCCCCCTCGCAAAAGTTGCTAGAATTCCTAATGTGGTCTGTTTCTGATGGGAAGCTTGGCTTCCAGGGACTGGGGGGGTGATGGGGGACACGTTTCAGAGGAGAAATAAATCTACTGGCCATGACAGTGTGGGGAGGAGATTGCTCTTAGATATTTAAGGAACAATTCTAGAGGGCAGGGGGCAGGGGCAGAGGGAGGGGCAGGACAGTGCAAGGGGGAGGGGCAGGGAAGGAACTCTCAGTTGCATCGTAGCTGAGAAGGGGCTTTGGCTAGGGGGACAGAAATGTTGAAGGGGTCATTCTAAAATATATTTGCAGTGGGGTGCAGGATACACCCCCTCCTCCTTCTCCCCTAGGCCACCTTTGTAAAGTGTGTGCTTCTATGATGCCTTGTAGGAGTGACTTCTCGCTGGGAACTTTTCTCTGATTGTGTGACTGTGTGTACAGGGACTCAGGAGGAGCCCAGGCCTGTGGCACCCACGGTTCACATCACCCTTGGGCTGTCTGGAAAAAGCCTGTCCAGGGTTCACTCAGCAGCAGCCAACGGGAAGGGCATTTGTTCCTTCATCATTACCCTCTAAACATTGCTGTTTGGGGCCAAGATTGTTCTCTGCTTGATACGCTATTTCGTAGCAAGGGACCTAGAGTGCTGCTGAAGCTGACCTAAGTCTTTCCGTCCACGGGAGTTTTGAAACGAAGGGCTGGTGTGTACATAGTCGGAGCCTGGCTTCTGACCCTTCTTACTTGTCCCTGGTGGTCAAAGGACATTATTACACGAGCATCACCTAATGTGGTGTGCACACCAGCTTAAGGAAGGAAGATTGATATACATTGGTTACCTATGTACCTGTCACCACTTTCAAAAATCTACAGACAGGGACTTCCCTGGTGGCACAGTGGTTAAGAATCCGCCTGCCAATGCAGGGGACACGGGTTCGAGCCCTGGTCCGGGAAGATCCCACATGCCACGGAGCAACTAAGCCCATGCACCACAACTACTGAAGCCTGCGCGCCCAGAGCCTGTGCTCCGCAACAAGAGAAGCCATTGCAATGAGAAGCCCACACACTGCAACAAAGAGTAGCCCCCACTCACCAAGAGAAAGCCTGTGCCCAGCAACGAAGACCCAACGCAGCCAAAAATAAATTAAAAAAAAAAAAAGGCCCCAAATCTACAGACAGTTCATGTGGATGAGAACTAACTGCTTATTGTTGAATAAAGTTATAGGACTGCCTTCGCATCTTGATTTTCCTTTTCTAGTTGCAGGTAATAGGCTTGTATATCTTAAAGCAGTTCCCAATTATAGGGTCATTTGCAGAGCATCTCCTAAATACTGTGCCTGGGCCGCTTCTCCCCGGTCCCTGGAGTTTCTGAATATTTGCACAGGGCCTAAGCAGGTATTGGTCTAAGGTGGTTTTGAAGTGCAACCTGACGTGAGAATGGCTGTTCAGGTAATTGGGACATTGGGGGTATAAAGTTAATGCTTTTACATGCATGTTTTGTTAATTCTGAGATAAACATTTTTCCAGAAAAAAATACAAAGCAGGAAGATTCAGGCTCTTACAGGGCCCATGAAATTGACAGAAAATTGTCTTTTCTCTTAGGGTTCTCTTTCCTCCTCCCACGTCTCATGGCCCCTCCCTTGCACTTGCACTGCAATGTTCCCCAGAGTTCACCCTCCTCCTGTCTAACCTATGATCTCAGTAGGCCTTTCCCCTGAAGTCTTTGTGGGTCCAGCTCTGCAGGTCCTCTGTTAGCACTGCACTGGCAGCCTCCTCTGTTAGCACTGCACTGTCAGCCTTCTCTTACAATTGTTGATTTGTGTGTTTCATTTACCACCAGACAGCAAGGTCTTTGCGTACAGGGCATGTGTCTATTCTCTGTACTTCTATGTCCCTGGGCATCAGCATGGCGCTTGGAATTTATCTTAAGCTTGATAAATATTTGGTGAATAAATGCATGATATAATTACCTAATTTAGTTGAGTTTCTCCCTAGCAGGGATAACAGGTCCAGACTTTCCATCCTCTACTCATAAATCAGGTCACCGTTTTTGCCAACAAGTCTAATTATTAGTTAATATCCTTTCTCCTGGAGAAAGCTCCTACAGCGGAAGCATAGCCTTTGGTTTCAACTTTCCAGAAGCTAAGTTTTATGGTTCATTTCGTTAGGGATAGGAAATCTAAAACTCCACATTTCACTTTTGGCCCACCTATATTTTGCTCATTTAAAAAGTCTGTTTAACAAAGGTGGCTGACAGCTTACAGAGTAAACTGAAGAGCACAGCTTCTTCTCACACGTCGTGTCCACTTTGTGGACTGGAAATGTCGCAGAGAGGCTGGTATTCACTCGTCTGCAAGGAGGAAACTCAGATGGTCTTGAACTCATCCAGTGCCCGGATGACCAGCACTGAATAGCCTGCCTCCATTGAAAAGAGGGAGGAGTTCAACTCTGGCCAAAGCGCACCCAGACCGTCCCACGTGCCAAACAGTGGCGACTTTGCATTTTGTCACCAGCTGGTGCCCTTTGCCCTCTCTCTTTGCAGGTCCTGTCTCTCTGCCTCTCTCCCTCTTCATCCCGCCCTCGCTCCCTTTGTGCCGCCCAGAACATCAGAGCTGTTGTGTATTAATCTCCGGACTGTTCAGCATCGAGGGAGGCAGGGGCGGCCACGGGCTGGGAGCAGGGCTCTCATTCACATTCAGGGCCCAGGCCCCCAGCATTCTTTGAATCTCATTAAGCTGGAGGGAATGAGGCATGCATGAATTGAATGAGATACAGTATTAATTTTTGCAGGCAACTGCCCCATTAGCGGCCAAGACCCAGGCTCAGGGTGACCCAAGGGTTTTTAGGGAGGGACTCTGTCCCTGGATGGTCTAGGGGGGTGGGGAGGGGGAGAGAGCGAGAAAGATGGGGAAGGCAAGAGAGTGAGAGTGAGAGGCAGAAGGAGAGTGGGAAGCCCAGGGAGCCAGGACTCGGCATCCTCACGTTTGCACGATGCTCTGCTGGCTGCGGCGAGGTGATGGCAGGAGAGCCTGCACGTCAAGCATTTCTGTCCCCTGCCCTTCCGCCAGCCTGAGCACCGCATTCATGACCAGCAGTGAATCTGTGAGTCCCTCCTGCCTTTTAGAACCTGAGCCTCACGCCTGCTGCATGGCTTGCTTGCAGCCCTGGGCTCTAGGGGCTGCACAGCCCAGGGGTTTGAGCTAAATCCTCTGCCTCTCCTCCTGCTACAAAAGGTGAGCTTGTACGGACACCAGGAAGTGCTACGTCCGTCCGCACACCTCAGTGTCGATCATCGCCACTGTTGTGTTCACTAGTGTTCATCTGCAGGCTAGGGAGCCGACGCATGCTGGTCTAGGTCTTAAGGATCTGGAAACATGTTAATCATTGTGCCAACAAGCGATTTTTACTGATTTATTTAAAAACTCAGATAAAATACGTACAAACTCACTGGACTATTAGGAGTTTTATTGGCCAAATATGTGGAAGCAATTCATCGCTGGTAGAGAAATTTCAGGGTACTTTGATAATGGTCTACAGTGCGGTTTTCAAACTCCTTTTAGAATCTTTGCTCAAAGGAGCACTCGTTAGCAGATGCATAAGTCTATCTGCTCTGCCTTCAGAGGAAGGCAGGTAAGGCCAATGCCACCTGGCCTGGCCCCAGCCTGGGGCTGCTCTGAGGGGCTCTGCAGACGCCCAGGGGTGATGCTGTAGGACCTGCCCTCAAGTCACTTGCTGTGCCCCGGCAACCGGCAATCATGATCGGATATTGTCGTGTTTGTTTGCTCCTTGTCTAGGTCTCCCTTTAGACTCGAAGCTGTGTGAGGGCAGGTGTCTTGTCTGCTGGCTCACTGCTGCATCCCTGCCCCCCAGCAGGACCGGCACATGGTGGGCACCCAGCTGCAACTCCTGAGTCCTGGAAGGGGCTGAAGGCAAGAGATAGCATCTCCCAAAAGGCGTGATGCATTTCGAGCCTTTTTCATACTCTCAGAGGTATAAATCTGACAAACTTGCAAGAAACATCATTTGAAGGGTTCATTATTTATATCGGTTGTCCATTTATTTGGTTTTGTGAATTTTGAATAATACACTGTCAATTTCGATTTTTTGTCTCAGTCCCTTTTGGCTAAAGATGCCAAACATTGATTTAAAAATTAAAACTAAGAAAAGAATTAGGTTGTCTTAAAGAGTTACTTTAATAAAGTCATGTTTAAAATAAAAAATGGAAATTAACCTTTCTCTTCAAAACGTATAAATAAGTGGATAAGGAAATGTAAGTAATTAAACTTTCAAAAAAGTTTGGAAGTTATTAAAGCTTTGAGACAGCACCAAGACTTTGGGACAGCCAGACTAATTGGAATCTTCCTCTCTCCTTGCCATGTGTTAGCTAGAAGAAGTGGTAACAGCTGTGCTCATGGAAACAGGCAACAGAAGTCAAAGAGAGAGCTCATCTTAAGGAAGAAGTTTCTAGAGTTACCCATGTCCAAAGGCAGAACAGACTTTGTTGTGAGGGAGTGAGTTTCCCGTCACTGGAGGCGTGCCGTTCCAGGCTGGGTCCAGGCTACATCAGGAGAGCAGGAAAAGAGAAGCTGTTCGGGACTTCCCTGGTGGCACAGTGGTTAAAAATCTGCCTGCCAGGGCAGCGGACACAGTTTCAAGCCCTGGTCCGGGAAGATCCCACGTGCCACAGAGCAACTAAACCCGTGCGCCACGACTACTGAGCCTGCGTGCCACAGCTTCTGAAGCCTGCGTGCCCAGAGCCTATGCTCCGCAATAAGAGAAGTCACCGCAGTGAGAAGGCTGCACGCTACAACAGAGTAGCCCCCGCTCACCGCAACTAGAGAGAGCCCACGCACAGCAACGAAGACCCAACGCAACCAAAAATTAATTAATTAATTAATTTAAAAAAAAAGAGAGAGAGAAGCTCTTCAAATGTTTTAGTGCAGGGACCCAGGCTGCGCTGGATACTAAATTGTTTTACAATTTACTAGCTGTGTGGCCCCATGTTCAGTTTCGTTCTCTGTAAAAGAGGGATAATAATATATAATAAATATGTTCTCTTTATAAAATATATAATAATGTATGATAAAGCTGTAAAGAGGGTTGAGTTAAGGGTTTTGCATCGTGCCAGACACATTGGAAGAGACAATATGTTATTATTATTATTGCTACTGTTATTGTTGTTATCATCACGCAAGTGTCAGTGGGTGTTCGGACTCAGGGAACTTTAGACCCTCTTTGGGGCCCAAGATTTTGCGATTCTGACAGGAAAATGGAAAAGATGAGCCGCTGGGAATTCACACGCTCTATTTCCAGCATCCAGATGACACACAGTGGATGGACGGCCGTGATGCTCGTTAGCCTGGAGTGGCCCAGGGTGTTGATGCAAAGGGGTCCCCTGCCTGTCTTCACTGCTGATGGACATTCCCAGTGTGCCCTTGCTGGGGAGGGGAAGTGGGTGATGAGAAGGCCCAGGTCTCCTTGGAACTAATTTGAATGGGCTAAAGTAGCAAAGGTGAGACGGTGCTGGTAGAAGGGGAGATACCTGGCAGAAATTCCATCAGCTTTGGGTCCTTAGATCTTTATGCCCTTAATCCCTTAACTCCATTCATCCACCGATTCTTTTATTCAGTGATTAATCTCTACTGATTATCATGGGTTTATCCACAGCCGCTTCCTTCTCTTTATTCCTTCCTTGCTTTCTGTCACTCAGCAAATAGAGTTTGAGCATCCTCTGTGCGCCAGACCCTGCTGTGGGTGCGAAGGTGAGAGAAAACAGACATGGCTCCTGTCTCTGTGGACACTGTTGTCTGCCTGCGGAGAATGATACTGATCAAAGAACCAGGCACAAGAATTTGTGATAACTGACAGTATTAGTGCTGGGAAGAGAAGATTCAGCATCTTTATCTGTGGATGGGGACTGGCCTGGGCAATGATGTTGGAGGATGCCATGGGGACCCGCTTGCTGCAGGATGAAGAGGTGGTGGCCAGGTGGGCCGTAGGGGGCAGGTGTTCTGGGCAGAGGGAGAGCACATACAAAGGCCCAGTAGAGGAAGGAGCGTGGCTACACTTCCTGACTCACAGTTGCTAGGAAGTTTCCTCTAAATTATATTTACACAGAGACTAACCACACGTGTATGGGAACTTAATATACAATGAAGGTGGTACCACAAATCAAAGGGACGGGATGGATTATTAAATAGATGGTATTGGGGATGTTTGCTCACTATTTGGAGAAAAATAAAACTTGACCCCAGCTGGCATGACATACAGAGGTGGAAGCCAGTTGGACTAATGGCCTCATGTGAAAGTTTGGGAGAAGATCCTTGCGCTGATTAAAACTGATCAGGGGCTAATATGTGGGACATACCAAGAACATGTGCAAATTAACAGGAAAAAGACAGGAACCTCCATGGAAAAATGAGAAAGTGTATGAGTAGAAGAGAAACCCAAAAGGCTCACGGGCCGATGAAGAGATGCTCAATGATTTTTTTCCTTGTTTCCCTTCAGAGGACCCATTTTATCATATCGTCTCCACTTTCCTTTCTTTTTCTGGACTGAGATTCTGCAGCACCTTAACTTTAGCCTTTTTTTGAAGACAAGAGACCCGGGATCTAGGGGGCAGTTGGGACATTGCCTCCCTACCCTGTGACTGAACACCTTGAGACGAGCAGTGATACGGGACGGCCACCAGATGGCGCTCCAGACCGCCCCAGCTCAGAAAGCTCGGGAAAGGAAAGATTCTCCGGAGAGTATAGCCCATTTATTAGTAGAATGAGGAAAATCAGCCAACTTTTGAAATTGCCAGCCAGAATGAACAAAATGTTCCCCCCAAATCTGTAAGGTAGAATTCTGCTTCTGTTGCGATTCCTGAGTACCTCTCCAGGGCTTTCTCAGGAAGAATTCCTTTCGCTCCCCTGGGGGAGCCCTGAGTCACTGGATGTCCTGCCGGGCACAGGGTGGGGACTGGACCTTCCTGCCCCTGAGCGCTTAGGACCCGTAAGAGTGGCTACAGAGGAACCAAGCTGGGGTTAAAGGAGCGCAAGAAGGCGGCCCCTTTGCTCAGAGCCTCTGTGGGGCTGGGCCTGCCTCCCCCCGGCTCTGGGCTGGGCTCCTGGATCCTCAGAGCCTTGCCTTGAGACCTGTGAGCTATCGGGGTTCATGGACACGGGTCGGGTCGTGTCTTTGAGGTACCGGGCTGCATCCGCTCGCCTTTGGCATCAGGGGTGAGTCAGAGGCTGTCACTCTGCCTGGATCTGCCCATCCGAACGAGGGGCTTGCCTGGGGCGTGTCCTCTGCCTTGCGGGTGGAGCTGCAGGCGGGACAGCCCAGGTGCTCGAGGCTGAGGTCCCGCCCCCCACCCGAGCCCACCCACCGATGAGGGATGCGAGTTGGTGGATAAACTCCCAGTCTCCTCCTCTCGGGGGGCAAGAGCCCCCCAGAGCCCCAGTTAGGGAGCCCCAGCTCATCTACACACCCTCTGTTGGTCTCTCTTCCCACCGTCTTTCCCTCTCTTTCCCTCACTGGCTTCCCAGGGTCACCTCCCAAAGAAACTCCTTGCACCCAGATCCTTGCTTCAGGTTTGCTTTTAGGGAATTCAAAGAGAGCAGGAGAATCAGGTACATTTGATAAGCAGCTTAGATGTTTTCAGAGTGCAAATTACAAGAGAGAAAAAGAAGCAGATGGAGAAAAAGACCCCAGCGGACCTCCAATTGCCATGAGCTAATCCCAACTCTTCATTGTTGCAGGCACTTGTTCTGAGGATCCCTTGTTCAAAAATCCAGTTACTTTGGGCATGCAGAAACTTCAAAACTCTTTTGAAGACCGTCATTGTGAATGAGAAATCCACGTTTGACATTTTCAGTTGCCTCCACTCTGCCCTGCGAACAGGGAACCCCCCCACTCAGATAGCACCTGGAGTGTGCGCCTGGTTTGTAAAATATTAACCAGGAGATATTCTTTCCCCTGAGCTCATAATGCCTTCTGACATTCTGATGCCAGCATTTTGGAGGCACACAGAATACAGGGAGATGAAAGCCAAGGGGCAAAGCCGCCCCAGTTACATTTCAGAACCCTCTGGATGTATTCGTTTGAGGAATTCAGCACCCAGCTTAGGCAAACCTCTTAGCAGACAGTGTTGAAAGAGGTTAATGGTGGGTTTGTATAGGTTGCTCTTGCTTTATTTAGTTTCCTGGAAATGCAAGTGTCAGCACAAAGTATGTTTATGGTTCTATTAAATCACCAGGAAAAAAATATCAAGACGGTTGTAAAAAAAAGAAAAGCAAGGTTGGCTGACTCAGCCTGAATAAATTAAGAATCAAATTTGATGCAAAACTTGGAATAAGCCAGGAGCCACTCCATTCTCCAGCGTCTTGTTGAAAGCTTATGAACCCCTTTCTCTCATTTTCTCTCTCCCTTTCTGTCTCTATTTTTTTTGGCGGGGGGAGGTGTTGGTTTCTAAATTTCTGGTGACCAGCCACCCTTCTTTCTAAAGGCCCATAAAGAGGAATTTGTTAAATGTTTCCCGTGGAACTTAATAAAAAGGTTCTAGGTAGAATATTTTCCCTTAAAGATGAGAGGCACTGTGCAAACAAACAAACATACAAAAAACCCCACCAAAAACATTTGGAAGAGTTCTGAGTATGTTTACAATAATCTGTACACACCTCCTTATATTCTACCGTCCTTATTTGATTCCTATTAAAATGCTATGGTTACTTGGACAAAATTATAATTCGAAAAGATAGGGAACCCTCTTAACTGTTGGTGGGAATGTAAATTGGTGCAGCCATCATGGAAACAGTATGGACGTTCCTCAGAAAACTAAAAATAGAGTTGCCATATGAACCAGAAATCCCACTCCTGGGCACATATCCAGACAAAACTGGAATTTGAAAAGACATGTGCACCCCTACGTCCATAGCGGCACTATTCACAATAGCCAAGACATGGAAGCAACCTAAATGTCCATCGACAGATGAGTGGATAAAGAAGATGTGGTACATATATACAATGGAATACTACTCAGCCATGAAAAGAATGAAATAATGCCATTTGCAGCAACATGGATGGACCTGGAGAGTATTATACTAAGTGAAGTAAGTCAGAAAGAGAGACAAATACCATATGATATCACTTATATGTGGAATCTAAAATATGACACAAATGAACTTATCTAAGAAGTGGAAACAGACTCACAGACATAGAGAACAGACTTGTGGTTGCCAAGGGGGAGGGCAGGTGAGGGAGTGTGTTGGATTGGGAGTTTGAGATTAGCAGATGCAAACTAGTATATATAGGATGGATAAACAACAAGGTCCTACTGTACAGCACAGGGAACTATATTCAATATCCTGTGATAAACCATAATGGAAAAGAATATGAAAAGGAATATCTATACACACACACACACACACACACACACACATATGTATAACTGAATTACTTTGCTGTACACCAGAAACTAACACAACATTGTAAATCAACTCTACTCCAATAAAAAAAAAAGACGTTATGGATACTGACACACAAAGAGTACAGACAGTACAATTCCATTTATATAAAGTTTAAAAACTGGGAATAACTGACATTTGCTGTTAGAAATCAGGGTCGTGACTGTTCTTGTGTGGATGGGCAGTAACTAGGAGGGGACACGAGGGCTTTGGGGTGCTGGTTGTGTTTTGTTTCTTGATGGTTACGTGGATGCGGTCAGTTTGTGAAACTTCATTGACCTATGTGCTCATGATCTGTGCACCTTAAAACTTTTTAAAGTTTATTGATCTTGCCATATAGGTTAAGTTAAAAAAATGTTTTTCACTCTTGCTAAGTGTACCAGTCCCCACTCGCCTGCTCCACTGGGAATCTTTGCCGCGCAGTGGCCAGGCCCGAGACCCGAGTGTGATGCCTCCTGGGATTGTTTGACAGCAACAGCCTACCTGCGACCTTGGAGCCGTAGGCCACTCCGACCCCGCAGATGTTGTTGTTGGCGACTGCAGAAACTTCCCCGGCACATCGGGTCCCATGGCTGCATAGAACAGTAAAGACAAGTCAGATACAGGGTCAAACGACTTGGAGACGATCCCTTAAATTCTATCTATGGTTCTTTTCAATGGTTCAGTTAGCCTGGAGCCAACCCAGGCCCCTGGATTTTCCATCTGTGTCTCTCCTTTCGACCCCTTCCAATTCCCAGCTGCCCTTCCTGACCTTGGCTTGTTTCTACCGTGAAGAGTCTTCTCAGAACATTTTCAACCTTGAGAGGTGATCTTTACTTTAAAATTGGAAGTGTCTTACTGCGGAAAACAGTTATAGGCTTTCTGTGAAAAGGAGACAATCTAAAACAGGTTGGTGCTGGTCGAAACAGCTGATTTTTTTTTTTTTTTGAAACGCTAGAATTGTGGGCTGGTGTTTATTTTCAATGCTGGTTCTGTCCACAGGCAGGGAATGAATGCTGCCTGCCAGTTGTGGGATGAAAGTTATTTACCTTTTTGGATTATAGCCTCCTTTAGGACATACTGAATGCTACAAATCCCCCACCTTGCTCTGGAACCAAATAAACCCACACTGGCAACTGTCTGCATTCAATTTCGAGGGGTCCACAGAAACTTTGAGGCCGACCAGATTAAGAATCCCAGGCATCTATTAGATAATCTTTCTGAAGTTTGCCGGCCTTACAATTCCTAGCAAGGCCTTCTCAGGGCTTATGTTCTAGAATGTTCTCTGCAATAGACACTGGAATTTCATTAACTTTTTCCCTTTTGCTCCCTTTTCTGTTATACCAAAGGAATCCAAACAGCTCTCCCCTTGAACTGGGCCAGCCTGGTGGCTGGCTTGGACCCATGGGAGGCAGCGGGAGGATGCCCTCTATCCTCTGGGCCAGGGTCCGTACAGAGGAGCTTGGGCTACAGCTGAGGCCACACGGGGAGTGCAGCCGGGCAGCCCCCATTGTTCCAACATACCTCAGGTGAAGCCCCTGGAGGCCTCCCTCACCCAGACCCAGACGGGTTACCCCGTCAGCAGCACATGGAGAGAGACAGGTGCCCACCTAAGTTGCAGGACTGTGAGCTAGTAGATGTTCTCTTTTAAGCCACTAGGTTTCGGGGCCGTTTGTTAAACGGCAACGGGGAACTGAACCCCGCATAAGCTTGAAGTCAATCAGGATGCCGTGTTTTAACCCCAAACAGCATTCAAGAGGAGGAGTGGTGCAATGTACACATCACTGGAAATGGCCAGCCCCAGCCTGGAAGTCCATCCTAATGGCCCATGAAGCAGCTAAATATGAAGTCGGCTGCAAAAGTGTCAGCTTGGCCTGCAGAGGGACGGTGGTGAGGGCTGGCTTCCCCCTCACTATTCACACAGCGGGTGCAGGAAGGGATGTGGGGAAGGGGACTTATTGGCTGCGTAGCCCAAGAAGTCCTGATTTCTGCAGTGTAGACGCTTCGCCGCATTCTCTTGGGGCAAGCAAAGCTCACACCCGCCCTTAAAAAATCACATCGGAGGACTGAAAATATACACACATATTTTCTCTCTATATATGAGCAAAAGGGAATCCTGCCTCCATGAAGGCTACACATCTCACAGACTCAAAATTCCCTTTGGAACAAGAATGAAATCTGTATGTGGTGTCTGAGGAGACCTTGTCGTGACTGCAGAGGTCAGCCCTGTGGTGGAAGCTCTGTGAAGACCCCACGTGCTGACTGAGTAAACCCCTGTCTTCTTGCCTGTAAGTTTTTGGTAGATCTCATGGGAGATTTTTGAGAAGGGACTCAGTTATGGTTTAACTTGATGGGAGAAGCTACCATGGACGTGGATTTCATAGCCCCCATCTTATTCTCAGTGCTGAAGAAAATAGTAAATAAAATTCTGAAAAACAGCATGGAAGTGTACACCCATGTATCTGTATAAAGTGAAACATAGACATTTTATATTGATTCGTATGTAGACTTTAAATGTATATATTCAAGTATATAGTTGTACTTATATCTACTTATGTATTTGTAATTATATACTTCTATATTCATATGTATATATACTTACACATTATATATAATCCACATATTAGATATTTAAATATATAAAACACATGCCATATTAAGAGGACATGCATATACTTTATATATACACACATATATATTTAAAAATGGAACTTGTGCGGACACTGATTAAATTTGGCTGGCTCCCTTGCTGTTTGGTTCATGCTGAACAAGTATTTGTTTGAATTTTTATTTTTCTTTTCGGTATACGGGGCTCTCACTGCTGTGGCCTCTCCCGTTGCAGAGCACAGGCTCCGGACGCGCAGGCTCAGCGGCCATGGCTCACGGGCCCAGCCGCTCCGCGGCATGTGGGATCTTCCCGGACCGGGGCACGAACCCGCGTCCCCTGCACCGGCAGGCGGACTCTCAACCACTGCGCCACCGGGGAAGCCCCAAATAAATATGTGAAGAAAAGTTTAAAAAGCAGTGCCACCTCTAATTCGAGTGAGCACTAATTTCCTTATTATATAATAATCAGCCCTGCCAGGCTCTCCTTTCCGAGGCCTTGCCTGGAACAGTCGATGCTTTGACCGACATCTGTGAAGCACACATTATGCTGGTGGAGGGGGGGCCCTGCTCTGAGGAGCGAGGAGGGCCAACAGCACCTGCTGTGGACGCGGCAGTCGTTCCTCACCAGGGACCACAGTCAGTGCTTTTCTTGTCGCACCCCCTTTACCCCTCGCGGGAGTAGGTACTGCTCCATTTCACAGATGTCAAAGCTGAGTATCCGAGGATCTGGGCCAGGTCTGAGACCCAGGGTCAGCTACTGGACCCCCCATCACCCTCCCACCCAGTGACAGACCTTCTCTGCCCTAAAACTGCTCACGAAAGGCTGGAGGACAAAATCGTGCGAACTTCCTTGAGCAGATTAAAGACACTGAATGCTTCCATATCCTTAATTTTGGCCTTTAAGTGGGGAGATGACTGTCGTGGTCCCTCCAGAGGAACATATGGGAAAAAACATTTCATTGCTAAATTAGGCGACACTAATTATAAGCGGGTAGTGGCTCCCTGTAATTGTTGGTGACACCAGGCCTCTTCGCACCCCTGGGCCTCTGTCGGCTCCGTCTCCACGGCCTTGAGTGCCTTCCCTTCAGTCCTGTTTTCCTGATCATCTCAGAGAACGAGCTTGCTCTTCTGAATATCAGGAGAATCCTTTTCCAAGTCCATATTCATCTGGCCCCTCTGCTCTCCCAAGAACATTCAGTAGCTCCCCTTTGTCTCTAGAGTAAAACACGAGTCTGTCAGAAGTGGAAATCGCTGTGGGTGTGGGGAGGAGGGACAAAGCTCGGTGGCTTGATTGGCCTCCCTTTTTTTTTTTTTTTTGAAATTCAGTAAGTGTTTATTGATTGGCTGATTGAATAAAACAGTACAGGTGAGAAGTCTGATTAGCTCACAAAAGAGTGGGATTTGGCAAAAAAAGATGTTATCTAACAAAATCTGAGTAAGTTATAATCTTTTCAAACGTCTTCAACGTATTCAGAACAAAAGTAATTTAAAAGATAGATTACTGAACAGTGCTCCACAGGAAGGGCAAGAAGACTGGTTTTTGGTGAAGATCCAACCCTTGCGTGGACCCATCGTCTGGCCCCTGGAAGACCTGAACCGCTGACGAGGGTTAGTGAGTACTCTCTGGTTCTACAGAACCAAGCCTATAAATTTGTGCTTTAACTAATTAATGGCCTCCTTCTGACAAAGGTCACCGGGGGGCAAGTGACAGGAGTCAGGGGTATCATGTTGCCAGAACGGCCTCGATCTCCTGTTCCCCTGGGCCTGTGCTCTTGGCAGTGTGATTTTCTAGCTGCTTCATGAAGAGGGGAAGCACAGTTCCCCTACCTTGAGTCTGGCTGGCCTGGTGACTTGCTTTGGACAAAAGAATGTGGTGGAAGGGATGGGCCTGGCCCTCAGGAGGCCCACAGCTGCTCTTTCTCCTGCAACTGCCCTGGTGCCATGTGGACAAGCCCAGGCTGGCCCATTGGATGGTGAGAGACTGTAACCCCTCATGCCCGTCACCCAAGCTGTCAGCCAGCTGTCCCCCAGACATGTGAGAGAGGACACCCTAAGCCAGCTAGCCCCCAGCCTCCCTGCCAACCAACCCTGGATGCAGGGACGAGCCAGATCAACAGGACTGTCCAGCTGACCTACAGACTTGTGAGCGATGTCAGTGCTTATTGCTTTAAGCTACTACCTTTGGGATGATTTTTTATGTGGCATTGCTTGGCAATAGATAACTGATACTCTGGACAAGCAAGGCTGGAGGGACAATCCCAGGTTAACCTGTGCAGGGTGGGGTTTAAGCCTGGACCCTGATGATGGCTGTACTGGGGCTTCCCTACAGCCGTGGTGGCTGCTGAGATGTCTAAGAAAATCCTGAGGACCTGCTCTGACTCGGGGAGGGGGCACATCTCCAGAGAGACTGTGCCCCTTCTTCCACATTGCTGACCTTTCACTAGAGTGACTGGCCACGCTTCAGCCTTTCCAGCCAAAGCATGCATTGCTATGTGACTCCATTCAGGGAGAGATGGACGGGGCAGCATGCATACAGCACCTCTCATTCACTGACACCCACCGTGGGTGGGCACCACGCCGAGAGTGCCGCAGGCTTTGTTTTATTTGATTCTCACAACTATCATTATCCCCATTTTAAAGAAGAGGGAGTTGAGCATCAGGGTACTAAGTCACTTCTCAGTTCAGAGGCAAAACCAGAATTCAGATACAGGTTTGCTGCTTCTGAACCCTGTTCTTAAGCATGACCTTTATAAACAAGATGAAAAGACAACGCTCAGAATGGGAGAAAATATTTGCAAAGGAATTTACAGACAAAGGATTAATCTCTAAAATATATAAACAGCTCATGCAGCTCAATATTAAAAAAACAGGCAACCCAATCAAAAAATGGGCAGAAGGCCTAAATAGACATTTTTCCAAAGAAGACATACGGATGGCCAAGAGGCCCATGAAAATCTGCTCAGTATCATTAATTATTAGAGAAATGCAAATCAAAACTAAAATGAAGTATCACCTCACACCGGTTAGAATGGGCATCATCAGAAGATCTACAAACAACAAATGCTGGAGAGGGTGTGGAGAAAAGGGAACCCTCCTGCACTGTTAGTGGGAATGTAAATTGATACAGCCACTATGGAGAACAGTATGGAGGTTCCTTAAAAAATCTATAAACAGAACTACCGTATGACGCAGCAATCCCACTACTGGGCATATACCCAGAGAAAACCATAATTCAAAAAGAGTCATGCACCGCAATGCTCATGACAACACTATTTACAATAGCCAGGTCATGGAAGCAACGTAAATGCCCATCGACAGACTAATGGATAAAGAAGAGGTGGTACATATACACAATGGAATATTACTCAGCCACAAAAAGGAATGAAATTGGGTCATTTGCAGAGACGTGGATGGACCTAGAGACTGTCATACAGAATGAAGTAAGTCAGAAAAGGAAAAACAAATATAGTATATTAATGCATATATTTGGAATCTAGAAAAATGGTACAGATGAACTGGTTTGCAAAGCAGAAATAGAGACACAGTTGTAGAGAACAAACATATGGACACCAAGGGGGGAAAGTGGCAAAGGGGTGGGCAGTGGTGGTGGTGGGATGAATTGGGAGATTGGGACTGACATATATACACTAATATGTATAAAATAGATAACAAATAAAAAAATAAAATCTTAAAAAAATATATCATGTATTCCTGATGCTCAGAAATGTGCAGATAAAAAGTGTGATGGTTAAATTCATGTGTCAGTTTGGCTGGGACATGGTGTGCTCAGATATTTGATTAAGCATTATTTTGGGTGTTCCTGTGAAGGTGTTTTTTGGATGAGGTTCACATTTAAATTGGTGGACTCTGAGTAAAGCAGATTGTCCTCCATAGTGTGGGTGGGCCTCATCCAATCCGTTGAAGGTCTGAATAGAACAAAAAGACCAGCCTTCTCTGGGTAAGAGAAAATCCTCCAGCACTGCCTTTGGACTCCAGCTCGTCTCTCCTGGGTCTCCAGCCTGCCAGCCCACCCTGCAGATTTTGGACTTGCCAGACCCCATAAACAAATCTCTTTCTTTTTATATACATATCTGATTTGTTCTTTTTCTCTGCAGAATCCTGACTAATTCAAAAAGTAACTTAGTGGTTTAACCAACTTCCACAGGTTCTTTGGCTCACTCGCTGGTTAGGGTCATTGGCTTAGGTTTTCTTCTACAACACGGACTGTCTTTGTCACGTGATTTTTGGTGGTGACAGAACATACTAACTGGTAACCAAGCTCATTTTCTTTTCTTCCTGGGATCCGGTTAGGCTCCATTTCCCAGCATCCCCGACACGTGCATGTGGCCAAGTGACTGAATTTCAGCTGATGTTATGTGGGTGACAGCATGTATGCTGCTTCCAGGCCTGGCTCATAAAAATCCCCAGAGCCATTGTCCATGTTCTGTCCCTCTAGTCCGTCATGCAAACCTCCAAGGTGGAGCTTTAGTTCCATTTTACAGATAGGGGAAACTGATTCAGGGATCACTTACTCCATACCAAGCGATCAATATATGGACCTTTGTCCATTATAATCTACTGTATTTTTGTCTCTTAAGAAAAGAATAATTACCGCCTGAGGACCATAAAATCCCCCCATATGGCAAACATTAGTTTCCAAAGTAGAAATGATTATACCAACATACAGATATTTCTTTTGCCATCTGTACGATTCTCTCCACAACCCCAAATCTGTGTTACGTCTATTTCTTTTAGCTGAAGGGGAAATTTTAAATAATGAAAACTTGTGTCATCCAGGTAGCGGACTAGAAATTTTTTTAAAAACTCACAACTTTGTGGTATTTCTCCAGTGGCTCAGAAGAGCTCACAAAATTAAACTCTCTTGGATTTCACTGTACTCTGGATTGGCTAGAGAGAGGGGGTTGACTGCAAAGAGCAACCTTTGAGCTGGTATCGGCTTATGAGGTAGTCTCAACGCTCACATGAAAGAAAACTTAGATTACGTCTTTGAAGGCAGTTTGGATTTTGTTATTCAGGAGGCAATTTCAGAATTAGTCCATAAAGACAGAAGGGAAAGATGTTTGTCTATTTCTAAGCCATTACGTGTCCCCAGGGTAAAGTATTGGTTTCCATCACTGTGCTAATAACCAACCAGAGAGAACAATTTTCCCCCCATATTCTTTTTAGGCCTGTTTATTGGGTTCTTCAGAATGAAATATGACTTTTAATTTAAAAAAGTTAATCACTGAAAATCGTTCTTATTTGAAGGTTTAACTAATGCTATCAATCAAACGTGCCCACATAGAGACAGACGGTCCTTGGTATCCATTTATCCATATTTCCCTTCATTTGGGTTGCTTGAATAATAAATGTCTTCTCTCTTCCTGAATTTATAGTAAACTTTTTGTGACCAGGAATCGCATCTAATCCAGAATCTCTTACTCTTTAGGGCGTAATAGATAGAGCATGCTGCACCCTGTGATGCTGTGTAAATATTGCCGACGGCGGGGATGACATTTCAGTGGTGTATGCCTGTCAAAGAAATGCTATGCAAGAGAGATTGTTATGGACAGCAGCACAGCAATGGAATACAGATCTGCAGTGCATCACCAAACATTGACCTAAAACCCAGCAAGGCTGCAGGATTATTGACAAATGTGAGCTGCAGACCTTGGGAGAAGCAGGCAGCTCTGAAATGGACAGATGTCAAGGGCACTCAACATCTTGGCATGGCTGAGAAAGTATGCCACCCATCCATCAACCAACCAATCAATATTTATTGAATGCCAGAAAAAAATGTGATACCAGATCCTGATACCTCATAGCAAATCAGTTACAGCTGTGTTGCATATTATTGATGCTTATTAAATATGTATTATTTTCTACCTTTTTGCAGTTTGGGTTATTGTTGCTACTGTGGCCGTTATTATTTTGCTTGGTCATCTGTATTTCTCTGATTGCAAGCTAGGAGGAAATTCCACTCCTTTTCCAAATTTCTCAACTGTGTTTCAAATACATCCCCGGAGCACAGATACCGCATACAATTATCAAATAGTTCACAGTAGAAAAAATACACTTGCTCCGCTGAAAAAGGAATAATCCTACAAATTCAAATGAGGCACAGGGCGAGGAATTCTAGTATACAGGTCCCCTAAAAGCTGTTCTGCATATGTATGAAGTTTGCCTTCATAAGGAGTCCTTGGCTTGGAGTTTTAAGTATGTTCTTAAAGAAACGTACACGTGAAGGAAAACAAGTTAACCTATAAGCACAGAGAGGAGATATGATGGTTTAAAGTGTGAGGAAAGCCCAGGGGAGACACGTGGCTATTAAACTCAGTTTCCCAACCAAGGGGAACGTCCTCCTTGCTTGCTCTTGAGAGCGCCCCTGGTAGAGTGTTTTATTTTCTACTTTCCACAGCAGTGAGAAGCCAATGATGGAGAGCGTGGCCTTTTCTGGGCAGGAATTGCCTCTGCGTTCTAACTGGCCTGTGTGGCAGGTAGTGTGGCTAGAGCAGCAGCAAGCCCACTGCTGGTCAGCTTCGGGGAGACCTTCATTGGAGTTTTGGTGCCGAAACTAGCTTATCCAAGAGCCCCGAGTCTGCTGAGCAAAGATGGGGGAGTTGGGACTGGTGCCCAAGCCCAGAAGAGAACACCTGAAGAAACTGGCAGGCTGGAGGCTGAGACTGCCTGGGCAGTAAACCCTGCTCCAGCCAAGGGCAAGTGCTCAAGGCTCTCAGAGCTTCTGGGCAGCGGCATTCCTAGAGTGCAATGGGAGAATCGTCCTTGTCTAGGCCCCACGCCCAGTTTCCGACCCAGTCACAAGATCTCTCCTCTCTTCTCCTAGCAACCTGTCCAAACCTTTCATGCTCACCTCCTCCATGAGGCCTTCTCAGATTGCTGCCTTCTGCACCAGTCTCTAACTCCAGGACCAGTTATCCAGGACACCTCCTGAACACATCTGTACCTCCTGCCTCTGCTTCTTTGCCTAAATTGTACCCTCACCCCAGAATACACTCCCCTCCCCTCCCAACTCTACCTAGTACCTTCATTCAAATCCCGGACCAAATGCCACATCTTCAAGGAAACCTGTCCCAGTTTCCCCAGCCAGAGATAACTTTGCATTTCTCCACGCTGTCTCTCCAAAGCACTTTATTATGAGGCAGTGCTTGTAACGGCCCCTCACTGGTGTCAAATCCTGTCTCCACCACTTGTTAGCTGTGTGACCTTGCACACATTACTTAATCTTTCTGTGCTTCGGTTTACAAAATAGGGATAATAATGTTCACACCTATTTCAGAGGGTTAGATTGAGAATTAATACACGCAAAGCACTAAAACAGTGCCTTAAACATAGTAATTAATAGGCGTTCGCTTTCCTTGTATGACTTCAGCCCTGGCTACACTTAGCACTGTAGTGATTCGGGCTGCTGTCACCTCCTCATGGGACGTTGCAAGCTCCTGAGAAGCTTAACCACCAAAATGAATCGTTTCATGAGGACCAAGCTAAAGGCCCAGTTCTGTTTATCTCTTTTTACGTCCTATGCTTTTAAAATTTACTTTTTGTTATAGAAAATATCAGAATAGACAAAAGTAGAGTGAAATCTCATGTAACCATCATCCAGCTTTAACAATTATTAACTCATGGCCAATTAGATTTCCTTTAAACCCCCCTTTATTCTCTTTCCTTCTTCTACAAGCCCCTAGTTATACTGAGAGAAATACATAATATTCATCCAAGAGGGAATTTTTAATAAACTTATCTTACACTCAAGGGAACGGTGCTATCTTCAAATTCTCTTTGTGCCAAGCAGGGACCACCTCCAGGACAGACACGACTTTTCGGACCACAGATCCTCCCAGGGCTGTGGCCTGAACTTTGACCCGCCTTCCTCTCATAATCACTTACAACAGTCGTTTTGTTTCGAGAGGCCGTGAATTGAACCGTGGTACCGTCCAGTCAAGCCATGATGCATGAGGATCTTTGAAAATGACTTGATGATTGTGAAAAACCCCATTTATGGGTCAAAGTGGCCACTGTGTCTTGAGTCATTGGTTCCTTAAGAGGCAAGGATGATACTTGCCTGACTCACGATGACTGTGTCTCAGGCAGTTGGACACTTGGGGATTCTACCTCTGGCAATGAAGAATTTTAGTGCCCTGGGCTTCCCTGGTGGCACAGTGGTTAAGAATCTGCCTGCCAATGCAGGGAACACGGGTTTGGGCCCTGGTGCAGGAAGATCCCACAAGCCACGGAGCAACGAAGCCCTCGTGCCACAACTACTGAGCCCTCGTGCCTAGAGCCCGTGCTCCGCAACAAGAGAAGCCACTGCAATGAGAAGCCCACGTACCGCAACGAAGAGTGTTTCCTGCTCGCCGCAACTAGAGAAAGCCCACGCACAGCAATGAAGACCCAATGCAGCCAAAAATAAATAAGTTAGATAAATTTTTTTAAAAAAAGAATTTTTTTGCCCTAAGCGCTCATTAGTCCTAGAGGATTTTAGCCAGTTTAAAATTGAACTTTCAAGAACAAGTTTGTAAATGAAATTATTTAAGATAGAGGACATCTCCATTTTTGCTTTTGTTTTTGTTTAAAGGATATTCTTACAGCTCATCACACAGGGAAACTTACTTGTGGGGGGTTGTGTTTGGGTTCAGAAAATGGGATGGGGGAACCATTCTGTTGGTTATATTTTTGTGCCTGGGTCCATCCATTGAAGATGAATTTAGTGCCTACTAGCTGCAGAGAGAAAGCTAGTAGCTGGCACGCGTGTTGCTACCGCCCTTTTTGATAGCGTGTGGACAGCTGGTGACCGATGGTGCTGAAGCCATGGCCACCCTCGTTGTCCTTCTCAGCACAAGGTTCCAGGCTGCTGTTAATAATTATGTCTCGCCCCTGGCTTAGTGACTTCTATTTGATGACTTCACATCCCTGTGTCTGAAAATGGTTTATCAGCTAAGGGTATGCAAGGATCTAGGTGAGTAAGAGACACTTCAAGTCAAAAGTTCTCTGGCCTTTTTTATACACCCTCACCCCCTAAACGCACACTTCCAAATCCTGCATGATGATTTTAAAGCTGCAGATGACGTCGATAGAGAGTGAACTGTGCTCTTGGATATTAGCGATGATCTTTTAAAAATGTTACAAATTCGAATTGTGTTTTCCCCTTTATTCTTTTCTGCATTTTCTGTAATTACCAAGCCCTGTGTGCTCTGTGTGTGCCCCACTCAGTCTCTGGTCAACTTGCTAACTGTAGGAACAGAGTCTAAGCTACCTGGTCCAGTGAGGACCCATCCCTGGCCACTCTCTGGTCATCATGCCTTCTGTCTTTTATAATAAAGATGATGCTTATAAAAGAAGGGTACAATTTGGATTTAGAAACACTTATCGAGCTTGGGTTCAAGTGTCGGCTTTGATATTTACTGGTTGTTTGTCCAGGGAGGTCAGGCAACTTTTCTGAGCCTGTTTCCTTGTCACTAAACTAAGGATGACAGCATTTGTTTCATCTACCTTGAGTTTGTCATGAGAAGTAGAAGCAACGAGTAAAGTGCTGTACACACAATATATTTTTATATCATTAATTGAAGTTCATACATTCTCATCAGCTTCACTCAAAAACATCAATAACGGGGAAGCACTAGGTTTAGAACTGAGTCAATTTTGACTGAACAAGCCACGTGCCTTAATTTCTTGATATTTCTTACATGTGATAAACAACTTAGGCAAGAATTTTACTTGGAGAAGAAAGAGACTGCATTTCCATGTTTTGTAGCAAAACAGGCCGAAGAAAAACCACACTTTTGGATGAACCATTCACTGGGTAGTGTTGCACGATAGGATGCCAAGAAGTATTTCAAACCCAGAGTTAACAATACTGTACTGCATATTTGAAAGTTGCTAAGAGAGTTGATCTCAGAAGTCCTCATCACAAGGAAAAAAGTTTTTTTATGTGACTATGTGTGGTGTCAGATATTAACTGGACTTACAGTGGTGATCTATTTGCAGTATATACAGATATGGAATCATTATGTGGTACAGCTGAAACTAATTATACCTCAGTTAAAAAAATACCTCAAACCTCTGCCAATTATGCTTACTGTTTTGTCAAAAGGGACTACACGAGCTGTTATAAGGCTACAGCAAAAACATTTTTCAAAAACATATAGACACAGACCCCTGGGGCAAAAGAGCTCTCTGCAGTAGTTTCAACAGATCAAGTAAAACCCATGTGTTTACGATTACCTTGTGGTGGGTTGAGAAAGGTTTCTTATTATTCCTATTTTCTTTTTATCTTTAATAAGATGGCAAATAATTCCTAGTTCAACAGAACAAAATAGTCAAGAGATAATTCTAGAGGAGTGTTGCCATATTAAAAAAATCAAGAATTTAGAGAATGTAGCCACAAAGAAGGAAAAAAAAAATCACCATATAATTTAGCAAGGCATTGAGAGCATTTTGCTGGTGATACTTAAGCCTTAAAAACACAACAGAGCGAAATAAAACCCCACACCTGATGTCCCAGACACCTCAGGAGGTCCCATTTACCTGTTAAACCAGTCATCTGTGTATCGAGGGTAAGGATAGGGGTCGTTGCTGCTGAAGTCGTAGCTTGCTTCGGCGTTCTGCAAAACACAACGTGTGTCATTAGGTCATAAAGCCAGAGGCACGGGCATGAGAGGATCCGAGAGATGCAGCCGTTTTATGTGGATGGTCCCTCCATGGAGGGCTATGTTAACATTCTCTCTGGACCAGCCCTTGAAGAGGTAACAGAGCAGACGTGCGTCCGTGGAGGATCCTATCCTCCTGTTATCCTCTTTTCCAGGCTCCCTCATCCCATCCTATTCCAGGCCCTCAAAGGGTTAGCAAATTTGCGTCCTGTGCTACCCAGGACTGTCTCCATTTTAAGCTGAGTGACACTTGTGGGTCAGTGGGGCTTCCCCGGAAACCAGGACTCTCGTTAAGCTTCCTTGCATTGATGGCCAGAAGGATCTAGTTCTCATGTCACAAGTGAGGCAGGCTCTAGAGTTTTCTTACTTTATGCAGCGCTCACTCCAGCTCCCTGCTTCAGGCTGACAGAGGCTTGTCTCCTTTACATTTACGGGTGTTAAACCCAAGCCCCGAACGTTGGCCATGATATCAACCTCATTTATTCAATCAACAAATATCATTGAGTCTAATATATGCCAGCCACTTTCCCAAGTATGGGACTACAATGGTGACATCCCTGCCCACATGTAAATTACAGCCTGGTTGTCGGGACAGACATCAATCCCACAAAAAATAGATAATTGCAAACGAGTCCTCAGCGCTACAAGATACAATGAGAAGTTTAAATTCTATTCAGTCCAATACCTCCAATTTTCCCATTGGGAGTCTTTCCCCACAGAAATCAATTACCTATTCACTTAAATTGATTTCATGCTTTAATTTGTCCGTTTAGGTCTTCAGTTGGTCAGCCTTTTATTTTGGTCCGTGATGGGAGATGGTCCCCCACCATCTGATGGCTAATCCCTTCCTTCCTCTCTGCCTGTCAGTTGCCCAGGTATGCTGAGCTCCGTGAAGCTCCTCTCTCTTCATCCCAACCTCCCTCCTTGGTTTTTGAGGTGTGCAACCAAGACCCCAGATGGTTTCCTGGTCCGCAGTATACACTGGGCTGGGAAACACTGCGTTAGATACATATTCCAGCTGGGAAATTTCTCCATTCCATGGGCCCTGAGACATTTTAGAGAACTGTGCTCTTTTATGAGTCAAAACACTTTAGTTTGTAAACTTAATGTATTAGTGGCATAATGGTTTTAAGAGCAAATTGACAAGTTCCATGAGTTTCTGTTTCCATTTGTTGGATGGCAAAGGGCCGTCAGTAGCTGGAATGACCAGAATTGTAACACTAATTTATTTAAAAAAATGTGCTTGGGGCAGAAGTCACCTTGAAATTTGTTTAAAAAATTTTTAACTTAAAAGTTTTTAGCTTTATTGAGGTATAATTCTTATACAGGAAATTCCACACGTTTAATGTCTACATCTTGATATGTGTACACTCGTGATGCCATCACCACAACCAAGGTACTAAACATACCCATCACCTTCAAAATTTCCTTGTGTTCTTTTGTGTCTGTGTGTTCTTCTCCTTCTTTTTTTTTTTGGTACGAACATTTAACATGAGATCTATCCTCTGAACATATTTTACAGTGTATAATACCGTATTGTTGACTGCTACATGGCAGAGGTCTAGAACTTATTCATTTGTATAACAGAAACTTCATACCCATTGAAAAACAATTCCTCATTTTTCCCTCCCCCACCTTTCTATTCAAAATTTGGACCAGTCACTTATCTTGGGCATTGAACATGGCTATCCTGTGTTCTAGAATCTAGGTCTTCCTTCAAATCCTAGTCTTTAGAGAGGATGTGTTCCTGTCTCCACTGTCCATAATTATTGGCAAATACCCAGGTCTGCTCCTCTCCACTTAGATCCCAAACTACCTTCATTCACCTTTAAAAGTTTAATTCTCTATCTGGGCTATAATCCCAGTCTTTGGGAGACCCTCTCAGATTTGGCATATTTTTTTTTCTTGATGTTTCTTGAGCTATTTGGATCTCAATTCTTTTGAGGGATACTATTTTGAAAGTAACTTATTCGTCTTCCCTAATATGTTCAATTAGCCCAATCTTCCCTGAATTTTTGAGACAAGAGCATGCTTAGGTAGAGCTGGTGGGGTTGGAATATTAAGAGGAACACAAGTTAATAGTTTTTCTTTGGGGTTTCAAAGCTGAGGTTGAAAGTTAAGTGATAGATCTGGAAGACTATTTGCTAGGCCTGGTTTGTTTCTCTGTAGAAGAAATTAGAATGGCCCAGTCTAAGGTGAATTGAATAGAAAATTTATTGAGTAGCACTTGTAGGGCCCTCAGAGGGAGCCCTGAGCGCTACCTCTCTCTTCTGAGCTGTGTTCTTGGAGTGGGAAGGGGGTGTGTTGGGATGTCCAACCTCAGAGAGGTCTGGGACTCATCCCAGGACAGGGGCATGGAGCTGAGGACCAGAAGTAGCTCCCTGAGGTGTCTTAGCTGAGGGACTCGGGGACGCCCCATTCCATGTTCCTGTGATGCTCACTGCAGAACAGGAAGCAGCAGAATATTGTGTGGGAGGCTGAGATTAGTGAGAACACGACAGAGAGAACCAGCTGCCCTAGGAAGTCCAAGGGTCACAACAGTGAGGGTTCAGGCAGGATCTGCGTGAAGTGATGACCGAGGCCATTGGGGTGGGGATGCAGCAGTAGCTTTCATGGTGGACAGATGATGAGACGTGAGCTCTGGGAACCCGCCGCCTGTTCTTGATGCTGTGCTAGTCCTTTGAAGCTTGAGGGTGGAGACAGGAGGGTGGGAGCAAAACCCGTGTTGGCCAAGGACAAATTTCTACCATCAGTGCCAGCAGGTTGTTGGATAGAAATTAAATTCCACAAAAGGGCTTCCCTGGTGGTGCAGTGGTTGAGAGTCCGCCTGCTGATGCAGGGGATGCGGGTTTGTGCCCCGGTCCAGAAGGATCCCGCATGCTGCAGAGAAGTTGGGCCCGTGAGCCATGGCCGCTGAGCCTGCGCATCCGGAGCCTGTGCTCCGCAACGGGAGAGGCCCCCCCAAAAAAATTCCACTAGAGAAAAATAAAATCAGAAATTTCTGCACCTTTGTGTTTGCTGCCTAAGCAATTGACCTATTTCACCAGCTTTCCGCCCTGGCTCACCTTTCTTGTTCACAACTGTCACCTGCGGTCTGGGCCAAGGTCTTTAGCTCTGATTTCTGGTTCTGGAGAAAATGGCTTGCCACGACGTGGGTGGGGGGCAGGGGGAGGAACTGGAGAGTTCAGACAGCAGAATTTGTTCCTGAGAATCCCCGGGACTCTGAGACCACTTTTACAGCAAGAAGAAAGACATGTATTGTCTGCAGTCAAATTCACCTCAATGTTGAGTTGGATGAGGACTTAGGAGCTCTAATTTGTTGTCTTTACGATGAATTTGATGACTAACGCTCATTCCTTGTGTAATAGTCCAGGCTGAGGCTGAGTATTAAGGAAAGCAAACAGGTGTTCTTTGGCTGTATATTTTCTGGCAAAAAATCCAACGGTTTATGGCAAGAAAGAAGAATGAGCGATTTTTTGCAAGGGTTCTGTTTAGACTTTTAGAGCCCAAACTCGACGAGTCATTTATTGATCTGAATTACAATGTCTTCGTCCATAAAACTGTTTGTGTACAGGAATAAATTAAACTGGTCTTGGATTATACGGGAATTTTCTAAAATATCCATTAACAATAGATAGACAATTGGGAGGAGGTAGAGTCTCTGTAGCTTTAATGCTCTGGTATCCTAGGCTAAGCCAGAGGTTTGTTTTGGTTTGAATTCTGTAACTTCGTCCTAAAATGCATTCGTCTATTTTCTTTTAGAAAATACTAGCTGTTTAGTGAACATAATTTAATCATTGATGATTCAGTATCAGGATGATTCAGAGTCACCATTAAGAACTTGAATTATCATTGTACCATTGTGGAGAAAGTAGGAAGACTGGGCTGAATCCAAACTGACCTCAGGGCATCCCTGGAAGTTATTTCTAGAAGAAACTTCTGATAATGGCTCATTTTCTCTTTAAGAGTTGAGTGCAGGGGAAAAAAATCCCTCTAGCAATTAGTATTTCTAAGGCTTCGTGTCTGAACACTTGAATGCATACTCAGAAAGAAAGGCTAGATTAACTCTCAGCAAAGAAGTTTAATAATTACTGTTTTGGATGTTGTTTGCGCTGCGCACTCTCCCATCAGATGGCCTGCCCGCACACTAGGCTAAGTAAGGACAAGGGACTTACTTATTTTCATGAAATCTTCTGACTCCGTTATATCTGAGGTGCTGCCATCAAAGGTGCAGGCTGACATGGCACCTGTCTGATGCTATGGCTGGTCTCACCTTGGAAGCTCGTGGTGGACCCAGTGGCAATCATGTTTGTTGCTTTAACATTTTCAGAGGAGCTTCTGAGCCCCTTGAGACTGAACTCAACTCTAGCACTGCCACCCTTAACCCCCAAATCTGGAATTTACTGCCTCTGGGACAAGTGGACTTTCCTTGCTGGGTAGCACAAGACAGACGTATCTGCAGGTGTCAGCTTGAAGTAGGGGAAGGAAGAGAGGCATTAAATCAGACAGATCTGGTTTTGAACCCAGGCTATTTGGTCTTGGCAATATTCTTATTTTCTGGAAACTGAGGTTTTCCTCATCTTTAAAATGCAGATGATAGCAGTGATTGAGAGTCTGCCTGCCGATGCAGGGGACGCGGGTTCGTGCCCCGGTCTGGGAAGATCCCACATGCCGCGGAGTGGCTGGGCCCATGAGCCATGGCCGCTGAGCCTGCGCATCCGGAGCCTGTGCTCCGCAACGGGAGAGGCCACAAGAGTGAGAGGCCCGCATACCGCAAAAAAAAAAAAAAAATGCAGATGATAAAACAGTAACTGCTTGGTTGCTGTGAGGATAAAAGGAAGTAAGGGATGTGGGCCAGCAAGCACGCCGTGGATGATGTCTCACCTCTTTCTTCTGCTTTTGTGTCCTCTACTTTCTTTGATCACCTACGGCAAGAGTCACAAAATGTGACCCAAAGGCCAAATCTGGCCCACCACTTGTTTTTGTAAATAAGGTTTTATTGGAACATAGTCGTGTCCATTTGTTTATGGGTTGCGTAGTGCTGCTTTCACAATACAACAGCAGACTTAAGTAGTTGTGGCAGAAGCCTACCAATCTTAGAATATTTACTCTATTTTATAGAAAGTTTCCTCAACGCTTGACTGACTTCCTGGGCCTTTGGGCGCCCAGGCTGCCTGCTGATAGCCTGAGGCTTGCGCTGCAGCATCTCACCCAGTCCTGCCTTCCTAGGAGGCTCCTAGGAACTAACCTCACTATGTTGCTAAGAGTTTGAAGTTTACCTGTCCTGGGCCTCACACCAATCAAAAGTAGGTTATCAGGTGTTCCTGTGCCCAGAAATGGGGGCTCAGCCCACTTGTGGAGGCCATGAGGGCATCCCGCTGGGATGGCGGGGAAGCCCCACCATTGTCCCCACCGCCCCTCTGCCCATCTTGGGTTGAAGGCTAGTCCTAGGGGCACCGACCCTCTAGTTCATCTGTCTTTCCATCTACAATTATCCTGTCAGTGCCCACGGTCAGAACATCACCCTTGGCAGGTGTTTGCAGCAAACGGCATGTGCCCAGGTGATATGGGCACATGTGGTGTCTGCTACACAAGGGCTCACCCATCTTTCATTTTTAAAACTGATGTTGCTCTGACATTCTGACAATACCAGGCTCTCAGAATAGACCAATGTATTTAATATAAAGGTCCGTTGGTGTGATTGAATTTTTTAGAGCACTAAGGAGCAAACTCTGTGGTCTGACTATAAAATTAGGCAAGTGGCTTTTTTTTTTAACATCTTTATTGGAGTATAATTGTTTTACAATGGTGTGTTCGTTTCTGCTGTATAACAAAGTGAATCAGCTATATGTATACATATATCCCCATATCTCCTCCCTCTTGCATCTCCCTCCCACCCTCCCTATCCCACGCCTCTAGGAGGCAAGTGGCATCTTTAATCAGGGCTGCCTTGCACAGCTGTGCAGGTCATGCCTTCACAAGCAGCCACGCCCAAAGGGGGCAATGAGGGCTGCGCTGGACTCACAAGCCTGTGCCCTGGGGAGGGGCTTGAAACACTAATCCGTCCGCCTGCCCGGAGGAGCCACCTTTTCTCATTTGTCTGCCCAGAAGGGGGCACATTTTCTAATCTATTTGCCCAGAAGAAGGTGCTGTTTTGCAATTCACCCACCGGAAAGGGGTGCTTTTTTCAATTTCACAAGAATGCACTTAAGTACTAGCATGTCTATGAGCCACGGCAAGAAATGCGTCTCCTAGTTACAGTCGTGTACAAGCTCAGACCGCAGAGAAATTGAACCAGGGAGACAACGCGGCCCCTGTGAGATGTCAGGTAATACCAGACTCACATAATATCTCAGGCAATAGGAGTTTGTGACTATGGGTACAGCATGGCATAGGATACGTTGCCAATGTAATTCCACAGCTATAGGCACTCAGAACAAGAAAGTACATTGCATATGTCCCTTTATTCCAACTTGCTACTTTTCCTAAAGGCATTTAATCAAATAACCCAGCTAGGAGCTGTGTAACGTTATTAGCTGAAATTGCACTGTGCTCACGGACTAATGAAGCGGGAATGAGCTTCCCCAGATAGGCTCTCAGACTGCAACCATATTGCCCCAGAACAAAGCTCCTCTGTACGGAAATTGAGCAGCAAAAGGGCCCAGTCCACTAGAGCCGAAAGGATTTTGCTTTGCATCTACTTGCACTTAATACGGTCACGGCGGAAATTTCCCAACTGTGCCTATTTTGATTTTCCTCAAATAATTCTCCCACGTGCACTGGTTTAATGATCCTGTTCAGCTCATTTTTGACTAAAACCAGCATTAAAGGGATTTATGTCTATCTTAAGTCTGGCTGTAAAAGTTAATGAAATTTAACATTTCTCCAGCACACACACACACACACAAAAAGATGCACAGTCAGAAAATTGTTTGAAATCTTTCTTCTATACTAAGATTTCCAGAGTCATGTGTTTTTCCAGGGATGGAGTGTTCTCTGTGGTTTTGACACCCCTTACCATCACCTCTTTCTTGCTCCTAGACATTCCAGCAACTTCTCTAGTCACTGAATTACTCTCTGGGTAAGGGGAGCGTGATAACCAGGCCGGGAAGGTACCACCAAGCCTAAGGCACGTCCTGGACCGCTGTGCTTTTTAGTTTCCAAAGCTGAGCGGCTCCATCCTTTAGCCCTAATGTCACTCTTATCAGCCGATCTGAGGGAGGTTCTAAGAACTAAACATAACAGGAGGTAATAATAATATAAATCCCTAATGGTTGCCACAGTGCCCTAAGTTAATAGAGTGCCTTTAAGTTTTTCAAAGCAGGTTACGTTCTCTTATTTTATTTAATATTCTCCAAAACCCTGTGCGGGTAAGAGAGCAGATACATTGAAGGCAGAAGTGGGGCACTTACTACCTCTAAGACACGGCCAAGCCAGCCCCTCTGGATGGCTTTAGAGCTATCTCTGCCTGCTCGCGTCTTCTTAGCCCGTCTTACAGCTTTGGAAGGCCAACGAAGCCTGTCTTAGGCTAGATTGAGGCCAGTTCCCACTCATGAATTTTAATAGCTGCCCTAAAAGCATGCATTCCTAGGGCTGAACTGATGCATGGAGGAGAAGCTGCCACTCATTGTGATTAACCTCCAAGCGCTGACTCTGAGCCAGGGTCCAACACTTGTTTGGAAAAAAATTTACATCTTTTTTTTTCACCAGCTGACAACTCAAATTTAGCGTTTCCTTCAATTATGGATGTGGACTACAGGCCACAATATTACTAGCAGTACCTGAGAGCTTGTCACCAATGTGTACTTTCATACCGCATTAAAGCTATTACAGATTTGCTGAGATACCTTTTCTACTCACTCCTACCTGGCACTAGATTTTGTTATTTAATGCATTTATAAAGAGGGATACATACTGTTTCGTAAAAGTGTATTTTTAATCTTTTGATAACTGTTTCACTATAATTGCTTTTCCTTGGTTATCCTATGCATTTTGTTTCATGAATTTAAAATATTATCCTGAGTATGAGAAGAAAGACATACTTGTGTACATAGGTAGGTGGTGTGCAAATTGGTGTAATCTCTTCAGAGAGAAATTTGGCAATATCTATCAGAATAAAAGATGCACAGACTCTTCGACCAAGCGATCCCACCTGTAAGAATCTCTCCTAAAGGTATACTCGTACGTATGTGAGAGATTTGTGTTTAAATGTGTTCACGGCAGCATGATTGTAAAAGTGAAAGACCAGAAATGGCTTGTGTCCCACATGGGGGATGACGTAAATCAATGATGGTGCAAAACTGCAGTCCCAGCAAAGAACAAGGTACATGGCCTGCAATGTACTCCTTCCCAAGAAATATTAAGTAAAAAAGACAACGTGTAGAACAGAGTGCATGGTGAGCCCCCATTAGCATAGAAGAGAAGGACACGCTTGACGGTAAATGCATAGTATTTCTGGAAAGATACACAAGAACCTTTTTATACTGCTTTGTGTCTAGGGAGAGGCCCAGGGCCTGGGGTGGAAGGAAGACAGATTTCATTGCATTGCCTTTGTTTTGTGTATTTTTCTGGCATAATAATAACAACAGGTAACACATATTGAGTGCTTATTTTGTGCAAGGGGCTCTTTTAGATGCTTCGTCTGCGTTTGCTCCTCCCTGCGATGTCCTTACGTGGTAGTACTCTTATTATCACTCTCATTCAAGGAGCAAGGAGACTGAGGGAGGCACAGAGAGGTTGACTATTTCCCCTGAGGTCACACAGATAAAAAGGGGGCACAGCAGGGACTTAGACCAGGCAGTCTGGTCCCGGAGGCCTCTCCCCTAACTCCTCAGTCTTGCCTCTGCATTAGAATCACAATGTCACATTCTGCGTGTGTTGTTTAAAAGAAAAGCAACCAGCAAATAAAAAAGAATAATTCAGTGGGTTTATTCCCTGAAATGTCAATGGGTCATTCTGTCCAAATCTAAGCATATGAACTGAGATAGGAATTTACCTCTCGACCCTGGGACACACCTCACTAAAGAGCTGGGAAGCTCATCTCTTCCTTTGTCTGATCCATTCATTTGATAACAGCATGGTTTTATTTAGTGACTTTTCTATCCAAGGCTTAAACCAACAAATATGCCTCCAAAGAGAAAGCTAATTCCCCTGCTTTTGACAGCAACGTTCAGATTTTCTCTGTCGATGATGCTGTTCCTCTTAGAAGTAGGAAAACAAACATCACCCTGTTTACAGACAAATCACATGGATGACTGGATTCCCCAGAAACTGAGATCTAGGAAATATTTCCTTTTTTGCTCCAGAGCCCCATCTGCACTAGTTGGTGCCCCTTGGGTTTCTGGGTACAGCTTGAACTTCATTGGCTGGGAATGGTGTTCCCTGAGGCGCTTGCACGTGGTGCCTTCAATATCTGGCATTGCAGAACTTGACCGTGACTCCTTGCAAAGCACCCCTCCGATCCTTCTTATTGTGCCAACGACAAGCCTCCATTAAGTGCACCCGTGTCTTTAATTCCTCCCTATTCCTTGCTAATCCATCTTCTTATCTGACAGGGGCGAGTGTTGGCAGGCAGCAACATCCAGCTTGAGCTGCTTTCACTGTATTTATTTTGACAGTACTTCTATCTATGTTGAGGGATATTGGTTGTTTTTCTATTTGAAACAGTGATTTATAGCTTCCCTTTAAAATACATCCATCTGTGTGAAAAAAGTGAGTCAATTTAAGGAAACATGCTAGGTAAGTAATAGCACCGATAGCAAAAATTGTGAAAGTGTATTATGACTGGTGGATGACTGGGAAACACTGGAATAGAGATGGTGATGTTTATGGCTTTGACTCCTCTAGTCACCAGCAGGTCCACCCTTAACAGGGGCTCGAGAACTGAGTATCTATTTGGGGGATTTGTAAGAGTAACGGAAAAAACTTTCTGTCTTCAAATTTCAGCCCTGTCAGTTGTCATTTCAACATTGTGAATTCAATCCTTGACAGTCTGTAGACTGCTGGCCTTCGAAGGTGTTCAATCATTCATGCATTCGGCCGCTCATTTATTTTTTTCACGGAACACATATTTACTGAGTACCAACTACTTACCAGGCGTTGTGCAATAGCAAGTTCCCGTTGGAGAAGAAGATGCCCTTGGCTGGGGTATCTTGCCTTTAGCCCTCACAAGCTAATACATCAGCCAGGGACGGACACCTGAGGTTCCAATGAATTTATTGGCTAACAGTGGTTCTCAACTCAGGCTGCTCAATAGAATAAACTGGGGAGCTTTTAGAAATATGAATACTTGGGCTTCCCTGGTGGCGCAGTGGTCGAGAGCCCGCCTGCCGATGCAGGGGACACGGGTTCGTGCCCCGGTCCGGGAGGATCCCACATGCCGCGGAGCGGCTGGGCCCGTGAGCCATGACCTCTGAGCCTGCGCGTCCGGAGCCTGTGCTCCGCAACGGGAGAGGCCACAACAGTGAGAGGCCCGCGTACCGCAAAAAAAAAAAAAAGAAATTTGAATACTTGAGTGACCCCTAGATTTTGATTTAATTCATCTGCGGTGGGGCTTGGGCATCAGTACTTTAAAAAAGGACACAAAAACTCTTCAGGGGGTCTGACGAGACAAGGTCGAGAACCACTGAGCTGACATCTCTGTTCACTCCTCAAGTTCTGGCCCCCCTGCTGCTTACGGTGTGGTCTGTGGACCAGAAGTACTGACATCACCGGAGAACCTGTTAGAATTGCAGGACTTCAGGCTGCACCCGAGACTGGCAGAATCTGAATCTGAGTTTTAGCAGGATCTCCAGGGAATTCATGTGTGCACACTGATTTATTTATAAAACGAGTGCATGTTTGCCTTTGGCCCGTTCACTTCCCCTTAATCTCCTACTTTCCTTCCTCTCTCTTCTTCCTAAATTCTATAACAGAAAGAAATTGAATTTGATAAGCCATTCATACTTTAGCATGGGTAAGTTCAGTACACTGCCCTTCCCAATATTATTCGTTTTAACAGAAGAGCATGGACATTGGAAAAAGCTATAGTTCTCAACCTCTAATAGCAGAGATTGAAGGGTGGTATTTTGGGAGCATCAGGAACTTCCTGGCATCTCTTAGGCTGAAGTTCTTTCTATGGAGGAGTTCAGTTCTAAGAACAGAGCTGTTGCAATAAATTCCTTTGGTTGGAAAGGGAAGGCCTGATGAACCAAAGAAAACAAAAGAAAGCAAGATAAAGTGTGGCTATTATGCACAATATTACTGGATTCCCTGTGCTCCTGGCAGGTGAGGGCTCTTGGGGCAGTGGGGAGTTGATTCTGCAAGAAAGGAGAGTAAAATTCAGAGTGAAGGGTCTCCTGCTGTTAGATAAATTTTGATGAATGTTAAAGTTTGAATTATTTTTGCCTCCTACCACTTAAAATAAAGTTTCTGTCAAAACTTAAAAAATACATGCAATTATAATCAAACTAAATGCCAAGCCATTTTAACAGCAATAGGAGTTAAAACATTAAACAATGTGTTTATATTATGCTACATACCTATTTCTATGCCTTGCCTCTATTCCTGAAAAGAAATGATATGTTTCCTGGATCCTAACAAATGGTACAGACAAGCTAAAGTGAACAGTATAGCAAGATCTAATTTGGATTCGGTAAAAATGAGGGTGCACCCAGGTAACGCAGGGATGCTGAGATTCTGTGCTCGGTGCTCGGTCTTTCCTTGGCATCACAGTCCGAATCTGCGTATGGATTCAACTTGGAGCCAATCCAAGCTCCTGACCTTCACGCAGGCGAGTACCCTAGAACTGGCCAGTCCTCCCAGCTCTGGGCCAGCCCTGCTGGATTCCTCCACAGCCTTTACTGCTGAGGTCTCTCTGTGTCCCCCACAGTGACAAAGGTGACCTTGAGCAAGTTGTCTAAAGGCAGCTCTGGGCAGTGATAGGAACCTTCATCAGTTTAGTGCCCACCACTCCAGCAGAGGAGAAGAAAGATGGGGGTTTAAGAAAGGCAGTTGAATTTAGCCTTAATGATGTAATAAGATGGTAAGGAGAGTGATCGCGCTCCAGGGCCCCAGACAGAAGGGGGGCAGCCAAAAAATGGGCTCAAGAAGCTGCTCTTACGGGCCTCCCCGGGCGGGAGATTGAAGGGGTCGGGAGCGGCTGGCTAAAGGCAGTTCGAGCCTGATTTGCGCAGTTCCACAAAGACTGAGTGTGTTGTCAAGGCCCTGCGATAGCAACCCTGTAAATCAGCATGAGGAGAGAGAGACACAGTTCTGGGGTCTGAATTTGCACTGTCAAGGGGGCCAGGTACAAGTCAATCTGTGTTTCCGTCTCCTGTGACTGGGGGCCCTACGATGCTGCAGAGGTGCTCAAAGCTGCTCCTCTGTTTCCTCTTTGAAGGCTCTGCTTGCCTTGGAATGGCTGCCGAGGTCAAGGCCACTACCTTTGAGTACCCTCCCCGTGCGACCGATTATACAACCTCAGCATCACCTGCTTCTCTTTTTCCCAGCCCTAAAAATAGCAAAGATGAGTTCACTGATAGCTGAGTCACCTCTTCGAAGGAGTTGTTCTGTCCAAATATTATTTATTGGAGACTTTGTCTTAAACACATTTACACAATGTTTTCCTTCTGTCAAAGGCATAGCTCTGTGAATAATAACTGTATCACGCAGGAGTCTGTTGCTATTACACATACACCTGTCAGTTTTATGTATAAACTAAGTGTGTGTATAATTCAACACAAATTGAATTCAGTTGAGCCTCGCAACAGTTTTTCTTTCCTTTTCAAAATTAAAAAAAAATTACTGAAGTATAGTTGATTTACAATGTTGTGCTAATTTCTGCTGTACAGCAAAGTGACTTAGTTATACATATATACGTATTCTTTTCCATTATGGTTTATCACAGGATATTGAATATAGTTCCCTGTGCTCTGTAGTAGGGCCTTGTTTTTGTCTCACAACAGTTTTGAGAATTGAGAATTGTAACCTCCATTTTACAGATATGGAAACCAAGCCTCAGGGAGGTTATGTAATTTGCTCAAGGTTTTCAGCTAGAAGTGGTTGAGTTAGTATTAAAAATTAGGACTTCTGATTCAGACTCATTCTCTCCTTTCTGTAGTGCATGGCATCTACAGCTCTTTCCTATGATAAAAAATAAAGAAAAAAATTATGAGACTGAGCACTTTGGTTGTCCCAACGCCCTTGGAACTGAGTCGGAGCATTAAGACCTAAGATATAGTAAATGGCAGAGAGATGGGGAGTGGGGACCCCAAGGCTTTGGATTGTTACGCAGTTTCAAATCGGTAATAAATCAAACTCAAAAGCTTGTCAGCACCCTTCTCGCTTGTCCCTTTTTGCTTCAAAGAGCTAATCTCTGCTTTGGTGATTCTTTTTAGGATAACCTTGCTAAGAGGAGAAGATGGAAAGAGAGTGCTGTGACCTTGAGAGATAAGCAAAGAGGATGACGAGGCACGTAAATATCTCGGTGTTTATGGCTGGAAAAAAGCAAAGTGGATCAGTTCCCTTTCACGAAGAAGTTGTTTGAATCTTACCTTTGAATGAGACCAATTTTATGTTCCCAGCCTATGTGAAATGTGACACAAAAAAAGGACGGATCCCCCACTGTTCTGGAGAAAGATTAAATGCACTTCTGGTTCCTTTCACAGCTATTCATCATTTTAATTGGTTTTGAAGCCAAAAAACTTTGACAGCATTTGTGATGGGAAGCCAACTTCATAATTCATAACCTATGGAAAAGTGATTACAGCCTTCATTCCGAGGCTGTGCACATACCTTATTAAGTTGCTACAAGGATCAAACAGCAGAATCCACATTGATCACACAATCTGTGCACAGGGGTTGCAGCAGTTGAATTATGGACACTAGTCCCTCGGGAAGGAAAATACTCTGCTGTAGACCTTTTGGGGACAACGTGCCCTTGACTCATGGTGTTCCTCGCCACCATCGCTGTTCCCGGCATTTCTAAGAACCATGACAATGCTCATCTGGCCCCCTGGCCCCCTCCCCACCACTCCACAATTCCCCTTCAATTTCACCCCAGCATCTTCCTTCATCTTCTCATAACCCAGAACAGTGACTCTGTTGAAATCACAAAATTCCCCATTTCATTCTCCGCCCTCCACTGCCTGTTCCCCAACTTCTCTCCTTCTTTAATCACCGAGATGTTTCATCGGGGCCTGCAAATCCCTCGCCCACTCCACTTTCTTATTGCCACTTCTCCATCCCATTTCGCACGCTTTCTCTCAACACCGAGCTGCATCCCCCAGAGTTTTCGGGGTCAAGTTCGTAGTTCTTAGCTTCACTCCCAAGGCAGTTCATGATCAGCCTTTTACCAGTTTCTCTCTAGCTCAGGGGTCACCAACCTTCTCCTGGGAGGCCCAGACAGTAAGTGTTTTAGGCCTTGTGATCTCTGTCCCAAGGACCCACCTCTGCCGTTGAAGTGGGAGAGCCGCCCTCGGTGACGTGTAAACAGATGGGTGGCTGTGTCCCTATAAGCCTTATTTACAAACAACAACAGCAAAAAGGTGGTGGGTGGGTGGGCTGTGGTTTGCAGAACGTTCTTCTTGTGAGTTAAATGCGTCTCCCAAAAACGTAACGCCCACACCCCACGTGAAGGTGACTTTATTTGGAAATGAGGTCTTTGCAGATGCAAACAAGTTAAATGAGGTCCTGCTAGATTCGGGTGGATCCTAAGTCCCACGACTGGTGTCCTGATAAGAAAGTCATATGAAGAGACACAAAGACACACAGGGAGGAGGGGGACAGGTGTAGATGGACACAGAGATTGGACCGATGGGTCTCTAAGCCGAGGACACCAAGGGCTGCCCACAACCACCAGAAACTAGGAGAGGCAGGGAGCAGGCTGTCCTTCAGAGTCTCCAAAGGACCAGCCCTGCTGATACCTTGATTTTGGTCTCTGGCCTCCAGAACTGTGAGAGAACCCGCTTCTGTTGTCTTAAGCCTCCCAGTTTGTGGTGTGTGTTACAGCAGCCCTAGGAGCTAACATGCGGCTCTACTGTTATCTTCCCCCCTCCCCGGCACGCAGCTCCATCCAGCCGTGTCTGAACTCCATGCTGTGGCGTCTGTCTGGAACTCTCTCCTCCCTCAATTGGGCTCACTTGAGTCAGCTCAGATGTCACCTCTCTTCGAGTGACACTCTGCTGTGGGTAGATGTCCCTTCACAGCCCTCACCTCACTTTTCCATCCCCTCCAGTTCACAGTAAGCGGTTCAAGGGTGTGGAGTGTGTCTTTTGATGCCACAGTGCACAGAGCAGACTTTCATTACACGTTGAATGAGTGAATGAACGAGTGACAAGAATTGTCTAAATTATTTTGTTGACTCCAGTGTCATTTGACGTTATGGGACTAACAGGTGGAGTGTACTCATTTTTGTACCTCAACAAAATTATTAAAATAAGATCGTTTGTTTTTGGAATTGGGCAAAACAGCACAAGTATGTTTCCAAGGGTTTCCAAACCTTTAAATATTCACCTTTTCACTACTTGTATTTTTGAACATTAAATATTGATATTCCCAGGCCTCCTTTTATATGCACCAGCCTCGTACCACTTTATTTATACCATGTTTAGCAATGGCGGTGTTGTCAGCAGCATTATTTGCATATTTTAATTGCATTTTGCCCTTATTATTTTAGAAAAACAAGTGGAAAATGGAAAAATAAAATAAGCTGATATTAGAGATAAAAATAGAGGTCTCATAAACTTAATTCAATTGAAGCAAGATAGAAATCATTAGCTTTGCTACAAACAGCAAACCTTTAGCCTCAATCTAACAGTCACTGGATTTAACTCAGCGGTGTTCAACTGTGATAGAAAAGAGGAAACGTTTAAAATATTTATAATTTTGAAGACAAATCATCAACATTTATGTTTGAGTTGAGACATAATAGGGAATATATAATTATGGTGATTTAGACTTTTTTTAGTTTTCTGGGAATATAATCACATAAGTTCACATTTAATGTTCAAATTTGGGGACTGCATATATTTTAAAAATTCAAATGGAAAAATGATCAGACTTCTACTGAAATTTATTTCGTTCAGTTAAAAATCCCAATATCTATTTATGTGTAAATCTTAATGAGACTTTTAAGATACAAAAGTTGATGGGAAAAAGAAAGGAAATGGAAGTGTCTTGGTTTAGCTTGACTTAGGGCCTAAAACAAAAATGGGCAAGTGATTTTCTGAACTCACTGGACTGAAGGCATCAGAGTTCACACCCTGAGTTCCCAATCCCAGCTAGAATGGATGTTTACTCCCAGACCCATGCTGTGTGAAAACAATATTCCTGGAGAAGAGCATTCTCACCCTAGAGGCAACAGAAATGTTTCCAGGCTCCTTGCACTCTCGGGACATTTATATTTTCTGGAGATTAACTAGCAGTTGGGTTAGCATATGACACAGCAATCCCAAGATAAAGGAAATCTAATTTTCACACAAAAACCTGTATGTGAACATCTATGGTGACTTGATTTATGATTGCCCAAACTGGGAGTCATCCAAATGTCCTGCAAGTGGAGGATGGATAAACGAATTGTGGTACGTCCACACAATGGAATACTACACAGCAATAAAAAGGAATGAATGCTCATATACACAACTGCATGGATGGATCACAAATGCATGAAAACAACCAGACTCAAAAGAATTTTACTTTTTTGTTTTGTTTTGTTTTTTACTGTAGGATCCCCTGTATATGAGATTCTCTAGAGAAGGCAAAACTACAGGGACAGAAAACAGATCTGTGGTCGCCAGGGACTGAGGGTGGGGCTGCAGTGGGTTGACCACAAAGGGGCAGCATACGGGGATTTTGCAGGGGTGGGGGTGATGGAGGCGTTCCGTCTATCAGTTGTGGTGGTGGTTACGTGATTTTATGCATTTGTCAAAACTCATAAAATGGTGCATCAAAAAGAATAAATTTTACTTTCTGTAAATAAAAAGTGAATTGAAAAAGTAGCAGTTGGCTCCCACACTAGAGTGATTTTAAGCGACATTAAGTGAAGTGCTCTTATCCCGGTGGAGTATGTAATATGATTTCTAGTTAGAGCTTGGGAATATACAGCCGTTTCTCTCAAATCTTTTTTTCCCCCATTCTAAAGAACTATTTCCAACACAATTGACTACTAGGTGGGTCATGAATTCTCTCTGACCTGGTGGGCAAGATGCTGAAGCACTGTCTCTGGTTTTTTTTCCTGTTTGTGCATTTCATCTCAGGGACAGGCTCTGTTTCCTTCAGGGTCATATTCTTTCAGGTTCAGAAAGAGTTTAACTCCACTTAAGGAAAAAAAATACCTTGGGAATACAGCCAAGATGTGTTTGTTGGCAACTGTCCTATTTCCTGAAGGGCAAGCTGTATGAGGCAGGGTTTTTCTGGGGAAGCCGAGGCAGGATGGAATTCTGTGTTTCTGAGAACCCAGCACACATTTTGGAAGATGAGAGCTGCATCCTTTTCTCAGTCTAGCCAGTTCTCGCTATCCCGTCCCCACCAGCAGCTCATTACTCAGCACTTAGGTTGAGACTTGGCTGGCAAAGAGGGTCCCTGTGATTCATCTTCATCTCTGGTTAATTACTGTAATTGATGTAACAGTGTTTCTGTAACTCTGTTAACCAGCAAATGTTCAAGTCATACCTCTCAACTCTCATTAATCTCATAGCCTGAGTTTTTTTTTTTTTAAATGATGTGTTTTATTTCCTCATTATGGAAATTTCAGATCAGCAGTGAAAATAGGGATGTGTTGGCCCCTGCATTACTTTTGTTTTTCAAGGGCGTTGGAGAGTGTTTCAACATTGCAGTATTCTCTTCACTTTATTGTCCCTCTCTTTGAGATCAAAACAAAAAGTGATACTCTTGGGAGGACTGTAAGTTAATTCAAACTTTTCAGAGAATAATTTGATAAACTTTATCAAAATTAAAATTGCAAAATTAAAATACTCCTTGACCCAGAAATATTACTTCTAGGAATTTATTCTACAAGGATATTCACACAAGAATTCAGAGATCTATGTTCAAGGCAATATAGTCATTCCATAGTTTATCATAGCAAAACATTGGGGGAGAATCAAAAAGACAATTTTTAGGGGTTCGATTGAACAAATTACGGTGTATCTATTCTATGGGAGAGAAGATGTTGGGACATAACAGCAGATTGCACAATATGATCTACTGTATGATTCCAGTTTTGGGGAAGAAAATCTGGAAGGATCCGCACAAAACAGCTATATCACGAAAACTGAGAAGTGAGCAGGTTTTGTAGAGGAGGAGTAGGAGAGGGGAGAGATGAGAAACTGAGTTTTAATTTTATTTACACTGCTGTACAGTCTGAATCTTTTTTTATGATGAGCAAGCCTCCTATATTAAAAATGAAAATATGGAAAAAAGCAAGAATAATGCAGCTCTTTTTAAAAAATTTTCAAAATTTTTATACAATTTTAAAAGCTACTTTTCATTTACAGTTACTACAAACTATTGGCTATATTCCCTGTGTTGTACAATACATCCTTTAGCCTATCTTATACCCAGTAGTTTGTATCTCCCACTCCCGCACCCCTATATTACCCCTCCCTGTCTCCCACCGGTAACCGGTAGTTTGTTCTCTAGACCTGTGAGTCTGCTTCTTTTTTTATTCACTAGTTTGTTGCATTTTTTAGATTCCCCATAGAAATATCATATAGTATTTGTCTTTCTCTGTCTGACTTATTTCACTTAGCAAAATGCCCTCCAAATCCATCCATGTTGCTGCACATGGCAACATTTTGTTCTTTTTTACAGCTGAGTAGTATTCTATACAGTGATGCAGTTCTAAGACTTCAGAATCATTAAACTACACGCCTTCCAGAGATTGGAGGGAGGAGGGCAGGCACCTGTCTTCTCCCAGGGCCAGTGAGAAAGCACCTCTCCCAGGAGATGGGCTACGTCCCCTCTGCTTCTTCCCACATTCACAGGGCGTTTTCAGTAGTAACTCATTTCTACATCAGCTCTTTTGCTAGTAGGTAATTTTAAACATTGTATTTTTAAAAAATTGAAGTATATTTTACCTATAGCAAAATATGTGATGTCAAATGTTCAGCTCTATGAGTTTTGGCAACATACACCCCCACGTAGCCATCACGGCAATCAAGATATAGAACATTTTCACCTCCTTGGAAAGTTCTCTCACGCCCTGCATCCACCTTGGTCAACCCCTCTTCTGATTTTTATCACTGTAAGCTAATTGTGCCTGTTTTAGAACTTGATGTAGATAGAGCCAGAGAGTACCGTACTTTCTGTGTTTGCCTTTTTAACTAACAACACTTTTGAGATTTGCTTACTTTGTTGTTTGCATCGGTAGCTTTATTCCTTTGGTTGTGAAACAGTATCCATTATATGAAGATGTTACAATTTTATTTGTCCTTCCACATGTTAGTGGGCATTTGAATTATTTCCAGTTTTTACAAAGATGAATAAAGCTGCTCTGAACATTCTTGTATATGTCTTTTAATGAACATATGTTTTCACTTTCCCTTGGTGAGTACTCAGGATGGGATTGCTGGTTGTACAGTAAGTGTGTGTTTAACTTTGTAAGACTGCCACGCCTCTTCCCAAAGGGATCGTTCCATTTGACATTCTCACTAGCAATGTATGAAGTTGAAAGTAGGTTTTGCCCCTGAAAACACCTACCTTTAGGTACATCTGTAAATATTGTTTAATAGAGTAAAGGCTAAAGGAATCTTTCAGCAGCTGTAAACACGGTACTGAGCTCACACCCATTTCATTCCCTGCCCCTCCCCAGATAGCTGAGTCCTGGTCCCTGGCCCAGGAGGTGAGTCCAGAAGACTAGTCTTTCTCTGTCTCTTAGCTGGTGGTCGCTGTAGCTGCAGCAGATGTTCACTGTTGTTCACCCGAGAAACCATCCTCTTTTCCTTCCCCATCCTTTCCCTGCACCAGCGGCTGTGTGTTGCATACTCACACAGCTGTGGGAACCCACGGCCCTGGCTACACATTCTGAGATCTTTGCTACAAGCACATCCCAGCCCAGCATTTCTTGGGGCGCGCACAGGGGATCTGGGGTGGACTGTATCTATTTTTAAAGATTGTCCTATTTGCATAGAAAGTGAGGTTTTCCACTACCGTGGTAAACATATCATTACCCTTAAAAGCGATGTGATAAATGAGTGAGTCAATTAAGTAAAGATGGTTAAATAAATAATAGTATAGTGGATCATATTTAGAAAACCCCAGCTCTGGTCCAGTTCCTCACTAGCTGTTAAAGACACTGAGCAATGTGGTTCATCATCATAATCAAAAGAGATTTGCTAAGAACCCATTGTCACTCAGGATATAATGAGCCCCAAAGTGGATATAGGTCTCTGCTTGTGACGGAACATCAGTGATGCTGCTGCTAAATATATTCCTGTCAAAATCTTCGTAATAGCTAACTGTCCACGGTGTGTGAAAAACCTGAGCGTCCAATTAATTTCCAGATCAACGCTGCGTGCTTGCTGATTAAGGACCATAAATGCTATTCAGAGCTCTCTGTGGGCTGGTCCGGGTTCCTGCTGACAGTGGAGCAAAGCGTTAAGATTGCTACCGAATCCTCTTCCGTGTTTCCAGGACGAGGCCCCTTCTGGACACTGAGCTTACACGATACCTAGTGAGGCCTGCATTATTTAACAATATTTTTGCCTACTATTTAGAAATATTTAGTTGCAGATACCACCTTATTTTAAATGTTCCTGAGCTGTTTGTTTTTTGAGAGGAAGAGGGAAGTAATATTTAGTTAGCATCTCCTAAATTCAGTGTTACATTTTCTTTTGCTTTCTCTTAAAAAAAAAAAAAGACAGCTCTTTTAAAAATAATTTCTCCTAGAAAAGTCCCCCTATGAGGTCTCCCTGCTTCCATTCTTGCCCACCCGCGATCCATCTCCAAAGCAGACAGATCTTTGAAAAATACCAAACCCAGGCATATCATTTCATGTCACACCCCCGCTCCACATCGTCACCCAAAAGAAAAATTTTCCCTTTGCTTCTAGGATGAAGTAGAAAATCTTTATGGCCCACAAAGTCCACACAATCAGGTCTCTTTCTGCATCTCCAGTGTCGCTCAGGCTGTTTTCTCCCTGGATTGATATTGATATGCTCCTGCATCCACCCCGTCCCGCCCTGACACACACAGCAGCTCTCTTCAGATGCTTGAAGGGCTGAGCACATTTCTGCCTCAAGGCCTTTGCACAGCTGTTCCCTCTGCTGCCAGATACCTGGCTAACTCTTCCTCATACTTAAGGCGTCAGCATAAGTGTCTCTTCTCCAGGGAAATCTTCCCTCACCCAGCAAACGAGATCAAGTTCTTTACATAAAACACATTTACAGGAACCAGTACTCTTGCATCACAGCAAAGCCCCACAGCTGTAAATAAGCAATTGTTTCTGTAATTATTTATTTGGAGTCTATCTGGAGACACTTCTAGGCAAAAAGTTTTTTGAGGGTAGGGACCACATCCACTCTGTTCATCAATGCATGCAGCCCGGCCCCCAGTGAGTCTGGCCTCCCGGCGTTCATGGCCTTGCACGGAGGCTCCCACAGTGAGCAAGGCTGACACATGCAACCAAAAGGATGCTGCACGACAGCTAAATGGTGAGAGACAGACCTCTCAGATCACGGCTGTCCAGTCATGAGGATTCTCAAGCAGTTGACAAAGACCCACACAGTGGGCAGGGGGGAGCTGAGGCCTCCTGCCAACAGCCACCCCCACGTGATCCGTCTCGGAAGCAGAAGGTCCAGCCTCAGTCAGGCCTTCAGATGATGCAGCCCTGGTGACACCTCGAGAGACCCTGAACCAGAACCATCCAGCCAAGTTGTTCCAGAATCCCTGACCCACAGATACTGTATGTCCAAGTTTTGGGAGTAATTTTTCTGCAGCAAATATAATATAGGTAACTAACATACCAAATATTATATACCAAATATTACATTATACCAAATATTACATTATGGTATAACTAATATACCATAGATCTTGCTATAAAGTATAGCACTCAATAAATAGTTGTTGAATGACTAAATGAAAAGATATTACTATCTTTCTTTTACATTTGAGGAATGTACAACCCAGAGATGTTGGTTAACTTGGCTCAAGTCTCAGGAACTAAGTCAGTAGAGCGGGGTTGGACCCAGAGCCACCTGTTTGCATGGACCTTCTCAGTGCCATTTCTGTTGTACTGTTTTATCTCCCTTGAAGAGAGAAATCATCACATCTAGCTAGCCAAAAGAGTTTCTATTCGGAACCTCTTACTGATCACACTGGACAGGGTTACACACTGGCTAGTGAGTGCAAAGGTCTTCAAAATGGGCATGCCCACCCCAGGGGATGTGTAAGATGATCCACTGGGGTGTGGGGAGAAAATATTACAACTTCTTTGTTTTAGCTTGATTTTTAAAATTATGTATTTATTTTCAGTTGTGGTAAAAAAGGCATAGCATAAAATTAATCATCTTAACCCCTATAAAATGTGCAGTTCCGCAGTGTTAGTATATCTACATTGCTGGGCAACTAGTCTCAGAACTTTTCATCTTCCAAAACTGAAATGCTCTATCTATTAAACAATAATTCCTCATTCCCCAGTTCCCTCAGCTGCTGGCAACCACCATTCTCCTTTCCATCTTTACGAACTTGACTATTCTAGGTACCTCAAGCAAGGGAAATCATACAGTATTTGTCTTTTTCGTGACTGCCTTATTTCACTTAGCATAATGTCCTCAAGTTTCATCCACAGTGTTGCATACAATAGGCTGAATGATATTCTATCATATGCATGGGCCGCATCTTGTCTATTCATTCTTTTCTTGATGGACACTTGTGTTGCTTCTACCTTTTGGCTCTTGTGACTAATGCTGCCGTGAACATGAGAGTGTATTATAACTTTTAAAATATTTATTTTTATTTTATCTTTAAAATTGTCTCTCTCAAGTATGTTTTATAATGTACACAGTCCATTATTACAGTGGTACATACACTGTGTGAATAAATAACTATGAATATACTTGGTGAGCCTGCTCAAACATTTTTATGGATGGGGATGTGTGATTAGAAAGTTTGGAGACTTGTAATTAGCAGATGTTGTTGGGTATCCTATTCATGACCCCTTGCTTTTAGCCTTTCGATTCTGACTCAACTTTCCTCTGCCAGATTTCCATCTCTATCTCAGGAGCCCCACCTGCCCATGACCGTGGCAGCCCAGAAGAAGAGGAAATTGCTCTCCCCTCATCCTGATAGCAGCCCTCGATCAACTACTGATGGGAGTTGGTGTATTAGTACCCCAACTCTTTCCCCCTCATGGTCTAACCCACAGCCCAGGGTTTCCCAGCAGACCTGAGCTCCACGGCACTAACTTACTTAAAACATGCCCTGCCTGGACTTCTTCCCTTGCCCTTGCTTCCTGGGACCACCTCTCAAATAAACTATCCAAGCCTCAGGGTTGGTTTCTAGAGGAATACATACTAAGACAGTAAACAAATACAAAACTCTCTGAAATCACTCAGCCACAGTGGTTAATGCAGAGAGCGTTATGCGTGGAAAAGGAGCATAACTTTGACTTTATGTCTGTCATTCTCAAAAGCAAGTTAAGTAAATTCAAACTACTTGACAATTTCATTTCCTTAGAAAACTATTTCAGCTTTTGTTTCTTAATCAGTGATATTACTGGAAGGGAGGAGAGTTTCTCATAAGATTTTAGAGTTCCAGCAGACAAGAGTCCAACTTTCTTAGCCTACAAATGAGGACACTCTGCCCCCAACATGTGGAGCATCTTGTCAGATGCCCCACAGCTAGAAAGTGGTACAGCTCTGATCGGACCCGCATTGCAACTCTCTGGATGCGTGTTTCTAAGATAAGCCATTTTCCTACGTCTTGATGCACAGCAGATTACATCAGGGGATTTCAGCAGACTTTTCCTTAAAGAGTCAAATAGTGAAAATTTCAGGCTTTGCAGGTCTGATGGTCTCTGTTACAACGACCCCACTTGGCCATTGTACTGTGAAAGCAGCCCTAGACAATTAGTCAACAAATGGACATGGCTGGGTTCCGATAAAAGTTTACACAAAGAGGTGGCCGGCTTATGGATCATAATTTGCCAACTCCTAGATTAGATGGTAGAGGAGACACAGGTCCTTTTTGTTTTGATATTTAAGGGAAAGATTTTAATTCTTCAAGCTCTCCTTTAATTCTTCAGCCCTTTAGTGTGCGTGGTATAATTTATTCTTAAATATCATGAAAGTGTGTTTCCTTAGACCCAAAGAATAGCTAAGATGTATCATTGCCATGCGTCTCCCTCCCCTTATTCCTGCTGTGTTAATCCTGCAAATTAGCCCTGCCACGCACTACTTACAGCACACACAGCACACGCACAGACAAGTCTGCCCCTCCCCAGAATTTCGAAGTAAGAGTGCATTTTTTCACAGTGTCAACATTAATTACTCATAATTTAGTGTTCAAAATTATTTTCTATATTAATTTTAACACAATGGAATGGGCCTAATTTAGAATGATAAGATTCATTTGCATTTAAATTGATATTTTAAGCATTCCCTGTGAGGAACAAAGAGCATCTGTGATTATAATTATAAGCTTTGTTTCCAGGGCAGGTTTGTTTTCCTTTGGAAGGATTTGTATATATGGTGCATTGAGTTTAATATTAATCTTGAGAACACATGACACCACATGTTTCTTAGGAGAGTCCTGTGAGTAGAGGTCCTATATGTCGGGAATTCCCTTCTCCTTGTGGAATAGTGTATAAGCAAAGCTTACCGGCTAAGAACATGTCCATGTACAGCTTTTTTATTTTTCAATTTTCTAAATCTTTTAGATACTTAACAGAGTATAAAAAACCTAGGTTAATTTTTTTAGCTTGAAAACACATGCTTGGAGAAGTTGAATGGCTATTGTCAATTGCCTAAAACAAATGAATGAGTTAAACATCAAGACAACCGTGGCTGTTGCTTTTTCTAGTTCCTCTCTTGAGGAACACAAGTCAGCCTGGGTGGGGGGGGGGGGTTCCTGTTCCTTGGGTTGTGGCTATGAAGAAATATAGCAGTTCTCCCCAGAAGCCGGCAAGTACTAACAAGTGCTCATTTCCTGTGCAGACCATACTCCTGGTGCACTGACCAGAAGCTTCTTTTCATAGTGTTTATGGAGGTGCACATAAATAATTTCTTCTATGAGCAGAACAAAAAGAGCATAGCAAAGCCAGGGAGAGGGGTTTTGTGAGGACTAAGCATGACCAGAAGAAATTAGGGGGTGCAGGCTAAAGAAAGGGAAACGGAAAGCATTTCTTCATCAGCCTGTCGTCCAATGCATATTGGTCAAGGCCATTGTGCTTTGTTGAGGGTGAAGAGGTGAATGAGGTAGAGAAGACCCCTGTCAGCTCCTGGAGCTGATATTCCAATGGGAGGCACAAAACCCAAAACCAAATACTTAACTACAAACTGTTTTAAGAGCTAGGAAGAGACTAAACCACAGGTTGAAACAGACTCAGCATATGAGCCTTCTAAGTCTTGAATTAGGACAAATCCTGCAATCGTAGAGCTTGATAAATACTGAGGGAGCAGGAGGTGGGTTGAAAGGGTGGCCGGAGCCAGGACCCGTGGACCTTCGCAGGGAGGGAGGGGTATGGCTCTGGGTGCAGAAGGAGCCCCTGGATGGGTTTAATTGGGGGTGTGACCTCTTGTCCTTTTCTCCCTCTGTAATAACCCTCTGGTTATTTTTTATTTTTCGGCTGCTATGTGGGATCATAGTTCCCTGACCAGGGATCGAACCCACGCCCCCTGCATTGGAAGCACAGCGTCTTAACCACTGGACCACCAGGGAAGTCCCCCTCTCTGGTTATTCTGGGGAGATGGCATTGCAGAGGGCAAAAGTGGCAGCAGGAAGCTGGGTCTTTCATGGGGTCCAGGGGGGAGGAGATGACAGCTTGGTCCTGGATACCAGTGGCAGAAACAGAGAAGCAGATTTGTTGCAGAGAGGGGCTAGGACTAGCAGATCTGGTGGCTGAGAGGAGAGATGTAAAGAGAGGAGTCCAGGACCACTCTTGTGTTCCAGACTTTGTCACTGGGTCCACGGCGGTGCCATTGGCTGAGCTGTGGGAGCCTGGAGGGGGACTAAGTTGAACAAAGTTGCTTGACAGATGGTGAACTTCACATTTCACCCCTCGCTGGCTGTGTGAGCTAGGGCAGATCACTAACCTCTCTGATCTTCAGTTTCCTCTCTGTGGGAGGTGGATGAGAAAGCGCCTACTTCGCTGGTTTAACATGCAGATTAAATGCAATAATACATGCAAAACACAAAACCAGGCACATAGCACCTTCTAAAAAATTGCCAGGTAGAGAACCTCCACGTTTCCAAAGAAGCCGCTCAAGACCAAAGGGATCAAAGTATCAGGACCAAGGCAGGGAGAAAACAGTCAACAGTCATTACAAACAGTCAACTCTACATGTGGGGGTGGGGGGGGATGGATTTGTGAGCTAAGACCAAACAAGAAACAGTGAAAACTCCCAAACCAAACCATCATGTAGGATAGAATAATTGCAATTGCTAACAAGTGACTAGTTTTTGAAGAGTTAATGAGCTTAGGCTATGGTCTTATTCACAGAGGACATATTTCTTGTTTGTAAGGTGCCTGGTAAGAATCCCAGCAAGGTACTGACTGTATCAGATGACTCAGTGCCTGCCTGGTCACCACACTGGCACCCACACAGGGACTGGCTCCTTCCTGCCGAGGCTTCTGGAACATTCTCTACAAGTCTAAGAGAGGACATGTGTGTGCACCTTTGTGGGGGATGGTGGAGAAGAGGCCCAGGACCAGTACCAGATGGGCATCCATGCCTTTAGCATGCTGAGGAGTTCCATGTATATTTTGTGATAGATCAACGAAGACCCACTGTTCATATCAGTGATATGGCCAGTCATCATATTCCTTTGATTCTGAAGTAGGAAGATCATCCCTGTTTTACAGATGGGGAAACTGAGGACCATGAAGATCAAACACGGCGTTTTCGCTCACAGTGACTCAATGGGACTCCTCAAGCTGCTGCTCCCTGAATAGCTGAGATTTACACTAACCCTCTTATTTAAAAAATTGGCAACGTTTGAGCTATAAAACATAAGCCTCCTATTTCCATAGCTTAATGAAAACATCTCCCACACACTGTAATACATCTTATTCTTCTGCATAGCAGAGCACTCAGTGTGGGGGGGCTGTGTGTGCCTGACATTCAAAGTACAGGCCTCCCCACCCTCCTGGAGACAACGGTGAGCAACGTTGCTCAGACCCGAGCCCCTGTTTCCTGCACTTGGCTTCAGGTTTTAATTATCGGTTGGTAATTAAGGGTTCTTTCTTTGTGAAAAATAATTTCCCGTAGGTTGGGAGCCAGCAGGGTTACCGTGGTTGAGAAGCTAATCTTATTTCTACGTCAGAGATTCTCTCTGCCTTGGCCACGCAGGATGGAAAATTCTGTTTTGCCCAAAGCTCCAGACTGCTCAGATGTAAGGAGGTCAGGATTCCCAGTGCAGACTCTGAGATGAAGACTTGTGGGCAAGTGATTTATTAAAGATGTGCTCCCAGGGGAAATCAGTGAAGGAGCCAGGGAGGCAGCCCGGAACAGGGAGGAAGCCAAGCCAGGGTGTGATTTCGGGTGAGTCCGGCAGGGGGCCCTGGAGGGCTGGTTACAGCCCAGAGGTTTCTCAGCCTGAGACAAGGCTTTCACGCTCCCACAGCCGCCAGCCAAGGGTTAACGGGTGCCAAGACAGGGTGGACATTCCCAGTCTCATCAGGTCTCCACGCGTGTGGGGCAGAGCAGTTTCCAGGAGCCCTAGGGCAACCCTCCAAAAGAGCAACAGGTGCTGGGAGCTGGAGGCAAACCCAGACCAATGCCAGGGTGGGCACGGAAATCAGGTTCAAGGAGTTGGAGAGGCAGACGTTGCTCCCAAGGGCTCGCTTTGGTGGCTGAATGAGGGGTAGTAGTGGCAGAGGGTGGGTTGAGAGGACTGGGCAGGGGAAGGTTGTGCTGAGAGGGGCCGAGGGGCTTGAAGCTCCTGCAGAGGGACCCACAGGAGCTTCCCCGCCAGGGCCAGGTTTGGCCTGATGTGTGCCTTCGCCCTGTGGTGTGAACTGTGAGTGGGTGCAGCCATGCTTCAGGATCAGGAGATGCTGGAGACCCAAGTCCAGGACAAGCTCTGCTCTAACCTGCTGTGTGGTCTCCGGCCATTCACAATTGTCCTGGGCCTCAGTTTCCACCTGTGTATTGAGTGAGGGACTGGGCACAAGCACCTCTCAAATCCTAATAGTTTCATTAGCATCTATCCCCCCATCTATCCATCCACTGTCCATCCATCCATCCATCCATCAATCTATCCTCCATCCATCCATCCCCGCTTCTATCCATCCATTTATCCCCCATCCATCCATCCATCCATCTATCCATGCATCCATGCATCCATCCCTCCATCCATCCATCCCCCCTTCCATCCATCCATCTATCCATCCATCCCCCCTTCCATCCAACCATCCATCCATCCACAATTCAGTCATTCATTTATAGAAGAATTTCTATTAATGATCTCCTTGGGGAATGAAGACTTTGGTTGAGTTTCTCATAAACAAAAGCATTGGAAAATATTATCTTAGTCTTTGAGACACTCACATTTAGTTGAAGAGACTCTGTCACTGACCTTTAGGGAATTGGGGGATAAGAAAATGATTTTAATGGGTTACTTTTAGTCTAGGCTTCTCGGTAGAAACAGAGCTCCAGATGAACACCCAATTATAACCCAATGACCCTTTGCTCAGTATCATATGGATCAAGCTTCTAGATGAGTTCCTATGCTGTATCGACCCAAGAAAACATTCTTTAAATGCATTTAAGTATCTCCCCACCTCTAAAATTTAGGGCCAACTTGCTTGTTCTTGTTGCTGTTTTCCCATAGTGGGCGGTGTTTTTCCTTCCAGGACAGGACTGGGCATGTCATGATGTAATGATATCACGTCATACTTACTTTGTGCCTCCCCCACTGAACTCTGAGCTTCCCAAGAGCAGGGACCAGATTTTTCACACTTTATAGTCCAGGCCCCTAGCACAATATCTTGAACACAGTAGAAACTCAATACATTTCTCTTAACTTTTGACTAGGTTCAACGGAAGAAAACTAGTCAACTGAGCGATGTGGAAAGATCTATTAACAAGATTTTTTTCCCCTTTGCTTTCAGCTGCAGTTGTAAGTCTAGGTCCAAATAAGTAGCTTCTTTTCAGTTAATCAAGATTCTATTTTCTCCTGTTTCTATGTCAAAGTACGTTCCTGTAAAAATAGACAGATTCCTCTAGTACATGGGTTGAGTCAGATCACAGTCATTTGACTGATGGTCTGTCCAAATGATTGAAAAAAATTTCTTACCCCCAAAATTCAGTCTAGCCTCCTGGTGATCAAGTGCTCACTGTGATCTGGCCATCATTAATAAGTACATCAAAAAATGTCGGCTCCTTTCAACAAGACACAAAGGTTGTTTAAACCTCGGTTTCATATGCAATATTAATGTACTTATTTAAATATTAATCAGCCTAAAAGCCTGAAGTGATGCATGCAATCAATACTTCATAGCATCTGAGTCACTCAGGGCTGAGGCCTGGCCCATGCCCAGCAGCCACCCTTTCATCATGGCGGCCGTCTGCCACGTGGAGCTCAAAGGCCCCTCTTCAAAGCCAGTCACCAGCCAGGAACCCATCAAAAGAATGGAAAAGTGTGGGTCCTTGTGGGCTTTTTTCTTTTCCAAGAACTTCTGTTGGTGAAATAACAGCCCTGGGGCATAAATGATGTTCCAAATTTTGAACTGAACCAAAGAGCATAATTCATCTTTTCCCATCTGGGGACTTAATTGTATTTCCCCCAACCTGAGGAGTTCTAGACATTACAGAAAAGAAAGAGCTCTTGGTTATCTGTAGGTGGTTTTATCCACAATGAGAATCACATTCTCTTCAGGCCTTCAGCCATGGGGGCCTCAGTTAGTTCCGGGGTCTTCTATCCCCTCACTGGCAACACGCATTATGGGGAATGGGGTGGTGGCATCTACCTAGAGACGGTTGACAGCTGGGAGTCAGAGGAAGCTCTGTATGCCAGCATTTCCCATCACCACTGAGAGAGGCCCATCATGTGATTTAGCCCCTGATTTCATTTGCAAAGTATGAATGATTAATTAATATGCAATGCAATTTAACAAATATTTATTAAATGCCTGCTCGGCACTGTGCTAAACGTTAAGAAGGACACAAAATTTAAAAGTTACTCACTGTTGAAGATGGGCGAGTGCAGCACACAGGAACTGATGGAAGAGCAGCTTTCTAAGTCTTGGCAAAAAAACAAGCTGACAATAGAAATCTATCTTTACATTTTTAAGAAAGGGGCAGAGGGGGTGTCAGCTGAGGTCCATCACTTTTTTTACCCCCCTTCACCCTGATAGATTTTCTGCTGTAAGTGGAACTCTTAGTGAAAAAGAGGGGAGCCCTGCACTAAGAGTCCCCATAAACATGTACTGTAATTCTTTGTATATAGAAAAAAAATTACCGTAAATTTTAACTTTACTCTTAAAAAAAAAAAGTTACTCACTTCCCTACACAGAGCTTGTGATCTAGTTGTGATAGAGTCACACATTTTAGGGGAATAGCTTTGTGGAATGAATGAATGAATGACTGAATGAACGAGTGAGGTAAGTGCCGAAATGAATGATGAAGTTAATCATCAGAATCTGGGAATGTTGTCAAAGAAATACCTGTGATGACCTCTATTCCTAGAGGATTTGTTTCAGTAGGTCTGGGGTGCGGCCAGAGAAATCTATATTCTCCTTAGGCTGGGATGGGCCTCAATTACCATGAGAGGACCCGGCAGAGGGTCCAGTGTGGGTGACTGTAACAGTTGCCGCCTCAAAACCATCACGATGTGTCGGCGCCATGTAACAGCAAGCATGTATACCACTCATGAGTCTGCAGTTCGGCCGGGAGCGAGGTGGCCTAGGCTAGGCGCAGGTGGGCAGCTCTGCGGAGCTGGGCGGTGCCTGCTTGCTGCCGGGGGTTGCCTGGGGTTCAGCTGATTTTGGGGGGGCTCGACTAGGCTGCTCAGCTTCTTCCTGCCATTCTGTAGGTGGATGCGGGGGACAGCGCTCTAGGCCTTGGCAGCTGGGGGAGCACTTCCCCACAAGACTGTCATCGCCCCCCCCGGGTCCCTGCAGGCCAGCCCAGGCTTGCTCTTCTAATGGTGATGGCAGAAGCCTAGGAGGGCACGCAGGACCCCACAAGGCCGCTTACGGCCTCTGACCTGGCCCACTGACACTTCTGTATTATTCTATTGCTTTAGAAAAGTCACAAGGCCCAGCCCAAAGTCAAGGGCTGGGAGATACACTTCACCCTTTAGAGGGAGGTTCTGTGGAGCCCCATAGCAGAAGCTGAGAGAAGGTTGGGGAGTGGAGTCCAGGCAATCTTCCACATTTGCTGCGTCCAAGAATTTGTGGAAAAACTTCAGGAAGAGCATGTGAACCCGCACAGATTCTCAGCACAGGATCTTGGGGCTGCTCAGAGGGTGACCCACAGTTTCCAAGCTAAAAGGTGGAGGCCCGAGTGTGAGAAGGGCCAGGACTTCTGGCTCCGCCCTGTGACCACTTAGGCGTCAGGAGAGGTCGTTTCTCTGGCCTGAAGGAAACCTCATTTGGAAAAATTACTGTTGTACAATTCCTCACCCACCTAGGGGATGAATATCCTTTTAGTTCAAAGGTCTGTGACAGAGAAAAACAGATCAGAAATTCTCTCTCTGGGCCTCCTCCTTCCTTCTATCCTGACTGCAGGCAATCGCTTCTCTCTCCCTGTTCCTTCTGTTTGCTTCGCTGCTCTTTTTCAGATCAATCTTTTATTTTTCAAACAGATCTTTGAGATTGACTTTGGTAACCTCCACCTTTGCCCTCTGCTTTTCCTAGTCTAACAATCTTATGCTTAGTCTGGGGGTGCCCTTTTTTCTCTTTTGATAACGCTGAGCTCGCTGGGCGTGCCCCGAGCAATTGCACCGCTTTCTGGAGGCGTGTCCCTGCTTCTCCATCGGGACAGGCTGGCTTCGTGTCATCTCAACTCTTTCGAGAAGGAAATGGATTTTTATTGAGCATCTATTACCTGCCAGGTGCTGTACACACGGTATCTCAGCGTTACCCCACAACACACCTGATACTCTTTTGGCCCACTTCACAAACGAGGAGATTGAATTTCAAAGAGGTTTAACAGGTGAGTCTGAGGTTGCACATCTTAGACTCAGGCAGCCGGGAGTCACACTCAGGTTTCACTGAGTTTCAGGTTTCACCGCTTTCCAAGGGTCAGCACGGCCACCCTGCCTGACCCTACTCTGCGTGTACGGCGGGCAGGCCAGGAGAGCCGGCTCGTGCTTGCTGGGGTCTCCTCCTAAGTAAGCTACTTGCCTCTGAGAAAACCCTCACCCCAGTGGGAAGGCTCCCTCTGGATTTTACAGAACCACTAGCCATCTCTTCACCTCCTTAGCTCCAGCAGCAAAGCATCTCAAAGGATCCTGCTTTTGGAGCAGAGCAGGAGATACTCAGCTTCAGCTGCCCCCAGGCTCTGAAAGCGGCCGCCTCACCCACACTTGCATGTTCTTGAATAGAAGTCTCCCTCTATGCTGCAGGCCTGAAAGGACCCCAGGCTTGGACCTGTACCGTGAACATGGGCCCGTGATCATTGCTGCACGGGGGCCACACAGCACAAAGACAGCCACTTCGCGGCCTGCCCACCCCTCACCTGCAAGCCACGCCCCACACTTGTGTCCTGACTGACCTCAGGCTCCTCTGGAGAACACCTGTGTCTGGTTTCTCTTCCTCTGGGGCTCGGCCATGGCAGGCCCAATGCACAGCCATCTGACTGAGCTGGAGCAAATATCCAGAGAGGACGGGGTAAAGGAATCCCAGTTTCAAGTTGGTCTAAAATAGGGTCTTGGCTAAGACTCATTTCATGTTATTACTATTGAGATGAAGAGAGGTGAATGTATTTATTTGGAATAGTGAATATTTACCAGTGAGACTGGGTTCCTCAGATTAAATTCAATCATAGAACAATAGAGTAACAATAAAAGTGGCCATTATTATCCTTTGCTCCTAACTCAACAGATACAGGCTAGATTTGTTGAATTAAATGAACACTAATGACTTACATTTATACATTGATTTACAGTTTTCAGAGGATTAGAATTCTCAGTTTAAATAGAAAGAACACTGGACGACCAGCCTACCTGTATATTACCTAGCCTAATATACAGAATAAACAAGCTTTGAAAATAATTCTGTTTTGGGAAACATTTCACCTGGTTTGATTATGAAGAAGTTTTTGTCATATTTGTCTAAGAACCTCTGATATGGTTTTTACTTCTCACTGAGCACATTTCTGTTTATTTTAATCTTTAATATATTTCCAAGGCATCCTCCCTCTGGCAGACGTTGCCTGGACCCAGCCTTATGCCTCTTTCTGTCATCTCTGCGTCCTTGGTGGGCTCCAGCTGCCTGTACCCACTTCTGTTTGCCGAGGGCGTTTCCCAAGACAGTGGGAAAGTAGGAGCAGTTGGGATGTTAACATCCCCTGTGACCAACCCTCAACCAATGACTGATAGGAGTTGCTATATAAATACCCCAGCTTCCCGGGTATCCCATCCAGTGGGATAACTCTGGTGCACATCTTCTGCGTCATCTCACAGATGCCCCAGTGGGATTCCAGCCACTCACCATAGTGACTTGTTTGAAATGCACCCCTTACTGGCTGCCTTCCCTTCCCTATCTCGCTCTCCCTTCCTCTGACCTTCCTTCCATATAAACCAGTTGCCCTGAAACCCTTGTCTTGGGTCTGCTTCTGCAGGAACCCAAACACAGACCTCCCCAAAGTGCATTCCACTGGAAGGGCACGGGGCTAGCTCTCACATCCAAGCCAGTAAGTCACCTAACAAGGTGTGAAGCTGCCTGTTAATCCTTTGCTCAAACAATTTTCGAGTTTATCACCATCCACTGATTTCATTGCCCTCCTGGGCAGGTCTACTCCACTTGCCATGCTCATTCTGTTAATTATAATGTAAAAATTTTAATTAAAAATAAAGAAGATAAATCTGGTTAGTAGCTTCAAAGTTGTCATTCTCAGCTCTTCACAGAATGAGGGAGAGCTGTGACTAGCGAAAACTAGCTGGTTCAGGTTCTCTGCTGAGGTATTAGGGATGAGCTTTTTCAGTGTTCAGTTTTCTCACCTATACCAAAGACATAGGACATTTTCAAAGTCGTGTGTAATTAGATACAATTGGTTTGTAAAGTTCCAAGGGTTTTGATAATTGCTGAAGACTCAGACCTTCCTTTGGATGGAAGTTGTCAAACTGTGCAGTTTTGTCCAGAGCTCACATTTTCTGGTCAATTCTTAGATGTCATCTAGTTTAAGTCATCTCCTCAACATCCCCACCAAAAGGCCATCAACTCTCCTCGTAAATATTTTCCGATAAGGAGAACCCATTACTTCCTGGGAGAGCTAATTCTTTTAATTGATTCCTTAATCGTGAGATAGGTCTTCCTTTAACTGAACTAAAATCTTCCTCCCGCAATGGTCACCCGTTGGTGGGAATTTTCATGGGAGAAATTACTGAACAAGTTGAATGTCTCATCTATCATGGGGAACTGGAAATGAACTGGAACTGAAAATATATTTAATGTGCTTCTTAAGTTGTGTTTTTTCCAGTTCTTTCCACTCTCCTAAGCATGTTGTGGTTTGGAGACCTCTACCACCCTTGTCACTGTCTGTCACACTCCCTCTAAGAGTGAGACTCCCATTAGAAGCGACCTAGTTGTCCAAGAATTGGGGATTGGAAAGTTTAAGTAAATTACCACAAGAGGCAATACTATATAGCCCTTATAATCATGTTTTGAAGATTATTTAATAATATAAAAATGTTCATAACATATCACATGGAAGGGGGTACTATATATGCAACAAGAGCCCAATTTTATTAAAAATATATGCCTAGAAATGAAGTCGAAAATATGTTAAGGTATTAAGAATGGTGATATAGCTAGTTTTGAATCTGTTTTATGTTTTTCTACATTTTCTATAGAGCACATTTATTTTTTTACTTTGGTCAGCAGTGACTTATTTTATTTTGTTTTTATTGGAGTAGAGTTGCTTTACAACGTTGTGTTAGTTTCTGCTGTACAGCAAAGTGAATCAGCCACACGTATACACATATCCCCTCCCTCTTGGGTATTTTTTAATTAGAAAAGAAGTTGTTTGGAAAGAAACAAAGGGGAAAAAAAGGAAAGCAGAAAACCACACTCAAAGAACCCATAGGGTTTTCAGGTATGTTCTGCTGTGGCAGAATTGGGTGGAGCTGGCACGTCTCAATGGGTATCTTTCCCTTTCCAATTTCAGATTAGAGTTTCTGGCAGATGAATCCCACTGTAGACTGGCATCTACAGTGCAGTTCATCAGAGCCCCAGAGGATTTTTCTCCCACTTGAATTACTATCTCTTTTTAATCTGGTGACTGGTGTCGGGGGCAGCTGTCACGGAAACCCCTGGGCTGGCCAGGGATGCCCAGGTCAGTGTCCATGTAAGTGGCCTTCGAAGGAGGGAGGCTGTGCGCTGCCCACCTTCCAGCCTGACTGGCAGCCACCCCACCTTGAAGTCTTAGAAGCTGTGAGAGGAGCAACGCTGGTTTGCAAAAGTGAGCAGACCCTTATTTGGCTTCCCCAAGAGGCACTGGTCTGGGGGATGGTGGGAACCCTGTGCAGTCGCAGCTCAGCTGGGAAGGGGACTGGAAATGCCTCGCGTGCAGGGCAGCCCTGAGGTCGAACCTGCCCCCTCCAGGCTGTTGCTCCTGCCATTTCTCCATGAGGAAGGGCCCCTGGGTATCAGAACCTTGGAGAAAATGAGGCACGTGCATCTCTCAACCTCCCCATTGGAGAACTCTCCAAGGTCCTGCAGTTACTGGGGAGGCTGGGAAAGGCAGGGCTTTGGAGGGGACAGACAAGGCCCTGTGTGGGGCAGTGCCTCTAAGGAAGGAAAGGAACCTCCAGGCAGGCAGCCCCGTGTGCCAGCAGTGGGGCAGGGGGTCAGAGAGGAAGAGAGAATGCTGTCCCTAGACTCTGCAGATGGTCGTCAAGGCAGCATCTGCAACTCCTAGGTGGTTCTTCACTGCCTCATCTACCAGAGTGGATTCTCATCTCGGGGAGTAGAGCTTTGGATTGTCTTCTGTCATTTCTCTCTGGAGGCACATTGGTTGCGCTATGCCCAGTGTATACTCTCCCAGGTTTGTAAGACCCATGCAGGAAATAGAAACCCAGCACCTTGGTGCTTTGCTTCCCAATTCCCAGTCCACTACACACATGGAAAATCTCCCTTCTCTTTTTGCAATGTGGACACTCACACCTTCCAGGAAGAATGACCCGGAATTTTGATCCCCAAACACTTCTGCTTGTTAGCCATCTTTCCTCTATTTAAATTCATGTTCTCCTAAATATGAGTCTTTTCAGCAAATAAATAACATTTTATAAAATACTTAGCCCTGGAAGTTACAGGAGAAATGTAACTTAATAATATTTTGGGTAGTTTTAAGTGACTACCCCAATGCTTGAATAGTATACTCCCTGGGGTTAAAATAAAGCCATCGCTTACGTTTAAAAGGTTTGGAGATTTTATCGGGAAATCAGCAGGTGACTTGCTGCGTCAAAAGTCAGAGCATGGGGTACCAGCCCAATAGCATTTACTGTGATTCCCTGTTAATGTTTGTTATGTGTCAAGGGATACTTAATGCTCTACTCAGAGTCGTGGGGAAAGTCAGTGTGGAGTGCGCATCAGCACCGAAATAAGAAGAAGGTGGCGTGCTTGACCTCACACAGCTACGGGTGCAATGTGAGTTCCTGCTCTTTTTGGCTTTTGCCATCGGTTTTGTCCAGCAAGAACCCAAAGGGCTCATTCCCACCCACCATTCAACCTCCTCAGCGGGAGCTGATTTTAAACCTTGCCAAGGCTCTCTCTTCCCTCTCCCTGTACCTTTGTTCTCAGCACTTTGTTCTTTCAGATCTCAAGTTTCCTTCTTTTCTTCTGGTGAAGTCACTCACCCCTGCCTGCCGCCAGGCCCCATGCCTCGTCTGTCTTTGGCCTGAGCTGTGGCTTTTATAAGACGGGCAGTCTGGGGTGCATGCACGTGCAGGCGTGCCCGTGTGCCAGCGTGCACGGCCTATGTGCGTGCAGGCATGTGTGTGCGTCTGTGCGAGTTCCCACTATGAGGGTCACCAGAACACTTAGGACACACGCATTTCCCCACACAGGGCAGCTTGCACTTACATAGTTTGAGGCCAGGTCCGGGTGGAGATAGTCGATCCCTGCGAAAAGACAAGAGCACAGGAACAATAGGTTAATACCTGCAACGTATCCTCAGGAAAGCTGCTCGAGAAGGCGCGCTCCTTATGTGCTGGCGCCAGGAGATGTGTGTGTGTGGGGGGTGAGCGCTGGGCCCCAGCTTCGAGTTTCCATCCCCGGGGGAGGGTGCTGCCCCGCCCACGTGGAGAGCCAGCGGCCACCAGATGTGTCAGAGGAGGGAAGCCAGTTAGAGCTTGAGGCCCCAGGATAACACTTCTGACATAAATGCCAGCTTAGTGACCCTAAGACGGATCGCTCAACAGAGAACTGATCTAAGAGAGATTTGTGGAAATCCTGACATTTCTAAAGCATCAACAGGCATTTCTTCTGAAATGAAACCGGTTCTGGGGAGGAAAAGTGATTATTATTTAACAGAGCCCGGACAGCAATGGATTAGAACGTTGCCTGGCACGGAAACCAGAGGAACACGGCTCGGCGAGAAAAGCCATTAGGCAAAGGGCAAGTGATTTCCCACGAGGTGTCCTGGGTGGGAGCTGGTTCTTGTCTCTGCAGAAGGCTTTCCAGGGAGCCTCCCAGCAGGAGTCCTGCACTTTCTCCTGGATGTGGCCCGTCTTGCTGTTGGTCCATGAGCACTGCTGGGTTCCATTAACACGTGGATCTCAGAAAGCACTGTGAAACTTCAAAGGGCAAATTGCAAAGCTCTCATCCAGGTCTGCAGAGCCATATAATCTTTGCAGCAGTGACATCAGAGAATCCAGCCCTCTCAGAAATCGGCTGGCTTCCTGTACTACCTAGCATCACGGTTATGAGTGTAGACTTTGGAGTCAGAGACTCGAGTTTTAATCACAACCACGCTGCCAACTGGCTGTGCGGCTTCAGGCAGGGTGCTTGGCCTCTCTGTGCTTGCTTTCTTCTCAACCTGGTAGGGGTGAGAACAGTGTGGTCCTATTATTCCAGTGGCATTAGTAATTCTATTGGGTTGCAATATTTGAAAGCCAGAAGCGTCATTAAGTCCCTATCATAGTGGTCACCTTCACTACTACATGCACACCGAGGCCAGGCCACATTATAGCTTTGTCCTGTGAAAAAGAACTTGTATCCAAATGTATATTTCTTTTTTTTTTTTTTTTGCGGTACGCGGACCTCTCACTGTTGTGGCCTCTCCCGTTGCAGAGCACAGGCTCCAGACGCGCAGGTTCAGGGGCCATGCCTCACGGGCCCAGCCGCTCCGCGGCATGCGGGATCCTCCCGGACCGGGGCACGAACCCGTGTCCCCTGCATCGGCAGGTGGGCTCCCAACCACTGCGCCACCAGGGAAGCCCCAAATGTATATTTCTAAAAGGAAGTTTTCCTTTGTTTTTCCTGGTTACACAAGTAATTTCTGGACTGGGAGTCACTGTGCTGCTGATGTTTTCATGTTTTGACATCAGAAGCAATTGCTGTCCTCACGCTGCTTGTGAGACTATAGCCAGGCCCTTCCCCCTCACCATCCTCCTCTCCCCTCCCCAAAGCGGCAGGAGGACAGCGGTCAGAAGATTTAAAGGCTAATATTATAAAAGTTTTAGACCTTTGCTCTGGACCCTGATTCAGAGATGGTCAGTGTAGGCTGTGGGGTGGAGTTGGGGATAAGCACAGGCTACGAGATCAACAGATCAGTTCTGTCCAGGCTCAGACACTGTAATATTTGTGTGGCTTTGGCCATATAGCTTCTCTGAGCCTCAGCTTCCTCATCTTTGAAATGGGAATATTGTCTACCTCGCAAAGCAGTTTTCGAGGTTGGAGCCGGTTCATTGAAAGTGTTTAGCTTGCAGTAAACACTTAATAAATTACATTTCTAGCATCCTCATTAGAACCTTAATCTACCACATTTTTAGGGTTCTGTGGGTGGTGCAGATGAGCAGAGATATTTGAAAAATCTACTTGGTTTTAGAGTGCTGTGTTGAAATTAAATTTTCCTATACGTTTGTGGAAATTGGTTACATTTTTTGAACTCATTATTAGGCAAAACATTTTATAACATACAGATGAGTTTAAAAGATACAGAGAATACTTTTTTTTCTTAACAGGGAGTCAGTTTTTAAAACATGGCCTCAAGTTCTGATCATGCAAGTTATTTAGGAAAGGAATTTTCTAAGAGGCAGTAGTCTCTTCTCTGTGATGGGAAATATTAAAGCAAAGAGATAATTTGAAACCAGAAGGAAATCAGAATGAAAATAAGATAAATTTAGCCTAATTAAAATAAAGGATCTTTAATTAGGTTAAGTGGAACACTGAATGTGAAGTTAGAAGAGATACAGACTTTGGTCTGAGGAAGAAAATATTCTTGATAGATTAAGGATGATAGACATGACTCAGAAAAAATAATAATGAGCTAAGCATAAAAATAATAACCTGGCAATTAAATAGTATTTCAATATTTTTGTATATATGATTATCTTTGAAGGTGGAAGTCACTGAATACATCTTCTTAATCAGTTTGTTTATTTTTCAGTTCTTGTATTATTAGCGTATTCACTCTTATTTTCATTCACTGGTTTATTTTCAGCAATGAAAGCCAGATGCTACGTAGGTCCCGGAAAAACACAATTTAGATACAGAACCTGAGCTGTACAACCATCTAAGCCTCACAGTCTACAGGGGGCACGGACTCATCACCAGCCAATCAGAATGCACACAAATGACAAATACTTGGTTATATTTTTGTTCATAAACCATTAGTATCTGTCATTAGTTTGCAAGTCTAACCTACAACAGTCCATATTCTCAAGAATCACTGGCACCTCTGGAGACCTCAGGGCATCAGTGAGCTCCATGTACATATTCTTAGTTACAATGCTAATAGTTCAATTGAGATGTATAACATCTCTGGACTCTAGCCTTCCGATGACCCCCACCCAGACAACACCTGACCTCAGCTGCACGAGAGACCTCAAGTGAGAACTGTCCAGACTTTCTGAATTCCTGTGCCACAAATCTTATGAGCAAGATAAATAGTTACTTTAAGCTGCTAAATATTGGAGTCACTTGTTACACAGCAATAATAATGGGGACAGACACCCTGCTGGACCTTCTGGGGCCTGCAGAGCCCAAGGTTAGGGGAGAAAACACCGCTTTTCAGCATATGACAGAGTTCTAAATCTCCTGGAAGGCTGTGGGTGACTGTCTGGCCCTGAAACTTGTACCTCTGCTTATAAGGATGAGGCCCCATCACAAAGTCTCACCAGGGAGGCAGAGCCACAGGGTGGGTTTCAAGCACTGAAGATGGTGGTGAAGATTAGTTTGGGCAATTTCTTCTCTCCCTAAACCTTAATTTCTTCATCTGCAAAATGTGGATAATAATAACACAAACCTTAGAGAATAATTATGACTGTTTCCAAATGTTAAGTGGAGCCTAGCACATAGTACTCACGAAACGCTAGTTTTTATTTTTACTTCAGCTTGAAAACTCTCTCTGACCCTGCCTCACTGGCCTTCAATCTTACTTCCTTCACTCCAACAGCTAAAGGCCTTGACTCACGCCTTCACTGACCATCTTTGACCTCGATAGCCAGCGCCCGTCCTGGGGCTGGGTGACTCCTGTCTATCGCCGAGTCTCATTACGGCCACATCCTACTTTCCAGGTTAAGTTCCCAACACCAAACAATTCCATCACAACAAAAGGGATGAGTCGTCATCATTAAGCAGGGTCCGTGCTGACATCAACATGCCCAGAATGTCAGCGCAGACCCTTCAGAAATTCTTTCTGCCCTTTTGGCAACAGTTAGCCATGGAGGTTCTTTCCCAGAGGTATGTAGGGTGTGGCAGTCACACTGGGTTGCACCTAACGAAAGCACCTACATGAAAGCAGTGAGCATCTATCAAATCATTGGATCTAGCAGAGGGGATGATGGCTGAGTTTTTGAGCTGGGCAACCAGAGAGGGGTGAACGAGTATTAAAACTGTGCTTGTCCACAGATCGAACCTTCCACACACAGATCATCAACTATTTCCCACACAAGACAGGCTTATAAAATATGCCATTCATTTTGCTCTTAGGTCTCAGGGTCAGCATCCATGTGTGTCTTTGACCTTGTTTTGGGGTGATGTCTTGCTGAGAGACTATCTGGGGAACGATTCCACACCATCCACGTGTGCAGGCAGCTGAGAGAGAAGAGGCAGCCCTGATACTCCCAGCTCATCATCTCTGCTTCGCGTCTGTGGGTGTTTAGGCAGAAGTGCCCCACCACATGGTGAGAGGCTGTGCGTCTGGACTTGCCCTTGCTGTGGCCGCTTTTGCCCCAGATGCGCTCATCTTGCTGTTCAACGCTGGGTTTGGAGAAGGGCTTAGTCGTCTTCTTTTCTTCAGTTATCCTACTGAACAAGCATGTGCCGGTTTCAAGATAGCCACAAATCCCTTGTCTCTCTCCACACCAGGAGGCAGGATCTATTGATATTTCTCCTCCCCTGGAATCTGGCTCTCAGACTGCTTATCCAGTGGCAAGGGGCAAAGCAATGCTTGACCATCCCAGGTTCAGCCTTTGAGAGGACTGGCAGCTCCTGCTTCTTGTCTTAGGATGCCTGTTCTTGGGAGCCCTGAGCCGTCCGTAAGAAATCCAGCCACCTTGCTGGGGAGGCCACGAGGAGCTAGAGGGAGGCCGAGCCATTTTAGCACCCAGTTGAGACTCCAGTTGACACTGGCCCCAGCTTCCTTCTTAGCCCAACTGTATGAGAGACCCCAAAGCCAGACTGTCCCTCTGAGCCTGGTCAACCCACAGAATGGTGAGAGTTAGCAACAGGGTGTTTGTTTTAAGCCACTCAGTTTTGGGGTGGCTTGTTCTGCAGCAGTGGACGACCAAAACAATGGGGAAGTTAGGAGTACAATTGAGGGGCAGAGGGTGCACTTTTTTTTGAATCTCAGAGGCCACTAACTCAGCAGGAGAAACAACATCAAACAGGAAATTCTGCTGAGACTTTGTAACGGGCTCGGCTTCTCAGGCCAGGAAATGTGGACCAGAGGCAGGTGACGCCCTCTCCTTAGCTCTCTTCAGAAGGGACGAAGAAAGGTCAGTCAAGGGGTCTGGAGTTAAAGAATCCTGAAACGGGCATCTCGGGGGCTGTTGGGGGTTCTGTGAGAGCACCGTGCCTCTCTGTGGCCACTTTTAAGGGTGCTTCTCTGGTCCCCCCACATCTGTGTGATGAAATGGTGATTACAGAGTATCCCAGGCAGGTTTCCCCCAAACCTACACACATCTTTCTCCTGGGTGAGCTGGGCTCATCCACGGTGTTTTCTAAGCCAAAGCATTAGGAAGGAGAAACAGGTAAGCTCTCCACATTGGCACACGCGCGCAAACACACACACACACAGACACACTCGTGGGAGCGCCTTTCTTCTTGTGAGAGCCCTGGCCACTGGAGAAAGCTTTTACATCCGTTTCAAAACATCTCACACCTCAGAAAACACTGCGCATTGTTTTTATGTTAATATTTAATGAGCCCACACAAAGACAGTTCTGATTTTAAGCGCGCTGACTCTCCTTGTTTTCCCATCAATCCTGCTTCAAAGGCTTGCTTTAGAGAACATCGTGTTCTTTGAGGATCTTGAGAAGAGAAAGGCTCCATTGTTTCATCTCTGTATAGACTTTATATGTAATTAGACCAGTAGTGCACAGTGGAGCTTTACGGAGGACCCAGACAGCTAACGACAGGCAAGAATACACCCGCGACGGGACGATGGCAGGGCAGAGATGCTCCAGGATCTTGGCAGAGCCAAGGCATGTGTAGTTAGAAACACAGCGATTCATCAAACCCATTGGTTTTCATATCACAAACTATAAAAAAGAAAGTTCTGCTAAATCTCTGCTGGGCAGGCGTGTGGGATAGAATAACATATTGCAGGGGGCATATATAGAAAAATGTCATCAGTTTGCTTTACAACGACTCATTCTGAAAGTAGCAATAAAGTCAAAATTCCCCAAACCCCAATCCCGTTACTAAGAAGCTGTTGCGGGGATCAGAGCCACACTGCCTGATGGAAATTTCTGGGATGATAGAAATGAAGTTCAGTTGAATTGTCACTAGCCCCATGTGGTTATTGAGACCTTGAAGTGAAACGAATGGGATCGAGGAATTGAATTGTTAACTGTATTTAGCTTTAACTAATTTAAACTTAAATGTAAATAGCCACATACTGCTAGTGGCTACCACGCTGGACAGCGTAGCTCTAGAGAAATAGATGGTAAATATAAACAGAAGCCGCTTTTTTTGTTTGTTTGTTTTTTTGCGGTGCGCGGGCCTCTCACTGCTGTGGCCTCTCCCGTTGCGGAGCACAGGCTCCGGACGCGCAGGCTCAGCGGCCATGGCTCATGGGCCCAGCCGCTCCGCGGCATGTGGGATCTTCCCGCACCGGGGCACGAACCCGTGTCTCCTGCATCGGTAGGCGGACTCTCAACCACTGCGCCACCAGGGAAGCCCAGAAGCCGTTTTAAAGTAAGGTATAAGCAGTGGCCCAATAAGAAATTACAGTTCAATGATGGTCAACTTTCATTAGTTCATTTAAATATTTTTAAACTTATTAATTCGATAAATATTTGTGAAGGGCATCCTCGAGCTTGAGGACCACTGATGTGGAGAAATGTGAGGATGTCGACACAGTATAGACGACCACGCCCAGCATCTGGCCATTCTGCCTCTAATTTGCATCTCCAAAACAATGAATCTTTTGTGTTCCAAAGGTGTGCAAAGACACACTTGCTTCCAGGTGATGTACAGCCTTTGAAATACTCACCATCGTCCATAATTCCAATGGTAACACCTTTCCCTGTGTATCCCAGCTCCCAGGCTTCTGCCACATTCAAGTCGAGGCCAGGAGTACCATCAGCTTGCCCGGTATTGATCTGGTTCAGGAATTCCAAAGCAGAGAATCTTATGAGTTTGGTGTAGGTGGTAAAGCACCTGTGTAAACGTTTACTTGCCACACTCCTCAGACACCTGGTATTCCAGGGCCAGATAAAGGGCAACATCTTCCATGAAACAGTGCTTTGGGGTGTTTTCCCATCCACCTCTTCTAGTCTTCTCCCTCCATTTTTTTGATATACACAAAATCAATGTTTTCTGTTTCACAGAAATATGCAAACACAGTTTCAATCTTCCTATCTCTTATGACTAGATCATTATCTTTAAACTCCTTAGAGTCAACATTGCAAGAAACCCTCCGCAATTTAGAATTAAATGCTTGCTCTTGGAGCTCTTTATTTATCCCTCACTTTCAGAATTTAGTGCATATTGTCTCAGATTATTCTTATTTGAATGTAATTTCCTCACTAAATAACAATATTCTTTACAAGAGGGAGCATGTTCTATTTATCTTTGTAATTTCAGTACCACCACACCGAGTCTTGCTTAAAAATATTTGTTGAACTGAATTAAAGAGAGTTGGCTCAACTTTGGTGCATGTTCTAATGCAAAAAATAAAAATGCCTTCCCCCTAAAACATCAAAAAAGGAAGGAAAAAAAAGGAAAATTCCATACAAATATGTTCACTACCCTCTTTTTATGCTTTTTTGTCCTGTGCAGGTTTTCTCAAAGATAAATCATAAAAAAATAGCGAAGTCAGAGCTTGTACTGGTAGAAGCCCATAGTAATGAGCTGGCTGTTACCGTGTTGCTGAAACATTGTGTGAATGTCATTAGTTCTCTTTATAAAAATGACTGCTCTTCCCCTTCTAGGCACATGCGAAGATGACACCTCTCCAACCCCTGGGAAGCTAGAACCACATGACTGGTTTTGGGCATTGGAATGTGAGCTCATGAACCATTTGTCACATCCAGGCAGGAGCTTTAAGAGCCAGAGTGTGATTTGCCCCTTGCCCTCGTTGAGATGCCCGTGAAAGCAGGGGTTGGGATGCAGCTGAGATGGAGCTCGGGTCCCAGGGGATTACAGAGCATTGGCTGTGAAGCACGAGTGAGAAACAAGCTTTGATCCTGTTAATCCACTGTGATTTGGGGATTGTTTGTTATTGCAAGAAACGTAGCCTGATCCTAATACACATAAGCTCATTCAGTTATGCAGATTGGATTTGTAGAATTCCATGCCCCAAAGCGTAAAGCATAGTCAAGCTCTAAGCCCCAAGAGGGAAGTTGTGATGCATTCCTACAATGGGCAGTTTATAAATTATAAACATTTATAAATTAGTCACTCCTTTCCCTTCAATATGCCCCGCAGTTTGGGTTGGTTTGGAGACACTGAGCCCCTTTTAAACATAACCAACTCACCCAAATAGATCAAGAAGGACTGCTGGTGTGTGAGAAAATATTCACTTCACCAGGCAGATGGGGTTTCCATCGCTAGCACCGAGTCGGGTGCTATCAATACCTATCAGCTAGTACCGAGTGCGGTGTTAGCTGACATCCCACAGAATCATGAGGAAATAGAAACCCATCTTCTATCTGAAGTTCCAAGCTGAGAAACATTAGGAATGATACCGAGATGCTTACCAGATACCACTGCTTCGTAAAAAGAGGGTCGTTCATGTTGATGTAGATCTCGTTGATGTCTCTATACCCTCGCTTTTTTCGGTTGAACCCTTCCTGTTGCAAGGCCCTCTTTACCTGGAATGACAATACTGGCATGTTACCTGAACACCCCTCTTCTGGACTTCATTTCTACAAATTCAAATTCTATTTGTATAGAATGTGTTGGGGTTTTTTTTCCTCAGCAGAAACCAAGTTCATTTCATGCACATTCTTACTTTATGATTATTTTCCAAGATCATTTACTTCTGCTTGTGCTCAACAAAGAGGCCTTGGGGATGGCTCAAAGTGAGTGTCCTTAAAATAAGAAGGAGATGGAGAAAAGTATTCTCAAGGGAGATGAGGCAGTAGGGGCATTAGTGAACTAAAACAGTGAAGCACTTCTATTAAGGAAAGGAATGTGGATTCATAAAGGGAAACAGTGGAACTGGCACAGACTATCTTTCTGGAGGGCTTCCCAGCAACCATTTTGGGAATCGGCCAAAAACAAAACAAGAAAAACCTGCCTGACAAGCCAGCAAGTCCACAGCAAAGTTCTAGAAGGTAAGTGAGGGACCTTTGAAGATAAATTGATGCTGTCCTTGCAATGAGGACACTTCATGTTAGGACAGTCAGACAGAACCCCAAGCCCTTGGATGGAAATGAAACTTAGGAGCTGAATTAGGAGGCTCCTAGCAACAGCTGGGCTTTGTCCCAGACGGGACCCTTTCTTTCACTTGGGCAATACCTAGTTCATTATCCAACAGCTGTGGCTGAGCGTCTACACACTCAAGGACTATGCAAATGGATAACAGGGTGTGTGCTGGGTGCTTTTAGTTTTTTTAAGTTATATTTTGCTTCTGAACATTCATTTCTCCTTCTGCCAGGACTCCCCAGTGCATTTGGGAGATTACCTCAAGCCCACTGGGTTCTGTGTTAGTGGGAGTGAAATTCAAGGCACCAGCCTCCTGAGCCTCTCTCTGCCTCAGAGGTACCTCAATGGGTATCTCTCTTCTAGGGTATGAACCTTGGGAAAGTGATGTGAAGGCAGAAGGGACCCTTGGAGGCTATTTATCTCAGAGGCTCACTCACCAGGCTCTCCCCATAAAAGATCCTGGCCATCGCTCCCACAGCCCAGCCTGGAGCTCCCCCAAGACCAATGCATCAGCCTCCTGCAGACTGTGAGCTCCACGTCCCTTTCCAACAGATTCACTTTCGTTCACATGACCCAGAATCAATTTCTGTTGCTTGCACCCACAAACTCTGACATGGGATGAGGGAAAATAGAAGACTCCAAGTCAGGAACAAAGGGACTACAGAAGTGGCCGATAACCCTCCCCTTCCTTGCTACCCTGGAAGGCGGGGGAGGCTGTGGGAGAGTAGTTCCTCTGTGCTTCCCTGCTCCACATGCAGATGCCGGAAGGCCCGGGGCTCATTTGCAGAAAAACTCTAAGTCTACGAGAAATTCTACTTCTAGAGAAGTAGTGGGTATGGCATTTGCTCTGTGAGTTCTTTGAGGGGGATTCCAACAAGAGACATTCATTGTGGCAGAGTTAACCCCTGCCCCCTGAAAGAAATAGCAAAGTAATTGGAAAAAATGGGATGGATGGTTATTTTTATAATGTCACAAATCTGGGCACAACTAATGTCCGTCAAAAGGAGATAACTGATGATGCAAATATACCTACCCATATATGTATGTGAGTGTGTATACACGTGTATCTTCTGAGAAGCAGATGCCAAGAGGAGATTAAATGTGTAAGGATTTTGTTGGGAGAGAAAACACAAGGAAGTGATGCAAGTTTGACCCCATAAAGAAGAGAGTGAACAGGCAGAGTCCAAGTGTCCTCCACTGCCCGTCCACTGCCCCATCGTCTGAGGCAGGCTTGGCAAGCCTGCTGGGGATCAGAGGCAGCTGCTGGAGGAACCCTGAGCCTCTCAGGGTAGAACTGTGTCAGCACACTTGCATCTTCCACCCTTGGCTGGAGCAGCCGTGGAAAGTGTGGCCTGTGGTCAACACAGTGCTGGCTTTCAGAGGATGGCAGCTAGGGGCCCTGAGGTCACAGGTCTACAAGGTGTAGTCTCACAGCTGCCACCATATATATGCGCATGTATATATGTTTTATATATAATATATATATGCTTATCTATGCGTGTGTGTGCATTCATTAATGTACAACATTTAAAATGTTGGAGTAAATGTAGCCCTTGTTGGAGCCCTGGGGGGGCCACCCCAAATTGTGCCTCAATGGCATATTGATTATCTATTAAAGTTACTTAAGAAATGGCCAATGCAAGAGGGACACTCTGACCCTCCTTCCTGCCTCCCTAGAAGCAGGAAATAAGTCTCTCATATGAAAGGTGCACTCCCTGCAACTGGAGGTAGAAGAACACCCTATCACCAGAGACAGGGAATTCAAAGCCAAGGAGCCTGTATAGACAAACCTTCTTACTTCTTTCATTCACTACCTCAAGCCCCAATTCTGTTTAGATTCTTCACTAATTGGGCACCCAAAACCTGAATTTCTTCGTCCTGTCAATTTTTCCCAAATTTATTGTTTCTTTGTCTAAAAAGTATAAAAGCTTCTATGAGACCTGCATGTGCATGAATTAAATTGTGTTTCTTTTTCTCCCGTTCATCTGTCTCATTTCTGTGTATTATTAGTCCAGCCATAAGAACTCAAGAGTCGTAGGGAGGAGATTCCCCATCCTCCACATTCTCAACCTGTAAAGAACCACAGCATGCCCCCTCAAAACTTCCTGTTACTGTGGAAGCAAGTATTCAAGCACCTTGGGAAAGAAGGAGCCGGAGCTGGCCGTCCATCCTGAATTCGCAACTTCCCATTTCAGTCCCACAACCAAGTCTTTACCTGCTCTGCTTACGGATGGGAACCTTGCCTGACTTCCCCAGAAGGGTCCCCATTATACTGGACTCATGTTGGAAAACTCCTCCACAAGTTGTTCCCAGCAGCGTAAGGACAGGAAGACTTATCTCAGATTCCATCTTTTCCAATAACGGTGGAGGAATGGCTATTACAATACCACTCCAAACTCAATTAGACCAAGTGCATTCTAACGAAAGGCTGTTTAAATTCATTTCCATAAAATTAATTTTTAATTCCATAAATTAGGTTTAATGGAAACCAGTGATGCTTTGGGAGGTTGTGCTCCCTGGACAGCACCCTCCTTGCAACTCAGAAGCACCAAAGCGTGACTCAAGGGTCTGCCATTTTGCACCTCATGTTATTAAAAATCAGGAATCCTAAGACACTGCAGAGGGCTTTCTGAATCCTGTCTTCCATGAAGATCACAGTTACAATTCCAAGAGAGATGAACACCTTTAAGACACATATTTTTACTTGTTACACACAAAAAACTGGAGAAGAGTGTTCTCCTCCCACAATGATGCTATGTACTGCCATCAGTTGTTTTCATTTTTTTGGGTTCTTGTCCAACCCTAACTTGCATTTTAACCTAATTTTTACATAATAGTAATCATACTATAGATAAAATTGTGTATCCTTTCTTCATTAAGTGTCTAATCGTAGAAATTTTAATATGTTGCTACATAGCTCTCATCTTTTATTTTATTTTTCTGGCCGTGCAGCAGGTGGGGTCTTAGTTCCCTGAACAGGGGTAGAACCCACACCTCTTGCAGTGGAAGTGAGGAGACTTAACCACTGGACTGCCAGGGAAGTCCCTCTCATCTTTTAATTTTTAATGACTACCTAAATATTCCATAGAGGAATGTACCATAACTTACCCAACGAGTTTCCTCTTCCTGGTCATCTGGGTTTCTTTCTATTACAAGTGAAATTGCCAGGAGCTGAGGGATGAGGTTATAAACTGGTTTTAAAGGCCTCTGGGGAAGATTTCAGTGTTACAGTTCTATGTGTGATAAAGCTCTTAATGTCAAAGAAGTATTTCCAAGCATTTATAATCCTCCCTCACATTATAACTAAAAGGCCACTTTCATTCTCTTTTCTCCCTCCTCTGAATTGTGACCTTTCACAGACAATTCCTTTCACTACCGCTTAGATATAGTACCAATGACATGCATACAACTTAACCATAGCTTCTTGCCTTCTCAGAAAAAACAAAAAACAAAAGTAAAAACCATACAGCTAGCTTCAGTAGAATTCTCCCCCAAGTTGGCCCACTGACCTAAAATTTTTTTTTTTTTTGCTGTATGCGGGCCTCTCACTGTTGTGGCCTCTCCCGTTGCGGAGCACAGGCTCCAGACGTGCAAGTTCAGCAGCCATGGCTCACGGGCCCAGCCGCTCCGCAGCATGTGGGATCTTCCCGGACCGGGGCACGAACCCGTGTCCCCTGCATCGGCAGGTGGACTCTCAACCACTGCGCCACCAGGGAAGCCCTGACCTAAACATTTACACAAATAAAAAATATAAGAAAGCAGGTGTGTGTGTGACTGGGCATTATTTTATTAAAAATGAACAGAGGGATATTCTACAATTCCGGTTCAAATTTTAAACCTGAATTTGACACATGTGCAAACACAGATTTTACCCAAACAACACCCACTGCCTTTGCTCTCCTGGTGTCTCTCCTTAATTAAGAATTTTTCAGTCAACAAACGTTTTTGTGCATCTACAGTGTGCTAGATACAGATGATACTAGGGTGAGGAAGACACCACCTTGCATATTGGCATACTATTTTATAACTTATGTTAACAAGGTACTTTCCCTACATTTAGCCTTCTCAACAGAACTGTGGGTGGGTATGGTTACAGTTGAGGAAACGAAGGTTCAGAGACCGTTGTCCAAAAACTGAAAACACAACAGTCACCCAGGTTGATCAGTTCTAAATGCCATGAACTTTCCACTAAAGCACGCAGTCTCTCCCTAAGGCACGGAACACAGTCAACCTTCCTGCATCTGGGACAGCATAACTTCATAAAACTCTCTAAGGATCAGGGCTGGGATCACTTCCCTGCTGGGCTGATAATTAAACAGGTGCTAATTAGCACTGACTGTGCAGGGCCAGGGAGGGGCCAGGAGAAGGGGGGGCAGTCCAGGGTGCTGCCTCCAAAGGGCGTGCAGAACGTCTTGGCTTGAAGTGAGCATGAGAAGAAAAACCACAAAACACAGAACTGATATGTTGCTGAGAATACTGGTTTATGAAATCTGTGATGCTGTCGCTTGTATCACACTATTCTTTTCTGTATTACTCAGAATTATTTTGTTTACCACTATTATGCGTTGACTTAGTCTCCCTAAAAGATATATTGAAGTCCTAGCTGCACGTAAATTCAATGAAGATAGAACATGCCCTCACACCATGCACAAAAATAAACTCAAAATGGCTTAAAGACCTAAATATAAGACAAGACACAATAAAACTCCTAGAAGAGAACATAGGCAAAACATTCTCTAACACAAGTCATACCAATTTTTTCTTAGGTCATTCTCCCAAGGCAATAGAAATGAAAACAAAAATAAACAAATGGGAGCTAATCAAACTTACAAGCTTTTGCACAGCAAAGGAAACCGTAAAAAACAAAACGAGACAAAACGAAAAGACAACCTATGGACTGGGAGAAAACATTTGCAAATGATACGAACAACAAGGGCTAATTTCCAAAATACATAAACAGCTCCTACAACTCAACAAAAAACCCAATTAAAAAATGGGCACGGGCTTCCCTGGTGGCGCAGTGGTTGAGAGTCCGCCTGCCGATGCAGGTGACACGGGTTCGTGCCCCGGTCTGGGAAGATCCCACATGCCGCGGAGCAGCTGGGCCTGTGAGCCATGGCTGCTGAGCCTGCGCATCCGGAGCCTGTGCTCCGCAACGGGAGAGGCCACAACAGTGAGAGGCCCGTGTACCGCAAAAAAAAAAAAAAAATGGGCAGAAGACCTAAAGAAGACATACAGATGGGCAGTAGGCATATGAAAAGATGCTCTACATCACTAATTATTAGAGAAATGCAAATCAGAACTACAATGTGGTATCAATTCACAGCAGTCAGAATGGCCATCATTAAAAAGTCTACAAATAACAAATGCTGGAGAGGGTGTGGAGAAAAGGGAACCCTCCTATACTGTTGGTGGGAATGTAAGTTGGTGCAGTCACTATGGAACACAGTATGCAGGTTACTCAGAAAACTAAAAATAGAATCAACATATGATCCAGCAATTCCTCTCCTGGGCATATACCCGGACAAAACTGTATTTCAAAAACATACAAGTACCCCTATGTTCATAGCAGCACTATTCACAATAGCCAAAACATGGAAACAACCTAGATGTCCATCAACAGATGAATGGATAAACATGTGGTATACAATGGAATACTACTCAGCCATAAAAAAAGAACAAAATAATGCCATTTGCAGCAACATGGATGCAACTAGAGATTATCATACTAAGTGAAGTAAGTCAGACAGAGAAAGACAAATACCATATGATGTCACTTATATGTGGAATCTAAAATACGACACAAATGAACCTATCTACTGAACGGAAACAGACTCATAGACGTAGAGATCAGACTTGTGGTTGACAAGGGGGAGAGGGGGTGGGAGAGGGAGGGCCTGGGAATTTGGGGTTAGTAGATGCAAACTATTACATTTAGAATTGATAAACAGGGACTTCCCCGGTGGTGCAGTGATTAAGAATCCACCTGCCAATGCAGGGGACACAGGCTCAAGCCCTGGTCCGGGAGGATCCCACATGCCACAGAGCAACTAAGCTCATGTGCCACAACTACTGAAGCCTGCACGCCTAGAGCCCATGCACCGCAACGAAGAGTAGCCCCCGCTCGCCACAACTAGAGAAAGCCCGCGCGCAGCAATGAAGACCCAAAGCAGCCAAAAAACAAATCAATTTAAAAAAAGAAAAAAAATTTTTAATTGCAAAAAAAAAAAAAAGAATGAATAAACAACAAGGTCCTACTGTGTAGCACAGGGAACTATATCCAATCTCCTGGGATAAAGCATAATGGAAAGGAATATTTAAAAAAGAATGTCTATATGCGTAAAACTGAGTCAATTTGCTGTACAGCAGAGATTGGCACAGCACTGTAAATCAACTATACTTCAATTTTAAAAAATATGGAAAACAAAATATGTTGAAGTCCTAACCCCCAGTACCTCTGAAGGTGACCTGATTTGGGAACAGGGTTGGTGCAGATGTGATTAGTTAAGGTGAGGGCAGCCTGGGGCCCAGTGCGTCCTAATGCAGTGCGGCCGGTGTCCTCATAAGAAGAGGATGGATAGACACAGGAGGAAAATGCCACAGAAAGACACACTCACCCCCCCCCCCATACACACCGCCACCCCCATAGCCACACAGACACAGAGTGAAGCCACCTCTGGAGGGAGGAGGCACAGGGCAGACTTTGCTACTAGAAGCCAAGGAGCACCGGGACTACCAGAAGCCAGGAGAAGCAAGGGAAGGGCCCCAGCCAGAGATCTCCGGAGCACAGCCCTGCCAGCACGTTGATCTGAAGTCTGAACTGCTGGCCAGAACTGTGAGAGAGTAAATTTCTGTTGTGTTAAAGCCACCCAGTTTGTGGTACTTGGTTATGGAAACTGTTACAACAGCTAAGAATTAAACTACGTCCCAATGCCTCCTTCTTATTCGTAAGCTTCATTTGGTACGTAAAGTGCTCTTGTAGTTTCATTTGGACAAAGATAGCTTTTTACCATATGTCACTTCTGCAAACAAACAAAAGCAAAATGTTAGTAAAATAAATTGGTTAAGAAGTTCCTCAACTCCTTCACAGACGGTGTCTAACTCAGAGTTGTCCGTGTCTGTGTTTTCCTCCATGCCATCCAGCACGTTGGTGGTCAGCCTTTCTTGAGAAAATGCTTCACTCTTGTCTCCAGGATTTTCCTCCAAGCTGCCCACACCTATTCCACACGTTTTGTTGCACCAGGGGAGGCAATGAACGTTTTGTCACTCTTGGCATTTGCAGAGAGCAGTTGTAAGATGCACTTCGGAATAGGTGGTGTATGATAGTTTTTGCTTTTCTAGATTTTCTGACGGTAAACTTTTCTTTTTTAATTTAATTTATTTTATTTATCTATTTTTGCCTGCTTTGGGTCTTTGCTGCTGTGCGCGGGCTTTCTCTAGTTGCGGCGAGCGGGGGCTACTCTTCGTTGCAGTGCGCGGGCTTCTCATTGCGGTGGCTTCTCTTGTTGTGGAGCACGGGCTCTAGGCACATGGGCTCAGGAGTTGCAGCACACAGGCTCAGGAGTTGTGGCTCGTGGGCTCTAGAGCGCGGGCTCTAGAACATAAGCTCAGTAGTTGTGGCACACGGGCTTAGTTGCTCCGCGGCATGTGGGATCTTCCCGGACCAGGGATCGAACCCATGTCCCCTGCATTGGCAGGTGGATTCTCAACCACTGCGCCACCAGGGAAGTCCTGATGGTAAAGTTTTGAGTGGTTAATCACAGTGGAACTTCTCTCAGTTTGCCTCACCCCAGCACTGGAGATGCTAAGAAGTGGACTGGGAGACAGTCGTCTATGGGGGCGATGAGGTTTTGCGGGCAGAGCCCTGGATCGGGGTTAGGAGCTCTGGGGTAGGCCTGAGGTGTAGCCACAGACGTGGGTTTGAAACCGGCACCTGCCCCTAACCCTGTGTCTTTGAGCATCATAGCGATCTTTCTGAGACTCAGTTTCCTTACCCCTAAAATGGGAATCATAATTACCTCTGAGTGTTGTTTTGAGAAATGAATCATGACAACTGCTGTGACACACCCAGCACAGTGCCCGGCACATGGCAGGTCAGGTCCCACAAATGCCAGTTCCCTCGGCCGGTCCTCTAGTCGGCTGTCCTGGACCCGGGTGCACATCAAATCACCTGAGAGCTTTAACAATCCCCACCCTCAGGCCACATCTGGACCCAAGCAGACCCTCTGGGGCTGGGGCCGAGCATCGAGGTTCTTCAGACTCTCCACGTGGCCCCGCCCTGCACCAAGGTTGACTCTGTCTTAGAGGTCGGTTTTCTTCCTCCGTAAAAGACCTGCCTCCACCTCTGGGAACTGTGATGAGGCTCTGGCCGGATGCAGGTTGTGGAATCCTCACTTGGTAAAGAGCTCTGCAGACGTGGGACTCGTGCCATCACCTTGCTGAAGGTGTCACCCCAAGGTGGGGCAGGGGGATGCCCACTGCCCTCAGCCGGCACCCCTTCCACTGCCGGGCCTGGCTCTTCCTCCCTTTCTTTCTGTGGAAGGATGGGGTCAGATTGGATCATTTATTCTCTAACTGGCCTGAACTGCTGAGTCACCGGGGTGAGCCGCTTCTTAAATTAAAAACTATTTTAAAACAGAGAAGTAGGAAAGAAGAAAAGAAAAAACATGATTTCCCCCTACCTCCCCATAATTCCTGTTGACACTAAAAAGAAAAAATAAGGTAGCATGTGTGCATGATTAGAAAATAAAAGAGGTACAGAAAGTTACATGATGGAAAGGGAACATTTTATCCTTCCCTCCTCTTCTCGGCTCACAAATAGCTCTCCTCAAAGGTAACTGCTGCTAATAATTTCTTGGGAGCTCTTCCAGGAAATGTTTATACATACGCTCTAATACATATATATAGAGAAAGAGGGAAATTTTGTTAAAATCAGTGTACTTAGCATGATCCTTTTACAGTGTAGTGAGTTGAATGTTCCCTCAAAATATATATCCCTCAAAAATTTTTTTTGAATTTTATCTGTCTATATCTATCTTTCATCTATCTATTGATCTATCTATCTATTAACTATCTATCTATCTATCTATCTCTCTATCTATCTATCATCTATCTATCTTTTGGGCTGCATGGTTTGTGGGATCTTAGTTCCTGACCATGAATCAAACCCGGGCCCTCAGCAGTGAAAGCATGGAGTCCTAACCACTGGACCGCCAGGGAATCCCCCTCCCTCCAAATTTTATGTCCACGTCCTAAACCCTGGAACCTGAGAATGTGACTTTATTTGGAAAAAGGGTCCTTGTAGATGTAATTATAGATCTTGTGATGAGATCATTCTGCATTATCTGGGTGGGCCCTAAATCCAATGACACGTGATCCAGAACAAGTATCCTTACAAGAGACACAGGAGAGAAACACAGAGGAGAAGCCTCGTGGAGGTGGTAGCGGAGAGGAGAGTGATGCAGCCCAAGCACAGGAACGTGACAACCAACAGAAGCTGGAAGAGGTGGAAGGATTCTCCCCCAGAGCCCCTGGAGGGAGCACTGCCCCGAGGACACCTTGATTTTGGACTTTTGGCCTCCAGGACTGTGAGAGACTAAATAGAAGTTGTTTTAAATTGCCAAGTTTGTGGAATTTGTTACGGTAGCCATAGGAAACTCATACAACGTAGCAAATTTAAAAGAGAGATTTATATATACACATACATATATACAATATCAATATATAATAACCACATGTTTAATATCTAAATATAGATATTATATAGTATATAACTAGCAGACTTACATATATAATACGTATATGTTATAATCTATATATTTCTACATATCTGTAGATATATCTATTGTAATATAGATATAATACCTGGTGGTATCTTTTAAATTTACTATGAAAGGATCATGCTAACTATGTATACTATGCTTTTTTTTTTTTTTTGATGAACATAATAAAGCTCTTATTTTTTTTCCACATCTTTATTGGAGTATAATTACTTTACAATGTTGTGTTAGTTTCTGCTGTACAACAAAGTGAATCAGCTATACATATACACATATCCCCATATCCCCTCCTACTTAAGCCACCCTCCCACCCTCCCTATCCCACCCCTCCAGGCGGTCACAAAGCACCGAGCTGATCTCCCTGTGCTATGCGGCTGCTTCCCACTAGCTATCTATTTTACATTTGGTAGTGTATACATGTCAATGCTACTCTCTCACTTCGTCCCAGCTTACTCTTCCCCCGCTGTGTCCTCAAGTCCGTTCTCTACATCTGCATCTCTATTCTTGCCCTGCCGCTAGGTTCATCAGTACCTTTTTTTTTTTTTTAGATTCCATATATATGCGTTAGCATACAGTATTTGTTTTTCTCTTTCTGACTTACTTCACTCTGTGTGACAGACTCTAGGTCCATCCACCTCACTACAAATAACTCAATTTCGTTTCTTTTTATGGCTGAGTAATATCCATTGTATATATGTGCCACATCTTCTTTATCCATTCATCTGTCGATGGACACTTAGGCTGTTTCCATGTCCTGGCTATTGTAAATAGTGCTGCAATGAACACTGGGGTCCATATGTCCTTTTGAATTATGGTTTTCTCAGGATATATGCCCAGGAGTGGGATTGCTGGGTCCTAGGGTAACTCTATTTTTAGCTTTTTAAGGAACCTCCATACTGTTCTCCATAGTGGCTGTATCAATTTACATTCCCACCAACAGTACAGGAGGTTCCCTTTTCTCCACACCCCTCCAGCATTATATATACTCTTCTTAACAAAAACTCTTTCATTCCCTTTAACAGATGCGTATTATTTCGTCATGTGGTTAAACAAAATTTCTTTATTTCGTCACCTGTCGAAGGATGCTCTGGTTGGCTGCATCTTTTGTCGTTGTTATTTTGCCATTCCACTGAGTGCTGCGGTGAATATCTACACACACAGAGAGGTGATGTTTTGAAAGTGTGTCATCAGGATAAATTATAAGCAGTGGGATCGCTGGGCTGATGAAGACAACTTTAACGTTTCATCAGGCAGTTACTGCCAAAATGCCCTCCAGAAAGTCTATAAACACATTGCATGCTCACTGACAGCACATCAGAGTGGGGGGAACTTTAAAAAACTATGGATCTCAGACACTGTCATGGGGCTATCCTGATCCAGGGGCCTGGGGTGCTGCCCGGGAACCTGTACTTTGAAGAGCTCCCAGGGGACTGGGCTATAGACCAGGGCTGAGAACTTCAGGAGGCTCCAAACTCCGAGGTCCCCTCTGGTTCTCTGATGCATCCAGAGATGCTTCTGTCTGGGGAAGCAGAGGTTCCGAGCATGGCCTCCCAGAGCAATCGTCTGGGAAGTTGTAAAACGAGTCCCTGCTGGTGGGTCATGGCCTCTGGGTTTCTCGAGCTTCCCAGGTGATTCTGAAGAGGCCCCGGGCTTGAGAAACAGTGTGCTGGACTCCTCTGCTCCCCTTTCTTCTCTCTTGACCCCGTCCTGACACAACAGAGACAGAGAACTGAAATCAAATTAAACTACGGCTGAGAGAGGGACAAGGTGCATCTATACTAAGCAACTTCAAGACTGCGCTCTCTGGAGGAGAACAAACCCAAATCCATAAGAAAATATTCGATTTACTCACTAAAAATTCATCTCTCCTTATTCATCTCGGGCTAGTTGCTGGGAGTGGGGGAGGGCAGTGTGGGGGGGTGGGCAGTGGGAGGAGTATCAAGAAGATAGCAAAGTTTCCAAAGAACATTGTTCTTTAAAAAATAATTAAAACCCTCTTAATTTGTGAGGTAAATTACCTAGCGTTTATTATGGACCGAGGACTTCCTTTCCCTGATAGGTTCAGACAAAACAAAAATAGCTCTTCCAGAAACATCCTGTGCAATACATCAGCTAGAACATCCGTGGGTGGACTTGAAGACGAGTCCACATGGGAGGCAGGATTAAGGCTGGAGCAGACGGACCTCTGGCCCCTGGCCTGACCATCCTGTCTGTTGTTACTCTCCTGGGGAGGAGGGGAAAGGACCCGTCCTTTCTGGTGTGTCAGCCAACCTGGAGAGAATCTGTCTTCCTCTTGTGAGATGCCAGAGGTGTGCTGGGGGGCTGTCCTTTTAAGATTTGAGCTGCTGGGGAGAACTGAAACGGATTGGGTTGGGCTTCATCTCACGGAAAGGACAGTACAGCTTGACTTCTATTTAGTATAAAATGTGGAAGAGGAGGCTGCGTGGCAATGTGGATGAGTTGGTCTTTGGGACAGGCAGGCATGGAGGCCCTGATGTACCTACTGTCTACTGCTGTGACATCTCGAGCAAGCTACAGAAACTCTTAAAGGCTCAGTTTTTTCACCTGTAAAATGGGGATGAGAGCTAATACCAACTCACAATGATGGAGGGCTGACTGTGTGCCAGGTGGTGTTTAGTCCTTTTCATACCTCATCTCAGATAGTTTTCACAACAACCTTGGGACGGGGGCGGGGGGCTAGGAGGGAAGGCATGAAGAAGTTAAGTGGTTGGAAAAGTCACACAGTTAACCAAGGGTGGAGTCATGAGTCAAATCTGTTACAGGCTGAATTATGTCCCCGTAAAAAAAATCATACGTTAACGCTGGAACCCCCAGTATGTCAGAATGTGATCGTTTTTGGAGAAAGTGTCTTTAAAGATATAATTCAGTTAAAATGAGGTCATTAAGGTGAGCCTTAATCCAGTATGGCTGCTGTCCACGGAGTGAAGACAGCCACCTTCAAGGCACGGAGAAAGGCCTGGAATAGGTCACTCTCTCATGGCTCTCAGAAGAAACCAACCCTGCCCATACCTTGATCTTGGACTTCCAGACTCCAGAACTGTGAGACATAAGTTTCTGTTGTTTAAGCTGCCTGGTCTGTAGTGCTGGGTTACGGCAGCCCTAGGAAACTCACACGTTGCCCCAGCAGACCTGTTGCACAGTCTGGATATACCCCTACTGTCCCAGGTGGTTGCTTTGCTCCTGCCTCATATTTGGGTTGTGGTGAGGGTGAGGCTCAAATGAGACAATGCAGACACACATCTGGCCCCTGGTATATACTCAGTAAACGCCAGCAATTGCTACCGGAATTATTGCCAGTGTTGTCATATTTCGGGCCCTGTGGAAGGATAGCAGGGTGGTGCCTTCCCTTGTTCCATCCTACCTCAAGCCAGGGTTGTCTTTTCCCAAAGCAGCCCAGAGAGTCTTTGATTCATTCTTTTTTTTAAAAAATTATATTTTATTTTTGGCTGCGTTGGGTCTTCCTTGCTGTGTGCAGGCTTTCTCTAGTTGCGGCGAGCGGGGGCTACTCTTCGTTGTGGTGCGCAGGCTTCTCATGGCGGTACCTCCTCTTGTTGCGGAGCACGGGCTCTAGGTGCGCGGGCTCAGTAGTTGTGGCGCACGGGCTTAGTTGTTCCGCGGCATGTGGGATCTTCTGGACCAGGGCTCGAACCTGTGTTCCCTGCATTGGCGGGTGGATTCTTAACCACTGCGCCACCAGGGAAGTCCCTGATTCATGCTTCTTGCTCTTAGCTAGTGGAAGACAAATCAAATTCAACATGGCAAGAGAGAGCAGCTGGAGTCCATTCCCATGTGTGTCCTGACAGCAGAAGTCCCCGTGCAGGAGAAGCACATCGCCACTTCTTTGCCTTCACCTTTCCAAGGCAGCACGTTAGCTCAGTGCTTGAACCGAGGAGCTGAACACAGCTCATCAAACGAGAAACCCAGAAAAGCCCTCATTGCTGGGGTGATGAGGGAGATTATGGAGGAAGGAGGCCATGGCTAAACTCAGATAGTCCAGTTCCTCGCTTTCTACGAACTGTTGGCCTTGGCTGTCAGGATCTAGAGATGGAGGTTTGGGGAGGGAAGACTTGACCCAGGGAGGTCCATCACAGGCAAGGAGGGTGAGAGCAGGCAGAGAACAGTCAGAGAGTCTGGCTGCTTAACGTCCTCCTGGAACAAGCAGGTGTGACTTTTTGAAAGTCCAATTATAGGCAAATCACAGGGCTTAACTTTTCAAAGAACAGGGAGTTAAGCAGCAATTATGGTTGAATGCACCGTATTGATTGCCCTCATTTAGAGAGGTTTGCCCGTCTTGAAAGAATGAAGACGATCAATTGAGGGGAGAGGATATGCCTTCGTGCCTCTGGCCACAGTTCCGGCCACTGCGTCTCAGTGACAAGATATTAACAAATTGCTATCTAACAACTAAAGCTGTATATACAAGCTATGCTACAAGATAAGTCGGTGTAATTAGGGAGGGATCGAAAGATGCTTCTAGTAGAGTGAAGGGCAGAGGCCACTGACAGGAATGCCTGTAGAAGGTAAAATTCCAGCTGGAATGTGTGTGTATCATCATGATCTCCATCTTCCTATAGCTCCTGTTTCCATGGTGGTGGGGAATGTCACGAGTTGGATTTAGGGGATTATATTACGGAAAAGGAAATTAAAAGACAGTAGGTGCTGTGCCAGATGTTGGGACAGGGATGGTTAGAACTGGGGTACATTTGAGAGGATGCCAGGAACCCCTAAATGCTGTCTGTGGCCACAATGACATGACCCTTTCAATGAGGTTCTCCTGAGAAGTGAGTGTGGAAAAGAAGCAAAGCAAGTCTAAGTCGCTTTAATATATTAATAGCTTTAGGTATTGATGCAGAGCCTGTTGGCCAGGTGCACGGCTCTGATTCCCGTTGCAGGTGGGTAGAAGGACCTCAGTCTAACAGAGCAGTCTCCTGGGAGGTCAAATGGTGGGGTGGGGGGGAGGACAGGGAGAAAAGAGGAGTGAGGCAAAGGCTCTGCCCTGTCCACTCCAGGTGTGGCCCCCTCCGACTGTCCTCACACACGACCAGCACACTCAGTGCTCCAGCTTCCTAGAAAGGCACCGGGAGAAAGAGGTGAAGAGAGGCCAGCAGGGCCCATAGAGAAAGTGCTCACGGCACCCAGGTGCGAGTGAGTGGCTACATCCCCTGCAGAGCCTCCAGTGTGATGCTGGTACATGGTCCAGTTCTGCTAGTGGACCAGACAGAGGATACTGGGTAGGATGTATTCAGGATATCCCTGTTCTTTGCTGGACTGAGGGTTCAAGAGTGTGCTTCTGGAAGGAATGGGTGAATCTGACTGCATATGCAATGCAAGTTTCATTAACCACGTGTCTACTGCTGGTAAGCCTCTTTAGGCAGAGCTACAATGTCAAGGGCACCTGGCTTAGACCTGTAGGTTAGTTACCTTCACTTTGCTTCCATGATCGCAGGGTACTAATGGTACCCCAGCCCAGCTGCTGCCCCACAAATGTTTGTGGGGAAAAGGGGATGGGGGGAGTGTGGGTGATACAAAGTCATGGCTCTACCTAAGTGCTAAAGACCATGCAGTGTGGTGCAGTGAGCAGGCACTAGACTCAGAGCCAGAAAGAACAGGGTTCAGTCCTGGCATGGTGGTTCGCTTCTTACTTGTGTGTGTTCTGAGGTAGGTCCCTCTAGGTCTCCGAGTCATGATTTCTTCATCTAGGGCAGAGATGTTTTTGTAAATAAAGTTTGTTAAATGCAGCGGTGCCCATGTGTGTACATCCTGCCTCTGGCTGCTTTCACTGCAATGGCAGAGTTGAGACCACAAAGCCCACACGCCTAAAGTAAGTGCTCTCTGGACTTTTACAGAAAGCCTGTCGACCCCCGATGTACAGCGTGGAGATGATGGAATTCTTGACCAGACAGGCTAATGGTGAGGGTCATGTAAAATAATCTTTCCTTGGTGGGCACTACGAGGCATGCAATAAGTGTTACTCTCTATAACTAGGATGAATAATATGTTTTCGGAATCTGTCTCATCTATGAGAGTGGAAGCAGCGGCAGAATTCTGAGTAGTGGCGCAAATGGTGTGATTTGAGGGGCACAAAGAAACCTTCTGGGGGTGATTCAAATCACCTACCCTGAGCACAGGCACACTGACTCAGTTCCAGCCACGAAGAGTTAAGCTTTAATTTTAAGCCTTCATCATCCAGGTTGATTATGGAAAAGATCTGGAAAACAAGCCCTCTGGGAAAGGCAACACATCCAGGTGTTACCATTTACCAGCACTTGTGCATGAACTCATTAATTAGACGGCTTTTCTCAACGATGCTGGTTGAGATTGGTGCAAGGAAAGAATGGGAGTTTACGGAGACGTTTGTGGAAATTCTTAGGCAGTTTCTTGCAAGCCAGGGAGAAGTGCTCACCGAAAGCAAAAACAAAGGATCCAGGGCTTAGAACTGGGTGCACCTGGAAGAGGGAGGATTAAGATAAAGGAGGAGGGCTTCCCTGGTGGCACAGTGGTTAAGAATCCGCCTGCCAACGCAGGGGACACGGGTTCGAGCCCTGGTCCAGGAAGATCCCACATGCCGCAGGGCAACTAAGCCTGTGAGCCACAACTACTGAGCCTGCACTCTAGAGCCCAAGAGCCACAACTACTGAGCCCGCGACACAACTACAGAAGCCTGCACGCCTAGAGCCCGTGTTCCACAACGAGGGAAACCACGGCAATGAGAAGCCCGCACCGCAATGAAGAGTAGCCCCTGCTCGCCGCAACTAGAGAAAGCCTGTGCACAGCAACAAAGACCCAACACAGGCAAAAATAAATAAATTTATTAAAAAAAAAAAGATAAAGGAGGAGAGTGGGCAGTGAAAACCCTCTCGGACTTGTTTGCTTCTCTGGACATCCTTTGCGCCTGACGTGTCTTCAGCGCAGGATACGCTTACTGATTATTCGCTATGACAAAGCTTGTATTGTTTCTTCATAACTTTTTCAGTGGGGGAACAAACCAAAAAGCTGTCTTCTAGAGAGTATAAATGGATTCTTGAAAATTCACAATCTCCTTTTCTGAAACTCACACATGCTAAATAAAGGTTTGACTTTTGGATTAGGACCATAGACAAAAGAGTTCAGGAAGAGAGAAGATTCCCTTCCTCTTCTTCCTAAAGGACATCTATTTTTTTTTTTTTTCCGCAGTACACGGGCCTCTCACTGTTGTGGCCTCTCCCGTTGCGGAGCGCAGGCTCAGCGGCCATGGCTCACGGGCCCAGCCACTCCGCGGCATGTGGGATCCCCCCAGACCGGGGCACGAACCCGTGTCCCCTGCATCGGCAGGCGGACCCTCAACCACTGCGCCACCAGGGAAGCCCAGGACATCTCTTTTTAATCTTCCTCAAAGGTTAGTCTCCTTGTCAACAGCAATGCCTTGTCAATTCTTTCCTCCTATCGGTATTTCATCAATTGCCAATGGAAAAATTCTGGGCTGACAGAGTGGAAAAGTAGACGTGTGTTGAAATTACAATTGGCGTATGTCTGAAATATTTGGGGGCTGGTTACTGTGCGTCCCCCGCACCAGGCGGCTGGAGAGTAATTCATACGTCAAGACAAGCGGCCCACGAATGACAAAACAGCAACAAGGCATAAAGGTTAGAGTGATGGATTCTTAAAACCCTTCTACTTAGGCACAGAGCACCTAGTGCCGAGCATTAACGAGTCCCCGAACGGTGATGCAGGACAAATGAAGAAAGTAATGAATTGACTTTGCAGTCGTGCTCCTGGAAGGTAGAGAAACAACCATGAGCTTAGATCTGCCCTCTGAGAAATGCCAGGGGAGAATAGCTTTTCATTCTGCAGTGTCTTGGTTTCCTATGGCCGCTGTAACACATCACCAAAACTCAGTGGCTTAAAGCAACATGAATTTATTCTCTTACAGTTCTGGAGGCTAGAAGTCTAAAATCAAGCTGTCAGCAGAGCTATATTCCTTCTAGAGGCTCCATTTCCTTGCCTTTTTTGCTTCTACAGGCTGCCTGCATTCTTTGGCTCATGGTCCCCTTCCTCCACTTTCTAAGGAAGCAACAGCGGGTCAAATTCTTACATGGTATCACTCTGACCTCCTCTTCTGCCTCCATCTGATAAAATCTTTGTGATGACCGGGCCTCTGGATAACCCAGGATAATCTCCCTATCTTTTTTTTTTTTTTTTTTAAAGAAGATGTTGGGGGTAGGAGTTTATTAATTAATTAATTTATTTTTGGCTGTGTTGGGTCTTCGTTTCTGTGCGAGGGCTTTCTCTAGTTGTGGCAAGCGGGGGCCACTCTTCATCGCGGCGCGGGCCTCTTACTATGGTGGCCTCTCTTGTTGCGGAGCACAGGCTCCAGACGCGCAGGCTCAGTAGTTGTGGCTCACGGACCTAGTTGCTCCGCGGCATGTGGGATCCTCCCAGACCAGGGCTCGAACCCGTGTCCCCTGCATTAGCAGGCAGATTCTCAACCACTGCGCCACCAGGGAAGCCCTAATCTCCCTATCTTAAAGGCAGCTGTTAGAAGCTTTATTTATCCCTTGCCATGTACCATAACATATTCATGGACTCTAAGGATTAGGTCGTGGACATCTTTGGGGGCCATTATTTTCCCTACCACATGCAGGAAGGGAGCTAATATTCATGCTGGGGAAGTGAGGCTGAGTGTTGACTAATTCTACTGAAGATACAGGGCTGAAGGCAGTTTGATGGAGATACAGAGCACCCAGAATTCTTCAGAAAAAGAAACAAAGCAGCTACACTGTTGGATGAACCACAGTGGGCAAAGTGCTGATGACAGTGTCTTATCTCGTGGTGAAAAGACAATAGTGGGGTAACTGGAACTGTTTCTGTCAACAGCTGATGCATGATACTAATTCAGAAGAATGGCCAGTCTGTGGGTGAGTATCTTCACCCCAAGAGATCTTAGCAGGTTGAACTGATTGGCTTATACCAACTAATCAAAATTTGACAGCACAAGCAGGTGTACGATGCTGTTCTTAGGTTAAAAATAATCCGCTGTACGATCACAGGAAAGAGAAGAGTGTCTTGGTGGGATGGTAGTGTTCTAGCGACGACCAGCTTAACATGAAAGAATAATAATAGTTAATGGGAAAAACCCGAAAAAGCAAAGTCAAACTCTGGGTGCTTTAGGAGAAGTAGGGTCCCAGATGAAGGACAAGGCAGATGTTTTTGAGACATCTGGTCCCGTTCTGTAGTCCACTTTCAGGAGGGCACTGGCAAATTTTGTGTCCAGAAGAAGGAACTAGAGTGATGACACACCTGAGAAACATCACATCTAGGAAACTGGAGATGAATATACAAAGCCAGCTCATGGGGTGGACTGCAAGTGGGGTTACTCAGACGGGGGGCTACTGAGAGTTCCAGATGGTGACCCCACCGGGCACAATCTTCCAAGGCCTGTTTCAGAAACTTTTACCAGTTGAACTATACTATTTGTATCCATTTACCCGCCTCTGACCTCCCACCTTACTTACAGGAGCGTATTCCTCTGCTCCGTTGATACTGGGTTTGGCTGTGTAAATTGCTCAGAACTTATGCTGGAAGAAGTCTACTTGTCCACTCCTGTACTTCTTGCCTTTCAGTCACGGCCATGAGAAGATATGCCCAGGGTGGCCCATTTTACTTCGGGAGCTGTAAATCACGAAAGCCCAGTGCCATCTGTGTGGGTAAAATCTTCTAGGAAGAGCCCTGGTGGCAGTGTATACAGTGGATTGCAATTTGTAACCACGTCGTTTGTTCAGAGTGTCAGAGAACTATGCAGGGAGGGTCAGAGGAGATTCCATCTCAATCCTGCAAGTCCTTTAGACATTGGAAATTTGGCAAACTTTGTGCTCCCAACACTTTATCACTTTAACTAATAGCTCCAAGGGCAACCCAACATTGAGTCAGCTGGCAAATGCTGGGTTTGGCTAGAGCTTATTTCATTCAGAAATAGCCATAAAAAAGAAAAAACAAAAACAAAAAAGAGTAACCCACATAGGAGAACTGGAAAGAAAAATACTAGGAAAAGGGAGGAAGGTAATGCTGAAGACTTAGGGAAAAGGATTGCACGAGAAAGTGACTCAGCATCAGCGCTAGAAGGAAATTCTTTGATACATTGATTAGGACATAAATCGAGATTTTCATGAACTAGATAGTCCACATCCATAAGACTGAGAGGAAAAAACACATCAAGACCAAAAAGTGAATTGTTGAAACATAGAACAACTAAGAGGATGCCAAACACAAAAGCAAAATGAAAATTTGTTTTGAAAGCAGCAAAGAGCAGAATTGACAATGCAGAAACAGATCAGTAATGATAAAGGTAAATTTTAATGGTTTTACCAGAAAGAGGTAAAAACATTGAAGAGAAAATTATCGATGTGTAGGACATAGAACAGAGAAACAGAGATTCAACATAGAAATTATAGTTAACTGGGGGGATGGGAATATTCCTGAATGCTTTCTCAGTAACAAATATTACTGACCTCTAGTGGGAATAATTTAAGGTCAAATACCCAGTTCCTGGTGCCCTGGAGGTCTCCATCTTTAAGGTACCTGTGTGTTTTCACTTCAGAAGCTTCAACTCCTTACTGAAAAGCCTCAAGAGGAGGAGATATGGGTGGGCTTTCTTGTCTTATTTGTGTTTATTGGTGCCAGCCTTTTGGGTGGGTATCTTGCTTAGGAATTTATGGCCAGAGAGCCATAGTTTCTGAGATCTAAGGGGAGGAGTGTGTTCCGTAACAGGCAGTGTCCTGTAGGGTGGATTACACAGATGTTATAAAGGACAAAGGTTGAGCCTCAGGTTCTAAGAGGTCCAAAGTGTTAACTGGAGACCCTTCCACTGCTGGTATTCGCTGTGATCACAAGTAAATTGAGCCTGTAGTCAGCACATAGCTAGAAGCTGCTTGACTCTTTTCTGCTGCTGGTCCTTAGACCTGGAGCAGTAACAGGAGGTGGGCAGCAGAGTGAGGTGCTTGAGCTGAAGGTCCCCAGTTCACCAGGGAGCCAGCTCCTCAGCTTGGGAGTGTTGCTAACAATATTCTTGTGGGGAGACAGCGTTCAGAGCCATTGGAAGAGACAGAGACACAAAGCAAAACACTTGAGTATATAAATGGAAAGGCAAGAGTCATAATGTGAGATCTATACTTAGCCATTTTCCAGGGAATATTTGAATTGCAGCAATAGAGACAAAGTCTCAGAAGCATCCAAGGAGAAAAAAAATACATATTAACCACAAAGGAATAAAAAAGTCAAACCAAGCTGGGCCTTCTCTGCAACACCAAATGCCAGAATCCAAGGAGGGAATGTAGACAGCTCAAGAGGTCAGTGTTTGTGTTTCAGCTACTGCCGCTGCATAACAAATTGCCCCAAGGTGTGGTGGCTTAAAGCAACCATTTCCTTACATTCACAGATTCTGTGGTTTAGGATTTTGGAGATGGCACAGGAGGATGGCTTGTGTCTGTGACATTATTTTGGGGTCTTGGCTGGAATGACTCAAATACTGGGTGTGACTCAAGGGCTGGGGCTGCCTGAGGTGTAAAGATGTTCATTCCAAAGACCAAATACTTTGTTCTCCAAAGTATTGTTCTTTGGAGATTCTCCTTTATTGTTTCTTGAGGCAAGTTCTCTAGGAATTGATATTGGAAACAGAGCCATTTAGAATCCCGAAGGGCCCTTCTCCACCCCTAGTCACTGATTTCCTTTACAATGGTGTGAGTTGCAGGTGATTTCTAATCTGCCTTCCTTTGGCTGCCTGGGGGGAACCCCTGGCTTTTTTTTTTCCTGAGCAGAGATAACCACACCTTAATTTCCCTGGGAGTCAATGGCAATATAGTGTCTATGGGTGGTTTCTTGAACTTCCTCTATATTAAAAAATTCTGGTTTATCTGTCACCACTGATAGACTAAGACAGACCTTCCTTATCATTTCCAAGGTTATTAGCAATTCTGCACTGACACCTGGGATGCATACCCCATCCTCAGAAGTGCACAGCGCTACCTGTCATTCCAGATGGGGGTGGAGCTTCGTTTCCATGGGTTGGTTGGGGATATTTTCCACGATGCCACTTCGTGAGTTGTATCATCAATTGGCAGGTAATGAAGTGTGAACAATGGTGTGTACCTTCCAATCTAAAACCAAAGCTGGGGAGCACCTGAATGTAACCAGCTTCATGGTCAGAAAGCCATAGAGGGCTTTGTTGCTCCTTACTTGACCTATTTCTACGTGGTCTGCCATTTGCCTGATGTTTGCTCAGCACCTGGTAAGCAAAGAGCTTTCAGAAAAGGTAGAAAAGAAAATCAATATCTCTGCCCATTTAGACACCTCTCACCATTCAGCTACATTCACACAGTGCTGGGGAGGAACGCAGGAGATCTGTGCATTGTAGGGACCTGGAGAATGCATTCAGTCAATTCATCTAAGCGATCGATGGATTAGTTGCTAGCCTGGATTCAAGAGACTAGGATTTTATAAAAGTGTGGCTTGAAGAAACTATACCATCTACCCGTGTTTCTCTCCTATAACTGCCGCTCTGACTGATGAGAAGCAGCACCCTATTATCCTGCTATGAGCCAATAATTATAAAAATCTCAACAATAACGCTAGATGCAAGATACAATTACTAGATGTCTAGTCATTTCAGCAATCTTATAATATGGTGTTATTACTGTGGCAACTTTAAAACATGTCTGTAAATTCTTCAATGGTCCTCTCATCAACAGGGAAGACCCATGTCCCTCCCTGTGCTCTGAGTGGGCTTGTGACCGATTAGACCAGTAGAACGTGGTAGAAGAGATGTTGTCTAACTTCCAGTACCAGGTCAGAAAGGCCACCTGGTCCTTTTGACCCAGGGAAGCCAGTTGCACGTAAGGAGGTCCAACCACCCTGAGGCTGCCATGCTGGAAGGTCGTGCACGAGTCCTCAGGTTCTGTACCCATGGGAGTGGCCCATCAGGCTGCAACCATGTGAGACCCCAAGCGGGAGCTGCTGAGCCCTTTCCAAATTCTTGACCCACAGAACAATTCTTGACCCACAAAACAATAAAACTGTGATTGTTTCACATCTCTAGTTTGAGGGTGACTTATTACACAGCGATGTTAACTGGAACAATTATCCACCACTTTACGAGTGAAGAAATTGAGCTTCACAAAGCTTCAGGAACTTGCCCCAAATCACACAATTTCAAAGTTGCCATTTTTTTTTTTTTTTTTTTTGCCAGATTTGTTCTAGTTTGAAACCAATGCCCTTGACTCCATACCATAATGCCTTTCTAATTAGCCAGGTAATTGCAGGGGAAACACAATACCACTGAGAATGTGTGAATAAAAAATGAAATCTCGGGCTTCCCTGGTGGCGCAATGGTTGAGAGTCCGCCTGCCGATGCAGGGGACACGGGTTCGTGCCCCGGTCCGGGAAGATCCCACATGTCGCGGAGCGGCTAGGCCCGTGAGCCGTGACCGCTGAGCCTGCGCGTCCGGAGCCTGTGCTCCGCAGTGGGAGGGGCCACAACAGTGAGAGGCCCGCGTGCCGCAAAAAAAAAAAAAAAAAAAAAAGAAATGAAATCTCGCTATTTTATATGCTTCCCTGAAGATCCAGTTGGTGGTGAAGATCTACATCCCAGGCCCACGAGTGTGTGAATGAAAAGTCCTGGTCACAGGATCCTAGGTCTTCTCTCAGGGCAAAAGCCTTGGACGCCTTCTCCCAGGTGTTGTGCTCCACCCCACACTGGCGCTTTCCTGTTGACTCCACCAGCTGGACATTTACCATCAGCTTCTCTGCCAAAAAGTCAGCCATCCCCCTTTCTGGAGGCAAAGGACCAACCATCACTGACCACCGTGGCCCCAGACACATCCCCCCAGGAGTCATTGCATTTGATCTTAGTCACCACACTGAGAGAGAAGTACTGCCACCCGCCTCTTGTGGATGCAGAAATCGGGGCTTAGAGAAATTAAGTGATTTGCTCCAGTTAATTGGTAAATTTTAACCCACAGTTTTCTGACTCATTGTACTGTGCTCCTTCTCAATGTCCTCAAAATACTAAACATTAAAAAATGAATTCAGTTCAGTGCTCCTGTGGTGCCTGACACTTCCCCATTCTGATGAGTCTGATGAGAAATATTATTTCCATGTCAGGGGTGTCTGGTACCTTAAGGCAAAGCTATCTCCTACCTGAAAACTTTCTCTGGAAAAGCAAAGAGCGCCCTCACCACTCCCTTCCAAACCCCTAACCGTGAGAGTATGCTGGCGGGCAGAGAGATTTCAGGCACAGGTGACTTGAATTGGTAAGTAATCCTGACAGGCTGTGTTCCCTCAGGCAAGTGATTTAACCTCTCGGGTTTCCTTTTCATCAGGTGTAAAGTGAGAGAGTGACCCAGATAAATTCGAACATGCTGTGAACTTCCAATGGATTCACAGCTATCTGGACTAGAGGGCATAAGTATATGAAGTGACTTATAATGAAGACACATATGGTAATAACAACGTGAGATTCTGTGAAATCAGTTGCATGCACACTGTCATGGTGATTCTATTTGCTTTTCCTTTTTGAACTTTTATTTTGAACTAATACAAAAAATTGGAAAAACAGAATAGAATTCCCACTTATTCTTCACTTAGGCTTTCCAAATACTAATACTTACCACATTTGCTTTATCATTCTTTCTCTTTCACCACACACACACACACACACACACACAATTTTTTTTCTGAACCATCTGAGAGTAAGTTGTAAATAGTATGCCCCCTTACATTTAAATATGTCAGTATGTGTTTCCTAAAAACAATTACATTTCAATTGTGAAAATCAGGAATTTAACATTGAAACACTACTATTATCTAATCTCCACACCTTATTCAAGTCTCACCAGTTATCCCACTAATGTTCTTTATGGCAAAAGAAAAAAATGATTCAGATCCAATCCAGGATGATTTATATAATCTTCAAATGGGAAAATGTTGCCAACTTTCCATCTCTAGAGAAACCAAAGCCAAAGATAATACGAGGTGGGGTCCTCCTTGCAGGGCACTGGCTAAGAAGACTATAAGCAAAGCCATCCTCTGTGTATACAGTAAGATAAAGGCAGAGCTCACAGAACCAAGAGTCTGGAAGCCACAGTAGAAAACCGTTAACCTTTTAGCGGGTCAGCAGTGGTGAGCGCTGCACACAGCTGTGTTTGTCTGTGTTCTCAGAATCCCTTAGAGCAGTGGTTCTTATATTTAGAAGCAGCATCAGAAGCCTCTGAAAGCTTGTTAAAATACAAATTGCTGGTTCCCACCCCCAGAGTTTCTGATTCTGTACGTCTGGGGTGGGGCCTGAGAATCTGTATTTCTATCAAGTTCCCAGGTAATGCTGGTGTTGCTGGTCCAGGGGACCACAATTTGAGACCTATTGCTCTAAGAAACCTGTGTCAGGTGATGCCCCCACCCAGGAATTTCATATGCTGGCTTAATCAACAACCAGCTCCTTATCAAATCCAGTGACCTATTCTCAATGCCATTCCATCCTGTGACAGAGGCAGACATGGGGCAATTTCTCTACTTGCTGGTGGCCTCCCATTTGTACCCAGACACTGGAGTGACTCCAGTTCCCATTCAGGTGTACCGAGAAAATACAATTTATGTGTGAGGTCCACTGACTGTGAACCCTACAGGCAAGATGTTATTTGTGTTAATCAGACAGACAGACACACGATGTAGGTTGGTCTCTGTAAATTCCCTGAAATGACGATAGAGATGGCTGTAAGTGAAGTAAGTCAGAAAGAGAAAAACAAATATCGTATATTAACATATATATGTGGAACCTAGAAAAATGGCACAGATGAACCAGTTTGCAGGGCAGAAATAGAGACACAGATGTAGAGAACAAACGTATGGACACCAAAGGGGGAAAGTGGCAGGGGGTGGTGGTGGTGGGACAAATTGGGAGATTGGGATTGACATATGTATAAAATAGATAATAAGAACCTGCTGTATAAAAAAATAAATAAAATTTTAAAAAAATGAAAAGATTAAGCAAAGCTGGAACTTGCGGTAGTACCCCCCCCCCATTTTTTTGTTGTGCCGTATGAATTCAATGTTAAGGAAGCGAAGCATGTTCTAGACAGAGTGAGTCCTGTTCATCTTTCAATCACTACATCTCAACTCTAGCACTTTGTAGCTGTGCAACTTTGGGAAACTTTCTTAACCTCTCTTAATTTTAGTTTCCTCATCTTTAAAAAAGGAATAATAATACAATTCGCCTATGGTAGATTAAATTACGGTACAGCAGCTAATCATCCTCTCCCCCTCAAGCTCCATGGGAGGAGCATACTTCCCATCCCATTGATTTTAGGCTTGCTCGTGTGACTTGCTTCGGCCAATAGGATGTGGGTATAAGTATGGGGGCTACAGAAACCCAATATATAAGTATAAGGAATCATGTATTTCTGTTTTTCCTTTGGGAATTTTTGACTTCTGTCAGATAAGCCAGTGGTTATTAAGTGATGAGATAATCGGAACAAACTTGAACCCAGCCCTTGGCTTAAAGCCACGCCTAGCTGAGCCTACCCTAGATCAACTGAACCACAGCCAAACCACATATACATTAATGAGAACTGAGCGTCTGTCATAGATCCCTGAAAGTTTGTTTGTTATGCAGAAATAGCTGACTGATACACAATATTATAAAACTATTGTGAAGATTAAATAAGATAACAAATGCAAAGGGCTCAGAACAGTGTTGAGCACATCATAGATGCTCTGTAGGTGTGGGCTCTAATTATTATTACACCTAGTGCCTAGACCATTGGGAAGGTTTTGATAGTAGGAGAAATGGAATCCTCCCTTCACCACTAGCATCCAAGCCTTTCTTATATGTTCTGGAATCCAAGACCTGGGTCTTAGTTCACATATTTGATCTTGACCCAATCATTTTACTTCTCCAAGCCTCAGTGATAATTAATTAAGTAGACACTTCTGCCAACCTCATAGGTTTTTCTTCTCCTTTTCAAATCACGTCAGATGATGGACATACTCATCGTTAGGTTTTTACCATGAGATTTTTACCTTCTCTTCAAGAATAAAAATATCCTGAGCAGATCACAGTAGAAAGATCATTCAGTGCCCCAGGGTCTGTCTGCCTGCTGCTCAGACAAGGACTGGGCACACAGGGGTGTTCACAAATACCAGAGATTATGCCGAGAAAGGACTGAAGCTTACAGTGTTTTCAAAACGGTCATAAAATTAAGTTTGAGATTCTTTAATTATGCATTCAGTTTTCATGAATGATTCTTTACTGGTCAGGCAGATCTCAGCTGAGAACAGAAGAAACAGTGAGTCTGTCGACAGAAGACCTGGATTTAAGGGATGGTTTGTGGCAGAGCCTCTCCTTGTCTGTGACCTGGGGAAGTCATTTAACTTCTGGGTAAAATAAAGGCAATGTTCATAAAGGTATAACCTGTACAGGGATGTTTGAGAATCCAGTCATGCCAATGCTGCTGCAGATGTGGTGAAACAAAATTTTTTTAAAGCCATTTTTGGAGGAAGTGTAAATAGCCCACGTGGGGTGTGTGTTCAGTCCATCTGACTTTAAAGTGAGCATGCTGTTTGAGCCAGGAATCCCACTCCCAGAGCTGTACATGATCTCTGGGTGTCTCCCCGTTACCCATTCCTGAGCCCATTCTCCTTTTCCAGCTTCTCACTGCAGAGTCTAAAGTAGCCAGACACCTGTTTACCCAGTTTTCCTGTGACTAGGGAAGGCTATGTGATTGGTTCTGGCCAATGAGCTATAAAGGGGGAATCTGGGAAAGGCTTTTTCCTCCATGAATAGAGGGAGAGCCTGTTCTCACTTTCCCAGCTATCCTGCTTCCTGTCTTTGGAGGCTGGTGGATGAAGATGTGCTCTCTGGACTGGCAGCAGCCATCTTGCAACCACAGGTAAGGTTGAGAGAATTGCAGAGACACCAACCCAGACCCTGGATTGTTAGTCGCTGGCCCAGCCTTGGAAATGGCCGACTTGGAAATCTAGATTTCTGTTACATGGGCTAATTAGGGCTTTTATTATTTAAGCTATTATTAGTTCTGTTACTGGCAGCAAAAGAACTCTTAACTGATATACCATCCTACACCTCTCTCTCTTTCTGTTTCACACACACCCGCACACATACACTGTACTCTCGATACATATAGAAAGAAACTTCTAGAGCTGCACGGTCCAATACAGAGTCACTGCCCCGTGTGGCTACTGAGCATTTGGTCAGTGTGAATTGAGATGTGCTGTAAGCATAAAATGCACACTGGGTTTTGAAGACCTAGTACCAGCAAAGAATGTAAAATATCTCACTGTAATTTTATATCGATTGCATGTTGAATGATAATATTTGGGGTATACTGGATTACATAAAATATATTATTAATTTCACTTTTACTTTAAAAAATGTGGTTATTTAATATCATGCACCCATTTATGGCTCATGTTATATTCTACTGGACGGCACTGTTCTAGAAGGATAGATACCAAACTAATGACAATGGTGACCTCTGGAGTGCAAAAGTGAAAGAGGGGCTCGATATGGAGGGAGATGTTTTTCTATATATATTTCTTGAATTTTCTACAAAGAGCATATCTTCGTAGGTTAATTCTGTGAGTTTTAGGAATATAGGACAAAATGAAAATAAATGACTTACTTGCAATCCTGCCTTTTCAATTGTGAAATTATGCATATGTGAGTTGTAAGGACACAGCTTTTAAACCTGATAATCACCTATGTTGGAACATTATTTGCACTTGAATATAGGTACCAGGCATTTTAACTCTCTACAACTTTTAGAGAACACATATACAGAGAAGTACTCAGGTAGTGTTTATGGTAATGAAAAAGAGTGTATCTGTTTTTTACCAGAAAACTTTATATATAAAGTAAGTTTGCTTTTGAAGAATTGGGGACATTTTCATGAAATCAACATCAAAAAACTGAAAAGGTGACATAAAGAAGTTAAGGTGCTTTGGGGTTAGCTCGTATATAACTAGCAATATTGACGATAACTCTGTTTTCACTGGTAGAACTCATCCTGGTTCTTGCCTTTTTGTGATGCCTTGGGAGGTTTATTTTTCTCCAAAAACCTCTGAGTCATTGAATTTCAGATTTAACATTGATTTATTCCTTTTGAGAGTTTGCCAAATACAAAGATAAATTGCTCGGCCTAAGTGATTAAGGTAGAATAATGGTTTGTTTCTAGTCAACACTGTGTTTAGTCCTTTAATTATTATTATTTTTAATTAAAAAGTCAGTACACAATTCTCAACCTGCTCGTGGAGCTGGAGAAGAAAATAACAGCTAGGATCCTGGAAACCAATGGCAGACAATTCACTGGCCTAGCTGTGGGGAGGGAGGAGACCCTGCAGGACGGCCTAGTTGCTGCTTTCTGGGTTCCGGCAAAGGTTTGATAATTGACGTTAGGTGTATACAGTGGAGGCTTCGAGTGTTTTCATGATTTCCCACAATTCAAGCAGAAATCCAAGTGGTTTGCTTGTTTCATCGTTTCACTCACAGCTCAGTCACGGGCTGGCTGTGTGATATTCCCCTTTAGACCTCATCCTCCAGGCCAGTAAAACAGATAATCTCAAAAATCATTTCCAGCTTTGAACTTGTCTATCCTGCCCTCCTCTTCCTTTCCCTTCTGCAACACCCTCTCTCTCCAGATGTTCAGTGTAATTAGAGAAACACGCGCATCGTCTGACATTTATACATTTATTTATTTATTTATGGCTGTGTTGGGTCTTGGTTGCTGTGCACGGGCTTTCTCTAGTTGCGGCGAGCGGGGGCTACTCTTTGTTGCGGTGCGTGGGTTTTTTATTGCGGTGGGTTCTCTTGTTGAGGAGCATGGGCTCTAGGCGCGCGGGCTTTAGTAGTTGTGGCATGTGGGCTCAGTAGTTGTGGTTCATGGGCTCTACAGCGCAGGCTCAATAGTTGTGGCACATGGGCTTAGTTGCTCCACGGCATGTGGGATCTTCCCGGACCAGGGCTTGAACCTGTGGCCCCTGCATTCACAGGTAGGTTCTTAACCACTGTGCCACCAGGGAAGTCCCATTGTCTTAAAGCGACAGTTAATTATCTGCATTACAGATGTCCCTACTACTAAAATATATATCTTATGTATATTAAATTGTATGCACTATATATTAAGTTATATATACTATATATTTATATTATATATTAAATTATAGACTAACATCAAAATTATATATAAGTATGTACAATATAAAATATTATACATTTAATTTTATACACTTTATGTATTTTATTATATTTTAATAAAGATTTATCAAATATTTAATAACATAAATTTATATATAAATATAAACAAAATAGAAATTTTTAATTTAAAAATATATTTCATATATTTTATATTATGTATAAAATCATATATTATATACAATCACATCTAATTATATACTATATGTAAATATATGTATGTATATACATAAATACACATTCACGGGGAAGAAACTTCATTGTGGAAAACATACACATAAACTCCCAGACTGCAAAAATTTCTCTGGGAGAAGTCAGAGAAAAAAACTATGTAATTGTATTTCCAAATATGTAATAAAACCTAAGTTTAAAAATGCTTCATTACTGTTGTTTGGAAATTGAATTTTAGAGAATGGATGGTACGCTTAAATTCTCCTTATCCTGCTTTGTTTTTCCATTTCCCTGACATCTCTAAACTAGAACTCCTTGAAGGATGAAGAGTTCTTTGCTAGCATTCATTCCACTATCTACTAGAATTTCATTACAGTTGCTCTAGGTGTATAGTCAGACTCAGGACCCAACAAACACAGCCTATGAACAAACCTCTTCTCAACATGGGCATGGTGTGCGTGTATAAAAGCATGATTTACTTGGATTTATTGAGGCGGCAGTAAATAAATTTGGGAACCCTGAATTGCATTAGAAAAACATGACTGAGCATTTAAAGCTTTTTCTCAGTAAAATAAATGGTGTGTTTTCTGACAATCTCTTTCCCATGCATTAATATGGAAAAAGTAATTTTATCAAGAAATGGTAACAGAAACCAGCAAATACCTTAATTTATGTTATTATCCCAGCCAATATAAAATTCAGGGAAACAGAAATGGCTCTGGTAGAGATCAGCGGTAGCAGCTGCTCCACGACTCCATGGAGCATGGTCTACTTGAGGGATGCCAGTTGCCATAGCAGCAGCGATGCCAGTGAGTGGCCTGCAGCCTCAGACAGCCGGCTCTGCCCCAGGGAAGGGGCACAGAGTACGGGCCCTTCCTTGGGGTTGGCAGGGTGGAGGTGGGGCGTATGACCTAGCTCTCCGTTAATCTTTGGCGGATACAGGGTGCATTCAAGTTGGTCCCTGCCTCCAAGGAACTTACAGTTAGGCTGAGATGCCCTAACACAGGTATGTTATGTGATATAAGGGCTTCATGTGTCCAGAGGAAGGGCAATTGATGAAGGCTAGGACAGTCAAGGAAGCTTTCTCAGAAGGAGGTAAGATTTAAATTAGATTCTGAAGAATAAATGAAACTGAAGTGGCCACCCTCATGCCATCGTAGCTGTGGATTTTTAAGTTAGCCTGTTTGCATTGTGTAACTCCAAAATCTTAGAAGTTCGGTGTTGGGTCTAGAACTTTTCCAGTCTTACTTTACGTACAGCTGAGGAAACAGAAGAAGGAGAGGAACGAGTAGAGGGTTTAGGTGCTGAGAGGAACGAGACTGCAGTGGCACAAGGCTGGAAGGGACCCAAGGGCCGGCATGTAGACCCGGGGATAGGGTTAGGGTTAGGGTTAGGGTTAGGGCTGGGGACCAGGCAGGCAGCTGTTTCCTCCTGGCTGACAGTAGCCCTCCACACATACTTTCAGCCCCTCTCAGGTGAGTGTAATCACTGGTCCTAGAGTCTCAGAAAAGGGGGTCCTCCCCCTCCACAACCTCCACCACTCCCCCCTCCCCCAACCCCCGGGTCAGGCAGCAAATCTGACATTTGTAAGACAGTAATAAGGTTAAGTATTTGATGAGTCTGGACAACAGATTATTCTTGCTATCATAAACCATATTCCATACCCGACTGCTTTTTTGTTTCAGTAGAATAGTTTACATTTGCAGAGAAGTTGAAAGTACAGAGAGCGTGCATATTCCCCACACTCAGTTTCCTATTATTAACATTTTACATTAGTTTGGTACCTTTCTCACAACTAAACATTGTCGTTAACTAAAGCCCATACGTTATTCGAATTTTCTTAGATTTTTACCTAATCTCCTTTTTCTGTCCCATTATCTCATCTGGAGTTCCACATTATATTTTTTTTCTTCCTTTTTCCTGATTCTTTCTTGGATGTGACCATTTATAGACTTTTCTTACTTTTGATACTTTGACAGTTTTGAAGGGTACTGCTCTTCACAGGAATTTAAACCTACATACCAACTGAGGAGACGATTGTCAACTGACCATTTGTTTTCCTAAATGCATCTGATCGTTTACTTGACCTCTGCCCTTGCGGTCGATTGAATTGGTGGCCTTGATTTTTCACCCCTAAATGAAGGTATTTCCTGTATTTCCCCACTACTTGACTTTGGGTTTGATCACCTAAGTTGTGCTGGGCAAAGGCAAGTGGGCAAAAGTGGCAGGGGGCCAGGACTGAGCCGAGGCTTTTAGAGGACGCTGTGATTTCACTGACCCCCCCTGCTTTTGTCATGGCCACGAGGAGAATGCAACCAAGCTAGTCCACTGCTGGAGGGAGCAGAGTCGCCCTCAGCTGTGCCGGGCTTAGACCAGCTCACCCCACCCAATGCATGAATGAATAAATAATATTCAAAGCTTGTTATTTTTAGCCTCTGAGCTCTGGAGAGATTTGTTATGCAGCAACAGTTAATTGATACATGCCCTGAGGCTGAATATACTTAAGATATAAAAAGCTTTTTAAAAAGTTAGTTTAAAAAAATCTTTTTCTGGGCTTCCCTGGTGGCGCAGTGGTAGAGAGTCCGCCTGCCGATGCAGGGGACACGGGTTCGTGCCCCGGTCCGGGAAGATCCCACATGCCGCAGAGCGGCTGGGCCGTGAGCCATGGCCGCTGAGCCTGCGCGTCCGGAGCCTGTGCTCCGCAACGGGAGAGGCCACGACAGTGAGAGGCCCGCATACCCCCCCGCCAAAAAAAAAATCTTTTTCTGAGAACATATAATCAAGAGAACCACAGTCCTCATTGGGTTATTTTAGTGTCTGTCACGAGAGGACAGGCTTCTCACTGAAAATCTGAGTTGTCTCACCTCTGAGCCCAAAGGACAATGTCTTCAGCTGTTGACAAGCTTGATTTGGGTAACATCTAGATTGAACTGTTGAAGAATGTGTTCATTCATTCCTTCAGCAGCTATTTATTTTGTGCCTAATATGTGCTGGGACTTCTGCTTGGAGCTGATCACACAGGGATGAGCAAAGGGGGACAGACATGGCCCCCGTCCCCAGGGAGGTGACTTCAGGGGAGAGATGAGTACGAATGCAGTGATGAGGGGGTGTAGTTCTCCAAAGAAAGCTATTGTGCACGCGTTTGTGGGGGATCTGACCTGTCTACAGTCTCAGGAAAAGCTTCCCTGAGGAAGGTGACCTGAATTCTGAATCAATGGGAGTTGACTGGGCAGAAGAGGGAAGCAGAGCACAGCACTTTCTACAGCAGGAGGAAGGGTGGGCTGGACTTCGGGGCAGGGAGGGCCCGGGGGCAGGAGGGGCAGTGCACACTGCCTGTTTCGGGTGTCCCTATTGCCCGCTGTGCATGCCAGAGTGGGCAAGTTTCCTCTCCTCACATCCTGGCACCATGCTTTCTTTTTTTTAAAATTGGGGTATAGTTGTTTTACAATGTTGTGTTAGTTTCTACTGTACAGCGATGCGAAGTAGAGTTCCCTGTGCTATACAGCAGGTTTTCATTAGTTATCTATTTTATACAGTTTAGTGTATATATTTCAATCCCGATCTCCCAATTCATCCCACCCCCCGCTTCCCCCATACATTTGTTCTCTATGTCTGTGTCTCTATTCCTGCCCTGCAAATAGGTTCATCTGTACTATTTTTCTAGATTCCACATATATGCGTTAATATACATTTGTTTTTCTCTTTCTGACTTACTTCATTATGTATGACAGTCTCTAGGTCCATTCACATCTCTACAAATGACCCAATTTTGTTCCTTTTTATGGCTGAGTAATATTCCATTGTATATATGTACCACATCTTCTTTGTCCATTCGTCTGTCAGTGGGCATTTAGGTTGCTTCCATGACCTGGCTATTGTAAATAGTGCTGCAGTGAACATTGGGGTGCATGTGTCTTTTTTTTGTTTTCTTGCAGTACGCGGGCCTCTCACTGTTGTGGCCTACTCCCGTCGTGGAGCACAGGCTCCGGACGCTCAGGCTCAGCGGCCATGGCTCACGGGCCTAGCCGCTCCGTGGCATGTGGGATCTTCCTGGACTGGGGCACGAACCCGTGTCCCCCTGCATCGGCAGGTGGACTCTCAACCACTGCGCCACCAGGGAAGCTCCTGCATGTGTCTTTTTGAATTATGGTTTTCTCTGGGTATATGCCCAGGAGTGGGATTGCTGGGTACAGATGACCAAGAGGCACATGAAAAGCTGCTCAACGTCACTATCATTAGAGAAATGCAAATCAAAACTACAGTGAGGTATCACCTCACACCAGTCAGAATGGGCATCATCAAAAAATCTACAAACGGTAAATGCTGGAGAGGGTGTGGAGAAAAGGGAACCCTCTTGCACTGTGGGTGGGAATGTAAACTGATACAGCCACTATGGAGAACAGTATGGAGGGTCCTTAGAAAACTAAACACGGAATTGGTACCGTGCTTTTTAAACACGCCAGGCCTGCAGCTCTTTCTCAGGCTATAACTCAAGGGTGAGCCGAGAAGGCACATGAAGGTTGGGGACTTTCCCATGGGGGCTGCTGGTGGCTGAGCGTTCAGTGGTGGGGGTGTCTAGCCATGGAAACTGGCAGCAGAAGAGTGATCAGGACAAGGTGAAAACAGGGTGTCCAGGGGTTTCCTGCACAAATGGTTCTTCCAGCAGGACCGTGACTGCTAACCTCTGAATTAGCCTGGTTCCCTGCCTTCTAGCTGATTCTGTAAGAGAGGCCTTTCTAATAAAGTACTTTTCTGCTTTAGTTACCCAGATTCTATTTCTGTTGCTAAAACTAAGAACCCTGACAAGGAGCAGATCATGCTGGGTCTTCTAGGTCAGACTGAGGAACATGCCTCTAGCCTAGGAGAACTTGAGGTCCACAGAGCTGCTAGAGCCAGGAGTTAGAGCTTCGTGTCTCCTGTTGAGTCCCTAAGACAAGGAGTTGAGTGCAAACAGCTTGTTAGAGAAATGATCCCAGTGAGCACCAGTAGGGGACAGATGGCAGCCATAAAGAGTATGTTAACAAGCCAGTTACCTCTGTGGACAACTGGGGGTCAGTCCTACTGGGAGCTGTGGGAACAGAGTTATGCTACTTGAGGGAGGCGGGAACTGGGGTATTTACCCACCAACTCCCATGGGTCATTGGTTAAGAACTGCTCCAGAGAGGAGGGTATTCACTGCCCAGAACCTTCTGTCTGCCCTGAGCAAGGGCCAAATGGGCTACAGTGGCCAGGGAACCCACTCAGGTGAAGAGTTGCAGGTGTTGGCAGTTGGAAGTCTCAGAATCTCTACCCTCAAAAGAGGTCAGTGCTGGAGGGGTGTTGGGGGCTGGGTTGAGGGAGAGCAGGAGGCACAAGAATGTTCTCAGCATCTGGTGCTTATATCTTGTAAACTGTAAATGTTAACCTAGCCTGGAGGCTGTAGGAAAAAAACCTCCATGGGTGTCCAGTGCTGTCCCCTGCCCCGTGAAAAACTAACCATTCGATAAAAGGTATAACAAAGCCCATCACAGGATAGAACCCATGTCCCCTGCATTGGCAGGTGAATTCTAATCCACTGCACCACCAGGGAAGTTCCTTTTTTTTTTAATTTATTTTTATTTTTGGCTGATTTGGGTCTTCGTTGCTGCGCGTGGGCTTTTTCCAGTTGTGGCGACTGGGGCTACTCTTTGTTGCGGTGTGCAGCCTTCTCATTGCAGTGGCTTCTCTTGTTGCAGAGCACGGGCTCTAGGCGCATGGGCTTCCGTAGTTGTGGACTTCCCTTTGTGTGTGTGTGTCCCAATATTCCCTTTTTATGAGGATGAAGGTTCACCCACGTGAGCTCATTTGACCTCCTGACAACCTCTTCAGAGGCCCTATCTCCAAATATGGCCTCATCCTGAGGTACTAGGAGTTAGGAGGAGACTCACATAACACCAACTAAACAGCCTACTTATCAAGATTACCTCAGTGTGCTCACCAACCTGAAGTAAATAATAATAAAGTCATGCATTTTGCCCAATTCCAACAAGTTCTCTGCCTTGCAGGATTCACCTCCAAATCACCTAACTCAGTTCTAAAACCATTCTCTGTCAAGAGAGCATTCTTCCTTACTGCAGCAAGTCTAGTCAGTGTAGCTTTGCTTGAGCAACACCTTCCTCTGGGGATCTTTGGGGAGTTTGACGGGATCAAATTAAATGATAAAGGAAGACCCCATGATAATACCTGGCACTTAGAGGTACTCAATAAATGTCAGGGTTTTTTTCTCCTGGTCCGATCTCATCACAAGAGAAAGGATTTTCAAAGCTCGGAAAAAAAAATTTTATTTTCTTCTTTTGGTCATGCCCAATTGACAAAATAATCTCACTTCAGAAACTTTCTGTCTCTCTGTTTGGTTTGAATAAATCTGTGCCTAATACAAGTCAACAATTTCCAAGTTATTTTCAACTCTTATAATCTTCAGAAAGTCGGAATCAATTAGAGCTTAGAGGCTTTTTCATGTGTAATACGGTTTCCTTGAACACGGCAGTTGCCGGGAACTTTGCAGACTCCAGCAGTTGAGTGTGAATTATGAAACCAACTACTGTTATGTAAATTACAGGAAAATAGAGAATATTTTCTCCCTGTAAGATCGGAACATAGCACTCTTTATATTGAAAGCAATACCTACTGCTACCTGATTTTATTAGTTACTTCTATATATGTCTGCCTTTCTGCAAAGCAGAAAGTGACTGGAACAAAGGGTTATGTTTTACTAACTCTATACCTCCCTTATAATCTAAGATGGATTTTTCACACACAGTGAGGCTTCGATACAAATTGATGGAATAGAATAGAATTTAGTCTTCCGTAATGAGGAGAGCCTTGGAGAGTGAAGGAGGAGGGCATTTGTGTGCCTCTCTCATGGGTGAGCTGCTCAATATACTTCTTTTCATTCAGTCCTTACCCACGATCCTGTGCAGAGAGAATTGCTCTTCTCTTCTAATAGATGAGGAAACTGAAGCTTGGAGAGGGTAACCTGGCCAAGGTCACAAATGAGATAAATGACAGGCACAGAGTGAGGTCCAGATCTACTATTGCTTCCTAATGGAAAGTAGTAAAAATAATCTTTGGGACTTCCCTGGTGGCACAGTGGTTAAGAATCCGGCTGCCAGCGCAGGGGACACGTGTTTGAGCCCTGGTCCGGGAAGATCCCACATGCCCCAGAGCAACTAAGCCCATGCGCCACAACTAGAGTCCATGTGCTTAGAGCCTGTGCTCTGCAACAAGAGAAACCACAATGAGAAGCCCGCGCACCGCAACGACGAGTAGCCCCCGCTCGCCACAACTAGAGAAAGCCCACACGCAGAAACGAAGACCGAACGCAGCCAAAAATAAATTAAAAAAAAAAAATCTTTGCTTTCCTGTTGAGATTTAGGTAGATAACTTTGAAAGTCAACCAAGCATGTATTATTGAAGGCAGCCAAGGCATTCTTAGTTTGCATAAAAACAATGACAACAACAACAAAATAAACCAACCAAACTGTCAATTCAAGAGGAAAAAAAAATAACCGAAAGGGTGGTTGTCATAAGGGTTTGCTCATTTTAATAATGTTTTGCTTTTCCTGTGCTTCCCTTGGTTTTACTCCCAGGTTTTATACATTTATTTCTGCCTTTCTGGTTAGTTCTCCAAGGATGGCTAAGGCGGAAGGACTCTGGGCTCACCCACACGCCTTCTGCTCTGTCCTCTACAAGCCGAGAGCTGCCTCTGTCAACAAACTCCAGTGACTCTACCTGAAGGCCTTTCTCGAATGCTAGGCCCCTGCCTCAAAAGGCCAGATGTGCTGGAGAATTACTTCTACTGGGAGCCCCCTTGACCGGTGCCTGCTAGGGATTTGGTATAGACACCCTCACCACCTCCCTGAGGGTGGGGTAACCCCAGGGCATGTTCAGCACAGTCTCCCAGAGGTCCTCACGGGCCTGAGCCCCTGTGCCATGGCGGGAATTTGCTTCACAACACACACTTTATGGGAGTCAGTCCCTCCCCTGTCTCACTTCCCCACCCCCTCCTGGTGTTTCCTGAGGCTCACCCCATGGTACAAAACCCTTTTAAACAAACTGGCCTGGACAGGGAGTGGGGCCCTGAGAATTGAGGTTTCCTCTGCCTCTTCTGTGGGTCATAAATACAGTGATGAAAGGAGGATGCCGATTCCGGGAGGAGGGGACGTGGGGAGAGAAGGAGTCTCACTGAGGTACATAGCGAGGGGAGGAATCTTGGTTTCAGGATATGTCTTATGCATGCTATGTTATTTTGGAATAACCTGAGCGAGAATTAAGTGTCTCCTGGGCATTCACCTCTCTCACTAGGAAGGGCATTGCAGTCAGATTTCTGACGTGTTAATATGGGAAGTGGTGATGGCAGTGAGGGGAGATGAATAAAGGTTGAAAACAAAGATGAGAGATGAGGAACTAGGTAGACAAGACCAGCTTCTAGACCTTTGCCGCCATGGTCCTTACACCAGCAGTATCGGTCTCACCTGGGAGCTTGTTAGAGATGCAGTCTCAGGCTCCGCCTCCTGAATCAGAATTTGCATTTTAACAAGATCCCAGGTGATTCATATGCATACAATTTGAGAAGCACTACCTTATAAATCTAAAAAAATAAGAGGAAAATCTACCTTGAGCTTTCAATTGGTTTTCCCTCATTACATCTACCTATTCACCTGCCTACCTGAGCGCGGTCTTTTCTTTCCTAAAATATTTTCCACACTATCTAGTCCTGATAGGGTTTCTTTTTTCCCCACTAAAAATCATTTTACCTACCTTAAACACTAAATCAAACTACTATATCAGTGATTCTAGATGCTTTCCAAAGTCTTTATAACTAATGGATTATCAAGTTAGTCATGTGATCTTGGGCAAAAAAGTGACCTGTGTGAATTTAAGTTGCCTCATCTTAAATCATGACTGCCTGATTCTAAGTCCCCTAATTTCAGTCTGATAGAGGCAGATAAAAATGTTTCCAGGAACAGTTTCCTGGTAGATTGTCAAAGTAACGGTCCCAATTTATTCATCTCTCCCTCTCTCTCTGTAAGCACACCTCTCTGTAAGCACCACCCTGACCCTGGGCCTGACTGCGTAACTTGCTCTGGCCAATGGGATAGAGCAAAAGTGCCTCAAGCAGAGGCTTGAAAAGTGCTTGTGCCCTGGGGCTTGCCCTCTCTTGCTGCTCTCAGGAACAGTGTGACTACCAACATGTGAACAAACTCAGCTGGCCTCTTGGAGGTGCAGGGCCCAGTCACCCCTCCCACCCCAGCCAACAGCCAGTGCTAAACACCAGCCATGTGAGTGAGGCCATCTGAGACCAATCAGCTCCCAACCACGCCACCCTTTGATAGCACCCACTTGAGTAACCCCAGACAAGGCAAGCAGCTCTGCCCAGCTGAGCCGGTCCTGAGCTGCTGACCCAGAGAATCAGGAGTTAATACAAGCTGGTTGTAAGCTACGGCACCTTGACGGCTGCAAAAGTCAATCTGATATGACTTCTTTGTCTTTAATTCTCCATTACAACCTCTTAAACAGGGCTTGGTAGTTATTTACAACGGGGACAAAAAATCATTTTTATCTTCAGAAATTAGTGCCCTGTCCCCTTACGACGGACCCTTTAACCGCCCACTCTAATGATTGATTCTTGGTTGACCGTTTGATGAAAGAAGAAGATATATTTTTCTCGCGAAGTTAGCAGCATGCTCCTTCCTCAGACACTGGTGCAGAAATAATGAGATGGGGATTTTCTCTCTCTTTTCCCTCCCTTCTTTTGATCGCAGCTGAATTGGATGGTCCTGCACCGGCCGTTCTGATTGTGTGTGTGCTGTTCCCATGGGCTTCTCGTCTAAAGTAGCAGATGTATTTCTCTCTGTCTCTCTGAAGAAATGACAATAGAAGTAAACTGTGGCCCTGTAGCTTATTCAAAGCTCTGAAAGCAGAGGCGGGCTTCAGAGAAACCCGGCGGAACTCTGACATTCGTATAGGCGTCCCAGCGGACGTGGCTGTTGGGTGGAATGCCCTGTGGAGATGAAAGACCACCAGCCCCAAGTGGTTTCGGGCCATATCGGTTAGAAAATGACAAACATACTCATTGTTTCCTGACTCAGATGAAAACAAAACAAAACAACTCCCACGCTGCAATCATAGCCACTTGACATTATCCAGCTCATATACAATGCAGAATGCATTATGCCTTTGAACTGGGCTGGTAATGTTGTTTTCTGTCTATATGGGACCAGGGCAGATGAAAAACATGAAGACAAACACGGCAACTTCAATGCATTTTGGATATTAAATACCTTTTCGCCAGGGTCCAGGCACATCTCTCGTCTCTCACAGAGGGCGGGCATGATGCCACGTCCCCGCAGAAACTCTGAATGGCAAATAACAGATCGGAGTGCCATTCTGAGGACTGCTTTTATTTTTACACATTGTGGTTGGAATGGAACTGGACGTGTTCTGTCGTCTGCTTTCTTTGGCATTCGGAACTGTGTTCCTGCCGGGAGCTCAGAATTTTTCCTCTTCTGATTTGTACCCTTCATCTCTGTCGTAGGCTGTCTTCCAGCTATTTAGTTATTATTCATCTTTCCAGCCATACCCTAATTGTCCTTCCTGCATCTAGATCTTTTTAAAAAAATTTACTTTCTTTGTTATTTCCCAATATTTCCCATGTTGTTTATATGTTCTTTTTTCTTTTTTAAAAAAACTCTTTCCACGTCTCTTTTATTTAGGGGTAATATTTTTATTAGTAGTTCTATTATGAGTTACTTCTTATTTCTCTTCTTTCAAAAGTTGATTGTCAATTGAATGCACAAATGAATAAAGAACAGTGAATAGAAATATCTCAAGAGGATGTTGGAGGGAAAGAGGATTATTTTGAGGTGGAGAGGAACAGATGGCAGCCGCTAGTGAAAGAAAAACACCTCTAATAAATGAATATTTAGTTACCCATTTTCCAAACCCAAGTTTGCCAACAGGGGCGCTAACGGACACAGCCAGAATCAGCCGGCCAGCACACCAGGAAACTGCGAGAAACTATGCCCACTCGGGCGAGAAAAGTCAGAGAGAGACAGGTCAAAAGAATGGAAGGGGCTTCTGGAGAACCCGAGTAAATACTGGACCCCTGATGTACAGAACCAACAAGGATGTTCCAGGGAGGAAAGTTTAATAGGGGCTAAAATTATTAATGTGTAAATATTAACATTTCTCCCTTTTCATGCTCACCACCTTCATCTGGGGATCAGTCCAGTCGGCTCCCAAGCTCTCCATTATTACAGAGACTTTGGAGACGGAGAGAAAAATTAATGCACGTGGAGACGCTAAGTGATTCCCCTAAGAGCTGGCTGGGGAAAGAGTTTGTTGAGAGAGAAAAAAAGCCTTTTGGGCATGACGTTCAGGGTGCTGGGAGATGTGAGGGCAAGTAGAGAGGATGTGACACCCTCGACAAAGTGGAGAAAAGCAGAGCGTATAGAAAAGGTCTGTAGGAAATGCTCCCGTTAGCATTCTTTGCGAGAGGTCGGGCAAGGCTAGAATGGATCTAAATTGGACTGGGAATATGCAGTGCTGGCTGAGACTGGACTAGGTGGGGTTACCTGTGTAACAGAAAATCTCCTGGTTCAACTCTTAGGACCCAGCTGTCACATCACAACACCACACATCACACATCAGAACATCAGAAAATGCAGAGAGAGTGGAGAGGGGCCACTCTTCCTTTAATGATCAACACAAGTTGAAGCTATTTTATGATCCTAACTCTCTTGTAAGGATGCAGGTTTTCTAGCACCTGAATTCTGGGAAGGGACGCTATGTACCAGCACGCTGATTCCCCTGGAATCAGACCCTGACACGGGATTCGAGAGCAAGGAGCTTATCTGGAGGTGGTCAGAAAGCTCAGGTAGGCGAGCAGGGAAGGGAAGGAAACCAGTGGTGGGTATGTTTTCAAGCCTGATGTCTGAAGAAAATTGTACAAAGCCTAGCTGAAATGGTATTTCACTTATACATGCATTTGTAAAGCGACTGAAACACACAGAGTCTGATATATGTATATATATATGTATATATATACATATATATATATATACACAAACATACATGTTTATGTGTGTGTAGACACATACACACACACATACCTGATAATTTCAAAACCCTTGAATGACTTGGATACATCACTCTGCACTCCTGGTGTGTTTTGCTTCCATCAGCCTAGCTTTGGGCCAGTAACAGTGTGTCTGGAAATGTGTAAGTGCGGCAGAGAGAGGGCTGTGGGGATGGGGCTAATATTTACCGAGCAGGGGCAGCTTGCCCACACACGGCGCCAGTGTTTGGGGTGCTTCAGTAACCCTGTGAGGTCAGGGCTACTGCCATTCCCACCTGATCGCTGAGGAAGCAGCCATAAGAGGATGAGGTCTAGAGGTGGTACCCAGGCAACCTGACACCAGAGGCTGAGTCCTTGGCCACCGAGCTGCACCTGCTCCTGGGGTGGGCGGCGGGGAGAGGCTAAGAGGCGGAGGGGCCGTGCTGGCAGCAGGGACGCTGGAGTTGTTAACAGAGATGAGCGTGAAGCCCTGTGGTTAATCTTTAACTCTGGGAGATGGACGTGGCCGTTGTGTCCGGGGAACCCCCAGCTACCTTGCCCTGCCCTCCACGCAGGCTTGGAGTCACTCTGGTGTGGTGCCTGGCCGTGGGGTGAACCCACAGGAGAGTGGGACGGTCAGAGGAGTGGGAGCCCCAACAGAGGCCTTGAAGTCAATTTATATTCACCAGGTCCGGCTTCCATATACGTGTCTCTGGACCGTTATGTGAGGAAGGATGGGCACGTTCATGGCTAGAAGCCCTGCCCTGATTCTCTAGCCTGTTTGGGGCCCACGGTGCCATGTCTGGGGCCTGGAGGGGGCAAGGTTGGAGACACAGGGGAAAGGGAAGGAAAAAGGCAGCTGGCATTGCCTGGGGTTGCAGGACCTCTGCTTTGGCCTCAGGGACGTGTGGGGACTGCACCCTGCAGCATTGCTGCTGAGGAGCAGCCGGTCTGGGAGCAGGAACTTGCTTCTCCAAGAGGAATCTGCCCAGCAGGGAGAAGGGTCAACTGTCAGCCAAGCTCACAGTTCACTTCAATAAATAACTTTGCCAAGACCAACATTTATTGTGCTTTTCTAGGTTCTGCAAAAGCTAATTTCCACTTCTCTTCTTCTTCCTCCACTTCTCCACTCAACTCCTTTCCCCAGCCCCTCCCGCCCTCCCCAGCCATCACATCCAAAGATGCACACCACCAGCACCATCAGGCTGCATCTGAGAGTCAGGCAGTTACGTCAAGTTCACGTCAGGAACCACCCCTTAGCATACGCTCAGGTATCAGGCTGGTGTTCCAAACTGGGGGACACACAGGGAGTACCATGTGGACTTTTCAGGGAAGCCCCACTAGAGTGGTCCCATTGCTTATTTCAGAAAGGATTTGAGAAGCTTCTTGTTGGAAGAAGTCTTTCCTTATGTCTACTCTAAATCTCTATTGCTGCAATTTTTAACAATCAGCACATCCCCAGAGAACAAATTTGCGACCACAAAGAACATTAGACACAACAAACATGAAAAGAATCACATTTAGATTAGTAAATATTTAAGAAACATCTGATAGCGTTAGTGACAAAGGCAACATATGAAAAGTTAATTCTTGAGACCAATGACTAGCAGAGACTGGAGAATTGGAAAGGGTTTTTTAAAAATCTATAGAGCAAATCAATATCCTCTACTAGAGATATTGTTTTAAAAATCATTAAAAAAGCAAAACCCTGCATCTTTGAGTTTATCTGGTTTAACGTGCAGTAAGAGAAAACAAGCCCACCCGTGCAGACCAGCCAGAAACCATCCTGCACCTTCCTGTGGGTCACTGTCCCTTCCCCAACATGGTCACACCCAAGGCGGTGACGGAAAGTTGCTCAGAGCATAACTAGGGCAACACCCTTTTAGTCTACAACTGCCAAACCAACACGGTTTCTACACGGATGGTAAACACTGCCGGAACTGAAGTTGCCGGAACTGAAGTATTGATATTTCACTGACCGTAGATTTGGAAACTTCTGCCCACTTGTGCTCTGGGTTTGCATCTCAATGTCCTGGCAATGTTCTCAATCCTGGTTTTCCCTTGATATTGCAAAGTTGGTGCTGGATGAAACACAAAATTAAAAAGCTACATAGGAAGGACATTAAGGAGGATTTGAGATCCTGGAAGTTGCTTGGTGGAAGGTGTATTTATCTGGTGAGGGGCTGTTTTAAGACAGAGTTTAAGTAGCTGCAGTTGTTCGGTGTTTGGTCATCTGCACGTTTGTTTGGTGACATATGTTAATGCTCAGAGTTATCCAGCTTTTTTGGGGTGGGGCAGAGGTTCAGGTCTGTTTCCGACTGGAGAGAAGCACTCAGTCTTTGGTAAAAACACAAGTGAGTCATTCATCCCTGCTACCTTGGCTGAAAAATGGAGTTTTCAGAGTTTACCTTGTGCATGCGAGCTATTCATTTACAATCAAGTACACATGATTTGTGTCTCATTTATCTAGTAGGAAATGTTAATGGCTTTGGGTCTGGGTTTCTCAACGGAACAAACATGCATCCTTTTATTCTCCAGTCTGTCAGCATCAACGTTAATGTTGAACCACCATTAGCCAAAGTCGACTTGCAGAAAGAAACCTTATAAATTATGGTCCATTGTTGGTTGAATCAACCAGCAGTGACCCAGAAAGCGGCTATGAAGGCTTCTCCCCTCTCCAGGATGGCAACAGGCTGGGGACGAGGTTGGCGAGGGGGAGGGACAGCGATTCCTTTTGCTTTCCCCACGAAGACGCCCCTCTAAGGTCTAATGCCAACTGTCCTCCACCCCTGGCCTTAGTGCTGCCTGTGGCCTCCTTGGAAACAATAGTATGAGACCTTTTGGGGTCCCCTCTGGTGATGGGGGGAGCAGCAGGGGTGGGAAGGGCAGGGTGGGCACAGCCCTGAAGAGGCGGTTTTATGAGATCTGAGGCATGGCTCATGAGAGCCCTTGAGCCGTGCTGTCAACCTCGGGCCATGTCACATGAGGCTCTGGGCACTTGAGAGGCAGTGGCCCAAACCCGGGTACACTGTGTGTGTAAAGTACACGCTTAGTAAGACGTGGGAGAAAATGAGAATGTAAAGAGCTCATGAGTATATCTGAGAAGGTTGAGTACCTGTTGAAATGATAGCATTTTGGATATATTGGATTAATAAAATCTATTATTAAAATTACATCTTAATTGTTTTGTCTCCCTTTTAAAATGTGCCTGCTAGAAGTTTAAGATGGTCTTCGTGGCCCACTTTACATTTCTAGGGGACAGTGTTTGTCATGATGGTGAATTCAGAGGGGGAAAACACTTTGACTAGAGCAAGTGACCCAAAGTCTCCTTTAAGGAGATGAAGTTAGTACTTGTGGGAAGAGTCTGAAGGAGGAGGAGAAACCCTGAATTTGGGACAAATAAATCTAACAGTGTTAGAGTTCCAGACACACAGTTGTACCGGCTCCCTTCCCTAGTCTGGAGGCAATTCTTCAGAGCAGGTTGGTGGCCAGTGCTAAGACATTACAGCAAGTCCCCTACATACGAACCTTCAAGTTGCGAACTTTCAAAGATGCGAACGTGCATTCCATCAACGTCAGGCGCGAGTGACATCGCAGCTTGCCCTCCATCTCCTATTGCTGGCGATCCTTCACCTCTACCACCTCCCACCTCCTCTCCCTCCTCCAGTCAGTAACTCTTCTTGCCTGTTCACTCGATGCCAGCCCCTGTGTGCCAGCTGTTGTACTGGACCACTGTACTTTTCAAGGTACTGTACTGCAAGATTACAAATGTTCTCTTTATTTTTTGTGTTTGTTTGTTTTTTATGTATTATTTGTGTGAAAAATATTCTAAACCTATTATACTAGAGTACTATATAGCCAATTGTGTCAGTTGGTACCTAGGCTAACTTTACTGGACTTACGAACATGCTCTCGGAACAGAACTCATTCGTATGCAGGGGACTCACTGTATTGGAAACACTCCACACTAGCCCACTGCTGGATAAGACTGCACCTCCTCCCTCACAGTCTTGAAGAGAAACTGCGCAGAGGAAGAGGGTGGAAAAGCTCCCAGTCAGGGATCAGGTCAGATTTTGTTGTCCTGGTGATGCTCCAGTTTTCTGTTCACTTTTGGGTTAAACACTTGAACACTCTGTGTCTCACTTTCTCATTCACTAAAAGTGTCAATATTTGTCCTGCCAACCTCATAAGATTGATATCTGGATCAAAGGAGTTCCTGGGTTTGGAAGCATTTTGGAAAGTATTAAAGGTTCTTAAAGAGTGATGGTCCAGGAAGAGAGAGGATTTACTTCTTGAGAAATTACAGGAAATCAGAAGTCCCCTGTTTCCCTGCCCCTGAATTTGTTGTCACTCTGATTTCAGAATTTACTCCTGGCCGGAGGTCTGGGCTGGATTGGAGAGCTGACATCTGAGTTTTGAAGTTCGTAAAATCTAATCTCTAAAATGGAAAAAGGAGAGACTGCCTTTCAGTGTCAACCCCTTTGTTGACATGACGTGTTTGCAGCTGAAATAGATAATTCTCAATAAAAAGAGGTTGCAGCGAAAAGCAGTCACGTTATACCAAATGAAATATCTTTTATTTATTTATCTGGGTCCCTCTGTTTAGTTAGCCATGAGTGCCTACTGAAGGAAGAACCAGGAAAAGTGTTATCTCCACAGATCTTTGGAGCAAGCTGGTTTTAATGGCATTTGGAGTATATGCCAATTACAGAAGCAGGGAGAGAGAAAGAGAATTATTCTCTAGAGTTATTACTAAACCTATAAAATCAGGTTTGGAGCCATTGTTTTATGTCTTGTAAAACTCACAGCCTATTTCACTCCAGTCCAGATTCCTTGCAGGGTCATCCAGGGGAGTCATGCTTCCTGTAAAGACACTTTACCAGAGCCAGAAGACGTGGGTTCTTGTCCCAGGCCTGATCTATCCATTTTAAACCACATAATGAAGGCACATCCATCATGGTCAACATGCACTTTAACGGCACAAGTTGCATCCGAAAAGCCAAGAACTTCTTCTCATTCTCCCAGAATGAAATGATACATCACCCACGTTTAGATTCAGTCTTCTACTTTCTGGGTCACCTTGGAAGTCCAGCAGTCTACAACATCAGTTCAATGGTACCGATACCACCCGGCCCTTCATTGCTCCTGTTGCAATAACAATCAGGCTATTTATGTTTAAGCTCTTTAAGAAATATATACACATGAGAGGAATTCCCTGGTGGTACAGTGGTTAAGAATCCGCCTGCCAATGCCGGAGACACAGGTTCAAGCCCTGGTCCAGGAAGATCCCACATGCCGTGGAACAACTAAGCCCGTGCACCACAGCTACTGAACCTGCGCTCTAGAGCCCGCAAGCCACAACTACTGAAGCCCGTGTGCCTAGAGTCCGTGATCTGCAACAAGAGAAGCCACCGCAATGAGAAGCTCGCGCACTGCTACGAAGAGTAGCCCCCGCTGGCCGCAACTAGAGAAAGCCCACATGCAGCAACAAAGACCCAACACAGCCCCCCAAAAGAAAAAGGAAATATATACACATGAGATATTCTTACAATATTTTTCAGGAAATAAATTATTCCAAATAAGTGAATTTTCCAGGAACTGAAACTGATCTACTTATCACTAACGGGATTTAAAAAGTAGGTATTTTTCAGTGGAAAACTTTCCAAAATCTATTAGAATGCAGAATAGAAATTAACGCTTTTCCTTAAAGGTAGAGTATTTTCATTAAGATGCTCAGTTAATACACAGTGATGAAATCAGAGTTTCTCAGAGGATATTTGCCCTGCACTTAATGGCCTCAAACTACTCTGATTGTTGAATCTTTCTGGTGGCTTTTAAATTTTTTATTTATTTATTTTTTTAAATTGAAGTATAGTTGATTTACAGTGTTTCAGGTGTACAGCAAAGTGATTCATTGAATCTTTTTCAGATTCTTTTCCACTATGGGTTATTACGAGATATTGAATATAGTTCCTGTACTATACAGTAGGTCCTTGTTATTTTATACACAGTATTCTGTATCTATTAATCCCAAATTCCAAATTTATCCCTCCCCACCTTTCCCCTTTGGTAACCATAAGTTTGTTTTCTATGTCTGTGAGGCTTTCTGTTTTGCAAATAAGTTTGTATCACATTTTTAGATTCCACACGTAAGTGATATGATATGATATTTGTCTTTCTCTGTCTGACTTACTTCACTTAGTATGATAATCTCTAGGTCCATCCATATGGCTGCACATGGCATTATTTCATCGTTTTTTATGGCTGAGTAATATTTCATCATATATATGTACCACATCTTCTTTATCCATTCATCTGTTGATGGACATTTAGGTTGCTTCCATGTCTTGGCTATTGTAAGTAGTGTTGCTATGAACATTGGGGTGCGGATGGCTTTTTATTTTTATCTCCTCTATTCTCAAGGAAAACTTCATTCATTTTTTCCACAAGTATTTTCTGATGACCCACTTGGTGCAGGGTGTTATGTGACCACCTGGGTACATGAAGATGAACGAGGCCTAGTCCCTGACCTCAAGGAACTTACGCTGCAATGAGGAAACAGACCACTTTTGAGAATTACGTTTCAATAGAAGAAAATATAGTTTGAACAATCTGACATGCATTGATTGGTAACATTTATTTTTGGCATTTCAGAGGTCAAGGTAAGATGAACAAGGCAAGTTCTCAACCAGTGTTAGTGATTATCATATTATTATTTTATTAGCTCTTTTAAATGGGTGGGTATATTAGATGATAAAATTTCCACATAAAGGAAATATAATCATGCTTGTTTATTATCATCAATGTTTTCCATCTTATGATAGCAACCAAACTTCCGGACATAGTGCCTGGGGGAAGAGGTCAAACTTTAGACGTCTGCTTGTGCATTTCTCAGCCTCTTAGGTGACAGCAAATGCTGCAGTGTCTCTAATCAAGCAGTCAGCATGGTGGATGGAACGGCTCTTGGATGGAAAGTAGGAGACCTGCTTTTAAACGTCAGCTCATCTGTTAACTCTCTGGAACTCAGTGAGGAGGAGAAGATCGCATTCGGATCAACAAAGCCTCTTCCAGCTTGACAATTCTAGAATGATCATCATTAAGGCTTTTATTTCCTCCTTGTTACCATAGCGCTAACCGTCATTTTATGATCATACGAAAAGATGCCCTCCCTTCTCTTCTGGTCATGAGTTAAGCAGCAGAGGTTGCTAAGCCCTTCGTGGTCTCTCTCTGGCCAGTCTCTGCGATTTTATGGGAGACTGTGCGAAACTGGCCATGACACTTCACTTCTCTCTTTATGCTTCACTCACTCTCTTTGCGATGTGATTTTTTCCCTCTTTTCTTCAAGAGGTAAAGTCTATTTCCCCTCTCCTTGAATGTGAGCTGGTCTTTTCACTTGCTTTGATATTTATTCTGCAGCAGAATTTGGCAGAAGTGATGCTGTGCCCGTTCTGAGGCCTCAAGAGCCACGGCAGCCTCTGCTCTCCCTGGGACCCTATGCAGTCACCAAGCGGGGTTAGCCTATGGGAAGATGAGACACCACAGGAGCAGAGTTGAGTAGCTCAAATGTCCCAACCGAGGCCCCATACATGTTAGGGATCCTGGCTAAGATCAGCAAAGTTGCCTACATAACACACAGGTATCCACAGATGTATGAGGGAGTCACCTAGCTGAGCTCAGCCTGAATTATTGATGTGCAGAATAGTTAGCTGAATAAATCATTGTCATATTGAATCAATAAGTTTAGGGATGGTTTGTTATGCAGCAATAGCTCCCTGATATATATATATACAAAACTCCCTACATTCCAGCCACCCTGGCCTCCTTTCTATTCCTCAAACACATTAAATTTGTTTTTGCCTCAAAACCTTTACACTTGTGCCCAAACGCTCTTCCCTCAGATCTTTGCATGTCTGGCTCTCTTTTTGTAATTGAGGTATCAGCTTAACTGTAACCTCTTTGGAAAGGCTTTCCCTGACTCTACTTCCTAATTGTACCACTTAATTATCTTCAGTCATATTACCCTGCTTTAGTACTCTACATAGTATTTACTATTTCTTGATATTTTCTTTTTAATTTATTGCTATTTTGGTTATTAGCTATCTTACCTAATTAGGATGTAAACTCCATGAAATCAGGGAGTCTGTTGTATTTCCAGGCCCTAGAATCCTGCTGGTACATGGTAGGGCACTCAATAACACATTGGTGAAGGAATAGAAGGCATTCTATAGCTTGCTACAGTTTGGCAGAAGCAATATATAAAATATGGGTAGTCATTACCCACGGGTACTAGCAGAGTTCCTGTAGCTCTTGTTCTGGCCTGACCATCTCTCTGTCTGCTTCAGACACTGCCAACACCACCTTTTGGCCACACTGGGCTGTGTGTCACATTCCCTAATGGCTCAGTACTTCAGACCAAGCCTTCACTTCAAAATGGGCTTTGATACACTCCCATCCATCCCTCAAGGCTCTTGGCTCCACTTTCAGTTCCTTCCTCTATTCATCCCTGGTCACCAAGGAGAATTAATTATTCTTTTACATTTTTAGAGCTCATCACAAATGTTTCTATGATATTTTTCTCCATTAGCCTGAAAATTCACTGAAGTTAGAGACTATTATTTATTCAACTTTGCATTCCCCGTGCTTGACAAGAAGGCTGTCCAAAAATATGTATTTGCCAAATTAAATAAGACACAGTCTGTGAAATAACTCTGCATGGTAGAGGGGATTATAGTCTTACAATTTAACATGGTTGTTTCTAGGGCTGACCTAGCTGGGTAAAAATATTGAAAAAATTAACATCTCACTTCAGTCTTAGTGTAATGAATGAGTGAGGCATATTTGGAAAGTTTTTCCTCCCAAATTAGCTATCTAAATGAGTGATACATAACATTTGGATTTCAGAGTTTCTTCTAAGTATCAATATAGTTTTAAGAGAGACTTTCCTCTAAGACCTATGGCAGAGTTATAATTATTCCGACAGCAATTTTTTCAGGTATGGAATCAAGACTGAAAGAGTTTGTATGCCACTCACTACATATTGCTCTGAACTCTTTACATGGGACATAAAGATCCTGGAGTCACTGAAAGTTCTGTTAATGAACCCAATGGTCTAACTAGGCCTTGTATGGGGGAGTGCTAATGAGAAACAGTGGTGGGGTAGGAGGACATATAATACACATTTAAACTTAGAGAAAAGCAGTTTCACCTGCAAAATCCAATGTCTGTGACTTACAGACACAGTAAGTCATCACCTGTCTGGGGCCGTCTGTCTGAGGATTCAAATGCGTCTCCTTAGGAAGCTTCCACCTTTTATAATCAGGCAGTGTGGAGGCTCACTCACCAAAGGGTTCATTTTAATTAACTTATTTATTTTGGCATACTTCACTCATTTAGTGTTGATGCCAAGATGAAAACAAATCATCTGCTTAACATGAATAATTTAACGGCAAACCAAGAAAGAACCGTGGAACTAGAAGTTCACGTAAACTTTGCACAAATGGCATTGGCTATACTCTTTAGCTAAAGGGAGATAAGATTGTATTGTCCATTTTATGTCCATATAATTATGTTTTAGAAAGCCCTATAAAAATAGTTCATCTTAATAAATCAAGTGGTTAGTACTAAAACACTATTCATGCAAATTCTGCCCTCATTTTGGAAGTGACACTTTTGCAGAAAAATGTCTGGCTATGAAAATACTGTGGCACTTACAATGGGAAAGTCTAACAGTAATGAAATGTATCACGTTCAACTTAATGACAGTAGTAATATTCTTTTCAATGTTTGTGTATATGACGCCCTGCTAAACTTGCAAAAGTTTGATGAATTACCCATTCAGTGAATTAATAAATCTTTTTTTGTTCATTTATTTGTTTTAAGAAAGATTTAGTAAGTGTTTACTGTTATAGATGCCATGTCAAGTGCTAAAAATGCAAAGAATAAATAAGGTAAATAAAACTGTTTTCTGTGCTTATTTTATGTTTTAAGTTTCCGTGTCCTGAATGCACATTTAATAGGCTGTATGCTTCATCTTTTTCTAATTAGGTTCTTATAATGATCCTTTGAGGGATCTTGTGCTATATTCATTGCGAAAAAAGAGCGAAGCTAGAGGTATCACAGTCCCTGACTTCAGACTATACTACAAAGACACAGTAATCAAGACAGTATGGTAGTGGCACAAAAACAGACTCACAGATCAATGGAACAGAATAGAGAGCCCAGAAATAAACCTGTGCACTTATGGTCAATTAATCTACAACAAAGAAGGGAAGAATATACAATGGAGAAAAGACAGTCTCTTCAACAAGTAGTACTGGGAAAACTGAACAGCTACATGTAAAAGAATGAAATTAGAACATTTTCTCATACCACATACAAAAATAAACTCAAAATGCATTAAAAACTAAATCTAAGACTGGAAACCATAAAACTCTTAGAAGAAAACATAGGAAGAACACTCTTTGACATAAATTGTAGCAATATCTTTTTGGATCTGTCTCCTAAAGCAAAGGAAACAAAAGCAAAAATGAGACCTAATTAAACTTAAAAGCTTTTGCATAGCAAAGGAAACCATCAACAAAACAAAGAGACAACCTATTGAATGGGAGAAAATATTTGCAAATGATGTGGCCAATAAGGGGTTAATGTTCAAAATATGTAAACAGCTCATACAACTCAATATCAAAAAGACAAAAAAAATGATTAAAAATTGGGCAGAGGACCTGAAAAATTGGGCAGAGACATTTTTCCAAAGAAGATACACAGATGGCCAACAGGCACATGAGAAGATGCTCAATATTACTAATTATCAGAGAAAAGCAAATCAAAACCACAATGAGTTATCACCTCACATTAGTCAGAATGGCTATTATCAAAAGCCTACAGATAACGAATGTTGGTGAGGATGTGGAGAAAAGGGAACCCTAGTGCACTGTTGGTGGGAATGTAAATTGGTGCCACCACTGTGGAAAACAGTACGGAAGTTCCTCAAAAAACTAAAAATAGAGCTACCATATGACCCAGCAATTCTGCTACTGGGTATATATCCAGAAAAAATGAAAACACTAATTTGAAAAGTTACATACATCTCAGTGTTCAGAACAGAATTATTTACAATAGCCAAGATATGGAAGCAACCTAAGTGTCCATCAACAGATGAATGAATAAAGAAGATGTGGGGGCTTCCCTGGTGGCACAGTGGTTGAGAATCCTCCTGCCAGTGCAGGGGACATGGGTTCGAGCCCTGGTCTGGGAAGATCCCACATGCTGCGGAGCAACTGGGCCCGTGAGCCACAATTACTGAGCCTGCGCGTCTGGAGCCTGTGCTCCACAACAAGAGAGGCCGCGATAGTGAGAGGCCCACACACGGCGATGAAGAGTGGCCCCCGCTTGCCACAACTAGAGAAAGCCCTCACACAGAAACGAAGACCCAACACAGCCATAAATAAATTAATTAATTAATTTAAAAAAAAGAAGATGTGGTATACATATACAATGGAATATTACTCAGCCATAAAAATGAATGAAAATTTGCCATTTGCAGCAACATGGGTGGACCTGGAGGGTATTATGATTGGTGAAATAAGACAGAGAAAGATAAATACTGTATGACTTCAATTATAGGTGGAATCTAAAAAAATTTTTTTTTTAAAGAACAAATATAACAAAAAAGAAAAAGACTCACAGATATAGAGAACAAATCAGTGGTTACCAGTGGGGAGAGAGAAGGGGAGTCAGGCAAATAAGGGTAAGAGATTAAGAGGTACAAACTACTATGTATAAAATAAATAAGCCACATGGATATATTATACAGCACAGGGAATATAGTCAATATTTTAAAATAACTTTAATAATATTGTAAAATAATATTGTAAAGCAACTATACTCCAATTTTTAAAAAAGATGAGAAAACAGAGACTAGTTTAATCCACATGGTTGGAAAGTAGCAGAGTTGGGATTTAAAGCAAGAAGTAAAGGCCTGGAGAGGAAGAATAAACACAAGAAGCAAGAGTGAACAATAGGAACAAACAATCTGGGAAAACGTTGGTAAGTTTAATCGTGTTCAGGGATAAATGATAAAAAAAAATTGATGGAAACTGACATGGGTTGGAGGGGGGTTGAGAAGTGGGTATTGGTTCATGAAATTCTAGGATTAAAGAAAATGTAGTGTCAGATAGCTGTGTTGACATGAGCAGGGAGCCCTGTTGGAACCCAACAAGAAAGTTCTTGGTTTCCTCAAGGCTTGGGGTTGCCTGAAGTTCTGGGTTAAGCAGAGACAGCCTATGGAGAGAAGTCAGACAAACGTGTGATTTTTTTTTTTTTTTTTTTTGCCTGTCTACCTTCTAAACCTGGCAATCTCTAGGTTCACACATATTGACTTGATGTGAAGGTCAAGGTTATAGTACCAAGAAGCGAGTGAAAGAGGAGAAATCTATCTGTATATTTATTTTTGATCTTTTGGATCCTGGTTGTTGGAAAATGTAGGGGATCCTTCAGTTTGAGGATCCCAAACAACTTCACCGTCAGCAATATTTTTTTGCCAGCACCAAACAACCATCATCTTTCGTTACCCCTTAATCGAAATTAAAATCATCAAGACACTCCATTGGGAACATATTGCAACTTGCTAATAAGCAAGGAGGACAACACAGAGTCAACTATACATTGTTCATAACCTTGGTGTTTTATAAGGTCATAAACAGAATTGGGCTATAAAATGAAATGAAAGGGCCACTTCTGCCTTGCAATATTTGGTTTTATGACAGTGTTTATACTGAATCTGTCCAAATAAAAGATGACCTCAAATCTAAGGCGAGGCCCCATTTTCCCTTGAAGAATATCCAAAAAATGTCTTAAGGGCAATGTGAATATAAAAGCTTTTTGGAATATAGATGAATCAGTCGAATGTCTCCTTATGGTAATTAGGTTATTTGTCTACTTGAATTTAAAATGATATCTATGGAATATTAATGTAAAACCATTGCTTTCTCACTTGCATAGTCTGTGACACTATTTTTTCCAAACTCTTTGCAGGTGCCTCGGACATCATATCCTGACCCTGACCCTCCTCCTCCAACTGCTTTTTGAGTCATCACAGTTGTCAGGCAGGGCTTCTAACATTTCCACTTCTACCGTGAGTATCTGAGATACAGCACTTTTGAATCCACATAAGATGCCAGTGCTGGAATTTTTATCCTAAGTCCCCATTCCTTTTCATACAACATCAAACTGCTTTCCTCTTTTCATTTATCCTGCAGGTCACCATCTCCACTCTTAGTGTCTTGCTTTTTACATTGATTTTTCAATTGTTTACAAGTAAGCTTGGTAAAATCCCAGCTCACGTTAGGACAAATGCAATATTTTATTAATTATTTTAAATAATATTACTGAAAATCCTTCTAGTCATTATTAATCAAAAAAGTATGAAAATAAGAAATGAGAAGAATAAGAATATTCTCACTTTTTAAGCCATTGAAACATAAATAAAAGCTCAACTTTCCCCTGACCACCTCTGAACTTCTTAAATCCAGAGAGTGGGCTGGACACAGACATCAAAATCTCATCCTGCCAAACTGCTGTGGAAATCACCAAAAGGGATGAAAAAGAGAAACCGACACATAGGCTGTAAACTAGGGAATGTTCCAGGATGGGCCTGGATGGACCGGGCAGGGGCCCTCGGGGAGGACCCAGCCAGCCAGGCCCTGGGAGATGCACTTTAATCCCCTCAACGCCGCTCACTTGGGAGCAGCCGCCCACAGCAGTGCAGACTCGCGACGGGCGCAGATGGCCCTGCCGGGAGGACAAGGCTGCGGATGTGTAATGAGGGCAGCTGCCCCCAGGGGCGGGGGAGACCCTGCTGGGGCTAATTCACGGCTGCTCCGCCAAGGGGACAGGGGGCCTTGGGCTCGGGCACCTTGCCCTGGGTCTCTGAACAGGTGGGATCCAACCAGAGTGAATCTCAACTTTTCACTCCTTCCTTCCCTGGCCCCAACGTACGTGGACAGCAGTCTCTCCGGGAGCCAGGGAGGTAGATACACCTGCTTCCCCAGACTCTAAGAAACCTGAGTCATTCATTGCAAAGACTTAGTGCTGATGCTTTCCACCAAAATAGATCCATGGCCAGCGATGGGAGGAAAGAGTGAGGTATTTTTTAATTCCCCACCAGGTTTGTGAAAGGAGAGCTGACAGTCCCCAAAAGGAAATGCTTTGATATCAGGAAAGATTGCATGAAGAGCAGAACAGAATTATTAAATTCAACACTGCCATGCCAGAAGAAGGGCAGATAAAGTAGAAAATCGGATTAGTGAGGGAGAAGGTAAATTTGAAAAATTCTTCCCAAACTCGGAGGAAACGATGAGGACATAAAAATGATGGGAGAAAAGAGAGATGGAAGATGGATCAGGGATATATCCAGTATTGCAAAGGTGTCAGTCCTTCACACATTAATTTCAAAATTTAATGCAATTTTAGTCAAAAGTTCTGAGGGATACTTTTTTGGAATTGGATAAAATTACAAGAGTTCTTTTGGAAGAATAAATGGGCTGGGAAATCTAAAAAAGATGGTTGTTAACAGTAACTGTCGTGAAGGAAGACTGGCCAGTATGAAAACATATTTTACAGCCAAAATAATTAAAACAGAGAAGTTAGTGCAAGAAAAGTTAGGTTCAATGAAACAAAACATAAACTCCAGAAACTGGCCCTTGTATTTAGCACATGATAAACGTGGCATTTCAAATTAGAGGGGCAAAGATGGATTTTTTACTAAACCATATTGTGAGAATTGCTTAACTGTTTGAGAGTATTTCATGATAAACACCCAGATAAATCCTGTTGGGTTAAAATTATTGCATTTGAGAACATAATTTGAGACAAGTAGAAAACTATCTGATCTCAGGATGCAGAAGGCCGTTCTGGCAAAAAAGTAAAGGAGGAAATCATATAGTAAATTTTATTTTTAAATATTTTAATACTTATAGTGTTTTTTTGCTATATGTCATTTCAAAATTTTTTTAATTTTTTATTTTTATACAAGTTTTAAAGGTTACTTTCCATTTACAGTCATTAGAAAATATTTTAAACATATACACACTACAATATATAAAATATGTAACCAACAAGGACCTACTGTATAGTACAGGGACCTCTACTCAATATTCTGTAATAACCTATAATGGAAAAGAATATGAAAAAGAATATATATATGTATATACATATATATATATACATATGTATAACCAAATCACTTTGCTGTACACCCGAAACTAACACAACATTGTAAATCAACTATACTCCAATAAAAAAATTTTAAAAGGACAATATTGGCTATGTTCCCTGTGTTGTACAATACATCCTTTAACCTATCTTGCACCCAGTAGTTTGTGCCTCGCACTCCACCCCTACAATGTCCCTCCTCACTTCCCCACTGGTAACCACTAGCTTGTTCTCTAGATCTGTGTTTGCTTCTTTTATGTTATGTTCACTAGTTTGTTGTATTTTTTAGGTTCCACATATGAGTGATATCATACAGTATTTATCTTTGTCTGGCTTATTTCACTTAGCATAATGCCCTCTAAGTCTATCCATGTTGCTGCAAATGGCAAAATTTCATTCTTTTTATATGGCTGGGTAGTATTCCATTGTGTATGTGTATATATATACAATGGAATATATGTGTGTGTGTATATATATATATATATATATATATAGGGTTCCCAAACAAACTTTTTGGCTAACCCAATATATACCATGTTTTCTTTATCCATTCATCTGTTGATGGACACTTAGGTTGTAAATTTTTAAAGTAAATTAGAAAAAATAAAAATTTAAACTTTCTGTACATAAAAAGTCTGAAATATGATTAAGATAGCAATGATATCTTAAATATCATAGATTAAATATTTGTAGTCCATATTGTAGACATTGGGCTACTACTCATAGAGAATATAATTGCATAAGAGACAACAGAGATAGAAACACGGGCAAGCGAAGGACAGGCAATGAATGGATAGCAGTGTAAAATGTGCCAATGTATGGTGAAAACATCTACCAGGAAAAGACCCCTTCCCAGAGGAGGGGCGGCAGATGAAATAGTCTCATCTCCTTCGGGTGAGTGTGTCTGTGGAAAATGCTCCAGCACTGGGAGTTTCGGAAAATAGAGTTCTTCTCTAAGGTCTGTTTGACAAAAAAATTACTTGAAAACATTTTCTAGCCAGTCAAAGGATAAATAGCAATGGAAACTCTTTAAGAATGAGGGTATAAAAATACTGACACTAAAAATAATTTAAATATGATAAGTAATATTAACTTGACCGTCACAACAACAAAACCTCTAGAGCTCAGTTTCTCAAGCTCAACACTGTTGGCATTTGGGGTTTGGATAACTCTTTGCTGTGGGCTCTGTCCTGGGCACAAAGAATGTTGAACAACATCCCTGGTCTCTACCCGCTGGATGCTAGGAGCAACTGGGACAATCTTAACTGTCTCCAGGCATTGCTGAGTGTCCCCTGGGGGCCCACATCACCCTTCTTCCCCCAGGTGAGAACCATTGCTGTAAAGCTAAATTCTAAAATGTCGCAATGGGGTGGGGGGGGGGCTTTAGCTAAGTCTAAGCCCCAGCTGCATCAGTTGAAACTGGAAAGTAGCCAAGCGGGGAGGCAGTAACAGCCTGCTGAAATGTAGTATCTGCCTCAGGAATGATTTAATAAATATTGCTTGAGCGTAGACATTTTATAATTAGGGAAAAATGGGTTCATATATATTTTAATTTTTACAGGAACCCTAAAGAGAATAAAGATGGATTACAGCTTTCAAAGCCCAAGAGGAAGGAAAAGAACAATACAATTATAATCCATAAAATAGAAAACAGAAAAAAGGAACTAGTGTAAAAGTCATAAGAACAAATGTACTAGTTTCGATAATAAATAAAAATGCCTTTGAGTGCTTTACTAAAAGAAAAATACTTTTAGTTGAGACATGTTATTTTTAAAAATTACCGAAAAAAGGAATTGACTCAGGAAGGCAAAAGCATAAAGGGATTACAAGACAAATCTGGCTCATGTACTAATATGAGCAAGGGTGGTGATATTTATTGGACAAAGTAGACTTGAGGGCAAAAAGCATTGAATAATATGACTTTTTATTGATAAGAAATTATGTTCACAATGAGGATACAACAATGGTGGCCCTGAACCAACTAATATTATGTCAAAGTACATAACCCACTCTTGCCATTTGCCACGTGCTATAGACTAAACGTTTGTCTCCCCCCCGCAAATTCATATGCTGAAATCCTAACCCTCAGTGTGAGGTGATGGTATTTGGAGGTGGGGAAGTGGCATTTGGGAGGTGCTTAGGTCATGAGGGTGGAGCCCTCAGGAATGGGATTAGTGCCCACAGGGTTCCTTGCCCCTCCTGCCACGTGAGGACACAGAAGACAGCCATCTATGTGAGGAAGCTGGCCCTCAACAGACTGAATCTGTGGCACCATGATCTTGGACTTTCCAGCCCCCAGAACTGTGAGGAATAAATGTCTGTTGTTAAGCCATCCAGTCCATGGTGTTTTTGTTACGGCAGCCCCAAAAGACCAGGCACCATGAAAAGGGCAGGCTCCAGGGAGCCGCTAGTCCTGGAAAGAGAGACACAGGGACAGACTTGAACCCAACTTGCAGGCTGAAGCGCGTAGCTGAAGCGCCCTCAGGCCCACTGCCAGCTAGTGCTGCTCAGAGATGGCGGCACTGAGCCTGGCTCCCCCTGTGACAAGTCCATTCCCAGCTGGCCAGACGATGCTCCCATGCTGAATAGCCTCTCTGTCCCTTCTGCCTGAGGAAGTCAACCTCAGCAGCCGGCCACTCACCAGTGTCATCCTGTTGACGTCCACCCTCTTCTAAAGTCTCAGCGGAGCCACCAGACTAGTCTCCCAAATCCCATCTCTTCTTACTTCCTTCTCCAAACTAAATCAAAGCTCACTGCCATCACTTCCAAAACCCCAGGTCTCTACCTGACACTCAGTCCCCTGTCGCCTTCTGCTCCCTCTTCTCTTGCCAGGCTGGCCTTTTCCTATTTCTCTAATATAAACAGATCCTTTTTGACTTTGAACTTGGCAGTCCCATAGTGTACAGCACCCAGCATGTACTTTGCAAATTTGCACGTTCACTAAATTCTCTGTTCAAATGCCAACTCTTAATTAATGTAGCTTATGCAATTGTAATTAAATTCTAATGTCATAAAAATATTGATCCTCTAAAATACTCTTAAAAATAAATATAAAAATACAAAGGGGCCACTTTGAATATTATCTAAGCTTAGGTTGCTCTTTAGGTATGTTGCTCCGCGATCTGCAACCAAATATATTTTACTTTCATGTAGCATCGTTGGGCCAATGAATGGAACTTTTTAAAACACATGTTAACATATTGTTAGGAGCTGTCACCAGTGAGCCTGCTGCCTACCTTTTAAAGTAGAAATGAATTCACCAAAACTATTAGGGTTGAGGTGACTTTGCCATAAAGAAATCCATCCCACACCTTCTCCTTCTGATTAGAAAAATTATGATAATTAATTTTAAAATATGCAACACAAAATCTGCCAGAAATACAACAAGACCCATTTTCAAAGCAGTGATTTGAGCTCAGAGGTTCTTTTTCCTCCTTACAAAAATGTTATTGAAATAACCAAAGGAATGTAAATGTAAGATAAAATCTGCAACAGAGCTGAAAACCCGGAAGGACGGACTTGACAGTCCAGGTTGGAAGAATTTCTGGAAGACAGGAAACAGAAGGCATCAAGGTGAGTCCAGGTGAAGGGTGATGGGGCGCATATGGTTTGTCTGCTTCAAAGGTAGGGATGTCAGCAAAGTGTCACACGTCGCAGGACACTTGAATTTATTCTCTATCTTAAAAAATTGATCACTCTTTTTATACTTTTAGATTTTTTTTAAAAACCTGTGATTTAGGTTTCACAATTTATGTAGGTGATTAGCTATCTCTTGTTCTGGGATGTTGGGAGTCTGCTGTGCGAGATGTAGCACATTCTGCTGATGTCCTGCTCGTACGCTGTTGGCACTTACCCTCCCCGCTCTATGTCTCTGGCCGGAAGGAGTTGCCTGCTGTGCTCAGACAACCTTGCTGCGTTGCGCTGACAGTAGCATCTCTGCCCGGCAGACATCAGGGGCTGGAGCCGTGAGTCAGACAGACACCAGGTCCTGGGGCTCTGGAGTGGCTCTGAGCGCTGCACCCTGGAAGCTGCACAGCTTTGCCCCAGGGCTCATCATCACTGGAGCAAGCGCTTCGCAGATTTCCTGCTATCATTTTACCTCGCTTAGGGTCACACTGGTTATTGATATGAATACATTTTAATTTTTATTTATGAAAACGAGGCAAATAGAAAAACCATAGACATATATCTATAGAAGCAGCAGCTTGAAAAAAGAGACCCTCCTGAGCATAAAGAGCAAACGCCAGGCTTGCACGGTGGGTGGTGGGGCTTTTAAGGCTCCAGAGCCAGATGGCCAGGGTTGGCATCCAGGCTCTGCCCTGCTCTCCTTGTATGTGAAATGTTGGTAATGATAACCTCAAGAGTTGTTTGGGATTCAACGAGTTAACATACGTAAAGCATTTCAAACAATATCTAGAATACATTTAACTCTCCATAAATGTTACCTGAATATAAGTGTGGACCTCACTGAAACAAAGGAAAAAGCAGAGGGGATTATCCCAATTTTGAATTCATAACCTCAGTGAAGTTTGAGGGCTACTTCTATCAAAATGACAAGAACAATTTGCTATGCGAAAAGAATGGACAGGAAAAAGAGAACCTTTTAAGAAATTTGAAACGATTGCTGTCCCAAATTTAATTTAGGAATAAATTATACATTGCTAAAAGCCAAGCTTATGAATAAGAAGATGAATTCAAGGAGTTATCCCAGAGAACACAGCAAAGAGAGAGAAAGAAAGAAAGCAAACAAGGGTCAGAGGCATGGACCCAGAATATCTCATATCTCCATTACATCACTTTGAGAAGGAGAAAACAGAGGCAATGGAGGAGAGTAAGCAAAAATATTTTTGATCTACAGAAGTTTTGTTTCAGATTGGTAACCCTCACTGAATGACAGACAAGATTATTGGAAATAAATCATATCATGGGAAATTTCTAAAGTTCCAGGATAAGGGTAAACTTATATAAACTTTTAGACAAGGCAAAAAAAATTGTAAAGGAGAGAGAATCAAACTGGACTTAGATATTCTTAGATTCTAGACTTTTTTTATTTGAAATATTAAATGCTAGGAGAAAACATAATAAGGTTTACAGAATTAGGCAGAAAAGAGATTGTGTCCCCTGGATTCAGTTTGAAGCTGTAACTTCCATGTGTGAGGGTAGAAGAAATAAACTTGGTTTTCCAGCAAAAGACTGGAAAGGGAAAAAAGGAGATATTGGAAAAGTATGTAGACAACTTAATATGAGAGGAATAAGATACACATAAATCAGTGGTCATCATGAATATGAATGATTTAGACACCTAATAAAAGACAAAGCTTGTCCAAAAAAATAAACCAAAGCAAATGCCAGTTATATACCATCACCAAGAGACACATCTATAGAGAAAGTTTGAAAATAGATGGTGAAAGATTTGCCAAACAAATGCAAAATGACCACCACCTCAAAAAGAGAGCTGGCAATGTTAATATCAGGAGAAACACAAACGATGTGAAAAGTACTAAAAGGAACGAAAGGGAATATTTCATACTGTTAAAAGGAACCCCTACCAGAAGCTACAACAATCACAAACTTTTACACAGCTTTGGGATGTGCAAATCAACAGCTCCTAGCAATAAAAGGAAAAATCACCTGGACATCAGTTACAGTGGAGACTTTATACATACTTCTTTCAAAAACTGGCAAACTAGGAAGAGCAAAAAATCATAAGGATACAGAGGACTTATGTAGCGCCATGAACACATCGAATTTTATTATACTATTTTATTTTATTATGTAGAAAACTGCAATTGTCAAGGAGTTACTGCACATTTTCTTCAAATACTCACAAAATAATTGTAGGCTACTGAGAAGGGAATAATAACGGAAGATCACATTTCAAAGCCTGTGAGATGAATCCAAATCTTGATTCAAAGGAAAACATTTTAATAAAGTATATATATATAAATAGAAAATATACAGCTTTTACTGCAAATAAAATAGCATAGCACTATATCAAAAAACAAAAACAATAATTTCAAAGGAAATATGGAAAAGGCATTAAGAAAAATCCACCCCCTCTAAGAGTTGTATTGAAAAATAAATCCAAATTTTGGTTTTCTGAAAAGGCTAACGTAATAGACAAACCTTTTGAAAGTATAATAAAAAAGAAAGAGAAAGTAGCAATACACTACATTAGAAATAAAACCATATAATTATAGATACCGAAGAGATTTTTAAATGGTAAGAAAATACTGTACACAAGTTTACAGCAACAAATTTGATAATTGAGATGAATAAGTACCCTTCAAGGAATACATAAATTACCAAAATGGGCTCAGGAAGTGGTAGAAAACCTGAATAGACAATATGCATTTAAAAAGAAGTTGAAAAGTTGTCAAAGATACACTTCTAGGGCTTCCCTGGTGGCGCAGTGGTTGAGAGTCCGCCTGCCGATGCAGGAGACACGGGTTCATGCCCCGGTCCGGGAAGATCCCACATGCCGCGGAGCGGCTGGGCCCATGGGCCATGGCCGCTGAGCCTGTGCGTCCGGAGCCTGCGCTCCGCAACGGGAGAGGCCACAGCAATGAGAGTTCCGCGTACCGCAAAAAAAAAAAAAAAAAAAAAGATACACTTCTAAAGAAGGACCAGAATAGCCCTGTTTTAAAACAAGTTCATCTTTAAAACATTGACCTTCAAGGAGCATATTGTTCTTTTGTTATCAACTGTTAAGAATCATTAGAAACAGAAAGTTTCCAGTTCGTTTTATGGACTTAACAGTTCCTAAGAAACAGGCTACCAAAAAGGGAAACCACAGACAAATATCTTTTAAGAATATAGATTTAAAAATTCTAAATAAAATATCGATAAATTAAATCCAGAGCACAATAAAGTAAAATTTAATCAAGCAACTTGGGGGTGCTTTTATATTAAGAAATCTGTCAATATACTTTATTGAATTAATTGTTTAAAGGAAAAACAGACAATATGATCATGTAGATGTATATTGCAAGTATATTTGATAAGGTTACCGTTTCTGATACTTTTTATAAATCAGAAAAATCTTAAATGTTTTAAAACATGATAAAGGGTATTTGTTAGGAACCAAAAGGCATAAAGCGGAGGCATTCTCATTAAAATCATGAACAGCACAGGGACACCCACACTGACAGTTTTTGGTCATTTCTCTGGAGGTTGTAACCAAAATGCCAAGAAACATGTATGAGATATAAATATTATAAAAGATATGACAAATGATCATTATTTATACTTCATCTGAGTTTCTTCCTAGAAAACTCAAGAGAATCATTTTACAGGCTATCATAATTAGTAAGATTCAGCAAGCTGGAGGAAGCCAACATTTAAGAATTTCCCAGCTCTCCTATGCACTAGCAATAGTCTTTCAGTAAAAATAATTTTTAAAGTATTCATAATAACAATGCAAATGATAAAAGCGCTGGGAACAAATCTATAGGAAATACATAAAAACTAAATAAAGAAAACCATGAAATTTTACTGAAGGACCCACGTGAAGAAGTAAATAAATGGGGAGACATACCATGATCTTGAAGGGGAAGCCCCAATATTTTAAGGGTATCAATTTCACCTTTTCCCATAATCTGTAAGTTTAATGTCCCGCTTCTTCTAGCCTGAAAGGGAAGAAACTCATCTGGTGGAGGGAGATGGGGGGGAGGGCAAAGAACCCCCGCTTTGCTCAGCGCCCTTCCTGTGCCACACGCTACAACTCCTCCCCACTCTGCAGACGAGGAACTCAGGCCAGAGGGGTGAGCGTTTCCTGTGAGTCAAACAGCAGGTGAAAAGCAAAACTGGGATTCCAACACAGGTTATTTAGCTGGAAAGCCATTGTTTTGGAAGCAGCCCACCCTGCCTCTTTGAGATTTCTTTGGGAGAGGTGGGGTCTACACAGGGTTGGCTTCATGTGGGTGTCACTCGTGTGATCACAGGGACCCTGCCCTTGGTTAAATCGGTTCTGCTGTCACCACCCTTGAGATTCTTAATAATTTTTGAATAAAGGGCCCTGAAAATTGTGTGGCTAGTCCTGGGTCCACGCACAAAAGGCTGTAGGACCAGACGTCTCTAACTGCAGAGGGCTTTGGTCCAGTCACTTCTACTAAGAGTCCATATCTGTACCGTAGGAGGCTGGATGAAAGGGCCAGGCCACGCGAGCATCACGTTCACAGGGCCTGAGTCACGTGGCCTTGGTGAGGCCCTCTCGGGGGAAGAAGGACCCTGATGGAGATAGAAGCTGGGGTTCAGCCTGGGAAGACCTGGCACCTGGTCGAGCTTTAGAGTGACTGACAGCCGCTGGAGACCAAAGAAAGGGGACACAGGAGCCCTCCTGGATGCTGTGGGTTGGTGGAGGCCCTCACCAAGAACCCAAACTGCTGGCTTGATCTTAAACTTCCAGCCTCCAGAACCATGAGAAAGAAGTGTCTGCTGGTTAACCCACCCAGCCTATGGTATTCTGTTATAGCAGCCTGAACTAATCAAGACAAAAGTTAGACTCTTTAAAAATATATATTGATTTATAGATACAGATAAATTAATGGGTTCCTTTTTTTAATAGTAAAAGTATTTTTTAATTGTTACTATTTCAGTTCTTTTTTAGAATTGATAAACATTACTTTTAGAGCAGGTTTAGGTTCACAGCAAATGGAGTGGAAAGTACAGAGGGTTCCTATACACCCCCCTCGCCACCCACACGCACGGAACCCCCCACTACTGACATCCTGCACCACCGTGGAACATTTGTTATAATTAGCGTGTTAGTTTTTAAGAGAGGGTCATATTGACCCTCCAGTATACATTTATTACCTCTTGTAGGCTTTTTGTATGCAGAGCTAATTTGGTTCATCTCAGATGTACAAATCTAGATTTCAAAAGGACCAACTCCACCACCCATTTTGCCTTTCAACCTAAATATTGACTAATCCAACCAGCTTACAATATCAAGCAAAGGTGAGAGGTAATAGCACTGCATACATTTACCTTCAAAATGGTAAGGAATTTTATCACTATTGATTCAGCATTGCCTGGACTCTGCTGCGGTTCCCCTTTTGAGTGAAATGAAATGTCTCCTTCTAGGCACCAGGTGTTTTGTAGCAACATCTGCATCCTTATTTCCTTCTATGATCCGGTAGCACAGCCCAAGAACCCAGCTTTTCATTTCCCACAGCCTTTTAGGATAGCTTCGTGCAGTCTTTTAGAATTGCTAACTCTAATTTGATTTAGAGTGAAGCCGGACACATTAGCTTGCTAGGGCTGCGGTAACAAGGTATCACGGATTGGGTGGCTTAATAACAGAAATGTATCTTCCTGCAGTTCTGGAGGCCAAAGTCTGAGGTCAAGGTGTCGGCAGGGTTGGTTTCTTCTGAGATCTCTCTCCTTGGCTTGTAGACGGCTGTCTTCTCCCTGTGTCTTCTACATAGTCTTATGTCTGTGTGTGTCTGTGTCCTGATCTCCATCTGTAAGGACACTAGTCATATGGGATTAGGGCCCATCCCGATGACCTCATTTTAGCTTAATTAGATCTTTAAAGACCCTATCTCTAAATGGAGTTATATTCTGATATAATATGGGGTTAGGACAGCTACATGAGAATTTTGGCAGGACACAATTTAGCCTGTAACACCGGCATCTTGTTGTTGGAGAGACCCACCACTGCTGCCTATCTTGGGTTCTCTCGGGCTCTCTCGTTTCTCTCTGCACCCTTGGACTCGTACCTGCCCTTGCCTTGTTGCCCCTCTCCCCTGGGCCAGACCATTTTGCAAAGTCCTTATTAGTCCCCTTTTTGAAGGGCTTTCCTGGATTTCCGCTGCCTTTGGGAGCATTCTCATATGTCTGAGGGTAACAGGGTACCTGCTGAGATGGAGGTTAGCTGGAGGCCCCATTAAAGGATCTCCTTGTAACGGTGCTGATGTCATCTTCCACAAGATGGGCTCGCCTAAGAGCAGAGCCGTCTGTCCCAGGAAGGGCCTCGTGGAGGGCTCCTGCTTGGTCAGGTGGAATGGGTCAGGAGGAGGGAAGGGCAGGTGCAGCCACAATCCAGAATGCAGAGCCAGCCTGGGGGCGGGGCAAGGTCATTTTACTTAAGGAACGCAGGGCATTATAGGAGAGAAGGAGAAACCATCCAAATCCCAGATTCCAGGTCAGGTGGCTCTCTCAGGCTGGGCTGGGGTGGGCTGGGGTGGCAGCTGTACGGCAAGGGCAACAAGGCCCCCAGAGTAAAGCCACATTGAGGATAAATGCAGGAAAGCCTTCAGGCCAGATCCTACATGGCCCAGGGGCTCTGGGAGGCTCACCCAGCCTCCCCAGGCTTCCCCAGGCCTCCCTAAGCCTCCCCAGGCCTCCCCCCAGGGTGCCCTGGGAGAACATTGCATGGCCAGGAGTGGGAATTTTACCTACAAGGAGCTGTAGGTTTGGTGCCCTGCTGTCCTGGAACAGTGGCACCTACGGCTGCTAGTGGCACTGCTGCCACTGAAGCTCCAGGTTCTTGGAGAACCGAGGACCTCTTTCCAGTAAGGATGGGGATTCCCAAGCCACCAGTTAAAGAATATACACCCACATTTGCTGCTATGCCTGAGGGACAAATCACACTGGACACAAAGAATAACCCTTCTTCTCCTTGGCCTGTTTACCTCTACGGGATCATTTGTGTCACAGGAGCTCACTCCCCATTTTAACACATGAGCACGCACACGTGCACACACACACACACACACACACACACACACACACACACACTCCCTCTACATTAAAAACATTCTGGGGACTTTCCTGGTGGCTCAGTGGTTAAGAATCCGCCTGCCAATGCAGGGGACACAGGTTCGAGCCCTGGTCCAGGAAGATCCCACATGCTGCGGAGCAACTAAGCCCGCGAGTCACAACTACTGGAGCCCGTGCACCTAGAGCCCGTGCTCTGCAACAAGAGAAGCCACCACAACGAGAAGCCCACGCACCGCAACAAAGACCCAACGTAGCCCCAAAAACTTAATTAATTAATTAAAAAATAAATAAATAAAAACATTCTGGACATGAAGACCCTTGAAATGTCCCCCTTGCTCCCCTTTTTGCTGTGGTTTACTCTCCAGTTCATCACCTTCTCTCTGCAGCCCTCCCCAACACCCCTGCACATCAGTTGCTATTTGATTTGGTGGCCTTGCCCACTGGACTGTGTGATGGTTTTAATTTTATGTGTCAACTTGACTACATTATGATGCACAGATATTTGGTCAAGCACCAGTCTAGATGTTGCTGGGAGGGTATTTTTTAGATGTGATTAACATGTAAATCAATAGACTCTGAGTAAGGCAGATCACTCTCCATAATGTGGGTGGGCCTCATCCAATCAGTTGAAGGCTTTAAGAGCAAAGACCAAGGTCCCCTGAGGAAGAGGGGATTCTGCCTCCAGGATGCCTTCAGAATCAAGACTGCACCACCAACTCTTTTTGGAGTTTCCAGCCTGCCACCCTGCCACCCTGCCACCCTGCCCTGAAGATTTAGGACTTTTGAGTCCTCCCCATCACATGAGCCAATCCCTGAAGATAAATCTCTGTCTCTTTTCATATGCATCCTGTTGGTTCTGTTTCTCTGGAGCACCCTGACAGATACAGACTGTGAACATGACCCCCTCCAGCAGGGCGGGGACAAAGGCTGAGGGTGTTGGAAAGTGAGGCCAGGACCCGTCTGCAATCCATGAAGCAAAGCAGGTGGGCTTAGAGACATTGCAAACTCATTGAATTCTTGACAAAACCAGGATTATATGTAAACATCTACCAAAATATGGCGGAAGGGTAATATTCAATGCATCGCAGCAATTCCTACATTTTTCTCCCTTCATATGCATCTTAGTAGATTTTTTTTTTTTAAGCTTAAACTCCTGGAACGGTATTTAGTACATTTCTTATAAAGCATCTGACACATTCTAGGTGTTAAAGAAAAGGTTAATTTCCTTTCAAAAATGTTCTGTGCAGAGCTTGTTCTTCCAGTGCATGGAGGCTGCACCTAACTTCCCCATTTATCTTCAACACTCTTCCTCCTGCCTTTGAAACTCTTTCATTTAACATTAGCATTTGATTAACGTTTTATTCAAGAGGCATCTGGGTTTTGTTATACACTATTATGCTGATTCTGGCTTGGTTTTATTTCAGATAATTTTCAAGTAGCCTCATGGACCAGATAGTAACGTCTTCTTTTACTGCCAATTTTTGGCAGGGGGCTTCAGGAGTAGTTTCCTCATTACGTGGAGAAAACAAGAACAACGGAGAGGAGCTTTTATTTGGAGGACAGTCTTGGCCATCTTTACCTTATATGTATGCATTTTCTGCAGGCTTTGAAAATTATATTTTCTATCAATTAAAATTCATATAAAATACAATTTAACTGAAAATACCAATGATAAATCTGCAGTTACTGTCATATGGGAATATTTGCAGCAGTTCCCGTGGGTTCTGGTAGTCAGATTGTTTTCCAAGCATCCTCTGAGGCCACAGTGCTGAGCCACAGGTGGGCCTGTGATGTGCTCGGGCCTGGACGATGTAGACTATGGCCTGACTTCTAGATCTGGAGGAAGGAGAATTCCACTCCTGATTCTTTAACTGTAATGATGGGTCATGGTTGCCAGGGACAGAAGAGACCCAGGATGTGTGCAAAGCTTCGGTCTGAAGGTTACTCATTTCATGGGGTCACTCTATCCACCCTTGTCCAAAGGAGGGGCTCAGAACACAGTCTCCTCAAGAATTCAGGGCAACTGAGAGATTTACAGCTTGTGTGAGCCTGCTCTCTCGCACAAGGAAATGACAGGGAAAATGCAGCAGATGTAATTCCTGGAAGGAAGAGCCAAGTGGCCATGGTGGCAAGTAGGAAATGCCTCAGGGAAAACTGAGAAATGCTTCATGGATAGGATGAAAGGCACTGCCAATAATAGCACGCTGAACCTTACAGTTAGCCAAACACCAGGGGGCGTCCCAGGAGATTCGGTCGGTCCTGTTAGCTAAGAAGTAGTCAGAGGCCAAGACTGATACCAATGAAGACGTGGAGTTATTCTCACTCTTCGACTTGTTAGCTCCATAAACCTCAGTCTCTCTGTCTAGTGGGAACAATGTCTCCAAAGTGGGGACAATGATACCTTCTGGATCATCTCACACAGTGCTCGGGGAGGATGGAGAGCTTTGTAAACTCCCAACCCCACTGAGATGCTGAGGAGGGTGGGGGTGGAGGTAATACTATGGGATGCCCAAGAGAGGCAGGGCTACATGGGTGCTATATAGATGCCTGCCAAAGATCTAAATATCACCCGAGAATACAAGTGGAGTCATACACACTGCAGAGGGCGATGTGGGTTCCAACCGTGCAACCAGCAGTGGTAAACTGGGTCATCTCAGGAAAGTCAGAAAACTTCTGCGAGGCTCATTTTGTTCATCTGTGCCATAAAGAGAGGCTTGAGTAGCAGTGAAGTAGATACGTGGTGATTTCTCTGCCTGTTGATCCTGGTCTGGGTGTGGCTGCAAATTCAGTTTGGAGGGTGGATTTAGCAACTTGAAATCTGATTGTCCTCTGCCTCTTTCCTTAGCGTGACAAGACAGCTATTAGTTCTTCATCACAAGAAACTGTCAAAATTGCTTACCCTTGAAATCATACAGCGATCATACTCTGGCTTGATAGAGAAATAGAAATCAGGCCTGATCTAGCATCTAGATACCTAATGTGAGGAAATCAGCCTCAGCATCCCTCCTTTTGGTCCAGCAGTGATTGTGCTCAATGAATTGGCCAGTTTCTTCTGGAGCTTCCAAGGCCGTTTCTGTGTGTAACCATCATGATGGGAGTGGGGTAACAAAATGAAATCCAAATAAGATCTCAGCTTATCATGCAAATACTAGACATTACTCCGCACCTCCTTGAAACCTCCTTGAAACCTCCTTAAGGATTTACTCAGCCTAAGCTCCCCTATCTGTGAATACCTTTTTTCATTATAGGTCTTTCTTCAGAGTTGAGTCTTCAATTATTCTCTAGTCTCTTTATCTATGTATCTATATCTATCTATCTATGTATCTATCTATCCACCCATCCATCCATTTATCTATTGTAGCACCTTCTCCTTTCCTGTTTGACTGTAGCATCTTGAGGGAAAGGGTCATCTTCCCATCCAGGTGCTCAGTGGGGAAGGACCCACAGAAGATGCTATTGGCAAGTGGTTGATCAGTTAACTGGGATGATGGGGTCTAAGCCGCCACACTTAGGTCTGACTCCCTAAAGGGGTTCCCAGTTCTAAACATCCTTCACAGAAGACCATGAGCAGTGAAGAAAACTTTTCCCTAAGAACAGGGAGAAATAAGTAACCTGAGATCTGAATTATCTTCAAATCATGGTAGCTTATCTACAAGACTCACAGACTCATTTTCTCCAGCCTGGTGTGATAAATAGCAAAAAGACAAAAGGTGTTACTTCATTAAAAAGAAAAGCCTGGCATAACACTTTTTTCACAGCATGTATGCCCTTTCGAAGGAAATATTTCCATTAATGAGTCTCCTTTGCTCGTCCATTCGTTATTAGACACTTCTTAGGAAGAAAACAACTTTCCTTTAATTAATGTGGCTGTTCTTGAGGCCTCCTTTGGAGATTTTCTTTTTAACCTGAGCTACATAAAAGAGATGAGGATGTATTATACTGGCATGAGCTTATCTGCATTTGATACAACAATGGGGCGCGTCCCTCTTTCTTTCCCCGAGTAAGCTTGCCATGGCTTACAGATTATATTTGGGTCAAAAGCAAGCACAGCCAAGGAAAGACATGGATGTTCCATATTTAAAGTTACACAGGAGTCAGTACAAATAGCACACTGAGAGCCACCACCCCCCTTCAATTCCTTAAATATTACAGGATGATAGATGATACAGAGATAGATATTTTTAAAACCCTTAACTGCATTGGAAAATAAGAAAGGGTTCCCTTGGTAGCATATGTCATAAGGAATTTCTGAAAGATGAGTCCAGAGTAATAGAGAATTATAGGGCAGGAGAGTGCTGTTATGGGGTGTGCACATGGCACTGGGAAGCTCAAAGTTTGAGAATGGATATAAGGATAGGGCGGTATCCAAGGGCAACAGTCAAGTGGTTTATTGGGCATCAGAGTAACAATAGCCAAGTAGGATCCCAGAGAATTCCCTGCAATTCCCAGAGAAAGCCTCCATCCACAGGCAGGAACAGTGTGCCTGGGAGTCAGGTGAGAGAGGAGGGCAGAGGTTCAGAGACATTCTCATTCCTACAGGAAAAGGTACTTAAATATCCTGCTTGGCTAACAGATACAGCATGCATTGGGATTCACAGCAACCAACAGGGAGCAACAAATATAAAGATGACTCTCCAAGATAAGAAGCCATTCCACGCATGTTAAGTGGGCAGATTAATTAGAATAAAGAGAAACATTGCACAGGGCCACTTACATGCCCGGACCAACCACCCTGGCTGGTAGAAAGACCTCCCTGTGTGGGAGGTCTTTGAGACATTCTCAGCATCATCATGGGAACCCAGGTATAGCAAAGGCTGGAACTAGATGTATAAAGCACACAAGTCTGGGATCCTGACCTTACTAAGGTTTTCCCCCCAGGGGACAGGAGCACCTGACTTCAAAGTTCATTGGCTTTTCTTCTGACCTCCAGTCTTCATCAGGGTCAGGGGAAGTGTCCAGATAAGAAGGGAGTTCCAGGGGGGCTGAAACCAGGTGAGGGGCCATTGCAGGTATGGGAGACATCTGATTCCACCGCACAGTTAGAAGGATAAAGAGGTTGCCTCCAAAGTCTGCGTAGCAGATGGGAGTCAACACGAGCGGTAAATCAACTAAGAAGGAGCATCACGTGGCCAGTTTGACCCAGATAGAGAGGCTTGATGGTGAACTTCACCAGGGCCACTTCACATTCAACCAAAATGGTTTCAAAAAGGACATAAAGGAAGTCATCAGGGAAAAGAAGGAGAAGGCAAAGATGGCAGAACATCAGATTCGGCTCCGTGCTGTATTGACATCACTTGCACGGCCTGCTGAGCATGCAAAAGTGCAGTGTGTAGAGTGGAATAATCCAGTGAGGCTACTGAAAAGCAGATCAGAACAATTGATTTTTGCAGGAGACGTAAGGTCCCCAAACTGTTGACTTGGGAGTTTATGATTTGCTACGCTTTACTTGCAAATATACCTATTTGGACAGCTAGAAAGTCTCATGGGACATGCAGAATGGCAACTAATTCTTTAGGTTACTTCTGACCTTAAACACCTGGCACTAGGTATACCTCATTACCACTTCTTGAAGGGAGGAGTAAATGGAGAATCTTCTATTTGTCTCAGATAGATCTGATAGGTGCTGGACTATTTTCCTTACCAAAGAATTCTAGAACAAAGCCACCTACTTATTATATATGTCCCGCAACACTTAGGCGTAGGTCCTCTGTGACTTTCATAACTCATTACTCTGTTCCATTGCATGCGATACCAGGGTGTACTGGATGCGGCATCCAGTCTGATGGTCAGCATTAATAGGTGACCACTGATGCTGGGGACATCAGAGATCAAGTGTCTCAACAGCTGGGAGGTGAGTCCATCGCACAGTGGGATAAAATTAAATGCAAACAAGGCGTAATTAGTTAGGCCACCAGTGAACTTCCTTTGGGTGACTCTGAGAATGAGAGGAAGGCTCTGCCACACTTTCTGAAACACAAAGGGCCCAGGTCCAAATTCTGTGGGATGAAGCCTAACCCTCAGTCCAGGGTCAAAACACAACTTTGACCCATCAATTCCATTTCTGGTGGCTACCCGAAAGAAACAATTGCACACGTGCTCAATTGCTCAATCGCACATGTGCTCACTACATGTAACATGTAGTAACAAGTTTGAAACAAATTAAAAAAAGAAGGAAACCCTGTCATATGCTACAATGCCGGTGAATCTTGAGGACATTATTCTAAGTGAAATAAGCCAGTTACAGAAGGACAAATGCTGCATGATTCCACTCATATGAGGTATCTAAGGTAGCCAAACTCATAGAAGCAGAAAGTAGAACAGCTGTTGTCAGGGGCTTGGGGAGGGGGAAAGGGAGAGTTCCTGTTCAATGAGTATAGAGTTTAAGTCACACAAGACGAGAAAGTTATCGAGATCTGCTTTCCGTTAACAACACTGTACTGCACGCTTAAACATTTGAAAATAGGGCAGACTTCATGTTATGGGTTATTTACTGCAGACAAAAAAATGTCATTGATTTAACTGAGCTGGGAAGCTGGAACCTAAGTGTACGCCGAGGGAGAAGCTAACAAGATGCAGCTGACTCAGACCGTGCCATCCCAGAAACACTCAAAAATCAGAGGCACCAGCCACATCAAAGGCAAGGAGAGGTGTTAAAAATCTGTATGGAGAACAATTAGGGTTACTATTTTGGAAAATGAACCAGAAAGTTTCCGTATTGGAAATAACAAACACGTAAAGAGCTGGGAATAGGCGTTATATTAAAAGCGGGGATTGACTGAAATGGTCTCACCACTGCACCATGATATTCCCTTCTCACAATTAGATCCCAGAGTGCAAGCAGCCAGACTTTGCTCTCCAGGCTGGATGTGGGTGTATTCCTCTTTGGAAAACTGACATGATCAAGAGATAGGACCTACAGTTATTTGGGGGTACTCCCCCAAAAAGGCTGTGTCTCCATTCAGGCACACAGAGGTTCAAATCAATTTTTAAAAATGAATGGACAGCTAAGGATAACCAGGCATTTGAGAAGATACGCTAAAATAAAAGTTTAAGCAAATAAATACTAACTAAAACCATAAAATAGTGAACTCAGAAGAAAAAGAAAATGCAGGGAGTAGAACAAAAGTTTAAAAGAACTAGGAGTTCTATGTGGCAGAAACCTACATGGAAGGGTGCCTTACAAGCATTTTCTGAAACTTTAAAAATTAAAAACCCAATATATAGGAATATTTTAAAGAAAGTCATTCTCAGTTGGGTTAATCTATTCTATATAGTTAAAATACTAGACTTGGGACACATGGATAGCAAGAAGTATATAACAGTGTATTCTTTTAAATCTTTTTATGTTAACCTATGCATTAAGTGCCACAGAGGTTACTAATAAATACTTTGGTTGAAAACAAAAAAAAATAAAAATAAAAGAACTAGGAGGAAAACTCTGCAGAGAATAGAAGTCGCAGCAATGAAACAAGAGCATGATGCTATACAAAAGGAACAAGAAAGAGCTCTTGCTGTTAAAAAAAATCTGTATATATAAACACACACTACATATATATGGATATATGGACACACATAAATCTTCTCAAAAAGTAGAACAAAAAGACAAAGAATATGGAAATAAAACAAAGAAAAATAATAAAACTATAAGATTTATCCTATAATTTGCCCAACAACAAACTGATAGTTCTCCAGAAAAGAGAGCAGAGAAAGAAGTTATCGAAATAATAATAATATCAAAATAATAAAAATACTAATAGTACAAAATACCAATAATAATCATCTCACAGCGTCCCACTCCATCCCACGTCCATCCCTTAGTCATTTGGTTATCAGATTGACTGTCAAGGTGTCTTGGTGCTTGTGTTCAAGTAACTTTTGTTTTATTGAATAATGGCCCCAAATCAGAAGAGTAGTGATGCTGTGTTGGCAATTCGAATATGCCAAAGAGAAGCCATAAAGTGCTTCCTTTAAGTAAACGGGTGAAAGTTTTGTACTTAATAAGGAAAGAAAAAAAAATCATACGCTGATGTTGCTAAGATCTACAGTAAGGGTGAATCTTCTATCTGTGAAACTGTGAAGAAGAAAAAAGAAATTTGCGCTATTTTTGCCGTGGCACCTCCAACTGTAAAGGTTATGGCCGTGGTGAGTGATAAGTGCTTCGTTAAGATAGAAAAGGCATTAAATTTGTCTAATAAGATCTTTTGAGTGAGATAGAAAAGAGACCATGTTCACATAACTTTTATTAAAGTCTATTATAATTGTTCCATTTTATTTTTAGCTATTGTTAGTCTCTTACTGTGCCTGATTAATAAATTAAACTTTATCATAGGTATGTATGTGTAGGAAAAAACATAGTATATATAGGATTCAGTACCACCTGTGGTTTCAGGCATCCACTAAGGATCTTGGGACATATTCCCCAGGTATAACAGGGGACTAGTGTATTCAAAAGCTGGAAGAAACATAAATGTGTGTGTGTGTGTGTGTGTGTGTGTGTGTGTGTGTGTGTGTGTGTGTGTGTTGCATTTGAAGAAGTAAAATTCTCATCCTCCATAGAAGAAAGCCAATAGACTATATCTGAGATGAAATAGCACATTTCAGCATACACATATTATTTTAAAATGTGGACTTAACACAAGGAACAGCTAAAGCATTGATGGAGAATGCCTCTGAGGGACTGGGACTTGGTAGAGGTGGGGCAAAAGATTGCCATCGTTAATGTTAAGCCTTGTATTTAATTTTTAAAACTGTATTATTTTGGCAAAATTACAGTGAAAATAAAATCACCTACTCAACTAAATGTGATGGGTTCATGACATATGTGTAAAATTGTTAAAGGACTGCAGTGAATAAACGTGCTAAAACAGGTGATTTTCAGAAATCAGTATCAGTCACTTTGTAATCATACACTGCAGAGTAAAATATTACTAGTCACGGCTATCATCTTCTGATCACTTACCTTAGCATCATCTCATGATATGTTCACACCAACCCTTGAGACAGGTGCTATTAATACTAACCACACTTCACAGATGAGATTATGAGAAGCTAAATAACTTATGTAAATTTATGCAGTTGGAGAATGAGGTGGTGGAAATGAGATTAAAACCTGGATCTACCAAAGCTCCTAAACTTGACCACAAGTCTACAGTCCAGACAGACTAGGAGGTTACAGGAATTCAGAGAGTGGCAAGACCAAGCAACCCAGCAGACGGCAAGTTTCCTTGTACTTCAAAGAAAATTGAAATCCAATGTAATTTGGTAAGGCACAGGTTTGCATTTTAAAAAAATAATTTTGAGGTTCTTTTAAACTCACTTCCTACATGTTTTTCATCAGGTTATTTTTAGATTTTTCAGCATGAATCTTAAAATGCTGCCCTGAATCTCTGTGAACAATAACAACACTTCACATTTTTCAGAAAACGTCTGTCTCTCATCTTCTTTGATCGCCACAGTAACACCACGAAATGAGCAGGGTCGATGTCATTCATCATGTCACAGATGGGGCGTTGAGGACCATAAAGCCAAGTAGTTTTGTGTAACCCACACAGATGATAAATGACAGACCTGTGATTAGAACTCACAACTCCTGATTCTGCCTTCACCACTCTTCCCACCACCATGCAGCTCTTCACATGGCTCCTCACGTGGCACCCACTAATGTCTCTGCCCTGAAAGGGTCATTTTGCTTTTGTCTCACGCCAAAGTTCGTGCTTTGGAGAAACCCACCTCTTTTAGATCTTTTTCAAATTCATTAATTTCTTAAACTCGAATAAACCTAAACAAGGGGGCTTCCCTGGTGGTGCAGTGGTTGAGAGTCCACCTGCCGATTCAGGGGATGCGGGTTCGTGCCCCGGTCCGGGAAGATCTCACATGCCGCAGAGCGGCTAGGCCCGTGAGCCATGGCTGCTGAGCCTGCACGTCCGGAGCCTGTGCTCCACAACGGGAGAGGCCACAACAGTGAGAGGCCCGCGTACCGCAAAAACAAAACAAAACAAAAAAAAACCTAAACAAGGAATGGACTCTTATAAGGAAAACCATTTTTCCTTGGCTTCCCCATCTTGGCAGGTTATTTAAAATATACACAAAATAAAATTTGGTAGCAACTCCTAATGCTTATACCTCCTGTATACCTATGAAACTAACACAAGTTTACAAGTAAAATATAAAGAGCATAATATCCAAAGAAGTATCATTGACGAAAAGACCCTGAGGATATGCTACAGACCACTGAGGTGTAGTGTCTCAGGGATCAGCCTGTCTGTCCATTGTAACAGGCTCCACGCCTGACTCAGTCCTCCACGATTCATCCCCAGCTGAATGGTGGGAAAATTATTTATTGCTGTACGATCAACTACTCCAAAAGTGAGTGCCTTGTATCAACTCTTTTATCTGGCTCAAGATTTTGTGGGTCCGAAGTTCAGAGGAGACACAGCTGGGTGGTTTGTCTCCAGGTAGCAGCAGATGGAGTGGCTGCCGAGGCTGAAGGGACCACTTCCAAGATGATTCTTCATTCCCACGTCTGTATCTGCGTGCACTTTAGCATCCCTCTCTCCTCATGGCATACCAGCCTTTCCATCTGGCTTGGCCTTCTAATAGCAGGCTGTTCTCAGGGTAGTCACACTTCCTCCATGGTGGTTGGGTTCCAAGAGGCCAGAGTGGAAGCTACCAGGTCAGGTAAGGGCTATATCAAGAACTGGCATAGCATCGCTCCTATCACATTCTACTGCAGAAAAAGTCACAAGCCTGCTCAGATTCACGGGATGGAGAAATAGACTCTAGCTATTGATAGAGAAGGGCCAGGTCACATTGCCAGAAGAGCACACGTGATGAGAGCTGTTGTTCTAGACATCTTAGCAAAATTCAAGGTCCCCAGTTTGGCACAAATGCCCCATCTGTTCTCACTAGCCAGAGACTGCATGGTAGTAATTGCTGCAGATATAATTATAAACGTGAGTGCCAAGTTTATAGGAAAGTCTCAGTCCCAAGGAGTCACCCATAAAGTTAGAACATGCTTTTATTCATATTTTTATTATGGTTCTGAATAAAAAATGCACCATACAGGGTACTTCTACTGTTCCCCACGTCTAGTTTTTCTCTCCTCCCTGAGCACCTTGGAGCGCTCCACTTCTCGGCTTCTTCACGCTGACTCAGGCACGGTGTCTCTTTCTGGCCCACGGGTGATGAGAATTAATATGTGTCCTTTTCAAGATGAAGCATTTAAGAGCGGGTTCAGCTCATCATGCTTCCTCTTCCCCTTTCTCTTCCAGTGCCCTGGGAGCCACGTTAGGGTGGTGGCATCTCAAGATGCTGGAACCTTCAATAGCATCAGTTACTGAAAAATTATGTTAATCAGGGCCCCCATGGACGCGTGCTGGTCGTGCAGCACGAGTGCACGGTAAACATTTGTACGTCAAACCATTGGGACGTGAGGGCAACATAATCTAGCTTGTCTTAACTAATATTTTTATTATTCACAGCATTCTGGTAGAAAATGCAAGGACCCCAACATAATACAGTTTGAAGAACACTGATTTAATTCACATTAAAATTTTTCATGGAGTAGAGGTGGGCAAGGAGAATAGTGGAGAATTAAGTGGGAGAAAATGCAAAAGAAGTAGATGACACCATCCCCTTTTCTGCTCTGGCAAAAGTTATAATGTGTTTGTGAAACAACTATGTACATTCAAGGATGAAGTCACCCTTATAGTTTTGAAATCTTAGGCATTCATTTGTAGACGTTTGCACTTTCATCGTGATTCCGTGATAGAGATGAAAAATTAAGGCAATTTATTTCAGACATTTGGACTTTCATTGTTATTTAATGATACAGATGGTAAAAGAGAGGCAATTAGTGAAGGTTAAGTGACTTGCCCATGTCACATAAATAAGTGGTAGAGGAGTTTTTTGGAGTGCTCTGATAGAAGGCAAATGATAGGTTATGTTTTAGCCGTGGAGAATATGATCCTTAGCTGAATTAGTCTATTTCTGAGATGTCTTCACTTACTCATTAAAAAGGAATCACTGTATTAAGTTTTAGAAAAATCTGATTTGGTCCACACATGAGTGCCACCTGGTACTCTCATGATTAGCATTGATGATTACTCATTGATTTTGGTTTTTTGATTAAAAATTTTCATGATTAAACAACCATTTGCAGATGTGTGGACAAATTATCAAGTGAATTCAAATTACCTCTAAAGACGAGATTGAAAACTGATTGGTCTGGTGATTTTGGTCATGTGAATAGCTGAATTAGATTGCTCCATGGGAAACGAACTGATTGCTCAGAGAGCAGTGTACACAAACAAATCAACTAGATTCAGAGTGATGCAGTTAAGCTATATAAACCCAGTCTTCAAATAGCCTCCCTGGTGAGACACTGTTTTTCATTTAACCTGAATGCTGTTTTGGGGGCTTTGGGTACTTTATAATTTCCTGTCAATATGAGGTCAGTGTGAGATACTCCTTAGGGTCTATACTAATAGATTTATATCATTCCGGACAAAGCGTTTTGAGCTTTGTCATTTTTTTCTGTTCTATTCAACCTTTTTATTAAGAACTGGTTGAGAATATTGATGTTGATCAGAATGAGAGATGACAGGAAGGAGACTGAATCAGGATCCAATAAAGCCTTGACAGGTCATAATGAACTCTAAGATGAAACATTCAAAAATTAAACCTAAGTCCTTGCTTTAGGACCAATATCCCAATCTTCCAAGGACGGATTGATTTGCAGCATATTTGAGCAGAAACTAGAAGTTCTGGCTAGCTGTAGGGTCAGTATTCGTCAATATAAGATCCGTGACCTCTAGAGAAGGATAAAGTGATCCTATGGTATGTCCATAGAAGAACAGCTTTCAAAATATGGGAAATAAGATTCTAGTGCTACTCTGACATCATCAGAATGTAGCTGGATTGTCTATTTAGTTCTCAGACAATGTTCAGAGAGGTGTGATGAGGAAGGCCAGGAAATAAGACCAAATTCAATGAAAACATCTGAAAGAACCAGGAATGTTTACACTGAAGAAGGTCCAGGGCCATGGTAACTATCTTCAAATGTTTGGAGCTTTCTCGAATGGAGGAGGAAATGATTTGGCCCCAGAGAGCAGAGCCTGGATTGTGTCCCAATGCTTTGGGGTTGCCTTAAGGAAGAACTTTTATGCGGACCACCTTTGCAAACTGTGAGGTCGGGGGCTTGTCATAGAGGTGACTTGCCCGATGCCAAGTCATCTTGTTTTGGGAGGTTGAAGAGGACAGATCACAAAATGGAGTCCCATGGACTAATCTCTTCTGCTGAAAGATTTTCTTCAGTTTTTTCACGTGTTAAGAATTTTTTATTTAGTCACTAATACTTTTAAGAAGCACAAAGATTTTGCACAAAGGTTGGCATTTTCTGATTTTCTTGAAAAACTGGGATATCTGGCAACCATGGACCTCCATTTTTGTGAGGTGACAATCATCTGAGGAAGAGGTTCTGCTTCCTCCTTTTGACAGTGTTGTAACTCTGGTTTTCCACAGTCCCCACTACTCCCTATTGTATTCCCACCTAGAGGCAGAAGAAAATGTGATCATTTGTCCTCTTGCTTGAGTTACTGCTTTGCTTAAACCCAACCCACCTCAACTGGTAACTTATTTGCCCAGTCTCTCTAGGTGTTCTGTTTGTGATCTTGATCTGACACACTGATTGACTGGGTTGGAGAATAGAACTTAATTAGAAATCACTAATTTTCAAACTTAACTTTTTTAGTTGAAATACCTCTGCTCCATCACACCCAGCTTGCCCAGCGAAATCTTACACCAAATCCCAATTCATAAAACAGGATAGAGAACCTATTATCTTTGAGGTGGATGAAGAACCTCCACCTCATCATCTAGCATTTCCCTTGAGGCAAGAAGTGGAATTTTAGGGCTCTGATGAACTAGTTTGAACAACACACAACGTGAAATTTTCTTGTAAAAGATGAGGATACTAACATAAACGCTAGTTCTTCCAAACGCTTTAGAGTATTGGTTTAAAGAAAATCCCCATTTCTCAGATGAAAGTAAAGATATGCAAAGGAAGGATCACAAACTAGTGGGAAATCTGGGTTTTAGTTCTGGCTTTCACATCAACCAGTTGGAGGAACTTCAGAGTTGCCCCTGGAATCTCAGCTATCAGCACCTGAAGGGACATTTCAGAGGCTAACTACTCTACGCTCTTTACTATATTGACAGGGAAACCGAAGACTGGGGGATAAAACGGTTTGTCAAGGAAATGTGGCTAGTTGGTATCAGAGCTAGTGTTACAACCCAGAAACAACGTCAAGCTGCATGTCCTCCTTCACGCTCCTTTTCTCCCTGTAGGCAATTATTTGAGTCTGTTTCCACACAATAGATTTGAACCACTCTGGTTTTCTTCTGCTCTCTGGGAGGGCTTTCTCCTGTCATTTCTCTGAGGTGTCCTTACAAACTGACATCCATTAAGCAATTCTTTACATGGGGTGGGCTGCTCTTCCTTTTCAAGGGGAATGGAAAATAGAAAATTGTTTTGTCTTACCTGTTTTCTCTCAGGCAGTTGGTTCTTTATTGCTAACTGGGACATACTTGCCAGAGAGAAGATGGAAAACACAGTATTTTTGGTACAGATAATGGGAAACCAATTAGATAAACTCCAGCAATTGGATTGTTATTCAGACCTGAATCTCTTTGTCTCGCTGCTTTTTACTCTTTTCCAGACCTGGCTTCAGTCATTTCCTCTCCTCAGCCCAAAAGGGTTTGAAACCACATGAAATGGTAAGAATTCAATTCCTCTCATTTTCTAAATTCCCTTGACTTAGATTTAAGAGCACAAAGCTTGTTTATGGATGAAGATGTGATCACAAACATGTCAATGGACATCACAAAAGGAAAATGGCTAAACCAATTTAAAAATAGCCGAAGAGGGTTTTAGAGTGTTTTTTTTAAAAAACTTTCTGAGGCTTATCCAACTCCAAACATAACTTTGTCTCATGAAACATGATCTTAGCCAGATGGACATACTTATTTTAACCATTTGTTCATGTCATCATTAAGGAACACCGATAGCCTCCTTCAGCTAAGCGTTGAATACAATTCACTTTGGAGAAGTGGTTTAAGGAGTGAGGAATTACTTTCTAGATAGATATTGAATCTTAACAGGGAATTATTTTAAAGAACTCTATCTTTCTGAAATCCATGAAAATGTGATCAAGGTTGAATCAACACAGCTTGAATTTTTGTATTTCTTAATTGCAGATTAAGGTTCTTACCTTCGGGTCTACAGTCAAACTTGATCTGTCTCACAGCTTTTATAGTCCCTTAACATTAAAAAGAAATGCCCAACTCAGATTTTCCTCTTGCCACGTCACACAGAGGCTGTTTCCCGGTAACTTCACCCAGCAGCTCACAGAACTGGGTCTTGGCTCTGAGATATTGCCTAGTTGGGCTTGAGGTTTTAGAAGCTTGGTTCTTATCCATTCTGAGTCGAATGTGACACCATCCAGCCCAGATACAGCAGTGTCTGGTTGAGATAAAATTCATGCCACCATTTTTATTTCATAATCTCATGTTTGCACCATTGAAGTTCAATACTCTTTCAGAAAAAATAGACTAGAGATGGAAAAACTGAAGAAGTATATTCCATTGATATCTCTAAGTGGTTCCTAAGAAATAACTATAGGGACGGCCAAGATACTCTGGTAAGATGTGAACAAGGTAGGGCACATTGACTAGATTAGTCTTTGCTTGAACTCTGGTCCTCTTCCTCTATTATTTGTCCCTCCTCTATCTCCTCCGCTGGTCCCCAGTCGTCTCCCAGGCTTCTACATTCTAGAATGCCCTAGGGTTCCGTCCCACGCAGCTTGTCTTCCCTAGTTCCACTCATTTCTTAGATAATCTCAACTAGTCTCATGGCACTGAGTGCTATCCATGTGTGGGCGACTCCCACTTTATGTCTCCAGCTCCAAACTCTATCTTAAATTTTTAAATCCCTTCGCTTATTTTACTTCTCGACTCGGATGCTCAATGCAACCCTCAAATGTTAACATGCTTAAAACTACTCTCTTGATCCCCTACCCATTCCCAGTCAACCTGCTTCTCCCCCAGTCTGTCCATCTACATAAATGCTACCTCCATGTGCTAATAACTCAGGCCAATAGCTCTAGAGTTACCTTTGCCTTCTCTGTTCCTCTCCCATTCCTTATCTAATCTGTCAACAAAAGAATCAGCAAATTTGAAGTCTCTACTTTCACAAAATATTCCTAAATATTGTTTCTCACCACCTCGACCAGCTTCTACCCTGGTCTAAGCCAGCATCCTTTCTCCACCGTCCTTCCAGAAAAGTTGCCATCACCTTGCACTGATCTCTCTGATTTCCAGAGTGCACCCCCCATGCCCACCCCATCATCTATAATTCACCCCAAAGTAGAGAAATCCCATCTCATTCAGTCAATCCAAAGTCCTTACCCTGACCTGTAATGTCTTCTCTGGTCTTGCTTCCTTGCTGACCTCATTTCTTTCCCTGTTCTTCCGGGCTCCCATCTTCCCAGCCTTCCTGGTGTTCTCACTGTTCACAGAACACATCAAGTGCCCCTTGGACACGAGACCTTTACCTTTGCTGGTTCCTCTGCTGGGGATGCCCTTTCTCCACAACCATATGGAAACCTTCCTTACCTCCTTCAGGTGTATATGTAAATGTCACCTTACCAGAGTAGCCAAACCTGGATGCTTTTTATAAAATAACACCCCTCCCCTGCCACTCCCTCTTCCTCACAATTTTCTCTATTTATCCTCATAACACCTTCACCAGCAGTCATGTAATTGCTTTATTCATCTGGATTTTGTCTCTGTCCTTCATCCCCACTAGTATATAAGCTTCACGGGAGGAATTCTTGGTCTGTTTTGTTCCTTGCTGTGTCCCAGTACTTAGAACAGTGCTCAGCGTGTAGTTGAGCTTAGTAAATACTTGCTGAATAAATAAATGGTTTGCTAGCAAGCAACTAGATAATGGAGTTATATTGTGAGTTTAATGAGTGTACACAAAATGTTTATTTTTAGGTGATATAATAGAGGCATTTTAGATATTTAAAGGCATTTCCTTTGCATCTTGGGGAAGGCTGGGGAACGAACGAGGTAAGGCAGGTCAGGAGAAATCTGCCTTAAAAACATTGAAGATTTTGGTAGAAAATCCTAAAAGTTTGCCAGCTCACCATTCGAGGGTCATCATCTTGTGAGTTATGAAGATGATACAGAAGCACTTTCTTCTTTCCCTGTTGCTTTCCTCTGCATTAGAGCTTCTTAGAATTCTCCCAAAGACAGTTAAGACTCCCCGGAGATCCCTGGGCTTGCTGGAAGGGTGTCTTCCAGAGTGTCCTTCCTTCTCTTTTGGTACGCGTGGCAGCGTGAGCAGGAGTGATCATTTAAAATATGCTCACAACAACTAGAAAAAGCCTGGCTTACTCCTTAGCAGATTTGCCTGTGCCTTTCTGAATCCATAGTAAACATTTCTCCCCTGCTCCCCACAAAGAGTTAATTATATCACTGGCAGCAGTTCTTTGAGGCAGGAAGCCAGGCACATCTGCAGCGCCCAGAGGAGATACAGAAAGTCCTCCCTGCTGAATAATAAAACGAGCAGATTAGGGCAGATCAGCTTTTCCCACAGGTTAGAGCACCACTGAAGGCATCTCTCCTCTGCTGCCTCTCGCAATACACCTTCCTTTTTCCAGATGCCGTCAAGTCACTCTCAAAATGTGTAACCCATGAAGGTGTACACTTGCTGAGCCAACCTCTTGATGAGGTGTCTAGAAAATGAATTTGGTCACCAGCTGGGATGCTAAGTCAGAAGCTGCTCCACGTGGGTTCTCAGCTTCACCCTTTGGGCTCGAAATGTGGTCAGCGTTGTATGCCTGCAAATTCATGCTTCCCTCTGAGCTAAATGCAATCCCAGGAGCAGGGCAGTGCGGGGGAGCTGGGCTGCCTGCAGAAAGCTGCTGACCCTAGAGGCATGCCAACTCTTCCAGAAAGACCAAGGCTCAGGGCAGAATTTTGGCCCCCATGGTCTCCAGACCCTGGCATTACTCTCATGATTATGTGATACATCACATGGTAAAAGGGACTTCATAGTTGTAATTAAGGTGACTAATCTGCTAAGACCAAGAGAGGGAGATTATGCTGGGTTATCTAGGTGGGTCCAACAGAGTCACAGGAGCCTTAAGCAGAAGAGGAAGCAGAGAGCTGTGAAGCACAGGAATGATTTGATGTGTGTTGTTGGCTTGAGGATGGAGGGAACCACAGGAGATGAAAACACTGCACACCACATTCTTAGAAACATCTTTTATACATGCAACTCCCCACCTCAGAGTCTGTTTCCAGGAAATCCAAGCTAAGATACCATCTTTGTTTACTTCTTTGTAGAGAAATCACACCGCAGGGATAGAGTTCTGAAGTGGGTAAATTGCCAACTATGCACGGTCAAAATGAACTTTGAAAATTTCTTAGGAAGTTAGAAATCAATATACTGTGCCTCAATACATCACAAACGTGCGGCATTTCCTTCCACAGGAATCTGGTCCTGTCCTATTGTTCACACAGCAGACGAACACGTTGGCTCGTGCTTAGGAAATATTTTGCATCAAAAGTATTATCTTTAAACGCTGGAGTCTCTCACCCAGAAAGGTGAACTGCTTCTGCTTTGAGTCCGTAGGGAAAGAGGCCGACTGCATTCTCAGATGACTCTACTTATTCACACCACTTCAGGGCATATCCCAGTTGAGCAGAATCGTGAGCAGAAGTGCCCACCTTGCTATTATTTCCCCTCCTTTTTCACTTTTCTATTTATAGATGAGTTCATTGAATTCACATAAATCACATAAGCCAATGATGTAACTTCGTATTTTCCCATTACACTGTTTCTGATTTAGAGAATCCAGTTATTATTTCGTGAGAACAAGGTCTTAAAGAATCACAAGTCCGTAAGCAGTATCAATCCTCATTTAGCTTTTATTTATTTATTTATTTATTTATTTATTTATTTATTTATTTTTGGCTGCATTCGGTCTTCGTTGCAGTGTGCAGGCTTCTCATTGTGGTGGCTTCTCTTGTTGCGAAGCACGGGCTCTAGGCGAGTGGGCTCAGTAGTTGTGGCGCATGGTCTCTAGAGCACAGGCTCAGTAGTTGTGGTGCACGGGCTTAGCTGTTCCGTGGCACGTGGGATCTTCCCGGACCAGGGCTCAAACCCGTGTCCCCTGCATTGGCAGGTGGATTCTTAACCACTGCGCCACCAGAGAAGTCCCTCATTTAGCTTTTTATTTAAATCAGATCTGGTGTTGCGAGGAGTCGTGAGTTTTATTATTTCTTCCCCATCAGTTATGGTCGTGTGACCCCAGAGAAGTCATTTACCCTCTCTGGGTCTATTTTGTCTGAATTATATTTTACAGCTTCAAGGCAAAGCGTTGAATCAATGTTTCCTTTGGAATCGTCCTGCTCTACTGTTCTCTTTGTGCAGAGGAGGAGGGAAATTAATTTATAAAATCTAAGTCAGTGACAGAGCAGCACCATGCAGTGTGAGGACCCCTTACAAACCACAGGATGGTCAGTAAGTCATGAGCCTCCCTAAACTCGCATGTCCTCACCCGTAAACTGGGGATCTGATACCACTTAATTCGCAGGAGATATCTGAGGTTTAATGAGATGATGCCTGCTAAATCCTTAGCACAGGTTGGATGGTAGGATTTGCAGCAAGAGTTCACCTGCCACTGCCGACAGCTTCTTACACCAAGCATCTCCATCTGCCACTCGGCTTGGGGACTTTCTCCAGCATCCTGAGGCTTGTTCAGCCTGTGCACAGGTCAGTTCGGAAGTGCCAGGGATTTAACATCCCAGGTCAGCTCAGAAATGAGAGACAGAGCTAGTAGATTACTCATCGGGCAACCGCCTTCCTTGTGGGACAGCTCTGAAGGGCCCCCAGTGGGACTGAGTCTCAGCTGCCTAAAATGCAGACCTGCTAAAAATCTCACACTCTATTTGCTTTCCTCACTTCCCTCCACCATTTTACTCGTTCTCTTGTGCATCTGAGAATCAACCTCCCAAATAAGTGACCCTCTTCTAAGTTCTCGTCTCAGGGTTTGCTTTTTGCAGGAGCCCAAACTAAGACAACAGCATTCAACAGACACGAACTAGTCTTACAATCGTCATCAAATTAAACTGAGAGGAAGCCCCAGAGAGATCCCCTCTGGCCTCTTCTTACTCAGTGGTCTGGTTCCTGCAGAAATGTCAGAGTGTAATCTTGCTTTCTCCTCACTTATGTGTGGAGGGTCACTAGCTGGCTGGCTGGGCGTTGAGAGGGATAAGCCCAAATGCCCTCCTAATGGATTGCGCTGTACAGGTATTCACTCGCATTTGTAGTTCAGTTTTTGTAAAGCAGCTTTCCTCTTGAACCCTGAGACACACATTCTAAAAGCGTGTGTTTGTTGCTGCTGGATTCTTGAGGAGAGGAAATAAGGTGGAGAGAAGCAGGGAGGGAAACCAGAGGGAAAAGGGAAGAAATGATGCTAAACTTTGCTATGCACTCCTTATGGAGTGATTTGCCTCTTCAAGGTAGGCAATGTGGTTCCCTTTTTTATGATAGAAAATTGAGTTGTTAACAGAACAGGAAAGGTCCAGGTCACTGAAGGGGTCACATGACAACTGTTGGGAGGTGGGTTTGGGGCCGAGTCGCACCTTATAATTTTTTTTTAAATGTTTCCTGTGCCTCTGTCTCTCCTTCTCTATCTTATTCTGCGCTCTCTGGCATCAACATCACTTTATTTCTGCTCCATATGTCCCCAGTTTATTTCTCTGTTTGCAAAAGACGTGCCAGATGCACCCATGAACCCTTGTTATCCCACGGAGGAGTCTCTCTTGGGAATTCCGGGTAATCTGTGCCTCTAAGGCCCCAAGAGTTAAGGGAATTTCATTCCACTTTCAAACCCCACCATTGGCCAACTCTATACTTGCACCGCTTTATTCATGGACCATCGAGCTCTTATGATCGTGCATCATGGACAGTCTTTTCCCCGTGAGAATCCCAATTCCAAATAGGTTGTTCCCTTGTCTGACCAAGAGACCTAAATCCAGGTTGGAAAAGATGGTCACCATTGTTGGGGACCCGAACTGCTGTTTTGGGCTTTCAAACTCATGTGTGACTCAGGCACACGTCAACCTCTTTGTTACCTCCATTTCAAGATGGAATAGCATCTGTTGGTCCAACTCATGCTACAAGGAAAGGAGAAGACGAAGAAAAGGCAGCCACGTATGCCCTCTGGAATAAAAGCTCTACAGAAATTCAAAATACTATTGTCTTTGCTATACGATTTATAATAAACTCACCATGTCTGTGTTTCTAAATAAGTAAAATATAATTAAATCTATCGGCTTTCTTTTTTTCCCTAAAGAAGACATTCAGAAGATAAATTAGGGGATTTCTATACATTTCTTAGAGCAGTATCTCAAAACCTCAAACCTCACCATTTTAGAGTTAAGTATGAGACTAAAACACAATCTATTAGGGCTTCCCTGGTGGCGCAGGGGTTGAGAGTCTGCCTGCCAAAGCAGGGGACACGGGTTTGTTCCCCGGTCTGGGAAGAGAAACAAAACCTTTTAATAAGGTATAAAAATCAAAACCAACCAAACAAACCAACCTATTTTTTCTGGAGGGGGTACTTATAAATTTTTTTTTATTAAAGGCACTAAAATGATCTAATTTCTATTTTTACCAGTCCCGCAGGCTGAGACTCTCATACGTCACTGTGACGTAAGGAGAGGACACACCCACTGGAGGAAGGTTTGGTCAAAACCAAAACAAAAAGTGAGGGAAGGCGTTTTTCTCCACGACATTTTCTATTTGAAAGTAGATTTTCCAGAACATAATTGTGTTTTCTCTTCTCTGCTCCAAATTTTAATCGAAGTACAGTCAGCCCTCCGTATCCGCAGACGTGGAACCCGCGGATACGGAGGGCCAACTTCGCAATGCCATTTACATAAGGGACTGGAGCATCTGCGATTTTGGTATTCGCGGGGGTCCAGGAACCAATTCTCTGTGGAAACTGAGGGACGACTGTGATCAAACAGTTATCTAATATTAATCCAAGGGAGGACACAATACATCAAGTGGGTTGTCCTTATCATTACAAATTACTGTGACTGATGTTAGGTATTTGAAAACGATTGGAAGCTAAGAGCTTAGCGATTATGACAAAATTTCATGTAACTTGTGGAGGAAGAAGGTAAATGAATTTCTTTGCTTGTTTGAACTGCTGAAGGACCCAAAGCAATTACAAGCCATTCCCAGCTTCTGTCAACCACCTGAGTTTCAGCTATGATAATGAATCCATTAAAAAAATGATATCAATTATTGTATTATTAAGTCCCATGGACAAAGGAAGCCTGATTCACTCATTATTCAGATTTTCACAAACAGATCACACCAGTCATGTCCAGTTAGTTTTAAAGAATAGGCAAAATTCTTTTTTGTTTAGATTGTATCGTTCTGTGAGATTTTTGAAGACTGTCCAGTGAAGCTAACTTTTGTGGGTTTTTGGAGCGCCCTGAAAACTCACAAATACCCTCAGAATAGACCTTTAAAGGACAAAAGTGAATCACTATGTGATCATATGCTGATACCTATGGTCATAAGACATGTGAATACACCTGGATGAGGAAGAAGCTAGGAAGATACAGCTCCTGTGTACAGAATACAGAGGAAACATGAAACATTCTTTGAGACCGGGGAACTGAGAAAAGGTTTCAGTGGACCGATAGGAGTTTCTGACTCGAAACGGGTGTAAAAATGATCCCAAGGGATATGGGAACGTATGTATATGTATAACTGATTCACTTTGTTGTAAAGCAGAAACTAACACACCATTGTAAAGCAATTATACTCCAATAAAGATGTTTAAAAAAAAATGATTCCAAGGGATAATTGGATCGTCTAGTAGCATTGCTGAGAAAAGGAAATAAACGTTTGTAATTCTTGAATCAAATATAACTTCTCGCAACAAATGACGTTCAGGTTATTTTTTGTTAAATTATCTGGCTTCCATATAACTGGTGGGTGTTATTGAACGATGTGAGTCTTTATGTCTCTGAACGTATTTCATTTCAATGCTCTCTATGTCAGATGAGCAGATATGATTCAACAGGACTGTGAGACAAATGTCTTAAATAAATCTATTCCCCAGCAGCTTTTCAAGAACTTGTAGAACGTATGCGGTTTGAAGTGTAGACTGTGGACCACAGTTAGGTTTGACTTTAAGATCTGTTGATGCTGCTCTTAGCTAAAGTTTCACAAATGTCACAGAGGTTTTGAACATGGATTATTTTTCTTGACCTTGATGCTGAGAAAGAATTTTTGGTTTTATTATTTCATTTCAGCTTTGGATTTATTTATTACATCTTCAAATTATTTTAGCTATCCACACACTTTCCAAACATGTTCTTGCTACGGTGGTTGCACTGTGACTTTGAATATGATCAGAAACACAGAGTGACTTTGGAAATTAAAAACTGGTTCCTCATAGGATTTTCAGTGACAAGACTTGAAAATGATGAAATGAATTGGGTTTTTACCCACAATTAAGAATGTATTTAAAGGAAGCGTTAGAAAGAAGGCTATACTTCTGTTTCCTAGTGGATGCACATTTTAGAATAGCGGTGAAAACATAAGATGAGATGAACAATATTATTTCATAGATTAAAGCTCTGAAAAAAATCATTAACCATCCATCTATTCGTTCGACAGTCACTTTTTGAGCATCTACTGTGTGCTCAGAGCTGCACTATACAAAGATACCCAGAAATAAAAAAGACACAGTTTTTGCTTTTTAGCATCTAAATGATGTTACACGGCATTATTCTAGGCTTTTTAGCAGAAAGAAATGGAAAGGCAAGAGAATACCTTTAAGACAGTCTGCACCAGAATCTTTTTCTTAGCTATTGCCCTAAATATTGATGAACAAATATAAAGATATTGAAAGCAGCCCTGTATTGGCCTGGACAAAAAGTCCATGTGATCCCTTTCTAGTCGTTTTCTTCTTTTCCTTAAACATAAAAGTTAGTCGTGAAATGAGGGACAAACATCCTTGAAATTTCTGTTCTGAAGCCAAAACAAAACCAAAAGTAAGCTTAGTCCTCTATCTTTTTCTTCTCTATTTGTTGGGTTGATAGGAGATCTTGGTAATTTCTTTGGCTAAAAAGCTACCTAGGTAGATTGAGCCTCGAGAGTCTATAGAAGCTGAAACCCTCCCGGACTTATGTACGTGGCTCCTTGGGCTCTGTATTGTCGTTCACAAGCCAGGGGACAGCTAGTGAGAGAGGCCAGGAAGTAATGCAGAGACAGGGGTAGAAGGAAGCTGGGGCTGCGAGCATGATTAAAGCTGATAAGCCTAGGAGACAATATGTTTCAGAGGAGGATAAAACAACTTGCTCTTAAGATCTCGATTCATGAAAACTAACTAGCAACGTCTGTGCAAGAGACAAAGGATCCTTTTCAACTACCTGATCCTTCCCCTTTCCTCTCTATATGTCTATTTACTTCTCTTTTTGAAACCTGTTTGAATGTGCTTGGGTAACCCCACGTTGAGGTATCCTAACTCGACATATTTGCCCTTAGTTTAAGGTCTAGAAACCCACAGGGCTTCCAGAATCTTCATAACACTGCTGTTGTACGGTTCATCATCAATGCTTTTTGTTTAAGAGCAGCCACCCGATTCCTGTCAGCCGATGCCAAAATTAGGTGACCACAAGAACACCCTGCAAGAAAGACTGAGGCCTTAATCTAATGTGTTTTTTGGAACAAGGCAGTCATTACTAGCAGGGCTTTTTGTTTCTTGGGGTTTTTTTTTCATTTTGCAAAGAATTATGAGGTTTTATGCTTTATTTCTTTTCCTAAAATGGTTTTATTATTGACAGCAGCCCTGACATTTAACCTTGATGAGAAGGCAGATAAAAGGTACGGGAGATTTACGACCTTAGTTTTGCTGCTCTCTTCTCTTGGTCTTTGTGGGCAGGTACATGGATACCCCCACCAGGTAGAGGCAGATGGCTACCGGGACCTTATAATGGGCAATGGGGACTGGATGCTCCTTTTGGTTAAAATAGATACTATTTTGAGGAGAAAGACAAATGATTAGAATCACCAATACATGATTTCCTTCCTTATTATCCATCCCATCTTTCCTTCTCTTTCGTAAACACCACTCTACACTTCAAGAATCAGCATTTCAAAGATCATTTCAAGTAAGTGCAAAAATAAGAAAATCTTAATCTAATGGGCCTGGGGAGTCTCTCTGAACCAAACAATGGCTTCTTAGTTTCACTGTTCCTTGGTTCTCTTTCCCTATCCAAGCCTTTTAAGCACCACTTTCCTTCTGCCTCAATTTCTTTTATGTGCTTCTCTGAATGATCTCGGGGCAATGTGTTTAATTGTGGAAGAAAAGAAACCAAAGGAACTTTTAAGAATTATATAAATAAAAGTAAAAAAATTGGCCATAACGGGTAAGATCATGGGGCAGGTAGGCAGCACAGGGAAAACCAGTGTCACTTGCCCCAGAGTGGTCATTGTCTGCTGGTACCCACTCTGGGTCCACAGGTGAAACAGGCAGCATCCCTGTCCAGGGCTTCTCAAGGGCATCCCCAGACACTGAACTGATACAGCCAGGCCAAGGCTGTGATGACAGAAAGGAGAGCTCCTCCCTTAGGTAATGGTGCCAACTTCTACAACAGACCCTTTACTAATGCTGGGCATGGGCTGACAGCACCGGCAGCTTGGATCTTACTGCAAAAGCAAAGATAAAGTGGCTTCTCAGAGCAGTATTTTCACTCTAGGGAATGCGGGATCCCCTGGGTTGAGGAGTTAAAGGAAAATTGCCTGTGGCCTGTCAGTTGGTGATCTGCGGGGGAGTCTGTTTCATCTGCGTTCCTAATTAAAGGCCACATTAAACCCAGTCAAACGTTCACATGAAAAGCCCCACATGAATGATTCCGGATTCCATCAGCTCCAAAGGAGCCTCATGTTAAACCTCTAACTCAAACGTCTGACCCTCTTCACATCCACTGTCACCCAAGTCCTGGGGAAGAGGGTATGAAGCCTTCAGTGTACAGAGAGCAAACTGCCCGGGTTATTCATTTCCCTCTTGGTGAATTGCATATGAGAAATCAGAATCTCCCAGTTGAATGAGTGTGGGGAGGGCAGAGGAGGTGGGGACAGTCAGGATTCAACGACGCCCAAAGTTCTTATTCTGAGAAAACAGGAAGTGGGAACACTGGAAAAGGAGCTGCTTTATGGCCAAGATGATAAGTTTGGTTACAAGAAAGTTGAATTTAGGTTTCTGAGGGGAAAGGGAGTAGAAAATGAGAGCTGCTGAAGGTAAAGATTGGAGGTAAAAGTGGGGGTCATGAGCATCCAGAAGACATGGGGCACGCGGTGACTTAGAAAGAACAGTGTGGGAAGAGGGGCCGAGCAGGTCTTGTGGCTTCAGTCATGCTTGGACACGGAGAAGCCCACTGCCTATTGTGAGCTGATCGCTCACTGGCCATATGGGGCATGGCAGTCTCCTCAGAGTATGTGGATTCACCAGTAGAAACCGTCCATAAAATGACTTATTAAACTGCTTGGTGTCTTCCCATCCTTCGCAGGCCAAAGCATGTCCCCGGTTAACCAGCAGTCCTCACGCGGTAATGCAGGAGAAAAAGCCAGAAAAGAGGTGGTACTCCTGTTTACACCCCCACCTCTGGCCGATCGAGGGTTTAATTATTACGCGTAAGACAGAGGAGCAGAGTCAGAGTCCCCAGGACCACTCTGCAAGGGATCCATTTGGCCTACACGTCAAGTGCCTTAACTTCAAAATTCCTGCCTGCTCCCTTGTACACCCCCACAATGGGCTCATTTGCGGCAGCAGAGGTTAGAAGGCAGGTTTCCAGGAAAACTCACCCTGGGGTCTCTCTCCAGCTGATGATGATGGGGCAGGCTGCGTCTCCTCTTGGCCTTTGCCAGGCCATTGTGATAAAAATGATACAGGCCTTCAGCAAAGGGGAGCTGTGGAGAATCAAACAGACACAGGCGTGGTTAGCTTCTGGTGGCGCCCTAGAACAGGGACCCCAGAGCTGGGGTGCATGCCGGGGCTCCCTGGGATGGGAATGTATGTGAGAAAACCCCTGCTAACCCCCTATCAGACTTGGCGCTCTGGTTCCCTGTCACTGTTCTCCTCCCCATTTCCCTACCTTTTCTTATGTAATGCCGTTCACCTCCCCTCCCCACAAACCTTCTATTCTTTCCTCCATTACTTTAGTTTTTATCCATCTTTTAATCTTCTCTTCTCCTCCATGGAGCCTTCCCTTTATATTCATCCCCACACCAAGTTCTCCATTCTCTTCTCTTAGGTATCACAAGAAGAGAGAACTACAGACCATTACCCATTAAATGGGCCCCATGTGGACCACAGCAGGCCAGCCACACCGTACCCTGTATGCGTCTTTGATCCCAAGTCCATGAACATAATAAAATGGTTGTTGTTTATACTAAGAAGTTTTGGGTTGCTTTGTTACTCAGCCATGGATAACAGGAACAAATAGCTAGCTGAAAAAAATGTTTTATTCCTTCATTTTTTTAGGACTGTGCAGACTCGGAACTCTACAATAATATTGGCTCTGTCAGCTGGTGACACCAGCCAGGAGCAGCCCAGATAAGGGCCCTTGAGGGACATTCCTGGCAAAGGAGGAGGGGGCCTGAGGCCAGAGAAGCAGATACTAGATGAACTTCAAGGGCACAGCAAGTTTGGCCAGGGGTCTGGTGTGCAAGTGAAAATCTTTTAGAACACTGTAGCATTTGTGATTTTGTTCCTGTTCATTAAAAACCACATTCTTCAGGGAGAATTAAACATAAATATTTCATGTGCATTTTTCCAGGCTCAGTGATTCTTGAATGTTTTCTCTACTTAACCCTGCTGCTGTACTCAGGGTAATGATAAGACTTGATCAAAAAGGTGCAGGGGTGGAGGGAGAAGGAAAGAAAATGTAAGTGTGCTTATCTTTTGCTCTCCAAAGACTTGTGCTTATGACCACTGTCAGGTGGTGTGAACTTGGAGTTTTACTTCCTATTCTGGAGGGCATGAAGCATCCGAGAATTTTTAACACAAGAAAGGAAATTTGGGGCTATAGAGCACCAGTGAGCTTTGGAGGGACATTGTTCTGGCTCTGTTTTACTGATTTTTTTAAAAAAATTAAATTTGAATAGAGGCAAATGGAAAACTCTTTCTTACAGTGAAATTCCAATTAACAAAAGTAGAAGTAATGAACAGAAATTGAATATCACCATTTGGAAACACCATAAATAATTGTGACTGGCAAGTGTCACCAAAGGATGCTAAAATTAGTGGGGGAAATATAATGATAAACAAAGAGAAATAATACTTTACAGTGGAGAACCCTGGCAGAGACGTCCTCAACCAAGTGATGTAAGTTAACCTCACTACGGATGAAACATATCAAAATCATGTGCCTCATGATACAATGCACTGAGAAGGAGACATCACTTACATAATTTCCTTGCCAGAAATACATAACCTGTATGCAGTCAGGAGGAAACATCAGGCAAACCCATAACTGGCTAGTACCCTTCAAAACCTTCAAGATCATAAAAGACAAATAAGGACTGCAGAAATTTTTGAAACCAGAGGAGACGAGGGAGACAGGACAGTTAAATGTAACACATATCTTGGATTGGATCCTGGATCAGAAAAGAAGGACATTAGTGGAACACTTGGAAAACTGTGAACGAAATCTGTAGATTAATTAATAGTGTTATATCAATGTTTTTCCTGGCTTTGATAAATTGTACTATGGTTTTGTCAGACGTTAACTTTGGGAAAGCTGGATAAAGGGTATATGGGAACTTTGTTTCCATTTTAAAAAGAGTAATTTTTTTATTGTGGTAAAATATACAGCATATAAAAATGTTTTCATTTTAAAGTTTTATGTGTACAGTTTAGCGACTTTAAGTACATCTCCATTATTGAGCAGCCAACACTGCTATCGATATCCAGAACTCTTTTGATCCTACACGTTCAACTCTACATTCATTAAATGATAACTTCCTATTCTCCCCTCCCCTCAGCCCCTGGCCACCGCCATTCTACCTTCTGTCTCTAAGAATATTACTACTCTGGGACCTCATATGAGTGGAATCATAAAATATTCATCCTTTTGTGACTGGATTATTTCACTCAGCTGAATATCTTCAAGGTTCGTCCATGTGAAGCACTGTCAGAACTCCCTTCCTTTTTAAGGTTGAATAATATTCCACTGTATGTATGTACCACATTTTGTTTATCTATTCACCAGACGATGGACACTTGGGTTGCTTCCACCTCTTAGCTATCGTGAATTATGCTGCTATGAACATGGGTGAACCTGTGTGCAATTTTTGCCAACTTCTTAAGTCTAAAATTATTCCCAAATTGAAAGTTTTTAAAATGTAAAAATACTTTTAAAATTAAATTTGAATGCCCTTAAGAGGGCCATATATTTAAAAATCTCAAGCCGGAGGTCCCACCACTTCCCTTTGTCACATACTGAAGTCACTTCACATGGTTATGTTAACTGAAGGCAGTTGAATGGCACCCCTGGCTTGGTCTAAGTGCCTCATTTCATAGAGAAAGACACTGTGGCTCAGGGAGGGGCAGGACTTGCCCAGTCAAGAGGGAGCTCTCAACGGAAATCCTTGGTCTCCTTGACTGTAACTCCAGACACTTCCCACCCACCGCTTCCGTTGCTGTCTCGCTCTATGTCCCGTCCCCCTTGATAATCCTGGCTATGAATCCAACAGATTGCAGGCTGGAATTCCTGACAAGGAGGAGTGCGACTCAGGGACAGCCAGGCTGGTGAGTGACCCTCTGGGGTGTACTTGGGACCCACGACCCGGGATTCTTTGATTAGAAGCACTGTCTTGGCTATGGAAGAAATGGAGTTAATTGGTCTCATAGAGCTGAAATTGGAAACTCAGGCAATAAACAGGTAAACTGACTGACCACAGAAGATTAACCTGCAGGCATTGGTTATTTTTCTGAGCCCTTTTTGCCTTTTGTCTTTGGAGTGTAGACCCCAAATCCACTGCCCTCTGAGCCTCTGAGAAGCAACTGTCTGGGGAGATCATGTGCAAAAGCACAAGCTCATCACGGGCAGGGAAAGACAGATGCCGTGTGCCTTACAGTAGTGCAAGGTGCCTGCTGCCCACACAGACCTCCGTGAAGAAATGCTTGTGCCTTCCTCTGTTTCTTAAGTAGAATGCTGATCTTCCAAATAGAAAAGACATATTAAAAGCAATCTTAGGTCCCCAAACCCTCACCTGTGTCCCAGTAAGAAACCTCTCATATATTTCAACACAGTATATTCTCAAATGTTTCCTTCATTTAAACACACACACACACACACACACACACACAAACACACACCCTTCTTTTCTTTTACACCATCACCTTTGTGTCTTAAGGCAAAATACACATGGTTCCAGAAAGAAGGAGAAAAACAGAAGTGAAAGAAGAATTCACAGCAAATTGTCAGCTTGAAGGTTCAGGCTGGGTGACAGTATAATAACGTTGCTAACTCAGACTTGCAGTTTTTAGAAATTCTCATTATGCCGCGAAATTTTATGGATCCCAGCAACGCTTCTCATTGCCTCTCTTCTGTCCCGCCTGCCTCCTTCTCCCACTGATAACCATGGCTCCAAGCTAAAGCTCCTCTCTGAACCCACACACTGGCTTTCCTCATCAGCCAGGAACCCCAGGGAACTGGCTGCCGATTGTGAACAGATAATAAGGCGTGTTAAGTCCTCTTGGAGCCCACTGCCCACCTTCCTTTAGACCAGAGTTCTTTCCCTCAGGCAACCCCTGGACGCTGGTCTGCGAACACTGTCTCCACCCCAAATTCTGTGCTTCTATGCATCTGCTTGTTTCAGGAATGACCACTGCTTCTCACAGATTCTCAGATGGGTCCAGAGCCCCCAAGCAGTTAGGACTCTGGCTCAGACCCATCACTCTTCCTTTAGCGGCTTTGTCCATTGCGTTGATTTTCATGATGCCCAGTCATGTTTATTTGGGAGTCTAGTTTGGTAGAACAATGGACTTCATTCCACATAGGAAGAAATTTATAATTTTATTTTCAAGGGGAGCTGCTGTCAAGAGGTTCAAGGAATAAAAACCGGGAAACAAAATAATACATCAAGGATAGAAAACTGGTTCAGCTGATAACTGCTTGTCAATTTCATTTAGGGGTCCTGCATTTTACAGGGAGGGCTAGGCTCTGCATTTTACTGACATTTCCTGAGACCATTCTTAATTTCCCCGGATTGCATGCAATCTCTTACGGGTGGGGGACTGCACTTTGCAATAAGGATGAGGGAGAAAGGGAACTGGGTGGAGGGGGGTGGGGGTCCCAGGCTCTGCCCTACTGGTACTTATAGGCCAATGAGGAAACACACGGGAAAACTACATTGTGCAATTGACAGAAACGTATAATATTATAGAAAGAAAGAAGGATAGAAATAAGGAGATAGCAGCTGTGCATTAGACATGAGAAGGTAAGGAAAGGGGAGAAGGAGAGAGGAAGGGGGACCCTGAGAACTTCTGGGGGAGAGGCAGTGTCAGCTGGTGAGGTTGAGATAGCATTAAAAGGTTCCCACTCAGCCCCATCCTAACTTTAATCTCTGTGTGTGTGTGTGTGTGTGTGTGTGTGTGTGTGTGTGTGTGTGTGTGTGTATGGAATACTAGCACGAAAGTCCAGTTATCTCTGGGGGGATGGGGGTGGGTAACACCCTAAGCCACGGTCAGCTAAATGCCTCACTGAGATTTGCTGACAGGATGGAGGTTCCTAGGGCCAGAAAGGAAGAGAGAATTGAGAGAGGAAGGAGAGGGGCACCGAAGGCATAGTCCTGCTTATGTTACAACCATGCTTCAGCCTGAACAAGCTCTTGTTTACAGGTTCTCAATGCTCACCTGTACTGAGTTACATCTTAACCCCAACCAAAGTTCCTCCTCCTTAAAGTTTGGACCTAGGATCACACATCTCAGCTATTTGAATACTCTCACCTCTTTCTGTCTTGCTTTGAAAAAGGGTCTGGAGAGGGGCTTCCCTGGTGGCGCAGTGGTTGAGAGTCCGCCTGCCGATGCAGGGGACGCGGGTTTGTGCCCCCGTCCGGGAAGATCCCACATGCCGCAGAGCGGCTGGGCCCGTGAGCCGTGGCAGCTGAGCCTGCGCGTCCGGAGCCTGTGCTCCGCAACGGGAGAGGCCACAACAGTGAGAGGCCCGCGTACCGCAAAAAAAAAAAAAAAAAGGTCTGGAGAATAACAGGGAAAGAACACCTCCTCTCCTGCACAAGACTCTTCCTTTCTCTTCTGCCTCCACAGGACCAACATTAATTGCCTCTGTTGTCAGGCTCTTAGGTGACTCACAAAGAAGCTCAGAGAACATGATTAGTGACTGAGAGTTGGAGAGATAAGCAAACCCATGGAGGTAGTCTGCGGCTCTGGTGGCTGAGGAGCCGCAGGGGTCCTCATTAAGGTTCTCTAGCCTTGGAGAAAGCCTCTCAGGCACTTGAGTTTCATTCCTGTCTCACCACGATAATGTGTGCTACAAACCACCAAAAATCTTAGCAGCTCCAAACAGAAACCTATTATTTAGCTCACGATCTCCTGGGTCAACAATTTAAGCTCACTGAGTAGTTGTTCAAGTATTGACTTCATTAAAATTAAAAACTTCTGTGAAAGACACTATCAAGAGAATTTAGAAAACAAGTGACAGACTGGGAGAAAATATTTTCAAAGGATACATAAAGGATTGCTATCCAACATATACAAAGAACTTTTAAAATTCAACAATCAGAAAACAAAGAACCCAATTTAAAAAGGGGTCAAGGACCATAACAGATGCCTCGCCAATGAAGACATACAAGTGGCAAATAAGCATATGAAGAGATACTCCACATCGTATCTCATGAGGAATTACAAATTAAAACCACAATGACACAACATTACACATCTATTAGAACGGCCCAAATCTGGAACGCTGACAACACGAAATGCTGGTGAGAAGGTGGAGCAACAGGAACTCTCATACATTGTTGGTGAGGATGCAGAATGGCACAGCCGCTCTGGAAGACAGCTTGGCGGTTTCTAACAAAGCTAAACATACTATTACCATATAATTCAGCAATTGCACGTCTTGGTATTTATCCAAATGAGCTGAAAACTCATGTTCAGACAAAAACCTGCACACAGATGTTTATAGCAGCTTTGTTCATAACTGTCAGTATTTGGAAGCATCCAAGATGTCCTTCAGTAGATGAATGGGTAAATAAACTGTGGTACATCTAGATAATGGAATATTATTCAGTGCTAAAAAGAAACGAGCTATCAAACCACAAAAAGACATATTACTAAAGCAAAGGAAGCCAGTCAGAAAAGTCTCAATGAGTCCAACTATCTGAAATTCTTGAAAAGGCAAGACTGTGCAGAGAAAAATAAGACCAGTGTTTGCCAGGGGGTGCAGGTGGGGGCAGAGAAGAACAGGCAGAGCACAGAGAATTTGGGGGAAGTCAAGATATTTTGTATGATATTATCATGATAGATATATGTCATTAAACTCATGTCGAAACCTACAGAATTTACACTAAGAGTGAACCCTAAGGGAAACTATGAATTTGGGGCAATTATAATGTGTCAATGTAGGTTCATCTTTGGTAAAAATGTACCATTCTGGTGAGTGATGTTGATAAAAGTAGACAGTATGTGTGTGTAGGAGCAGGGGTATATGAGAAATCTCTGTACCTTCCTTAATTGTTGTCCACTTAAAGTGGCTTTTAAGAAATAGTCTTAAAAATAATATAGCCCATTTCAGTGGATTCCAATTGCTATAATTACCCCAACGGAGAGCAACGTGTTGGAAATGGAATATAGAGTATGTGGCTTTTATTGTTTTAATTTTTATTTATTATTTTTATTTACTTTGATCATTCTTTTCCTTTTATTTTTTGAAGGGGCCTAGATGGGCAGTGAATAAAATGGAGAGGAAGAGCTGGGCATTTTGAATATATCCAATGATTCTAAAACTATGAAAGGATATAATAATGGGAACTGTTCGATAAGAAGTCGTTCCATTCTTAGCACAGAGGCATATGGAGGCACAAAAAATACGCTATCTCATAAAAATCAATCAACAAGAAACAGGCCAAGACAATTTCATATTGAAGGCAAATAAGCCGCATTATTTAGGTGAGTAAAGTAAATATGATTTCACTAGAGGAGTGGAAGGCTTGACAGCTCCTTTGAACAGATGCCGCTCATACAGCAGAGGAGCCTAATTGTTTACTTGCACCTCCAGCTCCTCTGTCAACGGAAGGAGGCCTGTGGTGTGAGGACTCATTTCTCTGAGTAACCAGATGTGACAGAGAATCTTATTCAGCCTGAACTTCTCAGGGCATATTGTAAGGTTAGCCTGCTCTGAGGAGGTCCTTTGGGTATAGAACCAGAAACCAGTTGCTGAACAGAGTTTTCCACACCCCAGCACGTAAAATAGGTAACTTGTAAGAGACTGGATGGAGCCATCAGATCAGGGGAAGTCTTATAAACGGGTCTAGAGAAATATAATATGTTTTTTGTTGCACATAAATCTAAATATGTTACCTTTCTGCCTGTAAAACCCGTCCCTTTCAATGTGCTCTGTCTCTGCAGGGCTCAATAAAAACTTGTCAATAAAATATGACTGTATGGATGGATGTTCCTTTGGATTAGCTATTTGTAAGGGGGGAATTAGCTATCTGAGGGGAAGTGAGAGGGGAGAGTGGAAAATCCTTGACCCAGCACTCAGGACACCTGGCTCTAGGCCCACCTTGCCCATTTCTACGCTTCTCCTAGGTATTGTTCTCCATGGACAACACTCAACTCTCTTCTGTGATTCTAAGAGCTGCTTTTCCCTATGACCAGGAGCACAAAAATGCAGAACGGCTTGTGTTGTCCAGGGTTGTTTGCTTTTGTGGAATGGAGCTACTAGTCCACAGTGGGATTCAAACAATGATATACTCCCAAGAACCTACACAACTTATTTATATCAAGTCTAAAATGACAGTCAGACAATGAGATAGGTGAAGAATAGCTGACCCTCAGCCTCATTCACAAACAGTTCCTTTCTAACCTAAGGCAAAATTTCCATGTATTATCTCAGAAATGAAAATGTAAAAACATGCATTCTTCCTTTGGAATATCAGGGAGTAAGCTACTTATCAGGTGTGCTGGGATGACATTACTGTCCTGGCTTTTCTTTTTGGCTTCTAAGTTAGGGGGCTTGTTTTAGATTCAAGTATCTGTGTGTCTGGGAAGAAGTAGTATGCATTTAGTGATTTTGTTCTTAGCTGGAATAAATTTCATGCACAGAATTGGCCACCTCTACCAGCCATCCACTGTGGCTTCAAAGACAATAATTAAGCTATTATTATCCCTGATGTCATCAGCCAGTGGCAATAGAATCAAAGGCATGATTCCCTAGTAGTAACATCTGTTAAAAGGGATGGTGATACCTGCTTCCAGGATATGAATGATTCCCTAGGACAAAGGAACAAGGCTGGGAGATCTAGGCCCCTCTACTTCACTACTAGCTCAACTTGTTTTTCTAGGGTTACCTGTATATGGCCACTCTGCTATACTTTCCAAGTATCCTTCAATGTCTCCTTCTACTTATCCACAAGATCCACGTTCCTAACATGGTGTGGCTGACCCCTCATGAACCATCCTCAGTCCACGTTTTTGGTTTCATCTCCCAAAAATGTTGCCTAGTCAGGCAACACTAATTGTAATCCTTCTAAAATTCCGGTGCACTTTGTTTCATGTGCTGTACCATCCTCGATAAACCCCCTTTTATTTTAATTTGTTGAAATTATGAGCCTCAGTGCAAACTCACCTCCACGTGGCACTGCCTGCCTTGTGAAGGCTTCCCTTCTGCTTCACATGTCCTATATCACAGATCTCTCACAAAGCATATTGCCAGTACTCATATAGAGCACTCCTACTTGTCTGTGATTTCTGTATCTTATCTAACCTGTGCCTCTGTGTAGCAGAAGATGTTTTGATGGCCTTCCTGCATTCCTTTTACCTACCCTGGAGGTCCCCTGTACACAGTGCCTGTACATGCCACAGTCTTCATGCATCCCTCTGCCTGAGGGTGTTAGTCTGACTGTGGAAGCAGGCTTGGCCTGCTTGGGGCAAGCAGAAGTGCAAGGGATTTGATGCCCCTCAGGTGTAACCCTCAACCGAGGAAGAATGGGAGGTGGTGGCTACATTTCCTAGCTTCCTCACACTTGGATGGGATAACTCAGAAATGCTGTAACTCCCAGACTCTTCGGGAGGAGAAAGTTGCAGAAGTGGTCCTCGTTTGTTTATGTCTCTCCGTATCAACTCCTTAGGAGAGTTGCCTCCTGCACTGACTCTGAGCTTGGCCATATGGCTTGCATTGGCCAATGGGACTTAATAAATGTGACACAACCAAAGACTTGAAAAGGGTTTGCACACTGGAGCTGGATCGCTCCTTAATATCTGAAAACTTTCTTACTTGTCCCCAAGTCCGTGTCTTGGTGCCTGATATCATACTTGCTTATTGAATGTGTTAACTACGTGTTTATTGAATGAACGGCATATTCTTCTGCTTCTGCGCTTCCCCCGCTATGACGGTGCTCCTGTTACTTTGTTTGTCCATTGGTTTCAAACTTCCATAACTTTTCCTTGGTCCTTTCCTCCTTCCCAAGTTAATGGCCAGAGTGGCTTGTTTCGGGCTTCAACTTCTGGGTCCAAATTTGCTCCATGCCAAGCCTCATTGGAGACACACTCTCCAAGGTTCCCTTTGGCTTGATTCCGCACCCCACCCCATGTTGCTGCCCCTGGACTTTAAGAGATCCACGGTGGCTTGTTTCCCATCCTTCTCCCCCCATCTGAGGCTCTGCAAGCTCTCTCTTGGTCTCCCATTCCTGGTTGACACTCCCTAGAAACACAGTCAACAGGAACTGACTAGAATTGACTCTTTCATGCCAACTACTTTCTTATGTTTGAACTTCCATCATTTTTGAAGAGAACTGATAGTCTTCTGATGAAACATATTTTCCCCTCTTCACAGAAGTGAAGAACAAGCTAAGGGCAAGGAAAGATAGGATTTGTGGATCTCCTTGTTCTCCTCTGTCATTGGCTTCTGAATTTCTCATTAAGTCACAAAATTTTTAGGCTATTAATGACAGTTAATTAATCGAAGTCATTTAACACAGATACAAATTAGGATATTCTTATAACGTTTCCTCGCATGCGTGGTCTTCCTGATTGCAGTATCTCATAACACATCTGTCTGTCATTTAGTGAGCATCTGATGACAATGCTAAGCCTTTAGAATGTTTTCTAACCATTGATTTTGATATTTATTAAGTGCTTGCTAAAAGTACAGCACTGTGCTCGTCACTAAGGGGACAGTCAAAGAAATATAAAATTCTTATTCTATCTTTTATCAAGTGTTAATCCAATAGGTTTTTGTTTTTTGTTTTTTTTCTGCACCATGCAGCTTGCAGGATCTTAGTTCCCCGACCAGGGATTGATTGAACCCGGGCCCACTGCAGTGAAAGCCTGGAGTCCTAACCACTGGACTGCCAGGGAATTCCCCAGGAGGTTGTTGTTGGTGTGGAATCCCTGAACTTATAACTTTCCCAGTTTTGTTTGGGAAACTGGAATCTGTAAAAATTTTAGGGGTAAATTTGAGAAAAGCAGACTAGGAGGACCTGAAATGAACTGGTAACCAACAGGTTGGTTTATATGGCTAATCGCTCATAGAAATCCCTCTCAATCTGGTTCTCTCTCTCCAGCATGAAAGGCTGGTGCAGTGGTTCTGATGATGCAGCGTCTGAACCACCGTCAGGGAGCAACAGGGTTCCAATGCTCATTGCAAATAGTTGGGAACAGAAACATCATGTTTGATCTCCATTTCCTCATGTATAAAATTAAGGGTTAAACTAATGGCTTTCCAAGGTCTCTTCCTGCTCTGACAGGCTGTAACTCCATAATTTCAGTTACAATTTGTTAAAATTTAAATTAGTCTGGATAAATCAGTCAGAATAATCAGTCAAGTATGTCACAGTATTTTGGTGGGGTACCAATCTCCAAGGGGTCTGACAAGTGTTTAGAAACCATTATCATAAAAATCATTAAAACCACATAAATTTGTCACCATAATAATACTTTTCTTCTTGTCCTCCCTTTACCACTATATTTTTTGAAGGAACTGTCTACACTTGATACCTCTACTTCATCATACTTACTGCAGCCTTCACAATTTGGCTTCCTTCCTGTCACAGACACTATCACTTTCCTGCTCACATCCCTTTGGGCCTTAGCATTTAGTGTATGAAGAAAGCCTCTGGATCTATTTGTCTGAGAGTTTTCTCTGGCGGCCAAATTCTGCTCTGTTTGAGCATTTGCCAAGTCAAAATGCTGGAGAGTCAACGCCACCCAGGAAAAACTATCAATCATGAAACAATATCTGATTGCAACTGGCATATAAATACAGCAGTTCCCTCACCCTTCAGGCAGAATGACTCTCAGACGAGTTCTAAACCATCTCCCAGAGTTTCCTGGTAGGATTGAGCCCCAGTTACCCACAGTGACAACTTGTGCTGTAATACACCCTTAATTCCTGCCTTCCCTTCCCGGTCTCAATTCCCCACTCCCCTACCGGTATTTACTAGAATCATGCCTTGGATAAACAACTTGCATTTAATCCTTGTCCCAGGGACTGCTCCTGGGGACCCAAACCGACATATTGTACTTCTCCTCTTCCCATGTGCTAAGGTGCCTCCTCCAATCACACCAATGACTTCATCTCCAAAACCAGTGGCCACCGTTGCCCCATTCTTTCTTTCTTAATCCTCATCTCCATTCCTTTCACAGCCCTGCACTTTCTCAAGTAATCTTCCATATCCCTAACTGTCCAAGTTCCGTCTCCTCTTTCTCCCTCCACGTCCAAACTTCTCCAAGATTTTGTGCTAGAACCTCTTCTCTTCGTTTTCTCTCCACACTCTCCCTTAGCAATGCTATTTAGCTATGGCATGACTGAGGTGCACGAGGATGGATGCTTGTGCATTTGACTTTCAGCTCCTTGACCACCTCCACCTCTTTTTGGCTTTGGTAACTCACCTCCATGGACCTCATCATTGCCTGGAAATGCTCAATTTTGGGAGTCTTGAGTTTCAACACCCTACTCACTAACCATAGCTTTCTCCCTTTCAACTCTCTCACTACTAATCCCAATTAACCTTCTCTTCTATTTTATGGATATTCCATTTTTTAAAACTCCATTTCCTTCTCTCCCTACGTCCACCATCTCCACTTGAGTGCTATTGAAGAAAATGACTCAGTTGCTGCTGCTATAAATCCATGCTCTCCCACTTGGCCCCTCAGTACTGGCCAGAGGTCATTACCGGTCCTTTGTCAGCATCCTCTCCCACCCCCATTTGCAGAGCACAAAATTTTATCTCTTTTGAAGCCCCCATCCCAGCACCACTTCCCTCACTCCAAGAATTGACCTTGCCTCCTACACCTTTGAAATAACTGTGACTCCCAAGTGGATATTCTCCTGATATCCTCCTCTGTGACCTAAAAACTGAACTTCATCTGCTCATTCTTCTCTCTTTTATCTCAAAGAGAGGAGAGTTCCTTTTTCATGTACAGGCTAATCCCTTCACTTTTCAATAAAACCCAGCTCATCAAGAGATGAATGAAAATGAAGAATTTGGGTCTGAAGAAGTTCTGGTAAAAGGACTTGTGATGAAATTAGAATTTAAGAAAAACTAGGAGAAGAACTGGGTGTTTAGGGGAGTCAATGCCACATTTAAAGTTATAAATGAAGGGCCACTCTAGGATCCTACAGTTTTCTTCATGTTCTTGTAAAATTTCTACAAGAAACTATCAGCATGTTGTAACATTCTTAAGTCTATTTTACTCTATATCAGAAAATTAACAGTTTATGTCAATGTTTCACTTTCAACCTAAGAGTTTATTATTTTCCATTATTCTCATCAGAGGATATCAACATATCACAACATTATCCAAAAAGCCATGATCAAATGAGCTTTAGGGACAAAAACAATTTGTCAAGAGAGTTTACTGCAAAAGTTTATTGCTTTTTCTATATACCTCATGTAGAAGCCATCCATTAATATGCAGTCATTACATTTAGGATAGAAGAGAGTTAACTCAGATGTAATTTCTTGATTCCCTAACCATTAGAGGATTTTAGCCACTGAATCATCTTTAGCTATAACAAATACATCTTAGTAGACAAAGTCAAGCTGTAATTCCTGTTTTTCAACTGCCCTGTGATTCTTTGAATATCAACTAATATATCCCAGAAATTTAGTATAGTGTTTCTTTTCAAAATGATGAATCTGAGCTCAAGTGTAAAATAAAGCCACTGCTATAGTGGGGGGAAAGCATTTGAACTTCAGGTTTCACGTTTTATTTTTAAGCCTGACTTCTCTGAGCAGTTATAGCTGAATATATAACTATTGCAAATTTAACTATCAGCATTACTCTCTGATGTGCTATAACATTATGATAAGACCTTTTGAAATAGAAATTGATTTCTAGATAGTCATTCATTTGAGAAAAAGAGGTGTAATTTCCCCCCTTCTTTTGTATTTATCAAGTTTTGACTGCAGGCTTTATTTTCTCTGCTCAAACAACTCATGTATTCTACTATTGATAATTTCTAAGTTGGGAATTTTAGGGAAACACAGGAGTCTGTCAGTCAGTGATTTGCTGGTTGTTAACTACTTCTGTTTCCTAGCTAAATTTCTGCCTATTAATAAATGGATATTACAGGGGTAGTTTCTTAAGACTAGTTCTTAAAGTACTTTCTCTCTGAGCTGACAGCTTAAATCATCATCTTGTGACCCAAGTGTCTTTATCAGTCAAGAAGCATAGAATGAGTATCTACTATGAGTAGGGTGTATTGGTTGCCAGTGCGAGCAACAGAGAATTGAATGGATTTTATATTCTTGCTGGAGAAGACAAGTCACAAAGACCTGAAAAGTTGGTTGATGTTATGAGATGAAAATCTAAGAACTCTCATAAGCCTTTAGAAGATTATTGCTGTTGTGATTTGCCTTGGTTTGGTTGCAAAGTTTGGAGAGTCATTTCAACAGCCTGAGAAAAGGAACATTTATGGAGAATGTATTGGTTTAGGTAATACTGGTTGTTCTAAAGATAAACTCCCAAATCTCAATACCTTAATGTAATAGTTTAATTTCTGCTTCACGTAAGGAATGAGAAATTCTAAGTCAGGAATCAGGGACCTGGGCTCCTTTCATGTTGTGACTCTGCCACCTTTAGCATTTGCTTCCAGAGTTACTGTTCTCAATCACATCAAGCCTCAGAATAGAAAAGAGTGTGGAAAATCAACCTACATGGAGTTTTTATGCATCAGGCATAGAAGAAAAGCACATCACTTCTGCTTACAATACATTGGCTGGAATTGTCATATGACCACACTTACCTGCAAAGCAGGCTGGGAAATGTGGTCTTTCTGTGGCTCGTGTAGAAGAGGAAATTAGTTTGGTGACTAGCTTTAAGCCTCTGTCACAGAGTTCTTTGGCTGGGAATTTGGGCTGGAAGTTATTAGAAACTCAGATGCAATGTTTGCATCTCCCACAACCTGGATGGGCTTTCTCATGCCAACTAGACTCCATTCTCCATTCTATAGCAACTAGTGGGTCACATTTCCTAAAGAAGCCAGTATGATTGGTTGAGATAATTACCATGGTCTGTAACAAATTGTAGACCACTGAATTATTTGGGCCAGGCCATCTCATGGACCATGGTTGACTCATGGATGGGTTGCCATTGGGTTGAGTGTCTATTCCTCGCTCAATCAGTTGTCACTCCTGAGAAAGTATAACCCACAACTGCTTTCTTGAGTAAAAAAAAAAAAAAAATGTGGCTAGGTCATCACCTTATTATTATTACTACTACCAATAATAGGGTTTTATTCTATGCACTCAGCACTGTGTCCAGAACCTTACATGCACTATGTTATTGATTTTTCACAACCCCCATATTTTATTAACCATTTCAAATAAAATAAGCCTCTGAGGGATTTCATAACTTAGCCAAGTTTCTGGTGCTGTCTAATCAAAATCCTGTCATCTTTACCTTTTAACATCACTGTTCCTGGTTTCCTTCAGCCACAGAGGGGCTTTGGGCATGGCGAGTGCTGTGACAGATATGACTGGTGACTGGTCCAAGGGAAAGGAACAGATTATATGCAATAGAAGTTCCAAAGAGATACAAAACAACCAGAGAAGGCATGAAGGATGAACTTGGACTTGACCTAAGGCATAATGTATTAAGTTGGGATCCAAAAGGAATTCATGGCAGTCATGTTGGAGAAATGGGCTCTTTCCCTTTAGCTATCATGATAGTAGATCTTGTAGTTCCAGAAAAACTGTCCCTTAAGGGTTTTTAAGATAGGAATCCTTTCGGAAATACTTAGGATCAAATCTTTTTCCTGTTATTTCTGCCTTCATCCCCCAAACTATGTTAAAAGGACGGGGGAATATGGTTAGAGAATTCTTTTGACTGACAATTGATTGTGTGTGGAAGTGAAAGTAAAATTATATAATATGGATTCAATATTGTTGGGACATTAAAACACCATTAAAAGGGTGAGAATACATATTCAAAATACATATATCTGACAAAAGATTCCTATCCATAATAGGTAAAGAGCTCCTACAAACCTAAAGCTAAAAGCTACCCAAGTGAACAAGAGGGGGACTTACAGAATGCTGATAACATTTTATCTCTTGATTTAGGTGCTGGTTACACATGTGTGCCCAGTTCATGAAAATTTATCAAGTTATGCTCTTTCCTAAATTATATTATACTTCAATAAAATTAAAATGACCAGAAGTTTATTCTTTCATTACATAACAGCACAATTATTAGATTTTAAAAAATTTTTAACAATTATACATATAAAAGCTGTCACATGACTTTACTTGTGTAATCATCCTAGCCTCAGTTCTACATGGATAAAAAATAAAACATATTATAGTAAAAGAAAAAACTTAATTGTCAGTTGTTTGGATTTCTACCTTAATTCTCACATGATTTTTGGCTAACCCTCAATGCATTAATAAATAATTTTCATTTTCTTTTTCAAAGGAATTAAAATTAGTAGTGTATTGAGAATTTTAAGGCAATCTTTAGAATAACGTCTTTGTCATTATTGCAAACTCACTCATTCTCCTAGACATATGCACCTTCTCTGGTGAACTTACATCTTTGGGCCACATCATGATAAAATAGAAAATTTTAGTCTCAACACACTTCTCTGAGGGTAAAGTTATAGGTATTTTTATTCCTTTTGAGAGAGGAAATATAATTGTTTGCTTATGGTCTCGTAAGAGGCAAAATAGTCAAAAAATATTCATTGAGTACCTTATATATAGGACACTGTGCTAAATATAGAGTTATAAAAAAACATAATATATTATCTCTTGGGAGATTTACAACTTATCTGAAGAAGTGTATACTCGTACACATTAGTTAACAACATAAGTTAATACCAAATAAGTGTTAAATATATTGTAGAAAAAAGAAATAAAGGAAAGGAAAAACATCTGAACTCTAAAATGGTGCCCAAAAGTCAGAGTTCTTGGCAGTCAGGGAAGGCTTCCTGGAGGCAGCATGATAGAAAAACAAAATTATTTTCTCTTTAAATCTGAGTTTTTTTCACTTTCCAGATATAAGCAGTTACGTTTAACCTCTTAGAGCTTTAAGATTTTCATCTGAGAATTAGAGCTGATGCCAATAATTTCTACCTCACAGAGTCATGAGGTTAGATAACTTTGTAAAATAGTAGGTCCCTCCCTTCTTTCATATGAATAAATAATTACTGAGAATCTTTGCTGTCTGACACTGAGCATCTGGAAGGATGGGGCGGTAGGGAGTTGGGAGGTATCCTAGGTGTTAGAAAGAGGAAGGAGAAGGAGGTATTGGGGGTTTTAAATGAAAAATGAATAAGAAATATTGACAAAAGTACAGTACAGCATGACAAAAAGAAGACGGGACAGTGTTTGGGAGACCTGGAGGAATAAATAAAACTAAGGAAGTTTTCTTACAGCCTGGCAATAATATGCTGGCTCTGGTGAGGAAACCAGAAATATAGACGATCCCATCCCTGAATGTTTAACTTTTAAGTGGGTAGACAATGCTTACACCCGTATTTACTTACATATATGAACTGACTAGAGGACAAGTAATGAAATGTCCTAGCTTATGTCACGTAGTCTTTGCTTCTTTATCCCACAGGGATTTGGAGAAGGGAAAGCTCATGGCATCAGGGAAAGTTTGGAGCTCAGTCTTGGGGGATGAGTGGACATGGATCCAAAGGAGGAAAAGAGGGTTCATTCCAGACAAGTGTAGCTTCGTGCAACAATTCATCAGAAGTATCTTGCCATAGACTGATTTTTACTTAAATAGATATCAGAGCAAAAATCATTTGGATAAGAGTGCTTCTGAGAGGTCATGGACAGGTAACTAGGAGATGGCAAGGTAAAAAGCCCATTTCTCCTGGATGGGAACTGCCGGTTTGAGACTGTAATGCAAAACCAGTGGGCTCCTCTCCAAGAAAGGATGGGAAAGAGGCTTAGGTATCTGATTTCACCCCAAAGTATGAGTTCCCTGAGATTTTAAGGTAAGTGTATTGAGAGGATTCAGATTCATTTATGATGAGATTGTCTCTACACCTCCTTGCTCAAGTTCCATCACCAAAACTGTAAATCCTTTATTAGGCTGTTCACCTCTATACAAAAAAGAAGGAAGCTTCTTGGAGCATATATGCTAAGCCATTATCAGTCTCAGCTACACAGAGATCAAATGTTAAGGGCATATTTTCAATAGGGGAAGTAAAAGAGGATAGTGATGTCTGCCCACCCCATGGAAAGGGCCCTGGTATGGGGAGAGAGTAACAGGTATTTCTGCGTCAACCGCAGCCCTTTCACAGAGCTTTTGTTTTGTTTTTGTTTTTTTAAGAGGCTTTTTAAAGAACCTGATGCCACATCCCTTTCCAGCATACCCTAAAGGCCAACGTACCCTGCAGAGCACTTAGCTCGCTGTGGCATGTACTAAGGGGGTGAGAGCATAAGTTCATCTCTGAAAGATCTGGGCTTAAATTCTTGGCTGTTTTCATCTTGGGCCTTTATCTGAGCCAATTTCCTTATCAGAACCATAGGCTTAATAATAATCGTAGCTTCCTCAGAGTTGTTGAGAGTATTAAAGAAAAGTATTAAAGTAAGGACTCCATCACATAAAGGTGCCCTATAACTGTCAGCTAATAATAATCACCACTATATTTATGGCGCCTGGGTCCTGGATCTTGCCAAGTTTGGGGCAGGGGTAAGGGTGGGAAGGAAGGAGGGTCTCCTTATTTATTGTATTGGCGGCACTCTGTAAACAGCCCCCAGGCCCTGGGCTAGAGCGGCGGCGGGCTGCACCCTCAGCTGGCGTCTCCTCTCCCGTGCTCCACCCACACTTCCCCGGAGCAACAAGTCCCTCTGCGGGACCCGCCCGCGCGCCACAGGCAGACCCGGCGCCGCCTCCCAGACCTCTGTCAAACTCACTGTCAAACCCATTTGGGGTCGAAATCGCGGTGGCCAACGCCCTACGGAGGCGGGAGAACCCGCAGCAGGTGAAGGAGGCTTGCAGCGGTTAGGAGGGAGGCTGGAGACGTGGGAAGTCCGGACTGAAGGGACTGAGTCCCAGTTCGCGCTGCCCTTGCGAGGCAAGAGCAGCACCGAAGCACCCACAGCTCAACTCTAGCTTCTCTCCTGGGATCAGGAGGGAGGAAACGGGACCCGGAATCCCACAGACCTCCACCCGGTCAGCGCTCTGGTCGACAGATCGCATCCCTCCGTCCTGTAGGTTCAGATCGCCCCGGTCTCTCCTTGCACCCTCACTCCACCGCACCCTTCGCCAGGTCCCCTAAGGACACTTGAGATCCCTGGCGAGATATTTCGCAGGAAGCAGGTAGGTCAGCCACGGCCCCCATCCAGTGATCTCCACTCCCTTCCCTCCCAGACTGGGTACCCTGGCGTCTCCAAAGGAGTCCCGAGGCATCCGAGGCTGGGAACATCATCCAGCTGCCCAAACGGTTGAACTCTGACAACTTCTTGGAATGGGGATCCCCGCTTTCTTGTGGGAAAGCCAAGCCCACATACCAAGAGAGCCACCCCGAGTTCTCCGTAAGGAACTCCCCTCAAAATCTACCTCTCCAGCGTCTACAGCTGCGAGTTGAGAACTAGAGAGCTGAGTACACTTCGGGGTGGGCGGGCGTGGGCGTGGGCGGGGGCGGGGGAAGTTCAGCCCCGATTTTGGAAAGAAAAACCAGTTTTGTCTCCAAGTCTCCTGGAGCCAGGGAGCTGCCTTCCCTGGAAGAGAGCCGGGACAGGAGTCAGGGAGGGAAGTCCTCCTGGCGCCGGGTTCGAAAAGCGCGGAGACGAATCGCAGTGTCCAAGCTTCCAGCCTTGTGCGTCGGAAACTACCCGTTCTCCGGGAGGCAGGGGCGGGGGATACATCCCTGACGAGTCTACCAACGCCAAGACCTGCTGTTCAGCACTTCGTACCTCATCCCCAGGCAGCCTTGAGAAGTTGGTAGCTCGGACAGCAGCCCGGGCGCACCGCATTGTTTGAAAGGTGTTATCCTGTTTTCGCCACCAAGTCAAAGAGCAATAAATTGTTTTTATGACCTTACGAGTACAATTTGAAGGGCATTTTAATTACATAACCCGTGAAAGATCACCGGAGGCAACGTTGTGTTAAGGAGCCGATGGCAGAATATCTGCATCGCACAAGAAAGAGAAAACTTGCAAATCTGCAATGAGATTGCGCAGGGCTGCCGCCGTTTTGAAACAACATGCGAAATGCAAGAGAGGTCTTACCTTTCGGACTCCAAAACCGTGTTCTGCTGCAACTTGGCGAGCTTCTTCCTCTCCTCCTTTATGCAACTCCACAAGAAAATGATTCGTGAAGACCGGTCTCTCGGCAGATGCAAAAACCATGACACAGAAGAGGAGCCCGGCGGCCGCCTTCCACTGGAAGACACAGCCACCTTTCATCTTTCTTTGGGAGTGAAAAGTGGTGTTAGGAGGCGCGCAGGCTGGCGGAGCAGTGGTCCCGCAAGGAAGGTGCAAATAAAATATATATATATATATATATATATAGTTTTTGTTGTTGCTTGTTTTAAAAAAATCTTTGTGTAGAGAAAAACACTGATTAGGGGTTTGGAAAGGAGCAAATCAGTGTGTGTTCTCTAGCATCTGGCTGGCGGGGAAGCCGTGTAGTCAGGCAGCCCGGCTTGCTCGCAGAGGTGCTAATGTGGAGAGCTGTGTGTATCTCAGAGAAAGAGCGAGTGTATCTGTGCCTGATGCTAAATCTGCATTTTCAGCTCCTCCTCAGCTCCAATTCCACTGGGGCGGGAGGAAGGCTCCAGCCTGGGTGACGTGCGCCCGCCGGCAGCCAATGAGGGCTGCAGAAGCGGCGGGTCCCGCCCTGGGCCGCCCCGGGCCCGCCCCTGCCCGCCCCCGGCCAGGCAGGTCCGCCTCCGCCGGCGGGGGGCGCCGCGCGGCGAGCCCGCGCCCCCGCCCCTTTCAGCACCCTGGAGAGCGCCTCCACCTCCACCCAGGCCCACGCGCTCCCAGGAAAATCCCCCCAGCTGTAATCTGGTCGGCGGCGCCGGAGTGATGTCATTGTTTGTGGAATCTGCAGGGCTCTGGAAAGGGAATTACGGTGTGTGCCGCTCTCTGAGGCCCCGAGGGGAGCTGGGGCACCGGCCTCTCCCGGTTCTTCTTCCCTGTTTATTTTCTGCTGCAAAACAACTCTCTCTCTCTCTCTCTCTCTCTCTCTCACGCGCGCACACACACACACACACACACACACACACAAGCACTCAAGGCATACTTGCTTCCCCTTCTCTCAATAACAAAGCAAACATCAACCCTCCTCCCGCCACTTTGGGCAAATCCCAGGGCAGGGCTGCCGCCCTTCCTGGCAGGGGAGGGGGGCGTTGGGGAAAGTAGCCTTCTTGGGGTGACTTATGGGGGCGAGAGTGCAGAAGCGAGCTATTTTTTAATTATTTTGTAGGCTCCAGGCGAGTCTGGAACTAAACAACTGGGAAGCCTGGTAGGAGATCAGGCTCGCCCCCATCAGTAAGTGTGAAGAGATGAGACCCCTCCAGAAGTCTGGGTTGCTCCGCTGAGACTGCCTTCAAGAAAGCCGCGGCCGGGATCGCCATGCCTCGAGGTGCACTCCCAGACTTGAGGACGCTGCGCAAGGACAGCCAGGCTGCGCTTTGGGAAAGGCGCAGCCACAGATCCCAGGCACTGGGCCGAGGCTGGTTGAGCGTCCTCGACCGGGGCGAATTCAGGCCAAGTGGCAAAGGGTCAACTAAGTTATCCAGTTAAGAAACGTGCACTCACAGTCTAGGAACTGCTTACTACTGACTTCTTCTTGCCCTAGTGAGAGGAAGCAGGGAGGCGATGTCTGCAACAAAATGAGAGCGACTGTCTTAAAGCAACTCAAACAGTGTTGAGTTACAGAGTATGTACACTGATCTTGACTTTGTAGGCTCGATCTTGACTGTGTAGCTCCAAAGTCCAAAATCCTGCCTCACTTGGATAAGAGGTAAGAGATTTTTTTGCCTAGAGGCTTAAGTGTATGCAATGCATCCAGAGAGAGAAGGAGAGGGAGGGAGGAGCAAGGCAGAGAGAGAGAGAGATAGATTATAATATTGACACATTACATATGTGTGTGTTTCAGACTTCCTCCTTTTCACTTTAGCATGAAGTTAGAATCTACACAAGAAAAACACTAATGGTAGAAATGAATACACAATGCCATGGGACACACTGTCTTTGAAACAGAGCTCATTGTTGACAGAGCTGGCTCCCTGAAAGCCCTTTCAAGCATTGCCAAGTAAAAATGTAGGGATTACTGAAGACTTTGATACAAGCACAAGAAATCTGTATGCAGTTATTATTATCATTTGTATTATTATTACTTGAATTTCTTTAAGAAAAGCTAAGTGAGATGCTGAGAAAGTGGTAGGACACAGGCTAAAGATGAAAGGGGCCAGAGTAGAAACAAAGTTTCTGGAAAAGTATTAATAAAAGGGAACTGAGCTACTCTAGTTTCTTCAGTTCTTTACTGCTCAGAAGCTCATTTCTGCCAAGATTAAAAAAAAAAAAATCACCCTATCTTACTCTACTGTTTACCCCTTAGAGTCCATCTATTTGATTCTAACACAAGGTTTTCTTACTCAGAGACCTTCAACTCTTCCTTTGTCTTACTTCCTTATATTTTACCCATATTTTGAATCAAAGTACTAGGCTGGTATGAAGAAATACCAAGTGGTTCTTCCTGCCCTGTATTGTCATTTGAGAAAAATGGCACCAAATGTGAAAATTACATTCAATGGATTCACAATCATGGAGAGCATTTCAAAAGCAGCAACAGAGATAAAAATCTAAGCCTTTAGAAAAATAGATCTGAAGAGCATCAAATAAGTCAATTTAGAAGATTATGGGTGTTGGGAAATAGTGCTGCTAATGTAGCTAACTCTTTCTGAAAATGAACACGAAATTACCATCTATTCAGAGATATTTATTAATTTTTTCCTGAAACCACAGAGCAATACTTCATTTCCTAAATAAATTCCACAGATGAAATGCTAGTAAATGTTGAATCTTATGTATCTGCATTTTAAATAATTAAAACCATGTAAAATTGGATACAAGCTAAATAAAGCCTGGATTGCTGATTAAAATAAGCCATTTTTAGTGGTTTACATAGAATGCAGCTCATCGTAATATTGTCAGAACAGCATAGCAAATGAAAATAGAAAATTTTGTGATGCAAATGCTAAATTTCTAATGCATAACAATGTAGTAAGCAAGTGGAGGAAATGTATTGATATTATTTGAAATACAAATATACATCCATGTGTTTTATATAACTATTTCTAGCTCATTTTTTTGATTAACAATAGTAACTTTGGTGTAAGCAGGTGAACCAGAGAGTGAATGGCAGCAGAATATTTCACGGACTGAAATGGAATCCAGTTGACAGGAACTCTATTGTACCCTCTGCTGTCACTGGCTACGCCACTGGGGTCAAACCATTGCATCTCTCAAAGCCTCTATCTCCTTATCTAGAAAAGGATACAGTTGAATTAGATAACTTCCAGGTCTGAAAGCCTACAATTTCAAAGAGATGTCAAAGTACAGACTGTGATGTAGAAAGCGTCACAAATAGCTTGAGGAATGTTGAGGATAATCATACTTTCTTAGGTAACATTATGGTGACCAATAGCTCTATTTATTTTTATATAACCTCTCTCAAGGAGTCTTGTGTTTACTAATTTTGTGAATTTGAGAAAAGAGTAACTGATACAAACTGGCTGACACTCAGATTCAGACATGAAAACCATCAGTACTGAGGTTCTTACTATTTAAGATACTGTTGTATATGTAGAGAAAGCATGGGTATTTGGTTCTGGTTCATATGTGGCACATACCCCTACAGTTTCTTTGAAGACATTGTCCTGAAAAGACCAGAATATTCCCATTTTATGGCCTCATAACTGTAAATCAGTAGGCTTATGTGTAATTAAAAGAGGCAAAATCACCCAAAGTAGGATTGGGATCCTCCCATTCAGATGTATTTCTGGGGAGAATTTTGAGCCCAGGGAGCTTCAGGTGAAGGGAAACCCATCACTGCGGAGGAGAGAGAAAGGTAGAAGCAATCTGAGGAGAGGTTGCTGGACCTTTGAATATTCTTTGGACCATTAGGAAAAAGATCTTATGTTTCTATTCATTTCTCTTCAGTTGGATGGGTGTGTAATCAAATTGGGTGAGATGAAGGGGAATAAGGTATGAACAACAGGATGTACAGTTTAAAATACAGCCTTGTTAAAAATCAGGTTGGGCTTTTCCATTTCTGTTGAGTTCATTCTGAGCATTTTAAGTGCAGTAATAATAATTTCTTTGGGTGCCACAACTCTCTACAATCATAGTGTATTACCAACCTTGTCAGGTAGATTCCTCCTAATGACACTGCCCTGCTTCTCCTCTCCACCCTAGTCCATATTTGGGCTTTCTGAAGTACTATGATTTATCACCTTATAGGTTTCTACCAAATTTTGAACTCAATACTGATCAAGTTTTTTAAAAGTTTTCTCCAGATAATTCTTATTTTCCAAGATGTCACTTCACTTCCCTGTAGTATTTATTGACATTCTCATATTTGCTGTAACTTAAAGTTTAGGTGCTCAAAATTTTTTATTTCCTTGGCATACGCTCACTCCTTTTCAATCACTGGGACTCACTTGGTCCTACCTCCCATTCCTATAGCTTTTACCAACTTATACCATTTCCTTAAATGACCTATCTCTGTTGACTCTATCTCAGCTGACTTTTGTCATCTAAGCTGTCAAATTAATATAGTTCGGAGGACTCATGGGGCTTTACTGAGAGTTTTATTATCAACAAGGCATTAAATCCAGAATGCTTTGGGTTGTATTCATTTTATAACTTCATCAACGAGCCATCAAATTTATTCGGACTAATCAACTCTTCATAAACAGAAGCTACTCATTGCTTCCTTATTTTTCAGGACAGTAAAAAATTATTTTTTGTGCTAATTTAGGTTCTACTATTTTGCTAGGATTTGAAGAAGCTAAACAATGAGGACCAAGGGCCCTTTTAATCTTCTTTTGAAAATTAGGAACACATTACTATTCACTACCTTTAGATTCCTCTTTAGGTCTACAGGACTACAAAATAATGTTTTCTCACTTGGAAAATTAATTAGTTATTTCTCAGGCTTATTGGAAGATTGCTTATTGTCTGTAGAAAGTGATTACCTATTCATGAATTCTCTACCTTGTGTTATTTCCTTTTCTGTTTCATGGTCTTTTAAAAAGTACAGCAAATCTCCCTCAATTCATTTTTTTTCAATGATTATGGAAATTATCTTTAACAGAGAGATTTTTTTGAGCTCTTCAAACTACCTTTAACATAGAAATAATTCAGAGAGAACAAAGTACATGGCTTGTTAGCAAATATAAACTGGAATTTGAAAAAATAAAAACTTTATACGTAAAATAATAGTTCAAACATTAAAAATGTATATACTAATTTTTTAAGGTTAATTCTGCCATTGCAAAAAACATCTGATTTGAGGAAAGTCCTTACTTAGACCTAAATTCTTTCGTTAATTATACAACATTTAGTATTGGTTTGGATGACCTCATCTAAGTGGAGAAATTGATGTATGATGTTATTTAACATGCTGGAAGAACATCTATAAAGTTATGGCTGTTCTCTCGGGTATCCCACTTTCTATTTCTTCTAAAAATATTCTAAAATTTCATGGTTTTGGAAACATGGCCTAGTCTATTTTTAGGAAACTTCATCATATATCCATTTTATCTTCTTATGATACTAAAGAGAGTGAACCAAAAAGTACACCTTAGAAACATATTTCTAGAACGAGCTACTCAAAACCGTACTTAGTGGCTTTATTTATTTACTTATGGCTTCATTGGGTCTTCGCTGCTGCACACAGGCTTTCTCTAGTTGCGGCGAGTGGGGGCTACTCTTCATTGCGGTGCGCGGGCTTGTCATTGCGGTGGCTTTTCTTGTGGAACACGGGCTCTAAGGTGTGCGGTCTCAGTATTTGTGGCTCATGGGCTCTAGAGAGCAGGCTCAGTAGTTGTGGAGCACGGGCTTAGTTGCTCTGCAGCATGTGGGATCTTCTTGGACCAGGGCTCAAACTCGTGTCCTCTGCATTGGCAGGCGGATTCTTAACCAGTGTGCCACCAGGGAAGTCCCTACTTAGTGGCTTTTACAGAATTATTTTCTCTTTTAAAATTCTACAATCAGGAGATTATAATTCATATAGGACCTAATCACAGTACTCGTAATGTCTAATAACACCCTCTATGATGTATCAACTTATGCTAGGGGCATCTGGTTCACAAACATTTTTTGTATGGATCACAATGTTAAAAAAAATAGTCACCATCCTTTAAAAATGGATCATTTCCCATAAAAAATCCAAGATGTGGCTTCCTTTGGAATAATTAAAGATTTGGCAATATGGTCACAATTAGCTAGAGTTAGTAGTTACCATCACCCACCCCCAAATGTAATAGGGCCTGAGCCGCCCAGTTTGCTGGAATTCTCACCCAGCTTTCTGATTCATGTGTTTTACATTCCTGACTTGGATCATAAAGTCATCTGAGTTTGTGACTTCTGGTTTAAACAGTCTATGAGGTCTCAATTACTTTTGCTAGAAAGATTTTTATAATGCCTTTAATGGGACACATTCAAATAACATGGAAATAAGAATGTATCCTTTAAAACAACTATCATCATAGATGTAAGAAAATCTAACAAATTATACTCAGATTTCCAGACTACAGACTTTCACGGAAATGGAAGCAGTCTTGGCCAAAGGCACTCTTCATCCACATTAGATAACACAGAGTAGACATATTGGGATTTCCTCCCTTCTCTTGTAGTGAAAACCTTTGCAAATGTCTAATACGGTTAGTTTTTCTTATATTCTACATTCTGCTATAGAATGGTTCTTAGAGGAATGCCAGAGGAAGACAGAATCGGGGTTGCCAATGTGAGAAGAGTGAGATATTGAAGTAGAGTATGAATTATTAGTCTATAAATACTGAAGGGAGGGTAGTAGAGAGGCTTTGTGGGAGGATCACGAAGCTGGAAGTAAAGATTCCTTTGTTTAATGCTCGTTCTTTGTCATTTTAGCTATGTGACCTGAGGTAAGTGGCCTCATCTTCTAAGCTTCAATGTAAATTGGGTGTAGTATTTGCTTAGACTGATTGTGCCTAAGATTCTGTTTAAGGTTAATTTTCAATAATAATATTCTAGACCAAGCACTTATTTCTCTTGTGCCTGTCATATCTCTTCTACTGGCTGCATGAGCTATGCTATGGCATGAAGCACAGCAATGTGGTTATACAAAGTATAGCAGTCCAGTATTGCCACTATAATGCTGTGTAACAAATCACCCTAAACTTAATGGCTTAGAGCAAGTGTTTTATTCTTATGTTACAGTTGCCTGTGGTTTGGCTGATCTAGGCTGGGCTTGGCTGAGTGGCTTTACTTCAAGCTGCAGGTTGGCTCAGCTTGGCTCTAACCCATGAATTTGGTTTAGATCTTCTCCATGTGTATTTTTTTCTGAAGCCCAGGTTGAAATGGCGCTGGTCACCTGAGCCATGCTCATCTTATGACTTATCAGTGGAGCTCAAAACCCAAGCCAAGCCATGGAACAACACTTACAGCCACCATTGCATCATGCCCACTATTATTCTATTGGTCAAAACAAGTCACATGGCCAAGCCTAACTCTGTCCATAGTGGGAGAGTGAAGGGAAAGAATACTTGTTGAACAGTAATCCAGACTTTAACACTAAGCAACGTCCAGCATCTATAGACATTTTAATTGAAAAGCATATTTTCACAAGCCAACTTAAATGATTGAAAACCAATTTGAACAACTGACTCCAGAATCATTTTAAAGGGTTAATTGTAAAATGATATCTATAATGTATCTGCAGTATGTTGTTTTAAAGTGTTGGGAAAGAACATTTCAATAATTCAATTTGTGTGTGGAAGAATGAATCACTCTCCTCTTAGAGACCTCAAGAATTAGAGTCCTTTTGGACATTTTCTTCAGAATAGCCAAGTAAGCATTGCTGGGGTCTGAATCTGACTTAAATGGCAATGTTCAGTTTGAGGATGATGGAAGTAAGGCTGATCTTGGCTCAAAATGATCAACTCAGACTAAGCTGTAGTGCAATATATGAAGCCCAGAGTTGAGAAAAGGTAATGGAATCTAGTTATGTGACCTGAGACTTTTGAACACATTCCAGATTGTATTAATCAGAATAATTCCTATTTTTCTCCCTCTTCCCCCTCCCCTCCCCCACCCTCCCCCTCCCCTCCCCTCCCCCACCCTCCCCCTCCCCTCCTCCATCCTCCCCCTCCCCCTCCCCCTCCCCCTCCCCTCCCCTTCCCCTCCCTTCCCCTCCTCCCCTCCTCCCTCCCCTCCCCTCCTCCCCTCCTCCCTCTCCCCTCCTCCCCTCCCCCCTCTTCCTACCCCCCTTCCTCCTCCTCCTCCTTCTTCTTCTTCTTTTTTTTTTTTTTTTGCGGTACACAGGCCTCTCACTGCTGTGGCCTCTCCCGTTGTGGAGCACAGGCTCCGGACACACAGACTCAGCGGCCATGGCTCACGGGCCCAGCTGTTCTGCGGCATGTGGGATCTTTCCAGACCAGGACACGAACCCGTGTCCCCTGCATCAGCAAGCAGACTCTCAACCACTGTGCCACCAGGGAAGCCCTTCCTTTTTTAAAAATTTATTTATTTTATTTATTTTTGGCTACATTGGGTCTTCATTGCTGTGTGCAGGCTTTCTCTAGTTGTAGCGAGCTGGGACTACTCTTCATTGCAGTGCGTGGGCTTCTCATTGCGATAGCTTCTCTTGTTGTGGAGCACAGGCTCTAGGCACGTGGGCTTCAGTAGTTGCAGCACACAGGCTCAGTAGTTGTGGCACATGGGCTTAGTTGCTCTGTGGCATGTGGGATCTTCCAAGACCGGGGCTTGAACCCGTGTCCCCTGCATTGGCAGGAAGATTCTTATCCACTGTGCCACCCCTTCTTATTCTTCTTATTCTCCTTCCCCTTCCCCTTCCCCTTCCCCTTCTCCTTCTCCTTCTTCTCCTTCTTTTTCTTCTTCTTCTTCTCCTTCTTCTTCTTCTTCTTCTTCTTCTTCTTCTTCTTCTTCTTCTTCTCCTTCTCCTTCTCCTTCTTCTTCTTCTTCTTCTTCTTCTTCTTCTTCTTCTTCTTCTTCTTCTTCTTCTTCTTCTTCTTCTCCTTCTTCTTCTTCTTCTTCTTCTTCTTCTTCTTCTTCTTCTTCTTCTTCTTCTTCTTCTTCTTCTTCTTCTTCTTCTTCTTCTTCTTCTTCTTCTTCGTAGAACTACAACAGTAGCTGGCTTAAACAATGAAGGAAACTTCTTGTTTTGCATACTTAAACAGTCCACAGGTAGAAACAGATTCAGGTACGACTTAATCCAGAACTTTCTCCATCTTCATTTTTAGGATCTATTATCCTCTTTGTTGGCTTAACCTCAGAGGAAAGGGAGATTTTTTCCCCAGTAATTTTTATAAAATCTTGGCATAGAAGTTCATTAACTTGACTTATGGAATGAGACCAATTCTTCCCCAATTACAGGGTCAATTATTGGAATCAGTTACTGGCCAGGCCTGTGTGTTGTGCATTCTCCTGGAGCTGACACGTGACATGAACTGCAGGAAATAAGTATAAAGACATTTTTATTAGACAAAGGAATATAAGAGGCTTTTCCCCAGAGAAAGGGGCAAGGATGTTAGGTGGGTAAAAACAACATGTGTCTATTAAAATTCCTGTTCAGCAAAGATGGACAATGCATTAGGGTGAGGGACAATTTATGAAGCAGAACTATACTGAAAAGTGTTGACTACAATAAAGCTAAGATGTAAATCGTCTGGTGCTATATTAACACATTCTCTAAATGCTGGACAGAGAGAGAGATTTGATGCATCAGTTATTTGTCTGTAGATATTAAGAAAGATCATTCCATTTTCATGGGCCCAACTGGCAATGATAGTTCCTAGTCCTATGTCACAAACTCATATCTGGTGGCTTGTTGGTGATGGGCTGACTCAGCTGTTCTGGGTACAGCTGTAGCAAAGTCAAATCATGGGTTCAGTCTTTCAGAGGGAAAGTCAGAGAGTCATTTTACTATGTAGAAGTATGTAATTCCAGGATTCAAATGGTGATAAGAATAAATCTTTGCAAAGATATACATCTATGCTAGAATGAGTCTTCATATTTCTTTCACTGACAGGGAGAGGAGGGCTCTTGTTCTCAGTTCCACATGAGATGCCTTGCCCACAGTACTTTATGTATAATTACAATGTTTCTTCAAGGTGCCCTTATTATTTCTCCTCTCATCTTTCCCAGGAGACATGCACCAGGAGGCGTTGGCAAGTTCACTTGGCAAGAACAGACGAATAAATAAGAAGCATGAGCTTGCGTCTTTTAGCTGAGGTGATTTGTCAAAAACCACAGCACTGTGGCTATGTTCAGATTTTAAGGGTTATGTTTGGCCTTAATCAAGGGGAATTTTAAAAGCTAAATCATTGAATGAATTCAAAAGATTTTGGTAGAACATGAAGTCAATTGTTCTCATGCAGCTGAAGGTATTGGCCTGAAGGCATTTCAAACATATGTTAGAGTATTAGACAATGGTGAGTTATGTACTCATGTTTCTCTAATTTATTGAGTGAGTAGTATTGAGTGAAGAATCCCATGAAGAATAATGGGCTTTGATACTCAAGAGAGAAGAAAATGGGACTTCCCTGGTGGTACAGTGGTTAACAATCTGCCTGCCAATGCAGGAGACATGGGTTCAATCTCTGGGCCAGGAAGATCCCACATGCCATGGAGCAACTAAGCCTGTGCACCGCAACTACTAAGCCTGCACTCTAGAGCCTGTGAGCCACAACTACTGAGCCTGGGTGCAGCAACTACTGAAGTCCACGCGCCTAGAGCCCATGCTCCACAACAAGAGAAGCCTCCGCAATGAGAAGCCTGCACACCACAACGAAGACCCAATGCAGCAAAAAAAAAAAAAAAAGAGAGAGAAAGAGAGAACAAAATTTCTGAACAAGAGACCCCTGAGGTCAGCTACTTGTTATAAGGCCATCAGGTGGTGAATATGGATACATTGGGTTCTGTAATACAATCTGAGTTTATAATATCTTTGTAATTTTCAACATTGTTATGTTTTATTATGTAAATGTCAACTATGCATATTATATCTGTCTGTTAATTTCTGTTTTCCTCTTCAGATCTTCGCTCCACCTTTCTCCAATGTGTGCTGTGCCCTGGGAGATTGACTTTTATGGGCCACATCAATGAGATTCATTGCTTTATAGCATCCCATTGGATTCAGCCAATGGGAAGAACCATTTGAAAAAATCGGAGAGTAAGGCAGGAGAATCAACTCAAGGTTTTTATTTTCTAGGCTCCCTCCCTTTTGGGTCACTATATATTGACTTCATCCCTTTTCTAAATGCCACAGCTTTGTTGGGGAGCCCTCTCCGTACAAACTCCCTCTCCAAATTCCACTGACCACTCCCTTCCCTTGTCTCTTCAGCCTGAAGGGATAATGGCTCCTGTAGATTGCTAGTCCTAGAGACTTGACTACGCTTCGTTGGACTTGCTTGATCCTCCCATACGTTTGTAAACAGGTCCTTAATATACGCTCCTTAATTATTCCACCTGCATATTCCATCTCTTTGCTAACATCTTGACTGACATATTACCTATGTAAAATATGACACATGCTACATATTTTCAGGACATAGAATACATTTACATTAAAGTTATTTATGCTGCACTTAGGACAAATATAACCAAAACAAATCTCAGCCTTCTGGGAGGTCAGCTGAATAAAAACAGTAGCCAAGGTAAAAACAAACAAGAACAAAAATGTAACATATACTCAGGCCAGTGGAATAATATTAAGGAAAGCTGTGTTCAGAGGCATAGATAAAATGGGAAAATCAGGATTTCGGAGGAAAGTTCCCAGGACCAAACACCAGAATTCAAAATTGTGAACAACCAGGAAATCTTAATATCGAGGGCTAAGAAATGAGAGAGACAGAAAAAGAGATAGCGGGGGGAGAGAGAAGAGACATGTCAGTAAAGATGTGTGTCTGTGTCTGTGTCTGTGTCTGTGTGTGTGTGTGTGTGTGTGTGTGTGTGTGTGTGTGTGTGTGTGTGTGTGTGTGAAGGGCATAAAGTGCTGGGATGGAGGTTGCAAGACCCCGCACTCAGAATCATCTGAAAAATCTGCCTGGTGGCTCTGTCCATGGTGCTGGCCGAGTCCATTCTACTGCATGGACTGCTCCTCTCCCTCTGAGGACCAGGTGAGCTGAAAGAATTCTTAATGCTTGACTGATGTGCCTTCAGACTTCCTGGGAAATTACTTTGTACTAAAGGCATCCAACAGTACCAGGCTAAAAGAAGGGGGGTAATATCATCTGCCTCCCAGTTATTACGCGTTTGTACATGATTGATACTAACATTACTGCTGCTGGGAATTGATCGAAGCATACTACCATGCTAAAACAATTTACCATGAGATAGGCGTGAATGTGAGAGCTCTGAAGAGCAGTTTCAAAATAAGAGGCCAGGGTGAAAATAAGATCATGGGATGGAAATACTCAAATGTCTGTACACAAATACAGGACTGAATTTCTGCTATTTCTTCTATTATTTTTTTCTGGGCTGAAAAAATGATTACTCTATGTAATGACGTGCCCAAAAATGATTTTAAAAAGTTAAAGGTTAGGATAAAAGTAAATTAGCTTACACAACAAAGAATACTTTTGTGTTTTTGGAAGAAATCGAAATTTAAATCTAACGTTTTACCTTTTACATAACTGTTACATGTAACAACACTAACCAAGGGAAAGAAATAGGTCTTTTCTTTAAAGTCTGATCGTTATTAAAGAAACAAAGAATGTAGATTCTCAGGAAAATACCGAATGTATAGTCAATGAGAAAAGTTTATGCATCTGGCAGTTTTGAGCAGTTTTGCAGCTCTGATATTAAAGATCTTAAGTTTAAAATGTAGCATTTAATATTAATAGGAGCACTGTAGTGACTTCGTAGATTAGAATGAACTGGTGTGAAGAGGGGAAAATAAACCTGGAACAAATTGCAACAAGGAGGAGAAAATTAATCTGATGAAGTCAACAAACAGAAGCAGGAAGTGTCTTCCAAGTTTTGTGATCATGTTCTCAGAAAGCACAGAATACCCTCACAATCACAGTTCCAACCATCATCACTTGGAAATGCGAGCACTTGAAAGCCACCTTGTGTTCAACCTTATGCCTTTCATCCTCTGATTTTGGAAAAGTCTCTGGTGTGGTGACAGGAACATTAAAGTATCTCAGGACCCAGGTTCCCAGCCTTATCAGAAAGATGCTCGACAAGCTGTGTAACCTTTTGCAACTTTATTTTGTCCCCAAAATACATGAGCTATCTTGTTCACAAGGTTATCTTGGGTTTTAAGAAAGCACACATGAATGTAAAAGAGATAAACATGGATAAAAAGTAACCCAGAGACCACCACTGCCTCTTCCAGCCTTTGGGACCTGAATAGAATTGTCCCAAGCCCCAGCTGGATGTCCTGGAGCAATCCTAATCGTCCTCAAGGTGTCTGAAATTTCCTGAAGACTACTTTCTCATACTTGCCTTCACTGCTGGACTTCTGGTACCCATTGACAGCTTTTCACAGCACTGTATTAACTCAGATGTGGAACTCAAGACTGCCTTGAATTTTCCCTCCCAAACCATGCAGGTACTCAAGAGTATGTTTGCTTGTGGACTTAGCAGGAGGCACTCTCTGTAGAAAGCAAGTGAGTTACGGAAAGTAAAAATACTTTTCCTGTTATGTTGATTTTAATGACCACTAATAAACTGATCATACAACAGAACCATGGAAACTTTCTTAAGATGACACAAAAATAAATAACAAGAATTCATAGACTCTACTCAAATAAAGCTACATAAATACTGACTGGTGCAGTCCAGTGAAATGTTACAGGGAGAAAACACTGAGAACTAGAGATAGACTTATTCCATCTCTGTCATGATATGTTCATGTCAGTAGAGGATAAATCAAACAATCCTGTGGTATGCCCGTCCCTTGACACTTAGCAGACGCTTTAAAGAAAAAATATGTTCAGAGCACATGGCGCAGCCTTTGGACTTAATTTGCAAGTTGTTTTTAGATAACAACTCCTCCTTTTCTTAGAAATTTGGGTTATTAGAAGTTTCTCTGGGGACTTCTCCAGGCGGTCCAGTGTTTAAGACTCCATGCTTCCAATGCAGGGGGCACAGGTTTGATCCCTGGTCAGAGAAGTAAGATCCCACATGGTGAGCGGCCAAAAAAAGAAAGAGGAGTTTCTCTGCTCATGAACAAAATAAAGTACAGTGCGCTTAATAAATTCCTTTTTGAAACTGGTGGTCTGTCCTAAGGGGTTCCTGGGGTCTTTGTGGAGGGTCTATTTTGATGATTTTGGTCATAATTTTTTGGATAACAGTGTTATGGAGGATGCAAAACAAAGACTACCACCCTTCTTTCTTACCATGCTTCAGTCCAGGTCATAGGTACCTTGACCCCATTAGCGGAATGAGAGGCTGTGCTTTTTAAATCAGAACAAAATTCCACCTTCTCACCAGAGTCTGATGTATGGACAATAAAACAAAGACCTTAATTATGCAATCGCATTAAAAACAATATATTAAAAGAATGTCTTTTTTTTTTTTTTTAACTGCGTTGGGTCTTTGTTGCTGTGCGTGGGCTTTCTCTAGTTGCAGCGAGCGGGGGCTACTCTTCATAGCAGTGCATGGGCTTCTCATTGTGGTGGCTTCTCTTGTGTGGAACATGGGCTCTAGGGCACACAGGCTTCAGTAGTTGTGGCACCTGGGCTCAGTAGTTGTGGCGCACGGGCTTAGTTGCTCCGCAGCATGTGAGATCTTCCCAGACCAGGGATCAAACACATGTCCCCTGCATTGGCAGGCAGATTCTTAACCACTGCCCCACCAGGGAAATCCTAAAAGAATGTCTTGAAATGGATGTGTGAGTGGGCACATAATGTCCTGGCCCAACTCACGGACTGGGTTTGTGAGACTTTGAAGTAGGAGGACTTCAAGTGTTTAGCTTCCCAGGCATACTGAGATGAATTCCCAGAACCAGAACGTCAGTGGCAGCGTGCTTGGCAGCTCTAAGCAAAGCATGTAGAGTTTCTCGTCTTGCTATTACACAGCCCTGGCAGGGTGAACATCCCAATCCAGTTGCAGGATGTGCTTGGCCTTCAAATTCCCCTGAAAACTCCAACACATCCACTCGTGGCAGTGCTACCAGAGGCCAGCTTGGCGATTTCCCCCTGATCTTCCTTCTCTCCTTTTTGGACCCTTTCTTCCCCAGCACCTCTCACAATTGTGTAATGTCAAATTCCTGTAAGAAGTTCCTTATTCCACAGCACTCAGAGAGGTTATGCGTTCTGAATTCTGCCCTTGTATTACATGGGATTACTGTCAGGCATCATTCTTAGACCATATCAGCTTAATCCCCTCAAGAAATCATTTGAACTGAAATGGATTTTGATGTTAACCTCTCAACTTGTTAGGCAAGTTCCTTATTAAAAGATCCATGTAAAAACCTGGTCAGCATTTTTAAAATGAAATTGGTATCAGGAGACCTATCATGTCACTCAACGTTATCTTCATAAGATTTCACATGAGAAAAATATCACTATTTCTGGCCAGTTTAGACTTTATTTCTTTTGAAGCATTGGTATACTTCTTCCTTTTTGGAGCGTTCAATTTTTGCCCTGGCTTCTAGGAGGCTCAGAGACATGTATGATACCTAATTAAAGGAACCATCTTAGTTTCCAATGTATTTGGTTATTCCTCTCTTCCATGCACCTAATTAGTTCTATTTAACTAATCTTAGAGTATACTTGTCCTTTATTTTAACTTGTGTTAAGTAGGAAATGGTTGAGACAGAACAAAGGATTGACAAAATCTGTTTATTCAGTACCTACCTAGTGTCATCTGGGCTTGCATTCTCTCTATCTTATTTTTTTCTTCCATTTCACATACAAGGAAACTGAGTTTCCACTGGATTAGGGGATGCTAAATGGACAATGACAGAACTGGGACTTTCATTCTCTCTCCATTGTGTCAGGCTGTCCTAAGGCCTGAAAGAGTCAGATATAAACACAAGAGACACATTGAGATAAGAAATAAGTATCTCTGTCCCTCTTAACCTGACTTGAGAATGGAGACCTCACCGTGGGTCCCTTCTTTGTCTGGCAGAGAAGTTTGTGAATATAAGTGAAACAGAAAGCAAACGTGTTTTGAAATGGAAGTTGGTGATGAGGATAATGAAATTGACGGTGATAATGAAAATGATTAAGATGATGGCGGTAATGAAGAGGATGATGTATCACTTTAGTTGCAAAGAAAAATTGTGATTATTTTCAGTCACTTTACTCCCTCATTAAGTATATATTTTCAAGAGATACAGCATATGGGAACTTCCATCATGATTCAGAGGTTTTTATTACTGGATGGAATATATTTCCTGACTTCAATAATCATGTAAAATAGCTAAAAGGATTAACTGAGTGTTCACTGTATGTCAGGCACTGTTCTAGGCACTTTCCACACATTAACTCATTTCATATTTGAAATAGATATTTTCCTTATCCCCATTTTACATATGCTAAAACCAAGGCAAAGGGGTTAAGTTACTCCCGTGGTTAAGATCACTGAGCTACCAAGTGGTGGAGCTAGAATTCAAACCCAGGGAGTCTGGCCCCCAAGTCTATGCTCTTCAGCATGATTTTGTGCCTAATTCTCTTTCCAATGACCAGGAAAAAGAGCAGATTTGGATTCATATCTGGATTCCATAACTTCCTAGCTATGTAACCTTGAGCTTAATCTCTTTAATTCTCAGTTTCTCTGAAGTTCTTTTCAGTGCCAAGAGATAGGATTCTTTTGAATCAACCATTTAGTTACTCACTGAGCACCTATGAGCAAAGAACTAAACTAGGTGCCATGGGCTGAAAAATTAAACCACCAGTCAAGAGTTTTGCTCACGAATACAAGTATAAAGATGCTGAAAATACTTGCTTAATTGGAATAAATTTTCTGCAGCTGGTCCTCAAACATTCCAGCTTCCCGTAAGAAGACAAGTAATGCTCCTACTGAAGAAACTCTTCTCTTTTGCTCTTCACTTTCTTCCTGCAATCCACTGCATCCTTGTCTTAGAGAATTCTCTTTATTGTATTCCTTTGGCAATGTTAACTCCTTTGAACATCTACCATCTACATTCACCTTCACAAATCACTAATGCACCCCAGGCCCCTCACTATGAATGGCCCTCACTGTGAGACCTGGACACTAGGACTTTTCAGAGGACTGCGAGTAAGTAGCAGAGCAGGAAGGATGTCATTTCACATCCCTACGTTAACACTTTTGGGAAAATAGCATCCTGGCCGTGACACGACAGCAAGTGCTAGTGTGGAAGACTGGTTCCTGGAAGATATGAGAGGCTGTGAGTTGGCTCTGGGCAAGGGGAAGGCAGCAGTTCCAAGAGACAGGTTGTAGCTGTTCTTTTTTACCTCTCTTCCTTGAGTTTGGTGGCAATAAGGCATATGGCATGATCACCCAGCCCGATCAGTCTCAGGTTGTTAAATAATCTCCAGGATGTATGAAGGCAACACTCACATGCCCAATAAAGAGAAGCCACAGGACAAAGAAGGCACTTATTTCTGGCGACGGAAATTCTGCCCCAATCTGTGTAATCACCAAGGCTTTTTAGACAAAGGGAGGGCAAATGAAAGAGAAAGGCTTAAATGAATCTGCCATCTGAGGCCTCTGGGTTCCTGCTCAGTTGGCAAGAATTGAGAAGCAGACAGGAGACCTGGTTGCTTCCAGGCTGAGCACTCTTGAGGCGTGGTTTAAATCGACATCAGGTACTTTTTCTTTATTTTTTTTAATAACACTGAAATTATTTATCAGGAAACATATAAAATGAGTAGAAAATATGGCCCATACAAAATTTTTTTAAGCATGCTAACTGCATTTATTTATTTATTTGTTTATATTTTATATTGGAGTATATTTGATTAACAATGTTGTGTTAGTTTCAGGTGTAACTACAGCAAATCACAGCAAAGTGATTCAGTCATACATATACATGTATCTATTCTTTTTCACATTCTTTTCCCATAAAGGTCATTAGAGAGTATTGAGCAGAGTTCCCTGTGCTATACAGTAGGTCCTTGTTGGTTATCTATTTTAAATATAGCAGTGTGTACATGTCAATCCCAGACTCCCAATCTGTCCCTCTCCCGACACATCCCCCCTGGTAACAGTAAGTTCGTTCTCTAAGTCTGTTTCTGTTTTGTAAATAAGTTCATTTGCATCATTTTTTTAGATTCCACATATAAGTGATATCATATGATACTTGTCTTTCCCTGTCTGGCTTACTTCACTTAGTATGATAATCTCCAGGTCCATCCATGTTGCTGCAAATGGCATTATTTCATTCTTTTTTACGGCTGAGTAATATTCCATTGTATATATGTACCACATATTCTTTATTCATTCATCCTTCAATGGACATTTATGTTGTTTCCACATCCTGACTACTGTAAAGAGTGCTGCAGTGAAAATTGGGTGCATGCATCCTTTTGAACCATGGTTTTCTCTGGATATATGCCCAGGAGTGGGATTGCTGGATCACATGGTAACTCTATTTTTAGTTTCTCAAGGAACCTCCATACAGGTGCTTTTTCTTTAAACAAGGGATATTTTCAATACCATACTTTCCAACGTCTATTTTTCCACCTGTGAAACACCATCTCTACTGTGGGGGAGCGTTCTTAGAATGGAGTCTGAAAATCTAGGAAAGGCTGCTGGAACTCTTTTCCTCCCAAGGCTTCTTCTTGCCCACCCACCTCCACCCCACCTTGTAATTTAGTGTGTGTTGTCAGGGGGGTGGTCTGGGCTGGAAGGGCACTCCCATTTGATGCAGCTGGAGGTCAAGAGGGAAGAAACTCACTACACCCCCCAGAGGGGCCCATGTGCAAGAGCTGGATTGATTGCCAGGTGGGAAAGCAAGTAGCACTCTTATTTGAGTAGACGGTTGGAATTTGAGCAGTGGGGAGAAGTAGAGGAGAGTGCTGGTTGCCTGGTGTGTGTGTGTGTGTGTGTGTGTGTGTGTGTGGTCCTGTGGGGAGCATAACTAAGGCTTTTTCCACTTTGTATTTGCTCAACAAATGATTCTAGAACGGATTGGAGCTCCCAAACTTTTTCTCATTGGAATATAGGGGGGACTAATAGGAAAGATAAGAGGTGTGTGGCTTACTTTTCATTACACACCCTTACTTCCCATAAGCCATTGCTTCGTCCTGAATTAATTTCTTTCTTTTCTGAGAAGGTGTCAGCAAAGTGTTTGTGTGTGTGCGTGTGTGTGTGCACGCGTGCGTGTGTGTGTGCATGCGTGCGTGTGCGCTGTGCTCCCTGAGACCTCAAGTGTCTGAGAATACTGATATCTTGCCTTTGCAATTAAATTGTAGTTCTGCTGAATGTAACTTTTACTTGTAGATTCTAAGTTTGAAGCTGTTACTCCACCTTCTTACTAGATTTTTTGATGCAAAAACTTGTGCTCATATTTACTGAATTATTTTTGAAATAGCCCTAGAAAAACCAGTTGGTTGTATAACTGAGGGAAGACACCAATAATAAGGCTTAGCAAACTACTCCAGCAGCCTAAGATAGTTTTCACATTTTAATATTCTTCCCATTTCTAGTCTCTTAAAAAATGACTTGAGGGCTTCCCTGGTGGTGCAGTGGTTGAGAGTCCGCCTGCCGATGCAGGGGACACGGGTTCGTGCCCTGGTCCAGGAAGATCCCACATGCCGCGGAGCAGCTGGGCCCGTGAGCCATGGCCACTGAGCCTGCACGTCCGGAGCCTGCGCTCTGCAACCGGAGAGGCCACAACAGTGAGAGGCCCGCGTACCGCAAAAAAAAAAAAAATTACACTTTCAAAATTACATAAGAAGTATTAGTTATAGGACTTCCCTGGTGGCACAGTGGTTGGGAGTCCACCTGCTAATGCACGGGACACGGGTTTGATCCCTGGTCCGGGAAGATCCCACATGTCGTGGAACAACTAAGCCCATGCGCCACAAGTACTGAGCCTGTGCTCTAGAGCCTGCAAGCCACAACTACTGAAGCCTGTGTGCTCTAGGGCCTGCATGCTGCAACTACTGAAGCCCGTGTGCCTGGGGCCCATCTCCACAATAAGAGAAGTCACCGCAACTAGAAGCCCAAGCGCTACAACGAAGAGTATCCCCTGCTCGCCGCAACTCGAGAAAGACCGTGTGCGGCAACAAACACCCAATGCAGCCAAAAATAAATAAATAAACAAAATTAAAATATTAAAAAATTAAAAAACAACGAAAAAACAAATATTAGTTACATTCTTCATGACATTCTATGCAACTAGAAAGTAGTGAGTGAAACAAATCTCACTGTGCAATTAGAGACATTTAGGCATTAGGCAGGATATAATGGCCCAGAAAGGCAGAACTAAGCCATTTTACCTGATTCCTTAGAGGTGGGATATTATGATGTAAAGTATGATTCTATCATTTCTTGGATTTGAGGACCAAATATGTTACTTATTTTAAAAAAAGAGATAAATAATATGGCGTTTACAATTGCATTATTTTCCCATATCCCAAAATCAAGAAAATGTTTCTTCAACAACACAGGCTATATCAATTAACCAATTCCACAGTAATCTGCAAATGCATAGTTACATAATTGGTCTAACAGATATTTGGGCAGCCAAACATGAACATGGGCATGAACCCATGTCCCCTGCATCGGCAGGCAGTCCGCAGTCCTCTCAACCACTCCGCCACCAGGGAAGCCCAAAAGTGTAATAGTTTACACACACACACACACAGCATACCACACCACAACTTTTCCAGAGCTGACACAATCATTTCATTTGTAAAAGTATCTTAAATATTTGGATGGAAATCTAGCTCTTAATAAAATAAGGCAATACATTTGTGGTTGTTTTAGGACAGTCTCTTAGAAGCAGACCAACAAAGGATTCACATGTAAGTGGTTTATAAAGGATGTGCTCCCGGAACACTCTGGTGAAGGACTGGGGGAAGCAAGGCAAGGGAGAGGGATGTAGATGGAACAGTTGTGTGATTTCAGGTAAAATCTCCACCTGGTCCTGCAGGGAAACTCTGGAGTATAAATTACGTCTCAGAGTCTGTCTTAACTGTAGGCAAAGGAGCTGTTCCCTTTGGATGTGCTCTAGAATTTGCCAGTCTGTACCCAGTCCACTTTGCTCATTCCTGCACTTGCTACTCTTGCAAGGTTTAAGCTGATAAGAGAAGAGACAGGTAATTCTGAGACCCTTGCACTTTAGTTACTGCTGTTAATGAACTTAAAATGATGAATAACTTGAGGAACTAAAAGGGATTGGAGAAATCTTTGTTGTCAGTTCTTGGAAGTTTCCCTAGTCTTCCATTATTGAAAAGCTGGTCCTTTATGACCTGCTTTGTCTATGGGGTGTGTTTTTTTCTGCCACTCCTTTGGGCTACATATTTCTTAAGCATTGCATTGCTAATTAGCATCCTCTTTGAGAGATGGAGGGGAACCATGCAAGAAGCAAAAAGAATATTTTTTGTGGAGGTAAATCTGAAACTGACCAGTTAAATTAAGTCTTTGCCTAATCTGTAACATGTTTTCTCCTGCCACTCTTCCGTTTTATCAGCACATTTGAAGAGTTTATCCTCATATAAAACTATTTTTATGAACACACACATACACACACATCAGAGTTTTGTATGCCCTTTGCTTAATGTGGGTATAGTTCTTATATTTTTCTCTGTGATGCAACAAGAAGAGATGGGGATTAAACATCTAGAGATCTGCTGGTTTGCCTTTAAATCTGTGATGACCATCATTTTGTCACTAAATCTCCTAAGGTTTCAGTTTCTTATTTAGTCAAATAAATAGTGTGGGAAGTTGGAAATGATGCTTAGTTAAGTTCCTCCTGGATTTAAAAGCCATATGATTTCCCAGCTCTTCCAGGATCACCTGACAATCTAATATTTAAGCTATGCATTGCCCTATATCTTGACTGTGAGATGCCCAGATCGCAGGCAGCCAACCTAGAGGAGGTATCATCTAGTTATAGCTTAAGTGGCTTTGACAATAACTTCAAACATGGGAGAAAAAGGGCTAGAAATTCTTTTCTGTAATTTTACCATTTTTAGGTACCTTCCTGTGGTATAGCTTCTTCCACCAAGATTCTACTTTATTGAGGTGTTATCACATGAATAATGATTGAAATATAACTTAAACATATGCATCATTCTTTAAAATATCAACTTTATCCTAAGGCTCTTCCTAGTACAGGCCAGGTCCTGCACATTTTACTACCAGACATCAACACATTTGCCATGCCAAATTCAGTTCATCAATCTCATCCAATCAGAATATAACTGGAAAAAAAAGAATAACTCAACGGAAAAATAATGAATCTGAAAGTAATTTTTTTTAAAGACGGGAAATAAAATCAATTTGGTGTTGCTTTAATTTTTGATGATTTACAGTGAAAGTTCTAATGCCCAGCAGGTACCATTTGACATTTTCATCTCCAGTGCTGTGAAGAGATTAGCACTTACTGGTATTGATTTAAACTAGGATTTATACCAGGGCTGTCATTTTTATGGAAAGCACAATAAAAAAAGATTAGAAAGAAATTTCCAGGCGGCCTGGGTCTAATCAATTGTAGAATGCTTTCATTGGGAATTTGCAGCTTTACCAAGCAGCAAGTTAACATGCAGGATACGCAACAGGAAATGAAATTCACCTCACGACTTAAGAATTGTGGCCAGGCCAAAAGCGCAGCACATCACACAATAAGACACAGGTTATGGTTCAGAATCACTCTGCTCATTTTCCATGGAGTTTGTGAAAAATCTGTAAAAGACAGCATTTTAAAGCCGACTGAAGTGGAGCAGACCCCTGCCAAAGGACTGGGGGAAACACTTATGATGGATTTCAAGACAGAATATTTGAGGAGAATTTCTTAGAGCTGAAGTCAATACGAATCAACAAGGGTATATGACTTTTATTTGGTTTTGACTGAGAAGGAAGAGTTAGTCTAGGACTAGCTGGAGGTCAGGAAGGGTGGCACCAGTGGACTCAGTGTTCACTACTGAAACTGAACTCAAAACCCAGGAACGGCAGAGAGAAAGTGAATATGGGGGAGGCACTGATTGCTAAATTCTGAATCCTAGCCCTCCAGCAACTGACAGTGCCATACGTGAACACTGAGACAAAAGCATCAAAAGGATACTGTTGAGATTCCTGGACATTCCAGCCAAGAGATACTCAAACAATCTCAGGCAATCTGCTTTACTGGAAAAATCACGCAGAGAGAAAATTCTATTTACTATACAATGAATCACAAATTAAACACACACCTGATGGCAGTAATTATGCAGAAGGCTCAAGATAAAAAATTAAAACATGGGAACTTCCCTGGTGGTCCAGTGGTAAAGAATCTGCCTTCCAATGCAGGGGACGCGGGTTGGATCTCTGGTCGGAGAACTAGATCCCACATGCTACCTGGCAACTAAGCCCGCGCGCCACAGCTGCTGAGCCCAAGCACCCTGGAGCCCACGCGCCACAACTAGAGAGAGAAAACCTGCATGCGGCAACTAAAGAGAAGCCCACACGCGGCAACAAAGAGATCCCACATGCTTCAACTAAGACCTGAGGCGACCAAACAAACAAAACCATAGGAATATTGCACATAAGTGGCTCACAAGGTACAGGACAGAATGATAAATATGATTATAGTTTTATGTCTCAGAAGAGGAGGTAGTTACGTCTTTCTGGGAGGGGAGAAGGAAGGGGATCAAGGACAGCTTCTATGGAGAGTTCACAAAGCAGAGTTTTGGATAATAAATGGAAAGACAAGGGAGAGAAGAGGATTTCAGGGTGAGGGAGCAGCGGGTGGAGGGGTACAGAATCATGACCTCTGACAGGGTCATGTAGGACAGGAGTTGGGAAAGGGGTCCAGAGTTTGACTTTATTCTAGGGGCAGCGGAGAAAACTTTGGCTGGTTTTAGGTGTGTGTATGCACAGTGCATGCAGGGGCCAGGTGGGAGAGTGACCTGCTCAGAACTGTGTTTTAGAAAGACTGCTGCCATGCTAATCACCACGTGGACCCATGCAATGGTCTTGTACATTGTCCCTCTGCTTCCCCCTTGCCTCTTCAGTGCGATTTTCTAAAAATGTCGCCCCTTTGCTTAAACCTGTCAATCATTCCACCTCTGATATGGTTCAGCCTGTGACAGCTGCTCCAACCACATCTCCTGGCACTCAGAAGAGATTCTCTGCCTTCTTACTGGCTCACAAACACGTCTGTCTCAGAGCCTTTGCATGTATCGTTTTCTCTTCCTGGAATGCTTCCCCACCCCACCCCCAAATCTCCATGCTCACTCCCTCAGTTGTCCCAGCTGCTCAGATGTCACCTCTTCAGAGAGGTCTTCTTCAGCCACTCACTCTGTGTACTCAGTATGATTTTTCAGTGGATGCCTGGGTGGAAGGATGGATGGATGGATGGGAGATAGATGGATGGATGGATGGATGGATGGATGGATGGAGGCAAAGTGTCCCTCAGGAAGTTTGTAAGAGTCTGAGAAGAAGTAATATGAGCATATGGGGATTCAGGATAATGAATGGTGCTTGGTGATTACATAGCTATGGCAGAGACGGGTATGAGGAGACTGAAGGATTAGAAGGTGCAGAGGGTCCCTCCCAGGTTCTGGACTGGAGGACTGGATGGATACAGGAAGAAGGGAACCTTTTTGAAGGGAAGCAGGAATGATCAGAGAATAAATTTAAAAAGAGTATTATCTAATTGTTATAGGGCACATATGTGCCAGTCACTGTACCTTATGTATATCATCTCACTTAATTCTCTAAGGTAGATAGATACTCTTACCAACATCATTTTCTTTTGAAGAATCTGAGGCTCAGAGAGGTTAAGCAACTTGCCCAAGATCTCACAGTGGAAGGTAGAGCCCAGACCTTAGGGCAGGTCTATCTGATATAGTTCACATAAACTTAAGTTACTTTGGTTACTGCTATTAGTTTTGATTGTGAGAATCAACTGCAACAATCTAAGTGAAAATCTAGAAGGTATATAAATTGGATATAGCTTTGTATCCTGAAGAGTGTTACAAATACATTGCGCCTACTATTATCTTGGAATTTTTTAAAGTAAGAAGTTCATATATTGTTTAACTTGAATCTTTTATGCAATAGACTTAATCCGTTCCCCTCTACTTGAAACCCATAGAAATATTAATGCTAACTCCTCTGCACAGTGCTAGCCAGGCTGCTGCATAAGGGGAGTGCTCTGAGCACTGCACAACTACAGAGAGTGGCATGACGTGAACCATCCCCCTGGAGCTGTGCAACTTCGGCAGCTCCGAAGTTCTTCTGACGCATGAACTAAAACTGGCATTCACTATACTAATATACCTTAGTGAAATAAGGTTCACTCTACTAATATACCTTAGTGAAATAAGGTAAGTGGAATATTTTCAGAGAGATAGAGGAAATGAATCAAAGAATGAAGACCTTGCCAACGGTGGAAAAAAGGCTCAACTCCTTTAGAGAGGATGTGGCAAAAATATCTCTGAAAGGCACGGAGACCAGGGCAAGTCTTTAACACATTCTAAGTCTGGATAGCTGGACCCAGGTAGGGAAACAAAGAAAGAAAAGCCAAGGCTATTTTCATAAATATTTTATTCACAGCAAGAACACTGACCTTTTCTCCAAGCTAAGCCCTTTATAAACATATAAATGGGCAGTCATTTCTTATGAAATTACCTATCAAATCAAAGAGTAGTTGAAAATATTGCCTAGGATTTTTTTTTTTCATTTAGGCAAGGAACATCAGTCTTGCCAGTGGGCTAAATTATACAATTTCTTCCCTCCCTCTCTCCTTCTTTCCTTTCCTTTTAATTTGCATACAATTCACCTTTTAAATCTTTTTTATTATAAAATAGAATACATGTACAGAAAAATGCATAAAACATAAACTCACATTTTAGCAAATTTAGCAAACACTCAAATAACAGTCGCACAAGAACTCTGCCACTACTTCTGAGATGCAGTCCTTCCCAATTACATTCTCCTCTCTCCCACCTAGAAGTAGCCATTCTTTTGACATTTATGGTGATCACTCCCTTGCTTTCCTTTATAGTTATACTACCTAAAAATGTGTCCTGAAACTATAGTTTGTTGGCTTTTTGAACTTTATGTCAATGGAATCATATTGGAGTTTTTCTTTTGATCTTGCTTTTTTTAGGTTGAATGATGTACGTTGAACATCCAACCTTGTTGACGTATGTAGGTTGGGCTCATTTATTTTCATTTCTTTGTAGCAAGCGTCAGCAAACTTTCTCTGTAAAGGACAAGAAAGTAAATATTTTAGTCTTTGTGGGCCACAAAGTCTGTCATGTATTAGCTATGGAAAAAGCAGGTCACAGGCTGGATTTGACTGAACCCTGCTCTGTAGCATTCCACCAGATGATTTAATACTCATCCTAACGATGAAGGCCATTTTGATTGCTCTCATTTTTGGGGGGCACATTACAAATAATATTATTATTATCATTATTAGTGTCTTATGCAGTCAATCATCACTTAGATTTACCTATGTGTTTATCTCTTTCTTTGATTTTCATATATTCTAGCTATTCCTATTTATTGCTTCTGCTGATTCTCATTTATTATGCCGTGTCTTTTTGTGTGCCTATTTATCTTTGACTATGTGCTGGGCATTGTGTTTGAAATATTATTTGTAGAAATACTTCACAGTATAGGATGACTTTTCTTTCCTCCTCCAAAGATTTTCTGTTGACTTTTGTAGGCACCTAGGGGCATCAGCAGCCTGGGATGATCTTAACCCAATTTTAAGATTTGCAGTTTTCTGGACTACCCAAAATAGTTGAAGCAAGGCTACCATCTGTGTAAAGGCTGGTTTATTTTAATTTCACTCTTACCCTTGGAATCTTAGACCAAAATTGGGGGTGGTTTACTGTGGCAGGCTCAGAACTCTGGCATGTGTAACCAGGTGAGATTTTTCAAAAGTGCAATTCAGATTTTCAGCCCTGTTTTTAGGACTGGCAATGGTCCTTGGGATGGAGGTGGCCTGGAATGCTGGGCTTACCTTTCTGGATTCCCTTCCTTTCCTGGATCTTGATTCAGAAATTCCTTACTTGTGTTAGCTTTTGGTGCTTTTATGTATTTTTTTTTCTGCTTGTCTAGTTTAGATATTACCTAGTCATTCATTACCAGGAACAGAAATTTTCCTAACTTACATTTTTCATTAAAAAAAGGACAAATTTTAAATTAGTTTTCACATGAGAAAAAAGTATTGTAAAAAAAAAAAAAATAGGAAGTAATTCTGATAGGATTAAGCCCATAAAACAAAATGCAGTATTCCATATCTTTAATCATTTTCTCTTCCCACAGTGAGTTCTAGAATATTTTCAACCTATAAATTATTTTATTATTAATTTTTCTATCAAATCTATATCAAATCTGTTAGAATTTTTTTAATTAATTTTTTTACCTAAATACCAAAGAAATTATGCTAAATCCCACATTCTGATTATTCTATTTGTGGATTTTTTTCCCCTTGAACTGTTTATGAATTCAAGGAAAGAATCTGATCCCATAGGTGATTCATCTCACACTAACGAATACAAACACCACTTCACCTTGTTCTGATTTACTTCCCAAAAGAATTAAACTACAAAGTGAACTCAAGGCTTCAGGTGAATAAAAACCACTGTGAATCCTAAGCATGTACTGTCACTACTTTTAAAAGTTTCAGGGTATGTAATGAAAAGTTCAAAAGAGTTAAGATTTGGAGAGAAGACTGATATGACAAATCAACTAAAGCTTGATTCCCAACAGAACCATAAAACAAGATGTGGATGATAGGTTTCCAGGGCGCTTGTCCTTTATGTGGCCAGATGAAAAGCACAGGGCATGTCAGATCATTAACATTGAATATCATGTTCAGATAGACAAATTATTAACTTGCACCAGGTAAAAAATACTACAAACAAAATAATGAACAAAATCACATGCTGAAAGCTACAAAAATTTCATGGAGACTGGAGTGAAAACGACACAACAAGCGTGAGTTTTGTTCTCCTTCCTTGTCGTGTGCTCTAAATTCATCTTTCCCTCTATTTCACCCTGGGGATCAATGATCTTCGGTATACAATGGGAAAAGCTAGAGAACGAAGGTTTCCACCTCGCCCTGGGCCTTTAATGCATCCAGACTGAATGAGTGTTGTGGCTTAAAGTACCAATTTGCTGGTAATAGAGTCCTTATAGCTTTCGCTGTGCATTATGCGGCTGAATCAAGGACTTCAGTCGTGAAACAGAAATAAAACTGTGCAGTACTCTTCCTGGTCAGCCTACTAAGCAGCAACTGTGGCTGATAGATGAGTTGAGGTTGAAAGTCAGAAGATGCTCCCATTTTGGAAGGCTTCTCAGATGCCTTTGGACAAATTGCCTCACTCTTCAGTATTCCTGACAAATGCTTACTCAGCGCTTATTAATACTCTGTGCCCAGGACCGTACTGGATGCTGAAGATCATGACCAAGGGCCTGGCATTTGGAAGCTCACTGTTTAGTTGTGAAGCATAATGTAGACTTTGGAGCCTGCTGTCCTGCATTCAGTTCTGTGTTCTTCCACTCCCTGAGCCTTAGTTTGCTCATCTATAAAGTAGGGATAATGAGTACTACCTTATAGGACTGCTTTCAGAATTACAGACCCAAGTAAGCATGGGATAAACACAACTGTTGCTGTTGCTGTAGTAGCAGTAGTTGTTATTATTATTAGCAGTAGTATTAGTAGACATTCGCACCAGATATGTAATTATCAAAATAGGCCATAAATAATAAATGATCTATAAGAAGTATAAAAGAAAGACGTTACTTGAGAACCAAACCATCTATGCCCACACAGCGTAAAGCCTACATCGTTATGACTTTAGTATTCCACTGTCTTTATTAACATGCTGTCACTATTTCAGGTAACTCTTGCCCAGGAAGTTGCAAATAACTTGATTGATCATTCCAGAAACTTCCTGAAAGACTCATCAACTCTTCAAAGAAAAAATCGAAAGACATTTTTATACCCTGAGGCTTTGAACCTCACAGATTTAACCTTCACCACGAATTCCCTACCCTGCTGTATCTACCAATCCTAAAGTATGATGTCATGATCCTTACCCATTCCTAACCAAGCCCACAGCCCCTCCTATTGAAAGATTCACTTTAAACTAGATTTCAAAACCTCATAAGTACCCCTACTTTGCCTTGCCCCCTCTGAAATGCTACAAAGGCCTGCTAAGTAATATTCTCACTCACTGCAGAAGAATAAACTCAGCTCTGTCTTATCAAATAAATTACAACTAACACTGGGCCTTATTTCCAGGAATAGCTAAATAATGACTGGATGAACATCTGAAGTGACTGAACACATAAATGCTATCTTCAAAGGGCACCTTCCCCAGATGAACTTAAAGTGTGACTCGAGTCATTTTAAATATTAATAAAATTAATACTATAAAAGCTAATATTTATTGAGTATCTATTATGAGCTAGGCATTGTTCAAAGTTCCTATTAAAGGGTAATTTTTTAACAGGTAAAATCGTGACACTTATACAGATAAAAATGAGCACCAAGCTTCCCTGGTGGTGCAGTGGTTGAGAGTCCGCCTGCCGATGCAGGGGACGCGGGTTCATGCCCCGGTCCGGGAAGATCCCACATGCCGTGGAGCAGCTGGGCCTGTGAGCCATGGCCGCTGAGGCTGCGCGTCCGGAGCCTGTGCTCCGCAACGGGAGAGGCCACGACAGTGAGAGGCCCGCGTACCGCAAAAAAAAAAAAAAAAAAAGAAAAAAGAACATCTGTCAAAGATTTATTTAACTCATAGCTCATCCATCTTGGTTATCTTCACCTTCCGTTGTCTTTGAGTTTTTTCACAACTCTGTAACTTGTAGAAAACTGATAATAATACAAATGATCCTTGTCCATGAAATGCAAATTCAGTCCATGGAATGCAATTGATTAATGTCTTGTGGCTACTAACTGGTTTTGCATCTAGCTGTCAATTAATTTTAGCATCTTTTGTCTATACCTATGTGTGGTGTTTTGGATTCTCCTTTGAACTGGTTGTAACATCTTCCCAAACTCTTTTCCAAGGTGGTTGGACCATGGTTGGACCATTTTACATTCCCACCATTAGTGTATGAGAGTCCCAGTTCCTCCACATACTTACCAAAACTAGGAGTGGTCTAAAATATTGAGTGGAGAAATAGCCATACACGTGTGTAAGTGTATGAGAGCACATACACACGAGTGTGTCTGTATAACGATCACCAGAAATGTGAGTCTTCAGATTCCAAGCAGCAGAGCTTCCTGTCTTACTCCTGACCACTTTTATTTCAGATGCCCAAAGACAGCCCTTACATCTTTATCAAACCACGTACAGCCTATCTAAGGAAGAGTTAGTAGCTCAATGTAAATGGCTGTCAGGGATGAGAAATGTTACCATAGAAAGTCGATATTGCTAGGTATGAGATGTGACTGGATACGTTTATGCGGCACCATCTATGATCTGTGTCTGGTCTCTCCCGTCACCTCTCCCAGCAGACCCCAGGCAGAACTTCCTCTCACACAGTTCCCTGAGAGTTGTGCAATTCCCTGAGCCCCATGGATAAGCCATTCTGCTTTAAAGGTGAAGGAGGAAGAAATGCTTCTCTTTCTATCCTTAGCTAATTTTGATCTTAATAGAGACTTCTGCTGCCGTGGATGCCCCCGAGATGGGGATCCACCTAGACTAACTGGAAGGAGGGTGGATCCCTTTCTTCCCACGAGCTCTGAAGGTATCTTTAAGACTGGGCAGGTCCTGCGACACTTTGAGAGCTCTCTGGGTGGAGTCTGTAGTCTCTGAAACAACGCCAAAGACTGATGTTATCCCGGAGGTGATTGACAGGAGCCTCTTTCCACATTTACTATGACAAACAAGCTAGCCTCTCCTGCCTATCTGCATTTGCCTGTGACAGGCATCTAGCTAGCTGACTTTATTTATTTTTACTTTTTAGAACAAGAAGTCCTGCTATATCGAGTCATAGTATGCATGCCTGTGCATTCAAAGAGGCTTAACCGAATGAATAAACAAACATGAAAAAACGTTAGAGGAGCTGCATAAGGCATAGAACACGGCAAGATTTGTAAACAATCACGGGAAAGGGATGTGTCAGAGAAAATGCTTTATATCTCCCCTCCCATATTTGGATCTATGGGAAGCAGGGGGCATTGTGTCCCGCTGCTGTTTTTAACACAATTCAAGTCTTTGATGCTGAGAACTCAGTTGACCCTATGTACCACCTTATTTTTCACTCCCAGAATGGCTTTAGAGATTTCATGTTTCCTGTGGCGGGAAGCTTAGAGGATTCCCGAGACATCCTGTGGCTGTGCTTGGCTATGTCCCCAGCCCAGACTGTAATTTTGTATCTGTGTAACCATGTTGGCAAAAACAGTGATGGTTTTTATTCATTTATCTCCCATGTGCCCCACAATTGTGCTGACCTGACTTCTCACCGGTCCCTTCAAAGGGACTCTTTCCTGAGGCCAGGTGGAAGGTGTCCTGTAGCTAGTTTCCCTCATGACCAGGCCCTTCCCTTGCACCCTTACTTCACCAGGAGGGTGGGCAGGAGCTGAAATGGCCGTCAGAGTGCAGCCTGGTGTTTGTGCAGGATTCCTGATGCTGTAGGGTCCCAAGTATCCCTCACATCTGGTCTGGGAGCCAAAGGAACAGGGGACCTGATGGCGGCTGACACATCAGCCGTGGGGGGACTCGAACACCATAACCAGAATTCACTTTTTACAGCCTACTTTATTTTATTTAAAACAATGCGTAGAAGGAAAGATCTCTGTAGCAAAGAGAAAGTCCTGAAATAGACCCAAATACATAAAAAAGATTTAAAAGATGGATCATTTATAGTAGTATTAGGACTCCAAGTTAGATGTGTGGAAAATCAATTAAATTTAATTTAACCTTTCATACCTAATACAAAATTGAATTCTAAACTAATCAAAGATTTCAATGTGAAAACTGAAACTGTTCATAATTAGAAGAAAGTACTTTAAAAAATAATCTTGGGGCTTCCCTGGTGACACAGTGGTTGAGAATCTGCCTGCCAATGCAGAGGACACGGGTTCGGGCCCTGGTCTTGGAAGATCCCACATGCCGCGGAGCAACTAGGCCCGTGAGCCACAACTACTGAGCCTGAGCGTCTGAAGCCTGTGCTCCGCAACAGGAGAGGCCACGATAGTGAGAGGCCCGCGCACCGCGATGAAGAGTGGCCCCCTGCATGCTGCAACTGGAGAAAGTCCTCGCGCAGAAACGGAGACCCAACACAAGCAAAAATAAAAATAATAAAAAAAGTAATCTTAATGTGGGAAAGACTTTCAAAGCATGATCCAAAAGCCAGCAGCTATAAAATTTTTTTTTAAATCCTGTATCGGGGCTTCCCTGGTGGCACAGCAGTTAAGAATCCGCCTGCCAATGCAGGGAACACGGGTTCGAGCCCTGGTCTGGGAAGCAGCGGAACAACTAAGCCCGTGCGCCACAACTACTGAGCCTGCACTCTAGAGCCCGTGAGCCACAGCAATGAGAAGCCCACGCACCGCGACAAAGAGTAATCCCCGCTCTCCGCAACTAGACAAAGCCTGCGCACAGCAATGAAGACCCAATGCAGCCAAAAGTAAATAAATTAAATAAATTAATTTTTTAAAAATCTTGCATGGTAAAAATCCTGTATGCAAAGCAAAGTCAAAAGACAAATGACAAATAAAAATTAATTGCTACTCATATTCAGATTAATTACTTGAACATATAAAGATTCATACAAACTGATTATGCAAAATATAAAAAACACAGCAGAAAAATGGCAATGGATGCAAATGGATATTTCAGAAAAAAGAAATACAAATGACCCTTAAATAACAAGCCCATGAATAATAGAAATTCACATTAAAACTATAATTAGAATATAATTTTTAATTTTATAATCAAAGCATTTAATAACTTTGTGATAGCAAGAGTGTTAGCGTATAGAAGCTTTAAAGCTTGCTGGTGGGGCTTTTAAGTGGCCACCATGGGGGGCAATTGGCAATATCTATACTATAAAGATTATAAATGGACATTTGTAGAACAGCATCTTCTGAGTATTTATGGTAGAAACATACTCACATATATGTACAGAATTTTTGTATGTCCAAGTATGCTAGTTTTCTGTGGCTGAAATAACAAATTACCCCAGACTTGGTGGCTTAAAACAAGAGAAATTTATTTTCTCATATTTCTGGAGGCCAGACGTAGGAAATTAACATCACTGGGATGAAACCAGGGCGTCGGCAGGACCACACTTCATCTGGGGGCTCTAGGGGAGAATCCATTCCTTGCCTTTTCCAGCTTCTGGTGGCCGCTTGCCACATTACTCTAACCTTGAATTTCAGCATCTGTGCTGCCTAAGCAACTCTGTCCACAAAACTGTCCCTTTCCCTCTGAATAAGATACAGTGATACAAAGCTAAGGTCAAGATAACCATTTGGGGGTCACCAGATATTGGAAGGGAAGGCAGTAAGACATTAATTTTATGACAACATTTTGAAACTTGGGCCAGGATTCTCCGGCTTAAAGGGACTTGGTTTGCAGGGGAGCTCGGTGAGATGTAAAATGCAGGAGGTCAAGGAACACAGGCCCAGGCATTGCTCCCTAGGATTTGCCTCACGTTAGGGCATTTCTGTAGCTCACTTCTTTATCATCAGGACTATGGTCTCTTTAGCAGGAATGGGTGTGCTGCTGAGAGAGACTCTTTGCACAGCAGGGTCCTTTCTATTTGGATACAGGAAAGCCGCTTCCTGTAGTTGGGGGTGGTCCATAATCAGAGGAAACTGGAGCAGAAAGATTCAAGATGGAGACAAACCCCACGACCCCCAGAGACGTTTGGGCTCAGGGCTGCCTTTATGCCTGTCTTATGAGCTCTTGCTTCAACCCCTTTGGGGCCCAGGTGAGCTCCTTGCCTTGGGACCTTCACACTTATCTTTTTTTCCAGCTAAGTTGAGTTTCTCCTTGCAACACTAAGAGAACTGACTGGAACATGGGTTCATTTTTCAACATTCCTTTCCCAAATGAAATGTATGCATAACACACAATGTGAAATCAATGTTTGTAACACTGAGAAGGGATCAATAACATTGTTACATGAATGCAAAAGTGTGGTCGCAACAATGTGAGTTGCCAAATGCTAACGGGGGCACGTGAGGCAGTGAGAAGACACCACTTTAGACTCAGGCACACCTGCGTCCTAATCGTGACATTACCATTTCTCTCACCATTTGAGCTTACTGAGATGATTTTTCATCTGTATTTTGGGGAAATACCGCATGCTGTTTTGCGTGGAGGATTAGAGATGACATTTCTGTTATCTCTGAGCAACGTGTCTGCACCAAGTAGGTGCTTGATAAATAGTGACAGATCATTGTGACAATGAAAGAGCAATGAACTATTTGGTCAATTGTGACTGTAATGGCAAATGTCGGAGTGAAATGAAAACCACAGACTAATCTGAAATCAACACGTAAAACTGCCAACGACCAGGTCTGTAAGAAGGGTTGGAGTCTATGTGGAGATGGAAGCAGACTCTGGTTACACGAGGAAACTGCCTAACAAAGAGTAAGGATGTCGAGGAATTAACTGACAAAATGTACTTTGCGTCACATGGAAAACTTAGGAATTACCTCACTTGGAGCAGTGCATCGTGAAAGCCGACGAAGCAAGAAGTGGAATTCCCACACGATGGATACAGGAGAGACACTAATGACAGTTATTACAGTAACTGTGGTAACTGTGACAGAATCATGCAAAACGGATGGGTTAGCCTCCAAATACACTTTGGGTATTAACAGATCTCCTGAAAATCAAAATCCCAGGCTTGTGTGCTCTTTCATCTAACGCTCTAAGCCCATGGGATCTTGAATCACAAAAGGTATTTGTTCCCCTTGAAAAAGTGGAAGTCCTTTGCTCTAGATTTTTAAAGTGCATAATATTCACTTGAGATGCAAATCCTGTTAAAATGCAGATCCACGCACAACAGGTCTGGGTGGGGCCTGAGATGCTGTGTGTCTAACATGCTCCCAAGTGATGTTGAGGCTGCTGGCCCACTGATCACAGCTTTGAGAAGTAAGGCTCTATGTGACAGAAAATCTCATGGCTGGGGCTTCCCTGGTGGCGCAGTGGTTGAGAGTCCGCCTGCCGATGCCGGGGACGCGGGTTCGTGCCCCGGTCCAGGAGGATCCCACATGCCGCGGAGGGGCTGGGCCCGTGAGCCATGGCCGCTGAGCCTGCGCGTCTGGAGCCTGTGCTCCGCAACGGGAGAGGCCACAAGAGTGAGAGGCCCGCGTACCGCAAAAAAAAAAAAAAAAAAAGAATAAAAAATTCATGGGTGAAAATAAGTTTTACCTGTTCCTCTAGTTTTTCCACCTCCAAAGGACAGTGTTTACATAAAAGGAGTTGAGAATGTAATACATCTCAGAACAACAGAGTCCTCAAACCCACTTGCGAAAGCCTGGGCATTGGAGGACAGCTTTGGCGTTGAAACCTGTGAGCATCAGTCTCACTCTTCCACTTGGTGTACAAACTGAGAGGCCACTATTTGCGCTCTGTCCTTCCACACCTGGGCACTTTCTCCGACCTTGCCCTGCTCCTTAATACCTGTGCCATAGGTAGGAAATGGGTAAGTATGATTTCTGGGTAAGACAGGAGGTAGCCTATGGAATCACGTCACACTAGGGTCTGTAATCCTTTCGACTGTGACAGTTCATTGTCACTTAGCAGAAATTGCTGGTTATGAATATTTCACAAATTTGCAATCAGCTCATCTACCAACATGATCACCGAAATGGAACAAGCCATTGAATAAAGCTGGTAGGATTATGTACATAATGCCTTTCTGATTATACATGCTTACACATCTGTTTTTGTTTTTCCCTCTCTTCTGGCACCGTTTTTACTAACGTTTATCAAACCACATGCCACACCTCTCTGCCTTCATACAGTCTCACACTATGCTAAGTAGGTAGATCAAGGTATTTTTCAGATTCTTGGTAGAAAATTTAGTCTTAAGCCTTCTGAGGTGACACCATCTGATGCAGGGTTACCCCGCAGCCAGAAGGCCTGGAATCTTTCCCTAATTTCTCACGGATGTCATCTGCGGTCCAATTACCAAACTGTCCAAGATTTTTTCTGTTTCCAAAAGGGCATCACATATTATCTGCTTGATTCATCCTAAGTGGGTTGTAACGCAGATTAATTACAAACAAATCCAGCGGGGAGGGGAGAGATCACTGGATCTGAAGTCAGGAAATCTTGCAACTCACTGACTACCTTGTGATCCTGGATCCAGTCCCTTCATCTATCTCCCTGGGCTCCAGATTCTAAACCAAAGACAACCATTACTTTCTGGTATTTAATTATTAACATCGTAGGTTGTCCTCTTTATTCTGTTAGAAACAGCTTCCTGCTACTCCTCTGGAGAAGTCAAAGAAACACCAAAGAAAAGTAAAGGGTTTACTCTGTGATGGGAAGTGGTAAGAGTGTCTTATCCAGTGGAGGCTTTTTCCTCTGTCGGTGAAAACAAGTCTGAGCGGCCGCATGAAAACACTTGTGTTTGATCCTGGAAACAAAAAGAAAGCATTGCACCACTCGAAACAGACACGATTGCTCTGCTTTGACAATGAAACAGTTCTGCCGGTAAAGATTTTAATTTCTCCTACGTGCATTTCAAATTGTCATTGAGGCAGGGCAGGTCATATTACCTTTGAGCTCTTTGATGACTTGTGCTGTCTGCCTGGTTGATAGATCTTGTACTTTTTCTTAGCTATTTTAGAAAATAATCTTGATGATTTTTCACATGCAGCTTGAATTCCTAAAAAAAAACACTGTTCCAGAAGTGCAAGAGATACTCAGGAATAGTACGAGTTACCAGAATCTGCTGATAATAACAGTCACACCACTTTGTGTAGGAGCATATAGGGATTTTACGTTTCCAAGATTCTTCCATGGGCATTAGGTCACACATTCTGCTGATGCTTGCAGACACCTCCTGCTTTTTAGGATGAGTTTTTCCCAGTCCTTCTGCTGATGGAGTCTGGGTCTTAGCATTTGGAATCATCCCAGCACTGATTACACTCTAAAGGCCAAACATATGAGTCAGAAACCTGCATGTCTCCCCATTTCTTTCCTATTGCTTATCATTAGTCCTAAAAGAATATTTGAACATTCATTTGCTCATTCACTGAGTAATCAATAAGCATCCGATATCTGCAATTTGCTCTGTTGTAGGGAAACAGAAATAAATATGATACGGTTCCTGCTCTCAGGGAGCTCAGTGTAGCGGCACGCTTAGACAGGAAAGGCAAGGCCCCAGACAGCTGGGGTAAGAGTCTTGCTGGAGCACGGCATGGACGAAGGCCCCCCCACCCCAAACAGTTCAGCCTGGAGTGGTCAGCAAATGCTTCCAGTGGGTGAGTGCCATTAACCAGGAGAATAGGTGCTGTATGAGAAGAAAGGCGCTTCCCAGAGAAGGACTGAACAGCAAAGATCTGGTGCCCTAATAGCATGGCCCATGAGCACGTGCATTCAGTGATGCCGTCTGTATTCCACTAGGGTCCAAGATCCAGTACTTGCGCAGCTCTTTCTTATGGAAACTAACAAGCATACACAAAAGTAGAGGAGATGGTATAATGAGGTCCTGCGGGCCCATCACCCAGCTTCACGAATTTTGTGTTATTAAAGGAAAATGAAATTCATGTCTGCTTTCAGCTTTACGGCTCCAAGTGATCACACAGTGGAACAAAAGAGAAGACCCAGAAGCAGGTCCGTGCCCACGTGGAAACTTGATAAACGGCAGAGTAGGCAATGCAGATGTACTGAGAAAGACAGTAATATTCGACCAGTAGTGATGGGATAAGTAACTGTATGGAAAATTTAATTTCAGTCCTTCCTCCCTAATGTACATAAATATAAACTCCAGGTTGGATTAAAAACAAAAATCAAGTCGTTAATTTTTTTTAAAGAAACTGTAAAAGAATATCTTTATGGACTTGGAGTAGGGAAAGATTTCTAGAGTTAAAAGTCACAAATCTTTACAAAAGTGGTAAGTTCAACTATACTAGGGCAAAACATTTATGTTCATTGTAGGCCAAAATGAAAAATTAAAAAGACAGGCCACCATCTGGGGAAAAATATCAATGTATTTGATTGTAATATAATCAATATACATGATTAGGATTCAATTCCAGAATATATAAAGAACTCTTACAAAGATGAATACTCCAATAGAAAAATCAATTAATTACATGAGCAATTCTTAGAATAGGAAACATGAGTGGTCAATAAACATATGAAAATACATTCAACCTCACTACTAATGAGGAAATTCAAATTAAAACCATAATGTTCTGGATGAGTTACACGGGAGGATTTGCTGGTATTTTTAATGTTTTATATCTTAAGCTGGATTGTGGGTGCATGGTGTCCATTATATTATTCTACTTGCCTTGGTGTGTATCTGAAGCTTCATATATATGTATATACATATATATATGCATATATTTTATAATATACTTATGTATAAAGAACACATATAGGGACTTCCCTGGTGGTCCAGTTGTTAAGACTCTGCGCTCCCAAGGCCGGGGGCCCAGGTTCGATCCCCGGTCAGGGAGCTAGATCCCACATGCCGCAAATAAGAGTTCACATGCCACAACTAAAGATCCCGCATGCTGCAACAAAGATCCTGCACACGGCAACTAAGACCTGGCGCAGCCAAATAAATAAATATTTTTAAAAAGAACATATATATGTTCTTTATGTATAGGTTGCATTTCATTGCATTATATATATGTTGCATTTCATTAAGTAAATTAGCTCAAAACTCTTTGCAGTGTTTAATTATCTACCATGAGCACCTTAAGAATTGTATTGTATGAGAACAATGCAGTTGAATTTGCTTCTTCCCCAGAAACCAAAATTGATATAATTTGGTAGGAAAGTTTAGAGGAAAAGTTCGAGGCCTGGGGTGCACTGTGCAGTAACTAGATGGGTGATCCTGAGGCCTGTCATTAAACCTCCCAGACTTCAGTTCCCTCACCTGGAAATGGAAGGAATTCTATAAAAGAACGGCACTGCCTTCTGTGAGCTCTGTTACCAAACAAGTTGGAAATCATTTATTACTGTGGTGCTCCATTCTTCTGGGACTGTGGATGTGCAGTGCGGAGGTGGGGAGGGAACAGGGACACTTCCTGGTGGGAGAGAGGAGCCGGGGGTGGGGACTGAAGCACCTCGGGCGCGTTCCCTTGTGCTGTCCCACTTCTGGCTCCGGGGGTGTGGGAGTCTTTTATGTGACAGGCACTTATTCAATCCTTTTGTGCAGCCAAAGGTAATGAGAGACAGGAGAAGGGGCAGGGAGACCTTCGTTTCTATGCTTCCCAAGTCCCTTCTCTGGAAGCGCGCTCCGGGGAGGCCATATATCGCTTTGGCCTGTGAGAAAACAAAGCCAGCTGGCTGCACCTGCTTCCTGCCCCAAGCTTCCCAGATGTACTGAAGTCAGGAGGGGCTCACACGCGGCATGGGTGCCTTCCTACGTGAGGCTGGTAAACGGCTTCAGCCTGGGTTTTTATTTTCTGCCAAAAGCAACTGTGCAGCGAGCAGGTGTGCGCTCTTGGGTTCCTTGTCCTCATCTTTAAAAGAGGAGGTTGGATAAGATTATTTCTGAATCTTTTTCTTGTTCGTTCATTGCATAAGACATTTATTAACGTGGCCTTTCAAAAGCTCTTACGACTTGGTTGAAGACATTGGGGTAGGAGTTTTCAACAATAGTTCAGTAAGACATTCATCAGCATAATAATTATTGAGGACCTAGTATGTGGAACACTGTTTTCAATGCTGGGGAGACAGCAGGGAACAAAAGTAGACAAAGTCCCTTCACTTGTAAAGGTTAAATTTTAGTAGGAGTAAGGACTTCGCTGGTGGCACAGTGGTTAAGAATCCGCCTGCCAATGCAGGGGACATGAGTTCGATCCTTTGTCTGGGAAGATCCCATGTGCCGCGCAGCAACTAATCCTGTGTACCACAACTACTGAGCCCACGAGCCACAACTACTGGAGCCCACGCGCCTAGAGCCCGTGCTCCCCAACAAAGAGAAGCCACCGCAATGAGAAGCCTGCGCACCGCAACGGAGAGTAGCCCCCCACTTGCCGCAACTAGAGAAAGCCCGCACGCAGCAACGAAGACCCAACACAGCCAAAAATAAATAAATAAAACATAAATAAACTTACTTTTTAAAAAATTTTAGTAGGAGGAGATAGACAATACACAAAACCCCAAAAGTACCTATATCAGGTAGTGCTAAGGGCTAGGAAGAGTCAGAAAACAGGGAGTGTGGACAGGGGGGCAGCAGGGGTTATTTTGTACAGGAACTTCGGGGAATACCTCTCTATGAAGGTGCCATTTGGGTAGAAACTTAAATGAGGGGAAGGGTGAGCCACTCTTGGTGGGAAGAGTGTTCCAGGTAGAGCAGATGATTCCTGCAAAGGCCCTGGCGTGGAAGTGCATCTGGTGTGTACAAGGAATGGTGTGGCGGTGGGATCAGAGTGGCTGGAAGTGAAATGGGAGAGCCGGTGGGAAGCGGTGAAAATTCTGAATTTCATCAGAATGGGATGCTAAGTCAAAAGAGAACTAAGGGGCTTCCCTTGTGGCGCAGTGGTTGAGAGTCCGCCTGCCAATGCAGGGGACGCGGGTTCGTGCCCTGGTCCGGGAGGATCCCGTATGCCGCGGTGCGGCTGGGCCTGTGAGCCATGGCCGCTGAGCCTGCGCGTCCGGAGCCTGTGCTCCGCAAAGGGAGAGGCCACAACAGTGAGAGGCCCGCATACCGCAAAAAAAAAAAAAAAAGAGAACTGAGAAGACAATTGACATTTGAGTAAACTTTTGGAGGAAAGATTCGTCTGGCTCTTGAGAGCAGAACAGCTTGTGGAGACAGGAGCAGACGGAGGGCTGCAGGGACCAGCTGGACACTACACACTGGTGTCACAGTGGCCCGTGAGAGGCGACGTGACTAGGCTTTGGGGGGAGATTTTGAAAAACCCCAGGGAAGGACTCCGATTGGCTCAGCTACAGTCAGAGCGACAGGATTCTATGACCAGCAGCTCCTCCTTGAAACCCCAGACTGGGTCAGGAGACGTAGCCCCCCAGAGGAAGATGCGGGTGTGAACAGAGGATGTACATTCAGCCGTTGCAGAGATTAAAAAAAAAAAAAAAAAAACCAAAAACACGACGGGAACAAAGAGTAGAAGACACGTAAACTAAGAGTTATGCTCAAAATTATTTCCTCTCATAACCATTATAGTTTTTTCAAAGAACATAGGGTTGCAACACATTGATTCTCCCTGTGGCATCATCAATACATGGATGTGCACTGGTTTCTTATGTCCCAGGTGCTGGGTGAGGGAGGAGAGCTCACTGATGTGAAGACAAAAGGGAATTAATAGTACCGAGCTGCTTTCCATTCTTCCTTGAGTCTTGGAATGGCGCCATTTCTTGACTTCAGAAAGTCCATCTGATTCATGGCTTCCTTTATTTCTTTTCTCACAGCTACCACCCTCTGTTTGGAAAACACTTCCTTTCTCCTTTCAGAAAATGCAGGTCCTACAGGACCCCGTCCTCGGTGAGGCCACTGACATAGCAAAAGAGGAGGTATTCCTGGGCCTGCCCTGCACGTGGGGATGCTTTGGGGCTGGGGGTGGCATGAGGAGTTTGGATTGGAAGGTGTGGAAACCAGGCAGAGGCCTTAGGCTGCGTGCAGCGGGGCAGGGGTACCGAGTGTGGTGAGGTGAAAACAGCACTGAGCAAACAGCACCTGGGACAGCCTGGAAGCTCTGGGACGGCAGGTGTGCAGAGACAGAGACCACCTGGGAAGTTACTGCACCAGCTTCGCCTGAGGAAAACCCTCGCTCCTCGGGTAATGGCCGTGAGAAAAGAATAAAGGGGACAAAGCTTAGCTGCATTTCAGAAAACAAATCTAAAAGTTCTGTTATAAAAATGGAAGAAACAGCCTCCTTGGAACAACAATGTAGAAGGAAAACTAGTGCAGCCTGGCCAGTCCTTCAGTGTTGCCATATCTTGTTTTCTAACTTGAGGCCAGGCAGTGTTCCCAGCACTCTACCGGTATTAGCTCACTGCCTACCCAAACAATCCCATTTTGCAGATGGGGACACTGAGGCACAGAGAACTTACACAATGGAGCTGGGATTTGAACCTAAGCCATCTGACTCCAGATGCCACCTTCTTAACCACCTTCTTTCCCACGGGGAACTCTGAGAGCTGAAACTGTGTGCCTTTGTAGTTTCTCGGGCTTCATTTTTGAGAAGTGTCAATTCCACATAGTTCCTTCACTCCCCAGTGGTTCGCTGGATTGGAAATCACAGACATCCTTTATAAGCACATCACTTCAAATTCGGTGCCCCCTCTCTCACTCCGTCTATAGTAAAACACTGTTATTAACATGCATAAGAACATATATGGAATCTGCTGAGGCGTATATGTATTCGTATGAACACACACACACAAGAAAACCCAGCATCAATGGCAACTGGGGAAATTCTTTGGGTTACCAGGAGAGGGCTGAGTTCTAGTTTCTAACCTTCTCTTCCATTGGCTTCCACCTCTTCAGCACACCATTCAATAGTTGCCATTTGTCAGCCAGAGCCTCATGAGAAGCGAAACCACAATCCCGCAAGCTCATGGCTCTGGAGCAAAGACAGCAGTGGCTGTGTTTGATGTGTGGTCCAGGCTAGACCCTTACCTGTAAATGTGTTGAGGATTTAGGACTCTAAGAGCTGCAGTGCACAGCTTGTTTGGAAGAAATGCCAGCCCCCTCGTATTTAGATTCGAAACACCTGCATTTGGGGAAGCAGAAATAAACAGCGGGTGCTTTTTTGTTTCCTGAAAACAAGGTGCAAACCTTGCCTTCATTAGCCATTTTTCCAGGTTTTAGCCTCCATACTTGCTAAGACTGGAGGCAATGTTCCATCAACCAAATTTGCTTCAACTTCTGAATATCCCAGAAGTGTTTCTCATTCCTGTCATTCCTCTAGATCTACTCAGATCCACAATTTACATTATTGGGATTCAAAGAGATAGGAATCTGGTCTTAGAGGCAAAATTAAGAGAAAAAAATAAATAAATAAGACTCACTCCAGTACCATAAATATCCCCAACAAGCAAGCCGTTAAGGCAGGCAGCTTGCTGGAGAGGAAAATTCTGTAAGTAAAAAAAAAAAAAAGAAAAATTTTAAGAGTTCTAAATATCACCTTCTTCTTATGGTAGGTATGTGTACCTACTACCACACTTGGCACTGGTGATTGCAGTGGACATCAGCGTTCACATTATTGTCTGTCTGGTGACTTACTGGAAGAGGAGGCCCCTGGCTGACAGCTGGAATTCAACTTCATTCTTATTTTGATTTCACTTTTTAATTTAACTAATTTTATGAAAAATGTCTTTTGTCTTGAGCCACATGAAATTCCCCCTCCTTTTTTTTAGCAGGTAGGATTTTAACATATTTCATGATTTTAATGAAGAAAAAGGTATTATCTATAAATTTTAGGTTTGATTTTGGCAAAAAAAATGATAAGGTACAGAAGCAAGTGGGAATTCTTTCCCAGAAATGTAAATAAACAAAAAAAATTCCTTTTGCTCCAGGGCTTTGAGAACATGAGGTGTGATAAAGTGGCATAAAGGGCTGTGAACATTAGCGTCTTCAGAAAGCTGTATGTTTTGTTGGTAAATTCTGAGACAAGCAGATTTTAGAAAATTGATTTAGAAGTTGCTGAAAGGATTTGTTTCCGTAATATTAATTGAACATTAAAAAACCATAAATGGGGGTACACAGGACTGCTCTTTAGAACTGGGACCGCTCAGTGCTAGAGCTTTAGAAGGAGAGGTGAATGATGGAGAAAGTGTCCACAGCATCCCTTTTTAGCCTGTTCACTCTGAGGTCCATGCTCCTGGATCTGTGAGAAGAAAAGAGTCAGTCACAAGGCAGGTACCTGGCAACACAGTAGTGATGTCATTCATTGGCCTGTTTTGTTATTTTATGTTCATTATATCTGTGAGCCACCTTTAGTTTTTCAGTTTTCTGAAACTTTGGAGGCTAGCAGCTCATTAAATTTTTGAAGGAGCTGAGATCCACACACAAAACTGATATATGTATTAGAAAACTAATATGTTTATAGAAACTAATATATATAGAGAGAAATACGTTTATATTTCTGTAAACCAATTTTCCCAAGTCCCTTTCATTTTTTCCATTTCCCATATTAATTAGAAGAGAAAACAGATAAATAGAATAACATTACATTCATAAACAAATGATACAAAAATGAACTTCATTTCTAATTCGTTTACCTACCTGTCTTCATTTTGCTTAAATAAAATGTAATTAGTATTTTGTCATTTGAAAGTTAAGCCTTGGCTATAACTGTGCCTTTTAATTCCTAAGTAGGTCATTAAAAAAAATAACCAGGCATTTTCCTTATTGTTCTATACTATACTGAGCTTGAATTATAGTTTGCTATTCACAATTTCTTTGCCCATTATTATTTGCATGTCTATTCAATGATGTGTGGTTAGCATTAGACAGTGTTTAGTGTTTAGATTTGTTTCATCTTTTATTTCACACTTATCATTTTAATTTTACTACAGAAACTATAAGCTATACATCTGGATTTCTAATGTCCTTAAATTACATGTGACAGCCTCAGATTTCATGATTTAATTACCCTGAAAGCTTGATATTATAGTCATAAGAAATGATAGAAAACTCAGTCATCCTCTATTGGTTATCTATTGCTGAGTAACAAACCACCCTAATGTGTAGGGCACAAAACAGCCCTTTTGTTACACCGTGAGTTCTGCAGGCCAAAAATTTGGGCAGGGCACAGTGGAGATGGCTCGTATCTGTGCCAGGATGTTGGGGATCTTAGCTGAAGAGGATAGAAGGAGACGTGTGTCTGGATGGCTGGGGCTACAATGACCTGGAGGTGTCCTCACTCACCTGTCTGTTGGGGAACTAGCTGTTGGCAGGAACCTACACAGGACCTGTTCATGCATTTCTCTGATGGAGAACCTCCACAGGACCTGTTCATGAGATTCTCTGAGTTTCCTCACAGCATGGCGGCTGTATTCCAATAGGAGTACCCCAAGAGAAAGTCTGAAAGCTATATCACCTTTTACGACCTAACCTTGTAAGAAACACAGCAGCACTTCTGCTGTAGTCACAGAACCTACCCAGAGTCAAGGAGAGAGACATAGACCCCATCTCTCCATGAGAGGAGTGTCAAATCACCATGCAAGAGGAGCATATGGGAAGAAACCCATGTGGCCATTTTTGGAAAATGCAATCTACCACAGACTCATAGTTTATTCTGACATTTTTTTTCACTAGTTCTTTGGCATTTCTCCCGTGAGCAGCCCACCATCTTATCCATGATAAATGTCCAACAAATTCTTTTCAAATGTTTAATGTCCGAAAGACTTCTGCTCTTGATCTGCTACAATGAATCACACATTTGTGCAAATCTTTGCTGATTTGAAGCTTGATAATAAGCTCTAAATCAGTTATTCCAAGAGTGAGATCACATTCAACATTCCTAATTTTGGGTGTGGAATTTAGATATTTAAGTTACTCTTTGCACTCCCAAAGATCCTCTCTTGAGAGGGTTAATCTTCCTCCAACTCTTCTCCATTCCAGGCCTCCCAACTCACCAGGGAATTGAATGTTCACACAGCTGAAACCTGTTACCAAACCAGCTTTCTGGAGAGCACGGCATCTGGTCTATTTCTACAGCTCCAGGAGCTGAGTTTGAAGGATCTGGGTAAGAATAACACATGGTTCTGTTATCAAATGGTTTGTTCATGCTTTCAAAGTCTACAGAATTGATTGACTGTGTAGGGCAAGTCCTGGTGTCATGATATGGGCTATTCAAGGGGACCCTTAATCAGCAGACTTTATAAGTGAAGGGGAGAGGATGCAGCAGTGGGGAACCATCCTGAAGACGGAAAACAAACAACATATTTTAGCAGCAATTCACAGACAGTGTGCCTCAACATAAATGTCCTTTGCCAGGTGCGCAGTTGTTGTTGTTGTTTTTTTAACACATTGTCTTCCAGAGAGGTGCTTCTGGGCCTTGAGTGCACAGTGACAACACCTGGAAATCAAACTGGGATCCCTGTGAGACAAGTCCAGGTAATTGCAGGTGCACTGAAGGCTGAGAACCAATGCTAGACGGGGTACTCATTTCTCGTTCTTTAATCCTGGGCCCCTCAACGTGTGGTTCAGGACAAGTAGCATAAACATCACACAGGAGCTTACTATAAATGCGGAACGTGGAGCCGCGCCACTGCAGACATACTGACTTACAATCCACGGATTATATCTGCAGGTGAAGTTCTAGAATCCCTGTTCTGGTGCATTAGTGCTAAAACTTGACTACATGTTAGAATTAGGTAGGGAAATTTTTTAAATCCAGAGGCTCATATCTCACTGGGTCTAGACCAGCTAAATCAGCATCTCTGGACATAGGATCCAGGAAGAATCCTACAAACAGATCAGTTAACAGTTGCCAGTGCTCAGGACCACTTTGTGTTTCTTGCATAAACCGTGCCCTGATCCACCTATCAGTTCCAATTTTTGATCTCTTTAAAGAGGGACAAGAATAAAATTACAATGACAACAGCAGGAACAACAAGACGGACATAACCTGAGTGTGGAATCTTTCTGCTTTTGACATTTTCTCCCCAATATTTCACACTGAGGCCACTTTTAATTTGAGAGCAATTTTTAAAGTCATTCATCTTTACTGAGATTTTCCAAAGTACTCAACTTACTTTTATTTTTAAAAATCTCTTTTCAGTCACATTTCGTTGTTTTATATGAGTTTTTAATAGCTTGCATGATTTTAAAAATTGAGAAACGTGGATAAACAAGTTTGGGAACAAGCACAATTGACTCGGTAAGGACAGGACTCAACTTTTGGAATAAACAAGGACAGGGTACTTAGAAAGTATTCCTTAATAGCTCATGTTGACCCATGAACAGCAGCTATAAATACAATTCTCCAGGTGAATTAAACTCAGCATTTCTCCCTCCATTTGTGAACTGCCTCCAAATACAGGAATTACCAGAAATGTTGCCATCTTTTATGTGAGGACAAAGTTGCCTGCTCACATTTTATGTACAAATGTGTTGATGTTTTTGGACATTAGCTCCCAACAAACACAAGGGCTCCAAGTTTCCTCATACATTATTTTCAGGAAAATACATCTTTCAAGTTATAAATATTAACCTTAGCTAGAAATACGTAGCATAGGTGAAGAGAGTTGGGAGGACACATCAGGTCTCGTTGGATGCAAAGACACCTCAGGAATCTGGTTTAAATGTGCACTTAGCTATTTTCGGATCTAATTCGTTCCCCAAGCAAAATCTAGGCAAAATCCTGAATTCCTCCCCAAGCCTCTTTGGAAATAAAACACTTGGCATGTGTCCTTTTGTCTGCAGTCCAAACCAACAACGATGCTTCTGCCAATTGCTATGGTTTAAGCTATTATGGTGAGCAAATGAAACAGTGACAGAAATAGAAACTCCAATTAAAAGATAATGCTATACCAGATCATTCTTGTTCCACACTTACTCCACATCCATAAGCTCTGTGATACCGAAGGAAGACGCAGTAAGAATGCACTGCACATGTTAAACCGGGCTGCGGCTCTCTGCTCTCTCTCCAAATGCATTGCATTAGCAGGTAAATTTCCTCCTTGTGGGATCCAGGAAGAACTGATGTCAGTGAAGCATGTAGTTATATTCCAGTGACTATGAAATATGTATTTAAATAAGCATGCAGAAATTGTAGGCACAATGATATATCAAATATTGATAAGCAACCTATTTGATTTTTTTCCTAAGTAAAAGGTTTCCATTTTTTTTTCTATTTATTATTTATTTATTTATTTTAAAAAATTTTTATTCTTTCTATTGGAGTATAGTTGCTTTACAATGTTGTGTTAGTTTCTGCTGTACAGCAAAGTGAATCAGCCACACGTATACATATATCCCCTATTCCTTGGATTTCCTTCCCATTTAGGTCACCACAGAGCATTGAGTAGAGTTCCCTGTGCTGTACAATCTGTTCTCAGTAGTTATCTATTTTATACATAGTAGTGTGTATATGTCAACCCCAATCTCCCAATCCATCTCGCCCCCGCTTCTCCCCTTGGTGTCCATACATTTGTTCTCTACATCTGTGTCTCTATTTCTGCTTTGCAAATAAGTTCACCTATTCCATGTGTATGTGTTAATATATGATATTTGTTTTTCTCTTTCTGACTTACTTCACTCTGTATGACAGTCTCTAGGTCCATTCACGTCTCTGTAAACGGCACAATTTCGTTCTATTTTATGGCTAATATTCCATTGTATATATGCACCAATCTTCTTTATCCATTCCTCTGTCGATGGACGTTTAGGTTGCTTCCATGGCCTGGCTATTGTAAATAGTGCAGCAATGAACACTGGGGTGATGTATATTTTTGAATTATGGCTTTCTCTGGGTATATGCCCAGGAGTGGGATTATTGAGTCATATGGTAGTTCTATTTTTAGCTTTTTAAGGAATCTCCATACTGTTCTCCATAGTGGCTGTATCAATTTACATTCCCACCAACAGTGTGAGAGGGTTTCCTTTTCTCCACACCCTCTCCAGCATTTATTGTAGATTTTTTGATGATGTGCATTTTGACCGGTGTGAGGTGATGCCTCATTTAGTTTTGATTTGCATTTCTCTAATAATAAGTGATGTTGAGCATCTTTTCATATATTTGTTGGCCATCTGTATGTCTTTTGATAAACAATCTATTTTAACAAGAACCTTGAAAGATAATGTGTATTAAAGCCACCCAATTCTTACAGATATTTTCCTATGGTTTGGGGAAATGCTTACAAATTTTAATTTTATAGCTAAAGTTTTGCCTACAATCAGTTTACAATCACAGAATAAAAAGAATATCTATTAAATTGTGAGACTATAAATAAACCCATTTGCAAATGGTCTGGCTCATCAATATGTTAAAAAAAATTGTCAAGGATGTATTCACATGCAAAAACTGCCTAATTCAGAATCGAAGCCAAATTATAGTTAATATATAAATGCTCTTACTGAATTTCATAACAGTAAACTCAAGCACAATTATGTTGATTTAAAAACCTCACATTGAGAGTATACTTCATTTCAATAAAAACATCTTTCTTGTTTTTATTCTCACTACAAATAGTAAAAGTATTCAATATTAAAAAAGCAGAGAATGTAGAAAAATGTAAAACAAAACTGAAAAATATTCGTAATCCTATCACTCAGAAGTGACTCCTTTTAATATATCGGTATATATCTTTTCATACATTTTTTTATGAGCAAACACACACACACACTCATACATACACATACACTTATTAAAGGATATCACACCATAGAAACTGATTAATTTTTAAATTTAACAGTATAGCGTGAACAACATTTCTTAGTCAATAAACTTAGATGCAGATTATTATTTGTAATTACTGTATGGTTCTCCAAAAACTAAAATGCATCTATTTACTTCATAAACAACTTATTTTGGGACATCTAGATTATTTCTCAAAGTCATTTTAAAAATTAATTATTCTTAAATGTTTTATCTCAAAAATTGTATTGGAACTTAGAACACACTGTTTAAAACTTCACGTGGAAGAGTCCCTGGCATGTATTAAGTACTCAATAAAAAAGCTAGCTATCAAAGGGAAAAAAAAAAAAAAAAACTTCAAAGAAGTCGTTAAAAAATTTAACTTTGTTTTTACGCTGAGCCATGATTTTCTTCACGTTTACATAGGTCTTATTTTTCTACATTACATGAACATAGAGAATCAGGCCAGCTCAGCATCAAAGAAAAAAATCACATAGTGCTAGACCTGTCCGACACCTGGTTTTTTTTTCCTTAGAGAAAGGGTATGCTAGCATTTTGTCCTCTGACATGTCTTACTGTAATAGGATTGTGAAACTGAAGTTCCTAAAAAGAACCAAGGCACAATAGAAATGGAATCCAAATTGAGGATTTAATTTACACATAATAATTTAATTTCTAAAAATATTAATTAATTAATTAATAACCATTTAATAAAGAAAATAGAAGATAATCAGTTTCAAGACTTCTGGGCATCTCATCTAGAGGCTCAAGAAGTGTGCAGATGTAAAGAGAGGATGTTGTGATGAGTACTTTTTAGAGAAAACTGCTCCTGAGAGGTGTAGAGAGGTTAGCGATTCCCGCATCTGAACCCTAGTTGCTTGCGGGGAGGGCTCAGTGGGACCCCTCAGAGAACTTGAGATATATCCCCTGAGTTTTGGAGGCCCAGGAGCTGGAGGCCTGTCTCCTACCCTCCAGGAAATCTGGAGGTCAGGGGAAAGCTGGTGAGATTCTTTGATGTTCATCTGTGAGTAGCTCTTGCATGTGGGAAGTAAGTATGCTCCATTCACCCCTGGACATAGCACGTATGAGTGACCCCCATGGACCACCTATTGACCCTGGAAGAAAGAGACCCTCCTGGAGCCGTTTCAGGTCCGGGGCAAGAGGACCGCCTTGAAGGGATGATGAGACCCTCAACGGTGAGCATGTGCACCGTGGGCTGGACATGGAGTATCTGGGCAGAGGAGAAGAATGGTCTGCGTTGTAAGATCTGCACCTGGAAGGACCTGCAAAGGTAACTGCAGAGAGAGGTTGTCAGACATGGGTTCTCACAAGCCCAGCTCTGCCTGGGCCAGTACCTTCAGGAGGAGAGAGCAGGGTGGGGTAGGAGTGAAGAAGGACCAGCCCCGCCTCCACCCCTGAAACCTGACAGGCTGCAGTGGCTGAGCTGGGAAGTGGGAGATTTGACACGAAATCATCACGTTCAGATATTTCGTTACTATCAAGGACGGGTCCTTCTAACTTCTATGTTGAAGCTTTGTGTGTTGCTTAAAGTGGCCATAAAACTGTCTATTGCCTAATTCATTAGACCTACCCCAATATTTACCAACAGGCAGGGAATTTAAAGGGAAATGGTAGAAAAAATTAAATTGTGTTTTGAGTATATTCTGTGAATGGTGAATGTTCAATGGGCTGGTCGCCTACTTTTTGGTGGTTTCCAACCGAAAACATCGTGGGTCTTCAGCAGCTCTGGTACCAACACTATCAAGTGGTGGGGGAGCGGGTGTCAGCATTTAAAGTCTCTCGTGTATCATGAAAAAGTCTCTAAAAGGCAAAGGTAGAACTTTAGAAAAAGAGTACAGGGTATACCCCACTTGGATATTCTTAGTGAAGTATAGTTTATGTGACGAAGACAAAAATAATGTTTCTTGTCAAAGAACAATTCAGAGACATTTGTTAGTTTATTTTGCAGGCAGATTGTTTACTCACATGGGAAGGAGCTGCTTGGCTTGAGCTGAAGAATGAAGACAAAAGCAGGAGTCAAAGACAGAAGGGAGAAATGAGATCGATGCATCTTGTACCATATCTCGTTTGCACCATTTTTGCATAAACTGATTATCTGGAAGCTAGCAGAGGGAGGTCCATCTGGGCAGACTGTTTTGAGTAGGCCAACTAGGGGCATCAAAGATAGCAATTTCCATTGTTTAGGAATTCTCCAGAAAGCCCTGGAGGTTGGGCCTGGAGCAAAGGGATGGACCATCTTTCTCCAACGTCCGCCATCTTCCTTCCCTTGGCCCTTCTTCTCGGTTCAGCCGCACCTGCACCACCTGCACCGTGTGACCTGCTAGAATTCCTCATTATTCACAACCTCCCCCACCCCGCTGCATTTGTACTTTCTTAAACGGTCTCCGTGTGTTTGCATTAGCAAGGACGTTAGGGAGGAAAACCAGAGATGTTCCTAAAGGCTAAATTTTTCTACATTAGAAAGAACAGAGAGCTTTGCCTCTCTCTAAAAATGTGTATTTGTGCAGGGAGGAGGGGAGGAGGGGACAAAGGAGACAAGATCAGCTTGGAGTTCATTTTGGGAGAAAGCTTTGGGGAGCTTTATTTAAAAGGATGACTCTACAATTTGGGGGCAGTTGCTGTGAGGTGATCAGTAGGCTTGGGGAAAATGAATGAGGATTTAGGGGCATTTTTACTGTACATAATGTAGTATATTTCCCCTGTGGTGTTTTTCAAGAGTTCTGCAATAAAGATTTAAATTGCTTTTCAATTCTTTTGTAGCTCTTCTGAAAGCAATGCTGTGCCAAGAAAGGTAATGAAAAGGGCCAAGCTTGTTCCCCTTTTACATGTTAAAGGTTTGTTAAGGCTTCAATAAAGACACTCTTCTTCTTTTTAAACCCAGCATTCACCAGACTTTTTTGAGCATACTATCCTAGTTTTAGAGAATGCGATTTCATACGTAATTATTTGGAACGCACTTTGGGAAATGTGAGTCTCAGCTCACATTATCTCAAGGTAGGTCACGAATTTTTTTTTAAATCACTCTCTCTTCCCAATTTTTTTTTTTTTTTTTTTTCCAGTACGCGGGCCTCTCACTGCTGTGGCCTCTCCCGTTGCAGAGCACAGGCTCCGGACGTTCAGGCCCAGCGGCCATGGCCCACGGGCCCAGCCGCTCCGCGGCACGTGGGATCCTCCCGGACCGGGGCACGAACCCGTGTCCCCTGCATCGGCAGGTGGACTCTCAACCACTGTGCCACCAGGGAAGCCCCTCAATTTTTTTTTTAATGTATTTTTGGCTGTCTTGGGTCTTCGTTGCTGCCCACGGGCTTTCTCTAGTTGCGGCGAGCAGGGGCTACTCTTCATTACGGTGCCCCGGCTTCTCATTGCAGTAGCTTCTCTTGTTCAGTAGTTGTGTCTTGCGGGCTCTAGAGCATGGGCTCAGTAGTTGTGGCGCTCGGGCTTAGTTGCTCCATGGCATGTGGGATCTTCCCAGACCAGGGCTCGAACCCGTGTCCCCTGCATTGGCAGGCAGATTCTTAAACACCGCTCTCTTCCTAATTTGATTTAACAGAGCCATATAGCGTTTAATGGGGAGGGATGACTGTACTTGGGTGCATAATGTCTCCCCAAATTCATGTCCTTCCTGGATCCTCAGACTGTGAACTTATTTGGAAATAGAATCATTGCAGTTGTAATTAGTTAAGATGAGGTCATACTGGAATAGGGTGAGCCCTTAACCTAATACCACTAGTGTCCTTACACGAGGAGGAAAGACACAGAGACACGCACATGCCACGTGAAGAGGAGGCAGAGAGAGAAATGCTGCATCTAAAAGCCAAGGAACACCAAAGACGGCTGCAGCACCAGAGGCTACAAGAAGGGCACGGAACAGATTCTTCCCTTTAGTCCTCAGAAGGAGCAGGGCCCTTGATTTCAGATTCTAGCCTCCAGAACTGTGAAAGAAAAAAGTTTCTGTTGTTTAAAGCCACTCAGTTTGTGGTAATTTGTTAAGGCAGCCCTAGAAAACTAATACAATGGACAGGTCTCAAAATTAAGAGGTACCTGATTTTGCAAACTTGAAGACCACTCGGCAATAAAAAGTAATGGACTGGGCTTCCCTGGCAGTGGTTAAGAATCCGCCTGCCAATTCAGGAGACACCGGTTCGAGCCCTGGCCCGGGAAGATCCCACATGCCGCGGAGCAACTAAGCCAGTGCGCCCTAAAGCCCCTGCTCCGTAACAAGAGAAGCCACTGCAATGAGAAGCCCGCGCACTGCAGCAAAGAGCAGCCCCCATTCGCCATAACTAGAGAAAGCCTGTACACAGCAATGAAGACCCAACGCAGCCACAAATAAATAAATAAGTTTATATATAAAAAAAAGTAATGGACTACTGACATATAAAAAACACAGATGAATTTCAGAATAGTTATGGTGAGTGAAAGAAGCCAGATAAAAAAAGGGTACATACTGTATGGTTCCATGGATATAAAATTCTAACAATGTAAACTAACCTATAGCAACAGAAAGCAGGTGGTTTCCTGGGACAGGGGCGCCAGTAGCAGTAGGAGGAGTGATGGATATGGTCACTCTCTTGATTGTAGTAGTGGTTTTATCATGTATACATATCAAAACATCAAAATTGTACGCTCTATTATATGTGCAATTTATTGTATGTTAATTATACCTTAATTAAGTTGTTTAAAATGAAACAACGTAGGAATTCATTACTTTAAAATAACCAAGAAAACATTGTGCCAGTTTATATGGAGAAATGGTGGTGGTGACACAACAAAGTACTTTCACTGTTGGGTATGTGCTCAGATTCATTCTCTCTGTCTCCCTCTGTCTCTGTGTCTCTGTCTCTGTCCCTGTCTGTCTCTCTCTCACTGTATTCTTGTCCTTAATTGAAAGTGGTAAAGCATACGCATTATCAAAACAACTCTAATTATTTTCGCTGGACTAGTCTCCAGAAAATTAAGAAGAGGGAGCTGAGAAAGCCATTTCAGCCCTGAAATAACAGACGAGCGCTACATCACGTGCCCAGGGGACATCCCCACCACCGTGTTTAGAATGAACCTTGGGAGATGTGCCTTTCCCCTCCTGGTGTTGACACACTTATTTTCTCTCTCACTTTCCCTCCTGGCTTTAATTAAGCATCACAGCTGAAGAAGATTACCAAAGCAAATGACAAGAAGAGTTGTGCTGTCTTCTACCCATCCTTGAAGACGCGGGCCAGTCTGTCTTCCTCCATCAAGGCTATGCTCACTTCTTCTGCCTTGCTGATTCCCCACAGTGTTTACTCTCGTCCATGCCGTGTACAAGAGCTCTTCTCACATGTTGGGTTCTGCCATTTTATGTTAGTCTTCGCTCCTCAGTCAAAAGGAACCCTGTATCTTTCTACTTTGACGCCCTCTTGTCCACTTCTAGATTCATCCCTATCCAGATATTAGGACCTATTCCATCTCCAAAGGGCTCAACAACAGCCCACAGGCTTTCCTCTTAAGCTTCCCTTCCCTTTCACTCTAGGCCCTGGAGGCGTCACTTGTCTGCCTGGAATTCTATTATGTCAACATACAGCTGATGGCTTCAGATGCCTGCTCCTGCATCTCTCTGTGACTGGAGACTTTCAATAGGGCTACTCTGGCTCAGGACAGGCCAGAAGTGCCTGGGTATTAAGCATCCCCCAGGAGGACACTTGACAAATGAGTGATGGGAGAGGGTGTACAAATACCCCAGCCCCCTCGCCCCTCAGGTGAGCTATAGCTCAGAGGTGTGTTCTACAGTTTCCTCAGGCTCTCCTGTGGCGTGAAGTTCCAGTTGCTCATTATACAGCTAACTTAACAACACACTTTTTGTAGGCTGCCTTCCATTCCTGTATTAGGCCCCCACTTCCTGGCCAGTGTTGAAGGAAACTTCCAGGTAAACTGCTTGCCTTCAAATTCTCATCTCAGTGTCTGCTTCTAGAACGCCCACCTGAGATTGAGACGTTGTCTTAGAGCCCATTGCACACTCGCTGACCTCCCTCCACACGCTCCATTAAGCCAGCTTTAGCTGCCTCCTTCTCTTCAGAGCTCCCTGTCCTATGGTCAAGGTCCCACTCGGACCCCCACCTGTCGCCTTGTGCTTGCTCCCTGAAGTCTGATTTCCTACTTTCCTTCCCATCACACATAGCTTGGAAGAGTAGAGAGACTACAGTTGTTTCTCATGGACCAGCATCACCACAAGAGAAATAGATCTGGTGTGGTGTTGAAGGGGTGAGGAGACCTCAGTGGGAACGTGCTGGACAAACCTTGCTGAATGCACAGAAGCCGAGAGAGGAGTGCATTTGACCACGTGGATAGAGTTGTGCCTTCTTTTGCTCAAGAGAAATGTAGGCCCTGCAGAGATTCTCTGAGGAACCCATGAAAGGGTCCTTTCACCATTGGCCAGGCCAGTGAGTGAAAGACCCACAGCCCAGTGATGACTGCACTATCTTCTTGGCTTTCCTTACTCCAGGGCTTGGACCCTGCAGAGGGGGAGTGGAGAGGGGAAGGAAGAATAGGACTACCCACGTGCCTTCTCCACCACAGGGCTTCCAGCTCAAAGAACATTTCTGTAGCTGAAATGCCAACTTGATCCCCAGACTGTGAGACCTAACCTGTGCTAGGTCCACCCCTTTATCCCACTGTGGTTAGCAAAACAAAGGTTTCCCCCAAAGGTTCCACACCTTAGTGCCTGGAACTTGTGAACACATCACCTTACACGGATGGCAGAAGAGATGACGCAGATGTGATTAAGGTGATGCAGCTGGAGATGGAGAGAGAAGCCTGAATTATCCAGATGGGTCCTGTTTAATCACATAAATCCTTAAAAGCAGAGCACTCTTCCCAGCTGGGGAGAGATACACTGGAAGAAGGAGGAGTGATGTGAAGCATAAGTGGAACTTGACCCCCCACTGCTGGCTGTGAAGATGCAGAAAGGAGGTCATGAGCCAGGGGACATGGGTGGCCTCTAGAAGCTGGGGACAGCCCTCAGCTGACAAGAAGCAAGGAGTCTTGGTCCTACAACCCAAAGGAAATGAATTCCGTCGACAACCAAATGAGCAAGAAATGAATGCCCCCCCAGACCCCCCAGAAAGAAACACAGCCCTGCCCACACCTTAATTCTAGCCCAGTGAGCCGTGTTGAACTTCTGACTTAAAGAAGTTTAAGAAAATAAATTTGTGGTTCCATGAGCCACTGTTTACAGTTATTTGTTCTGGAAGCAATGAAAAATGAATACACTGACCATCTAAAGAGTTTTTCTCCCTGCTTGGGAGTCCTCTGAGAGGAGAAAGCAAACCTTTGCAAGTAGCTCCCTGAAGGTTGCTAATACAGGGAGATTAATACTTTACCAAATCACTTATTGCACTTCTGCTAATCAGGAAAAAGAGGGAGAGAACTTGGGTGCGTGATTTGAAACCAGTGGATCTGTTCTCAGTGTTTCCTCTAACTGGACAACACCAGGACATACACCTGGCTCTTCCTCTTTTCCCATTGTTCTCTTCTGCTTAATCTTATTGACCTCCTAGAAGCTGCATGTACATCTAGACTGTTGTTCAGGAAGGGTCTCTGGAAAGTTCCAGTTGATAAAAACAGTATTTGTTCAGTTTTTACCCTGCTGTTAAATCCACTCTCTAATTGGATAGAAAATCCCATCTCTTTATTGGATCCTGTAATTAATCCCAGATAATACACTGAACTGTTTTCTTCCTTCCAGAATTTCAAACCAGTGATTTTCCAGGCATCAAAGCAGAGTGGAGAGGCCTAATTAATTGATAGGACTGGCAATTATACTCCAATAAAGATGTTAAAAAAAAATCGATAGGACTGTGGTCACCTGTGCTGGGCTTGACACTGTGTCAGACTCAGTAAACAGCCTCCGTAAGAACAAACAGGGATGAACAATAACTGAAATGAAAACTACACTAGAAGGAATCAATAGCAGAATAACTGAGGCAGAAGAACGGGTAAGTGACCTGGAAGACAGAATGGTGGAATTCACTGCTGTGGAACAGAATAAAGAAAAAAGAGTGAAAAGAAATGAAGACAGCCTAAGAGACCTCTGGGACAACATTAAATGCAACAACATTCACATTATAGGGGTCCCAGAAGGAGAAGAGAGAGAGAAAGGACCAGAGGACCAGAGAAAATATTTGAAGAAATTATAGTTGAAAACTTCCCTAACATGGGAAAGGAAATATCCACCCAAGTCCAGGAAGCACAGCGAGTCCCATACAGGATAAAACCAAGGAGAGACATGCTGAGACACATAGTAATCAAATTGGCAAAAATTAAAGACAAAGAAAAATTATTGAAAGCAGCAAGGGAAGAATGAAAACTAACATACAAGGGAACTCCAATAAGGTTAACAGCTGATTTCTCAGCAGAAACTCTACAAGCCAGAAGGGAGTGGCATGATATACTTAAAGTGATGAAAGGGAAGAACCTACAACCAAGATTACTCTACCTGGCAAGGATCTCATTCAGATTTTATGGAGAAATCAAAAGCTTTACAGACAAGCAAAAGCTAAGAGAATTCAGCACCACCAAACCAGCTCTACAACAAATGCTAAAGAAGCTTCTCTAAGTGGGAAACACAAGAGAAGAAAAGGATGTACAAAAACAAACCCAAAACAATTAAGAAAATGGTCATATGAACATACATATCAATAATTACCTTAAACGTGAATGGATTAAATGCTTCAACCAAAAGACACAGGCTTGCTGAATGGATACAAAAACAAGACCCATATATATGCTGTCTACAAGAGACCCACTTCAGACCTAGGACACATACAGACTGAAAGTGAGGGGATGGAAAGATATATTCCATGCAAATGGAAATCAAAAGAAAGCTGGAGTAGCAATACTCATATCAGATAAAATAGACTTTAAAATAAAGAATGTTACAAGAGACAAGGAATGACACTACATAATGATCAAGGGCTCCATCCAAGAAGAATATATAACAATTATAAATATATATGCACCCAACATAGGAGCACCTCCATACATAAGGTAACTGCTAACAGCTATAAAAGAGGAAATCAACAGTAACGCAAAAATAGTGGGGGACTTTAACACTTCACTTACACCAATGGACAGGTCATCCAAAATGAAAATAACTAAGGAAACAGAAACTTTAAATGACACAATAGACCAGATACATTTAATTGATATATATAGGACATTCCATCCAAAAACAACAGATTACACTTTCTTTTCAAGTGAGCATGGAACATTCTCCAGGATAGATCACATCTTGGGTCACAAATCAAGCCTCAGTAAATTTAAGAAAACTGAAATCATATCAAGCATCTTTTCTCACAACACTATGAGATTAGAAAAGAATTACAGGGGAAAAAAACGTAAAAAACACAAGCATATGGAGGCTAAACAATACGTTACTAAATAACCAAGAGATCACTGAAGAAATCAAAGAGGAAATCAAAAAATACCTAGAGACAAATGACAATGAAAACACGACGATCCAAAACCTATGAGATGCAGCAAAAGTAGTTCTAAGAGGGAAGTTTATAGCTATACAAGCCTACCTCAAAAAACAAGAAAAATCTCAAATAAACAATCTAACCTTACACCTAAAGGAATCAGAGAAAGAAGAACAAACAAAACCCAAAGTTAGCAGAAGGAAAGAAATCATAAAGATCAGAGCAGAAATAAATGAAATAGAAACAAAGAAACAATAGCAAAGATCCATAAAACTAAAAGCTGGTTCTTTTAGAAGATAAACAAAATTGATAAACCACTAGCCAAACTCATCAAGAAAAAGAGGGAGAGGACTCAAATCAATAAAATTAGAAATGAAAAAGGAGAAGTTACAACAGACACCACAGAAATACAAAGCATCCTAAGAGACTACTATAAGCAACTGTATGCCAATAAAATGGACAATCTGGAAGAAATGGACAAATTCTTAGAAAGGTATAACTTCCAAGACTGAACCAGGAAGAAATAGAAAATATGAACAGACCAATCACAAGTAATGAAATTGAAACTGTGATTAAAAATCTTCCAATGAACAAAAGTTTAGGACCAGATGGCCTCACAGGTGAATTCTATCAAACATTTAGAGAAGAGCTAACACCCATCCTTCTCAAACTCTTCCAAAAAATTGTGGAGGAAGGAACACTCCCAAACTCAATCTATGAGGCCACCAGCACCCTGATACCAAAACCAGACAAAGATACTACAAAAAAAGAAAATTACAGACCAATATCACAGATGAATATAGATGCAAAATTCCTCAACAAAATACTAGCAAACAGAATCCAACAACACATTTAAAGGATCATACACCATGATCAAGTGGGATTTTTTCCAGGGATGCAAGGATTCTTCAATATATGCAAATCAATCAATGTGATACACCATATTAACAAATTGAAGAATAAAAACCATATGATCATCTCAATAGATGCAGGAAAAGCTTTTGACAAAATTCAACATCCATTTATGATAAAAACTCTCCAGAAAGTGGGCATAGAGGGAACCTACCTCAACATAATAAAGACCATATATGACAAACCCACAGCAAACATCACTCTCAATGGTGAAAAACTGAAAGCATTTCCTCTAAGATCAGGAACAACACAAGGATGTCCACTCTCACCACTATTATTCAACATAGTTTTGGAAGTCCTAGCCATGGCAATCAGAGAAGAAAAAGAAACAAAAGGAATACAAATTGGAAAAGAAGAAGTAAAACTGTCACTGTTTGCAGATGACATGATACTATACATAGAGAATCCTAAAGATGCCACCAGAAAACTATTAGAGCTAATCAATGAATTTGGTAAAGTTGCAGGATACAAAATTAATGCACAAAAATCTCTTGCATTCCTATACACTAATGATGAAAAATCTGAAAGGAAACACTCCCATTTACCATTGCAACAAACAGAATAAAATACCTAGGAATAAACCCACCTAGGGAGACAAAAGACCTGTATGCAGAAAACTATAAGACACTGATGAAAGAAATTAAAGATGATACCAACAGATGGAGAGATATACCATGTTCTTGGATTGGAAGAGTTAATATTGTGAAAATGACTATACTACACAAAGCAATCTACAAATTCAATGCAATCCCTATCAAATTACCAATGGCACTTTTTACGGAACTAGAACAAAAAATCTTAAAATTTGTATAGAGACACAAAAGACCCCGAATAGCCAAAGCAGTCATAAGGGAAAAAAACTGAGCTGAAGGAATCAGACTCCCTGATGTCAGACTATACTACAAAGCTACAGTAATCAAGACAATATGGTACTGGCACAAAAACAGAAATATAGATCAATGGAACAAGATAGGAAGCCCAGAGATAAACCCATGCACCTATGGTCAACTAATCTATGACAAAGGAGGCAAGGATATACAATGGAGAAAAGACAGTCTCTTCAATAAGTGGTGCTGGGAAAACTGGACAGCTACATGTAAAAGAATGAAATTAGAACACTCCCTAACACCATACACAAAAATAAACTCAAAATGGATTAGAGACCTAAATGTAAGACCGGACACTATAAAACTCTTATAGGAATACATGGGAAGGACACTCTTTGACATAAATCACAGCAATATCTTTTTTGATCCACATCCTAGAGTAATGGAAATTAAAAAAAAAATAAACAAATGGGACCTAATGAAACTTCAAAGCTTTTGCACAGCAAAGGAAACCATACACAAGACGAAAAGACAACCCTCAGAATGGGAGGAAATATTTTCAAACAAATCAATGGACAAAGGATTAATCTCCAAAATATATAAACAGCTCATGCAGCTCAATATTAAAAAAACAAACAACCCAATCCAAAAATGGGCAGAAGACCTAAACAGACATTTCTCCAAAGAAGACATACAGATGGCCAAGAAGCACATGAAAAGCTGCTCAACATCACTAATTATTAGAGAAATGCAAATCAAAACTACAATGAGGCATCACCTCACACCAGTTAGAATGGGCATCATCAGAAAATCTACAAACAACAAATGCTGGAGAGGGTGTGGAGAAAAGGGAACCCTCTTGCACTGTTGGGAATGTAAATTGATACAGCCACTATGGAGAACAGTATGGAGGTTCCTTAAAAAACTAAAAATAGAATTACCATATGATCCAGTAACCACACTACTGGGCATGTACCCAGAGAAAACCATAATTCAAAAAGACACATGTACCCCAATGTTCATTGCAGCACTATTTACAATAACCAGGTCATGGAAGCAACCTAAATGCCCATCAACAGATGAATGGATAAAGAAGATGTGGTACATATATACCATGGAATATTACTCAGCCATATAAAGGAACGAAATTGGGTCATTTGTTGAGACATGGATGGATCTAGAGACTGTCATATAGAGTGAAGTAAGTCAGAAAGAGAAAAACAAATATCGTATATTAACGCATATATGTGGAACCTAGAAAAATGGTACAGATGAACAGGTTTGCAGGGCAGAAATTGAGACACAGATGTAGAGAACAAACGTATGGATGCCAAGGGGGGAAAGTGGCAGGGGTGTGGGGGTGTGATGAATTGGGAGATTGGGATTGACATGTATATACTGAAGTGTATAAAACTGATGACTAATAAGAACCTGCTGTATAAAAAATAAATAAAAATTAAATTTAAATTTTAAAAAAGTATACGTGAAATCTCTATACTTTCCTTTTAATCGTGCTGTGAACCTAAAACTGCTCTAAAAAATAAAGTGTATTTTAAAAAAAATACATTACATGTTTGTAGAAAGGTGATTATAAGGAAACATATGAAAAATTAACCATGATTATTTCTGAATGGAAGGACTATATGATATTTTAGTCTAATTTGTGTTTTGCTGTATTTTTGAATTGTCAATTACTAATTGCTGCCTTAAAGAATTAAAAATAATATTATAGGGCTTCCCTGGTGGCACAGTGGTTGAAAGTCCACCTGCCGATGCAGGGGACACGGGTTCGTGCACCGGTCTGGGAAGATCCCACATGCCGCGGAGTGGCTAGGCCCGTGAGCCATGGCCGCTGAGCCTGCACGTCCAGAGCCTGTGCTCCGCAACGGGGGAGACCACAACAGTGAGAGGTCCACGTACAGCAAAAAAAAAAAAAAAAACCATAAAAAATAATATTATATTAAAATACATTCTGCCTCACTGTCGTACCAAATATACAAAATGATGAGAAGAGCATTAGACTAGAAGTCCAGAAACCCAATTTTTATCCCAGTTCTGCCATTAATATGCTCTGAGACGTTGAGCTTATGGTTTAAATTTTCTGGGCCTCAATTTCATTATTTGTAAAGTGGGGGAACTGAACAAATTTATATTTTTTAATCTTTATACTAAAATCCTCTCATACATTGAGATGAGTGGGACACTTTTAAACTAATGCTTACTGAGTCTTTCACAGATATATGTTTAAATAGTTGCATTCCATAAAATCAAGGTGATTCCACGAGCACCTGTTGTCCTTACGTGGAGGTGTTGTCTGTGAACTGCATTGGTGTGCGATGCAAAGCAAGTCTTCACACAGAGTAATTCTCCTCTCAAGACTTTCTGAAAGAGGTTACCTTGGTAACAAGAAATCAAACTCACCCACTTCATCTTAGGGGTCAAAACAAGGTTCTCAATGTAATCATTTCTACTCTTCAGGTACAAACTGAACCAACCTTCATGAGAATATTCAAATATTAGTAACAAGTACTTTTGTTCTCAAAGACACAGTGCTTTGAATTATTCTCTTATCATTTCGTATGAGCAGGTTTACTCACAGCATCAGAGTGCAGGAAAGTCTTTGAGGACACAGACATCACTCTTACTTCTTTAGTACTTTGCCACCCAACGGGATAGTAATGGCTACCATCTGTGGAATATTTAGTATATTCCAGGTACAGTACTGAATGCTATATTTGTGGAGCATCTCTCTAGTTCCTAAAACAACACAAGGTGTATCAGTGAGCTTTTGCTGTGTAACAAACACTCCAAACTTGTTGGCCTAAAACAAAAAACCATTTATTTAGCTCATGATTCTGTAGCTTGGAAATTCAGGATAGGCTTAGCCAAAAGTATATTCTGGCCTGAGATGGGCTTACTCATGTGTCTGAAATCAACAGCTAAATTGTTGATTTAGCTAAGTTGACTGGTCTAGCGTAGCCTCATTTGGAATGGCTCTTTTCTGTTCTATGTGGTCTCTCATCATTCAGCAGGCTAACTTGGGGTTATTTGCATCACCATTGCAAAGTTCTAAAAGTGACAAGAGATTGTGCCCTAATGTGCAAGCATTTTTCAATCTTCTGCAGTATACTTGCTAATGTTCCACCGGCCAAAGTAAGTCACATGGCCAAGCTCAGAGTCAGTGTGGGAGGGGACACCCAAGGCCATGGGTAAGGGAGCTGTTATTGCAACAATTTACCACACAGATGGTTTGATAATAGGTCCTTGATAAATGGTAGACCAACAAGAGCCATAGGATTAATTCAGTGCATGTGGTCAGAGGGGTAGAAAGCATGCAGTCACAGGAAGCAAGAAGAGGAGCAACAGTGAAGCACTTATCTGGGTAATCTTACCCAAGGGATGCTGCTCTCTTGAGATGACCATTTGTCCCAGTTTAAGTCTGTTGTCCTGGTGGAAACATTAAGAGCCCTCTCGTTCATTTTCAGAAGTTTCCTAGTTTGCATGAAAGACTATCCTTATCCCTCTACCTCCTTAGCACCTTGGACAGTTCTTATCCACCCCTGTAGATGGAAGGATCTGACAGCACTGATGTTTCTCCTTTGGCTTCTACCCGATAACCTCACTGATCAAGAACAACTAGCATTAACTATTCGGGGTGCATTTCTAGGAATCTCAGACCCAAGAGGCAGTAGAGATTAGATAACTCCCTGCCATGAGTTCATAGATGAGGAAGCTATAATAAGATTAGCAACCAAGCTTCTGAATCCAGGGGTCTTTTCCTGCCAGCACTTCCACCAAGGAAATTCCAGCCCTGAATACTCCCTTGTATGTGATTCCTGCCTCCCCCTCTCACAGTAATCAAGGGTTGCTGCAGAACTATACAGAACCTCTCCTTTCTTTCCTTTTTATACCAGGAGCACACTGTGTTCACCATATAGCCTCCTACTCACTTCACGGAACTGACAAGGGAAAACAGTGTGCTGGGGCACCAGAGCACAACACAGGCAAGTGACTTGAACAGGGGTGAAGTCTGGGACAAGCTCGCACTGGGCACCTTCCTGCCCTCCCTTCAGGTTCTCTGCTCAAGTTTCTGAAGGCTCAAGGCCAGAGCTGGCAGCACCTGTCTGGGGAGACCCAGCCAGTCTCCCACCTGCACAGGCAGCCCTGATGAATCAGTCGAGAGAATGTTATCGTGAAACACTGGCATGCTGTGGCTGAATGGCTTTTCATCAACCGTCTGGGATCCCCTCTCAGGGCCTGGAGAAAACAAAGCCACAGGAATCAGGCTGTATTCAAAGCACTGAGTAGGTGTCAAAGGCAGCATCAATCCAGACAACTGGAAACTCACTTTAAATAAAGACACAATTTTATACTACTAGTAATCCTACCTTGGCAACATGGGACCCCCCCACTCCACTCCCTCAATAGAGATCATTTAATTTCCTCCATTAAAGGGAAGTGCAGAAAGATGACTGTTTCAATAAATGCAGCATTCTCCTGCTTAGCTCTGGGTTTGGAGGGGACCTGGAAGATCCTCTTACACTCTGATCATCTCTCAAGATTTCTGCCAACATTCCCCCAGAAGGTGGCTGCCAGCTCAGCCCCTGAGAACTGGCTGACTTGGCGTATGAGAGCTGGAGACGGTTAGCCAGTTCCCTGTCCAGCCCGCACATTTTATACTCACAGAAACACAGAATCAGAAATTTTATGAGACCTACCCAAATTACATTATATGCTATTTCATCATTTTACTACCTCTTCCAGAGAATTGTTGAGATGACTATCAGATCAATTGAGTTAACAAGTAATTATTGAGTGCCCATAACATACTCACTGCCGGGAATGGCCCTGGAAGATGAGGAAAGGGTCCAGGAAACTGGCTTTCTGGGCTCCTGCCCCAGCACCATCTCTAACAATGACGTGACCCCTAACATCCTTTCCTCCTGCCAGTTCTACCCAACAAATGTGTCTCTGGTCTGCCCTTCCTATGTCCTGGCACTTACCCTCCAACCTGGACCGCCAAACCTCAACAGCCTCTGTCCAGTCTTCTCGCCCCTATTACTGTTCCCTCAAGTCACCATCCACACTGCTGCCTGAATGAGCCTCCCTAAAAACCTCAGGGGATGTGTCCCTGCCCTGACCAAGCACTTCCATAGCTATTTAAATTCAAACTCCTGCCCAACTGTGAATTTCCCCTTGAGGTGGATTATGCCTACTTACCCGCCTTTCTCTTTTAGGGTTGAGCCATAATACATGAGTTCCCAGACATGCGACTCCTTCCTGGTCCCACCCTTTGTGTTGTTGGTGCTTTGGTTGGAAATCTCTCTCCATTCATCTACCTGGGGGACAGCTACCTAACTTCACAGAAGGGTGTCTCATCCCCTGTGAAAGGTCAAGAGGCCAAACCTGGGATGGGAAGCCAGTATGGGAAGAGGGGTGAGGGGTACAGTGGAAGAAAACCTGCAGTGGTCTTGGTCTTCTTTGCATCACAACAGAGTGGGACTTTGAGTGCTGTCAGGCCACCAGCAGGGCTTTGACTAGTGAAATGCTTGTTTAGTCATTCGTGGGTCCTCTCTCATCTCCTTTCTTATAGTGTGTCAGCATTCATCACAGGTCATTCCAGGCACTGGGCTTCATAGAACTGATAACTCGTGTGTGTGTGTGTGTGTGTGTGTGTGTGTGTGTGTGTGTGTGTGTGTACGCTCTAAATTCCATAGCCTGACAACCTAGATTCATCAACTAGCATAAAATCCCTTGAAACGCCCTGGCTTCAAAGAACACCATGTAACTATTTTCCAAAGGGTTTTCTTTGACAGTGTTTATCATTAGGCTCTTTAAATGACTGTTTTCCAGTCTCCTGGGTACCTTCTTACACAGAGAAGAGCAAGAAGGTAATTAAAGTAGGTCCCTATACATGAGTAAGGAGAAGGAGTATTCCGCTCGGTGAGGTGGGTTTCTCGCTCCCAATTCTCTTCAGGGGACGCTCGATGGCACTGCAGGTTAAGTCATTTCAAGAACTGTGATGCTCCCATGTTATGAGCAGAGCTGAGCCGTTTCTGTAATTACCTTTTGGGTCACTGGGGGCCCGGGAAGGGAAAAACATACCTCTCCAGCAAGTGCAATTATAAAATAAATCAGCATGCGTGTAAATTAAATGCTACCTGGGTCTTATTATTAGTTCCAGAGCTGGCTTCTTCCCTGGTGCTCTCATTTCTTAGGAAAGCATACAGTGTAGCAATTGGGAGGCTGCCCCAAATTCTCATTCTGGAGGCTTGTGGGAGGAGAGGTTTCTCTCCCAGAGCACATTGTAGCACTTTTTTCATGCTCCTAGAAGGTTAGGTACTGACCCCAGAGCTCACACCTTCCTAACCCTGAGGTTTGCTTCTTAGTGATACTGACAGAAAGGATGCTTTTGAATGGCCCCAGATATTTGGTCAGACATTTTTCTGCGTGTTTCTGGATGAGATTAACATTTAAGTCATAGACTGAGTGAAGCAGATTGCCCACCTTGATGTGGTGGGCCGCATTCCAATCAGTTGAAGGCCTAAATAGAACAAAAAAGTGGAGCCTCCCCTGAGTACGAGAGAATTTTTCCCGCCTTCAGCCTCAGACTGAGACATTGGCTCTTTCTGGGTCTCAAGCCTGCTGGTCTTTGGACGGGAACCACACTCTCACCTCCCCTGGGTCTCCAGCTTGGTGACTCACCCTGCAGATCTTGGGGCCTGCCTGTCTTCATAATCACAGAAGCCAATTCCTTATAACAAATATTTCTCATCTCTCACCACCCCACCCCTCAAATCTCTCTGATTTTCAATCTGAGCAAACGGTAAATTCAGAATTACCATTTACTGAGCTGAGAAAGCCTGGGAGGAACAATTTTGAGGCAGTAGGAGACCAGGAGGCCAACTTTGAGCATTAAGTTTGAGGTGTCTATTATTCATCCAAGTGTAGAGATCAAGTGAGCAGTGCGATTTAGAGTGCTGGGTGAGGTCCAGGCTGGAGGTAAAGTGTTACAGTCTGCAGCATAAAACATTTTATTAAAGCTAAGCAACTAAGTGAAATCATCAAGGGAGTGAGGGTAGATGGAAAAGTTGTGCCCACGATACAATACAATAATTCGAAAAGAACATGAGGAAAGTGCTCAGACAAAGCTGTAACCTTTCAGAAATGGGCTGGGGAGCCACAGGAATGAGTAGAGTCATCCCAAATCACCAACGGATAAGACTGGCCCTGAGCAGGTATGATTATTCCCATGTGACACAGAAGTGGAATCCAGGGACCATAGGAACTATGGCCATAAAGCATTAATAAAAGGATCCAAGTGGCTGAATGGCAATATTAGGCTGATCTGCCAATTTTAGGCAAGTTTCCTTTCCTCTGATTATCTATTGCCATGTAAGAAGCCACCCCAAAACTTAGTGGCTTTAGAAAAACACCCCAGCATTTATTTTTCTTATGAACCTGCAATCTGGCTATGGCTAGGTGAGCACGGCTCATCTCTGCCCTGCACATCATCAGCTGGGGAGGCTGAAAGCCCAGGGCTAGAATCATCTGAAGGTTCGTCTACTCACATGACTGGTGGTGACACTGGTGGGTAGTGGCTGGGACCGTAGCTGGAGCTGTTGTCCAGAACTCCTGCTGATGGCCTTGCCCAGAGGCCTGTACTTCCTTCCAGCGTGGTGGCAAAAGGGTGAGTATCCCAAAAGAGCAAGGGCCAGGTGGAAGCTGGAAGCTTTCTATGATGTAGCTTCGGAAGTTACACAGCATCACTTTCACAACACTCTATCTATTAAAGCAGTAACGAAAAACCACACAGATTCAAGAGGAGGGAAAATGGACTCCCACTTCCTGATGGGGGTGTGGCGAAGCTCTGGAAGACCCTGTGGAACCGGAGCTCTTGCTGTGGCCATTTATGGAAAATAAAATCTGCGGTACATCCTGCGGAATTTGCCACAGTTCGGGGTTGGCTCTCAAAACTGGAAAATCCATCACTTGGTGGCTTCTTATATCAAAATACTGATGAATAAGACTGGAATGCCCATTTATTATTTATAACGAGAAGAAAATGTCATTGCTATAGGACCACTCAGATTCTTTTTGCCTCTATACACCTGGTGAGGATGGAATCAGAACACAGGAGTGAGGGATTTGGGTGGATGACTTGAGGGGCAGCAGGTTAAAACGGGACTGGTCTTGTCAAAGGGACATGAATTATGATATCCACGGACTGAGGCTTCCGGGCTCTCTCCCAGTGCTTCTCTTTGTCACTCCTCCTGCTGTAGCTTCCTTGGCTAGCCAACTGCTCCCTTGACTGGGATATTTTCTTTGGGTATGCCTGTCCACTCAGTCTTACCAGTCTAGGTTTGCTGAGGGGAGCCTTTCTACTCCTATAAATGCAACTTTCCACATTTTTTTTCTGATTGGCCATGTCTTGGTCTAAGAGCATATCCCTGAGAAAGCAACCTTAATTCTTTTATTTCCTACTTCTTGTGGGAGGGAGGAGTTCACCTACTTACAGTAGCCTAGGTGAGGGATGGTGGCTGGGCTAAGGTGATGTTGGTTGAATAGTGAGAGAAAGTTTGTGTTGGGATATAATTTGGAGGTCGAGCTGTCAGGATTTGCTGACTGAGTGTGGAGGAAGCAGTTCTGCGAGAGGAATAAAGGAATCCAGGATGGTATAGTAAACTCTGTCAGCGCTCCACGCAAACCCCTCCACCAGATCAGTGTACCCATCCCCCAGCTGAGCTCTTAGCTGCCTCCTTCTCTGGAAAATTCACCTCAGGCAGTGGAAATACTGGGGTAGGAGGGGGAAGCTTGTAACCAATGACTCACTGACTGGAATAACAAAGCCCAGCTCCTTGCTTCACAGTGGCCAACACTGTTGCCATTCGTGTTCCAAGCTCCCCGTGGCATCAGGCTAGACTCCAGCAGAACCTACACCTGCCAGGTGTCTTCTCCTGCCCTTACAGCTTCCCTTACACCTTTACAGGTTTTTTTCCTATGAGCTTTCTCACAGTATGTCACGTACACAAGAATCTCCAACTCAGGCTCTGCTTTTAAGGAACCCGACCTAAGACAGGTAACTCTAAAGCTTTTGATTTGAGTAACTAAGTAACTTCTGGTGACATTTACTGAAATGGGGAACCCCAGGGGTAAAAAGGTTTGAGAGGAAAAATGAAGAGTTCAGTTTGTATTTGTTAGGTTTAAGATGCCTTAAATTGGACATCCATTGGAGATTCCAAGTAGGTGGATACCAAAATCTGTGGTTCAAAGGAGAGGTCTGGGCTGTAGACTTGAGGATCAAGTAAAAGTATACAATTTAGACTGGAGGGTGAGGGAATGCTTCTCTAAAGAAGTGATATTAATTCATGACTTAAAGTATAAGCAGGAATTAGTGAGGCTATAAGTAAAAGGAAGAGCCTTCCAGGCAGAGGGTATGAAGCCTCTGAGTCATTTTTTATTGATGTCAGAGGCAGGAAACTGCCCAAGTCACTGATTCCAGATGCATTGCTTACCCTTTGTCAGAGTAAGTAAAATTTCTTTGAAGCTGATGAATTTAGGAGTATTTATTGCTAAGTGGCAGCCTCAACATTTTGTCTGTTGTTTTTTAGGCAGACTCTCTCTTCACCAGTAGGCAAAATTCATTAGAAAGCCTTACCCAGAAAAAGACATGCATGTCACAGAGTTTGCTATTTTGTGCTCAAAGGTAACCGTGGAAAATGTGGAGACCATTGTTCACAGGAAGAAAGGAGGATTAGGGGTCAGGGGCCAGCTGCAGGGACCTAGGGAGATACAATTTTTTATTGAAGTGTAGTTGATTGACCATATTATATTAGTTTCACGTATACAGCATAGTGAGTCCATATTTTTATAGGTTATACTCCATTAAAAGTTATTATAAGATAATGGCTATAATTCCCTGTGCTATACAATATAGCCTTGTTGTTTATCCATTTTATACACAGTGGTTGATATCTCTTGATCCCATACCCCTAATTTGCCCTTCCTTTATTCCAAAGCTACTTTTAAAAGAAATTCAACAGTGAGAGAATTAAAAGGAAGTGAAAGTGAGCAAGAAAGACAAATACTGCCATCAGGTAAACACTTAGAAAGGAAGAGTGCTGATGCAGAAAACAAATATTGACTGAATTGGAGAGAGTATTGAGTGCGGAGAGCAAACATTCCTAGGATAAAAGCTGGACAGAACCAAACCTGTGAGAAGAAAGATTCCAAATGCAATAAACAGGGCCAGCCAGCCCTGAATTGGAGCTGAGGGACACGGACCCAGGCAGGAGTCCGGGAGTATCATGACAGAGAGGATTTCTGACTCTGACTCCACATGAGGGGCAGTTAGCATGGTCACAGGCTCACTGCAGAGCCCAAGAGCTGATCTCCTCTGTAGAGGAAAGGGGACTGGTTACATAAACAGAAGGATTACCCCTGGCCCATCAACAAGGGAGAAGCTGGCTCTCCATGTAAAGGAGAGAAGCCCCCAGGGAGGACAAGTCTTTGCAGAGCCCAGGGCTGTGGCCTTTGCCCATAGGACTAATGAAGTGATATGTAATCAAGCGTTCTTGCTGCAAACAGGAATGTTAAGAACCTGGGTTATTTTTATGTTTGGTGCAATGGCAATTAACGGCCCAAAGGAAAAACAACAGAGACTCAAAGGACAGCTTAGCTGAGAACACACTAAATAAAAAGTGGCTCAAGCTTCCCTCAAACCCCTCCCTTTGCCAATAAAATAAAACTGGAGAATCAGGCAAGTCCATACAGGAGTTGCTCAATGCTCTGATCCATTGGTGGGTTTGCTGTTATAAAAGAAAGGAAGATGGCAGCAAGGAAGCGATGGCGGTTGGCCTGTCGTGTGAACTTGGGTGCATCTCTGAGCTCCTACAGAGCTTTCGCTTTTGCTTTTGAGAAATGAGTAAGGACTATTTTATCTCTAGGTTCTTTTCTGGATCTAAAATGGTTGGATTCCAGATATCGTTTCACTTGGGTGATGGCACATGTCTGAGAGTTTAACCAGGGAACTCAGGAAGTGAGTGACGGATAGGAGATAAAGAAAGGACATCAGCAGAGGATGTACACAGAGTGCTGATGTGGGCTGTATACGAAGCCCCCACTTCACGGAGTCTTTCCCAACATCTATGCCTCACAGGCGATCTCTTATTTCTGTGTCTGCTGAGACATGGAGAGATTTTTAAAAGTTACTCTACCCATGAAAGGTTCTCATTTATCAGAGGCCAAAAATCAATGAGTAGAATAGAAAATAAAACAGTAATGTCAATACTTCTTCCTTTGCTTGAAGTCCTGGAGAGTTAAGTCAACAAGATGTTCATGGTTGGATCACAGAGGATTCCCAGGGTCTCCTTTTATGCACATAAACAGAATAAAGTCCCTACCTCATAAGTAGGTCCAAAGAAAACTAAATTTTCTTTGAATTGGAAGAACCTATTGTTTACCATTGTCTGTTGTATGTCATCATTTTTTTTCAGTATTCAGTGCAAAGGCAATTAAAGGCACAATAAACTTAAACAAAACTAGTTAAAGAAGGCGGCAACCTTCCATATATACAAGTATATTATTTCTTCTTCCACAATGCAGCCTTCAAAAAAGTCAGGGAAGCCCACTGGATGTCATTTGGTTTATTGGATTCCTATGGTTTTTATAAGTGAAACTGTAATCAGGCTTTGATGAGTAACAAAGCTTCCTATTTAAAGCATGTTCAGACTTCCCTGGTGGCGCAGTGGTTAAGAATCCACCTGCCAATGCAGGGGACACGGGTTCAATCCCTGGTCCAGGAAGACCCCACATGCCCGTGAGCCACAACTACTGAGCCCACGCGCCGCAACTACTGAAGCCCATGCACCTAGAGCCCGTGCTCCGCAACAAGAGAAGCCACCACAATGAGAAGCCCACGCACTGCAACAAAGAGTAGCCCCTGCTTGCTACAACTAGAGAAACCCCACGTGCAGCAACAAAGACCCAACGCAGCCAAAAAAAAAAAAAAAAAAAAAAGAATGTTCTGTCTGAGCACATTAGGGTTTAAATTGGATACCCTAAATTAAATTTATAAAAATATATGTGTATAAAAATACACACATGTATTTTTATAAAACTTATGATTTACTTACTAAATTTCCAAAATAGTCTCAATAATATCTGTTTAAAGTATTAGGAAAGTACTAGAAAATGTTAGAAAAATACTAAAATAAATTATTAGTACAGTTTGGTGAGTAAGTTCATTGTATTGGTTGACATTGTAGATTCATATATGCATACTGCAGTTAAGTATTTATTTTTTTAAAAAAACTTGCAGCATGTTTTAGCCTAACACAACTTCTCCCCAAGAGCACAACCCTGACCTTGCCTGAGAAATATCGTACCTGCAGAACCTAAAACCTCTGACATTAAAGAGTGTGGAAGTTGTTTCTCCTATTCTTACAGGAAACATCTGGACAAACTGAAATCATAGACTTTTCTTGGATCCATAAGAGAACTGAATTTGCAGGGAAAATCGACCACCCCAAAATCTGGAGAGGAAAGGCAACGCTGAGAATCATGGCTGAGACTTTCTTGGAGTGGAAGCCAGGAGCCATGAACTGGCTGAGTGTTCGATACACTTACATGGCAATTTTGATGAATTTCTGGAGGCTGAGTGTGGACAGCATGAGAGGGAGGAAATCCGGGGAGCTGCCATCTGCGTGGGCCCTTACATTGGTGCAGGCTTTACTTGCAGGAACCCACCATGTTCTACGTTAAAGATCTGATAAAGACCCTATTGTGAATCTGGAAGGGGGAGGGAAAAAGAAATCTGTGTGGAAGGTGCCCAGAGCTTTCTCCGTAACAAATGCCTACCCTCCGGGGGAGGACTTAACCAGAGCCTTGTCTCAGAGCTGTGGGGGAAGGGTATCCCTCCCACACCAGCCTCTCCCCCGCGCCCCCCCCCCCCCCAGCTTCCTATCTTGCTTCAGTAGGAGGAAGTTCTATAGGACAAAACACACGTGAAGGTCACAGTCCAGAGACACAGGCCCACTGTGTGACTGAGGTGTAACTGGAAGATTACAGAATGCTCCTCATCCCCAAACCTGCCATCATACTAGCTGGACTCTAGTATAACAACAGTGAAGTACAGCTGGAAGAGTTGTAAGACACAGACTTTCTCTGATGGGGAGCAATTACAAGAAGCCCTAAGTCAAGAGGGAAGACAAAAACAAACAAACAAAAATGAGAAGAACTTGAAGCTTCTGACTCTATAGCTATAGTAAACATTAAACAAAACCCAGGTCCTAATTAGAGTCACATAAATCCTCACACTACAGGGCTATTTACTTAGTTCCTATTACCTAATACGATATGTCCATCAATTAACAAAAGACTACAAGGCTTTCCAAAAAAGTGAGAAAAGCACAGTCTGAAAAGACAAACTGAGCGTCAGAACCAGACTCGGATATGACATAGAGTTTGGAATTATCAGGCAGGGAATTAAAAATAACTTTGATAAATATGTAAAGGAATCTAACGGAAAAAGTAGACAAGATCAGATGCAAGAATAGATTGATAGGATAAGCAGAGAGAGGGAAATTCTAAGAAATAATCAAAAGGAATTGCTGGAAATAAAAATACTGCTGACTTGGCAAGGCGAAGGGTAATTTAGCTTGAAGATAGGTCAATACAAACTTCCCAAACTGAAATGCAAAGAGAAAAAAGAATGATAAACACAGGACAGAACATTCAACAACTGTGGGGCAATTTCAAACGATGTAATATATCTATAATTGAAATACTAGAAGGAGAAAAAAGAAACAGAAGAGCACAAAAAGATATTTAAAGTAATAATAGCTGAGAATTTTCCAAAATTAATGACATACACCAATCCACAGATCTAAGAAGCTCAGAGATCATCAAGCAGAATAAATACCAAAAAGCAAAAACAAAATAAAAAATTCTTATACCTAGGTATAGAAAACTGTTACAAGCATGGTTGATGTTAAACCAAATACATCAAAATCTCTTTAAATGAGTGGTCTAAATATACCAACTAAAAGATAGAGATGGTCAGATAAAAAACAGGACCCAACTATATATTGTCTACGCAAATCTCCTTTAAATATAAGGACTCTGGTAGGTTAAAAGTAGAGTTGGAAAAATATATACCATGTTAACACTAATCAAAAGACAACTGGAGTAGCTATATTAATTTCAAACAAAGCAGACTTCATAACAAGGAAAATTGCTAAGGATAAAGAGTGTAACTACATGATGATAAATGGGTCAGTCCTCCAAGGGGATATAACAATCCTAAACGTATATGCACCTAACAAAAGAAAATCAAAATACATGAAGCAAAAAACTGATATGACTGAAGGAGAAATAGACAACTCCACTATTAAACTTGGAGACTTTAACACTCATGTCAGTAATTGATAGATTATACTCAGGAAATCGATAAAGATATAGTTTACCTCACCAGTAGTATCAATCAGCATGACCTGGTCAGCATTTATAAACTGTGTACCACATCCAACAATAGCAGAATACATGTTCTTCTCAAGCTCATATGGGAAATTCTCAAACATAGACCACATTATTAGTCACAAAACACACCTTAACCTGATTGTGGTAATCATTTCACAAAGTATACATTATCAGATCATCATGTTGTACACTTTAAATATATATAATTTTATTTGTCAATTATACTTCAATAAACCTAGAGAGAAAAAAAAAAAAAGGTAGAGCCTAATTCTCCATTCCTTAGAGTGGGCTGTGCAGTGACTTTCTCCCAAAGAGTACAGTAGGGAAAGGTTGAAAAAGAAGGGTAGGGCTTCCCTGGTGGCGCAGTGGTTGAGAGCCCACCTGCCGATGCAGGGGACATGGGTTCGTGCCCCAGTCCGGGAAGATCCCACATGCCGCGGGGCGGCTGGGCCCGTGAGCCATGGCCGCTGAGCCTGCGTGGCCTGTGGTCCGCAACCGGAGAGGCCACGACAGTGAGAGGCCCGCATACCGCAAAAAAAAAAAAAAAAAGAAAGAAAAAGAAGGGTAAGTTTTCAGTGGAGAGACCTGACAAAGTTATCTCACCCTAGATGATTAAAGTTAACATCAACAGTGATAAATCACATTGATGGTATGTACCCTTGACATGATATGATGAGAATGGTACCTTACCTTGGCGGTTTTCCTCCCCCAAAACATTATCCTAGTTTAATCATTAGAAAAACATTGGAAAAATCCCAAGAGTGGGACATTTTACCAAATACCTGAAAACTTTAAAGGTTTTCGAAAACAAAGAAAGGCTAAGAAACTGTCACAGCCAAGAGGAGCTAAAGGCGACATGAAAACCAAATGTAATGTGGGGTCCTGGATGGAATCCTGGAACCAAAAAAAGGACATTAGATAAAAACTGAGGAAATCTGAATAAAGTATAGGCTTCAGTGAATAAGTGTCAATATTGGTTCATTAATCATGACAAATGTACCATAATAATGTTAGATGTTTATAATGAGGAAAACTGAGTGTGAGGTGTACACAAACTCTGTCCTATCTTTGCAATAAATCTGGAACTGTATGATACTGTAATGGTGGATACTTGTCATCACACATTTTCCAAAACCCATAGAATGTACAACACAGAGTGTGCCCTAATGTAAACGCTGGACTCTAGTTAGGAACAGTGCATCAATATTGACCCTTGATTGTAACACATGTGGGAGATTTTAATCACATGGGACATTGGTTGGGGATGAGAGGTCCATGGGAACTCTCTGTACTTTGCACTCAATTTTTTTCTGTAAACCTAAAACTGTATCCAAAGAAGTCTATTAATTAAAAAAATACACAAAAAAGAAAAAGCTAATAAATCTAAAAAATTTTTAAGCCTCCAAACTTGCAGCTAGAAGAATTTACTACTGAAAATTGAATAGACGGGGGAAAGAAACCTAGAAAGTACTTTACAAATAACTGGAGAAAAGGCTCAGCTGGCTGAAGTTTCTCTAGCTCCAGAAAAAAGTTTAGCAATGAGAGTCTGCATGGCCAAAGAGTGTGCATGTTGGGGCATCTCAGGATAGAAGAAGGCTCCCTGTGACCACCTGAGTTGCTGGCTCTGTTATTTCCTCTCCCCAGACCCTCTCCTCAAACAAAGTGGTGTTCTGCTGATTCATGGTTTTGCACCACCAAGCAAAAGAAGTCATCCATTTTTCTGTCCAAACACACACCACCTGGGATTTTAGATCCATTAAGCTCTTCCAAATGATTGGTAATGGAAAGCCTCGCAGCTTCATTAGCAGAGGCAAATATTTGACTTCATGAAGGATCAATGTCCTGTTGATTCCAACTGAAAGAGGCCTGAGACACGGGGCCGGCTGGTGATGCCCCACAAGAGAAGATCAGTCTGACACTTAACACCGCCCTGACGCTTTTGGATAAAAAGGACAACTGTCTCGTTTCTCACAGGTCCTGATGGCTCCTGCCAGGCAATTATTTCTGCACACCAATTTATCCCACACTTAATGCTTAAGGCAAACATTTTATTTTGCCCAGACATTTGGAGAGGGTTTGCCTGGACGGTTATCGTCTGATTCACGTGGCATCAGCTGGGACAGCAGGACTGAAGGATCCATGCCCAGGATGCCTTCTTTACCCACATATCCAGTGTCCTGGGGCTCCTTGGCCTCTTTCCTTTTTCACGTGGTGCATCATCTTCCCAGGCCTCTTCATGTGGCTTGGGCTTCTCACAGCATGGTAGTCTTGGGGGCCGTACTTGAACTTCTTCCATGGATCTGGCTTTCCTTGAAAGACAAGTCTTAAAGTGTGTTCTATGAGACAGAAAGTGGAAGCTGCCGGTCTCTTATGGGCCAGGCCTGGAGACAACTTGTGTCATTTCTGTCACATTCTGTTAGGCAAAGCGGTTCCAGAGCCTGCCCACATAGGAGGGTTGGGGGCATCGACCCCCCCTCTTCATGGGAAGAATGTCAGAGAACGAGTCGCCATCACTAGTCAGCCACATAGCTTCCAGCACCCTACCTAGCTGGAAGGACGGCAGTGTCTAGTCTAAGCTGGCCCATATCCTATGAACCAAAATAAAGACCAGGCATAAACAAACTTCTGGGGGGATACAATTTTCTTTTAGGTGCATCCTGTCACGTGATCATCAAAGTGTGGACAAAACTGAGTAACAATTAAAATGATCTAAAAGGATGATGGGAAAAATACCGTTGCTGCTTCATGACAAGACCCGTATCCTGCGTTTATTTTCATTTTGTATTTTGCTGTATCTAGACATCACTTAGTGGCAAGCAAGTAGGATGCCTTCATGATGATGAATGTCCAGAGTAAGTTGCCTTGTCGTTAGTTTTGTTACCATCCCTATGTCAAAGTGTGGGAAAATTTTTGAAATGTTCTAGAAACTGTCATTCACTGCTATGTAGGAATCTTAGAGCCGTGAGTGATGCGTATACCATTTAGTACACATTCCCTTATTTTACATTTGACAGAACTGTGGCCAGAGTGGTAAGTCGCCTCGTCCAGGGTCCACAGTGATTCGGTGCATTAGCCAGAACCAATATGAGGCAGCCAGCTGGGTGCTCTGTCATCACGTCGTGCACTGTGGGAAAAGGCAGGACCGGTTTCATAACAGGAATGCGGAAGAGCTTCTACTCACAATTCCTCAAAAACTACCACTGATGCCTGAAATTCTTCCCAAGGGGGGGTCATTTGATGTTATTCCTGGTAAAGAGTAATTATTACATTAAGTGAATGCCACTGTGTATAAGGGGAATGGGAGGGAGTTAAAACATAAAATTCCAAGGTTTGGTGTAGAACTGTTTCTTAGCCAGGTCTGCCCTCTTGTCGGCAACGGCCAGGAACAAAATAAAGAACATGGGAGATTCTGTGATGTGGATATGGCAGGGGATGTCAAAAGGAGTACCTTTACAGAGAACAGGGAAGATTGGGAGAAGGACGGGCCATGACGACCCTTTTTGGCTTTCCCATGTGGCTGAGGACCATAGTTAAAAGGACATATCCCCTGAAGAAATGAGAAAGAAATACCCATCCTTTCGGCCTCAGCTCAGAGCCCTGGAAGTGCAGATAGAAACAAGTGTCAGTTAAAAAAAAACCAAGAGAAAAACAAGATGAACAACTGTTAGCTGTAAATTGAAAAATAATTCCAGCCTAGATGCAGCCTAGCTGTTACTGTATATATCAGACTGTATCATGTGATTTAAAAAAATTAGCCATGTCTTGTCTGTCTTTTTTGCCGGTACAGAAATGCTGCATGCCACAGATGTTTCCATAGAAAGATGTCAAACCTGAAATGACAGTGCTGGCAATCAAAGACATTGTACATCAGAGAATGCAAAATGCAGCAAATCACCATCTCCCAGCAGAAAATTCCCTCTGATTGCAGCACCCAGCCGGCTCCGTCCCAACTGTCAAATCTTACAGATGTGACATCGTATCATAGGCGACCCAGTTTCCTGGGAGCCGAGTGCTGCCCTGGACCATATGAAAGACACACAGCTGAGAGTCAGGTGATTCAGACTACCACAGCCATAAAATATATGAGCATCCACAAAGAGTAAACCTCCTTATATGAAGTATCAGCTTAGCCTCATTAAAAGGAGTTCTAGTTTGAACTTGCTGTGGAGGTAACACATCCCTTGCCTCTTGGAGACTCAGTTGAATGTGGGTACAATTTGGATATCCCCACGTGCCTTACTTTATCATACCATAAAGACATCTGGGGACAAATATCCAAAATGATATCTAGAAACCCCCAGGACAAAGGATTTGAGAACTGTGGAGCTGAAGAAGACTTTAGAAATACACTGATCCAAAGTCCATATTAAATATACTCAACTTTGATTCAGTTTAACATAGATTCCCCTACTACCAACTTCAGTGTCCCAGTCAAGCTCTGGATACACGAAGATAAACAAAATACAGCCCAATGCCCTTAAGACATTTCCAGTGTACTAGAAAAGAGAGACAGGTGAATAGACAATTCGTATTCCACGTGATAATCTCTATACTCAAATACGCCTAAGAGGGATGGAAGCTTGGTAAGTGAAGCTAATCAAAGAGACTTCCTGCAGAAGGTGTCATTGGTTTTAAAGAACGAGTAAGAATAAGCCAGGTGGATGGGTGTCAGGGTGGTGAGGGTATTCCTGGCAGAGGGAATGGACCGTCTCACATATCACATGGCACAGGTATGGAATTGTCAGTAAGCAGACAGAGCTGTACCGGAGGATTGTGCCTGGCTGAAGTAAGCCTGCTGCAAAGTGCAAACCACTGCTAAGAAGCTGACTTTACTCTGAAAGAACAGGAGGAGTGAAACCCAAAGAGGTTCGTTGGCTAAGGCATTGTCAGCCGACTGAGGAAAAGGCTTCGGATTTGAGCCTTCAATGTGGGTAAAATTGTCTTAAATGAAGAAGGGCATTCTAGGGGTCACCTCCCAAAAAACAAGTTTCTTTTTCTCTTTCGGGAAAGCCTATGGAGCCTGTAGAAAGTGGATTTATTTTTGCTTGACGTACTAATTCCTTTTCCTTCTCACTGGCTCTGCTCATGCAAATGTCCTGTATTTGCTTGAATATTTGCTCTTTTTCTGCCTACCTAATCAATTCCGTCCTACCTACTTTTTCCATTACGCGTTTCCACATCTAGAAATACCCATTTTGCACTTTTATGCATTCATCCTCACTTTTTATCTCCAGAACTTAAAAAATATGACATTTTAACATGCGCTTCTGCTCTGGGACATCTAAAAAGGCAGGCTTCTCTCTCTTTGATCACATTTTCCTGTAACATTTTAAATGCATTTTTATTACAATATGAAACAAGGAATTCTGTTTTTCTGACAATAATCTAAGATGTGTTTGCTCATCACATCCTACTGCCTAATTTTGACTCTTTTGAAAAACTGATTTCAGTTATTACTACAGCATGATTGGAAAAAAGCTTAACCCATTACCTTTGAATTCCACGGCTTCTTGCTTGCATGTGGATTTTTGTCAGTTCTATTGGGCAGCCTCCCAGGGTGGAGAGCTGGGGGGCAGCGGATCTGCCAGGGGCAAAGGGAAGACACCCAGCACTCCAGGTGAAGAATATTATGACTCTAACATGAAACGGCAATTACTTTCATTGGACAACTATTTATGCACAACTTACAAAGCAACAACCAAATATACTTTGTTACCAATGAAACAGAAACAAGAAAATGCCCTGCAGAGATATTAAAACTTGAAAACCAGTTTAGTAAAAAGGGACTTGTCAGTTCTAGATGCTTGTATTCCCAGAACCATGTCTGTGTACCAGTTGCAGGGCAAATTAGCTCTTCCCATTTTATGAGGCACTGTGGTGTAATGGGAAGAGGCATGTGGGACTGAACCAAGTTTTCCTATCTATTAGGAGTATGATCTTGGACTAGTTACTTAATGACTCTAAGTCTTAGTTTCCTTGTCTGTAAACCAGGAATGAAAATAGCTTATCAAAAGTGTATAAAGGGTGTCTCATTTTTTCGTTCCTCTAGAAGCTAATATTTGGTGACTATAGTTAATAATACTGTACTGTATATTTGAACGTTGCTATGAAAGTAGATCTTAAAAGTTCTCATTACCAGGAAGAAGTTTTTATAACTAGGTAGGGTGACAAATTTTAACTAGACTTATCATGGTGATCGTTTTGCAAGGTGTGCAAATATTGAATCACTATATTGGACACCTGAAACTAATATAATGTTATATGTCAATTATACCTCAACAAATTTTTTGAAATGAGCCATAAAAACGGAAGCTAATCCTGAGACAAGGATTATCCGGATGAGGACCCCCAGAAACTTAGGGATGTGGGAAGTGAGATGGGGAAGGAAGTCAATCCGAAGAGCTTTAGAGAGCAGGATACAGTGAGGGCACCTGGGGCCTAAATCCTGCTGGGACTTCCAGGACACAAAGTAGAACATGCTTCCAACTGGTCCCACCTGAAGAAAACTAGGATATTTGTTTACCAAATTTAAAAAATCAAGACTCAAAGAATTGCATAACTTGGGGGTCCATCCATTCCCAGATGTCCCTGTGACATGACACTCCAGCTCTTTAGAAACAACCTTTCTACAAATATTGACAAATACACTTTGGTCACCAACTCGGAATAATTCAAGAGATCCCAATAGCCCAGAGACACATCGAACCCAATCATGCCAAGACTAGTTGTGCAACTTTGATTGTCACACTGGCAGCTACCTTCTGGCCAAGTTCCTGTAACACATGCAGAGTGAAGGCTGCAGCTGAAGCGTGTCCAGGGACAGCACCCGCTGTTACAAAGTTCTAACTGGGAGGGATTGGAGCTGGGAGATAAACAAGCAAAAAAAGCTAAAATTTTGGAAATTTTTATTGATGGTGTTCTTTTTGGATGTTGTGTTGATGAAGAGAAAAAGCTGCAAGAGGGTAGGAGAGAAATTTCTTTACCTGAAGAAGAAGCACACTTTTCTCAAACCCTTCAATTATCTGAAAGGTTCGAATAATTATTTGGTTTTCAAGCAGAAGGAAGTTCTTTCAAGCAGAAGGAAGTTCTGAGGAAACCAGTTCCAACTTCTTGATATATTTTGAGCTCAACTGATTAAAACTGAATCTAGAAGGCTATACCTCTTGGCGAGCATAATAAGTTTTTTTTCCTACCAGAAATAAGGGTTCATGTTAATTATTTTGACACATAGGTTGCTGTTAGCAGGTACATTCCTAGGTTGCATCAGCCAAAACTCAACATTTCATGAGACTGCAACCTCACTGCTTTATTATTATTATCACCATTATTATTATTTACTATTATAACACATGGACCTACCTTGAATCCGAGCATCAGTACACGAACCTCCTATCAAAGAATTAAACCTTGAACCTCCCACTCATCACCTCTTACTGAAAAGGCAGCAGAGAGAAGCCACATTTAGGGAAGAAGTTGTTAGGGACAAGTCCCAGCTTCCTCCATGTTGTCTGAATTCTGTCCCTGTATTAAGTTTGATCACTGTCAGGCCCCATTCTTGAACTACAGCTGAGTACTTCCCTGAAGAACCACCTTGACTCTGTTGGATTTTAATATTTAGGCCCCCAGTAGATCCAGGGTCTATATAAACAACAGTCACATGGAAAGTCTTCAGTATTTTTTTTTTTTGGAAACTGGTCTCAGAAAATCACATGTAAAGTTTCACAAGAAAAACATCTTTTAGAATTTGATGTCAAGGTAAACTCAACTTGAGGATCATGTTTGGGGGCCTTCAAAGTAGAGTTCCCACTTGGGGGATTTTTGTAAACATTTAGGTGTGTGAATATTTGAAACCTAAATAGCTGTATTGGGACAGTCACTGAATATGTGAATTTAGTTTACACCAATTCTGCTTTAAATTTACAAAGTACTCCTCATATAAATACCACAGCCAACCATCTGATATCCTAGCCTGAAGCATGCAGTAAACCCTGGTGAACGTTCTCCCCTTATGTGAACAAAATACTCAACTCCGTTAGTACTTTAAGATTAATATAAAGTTTGAAAAAACTTCTTGGAGGTGAACATACGTACTATAAAGTGTGTACTTAAAACGTAAGCATATAATTCAACCTATTTTTGCAAAACAAACACACCCTTGTAATCACTCCCCAGCTCATGAAATAGAGCTGCTAACACCCCAGAAGTCTCCTTGTGGCTTCTTCCAATCAATGCCCCTTGCCCTTCTGACATCCATCACATGATAATGTTTTTCATGTTTTTGAGCTTTATATTAATAGAAGCAAGTATTATGCACTTCCAGTCTAACCTCTTTAATTTAACATTATCTTGATAAGCTTCCTTCCTGTTGTTTGTTCTTTTCCATCGCTGTAAAGTATTTTATAGTGTTTTATGTATTCATGCTACTATTGTGAATGTAATAGTATTCCAGTTTGGGGCTTGTATTGTTTTCTAGGGCTTCTGTAACAACTACCACAAACTTGGGCACTCAAAACAACAGATGCTTTGTCTCACAGTTCTAGAGGCCAAAAGTTTGAAATCAAGGTGTCTGCGGGGCTGCGTTCCCCGCGAAGCCTCCAGGGGGAGATTCCTTCTTTGTCTCTTCCAGCTTCTGGTGGCTCCAGATGTTCCTTCGATTGTGGCTGCATCACTCCAATCTCTGCCTCTGTCTTCACATGGCCTTCCCTTCTTCCTCATCTCAGTTCTCCTCCTCTGCCTCTCAAAAGGACACTTATCATTGGATTTAGAGCCCACCAGCTACTCCAGGGTGATCTCATCTCAAGATCCTTACCTTAGTTACATCTACAAAGACTCTTTTCCCAAATAAGGTCACATTCACAGGTTCTGGGGATTAAGACGTGAACCTATCTTATAGGGGCCAACATTCCACCCACTCCAGGACCATTATGAATAGTGCTGCTGTGAACATTCTCGCGTACGTCTTTTGGGGGGCACGTGTGTGCGTTTCTGTTGGGTTTACACCTGGGAGTAGAAGTGTAAGCCACAGCGTGTTGTTTGAGCTTTATTACATCTCATCAAACAGTCACTCAAAGTGGTGCAGTGCACCTTAGAGATGACTAAAACTAATCACAGCATGTTACAAATGCAAAATTGATAAAAAGGGAAGCTCAGATATGTTAACTAATTACCCAGTTTCACAGATGAGTAGTGGTAGAGCAGGAATGAACATATTTTTTAAAACAGCACAGGACTGTGCTTAGCAACGTTAACTTCCCCCCGGGTTTTCCTTGAATTTCACTTTTCAAGTAAAACAGGATTAGCAGATCCGTTTATTAGCCCAGATGCCCATATGCTGACATTTCTTTCCCACGTGCACAGCGTTGGCTCCCGATGGGCTCTAGGAGAATCCCAAAGTGGGGAATCACAGCTCCACTCTGGCATCTTAAAAATGAGAAACTCAAGTACAAAGATGGGAAGTGCCTTTCTTAATGCCCAGTTGCCATCATGATTTCAGTTAGATACAGGGCTAGCTTTTTTATAGGATCTTTTGTTTGCTATTGTTAGACAACCGAAGAAATTATTAAAGTGCTCTTTGGGATAAAAAGGGGAAGGGCTTTCAATTATCGGTCTTTGGAGAAGAAGAGAAAGAAAAGAGAGAGGGGAGGAAGGGCTGCATAGAAGGTCAAACCCCATAGTTGAAGGTGACGATGGAGGACCAGGAAGCTGGGGTTGGCAGGGTTACCAGAAAGATTTTACGGAGGAGGAGCGCCTGACCTGTGTTTCTACAAGGCTTGCTACACGATGCACGGTGTTCTTCTCCTCAGATGCTTGATGTGAATAGGTATGTTATGCAGACAAGGAGGGAGAGACCAGGTTTTATGTGTAGGTTGAAAGAATTTCAAAGAGATAACACATATTGAAAGATGAACCAAGATCAGAGGTACCACGGCAACATTTACCTCACTCCAGAAATTTACAGAAAACCTGGGAAATTGTGGAATTCTACATCATTTAGAAAAAGGAGAGTGAGGCAATGGTGTAGAGGTCTCAGCAAGCCAGAATGCCTATTGGATATTAAGGTTCCATTATACGGGTCCTTTCTAATAGAGTTGGTCTAGTACCAGGATTTTCTGACACCTAGCCTAGTGGTCCTTTCCGTAAATTAAATGTGGGTGAAATGCCTAAATATGGCTCACAAAATGGATGAAACCTTTGTGGCTGTCCTACACTGGGACAGGTATAATACCAACATACTCTTTGAACAAGAGCTTGGCTGAATTCAAATAAGATACTGGCAATCAATGACTAGCATTGCGGCTAGTACTTTGGGGTTTATAGTTTTTTCTCTTTGTCCTAAATCATTCCTTGGCTTTGAACTTTTCCTCCGCTTTCCCCAGGGTGACCCTTCAATCCATATTACAGGTGCTTCTTCAGCTGCCACTGAAATCCTACATTTCATCAAATGTTTTCCTCCTGACCCCGGGACAAGCCGATCTGAGAGCGACCATGTTTGGTGGCCTGGCAATTGGAAATCTTGTATCCGCTTCCCACTTTGATTGTTTTCTCTGATTCCTGGGGATTCAAATCAAACTGTCATCTCTGGGAGCAAGTGTCTAGTTCCGAACAAGATGCACTTTCCCAACAGCCTGATGGTGGAGGAAATTATATATTGTTTGGCCCCTGAGATTGACGAGTAAAGGAAATTGAAGAGGCCTTTGCCTGATTTGGGTTGATAAGGGGCACTGGGGCATGCGGACATCGTTTACCACCAAACACTGCAGATGCGGGCTTTAGGACAGGCCATACAAGGAGAGGCTGGTCTGATTGCCTGGATGTGGATAAAACACCATGGTGTTCCCTTGAGAGCTTCTAAGGAGACTCCCACAAGTGGAAACAAAAGCCAAAGAATAGTCTTGGGGCAAATGTCAGCATTTACTCATGTGAGAGTGGAGGAAGGAGGGAATTAGTGACTTTTTTCTTTTTCCTTTTCATGTATGTGTAGGGAGGAAGGTTAATGTCAGCTCAATCAAGAAGAGAGTATCAATGGCCCTGGGAGGGGGCAGACCTCTTCCTTGTGATAATTTAAGCCATAAAGCTGAATGCTATGACTGGCTACCAAGGCATGTGAAACATCCAATCAGTCTAAAATCTAAGTAAGTCATGTTATGTGGGTCTGAAGGAGAGCTTAACTCTTCTGGCACTGGAGGAAGTGGTACAGGGGCAGCAGGACAGGTCACCTTACATGTAGAGAAGACCCTTCTAATTTGTAGACGGAGGGAAGGATGCATCTCCCTTTTAAGGTTTTCCTCCAAGAGAATACTGTCCTTCAAGGCACCAGGATTAAGAAAATTTTTAAATAAGGATGAAATAGACTTTTATTTACTTTAAAAAATGTATATTTCATGGGATTCCCTGGTGGCGCAGTGGTTGAGGGTCCACCCGCCGATGCAGGGGACGTGGGTTCGTGCCCCAGTCCGGGAAGATCCCACATGCCGCGGAGCGGCTGGGCCCGTGAGCCATGGCCGCTGAGCCTGCACGTCCGGAGCCTGTGCTCTGCAACGGGAGAGGCCACAGCAGTGAGACGCCTGCGTACCGCAAAAAAAAAAAAAATGTGTATTTCAGAAAAGAGCTATGTCTTTGTCTTGAGGCACTTTGAGCTCATACACTTCATTCCGTTGGCTCTCACTGAAGCTTGCAGCTTGTGGAAACGTGAGGGTTTTTATGGGCCATGGAAAGACTCTGAGGATGGAATATGATTTTCTGTTTCAGGGCTTGAAAGCAATCCAACTCTAAGCTTTGACAATGTTCCAGTTACTACTGCTGCGTAAGAAACTACCCTAGAAATTAATGGCATAAAACAATCTTTTTATTACGCTCATGGATTCTGTGTGTCAGGAATTTGGATGAAGCACAGTGGGAACAGCTTCTCTCTCCTCTTTAACGTCTGGGGCCTAACTGGGGAGATTCAAAAAGAGCGACTGGGATCATTTGGAGGCATCAGCAGGCCAGTGTCTGATGGGTTTTGCTGGCACTTCACTGGGATCTCAGCTGGGCCATTGGCTGGAACATTTACACATGGACGTTCTGTAGGAGCCAGTTTGGTTTTCTTGCAGGGAGCTGGATTCCAAGACCAGTTGCACCAAAAGAACAAGGCAGGAGTGCATAGCATTTTAATGATCTATCCTGGGAAGTCACAGGGTATTATTTCTGCCATACTTTGCTGGTCATGGCAATGACAAAGTTCAAGGACAGGGACATAGAGTCCAGCACTCAATGGGAGGAGCCCTGGAGTCACATTGTAAGAAGACCATGTGGGGCGGGAGATATTGTTGCAGCTGTCTTTGGAAATACAACCAGCCACAGCCAACAATGATTTTTAGAACAACGTGGGAGATAGATTGGTGATGGTTAGAAGGATGAAGGGTGCAGCCCAACTGTGCATTCAGAAATAGCTATGGTTGAAGTAGACCAAGGTCGCGGAATCTATACCTGTAGGCTCAAGGCCTACGGCCATTCTCTACCACGAACACATTTACAAATGCCTGTGGCTGGTCACAATGGAGACGAGGGAGGAAAATTTGAGTAGCTTGGTGAAAACTGATCTCCACTGCTGACAGACAACTCAACAAAGTGCTCTTCTGCCTGTGAGCTGGCAACGTGCAGTCTGTATATAGAAAGGCAAAGGTGCTTCCGAAGGTCTCAATGTCAGAAGGTCTCAAGTACCCTTTGCCTGTTGGCCAGTCACCTGGAGTGGCTACTTGATTAACTCCTGAGACACTGAACAAAGAGCATGTAGCTTCCATGGGAAGCACAAGCCTGTATTGTATTCAGCTGCCTAGGTCATTTGTTGGAAGCTATCATATTTTTAGAAGAACTAATTTTGGGTCTGGTTCTCTAGGAAATTTTACTCACAGTTTGCACCCTCTGTGGGAATTACAAATGAGCATCATCACCTTTGTAAAATCAAAGAGCAATTAATGGTCCTTATTTTCATTAACATTATATATAATTTCATACCTATATACACTCTTTAGAGAGGTTTAAAAGTCAGATGATTTATTTCAGGCACTTAAAAGGTGCCTGTTCAGTTAGCTTAGTACTTAATAAAATCATGAGGAAGTGCAAAAGTTCTGCTTCTCAATAGTGATAGAGGTTTTCAAAGTGATAAAAAGCTCTTTCATGTCTTAGGGTCTTTCTTTTGTAAGAACTACACTTGTGGGACTGACAATGGTAGCTCTTTCACTTTCCAGTGTGTTTGGGAACCTGCAAAGCATGATCTCAAGGCTGGATCCGCTCTGCTTTACCAAGTACCACAGACCTGACTCTGGCCACGTGAGTCTAGATCCTATATCACCTCCATGCATGACAACATTGGCTCTGATTCTAATTTTCTATTAACTCTCAAACGGCTACACATGTATTGAAATGAATCGAGACTTACTGGCAGCCCACTTGGCAACTGCATTTGCATCTGAGAACAATTGGGATGAGTTACCAGCCAAGTGGCTCTTGAAGATCTAACACAATCTTAAGTGTTTTCAATATGCTTAAAAAACAGTGATGCTGGGAAAGGAGAAGATGGGAGAGAATGAGAGATGCACAAAACCCACAGTCTCAACGCTCTTTCACAAGCCTCTAATTGGAGAACCTTAAGAACGAATCAGACGACAAAGCTGACCTTCCTCTTGCCAGGAAAGTGGCATGGAAGTGCCTGCCTGACTGGCCCGATGTGAAGCACATCTTTCCCCAGGTGCTTCTATAACAAGGGGACTGGAGGAGGGAAGGAGAGGAAGGAATTTTAGAGACCCGGAATTGAGCTGTTCAAATGACTGAAATATTTGGGTTCTTCTTAGAAAGTATCTATCTAATTTTTTTTCTATGAGTGTTCTTCAAGAGGGTGTTTCCAACCTGATTTATTACCTTTCTCTTGAGAAAAGTGGATTTATGGAGCAAAACTAATTTTACACAGACACATTTACACATACAAACATGTTCACACATATTCCTTAAACATTTCTGGGACAATCAGCCTTTCAGTAGGAAGACAAAGGGCAACAGCAGAAATCATGACCTCCACCTGTGCTGCTCCAGAAGCCGTGGGCTCCTCCACCATCTGCTTTCAAGTCCAGGAGTCAGCAGACAGAATCATCCCTCCTGCATGGAGAATGCTTCATTAAGTCTCCCAGGTGACAGCAAACATGGCATTTTATAGCCAACACAACTCAACCGCTCCAGTAGCGTGAGCATGGAAAGAGACACTTTGCTTTCCACTGGGTGCACATCCAGTCTGCGGGCTAAAAAGATCCTAAGGACCTCATAGCCAGGAGCTTGTATCCCGGACATTTGAATACATGAGGTCAGCTCACCCATCCTTTTTACAAACTAAGTGCACTTCCAAAAATAACTTTGCTTCAGATAAGACTAGTTCTCCTGACAAATAAGCTAAAGAAAACAGCATTCCTTTCCTTCAAATAGTTCCTAGGACAGTGTACCATTACTTCTTTGTACAATTCTGGAAAGTTGCATAGTCTATTACTCTCCAAAACTGAGCAGACTTGACTCCCAAATCTATCTCTTCAGCTTAAGACCAACCTCCAAACTCATAGCAAAATAGAGATAGTAATATCTCATCATATAATTGAAAGAATTATACGAAGCTGCATATGTAAAGGACCTTTATAAATTGATCATCACTACTTAAACATAACGCATTTCAATCGGTATTATGACTTTGTAGTCCACACTACAAGCTCATGGTCTGTATTTGCGGAGAGTATAGAAGGAGAGTCCATGTTTTTTTTTTGCTTCAAAAAGGTGGCAAGACAAAGCTCACAAATATCCCAGCATGATTTCACACACTTAGTTTGAAAGATGCTGCAAACGTGGCCTGGGTGTTTCCCAGCCATAGGCATTTGCTTATTGTACTGTCAATTCCGTCCTCTTCAAATGTACCTCTATAAACTAACTTCTAAGAAGCCCAGTTTATATATCACTAGTCAAAGACTTGGCCCATTTTGAAAATTACATTTTTAAACCTTGGGCATACAAGGAAGAGTACTTCATATTTTTCTGAAAAAGACATAATCTGGGAAAATTTTTTAAATAAACTGAATTTGTGTGGATGATTGCTTCTCTAAAGATCAAGCATTCATTACCTATGAACACTGCAAGTAGTGTCTTTTCTCCATGCTGCCAGAATGTCAGTGATGAATACAGGGACACTGATTAAACGGAACTAGGATACAAAACAATATTCAACCACCCAATGACAATCAATTGAATTTGATATTATCTGATGGCAGAATACCAGATACAGAAGCCAAGAACTATCCAGGCTCCATCAACTGTAAAGCAGCCCCACGACAACTCAACACTCATATAATAGACTCAACTCTATAGACACTTTCTTAATCTAACCATTAGTCAAAATGGAATGAGCTAGGCTTCCTGCTTCCTTCATGCAACCTCTGGGTGTGAAGAATGGGAGGAAGAGAAAGGGGACTGGAGTAGAAAGAAGAGCTCAGAGGAGGACCTGGAAAAGGTCAGTCTCACATAGCTCTGCATTTCAGGATGTTGATGTAGCCAGAACCAAGCCTCCACAGTACTCATGCCTACTTTTCCGACCAGCCAGTCTTCACAGACATCAGGGAAATAAGTGATGTGACATCTCCAGGCCACAGTGCGATATCCTTTATAATTATCCTCTACGTGAGCTGCACTTCATCACCATAACAACCTGCACCCCATACTAAGCAGGAGATAATCGTGGAAAATGGAGACAATGAATCCTATTTCTGATCTGCCTTTGTACCCAATTAATGGATATTTATCATGGGGAGACTGTTTTATCTGGTGACCTCATGAGCTCTTTATATATCAATACATGGAACAAAAAATACTTTAAAGTTACCATCTGAATCCAGGTAATCAGGACTTCTTGACACCAGTGTGGTTCCTGGCATGATAGGCAAAGCTAGAGTGTCTATATCATTTAATGTGCAACCCAGGACCCTTTGATAGGAAAAGGGGATGCTATTAATACTTGCTACAGGGCAACAGGCATAAACCAAGGCTACCTTGAGCCAATGAGACACAGGTAAAATTCCTTCATGTGAACCTGACGACGTGGTCACCAGCTCGAGGTTGACAGTTGGCCAGGACAGCGTTTCACTTTGAAGCCTTAGAATCAGGGGAATCAAAATAACAGAAAATGACGTCAGACACTTCACCTGCTGTGGTCAGCCATGCCACGTCCTTCCATTTTTAGGAGAGACAACGCTTGGGGGGAAGACAAAAGAGGTGTGTGCCAGTTAGAAAGGAACTGCAGGGACTGGGAGGGAGACTGGGAGATGGGCTGAGAGTCTTGAAAATGAAAGGTTTTCCCATTCAGGTTTACGCCCATGCTGTAGAGTTGACTATGGCAGGATTTGACATAACCCATTATATTTTTCTGGGAAAATACAGAAGTATACACTTATGTTGAGTTAGAAATACTAGTTGAGTTAGAAATACGAATGCCTTCCGGACCTGGTAAAGAGGTAAAGTGAAGATTTCCACAGAAGGCTACCGTAAAGGAAAAAACACTCATGTGCGCCTCCTTTACTGCCCTCACAGAACACTTCACTTTGGACACTTCTGGTTACCAAAGGTGTGGGGGTTTTCGCCCATATGCAATCCTCTGTGACACCAAATGGATGTCCTACAACTCAGTTCTATTCTGAGACTAGCCAGAGTTATCATGAACCCCACAGCTCAAGGGCTGGATCTCATGATTTCCCCCACTTTAGACGCCAATCACAGTAGTAGGTCTCCAGGTGACCCACAACTTCTGTCCTACTTGGTTACAAGTCAGAGTTTCTCATATCTCCCTCCTTGGATTCAATCATTTGCTACAACAGCTCACAGAACTCAGGGAAACATGTTTACCAGTTAATTATATAACAAAGGATTCAATTAAGGATACAGATGAACAGCCAGATGAAGAAGTACACGGGGCAGGGTCTAGAAAGGTCCTGAGAGCAGGAACTTCTGTCTCCATGGAGTTGGGGTGCGCCACCGTCTAGGTACATGGGAGGGTTCACCAACCTGGAAGCTCTCTGAATCCCGTACTTTTGAGATTTTTATGGAGGTTTCATCACATAGGCATGATTCAACATTAACTCAATTTCCAGCCCCTCTCCTCTCCCTGGAGGATAGAGGTGGGCTGAAAGTTCCAGGCTTCTAATCATGGTTTGGTTTTTCTAATGACTAGCCTTCATCCAAGAGCCCACCAAGAGTTGCCTCATTAGAACAAAAGACGATCTTATCACGCAGGAAATTCTAAGGGATTTAGGAGCTCTGTGTCCAGAACCAGGGTCAAAGACCACATATTTGAACAAAAGATGATCCTAGTATTCTTAACACTCAGGCAATCACAAGGGTTTAAACACACTGATTCAGAAGCTCAGCCAATGCCCTGCTACGGTGGTTATCTCTGCAGTCATCATGCTTGCCCAACCCTCTCTACCTGGGATTGCACAGGAGCAGTCCCACACCTTTACATTCTCCAGGTCCCCGCATTTTCCCTCCACTCCAAAAGCAGGGTTACTAATCCTACTGTAGAATGTGACCCTCCCCTATCTATATGCTGAAGGTTTCCAGATTGGCATAATGCAAAGGGAGAGAAACTCAAGACTCAATTCAGTCCTTCCATTTTATTGTTGAGTACCATAGAATTATGACATCACTGTTTATTAAAACTACAAAAGGACTTAGAGGTCATTTTCTTCATTTACCCTCTCATTCCACAAATGGAAGAAGCCAAGACACAGAGAGGTGACAACAAGCCAAAGGTCAAATGTGGAGGTTAGGGGTAAGTCAGGGATTAGGACCCAGGCTTCCTGACTGCCAACACAGAGTTCTTTCCACTACGACACCCTATTCTCTGGAGTATTATTTATATGCTTCCCAGGTGTTTTATTTAACAGGTAGGAAGATTGATTGAAACCTTGTTCAGTGTTTCTAAGCAGGTCCAAGAAGTAGCCATGTTGCTTTTTGCCACTTTCTTTTGACAATGCACAGTCCAAACCCTTAGGTGGCCACCAATCAACTTCTCTAAAACCCACAGATTGTTGTGTAAGACTTTGATCAGAAGACAATCATCTTTTTTTTTTTCTAATTTGAATCTTACAACATCTTTCCCTACTAAAAAGCCTCCTGCTGTCAGCAAACACAAAATGTAGACATCAGTGCCTTAAAGCTTGGTAAGGTTAAGCTTCTATTCATCATTTAGAGCTTCCTGCTAGTAGGAAATGTATTCAGGAGAGAGCAAAAACAGATGAAAAAGAATCTCAAAGGGAAAACAAATAAACAGTGCAATTAATGTGATCTGAAACCAAAATAAGAAAATCTACTTTGAAGAAGCAACATCACCAGATACGGGAAATATTTCTTTGGCTGAAGGGAGAATGTTTTGCATCCAATTTCTCTGACAACGAAGTTTTCAAGTTGAAAAATGCTAAGGGGTAAGAGAGAAAGTTTGCTTCTCAGAACCTTATGTTAATGCATATTTGGGGGCATTCTTAGGAATCTGGAGGTAGACAAAGATTGGGATGAACAAATTTAGATGTTTTGTTTCACACAAAGAATAAAGTGATTAGAACTGAAATTAATTAGTATGGAGGTGGAGGAGGAGGTGTTTATCAAGCCACAGATGTTTCCTGATAGATTTGACTATAGTCTTCCTATTCGCTTTAGGAAAGTGATGGTCATGCTGGCAGCACAGAGGTGAAAAGCGAGAGAAGATCAAAGCTGGAATGCACAGGGATAAGACTGATTCAAAGAAGCAGTTCTGCCCCAGGCCTGCAGAACAGAAACCAAAAGTGTCATCAGAATAGTCCCTGTGTTTTCATTGCACTTGAGAAAAAAAAAAATCCTTCTACAAGGAATCACAGCTACTGCCTCTCTAAATGAGTACATTCTAAGGAAGCCCTATACGCATACAAGCAAAGAGGATGCAAAAAGTGTTGAATAAATATGCAGTGGATTTAACCAAACTATTCTGTTTCTCCCCCACCCCTTGGCAGCTTTCTTGGATGGTACCATTCAGATAACTGCCTCTCTTTTCCCCTGCATGTGCCTGTGTAGAAAATATTCATGGTTCCAAGGAATCAGCTGGACTCAGGGCCGTAATATCTCACACAACACTCAGCAGCACACAGAGTCTAGAAAAGTGCGTTCTATTGCAAGTTTTTCCAAATGAACACAAATGGGTTCAAGTTGTTATAGGTGGCTCAGTTTTACAAGGAGGGACTTCTGCAACTTTGGATAGCCGCGCATTATCAGCAGGGATCAGGGAAGACCTGTTTTATGCTGTTTCATGTTGGAGCAGGTTGTTTTATCAAATGACCATAGTATCATTGAGTGATCAAAGGATGGTTAAGTCACAAAGCCATGGAATATTCTAGTTACAGGATCCTCTATGGCTATAAGGTTTACAAAATATTTAAGGTAGAAAAACATTGCATAGCAGGTGCCTCTGAAGCTCGAGCTGGTTCCCCAGCATTGGTAAAATACTGGCTTTTGATTTCCTTTATCTGATGATACCCATGCAGGTTTTTACTTTTCATCTGCCCTTGAGAATGAATTTGAAATAGAAAAGTTTTGCAAGAAACTCATAATCAACACAAATACTATGTCATCCTTGGATGCCTCTTGAAATAATCTCACTGCTCATTTCTGCCACTCATATTTTTTCCCTTCAAGGGTCAATTCATTTCTTCTCAAGAACACACCAGCCCCCGTGAACTCTCAACGCCTCCACCTTTACCCTTCAGGAACTGATTGTTCAAAGGGCTGCCTTGTGACATTTTCTGTGTTTTTGTCTTGCAGAGCTATTCGACCTTCCCTATCTCCCTCTCATCTTCCAGGCTACATACTAAATCAAATTCTCTGTCCAAGAGCAGTAGCATTTTCCCCCACCTTTCAGCCACTTTTTGGACACATGCTTAGTGAACTTACATATTTTAAAAACATACCAACAGAAAGTTAAACATACAGGAAACTTGCAATACTTTCATAAGCTCTGTCCTACCCACAGCTAACAAATCCACAAGGAGAAAAACACACTAAATCGCCATGATTCACTGGGTTCACACAGCAGGAAAACCTATTCATCCTCTATGATTGCTTCAAAGAACTTGCTGAAGATAGGTGTTATATTAATCTAAGAGATTCCTGGTATTGCAATGTGCCCTAATGTAATTCTTAGCTGTTAAGTACCTTTATTGATTCCAAAGAATTCATCGGAGAGACATGGAATAATAAGGTACATTAACACTTTCCACGATGCATAATCCTTCTCAGGAAGCTTTGATGCCCTAAAGGACCGGAGCTGAGAAAAATAATTTTCTCTCCAGTCTCCTGTGACTCTTCTCCAGGAAGGAAGGCAATTTCTCTCATCAAGGTTTGCATTTCGCTGTTTTCCATACCCAATACAATAATATTATCGTATTAATGTTCTGCTTGCAAAGGAATGTGCAATATTTACAAGTGTTTATTTTTGTTGTTGCTCTTTAAATAACGCATGTTGTTTCTTCACAAATCCTGGGATTAAAAGAAACTGCTTAGTTCTAACTACATTCGACAAAATAGGAAAATTGATAAGCCCTAAATAATACAATCCACACCAGTTTTCCTGGCACTGGATTTAACTTGCTGTGCTTTACCTAGAAATGTGGGCCATAGAAATCAGCATGTAGAGAAGAGGTTGAGAAGCTTGGAACTCTCTGGGGCACGATAGGGTTCCTGAACTGAGGACTGAAGAGGGAGCCCATCCGTTTAGTTACTCGGTCACGCAAGTTGTGTTTATTGGTTGTCTACCATCTGCCAGGCACACTGCCGTAGCCATAGAAGCCAACAACACAGGCCTGGTCCTTGCCTTCATGGAGTTTATACTCCAGTGGTGAACAAATCATCAGTCATAACTTTATGCCCACATATTTACTCATAGTGCCCCAGGGGGGGCTGAGGCACAGGCTGAGAGGGTGTGCCCTTAGTTCCACCTCCTCTCCCTAGGCCTTCCAACGTGAACCTTGGGCACTTCGGTCTTTTAAGACATCATGGTGAAAATCACAGTGGAAGTCAGGCAGGAATAAGCTTAGAAAGAGCGCTTTGGCTCTAACGTCTATGGGGCTTAGAGAAACACTGAGTCCTCAATACTAGATTTTTTGCCCTGGCTCTGACATCTTGGATAATTCAGTCCTGCCTTGGGAACTTGGATTTTGTCTTCTGTATAATCAGGATGTCAGGATGGGTGGTGAGTGAAGTTCCTTCCGGAGCCTTAAGATTCTCTGTCTCAAAGCACAATTTTTATATCTTCTATTTTCTGCTCGCATCCACCCTCCAAGCAAGGATCTTTCAGATCCTTCCATGTCTTTCTTGCCTTCTTACCTTTTCACGGGTCGTTCTTTCTGCCTGGAATGATGTCCTCTGCCTGAATAACTCTAATCCATTCTCCAAGTCTCCCCTTAAGGGTCACTCTTCTGATCGCTTCACTCTAATTGGTGTCATCCTATTGCACGCCACCACGGCTGCCCTCACAACCACCGCCTTCTCTAATACCATTGTTTTATACTCATCTATGCGTACATTTGTCTAATGACTATCTCTGCAACAGGGCTGCAAGTTCCATGAATGCAAAGACCATGACCGTAGAGCTTATCGCTGTTTTTCCAGAACTTAGTACACAGCCAGTGCTCAATACATACTTGGCAACGGAATGGATGCTTGAATTTAAAGGACTAATCTTTTCATGTTAGCTCATTTTTAGATTATGTTCTAAACCTAACATTCCATTTTCCCATAGATTTCCATTCTAAGCTGAAATGTTTTGTTTCCAAAAACTCCAGAAAATCCATTCCTCTTTTTTTTTTTTTTTTCCATTTGGTTGACAGTGTTCAGCTGTTGTTTGGAGCAGTATTTTTCACAGTGTCTGTCTCCCGACCTTGACAAATTAGCAGTCACTTAGGAAGCGCTTCTCTATGCTTTTGCCCAAGGACTTTATAAAAGGTTAAAATAAACCTTTATAAAAGATGAGCTTTTATTGGCAATTTATTTCTCTAATTGATGGAATTAAAATAAAGTGGCAAATTAGCCAAGTTTGATCTCAGGTACAGGGATTGGACGTGAGTAATCCCTGTAATGCAGTCCTAATTGCCATCTGCATGATTCTGGGAGAGGAATATCCCATTATTGATTTAGCCTTTGATGCTAATCTTAGAACCAGAACCAACCAATAGTTCTTCAAATTGCTACTCTCAGGTGCCATCTGCTGCTTCTGTAAATTTAGACCATGAGGCCCAGGAAGCTGCCCGTGGTGTACCCAAAGCCTGATGAGGGGACACCTTAGCTGCCTGAGGAGACCGGGAATGGGGAGGAACTCTGGGTTCTGAAACACTGGGGAAACTACAGATCGTCAGAACAGCAAGAGCAACAGGCAGTGTCTTAGAAGACGAACCACAAGCAAATCTGTGAGGTCAGCAAGCTTGACAGTAGGAACAGCAGTAGATCAAATTGGGGGTAGGCTTGTATGGCCCTCGGTGTACCCGTCAGGCTGCCCTCCTGGGGTCTGTTTCTCACTCCTTATCAAAATTGCTCTCCTCGGTGCTAATTCCTGTTCTTAATTACCCTGATAAGGGAGGCAGCTTGCTGTGGTGCAGGGGCAGGGAATTTGCTATCACAGGGACCGGGATTTAAATCCCAGCTGACAAGCATAGGATCTTTAGCAATATCTAATTATCTTTCAGCTGAACTACCGTTTCCTCTTATAAAACCTGGGGATAACAAGAGCTCCTTCATCAAGTTTTATGTGGTGCAGACAAGGATCAATAAAGTATTACTTTCCTGTCCTTTGTAACTATTAAAGTCTGCATTTGTTAACTCTCAAGTAACAAGAGCTTTATCAGAAATAATGTCTCAGTCTGAAGAAGTTACTGTGTGTTGGCAAAATGTCAGATACTAGAATGTGTGTGTGTGTTGAGGACTGGGTACCTTCGGCCCAATGTGGATTGAACCATTAGCTTCTGCTCTTCATTCCTCTGAAGCTGACTTTTTTTTTTCAACATCTTTATTGGAGTATAATTGCTTTACAATGGTGTGTTAGTTTCTGCTTTATAACAAAGTGAATCAGTTATACATATACATATGTCCCCATATCTCTTCCCTCTTGCATCTCCCTCCCTCCCACCCTCCCTATCCCACCCCTCTAATGAAGTTGACTTTTTTATCTTGTCATGCCTCATGGACCCAGTAACTAGGCTCTTGGCTTTTTTCTTAAAACTGAGCACCCTCAACCTCCATACCTACAACGCCATCTGATTATCCCTATTCTTGGCTCCCCCTGGCCAGGGACTATGTCTAGATTCCTGGTGCCCATGCTCACCTGCTTGGTCAGCCTTGATTATTTGCATACAGAGCCCCCTCTACTGAGATATGCCCAATTCTTGAATTCCTGTCATTGATCATCTGTTCTCCTTCAACACTGACTTGAGGACAGGTTGTGACATATGGCCAGTTGTCCTTTTTTGCAAACCTCTGATGGTGTGAGACCATGTGGTCAGCACAAACTTTTAGTAGGTAAACCACTATGGGCACTGCATTTGTAACCAACTGTGTTTCCAGTAGTCTTATCTGCACAGAGGACCTATTGCTGTTTTTCTGCTATAAAGACGGGTGAAAGCATTGTAATTAATTCTTAAACCACTGAGAAGAGAACTAGAATGGGAAAAAGTACCCAGGATTTCTTATAAAGTGGATTAATCCAAAACTGACCTCTTTGTCAAGGAGATCACTTAGCACCAATTGCAAAATTTCCCAACACCCAAGCGATCGTTTGATGGAGTTCACCACACTCCAGTCAGCACTGCTCAAGCTGCTAATTATTTATTTTGGATTAAAACCTTGGTAATGAGAAGAAACTTTGAGAGGTCTCATGCACAGCCATGCTAGGATTACAGTCAGAAAGCAACTAACAATTTCTAGGAGGTTCCTTCTTCTTTGGGAGAAGAAAAAGTATAGGATATAGTCCCTGCCATGAAGATGAAGCTTCTGCGATGAAACCAGCAGGGATGAGATAAGTTGAGAAAAATACTGTCATGAAATAATGATACAACTAACACATCACTCAGCTTTAACCAATATCAGGTTAATTTCAGATTCTCCTCTTTCTAAAGAAATAAAATACTACAGATACAGGTGAAGCCCTCACCCATTAAATTTCCCTCTCACCCAGAGGTAAACATGAGTCTGATCTTGGTGTGCATTATTCAGTCATAATTTTATACTTTTACTATGTGCACAGGCATCCATTAGAAAACATTTAGTCTTATTTTCTTTGTTTTAAAAATTTACATTCCATCACACTCTGTGTATTTCTTCCCAACCTGCTCTTTTGACTCAACATTGTTTTTAGATTCACACGTATTGATACATATAGACCTAGCTCCTTCATTTTAAATGCTGTATATTATCCCATTTAAATACTGTAATATACAGGTTTTTGTATCCATTTCTTCTACTGATTGACAGTTAAGCTACTTGATTTTTATTTTTCCTTTATAACTAGTTCTGCAATGATATTCTAGAACTTATCTCAGTATTATGCTTGAGAGTTTTTCTAAGTTATACGCCTAGAAGTAACTGCAATTTCAACGTTCTATCTATGATATGGTATATTTTCCTCTTATTTAGCTTATTTTATATGTATTTCACTAAAGACTTACATTTTTCTCCACAATGGTTTTGTACTTATTTTCATAGATAAATATTTCTTGCCTCTTAGAATTCATGTTGCTTTTGATGATGGACTTATTATTATTATTATTATATTTCTAATTTGTTTCTGATTATTGATCTTGTATCCAGAAATCTTGTTGAATTTGTAGTAATAAATAGCATACATATATTGGGCTTTTTTTCAATGCAGATAATCATATCATCAGAAAATACTGACTGTTTTGTTTCTTCCTGCTGTATATGATTTCATTTACTTGCAGAATTGGCTATCGGTAATACAGATAGAAACAACTACAGTGATTATCTTTGTTTTATTCCTGAACTAAAGGGAATGGTTCTAATACTTCACCAGTCGGAATAGTTTTTGGTGGCATGTTTTTAGGTAAAGTAACTTCCCTTTTATTTCTGTTTTTGTTTTGTTTTGTTCTATTAATTTCTATCATGAGGATTTTATCAAAAGCTTTTTGTATCTATTAAGGTGACCATATGGCTTTTCTCCTTTAATTAATACAATAAAATCATTGAAATGTTTTCAGATTTTATGCTATCTTTTTATTACTTGGGCCAATATTATTATTTTTTATATCTTACTGGCTAAAAGTATGAACATATCTTCTGCTAGAGTCAAAGGCAAGAGCCCTCTGTGAAACTGAGACCAATTTATACAGTAAGATCATATGTTCATCCATCTGACCCCTGGGTTCCTGTTCTTTTCATTCAAAATAAAGCAGGGATCCTCCGTCTACACGGTAACCATCCACATGGATGCAGTAAACCTCCTCCCACTGTTTTCATATTTACCCTTGGAGCTGTGGTCAGCCATTGTCTACACAACTAGGGAATGAGGGAATGTATGACCCTGTTCTGTTGGCTGCCTGGATCTTTTCCTTAGGGAGTCATGGCCATGCGTGACCTGTAATGTGTTGGGAATTATGTCGATGATGTTGGATCTCAGTGACATCATTCCCACAAGAATGAACCCCACCTGAGAGGACTGAGGAGACAGCATCTCTGCAGACACCCTGGAAGGCTCTCAGTTCACCCTAGAACTTAGGAGTTTTTTATATCTATAATGCCTGCTCTTGGAACCCCTGTGCCCAGGGTCACTACTAACTCTAGTCTCTCGAGATTCTCTTTCAAAGATCCCCTCATGTTTAACCCTCTCTCTCCTGCATACAGAACACTAGGTATTTCCCACTTATTCCATCCCTGTGTTGACTTACCGGTAGGTTTAGTCCAGGGTTACTCAAACAGGTGGGTCCAGTGTCTGTGGTGTATGAAAGGTTCTCTGGCAGCTGTGATGCTGACAGAGGGTTGAGAACCACTCAGAAATACTCTAATGTTAAGAGTGGTTACGTATGAATTATATGGTCTTTGCCTCTTTCTTTTATACATACATTTCTGAATTATTTCCAAGTAACTTTTCTTTTAAAGAGAAAAATAGAGCGAATTTCATAATCTAAAGGAAGATTTGAATTTGTACAACTTGTCCAGTTTTCCTAGAATAGGCCAGAGGTGCCTGACACACAAAATCCACACCGTCCATGTACTGGTCCCAGTCACTGCATCACCCGGAAGCTTGTTAGAAATGCAGCCTCTCGGGCTCCACCCCAGACCTGCAGATCAGAGTCTACATTTTAACAAGGTCCCCAAGGGATTTGTGTGCACATGAAAGTTTGAGAAGTGCTGATCTATCGAACCAAGAATATCCTGGGCTTTAAGTATCTCCTAAGATAAGAAAGTTCCCAAGATGAATATCAGTAGGCCGTCTCTCACAAGCTCCAAGAAGACTAACTTATGAACATTAAATCAAAATTTCAAGTTAAGTGTTCCTAAGTGTTCCTCTTTGAAGCCACAGCAGTAAACTGTGTTTTAGTCACATTTGTCCATAATGCCATATATGCCATAAGTACAAGGAACCTTCTCCAATATGAACATAATTCCTTTAGCAATCATTCCAAAGGTAAATGAGGCTCTGCTTACGCTTCTCCTGCTGCATGAAGTATTTCTGTAACTCATTTAGAACATGTATCAGGATGACCTAATCCAACTTTTAATTTTGTTTCTACTCAAATATTTGGACTCAAATATGCTCCTTGTTGAAACATGCATTAATTTCTCCTTGCTCTGCTTTCCAGGGGAATGGAGAAGAGCTTATCAGGGCCCTAGAATAACAAATTATCTTTCTAAAAATCAGAACCCATAATAAACACAAGATTGTTCAGATTCAGAGGCTATTTATCAAAGCCCCTGAATGATTTTGAAACACATAATTTCCAAGCTTCTGGGGGAAGAATTTTAAATGTTCCTGCAATGTTCTCAATGTGTCAGTTTTTGACACGAAATAACTTCACTAGGGTCCTCTGGTGGGTGTCTTCATAAACACCATTTCCCATCTATTCAGAAGATGAAATACATGAAAAGGGCTTTATTGGGCGTGCTTTTCTTTATCCTCTGACAGTCAGACAATCACAGAAGGCAAAGAAGTCGAAAGAAAGCAAAAAACCTATACACTCAAAAACCAGCAGACAAATGAGGTTCCCATCCCAACAGCACCTGCTTTCCGAGCTCCTGAAGCGTGTACCTCGGACGGAGGTGATGGTTACATGCAGTGCCTGATGGCGGCCACTTGGCATGACATTTCCTACGGGCTGAGAATCAGTGCTGTTGAGCGGATTTAACTCATCTGCTGAAACGGTGGTAGCGAGGTAACTCATCTCTTAACACACGGCACACAGCTACCTGTGGCCACGTAAGAGAGCTTGGTACTTACCCCAGTTTTGAGGTCCCACTCCAGTTGGGTGAGTGTCCCCAGGAGGAGAAAAAGAATATTTGAAATGGCAACAAACCAACACTTGCCCACCGTTTGTGGTACTGAGTTAACAAAAGAGCAAGGTCAGGTCATCAGAGACATTTGCCTTTGATGTGGACAATAATCTTCCTTGAGATTTCCTATGTTGCGCACTTTAGATGATTCCTGAAAATGGGGGAAAAATCTTCAGTACATGAATCGCAGTATGTGAATGAACTGGTTTATGAGCATGACTATTACTTTTCCATAATATAAAGGGCCATATTTGAAAAGAAAATGTTGTTTTAAGCTTTCCCTTGGTGTTCAGAGTCCATTCAATATTCCCGATTTATGTCTTCAAACCAGCCGACAGCTTCTAGAAAATCCCAGGTCAGTCAACGTGCATTTCTAGAGTATGCTTTTAAGTAGGAGAGCTGCTAAGGTTTAAAAAGAAAAAAAGTGACAGACATCTACAAGTTGTTTCTTCTGGAACCGGATCTTAGGATCAAGGCTGTCTGTGTGGGAGCTCTGAACCGACCTTGAGCCTTTCTTTCTAGCAGAACCAGTGCTGCTGCCCAAGGGTGGGCAGAGAAACTTCCCCGTAGGATTTTTAGTGGGGTCACAAGCTACCGGGCCAGGATGTCAAAGCCCTGAATACTCTTTGTATAACTTTGCACAAAGGTGCTGTTCAGAAAGCCTGCAATCAAGTGGATACTTTTTGCCCTATTAGCACAAATTAGTTCTATTGATCGGTTTATCGGATAGCACCAAGCACAGAGCTGGTTTCCAAAAGGATAACACCTACATGGTGGCTGGGTGATTTAATTACAGAGATCGCATGAGGGATACACAAAGGTACCATATGCAAGGCAGTGGAACTGGACAGGACAGAGCAGGTGCCACGCAGAGGGTGACAGAGCACATGGATCCTAATATCTACTGGCTCTTCAGTTACGTCCTTAGTTGGCAACTTATTAGCTCTGTAGCCTTACGCTCACTTCTTAACCTCTCTGAGCCTCTATTTCCTCATTCACTAAATGAGTGATAATGTTAGTCCCCATCTCCAGAAGCTGAGTGAGCACTAAAGAGTTAACCGCTCCCATCTATGTAAATGGCACAAGCCAGCACCTTGGAGTCTTTCTGGACATTCCCCCTCCCCTCTCCTCACATCCACCAACTCATCAAGTCCTGCGCATTTTCCTTTTTTGAGATCTCCCCGTTCCACTCATACCTCCCCATTTCTTCTCCTGCCACACCTCACAGGCTACTTGTACCTTGCTGGTAAGTTGCCGGGGTCGTCTCTTCATTGGTCTCCCAAATTGTGGCTGATCTACTCCAACCATTCAGAACTCTGGAACTAGAGCAATCTGCTCAAATGCAGTCAGACTCCTCCCCTCTCTACCCCTTGGCTGTAGCTTGAACTTGGCCGTGGCTTCCACTGCATTTACCCTTCATGTGTGCTTCACAGTCTCCAAGCTTCCTCTCTACCACTCACCACACACCCACCTTGTTCACTATTTTCCAGCCACACCTGGTCTGCTCTCAGTTTCTCCAATTTTCCATGTTCTATCTTCCCTCAGGGGCTGTGCATGTGCTATTGTCTCTACTTGAAGTGTTCTGATCCTACTTCTCTCCTCGTTTTCTCCTGCTCATCCTCCAAGCCTCAGCTTACCTGTCCTTTTCCTGTGCACCTTCCTCTAAACCCCCAGGCTAATTCATCGGATCTCCAGGAAGTGCAGTTCATCCATCAGAACCCTCACCCGAGCGCAGACATGTATTTATATCACTGTTCAGCTCATGCCTGTTCCCACACTAGTCCACCCTCCCGTAAGGGTAGCGGCAGTGCTTGTTTTGCACACGACGTTATTCACAGACTCTATCACAGCTCCTGGCTGTGGGGAGTATTTGATGAATTTGGCTGAATAGTTGAATAACTAAATAACCCATCAGTGGATAGAGCTGAGTACAACGCCTGGCACATTGGAAGAAACCTTCTCTGCCTGTGACGGATTATTATTATGGTTGTTGGTTGGGGTGAAAAAAAAAGATGGTGAACAGAGACAGAAGATGGGAACTTCAGTTCAGCCCGCACATTGTAGCAGAGCTGCCAGAGCCCCGCCCTTATCCTCGGGGTCCTCATCTCTACACGCAAGACTCTCTGCCTGAGCAGTTTCTTGTTTGTATGTTTTGTTTCTGGCTGCAGGAACCTTTTCTATAATCATTGAGGAAAAGCCAGAGGTGCCGGAGAGCTAACACCCCTGGAAGCAGCCTTCAGCAACCGATGACCAGAGGTTTGCAGGGCGGTGCTGCAGCGTCCTCTGCCCTAGGTTGGTAACACTCATGTTCCACACTGCTTCTCGGCATTCCCCAGTGGGGCTAAGCTCTCCTTGCCCACCTCGTTGAACACTCCATCCTTTTTGCTTCCTCCCCTTCCCTATAGCACTTCCTTACTTCCCTACTGGTGCTTCCTGGGATCATCCCACAAGTGAACCACTTGCACTTGACTTTGTCTGGACTCATACTCTGAGGAGGCCGTATGATGCCCACAGTTTCACGGTGAGGAAGACAAACTTTAAATCCATCGTGACTGGGTTAACAATATCTACACTTACTCTTAGCACGTTTCACCTTGTAGGGCACGGCTGAGGTCCTGGAAGAGGCCCTGTAATCCTTGTTTGGGCTTCAGACCCAGATCTGAGGGGCAACACGTGCCTTCTGAAGATGCTCTTGCAAGAGGAGCTACAGAGTCTGGCTCCAATTCCCCAAACGCCAGGTGCAGCCCCCCGACAAAGCTGAAACCCTGGTTTTGAGGGGTGTAGAGTCAGTGACAACAGACTATAAAATCTAGGAAGATAGAAGGGAGTTTGCAGAACTGTCCAGCTCAGTTCCAATCTATCTCAAAGTTCCTTACCTTCATTCCACTCCCAACACATCATGTGAAAAACAGGCATTTACCGTGATTTGGTGATTCTCAGGTGAATGACTTGTCGGCATGCACACAGACCCTGGTGGAAAGAAAGGGTGGAGCCTGTTGGTTATTGGGGAGAGGATGGGACATGGACACTTGACAAACTCTGTACCCCCTTCTGCTGCCTTTCTGCTGACAACACATTTTCATTACCATCCTGTCCCACAGGGCCGCCTGGGTTTATGATCTTTGCTGTGGCTTAGCTCAAAGAGAAACCCTCAGCGAAAGCTTCCCTGGCCACTGAGCCTGAATAAATCACTGCCTCCTCTTGGTCCCCATAGCAATACATAAGTTACTGTGCAAGATTCCGCTAGCAACCGTCCCCCACTGCATTAGAATGAAGTGGGCACACCTCTCTCGCCCCTTCAGGTCTTTCATATTCACCCCTATCTTCTTTTTTCCTTTTTGAGGTGAAATTCACCTAACATCAAACTAACCGTGTTAAAGCGAGCATTTCAGTCGCATGTGGTACATTCACAATGCTGTGTAATCAGCTAGTTCCAAAGCATTTTCATCACCCCCAAAGAAAGCCCCATACCCACTAGGCAGTTACTCCCAACTTGCTTTCTGTCTCTCTGTATTCTTAGCACTAAGCATGTAGTTAGCATTTGATACATTCTTTTTGGGGGAATGAATGATAATTTACTGTGATAAGAGGCAAGGGGTGGAGCTGCAGCATCTTCAAATCCAAGCACAGGTGGTTGAAAGGATCACTCTGGATCCAGACTGCCTGAATTTGGATGCCAGGTTTACATCTGCATAACTCAGCAAGATAGCTAAACTTTCGTGCCTCCGTTTCCTTGTCTATAAGATGAGAACAAAAACAGAATCTACCTTGAGGAGATGTTATGTCAATTAAATGAATCAGTATGTATAAAACACTCAGAACAGTAGCTGGCATGCAGAAAACCAGATTAGTGTGTGTTAAATAACAAGTGACATCCTACACTATTGCTGTTGGAGTAATAGCCTCTGAGTTCATCTTCCAAGAAAGAGTTAGAACAGAAATCTACACCTAGAAAACTGCCATGCTGACATGCGACAGCTCTCCATGAAAAGGATGTTCATGCTGCGTTTGCTCTTAAGTAACTGTCCATCCTCTTATCCCACTCCTGCCACCCTGACCACTCCACCCCACCGCCCTCCCCCACCCCAACACCCAGACTACTGCCCTAGTCTCAGTTGTGTGTATTAATGCGACCAGCATGCAAGTTCCAGGAGGGTAGGGACCATGTCTGTTTTGTGCATCTCTGTTTTACCTACACCTAGCACATAATCAACACTCAGTGATTGACTGTTGAATAAATAAATTAATTAATGTATACAATGACCTATCCTTCTAACCATAAAATTTCAGAATATATTACCATCTCTGCCTCCTCAGCTGCTCCCTATGCTTCAAAAAGGAACTTGTCAGAGCATAAAAGCTCGTGCAAGGTGTACTCCTCCCTCAGCTTCCTGTCTGTACCTGTTCACACCTCCTCTTTCCACCTCTGTCCTTGGTGGGGGAGGGAGGAGAGTGACAGGGGATAAGGGTTACTGATCCCTCGTGTCCCTTTGCCTCTGAGCTGGTCCCCACACAACTTTATGTTCTAGCTGGGCCTCAGCCTTGATATAAAACTCTCCAGTTCTATATAAATAATGGTTGTAATTAATAATAAATGAACAGCCTGGGGGATTGCAGAGCGGAATTTAGTGGCTGGAGATGTACACATCTGTATTCGGTGCCAATAGGAGTCATGGATATGGAAAAACAACGGTGGAGCTACCATCTCAGATCCAGGACACTGCTAAGAGACACCAGGCAACTGGCAGCTCTCAGCCTTGTAGAAAATCGCAGTTGTAATCACAGTTTCCTGGGTGTAAAGGAGAGGAAGGTATTTTTATCTTTTTGGTCTTTCTCCCTCCAAATCAGGGTTATATATCCCCCCAAAGTCCAAGCAATTTATTTGGGGAAAGGCAGAAATCTGAACGTGAAAGCAAGGCTGGGGAAAGGATTTGGGTACATGGAAGGAAAATGAAATAAGAGCGCTGTGTACTTTTACAAGAACCAATGGGACCAATGAGTCTTGAAGAGATGATGAAGACTGACTTCTACAGAAAGCAAACAAAAATGGACCATAGGATGCACGGTTGGGGTAAAAACCTCTTAGCTCAGATATTCTCACTGAGTGCAGTGGGTGAGCTTCTTCATTACATCCAGTCCTTCCAGGCAACACACGTCTACATTTCCCAGTCCAATTCCTCCACCTTCTCCCAAATCTTGATTTCCTGAGATGGAAGTCAACAGCTGCAAACATTTTCAAGGTCACTGGCTGATCAACTGCCCATAGCCACAAAGAGGCAGGAGGTAGAACAATGCCAGGTTGCTGACAGGATTCCAAGACAACACATGTGAAGGGCTGAGCCTAGTAGCTGACACACAGCAAGCACCTGAGTGAAAGCCGTCACTGTGATGTTCCAGGCTCAGGGCTGCCTGATACCTGTATATTGCCCCATTTTCTCTACGTGAAACACACTTGAGATTCAGAACTCTGCTCAAAAGCAGCTCATAGCACTGTAGAAAATTGCATTTGTAACCACACATATTTTCTGAGTGCAAAGGAGAATATTGTTCTTCAAGTACCATTGTACTCAATTTATAGAAGCTGAACTGAGGCTTTAAGATGTTAGGTAACTTAGCCAAAACTACAGCTTGTAAATGACAGAACTGTGATTTGAACACAGATCTGTCATTTCTAAAGTCCCTGAACAACAGCCTCCCCTCTCCTGGACCTCCAGGTTAATGTCTCTGTGTGAAAAGAAAAGCGAGAGTGGTCACTAGGAAGCTTAGGGGCTCACCAAGTCAAAACTCACCAGACTAGGGACTTCCCTGGTGGTCCAGTGACAAAGAATCCACCTTCCAATGCAGGGGACGTGGGTTCAACCCCTGGTCAGGGAGAGCTAAGATCCCACATGCCGTGGGGCAACTAAGCCCGCGCACCACAACTACTGAGCCTGCGCACCACAACAAAAGATCCCTCATGCTGCAATGAAGATCCCGCGTGCTGCAACTAAGACCCGACATAGGCATAAATAAATAAATAAATAAAATATTAAAAAAAAACTTACCCGACTAAACACAATTCCTTCTGGACGCGATGGATGAGGGAGACACCCTGGACATACACAGATCATATAAGATGTTGGATAAGGAACCGTAGTGACCGTGTGGCCAAGATGAAGAGATCTGAAGTAGATATTGGTACAGATGACTAGAAATATTGGGTGCAGGCTTTGAGGAGGCTTCACACATCCATCCCAAGCAAGGAAAATGTCTAAGCTTTTATTCATCCCATGCATAGTTACAGTTGGTGAAATGGCAGGGTGCTGCGGAGGTACTAAAAGAGATGCCAAAAAACAGGCATTGTCTTAGGTCAGATCCCCTAGAAGCAGAGCCTGAGAAAAAGACTTGGGGGCATTTAATTTTTTGAGGACCTTCTCTTAGGAGAAAACTGCAAAGAAGTAAGAGAAGCAGGATAGGAAAAGAAATAAGATAGGATGTAGTCTCAAAGAACATTTAGCCTAGGCCTGATCCACAGGAACATTCTGGAACCTAAATTATATTGCCAAGCTGTCCTCACCTTGAGGCATAGGGCTGGATTTTGCACTCTGCATAAGTCCATCATGTCTCTGGGTTTCCCCTCCCAGGGTGGGGCATCCCATCAACAGAGGGGCAGTTCTCCGGAGAAGGGAGCAGCTCTGGGCCGTTAGCAGCCAACACTCACAGCAGCTGGGGAATGGTTGCATGGCGGGCACCAGAACAGTCTACTACAGACGTTTTCCCTATAGGAAATGCCATGACAGTGAGAGGAAATCTCAGTAGAGAGACCCAGCCAGGCACTGCGTGGGGTTCAGAAGAGACCAAAAGAGCAGGTATGATTAAGAGGCTGATGAGAAGTGATTCTGAACATGAGAATGGTACAGTGGGTAGGATTATCGCTTTCAATTCTTCACTCCCTCCCGGTTATAAAATTAAATGTCCCTGCCATTGCCATGGCTTCATGGTGGACGGAGGGCACTTTTCACCCCTTGTTTTGAGCCTGATTTGCTTTGGTCAATGAAATATTAATGAACACCATTTGCACAGAAGCCCTGAACATGCCTCCCACACTGCTGTGAACCTCCATGGAAAGGGCATAACCTCAGCGGCTACTGGTCAAGGAGAAACGTAGGGAGTAGACATCAACCCAGCTGCCACCTTGAGCCACATCCGGCTGAGACACAGCTGACCCACAGACCACAAGCAAGAGGATAAATGTTGCTGTAGACCCACTGGTTGGTAGGCAGCAGGATCTAATTGACTAGAGGGAAAGATTTTAGTGGTTCACTTTTACAATTGTAGGCAGAAATAGAATTTTATTAGGGCACCTGTACTAAAAACACAATTTTAAACGGTAAACAGAGCTCACCACCTTCTGATATGCCATCTCCTCTCATTGGATTTTGTCTAGTCCACCTTTTCCTGGCCTAGAAAAATATCCCAATGACTTCATTTATCAGATGGGGAGACTGAGGCAACAGAGTGAATGACTTTGGGGACAGTCCTCACCCAGCGGACAGTGGGGACAGGTGGATGGATGCCCAGCCTTCCTCCCCACCGCGGTGTTGACTCTGAGGTTGACTGCTCACCAGGTGCCCCAGGGGCAACACTCAGTAACACTCTCTCTCTTGCCTTCTTTCTTCCTTGCTTCACTCTCCTCACCTCCTCACAGAGCTTTGTGGGACTGTCTCCCAAATAAACTCTCTACTCCCAAGCCCTTGTCTCAGTATCTGCTTCTGGGGAAAACCCCAGCTAAGGCTCTGTGCCACTTCTTCCCAATGTTGTTTGAAATGGCAAAGGGGAAAAATGAATGTTAGTAATGGTTTGACTAGAGAAACAGAACTACAACGAGTGATACACAATGAGGGCTTATTATGGGGATTAGACCTCAAGGCAGTCTCTTAAACTATTATACTATTCTGGCCTTCTGCTTCAAAAGTTCTAAAACTTGATAAACTCGTCCAAATAAAAGGTCTGAATAATTTTCTTGATGTGCCACACACTTCTCTACAGGGGGCCATTCAGTGGAGTGAGCAAAATGTATATTGAGTAACCATTGGTCAAAATAGCTGAAGTACTTTGTTGACCTGAAATGTTAGTTGACATGCTTGGACCTTCTCTGGTAGGAGTGAACTTCACCCATGAAGGTAAAGGTCACCATCCCTGGCTGCTGAATCGGAAGTTCAGTGGACCATGGTTGTTTGCCACCATTACAGCATCACTGCCTCAAAGTTGTTTTCCAGAGTCTGCTTCAAAGGAGGCACAGAACTTATACCTAAGGAAAGAATGCCCTGTCCAACCAGCTTTGGTATTGTTGCTTTTCCTAGCACAGAACATTGAGAAAATTAGCACATGTGGAATTCATGTATGTACCAGTTTGTTCCCATTCTAACTTGACTCATGTTTGAAGAATGTGACATTGGATTGTAGGACATTAAAACTGGGCAAAGGAGAAATATTTCCCTATTTACCGTACACATGCATATATTCACGTACACACACACACACACACACACAGCCCTAAAGTGCAGGATCCAACTTCAGAGTGATAAATATATTCCATCCAGTCAATGAAAGGATCAAAGGAGAAATGAGAGAGAGAGAGAAGGTGAGAAAATGTAGTATAAAAAAGGCCAATTAGGGCTTCCCTGGTGGCGCAGTGGTTAAGAATCCGCCTGCCAATGCAGGGGATGCGGGTTCGAGCCCTGGTCCGGGAAGATCCCACATGCCACGGAGCAACTAAGCCCGTGCGCCACAACTACTGAGCCTGCACTCTAGAGCCCGTGAGCCACAACTACTGAGCCTGTGTGCCGCAGCTACTGAAGCCCACACTCCTAGAGCCTGTGCTTCGCATCAAGAGAAGCCACCGCAGTGAGAAGCCGGCACACTGCAATGAAGAGTAGCCCCCGCTCACCGCAACTAGAGAAAGCCTGTGCACAGCAACAAAGACCCAACACAGCCATAAATAAATAAATAAATAAATAAATAATTTTTAAAAAGGCCAATTAAAAAAAATAGAACATGACTACAGAGGTAATATGATTTCAAGTAAATCATCTCTACTAATTTTTTAAGAGCTAGATTTTTAAAAGAAAATATACAATTTAACTGGGCAGATATGTATATGTCTACTGAGACTTTGAATATACCTTATGTAATCAGCAAAACTTCTCCTTCCTGTATCCATGTTGTTGCTCTCCTTTGACCCTGGCTCTGACCTTGGCCATGTGACTTGCTCTGGTCAATGGGACAAAAGCAAAGGTGACAAGAGAAGTGTTTGCACACCGAGCCTTTCCTCTCTCGCTGTTCCTGGAAATCTGCTGTCACTATGTGAAGGAGCTGGGCTCGTGTGCTGGCTGCTGAGAACCGTGCAGCCAATCAATCCCTCCATCTCAGCCAACAACCAGCCAACTCCAGAAGCAGCGCCGCGGACATGACGCGACACTGAGCACAGATGTGTGAGTAAGCCCAGACAAGGCCAGCACCAGAGTGCCGCCAAGCCTAGCTCACGTCGTCAATTCACAGAAGCACAAGCTAAGTCAATGGCTGTTATTTTAAGCTCCTAAGGTGGAGCTTAAGTTTTAAGGTGGTTTGCTATGCAAACCTAACTGGTACGTTTGACATCATGACATGAAGTACAGCAGAAGGAAGTACAAGACAAGGTCCCTGCCAATAGGGACCCACAAGCTAGTTGGGAACCAAAGAATGTAGAATAAAATAGCCAGGTAGCGAGACAGCATGCTATCAGCATTATGCTGTGGCTTAATAAATTATAGAAAAGGTGCTAATTAGGAGGTACAAGCAGGAAGTGAGAAAGAAGTAAAAGGTGGGAGCTAATAATGTGTCTTTAGAGAAGGCAAGGTAGGACAGCCTGAACTCGTACAATCCAGGGAGGTACTTGGCGGGGGGACATGGGAAAGGAACACATGCGGGGAGCAGGGGAGCAGGAGGGCTTGGGATCTTCTTGGCAGAAACTAACATCAAAACAGAAGGCAATAGGCAACTGCTCCAAAGTCAGAAATAATTTAATTCTCAGTTAAGTCCAATAATGTGCTTACCTTAGAGGCTGTACTGGGACGTTAATGAGGACGATGAACTGTCTTGGACATCTAGGGCTCCATCTGCCCAACCCTTCTCTTCAGAGCCCCGTGATCCCCATGGCAACTCTGGGCCATCATGTTATTACTCTGGGTCTTTGCTTGGCCCAACGAATCCTCCCAGAGGGAGAAAAGGGGGGGATGGTAAGTCCCTCTGTGAAGTTGTTAAATACAAAGCTTGGGAGATGCCATCAGCCATGCTTTCCTTCTCATGGGAGAGAAATGAAACTATCACAGAGAAACAGACATGAAAGTCAAGCACAGACCGAGCACCATTCAGGGCTCCCGAGCAGTGGGTTCACCCTGTGGAGGGAAGCAAAGGTTTTCCTGGACCCTTGTAGGTGCCTGACTGGGTCTGAAAAGTAGACTGCCAGAGACAGATGAACAGGAGAAAAGGATACACACTTCGTTAAGTTTTACCTGACATGGGCGCCTTCATAAGGAAAGGAAGACCCAAAGAAACAGAACTGGGTACTTTTATGCTGGGTTTGAGGAAGAGCAGACGGTCATGGAGGAACATGACAGGCTAAGGGGTAGGAGGAAGGCTAGTAAACAGGGGAGACTTAGCATGTCCTGTTTGCTTAGATTCTTCTTGGTGTCTCTTTGTCTTGGGAGACAAAGATTCTCTTTCCTATGGGTATAAGGAGGGCATCCATCACATGAGGATTTTATGACCTTTTTCAGGGGAGAAGGTAGTTCTGCTGTTTTCTCAGACTCCTTTAGCTTAAAATTTTCAACACGCCAAGGTGCCGTATTTGGGGGTAGAGTATCCTGAACCCCATCACTGGTCACTGTCCTTCCCAGGGTTTGGTTGTACAACCCACTTGGATCTGGCTTAGGCTGGGTCTGCAACCAAAGTAACACACTGTGAAAATTGAGGTGTGTAATTAACACGTAGATCAAGATTTCCCCAAATAGAATCTGGGCTCTTTGCCCTCTTTCATGGACCTATCTGAGGGAGACTCAAACAAAAAAAATGCTACTGGGATGGGAATTTTTTTAATCGAAATAAAGAAAGAGCATCGATTATGGTTCTGGGGAGACCAGAGAGAAGGAGAAAGATGCTCTTATGCGTGGAAAAGATGAAGACACACCCTCAGGAAAAGGGGAAAAGTGATTGGAGAACTGCAGAGAGAAAACCCTCGCACCTGTCTTCCCACAATTCCTGTGTGTATACAAATGGAGCCAATCCCCGGTCCCCTAGCATTGTCACTTTGAGCACATCCAGGATCTGTTAGGAGAGAGGAGAGGGGAAGGGACAGTGGGAGACAGCAGTGGCATCCTGAAAAGACAGGAATTCCGTTTCCCACACAGCTCAGGGAGCCCAGCAAGGAGAGCATTTCTGTCCACCTTGGTGGACTTCAGATGTGGTTAGGGTCAGCGTCCTCATCTGTAAAATGGATACGATAATCACCCGTAGCTCAAGGGCAGCCATCGGTGTTATACGAAATAACCCACGAGAACGCTGGAATGATGCCTGGCACTCAGCACACACTCAGGATGCGTGAGTTATTCTGAAGAACTATTCAACAGTGAAAACCCTGTGGCCTCAAAAGGTCACATGACTGATCTATAAGGCAGAATATCAGGAAGAAAACAATTATAGTAGAGGTGAGTCTACTATACATATATAGTAGAGGTGAGTCTTCTGAATAAGAGGTAGCCCACTACCACCTCGAAAGCATGGCCTCCAAGGCCCGTGAGCAGAGCTGGGAGTCTGCACAGTTCTCACTGATCCTTGCTATCTTCCAGATCCTCCAAAGGACAAAGAACGCAGACTCCAGGGAAGCTGTCCCACAGTCTGAGTGTGGTTGTCTGGAGGGGGCATCGTACGTAATAAGCAATTCTCTAGTTTCATAGAGTCCCTTTGGATGTGCCCCAAAGCCCGCCTGTCCCACCAGGCCGCTGGCTCATTAATGGGGCATCTTTGTCATGCAAATGAGATCTCCCGCCAAGCACATTTTGGAAATGTTTGTAGAGAGAGACAATTGCTCATCTTTCTTTAGTGGCTGCACAAAGCAGTAAACACAGGAAAGATCAGCTTCCTCGGAATTCAGGCATAAAGGCAGCAGAGATAAAAGGCAAAGAGATTCTGTCAACTCTAGCTTTCTTCTGCTGTAGACTGTGGGGAGGAAGGACTGGACAGGGAGTTTCCATAAAGCACAGTGAAGCTAACAGAGCAAATAATGGAGACGGGGGTACTGCCTGCTCCCCACAAAGCACAGCGAAGCTAACAGAGCAAATAATGGAGACGGGGGTACTGCCTGCTCCCCATAAAGCACAGCAAAGCTAACAGAGCAAATAATGGAGACGGGGTACTGCCTGCTCCCCATAAAGCACAGTGAAGCTAACAGAGCAAATAATGGAGACGGGGTACTGCCTGCTCCCCATAAAGCACAGTGAAGCTAACAGAGCAAATAATGGAGACGGGGGTACTGCCTGCTCCCCATAAAGCACAGCAAAGCTAACAGAGCAAATAATGGAGACGGGGGTACTGCCTGCTCCCCATAAAGCACAGCAAAGCTAACAGAGCAAATAATGGAGACGGGGTACTGCCTGCTCCCCATAAAGCACAGCAAAGCTAACAGAGCAAATAATGGAGACGGAGTACTGCCTGCTCCCCATAAAGCACAGCGAAGCTAACAGAGCAAATAAGGGAGACGGGGGTACTGCCTGCTCCCCATAAAGCACAGCGAAGCTAACAGAGCAAATAATGGAGACGGGGGTACTGCCTGCTCCGCATAAAGCACAGCAAAGCTAACAGAGCAAATAATGGAGACGGGGTACTGTCTGCTCCCCATAAAGCACAGCAAAGCTAACAGAGCAAATAATGGAGACGGGGTACTGCCTGCTCCCCATAAAGCACAGCGAAGCTAACAGAGCAAATAATGGAGACGGGGGTACTGCCTGCTCCCCATAAAGCACAGCAAAGCTAACAGAGCAAATAATGGAGACGGGGTACTGCCTGCTCCCCATAAAGCACAGCGAAGCTAACAGAGCAAATAAGGGAGACGGGGGTACTGCCTGCTCCCCATAAAGCACAGCGAAGCTAACAGAGCAAATAATGGAGACGGGGGTACTGCCTGCTCCCCATAAAGCACAGTGAAGCTAACAGAGCAAATAATGGAGACGGGGTACTGCCTGCTCCTCATAAAGCACAGCAAAGCTAACAGAGCAAATAATGGAGACGGGGGTACTGCCTGCTCCCCATAAAGCACAGCAAAGCTAACAGAGCAAATAATGGAGACGGGGGTACTGCCTGCTCCCCATAAAGCACAGTGAAGCTAACAGAGCAAATAATGGAGACGGGGGTACTGCCTGCTCCCCACAAAGCACAGTGAAGCTAACAGAGCAAATAATGGAGACGGGGGTACTGCCTGCTCCCCATAAAGCACAGCGAAGCTAACAGAGCAAATAATGGAGACGGGGTACTGCCTGCTTCCCTTCTGGGATGGGTACCCAGAGAGCCGGTTAAACGTTAATCCTGGGTGTGTCTATGAGGGTGTTTCTGGAAGAGATTACCATTTGAATTGGTAGTCTAAGTAAAGGAGATGCACCCCCTCACCCCCAAGTCGGGGTGGGGAGGGCATCATGGATCTGTTGAGGGCCTGAATAGAACAGAAAGGGGGAGGAAGGTTGAATTCTCCTGCTTCCCACCCTCTTGCTTCCCAGGTCTTTAGGCTCAGACTCAAACCTACACCATCAGGTCTGCAGTTCTCAAGCCTTAGAACTACCACCCTTCCTGGGTCTCCACCTTGCGTAAGGCAGACCTTGGGACTTCTCAGCCTCCAGGATTGTGTGCACCAGTACCTTATAATGATTCTCTTCTATCATATTAATTCTATTTCTCCAGTATGCTTTCCTTCCCTCCCAGCACGTATTTCCAGGTGCAGAGACTAGAATGATGAGGGAGAATCACGTGCTCCCTGTCCCGTGGAGCAAGCAGCAGCTGCTTGGCCAGTTGGCTGGTGGCAGTGAGTCTCGAAGGCAGAAGATTTGTGGTCAGGTGACATCTGTGATGTACGCAGCAAGAAGGACCTGCTCCTCTGAGGGTGCGTCTATGTCAAAAGTACCAAGAATACGATGGCTTCTTCTTCACAAGACGAAGTCACGCCAGGGTCTCATCTCCGTAGGTAGTGTTGAGTAGCATTCCCGACCTGTGAAAGGGCTCACACAGCTCTGGGAATGAACTTCGGGTCCCTGGTTAGCTCTCGGGCCCCACCTGACCTCTGTTCTAGTGCTCTAGCCGCTCTGGCCTTCTGGGATGCCGTAACCCTACCCCCTCCTTGGAGCCTTCGCCTCACTGCTGTTTCTGCTCCGTTGCCCCAATGCCCCTCTGCTGGCACCCCCAGCTGATCAGGCCACGACTGGTTCATGCTCCTCCCCGAGTTCAGTGCAAACATGCCCCGCAGAGAAATCACCACTAACCTCTCCTATTAACGTCCAGTTTAATTTCTTCATAATGGTTATCACTTCATGGCACTATCAGTCTCTGAAACTCTCTTTTTTATGTTTACTTGTTTACCAGTTGCTTTTCTTCTTTAAAGGGGTGGCATAGCCCGATGGTTGAGTCTGGACTCTACAACTAGACCCCCGGTTCTAATTCCAGCCCTGCCACTTTCTAGCTGCAGGATCCTGGGCACGTTGCTCTACCTCTCTGTGCCCCTCTGTAAGAAGGGTGTGTAGTAGCACCAATCTCGGGGGGGTGGGGGTGTCCCATGGGGGATGGGGGGGAGGTCGGATGACATTACACACCTGGTGGCTGCTTGCTGTTAGCCCTGCTCCACATCGCCCACTGGTATGTGTGTCTCATGACAGGAGGGTTGCCCTGTCTCACCTCTTTACTCTGTGCATCTGCAAAGTGCCTGGAACATAGTAGGTGCACAATAAATGTCTGTTGAATAATGAATGGGTATCACTGATTCAAACTAATGGGGTCACAACCAATCAGCCAGTCTTTCAGGTATGCATGAAAGTTTTGTCAGGCTAGCCTTTCCTGGGAAATGTATTGTTCAGTAGTAATAAATAAAGAAATGTTTTATTCCATAAAAATGCATTAAAATTGCTAAATGAACCTAAAGAAAAAAGAATCATTCTAGAGAATAAAAATGTAAAGGTAAACCTAATGTCATACAAGTATTTTGAAGAAAGCATCTTCTGTCCTAGCTAGTATAGGTTTAGCCCTAGGTTGTAATTTCCTTGAAGGTAGTGGATGTTATATTTCTCTTCAGCCTCAAGCGTTCTGTTTTCCTAAATGTATGTTGAGGAACTTTAGACTTTATGGGAGAAGTCTATTTGTGAACTTGTGCAAGTTCTTTCACTTGATATTTTTTCCATTCACTATAGTCAAGTAGAGCATAAAATACTTAATGAGAAAATATCCTAATGATATTTTACACATTTTTGTGTTAACCCGACTCCCATGGAATTGACACACTGACATTCTGTCCATCTGTGTATCCGTCTAACTCTTATGAATTTGTTCTGTTCCTTTAGCTCCAGCACCAGGAAATCTGCCAAGTTCTTTACATAACTTAACTAATTAAACTTCATGGGACTCTATAGGAGGTAGTATAAAAATCCTGTTTTATAATGAAGAAATTAAGAATCAGAGAGGTGAAGTGACATGCCAAACATCACACAGCTATGAGTGGCACAGCAGAGATCTGAACACAGTCCTTTAAACTGTAAATCCCATGCTGTTAACCACTACCTTAAAGGGTTACCCTGAGCAGAGGAGGGCAGGAGAGCTAAGCTTTGTGGTCATCCTACCAGGCTCTTGATGCCTCCAGACCTGAAAGCCCACCTGACCTTCGGTTTGAAGGTCCCCCTTTTCAGCCCTCTATCTGTTACCCTGAGCTGGCCCCCAAGGGAAGCTTCCTAAAACAGTGCCAGCATCTGCCGCCCTTAATGGGACTTCCCAACCAACCACTACTGTCTATTGATTCCAGAGTTGGCGGGAATTCTCAGGTAGGTGCTTCCTCTCCCATCCCGTTACAATGACACCTGTCCAGCACCAGCATTTCAAAACGGCACCATTTTTAAAGTTCATGGCCCCTTGTTAATTAATTCAGTTATGTACTCTTTTTCAATTAAAATCTTCCTGTCTGGCCTGGAATTACTTTCACACTCACTGTCATAAACTGGAAGGTTCTTTAACTCTTATTTGTAATGTATTCATCTAAAAGATTTTTTACCACAAATTTGTACAAGTAAAACAAATAAATCCTACACTTTTAAACATAATGTGTGGTGGGGGTTTGTGTTTTTTTTTTTTAAACATAATGTGTTTTAATGCACCTCCTCTCTCAAGACAGTTATGTGACTATTTTCTTAAGGGAAAGTAACATGGATTGCTTTTAAAGGAAACTCACGATTTCCAACCAGATCATGACTTAGAATGCCACGCTGAAGACAGGGGCTAGGAAGCTGTGGCTTGGCACTAAATACAAACCCTATTCCACAAAGAACTCGTGCATTTCTGTAAAATGGGACCGATGATACCCAACTCCTAAGAATACAGCAAGAATTAAAGGAGATAATACCTGTAAAGCATTTTACTCTCTGTCTGGCACATCGTAAGTGGTCCACCTAAACTTCTATTCAGTAGTTCAAGAGTTCCTTGGAGGGCATGCAAGATACACTTGCCTTGTTTTTAATTCTATTCAACAGAGAAAGCACAAAGACAGATCCTAAAGCCCCATGGCATGTAAGTTTCCCAACCCTCATTGGACGTTTAAATTCAGTTCTGCTTTTAAGACTTCCCTTAGGCCGTTCTCAGTTCTGAATCTGTACCAACCTCACTAGTTCTCACAGATAGGAATGGTCCCTACAGCTGCAGCATCAAAGCATTTATCTGGCCAAACACGGCACAGTTCTGCAGGTATCCCCACTCTGGAAGCCTGAATGGAGGTGTTTATTAAATGGGGAGGGGTTGTGGATGGACCCGCATCACTTGACAGCAGTGTTTTAATATTGCTCTGCTTCTGTACACGTTGGCCAAACCATTGTTCAGTACTGTAAAGCCAACAGCCTGTACTTTTCCATTTAATTTTATTAGATTATTTCTAAAGAGAGTTTCCACACTGTTTGAAACCCATGTTTCCATTTTAAGCCACTGAAGTTCATTCCAGTAAGGGCTCGGTGGCCTCTTTAGTTCAGAACAGGGAAGGAAAGGGTGTAGGTTTGGTACCCATATTTATTTAAGATGCCCATCCCTTACTGGGGGGCAGACTTAATGCAGCCACATTCCTCATCCCACCCTTTTTCCTTGGCACTGCTCTTTTCTCCTCTCTGCCTCTTGTGTTATGCAGCCTTTTGAATAAATACCTATTCCAAAAAGCATCTTGACATGTTGTTTCCAATTAGTTTCCTCTGTAGATTTGGCTCCAACACCAGCACCTGCAGAGGTGGCCGGTAACATCTACAAGGTTGTTTTTACATAACTGCACGGCAGAAGGATAAAGCCTGTGCGTACAAGTTAAAGTGGTGTGGAAACCGATTTGAGAAACAAATATCCCAGGAAGTGATTAATAATTTAAACCCTGACCCAAGCTCAAAACAAATGTGGGATGACAGAGAAAAATGAGCCTTCTGCAGTGCCGTGTTGGGACAAGGATGTGAGTCTCCAGTGAATGGGTGTGCGGCTCACGGCCAGAAGTTCTCAGTGTGTTGGTCTTGCCTGTCATTCAAAGTCAGCTTCCCTCCATGACACATCTGTAGAAGGGAACTGAAGGACACTAAAGAAAATACCTTGGGGCTTCCCTGGTGGTGCAGTGGTTAAGAATCCACCTGCTTGGGCTTCCCTGGTGGCGCAGTGGTTGGGAGTCCGCCTGCCGATGCAGGGGACACGGGTTTGTGCCCCGGTCCGGGAGGATCCCACATGCTGTGGAGCGGCTGGACCCATGGGCCATGGCCGCTGAGCCTGCGCTCCACAACGGGAGAGGCCACGGCAGTGAGAGGCCCGCGTACAGCAAAAAAAAAAAGAATCCACCTGCCAATGCAGGGGACACAAGATAGATCCCTGGCCCGGGAAGATCCCACGTGCCACGGACCAACTAAGCCTATGCACCACAACTACTGAGCCCGCGTGCCACAGCTACTGAATCCCACACGCCTAGAGCCCATGCTCTGCAACAAGAGAAGCCACAACAATGAGAAAACCGTGCACCACAACGAAGAGTAGCCCCTGCTCGCCGCAACTAGAGAAAGCCTGCACACAGCAACAAAGACCCAACACAGCCAATAAATTAATTAATTAATTTTAAAAAAAGAAAAAGAAAATACCTTGGATTCAGGCCAACTCATTCAAAACCAAAGCCAAAGTGAAGAGGTTCCTCTGGCTACCTGTTTCCCATAGATTTTTTTTTTTTTTTGGCTGTGTTGGGTCTTAGTTGCAGCATGTAGGATCTTTCATTGCGGCATGTGGGCTTCTCTCTAGTTGTGGCGCGCAGGCTCCAGAGCACATGGGTTCTGTAGTTGTGGCGTGCGGGCTCTCTAGTTGTGGCATGCAAGCTCAGTAGTTGCGGCACGTGGGCTTAGTTGTGCTGCAGCATGTGGGATCTTAGTTCCCCAACCAGGGATCGAACCGGCGTCCTCTGCATTGCAAGATGGATTCTTAACCACTGGAACACCAGGGAAGTCCCGCCCATAGATTTTAATCCAATCACTTTGGCATTTGGCATCTGCAGCTTTCAATTGCCTTAAATCAGTGATTCTTCATCTTTTTGCACCATGATCCCTCTGGCTGTCTGAGCGAGTCAGTGGGCTGCTTCTCAGGATAATATTTTAAATCATAAAATACAGTACACAGGATTTCAAAGGAAAAGAATTATTTTAAATACTTTTGTCAAAATATTATAAAAACAAATTTGATAGAGTGATATATGTGGTTCTCTATTTGTTCTTCAGTTCCCAAATGTAATTCTTTCTAAACTTTTCTTTTGAAATAACTTTAGACTTACAGAATGTTGCAAAAATAGTAGAGTACGTTCAATACGCACTTCACTCAGATTCCCCCAATGTTCACATCTTAGATAACTGTGGTACATCTATCAAAACTAAGAAATTAACATTGGTGCCATTCTCTGAACTTAACTGTGCACTGTATTTGGATTTCACTGGTTTTTCCATCAATGTCCTTTTACCGTTCCGGGATCCAATCCAGGGTCCCACATTGTATGTAGCTGTTGTCCCTAGTCTTTTGTGACCTTGATACTTTTGAAGAATACTTGTTAGTTATTTTTAGAATGTCCCTTAATTTGGGTTTATCTGGTGTTTCTTATGATTAGATTGTGATTACGCATTTCTCACAAGAATGTGTTTTCTTATGAATACATTTAATAACCAGCTACCTTAATAAATGCAGCAAATAACTATCTATTTAATGCACTGAATAGCTTACTACCTTAATACATAACTATCCTAATATTGAAGTGGCGAAGGGCATAAATCATATTTTGTGAGCTGCAACAACTAAAATGTGGTATGAAAATATCTGTGACTTCTGTTAGTGACAAAATCACAAATACTGCTAATAGTGCTGTGGCTTGTTTCCAAGCTTTAAATTGGAGGGAAATGATAAATATCAGTCAGGAAAACAAAGACTTTCTTCAATCCAAGTTCAAACCTCCCTGATTTCTATTTATGGACCTGGGGACCCCTGGTGAAGAGTCCCTGTCCAGAATTACCAATATTCACAGATAAGAGAGATGAATAAACCATATGCTAAAAGTTATTGCCACAATTGATCTCCCCATTTTTGCCTGGAGACTTCGGAAAAATGACCACAGCTGGATAGATGATCTTTCTTGGAATGCCTCCAAATCATTCAGGCATAAATCCACAACAGAGCAAGGTGGCTACAAGGTGACCCAATGGCTCTAAGGTACAAAGACTTCAGTTCTTGGGGGAAGTCTGAGGAACAGACAGCTCTTTGTAAAAATACAAGGGACTCATGTGGCAATGGAACCAGTGACTGACCTGATTTTTTACTACTTTCATGGAATGTCCTCGTTTATGTGTGTATGTGTATTTTTTTTCTTCATGCTACAACTCACATTTACAAACATATCTTCTATATGTTTCCACCCTCATGACTTTGTTTCTATTTGGATAGGAAGTTTCGAAGCAATGGTTTCCTGACCCCAGTTTTGAGACAGCCAATGTCCAGTGTCAGACAGGTCTGGGTACCAAGTCCTTCAGTTACTAAGGCCTAGAAGGGTGAGGTTGGGGTGATGAGGCCTCCAACCCAAGACTGGGCTGAAGTGGAACCTGCAACAGTTAGTAACAATGTCCTGAATGACTCCATCATCTCTGAGTCAGAGCATCACATGCATTATTCCCCTTAATCCCCCCCGCCACCAACCAGCTGAGGTAGACACCTCATTTTATAGACCAGGAATCAGCAGCACAGAGAACAGTGTCACAGAAAGCGTCTTAGCCCAAATTCAACTTCACATCTGACTCCAGAGCCCTCGTTTCTAACCACTGCACTGTTCTGTGGCGGGTGGACCTATTCTGGCCCTACCTGGGGCTTCCCTTGTCACAAATCTACAAAGATAGCCTTGTTAGGCAAGGTTTTATTTCTCAAAGGCCCGGCTTTTATGGAATATAGTCCAAGGGCAGGGCCCTGGATCGGTGGCAGTTCTAACAACCAAATCTTCGAGTTATCAGGCATTGACAAGAGGGTCAGACAGTTGTGTGAGGTCTAAACAGGGATAAACACCTGGGAGTCATGAGAGCAGCCTGGATCATGAGGAGGGACACACAGAAGACTAAATTCCAGCGCACAATTCAATTCCTTATCACCCCCTTTCGTGTTTCCTGCTGAGTGTGGATCTCATTAACTTACATTGGCTCCCAGGTGTGTGTGTATCTGGAATTCTACTTGTAATTCCCATAGAGGACCAGGAGAACCCTGAAAATAATTAGCAAGACAATGGGCTGATGCTTCTGGTGAGATGAAAAGAAGAGCTAACAACTATGATACAGATGAAACATAACAAGCGTGCCTGCCTGGGTATGGTATCAAGTTCTTCTCTCATCACTGTTGATGATGGAACTCCCAAAGTCTTTTTTTTTAAAATACAATTGACTTTCTTTTTTAAAGGCTTTATTGAATTTCTTACAATATTGCTTCTGTTTTTTTTTATTTTTTGGCCACGAGGTACGTGGGATCTTAGCTCCCTGACCAGGGATTGAACCCACACCCCCCTGCATTGGAAGGGGAAGTCTTAACCACTGGACCGCCAGGGAAGTCCCTAGAACTCCCAAATTCTTATCTCATAACTGGCTACAACAGCTTATAGATCTGACCCTCATATGTTTTATTCAGGCTACTCACTTTATTAGGACCCCATGTTTTCCTATTTATTGTATTTTCTTAATCTCTAGGAAACAAATTGCCCTAGTTTACAAAATAATTAGTAAGTTACTTTCAAAAGGAGTTTTTTTCACGTGCTTTGCAAAATCATAGGAAAGTTGTGGGCCTTATTATCTGGCCTTCATCAACAGACCACTTCCAAGTGGAATGAAAATGGAAGGAACTTAGAATATATTTAAGAGACACTTTATTTCTTTAACTGGATGGATTCATAAAAATTCATAAATTTTGCAACTGTCAGTGAAAGAGACCTCATGGAGGGTCTTATAAAACTTTTAGTTAGGAATTTTACCCTTTAGACCTCCATGGAAAGAGGGTTCCAGGATGAACTTGGGATATTGCCACTCAGTTGTAAAAATGCTTTACTTGGATTATAGCAAATAGCCCCCAGCCAGAGCATACTATTATTAAATTACTTCTCCAGCATGAAGGTCATCCATGACTAATCATTTTCTAATTGGCAACTCAGTGCCAAGTTCTACTGTGTTCAGAGTTCCTGGTTCTGAGGGTTTTGCTAGAGCCAAGGAGATGTGTTTTCAGGGAAAACAAAACCAGCCTGTTATAGCGAGTCTTTTTAATTTATAGTCATAATAACAATCACAGGCTGATTAAAGGCCATTTATGAGTAGAATAGAGTCTGGAAAAGGCCATTTTGGTCCTGATCACTCTACCTATTTTGCTCACACATTCAACAGATGCTTAGAAAGCACCTTCTCTGCCATAATACAGTGGTGAATGGTCCCATGTGGATGGGTCGGAACTCTGGGGCCTGGGTTTTGTGAGTGGGTCAGGAAGGTCGGCCTTTTGTCAGATGCCAGGCCTCAAAGGCTCTCTGTCCTGACCTTGACATCTGTGTGCACTGCATGTTTCTCTAGGGGTTCTCATTTGGGGCACAGTCAGCTTCCACAGGGTACAGGCCTCTCCACTCAGCAGCCCTCCTTGAGGCCACACTTACTCCTCACAAGCATGCTTCCTTGCTACCTCTGGGTCAGATGTTGGTCTCCAGAGTGATAGTATATACACAGTGATACTATATACAGAAAAGTTTGGTTTTCTGACTTATTAATAACTCTTTATCCTTAACATCATCTATTTCTGCAATCCCAGGGAAATTTAGACTCAACACCTAAGAAAATTTGCTAACATGTTAACAGAAATTATCTCTGAGTAATGAGTTAGTGATGCTTTCTTGTTGTGCTTATCTGTATTTTTTCAAATTTTACATACTGAGGATTTATAACTTTTGTCATTAGAAAAAAAATAAAATCTTCAACAGTGACATTAAAAGCATCAAATGTAATGTGTTGATTCTCCACAGTTTCTTCAGGATATGTATTTTCAACCCAAGATGGTGGCATGGGCAAAGCAAATATGATTCCTTAGTGACTCTATTTTCTGTACCATGTACCCTTCAAAACAGGGTAAATCACACTATATTTTTTTCTTCAAGTTTTACTGAGTCATAATTCACACTGTATAAGTTTAAGGTTATAGGACCCGATTTGATTTATATACATCACAAAATGATTATCAAAATAAGTTTAGTGACCATTCATCACCTCATATTAAAGAAACAGAAAAAATATTTTTCCTTGTGATGAGAATGCTTAGGATTTAGTCCCTCAACAACTTTCATATACAACATACAGCAGTGTTACCTGTATTTGTCACATTGCACATTACACCCCAGTATTTATTTGTCCTGGAACTGGAGGTTTGTACCATTTGACCACCTTCATCCAGTTCCCCCATACCCCCCAAAATCTGATCTCTTTTTCTATGACTTTGTTTGTTTCTGAAGTATAATCGACCTACAACACTGTTAGTTCCTGTTATACAACATAGTGACTTGATCTCTCTATACATTTCAAAATGTTCACCGGGTAAGTCTAGTTACAATATGTCACCATACAAAAGTGTCACATAGTTACTGACTGTATTTCCCACACTGTACATTTCATACCCATGACTCATTCATTTTGTAACTGAAAGTTTGTACCCTTAATCTCCCTCACCTATTTCTTTCCTTCCTCCACCCCCTCCCCTCTGGCATCTACCTGTTTGTTTTCTGTATCTATGACTCTGTTTCTGTTTGACTGTGTTTGTTCATTTGTTTTGTTTTCTAGATTCCACATCCAAGTGAAATCATACAGTATTTGTCTCTCTCTGACTTGTTTGACTTAGCATAATACCCTCTAGGTCCATCTATGTTGTCACCAAGGACAGGATTTCATCCTTTTGATGGCTGAGTAATATTCCTCTGTGTGTGTGTGGTATATTTATGTATGTATGCCATTTAAGTGTTTCCTAATGGATTTTGTCTGGATTTTCAGCACTGGTGCAGACAGGCTGGTGGGCGGGCAGTGCCTGCACTAATAAGCTAGAGGCAGGATTCCAAGATAGTGCTTGTCAGTACCAGCGTCCTTGTGGTAGAAAGAGCTCCCCCATGTGGCTGCCCCCAGCGTCTATGGCCCCAAGGGGAGCTCCAGTCCCCTCCAGCCCCTCCAGGAGGCTAAGATCAGTAGGTGAGTCTGACCCAGGCTCCTTTCATTGTTGCTTCTGCCCTGGGTCCCGGAACTTGCAATATTTTGTGTGCCCTTTAAGGGTAGAGTCTATTACCCCCAGCCCTCTGGCTCTCCCAAAAGCAAGTCCCACTGGCCTTCATCGCCAAACGTTCTGGGGGCTCATCGTCCCTACACAGGATGCCTGGACTGGGGAGATCAATGTGGGGCTCAGACCCCTCACTCCTGGAGAGAAACTCTGCATTCCTCCCGTTTGTGGGCCGCCCACCTGGGGGTGTGAGTCTACCCCTCCTACCTATTTTGTTGTGATTCCTTCTTTATATATTTAGTTGTAGAAGATCTTTTCCACTAGTCTGCTGGTCTTTCTCCTCAATAGTTGCTCCGTAAATATTTGTAATTTTGGTGTGCCCGTGGGAGGAGGTGAGCTCAGGGTCTTCCTACTCTGCCCTCTTATAAGTCACACTGTTACCGAGTCCCAGCTCGCTCTGCTCGCCGCACAACAGGCCAATGAATCAGAGACGAGGTGCTGAGGCAAAGGAATACGACTTTATTCGGAAAGCCGGCAGACGGAGAAGATGGCAGACTAAAGTCTCAAAATAACCATCTTATCGGGGTTTGGATGCCAGTTTCTTTTATAGCACAGAGAGGGGGAGGAGATGAGGAAGTAAAGTAAAAAGACGGTAAGATTTGCAAATATCCCCTAGAATGGCCAGCCTCGGGGAGGGGATGTGTTAGTTTCTGCTTTCTTGCAGCCATCCACAGGTGGAACAGGGTCCGGATGTTTGCCTTCAACATTCAGGCAGAGGGGCAGGGTTCCCCGAGGCAGGCCATTATGTGCAGACGTATCCTTTTAGTGAACAAAAGCAGCGGAAAGCAAAGGGTAAAGTAAAAGAAACAGATCCAACTGTGTAGTCAGATTTGGCTCTTCCCTGTTACAACACTCTTTAACGTAAACATCCATGATTTATGTATAGCTGTTATTTTATTCAAAAACGTGTTTGAGATTTTTGTATTCAGTTAACATTCTAGGACTTTGGGGAAAATGTTGTTTCAGAAGGTCTTGCCCTCTTTTTGTTGATTTTAAAATAAATCAATCTTCACAGGAGAACAATCTCCCTTTCTTCATAAAGTGTTGGGGCTATTTGTTCATTATTGTTTAATTTCTTCCAACAAACACAATACAAGCCAGAGAAGTGACTGCAAACCCTTAGAAATTATTAGGTCCAAAGTATCTTTCATAACCACTGGTATGCTATGCTAAGGCATGCTAGTATACTGAAAGCCATCACAGGTATTGCCAAATTTTAAAATTGTAATTATTAGCAATGCCATTGGTGGAATGTTGAGCTGGATAAATTAACATTATTAACATTATAAAAATGTCTGGAACTGGAGAATGCTTATTATAATATTAATTTAAAAATCGAGACAAATCACGTGTCTTAATATTAAGTAAAGAATCAAATCACGTGTATGTTAAAATATACAAATATGGTCTCTCATCTCACTATCCTAACCCTTGAGTCAGAAAGAACAGCAAAAAAAAAAAAAATTTTCTTGAAGCAGAAAAAAGTCATCAAGACTATTAGTAAGCCAAACCATTCCATAAAACCCACTAGGACAATCCATTTGATCATGCTTAATCCTCAAGTGTCTTCCATGAATAAAGCCAAAGGAAGCAATGTAGCTCCAACACCTTCAGTTTGTCTACACTGATTATGACTGAGTCATTGGGGGACGATAATAGCTAATATTTACCGTTACTTTTCCTTGGATCAAGTGCTGTTTTTAGCATTGTACATCCTTTAATTCTCACAGTCATCACCCCAACTATTACCGTTCCCATTTTACTCTCAAGGAAACTAAAAGGCCAGGCTTCTTACCAGTCTGAACTTGGACTCCACCTTTAAACACTGCACTAATTTGCCTCCTCAAATCTGTGGGGTCTGTGAACTCTTGGATTTTACTTAGAACCCAAGTCCATTCCCCTCGTGATCTCCTCTTCCTACTGAGAAAACTGCTCTCTCTTCTTCCTTGGCCTTCCCCCAGGTGGAACTTTCTAGACCACACATGCCTGTGCCCCAATTACTGCTTACTTCAAATGCATGTGGCATTTCTCATTGTATTATTATTGTCCTAGAGGAGCCCATAACTGGGGCAAAAGGAGTTGCCCCTGCTGGGTTTCATCTTACCTAGACCTCTGCTTCATTTAGTTGAACTCCAAAATGAGTTACTGGCTCAATCCTTTCTAGTCTCAAAAATGTAAACATTGTGCAGTCTCTTCCTCCTTATGTTTCTCCTCATGTGTCACTTTCTTAACACACGCCATTTTCCTGTACCACCACACACAGAACATTTCCCCACATTCCTAAACCTGATTCAACCTACCACTTACGTTTTATACATGTGTTTTAACCAAATACAATACCCTCCTCTAATACAAGACATTTTACTTCCAATCATACTATCAAACTCTATGAAAAACAAAAATGTTAGCAGTTTCCTCTCTTTAGGGTGGGTGAATTTATAAGTAATTTTTCCCCTTTTTTCCCAAAAACTTATAAGTATTTTAAATAAAATAAATAAATCATTTAGTTTAAAAAGGGAGATTCCCTTTTATTTCAAAACTAGGGAGCTCATAAGTGGTACTTAAAGGAGCCAATGAGTAGTGTCATATTTTAAAGCCTGAATCAGTTTTATCTCTTTCTTTATGAAGCTCTCTAACTGCCAATTTTACACAAGCTGACATGTGCCAGTGGGCGAGCCCCTGCTTATGGGGCTATCCATAAACTATCCAGTCATATACAGTTCACATGATCCAATGGTAATACAACTGACAAATGTACAAGGTGAATATTATTTATGACAAATAATTCACAAATTTTATTTGTACCACAACTTCTGTAGCAATACCAAAGCTGAAACTTTGTAAATACAATGGCTTTCTTGGAGAATAAACATTCATACTCACTGCAAAGAATCTATGATGTCTGAAAGAGACAAATTATCTTCTTGCATACAAAGCAGTCTTATGTTTTTCTTTAGAAAATAATTGGCATATTACAATTACAGCTCTGAGTCGATTTGATCATGCATGAGCCAAGTGCAAGAGGATGCATCTGGCTTTATTAAGGGAATGCATATTGCAGGAGCTCTAGAGAGCATGGAAGCAGAAGTCTTTACTCTCCTTCCTATAACCAGCTGCCTTGAACAAATGCTTACCTTTAATATAAGAAAACGATTCACAAGGCATTGTAAATATCTCCTCGGTTAAATTCCACACTTGATAGTCAACGACGGGGCCAAGAAAATGGACCATCAGGTCCCAATGTGCTGGAGACTTTACCAGGTTGAATGACAAAGTGTGTAAATACATGAGCTGGCCATGGGGTAATGAGCCATTGAGTCACCAAGCAGGGTTGCCCAAGAGTGGTTTCCATCTGGCACCTTAAAGAAAGCCAGGAACATCAGCCCCACACAGCAGAAGAACAAGGGTGGGACTGGCTCTGCTTTGCTTGCCATCTGCAGATTTAATCCCAGTTGTGTTGGAAGAGTCTCTCCTTTTCTTGGCTTTCGCATATCCCAAGAGTCACCTTTAATTAAGAATAACAACAGGGCTTCCCTGGTGGCGCAGTGGTTGAGAGTCTGCCTGCTGATGCAGGGGACACAGGTTCGTGCCTCGGTCCGGGAAGATCCCACATGCCGCGGAGCGGCTGGGCCCGTGAGCCATGGCCGCTGAGCCTGCGCATCTGGAGCCTGTGCTCCGCAATGGGAGAGGCCGCGACGGTGAGAGGCCCGCATACCGCCAAAAAAAAAAAAAAAAGAAAAAGAATAACAACAAAAAAAGTTAAACACTCTCGACTATGCACACCCATCTGAGTATTGCCCTTTCTTCTTCCATTCACAGCCAAGTTTCCAAGAGGAGGGTTCCTATTCGACCATGGGGTTAGTTTAGAGCAGTCTTTTTTTTTTTATTTATTTATTTTATTTATTTTTTATTTTTGGCTGCGTTGGCTCTTCATTGCTGCATGCGGGCTCTCTCTAGTTGCGGCAAGTGGGGGCTGCTCTTCATTGCAGTGTGCAGGCTTCTCATTGCAGTGGCTTCTCTTGTTGCAGAGCACAGGCTCTAGGCGCAAGGGCTTCAGTAGCTGTGGCTCGTGGGCTCAAGAGTGCAGGCTCAGTAATTGTGGCGCACGGGGTTAGTTGCTCCACGGCATGTGGGATCTTCCTGGACCAGGGCTCGAACCCGTGTCCCCTGCACTGGCAGGCGGATTCTTAACCACTGCGCCACGAGGGAAGCCCTAGGGCAGTCATTTTTGTGCCACATTAAGTCAGCTGAGTCAAAATGGGAAATTACTGCTCCTTATTACCAGGCAATGGATATGACTGATGTCACCTCAATATTACTCCATTCCAGTCTCTTATCCAATCTTAATTCCAAACACAAGTATAAGGACGTTTATCATATTCATGTCGGTATTGCTTAAATGATTTATAGGTTTGAGAAATTTTATGATTAAAAAATAAAGGTCTACCCTGGAGCTGAGAATAAGAGCTCACACTGTGAGCTAACACCTCAACACCCCCACAGGCCAAAGATAAGAGATCAAGTAAGGTCGGCATAACTAAGAACCTCTAAACAGAATGTGATGTACACTCTGAAAATTTCAAGTGGAAAAATTGGGTAAGTTCCACTAATAATAGGCATCCATAAGTGACATCATTAACATGGCGACACAGGTGGTCCCCAACACAGTACCCCTCACAAGGAGACCAACTAGCAACTATCCAGCTATAGACGAGACACCACTGTGAAAATCCCAGAACCAGAAGGTGAGGCTGAAGCGTCCCCTGGACCATAAAGACTGAGAAGGATGCACTCTGACTGCATCATCCCTCCTCCAGGCCAGCACAGCACTTCCCCGGGGGCGGGGGAGGGGGGCCTGGGCTTGTGGCTTCTCCAGTGGGAAAAGAGAATCAAAGATGTGGAAGCACTTCCCAGAGGCTCACTCAGGTCTGACCTCATGGGGGTCACTAGGGCAATCTACTGAACTAGACCATGGAGAAGGGGGGAGGGGCTTACCAAAATTGGTGCTCAGATCTTATTAGACCCCGTTCCTGAGCAGAGATCCCAGCCAATGGCTCTGCCCATCTACAGAGCTGAGCTGGCAGCCTCATTTAGCCAATGTTGAAAGAAGCCAGAGGGGGAAAAAACACCTTAGCTGTAGAGTAACAAATACAAGAATTACATCCAACTTCTCCTTAAATACTATGCAAGCAAGAAGAAAGTGGGATGAAATATCTAAAGCGATGAGAGAAGACCTTGAAAGGCAAAAGGAGAAGAAAGCTTTATAAGAAGAATGTGGACAGAGTGAACTCTACACCTTGATGTCGGGGGTCTGAGAGTCACGTGAACGACTCTTCTGTCTCCTGCCTGGACCTCTTGGGGATGAAAACACTGCACTTTCTGTCTATCTCACCTGAATGATACAGAGCATTACAGAGTTGCAATCATGGCAACTCTTGGTGTTCAAGACACCTCACCTCCCTTGAATCCAAGTGGTGTGTAAGAGAATCCTGAACTTCATCATGACTCCAACCCTGGTATAAGGTTTGCAGAGAGAGAGAGAGCAAGTACAAGGGTGAGATTGACAATGAGAGAGAGAGAGACAGAGAGACCGCTTCTGGGGTCACATGGTTAAACATGACATGCATTATTGCAACAAAATGTGCCATGATAAGAGCCGGGGGAAACGCAGTTACAGCTCCAAAGCTCCAAGACTGAGTGCATATGGATGCTGGAGTGAGAGTGGAACTCTGCCTGGTCCACATGTGCATCATTGATTTCAAGATCACTTTAGACAGCAAGCAGTGGACATAGTTCACCTCTACAGGTACCTCTACTAATACCCCCAGGGTAATGGAGCTGTCTAGGTGGCTTAGGGCTTCTAAGCTCTAGTCTGTAACTGGGACACAAATGTAAATGAGCCTCAGCTGACCTGAGAAATCACTGTATTTCACAGGGACAAGAGCACGAGTAAACTAGTTTGGATTATACTGGAGAGACAGTGTGCGGAGTCATCCAACATTTTCAGTTACAAAATCAAAGATTACATGTATAGCACACCTGGGTTTGAGATTAAATTTCATATGCATGGCATTTCTTTTTTAAAGCTAAGAGTTTGTTTGTTCTTTTAGACTTATCACGACATCCTCATGTAAAAAACAACACAAGAAACATTTTTTTTTTTTGGCCGTGCCACGCAGTATGCCAGGGAAGTCCCCAAAAAACATGTTGACGTGACTGCATGTCAAAACTAGCTATGTCAAAAAGTCATATACCAAACTTTCAGTTATAAAACAAATAAGTCCTAGGGATGTAATGCACAGCATGGTAACTATGTTTAATAATACCGAATTATGTATTTGAAACTTGCTAAGAAAGTAGATCTTAAAAGTTCTCAACATAAGAAAAAAAATTTTGTAACTATGTGTGGTGACGGATGTTGACTAGACTTACTCTGGTGATCATTTCACAATATATACAAATATTGAATCATTATGTTGTACACCTGAAACTAATATAATGTTAAATGTCAAGTATATCTCAATTAAAATGTATAAATAAAAGTAATCTACCCAGGACTTGAGGATTACAGGGGCAGTTTGAGAACAGATTGCCCAAAATATTTTCTTTTTGCCATACAAAATAATAAAGACACCGCCAAGAAAAAAGTAGTAAACATCAAGAAAAAAGACGCCATCATAAATTAAAGGGAAGAAACATATGGCATACTTTGTGAAAAGAAAAATTCAGTGAATAAAAGAGCCAAAAATGTCTAAGAAACAGAATAACTTATTATAGCTAAAGCTTAGTTCATAACAAACTTTAAACTCTTAAATACCATATAATTATTAGGAAACATAATTAAATAAACAGCTAAATCGAAAAGACAAAGAAGAATAAAATTAGCTAAAGGAAAACAGAAGGGAAAAGTAAAAAAGAGAAAGTCAAATAAGGAGTTAGAAACAAAATAAGAGATCAAAATAAGAAATAAGAGAGTCAAATAAGGAGTTAGAAACAAAATAACCCCCAAACACGTTTAAAACAAAATGACAATAAACTATAAATGACAATACACTATAAAAATAACTCAATTAGGTAAAAGAGGCAAGAATATAGAACTATAAAAGACGTAAAATGTTAAAAGGGAAACACTAATTGATATAGAGAGATTTAAAAATAATCACAAAACAGAACATTTCTAAAAGCTCTGGGAATAAAATGGAAAGTCTAGCTCAATTAATTCTAGAATAAATACCAATCTTTCTCGACCTGTGCACCCAGCATGGTAGGCACATGGAGCAATTTAAATTGAAATGCACTTAAATTAAAAGTTCAATTCCTTAGGTTTACTGGCTGCACTTCAAGTGTGCAGTAGCCACATGTGGCTAGTGGTTACTGAATTGGGCAATGCAGATAAAGAGAATTTCCATCATTGCAGAAAGTTCTATCAGCCAGCACTGGTCTAGAGAGAAGACCATCATTTTCATTAGTGTTTGCACAACGTTCCGGCCCTGGAGTTGCCCATGTGGAACTGTTTCCTGATGTGATGACTATGAACACCACCACAAATAAACACACCTGCTGAGGTCTCTTTGTCTTAGAAACCTAAATAAGCTCAGCCCGAACTCTGCCTCAACACTCCTGTGGAGGTTTTAAGTCCTGCCCCAGATTTCTGGATGTATTCATGATCCCTTTGTTCCTATGGCGACCTCTGTCTCCCCGATTCCTGCCGTCTTACCACATCAACCCAGACATCTAGCCAGCCCCTTGACATTGTTTTCCACGCACAAAATATCCCACCCACAGAAAATGCTTATGAGTAGGGTAAGGGAAGAGGAGACTTCCCGGTGCAGTAAAACGAAACTTGTCAGTTTAACATCAGGCATCTTGGAATTTCCTCCAGGTGCCTAAGCATAGAGCATCCTCCACCAGCTCCTAAACTCCAGCATCACCACATGCTGGTATCTCCTCTCTCCCCACCGGTTTCTCACTCTTCTCTCCTGCTCTCAGGCACACTACGCATACCTCCTCTGGTGCCACACGGAGCTCTTTAGGCGTATTTTATAGTCCTGCCTCTTTTCACACCCTTTCCCCCCTCAGGATCTCAGCTACTAAAAGAAAAACCACTTTTGGTCATTTCCAAATAAGAAACACTCTAGTACTAGTAGCTATTAAGAGAATGGACATTTCACCTCCATATGTGAGCACAATTCCTGTTTTCTTTGAACCCCTTAAAGCCTGCATCATTATATAGATTCTTTACGCTGTTGCAGTATGCTAATGGAACAGAAGGAATATGTTATATGCCAGGGAGAGGCTATCCTCTGAGTCACAGAAAGGCCTGCAGTGGACAGGAACTCACAGCTCTACTAAGCACAAGACTCAGAATCTCAGAGTATGGCAGTGTTAGATTAGGAGGATTTTAAGATCCCACGGAGCTAAAAAGGATTAATGCAAACTTTTCAGGTTATGACTATTTTTTCCTTAAAGTCACCTAAATGAGAATGATTCTTATTTCTACATGAAAATAAACATCTGAGCCTTCATTCCTCAACACACGACTGTTACCTATAACCCCAACATTGCTTTAATTTCCTGGGTAAGTAGCTGAAACAGAAGCAGAAAACCATTTTGGGGACTGGCTCCTCTCATTCAGAGTTTCTTTTTCTTTTTTTTTTTTAATGGTGAGCTGTTTTTCGGTTTTTTGGTTTTTTTAATTTTATTTATTTTTGGCTACATTGGGTCTTTGTTGCTGCGTGCAGGCTTTCTCTAGTTGTGGTGAGTGGGAGCCACTCTAGGTTGTGGTGCACAGGTTTCTCATTGCAGTGGCTTCTCTTGTTGCGGAGCAGGGGCTCTAGGCACGCGGGCTTCAGTAGTCGCGCCAAGCGGGCTCAGTAGTTGTGCCTCGCAGGCTCTAGACAGCAGGCTCGGTAGTGTGGCTCACGAGCTTAGTTGCTCCGCAGCATGTGGGATCTTCCCAGGCCAGGGATCAAACCCATGTCCCCTGCACTGGCAGGCGGATTCTTAACCACTGCGCCACTAGGGAAGTCCCCAGAGTTTCTTTAACATAGTGGTTCCCCAACCTTAGGGTCCCCCAGGATGCCCTAGAATGCTCATTAATTGGCCTCACCCTGGAGTTTTTGATTTTGGCTTGGCCTCACCCTGGACTTTTTGATTTAGTAGGTCTGCAGTGAAAATGTCTGTTTCTAAATGCAAATTTGGAGAATTTAAAATTTAAAGATTAGACCTTTTGTGTTTGTGTGTACACATGTGAGCATGGACTGACGCTACATGTCTCCCGTAAATGTGGGCTTATTTTTCAGTTTTCATCTTTATAGCCTAGACTCCTTCCAATTCCCCAGGCAGACTGGGGAAGATTTTGGGAACACAGAGATGATAGCACACCTGATTGATTATCCCACCTATACTCGGCAGATGGCATTTAATCCAAACCAGAAATTTAGAACCCCTAACTGGCTTCTGATTACCTCAGAAGACAGGACACTTCTGGCAGACAAGGTTTTCTGAGCTTTCCAGGCAAGGGAAAATAGATCAGTTATAATGGTAAGGCCAGCCACACTGGGACTGCACCTCAATTTTCGAGGATTCTTTGTTGCAGGAATAAAGTAAAGGTAGCTATGGGGTAGGGAGAATAAAAGGGCCTATGATTCTGTTGGCCCATTTGCATGTTTACCTTCATCAGGACAACTGTTCTCCCAGAACCCTCCTAAGACCCTGGGATTTCCTTGTCCTGAGCTCTCTTTAAAACTTGGGGACCATCTATTCACCCTGACAATTGGCAGCTACCTGTCTTGGCCAATCTTACCATAACAATTGGCTGTGACGTGTCTCATCCAATGTTGCTTCCTGCTAAAACTGAAAACTGTATGTACTGGGACTTCCCTAGTGGTCCAGTGGTTAAGACTTCGCCTTCCAATACAGGGGGTGCGGGTTCAATCCCTGGTTGGGGAGCTAAGATCCCACATCCCTTGCGGCCAAAGAACCAAAACATAAAACAGAAGCAACAGTGTAACAAATTCAATAAAGACTTTAAAAATGGTCCATGTCAGAAAAAATCTTTAAGAACAAAAAAAGAAAACTTTATGTACTGCACGGCTCCATTTTAACTGATTATTTTATACAGGGTAACATTAATAACCAGAGATTTTTCACGTGTAATTACACAGGACCCCCAGACATCATGACTCTCAGATGGAGAGTCCCGGTAACCCAATGCCATTCAGAATAATTAAAGCTTTCTTCTTGTCATCTGTTTTATTCTTCTGAAATTGGAATGCAAAAAAAAATCACAATTCATTGAGTCAGCTTGAGGTTTAGCTCAGTTAGTTAGGTTTTACAGTGAAGAATTACTTTGTTATTAAGTCTTTTATAACAAAAAGGGTATTGTGTTTAAAACAAAGTCCATCTTAAATCATGAGAAGCTGGGTTATCTTGCAGCTGAGAGGCAATGCTTACCTGAACATACATTACTAGAGTGCACGAACCAGAAGTGTCCTGAAAATGTTTTACTACTTCTCCACTAATTGAAGAGGAGGATGCTAAGAAAGGAAGCCCTTGGTAAAGCTGTGAATTCGTGAAAGTCTGTCTTTGTTCACAGCATCCTCCTTCAGCTTTTATCTTTACCTGATTGGATATATGGGTGCATGCTTGCAACTTTTCTATAATACTTAAATCATTACAAAATAAAAAGCATTAAGTATACAGTGACTTTGGTTATTATTGAGTGAAAGATAGGTCCTGACAGTAAACACACTCTTCACTTTTCTGATATTCTGCCTTTCGCCTCTATTCCTTCAAAAATATTGCTATTCTTAGTCATGCTGTTTCTGGGGAGAAAAATAAAGTTTTTCTAGAATACAGTTTCTGTTAATTTCATTAAAAGAAAAATTTATCGTCTATGAATTCAAAGCTCTCCACTGGGGTTCCCCTGGTGGCCCTGTGGTTAAGAATCTGCCTGCCCCGGGCTTCCCTGGTGGCGCAGTGGTTGAGAATCTTCCTGCTAACGCAGGGGACACGGGTTCGAGCCCTGGTCTGGGAGGATCCCACATGCCGCGGAGCAACTAGGCCCGTGAGCCACAAATACTGAGCCTGCGCGTCTGGAGCCTGTGCTCCGCAACAAGAGAGGCCGCAATAGTGAGAGACCCGCACACCACGATGAAGAGTGGCCCCCACTTGCCACAACTAGAGAAAGCCCTCGCACAGAAACAAAGACCCAACACAGCCAAAAATAAATAAATAAATAAACAAACAAATGTGGGGTTTAAAAAAAAAAAAAGAATCTGCCTGCCAATGCAGGGGACACAGGTTCGATCCTTGGCCCGGGAAGATCCCACATGCCTCAGAGCAACTAAGCCTGTGCGCCACAACTACTGAGCCTGCGCTCTAGAGCCCACGAGCCACAACTACTGAGCCCAAGTGCCACAACTACTGAAGCCCGTGTGCCTAGAGCCCCTGCTCCGCAACAAGAGAAGCCACCGCAATGAGAAGCCCACGCACCGCAATGAAGAGTAGCCCCTGCTCACTGCAACTAGAGAAAGCCTGTGCACAGCAACGAAGACCCAACACAGCCAAAAATAAAAACAAATAAATAAATTTATTTTTTAAAAAAACCCATCCACTGCTACACTCACCAACCCTAACAGCTAATATTGAGTACTATAATATGCCAATCACTTTGCAAGTTGCGTTATTCCATGGAATCCTCATAAAATCTTTAGAGGTAATTTCAGATGAGGAAACTGAGGCAGGGAGGTGAACTTAACGGCCCAATGTCAGTGTGACAACAAAACTCATGCTGTCTTCCAAAGGTGGGAACTCATTTTTTGCTTCCCAGTAGAGGGGAAAATCCAACACCCCACAGGGAGAAGGACAGCTCCCATAATAGACTTTGCTGGCTGTAAAACAGACTATTTTATAGGGTGATATAAAAAGCAGGCAGAAAGGTGATGTTAATGACACTTGAGACTCCTTCTTGGTATCTTTGCAATTCTAGATGCTGAGCGGGAAAATTTCTCTGTCTCTAATTACTTTTGACAGTCTTGAAAATGAAGTCAGGTCAAAGTTACAGTCAGAATATTTAGTCAGAATATTCAGGCTGCAGCCGAATTTATGATGAGAGGACAGAGAAGAATTTGATTTTAGTATATACAACTCAGTCATTGCTTAAAAAAAAAAAAAGAGTTAGCAGAGGCAAAGGTGAAAACATATATAATTGAAGGAACAATAATAATAATAATTATGAAGATGCAAGGTACATTCCTATAGAACCCAGTAAATACCCAAGTCAGCGCTTAAATCATAGCTTGTAAATTTATCTGTCCTCTGTGATGCTAAAGCAATGTTCTAAACCTGCAAAGAAATGATGGAACTGAATAATGAAAAGAACGAAACAGAACACTGTCCTTGCAACTTCAATGGCCCTGTTCTTCAAAAGAACTCATCATCTCTCATGGAGAGACCCAGAAACTCTTTAGAAACACGTTCCTTCCTCGTCCTGTGAATCTGCCCCGTTTGCGTGGGCCCCCCGTTTCCTCCTGCCGTTTCCCCTGACTGCCTCGCCCCTGACGCTCTTCTTGACCTGTTTGGGTCCTGCCACGCTCCATGGTCGGCCCAGTTTCGCTCTTCCAACATCCCACGCAACACAAATGTCCTCTCCAAGACAGTTACCACACATGGTCTCGTGATCATTCTCAAATTGTTGTCTTCAATGGCAGTTTAAATCTTGAATCCTATTTTAACGTTTAGTATATCGCAGCTTTGTGTTTTTATCCAGTTTGGAAGTTTTTTAAGGCCAGGTTTGTGTCCAGCGTGATTTGATGGAGAGTGGGACCCTTGGCTCTGGTAGAAATGGCAACGGGGCTGTTGGACCAAAGTGGAGGCGGAGGGGAGGGGAGACAGCTCGAAGATGCTGGGGCAGAGGTGAGACATACAGTAAGCAATTTATAAGGTACAGAGCTCGAGAGAGAGAGAGAGGTCAGGTAGATCCAGATAAAGAAATGGGGAGGAAAAAAAAAAAAGGATTGGGGAGAGTAGTACTAGAAGTTTGGAAGCCAGGGTCAGATAAAATTAGCTGCTGACTCTCAACGTTGAAGATGTTTTAAACAACGTGCAGAGAAACTGCAAACTGCGAAAATGAGGCAGAATGATGTAAAAGAAAACATAAGCTTAGGAATCAGATGGCTGTATTTGGATTCTGATTCTACCACTTCCTGAGTCAGATCAGGCTGGTTCCTTCAGCTCTCTGAGGTTTCCTCAGCTGTAAAAAGGAGATAAAACGACTTATCTCTAAGTACTGCTGGGAGGATACAATGAGATAACGTATGTGAAGAGCCCATCATGATGTCTACGCCCTGCAGCTGTGAATGCATGCCCCTGTCTTTCTACTACAGGGGAAATGTGAGAAGAATTACAGGATTGGAATTAGGCTCAGTGGGAAAACATGGGAGATATTTTGAGATCCAAGGGCCAACCTAACATACATGTAGTAGACATCTGAGTTCCAACTCCATGATGATGAAAGAAAGAGGACAAGGGAAAACAAGTGCTGATCATGTACCTCTTATGTCTCAAGCAGTCTGTTGGGTTCTAGGGAGTCACGGATAGTGAATAAGACACAGTCTTTGCAGCCTGAATCCCAAATAACCGGAAGTCTCTTGTAGCAGATTAAATACCCAAAGTCTGGAAAATTTAAATAACATTATTTAAAAACAGAATATAAGCTTGAGTAGGGACTTCCCTGGTGGCGCAGTGGATAAGACTCCGTGTGTCCAATGTAGGGGGCCCGAGTTTGATCCCTGGTCAGGAAACTAGATCCCACATGCCACAACTAAGAGTTTGCCTGCCGCAACTAAGGAGCCCACATGCTGTAACTAAGGAGCTGGCCTGCCGCAACTAAGAGCCAGCGTAAATAAATAAATAAAAATTTTAAAAAAAGAATATAAGCTGGAGTAAATAATTACATGGTAGTCAGCTTAACACCATTTGTGGAAAAATACTAGAAACAGTTTTGTGAAAGGAACAACTTGACAATCATAAGGTAATTTGATTAGGAAGAGACAATATGCTTCTAACGGGAGCGATGTTCTGACAGCTCACTTGTTGGCTTTCTCTGACAAGTCATTTACTGCCATTGTGTCTCACTTCAGATCAACACCCCCCCTAATAACTACAGAGAATTTGGACCAGTAATCATATGATAGCTAATAGCTTAATATTTTTTAAGTGTGGAAATAGAACAAAGAATAAAAACAAAGGCATCCAATTTTAAGATATCTAAATGTTGAAGGTGAAAGAGACAGTAGGTAAAGAATATATAGTTCAAATCTGAGAAAATCCCAGATAAAATGTGAAGTTTTAAATTTCCACAGAGTTTGCATTTGGAACATGGGTAAGTATTCTCATCCTTTCAAAAATACTGTATGGAAACCAAAAGACTCGTTGGAAAATTTTAGCTAGTGAGTGCATTAATCAATGAATGCATTAATAAACTAAGGACCATTTAATGAAGATGGTTAGTGGAGATACATGGGATGAACCTACCCCAATGCCTCAGATAACACATGGCACAATCACCCCCCTTGATTTTCTCTTCGCCCTGATCAAGAGCTCCGCCTAAAAGTCAGATGCTAGAAAGTGGCCAATCAATGACTTCTGTCCAGCCATGAGGACGCCCGACTCTCTGTCCAGGCACTCTATGAAGGCTCCAGGTAGAATGTGGTGAGGGCACAACCATCTATTCTGGGTCAGCTTCATGTCAGATTCACTCCATGCTGGGGGTGGGATTGTCCCGCCTCCTGTCTCAAGCGCTCTGGGGTCTCACACACTGTCCTTTGGATGTGCAGATCCCACTGCCCCCCAGAGCAGCAAATTCATATTAATATTTCGCTTCACTTCCAACGGTGAATTCTTGCCTTTCTCTGGCACTAACCTGCTGTGTGATCCTGAGCAGACCGTATCATTTATCTTGTCTTGTGGAGACAATCACAGCCATCTCGCCGCCCATCAAGCTGTAAGGTGCCATCTTTCAACCAGAATAGAAAAGCATCATCCCCTTTATCCCTTCGGAGGCCTTCCTAAAATACCTTCTGGATTGGAACGATAACATCTGCGCTACCTATCTTACCAGGTTATCTGGGTGTTGAAATAAGCTAAATCATGTCAAAGGTTGTTGAAAAAATTGAAATGAATACAGGACAGCAAAATAAGACTTTTTTTTTTTAACACTACCATTTTCTATGAGATCAGTTTTTGCAAACTTCCTAGAGGAGATATTTAAGTAATATTACTGCAAATAATCTCTAAACATTTGACTCTGTCACAAAAGACAACTTGATAAGTGAAACATTTTCATTTTTCACTACAAAGATAAAAACTAAATGCTGAGATGAAAATTAATGATATGGAGACATCTGACTCTTTAACTCCTTCGTGACTGCTACATGTTTTATTCGTCTCTGTATCCCTAGGATCGAGCGAGGTGCTGATCCCACAGTAGAAGCTTCATAGATAGTTCTTGAACTAAGAAACATTCTCCAGGCCACATGGCTCATCTAAATAGTACAGAAACTCAAGTTCCCTTGTTTCTCTATGAATAAAGACAGTGCATGATTAATTCTCTTCACATGAATGTTTGTGAAATGCCAAACATCTTTTTGAAGAATTCAGTGAATTAATTATCTCCTATTGCCTTACTATTTCTTATGGTGATGAATGTTTCCTAGTTCCCTCAAATACACATGAAAGCCTTTTCTTTCTCTCCTGATGGTCAGAGCATTGCTGGACTTCCTGTCATGGTGACGGGCAGAATGAGGGCTCCAGTGCAAAGTCTGGGCTGCACACCATTTTGTGTTAGTGAAAATGAAAGGAAAAAGAGAAAAAGGGATTGGAAATTAAATTGATAGAAAAAGTTCCTCATATGGCTGGTAAAGTGACGCATAGACCATGTGGCGCTTCACCATTGCCAAGAATAATCTGCAACTTGGTTAGAAGTCATATAACTCACCTTAAAACTGGAGAGACAAGGGGTTGCCTGGAGATGGGGTGTCGGGAGAGATGGATTGCAATGGGACACAGGAAACAACCGTGATGTTTGGTATTTTGGTCTTACTGGTCGTTTCATGGGTGTATACATCTGTCAAAACTCATCCAACTGTATACTTTAAATATGTCCAGTTTATTATAGATCAATTGTACTTGAGTTGTCAAAAAAAAAAAAAAAGGTGAGGGGGCAAGACAAAGAACACAGGAAGAATTAGCAGGTGAGGGAAAGAAAGAACCTTGGCTTTAATCCTAGTAGGACTCTAAAAATCATCGAATGCCATATTTCCTAAAGTGGGTTTTATTCAACAATAGCTTGAAAGATGGGACGAAAGTGTGCTCCAAGGTCAAATAAATGTGGGGAAAGGATGCATGTTTTCCATCAGAATATGTTAGCATAATAAATGGACTTTAAGAAGTCCTGTAAAAAATTCTCATTTAATTTATTTCAACTGGCATTCCCCTAACGTACTTCAAGTGACATCTATTCCAAATACTCTTGTCTTATTCAACTCTTTCATGTAGACATAAGAAAAGCCATGTGGGTAATTAGGAGACAGTACTCGTTAAGAGAACAGGCTTTGACAGACAGATGTCTGGGCCTGTTCCACTACTTACGTCACAGTGGGATCATGGACAAGTCATAGAAAGCCTCCAAACCTCAGTTTTCCTCTCTGTAAAATGGGATAAATAATAGACCCTAAATCATGGGATTGCTCTGAGGACTAAATAAGTAATTCGTGAAAATGCTTAGGGCAGCACACAGCAGGCTCCAATAAATACTAGATTTTATGGGTTAGTAGGAAAGCTGTGACTACAGTTCACATTTCAGATGTCCCCCAGCCCATCACCTCAGATTGCTGAGCCATCAGCAAGCAAACTACCTCTGAATTGGTCAGGCTCTCCGTGGACATTCATTGCCCACACTTAGTATTCCACAGCTGACCTCCTCCCTCTTTGTCATTCACACCATCTTACAAGTAGCACAGGGAAAAAAGCAAAGGATATAGAAAGACTGACTCCGTGAAAGAGAAGTTCGTCCTCCTGAGGTTAAATTTGCTGCTCTACTCAAATCAATCAAAAAATTTTGTGACATTTTTGTCATTCCTCCAAATAAAGATACAATTAACCTCCAGGAGGTGGGGGCTTGGAGTGGGAAGAAGTATGAAAGTAGCAAACTCAGAGAATCTCTAAAAAAACAAAACCCAGAAACCAGATCTCCACTTGTTTTACCTGTGATGGACCTGAACCAAACACCCAGACACTTAATTCAGATTACCGAGAAGTGCCGCTGATGGTTAATATTCAGATGCGCTTTTATTTAATTATCCTGCTCTATCCACAAGTCCTCATCTCCAAATTGACGACATGAACGATCTGCACTCCATCAGAGGTGGAGCCCACCGCACAGCACAGGCAGCCTTTCAGAACACACGCTGGGAAAGGATGGGGTTGCCATAGCAACATCATCCAGCACTCCCCTTAGCACCCTCCTTGCCAGGCTCTCATCTTCCCTGGCAGATTTCTTTATTTTTTCACTTCATGATTTACACGGACAAAGAGGGCAGAGGGGCAGTTAATGCCACACCATGCTAAGCACTAGACCTCTGTCTTGCTACAGCACCCAGGATCAACAAAGTAATTATGTCCAGTTATTCCCAAAATGGGATGTACATAAGAATCATCTGTAACTTAAAGCCTGGGTGCCTGGGCCTGACTCCAGACCTATGAACTCATTCTTCCTAGGAACTCAGCCTAGGAATCCAGACATTTAATAAGCTTCATGAATCTAGGGAGACATTAATTCACTCCAAATCTTTTATTTTGTACATTTAAAAAAATGAGATCCTAAGGCCCTGGGAAATAAATGAGCCAAATCTCCTGACCCTTGGCAACTTATTTGTATTTGACACTCAGATTGAGCCCAATTTGATGTCCCCAAGTTCCAGGAGAATTATCTGCATGTACCTGCTCTGTGCCTAGTCTTATGGTAACATATCCTTTCCCCAAATTCTCTGCCTCTAATTTGCTTGATTGATTAGCTGCTTGGCTTGTCTCTAAGTGTGGCTGATAATAAAGATTCTCTGGAAAACCTAGAAGAAGCTTCCAGCTCCCATGTGTTTGTATTGGCTTCTGTACAGATTTTCCATCAAATAAATAAATCTACAAACTTTATTTCTGGGCTAGATAATGGCTAAAAGTCCCCTCCTCTACCTTGTGAATATTTTATAATCCTTTGAAATTGGATTCAGAAATAACACACCGTCAATGAATTCTGATTATTTTAAAATTAAGATAAATTTATTTTCCAATCTTTAGAATAAATGGTAACTTTTCTTTGATCCCTTAGAGTTTATGAAAGACACACTAAACGTGGGACATGCCTATAGGAACAAATTAAAGATATACTATTTATTTCCAGGCTATCAGCTCTTGGAAATTGATCAAACGTCAGTGAATTTCCCCCAAGCCACAACCTGGGTGGTCAGCAACCCTAAGAATCAGACGGAAGACTGTTAGACTGTGAAATTCTCAGTATAAATGATGCCTTTGGGTAATAACTTCCTACCTCTACTTAATCCAGACTCGTCTGGTAGGGTGGGGAATACAAAGAACAACTCTGTGAAGTAGGTACTACTATTTGTCTGACTCCTTTCAGCTAAAGCAGAATTTCTAAGCCTCAGCACTACTGACATTCTGAGCTGGGTAATTCTTTGGTGCAGGGGCTGTCCTGCGCATTGCAGGATGTTTAGCAGCATCCTTGACCTCTACTCACTAGGTACCAGTAGACTTCTTCTCTGTTATGACAACTTAAAATGTCTGCAGACATTGCCAAATGTCCCCTGGGGGACACAATCGCCTTTAATTGATAACCACAGCTCTAGAGTTTACTGGTCTGGGATACCCCATCTCTTATTCTTCCCCACAGCTACTTTTAGAATGCTTTCCCCCAATGCTTCAGCCAAACTACCTACTTAGTTCTTTCCTTTTTAACATCTTTATTGAGATATTATTTACATACCACAAAATTCACCCTTTTGAAGTGTACATTTCAGTGGTTTTAGTATATCCACAGAGTTGGGCAGGCTTCACCACAATCTAAGTTTAGAACATTTTCATCACCTCAAAAAGAAACTGCCCATAAGGAGTCACTCCCACCCCCTCTGTCCAGCCCTAGACGTTCACGAATCTACTTCCTCTCTGTATAGATTTGCCTATTCTGGATTTTTCACACATACAGACTCATACAATATGTGGTCTTCTGTGATTGCCTTCATAGTGCTTTCAAGACTCATCCATGTTGTAGCATGTGTCAGTAATTCATTTTTTTTATTATTGAAAAATATTCCATGGCTTGGACATACCATATTTTGTTTATCCAGTCTTCAGTTCATGGACATTTGGGTCATTTTCACTGTTTGTCTAATATGAATAATGCTGTGCTGAACATTCATGTACAATGGTTTTTGGTTTTTTTTTTACATGGTTATATATTTTTATTTCTCCTGGCAATATGCCTTCAAGTGGAGCTGCTGGTCATATGGTAAGCCTATGTTTAACTTTTTGGAGGACTGCCAAACTGTTTTCCAATGGCTGCACCATTTACATTCTCACCAGCAGTGTGTGAGAATTCCAACGGCTCTGCAAGTCTACTTCATTCTTGTGATCCGTCTACATCACTAGGGGCCGTCTCCTAGGTGCTTATTCAATTTAGTGGCATTACAGGGCTTCCCTGGTGGTGCAGTGGCTGAGAGTCCGCCTGCCGATGCAGGAGACAACGGGTTCGTGCCCCGGTCCGGGAAGATCCCACATGCCGCGGAGCGGCTGGGCCCGTGAGCCATGGCCGCTGAGCCTGCGCGTCCGGAGCCTGTGCTCCGCAACGGGAGAGGCCACAAGAGTGAGAGGTCCGCGTACCGCAAAAAAAAAAAAATTTAGTGGCATTACATATAACGCTATGCCCTTTGGTGATAAAATAAATATAAAAAAAATAAGAAGCAGTTTCTTGTCTGCAGTTGGTGAGGTTTTATCATCACCACCTATGCAAGTTATTGTCAGGAAAAAGGGTTAGAAAGCAGTCATTTAAAACCAAAACCTTTGGTTTAGAACACTAACTCCACCTCTACCTGCTTTCACTTAAGCTCTGCATATTTGACATCCCTCTGAAACAACTCACCCATTCAAATGTGCAGTCTGCAGTTAGCTAATTTTGGAGGAAGTTGACCTTCCAAAGTTGGACTTGCTCATTTTCTGAGTTTTATTTTACTTTTTAGTATGTCTAAAGTGACTGTTGGTTATGCCAGCTTTAGAATTTTCCTACAACCATGCTTGGAAAGTATACTTTGCCCAATTGTCCAATGTGGTTAAACCAACCAAAGATTGCCTTCCAGGGAGAATCGTGGACCCACTGACAAATGCTTCCTCTGATTACCTTTAAGGGGAGATGAAGAAGACATTCATTCAGGAATATGTCCTTTCCCTCAGCTTTTATACCATGTGAGTCCTGACCCTAAGCTCTTGAGTCACTTAAGCAATGGTTCTACATTTAACTGAACCTGCAGGGTGGTTAACCCACAGGTAACAGCACACGGACAACTGGGCACTAAGCACTTGCTATTCATCAGGAGCCAGGCTTACTTTGAAATGTTTTTCTCATTTATCTATCACAACAATCCTGTAAGGTAGATATTATTTCAGTCATTTTATAGGTGAGGAAACGTAGGGAGCTTAAGTAACTTTCCCCAGATCTCACACTTAGGAAACGGCAGAGTTCGAATTTTCACCAGGATGACCTGAGCTCGTACTCAGTCTGGTACTTGTTAGGGTATGTAATTTGGAACTCTTTGTGGCTTGGTATCTTCAAATCCTTGGCAGAAAGAAACAAGATTTAATTAGAAACACATGATGCAAAAGAAATCTTTTCATTCCCCTAGATACTTTGAGATATCCCTGGATTAACTTGGATTCGTAGACAGCCACACACTTGGGCCAAATCATTTTGTTCCCCCTGAAGACTGCTTATTCTGAACTGTGCTGTCACAATCGCTTCAGCCTGTGCTGAGGGATGTTGTCAGAAATAGCCTGATGGCACTGATTTTGGTTATTACTATGGAAAGGCAGTGGTTAAGATCATGGACCAACTGTTGTATTGTGTCTGTCACTTGTTCCTCATCTGTAAAATGGGCATGTTGGTTGTTTCTACTTTATGTGATCATTGTGAAGATTAAAACAGTTCACACATGTCAAGTACCCATGACACTGCCTGGCACACAGGCAGGGCAAAATGTGTGCCCCATAAGGACATTTGGATCAATACGGTCTTTGATTCCAAGCAAGAGAAATATATTTGCCTAAATTGAACAAACAAGGAAATTCAACAGAAGGAAGCTCACAGAACCTAAGAATCAGGGGAGGGCCAGGAATCCCAGGGAGCAGTAAGAATTCAGACAGCGGAAGGAAATGATGAACCTGTTGTGTGGTCTGTTTTGAGGATTTATGGAATAAAATGTTGTTTATTTTAAAAAATTGTAAATAGTTGTACCTCTTCCGAACAGTTGGTTGGTTTTGACCGTCTGAATATTGTGAAACTTTTAACTGTTCATGTTTCTTTCATTGTGATCAAGTCTAAACCATCTAAGTGGCTCATAACCGGCAAACAGATAAACTGTATAGCTAGAGGTTTGTATTTGTATTCAGTCTTCTATTTATTTAGTGCTTCTTATGCTCCAGGCAGTATGCTGAGCAGCTTAAGTGCATTATTTTCTTTAATCCACATGCTCACCCGCCAAAAAAAGCCTGACATGATGCTACTGTTATTATCACATTTCACAGCTGAAGGCACTAATGTTCAGAGACTAGGTGACCTTCACAAGGTCACACGGCTATAAGGGGCAGAGTTGAGTTTCAAGCATTTAAAAGTGACAAGAACTTTTTAGAGTTATACATAACTTCTCAGCTCACTTTAAACACACCTTCAATTATACTTTTAAATAATAGTAGTGATGGTGTCACAGCCATTGCTAACATTCATCGACTGTGTACTGTGCACCAGCACTGTGCTAAATGAGCTACATTCAATTCAATTTTGCAGCAGTGTTACAGACTGAAATGTGTCACCCAGAAGTTATAGCTTTAAGCCTTAACCCCCAATGTGACTGTATTTGGAGAGAGGACCCGTAGGAGGGACTGAAGGTTAGATGATTCATAAGGGTAGGACCCTAATCTGATAGGACTAATGTCCTCTTGAAGAGGAAGAGACACCAGGAGTGCATGTACATGCAGAGAAAGGCCATGTGAGCACAGAGAGAGAAGGTGAGCACCTGCCATCCAAGAAGAGAAGACTCAGGAGAGATCAACTCTGCTGACATCTTGATCTTGGACTTCCAACCTCCAAAACTATGAGAAAATTAATTTCTTCTAAGTTACCTCATCAGCCCTAGCAAACTAATATAGGCAGGTATTGTTATTGTCTCCTGTTTAAGGAGAGAAAAGATTCCTGACGTTGGATTTGGCAGTAATTTGTTGGCTATGACACCAAAAGCAAAGGCAACAACAACAAAAATAAAAAAGATAAATTGGATGTCATCAAAATTTAAAACTTCTGTGCATCAAAGAACACAAACAACAGAGTGAAAAGGCAGCCCACAGAACGGGAGAAAATATTTACAAATCATGTGTCTGATATCAGGTTAATATCCAGAATATATGAGGAACTCCTACAATTCAACAACAACACCAACAAAATATCTCAATTTTAAAATGGCCAGAGGACTTAAATAGACATTTCTCCAAAGAAGACACACAAATGGCTACTAAGCACATGAAAAATGCTCAAGATTACTAATCATCAGGGAAATGCAAATCAAAACAATAATAAGATAACACCTCTTACCCATTAGGATGTCTCCTATCAAACAAAACAGAAACAGATAAAGAAGATAGCAAGTGTTGTCAAGGATGTGAAGAAATTGGAACACTCGTGCACTGCTCATTGGAACATGAAATGGTGCAGCCACTATGGAAAACAGTATGATGATTCCTCAAAAAATTAAAAATAGCATTGCCATGTAATCCAGCAATTTCATTTCTGGGTATTTGTCCAAAAGAATTGAAAGCAAGGACTTGAAAAGATATTTGTATACCCATGTTCATAGCGGCATTATTCACAATAGCCAAAAGGTAGAAACAACCCGAGTGTCCACTAACAGATGAACAGATAAACAAAAGGTTGTATATACATAAAATGGAACATTATTCAGCCTTAAAAAGGAAGGAATTCTGACATATGCTACAACATAGATGAGCCTTGAGGACATTATGCTAAATTAAATAAGCCAGACACAAAAAGATAAATATTGTATGAGTACTTATATGACATATGTAGAGCAGTCAAAATCATAGAGACAGAGAGTAGAGCGTCGGTTGCCTTCATTTTGGGGGCCCAGGAGAGGAGGAAATGGGGGAGTTATTGTTTACGTATAACTTCAGTTGTGTAAGACAAAAATAATTCTGAAGATGGATGGTGGTGATGGCTGTACAACACAGTAAATGTACTTAATGCCACTGAATTATACATATAAAAATTATTAAGATGATAAAAATTTATGTGTGCGTTTCACCACAATAAATATTAAGCCACAAATGCAATGGTTGACAGTCCGCCTGCCGATAGAGGGGACACGGGTTCGTGCCGCGGTCCGGGAGGATCCCACATGCCACGGAGCGGCTGGGCCCGTGAGACATGGCCGCTGTGCCTGCGCGTCCGGAGCCTGTGCTCCGCAGCGGGAGAGGCCACAACAGTGAGAGGGCCGCGTTCCAAAAAATTAAGCCACATAAAAACCCCATATATTTGTAAACTTTTAAAAATTCCAAATTACTCAGAAGTAAAAGAAGAAATTATAACAAATCCTTTAAAATTTTAGAACTGGATAGTAATTTTAAAAACTCTTCTTTCCAAACAGATGAGATATAGATAAAATGGTATTTTAAATCCTTAAAATTTTAGGAGAAAAAAATAAGAGCATAGTCTTTTCAATTTCACGATGAGAAACAATTTCTTAGGACAAAGAAAACTTTTTTTAAAACTCTTTAAAAGTGTAGATATGCCAGAATCTACAATTTCTGTTCACCAATAACCCCATTAAAAAGTGAAAAAGTTAGCCACAGCCAGGAAGAATATGTCTGCAGTTCATGTAACAAAGAAAGGACTGCTATCCAGAATACATAAATAGATTCTACAAATCAATAAGACAAATCGCTCAATAGAAAAATGGACAAAACACATGGAAGGAAAAGTGACGGAAGAGAGAACAAAGAATACATATATGAAAATACATTCACTCTCACTACTAATCAGGGAAATGGAAATTCAAATAACAGTATGATAGCATTTCAGAAACTTCCGTTGGCTACTGTGAGTCTGAGGCTACTAAGTGTGGAAAAGATGCAGAACAAAGGAACTCTCATTCACTGCTGCAGGGAGGGTCAACTGACACAACATTTGGGGGGAAAATTGACAGCATTTGTTAAAGTTGAAGATACATACATCTGGTGACCTAGCAATTTTATTCCTAGGCACATAGTTAGAGAAACTCTTGCACATGCGGTCAAGAAGATATATATACAAAATGTTTGGAAGAGAATGTTGTAATAGCAAACATTTGGCAACAGCATAATTCCAACAGCAGGAGCCTGGGTAACTCAACTGTAGCATATTTATACAGTGGAATACAATCCAGCAATGAAAATACATCAACCAAAGCTACAGAAAACAATATGGATAAATCTTACAAGCATAATGTTGAGGGAAAAAAATCAAGTTCCAGAAGAAAGTATATTATTATTTTATTTATAGACATTTGAAAAACATGTAAAATTGTATGGGCCCAAGACAAAAATTACTGAGTCCTAGGATATGTTAACCTTTAGTTTTATGAAATAATACCAAATGTTTCTTAGGGATTGTTTTGTATTCTTTCATCAGGCAGTCAGGCGCAGCCACAAGGCTGGGGCACAAGAGAGACACAAGGAAACAAAGTTTATTATACTCTCAGGTCCTAGAGACACAGTCACCCATGCCATGAAGGGAGCTTGTGGGAGGAGCGCCAGGGGAGTGGGCTCAACCAAGCAGGTGGAGAGCAGAGAGAGAGAGAGAGAGCGTGCGCCCTGGGAACAAGATTTGGGTGGAGTGCAACAGCAAAAGGCAGAAAGGGATTTCATTGGTGCATCTGAATGTCACTCAGTTAGGACAAATTAATTCTTTGGGCATTCTAAATCCCTCTTCTCCCCAACCCTTCATTTCAGTAAAGCCTGCCCTACACAGAAATAGTAAGAGAATGTAAGCGCCTCCAGAATTTAGGGAAATCTTTGGGATTTCCCAATGCCCAAAACCAGGGAAAGAGAGATCAAATCAACTTCATCCACATAGCAAAATACTGTAAGGCTCTTGACTTCAGCAGACATTTGGGGAAGCCTGGGTATTTACAAGGGCTGTGAAACTGCATCTGAGAGAAGTTGCATGTAGCTCTCACTGTGCTCCTCCTAGGGAGATGGCAGATCTGTGGACCGTTTAGTTTTCCATGTGAACCTCATGTGACTCTTAGGGTCCATTTTCATGCTCACAGCACAACACTGAGTAAGGAAATGGCACTAAGATTGTCATTTACTTAACCATGCTGGCCCTGGGATGTCTCTTGAAGATTGCAAAATGCTGGGTATCAGCCACATGTTCTTGTCTTTGAAAGAACCACACGCTTGCTCACACAGTCCATCTAATCTTGAGTTATGATCAGTGAGCATCTCTAGCTCCAACCTGCTTTCTCACCACCAGCCCTCTCCCTCCTTCCAAACAAGGGGCAACAATAACTTCCCACATTCAGCGATGTTCAGAACAGCAAGCTCTTCAAAAAAGCCTGCCTTGACTAAATGCAGTGCAGTGAAAATCCCCAGCACCACCAAATTTTAGGAATCATGGCTCATTTTCCCAAGGACAAGTGGTACCCATTCACTGAGGAAATATCAAGTACATAAGCCTCAGTTATTTTTTTATTTTTAAGCCTCAGTTTGCTGTTCAGTTATAGGAATACAAGATGTGATTTAATTATCTGTAGGCTAATGTTTTACGTTTTGTTTTGTTTTTAAGGTTTGCATCATCTAGACTGTATTTGGAATAAGGACAAGTAGAGATTCATATTTGCATTTTGGCAAAGAGCTGGCCATCTGATCCAGAGAAATCTATTACATAGCCTTCCTGTTCCCACTCACATTTAATGCCACCTTTAAATACAAGCAATTCCCACATGCATTTGGGTCAATTTCTGAACTCCCTACTTTATTTTGTTAAATTGGCTATTTTCACCTATACTAAGCTGTTTTTAAATTGTTTAGATTTATATAATGGTTGAATAGCTCATAAGGTCAGTCTCTACTTATTACCCTTCATTTTCAGAATTTCCCTGGATATTCCCACATGTTTATTTCTCCAGCTTACCCTTAGTATGATGCAGACTTCCAAAAATAGTGCTGGTAATATTCCCATTGGGATGACTTTGAAAGTATAGATAATGCCGGTAGACTTGATACCGTCACATCATTGGTTCCTCCTACGTGTTTCTCCATTAACCTTTGTGATCTCTTAAGGACCTCAGTACCTCTCCAAACCTTTCTGTGAAAATTTTCGAAGATACAAAAAAGCTGAAGCAATAGTAAAATGATAATCCCTGTACTCACCACTTAGATCCAAAAATTGTTGATACTTGCCATATTTTATTTCTATCTATGGATTTTTTTAATTTTATTAATATTTTTTGCTGAGCCATTTGCAAACAAAATACGGCCATCATGATACTTTATTCCTAAATATATCAATATCTATCTCCTAAAAAAGACATTCTACTGCTAATCACAATATCATTATCAAATTATAGGCATCATGATATCTTATTTCTAAATATATCAATATGTATGTCCTAAAAAAAGAAGTTCTCTTGCTCACCACAATATCATTATCACACCTATGTAATTTCTTTAATATTTAATATCCAATCTAAATTCAAATTTCCACAAAAGTTCCAAAAATGCTCTTTATGGCTTTGGGGTTTTTGTTGCCTTTTGCAGCTTTGCCCTATCACCCATCTATCCATCTATCCATCTATCTATCTATCTATCTATCTATCTATGTATTTATCTATCTTCCTATCTATCTATCTTGAAATATAATTCACATACCATAAATATCACCCTTTTAAAATACATAATTTCATGGGTTTAAGTATATTTACAAAGTTATGCAACCATCATTACTAATTCCAGACTATTTTCATTAACCCAAAAAGAAACCCTGTACCCACTTAGCAATCACTCTCCTTGTATTATTCTCCATTTCCCCTCCTACAGCCCATGACAACCACTAATCTAATTTCTGTCTCTAAGGATTTGCCCTATTCTGAACATTTCATATAAATCAAATCATACAGTATGTAGCCTTCTGAGTTTGGCTTTTTTCACTTATGCTATTTTCAAGGTTCATCCATGTTATAGTATGAATCAGTCCTTCATTTCTTTTTATTACTCAAAAATATTCCATTCTATAGATATATCCCATATTTTATTTATCCATTCATCAACTGATAAATATTTGGGTTTGTTTTAAAACCAGAATCCAATTAACATCCACCTGTTTTATTCTGTTGTTATGTCTCTTTAATATACAACAGTCCTCTACCTTTTTTTGTCTATGATATTAACTTTTTGAAGAGGCCATTTGCTCTGTAGAATATCCCACGCTCTGGACTTGTATGTTTATTTTCTTAAGGGGTTGTTTCATTTTGTCAAAAATCCCAACATAGCAAAATTAAAACCACCAAATCTATCAAATAATATTTAGTAAGAGTTTGTTGTGCATATCAGAACAGTTTGTGAACTGGGAGCTCTCAAACCAACAGTAGAAAGAGAGTCAGAGGTATATGGTGATAAGACAATTTATATAGTGAAAATGCAGAGGGTGTTTATTCTTTAAAATGATTAGCTGTAGGGACTTCCCTGGTGGCACAGTGGTTAAGAATCTGCCTGCCAATGCAGGGAACATGGGTTCGATCCCTGGTCCAGGAAGATCCCACATGCCACGGAGCAAATAAGCCTGTGCGCCACAACTACTGAGCCTGTGCTCTAGAGCCCAAGAGCCCCAACTACTGAAGCTCACATGCCTAGAGCCCATGCTGTGCAACAGGGGAAGCCACTACAGTGAGAAGCCCGAGCACCACAACGCAGAGTAGCCCTTGCTCACTGCCACTAGAGAAAGCCCGCATGCAGCAACGAAGACCCAACACAGCCAAAAATAAATAAATAAAAATAAAATAAATAAAATTTTTTTAAAAATGATTAGTTGTATCACTAGAGTTTTCCAAGTTACAGGGGAGTGTTCATTGCAGCTCTATTTACAATAGCCAGGACATGGAAACAACCTAAATGTCCATCAACAGATGAATGGATAAAGAAGATGTGGCACATAATATACAATGGACTATTACTCAGCCATAAAAAGAAACGAAATTGAGTTATTTGTAGTGAGGTGGATGGACCTAGAGTCTGTCATACAGAGTGAAGTAAGTCAGAAAGAGAAAAACAAATATCGTATGCTAACACGTATGTATGGAATCTAAAAAAAAAAAAAAAAAAGGCTCTGATGAACCTAGGGGCAGGACAGGAATAAAGACACAGATGTAGAGAATGGACTTGAGGACACGGGGAGGGGGAAGGGTAAGCTGGGATGAAGTGAGAGAGTAGCATTGACATATATACACTACCAAATGTAAAATAGATAGCTAGTGGGAAGCAGCCGCATAGCACAGGGAGATCAGCTCCGTGCTTTGTGATCACCTAGAGGGGTGGGATAGGGAGGGTGGGAGGGAGCCACAAGAGGGAGGGGATATGGGGATATATGTATATGTATAGCTGATTCACTTTGTTATACAGCAGAAACTAACACAACATTGTAAAGCGATTATACTCCAACAAAGATGTTTAAAAAAATAAAAGTGGCTACAGCATGCCAGTTTTGGAGAACAGCTTAAGCTTCATTTATGATTTTCAGAGGCATTTACAAGAGGTAGGCCAAGTAAAGTTCCACTCGCTCTGCAGAATATGCTGTTTCACTTACATGTAAGTTTATGTAAGCTTCACTTAAATGGTTTTGCCTGCTTAAGGAATTTTCAAGTTTGGTCTCCATTTTGTATTTTACTTTAACAATTTGCTGTTTGATATTTCTATATTTCCTGTAAATCTAAAGTGAAGTCAAAAGGCTTGACTAGGCTAGTGTGCACGCATCACAAGAGATGCTCTCTTCTTCAGACTGGATCATGCAGGGAAGCCCGCAGTATCAGGTTGTTGCAACGCTAATGATACTGTTCCATCACTTGGTCCAGGTGATCTTGCCACTGTGAAGGTTGGCGATTCCCTTGGGTGTTAGTAAGTGCTCTATGGAGTGATACTTGAGCACCACGAAGATATCTTGCTCTCTAACAACTTTTCACTATCTTCTCCACGTTTTTACATAAAGAATTTTATCCATTCTATTCTGTAAGAGTTCCACATGGGATAGAAAATTTTATGCATCTTATTAAGTTTATATCTGGTTTTTAAAAATTATTTGGCCTCCTTTTTAAAATGAAGTCTTTACTTCAATTATATTTTCAAGTTGTTGGTAGAAAACTGTTCCCCGATATATAATCTCACTTTTTCTCTACTGATAGAAGCTTCCCTGATAGGAATGAGCATAATAGTCCCAAGGTTACCTACCTCTGGACTTGGTGAGATAAAAATATATATCCCTATATTCTAGCCACTGTTGTATTTGTTTTGTTGTCCTGAAGACTCTATTATTGGTAGCTAGGAAAGCTATTAATTTTTGCATTTTAATTTTGTAACCAGCAATCTCTTTGAATTATTCTATTGTTCATTTTTTTTGTTTGTTCCTTTCTTTCTATTTCCTAGATTTTCTTGGTAGACAATAAAAAGGTCTACAAATAATGATACATTTTCTGCTTTCTTTCTAACATGTAAACCAAATGTCTTTTTCTTGTCTAGTTATATCAGTTATTACTTTGAGAACAATGTTAAAAATGATAATGGTGGTGTACAGCCTTGTATTTTTCCCAAATTGAATGATAATGTTTCTGTTCTTACCACCATTAAGCAGTGTGTCTTAGTTCCAGCCAAGAATCCAGGTGCAAGCAACAAAAACTAAGTCTGATTACCTTAAGCAGGAAGGAGTTTCTGGAAGATTATCAAGTAGTTCCAACAGTCGACAGATGCTAGAAAACCAGACTAAGAGCATGAAAAACTAACATCTGTCTGATTTGTAACTTATTTCTGAGGCTCTCCACCACTGGATACTGCTGCCTTTGTCACTAGTTACCATCTAAGATATTTCTTTCATAACAAATAATTGCTCTTTTTCTCTCTCTCGTTCATGGTTTAAATTCCCAAATAAAAGCATGAGCATGCTAAGCCCTCTCTACCTGGTGGCAAGAGGAATGAACATTCAACCCTTAGATTTCTGATGTGGAAGAAAGGACTGTACTTTTCACTAATTAATTCAACAGGAAATTCCTCCCAAACAGAGTAAGACTGGACACTGGGAAGCCCTCCTCCCCCAAATTAACAAATACTGGCTTACAAGATCCTGGCTTTAGTTTTATACATTTTAAAATCGTTTTGAGTAATAGGGACTTCCCTGGCGGTCCAGCGGTTAAGACTCCGCACTTCCACTGCAGGGGGCACGGGTTCCATCCCTGGCTGGGAACTAAGATCCCACATACCTTGTGGTGTGGCAAAAAAAAAAAAAAAGAGTTGAGTAATAGACAAGTGTGTTGTAAGGCAATTTGGTTTGGTTTTGTTTTCATAGAAATGGAAAATGGATGTTAAATGTTCTTAAATTTCCCCCTTAATTGATGTTATTTTAATCTATTGTTTAACACTGATATAATTATTTATAGAATATTATGGATATAATACATAATATTGATATATTTCACTATTGTTAGATTTTACATCATATTAATATTTATTAATTCTTCAACATTCTTGTATTTTAGGGATTAACTCTCCTTGATTTTAAGGTGCTAATAGCCTCCATTTGCTTATATTTTTATTTATGATTTTTAAAATTATTTTGTGTGAGATTGAATTCAAACTGTATCAAAAGGTTCAGTTTTTACTCTTAAATGATGTGGGTGAATTTTCCTTGAACTCTTGAGGCTATTTTTCTTGCTCTCAGAACTTTAGTTTAAAAGCTGTGAAAATTGAGGACTTTTCTACGGCCTAGTGGATTGAGAGTTGGAAATACTTCTATTTTCTCCTTTGAAATTTTAATTGCCTTGAGGGCTTCCCCGGTGGCGCAGTGTTGAGAATCCACCTGCCAATGTAGGGGACACAGGTTCAAGCCCTGGTCCTGGAAGATCCCACATGCCGGGAAGAAACTAAGCCCATGCGCCACAACTACTGAGCCTGAGCTCTAGAGCCCGTGAGCCACAACTACTGAGCCCAAGTGCCACAACTACTGAAGCCCACACACCTAGAGCCCGTGCTCCACAACAAGAGAAGCCACCATAATGAGAAGCCCACTCAACACAACGAAGAGTAGCCCCCACTCACCACAACTAGAGAAAGCCCGCGTGCAGCAACAAAGACTCAACACAGCCAAAAAAAATAAAATAAATGAATAAATAAAAATTTTTTTAAAAAAATTTTAATTGCCTTGAACTAAGGTTTACTCTATTTGGTCTAGGAGACACTTATGGACATCTGCACATTTCAGATCATTCTCCCAATTCAAAACTGGGCCTTAGCGCCTTCACTCTCACCAAACACTCCCAGTTCTTCCCTTCCCCAATATCACCTGCTTCTCTCTAAGTCAATTTCACATCCTCCAACAAGTGGAGGGAAAATATAGCTGAGACTGATGAGTTTTTAAGAGTGAGGAAGAAACTGCACCTGCAAGCCTCACTACTCTTCCCCCCACCCCCACATTGCTCCTTCAAAGAATCTTGGCATATTTATTTCCTCTTTTGTTTTCTATTCTGCTAGATTCCTATTCATCTTTGGAGATAATTAGTTCAGAGTCATTATGATTATTTTGTCTTCTAGTTCACCTCTTCTTCCAGCAGGAGGAACAAAATGGCAAAGCCTGATAGAATTTTTGTCTCTGTTGGGACCTCAAGGTGGTTGGAGCATTTATTTTCACAGATGTTTCATTTATTTCTGGACTGCCTACACATCTTTTTAATTCACTCTTCTCAAAATTTGGGCAGATCTCTAAAGATTTTTTCCACCTATCTTCTTTCCTCTACACTGCTTTGGGGTGGGGTAGGGGCTCTGAGTCATGGCAAGACCTTCTGTCTTTCACTTCTATCACTGCCATTTTTCAAATATTAGAACATAGAGTGTTGTGCTCTTATTTAACTTCCTCTGATCACCTTTCTTGATTTTTAATTTCTGTCCAACTTGCAGGTTTAAAAAACAGTGAGTTTGCACACAGCATCATTCTTACCCCTGACATGCAAGAGTAATCATTTTAAACTAATAATATATCAACACATAGCCAGTTACAGCTTGCTGTGATATATACCAAGCACAATTTATACCCACGGCTTATTTTAGTTCAGCTGTGATAATTAAGTAATGCAATATTATGTCACCAAAATTATACTTTATGCAATGCACCAAAAACAACCTAGCAATATTACTTTTTGAACAACGCTTAAAAATGTTATTTGATAATAACAAGCTGTAGGAATACTGATTTGGTATAAACGCTGAGGCTCAATTTCAGAAGACATAGGCAGTGAAGACTCATCAAAAGCACCTGGAAATTAGGTGCTGGAAATAAATCTAGAAATTAGATCATGTATAAGCTAATAAAATTCTTGGTGTCTTTGTTTTTCCATCTATAGAAGAATAATTATACTCCCCAATCCCTTTCATTGGTAATTTGTCTTCCAGCGCAGCTCGAATTTGCAAGGATGGTCTGTGAAAGAAGGACGAAAGCTGGGGCACAGAACTCAGAATTCTGAGTGGTAAGGATCTCCTACCGCCACAACTCACGCAGGCGTCATTGTACAGAACACGAGGAGAAAGACTCAAGAGCAACTATCAATGACCTGAGGGTGGTTGGATATGCAGAAGGCATCCCCCCTTGACAACCTCTCCCCTCAGGTCATATGCCTCTTCCTGGTTTGCTCCTGGACTCTAGGTTGGGACCTTCGTTGCTCACTTGGACTTACTCTTAATAGTTACCTGGGACTATGCTGTATTGGGCATTTAAACATGAGCAGACCTGCCCTGTATGCGGACTTTCTCCCTGGTCATAGTGGAAGCCTCTTCAACTGGTTGGATCAGCCCAAACAAAGCCCCATCTTTCACTTGTTCTACATTTTGGAAATATCTCCAGGTGTTTCTAAGGCACATTCAGATTTGGCAGTCACTGAGGACCTTAAGTTAGACAGTCTCAAATTTTAATCCGATAGACCTCTCTGAGCCTCCATGTCTTAGGCTGTGAGGGGGCACCAGTGCAGAACCTCTGCCCTCAGCTGTTAGAACCATCAGAAGAGAAGGTGCAGGATCAGTGCTCCCTCCAGGTCTGGCCACATGAGACGAGGCATCACTGTCATCGCTGTCCTCATGCCTCTCCTTTTCTTCCTCGGAAGAGTCCATGTGAAACCCAGCATGTTGTTCACTATTCCTTCCTCTTTCTGTTGAGTTTGTTTTTGCTGTTCTTTCAACTCCTCTGCCTGTTTTATGTTTCCTCTGCCACAGCCAACAGCATCCCTTGTCATCCTGCAGCTCTTCTACCCTCTGGTCCAGCCCGGTAAATTGGCAGCTAGATGGGGACCTCCCCCTTCTTTCCCCTTTGGTAACCATAAGTTTGTTTTCTGTGTCTGTGAGTCTGTTTCTGTTTTGTAAATAAGTTCATTTGTTTTATTTTCTTAGATTCCACATGTAAATCATATCATATAATATTTGTCTTTCTCTGTCTGACTTCACTTAGTATGATAATCTCTCGTTCCCACCTACATCCCAAGAGTCAGTCAGTAATATTGTCAAACCCAAATCAAAAGGGTTGAAAAGCAAACTCCTCCCACAGGGAGCAAAACAAAGGGTCTTGAGCAAAACAAAGGGTCTTCTTGTGAGTGAGCTACATGGAAAACAATTCTTCCTTCTAATTTTATGCATAACTGGGCTTCTCTATGCTTCTCTTTCCATCACCTGAAAGTTCCCCAGAGCAACCTGGGTTTACGACCAGCACTCACTGAGCCTGGAGCCAGCTAACAGAAGGTTGAAGTGATCCAGGTGGCAGTGATAGGGATGTGCCCTGGGATAGAGGGTAGGCCACTCGAGGTGAAAGAAGAGGCATGTTGAAGGAAGAAGTAATAAGATTTGATGGTAGGCTGGGTAGAGTAATAAAAGCAGGCAGGGTTCAAGGAGGACTCCAAGATTTCTAATCTGGAAAAGTGGAAGAGTAGTGGTATCAGTAAAAACAGAAAAAAAAAAAAAAAGGAATTATCACAAAAGGCAATTCTAGTGTTGGAACCATCTGGGACATAAGAGTTAAGTTGTTATGTTACTCTGTCACTAGGACATTGAGAATCATAGCAATTTTTGCATTCTAGAAGTAGTTGATTTTATAGTCAGTTCTAGTAAAGAGGTTCCTATTTTTTCTCCCACTGGCTTTCACTGAAAAGTAAGAAATAAGTTCCTATAGGAAAAAAGGATCAGAATCTCCCAATTGATTTGATTTTCTGTTTTCTTTTTTTGGGGGGTTGGGGGAGTGTGTGGAATAACAGTGTAAATAGCAGTGTTGGAATATCTTGAAATCTCTTCCCAATAATGGCACCTCCCCTCCACTGCCACCACTCTAGTCCCAGTCCTCACATTAAAACTTAACTCCTCTCGGGACTCCCCGTGTGGCACAGTGGTTAAGAATCTGCCTGCCAATGCAGGAGACATGGGTTCGATCCTTGGCCACGTGCCTTGGAGCAACTAAGCCCGTGCGCCACAACTACTTAGCCTGCAAGCCACAACTACTGAGCCCACGTGCCACAACTACAGAAGTCTGCGCGCCTAGAGCCCGTGCTCTGCAACAAGAGAAGCCACCACAATGAGAAGCCCACGCATCGCAACGAAGAGTGGCCCCTGCTCGACGCAACTAGAGAAAGCCTGCACGGAGCAATGAAGACCCAACACATCCAAAAATAAATTAATTAATTAAAAAAAAAAACTTAACTCCTCTCCTCTTTTTAGCCTGGTTGCTTCTGTGTTTAATAGATGTAGCATCAATTAAACTCCCTTATAATATATATGTTTCAAATGAGCTGGCCAAAACAAGAGATGTCCACTGTAGCTTTCAATTCACAATTAATGCCTTAACTATTCTTCCAGTAGAATTATTCTAAAGCACTGAAGTTACAGATGACCACTTATACCACTGTTTAATGGGACATCAATGTATTTTAGATATGAGCATAAAGCAGCAGTCTCATCCTAGCAAAAAGCACGAAAGTGCCATGACCGTGTATATAAGCATTCTTCCCTCCCTCCCTCCCTCCCTCCCTTGCTTCCTCCCTTCTCTCCACAGTTACATATTGAGCATCTGCCCTGTGCCTGGTACTGGGGATGCAGCAGCAAGAAACCAAAGTCTTGGATCCAATGGAGCCTATAGTCTAGAGTGAAGAGATAAGACACACAAATCAGTGGTGATAAGAGCTCTCTGCGAGGGCTGTGTCAGCGAGAGTGAAGAGCAAATTCTCAACCTTTACATTTTAAGAGTATTTCCCAAAGCTATTGTAACTTTTCTTCCCAGTGGCAATACTTGATAAGTTTCAGAACTATGATATTAATTGTTATAATTGAATATGAATATCAGTGTTAAATTTCACTCAAAAACCTTTAACTTCTACTCTGTTATCCAGGGGCTTCTAATCTAGTTGGAGACAGAAATATACACCTGAAATAACAAAATATGATACCATTTGAGAATGTAATGGACACTATCCCTGCCCAGAAATACATTCTGAATTTTTATAGAAGGGATATCTGAGTTCAAATAGTAAGTGAATAAGAGAATAATAGACACATATACTTCTCATACGTATTTTCATACCAGATAGCTCTTAAAAGAAATCAAAGAAAGGAGACAAATAAATCAAGTGGAGGAAGGTAGAGAAAACTTATCCATTCACAATCTTGTCTATAAAAGCAAAGATGACTCGGAAAAACAGGGTTTTATGACCATTAAATTTGGGAAATATTGTATTGAGAGATTTACAACACACATTAGCAAGATACAGATTCTGGGAAGTCCTGCAGATTAAAATGAACAACAGTTTCCTCATGCAAAGTCTATTTATATTCTCACAGAACATAAATTTGACTGGGATCCATCCTCCTAAAACAAATTTCCACTAAGAAATGTAGCGGGAAGTAATGAATTTGTTCCTACCACCAGCAGCTGTGACTTTGAGCTCTAGACCAGGAGAATTCTGATCTCCTCATGGTGTCTGGGTAAATTCACCACCTGACACTCCCAATTCTCAGGGCAAACGTCCTACAGCCATAATACAGCGCAACTCACGTAATGAAATGTCCCGTGCAAGCTAATTATGACTCCTTTCTTCAGACTCAGAATCAGCTTCTAACTCACCTCCAACTTGAGTAGGTTTCCATAGGGAAACTGTTAACTTCTGTTGACCGAGAGGAGGGGGTATTCTTTTGTTCACCAAGAGAGTTGATTTATCAGTCTCCCCAGTCATATTTCTTAAAATGAAAAAGTCAGTTTTTATTCCTGTCATTAGAAGACTGAGGCTTATTATCATTCCAGTTTTGATTTTTCCAAAAAAAACCTGAGAGTTCAGAATACTGTTGCCATCTCCACATTCCTGAGATGTTCTGATGAAATGTGTTGGGGCACCACCAGTAAGAGAGTCTACAATCTAAACCAGACACTAGTACTGAGCAGGAAAGCCCCTTTGAGCACGTGGATTGCTAGGACTATCTGTTGAAGAGGACCTTAGACTGGATTCCTGGGAAGAGGCATTAAAAGAGAATTTGTCAGGCATGTATTAAGGTTTTCCCAGGAGAAAGCCCAGGGGAGGGGAGGAAGCCGAGCAAGGGTGTGATTGCAGGCTCGACCCCACCCTAAGGGGAGCTCTAGAACGTAAGGAGCTGGGCCTTCCTTTCCACACTCACCAATCTTTGCTAACAGCCACCTTGGTGTCTTAAACTCAAAGGCATTTGTAACTCTACACATGTGGGCAAAGTGGCTCCTGAAACCCAATGCCTGGCCTTTGAAGAGAATCAAGATAAGCAAAAACAAACAGAAACCTAGGGAGAGGTAAAGAAATGGTAAAAGAGACCAAGAAGATGTGGATACAGCCCCTAGAGTGTCTGATAGAAAGGTTGCAGAGAAGCCCATGCGGACCCAACCAAGCCAATGACCATTGCCTCTGGGTCTTGAAGGTCAACTCAATTGTTCTCCTTTCACTTTCAGTAACATCCGTCCCTTTTCTATGCAAACAAATTCAGTTTAACCAACGGTAACTCTTCTTCCTCTTTAAGGAGAAAAGCCTCTGCTCCTGCAGTTCCTCCTCTTTGACTCAGGATATGACAGTCCCCCTGCAGGGGAAATAAGATGTAGAGTGTATTCACCTCTGTATCTTATTTCTAATGATTTGCTTCCATTGTGCAGAGATGGAGATGGACTTTTGTGGAGAGGCCATTTCACAGCACTGGACGCAGAGATGGACCCAGGCTGCCTGAGTGCCACTAGACTTGGCGCCACGCGTTGTCAACCCACGTGGATTTCTACAGAGATGAGTAAATTTCAGTTTCCTTCAGAGCAAGAGCCATCTGTTAGCACCCCGGAAAGTAGCATTGATATATGATTCATTAGCTTATGTATATTCTAATATGATCCGTGAGTTAAAAATAATTTTTTCAAACCTTTGTGGATCTTATGACTCATTTTGGAATATTCTTCCTTTATTTCCAATTTATTATTTGGCTCCATAATCAAAATTAGAAGCTGAAGGGAATATTTTATGGCCCACACTGTCTCTTGGTTCCCGTATGCATAATACCAAGTATTTGCAATGAAAGGCAAATGAAGAATTTCAAAAAGTAATACCGTTCAAAACTAAAGAGGCTTAGAAAAGGATGAATTTCTAGTACATGGAGTCTATTCATATATAACTCATGTTTTCCCAGGGAAACATGAATAAAACCAGGAATAACATTTACATTGCTGGCTCTCACCCTGCCAAATATAGCAGACCCTCCAATACTCTGTAAAACAAACCCCACACATATCTCAGGGCACCCATGGTGGTGTCCCACACTTTCTCCCAAACAAATGTTGTTGGAAGATAAATGGCTGCCTTCATTTTTCTTCCTTTTCTGCTCCAACCCTCCCCAGTGATGTCCATTAAGGCTTCAAATGCCAGTGAAGCTCCAAGAAGTCTCTCTCGTCTCTAGAACTGGCCGCAGAGCTGCCCCTTAGGGACATTCCTGTTGGATAATGCTGTTTATTGGCAAGTGACCAGGAATCTCCCCCCAAAAAAGAAAAAAAAACCTGAATTCAGGAGGCGGTGAGGCAATGCCAGAAATTCTGCAGCCCTCAAATTTCTGAAGCTATGTTGTATTTCAAGCAGAATTAGGGAGATTTCATACTACGCGCTGTTACCCAAATAATATTAAATATTGGGACTAATATTTATATTACTGTTTGCTTATTAAGCTCCTTCTCCCTAGGATAAAAGGTGAAAGAGTTCTTCATGGAGTTTTTGCAAAATGATGGGCAATATGACTTCATTCTTTGCTTCCCCAGTAAAATCTTCACTAATTTCTAGTCCTTGTGGGGTTAGCTTAGAGCTTTGATGGAGGAAAGGAAGAAAGAGAGAGGGAATACTACAGTGAGCTAAAGGCATGCAGAGGCCCCGCAAAGGGAGCCCAGCTGCGTATATGCTTCATAAGTGTATTCATGGAAAGAAGGGAGTCTTCTTCTGAATATATTATTAAAATTGTTTGAGGAAAATTAGCTATTGCAGTTCTAACCCAAGTGTCAAATGCTATGAAAACTATAGATGCATCCCTTTGTGTAAAAAAAAATATTAGAAATATCTCTGCCAATCAGCTACTTCCCACCCACTGTGTGCTTCTCCAGCTCCCACGATGGCTTGGAGAATGTCAAAGAAAAATTATTTTAAGCTGTCTGTCAGAGTAATGAAATATTTTTGTTGCTGCCGGCTGTGTCATAATGAACTCTAGTTATAAAAGGTGAAAGGGGCCAGGAAACTTACTGAGGATTATAAGACTGAACGATTTGCCTCCATATTTGACTCATAGCAGGCTAGAAAGACAGATGATGTCAAGGGAAGAGAAATATTAAATAGCCTTGGAATTCTTGAAAGAGGGAAAATCTTGGCAGTGAGCAGTGCAGAAGGCTGGAGAGTATCACCAGCACTGAGGAGATGAGGAAGGAAGCTGGACCAGCCCCCATCTCAGCAGAAGTGGCTGGTCGATTTGCCCACGTTAGATGTGTGGTCATGTACCTACGTAACTGCCTACACACCTCCCACAACTCAGTCACTTAGAACAATAAGCATAAATTTAGCCCATGAGTCCGTAGGTTTATACTTTGTGCTGAGCTCAGTTGGGTGGTTCTTCTGCTCTCGGCTGGGTTCACTCACATGGCTGGGGGATGGCTTGCTGTCGGCTGATTGTGACTGGCTTCCCCTGGGGTGACTGGGGTGACTCGACTCTGCACCACATGCCTGTCATCCTCCAGAAAACTAACCCGGGTGCTCACGGCAAAGACAGAGATGATGCAAGAGAGAGAAAGCTAAAATAGGCAAAGCCCACGTCAAGCCTTTGCTGGCATGGTGTCTGCCAACAGGTCACATGGCAAAGCAAGTCACATGGTGTAGCCCAGCGTCACGAGCCGGCAGGTTTCCCAAGGTGGGAAGTACCATACGGCAAAATCTTGTGGTGAAGGGGTGGGTGCAAGGAGGGATGGATCGGGTCGTATTTGCAACCCAGCACATTAACCATTCTAGGCTTATGTTGATTTATCAGTTCTGTGTTATCAGACTTCACAAGCAGAACAGTAGAACGACCAAGACCAGGAATTATTCACATTTAGAATACAGCCAAGTGACCAGAAAATTTACTGAATAAAATATCTTTTAAACCAGTGGTGCACTGGAGAAAAATAGCACCAACTCTAAGCACTGATACAGCCATCTTTCTCTCTGGGTACCTTGAAATACAGTATTCCACATTTGTTATTTAACATTTGGGTAACACTTCCCTATGTGCCACGTGCCTCACAATACTTAGGAATTATCCTCACAGCAGCCTAGGGAAATGGTGCTATGCTTATTTCAGTTTATTCTGAAGATGGTTGAGATGGCAGATGTGTCCCAGCTACACTAAAGTGAGTAAGTGAAATGAGGAAAGTTTCAACGGTCCCCTGGGTATTGGGTTTATACCAGCAAACATGTTTCTGGCTGAACTGACTGATGATTAGACCAAACAGATGTTTTAGCAACATGTTTTCATAGCTTCAAAGAATATTAAGGATTTTAAAAAGAACAATTCATTTTCCTCAGCTTGCGATAGATGATTTGCTTTTATAACTGATGACCTGTAACTTTTATATGTGGTGAATCACCCTGTAACCTAACATATGTCACCCCAGTGAACTTGGGGTATCAGACTGTCTTAAACTGAGTTCCTGCAGAAGCAGATCTGAAACAAGGGTTCCAGTGAAAGTATTTTATTTACAAGGTGATCCCAGGAAGCACAATATGCAAAACAGGGGATTAACACTGCCAATAATGGTGCATTGTGAAGCCGCCACTGCTGAGGGTGACTGGAGCTTCACCCCGTGGAGAACTCTGGGGGGCACACAGGACACACACCTCAGGGTTACCCTGACTGCAGGGCGAAGGATCTGGGGTGTTTGTACCCTGAATCTTGTTGGTCAGTGGCTGACACCTGCTCTTAGGATGTATTAATTTCTTGGCACATCTGAACTGCCATGCGCTTGGGCAGAGCAACTCTGCAGCTTCAGAAAAAGCTGACAATAAGGAGATTTAGATGTCAGCAGCGTAGGTGGGTACGCTGAAGTGCTGAGGCCTGAGGCATATGAGCAGAGCACGGACAAGCCTGCTGCACACACAATGATGCCAGAACAAATCTGCTTAAGTGCGGAACAGAGGCATGTGTGCCCGAGCCTCCCTTCTAAAATCAAATAAAAACAACAAGAAGAACAAAAGTAATTTTTAAAAAGAGAGAGAGAAAGTGAATGAGAATATCAGTCAATGTTCAAACAGGAGACAAAACCGACCCCACTTACTTGAAAAAGGAAACTTTAATCCAAAGAATCATTAACTAGTAGAAGGTAGTTAACTGCCAAAAGGGGTAGAAGAGAACTCGAAGAAGTGCAAAAGCACAAGTACAAAAATCAGCTGCTTTCCCTCAGCTCAGTGGCCATGGAAGGAACTAAGGATGGGGACAGAGGTCTCCCTACCCTTCCCCAAGGCAGAGATTCGGGCGAGGGCACCACAGAGGTAGAAGATGAAAACCACATCCTTCAGTGATATCAGCTAGAAGAAGCTTCCCTGAGCAAGGTGGTGGTGAGTGTGTGATAGGCAGAGGCTGGGATCCTCAGGCTGTGCATCCCAGCATCAGTACAACCCACATTTACCCCACTCCAGTTAGTCTTCCCATGTGGAATCCTTTTATCTGCCCCTCCCATCGCTCATCTTTCAACTTCCCCACAGGCTCCCCATCCCCACAGAACCTTCCCAAATCCCCACGAATATAAGTACTTTCACAGGGCAAGGCTTAGTCCCATTTTGTGCACTTATTCTTTCTTATTGCCTTGAATGGTAATCGTGTACAATATTTATCTCCTCTCTATGAGACTAGAGACCCTCTATTTTTTTTTAAAGGGAAGACTGAATATTTTATTTTATTTTTTAATTTATTTATTTGGTTGCGCCGGGTCTTAGTTGTGGTAGGCAGGCTCCTTAGTTGCAGTAGGTGGGCTCCTTAGTTGCAGTTCCTGGGCTCCTTAGTTGCGGCATGCAATCTCTTAGTTGTGGCATGCACGTGGGATCTATTTCCCGAACCCGGGTCCCCTGCATTGGGAGCGGGGAGCCTTAACCACTAGACCGCCAGGGAAGTCCCCAAGACCCTCTATTTTTAAACCTTGCAACTCCTTAAAGCTGCACTGTCTGATACAGTAGCTACAAGCCACCTGGGGCTATTGAGCACCTGAAAGGTGTCTAGTCCAAATTCAGAGGGGCTGCAGGAGCAAAAGACTAACTAGAATTCAGTCACTTAATATGAAAAAAAATGAATGTAAAACAGCCCATTAATAACATTTTTATGTTGCTTATATGTCAAAATAATATTCTGAATGCAATGTGCTAATTAAAATGTATTCTTAAAATTAGGCACCTGTTTATTTTTACTGTTAAAAAATGTAGCTACCAGAAAATTCAAAATTACATAGGTGGCTCACATTTATTTCTCCTGAATGGTGCTGCCTTAGGACATTCGTGTAGAAGTAGATACTCAGTAAATGTTTGATGAATAAATAAGTGGGGTGGGCATCTTCTCTAGAGATTCTAAAATGTTTGAATGCCATGGTCCAGCATGTTTGTGTTTTTTTAGTTTCATATGGTGATCAACTTTTTTATTTTGCCCAAAGTCAATGTAAAACCACTTAAGTCATCTATTTTTTTTTATTAATTAATTTATTTATTTATTTTTGGCTGTGTTGGGTCTTCGTTTCTGTGCAAGGGCTTTCTCTAGTTGCGGCGAGCATGGCCTCTCTTGTTGCGGAGCACAGGCTCCAGACGCGCAGGCTCAGTAGTTGTGGCTCACGGGCCCAGTTGCTCCATGGCATGTGGGATCTTCCCAGAACAGGGCTCGAACCCGTGTCCCCTGCATGGGCAGGCAGATTCTCAACCACTGCGCCACCAGGGAAGCCCAAGTCATCTACTATTGATACCAAGCAGGACCCTGTGGAGCTCCTGGGTACAAAAGCCTTCCTCTGTCCCCCATTTTTTTTTTTTAACATCTTTATTGGAGTATAATTGCTTTACAATGGTGTGTTAGTTTCTGCTTTATAACAAAGTGAATCAGTTATACATATACATATGTTCCCATATCTCTTCCCTCTTGCATCTCCCTCCCTCCCACCCTCCCTATCCCATCCCTCTAGGTGGTCACAAACCACCAAGCTGATCTCCCTGCGCTATGCGGCTGCTTCCCACTAGCTAGCTATTTTACATTTGGTAGTGTATATATGTCCATGCCACTCTCTCACTTTGTCCCAGCTTACCCTTCCCCCTCCCCATATCCTCAAGTCCATTCTCTAGTAGGTCTGTGTCTTTATTCCCATCTTACCCCTAGGTTCTTCATGACCTTTTTTTTTTTTCTTCTTAGATTCCATATATATGTGTTAGCATACGGTATTTGTTTTTCTCTTTCTGACTTACTTCACTCTGTATGACAGACTCTAGGTCCATCCACCTCACTACAAATAACTCAATTTCGTTTCCTTTTATGGCTGAGTAATATTCCATTGTATATATGTGCCACATCTTCTTTATCCATTCATCTGTTGATGGACATTTAGGTTGCTTCCATGTCCTGGCTATTGTAAATAGAGCTGCAGTGAACATTGTGGTACATGACTCTTTTTGAATTATGGTTTTCTCAGCGTACATGCCCAGTAGTGGAACTGCTGGGTCATATGGTAATTCTATTTTTAGTTTTTTAAGGAACTTCCATACTGTTCTCCATAGTGGCTGTATCAATTTACATTCCCACCAACAGGGCAGGAGGGTTCCCTTTTCTCCACACCCTCTCCAGCATTTATTGTTTCTAGATTTTTTGATGATGGCCATTCTGACCGGTGTGAGATGACAACTCATTGTAGTTTTGATTTGCATTTCTCTAATAATTAGTGATGTTGAGCAGCTTTTCATGTGCTTCTTGGCCATCTGTATGTCTTCTTTGGAGAGATGTCTATTTAGGTCTTCTGCCCATTTTTGGATTGGGTTATTTGTTTTTTAATACTGAGCTGCATGAGCTGTTATATTTTGGGGATTAATCCTTTGCCCATTGATTCGTTTGCAAATATTTTCTCCCATTCTGAGGGTTGTCTTTTGGTCTTGTTTACGGTTTCCTTTGCTGTGCAAAAGCTTTTAAGTTTCACTAGGTCCCATTTGTTTATTTTTGTTTTTATTTCCATTTTCCCCCATTTCTTTTTTTAATAGTAATCTTTTTTTTTTTGGCTGTGTTGGGTCTTCGTTTCTGTGAGAGGGCTTTCTCTAGTTACGGCAAGCGGGGGCCACTCTTCATCGCGGTGCGCGGGCCTCTTCACTATCGCAGCCTCTCTTGTTGCGGAGCACAGGCTCCAGACGCACAGGCTCAGTAGTTGTGGCTCACGGGCCTAGTTGCTCCGCGGCATATGGGATCTTCCCAGACCAGGGCTCGAACCCGTGTCCCCTGCATTAGCAGGCAGATTCTCAACCACTGCGCCACCAGGGAAGCACCCCCCCACCCCATTTCTTGATTACAGGAAATAGGCTTCATTCAGCCTCCAGGACCTTCCCTGAGTTCCAATGGGGAGGTTCAAACAGTTACTAATTAGGAATGTGGAGACGGAGGAGCAGTCAAAAGAAACAATAGTGTGGCCTCAGGGCAGGGTCCTGGTTCCCCCTCAAGGGATACACATAACAATATCTTTGAGCTGTTCTGCAGATACTGAAACCCAGGTGGGAAAAGTTAACAGTATGCTTCCCACAAGCACATAGACCCCAGACCAGCTGGAACCAGAAGGTTGATGATACTGACACCCGATGACCTCACCACCAACCAATCAGAACAATGTCCACGAGCTGATCACGCCCTCTTTGAACCATTACTACAAGACTCCTCACTACCCACTCCAGGTCAGGACACACAGTCTTGAGGGCATTAGCCCACTGTGACCCCCTTTACCTGGCAAAGCAATAAAGCTATTCTTTTCTACTTCACCCAGAGCTCTGTCTCCAAGATTTAATTCGGTGTCAGGGTACAGAGGCCGGATTCAGCCTCACTATAAACATCAGTTCATGAAAAAAAGGAAACATTTTAACACTCAGAAGCAGGCAGTAAGTGACCTCAGATGAAAGAGAATTGTGGTCGATGTTACACAATTAATTTTAAAACAAACAAAAGAAATAGAATTTAAATTTCCAAGTGCAGAAAAAGTGCAAGGTAAACTGCTCCTCTGAGTTATTCCATTGTGAGCCATTGTTTTCTTGACACAGTTGTCAGTTTTAGGACAGCCCTTCGGCAGGAAGTGGAGCTGCTCGGCCCAGCTTGTTAGCTCTTTGTTTTGACCATGCTTGCTGAAAATCCAGTTTGGCGTGGGAACAGCAGTGAAAACAGGACAGATACAGTTAACACGACTTCAGTCCAGTTGGAATGTTCTGAGGTGACTGATTGCTAAGGTCCCATCCTCACACTGACGTCACTCCAGCTAGCCTTCCCGGATGCATTTCCCAAACTCACCCCTGTTCTCTACGGTTGGAGCAGACCAGGGTTCTAGCTTTTCAGGGCTGCAGGAAAGGGGCTACGGGGCTGACCACTTGACTAGTGACTCCCCAGCTAGCATTGTGGTGGCTCAGTATGGAAGCAGGGATTGGTCTGAAAAGGATGCTGTCCCCGTGAACGGTCACAGAGCAAACGCCGGTACGTTTGGAAAGCGGATGAAAATCTTACCTGAAGCGCATTAGTGTTGTCAAAGAAAAACCAGAGCTGGACAGAAGTTAAAGAAGATAGATTTTATTCAGTAAATGACTGCAATAGGGGATGAGGGAGCCCAGGTTAGAACTGGGCTCGATTCCAAATACAACCAGAACAAGTGGGGATTTTACAGCCAAGGAGCAAGTGGTGGGGAGGGTGCAGCATTTGTGGGTGGAGTTACTAAGAGGAGACCTCAAGTCTGGGGGGATTCTGGCTGAGCTGACCCAATAGGATTCTTGCTAAGGGCAGGCCAAGGTGATCAGCTATCACCTGAGTGGGAAGGCGGGGGGATGGTAGGGATGAGTTTGATAGTGGGGAATTCTTGCTAAACTGACTTAGAAGGATTTTTGCTGAAACTGGTTTCTACAATGAAGCACACAAATGGGGCTAAGGAGATGGCTCAGGAGGCCTGACTAAAGTTTGGTCAAGCAAAGAATCTTTGTCAGTGTCTCATCAATAAGCCGCTATGATGCTGCTTTATCTACACCCACAAGTGGACCTAGAATCACTCCTTTTCCTATTAGCCCAAAGATTAAGCTAATCACTGCCTTCGGTCCCCAACGTCCCTGTCTGTGATTTGTGTACTCCCTGCATCTGAACGTCCTCTGCTTATCAGGACCCTGGATATGGGGGAGGGATGAAGGTTGTGGAAAGAGACAGAGGAGGTGGTTATTTCACCTGCAGCTCTTGGATTCCTCAGCTGTCAGTTCCCCTGGGACATCATCACCAGCCAAATGAGAGGCTCTTAGGCTGGGTTGAACAAATATTATCGTCCATATGGGAAGCTGCACTTTTTAATCAGAGCTTCTGCTTGCTTCACAGCTCTCCAGAAGGCAGGGGCATTTTCTCAAAGCTTCCTTCCAGTGAGAAAAGACAAAAATAATGGAAAAGAAAGATTTTCGTAGGAATCTATTTTCCAGAAAAGTGTTTGCATCGGTGTAGCCCTTTCTTCACTCCCTGTTTCTTGTGCTGCTTCTGGGAGGTCCCTTATTTATAAATATCTAAAAAGCCGAAAGTTTTTTAAAAAGGAAAATGGCACTTTTTCCTTCTCTGCATTAATCTTAGGAATCCAGTGATGGAATCTAGCGGTCCGACATTTACAATCAAATGCATCGAGATCCAGGCTTACAATATGAGCCTCACAAGCTTTTGTTTCCTCCTAGACTGCGCCGGTGGTCCTCCCACACAGGTGAGGGTGGAGCCTGCTTCAGCAGCAAGGGCCAGCCCCAACCTGAGAGTATTTCTTAGGCGAGATAAGAAGAGAGAAAGCTGGAAGGAAGACGGCCTGCCATCCGGTCAACTGTGTATTTCCTTTAAGTACATAATGATTTGTTTGCATAATTAGCATCGTATTTTCACTATGTCTAATTACCATGCAAAAATACACAGATTAAAAAACAGTCAAAACCAATGTTACAATTTGTTATCTTTCTCATACCGAACTTCACCTATTTCTAATCACTCTGGGGCCCACCATGATAAGAATTTTTCTACCCTCTTTGTAATGTACTAAGAAAAATAAGGACCCAGTCACGTGGTTCAGTCACTCAACGGCTGCAGGGTCTGACAGAGCCTTCATCTGCTTACATTTTTCCTTGGAGAAGTTATCCCCCAGCCCTTCCCGTTAGCATTTCTTCTGACTATGCCAGAAAGGTTTCTTTCTCCCTTTTCCTTCTTTTTCTTCTTACTTTCTTTTCTTTTAGGAAAACCTCTTTGCTCCAAGTGATTTGGCCAGAGCCAAAAGAAAATCACCCTGGAATACACTGCAGTCAGAGTGTCCTGTCCTTTGAAGCTTAGCTGGTTTAATGTAGTACTTAGGTCCAAATGCCAAAGATTAACACTTAACCATGTCAGAATCCTCCAGTCCATCCTAAACCTGTTCCTAAAAGATGTTTCTCTTTTTTAATTCTATTTTTAATACAATTGAACAGGATGAGCTGCACTCAGAGCTGGCTGGTTCTCTCAAAGCATTCATTTTGAGGTATTAGATAAGAGAAACACACCACCCCTCTTTTGAAGGTTTTTAAAACAATCAGCCATCTTGTCCTGCCTGCTGGTGACCTGTTATGCATTTATGTAGCAGAATTCAGGGCAGACTGGCTGTTTAGAAACCACTCAAATTTTCTTCAGTCAGAAACACTACAATCTTGGTCGCGAGGAGGAAAAAGCAGACAGACGTCATGTGTGCCTCCTACAGTCTCTGGCTCAGGACCACTCGGGTTCTGAAATAATCTGCTTCCACATGATCTCACAGATTTTTAGGAACACAAAGCAAGCTACACCAAGTTGTTACAAACTAAAAAGTAGAATCGAGAACATCGTGAGTGCCCTTTACTCAACGTTCTGATATTTACCCAGAGAAGCACATCATATTCTATTTACTAAATAATTGGCCAATGTCTGAGCTCCGGCTGACGGTCCCTCTTCTGTGTCCAGTTGTTTTCCTCATCCTACTCTTCATTCAAGAATTTAAAGAGAAGCCCTAAGGATGTAAGAATGAATATCAACAACCGTGGTATATATACTTAATTTAGTTCTGAAAAAAAGCAGCAGAATATTTTATAGTCCCAGGCATTATCCCCATAGGAGGAGAAAGAGGTTCAAATATGCGAATTCCAAATTATATATTACTCAAAGGATGAATGATTTTTCCCTTAGATAAATAGACCATTGAAGAGGCTGATCTGCCATGCAGACGACTAGTAGTTCAACCTGGGAATGAGGAACTGGTGTGTTAGCCAGAAAACTGAAGCTGGAGATTAGGACCAGGTCAGTAGGGGGCGCCCAACGGGGGCAAATGTTGGGAGATAAAACGGAGTGGGAGCTGTCAGAAAGGAAGGTGCTTGGTGTGGGCGCAGATTTACAGAAATAAAACCCAAGAAACCTTCCCTCCTGGCTCTGCGAGTGGATGAGATGATGAGGAAGGGGTGGGGCATCAAAGTTTTTGGTGACAATACAATTTACCACCCAAACCAGGCACATTGAAGACTAAAAGGGACATTTAACCACGTTGCATAGGGTAGTGACTAGAATCACGTCTCCTGAAAAGGTACATTCGAGTATTAATCATTTGGAAATAGGGTTGTAATCAAGTTAAAAGGAGGTCACGCTGGGTTACTGTGGGCTCTAAAGCCAGTGGCTGGCATCCTTATAAGAGCCAAGAGACACCACGTGAAGACACCATGTGAACGTGGAGGCAGCGGCTGGGGTGATGTGTCTGTAAGCACCAAGCATCGCTGGCGACCACCAGAAGCTGGGAGAGAGACGTGGAATGGATCATCCCTTAGAGCTTCCAGAAGGACCCAATCCAACAGACACCAAGTTCTGGACTTCTAACCTCCAGAACTGTAAGAAAATAAATTCCTATTGTTTTAAGCCACCTAGTTTGTAGTATTTGGAAACTAATGCACAGGGTCAATAGATGTAAACCAGGATGATTCTATCCAAACTGGGACATGGCCACCCAAGTCCAAAACAGCTTCAATGTTTTAGGTTTGGGTGACCAAGATGGCGACACAATTAGCCACACTATGAAACAAGTCAAGTGGCAGGTTCTGCAGGCAGATGCTGAGTTTGGTTTTGGACACTGGGGACTGAGGCACTAAATAGAGATGCAGGTGGTGCAGGTGGATGCAGGCCCTAAGTTCTATTTAATCATCAAAGTTTCTCTAAGAAGCAACTTCCAAAGGGTCATGAACGATAAAACCAGGAACTGAAGAAGAGGAGGCCAAAACAGAAAGAAGCTTGACCAGGGATTTTATGTTTGACAAAGATGATGGTGGATACTCAAATGCAGATGAAGGAGGCAGGAGGGTGTCAGGGCTGGTTGGTGGTGTGTTGGGAAGCCAGTGGAGGATCAATGAAAGAAGCTGTGAGGGGGCTTCCCTGGTGGCGCAGTGGTTAAGAATCCGCCTGCCAATGCAGGGGACACGGGTTCGAGCCCTGGTCTGGGAAGATCCCACATGCCGCAGAGCAACTAAGCCCATGCACCACAACTACTAAGCCTGCGCTCTGGAGCCCACAAGCCACAACTACTGAAGCCCGTGCGCCTAGAGTCCATGCTCCGCAGCAAGAGAAGCCACTGCCATGAGAAGCCCACGCACCCACTTGCCGCAACTAGAGAAAGCCCGCATGCAGCAGCAAAGACCCAATGCAGCCAAAAATAAATAAATAAAATTTTTTTAAAAAGAAGCTGTGAAGCTATAAAACTGTTAATTCTCTAAGACTAAGTGAAATGGGAACCACTGCACAGAGAAACACACATGACAATAAATTACCTACAGTTTATGTGAACTCACTGAATTCCACATGAAGGTTTTCTCATTTTGTTTTTGACTCAATTCAGTGATTGAAATTCAATGTTTAATTTAGTTCAAAATACTTGTTAATCATAACTTCTAGGCATTAGGGGGATACACATGAGATATAAGACTGGGGTTTCTATGCCCAGAGCTTGATTTTATTGTGCAGTCAAGACAGGCACTTCAACAAAATCGTCCAGCCTGACAAGATGGTGTGGCTTGCCCAAGAGCAGAGCTGATAACAGAGATTGCATCAGAAAAACCTCGCCCCTGGTTTCCCAGCACAGGTAGTTTAGAGGACAGGGAGGAAAAACAAACAGACTTTGTAGGTCCAATTGAAAAGAGTCATTTTCCACGTGACCTGAGACGTATTAATGAACATGAACGGCTCACACCAGATGAACAATTTTATATCATCAAATTATGTCTATTAAACTACATTTCATGCTTCCTAATTGTCGAATTAGAGAGGTCTGGTAGAATAGCAATAACACACTCAAACTGGTTGAGATTCGTGCTTCAGCACCCATTTTATTAGAGCGATAACTAATGAGGCTTAACTAATGGCTCATTAATTAATACTTCAAACTCTTTGAGATGGAGCAAGCAAGGTGTCCTATGAGTAATCTTAATGTGGTTTGTGGAACACGCACCTCAGGCGGCACCCTGCTAGGGCACTTCTTCCAAATCAATTCAGCATTTCCTGTGCATTTATTCAGTCATGTTTCTGCTTACCTGTGGCCTTTCCCCTTCACTACTTGCCCATTATCAGGGATTTAGTGGAGAATTGCAGAGCAATGAATTTCCCAAAGTGATCTGTGGTCAAGAATGTATCCCTTCCTTTTCTGAGGTGCTGACAGAGTGGGGGGAAAAAACACCAGGGAAGGAGGTGGAGATCAAGGAAAAAAGGATGAAACAAAGACAGAAAAAGAGCTAGAAAATAAGGGGGGGAAAGGGACAGAGCTTCCTGCTCTCTCAGAGTTTACCACTCTCCCCAAATTTCTACATGTTCACCAACACGGAGGCTCTCCAAACCCCCTCCTTTGGGATTTTTGTGGAGGCTTCATTATTACAGAGGTGTGGCTGAGTAAATCACTGGTCTTTGGTGGTTAATTCCTCTCTCCCCTCTCCAGAAAGGGTGGGACTGAAAGTTCCAACCTTCCATTCCTGGTTGGTTTCCCTGGCAACCAGCCCCCCTTCTCAGATGTTTTCCAGAAGTCAACTCATTGACATAAACCCACTTATGGTGGAAACTGGCTTGTTATGAATAACAAACAAGATGCCCATTTCACCTTTAGGGATCTGAAGTGATTTCAGAAACTGAGGACAAGAGATAAAATATTATGACAAAAGCTACTCCCATTGTTCTATTGCTTAGGAAATTCTAAAGGTCTGGGAAGCTGTGGGCCAGGAACCATGAATAAAGACCAAATACATATGAGAAATATATTTCGATCATCTGAATGACCAGATATATATTTCTTCTAAATCACAATATCACAGATGTCCAGTTGTTCCATCATTTGTTGAAAAGAGTTTCTTTACTTTATTGAATCTCACTGAGTCCTTTGTTTAGAATCATTCCGCCATATACGTACCATTGTGCTTCTAGGCTGTCTATTTTGTACCATTTATCTACATGTCAATCATTACTTCACTGTCTTGATTGCTATAGCTTTATAAGTCTTGAAATCAAGTAGTATAAGTCCTCCAATTTTGTTCATTTTGACAAAATTAAGAGATTTTTCATTTTCATAAAATTTTTGAGCTTGTCAACTCCTATAAAAATCGTGTTTGAATTTTTATTAATATTGCATCAAAGCTATAAATTGGTTTAGAGAGAATTACCATTTTTAATAATATTGAGTCTTCCAATTCATAACATGGTATTTCACTTTATTTATTTAGGACTTCTTTAATTTCTCTCAGTAAGATTTGTAGTTTTCAGTATAGAGGTCTTGCACATCTTTTATTAGATTTATTGTAATGTAATTCATATTTTTTGATGCTAATGTAAACAATGTTATTGTTACTGTCATTTTTCCAATTGTTTGTTCCTGGCATAGATATACGTTTGACATTTTTTTTTTTTTAATTTTTTTTTTTACGTTTGACATTTTTATATTCAACTTGTATCTTGTGACCTTGACCTTGATAAATTAACTTTTTTCTAGAAGTTAATTCCTTTAGATTTTCTATATATACAATATGCTGTCTGCAAATAAAGTTTTACTTCTTTTTTCCAATATTTATACCTTTTATTTCTTTTTCTTGCCTTAATGCATTGGCTTGGACTTCAATTACAATGTTGAATAGAAGGAGGGAAGGTGGCAGATTGCCTTGTGGGCTTTCCTCTGTTGTTCCTCTCCCAGAAGAAGGGAAGAGTCAGCTGGCACAATGCCCTTTCCTACTGTGTGTGGTCTGCCTGCCACCATTTTCTCCAGGTCCATTCCCTCTCCAAAGACAGTCCTCTGTAAGTTCTTATTCTTTGTACTTCAAGTTAAATAACATCTTGCCATAGAGCAAGTCTATGAAGTACTGATGACAAGTCTACATAGCATTCCTCCCTACTCTGATACAACATACCACGTGGGTAAGCTCCACCCATAATTACCACTTTTATTTAGTTAGCTATTAGTTTTCTGTATCTCCTACTGAAATTTAAGCTGCCCACAAGCAAGGATCTTGCTTGTCTGCTTTGCTAATGTACCCTGGGAACTTAGCATAGAGCCTGCTGTCTAAACAGACATCTAGCAGATGAATAAACATTTTTCAAGCCAGTTGTCCTACTCAGAGGAGAAATCATGATGCTCCCTTTGCACCATAAATAGGACGGCATCAAGGGGTGGGAACACACTGCTAAACCTGGTCACGTGGTTGATAATCCTCAAGTATGGAGAGTGTGGATTAAGCCACAGTTTTCCTCTGAAGGTCCACAGATCTCAGATAACAACAATAAAAAGACTGGAGATGGGGTCTGCTCCGAGGTTAAGTCAGCAGGGAGGAGAACTGGTAGGTCACAAGAGGCCTTGAGGGTCAAGACATCAGAAAATTTTGAACAGGGGGCTCACAGAATTAAGTCTGGTCTTGAGAAGGTTGTCTTCAGGAGCCAACTGTAGCATGTGGAGAATGAAGGCAGGATGCCAGTGAGAAACCAGTAATGCGAGTACAAGTGGCAAGTGATGGTGGTGAGCTGAACTAGGGAATGACTGTAGGTGTGGGATCAAAGGGAAATTGTCAACAGAACCTGTGGTCACTACAGTGCAGGGACCAAGAGATCAGAGTAGGGTTAAAGGTAGTGCTTCAGTGTTAACTCTGGAAAAATAAAAATAAGGCCCATCTCTCCTAATCTAACCTGCCCTCTCGACTTAGCAGAAACCCCAGGCACAGCCTGTCAGATAGTCAGGGCTGTCTTTTTCCGAAGGTCCCTAGCTTCCTCATTGTGAGAAGCTCTTTTGAGGTCTAACTGAATCCCATACCCTGTAACATAAAAGGAACAAATAGCTTATTTAAAACTCAAATATTTTTACTAGAGGCTCCTCTGTCTTTGTTTCTATCATTCTTAGGAAAAGAGAAAACCTCAAAAGTTTCTAGCATTTCATTCCATTTTCCTTGACCACTCTTGGGTTGCCTTGGGGGAAAAGCTCAGGATAAAATCAGATCTGCGTTAGGCACCTGTTCCTCTGCAGTCACAGCCACAGCTCTCTGCTTTGAAAGCAATTTTTGGTTCCCCCCCCTTCCAAGAGCATTTTGATAATAAAAGCAGTCGGATAATAAAGGAAAAGGCCATTACCCTGCACACACACCCACTACCAGCTGCACTGAGAAAGCAAACGTGGATTCTGTCAAGCAGATAGCAAAGGAAACCCCAGCTCCAAGACACCAACACCACAAACGGCGCTGCCTTCAGGCTGTTTTCTGTGGCCTCTCTGGGGGCAGTGGTTTGCTCTCAAACTGTGCAGAAGAGACTTGTATTCAGGTTGGTTTTTCAGAGCTGCCCGTGGAGACGGACATCGCACGAATGAAGCAAGTGGGACTGTCTTTCAGAGGATCAAGGGTGCTGTGCAGCCATCGGAAGGCTGGTGGCTGGTCTGCCATGCTCAAAGAAGAATTCTGAGGGCAAAAGGTTGACTTCAAACTTTCCAGTCTTGTCAGCCTCCCACAGTACCTGGCAACCTCAAGAGTTTTCCAGTGCAAACTAAATGACTTTGCTTCTTTAAAGAGATAGAAAACAGAGGTTCAGAGAGAGAATTTACTTCTCAAAGAAACTAAAATGAATTCCAGGCATGCAGAATAATGCAGTGGAGAACAAGGAACATCCTGCGTCTTTCTCCCAGTTCTGCCATTGACTAGCTGTGTGATCTTGGGAAATCCATATAAACTCTCTGATCTTTTGTTTCCTCATCTGTAAAATGTGGGGACCCGTGTAGATAATCTGTACCATCCCTTTCAGCCACAACACTCTGAAAAGACAAAATTTCTTCTCTGTTACTCCTGCCAAGCTAACATCTAGCCTCCATTTGAATGCTCCCAGTGACGGGGAACTTGCTGCCTATTAAAATGGCTCAGTTCGAGTGGTGGAACTTTCTTCCTTGCATCTCTTCTTTCTGTGCTCTGGCAATGTAAAAGTAAATCTGTTCAGAAGGGGCCATATTTCTAGGGTCAGCATTAATATCCTGGAATTCTAAAAGTACCACATCACTTCAGTAAGAGCAATCCAGCCTTTCTTTACTCGCTGCCAGTCTCTTGGGATTTTCCTAGCTCAAATCTCAAAATATTCATGCAAATTAAGCCAAAAAGGAAGAGAAGGCAAAGCAAAAAGCAAAATACTGTACAGTGGATTTGTTTTTTGCTTTTGTTTTTGTTTTTTTGCTTTTACTATCTGAACAGTGTTTGTTTTTTAAGGACACCATTTCTCACAGAATCAAAAAATGTTAGAGCTGGGAAAACTGCTGCTGGTGAACTTCATCCAATTCTTCCTTTGATCCCGTGACAACACTAAAGGCCAGAGAAGCGATGTGAATTACCCAAGGTCACACAGCTAAGATGAAGCCCATGTTTCTGGATTCCTAGTGCTCAGTCTACAAACCTTCGGGTGTCTTCCAAAGGGTGCACCATGGAACACAGACTCCCCCGGATATTAGAAGGTGTTTTTTGGGGGACAGGGGCTAGAGTAGGATGGGGGGATAGGTTCTGTGATCAAGTATGTGGGAAGTGTTAGTTTAAACTATTTTGTCTTGTCTTACAGCAAGATTTCTCAGAAGCTTATCTATGTCATACTGTTGGGGCCCAGTCAAAAAAGCAGCAACCACATTAGGATTCCAGCAGAGAAGGACGGACCGCAGGACATGGGGAACTCACGACCCCACTGAAAGGGCTAGAGTTGCCAAGATCAGGTGAAGGTACCGCGAGGTCCAAGGGTCAAAGAGGTGGGGAGTTGCAGCAGACACCACTGCCATCTCCAGCCCTGAGACAAACGTTCAGGGGGCTCTCTGGAAAAGACTGTGAAACCTCACATCCCCCAAGCTAGTCCGCGCTCCTGCCGCCCACCTGCCGCCTGTGGAGAAAAGACAGTAGGTCTTCTCTCCCTTCTGTCTTCTCTTTCTCTGATAAGTGTCTCTCTATGGCAGCATCTACTCAGAGCTCTGTCCCTTAGGGAATCTCAATAATGTACTTATCAGGCTTCTAGTCCCTAAATTTTGCAGACATCACAAAAGGGAATGACATATTTTGTTGTTATTGTTTTTGGAATTACTCTCTTAACCCAGTTTTGAGGCCCTATCAGTTTCCCCTGATTATGTCCACATCCCAACCCTTTTCCCCGCCAGGATCTCACACTTTGGGCCATTATGCACCCACCCCAGTCGCCTGGGGTCTGGTACCAGACAATGAAGGGCAGCCCCTATGCTCTAGAGCCCATGGAATTATTCAAATGAGCCAGTTCACAGAGAGCCTGTGAAACCTAGCAAACCCCAGCCTGCTGCCCCAACATCTCTAGTTTGCCGTCATCCTGTTCCCAGGTGCAACCCGCTGCACAGCCCTGCGTGACAGCCTTCTCTCCTGTGGAGCGCTAAGTGGCAGAGTTTTGCTTTCATCTAGCCAAGCGTCCCTGTATTGTGCCCTGCTATCATGGAATCTTTATGTCTTATAAAATGGGGGTAGGGACTTCCCTGGTTGCGCAGTGGTTGGGACTCTGAGCTCCCAAGGCAGGGGGTCCGGGTTCAATCTCTGGTCAGGGAACTAGATCCCACATGCATGCCGCAACTAAGGAGCCCACATGCCACAACTAAGACCTGGTGCAACCAAATAAATAAATACATTTTTTTAAAAATAAAATTAAAATATAGGGCTTCCCCGGTGGCGCAGTGGTTGAGAGTCCGCCTGCTGATGCAGGGGACGCGGGTTTGTGCCCCGGTCCGGGAAGATCCCACATGCCGCGGAGCGGCTGGGCCCGTGAGCCATGGCCGCTGAGCCTACGCGTCCGGAGCCTGTGCTCCGCAACGGGAGAGGGCACAACAGTGAGAGGCCCGCATACCGCGAAAAAAATAATAATAAAAAAATAAAATAAAATAAAAAAATAAAATGGGGGCAGGAATGGGTTGGAGTTACCAAAATCAATCTGGCAAAGCTACTAATGGGTATTGAACGTCTCTGTTAGGGACACAGTAGGTAGTGTTTCCTAAACTTTTCTGCCCACATGTCTTTATTTTTAGGGCAAGACCTACTGATATACTTCAAAAGGTACCAAGGTTCCGTGGAACTCACTGCGGGCGTCGCTGTTGTAAGTTATAATCTCAAGGGCTCGTGCACTTTGAAGGCCCTGTGACCCAAAAGCAAGCAGGAGTGAGGACTCCAGCCTGAGCTCTGCCATCAGTGTATCCAAGATCACGGTCTGAGTCCAGCTGTACCGTGGGTTACACTGCACGTAAAGGCTCTGCCTGGGCGGACCCAGCGAGCTGATTTGCACATTCCTTCCACTTGCAAAGCCAGCCTTGTTTTCTTTTCTCATCCAAATCCTAATCGATCCTCAAGTCCCTGCTTTTCAACAGGAAATTCAATGAGGAGCTCAGCTTTCACTCATCTCTTCCTTCTCTGAAATCTTGACTTACTGTCAGCGCTTGTCATATATCTGCCCGTGACATCGCTTGTATGAATTTCCTGCTCTATCTAGCAGCTCTTAGTGTCATTCTCATAGCTTCTCAAAGGCAGGGATTTGACCTTTTGCTGCTGTGCACCTCCCCAAACATTCCAAACAATCCTTAGCACGTAAAGGGCTCACAGATATCTGGGGACAGTATAAATTAATTCATTAGCCACTTCAGTTTCTAGCCTAAGTTTTCTTTTTTTTTTTTTTCTGGAACTTTAGTTGAAGTTGGACCTAGTTTGCATATGGGTATATTTGTCATACAGATGAGAGTAAAAATGGAGTTCCATAAAAACAACTATTATCAAGTGGTAGGAATGCATTTTCTTAGTAACATGTCTTAGTTCCTCTGGTGTTCTTAAACCATGAAGAGCAATGTGACACTTATGAAGTCCCAAATGACTTTCTTGCTTCCAAGAATTATTTCAGGCTTGGATTCCCAGCAATTCAGAAGCAATTTCTATTTCTGCCATGTTCATACTTTGCATCCATATAGCCTTTTAACTTTTTTTTACATCTACGGTCTGTTCCTCTCACTGAAATGACCCTCTGATTTGGGTTGAGCTAACACAACATCATTGTACTCACTTAAGCACTGAGGAACTGAGGCCTGAAGACACATTTAGCTGGTGGCAAAACTGGGGTGTGAACTCAAATCACCCGCCTCCCAATTCATTGCTCTTTCTAACGTGTTCCAAAGTCAAGAGAAGTGTTTGAATGTGAATGTGTGTGTGTGTGTGTGTGTGTGTGTGTAATTAATCAGATAAAGGAAAGAATTCAAATTAGAAAATATCCAATTGTTTTTCATCTCATGGTTTTTCAGTAGAAAGATGACCATACATCCAATGCCCAAAGTGACTTTTATCCCAACCAAAAAAAACGGTGCCTGCCTGCCTCTTCTTTAGCATCTTCAGCAATTTTAGAGCTTTCATACTGCCTTAGTCTGCTCAGGCTGCCAGAACAAAACACCATAGACCTAGAGACTTAAACAATAAAAATTTATATTCTTCCAGTTCTGGAGGCTAGAAGTCCAAGATCAAGGTGCCAGCATGGTAGATTTCTGGTGAGAGCTCTCTTCTGGCTTGTAGACAGCTACCTTCTCACTACGTCCTCACACAGTAGGGGGAGAGAGAGAGAGAGTGCTTTTCTTTTCCTATAAGGGTACTAACGCCATTATGAAAGCTCCACCATCATGACCAAATCAAATTACCTCCCAAAGGTCCCACCTCCTACTACCATCATATTTGGGGTTAAGGTTTCAATGTCTGAGTTTGGGGTGGGGGACACAGTTTGGTCCATAGCACACACAGAATCACACTTTTAGAAGTGTATGTGTACCTACAAGTTGTGTGTGGCTGGCCGATGTAGGTAAAAGGTTCCTGGAGAGTAGTTTTAAACCTGACTCCATTTGCCAAAATCCTTCTTCAAATCCATCCTTCTTCCAGGCAGCAGAGTGTAAAATCTAATCTAACCGTGTGCCACTGCCACTGACGCTCCAGCAGCAAGACGAGGCCCAGTCCTGCTGTTTAATAAACTTCCTCGCTTGTGTCTCTCCAGCCCCACCCATCCCTCCCAACCCTGAACTCTACTTCACACCAAAATGTAGTCAGTTCTTGGGACTTCCCTGGTAGTCCAGTGGTTAAGAATCTGCCTTACAATACAGGGGACACAGGTTCAATCCCTGGTTGGGGAATTAAGATCCCACATGCTTCGGGGCAACTAAGCCGGTGTGCCGCAACTACAGAGCCTGCGCACCACAACTAGAGAGAAGCCTCCACGCCGCCGCAAAAGATCCCACATGCTGCAACTAAGACCCGACACAGCCAAAATACATAAATAAATATTTTTTAAAACGTAGTCAATCCTTATTATTTGCTGTCGTTGTGTTCTATAAAGTCACCACAAACAATGAATTAGAGATTATTGAACCATTGCTCCCAGGGGAAATCCAGGGTTTAGTTCCTGGGAGCCTCTGGTCACATTTGCATCAGCTGATCAGCAGGTACCTTGTTTTATGTGACTTTCTGTTTTAAAACACCCTATTTAACATGTATTGTTGACTCATTAACACTGACTGCACAGCCGACAGCCCTGTAACTCACGCCTGAGTGAAGCTTGTCCAGCACCGTATTTCTCCCTGAGGCACACCACGGGCTTCTTGCACGTAGGAAAGCGAGACAGCTCTTCGGCGCTGTGCTGGGGAGCTACTCTGAACAGTAAAATCACCAACAAAAAGCACAGAAACGGGGGAAAGGTGGCATAGTACACAGACCATGAAAAGGACACTTGTTTACGGTATGAGAGCTGAAACATCACCTGGTTCCCCTCACCTGGGGACGTGCCTGTCGAGGGACTCAGGTGTTTTCCCTGCTCTACACACATCTGTGAATGACCAGAAAAACATCACGACAACTGATGTTGAGGTAACAGATTTCAGCAAGTAGGTGAGTTTGCCAATGTGGAATCCAGGAAGGAGGAGACTCACTGTGCCTGCGGCTCCCGGCCCTGCTCTGTGACTGTCTGTGCCCACAATGGGGCAACCCCTGAAGATCGGGGACTGCACTGCAGATCCACAGGGAGCAGCCACGTGTTAAAGATCTGCTGAACTGAACGGAACTTCACGTGTCTTATCCCCTTGTGGTTCGGCAGCTGGTGGATGATGGAGCCAGGTTGGGTGAACCAGCTGGGGATCCTTTGGGCTCACACAGCGAGGCTCTCACCTGGGGTCTGGAGCGCTCACATCAGTCTGAACTCCTGGGAGGCTCCCCTGCCGCCACCTTGCTTCCCAGCGCACTCACGGCCTGGGAGGGGAGAGGAGCTGGCTGTTCACCCCGTGTGCTGAGGGGCAGCCCGTGGGCTCCCGGATGGTGCTTCCTGCAGAGGTGGCTGTCCCAGCCAGGGGCCTCTGACGCTTAAAATTCTCGTTGGAACTTTATTTCTTCAGGTTAAGCACTTCCATTCTGAGGGGAACGAACATTTTAAATTTTAAAGGGTCTTTGCGCGTGTTACCTTCTCTAATCCACACAAGAACCCTGTACAACAGGTAGAAATAACTCTTTAGAGATAAGTGAAATAAAAGCAGTTAAATAAGAGTATGTGGTCTAGCTAGCTGACGTTTGTAGCCAGATTTGTTTGATCACAAAGACCTGGACATTTTTGTCACCCCATGCCACCTTTTAAAACACATTTGAAACAAAAATGCTCCTGGCCAGGAGGTCACACAGCCATTATCAGTCACGGCTTATTTCTTTGATTCACTCAACAAATATTGGTAGAGAACTTACAACTTGCAAAGCAGTGTGATGGGGATGAGGAGAAACCAAATTTGAATCGGACATGGCTCCCAGCCTCACGGGATATTTAGGATGTGAAGTAGAAATAACATGTGCCACAAAAAAATGGAATAAAAGCGGGAGGTGTCTTCTTAGCTGGGAGAGCAAGGAGGGCTCCATGCAGAAGGGGACCCATACCTGCCTGAGGACCACAACTGGGGGAAGAACAGTGAGCAGACATCACGGCACCTGGGAACAGACAGTGGCCATGGGAGGGCAGCGAGGGGCACACAACACACTTAGTCTGCTGGCTTTCCCCTTTGTAAGATGGAAGACAGCCACAGCCAAAGTTCTGTAAAGGGTGCAGTAAGGGAAAAGGAAAGGCAGCCAGATTAAACGAGGCAAATTTTCCTCAACCCAGAGAGACATCCCCAAAGCCATCGCTTCTCACTGCCTCCCTACAGAGAGGGGGCTGCTGCTGATTCCCAGCCCACCCAGGACCAAATGTCTCACAGGGTTTACATCACACACTTTCACGCCCAGAACCTGAATCACAGCCAGGACCTTCCTGCATGACAGTCCCCACCAACTAATTATTAATGTTCCTGGCACAAAGTCTGGGTGAGCATTTATTTCCATTATCCAAGCCTGGTGATGAATTGAGCTTTGCACAGGCTGCATAATTTCTTCATTTCACCATAAGTCTGTGCCTTCTGCTGGCATTTTAAGGAATGTATTTTTATGGAGTTGGGTGCTGTTCAGTAATTTTCCAGGAGGGCACATTGCCCAGGCCAGATGGACGGAGTTGTTTCTAGTTCCAGCTGGTGAAGTCCTGTCTGATAAGATTCTATCCCATCCTACTTAAACACAACTCACAGTTCGCTTGCAAAGTGGGTGGTAAAGAATTAATCAGCAGTTCATTACAGCGGACTGGGGTAGAAGGACCACCCTGGTACCTAAAACCTTCTTAAGCAAGCAATGCCACAGAAGAACATCTTTTTAAGAAGAACTGTTATCAAAGTATGGAATGTAATAAAACAGGATGTTGAGAAGCCATTCTGTCTGAACAGAGTTACTCGGTTACGGCATCAAGAATCCTGCGTTTCTCTCAGGACCCACTTGTCTTTAGAAAGAGAAAGAAGCCTGGTGTGTTGAAGTGTGATAAGGAGGAATGAACTTTGGCTTTCTGAAGAGGGTCCCTTCAATTTTTCAGTCCTACTGCATGATGAGGTTCACTCATAATCGATTACATCTGCAGTTATTGGGACTGAGCCTCCTTACAAGTTGACTTCCCATGGGGAGGTGTGAGCACTCAGAGAGAGAGGTGTGCAAAGTTTCTTACACAAGAATCCTTGGATTCAGTATATGGGATCTTCTTGTTTAATTTTTTATCAACCTTCTAAAGGGAACTAAGCCCAGACAATACTTCCACAGAAAAATACCTTTCCAAAGGACGTGCTAACTACATCATCAAAGAATAAAAACACCTGGCTTTTTTTTACTTTTCAATTTGGGGACTTTCTCTTACATTTATTGAATATTAATAATTTTTTATATCTGTTTCCCAGACTTCTCTCTTCCTGCTCTGGAGTCTAGCCATGTCAAGGGGAAGTCTCTCTGCTTACTGCTGCTTCTTGTCTTCCTGTAAGTAAGTTTCCAACAATACTTTATTCCATCATTTCTTCCCCTGTAAATGCTCACTTCCTTTTTGCCTCTTCAACCTGCTGCTGCTAGTGTAAAACTCTCAAAGCCCAAACATTTCTTTGCCTTTTCACTTCAGGCACATGTCTTCTGGCTTTTATCCTAGAGGCAACACAAATGTTTCCCAAGGAAGACAGGACTGTTGTTCCCATTTAACAGCTAAGAAAAGGCTAAGTGACTTGTCCTGGCTATGGCTTTAGAAAGCAAGACTTGTTTTTTTTTTTCAGAAATTCTCTAAGAAGAAAATAATTCAGACAAAGAAGTTTAACCAACACCAATCAAACAAAACAAATAAATGTTAGCATGAACCATAAAAGAAAAAAAATGATAAACTGGACTTCATCAAAAGTTTAAAGTTCTGCTGAATATCTTATTTGGCAGTAAAATTTTGCAGGATTACTCATGGGAGCTCCCTTTACAGTGCTCAGGGCTTTTTTTCTGGGATTCAAGTAGCTCACAAAGGAAAATGCTAAGCACTAAAATTCAGACAGGATTTTACCACCTGGAAAGATGACAAGTGGGAAAAAGAGAAGAGGCAGCCAGCAGAAATTTCTGGAGAAAGACCACCATCTCTGCCAATTCAATACTGGAACTTTTAGCTTTTGCTTGAAGAAGTTAACAATCCCTATGCACCCATGTCACGTGTAAGAATTTCCACCTATACCCAGTGTATGTTCTTCTGCGGTTCTGCTCATCAGCTGTTTCAGGTTCTCAAGAAATATAGGGGATCCAGCATTCTGTCCCCATCACATTATCGGATGTTTCTCTCCTGCGTTTCTTCATAAGTACACATAGTAGGCAAAATCTCAGGCCAAAAATGCAGGGATATAGGAAATGTGATGTGCTATATTCTTCTTTACCTGAACTTTATTTCTATTTTGAGTTCCCACTGGACTATCTGGTGGAAATGTAATCGAATTCAATTCACAGCCAGCTCTGACCCTACCGCTACGGGTGCAGGTACAGTCCAAAAGGACGTGAGAATGCTGGGGCGCTCTGTGTGGCTGGACTGGACGTGGTCTACCTGCACTGGCATACGTTGGGCTGAGCATGGTTGCTGCCACTGCATCTCTCACTTCCAGCCTCGGGTCCACCCCAGGTCTGACTACCCCTCAGCTGAATCCTAGGCTCTTTGAATTCCACAGAAGAATGTTTTTGCTCCCACCCTTTCCAGGGAGTCTGAAGCTAGATGCCTCTGGCCCTCTCTATCTAGACGTGATGGACAGCCATTTCTACTCTATGGCTCTCTTAGTTCAAGAAGAAGTATCCGTAACTTTAAAATAAGACAAAAACATGGTTGGGAGTTCTTTAAAATTAATTGTGGAGCATCATCAAACAAGCCCTCTTATGGGTCATCTGAGGAGGCTCTAAGGCAATGTTTCTCAACGTGTTTTTGTTTTTGTTTTTTAATTCCCCCCCTAGGAGAAAATTTTAATTACATTCCATTTTAATTTTAATTAATTAACTTAAGCTAGTTATTTAATTAATAATCAGACGCAAGAAGGAGGAGATATGGGGATATATGTATATGTATAGCTGATTCACTTTGTTATAAAGCAGAAACTAACACACCATTGTAAAGCAATTATACTCCAATAGATGTTTATAAAAATTTTTTTTTAAATTTAAAGTTCTGCTTTTCAAAAGACACTGTTAAGATAATGAAAAGAGAAGCCAAAGGCTATGAAAAAATATTTACAAGTCACATATCTAGAATTTACAAAGAACTCTAAAAAGTCAATAATAGGGAAATTAAAAAAACAATAAGAGGCTTCCCTGGTGGCGCAGTGGTTGAGAGTCCGCCTGCCGATGCAGGGGACACAGGTTCGTGCCCTGGTCCAGGAATATCCCACATGCTGCGGAGCGGCTGGGCCCGTGAGCCATGGCTGCTGAGCCTGCGCGTCCGGAGCCTGTGCTCCGCAACGGGAGAGGCCACAACAGTGAGAGGCCCGCGTACCGCAAAAAAAAAAAACAATAAGAAACGCATAAAGATTTGAATAGACACTTCAGTAGAGAAGATATACAGATGGCAAATAAGCACATGAAAAGATGCTCACCGGGACTTCCCTGGCGGTCCAGTGGTTAAAACTTGGCGCTTCCACTGCAGGGGGCACAGGTTCCATCCCAGGTTGGGGAACTAAGATCCTGCATGCCATGCGGCAGCTGTGCAGCCAAAAAGAAAGAAAAGAAAAGATGCTTACACTTACTGGTCTAAAGTAATGCGGATGAAAGCATGCAGTTATCTGAGCGTTCTGGTGAGGGGGAGGGACTCTCATACATCGCTGGTCAGAATGCAAAAAGATACAGACACTCTGGAAAGAGGTCTGTTTATCACACACTTACCCTATGACCCAGTGATTCCACTCCTTGGTATGTTCCCAAGAGAAACGAAGACCTAAGTCCACACAAAAGCTAGTTCATGAATGTTTGTGGTAGCTTATTCATAACCCACCAAACGGAACACAACTCGACGTCCAGTGGCTGGTGAATGAACAATCTGTGATAAATCTATAAAATGGAATACTTCTCAATAATAAAAAGAACTGAAGTACTCAGAGCAACAATAACAGGAATGAATTTCACAAGTGTTATGGTAAGTGAGAGAAGTCAAATTCTAAAGGCTACATATTTTATAATTCCATTTATATGACATTCTGGAAAAGGCAAGACTAAAAGAACAGAGAATAGATGAGTGTTTGCCAGGGGCTAAGGGTGGGGGTGGGGATGGATGACTACAGAGGACACAAGGGAACTTTTTGAGGGGATGTGAGATTTCTGTCTCTTGATGTGGTAATGATTACCTGAGAGTATATACATTTGTCAAAATTCATAGAATGGTACATCCAAAAAATGAACTTTACTGTATACAACTCATACCTTAAAATATTTTTTTAAATGTTAAATGTAAGGAAGGGTTTTGTGACAAATACTCTATTTTACTTTCATTCCTTCTCTATCAGATCCTCCCCAGGCAAGTCATGTTTGTCAGGTGCTGCCCAACAGCTCAGAAATCTGGACTAAATAGTGGGGTCTTTACTCACAGTGTGCTGGGGAACGTACAAGAAAATCTGGCTGTTTTAGGACAGCATATTCTTTGCTATGACAGAGTCAGCCGGGAGAAGTGCTAAGGTTGTGGAGGAAGAAGAATAAGAAAGCTCCCTACTAAGTCTTTACCAGAGCTGAGGCCAGTAGAACAATTAGAAGGGGAGGCAGAGGGCGCCCGGTGTAAGGAACAGCAGGAGTGAACTCAGAGGGCAGCAAAGAGCCCAGGGAAGCGGATCCTCTCCTCCTCCCTCTGCAGCTGCTGTTTTGGGGATCAAACAGCCAACGGGAGCTTAACTGACCAGCACTGAACCCTCCAAGAACAGAAGGAAGGCTGGTTCCCTGAACTGCTGCCCTCACAGCACAGACATTTAGAACATACTTGCTAAATTCTGCCTCAGAGTCAAATTCCAACTGACAAACATTGAAAACGCAGGGGACATGATTAAAATGGAAAATCATCTTAGGTAGACACCACAGTGATAATTGTTGACAGAATCTTCGACGGGTTCTGAAGTTAACAGATGAAAGTATGATGAACAACAAGAATATTTACATCGTCTCAAAGTATGTTCTTACAGCATTTTACCAAAGGGAAAATAGGAGGATCTACAATGAAGAAACTCTGTAGGTACCACCTTCATCAAGTAATCGAGTAAACCTCTGCCAGAGATAAGACAGGTCGACACCACGTTTCCTCAATACGATACACTGAAAGGGCAAAGTACACACAAGTATCACCACATTGGAGATTAAGATTTCAACATATGAATTTCGGGGGACACAAACATTCAGTCCATAACAAATGCACAGCCTAACTCTAATTCTGAGAGAAACACTGGAAAAACTCAAATTGAAGGATACTCCATGAAATAACTGATCAATATCCTTCAAAAGTTCCAAGACCATGAAAAAGGAAGAAAAACTGTCATAGATGGGAGAAGACTAAAGATACAGCAACTAATTGCAATGTGGGATTAGATTCTAGACCAGAAAAATGTCATTAATGGGAAAACTGGTAGCATTCAGATAAGGTCTGTAGGTTATATCAATGTTAATTTCTTGACTTTTATAACTGTAGCAGAACCCTGTAAGATGCCAACATTAGGGAAAGCTGGATGAAGGGCTTATGGGAACTCTCTGAATTATATTTGCAAGTTTTCTGTAAATCTGAAATTATTTTGTCAAAAACTAAAAAAAAAGAAAATGTTTTCTAAAAAGAAGCAGGATAACAATAGAACTTTTCACATATGTGCACAAGGACATTCCTTCTATGTTAGTTATTTTTATTTATGTTTTTCCTTAGACTTAACAAAGCCCAGTTATGAGCTTCTGTAACTAGAGGCAACAAAATCATTTTGTAGGACAGAAACATGCTCTTATTTTGTCCTTTTTTCTTAAAACATGATAGGATCACATATTCAAAAGTCATCTAGGGGCTTCCCTGGTGGCGCAGTGGTTGAGAGTCCACCTGCCGATGCAGGGGACATGGGTTCGTGCCCCGGTCCGGGAAGATCCCACATGCTGCGGAGCGGCTGGGCCCGTGACCCATGGCCGCTGAGCCTGCGCGTCCAGAGCCTGTGCTCCGCAACGGGAGAGGCCACAACAGTGAGAGGCCCGCGTACTGCAAAAAAAAAAAACCTTTATTCTGTGCCATAATTGACCTTTAACCATTCTGTTTTGATATGTTGGATTTTCTACCAATAAAATGCTCTTGTAAAAATATAATACTCTTGTACAATGTCTTTCTTTGGAGGGACTATTTTCGTTCGGTTTGCCATTAGATTCTGCGACGTTGGAATTCTTAGTATCTTCTGCTGAAATGTGAAGGCTATTTGTTACACAGTCTATCTGACTCACATATTCAGTCTAAAATTCCTCGAGAGAAGAGGTAGCTCCTTATATATCTATATATCTTGTACTCCTGTGGCATCTCTAGAGAATAACAAGCTTTCAATTAATATTTGTTGAGTGGGAAACAACCTAGATGCCAGACATTAGGAGACTATTAAACAAATGGTAGGGCAGGCATACAATGGAATTTCACACAGCACAGTTGTAAAAAAAAAAAAAAAAAAAAATAGGAGTTTCCCTCTAATATAGACATGAAGAGACGGAAGATGGTTATTTTAAGTGAAATAAGCAAGGTTCAGAACTAATGTATAGAATAATCCTATTTTGCTTGTACATGCATATACACTTGTATGTGGATGTGCACATTTAGAAATCTAGAGGGACTTCCCTGGTGGCACAGTGGTTAAGAGTCTGGCTGCCAACAGGAATAAAGACGTAGAGAATGGACTTAAGGACACAGGGAGGGGGAAGGGTAAGCTGGGACGAAGTAAGAGAGTAGCACTGACATATATACACTACCAAATGTAAAATAGATAGCTAGTGGGAAGCAGCTGCGCAGCACAGGGAGATCAGCTCGGTGCTTTGTGACCACCTAGAGGGGTGGGATAGGGAGGGTGGGAGGGAGACGCAAGAGGGAGGAGATATGGGGATATATATGTATACATATAGCTGATTCACTTTGTTATACAGCAGAGACTAACACAACACTGTAAAGCAATTATATTCCAATAAAGATGTAAAATTTAAAAAATTTTAAAAAAGAATCCGCCTGCCAACGCAGGGGACATGGATTTGAGCCCTGGTCTGGGAAGATCCCACATGCCGCAGAGCAACTAAGCCTGTGCGCCACAACTACTGGGCCTGCGCCCTAGAGCCCACGAGCCACAACTACTAAGCCCGAGTGCCACAACTACTGAAGCCCTCGCGCCTAGAGCCCGTGCTCCACAACAAGAGAAGCCACTGCAATGAGAAGCCCGTGCACCACAATGAAGAGTGGCCCCACTCGCTGCAACTAGAGCAAGCCTGCCTGCAGCAACAAAGACCCGACGTAGCCAAAAATAAATGAATAGATTTATTTAAAAAAAAAAAAAAGAGGGAGAGAAAGAAATCTAGGAAGGAAGTGTACATACTAAGTTGTTAAAGGCTATTATCTTGAAGGATGAGATTGGTAGGGGGAAAGAATTTTCTCTTTTTACTTGTATTGTTTGTGGGGTTTTTGCAACAAACATTTATTAATTATGCAATCTAAAAGATGAACAAGTAAAACAAGCAATGCTTTGCATGAATCGTGGGTGTTTGATGACACAGTAGAAAAAAATAGTCTACTGGGTACAAATGATCCTTTAGTTTTGACACTGAATTAGTCAGGTACCATTCTTTATTTAATCCTGCATGGAGAAAATGCTAGTTCCATTTTTTTTTAATCCCTATGAGAGCCACTGGAACCTCTGCATTCTCAATTAGCCCCAAAATAACAGTGTTCTTGGCTGACTTGCTTGGCTATATGTCTTTGTATTTGTAGTATCACTCTTCCTTCTGCAGAGAGTTCTATTTGCAGCTTTACTGAGGAGATTAAAAAAACTTCCTAGCCAATACTGGTCATCAGCTACAGATAATGAGCACAGTCTTTTGCTTTTTAAAATTCTTATATCTTCACTACCTAAGTCTACTCCAAGTGGAAATACTCTTGTATATTGCAAACAGTTCAACAGTAATATAGGAGTCAGATGCCCTGGCATAAACGGTCTCCACACCCTAATGAATCCCACATAGCAAAGCATGATAAATACCTACTAAAATCCTTTGAAAAGAGGGATTGGTTATTTCAGGCTTTTTTCATTCCTTAGATCTTTTTGTGATGTCCCCCACGATACTTAGAGAATTACCCAGAAAAGGCAGAGGAATAGGATGAAACATAGCTGCTTTCTGGGTTTGCATCAGCAGCCCTAACACCCGGCCCCTCCAACATTTCCCCTAAACACTGACCAGAAAACATCTTTGTCATCCCAGAAGAACTGGGTTTTCATCTCATTCTTCATCCCTCCCTATTTATGTACTTCCTGGTCTCACTCCTCCCCGCCCCCCCCCCCAACAATCTTCATCCTCAGGCTACCAACTACAAATATGTTAGAATGGAAGACACTTATCTCAAGCATCAGAGAATCCTTTGGAAATATAATGTCCAGGAAGGCTCATGTAAGTCCTATGAAAATAAGAGAAGGGTCAAAGAGAGCTCCCTGGAGCTTTAGCAGAATGCCAAAGAACCTCACATCTGAGTTAGGAAGAACATTTTGTTACGCTGGACACTGGAAGACAACACATAGCCCATTAAAAACTCCAAGTAGGGCTTCCCTGGTGGCGCAGTGGCTGGGAGTCCGCCTGCCGATGCAGGAGACTCGGGTTCGTGCCCTGGTCCGGGAAGATCCCACATGCCGCGGAGCGGCTGGGCCCGTGAGCCATCGCCGCTGAGCCTGCGCGTCCCGAGCCTGTGCTCCGCGGCGGGACCGCAAAAAAAAAAAAAAAAAAAAAAAAACTCCAAGTAATAACAGCCAACAAAAATTTGAAAGAACATGCATTCATCAAAATGGAATCACTATTTCCCCAGATTTGTGACACTCACACCTTTGCTTTTCTTAAGGAAAGAAGAGTGCAGCCATAACCCATAAGCAGATTTCCCCATTTACATAGAGGAGAATAATGAACTTGAATGGATAAAAGAAATCTGCATCCTGATTTTTCACATCTTCTGAAATGATATTTAACATTTATTTCTGTTATGAATTTAGGCAACAGATGACAGTCATATTGTTAGAATCCGTGACTTTGGAACCAATAGAAATAATAGATATACCACATTAAAGTTTTTGCAGAGATCTCAAAATATTGTTTACACTCACCACTATTCAAAATTATAGCAGTTAATTGACCGGCCACTGGATCTTGGTACTCCATGTGTTAATAAAGAATCCATACACTGCGATATAAAAAAATTTGTAATGTCTTGACACTTGTATTTCAATATAATTGGTTTCCTTTGTAATTCTATGTATTTTATGCCTCTAAGAACACTATTTTGAGAAGGAATCCATCGGATTCAACTCACTGCAAATAATGAGAGAATCAGCTGGTACCAGAGCAACCACTCAGCTGAGTCTAGCCAAAATTGCCCACCCACGTTATAGGATAAATGAAATGGATCTAGTTTGAACCACTGACTTTTGGAGTGGTTTGTGATATAGCAATAAATAACCAATAAATATCCTTACTATTAGGTATTCAACATTTTTCTCTAAAGCAACTTTTCCATTTAAATAACTTAATTTTTAAATAGTCTTTGTAGCACTGTGCAAACAGACAAAAAATTCGCTTGACACAAATAGAAGTTAACCGAAAACAGATACAATGAAAACACTAAAGAATGTTACTACAATTTGGCTAGATATGTTGACTGGGAAGGTTCTCTTTTAGAAAAGAGAGGTAAGTGCTAGAGGAGTGATAAAGACACATTACCTTCAAAGTGAGACCTTCACCTTGATGAAGGTAGAAAGACCAAAAGAGAAATATGTGATTCCATGTCATTTAATTCCTGTCCCTTTCTCTTTTATAATCAGAACTCTCAGTGGGTGATCTTAACCCATATTTTGGGAAGCACTGGTTAGGACAGTACAGTCTGACTGGACTTACAGAAAAATGAAATCTTTGTATAAGCGTGTGCTTTATCTCCTGATATTGGGATAAAATGGCCACAACACAGACATTCCACCCAGACAATGGCTATGAAGAATCTAAGACGTCACAGACCAACCTCACATGGATAAGAAAACTAAGGCCCCGTGAGATTAGACACCTTGGCCAGGGTCACACAGTGAGTCAGGGGCACAGAGCCTGGTATATGAAAATAATTCTGAGTAATTTCACTCCCGCCACCAGAGGACAGAGAGCACAGTCCTCATGATATACAGATGTTCAGATCTCATCTGTTAAATTAAGGAGCTAGTAGAAAAAGCACAGTTCTAACTTTCTGTGAACGCATGAGTTTAAATGTTATAACAAGGAACCCAAAGGATTCACTAAGGAATAGTAAGGAAAGGGGCAAGGAATTAGGTAACATTGACTCACACACTGAGGAAAATCATCTCCTTTTCACTCTCTTTTGTCCCTTTGCGTTGGTCAAGGCTTTGCATCTAGCCTGGCACATATATCAGTAAATGATATTTATAATTAATAATGATAATGCTGGGACTTCCCTGGTGATCCAGTGGTTAAGACTCTATGCTTCCAATGCAGGGAGCGTGGGTTCAATCCGTGGTCAGGGAACTAAGATCCCACACGGTGCACGACACGGCCAAAAAATTTAAAAATATGTAATTTTAAAATTTTTTAAATTTATTTATTTATTCATTTTTGGGTGTGTTGGGTCTTCATTTCCGTGCGAGGGCTTTCTCTAGTTGCGGCGAGCGGGAGCCACTCTTCATCGCAGTGCGCGGGCCTCTCACAGTCGCGGCCTCTCTTGTTGCGGAGCACAGGCTCCAGACGCACAGGCTCAGTAGTTGTGGCTCATGGGCCTAGCTGCTCCGCGGCATGTGGGATCTTCCCAGACCAGGGCTCAAACCCGTGTCCCCTGCATTGGCAGGCAGATTCTCAACCACTGCGCCACCAGGGAAGCCCTAAAATTTTTAAAATAATGATAATGCTAATATTAATAACACTAATAAATAGCTGAGCAGTTAAGAACATAGGCTCTGGATTTGAACTTCATCTCCTTGCACATACCAAATTTCCTACCCTGGCAGCTGAATTTGCTTCTCTGAGCCTCAATTTCTTCATTTGTAGAACGTGCATTAAAAAGTATTTACAACATACTTTGTTCCGAGAATCAAAGGAGACAATATATGAAAAGTATTAAGAATTCTCCCTGTTTCATAGTAAGTAAATTACATAGTAACTTTCTTACATATTAAGTATATTAAGTGCTCAACAAAGTAACTGATGATGACACTGATGGGGAGGTAAATCAACTTGTCAGCAGCAAATCACTGGTAAAGCAGAGACTCTGAAACACAGCTTCCCTTTCTAAAACAAATTCTCACTATTTCTCCACGTGACAAAGGTAGAGCCTTGACATTATCTTTTGAATTCATAACAGTGCTTCCAAGGTGTACGTTCAGATGCAGTATGACTTTTGCTGTTGGTGTTGATCATCTTTATACTTTGCGACGTCATTTGAACCCAGGCTGATGTATGAGATTCACATGCAAATCTACTCCTGCATGAAGACTCTGCTCACCCCACCACACCCCTCTGTTACCCAGCTCCTTTACCTCGTTACCATGTGCTGGAAACCTCTACAAATAGACACAATATAACTACGTTCTGGTTCCAAGAGCGACTCTGGCATTTGAACAAGATTCATACATGGCATGCTATTTTGGTAAAAATCATTTTCCCAAAACAGCATTATGAGAAAGTGAGGCCAAAAAGAACTTGCTGTTCTCCCTCACACTGGCACAGTGTGATGTGCTCAGGTATTCAAAACCTATGGTACAAATGTTTTTCTCTTTTGCTTTAAATGGCATTGCAACTTTGCCTGTTGCCTAGTCTGATTGAAAATAAACCTCGACATGCAAAGGGATGGTATTGTTTCCTTAGGACCTTGTGTGAGACTAGGTGGGTTAATGAGTTGCTATGGTGATGTTTTTAGTAATGAAATTGAACAATGGTAAAGAGAATCGGTTTTAAGTTCAAACTCACATTCTGTCTCTTATTATATGTTTGACTGACTTTGCATAAATTAATTGACCTTTCCTGGTACGTGTTCTCATGGGTAAAATAAGCCTAACAATACTACCTTGGAGAGGTATTATTTTGATTAATTCTCAGAACAACCCTCTGGTGTAGGTATTACTGGCACCATTTTAAGTTGTATAATCTGTCCGAAGTCACACAGCTAGTCAATGGCAGAGCTGGGAGGCCCGACTCATGATTTCTGGGGGGTCAACTGGGTTTAACTAGGTGGTTTTCACATAGTCAGACAATGGCTGCGCTGCAGGCATCTTAAAGGCTTCCTTACTCTCCTGGTGGCTGCTGCTGGCTGTTGGCTGGGACCTCAGTTTGGTGCTATCTGCTGGAATGCTGTGTACGGCCTCATCACATGCCCTGGGCTTCCTCACAGCATGGTGGCTGGGTTCCAAGAGCAAGCACCCTGAGAGAGGTCAGATGTAGGCCTTTTATTAAGGTAATAAAACAGTTAAGCAACATCAGCTTCTATTCATTACAAGCAAGTCACCAAAGCTGGTCCATATTCAGGCAGATCAACAACCAAATGCAAGATGACAGTAGATTAATATCTTCCAAGTGTTGATGGAAAATAATTAAATCATAGAATTTTATATACAGCTAACATCAAAGCACAGTTTTCTTTTCTAAATGGGTCCAATCTAAGACATTTGAAATTGGTCATGAAATTTATTCAGTAGAACATTCAGACCACTTAGTTTATTGACTTTTTTGTTAGTAGGTTTTGTGGCTTGGTGTGGAATATGATTTCTTCATCAACATTAGAAGGCAGAAAAAAAGAACAACAGGGCTTCCCTGGTGGCGCAGTGGTTGAGAGTCCGCCTGCCGATGCAGGGGACATGGGTTCGTGCCCAGGTCCGGGAAGATCCCACATGCCGCGGAGCGGCGGGGCCCATGAGCCATGGCCGCTGAGCCTGCATGCCCGGAGCCTGTGCTCCACAACGGGAGAGGCCACAACAGTGAGAGGCCTGCGTACCGTGAAAAAAAAAGAACAACAAAGAGAGTAGAGGTAGAAAATAATAAAGATAAAAGCAGAAAATAATAAGATACTGTGATGGCTAATTTTATGTGTCAACTTGACTGAGATAAAGGATGCCCAGATAGCTGGTAAAACATTATTTTAGCATTTGAATCAGTAGACTGAGTGAAGAGAGCCACTCTCGCCAATGTGGGTGGGCACCATCCAATCCTTTGAGGGTCTGAATAGAAAGAAGAAAAAGACCAAGGAAAGGTGAATTTGCTCTCCGTTGAGCCGGGACGTCCACCTTCTCCTGCCCTCGGACCTTGGGGATCCCGGTTCTCAGGCCTTTACACTCAAACTGAATTACACCCTCAGCTTTCCTCGTTCTCCAGCTCACAGACAGCAGGTCACGGTACTTCTCACCCTCCATAATCTCAGCCAATTTCTATAATAAATCTATCTATATCTGTTCATATTTTATATATCTCCTCTGAAGAACCCTGACTAATACAAATACAAAACAAAAAAATGCAATATAGTTAAGATCATTAAAAATGTAAATTTTGAAGACTAATAAAATAGATGAATCTTTGGCAAGTATAACTAAGACAGACAGAGAAAGAGAATGAGAGAGAGAGGAAATATACACCCATAGGAAAAAGCATAACTGACAAATATAGAAGACATAAAAATAAGAAAATACTACATACAAAGCTATATTGATAACTGATACAACATAAAGTAGAAAAATATGAATCATCACACTTGACAGGAAAATTAGAAAATCTGAATAGATCAGTAATTATAGAAGAAAATGTCACTGTAGTGAAAGACCTATTCCCCAGAAAGGCAACAGATCCAGGAGTATTCCACTAGACTTTTAAGAACAGATAATTCCCATCTTAAATGTTTTATTTCAGAGCATCCACCCAACTCAAATAAGACAAGTACAACCTTTAATGCATAAACCATAAAATGGTTGCAAAGGAAGGGCAAGGTCATAAGCCAACCTCACTTATGAACGTGGACTGGAGAAATTTTACATAAAATATCAGCATACTGAATACATATTAAGACAAAATGACCGTAACTGAGAAAGAGTTACCCAAGAAAAGTAAGTATTCTTTAATATTAGAAAAGCATTCACGTAAATTACTACATTCACAGATTAAAGAAGAAAAAACTGTAACAATTGCCATAGATGTCAGAAAAAAAAATTAGAATAAAACTAATTCTTCATAAACCAAAATGAGAAAGATATTTACCAGCATTTCAACAGACACCACACTAAATGTGGAAACATCATAAGCAATTCCATTAAAATAGAAACAAAGAAAAGATGCCAGCTGTCACTACTACTACGCAAAATTATCCTTGGGGATTCAAGCTAATCAATTTTTAAAAGGGGGAGGAGAGACAAGTAATTAATACTTTCAGTTATATATTTATCTACCTAGAAAACTCAATAGAGTCCACTTCAAACTATTTAAATTTTACAAAAATTCAGTAAGATGTTTAGAAGTACGATTGGCACACTAAAATTAAGTGCCTTCCTATAGAGCAGTAAACTAAGAGACCTCATTACATGATCTGCATGAAATGCTCATTCCCCTGGGCCGGCTGCTTTGTAGCGAGGCTTCAGCCCAGAGTAAACCCACTATAAAGCCCCCACTTTTCCTGGCCACTCTGGATCCACCTCCCTTTACTTTCTTCCCAGCTCTACCACACCTTAAATCATCTTGTCTTTCATTTCTTACTTTCTTTTTCATCACCCTCCACCAGAAAGTAAATACTACAAGCCCAACACATAGGACATGTTCCATAAATGTTTGTTGAATGAATGAATGAATGGATGAGCCTGGGTGTGTCCGACTTCAAATCCACTATTTTCCCACCATATTGAGCTGCCTCCTGATGGAGTCTACACATTTTCCCTTTGCCATCCATTGTGGCTAAAAGCATCAGTAACAAAAATGCTTTTTGAAATGGCGACGTATGAGTCAAAATGGCACCAAAGAGCTTGACTATTTTTTTTTTTTTTTTTTTTTTTTTTTGCGGTACGCGGGCCTCTCACTGTTGTGGCCTCTTCCGTTGCGGAGCACAGGCTCTGGACGCGCAGGCTCAGTGGCCATGGCTCACGGGCCCAGCCGCTCCGCGGCATGTGGGACCTTCCCGGACCGGGGCACGAACCCGTGTCCCCTGCATCGGCAGGCGGACTCTCAACCACTGCGCCACCAGGGAAGCCCTTGACTGTTTTTTAAAATGTTTACATCTATTGAGGCCAAGAGTCACAAAGTGGAGGAATTGAATCATTAGCAGAATTGGCAATACCAATGAGCTCTGATTTTTCCAGTTGTGGGGAACACATCGCCCCCTTACTGAAGATTCATTTATGGCATTCTGCTGTCCTTACTACATTAGTTCCCTGATGGCTAGATGAACTACATCTTTCTACAGGAAGAACACCTTTGTGCTGTCCAGCTAGAGGTCACAAGCTGGATCAGGAGACTCAGAGCACGCCCCAGATCCAATCCGCCACTGGAGGTCATATTTCTCCTCTCCGTGCTCTGTAATCCAGCTGTATCATCCCTGACCTCAGATAGCCTCACTCAGCCTTCACTTTTTTTCTACTTGCCCCCTGCGGGGTGACTCACATATTCTCTGTCCTTCCCGCAGCTCCTCCCTCCCTCACCTGCAATGCTGTCTCCCCTGAACCTCTCCTTCCCTTGGCTTTGCTGACCCTCCCACGCCTTTCCCAAATCCGCCTGTGGTCCCTGCCTTGTCTTTGTCCTCCTTCCCAGCGAGGGGCCAGCTCCCCATTCCACCCGCCTACACAGATGCTTAGAGCTCTCACACGTCACAAGGTAGGGGAAGATAGGTGGGGTTTCATAAGCATCCGGAAAGATTTTATTTGACGTTTTGTTTCTGGTGTTTTCAATGCACTTACTGATTTGGGGAGGATGGTGGCTGGGGTGAGATTTCGTTGGTTGCTCTGACCCCTGCAGAAATCATCTTTCAGCCTGGCAGGAGATGGATATTTCTTTCCTCTCTAAAGTTGGTCACATATAAGCTTTGAACGTAAATTGGGTGTCAGAACCCTGGGTATTTTATATTCTTACCAAGTGCCATGTTCTGTGTTTATTTACTTCTCACAGCAACCTCATAAAATACGATTTATTATTCCTATTTTATAGCGAAGGAAGTGTACTGAGAGAGATTACGCAAACTGTCGGTGGTGTTTCACTCTAAATTTCTTTCTTTCCCCAGATCATGTAAGGAGGTACAATGTAAATTCATAAAACCAGTTTCCTAGCTGTTCTCCCACCCTGCCCCCCAACTCCAGCCACAGAACCTCGGTCTGGAACTATCCCAGGCCTAAAAGCCTCATTAATTCACATATCAGATGGGTATCACACTGCAACTTCTCTTGCATAGCAAAAGGAAAGTTTGAACAGCCAAGTAGAATACAAATGAACACGACAGCCTTCTCATGAGCAGGTTGTTATAATGCATTCTCCAACATTTTTAATTATGAAGCATTTCAAGCATGCAGACCACCTCTGCTCTGCCTATGTGCGTGCATGTGCGCGCACACAGACACACACCCCCCCTACACGCCACCACCATCACCACCAGAGGTAACCACTACCTGGAAGATAGTATGTACATTTCCTGGGTGTGCCGTTATGGTTTCTAACACACACACACACACACACACACACACACACACAAGCCCAAGTGTTGATTTACTGAATATATATTCATAAGCAGTGCATCATACTACTTCACGTTTTACATTTGACATAAAGTATACGACACTGTATTTATGTATAATACTACAACTTTCTTTTGCTTTTTTACACATTATGTTTTTGAGACTTACCCTCATTGAACATACAGATCCAAATATTTATTCATTTTTATCCTTGTATAGTAATAGTGATAATTACCATTTCTAGTACTTTCTGCCAGTCAGGCTGTATTTCAGTACTTCATATGTATTTTCTCATTTAATCCTCACAGCACTGCCATGAGGAAAGCACCAATACTATATTCTCCAGGTGAAGAAGTTGGAGGTGGATGGTTAGGTGGTTCCCTGGAGGTCATAGTCCTGATCATTGACTCATCAGGGTCTGACTCCAGAGCCCAAGATCCTCACCCGTAGGCCATTCTGCCTGTTCCACAGACAACCTCACGTTCCCGGTATAGAGACGTGGGTTTAGCGACACTTTTAAAGGAAGGAGAAAAACCCGGATTGGCAGACTGGGTTTTCCCTTCTCAGCTGCCCCACCCTGCACACACCTAGCAGACAGTGTCACTCTTTTTTTTTTTTAATTGAAGTATAGTTGCTGTACAATATTCTGTAAGTTACAGGTGTACAACATAGTGATTCACAACTTTTAAAGGTTATACTCCATTTATAGTTATTATAAAATATTGCCTATATTCCCTGTGTTGTACAATATATCCTTGTAGCTTATTTTATACCTAATAGTTTGTACCTCTTCCTCCCCTACCCCTATGTTGCCCCTCTCCCCTTCCCTCTCCCCCAGGTTAACAGCTAGTTTGTTCTCTATATCTGTGAGTCTGCTTCTTTTTATTCACTAGTTTGCTATATTTTTTAGATTCCACATGTAAGTGATATCATACAGTATTTGTCTTTCTTTGACTTATTTCACTTAGCATAATGCCCCCCAAGTCCATCCATGTTGCTGCAGATGGCAAAATTCTGTTCTTTTTATGGCCAAGTTAATTCCATTGAGACAGCATTACTCTTGAATGAGAAACAGGGGCTACTAAAGCTTCAAAACAAGTGTTGAAGGGGGAAGGCCATGCTCAGCTGTCAGACGTGTCTTGGTGGAATTTTTTTTCTTTTAATTTGGAATCATGTGCAAAAGGGATCCTGGAGGGACTTCCCAGTGGTTAAGAATCCATCTGCCAACGCAGGGGACACGGGTTCGAGCCCTGGCCCAGGAAGTTCCCACATGCTGCGGAGCAACTAAGCCCATGTGCCGCAACTACTGAAGCCTTCGCGCCTAAAGCCTGTGCTCCGCAACATGAGAAGCCACCGCAGTGAGAAGCCCACGCACCGCAACAAAGAGTAGCCCCTGCTCGCCGCAACTAGAGAAAGCCTGCACGCAGCCACGAAGACCCAATGCAGTCAAAAATAATTAAAATTTAAAAAAAAATTTTTTAAGGGATCCTGAGATCAGAAGATCCAACAGGAGTCAGGACAGATGAGGCCCTGCTCCCTGGGGGCCTGTATACACCTTGGTAATGGAGATGATGAGATGGTCACAGTTGCACAAAAGAGGGGGTGTGCTGGGGAGGGGAAGGAGCAAGGGAGAATTAGGGTTCAGTGGGTACAGCGTTTCAGTTTTACAAGATGAAAAAGTTCTAGAAGGCTATTGCACAATGTGAATGTATCCAACAGTACTGAAAAATAGTTAGGATGGTATATATAATGGTATGTATTTTTTACCACAATAAAAAATAAATATTAAAAAGTTGAAAGAGGAGATGTGATGGGTTTGGGGTACCCGTCTCAGAGGAGGGCAAACTGGAGGTGGATGAGATCACATCACGTGGCCAGATGTCCATTTCTGGTCTCCTTCTCTGACGTCTCAGTGTCTTTACTGGACTGTGGACCACTCCGGCAGCTGAGGTGCTGTCAGTTCACCCTCATCATAGCAGCAAGGCCCATTCTTGCCACACATGCAGAGGCCACCCGACAAACGCTAAGGAGTCTCCAGAATGTCTTGGCAGTCTTTGTTTGCAGGTGACAGAAATTCAGTTTGTGAAAGTTCAAGGCTGGGGGAAATTATTCACTCGTGAAACCAAGGAAACACTGAACAACCTCAGCATCTATGTGAACCAAATCACCATGGGCCTTTGTTAAATGCAGAACCAGCACCTTGAAGTCTCCCTACTTTACCGTTTTCACCATTGCCTCTCTCTGAAATGAGAGCTTTCTCCCAAATGGGATTAATCATAGGACTTACTTCCTAGGGTGAGTTAATACATGTAATTAAACGTATTAATACATGCAAAGCATTGTGTACAGAGTAAATGCTCAGTAGATATTCACTATTTTTGTTATAATAGCAGTTTTCATTATTATTATTATTATTATTATTATTATTATTGTGATGGTTGACCAATTCTGGGCTATATTTTACACTTATATATTTATTTGTCTGCGTGTTTGTCTCCCCACCCCCACCAGACTATAACCACTCACCATGAAAGAAGGCCCTCTCTTTCATTCGGTGCCAGAGCCTCAGAGCCCAGCACAGTGTCGAGGCCTAAGCAGGTACTCTGCTTCAGAAATTAGAGAGAGACAGTCCCATTGCCCTTGGTCCCCAATCCAAAAATTCCACACGGGGATTCTGGCTGGGCTATCCTGGTCAGGTGCCCATCCTTAGACTAATTAACTGAGGCCAGAAAGATGGGGTATGTTGTGCAAAAGGCTGCGCTTCGTTAGCTGTGATGAGAGAAGGGAAAGGTACCCGAGCCAGGCAATCCTGCAGATGACCACGAGAGGTCCTGAGGACTTTCTCCAAACACCAAATCAGAAGCTGATAACTTACCCATCATAGCCATCTTAGGGTGATCGAGGGTCTCAGAATACCCATAATAACCTCATAATCTCAAGGTTGAAATATCCCTTATGCCACTTGTAAAACTGTGCTGTGTGGTTTGGGCAGACAAAAAGGCAGACAAAAATAAATGTGAACAAATTTCCAAGCACCTCACAATGGGGATAACGCCACTGTGTCTGTGGGTCTGTTCAGAAAAAGATGGAGGGTATCCAACTATAATTCCTTAATGTGCGATAAAAATACCACCTGAGACAGACTCAAAGCTATTTTGCAAACCAGGACCTCAGAGGGAGACTTTGGCACGTCGGTCCCCTGGTGTCCCCCAGCATTCTGTCCTTGTTGGAGCATGTCACCCACCCCTCCACCACTGGCCTGGATGGCTTTCAGGGATGGTTCCACATCTCATCTTTCTATGCAGCCTCCCAGGCACCAGTGTAGTATGCTTCAAGTTGCCATTCAATAAATAATTAGCTAAGGAATTAATGTAGGAAGGCATGGACACAGGTTGATCACCACCAAGGAGCCTGTCCATCCCTGGGAAATAGAAAGAGAGGAGAAGAGGATGCCTTGGTAGTTGGAATGCACTACCCCTAAGATAAGAAGACTCCAAAAACCTCTATACCTGTTTGGGGTACCCTGTAGATTTTTTCACAAGAGAATTCCCTTGGGCTCTTTGATAGAAAACAGGCTCAACAGACTGGCCAAAGTCTTATGACTTCTCCCTTTATTGCACCTTTGCAGATGGACATGAGTGTGGGAGAGCGTGGTCTTCAAACCCAGCTTCATGGCAGTATCCCTGGAGAAATTTGGGGAGATACAGGTTCCTGAGCCTTCCCCCAGCCGTACTCATCCAAAGCTCAGTAGGGGGGCCCTGGGATCTGTTTTTTTCTCAACAGTTTCCAGACTTTATTATAAAATTGGGGGAGGGGTCCAGAAATGACCCCAGACTAGGAATCAAGACTAATCTAGCTCTAATGCTCTAATCTAGCTCTGCCACTCACCTTACCCCTCCTCTTGGGACCTCAACTATTCTCTCACAAAACGAAAGCCACTTTAAAGGTCCCTCTGGTGCCAGCGAACAATCTGGCCCAGTACAGACCTTCCAGCAGAGAAAGCAGGAGAATTCTTCTGCTCTTGCCAAAAGATCCCCAATCCCCCCTGAGGCAGAGAGAGGAAAAGGCACTAAGTTAATGCTATCAGAACAGAGATTTGGCTATGACATCTTCAGGAACCATAGATTACTTTTTTTTTTTAATACTTATTTTATTTATTTGGTTGCGCCGGGTCTTGGCTGTGGCAGGCGAGCTCCTTAGTTGTGGCTCGCTGGCTCCTTAGCTGTGGCATGTGAACTCTTAGTTGCGGCACGCCTGTGGGATCTAGTTCCCCAATCAGGGATTGAACCCAGGCCCCCTGCATTGGGAGCGTGAAGTCTTACCCACTGCGCCACCAGAGAAGTCCCCACAGGTTACTTTTTTAATTTGAGCTATAACTGACATTTAACACTGCACTAATTTTAGGTGTGTAACATAATGATTTGATATATGTATATAGTGCAAGATGATCACCACAATAGGTTTAGTTACCATCCATCACCTTTTGTTTTTCTTGTGATGAGAACTTTTAAGATCTACCCCCTTAGTACCTTTCAACTATGCACTACCGTGTTGTTAACTCTAGTCATCATGCTGTACATTTTCACCTACTTTATACCTAGAAGTTTGTATCTTTTGACCACATTCACCCATTTGCTTACCCCCACCCCCCGCCTCCTATCCGATGCAGTGTTACATCTGTGAACCCCATCTGTGTTGCTGTAGGCACTTCCAGACCTTCCCTCCCAAAAGCGGGAGTCTATCGTGTCTTCTATGCATCCCCCCAGGGATGGGCATCCAGACCAGCTCTAACCCCATCCCCACCACCAACACGGGCCACGCTGCGGGATTGTCCTTCCTGTTTCCTATGGACCTGGGGGGAGTCTCTTCGGGAACTGTAACCCAGAGTGGAAATGCTGAGTCACACGCTGTGAACTGACCGTTGCCCTTTGGAAGCACCGTCCTTTTAGTGCCCGTGCCAGCCTGGCCTTCCTCCTCAACAAAAATATCTCTCCCACCTCCATAAAGTGCATGAAATTCCACCAATAGAAATCCTTCCAGGCCATAAATTCTTTTAGGTCTTTAAGGGTTCCTCTAACAAAATTCAAATATCCCTCTGTATGAAATATGGGACATGTTTTTCTACTCTTTGGGTTTTTGTGAAGATTACATAAATAACTCATCAAAGGTACCAAGCCCAAGTGCCTGGCACATTCATGGACACGCAATACGTTTTGACTTCTTTCCCTTCTTTGAATACAGAAACTTCTAGAAAAAACACTTAGGAACAACACCTGGGAAGGGAGAGCGATTGAGAGGGGGTGAGGATGAGGTACCTTGTAGAACACAGCTGCCAGAGGATTAGGAACCTAGGGCAGCAAAGTTCCCTTCACCCTCAGGATTGTCACCTAGGGCAGACCTGACCTGAAACCTCATCCTTAAGCCCGGACACCCTGGAGGGTCACGTGAATCCCTTGGAGGGCTTGTCAAAACACAGAAGGCTGGGCCTTCCCTCAAGCATTTCTGGTTCAGGAGGTCTGGGTGGGGCCTGAGAATGTGCATTACTCACAAGTTCCCAAGTGACGCCGATGCTGCTGGCTTGGGACCATGCTGCACTGCCTAAATCTCCTTCACAGAACTTGGAGACTGTTTCAGCTCTCTCCGGATCTTCCTTAGAAAGAATTCACTCTGACAGGCCAGACAAAAGATAATTTCAGGCATCCAGAATGAGCCAGATGTAGCCCTCAGTGATATGAACAAGCCAAAATACACCCCAAGATTTCATTTGATATATTCTTTTAATATGAAAACTTGGCAAATGGGTTTTTATGTTTAGGTTTTAGGCTGGATGGGCAAATTCACCTCCCTTACCTCTATTGAGCCTATAATTCCCTTCTATGTTTATTTTTCGACAGGAATGTTTTCTGAGAAGACAGCTCACTTTCTGAGGGCTCTCAGGTGTCAGAGGGCCTGGTCTTCTCAATGAACACGGATATTCTGGGCTCTGCCCTGCGCAACGGGACCTCTTTGTATTGTCCCTGCAGCATTTCAGGGCTGGCGGAACTGAGGAGGACCTCTATTCCAATCTTCTCAGTTTACACAAGCGAAGCCACCTGCCAAAGCACTGAGAAGGAACCCACGTGGCTGTACACAAAGCCCCAGAAGTGATGTCTGGAGAGGACGTGGGTTTGAATGCAGCCTGTGCCACATTTCATTAACCTGACCACCAGACCCAGGCCATGCATCAACTTCTGCAAACCTCAACTTTCCTTTCCACGGAATGGGCATCAAAATACCCACTGTCAAATAAAAACCAAACTTAGTAAGAATTATTGCAAGCTGTAGGGGGGCATCTATTGTAATAGGATGAGGGGGGACTGTTGCAATATGGAAAACACTGTAACCCCATAAGCTCTACAAGCATCTCAAGAGTTAGGTAAAAAGGAGTTCCCTTTTATAGAGAGAGGAACGAATAAAGCTAGGAAGAAGCAGACATGGGGAAGCAGGGTAAAAGGGCCATGTAACGGGACAGTAGATCAGAGAATGTTTTACCCTGAGGAGAGGCTGTCTGCTGCTTTGGCCTGAGGGCGGGTCAGACTTCAGGGGCCTGGACAAAGGAGAGAACCGTAATCAAAGTTCGGCTAACAAACATTTTGTTCCGAATAATCAGTGGGGACAAGCAGTCCAGCTAATCATTTATGGTAAAGAAAGGGACCGTGTAGGCTTGTCACGGGTAGAGAAGGGAGGCATTCATAAGCCTTTAGGGAAATCATGTGGGGAAAGGTGGTCCTTTGCAGTGAGCCATTTTCCAGAACACAAAAAGGTTGGAGGATTTCTTAAACTTCAGATCAAATTCAACATTGTCACTGCCTTAACTCTCACAGGACTGACAAGAAGTTAAATAAGGTGATGCTGTGTGAAAGCACTTTATTAACCAGTGGGAAGTGTTATGGAGGCTGGACCAAATGGATACCTGGGTCTCCTAACTTCTAGCTTGTCAGGATTGCCTATCCTCTCCCCACTTCACACTGTCTTTTATAGATTGGAGTTCTGAGTAAGATTTCAACTGATAGGGATCTCTACAACTCAGTTAAGAGAAAGAGACAGCAAATCATGGAATTGCAACTGCCCCTTTCTAACTCTTACCTCCTATGACTCTATAAAATATTTAAGAGCCACACCAGGATGGGGCATAATCAGTGTATGGTCAAATGATAAACCCACAACATCGAATTTCAGCTCCTCCAGGAAGATTCTCTGGAACACCAGTGCCAGCCAACGCCTTGCAGAGGTCAAGGTGGAAAAGGAGAGTGTTGGAAGCCAGTTTTCAGAGGCGGGTATCCTGGCTGGTGCTACTCTGACCATCCAGGGCTGAACCATCTACAGGCCCCACGGCAGCCCCTCTGCCCTCGGAGTGGACTTTGAGGTGATCACTTCCTGATTACTTCCTGTCTCGACTATGCCAGGGCTGGAGTCTCTGAGCCCTGAAGACCACCCTCTTGCCCCTCTTTCCTTATTGTTTTTCCCATCTCTCTTTTTCTTCTCATCTCTTAAAATAAGTTCTTGCTGGAAAAGAAAAGTCACACTATTCCAAGTCACTCTGGGAGAAACAGGCTTGAAATATTAATTTGAATCATGGCAAAATAAATCAAATTTATCTATTACACAGCTGAGCTTGGAGAATAAGATATACATCTCTTATGTTTCTTAATTCTACATCTATCACGTCTTTGGTTTCATGATACAATTAGAACCCTGAGAATGTGCTTAGAATGTGCAGCCTCTCCCTGCGGCGGCCCCGCATGAATGCTGAGCTGTATTCACTGTGGTGTATCTTACTGCCAATTGAGGCTAATAAATAAAGCTTGTCACTTTCACTCCATAACCCAGAATTACTCAAATATGTCCTTGTCAAAATAACCTATGTTGAACAAGCACTGGTAAAAAATGTAATTTTTTTCCCTTTAATCAAGAACTTCCTGGAACACTGAACAGCAGCAATACAATCAGAAGCAACACTAAGGAGCACTTACTCACATTTCATGCAGCTCTTTGTGTCGCGCTCAAGTTCCCTCTCTGGGAGCCTGATCATTTCTCTGTGGTCAGGCCAGAATTTTTATGAGTTTGACTAAAGTCTTATGAGATCCAGAGCTCAAGGAAAAAAGACAAGGTGACCTTCTTAAAAAGTCACAGATTAGGGACTTCCCTAGTGGCGCAATGGTTAAGAATCCACCTGCCAATGCAGGGGACACGGGTTCGAGCCCTGGTCCAGGAAGATTCCACATGCCGCAGAGCAACTAAGCCCGTGCGCCACAACTACTGAGCCTGCGCTCTAGAGCCCGCGAGCCACAGCTACTGAGCCAGCATGCCACAGCTACTGAAGCCCGCGCGCCTAGAGTCCGTGCTCCGCAATAAGAGAAGCCACCAAAACGAGAAGCCCGCGCACCACAACAAAGAGTAGCCCTGGCTCGCCGCAACTAGAGAAAGCCTGCACGCAGCAACAAAGACCCAACGCAGCCAAAAGTAAATAAATAAATAAAATTAAAGGGCAAATAATTTTTTTAAAGTCTTAAGTGGTTATTGATCTGGTTAGGGCTTCTATTTGAATTAACTTTGAAAATTCATGTTCTTGTAGAAAACTGTTTATTTCACTTATAGTTTCACATTTATCAGCAGAGTTACACAGTCTTCTCTAAACTTTCAAGTTTCTGTATTTCTCATTTTGTGATTATTTTACAAACTTAAATGTATGTATTTAGTTTATAATAAAGATAACATCAGATCAGTGGAGAAAGGAAAGATGACTAGAAAATAAAACTTTGACAGCTATTTATAAGAGAAAGCAAATATCTTGAATATAATGTGAATATGTACTTACATACTCTAGTTGAAAAGCATAAAATATTTTTAACTTGAAGATTTTACATCATAAACTAAAATTTCATGCACCAAGTTATAAACAAAATTTTAAAATAAGCAACAAACTGGTGAAAAAATATACATTTTTTTGCAAAGGGCTAAAAGCCTTATTACAAAGAATTTGTTAAAATAAATATGAAAAATCTTCTGGCACATTCACTAGAAAAAAGAACAAAAGATATGAAAGGGAAATCCATAAAAGAAAAAATTCTAATGGCCAATAAGTACATCTTTAAATGTTCTGTTCAAAGTTAAAATGTTCACATCAGAGATTAGCAACTGAGATCTCATTTTCTATCCAGGAAAAAATGAAAAGAATAATAATGTGTCACTTATGAAGCAATAGGCATTCCCATACACTGCTCGTAAGCATGTAAATTAGTATAACTTTCTGTAGGAAAATTTGACAATCTGCATCAAAATCCTTGACTCAGCAGTTTCAGTTTTACAATTTATCCTAGGGAAATCAGCTATGTTTGCAAAGATAATGCACAGGGACATTTCAAAATATTTTTTTAACAGAAAAAAATGGGATAAACCTAAATACTGAACAATAGGAACGTGGTTAAATGAATTATGACTTATCCACAAAGAGGGAACCCTGCAGCTGAATCATGAAAAATCACCCTGTAAGAGCATCTGTGTGTATATCTGGACTCTTCTCAGGGCCCCACTCCTGTCCTTGAACTCACCCCCCCAAGGTAAGCTCCCTGCACAAGCCCTAGTCACAGGCTCTCTTTTGAGGAGGCAATCCCAGCTGAGAAAATTGTATGTCATTTCCACTCTAGAATGTAGGCTTGGTGGTTCTCCACAAATTCACCTGTCATCTTCAAAAAGTCCCACATTAAAGAACTCCCATTAGATGGCTTTGTACCTAAAACTATAGTTTGGGCAGACCCTGCCTACATTTTTTTTTTTTTTTTTTTTTTTGGCTGCATTGGGTCTTTGTTGCTGTGTGGGGCTCTCTAGTTGCTGCAAGCGGGGGCTACTCTTCGTTGCGGTGCACGGGCTTCTCATTGTGGAGGCTTCTCCTGTTGTGAAGCACAGGTTCTAGGCTTGCAGGCTTCAGTAGTTGCAGCACACAGGCCCAGTAGTTGTAGCTCATGGGCTCTAGAGCACAGGTTCAGTAGTTGTGGCGCACGGGCTTAGTTGCTCCGCAGCATGTGGGATCTTCCCTGACCAGGGCTCGAACCCGTATCCCCTGCATTGGCAGGAGGATTCTTAACCACTGTGCCACCAGGGAAGCCCCCCTGCCTACATTTTTAGAGTCAAAATTCTGGAGCTCAGTTTTGGCAAGACCAGGTAAGGAGCCTCATCTTAGGATACCATTCTAAAGAGGCTTACTTCTGAGTGAGTTTTTATATGGCATCGGTCCATCTTATATTTTTGCCATCAACTTCCTCTTTTTTATTCTACGTAACATCTGATACGTTCTTAATTACATAGATATTGAATAACTGCTCTGGCTAGCCGGGCACATTAGCTGGAGCCAGCAGATGAAATATCAGAGGAAGCCTTTTAAGCCCTGAGCAAGTGGGAAATTGCCTTTCAGAAAAATAATCCATTGTGACCTGTGAGATGAGGCAGCAAGAACTTGCCAGGTTAAAGCATCAACAGTCTCTCCTCCTGTTCCTGGAGGAGATGCAGTACAGCCCTGAAGGCATTAGAAGTCTCTAGCAATGGGTCCATTTTGCAGAGAGGGAGCAGAGTAAGGTCACGGCAGGCGGTGATGGATAGGTTTCCGTCCTGCAGTTTCCTCAGGAGGCTTCTGAGTTGCTGATCAGATGTCAGCAGAACATAAGATCTGAATTTATTTTTACTTTCACAGTGATGGATTTTTGCTTCTCTTTCCAGGTGCCCTTATTATCAAGAGCAAAAAGTGAATTTGAGGGAGGGAGGGAGGCCTTGAACTTGGAATGGTGACCACAGACCCAACACAATTTCTCTTTTTAGTAAGTTTCCTAGAACACTGACCTTACCCCAAATCACACCATTGTCTGCCCTTCACTCCCCCTTGAACTCTGGCATGTTCCAATATTGACCGGTAAATTCTCTGGCCATGGAGGTGCCACCCAGCCTAGCCCACATTTATCTAACAAACACTATAAAGGGATTCTACAGGCCAGGTGCTATTCTCAGCCCTTGACCATTGTCAACTCACTTAATCCCAATAACTCCTTATCAGGTAGATACTGTTATTATCCCTATTTTATTAGTCTCATCCATAGCTTATTTCCTTACTTTTTATTTATCTCATCCATAGTTTATTTCCTTACTTCTTGTCCAAACATCACAGCAGGCTACAGATTTGTTTCCCTATTGCTAGTCTCTTCATTTTATCCATCCTTCATTCTGTTTCTAGAATGTTCTTCTTGCCCCCAAACCTTCAGTAGCCCCCTAACTGCCTGTAAAGCAAAGTTATATTGCATGAGCCTGGTGTAGAAGACCTCTTTTCTCACTCCCCACCACGTCACTCCATAAATCAGCTTTCCTACATTCAGCCACAATAAATTATTCAGCATCCCTCAGAAAAAGCAAGCCTTTAACATCTACATGCCTGTGCTTTCTCTCTTAGGATGGATTCCCCAAGAAACAGACTCCGAGGCAGAGATTTGCAGGCAAGAAGTTCTCTGGAGAGTTCTCTCAAGGACATTTGTAAAGGAGTGTATTCACTATCTCTCACGTAGAAAATTACCCCAAACTCTGCAGCTTAAAGCAATTAAACATTTATTGTCTCCCACAGTGTTTGTGGGTCAGGAATTCAGGAAAGCTTAGCTGTGTGGCTCTGACGCTCGTGAGGATTCATCAAGCTGCCCATCCATCGGGGGATCTACTCCCAAGCTCACTGCATGGTGTTGGCAGAACTCCTTCCTGGCCACGTGGGCCTCCCACGGTGTCCATAACAGGGCAGCTGGCCTCCCCGAAAGAGCATAAGACAGGGCGAGAGAGGGATGGGCTGTACCCGAGACTGAACCCGTCTTTCCATAAACTAATCCAGGAAGTGACACCCTATCCCTACTGCTGTGAATCTGTACACCAGGATGAGTCCGTAAGTCCCGCCTGCACCCAAGAAGAGGGGAATTAAACTCTACCTCTTGAGGGTAGAAATGCCAAAGAGTTTCTGAACAAACCTTAAAAGCCATCGCAGAGAAAGAGGGAAAGAGGGATGGGCAGAGGGAGAAGTTAAATGGATTCAGTCTCAGCAGAGGCTCGGCTGACCCTAGGAGAGGCTCTGAAGCTTGGATGGCCCTTCAGAAACATCACAAATTGAGGTAAGGGGACCAGCTTTTTTATGCCTGCATCTCCTAGTCATGGAAGCAGATTGGTCCCTGGAGGGGTTTGCCAAGGTCTATGTAGTGTCTTTTGCCCCACAGATTCCCCTCATGCCTTAGGATCTGATGGAGCATATGGGCCAAGCAGCAGGGTTATTTATACGAGTCTGGATCTGCTACAGAATCCTTTCCTGTTCTGGCATCGACTCCAAACTGGTGGTCTCCCATGTCATCCAGAAAATGGATAAGCACTATATGATGTGCTACTGGACATGCTACTCTAGAATCTAAAAAGTCCTACCAGGAATTGTGCTTCCTTCTTAGTGGTCAAAGTTTTTGGAAGACCCAATAGTTTGCATGGAATATCCTCCATGTTTCCAGACCACTGTACCCCTAAACATTTCACTGATGTAGGAGGTCCTGAATCCTCTATAGGGTTTACTCCTTCATCTGGAACACAGGACTCTTTTCAAGATCGCTGTACTCTTGCCAATCCTTGTTAATATAGTCCAACCAACATACAGGATGTCCAGATGGTAATAATTTGACCACCTTCTCTGGAATTCTGCCACTTTTTACATTAAATTCTAGGCCTGGTCCTTAGAGTTTTACTGCCTTCTAGCTGCAGGATATGACAGTTCCTTCACACAATGGCAAGGAAGCCCTCTGACTTCACATGTTCCTTCACATGTTGCCTTAAATTGAGGATTAATCACTCTTGACCGTTCATTAAATTTTTCCAATGCATCATTTGTACTTAGCAAGAGGCCTCCAATTCCATAGTCATTATAACTACTGCTTCCCCTGTGCCTCTCAAATACCAGAGCTTTCTGTTCTACAGGAATCACACCCGGGTGGCCAGTGAGAATACAGACTCCTATGGGGAGAGATTTTGGGGTCTTCTCTCCACTGCAGCCTAGCCCTTAGAACAAGGCCTGGCATTTAGTATTCCCTCAATAAACATGTGCTAATCTGTGGATAACTTCATTGACTTCTTGCATCACACACTCCTGGTATCCCATCTAGCTTATGCTATTCTATCTTTCTGGAATATTCCTACTCAGTCACTGAGTATAGACTCTCTCTCTCTCTCTCTCCCCTCTTTCTAAGAGTTCCAGTCATTCTAAGAATCGAAATACTTCTCATCTCTTTCTCCCTTCAGCCAGTGTTTACCTCCATCCTTCCATAACAATACTACAAGATATCACTCTTGGGCTTCCCTGGTGGCGCAGTGGTTGAGAGTCCGCCTGCCGATGCAGGGGACGCGGGTTCGTGCCCCGGTCCGGGAAGATCCCACATGCCGTGGAGCGGCTGGGCCCGTGAGCCATAGCAGCTGAACCTGCGCATCTGGAGCCTGTGCTCCGCAACGGGAGAGGCCACAGCAGTGAGAGGCCCGCGTACCGCAAAAAAAAAAAAAAAAAAAAAAGATATCATTCTTCAGTGGTTTCTCATAAAATATCTTGTGTCTGGGACTTCCCTGGTGGTGCAGTGGATAAGACTCCGTGCTCCCAATGCAGGGGGCCTGGGTTCGATCCCTGGTCAGGGAAGTAGATCCCACATGCATGCTGCAACTAAGAGTTTGTATGCCACAACTAAGGAGCATGTGAACCGCAACTAAGGAGGCCGGGAGCTGCAACTAAGGAGGCTTGGAGCCGCAACTAAGGAAACCACATGCTGCAACTAAGGAGCCAGCACTCCACAACTAAGTAGCCTACCTGACACAACTAAGACCCAGTGCAACCAAATAAATAAATAAATATATTTAAAAAAAAAATACCTTGTGTCTTACCTTGATTCCCCCAACACATACGCCAAGACAGGACTGGTTGCATGTAGTTTCTATGGGGAGTGATTCCAGAAGCATAAATGATGGAGTGGGGAGAATGCAACAGAGAAGGAAGAAAAGCCAAGCGAGTACATTAATAAGTGGGTTACTTCTATGGGAAACCTCAACTCCATTCTGCTGGGAACTTCCTGAGATACTGTGTCCAATACACCTCAGAATCAACTCCACAGAGGCTGGGGCTGCTGGAGGGGCTGGGGCATTGTCCACCAACTTCTACACCTCACAGTCTGAGAGCTGCCCCCAAGGGCATTCATTCCCTCGCATCTCAGAGCTGCCCTGCACCTTGGTGCTGAAGAAAACCCTCAAGCAGAAAAAATAAAAATAGAGGCATTGAGGAGAGAAGTTCTCAGCTTGGTGGAAGCTGTCCGCTGCAGCTGCAGTTGGCTCTGGGAGCTGACAATACTGTTTGCTGGGCTGGTCTTTCAAAGTTTCGAGTAAGTGTTTTAATGGTAGGGATTGTATAACATAGGTCTACCTTTCTTCACAGTGCCTGGAAGAGTTCTGTGTGTCATGACACCTGTTGTGTTTGTTTTATCCTTGTTTGTTTCTGATTCTGCCCTAATTCCATTCACTCTTATTCTGGAAACTGTATCCCATTGTTCCTCTAGGAAGTCACTTCCTGCCCTGCTCTAGTTCATGAATTTTCAATGGAATTTATTCCACTGTGGATTCAGTGGACATGGCTCCAGAGGAAGACAGGTAAATCAGGTCTGGCCAAAGTATTTTATTTCTCTGGCCATATTAATCAGTTCAGAGATGGGCAGGTGATGCAATCATACCCAGTGAGTCACAAGGAGACTTCTACTAAGATTGCTGGGAAACTGTCTCCTCTTTTCTCCCAGCATTAAACTTGTAGGTCTTCTTGAAACCCCATGTTTGAGAGTTACCCATGAATAAAGGCAGCGCCTAGAAAACTGACACAATAAATAAATAGAGGAGAACCAAGTCTCGGTGACACTACTTGAATCAGATCAAATTGGGTGCCTGGAGCCAAGCATCCCCATTTGGCATAAGCCTGTTTGGTTGATTTTGCTGTTACATCAATGAAAAGAGTTCTGATACATGTGCACATTTGTCTAGTCAAGACGCTGGTTTCAAGGAACAGCTGCCAACTCAATCTTCCTCAAGTTTTAATAATTAGAAAAAAAGCCACCAACTCAATCCACCTCAGGTTTTAATTTCAAGGACTCTTAGCAACAGGGAACAAAGCTCAGAAAGACTACACAGGAACAATGGCTCTGGAAGGCAGCTCACAAGTCTTCCGGCTTCTCTACTGGACAATCACTGAGGGAACTACTGAAGGATGAGCTTCAGGAGAGAGAGAATTAAAGTCAGAGGAAGGGAATGAGATACAAGAATAAATGGGGGAAAAGTTGCTGGACATGAGGGTATATCTGAGAAAGCTCAACTGTACAAAATGGCAACAATGGCTAGACTGAGGGTTTAAAAAGACAATGAGGACTTCTCTGGTGGTGCAGTGGTTAAGAATCCACCTACCGGGCTTCCCTAGTGGTGCAGTGTTTAGGAATCCGCCTGCCAGTGTGGGGGACACGGGTTCGAGCCCTGGTCCGGGAAGATCCCACATGCCACGGAACAACTAAGCCCCGTGGGCCACAACTACTGAGCCTGCGCTCTAGAGTCCACGAGCCACGACTACTGAAGCCTGTATGCCTAGAGCCCATGCTCCGCAACAAGAGAAACCACCGCAATGAGAAGCCCGTGTACCGCAACGAAGAGTGGCCCTCGCTCACCGCAACAAGAGAAAGCCCGGGCACAGCAACAAAGACCCAACGCAGCCAAAACTAAATAAATAAATAAAATTTAAAAAAAAAAAAAAAAAGAATCCGCCTGCCAATGCAGGGGACACGGGTTTGAGCCCTGGTCCAGGAAGATCCCACATGCCGCGGAGCAACGAAGCCCATGTGCCACAACTACTGAGCCTGCGCTCTAGAGCCCATGAGCCACAACTACTGAGCCTGCATGCTGCAACAACTGAAGCCCGTGAGCCTAGAGTCCGTGTTCCACAACAAGAGAAGCCACCACAGTGAGAAGCCCGCACACCACAACAAAGAGTAGTCCCCACTCGCCGCAACCAGAGAAAGCCCAAGTGCAGCAACAAAGACCCAACGCAGCCAAAAATAAAATAAATAAATAAATTTATTTAAAAAAAAAAAAGACAATGAGATTCATTCATGAAGCCCAGTGTTATGTGTGATGTGGAGTTGAGAACAGAGTTAAGCCCTTCAAAGATGTTTGCATTGTTTGAGAGAGGAAAACGAGTATTAATCACACTTGGCATAGTTTTCTTTAAGAGTAACCACTAAAGTATCAGAAATAAATATATCAGCATTGATTGTAATTTTAGAATATTGGAAGCAATTTAGTGTCCACCTGTCGGGGGAAAAGTATAAATAATAATTCTGTGCATATTCAAACAATGCAGTACTACAGCTGTGAAAGTGAATACAGACCAGTGATGTATATCAACACAGAAATTTTCAAGATGGAATAAGTTAAAAAAAGCAAATTGAAAAATATACGTAAAGTATAATACCATTTGTATAAATGTGGAATAGTTTTACGAGAATAATACGTACCTTTTACAAATGGATATGTATGTATATGTGAATATACATATGTATGTACATGTATTTATATGTATATATATATACATATATACACACAGTCACGCATAGGAGTTATAAACACAAAATTTAGGATAAGGCTACATCTGGGGGAAGAAGGGGAAATAGGACTGCGGAAGAGTATACACATTAAAAACAGAATACATCTTCTTTTCTTGTGTCCATGAAACTATCAAAATCTCAGCCAAGTCTAAAAATCAATACAGACAACATTCTCAGACTACAATGCAATATAACTAGTATTTAATTTTTTTAAGTGAAAAAAGCTCATCTACCTAGAAGTTAAAAATACTTCTGCTTAAAAATTTTTTGCATCAAAAATTAAAATTACTGAATATCTAGAAAAGTAATAGTAAAATAATTTGTCTATTATACAAATAAATATGAATATGGATGTAAATATAGGTATGATTTAGGTATAAACATATATCAGAACGTATAGGATTCAGGTGAAGTGCTCAGAGGAAAATTTATAGTCGTATACCTAAACAAAGAAAAAGAAGAAAATTAATCAGGGAGTTAGAAAAAAATGTAATACTAAGGAAATCAGAATAAATTAATAAAATTAAAATTAATTAATAAGTTAGATAATATAAAAATAAGTAGATAAATTTAAAAGCTGATTTTTTTTGGAGGGGAACACAGTAAAATAGCTAACTCCTCCTAGAAAAAAGTGAGAACGCATAAAACAGTCAAAGTAAGAAATAAGGTCAGGTAAACAATACAAATGAAAGTAAATTAAAAGACTAATAAGAGATTGCTTTATTCAACCCTAAAACTTAAAAATGTAGATGAAATGGTGCCTTTCTAGAAAACAGAAATTATCAAAAGTGACCCCAAAAGAGTTAGAAAAATCTAAATAGACTAAAAACCCTGGAAACAATTGAGAAAGATCTCAAAGAACTATGTTCTCTCAAAAAAAACAAAAAAACAAAAAAAGTCAAGGTTCTGGGCTTTTCACAGAGGAATTCTATCAAATCATTAAAAATTAGATACCTCAGCATGTATTTAAGTTGCTTCAAATCACTGAAAAAAGGAAAAATTCTAAGTTCTACTTACAAATAACAATGCTGCCAAAACCTTATACATAAATCTTAATAAAATCTTACCAAATAGAAGCTGGAAGCACATTTAAAGAGCAATAGCACATGGATAAATGGTGTATATTTTAGGTATTCAAGGATGTTTCAATATTAGGAGATTTATTATTACATTTCAACATATTAATAGATCAAAAGAAATATATGACTATCTCTAATACTGAAAAGCATTTTCAGTATCTATTCTTAACAGCAAGCAAACAGCCTTTTAGTTAAATAAGACCAGAAAACTACATCCTTAATGCTATGTATCTCCTGCAAACACTGAAACACCCTGCTCAATGGGGAAAAAATAACAGTGTGGCTAGGCGAGGGTGTCCAGAGTTACTGCTATTATTAGCATTGTTCTGGAGGTCCTAGACATTGCATTTAGCAAGAGAAAGAAATAATAGATATTTAAAAACTGGAGAGGAGGTGGTGAAATTATTATGAATTATATATAATAGATATTTAAAAATTGCAGAGGAGGTGGTGAAATTATTATGAATTATATACTCTGTTTACCATGGAAAACCCAAGAGAATAGACTGGAAAGTTATCAGTAAGTGGCCTGGGTACATTAATATACAAAAATCAGTACTCTGCTCTATATAAACAACAACCAAATGGAAAATAGGAGGAAGAAAAGAAAAGTTAGGAGAAAAAGGAATTAAAGTACTAATATATGTAGATTATAGAAGACACACGTAGTATATAGAAATAAGCTTAACAAAAAGACGTACAGGATTTATATGGAGAAAACACTAAAATGCTACATGAGAACATGAAAAAATGCATGCCCCGTTTTGTGACAGAAAGGATCAGTAATATATTTTAATTCATTAAAAAATATGCAGGGCTTCCCTGGTGGCGCAGTGGTTGAGAGTCCGCCTGCTGATGCAGCGGACACGGGTTCGTGCCCCGGTCTGGGAGGATCCCACGTGCCGCGGAGTGGCTAGGCCTGTGAGCCATGGCCGCTGAGCCTGCGCGTCCGGAGCCTGTGCTCCGCAACGGGAGAGGCCACAACACTGAGAGGCCCGCGTACCACAAAAAAAATAATAATAAATAAATAATACGCAGAACGTTTTTTTTTTAAAGAATGAACTCTAAATTATTTAAAGCTGATTCTAAAGTTAACACGAAAAAAAAAAATAGCCAGAATGTGAATGAAGTGGAACTATCCCAACCAGGTATTAGAACATATTATTTATAGGTACAACCGCAGGCCTCAAATGCAAGACCACAATGAAACAGAAAAAAGTTACAGAGTAAATGTGATAAAGATAATAGTGCATATCAGTGGGGGAAGATGAATTATCTACGAATGGTGCAAAACATCCAAGCAGCTTCTGGGTAAGATATGTGTTGTGTCTCTGCCTGTGCTAAAAAAATTTTGGATAGATTAAAAAACATAAATGCAGAAACAAAGTCCCAAAAGCACTAAACTAAAACATGGGAGATTTTTCATAATCTCGAAGTGTAGAAAGTCCTTCTAAGCATAAAGAAAGAAAAGAAGGAACGAAGAGAGGAGGGGAGCGTTAGGAGGAGGGAAGGATGGAGGAATTTCAGCATCACAAAAACATTCTTTAAAAAGTCAAAGTGCAAATGACAATCTATGAACAAAAAAATTGCCACCCATATCACAAGAAGAGCTATTTTCCTAAATATATAGATGTCCCCAAAATCAAGTTGATAAGGGAGCAAGCACTCGTAGAAAAAATGGAGAAGGGGCATGAACAACACTTAAGAAATCTCAAAGCCCCTAAATCACATGAAATGATGTTCAATGTCATTTACAACAGGAGAAGCACAAATTAACCTGCAGTGAAATTCCATTTTCTCATTTATCAGATTGGTAAAGTCATCACGTTTGGTAACAGGCTTAGGGAAGATTTGGAGAAGCCGGCCTGCTGGTGGGCATGCAAATGAACACATACCTAACGAGGGCCTGCTGCCTCTACAAAAACTCAGCAGTATATACCCATTGACTCAGAAAATCGCTGCTACAAATTTATCTTCAGATATTTTACAGATATGCAAAATGACTCATGCAAGGATATTAATTGCAGGGCTGCCTGTAATAGTAAAACTACGTAAGTGTTTATCAGTGGAGGCAGGTTCAAAAAATGACAGTTGAGCTGCATGGTGGAAAGTTACACCAGCGTTACAAAGAATAAACCAGGTCTGTATATAATGGTGTAATAGGACCCCCAAGACATACCGTCAATTGACAAAATTAAGATACATGACAGCGTATGCCATTAGGAAAATATTCATATAAGTAAAGTATGTCTACATATATGTAAAATTTAGCAGTAAGAATACACAAGAAACCATTAACAACGTTTGTCTCTGGGGAAGGAAACTAGACAGGAGTGAGAAATAGCTTTACTTTCCCCTATATAACATTTTGGACTTTTTATATTTATTTATTTATTTTTGGCTGCGTTGGGTCTTCGTTGCTGTGTGCAGACTTTTTCTAGTTGCGGCGAGCGGGGGCTACTCTTCGTTGCAGTGTGAAGGCTTCTCGTTGCGGTGGCTTCTCTTGTGGCAGAGCAGGAGCTCTAGGCGCGTGGGCTTCAGTAGTTGTGGTGGGCGGGCTCAGTAGTTGTGGCTCGCGGGCTTTAGAGCGCAGGGTCAGTAGTTGTAGCGCACGGGCTTAGTTGCTCCGCGGCATGTGGGATCTTCCCGGACCGGGGCTCGAACCGTGTCCCCTGCATTGGCAGGCAGACTCTCAACCACTGCGCCACCAGGGGAGTCCGCACTTTTTATATTTTGTTGTGTTTTACCTACCCAGAATATTTTTTAATTAAACAAATAAACAAAAAAACAAATTAACCTCAAACTGTTTGACTATGTGTCTGCTGGTGTCAAGCAGACAGTGGAGGTGAAAGTAAGTCAATACTGCTGTTCTTCTCCAAGCTAGACAAATGTTTTATAAAGGCAACACATCTCAAGCTGAGAAGACCCTTTTGTTTACTTGCTTTTGAATTGAAAACGATGCCTTCAAGTATCTCTCTAACTGTAAACACCATCAGCTGCTCTAAAAATATTTTCTGAGTAAATGCCACTTGTACCTTCTGGCATTTACTCAAGGCATCTTTTAAAGCAGCTGGGAATCTTGTTAGCAAGGCTATGGATTAGGGAGTGATAGAACAAAACAGCAAAGTAAGTAGAAGCTCAAATTCTACAGACAGCACAAAGGAGAGAAATCAATGTTCACAAGAGGACATAATTGATTCTTCCCCTGTAACCAACAAATTCTTACTGAGCATCAAAGATGGACAAGACACTTGTCACACATTTCAGGGGGCTCAATGATGAATATGAATAGCGTTGCCTTCAAGAAATATGGGGGTAAGATAAGAACAGAAGTGACTAGAATATTACATAAAGCAAGAGAAAATTACATCACAATTTTAAATACTACACACACACACACACACAAACCTTTTGGAATTCAAGGAAGAAAATTTGAGACAGATAATAATCCTGAAGGCATACCAACAAAACAGTTCCCAAATCCAAGATGCCATGACAATTTGTGCCCAGTGCACCAGGAAAGTGGTAGTGCCATTTAAAAAACTGGAGAAAGTCAGTGCAGAATTAACCGGGATGTATTCAGAAGAGAAGCAGGTGAGCTGCTGATGTTCTCAGCCTCTCCTTCCAAATATACACATCTCAACGTCATAAGCACCTTCCACTTCAAATATCAACAGCCCCAAATGCTCACAGGATCGGATCCAGGAACCATCTTAAGAATGAGCTTGTCACTAAAACCTTTTTTCCACTGTTCCAACCCAACCTGATTTCTCCTTCTGTCCACTGCTTATACTTTTATGGTCATGCATGAGTGCTCAATCAGATTCTACTTTCTGTGTGAATTATCGTCCTTTTCGGATTATAAGGTGTTCAATAAAAGAGATAGTCTTATGCTTCACTTGAATGGTTACTCAATGGTTACATCCATTCAACTTGCAGAACACTCAAAACTGTTAGATTATATTTTTTCTTGAAAATTATAAAACCAAAACCAAATACCGCCATTTCCTGAAGACTTTATGAAAAGTGAAACTCTAAAGGTAGCTGAGGTGGGCATGAGGTATGAGAGTTCTCATGTTTTCTAAAGTTCTCTTGATGACTTCATCCATCTACAGCTCCTATCATTTCAAATGGGCTATTTTGGTCCTAAAGACAAAGTACTCATTCAAATGACCTGCAGTCTCTTGAGTACAGGGCATTTGCTATTTCCTAGGCATCAGATCATTTCATTCTCAAAATACCTTGAAAGGTAGATGCTATTGAAAGTTCCACTCAGTTTGTGAGTAAACTGAAGCATGGAGAGTTTATATCATAGTGTGAACCTTTTTAAAAAATGTTGGTTATCCAGTGTCTCTGCACTCTCCCTAACTCTAGGAAGGTCTCTGTTGTATGAATTCAAATGGGAGATTGACCCCACCACCCATCGGTGAAGGCTGAGGAAGGGGCAATCCTGGGATCATTTCTATGCAAGGACGTTGCCATAGTTACTTAGCTTTCTTTAATAGAAAAAAATAAAATTGTTATTGAATTCGTAAATAATCACAATTGCTTTCTAATGGGATTACTTTCAGGTGTCCTGTTGGGCATGAAACAACTTCCAGACTCGGAATTGGATTAGAAAAGGACTATCTCATTTCTTGTTTTAAGTTCATTTTCACTCAGTGCTTGCTTGTTAACTTCCAAGATTATACTTTTTTTTTCCACAACTGGCATGTCATAGAAAGTAATGTGGCACAATCTAACGCTAAAACTGCTAAGAACCTTAAGTTAGTAGTTTGTGGCGTGTCCAGCAGATGTCGCTGTATTTCCCACTGTATTTCTGCTGTCCATCTTATGCTTATACAGTGATGTATGCCAATTACATCTCAATAAAACTGGGAAAAATAGCCCTTAGCACCTCTGTGAATTGGAGTCAGTGCCCCAGACACCTGAGTGCACCTCGTAGACACCGTGGATCTAGAGGAAAATCATCCAGATGGAAGCAGCGGTCCATGCCAGTGCCCTGAGGAAGCCGGAGGGGCTGCTGTGGTGAGAAATGAGCGTGAAACTAGTAAGGACTTAACATTTAACGTGATCGCTCTGGCTTCTTTGCTAAGAGCAGACTGTGGCAGGGGTGGCGGGTCAAGGGTAGAGGCGGGAAGACTGAATAGCCGACCAGCTCAGTAATCACCATGAGAGATCATGGTCCTCAGATCAGAGTGGGGGGAGTAAAGAAGGGCAGAGGTCAGATTCTGGATATACTTTAAATATGGAACAAGGAGAATTTCCCAGTGGACTGAAGGGGAAGTGTGAGAAAAAGAAGAGTGAGGAAGTGGAAGAATGGAGTGAAGTTTAATTGAAACGAGGAAGAACAGAAGTCCAGTTTTGGGCATGCTGTGTTGAGTTTTCTCTCGGACATCCCAGCGGAGAAGTTGAGTAGGCAACGGGGTATGAGTCTAGGGCTCAGGACAGAGGAGGAGTGGAGATGTAAATTTGGGAGTCAGCATCATAGAGGTAATATTTAAAGCCATGAGACCAGGTGAGACTACAAAGGGATTGAGTGCAGATGGTGATGAGAAGACCAAGGACTGAACCTGGGCCTCTTCAATACGCTCATTGCTTACGACACCCAAGTCCAGGGTGACTCTGATAGCATCCGGTGCAACGGTGGCAACTAGTGTCCAGGCATCGTGACAGCAGCCCCTCAATAGATGCTCCTGGAGTGGGACAGAGGCTGTGGTTCTGCCTAGTTTCCCTGTTCTTGTGTGTTTTCCTCTCCCTGGTTTCCCAGACTTCCTGTTATCCTTCTAATTAATTCCCTCCCTGTCTAAGTAAGGCAGAGTCTTAGTTGCTGCTTATAACCAAGAACCCTAATCAAAGCCAAATACTTCATCAAGTTTATTTTGCTAGTAAATGGTGAGGCCAGACCGGAGAAAAATTATGTCTGTTATCAAAGGAAAGACTTGCTTTTAACCACTAGCTGTGTCACACCTATAGCCCCTTAATTGTAAATGGTTAAATTTTAGGGTAAAATTCCCCAAATAGATGTTTATTATTGCAATATCATTCCTGTATCAAGCTATTGTCACTCTACGTAAACTTCAACATAAATGCACTAATTTGGCTTTACAGATATGATGAAATGATTTGACGTATGATTAAAGATCTAGACATATCTGTATGTCTCAAATTATTTTATAGATAGGGCTATGATCTCTAAAATAGCTTGGGACTTAAGAGAAATTCATATAAAATAGCTGCTTTGCTGCTTTTTACATTTGCAGTAATGTAGGAATTTGCAATTTAATGGGATTTTACCTCAGACTTCCTTTTGTTATTCTGATGACATAATTATCTGTCCTATTTACAGGACGGCAGAATAATGAAGGGGAAAAAGAAAGAAACCCTAGTTGATTGTTAAAAATAATTGAAACATGGCTTGAAAAGTTATAGTTCTGTCTTTACGTATGAAGCGTCTTTAGTTCTCATGAAATGTCCTATCAGAAAATCTCAAAAGATACAACCACAATAAAATTTGTATGATTTATTTAAAATAGCCCCCTAATTAAGTGGGCTCTTAAACACACTGAGCATGATACAGACAATAAAGTTTCTGTTTTTTTAATTACTTTAAAAAAAAAGAAAAAGAAAATCTCCAAAGAGAAAAAGATGTCCCTGTATCCCTCTTACTCCCTTTGGTTATTAAAATATAAATGTTATTAAATAAATAAATAAATAAATTTTGTGGGTACCGTGCAGAGGTGACCTTTACTTTGCATATCTATCCTCCAAATTCACATAAGAGAAAACTAGGGCCATCTCAGGCACCTCCTTTTAGAACCAAGAACAGCAGAATTATTTTCCATAACACACGATGGCTCTAAATGACACATCAACAACCTTGGAAGGTTGGAAGCCCACATGCAGGGCCTGTTCAGGACACAGGGATGGCCGTGAGTGGCAAGGCCTTGCACTCAGGAACCTATAACCCACAGGGGAGGCTGACAAGTAAGGTAACATTTTTATAAGACTGAATGAAATAAGTAGTAGATTAAAAGCTAGTATAAATTACTCCAGGGGAAGGAGCAAGTTGATCTCATAGGAGCACTGTGGAAGATGGCAGGAGAATGAGAGCCTTTATCCTGAGTCTTGACATGAGTGGAGGAATTACGCTGCTGTGTATTTATTGATATATTTATTCATTCACATATTCACTCATTGAACAGGTATTTATTCAATGCCTACTATGGGCCAGGCACCATGATGTTCCCTGGGGGTGCAGAGATGACCAAGATGAAGCACTGCCATCAGGGCTTACATTCCAGTGAGAGGAGGCCAAAAACAAACAAGAAGGCATTGTTTCAGTCCTTGGCCACCCTACCGCACTCTAGAAATTAAAGCAGGGCAAGGGAATAGAGTGAGCTGCAGGGGCTCAGGCACCATCTCAGAGGAAGTAACATTTGGGAGGAGGACTGGATGTTGAGAAGAATCACGTCGTGCAGATTTCTAGGTGGCAGTAAGGAGGCTGGGTTTTATGCCAAGTGAAGTCAGAAACACTCAAGGGTTTTAAGAATTGTGTTTTTGTTTTTGTTTTTTTTGCTGTACGCAGGCCTCTCACTGTTGTGGCCTCTCCCGTTGCAGAGCACAGGCTCCGGACACGCAGGCTCAGCGGCCATGGCTCACGGGCCCAGCCGCTCCGCGGCATGTGGGATCTTCCTGGACCAGGGCATGAACCTGCGTCCCCTGTATTGGCAGGCGGACTCTCAACCACTGCGCCACCAGGGAAGCCCAAGAATTGTGGAATGATATGAATGGATTCATTTTTATCACTTGGGCTGCTGTGGAGAACGACTCTAGGAAGCAAGGAGGAAAGAGGAGGAACCTGTGGGAAGGTAGGGAGGCATCAGTATGGTCCAGGCTGGAGGTGATGAGGTTGGTACAAGACTGATGCGGGGGGCGGGGGGGAGGCCAGAGTCAGAGCTGGGGCTGTGTCTGCAGAGAGAGCAGGAGGTCAGAACTCACTCAGGAGTTGGATGTGGAGAGGAGGAGGCCAGGAGGACACGAAGGTGGCTTCTGAGTTGAGCAGCTGAGCCCATGGGAGGTGCCTGTGACTGGGACAGGGTGGAGGAGAAGCGGGTAGGGGATGATCCTCAAGAGTTGGCGGTGCCTATCCTACAGCTACGTTACCCACTCTGAGGATTCTACAGCAAGTACTATTTTGTGCTACAAACGTTTATCTGAAACTTTGAGAACTGGGAAATGGATAGCAAGTATTTTAGGCTGAGAAAATACCCCCAAAGAATGGGACTGGTGTGACTGGGGAACTGTGAATAAGATAATATGACTAGGGCTTCCCTGGTGGCACAGTGGTTAAGAATCCACCTGCCACTGCAGGGGACACAGGTTCAAGCCCTGGTCCGGGAAGATCCCACATGCCGAGGAGCAACTGAGCCCATGCACCACAACTACTGAGCCTGTGTGCTGCAACTACTGAAGCCCACGTGCCTAGAGCCCATGCTCCACAACAAGAGAAGCCACCGCAATGAGAAGCCTGCGCACCGCAACAAAGAGTAGCCCCCTCTTGCGGCAACTAGAGAGAAAGCCCACGCACAGCCACAAAGACCCAACGCGGCCAAAAATAAATAAATTTTACAAAAAGATAATATGAAACAGAATGTGCCAAAGGATGCAGAGGTTGGTGGAAGCTAGGAGGATTGGTCAGAGCCTGATGTTGGAAGACCTCCAACACTGCTCTCTATTTCAAAGACAGTGGAGAGCCACCAGATGTTTGGGGGTTAGAGGAGGGACATCAAGCAATATCAGTTTTAGAAGAGTAACTGATGAAAGTGTAAACAGATGGATTGGAAAAGGGACCTACTTAAGTCAGAAAGTTTTGCAGTGGCTCAAGAGAGACATAACTAAAGGTGCAAAGATGAGCAGAGGTCTTACGGCTGGAAAGGAAAGGAAAACGCACGTCCAAAGAAGGCTTGGGAGACTCCACTCCTCAGTAGGTACCCAAGAGAAATGCCTGTGTGTTTCCACAAAAAGATACATTCACAAGAGCCAAAGCCAGAAATCCACCCAAATGCCAGTAGATATTTGAAAAATAGAACTGAAAAATAAACTGTGGTATATTAAACAATGGGACACTCCATAGCAATAAAATGAACAAGCTGCTACACGTACCAATGATTTAAACAGCCGATTAAACGTGATATTGAGTGAAAAAAAGCCAGACTCGAAAGAGCACGTGCTATACAATTTCACCCGGGGGAAGTTCAAAAGCAGGCAAAACCAACCTAAGGGGTTAGAAGTCAGGGGAGTGGTGCCCCTTGGGAGAGGGATAGCAGCTAGGATGAGGGGACATACTGTTTTCTGGGGTGACTGTTAATGTTTTGTTTCTTCACCTAGGAGCTAAACAGGCATGTTCATTAACACTACTTGTATTCAACACAGCGTGTTAGTGATTCTAAACAGCCTCAGTGATAAATGAGTCCAGCATGATGATTTTCTGTAACACAATAATACCAACTCACCACCTCCCATCCATCACTGGCAAAGCACTAAATACCCAGGTCTTCCAGCCTGATCCTCGACTGGGCTGAGAAAAAAACCTGTGGCCAGAGAAAACTCTTAGGCAGAGAGTAACAGATGATTGCAGTAAGAGGCCATCAGAGTACAAAGAAAGATGTTTATCCATAGCTAAACAATGGTATATAATGAGGAACCTGAGTTTGAACTGTCCCTAGCATTTATAACCCAGGTGTAAGTCTTTATAATTGAATAAAAATGGCCACAAATCCTCTGCTATTCCTTTCATGAAGAGGTCAATTCTCACTCCCTTCCCTCTGAATCTGGCTGCACTTGGTGAGTTGCTTGACCAATAATAGAATATGGTAGAATTGACGTTCTGGGACTTATGAGCTGAGCTTTCACAGATGAATGCTTTCAGCTATGACTCATATTGGAGTCCTCACTCCAGAACCTCTGAGCTGCCATGGAAGAAATCTGATTGTCCTGAGACTGCCTTTTGGGATTGCCATGTGTAGGTGTTCCATTCCAGAGACCCAGTGGAATTTAGCTCTCCACAACCCCAGCCAAGATGCTGGATGCATGAGTGAGGCCACCTTGGACCCTCCAGACTAGCCCTTCTACTAGATGAATACCAGCAAGTGACTTGAGTCAACGCCCCATGGAACAGAAGAACTACCCAGATGCACCTATCCTGAAGTACCTAAGAAATCATAAGACATGATAGACAGTTAATTGTTTTAAGCCAGTGAAGATTGGGAGTGTTTCTTACATAGAAATAAATCATTAGAACCGTCTAGACCATGAATCTGGAGGGATGTTGGTCTCTGGCATGTGGGGTTGCACAGCACTATTGCATTCATTTAGAGTAAATCAACTTCAGAAAGCTTCCTTTCCAACTGCAATTCCATTCCTTATTATCTGAGAAGAAGGAAAGGCTGTAGCACAATTGTTCTGCCTTTTGAAAACAGTGAACACTAGCCCCACACTGTCATCGAGCTCCCATTCGGGAGAGTAATTTATGGTCCTTTTTTTTTTTTCCTGTTGTTAAGCTTTGGGTTGGGTTTTTTATTTAACAGATTGGCTTCTATGGAGTCAGTTTCATATTTCCTTTCTGTGACTCATTTAATAAAAAACTAGGAAGGAGTACACAGAAATATTTTGCCTGGTTCACAATCATTCATTCACCGCGGCTTCCTGAGTCATCACTCATTTAACTTCACATACAAACATCATAAAACTTCTATTAGTCAGCACTCAGTGTGCCTGAGTGTAAGGAAAAAGGCTCCTCACCCCTCCATCCACTCAAAAAGAGCTACAAGTTCTTTTTCTTTTCACTTTCGCAGATTTTAGGTAATTTTCAACTTGTAGAGAAAAGCACACCCTTGAGAGCTAAGAGAGTGTCTAACTCATTTTCCACTCCTCTTGCTACACCGGATGTAAAGGGAATAGGAACAACATCAAAAACAATAAAAATCAATCCCACCTTAGAACCACAAGGAGTGGTACTGTTAGACCACCATGACAGCCCTGAGTTTCAAGATGATTTGATATTCACTCCAGCTAACATATGAGTAACAAGACTGGGTACTGAGCCCGGATCTCTCTGACTCTAATGTTCAGGCTGTTAGCCCTGCACTATTACACCTCTCAAAACCTGGAGGAAGACTGAACATCAGGATTCAAGGGGCACTTTTTTTCACTAGCCTGTTGGAGAATGGTGTCTTCACACTGATTTGGACAAATCCCCTACTGCATGTTTCCACTCTCCTCCATGTGCAGATGAGAGACAACCATGCTGTTCTTGCCCCATTGGTAGCATTTAACTACACAGTATGATGAGTTTTGTCCTGTTCCCATGGGCCTCACACTCTTTCAACATCTCATCAGTTTATTGTTGTATTAACTATTCTTTCACCACTTGCATGCTACAGAAGCGGTCTCCAAATGTTTGTGAATGAATACAGGTATCTATCAATAACCCACTGCTCCTTAGGGCAGTGGTAGGTGGGTAAGACATGGCTCGTGGACCAGCATTCTGGAAAAGGGTATAGTTGACCCCTCTTCCATCCCTAGTACAGGGACACCCCAAACATTTGAAACTTCAATGCTCAAGAAATACTGACTCTACAAATGACCCAATTTCATTCCTTTTTATGGTTGATATTCCATTATATACGTACCACATCTTCTTTATCCATTCATCTGTCAATGGACATTTAGGTTGCTTCCATGACCTGGCTATTGTAAAGAGTGCTTCAGTGAACATTGGGGTACATGTGACTTTTTCAATTATGGTTTTCTCTGGTTATATGCCCAGTAGTGGGATTGCTGGGTCATATGGTAGTTCCATTTTTAGTTTTTTAAGGAACCTCCATACTGTTCTCCATAGTGGCTGTATCAATCTACATTCCCACCAACAGTGCAAGAGGGTTCCCTTTTCTCCACACCCTCTCCAGCATTTATTGTTTGCAGATATTCTTTTCTTTTAATTATTTATATTTTTTTGGCTGCATTGGGTCTTCATTGCTGTGCGTGGGCTTTCCCTAGTTTTGGCAAGCAGGGGCTACTCTTTGTTGCGGTGCACAGGCTTCTCATTGTGGTGACTTCTCTCGTTGCAGAGCACGGGCTCTAGGCGTGTGGGCTTCAGTAGTTGTGGCACAAGGGCTTAGTTGCTCCACAGCATGTAGGATCTTCCTGGACTAGGGATGGAACCCAGGTCCCCTGCACTGGCAGGCAGATTCTTAACCACTGTGCCACCAGGGAAGTCCCTGTTTATAGATTTTCTGATGATGCCCATTCTAACCGGTGTGAGGTGATTCCTCATTGTAGTTTTGATTTGTATTTCTCTAATAATTAGCGATATTGAGCAGCTTTTCATGTGCCTCTTGGCCATCTGTACCCAGCAATCTCACTACTGGGCATATACTCAGAGAAAACCATAATTCAAAAAGACGCATGCACCTCAATGTTCATTGCAGCACTATTTACAGTAGCCAGGTCATGGAAGCAACCTAAATGTCCATCGACAGACGAATGGATAAAGAAGATGTGGTACATATATACAATGGAATATTAGCCATAAAAAGGAACGAAATTGGATCATTTGTAGAGATGTGGATGGACCTAGAGAGTGTCATACAGAGCGAAGTAAGTCAAAGAGAAAAACAAATCTCGTATATTAATGCATATATGTGGAATCTAGAAAAATGGTACAGATATACCGGTTTGCAAGGCAGAAATAGAGACACAGATGTAGAGAACAAACATGTGGACACCAAGGGGGGAAAGCGAGGGCGGTGGGGGGATGAACTGGGAGATTGGGATTAACATATATACACTAATATGTATAAAATAGATAACTAACGAAAACCTGCTGTATAGCACAGGGAACTCCACTTCACTGTACTAACACATTGTAAAACAACTATACCCCAATTAAAAACAATTTTATAAAGAAATACTGACTCAATTTTCAATTCACTTCAATGGCCAATGATTGATGCTTGCTCTGTGCTAGACTTACAGGATCCCATGAAGTTGACACAACGAGGACTTCTAAACGCTGGTGTTCTTCTTCGCCCACTTGCCTGTCTATACTCCGTCCTAAGTGACCTCATCCAATCCCATGACTTAAAACCCTGTATATAGGCTGAAAACTCTCAAACATATATTCTTAGCATAGGTGTCTTTTCTGGTTTCTTGACTCTTGCATCCAAGAGGTTACATGGGAGAATGTCCAAATGACTCACAATGAGAGTATAAAGGAAGGAGAGATTATTTCCAGATTAGAGGGGAGATGCAGATCAAAGATGGTTTCCTAGAGGAGGACAGGATATTGAAGGCAGGATTTCAAAAGTCAAGAACAGGGAGAAGATGGTGCCCCAGGAGCAGAAAACCACAGGGCAAATTAGGCAAATTTAGTGGAAGTTTAGGGAACATGTGAATGCAGTAAAGGAAGTATTGGGAAGTAGTGGGGTCAAAGGCCAGATAGGTGAACGAGGACAAAATGTTAGACAAAGGAGTTTAGACTTTCTTCTGTGGTCAAGATCCAACCCAGACTCTTTAGCAAGAAAGGGTCCTTATCATAGCTGTGTATAAGGAAGTTATGAAAGACGTCAGGAGATGCATGGAGTGAAGAAAAAGGTATCTTGGGATCAGCAAGTAGTCCTGGTGAGCGGGCAGTAGGACTATTGCAAAACAATGTAAGGGAAATCAATGAAGGAATGTTAACTGAAAGATGGGGGGAGAAAAATGAGTATGTAAGATGGTTTCTAGGTTTGAGTCTTGGTCCCTAGATGCATGGTGAATCCACTGTGCAAAGATGGGTAGCAAAGCGTCCTTCAAAGGATACTCCCTCCCAGAGACTGCATTTCATGATCCTCATTACTGTGTGTTGTTTCTTCATGAGGGAAGCTGCTGGTTATACTTTAATATGGGCTGTGGCGAAAACATATCGAGGCAGAGCTTCTCAGTTACACTCTCACACACGTAGTTATAAAATTATAGCATTATGTAATCTTATACGTTTCAAATATTGCTCTCAAGAGGACTGTGTGAGCCACTTTTGGAATCTAGAACAACAACCTGTGCATCCCCCCAGGATCAGTGCTAGGCCTACTCCATCAGTCCTATCCTGCTTTGGCCCTTATTTCTCTGGATTTTGGCCAGTCATTCTGAGTCACAGTGACTGGTCTTCTAATCTGGAAGTTGCAGAATCCAGTGTTCCTGCTATCCCGGGAGGCCCTATCCTCCTTTCCTGGGCTTGGAGTATCACCCTACTGACCAGCACTGCATACCAAGAGGTGGGGCAGGTTTTTCTCAAAAGGTGTAGAAGGAAAAATTATAATAGATGTCCAAGGATTATGAAGTTCTTCCTAGCCTCCCTAAACTTAAAAAAATTCAAAGATTTCTTGACCTGTCTAACTATGTAGAGAGGAACAGAAGAAAGTCAAGAACGTGGCCACACTTGTAGCTGCCACACGGGATGGTTGCTGGGGCAGAATCTTTTCAAAATCCCAGGGTTCTGTAGGAGATGATGTCTCCGGGTCACATTCAGTCAAGAAGACATCAAGCCCAGTCGGCCTGTAGAGTTCTTGGCAGACAGGAAATGACCTCCAGGGAAAGCTTTATTGGCACCAGAAACAATTTCCCTCCTTGGGGCCAGTGCTACCCAACAGACAGACTCAAGTGTATTCCTGAATCCTTCGGTCTCTAGGGTGGTCCTCTGTCACCACACTACCCATTCCTCTCGTCAGAGATACCCAAGCATCACATGTTCTCAGGTGACATAGGGCAGACTGGAATCCATCCCCCCCAAAGACCCATGGTCTCAAATATTTCTCAATACAGAAGGCAAGGAATATGGAGCACTGGAGAGGAAATAAAATGGACTTCTGGACTTTCTTCTGTGACTCTCTACAGAGATAGAGAGGTCATGTAATTTCCCTACATTTATGGCTAATAAATGGCAGAGCTGGGGTTCAAGCCCTGGTCTGTTTGACTACCACACCAAATTGCCTCACAAATCATCTTTGTCTCTGTGTTCTGAGCACCCAGCTCCTACCCTAACACAACGTAGATACACAATAAAAATTTAACAGAAGAATGACAGTAAGTCAAATATCCTTGCTTTATTACTTAATGCAGTCCTGCTAAGCGAGTTGACAGCAAAACCAAGAATAAGATCAGTGAATGTTTTAAGTGATGCCCTGTCAACTGCTTCTGACTGTTTCAAAAAAAAAGATCCCAGAGTATATGCAATAAAACTTGAAATACCACCACAAGGTGATGAAAGAGCACTGGATAATGAATCACAACTCTAAGGTTTCAAGTCAAGTCCTAATCTTTGAAGGAAACTCATGACTCCTCTGGGCTTCAAATTCCTCACCTGGATGATCATCACAGTCTCTACACGTTCTGGAGTTCTACAGACCTTAAATGATGAAGTCCTTGATTATCTGGGATTTTTGTGGCAATATACTGTGATGGGAAAGAGCAAATGTACAGACCCAAATACTCGTGTCTGGAATTTTGTTGAAACAGTCATGCATGCAAAGGGTGCCTTGGGTCCTGTGGCTAATCCTCAAGTCTCACCATACTGTGGTCCCTCTACTCCAACTGCAGGGACGATGTCACACCCTCAGGTGTTCAGAATGACAGCAAGTGAGTCTGCAAGGCACCCTCTCAAAGGAGTGGGACTACACTCACCACATGAGAGACATTTTGTGGCACTGCCCTGACACAAAGAGACACATGCATTCACATGCAATATTGGGAACCAAGATAAAGAAGGAACAAGGTTTTTTTTACCAACCCCAAGATACATGACTTAAAACATTATATCATGAAAATAGTTTTTTAACTTCTAAATATAAGCTAATAATAACAGCTGTAGCAAATATCAGGAAATTCAATTAACTTGAACACTCTCCACTCAAATGTTCTAATTTATCAAGGTCTTTTTGGATTTTCTTAAATTGCTTTTTATAAGTAAACTTCATTTTCAGACTTGAGTGGCCCTCATGATGCCATGTTTCAATTCTAGTTTCCCAGAAAGTCAATCAGTAGGAAGTGTATGCCTTAAACACAACGGGCTAATGGCATTATAATCATACACAGAAGACACTCAAAAACAATTACACAGCTAGTAATATCTTTAGTAGCCCGTTAGGGAGTCAAATGATAGTTTGTGTCTTTATTAAAATGTAAACAAAGCCTGTCTTTATATTATATCTATAATAGTATGAATATCTATAAAATGACCCAAAAGTTTAGTAAGAGAAGGCTTGGGAAATTACAGTACATCATACCCTATGATATTATGTCACAGAGTAGTTACAAACAGCCATGAGAAATGGGAAAAGGTGTTTATGACACAAAGATAACTGAAAATAGCATAATATAAAACCAACGACAGTTGGATTATTCTACAAATACCTCTGTAAAATACATATGCTCCACACGCAATATACATAAGGACCAGAAGGAAGCACAATGATATAAAATAATTGATACCGTAGGGTGGTATCATATTTCTTTGGTTAAAAAGGGCGCCTTCCTTTGTGCTGTAATACTGTCTGTGCAATACACTGTATATGGCGGGGAAAAATGGAAACGAATCACCCACAAAGATTTAGATACACTGAGAGCCTGCGGCTTGAGTTCAGAACGCTGGTTAGGACAATCGATTAACATAGTTAAACTTGTTGTGGGCTTTGAAGTCTCACTGCCCTGTGCAGTTGGAAAGCCCAGTGTCAAAACTAGACACAAGATGCCCACCAAATATCCCATAATTAACAAAAACTGTGCCATACTCCCCTTCTCGCCTAAAAATAACAAAAATGGCAAAGAAAACTATGATGCAAAAATTCTCTCTTGTTGGCTGAACTTCATTCTTTTTTCCTATGAAATTTTCCCAGAATAAGCGTGGGGTTACTTAAGGAGAGATGCCCTCTCTGCCGACTACGCTCTGCACAGCAGCCACTGCCAACCTCCACGTTATTTCTGACAGATTACTCAGGACCAGCAGAGGACTGCCGAACATCTAAAGGAGCAGCGGGTATGGAGCCAGGCTTTCAGGTCCTACCAAGCCTAACAAACTGTCCTAAGAGAAAAAAAAAAAAAATAGGAGGAAAGTGAAGAAAATGTACTCAGTGTTTTGTGTCTTTTCATTCATGTACGGGGCTTTATGAGTTGAGGTTTCTATTCACGGAGTTGCTTTCATTTCACAAGGTGAGATTCGGGAGACCCACGAAATGGTTAAAGTCTTCTGCAGAGACCCCTCAGCTTCTGTCTGCCCCACGAGGAAGCGTTGCTTTGATCCTCTGCAAACAGCTTTTCTCATTTCTATAGATAGGTGTTTGTTCCAGTGAGAGTGGCTGAACAAGGGCCCCCATGGACAGGCCCTGTTGTGGGGCCTTCCTTTCTTTTTAAAACCTGTCTGGATAGGAAGATCACTGCCAATTAAAATGTTTTCAGGTTTAAAAAAAAGGATAGACTGGCTTGTGCCAGGAAAATCTGGCTTATCCTTTATTTGTCAATTATTTTATTTACTTCATCAAGAAATTAGCAATCTGCATTAAGAGGATTCTAACTTGGCTTATTTCACCAGGAGGAGGCAGGTCTGTTTGGGGGACACTGGCAGCTACTATGCAACCAGCCCAGTTTCTGCACAAAATCGTACCTTTTTCACTTTGCTCACATAGGAAAAAATACATACCGAGGATATTTGAGATTTAGCACTGGTTAAAAATAACCTAGCACTCTCTTCACTTCAAGTGACCAGGAGCCATGACTGTCAGAATATTTATAATTGGCTCTGAAAAATATAGCCCATATGAGAGGAATTCTAAGTTATAGACCTCGGGGCTGAACTGGGGATTAGAGGCTATCTTCTCCCAGTGGCAACTAAATGAAAGGCTCTCCTTCTATGGAATTTCTGTCAGTTAACCTTCTCACTTCTGCTCATTACCTCTGCTGATGGGTGCTTTATTGTCTTATAACCTGCCCCACCTTTGAACAGCTCTAACTATTAATATGTCCTTTTACTTTTTTCTGCATTACTATAATAATTATTTTAGAAATTTATTTTATTTTTGACTGCATTGGGTCTTTGTTGTTGCACGTGGGCTTTCTCTAGTTGCAGTAAGCGGGGGCTACTCTTCGTTGCGGTGCGTGGGCTTCTCATTGCGGTGGCTTCTCTTGTTGCGGAGCACAGGCTCTAGGCGCACGTTCTTCAGTAGTTGGGGCATGTGGGCTCAGTTGTTGTGGCTTGCGGGCTCTAGAGCTCAGGCTCAGTAGTTGTGGCGCACGGGCTTAGTTGCTCCGCGGCATGTGGGATCTTCCCTGACCAGGGCTTGAACCCGTGTCCCCTGCACTGGCAGGAGGATTCTTAACCACCGCACTACCAGGGAAGCCCTGCATTATTATTTTTATGACACAAGAAATGCAGACTCATGGATAAATATCAGAAAACACAGATAAATATAAAGAAAGAAAAATACTATTATCATTTTAAACTAAGTCTTAAAGTTTTTATTGTGCATATATGCACATTTTCCTTTTGATAAAAATAGTATCATACTATAAAGACTGCTCTAGAAACTGGGATTTTTTTTGGATACAGAATGTATTATGAATATGAAGTCATGTCATCTTTTTAAGAAAGTTCTTTCACTTATCAGATTGAAGTCTGCCTCCTAAAATAAGTTCCACTCATTAGTCTAAGATGTCCTCTGGACCAGTACAGAGTTATCTTCTCCTTCTTCGACAAAACAAATTCCAAGACTTTGTGCAGAATCTCAAGAATTTTATTCAGAAATTCTGGCATAAGATCCTAAGCAAATAGTTTTACCATTTAGATGATTGGACATTTGTTTGACTGTGTGTGTTTATGTGTGTGTGTATTTTTTAAAGAATTAACCCAGCATTCCACAGGATAAGGCCACATCTTACTACATCTTAGTTAAAGAATTAAAGGGATAGGCTTCCCTGGTGGCGCAGTGGTTGAGAGTTCGCCTGCCGATGCAGGGGACACAGGTTCGTGCCCCGGTCCAGGAGGATCCCACATGCCGTGGAGCGGCTAGGCCCGTGAGCCATGGCCGCTAGGCCTGAGCGCCCGGAGCCTGTGTTCCGCAACGGGAGAGGCCACAACAGTGAGAGGCCCATGTACCACAAAAAAAAAAAAATTAAAGGGAAAAAGGGCTGTCAAACATATTTTCCTTTCAGTAAAAAAAAAAAAAAGAGAGAGAGAGAGAAAATGTTTTCTGTTTATTTCTGATCTGAAAGTAGCTTTCCTCTTCGGCAGAGGTGATCATACTAACCATACAAGACAAGGTAAGGCTGAAATGAGCTCTTTAAATGAAAGTCCTTCATAAAATCAGGCCACAAGTTTATGATGGGGAGGGCAGTCTCTCCAACATTTACAAACAGACTCTGCGTTTCATCAGTTCCACGGCAATGTCCTAAACATATCAGACCCTCCACAGATAATAAGGTATAAAAGGCACTTCTTGACTTAATGAAATTAGGTGCTGGCTTAAAGATACAAAAGACACGCAAAAGGGGAATTCTTAAAAGAAAGTAATTTCCAAGGGGAACAGGGCACGCTCAGATTTGTCTCTTGCAACCCCAGATGTTCTCAGAGAGAGCAAATGGGAGGCATTCCTAAGACAAGGTGAAGGAAACGTGGCAGTGCCCTCAGCGTGCATGTACGCTAAGCCACCCCTGCATCTTGAGTGTCCTGGTGTCCTGGGTTTGGCCGTTCAGGTTTCACTGGATAACGTGTGGCTGTTCTGTTCAATGACCTGCACTTAGGCTCAAAAAGTGCTTCAGACTCATGTGTGGGCTCATCCTCACCTCCAACGATGAGTCCCACCCTGTTCCCTTTGCACTTCCCAGCACGGGAATTATACCAATGTAGGGATGCCCAATGTTAATCTTCAGAATGGTGTAACAGGCGTGGAATTACCATGGATGAGGCTCATAAAGAACTGATCTCAGAGGCATATACACCTTTAACAAGGGTCAAAAAAATTATCCAGGGCTTCCCTGGTGGCGCAGTGGTTGAGAGTCCGCCTGCCGATGCAGGGGACACAGGTTCGTGCCCCGGTCCAGGAGGATCCCACATGCCGAGGAGCGGCTGGGCCCGTGAGCCATGGTCGCTGAGCCTGCGCGTCCGGAGCCTGTGCTCCACAACGGGAGAGGCCACAACAGTGAGAGGCCCGCGTACCGCAAAAAAAAAAAAACTACAATGAGGTATCACCTTACACCAGTCAGAATGGCCATCATCAAAAAATCTACAAACAATAAATGATGGAGAGGGTATGGAGAAAAGGTTACCCTCTTGCACTGTTGGTGGGAATGTAAATCGATACAGCCACTATGGAGAACAGTATGGAGGTTCCTTAAAAAACTAAAAATAGAACTACCATATGACCCAGCAATCCCACTCCTGGGCATATACCCTGAGAAAACCATAATTCAAAAAGAGTCATGTACCACAATGTTCACTGCAGCTCTATTTACAATAGCCAGGACATGGAAGCAACCTAAGTGTCCATCAACAGATGAATGGATAAAAAAGATATGGCACATATATACAATGGAATATTACTCAGCCATAAAAAGAAACGAAATTGAGTTATTTGTAGTGAGGTGGATGGACCTAGAGTCTGTCATACAGAGTGAAGTAAGTCAGAAAGAGAAAAACAAATATCGTATGCTAACACATATATATGGAATCTAAAAAAAAAAAAATGGTTCTGATGAACCTAGGGCCAGGAAAGGAATAAAGACACAGACGTAGAGAATGGACTTGAGGACACGGGGAGGGGGAAGGGTAAGCTGGGAAGAAGTGAGAGAGTAGCATTGACATATATACACTACCAAATGTAAAATAGATAGCTAGTGGGAAGCAGCTGCATAGCACAGGGTGATCAGCTCAGTGCTTTGTGACCACCTAGAGGGGTGGGATAAAGAGGGTGGGAGGGAGACACAAGAGGGAGGGGATATGGGGATATATGTATACGTATAGCTGATTCACTTTGTTATACAGCAGAAACTAACACACCATTGTAAAGCAATTATACTCCAATAAAGATGTTAAAGGAAAAAATAATAATAAAATTTAAAAGGCAAACCCACTTCCTGAAGTAAGATGGGGTAGAGAGGGAAAAGGCAAGGGCGTGTTGTCAGATCATCAATGAGGCAATCTTCCCCACTCAAAACTCAACAGCTAAAACCTAATATGTTTTGTGGGAGAAGGTGCTGCAGATGAGGATTTTTAAATCCCAGGACAGAAGCAGAATGGCTCAAAGCATGCAAGGCCGCCATGCATGTTTTTACTGTCAGTCCGATTCTCTAAGAGTGAAAGCTGCATCCTCGGGGAATAGAGCTGCGACCTGCACACTCACACCGGATCACTGCAGGGATGCGAACCCCACGCCTGCGGACTTCACGGATCTGACTAATTCTTTCCTCTGACTTCTTCCTCCTTCCTCCCAGGTTGCAGCCAGTCTCAAAGGAGGAGGGGACTAAATGCTCCTGAGCTCCTGTACCCACTGCAGGCACTGGCCCAGGGTGCTTCCTGAATATGATGTTAATCCATCCTGGCAATAACTGGGAAGTAGGAAGTGTGGTCCCCGAGGTTCTGATGCAAAAACGGAGCTCGAGAGACTGATTCACTCCTGGGGCACCCAGAGAGTGAGGGGCAGGCCAGGATTTGAATGCACATCTTCGGTTGCGTTTCCCCCAAAGAGTCCCTGAGGCAAGCACTGGGAAGCGGGTCATTTTATTTGGAAGGTGATTCCAGGAAGCAGGGGGGAGAGAGAGGAGAGGGTGAGACAGGAAAGGCCGAGGTGGCTGTTAAAGTGAGATGCAGTGAGTGGGTCCCTGCTGTGGGCGGCAGGCTCTCAAGCCACTTGGAAGCACGTGGGTGTGGGAACAGGGAGGTTGGGAATATCTTCAGGGACCCTGATGGGTAGACACTGTCACTGAGGGTGCCACTCTCCCTGTGTGCAGGGGCACAGGTGATGCAGGTGGAAGTCCTGGCTCCAGACAATGTCAGCAGGCTGGAGGGTGACAGCCCCAGCTGCTGGCAAAGTAAGGTGGGACATCCAAGTCACCTGCCACCCGGCTCTGTCTCCAGTGGCACATGTAGCCCATCCCCTCTGCTACCCACCGCCAAAGCCCCCTCATGTCACAAGCACACACAGCTCTTCCTGCTTCACCTGGACTGTGTCCAACCCTCCTTCCCAGCTGGTCACTCGCCCAATTCCAGCCCTCAGCATGTCAGAAGACCAAACTCTTATAAGGGTGTGGTTCTCCAAGAAGCATCCCACACCAGCAACAGCAGCATCGCCTGGAAACTTGCTGGATATGAAGACTCTCAGCCCACACCTGCATCAGCAGTCCTAGGAGAAAAGCCCTGGTGATTCTGATGCTTAAGTTTGAGAACCACCGATGTTGGCCTCAGGTTACCCATGTGACCTTACACTCAAAGGTAGCAGCCTAGAAACTTTTCTGAAGATTTGAACTTTTTTAATAAAAAGAAAAAGAGAATTCATTTGACCATGAAAGAAAAATATGTACTCAACATATTGTGCTACAAGAGAGGTTTTTAACCTGGGAGACCACAGATCTCTCCCCTGGCACCAAAGGTTTCTAGATAGAATGGAGAGGATTCTTGAGCATATATGGGGAGAAATTACATTTTTTTAAAGTTATTTATTTATTTTTGGCTGCACTGGGTCTTCGTTGCTGCACGCAGGCTTTCTCTAGTTGCGGTGAGCGGGGGCTACTCTGTTGCGGTGCACAGGCTTCTCATTGCGGTGGCTTCTCTTGTTGCAGAGCACCGACTCTAGGCACGCGGGCTTCAGTAGTTGTGGCACATGGGCTTAGTTGCTCTGCGGCATGTGGGATCTTTCTGGACCAGGGATTGAACCCGTGTTCCCTGCATTGGCAGACGACTTCTTAACCACTGCGCCACCAGGGAAGTCCTGAGAAATTACATCTTTATGTTCACTGAATTCTACCACAATTTAACATTTTGTTCAATATTTCCTTCCTTTCAACCGTGAATGTCAGTTGATAAACCAGAGTAGCATTGGTGGTTCCTGTGACTCTGTCACCAAAAACATCAAACTACGTGCAGTCCCCATCAGAGTTGTAAGTATCTCGACTATTCTGCTTATCACTACTTCAATCTTGTCATTTAATGTGTTAATAAAAAAAGCTCGAGGAAAACAGTTTCTCCCCTCACAGTACTTCTGACACTAATGTGCACGGTTTTTCTTCTAACAACCGTCATTCTCCCGACCTCAGCTGTAGGGGGTGTCTTAGAATTTAATTCAATTCTGACACTAACTACCCAGAATCAGCAAAGACCCCACAGTTAGGGAACCAGCCCCACAAGGATGTCTCCACTCCCAAGGTCATCACACCACCTGTACTTCTGACCAACCAGATGTAGATCTGAGGTTCCCACAACCCTTCCCAGGTTCCTTAACTTGTGGAAATAGCTCACAGGTCTCAGGGAGATGCTTACATTTGCTGGTTTATAATAAAGAATATGATAAAGGATACAGATGAACAGCTAGATGAAGAGGTACATAGGGCAAGGTCTGGAAGGGTCCCATGCTCAGGATCTTCTGTCCTTGTGAAGTTGGGGCGCATCACCCACACACACGTGGATGTGTTCATCAGCCCAGAAACTATCCAAACCCCACAGTTTAGGGATTTTTTTTTATGGAGGCTTCACCATGTAGGCATGATCCATCATTAACTCAATCTCCAGTCTCCCTTCCTGGAGGATGGAGGATGGAGCTGAAAGTCCCAAGCTTCTAATCATGTCTTTGTCTTTCTGGTGACCAGCCTCCATCCTGAAGCCATCCGGGAGCCCGCCCAGAGTCACCTCATTAGAACAAAATATGCTCCTATCACCCCAGAAATCCAAGGAATTCAGGAGGTCCATGTCAGGAACTGGGGTCAAAAACCCAATATTAGAACAAAAGATGCTCCCAGCATCCCTGTCACTCAGGAAGTTAAAAGGGTTTTGGAAGCTCTGTGCCAGAAACTGGGGGCAGAGACCAAACATATGTTTTTTATTCTACCGCAGATGCACACGTATTAAGAAAGAGAGAGGAGAGGGGAGGGGAGGCGGGAAGAGGGAAGAGGGAAGAGGGAAGGAAATACGGCAGCCCAGAGGCAGACTGCACCAAGCTGTCTTTTTAAAAGAGTCAGAGAAGGAGAAAAAGGAGGAGGAGGAGAAAAAAGACTCAGCTTAAAGCAAGGAAATACTGAACGTGTACACATGTATCTCAAGGCAACGTTCATGTATCAAGGGCCCGCACTGTTCTAGGCAGGATGCTAAGCACTAGGGTAAAAACTGCCCTTTTCTCAGGAAGCTCACTTTAAAATCAACTCATCATAACAAAATTTTTCATCAAGCAAATGTCAATCAACCATCTACATGCAAGCACTACCAACGGTTATTAAATTAAAGGTGGGGTTCCAGGACTCAAAGAGCTTTCTGAAATGGTCAATCAGACAAGGTATGAAGCAATTCAAAATTACAGGAGGTCTCCGGTAATAAGTTCTCAGTGAGTGTCCTGACGAGGTGTTATGGGGCTCTGGGGAGGGAGGGGTCCCTGAGGGCTGGAGGGAACCAGAGGGCGACCTGGGCATTGGCAACTTGAGCGTCCTCTGTCCGGGGAACTCAAAGGTCAGAGGGAGTTAGTTGGACATCAAGTTTGGAGAAAGGTGATTACACTAGACCTTACCACCCTTCAGGGTGGCTGAAACAGAGGGTTTATGTAGGGGTCTGGGAGAGCTCAGAAGAGCATAGAAGTTTAAACTAGAACCAAGTTTGATAAGGTTTCAAATACCAGGCTAAGTCTAAAATTCTATCACCACCCAGATCTGTAAGCAGCAGGTGCTCCTTTTCACACCGAGATGCCATCAACACAGAATCAAAAACCGATAAAGGCATTCTCAATCCCCATGCTCTGTGAATATTTAATGCATTTTTTAAAGTACTACCAAAGGCAGTGACCATCAGTCTTATTTTCTTTATTCTTTCCTCCTTCCCCCCACTTATCCGATTATCTGAAAAAATTAGGCTGTCAGGGTGACCCTCTATTAGATGGAAGGGCAATTCCCTGGCAGTCATAAGCTTAGGATGCCCCCTAGTGGTCTCATGAAATATATTCACTTAAGAATCTTTTAAAAGGGATTTTCAGTGCAGGCTGCACAGAGGAATTAGCTAGGGGGCCTCAAAACCTCCTGCTGCTGGGCCCCACCCTTAGAGACTGAGATTTAAACCATCTGCAGCATGGACTGGGCCTCAGAATTTTTAAACATTGCCCATATTTATGAGAATTCTTGAAATTAGCTCAAATTATCCCTTCAACTCTGTTGTTCTTAAAGTTATTTGTCTGTCCCAGGTCTTTTGCATTTCTGTATGAATTTTAAAATCAGATTATCAATTTTTACTCCTAAAAATGCCTGCTGGGATTTTGATCAGTATTGCATTGACTCTGTACATCAATTTGGGGAGAATGAACACCTTAACACCCTTGAACCTTGTGACCCACGGACACGCACCCGGCTCCTTTAATTTCTCTCGGCACTGCTTTGTAATTTTCGGCATACAGATCCCGGAAGACTGGATCCCTCACACACACACAGCTGATGCAAATGTAAAAGGTTACAACCACTTTGGAAAAGTTTGGCAATCTCCTAAAAAATTAAACCTAAATCTTGCACATGACCCAGCCATTCTGCTGCCAGGCATCTCCCAGAAGAAATGAAAGCATGTGTCCCATAAAGACTTGAACAGGAATGTTCCAGCACCTTCATCTGTAAGTGCTCTACTGCTCTTATTGCTTTTCCTCCCATTCACTGCCACCTCCCAAATAAACCACTCTCGTGAAAACTCTTGAATCGAGGTCTGTTCGTGGGATCCCAATTTAATAGAAGCTGCAAGCTAAAATAATAATGAGGTAGAAAAACTGTCATCAGTTACTTAGCCACAAGAGCTTCTCTTGTTTTGTTTTGTTTTGTTTTTCTGAATATAACTTGATATATACCAGGATGAATGGTGACACCTTAAAGGAGGGGGTCCTTCCTGGGACCAAGCCACAGAAGGGAAGGCAAAAGCAGCCTTCCTTCCTAAAGAAGGAAAAGTCCTTACGATTCAGGAAGACAAGGGAGAGATGAGAGCAAAGGAAGGATGGGGAGAAAAGAGCAAGCAAGGTGGAGGTGGCTGGGACCAGGTGAGGGGGGATCTGGCAAAGGAAAATGGTAAAGCTTACGACTCCATGGCAACGTGATTTCTATCGATGTCCTCCTGTGAACTCACCTAAAGTGTCCCACAAGTGCACAGTGATCACCAGTGCTTTGAGCGGGCGGGCTTCTGGTAAAACACAAAGAAGGTACTGAGGTTCATACATCATGGGACAGAACAGAACCGGGAGGAAGGGAAGCCAGAGCCCAGAGGCTGAGAAGACTCCAGAAACTGAAGCCCCCAGAAATTCTCAGTCCAATAGATTTGGTTGGATATCAACCAACTCTGGCATTGATGGTCAAGTTAGTCTACCTGGCTCTCTGGAAGGCAGGGTAGAAAGGACTGTGATAAGTGAGTTACCCCAGGAAATTATACTCTCTTTTATACATGCCAGATATAGATGGGGTTCCTCTTCTGCAGATGAAGAAAGAGCCACTGCCTTTTCTCATCTGGTGGTAGGTGGAGGGCAGTGAGTGTGAGTCATCCAGAGCACGGCCAGGGGGTGTTAAGTCAGCACAAGGCACAGGGATTCCCTTGAGGAAGGCAGAGGAATGAAAGTCAGGAGGAACAAAGAAGTGAGCCTGCACCAGCACAGAAAGGGGGATTCAGACGCAGAACAGGAAACAGAGAAAAAAGGTCAGTAAAGGATGTGGCTCTGCTCCAGAACTGAAGCTCAGTACAGTAATATCCTCACATTTCACTGTTTAGAGCAACTGTAAGTTAGAAGGGATGGATGATCTCTGAATGCACTGACATCAGTACATGGAGGGGAAACATCAACATTTTAGAGCATTGCTCATGGGGCTGGATGATTAGAAATGGAGACCTTACAGAGTTTAGCCTACAATAATCACAATTACATTCCAGGTGGTACGCATTACATCTTTGGAATGATGTGGCTTTTTCAGAACAAATTTCCCAAGGAACACACTGCATGAATACATACTCTATCATATACTTTTTCATGATACTAGGAAATTGGCATTTCTATGTATATGATAGCTACAGAATTGTGAGTTATCGTGCAGAGAACCGCTTCTGTAAATTTAGTGAGAGAAATTGAGTTTGCAGACAGTGAAGGATAAAGCCAGGGCCAAGTCTCACAGTAACTTGATGTTCACAATAAGAAATCGTTCTCTTGGTGCAAAGAGTGGCCAGAGAAGTAGAAGAGTTTCCTTCAGGGAAAAGTCTGATCTCGTTTAACAGCTGGGAATCCAGAGATGCTTTCCAGCCTCAAGGTCGGGTGCAAATGGGCCAGCACTCACTAATGGAGGTGCTGCCACTAAATTGTGCTTGTTTCCTCCCTGCAGGTTTGGGACCATCCTCGAAGCCTTAAATTTAAGCCAGGGCTGGGGAGCGTGCACTGTATGTTCGTGGCGCCACCTCCTGGTGACATGTGGTATTGAATTGCACACTAAAACCGTAGTTCTCAAGGTTTTTGTTCATAGGACCCCTTTACACCCCCAAATTATTGAAGATACATAATGAGACTCAATATTTATAGTATTATAAATTGAAAACAAAAAATGTTAATATTTCTTTATGTATTAAAATAGCAATAATAAAGGCATTATATACTAACATAAATAACATATTTTTATGAAAAGTATCATTGTTTTCCAAACCAGAAAATTGGTGAGAATGATTGCCTTGTTTTAAATTGTTGCATATCTAGTATAGAACTTAATAAAAGCCATCTGGATTCTCACATCCACTTCTACATTCAATCTATTTCGAGACATTGCTCTGGTTGAAGTACATGAAGAAACCCACCCTCACAGACACACAGGCTTTTCAAATAATCGTGTATGTTCTTCTCTGATGCTACATTGAAATTTGACAAGTGACAGTTCTTAAAGTTTAGTTGCTCTGTGAAATCTGAAAACACATCAGTGAACTTCTCCTTCTCTGTTACATGAAAATCTGTTGGTCTCTATTGCACTTTGAATGGATCTTTAGCCGTGCATGGCTTTGTAACATTATCCCTGGACCATTTGGAAAGCACTGGCTGCTCAGTTATGTAGACCTCCCAGGTTTTAACATATTCCATTACATCCTACAATAGGAAAAAATGTATTTAGTAATTTCACCACCAATGTCATCAGAAAAGTCTTTAGTGCCCACTTCGGCAGCACATATACTAAAACTGGAACGACACAGATAAGGTTAGCATGGCCCCTGTGCAAGGATGACACGCAAATTCGTGAAGCGTTCCATATTTTTCTGCCACTCTCAACTCCCCAGACATTGTTCTACGCTACTTATCAAGTTCCACTGTACATCACGGTTACTCAGTCCTCATGTTTACATAATGTGTAGTACGTACCTCCCCTCTTAGATTATAAACTCCTCAAAAACAATGACCTTACTCATTTCTTCTTCTCCTCACAGCAAACTGCAAATGTCTGTTCAATGTATTTAGAAAGGGCTTACAATTCTTTAAATTACTGTTATCAACATTCATCCAATAAAAGACTAGAACATCAAAAAAAGAAAGTCTTTAAGTTGAGAAAATGTCAAGCCCACTGTGGTGGATACACGTTTCCCAAAATTTTAACTTTTGCTTTGAAGTTCAAATTGTGTCACTGGCAACAATTACCAAGTGGTTTTCCTTGCAATGACAGATTTATTTTGTGCATTTTTGGCGGGGGGGGTACAAGGGCCTCTCACTGTTGTGACCTCTCCCGTTGTGGAGCACAGGCTCCGGACGCGCAGGCTCAGCGGCCATGGCTCACAGGCCTAGCCACTCCGCGGTATGTGAGATCTTCCCGGACCGGGGCACGAACCTGTATCCCCTGCATCAGCAGGCGGACTCTCAACCACTGCGCCACCTGGGAAGCCCCCATTTTGTGCATTTTTGAGAAAATATCTGCCAATACCCAAATCTGAATAACCTTGCTTTATCTGTCAGTTGTTACTTAGAGTAAAAATGACGTTTCATGAAAAAGTAACTAGTTCATCTCACAACTCAACAACCTTACAAGTGTTTTTCCTCTAGACAAACAGTCTGCCATGCAGAAGTGCTTTATGCCTACCTCTCATTTCATCATGCAGAAAACTTTAAAGACATTTATTTAAGAGTAAATAATAAAATTAATAGTTTCTGCTTCTTCAAGGTCATTCTTCAGTGAAACTGGCTTTTTTAAACCTGATCAAGACATTTAAATGTGAATCCCTGACACTCTTTATTGTTCTGTCCTTTAGAGTTTGGTGTAAGAACAGAAGCCACTCTGCATATTTTAGGCAGGAAGGGGTTTAATATAGGGTCTTAGGTGCTTACACAGTCACTGTGGATCCTAACGGAGCAGTTCTAGGCTGGACTTCCAGGACCTTGGTTGTCAGAACACTGTAGATCTGACCCACAAGAAGAACTACCTCCTCGGAGACCACCCCTGGAGTTCTCCCCAAATCAACAAGCCACTGGTGTTTCTACCCTGAGAACCTACGAGAAAGTATACTGGGGAGGTGCTGCAGAGCCCCCTGGCTTACCAGCAGAGTGTATGGGAAGACGGCCTTCACCGAGCTCCTAGGATCCGGATATCATGTGAGTCAATCCAATTTGCAGAACCTAATTTTCATCCTTTACCTCCAACAGCAAAGAAGCCTGGAAAATACAGTGTCTGTCTGTCTAACCTCTCAAACTTAGAAGAAAGGTGAAATGAAGATTGCATGAGGCAATTCTGTTTTGGACCTAGTCAACAGGAATTTGTTCACAAAGCCAGTGATAACAAATGGCAGATAGCTTACTTTCTCTGCAAGTGATGGGAAATCCTCCTAGATACGATATAGATTTCTCTTTTGCACTTTTACCCATTGATTGTGAGCAAACATGCCAACTGCCTGCTGTGAGCCCAGACGGAATGGCAGGGGGTATGAGGGGTAGGTGGAGGGGTCAGAGGCAGAGAATCTGCCTTGTCCTTAACCAGAACCCAACACCTTTCTGTGGGCATCCCTGGGAGGTCACAGTAGGGGTACTGTGGAATGTTCTAACACCTCAGTTAAAACACTCTCCTTAGAGTGCACTTAGTAATATTTCTTTTAAGCCAATAATTCTCAAAACTTGCTATTGTGTTTGAAATGTGGGTTAAAATACAGACAGTCCTGAGCTGTATTGCCAGAGACTTTAATTCAGTTTGTTTAAGATAGAATCTAAATTTCTTTTTAATCTTTTAAAAAATATTTTGTCTTCCTCCCTTCTTTCCTCCCTCCTTCCCTTCCTCCCTCCCTCTTTCCTTCCTTGATTCCTTCATTAACAGTTTATCTCGGGAGATTTTGATGCAGTTGTTCTACTGATCACAGTGTGAGGAACAGTTTTGAGCCATCGGGTCCTGATCCTACCAATCCAGACCTGCCTATTTCAGGAGACAATTTCTGCAGGTGAAAGAAAGTCAGCTCTCACTTTGATCGGTTAGCTCTCCCCTGGGTAGAGGGACACAGCAAGGCTGAGCAATTGTGATTTCCTCCCTTGCTTTTACGTTAAGGAAGTCATTCCCCACCCAAATTCAGCTAAATCCATCTACTAGTTTATCAAAAACTATTACTTTTTTCTTTTCTTTTGTTTCCATTTGTTCCTTTTTGCTGGATTTTATTTGAGCATATAATGTAAATCAAGGATCTACCTTTTCCCCCTATCCTATATCATCACTGATTTGTGATATTTCCTGTATCCTATTTTCAAAGTTGTTTTATTTTTTTTAATTTTAGGGTCTCTTTCAGGACTCATTATTTTGTTTGATATATTTTTTAGGTTTTTGACCAGTGTCACATGGCTTTAATTCTTGTAGCTCTCCAGTTTATTTTTATATTAGGAGAAACACTTTATTCTCCTTGTTCTTCCTCTTTAAAAACTTTCTGGCTATTTTCACCAATTACTTTTATTTTTCTTCCAGATGAACTTGAGGAATAAATCTGTATTGATTTTTCCTTCCCTTTATTTATTCTTTTAAACTGGCCAAATAGGCTTCTCACACTCCTCATTTATTTTTTCTTACCTTTCAGCAATCTTTCTTTCCTTCTCCCATACTTAGAATTAACCACTCATGACATACATAATAAACGGATTCCTTCTTTTGTCTTTAAGACTGTCTTCAATAGTCATATTTTCTCAAAAAGCAGTGACTTTCACGCCTCTCAACCACTCTAAACCACACGGGTTTGTGCCCCCGTCCGGGAAGATCCCACATGCCGCGGAGCGGCTGGGCCTGTGAGCCATGGCCGCTGAGCCTGCGCGTCCGGAGCCTGTGCTCCGCAACGGGAGAGGCCACAACAGTGAGAGGCCCGCGTACCGCCAAAAAAAAAAAAAAAAAAACCTCAATCCTTAAAGTTTAAAAAAATCAGTTTTTGAAAACTGTACTTATCTCTTCCTTATCCTCTAAAAACAAAGGTTATTCTTTTTACTTCAGTACAACGACAAATGCTAAAATTATCTTCATAACACCATTTAAATCATGCCTTTCTCTGCCTCATACTGACACAGCTTAAATATTCAAACACAGCTTTCTTTGCTGTAAGCACAAATCACCAGACCTTCCCCATCACTCTACAATCCATAAGTCACCAATCAGCTAAGCGAATTTTAAGAAAACACACGGAAAGTTGCCCAGATTGCCCTGGGCCATCAATACTGTCTATGCAGATACCTAAGTAATATACAGAGACGTCGTGGTGCACTTTGGAGTGTTTTTCCAGTTCCCACTGTCTGCTCTGTTTATGCCTGCAAAACTATAACCACCAGCACCACCTGTATAGTGGTAGATGTTTGGGTTCAGGTTTATCAATAAAGCCAAACTGAGCCAATGAGATAGTTTCTCTTGTAAGAATTTGGAACTGAAATGCAGAGATGTCACGAATCCCCATGGGAGATTTGATCATAGGGTGTGTAAATTCTGAAGCTCTGACATTTTCACCATTAGCCATGAACACTGCGAGTCAGAACAGAATGTCTGCAGAGAAATAATGATGAAGCAGACAGGCTGAGAACAGGGATAAGGGTGAGGGAGGAGAATTAGAGAAAGTGGAAGTTAGTTGGCTTGCCCTGAAATGCTTCCAGCTCCTGGCCTGCACTTCCTGAAAGCCATGGATTTCATTTACTCTTGTATCTTCTACAGGTATTTTCTTTGTGAAATACTCCTTGGGAGTATTCCCTCCTCTTCAGTTTTAAAAGAGTTTGAGAAGGACTGGCATTAATTCTTCTTTAAGTGTTTGGTAGAATCAAAACAGATGGCTCAGTGAAATCATCTGATCCTGAGTTTCTCTTTGTTGGGAAATTTTTTAAATTACTGATTCAATCTCCTTACTCATTATCAGTGTGTTCCAATTTTCTCTTTCATGATTCAGCCTTGATAGGTTGTTTGTTTCTAGGAATCGACCCATTTCTTCCAGGTTGTCCAGTTTTGTGGCATATAATTATTCACGGTTGTCTCTTATGATTCTTTGCATTTCTGTGGTAGCAGTGGTAATGTCTCCACTTTCATTTATGATTTCATTTATTTGTCTTCTCTATTTTTTCTTAGTCTAGTTAAAGGGTTGTCTTTTTCTATCTTTTCCAAAACCAGCTCTTAAAAAAAAAAAAACCAGCTCTTAGTTTCATCAATCTCTTCTGTTTTTCTGGTCTCTAGTTCATTTATTTCTGCTCTGATATTTGTTATTTTCTGCTTTCTGCTAACTTTGGGCTTAATTTGTTCTTCTTTTTCTAGTTCCTTGAGATGTAAAGTTAGGTTGTTTGAGATCTTACTTTTTACTTTATTTATACATTTACTGCTGTAAATTCCCCTCTTAGAACCAAATTTTTAGCATCCCATAGGTTTGATATGTTCTGTTTCCTTTTACACTGGTTTCAAGATTTTTTTTTTCAAATTTCCCTTTTGATTTCTTCTTTGACCCATTGGTTGTTCAGAAGTGTGTTTTTGAATTTTCACATATTTGTGAATTTTCCAGCTTTCCTCCTTTTACTGATTTCCAGTTCCATACCACTGTAGCCAGAAAAAAATATTTGGTATAATTTCAATTTTCTTAAAATGGCTAAGACCTGTTTTGTGACCTGTCGTATGATCTAACCTAGAAAATGTTCCGTGTGCTTTTGAGAACAAAGTGTATGTTGCTACTGTTGGATGGAACGCGCCATATATGTCTGTTAGGCCCATGTGGTCTAAAGTATGGTTCAAGCAAGTGGGGGCTACTCTTCATTGCAGTTCGCAGGCTTCTCATTGCGGTGGCCTCCCTTGTTGCAGAGCCCAGGCTCTAGGCGCACGGGTTTCAGTAGTTGTGGTGCATGGGCTCAGTAGTTGTGGCTCGTGGGCTCTAGAGCACAGGCTCAGTAGTTGTGGAGCACGGGCTTAGTTGCTCCACGGCATGTGGGATCTTCCCAGACCAGGGCTCAAACCCGTGTCCCCTGCATTGGCAGGCGGATTCTCAACCACTGAGCCACCAGGGAAGCCCCAAAACTCTCTTTTAAATGGCAGTTGTCTCCTGATCTGCTGGCCTACTGACCTCTAATTTTCTACTAAACGTTCTATTTTAAACCAGCCTACGAGGCACTTTGCAGACACAGAGTAAACATATGAAGAACAAATGAACTATATACCTTTTTACAATATCATCAAGTTTAATAATTTAATATGTATTAGAATTCCTTTTCCCATAAAATCACAGGCTCCATCCGGGTGGAGGGCATATAAAAATCACATGGACAGGACCAGACACTTGTGAGGTCCTAACTATCTGTCTCCCCAAACTGAGGGCTCAGGCCCAGGCTTGACCAAGTCCCAGTATCTGCCTTCACACTGTGAGTGGAATTTGGGTGGTTTTTCAAATTAAGGTTTTACACTTGTCAGCTTAGCAGGGAAGCTGTCGGTTCCAAACTCATCTTTCCAGCAATAATCAAGTTACACCACACATGAGACGGCCTGTTCCCTGAGCTATTTGATTAGAATCTACAGATATTAGCAGGAAAACAGTCAATGCAGCATATTTCAAAACAAGCTGCATCTCTGAGAGAGAGTGAGGGTGGTGCCCCAGGAAGATATCAGCTCCAGACTCGTTTAGTCGGGAGCATTGATCTTCACGCAGTAGTTTCCAGAAAAGCACCCGGAGAGTGGGATGGAGCTGAGCTTGGCTGTCACTCATGGAATGGAGGGCTGGAAACGTCAGACACCTGTGGTCCTGGGAGCAGTCAGACCCAAGGGAACCACAAGAAATGTCCCCTCCAGGTCCGCTGTCCTGCTTAGGATAAGGCTCAGTGGCTGCAACAAAGGGCCCCAAAGCCGAGTGGCAAACGGATTGGCATCCCTCACGCTGGGTCTGGAGGCAGACAGTCCAGGGCTGGACCAGGAAGGCCCTGTCCCTGATGCCCTGTCATCCCAGAGGAGTTGGACCAACTGACCCCAGAACCCGCGGGAGGGGCGGGTCCCCAACACCTTGATCTAGGGCTCCAGGCCTGAGAGTAAACATCCCCTGTTCCAACCCCTGCCCCCCATCTGGTGTGCAGTGACAGAGGCACAGGAAATCCACACCCAGCCTGGGGGGGGGGGAGGGGGGCACTGTGCTTGTTGACACCCAGGACCGTCACTGGCCCCTCCCCTCTGGGCATGACCCCCACTCCTCCTCAGAGAGGGACCCAGGGCTCCCAGCCCACATGTCCCTGTAACGGCGACCTTCCCCCCGCCACCCCTGGGGCATCTCAGGCCCCAGAAAGGAGCCACAGCGGCATGGTGACCACGGCGAGTGGCTGCAGGCCACCCCACCCCATCCTGAGACCTGAGCATGGTCATCTGAGAAGTGACCCACCAGCGCCCCTGACCCAGGCTCCCCGTTTCACAGGGCAGGTGCTCGTGCCGAGTTCCTGGAGGGGGATGTCGAGCAGGGGTGACTGAGGCCTGTGAATTTGGGGGCCAGAGAGATCTTCCCCAGGAGCCCAGGCACAGCTAGGCCAGGACGAATCCATCCCTCCCCTCCCGTACCCCATGGAGTGAGGATGAAGCCCCAGTGACCCCCAAGAAGAGACATGACACCCAGAGGGCTAGAGCATCCACAGAGCAGGGACTAGTGTCCGCCTCATTCCCCCAGAGAGAACGATGTCTTCACCGGGGCCACCAGGCTGGCCCATGTCCCCACAAACATCCAGCCTCAGTGAACCAGACAGACAGAAAACTCTCTTCCAGGGTCCCCTGTGTTTATAGGCCCAGGCTCGGGGGAGGCTGGCTGGCCCGAGGGAGGACGGACGTGCTCCAGCGCCGGACACTCACTGCCTGCCCCCTGCCCACTGCCTGCCCCTCTCCTGCGCCCTGTGGTCTCACCCCTCAGGAACTCCCCTCTCCAGGCTCCCAGCACCCACATTTCCCACCTCAGCCCCATCACTCTCCAATTCAATTTGCCTGTTTCCCCACCGGGTGAAAAGGAGGGTGAATGCCCGGCACCGGCACCGGTGTTTCCAGCAGTGTAGATGGGGCCTCCCTTCTCTTCCCGGCTGGGGTCTGGCCAGACACCAGGTGGTTTCCGGCTGTCCGCACAGGACAGGCACCAAACAGCAGGGAGCAGCCCTGATACCCGCGCCTGCAGCGCCGCCTGCTGGTCTCTCCGTCCTCCCGTCGGGCACAGTCTTCACCTTCCCCGCTGCCTCGGATGGTCCGTCTCCTCACTGTCCAGCCATCAGCCCCTTCTCCCCACCGCCATCACCCCCAGCTCCACACCCCTCGTCCAGCCTCAGGGATGACCCAGGACCCTCCCTGGGCTCCCCCGCCTGCCCACCCATGGTCGCTGTCCTCAATCCACCTGTGCAGACAGGTGAGCGTTCCCTCCAGTGGCCCCCAAACACTTCATCCAACATCCTCCCCGAGGTCGGCCCCATGTTCCGTCGGATGTTCCACCGTCACCAAGCCCCCAGCTCCATGGCAAGGGCAGGTATCAGGCCTGCTGCATGCACTGCTGTGTGCCCTGCTCTATACACAGGCATGACCCTGCCCCAGGACGCAGGAAAGGTGGCCCTACCGCGGGATGCGGGGAGGTGGGACTGACCACAGGGAGCCCTGGCCGTGCTCGCACCCTCCCGGGGAAGACACTTCAGTGCCCTGGAATGACCGGGAGGTTGGCCAGCACCGCCCCCACCCAACCTCACTGTCACCACAAGAAACAAAAGATGCCTCTGTGCAGAAAGACAGAACATCAGCAGCCTGATGCTGTCCTGAGCAAGGCTGGGAACTGGGCTGCTGGAGTGGGTTGAATGGGGGGCCCCCAAAAGTTACGTCCATGTCATGCCCCCCAGAATCTGAGAATGGAACCTTATTTGGAAGCAGGGTCTTTGCAGGTACAATTAGTTACGGATCTGGAGATGAGGTCATCCTGGATTAGGGTGGCCCTAAATCAATGACAGTGTCCTTCTAAGAGACAAGAGGAGAGACAGAGAGGAGACAGCAGGTGAAGCTGGAGGCAGAGATGGGAGAGATGTGGTCACAAGCCCAGGGATGCCTGGAGCCCCCAGAAGCTGGAAGACGCAGGAAGGACCTTCCCCTGGAGCCTCCGGAGGGAGCGCGGCACTGGGACACCTTGATGTGAGATGTCTGGTCTCCAGCACTGAGAGGACAGGTTTCTGTTGTTCTGAGCCTCCGCTTGTGGCCGTTTGTCACAGCTGCCCCAGGAAGCTAATGCAGCTGGTGAGCAGCTCCCCGCCCAGATCTAAACCCTCCCTCCTCCCGTTAGAGGCAGCCCCCTGCACCTGTGCTGTCTGCACAAACCATGTGGTTCACACCGAACCCCGGCTCCCCTTCTGGGCACTGGCATTTCGGAGGGTGAGGGCAGACAACACCACGTGACCAGGCCCCAGCCGGGTGCCAAGTCTCTAATGAGCTTCCCCAGGGGGACGGGGGTGGGGGTAACTGTCATGGTTCTGCCCTTCCTCACTGGGGGAAGAGACACCCCAGAGACCCTCGAGGGAAGGAGGGGGCACGAAGGGTCATGACGTGTCTGGAGCAGGGGCCCTCCCACCCGTGCATCCCTACTGTGCACCGTGACCCATCTCAGCCGTGAGCACACAAACGTGTGCTGAGTCCTGTTAGCCTCCCAGCAAGTCGCTGAAGGTGAGGGCAGCCCTGCAGACCCCACCCCTTTCCTCCACGTCTGGTAGGTGGAAGACCCACTTCTTGCCATTCCAGAAGCGGTTCTGGAGCTGCTCTGGGAGTGGTTCTGGGGTTTTGCAGGCTGAGCCCCTGTTGCTATGCCCCCACTTCCCCACAGTAACATCCAGAACAAGCTGTTTGCTCTGTTGCCTGAATGCCCCCCCACCCAATATTCTCGGGAAAGAATTGGAGAGGACGCTCATTCACATGCCCCTTGCAGCACACAGGGCTCTCATGGGCAGGCACCCAGCAGCCCATGGGGCTCGCGTGGGAAGACCCCTCTCAAGGCACAGGGCCCAACTTTGCAGACCCCCCGACAGGCTCAGCACACAGGAACCGTGCACATAGCCCTCGTTGCAGAGTATCCCCAGCCCACCTGTTGGTCAGAGCAGGATGTGAACTAACAAACAGCAGCTCCTGGATAGGTCTGTGACCCTGGGCTTCACTCACGCGCCTCCCTCCACCGGGTCTTCCAGAGGCTTCCACTGCCTCTGGGGCACTGGGCTCCTGTCTCCACCCACCACCCCTCCTCTCCCCGACTCCTGGGTTCTTCTCAGTAGGAGAGGGTCTTCTTGAAATTGTCTCCCACTCGTGGGCCAGATAAAATGATTAGAAAACAAGGAGGTTGACAGCCCCATGTCCATCCTGACCCTCAAGACACCTGTTCCTTGGACTTGGCCAGTGCAGCAAGACCCATTTTCTGCAGTTACAAGCCCCTGATGGGCGAGGATTGGCTGACCTGGGCAGCCTCCCCCGGCAAGCCAGCCGTCCCCAGGTGTGCCTGGATTGAGCTCTGTATAGACACCCTCTCCGGGCAGGAAGAGCACCGCAGCTGTACCTGAAGCCATGCTCTCTGCCCTATCAGCTACCGCGGGGCTGGGCTTGTGGGAGGGAGGGAGGGGCCGCGGCCTTGTGGCCGGCCCGGTCTGAGTGGGGCTCTGCTGGACCTTCCACAGGAGTTGCTGGGCTGCTACCTGCTAAGGAAGAGGATGTGTCGCCCATACCTGCCATTGGAAGTTCTCCCCAGGCAGAGGTGAGGAAGCATGAAAAAAGGCAGTGGGGGTCAGGAGAGGAGGGATAGCTCAGGTAGGTAAATGGAAAGCTCCCAGGAGAGCACCCGGGGCCAGGACCATCCTGCCTGGCCTGCGGGAGCCAACTCAGCAAGCGTGCTGCCACTGGCGCGCTGCAAGCCCTTTCCTCCAGCCTGTAAGGTCCTTGCACATACTTAGGTTTGCTTCCCTGCGAAGGGTGGATAAAGTCCAGGAGCAGCTGGCCTGGGGGTCAGCTGAGGTTTACTCAGAGACGCCGCCGCACCAGCTTTCCAATGAGGACGCTCCTTGGGGTGGGGGGAGCTGCTGGCTGCTTGAGAGAAAACTGCCCACCTCTGACCAGCTTGAGACTTGTTCATCGGTGAAGCAAGTGTCCTGATAGGCTTTTCATCTGTGTACCTGGCGGGTTCTTAATTAGCAGCGGGGATGGTGACATCAAAGGTCCTGAATCAAGACTGAAATACTTACCCCACACGCGTACAGGTGTAAGAACCTGGGGAGGCCGTGTGCAGCCGGCACCCTTGGGGATGGGTTTCCGACTTGACCCCCAATATTCTGGTGTGCATCCACTGCTTTAGGGTTTCTGGGGGCCCAGTGCTGACTCTAAGGGTTCCGCAGTCCAGCCTCTGTCTGCCTTTAGTGAGACCCCACTTCCAGGATCCTACAGAGCAGGGTCTGTGTGACTGTTCTGTGGCTTCTCTAACAAATGACCGCAAGCTGGGTGGTTTAAAACAACAGGAATTCATCCTCCCCCAGTCCTGGAGACCAGACACCTGAGATCAAGATGTCTCAGGACTGAGGTCCCTCCAGAGGTTCCAGGGGAGGATATTTCCTGCCTTTTCCAGCTTCTGGGGGCTCCAGGCGTCCCCAGGCTTGTGGCTGCATCCTTCCCGTCTCTGCCTCCATCTTCACGTGGCTTCTCCTCTGTGTCTGGGTCTCTCCTCTTCTGTCTCTTATAAGGATGCTGTCACTGGCTTTAGGGCCACTCTAACCCAAGATGACCTCATCTCGAGATCCTTAACTACATCTGCAAAGACCCTTTCCCCAAATATGGTCCTGTTAACGTGTTCTGGGGGGACACATCTTTTGGGGCCACCATTCAACCCATTGTCTGTGTATGAAACAACCCACTCATTTTAGGAGATTACCAAGGTCCTGTATAGACTGGCACAGACAGCAGCCATGTGGGTGGGGGTCTGGGGAGAATGAGGACCCAGGAAGCACCTGGAAAGGATCAAGGCCTGGTGAGCTCTTCCATGTGGGGCTGTGAAAACAGCCACTCCACTCTGTCCGTGGAAAGGAGCCCAGTGCAAGTGCAGAAGTGGTTACCTTGCAAAGCTGGCTCTTCTGGGATTTCATCATCAATAGCATCATGTAACCAATAACTACGGGCTTGGAGGAAACGCTTTCTGGTGTGTGATGACGGCACTGTCACTTTAGTCTCAGCAAGCCTAGAATAGGAATGTTTGAAGGAGAAGAGTTTGGGAGATTGTGAAGCTTGGTTGTCAAGGAAACCGAGCAGGTTTGCCAAGGTTGTCAAGGAAACTGCTTTGAAGCACCATCACCTGAGTGGTGGTCTCAGCATGAGCTGTGGTTTGAGAAAAGTGTGATGAGATTAAGCCTTACTTTCTGTAACAGCTGGGGAGGGATTTGTAAAGCACCTTGGCTTTTAGGGCAAATGTTCGTTGCTGGAACAAAGGGTCTCCTCGGATGGGTTGAGGCTCAAGGTGTCTCTGTCCCCCTTCATGCAAGAGTCCAGGGCAGGCGCGTGTCAGGGCCCAGGCTCTGTCCCCCTTGCTTCTCCTCCCTGCTTCCAGGTGGAGAGCTCCAACCAGCACGGTGGGGTGACCACGTGGGCACCAAGCCCTCCATCCTAGGATGCAGACTGGCCAAGGCCCTCACCCCCTCCACCACTTCCCCTTGGTAACAGGAGATACTGTGCCCCAGCTGCCAGGGGTGAGAAGGCTGGGAGGTGCAGGGGAGCCATGAGCAGATGAAAGGAAAATGGGTTCTGGTGGGCAGCTGGGCGGCTCTGCTGTGAGGGTCGCCCGGAGACCAGTACACAGTCCTGGGTGCTGTGAAATGTGATGACACATCAGCATGAGCTCTTCGATGCTTTGTGGTTCTGGAAATCCTATAGGAGGTGGTTCACAGCAGGTGAAGCTAATGCTCTCAGTGGAGGTGGTCAAGCCAAAGGTCTGCGGTTCAGACTGAAGGTGCCCATGTACACACAAGACAAAACCATCTCGTGTGAACGTAGTTCAGGCATGTTTAACGTGAATGCAGTTGTGTTATGCCTAAAATCTTCTATCTTGGGCCTCTCCTCGGGGACAACATCCTCAGTTCCTGAAATTCCTGTAACTCACGTACGGGGGAATGGAGAGGGGGCTCTGTCCATCTGAGACTTGAGTTACTACCCTATGTGTGAGTCTGCTCGGGGCTTCGCTAACAAATACCACAGACAGGGCAGCTTAAACAACAGACCAATCTCCCAGTCCTGGATGCTGTCTGAGATCAAGGTGTCTGCAGGCTGCTTTCTCCTGAGGCCTCTCGCCTTGGCATATAGACAGCCATCTCTTCTCCCCTTGTCCTCACATGGGCTCCCCCTGTGCCTAACTGTGTCCTAATCTCCTCTTGTAGGACATCAGTCCTATTGGATTAAGATCCAGCCTAGTGACTCCATTTTACCTTGATCACCTCTTTAAAAACTCCATCTTCGGGATTTCTCTGGTGGCGCAGTGGTTAAGAATCCGCCTGCCAATTCAGGGGACACCAGTTCAATCCCTGGTCCGGGAAGATCCTACATGCCGCGGAGCAACTAAGCCCGTGCACCACAACTACTGAGCCCACATGCCACAACTACTGCAGCCCGTGCGGCTAGAGCCCGTGCTCCGCAACAAGAGAAGCCACCGCAATGAGAAGCACGTGCACAGCAATGAAGAGTAGCCCCCACTTGCCGCAACTAGAGAAAGCGCACGTGCAGCAACAGACACAACACAACCAAAAATAAATAAATAAAATAAATAATTTTTTTTAATTAAAAAATAAGATAAAATAAAAACTCCATCTTCAAATACAGCCACATCCTGAGGTCCTGAGGGTTAGGGATTCAGCATGTGAATCTGGGGGGACACAACTGAGCCCACACCATCCTGCTTAGGAACCACCATGTGCCTTGGTCCCTCCTTCCCTCAAGTCACACAGGCACCATGCAATGGCACAGGGAGAGGCCACTCCTGCAGTGTTTGTGTCCCAACTGGGGAACGCTTCTCTGCTCTCTTTGATCACGCAGCAGCAGTGCCAGCCCCCTCCTGAGGTGAGCAGTTCTGGGGTTTTGTGCCGTGTCGCCTGGCCTGATGAGGCACTCAGTGTCAGGGAACCCAGGAGCTAGCAGCTACTGGGGATCCCGGGGACTGTCAGGGCCTTAGCAGATGTCTCTCCCAGCAGATACCATAGCGAAAGTGGGGAAACACTTGGGGGATTACAGGTGTGAGTCAGTCACATTCATGTTTCAAAAAGACCACATTGGGGTGGGATGTGAGATGCACCCTGGGGGCGGGGAGCTTTGTCAGGGTGTGATAGAGGAATCAGGCCCAAGATTGGGCTTGGGCCAGGGCTGTGGGTGTAGAGGGGAATTAGCGTGGGGACTGGCCACAGACTCTGGAGGAGGAGCTGACAGTCTGGGGCACAAGGGCAGTGGGAGCCTGGAGACCCCAGTGTTGCCAAACCAAGCTTGGTTCCACATACCCATGCCTGGTAAAGCCAGTCTACTGACACCAGGCTGTGGTGAAGGAAAGTGCAGTGTTAATTGTAAAAGCGTCAATGCAAGGACAGGTGGCTTGTGCTCTAAAAACCCCGAACTCCCTGAAGGGTATCAGCAAAGCAATTTTATTTTTATTTTTTTTCAGCAAAGCAATTTTAAAGGCCAGGTGAAGGTATCAGCTGGTGCACAATTCTCTGGCTGATGGTGAGGTAACGACAGTTAACATTGTAAATTCTTAGGCACCAGTAGCTCTGGGGCTACGTGTTCATGACCATCAAGTAGTTAATTCCTTCCATTTGGTGGTGGGTTTAGCATCCATAAAACAACTCGGGAAGTGTGCATCAAATACTATTATCTAGGTACTTCAGAGAAGAGTTACAACAGAAGATATGGTAGAGGGGTCTGTCCCGGGAATGCCCCATAGGGTCCTGCTCGGTTACAGCAGGTGTCTGGGCTCAGCAACTAGGGGAGGTGGGTGCCTCCTGGGTGTGGGGAGCTGCAGGATGCCAGCCCTCTGAGGGGCCTGTTAGCTCCAGGGTAAGATGGGTATGCAATGGCTGGACAGAGGCGTCTGGCCTGGGAGAGGGGTCCAGGCTGGAAATGTCACTGGAACCATCGCAGGGAGGAAGAAGAAAGACCAGGCTGAAGCAGGTGGGTCATAGCAGATTATGTGCAGGTGACAGTGGTCCTGACAGAAGCAACTCAGAGCCAGAAAGGAGTGGCTGTCAGGGGCTCAGCTTCATTCTCTTGTTCCTTTGTAAAACTCCTATGACAGTTTGAAACACCGCCAGGAGACCTCTGGGCCCAGCGCTGCCATGGCTTCATCAAAGGGGCCCAGGTGGAAACCAGAAGCACTTCAGGCCCCGCTCATGTCCCCACTGGGAATGGGTCCCATCAGGGCACCGGGGCTCACAGACTTCAGTGAACCCCTTCCCTCAGGACTGGTCTTCCTCCTTGCTCTCACCTGCTGGTCAGTGGCCCAGGCACCCATATCCTGGCTGCACCCCCCGGCCCCCGGGACTGAGTAGTATGCCATTTTATATCTGTACAACATCTTCATTTTTCTGTCAGCGGACAATTTGGTGGTTTCTCTGTCTTGGTTATTGTAAACAATGCTGCCCTGAAAATAAGGGTGCACATGTCCTTTCGAATCATGATTTTCTCCGGCTCTAAGCCCAGGAGTGGGATTACCAGATCCAATGGGAACTCCATGTTTTGGTTTATAAGGAACCTCCATACTGGTCTCCACAGTGGCTGTACCAATTTGGATCCCCACTAACAGTGTAGGAGGATTCCCTTTTCCGCATGCCCTGTGCAGCATTTATTCTTTGTAGATATTTGTTGGCGATGGCCATTCTGACTGGTGGGAGGTGATACCTCACTGCACTTTTGATTTGCATTTCTTTAATAATTAGTGATGTTGGGTATCTTTTCATGTGCTTATTTTTTATACAGTGTGAGTAAAATTTACCTCTTGCAACTGGCTTCTTGGAAGTCATCCCTGTTTTGAATTCTTTTCCGATGATTTACCCCAGGGCATTTCTTGAGGGCAGGTGACATCTAGGGCCCTGCAGGCCTTGTGAAGATTGTGTCCATCAGCACTGGTTTTAAGGTTGTTGTTATGGGAAATGGCCACAAGTTGGCAACATTTCTTCATGGCCAACTCTGGTTACTCAGGCAACCAGAGCCTTAGGGAATGTCCTGTTCCTGGGTTTTCAGTTAGAGTGGAATGTGCCTGAAGAAACACCCAAGGCTTGTGTGACATTACTTCTTCCCCCGAATTCCTTGCCCACCGGACAAATCCCAACTCCTGTAACACCACTCTGCTGAGGGTGCTGTCATCCGTAGGTGGGGCGACCCTAAGGAAGGAGGCTGGAGGTGGGAGCCCACCACCAGGAGACATGGAGCCCAGGGCACTTTTCAAAGCTCTTCCAGCTCCAAGGCTCCACCATCCTTTGGATGAACTAGGCTTGCTTTCGCTGTAGGAGGGCCTGACTCGATCTGGAGATTGTGGGCTCATGCAGAGGAGGACAGACACACCAGGTCCCTCCAGGGGCCTCACTGGCTGGCACATCCTCCTCAGCTCACTCAGCCGCATGACAGTCCAGGCTTGGGACCCAAGCCTGCACAGGTTCCAGGGATGTTACATAAGCCCAGGTCACAAAGGACTGAGGGGAATAGAGTCAGCATCTTTTTCTTCTTTTTTTTTTTTTTAATGTTTATTTTGAATTGGAGTATATAGGTGATTTACAATGCTGTGGGTTTTTGTTTTTGTTTTTTTAAGGTGTACAGCCACTCGATTCACTTATACATAGACGTATATGAGTTCATTCTCGGGTTTTTTTCCCATGTCGGTTTTTATAGAGTGTTGACTAGGGTTCCTTGTGCTATACAGCGGGTCTTCATTGACTATTTTATAAATTGTAGTGTACATATGTTGATCTCAACCTGCTAATTTCTCCCTGCCCCCCCTTCCCTTTTGGCAGCCGTCAGTTTCTTTTGTAAGTCTGTGAGGTTGCTTCTGTTTGGTGAAGAAGTTCATTTGTATCCATTTTTAGATTCCACCTAGAAGTGATATCATATGATATTCATCTTCCCCTGTCTCACTTACCTCACTCAGTATGATCGTCTCTACTTCCATCCATGTGCCTGAAAATGGCATTATTTCATCCTTTTTATGGCAGAGTAATATTCCATTGTGCCTGTGTCGCACATCTTCAGTGTCTATTCATCTGTCCTTCTACACTTAGGTTGCTTTTACGTCTTAGCTATTGTACCTAGTGCTGCCATGATCATTGGGGTGCAGGGGTCTTTTAAAATTTTGGATTTCTCTGGATCTATGTCCAGGCGTGGGATTGCCAGGTCACATGCTAGTTCTATGTTTAGTTTCTTAAAGAAGCTGCATGCTGTTCTCCATAGTGGATGTACCGATTTACATTCCCACCGACAGCACAGGAGGGTTCCCTTCTCTCCACACCCTCTCCAGCATTTATTGTTGTAGATTTTTTGATGATGAGCATTCTGGCCGGTGTGAGGTGATCCCTCATTGGACTTTTGATCTGCATTTCTCTAATAATTAGTGGTGCTGAACATGTTTTCATGTGCTTTCTGGCCATCTGTATGCCTTCTTTGCAGAAATGTCCATTTAGCTCTTTGGCCCATTTTTTGATTGGGTTGTTTGTTTGTTTGTTTTTTGATACTGAGCTGCATGAGCTGTTTGTATGTTTTGGAGATGAATTCCTTGTGGGTATATTCATTTGCAAGTTTTTCTTCCCTACCTGAAATTTGTCTTTTTCTTTTATGGTTTTCTTTTGCTGTGCAAACACTCTGAAGGTTAATTAGGTTCCATTTCCTAATTTAATTTAAAGCAAATTTCCATTTGTTTATTTTTGTTTTATTTTTTGTTATTCTAAGATGTGGATCATTAGAGAACTTGCTGCAATTTATGTCAAAGCGTGTTCTGCCTATATTTTCCTCAAGAGTTTTATAGTATCCATCCTTATATTTAGATCTTTAATTTATTTGGAGTTTTTGTGTGTGTGTAAGGTGTTAGGGAGTATTCTACTTTCATTCTCTTTTTAATTCTTTAAGGAAGCTCCACACTATCTGCCACAGTTGCTGTTACCAACTTAGATTCCCAGCATCAGCGTAGGAGGGTTCCCTTTTCTCCACACGCTCTCCAGCATTTGTTTGTAGACTTTTTGACAAGGGCCATTCTGACATGTGTGAATGTGATTCCCCGTTGTAGTTTTGATTTGCATTTCTCTAATATTTAGAAATGTTGAAATCTTTTCATGTGATTTTTATTTTAAACAGTGTGAGTAAAACTTACCTCCTGAAACTGGCTCCTTGAATGTCTGCCCTGTTTTGAATTCTTTTTCAGTGACCTACCCCAGGATGTTTTTGGAAGACAGGTGTTTTCTACCCACAGTCCTACAGGCCTTGTGAATATTAAGTGCGCATCAGCACTGGTTGTAAAGTTGTTGTTACGGGAAATGGCCATAAGGCAGCAGCATATTTTCAGGCCCAACTTTTTTTTTTTTTTTTGTAATTTCATTTTTATTTTATTTGGCTTCTCTTGTTGCGGAGCATGGGCTCTAGGCATGTGGGCTTCAGTAGTCATGGCACGTGGGCTCAGTAGCTGTGACTCACGGGGGTCTAGAATGCAGGCTCAGTAGTTGTGGCACATGGGCTTAGTTGCTTCGCAACATGTGGGATCTTCCCGTACCAGGGCTCAAACCTGTGCCCCCTGCATTGGCAGGCAGATTCTCTACCACTGCGCCACCAGGGAAGCCCCCCAGTACATTTCTTGATGGTGGTGTCATTTACAGCCCTGCAGGCCTTGTGAACGTTAAGAGCCCACCCGCACCAGTTTTAAAGTTGTTGTATGGGAAGTGGCCACAAGGCGGCAGCATTTCTTCATGCCCAAATCTGGTTACTTGGGCAACCAGAGCCTTAGGGAATGTCCTTTTCCTGGGTTGTCAATTAGAGTGGAATGTGCCTGAAGAAACACCCAAGGTTTGTGTCAAAGTACTTCATCCACCTTACCCTTTTCCCCCCCAGGACAAATCCCAACTCCTGTAACACCACTTGGCAGGAGACATGGAACCCAGGGCACTTTTCAAAGCTCTTCCAGCCCAGAGTCTCCACCATCGTTTGCATGCACTAGGCTTGATTTCAATGTAGGAGGGCCCGCCTGGATCTGGAGATTGTGGGCTCAGGCAGAGCAGATCAGGTACTCCAAGTCCATCTTGGGGGCTCACCGGCTGGCACATCCTCTCCAGCTCACTCAGCCCCACGAGAGTCCAGCCTTGGGACCCAAGCCTGCTCAGGCTCCAGGGATGTAACAACAGCCCAGGTCATCAAGGACTGAGAGGAATAGAGTCGCATTATTTTTCTTTTTCTTTTTAATTATACTAAATAACGTAAGTCAACATCAGAAAGACAAATATCATATGATATCACTTATAGTTGGAATCTAAAAATACATACACACCCTTGAACAAATTAAGAACACATAAAGTGATTCAGGGACTTAGAAAGCAAACAAATTGTTACCAAAGGGACATAAGGGGTCAAGGAATAAATAGGAGATTGGGATTAACAAATACAAACTATTTCATATAAAACATATTCTGCAAAGGTCTATGTATACCAAGGAAGTGCTATCAACCCTCTTTAATGACATATATAGGAAAAGAAGCTGAACATGCACAGATATGCGTATATATATAACAAAAATATTCTCTACACCTACAACAAACACAACATTGTATATCAATGTTACTCCGATAAAAACTAAAAATTAATCTAGGGCTTCCCTGGTGTCGCAGTGGTTGAGAGTCCGCCTGCCGATGCAGGGGACACGGGTTCGTGCCCCAGTCCGGGAAGATCCCACATGCCGCGGAGCGGCTGGGCGGTGAGCCATGGCCGCTGAGCCTGCGCATCCGGAGCCTGTGCTCCGCAACGGGAGAGGCCACAAAAGTGAGAGGCCCGCGTACCACAAAAAATAAAAAATAAAATAAAGTAGCTAATCAACAAAGATGTGTATATATATATATATATATATATATATATATATACACACACACACACACACCAAGGGATACCTATCAATACTCTTTAATAACCTATATGAAACAAGAATCCAAAGATGATTAGATATATATATGTATAAATGAGAATCTTTGTGCACATCTACAACACAAACAACGTTGTATATCAATGTTACTCCAATAAGAAATAGAAATTAATTTAATAAAAAGTGGAACTAATGAGACACGAACTATTGGGTGCTGGAAATTTCCACTCAAATTACAACCCCAAAACCCCAAAGCCTTCTACTAAGGCTCTGGCAGCCGGACTAACCACTTAGCCAGAAGAAATCCTGCCGCCTTGTGGACATTTCCAGCAACAACAACCTGAAAACTATTGCTTACGGGCACTTAATATTCACAAGAACTGCTGGGCTCTAAATGATACCTGCCCTCAAAAAATTTCCAGTGGCAAGTAAACGAAAATAATTAAAAACAGGGAAAACTATCAAGAAGAAAATATCAACAAGTAAATACAACTCACACTGTTTAAAAAAAACAGCACATGAAACGATGCTCATCACGGCAAATTATTAGAGACACGCCAATGAAAACTACAGAGAGATACCCCCACGCACCAGTCAAAATGGCCATTATCAAAAAGACTACAGACAGTAATTGCGAGAGTGGGAGTTCAGAAAATGGGACCCTCCTATGGTGTTGGTGGGATGTAATTGGTAGCAGCCACTATAGAGCACACTATGGACGTGCCTTTAAAAGGTAAAAACAGAGCTACCATATGATCTGGCAGTCCCACTTTTAAGAGTATATGTGTTGAGCCGACGTAGAGAATGGACTTGAGGACACGGGGAGGGGGAAGGGTAAGTTGGGAAGAAGTGAGAGAATGGCATGGACATATATACACTACCAAATGTAAAACAGATAGGTAGAGGAAAGCAGCCTCATAGCACAGGGAGATCAGCTCAGTGCTTTGTGACCACCTAGAGGGGTGGGATAGGGAGGACGGGAGGGAGACACAAGAGGGAGGGGATATGGGGATATATGTATACATATAGCTGATTCACTTTGTTATAAAGCAGAAACTAACACACCATTGTAAAGCAATTATACTCCAATAAAGATGTTAAAAAATAAAGAGTAAAACCAGAATTTTAAAAGACACGTGCACCCAAGCGTGCACTGCACCACTATTTACAACAGCCAAGACATGGAAGCAAACAACATGTCCATCAACAGATGAATGGAGAAAGAAGTGATACGTGTACACATGGAATATGACTCTACCATGAAAAAAATGAAATAATGCCATTTGCAGTCACCTATGGACCTAGAGATAATCTTAGTAAGTTAAGTATGTCAGAAAGAGAAAGACAAATATCCTAAGGTGTCACTTACAGCTGAGATCTATAAATTCATACAAATGAACTAATTTACAAAACAGATTCAGACTCACAGAAAAACAACTTATGCTTATCAAAAAGGAAAGGTGGGGGAGGGATAAATTAGGAGGCTGGGATTAACACATATACACTAATACATATCAAATAATTAATCAAAAAGGACCTACTGAAAAGCACAGGAACCTCTTCTGAACACACTGTAATAACCTATATGGGAAAAGAACCGAAAAAGAATAGACATATGTCCACGTAGAACCGGATCAAGGTCCTCTACACCTAAAACAAATACAACATCGGAAATCACTCTACTCCAATATAAAATAAAAATGAAATTACAAAAAAAAAAAAGTTGGGCCTGAAGAAATGGTGCCTCCTATGGCCGTTTCCCATAACAACAACTTTAAACCCAGCGGTGATGGACACTTCATATTCACAAGGCCTGTGGGACTGTAGGTAAAAAAACACCTGCCCTCAAGAAATGTCCTGGGATAGGTCATCGAAAAAGAATTCAAAACAGGGCAGACGTTCAAGAAGCCAATTTAAGGAGGTAAGTTTTACTCACACTGTTAAAAAAAAAAAATCACATGAAAAGATTTCAACATCGCTAAATATTACCGAAATGCAAATCAAAACTACAATGAGGTATCACCTCACACTGGTCAGAATGGCCACTGTCAAAAAGTCTATAAACAATAAATGCTGGAGACGGTGTGGAAAAAAAGGGAACCCTCCTACACTGATGCTGGGAATGTAAACTGGTAACAGCCACTATGGCAGACAGTGTGGAAGTTCCCTAAACAATTAAAAGGAAAATGAAATTAGAATACTCCCTAACACCATACACAAAAATAAACTCCAAATAGATTAAAGATCTAAATGTAAGGATGGATACTATAAAACTTGAGGAAAATATAGGCAGAACATGCTTTGACATAAATCACAGCAAGTTCTCTAGTGATCCACCTCTTAGAATAATGAAAACTAAAACAAAAATAATCAAATGGGACCTAATTAACCTTAAAACCGTTTGCACAGCAAAGGAAACCATAAACAAAATAAAAACTTCAGAATGGGAAAAATTACTAGCAAAAGAAAATTCATCTTCAAAACATACAAACAACTCATGCAGCTCAATATCAAAAACAAACAACAACAACAAAAAAGCAATCAAAAAAAAGGGCCAGGGCTTCCCTGGTGGCGCAGTGGTTGAGAGTCTGTCTGCCGATGCAGGGAACACAGGTTCGTGCCCTGGTCCGGGAAGATCCCACATGCCGTGGAGCGGCTGGGCCCATAAGCCATGGCCTCTGAGCCTGTGAGTCCGGAACCTGTGCTCCGCAACGGGAGAGGCCACAACAGTGAGAGGCCCGCGTACCGCAGAAAAAAAAAACCCAGTGCTGATGGACACAATGTTCACAAGGCCTGCAGGGCCCTAGATGTCACCTGCCCTCAAGAAATGCCCTGGGGTAAATCATCGGAAAAGAATTCAAAACAGGGATGACTTCCAAGAAGCCAGTTGCAAGAGGTAAATTTTACTCACACTGTATAAAAAATAAGCACATGAAAAGATACCCAACATCACTAATTATTAAAGAAATGCAAATCAAAAGTGCAATGAGGTATCACCTCCCACCAGTCAGAATGGCCATCGCCAACAAATATCTACAAAGAATAAATGCTGCACAGGGCATGCGGAAAAGGGAATCCTCCTACACTGTTAGTGGGGATCCAAATTGGTACAGCCACTGTGGAGACCAGTATGGAGGTTCCTTATAAACCAAAACGTGGAGTTCCCATTGGATCTGGTAATCCCGCTCCTGGGCTTAGAGCCGGAGAAAATCATGATTCGAAAGGACATGTGCACCCTTATTTTCAGGGCAGCATTATTTACAATAGCCAAGACAGAGAAACAACCAAATTGTCCGCTGACAGAAAAATGAAGATGTTGTACAGATATAAAATGGAATACTACTCAGTCCCGGCGGCCGGGGGGTGGAGCCAGGATATGGGTGCCTGGGCCTCTGACCAGCAGGTGAGAGCAAGGAGGAAGACCAGTCCTGAGGGAAGGGGTTCACTGAAGTCTGTGAGCCCCGGTGCCCTGATGGGACCCATTCCCAGTGGGGACATGAGCGGGGCCTGAAGTGCTTCTGGTTTCCACCTGGGCCCCTTTGATGAAGCCATGGCAGCGCTGGGCCCAGAGGTCTCCTGGCGGTGTTTCAAACTGTCATAGGAGTTTTACAAAGGAACAAGAGAATGAAGCTGAGCCCCTGACGGCCACTCCTTTCTGGCTCTGAGTTGCTTCTATCAGGACCACTGTCACCTGCATATAATCTGCTATGACCCACCTGCTTCAGCCTGGTCTTTCTTCTTCCTCCCTGCGATGATTCCAGTGACATTTCCAGCCTGGACCCCTCTCCCAGGCCAGACGCCTCTGTCCAGCCACTGCATCCCCATCTTACCCTGGGGCTAACAGGCCCTCAGAGGGCTGGGATCCTGCAGCTCCCCACGCCCAGGAGGCACCCACCTCCCCTGGTTGCTGAGCCCAGACACCTGCTGTAACTGAGCAGGACCCTATGGGGCATTCCCGGGACAGACCCCTCTACCATATCCTCTGTTGTAACTCTTCTCTGAAGTACCTAGATAATAGTATTTGATGCACACTTCCCGAGTTGTTTTACAGATGCTAAACCCACCACCAAATGGAAGGAATTAACTACTTGATGGTCATGAACACGTAGCCCCAGAGCTACTAGTGCCTAAGAATTTACAGTGTTAACCGTCGTTGCCTCACCATTAGCCAGAGAATTGTGCACCAGCTGATCCCCTCACCTGGGCTTTAAAATTGCTTTGCTGAAAAAAAATAAAAATAAAATTGCTTTGCTGAAACCCTTCAGGGAGTTCGGGGTTTTTAGAGCACAAGCCACCTGTCCTTGCATTGGCGCTTTTACAATTAACACTGCACTTTCCTTCACCACAGCCTGGTGTCAGTAGACTGGCTTTACCAGGCATGGGCACGTGGAACCACGCTTGGTTCGGCAACACTGGGGTCTCCAGGCTCCCACTGCCCTTGTGCCCCAGACTGTCAGCTCCTCCTCCAGAGTCTGTGGCCAGTCCCCACGCTAATTCCCCTCCATATCCACAGCCCTGGCCCAAGCCCGATCTTGGGCCTGATTCCACCATCAGGCCCTGACAAAGCCCCGCCTCTGTAACAGGGAAGAGCCCAATCATACTCCAAGTTCCATCTGTTTCTCTGACTTTAGCCTTTGCTTTTTGTTGCCTTTGTTATTATAATCATACAGAATGGCCTGCCTCAGGGAACCCTGCCCCTCTGCCAGAATGTTAAACCAAAGTGCCTTTGTACATCCTGACCCTGTCCACCTGTGGATGGCTACAAGAAAGAAGAAATTAACACATCGCTCCCTGAGGCTGGCCGTTCCAGGGGACATTTGCAAATATTATGGCCTTTTTACTTTACTTCCTCATATCCTCCCCTCTCTATTCTATAAAAGAAACTGGCATCCAAACCCCGGTAAGATGGTTTTTCAGAGACACTAGTCTGCCATCTTCTCGGTCTACCAGCTTTCCAAATAAAGTTGTATTCCTTGCCTCAGCACCTCGTCTCTGATCTATTGGTCTATCATGCAGCAAGCAGAGCCAGCTTAGACTCCGTAACCCCCACATGATGCGTCTCACGTCCCACCCCAATGTGGTCTTTCTGAAGCATGAAGGAGACTGACTCTCTCCCTCCTGTGATTCCCCCCAAAAGTTTTCCCTCATTTGCTTGGGTGTCTGGTGAGAAGACATCTGCCAAGGCCCTGAGAGTCTCCGGCATCCCTGCTAGGCTGTGGCTCCTGGGTTCCCTGACACTGAGTGCCTCATCAGGCCAGGCGACATGGCACAAAACCCCAGAACTGCTCACCTCAGGAGGGGGCTGGCACTGCTGCTGCGTGATCAAAGAGAGCAGAGAAGCGTTCCCCAGTTGGGACACAAACACTGCAGGAGTGGCCTCTCCCTGGGCCATCGCATGATCCTCGAGTGACTTGAGGGAAGGAGGGACCAAGGCACATGTTGGTACCTAAGCAGGAGAGTGTGGGCTCAGTTGTGTCCCCCCAGATTCACATGCTGAATCCCTAACCCCCAGGACCCCAGATGTGTCTGTACTTGGAGATGGAATTTTTAAAGAGGTGATCAAGGTAAAATGGAGTCACTAGGCTGGATCTTAATCCAATAGGACTGATGTCCTACAAGAGGAGATTAGGACACAGTTAGGCACAGGGGGAGCCCATGTGAGGACAAGGGGAGAAGAGATGGCTGTCTATATGCCAAGGCGAGAGGCCTCAGGAGAAAGCAGCCTGCAGACACCTTGATCTCAGACAGCATCCAGGACTGGGAGATTGGTCTGTTGTTTAAGCTGCCCTGTCTGTGGTATTTGTTAGCGAAGCCCCGAGCAGACTCACACATAGGGTAGTAACTCAAGTCTCAGATGGACAGAGCCCACTCTCCATTCCCCCATACGTGAGTTACAGGAATTTCAGGAACTGAGGATGTTGTCCCCGAGGAGAGGCCCAAGATAGAAGATTTTAGGCATAACACAACTGCATTCACGTTAAACATGCCTGAACTACGTTCACACGAGATGGTTTTGTCTTGTGTGTACATGGGCACCTTCAGTCTGAACCGCAGACCTTTGGCTTGACCACCTCCACTGAGAGCATTAGCTTCACCTGCTGTGAACCACCTCCTATAGGATTTCCAGAACCACAAAGCATCGAAGAGCTCATGCTGATGTGTCATCACATTTCACAGCACCCAGGACTGTGTACTGGTCTCCGGGCGACCCTCACAGCAGAGCCGCCCAGCTGCCCACCAGAACCCATTTTCCTTTCATCTGCTCATGGCTCCCCTGCACCTCCCAGCCTTCTCACCCCTTGCAGCTGGGGCACAGTATCTCCTGTTACCAAGGGGAAGTGGTGGAGGGGGTGAGGGCCTTGGCCAGTCTGCATCCTAGGATGGAGGGCTTGGTGCCCACGTGGTCACCCCACCGTGCTGGTTGGAGCTCTCCACCTGGAAGCAGGGAGGAGAAGCAAGGGGGACAGAGCCTGGGCCCTGACACGTGCCTGCCCTGGACTCTTGCATGAAGGGGGACAGAGACACCTTGAGCCTCAACCCATCCGAGGAGACCCTTTGTTCCAGCAACGAACATTTGCCCTAAAAGCCAAGGTGCTTTACAAATCCCTCCCCAGCTGTTACAGAAAGTAACACTTAATCTCATCACACTTTTCTCAAACCACAGCTCATGCTGAGACCACCACTCAGGTGATGGTGCTTCAAAGCAGTTTCCTTGACAATCTTGACAAACCTGACTGGTTTCCTTGACAACCAAAGAAGACTGGTTCACAATCTCCCAAAGAAGCTTCCTTCACGATCTCCCAAACTCTTCTCCTTCAAACATTCCTATTCTAGGCTTGATGAGCCTAAAGTGACAGTGCCGTCATCACACACCAGAAAGCGTTTCCTCCAAGCCCGTAGTTATTGGTTACATGATGCTATTGATGATGAAATCCCAGAAGAGCCAGCTTTGCAAGGTAACCACTTCTGCACTTGCACTGGGCTCCTTTCCACGGACAGAGTGGAGTGGCTGTTTTCACAGCCCCACATGGAAGAGTTCATCAGGCCTTGATCCTTTCCAGGTGCTTCCTGGGTCCTCATTCTCCCCAGACCCCCACCCACATGGCTGCTGTCTGTGCCAGTCTATACAGGACCTTGGTAATCTCCTAAAATGAGTGGGTTGTTTCATACACAGACAATGGGTTGAATGGTGGCCCCAAAAGATGTGTCCCCCCAGAACACGTTAACAGGACCATATTTGGGGAAAGGGTCTTTGCAGATGTAGTTAAGGATCTCGAGATGAGGTCATCTTGGGTTAGAGTGGCCCTAAAGCCAGTGACAGCATCCTTATAAGAGACAGAAGAGGAGAGACCCAGACACAGAGGAGAAGCCACGTGAAGATGGAGGCAGAGACGGGAAGGATGCAGCCACAAGCCTGGGGACGCCTGGAGCCCCCAGAAGCTGGAAAAGGCAGGAAATATCCTCCCCTGGAACCTCTGGAGGGACCTCAGTCCTGAGACATCTTGATCTCAGGTGTCTGGTCTCCAGGACTGGGGGAGGATGAATTCCTGTTGTTTTAAACCACCCAGCTTGCGGTCATTTGTTAGAGAAGCCACAGAACAGTCACACAGACCCTGCTCTGTAGGATCCTGGAAGTGGGGTCTCACTAAAGGCAGACAGAGGCTGGACTGCGGAACCCTTAGAGTCAGCACTGGGCCCCCAGAAACCCTAAAGCAGTGGATGCACACCAGAATATTGGGGGTCAAGTCGGAAACCCATCCCCAAGGGTGCCGGCTGCACACGGCCTCCCCAGGTTCTTACACCTGTACGCGTGTGGGGTAAGTATTTCAGTCTTGATTCAGGACCTTTGATGTCACCATCCCCGCTGCTAATTAAGAACCCGCCAGGTACACAGATGAAAAGCCTATCAGGACACTTGCTTCACCGATGAACAAGTCTCAAGCTGGTCAGAGGTGGGCAGTTTTCTCTCAAGCAGCCAGCAGCTCCCCCCACCCCAAGGAGCGTCCTCATTGGAAAGCTGGTGCGGCGGCGTCTCTGAGTAAACCTCAGCTGACCCCCAGGCCAGCTGCTCCTGGACTTTATCCACCCTTCGCAGGGAAGCAAACCTAAGTATGTGCAAGGACCTTACAGGCTGGAGGAAAGGGCTTGCAGCGCGCCAGTGGCAGCACGCTTGCTGAGTTGGCTCCCGCAGGCCAGGCAGGATGGTCCTGGCCCCGGGTGCTCTCCTGGGAGCTTTCCATTTACCTACCTGAGCTATCCCTCCTCTCCTGACCCCCACTGCCTTTTTTCATGCTTCCTCACCTCTGCCTGGGGAGAACTTCCAATGGCAGGTATGGGCGACACATCCTCTTCCTTAGCAGGTAGCAGCCCAGCAACTCCTGTGGAAGGTCCAGCAGAGCCCCACTCAGACCGGGCCGGCCACAAGGCCGCGGCCCCTCCCTCCCTCCCACAAGCCCAGCCCCGCGGTAGCTGATAGGGCAGAGAGCATGGCTTCAGGTACAGCTGCGGTGCTCTTCCTGCCCGGAGAGGGTGTCTATACAGAGCTCAATCCAGGCACACCTGGGGACGGCTGGCTTGCCGGGGGAGGCTGCCCAGGTCAGCCAATCCTCGCCCATCAGGGGCTTGTAACTGCAGAAAATGGGTCTTGCTGCACTGGCCAAGTCCAAGGAACAGGTGTCTTGAGGGTCAGGATGGACATGGGGCTGTCAACCTCCTTGTTTTCTAATCATTTTATCTGGCCCACGAGTGGGAGACAATTTCAAGAAGACCCTCTCCTACTGAGAAGAACCCAGGAGTCGGGGAGAGGAGGGGTGGTGGGTGGAGACAGGAGCCCAGTGCCCCAGAGGCAGTGGAAGCCTCTGGAAGACCCGGTGGAGGGAGGCGCGTGAGTGAAGCCCAGGGTCACAGACCTATCCAGGAGCTGCTGTTTGTTAGTTCACATCCTGCTCTGACCAACAGGTGGGCTGGGGATACTCTGCAACGAGGGCTATGTGCACGGTTCCTGTGTGCTGAGCCTGTCGGGGGGTCTGCAAAGTTGGGCCCTGTGCCTTGAGAGGGGTCTTCCCACGCGAGCCCCATGGGCTGCTGGGTGCCTGCCCATGAGAGCCCTGTGTGCTGCAAGGGGCATGTGAATGAGCGTCCTCTCCAATTCTTTCCCGAGAATATTGGGTGGGGGGGCATTCAGGCAACAGAGCAAACAGCTTGTTCTGGATGTTACTGTGGGGAAGTGGGGGCATAGCAACAGGGGCTCAGCCTGCAAAACCCCAGAACCACTCCCAGAGCAGCTCCAGAACCGCTTCTGGAATGGCAAGAAGTGGGTCTTCCACCTACCAGACGTGGAGGAAAGGGGTGGGGTCTGCAGGGCTGCCCTCACCTTCAGCGACTTGCTGGGAGGCTAACAGGACTCAGCACACGTTTGTGTGCTCACGGCTGAGATGGGTCACGGTGCACAGTAGGGATGCACGGGTGGGAGGGCCCCTGCTCCAGACACGTCATGACCCTTCGTGCCCCCTCCTTCCCTCGAGGGTCTCTGGGGTGTCTCTTCCCCCAGTGAGGAAGGGCAGAACCATGACAGTTACCCCCACCCCCGTCCCCCTGGGGAAGCTCATTAGAGACTTGGCACCCGGCTGGGGCCTGGTCACGTGGTGTTGTCTGCCCTCACCCTCCGAAATGCCAGTGCCCAGAAGGGGAGCCGGGGTTCGGTGTGAACCACATGGTTTGTGCAGACAGCACAGGTGCAGGGGGCTGCCTCTAACGGGAGGAGGGAGGGTTTAGATCTGGGCGGGGAGCTGCTCACCAGCTGCATTAGCTTCCTGGGGCAGCTGTGACAAACGGCCACAAGCGGAGGCTCAGAACAACAGAAACCTGTCCTCTCAGTGCTGGAGACCAGACATCTCACATCAAGGTGTCCCAGTGCCGCGCTCCCTCCGGAGGCTCCAGGGGAAGGTCCTTCCTGCGTCTTCCAGCTTCTGGGGGCTCCAGGCATCCCTGGGCTTGTGACCACATCTCTCCCATCTCTGCCTCCAGCTTCACCTGCTGTCTCCTCTCTGTCTCTCCTCTTGTCTCTTAGAAGGACACTGTCATTGATTTAGGGCCACCCTAATCCAGGATGACCTCATCTCCAGATCCGTAACTAATTGTACCTGCAAAGACCCTGCTTCCAAATAAGGTTCCATTCTCAGATTCTGGGGGGCATGACATGGACGTAACTTTTGGGGGCCCCCCATTCAACCCACTCCAGCAGCCCAGTTCCCAGCCTTGCTCAGGACAGCATCAGGCTGCTGATGTTCTGTCTTTCTGCACAGAGGCATCTTTTGTTTCTTGTGGTGACAGTGAGGTTGGGTGGGGGCGGTGCTGGCCAACCTCCCGGTCATTCCAGGGCACTGAAGTGTCTTCCCCGGGAGGGTGCGAGCACGGCCAGGGCTCCCTGTGGTCAGTCCCACCTCCCCACATCCTGCGTCCTGGGGCAGGGTCATGCCTGTGTATAGAGCAGGGCACACAGCAGTGCATGCAGCAGGCCTGATACCTGCCCTTGCCATGGAGCTGGGGGCTTGGTGACGGTGGAACATCCGACGGGACATGGGGCCGACCTCGGGGAGGATGTTGGATGAAGCGTTTGGGGGCCACTGGAGGGAACCCTCACCTGTCTGCACAGGTGGATTGAGGACAGCGACCATGGGTGGGCAGGCGGGGGAGCCCAGGGAGGGTCCTGGGTCATCCCTGAGGCTGGACGAGGGGTGTGGAGCTGGGGGTGATGGCGGTGGGGAGAAGGGGCTGATGGCTGGACAGTGAGGAGACGGACCATCCGAGGCAGCGGGGAAGGTGAAGACTGTGCCCGACGGGAGGACGGAGAGACCAGCAGGCGGCGCTGCAGGCGCGGGTATCAGGGCTGCTCCCTGCTGTTTGGTGCCTGTCCTGTGCGGACAGCCGGAAACCACCTGGTGTCTGGCCAGACCCCAGCCGGGAAGAGAAGGGAGGCCCCGTCTACACTGCTGGAAACACCGGTGCCGGGCATTCACCCTCCTCTTCACCCGGCGGGGAAACAGGCAAATTGAATTGGAGAGTGATGGGGCTGAGGTGGGAAATGTGGGTGCTGGGAGCCTGGAGAGGGGAGTTCCTGAGGGGTGAGACCACAGGGCGCAGGAGAGGGGCAGGCGGTGGGCAGGGGGCGGGCAGTGAGTGTCCGGCGCTGGAGCACGTCCGTCCTCCCTCGGGCCAGCCAGCCTCCCCCGAGCCTGGGCCTATAAACACAGGGGACCCTGGAAGAGAGTTTTCTGTCTGGCTGGTTCACTGAGGCTGGATGTTTGTGGGATCATGGGCCAGCCTGGTGGCCCCGGTGAAGACATCGTTCTCTCTGGGGGAATGAGGTGGACACTAGTCCCTGCTCTGTGGATGCTCTAGCCCTCTGGGTGTCATGTCTCTTCTTGGGGGTCACTGGGGCTTCATCCTCACTCCATGGGGTACGGGAGGGGAGGGATGGATTCGTCCTGGCCTAGCTGTGCCTGGGCTCCTGGGGAAGATCTCTCTGGCCCCCAAATTCACAGGCCTCAGTCACCCCTGCTCGACATCCCCCTCCAGGAACTCGGCACGAGCACCTGCCCTGTGAAACGGGGAGCCTGGGTCGGGGACGCTGGTGGGTCACTTCTCAGATGACCACGCTCAGGTCTCAGGGTGGGGTGGGGTGGCCTGCAGCCACTCGCCGTGGTCACCATGCCGCTGTGGCTCCTTTCTGGGGCCTGAGATGCCCCAGGGGTGGCGGGGGGAAGGTCGCCGTTACAGGGACATGTGGGCTGGGAGCCCTGGGTCCCTCCCCGAGGAGGAGTGGGGGTCATGCCCAGAGGGGAGGGGCCAGTGACGGTCCTGGGTGTCAACAAGCACAGTGTCCCCTCCCCAGGCCGGGTGTGGGTTTCCTGCGGCCCCATCACTGCACACCAGATGGGGGGCAGGGGTGGAACAGGGGACATTTACTCTCAGGCCAGGAGCCCTGATCAAGGTGTTGGGGGCCCTCCCCTCCCACGGGTTCTGGGGTCAGTCGGTCCCAGGCCACCCTCAGCCCCGTCTCTGTCTCTGCCATCACACTGCCTTCTCCCCCGTGTGTCTGTGTCCAAACCTCTGCCCATGAGGACCTCCCCACACACAGGTCAGTGACCTCATCTCTCCCCGGGCAACTCTGCGGTGGCCCATCTGCCCACAAAGTCCCATTCTGAGGTCCCAGGGAGTCCGTCTTCCAGGGCCTCTTGAGGTGACCTATCCTGGTGGGTGACACAGCTCGTGGGGGTGGGGCCCCAAGGCCGGAAGCCAGGAGCCTCACGGAGGACATGGTGTCCTGACTCAGGGAGGACAGATGGACAGGCAGAGGCGAGAGGGCGCCGAGCAGGCGGTCAGCCCTTCCCTCCAGGGAATGAGGAGTCTCTTGAGGGCCGGGCCAGAGCTGGTGGGCGGGACGCGGAGGTGAGAGGCAGGCGGCCTGGTCTGCAACATGTGGGTCACATAACGGCCACCAGCCCCAGCCCTAATGCTAACCCTCCAAACCACCAACACCAAGCCAGATCTAATCAAACCACACAAATACATCATACAAAAGAAAATTACACCAGTATACCTTGTAAATATGAATGCATCCTCCACAAAATTAGAGCAACATGAAACCAACGGAACATGAAATGGACGATGCCATAAGCAACTCTCTCTACACCAGAAATGTCAGGTTGTTCAACATATTAAAACTAAGCAATGTATTGAACCTCTATAACAGTGTGAAGTAAAAACACATGATCGTATCAATTATTGCAGAAGAAGCTATAATCAAAATCCGGTGCTATTTCATGATACAAACACTCAAGCAAGTAGGAATAAAAGGAAATTTGTTCAATATGAAAAAGAGCAGTACACAAAGCCACAGCTAACATCATGCTCAATGTTAAAAACTGAAAGCTTTCCTCCTGAAATCAGGAACAAGGCCAGGAAACTGGCCTTCACCACTGTTACTTAATAGTGTATTAGAAGTTCTACCCAGAGTTTTGAGGAAAGAAATAAAAGGCATCCATGTGTGAATGGAAAAATTAAAACTGTGTCTACTCACAGAACACAGATCACATCATCTTATATATAAAACATCCTGTAACAACAAAAAATTATTTGAGCTAGTCAACTAATTCAGCAAAGTTATAGGACAAAATATCAATTCACAAAAATCTATCTTATACGTATACGTTAGCAATAAATAATCTGAAAAAGAACTTATGAAAACAATTTTAAATAATGTCAACATTAATATTTAAGAATATAGTTAATCAAGATACAAGACTTGCTTTTATGTATGTAAAGTTGTCTGTACATTTGAAATTACTGGCAAGTAAATTACTTTTCAAACCACCATGTCAAAACCATGCCAGAAAAGCAGAGAAAACATCAAACTTCCATACTGAGGCCAAGCCTTACCCAGACCCAGTTCACCCAAAGTCCACATGTCATTTAGAGGCATTGTGGGAAGACTATATTAGGACTTCCCAATATAAAGGACTTCCCTTTCTTCCCTGTTGTGGATGACCTGGATGTGGTAGAAACAGTGGGATTTTGGAATTCCAATTTTCTACAACATTCCATCAAAAAGCTATTAGAAATAATAAATGAATTCAGTACAGATCAATTCACAGAAATCAGCTGCATTTCTAAACACTAATAATGAACCATCAGAAAGTGGAAAAAAAACTCTACTTACAATTGCATCAAAAAGAACAAAATAACAAGGAATAAATTTAAGCAAGAATGTGAAAAACCTGCACACTGAAAACTTTAAGACGTTGATGAAGAAACTGAAGAAGACACAAATCAATGGAAAGGTACCGCGTGCGCATGGAATGCAAGAATTACTGTTGTTAAAATGTCCATTCTGGGCTTCGCTCGTGGCGCAGTGGTTAAGAATCCACCTGCCAATGCAGGGGACACGGCCCGAGCCCTGGTCGGAGAAGATCCCACATGCCGTGGAGCAACTAAGCCCGTGCGCCACAACTACTGAGCCTGTGCCCTAGAGCCCGCGAGCCACAACTACTGAGCCCGCGTGCCACAACTACTGAAGCCCACAACTACTGTTGCAGAGTCCGCGCTCCACAATGGGAAGCCAGCGCACCACAACGAAGAGTAGCCCCAGCTCGCCGCAACTAGGGAAAGCCCGCGCGCGTCAACGAAGACCCAAACGCAGCCATAAATAAATAAATTTATCAAAATAAGATGTCTATTCCCCCCAAAGCAATGTACACAGTGAATGCAAGCCCTCCTAAAATTCCAATGGTATTTTTTCACAGAAATAGAGCAAAGTCTCCTAATATCTGTGTGGAACCACAGAGGACCCCAAATAGCCAAGGCAACACTGAGAAAGGAGAACAGGCTGGAGGCATCTCCTTCCCGACTTCACACTACCGGTATGAAGCTACAGTCACCAACACAGTGCGGAATTGGCACAAAAACAGGAGCACGGGCCAGAGGAACAGGACAGAGAGCCCAAAATTCAACCCACATGGAGGGGGTCCATTAATTTATGACAAAGGGGCCAAGGACACACCAAGAGGAAGGACAGTCCCGCCATAAACGGTGCTGGGAAAACTGGACACCATCTACACCACACACCAAACTGACTAAAAACCCAGCTTTCCACAGCAAGCGCTTCTGGGTCGTCTGAAAACAGACGTCAGTCACCCAGAGGAAGCTTCTCCCCACTTCTCACCTTTTCCTCCCGGCGTCGCCTGGGTCATCAGGAAACCCAGCTCCCATCAGCGTGGACGCAGCCCCGTGTTGTCCTAAAGCTGAAACCCCGGCGAGTCCTAAGGAGACTGAGCTCTGTCAGCAGAGACGCTGACCCGGGCGTCCCGGCCGAAGCCCCGGCGGTGCCTGAGGAGACCCAACTGCTCTCAGCTGGGCGCAGAGTCGAGCCCGCGGGGAACGCGTGTGCGCAAGCTCAGGAAGTCTCCTCACTTTCTCCTCACAATTTCCTCCCGCGTCGGCACCTCCGGGCAGGTCCTGAGGAGACTGGACTCCTGTCAGCGAGGACACGGCCCCGCGTTGTCCCGAAGCCCTGGCGGGTCCCGAGGAGGCCGAGGTCCCGCCAGCCGGCCGCAAACCGAAGTCCGGGGGCGGAACTCGCACGCACGGTGGGGTCAGCCGGGTGGGTTGCGCGCCCCCTGCGGGACGCCCAGGAAGTGCAGGCCCCGCAGCGCTCCGCTTTCAGCCAGGCCGCACTCCCTGCGGGCCCTTGGGCTGCTCCCACTAAATTTTGGAAATTCAAATTGAAATCGAGCTGAATATCCTGGCGCGTCTTCTCAAAACATAGTTAAGGAGCAACTAATTGGAAACCATATGGAATGAAATGAATGCAGACAGAAGCTTTACAACTGACACCGAAAGGCACTCAAAATTATCCACAGGGCTTCCCTGGTGGCGCAGTGGTTGAGAGTCCCCCTGCCGATGCAGGGGACACGGGTTCGTGCCCCGGTCCAGGAAGATCCCACATGCCGCGGAGCGGCTGGGCCCGTGAGCCGTGGCCGCTGAGCCTGCGCGTCCGGAGCCTGTGCTCCGCAATGGGAGAGGCCACAACAGTGAGAGGCCCGCGTACCACCAAAAAAAAAAAAAAAAAAAAAAATTGTCCACAAATTTAAATCGCAAAACTAACAATTCTAGAGGAGGGACTTCACTGGAGGCCCAGTGGTTAGGACTCCACACTTCCAATGCGAGGGGCGCAGATTCATCCCTGGTCGGGGAACGAAGATCCTACATGCCCTGCAGCACAGCCAAAAAAATAATAATAATAAAATTTTAATTAAAAAATACGAGCTAGTGGACTAGACAGTGATGGCGGGTGGCCTCGGCCTGCAGCAGCTTGAAGCAGTGTTTCAGTTCCCTGCCAGAGATTGAAGTCAGGCCGTGGCAGCGAGAGCGCTGAATCCTAGCCACTAGACCACCAGGGACCAGTGGCCAGTGACAAGGCCCTGGCCTATCAGCTGTGTAGAAATGAATTTCCACATAGAGATGGAAAATAGTGAAACAAGTAAAGTGTTTATTAGGAGGAAAAAGGGTACGTGTGGATTGACACAAGGGCAGGCTCAGAGAGAGATTTTGCGCCCTCATGGTAGTTTGAATCACTTTTATGGGGCATTTCTTCCAGGTTTCCTTTGGCCAATCATCTTGCTTTGTCTGGTTCTAAGTCTGTATTTGGTTTATCTCAGGGTCCTCCCATGTGTGCGCGTGCATCTCTTAGCCAAGATGTAGTCTAGAGAAGAGGCCTATGGGTAGGTTGGCATCACTTACTGTGGGGTGTCGCCCCCTCCCTATTTGACCCCCAGGAGGCTTTCTGCACATGTGTAGTCGGAGAGGTCTCCTTGACCTTGAGAATGAGGAATCTGTGGTCTTTTATCTCTAATCTGGGCGGGGCTCAGCCTCTCCTATTAGCCTCCTGCTATTATCTCTATCTTGGAGTATCTGTCCACACGGGACAAACTCCAGCTGCTCAGCCTGGGGCCCATCTATCTCCTGCCTCAGGAACTCTCCTTCCTTGCTGGTGGGATGCACATACAGCCACGCTGGAGGTCAATTTGGCAGTTTCTTCCAAATCTAAACAAATCTCACTTTAGGATCCAACAATCACACCTCCAGTATTTAGACGACTGCTTTGAGAAACCGTATTCAAACAAAAACTAACATAAAATTATGCACAGCCCAAGACTGTTGTTTTGGGTCTGTGTAGGGATTTTTGGTTGTTTTTTTGTTTGTTTTCTTCTTAACTCCATAGACATTATAACTGTACATACAATCAATGTTTGTATTTACCACTGTTTTTGTTATTCATTCTTTCTTACAGCTCAGACTTCTGAAATATATCCTTCAGTAGAGTGAGGACAGGGTGGGACTAGTGAGGCACCAGGGGCACGACATTCAAGGAGGAGCTCCTGGGACTTCCCTGGTGGTCCAGCGGTTAAGACTCGGCGCTCCCAATGCAGGGGGCCCAGGTTCTATCTCTGGTCAGAGAACTAGATCCCGCATGCCGCCGCAACGAAGATCCCACGTGCCGCAACTAAGAACCGGCGCAGCTAAATAAATAAATATTTTTTAAAAATTATGCACAGCACATTCCTAATGGCTAAAAACTTAAAGATATCAGGATGTCCTTCTGTAGATGAATACATAAGGAAATTGGGGCACATACATGTCAAGGGGAGCAGAATGTGCCACCCCAAAATATGTCTCTTTGGCATAAGGATTATTGTGAGCTCATTTTTTTTTTAAATATTTATTTATTTGCCTGCTTCAGGTCTTAGTTGTGGACCGCAGGATCTTCATTGCAGTGCCCAGGCTCCAGAGCACATGGGCCTAGTTGCCCTGCGGCATGTGGGATCTTAGTACCCTGACCAGGGATCGAACCCACGTCCCCTGCATTGGAAGGCGGATTCTGAACCACTGGATCACCAGGGAAGTCCCTGAGCTCATTTATTTTTAATTAATTAATTTAATTATTTTTAATTAATTAATTTTAATTTAATTAATTAATTTGGGTGTGTCAAGTCTCAGTTGAGGCACACGGGATCTTTGTTGAGGCCTGCAGGATCTTTTTTTTTTTTTAAGTTGTGGCATGCGGACTTTAGTTGCAGCCAGCGGGCTTCTTAGTTGCTGCATGCGGACTGTTGGTTGCAGCATGCGGGATCTAGTTCCCCAACCAGGGATCGAACCTGAGCCCCCTGTATTGGGAGCTCAGACTCTTACCCACTGGACCACCAGCGAAGTCCCTCATTTATTTATTTGTTTGTTTGTTTGTTTGTTTAATTTATTTATTTTTGACTGCGTTGGGTCTTCGTTGTTATGCGCGGGCTTTCTCTAGTTGTGGCGAACGGGGGCTACTCTTCATTGCAATGCGCTCCCTTATTTATTTTTAAAAACAGCAGACACAGGAGAATCTCTGAAAAATGAGTAGAATTTGCCCTTTTGGGAGGGAAATTTACATTTATGCAAATCTCCATTTGAAAGGGTTCTCCCTCTCCGCACAGGGAATTTAAGGATGACTAAATCACATGAAACTGTTGTCAGTGGAGAAGGCCTGAACTTAAATCTGCATAATAATCATACCCTTGTTCACTGTGCTTTGCCTGATAAGCTCCCTTACTGGCTCCCCCCCAACCCCATCATCTTTCTTTTGGTTTTAGCTGAAGATGGCATTTAAGGAAATAACTTGGGTCATTTAAGGGAGTTACTCAGTTTTCCTGGGTATCTCCCATGTATACAATAGGTATACATGTTATCAAACTTCTATTTTTTTTTCGCCTATTAATCTGTCTTTTATTGGTGGGGGGTAAGGGGATCTCAAGCAAACCTAGAAGGGTAGAGGGAAAATTATTTTTCCTCCCATACACATGCAATGGAATTTACCGATAGAAAGAAATGAACCATCAACCCATGCAAAAACATGGATGAATCTTACATATGTCACCGTGCAACTCGGATTGGGACTTGAACCCACGAAGGAGTGGAAGTTACAGATAAGCAAGGGGAAAACCTTTGCCCTCATAATCCTGGATCTGGGCTTCCTGGGAGGACGGTGTGGGGAGTCGACTGGCTGGGGGAAACACACAAATCTTCACGCTTGGAAGACCCTGCCGACATAGGAACCTCATACCCCATCTTTCCACCCACACCTGCAGCACACACTCAGCCCTCCATAATCAGCCAGTTGCAGTTTTTAAGACATTCTTGGGACTTCTTTGGTGGAGCACTGGATGGAAGTCAACCTGCCAATGCAGGGGACGCAGGTTTGATCCCTGGTCTGGGAGGATCCCACGTGCCACGGAGCAACTAAGTCCGTGTGCCACAACTGCTGAGCCTGTGCTCTAGAGCCCACAAGCCACAACTACTGAAGCCCGCACACCCTAAAGCCCACATGCCGCAACTGCTGAGCCCACATGCCACAACTACTGAAGCCCACATTCTCTAGGGCCCATGTACTACAACTACTGAGCCTGAATGCTGCAACTACTGAAGCCTGCAGGCCTAGAGCCCGTGCTCCACAACAAGAGAAGCCACTGGAATGAGAAGCCCGCGCACCGCAACGAGGAGTAGCCCCCCGCTCACCGCAACTAGAGAAAGCCCACGCGCAGCAACGAAGACCCAATGCAGCCAAAATAAATGAATAATTTTAAAATCTTAAAAAGAAAAAAATTCTCATCCCCAGACAGATAAAGGAGTGTGAGGCTCTTGAATTACCCCAAAGCTGTCCCAGGGGGCTGGAGCCAAGGTGGGGATGCCTGGGCTTCTGACCAGCAGGTGAGAGGAAGGAGGAAAGCCAGTCCCAAAGGCAGGGGTCCCCTTAAGTCTGTGAGCCCTGGTGCCCTGATGGGGTTCATTCCAGTGGGGACATCGGCGGGGCTGCAGTGGTTCTGTGTTCCACCCAAGCCCCTTTGATGAAGCCACAGCAGTGCCAGGCTCAGGGGTCTCCTGGTGGTATCTCAAACCCTGACACAGCAGCTTGACAAAGGAACGAGAGAATGTGCTTCAGAACCTTCCGAAATGAGGGAGAGCAGAGTGAAATTGAAAGAGAAGAATCTGAGGAGCTTTTCCTATAAGGGCCCCTGTTGGGAGAGGCAGGGATGGAAAAGCAGGGAACTGGTGGACAGCAGCCCTCACCAAGCACCTCCCTCACACATGGGCAGTTTAGAAACACAGAGGACCTCATGCCCTCCTGGAGGAGAGCAGTCCCAAGACCCACATGCATCTCCTGGTTTGGGATGGGGATCAGGGTGGGGGACCCCTCACCCAGCATGTGTCTCTAGGTGACACTCTGGTCACCTGACACATCAAAGGCCACCTACGAGGGGACCCTCCCATGAAGACCTCTGAGAGGTGAGTCTGAGCAGGGTAAAGTGGGCTGGAAGGAGGGGGTGCAGGCCTTACCAGGGATGTCATCTCGAGGCCCCTCCAAGTGTCAAGGTCTCAGGGGGTTCCAGCTGCTGGACCTCATCCCTTCCCCTGGTCACACTGACCCCACCCCCCGCTCCCCACCAACCATCTCCTCAGCCTCCACACTGGGATAAGCGGACATCCTAACCATGGGGGCATCTCTTCTAAGGAACACAGGCCTGCGGGTGCTCTGCCCCCTCTGTAGCCCCGAAGTGCCCCTAGAGCACACATGTTCTGGTGGACAGGTTGTCACCCTGAGCAGGTGAGCATCTGCAGGCTGCAGGGGGATAAGCCAAGAAAATCATACCCAGTGGTGGAGATGATGAAGAGACACCCAGACCTTTGGAAGCAGCTCTCCTCCCCAACCCCATGAATCCTCCCCCTGGAACCCTGGACCCTAGAGCACCAACCAGGGCTGGTGTGACGCGCCGGGCTGACAGCTGCTCTTTGCTTGTAGTTGATCTTTCCTTTCTCAGATGTGACTTGGAGTCTTGGAAAGAAATGCTGATTCTGTGAGATTGGCTTTTTCAAGTGGTCTCCTTCCATCTGGTCCTGAAGCAGGAGGTTGGGGCCGAAGATGACTTGATGCTGCCAGGGATGGGCCAGAAGGGGGAGAAATCGGACCTGGGACAGTTTGCTGCTCTCCACCTCCCAGGGCTAATAGCCCCTCACTCACCTAGAACTGGAATTTCTAGTCAACCGTTTATGGCAGGAGGAGGTGGGGTAGGGGGAGGCCAGGGGGTCATTTCAGCACCATGGATGTCTGTGTCAGAGCCATATGCCCAGGTAGCTCTGCTCTGAGGGCTGGATCCCCTTGGACGTTACATCTGGGCTCAGAGATTGTTAGTCTCCATTCCAGCTTCCATGCCAGTGGCCCATCTGGTTGTGCTGAGGCGTGTATGTACCATGGATGGAGGCCAGCCCTGGGGTTGACCGCCACCTGGCAGCAGCAGGAAATGTGGCATGAGCCACGGAGAGGAGTTTATAGGAAGGCCTCAGCTACAAGCCAAGTCACTGGGCTGTGAGTTGCTGCTCCATAAGTCGTGGCTTATTTTCTGGAAAACTTCCTTGCGGGGGTAGCCTTGTCAACTCAGATTTTCAAAAATGTCTAATTTGATTTGCTGTGAACTAATGTAATATGATAGAACCTAAATTGATCTTATTGACATTGATGAGGCTGAATTAGCTAATGTCAGGCCCATTTCCAAAGTGCACAAAGGTTGCCGAGGAGGGGGCCCCGTGAGGTCAGACATTGCTGCATTGGAGGCCTCGTCTTTACTGCAGTCCCTGAGACCTGGAGGCCTGGGGTGCAGCTCGCAAAGACCACTGATGCTCTTGTTCCTTGGACAGCAAGAAAGACACCAGCTTGAGTCATGACTGCAAAGCACCTGCTACAGAGCCTGGGAAATCCCTTGCCCACCGGGGCCATGGCATGCACATCTGCAAGATCAGGCATTGCACATGGGACCTAGTTCCCTGACCAGGGATTGAACCTGGGCCCTCTGCATTGGGAGTGTGGAGTCTTAACTGCTGGACCACCAGGGATGTCCCCAGAAAAGTACATTTTTAATAAATTCTGGTTTGGGTCTAAATGTTAAATTTAAACTTAAATAATGCTGCGAGTTTTAATACACCTACTTTTCAGCATGTCAATTTATTTTTTCAACTGTGTTAACACTGTAACAAAAAAGGACCATTATAACACTCTTGAGGGCAAGAATACAGGGGCATCTGGCCCTCAGGTGGACGCAGGACTGCCATCCCCATGGCCCAAGAGTTTCTCCTCTTTCTCTGCAGGGACTTCTCTCCGTAACGCCCTGAATCTTTAAGAACCACAGGGTGCCATGAGTAAGAGTGCCCAAAGCCTTCATGCAGGGATGCTTTTATGAAATAAGTCCTGCTGAAATACTCCAGGAGAAACAGAGATACACCATGTGGCAGAGTCCAAGAGACAAGCGTAGAAGACTAACATCCCTGGGAGGACACCACACATCCCCACTGCGAACTCAGGGCTGCCAACACGATCCCAGCTGTGTCCTCCGGGATGCAGCGCCCAACACGCCCCACTCACAGTTTAGCAGTGGCCAGTTCATCCCCTCCAACAGTCCTGGTGAATCTCTGAAATTCAGTGTTCTGATTATTCAATGCCGTAATTTAGAAATTCCAAGTGAAGTAGAGCCCACCAGTCCTGTGCCTTGATCAGAAAATATACAGGTAAGGAAAAGCAAAGTAGAAGGTCAACCAAAGTCAACTGATTTTCTATATCACAGTGCTATGGTTGGAATGTTTGTGTTCCCCCAAAATCCACAGGTGGGAATCCTAACATCCATGTGATCGTGGTAGGAGGGGCAGCCTTTGGGAGGTGATTAGGTCATGAGGGTGGAATACTCAGGAATGGGATTAGTGCCCTTGTAAAGGAGACCCTAGCCTCTTTCCTCCATGTGAGATACAAGGAGAAGTCTGCCACCAGAAAGCGAGCCCTCACCCTACCAGGCTGGCAGCTGATCTCAGACTTTCGGCCTCCAGAACTGGAAAACATAAATTGCTATTGCTTATGAGCCACCCCGTCTGTGGTAGTTTGTGATAGCAGCCCAGATGGACTAAGGCAATCAGCAATGATGTAGGGGACAAATTGGAATTCGAAATGAAAAAAAAAAAATTACGATAGCGTGCAGCAACAAAGAGTAGCCCCCGCTTGCCGCAACTAGAGAAAGCTCGCGTGCAGCAACGAAGACCCAACACAGCCAAAAATAATAAATAAATAAAATAAATAAATTTATTTAAAAAAAAAACACTATGCTAGGAGAAAAAAATGAACACGAAAGGCCATGCATTATATGACTCCATTTATATGAAATATCCACAGTAGGTAAATCCAGAGACAGAAAGTGGACTCGTAGTGGCGAGAGGTCAGAGGGAGGGTGGGGAGGAGAGTGACCGCTTAAGGGGCAGGGGATTTCCCTTTGGAGGGTGAAAATGTTTTGGAACTAGATAGAGGTGATAGTTGCAAATATTACAGACGTACTAAATGTCACTGAATTGTACACTTTAAAATGGTTACTTTCGTACTATGTAAACTTCACCTCATCAAAAGCCAAAGAAAGAGAAAGCGTCCCGCAGCCTCCCCTGAGCAGGGTGAGTTTGCTCCCCTCACCCTGCCCTGGCCTGGCCTCCAAGGTCTTCCCCGGTCCAGCTACATTTTGGACCTTTGTGCTCCAGCCACACCGTGCACTCAGCTCCTCCACCAGCAGCTTCCTCATCGAGTCCCAGGCCACCTTCTCTGACTCCTTCCTAGATACCTGGGGATCAGCGACCCCTCACCAGGGCTCACGGGGTCTTTCAAACGTTGCGATCTCAGCGTGCAGTTTCCAAGGGTCGTCTCGTCGGATAAGTGGAAATTAGCATTTTCTGAGCCCCACGACATGCAGGCACCTGGCTCAGGTACTGCCAGGCCTGTGTCCTGAGGGGCGGGCGCGGCTCACCTACAACCACCGGCCTCTGAGTAGCTCCTCACTCAGGCGCCACCAGGACCGAGTGTGTTAGTCAAACGAACACTGTCCCCGGGTGTGGAATCCCATGGGGGCCCAAGTCCACGTGAAGCCACAGGAGCCATGCAGCTGCTGTCATATACACAGGCTCCAGGAAGTGGAGTCACGCTGGTATTTTTACCCTTGGTTAGAGCGGATGGCGCCTGTGCCTCATTTCCATCTACACCCCTCCGCTCTCTGGATACTGAAGATACATGCGGGGTCGTCTTCATCCCTGCTGACCAGGATCTGGCTCTGCTGCGGCCCCCGCAAAACCTCAGGGCTCCACAGGCACACAGAGGGGACCTTTGCCTTCGGGGGCCTGGGGCTGCATGTGCTCCTCTCTGCTCAGGCTGCAGGGGACCCTGGACCCCCAGAGAGGTGCCCCCTCTGGTTCAGCACCCAGGGAGACAAACCTCCATCTATCCCACATTCAGTACTTCAGCACCTCCAACGCCAGGACAGTCTTGGTCCAGCCCTCACTGGGTGGAGGATCCCAGCACCAGACCCAAGTCCCGCAGCCCGGCGGCGGGATAGGGTCTCCTGCCTGAGGCCCCGAGTAAGAGTGACGGGGCTGCCCTGGGAGGGACCATGGCGCCTCAGGCCAGCAGAGAGGTGGACATGGCTGGCAGGGGCACTGCCCAGAAATTCATATGTTGAAGTCCTAACCCCCAGTACATGTGAACATGACCATATATGGAAATAGGGTCTTTACAGATAATCCAGCCAAAATAAAGTTATTCAGGTTGGCCCTAATCCACTATGATTACATTGGTATAAAAAGAGGGGCTTTGGACAGGAACACACAGAGGGAAAACACCTTGTGAGGACTGGAGCTGCGCTGTCCCAAGCCAGAAACTACCAGAGGTGCAGGGAACCCTGAATCAGATCCTCCCTGGTGCCTTCTAAGCCACCTAGTTTGTGGGACTTCGTTATGGCAGCCCTAAGGGACGGACACAGGCGCCCTCTGCTCTGTCCCCCTCTCTCCAGACCACGGGGGTGGGGGTAGAAGCAGGGCCCTTCAGAGGCCAAGACCACTGCTGGGTGGTTACTCTGGCCACAGCACTCAGCCCCGGGGTCCGACAAGGAGGGGCGGGGAGGCGGCCTCCCTGGAGCTGGTCGCTGAGCCTCCCCCTGCTATTCGTGGAGCCCAGAAAGCCCAGGAATAGCCAGACGCCACCCTTCCTATGTCATCTGGGCCCCTCTCCCAGCCAACAGCAGTTTGAAACAGCTGCTATGTCCCTTTTAATCTCAGTAGGGGAGAGACCTCAGGAAGGCACAGAAACAGGACACTAGGCCTGGTCACGGTGTCTCACCTGGGTCCACGGGGCCCAGGCTGGCCCTTTAAGGGACTGAGGGCAGAACTGGCTGTGGGCCCTGGGGTTAAGCCAGGAAGCGGGTAGGGAAGTGGTGGACAGGGGGCCAGGATGGCAGGATGCTGAGGGCAGAGCCCCCTCCCGACAGATGCAGAGGGAGGGGAGGAGGGGAGAGCCTCCTGCCTCCACCCGGACCGGACATGTGACCGCTGCATGGGTGGCCTTCCGCAGGTCCAGTGCCAGTCAAGTGTTGGCTCCAGGGACTTTGCTTCATGTTCCCCAGGATGGACGTGCTGCAGCACTGTGGGGACGGAGCCCACGGTCTGCCGAGAGCAGGAGAGCCTCATGCGGCCCATCCACCAGCGTCCTGCCTCTGACTGTGACCAACGCCTGCACAGTTACCTCCTGGCCGGGCATCCAGGCTCTGCTGGTCACAGAAAGGGCCACAGGCCAAGGCAGCGTCGGGCTCAGAGCTCTGCGCGCTTCCTGTGAAGGTGGAGGGGCAGCCCCACCTGGAGCAGCCCAGGGCACAGTAGTCGCTGCTGCTGCCCTGGGACTGCGGGGGAGCCAGCCTGGTAGGGCCTGCGGGGGCCCAGGCCTCCTGTGGCAGGTAGGCGGGCAGCGGCCCCCCCTCCTCCACACATCCCGCGGGCAGCGCATCTGCTGGGAGGCCGGTGCCAGTGCTCCCCTCCTCCTCCAGGCCCGCTAACGGCCCCACGTCCACCGGGTCATAGGTGAGCAAAGCGATGGCCTCCCGGACACGGGTCTCCCAGGCTCCTCGTGCGGGGCCTGTGCAGTCCGGGCTTGGCTCTGGACCAGCTCTGTGGGCCCCTATCCAGGTCTGGAACAGAGCACCGAGAGGAGGGAAGGCCTCAGGCAGTTTGTTCAGGACTCACTGTGGGAGCAGCCTCCCCTCCTCCAGGAAGCTCTCCAGAAATCCACTCCCACAGACCAAGAGCACCTGTGCCCAGAACATTCTGTCTTCCCCCCATGGGCCAGCCCAGCCTCAACACAGAACCCCCATTCCCTTCAGGACCCTCCCCTGGTTCCCAGCACAGGCCTGTGCTCACAGAGGCCTGAACCAGGGTACAGATGGTGACAGGGCTGAAGACACTGCTGCCTCACACACTGCCAGCAGCTTCAGAGCCCAGGCACCCTCACCCAAACCCCACTACACGCACGCACGCACGCACACACAGAAGGTGCTGTTGGGCCTGGCACCTTGGGGCCAAGGCCAGCAGACCTGGACCCTCTGTGGGGCCACAGGAGGCCCACTACCTCCAAAAGGAAGATGTTCCTGCATGTAAATCAATGACGTTAGAACACACCCTCACACCATACACAAAAATAAACTCAAAATGGCTTAAAGACTTCAGCATAAGACAGGACACCATAAAACTCCTAGAAAAGAGCACAGGCAAAACATTCTCTGACATAAATCATACCAGTGTTTTCACAGGTTGGTCTCCCAAGGCAACAGAAATAAAAACAAAATAAACAAATGGGACCTAATCAAACTTATAAGCTTTTGCACAGCAAAGGAAACCATAAACAAAACGAAAAGACAACCTACAGAATGGGAGAAAATATTTGCAAATGATGCGACTGACGAGGGCTTAATTTCCAAAATATACAAACAGTTCATACAACTCAATAACAAAAAGAAATCCAATCGAAAAATGGGCAGAAGACCTAAATAGGCATTTCTCCAAAGAAGAAATACAAATGGCCAAGAGGCACGTGAAAAGATCAACATCACTAATTATTAGAGAAATGCAAATCAAAACTACAATGAGTGGGCTTCCCTGGTGGCGCAGTGGTTGAGAGTCCGCCTGCCGATGCAGGGGACACGGGTTCGTGCCCCGGTCCAGGAAGATCCCACATGCCGTGGAGCGGCTGGGCCCGTGAGCCATGGCCGCTGAGCCTGCGCGTCCGGAGCCTGTGCTCTGCAACGGGAGAGGCCACAACAGTGAGAGGCCCGCGTAACGCAAAAAAAAAAAAAAAAAAAAAACTACAATGAGCTACCACCTCACACCAGTCAGAATGGCCATCACTAAAAACTCTACAAATAACAAATGCTGGAGAGGGTGTGGAGAAAAGGGAACCATCCTTTACTGTTGGTGGGACTGTAAGTTGGTGCAGCCACTATGGAAAACAGTATGGATGTTTCTTAAAAAATTTAAAAATAGAGCTACCATATGACCCAGCAATCCCACTCCTGGGCATACATCCAGACAAAATTCTAATGCAAAAAGATACATGCACCCCCATGTTCATAGCAGCACAATTCACAATAGCCAAGACATGGAAACAACCTAAATGTCCATTAACAGATGAATGGATAAAGAAGATGTGGTACATACATACAATGGAATACTACTCAGCCATAAAAAAGAATGAAATAATGCCATTTGCAGCAACATGGATGCAACTAGAGATTATCATACTAAGTGAGGTGAGTCAGAAAGAGAAAGACAAATACCATATGATATCACTTACATGTGGAATCTAAAATATGACACAAATGAACTTATCTACAAAACAGAAAGAGACCCACATACATAGATAACAGGCTTGTGGTTGTCAAGGGGGTGGGGGTGGGATGAACTGGGAGTTTGGGGTTAGTAGATGCAAACTAGTGTGTATAGGATGGATAAACAACAAGGTCCTACTGTATAGCACAGGGAACTATATTCAATATCCTATGATAAACCATAATGGAAAAGAATTTAAAAAAAAAAAAAAAGGAAGCTGTTTCCTAGGTGGGACCAGGAGTCTCCATCGAGTGCACCACACACCACACCTTCCATCATTGTCCTGCCCCCGGAGAGCCAGCCCGTGGCTCCAGACCACCTCCCAAGGGGCTAACTAAGCCCTGACAGGTGCTATGGTTCTACAGAGAAGGGGCTGGGTGCCTGCAGCCCAGAAGATGAGTGCAGGCATCAGAACATTTACTCCCCATGCAGCCCTGACAAAGTGCTCGGCTTTAAGCTTCAAATTATATTTTTGGATGACAAGCTTGAAAACTAGACTCCCTGTTAAGAGAGAAAAGAGCCAGGCGGAAGGCAGCCACGCAAAGCTGGTGTGGGAGAACCTGGGCAGCGCCACCTCCATCCTCTGCCCAAAGTGAGGGGCCCGAGAGGGTGGGGACCAGAGACCACCCATTGGAGCTCCTCCTCCCCTCCTCCTGCCTGTGGAGCAGGAACTACCAGGCCAGCAGGGAGGGTCCAACGGGGCCTCCAGGCTGTTCTCAGCGTCGCGGCCTGTGAGAGCCCACCAGGGCACCACGATGGGGGGGTGGTGTAGGGTCAACTCATCGCTACCCCAGGGGCCGGGAGGGGCCAGGCACTCCATGACGGCCACCAGAGTAGCCCAGGGACCAGGGAGGGCCCCAGGGGCAGCACAAGACACAGATGCCTTCAGGTGCACACAGCCCCCTGAGCTGGCACCTTAAACTGACCATTTACCTCCAAGGGCTGCTGCAAACCAGAAGAGGCAGAGATAATGTCATGAGAAACTTGACATTTTTTCCCATCAGCAATGGAATCAGAGACATGAGAAGAAAAAGAACTCGGCAATAGAGAATAAAGCTAATTTGTCTTTGGCCCCTTTGAGTCACAGTGCGTACATATACTACCTATATACTATATATACCACTATATATAGCAAAAAAGCTCAAAGCACTGACAGAGGCCCCCAACCTCACCCAGAGCCCACAGCCTGGGCGGTCCAGACATCTGGGCACCCCAGGCCCACCGGGTCACGAACCTGAAAGTCCCCGTTGTGCACACTGTACAGGGACTGGAAGAACGGGCCTGGGGACGGCACGTCCTGGTACAAGGCTGTCTTCATCCTGAGGTCAGGAGACAGTAATCAGAGGCCCAACTCCAGGAGGTCACTGCCAGGAACACGGCTCCTTCCAAGCAGCAGGGACCAGCCCTGCCCCGTTAGTGCTGCTGTCGCCCTCTCTTCTCGTTGGGTCCAGGCCTGACACCTGGCACCTGCGGCCCCCTCGCTAATGACCCCACAGAACTGATTTATACCAAGACATGGGTCCCTTTAAGGTGAGTGGTGATGGCGGGTTCAGGGGTGGGGGTGACCAGCTGTGTCTTCAGCCGAAGGGGGAGACAGCACTTCCGGGAACCCCATCAGACTTCTCCCCGAGCACCGGATCTACCCACCCAAGACCCACTGCTCCTCCCGAGAACGGCGCCCCAGACTCTGACCCAGCAAGTCCAGATCAACCTCGCCAGCCTCCCTGGGGGCCTGTCCCGATTCCCCACCCCAGGGTGGCATCAGGGGCCACGAGTCACATCGCATCCACCCAACGTCCCCTCACTTTCCCGTCCTGAGACCCTGTCACACCCTGCACTTAGCTCTAGCTCTGCCTCTCCCGCCAGCTCACACACAATTGCCTCCCTCTGGACCCCACCCCTGGCCACCCTACAGGTTCTCCTCCTCACTTGTACCACAAAACTCCATTCTCAAAACATAAACCAGATCCCATCCCACGTGACCAGGCTTCAGGCGCTCTCCTGGGACCCGAGGGCAAGCCTGAGCCCTCCCTGGTCCTCTTGGCCACCCATCGGGCCCAGCACCCCGTCCCTCCCTCACCCTGGCTGCCTCTGTCCAACCTCCTCTCATCCTCTCTGCTACCCGTCCACGCCTGGCCGGTCTCCTGCGGGACGAGGCCCCATGTGTGATGGCTTGTTTCAGGAGGGCTTTTTTGTTCATCTGGTTGTCCGTGGCACCCATCAGGGCGGGAAACAGGGCCCCGTGAAAACCAGATGCCCAACACTGTCTGCATAAAACCACTGTGCAAATGAGCCAGTGCCAAGCACCTCCAGAGGCAGGAGACAAGGGCCTCAGGCGACTCGGCCCCAGGGACTTTGGGTCCCTCCAGAGCTCTTTTGGGCCACACTGCCCACCACCCACATGCACCTGGCAACTGGGGACATCCCCACTGGTCCGGGTCAGAGGCCTGAAAACCCCTCCCCACCCAGGAGCGTTGTGGGAGGGGGTGTGGGTTTGGGCCCTCAATGCACCGCCTACCCCACACCCACAAACGCACACACACGCTCATGCACATACGAATTCTCACACCCACATGTACAATAACACATTCACTTACATGCACACACTCCCACACACACTCCTTGGCTACAGACCTGGGTGACAGCTTGAACAGCAGGTAGGTCAGGCTGGTCAGCAGGAGAAAGATGGACACAGAGACCAGGGTGCTGTCGCGCTGCCCCAAAGCTGGGACCAGGAGACCTATAGCAGGAAGGGCCCAGGGCTGTGTTCCTCCAAACTCACCTGGCAAAAGCACCTGGATGGGCGCCTCAGGCCAAAATGGAAGGTTTATGTCGCGCCTCCGAGAGTACTCTGGGTGAATCACGCACCCCTGGGCCTTGCCTTTCCCATCCATAAGATCACCAGGGTCCGAGATCCTTTCCAGTACCTCTGTGCACAAGAGTCAGCCCAGCCCCCTAAGCAGATGAGGCCCTGCCCGGGCTCCAGAGACAGCAGCACCAGCCTGCTGTGCAGCTGGGGCCACACTCGCTCCAAGGAGACCGGAAGCTGCAGCTCCCTGGGAGGCCCAGCACTTGGCAGGTGTTTCCCCTTCACACAGACCTCCAGGGGAAGGCAGTCAACTGGGCCACGAGGGAGGGGGTCCCAGGAGGGGTAAGGGGTGGGACGCGAGGGGCGGGGAGGCCCCACCCAGGCCCCTGAAGGCAGCAGCGCCCACCTTGTCTCTGGGGGGAGTGGAAGCGGGTGGGCTGGCTCCAGTCACTCCATGGGCCCTCATAGCGCTCCTCCTCCGCCACCGCATCCTCTGGTGTGGCCATCTGGACACGCAGCCGGGCCTCATAGGTGGAACCAGGGTCCAATTCAGTGGCTTCAAGTTTCAGCCAGGTCACCCCAACAATGTGATCCTTGTGCCGAGCCCGCTGTGGGGTGAACAGTTAGGAGGTGCTGGGGGTGAGACTGGGCCCATCAGCCCTCGAGGACGTGTACACACACACGTGGGCACACTTACACGTGTCCACACACTTACATGCATCCACGTGCATGCACACTCATCCACACAGGCACGCCCTGTGAACGCTCACACGTACACCCAGGCACGCTCACCACACCTGCACTCACTTACCCTTGTCTCTGGTCACTTCCCTCCTCACAATTCCAAGGTGACACCACCCTAGATGGGACGAGGAGTGACCCTGGCTGCTGCTCCCAGGAGAGGCCCCCACGGTAGGCAGACCCAGCCTTACCTCCCAGGTCTCCTCCTGCCTCTTGAAGGCCAGCTCGTAGCTGAGGAGTGAGGCCAGCGGCTCCAAGGCAGGATTGATGCTCCAGGTCAGGACACAGTGGTTAGAAGTGATGTTGCTCAGCAAGTCTGAGGGAGGGTCCAGCTTCACTGAAACAGAATGAAGCTGTGTGACGGTGTGGGGGCCAGCACGCCCAGGACTGGGGATCGCAAAGATTCCCGGGAAGGACGGGGCACGTGGCCAAGGCCTTCTCAGAGCAGAGGCCTCACTGGAAAACTGGTCCAGAGAAGCCCCAGGTGGGACAAGACAGCAGTGACTTCCTCCAGCCTCTGCAGCCAGACAAGGTGAGTTTCAGATCTAAGCTGCTGCTGGAAGTTCTTCCTAGTGTCTTACTGAAGTCCTTCCTGCTGTGACTGAAGTAGATCGCAAGTGACTCAAACTGCAGCTCCTGCCCCAACTCAAAGCCCTGCACCTTCATCCTCCTCCAAAACCCTCCCCCTCCCCGGGGGCCCCGCCTGATGCTAGCCCTGGATCCGTCAGCAGGGACCGGGAGCACTGACTGGGCCGTGGGGGGTGATGTAGCCAGGATGCTCCCGGACAACGCACTGGCCCAGGCCTCACCATGTCTCCGGGGCAGGTACTGTGGATCCACCAGGCTGACCTGCTCCTTCCCAGAGACGTGACGGTGGAAGGTGATGGTGAAGTTGTCAGAAGGCACGAGCACCTCCTCGGGTGGCAGCTCCACTGTGCACACGCTGGCCCGGAAGACGCACCTGTGCTTGCTGCCTGGAGCGTGGTTGCTGGAAAGGGCACGTGTCGGCACCAAAGGGCCACTGCACCAGCCCGGCTCCCTACCCCCACCCCTGCCCTCTACCCCCTGCCCTCCGGCCTCACCTGGTGAAGAGCAGCCAGGGGCCGGCCCCCTGGCCCAGCTCTGGGGCAGACCAGTGGCAGTCAATCCTGAGGATGTTGTTGGTGTGGCACGTGAAAGTCCCAGGCCCTGGGAACAGTGACCCTTGCAAGCCCACAGTGGCTGCTTCAGGGCAGGGCTGGGGGAGGGGGAGGGCGTGGCAGCTGACCCCTCGGACAGGCAGGCCCCAGAGAACGAGCCCAGGAGAAGTTACCGCGGGCAAGGCTGGGAGACCCCAAGGGGATGGGCTCTGAGCGTGCAACCTGGGTGGGGCTGAAGCCCCGGTCCCGCACAGCCCAAACCCAACCCTTCCCCGTGGAGCCTGACGGGGGCACCCCTGTCCCCAGCTCTGCCCCCACAGCCCCCCACACACACACAGTGCCAGTCCTTACCTCCTCTGTCCCCTGGGACAGAGACGCCCAAGCCGACCCAGGCGCAGATGCAGGTGCAGGTCAGGAGCCAGGTGCCCACCTCTCGCATCAGGACCTCGCTCTGCAATGTCCAACCTGGAAGAGGCTGGGCTGAGGGGCTGTGTGTGGAGTGCCCCAGTGGGTGCTCCCGTGAAGGGCACTCCGAGTGGTTCACCACCTACACCCTCACCCTGTCCCGTGAAGGAGGCTGAGCACGGCTGTCCAAGCAGCACCGGCAAGGACCTCCAGCTCAGGCCTCCCGGCGTCACTGGACTCTGACTCAGCCACGTGTCCAGGTCTGCCCAGCGGGCGCCTCTCTGGGCCCAGGTCCCCTCCCGCAGGGGAGGCACGGTTGGGGGAATGGGGTCGCGGACAACCACCACAGGGAAGCTCTGCTGGACCCCCTGGTCCCACACCTGGGCCGACTGTGTGAGGCGCGTCACCCACGCGAATTCCCACCAGAGCCACATGAGGTGGGGGACAGTCCCTGATCACTGACAAGGGAGCGGACCCCAGGGTCACACCACTAGCTGCTCCCATCCTGGTGCTCTGCCCCAGGAAAGTGGAGGAGGATGGCAGCGGGGTGTCCATGCGACAGCCAACACCTCCCACATGCTGTCTGTCACACGCCTGTCCCCAGGTGCCCTGCAGAGGACAGCGCCCCCGGGAGCAGGGCTCAGTGCAGGGGTGTCAGCCCCAGGATCCCTGGAGACAGGGGCTGGGTGCTGGGAAGCGCCTGGGGGTGAACAGGCCGCTAACACCCTGTCACCCCATTTGCAGCTCCAGATGGTACACTGATAGCTCCTCTGCAGGAAGCAGGACCAGCCTGGTTATGCAAGCCTGATGAGTGATAAGGAAGCAGAAGAGAAGCAGACGTGCACAGACCGCAGCACGGAAGCGCTCCAGGAGCCCGCACACACTCACCCGGTAGCAGACACCCTCCCACCCCGCCCCCTGCAGCCTCTCTGTGGACCCACAGGATGGACCCCTGTCAAGGCCAACAGTCAAGAAGACCCCACCCTTCCCTAGACTGAAGCATCACCTGCTACAACCAGCCACAGCAGGAGAGGCTGCAGCGGCCACTGGATGGAGACAGGCAGCCTGGCAGCAGCTGGCTCTCAGGGCGCATGAGGACAGGATCAGAGGGAGCACCAGGATGGGGGCGGCTCAGGCACAGCCACCACTGCCTGGCTAAGAGCTGACCCAGGCCACAGTGGGGATGGCCACTGCCCCAGCGGTGGAGGGACACCTGCATCTGTGAGACTTGGGCCGGCACGGCCACAGGCTGACTCAGGAGCGTGGACTGGGGCGCTCCAAGCTCAGCCGGCCCCAGGGGCAAGCGTGGGGAGGACAGGACCCACAAGGGACACTCGTGCGAAGTAGCAGGCCAGGCCCACCCTGGGGAGAGGTGGGCAGGGCACACGGCAACTCGGCCATCTAGGGGGAGGGTCCCTGCTTTTCCTCTGCACAACGATTCTGTCCAAACATAGTGAGCCGAGCAGGGCCACCACCCTCCTATGGACGAGGAGGCTGAGGCCCAGAGACACCAGACTTGCAGGATTGGGGGCACTGGTCACCTGGCTTGGGCACTTGCCCCACCAGCTCCCACACAAGCCTGTGAGCTTCCCCCACCCCGGGGCATCAGTCTCTCTCCTCAGGGAGCCTCGATACTGAGGCAGGGCTGCCCCCATCCTTGGCAACAGACACCGGGCCAGGTGGGGCAGAAACCCCACCTGACTACTCCCTGGTCCTGGAAGAGGCACTGGGATGGCCCCAGGGAGGCCTAATCACAGCTCAGACAAGACCAGGTCACGGGACGGCTGTGATGGCAGGAGGATGGGACCCAGAATCTGGGCCCTCGGGCAGAGCCGCCCACTACACCTCCCATCCTGCTGGGAGCCTGGCTGACATGTCCACCCAGCACTGTCCCTTTCCATCAGGACCTTCAGCACACAACCACTCTGGCCCCTTCTCAGGACCCCATCTCCTCCCTGGCCTCTGGGTCAAGTTCTGGCCCAAATGACCACTGGTCCCCACAGCTTGCCTGCCCTGGTTTCCCGGCCCAACATGAAGGCATGGGCCGCCGTGCACTGGACCCCTGCCTCGGGGCCCACAGACGCTGCCAGCCCAGGGCCAGGTCTCCAGAAGGACTCAGCCCCCCGCTCCCCTGAGCGCTCACCTGCTGCCAGGCGAACTGCCCGGCCAGAGCAGGCCTGTCATGGGGCTGGTGCATCGCAGCACGCCCTCCGGACTGGCTTCATGGCAATTACCGCACCCACTTTCTGTCCCCTTTCACAGAGTCTGTATTTTTAATGGAGAGCGAGGGGTACCCTGTTACTCTCCCTGCCCACCCCAGAAGCTGGCAGACACAGAGGGGGGTGAAATGGAGGCTGCCGCTTATCCACCACTGTCCTCTCTGCTGGGGCAGGAGGAAGAAATCCAGGTCCTGGCTCCCCAGAAGCAGCTGGAACCTGGGGGAGGCGGGGACTAGCCAGGAAATGAGGCTGGAAATGGGAGCAGGCGGCTCCTGCTCTGGGCCCCACGTGCGCAGGTGGGCGACTCCAGCACCCTCGGACCTGATGCTGTGGGGCAGAAGTGCTGGAGGGCTCTGCTTCCCATGGTGGTGCCAACCCTGCTGGGGAAGGGCAGAGAGCAGAAGAGGTCAAGGCCAGCTGGGGAGAGCGCGGAGAAGGCGCAGAGGGCAGAAGAGGGAGGAGGCTCCACGGCGCACTTGCCACCTGCCTTCCTAGAGAGCTGAGCTGGACGGGCGCCCGCCTCAGTGGGGTGGATGTCCGGGAGATGTGGAAAGGCCAGGCTTGAGCCAGGGGCGGCCTCGGGTGGACAGGGGCACAGAGGGCGGGGCCCAGAGCAGAGGGAGGAGGAGGTCCAAAGATGGAAGTCGGAGGAGCACAGAGAGGACCTGAGGTCCCTCAGGACGAGCCCTCACTGTCCCCTCTGCCCAGCTGCCTTCTGCGTGATGAGCCTTCATGAAGCCCCCGAGTCCCCTGGCTGTCTCCCCAGCCAGAGCAGACACCCCTGAGCCAGGCCCAGTCTGCTTAGGACAGGGGCGGGGACAGGGCAGGTAGTGGCTATGGGCACGGGCTGGAAGGACACTGACACAGGCCTGGGGCTAAATGGGGGGAAACGATGCCCCTGCTCTTCCCGTGCTGCCCCTGCAGCCCTGGCAGCGAGGCTCAGCCGGCATCGCCCCTGCATCTGGCTCCTCCAGGGCAAGAACCTGTCTGATTTATCCTGCATCCCCTGCACCCAGCCCCTCACTGTTGAAGAAGCACATCCTGAACCTCCCCACAGGCCCGCCCTTGCCTGGGGTAGACAGTGTTATTAACGCCTTAGGTCCCCTGGGGGCTCTGAAACATTATTCAAGCAGAACCCTCTACTCCCCTCCCTTGCTTAGCTGAGTAACCCTCCCAGAATCCCACCCTCACCCACTGCCTCGTCCACAGCTCCAAGGGGAGTCCACAGACTCGCAGCTCCTCTTCTGTCCTAAAGCCCCCCAAAGGTGCCGTGGAGAGAAGGGGCTTTACCAAACTCAGGACTGGGCCTCAGCTCCACTTGTGGTTGTCATGGCTGAGACCACCTGGCCCCAGAACTCCCGCTCACTTGTCCCCACAAAGGTCAGGACCTACAAACTGCCTGACAAGCTCAGAGCCCTTCTGCCCAGAGGCACCCATGACCCCTACAGGCCTGGGAATGGCAGCCCAGCATCCTGTGATCACCACTGCAATCCTGCTGTCTCTGGGAGATGCCCGAGGCCAGGACATCAAAGGCGGTAAGATGAGGGTGGCCGCCCAAACGCCCTCCGCCCTTCTCGTCCAAGTGTGGTCCCCAGGCTCTTCCTGGGGCCTGGGATGGCAGGCCACCAGTCTCTCTGTCCCACAAAGTTCACGCTGACCTGAGTGGTTGAGAAGCCCAGATTACAGACTCACCTTCCCAGACGCATCTGCTAGGTCCCATGGCAAGTCTGACTGGCCCCCAACCCTGCAGCCCTGGAGGTGACTTGTCGCCCTACCACCCCTGCATCTGCAGCAAGTCCCTCAGCCTGATTCAGGAGATAACTGCACCGCCCGGTGACGTGAGCCTCCCACGGCAGGCTGACATAGGCCACCCACAACTGAAACCACGAGCGCAGAGCCGAGCAGCTGTCCCAAGTGGGGATGACAGGCGACCATCACCCCAATCATAAATCCTACCTTTCACTCCTCAGGAACAGAAAAGTTGCTGAACGTGGACTTTGGTGACCCATCCACTGATTGGCGGATGACTGTCCACCATGTTCCTCTCAAGAAACACCAGTGAGATATATTAAATTAGCGCCGGGACGTGAGAACCCTGACCAGGCACAGAGCAGGTCTCCTTTCCTAGGCTTTCTGGGAGGTGCAGCTCAGGCGATCCGTGAGCACTGGGGTGGGTGGAGGGGGTGTTAAACATAAAAGTACTGCAGTCTCAGTTCAGGAAGGAAATAAAAAATGGGAGTCCCCTTTGACCTCGGAGAGGCAGCCCCTGTATGAAGTCAGGCACAAGTCCCTCCAGACCACGTCTAAGCCCCAACAAATGCCCATTTAATGGCCTCGTTCCTCACTCTGAGCTTTGCGGCCTCCTTGCTGCTCTGGCTCTTTTCAAAATCTTTCTAGGGAACTACATAAAAACCTACCTCACGCCTTTCCTGGTGGTGCAGGCCATGGTTAATAATCCTGCTGATGGACCTTTGGATTGTTACCTACATACGCTATTTCAGTTTAATTGTCAATATATAAAACTGACGTTATCATATTAGTTTCAGGTATATATATGCTACATGCTATTCTAAATGAAGGTAGGAACTTCCCTGGTGGTGCACTGGTTAAGAATCCGCCTGTCAATGCAGGGGACATGGGTTCGAGCTGTGGTCTGGGAGGATCCCACATGCCACAAAGCAACTAAGCCCATGCTTAGCCCACAACTACTGAGCCTGTGCTCTAGAGCCAGTGAGCCACAACTACTGAGCCTGGGTGCCTAGAGCCCATGCTCCGCAACAAGAGAAGTCACTGCAGCGAGAAGCCTGGGCACTGTAACGAGGAGTAGCCCCCACGCACCGCAAGTAGAGAAAGCCTGCATGCTGCAACAAAGACCCAAGGCAGCCAAAAATAAATAAATAAACTTTTAAGAAATTAAATGAAGGTTGTGAACAATTCCAGGCCTGGATCTTTAATCACCAGGATGAGTACTGTACAAAAAATGGCTAGGGGGCTTCCCTGGTGGCACAGTGGTTAAGAATCCACCTGTCAATGCAGGGGACACGGGTTTGAGCCCTGCTCTGGGAAGATCCCACATGCCGCGGAGCAACTAAGCCCATGCACAACTACTGAGCCTGTGCTCTAGAGCCCGTGAGCCACAACTACTGAGCCCACGTGCCAAACTACTGAAGCCCGCATGCCTAGTGCCTGTGCTCTGCAACAAAAGAAGCCACCACAATGAGAAGCCCGTGCACCGCAATGAAGAGTAGCCCCTGCTCGCCATAACTAGAGAAAGCCCGCGTGCAGCAACGAAGACCCAATGCAGCCAAAAATAAATAAATAGATAAATTTATTTTTTTTAAAAATGGCTAGGTGTGGAACTGTTGTGTCTAAGGTTGACCGTTGTAAAATACTGATAGATATTGCCAAGTGGCCCCCCCGAAAATGTACCAACTTCTACTCCCACTAGATGTGTAAGCAAGCCTGTAGCCCTCACCAACTGTATACATTATCAGTCTTTTAAATCTTTGTCAATCTAAAAAAAAAAAAAATCTTTGTCAATCTGATAGGCAAAGACATTTCAATGTTGTCTTAATTTGCACTTGATTATCAGTGAAGATAAGCATCTTTTCATACACTTATTGGCTATGTGTTCTTTGGGGTACCAAATAAGGTCACATTTCAGTGTGTCCTTGTGCCTACGTTTAGGTGTGAGTGTGCATGTCTGTATTCTGTGCATCAAAACAACTGAGGCACAGTCTAGAGACCCCAGAGCTGGTTTCCAGTTTCTCTGGAGTCTGAGAAACCAGGACCCATGGAGAGATGGAATCAAAGGCTCAAGTCCATGAAACACCTTAAGAATGACCAGGGGCGTAATCATACTTCTTTCTAATATTTCAATTTCAATTAGCTTGGCCCCTATCTTACCTATTATAAGCACGTACTTTCATACTCACTGGTGCCACCCCTTCCCTAGTATCCCATCCAAAGAGCTTCCTTCTCTCCGTCAGGTTAGAACTTACTACCTTGAGACCAGCAGACCACACACCACCCACACCACAACCCCACAAGGAGACACCACCAAGGCTACAAAGGTGGGTTATCATGGACACTTAGATGTGGGAAGAAGGCCAGTGCCTCTGCCCAGAAGTGTTCTGACGGCACAACCTGACACCCCACCCCCTCCCATAACAAATGGAGATAAAAAGAAAAACAACATCCATAGATGGAGGGTAAAAGACCATACAACCAGAGTCACCAAATACCTGCTGAAATCCAGCCCCTTGAAAGAAAGGAACAGCCAATAACAAACACCATTGGTCAGACATGTCCTAAGGATGTTGTATGTGAAGCTACATAAATCCTCACAACCCTATGAGGTAGACCAGAGGTTAGCAAACTACAGCCCACAGGCCAAATCCACCCCACCCTTTAAAAAAAAAAACCTGTGAGCTGGGTTTCCCTGGTGGCGCAGTGGTTGAGAGTCCGCCCGCCGGTACAGGGGACATGGGTTCGTGCCCCGGTCTGGGAGGATCCTACATGCCGCGGGGCGGCTGGGCCCGTGAGCCATGGCCGCTGAGCCTGCGCATCCGGAGCCTGTGCTCCGCAGCGGGAGAGACCGCAACAGTGAGAGGCCCGCGTACCGCAAAAAACACACACAAAAAAACAAAAAAACACCTGTGAGCTAAAAATAGTTTATACGGAGAATTCCCTGGCAATCCAGTGGTTAAGGCTTTGCCTTCTAACGCAGGGGGTGCAGGTTCGATCCCTGGTCGGGGAGCTAAGATCCCACATGCCTTGCGGCCAAAAACCCAAAACACAAAACAGAAGCAATATTGTAACAAATTCAATAAAGACTTTAAAAATGGTCCACATCAAAAAAATCTTAAAAAAATGAAAAATAAATAAAGTCCCAATCCCTGGTCAGGGAAATGAGACCCTGCAAGCCGCGCCTCACAGAAATTAATTAATTAATTAAGATAGTTTATACATTTTTAAATAGTTGGGGGGAAAAAGCTTAAAGAATTATACGACATGTGGAACTACTATGAAATTCAGATGTCAGCATCCAGCTTCACTGGAAGACAGCCATACCACCCACTCGTGTTATCTGCAGCTGCTCTCATGTGCTGACAGCGAAGTACTGGTGACAGGGCTTCCAGCCCTTGCTCTGCCGGCTCACAACTCAGCAGTGACCTTAACAGCATTTCAAGGGCCACCATACGGTTGTATCCATTCTCTTTATTCTTTTTTTTTTTTTTTTTTTTTTGCTTACTATGAGTGCACACCCAGCATGTCAAAATAAGAAAAGTGGGCACAGAATGTCATGTTTTTAAGGCACAGGGCAGTGCAGACTATCTTGTCAGCAAACTGGATAGCAGAGCAGTGTTCATCACGCAACGATACCACAATGGTCGACGTTGCCAGACCGAGCACTCGTCACTGGCACAAATCTCAACACAAAACAGAATTCCTGGACTTCCCTGGTGGCGCAGTGGTTAAGAATCCGCCTGCCACTGCAGGGGACACGGGTTCAAGCCCTGGTCCGGGAAGATCCCACGTGCCGCGAAGCAACTAAGCCCGTGCACTACAACTACTGAGCCTGCACTCTAGAGCCCGCGAGCCACAGCTACTGAGCCGGCATGCCACAGCTACTGAAGCCCGCACGACTAGAGCCCGTGCTCCACAACAAGAGAAGCCACTGCAATGAGAGGCCCGAGCACCGCAATGAAGAGTAGCCCCCGCTTGCTGCAACTAGAGAAAGCCCACGCGCAGCAACGCAACACAGCCAAAAATAAATTAATTAATTAATTAAAAAAAAAAAAAGAGAGAAAGTGCTCACAGGCTGTGAGTCTGCACTGCACTATTCACCTACAAATATGCTGAGGAAAACATCTGCATCTCTCACCACATTGCATCTACTGAATCCATCAGCAATGTCAACAGTGAACTTCCTCTGCTCTCATGGCCTGAACCACTATGAGATACACGTTTGCAACGCTGATGACAAGGAACACTAACTCTGAACCTCAATTACGCAAAATGGTATCCATTCCTTTCATCAGTGGACTCGCATTACAAAATATTGTAGGATTATATTTTGAATTTCTTTATAAGACTTTGTTTTCTTGTGTTTTCCTAGATTTTGACTCTTGACCCACAAAACCCAAAATACTTACTATCTGGCTCTTTACAGGAAAAGTTGTAAACTCCTGAAATAGACTATTATTATCTCCATTTTACACAGGACGAAACGAACTTGACAGGCAGGCAGGCTGACTTCAGAGGGCACGACCTTCGCCACTGATCCACGCTGCCTCCAACAACAAAAACGAGAACAGGCATCTGAGGAAACGTAACTAACTAATGGCACAGAAAGAAGACACTGAAGATAACAGCCACAGGATAAAACCACATTTGCAAATCCAGCACAAACTGCTCTGAAACAGAAAAAATTGGACACAGTGAGCTCAGGACCTGGTCAACCATCACGTGACCCATACAGATTAATAGTTTCTTGGAAAGATAACAAGTTTCAAAAAAGTAAAAATCTGTATCAGAGGCATAAATTTAAGTCCCATTATTTCATAAGTGAGACTTCATTATGAAGAGAATAGATACAGGGAACTACATTCAATATCCTGTAATAAACCATAATGAAAAATAATGTGAAAAAGAATACATGTACACATAACTGAATCACTTTGCTGTACACCAGAAATTAACACAGCGTTGTAAGTCAACTATACTTCAATAAACTAAAAAAAGAGAGAGATCTGAAAAAGCAATTAAGTCTGAGCAAGAAACCAATCCATCAATAACCAAGATCCTGTCCCCTGCTAGCCCAGGGTGTCCTTTTTCTCTTTAGTGTAGAAAAATAGACACAGAAAGTATAAAGTGTAAAAAAAACATACTACCTATTAAGTTTATTGCAATCCTAGGAAAAAAGAATATAAATCATAAAGAAATAGAAATCCATGTCACTCACAATTTTGTAACTAGTTTGGCCCTAAGTATAGTAGTCAGTTTTGGAATCCTGTTTTGGGGTTTGATGTCTACTTCTTCAGGCATTTAAAACACTGAGAAGGTGATATTAGAATTTTAACTTTAATTAAATTTTCAGAATAAATTTTGATTAAATAAGTTTGCAATTAACAGTTTAAATACTGAGGGACATCTAATGTACTAAACTACTAAGTTTTACTTTATTAGTTGTGCAAACAATGTAAATGTTTAAGAGTGTCGGCTGATGGTGAGAGAATGTCAACTGCCCAATAAATGTAAAAGATGCAGAACAGGACCTTAAAGTTATGGATACTCCTCTCCACACACACAGTCTCCTGGACATTAATGAGTTAATCCACTGACTGGGAGATGGGCTACATTTCCTCAGCCCCTGGCCAGCCACCCTAAAAGGGTTAGCTTTCCGCCACACTCGCAGCTGGGAATCCACCCTGGGGAATACGGTAAGCAGACGCTGACACAGCTGGGCCAGCCTGGCCCTAGTCCCGCCAGCGATGTCCACACTGAGCATTGCAGCACTTGTAGAAGGTGGTCATGGGCTCGTCTGCAGAGCGGGTCTGAAGCTGCATGAAATAGGCACGAGGGTGTTCGCATTTGGGACACGGCTCTGGCAATGAGAAAAACAAACAAGTGACCCACGTTTACTTAAAAAAGTGATGCTTGTGACCAACACACTTGTTAGAAGTAGGTGTTACGTGAAAGACAGCTCATCTGGAATCCCTTGCCCAGGGTACCCTGCACCAAGATTTAAGGTTACCAACAGCGTTATCATTCCCACTGCGCTCTCACACTGAGGGAATGAGACCTGTGATCTTGGAAACAGTCCTCCTTTCCCTGGGTCCCTTTTCTTCAACTCTGGCTGAAGACTGGCTAGAAACACCATGTGAAAGGTGACACGGCTGCCGTGTGCATTACAGGGTCCATGCCCTGCAAATTCCCCTAAAAAGTGCATCTCCACCACCTGGTAATGGACAGGCCCTCTCATCTTCCCAAAGGAAATCCCAACGCACGACCAATCCACTTCCCCTTGAATTTAGGGATCCGTCTCGGCAGAAGTTGTCCAGGCTGTTCTTATCAAGATCTCAACATACATCCCACGCCTTTTCAAAGTGTCCCAAGGCACGTATTTACTTTCACTGAGATTTCAATTTGAGAACCTTGCTTTTGATGGAAATGCCTTCAAACACTCTCAAACACCATTTTGGTAAGTAATTCATCTCCTAATGACAAATTCTGCCAGTGCTGGATTTTTAACATAGCAGATCTGGATGTTCCCTGGGGGAAAAATACAGCAGTGATCATGTGCTAGCTCTTCCTCCTCTCAATACAGGTAATGTCTAGGGCTCTCCTTCCTTCTTTGGTCACATCTAATCTCTACCAGAAATGAATCAAAACTTGGAATAAATATTTATTTTACTGAATGTTTAGTGCAGTTTAATACTCTGTATCATTAACTTTTAGAAATCTGTATTAGAACAAAATCCTTAAACTGTTTTTTTATTACTCCAATCACATCTGCTAAGTGCCTGCTATATGCCAAACGCTCATTTGTGCTCTCACAATCTATGACTATGGATTAGCCCAGACAAATCAAGGACACCCTGAGACTCTTAAGTCAGGTCTGAAGGACTCCAAAGCTTGTGCCAATATTGTTTGCCTAACAAATACATTATTAGAGAAGAAAACACTTTCTAGTTTTAGAAGCCCACTTCACACAAGTACATCACAGACTCTGCCGCAGAGTGGCACAGCCAGCAGCCTCATCCTTACCCACAGCTCTGGAACAGAAAAGGTTTTCCCTCTCACCTGCAGTAGAGTCAACATTCTCCCAGGCAGCTGCTCCACCGAGCACATCATCCACTTCTTTCAGCTTTGGATACTTCCGATTTGTTACCTAATAAACAACAGCAGGTCTTCAGACTCTACAAGTAAGTGAATGGTACAAACCTGGGTCACCAAACCATACCCGTCCTCAAGTGTCTCCCCAGCCTTCGCTTCCTTCCTTCAACACAAGACTGGAGGAATACTAAATGAAAGCAGAGTTCCTGCTGTCACAGAGCAGGATGCTCCGTCAGAATTTAGAGGATCCGCAATTGGGATGTCCCCAAAAGAAGTGAGAAGATCTCTGCAAGGATTGGATGAAGCAACAGAGCAGGAGGAAAAAAATGGCTTAGGTGTGACCCTCTTCTTTTCCCACACCTCTGAAATACTTGGTAATCCAAGATAAGAGAACCAAATACAACTGAAGCCAAAAAGGAGTCCAGCCACTCTCCCCAGGCAGAGAGTTTTCTGTTTTCCAAGTTTTACCAGACGTCCTTGAAATGTCACCTTTTGCATAGTTTCAGACTCTAAACTCCTACAACACAGCTATACGGTGGAATAGTATACAAACATTAAGAATGAGGTAGTACCAACATGCTCTACTTCTAAAAATTAAAGGTGTTCTAAAAAGGAAAGATGCACTACCGAGGGAAAGTAATAAAGTGTGCATCACTCACGTAATGAACATCCAATACATTCCAGTTGTTCAGACTAGAACATAAGAGGGAACAAGACTGAAAAATCCCTGCCCTCCTACAGCTTATGCCCTAGTATTAATAAACAAAGCGCATAAGTAAATTGCAAGGCGTATTGGAAGGCAAATGAGTCTTACGGAAAAAATAAAATTAGGGGAAGGAGCATAAAATTTAGAAAGAGGCTGCAATTTTAAATAATCCTTTAAGCAAAGACACGAGCAACGACTGACATGGGTACCTAGGGGAGAAGAGCGACCCAGGCGGAAAAGTCGTGCACAGGCTACAGGAGTAGTGCCCGTGCCGGGCGGGAGCGCCTCGGAGAGGCTGGCGTTGCGGGCAGAGGGCCCGCTGGACGCGAAATCTGCGCAGAGGATGGGCGGGGAGGGTTAGGGTCGGCCTCCGCGCTGTGCGCGCCGCGCGGCCGGCCGGGGCCCACCTTGCGGGTGACGTTGTGCACATAGGGGCAGGTGTTGCAGGCGAAGCGGTGGCAGCGCTGCCCCTCCTCCACGATCAGCCCGTTCCCGCAGCCCGGGCAGAAAAGCAGCATCGCGGCGACTAGCCCGGTTCTCCCGGCAGCTCTCGCGACCGTTCGGCGCCGGCGCGCCGACGCTCCGACGCTCCGAACTCCCATTGGTCCCGGCAGCCTCCCCGCCCCAACCAGCCCACCAATAGTCACGCCGACTTCGCGCTCCCAGGGAGCATTGCGGCGGGCCGACTCCCAGTAACTCACTTCTCATTGGTCCTCGAGGTAGCCCCGCCCCTCAACGCCCCGAGGGAGCGTCTGCGGCGGCGGTCCCCGCGCATGCGTGCCGCACCACGGTCGCGCGGCCGCTCCGCGGGAGGCTAGGCAGCCTGGAGGAGGCGGGGGCCGCGGCGCGGCGGGAGCCGCAGGAGGACGAGGAGGACGAGGAGGAGGCGCTGCCGCACTCCGAGGCGGTGGACGTGTTCCAGGAGGGTCTGGCCATGGTAGTGCAGGACCCGCTGCTCTGCGACCTTCCGATCCAGGTGCGCACGGGCCGGGGGCCGTCGGGGCGCGGACGGACCCCGGAGTGTCGATGGGGGCTGCGGCCAGAGGCCTTGGGATGGCGTCTCCGGTCGTAAACGAGGGTCTAGGCTCCGGCCCGGCCTGGGGGCGAGCGAGGCTCTCGCCTCTGGCGCGGAATTTAAAGGGGCGCCAAAAACCCCCACTAGTTAACACACATGACTTTTCATCAGTGTTTTTAAAACGCAAAGTTGGTTTACAAAAGCCTACGGCAAACAAAATAATATCATTTTCAAATAAAAGATCACTGTTACCGGTTTTTCCTTTCTCCTCAATCTTCAGTGAGTTTTGGCACTGTCATGTTTTAAAGTCCTTGTTATTTTGCCCATCGTGGAATTTTTAACTTCTGTTTTGTTAACGGTTGTATTGACATGTTTATCTTTTACCGTTTTTTGGTGCCCCAGCCTTGCCGGAGGCCCTGGATCCTGATGATCGGGGGCTCTCAGGCCGGAAGGTGGGGCCCAGTGTTCCTCCTCCCACCCAGCACCTGGCCCGGAGGAGCCAGGGGCTGTTCCTCAAGGCGATTCATTCTCCTTGCCCATTTCTCCCGAGCGTCCATCCACTTCATAGAAAACGTGGATAAGACATGAGATTAAAGTGCTGAAAAACCGGGAAATCCTAACATATATGCAAGAACCTCCCAAAAATGTGGCACCACTTTTTGAAGACTATCAGCTGTTTTTCTTTGTTGATTGGAGTGGTGAAGAGAGCTCCCACCTCCAGCCTTGGTCTTTTCTAGGTTACTTTGGAAGAGGTCAATTCCCAAATAGCACTAGAATACGGCCAAGCAATGACAGTCCGAGTGTGCAAGATGGATGGAGAAGTTATGCGTAAGTGCTGCCCTCCCCCTCAGGCCGTGCAGTCTGAACCTTCACGGGAGAAGATGTTAGCAGGGCTGGTCAGTGGAAACTCAGGGCCGTGCCCAGGGTTGTTGGGGCAGCCACAAGCTCCCCCTGCCCAGCCTTGAGCCTCAGGAAGAAGCTTCTGGGTTCCTCTCCTGCAATCTGAGGCTGTGGCTGTGGCTTCCCACCACGGATCTTCTCCCATCTGTGCAGCTGTGGTTGTAGTCCAGAACGCCACAGTCCTGGACCTGAAGAAGGCCATCCAGAGATACGTGCAGCTCAGGCAGGAGCGCGAAGGGGGCATTCAGCACATCAGCTGGTGAGTGCAGCCACAGCTCCTCCTTGCAGCCCTTCCTAGGAGCTGGACTTCACAGGACCTCTTGCTGGACATGAGCCTTTTCATCACCTGGGCTCTGCTCCAGAGTGTGGCCTGGAGCAACGAGCTCCCTGTCCCAAGCCTCGGCCAGGGCAGGTGCTTCTGTGCCACGAGCCCTGCCTCAGCTGCTCTTCACTGACATCACCCCACCCAGGCAGCTGGGTATCTTCACGTGAGGACACCTTAGGGCACTTGCGGTGTGCCTGGAGGTGGTTTCCCTGGTTACAGATGGTGCAGCTGCCAGCTCCTCGCCTGGGTGCTCTCAGCTCTGTCTCCTTCTGGATCAAGTGTCCCGTTAACTGTGTCTTGGTACAGCCACCCGTTTCATTAGCAACGTGGGTTTGGCCCCCAGCCACCCCATGCATCCCTTTGAGAGCAGTGCGTCCTTGAACCTGCCTCAGGCCTGGTACACACAAGGTACAGGCAAAGAGCCCAAGGAGGAGGCAGGTGGCCTCAGGCCCCGCAGAGCTAAGCGCCTTGAGCCCTCCTCAGGCACAGTTGCATCCCAGCTGCCCTGCTCACCCTGCTCGTGGTTGACTGAATTCCCATCTTGCAGGTCCTATGTGTGGAGGACGTACCACCTGACCTCTGCAGGAGAGAAGCTCGCAGAGGACCAGAGGAAGCTCCGAGAGTAAGTTCAGGCTATGCCTTGAGCTGCAGGGAAGTATCTGGTCTGTGGCCCTCTGATTCCCCATGCCCTGCCATTCGGCTGGGGTCCTCTCCAGAGGCTCGTAAGGGAAGGAGGGATCTTAAATCAGTTCCTGGGGAATGTGTGAGACCAGCAGAGTCCCTGTTTGGACTGAGGTCCTCCTGCAAGGAGCTCCCTGGAGGCCTCCCTGCCAGGACGGGAGACAGAGAAGCAGTGGAAGGGGCCCTGCAGCTCCTCTCCAGCAGTGGTTCAGGGCTGCACAGAACCAGGAGGAGAGAATTAAGAGTGTGCATGGCCCTTGCCACCTCCTCACCTTCCCGGACACCATGCTCTTCCCACCTGGTCTCTGTTATCCCTCACAAGCCTCAGGTGAGGAGTCACAAATGTGCCCTTCGGTAGATCGGACGCTCTGTGCTTTTACTTCTTTCAGTTATGGTATCCGGAATCGGGATGAGGTGTCCTTCATCAAAAAGCTGAGACAAAAGTGAATCTCCAGACATGGAAAACCCTCTGTGCTGTTGGCCGAGCTTTTCCCCGAGAGGAGGAAGCCTTGGCCCCTGTGCCATTTTCCCAGAAGAGTGTTGAGATAGCCTCACCCCAGCTGGACCCACCTGGACTCTCAACGTGAACCCCGATCCCATGGCGGATCCCACAGGGCTGTGGGCCTGACCCTGTATACAGAATAAACCTATTTGCTTCTGAGTTTGGAAAGTCAAGCCACTGTACGGGGGCAGGCGGGACTGGCGCTGCCCCTCACAGTGAGGAGGCGAGGGCAGAGAACGTGCAGGCACGTCACATGGTCTGAATGCTGCACCTGAGCCCTTGGCCACCCCATTCCCCAAGCCATACACACCTGTCCCTGTAATCTCTGCAGCGAGGAGAAGGTGAAAGCTGAGCGGCTGGCTCTCTGTTTCTGCTTGTGGGGAAACAAAGGCCTGTGTCTGAGCCCAGCCATGGACAGGGCCTCCAGCTTCAGCCTAAGGGCTCACCTACAGCAGTGCCTTCACCAGCTCCTGGAAAGGGTGATGGCTCGGGGCTGGAATTGGAGCTGCCAGCTGGGCAGGGAGGGCTGGGGTGGGGCACCTCTCAGTGTGGATGGGGAAGTGTGACTGCGTTCATAGGTCCTTGTCCCTTTGTCGCCTACCAGTCCTTCTATAGAACGGGGACAGGGTGTGTGCCCTTGGCTGAGGACTTCCCTGGGAGGCGTACGTGACACTGAGTTCCCTGTTCTGGGGACTTGTGAGTGGGAGGCCTGGGCACTGAAGGACCTCCCTCCACAGCCTCCAGCCAGAACCCGGAAAGGAGGAGGCAGCTCTGGTCAAGTTAGTGGCAGCTAAAACGCTCCCGGTCCATTTATTGGCCACGAGGTGGTCGTCGAGAGGCTAGTTAGAAGGCAATCTCGGAACTACTGTGATAAATGCCCGGAAGTACAAGGGGTTCAACAGCAGTGAACACGGCACAAGGGGTCTGTGCAAGGGGAGCAGGGCTTGCAGGCGGAGTCCCGAGCCTCAGGCCTGGCCCTGGCCCACAGGGCACACGGCCCCAGCACCCCACCAGCTCAGTGGAGCTGAGCGTCCAGCTCGTACTTCTCACAGAACTTGTCAGTGAAGGGGATGCAGGTGAGGAACTCGCACCACTCACAGCGCACAGGGTAGAAGTAGAAGAGGACCACCAGGCCAGCCAGGAGGCCCAGGAAGACCACCTGAAAGATGATGATCTGACAGCGCTTGCGGTACAGGTCAAACTTGCCAAAGCTGATGTAGGGCAAGAAGGCAAAGGAGAGGAAGAGCCCGCTGACGAAGCCCGAGATGTGGGCGAAGTTGTCGATCCAGGGCAGCAGCCCGAAGGTGAACAGGAAGAGCACCACAGCCAGCAGCTTGAAGAAGGCACGCCAGGGCCGCGCCAGGACCTGCCAGCTCTGGAAGAGCTCCACGAAGAGGCAGGCCAGGATGCCGAACTGCGAGCCGGCGGGGCCCACCTGGGGGCGTGTGGGTGCCTGTGAGCCGGTGGGCCTGAGCGGGTCGCTCCGTCCCACCTCCCTCCGCCCAGAGTGTATCGGGACAGGAGCCAAGTGGAGCTGCTCCCAGGCGGGGCACTGTAGGAACTAGACTCTGTGGTGGAACCAGTTCATGCTGGGCAGCAGGTGCACGTAGGAGGGCCCCACCCTGGGGGCAGCCTTACCTCTGCCCGGTATGGCAGGAAAATGGCACTGGCCAGGTTACCAGTGATGCCACTCAGCAGGTAGATGATGGCTATGCGGTGCCAGCCTGCCAGCTTCTCCAGGTCCCGCAGGACAGTCATCTGGAAGCAGACAGACACCAGGCAGTGCAGGATCCTGTGGGGAGGGGGGGCATTCAGCGGGGAAGGCTCACCAGCTACTCCTGGGGTCCCTGGGACCACCCACTCCACCCAACCCCGCTCAGCCCACATGGTGTCACTTGCCCAGCGTGCAAGAATAGGGACAGCCACAGGCGGTAGAACTGGTCGGGCACCTCGGGGTTGAGGAAGGGCAACAGCCCACACACGTCGTCCATGCAGTGCACCTGTGCAGAGTGGCCTGTCAGCACCCGCCGTGGTTGCGGGGACGGGGAGGGACCCTTACCCCGGAGGCCTACCTGAGAGCAGAGTGTGGCCTCCTCGTGGAAGTAGCCCCTCATGAAGTCACAGTACTCCCGGGAGGTGATCTCACACCTGGAAGGTCAGGCCAGAGTTGGGAGGGCTTCCAGGCCCAGGTTTCAGCCCCACTTGCCCACCTTTGTTGGCCCTGGATAGGCCTAGCCCCTTCCTCACCCCATGCCCCTTGGTATCTTGAGTTATTTTGGGACCGGGGAGGGGAAGAGGGCATAGCCCCAGGGCAACACTTTGTGCCCAGGACCAGCTGCACATGCCCACACAGGCAGCCCTACCTGCCCTTGGTGCCAATGCAGCAGGGCCGGCCTGTGATGACACAGTCCATGTGCGGGTGGTTGGTGTAGTTCCCAGCGCTGTTTTTGGTGCAGATCTGTGTCACAAACGGGGGTGAGTTGGGTCAGGGTCTCCCCTAACCTTGGGCCCCACGCTATGCTTGGTTGGGGCAAAGATGGACAGGCTCCTAGGATGGGAAATAGGCTTCCTTCGACTTCAAGCAGGTACTACACCCTAAGCCTCAGTTTGACCATCTGTCAAATTGGAATAATGTCATTTGACCTCCCAAGGCTCCACGTGGTTCTGCTCAGAGAGGTAGGCTGTGGTGGATGGACAGGCTGGCTAACAGCCAGGGCAAAGCATCTGGAAGCACAGGGTGGTCCCCCAACGGGGACCTCTGTGGCATCGCTGATGGATGAGGTGTGGATTCCTCCCCCACACGATAAGGGTGACTCCCAAACAACCCCTCCACCCCGGCTCACCGGCCACTTGGTGATGTCATCTGGCCACTCATGGGGGTCCTCGGAGGAAGGCTCATCACACACCCTGCACGAGCCCAGGATGTGGTCAGTCCTTGCTTTGTGCCCTTGGCTTAGCCCCCTCCTGCCCGACTGGACAACAAGGAGAGCCATTGTACCTCTCTCCACCCGCACTCCCAAGGGAGACGTGGACAAAGGAAAGTAAGGGAGGGGCCAGCAGGACTGACCTGGGGTCCTGGTGGCAGACAGAGCCAAAGTGCCTCTTGTGGCCAGCAAGGTCTGGGGCGCTGGGATGGAAGGGCCACTTCACCCACACTGCCAGCGTGGACTGTGGGAGGACACGGGCTCAGCCCTGGTCAGAGCCCACGTCCCGGTACAGTTCCCAGACGGGAGGAATCAGAAGCACTGATTCTGAGCTCCTCCCTCTGGCTCTACACCCCCACCGCTCTGATCTTAAAGTCTGGAAATTGCTCGCGTGTTGGGAGATGGTTATAAGGAATTCAACAGCATAGTTCCTATTAGCTTAAAAATAGAAACCACCAGCGTTCAAAATCAGAGAACTGGTACAAACTGCGGCACCTCCAAATAAGATGATAAAAACGTGGATAAAGTTTTTAAAATTCAGGGACTTCCCTGGTGGTCCAGTGGTAATGAATCTGCCTTCCAATGCAGGGGACACGGGTTCGATCCCTGGTCGGGGAACTGGGATCCCACATGCAGCGGGGCAACTGAGCCCTCGCGCCACAACTACTGAGCTCGTGCTCCTCAATGAGAGCCCGCGTGCCACAAACTACAGAGCCCACGCACTCTGGAGCCCGCGCACCACAACTGGAGAAGAGAAAAAACCCACATGCCACAACTAGAGAGAAGCCCACTTGCCACAACAAAGATCCCGCCTGCCGCAAATAAGACCCGATGCAACCAAAAAAGTATTCAAAAAAAAATCTTTTTTTAATTTAGTGGGAAAAGGCAATACCATTTATAGAAACTTAAGACACGTGCACAAAAAACAAGATGGACATGTGTGGAAAGAGCACACCCAAATTAAGGACACATGCGTAATTCCCTGGCGGTCCAGTTAGGACTTGGCGCTTTCAATGCCGGGCCTGGGTTTGATCCCTGACCGGGGAACTAGGATCCCACAAGCCTTGCAGCGCGGTCATTAAAAAAAAAAAAAAAAAGAAAAAATTAAGGACACAGGGTCTACAGGGTGAGCGGCATGAGATGGAAGAGGTGCGGGAAAAAAGGAAAATGTTATGCAAGGGGCCTGGCACAGACGGACGGCATAATGTGCTGAGAACTAGGGGTTTAGGATAACCAGCTGGCTCTGAAGTCCCAAGGTAACCACAAACACAAGGTGCAGACAAGGGTGCGAGCTGAGCTGCGGGCAGGCACTCACCGAGCACTCCTCTTCCGAGGTCTGCACGCAGCCAGACCGGTCGTTGCGCACACAGCAGGCCGAGTGCTTCTCACGCTCGCGCGCAGCGTGGATGAAACTATGTACCTGCGGATCCTGGCGCATGCAGGGCGAGAACTTGGCACCCAGGTGAATGAGAGCCTCCTGCAGGAAAGAGGATGTGCAGCTGCGGCCGGGCCCTCGGCCAGCCCAGGGGCCCCGCCCCCCCCAGGCCCCACCCTCACCGAGCTGGGCCCGATCCAGAAGTTCTCCTGCTGAACGTACTTGACATTCTCATAGACCCCTCGGTTGCGCAGCACCTGGAAGTTTGGGGAGAAAGATCAGACGGAGCTCAGCCGAGCCCTCTCCTCCCAGAATGGGTGGGAGGGAGCCCAGAGCCCAGGGCTCGCCAGGGAAGGCGCCGAGGCTCACCGAGTCTACGGTCTCGTGCTGTGAGAAGCCTACGGGCGCCACGCCATAGATGCAAACGGCTAGAATGGTGACGAGCGAGTGCACGAAGGTGAGCCAGTAGGTGAAGAAGGGCCTGCGGGGCAAAGCGTCAGCAGAGGCGGCATCCCCAACCCGGAGCCCCACGCCCACCTGGAGCCTTGCCTCCCCGAAGCCGCATCCCCTCCACGCCTACCTGTGGTCGTCCATGTCTTCAATCTGGCGTTTGACATAGCTGTCGATTCGCTTGCGGTAAGTGCGGTTGGTTAGCCGGCCCACCATGCCCAGCCCATACGGCCGCTTCTCCCTGGCGAAGAACTTGCGCACCGGCATCGCGATGCGCTGGCCCCGCCGCTGACCCGCGGCGCTCACCACCTCCTGCCGCAGCCGCACCTTGGGCTGTGGGGCCGCTGCACCGCCCTCCTTCTGCTTGCGCCAGCCACGTTCCAGGGGCCTGGGGGAAGGGGTGCCGTCACTCCCAGCCCCAGACCTCCCACCTGCCGCAGTCCATCCCCGGCGGGACATGGGCGACACTCCGTGTCTGTCTTGCTCCCAACTAGCGGTGAAGACACTATGTGACAGGCTGATGTCAGCCCACACCTCACCAGTAAAAGCATGATCCCCGGCTGCTCCTGGCATGGCAGGGAGGTGGGTTCGGACCTACATGAGGTTCCCTGGCTAATCTGCAAGTGTTAACTACGTCACCTCCTCCTTCCCCCGAGATTCTCTCCAGCCTGTGGGCTCTGGGACTGAGATCCTCTTCCAGGTGTGGGCAGTCCAGACTCGAATGGTGCCCACCCCTGGGTCCCCCAAACACAGTTGCCAAGCTGGGCTCCCAGTCCACAAGATGACCTCCCCCCGGGGCCCTCTAGGGTCGTGCCTTTGGGGCCAGCTGCTCCTGAGAGCCGCAGGACCTGCCCCCCGGCCCCCTCGGAGCCCGCCAGGAAGCACTCACAACATCAGGTGGCTGCGCTCCAGCTCGCTGCGGTCCAGCGCCCCACCCGTGAGGTCCGCCTGCTCTGGGGCTCTCTCCCAGTCCTTAAGCGCTGCCTCCGATGGGGACTCGAACACCTCATCTGGGTATGTGGACAGCTCCTCGTGGAGGACACCTTCCTGAGCAAACACGCGTGGTCAGTGTGGGAAGCATAGGCACAGGGGTCATGGGTGATGGTGCCAGGCTCTTACCCGGGCAAAGAAGGATGTGTCCAGCTCGTCGGGGAAGTCAGCCGTGTCCTCCTCCAGGAAGCTGGCAGGAGTGAAGCTTCGGCGCTGGACCCGGCGCAGTGTGCCATCCCTAACCGAGCGGCCCTGCCAGCGAGGGGGTGAGGACGCAGCGTGGTACTGGCTCAGCCCCCGCCCCCACCCCGGCCCCTGCACCCACCTTCACCAGCGCAGCGGCTGCCCGGAAGCTCATCTTGGCCACCGACTCGCGCTTGCGCCGCCGCGGGAGCCGGTTGAAACCCGAACGGGAGCTGGAGAAGGAGCAGAGGGAGGCGGCACCCGGCGTGACCGGCGTGTGCGGGGCACTCAGGCCATCGGCGGCATCATCCGCCAAGCGGAAGGCCCGGCCCCGGGCCAGGGGGTCTATGATCTGGAGGAGGGGAGGAGATGCAGGAGTTGGGGGCTGGGTCATAGCCAAGGGGGCTCCTCCCCCACCCGGCCCCGCCATGGAGAACACAGCTGCTGCTCGTCCCGCTGCCCAGAGGCTCCCTGGACAGCTGAGTGGGTACCACCCCACCCCACTGCACCAGAGGGGTCCCGTTCTCCGCCTGTATTTCCTTTACGCTGCTGTTCATCCTGGGATGCTCTCCCACCCAGAGGCTGGCCTGTGGTACAATCCCAGGACTTGTCCTCTCCCCCAAGCCCCGCTTCCCAGAGAGTATCTTAGGTGCCTTTACGGGACCATCCGACCACCCGCCCAGACCGTGAGCTCCAAGCAACCTCTGTGCTTAGACTGGCTGTGTCCCCAGCCCCAGCTCAGGGCAGCAGAGTGAGGGAACTGTGGGAGGCAGCAGCGGGAGGGCATACCTTCTGCATGCCCAGCTGGCATGGCCCCACGTACAGAGGAGGGGGCGTCTCAGTGCTGGTCAGCGACACGTTGTCCTGGCTGGGCAGGTCTAGCTCCCGGATGACCTGGGGCTTCAGCTTCCCGTAGCGCTGGCTGCAGTGACGGATGCTCTTGCGCTGCCACTTCTGGGTGCTGTCACTGTCCTTGCTCACTCCAAACCAGTCAGCAGTGCCCCTGCCAGGGGAGGGACTCAGCAAGGGGAGGCCAGCTGTCCCCTCTCCCCAGCAGGGGCCTCAGAGGCACTCCACCTGGGCAGCATGCCCGCCCCAAGCCTCCGGACATTCCAGGGTCTGGGGTCCAGGTGGGCTGGGTCTGATTAAGAGGATAGGTGGGTTTCGGCCCTGGCCACCCGCTAAACAATTAGCCAGCTCCAAGCTGCCACCAGCACCAGAGATGGCAGGCCTTGGTGAAATAGGTGAGTATTTCACACAGGCCCTCACTCCATCCCTGAGACGGGCATTTGTGGGGAGACACTGAGTCTGGAGACAGAGGTCAGAGTTCAGCCCTTAGCTCAGCCAGAGAAAGCGTGGCCCTGGGCAGCAGCTTGACCTTGGACACCACAGAAGTCAGGCAGGGGGCGCCGCACACCCAGGCAGGCTGCCCATAGTCCTTGGACATGCAAGCAAAAACACTGCCAGCACCTGCCGTCAGGAGCCCCCGGGGAACACCAACCACGCTGGCAGCTCCCGAGAGGTCACAAGCCATGCACACGCCAGCTGACGCCAACACACTCATGCCCTGCCCAAGGTACCTGAGCAGGGACCAAGAGAGAGACGAGCGCTGTGTGAGGGCCCTGCGGGCAGCAGGGGCACCCAACAGGGGCAGAGTGTGGACACGCCCAAAGCGCACCTGTCGGCTGTTCAGGGGGGACCAGAGCATTGGGTGGGGGGGGCGGGTGAGAGAGAGAGGAGAGAGCAAGTTCTGGGGGGAGCAGAGAAAGGCAGTAGGTGACAGCAGTCAGTCCCCAGAGCAGGAGGAGGACAGGGTGATGAGGGGACGGGATGGAGGAGAAAGCCCTTGCCCCACTTCCAGCCCCAGTGCCCGAAGGGGACCCTGTATGCCTGCTTCTGTCCCACCGGCCCAGCCCCCAACCTGCCGTGGAGCAGCCGGGACAGCGAAGTACCTGCGGATGGTCTGTGTGATGGACATCTGGCGCTGCAGCGCCGGCCGCCGGGGCTCCTGGTGGGGTGAGGGGACGCGGGTGGGCTCGGCCGGCATGCTCACACTCCGCAGGAACGCCTGGCGTCTCAGGGGCTGGGCAACGGGGACCCAGTGAGGCGGCTGGATGGGCTGCACCTGCAGCCCCCGCTGGCCAGGGCCTACCTGCAGGAAGCTGGACTCCTCTGCTGCCGGGGGCACCACGGCCGGGATATCCAGCTTCAGCCACGGCGGCTTCTTGCGCTGCAGGCTGCTGGTGCTGTCCCTGCGGGCCTCACCCATGGTTCCAGGCAGAGCTAGGGGGGCCTAGGGGGCGTGGTGTGTTATTCAATAACAGCGCTGACAGGCACTTCCCTGGCATCCCAGTGGTTAGGACTCCACACTTTCACTGCCGGGGGCCCGGGTTCAATCCCTGGTCGGGGAACTAAGATGCTGCAAGCTGCATGGCGCAGCCAAAAAACAGCACTGGCAGATCTCTGAGGGTCCACGGGGCCCAGACACAGGAGGAGGGAGAAGCAGGGACAGCCCAACAGGCGTGGGCACGGCTCCGCTGCCAGAGTCCCAGCATGGGCTCAGCACCCACGCGCTTGGTTCCTGCCTCTGTCGTCCCGAAAGACACGGCTAGGCACACACTAGGTCCTCAAACAACATGCATTCCTGTGACGAATAGCTGAGGACCTACTATGAGCCACTCCTAGGTGCTTGGGACATGTTGGTGGAGAAGCAGGGAAACCGAAACAGACAAAATCCCTGCACTCCTCAAGCTTAGAGTCCAGACAAACAATCAGCTCACGTGTAGATACACTGTGCTAAAGGCTGCAACGTGTGACAGGGATAAAACAGCACATTAGGACTTTCCTGGTGGCGCAGTGGTTAAGAATCCGCCTGCCAATGCAGGGGACATGGGTTCGATCCCTGGTCCAGGAAGATCCCACATGCCACAGAGCAACTAAGCCTGTGCACCACAACTACTGAGCCTGCGTGCCACAACTACGGAAGCCCGCACACCTAGAGCCCATGCTCCGCAATGAGAGAAGCCACCGCAATGAGAGGCCCACGCACAACGAAGAGTAGCCCCTGCTCTCTGCAACCAGAGACAGCCCGCGTGCAGCAATGAAGACCCAACGCAGCCAAAAATAAGTAAAATTTTTTTAAAAGTTAATTAAAAGATAAAGCAAAAACCAGCACATTACAGTCGTCAGAGGAGCGATGCCTCTCTGTGCAGTGACGTCTGAGCAAAGGCTTTCGAGTTGATCTAGTGAGCAAGGTTAGGTGGCAGGGTGTTCCCCACACTGGGAATGGCCAGTGCAGAGGTATGAATAAGCACGAGGGCAGAGGCAAGCCTAGGGGCTGGCCCGGTCTGTACACGGGGCAAATCTCAAGCCTATTGGACACAGGCCTCAGCTTCTTAACCACCATGACAGCTGCTCCAGAGACAGAGGGCTCACTACGCCCACGACAGGGTGCATGGTCCCTCCATCTCTCAGAGGAGGGACCACCTGGCTTCCCAGGGGCCAAGGGCTCCTATAGCCAAGGGACCTCCTGGAAACTACCTGGTGAAAAGGCCGCTGTGACCACAAGGGGGCGCCACAGGCCCAGAAACAGCAGCAAAGCCCCACAGTGCTCCGAGACGCCTTGCTCTGTGCCACCTTAAGCATCTGAGACCCCTGTCCCACATTACCTGGGCACAGGGGGAGGGCCCAGGACCCAGAGCAGAGAGGCCAGGGCTTGATTTGGGCCACCCCAGCCTGGCCACGTGACCGGGAGGCAGTGGCCACATAAGCATGGCTCCTTGGCACTTAATTCTTCCTTTACGAAATGGCAGTTTCAGGGCGTATCTGCTTCCCTGGCCCCAGAGAAGGATCACAGGGCCTGGAAACAGGATATCCAAGACTAGAAGGGTTCCTAGAACTACGGGGGCAAGGATAGCAGGGGCGTGGTGGAGACTCCAAAATTCCGCAGCCTCTCAGAGCTCCAGACCCTGAAGATTCCGACCTGCGGGGTCTGTGACCCATCCACTGAGGCCGCTAGAAACAGCTTCTACTTCGGAGCCTCCCTCTCAACTGCCTGGAGAGATACAGAGAAAATACTTTACAAACAGGGAAACTGAGGCCTAGAAAGAGAGGCCTGTCTTGCCCAAGGCCACATATTCAGGCGGCACAACTAAGGACACAGTTGCTACTGGCCCTTTACAGATCAGGGAAGGTCCAGGGGTCCAGAACCCTGCTCAGAGCCACCACCACCCCCAGCTCTCTATGGACCTGGGAACGGCCAAGGATGTTGCTCATCCCGCCCCCCCCACCCCCCACCCCCGGCCCCATGACACAGACGCGGGATGGCACAGAACACTGCTGTGCTGCTCACAAAACACGGAGAGCCCAGGATGCTGCTCCCAGCTCCTAGCGGCCCTCTGCCACCCAGGGGTAGGCCCAGGACAACACTCACAGCTTCTATTGGCCCTATGACAATCGGGGACCGGCCCGGGACCCAGCACACAGGTCCTACTGGCCCTATATTGACTGGAGACCAGGCCAGGATGCAGCTGGCAGCGCCTACTGGCCCTGTACCAAATGGGGCTGAGCCTGAACACTAATCACGGTTCCCACTGGCCCTACCCCAACCAGGAACAGGCCTGGAGGGAGGCAGTCCGGGGATGCCTTCTGACTCTTGGCCCATCCCTCACGTTCCAGGAGTCTTTCCATCACAACATAGCTCCCAGGGCCAAGCCTCTCTCCCCTGCCCTCACCTGCTCTGGTCTCAGGAAAAGGGCTGAGGGCAGCATTTGTTCCCACATCTCTGGAAATCCCTTCCTGGCCCCGCCTACACTGAGCCCCACAAGCTGCGGTCAGATGGAGGGTCCCTGGAGGGGATGGAGGCAGCGTCTGACATGAGGGCATCCTGACTGAGAACTGGGTCCCTCTGGAACCAGCACTCGGCATCCAACTCGCACCACAACCCAGCCCAGCCCTGCACGGCTGTGGCTGACCAGGCCACAGGTCAGCATCCTGGGAGGGCAGCATCTTCCTTGTCATCCGCCAGCCGTCCCTTCACAGACCAAGGTGATTGTAAGCTCTCCCTGCTGGTAAGGAAATGACTGGGCAGGACAGCTCCAGGTCTCAAGCACTAATGGTGGAACCTCAGACGGTGTTAGGCTTATCGAGAAGGCAGAAGGTGCTGAGAGGCGCGTCCAGAACCTGCAGGGCTGGGACAGCACCCTGGGTGCACCCTCTGAGCCACGGCGGGCCGGGCCTGCCAGGTGGAGATCCGGGCGATCGGACTCCTCAGATGGTGCTGTGCCCATGGGGCCTTGTTGGGAAGGGGCCAGACAGGATGGGGACCCCCTTAGCATTTCAGATGGGGGAGGCTATGGTACCTTAAGTCTGCCCCTGCCACCCGAGCACCCCATGCCTCACAGAGTTTCATACGCTCCTGGTAAAGCTATTGTGAGGTCTAGAGAGGCCAAGTGTGGACCTGGGATCACTGCTGGTACCCGGCAGGCTGGGTGCCAGGGACGAGCCCCTACAGGAGCCTGCGCACGCCCAGCACCTCTAGGTGACAGAAGCTGGTTCTCCACTCAGGAGTGCCGGAACCGTTGCCAGCTGACTGGCTCAGCGCCACACACACACTTGCGACCCTCCCTGGCTCCCACTGTGCTCCCACAGCCTCTCCTCACACCTGGCTCTCCCAGTACACGCATTCTGCCCACGTGTTCAAGGATCCCCCGCCTCAGTCAGGCGGCCCCTCCCTGACAGGCCCTGGATTCCCTTGGCACAGTCGGGAGCACACCCACGTGTGTGCGGTCCGGTCCTGTCATGCCGGGTCCACAGTGCCTAGGACAGGGCTGCTCCAGAGCCACTGCTGAATGATCACTGTCATTTCAGAGCACGAGCTAGCAGGGGCCAGTCCCCATGAAGTGGGGTGACGGCAAATTCCCAAAGATGCCCCTTCACTTGGTTCTGGGAGGAGGAGCTACCACATGACCGGTGGGAACAGAAACAGCACAAGCGAGGAGGTGGGAAGCGGGTGGTGAGCACACACAGGAGCCAGATGCCCCCCCCAACCCCCGCTGGCCTGGGCCCACCAGACACAGGAGCCGCTCACCTCACGAGGGAGGCACCAGCTCCTTGCCTGGACATACAGACCTCCCGGTGGCCCTCACCCCACCAGATCCCTCCTGTGTCTGGGGCAGAGGCTGGAGGGTGCCCCATAACCCCCACAGCTCCCTGCCCTCAGTGCTATGGGTTCCCGGCCTGACCCACCCCTGTGTGCCCAATCCCCCAGCGCCCCTGCGGCAATCTGGGCATCAAGGGGGTGGGATTCACAAGCAGGGTCGGGGGTGGCTCCACAGTGGACCCTGAGGGTGTGGGGGAGGGTCGGGTCCAGACCGGACAAAGAGTCTGGGCTGGGAAGGGGCACAGCGCCCGCCCAGAGGAGACAGTGGCTCAGTGTCTGGGTCTCCCCCAGGCGCACAGTGGGCTCTTGTTCCTAGACGGTCCCTGAGGGGGAATCCCAACAGCATCTCTGCTCTGCTGCCCCTCAGTGCAGGGAGAGACCACAGCCCAGGGAGGGCCTGCCTGCTGTCTGAGTCACTCTGGTGACATTCGTGGCTGCCCACCCGGGGCCCAGACCCACCAGGAGACACCCAAACAGGCAACTAGAAGCGCAGTGGGGAGGCTGACGAAGCAAAAGCTAACTGTGAGGACGGAGCTCTGAGCAGCTCAGGAGTGTGGGGTGAGGCTGGAGGGGATGCAGAGGGAGGGCCCGCAGGGACCTCCGGGACCTCCCGGACCCCCGGGACCACCAGGGCTGCTTTAAGCGGGAGCGAGGGGAGGGGGAGCCGCTGCAGCCAGCAGGGTGGAGGGCTGTGGGGCAGCCCTGAGAAGCAGCCATGCCTGCTCTGGGGATGATGGGGGACCCTGGGCAGGGGTCCAGGGGGGTCCAGAAGCAGGAGCCAGTGCAGGCCGGCCGGTGTCGGGGAGCCTGGCCTGAGACACTGTGCACTGACCCAGCTCCCCTCTACCACCTGCAACCCTGAGATAGCCTGAATTTTCCCCTCTGAAAATCAGGGGCCACAGCAGTGCTGGGCACACAGTAGGTGCTCGAGAAGCAGCAGCTGAATCAAAAAAAAAACAGGCTGGACCTAAAACGAATATAATATTGTAAGTCATCTATACTTCAACTAAAAAGAAACAAACAAACAAACAAACGAGCAGGCTGGTGATGCCTGCCGGCTGTGGGGAGCTCCCCAAGGAGGGCCTGGGAGCGCGTTCAATCAGAGCACAAGGTGTGGGAGGACCCAGGCCACACCCTTTGGGGAGGCCCAGTTTGGGAAGGTGTAGCCAAGAGGCAGGAGGAGACCGGGGAGAAGTTCTGGCCCACCCAGGCCTGGACAGGCTGTGGCCGGGGTTAAGCTGGACCCTCTATTTCTGCACTTAGGCCTGCCCCACACACTTGAGGGACAACACAGACCAAGGGCAGCTGGAGGTCAAGCAAGCGGCCCGGTCCCAGGACCAGACCCACCAAGCCTGGGGCCTACCCTGCCCAGGGGACCACTGGCCACCCATGTCAGTTGGAGCAGTTGGGCCCACCCCAGGACACCTGCCCAGACGTGTGCCCAGCTCACCTGAGCATGGTCCCAGGATGCGTCAGCTCCTCTGACCTCCCCACGTGAACCCTGACCTCTGACCCTCAGTGTCCTGTCTGACCCCTAGTCTGATGCCCAGCCCCAGGTCTCCCTTGGGAGGGGGGAATCACCAGCTGTCTGGCAGCCTAGAATTCAGTCCTCCACTATGTGCTACCATGTGGCAAAGCGAAAGTGAGCTGGCTGCTCTGTGCCTCTTGACTTCACCATCAGTAACCGGCATCTTGTCGGGAATGATCCTGGCCAGGCCCTCACCCCTCCCAGAGACCCCTCCACTTTCCTGTGGAAGATATGAGGTTCAGAAGGGAGCAGGGCAGACCTGACACCTGGCCAATGGCTTGCTGGGTGCCCCGTGCTGTCCCCAGGAGGACACATCGGATCCCTGCCCCCCCAAGGCGCCCATCACCAGCTGTCACCCCAGATGATAGGAATGCAGGGATCCAACAACAGAACCACAGGAGGCTCTCTGCACAGGAGGCCCTGAAGGTAACTGCCCTGGGAGGGTGGTGCAGGAAAGGGAGCACTGGCCCTGTGGACTGGGCGCTGCCCAAAGCCTCAGCAGACTATGACCCAGAGGGTCACTGGCCACCAGAATTAAAGCCTACGACCCGGCTGGGTCTGGCAGGGTGGACGCACCCTGGGGTCGGGGTGCCCCAGGCTCAGAAAGGTCAGAGGACCCGTCCGTGCCACAGTGGGGTAGGGCAGGGGCTCAGCTATAGCTTCTGGGTGGGACAATCTGGGATCTAGCTGGACCTCGGGAGTTAGGTGCAAGCCTGTCCCAAGCTACACAGTGAAAAGACCCACATCCCAGCAACAGGCCTGGACAGAAGGCAGATGAGCAGCCTAGTCACCAGTCAGAGGCCCCACAAGTGCCCCGGACCAACCCCCACCCCCACACGAGCTCCCGGTGCCCACATACACTCTGGCTTAGCAACCCTTCTCAGGACACGTCAGCTGCTGGATAGTATCTGTAAGGCCGCGGGAGGGGACACCAAGCCCCTGAAGTCGATTATCGGAGCAGAAATGGCTTCAGTCAGCAGAAGCCTGGCACACCTGCCTCAAACCTGATTCTGGCTAGCCCCACTGACCTGTCACCACCCCTGCAGGAGTCCTCTGTGTCCATCTTACAGATCAGGAAACTGAGGCTCAGAGAGGCCAGTCACCACCTGTGGTCACCAAGCCTCCAGGGGGGTTCAAAGCCTGGGGCCATGTCTGCCCAGGAGCTGGGGAGGTGGCCACAGCCCCCCAGGGGAGGGGCAGACCATCTGGGCTCCTCAGGCTGGGGAGGGCTAACAGGCCCCTCTGGGCCACCACTCCACCCCGCCTCCACCCAGAGCATCTCAGTTCAGGGAGGAAGGAGTCACCCTCAAACACACCTAACCCAGAAAACAGGCAGAAGCTAAGGAATCTGATCCTTGGGCTGAAAGTCGATCCTGCCACAGACACCGATGACATGGAGGGACTGGAGCTGGGGAGGTGCGGGCAGGGGGAGCCCCTCACATCTGGGGAGAGGAGCTACAGGAGGTGCCCTGAGCAGCAGCTTGAGTCCAGAGGCCCTGAGGGTGGGCCCAGGAAGGCAGGCGAGGTCTGGGTGACTCCCTCTGAACCAAGGGCTCCCCTAGAATTGGAGCTCCCAAGGGCAGTGGTTTGCCGGCCGGCCCACTAACGCTGGACGGGGGATGCTGTCACTGCAGTGCTCCAGCTCTGGTGCTCTCAGTCAGCTCCCTGTGCAATGGGCAGAGATTGCTTGGAGGGTTTGGGAAGCAGCCTGGGGCCTGGCACATACCATCCAGGGCCACTCAACTCTTATGCCCCACTAGTAGCCCCTGCTTTTCTCAAGGAAAAGGACCCAGAATAACCCCTGGTTGCAGGGGGCTCAGCCTCAGGGACCCCTTGGGCCCCCACCATCTGCTGGGTGGCCGAGCTTCCTCCCAGCCTCTGGGTGGGGGCTAAGGGGGCTAGGGCTGGCTCCACAGGGGTGGGGAGAACCCAGCATCTGGCTGGGCCAAACCTGAAAAGCCAGTTTCATCCTTGAATCTTCTCTGCCAGGAAGTCCCCAGGTGGGGGTGGGGGGGCCTTTCCCAGCACAGGGCTAGGGCCTCCAGACGCAGACCTCGCCCACCCAGAGAGACACACAGACGCACCACCCCAAACTGCACACACAGAAGAAGGAACTCTGCTCAGGACCGTCTGGCTCCCCTGCCCATTCCCCACCCAGCCCCACAGACATGCCCCCAGCAGGGCAGACAGCCAGGCCCTCCCCCAGTGCCCTGAGCACCTGGGGTCCAGCAATCTCCCCAGCCAAGAGCAGGCCTGCTTTGAGGCACCGTGTGGTGGCCACAGGCTCAGCCCTGGCCTGCTCCTCTTGGCCACTGAGCACAGGGTAGGGAAAGTGCCCGGCAGCCTCCAGTGTTTAGAGCCGGGGAGATTGGGTTGTGAAGCGGAAGGTGGGGTCACTCCCTCCTCGCACCGCCCACCGCCCCCCCTCCAGTTCCACAGCTACTGCTATTATTGCTGAAATTATTCCCATCCCCAGGGAACACGGCTGGGACAGGGATGATCCGGAGAAGTCCCACCCTCTGAGCTGGAGTTTCGACTTGGAGACACCACCCACTGGTGGTGGCCGGGAAGGAAAGCGTAAGGGGGGGAGGGTACAGCTCAGAGGCGCCTGGGGACACCCCCGGACTCCGAGCCCTCCCGCTCCCGGGACCCTCAGCTGTCGGGCGGGGGATGGAGCCGAGATGTCCGGCCGGGTCAGGCCGCCGGGACGCGCTAATCCGGCCACGGGCTATTTTTGCGGCGCGCCGGGTTAGGAATCCGGGGCTGGGCCGCCTCCTCGGGCGGCTCGGGAAACTCCGGGAAGGAAAGTCCGGCCGCCTCGGGCGGAGAGTCGCCCGAAGCCGGGACGCAGCCAGACTCCGGCCGCTCCGAGCGGCTTCGGCCGTGGAGGGGTGGGGACGGGCCCCGCGCGCGGCGGACGCAGCCCCGGAACCCACCCGGCCCGCGCCCCGCGCCCCCAGCCCCGCGCGCTCACTCACCGCCGCCGCCGGCACCGGGGCCTCGGGGGTCCTGAGGGCTTCGGGGAGGGGCTGCCGCCGCCGGCCCGAGGGCACCCGCGCCGAGTCCCCGCCCGCCCGCCCGGGAATGCCATGCAGCGAGGGGCGTGCGCGCCGGGGGCGGGCCCGGCCGGAGGGGGAGGCCGCGCTGACTCAAGGCTCAGGAATGCGCGCGGCCCGCCCGGCCCGAGTCACCTCCTCCGGGAGGGCGGCGGGGACACCTGCGGCTGGGGGGTCGAAAGCGCCTTGGTCGGGGAGGGAGGACCTGGTGGCCCAGCTGGACCGAACCTGATGGTCAGCGTCAGCCGCTCCCGGACTCCGAGTGAGTCCTGACCTTATTCTGCTTTGACTTGTGCTTGAGAAGTGGGCGGGGGGCGCTGTGCGGAGGGGGAGGGGGGAGGCGGCCCTGGATCTACCGTAAACCGAACCGCCAGCCTCCTCCGAAGGCCGCGCTGCCCAGTCTCTCACCCTAAGCCGCACGGGAGCCTCACTCGCACACACATGCCCCTGCGTTCATGCACTTAAACACACACGCTCTGTACGCACTCACACTCATGCTCGCCCACGTGTTCCTTTACCCACACCTGTTTACACAGACTCACATACACACACCTCTGCATATACACACTGTAACACCTCCATGCTCACTCTCACCCATTTACACACGTGCACACAACCACTGATGCACACTCAGTCGCACCCGCACCAAAGGCAGGATCAGAGCAGTGACCTCCTCCCGGGGCCCCTGTGCTCCCCACCCGCTGAATCCCTGCTCCCCCAACAGGCACTCCCAGGCCAGGCTGGAACCCCTGGAGCAGAGGCGCAGAGGCAGCAGCACCATTTCCGGCGACCACTCTGTGCTCCTCCCTCTTTCAGGGCTCACCCACCAGCCCTGTGGGCCCATCCCTGCACTCCCTGAATCGAACACAAAATGGCCCATCTGCTGTAGGCTGAGGCCGCTGGTGGGAGTTTTCCAACATTCCTCTCCCTCTCTCCTGACATTGCAGGAGTTGGTGGGGCACAATCACCAGAGAAAGACCCGGGAATGGGGGAGGGGGTGCCAATAGCAGGGCAGGGCTGACCAGGAGCTGTGAGTGGTGGAGGGGCACAGACTTCCACCCCGTAGGGCGCAGAACTGGGACCATGGGTGTCCTAAGGACCCTTGTGCTGGGAACCAGAATACTGAGGCACATGAGGCCCAGCCCCTCCAGCTTTGGAGGGTCCACAAGTGTGTCTTCACAGGCCCTTTGCTGGTCTGGGACCAGGAGGCAGTGGTCCTCTCTGAACAGAGGTGCTGCCACGATCAGGTCAGCAAGCTATGCCCAGGGTATGACCGCAGACAAAGCCCTGGTCCTTGGCTACACAGAAAGTAGACAACTTGAGGTGGCAGCCAATTCACAGTTGGCCCAGGAGCCTGGGAAAGGGACAGAATCCTCCAACTGTCTCCTCATCCATCCTCAGGGCAGAGTGGTGCCTGCACACTCCGGGTCATTTACGAACTCAGTATATCAACACAGTTCCTAGGTAGAGGGAGACAATGGAAGCTTTGGAGGGGCTGCAAGAGGACTCCTTCACTGCGGGGTGGGGTGGTGACTACAAGTGCCTTGGGGACACAAGGCAAGAAGAAGGCTGAAGGCTGTCCAGTGCCGATGCTTAGGGCTCTGGCTGCCCACACTGCCACCCCTCCCATGCCAGGCTCTCAGCCACAGAAAGGACAGTCTCTCCATGCCTGGCATTCTCAACCCCCGCCACCTGGACGCTCAGCCTGGGCTGGCAGGGCCAGCGGCAGTGGTGTCATCTCTGGAGTCCAGGGCCTGGGCTCACCTCCAAAGCTTGCCGTGGCCAGGCATCCAGTGCCGCCAGGTCTCCTGCAGTGGGTACTGCAGGGTACCCAGGCTCCCTCCATGACCCAGACACTCATTCCCAGCTGCCAGCAGCATAGCCGTAGCTGGCTCAGAGCTGAGACAGGCACCCATCCCCCAGTCCCCCCCCACCTCAACCCCCGCCCCACCTGGAGTCACCTTCAGTGAATGAGAGCTGCCTTGCCCCAAGTAACACCCCCTCCCCAGAGAGGGTGGTCTGTGTGTCCAGTCACGGGTAAGTGGCTTCCCCCTGGTTCATTCGTTCAGGTTATCTCCAAAGGACCCTCTCAGCTCCAGTGGGACCCCAGCAGCCTCTGTTGCAAACCCTTGCCCCTCACAGGTGTGGCTCCCAAGTACACCTTGGCAGGCAAACCCAGGAATCCCCAGGTTCTGAGCCCACCGAGCCTCCTGAGCGAGGACCCGGGTATCAGAAGGACAGTATGAGCATAGGACTGGACCCAGTCCACAGGGACACGTGTGTGCACACGCATGTGCTCTTGTCTCACACCTGGCCCACTGCCCTGTGTTCTGGTGGAGGAGGGCCTGACACGGAAACCCCAGAAATCAGCTGCAATTGCCCAGTATGTGTGCAGGTGACTGGGGATGGGCAAGTATCTGGAGCACCCCCTGACTACACTTCACTCTAGGACCTGAGGGGGTGGCAGTCCTGACCACTGAGAGCAATCCCCACCAGCCACTCTGGAATCAGCTCAGCAGGCCAGCCTGAGCTTTGGGGGGCCTGAATGGGCCCGGGACCAGCCCCTGGCTATTTGGGGAAGAGGCAGAAGTGGGCCAGACCAGCCAGGGCCTGAAGTCACTGTCTATTTGAGGCAGCTGCCCCTCCCCATGTCTTGGGGCCTGGCAAGGGGGGCCCTTAAGTACCTGGCCTCAGGGCCCGGCAGCACTGGTAGCACAGCCCCAGGAAAGGAAGATGCAGCCCACAGCTGCTCACTCTGCCCAAGGAGCCTCCGAGCCCCCAGGACCCGTCAGCTGCAGAGGGCCCCAGAGATGGCCCTACTGAGATGTCACCCCCAGAAGGTGCTGCCCCTTTCACGGTGTTAGCTGTCCCTACATAGAGAGGACAGAAATGTGAAATGAAAATGAAGACAAAACCGCACCCACCCTGCCCCTGCCCCCACCAGGGGGAGTGGCCCAACTGTAGCCTCAGTTTCCCTCCCAGAGCAGGGAGAGGGGGAAGGGGGAGGGAAGGGAGGCTGGGCACACAGGAAGGCAGGAGGGGGAGTCATTGTTCGGGCAGAATGGCTGCAGCGGGTAAGGAGGAAAGAAAGGGGTGGGAGTCACATCCAGGCCCGCCTCACAAGCACTCATTGACGACACACCGCCCAGCCCCGGAAGGAAGCGGCACAAAGTGCCGCAGACAGCTGGGTGGCTTCCGGCAGGAGCTAAAAGGCTGTTGCCCCTCCCTCCGCAGGAAGTCCTGGTTGGGGCCCTGGGCGGAGCGGGGAGTACAGCTGGGCCTGGGTCTGGGCTGGAGTTGAGCTCCTGGGCTGGTCCAAGGAGGAGGAGGAGGAGTTGGAGACCAGGGTTCCCCCAGCTGGACTTGCCCTGAGACCAGGTGCCACACTCGCTCATCCCAGGGCCCCAGTCACGTGGCCCGTCCAGCACCCCCCCACACACACACACACCATCCTTTGCCCAACTGTTCTCCAAGGCCCCACGGGTACCCCTCACAGGGCCAGGGTGACACAAGTCAGACAGCTCAGGACATGGTCCAGGGCAGGGGCGTTCCCCCTGCTGCCCCAAAGGGCAGTGGCATACCTCACACTGCCCCCAGCCACTGCCCTGCAGGAGGGGTGTTCCTGGGTCCCCACAGCCCTCCTGCTCACCTCAGCCTCTTCAGGAGGCTGGCCATGCTCCAGCAGGCCCACCCCTGGACTTGAGCGGGCTCCTCTCAGCATCCTTCCGTGGTGGGAAAGGTGGGGGCCCCACTGCAGACACAGAATCCCAGGACCCATCCATATTGTGATGGGAGTGGTGGTGCTTCCAGAAAGGCCTGGGTCCACTTCCAGGACAAAGTCTTCCTGGCCCACTCCCCCGCCCTATCTGTCCCCTCCACCCAAATGCTCCGCAGGTATGGAGCAAGTAATGCCCCTCCGCAGTCCCAAGGACCAGGGGCTCCGACACCACCTCCCTCACGCACATTCCACGCGCACCCCACCGAACCGTCTGGGGCACCCCCAAACCACTACACCCCCAGCCGGGGCCCCTCTAGGGCCCAGTCAAGATTCACAGGGACCAAGCCTCTTTTTTGGTGGTCTGACCACCAGCTGGAGGTCACCAGGTGGAGTGAGCGCTGCGGCTGCGGCGGGACCAGGGTGCAAGTGGGGCGGGGGGCATGTCACTGGGAGGGGCGCGGGGCGGAGGGCTTCCCTCCACCCCAGCTGCCTGCTCCCCCTCCTCACACCACAACTGTCCCAGCAGCCCCGGGCCTTTGTCCCGGATGGGAGGCAGGGCGCGGGGCAGGAGCGACAGCGGGGAACTCCGATCTCTAGCCCGGCCCCACCCCCGGGGCGGATCCGCGCCTGCGCCCGCCCCCTACCCCCGCCGGGCTTCCGTCCTTCTCCGCGCAGGCGCCGGCTCCACCCCGGGACCCGGCGGCGCTTCCGGGTGGGCGGTGGGGTGCATTCCGGGCCGGGCTGGGCTCCGCGCCGGCAGGTACAAGTTTCGAGATCCCTGACGGAACTGCCGGTTGCCTGCGCGCCGCGGGGTTCAGGTGAGTGCGCGCCCAGGTGAGCGTGCTCCTCGCCGGACGCACGGCCGAAGGACTGGCTCGGGGGCAGACCCCCCGGAGTCGCACCGCCACCGCAGTGAGCCCTGAGTGGGAGCCAGTAATGTGCGCACGGGCCGCCCCTAGGCGTCTGCAGTTCCCAGACGAGCGCCTGACGGCGGGGTTGGGCCGGCTCGGCTGCTCCATTTGCCAGAAACAAAGCCGAGGCCCTGCCCGTGGTCGCCAGTGAGGTCTGAGAGGAGCGCCCGCCACCGGTTTCCTGCTTACGTGCTGGGCGCTCAGCCTGGCTCAGACGCCCCCTGCCCCGAGCCCGCCTGCCGCAGAAATGACCATAGGGTTGCCTCAAGGGGCCACTTCCCCACACTCCTCCCTTCAGTGTCCCACACGGATAAATGCTCTCCCTTTATTTACTAACCCACTCTTTGCCCAGGTTTTGATGGAGGGCTGGCGGGTCCCTTGGGTGTCCCCATCCAGGCTGCTGTTTTCTGCCCTCCACTGGCTGGGCCCAGCCTGGGAAGTGACCCTTGTCCCCAGGTTTTGCGTTTCTTCCTAACTGGTGAGCGCTCGCTGTACCCAGACAAGTGCTTACCCGGCTTCTCATTTTATTCTCGGAACCATCTTGTATGACAATGTTGTTTCCCTTTCTGCAGATGAAACAGAGGCACAGACACCTTAGGTCACTTTCTGGGGCAGTGGTCACCCTTGGGTGCAACGGCAGGGTCACCCCACTCTTCATCCTGAGGCTCTGAGGCAGGTTCAAATCCTAGGTCTGCAGAGGGGGAGACAAGGCCTCTCTGAGCCTCAGTCCCAGGGCATCTGCATGAGCCGACCCCCACTGCCCACGGTGGGTCAGAGCAGAGACCCAGTGCCACCCCAGAGCCTCGCGGCAGGCCGGGGGCCAAACCTGGGTGGAGAACAGGGGCCGCAGCGTCCTGGAGTCAGCCTGTGGTGGGTGTTGGCAAATGCGCCTGGCTGCAGACACGGTCATATCAACATCCATTCTCAGTAGGCTTGCAGCTCTGGACAACATAGAATGTCAGCACTTACGCTAAAAATAACGGGTCTGTCACATGCCAGGGAGGTATGAGAATCAGCCCCTAAGGAGGGTGTTTCCAGGCCCCAGTGCTCACCTGCTGCTCCTTTCCTTGGAGAGCAGCTGGTCCCCGAACGGCCAAGGGTGTGTGGTCAGGTTTCCCAGGCCCTGTGGCAGCAGGTGGGACAGTGTGCCGGTCTCGGCAGATCCTCCTCATTCCTCACACCTCACTTTTGCCTCACTTATCCTTATTCTGACATCCTGGGTCATGAGACAGAGGACAGCTGGGGACTCATTGGGGGTCATACCCTGAGCGCTTGGGATGGGGCCAAGTAGACAGTCTGCCTGGTGCTCACCCATGTGCGTGTGTCAGTCCTTCTGGGCCATTCTAGGAGGGGTCTGGCACAGTGGGAGCCCTGCCAGCATTGGGGAGGGGTGTGGATGACACAGTGACCCACAATCCGTTCCTCGGCCAGGCCCCACTGAGGTCACAGCTGTTTTAAAATTCCTGGTTAGGGGCAGGTGCAAAGGGAAGGGTTCCAGAAAGAAGCTCAGAAGTTCATTTGGAGACCACGTGATGAGTGGCAATCAGAGGGCAGCAGCCCTCCTGTCCCAGGCTTGGGTGCCACTGTCCCCTCCCCAGGCCCTGCAGCCCTTTGCCACTCCTGCTTGTGGATGGCACGTGCAGCAGAGTGGCTACCAGTCACTGCTGCCACCAGCCTGCCTTCACGTGCCGTCATTTCCCAAGTCTTCCTGGGTCCCAGCGCAGGGCTGAGCATGCCAGGTATGGCTCAAGTATGGCATTCTGTTTGCACAGGCTGGTTGCCCTCTTTTTGCATATGAGGAGACAGGCAGGCAGTTGAATGAGTCCTTGAGCTCCCGACTTCACTGCACAACCATCTGTCCTCTCCTCTTCAGACCCTTTATCTTGTCCTTTCCCGTTTCAGCTTTCCTGAAGAATGGGGCAAAAAAAGCAGCGACTGTTGGAGGCCAAGCGGCATCAGAGCCCGCCAGATGGGACCCGGACATCTTCCCCCAAGGAGCCCCGCTTGGAGCCACCCACGACCCTCGGCCCCCAGCGCAGCATCTATTTCTCAAGCCTAAAGGGCCGCCCTGGTCGCCTGGGATCAGAGTTTTTCGACCAGCCTGCCGTCTCCCTGGCACGGGCATTTCTGGGACAGGTAATGGAAATGTAGCGGCGTGGCCTCTGCTGAAGGGTCATCACCGTGCAGCGTCTGTGGGCCCCAGCCCTCTCCCCGCTGGGCTCACGTCCCTGACTTGGCCCTGCGTGGCCGCGTGCAGTCAGCCGCTTTGCCCACATTTGCTCCTGGGTAGCTTCACCTCAGTCATCTGGGGCAGCCTCTGGGTCCAGGGTCAGCTGGGAAGAATGCCGAGGTTTTTAGGGGTGCCTGCCTGCTCTGGGCAGTGAGGACGGGGCAACTACAACATTAGACTTCCCCCTGGGGCTGTGGGAGCATTACCCCTGGTCCACCTGGGATTGCCCTCAGGGCAGGTTTCTTACAAGGACCACGGTCAATGCTGGCCCCCCTGTCTGTGAGGGGCTGCTTTTGCCTGCCCCGTCCCCTGACACAGTCAGTGCCCCTGCTGGAGCTTGTCTATGTGTGTAGCAGCTTTAGACACATGGCAGCTGAGGCCATGGCCTACGGGCTGCCCAGCATCGGGATTTTGATGAAGGACAGCCTCCTTCTCCCCACAGTGGCTCACAGTGCCGGAGCTGGCTTCCCAGCAGCCCCTGCAGCTCCAAGTTCTGGGGTGGGAAGCAGGACCGCCCAGGGCCCTTGCGGGTGGAGCCCGTCACCATGTTGTGTGTACATGGCATGTGCCGCAGCAGCAGAGTTTTGGCCACATCCATCTGGAGTACCATCTGGCTAGGCCTGGCTTTCTGGTCCTTCTGGAGGTTCCATGGCTACCCTGTGTCCTTTAGTGAGCCTACTTTTAGGTTAAAATGGCCAAGGAGAGTCAGTTTCTGTGGCTAATAGAAAATTGGTGCCAGGAAGAGATCCTAAAATGTGAGCTAGTGGAGTGTGACCTAAAGTGTGACCTCATTGAGAAGCGACCAGAGTCTGTTACATGAGGAAGCTTTCAGCTGCAAGGGCCAGAAGGTCCTTGTAAAAGCACCTTAAGTCAGGAGAGGTTATGATCTCATGTGAAAGGGCACATGGGGCAGGTGGGTCCAGCATCAGGTAGAGGGCCCAAGGGCCTCAGTGTGTCACAGTCTCCCCCTAGGCTCCCCTAGGCTCGCATCACGCCTGTTTGAGCCTGAGGGTAGACAGGGCGATGTCCAGCAGAGAAGGGCGGGTCTCACCCTGTATGTGCCTTTGGTTAGGGTGGAGAGCCTTTTTCATTACCCCTCAGTGGACGTCCTCACAGACCTCTTGACCAGCCTTGGTCATGCACTCATCCTTAAGCAGGTCACTGCAAGGAGCAATGAGTTGCCATGACAACCCAGACCACTCTTGTGCCACCCTCTCAGCTGAGAAGGGTCTTGCCTCTCTCAGGACCCTCCACCAGCAAGGAGGAGATGTGTATAATGGGGGTGAGGGGCAACCACCACCTGCTATCTGGAAATGATATCAGTGGAATTCAGGACAGGAAAGAAGACAGTGAGGAAAGGGCTGTGGGAGGCTCCTCCCCAGGCCCCATGGAGGTGTCAGGCTGACAGGGAATGCTCCCTCTCGTCTCCTGGGAAGATGGGAGGGAGGCCTCATCTGAGGTGCTCTGGCCAAGCCCACCTGTGCACACATATAGGGATTTGTGGGCTTTGTCTCCAGGAAGGCCTCCTCTAACCCTTACCCTGAGTCCAGCCTCCAGCACACCCCTCCCTGCCCCCACAACACTGACCCTGGCCGCAGACACATTGAGCTCCGTGGGCTAAGGCATGGTGGCCTGGCCGTCCAACTTGCCTGAGGCTCTGGCCTAAGGACAAGGCAGGTGCTAGGGACAGCCCTGGTGAGGTGGCTGGCCCCTGAAACTCCACTGTGAACCCTGGTTGAGTCAGACCTGGGGCTCCGGACACTGGGCATGACTGCTGGCCATTCCTGGGGCCGTACCATGGTGATGCATGGCGAAGGGCAGAGGGGCTCCAGGCGGGGGAGGACTCAGCTCCCGGGGTACTCAGTGCTCCGCAGGCCCTGCCTGGCTCTCCTGTGGCCTACTCTGTTCTCCTAGGTGCTCTGCTGGCCTGAGAGCACCCACCCCTCTGGGGACAGCCCCTGACAACTGCCCCCTGCCCTGTCCTCGGCTGGGCCCTCTGTCCCCTCCTGTACCCACCCTGCCCAGGGTGCTGTCCGAGGCAACCGTCGCCAGGCTTGCCTTCCTGGCCTGCTGCCTGCGCTGACCCACTCCTTGTGGAGCTCGTTACCCCCAGGGCCGTGGGCCAGGCCTGGGGCACTGCTGGGCAGCTGGTCCTGCTGCTTTCAGAGTTGGCTGGGTGGGGGCTGAGTGTGACGGTCCTTTGCAGTTAGTCCAGGGGGAGGGGGCTCCACAGGCTCTGGAATCCCAGGCAGGGCCCTGTGCCCTTCACACTGCTCGGCCCCAGGCTAAGCTTTAAGTCCAAGGGGACCCTGCTGAGAGGAAGTGTGAGAATTCACTAGTGCTGGTGCCCAGCCCAGCCCTGGTTGGCCTGAGATGGCTGCACCCTGTGGACAGGACACTTGGTGAGCAGGGCCTGTGGTCCAGTGGTCCAGCAGGATGGAGGGGATGGTGGGGAAGAGCCAGCTGTACCTGGGTGTCCTGTACCTGTACACCCTGAGCTGGGGAGATGAGTCCAGGCTGTGGACTGTCAGGGTGGAGTGAACCCGGCTCCTTCCTATGCTGAGCAGGTCTTGGTCCGACGGCTGGATGATGGCACAGAGCTCCGTGGCCGCGTCGTGGAGACTGAGGCATACTTGGGGCCAGAGGATGAAGCTGCCCATTCGAGGGGCGGCCGGCAGACCCCCCGCAACCGCGGCATGTTCATGAAGCCAGGGACGCTGTATGTGTACCTCATCTATGGCATGTACTTCTGCATGAATGTCTCCAGCCAAGGTGCGTGGTGCTGGGGCTTGGGGAAGCAGGAGGCCTGGGCAGAGCCCCCTCAGCTGGCAGACCCCGGGAGGACCGGGTTGGCTAGGTGATTGAGCAGGGGGTTCCCTTGCTAGGCTAGGCGAGGGTTTCAGGAACTTTGGCTGCACGGATGGTGGTTAGAGGTGCCAGGGGCCCCACAGAATAGAGGTCATGGGTTGACTTGAACACAGAGCGCATGGGTTCACGAGCCCACCGCTGGCCCCAGAGCTCAGTGCTGGTGTCACTGCCGGCCCAGAGAGGACTCGGGAGGGGCTGATGTGGGGAAACAAGAGTGAGATCGATTTGGGGTGAGCTGGGCTCAGGCAGGAGTCTCGCCAGGTGGCCAGTTATGGGGTCTGGGTCAGTTCTCAACTGGGGATGATACTGCCACCCTGGGGAACACTAGGCAATGTCTGGAGACATTTTTGGTCATCACATCTGTGGGGATGCTCCTGGCCTCTAGTGGGTGGAGGCCAGGGAGGATGCTCAGCAGTTCACAGTGCACAGGACGGCCAACTCCACAGATTCATGGCCCCAGAGGTCAGTGGTGCCGATGGGAGGGATGCTGGTCTAAAGCTCCCGGGAGGGTCCACGCACCTTGGGGGACCCACTGGGTCTTTCGTGGGTAGGCAGCTGTGTTTTCTGAGTGGTCTGTGCTGGGAAGGAAGTGCCCAGCACCGTCTTGCCAGAGCCGCTGCTGACCAGCAGCGGGGGGTGGGGGGGTGGTCTGCCCAGCCCACTCTGGCTAGCCGGTCCTAGCGTCCATCTGCCAAGCCTCCCGTTGCCGACGCAAGATGAATGAAGGCTCGAGGACAATAAGGGGCTGCCGGTCACACATGTGGAAGGATTCCATTAACATGTGAGTTGTGATTGCCCAGAATAGACAGCTGGGGATGCCTGATGCCAGAGCCACAGGGCCAGAGGACACAGGGAATCCACGACTGGCCCTGTGCCCAGCAGAAGGCAGGTGCTGTGTGAAACTGAGTGATAGGGACTGCCCCTGAGGGCCCTGTTATCAGGCGCAGAGCTTATTCCGGTCGCTGAGCTTTTCTTTGGCGTTAGAACCAACCCCTCACGTGAGAGGAGACTGCACTTGGACAAGGGGCTGCAGTCAGTGAGGAAAGGGAGGAGCCCAAGTTTCTGCGGGTACAGTGGACAGAGCAGATGTGGGAGGTGGTGTGACGTGACCAGGATGCCCCAGGAATGTCGAGGTTAGGGGAGCTGAAAACCACATGGGTACAGACAGGGCCAAGGGTCATCCAGGTGGAGTAAGGGAGAGGGGCAGCTGAGACAGTCCTTGCCTGTGGGGTGGAGGCCATGCAGAGACCGGGACTTGGGGCTGCGCGGTTGGTGCAGGCAGACGGGGTTGGCGGGGGGTGATGGGGAGGCCTGGTGCGATGAGGTAGGGGTGTTCTGTTCGTTAGGAGTCTGGACTCAGGTGCATCCCAGGAGAGGAGGGGTCAGCTACGCTCCTCCAGACCTGTCTGCAGGTGGTACCCACTATGTTCAGGATGGAACCAGAGAGAGCTTTGAGGCCAGTGAGGGGAGCTACCCGGGAATCACAGAGGGACTAAAACTCAAGGCTTTAGGTGCCCTTGGGCACATCCTGAAGTGCTTTGAAAGCTGGCTGGTTAAGGGACATCTGGTCGAACACACCCCCACACTTGCTGGCTGTGCAGGAGGCCAGCTCCTGGGTGCTGATGGGAAGGCCTGTGTGGCTGAGGCCTGAGAGGGGGACTGGCCTGGCCACGCCTCAGGCTGAGCCCCTCAGACTCCCAGCTAGTGAGTGGGCTGAGAGTCAGGGGAGCAGGTGTCCCAGGACAGTGGCCTTGCTGGAGGGTCAGGGCGCCTCTGTCCAGGGCGCAGGGAGTAATCACTGTCCCCAGCCAGGAATCCAAGGGGGTCTGGACAGAGATGTCTTCTCGAGGGAATCCCTGGGCCTGGGTGTCTGCTTGCCGTCCCACAAGTGGCCTGAACTGGTTGGGGAGGGGACCCCACGGAGGTGGGGGGCTATTCCTGCTCTGTCAGTTTCCGCACTGGATCCTAGGGTGGGGCTCACCTGCGTCCTGTGCACACTGGTGGCTGCTCCAAGCCAGGCTTCCAGCTTCCCCAACAGCCAGTGCGGGGGGTGGTTGGGGGACCCTGGGGTTTTCTTTGCTGACCTCACAGCGGGAGCTAGGGAGCTCCATGCCTCCCCAGCTGGTGCCCATAGGAAGCACAGGTGCCTTGGGGGTACAGGTGTGCGGGAGGGGGAGGCAGGCAGAGGGTCTGGATGGTGAGTGAGCACAGGTGTCACCCCCAAAGCTTTGGTCGGGCCTTGGGTAGTGGGGCGACAACCTGGGAGGCTTCATCTCTTCCACAGGGGATGGGGCATGTGTCCTGCTCCGAGCGCTGGAGCCCCTGGGGGGCCTGGAGGCCATGCGGCAGCTTCGCCACACCCTCCGCAAAGGTGTTGCTGGACGAGCCCTCAAAGACCTTGAGCTCTGCAACGGTCCCTCCAAGCTGTGCCAGGCCCTGGCCATCGACAAGAGCTTCGACCAGCGGGACCTGGCCACAGACGAGGCTGTGTGGCTGGAGCGGGGCCTCCTGGGGCCCAGTGAGCCAGCTGTGGTGGCAGCAGCCCGAGTGGGCGTCGGCTATGCAGGAGAGTGGGCCCTGAAGCCCCTGCGCTTCTATGTGCAGGGCAGCCCCTGGGTCAGTGTGGTAGACAGAGCGGCCAAGCGGAACACACAGGCCAGAGCAAAGGCCAGCCGGGATGAGGATTTTTAATTGTTTAAAAATGAAATAAATGCTGTGTTTATAGAAAACTGTCATTTGTGTCTCGGCCGGAGCCTCTTGTCTGTGGCCAGCTCGTCTCTGTGGGAGGACCCGGGGCCAGCAGGTGCACTTCCTCCTCAGGCCTGAGGCAGCCGTGTGTGGGGAGCAGCGGTGCAGTCACTCCTCCCCACCCCACCCCACCCCCGCCCCGGCCAAGGGGAAGCTAAGACAGCTGCGGGACACCGTTAGCCCAGGTCCTCGTGCCTCAGGTGGCACGGGGGCGACCGCTTGGCCATGGCCTCCTGGTGGCTAACACAGGACTGTGGGGGGCGGGGAGGGGCCGGGCCAGGCACCGGCAAGCTGGAGGGAAGGGTGCCTGCAGGCGGCCAGTGCTGGCCATACAGGCCAGGCCAGGCCCTCGGACCTGAAGCTCTGGACGGCCCAGGCCCGGGGAACACGGGATGGGGAGCGGGGCTCTGAGAGAAATACGGGCCAAGTTGGTGTGGGCAGCATGCAAGCCTCACTCCGAGGCAAGAGTCCTGGACGCTCTCCCAGCTCAAGCCTCACCTTCTCAGCTCAGAGCCCCTGAGGCTGTTTCCAGGACTGGAGGCGGGTGAGGATGTGGAGAGCAGGGGCCCCATGGGGAGGGAAGGAGCCTGGGGTGGGGGAGGCTCCCTCCGGTGCCCCAGCTCAGGTGAGCAGGGCCTGGAAGACAGTGATGACCGGATCCTCGTGGGTGGTCACCACCAGGACACTGCGGAACTTGTCCACCAGCGCGAGCAGCTGGGAGCGCCGCGTGTTCTCGTTGTACATGATCTCCTCCAGGTGGTGGCGGCCGCGGAAGTAGTGCAGGAGCCTGGGGGGTGGAGGGTGGGTATGAGCACAACTACGGAGCTGGCGGGAGGAGGGGGTCCTCAGACAGGCCCCTGCTCCAAGCAGTGCCCTGGATCCGCTGCCCACCGTGGCCCCTGAAATGTCACCCTGCCTCAGTGCCCTGACGGAGGTGAGGGCAGTGCAGGGTCAGCTGGCAGCGTCTCTGCTTCATGCTGCTGTGGCTCTTCGGGCACCTCGGCTGGGGGCTCCGTCCCTGACAACCTGACGCTCCCAGAACACCATACACCCAGTGCACCCAACTCAGGGTTGGGTGTGACAAGTCTGTGTCACCTATGGCGTGGAGACCAAGGGCCCCACCCGATCCCCATGAGGACAAGAACTTGCTGCTGCTTCCCAAGACGTGACAAGAAACACCCAGGAAGTACAGAAGAGACCCCCACATGCAGGTGCCAGGTAGCGACGGCTGTGTACTGGAGATGCCACCTCAACCAGTGAGGGCTGTTTGCCATCGGGATTTAAGCTGAGATCCACTTTCTGTCCTGTCCCTAGATGTGGCCCCTGCTCTACCTGGCAAACATGCGGAGGTCCTCAGGGTTCTGTGCTGCGGGCACGCTGAGGATGGCTGCCCGTTCATGCTCGGAGAGGCTGGCCAGCAGGTTCTCCGTCATCCTCCTGTTGAGTGGCGAGTCCCCACTGGGGAGCAGCTCTGCACTGGAGTTGTCCATGCTGGGGCTGGTGAGGGTCATGTCATCACTGCTGGCTGAGGACGGGCATAGTCAGGGAGCGGCTGCCCCCAACCCCACGAGTCACCTGCGCCCACCTGGGAAATAACTGCTGTGCCCTTGGGGAGCAGCCCCTCACCCCAAGGCCAGCCTGGTCATCCAACCCGTCCCACCCACTCAGAAGACAGGAGCCCTGAGCAGGCAGGTCCAGCACTGAGCCTGATGTCCAAGGCCCCGCCTTAGCCTGGGGAGGTGCCTCCCCCTAAGCCTTCCAGCCCCTCGTCTTCCCCAAGCCAGGGACCTGGGGCTCGGGGCTGCTGCCTTAGGGGGCACACCATGGCCAAAACAGCTCCTTCGAAAAGGGACTATGACAGTCACTGTCTCCTCAGGCCCTGAGCGTGGAGGTTTCAACGTCCTCCCAGGGACGGGGTGTGGTCTGCTCTGACCCCAGGCTGGGCCAGGCTGCTCCTGACTCAGCAAGGTAGAGCCTCGTCCTCAGGGAGGCGGGGGAGGGGACCTCCCCGAGGGAGAGCTGCCCAGCTGGGCGAAGTGGCATCCTCGGGGACACAGCCGCCCACGGACACTGTGTGTGCACGTTTTCGAGTGCAGCCCTGTGAAGGTGCTGTGGTCATTCCCTGAGGCGCCCAAACTGGGCCTCCTGGCCGCCTGCCTCTTCCAAGGGCGCCCAAGGTGCTCACCCCCCACCAGACAGATGCCCTGGGCAGGGGGTCCTACTTGGGGAGCCAAAGCTGAGGGCGTTGGGCGTGCTGAGGCTGCGGCCGCCAACCCTGGTGGTGAGGGGCACGTCATCCTCCCGGGGGCGGGGCTCGTCCTCACTGGGCGAGGCCATCAGGCAAACGTAGGTGTGCAGCTGGACCAGGAGCCTGCGCTGCAGCATCCACACCACCATCTGGATGAGCTGTGTCTGCAGGACGGGCAGGCCTGAGACATGACCCCCAGGTCACCCCGGAGGTCAGGGTGAGGCCCCACACCTCAAGAGAGGGAGCGCCCAGCCGCCAGCCACTCTGCAACCCCAACTCCCGTCCAGAGGAGGCAGCGGGGCCACACCTGCCCTTGCTCCATCACACGCCCGGGCTGCCCACGGCTGTCCTTTCTTGCCCAGAGCTGAGGAGCAGGACCTGTGACGCAGAGGACCTGCTCTGCCTCCTCTTCCCCAGCCCACTGGCCTCTGTGGGGACCCTGGACACTGTTGAGAAAGAAGCTGCTGGCAGCTGCCCTGACAGCAAAAAAGTCCTCCCCTTGGGTCAACCTGAAAGCCTGCCCAGGGACCGGGAAGCCTGTGCAGGTGGTGTTCCAGCAGCCGTTGAGTGGGGGTGTGTGTGCACATGGCATCCACATCCTCAGACCCACACACCCACCTGCTCATCCCTGGGGGTCCCTTGCTGGGAGGGGCTGGCTGACCGGGCATGGAAATAGGGGCATATGTGACCCAGTCACACCAAAGAAAATTGAAAAGGATTGTAAAATAATTAAATTATGAGGGACTTCCCTGGTGGTCCAGTGGTTAAGACTCCTTGCTCCCGGACTTCCCTGGTGGTGCAGTGGTTGGGGGTCCGCCTGCCGATGCGGGGGATGTGGGTTCGTGCCCCGGTCCGGGAGGATCCCACATGCCGTGGAGCGGCTGTGCCCGTGGGCCATGGCCGCTGAGCCTGCGCGTCCGGAGCCTGTTGCTCCACGACGGGAGAGGCCACAGCAGTGAGAGGCCCGCATACCGCAAAAAAAAAAAAAAAAAAAAAAAGACTCCTTGCTCCCAATGCAGGGGGCCCGGGTTCGATCCCTGGTTGGGGAACTAAGATCCTACATACCACAAATAAGCCTGCGTGCCGCAACAAAGACCCAGCGCAGCCAAAATAAATAAATCAATCAATTTAAATAAAAATTATATTAAGAGACTTCATCAGCACTTGAGCACATTCTGAATGGGCCTGAAGTAGTAGGTATGGAAGGCAGGTGGCCTCACCCTGGGACTGAGCAGAACCAGAACTGGCTCCATCCGGGCCCCTCGGGCTTGGCCTAGAAAAGCCACCCGCCATCCGGACCATTGGGAAGTTTCCGCTGGGGAGGGGAGAGGGTGAACATGCAAAGTGTGTCTTTTATTCAGCTGGCACGACCTGGCACAGTTCCTGGAAACCAAAGGTGCCATGAAAGACAGCATTCAGAACAGTCACGCTTGGCATCTAAATGAGCGGACCAACAGGGTCTCCTCCTCATTCACAACTTGAGGAAAAGGGTTTCCTTTTAAGCTTTTTTTTTGGCGGTACGCGGGCCTCTCACTGTTGTGGCCTCTCCCTTTGCAGAGCACAGGCTCCGGACGCACAGGCTCAGCGGCCACGGCTCACGGGCCTAGCCGCTCCGCAGCATGTGGGATCTTCCCAGACCAGGGCATGAACCCGTGTCCCCTGCATCGGCAGGTGGACTCTCAACCACTGCGCCACCAGGGAAGCCCCCTTTTAAGCTTTTAAGGACTGGTTTTGCCTAACAGACCTGGCACTTATTAAAGCAAATACTTTACTTTTGAAGACAAAGCCTTGAGAACACCCAGACCCATATCTGACACCTGTCCCACCTGGCCCTGCCCAGAGCCCCAAAGCCCCAGGTTTGCAGTGGAGGGGAGGAGGCAAAGCCTCTCGGATCCAGGCTACACTCAACCCTGCCACAAACGCAGAACTCACCAGTTTGCTCCACACGTCTCACCCCTCCCTGGGGGCCAGGCCACCACACCCAGCACCCTGCCTGCCTCTCGCCCTGACCAAGACCCAGGACCCCTTGGATGAGGAGATTCTGGGGATCAGTGAGCCCAGGACTTATACCCACAGACCCTGTGGCCACCTGGACCGTGGCAGGCAGGGGAGGGAGTAGGAGTGTAGGGACCAGACTCAGTGAAAACAAAATCCCCTCTGCGTCCCCCAACTATGGGATCCCCAGGCCCAGAAGGGGGCACCAAGTGGCTCTGTCCTCCCAGGAGAGGTCACCGATCTCCTGCCAGTTGGGCCTCTTACCTGCGTTCTAACCCTAAGAAGTGCCCACCAGGGGCAGGGGGGCTCCATGGGGGGAGGGACTTGCAATGCTCAAGTGTCTGCAGGCGGCCTAACCAGGGACACGGCTTCTGGTCACCCTGGCAGGGCAGGTACCACATACACAGCAAGCACCTCCCCCCAAACCAAGGCTAAAAGCACGGCAGCACCGAGAGCCTGGGATCAGGGACTGACCCAGGTGGGTGGTTCCTGGGCTCCCTGAGCTCCTGAGACTCACCTCCTGCACAGCGGGGGCCAGGGGGTTCCTAAATTCTGACAAGGAGACCGGCAAGGAGAACTTAGCGAGGACAGACGGCAGGTCGTGAGATGGAAACTGGCGTGAGAACTGCTCAGCCAGCGGAGAGTACCTGGGGACAGGGGGTGAGGGTCCGTGAGCTCAGCAGACCTCCCCACCATTCAGGCGTCTGCACCCTCGCCATGAGCCTGTGGTGGGCAGGAGGGGGCGCAGCCTGGTGGGTGGGCCAGGATGGGTGCAATGAGGACAGAACCCAGATGCTTTCCCCACACCACAGCCCCTATGAGCCCCTTAGTCAAGGCCAAGGCTCCTGACCTCCCACCAGGTGCCCCGTGCAGCACCCACTGGCTGGCAGGCACGGGCAGGCGCAGACCCTTCCTGGAGACCGTAGGTGCTGGAAGAGCACAGGCTAGGGGTGCCATGCAGGGCTGGACCAGGCCAGAACTGGAACGTGGGCCCAGCTGCCCTGGGGAGCACCGCCTGGCCGGCCCTGCCAGCCACTCCCCTGCCCACTCGGGGGCCCTGGGCTCTGGCAGCCAGGGGGACTCACAGACACACACTGGCGTTGGGAGAAAGCATGTAGACGTTGTTCTCACACAGCGGGTAGATGATGATGGCCTTGCCCCAGTACACCAGGTGTGCCGCAAGCTGGAAAACCTGCGGGCAGAGGGCCGGGAGGACAATGCTGGGGAGGCCAACTCATGCAGCCCCCTGGCTCATGGCCACAAGCCTCTCCGTCACTGGTCCCTGAGCCGTCCTGGCTGGCACCAGCACAGGGACGCTGGGGCACCCGAGATGAGGCCAGTCCAGCTGATCAAGGGGCTTGGCTGCACATCCCAGCAGAGGCCAGCCCACAGCCCAGCCGGCGCCCAGCACGGAGACGGGGCTCCACGTGACAGTGGATGTGGGTCACTGCACCTGCCCCCTCCACACACTCATCCCTGGAGAACATCCCACTGTCCTGCTGCCCTGACTCTCAAGACACACACACCATGAAGACAGGACAGGGAGCCAGGGTGAGACCACGGCAACGGGCACCGCTCATCCTGCAGCACCACGGCCAAGCGCCTCTGAGGGTGCATGCACACCTGTGACAGTGCCGGGGACACCTCTACCTCGTCTCGGCAAACAGGGCCTCCAGTGCCACAGCCAAATCAAACACAGAAGAAATTTCAGTTCCATCGCTGACCCTCTTCTTTCTCAGCCCAAGTCCCAGTGCTGATGGCTCTAAAGGACACAGGCCCCCTTCCTTCCATCTCTGCCACCACCCTCGCCCAATGGGCTCCACCTCCCACCTCTCTGCAGCCAGAGCGCCCTCTGCAGGCCACAAGTCTGAAATCAGGATCACCCGGCTGGAGTCAAGCTGTCAGCAGGGAGACTGTTCTTTGCTTCCAAGTTGCTGTGACCACACGTCTCATCTCTGCCTCATGGTCACATCCCCGCCTCCCTCTCAGAAGGGCCCACCCAGATCATCCAGGATCATCACCCTGTCTCAAGGGCGTTATTCCCATCTGCAAAGTCCCACATAAGGAAGGTCACACTCACAGGTCCCAGGGATTAGGTCTACGGGGCCACTGTTCACCCAATCACAAGTAATGTGTGATCCTAATTTTGTTATTCAGAGATTATGTGTTAATATGTATATAAAAAGCTTGGAGGAATCTAGGTTACTACTAGGATATGGGATTATGGGGACTTTCTCTTTTTCTGTTTATAATTTGTACGATATTTGAATTTTTATAAGAATATATTAATTTCATCATGACAAAAAACCCTCAAAATACTTGCAGAGCTTTTTTGCCTAGGATGGAATATGAGTGATTTTAAATCATCTGGTGACATTCACACCTGTGCTTGAGGTTCCAGCTGGGCTCGCTGGCCTCCCTCCCCACGGGGGCCTCCGCTAGGTGGTCTGCTGCAGGAACCAGCAGTCCCAGAGGCTGGTAAGGTCAACCACCAGGGTTGGGCCCCAGGGGGCGTCTGCACGACCACACCAGCGGCAAACCCTGATTTGCACCAGGTTCAGTGGGAAGGGGCATGGAAGGAAACAGCAAGGGGACCCCATGGCAAGGCCGGGGAGAGGCGAAGGGGACATCATCAGAGCTTTGTCTGTGTCTGGGGGAACTGTGAGGCACAGTGTCCAAACAGGCTCCGCGTTGGGCAGCCTCAGGGGACAGTGAGGGTCACCCCCTCAGAGCTGCACACTCACAGGCATCTGCTGATCAGCCAGTACTGGTCAGAACACAAACTCCGCAGTACACACACAACAGCTAGCGCGTTAAATGTTCTGTGTCTCGTGGGTGCTAGGAAGGCAGTCCAGGAGCCCATGTGAAACACGAAGGCAGCGTCTGATAAACACTTTCAGATGGGGTGGACAAAGGTCATGGGGTAGAGATGGGGGAAGGGCTTATTTGGGACGAAAGAATCCAGAAAGGCTGCTTTGGGGAACATGGCCCGAGAGTCAGGCCTGGTAGACAAGCTCCCCTAACGTGCTAAGGAGCAAAGGCCAAGGGCTCCCTGGAGGTGCCTCGCAGGGGCCTAGGTGGCCTGCCTCATGGTGCTCCACCCTTGGCCTTTGTAGGAGCCGCTGGTCCCTGGGCCAGGCCCTGCTGCCCCCTGGCGGTCACACAGTGCCCCGTTCCAGACCCTGAGTCCACCCTCAGGCTGTCGCTTGGAAGGCCCCCTGCCCCTGGCCTTCAACTTCTCCCTGTGCTTTTCCTTGGCCCCAGCCCCTGCCCAGGTTCAAACCAGATCCACAGCCAGGGAGAAGGGGCCCCCATCTGAACAGAAAGGGCAGCTCATGAGCACGTGGCTCGGCAAGGAGGTGGCACCTTGCACAGTAACACAGGCCTGTGTGCCCGTGGGGCGTGGCGTGGGGAATCAAGGCCACTGGGTTTGGTGCTGGCTCTGCATGGCTCCCACGTGGGCTAAGGCACCCTGCGTACCCCTGCTTCAACCCTGCAAGCCCCCAGCCCTGGCTGTGGTCCTGTGCGGCCCCGTCACCTGGCACCACAATGGCCTCACTCCTCTGCCACAGTTTCACTGCCCCCTCCCCTCCACAGAGGAGGAAGTCAATCCCGAGGCCTGATCCCAGGTCAGACTCCAGATCCACCCACCACCACAGCAGGCCACGCAGCAGCCCTCGGCTGGATGGAGGCCCTAGGGAGGCGACTTGAGGTGCCAGCTGTGATGCGTCCAGCCCCTCCCTGCTGCCCATCCTGCCCACCCAGGGTGTCTCCTCAAGCCCCCAGGGTACCTGCAGTAAGGCCAGGTCTGCGTCCTGGGCCAGCTGCTGCAGGTTCTTCACAGCAGACGTGGTCTTGATCACACGCACCAGGGCTGGGGAGCAGTCAATCGGGAGCTCGCCCAGCAGGGACTTCTCGTCGCTGAGCAGCAGAAGGGCGTGGTATGGGCTGTGGGGCAGAGACACGGGTCATCACAACCAGCGAGCCACAGGCCCTTGCCCTGGGTGTGCATCTGTAGAGAAGAGGCCGGGGAGGAAGCGGAAGACAGTGCTGTGCCCTGAGGCCTTTAAAAACCTGCAAGGATCACCCACAGAAAAAACTGAGGAAGGCCTGACGGGTGACCTGGCTCCATCCCACCTCTGGGATTGCCCAGCAAATGTTCGTTCGAAAACGAGTGAATCTTTCCTAAGGAAAGAGTCCCAAATATGGGAAAAGCATAATCCCCACTGCAGACTATGAACAGAACTACCTAGAAATACGCTTAGCAAGGAAGCCCGGGGCGGCGCACAGGCCTGGGGAGGGAGGAGGGACCAGGCAGTGCTTTGCTTTCTGTCGTCTCAACATTTTCTGTTATGTACCCAGATTTCCTTTTCTGGTTAAAAAACATTTAAGGAAACAAAGGACTTGATGGAGGAGGGGGAGGCAGAAGATTGGGCTCAGCGCTTTCCTTGAAGGAAATCAGTGACATGAAGAAACAGATCTCACAAGTTCTGATCTGAGCAGGAGGTCCGGTGAGTAACACCATGAAGACACAACGTCTCCCGTGGTTGGCTCCTGGCCCCTGCCATGATGCTCAGCCCCACAGCCCTGCCCAGGTCCTCGTCTGGGACCGCAGCACAGCGCCCCGCTTGGCCAGGCAGTGCTGACAGGGCCCGTGGGGAACCTGGGGTGGTCATCTCTAGATAAAACTGAACACAAAAGCGTGTATTTTTACTCTGTAAACAGCAGCGCCCTACCTGCCAATTTCTGTGGCAGGAAGAGGAAAAGACGATTTTTGGAACCAAGTACTTGGTAAACCTCAGGACACAGGAGAGCAGGGCCCCGGCAGGGTGTGCGTGGGGCTGGCACTCACCGGATGGCCTTCAGGCTCCGCTCGATGGCCTCGGGGGGAATAAGGCTCGTGGCCGCGTAGTGGATCTTATGGGGCAGGCAGAAGCTCACCTCCAGCCAGCTGTTGACGTGGAGCCGCACCACGCCAGATGTGCACAGGCTGCAGAGAGCGGGCCGTCAGCCACCCACATAGCAGCTCCCAGCCGTGCACACAAGCCACACAGACACCCCTGAGGGCGCCTCCTCCCAGCACACGGAGGAAACTGCAGGGGGAGACTTCCAGAGCAAGAAAGCATCTTGTCCCGGACCTCAGTATGTGTAAGAGAAGAAAAAGTATTAGGAACACCCACAAAAACTGTATTCCTGGCCAGCCCTGGAATCTCTAGTCCAACTAGAGAGCCAGGGCTCCCATCTCTGTCCCACAGGCTCAGTGCACCAGGGGTATCCTGAGGCCGCCTCTGCACACCTGAGGAAGGCTCCATCACAGCGGGCTGCCTGGCAGGGCAGGGCCTGTCACCAAAAGGGAGAGGTGAGCAGGAGAGCAAGGTCCTGCCGGGGAGGGGCCCATTCCCCTGCAGACACCAGCAGCCCCAGGGGCTCCACGGCCACCGCCAATGCCAGCCTCGGCTCAAACCTTCGGCTTCCCTCGTCTCCGTGATGGAACTTTGGTTCTTTCAAGCCCTGGCCTTGCTCAGGCCAGACATGGCAACTCTGTGTCTGACCCTCATTTCTCACATCCCACCTCAAACCATCTGTCAATCCTATCTGCTTCATGGCAGGGACAAAGTCCAGACCTTCTCCCTTCCAGCCCCCTCTGTCCGCCCTCTCCACTCAGACCCCCAGGGCTCCCACGTAAGCAGTCCCAACCAAGACCCCAGAGTGCCGGAGCCCTGTGGGACCTGCCCACTCTTCTCCGACCCTGTCTCCTCCCCGCCTCCCATGGGTCCAGCAAAATAGGCTGCCCTGCGGCTCTCCAGGCCCATGTAATTGCCCTGGCTACACACTCTCCCCCAGGTGCCCCGGGGTTCCTTCCCCCCTTTTCAGATCTCAACTCAAGCGCCACCTTCTCAGTGGCTCAACCATGAGCCAGGCCCCACAGGCTGCTCACAGTTCCCGTGTGTCCTGTGCACTGGGCAGCAGCACGACCTGCCGTCTCCTGGTCAGTGCTGTTTCCCGACCAGAATTCAGTCACAAGGTGTACTGCTCACCGTACAACCGGTAATGGTGGGGTACGTGGGGGCACTGAGGGCATTTCCTGAATGGAGGAAGGAAAAGGCCCGAGGAACATGTGTCCGCTCTGGGGGGACCATCTCTCAGGAAGACCCTGCCAGGAGAACAGTCGCCTAGCGGCGCCGTGCAGGGGGACCACACACAAAGCTGGGGCCATGGCTCCGTGGCATGGCACCTGGTGTGGACGTGGGGGGAGAGACTGCTGGAGCAGAGGGCAAGGGGGTCTGTGCCCAGCTGAGGCCCGCCTGCCCTGCCCGGGGTACCCTCCCCGTCACACTCCAGCCCCACTCTGCTGGCCCCGCTGGCGCCCAGGTCTCAGGGCTCTCAGGCACACAGATGCAGGGTGCTGGGAGGTGGCCCCGCGGCGCCCCCCCCCCCGCACCCACAGGCCGTTCTTACAGCCTCTCCCCACAGCTCCGCCCAGACGGACGGCAGAATCCATGGTCAGCAGTTTCAAATGTAAAAATAAGCCTTCATTGTCTCCAGCAGGGAATGGGCAACAGGCAAAGGACCGTGGGAAGAACACAGAGCACGTCTGTGACCTCAACTGCCCCAGGACTCCTGCCAACACCGGCGTCTGCTCCCTCTGCCTGTCCTGCCACCAGGGCGTCAGGAGAACTAGGCCCCCAAGAGCCCCCCTCAAGGGACGGTCTTAGGCTCTGAGCTGCAGGCTGTAGCTGAGTCTGGAGGGCAAAGGTTTGGCCATTGCTGATGACACAGCCCCTTAAGGTGAAACCCAGGCACGGGTTTGGTGACTGTCACAATTTGGGGAGAGACCCCGGGTCCTTCCCCAGGTCCCAGTGGAGGACACCGCTCTTGGCTTCTTCCAGAAGGAAGCAAGTACACCTGAGCAGACAGAGGCTCCTGGAGCCTCCCCACTCCTTGGCCAAGGGCCTTTGTGGGCTGGACGGCTCACGTCAAACCCTGGGAAACAGCGTCTTCAGGGATCAAAAGTCACACGAAGGGGACCCAGGGTAGTGGTTCCACTTGCCTGGGCAACATTTATGCTCTCAGCATCTGTGTATGAGGGAAGCAGGCAGGGGAAACTGGGCGCCAGCTCCTCCTCCATTCACTTCACCCCTGCTCGGAAAGGCTGGTGGATTCAAAATCAAGGTCTTCCTGTCTCTGAGCTCCCCTCTAGGACACGGCTCAAAGTGCCTGCTAGAATGAATGCCGCAGAGTCAGAAGTAAACACTGAGAGGCCTCTCATTTCAGAGGTAGCCGTGTGGGCTCCTCAAGGAGCCCAGGGATGCCACGCGCAGGTTGTCGAGCCACACGGCACATGCAGAGGCCCCAAGCACTGGTTCGGGCTCCTGGGGCACAATTTACAGCCCTGCACTTGGGGGCTCCCACTCAGCGGTGCCGAGAAAGACACAGGGAATCGTAAGCAAACTGTGTGAACACGAGAAGCCCAAGAGAGTGGTAAGAAAAGGGATGGGGGGAGGGTGCAGGGGTGTGTATGGGCTGGGAGGGGGCTTGGGACAGGCCTCATGGAGACTCAGCTGCAAGTGCCGAATCTGGGTACCAGGGAAACGAAGAGTCAAGGCCTGTGCAGACTCTCCACCATGTCACTGTCCCCAGAGCCCTGGCCACAGAGTCTGGGCACATGCTGGCATGGGGTCCTCTTCTCTGGGGGGAGACACGCCCTCCCTGGGTCCCTAGTTTCCACGTGGACTTTACTCCGTGTTCCCAACACTGGCGACCGCCTCCCGTGGGGCACTTGGCACTGAGGCCGGTGCCTCTTTACAAACAAACGGAGCTCTGTAGCGTGCGGACCCTGAGCGCCATCTCCAGCAGCACCCGAGGGCCAGCTGCAGGCCCAGGCGAACCCCGGGACACCCTGGAACAAGCCAGGAGGGAGGGCGCCGCACTGGGAATGTCCTATAAACCCCACCGCCATCAAGAGGTGAGCCCGGAGCTGTGCTGAGGTCTGTCAGGAGGAGGAAAGAGAGATGTTTGCCCTTGTTTCTCAAGTGTGTGCGGCTTTAAGACAAGACTAGCAGAGTAGAAGTTGGGCCCGAAATGGGTCCTGGGAAGCTCTCACTTCCATTTGCCAGCAGTTAACGGTTGGGTCTGGGAACTCTGAGGAAAAACACTGCCCCTGTGTGAGGCTTATCCGGCCCCTCACACAGCTCCGAGACGCCGCCCCGCCTGCAACTTGAGATAGATGCTCCTCCAGAGCCCGCGTCCTGAGGCGGCCACACCGGCCTTCCAACAAGCTCTTATCTTTCACACCCCAGACGACTGTGCACCAGCTCATTTCATCAGCTCACACCTCAGCATCCTAGAGAGAATTTCAATTCCTAACCTAATGTCCTCCTCTAGCCTCGGACCGGTCACCCTTCTTCCTGCCCCAGGCCAGAGACCTTCGAAGCCAGCCCTACACCCTTTGGTCCAAACACAACATGCACTGGGACGAAACTGCACATGACCCACGAGGTCTGGGTGGGCTCCAAAAGGCCAACCTTGAAATGTTTAAGTTTAGGTTTAAGTGCGTTTCATGGCAACAGGGACTGAAATGCCCAGGATACTTGCGGACGTGTCTGTAGGCCCACCCCTGCTCTGGATGGGCAGCAGTGAGGCAGCATCCCCAGCGCACACAGCACCGCCCGCAGGCCCGGAGCTGGGTGGCTTCCCCAGGCTCCCAGCCTCCCGGGCCCACCACAGGCCCTGTCAGCTCTGAGAACTCTTCAACAAGTACTCCTCTGAGCCCCACGGAATCCACATCAAGGGGACTCGTGTTTACTCATCCCTTCGACCACATGCCGAGCACGAGGGCTGTGTCACAGAAAGCGAGGGGATGTCCCTGACCTCATGGGGTGCTGTCACTCAAGTCACGAAGCTGCACAGGCAGACACAGGTGCTGGGCAAGTTGAGGCGGCCATAGGCGCCTAAGTCCCGGGGCACAGGACCGCCAGGCCACACCACAAACCCGGATTTTAATTAAAGCAGCCAATCCAGAGCCATTCCTTTGCAAAGTCCCACCCCAACCCCTAACCTCAACCAGTTCTCACAGCTTCCAGCCTCTCACTTCTGCTTTGAGAACACCCTTCCCAGGGGTCAGCCAGCAAGTCTCCACCAGGAAAGAGCTGTATGTTCCCCACCGCCTGCGCAGCCTCCCCTTCTTAGCTCCAAGGTGCAGTCCACCCTGCAGGAGCAGAGTGGGCCAGGCCAGACCCTCGAGGCCAACATGGACCTGGTGGGTCAGAGGGAAGGCCACAGACCACGGGGCTCCTGGGAAGTCTCAGAGCCGCTGCTGTTGCCAGGCGGGGACAGGGGACGGGGAGGACACAGATGCCCCCGGGACTCCTGCGGGAGAAGCACCGCCGGTTTCACTGGGGCCGGACCCAGGACCTAGGAGCCTGTTTCCAGACCCCACTTGGTCAGAGTGAGGTCTGGAAATAGGAAGGATGGGGTGGTTTCACCTGGAGGAAACTGACACACCTCGGTTCTGGAAGGAATCTAAGTGCTGAATGGTGGACCCTGGCAGCTGTTTTTGCCGCAAACGCTGACTCCTGTCCTTGGAACTAGTGCCACTAGAGGGTGCTGGGCTGCCCCAAGCCCCAGCTCGGCCGGCCCAGCAGGTCACCAAGGAAGCAGCCAACTCTCCAGGGCCTCATTCCCTCCAACTTTCCAACACAATTCAAACCTAAGAAATCACAGCTCATTATTCACTTAGGAACATAAAGTCTGGTTCTGGTCTGCTTTTTATTGTAATTCCACGTTAGCGTGGACTTCGCTTGTAGTCTAATCCTACTTGAGGCATGCAAACTCCCACTCAGAAAATGGCAACAGTTTCCAAGGAAGGGGTTTCTCATACCAGCCCACCCAGACCAGAGGGCAGTAATTCTCTTACTGCAGGAAAAACTGCCATGTGATCATGTGGATAAAAAGAGACAGGGTCAGACTACAAGACCAGAAATCTGTTCTGGGTCAAGACCAAGGCTTCGCCAAGAGGTCTCCAGAGCAGGAGGGACCAGAAACCAAGGCAATCATGCAGCAAGGGGCGTTTCACGCTGCTCTGATTTCCCCCAACGCCCAGAGGTCACCGAAATAAAGAAACGGAAACTCTAGCCCGGACGCACACCCCAAAGGACAGCTCTCCCTCCCACATAAAGGCACCTGTGCCCCCAACAGAACACGGGTGAGGGGGGAAAACTTCCCTGGCGGTCCAGTGGTTAGGACTCTACGCTTTCACCACAGAGGGCGCAGGTTCAACCCCTAGTCGGGGAACTAAGATCCCCCAAGCTGTGCAGCTGGGCCAAAAAAGAAAAAAAAACAAAACAGGTGAGGAGTCGGAGCAGAGCGCTCACAGAAAAGGAAACAGGGATGTTCCACACGTGAAGTCGTGCACACCTGCGTTCAGATAAAGCTGCCCTGAGACCCCGTCCTCCACACATCACGGTGGGCAGAACCCAAAAGCTCACAAGACCCTGTGCTGGCAAAGCTCAGGTGCTGCTGATTCAGGTGCTGCTGATGGGAATGCAGACCGAGCCACAGAAGGAAGTGCCTCCAAATGACACGCACACCTGACCTATTCAGCCCGGCAATTCTTTTAGGAATTTATCTCATGGATGCACAAGCACTCGCACGAAATAACACGCATATAGCTGAGCAGCACGTCTTTCAGCAGCAAAAGCTGGAGTCAATGATGCCCCAGGGAGGGGGCAGGCAGCTGTGCAGCAAGAAGTCAGTCCCTATTTACCAACAGACAGACGTCTGTCGGTAAGCTGCGCGTTCAAGTGAGGAGGTAAAGGGCGAACCGTGCACTCAGTGCGCTCTGGCTATGAAAGGGTTCACTGTATGTGCTTTAGCACCTGGCGACAGGGCGCACAACACTCGGCTGCCTGATGCAATGCACCCTGCCACCAGGAAGGAAACCTGGCGAGGGTGCAACGGGAAAGAAACTCTGTGCTCTGACTTTCAAACTCAAAGGACAGGTGACCTTTTCAAAGGCTTAAGTTAAAAAAAAGGAAACTTACCAAAAGGTCATAGTGATTATCACTGGGTATGGGATTATAGATGATTTTTATTTCCTTTATATTTTTTTATATTTCCCAAATGTCTATAATAAACACATATCATTGGTGAAATCAGAAAAAATATTAACATTAAAAAAAAAAGAAAGGGACTTCCCTGGTGGTCCAGTGGCTAAGACTCCACGTTCCCAGTGCAGGGGGCCCAGCTTCAATCCCTGGTCGGGGAACTAGATCCCGCACGCCGCAACTAAAGGTCCTACACGCTGCAGTGAAGATCCCCGATGGTGCTGTGGCCCCAGCTCTCAGATCAAGTCCACCTCCAGCAAGGAATGTGGGTCCACTGGACAGAACGAAGCCCCGAGAAAGCCGGGGCGGGGGAGGTGCGGGAGCAGAGGAGAATGTGGGGAAGTTGGGGGTGGTGGAGAGGAGAGAGGCCTGCACCTACACACTATCTGTCCAGCAACATGCCTGGTGCTGCAAGGTCCCCTCAGCCCTGAGAGGCCTCTGGTGAGCCAACTGGCCAGGTGCACTTGGGCAGACAGCCCCCCACCCCCATTCCCCATCCCATCCCCACTGCAGACCCAGGGCCAGGGAGCAGTGGTCAGAGGCACACGGACGCTCTTTAAAAAGAAGAGAAGTGGGGCTTCCCTGGTGGCGCAGTGGTTGGGAGTCCGCCTGCCGATGCAGGGGACACGGGTTCGTGCCCCGGTCCGGGAAGATCCCACATGCCACGGAGCAGCTGGGCCCGTGAGCCATGGCCGCTGAGCCTGTGCGTCCGGGGCCTGTGCTCCGCAACGGGAGAGGCCACAGCAGTGAGAGGCCCGCGTACCGCAAAAAAAAGAAAAAAAAAAGAAGAGAAGTGCCTTGCTGGTCCACGTTTAAGAGAGTTGGTGCTGAGCCACTAATATGAGCAGTGTCTCCAACACCTGCTGCCCTCACACACTCAGGGTCCCAAACCCCCACAACCCCGGTGCGGGGGAAGCAGAGCCAACCCCAGCCCCAGCCCCCGAGCCTCAGTCTCCTCGTGGGTGAGGTGGTGACAGTGACCGCGCCTAACGAAGGTGGGCCTGGAACTTGGCACGGTGTCGCGCTCAGTCAGCATCACCGTGCATTTCAGGTCCCATGCTCAGCTTTCTTCAGCTTCATTTTCTGGCTAAAGACAAGTCTGGAGGTGACCGTCCCAGCGGGGCTCCTCCCCAGCCTCCCCCCATCTCAGGCACAGCAGGGAAACGGCACCAGCCCGGGGAGGCCCATGGGAAGCAGACCACCGTCTCACCTGTCGTAAGCGTCCTTGAGGTCCCTGGCCAGCTTGCACTTGGGCAGGATGTGATGGAACGGGGACTGAGGCCCATCATTTGCTGCAAGAATTGTAACACAGAGGACTCAGAGTCTGCACAGCGAGGAGCTTGCACAGGCCAGAAGACAGGCTTAACCTAAAAAGAATTTTAAGTGGCTGTAAACCAAACATCAGGAAATTCTCCACTGGTGTGCTCAACCGTCTTTATACGGGATGTCTGGATTTACCCTTCACCAGTGGCCCAACCTGACCCTGTAGCCACAGCCCTCACAGGAAGAAACCCTTCTGCAGCTACCCTGCAGGCTCCCCGCAGGCTGCCAGAGCCACCCCCACCTCAGACCAATCACTCCCTGCCTCACCCCACTCCTTCCCCCACACACTTACACCAGTGCAATTTATTTTCATGATCCAAAGTCTCTTGTTAATCTTTTCTCATAAATGTCTAACAAAAAATATATGTACTTAAATTGAACTTTTAAAAATTTCCTGTGAAAAAGTCACAGATTCTAAAGAGAATGTTTAAAAAACAAAACTTCTGGATTGTTATTAGCTAGTACATAACTGGGCAAAACAAATATATTACACATTTTGACAACTAACTGTCAAACAACAAAAGATAACTTTTACTGAAGAAATGCACCCGAGTGACAGAGTTCATGTACACTTCTACTTATTGCTAAAATTAGCCCAGGTTCACTGGCAAATCTGTTCCTAGTTTTCTCTTCTGTTATGGAGGTGCTGACCCGAGAAGACGGAGGTGAACAGGCTGTGACAGGTGGGCATCTCTCTGCTCTGAAATGTTGACAGTACACCAAAGCCTCATGGGGATCTATCATCAGACATTACTTTTAATAACTGGTCAGCTGATAACTCAGTTGGGTCCCCCTTCAATTTAGGTGAAAGCAAAGAACTACCCCCCCCCGCCAGCTCAATCTTCCTGCTGCCCCTCTGCATGCCCCCTGCTTCAGGGGACTGCCCAGCAGGACCAGGGCGGGGCAGGCGGTGCCTGACCTGCACGAAGAGCCACCGTGCAGGGGTCTGGGGGGAGGGGAACGTTTTGGGCTGGGAAGCCACTCCTGGAACATCAGTTCAGGAATCCGGGCCTAGCTGTGTCCCTTGGGGATCTTCCTGTGCACCCAGGGCGTGCTCAGCCCACCATACAGACCATTAGTTTCCACATCGGCCCACCCAATGGGGTCCCTGCCCAGAGAAGCCGCCCGCCGCCCTCACCGTCAGCCATGGCAGACACCTCGTCCTGCAGCGCCAGGATCAGCTTGGCCTCCCGCGTGAGGTACTGGCAGCGGCGCTCCTCGTGCTGCAGCACGGTGGCAATGCGGCGGGAGAGGTTGTGCAGACAGTTTATCACCGATGGGTCAGCGTTGGCCTGCAGGAGAGAGGCCACAGCCAACTCGATCGTAGCACATGCACTCGGGGAGGACATACAGCAACACTCAGAGCCCCTCTCTGGGTGCCACCACTGTCCCCAGTCTCGGGTCCCCTCTAGGGCCTGTCCCAGCAACGTGGGCATGGAACGGCCGCCTGGACGGAACACAGATGGCTCCGTGGGGGTCCCCGGTGGGGAGGGAGGGGGGACACAGGCATTTCTAACAAGCAGAGAGAGGTGCCCATGCTCAGGGCCCCAGGCCAGGGCCATGCAGGAAGGCAGAAGATGTTCAGGCATCCACTCTGGACGTGACAGAGGCAGCCCAGTGGCACAATGGAAGGCACAGATCCCATCAGCCACCTGCTGTGCGACCCCGGGTCACAGGCTCTCATCTGAGAAAGGAGAACAGTGGCCCCTCTCTCAGCAATCAGTCAACATGTCAAGTGCTCAGAACAGAGCAAAACCCCTGGCAGTGTCTGCGGTCACCAATATGCCACTGAGTGCTAGTGGACAGGATCGGCTGTGTGAGAATTTGGTCACACAGCCCATGTTACAACAAGGACACAGTGTGAGAAACAGAAGCACCAGGCCCACTGTTCAGTGAAGACCTGTCCTCAGGGTAAACAGCTCTTCCTGAGACCCTGGCTAACAGAGAAGCCAGGAGGCGCCAGGCCATCCCCTTCCCTCCGCGCCCATGCTCACTCTGGGACCTATCAGGGGCCACAGCCAGGCCAGGCGGGCGCATCCACCCAGGCCAAGGGTGGGGCAGGGAGCTGTGGGGTCTGTGAAGATGGGACACAGAGCAGATAACCAGCCACAGTGACTCAGCGCTCCAGGAGGCCGCCAGAACAGCTGAGTCATCCCGTGGGTGGAGGTGGGAGGAGTGGTGCCCATGATTAGAACCTCTGGTCGCCCTGCTCCCGGTTATCTACAGGCAGGGCCCTGCGGTGAGTGTCCACAGCCAGGCTCCTGGGCCTGACCCTGACCTGACTCAGTAAACCCGTTCACCACCCGGAGCTGGAGACACTTTCTGAGCTCCTACAGACCCATGTTCGCAAACAGAACACACCCCAGGCAGCACACCTGTGTGGGGACCGGGCCCACCTACGGGCAGCAGCCCTGCCCCAAGCCCAGGACAGCCCCTCAAGTGTCCCCGCAAGGTCACGGGACGGAGGGTCTGGGGTATAGGGTGTACACAACTGCCTCAGAACAAAATGTTCTGCTTTCGATTTTAGAGAAATCTGTGTAAAATTCCTCCCCGCAGCAAAGCAGAGAGAGGAGAATGATCTGGGCGCGTGGTTACTCCCTTGAAGAAGTAGCCCAGTCACACCTGAGAGCCTCAGCCTCCATCATGCTCCTACTGGCTAGGGCACAACGGTGTCGCAAGTCAGGCGTCTGGGGCCGCTCGCTCACACTCCGGGATGAGCGAGGATGGAGCAAGCCTGGGTGTCCCAGCCGGCTGCACAGGCCAGGCTTGGCTCAGGGTGCCCACAGAGCCTGGGCTACGTGGGGCCACAGTGAGAAAGCGACCACCCAGGATGTGTCAGCCCTGAATGGAGCTCTGAGAAACACCCACTCTCCCCACACGCAACGTGAAGCAACAGTGAAGTGTAGGGATTTGCCTGCGAGATTTTCTCACCCTGAAACTTGTCCCCAAATCCAGTCAGGCCTTCAGAGCTAACGTTCAGCTTGCGGGAAACACACGGACATGGAGCAAGCCTGACTGCACACTGAGATGGGTCCGACCGTGGACCCTTCACAGGACAAAGGAGGGGCGAGTCAGAGACCTGGAGACACAAGCCCCAAGCTTGTGTGGGCTGGCTTCTGGTTTTCACCCAGGTTCAGACAGGTCAACGGGAAAAAACACTGTGGCAACTAGGGCACGTTTCCATGGATCAGGTACTAGCTGATACCAGCTTACGGTGAGCTCTGTCAGGTATGGTATAAAATAGCTGCCCCCCTTTTCCAGAGACGCCTTCTGAAGTGTGTGGGGTGAGCAGACGTGAGGTCTGAGGCTTGTCTTGAAATACCTGAGCGATGGGTTGGGGGCAGATGGAGCCAGGGTGCAAGGCAGCAGCTGTGGGATCTCAGAGACAGGTGTGCAAGGACCATCAATCTATTGTCACTAGCTCAGGGTTTGTTTACAACTTTTCAAAGTAAAAAGGGTGCACATTTTTTTTTTAGCATGTACATTTTAAAATAACTACAGAAAAGAAGAAAAAAACTGGCCCACCCTTTATGCTATTTTAAATTCCTCCCACTGTTCACCTCACGGCCTCTGTGCTCTGAAATCCTACACTACCCTGTTCCCACTGCTTTAACCTGGCAGTGAGCCACCCACCCGCTCCAGGGTCTGGCCTCGCCCCCATTTCTCATCTTCAGTGGCCACAGGATGTTCCAGTGTGTAAAACCACTATCCTGTCTAATCATTCCCCAACTACTGGATACCAGGATTATTTCCAGCCTACTTATTATAAAAATCTTCATACAACTTTAAAATCTGCCTGTTTTCTTGACTGTCGTGTCCATGGGTGTCATACACTCCGCTATCACACCCTGCTCCCCAGAGATGAGGGCTTGCCAGCAACATCCAGGGTGGGGCCGAGGCTGCTTCTCATGGCCCACCCCACAGGGGCTATCAGTGCTGACGGGCGGAGAGCACTGGTCATGGTTTTGGTTTATCTGTCTTTAACTTGAGTTCTCTTTGTGGATGTCTGTATTACGTAATGATATAAGTAATAAAGGGACACTGTGAAAATGCAAACACTATGGAAGTACACAAAGCAGAAAGTAAGAGTCTCCTCTCGGAACCTCAAGCCCTGGGACAGCCATCAGGAACAGCTGGCTTTGTTTTAACTTGCAGCTCTTTCTTTATCAACAAGGTGGGCCAGTTTTAAGGATTAAGCTCCCTTCAGAGAGGAGGAAGCCCCATTTAGGAGCTCTTCCCTAGCATTATTCTGATTCTGAACTCTTCAGTGAGACCTGTGGTCTCCACAACAGAAAAGCCTCAGTGGGAAAAACACTCTGAGACTAAGGCACCTGATATGACAGGCTCCCTCCTGCTCAGGCTCACCCGCGCCTCAGCAAAGGGTACAGAGCACACTGCTCCTTGTCACCAAGATCTAGCCACTTTCTCACTGACACTTCTGTACAAAAGCCGTCGTGCAGCTCACATGTGCCCAGCCAGAAAGAACTACTGGATTCTTTGGTGAAAACCGATAGTGGGATATGTCTGAGGAATGCCATTATTTAACAGTATGGAATATATACATTTCCTAAATTTCAAAGTCCCTTCATAGTAATACCAGCCAGTCCTTACCCAGGGGTGCTTTTTATATTTATTTAGATCCCTTGTATTTTGACAGCTTTATTGAAAAGAAATTCCCTGTAACTAGTGAAAACACAACTTCAGACAGTGCTGGGAACTGCCAAAAGAAATAATTACACTTAATTATAAAACAACAGAAAATAACAAGTGTTGGCAAGGATGTAGAGAAATTGGAACCCTCGTACATGGCTGGTGGGGATGTAAAACGGTGCAGCTGCTGTGGAAAACAGCCTGGCAGCTCCTCAAATGGTTAAACATAGAGTCACCACGTGACCCAGCACTCCACTCCTAGCTATCGACCCCAAGGGAAAGGAAAACCTGCCTACACAAAACTTGTACACAAATGTCCTTAACAGCATTGTTCTTATAGCCAAAAGGTAGAAACAAACCAAAAGTTCACCAGTAGATAAACAGATAAAGTATGGTCTATCGTACAATGGAATATGATTGGGCCACAAAAAGGAATAAAGTACTGATATACATTATAACATCGATGATTCAATTAAAAGATTATTTTTTTAAAAAACTAAAAATAATTTTTAAAAACCCACAAGGACCTGCTATATATCCCTACTGTATAGCAGTAGAGATATATATGTATTTATAGATATACATGTATATTCTTTTTCAGATTCTATTCCATTATAGATTATTACAAGATACTGAAATAGTTCATATATATACCTAACTGAATCACTTTGCTGTACACCTGAAACGTTGTAAATCAACCACACTTCAATTAAAAAAAAAGATTATAAAAAAATGGATGAATCTCAAAATCATTATGTTAAGTGAAAGAAGTCAGACACCAGAGGTCACATATTGTAGGATCCCTTTTATATGAGACATGCAGAACAGGTACATCCACAGAAAGAGAAAACACATTGGTTGTTTCTGGGGGCTGGGGGAGGGGAGAGAATGAGGAATAACTGGTGTCCTTTTGGGGCAACAAAAACTGGATAGTGGTGATAGTTACACAACACTGCTACCAGATGCCACCAAAATGTCTCTTTAAAATGGTTAAAATGGTAAATTCGATGTTATGTATATTTTACTTAAAAAAAAAAAGAAAAAAGAGGGAAACAATGAAGTTAGACTCTTCCAGCCCCCAGGAGGGCCAGTGCCGTGCCCACAGCGGTCTGAGCTCTAAGTCAACAACACGGTCACTGGAAATGAGCTCTGCCCTCTCACCCCCTCCCCACCGCCCTCCCCAACCCTCCTCCCCACCCCGCCTCCCTGATCTGCTCTTCAGCCATTTATACACTCACCCTCAGTGCAAATACCACATTAAAAAGAATCATGGTGGGAGCCTCCCTCTTCGGAGATGGATCTGTTTTGGAGACCTGTGAAAGAGGCACAGTTCTAGTGAATGAGAGCCACCACCTCCCAAGAAAAGCACTTAGAGCTATTACTTCAGGCAGGGAAAGTGTTCCAGAATACAGCAGAACCAGAGAAAAACAGAGCCCTAGGTCTCTGATAAGCGACCAGTGCCTTTGCACAGGCAAGTGCTGGCTGCATGGACAGACAGTCACAGTGGAGAAAGGAGCAGGAAGGTGCTGTGACCCAAAGTGACAAGACTGTCCCAGTCACCTCGAGTGAGCTGAGGTGCCCAGAGGAGAAAAGGTGGAGAGGTGCTCAAGTGGCTGGACTGCTCCCTGAGCAGACCCTCCCTTCCCCACGCCAACCCCCGTGCCCACTTGAGTCCTCCCAGGCAGGACAAGTACTCAGGACAATGCTCCCACCCAGGAGAGACAGGGCTGCCGCTGGGGCACCCAGCCAGCCCAGGGCCCAAACACCAAGCTGCCTACAAGTGTTGCCACCAGAGGGCAGAGGAGTCCCTGGGCCATCTCAATCAGGCCTGTCACCATCCCTGTCCCTCCATGTCTCCAGGCCGGTACTGCCAAAGCTCCCCTCCGTCACCCACAGGCCATCAGTGGGGCTGAGCCTGTCTGAGCAGCATAGGTGCCACCACAGCCGTCTCCTCAGCCATGGCCCCCTGCCCTGGTGCCTCCATGTCTCAGAAGCTCCTCCTGTGGGCTTAGTCATGGAGAAGATCCGAGGACCACAACCCAGACCCTCACGGGATTTCTGGATTGTGTAAGTGGAGCTAAGTCTTGTGCTGTCACATCAAAACCCTTCAGAATCTAAGTGACATTGTGTGCAAAGGACTGACTGGCAGCTTCTGGTGTGCAAATTCCCTTGGGTAACAACAGTGCATTCAGGCCCCATCAGAGAACGCATAGAGAGGGTGTGGCACAACAGTAAGAGCTAAATTAATAACAATATTGGCTATGATATCACTTAATAAGAAGAAATGCTTGTACCACTTCATATAAAGTTCAAGAATCTGACAAACGCTGCTTAACTCGTTCTCTTGGCCTCCCCGCAGAAACCGGCATCATATCTACAAAGTAGAAGGCCACAGTCAGGAGAAAGGCTGGACGCAAACAGCAAAAGCTAAGGGCAGGGGCTGAGACACCAGGGCAAGGACGCCTGTGTCCTTCTCTGCCAGGCCCTCAGGGCCCAGGAGGAGGTGCAGCTAGGCAAGCACCTGATGGGATCTGCTGCACGGGGCTGCCTTCTACAGGCCCGCGTCAGCCCAGGGAGGGCGTACCTGGCCCAGCGCGTGCTGCAGCAGCGTCGGGTGCCCAACAAAACGCACGTTATCAATCTTCAGTTCAAACTTCTGCCCACACATTTCAGACTTGGTTGCCAAAATTGTTGCCAGAATGACATCTGAAAACCTTAAAATTAAAAAAAGGTAGAGTGGAAGAGAGTTAACCAAGTGCCACAGCACCAGACCTGCTGCCCCAGGGGTAGGGGGTAGCTGCGCGCAGGGTGGCTCTGCCCCCACTGCTGACCTGGAAGCTTCTGACAGTCTCCCTTCTTTTTTTTGGACATTGGAGATTTTTCCTTTATTTTTTATTTATTTATTTTTTGATGTGGACCATTTTTAAAGTCTTTATTGAATTTGTTACAATATTACTTCTGTTTTATGTTTTTGGTTTTTTGGCCCCAAGGCATGTGGGATCTTAGTTCCCCGACCAGGGATCAAACACGCACCCCCTGCATTGGAAGGCGAAGTCTTAACCACTGGACCACCAAGAAGTCCCTATATTTTAATTTATTTTTGGCTGCATTGGGTCTTTGCTGCTGTGCGTGGGCTTTCTCTAGTTGTGGCAAGTGGGGGCCACTCCTCGTTGCAGTGTATGGGCTTCTCATTGCAGTGGCCTCTCCTGTTGCGGAGCACTGGCCCTAGGTGCGCGGCCTTCAGTAGTTGCAGCACGTGGGCTCAGCAGTTGTGGCACGTGGGCCCTAGAGTGCAAGCTCAGTAGCTGTGATTCACGGGCTTAGCTGCTCCGCGGCATGTGGGATCTTCCCAGACCAGGGACCAAACCCACGTCCCCCGCATTGGCAGGCGGATTCTCAACGACTGCGTCACCAGGGAAGTCCCCCGACAGTCTCCCTTCTCAAGCAATCCCCAAGACTAGGGTCGCAAAGTCACCAGAACTACAAGGCGGAAGGTGCGTGCTGCCACCCTGGCCCCCGCCCGCCTGGGAAGGCAGGAGGAGCAAGGCACCTGCCCGGAGAGGAGGAAGCTGCGGGAGCCTGCGTGGCTTGTCAGGCTGGGGGCCTCCCCAACGGCCCAGGCGTGCTGGGCTGCTCCCCTCAGCTCCCGGGACCCCCACCCCTCAGTGCTGTGCGAAGGCCGAGGGGAAGCACGAATTGCAGCGTATTGATCACTCTCCTCACAGCTCGGCTGCCGGGCCCTTCCCTTACCCTCAACACTTAAACCTTCCAGCTTTTATTAGGGAAGAAAGGTTCCAGACGCACTAGATGTGCAGACCCACTGACTGACATGGACGGAGGGATGGACAGGGCTGGACACCATGGAGGAGGAATGACTGGGTGCAGGTAAGAGCAGTTTGGATATGATCCCTGTAAAACTGCCCCTTTTCCAGGCTCTTCTGCACCTTTAGGTCTCCTTCCTGCCTGGGGGGTGGGGGGGGGGGATCAGATAAGGGAGAGTCACTGCAGGGAGGAGAGGACAGTGCAGACTCTTATCTCAGAGCCCAGGCTCGGGGCCTCCACTCTGGAAACTCGGATGCACCGTGTCTAACCTGGAGCCAGAAGGCAGACAAGTCCTGTGCTCATTTCTCCACCTGGGAAAGCATCTCCATCACGCAGGTCGGAGGACAGGCTGTGCTGAGAGGGGCTCCAGCCTCCCTGGGGCCGCATGCTGTCCTAAAGAGCCCATCAAGGACAAACACTCAGCGTTGAGTCCTGGGCTTTCCCGAGGAGCTGTGGTGAACGGGCACCACACCAGATACTTCTCTCCAGGAGGCCCTTGCTCTAGGGGGAGGGAAGCACTTCACACCAGAACCCTTCAGAGAAGGGAAGGGTGCTGCACACTGCTGCAACTCCAAAACAGCAAACACCTCCAGGATAAACAGATCTAGGAGAGGGACCACTGGCTCCTGGCTCCTCGCACATTGCAGGGCTCACCAACCGATGCAGGAGTGACTCGGAGCCACCTGCAGCAAGGGCCTGGCTACGCTCGACCTGCACAGAGCAAGACAAAGCCCGGGACTTCCCAAGCCTCTCCCCTCCAGAGGGTGGGGAGCCTGGGGGGGGGTCACGCTGGTGTCCAGCCTTCCTCCAGGACTGACGTGGTCTTCTAGGCGTCCTAAGTCGCCCTGTGGCTCCCAAACAAACCAGATGCAGAGGGTCTGTCAGAATGGGCTGCCATTCCACTTGCACAGTCTGGGCTGCGGTCAGACCTTCTGACACCGATACCATCAAAGACATTCTGGGACACGCGGCCCCCACAGCCAGAGCCCTTGGCCTCCCCTGTGGGTGTCTCCTCCCTGGAATACTGCTCCCTGGAGTGATTAAACCAGAGATGGAAGATTCCAGTGTCTTAGACCAGAATCGTTACATGCTTTCTTCAAAAGCCCCCAGTGGCTCACTCTGCCCAGGAAGCCGCATCTGAGGGCCCAGTTAGGGTGACGGAGGGCCCAGCGTGGTGGAACCTAACAAACACTGCTGCCCTAGAGCCTGACCCAGTGCCAACACTACCCGCCCTATCTGAACAAACACCTCCCTCTACTCTGCCACCCACTGACTCAGGACACACCAATAACAGATAGAAAAACAACCTCCCGCCACCCCAGAGACTTCACTTTTTACTGTGATATCCAAAAATCTCCACCAAAAACCTCTGCTCTGCCACAAAGAGCCTCAGATGGGCCTGAGCCCTGGCCCTCAGCCACCATTCCAGGAACCTAAGTTAGCCGGGCTGTGGGATGGGGACTGAGATTCAGAGGCAAGGAGTGGTGGCCTAGCTCACGACTATAAATGTCCAAATCCAAAGGCCAAACAGAAAGCGCTTTCCCCGCTTGGGCCCAGAGAGGCCGGGGTCTCCAAAAGCAGCCAACCAGAAAGCCAGGTGCTGCTCAAGTTAAAAGCCACACTGCCCTAAGTGGCCACTCAGGGAGGTCCCTCTGCTGTTTGGCCACTCTGCTTGTCTGAGCAAGTCTGGCCCACAGAGAAATCCACTCACCAGAGCTTAATATTACACACTGATGACAGAAAAAACACTTGAGTGGCTTTATACTTTATACAGCATCTGCTGACATAACATGCACAAAGACAGAGCTATGTCCATCATGACATAACTGCCATAAATAGCAAATTGAAACAAAAACAAGTGTCAATGTTTGTTTGTTTGTTTTGGCCACACCACATGCCTTGAGGGGTCTTAGTTCCCTGACCAGGGATTGAGCCTGGGCCCTGGCAGTGAAAGCACCAAGTCCTAACCACTGGACCGCCAGGGAATTCCCTCAATATTTGTTTGTTGTTTCCAAAATTTAGAAAAATACTTTTCCCTTGTTTTGATGGTGAAAGGTCTGGTAAATATACTGTAACACAATAAAATCGCTGCTACAAAAACTAACATTTAGAGATTAAGAAAGAAAACACATTTAGAAAGATGAATCAGCCTAGCTGGAAGACAAGTCAAGACCTTCCATTCCTGCTGAGACACTTGGGAACAGGGCTTTTTCTCTGACCTGGCCAAAAAAAGAAGGGACAGCACGGAAGAGAGCTCGACTCTGCCCCCTCCCGTTCTGGGGGCTCCCAGATGCTCTGTGCACCTCCAACACCCAGGAGGTACGCCCTGTCGGGGATGGGAGGGCCCCACTGTATCCCTGCCTCCCAGAGAAGTGTCATATAAACCCCATGGGAACATTTTTGCCTCTAATGGGCACACACAACAGCATCCAAGCCCAAGCATCACATGGATGTTAGACAGTCACTGGTCATGCCAGAGGTCCCTGACACCCTTACACAAAGGGATACAATCCCCTCTTGGAAGTACACAGCACTATGGCAGGCATGGTGCCATGTCAGAGAACTGAGGGAAACCATACTAACGCACTGCATGGCGAGGGCCCAGCATGGGGACCTCAGCTACTTTCCCACAGACGTTACCTCACGCAGGACTGGCAATTTACAATCTTTTCTCCTTCATCTGGGCCTGAGTTACAATTCATTAAGCTTTAAAATGAACATAAGAAGGCAGAAGTGGTCATTTCTCAAGGCTGCCACCCAGAAAGTACTTCCCAGAGAGAAGAGGGGTAGCATGCACAGGAAGGAACAGGACCTGCCTTTCATCCGGGCCCTAAAAAGCAAGGGTCACGACTGCCCTGGCTCTCAGGCCACCTCACCACCTGGACAGGCTGTGCTGCACCCAAGCACCTACATTTGACCTCTGGACACGTGCTTGACGACTAGGGTCTGAGGACAGCACTGCAATCTGCTGTCCTGCACGTTCCTCTCATGGGAGATAAATGTCCTGCAGGGACACGGCTTCATCTGTTCTCCAACCTGCCCTACCAACCACACAGCCCACAGCAGGACCATAAAGCCAAACTAGGCAGAAAGCCAGAGACTGGCAACACAATCCCCACCTCTGTCTGCCTGAAACCCCCGACCAAGTGGAAAAGAGAACACGGGGTTCCTCAGGGGAAAAAACATCTGGGTCAATGGGAGGACCAGGCCCGCCACGGAGTGAATGCAGAGCCCGTACCTGGAGTCGCCGTCCTGGTCCTCGGCATGCTCTCTGGTGCTGTTGACAGCATATCTGCTACGAGGCTTACCTGAGTGAAGGCAAAAAGGGGAAAATAGCTAAGAAAACAGGATCCATTCACATACAGGAAGGTTGTTGAACCATTAAAAGTGATGGCTTCTGCTCTTGGATTGGAAGAACTAATATTGTTAAAATGGCCACACTACTCAAAGCAATCTACAGATTTAACGCAATCTCTATCAAATTACCCATGATATTTTTCACAGAACTAGAACATATAATCCTAAAATTTATATGGAACCATAAAAGACCCAGAATTGCCAAAGCAATCCTGAGTAAAAAGAATGGAGCTGGAGGCATAACCCTCCCAGACTTCAGACAATACTACAAAGCTACAGTAATCAAAACAGCATGGTACTGGGACTTCCCTGGTGGCCCAGTGGTTAAGACTCCATGCTTCCACTGCAGGGGGTGTGGGTTCAATCCCTGGTCAGGGAACCAAGATCCTGCATGTCACATGGCATGGCCACAAAAAAAAAGTTTTAAATTATAGTTTCCAAGAAGCTGTGATAACATGGGAAATGTTCTTGCTACTATGTTAAGTTAAAAAAAAAAGGGATTTTATATATATACGCACACATGCGCACACACACGCTCTCAGTGTATGCTGGCAACTAGGCTGGAAAAAGCACAGGTAAAAGAAAGAATTTTTAAATGTCCATACAGCAATATCCTTCATATACAAAAACAACAATATTTTACCCAAATAATAACATTTAAAGACTTAAGGACAGGGACTTCCCTGGTGGCACAGTGGTTAAGAATCCGCCTGCTAATGCTGGGGATACAGGTTCAAGCCCACATGACATGGAGCAACTAAGCCCGTGCACCACAACTACTGACCCTGCGCTCTAGAGCCCGTGAGCCACAACTACTGAGCCTGCATGCCACAACTACTGAAGCCCGCGCACCTAGAGCCCGTGCTCTGCAACAAGAGAAGCCACTGCAATGAGAAGCCCGTGCACCGCAACGAAGAGTAGCCCCTGCTCGCCTCAACTAGAGAAAGCCCGCACGGAGCAACGAAGACCCAATGCAGCCAAAAAATAAAGAAAAAAAAAAAAGAGACTTAAGGACATTTATCACAGGCAAGTTTTTCACGTACAAGAGGCCCAAGAAGAAAACAGAAATGCTAACAAGGGTGATGAGGATGAAAAGAGGACAGACTATGTTCCTGAATGAGAAGATTCAACATAAAGATCCCGTTTTCCCCATTTAATCACCATGTTTAATGTGACCCCCAAAACAATAGCAATGGCTTGGGAGTGGGATCTAACACAGTCACTGCTAATGTTTACAAGGAAAGCAAGCAGAAACACCAGGATGATGCTGAAGAAGAAAGGTGATGATAAATGACTAATCCTACCTGATGGTATAACACACTATAAAGTTACAATAATTCATCTGTGTGGAACCCACACATAGATAGATTATTGGGAGAGGTAAGAAAAGTCAGAAAACAAACTCATATAAACATGGGAATTTAGTATGCCATGAAGGCAGCAAAACTAATCAGGAGGGCAACGTGAATGAGTCCATAAAATGATGCTGGGACTAGGCAGCCACACGGAAGAGAAAATTATACTGATTCTGAACCAACCCCTCTCTAGCCGTGTGTGGGCCACATGTTCCCACATCTTTCTTCATCCATCTCAGCGCCTGCCCCACAAGGCTCCAGAAGGCAAATGGGGGCATACACACAGCTCTCAGCAAGTGCCCAGAAAATACCAGCTCCAGGGAGGAGCCTTCACCTTACACCAAAAGAAACACATTTTTAAAACAAGAAGATAAACATTCCACGGGAAAACATGAGAGACTCCTTTCGTTAATAATCTTGGAGAGCAGAAGCCTTTTCTATGTGTAACAAAACTCAGAAACAACTAAAGAACAGACTGAAAACTTGACTCCATAAAAATCAAAACTCAGAGGCACGGCTTCCCTGGTGGCGCAGTGGTTAAGAATCTGCCTGCCAATGTAGGGGACACGGGTTCGAGCCCTGGTCTGGGAAGATCCCACATGCCACGGAGCAACTAAGCCCGTGAGGCACAACTACTGAGCCTGCGTGTCTAGAGCCTGTGCTCCGCAACAAGAGAAGCCACGACAATGAGAAGCCCGCGCACCGCAATGAAGAGTAGCCCCCACTCGTCGCAACTAGAGAAAGCCCGCGCACAGAAACGAAAACCCAACACAGCCAAAAATAAATAAATAAATAAATAAATTTATTATTAAAAAAAAACTCACAGGCAAACTGGCTAAATATGTATAGCTTTGTCAAAAAGGTCTATTTTTATCCTAAGTATATAAAAAATTCCTTCAAATCTGTAAAGAAAAAAAATCAAGCAATCCAAGAGGAAATTAGGCAAAGGTTATGAATAGGTGGTTCACTAAAAAGGAAATCCAAATGGCTTTGAAAACAGGAAAACATGATCACTCTCAGCTGGAAGGCAAATGCCCATTAAAACTACTATCAGGGCTTCCCTGGTGGCGCAGTGGTTGAGAGTCCGCCTGCCGATGCAGGGGACACGGGTTCGTGCCCCAGTCCGGGAAGATCCCACATGCCGCGGAGCAGCTGGGCCCGTGAGCCGTGGCCGCTGAGCCTGCGCTCCGCAACGGGAGAGGCCACAGGAGCGAGAGGCCCGCGTTCCGCAAAAAAAAAAAAAAAAAAAACTACTATCAGATACAATTTTTCACCTATCTCATTAACAAACATAGAAAAATCTGATCTATTAAAAATACATAGCGGAGGGGCTTCCCTAGTGGCACAGTGGTTGGGAATCCGGCTGCCAGTGCAGGGGACACAGGTTCGAGCCCTGGTCTGGGAGGATCCCACATGGCACGGAGCAACTAAGCCCGTGCACCACAACTACTGAGCCTGCGCTCTGGAGCCCACGAGCCACAACTACTGAAGCTGGCATGCCTAGAGCCCGTGCTCCACAACAAGAGAAGCCACCGCAATGAGAGGCCAATGCACCGCAGCAAAGAGTAGCCCCTGCTCGCCACAGCTAGAGAAAAGCCCGCGTGCAGCAACAAAAGACCCAACACAGCCAAAAATAAAATAAATTAAATAAATTAAAACAAAAAAACACAGCCGATCATCCCTTGGATATGAACACCCCATTTCTGTGAATTGATCATATATTCTGCAGAATGAAAATATATATCCATAAAGGACATTCACATTGTATTAGCAAAAGATTGGAAACAACTTAAATGCCCATCAACAGAAGACTGGATGACTAAATCACAGCAAATTCCTCCCATGATTCTGATAATTCTGAATCTATATCCAAGATGTAAAGTGAAAATGAAAACAGGGCAGAACAGTGTGAATTGTGTGCTCACTTGTGTTTAGAAAATAAAACAATGCATGTATATGCTTGTATTTACACAGAAGGTTTCGCAAAGATGCACAAGAAAATGGTAACAGCACCTGACCCTACAAGGGGATGTGGGTGGCTAGGATCGATGAAAGAACTTTCCTTTCATAATCTAAATCCATTTGTACCTTTAAAACTTTGTACCACAGTTAGAAATTTAAAAGTAATTTTTAGGGCTTCCCTGGTGGCACAGTAGTTAAGAATCCGCCTGCCACTGCAGGGGACACGGGTTCGAGCCCTGGTCCAGGAAGATCCCACATGCCACGGAGCAACTAAGCCCTCGCGCTGCAACTACTGAGCCTGCGCTCTAGAGCCCACGAGCCACAACTACTGAGCCCACGTGCCACAACTACTGAAGCCCGCGTGCCTAGAGACCGTGCTCCACAAGAGAAGCCACCACAATGAGAAGCCCGCGCACCGCAACGAAGAGCAGCCCCCGCTCGCCGTGACTAGATAAAGCCGGTGTGCAGCAACGAAGACCCAACACAGCCAAAAATGAAATGTATTTTTTTAAAAAGTAATTTTTTAAATCACATAAATTACAAATTGAACATTCATGATAGTGAAAAACTGCAAGTAACCTACACGTCCACCCATAGGGAAAGGGCATGTTCTTACCAGGCAGCTGTGTACAACCAAAAAGGGAGGTGATCTGTTTACTAGGTTGGAAAATGCTCCAAGGCAGATGGCCCAATGGAAAAAAGAGCGACTGAGAACAATACAGCTATGTGAGAGGGGGAAAAAACCCAAAGCAATAAACTATTTTTCTATGGAGGTATATTTGGTGTCTATGTACAGGAGGAACAATTATGAACATGGTAAGTGGTGATCCCTGCAAGCGAGGGAGGAGAAGCAGAACTGGGGGGAAGAGGTCAAAGAAAACTTCCGATGTACCTGGATTTCGTACTTAATCCAAGCTGAATACATTCATACGGTGCTTTAGCTCTTTTAAAAGGCCAGAGACACCGATGAAACGTTAGCAGGAGTGGCTTTGGCATGCTAAAACTATGAGTGATTTTTTTTTTCCCTGCTTCTTTTTACTTTTCTATCCTTCCCCAACACTCTGTGATGAGAAGGCACCGCCCGTACGATAAGAAGGAAAAAGGAAACGACTTCTCCGCTAACGGCGAGGGAGGCGGCGCCAGGCCCTCCGCCCGGCGCCCACTTACTTGTCTGGGACGCCGGGTGCTCCTGGCTCCTCTGGAAGGGGTACCTGAACAGCAGCTTATTGCCCCGGCTCCCCGAGCTCACCAGAATCACGCTGATGGGGCTGGTGTTGTCCCCCATCCCGCCGGGGGCCTGGGGAGGGGTCTGGCCGGGGCCAAGGCCGGGACGGGACGGGGGTGGGGGGCGGTGGGGACCCCCAGGTGGACGGGCCGGGGACGCGGAACAGAGCGCTCTAAGGACTGGTTGGGGGCGGGGGCCGAGGGGAGCCAAGCAGACGTCTCCCGCGCAACAGTGACGCAAACCAGGCTCCCCCTAACGCGGCCGGCAACGCTCGCGAGATTCGCGCAACAGCACGGGGCAAACGCGCATAAAATGCTTGCGCGCGGACCGAAGGCGTTTGCGCAGGCGCAGGCTGCCGTGTGCGCAGGCGCGAGGCCGTCTCTGGGTGCTGTGCTCGTGCGCATGCGGGACGCGGTCCCTTTGTGGAGTGGGGAGAAGAGCCCGCGGGAAGGCTAGCGGGACTGTGTGGCTGGGTTAGTCGTACGGTTCAAGGAATCTTTCTCTAAATGTTGCTTTATTCGTTATAAAAGGAACACTTGCTTTGGGCAGAAAGTTCTTTCTTAGAAACATAAAGGACTAAAATAAAAAAGTAAAAAAAAAAAAAATTACTTCAGTGGATCACGGACCTAAATGTAAGAGCTGACTCTGTAAAACTCTTAGGAGAAAACACGGGGGTTAAGTCCTCGTGACCTGGGGCTAGGCAGAGGTTTCTTAAATACGACACCAAGTGCACGAGCAACCGAAGAAGAAGTTAATTGTCCTGAATAGAGTTGCGAAATTTTGTGCTTCAAAGGACAAGACCAAGAAAGTTAAAACAGCGCTCACGAACCGTGAGAAAATGTTTGCAAGTCATATATCTAATGAGGGAATTGTATCCAGAATATATATATTTTAAACTCTTACAACTCTACAAGAAAAAGACAAGTAGCCAACTGAGAAGTGGGCAAAAGATGTGAATAGATATTTCCCCAAGGAATATAGACAAGTAGCCTGGAAGTACATGAAAAGATGCTCAAACATCATTCCTCGTTAGAGAAACGCAAATCAAAACCAGAAAGAGAACACATCACACCCACTAGGATGGCTATAATCCAAAAGAAAAATGACAAGTGTTGGTGAAATTGGTATCTTGAGACACTGCTGCTGGGAATGTAAAATGATGCAGCTACTGTGAAAGACAGCCTAGCAGTTCCTCAAAAGGTTAAACATAGAGTACCCAATAAAATTAAAACATACATCCACTCAAAAACTTGTACTGTGTTCATAGCACCACTATTCATAATAGCCAAAAAGTGCAAACAACCCAACTGTCCTCCAACTGATGAATAGGTGAATCCAATAAGGTATAATCTATGCAATGGAACAGTATTCAGTCATAAAAAGGAACAAAGTACCGATACATGAGTGAGCCTTGAAAAAATAGATACTGTATGATTCCATTTATATAAATGTCCAGAATAGGCAAATCCTTAGAGACAGAAAGTAGATTAGGTTGTCTGGGGCTGGGGTAGTTGGGGGGGTGTGACTGCTAATGGGGATGGGGTTTCTTTTGGGTGATGAAAGTGTTCTAACATTGTGGTGATGGTCACATAACTCTCTGAATATACTAAAACCCGCTGAACTGCACACTTTGAATGGGTGGAATGTATGATACGTGAATTCTATCTCACAGTACAGCTGTTTTTAAAAAGTAAAAAAAAATCACCCCACCCACCCCATCCCAGTCTTCCCCCGGAGATTACTGTAGTGAACAGTCTACTGCAACTGTTTCCAAATCTTTTCAAGCACATCAGATGCATGAGAAAGTAACCAATGGGCTAAGGAATGAGATTTTCATTGCCAAAGTAACCTCTTGCACTGAAGATGACACAAACGTGTATTTTGCAGGACAGATTCATGGGTTGAATCTGCCAGGATAACGGGTACATGCATCTGAAATGTCTTAGACGTTGCCCACCAACATATTGCCCTGCCCAGGGCTGCATAGCATGGACTTTATTTTTTCCCAAAATTTCAAAAAAAAGGAAATAGTGTGTTATGTTGCATTTTTTTATTACTGAGGAGAAGAACTAACTGTATCACTTGATTATTTGCCAGAGCCTAAGAATTGCCTTCATGTTTCCTTTTGGTTTGTTTGTCCTTCTTTGATGTATTTTTATTTTGCGAGGGTTAGTTACCCTCTGTTACAGATTCTGCAAGCCTTTTTCCCAGTCTAGAATATATTGATTTTATGTATCATCAAAAGTTTTCTGAGTTCTCCCCCAGTTCCCATGAATGTCCCCAGAATGGAGACAAGGGCACAGGAGCAGTATGTGAGGTTGGGAGAGCTGGGTAGATGGGCTAGCTGTGGTAATGGGGGCCTCCCCAGGGGGGTGCTGGGAATCTGCGGGTGCCCAGACATAAGAACCAGGACTCTGACTCAGGCCTCCTTCCTCCGACTTCCCTGGACATGCTGCTGCCCCATTGGATGGTCCTATGGCCCCAGAACCTGGCTGTCCTTGGGCTGGGGGAAGGCCCAGACATGGAGAAACCATCATTCCTCAATTACCCACTCAGGGCCCTCTCCCTGCTAGCAACCTTCACAAAAGTATCCATTGTTTATTTTTCTGGCTGTGTGGCTAATGTCTTTTTATTGTAACAAGCACTGGAATCCATGAATGGTGATGGGAGCTCACCAGGATCCCCGCTCCCAGAGGTCCTGGATACAACCCTTCCCAAGGCCCAGGTGCAGGGCTGTCGGAGGGCTGGACTGGAGGAAGCGGGGTCCGAGTCCCACATCACCTTCACTGGCAGTATCTCAGTCCATGTCTGTCTGTCTGTCTGTCTGCCTCACTGGGCTGTTAGGGAAACCAGGGCTCATGGTCACTCCCTGGCCAATCCAGCCTGGTGCCGGCAGCCAGAGGGACCGAGGGTAGGCTGGCCCTACTTTGCGCCTCAGGTTCCTCACCAGTAACAGCAGTGGGAACAAATGGTCTCCTGAACAATGATGTGCCCAGGCCCAGCCTCTGCTCACTGCAGGGTATGTCCTCAGACTCCTCCCTGCCAGCACCCCACACGTCTAAGTCCTCATTTTAAATTTAAATAACTCCCTTTAGTAACCTGCTTTTTGGAAGGTAAGTGGATTCTTGGAAACAGAAACTCTTGACCTTTCCTCCCAGCCGGGGTTCTCCCCCCACTCCCCGGGGCAGGGCCAGGAGGCTCCCTGGACGGCCAGGCCTTATCAGTCCTGCCACTTGGTCTGGGCCTGATAGAGCCACCACAGACTGCCAGAGGGCCAGGCGGGGCTCACAGACCCTATCTCAGACCCACCTTGACATCTCCACCATCTCTGCCCAGAAAGAATCATTCACCTACAATAGGAACCACAATAATCTTGAATTCATGCTGCTGTGTCCCAAGGTCACATGGTGACAGCTTATCCCTCTTAAGAGTGTGGTAGAGGCTATTCTAACCCCCACCCGAGGTTAAACCAGGGAAACTGGGGCTCACAAGGTACCTGACCCTGCCCAGGGTCACCTGGGGCTGCTTTTGGGTGAGGGTATGCAGATACCTCCTCCGTCTTCTGCTGAGACCAGGGCCCTCTGAACTCAGGCCCAACTGCACAAGCTCAGAACAAGCCTGGGGCTTGGAATTCGGCCCAGAGGCCAGCAGGTTTCAGCACCCTGAAGTCCTGCACAAGCTCAGGCTCCTCTTGTTTCAGGCGGGGAATGCAAGGCCCAGAGACAGAAGACCTTGCCCACAACAAACCTTGGTCTCCTCTGCCCACTGGGGCTGGTCCCCCTCTACTGAAACTGAACGTGTTTCGTAACCTTCCCGAGCCTCTGTTTCCTTATCTTAAAACATGTCATGATAATAAAATAAAACTTCTCTCACAGAGCTGTGAGGGTCAAATACCCAACATGAAAAGTATCGGTCTATGCCCAGGACTTAGAAAGCACTTGGTAAATGTTAGCTAGGGCCACACAACAGACCTTACCTCACACCACACAAAATCAGTCCAAGGTGGACTGTTGCCCAGCTCAAAGGACCAAACAGTAAAGTTCTTAGAAACGTAATACAGAAGGTTCACTTCACTGAAGCCTTCAGTCCAACGCTTATTCCACTTGCTTAAAAAACTGAGGTAAAATTTGCACAACGTAAAATTAACCATTTGAAAGTGAACAGTTAATTCGGTGACATTTCGTATATTCGTAATGGATGCAACCATCATCACTAACTAGTTCCAGAATATTTTCATCGTTCCCCATCCTCCCCACTGCCCTCCCCGCAGCCCCTGGCACCCACTCATCCACTTCCTGTCTCTTTGAATTTGCCCGTTCTGGATGCTTCATATAAGTAGAATCACACAATATGTGGCCTTTCACGTCTGGCCTCTTTCACTTAGTATCATGTTCTCAAGGTTCATCCATGTCAGGGTGTGTTGGTGCTTCATTTTTATGGCTGAATAATATCTCATTGTACGGAAGTATCATGATTTGTTGATCCATTCCTCCACTGATGGACATTTGGGTTGTTTCCACCTTTTGGCTGTTGTGTATAGAAAGGTACAACACTTTTTTTTTTTTTGCGGTACGCGGGCCTCTCACTGTTGTGGCCTCTCCCGTTGTGGAGCACAGGCTCCGGACGCGCAGGCTCAGTGGCCATGGCCCACGGGCCCAGCCGCTCCGTGGCATGTGGGATCCTCCCGGACTGGGGCACGACCCTGTGTCCCCTGCAACGGCAGGCGGACTCTCAACCACTGCGCCACCAGGGAAGCCCGAAAGGTACAACATTTTTAAACCCAATTTTAAAAATCACTAAATTTTATTGCATTAAAATTATAAACTTCCATTCAAAAACAGTGCTAAGAGCGTGCAGGCAAGGTACAGACCTGGGGGATATAAGACACGTGAAACTGACAAGAACTTATATCCAGAATATTTTTAAAATTCCTATAAATCAATAAGACTGGCAACACAGTAGAAAAATGGCCATGACTTGGAAACTTCAAAAAAGAGGAAATCCAGGGCTTCCCTGGTGGCGCGGTGGTTGGGAGTCCGCCTGCCGATGCAGGGGACACGGGTTCGTGCCCCGGTCCGGGAAGATCCCGCATGCCGCGGAGCGGCTGGGCCCGTGAGCCATAGGCCCGCGTACCGCAAAAAAAAAAAAAAAAAGAGGAAATCCAAAGGACAGCAAATGTGTGAACAGGGGCCCAAGCTCATCAGCGTTAGGAAAGTGCAAATTAAGACCATGTGAGAAACTAATACACACCCACCAGAATAGCTAAAATTTGAGACCAGGAGACCTACCACAGCAAACGTTTGTAAGGATGTGGAGAACGAGGAACTCAACCATCACTAGGGGAATGCAAGATGGTACAGCTGCTCCAGAAAGCGGTCTGGCATTAATTACTGAAGCTGAGAATTCCCATGCCCTAGACCCAGCAGCCCCGCTCCTAGGAATATATCTGACAGAATGTTCACTGCAGCATCATTCACAGCAACCAAGAACTAAAGAACCCAAATGTCCATTCCCCAGTACCCTGTGTAACTTTGTGATATATTCCTACAAGGAAATACAACACAGAGATGACAATGAACACCCACAGCATCTCTGGCATGTCACAAACATGGGTGACAGAAGACACTGTACTGTTTCATGTACCTGAAGGCCATAATCAGGCAAAACCAACTAAAGTGCCTAAGGACACATATTTGGGTAGTAAAAAGTTATTGAGGGACTTCCCTGGTGGCGCAGTGGTTAAGAATCCGCCTGGGCTTCCCTGGTGGCGCAGTGGTTAAGAATCCGCCTGGGCTTCCCTGGTGGCGCAGTGGTTAAGAATCCGCCTGCCAATGCAGGGGACACGGGTTCGAGCTCTGGTCCAGGAAGATCCCACATACCGCAGAGCAACTAAGCCCGTGTGCCACAACTACTGAAGCCTGTGTGCCTTAGAGCCTGTGCTCCACAACAAGAGAAGCCACTGCAATGAAAAGCCCTCGCACCGCAACGAAGAGTAGCCCCCGCTTGCTGCAACTAGAGAAAGCCAGCGCACAGCAACGGAAGACCCAACGCAGCCAATAAAATAAATAAATAAATAAATAAATAAAATAAATCTTAAAAAAAAAAAGAAAGTACTAAAAAAAAGAAAAAGAATCTGCCTGCCAATGCAGGGGACCCAGGTTCGAGCCCTGGTCCAGGAAGATCTCACATGCCGCAGAGCAACTAAGCCCGTGCGCCACAACTACTGAGCCTGCGCTCTAGAGCCCAAGAGCCACAACTACTGAAGCTCGTGAGCCTAGAGTCTATACTCCTCAACAAGAGAAGCCACCGCAGTGAGAAGCCCACACACTGCAACAAAGACCCAACACAGCCAAAACTAAATAAATAAGTAAATAATTTTTTTTTAAGTTATTGAAAAGCAAGAAGGTAAGTCAGGGTAGGGGTCACCTTTGGGGAGGATTGGGTTGCTGAATATGTGCCTTATAATAATTAATTAGGCTATGACATAATTCATTAGGCTATGATGTAATCTTGTGCTATATTTTACAATGAAAAAAGTAAAAAAAGAAAAGGGCTCCTGCCCACACCAATGCTTTGCAGGGCTTGGTAGTTTCAGAAACAAAGTGGCTTCCTGTGGCTCCCTCTCTTATGGAGGCCAAGGATGGGGGGAGGTGCTGCCGGGAGAGAAACAGGAGGCCCTGAGGCCAGAGAGGAGGGGAGGACCGGCCCCATAGTGGGAGGCCTAGAGTCCACACTCATTACCTCCCACACTGGCTCCTGGCCACAGACCCCAGACACTGCAGCTGGGGAGCTTCTCCCAGACACATCCCTCACTGAGACCCTACTGTGCCTCCCCCTCTGGCAGACTTAATACCTTCACATGGCAGGCCAGCTCCAGCCTCACCCAGGACCTCCAGACTCCCTCCCTCTGCGTGACCTTCCACCTGGCGCTCAGCCTCCTCTGTCTCCCTCGCTCAGTCTGTTTTCTCTGCCAGTCTGTCCATCTGTCTCTGTCTGTCTCCCTGCTGACACCTCTCCTTTCTAGGAGCTGAAGCCTCAGGATCAGGCTTACATACCCTTACGGAAGGCCCATATGCTGGTGGTGGCCCTGGAGTTTCCTTCTGAACCAAGCAACAGCCAGAGGTGACTGGGGAGGACCAGGCTCATCCCATTCTGGAATGAACCCAGAGAGACAAAGCCACACTCCCTGTGAACACCTGGGGCCCTGGAGTCAGCACTGCCAGGAGAGGTAGCAAGAAACCTAAGGCCAGTGGAGGGCGGGCACCTCCGTGGGAGAGGGTGACCCTGTCACAGGAGAAGAGGGGCACAGCTGTGAAATGAAAGTAGGGAGAGACCGGGAAGGGGCTTCCATGAAGGCAGACTCTACCTCCAGGCCACAGACAGGCACCAACAGCCCAGGTGAGATCCCCGCCCTCTCTGCTCAGCAGTGGGGAGGTATCCATTGGACTCAGCTCCTGCATTCAAACCTCCACACTCCCATCAAGCCCGGCTTGGACGTAGAAGAGACCAACATCGTGGCACAATAACGTGCCAAGCACAGTGTCTGGCATACAGAAGGTGCTCGATCCTTGCTTATTCTTGTACACATTTTCCAATCAGAGGGCTTGTCTGAGCCTCACAATTTTCTCTAAGAATAGTTCAGCAAAATATCTGTGATCAGAACTCTCCACGCGGGAAACGTTTACCCATTCTGTAAAAAGTCTAATAGGCTTTTGTGCAGATAACTCTTTGACTAACTCCAAAATTCATACGGAAAGGCAAAGGAACCAGAATCACCAAAACCATTTTGGAAAAGAATAATGAGGGAGGAATGACATCACCCAGTCTTTTAACACCTTTATTGAGATAAAATTCACATACCATATATTCCACCCATTTAAAGTGTGCAATTCAGCGGGTTTTAGTATATTCAGAGAGTTATGCAGCCATCAGCACAATTTTAGAACGTTTGCATCACCCCAAAAGGAAACCCATCCGCATTAGCAGTCACACCCCCAAACTACCCCGGCCCCAGACAACCTAATCTACTTTCTGTCTCTAAGGATTTGCCTGTCCTTGACATATATATAAATGGAATCATACAATATGTATTTTTAATTTTTTTTTTTTTTTTTTTTGTCTGTGGTGGGTCTTTGTTGCCGCATTCGGGCTTTCTCTAGTTGCAGCAAGTAGAGGCTACTCTTCGTTGCGGTGCGCGGGCTTCTCATTGTGGTGGCTTCTCTTGTTGTGGAGCACTGGCTCTAGGCCTGCGGGCTTCAGTAGTTGCAGCACTCAGGCTCAGTAGTTGCAGTACATGGGCCCTAGAGAACATGGGCTTCAGTAGTTGTGGCATGTAGGCTCAGCAGTTGCGGCATGTGGGCTTTAGGGTGTGTGGGCTTCAGTAGTTGTGACTCGTGGGCTCTAGAGCACAGGCTCAGGAGTTGTGGCACATGGGCTTAGCTCCACGGCATGTGGGATCTTCCCAGACCAGGGATCAAACCTGTGTCCCCTGCATTGGCAGGTGGATTCTTAACCACTGTGCCACCAGGGAAGTCCCACAATATGTATTTTTTCAAGGTTCATTCATGTATCAGTACTTTGTTCCTTTTTTTGATGGAATACTATTCCATTGCATAGATTATACCATGTTTGATTCATCCATTCATCAGTTGAAGGACATTTGGGTTTTTTGCACTTTTTGGCTATTATAAATAGTGGTTGGTGCTATGAACACAGTACAAGTTTTTGAGTGGATGTATGTTTTCATTTTATTGGGTGTATACTAAGGAATGGAATTGCTGGGTCATATGGGAACTCTATGTTTAACCTTTTGAGGAACTGCCAGGCTGTCTTCCACAGTAGCTGCACCATTTTACATTCCCACCAGCAGTGTCTAAAGATTCCAATTTCACCACCTCCTCACGAACACTTGTTATTTGTCTTTTAAATATAGCCGTTCTAATAGGTGTAGGTAAGGTTAGGGTTAGAGTTCAGGGTTAGGGGTTTTGATTATAGCCATCTTAGTGAATGTGCTCTGTTTGGTTTTGATTTGCATTTCCCTAATGAGTAACGATGCTGAGTACCTCTTCATGTGCTTATTGGACATCTGTATGTTTTCTTTAGAGTATTGTCTATTAAAGTCCTTTGCCCAGTTTTCAATTAGTTTTTTGTCTCTATTTTTCAGTTGTAAGTTTTTTTATATTGTGGATCAGTCCCTTATCAGATGTATGATTTGCAAATGTTTTCTCCCATTCTTGGGACAGGATCTAATTTTAAGACCGAACATAAAGTTTACAGTAATAAACACAGTGTGATTTTGGTGAAGGATAGACACATAGATCAATGGAACAAAATAGAGAGTACAGAAATAGGCCTGTAGAAATATGTCAAATTAATCTTTTACAAATGAATTAGAGAAGGCAATTCAATAGAGAAAGTATAGTGTTTTCAACAAAAGGTGCTAGAAAAATTGAACACTCATAGGCAAAGAAAAAAAACCTGGACATAAACCTCACACTTTATACAAAAATTATCTCAAAATGGATCATGGATCTAAGTGTAAAATATAAACTATGAAACATTTAGAAGAAACCATAGATAAAGTCTCTGTGACCTGGGATTAGGCAAAGAATTCTCAGGCATGACTCTAAAAACATGAATCTTAAGAGAAAAACTTGATAAATTAGACTTCATCAAAAATAAAACTTTGGGGCTTCCCTGGTGGCGCAGTGGTTGAGAATCCGCCTGCTGATGCAGGGGACGCAGGTTCGTGCCCCGGTCCGGGAAGATCCCACATGCCGTGGAGTGGCTGGGCCCGTGAGCCATGGCCGCTGAGCCTGCGCGTCTGGAGCCTGTGCTCCGCAACGGGAGAGGCCCCAACAGTGAGATGCCCGCGTACCGCAAAAAAATAAATTAATTAATTAATAAAAAATAAAACTTTGGCTCTGCAAATGACACTATTAAGAAAATGAAGTGACAAGCTACAAACTAGGAGGAAATATTTGCAAATTGCATATCTGACAAATGATTGTATCCAGAATATATACAGAACTCTCAAAATTCAACAATAAGAAAACAAACAACCCAATTTTAAAATGGTCAAAAGACCAGAAGAGATATTTCACCAAAGAGAATATATGGGACTTCCCTGGTGGTGCGGTGGTTAAGAATCCGCCTGCCAATGCAGGGGACACAGGTTCGAGCCCTGGTCCAGGAAGATCCCACATGCAGTGGAGCAACTAAGCCCATGCGCCACAACTACTGAGCCTGCGCTCTAGAGCCCGCGAGCCACAACTACTGAAGCCTGCATGCCTAGAGCCAGTGCTCCGCAACAAGAGAAGCCACCGCAATGAGAAGCCCGTGCACCGCAATGAAGAGTAGCCCCTGCTCACCACAACTAGAGAAAGCCTGTGCACAGCAGCAAAGACCTAACGCAGCCAAAAATAAATAAATAAATAAATTAATTAATTAATTAATTAAAAAGAGAATACATGGATGGCAAATAAGCCCATGAAAAGATGCTGCACATCACTGGCCATCAGGGAAACACAAATTGAAGCCACAATGATATATTTTCTCACAACCATCAGAACGACTAACATGTAAAGATTCTGACAAAGATGCACGGACACTAGGACTTCCCTTCATTGCTGAGTGGAATGCAAAACGGTAAAGCCACTCTGGAAAACAGTTTAGTGGTTTCTTACAAAGTTAAACATACAGTTAGTACATGAACCAACAATCCTACTCCTAGATATGGTATCATCCCAGAGAAATAAAAACTTATGTTCACATAAAGACCTACACAAGAATGTTCATAGCAGCTTTATTTGTAATAGCCCCAAACTGGAAAAAGCCCACATGTTTGAGTGGGAGAATGAATGAACATTAGTACCGTGGAGTACTACTCTGCAATAAAAGGAAGCCAACTACTGATACCGGCAATAACATGCATGGATCTCAAGGGTATTATTCTAAGTAAAAGAAGCCAGTCCTACAAGCTGACATGCCGTATGGTTCCATTTATAGGATATTCTTGAAAAAGACAGAATTATAGTGGTTGTCTGGGTTTAGGGGACAGAGGAAGGTGAGACTGCAAAGGGGCAGCCTGTGGGAGTTTTGGGGCTGATAGAACTGTTGTGTGTCCTGACTGTGGTGGGGTTACACAAATCTACACACATGTCAAAATTCACAGAGCAGTACGTTTAAAAAAATCAACTGTATTGTATGTTGAAATAATAACGTGGTGAGCAACAGAGTAGTCCCCAAAAGCACATGACATTAGGATTCTCTTATTGACCAGCCACCTCCTCCAGCTTTTCAGGAACAGAACCAGTCAGTACCTCCCTCCTCAGGGCCCACTTGGCAAAACCATTGCTTTCTTGGAGGAAACCCAGGGATCCTAGAGCCAGTGTCTGTGGGGGAGGGGGGTGCGGGGGGGATGCTGGCATGTGGGTCCAGCCACAGGACCCACCGAGGAGCAATGCAGGCAGCACGGGCACAGGCCAGCCGAGGAGGGTGTGTGGGCACTGCTCCTCTGGCTTCTCCCATTTTGTGATTCTGAAATGGACAAGGGCAGTGCAGCACTGGGCTGCCTGGGCCCCTATCTCCCCTGGAGTCTGGTCAGGCTGCGGCCAACGCCCCCTTTAAGGCCCAGCAAGGGCAGCCGGAGTGATAGCCCCTCACCCCACCAGGCCCACCGGGCCCTGACTGCCCACTGTCACTGGATCTGATAAGAGACCCACCCCCCATGGCCCCCTCCCCTCTCCCAGCGATGACCACAGCCTGGCCCCCACCCTGGCTCCACATATATAAGGGGACCCTGGGGGCTGAGCACCACGGACACCAGTTCTCAGCATACCCAGCTCCCACTCAGCCGCCACCATGTCTCTGACCAGGGCTGAGAGGACCATCATCGTGTCCATGTGGGGCAAGATCTCCACACAGGCAGACATCATCGGCACCGAGGCCCTGGAGAGGTGAGCACCAGTTGGGCTGGGATGGAGCCTGGTAGGGGACAGTGTGGGTCACTGAGGACAGGGGTCAGTAGGAGGGGTCAGGGAGGATAGGTCAGCAAGGAGCGTCAGTGAGGAGGGTCAGTGAGGAGGGGGCAGTGAGGAGGGGACAGTGAGGAGGGTCAGTGAGGTGGGGACAGTGAGGAGGGTCAGTGAGGAGGGTCAGTGAGGAGGGGACAGTGAGGAGGGGACAGTGAGGAGGGACAGTGAGGAGGGGGCAGTGAGGAGGGTCAGTGAGGAGGGCACATATGCAGGTTCAGTGAGCACGAGCAGCGGTGAGGCGGGTGCTCGGCAGTCAGCGAGCAAGAGAAGGGGCATGGGGAGGGTGACGAGGGTCGATCGTGTCCCTCCCTCAGCGCCCAGCACCCAGGTCTCCACAATCATTGTTGATTGAATGAGTGAGTGAAGGATGGAACGAATGACTGGAGGACAGGGCGGTGAGGGTGAGGTGGCCCGGGCCATACTGGAGCTAGGGCAACAGCTGAAGTCCGCGATACCGATCCTGTGTGTCTTTAAAATGTTCATATTGGGGTCAAGTTGCACTTTTTGCCCTAATATTTACGTTTTAACTCCCGCGTGCAAACGTGACGTGTCCCGGCCCGGCCCGCCCCGCCCGCAGGCTCTTCTCCAGCTACCCCCAGACCAAGACCTACTTCCCGCACTTCGACCTGCACGCGGGCTCCGCGCAGCTGCGCGCGCACGGCTCCAAGGTGGTGGCCGCCGTGGGCGACGCGGTCAAGAGCATCGACAACGTGGCGGGCGCCCTCTCCAAGCTGAGCGAGCTGCACGCCTACGTGCTGCGCGTGGACCCGGTCAACTTCAAGGTGGGCGCGGGGCGGGGCCCGGGGCGGGGCGGGGTCCGGGGACGGGGCTGGGTGCCCGCCGCTCGCGCCGCGCCCGCCCTGAGCCACCCTGTCGCCCCAGCTGCTGTCCCACTGCCTGCTGGTCACGGTGGCCTCGCACTTCCCCGCTGACTTCACGGCCGACGCGCACGCCGCCTGGGACAAGTTCCTGTCCATCGTGTCCCGCGTCCTGACCGAGAAGTACCGCTGAGGATGCCTCCCGACCCCCAGGGCAGGCTTCGAGCCCTCCCCTTCCCCTGCACCCTCTTACGATTCCACCCGGGACCCCCAATAAATGGATGAGGATGGAGGGAGCCTGGTTGTGCGTCTCAGTATTGGGGGAAGCGGAGGAGAATGAAGGGAGGGAATGGAGGCTTCGCAGGAACACTGCCGACCCTAGTGTCACCCCCGGCCTGGAGGTCACTCCAAGGGTGCTTTGGGGGGCGGTCCTTGGTCCTGAGGACCCCAGAGTCGCGACCGGAGGGAGCAGAACAGCCCAGGACCGCCCACGCCGTTTTCTCGGGTCAGACCTGAGTTTGTGCCTCTTTCCCGCCTCCCAAATCACCCAGTCTGTCGCTTCAGTCAGCGTATTGTGTGTATGCGTAGGGTATGTGTAGGGTATGTGTAGGGACTCAGGGGCCTTTCCTCAAAGCTTGTTGTCACAGCTCAGGCACTGAGAGGACCCTTGACACCTCCTGGCCCTCCGCGCTCTTTCTCCCAATCCCTCCATCAGCTCCCTGTGGAATAATTGTAGATCCCCCTGAAGTCTGCAGCCAAGGCGCGCACACACACACACACACACACACACACACGGCGTGATTCAGTTCCTCCGCGGTGACAGGGACCTGGGTTGGCAACCAGGGTCCCCAGGTTCCCGCCGCGCTCCTGAAGATAAGGGCGGGCAGGGCGCCGGGGGGCAGGGCCGCTATAAGGAGGCCGGGACTGCGGGCGCGGCACCCAGAGCAGCCACGCCAACGCCATGCTCAGCGCCCAGGAGCGCGCCCAAGTAGCACAGGTCTGGGACCTGATCGCCGGCCACGAGGCGCCCTTCGGGGCGGAGCTTCTGCTCAGGTGGGTTGGGGCTGGGTCTCCAGAATCGTAGCGAGGCGGAGACTGGGGTGTTGGGCCTGAGTCGGGAGGGGGGCGGGCCTGACCGGGGGTTCGCGGGGTCTGGGCGGCGCAGACGCTGGAGGGACCGCCCTCCCTCTTCACCCTTGCTCCCGCAGGCTCTTCACGGTGTACCCCAGCACCAAGACCTACTTTAAGCACCTGGGCGACCGCCCTGACGAGGTGCAGCTGCTGAGCCACGGACAACGTGTGCTCGAGGCGGTGGGAGTGGCCGTCCGGCACATGGACAACCTGCGCGCGGCCCTGAGCCCGCTTGCCGACCTGCACGCACATGTGCTGCGCGTGGACCCCACCAACTTCCCAGTGAGCCACCCCGGGACGTAGCAGGGTTCGCGCGCGCAGCCGAGGTGGGGAGGCATTCGGCAAGGAATTGGCGAGGACAGAGCTTTTCTCACCGGCCTTTTCTCCCGCAGCTGCTGATCCAGTGTTTCCAGGTGGTGCTGGCCTCCCACCTGCAGGGCGAGTTCACGGTGGAGATGCAGGTGGTGTGGGATAAGTTCCTGACGGGCCTGGCGGTAGTGCTGACAGAGAAGTACCACTGAGTTCTGTGCCCCGGGTCTAGGTCTGCGCATGTCAATAAACAAGCCTCAAAAGTCTGGACCCCGCGCAGGTGTGGTCTTTGGGGAGCAGGCGGACTGACGTCACAGTTGCGGGCAGAGAAGCTCCGGGTCCTGAGGGGAGCCTCGCGGAATCTTAGGGCAGGATCCCCAACCTTTGCTGACAATGGAACCAGGGGCACAGGAACGGGACCTTGGGCACTCAACAAACCCTGAACGAGGACAGTTCCCGGTCTGACAGTCTGGGGGTCCGGGCCGGGTGTGTACACCCAGAGGCTTGCACAGAACAGTTGCCCTCCCGGGGCAGGGGAATGTGGTGGGGCCGAGCGCGTGCTCGGATGGGGGAAGGGTCTTCAGCTTCACCTCGCATCTGGCACCCGTGCGGTGACATACCATTTGCAAAGCACGTTCTCATTCACACACTAATTCGTCTCCGTCCCTACCTCACTCCAGGCGCCGCAAGCCTGAATCTTCGCCTCTTTAACAGCTAGGCGGGGCACCGAGGCCTAGGGGGCAAGTTCCTGGCCTGAGGCCAAACAGACTTCGTGGCCTAGGGCTCCACAGACCCTCATCTCTGTTCTTTCCCATCTTCTCCCCTACTTCCAGCACTCACTCTGTAGTTGCCTTGCCCTGGTCCAAGTTAATCCCTTCCTCTGAATCTCCTGGGGCAGGGAGTGGGGGTAGGAAGGAAGACCTCTACGGCCACAACCCATGTCACGTCAACATGAGGTGCGATACTAGGCTTGTCCCTAAGCGAGCTGAGCCTGATGCATCCGACGGAAAATCCCCAACCGCGCTGGGTCTTTTAAATAATTTAGAAGATCCTAATGCAGGGTGGGTGCCTGGCAGGCCCACGGCCACCCAAACCCCACCCCAGCTCCAGCCGCCCCGCTCAGTCTCTGGGGTCCCTAGGCCATGGCGCCCACCTTACACAGACACACACACACACACACACACACACACACACACACACACGTGCCCTGTCAACCTCTCTTCCCTCTGCAGCACTGGTGCAGGGATCTTAGTGCTCCATTTAGAGCCTTTGCAAATGCAGGAGCCTGACCCTGGGAGCTCTCCAAACTCTGAATGAGAATGGTTCCCCGGCTGATAATCTCACATCTGTGCAGGGCTGGGAAGTGGGGGACCAAGTCCAAAGCAGGGGGTGGGGAGGGGCTGCTGGATGCCAAGCCCTGACCCTGGCTGAGTGGAATGCCCCCACTGTCCATGACAACACCTGCTAACCCGCTCTGTGCCAGGGCCTGCCCACCATCGTGGGTACGATGCTTAAAGTACTTCCCCCCTGTTACATCCTGCACCCACATTATTTACATGGGCAGTTTACAGCTCTTCATCCTGGGGAAAAGTTTAGTGCGAAAGCAGCTTGTTTCACTTCGGAAAAGACTGTGCTCCTCTCCAAGACTGGCAAATAGACACCTCAAGGCTACACCAGCTGGGGACAAACTCGGGTGCCAGTGGGTTTGCGTGGCTCGGAAACGTGTGTGAGCTCCCAGACCCACAGGAGCGGGAAAAGAGTGGGCCCCAGGACTGGGTGGGGCCCACTTGGGACTCCAGCACTCCCGCACCCTCTCGAGACCGAGCTTTCCAGGCTGGCACCTCCTGGCCCTGTGCCAGCCAATGAGCACAGCACGATCGGGCGTGCCCCTCGCACCCCATGCATAAAGGCTCGCGCACTCCCAGCCCTGCACGCTTCTGGTCCTGACCCAGACTCAGAGAGAACCCACCATGGTGCTGTCTCCCGCCGACAAGACCAACGTCAAGGGCACCTGGTCTAAGATTGGCAACCACAGTGCAGAATATGGCGCAGAGGCCCTGGAGAGGTGAGCAGCCCACCTGCCCGGCTGGGACTGGGGCCGGTCGTCCCGTCGCATCCTGGTCCTGGGCCGACCGGCCTAAGCCCGGCTCTCCCGTCTCTTCTCCACTCAGGATGTTCATAAACTTCCCCAGCACCAAGACCTACTTCTCCCACTTCGACCTGGGACACGGCTCCGCCCAGATCAAGGGGCACGGCAAGAAGGTGGCCGACGCGCTCACCAAAGCCGTGGGCCACATAGACAACCTGCCCGATGCCTTGTCTGAGCTGAGCGACCTGCACGCCCACAAGCTGCGTGTGGACCCGGTCAACTTCAAGGTGAGCTCGCGGGCCGGGTCGGAAGAGATCTGAGCTAACAAGGCAGAGAGTGCGGTGGGGTTCCAGAGGTGGAGCACGGCGGCACTCCCCCAACCCCGCGGCCCCTGACACCCCCTCTCTCCGCAGCTCCTGAGCCACTGCCTGCTGGTGACCCTGGCTCTCCACCTCCCCGCCGATTTCACGCCCTCGGTCCATGCCTCCCTGGACAAGTTCTTGGCCAGTGTGAGCACCGTGCTGACCTCCAAATACCGTTAAGCTGGAGCCTCCGCGATTCCTACCCGGGCCTGGGGCCCTCTGGCGCTCTGGGCACCCTCACTTCCCGATCTTTGAATAAAGTCTGAGTGGGCTGCAGCCTCTGTAGCCTCGGTTCTCTGTGTCCACAAACCGTGCCGGGGTCGGGGTGGTTCCCAGCAACGAGGAATGGGAGGGCTGAGGAGGGATGGGAGCTAAGGCTGAGGCCTCCCAGAATCTGCTGAACCAAGCTCTGACTTGCAAGGGCTCTGCCCGAGGTGGGTAGTCCTAAAATGGCACCCTGTTTTGCAGTTTCTCTGATCCCCCTTAAAGATACAGTTAGGGGCTTCCCTGGTGGCGCAGTGGTTGGGAATCCGCCTGCCGATGCAGGGGACGCGGGTTCGTGCCCCGGTGCGGGAGGATCCCACATGCCGTGGAGCGGCTGGGCCCGTGAGCCATGGTCGCTGGGCCTGCGCGTCCGGAGCCTGTGCTCCGCAACGGGAGAGGCCACAGCGGTGAGAGGCCCGCGTACCGCAAAAAAAAAAAAAAAAAAGATACAGTTAGATCCAAACAACAAACCACACAAATAGGCTTTTTGTGGGGTCTCCCGGCAGTTCTGCCTTGGTGCTGTGAGCAACCTTCACAAAGGCCCCCGTCCCGCGCGCCAGTGCCCTGGACTCCACGCTGGAACCTTGCACACCCCACCCACCCTGTAGCCCTTAGGGACCCTATCAGCACCTCCAGCCAAGCCCCCATCTTCAGGGCAACACCCAGCGCTGGATAAAAGTTTGGGGAGAGTGGTGGGGCCCCTGCTCACCACTTTCTTTCTGGACAAGGACCTCTTCGAACAGCTGGGGAGTGGCTTCCCCCTCTCCACCACACACTCTTCCTCTGCCCCACAGCCCAATTCGCTTTCATTTAAATATAGAAAAACACTGAAGAATTAAATTAAAATCTACCCATGGTTTTTTTCACGCACACACGCACACCCTTTTTGTGTGATTCAAAGGAGAGAGAGAATCCCTCTGTCCTGTCCACCTAACCCCCGCAGAAAGAGCCAAGGCTCACAGTTTGGGACTGACCCCACTGGCTCCTATCCTGTGCTGAGGGGACACAGCTACATCTACAACTGTACTTTTTTTATTTTTTGGTCAAAAATACTATTCTACCTTAGGCATATTTTTCTTCAACCTGCTCTTCTCACTGAACTGTGTCTCCTCTACCTGTCTTCTGGCCAATTCATTCAGCTCTGTCTCACTTCATATATTTGTTGGTCATTTTGATATTTCCATTAATTTCCTGTTAAAATTCTCTGTCAATCGTTCTCATAAGTCATTTGTCTTTTCCTTATATCTTTGTGGGAGGTCTTCCCATATTGTGAATGTAAGACATCAGCTGAGAAATGTTCCTCAAATCTTGCCTTAAAAGGGCCGGGGTGGGGACTTCCCTGGCGGTTCAGTGGTTAAGACGCCGCACTTCCAGTGCAGGGTGCACGGATTCGATCCCTGGTTGAGGGACTAAGATCCTGCGTGCCCCGCGGCTCACCCCCCCCCAAAAAAAGGCTGGGGTGCAGCAACTACCACCCTGGAAGAAGAAACTTGAACCCGGAGCCCCCCAGCCGGAGGGATTCCAGTAGAGATTTGTTGAGGACATGTCAGCGATGCGCACACGTCTTGTGTGCATCCGTCTCTGGCCTGAACTAGACGCACCGAATCGCCCATTCATTCACTGATTCTGCCCAAATTTAAAATGCCTAGCGTGTGCCAAGCCTAGGTCCAGGGTGGGTGGGACGGGCTGACCTACTCATTTCTTCCATCCCTCAGGGGTTCTAAAGGGTGGAAGAGCGGACATCCACCCCGCTCCACAAACCGGCCCCCGCCAGCTGGGACCAGGATAGCACTTCCGGGGAAGGTGGACGCAGTGGGCGGGAAGCAGCCGGTGGGAGGGCGAATACTCTGGCCAGAGTCTCCAGGTCCCTCCCCAAACTGGGAGCGAAGCACGCACCGCCCAGCCAGGCGCAGACATTGCGCCGCGCTCCCCCTGCTGTCCAGGTCCATAGGCGCATCCCGGCCCCGCGCCAGCCAATGAGCGCGCCCGCGATCGGGCGTGCCCCTCGCGCCCCAGGCATAAAGGCTCGCGCACTCCCAGCCCTGCACGCTTCTGGTCCTGACCCAGACTCAGAGAGAACCCACCATGGTGCTGTCTCCCGCCGACAAGACCAACGTCAAGGGCACCTGGTCTAAGATTGGCAACCACAGTGCAGAATATGGCGCAGAGGCCCTGGAGAGGTGAGCAGCCCACCTGCCCGGCTGGGACTGGGGCCGGTCGCCCCGTCGCATCCTGGTCCTGGGCCGACCAGCCTAAGCCCGGCTCTCCCGTCTCTTCTCCACTCAGGATGTTCATAAACTTCCCCAGCACCAAGACCTACTTCTCCCACTTCGACCTGGGACACGGCTCCGCCCAGATCAAGGGGCACGGCAAGAAGGTGGCCGACGCGCTCACCAAAGCCGTGGGCCACATAGACAACCTGCCCGATGCCTTGTCTGAGCTGAGCGACCTGCACGCCCACAAGCTGCGTGTGGACCCGGTCAACTTCAAGGTGAGCTCGCGGGCCGGGTCGGAAGAGATCTGAGCTAGCAAGGCAGAGAGTGCGGTGGGGTTCCAGAGGTGGAGCACGGCGGCACTCCCCCAACCCCGCGGCCCCTGACACCCCCTCTCTCCGCAGCTCCTGAGCCACTGCCTGCTGGTGACCCTGGCTCTCCACCTCCCCGCCGATTTCACGCCCTCGGTCCATGCCTCCCTGGACAAGTTCTTGGCCAGTGTGAGCACCGTGCTGACCTCCAAATACCGTTAAGCTGGAGCCTCCGCGATTCCTACCCTGGCCTGGGGCCCTCTGGCGCTCTGGGCACCCTCACTTCCCGATCTTTGAATAAAGTCTGAGTGGGCTGCAGCCTCTGTAGCCTCGGTTCTTTGTGTCCACGAACCGTGCCAGGAGTCGGGGTGGCTCTCTTTGCCTTGGACCAAGCAACTCTCCGAGGCAGGTAAAGAGAGGGAAGGGGAAAACAGTACAGAAGAGGGGCGGAGCCGGTCCCCTCTGCCACTGCCTGGGATTCTCTGGGCAGCCCTCACCCTCACCCTGGAGTGACTTGCTGAGTACATCCGCCTTTTACCGAATTCCAGAGACTTGCATATTCATCGCGGGTTTGCTCAAATAATGGGTTTGTTTCCTGTCTTTACATTTTATGGCACACACACTTGTGCTGAGAGTTGGTGGACCTCCAGCCTAGGACCTTGGAGCTCTCCCAGGGCTCTTCCCAGAGTTGGGTGGTGGGGAGAACACAGAGATCACACTTCTTCAGAGGCTCACTGAGTACCCCCTCTCCATCAAGTGCCTCCCAAGTACATGCACAGTCTAGAGGAAATTGGGGTGAGCAGTGCCATTGCAGAGCCAGGCAATTTCCTGGATATGCCTCTTTCACCTGGTACACCCCCAGGACACTCACAGGGTCTAAAGGACTGATTTGGGGGGCCCAGCTCAGGATCCACTGCATCACCCTGAGGCCCACTGACTCACCCCAGTGCAGCAGTGGAGAAGAGAGCCCGGGGGGTGGGGTGGGGGTGTGGGCGCCTGCACTCCGATGTGCTTCCTTCCCATGGAGAATGCCCCTAGTGCCCAGTCCTGGTAGTCGTCCAGCCCTGAGCCCCCGACTGAGAGCAGTGTCCTTTCTTCCCTGGGCCCAAGTGTCATCCTCAGAAAATGCGATGGCAGGTTCCCTGACTCAGTGTGTCATGCTTTTAGCACAGCTGGTGGCACAGCATGAGCTCTGTAAGAGGCAGTCTTCCTTATTTTATTATTAGGAAAAATGAGGGCCTGGGCTAAAAGTGGAAACAACCCAGATGTTCATCAACAGATGAGTGGACAAACAAAATGTGATCTATCTATCCATAAAATGGAATGTTATCCGTCCATAAAAAGCAACGAAGTGTCAATACATGCTACAACATGGATAAACCTCGGAAACGTGCTAAGTGAAAGAAACCAGACACAAAAGACCATATATTGCATGATTCTATTCACATGAAATGTCCAGAATACGCAAATGCACAGAGACAGAAAGACTGGTAATGGCCAGGGGCTGGAGGGCAGGGGTTATGGACTGACGGCTAATGGGGACAGAGTTTCTATTTGGGACGATGAAAACGTTCTGGAACTGGACAGTGGTAATGGCTGCACACACTCTGAATGTAATTAAAGACACTGAATTGTACACCTTAAAATAGCTAAGACAGTAAATTTTATGTTACATGAATTTCAACGCAATTAAAAAAAAACAAAAGGATGTATAGTGATGCCTGGCACAGCATGAGTGCTGCATAGGTATTAGCTATTATTTTGGGATATATCCTAGGCACCCATTATAAATGCTCATTGTCAGAAAGGGGCGTCTGTTATGAACCAGGCACAACCTTGGAAAGAAGAAATTGTTACCTTCCTTATATACCATAAATGAGAAAATAGACTCAGAAAGGTGTCATAATAGACTCGGGAGGGAGGTAGAATAAGCTGACGTTCAATGCCAAAATCCACGCTAAAATTCAGGGCAACCTAATATTGATACATACTAAATATTAGTTTCCATAGAGTAAACCTTCAAAAATACGGGCCTCAGGGTCCAGGGCGATTAGGAAGGCCCCAGGTCGGAGCAGACGCTCCGTGGAGCGCTCCGGGCCCCTGGGGCCAGATTCTGCGACCAGAGGCACGGCGAACCCAGGAGGCCAAGGGGACCGCGGGCCGATACGCGCAGGCGCAACCCGGGCTTCATCAAGGCTCCGAGCGCGCGGCCGGGCGGGCTCCACGATGGTGCTGGAGGCGGCGGACCGGGCTGCGGTGCGCGCGCTGTGGCTGAAGCTGGGTAGTAACGTCGGCGTCTACACGACCGAGGCCCTGGAGAGGTGCGCACAGGCCCCGGGCTCCCCTGCCTTCAGCCCGCTCGGGAAAGCGTCCTCCTTCCTCCCCAGCCTGACTCGCCGTTCCTCCCGCAGGACCTTCCTGGCCTTCCCTTCCACCAAGACCTACTTCCTCCACCTGGACCTGAGCCCCGGCTCCGCCCAGGTCAGAGCGCACGGCCAGAAAGTGGCCGACGCGCTGACCCTCGCCGTGGACCACCTGGACGACCTGCCCAGCGCCCTGTCGGCTCTGCGTGAGCTGCACGCGCATAAGCTGCGCGTGGACCCCGTCAAGTTCCAGGTGAGCTCGCCGGCGGGGTCTGACCCCTGTCGCCAGGGGGAGGGGGCTCCCGTCAGGGAAGGGGGGGTGCATCCGCGTGGAAACGACTCCCTCTCCGCAGCTGCTGGTCCACTGCCTGCTGGTGACCCTCGCCCGGCACTACCCCGGAGACTTCAGCCCCTCCCTGCAGGCCTCGCTCAACAAGTTTCTGAGCCACGTGATCTCGGTGCTGGCCCCCAACTGTCACTAAATTGAAAGGGTGGTCGCGTGGGGCTCGTGTTTGAGTAAAGTCCGCGGACAAAGCCTCGGGTGCGCAAGTGTTCTCTCTATGGGAGCGCGCCCTGGGCCTGACGGGGCGGGGGCGCCCCTCCTAAATGAAGTAGGGGTCTGAGGAAGCTCGAGTCTCACACTACCAATTGTCAGATCCCAGCAGGACGCCCCCCGAACCCCGGCAGCCTGAGGCAAGTCTGGACAGCGGGTCCCAAATCCCAAGAGGTAAACCCCGACTAGCCATGCTCTTAGGGCGCGACCACTTAGCGGTGCAGACCCGGGGCTTCGGCCACTCGGGAAGGGGTGGCAGGTGGCGGTCATGGTCGCAAGCTGGCGAGGCCGGACCCTCCTCCGGACTGCCCACTTCGGACACCTCAGATCCACCTAGAAGCGCGCGGCACAGCCTGGGAGAAAATTAGGGACCGGCGCCCCTGCCGGCGCGGACCGGAACTGCGCCGGTAGGCTTGGGGTCAAAGGCACCTTTGCCAGACTCTGGACCTGGTGGAAGGAGGTGGCTCCTGCAGCGGACAGGGCGGACCAGGGAGCCGGCAGAGAGCCCTGCCCACATGCCACACTTCTCAGGAAGCAGACCTCAGAGCGTCTTCCTTTAAAATATTCGGAGAACTACTCCACTTGCTGCACCTGCCTGTGTATCCCAGTGGGCTCAGCACATCCATTATTCCTTCACTCCCCACTTGACACATGGGGAAACTGTGTGAACAATGGAGGGCATGGGAGTCCCATCCAAGAGTACATGTGTGACATGCACAGACAGAAGTCCCCTCTTATCCTGAGGGATATATTCCAAGACCCCCAGTGGATGCCTGAAACCTCAGTACTGAACCCGAAGCATGCTATGTTTTGTCCCATATGTACACACCTATAGTAAATTTAATTTATAATTAGGTACAGTAAGAGAGTAACAGCAATAACTAATAAGACAACGATAACAATGTACTGTAATAAAAGTTATGTGAATGTGGTCTCTCTCTTTCAAAATATCTTGCCGTGCAAATTTGATACCTTTTCCATCTCAATACCAGAGCAGTTACCACGCACTGCGGCTCTAACTTTTGCAGTTTGAAGTGCGACAGCAAAACAGCATGAATTTTTTTCCTTCTTCACAATTTCACAGATAGAAGATTCGTTCTTACCATAGATCTTCGCAACCTCAGCATACGATTTTTTTCTTTCCTTATTGTCTGGAACTTTTAGCTTTTATAAAAAAGTTAATTAATTTTTGGCTGTGTTGGCTCTTTGTTGCTGTGTGCGGGCTTTCTCTAGTTGCAGAGAGCGGGGGCTACTCTTCATTGCGTTACACAGGCTTCTCATTGCGGTGGCTTCTCTTGTTGTGGAGCACAGGCTCTAAGCATGCGGGCTTCAGTAGTTGTGGCGCACAGGCTCAGTAGCTGTAGCGTGCACAGGCTTAGCTGCTCTGCAGCATGTGGGATCTTCCCCGCCCAGGGCTAGAACCCGTGTCCCCAGCATTGGCAGGCAGATTCTTAACCACTGCGCCACCAGGGAAGCCCTAGTTTTTCATTTAAAGGAAGCACTTGAGGTCTTCTCTTTGGCACATCACTCCTCTTGTGCTTTGAGGCCATTATTAAGTAAAATAAGGGTCACTTTGAACACAAGCACTGAGATGCTGGGACAGTCCATCTGATAACAGAGAGGGCTATTCAGTGACAAATGGGTGGTACACACCAGACAAAGGGATGGTTCACATCCCAGGCGAGATGCAGTGTGACACCCGGAGATTTCATCACAATACTAGAATGCATTTTAAAACTTATGAATTGTTTATTTCTGGAATTTTCCATTTAACATTTTTGGACTTGGGTGGACTGTGGATAACTGAAAGCATGGAAAGTGAAACAGTGGATAAGAAGGGAATAGAGGGCTTCCCTGGCAGCAAAGTGATTAAGAATCCACCTGCCAATGCAGGGGACACGGGTTGTTCGAGCCCTGGTCTGGGAAGATCCCACATGCCTCGGAGCAACTAAGCCCGTGCGCCACAACTACTGAGCCTGCGCGCTAGAGCCCACGAACCACAACTACTGAGTCCACGTGCCACAACTACTGAAGCCCGCACACCTAGAGCCCATGCTCCGCAACGAGAAGCCGCCACAATGAGAAGCCCGCGCGCTGCAACGAAGAGTAGCCCCTGCTCACTGCAACTAGAGAAAGCCCATGTGCAGCAAGGAAGACCCAACACAGCAAAAACTTAATTTAAAAAAAAATAAAAAGGGAATAGACATACCACACACACACACAGGTGCAAACACCCACAGGCAGAACAGCCCCACAGAGACATGTGACACGGTAGCATGTAATGTAAGTCTTCCAGGTCCTTCTAGGCACATTTGCAGAGATTTTCTTTTTTTTCTTTTGGCCGTGCAGTGCAGCATGTGGGATATTAGTTCCTCAACCAGGGATCGAACTCATGCTTCCTGCAGGGGAAGAACAGAGTCTTAACCACTGGACCACCAGGGAAGTTCCTTGGAGAGATTTTCTTAAGAACTGGTATCCTCAAAGTGTCACTGGAAAAAATGAACACACTGGATGATATAAAGAGCAAAAACTTGGTATGGGAGGAAAAGACACCATAAACAGAGTTAAAAGAGGAACTGGGAGAAAAATATTTGCCACAAATAACAAAGGGTTATTATTTTTTTCTTTACGAGATCCAAATTCTTCTTTCCCACCCCCTCTACTTTTTTTTTTTTTTTAAACACCAGTCAACCCAATAGAAAAATAAGCCAAAGGACAAACAGGCAACTCATAGTATACCAATGACCAAGAGACATTTGCAAAGATACATAAAGATATGCAAATTAAAATGCTCATTAACAAGACACCCGTCATGGAAATATTTAAAAAGGCAAGATCAAATACACTCCTGGTGGAAGTTTTAGTATAACCTTTTGGGAGGGTAATTCAGTTGTATACAGTTGTGGGCTGGTAAATATTTAAATAACTGGCACTCAGGAAGAATGGAATGGGAACTGATTTGTAGCATATGCCAATTTCCGTGATGTAACTACTGCCATCATGGTTGATTCAGGCTATCAAACAGGTTATCACTGAATGGGAAATTAGGAAGAGATATATAGGGACTTCCCTGGCGGACCAGTGGTTAAGACTCTGTGCTTCCACTGCAGCGGGGTGCCGGTTCAATCCCTGGTCAAGGAACTAAGATCCCACATGCTGCATGGCTTGGCAAAAAAAAAAAAGAGTGATTCGGTTTCACCTTTAAAAAAAAAAAAAAATAGGAAGAGATGTATAGTAGCTGCCATTGTGTCATATTTCCACTGTCCAGATATAAGAGATGTAAACATAGATGACAGTAAACTGTAGTAACATAATTAGGAAGTAACTGGCTTTCAGTATTTATTACCTGTTTTTCACATGACCTATTTAGTTGTAAATTACTATAACTTAATTTTTAATAGTGGTTGTGTTTAACAACAAGCTCTCAAAATTCCTACAACTTAACCTGAGCCAATACAAGCAGGTTCCAGCACACCGCTGGCTGTATCCTTTATTTATTTTTTTAAAATATTAAATTTCTTTTGGACTTCCCTGGTGGCACAGTGGTTAAGAATCCGACTGCCAATGCAGGGGACACGGGTTCAAGCCCTGGTCTGGGAAGATCGCACATGCTGCAGAGCAACTAAGCTCATGCACCACAACTACTGAGCCTGTGCTCTAGAGGCCGCGAGCCATAACTGTTGAACCCATGTGCCGCTGCTGAAGGCCATGCGCCTAGAGTTCATGCCCCACAAAAAAGAGAAGCCACTGCAATGAAAAGTCCGCACACTGCAACAGAGAGTAGCCCCCACTCACCACAACTAGAGAAAGCCCACGCGCAGCAACAAAGACCCAACACAGCCAAAAATAAAATTAAAAAAACTAATAAATTTACAAAAAATATATATTAAATTTCTTTTATTTCTTTACCTAGGAATAAATCTACATCAAGTATCAGTATATAGGGACTTCCCTGGTGGTTCAGTGGTAAAGAATCCACCTTCCAATGCAAGGGACGCAGGTTTGATCCCTGGGCGGGGAACTAAGATCCCACATGCCATGGGGCAACTAAGTCCACACACTGCAACTACCGAGCTCGTGCGCGCCTCAATTAGAGAAGAGAAAACCCTCACAGCACTAGAGAGAAGCCTGTGCGCTACAACGAAAGATCCCGCATGCCTCAATGAAGATCCTGTGTGCCACAACTAAGACCTGACACAGAAAAAAAAAAAAAATCAGTATATAATTTGTCATTATCACAAAAAGTTATTCTGGAATAAGAGGGAAAGACAATCTCAAAATTCACCCATCATCAGGATGTTCCAATGACCAAATCAACCTCATGTTCACCTTGTTCATCTACAGAACTCATTAATATAACCAAATTTGCCTCACAACTACATATATATATATACATATTTTGGTAGGCCCTTCTTGGTTATCTATATTTATTTATTTATTTTTGGCTGTATTGGGTTTTTGCTGCTGTGCACGGGCTTTCTCTAGTTGTGGCAAGCAGGGGCTACTCTTCGCTGCAGTGCATGGGCTTCTCATTGTGGTGGTTTCTCCTGTTGTGGAGCACGGGCTCTAGGTGTGCAGGCTTCAGTATTTGTGGCACTCGGGCCCTGGAGCGCAGGCTCAGTAGTTGTGGCACACGGGCTTAGTTGCTCCACGGCATGTGGGATCTTCCCGGACCAGGGATCGATGCCGTGTCCCCTGCAATGGCAGGTGGATTCTTTTTTTTTTTTTTTAATGTGAACCATTTTTTTTAGTCTTTATTGAATTTGTTACAATATTGCATCTGTTTTATGTTTTGGTTTTTTGGCCACGAGGCATGTGGGATCTTAGGTCCCTGACCAGGCATCGAATCCGCACCCCCTGCATTGGAAGACAAAGTCTTAACCACTGGAGCACCACGGAAGTCCCGGTTATCTATTTTAAATACAGCAGTGTGTACATGTCAATCCCAAACTCCCAATCTATCCCCCCACCACCAACCTTACCACTGGTAACCATGTTCTCTAAGTCTGTGAGTCTGCTTCTGTTTTGTAAGTTTATTTGTATCATTTTAAGATTCCGCACATAAGCGATATCATATGACATTTGTCTTTCTCTGTCTGATTTACTTCACTTAGTACGATAATCTCCAGGTCCATCCATGTTGTTGCTAATGGCATTATTTCATTCTTTTTAATGGCTGAGTAATATTCCATTGTATACAGGTACCACATCTTCTTTAACCACTCATCTTTTGATGGACATTTAGGATGCTTCCATGTCTTGGCTATTGTGAATTGTGCTGCTATGAACACTGGGGTACATGTATACTTTCGAACCAAGTGTTTCTCCAGATACATGCCCAGGAGTGGGACTGCTGGATCATATGGTAGCTCTACTTTTAGTTTTTCAAGGAACCTCCATAGCGGCTGCACCACCTTACATTCCCACCAACAGTGTAAAGTTCCCTTCTCTCCACACCCTCTCCAGGATTTACTGTTTGTAGATTTTTTGGTGATGGCCATTCTGACTGGTGTGAAGTGATATCTCATTGTAGTTTTCATTTGCATTTCTACAATAATTAGCGATTTTGAACTCCTTTTCATGTGCCTCTTGGCCATCTGTATGGCCAAGAGAAATGTCTATTTAGGTCTTCTGTCAATTTTTTGATTTTTTTTTTTTTTTTTTTTTTGCGGTACGCGAGCCTCTCACTGTTGTGGCCTCTCCCGTCGTGGAGCACAGGCTCTGGACGCACAGGCTCAGTGGCCATGGCTCACAGGCCCAGCCGCTCCGTGGCATGTGGGATCTTCCCGGACCCGGGCACGAACCCGTGTCCCCTGCATCGGCAGGCGGACTCTCAACCACTGCGCCACCAGGGAAGCCTGGGTTGTTTGTTTTTATGATACTGAACCACATGAGCTGTTTGTAAATTAGAAGACTAATCCTTTGTCGGTGTAAGTAATCCCCAACTCATTCTATGAGGCCACCATCATCCTAATATGAAAACCAGACAAAGATACCACAAAAAAAGAAAATTACAGGCCAATATCTGATGAACATAGATGCAAAAATTACAGGCCAATATCTGATGAACATAGATGCAAAAATCCTCAACAAAATATTCGCAATCCAAATCCAACAATACACTGAAAGGATCATACACGATCAAGTGGCGTTTATCCCAGGGATGCAAGGATTTTTCAGTATCCACAAATCAATCAGTATAATACACCACATCAACAAACTGAAGAATAAAAACCATATGATCATCTCACTAGATGCAGAAAAAGCTTTTGATAAAATTCAACACCCATTTATGATAAGAACTCTCCAGAAAGTGGGCAAAAAAAGGAACTCACCTCAACATAATAAAGGCCATTTATGACAAACCCACAGCTAACATTATACTCAACAGTGAAAAGCTGAAAGCGTTTCTTCTAAGATCAGGAACAAGACAAGCAGGATGTCCACTCTCACCACTTTTATTCGACATAGTTTTGGAAGTCCTAGCCACAGCAACCAGAGAAGAAAAAGAAATAAAAGGAATCCCAACTGGAAGAGAAGAAGTAAAATTGTTATTGTTTGCAGGCAACATGATACTATACATAGAAAATCCTAAAGATGCCACCAGAAAACTACTAGAGCTCATCGATGAATTTGGTAAAGTGGCAGGATACAAAATTAATACACAGAAATCTGTTGCATTTCTATACACTAACAACAAAAGATCAGAAAGAGAATTAAAGAAACAATCCACTTACCATCGCATCAAAAAGAATAAAATACCTAGGAATAAACCCTACCTAAGGAGACAAGACCTGTACTCTGGAAACTATAAGACACTGATGAAAGAAATCGAAGACTACGCAAACAGATGGAAAGATATATCATGTTCTTGGACTGGAAGAATCAATACTGTCAAAATGAATATACTACCCAAGGCAATCTACTATCAAATTATCAATGGCATTTTTTACAGAACTAGAACAAAGAAATCTTAAAATTTGTATGGAGACACTAAAGACCCCAAATAGCCAAAGCAATCTTGAGAAAGAAAAACAGAGCTGGAGGAATCAGGCTCCCTGACTTCAGACTATCCTACAAAGCTATAGTCATCAAAACAGTATGGCACCAGCACAAAAAGAAATACAGATCAATGGAACAGGACAGAAAGCCCAAGATAAACCCACCTACCTGTGGGCACCTAATCTATGACAAAGGAGGCAAGAATATACAATGGAGAAAATGGAGTCTCTTCAGTAAATGGTGCTGGGAAAACTGGACAGCTACACGTCAAAGAATGAAGTTAGAACACTCTCTAACACTATATGCAAAAATGAACTCAAAATGGATTAAAGACCTAAACGTAAGGCTAGATACTATAAAACTATTAGAGAAAAACATAGGCAGAACACTCTGACATAAATTGCAGCAATATCTTTTTCAATCCATCTCCCAGAGTAATGGAAATTAAAACAAAAATAAACAAATGGGACCTAATTAAACTCAAAAGCTTTCGCAAAGAAAACCATAAACTAAATGAAAAGACAACCCACGGAATGGTAGAAAATATCTGCAAATGATGGTTGTATCCTTTAAATCCAAAAAGTGCAAATTCTCTAGGCCTGCAGTCTTGATTCTGAGATTTATCCTGCAGAAAACAGGCACACACATGAAGATGTATGCACAGTGACGTTCTTTGCAGATCTGTTTATCAGAGCAGAGAAATAAAAAGAAAATAAGAAAAAAATATGGTGCACAACCAACACATTCATCAATAGGAGAAAAGTTTAAAAATTATGGTAGATGACACCATAAAACTAGAAGAGAACAAAGGCAAAACATTCTCTGACATAAATCATGCCAATGTTTTCTTAGGTCAGTCTCCCAAGGCAATAGAAATAAAGGGAAAAATAAACAAATGGAACCTAATCAAACTTACAAGCTTTTGTACAGCAAAGGAAACCATAAACAAAACGAAAAGACAACCTACGGACCAGGAAAAAATATTTGCAAATGATGTGACTAACAACAGCTTAATTTCCAAAATGTACAAACAGCTCATACAACTCAACAAAAAAAACTAACAACCCAATCAAAAAATAGGCAAAAGACCTAAAAAGACATTTCTCTTTTGATGGCCAGATGGCCAACAGGCACATGAAAAGATACTCAAAATCTCGAATTAGAGAAATGCAAATCAAAACTACAATGAGGTATCACCTCACACCAGTTAGAATGGCCATTATAAAAAAGTCTAAAAATAACATAGGAATTCCCTGGCGGTGAGGTGGTTAGTACTCAGTGTTTTCACTGCTGTGGCCCGGGTTCAATCCCTGGTCAGGGATCATCCCAAGAGCCGCGAGGTATGGAGAAAAAAAAAAGAAAAAAGCCTATAAATAACATATGCTGGTGAGGATGCGGAGAAAAGGAAACCCTCTTACACTGTTGGTGGGAATGTAAATTGGTGCAGCCACTGTGGAAAACAGTCTAGAGGTTCCTAAAAAAACTAAAAATAGAGTTTCCATATGAACCAGCAATCCCGCTCCTGGGCATATATCTGGACAATACTATAATTCAAAAAGATAAATGAACCCCAATGTTCATAGCAGCACTATTTACAACAGCCGAGACACAGAAACAACCTAAATGTCCATCAACAGAGGAATGGATAAAGATGATGTGGTACATATATAATGGAATATTACTCAACTATAAAAAAAATGAAATAATGCCATTTGCAGCAACCTGGATGGACCTAGAGATTATACTAAGTGAAGTAAATCAGAAAGAGAAAGACAAATGTCATATAATATCACTTATATGTGGATTCGAAAATATGACACAAATAACTTATCTGTGAAAGAAAAACAGATGCACAGACATAGAAAACAAACTTATAGTTACCAAAGGGGAAAGCAGGGATGGGGGAGGGATGGACTGGGAGTTTGGGGTTAGTAGATGCAAACTATTATATACAGGATGGATAAACAATAAGGACCTACTGCATAGCACAGGGAATTACATTCAATATCCTGTTAAACCATAATGGAAAAGAATATGAAAAAAATGTATATGTACACATAACTAAGTCACTTTGTCGTATAGTAGAAATTAACATGTAAGTCAACTATACTTCAATAAAGTAAATTTAAAAAAAATTATGGTAGAGGCACACAGGGAGGTCAGCCTCTGGGCACAGACAGTGAACAATGCCAAGACGTTCATGGAACAAAATACACAGCAGGTCACTGTAGAGGATAAATCCAGGTTCATATTGACATAATCACAAGAAAACTGAAAACAACACACACTAAGTGATGGCAGCAGTTCATGGGCGTGGGACTAGGGAGGCAGAGAAGACAGCTGTCAGTATACCTGATCTAATCCCAGAAAAGGAAAGTGGTGGCGGTATGAGTGATTATTCATTTATGTGTATGTGTTTCGCCCTTTCACAATTAATTTGCAGAAAACCTTGCCCTGAGCATTTGTAGCAAAAATTCTATGCACAAACATAATTTTCCTTGGGGGATTTTTATAGAAGTGCAATTTCTGGTATGCCCATTGCTATGGCTTTTTGATAAAATTTCCAAAACTGCCCTCCTGAGTTTCGTGAGCAGGAGGCGAGAGCCTGCACCCCCCACCCCGCAGCCCTCATTTAGCTCATTACTTGTGAAGGTGAACGCTGCTTGCTCCATCTTGACTTCTCTGTAGAATCACCCACTTTCCCAGGGTGGCGTTTGTTCTTTGTCAGGTCTGCGGACCTGACGCCTTTGCCCATTTTTTTCTGTCTTTCTTGGGGGGAGTCTCTCCTCGAAATATACCCAACCCTTCCTTAAGGCCTCTGGGCCCTGTCATGCTCCAAGGCTTTGCCTGCTCAGTGCTGCCATTTCCAACCTGGCAAGAAAAGAGGCTACAGCTTTATTTATGACAATTTAAAATACTGGATAAGATGCCTTTCATCTTCTCAACAGTACAAAGGGCAAGCAAGATGATAAGGAATTTTCAGACCAAAAACCAAGTAAATGTGAGAATTCAGAAATGTCACAGCACCTATACCACCTGCGTTCTGATGTACTTGCTGAAACTAGCAAACTTGAGCTGGGATTTTTTTTCCTTACAGGCTCATAGGTTAAAAGGGCCAGTATAAGGTGACGTACCCAAAAGGTGACTCCTCCCCATAAACATGGGGCCCTAAAAGGATACCCCACTGGGTATCCTTTCCCCAAACACAGGGACTAGGAAAAACGAGCAAAGAAAGAAAAAAAAAAGCAAAAACAAAAAAACCCTTATGTTCAGCAGAAAAGGGAAAACAATGCCCTGATAAATTGAAATCACATGCTGATACCTGTGGCTTTGCAGACCAAGTTCATATCACCAGAGGGGTCCTCCCCTTACCAAAATCTCCAGGCTGTGAATTTTGTGTAAAATGATCCTGGACTCCCTCATCGACCCCTGGCAAACAAATCCTCCCTTGAAGAAATCACCATAGGCCACAAAGGGCCAGGACTAGCAAACTCACCAGGCACAGGGGGAAAGAAGACATCGTGCGTGAAAGCCAGCAGATTCATGAGTCAGCAGAATGGACCTGCCGAAGTGTCAGATTCAATTACAACTTTGCTTGTTCAGAAAATTAAAGACAAGATTTCAAATATCTGCAGGGAACCATAAAATATAATAAGTCACACAGCACATGTGAAAAAGAACTTTTAGAAATGAAAAATATAACCATCAAAAATTAAAATGGGGCTTCCCTGGTGGCACAGTGGTTGAGAGTCCGCCTGCCGATGCAGGGGACACGGGTTCGTGCCCCGGTCCGGGAAGATCCCACATGCATCGGAGCGGCTGGGCCCGTGAGCCATGGCCGCTGAGCCTGCGCGTCTGGAGCCTGTGCTCCGTAACGGGAGAGGCCACAACAGTGAGAGGCCCGCGTACCGTAAAAAAAAAAAAAAAAAAAAATGCAATGGATAACCTTAACAAAACACAGTCATAGAATTAGTGAACTTAAAAATTAAGTCATCAATTATCAAGACCGTAAGACCCTGCACAACACCAAGCAGGAGTTCTTCCTTTTTTAAAATTTTTAATATTTATTTGGCTGCACCGGGTCTTCGTTGCAGCACGCAGGCTCTTAGTTGTGGCATACAGGATCTAGTTCCCTGACCAAGGATAGATCCCATGGCCCCTGCACTAGGAGCTCAGAGTCTTAACCGCTGGACCACCAGGGAAGTAGCTTCCCAGCTCTTCCCTGAATGTCATGCCTCGGGTGCCTCACTTGCCCCACCCTGTCCTGACTCTACTGAAGGATATATTTCAGGAGAAGTCTGAGCTGTAAGAAGAGTGAATAACAAAAACACTGATAAATACAAACACTGATTGTATGTAAAGTTATAATGTCTATGGAGTCAAGAAAAAAAAAAAACACCAAAAAGCCCTACACAGACGCGGAACACCCGCCGATACTAAGCAAGAAGGGGTTCAGAGCCCTCAAGTCCTCTTAAGTCCTTGTACCATCTGTCATGCAAACAATGTCTTCATTAACTTTAGACTCAGTTTCCTATTGCTGGTATAACAAAAACTCAGTGACTTAAAACAACGCAAGTTTATTCTCTTACAGTTCTAGAGAGCAGACAACCAAAATCAGTTTCTCTATGCTGAAATCAAGATGTCCGCAGGCCATGCCCCTCGAGAGGCTTTGGGGAAAAATCCTCTCATCTTTTCAGCTTCTAGAATTGCATTCCTTGGTTCTTGGACACTTCCTCCAGCTTTAAAGCCAGGAGCACCCGGCCTTCTTTGGTGGCCAAATCTCCGTCTCCCATTTGTGATTGCATTAGGACTACCTGGATAATCCAGAATCACCTCCATCTCATAATCTTTCACTTAATCACATCTTCAAAATCCCCTTGCCATATAAAGGAATATTCACAGGTCCCAGGGATTAAGACCTGTATATATTTGGAGGCTATCATTCAGCCAACCACAACATATCAAGTATGCATGTTGTAAAATTCTAGGGGAAGAATAGAAAGAATAGAAATAGAGCATATGACTTCCAATCTAACAGAGTGAAAAACACTGTTAAAATAAAACAATCCCCCCAAAAAGGGGCAAAAATGGAAAGAGAATGGGTATGACAAATGGAAAGCCCCCCACAAAAGACAGTGTCAACAAAACCAAGAACATTGTTAACTACACCGACTATGACTTAACTAATCCAAAGGATAAAGATCCGACAAAGGACTTTCAGACAAAAGGCACAAATAGAGTAAAAACAAGTGTCACTAATAACAATGATGGAGACAGACTCTAGAGTGGAGCCTGTAACCCCACCTCTTGGTGTTCTCCCCCTGTGTTGTCACCTCCCTTTGAGTGTGGCTTTGCTTTTTGTTTATTTGAAATTTATTTTATTGGAGTATAGTTGATTTACAACGTTGTGTTAGTTTCTGGTGTACAGCAGTGACTCAGTTATACATACATATAATAGTTTGCATTTATTAACCCCAAACTCCCAATCCATCCCTCCCCCAAGCTTTTTATTTTTAATATGATGAAATACACATAACATTTACCATTTCAACCATTTTAAAGTGTACAATTCAGTGGTGCTTAGTACATTCACAATGGTGTGCAATCATCACCTCTATCTAGTTCCAGAACTTTCTCATCCTCTGAAAGAAAACCCTGTGTCCATTACCAGTCACCCTCCATGCCTCTCCCCCCTCAGCCCCTGAAAATCACTCACCTACTGTCTGTGTGAATTTACTGATCCTGGACTTTTCATGGAAATGGATACAGTACATGGTCTTTTGTGTCCAGCTTGTTACCCAGCATAAGGTTTTCAAGGCTCATTCATGTTAGACATGCATCAGAATTCCAGTCCCTTTTAGGCCAAGCAATATCTCATTGTAGGAACAGACATTTTGGGTTTTGTTTGCCCCTGTATCTGTTACATATGGGTTGTTTCCACCTTCTGGCTACTGTGAATACCATAAACACGCTTGTACAAGGATTTCTGAGTCTCTTTCAGCTCTCCCAAGTGTGTCTCAAGGAGTGGACCTCTGCTGGGCTCTGTGGTAACTGTTCCCCACACCCTCTCCAGCACTTGCTGTCTCCATGTCTCTCTCGCCCGCGCTCCCCCACCCCCACCCCCCGACCACTTGTCTTGTTTTTAACCCACAGGATTTGGGGCGGGAATGGGAAGGCACTCCCAAGACTGAGGTGCTGCCTGTCTGGCTAGGAGACCCTCTCCCTCACCCGCTGCCCTGAGCCACCCTGTGGAGGGCCTCCTGCCAAAGCTGGAAAGCCGCTGACTGCTGCCACGACCAGGTGAGCTGGGGAGGACCCTTCCCCAGTACAGCCTCAGATGACAGCCCTTGACTGCAGCTCTGGGAACCCTGATGCTAAGAAGCGGTGGGACAATAAATGTGTGTTGTTTGTGGTAAGTGATTTTCAAAGAGAGCAGAGACCTCTGACAGGGATTGTGGGGGAAGCTGGGGGCTCCCAGGAGCTGGAGATGTCCTATCTCTGGACCTGGGTGCACATGCAGGGCCTGCTCCTCATTCTCTAAACAAAGTGTTTTGTGCTTTCTTCTGTACAGAGCCTGGGCCTGGCCTGGGGCTGACTGGCCTGGATTCCCAGGCAGGCTGAACTTCGGTGGGGCTCCAAAGGAGGCACTAGCAGCTTCAGAAGGAGGCCCGGGACAATACAATACTGTATTATAATATATCACATTATTATGTAATTATAAGCATCATACTATATATACAATGATACTGTGTTATATGTTTGAAGTTGCTGAGTAGAGGTTAAAAATTCTCACCACAAGAAAAAAATCATGTCGCAATATATACGTATATCAAATCATTACACCTGAAACATAACATTTGTCAATTACATCTCAATAAAAATTAAAATATGAAGGTGGTCGGGATCCAGGTGGGGGAAGTCACCTTGGCTGGCCGCTCGCGACTTCTCTCCTGGACAGTGAGGACAGTGCTCCTCGCACAACCTCCTTGGGAGGGGACCCCCAGCCCCATGGTCACTGGGCAAGGAAATCAGGCAGGCCAGGCAGTGGGGATGACATGGGGAAGGGAGCCAGCCACGGAGGGCGGGGAGCAGGTGCCTCAGTGAGGGAAAGACGGAAGAGCAGAAGAGGCCGGAAAGCGCCAGAGAGCTGTGGGTGCTCAGGACACGCAGGGACCCCCAGGAACCCCTCGGGCTTTCCCAGTGGACTCCCAGGTGCCCCGGCGCAGGGGGTGGAGGGTCGCCTCCGACCAGGGATCACTGGCACTTGGTGGCAGACGTGTAGGTCCTCAAGCAGCCATCAGCTTTGTTGCCTGTGACCCCGCGACCAGGGCCACGTGGCACCAAAGCCTCCTGTGCTGGAGCGTGCCCAGGGGTGTGGGAGGAGGAAGGGTTGTCTGAGGGCCGGGCTTAGGACCTGTGCAGTGGACATAAAGGAATACAATGCGCCAGCAACTGTGGACAGGACTCAACCCTCTTTTCCTCCGGTCCAAACAGAACAAGTGTAATTTTCCACATGTGCCCTGGTGGCAAGAGCTTGAAGCCCTGCTCTAAGGAGTTGGACAGCAGCTCAGTTCATGTCCCAAGAGATATGCCACTGAGGGTTTGCAGCTGGTGGCCCAGCTGTCGGGGACCCCTCCTGCTGCCCCCAGTCCAGCTCTCAGTGTGTTCCGGACTAGCAGCACCAGCAGCCCAAGGAAACTGTTACATTCTTGGTACCAATACAGGCTACAGGGTGGATGAACCCTCCAACACCACGCTCAGTAGTAAGAGGTGCTAGTCACAGGTCACATCGTGTGATTCCAGAGACAGAAAGTAGATTAGTGGTTGTTCAGGGCTGGGGCCAGAGGGAAGGGGGAGTAACTGCTAATGGGTACAGGGTTTGGGGTGATAAAAATGTTCTACAGCTATACAGTAATAAACTAGACAGCACAACATTGTGAATATACAAAACCCACTATACCATACACTTTAAAGTGGTTAAAATGTTGAACTTCATGGTAGGAGCGTTTATCTCAATCAAAAAAATCTACCTGCAAAATAATAAAAAAAAGTCTACATTCTTGGACCCCTCCCTAGACCAAGAGAAAGTCTCCGGGGGGTGGGGGTGGGGGAAGCCACCTGTTTTAACAAGTCCTCCAGATGACAATGACATGCAATAAAGTCCAAAAACCACTTAGCTGACCCAGTCTCCCCAGAGCAGGACCACGTGTGGGTTCTAAGCCCCACTGTGGCCCCCATCCCATTCCCAGGCAGGGGGCCCACCAGAGGCACTGCTTGTGCACACCCCCTCCCCAAATCACACAAACCATGGCTGGACACGGCCCCACAGCCCCAACCAAGAGCACCCAGCTACATCCTGGGAGGATATCCCTGTATCCACATGATGCAGCGAGAGCCTGGGAGCTGCCTTGGATGCAATGGGCTCCCACGCAGCAGCAGAGCCAGCACAGATCCTCCAGCCCTCCCTTCCCTAGACTGTAGCTCTGGGCCTGGCTAGAGATCCCTAGAAAGAGAGGGGAGAGCAGCCGAAACAGCCCTGCCCCCCCAACAGCCTGGGGCCTCCATGCACTTAGGAGACTCCACAACCTACACAAGGTGCTACCACCATGCCACACCCCACCCCTGCCAGTGGCCAGAAGCATGGTGTGTGTGTGTGTGAGTCCCTGAGAATTTGGTGACAGGGAGGGTCTGAGGGCACCACAGAGCCCTGGGGTTGACCCCAGGGGCCTAGGGCCCACCATCACCATGGGCCCCGGAAGCATCTGCACCTATTGGCTGGGCCGACCCAACTCTCTGCTAGGACTGCAATCACCTCCCTACCTCCATCCCTGCTCTTCCCTGTTAAATAAGTGATTCCCCACATCAGTATTTTAACAAGGAGTGAGGGGGCTCAGGTAGGTGGCCCCCTCCGGCCCCAGTCCCCTCCTCTCAGCACCCTCCGGGTCCTCCACCCACCTACCAGGCCCTCTGCCGGAACCCACCCAGGGTGCGCTGTGGCGTCCTCAGAGCAGTCTCGGTGTCCTGGGTTGTGCACTGCCCCCACCAGTCTGACCTCTTCCTCTGCCCATCCAGAGCAGAGCGCCACGGCCGGTCTGCTGCACTCCTGTGCCCAGGAGTTGGGCCAACACGGAGAACCCAAGGCTCAGGGGTCAGGGAAACCAGGCTCTCAGGCCCTGTGATGTGCCAGGGGCAGGCGGGTGCCTCCAGCACTGAGGCTGGAAGAGCCAGGTAGCAAGGGCTCCCACTGCCTCGTCCTGGACTGACTGGTGAGCGTCCAGGTGTAAGGGGAGCAGAAGCCGCCCTCCTGGGCGTCTTGACCTCAGCGCCACCTGCTTTCTGGCTGGGACCCCAGGCCTCCTAAGTACAGGGACACCATCTGCCCTCTGCCTCTTCAAAACAACCCCTCTACGGACAGTGGCCACCACAGTGATTGCCACTCAACTGTAGACTCACAAATGGTTACAGTGGTAAATGTATATGTACTGCACGACAATAGAAACAGGACAAAACCCCAAAACATCCCTTCCGGAGGTGACGAATGGAGGTGTGAGGAGCTGTGCAGCCCTGCCCCTGGCTTCCCGCTCAGTCCAGCCCCCGCCGTCACAGGCCAGGCTACACCGTTGAGTCGGGAACCCATGACCATAGCCCTCACCCCCTTTGCCTCTCCCCTCCCAGGAGACCTTTACACCCCCTGCCCCGCCCCCGACACAGGCTTTCTGCCAACTTGTATCCACTTTCCACCTGGGAGGGCACACCTCCACCCACCTACCAGACAGATACTCACCCCTGGCTTCCCAGTGGTCTCCCACTGTGAGCAGGATTATGTTCCAGCATGTTCTGGCCCAGCCAGAAGCTCCCTCCAAAAATACCCCCACAAAAGTGAAAACAAGAAAAGAGCTCCCAGTTATACTTTTCTGAAGGGCTCACTTTAGCAATACGTGCAAAAGGGCTGAGGGAGAGTGGGTAACACCACCAGGCCCCCCAAGGGTGAGTCAAACCACACCTGACCCCAAAGTCAGCACGCCCCCCTCTGAAGACCTCGTGGCTGTCATGCAGATACTATGCACGGGTCTTTCTTGGCCCTAAGTAACTCCAAGAGGGGGAACTGTAGTTCATCTGAGCTCGAGTGCCATGCTGAGGCTGCTTACCACAAACCAGACAGGCAGTCCTCGGTAAGAGGGCAGCTCAGACTTCAGAAAGACATGTGGAGCCCACAGAGCAGACGGCCGGGCACATCCGGCCCCAGCCAGTCTGGGTGTTGGAGGTGCACAGCAAATCATATGCCAAAAGTCAAAGGGGAGTCCAACGTAAGTCACATTTCTAAGCTCAAGTCAGATGACCCCTGGTGTGTCCCCCAACCTGCGGAAGCCACGGCGAAGTCTAGCACAACCGGGGACAGGAGAGACTGCACCGCGGCCGTCAGGAAGCAGTCTGTCAGGCTATTTATTCCCACTTGACATAACCCAGAACACAGGAGCAACTCTGTACATCTCGAGAAACTCACAGCTAGCTCCAAAACAATAGAAATGGTAAACTACAAAAGATGAGTTGTATTCAGCAAATATAAAGGGTAACGTTAGGCTGTGTCAAACATGTATCGGACTATTTACAGCGCCTGGGCGTGGGTTCAGATCTCGCCGGCCTCCTTTTCCTCCGACCTCCGTGACGCAGTCTTTCCATTGGTGCTCTCGAGCCTCCAGTCGGTGGCCCCCCGCTCACTCCGCCCGCGCTCCCAGGACTCCTCCCTTGAGGCCCGCTCTCTGGAGAACCTGGGAAACAGGAACCAGAGGCTCAGCAAGGGCTGGCCCTCCCTCCTGGCTGCTCCTCAGGCACTGACACCTTGGACCCTCAGCATCAGGCCAGGTAAGGGTAGGACCCACCACGGCTGGAAGGGCCCTAGCAGACCAGACGGTGCCAGGCCTGCCATCTTGTGCCCAACCCACTGCCCAGGGAGGGCTGGGCAGCCACTAGAAAGTGACATCTGCAAAGGTTTCTAGTAACAGGAAAAGCTTTCACTATAATGTGAACACTGCAAAGGAAAATACGACAAGAGTCCACACATGGAATACGATCCATTATAAAACACAATGGAAAAAAAGATATTTAAAATTCATCATACCAAAGCTAACAGTGGTCGTCTCTGAATATGATCATTAGTGGTGTTTTTTGTTGTTGCTGTTTTTCCTTTAAAAAACCACAACAGAGGTAAGCAGGGCCTAGTCAGGGGCTCTGTGTACCAAAGTGACAGTGAGTGTGCAGCCCGAGCATGGCCATGCCCACGTGCGACCACCTCCTCAGTCTCTCAACCGTCCCAGCCCTGAAGCCATCTGCTGCCCTCGGCTTAGGGCTCTCAGTGCCCTGGGCCCCATTCAGGACTCCTCAAGGCCCTAACACTCTGTCCCACAGATGACAGACCCCCAGACCCTGGCACACAAAGAAGGGTTCACTCCTGGACGCAGCTACTGAAGGAGTCAGAGTAGTTACTTGTATTTCGAACTCCGGTCCCTGGATGCCCGGCGGTGGCCCCGGCTGTGGCTCCGGGAACGGCTTCGGTGGCGCCGGTGTCTGTCTCGGGACCGGGACCGGGACGACTTCCGCCGCTCTCTGGAGGTAGATCTTGACCGCCTCCGACGCCGGTCCCGGGAGCGCGACCTGCAGCAGATATTCTGCTGATGCTTTACTGTTATCTCCCCTCCTCCCACAAACTTACAACTTGGGTTCACAATAATCCCACCAACTACTCTCTGGTAACTACGGCCAGACCCTTCCCGCTGACGCTTCCTGTACATTGGCCAGGAAACTCCCGCCTGCCCAGCAGGCCCCAGCAGCGCCCTGACTGTCCCTCTCATTGACAGTGGGTCCCCACTCCCACGCTGCACTAAGCCCCAGCCAATGCCAGCTACAAACGGGACTGGAGTCTCACCCACGTCCTGTGCCCTTCATGAGCCAGACCTGACCACCAGATAATAACTGTGAAGCTATAAAGGTTAAGTATTAAGTGCATACAGAAAAGAACATCTCACTGAGAACACATAAATGGAAAACCTACCTCCTGCGATCTCTGGTTCTTGATCCAGACCTAAAATGGAAAAAAAGATGAACAATTTTCCCAAAACAGCTCCATCCCTTACAGCTGAGGGGAGGTGCCTCAAGTTCACGTGGTGAAGGAGGGCCGACTTCCCAGAGGACCTGCTATAAGGCCCGCCTCCAGCCCCAGCTGCTTGGAGGCAGAACGCAGAGACCAGCACCCAGGGGTCCATGCTGCACTGAGTTGAACCAGTGGCTCTGCAAACTCTTCACAGTGGACACCACCTCAGCTACACAGATAGTCACATGGCAGGTGCAGGGCTGGGCAGGACACCCAAGTTGCAAACACAGGTTCACTGCCAGTGAGTGTCACATGAGCTCCCTGGGAAACATTATACAACCAACAACTAAGAAATGCACTTTACAATGAGGTCTCATTTCATTCCAAGCAGAAATTTACAAGATCACCACCAACGTGTGCTCAAGGAGGAAGTGACAAAAGATGCTCACACATCATGTGGCTGGAGGGTGATCTGACAAAGCCTCTTGAAAAGCAATTTTTGTAACAGCTACCAATATTTATATATTATATTCCTTTATCCCAGGAATTCTAAGGAATGTTATAAACCCTCAAACTCATACAAAGATGGTCACTAGATTACTTGTTCAAAAATAGTTTCATAAAAACTTAATCAAAAAATTTTTTTAAAAAGCAAAGGCTTTGGGCTTCCCTGGTGGCACAGTGGTTGAGAGTCCGCCTGCCGATGCAGGGGACGCGGGTTCGTGCCCCGGTCCGGGAAGATCCCACATGCCGTGGAGCGGCTGGGCCGTGAGCCGTGGCCACTGAGCCTGCGCGTCCGGAGCCTGTGCTCCGCAACAGGAGAGGCCACAACAGTGAGAGGCCCGCGTACCGCAAAAAAAAAAAAAAAAAAGCAAAGGCTTTAAAAAACATAAAAAGCAAAGGCAACAAAAGCAAAAGTCAACAAGTGGGACTACATCAGACTAACAAGCTTCTGCGCAGTGAAGGAAACCATCAACAAATGAAAAGGCAACCTACTGAACAGGAGAAAATATCTGCAAATCATGTATCTGATAATAGGCTAATATCCAAAACACAAAAAGAACTCTAAACAGAAGGGGAAAAAAAAAAAAAAGGTAAAAACATGGGCAGAGGACCTGAATAGACATTTTGTCAAAGAAGACATACAGATGGCCAACAGGCACATAAAAAATTGCTCAACGTCACTATTCAGCAGGGAAAAGCAAATCAGAACCATAATGAGATATCACCTCACACCTGTCAGAATGGCTGTCATCAAAAAGACAAGAAATACACTTGTTTGTGAGGATGCAGAGAAACGGGAATCTTTGTGCACTGTTGGTGGGAATGTAAATTGGTGCAGTCACTATGGAAAACAGAAAGGAGGTTCCTCAAAAAATTAAAATGGAACTACAATATCCAGAAATTCCAATTCCGGGTATTTTTACCTAAAGGAAATGAAATCACAATCTTGAAAAGATAGCTGCACCCCCATGTTCACTGCAGCATTATTTACAGTAGCCTAAACATGGTAACAACCTAAGTGTCCACTGATAGATGAACGGATAAAGATGATGTGGTTGTACGTATACAGTGGGATGTTATTCAGCCACAAAAAAGATGGAATCCTGCCATGTGTAACAATATGGATGGACCTTGACAGCATTATGGTAAGTGAAATAAGTTAGACAGAAAAAGATAAATACTGTATGATCTCAGTTATATGTGAAATCGAAAAAAACCCAAACCCATAGATACAGAGAACAGACTGGTGGTTGCCAGAGGTAGGGAAATGGGGGTGGACAAAAGGGGTGAAGGTGGGAGAATAAAAGGATATAGTTAATTACAGCATCATAGTAGGGACTTTGTGTAGCCTTCAAGAGCACAGCTGCTATGGGAAGGTCTCACATGTGGAGGGTCCCACATATACCCATGCACACAACATGTCCAGCGACTGTCGTCAACTCTGTGTCTTTTTACTTAATATATTTTTACACTGTTTTGAGTCTATTTATAATCAGAATCTGTTAGATAGTTAAAATAATGAAAAGAAACACAAAAGATACAATAAAGGATTATTTGTCCTGAGTTATTCACTAAGGAATTCCTCCAGGAAAGCCCAGTTTCTGTGCCCAATATGAGAGCGTGGTTACTCGGCGCTCCAGCCTCTTCCTTGAACTCTGACCAGACCCACTGTCTCCACCTGCATGTCTCTTAGGCTGAAAGGATGTCTCTTAGGCTCAAATACAGCCACAGCCAAATTCTCCTCCCCACCTCCTCCTCATCCCAACACACCATTCCCAGTCTCCCCACCGCCATAAGCGGCCACTCCTGGTCAGAAACCCTGAGCCAGCTCCACTCCCCCTTTGCACAACTCGCTCTGTCCACTAGCAAATCCTATCAGCTCCACCCCCAGAACACATCATTCCCTCCTGGCCCTCACAGGGTTCGAAATGCCACCTCCTTGGCCTGGACCCCAGCTAGCTCACGTTCTCTCTGCTTCCACCCTACCACCCACGAGCCTGGGCCCACACCGGAGCCCGTCCCTGGTGGGTCCTGCCCACAGCAGGCATGGCGGCATGAGAGCATGTTCCTCTCTGGTGTCCCAGTTCCTGCCTGTCCTGCTGGTCAAGGGCTGCTCCACAGGAGGTGCTGTGACAGGTCCCCCTCCACTCCTGCCAGGGAGTCCACATCTTTCTAGGTAAGCATCAGGTGGCCACAGCTGCTCGAGCGGCTTGGGTGTCCTGTCCACACCACACAGCTGTGCACACAGGTCCTCCTGGACCAGCCAGAACCTCACTTGACCAAACGTGCTATGTGTTTGCTTATTTTTCTTTTAAGAGCCACCCAGGTAACTGGCAGACCTCAACTGTCAAGGGCAGTAAATATGCAGTACTGCCAGGAAGAAGTGGGGTGTCCTCAGGTCGCACGTGCTCACCTCCTGCTCAGTCGTTCTTCCCGCTCCCTCTCCTCTCTTCTCCTCAGCCGATCCTGATTTCTCTTCTCCTGCTTTTCAGCCACAGTTTTCTAAATAAACAAAAAATTGGAAGACGGGGGAGGAACAAGTCACACACTAGAGTGAACATTATTGAACAAAGCACCTTTATGTGACCTCAATACTGGCAATTTAAGAACCTAAGAGAAACTCAGGAAACAGGAACACATTCTTCATAAAACCTCTTAAACAATGGAAAATACATGGGAAAAAAAAACCCTTTATCATTTTACAAGTTCAGTGACAAACTACATACCTAAGTGCTGTACATCTAAGTCACAGAAATTTTATCATATTGCTCAAATCAATCCATAAATTTAATTTTTTTACCCCAAGGAGACTCCACAAACTTCATGTAAAAGAGAAAACATGTATCTGACCGAATCCATCTTGCTGCGGGAGCCAATCTGCCCTGCCAAGTTGCAGCCTGCCCCGGGGTGCTGGCGGGGCTTCCTGGGAACAGCAAGCTCCACACGTCCCATCAGGCTGGGTCATGGTGAGCACAGTGGACAAGGAAGGCAGACAGGCAGGAGGTGGCCTAGCAACCCCCCTGCCAGAGCACTATCCACTGGCTAGCTCAGAGCACCCCAAAATCAACTCGGAGCCTTTCAATGCCCCTCCTCACGCTGCTGAAGGGAAGGCCCTGAGGGGGAGGAACTTAGAGCCAGGAGACAAAGGCCCGAGAGGGCATAAAGGGTGACCTTAAATCTCAGTTCGGATGGGAGCCAGGCCCCAGGAAGAGAAGGCGTGGCCAGGACAAGGAGAGGCCGAGAACCGGCCTGTGGGCTGGCATCACCTCCTTCCCAAACCCTCCCCACTCCCTAAAACACTAGGTTCCCCCACCTGAGGAAAGTCCTCACTCTTCTCACCCTGCATCCACCTTGGAGCATGGCCCAGGGGGTGCACAGCCCAGGGCAGGTGCACACCTCCAGTACCACTGGGAGTGAACTCATCTCTGATTAGGGCACACAACTCCCACCTTCCTTATCGTTAAGAGGTGCACTTCCAAATACATTTTCTGTTGATAGTTTAACAGCTATTTATCAAAATCTGTAACTTAGTTGGGTTGTTCTATCAACTATATACTGCTCATAACTGCAATGACAATACATGACTTCTAGATCAAGTGAATACTTAAATTCTAAAGGTTTCAATGTATTCTGAAGCAAAGGTACATCTTAAGAAAAAAACAAAAGGCTTCAGATATAAGAAACATTAGGACAAAATTCTGGGGCGTTATGGAATGGGAAGACAATTTAAAGGAAATTCCCTAAGGAGCAGATTTTTAATGGGGATGGTAGTTGACACCAAATTGTTATTTACATTCTACTGACTACATATAAAATATTTTTATGTGTTTTATACCCATAAATTTATAAGAAAAAAATTCCAACTTAAAAATGTGTGACAAAGAATATCATTTTTCAAAATTCTACTGGGAGCACAGGAGCAAATGTTTCAAGAACAGTGCTGAGACTGCCACCCAGCTCCCTCTCCCAGGGCCGAGTCGCACATCACTTATGGGGGACCGTCCTTGGATGCAGGGCTCTGCCACCCGCTGCTCCTTCCTGGGGGCACACAAGGCCCAAGGCCTTGACTACTGTGGTGTCCTACAGTCAGGTGCCATGTGTCTGTCCTTCCAATAGATTTCAGGTGTCTGGATAAAAGGCCTGCACATTTCCCAGCATCCCATCATAGGGTCCCAGTACACAATTAGGGAAAGCACCATCCATTTGAAGAAGACAATTCAAAATATCACAAACTTATTTAATCTTCCTCCTTGGCATTCTGTACCCAAGATGTCGAATGTTGTAGAGCTTAACCCAGAACAATGAGGAGCCCCGAGGAAGGGACACAGGCATCCAACAGTGGGGCAGGGCTATCAGAAAATGCCCCATCACCTTCTCATCCTTCCAGCCAGACCACCCTCCATGTGTCCGCCTCTGTCCAAGAAAAAAAACTGCAGACTACTGGCTCTTTCCCATCACCAACAGAAATGTTTTCAGAGGGGTACGAGAACTCTCTGTACCGTGGGACTGAATTCTGCCATCTTCCTCTGTAAACAAGGGGTAGCAGACTAAATAAATATCCCAGGCTCTGCTGGATTCTGAGATCTTAGATCTCTTGTGGGAACATATGGATGAAATCTGAGTAGTTCACTGTAAAACTCAAGTATAAAACCAAGGCATGATCTTAGAATCAGAACAGAAGGTTTTCAGTACCTCCACCAACCCCCCCCCCCAAAAAAAACCAAAACAAAAAAGAACACAAGGTTTTCTAAAAGCAAAGAGATGTGAAGACAATCAGAAAACTTCTCGCGTTTCTTCAGAAACGCAACACATTAACATACCCTTAACTGATCGAGCTTCTCACGGATCTGAATGAACCCCAAGTGTAACTTGCCCCCGAAGTGGTCTGCAAGACGACGGTCATTGTCATGGAGACCAAGGTAGGCTGAACAGACTTCACAAACACGCAGCTTCTGCTGCTGAAAACTGGATGCAGGCATGGAATTCCTGTATTCTTCCTGGAGAATGGGAAGAGAGTGAGAGTCAAATGTCACTGTCTACTCAGCCCCTAAAATGGAAGTATGTGAAGGGACTACAGAGATGACTTTTTTTTTGGCTACGTGGCATGTGGGATTGAACCCAGGGGTCCTGGCAGTGAAAGTGCCAAGTACTAAGTACTAGACCACCAGGGAATTCCCTAGAGATGACTTTTTTTTTTTTAACGTTTTATTTATTTTTGGCTGTGTTGGGTCTTCGTTGCTGCGCGGGCTTTCTCTAGTTGTGACGAGCGAGGGCTACTCTTCGTTGCGGTGGCTTCTCTTGTTGCGGAGCACGGGCTCTAGGTATGCGGGCTTCAGTAGTTGTGGCATGCAGGCTCAGTAGTTGTGGCACATGGGCTTAGTTGCTCCACAGCATGTGGGATCTTCCCAGACCAGGGCTCAAACCCGTGTCCCCTGCACTGGCAGTGGATTCTTAACAACTGCACCACCAGGGAAGTCCGAGATGACTTTCAAATACATAAAAACTGAATCGTTTACAAAGCTTCAGATTCTTGTAACCAGCCCAATTTTAATTGTTTAAGAAATGAACTACCAGTCATGATTTCAAAGCAACAAGGGGTATTCAGAACACTCAGACACACAGGATGCTGTGTGTGCTAAAAGGCTAGCAGGGAAGGTGAGTCCCTGCTATGGTGGAGAGCTCTGCAAAGACCAAAGAAACAAGAGGAGAGAATCTTCAACAGGGGTCTTAAAAAACAAACAAAAAACCTAAACCAAAGAGACAAGCAAAAAACACAGGAGTATCTACGGAGATTGTCCCAATGTTCAGGAAACTGTATCCCAACGCAGCTCCAAAAGCTAAAACTTGGAAGGACAAATACTTTAGACACTCTCTTCAAAGGAGGAAGTGTGCCAAATGGAACAAAGCACACTCCCTCCTGCAGCCAGTGCAGTCTGAGTCTAATCCTAAGAAGTCACTAGGGACTTCCCTGGTGGCGCAGTGGTTAAGAATCCGCCTGCCAATGCAGGGGACATGGGTTCGAGCCCTGGTCTGGGAAGATCCCACATGCCGCAGATCAACTAAGCCTGTGCGCCACAACTACTGAAGCCCGCACGCCTAGAGCCCGTGCTCCACTACAAGAGAAGCCACTGCAATGAGAGGCCCACGCACTGCAATGAAGAGCAGCCCCCACTCACTGCAACTAGAGAAAGCCTGCGTGCAGCAACAAAGACCCAATGCAGCCAAAAATTAATTAAAAAAAAAAAAAAAAGTCACTCGTCTTCAAAGCAAAATACACGAAACACAAAAGAAAATGAACCAGAACATGGTTACTGCCGCTTGTGCTCAAGTTAAAACATTCCTTCAAAATCTAGGTTTAAGAAATGCATTTCAATAATCATTTGCCCTTAAAGGGAAGACTGAATGTAGTAATCTTCCATTAATTCACACATTCAAAATGTTCCCTAGGAAATGCAAATCAAAATAAGACATCACATCACTCACTAAACCGGCAAAGGTACAGAAAGGCACTCTAGTGCCCAGGACCCCCACTGTCCTTACTCCGGCCACTGTCCCCATCCTCATCACCTGAGTGCCCCCCATAGGCCTTCCTCAGAACAGGACAGAACAGGATGGGGTAGGGTGCTCTTCCTCCCCTTAGCAGGAGGCAAGGCTGTCTCGTCATCCTAAGAAATGATACAGAGAGGTGCTGCGTACTCTTTACCCAGTTTCCCCCAATGGTTCTATCTTTAAAAACTATAGCACAACATCACAGAAAGAACACAGTGATACAGTCAAGGTTCAGAACATCCATCACCACACAGGTCCTGCCTGCTGCCCCTTCACAGCCACACCCACTTCTCTGACTCCTGGTGACCACCAATCTGCTCTCCATTCTTATGGTTTGGTCATTTTAAGAATGTTATATAACAGATCCACATAGCCCTTTGGGATTGACTTTTTTCACTCAGAATAATTACAACTGATTTTGAAAGAGATTAGAGGAAGGCATTCAAAGTTTTACAACTACAGAGAGGGGCAGAATAATATCACAAATAGTGTACCCACCATATTCAGCACTTCTGCTTAAGGTTTTTGTTTTTCTTTTAATGAAAGATATAGAACATTATGATGGAAATTCAGTTCCTGATGTTTCCCTCTCTAGTGTCTGTTCTCTCCCTCCCCAGAGGCATTCGTGTGCGTTCAGCATAATCTTCAGTGCTGTCTCTGTACTTCATTGCACATGTGGACCCATAAACCATGTGTGCACCTGGGGCATTTAGAAGTCCTGCGTCAGCACTACAGGTCTTTCTCCCACCTGTGTTGCTGGAGAGCTCTCTCCAGGATGTTGCAGGCAGATGTGTTCAGTTCGTTCACTGCTGCAGGACTCCATTTCAGGGGCACATGGCTGTTTGTCCATGGGTGGTTTTCCAGGTTACTGACGGTTGCTCATTTTACCAGTTCTGCTGTGAGCATCCTTGCACCTGCCTTCTAGCAAGGATGCTTGGAGTCCTGGGCACAAGTTGCCATGGGTCCCCTATCCTGCTGCCCTCTTGGCTGTCTGCAGACATCCAAGTGGTGAACCCCACATCTACAATCATTCAGCCTATGCATAAATCTCGGAGCCATCTCACGGGTTTCTGGTGTCTGCTCTGCTCTTCAAAGCAGGAAGGCTTGGCCTCAGGACTCGCTAAGAGGCCGCAGAGCTTCCTTCCTGACCCTCTGGCCTTTCTGCTGGAGCTGTCAGCAACCGAGGGAGCCTGACTTTTTTTTTTTACATGTAAACATAAATTTCCCATTTAAGTACACAGGGGTTTAGTATACAGCCATGTAGGATTTCTACGCAGGACTTGCGACTCTTCATGCACACGTCATTGCCTGAGTGGGCCTCGCTCGAACACCCACAGGCAGTCAGCAGTATTCGTGTATTCAGCTGAGAATCGTTGTGTCATCGCTGAGCTGCTACTATGTATCAGGCACCATGACAAGCCGGGGGTGCAGCAACAACCAAAATCAGCCCTGCACTGGGGCACCGCCCACCCCACCATCTCACCTCTACCCACCATTCTGAGAACCTTCTCATCTGGTCTCAGCTAAGGGCCTTCCAGGGTCCCTCTGTCCTACCTGGACACGCCCTGCACCCCCCAAGTGCACCGATCTTCATCAGAATTAATCTTATCCGTTGCTCACATTCCTTTCTGCCTGGCCCCCCTCTCCACAGCAGTATCATCTCCAACAGGAGAGGGAGTCTTCCGGCTTGCTCACAACTAGAGAAGTGCCTGGCCCATAGCTGGAGTTTGACAAGCACTTACTAAAGGAACACACCCGCCCCGTCTTCCTCTGACTACCATTCCCACCGTTCTCGAAGCCTACCCAAGCCATCTCTGATTCCAGCAGTGAGATTTGAGAACCAGGGAGTATGCAACAGAGGAAATCATCTAGGAGGAAAACGCTTGTCACGGATACAGACATTGAGTCCCTGACTCAGCTTCTCCACCACACAGCAGTGTGTCCTGGCCTGGCAGCCTAGCGGACACCACCTGGGTACCACCCGCAACCTGCACGGGTCTCTCTACTGAGGACACAGTGTCACTAAGCACCAGGCCTCACTGTACATAGCATCTGCAATGCAAGTCTGGCCCAATTACACCAGGTGAACACCCACCATGCTGCCCCCTCCCTGGGAGCCAGATGGACAGACGGCAGGTGCTCACTAACACTCCTCCGCTGACTGTTATACTCAGGACGCACTCTACACGTGGGAGTAATGCGCAGAGCTGGCAAGTGCCTAGTCTGAGGCCACACGGGGTCACAGGGGCAGAGTGAAGACACAAACCCCAGTGTGTGCTGACTCTAAACCGTATAATCCTGACAATATACCACGTTATTTCCAACTTCTTCCCAATATGTATACAAAAAAAGAAGGCATGGCTTAATCTTAGCCCAAAAGGTCAACTCTGGAGTTACTACTTCCTCCCTCTCTAAGACATTTTTGTCACCAACCTCAGCTTCTTTTTTCTTTGCACGGACTTTCTCCACTTCCATAAGAATCTTCTGGGATTCATCCACATTTCCTTCAGCTCCTAGCTGTTCAGCTTTAGCAAGAAGCTTCCCTATTTCTTCGTTCAACTCATGTACTTTTTCTGCCTAGGAGAGAGAAACCATCAGGTAAGGAGACATCTAAAAACAACAGATTTTTTAATGCAAAGAAAACGAGTGTTTCTCTTGTTGCATTTCTGGTCTGTTCCACTGAAAATATTAGAACAGCTGGAAACCCTCACTGATGACATGTGAATTCTAACAATTACGACATCCTTAACGCCACCACTGAGACTGATCATAACTAGACCTGTGCACCACGTTCCAATAAAAGCAGTAGCACCGCTGTTACTGCCAACAGGCTGCAAGGACCATCATGTGGGTCAGCTTCTAGACCATCTCTTTTTATGCCTTCTATTACAGTTCAATCTTCTGGGTAAGGGTAAAAAAATGCATGGGTCTAAATGCATACACTTATACTGTAAGCAAAATGCCTAATTATTGGGATTTGCTTTCAGAAATAAAACGGCACCGTTGATCCAGTTTGCAACTGTCTATTTCCTAAGAAATGCTTTTATAAAACTGAAAGGAAAAAAGACACTGAAGAGAGTTCCACTGAAGAGGAGACAAGGGTCATCCAGATGACACACAGGCCAATTCCACACAGATCTACTTTCTTCTTCCATGATATGGATGCACCACAGTTTAACCATTTCCCTGCTAACTTTTCTCATTTCCTGTTTTATGTAGGGATGTTAAAAAAAAATAAAAAAAGAAACTTTAAAACATACGCACACGCGCGCGCACACACAAAAAACAAAACAAAACAAACAAAAAAACCCACATGCACAGTGTGGGGAGGGGCTAAGAGCTCAGCGACGGCCTTCCCTCCTCACTGGGAACAGCCAAGGCAGTGGGTACCATCCATCCCAAAGATGCACCCTCAGCAGTGACCGTGACTGCTAGCCCGGTGGCAGACCAGTTCTTAGGACAACAATGTGAGGCGAAGGCCTCCCCAGCATACCTTTGCGGAAACTTCTGCACTGATCTCCTCTTGCGTCTCTGCCAGCCGCTTCTTGGCAAGCTCAGTTCTCCGATCACACTCAGCAATAAAGGACTCCAAGTGATCCATCGCCTAGCTCAGGAGAGGCAGAGAGCTACAGTCAGTGACATGCCTACGACCTCAGAACTCACGTGTTCGATAGGAAATAACAGTCCTGGGTTGGTTCTTAAAGCCTGTAGGTTCAGTGGGAAGATCTGAAGCTACACTACAGCTAAAATGTCCACAATCACATTCAATTAAGGGGCTCTGTTAAACCAAATGACCACTCAAAAGCATGTCTTCTCATCTGATTTATTTATTTCCAAAATTTGTAAAAGAACCCCCATCCCTCAACAATGTTTCCAAGAAATTTCTGAGGAAAATTAAAACACCTGGCCATAACTAACAGTGGTCTCTGAGGGTCAGAAAAGGCTGGACTGAGCTAATGTCAGAGGCCCTCTCCTGGTGAGTCGTGGGAGATGCAGATGATGTACTCACTGGTCTTTGTGAGCCACGTAAATATTATTCCCTCATGTTCTGAGGGTAGAGTTCCCCCTTCCACCTCAAAACAAAACAATAGAACAAATGTTACTGAGAGCTGTGAACACGTTTAGTTATTGCCCACCGTCTAAAGTAGCGGGAAAACTGGTTACTACTTACCCAAAAAGGTAAAGGAAAAGACACTCTGAAAAGAGTTGGTGGGAATCAATAAAATACCAATTAATAAGCAGTCACATATGCTAAGCACTTAATTTGCTGTAATTAGTCAAAGGCCCCAACATAACTTCAGATAAACATACAAACAGGACGTCACTTTCCCAACTGTCAGGCTAGGACCAGTGATAAGTAGCACCTCCCAAGTTGCTGAAGTCAGCATCATGTTACATAGACAGCAAGTGAGGTTAGCAGTGGATGACCAGGTTAGACAGGGTGAATGATCCACCGCTGAAAAATAGAGAAAGGAAAGTTCTGGGTGGAAATGATAATAAGGCAGGTGAAAGTTAGGCCAACGGACCAAGGAGTGATAATCTATGTCTCTTCCTCCAAATATGGTCAGGAGAGAGCACTCCTCAAGGATTGGTGTGACACTGGAATGGACAGTAGGGACACTGGAGAGGATTACAGTCCCCTCTTTTCAAATGAATGCATACTTGGGAGTAGGTCAAGACAGGGAAGAGGCTCGTGATGGTGCCAAGCCCCACTGCCCACAAGGCCAACTCCCAGATTTCACTCTACACACTTGGAACTCAGGACCTCTTTCCTGTCATTGGTCCCCAAATATTCTCAATAAACATTTCACTATGTTCAAATCAAATGAGCAGGAAAGCCGATGACTGGCATCTGTTTGCATGCATGCACTGCATTTCCTGGAAGTATGTCAAATTGACCAGCTCTGCTGACAAGGTGGGGACTTGCCAGGATCAGAGCACCAGTGAGCTGACTCGGGTCATGTACCATCTGTGCTCACCTGGAACAACAGCTCCTAAGAGACCAGCCTGAGAGGTGCAAGGGTCATGCATGCACACGTGCTGAGACTCTGATGCAGAGTTCCTCTATTGTCTACCCAAAAAGAGGGATCTCACACCTGACACAGCCAGGGATCTGCTCAACAGGGGTTGAGTGGGGAATACACATTGACAGTTCTGCCAGTGCCTTTACCAATCAAGGCAACCAGCTGCATCTAAGCAAAATATAAACTGACTCAGACATCTGATAAGCTAAAAATTAAATGGTAAACTTCACAACACAGACTAGACATACTGCAGAGACGTCTCTTTAACTGCCATGTTCTTTAAAAGATGGCTCTGTCCTACTGCCCCTCCCTCTCTTCAATGTGCTTCTCAATTCCAGATTGGTTCCTAAATCAAAAAGCAGGTTTAGCGTTTCCCTGGTGGTACAGTGGTTAAGAATCCACCTGCCAATGCAGGGGACACAGGTTTAAGCCCTGGCCCGGGAAGATCCCACATGCCACGCAGCAACTAAGCCCATGCACAACTACTGAGCCTGCACTCTAGAGCCTGCGAGCCGCAACTACTGAAGCCTGCGCCCCTAGAGCCCGTGATCTGCAACAAGAGAAGCCACCACATGAGAAGCCCATGCACCGCAACGAAAAGTAGCCCCCTCACGCCGCAACTAGAGAAAGCCTGCACGCAGCAATGAAGACCCAAGGCAGCCAAAAAAAAAGCAGGTTTAAATGATTAAAAAAAAAAAAAAGGTACTCAAATCTAAAAATTAAGTCCTAATCACAAGGTACCACTTACTAGGAAGTTATCCACCTTTGTAATTCAGGGGTGGTGTGATGAACCATGAACTACTCAGGGGGCCTGGGCACACCACTGGCACAGGGGGCACACAGGTCTCACTGCCGCTGGAGGCTGTCCATCCACACACAGGACCATGAGGTGCTCTCCCTGACCCTGCCTGCCTAGCAGCATCAGTGAGCCTGAGGAGCCCATGCTGTCAGCAGAACAGTCACAGCAAACGTGTGCCTCAATAAAGCCACGCAGGGGCTCTCAAGGTACCCAATTTTCAGATGAAGAAATGGAGGCACAGTCTCCAAACTCCTGAGTGATGGCATCAGGATGCAAAGCCCCCTGTGGTTTGACTCCAAAGTACCTACACTTAGTCCTCACAGTTCTGAGGCAGTTTTCACCAGCCCAATTTATAGAAAATAGAAAAGGGCAAAATAACTTGCCCAGGGTCACACAAGGACTCTCACCCAGGACCTGACTGGGAAAGCGTGACTGTCACACTGCACACCTACAGAGACCAGGTGTAAGCAGAACCGGTCCCATTAGTTGATATGGTGTGTTGCTCTGGAAACCTGTCAAATAAAACATCACAAAGCAAGACAATGTGGGGGAAAAGTGAACCATATTTTCACTGAATTAGAGAGAAGCAAATCTTTACATTTTCCACATGTGAACACTGAAGAAATGGGCTGCCCTGTAACCTTAATGTTCTGTGTGTCTGTGTTCAAGTTGAAAAACTTGAGATGTATTTACAGAGATGACCAATTCCCTCTCCTAGGGAATTCCATAACACTCTCAAGAAATCAAGGCCTGGCCCTGGTGCAGTCAGAATGAGGCTGTACTGGGCTAGAAGGAGCCAATGGTGAGGCACTTTCTCCCAGATAACCTGAATTTGGGGTGGAAAAGTGCCAGAGGTCCCAGCCATCAGCCCAAGCTGAGGGTCTAGGCAGTGAACACCTACACAAAGAAACACCTTTATGACAACCCTGTCAGGCCCACAAAGAAATACCTTTTTACACCTGACTGGCAAAAACTGAAAGTTTGGTAACTCGCTGCTCTGTTAGTAAAGATGTGAAAATGGGAACTCTCACACATCACTGGTGGGATCATTCACCCCTCTGGAGAATTCCGTGACACTAACTACCAAAACGACAAAAGCACATCCTTTCTGGGCCAACAGTCCCGCTTCTAGGGATCTTTCCTAGATACACTCACAATGTGCCAATGTGCAATGCAGCACTATGACCATCAACAGGGCATGGTCCTATAAAACAGACACACATCCTGTGGAATACTATGTAGACACAAAAGGATGAAGTACACTATACAATAGGAAATAATCTCAAAGATATGCTGAAAACTTAAACCAAAAAAAAGGGAAAGGGGGGCAGATATAGAGCACGTGTACAGCAGACTACTATTTGTGTTTAAAAAAAAAGAGGGTTTCCCTGGTGGCGTAGTGGTTAAGAATCCGCCTGCCAATGCGGGGGACACGGGTTTGAGCCCCGGTCCGGGAAGATCCCACATGCCGCGGAGCGACTAAACCCATGTGCCACAACTACTGATACTGCACTCTGGAGCCGGCAAGCCACAACTACTGAGCCCACGTGCCACAACTACTGAAGCCTGCGCACCTAGAGCCTGTGCTCCACAACGAGAAGCCACTGTGATGAGAAGCCCACACAGCGCAACGAAGAGTAGCCTCCGCTCACCACAACTAGAGAAAGCCTGTGCACAGCAACGAAGACCCAACACAGCCATAAATAAATAAAATTTATAAAAATAAAATAAAATAGAAAGTAGAGATACATGTCCCTCAGGTATCCACATAATCTCTGAAGGAAAGAGAAGAAACCGAACAACTGGTTACCTCTGGGGCCAACCAGGGGGCTAAAGAACAGAGAAGGAGGCAGGCTTCACAACATACCTTTCATATCTCAAACTCTTAATCACGTGAGTGTTTTACATGTTTTTAAGTTACTGACAGGACTTCCCTGGTGGTCCAGTGGTGAAGAGTCTGCCTTCCAATGAAGGTGATGCAGGTTCAATCCCTGGTCAGGGAACTAAGATTCCATATGCTGTGGGGAAACTAAGACTGCATGCCACAACTGGAGAGCCTGCGATCTGCAACTATTGAGCCTGTGTGCTGCAACTACTGAACACATGTGCCACAAAAAAGAGCCCGTGCGCTGCAAGGAAAGATCCTGTGTGCCGCAACTAAGACCCAATGCAGCCAAATAAATAAATAAATAAACAACTGACAAGCAGTAACCCTAGTGACATAACTGATCTAGGCAATAATCCTCAACTGCTGCTTAAAGCATGAGGCCAAAGGCTGATGGGGGCCTGTGCAACCAGGTCAGGCTGCCTGTGCCACCCAATTCCACTGACGTTTTGCCACCCAAGGTGACGCACCAGCCAGTGCCCGTCCCGGCCCCTGCACTACTCTGTCAAACGAGAACCTGATTCTGACCGTCAAGCTTCCAGATCTAACTCCCAGGTTATAGGAAGTTTCAAAGATAAAGGAAAACACATTAAAAAGACTGCATTATAAGGATGCAATCAGCAAAATCCAGGATATGAGAGACTTAAAAATTAATTTCTTCAAACAAACAGATTTAAAATGACTTACAATACATCCTAATGTGTGGCTCTTATTTTGAATTCTGAGTCAAACAAATGATCGTAAAAAAAATACTTTTTGAGATAGTCTGGGAAATTTGAGGACTTAGATAATGTTAAAAAATTATTTCTTAAATTACCAATACTTTAAATAAAATTATCTTCTAGATGTACTATTTGCAGTACTTACAGATGAAATTCTATGTCTAGGAACTACCGTAAAATAATCCAGTGTGGAAAGACAAGAATAAAGATGAAATAAGAGTCTTCACGTCAACAATCACTGAAAACTGGGAGATGAAACCCAGAGATCTCATTATATTATTCTGTCTACTTCTGCATGTTTAAATTTTTCCTCAATGTATTTTTAGAAACAATGCTAATAAGATACAAACTACTATATACAAAATAGACAAACAAGGTCCTACTGTACAGCACAGGGAACTATATTCAGTATTTTGTAATAAACTATAATAGAAAAGAATCTGAAAAAGAATTTATATATATGTATAACTGAATCGCTTTGCTGTACACAAAAAACTAATGCAACATTGTAAATCAACTATATTTCAGTTAAAAAAAAAAACAACAAACAACATGCTAGTAAGGAGATTCTGTCACAACCAAATATAATACCAGATCTTTGTATGCAGAGTAAAGAGAACTTCAAAAGCCAATGGCAACACTGAAATATTTACAGATGAGATGACAGGATGTGTGAGGTTTGTTTTGAGATTTGTGAGAAGTGGGTACACAAAGATGAAACACAGTTGGTCCTGAGCTGATCATTCCTGAGGCTGAGTGATGGGTACATGGAGATTCATTATACTGTTACACCTCCTTTTGATGTATGAGATTCTCCATGGTAAAACAAACAAACAAAAAACCCTGACCATCCAAGGTCAGCCTGTAGCATTTGAGCAGCAAGCTGTTGCTTCCTTCCACCTTAAAGCTGTGGTAAGGGACTGCCTCCAGGGAGCGGGAGGGGCACAGGGAAAGGGGGCTTTTGGCGTTTTCCGTGATAGTCAATGAATTCTGATTCAGCCACATGCTTCCAAGGAGAGCACACAGAAATCTTCAGTATACACAATTTTATCTTTGTCTTTCTCATGATTTCCTAAGGAATTTTAAGTCATTGAACAGGTGTCACAAAGTTTCAAGAGCACAGTCTACCATTTGAGTGTATCATAATTTGTTCATTCATCATTGAGCCTTTTTTGTTGCATCCAACTTTTCAATCTTATAAACAATGCTAGCTACCACAAACATCTTTGTGTACCAGTGTTTGCCTGTGTTTTCAATCACAGTTGACCCTTGAACAATGAGGGGGTTAGCGATGGATTGTGTAGTACTGTAGTATGTATTTATTGAAAAAAATCCATATGTAAGTGGACCCACACAGTTCAAACCTGTGTTGTTTAAGAGGCCACTGTACTTCCTTAAGATAAGAGATTTGTAGAAGTAAGTTACAAGGTAGAAATACCTTTAAATTTTCATTTCTGCCTACTATTTTAGCAACCTGACTGGACCTAATAACTTTTCACGACTTAGCATAATTTGGAATTCCCCGGTGGTCCAGTGGTTAGGACTCCGTGGTTCCACTACAGGGTGCACTGGTTCCACCCCTAGTTGGGGAATTAAGATCCTGAACACCATGAGTCAAAAAAGAAAAAAAAGAAAGCATATTTCTTTCTCCTCCCCTAAGAAATAATCACTTAAGAGCTTGGTATATACCTTTTAAAATTGTATCAAAACGCATATAAAAGCAAACAATTTTTACTCCACTTAGGAGTTTTTCAAGCTTTTTTCATTTTTCACATCAATACACGCATCTTCTGTATCTATAGCTGTGTTTCACTGTATTTTAACACAACTATAACCATTCCACAATGAATACACATTTGCATTTTTTCACTTTTCACTAATCCAAAATGATGCAATAAACATCTTAAGTCTTCTCATACACAGGCAATTATTCTTCTGGGACAATTTCTTACAAATTGCTTAGAGGGGACTCAAAGTCTATAAATATCTGAAAGTAGTATAAAGGGCTGATGACCTCTTATAAAAGATTTACCGAGGGACTTCCCTGGTGACGCAATGGTTAAGAATCCACCTGACAATGCAGGGGACACAGGTTCAAGCCCTGGCCTGGAAAGATTCCGCATGCGGTGGAGAAACTAAGCCCGTGCACCGCAACTACTGAGCCCGCGAGCCACAGCTACTGAAGTCCACGCACCTAGAGCTCGTGCTCCGCAACAAGAGAAGCCACTGCAATGAGAAGTCCACACACCACAACAAAGAGTAGCCCCTGCTCACTGCAACTAGAGAAAGCCCACACGCAGCAACGAAGACCCAACGCAGTGAAAAATAAATAAATTTTTTAAAAAAACTTGCATGATAAACATGGCTTAAAATATAATTCAAATGCCTGTTACATTAATAATATATTTAATTTTTTCAACATGAAGACAAAATAAATGCTGTACTTTTTTTGTCAGCTGTCTTTCTAACACAACCTAGATAAAAATAGCTCCTAAATATCCCTGACTGATCTGCTAAACGGAATGACTCCTCTCCCAGCGTCATTTGATGCTGCTTGCATTAATTCTGGCATCAATCTTATTATACTTTCAGAGACTTTGGAGATAAATGTTTGGCTCACCTCACAGATTCATCGTCAACAGTGAAGATATTCTACCAAAACACTTGGTGAGATACATAAATACAAGTTATTAAGAAAAATCAGAACAAGTCATGATTTAGCGATGGTTCACAACTTGTGAAAACAAAACCTGTGTCCATCTTCCAATAGCGATGACTACACTGTAGTCCCTCCAGAAACCAACCTCAACATGGGAGCTGCTGGTCCCACGCCTGGGAACTGAACAGTCCACAGGCTACATATGTGGAAGGCTAGGAGCCTAGCACCAACAGCAGGTCATCAGGAGGCAGCAACAGGTCAGTGATAGCAAGAGTCAGCCCACTGGCCACATCTGGCCGAAAAGCTTCTGAGGTGTTCTGATTTATCAAAATTGCAATTTTGACAAGAAAAATCACAACTAGCCTTTCTGACATATACACATATATACCTATATACATACATATATATATATTTATACATATATACATATATATGTGTATATATATATATCTGTTCATCCTGAATGGCCTGTCTTTGAAAGATACAAGTGACCTCTGAAGACAGGTACTGGATGGCTAGTCACGTGGAAAGGGAAGACTTTTCACCTGGAATCTGTAGCAGTTACGTTTCCTACCGAAGAGATTTAAAAATTGGATTTTTATCAAATTCTTTTAACAAATCTATATTCTGGAAAAGCACTTTATTTTTTCCTTCTAAGTTTATTCTGCATAACTAAGGGAAAAAAAAGTTATTTTAGTTTGGTATTTTAAAGTCAGGCCAATTTACCTCTATCAAAGTAACCCATCCCGTGCACCACAACGAAGAGTAGCCCCCGCTCGCCATAACTAAAGAAAGCCCTCACGCAGCAACGAAGACCCAACGCAGCAAAAAATAAAATTAAAAAATAAATAAATAAACCCATGCACATCTAAACACTACTGATATATATATATGTTAAAAATTTTAAGGCAGGGTAAATTTTATGGCTAGTGAATTGTATCTTAAAGCCATTATTTAAAAAACCTTTTTATGGTAAACTCTCCCTAACACCCAGAGGTACCTGCTTAGCGCTCCACAAAGCACCACGCACTGTGTGGCAGGACCATACCTTACGCAAGTAGCCCCCACTAATAAAACATTTCCAGTACATCCTCCTCTTTTTACTTCAGTCTTTTACTTTCACAAAAAAAGCTGCAATGGGCACCTTTTCTGTGTACCCATTAACACATATCACTAAGATACAGTCCCAGCAGAGTTCTGGAACAAGTGTATACAAGCATTTGACATGCTGAGAGCCACCTGACAAGACTGCCCTCCCACAAACACAGCTGCTCCAAGTCACCCTTCGTTCTTCAGGACAGGAGGCCTCCTGCGTAGGTTTACAGCACTAGCCATGAAACATTTCAACATGAGCCATCTGTTAGGTCAAATATGATTTTTAAGGAGTTGAAAGGACAGGTGGTTACCTCTTTAACAGGAAAAGGTATTCCTGCAAATGGTAAATTTTCACAATACAAAAAGGTCTCGTGACCCACTTGAGCCCTCCAACTACGAAAAGAATGTTCATAATCTCTTGGTTTCTTCTAAAACTACTCTGTACATCTAGGTACGTCAATGGGTATAAATGTCCTTCCTTTTTAAAAATCACACTACAGAAGCCATCGTATCACACTTGCTTTTCCTCTTTATCTTGAAGATAATTTCACAACAACATACACTGAACCACACTGAACTCAATCCTCTTTCCATAGCTATACATCATTCCATTGTAAAGAAGAGCAATGACTTAGCCAAGCCCTCAATGAAGAAGCCTACAGTGTTCTGGTTTTCTGCAGTTCTAATGCTGCAGGAATATTCTGGAGCAAATTTATCTTTGTACATATGCAAAAGTATCGGTCAGATATACTCTCAGAACTAGCACTGCTGGGATGTGCTTTCACACCTTCAGATGCTCAATTATCCAGGAGGTGTATCAGGATTACTTAACTCTCCATCTCCTTAGCTCTGAGTGAGGGTGAGTATCTGCCATAGGATTAGATGCCTACCAGAAAGTGTCCTTTTCTATCCTTTGCCCATTTTCTATTCAGCTATTGTTACAGTTCTTCTCAATCATGATGAATTCTATATACAAAGGATACTTGCCCTTCGTCATATGTGCTGCAAATATTTTGTCCCAGTTGAATTCTTATTTTATGTATAGGAATTTCTGATATGCTAATATTTTTAAGTGCCTACTCAGAAAAATGTATCCATCTTTCCCTTATAGCTTCTAGGCTTTATAACATGTCAAGATGACAGAACAAAATTCTCTTTTGGGGGATCCAACCTGGTTTTTCCCCCAACTAGCTAATCCATAGTTCCTAATAGTGTTCATTGAAAAACTCATCTCCACAGTGGCTGAACACATGCCTTTCATAAAATACTAAATTACCGTATATGTTTCAGTCTTTCTGTAGTCTAAATTTCTTCTATTCATCTATTCTTCAGCATAAATTCATCAGGGCATTTAAAAAGTACACTGACATTCTCATGTAGCAGAAATGCTTAGATTTGTGATCCAAAAAAATTATGTTACTAAAATTGAAAATTTAACCTATACATCTGTGTATCTAACTCTTCCTGATATCCCAAGGTAATGGTCTCTTTACATAAGCGTTTTTCAGGTACTGAAGAATTTAAACTCACAATAAAGAAAACTTTCATCTCCAAGCCCCATCTATTAGTTGAGCTGTTTGTTGCTAAAGGCATTTTTAGTTAATTCAAAGATTCAACGCTGATGTTGAAGACTGTACTTGAAAAAGAAATGATAATTTTAATCACTTTTTAAGATTACTGATTTAAGTAGAATTGACTCTAGCTATACTATATCTCTAAAATGTCCATTGGCAGAAAAAAAAAAAGTCTTTCCTTGGTTTTGCTTTTCTCTGACTTCCTCCCACCAAGCTCAGTGCCTTCCCAGTCTTCACTGAGGAACCTGAATGGCATCAAACCCCTCACTGACCTCTGGTCAAACCAGGGATGGAGGACTTGGAAAAAGAAAAAACTAACAGAGTGACTCCATGGGAATTCCCTGGCAGTCCCGTGGTTAGGACTCGGCGATTCCACTGCAGGGGACCTGGGTTCAATCTCTGGTCGGGGAACTAAGATCCCACAAGCAACACAGCACGGCAAAAAAAAAAAATCTAAATAAATAGAATGGAGTGACAATCATGCATTCTCAATGGGGACAGGGATGAAATCTTGTCATGAAGAGTGAAAAAAATCTTAGATATTACAATGGTTAGTGGCCCGGAAAGGATCACATAAACTGATATGCTGGGTATCTGTGGTATCAAAATTTCATGGCGGGGAAGTAGACAAATTATGGGAAAAGGTCTAAAAAAGGCTCCTTTGGGAGGCAAAAATGACAATAAAGTTATGAAATGACATTTTATAACCACTAAATTGCAAAAATTTAATGGTCTGACAATACCAAATGTTAGTGAGGATGTGTACACTGCTATTAGGGCTGTAAACTGATACACATTCTCAAACAGGGAGAAAAAAGAAAAAGACAACATTACAGATCTTTCAAGAATAAACGTGCCTCTCCTACAATCCAGCAATACCTCTCCTAGGAATATACCCTAGATAAACCGTTGTACACGTGCACCAAGAAGATATTCAAGAACATTTATAACACTGTTCATAATAGTTTAAGAATAAAAAATTAAAATGAAACTAGTATCAACCCAATTGTCTATGAACACAAAATGGATAGTTTGGGGAATACTCAAGCAGCAATGAAAACAAACAAACCATACTCAACAAAATATGTAAACTGGAACATAATACTGAAGGAAAAAAGTTATTAAAGATTACCTATGCTATGAAACCATTTTTATAAGACTCAAAGAGAAGAATAAACACAATGTTCAAGGAATCATAAAATATGTAATAAGAAACATTTTTAAAGAAAATGATACATACAAAACATAGAACCGAATAGGGATGATAGACACACAGACACAAATCGGTACTGGCCACGTTCTAGCTCCCAGCCAGAGAGCGGTGGAATGACATCTATTTCATTATTCTGCTTCATAACTTACAAAGGTTACATTATTCTTGTTGGTGCAGTATTTGGCTCTTCACAGTAGGGAATAATTAACACAAAATAAAACTTACATCCAATTCAAAAAAGAGGTCCCTTTCTTTACTTGCAATCTCATAATCTGCTCGGAGGGCCAAATCGTGGATTTTGGTACATTCTCCTAAATCCATGCGCTGTGAGAAAGAAACAAAAATTTACACATGAACATCTACCCATTTGTAGGAAGCACTGTGACCTGGTGTTTTAGCTGTCATCAAAATAAACAGTACTTTTTTGGATATTAACTATGATAAGAAAATTTAAAAATAATATGGCTAAGAAGACTTATTTTCCTTTTATTGATACCGTCATGACTATATGACACTCAGAACAGGTGCATTTAAGTGTAATGATTTATATCTCTTACAGAACCAGAAACAGACTAGTAATGTTTTCATTATTTAGCTTTTGCCAGTTTTATTATTGCATTAGTCACATAAGAAATGTTTATTCGGTGAATAGCAACATGAGGGGTGAGAGGGTGGCAAGGAAGAGGCCAGGAAACAAAAGTATCACTGATAGCAGCAAGTTTCCATGCATTCCTTCTTGCAGCCACGACTACTCAAGATGCTACAGAGACAAAAAGAGGAAAAAGAAAGAACAGAGAAAAACGAGGTTTTGGAAATTACAACATAACCTAACACCTGGCTTTGTGTAGCTCTTTGTATACCAAAGGAAATAAAGCAGAACAGGCTGATTCAGAGCCAAAGCAATTCTCCAAACATTCTCCTAACCTGCTAAATGGCTCTGGACACGTAACTGGGAACACAGACTGGACCATTCACTTGCCCCATTTGAAAAACAAAAGGCTCTTTTAACAAAACAAATTATTTGTGTTACCAGTAAGATTTCGCCTGATGTGCTATTACATGTTGTGAGCACGTACAGAACAATTAGCAGTGCGTATTTCTCATCTAAATCCTAAGTAGAGGATCCTGTACAGGGACACCCCCACCCCCACCCTTGCCTCTGATCATCTAAACAGCAACAGGGACGTTTGGATGCTGAGGGTCAGGCTAATAAGTCAGAGAATGCAAGTTAAGAAAACCCAACAGCCCAATGAGGAGACACCTTGGGAACCCAAGCTGTTGGTCACAAGTACGACTAGAAACAAAGAATGATGGAGTTCAGGAACTCCTTTAAGCTCAAACTACAAGTGTGTTCAAAACGAGATCAAAAAAATCTTCATGGGTTACAAAACCCTCAACATTTTAGTTTTTAGGCACATGAGAGAGGCTCGCAGTGCCTGACTCCTGGGTCCGAATCTCAGAAAGTGCAGCCATGCTCTTAACAAAATTTCCTTCAGTATCCCAGTGACAGAGCCATGAGGGGACTGTCTAGGGTGGAGTTTATCTTCATTTTGACTGAAGGCTACATGCCAAAAGCTCTTTTCTCCTTCATTATGCTTACTCCGAAGTCATGTGTAGTTTACACATGTTGGTTACGTGGGGAATCCAGAGGTAGGGAAACAAGTTCCAAAAGCCAAAGTTGCAGCTAAAATTGCTATCACTGTAAAGCTGACAACTTTTGCTTCCTTCACTCTTTTAAATAGCAAGTATAATTCTTTAAAAATATATAGCTTCCACAAACAAAACTAAGTGCAACAGCTGAAAAATGAGAGATAGCTATCAGAAATTATTTAAAAGCTAACAAAATTGTTACTCAAAGAAAAACCACCTCCAGATGAAGCAAGCACCAAAACCGCTGAGTACTATAATTTTAACTGCAAATCAATTTCCATTCTAAAAACTTCAACTGTCAAGAAAATTTCGACATTAGGGAACCACATATAAAGCAAAATTCACCATTACCTTCCTTCAGGTGGGAGCTCTCAAGCTAAAGCAAGTGGAATACAGGCCTGGGGTTCCATGGTTACTCTGGAGGTAGCTTTTCAGCTTTGCCAAGGAGGCAAGGAAGTACTGGCCAATTCCCCTAGCAGCCAAACACCAAGCACAGCTGAAATACCACACTCATAAACTTCTTCCAAAATATTCCAAATGGCTGTCAAATCCAGCATGTCAGACCCCCTTTTTTTTTTTTTTTTTTACTGAACAAACATCTGTGTTCTCTACTCTCCAGTGGTCTCACACTGCAGACAGGGAAGGGCAAATAAAGGCTCCTTCTAGAACCTTCAGGAAACCAAAGTTCTACCACAAGACAAGTTACACTACCTTCCCTCCAGCTATCCCTCCGCTCTTACTAATCAAGCCTCAATAAAACGATTGCTTCCATTCCTCCGTTGTCTCACCCCTACTGACAGGAGACGGTTTTGAGCAAAGATTTGGGTATGGAGCAGCCCTTGGCAAGCTGAGGGTTATAACCATTTTCATCTTGCAGCTGTGTTCTAAAGAATTATATTCATTCCAATTTAACACAACACAAACTCTACCTCTCACTTGCCACCTCCATATAGCCCACACCAGTTAAGGCTCAACCTTTACAACACCATCCAAGTTCCCAACCCTCACCTCAACTGACCTCACGACCCCACACAATTGTTCACGGCACCCTCACATGAACATGGGTCTCCTGGGCTCCCTCCTCCTCAGTCTGAGCTGCCCTGTAACCCACGCGGGACGGAGTGATGCTGAGCAGTACTTGGCCTCTCATCACTGCTCTGGTTCCACAGCCTCTGTCTCCCTCCCCCTGAAGCACACCAGCCCAGAGGCACCTGAGGCACCCCTGCTTCCCTCTGCTCCAGCATCCACCTGGAGCGTTAATCCCCCAAACGCACGCGTGTGTTTTTTCTCACCATTCAGGTCTCTGCTCCCATGTTCCTGAGAGGCCTTTCCTTATCACCCTATCCAACAGTCCAGAACCTACTCATTCATTATTTACTGTCTGTCCTGTTCCTCCATTAGATGAGAGTAAAGATTTTGTCTTATTGGTACCACATCCCCAGTGCCTGGCACAGAGTATGTGTCCAACAAATATCTGGCAAATGAACCTATACCTAACACAATAAACATTTGTAGGAAATGCCCTCATTCACCAGCATTCTGGAACAATGCTACATAGGGATCCAATCAAGAAAAATATGGTTGAACTGCTTCACACTGGTGCATGTCCCTCTACTCCCTTTGACTTCTTCCACTAAGACCTACCAGCAATTCCAGGTTATGATGCCTCATACAGGAGTATCCTACCGCTGACTGCTTATGACCAGTGGAAGCCAGTAGTCTACAGTGATGGCACCCACAACAATCTGGAGCACACAGTAGTTATAATATTTTCCTATACCAGGTCAACCACTGGCAAAACCCCAGCTAACAAAGGCACAAGGCTTGGCTTTCATTTCCTATTTGCTGTCAGAAGAGCCAGCTTGAGAAGATTCAATACACCTGTGCAGTTTGCCAGACGCTGCTCCCCCAAAATGGTAATAATAAAAGCAACAATTAATTATGAAGAAAACGTTCCCCAGCACATGCACATGTGACCCTTAAAATGAGTAGACATTCCAGGAGGGAGCTGTGAAATCTGAAAATGCTGATGGTGTTTACAAAACTAATTTTCTGTAAGTGAATCACCGTAGATAATCCACACTCTTTAGTCTTCTTAAATCCTACCTAATTTTGAATAAATGCACATTCTGCAAAACTAGCATTTATCTGTTTGCTTCATCTGAAATGAACTTAAAGTTTCACTTAGAATTTTACACTTCACTTAGAAGTAGAGAGGTCTATACTTATTGGATCATGTATTGATTTCTTGAAAGGGTGGCATAACACAAAATTGCAAATCGATGTTAGTCCTGATTTTTCAAAAATCTAAAAATCTGGGGAAGAAACATACCTCGTTAGATCAAAAGTCTAACATGTGTTTAACCTGAAAACAAACCAACCCAGAATCTTAGAGCTACAGGCTGACCTGAAGTACACTTTTTGCTAAAGCCAAAGGAGACTAGTATTTGCACTACTTAGCTGTGAATACCTCAGTATAAATGACTCTACAAAAACCTGATAACTTTACAAAGAGAATTTTATAGAAGTGAAATATGTCATTATATAAAATTCCACCCCACTAACAGAACCTATCACTTGAAGGGCAGTAGGTAATTTCTTCCTGGTAAAAGAAAACAGAATTCAACCTGAAAAACCTTCAGTGCCTACACAGCATCCATGTCTGAGTGTCTTATGACATCCCCCCCAAATGTACCTACCGTCCCAGCCAGAATGTCGTGGGGGCAGCAGTCCAGAAGATGACTCTTGCAGACACGGTCATCTGTAAACTTGACCCTCTGTCTGGTTTCGTCTCCTGAAATTCATGTGTGGTTTTAAATAAGACAATATTATCACATTAAGCACAAAAGCATATCTGGTACAATTCACCTGGATGATTTGCAGACTACCAAATACACTGAAAAGCTGATCTAGAGGTATTTACAACTGGAACGAAATACAGATGATTTTTGATGCTAAATATATCATGAAGAATCACACTTAAAGAGATCTGACTCCGTCATTGTGCCAAGGAAGTCAAGGAGTCAGAAGGAAAATGCTGAGCACCAAACAGCCATTAGCCCCACACATACATGTGGGCAATGAGATACCAAAACCCATGCTAATCAGAGGGCGATGAATCACCATGTATGACTTAAAGCTGGTAGTTTCCAACAAAAGCTATTTATTAGTCTAATCATTTTGCTATAGACCAACGTATAGGCAGTATTTTGCCAAAATTATATGAAGAAAGCTTTCTCTCTCTACTACTGACTGATAAATAATCTGAACCTAGTCTACCTATCCCCCTTTAACCCCCACCCTTAAAAAAGACAGTTGGCACCTGAGAGTCACTTTTAACAAGACAATACCAAGAAGAAAAAAAAAAAGGCAAAAAAGGAACTAGGTTAGTCAATACACACTGTGAGTTCCAACACATACTGTACCCATCTGCATTCTTCAAGACCTCAGCTGCAGAATTTTATGCCCGCTGTTGAAAAGTTTTAAAGGAAAAGTTTTCTTGCCCAACCTGCAGTAAGGAAGTCAGGGGAATGATACATAAAAGTAAAGGCAAAGTGGAATGTGACAAATTTTAAAGCTAATCTGTGTATATGACACAGAGCTGTGTAATACTAAAGGAGGAATATATTTTAGGATTTGCAAGCATCCAGGATTAATGTAGTGTCTTTTTATTGAAAATGTTTTCTTTCTAAACTACACTTTTAAAGTTACTTGTGAAAAAAAGCAAACACTTTTTTGTTATAACAGCTTAGAAATTGGTTGTGACTCACGGCTCGATGAACATGAGGCTTTTCTGCAACTCCCTTGCAGATTGATGTAGGCAGGCAAAGATACACTGAACCTTTATAAATAAAATAGAGGGGCCACAATTGTTCAGTTTGTATGAAATAAAAATATGGGAAGCAATTCAAAAGCAACTCAATATACAAAGAAAGCTAAAAAGCACTTATTCGCCCATGAAATAAAGTGCAAACAATCTGCACAGCCCTGCGAATGTGCCAGTGTGAACTTACAACTTCATTACTTCGGTAGAAAAGAAAACACAAACCACAGCAGGTATATAGTTTTGCAAAGATGCAACTGCTTTCTCCTGAGACAACCATCAAGATCTTGCGCTCCTCCCTACAGTACAACCTACCTAACGACTGCCAAGCACTGGCTAAACAGAGGCTCTCCTGTGTGGCTAGAGGAAAAGGGGGCTGGAAAAGCACGCGGCAGGAACCCACGTTAGAAAAGCTCAATTTACGGCTCCCCTTGCAACGGTACAGAACAAGACGGCCAGGGTTTCCAGGCCATCCGGCTCCCTTGCGCGGAGGAGCTCCGCCAGCCCGCTGCCAGCGCCCAGAGCCCCAGCTGGCTGCAGCCCTTCGCCGACTCCCGGTTCGAGGGGCGGCGGGGGCCGCGGGGGTGGAGGGGGGGGCGGAGAAATCGCAGGAAGGTCAGCGGGGAGGGGGCTGGCGCCCCACCGACGACGCGGGCTCCGAGGGAGGAGCCCGCCGGGGACCCAGCCTGCGGGAAGAGCTCAAACAAAGGCCCGGCGCCCCCGGTCGGCGCGCGGGGGAGGGGAGGACGCTCGCGCAGGCGCAGACGGTCGCGGCCCCCCGCCTCAGGCCGCCCGGCGGCCTCGCCTCGCTCCCGCCCCAGCCCCCGCCTGGCCGGCCGCCCCTACTCACCGTCCCGGGCCGTGCCCATGAGCTGGTCTAGCAGGGCCCGCATCTGCGCCTGGGCGGACATGGTGGCCGGAGGGAGCGGCAGGAGCGGCCGCGACGGCTTCTCTCAGACTGCGGCAGCGGCGGCAGCGGGGGCGACGGCGGCAGCGCGGCGGCAACGAAGAAGGGTCGCGTCGGCCTCGAACCCGCTCGGCTTCTTCCCGCCGCGAGGCACGCCGGGAGGAATTGCGTCGGCGCCGGCGCTTGGCCTGCTGGGAAATGTAGTTTAGGGGCGGAGCCAGAGTCTCCGATGAACGAGCAAGCTGTGCAAGGGGCGGGGCCAAAGTCCCAACCCTGATTTTAGTGTGGATCCCAAAACTTACGTGCTCCGCTGAGGCTAAACCGCAATAAAGTGAAATAAGTGTAGACAATACAAAACAAAAAAATAGGGCTTCCTTGGTGGCGCAGTGGTTGAGAGTCCGCCTGCCGATGCAGGGACACGGGTTCGTTCCCCGGTCCGGGAAGATTTCACATGCCGCGGAGCGGCTGGGCCAGTGAGCCGTGGCCGCTGAGCCTGCGCGTCCAGAGTCTGTGCTCCGCAACGGGAGTAGGCCACAACAGTGAGAGGCCCGCGTACCGCAAAAAATACAAAACAAAACAAGGAAATAAATCCCGTGTTTTCTTTCTAGCCGTGAAACTGGGAATGTATCCTTTAGCTACTCTCAGACTTTTTTTACACCTGTGAAAATGGTGCCTGTCACATGACTTGTGAAAGTTAAATGAAGCATGGAGTTCCTGTTAGGTTCTGTGACTACTACTTGGTGGTGGTCCCTGAGTTCACAGTCTGCCATCCACCAAGACTGCTCTAGCCCTGGCCACTTCCGAGACTGACAATGAGCCTCTGACACATGCGTACAGCGGACAGTAGGGGACCGTGATTCATACCATTGGAACTGCCCACATATCCAGATGTGTATTTGCTTGTTCCGACTGCAGTGCCCTCACACCCAAAGGTCTGCAGGATGCCTGATTTACTGACATGGAATCCTGCACAACTTTGTCTCATATAAAGAAATCCATTTTATGGTAAAGCAGGTCAATTATTTATTTCTGTGTAGCAAGCTGCTTCAAAACTCAGTGGTGTAAAACAAAAATGATTTATTATTTCTCATTATTCTGTGGAGTTCAGGCAGGGCTTAGCTGGGCCCTGGGCTCTCTGCTCTAGGTGATTTGGCTTGGTTCACAAAATTGCTTGTATGAAACTGGGCTGAGCAAAGATCCAAAAAGGCTACACTGATGATCTGGCCCCTCTGCGGTTCTCCATGTGGCTTCTGTATCTGTACATGACATCATAACATTCTGAAGTCTAGCCCAGCTTACTACATAGTATGGCAGCTGGCTACCCCAGGGGAAGGAGTGGAAGCTGTCAGTCCTTTTAAGGCCTAGGCTGAGACCCCCAGAACTCTCCTTCTACCATTACCTATTGGTCAAAGCAAGTCAAAAGGTGGGACTGCCCTGGTAGTCCAGTGGGCAAGACTCCACACTTCCAATGCAGGGGACACGGGTTTGATCCCTGATCAGGGAACTAAGATGCTATATGCCATGCGGCATGGTGCAAAAAAAAAAAAAAGTCTGTGATTTAGTTAATAACAATGTACTAATGTTAATTTCTTAGTTTTGACAAATGTATCATAGTTATGTAAGACATGAACCCAAGGAGAATCTTGGGTAAGGGTATATGGGAATGTTTGTACTATTTTTGCAATTTTTCTGTAAATCTAAAATCTTTCCAAAATTAAAATTTATTTTAAAAATAGTATGTAGAAACAAATTCAAACAAGTTATTATCACAATAACTATAAAGAGATTAAATTTATTAGTTAAAAGAGAAAATCAAATAGGATTTCATGAAAATCCATTTTTATGCTATTTAGAAGCAATACACTTGAAATACAAAGACGTGTAAAGGTTGAAAGTAAAAGTGTGGGAAAATATGTAGGCTAACACCAACATAAACAAAGATGATATAGTTACAGTATAAGGTTTAAAGGAAAAAATATTAAGTATGGAGAAGTCATTGTATTGAAAAGGGTTTTGTTCACAGTAAGATTCAACTATTTTAATCTTGCATGCATCTAATCAAATAGCCTCAAAATATGCAAACCAGGGCTTCCCTGGTGGCGCAGTGATTGAGAATCCGCCTGCCGATGCAGGGGACACAGGTTCGTGCCCCGGGCCGGAAAGATCCCACATGCCGCGGAGCGGCTGGTCCCGTGAGCCATGGCCGCTGGGCCTGCGCGTCCGGAGCCTGTGCTCCGCAACGGGAGACGCCGCAGCAGTGAGAGGCCCAAGTACCGCAAAAAAAAAAAAAAAAAAAAAAAATGCAAACCAAAAGATGACAGAACTGCAGGAAAAACAAATACACCATCACAAAAGTGGATTTCAATATACACCTTTTAAAGTGTTTTGACTAACACAACATTGTAAATCAACTATACTTCAATTTTAAAAAAATGTAGGGGGCTTCCCTGGTGGCGCAGTGGTTAAGAATCTGCTGTCAACACAGGGGACACAGGTTCGAGCCCTGGTCCGGGAAAATGCCACATGCTGCAGAGCAACTAAGCCCGTGCGCCACAACTACTGAGCCTGTGCTCTAGAGCCCGTGAGCCACAACTACTGAGCCCATGCACCACAACTACTGAAGCCTGTGCGCCTAGAGCCCGTGCTTCACAACAAGAGAAGCCACCGCAATGAGAAGCCCGTGCACTGCAACAAAGAGTAGCCCCCACTTGCTGCAACTAGAGAAAGCCCGCGTGCAGCAACGAGACCCAATGCAGCCAAAAATAAATAAATGTATTTTTTTTAAAAAAGAAGGAAATGTAGGGAATTTCCCTGGCAGTCCAGTGGAGGTACTTTCACTGTAGGGGCCCAGGGTTCAATCCCTGGTCAAGGTACTAAGATCCTGCAAGCTGCGTGGTACGGCACCCCCACCCCACCCCCCCAAAAAAGTAAATGTATAATCTTAAATGCTTAAAATATTGTTTTAAAGGCAGTAATTTCATGACCTAACAAGCATTCAACTTGAGTTAGAAAAGGAAAAACACAACATGACTGAATAAAGCAGAAAGGAGATTACTAAAAGAAGACAGAAATCAACATAAAAGAAAACAAACATACAATAGAAAGGATCAACTGGGCCAAAAGGTGGTGTTTTGTTTTTCTGAGGTTTTTCTTTTGGCTGCATTGGGTCTGTTGCTGCGCGCAGACTTTCTCTACTTGAAGCGAGTGGGGGCTACTCTTTGTTACGGTTCACAGGCTTCTCATTGTGGTGGCTTCTCTTGTTGCGGAGCACGGGCTCTAGGGCTCTAGGCGCACAGGCTTCAGTAGTTGTGGCATGCCAGCTCGGTAGTTGTGACTCACAGGCTTAGTTGCTCCGCGGCATGTGGGATCTTCCCGGACCAGGGATCGAACCGTGTCCCCTGAATTGGCGGGCGGATTCTCAACCACTGTGCCACCAGGGAAGTCCCAAAAGGTGGGGGGGGGTTTTGTTGGTTTTTTTTTTGCAGTACGCGGGCCTCTCACTGTTGTGGCCTCTCCCATTGCGGAGCACAGGCTCCGGACGCGCAGGCTCAGTGGCCATGGCTCACGGGCCCAGCCGCTCCGCGGCATGTGGGATCTTCCCGGACCGGGGCACAAACCTGTTTCCCCTGCATTGGCAGGCAGACTCTCAACCACTGCACCACCAGGGAAGCCCCAAAAGGTGGTTTTTTGAAGAGACTAACAACATAGACAAACTTCTGGTGAAACTGATGAAAAAAAAAGAAGAGAGAGAGATAGCACAAAGCAAAGAATAAAATGGGAGTGTAACCACAATGAGAGAAGGAATTAAAAACTAAGAGAACACTGAACTTTATGCCACTATATTTGAAGCCTTGTATTAAATGGAAAATTCCTGGAAAAATATAATATTAAAATGGACACAATAATAACAATAAAGTCAGAACTGCCATGTAATTGTTAAATAAACTAGAAGAGTAATTTTAAATCTTTCTCAGGCCCCTTGCAGCAGTTTGTGTGATGGCTGAAAAAGCATCTGAACTGCAAGAAGAGAATGATGATGGCCAGCAGGTTCATGTGATGCCTAGGAGAGACCTTGACAGTCCACAGGAGCAGGTAGGCAGAGGCAGCCAGCGTTGGTCCAACCTTCTCACAGTGGGGTCTTACTGCAGCTCTAGGAAGAGGGGAAAGAAGACCCCCAGAGAGGAGGAGACTGCTGACCATGGAAAAAACAAATAAAACACTAAGATACACTTAATAAAATTAAGCTCTAACTCTAAATATTACAATGTATGTGAAAGTACAAAGGAAAAAAACACACACTTGTATGCTAGGGAAAATTCTATTTTGCTTTCTCTAAATTATAATTTTTCTCAAGAGTCAAAAGGCTGTTATTGTGCTTCATTTTAAGAACAGCAAGTCAGAAATGTCAAAAATTTAAAGTGTCATCCATCTTGGGGCAAAAACCAGACTTATGCTATCAGTCTTTAAAAGCCTTAAGCCTGGATTTCCCCGGTGGCTCAGTGGATAAGACTAAGAAGTCCACATGCCGCAACTGAAAAAAAAGAAAAAGAAAAAGAAAAACAAATCCCGCATGTCGCAACTAAGAGCCAGCGCAGCCAAAATTAAAAAAAAAAAAAAAAAAAAAATGTTGCTCTCCATCTGGCTCTACAATGATTAGGTGACCAGCCACTGCAGTTGCTGACCTTCAACACACCCTGAAAGAAGTTCAGGGCCAAGATCAGGAACAAGGCCCTCTGTGCTCTGGGAAAACTGGCAGAACAGGCCTTCAGATAGGTAGGTATTTTCATTACAAAACTTTATGAACCCAATTTCTTGCATCTTTTCATACCTAGAAAAGCAGTAAAATAATTAACAGAGACATCTGCCCCTCATGACTAGCAGCAGCCTCTACCAAGATGTATGCTTGATTGCACATTACTCCCCTCACCAAAAGCATGTACATAATATATACTGACCCCGCCCCCCAGCCCTGCCCCATTCCAAAGTTCAGAGCTCACTGACCGGCTGTCTCTCCTGCTACAGTCCTCAGTAAGCCGCAAATAAAACTGAACTCACAGCTCTCATGTTGTGTGTGTGGTTTGTTGTGTTTTTTTCAGTTGACATTACCCAGAACGTCACCTCAGTATCTGAAGTTTCCCTCTGTCCCCTCCTCCTCTAATATGTTGGGGGTTTATGCACCAGCATCAAGGTATTAATAAATCTTATTTAAAAATTTTTCCTCAAAGAATGCATCAGGCCCACCTAGTTTTATTGGTGAAAGACTGGTTTTCTACCCAACTTTTTAAAGGAACAGACCATTCTAATCCACAACCCTTTCTGAAAAATATAAAATGATTAAATATTCCCCAATTCATTCTATGAGGCCAACAGCGGCCATGGCCCACGGGCCCAGCCGCTCCGCGGCATGTGGGATCCTCCTGGATCGGGGCACAAACCCGTATCCCCTGCATCGGCAGGCGGACTCTCAACCACTGCGCCACCAGGGAAGCCCGAGGCCAATATAATCTTGATAGCAAAACTAGACAAGGATAGTAAAATAAAGTGCTGTATAATCCAACCTCACTCATAAACATAGAGCCAAACATTCTAAACAATATCAGCAAATGAAATCCAGCAACATGTAAAAGGATAATAGGCCATAAGCAAATTGGTTTAATCTAGGCATACAAGGATCAGTTATCTTCAGAAAGTTAATAGCATTTACCACATTAAAAGATTAAAGGACAGGAAAAAAAGATTAAAGGAGAAAAACTGCATAATCATCACAAGAGATGCAGAAAAAAAACACTTAATAAAATTCAATGCACATTGATGATGTAGATGAAAAATTAACCAATCAACCTGAGAAAGAAATGAAACATTTTATCCGAGCCAAATTTGAGGACTATAACCCAGGAAGAGCAACTCAGAAAGCTCTGAGAACTGTTCTGCCCATTAGAAGTCAAGGAACAGTTCTTTAAGTTTTTTGAGACAGAGGGCTGTACATCAAATGACATATTATTGACAGTTTACATGATCCAGATCTAAGTGTCATTGTGGTAGGTCATGTGGTCCCGTACAAGATCAAGAAAGAATGTTATCTTTTAAGGAGTCCTCTTGTGGGTGCTAGGAGAACGCTGCTGTTTATGGCTGAGCAGGTATTTCTGCAGATGCGGAGGTTTGGTCGATGCATAATGCAGATATACAATGCACAGTGGTGGGGAGACAGGAGGCAAAGGGCAGAGAAGAATTTTTTATGATTAAATTTTTCTTGTCTTGCCATAAAATATGAATTTTATTTCACAAAAATAAAAAAAACTCTTAGGGAATTAGGAATAGAAGGAAACATTTCTAACCTGTTAAAGAGTATCTACAAAAAAAAATCCTACAGCAAATGGTCAACTATTGTAAATATTCTCTTTAAAATCAGGAACAGGACAAAGATGCACACTACTGCTTCTATTTATCAGCTCAGAATGGCAAGAAAAATAAAGACATAAGGATTAAGGGGGAAGAAATAAAATTGTCTTTATTCAGATTATATGATTATATTCCGAGAAAGTTCAAAAGAATCCACCAACAAAGTATTAAAGATATTCTTAGAATGGTTGCTGGTTAAAAAAAAATATGTAAATCTTTGCACTATTTCGATATGCCAACAATGGAAAATGTAATATTTTTTAAAGACACTTTTTTTTTTGACTGCACCTCACGGCTTGTGGGATCTTAGTTCCCCAACAAGGGATCGAACCCGTGCCCCCTGCAATGGAAGCACAGAGTACTAACCACTGGACTGCCAGGGAATGCCCAAGAAAATATTATCAATAGCATTGAAAACCGCAAAATGCCATCTAACAAAAATAAAAATCTTACTGTAAGACATCACAGAAGGCCTAAATTAAGTGCAGAGAGAGTCTCAGCCGTGTTCTTTTTTATTTATTTATTTATAGCTGCATTGGGTCTTTGCTGCTGCGCAAAGGCTTTCTCTAGCTGTGGTGAGCAGGGTTTACTCCTCGTTGCGCTTCGTTGCAGTGTGTGGGCTTCTCGTTGCGGTGGGTTCCCTTGTTGCAGAGCACGGGCTCTAGGTGAGCAGGCTTCAGTAGCTGCAGCATGCGGGCTCAGTAGTTGTGGCTTGCGGGCTCTGGAGCACAGGCTCAGTAGTTGTGGCACAGGGGCTTAGCTGCTCTGCGGCATGTGGGATCTTCCCAGACCAGGGCTCAAACCCGTGTCCCCTGCACTGGCAAGTGGATTCTGAACCACTGCGCCACCAGGGAAATCCTGAGCCCGCGTTCTATGTAAGAAGATAAATCATGTCAGTTCTCCAGTGTGATTTACAGATTGGGGACCATTCTACTGAAAAGCCCTACAGGGTTCTTTTGTGGAACTTGGCCTGATTGTGATTTTGACTGAAGAATGAATGGCTGAAGCTTTCCAGAAGAAAAATAAGGTGGAGGGACCTGTCCAACCAGGTATCACGAGTTACTATAAGGGTATTGTAATTGAGATTGTGTGGCACCTGCACGCCAGAAGAGAATGTAATGATCCCAGGAAGAAGCTGTGGGCATTTAAGACTTCCCTCCATTTCCCAGTGCTCCGGTAAAAAGCCCTAGTCCCCTGAGACTCTTCAGATACTTAGGAGAAAGAAGTCTGTAGTAATTTGTCTAGTTAATTGCTGTGATTCAAAAGTATAATAACTTGCCTTATCTTTCTGAGAGGTCAAGTAGTTTCAGGCTGGCTTAGGTGCCCAGGTACCCTGGGGCTGCCTGGGCCTGGAGAGATTCATCTAAATATCAAACTACTTGAGTCCAGAGGGGATCCTTTCAGGAGATGAGGAGGACAGATGTCTCTTTCCCTTTATGAACAGATGGAAGTCATTTCTCTGAATCCCTCACCTAGGGATGTTGTGTCAGTCCACTCACAAAGGAAAAATTTCCATCAGTTCTCAATGGGTTGGGTCGGGGGAGGCCTGTGGGAGGTGTGAGGGATGTTTCATACTTACTATTACTGTGGGGTAATTAACAAGAAACCTGGTTTGATGCAGAACACCTTGTGTGAGCATTAGGACAAAGTTATCAGTAATGAAGCTGAGGACTTCCCTGGTGGCGCAGTGGTTAAGAATCGCCTGCCAACGCAGGGGACACACGGGTTTGAGCCCTGGTCTGGGAAAATCCCACATGCCGCGGAGCAACTAAGCCCGTGCGCCACAACTACTGAGGCTGCGTTCTAGAGCCTGCGAGCCACAACTACTGAAGCCCGCGTTCTAGAGCCCGTGCTCCGCAACAAGAGAAGCCACCGCAATGAGAAGCCTGCGCACCACAACGAAGAGTAGCCCCCACTCAACACAACTAGAAAAAGCCCGCGTGCAGCAATGCAGACAAAAATAAATAAATAACTTTATTTTTAAAAAATAATAGGGGCTTCCCTGGTGGCGCAGTGGTTGAGAATCTGCCTGCCAATGCAGGGGACAGTGGTTCGGGCCCTGGTCCGGGAGGATCCCACATGCCGCGGAGCAACCAACCCCGCGAGCCACAACTACTGAGGTCCGCGACTACAGCCCATGCTCCACAACGGGAGAGGCCGCCGCAATGAGAAGCCCGTGCACCACAACAAAGAACAAAAGCAGCCAAAATAAATAGATTAAATAAATTTAAATAAATAAATAAAAATTAAATAAAAAAATAATAGAGCTGAATTTTAAAAACCCAACAGAAACTCATGCATATACATTGTTTTTTAAAAAATATGCCAGATCGTTGGGGTAAAGAGGGACTAACTCAATAAATGGCATTAGCACTCCTGGTTATCCAAATGGAAAAAAAAAAAATGAAGTTACCTTCTTACCCCATACTAAAGCTACTCCAAGCTGAATTAAGGACTTAAATGTTAAAATCAAAACTTTAAAAAAACATTAGGAAAATACGTGGGAGAGTAAGGGGGTAGGAAAGGATTCCTTAAACAAGACACAGAAAGTACTAACCATAAAATATTGGCACTTTTTTAATATTAAAGTGAAAAGACGAGACGCAAACCGAGATATTTACAACACACGCCACCGACAAAAACTTAATATCCAATACAGGGCGCCAGGAAACAACACGAAAAGACAAGCCTTTCAGCAGAAACCTGGACCAACGACCAGAACAGGCACTTCCGGAAGAGGAAACGTCAGGCCAACGCAAGTAAAACCAACTAAAGATGCTCGAACGCGCTAACAACCGCGGAAGCGGAGCGGACCGGCAGCACCCCCAAGGCAATCTGCGGGACTGACACTACCGTCCGCGTTGCTCAGCAACCGAGCCGGCCGTGGGGCGGGGCCTGAGCGCGCTTTCCGCCCCGCCCGACCGGAAGTGACGCCGGGAGCAGGGCCGAGCAGCCTGGTGGCGGCGCGGGCGGCGGCGCGGGCAGCAGCTCTGGCATCCTCGGGAGGGCGCGGCGGCGGGTGAGTAGCGCGTCCTCTTCCTTCTCGCGCGTGCGCTCCGCGGCCTCGCGCGGGTACACCTCTTCCCTCTCGGGCCGTGTCTCTCCGCGTCGGCGCGGGGCCCCGGGAGACCCTAGCCCCAAGAGCCCGCCCGTGCTCTCGCCCACCGCCCAGCATTGGAGTCCGTGCGTGTCCGCGCCGCGCTGTGGGTGGAGGAGCTACGCGGGAGCCGGGCAGCGCAGCGGGTTGGCAGGACCGACTGCCGCAGCCTGGGTTTGTGTGGCGCTCAGATCAGCCCCGCTTTCCCCCAAAGACAGGATTTAACTCCCATTAGGAACCTTCCCACCCCAGTTGGCTGCATAGGAGGCAAGCTAGCCATCGCTGCACTGGTTGCCTGGAAGTAATTAAAAATATACTAATACTAAAATAGTATGTCCATGAGCTGCCTCTCGCCAGGGTCAGATATGCATGTCCTCTTTCTAGGACGGCGTCTGTTTGACGACTGGCTCAGTAATCCAAAGCTCAGCTGACGGTTACTCACCTATAGAGGTGATTGCTCCCTACAGCCTGTCTTACTAAGCAAAAGCAAAGCAGAGTTTAAAAGCGGGGAAGAACGCTGTCAGTCTGTGAGAGTTCTCACCTCCCCCATGACTTGATTGCCTGGGAGCTGACTGATAGGTTATCAGGGTATAGACAACTGCAAATACTTGCAACTCCGTGATTTCAGCTGAGGAGCTTGTGTGATGTGTTCACCTACCCCTAGGCTGCTAATGCTCTTCTGAGCCTCAACCAGATGGCTCCATTGCTCTCTTTGCACTTTCCCTGTGAGCCTGAAGTTACAGCAGCCTAGATGAACTCAGCAAGTACTGAGTGTCTGCTGGGTGCCAGGCATATAGCACTCATCAAGACAGAATTCCTGTCCTCAAGGAGCTTCAATTCTATGGGAGGATACAGATAATAAGTAAGATAAAATAAGTAAAATAGAGAATACGGATCAGGAAAGAGTGAAATGGAAATGACCCTGTTATCAATGAAGTGGACATTTATTTGGGCATTTTACCAGTTCTCTGAGTCCTTGTTGCACGGATTGGAGTGCTTTTGGCTTCAAGTGTCAAGCGTCCATTAAAACTAGATCAACCTCTGGAGGCATTCCACCTACTTTCACTTAGGAAAGTCCAGGGGACCAGAAATAGATGGGGCCAGGGGCTTAAATGAGATCATCAGGATTTAGTGATGGAGTGTGGGGGTCTTACTACCATCCTCTCACACACTTTCTCTTTGACCTGTTTCTCTCTATGTTGCCTTTCTTCTTCTCAGGTTCCTGCCTCTGCTCTACCTGCTTGTATTAGTTATCTGCTGCTCCGTAACAAATCAACATCAATGATGTTTTAATGGATTAAAACATCAAACATTTATTACCAGTTTCTGTGGGTCAGGAATTCAGGAGTGAATTAGGTGATTATAGTTCAAGGACTCTCATGGGATTCTTTTTTTTTTTTTTTTGGTCACTCCACGCAACATGCAAAATCTTAGTTCCCCGACCAGGGATCGAACCCATGTCCCCTGCATTGGGAGCGTGGAGTCTTAACCACTGGACCGCCAGGGAAGTCCCAAAGGACTCTATGGGGTTACAACCAAGATATTGGCTGGGGACGCAGTCATTTAAAGTCTTGATTGGGACCAGAGGGTCTGACTTCAAGACAGTCCACTCACTCAAGGCCTCAGTTCCTTACTGGCTGGCTGTTGGCTGGAATCCTTATTTCCTAGCCACATGGCCCACGTCCTCACATGTCGTTGTCTTCCCTCAGAGCAAGCGATAAGAGAGGAGAGAGAGGACGGTGGAAGTCACCATGGTTTTTATGATCTAATTTTGGAATTTTGCTGCTGCTCCTGCCATATTCTGTTTGCTGGCATCACTAGGTACTAAAGACTTCACCTTTGAAGGGAGGCACATCAAAGAGCTTGTGAACATATTTTAAAACCACTCCTGTGGGAAAAGAGTGCCTATTCCTGTAATTCCAGTTGCAGTTCCAGATCTAGTGTTCAGTTGGGTCCCAATCATGTGAATCTGATTAGTTAGCTAGCCCTGGGTAAGGAGCCCTCCCCAAAGTTACCAGAACCACACTAAGCTTGTGGGAAAGTGGATTTACCCAAAGAAAGCCCAGGTGCTGTTACAGAGAGAAGGAGTGGATGTCGGGTAGTCAAATTGACCCCTATGTCTGATACATGCTATCTATTTCAAATCAGTTAGAAAAGTTTACAAGCAGAGCATAGCAAGAATTGGACATTTATTCAGACAGGTGAATGTGTATGTTTATTTTATGCCGTGCACTATGCTTTGTCCTGGGAAGACAAAGGCAATAAACGAGTGATGCCCTCCGAAGTTCTTCACCATCTGGGGGTAGGTCTCACCAGTGGCTCAGTGGGTATGGAGCAGTGGTGGGCGGTGGGTGGGTGGGGGACTGGTTTGAGTGGACTATGAAGGCCCAGTAGGAGTTACTGGTAGGTCAGCCTTGTGATGGGGGAACAGACGTTGGGTATAGGGTTTGGGAAGACATGATACTAGAGGTAGGCGATAGCCAGGTGGTGGAAATACCTGCAGGCAAACTCAGGTGGCTGAGCTTTGTTCTAAAGTTGTGAAGCGTCAGTCAGGAGTTTCAAGCAGGGGAATGACATGATCAGGAGATATGAGAAAGATGTCTCTTGCAGCATCAAGGAAGGTTTGAGAGGGCTACAGAAATCCAGGTGAGAAGTTATAAAAATACGATCTAAAGTAGCGGCCGTTGAAAGGAGGGGTTCAACTGAAGAGATACGTCAGAATCTACAGGGTTTGTGGTTGTTGCAAAATTTACTACGTACCTCACCCGAAATCAGTCTTTAGAAAAACCACAAACTTAGTGAGTTTTGTTCCCACTCTGACTTTGTAAAATCCTTCATGGAGCTTAGGTTGTCTGGATATAGTGTCCAAAAAGAAGAATGCTGATTCCTAAATGAATAACCAGGAAGCAGATATTGAGAGATCAAGTGGCATATCTCTAACTTTTTAAAAATTGGAGCAAATTTTTTAAGAAATCGGAGGTGGGGCATGGGAGAGAAGTGTGGTCTGTAGATGGAAAAGGTTGGCTCTGTGTTGGTAATTGTTGAAGCTGGGTCGTGGATGAATGGGACTGGTGGTCTCTACTTTCATGAATATTTAAACATTTATGTGACAACAGGTTTTTAAAAAATAAAGGTGAATAAGTAAACTGAAGTTAAGGCATATTTATAGGGTTGATCAAAAGTGATCAAGTAAGAATTATACTTTATCTTCTTAAGAGCTTCTGCTGTCCTTAATGTAAGGACAAGAAGAAACACTGATTTGTGGGGGAATCAAAGGAAATTGAATCTTCCTTAGAACTCAGGAAAAAAGCTTACTCCATGTTATTTTACAGACAAACCTGCAAAACTTGTTTTGTGTAACAGTTGCTTGTCTGAAATTCTGGTAGCCATTTCTCTGTAACTCCCTTTTAGGTGGTATGTGAGCTGCCCTCAATTACTCTGAAAGTTTTGCATCTTGTGGAGAGGAACTGTGTGCTGAGGTTCAGGTCCTAAGCACTGACCTGCCTGTGAAACACTTGCCTTTAACCGGGAACCATGCATGACCTTAAAATTTGTTCTCATTTGAAAGATGATTAAGGGCCTATTGTCTGTCTTGAGATTATTGTTTGGTGAAGAGAAGAAGTAGTTGTTCGGCTGTAAACGGCTGAACACTGTAGCTGTCATTGTCTGACTTCTGCTTTGCTCAGCCGAAAACCCAGTCTGCCCAGTTGTTTTCTGTGGGCGTCTCTCACATGCCTCTGGTTGAAGTGCTGTCAGAACACTTGGGCCACTGGGCCGGGACACAGGCCTCCTAATGTATAAGACATTCCTAAACCGTTTGTATATGTCACAGCTGGCTTTGGGGACGAGCATTTGAGCACTCACACTATAAGATCGGTTTGTGGGGCTTCCCTGGTGGCGCAGTGGTTGAGAGTCCGCCTGCCGATGCAGGTGACGCGGGTTCGTGCCCCGGTCTGGGAGGATCCCACATGCCGCAGAGCCTGCGTTTCCGGAGCCTGCGCTTCCGGAGCCTGTGCTCCGCAACAGAAGAGGCCACAACAGTGAGAGGCTCGCGTACCAGAAAAAAAAAAAAAAAAGATCGGTTTGTGATTACAGGTCATGAGGTCTGTGCATCCAGACAAGCTCTTGAATGAAGAACTTGATGGGCCTTATCTCACCTTCTTGTCAAGGAATGGCTCCCAAAAGCTCTCTCCCCCGTTTCACTGACACTTAGTTTAACTGACACTTACCAAGTGTCTGTCGTTTGTTTAGCACCAGGGAAGTCCTGCTGCCCTAAAATAGCTCTCGGTCAGAGGCTGTGGGAGGAGTATTATGGGTGCTTTGAAAGAAAAAGTTCGAGTTCTCAGGGGGAAGGTGGCCTTCCTGGTCCGCGGTGCTCACGTAGGCTTGATGGCCAAGCTACAGCCAAGGCTCGGAGCACTGAGAGGGCCTCCTGGCAGGAGGACCATCCTGAGGGAAGACTTGAAAATCCGGATCCCTGGGAATTCCCTGGTGGTACAGAGGTTAGGACTCTGTGCTTACATTGCTGAGGGTGCAAGTTCAGTCCCTGGTGGGGAACTAAGATGCCATAAGCCGCCTGGCACAGACAAAAAAAAAAAAAAGGAAAGAAAAGAAAACCAGGATCCCTTACTGGTCAAATCACAGCAAGGCCAAGTGGACAACGGCGATTTGCAGATAAAACACATGCCCAGTGGATACATGACAAGATGCAGTATGTTTTGTCCAATGTAATTTCTGTCCTCTAGAAAAGTAACCCCGCTGAGTGTGAACTAGGGGTGAGAGCTCCCCAGTGGAAAGAAAGAAATCTGCTCCACTCTCAGCTGCACCTTCAGAGTCACCCTGGACCATATCAGTACACAGTCCAAGAGTGGTAAACTGATCTTTTCATGGTTTAATCCAGTGACAAAATCCTTTCAGTTTCTATTACTAACTGGTGAAGCTAGATAGTAAAGTTAATCTATAATCAGAGTCTTTTCCTAAGTATTCCTTACATATTTTCTCCATTTAAAAAGCTCATCTGCACAACATTGTAAATCAACTACACTCCAATAAAAATTAAAAAAATAATAATAAAAAATTAAAAAGCTCATCTGCTGTTTCCTCCAAGCCTCTCCTCTGCCTGTTTAAATGTATTTTCTCTCTGTGTGTTTTCTAATTTGCAGGTACCTTTGATTAAAATAATGTCTACTTTGCGAAATTGTCACCCTAGTGAGATCAAGTAATACGAGAAGTAGCTATTCCTGTGTGAGTGGAGGAAGGTGTTCTCTGTCTGGGCAAATAGAAGTGGGCTACTCCTTCCGTATTCTGTCACAGAGCTGACTGTAGTACCAAGTTCTCAAAATTCTCAACTAAAACCAGAGTTAAGATTTTAAGGCATCCAGTTTAAACTGAACAAAAATTTTACTTATTTTAAACCAATTTTTAAAATACGCAAACTACCTTTCCAGTGGAAGTGCTTAATTTTCAAAGTCTGATCTCTTTGATTCGTTGTCCTAAAAGAATTCTGTAAAATTGAAAATTTAAAAATTGGGGGTGGTGGTGCATCTCTTATTAAAGTCCCCTGAAGTGATATTTTCTCCCCCCCCAAAAAAAAAGTTACCAAATTTTAGTTTAAAAAGGTTAAACCCCCTACTTTCATAATATCTGTAGAATTGTCAGTTATTTGTTGGGGCAATTTTCCCTTTTCCCTCTGCCCTTGTTAGAATCTTTTTTTTTTTTTTAAGATTTACTTTTATTTATTTTTAGCTGCATTGGGTCTTCGTTGCTACATGCGGGCTTTCTCTAGTTGTGGCGAGCGGCGGCTACTCTTTGTTGTGGTGCGCAGGCTTCTCAATGTGGTGGCTTCCCTTGTTGCGGAGCATGGGCTCTAGGTGTGTGGATTTCAGTAGCTGCAGCATGCAGACTCAGTATTTGTGGCTCGCGGGCTCTAGAGCGCAGGCTCAGTAGTTGTGGCGCATGGGGTTAGTTGCTCTGCGGCATGTGGGATTTTCCCGGACCAGGGATCGAACCCACGTGCCCTGCATTGGCAGGCAGATTCTTATGCACTGAGACACCAGCAAAGTCCCTGCCCTTGTTAGAATCTTTTTTTTTTTTAAACAGCATCATTGCTTATTTATTCTCAGTGTCTCACCTGTTAGAATCTTTATGCTTTCTTTATCCATCAAAAAAAGTTAGAGACATTTTTATTTTTGAATTTTCTGTTCTCTCTGTCTCAGTAAACTGTTCTCAGAGAAAGAGCTCTTGGAGAAAAAGGAGTTATTTCCTTTATGCAAATACTGCGTATTCCTGCCCCTCCAAATGTTAATTGTTACTGGGCTTTACTGTCCTTCCCCACCAGGCAGGAGGGCAGGTTTGGCCTTGAGCAGACACACCCGCAGGTGTGTGGCCCTTTGAAAAGCTGTACACAGGGATTGCATGTTTATCTCAAGCAGGTTATTCTTAGACTCATACCTTTTACCCTAATATGTATCATACTGATACATTTTCTTTCTCATCTCTCACATTTTTCTTCATTTCTTTTTTGTTTCGTTTTACTTGACATTTAAGTCAAAAAGTGCGCTGCATAGTCATCATTTCAGAAGCTCAGAAGTGGCAGGAGAAAATCCCAGTCAGTGACTGTCTGGAAATCCTGTAAACCAATTTCTGATCTCTGTCCTTAAGACCACGAGCTAGTTAGAAATGACAGAAAAGGACATTAGATGCAAATGAGGTAAAGATACAAGTCTTTTAACCTCAGAGTCTTTCCCTTTATTATCTTTTCTTCATTTGTTGTATCCTAACAGCTTTTGTTTTAAGTGAAAACTTCATTCCTTTTCAGTACCTGGGAAGTGTGTTCCTTTAATTTTCTGTATATGTGTACAAATGTGCATTGTGTTTCCCTTAAGATCTGCTGCCCTGATGTTCCCCAGGACCCCTGTTCTCCAGACTTCTCACATTGAGTTTAGCTAACACAGAAATATGCGTTTTTATGCCCAGGTTGGACTTCCAGAAGCCTGTCTTTCCAATGGGCCTGTTACTTAGAGCCCATAGGCCGGTGGCTATGGGTCTTTTCTGTGCTGGCCAACGAGGAACTAGTAAACACACCTGATTTCAGGGATGCGCTTTATTCTAGGTTATGGTTGCAGCTGCTTCATTGCTGTATTGGAGGCAAAAGACTTTTTAAGTTTCTCTTACTTCTTTATGTGGAATTTAACGACAGCAGCTTCAATTTGAAACAAAAAGGAAAAAAGCCTGGAGTTCACAGACTTAGTGATTCGGCTTAGGGATAACCCTTTGCGTCTGCTGGGGCCAGGTTGGCACCTTGAGCTGCCTGTGTGCCTTTGGTGTGAGCCTTCTGCCACAACACCTGGGCTCAGGATCAGGCGTGTCCTCAGTGTTGGCGGCGCTGGGGCCCCACCGTCGCCACAAGCACTCCCCTGCTGTCCGGGCGGTCCTGCTCCCGGGCCCTCTGTGACTTCGGGCACCTGCGTGGTACTGTACGTGTTCCCGGGTGTCACTGTACACGAGCAGCAAGGAACCACATGGACCTTTTCCCCACAGTAGGAAGGGAAGTGATTGCCGTGGGGGGTTTGCAGAAAGGCTGTAATTATTTTGAAATAGTGGCAGGTTGGGGGTTGGCTGTTCTTTTGGATGTCCTCGTAGAACTGCACTGTGGTTGATGTTCTGCCAAGAACAAGCAGAACAAAACAGAAACAGTTCCCACCTCTGGAGCAGAAGCTTCATGATCGGGCGGTTCTGAGGTGTCGCTGGGCCCTGGGGAAGCTCTGACCCCCCTCCCTTGCTCAAAGTTTGTTTGTTTGTTTGTTTTTGTGGTACGAGGGCCTCTCACTGTTGTGGCCTCTCCCATTGCGGAGCACAGGCTCCAGACGTGCGGGCTTAGCGGCCATGGCTCACAGGCCCAGCCGCTCCACGGCATGTGGGATCTTCCCAGACCGGGGCATGAACCCGTGTCCCCTGCATCGGCAGGTGGACTCTCAACCACTGCGCCACCAGGGAAGCCCTCAAAGTTTGTTTTTTAAAATTATTTTAAATTAATTTTTAAAATTTATTTATTTATTATTTATTTATTTTTGACTGCGTTGGGTCTTCGTTGCGCGCAGGCTTTCTCTAATTGCGGCGAGCAGGAGCTACTCTTTGTTGCGGTGTGCGAGCTTCTCGTTGCGGTCGCTTCTCTTGTTGCGGAGCACATGGGCTCAGTAGTTGTGGCTCGTGGGCTCTAGAGCACAGGCTCAGTAGTTGTGGTGCACAGGCTTAGTTGCTCCACTGCATGTGGGATCTTCCCGGACCAGGACTCGAACCCATGTCCCCTGCATTGGCAGGCGGATTCTCAACCACTGTGCCACCAGGGAAGCCCCGCAAGGGTTTTTATTATTATTTTTTAACTGTTTATTTGGAACTAATTATAGACTCACAAGATATTACCAAAAGCTTGAAGTGCTTTCCCCCGGGCCTGGTGGTGACGTCCCTGGGGCTAGTGCATTATCAGAGGTGGGAGCTAGATGTTGGCACAGTGCTGATCACTGCGCCGCAGACCTGCCCCATTCCTATTTCGCCAGTTCTCACACGGGCTCCCTTGTCTGTGTGTCTGATGATATGAGAGTCTATCACATGTGGACGTTTGTGCAGCCAGCAGCACAGTTGGCACGTGGACCGACCCACCTGACACGGGCCCATCCTCACTGCCCCTCCCCACCCGGCACTGCGGTCCCACCGCCTGCCCTTAGGGACCCGGCTGAGGGGGAGGATTCTCGAGGTGTCAAATAGAGAGGTTATCATCTCTCCCTCTGTCCAGCTCAGTTTGTTTTTAGGTGAATAAAGTTTTGTTACTTGAGTTGGTTATGCTGGGTATGCCCTCCCTACCCAGCTTTCTCTCCTGAAGAATAGAAACCTTTCCTGGAGAAGGATCACAGTATCTTTCACCTATCTGTTATGAAGTATCTTTAACTTGGAACTCTGTTAATGATTAAAAGGAAAAAAAAAGAAATTATTCAGAGTAATGCAAGTGAGCCAGGGATTTCTGCGGGAACAGTGAGTGAAGTCCTTGCTCTTAGAGGGATGACGGGAAGCAGCGCTTAGGACCAGTTCTGCTTCAACCTCCAGTCGGAAAACACCAGAGCTGGAGCGTCCCGAGCCGTCCCTGCGCTGGGACCCTCCGTCTGGAGGGCATTGTTGCCTTGCAGGAGCTGAAATGGCTGCTGTGGCTTCTGCCCTTTGGCCCTCGTCTTGCTGCCACCCTTCTGCATGAAGCCCGTCAAATATTCAAGGATGTTACAAAGCACAATTCAGTATTTCACTTTTTGTAATTTTTTATTACTGACCCCAGTATAAAAATAACGCTGTGAGGTCAGGCTTTGCCCGAGGTGAGGGCTGTGGCCATTGCTGTTGTTCACAGTGCAGTGTCCTGAGGCCTGGGGTCTGCGTGGCTCAACCCGCAGGACTGGGAAAGCCCAGGTGTGACATTTCCCCACTGCTTCTCTACGTTTGAGAGCTGTGTTTCTTTGGGGCCAGTTTGTGCTTGGTGTTGTCTCCAGACTTCTCCAGGGAGCTGGTGAGAGCGTGTAGTGGAGAGAAAGGGTCCCAGCCGAGGGGGCTGGGTTGCCCAGCCTGTCCTCGGAGGGTCCCCCTGAGAGAGCCTGGGGGCGGCAGGGCCTGGTGCCAGCGGCTGTGTCTGAACCAGACTGCCCCCACGGCCATGGGCCCGATGGAGCCTCAGCCACCTTGCATCCCTGGCGTCCACCCGTTTTCTGAGTTTGACTCTCTGGTCTCCCCATTCATTCTGGACACTGTCTAATCTCTTTCCAACAAATTCTCTTTCTGCCTACACTAGCTAAAGTGTTTTTGGCAAACAGGAACCTTGACTGGTGTAGAGAGGTTGGGTAGATGCCCGGGTGCCTCGGATGGGAGGGGGTCTCTGCCCGGGTGCCTCGGATGGGAGGGGGTCTCCAGTCCCAGCCCCTGCTCTAGACTACACCGCCACCTGTGGTGACTTAGATTAGATAGGGAATCATTCCTAAATTGTGACCTCCCTTTTAAACAAGTATCCCCACTGCCAAGAAAAACAAAAGCCAGACTGGCTTTGGGTCACATTTGGTTAGAAGAACCAGAAAAGGCTTCATAAATAAGATGGCATTTTCCATGGGCCTTGAGGAGTGGGTAGGGTTTGAAAGGAAAGGATGTTTTAGGTGGACTTAGACACAGGGAAGTGTTAGGATTAGGCTTTTCAGGGACACCGGAGGGTCTGCCACATGGAGGGTCTGCCACATGGGGGCCACAGCTGTGGGGGTAGCGGGTGACAACCTCCCAAACACAGTTTTTTAATTTATGCTCTTTGGACACTTGAAGGGCTTACATGTAGGTAAAGGGATTAGATATTATTCCAAAGCACAGAATCTGGATCAGGGGACAGTTACAGGAGAGCAGATTTTAGTTCAGAATATGGCAAATTCCTAGTAACCAGGACTGTGCAGCGTGTAGGGCTTGGCTCCATATTCCAGGAGTGGAGGTGTCCCCAGAAGGGACAGGAAAAGGCCAAGAAAGCAGTGTTCCCACTTCATTCATGTGCCACTCAGGATTGTGCCATACTCACAACATAACTACACAGTTATTTTTATTTAGTACTTTTCTTTAATCAACTCACTTTTTCTAGTTAAATACACTTTAAGAGAAAACACCAGAGAGGCCAGGGATACAGAGCTGGAGGAGGGAGCCATGTCCAGAGTCCCCATGGCCTGGGCTGTAGCTCTCCCACCCCGGATTCTCACAGCTGTGCTGCTGCCCCAGAAACCAAAAACCAAAATAATGGCTGAACATATCCACCACTTGGCAAAAGATGTAAACCTACAGGTTCAGGAAGCTGAGCAAACCTTTAGCGGGATAAACCCAAAGAAACCCATGGCAAGACACATTGTAATTAAACTTCTGAAAACTAAAGACAAAGAAAAAAATTTGGAAGCAGCAAGAGAGATTGACATCTTAGTTATGGGGAGAAACAATTCAAAGGACAGCAGATTTCTCACTGGAAACCGTGAAGGCCAGAAAGAAGTGGCATCATGTTTTTCAAGGGCTGAAAGAAAAGAACCTATCAAATGTCAAGCACTGAATTCTATATCTGGGAATTATTCACCAGGAATGATGGAGAAATAAAGACATTGTCATGTGAAGGAAAATAAATTGGTTGCCAGCAAACCTGCTCTAAGAGAATGACTGAAGGAGGTTCTTGAAATGTAAAGGAAATGTTAAGAGAAGCATTCTTGGAACATTAGGAAGAAAGAAAGAACAACAGAAAAAGCAAAAATATGAGTAAATATAATAGACTTTCATTCTCTTGAGTCTTCTAAATTATGTTTCATGAATGAAGCAAAAATATAACACTGATGTGTAGATGTATGTAGAGGAGATATTTAACACAATTCTATTATACACAGACTGGTAAAGGCTTAAAGCAGGGACGTGAGGTCTCTACACTTCACTTGAACTAGGAAAACGCTGACAGCAGGAGACTGTGTTAAGTTAGGTGTGTCTAATAATGTCCAGATCAACCACTAAAAATCTTCAGCGAAACACGCTAAAGCACCTAGATAAATAAAACTAGAATTGTAAATAATATTTCCCTTATTCATAAAGTAATCCACAGGAAGTCAGGAAGAACAAATGAGAAACAAAAAACAGAGAACAAACAACAAAAGGCAGAATAAAGGCCTAATATATGGATAATTTCCTTAAAAGTAAGTGGTCTGAAAATACAGATTTGCAGAGTGGATTTGGAAAAAAAAAAAAAAAAAAAGATCCAGGGACTTGCCTGTCAGTCCAGTGGTTAGGACTCAGTGCTTTCAGTGCCGTGGCCCAGGTTCGATCCCTGGTCAGGGAACTAAGATCCTGCAAGCCGTGTGGCACTGCCAAAAGAAAAAAAAAAGATCCCTGTGCTGTCTAAAAAAAACCTACTTCAAATATATGATATAGGTAGATTGAAAATAAAAGCATGGAAAAAGATATACCATGCAAACATTAAGAGACGATAAGGAGAGCTATTAATGTCAGATAAGACTTTAGAGCGAGAATTACTTGGGGACGGGGGGGCATTGTGCAATGATAAAAAGGCTGAGCCACACAGAAAATACAGCAATCCTACATACGTGAGCAACAAACCACAAAGCTGCCATTTCTTTAAAAACTGAGTTGGCTGTCTGTATCCCCTGTTCCCCATCCGTGAATTCAACCAGCTGCAGATTGGAAGTATTCCAGGCGGAAAAATCCAGAAAGTTCCAAAAAGTGAAACTTGAGTTCAATGCACACTGGCAACTGTCTACATAGCATTTACAGTGTACTGGGTATTATAGGTTATCTAGAGATGATTTAAGGTGTATGGCGAGGGGTGTGTGTGTAGGGTTATGTGCATCCCATTTGATGTAAGGGACTTGAGCATCTGTGGATACTGAGGGACGACTACTCAGCAATACAAGGAATCAACTGTATTCATACAGCAGCAACACAGAGGGACCTCAAGGGCATTGTGTTGAGTGAAAAAAGCCAATTTCAAAGTTCACATACTATGTTATTGCATTTCCATAACACTCCCCAAATGACAAAATTTTAGAAATGAAGAACGGGTTGGTGGTTGCCAGGGGAGAGGGATGGTGGGTGTGGCTCTTTATGGTGATGGAATATAGTTCTGTATCTTGATATACATGAATCTACACAGGGAACGCCATGGCATAGAACTACGACGTCGTTCTCCTGGTTTTGATACGGTTCTGCAGTTGTGTTGTAACCGCTGGGGAAGGCTGAGACGGGGCTTCTCGGTATGATCTTCGCAACTTCCTATAAAGCAGTAATTTCAAAATAAACAGTTAAGGAAAGAACCTTTATCAGTTACCGGAAGTCTAAGACCACTGTCACCATAAACGGAAAGACATCCGTGAAAAAATACAGAGATAACTAGAAATAAAAATATTCACCTGGCACCACCTAAATTGTCTTGTGTGCTGCCAGTGGTGTAGGACCCAGGCTTTGTGAAGCCCCCTTACGGAGGAGTGGGAGGTCATGGGACTTCACTGGAGGACTTGGGACCCTTCAGTGCAAAGAAACTGTGTTCCTTAGTGAAGCTCAGGTTCTCAGGATCTCAAATATAGACCCTCAACTCCTTGGGCAGCTCCAGGCTTGAAACACTTCATTTAACAGGAAAAGAGGGCGCTGGTGAGATGCCTGAGGTCTCTGTGTCTGGAGAAGAGAAGGAGCAGCACAGGGAGAGGGTGGTGACAACGATGGAGGGAGTCGCCCCCCTGCACCCCCGCCGCACACTGAGCCCCCAGCTTTACATGCACTACCCAAACCTTCCCAACAACCTAATAGGAAAAAGAAACTGAGGAAAGCCACAATCCAGAGGCAGAGCTCACTACCAAACCCAGCTTCAAAATCTGCTCTTTCTCGCCATCCTGTACCCTTACGTACATGCATTTAGGGTTCTTTTATTTTGGTGCTAATCTCTCTCTCTCTTTCTCTTTTTTAACCACCAAAGCATTTTTATTTTTGTCACTGACAACGTACACAACAGTGGAATTGTACTATTACTTTGCTTGACTTCCTTAAATATTACTTAAGTAGGCATGTACGTTTAAGAAAAGTAATACCTTGAAGTATTCTGTAAACATAACCCCTCTCAATATGTTTTCCTGCTTTGTTTCATACATAAATAGCATTTTACAAAGTTATGAATAAAACTCTGAACTCTTCTGGCCTAAAAGTGTGTGTAGATTCTGGAGCTTGACAAGATGTTCTCTTTATGATTTTATAGCTAACATACACTATTTTTAAAAATTGAAGTATAGTTGATTTATAATGTGTTAATTTCTGCTGTACAGCAAAGTGATTCAGTTATACATATATATATGTATATGCCTTTTTAAATATTATTTTCCATTATGGTTTATTATAAGATATTGACTATAGTTCTGTGTGCTATACAGTGAGACTTTGTTGTTTATCCAGTCTATATATAAAAGCTTACATGTGCTGACCCCAAACTCCCAATCCATCCCTCCTCCAACCCCCTCCCCCTTGATAATCACCAGTCTTCCTCTGTGATTCTGTTTCTGTTTCATAGATAGGTTCATTTGCGGCATATTTTAGATTCCACATATAAGTGATATCATATGGTATTTGTCCTCTCTTTCTGACTTCACTTAGTATGATAATCTGTAGTTGCATCCATGTTGCTGCAAATGGCATCATTTCATTCTTTTTTATGGCCGAGTGGTATTCCAGTATATATATGTACTGCATTTTCTTTATCCATTCATCTGTCAATGGACATTTAGGTTGTTTCCATGTCTTGGCTATTGTAAATAGCATTGCTGTGAACATTGGGGTGCATGTATCTTTTTTTTTTTTTTTGGCCTCACCGCACAGCTGGCAGGATCTTAGTTCCCCAACCAGGGATTGAACCCAGGCCACCGCAGTGAAAGCGCTGAGTCCTAACCACTGGACCATCAGGGAATTCCCTGTATCTTTTTTTTCTTTAATAAATTTATTTTATTTATTTTATTTTTGGCTGCGTTGGGTCTTCGTTGCTGCATGTGGGCCTTGTCTAGTTGCAGCAAGTGGGGGCTACTCTTCGTTGCGGTGTGCAGGCTTCTCATTGCGGTGGCTTCTCTTGTTGTGGAGCCTGGGCTCTAGGCGCATGGGCTTCAGTATTGTGGCCTATGGGCTCAGTAGTTGTGGTTCGCGGGCTGTAGAGCGCAGGCTCAGTCGTTGTGGCACACGGGCTTAGTTGTTCCACGGCATGTGGGATCTTCCCGGACCAGGACTCGAACCTGTGTCCCCTGCATTGACAGGTGGATTCTTAACCACTGTGCCACCAGGGAAGCCCCATTCCCTGTATCTTTTTGAATTATAGTTTTGTCTGGGTATATACCCAGGAGTGGGATTGCTGGATCATACGGTAATTCTGTTTTAGTCTTCTGAGGAACCTCCACACTGTTTTCCACAGTGGCTGTAATGTGTGCTATTTGCAGTGTTTATCATGGGTCAAATGACTTATCATCACAAGTTACTGCACGAGTTCCGCCAACGACAGACCTTCCAGTTCACTTAGTAAAGATGCCATGTGTTAAAAAGTCAAAATGGGGACTTCCTTGGTGGTCCAGTGGTTAAGACTCCGTGCTCCCAATGCAGGGGGCGTGGGTTCAATCCTTGGTCAGGGAACTAGATCCCGCATGCCGCAATTAAAAGATTCCCGCATGCCACAGATAAAGATCCTGCATGCTGCAATGAAGAGCCTGCACAGCCAAATAAATAAATAAATAGATAAATATATATATATTTTAAAGTCAAACTGGCCAAGAGACATCATTATTATTTATTTTATTTATTTATTTTTCTGGCTGCACCACATGGCGTGTGGAACTTCCCCAACCAGGGATCGAACCCAGGCCCCCTGCATTGGGAGCGTGGAGTCTTACCCACTGGACCACCAGGGAAGTCCTCCCATGAAATTCTGTTACAGGAACAGAATCAATACGCTCCTAAATTTTCCAAATTTTATTTTGAACCACCACTTTGATTAGTTAAAACTTCCAGAATAAAAATAATGACACACAAAAATGATCTTAGAAAGGCACACTTACCATTCCTGGCACAGAACATTTGATTTTTAGTTTTTGAATGACTGGAAGTCATTATTCCTTAAGAAAATATTAACGTATTTGTTGAAAGTGATTTATTAGGTAAGTGAAAATGAATCTTGCACATTGGCTGTTTCATTTTATATAATGAGTAATTTTTTAGGTCTTCACTTATAGGGTGTAAAACTTAGAAAAACATTCTCAAACTAATATGCTCATGAGAATTAAATGATTCGAGCTACAAATAAATACTAAGCTAAGATTGAGGTGGCGATCCCATTGGCGATTTTATTTTATTATTTTTGTAAATTTATTTATGGCTGCATTGGGTCTTTGTTGCTGCGCGCAGACTTTCTCTAGTTGCGGCAAGCTGGGGCTATTCTTTGTTGCAGTGTGCCAGCTTCTCATTGCGGTGGCTTCTCTTGTTGTGGAGCACAGGCTCTAGGCGCATGGGCTTCAGTAGTTGTGGCACACGGGCTCAGTAGTTGCGGTTCGTGGGCTCTAGAACACAGCCTCAGTAGTCGTGACACACAGGCTTACTTGCTCCGTGGCATGTGGGATCTTCCCAGACCAGGGCTCAAACCTGTGTCCCCTGCATTGGCAGGCGGATTCTTAACTGCTGCACTACCAGGGAAGTCCCCTCATGGGCGATTTTAAACGAGTTTCTCACAAATTCTTTTTGATCTCAGATCAGTTTATGACCTCAACAGATGTCTTAGTGGCTCATTCACAGTTTTAGAAGCCAACGTCTGCTGGTTAAAAAGGTGGTTCCTTCAGGGATGTTTATAGCAACATGGCCCTGGACCAGGTCAGCCCACGGGGTGCTGGTCTCACGGGGCTGCCTTGGCCCCTGCAGAGGGGGCTGGCCTCCTGAAGCCTCTGTCCGTCCACCATCCGGTCTGTGATGGGTCTTATTTTGTCCTCCCCTGCATGCGGGCTTGGCCAGACCGTAGGTGCTGACCTGACTCCCCAGCTGTGTTGCTAAGGACCGTTTGGAGAGAGTTTCCCTTTCTGCTTCTACATCCAGATGGGTGGTAGCGTGGGGAGGGGGTTCTCTCTGCCCTCACTGGGGGACCAATAGCATTCCTGTGTTCCCTCCATGATGCACCATTGGTCTGACTTAACAAGGAAACCTGTGTAGCAGGGACTAGAGAATAGTTTGGGCTCATATTTCCTTTAATTTTCAGAGGTCAGGTTTATAACTCGATTATTCTACTCACATTTTAAAACACACTTTATGGTTTTCAGTGCACAGAATATTTCTGGAGGGAGCCGTAAGAAACTAGTACCACGCTTCTCCTCTTGAGCCTGGGGGCTACAAGAGGAAGGGCAGTTATGCTTTTATATCTTTCACACGTTGTATCACATAAATTTATTGCTGACTTAAAAAAAAAACCCAAACTACATCAGTAACTGTTTTGCACTGTCCTTGTTTCTTCCAAACTACATCAGTAACCGTTTTGCACTGTCCTTGTTTCTTAGCTTAGGGAGTGAAAGACTGACTAGGAAAAGGAGTGGTTTAACTTACTGGCTTGGGGTCATCGGCATTGGGGTTTACTTTACTAAGCTTGCCGAGAACTCCAAGGACAAGAACCCCCAGGCAGCTGGATGGAAGGAAGGTGCTCTTCCTCCCTTTTATTTGCTTTCCTCCAGGCTGGCAATGGGGAGGTGGCGTCTCCATGGCAGGGCAGGAGGCAGGAAGAATCTAGCCATGTGGTGGTGAGAGTGGGGTGACCACAGCAAAAGGGCAGACTCTTGGGCCAGTGCTTTTTCCCAGGTGGCTGGGAGTCGCCTTCTGCCGGGCCCCACCCAGACAGGCTGATTTGATCGGGTGGTGAATGTGCCCAAGGTGAGGATCATGGCTCGGGAGGGACCTCTGTGCTCACCCCACTGCGTTCACAGACTGCCTGGTTGCATTTCACCAGCGCTTTGCAATCCCCACATGCGCCTGCGTTTGTGAAAGCGGATTCCCTGTGCAGACCTGGTCTCCAGGTGTGCCAGCCGCAAACGAGGTCTGGGAAACAGGGTTGTAAGTGGGACGTGAGTGGTTGTCATTTTGAGCAGGTGCCCTCGTGCTTGCACAGCCGTGGTTCAGAGAGCTTGAGTTTCTAGCCCAACATTCTAAAGCTCTTACAAAAGAGAACTTTATAGATAGAGCTTTTAAAATCAGTAATTTTAGCATTCTGGTCTCTCATTCAGTTTTCTTTGCTTTGCTAAAAGAATCTACGCATGTTAAATATTTCACACTCCCCTCGCTGGGACCACAGAGGCTGGATGCGCCAGGTAGATCCAGGCTCTGCTGCCGGCTCTTTCCCGTCCCTCCCAGACGGGCCCCCACCTCCCGCCCCACGGGTAAGATGCTTGGGCTTGAGGAGGCCCCTGGTCATGAGTCCTTGTTTGATTTCCTGTGTCCAGCTCATTACCTCGACAGGCTCACCTTTTCTGACTGCAGGATGTTAAAACTCATGTCTCAGCACTAGGGGGAGGCACAGAGATTTGTTTGGTTTTCTTTTTAAATTGTAACATACACACAACATGAACTTTACCATTACTGACATTTAGTACACGCGTTGGGTTTTGCAGCCATTGTTACCATCCCAGAAGGAAGGCTCACCTATTAGCACTCCCCCCAGCCCCTGGCACCCACTTATCTACGTTCTGCCTCCAGGGATCTGCCTGTTCTGGACATTTCGTATAAATGGAGTCGTACGATACGTGACCTTCTGTGTCTGTATAATCTCACCAAGCGTCACGTTTTTGAGGTTTGTCCATGCTATCGCCTGTGTCAGAGCTTCACTCCTTTTCATGGCTGTGTAATAGTCCACAGTGTGGGCAGACCCCATTCTGTTTATCCATCACCTGTTGATGGATAGTGGGGTTATTCAGAACAGTGAAGCTCAGAGCATTTGTGTAAGTCCCTGTTCTCGGGTCTCCTGGAAAAACACCTAGGAGTGGAGCTGCTGGGTCAGACAGTTGCCCCGTATTTGATCGTCTGAGGAACCGCCAGGCCGTTTCCACAGCGGCTGCGTGCTTCCTCCTCACGGCTGTGCACGACTGTGTTTCCCAGGGTCTCTACCTCCTCACCCACCCCTGCCATTTTACATTTTATTACCAAAGCTGCTCTAGTGGCTGTGTACACAGGCTTTTAAGTGAATTATTTTTATTAAATAATAGAGAAAAACAGTTAAAGTCAGAAGGTAAAACGTTTATAGAGAAAACCAGCACTCTGTTGTCTCTTCCTGCCTCCCTAACCCACCCCTTCCCAGAGGGAGCCCTTCCCGCTGTCCTGGTTTTAACCACTGGCACAGCCTCCCTCTCATGTAGATGAGGCTTATAACCCACTCAGACCCTTTGATCCCTTGCACCCTCTCAATATAATTTGTGTTAGTTAGGACACTGGTTTGGCTGTTTAAAAAGGACCAAAATAACAAATACCTTGCCTTACGCCAGGCAGAAGTTTGTTTCTTTCTCGCACGATGAAGAGCACAAAGCTTGGTGATGAAGGTTTCCAGCCGTCAGGCCCACTCTGTCTGTGGTTCAACTTCAGAAGTGTTTTCCGTCTTATTTTCCGAGGTGGCCGCCCTGGGTTTCCTCCCCGACACGCCCAGTGCTGCCAGCAGGAGGGGCAGGAAGGAGGGAGGTCGTCCCGCATCCCCCCCCCACCCCCCCAGCCCCGGCGTGACTTTATCTTGTTACCAATAATAATTAGCTGGAGTGAGTGCTCACTGTGTCAGATGCTGTTATAAGCGCTTCTGTGCATTTACTGCTTTAACCCTCAGAGTCTTGTAAACACTGTTGTTTTCCTTTCACAGGGAAGGACACAGGTGCGGTCAGACCTTGCAGCTCGCTGGGGTCACCTGGTGAGTAAGTACAGCCCCCTCCCTGGGGGGCTGATCCCGACTCGGGTTGGGAGGCCGGTCAGAGGTGCCTCAGTTAATAGTTAATGTTTAATGCATGCTCTGCCGTAGTCTAGCCCGGCTGGCCTGCCCGGGTCAGCAGGCAGGAGCTGTAGAGCGTAGAGGGAAACCCGTCCTGCGTGCTGCCTCTGTGCGCCCACTGCCCTTCTGAGTTTGAGGCCTTCTCCAGTGGAGTCTGTGACACCCCTTCTTGGGCTGATGGGCCGCGGTCACAGCCGCCCCTGGGGCTCCTGACCACCTCTCCTGTGTCGCCACCACAGTGGCCAAGAGGTGAGCTTGGGGGTGTGCACACGATGACGGACAGCAAGGACTTAGAAGCCGAGATCCACCCCCTGAAGAACGAGAACAGGAAGGTGCAGGAACATCTGGGAAACCCAGCGGGAAAGGAAACCAGCGTGAAGCCGCCCCCGCAGTCCCGCCTCTCCCGGTGCCGGACGGTGGCCTTTTTTCTTTCGCTGTTTGTCTGCCTTTTCGTGGTGTTCGTGGTTTCCTTCATCATCCCATGTCCAGACCGGCTGGCGTCACAGGGGGTGTGGAGGATCGATTACAAGGCAGCAGGTGCGGGCGGCTTGTGGGGCAGGGGCGCTGAGTATCCCCGGGTCCCCTGGAGTCTGGGGGCCGGGGGCCGCCTCTCATGGAAACAGGAGCATCCTCAGGAAGGACGGGCGGGGGGTCAGGAAAGGAAAGTGGCCCATTTGGTTACTTTTCTGAATTAAAAAAACATAGTAAAACAGAGCAACTGGCAGAATAGATGTAGCGAAGACTGATCTAAATGTGAAAACCAGGCAGGAGATTTGTGGCTGGGTCTCCCTGACGTGCTCCAGCCGAGTTTCCAGTCTGCCCCACCGCAGTTGAGCACACTTGATTTCTCTCTTGTAAAATCTTGGCCTTATGGAAGCTGCTGAGTCAGCTTTCCTCTGGGCACTTCCCTGCCTGTTGGGAGTTGTGCCCGTATCAGCGGGCGTGGGTGCTGACAGCCTCGCAATGTTTCTTTGCACAGACTTGAAGCCCTCTCTGGTGGAATAAGGGGAATTTCTTGTTTAAGCCCCACTGACGGTCAATTTTGTTCAGAATTTGGTGCCTAATTTTGAGAGGGTGAAGTAATACATGTTTGTGTTTATTTTTGGCAGCTTAATTGAGATATAATTTATTATCATAATATTCACTTGCTTTGAGTATACGATTCGATGATTCTTAGTCAGTTTAAGACTTGAGCACTGGGACTTCCCTGGTGGTCCAGTTGTAAAGAATCTGCCTTACAATGCAGGGGACGCGGGTTCAATCCCTGATCAGGGAACTAAGATCCCACATGCCGCGGGACAACTAAGCCCACGAGCCACAGCTACTGAGAGCCCACGTGCCGCAACTAAGACCCGACGCAGCCAAAAATAAATAAATAAATTAATTAAAGAACTATTATTTAAAAAAATAATAAAATAAAATAAACTTGTTTTTAAAAAAAAGAGACTTGAGCACCTGTGCAGCTGTCGCCACAATCCAGTGTTTAGCACATCCATCATCTCTACACGATTCCTTGCCCGCAGGCCCCAGCCCCGACTCCAGCCCTGGAGCTGCCAGTGGGCTTCCCATCTCTATACACTTGCTGTTCCTGGACGTTTCATGTAAATGAAATCATGTAAGATGCATCTTTGGCCTCTCTCACTTACATGAGTTCATCCATGTGGTAGTGTGTTCCTTTGTGTGGACAGACCAGAGTATTCATCCATTGACCAGTTGGTGAATGTTTGCATCGTTTTCAGTTTTTGACTGTTAATGAGTAACACTGCTGTGAATATTTGTGTACAAATCTTTGTGTGGACATATGTCTTATTTCTCTTGGGTAGGTTGCCAGGAGCAGAACTCTTGAACCTCGTGGTAAGTTTGTGTTTGACTCCTGTCACTGCCAGACCTTCCCCAGAAGCTGCACCGTTTCATTTCCCCACTGGCTGTGTGGGAGAGGATTCTGGCTTCTCCACATCCTAGCCAACACTTGTCATTATCTTTTTTTTTAATTAATTAATTTGTTTGTTTGTTTTTGGCTGCATTGGGTCTTTGTTGCTGCACAAGGGCTTTCTCTAGTTGCAGTGAGCGAGGGCCACTCCTCGCCGCAGTCACAGGCTTCTCATTGCGGTGGCTTCTCTTGTTGTAGAGCACGGGCTCCAGGCGTGCAGGTTTCAGTAGTTGTGGTGCACGGGCCCAGCTGCTCCGCGGCATGTGGGATCCTCCCGGACCAGGGCTTGAACCCATGTCCCCTGCATTGGCAGGTGGATTCTTAACCACTGCACCATCAGGGAAATCTCTTGTCTTTTTTAGTGTAGCCTTCCTAGTGGGTGTGAAGTGGTACCTAACTGCGTTTCTAGTCTGCGTTTCCCTGGTGACTAATGATGTTCACGTGGGTTATTAGCCATTCTTACGTCATCTTTGGTAATTGTCTATTCAAATCTTCCGCTCACTTAAAAATATAATTGTTTTATTATTGAGTTATAAAAGTTCTTTTAACACAACATTGTAAATCAACTGTATGTCAATAAAAAAATTTTAAGTTCTTTATGTGTTCCAGGTACAAGTCTTTCATCACATATGTGATTTGTGAATATTTGTGACCCATCTGGGGCTTGTCTTTTTATTTAGTGTTTAGCATGGGTTGTGCTTTTGGTGTCTAAGAACTCTCTGCCTAATGTGAGGTCATGAAGATTTTCTCCTGTTTTTTCTTTGAGAAGCTTTAGAGTTCTCACTCTGCCGTTTAGGTCTGTGATCCATTTCGAGGTGGTTTTTTGTGTAGAGTGTTTGGTGGAAGCAAGTGGCAGGATTTCTAGAAATGGTCACACATGCCTCCCTCCCAGCAGGACCGTCTCAGAGGCATGAGGGCACTTCCCTGCTCTCGGCACTGATGCTGCAGAGCTCCCGTGAGTCTGGGGGTGGGAGGGGTGCATGTCGACAGTGTCGGGAACGTGGTCCTTCCCCCACTGAGTGGCCTGGCGCCTTTGCTGAAACGCATTCAACCATCAGTTGTGTTCTGTCCTTCTGCGTCCTTACACCAGTGCCGCATCGTCTTGATTTCCACAGCTCCACAGACGGAAGTCTTCCAACTCTATTCCTTTATTTCTCCTCAACATTGTTTTGGCTCTTTGGGTCCTTGGCATTTTTATAAAATTTTAGGAGCAGCTTGTCAATTTCTGTAAAAAAGGCTTCTTGGGTTTTAACAGAAATTGTGTAGAATCTATAAATTAGTTTGGGTAGAGTTGCATCATGACAGTATCCAACCTTGCATTCCCCGTGTAGGGAGTTTTACAGTGTTTTACAGTGTTCAGTGGGCAAGTCCTGCACTTCTTTTGTTAAATTTATTCCAAAATGTTCTTTTTTTTATAAGTACTTTTATCTAAGCATATTTTTTAATTTTATTGAAGTATAGTTGATTTACAGTGTTGTGTTAATTTCTGCTTTGCAGCAAAATGAGTCAGTTGTACGTATATATATTCTTTTTCATATTCTTTCCATTATGGTTTATCCCAGGATATTGAATATAGTTCCCTGTACTATGCAGTAGGACCTTGTTGTTTATCCATCCTATACATAATAGTTTGTGTCTGCTAATCCCAAACTCCCAATCCACCCCTCCCCCACCACTGAATATTCTCTTTGATGCTCTTGTGATAGGAATTGTTGTGTGAATTTAATTTTCAAGTTCCCTTTGGTAGTTTATAGAAACACTGCTGGTTATTATATGGACCTTTTAAATTGTGGCCTTGAACTCATTAACTAGACTAGTAGGGGTGTATGTGTGTATTTAGAATTTCCTACCTACAGAATCATGCAATATGCAAAAAAAACGAGAGAGAGACGGTTTTACTTCTTCCTTCCCTTTTTTTTCTTTTTCTTGCCTGATTTCATTGCTCGAATCTCCAGTACAATGTCGAACAGATGAGGTGAGAGCAGGTATCTTCCTCCCAATCTTGGGAATAAAACATTACATGTTTCAGCAGTAGGTGTGCTAATAGCTGTAGGCTTTTTGTAGATGCCCTTTATCTGTTTGGGTTTTTATAATGAAAAGGTGTTGGGTTTTGTCAAATGCTTTTTCTCTGTCAGACAACTGTGTGGTTTTTGTACTTTATTCTGTGAACCTGGCATATCACCTTGATTTTCAGATGTTAAATCAACCTTGCGTTCCTGAGGTATAACCCACTAGATCATGTTGTACCATCACTTCTTCAGGTTGCTGGGTCCAGTTTGCTAGTTTGTGTCTGTATTAGTGAGGGATATTGAACATAGCTTTCCCTCCCTCCCTTTCTTCCCTTTCTTTCTTTCCTTCTTTCTTTTTTTAGATTATTAGCCCCATTTTATTTTATTTTTTTGGCCATGCCACACGGCTTGTGGGATCTTAGTTCCATGACCAGGGATCGAACCCATGCCCCCTGCAGTAGAAGTATGGAGTTCTAACCTCTGGGCCTTCAGTGAATTCCCAAACACAGCTTTCTTTTCTGGTGATGGCTTTGTCCTCATAGACGTGGAGAGAGCAAGGGCCCTCTCTCGTCTCTCCTGATGGTGGGTGAAGCCTTCAGACTGCCCGGAATATGTGGGGTCTTATCAGAACCAACTAGGGTGTCTCACTTTCTGGCCCATCTCCCTATGTGTATCTCACCCTGGAGCTGGCTCCAAAGTTGGCCTCCCCTTGGTCTGCCCCGGAGATCACTCCTGTTTTCAGCCCCCCTGGCAGGAAGCTGCTGCTTTCTAATCTCACCCAGTGTGGTACCTGGCTGATGGAGGGTGAGCATGGGAGCAGCCCAAGGTGAAAGGCCCCAGATGTCCTCTGTTCCAACCCACGGCTCAATAGTGTTTCTTAAATCAGTGCTTCTCGATTTAAGGTGTGCCTTCAGTCTGGTTCCAGTGTCCTGAAATGGGTGCTTTTGACAACTTTGCCTCATTTTACTGTTATTTTTGGAGGAGAGGATTTGTTTGCCAAGCTCTTCACTCCATGATTCTGGAAGTCTTGTGTCTGGTATTCAGTTTTATTTTTAATTATGGTAAAATACACATCACCCAAAAATCGCCATTTTAAAGTGAACAAATAAGTGGCATTCAGACATTCACAACGCTGCCCTGACCATCATCACTCTTTTCAAAACCTTTATCATCTCAAACAGATATTCTGTGCCCAACACACAGCAGCTCCCATCCTGCCCTCCTGTCCACCCTCAGGTAACCTCTGTTCCACTTTAGTCTCTAGAATATGCCTGTTCTAAGTACCTCATATAACTGGAATTGTCTGTCTTTTTGTGACTGGCTAATTTCACTGAGCATAATGTCCTCGAGGTTCATCCATGTTGTAGCGTGTTGCAGAACTTCGTTTCTTTTTATGGGTGAATAATACTCCATTGTATGGATGGATCACATTTTGTTTATCCATTCTTCTATCCATGGACACTTGGGTTATTTTCACCTTTTGGCTGTTGTAAATAATGCTTCTTTGAACATTCATGTACAAGTAACTGTCTGAGTCCCTGCTTTCATAATTTTATTTTTATTTTTGGCTGCATTGGGTCTTCGTTGCTGTGCACTGGTTTTCTCTAGTTGCTGTGAGTGGTGGCTGCTTTTCGTTGCGGTGCGTGGGCTTCTCATTGCGGTGGCTTCTCTTGTTGTAGAGCACCGGTTCTAGGGGCGCGGGCTTCAGTAGTTGCAGCACATGGGCTCAGTAGTTGCGGCACGCAGGCCCCAGAGCATTTGGGTTTCGGTAGTTGCATCACGTGGGCTCAGTACTTGTGGCGCACAGGCTGTAGGGCACACGGGCTCAGTAGTTGTGGCACACAGGCTTAGTTGCTCCGAGGCATGTGGGATCTTCCCAGACCAGGGATTGAACTCGTGTCCCCTGCATTGGCATGCGGATTCTTAACTACTGCGCCACCAGGGAGGTCCCCTCATGGTTGTGGTCTGCATTTCCCTTATTACTAGTGATGTTGAGCATCTTTTCATGTGTTTATGGACTATTTGTATATCTTCTTAGGAGAAACATCTATTCAAGTCTTTTGCCCATTTTTGAATTGGGTTGTTTGTTTTTGTTGTTGGGTTGTAGGAGTTCTTTGTATGTTCTGGATATTAATCCCTTATCAGAGGTATGGTTTGCAAATATCTTCTCCCCTTCTGTGGTCTGTCTTTTCACTCCCTCGATGGTGTCCTTTGATGAAGTACAATTTACTTATTTTTTTCTTTTCCTGCCTGTGCTTTTGGTGTCATATCCAAGAAATCATTGCCAAAACCAACCCCTATGTTTTCTTCTAAGAGTTTTACAGTTTCAGCTGTTAAGTTTAGGTCTTTGATCCATTTTGAATTCATTTTTGTATATGGAGTGAGGTAAGGGCCTCATTTTGTTCCTTTGGTGTTTGATTTTAAAGCATGTAGTTTATCATTTGAGTCCTTGAATGAAGGAAGAGGTAGCCCCTGTGAGTGTGGACATGTGGACTCCAGACCCCAGTCTGATTGGGGAGGGACTTGGCCCTGAGCAGAAGGTGTGCAGAACGTCCATTTGTGATGCCCAGGTGTCCTTACCAACTGACACCCAAGTGATGAAGAATTGCTGCTGCTCTGAAGGGGTGTGGAGCTGCCAGCCCACGAGGAAGCAGCGCTTCCCTGTGGTTGCTCCGTGGGCAGCTGCACCTGGCACTCAGCCCCACGGCGCCCAGAGTGGGGCGCGTCAGGCCTGGCCTGGGAAAGTAGCCGGTGGTTTCCTTTTCAGTTGCCTATGACTTTCTGGCCACAGAAGACGTGAACAAGGACAGGATCCAGGATGTTCTCTTTCTTTATAAAAACACCAACAGCAGCAGAAGCAATTTCAGCCTCTCCTGTGCTGATGAAGGTAATTTTGTTTTTACCCAAAAAATGAGCTCCCTGCAGGAGGAGGAATCCCCTCGCCCTCTCGGTTTTGGGGGAAGCAGTTGGTGGAATTTCTGGGAACTTTCATGTCACTCACCTTCTCACTGGGCTGCTGACCCCATGGGGTCAACACCAGGGATCCAGGGACAGAGCCCAGGGCAGGGCCACAGCACGAGGCCGGCACGCTCAGCCCTGCAGACCTGGGTCTCTCCCTCCAGGCTTTTCCTCCCCCTGCACCTTCGTGGCCGCTGTGTCGGGGGCCAACGGCACCGTCCTCTGGGAGAGGCCCGTGGCCCAGAACAGGGCCCTTGTGGAGTGCGGTGTCCCCCAGCCGAGGGGCAGCGGGGCGTCTTCTGCCTGCATCATCCTCGGCAGACCTGGCCCTTTCATTGCGGTAGACTCGGTCACAGGTAGGCTGCTTCCCGTGTCCCCCAGGCCTCCGCACACGGGTCCGATGCCAGGATGCTCTGAGGAGGGTCAGCCCGGGCTCTTGTGGGCGGTGTGGCTGGATAGGAAGGAAGGCACGGGTGGGAGGGGGACGCCCCATGAGGAGTCACACTTCACTGTCGTCCCCTCCTAAGTCCCGCCTGTGCCTGCGGCATGGCACCTGGAGGGGGTGGGGGCATTGCTGACGCCCGCTCATTGGGCAGGCCCCGGGGATGGGGTGTGTGGGCCTGGCTAGCTCGAGCCCCGAGACCTGCCTTAAGGCAACAGGCCCTGGTCCTTTTCCGAAGCCCTAAGGAATTCTGTGCCTCGATGCTAGGTTTGGGGGTAGCAGCACTTCCTTTGTAAGTTGTGGTTTTAAGAGTAAGGAGGAGAATAAAGAGCAAGCTGGAAATATTTTGAGAAGAGAAGAATCTGACTAAACACGGGCGTGGGCAGATCATACTCGGGTCACATGCTGTCAGGTCAGGACCTCAGTCCCCGGGTCCGTCCACAAGGCTGCACTTTCATTCTCGTCCTGTGCACGGGGCAGAGGCTGCATGTGTGACCCCAGTGGGCGGCAGGGAGGCGAGGCCCTACCCATCTGAGGGGGAGGATCTGCGTCAGCCAAACACTGGAAACAGGATGAGAAGAAAGGAGGGGGATGTGCTGCCCCAAAGTGACGCTGCTGACACGTGCCTATGGGCACCAGGCGACTACACACGCCTGTCTTTTTCCATGGCAGCACACGGGCCCTGTGCTTGGTTTTAGGGGAGACCCTGTGGAGCCATCCCAGCAGCTTCGGGGGGAACGTGTCCGTCCTGAGCCCTCTGCTCCAGGTGCCTGACATTGATGCTGACGGGGTCCCAGACCTGCTGGTCCTCACCCAGGAGGAGAACCAGGTACAGCTCTCGTTCCAGCCACTGGCCTCCCCCGCTGCCCCGAGCTTGGGTGCCTGCAGACCCAGCGGGCACTTCTGGGCCCCCCAAGAGTGGCAGAGAGTGCTCTTCCCACTGGTGCCATGGGCACAGCTCTGAGGATGGTGCGGGCGGCCCCACGTCTCCTGGCATCAGACACTATAGGTTCGACCCAGCGGGTGGGCCTGCTCCCCTTCTCCTCCGTGTGCTGCAGGTCAACGGCTACGTCTATTCAGGCGGCACGGGGCAGCAAGTCGGCCCCCCGGGCAGCCTGGGTGTGGACGGGACCAGCGGCTTCATCCTCTATGTCACCAGTGCAGGTGCCCACTACGTCCTCATCCCCTGCGGTACGTGGCATCCGCTGCCCCAGGGCGGCCTCCCTCGTGGGCCTGCTGGCACCTGGGAGGAAGCAGGTGTGGGGCTGGTGGCTCCCGCTGTCGTTCCAGGGACTCGAAGTCATCACCCGCTGACAGGTGACGCAAGGCTCTTCTTTGTTCACAGGCACCTCCCTCTGCAGCCACTCAGTGAAGGGCCTGTATGAGAAGGCCACCGGGAGGGAGAGCTCGCTCAAGAGCGACCCCCTCTGGGAGGGCAGGCTCAACGCCACCTCCCACAGGCTGCAGGAGCACAGGTCGGGGGTGTGGGGGCCTGTGCGCGGGGCCCCGGGCGCGAGGAGGAGCCGTAGGGCGGGCACAGGGCCCTTACTTTGTGTCAGGTGTCTGAGGTCGTCCTGGGCTCAGACTCAGTAAACCGGCAAACAGAAGACGAATAAAAACGGGGGAGAAGATGGCCCCCCCGCCCCCGGGCTCACTGGTCCCTGCATCCGGTGAGGGCCTTCCTTTTAGTTTGAAACTGGAGAAGTAAGAAAGATGAGGCTGAGCCCTGGGAGCCTGAGGGAAACAGCCCGGCAGGCATCGCTGGGGAGGGTCCCGTCCCCAACCCTACCCGGGGCCCTATCCCGTCCCTCCTGCCCATGTAGCTCGGGAGCTGTCCGCTACCTGATGAATGTTCCGGGGAAGGTGGGTGAGGACCTGCTTCTTGTGAGTTCCGAGGCCTGCGTGCTGCTGGACGGGCAGGAGCTGGTGCCCAGGTGGACCCTCGGTGCAGCCCAGGTCCTGAGGTATGGGGTCCTTCTCCAGGGAGCTGGGTACCCCAGCGTGTCCCCCCACCCCCACCCCTGGCGGCCCTGGGGACAAGGCCCGTATGCTTCTGCCAGAGGCCACCGCCTGTCACCTGGTGCCACCCTGCCCTTGGGGAGGAGAGTGAGACCCCCTGGCGTCAAAGCTCCGGCCCGTGCAGGTGCAGCCGCAGCCTATCCCAGGTGTCTCCTTCAGAGGCCCGTGTGAGCCCTCCTCTCCACTCTCCTTCCAGAAAACCCATCCTCGGCTACTACAAACCCGACACCCCAGCCATGGTCATTGAGAACGGGACCGGCTCCGAGAGACAGGTTGCGGCACTTGCTCCTGGGTCTCACCTTTGCCCGTAGCTGAGGGAAGCTGGTCTGAGCCATAGGCTGAGCGGGGACCAGAGGCTTCGGTGAGCCGCCCTCTGGGACGCAACCCTGTGCTGCCCCTCCCTCTGCAGATCCTGCTGCTGGACCTCAGCTCCGGGGCTGTCCTGTGGAGCCAGGCTCTCCCAGGCCTCCCCAGGGACCCGCGGTCCGCCAGCCTTCCCACCGCAGACCACCGCTCCGCCTTCTTCTTCTGGGGCCTCCACGAGCTGGCTGGTGCCAACCAGACGGTACAGTCTTGGGTCCTGGTTTGTGGCATGGGGTGGAGCCGGTGGCTGGGTGAGTGCAGATAGATAGAAGCCATGCAGGGTGGGCAGGAAAAGGGGGTCTGGGCTTTGTGGGAGGAAGTGGGTGCGAGGGGTGGCAGCTGGAAGACAACCGAGAAGGGTCAGGGTCAGGTGGGGAAGGGGGGCGGGAGGTGGGTGTTTTGTGGGATGCCGGCGGACACGGCTCTGGGTGTGGCCCCAGTCAGGAGCGCCCAGGAGGGCCAGCCTCATGCCCCCGCTGCACTCCCTGCAGGAGCCCGGAGCCGCCGGGCACCGCCTGTACATGTTCCACCCCACGCAGCCCGGAGTCCTGCTGGAGCTGGCCAACATCTCCACCCCTATTGTCACCTTCCAGGGTGAGTGCGCCCCGCATGGGCCCAGGCTGCCGGCCATGGGAGGCCTGTGCTGGCTGGTCCCGGGACCTGATGGCCATGTCCCCACAGTGGTTCTGCTTGAGCCGAGCCGCCACGCTGCCTACATTCTCCTGACGGGCCCGGCCAGCCCGGATCCACCCGGCCTGGTCTCTGTGGCCAAACACAAGGTGCGGGACCTCATCCCGAGCAGCAAGGTAGTCCGCCTGGCTGAGGGTGGCCCCGACAGCGACCAGGCCGTCAGGGACCGGTTCTCTCGCCTACGGTACCGGAACGAGGCCTAGACGTGGTTTGGCCAGAGCCCGAAGCGGAGGTGGCTGCTGAAATTTCACATCCTGGGAAGTCAGCCCTTCACTGGCTCGGTCTGCACGCCGACTCCCGACCTGGTGACCTGGCGACGCTCTCCACTGGGCCCGTTACCCCAGGGACGTGCCAGGGCCTCTCCCCTCTCCCGCCAGCATGCCAGGTCCTCACTCAGGTCCCCACTCCGAGCCCCACCCAGGTCTCCCTGGGCAGAGCCTGTGCTGGCAGCAGCTCACCCTCACTCCTCCATGCCTGGCCAGAGCCTTGGCTGCAGAATCCCCTCCCTCTTTCTGTCTGAGCCTTGCCTTCTCTGCACTGTCTCCCTGGGGTCGTGGAGCTCAGAGGGTGGTGGGCCCTGGTGGCTTGACGCAGGCCCACACCCTGGTGTGGTTGGTGGTAACTCGCCCTGGAGAGCCCATGACAGGGCCCATGAGGAATGGGTCCTGGGAGGATGTGACGGATGGGCTGCCTTGAGCTGTGAGTGTCCCGAGGACCTGGCCCCAGGATGTGCCCTGGGGTCAGCGTGCACCCCTGGGTACACACTGGAGCTCCTTGTCCCTCAGGGATCCCTGCACCCCTGGGTGTGGCCAGCGGCCCCTCCTTCCTGGTGCTTGGACACCCCCCCACAGTCGGTGTCACCTGATGCAAGACTCACCTCTGTGCCTTGGTCACCCCAGACCCGCCTGGTGCTGTGGGACTCAGCCGTGCCCGGACAAAAGCAAGCAGCCTGATGACCGCGGGTGCCTCGGGAAGAAATCAGAATAAACACTGGTTTTGCACTGTCTGGAAAGCCCCATGTGTGCCTGTGTTTGTCTGCTGGATCAGTGGGAAAGGCTGCTGGGGAGGTGAGGCCAGCACCCACACCACCCAATCAGAGACTGGGAGTGTCCAGCACGGCCTCCAAGTGCATCTCAGGTCTGTGGTTCCCACCCTGCTCACCCACAGCAGGCTAGGAACCCAGCCTGTGGGCACTCTCCCACCCGGGACAGGCAGGGGGTCCCCCCCAGCACCTGTGTCCTCCAGGACTGAGCTCTGGTAGCCGCCCAGGCAGCAGGAGCCCAGGGGGCTTCAGTGAGACAAAGGTTTGGGTTACCAAAGTGATGGGGGCTGTTGTGGAGAATCCTGCAGGAATTTCCTGAAGGCGCTTACGTGTGACAAGCCTGCTTCCAGAACCAGGTCTGTTTCTCCTTGTGAAGGCCTGGGAGGCAACAACAAGGCTGAGGTTGAGGGGTTGGATTCCGTGTCCCTGTGAGAAGCCACCCGGGCCCAAGGGCCCAGGTCTGGGTCCACAGCGGAGGATGGAGGAGCCGGCTCTGGGCGGGGACCAGCCTTTAGGTTCCAGGATGATGTGCAGGAGTTTGGGGTCTGGGCCGCCCCGGAGACAACCTCACCAGTGCACCCTGGACTTGTAAATAAAGCCCGCACTGTGCTCCCTGTCACTGTGATGTCTTAGGGCACAGCTGACCCTGGAGAGGCTGGGTTCAACACCAGACAGCCTCCTGGACTCTGCTCACTCTCCCCTGGAAGACTCAGGCATCCGTGTGCCACCAGAGCACAAGCTCCCCACTGTCTCCCCAAGTCTGCAGCCTGAGCCCAGCCCAAGGTCTACAGACCCCACACAAGGGATCCTCCACCCACTGCCTCTGACACCTGAACTTCCTGTTGTCCTTCACCACCTCCCTCACCAGTGCATTCCTCACCCACACGTGCATGCACACCCACCACAAGCACACCCACCACATGTGCACCCACCACGATTTGGACCACAGCAGGACAGGCTCAGAGTGAGGACCCAAAGGTCTTTTATTTCTGCGCTGGGAGCGGGAGGGTGTGGGCAGCCCTGAGGGAGGGGTGGCGCTGCCCCAGCTGAGCCAGTCTGGCTGTACTCCCAAAGGAGCAGCTGAGTCTCGGGGGGCCCTCGGAGTGGGGACTCCCTGGTGTCTTTCCCCAGAGGCTCTGCCGCCCTGGCTGTGAACCAGGGCTGGCTGTTGGAGGAGCAACGATGCTGGAGCCATCTCTGTACAACACTGGGGAGAAGCCATGGGCCTCGGGTGGCCACGGAGGTGGAGAGGCCACGGCCCAGTGGGAGCAGCACCTCCCCCTGCATGCCCACGCGCCCTGCTGGCAGCCACCTGACTATGAATCTTGCCCGGGGAGTCACCAGCGGGGTGGGAACCGGCGTGGAATGCCAGGTGTGCTGCCATCTTGTCTCAGTCCAGGGCACCCCTGCCCTGGGAATCAGCACCCGAACAGCCCCTTCTGGGGAAGGGTGTGACAAGGGGAAAGGTGGAAGCCACAGAGGTCGGTGCCCCCGTAAGGCCGGGCGCTCGGGGTCTGAGGGGACTCCCACGCCAGGGAGTCTCAGTGGCTGCAAGGACCCTGGGCAAGAGGAGTTGATGAGGGCAAGATGGCCCCATTCTGCCCCTTCCCAGGCCCACCTAGGCCTCCCCGTCACCACCCGAGGGCTCCCTGGAGGCAGAGGCAGGAAGGAGAGCAGGGCTGGGGCTGGAATGGCGCGGCTTCCGCATGAACGGGAACACCCTGTGGAGACGAAGGGGCCTGAGCACAGGGCGCCACCCCCGGCATCCCACCTGCCTCCCTGGGCACCACCTGGCTGACCGTCGCTTGGTCTCCGGGGGCACCACAGCCTCCGCCAGCAGGTCTTTGTACAAATCCGACTTCAGGAACCTCGGGTAGGAGTCCTGCAACAGACAGCATCTGGGCCTGATCCCTTCCCACTCCTGGTCTCAGCCAGCACTGCCCAGGCTCCTCCAAGGGCGGGGCCCACAGTGGACTGGGCCGGAGCAGCCTCCCCAGACCAGCCCAAACCGGGTCGGGCTCAGGGAGACCAGCCCCCAACCACGCAGGAGCCCGGTGCCCACACGGGGAGCGAACGTGGCGCCTCCTGCGACAGGGAACCGGTGTCACTAGTTCTTGCAGACGCACAGAGTGAGGCTGGGCATGTGGAGCGGGACAAAGGCAAGGTCGACAAATCCACGGGATTCAATAAAGAGGGACAGGAATCTACGAACCCAGGTGCTTATGTTTTAAAAAGAAAAATACACATTTTAAATTGTTAACTTCTGGTGGAGGGACAGGGGTATATACAAGATTTAGTTGAATGTACTTTGTAGATTGGATTTTGAAGCTGTGTAGATATTTTATGTAATTATAAAATAAATAAGCAACCCCCAAACACTGAAGGGGGACAAGTGAAGCTGGGCGTCCAGCGGGCGACACCACCCTAGCCACACGTAACCGAGTGTCCAAGGGGCGTCTGAGGGGCTGTGGACAAAGGACCGAATAAACAAACAGTAAACGACTCCCAGTCACTGTGAATGGTAGTGTCGTGCTGCTCAGCTGAGCTACTGAGTGAATCTCGAGAAAAAGCAAGTGAGTGATTATGTTGGCACCACTGAAAACCCAGATGTTCAGTAGGGAAATGAGGAGAGAGAGATAGAGGCCAAAGAGGTTAAGGAAACTCTATAATCCTGATTCCGAATTAGAAGTATCAGTATGAACTCCTGGTATGTTTTATTTAAAACATGTATTTCCTGATTCTGTCCACTGAAAGTCCTGGGAACCATGACCACCCCTGGCACTATGACGGGTCTGATGTGCAGGTCATGGTTTCTGAACACCACCCCCGAGGGAGGGCTGAGGGCCCGAGGAATGGCTGGCTTTAGGTCTGGAGTAGGACAGCCCCTTAGAAAGCTAGGAAGCACCATAGATTTCGGACACGTCACAGGACTCAAGAGCAATCAGCCGGAGAGGGTGGGACCTCTGCACATCCCATGAGACAAGGACTGAAAGGGATTGAAACCCATCAAATATGGTCAAAACTTGAATTTACAATGGTATTAAAAGCATCCCAACCTCACTGACTACCCTTGGCAGATACCAGGGGTCCAACTGCTTATTTTGAAAAGGGTACTTAAAGAAGGAATCAAGGGACTTCCCTGGTGGTCCAGTGGTAAAGAATCTGCTTTCCAATGCAGGGGACGCCAGTTTGATCCCTGGTCCGGCAACTAGGATCCCACATGCAGCAGGACATCTAAGCCCACGTGCCACAACTCCAGAGCCCATGCGCTCTGGAACCCGAGCGCCGCAACTAGAGAAGAGAAAACCCACACGCCACAACTAGAGAGAAGCCCGTGTGCCACAATGAAGACCCGATGCAGCCAAAAAAATTAGGAAAAAAATATTTAAAAATAATTATGTTTAGGACTTCCCTGGTGGTGCAGTGGTTAAGAATTCACCTGCCAACGCAGGGGACACGGGTTCAACCCCGGTCTGGGAAGATCCCACATGCCGCGGAGCAACTAAGCCCATGCGCCACAACTACTGAAGCCCGCGCACCTAGAGCCTGTGCTCCGCAACAAGAGAAGCCACCGCAATGAGAAGCCCGCTCACCGCAACGAAGAGTAGCCCCCGCCCGCCGCAACTAGAGAAAGCCCGCGCACAGCAGCAACAGACCCCAACGCAGCCATAAATAAATAAATAAAAATGTTTAAAGGAGGAATCAAGCCTCGGTCCTGCCTTTCCTCTATGATCGGTACCACTGGGCCAGCAACGAGCAGAGAGAGGAGGCGTCAGAACAGGGAGGCAGTGATGGGTTAGAACATCCCATACCCTCATGAAATCATGGATCTGGGCCAGACTGTCAAGGCTGCTTTCACCACAAAAGAGAGAGAGCTGGACTGACATCCCTCCTGAGTGGAGAACACATCGGACACCACCTCTGAAGTAACTATTCCCGACCAAACCGAACCAACAACAACAAAACTGAAAACAATCTGATCAAGGAACACAGTGTCCACAGAAGCTGGAGAAAGGAGGACGGATTCTCCCCTGGAGGCTCCAGAAGAAACCAGTCTGCTCTCACCCTGATCTCAGCCCCGAGACCCCATCAGGCTTCTACACTCCACAGCACAGAGAATAAGCAGCAGCGGGAAACTAGCCTGAGGTCACGTGGGGAAGGGGACGCGACTGGCCACTCGAGGGCATTGAGCAAATACTGTTGGTGTTTCGCGTGTGATGCTGGCCTCTGCAGCCATGTTGAAAGGGAAGCGGTGGCCGTGTCCTTTAAGGGAACTTCCTGCAATACCTACAGACAGGAAGTCTGGAAATGGCTTTAAAGTCGCGAGGTGGGGGGTGGTGTGTGGTAGGCCACTGGACAGGATGGACCGTGAGTCCAGATAGGCCCCGAGTCGACAGTTTGTGAAGGTGGGCTGTAGGTACGTGGGGATTCGTCATTTACTTTTTGTTCATATTTGACCTTTTCCACGTTAGAACACTTTACAACCATGGCTGGACAAGCCCTGCAGCCGCCCTGAGCCTCGGTTTGCTGCTCTGTAAAGCGCGGTGTGAGCTGCGGGACTAAGCTGGCAGGAGCCACGGGGAGCAGGTGCGGACCAGCCTCTGAGCTGTGGCCACTGAAGCCACCTGACCCCGGCTTGGGGCGGGGGGGGGGGCGGCGAGGGAGGAGGCGCCTACCTTCTTCATCAGCATGTAGATATGCAGCTGGGCATCGTCCAGCACATGGCGGTGCGGCCGGCCCAGGCCCACCAGCGTCCGCTCCATCGTCCGGCTGTCAATGTTGACCCAGCGGGCAGCACCGGGGGCCAGGAACTGCCTGGCATGGGAGAGAGGAGCCCCGGTGGGTCTGGGCCATTTGGGCTGGCCGCTGCCCGCCCCCCGCCCCACCCTGCGGCACTCACTGGTACACGGCGTCCACCAGGGCGGGGACCTGGGCCTGCCCTCCGTGGCGCAGCTCCTCACAGGCCTCCCAGAAGCTGAGGTTCTCAGCTGGGGGTCCGGGCACGGGGTCAGGCCCACCCCATGCTGGTGGAAACCTGGGGGGGGGGGCTCGAGCAGGGAGCAGGGGCGGGGGCTTCTCACCACTGAACTCTTTACTGAGAAAGTCCATGAAATGGGCCCGTCCCACAGGGTCTTCCAAGAGTTCCCGGAAGCTGAAGGCCCACTGCTCCACACGGAGCCTTGTGGGCACGGCCGCGCTGGGGGAGGGGCGGGTGGGTCAGGAGCACGAGGAAGGCAGGGGCACACCTGCAGCTCCTGGCCCACCCCGGGCTCACCTGGGTGCATTCATGGCCCAGTAGGTATCGTTGTCTGTGACCCAGGGGTTGCTGGGCAGGCACCCCGACATGATGGGGTCGTGCGGCCCACGCTGGCTGCTAAATTTCAGGTACCTGGGGGTGGAGGGTGGTGCCAGGGCCAGTGCAGGGAGTGCTGTGGGGACGAGGGCACTGGAGGAAGGGTTTGGGCTCTGGGCTGGGGGTCTCCAGCCACCACCCCCATCCCACTCACGCCTCGAGGCAGATGGAAGACTTCACCCGGGCCCTGCCCAGTGCCTTTCGTAAGCACTCGACCTAAGATGGGAGACCTGTGAGGGGCGCCGGGGCTGGGAGCCACCAGCCCACCCCTCCCCTCCCTTCTGCCCCCAGGACTTACCTCCCGCCTGTAGAAATCCACGGTCTTGGTCTGGAAGGGGCCGGTGGGCTGCAGTTAGAAGGCAGGTCCCTATAGGGACTGACATCCCACCCCTGCCCTGCCCTCCGGAGCCCTGGCCTCTAATGCAGGGGTCTGACTTTCCAGGACGCCTCCTGGGGCCTCAAGTCTGGACGTTTCGGGGTGTTCACCAAGCCCTCAGGTGCTCAAAGTTGCCTTGAGTTTCCCCAACTGTCACTATTTCATGTTTTCAAATGTACTGAAGGGAAGGGAGGGCAGACAGCACCCTCAGGATGCTTGTGGTGCCAACCTCTCCTCTCAGCTATCTGCGTGACTTTGCTGGAAATCACAAACCTGTGACCGTGAACTATGATTTTGAAGTCAGGAAGATGTTTTCTCAGAAAAGTACTAGATGACTCCGCTCTATGTTTTGGGTGTTGTGGGATCTGACCGAGGACTCTGCTGCTACAAAGTTCGGACACGTGTCCTGGTCCAATTCCATCCAGTTTGGAGGCTTTGGAGGCGCATGGTTCATTCAGCCCTGGTTGCTCGGGCCCGTGGCCCTGCTCGCCACCCCTCCAAGTCCCCACAGACCCTGATGCTGCCCTAGCCTGGGGGAAAAGACCCCCTCCCCCCATAGGGTCTACTGTACTTACTTGCACCCAGGGCAGCAGGTGGGAGGTGAGAGAGAGCGAGAGTTAGCAGGGGGCTGGGAGTCGGGGCAGTGAGCTGGGGAGCAAAGCAGGAGACTTGGAGTGACTGAATCATGGGACATTTGGATGGACAAGTGGACAGGTGGGTGGGCAGCCCCCAAGCAGTCCCCTAGTGGTGGAGTGGGTGGAGTGGTGGGGTAAAGTGGCAGGGGGGGAGGTGGAGGGGTTAAGGGAGGTGGGGGCACATGGAGCGGAGGGCACTGTGCAGGGGTGGGGAGTGGGCTGGGGGTGTGTGCATGCAGGGTCCTCACCATCTGCACTCGCCCAGCAGTGCAGGAATTCCGCTCTGGACCTTGCTCCAGCACGCTGGGGACCCCGGGCTGCAGAGGGGGGATGAGATGAAGCGGGGGCACAGCTCAGGCAGGCTGCTGAGACCCTCCTAACCCCATACGCTGAAGCTCTGCGCCCATGTCAGGCCCTAATGTGGAAACATGCTCAGGGGAACTCGGGACCTCTATGCTCTCTGCCCATCCCCACCCCAGGGCACCCTCCCTGTCTAGCCCACCCTGGTCCCCTCTCCAGCCCCTCACCCAGCTCCTGGCTCCTAAAGCGAAGTCTGTGACCTGCCCCCAAGCCCCCCGTTCTTCCTCGCCTCAGCCAAACTCACCTCCGAGCTCCTGGCTGCTCAGGCCAGAACCCCAGCCCTACCTGAGACAGCCCCTCTGGCCGCACCTCGTCCTGACCACCCCGTCCCCAGACACACATGCCTCCCCGGAGGCCACGGGCACCATTACTGGTCCCTCCACAGGACCACCGCCGGCCCTCAGCCCACTGCTCAGCCTTGGCCACACCCACTCCACCCTCACCGCCTGAGACCCCGTGACCCTCAGGTGGAAGATTAAGGGTCATTTTCCCAGAGGCACTACCCACACCTGATGAGGTAATCAGGCCCCTGGGTTCTTCTCTCTTTTTTTTCATGGAGTATTTTCCCCTGGAGCTTCTATTCATGGTCCGCTGTGACTGCCCCTCACAGCATACATCTGTGTCTACTGGTCTCTCCACTGCCCCACACAGTAGGGGGACCTCAACCCACCTGCCAGGCCCACGGATCTGGGTAAGGCCTGACCCCAGGCCAGCACCCCAGAAGCTCTTGGCCTATGACCTCAGTCCCTCATGCTGCAGCTAAGCCTGCCCCCACTCACCTCCCCCAACCCCAAGGGCCTTCAGGTGCCCCCACTCACCTCCCCCCACCCCAAGGGCCTTCAGGTGCCCTCACTCACCACCACACACCCCCACCCCCACCCCACCCAGGGCCTTCAGGTGCCCACATTCTGCTTCCTTAGACCCAGAGAGAAGCTGCTGTGTCCTAGTCTGTGGGTGGGGGCAGCTCAGGCCTGGCCTTGTGACCTCTGGGTTCTCATGAACCACAGAAGAAGAACTTCCTGTCACCTGACAGGATCCCTAAAAGCATGTCCTTCCCAGGGGTCAGAAAGCAGGTCCTCCTCAGCGAGCACCTGAGGAGGCACACTGACCGCTAGCAGGACTCTGCTGCTGTCCAAGGACCACCCCCCACAGGGGGCTCACCGGGGGCCTGTTCACCAGCCAGTACGTCTGCTCCTGGCATGCGATGACCAGCCTGTCCCCCTTCCTGCGCTGCTTAGCTGCCCTGGGGGGGGGTAGGCAGAGCTGGGGGGACACTGTACCCACCACCTCACCCCCCACTTCAGGCCGAGGCCTGGGCAGGCAGCCAAGCCTGGGTGCGCTGTTTCTGGTCCCAGGGCTGCCAGTGCCTGGGCCGGGGGCGTGCGGGGTATGCAGGGCGTGGTCTCACCACAGCTGCTCTCTCGCCTGCATCACTACCAGGTCCCACGTGTGGCTGATCTTCCTGTGCAGCTGGTCATAGTGCTCCTGCGGAGTGTTGAGGTCTCCAGCGGGAAACTCCCTCCGGTGCCCAGCTCTGGGGTGTGGACTCCCCACCTCCCCTCTGAGACCACCTAGGGTGTTTGTGCTTGTGTATCCACATCACCCTGGGGTCTGGGCTGTGTGCTCTAGGGCCACAAGTAGGGACTGGGTTCCTCTGGCTGGATTCAGCCTGGGAGGGGTGGGGAGGGTGTCCCACCTTTTCGTGGTCAAACAGGCCCCCCCGCTTTCGGATGTTCTTCTTGGCCAGGTAGATGGCTGGAAGGACAGGGCACAGGTTGCAGAGGAGCAATGTCAGCTCCCCCTCCCCTGTGGCATCCCACCTGCAGCCACCAGTCCTGGGAGTTTGTCCCTGGCTATCCCACCCCTCCTCACTCACCATAGTCCAGCTCAGCGGCTGGCCACAGGGTGCTCATCCAGAAATAGGGCGTCTGGTGTGGTGCAAGGACAAAGGTATCTGTGACCTTCTGGGCCTTCCCCGCCCCAAGAGTCATCCCCACCCTCTCAGCTCCCTTGGGAGGAGACTGGGCTGGCTGGGGGGTATCTTCCCACTGTCCCAAGGCTCAGCTGACCATCCACCATTCCGTCCACCTGGACCGAGCTGCGCTTGGTTCACTGACTCTGGCCTCCCTGCCCAGGCCCAGGAGGTAGTTGTAGTGCTGGGGGGGTGGGGACTGAGGGCAGGCCCTGCCAGGGTCCCTGGTGTGGCCAGGGAGGGCAGGAGGGGGGGCTCCATCATGATTGAGGACGCACACTGAGGTGCAGGGATCCTGTCCTTAGGCCCCTTCTTCAGGGCTGGGGCCTAAGGACCCCGGGTAAGCTGGTGGAGTCCTCTGCAGGTACTACCCCTTATGGGGCCCTGCTAAAGGTCCCTCCCCTTAACTTGGTCTTTCTGTCACAGGGACGCTTCCAGTCCAGGCCTTTTGGGGAGGGGGCAGTGGATCACAAGATCTGCGGTGACATCACAGGTCCTGCTCCTGCCCCAGCCCCACCCCTTCCAGGAGTGTCTGCCAAGGCGCTGCCTGGTGGGATGGGTCCTACCTGCTCCCAGTTGAGCCTGACCTGAAACCTATAGGGCGTTTCATCCAGCCGGAGCTCGAGGTGGCAGGGGTCTCGCAGTGGGTATAGGTAGCCATGCCGCACTAGGAGGGTGCCCAGGTGCAGGGCCTCTGGGGAGCAAGGTGGTGAATTCTTAGTGGGGGGAGCCGAGCCGGGTCCCCCAGCACAGTGGGCTTGGCCCCAGCCCTAGGCCATCAGCACAGCGACCCCAGGGCCGGGTATGGGGCGCAGGAAGAGCAGCGGGCTGACCCCTTACCCTCCTCTGTGATGCAGTACTTGTGGATCAACCACTCCATGACGTCGTTGCCTGCATAGCAGAGACTGGGGTAGGGGGAGGCCGAGGCAGGGCCGGCACACCCCGCCCCGCCCCTGCAACACCTCACCAGTCACTGCGTGAGGAATGACGGTGATGAGCAGGCGCTGGCTCCTCATCTTCACGCCCTGGTCGGGGTCCTGCATACTCACGACCATCCGCTCCATCTGGGCAAAGGAGGTTGAGGGCCTGCGGTGGCCTCCTCCCCCATCCCCGTATCCAGATGCCCCGGAACAGCCCGGGATGCGCCGGATCAGTGTGCTTGAAGGAGATTAACGCTCACTGATGGTGGGATTTCAGGCCGTAGCTGACCGCGGAGGCGAGGGGGGGCGCGAGCGAGCGGCGACCCCAACCCCGGGGTCTCCGCCGCCCCACCCCGCTCACACAGTGCCATCGCCTCAGACCCGCGTCCACACTCGCGCGCTCGCGTAGTGTCCACACTCGCGTGCACCCGCACTCACTCCTCTCCTGCCCCTCCCGGCCTCGCGTGTCGGGAAATCGGGTGGGGGGGGCGGGCGGGATCCCGGCACCCACCTTGCTCAGATGCGGCCTCTGCGCGCGGGGGAGCCCGCAGTGGGACGCGGGGCCGGCGGCCATGGCTGAGGCAGGCCCAGCGGGGCGAGGGTGTCCGGCCGCCCCGCCCCGCCCCTCCCCTCCCCTCGCCTCCTCTCCCGGGCCGCCGCCCCGCCCGCGAGTTAACCCTCCGCAGCGCGGGGTCTGGGGTCTGGGGACGCGCGTCCGATCATCCACCTCGAGCAGGATCCCCTCACGTCACGAGAAACCGAGGCCCGTGCCCGCGGGAGCTTGCCTGGAGCTTCGAGAGGGGGCTTGGACCCACCCGGACAGCGTGGGGGGAATCAGCCTCTGCTGGGACGGCGGTGGGGGAGGCTCAGAGGTGGGGTGGGAACTCAGGGAAAGGATGGGGACTCAGAAAAGGGGAGAGGGGACTTGTGGGGAAGGAGGGCTGGGGTGGAGGATAACCGTTTAGGGTCACTGTAACCCCTCCCCCATACCCACCTCCTGTGTGGCGCCCCAGGATGTGGGCGACCAGTGGTTCAGGGGCTGTAAGGTCTGGGTGAGGGGTCGAACTGCCCTAGGAGTGTGTCCCTGCAACTGTGACACTGTCCCTGCCGCATGCAGGTGCTACCGGGCTGGTATGACACTGCGTGGCTGCATAGGTGTGCTGGGCGGGGGCCCTTGAGGCCTGGGGAAATATGGCAGGCAGCTCACTTCCCCTCTGCTGCACCGATGATGCCTGGGGCACCAGTTGGGGAACAGACAGAGACCCCACCCGGGTTACCCCGAAACTGTGGGAGACTGTGGGAGGGGGCTTTACTGGGAGAGAAGATCTCAACACCTGCCCCCCAAGATTCGTGGGCAGCCTCTAGGCTCAGGGCCCAGCCTGGCCGTTTCTCTCCCTCCTTGGCCAGCCACACCCCTTTTGTTGGGGCCATTTTAAAGTGGTGCAAACAGGTCTATTTCTGATTTTTAGGTGCTTGGGGCAGGGCAGGATGTCGGGGTTAGCCTTTGGCCAGAGCCTCCGACATGGCCATCTGAACCCATTTCCACTGCAGGCAAAGCCATGTCCAGGCTGAGCTGGGGCAGGGGTACTGGAGGGGTGTTCTACCCTTCCCAGGTGCCATTCTCCCTTACATGCCAGTGAAATTCTCTCACCCAGCCCCACCCACACAGGTGGGGTCAGGCTGGCACCAGGCCTGGCTGTCCTCTCTTCATGGATGGGCTTCTAGAGAGGCTGAAGGCCCCCAGAGGCCAGAGCTATCCCCAGCCTGGGGACAAGTGGCTTCCCTGACCACCCCAGGGAAGGGGCAGCAGGATGTGACCCTAGAAGGGCTGGGCTCCAGCTGGGGAGATCCTGCCTTGGAAAGACTGTGGGCAGGTGCGGCTCCAAGGGGGACAGTCCCCACCCTAGCACACGTGCCTCCCGCACCCACGGCCTGCTGGCCTCCTTCTCAGATAGGGGGCTCCTTTGGGCCAGGGCAGATCTGATCCTTGGGTGTCCTCAGAAATGGGGGGCGGAGGGGTGTAAGGAAGCAGGGGGACTCTAGCTGGTGTTCTGCCTCCCCCTCCACTTTGACCCAGCTGTCCCCAGCCTCAGGTCCAGCTCACCCCTGCCCCTGCCCCGCTGACCCCCATCCACCTATCACAAGGTCTGTTTAAGCATCAAGACCAGAGGCCCCTTCTGTGCGCCCCTCTCAGCACTCCACCACCCCGTTCTGTTTCAGATCAGTGTCCTTTTCTCCCCAAGGACGGGGGCCTCTGAGCATAGAGCATGCAAAGACACCTCCACCCCCCGCCACGCTCACACAGCCCAGTCAATAAACACTGGAATAATGGCTGTGTCTCCAGACTGCACCTCACTGTGTGTGTGGACACGGGCCCCTCCGTGCTGATGCCTGTGAACCTCTGGGGTGTGGGGCCAGGAGGCTGTGCATACACACACAGCATCCCCCACCCCCCAAGGCTGGGCAGACTCCAGGAGTCCCCTCTGCCCAGACATAAATAAGCTCCAGCGGGGGTGGGAGTAGGGGGAGGGGGAGGGACTGTCGGGCCCCAGGTGCGGCCTGCGCTGCCTGCAGGTAACGAGAGCCTGGGGACTTGTGGGGGGGGGGACGCACCTGCTCCACTCGCGCCCCCAGCCCCACCAGCCCCGCCCAGAGGGCTTCCCCAGAGACTCCCCAGACTCCGGGCGGCGCCATGGGGTGGGGCAGCCCTGATGGCCAGAGCCGGGTGCAGGCGGGGCGGGATGCTGGGACCGTGACTGCGGCGGCTGTGCGGGGTCCGAGTGCGCCCGCGGCGGGGACGACCGGGTGCCGGCGCCAAGCGGGCGACACGCGCGTCTCTGCGGGGCTGCGCGGGGTCCGCGGAGCGGCTGGGGGCGCGCGGCGCGGGCGCGGCGCTGGGCGCGGGGGGCGCTCCCGGCCGGGATGAGCTCACCGCAGTCGCGCCGGGGCTGAGCGCCGAGCCGGGCGGCGGCGGGGCGGGCGGCGGCTCCTCGGCGGCTCGGCGGCGGGGCCGGGCCGCGGGCCACCATGCTGGGCCTGGACGCGTGTGAGCTGGGGGCGCAGCTGCTGGAGCTGCTCCGGCTGGCGCTGTGCGCCCGAGGTGAGCGGGCCGTGGCCAGGGCGGCCACGTGGGCGGGGGGCTCAGCCCGGGGCGCGGCGGCTTCTCCCCCGCGGAAACTTTGGGGGCGCTCGTGGGGACCTCGCGGCGGGGTCCCCCGGCAGGGCTCTGGCGGGGGTGGGGGGCTTCGTCCAGGCCAGACACTCATGGGGCAAGGGGTCAAGAGTGGGCGGGTCTGTTTGTGAAACCAGGGTAGCAGGGGTGCCCTCTCCCCGTGGGAACCTGCCCCTGAGGTCCCATCTCCCTTGGGTGGGGCTGGGGCTCCTTCAGGGAGGGTGTGGATCCCGGGAAAGACTGGAGCGCAGTGGGCAGGGACTCGGAAAGACCCTGCCCCAAGGCACCATGGGAGCTTCTCCTAGGACTGTGGGAAGGGCTCAGAAAGACCCCTGCGTTAAGGCGCCAGGGGAAGGGGCTTAGCTGACTGGGTCTGGAGGCACCTGGGGAGGTGGCCTCGGAGCATAAGTTGAGGGGTTTAGAGAGAACCACCCCTACCCTTCAGGAGCATTATGGGGAGGAACTCCCAAGACTGTGGGGAGGCATTCAGGGAACGCAGTCCCTGAGCAGGGTGGTGGGGACCCTGAGAGGTGTCCGAGAGCCTTATGGGAATATGGGAAGAGGCCTAGGGCCTGGGGACCCTAGAGAGCAGCGAAAAGGCAGAGCCTCTGCTCTAGAGAAGACCTCAGCGGTCACCACTCGGTAGTGGTGGACCCTATCCCTTGGGGCTGTCCCCCATTTGGGGTCTTCCTTCCCCCTACAGTCAGGGAGGGGCCTGGGATGAATGGGTGGGGCAGGAGGATGCAGCTGGAGCCTCCAGGGATCACCTGCCTCCATCTCTTGGGAGCCTTCTCCACTCCCCAGGCCCTTTCCCAAGAGGCTGGGTTTGGGCGCTGCTCTGCATCTTCTCGGCCCACCCCTCTCCCAGAGCTCTCACCGGACTCCTGTTAAGTTCCTTCCTTTGGGCAGTGGGAGGTCCAGCTGGCCAGACGGCAGGCTCCAGCAAATGCCAGGTCAGCTGGCAGCAGCTGCTCACACACCCTCCCCGACCCCCAGTCCTTCTGACGGACAAGGAGAAGGGGCAGCTGCCGCCAGATGAGGTGCTGGATGAGGCCGTGCCGGAGTACCGGGCCCCGGGGAGGAAAAGCCTCCTGGAGATCCAGCAGCTGGACCCGGACGACGAGAGCCTGGTTAATTACAAGCGGGCGTTGCTGGGGCCTGAGCCGCCTGCCGTGGGTATGCCCATGCCCTGGGCTGGGGTGGGGAGGGTGGGTTAGGGTTAGGGCACCTGTACACTTCTGGTTTCTCTTCAGACCCAAGCCTGCCCAACGTGCAGGTGACCAGCCTGACACTGATGTCTGAGCAGGCCCCAGGGCCCATCACCATGGACCTCACAGGTAACTCCCAGGATGCCTGGTGCAACCCTGAGCCCCAGGCAGGGACCTCACAGGTAACCCCCTCCGCAAAATACAAACTGATCTTTGGGGTAGAGACCTGGGCTCGTTGCCATGTACCTCTTAGGACCCCCCCCCCATGCCCAATCCCAAGTACTCAGACCTAGACCTCACAGGTACAGGCCCCCCATGGGGGCTCCTGGGGCAGGGTCTCAGCCATCACAGGAGTTCACACTTAGCTGCACTTTCCCTAACAGGGGAGTTGGCTGCGCTGAAAAACCGGGTGTTTGTCCTGAAGGAGGGTGTTGATTACAAAGTGAAGATTACCTTCAAGGTGAGGGAGCTGTCACGAGGGACACCAGCCAGCCACAGGCCCAGCCCCCCCAGGTTCCCCCTAACACCGTCTGTCCTTCAGGTCAATAAGGAGATCGTCAGTGGCCTCAAGTGTCTGCATCACACCTACCGCCAGGGCCTGCGAGGTGAGGGCTGCGTGGAGGGGGCAGCCCAGGGGGAAGGCTCGGGGTGGGGGCCAGTGGGGCAGAGGGCAGCCCCTGACACCCTCGCCCTCCCCCAGTGGACAAAGCCGTCTACATGGTGGGCAGCTATGGCCCGAGCGCCCAGGAGTACGAGTTTGTGACTCCGTTGGAGGAGGCGCCCCGGGGCGTGCTGGTGCGGGGTGCCTACGTGGTCACGTCCTTCTTCACCGATGACGACAGGACCCCCCACCTGTCCTGGGAGTGGGGCCTCCACATCTGCCAGGACTGGGAGAGCTGAGCGCCCCCTGCCCCAGGGCTGTGTTCCCACTTGCGGTCCTGGTCTCCCCCACCTCTGTCAGTCGCTGCAAGGGACCCCTGACCATTCCCCGGCCCCCTCAGTGGCCAGACCCCCCTGCCCTCTGTCCTGTCCCGGGATGTCCCCTCCCCAGGCCTGGCACTGTGCCCTGAACAGTCCTATTAAACGTTGCTCTGTCTTGGTGCCCTCGGTGTCGCCTGTCTGCCTCCCCGCCCCCGGGGTGGGGGGGGCCTCCCAGCCTTATCTTCCCTGCAACCAGGCTTGCGTGCCACGTGGCGGCAGCTGCTTGGCCCCCCACCCCCTTATCTGCCCCTGCCCCGTGGGCCCCGGCACTGCCATGGACGGCCAGCTCCTGCCAGTGCTGCTGCTGCTGCTTGGGGCCTCAGGCCTGTGGGCACAGGGGCCAGGGCCCGAGGGTCCCTTGGAGGAGCCCCCAGAGGAGGAGCCCCCAGAGGAGGAGCCCCCGGAGGAGGATGGGATCTTGGTGCTGAGCCGGCAGACCCTTGGCCTGGCCTTGCGGGAGCACCCTGCCCTGCTGGTGGAGTTCTGTGAGTGCTTGGGGCCGGTGGGGCTGGGAGACCCGCAGGGGCCACCTGGGGGGTTCTACCCCCCCATGCCAGGGCCACTCGCCCCCACCGTGCTCCTGGAGCTCTGTCAGAAGATACCCGAGGCACAGCCCTGGGGCTGAGCTGGGCCTGGGGGTCCAGCCTCACAGTGGTGAAGGGCACAGGTGCAGGGGAGACCCACGGTCATTGTCCTTCTACAAACTCTTCCGTAAAGGGCCAGCCAGCATTCAGGCTTGCACATTCTTCCGGGTTTTTACAAGCTTTTCACACGTGAGAGCCATTCTTAGCCGGCAGGCCTCAACAGGCAGATGGCCGGGCGCCGGCCTCAGGGGGCGGCAACGGAAAATTCCTCCTAAATTCAGTCAGGACAGTACTGGCCACTGCCTCCCCAAGCTGGGGGCCTTGAGGAGGCTGGTCTGTGGCGCTTGGGCTCCATGTGGCCAAGGCTCAGGTGGGCCCCTGATGAGGGAGGTGTGGACAGGACATGCTTGCTCCCTGCTGGGCCTGACTGGCCCCAAGGTCGGCCAGCTCTGGCCGGGCGGGAGCAGGGGCTGCGGCTGGGGCCATGGAGGCCTGGGGCACTCATGGTCCTGTCCCCCAGACGCCCCGTGGTGTGGGCACTGCAAGGCACTGGCCCCTGAGTACAGCAAGGCGGCTGCCCTGCTGGCAGCAGAGTCGGCCAAAGTCAGGCTGGCCAAGGTGGACGGGCCCGCGGAGCCAGAGTTGGCCGAGGAGTTTGCGGTGACAAAGTACCCCACGCTCAAGTTCTTCCTTGACGGGAACCACACGCACCCGGAGGAGTACACTGGTGCGGGGAGTGGGCATGGGTGGGTGGGCGGGTGGCAGGGCTGGCCCAGGCTGACGGGAATCTCTGCAGGCCCCTGGGAGGCCGAGGGCATCGCTGAGTGGCTGAGGCGGCGGGTGGGGCCCAGTGCCACGAGGCTGGAGGATGAGGAGGGCGCTCAAGCGCTGATAGATGCCCGGGATGTGGTGGTCATTGGCTTCTTCCAGGTGAGCTGGTGGCATGAGGGCCGGGCCTGGGAGCAGGGTCTGTGAGGCCAGTCAGCCTCATAGGCTCGGGCCCCTTAGGACCTGCAGGACAAGGATGTGGCTACCTTCCTGGCCCTGGCCCAGGATGCCCTGGACATGAGCTTTGGCCTCACCAACCAGCCTCAGCTCTTTCAGAAGTTCGGCCTCACCAAGGACACTGTGGTCCTCTTCAAAAAGGTGGGTCAGGCCCAGAGTCAGGGCGGAAGTGGGGGTCGGAGTCAGGGCGATGGCTCCTGCTGACCCACCCGGCACTGTCCAGTATGACGAGGGGCGGGCAGACTTCCCAGTGGATGAGGAGCTGGGCCTGGACCAAGGGGATCTGTCACGCTTCCTCCTCACACACAGCATGCACCTGGTCACGGAGTTCAACAGCCAGGTGAGTGGGGCTGGAGGGCAGATGCGGGTGGGAGCGGAGGATGGGAGGCGAGCGCGGGAGCAGCCCATGAGCGCCACTTGCCCCCGCAGACGTCCCGTAAGATCTTTGCAGCTGGGATCCTTAACCACTTGCTGCTGTTCGTCAACCAGACGCTGGCCCCCCACCGGGAGCTGCTGGCGGGCTTCCGGGAGGCAGCTCCCAGCTTCCGCGGGCAGGTACTGGCTCAGCCCACGGGTAAGGGGTGAGGTGGCAGTGGGGAGGCGGGGCGCCCACGCGGACTCCCTGCTGGCAGGTGCTGTTTGTGGTGGTGGATGTGGGTGCCAGCAACGACCATGTGCTCCAGTACTTCGGCCTCAAGGCCGAGGAGGCCCCCACCCTACGCTTCATCAACATTGAGACCACCAAGAAGTACATGCCTGCGGACAGGGGGCCAGTCACCGCCACCTCGGTTGCAGCCTTCTGCCACGCAGTCCTGGGTGGGGAGGTCAAGGTCTGCTGCTGGACTGCCCAGTTGGGGGGTGGGAGTGGGAGCAGCGGCTCTTGGGAGAGACCCCCCAATAAAGCACCTGGCCGGTTCTCCCAGCCTTATCGCTTGAGCCAGGAGGTCCCCCCCGACTGGGACCAGCGGCCAGTCAAGACCCTCGTGGGCAAGAATTTCGAGCAGGTGGCTTTTGATGAAACGAAGAACGTGTTTATCAAGTTCTGTGAGTGCAGAGGGCAGTGGGCTAGTGGGCAGCAGCGACCCTGCTGGCTGTGCTGATGCCCCCCTGTCCTAGATGCCCCATGGTGCACCCACTGCAAAGAGATGGCCCCGGCCTGGGAGGCACTGGCTGAGAAGTACAGGGACCACGAGGACATCGTCATCGCCGAGCTGGATGCCACGGCCAATGAGCTGGAGGCCCTCCCTGTGCACAGCTTCCCCACCCTCAAGTACTTCCCGGCGGGGCCCGGTCGGAAGGTGAGGCAGGACCCCATCCTTGGTCTGGGCTCAGTCTAGGCTCTTCAGACCTCGGCTGGAGATGCGGCGTGGCCTCGGAGGGCTGGCCTTAGACCCTGGACGGTGTGTCCCCCAGACCCGCCCGTCCTTCCTCAGGTGATTGAATACAAAGGCACCAGGGACCTGGAGACCTTCTCCAAGTTTCTGGACAGCGGGGGTGAGCTGCCTGCAGAGGAGCCCACGGAGGTGCCCGGAGCCCCCTTCCCGGTGGGTGTCTCTGTCCCAAGGCTCCAGGTCTCTGGAGGAGTCCTCTGGATGCGTGACTGTGACATGGGCTGGGCTGGGCTGAGGGTGCAGCTTCCAGCTGGGTCTCTATGACCCTTTCCAGGAGATGCCAGAAAACACCACGGAGCCCAAAGACGAGCTGTAGTTGCACCGCTGTCAGCGCCCACCTGGGGAGCCGTGTCCCTTGGTGCCCATGGAAGCTGTGGGCTGTGAATAAAGAGCTCTGGTCCTGGACTGTGTGTGTGGTTCCTGAGCAAGGCAGGCCCCCTGGCCCTTGGTTTGGGCCCAATCTCAGCCTCCTGGGTCCTTCACATCTTGGATGGAAGATGGGTCCCTGGCTCAGGTCTGAGGCTCCACTGGGGCAGAAAGGGGGAGCATGGCATTGCTGCCGGCTTCAGGCCCACTCTCTCTCCCAAGCTCTGCTAGCGTTGCTAAACGGCACCCCCTCCCCGCCACAGAGGCTGGCCTGACTTCCTTTGGTGGCTGGGAGACAGGGCACACATCCCAGGAGCCAGCCGAGGGGCATTCCCACCAGCCACATTGGACAGGTGCAGTCCACAGCCAGGGAAGATTCAAAAATGGTTTTATTTCATTATTATCCAAGTACCTTTGAAAAGATAATTGTACAAGTCAGCGCATGAAAAACGGGCTTGGGGCAGCCCCTCCCCGCTGGCCCAGGCCTGAGAAATGTACATATTTACATGGGCCCTTAGGAGGAAGGGGCCCGGGACCCGCTGAGCCCACGCTTGGGCCTCGGTGCTCCGTCGCCGGGTCCACACAGTGAGGCAAGAGACAAGCTGTGTTGAAGGCACTCGGTGACATGTACAATGGACAGAGGCCCCACGGGGCCCCCTGCACCCCGGCTCTGGGACAGGCCTGACCAGGGCAGGCCATGGCGGGCGAGTCCCAGAAGGAGAAGCAGAGCCTGTGGGGTGAGCGCCGGGGGCGTCCGTGGTTAGCAGCAGGGGGCCGCGGGGGAGGGTCTCAAGGCGGCCCCATGGTGGGCTCCCTGCTGGGTGGGCTCTTGAGTGTCCTGCAGAGGAGTGGGTGGAAGCCTGTGGGACCCCAGAGGGACCCCCCGCCCTCCTGGACACAGATGGACCAAAGGGGCGGCAGCTGTGAAGCGGGCAGCACCTGGCCTTCCGCCAGCAGCCGTGTGTCTGCCACACTCTTGCAACCCGGCACAGGCCCTCGTGGTGCGCAGCACGGAGGCCAGGCCCGCCCGTCAGTCCACCTTCTCCACCTTGCCGATGACCTTCTCCTCGAAGACGGGCAGCACGGCCCCATCCTCACGCACCTCCTCGAACACCACACCGCATTCGAACTCATCGCTCACCTTCTTGAAGTAGTATCTGCGGGTGGGAGGGGCGGTGAGGGCGGCAGCGTCCGGCAGTTTGGCGGCCGCCCCTGACACCTCCTGCAGGGCACGCGAGCCGGTTCTGCCCGGTGCCTGAGTGCCGGTGCTTGACACGTGCAGTGACCACGTGCAGGGTCCCTGCCCCAGCCTCTAGGTGCTGTGGGGGAGGAGTGGGTGGGCGTGGGGTTTCTGTCCTCTCCACTGGGCTAAAGCGCCTGCACTCGGCCCAAGGCCCCTCCAGTGGCCACAGCAAACCACCCAGGCAGGCCCACAGTGGGCTGACTCCAGCCGAGACCCCATGGGCCCCACCCGACCTACAGAGCCCAATGAGGAGCCTGCAGGGGCTGGTCTCAGGCCGGCAGGGCTGGGCAGCCCAGGGCAGACCTGTGGAGGATGGTTAGGAGGCTGAGACGAGGCCGACTCAGGTCACACCAGCACGGGGATCAACAGACCCTCCAGACCCCTTGCTCGGCCTGGAGCCCTCAGTCACCTGAGATCACCCATGCCCCATCTGTCGTGGGGCTCACGCCGACAGCCCGTGGCCAGACACGTGGAGGCAAGGACTCAACGAGGCACGAGCACACAGCACTGTCTCCTGAGCTGACCCCACCAATGCCTCTCACCTGTAGTTGCCTTTCTTGGTCAGCAGCTCCTTGAACTGGCCCAGGGTGACCGCACGGCCCCTCACCAGGGTCCGGTAGGGGATGGGCTCCCCACAGAAATAGTAGGCCACGACGATGCTGTCACACGACTGGGCACTCCCACCGCCTGCCTTCCTCTGCGATTTTGTCCTGGGGGGCGGAGAAGAAGCGGTGACTGCTGGGCCCCAGGCACCCCAGTAAACGACAGAGCAGGGCCTACAGGGTGGGCTGTGCCACGCTCAGAAGTGCCACACATCCACAGGCCCCGACGCCCACCCCACCCACATAGCCACGTCCAGCCCTGGGGGGCTCACCCCACATGGTGCCTCAGCCCAGGTTTCCAGTCCTGCGCCAGCCACAGGCCCTGACCCAGGTGGACAGCGGCTCGTCGCCTGCCCGCCAACCGTCCGACCGGCGCCTCGGCCTGCCCACCACCCACGAGGCCCTGGTCTCACTGTGGCTTGAACTGCCTGGCGGGCAGCACCCACTACCCAGACCACGTGAAGTTGGGCGAGCAGGCTTCTCAGAGCCAGAACCCACAGCAGATGCCTCTGCTGGGCTGCATGAGACAGCCAGGCCACAGAACCCGCCACAGCCACCGCCTCGAGGCTGGGCTAAACTGCTCATGTCCTAGTAAGGCCTACAGCCCCAAACTTCAGAAACACCTAAGGCCAGGGACTGGACGAATAGAACTGTGACGGATCTGCCTCATGGCAGAGAGCTTGTCAAGAGACCATAAGCAGCAGCCAACCACACTTCCAGAGACCGCTGAGGCCAGCAGCGCCTCCTGCCCAGGCTGAGGCAGCACCCGTCTCCTCTAGCGTCCTGTCCTGTGACCACTCCAGAGCTGCGCCGGTGGAGCCTGGCACAGCCCTTGCACTGGCCAGCTGGGCGTGTCAGTGTCATGTCAGGAAGGCCACCTGAGCTTACAGCAGGCTCTACTCTCCCTGGGGACCCCCCCACCCCGGTGCTCCTGGGCACAGAGCAGGCTGTCACCTCAGCTGTGTGGCCATCCACTGCCTGAGCCAGGCTCCCAGCGCCCGCTTCCCTTCCCTCAGGCCTGCAACCTCAAGCCCAGGCTGTCCTGGGAGCCCAGCTGGGGTTCCTGTGGGGTCCATTCTCTGCAGAAGGGACGCCGAGTCCCTGCTTCTCCAGGGGCCACTGGAGGAGTGACCTATGGGGAGGCCGTGAGCCCCTCAGCACACTCAGCCGGGTGTGATGAAGTACTGTCTGGGGTCAGCCCGGCAAGGCTGAGGTGGGGGCCCCTTCCTTCTTCTCTGTCTTGAGCAGAAGTGCAGGGACAGGGTGGCCAGCACTGTCTACATATGGCCCTTGGCTCCCCAGTGCCCAGCCTGGCCCACGCATGCCCAGGGAGACGACCCGCAGGTGCCTGTGGTCCACGTGAGAACAGAGCCCGCTTGCTGTGCACAAGTGCCCGGGGCTGACGCTTCCGGTCAGCAGTGCCAGGGGAGTCAGGGCTGCAGCCCTGAACCCATCAAGCCAGTCAGGTCGCTGACCAGCGAGTCCCAAGGCCTGGTGGGGACGTGAGGCCAGAGTGCGGGAGGCGAGTGGACCTCCTCTCTGGCCCGTTGGTCACTTGTCACCACGTGGACGGTCAGACGGTTCCTTTGACGAGATACACTTGCAGACCCAGCTCTTCAGGTGCAGTGCCTGAGCTCCCATCGTGGGTACAGCTGCGCCACTGCAGCACCTGGCCGGCGGTGCAGTATGGCTGGGCAGTACCGGGAAGACCCGGGGGGAGCGCACGTACTCTGTCTCGGAGAGCTCCAGGTCGGACACCGCTGGCACCACGCTCAGCACGGGCGTGCACGCTGGCCTGACACAGGAGCGCCCCCGCTGGATGACCTCCTGCACATACCTAGGGAACAACGGCGTCAGTGAGCCGCATGGGCCTGGGCAGGGCCTCCAGCAGCAGTTGGCGGTGACCACAGGAGACCAGCAGGAAGACGGAGCAGGGGCTCCCAAGACGCTCTGTCACCACAGATGAGGCTCCCACTGTGTGCAGCGGACAGGACACCAAAGCCCTCCTTGGGTTGTGGAGCAGGGCGGGAGGATCAGGGCTCCATCAGGATGAGTCGAGAGGCCGATGCTGCTTCCATCCATCCAGGGTTCCCAGACCCTCATCTGGGCAGAGCCTCGGGCACCGGGAACATGCTGGGGTCCTGTCACTTCATGCACACTCAGAGGAGCCTTCGCCTTCCAAGAGGAGCTGCCCTGGCCTCCTCCCTGGGGTGCAGCTCTTCCTACTCAGCACTCGACACAGACCTGGGCTCTGGAGCGCGGCCGCTGCTCCGTCTGAAGGGGACTCGCTGCATGGCAGCTCCTCTCCCAGTGGCCTTCCACCCCGGGGGCGATGCTCTGTGGCCCTGACACAACTTCTACCTTCACCGGCCTGGGTGGAGGTCACCCCACGAGGAGGGCCCAGCTCTCTGGTCTGTAGCCATTTACAAAAGGCCCACGTGCCCTAGACTGACCACCGTGGAGGTGCCAGAGCCGCCCATGTGCTCAGCTCAGCATCACCAGCCAGACAGGATGTGCCGCTGGGCAGGGCCTGTGAGTACTCACAGGAAGAACAGACAGCGGGCAGCAAGGATGATGGGCCAGGAAGCCCCTGCAGCGGGTCCTCACGGCAGGGAGGGTGTCCACACGCCCTGGCCCCCACGGTGGCCCCGCTGCTGCCCCGCTGGCCTCCAGCTTACAGGCTAGCATCAGGCGAGGCCACCTGCACAAGCCTGCTCCCCGGCTCTATGCTGACGAGCGAGATCACGGGGTGTGAGACAGCTAGGCGTAAACATGGTCACCTTCAGTGACCCGGGGGATACATGCGGGCTTCCAGCTATGCCCAAGACGGACGCTGGGCAGGGTCTGCACCCTGACGCCAGCTTCCCCAGAGCAGCACGGACCCAAACACGGTGAGGCCAGACCCCAGATGCCCAGCTGACCGAGGGCAATGGGAGCCAGTAACATCCAAGAAAAACAGTGGCTGCAGTTTGATGACCACATTCTCCAGATTTCCAGGCCCCTCAGAGACCCTGATCCACCTGGGAATCCTGATGGGTCAGCAGGCCCGGGAAAGTGACCTCAAGGGCCGAGCTGCAAGGACCCAGCCTGGAGGGACGACCTGTCCCCCATAAAGGGGAGGCCTTCCTGGCCCCCTGGGGCCACCCTGGCCCTGAAGGCCAAGCAGGGCACAGTGAGGAGGGCTGTGGGGCTGGGGTCTTTCCAGGAGAAGAGTTTACACCCACACACATCTCAGCACCAACGTCCTGCCTGCACATGACATCGGGGCTCCCCTCCATGTAGCTGTGAACCACATGTTTCGGGCCCCCTTCGTGGAGGCAGCTGGGAGCCCCCAGGACCACCCCCTCCTGGCTCAGCCAGCACAGCAGCCAATGGTCATCTGACTGTGACCTCCAGCAGTCCCAAGGTAAGGGCGAGTGAGCGCATGTGCAGGGCAGTTGCGACACAGGAAGGGCTCCCCCTCCCTCCTCAGAGGGACAGTGTGATGACCACCTGCCCTCCCAGCCCTCGGCCACACAGCAGGCAGCCCTGCTCTCCCGAGGTCCCGTACCTCTGCCTCGAGGGCGCCTTGCTGGCCCTCTTCTCCTCCTCCTCCAGGCGCCGGCGGGCCTCCTCCAGCTGCGTCAGAGGGTTGGGGGCCGGGTTGGGCGGCATCGTGGGGTCCTGGATGAAGAGATGCGAGGGCTGCACGGAGGTCCGGAGCTGGGCGCTGACCCAGGGGTGCACGGCCCCGGGGCGCTCGATGGACAAGGGCCGGGAGCTCTCGTGGGCCTGCTGCTTTTTTGCCCCGGACGACCTGTGGGGCCAGAGAACAAGGTGAGCAGCGCCCATACCCCCCACGGCCCCCTGCACCGCGAACGTACAGTCCTTCCTGGAAACTTGTGTATTGAAATATAAATCACATCCTATGTGAATACTTTTTTTTTTCTGCTTCCCCATGAAAACTTCTTTTAAAGAAAAGTTTTCAGTGTTATTGAAAAGTATTTTGATATTAAAATAAGTGCTCTTTGTGAAAAACCTGAAACAGTCAGGAAATTCAAAGAAAAAAATAAATGTAATTCAGCAACAGCCACTCTCGGTATATTCAGTGTATTTCCTTCTCCATTAAAAACACTTGACACAGGGACTTCCCTGGTGGCACAGTGGTTAGGAATCCGCCTGACAATGCAGGGTACATGGGTTCGAGACCTGGTCCAGGAAGATCCCACATGCCGTGGAACAACTAAGCCCACGCGCCACAACTACTGAAGCCCCCGTGTCCTAGAGCCCATGCTCCACAACAAGAGAAGCCTATGGCAACGAGAAGCCTGCGCACCGCAACGAAGAGTAGCCCCTGCTCGCCGCAACTAGAGAAAGCCTCTGCGCAGCAACGAAGAACCAACGCAGCCCAATATAAATAAGTTAAAAAGAAAAACAAAAATACTTGATGTAATTAGCATAATTCTGAACATGTGATCTTTCCTGATTTCCCCCTCCACATGACATCACGCTCCCCATCATCAGACACTGAGAATGTGCTTTACATTTGTGTGACCTGCCATCACTCAATCACTGAATGGAATTCAAGTGAAAACATCTGCCTCTCTCAGCTAGGCTGAAGGCCTCAGAAAGGGGGGCTTAGCCCCAGGAGCAAAAAGGAGGGAATCCCAAGAAGGGGGCCCTGGGGAGAGTTGGTTGACCCAGTGCCCTTGTGATGCCAGAACTGCCCAGGGAATGTACCCCAGGGGGAGGTGGACTCCTCCTAAAAAGTCCCACAAGGCCGGCCACAGGGAGACCTCACCCCGTCCCCTACCCCTCACTCCCTGGCCCCACCTTCCCCCCATTCTCCCCTCTACGGGCCTCACCTCCCCTGGGCCCACAGATCCCAAGAAGTGCCTGGTGGAGACACTGCAGCATCAGCATTTGACAGAACCTGCAGCCCAGCCAGAGGGCAGGAGCCTTCCAAACCCAGGAGGCTGTTTCTAGACTCTCACTCTTTACCCACAGAAGCCCTCCAACCCTCCATTTGGGGTTGGGGGAGCAGCCAAGGACACAGCCAGTCCTTGTGAAAATCGCAAAAGAGAGAAATCCAGAGAAGCCAAAAATCCACCCCCACCAGAGCAAGAGAGGGGCTCCCAGAGAGGCCCCCCACCAGGTCAGGCTCTGTGACTGCAAAGGGTCTGCACACTGGCAGGGGGCTTGTTCCAAGGTTACGTGGACCTTGGAACATGTTGCCACGGGAACAAGGGACCCCGTGTTACCAATGACCTGCCTCACCTACCTCACACACACCACTTGGCCCTTCCCAGGAAGGCCCAGGAACAGCGAGGGCCAGGGAAGTCCGCCCATGGGCCGACCCCACCAGCCCCAGGCCCCCTGCCCAGCCCTGTCCCCACCATGAAGGGGACAGGGGTGACACTGAGACCGACACAGAGCTCAGAGGGATGCAGACCAGATGAGAACTGCCCCCGGCAGCCGGAGGACAAGCAGGTCAGGCCCATAAGGTTCCTTGTGCAGGCCCTGCCTTAGCTCCTTCTCAAAGGAGGGCAGCCACATGGCAGGAGGCCCCTCCCCGGTGGGGTGGGGGGGGCTGCAGCAACTTCAGACTGACCCCACCAGTGGGTACTCCTGCCCAGGACACTGAAGCTCATTGACGACCCCCACCCCATCACAGGGTCCCCACAGGGAGGCGTTGACCTCATGCTCCCATGGACTGGACCTAATTCCAAGGAATTCCTGCTTCCATGGCATGTGGCTTGCACTAAGACCAGCTGCTCAGGATGCTGGCAGAGGGGCGCTAGAGGCTGGCAGGGTGGCTCTGGACGTCTGCGCCCACAACCGCACAGGGCCCACGCCCCCACACGGCTTCTCACCCGTGGCCAGCCTTCCGGTGCCTGCTGATCTCCTTCTCGCCCTCGATGATCCACTGCATGATTTTCTGGTTCTTCTCTGCATCCTCAGAGGGGCCTGGCGCCTCCACGCTGGTGCTCTTCCCCGACTCAGCCTTCTTGGAGTTTCTTTTGGAGGTCATGCTTGCCTTCCCGCTGCAAGAGCAAGACCCGGGTCACCTGCTACTTCAGCTGGCCCAATGCTGGACAGCTGGCCCAGACCCTCATGGCTATGGGAGGGTGGCCTGGAAGGGCCCCTCCCTGAACGTGGGGCCTCTGCACTGGCTCTGCGGGCATGAGTGGGGTTGTTTTGGCAGACTCTATGGTGGGAAGGAAAGGAAGGAAGGTGTCTGGGCAGCATGGGCCGGGAGGGTTGGAGCCAAGGTGGCGGCATCCAGGGCCTGGCCACCCTTCCTCACCCAGACACTGCCCTCCGAAACAGGTGCATCTGACCTGACCATGCTTCAAGGCTGGAGCTCCAGCGGCCAGTGCACCCAGGTGCCTGCTGTCTCTGTGGCCGACCCTGATTTAATGACTTTTAAAGGGGAATCCTGGCTTGAAGGCTGAACAGAGGCCACAGTAGATACGGCCTCTCGCCTTGACCCCTTTTTCCTGGAGACACACACAGCCTCACTGACACAGATGCAGAAGGAGGGAACCGCCGCAAACACTCACCTGTAGGCCAGGCTGTCACTGGTGGTGGGGGCGGCGCCCATGCTCTCCACGTGGCTTCGGGGCTTGGCCGCGTGGCCGTGCAGCTCTGGGCCCCACGCGAAGCTGCTCTGGACCCGGCGGGAGGCCTCGGCCTCGGCAGGCTCCTTGGGCCTAGCTGAGCCATGGTGGCCGTGGTGGTGGCCGTGTCTGTGGAGGTGCAGGCCAGCTGTGTCCAGCTTCGCCCCCGACTTGGGCACGTGCTTTCCGTGCCCGGGCACCGTGCCTCCTAGCGCTCCCATCTTGGGCATGTGCGCACTGTCCGGGGAGCGGTGGCCGGGCCCTGGTGACTGGCAGCCCGGTGTCCTCATGACTCGCTGCACATGCTCGTCCAGGATGCTCTCCGGGTTCTCCTCGTGTGCATCCCGCAGCCCCACACAGCTCATATCCGCATAGCGGGGTGGGAAGTGGTGCCAGGCCGGGGCTGAAGGCAGCTTATGACTGGCCCCTGGGGGGCCAGAGGACACATCACCATCCTCACCTTCTTCCTCCTGTGGGGACAAGGCCACATGTTACCTCTCGGCACTGGCCGCACTGCGGAAACCCCACGCTTGGGGAGACAAATCACAAGCAAGCAAAGGCCAGGAGCCCTGAGCCTGGGATGAGACCCTGAGCCTGAGGTGAGGTGCTGGAGGGGCCGCCCGACCCAGAGCGGCCCCCAGAGCCCCTCCTGTCCCTGCTGAGTCCCGAGCAAGTGCAGCTGGGCTCTGGGCAGTCTGCACGGCAAGACGGTGCAGACGGATGGAGGCTGGGCTCACCACCCGAGTGTGGCGGGTACGCGGTGAGGAGGGGCACAATGCCAGTGCCGCGGAGACCACTGGGAATCCTGGCACTGGTTCCACTTTCTTTTATGCTTATCAATAAAAATTTTGTTTTTTTTTTCAGTTGAGTTTTCCTATTCCTCAATCTTACTGCCATATTTTCCATCATATTTTCAAAGGGAATGTTGCCCTTGTACAGAAGAGCTCTTGGTTTTTGCTTACCTTGCTATTGGTGTCTTAATAAATTCTGACATTAAACTAACAGAATTTCCTTTGACTCTCTGAGAATTACCATAACCACATCCATAAACATAAATATTCGATCACTTTAATTCCAAAAGATACTGGTCACATTTATTTTCTTGTCTTATTGACTTGTCCAAACCAGAATGCTGAGTATGTCTGGTCATAACTGAGAAAACGGGTGACTAAGCCACGCTGCACTTTAACACAAAAAACCTCCGGGAGTTCACCACAGGACTCACCACTGCAAAAGTACCTAAATGTCATTCAGACATGCCGTCAGCTGTGGGCACTGCAACTCAGGATGGAAAATGGCACTGAGGAGGACAGACAGGGAGAGAGGGATGGATGGAGGGGGAACACACACCCTGTGGGCACAGATGGGAGCTGCCCTGGCAGAGCCTCAGACCACTGGGCTCCTGCACCCCATCCTGTGTCCCCATCCCGACCCCTGTGCTTTGCAGGGATGAGGGGCTGGGAGACTCCTCGCCAAGTCTTCCCCAGGGCACTGCACTGTTGACACTATTCACCTAGGGCAGCAGAGAGCAAGAGGGAACCTCCAAATTCCTACGGATCTGACATCTAGTTTTTCTTAATAGCTCTGCATGTGCAGAAATTCAATTTTAGAGCTCTATAATATTGATATTATACATTTACATAACCACTCAGCTGCTAGTATTCGTTTTTTTTTTTTGCGGTACGCGGGCCTCTCACTGCTGTGGCCTCTCCCGCTGCGGAGCACAGGCTCCGGACGCGCAGGCTCAGTGGCCATGGCTCACGGGCCCAGCCGCTCCGCGGCACGTGGGATCCCCCCGGACCGGGGCACAAACCCGTGTCCCCTGCATCGGCAGGCGGACTCCTAACCACTGCGCCACCAGGGAAGCCCGTTTTATTTTGTTTTTATTTTCCAAGTTTTACAATGAAAATAAGTTATTAAAAAATCTGTAGGATTAAAAAATCCCTCCCTCCCACCCTCCCTATCCCACCCCTCTAGGTGGTCACAAAGCACTGAGCTGATCTCCCTGTGCTATGCAGCTGCTTCCCACTAGCTACCTATTTTACGTTTGGTAGTGTATATATGTCCATGCCATTCTCTCACTTTGTCACAGCTTCCCCTTCCCCTTCCCCCTGTGTTCGTTTTCTCAGAGCGGGGTTGCAGGAGGCGGAAACCATGCCCCTAACTGTCCCTTCAGCTCCTCCGCAGGCCTCACGGCCTGAATGAGAGCAGCTCAGCCAGCGCAACCCCCAACCCCAGCCCTGCCGGCCACTCCCTCCCAAGCAGTGAGACCAAGTCACGGGAGCCGGCAGGGTGGGTGCCTGTCGGGTGACCTCGGGGGCTGCGCGAGGACAGCTGGTCAGCTCAGGGGAAGCCCTCAGGCCACACCTTCTCTGCTGTGAGGGCCGTGCCGTTGCCATGCAGGCAGAAGAGGAGAGCGAGGGCCAAGCAGGCTCCCTAAGGCTCCTCGCAGCACAGCCCTGCCCGCCAGCGTCTCACTCTCAGGGCTGCCTTCTGGTGCTGTGAGGGGTCCCAGGTTCTGACACGCTACGGGAAACCTGCCTGCTGTCTCCCCACAGGGGAAGATGGGGGAGCCAGGCCCCCTGTTTCAGGGCTGGGCATCACTGGGAGCCCTGGAGCCGGGTGCAGGCGGCAGGAGAGGGGAACTCCAGGTGTGACCACGTGCCAGGCCCCATGTCCACCCTGATGGCAGTGCCTCCAGACTGTTGTACACACGGCCCACCCGGGGAACGTGGAACTGAAACAGCAGGGCCCTCCCAAGGGTTCTGATGGGGTCCAGCGAGGGCTCAGGTCCTGTATATTAAATAGGAAGATCGGGTGGAGAAACAACTCCTTCAGGAAACGTCACATTTTTGAGTTTCAGGTATTGGGCAAAATATCAAGAAGAGAACAGATTTCTGCTCTAAGAGAAAAAGCAAAGGCCCGTGGGACACAGCACTGAGGCCCACAGAGTCCAGGGGGGACTGGGCACAGGGAGGGCGTGTGAGAGGCACACCTGTCACTAGCACCTCTGCACGGAGGCCCTGAATGTGTGGAAACGAGTCTTGTAGAATGACACGCCCAGGGCAACAAAAGCAAGGTATCTCTGGCAGTTATGGGCAGAAAGGTATTAAACCAAATAAATTACAAATATTATGAAACTTCTTAGCCTCCAAAGTTCCATCAAACAAGGCTGCAGGTCAGAAAACAAGACAAAACAGAGCCTGTGTCCAGACCTAAAAGCCACTCTGCACTCGGAAGTGACAAGTGGAAGCCTCCTGCCCCTCCTGCCCATGTGAGGGCATCTCAGCTCCACGTGGCAGGGAGGGCACTGAGCAGGATGCAGGCCAGGCCTGGGTCCGCGAGCAGGTGTCATGGGCGAGCTGCCCATAAGCCCCCAAGTCGGGGTGGAGCATGATCCAGTGGGGCGGGGAGGTGCTAGGGGGCCCTGGTGGGAGCAGCTCAGGGCCTGAAGTCCCCCTAAACTCTACCGAGTGTGGTCACACACTTCAGTGACCCGGCGTGGTGCCCCGCCATGGGACCCACTCACCATCCGGACGCGCTTCAGCCGCTCCTCCAGCTTCTCCTCGGCCTCCCGCGTCCGCTGCACAGCCTCCAGGCGGTGGATGAGCTCTGCGGCAAACTTCTGGGGCTCCACACGGACTTCCTTTGGCATTCGGTACGTGCGCTGCAAGGAGACACTGCTGGTGAGCCGTACGTGCAGTGTGGAGCTGCTCCGCGCCCGGGTGGCCCTGCCACACCGCAGGTGAGGAGAGAACATGGGGCCTGCATTTTATCCAACCCAGAGCTGACCCAGCAGTGAGAACGAGCAGACACCACCGCTTCCCACCTCGCATGACCCCGGATGGAGACACTGAGCAGGCTGGGAGCTGCGTCCCCAGGACAAAGGCCACCCCGGCGCCCTCAGCCCAGGGGCGCCTACCCCGAGAGCTTCTGGCCCATCCCAGAGAAGCGCTTCTCGTGACTGCCCAGGCTGGGACCCAGGGCAGCTGGGGCCATGGCAGAGGCGTGGCAGGAGAGCTGCAGCTGCGAAGACCACTGAGGACAGGACGAGCCCACGGGCCAGAAGGGCTGGCCGCTCCCTGCAGCGCCCGCCCTGCACACAAGGGGGCAGCAGTGCCTGGCACTCAGGTGTGTGTGGACCAGGCTCTGGACTCTGATGTTGGGATGAGGGACACAAAACACTGGGTACAGGAAAGAGTCAAGGGAGAGGGGGGATGACAGACGGCTCTTCCTTTCAGAGAACATAATTCCGCGATGCAGTTTACAACAATACACTGGATAGCTTTTTCTTTTGCGGGGGTGGAGAGTAGCTAGCTTTAATGTGAAATAATTTCAAATCCAAAACAATTGCAAGAAGAGTACGAAGAACTCCTGTGCACCCTCACCTGGACCCCAGCCCACTGCCACCTGCCACACTTGCTGTAACTTTCTCCCCTAGACACAGACAGGCACACACTTTCCTGAGCCAGCAGAGAACACTGCACATGTGACGCCTGCTAACTCCCATACGCTTTAGAATGTATTTAACAAAAACCAAGGACAATCCTGTACCTAGCTACAGGACAATTATAAAAAAAAAAAAAAAAAAAAAATCCTGATACAATATTCTTATCTAATCACAGATCTTATTCCAATTTCACCAGTTGTCCCAATAAACGTCCTCTATAGCAAAACATGTTTTAAAAATCTAAGCCACTGAGGTCTAAGTGAGGGAGGGATGGGAGCGGCAGGAGTGCTGCATGAGGAGGCTGGTGAGGGAGAGGGGAGACCCAAGGGAGGGAGGGCCTGGAAGGGCCTGGGGACAGGGTGGCGCACAGGGGCCCTCTCTGACCTCTGGGTGGATAGTGGCTATGTAGAACCCTGGCCTCCAGACAGAAGCAGGCGAGGCAGGAAGCCGTGGGACAGGGGTGGGAGCCTGGGTGGAGCTGGTGCCCACACAGCCCTCCCACCAGCGGGCTCTGGACATGGTCTGGATTTGCACACCCATTCCTCATCTACAAGACAGGAGTGAGAACAGTTCCTGGTTCCTCAGAAACATGTAAAATTAGGGAAGAACGTGACATCAAGGGCTCAGAAACAAGCCACTGAGGCTGATGCTGACCACGACAGGCTCGAAGAGGCCTGGACACAGGCCAATGCTTCAGAGGCGGAGAAGCTGGTGCCAAGGGCCAGGCAGTGCCCAACACCAGTCAGAGGTTTGTCCTGGAGCCAAGAAGCCCATGCCCAAGAAGGGCAGTCAGGGTGCCCAGCACTTCTAGAAGGTCCTGAGAGAAGGTGGGCGTGGATGATGAGCCCCAGACGACTGGGCGGTGGGACGGCCAAAAGGCCGGGCCCTGGAAGGAGTCCTCAACAGCGGGCGTTGGGACAGACCATAGGGACCTGAGGGCAGCCCGGCCCCACCAAGCTGGCTGGTCAGAGGTCAGAGGCAGGAGAGCCGGGGCAGGGAGCACTGAGCCAAGAGTGCTGTGACACCAGCACGACATCCAGATGGTGAGAGCGCACGGTTCTGACCACACAAGAGCAGAAGGAAAAAGTTCTTGACGAGATCCAGCGAGTCCATTCTGGAAAACAGCCTCCAAACTGTGCAGCTGTGACTCCAAAAATAGGAAAGCTGTCAGAAGTTACAATGATTATCAGATTCATGGAAGAACGGTAACCTCTCCAGCTTTGAAGAAATTTAAAAAAACCACAAAGGAAAATATTTCAAGTAAATAAAAATGTGAAACTTCTGAGGAATATAAAAGGCCAACAAAGAAAGAAGAGGCTCCTCTCTCAGCCTTAAGGATCTCAGGACCAGACACTTCACACGTGGAGAGCCACAGGCTCCCCCACATGCCGGCACCTCTCTCCCACGACAGTCACCCACATGCGTCCCCTCCACTGGCCTCCCCAAACCCCCGTGCATCTCGCAGCGAGGAGCACTGAACACAGTAGACCCCCCGAGAAATGGCAACTCCCAAAAAAGACATACAACGGCAACAGGAGTCCCAGCTCCCTGGACCCACCTCCGCCCACCACCCAGCATCCGGTCCGACAATCAAACAATGTGCACGGGCTCCCGGGGCACCAGCCACAGAAGACATGTCGCTGGCGAACAGAGGCGCGAAGCAGCATTCTCTTCCCGTTGGCGGGGAAGGCGTCCACGTGAGTCGTGGTGGATGAGGCTGAAGTCCCTTCACCTTGAACCTCAAACCACATCACTGAACAAAACTCGGCTGCACCTTCTGCCCCGAGCACATGGCCAGGCTGAGCACAGCTGCCGACCAGCCCCCGATCAGCCCTCGCCCTGGCAGGGACTCCGCTCCCCGCGTGCAGACAGCCGCACCCCAGGGAGGACTCCCCCGACTGCAGGCCACTCACGGTGTTTCTCTTCTCACCCCCATTTACCCGGCAGGGCCGTTCTCTTGAATCTGGGCTCAAGGTGCAGGGCCAGGAAACACAGACCCTCAGGATGCAGGACTGCCCGCCAAGGGCCTTCCGGGACCCAAGGGCACTGCTGTTCTGATTCTGGAAGCTGCTCGGGCGGCACGTGGGCTCTGGGCCACCCTGTCCTCTCCGCCCCTCTCAGTGCTGCACGCAGACAACCCGCCCCTGTGCTACTCCAGCTCTTTCTGTAGGTTTTGTCTAACACTTCGCTTAATTTTTCAAATTAAAAAAATTTTATTTTGGAAAAAATCTCAAACTTGCAGACAAGTTGCAAGAACAACATGAAGAACATTTTTTCTGGATCTGACAGCAGACGGCGTGCTTCCTACACGCAGGGACTCTCCCACACGAGCACCTCCAGCCCCGACCCGCCTCCCTGGGCTCACCCTGGAGGGTGCGGTGGCCTCAGCTGGGTCCACATGGGATTCTCATGACCCCGTGACCTATGAGAGTTAAAGGGCAGTTCTTGTGCAGGATGGCCCCCGGCTCAGGCTATGTCCTCGCAGGGGTAGCTCTGGCGTCCTGTCGCGGACGTAGGAGCCCAGGCAGGTCCTTTCACAAAGCAGCTTTCTCCCCCGGGAGTATGTGGTCTGTGAGGGGACACTGGGGACGATGCTGACACCCTGCTCATCAATGGGCTCGACCCCCCCCGTCACGTCAGCATCCACGCACGGACCCCACTCCACGGCACTGACTGTGACCCTTTCCATGTCCCCTCACACCCCTATTTTCCAGGACACAAGATGCTGGGCACCTCCTCTGTGCCCCTGCCCAGCCTGGTCCACAGAGCAGAGAGAACACGTGTGGCCACGGCCTCGGCTCAGGCCCAGGCTGCTCCAGACATGAGCCAGCTCAGCGCTCCCCAGGAGGCTGCCCACAGGCAGGCACACGCATGCGCACATGCGTACATGTACACACACACGTGCACACACAGCCCTCATAGCATCTTCCACTTGTCCCTAAGCAGACACCATCGGTGCCTGGTTCAGGCGCATCTGTGCCAAGGGGTAGCTGGGAGGTGACAAAATGCCCTCTTCTCAACCATATCACTTTTCTTATTTGGAAATTAAAGCATCTACAGAAAAGTGAAAAGACTCTAACCAAGGAATCCTGATGGAGGGCAGGTGTGTGAAACAATCCTGAGATGCATCTGCTTTCCCTGCACAGAAACCGCCAGGAAGACACGAGTCACTGTGGATGCACCAACGCGACAAGACCACATCTTCCCTGCAAGGTCTTTCCCGCTCCAAGTCAACGCGTCCAAACGAGAACAGCTAATCCCTCCCGTCATCAGCAAAGGAACTCTCTGCCCAGCCCCACCCTGCACTGGGCTCTCTGAGGGTCCCCAGTGCCCACGATCAGGAGAACCACTATCACCTTGTTATTTTTATCCAAGAGGTGAAGTTGAGGCAGCGTTGAAGTCAGGACGCCCCACAGTTCAGCCACAGGCGGCCGATGCCTTGTTTCATCCCGAACAAAGCAGTGCTCATGGGTGCTCAGGACGGGGGCACTGCCACGCTGTCCCACAGAGCCGCCGGCCGCCAGTCTGGCCAGGCCTGGGCATCGAGCCAGCGACAGGCTCCGAGCGGTTCTCCCACCTCTAGGAGAAGCACCTCATTTAACACGATGGGAAAGGCTGTGAGGAGGGCAGTCCCTGCTCATCTGTACCGACTGTGCAGGCACTGCCCCCTCCAGCCACAGGGCGAGAATGCGTGTGACCGTGTGCCGTGCCTGGACCTGAGCTGAGCTCCTCGGAAGCCAGGCCAGTGCCACAGCAGCCTGGTCAGAGTGGAGAGAACGGGTGGGCACTGGTCCAGGAGGGCAGGTGAGCCCCAAACTCGGAGACGGGGAGGGCGAGGGCTGTGCAGACGAACTTACAGGAATGTGAGGTAGAGGCACGCGCCCGTTGACCTGGACGCTCTCCTGCATCTCCCGGCGGTGCTGCTTGCGGATCCTGTAAGGTGGGACTCCATCCCTGTCCAGGAGAAAGAGACAGTCCAGAGTGAGCACAAATAGAATGTCTCAACCAAGTTCGGCTGAGCTGGCTTTATCTAGAGCAGGGCCAGCACAGCCTATTTTTCTGAGGTGTGATGGGCTAAGAATGACTTTTACATTTTTAAAGCAGAGGAGGAACATGGGACAGAGACTATTCGTGATCCTTTATGGAAAATGTGTGCTGACCCCTGCTTTACTGCCCAGGCAGGATATGGTGTGCCTACCTGGAAGGGGTGCTCTAAATGGACTGGAAACATTGGAGGGCTGCAAAATCGGTGGCCAAGACAATCTAGATACCGTTGAAAGAGATTTCCAAGGTTCCTATATTCTGCTTTCTTCCAAGGTAAATTGGTAATGCAGTGTAATCTCTCTGTCAAATGCTCAAATTAGCTTCCTTGATGTAAATTTTAGTTATAAACCCTTTTGAAGATTATGATAAAAATAAAAATTAAATTACATACTGTTGGGACTTCCCTGGTGGTGCAGTGGATAAGACTCCACACTCCCAATGCAGGGGGTCTGGGTTTGATCCCTGGTCAGGGAACTAGATCCCACATGCATGCTGCAACTAACAGTTCACATGCCACAACTAAGGAGACCGTGTGCCGCAACTAAGGAGTCCTGGAGCTGCAATTAAGGAGCCCACCTGTTGCAACTAACACCTGGAGCAACCAAATAAGTAAATAAAATTTTTTTTAAATTACATACTGTCTTTAAAATAACGAAGCACTTATTCAAGAGAAGTAGCAGATCCAACACATGGCTCACTGCACACGTGCTGTCCCTTAAGAACTCGGCAGCTCTCTCCTGCCATTTGAAAGCTACTCCGGGGAGCACAGTGGCCAATAGGAGCCTTCTCTGGTCCCCGCTTCTGTCTCTGAAGGACTCTGCGGCGTGCTGCCACCTCCGACAGCTCGAAGAGATGGCCCTCCCAATCGTCTGCTACTGAAATACTCTAGCCTCCCAGTTGTCCGGCAGGTGCAGTGAACGTCTGTGCCAGTGATCCTAACCCCTGGCATCCTGCTCAAGCACTGCCCACAGGGCAAGTGCTGCCAGAGCAGTGCTGTTTTCACTGGACACCAGGATGTGAACACGCAGCCATGACAATTCTGATCTCACTGCATCGACTGCTAGAGCGCCTAGCAAAGGCACCAAGCACGCAGCACTCAGCGTGTCCTGGCCCCATCCCAGGCAGACACACATCCACAGCTCTGTGGCTTTGTGGGCGGGTAGGGCTGCACCCCAGGCTGGGTGGAAAGGGTGCACTTAGGTTCAGAGCAGGGCAGAGAGAGGCTGCGGTGTACCCGGGTGTCCCTGGCTGTCAGGGTCCCAGGCAGTGCCACAGTGCAGATGGCTCAGCAGTCCAGCAGGGCCAGGCTGCTCCAGAGGACAGGCATCAGCGAAGAAGAGCGTCAAGTACATCTGAACGCTCTCACATGTCCCAGGGCTTGTTCAGGTGTCCCAAGCCACCAACTTGTCTGTTTCTCATGTACTCTGACAGGGCACCTAAAATCCATACGCTTCTGAGGATCAGGCACCATCCTCAGAATCTATGCCCGAAGTCAATGGACTAGGAAGCACTTCACCAGGTGGAGGCGACCCTGAGTTGCCATCAGAAATAATTTAGATGAAACACACGATCCTATTTTTTGCCTCATATACATTCAAATATCTGCCACAATTTTACATTCCTAATTCTCGACTATGCCTACATTTCTGAGTCTCAGTGTAAACCAAGATGAATAGAACATCAGGGAAAAAATATTAAAAAATTTTTAGATCTTCCCTTTAGCAAACACATGTCCTTTTCTTGGAGAGAATTAAGAGACTAATTGTCATTGCAGTAACTGAGTTTTGGGGAAGAGGAAAACAGATCTCGTGCTGTCAGCTGCTCCCGGGGGTCTGAAGGGCTGCAGTTCGTTGGAACCCTTTTATGTGATACTTCATATTCACGGAAGGTAGTGTTTGAAACCCCAGTAATTTCAACTAAGTTGTTAAAAACATGTCAACATTTTATACTAAAGATTCAAGACAAAGGAGAAGGTAATGATGAATGAAAAATGCCCCACAGAGGCTCAACCTGACGGGATGACGCCTCCACCATGTGGTCACCAAAGGGGAAGAGAAGAGAAAGGGCACCAGGTGCACACAGCACGGGGCTGTAGGAACCTGCTCAGGGACCCGTCCCGTCAGCGGCCTGACCCCCCATCCCATCCAGCAGCCTGCCCCCCCATCCCATCCAGCAGCCTGCCCCATCCCGTCCGGCGGGATGCAGCGTGGAAAGCAGTGCAAAGACACAGGCAGCACAAAGCGTATACCGAGAAGACGGCCCACAGAGCAAGACCTCAACGTGGAAAGGCCTGCTCACCTACAAAGACGAGCTCGGCAGCCTTTTCCTCTTTATTTAGACCTATCTGACCTCTAGACCCTAGCCAGGGCGGGGGCAGAGTCCCCATGACCCGCTGAGAGCAGCCAGGGCCACAACCCCACATGCTCTCGTGGGGACAAGACACCTGCGGATGCGGCCACGGGCCCACACCTGCTGGCTTCACACCCAAAGGTTGCCTCCTGCCCTGGGCCTGGGCCCAGCCAGAACCTTCCCCTCGGTGGCGGTCAGATAGCAAATGGCGTACGACCAAAAGCTGGGCGAGCCTGACACTCATGGGTGGTGGATTCAGGGCCCCACGTGACCCAAGCAGGCAGATAGGCAACACCCTGATGTGACATGGGCATGGTCTGACACAATCAAACTTCTGACGCACGCCTGGGTCCCCAAAGTTATCTGCTGAACCAAAGAGAAAGGTATCAGAAACAAGCACTTCCCCCCAAGGGAGGGTTTTCCCTGGAGAGGACGATGAAGGAAGCTGTCACCATCAAGTGACACAGAGGCTCAATGTGGCTCCTGTGGCCCCTGGTGGCCACCCCTGAGCTGTCGGGCAGAACAGAACCACACTGAGGGGACGACAAGCACTGCTGAGCAGGTGAGACGGCTTCCAGATTAAAGGAGCGTGAGCGCAGAGCAGGATGGACCGGAGACGCCCTCGGGGACGGCCCGCCTTGGCCGCGCCTCCGACGTGAACACCAGAGACCCAGAACCTGGGGCGCCAGCCCAGGCAGCTCTGAGGCTTTCCCTCTTCCAAAGGTTCCAGCAGCCTTGGCCTGGAGGGAAGCAACTACAACAAACCTTGGCTCCAGTTTGTTTGCGGATTTCTAGCGACACTCCCTGCAATGCAGATGCACTGACACCCCACTGGGGAGGGCCCCAAAACAGCTTCTGGGGAGAAGGCCCTGGCTGCCCCTTAGGGGCTGCTCTCCCAGGCAGGGGCACTTACACGCTGCTGTCGGTGAGGGACAGGCTGTCAGCATCGCTGGACAGGCTCTGCTGCTCACTGTCGTTGGCGCTGGTTGCTGGGGCGAGGGCATAGCCGGAGTTGACATAGTAGGGGTTGACAGGCTCCCGCCAGGATCCATACCTGCCAACAAAGAGGCACGTTAGCAGCTGCCGGACAACGTCCTCGTGCATTTATCCACATTTTCATAATCATCTGATATCCCAATATGTCAACTGCAGACGCAAACAATTCAGAAGACGGAGCAGAAAGGGCTGGCGTCTCCACCCTGCCTCCCACCCCGCTGTCCTTCCCAGGGAGATGGGCATCTCCCACATCATCCCTCCACATGAGGCAGACGTGTAAGTGAACACACGGAGCGGTATTTGGGTTGGCATTTTTATGCACATAACTGGAAACGGGGCACGGCTGCTCTGCTCTCCCTGCTCCTACAGAGCGCTGCCCGCAGACTCACTAATCAGCCGCAAAGCCACCCGACCCTGTGGGCACAGCCGCAGCACCGGTGCCACGGCCCCCTCAAGAGGACCACGGAGTGGGCCAGGACTCCCGTGCACTGAGAACTGCCACAGGACGGATGAGGGGAATGGTGGGTGAAGGGACCTGTGGGTTTAACAGTGGCTGTCTCGATGCCCCACCGGCCACTTCCTCCCAGGAGCAGTCCAGCACTCCCTGGGTGGGACCCAACACCACTTGTCATGTGAATAGCCAGAAACTGACACCTGGGTTTAGTCTGCATTTCCCTGGTTGGTGGTCAGGCTGGAGGTTTGGGTGTCACTTAAATTCCCTCCTCTTTACCTGTTCATACCTCTGTCCATTTTCTATTAGACTGTTTTTGAGTTTCTTAGTGATTTACAGATGCCTTTAAATATTCTTACTATTAACCTCTGGTTATATACGGGAAAAATATTTTCTCCCTAAATGTCACTTTTTAACATTGTTTATGTTGATCTTGATATTACAAAAGTTTTTTATTTCTGTGAAATCAGATTTACCAATCTTTCCCTTTATAGATTTTTCTGTATCTTACATAGGCCAGCTTTCCTCATTCAAAGATTACAAATATATTCTTCTGTTTTTCCTCAAATGCTTCAATAGTTGTTTTTTTAAAATTTAGATCTCTACCTGAAATATGTGTGTGTAAAACCTACCTACTCCCTTGCATCAAAATGGAGAGCCAGCCGTTAGCATTAAGTACTGCACAATCCACCTTGTTCTGAATACTTTCACACCTAACTCCCCGAACACATGAATCGATTTCTGGAGTCTGCTCTGCTCTGCTCATCCCACGACGGCCCTACCGGCCCTTCGCTGCTGCTCCCCACACTGCCTCCTCTTCCCAGAGCCTCCCTGGAAGCAACGCTGGTCAGTCCCCGCGGGCTGCCGAGGGCTACGACGTGCTGGAGGCCCATCGAGCCCGTGCAAACGCCCCTGGCTCCAGCCTCACTCTGGTCAGGGTGCTCATGAACAGCAGCTGCACTGACTCCAGGGACATGGTAGGAGTCACCTCGTCCCTTGGACTTGTGTCCTCGATGCGGGAGGAGAAGGGACCACAACACTTCTAAACTGACGGAGCCCCGTGTGGACGCCCACCACCGGAAGAACAGAACTTCTGGAAGCCCTGGTTTGTGCTGTGCACACACTCAGGAAAAGGCACCTTTCCATCTTGGACACCTGTCATGCAGCACACGTGGGCCAGGCCGGGCAGCGCAGCTGGAGAGGAGCGGCCCACCTCCCCAGGGGCCACAAGCACAAACAGTGCAGCCATGGCACCCCACCTGTTCTGTCACTGAGGCCACAGTAGTGCATGGTGATGTGGCACACAACTCTCCCGCCAGCTCAGGATCAGGTGCTCATCATCCCCACACCGCAGGGGGACACTGCAGAGGGTCAGTCACCACGCACCACGGTCCTTCTGACCCACCCACGGCAGCCTGAGGGCATCCCTGGAGCCCACTAACATGTTCTGGCCAAATGAGGGCAGCGTCAGCATCACAGAGGCTTATGGGAAGGGATGGGGACACGTTCACGGACGGGGACCCGCACGCACCTGGTCCTACATTTACGCTGACATGGAGCAGACGCCTGCAACGTCACGCTCTTTCTCAGGGACACTGCTATTCCTCTGGTTCTTTAAAAACAAAACCGCCAGTGCTGTCACCATTAACAGCCACTGTACTGGAACTCAGATCACAGGGAGCGCTAAGCTGCTCTTCAGTGTCCCCGTCACGTCGTGGCCAGCACCCCGCACACCCATGAGGGCAGGACCAAGCCTGCGACGCCAATGCACCAGGGCCGTCTGCTCCCTCCTGACAGGTCCCAGGCACATCTTTCACGCGTATAGAAAAACCAGCTTTGAGGCGATAAGCAGGAAAAACATGGATCCTTTCCACGGCCTCCAGTACAGAGCAAACCCCACTATGTACACAGCTCCCAGTCCAGAACAAAGGGAAGCAAAGGGCTGTCAAGAGAGAACAGAAAGGAGGGAGACCAGCGAGGTGCTGACCGTGGACAGGAAGGCTGGCTCTCAGGACAGAGGCGCTGCAGGCTGCCGCGCGACAGAGGAAGTTCTGGGAAATATCACTCGGGGGACGCTGGGCTGCTCCCCACAAGACGGCCAGGAATCAGAACCCAGATGCGGCATCCAGGGAAACCTCCAAGCTCTCTGTAGTTTCCAGTCCTCGGAATAAAAGCCCGCCGGGGACCGTCCGGCCTCCCTGTCGCCTGCTCTCTGGGGTTGCTGCTGGCAGGATTTTGCTTTCCATCCTTTCACACTCAACCCTCCTAGATCCTTTTACTTTTGTGTGTCCTTTGTAAGCAGCTAGCCTTTTCAAGTTCCAGTTTGACCATTTTTCCTTTTAATTGCTTCCTTTGGTCCTGTTGCATTCAATGTGGTTACAGAGAGTGGATCCACCATCTCATTGTTTGCTTTCTGTTTGTCACAGCTGTTCTATCTTCTTTTGTTCTTTCTTGCCTTCTTTTGGAATATTTTTTATTTTCCATCTCCTCCCTCTAACAAAGTAAGCTTTTTACTATTCTTTCAGTGGTTCCTTTAGAGGTTATAATAGGTACCCTTGATGCATCAAGGTCCAATTAACTGCATTTTACCTGTTCCCAGGCAACACATGGTCAGAATTAACTCCACTAGGGACAGTCCAATGGTTAAGACTCCGAGCTTCCACTGCAGGGGACACGGGTTTGATCCCTGGTCAGGGGACTAAGATCCCGCATGCCCCCCAAAAATAATTAACTCCACTCACCTCCACACACACACATGTGCTGTTGTTATCCTGGATTTTAATTCAGTGTAATGTCTTAAATCCCACAAGACATCATCAGTATTATTTTATCCCACCAGCAGTCACCTAGAGTTACCCACATACTTGCCCTTTCCCTCCTGCATTGGGTGTTTCCACCTGAGAGCATTTTCTTTCCGCCTGAAGAACACCCTTAAGTATGTCCTTTAGTAAAGGGGCTGCGGCTGACAACTTGGTGTTTGTTGGTCTGAAACTGTCTTAATTTCCCCTTTATTCCTGAAGGGTATTTTTACTGGGTTGGAATTCTGGTTGGTAATCATTTTCTGTTTCTAGGGAACTTTGTAAGCTTTTGGTGGGACTGTAAAATGGTACAGTCTCTGTGGAACACAGTGTGGCAGCTCCTAAAAATTAAAAGAGTCACCATATGATTCAGCAATTTCTCTTCTTTGCATATAGCCAAAGGAATTGAAAGCAGGGTCTTAAGAGACGTCTGTACACCCAGGCACTTTGAAATGTCACTCCTCATCATCGACCTCTCCACCTCCCGCAGCTCCTAGGAAGGTGAGGTGGTGCCGGCTGTTGCTGCCCCCCCTGCCACACCCGCCCCAGGCAGGCTCTCCTCCAGGCCCAGCGCCTGAGGCCAGAGTGCCACATCAACCCACACTTGGGATGCACAGCGGACAGACACGCCACAGACCAAAAACAGCAGGCAGCGCAACCCTGACATGGAGGTCGAGCTCGGACCCCGTCCACTGTCCCAGGAGTGGCCTCTAGAGCTATTCCTATGTTCCAAGATGCAGGCCACAGCCACACACTGACTGTCGTGTCTTCAGCTGCCTTCAACCTGGCTCCTAGTCCACCTCCTTCCCGAAGTGACATTCTCAAGAGCCTGGGCCAGTCGTTCCACAGAATGTCTCACGTGAGATCTGCATCTAACATTTCTGGCAGAACGTCACAGAAGCGATGTTGTATCACCTCAAGGAAAACCATGGGACTTCCCTGGTGGCGCAGTGGTTAAGAATCTGCCTGCCAATGCAGGGGACACGGGTTCGATTCCTGGTCCAGGAAGATCCCACATGCCGCGGAGCAACTAAGCCCTTGCGCCACAACTACTGAAGACTGTGCGCCTAGAGCTCGTGCTCTGCAACGAGCAGCCACCACAATGAAAAGCCCGCGCACTGCAACAAAGAGTAGCCCCCGCTCGCTGCAACTAGAGAAAGCCCGTACGCAGCAATGAAGACCCAATGCAGCCAAAAATAAAAATAAATAAAATAAAATAAATTTATAAGAAAAGAAAAACACCATGCCGGTTGGTCCCAATATTGGTGGCAAACCCAGTGCCTGCCAAGTGTTTCCACTCTAAATCTATTACTTTTCCTTTGTAATTAAGAGGTAATTTGTGGCGGAGATACTTTGAGATTATATACAAATCCTGTTCACACCCATCACTTGATCTGTATTTATCAGTTGGCGTCCTATGTACCCGAGCGGATTTTTATTTTATCCAGTGGATTATAATCCATTCCTTCCAGCTCTGCTCTTCCCAGAGCCCAGAGTCTGTCTGAGAACACTCCCCCACTTCCAGCCCCAGCCCTGACAGATTTCCACCAAGGAGGTATCCGTAAACCTCCTTACCTGGATCCCCAAGGCTTCCTCCTCCGCATTTTTTATCACATTGTCTTGTATTCTTGAGTGCCTGATTATTTTTCATTCAGTACCTGGTTATTCTGGATGGAAAGCCAGACACTGTGTGAAAATCTTTCTAAACTGGCTGCCTGGGATGATGCTTTCTTCCCTAGAGCGTATGCATTTTACCCTGGCCTGTGGCTGGTGCACTAGGAATCCAGCCACCTTAATCCAAAGTCAGGAACTGAGAGAGTCCGGGCTGGGCTGCAGGCTCTCAGAGGGTGGGGGGTGGATCCTGACCACGTGTGGGACACCTTCCTCCCACGCAGGCCCCAGCCCCCTGGAGCCCAAGGACCAGCCACACTTTCCAGACTGTCTCCCTGGGCTCCCTTCTCCGATGGGCCTGCCATTCCTTCCTGCTTGGTTAGCTCTCCAAAGGCTTCAATATGATTAAAAAGAAAACCAATTCCCAGCGTTTCTAGCTATTCTCAGCAGTTTTCCCTGAACTGTGTGGTTGTCCAATACTAGAAGTGTGATTCCTCCATTTATGGGATACCTCCTACCCCCTGGAAATCCTCTGGATGAAAGAGGATTCCTAACTTGCACCACTCCCGGGAGGAATGTCGATTAGACCTCTCTGCTGGCCCCACCACCTGCAGCCCAGCCTGAGTGCTCACCCCACACAGCCCCGCAGAGCCCAGAGGGTGAGGCCTCATGGAATCACTTTTTCACCTTGGTCAGCATCCTTCAGCAGAAGTCTTGTGATTTTTTACTCAGAAATTCAGGCACATACTGCATTATGCTTCACGTTATGCTCCTGCTTGTTCTGGCATAAAAGTAATGCCGTAAGTGGCTTACCAAGTCCGCTGAGCATTCCAGAAACACACTCAGATTCCTGTCCTGCAGCAGCTTCACACGCTCAATTTGAGAAGCAAGGCTTCTGGTTGCCACGGCGAGACAGTCCCTGTGCCGCTCGCCTTCACATTGGTCTGGAGGAAACACCGGAGACCAGATACTCCACTCCCTAACTCTCTCCTAAGCAAGGTGGGAGGTCTCTGATGGGCCAATAAGGTGCAGTTTGCTTTTCTTAACATTGTAATTTGGCCACATACAAGTGCAGTCGCCTCAAGTACCTCCTAGAATTTTACTTGTGATTCTACTGGCCCCTAAAATCCCAAATCTGCCTGTGGGACACTGGTCCTTGCTAGTCACTGGGCCTTGGCCCACACAGAGTTGCTAACTGTGGTGTGCGGTGCCCATCTCTCCTCCGGCAGGTGGCAGCTTCGGAATGGCGCCTGGCACACGATGCATTCACTTGCAGACGTGGGGACATGGCCCAGCTACAACCTGAGGTTAAGCAGGAAAGGCACTTGTCTCCGTGCCAGGTGCCACTGGGAACACAGCCAATGAAACAGTGTGGGACGGGGCAGGGATGTGAACAATGATTAAGGTCATTTCAGACAAAGAAAATAAACAGAGACCAGAGGAAAGACGGAGCCTACGTGGCTTCCCCGACCGGTCAGACATGAGGCCCACTCAATAGTGGGCCTTAGCACAGCCCTGGGAGCCCTCCTGGCCCCCGTACCCAGCACCCTGCCACCCACTTCCTGACTCTGGATGCTGGAGTCGTTTCCAACCGTGGCAGCCTCATGTCTCAACCCACAATCCTTCTGCTCAGTGCCACACGTGCTGGAACTGGCAGGGCCCAACCCCCAGAAGTCACATCCATCTTCACCTAACACCTACTCCTCACTGAGCTCAAGCCTCACCATGTCCCAGGCCCGCATCTGCGTGCGGGGGGCTGGCCTGGGCACTGTGGGGGTCCCTGCTCACACGGAGGTGTTGGGGACGCACCACTGCACACTGTTCACAGAGGCCTGCAGTGGGAGCTGTTGGATGGGAGGCTTGCCACGTGGCCAGAATCACTACCCCAAAGGGACAGCAAGTCCACTCCTGAGAGCACTTCCTCAATCAAGACCTTTAACTGATTAAAGGTCACACCTTCTGGACGAAACAAACCATCCCAAATGTGACCGGCATACCACCTGCTGAAACAGCATATCTATCCGTGCACACACTCGTGGTCCTCGGCATTAAGGAAAACGTGCTTTCCTCCTGCCCACGGGGAGGCAGTTGGTGGTGCAGCCACCTGGTCTTTAAGGCAAACGTGCGCTGCTTCCTCGGCCCTGCACCCCTCGCCACGCTCACCCCGCTCCATTTCTGCACGTGCAGCCCCGCAGCACTTGGGAGCTCAAAACCCTCCGGGCCATGGAAACCTTCCGGGCCTGGCCCCTTCAGGGTCTGAGGCCAGGGGGCCTAGAAGGGCAGAAGTGTGACGGAGGGAGGGGACTGCCACGCTGCCCAGGGTCCCCGCCCTGCCCATGCCACTCTCTTCCCTGAAGAGACCATCCACCGTGCACGCATCGGTTACCACGGGAACCGCAGCACTGGTCCTCAGTGAGCAGAGGCCGAAGCCCACTCGTACCTTGGCCCTTCCTCCCGGGCAGGTCTAAGCCCTCCACCTGCCTCTCCCCAGCCCACAGGCCACAGCTGCCACGTATCTTAATTCCTACACTGCAGTGCCTCCAATAGTGCTACGTAATTCATCCAGACTCTGCAGTTGTTTCCAACTGAAGGGCTGGTCAGAAGACCCTGATTCTGGAAATAGGAATCCCGCCTTCCTCTGTTTAGGGGAGCAGAGGGGGCAGTGTTGCTTCCTTCTCTGGGGTGTCCATCAACTCTTCAAGGTGAAAGAAAATCCAGAAACCTCTTGTCTCAAGGTCTGGCCCACGCTCACCCCATCACTCACAGACGTGGTGTGAGGAGAGCTGCGGCTCGGGCTTGGCCCTGGTGAGCTCGCCCCGCCTGCCGGACCCACCTGCCCGTCGTCGTCAGCAGGAACCGGCCCCACTCCGCCTTCGGCTGGTTCTGTGACCACGCCTGGCTTCCACACCTGTAAACCGAGGAGAGCAGACCCAGAATGAGCCCCACAGGCCCACGCACATTGCTAAGTGGGAGCGGGCGGCCTCGTCCTATGAGCAGGAGGGCAGAGTCCTGCTGCCCCGGAAAAGCATCAGGAGAAGTGGGCTCTGGTTCCTGTCCTCTGTTTTTAAATCCACAGAAAATAGTATAGTTATGGAATTCAGGGGCAGGAACCACAATGATGCTGAATGAGTGTAAGAGAACATGGCTGACCTTCCCCACGCTGCTTCTGACAGAGCTTCTCTCTCTCTAAGCAAACGCGAGGATTTAACTTTCAGAATACGTAATTCATTTGTATATTCAAACATAAGAAAGGTTAAAGGTACACCCCGGTGAACAGCGGGGTTTATCATCCCCATTTCAGAGGATGAGGGGAGCTGCCATCTGGTTTGCTCGGCCGGCCTGCAGGAACACGGACGCTGCGTCCCCTGTGCTCCTAAAACCCTGGGTCCCTGAGAGAAGGCACATGATGTCTTGCATACAATTACAGAGCGCAGTGTGAGGGCTTCTGACACGCGTCCACCCTGTGCGGCCGCCACCATGACCAAGAGGATGAGTGCGTCCACCGCCCCCAGTTTCCTTGTGCCCCTTCCGATCCCCTGTCCAGCCCCACCCCCACCCATCACTGTGTTCTCTAGAATCTCACACAGGAGCACACGCCCCCTCTCATCTGCTTCTCCTGCTGGCACATGGATCCTGCAGTCCATGCACGTCGGCCCTCTCATGCTGAGTGCTGCCTGAGGATTGGGGTGCTGCAGCGCACCCTCCACCGCCCGGTAACCGCTCTCCTCTGGGGCTGTACGGCTCCACATCGGGCCAAGGCCAGCGCCCACCCTTCACTGCACCAGCTCCAGCGGCAGGGAGTGCGGTCTATAGAATCACGTGGAGGGAGGGCACCCAGACCAGAGCTCTCTCCCCCCCACCCTCTGGGAGCCCAGCACTGAAGGAGGAGCTCCCACCCAGACCCCAACAGACATGCGGGGCTCGCCCCGCGTCCGTCCCCACCCATCAGAAGGAAGGCAGACAAGGCAGCTCCTGAACAAGGCCACTTGACCCCAAAGCTCATCTTCTCACATTATAGCGCCCTCGAAACCACAGAAAAACGACCAAGACAAAGGCACAGATGGCAAGGACACTTCCTCATTTCACTTGTAAGTCCAACTTTTTTTCCCACGTCACGTGGCTCACGGGATCTTAGTTCCTGGACCAGGGATTGAACCCGGGCCTTTGGCAGTGACAGCCCAGGTCTTAACCACTGGACCGCCAGGGCCCAATCTGCCCTCACCACCACTTACCAGCTACTAACCTTGGGCAGGCTCCTCCCCTGCAAAGTGGACCTACAAGGGTCGCCTCTTTGAAAGGAGTCCAAGCATCCTACAGAACAGCACAAACAAGGCGATGCCGAGGGCCAGACTATGCAGAAGGCCCTCAACTCAGACGGGTCCCCACGCTGTCCTGCACAGTGCCCCACACAAGGAACAGGACAAGGCTGTGTGGTAAAGGCTGCAGGTCACAGTCAAATCCCACAATTCCACCTAACTTCCTGTACGATGCTTAACAAAGCATATTCAAGGCTCTGAAGTCAGAAGAACATCATACTCAACGGAGGCCAAGCACTCCTGACTTGAAAGATTCACAGAGAAGAAAGCCGGGGCGGGGGGGTCCACCTGTTATAATTTCCTCTTTGCCACAAATCTTTTATGTAGCTATGCTACGCAAACCAGTAACTCTTTATAATAACTGTTGAAAATTCACAATGTGGGTGAGGTGGATTATGGAGCCCATCTTCCCAGGGAAGATTACACGTGTCGAGAAGACTCCGGAGGGATCCACACAGAACAGTGCTACCTGTGAGCAGTGGGGTATCAGATCGTTTTTCACTTATCTGTATTTTTCAACTTTCCTGCACCAAATATATTTCTTATATAACTTTGATAATAACATGTCCCTGGATGTTTATTGCTGCAGAGCAGTTGTTGGTATCTATGGAACAATATATATGAAGACCACTTTGAAAATTATAAAGCGCTATACAGAAGTCACATCTGGAACTTGCTAACGAGAGCTCAAACATGGTGACAACCAAACCAGAAACCCCGTTCCTCTCTGCTTAGTGTAAACACTGAAAATTTAAATCAGCTTTTCTCTGCTCACAACCGCTTTCTCAAATGTCAGCAGAAATCTCTTCAGGACCTGGACTTACACAAATGTTTCATATCAGATTTTTAGGTTACATGGATTTGATGAAGAGGAAGTTTATGTGGTAGTATTTTTTTTTTTTTTTTGCGGTACGCGGGCCTCTCACTGTTGTGGCCTCTCCCGTTGCGGAGCACAGGCTCCAGACGCGCAGGCTCAGCGGCCATGGCTCACAGGCCCAGCCGCTCCGCGGCATGCGGGATCTTCCCGGACTGGGGCACGAACCCGTGTCCCCTGCATCGGCAGGCAGACTCTCAACCACTGCGCCACCAGGGAAGCCCTGTCCTTTACTTTTTTGTTCAAACAGATTCATGGTGAAAATTAAAATTTCAAATTTCTTTTAAGGAACTTTTAAAGAGTAACAGTTAAGTAAAGAAAGGCTTAACAGTTGGAAAAATTTTGTTTAGCATAGTATTAATTGGGTGAAAAAGGTGTAAATTATGTCAAAATGAGAACGTGTTATAATTAGAAATAAAGGGCTGAAGGATATTTCCTTCAGTTAAGTAGTGTAACTGGAACTTTTTACTCTAACATGTCTTTTATAAATGCATGGTTAATAATTTTATTTGTTGTCAGTAATTAATAGCTTATTAACATTTTCCTCACCTCTGATAATGAATCTTAAATTACAAAAAAAAATTGTCTAAAAGCTTTAACTTAAAAATGAAACTAGATATTGAAATAAATTTGATACTTTTTTATAAAAAAAACAAACAAATGTTTTCATCTGTTTTAAGGCACAAGATAGCTACCAAGGAAATGAGATCTCTTAAGGGGCCAAAGCATGAGAAAAAAAAGGAAAACAGACAGGCAAGTCAAACATACGGTCCCACTTTTCCCCTTGAGGTTCTCAAGCAATGAATTTCAAGCTGAGAATGTGAAAACTTCCAGAATTCTTAAGTGGGTGTTCCAAGTGCACCAAAGATGTGGGCCCTGGTGAAGACCTCAGGCCTTCAGTCAGGACCCCAATGGGCTATATGCTAGGAGAAGGGATGAACCTGAAATAGACCAGCCTGCCCAAAGACTGAAGTCCTGTGTTCAAATCAGATTGGTTCCTGGCTGGAGTAAAGTGACAGGTCCCCACACTAAAGGCCAGTCAGAAGCAAAAGTAAGCCCTCACTGGAGAAAATTACGATCAGGAACTTCAAACGATCTCTGAATTTTTCATATACAATGTCTGGTGTTCAATAAAAACTGCCCAGCATACTAGGAGACGGGACCAACTGACTCAAGAACAAAAGAAAAACAGACAACAGAAACAGAACCACAAAACACCCCAATTTTAAAATTACAGGACATTAAAATATATGTGATTAATGTGTTCAGTAAGTTAAAAGACAAGCTGGAGAGTTTGAACAGGGGACAGAATATTTAAAAAAAAAGAATCAAATGAACACTAAAACTGAAAAATATAACAAATGAAGTTAAGAACTCCACAGACAGATGTAACAGTAGACTACACACAACTGAAGAGAAATTAGTGAATGGTACATAGGTCTGGAAAATATGCATACTGAAGCATGATAAGGACAGAAACTACTGAAAAGACTTAAAAAGAAGAAAGGTATGACACATGAGTAACTGGAATCCCAGAAGGAGAGGAGAAAGAGAGAATACAGCAGAAGCAATATTTGAAGAGCTAATAACTGAGAACTTCCCAAAATTCACGAAAATCATCAAGCCAGAGATTCAAAAAGTACTTCAAACCCCAAGCCAGATAAATAGACATGATAGTAAAACTTCAGTAGTTTTACCAAAGACACAGAAGAAAATCTTTAATGGTGGCACCAAAAAATGACAAATTACCTTGGACGGTGCAGCTGTAAGACTAAGAACCCACATGCCGCGGGCAACTAAGCCCGCACCACAACTACTGAGCCTGCACGCCGCAATGAAAGATCCTGCACACCTCAACAAAGATCCCGCATGCTGCAACCAAGACCTGACGCAGCCAAATAAACAGATAAATAAATACATACATACACATACAAAAAAAATAAACAACAACTGCATAAAAAGCAATGGGGGAGTACATAACTTGTCTTAGTTTAACCTTTAGTCTTTACATTTTCCGGTAAGTGACAAAAGAACCAACTTACACTCAAATAGGTCAGGGATGCATGCTGTAATCTCTAGAGGGACCACTTAAAAAGTAGTAGTACAGGGCTTCCCTGGTGGCACTGTGGTTAAGAATCCGCCTGCCAATGCAGGGGACACGGGTTGGAGCCCTGGTCTGGAAAGATACCACATGCCACAGAGCAACTAAGCCCGTGCACCACAACTACTGAGCCTGCGCTCTAGAGCCTGCAAGCCACAACTACTGAGCCCGCGAGCCACAACTACTGAAGCCTGCGCACCTAGAGCCTGTGCCCTGCAACAAGAGAAGGTACTGCAATGAGAAGCCCACGCACCGCAATGAAGAGTAGCCTCTGCTTGCCGCAACTAGAGAAAGCCCACGCACAGCAAGGAAGACCCAACGCACCCAAAAGTAAAAATAAATTAAAAATTTTAAAAAATAGTAGTACATAAATGTAGAACAAGCTAACAGAGGGGGGCATTTGAATAACAAAAAAAATTTAATCCAAAAGAAAGGAGAATGAGGAGGAACAAATAAAACATAAATACTAAAAGATAGCTTTAAGTCCAAATATATTGGTAATTATTATATATTAAATATAAATCAACTAAATATGCCAATTAAGAGTAGATCATCTGGGGACTTCCCTGGTGGCACAGTGGTTAAGAATCCACCTGCCAACTCAGGGGACACGGGTTCGATCCCTGGTCCAGAAAGATCCCACATGCCGCGGAGCAACTAATCCTGTGCACCACAAATACTGAGCCTGCACTCTAGAGCCCATGAGCCACAACTACTGAGCCCACATGCTGCAACTACTGAAGCCCGCGTGCCTAGAGCCCATGTTCCGCAACAAGAGAAGCCACAGCAATAAGAAGCCCACGTACTGCAACGAAATGTAGCCCCCACTCGCCACAACTAGAGAAAGCCCGCGCACAGCAACAGAGACCCAACGCAGCCAAAAATCAATCAATCAATAAATAATTTTTTTAAAAAAGTAGATCATCTGGATTTTTAAAAAGCTATCCATATCCACCTTATAAGAGAAATAACTTAAATATAAGAATACAGAAAATTGGGACTTCCCTGGCGGTCCAGTGGTTGGGACTTCACCTTCCAATGCAGGGGGTGCGGGTTCAATCCCTGGTCGGGGGGCTGGAATCCCACATGCTTCACGGCCAAAAAACCAAAAAACATAAAACAGAAGCAATATTGTAACAAATTCAATAGAGACTTTAAAAATGGTCCACATAAAAAAAAATCAAGAAAAAAAAAGAATATAGAAAATTTCAGAATTCCGGGGCAGTCCAGTGGTTAGGGACCTGCACTCTCACTGCTGAGGGCCTGAGTTCAATCCCTGGTCAGGGAACTAAAATCCCACAAGCCACACACTGCGGCCAAAAAAAAGAATACAGAACATTGAAAATAAAAGACTGAAATCTCTTCACAAGAAAAAAAATTTTTTTGTAACTACATATGGTGACAGATGTTAACTAGACTTACTGTGGTGACCATTTCACACTATATACAAATATCGAATGGTTATGGTGTACCCCTGAAACTAAGAGAATGTATGTCAATTATATCTCAATAAATAAATAAAAGATTAGAAAACACATAAATCATGCAAATACTTTTAAAAGAAAGTTGGGGTAGCTATACCAATATCAGACAAAGTAGATTTTTAAGCAAAAAGCAATATTAGATATAAAGACATGTTATAATAATAAAATGGTCAATCCACAGAAACAAGTAACAACTCAATGTGTATGCATGTAAACTATGGACTCAAAACACACAGAGCAAAACTGGACAGAAAAAACAACAACAGACAAATCCACATTCATAGTGGGAGACTTCAACCAATAAATTCAGCCTCGACATTCAACACTAGTGGCATATTGAAACACATAAGCCATATCTTGTTTCTGAATCCTTAATAAAAGGAATCAGATAGAATTTCTCACTTGATCTGATTTTTTTTAAACTAGATTTCTTTATCAAAGGTGGGAGGCCAAAAAGGGTAAAACCAATGCAGAGGTAGCTCCTGGCTGTGACATGAACCACAAGGGAAGCAGCGGCTTCCTTGAGATAAAGGTCAGGGGTCTCAGGACGGGGATGTGAACGCTGTACTCAAGGGCACAGGCGGGCGGGTGGATTCCGCACATCTTGCAGGTGTTTTCTAAGAACTCGAGTCATTTCTTTCAGTACATATTTATCAAGAGCAGACCTGCAAGACAGTATCTTAAGCCAAGGACAAATAAGACTAAGACACAGTCCTTCTCAAAGGGCTCTGAGCTGTTTAAAGCTCAATCTGAAAGCCATTTCAATGTGCTTTTACCATCTCCCACCAGCACAACTCAGGGTCCCCAACAATCTCCAGGTTGCTAGACGTAAGGACACCAGCCCCCAGCTCACATCACCTATCAGCAGTGCCGACGGCTACTCAACCCATCTTTCTTGGTGCACTTTCATTTGGTCTCCAAGACCCCATACTCCGCTGGTTTCCTCCAACCTCACTGCCAGGTCTCTGCAACCCTAGGCAGTGGAAAGCCGCCAGAGGCCTTCTTGTCTCTATCTACGTTCGCTCACTGGGGGGGTCACAACAAGGCTCACGGCTCCAAATACCATCAATACACTGACAATTTGAGAGAGACCAAAGCAGAAGCCGCAGTCTCAGAAATGCCAAGTCACCTCTCTGCGCTCTCCTCCCACCCCTCGCCCCTCGGCCACTCTGCCCCAGCTAGGCTGCCTTTCCTACTTGCTCTTCCCTCGTCCTCCTCCAGGTACACGGTCTGTGCTCTCACCTTCTTCAGGCTTTGCTCAAAAGTCACCCTCCAGAATGAGACCCTCTCTGGCCACTCCTGTGAAAATGGCTCCCTCTGCCCCAACTTAAACTGCACCATCTGAAATGCTCAGTATTTTACTTGCGTTCTCATCTTGTATCTCTCCCTGTTAAAAGTGTAAGCTCCACAATTGGAGGGATTTTTATCTGCTTTGTTCACTAGTGAATCTCCAGCTTCTAGAAGAGTATATGGCACATGGAGGACACTCAATGAACGAATGAATCTGTATTTCTGTCAATTCTCCTTTTAAAGGGGCAGCTGTATTGGGGCCACACAGAGTCATCTTTTCCTGTCTGCTCAGACACAGCTTTTCTTGGTCATATGTGGACCGCTGTCCTTGAGCCCCCCTTTTGTTCTCCAAAACTCCAAAACACCGATCGTAATAGTCTGCTGAGAACATCCAGTTATTTTACCAGCAAAACGAGTTTATTCAGGAATAGCAGAGAATTGCAATTCAGGACGACAATGCTATAGCAAAAACTACAGGCAAGTCCAGCAAACAAAAGAGAGGAGTGTTACTTTATAGAGAAAAGGAGGAAGCTGAGAGGGGTGCTTTGAACCAAAGTCCCTTGGAGGAAAGCAAGAGTTCAGGGTGGTGATGGATTCCTATTGGCTGAGCTGCAAGGGTTCCAACAGGCTGGGCTTGGCGCTGGGCAAGAACTCTTCCTTCCTCCTGCAGGGGCAGTAAAGTAGATACCTCCCTGCTGGGAATGCAAGGTACCTCTCTTCCTGCGCGGTCTCTAACTGAGGTGGAGTGTAGGGCATCAGAGCTCCCCTTCTGGACTCCAGACTTTAAATGAGGTTTCCTTTATTCAGTTTCACAAGTCCATTGCCAGCATAGGGATCAACTGTCCTCAGATGAACAAACAGTCCTCAAGAAGATTCAGTAAGAAATCCAAGAATTACACAAGAATGAGATACAGCATCCATATCTTCCCCAAGACACCAACCCTTCAGCTGTGCCTAATTCAGGCAAGCTTAACACACAGAACAAATGTGCTCCTGACAAGTTATATGTATGCATATAATTTTTATCCACTGAATAATCTCAAGGGTACTAAAGGCATCCCAAAGAGAATTCTCATTGAGAAAGAAAGAATCGGACTTCCCTGGTGGCACAGTGGTTAAGAATCCACCTGCCAATGCAGGGGACACGGGTTCGAGTCCTGGTCCAGGAAGATCCCACATGCCGCGGGGCAACTAAGCCTGTGGGCCACAACTACTGAGCCTGCACTCTAGAGCCCGCAAGCCACAACTACTGAAGCCCGTGTGCCTAGAGCCCATGCTCCGCAACAAGAGAAGCCACTGCAATGAGAAGCCCACACAGCGCAACAAAGAGTAGCCCCCGCTCGCAGGAACTAGAGAAAGCCCACACGCAGCAACAAAGACCCAACTCAGCCAAAAATAAATAAATTAAATATAAATAAATTAAAAATAAATAAATAAACTCTTCCCAAACTGACATGAGTTAAAAAAAAAAAAAAGAATCCTTCCACAATGTTACCACCTACAAATTACATATTTTACAGTCATCACATTAGATCATCGCTAAACAGCAGTGCTCCACATCTCCTTTTCCTTCACTGACTTCCCAAAGAATTCTCATTTGTATTTAAAATAAGTTTTGCAAACTAGGCCCAGCTCTATAACCATAGGAAAAAGGAGCAGTCTTTCTCCCACATATGCAGGACTTCTTGACACAACCCACCATGTCTCCCTACTGAGGGGTGGGTAGGGGCATGATGTTAATGTGAAAGTTAATACACAGAACCCTCACTTAAAATGGAGATGGGGGAATTCCCTGGCGTCCAGTGGTTAGAACTCCATGCTCTCACTGCCAAGCACCCAGGTGCAATCCCTGGTCGGGGAACTAAGATCCCACAGGCTGGGCAGTGTGGCCAAAAAATAAATAAATAAAAATAATAAAATGGAGTTGGGAGGCCAGGAAAGGGAGCCCTCACACCCTACCATCATCAATTGCAGACCCAACAGGAAGAGACATACCTTTGCATCTCCAACATGAAGAAGGACCACCCAGCAGGACCGAGAGAGAATTTCTCTTTGCCTGGCAACAGCTCAGCCAATGAAAAGCCACTGTACTCTGAACTCCCAGTTTCCTCCAATGGGCTCTTTGTTTATAGCAGCCCCTCCCAACTCCTCCTTCTCCTGTATAAAAGAAGTTCCTCTCCTTTGTTCTCTGGACTTGTCTGTGGTTCGCTATAGACTGCATGTCCCAAATTGCAATTCTTTGCAATAAACCCATTTTCTGGTAAAATAACTGGCTGTTATATTGTTTTAGGTCAACACCAGAAAGATTTTTAAATGCTGATCCATGAACAATTAAAAAAAAAAGATGATTTCGTCTTTTTAGAGTATATATTCAGAAAACAAGAGCAAGAGAAATTTAGTAGAAAGAGCTGAAAACACAACAAAAGAAAACAAACAGAAAATAGGAGAAGAAGAAACAAAATTTAAAGGATCATTCCAAATGGTCCCACATCTAAATAACACAGGCTCCAAAATGAGAAAAGTAATGAGAAGTATTTTGACAGGGACTTTTTAAGCCAATGCAACATAAGGGAAGATTTATGTCAGAAAATCAAATGAAAAAATTCAACAACCATAACTTTAAAACACACACACACAAAAATGGCACAAGAAAGAAAATGCTTGGTCCAATTTGGCTCAGCAATGAAAACACCAAATATGGATGTAAACCAAACCCAGAATGTGTTAATAATCAGGCCAGGTGGTGGGGAAAGGAGAGCATCCACAGAGACTGGCTCAGGGCAGATGCCCCAAGGACAGCAGTATGAGCACATCACTCAGAAAGGGGGGTGTGATGGACTGAGAGTCTACATCCCCCAGATTCTGATGTGGAGGCCCTTACCCCCCCATGTGGCTGTATTTGGAGATGGGGCCTCTAAGGAAGTCACATGGTTAAATGAAGTCATGAAAGTGGGGCCCTGATCTGACAGGATCATTACCCTTAACCAGAAGAGATGCTGGAGAGCTGTTTCTCTCTCCACACAGACACACTGAGAAAAGGCCATGTGAGCAAACCATGAGAAGAATGGAATGAAACCTACCTTGCCAGCGCTTTGGTCTGGGACCTCCAGCCTCCAGAACCGTGAGAAATAAATGTCTGTTGTTTAACCCCCAAGTCTATGATATTTTGTCCTGGCAGCCTGAGCTAATACACTAGGGTAAGACACAGTTGGAAGCGGCCATCCTGGAAAGGCCAGAGGGTCATGAGACTGCTAAATTTAGTTATCAGCCTTTTAGCATTATTGGAATTTTTCCTTCTCTCCATTGTTTCAATAAAAATTAAAATTAATTAAAATACTGGTATAGGGACTTCCCTGGTGGTCCAGTGGTTAAGACTCTGTGCTTCCAATGCAGGAGGTGCGGGTTTGATCCCTGGTCAGGGAACTAAGATCCAGCATGCCACGCTCAATGTGGCCAAGAACACACAAAACAAGACAAAACTGGTATAGCAGTGCAAACATTAAGAAGACCGAAGATCATACTAAAAGGAAACATTTATATGCATCCTTTTAAAAGAAAAAATATGCTGTTGAAAAACTGCACATAATTCACACCCTCTTGTGATATATCTTTGTATATATTTTAATAACATACTTTCGAATTACAAAGGTTTATGTTTTATAGGAATTTGGAAAATGTCGAAAAACAAAAAGAAGAAAATAGAAAGCCTATGTTCTCCAACCATGCAGAAAAAAAATCCCTGTGCAATCAATCCTGCTATTAGACATTCAAGTTACTCTAACTGCTGGCTATTACACGCAACATTCTTTATGATTTTTTTTTTTTTTTTTTTTTTTTTTTGCGGTACGTGGGCCTCTCACTGTTGTGGCCTCTCCCGTTGCGGAGCACAGGCTCTGGACGTGCACGCTCAGCGGCCATGGCTCACGGGCCTAGCCGCTCCTCAGCACGTGGGATCTTCCCGGACCGGGGCACGAACCCATGTCCCCTGCATCGGCAGGCAGACTCTCACCCACTGCACCACCAGGGAAGCCCTATGATTATTTTTAAATATTTGTTCAAGAGAAGACACTGGCCCTACAGACTAAAAATGAGCCGGTGATCCAGAGAGGGTCAATACCAGATAAAAGCACGTTAAAGATTCGAAGGGCACAAGGCTGGATGAGCAGAGGGCCAGGGAATGGGAGCCTCCTGCTGCTGGGGGCTGAGAAGGGTGCCCACCCAGCCACACAACGCAGGGCTCACCTCTATCCATCATCAAAACTGGAGGAGTTTGGTCCAAACTAAAGAGCTGAGTCCAGTTGCTACAAAGAGTTTCACCAGTTCTGAGAAGGCTTGTGGGCTGAGGCTGTAATCCACCCAGGGGAGGGGTGAGGAGGGGTGAGCCTGAAGCCCTTCACATGCACGCACAAGGTCCTGTGAACGGCCTCTTTGAAGACTGCGTTTATTTTCACAAAATCAGACAGCCAGCCTGAGTTCCAGGAAGGGACTGAAGAGATTTACTGAGTTGTTTCCTCAGAGCAAACACTTTTTGGAATTAATGAGCTCTGAGAGGACACTGAGTGGCTCACAAAAACGTGCATTTGTACTGATGTGACATGGGGGAAAAATAAAGCAACGATTTTCTTACACACACACACGTACTCGGCCTCAAGCTGGACTGAAGAAAGAATTATTAGACTGCCTTCCTTTCCTAAATGAACAACCACTACTTGGCCAAATTCCATTATTTCTAATGACTGCTGGGTAAACTGGTGTAAATGAAGTCAGGATTCTAGAAGAGAATAACAGAGCCAGTGAGTATGAATCAAATTCCAGCCTCTGTGACGCTAACTGATGCACAAACCTGCGAACTGGCTGATCCCCCAGCAGCTGATGCACAGAAGACACACGTGACCAGCCGCCAGCCCAGCCTCCCCAACCCAGCGGCCAGGCGGCAGAACCACGGGCGGCGTGGGCCTCGCAGACCGCTGTCTCTGTAGGCACTTCCCTTTCATAAACCCACCAACGTGGAGCCCCAGACAAAGGGGCCTCTCTATTCCAAAATTCTTCAGGCTGACAGCTAACTGCACTTCCCGGACTTTGTCGAAACATGTCATCAAAGACTACAGAGTTTTGGGGCTTCCCTGGTTGTCCAGTGGTTAAGAATCCGCCTTCCAATACAGGGGACGTGGGTTCAATCCCTGGTCGGGGAACTAAGATCCCACATACCGTGGGGCAACTAAGCCCATGTGCTGCAACTAATGAGCCCATGCGCCAGAACTAGAGAGAGGCCCGCGCGCCCCCTGCGCTGCAACGAAAGATCCCACGTGCCGCAACTAAGACCTGACGCAGCCAAAAATAAATAAATAAATGAATAAATAAACAAACAAATATTAAAAGAAAAAGGCTGGGCTTCCCTGGTGGCGCAGTGGTTGAGAATCTGCCTGCTAATGCAGGGGACACAGGTTCGAGCCCTGGTCTGGGAAGATCCCACATGCCGTGGAGCAACTAAGCCCGTGAGCCACAACTACTGAGCCTGCGCGTCTGGAGCCTGTGCTCCACAACGAGAGGCTGCGATAATGAGAGGCCCGTGCACCGCGATGAAGAGTGGCCCCCGCTTGCCACAACTAGAGAAAGCCCTCGCACAGAAACGAAGACCCTACACAGCCAAATAAATAAATAAATAAATAAATAAAAAGGAAAAAAAAGAAAAAGGCTACAGAGTTTTATATGACTAAAACAGAAAAAATATTTTTTGACTCTCCTGTAACTAGTTTAAAAACTTTTATTAGCCAGCCTCCCCCCCCCACTGATAGGCATGTAAAATGCTCACAGTGTGCTGGTACCACAACAGGGTCTCCCGTGGACACGCTGTGTCACAGGAGCCTGGGGTGCAGTCCAGGGGCAGTGGGAAGTCCCCGCGTCGTGGAAGAAGGAAGAGCGTAGTCAGACCTGCATCTAGAAAGGTCCGTTTGGGCACTGTGGGGAGAAAAGACTGAGGCAGAGGCTCACCCAGAAGGCTCTGCGGGTCCAGGAGGAGGGTGGGGGGGCCGGAGTGCAGACAGCAAGAGGCAGAGGGTTCAGCATACATTCGGATGGGGAATCAGGTGGACCACGTTGACCTGGTAGATGATGGTGCCACTTCTGGAGGTAAGGATGGCCACGAGAGGAGCAGGTTTGGGGTGGGGAATTAACATGCCTCACTCTCAGGAAATATGATTATTAAAATCAGAATGTGTCATTCGCTACTTTGAAATCATTTGTAACCCAGATACAAATTTCACCAACATCTAGCAGACCACTAAGTTCAGATGATGATGAAGAACCACACAAGGATGTGAAACTCCCTGAGCACCTGCTGTGTGCACTGAGCCTGCTGTGTGCGGGCACCCCTAGGGGTCAGCTCACAGAACCTCCCTGACAACCTCATTGGGCAGGCCCTTACTTCATTGTCCCCATTTTTACAGAAAAGCTCAGAGAGGTGAAGCAACTTCCCCACCATCACACAACCAGGAGAAGGCTGACCCAGAAGACACAGCCTGTGGAAAAGTCACCAAGTGAGGGGTCCTTAAGTGAAACCACTGAGATTAATGTTCTCCCATTCAGCCAGCAAGGGGAATGGGAAGATTTGTAAACTCCTGTCTTTTTGTTTTTTCAGTTGTGCCACATGGCTTGTGGGATATTAGTTCCCTGACCAGGGATTGAATCCAGGCCCTAGGAAGGGAGAGCGTGGAGTCCTAACCATTGGACCGCCAGGGAATTCCCTGTCAACTGTCTTGAGAGCCCCACAGCTGCACACTAGGGCCTGTCTGAAAACATCTCCAGTGAACAACCTTGGGATCATCTGTTCAGTTAAAGGAATTCATCCAGTTGGACAAGTTACATACCTGGAAGGTGACAAGGGACTGGCAGCAGGGCCATGCTCTCTTCCCTAGCTTTGTGCCCCACATTTAAGAGTGACTAAAAGCACAGCAGTAGGAAGAAAGAGGGGGAAGGCCACAGGGAGAGCCACACTTTACAAATGAGTCACCTTCCATCACAAATGACCTAAAAATTCAACAGTGAAGAGTATTTGCTGAAGGTCAAATCAAACAGGCTCACTATTAACGGGACCAGTGTCCTGAGACCCCCACCACCAGGGCCACCGCCACCCTTTGGACTGGAGCCCCTTGGCAGCCAAGTGCCAGAGTCACCGCCCCAACCCCACCCGCTGCACTGGAATGCCAACCAGAAACCCCAGATCAATCTCACTTTTCCACCTTCCACATGAACCTATACACATTTGGGTGCTTCCTCTTTTTACATTTCCTTTAAGCCATTTACCAGAAATACAGTTGATAAGGCAACAAACAAGTCAGGTAGTTCCTCAGTCTGGAGAGGAAGGGTTAGTCACCCACCCTTCAAAGGACCCACAAGTCGCTGAGTTATTCCTGCTACAAACACCATCTGTGCTCCACTCTCCGGCCACGGCCGCGATGACCAGCCCTGACCAAGAGTGCCTCACTGGCTGGCCCACCAGGAAGCCATAAGGAAATATCAGCTGGACCCTGTCCTCAGGGAACTTCTCAGTGAGGGAGGTAGTGAAGAGAAATGGAAAGCATCTGCTGCTGTTAGACATTAAAACCAGCAGTGAGGGACTTCCCTGGTGGTCCAGTGGTAAAGAATTGTCTTCTAGGACTTCCCTGGTGGCACAGTGGTTAAGAATCCGCCTGCCAATGCAGGGGACATGGGTTCGAGACCTGCTCCAGGAAGATCCCACATGTCGCGGAGCAACTAAGCCCGTGCGCCACAACTACTGAGCCTGCGCTCTAGAGCCCGCGAGCCACAACTACTGAAGCCCGTGCGCCTAGAGCCCATGCTCTGCAACGAGAAGCCACCGCGATGTGAAGCCCACACACTGCAACGAAGAGTAGCCCCCGCTCGCTGCAACTAAAGAAAGCCCGTGTGCAGCAACAAAGACCCAATACAGCAATAAAAAATATATATATAAAATGAATAAATAAATCTTTTTTAAAAAAAGAATTGCCTTCTAATGCAGGGGACGTGGGTTTGATCCCTGGTCAGGGAGCTAAGATCCCACACACCACGGGGCAACTAAGCCCACGCGCTACAACTACTGAGCTCACGCTCCTCTACGAGAGAGCCCGTGTGCCGCAAACAAACTACAGAGCTCATGCGCCCTGGAGTCTGCGCGCCACAGCTAGAGAAGAGAAAATCCACACGCCACAACTAGAGAGAAGGCCCACGACCCACAATGATAGCCCACACACCACAACAAAAGATCCTGCATGCCTCAACTAAGACCCGATGCAGCCAAAAATAAATTAAATAAATAAATATTTTTTTTAAAAAAACAGCAGCGATACAGACAAGGTCCTACTGAAGAGCATAGGGAATTGTATTCAATATCCTGAGATAAACCATAATGGAGAGGCTTCCCTGGTGGTCCAGTTGGTAAGATGCCACGCACCCAATACAGGGGGCCCAGGTTCTATCCCTGGTAGGGAACTAGATCCCACATGCATGCCACAACTAAGAGCCTGCATGCTGCAACTAAACATGCCACAACCAAGAGCCCACATTCTGCAACTAAGACCCAGTGCAGCCAAATAAATAAACAAATAAATATTTTAAATGATAAAAAATAGGAATCCCCTGGTGGCACAGTGGTTAAGAATCCACCTGCCAACGCAGGGGACACGGGTTCGAGCCCTGGTCTGGGAAGATCCCACATGCCGCGGAGCAACTAAGTCCGTGCACCACAACTACTGAGCCTGCACTCTGGAGCCCGCAAGCCACAACTATTTAAGCCCGTGCTCCTAGAGCCTGTGTTCGCAACAAGAGAAGCCACCTCAAGGAGAAGCCCACATACCACAACAAAGAGTAGCCCCCACTCATCACAACTAGAGAAAGCCTGTGCGCAGCAATGAAGACCCAATGCAGCCAAAAATAAATAAATAAATATATTTTTAAAAAATAAAAATAAAAATTGGGTTGCCTTTAAAAAAACATAATAGAAAAGAATATAAAAAAGAATGCATATTTTGGGACTCCCCTGGTGGCACAGTAGTTAAGAATCTGCCTGCCAAGGCAGGGGACACAGATTCGAGCCCTGGTCCAGGAAGATCCCACGTGCCATGGAGCAACTAAGCACGTGTGCCACAACTAGTGAGCCTGTGCTGTAGAGCCCGCGAGCCACAACTACTGAACCCACGCGCCTAGAGCCCGTGCTCCGCAACAAAGACAAGCCACAGCAATGAGAAGCCCACGCACCGCAACAAAGAGTAGCCCTCGCTCGCTGCAACTAGAGAAAGCCTGTGCACAGCAACGAAGACCCAACGCAGCCATAAATAAATAAATAAATTTATTTATTTAAAAAAAGAATGCATATATATGTATAACTGAGTCACTTTGCTGTACAGCAGAAATTAAGACAACATTGTAAGCCAACTGTACTTCAATTAAAAAAAGAGAGAGAGGGGTTTCCCTGGTGGTCCAGTGGTTAAGAATCCGCCTTCCAATGCAGGGGACGTGGGTTCGATTCCTGGTCGGGGAACTAAGATCCTGCATGCTATGCGGGGCAACTAAGCCTGCATGCCACAACTAGAGAGAAGCCCGTGCGACGCAACAAAGAGCCCGCGAGCCGCAACGAAACTCCCGCGTGCTGCAACTAAGACCTGATGCAGCCAAAAAGAAAGAAATAAATTTTTTTTTAAAAAAAAGAGAGACAAAAGAAAACCAGCAGCAATCGCTAAGCACAGGTGGTTGAAGGGCTGAAGATGGCTTGACTCAGGCCTGACCAACCAGGCCCAGCACAGCCCCTGGAGGCCAGGCCAGGCCAAGCTTCTGAGCCTGCTAATGTCTTACAGACCCTGGTCCCCCAGGCCAAAGCATTAAGTATATAAACAGCCAAAACACCTTCAGAGGACCCTCTGCCAATTGACACCAAATTTAAATGGTGCGTATGAACCAACCAAAGTTATGTTCAAAGTTCCACTGAAAAAGGGCAATAAAGACTGTGAAAGTCTTCCACACAAAGAATAGAAGAGCAGCAAGTTATTCTGTGACCCCTCAGCCCTGGGCTCTTTATCCTAGTCACCTGCGGTGACTAGGATAAATGCAGAAAAAAGCCAGGGGCATCCCTGTTTTCTCAGTTTTGACAAAGACCCACATAAAAGGCTCATTTACCATCTCTCGAGTCAGCGATCTGAAAAACAGCCGTGTGCACACATGTGAAGCAAATGAGGACTGTTGCTCAGGCCTCCCGCCAGGGAACAGGGAGCCTGGACGACACCAGTGAGCACAGTGGGAGCAGCCTCCTGGCTGACACACTCCTCCACGCAGAATCAATGCTGAGAGAAGCACCTGCTGCTGCAGGAAACACATCCCCTGAGCTGAGGTTCCCACCCGGCTCCTCCTCCTGGCAGCGGGCATTCACTAGCTGCCTCTTCACTACCCACTCTCCTCCTCCCTTCCCCGACCCCAATCTTCCCCTGAAGGACCACTCCCCCTGCTGGAGAGTGGTGATGCTGTCTGAATGGGGCACCCCACTTTTCTTCTGGGGTGGCCCTATTTGGTGTAAGCCCAAGAGCAGAGCCTCAGCCCTTGCACAGTGATTATGCTGGAGTGGGCAGGACACACTGGCACACAGCACCCCCAGCCACTCAGGGCAAACTGCAGAACGTTCCTTCAGTGGGAAGCATCTGTTTACAAAACAAGGGAGCCAACCTGAGAGCGAAGCTGGCCGCAGGAAGGCAGAGGCAAAGAAGCATTCAGAAACGGGACAGTTTCTTACAAAAACGAACGTAATCTCAGCATATAATCCAGCAATTGTGCTCCTTGATATTTTACCCAAAGGAAATGAAAACTCACGTCCACACAAAAACCTGCACACAGGTGTTTACCGCAGCTTTAGTCATAACTGCCAAAAACTGGAACCATCAGGATGTCCTTCAGCAGGTGAATGGATAAGTAAACTGTGGTCTATCCAGACAATGCAATATTATTCAGTGTTAAAAAGAAATGAGCTATCAAGCCACGAAAAGACACTGAAAAACCTTAAAAGCATATTACTAAGTGAAAGAAGCCAATATGAATAGGCTACATACTGTATACTTCCAGCTACATGGTATTCTGGAAAAGGCAAAACTGTGGAGACAGTAAAAAGATCGGTGGTTGCCAGGGGTTGGGGGCTGGAGAGGTTAAACACGCCGAGCACAAAGGAAACTACCCTGTTTAGAGTGATAGATACAAGTCACCGAGAGGGAACCCTAATGTAAGCTATGGACTGTAGGTGATTAGTGTAGGCTCATCAGCTGTAACAAATGACCACCCTGGTGGGGGATGGTGATAGTGGGGGAGGCTGTGCATGTGTGGGGGGAGGGGTATACGGGAAACCTCTGTACCTTCCTCTTAATTTTGCTGGTAACCTAAAACTTCTCCGAAAAAAGAAATAAGTCTTTGAAAGAAAAATGGCTGGAGTCCGAATCAAACCACATCTGAAGCTGGGCCTGCCTCTGGACTTTTCACTTACCTGAGCCAACCAATCCCTTTCAGTGTTTAAGCCGGGGTGGGCTGGCTTTTCTGTGACTTTCACACTAATGCATCCTAACTGCACACCCTTGCAGAGCAAGTAGAATGTGCTGGACTCCATATCCTGCTAGTGCTGATGAACAATGACCCTGACACAGGGGACTGTCCACCCGCACAACCGCAAAGGCAGCCCCCAGAAGGACGGGGTCTGAGCACAGGCAGGACTCGTGAGCGCCAGACTCCCACGGCCACCAGCAGCTCCACGAGAGGCAAGTTAAAAACGAACATGTACGAGTCCTTACAGCAACATATTCTATTAATTTGATAGTAAAGGTTATTTATTACAAATAGAGCAAACCAAAGAGAAAAAAACAAAGTTGCTGCTATGACCGACCCCCGACTGAGAACTGAAAAGTGTGCAGACTGGCTGGTTGGGGGAGGGGTGGCACGCAGGAATTTTTAAAATTAGAAATCAGAATTGAGCTCAATTTGTTTTTCCCTGCAGCCCAGGCCTCAAATTTAATCCCATTTTTAAACTGTTCTAATCAAATATGACAACTTAAAGGTTAGGTCTGAAAAGCTGTGTCAGTTACTAGCCTTACCTATCAGGATAATTTTATAGTATATTCTGCCCTAAAAAGATTGCTAAATCAATAAGGTTTAAAGACAGTGTGAGCAAAAGGCCCACAAAAATTACCTAAGCAGTGTATCTTCAATCACATCACTTAAAGGACATTTAAACCTTAAAAATGTTTAATCCTGTGTTTTATCAGCAAGTGACCAATTTCTCTGCCACAGTAAGCCTGAAGAAGTGATTTGCGCTTTTACTAACTCCACGGGAGAGGCCCAGCACTTGGGGATGTGCTTGCAGACTCTTGATTAAATCAGCAGGGCCACAGGAATTCCAGGCTTTCAAAGTTTCACAGGCAGGAGTATCCAGAACCAGCTACAGGTAAATGAGTGAGAACCGAAGTGCCCACTAAAATCGGCAACAGGCTCCAACTTGAGACCAAATAAACTTCCAGCAACCACAGAAAAGAGAACGAAGAAACAGGTTTCCAAAGTGGTAACAACTTCCCGATAGCACCACTCCACGCCTCCAAAGCCGCATATGTGCCCACGTGCAAAGACTGTGATCACAACTTCAGAATGCTGGGAACTGAATACACAACAGCACAACTCATTTTCTTGGCGGGAGAAAGGTCCAATCCTGGAGCCACAACCACTTTGGAAGTTCCCAAAGTGCTCGGACAACTTGAAGCACATCAGCCTCCTCACCACCACCCCACCCCCCGACCTCTAGGAAGAACCTTATAAGACAGTTACAAAATGCAATGATCCAGAATTCTCTGCGTACTGATGCACTGAAATGTCCACTCTTCTCTTTATTCAGCCAAAAGGATTATGTCTGCCAGGTAAACCACCTTCTGTGCAAGAGGACACAAATTTTACTGCTAAAGGGTAAGGTTTAGGGACTCCCCTGGTGGCACAGTGGTTGAGCGTATGCCTGCCAATGGAGGGGACACAGGTTCGATCCCTGGTCCGGGAAGATCCCACATGCTGCGGAGCAACTAAGCCCGTGTGCCACAACTACTGAGCCAGCGAGCCACAACTACTGAAGCCCACGCACCTAGAGCCCGTACTCTGCAACAAGAGAACCCACTGCAATGAGAAGCCAGTGTACTGCAACAAAGAGTAGCCCCCCCGCTTGCCGCAACTAGAGAAAGCCCGCGCGCAGCAACGAAGACCCAACGCAGCCATAAATAAATAAATAAATAAGTAAATTTATTAAAAAATAAAAAAATAAAAATAAAGGGTAAGGTTTAAATGTCATATCACTTCTAAGAATTCCAATGTTCCTAATGACTTACAAAGCCATATATTTTAGGCTGTTCTTGATAAAAGTGCCCTCAAAATACAAACATTAAAAACATCTAATGACAAACGTGAAGGCATCATGAGTAAAGAGTAAAACCACAATCTGCCCCAGCTCCAGGAGTCCACCCACTTTGGGGCTGAAGGACAAGACCTTTCCCTGCTAGTTCTCCAGGTCTTGGAGGTGAGCACAGAAACGGAGGCCTCGGGTCGGACTCACCTGAACTCTCTGCCTTCGCTGTACCGTCTACTTGAGGAGGCCCTCGGGGCGGCGGTTTCCAGAAGCAGCTTCTGCGTGAGCCTGCCGGGGGGAGCAGGGTCTCTGCCATCGTCTTCGTCTACGTCTTGGTCACATTTCCATTCCTCATCTTCGTTCAAAGTGGGTAGGTATCCAGGTACTCCCTTCCCTGTCCCCGACCCGGAGCTCTGGTCACTGCAGAGCTTTGGGCTCTCTGAGCCTGTCCTCGTGTACTCCAAATAAATATCGGACTTGAGGAACGAGGGGTAGGTGTTCTCCTCCATGGTAGACTGGATTTCCGTCTGGGCCTGGTCGAACATGGCAGGATCAATCTGCTGCTTCATGATGCAGTCCTTTATGAAGCTCTTGGTGGCTGGCTTGGTCTGCCTGGACACAATGCCATTGTTATCGAGGATGTACTTGCGGTAGATAGCTCTGGCCAGCTTCAGCCTCTTCTCCTCATTCGAGTCACAGGGCTCCAGTTTCCTAAAGCCGCTGCAGGCAAACCAGAAGTCCAGGAGATCAGCACAGTCCTCCTGCTTCAGAAAAGTTCTAAACAGGTTTATCCCGTCTTGATCATCCAGTAGGGAGTGCAGCGACTCGGCCCACTTCAAGTACGGAGGGGTGGGCGAAGCGCTGCCCTCAGGCTCGTACCCCAGGTCCAGATCTGAGCGCCTCGGAGTGGCTGTTGAAGTCTCACCTTTAATCCCGGCACCTTTCCCAGAGCAGAAGCTGTGGCTGATGGGCCTGGGGTCCGTGGACACCAGTTCACCCTCCTCACCAGGCACTGGGGGTCGGGGGGCATCTTCGGTGAAACTTGCTCCGAGGTCCAAGGGGAAACCCTGCTCTTGGATATTCATTTTGGGACTCTGTGCGTCAATGAACAATGAGCGCTGCACCCTAATACATCAGTACTTACAGCTCCAAAGTGAATCAATCTGTCCTGTTGAAACCATTAAGAGGACAAGGATTAGGAAAGGTGGGTCCATGGAAACATGACCACAGAGGTTTTCTCAAGACAAGACTCGCAATGATGCCCTCCCGCTCGAACTCAAAGCCAGAAATTCAGTTTAAATTGTCAATCTTTTGTCACAAAAAAGGTTTGTACTATATTAGAACAATTTCTGGAAACTTTTCCAACTACAGGAATGCCTCTGGCACTAAGAAATGAATGTCCAGAACACAGAGAGCGCCACTACCCTCAAGTGTCATTCTGTGAGAACAAAGAGAGACTAGCAGCCCATCCCAGCTACAGAGCTGCATGGCCAGTCCCTCTCCTCAGGCTCCAGGAAGGCAGAAGGACTGGAGGAAAGAGAGGTGCTTCTGGTCCTCCCAGCTGTATAAACCTCACATGAAAGACGAGGATGTGTATCTGAGTAGAACAGGGTCGCTGTGATACTCAGATATGGCACATCACTCACCAGAAGGCAGGCGGTCTGCTCTCCACTCCACACTCTCCAGGCCCACAGCCACTGTGCTTCCTGCTGCCCCATTACTTCACACTTACTGTGCCTCACAACATATGCGAACACACAGCAACTTGTTCCTCTAAGTCTCAACACGCCCAAAAGAGCAGTTAACCGTGGGTCGTTTTCAGCATCTTCAAGTGAGTGACCAAAGGACATCACTCACATGCACAGGCACAGGGGCCTTCTCACGCTGCCAATGATGTGGACAGTCTTTTTTTTTTTTGCGGGATCTTAGTTTCCTGACCAGGGATTGAACCTAGGCCCTCAGCAGTGAAAGCACGGAGTCCTAACCACTGGACCGTCAGGGAATTCCCGTGGACAGTCTTAAAAACGCTTCATCAGAAAGCTGCTCTCGACTTTAAAACCTTGCTTAAAAGGAAAGTGTCCTTCTGATAGCAAATGACAATTGAGTACTCTGAGGAGCAGAGAAGGTATAGAACAAACGAAATCCAAACACAATTAGCCAAGGAAGCATACAGCTCACATGATTCAACTCCATAAAATGAAAAACAAATTACCCACCCTCTTAGAGGTCAGGTGACTATGGCTTTTGTTTCTGCTGTCAGATGCCTGTCTTGTATGAGGGAGGACTGTCCTGGACCGGGACTCTGCCATGGTCTTTGGTCCTCCCTGTCACTGAGCCCACGAGCTCAGGCTACACCTCCCCACCTGGCCTGCTGGATGTAAGTGGTCTGCCTAGAGGGAGACTGGAGAGAAGCATGACAGGTCCAAATGCCTAAAGCACTGAACAAGCCAGAGGGAGCAGAGTGAAATCCTAAAACCTGGTACAAACACAAGGCGTGGATCTCCCCAGCCACCTCTCCACACTCTGGGTCCTGGCCTGCATGTAATCTGCCCCGGTACCTGCATTCTCACACTGCACACACTTCAGTTCACCTGCCAGCAGCTGCCAACAGCTAGAAGCATCTAGAGATGGAGGATGGGTCACAATTATTGTTCTGCAGCTAATGACTTTGTATGAAAACTACAGTGTAGGCTGCAATCTCAGCCTCGGCAGGAACAGCCTGCTCCTTCGTCAAGGCCCACGGGCTGTGACACTCTGCTGCTCGTGGACCACTTCAACTGCAAAGTCCTTTTTTTGAGTCCCATCAACACGGAATGAGCACCTTTGATGTCTCCACACCAGTTCATGGATGTCTAGTGTCCTCCTGTCGGGGACACCATCTCAGGAAAGAGGACCCGCACCTGGTGCTCTGAGCCTTACAGATGGAGATACTCTAGTTCACTAGCCTTGAGAAAAAACCAAGTCACTGCGTTCTAATAGGAGGCTAATGACAAGTCACTGTCACTTATCTCTTAAAGTGCTTATGTCTTCCATGTAAATGATTTGTAGCAGCCTGATTTAAACATTTTCTGCAGGGCCCACAGCATCTAACACAACGTCTTGCAACTAATGGGCACCAATAAACACCTAATTCATTAACATTAAGGAAAACAACACTTGTCATAGACGCCAAATGTCAGCTCTTCACAGGTGCTGAAATAGCAGCAAATTCAAGATCTAGCCCTTTATTATAAAAATGTGCTGTCTTGGTAGCCTAAGTTTTGATTTGTGTGAACACGTCCCCCTAATCATTTAAATTATTTTTTCATAGCCCAGAAGAAACATTTCTTAAACTTCACATATATTTTTGGCTGTCAAATGACAGAAGACCTTTGGTGTCCCTGGAAGCACACGAACATCTCTCCAAATTACTGTTATTGAAACGTGCTCCAATTACCAAAATATCTGGGTTCCCACGGAGAAGTACAGCAAGCATTCAGTGTGCACACACATACATACCACAGATAAAGCAGTTACATTAATTCAGGTTAGAGTCAAACGCCCACAAACACGGAATCTGGCCAACAGCCTGTAACCACCATCAGTAAAGGGATTCCATAAAAGGAATCCACAACTCTGATAACTCATTTAAAATCACCTTCAGTCACTGCCTAGGTGCACCCTCTGGGTACCATGGCAGCCAGCTCAATGCTATACGTGTGTGTATATTTATTTATTTTACTCAGATAGAACTTTAAAATTTTTGATTTATGTGGAGTGTGGAAATAATAGAGCATGATTCTGACATATTCCCAACTGTCCATTAATTAAAGTCTTGAAGGGTTGGGACTACTGTTTTACATGTAATCTGTTCCCCCACCACCTAAATCCTCAATGACTAATGTAACCCAAAAAATCCACTTAGCTTTTCTGAAACTAGAAATCCAAGAAACATCAATACCTGCTGAAAAATCAAACAGAAACATTGTATTTTGCATGCTTTCCCATCCTTGTCCCTGAATAGAAGTTCCTAAAACTGAAACCCAGATACTGCTATCTTGGGAGGTCAGGTTTAGACTGTGTAAGTTCTCCAAAACAGGGCCTGGTCCAAGTACATCTGAGATTCTTCCTGAAGCAGCAGAGAACGTTAAGTACAAGCAAGAAGGAGGGGCTGAGATGCACAATAACTCTTTATTAATTATCTTAGAGATGGGCTGAGAAAAATCCCCAAAGGACTAATGTATTTTTCTCTTCTGTCCTCGAGGCTGAGCTGTAAGTTTCACTGTCCTGACTATACAGCTCTGGTTTCACGAGCGACTGAATTCCAAAATGTAGGGCAAAGGTAGATTCTAAGATACACACCCAAGAGAGAGTTTTGGGGGCGAGGCATCAACCTGAAAGAGTAAAGCCCCTCAAGCAAGCCAAACCACAGCAGAGACCCAGATTCAGGCACCTCTGCCTCAGAGAGTGCCCTCCTTGGGTTTCACACTCACTCATTTCTACTTTTTGCTGGGGGAGGGGAAGGGACACTCCACTGTCCTGCTTATCTCCAGGATCTCTCTGCACCCCACCCACTCTGGCCGAACATGCCCCAGGCCCACAGACCACAGCACTGCAACCGGCACCATCCAATCAAACACATCAGCTGCAGACCCTGGTCTCTTCCAGGAGGACCCCCCATTCCTTCTCACAATCCTGAGTATTCCTCACCCCCTTCAGCTCACCTACAGCAAGTGGCTGCCCCTTCTGAACCAAATCCCACTCTTCCCCATCCACAGGCTCCAGAGTCAACAGACCTTGCCTTCTGCATCACCTGCTAGCATCCCTTCCTAGACACACCCGACCTCCCAAGAGTGGACCCACACACCTTCCTCACACGCTCCAAGCCCGCACAACCTCGGAGCCCGCACACCCTCCAAGCCCCTCTTCCGGGTCCCGCGCCTGGCCCGGCCTACGCGGCCTACAATGGGCGCCGCACAGGCCCGCGCCCCTCAGGAATGCGCGCCCGGCCGCAATACTCACCCGAGCGGCGGCGGCGGCGGCGGCGGCGGCGGCGGCGGGGCCCCGGGACCGGCTCCCAGAGCGGCGCGGCGCGGCGCGGCCCATGCGCTCAGCGGCGACGCGGCGGGCGGGACCGGGCGGGGGCGCGGCCCCGGGCGGCCCCCATCGCAGCGGCGGCGCGGCGGCCCGGAGGCGGGCGCGGGCAGGCCGCGGGGGCGCCGCCAAGGCCGGCCGCCCACTCCCACCGGCCTGCTCCGCGGGGACGCGGCTCCGGCCCGACTCCGGCCGGTCCGGTGGCGGCGGCGGTGGCGGCGGCGGCGGCGGCGGCGGCGGCGGCGGCGGCGGCGGCGGCGGCAGCGGCCGCGATCGCTTCCCCGAGCCGGGAGCCGAAGCTCACAGCGCCGAAGCCCAGGCCGGAGCGCCCCCGCCGGCGCCGTCCGGAAGTGCGGGGGCGGGGCCCGGAGCGTGAGGCGGGGCTTGGAGCGCGGGGGCGTGCCAAGAGCGTGGGGGAGGGGCCATGGGCGTGGGGCGGGGCCAGGAGCGTGGGGCGGGGCCGGGAACACCAGACGAACCCCGAGAGCGGTGACAGAGCGAAGCACTGTGGTGGGCGGAGCCTCTAGTGTGGAGGCGGGGCCGGAGCGTGGAGGCGGGGCCAAGAGAGTGGCAGCCCGGCCGAGAGCGCTAGACGGAACCGGAGCGCAGGGAAGGGCGAAGAGCGTAGCGGGTGAGGTCGAGCGTGGGGGCGGAGCCTCGAGCATGGAGGCGGGGCCTGATGTAGAAGTGGACCCTGAGCGTGGAGGCGGGGCCAAAAGCGTCTAGGCGGACCCGAGGCGTGACGCAGAGCGTGAGCGAGTGGGCGTGATCAAATGTGTCGGTTGGGGAGAGGCCGTGGTGTGGACGGTGCCAGGACGCTGTCAAGGGTGACCCGGGAGGGGGCGTCGGAAACTGCGCTGGGCCCCTGGGGCTGTGTGGTCCGGGAGGGTGGCCCGAGCACCGAGCAGATGGGCGGTCCCCAGGCGCACCGCGGGCGCACGCCAGGTTGCAGCCCTTTTCTGCTGCCCACACGGTGTCCACCGGCCCAGGGCTCCCCAGGTCGGCACCCACACGCCCGACCCGCGCCCAGCCGGCCTGCCACAGCCTCGGAGCTCCCTGAACGGGAAGACCCTCTCAGGAGGACGGCCACCAACAGCCCACGGCACGGAAGAAAGCAGGTGTCCCGGAGTTGGGCTGTTGGAGAGCACAGCCCGGCTGACTAGGAACTAAGACCCTGGTGACATCCAGCCTCTTTGTCCCCCTGCTCCGTGCCTGCTGCCCCCCAGGCAGCCAGGACCCTGAGAAGGTGGGCGTGGGCTCTGCCCTCCCTGAGTCCCCAGCCCATCAGGACCCAGCCAAGACCAGGGCACACAGTAGGCATCCAATAAATGTTGGAAGTCACTTGGGCAGGGGCCCCAACCTCCAAAGAGCTGTGGGCGGGACTGGCTGAGGCCCCACCCCAACTGGTCCAGCCTGCCTCAATTTCTCCCAGGCACCATCCAGCGTCCCGGCAAGGGCTCCACTTCCCATCACTGCCCCGTGGGTCCCACTGGCCCAGGCCAGCCTGAGAGCAAGGGCTTCTGGGTGTCCTGATCCCTGCACCCACTACCCTTCTCCCCCTCGCTGTTTCCATGGCAGCCCTTGCCTGATCTGCAAGCCCAGCTGGCTAGCTCCCATGTTGCCCACCCACCACCAGCCCTTCCCAGAGGAAAAGGATGTGGGTACCAGGAATTGATTACTGCCCCTAAGGAATTGCTTCTGCCACTCCCATGATCACCCAGGACCTCATCCTCCAGCAGTGCCATATCAGACCTGGCACCTTGAAAAATGCTCCCGACAAGCTCCAGGGCATGGCTGTACCCACATTATAACACAAGGAAGTTGAAGCTTAGGCCACACAGGGACCTGCTCACCTCCTCCCGGCCCAGGGCTCCCCAGCCCCTCATCCATCCCACACTAGCCTCAGCGGCCCTCACCTGGCCTGCTCTCTGGAGCTCTCGCAACCTTCAGGGCTCTTCCCTGGGTGCATTTGGTCACTTGCCCATCTTCATGCTTCAATTATGCTGCCCCCCCAACTCCCCAGTTCACCTCTAATGCCACCACATCTTCTCCTGATTCACCCTTGCTGCCCATCCTCATCCCTCATAGCTCCCAGGCAAGGAGAGAAGTCCAGGCTTGGGGCACTCTACCCACCAGCCAACCTCCTACCCAGCTGCCCACTGCTGGCCCCTGCCTGGGGTGAACGGCACAGAGGCATCCCAACCCCCAGCATCCAGCTTCCCAGGACTCAGCACAGCCTCTGACGCCCAGGGTTTCATAGGAAAGGGGAGCAATGAGGGACGAAGTCCACCAGGGAAGAATCCCCAGCCTGCCAATGGCCCAGGCCACCACCCAGGGCAGGCTGGGCAGGAGCAGGGGCTATGGGTAGGGACAGCACATCAGAGGAACTGCACTGCTGAACTCACTAGAGTCCTGGTGGCAGGTGTCACTCTCACCCACGTCCAGCTGGGATGGCCCCAGGCCTCCCAGTGCTGGGTACAGGAGATGTCTTTGCAGCCTCCCCCTGACCCTGTTCAGCCACAGAGCCTTAGAGACAGAGTAGGTGGCCATCATGGCACAACAGAGTCTCTGTGGGGTGCAGGAGTCCTCGGTGGGCCGAACAGACATCAGGACCTCCAGGACACTGGTCCTCAGGCTGTCTTTCCACTCCCAGACACGGGCCCCCAATGCTTGCCTTGGTTCTGCAGAGCTGCTGCTGTGGCCAGGCCAGGCTCCCAGGGTCGTGTCCACATCCATCCTCCTCCTGGCCCATGGTGGCAGATGTCCCCAGGCCCTGGGACCAGAACAGGGCCCTCGTGCCTCTGGCTCCTCGGGGCCCTCGCCCTGTGGGGACAGGAAGGGAGTCAGAAAGCCTGGAGGAAATGCTGTAGCCCTGCTTCAGGGTTGTGGCTATGGGCACTCAGGGAAGGCTGGAGCAGGGTGGCGGTGGGAGGAGCCCAGAGGAAGGAGCTTGGGGAGGCTCTGAAGAGAGGGAGGCAGGGAGGGCAGCCCTGGGGGCCTGCACTGGAGCAAGGGTGACCTGGCAGGGGGGCTGCGTCAGCCACCCAGAGCTGAGAGCAGACACAGAGCCATGGGAGCCTCACTTGGGAACAGGGAAGTCCATGATGGAGCCCTCTTTTCCTACAGAAGTCCTTTAAAATGCACCCCTCCCTGGGGGCAGGAGTCTGCCACAGGAGGCTTTAATGTGATAAACTGTAGATGACATTTGTTCAGGCTTTCCAGGAATGAAATAAAAAACTTAAGAGCAGAAAGTAAATCATTTTCTTCAACTGAGACATAAAAGGAATATTTGAAATTGAGTGAGCCCTGAAGCCTTACAGATGTTTGTCCACTTGGCTGGGGGAGACCACTTACAAGAATTAATCCTTGGGAATCATCCAAGATGCACCAAGGTGGTATGTTGAGGGGCGTCCAGCATGGCGCCATGTGTGGGGGATGAGCCCCGCAGACAGGCTACTGCACGTCAGATCCGCACAACTCCTGACTCCCAGGAGGGGAGGGCAAGGAGGGGCTGTTCTGAGTCAGGCTTCTGGAGGGAGTTGCAAGCTTCAGGCTGAGCCCCTTCTGGGCTCTGCATTTTCAGCTCTTCTGCCTGGCCCCAGGTGTGCACAGTGGGAGTGCGCAGTGGGCAGGCAGGTGAGGACCTGGAGAGGGAAGCGGCCTTGGCTCATCAGTTCTGACAAGTGCAAGTGGACTTCCCTTCTGAGAGGCGGCCCCAGCCACAGAGGCCAGCCACCTTCCTGGCCATGAACCTAGACCCCTGGGCTCCATGTTTTGTCTTGAGTGTCCTTTTTCCATCAGTTCTGAGCTCAGGGAGGAGGGCCAGGTGTTCCCCCATCACAAGTTCAACAAAGGATGTGGAGACATCACACCAAGGGCGTGAGAGACACCACCAAGTAGAAAGGCTTGGAGCCCATGCACACGGTACCCACTTGGGTGGACGCAGAGAATGTGCCTATAAAGGCAGGAACTACCCCAGAGCATTAATACCGGTCATTGCTGGAGGGCAATTAAGGCAGGCTCCAGTCTCTTCACACATCAGGAAGAAGGTCTACAACAACGTTACTGTTGAGATCTTAGGAAAACCAGGAAGCTCTGCAGCAGGCCATCGTCCCATCAACGGTCAGTATAAATTAATCCATCAGAGTGAGGCCAGCCTCAGGTGAGGATCCTGGGGTATGGGACAGAGCTGACCCATGGGGCAGTGTCAGGCAGGGTGTGACTGCCGTGGTCGCCCCGAGTCGGCCTTGGGACCAGCAAGAAGGTGCCACCTTGAGCTTCCTGGGCTGGCCAGCTCCATGACCACCCTGGGCTGGGGCCTCCCAGGGCCCCGACTCTGCCTCAGGCAGGTCCCCCACCTCTTTCCACCTGTGTCTGGCTCCTCTCACCCTTCCCACCTGGGGGCAGGTGTGTCCTCCAGGCTGCCATTTTGCATCCCTCTTGTTGCCTGGAGTTCTCTTGCCAGCCTGCAGCCGAAGCTGCCGCAGACAGATGCCCAGGAGCAACCTCAGTCCCAGTGCCAAGCTAGGGAGGTGGGGGGACAGGAGCAGGGCTTTGCTTCAGACAAACTGGCTTCAAGGTCACCTCAGTGGTGCAAGACACTTTCTGACCCTGCTGCTCTCTGTCATCCAGTCCTGGTGGCCCCTGCTCCTAGGAAGCACTTCATCCTGCCCTGGCCTCTTACAGGCCAGGAGGTCCCACCCACAGAGATGGAGAGCTGAGCACTCTGCCATTGCCGGTGCGGGCAGTACGCTCACAAACGGGCACGGTGGTCACCTGCTTGCTCCCGCTCGCTCAGAGCCCGGAGTCCCAGGCCCCGCAAGCCGGTGGCATGCTTGTCTCAGGGTCCCTGCACAGACCACTCACCCAGCAGACCTGACACAGCTCCCCTCATGCCTGCCGGCCCCCAGGAGTCAAGGGCAAAGCCCCAAAGCCAGCACACTCCATGCCAGGGTGCCCTCCACACACCCCCAACTCAGGTCTCACCCTGTGTCCTGAGGGGGTCCTGTCAGTCCAGGCTGAGGGGCACAGCAGGGACACCTTTCTGCACTGCCTCTCTGGAGGATTCTGACTGCGAGGGTGTGTCTAGTGGGCTCAGGGATGGAGGATGGGCATCGAAGTCTCGATGGCCAAGATGGCTCCCACCAGCCACAGGGGCTTGGGAAAGAGGAGGGGTGAGCAACCCACCCACCCCCAACCCAGCACCTCCCCAACTTGGGGGCCTCAGCGTCACCCGCCCAGCTCCTGCCTCCCTGGACACTTAAGCGTCTGCCTGTGTTTTGGGCCGGCCAGAGACTCTGGGCACCTCCTCGAGCCAGAGTATCCTCCTTAGCAAAGTGAGAGTCCCAGCGTGATCCTGCTAGCCTCAGAGGTCTGTGTGTGACCCTCCATGAATGGGCCCAGGCCACGAGATGGAGCCCACGCCGGCTGTGGTCTCAGACACATCACAAACAGAGGACTGGGCCTCCTGGCCTCGCCCACCCCCAGTGCTATTTCTCCAGGAGCACTGGTGTCCACATGGAAGGGCCAGGTTCCTAGAGACCTCGGCCCAACTTCTGGAAGCAGCAGGTAAAGTCCCACCTTCCCAGTCAGCCTCAGGCTACTCCCCTTCTGGTCTTGGGGCTGCCTGCCCGCCTGCTGCACTGACCCTCACGCCGGGCAGACTCCCCCTCTGTCCTCTCTGTCCCTGTCCTGGCTGCCCCATCCCCTAAGGCCTCTCCCAGTGCTGTGAGCGCTCACATCCATCTGAGGGTTATTGTTTCTCCTTCCACCTGACACATCTCATTCCACCCCCAGCCCCCACCCCGGCCAAGTCCCCATAGTCCTGGGGACCAGGGCCACCCCTCGAGCTGATAGCTAGGGGCCTTGGTGGCGGGAGGCAGGGAAGTGCTGCCCCAGGTGGGCCAGCTGCCCCTGTCCCCAGCCCACCCCTCCAGGTCTGCCTCCGCCACCCACCCTCCACTTTGCCATCCTTCGATGTCTCTCTCGGCTGCCTAGGAGCCCTGCGGCTGCCGCGGACCAGTTGTAAGTATGTGATTATGTATGCCGGGTCCCTCTGGCCCCTTTGTTGCTGCAGAATCTGTCATGGCAAACAAAAGTGCACTGGATTAGCCACAGTGGATTAAAAGATTTGCTTCTCAGAGTTTACCTAATAACCTAACAATCGCACTGACGGAGGCTTTGAACCTCCGAGACACACTCGCCAGGCCATCTGGGAGCCCTCAGCCTCTGCGGGCAGCAGGACGGTTGGGGTGATTACAGGCAGCCTCCGCCCGTCTTCACACCCGGCTCGGCCATGGCGGGCCTGAGCGCTCGGCTCCTGCCAGGCCCGTCTGGGCCCAACGTGGAGACGAGACCAGACTCCAGGAGAAGAAAATGGAGGCTCAGGTTGGGGGCCAAGGCCCAGGCAGGACCTCCTTCCAGAGGGCCCGCTGCCCAACGCCAGGTGTGGGTGGTGGGCACCAGCCCTTGCCTGCACGGGCCCACCCCCCCAGGGGCATCCACACGTCACACACAGCAGCAAGGACACTGCAACATGGAGTGCGGCCATGGCCGGCAGGTGACACTCCGGGCTCCACCATGCCATGGCGCACAGCCCCACGGCCAGCGCCCCTCAACGCGCGTTCCTGCACACACGCGTGCACACGCGCACACACACACGAGCGCGTCCCTCTTTGATCTCCAAAGGACACTCCATTTACAAGCTCTTAATCGCAGCTGCCTTTTCGGGCCCGTCCTCTGAAGTCCCGAGTAATGGGATTTGGCGCTTCTGATCCATCTTGGGCTGACCACTCCCCGTTATAGGTGGACGTTTTTTCCTTTTTTTCCGCCTTTTTTTTTCTTCTCGAAAAAATGCTTCTGAAATCGCACTGCCTTGACATGCCTGTTGCCTAGCCCTGGGAGCAGTGGCCGGGCAGCTGTTACGCTCAGGGCCTCAGCCAGTTGGGGGTCTTTGATGCCGCCTCTACGTGAAATCTGCCGAGAAAGACCCACGAGAGCGATTTTCGGACCTCGGTGCACTGGGATTCATCCTGCCTTGCGCCGTTTCCTTTGTCTCTCTTCCCATGACCCTTCCTTGGGGTACCTGGGGAGAGGGGCCCGGGGTGAAGGTGCAGAGGGTGGGGTGGGCTGAGGGCTGTGGGCTCAGCCACAAGAACAATGGGCAGCAGGGAGCACGTCCACCTGTCTGCCTGTCTGCCCGTCTATCCGTGCGCCCACCCAGCTTACCTCACCTGCCTGGCTCCGTGTGCCTGCTCCCGCCCCACCGGCCCGCGCTCCGCCATGCTGGGCCTGGCTGTCCGTCCGAGCACTCTGAGCCACTCCAGGAAGCGGGTCCCTGCTCTTGGCCACTGTGTGGCTGCAAGGAAGAAGCGTGACTCTAGGCTGCAGCTCGGGCTCCCACCGCCGATTGGCTGAGGCAGGGACCAGATGACGGCCTCGGAACCCTATGGTAGCCATGGCAACCAGCCCCTTTAGACACCGCCACCCCCGAGCCACTCCTGACTGCGGAGGGAGCAGGCGGCACCGCTGGTGGGCCCGCGCCAGGGTCCCCTTGGAGGGTCAGGTCAGACGTGGCTGGATGGTTGCTGCTCCTGCACCAGTTGTTGGGTGGTTTTTTTTGTGTGTGTTTCATGCACGTCCAGTGTTAGGGGTCCCTGTCCCTCTCTTGGGACATGTGCTAGGCCACTCCATGAATGCCCTTCCTGATGCCCTGGCAGTGGCAGGAACAGTGTCCTTGCAGCCCCTACTGAGAGGAAGACTTCAGGTCAGGCTTGTCCCAGGAGCTGAAGGCCAGGCCCAGTCTGGTGAGAAAATCATGTGTGAGGGCAGCAGGAGGAGGAGCAGGAGGAACTCCCCACCCCCAGGAGGCAGATCCAAGCTCTCCTCCACCTCAGACCCCACAGGGCCTCCTGGCCTCACCTCTGCCTGCCAACCCCTCCGCAGCCCTCTCCTTAGTCCTTTGGACACACAGACACACACAGCCCCAGCATGGCCCTGCTGCCCCACAGACCTTGTGTCTCCACCCAGTAGGACCCTGGGACACTTTCCAACCCTGTATCTTTGCACCCGCTCTTCCTGTGGCCTGCCCCAGGGTCTGCTGGCCTCAGTGAGGCCTTCCTTGATGTCTCAAGGCCACAGCTATTCAGCAAGGGCACAATGCAGCATCACTCCAAGAACTGGCCATCCTGGGTGTTGCAGGACAGAGAGCAGCCCAGAGCCACCCCCACCCCATCTCCATGACAACCCTTGGCCTTTCAAAAAGCCTGTGGGGTCAGCACCTCCTGGTCAAGGCCCCCACATAGGGCACCTCAGAGCCCTAGGAGGCCCAGCCCCACCTGCTGAGCAGAAGATGGAGGAACACCTGCAGAGCTTGGAGAAGCAGGTTTGGGCCTCAAGCCCCCAGGAAGAAGCCAAGGCTGAGGCAGGCCCCTGCCGAGGCCACTGCCAAAGCCAGAGGGACCCAGGAGTAAGGGGGAGCACGGAACAGGAGTCCAGAGTGGTCACACATCTGAGGGAACAGGCACAGGGCAGGCTGGGCTGGGCCCAGAGTCACAGGGCACAGACGCTGCTTGGCCAGCACCCTGAACTTGTCCTGAACTCTTCACACTGGCCTGGCCACACCCCAAGCTGCCCAGTCATGGGGCTTCCACCCCTAGCCTTGGGGCATCCCCTGCTGTGCTGGATGCCATGCGCAGACAGCTCTTGTCCAAGGGCAAAGTGGGCTGGGTCACCTGTGGGTGGTAAAGGGGCCAGGGCCTGAAGCCTCATTCTGGGGCTCAGGGTGAGCAGGGGAGGACTCTGGCATGCTACAGCACAGAGTGCCAACCTGCACAGGGCTGGTGCTGCTGGGCAAGTTCTCCTGACCCAGGGCTCCAGCTAGGGGGCAGCCAATGGCAGTGGGAGGAGAGGGGCTCAAGGGGGCAGCAATGGATAGTGAAGGTTGAGGTGGGTCCCAGTGCGTGTGGATGGGCCCCACAGCAGCTCCCTTATGCTCCCAGCACCCTGACAGGGCTCCAGTTGCCCTCTGCACACCTGCCACCCTGCAGACCCTGATAGTGAGGGGTCAGGCACAGAGCCCTAGACTGAGCCCTGCCCCTCTCAGCCTAGGTTGTCCCCTCTCTAGGTAGGGTTGGTCCTTTTGCCTGCCCTGGGACACAGGGACAGTGGAATCAGGCAGTGGACACAACAGGGCCTTGACACATCACGGTGTTGACGGCCATGCTACTGTCAAGGCCTCCAGTGCTGGTCCCGAGGGCCCGTCCCCAGTCCATAGCCACAGTGATGCTTCACCCTCCTGTCCACAGCCCAGCATGGAAGCTGACTGGTTGAGCTGTTGTCATAGAAACACACAGGAGGGTCGACCCAGCTGGTACAGACAGGGGCATGGCCTGTTTGCTGCCATGGGTCAGCGCAGGGCAGCTCATGCTTCCATAGGTTTGACCTTGATCAGCACAACCCCCTGCCCTGCACCAACCCAGGGTTCCGATGGGCTGCAGGGCCTCAGCCAGGGCAGAACTGGAGCTCTGACAGAGCAACAAAGAGGCTGTGGTTGAGACTGTGCAGAGGTGTGGTTGACGGAAATGAAGGCAGCTCAGGGGCCTCCGCCTGACCAGGGCTGGGAGGGTGGGACACGTGGAGGGCAAGGATGTGTGGCTGATGGGCAGCTCAGCTGCTGGCTCCATGCTTGTGGATGAGAGCAGCCCTTGTGTCCTCTCCCCACTCCCACCTCCCAGACGAAACCGGAAGGTCTGGGTTATTGTTTTCTTGGAGCTGGGGAGTGAGTTTTTCACTCAGTGAGGGCTTCTGAACCTTTCCTGAGTCAAGGATTTTTGTGAGAATTTGATGAAACTGATGCTGCACCACCAGAAAAATGCTCATGTTTTAGTTCTGGGGCCAGGACCACACTCAGACCCCCACCTCAGTCCAGCCTCAGGCTATGCAGGGGGCAAGTGACCTGCTAAGGGCATGCCAAGCTCCTCCCAGGAGCCAGCAGAAGCCAGCCTGGGCCCACCAGTGCTGACAGGGAGGCCAATTCCACCCTCCATCCACCTCTCCCCTCCCCTGTACTGCTCACACCGGGCCCAGCCCCCACCCCGCTCAGGCCACAAGCCCTATGCCAGCGCCAGGTCCCTCAGTTCCCTCGAGGCTCCAGGAATGGCACAGGTACCCCCTCAGCCTGTGGTCTTAGTTGGGGCGGGAAGGAGCAGGCAAGGGAGGGGTACCTGAGTCAATATCAGTGAACTGGGATGTTCTGGGTATGCATTGCAGGGGTACCCAGGCCACAGACTGGGGGTGGGGGTTGGGGGAAGGGGGGCGGGGCACAGAAAGGGGATCCTGAATGTGGGAGGGAACCAGGAGGTGGAAGCTGGGGAGACTGGCCCACCCAGAGCACCAGCAGTCTGTGTGGTTCAGACAACTGGGCTGGGCGTTGCCAGCCCACAGAGCCGGGCCAGGCGTGAGCTGGGCATCATCAGCTTTTGGTAAAATTCTTAAAAAATTAAAAGGGTCACAGAATAGGGATGAGGACACGTGGGGTCTCAAGGCATCCCCGGAGGAGACTGGGACTGGTGACCTCTGGGCATTCCCCCCAGGGCTCTGACCCAGAGGCAGCCCCCAATCCTGGATGACATCCTTGCAAGCCATGGAGCCTCCAGGGCCCTCCTGCAGCTGTGCCCACTGGCCAGCTGCATGCTCCCTATGGCCTCCCGCCCCATAAACACAGCCCAGGTGGCAGCACTTCCACGGCTCCCTCAGGGGAGCCTGGTGCCCCTCAGTCAGTTGCCAGGACCAGGTCAGAGGAACCCACCTGTGTCCTCCCAAAGAGACCCAAATGGGTCTCAGTGCTCAGGACTTCCAGGTTGGGTCAGCAAAGAGGGTCATGCCACCCCCAAATCTCAGAGCAGGAAAGGCCTCAGGTGCCTGGTCCAGTCTCCCACTGGGGGCCACATCCCCACCCAAGTTCAGGTCTGGGTCAGCTGAAGAGGGAACATCTGTGTCACAGGCCCCGCAGGCCATGTCGCTTCTGCCTCCTTTTGGACCGTGACAGGGAGGTGCTAACAGAAGCTCCAGACTCAAGGCCTTCCCTGCGAGACACTGGCACCAGCAGCACCTTCTGGGGCCCCTGCACCTCCCAGAGCTGGGGGGGTGGTGCTTGCCACCCCAAAGGCAGTGCTGGTGTGGACACCATACAGCCACTCCCAGAGCCAGAGCATAGCACCAGGTCTCTGCTCTGGAGAACATTCCAGGCAATGTGCCTTGAGCAGGAGCGAGCACAGTCCTACTCTATCCTAGGATGCCTCCCACAATGCTGGGTTCTCCCAGAGAAGAGAAAAGCACCAAAACCTTACACACCTAGGGACCACCACCCACCTCAGCTGCGTCCTGGGTCTCTGAGGCATGGGGTGAGCCTGATCCTCTAAGCAAAGCAGCACACACACAGCCCAGCTCAGACTTTACTCACACTGTCCCCCGAGGGTGATGACCTGCCTTGGCAGGGCCTCCACTGCGGGGAGGGGGGGACAGAGGCAGCGAGAGGGCCCCAGGCCTCTGGGGATCCTGGGACAAGAGACCTCCTGGGGCCTCCACAAAGCCCACCCCACCCGGGAGCTGCACGGCCAGCACACACGACCATGGGTGGCCCTCACCACCACCCCAGGCTCTGTCCACGGTGCCAAAGGGGGCGGGGTGCTGAGCCTGGCTGCCAGGTCCAGGTCCCATTGCAGCTACGTCCTGCTGGCTCTCTTCTGCATCACTGCTGGCTCAGATAGCGCTTGCTGCTGAAGCTGCTCGATCAGCTCTTCCACGTAGACCTTGAACAGAGGAACGGGGTCCTAGGGAGACAAGGCAGGTCACAGTGAGGCACTCTGGGGAGGGTGGGGATCCAGCTCCTGACCAAACACCGAGAGGAATCAAGCATGAGAGGACCAGGCCCCTCCGGCTTGGCCACAGGGTCAAGCAAGGCTACTTGCCATCCGCTAGCCCCCAGCCCAGAGGACAGTGCTCTGTTCGTGGGAGAGGGGCTGCAGGGCCCTTGGCTGCAGAGACTCCGGGCAGAGAGAAGGGGCAGCAGCTGCGACAGGCCCCCTGTCCTGGCAGCTATGACACGCTCCAGACTCCTCTAGGGGACAGACACAAAAGGCCTCAGTGCAGTACTGGGCAGACCCCGGGGGATACTAGGTGGCCACAGAAATCGATAGTGCCAAGCATCCAGCTCTTATCCATCTTCCCATCCACGAAACCAGCCAGCGGGGGCAGGAGAGAGTCAGGACCTGGAGGGGAGGGAGTGGGCCACGCGGAGACCACAGCCCATGGCTCCCGCTGGGCAGCAGTGCCTTCCCAAGCCCACCCAGTGCCCCTGTCAACGCACCCCAGGGGCTGCTGCTTGGCAGCTGTGCCCACTCCTGAGAGGGCAGGGCAGCTGGTGCCCACACACGCTCACCTTCTCTTCCAGGAGCCTCTGCTTCTCCACGGCCTCGTCCAGCGTCAGGCCAACCCACTCGGCTTCCGCCTCCGGGATGACAAACGCCTGGGCAGACAGAGAGGGGCTTGTGGGTGAGGTCAGGGTCAGGCAGCCGGCCAGGGGGCCCACGAGGAGCAGTAAGTAAAGGCTGGAGCCCTGACCTTGTACTTGTCGTAGATGGCCGCCCTCCTGTCGGGGTCATCTGGGTGCAGCTGGGGGTCCTGTCGGGCGAGCCGCAGCAGCATCCCTCGCTTCAGGTCCATCCCAAACTTGGAGCACAGGTCCTCCTTCGGGGTCTGGCAAGAGTCTCTGCATGGGGCCAGGTGCTGTGGGCAGGGCTCTGCCCACCCCACCAGCCGGCCCTTCCAGCTTCCTCCCCAGCAGCTGGCAGCCCCCAGGCCAGCCTGGTGGAGCACTTTAGGCCAGGTGGGCAGCCCCAGCACCCAGACCAGAAGCGAGGAAGGTCTAAGAGCAGAGAAGGAGACAGCTGTGCTCCCTCAGCCACATGGGCAAGATGGCCGTCCACAGTGATGAACTCCCACTGGGGCTGCCCAGAAAGGGACATGGTCTCATTTACATCTCACAAGGAACCCCAGCGTGGTGCAGATCTGCTTGCCTTGAGAATGTAGAAGTCAAACCCGTAGGCCTCGTCGATGAGGTCCAGGGTGCGCATGGTCACGGTCACGGTGAACCTGGTATCCAGGATCTCACTGTAAAGCTCACGCTGGAACAGCTGCGGCTTCCACACCTTCTTCACCCTCTTGGAGAGCTGAGGGGGCAAGAATCTTGGTGAGCGTTGCTGCTTCTCCCCACACACTAGAGTGGGGAGACTGGGCATGTGGAGTTGCACGAACCAGTCCCCACCTGGGGACCCAGTTGCCCACCCAGAGGTCAGCTTCTCCCCAGACCCTGCCCAAGTTGCTGGTGTTTATTCCAGACACACCACACACACAACCATAACTCCACGGTCCACAGGTCATCATATCCCAAACCAGGGACCAAGGGGCCAAAGGCAAAGGGAGACTCTAGCCTAGGAGGTCTCAAAGACATAAGCCCCCTCCTCCCCCCTGCCTCCCCACCAGAGGCAACACAGCTCAGGGAGCAGACTCAGGAGACCTGCTCCCAGGTGAGCCTCTCAGCCTTCCCAAATGCCAGCCCTGTAGGTGTCACAAAAAGTAGGGAAAGTATGGCGGTCAAGCTGACAGGTGACCTTAATCCTCATTCTCCATCTCTTCTCCCCACTCAGGGCTCCTCATCTATACACTTAATCTGGCTGCCAAAACTGTGACTTTTTACTCCTGAAGACACTCTTCAGATGGAGCTGTGTCTCCACCAGACTAGAAGCTCCCTCTCCCCGAGGGGTGGGGGTCCCTTTCACTGTCCAGGTACTTCCAGAGCCCGGAGCAAGGCAGCGAGGCCCAAGAAGTACCGCTCAAGCCCGTCCTGCTCACCCACCTTGTCGTTGTTGATGTATCTGTGACCCTGCACCCAGCCCTCGCCGCCCCAGAGCCCCAGCTGGGACTCCGGGGGATAGTGAACGGGAATGGGCACGTCCTCCACGCGCTCCCGCTGCCCGTTCTTGGGGTTGATCTTGATTTTGACCCCGTGTGGCCTGTAGTGAACGGGAGTGGGCGTCCGCGCCTCCTCCAGGGAACGCAGGTAGTGCTGGGGCAGGCGGGAGTAGATGCCCTCCCGCAGCCGAAGCTGCTTCCACAGGCCGACTGGGACCTTGTGCAGGGGCATCGCGGCGAGCCTGGCAGGAGGCAGGGACCACCGTCACGCGCGCCCGGCCGGACGCGGGCCCCGACCCCCACCCCCGACTCCAGCCCCCGGCGCCCCGCCCCATTCCTACCCTCACGCGCCGTCTCGACCCCTGCCCCATGGCCCCGCGCGGGCCCGAGCCCAGCGACGTAACTCCAAGCGGCCCGACCCCCCCCCGACTCCCGCCCCCGGCCCCCAGCCCCATCCCGACCCCCGGCTCCGCCTCCGTGCCCCCCGCGCGGCCCCAACCCCGACCCCGAGCCCCCGCGCGGCCCCGACCCCAGCCGCGTAACCCCGGGCCGGCCCAACCACCGCAAGACCCCAACTCCACCGCCGGACCACCGCCTACCTAACCGAGTCCCGCTCCCCGGCGGAACCGGAAATTGTGTCGGGGCACCTTGCCCTCCACTCGCCGCTGACTGGCTGCAAAGCCGGTCGGTCTACACCCACCTCGTCCCGCCCCACGTCTTTAGGGACCGTGGAAAACTCGCTGCGGAAACGGCGGCAGCTGCAGGCACCGTCAGCAAGTGTGGGCCCATTTCCCGGGAGCAGGGACTTGTCATTCTCGGTCCCACCTCCCCTCCTCCCGGAGGAAGCGCAGAAAACAATGTAAAAACTCTTTTGCCGTGAAACCTCATGTAGAATATTAAATTCACCAATCACAGTGCAATCAGAGCTACAGAAAAATACGTCTTAAATGTCTTGAAAAAATTCCTCCCCAAAATACTGTATATAAATGTTTCCGCTTTACAAGCCTAGAGAATGCTCCAGTGGCCAAGTGCTGGGTGACTGGGGGTGCGGGAAGCCTCCAGGGAGGCCGCAGCCTGGACAGGACTCAGAAGGGAAGACGCCAGGGCCAAAAGATGGGAGAGTGCGTGCCCCCCACCCTGGGCTCAGCAGCCCTGTCCAGCACCCTCACACAGACAGCAGCCCCTTAGGGAGGGGCAGGGCACTGCTCCTGGGGCAGTCAGCAGCCCTTACCGTGCTTCCACCACAGAGGAAGGAGAAAGGCAGGGCCAGGCCTCCAGGAGCCCCCTCCCAAAATGTGTGGTTGGGCCATTGGGGGGCGGCAGCCATCACCTTCTCTCCTGGGAGTAACTCAAGGAGATGCTCCCTAGACAGGGCCCAGGAACCCAGGGGTCAGTGGGACACAAAGATGGGACAAGGTGTGTCCTGCAGGCCCAGCACTCCCAGAGCAGCTTGGCAGCCCCCTCCCCAGGAACCTCATCTCAGGGGCCTGCAGCTCCAAAACTGAGAGCCAAAGGGAGTGAAGGGGGAGGGCTGGACAGCCAGAAGTCAGCCTCCCCCATGCTACCCATGGCAGCTGGCCCTTACGGACACCCCAGTGACATCAGCTCCCTGGTAAATGTGGTCACTCCTTCACATGGCAAATGTATTAGCAGGGGGCATCCCCATGCCCACGGCAGGCTGGCATTCAGGGGCACAAAGTGTCAATGAGCCAGGGATGGCATAGCTCCCAGCCTATGGGGCAGGGGCCCATGGGAGGTGGGCTCAGGCCTCCTCGGCCCACCTGGGTCTCTCATACCACAGCCTCACAGGGGAATAGGGCAATGGGGGACTTTTACACTATATCTCCCTCCAACCATCCCCAGGCCAGAAGAACTCAGAACCTGACCCCACATGGTACCTGTGGTCTCCAGGCAGCCAGGCCCAGGCCCCAGGGGCCACTGCAGATACCAGCTGGGACCTGCAGAGTGACCGAGTCAGCTGGCAGCCAGTGGGCACAAGGGAGTTGGGGGTGTGGTCCTCTCCTCAGGAGGAGAAAGCAAAAGAGTGCTCAGGGCAATTTTATTCAGTTGGAAATGGATCTGGACAGGGTCCCTCTCCTTTGGTCCTGCCCCTGGCTAGAGAGATCATCAAAGCTGCAGACGTCCCCAAGCTGGCTGTGTCATGTCACTGTGTACAGCTCGTCCCGGTGGTTCTTGCAGATCTCATAGTGGCAGGTGAGCTTCTGGGAGCAGGCCCAGGGCTTGGTGTGCTGTTCACGTGGTGGCAGCAAGAAGGCTGCGCTCCCTGCCAGCAGCATGTGCCAGATGCTGTGGGTATAGTAATAGTTGTCGCTGGTCATCATGGAAGTGTAGATGGTGATGGCCACAGCGGCCATGGAGATGCCGGGCAGGAGGTAGAAGACCCAGCGTTGCCAGGAGGGGGGGTAGCAGTGGCGCCGGCGCCCGCAGCGGTACACCTGGAGAAAACCACCACATGAGTGTTGGCACAGGGGCTGCAGCCACAGCTCCCAGGGGCCTGCCCTGGTCTGGGAGTGTGGGCTGCTTGGAGGGGTTCAAGGGCACAAAGATCTATGGGTTCCTCAGGCCCAGGCCCTGGGCATGAAGCCACACTGAGCCCCTGTGGGTGCCACTGGCAGCCCTCAGCAGATCTGGAGGACTCAGACCCAGGACTGAGAACATGGCCAAAATGAGGGACCATGCTCTCTCCTCCCAGAGTAAGGGTGTATGGAGAGCCCATGCTCTTTTACCCCAATTACCAGGAGAGGGAGCCTGGGCAGGACCCCAGGCCTGCCCTAGTTCCTTACCCACATGGTGACCATGACCACAATGGCAAAGAGGCAAGGCCCCATTGTGTTCCAGGCGGCCCTGCGGTCCAGCTGCAAGGACATGGCGAAGACCAGAGCGCCCAGGAGAAACAGAACCTGGGAAAAACACAAGGACGATGGCAGGGTCACAGGAGCCCTAGGCCTGGTTCGTCTTTAATGGCACAAGGTCCAGCAGGAGCAGGTGGTTTGGGCCTGCTGGTCATCCCACTGTCCCTACTGCCCCCCAGCACCTCTGCCAGTCCCCTTGGAGCAACTGGCACACCCTGCCCTGCTCTGCTGGCTGGGAGGGAGGTGCCCCTCCTCCAGCTCCTGTATTGCTGGGATCCATCAGTCCCAAGGGTCCATCTACAGGTGGATTTCTAATGTGTTCTGTTTTGGCCGCGCTGCACAGCTTGTGGGATCTTAGTTCCCTGACCAGGGATTGAACCCACGCCGCCCTCAGCAGTGAAAGCACGGAGTCTTAACCACTGGACTGAGAGGTAATTCCCCACAGGTGAATTTCTGGGGCACAAACTTGGGCAGGCAGGGCACCAGGGCACGCATCTCCATCAGCCAAGCCCAGCTACAGCAGAAAAGTCCCTGAAGTGTCCTCAGCACCAGGGACTCCAGGAGCACAGCTGGGTGCTTCTCAGGGAGGTCTGGTCCAGGGTTGGGTCTCCAGACCTCCTCTCTGAATGGGGCCCTGGGAGAGAAACAGGCCTCGCCCAACCCTGCCCACCACCTTCCTTTCCTGGCATCCTCCGAGCAGCTGACACAGTCCCTTCAAAACTGGAGGCAGCCTCTTCCAGCAGGCGACTGGTCAGTACAAGAGGTTTTGAAGGGCAGCGGCCAAACCCCCTTTCTGGTGTCTCCCTCGACACGCTGTGCACAAGGGCTTCCACCCACCCAGAGCCCAGACCCCGGGTATCAGGAAATCGCTCACGTATTTCAGGGCAGCCTTCAGCCGGGCCATGCAGAGGACGGTGACCCAGATGGACACTCCAGAGCCCAGGAAGTCGCAGTACTGCAGTGTGTCATAGTTGAGGATGCACAGCACCGCTTCACCCGGCTGGTCGCAGGCATGGTAGAACTGTGGGGCCAGGCGGTGAGCAGCAGCCCAGGTCCCCCTACCACCCCCAGGGGAGCAAGCAGGCCTACCGTGGAGAAGAACATGGTGTAGGCGTAGACGGAGGCCTCCACCAGGAGGGAGCGGTGCACGGAGATGGCAATGGGGGCCAGGAACACGAGGTTGCTCAGGGTAAGCAAGAGGGCAGCCGCCTTCTGCTGGGCCGCCGTCTGGGCTGTGCTGTTGTCTGTGCAGCTCCACCCACGCCAGCCTGTGGGCCAAGGCAACGCAGGGGGTCTGAAGCCGGGCAAGTCGGGCAGGCTTGGCAGGGGGCACTTTGGAACCTCAGGGCCCGCCCCTCACCCAGGGCCCTGCAGAGAAGCCCCTTCCTCACCCCTGAGCAGGCCAGGACAGGTGTGGGTAGGTGTGGGGCACATGTGGGTAGGTGGATGCCAGTGTGGGTAGGTGGGGGCAGGTGTGGGCAGGGGAGGCCAAGATCAGAAGGCAGTACCATCTCTGGAGGTGACTCTCTGTGCCCGCACGGGGGCACGGTAGGGGTGGGAAGGGGGCATCTGTCCTTGCTCTTCGGGGGCAGAGCTGGGATGGGCTCCCAGAGGAAGGCACAGGGCTGGGAGGCCAAGGGCACGAGTGGGGGGAGACATCAGGACTGTCCCTCACCTGCCTTGCAGCTGCAGCCCGCATACAGGTAGCCATGTCTGCGCAGCAGGAGGCACTGGCCGTAGGGTCCACAGTCATTCAAGCAGGGCACCAAGTTCAAGGTGGTCTCCACGAGGACCGAGGCCTGCTCACACTCCCTGCGAGGAAGGGGCCATAGGAAGGCTGGCTGCTGAGGTCTGCCGGTCAGTCCCCCACCAGTGCTCCCAGCAGGGTCTTGGACACATGAACCCAGAGTTGAGGCCCCCGAGCTCCGAGCCCTGGAGGACAGCAGCCACAAGCTCTGCGAGGCCAAGATGCCCCTCTTCTTCCCGCTGCCCGAGTATCAGCCTGTCTGGGGCTGTGTCCTGGACCAGTCCCCCTGCTTGTGTCCGGACTCTCAGAGCTGCCACAGGAAGAGTGGCCAGGTGGAGGTGGGGAACCCTTTAGAACTCCCAGAAGTCAACTGACCCTGCACGGCTTGCAGGAAGTTGGGTCAGTCCCAAACTGGGATGCGGGCAGCCCTGTCCATGGTCCCGAGCGCAACCATGTGGCCGGCTGCCCTCAAGTTTACTTACTCAGGTCTCTCAGGGCACATGAGCTGCAGGGAGAGGTACCAGTTGTCTGTCTCTGGGTAGGGGATGATGAGGTTGGCCGTGGGAGAAGAGGCACTCAGAGACAGGGGGTGGCCCTGGAAGAAGGCTGCAGGGGAGGAGGAAGGCCTGGTCATAGGGAGCCAGAAGGCCTGCTGGTCCCTGGGCCGGATGCCACCTATACCTGTGGTGCAGCTGAGCGAAGCGTTGAAGCTGAGCAAGGGTGAGGCAGCAGTCACACAGGCTACCACTGAGGTGTTGGCAATCGCAGTCTGGAAAGGAGGCCATTCAGGGTCAGGCCCTGGCCTCCACCTCAAGTTCACCCCTGGTGCTGGGTGCTGTTCTCTGTGGCCCCCGCTGGCTCAGGGCCTACCAGGACCCTTCCTCTCCAAGCCTGCGGCACCCAGCTTCTGACCCTACCTGCAGCCCTGGGCCTGCCGACGGGGACCTGCTGCCCCGCAGAACAGGCCTTCTGTTTCCCAGATGGTGCCTGTTCTGGCCCAAGGCGTGCTGGGCTCACTTTGTTGCCCGAAAGGCCACCCCAATCCCGTCTCCGTGCCAAAGTCGGCACAGGGAGGCCTGAGCAGCATCACTCCCCCCAGGCAGGTCTGAGCCCTGGGCCCTGAGCCCTGATCCGAGCCGGGCCTCTAGGAGCTCTTGAACCAAGGTACCTTGTTGACCCGCATGGAGATGGTGAGGGAGCCCCCGCTGTCCATGCCTGTGTTGAGGTTCAGCTGCATCACCGAGGGCATGTCCGACTGCACGAGCACCGAGACCCTGTCCAGGGGCTGGAAGCGCACAGATACCACGTCCACGTCTTCCCGCAGGACGGGGAAGCTCCTGAGGCAGAAGGAGCCGCCGCCCACCCTGCCCCTCCGGTCCAGGTCCTGGTAGCTGGGGGTCGGGGGCAGCAGACCAGTGGAGGCGTTGCTGCTTTGGTTTGGGCTGCTCTGCAGAAGGTGCTGGAAGTTCACACTCCACGGCCTGCAGGCTGTCAGGACCACAAGGGGCTCAGCTGGAGGAAGGCCTGAGGGCGGAAGGCAGGGGGTAGAGCCATCTCCCCGCTCAGCCCACCTGTGAGGGCAGCCACAGCACTGAAAGCCACGGACACACGGGGCCCGGCAAGGCTCTTGGCCGTCACTTGCAGCCACCGGTCCCAGGGTGGTGAGGGCAGCAGCAGGTGGCAGGCCTGGGTGGGGCCGCTGCAGGTGAGCACCTTCTGGAAGTTTCCAGGCAGGGTGGCCGAGCCCACGGTGAGGCGCACAGGGCAGCCCAGGCTCCCATTGGACGCACAGCCCTGCAGCTCCAGCCGCAGCTCCTGGGTGTACTCGGGGACGAAGACCCTGCAGCCAAAGGGATACGGCCTCACTTGGGCTCTGCAGCTTCAACCAACCTCCCCATATACTTCACCCTCAGAGTGGTAGCCAAAGGGCGCGAGACACCTAGCCCCCACTTCTTAGCACGACCCAGAGACACAGACCCACTGCTCTTTCACCCACAGTGAGGACAGCAGTACCACCCACTCCACCCAACCTCCACTCACTTGAGGTAGCTGGGGTGGGAGAGAAGGGTCTGTGGAAGAGGCACGTCAGGCTCCAGGATGGAGACCTCGACCACTCGCACGACCAGCATGTCAGGCTGGAAGATGTAGGCACAGGTGGGAACAAAGCCCTAAGGAGAGAGTAGGCACAGGGGAGAAGGGGAACCAGGAGTGGGCAGCAGGGCTGGACCAGAGAGCCCTAGGGTTGGGGGAGGTGGGGCTGGACCAGAGAGCCTGTGGGGAAGGGTGTCAGGGCTGGACCATAGAGCCCTAGGGTGGAGGGGCAGGGCTGGGCAACAGAGCCCTGAGCAAAGTCTGCCCTGGGGAGATGAAAAATAGGGACTGGCCATTCATGCACTGTGGGGTCCTGCCCACCCCCTGTCCCTGGAGGGAGCCCCCTTACCTTCACCTCAATCTTATGGGATGAAGGGGGCAGGTGGGCGGCCACAAACCAGTCCCCGGGTGCTGGGTGGGAGATGTTGATGGAGGCGTTGCTGTGCAGCATCTTGAGGAAGAAGGAGGGCTGAACGGAGGTGTTGTCAGGGAAGCTGGTGCCCAGTGGGTTGATGACGGGAGGGGCACCATAGCGGAAGTACCTGGAGGCAGGGAGAACAGGGCAGGCTCAGGTGTCGCCCAGGCGGCTCAGGCGGGGGTGGGGGCAGTGGGCGGGCACCTACACGGTGATCTCCACGTTGGTGCAGGTGGGGCCACTGCCCCTGGACACCTGCAGCAGCCAGCGCAGCAGCACTGTGTCTGGGGGTACCCGGAAGTGGAAGAGCCTGGCGCTGCCATACCAGCTGTAGAAAGCCAGCTTCTGCGGGGCCTGCGAAAACTGCTCCGACACCAGCCTGGCATCTGCGGAGAAGGCGCTGTCAGCCGGGCCAGGGTGCCCAGGATCCCCCTCCCCTGGGGAGAAGATGGAGGCCCTCATGCCTGGCCTGGGCCAGAGAGAAGGGGCGAGGGAAGCCATGGAGCCCCTGGGATGCCTGGCATGCCCACTCTGACCTCGGAAAGGTCACTGCTCCCCCCCAGCCCTTGGCAAGGGCCCAGGGCTCAGAAGTTTTCACTCAGGCATCACGTTCCCATTGACGTGCACACATCCATCTTTCTAAACCCCTCCAGCTCTGCCAATGATCTCTAGCTCACAGGCTCAGTCTCCCACAGCCATTCCTCTGCCAACTTTCCCCAGATCTCCACATCCCAACCACCAGCCACCCCTTATCAACAAGGCCCAAGCCACCCAACACCGATCACCCCAACGGTCTCAGACCTTAGAAGCAGGAAGAGTCCCACTCAGACAGCAGCTCCTCTCCACACTGGTCACAGCCCCCCTCCCCTCCCTCCACTGCAGCCCTGGCACATCCAGGGCTGAGGGATGGAGTCTGAAGGGCACAGGAAGTGGTCAGGGTGGGACCCCCCCAACTGCCCTGGGCACTGGACGCCAGGACACTCTCCCCCACCTCCTCTGAGCCTCCCTAGCTCCAGCATCCTTGATCCTGGTTCCACTGGACAGGCCAGGGAGTCCAGGTCTGGAGGCTGGCCGCCTGCTCAGGCCATGATTTGGGATAGAGTTGCACCAGAGCCGTCACCCCTCCTCACTCAGACAGGAAGCAGGCAGAGACCCTGTGGGGAGGGGACCTAGGCTGGAATGGCTACCCCCCAGCTCCAGTGGGCACAAGCCCCTGCAGAGTGGCCCCAGCCCGGGGCTCCCCTGCGCCCCAGTACTGGCAGTAGCTCCCAGGCCCCCACCTCCGTGACTCGCCAGCTGTCCTCCCCCACACACTCCAAAAGTTTGCACTTACAGCCCCCTTTTGTCATGCCAGCCTTTCCCAGACCAGCTCTGAAGGTCTGCTGGGACTGGGCACAGAGGCCTGTGGCCCCAACCTGGATTGGGACCCTCCTGGGAGTGTCCGGCACAACCTCGGCTGGAGCATGTGTCTGGGGCCCATGGTGTAACCACCTGCCCCATGAGTGGGTGAGGGTGCCCACTCAGACCCCCCCTCTAGGGCCTCCCAGAGAACAGGCATGCTCTGGTGCTCTCTGTGTCCCAGGAGTGGCTGACAAGGCACCTGGGCTGCATGGTAGGAAGCGTGGCCCCAGTGGCCCCAGCACCAGCTCAGGCCTTGTTCTCCGCGTGACCTTGACCATCCCTTCCCCTCTCTGGGTCCTAGCTTCCTCTGAGTTGGCTGAGGCGGACAGCACCTCCCTTTGGCTGCCCCTCCCTCCATGGTTAATGGATGTTAAAGTGCTTTAAGAAGAAAGGCATTGTGGACACAGCAGGGTGTGGTCTCCCTCTCCTCTGAGCTGGGTACCTCCCCCTGCCCCACTGGGAAACTGGCAACTCACACCACCCCAGCAGCAAGCCCGGGCCCTTCCAGGTGGGCCAGGTGAGCAGGTAAGGGAACCAGGTGAGCAGCTGGCTTTCCTGCCAGCCTCCTGACCCTGCCATGGAAACACCCTGAGAAAAGATAACAGCCCACTTGCAAAGCCAGTCTGAGCTCGGAGGAGCCTGGTATGGGGGGCTGGGCAGGGGTAAGCATCACATAGGACACACTCCAGGCTTTCCAGTTCTACTGGCCACCAAGTCCCAACTGCCAACTGTGGCCTGAGTGCCAGGAGACTAGCAGCCACTGAGCTAATACAAACTTTCTCCTGAGGCTGCTGCAACCCTCCCCCCCCCACCCCACCCCCACCCCAGGACCACAGGACCTTAGAGAAACAGTCAGCCAGCCCACCAGGCACCCAGCTTCTAGATGGGGCCAGGCAGGGGAAGTCCCGCTGCAGTGTGCAGCCCCCTGACCAGAGAGTGTCCAGGTCCTCTGGCCCCTGCCAGCCCTGGACACCTGCAACCCGGCTGGTGGCTGTGAAGTTTCAGCAGGTGCATGAGAGATAAGAGGGGTCACCCTAAGATCCAGTGGTCCCCACTCCCAGGCCACACAGCCCCTCCAGCACTGCACCCCCAGCTCTGCATCTCTCCATCTGAGCCAGATGTGGAAGACACATTTCTGATATCAGGGAGCACCAATCACATGCACACCTGCTCTGCCCACAACCCCCTCCAAGGACACAGGGCTGGGGGTAGGAGAAAGAAAGTCTCTGAGCCTGTCCTGGGAAGCCTAGTAAGGGCACCCTGTCCCACATCCTCCAAACCAGGACAGGCACACAGTGCGGAGACCCTGCCCACCCAGAGACCCCAGAAGCCAGGATCACACAGAAATCAGGATCACTTCAGCAGGCCTGGGAGGTGAGCGGCTGCCCCAGGTTTTCCATCTCCATAAACTCTTCACCAGTGACCCCTCACCTAGCCCTGATCCCGGAAAAGGAGGAAAGGAGAAATCAAGCATGACTTTCTCATCTGTACCCGATGGAGCAATTTCATCAGGGGCCCATCTCGGGGAAACTGCCTTTCATTTCAAGCTGTGCCAAGCTCAGAAACCAGAGGCACAACCCTCAAAGAAACAGGAGCTTGGAGAAGCAAGATTTCAGAGAAGGGGGGATGGGCTGGGAGCCAGCCCCAGGCTGTGCTGGGTAAGCTGCCTACTGCCCGGTGGGGTATCTGGGCCCTCCCAGCCCCACCAGCCTGCCACCAGAGAGCCCAAGGCCTCAGGAATCAGGCAGTTTACTCAGCATCCTCAGGTATCCTGCAGAACCCCAAGGACAGCACCTTCTGGTCTAGCCACCGCCTTGGGCCTTCGTCAAAGGGAATGGAAGTTCCCAGACAACACAGAGGTGCCCATTTCTCAGAACCACTCTGGCCTGCTAGTGTCCTGAGGACGACTGGGAGTCTAGCCTCCAACAAGCAAGGTCAGCTGTTGAAAGTGACCGCAGTAGGGTGGTGGTCACCTTGGGAGGAGTGGAGGCATTACACCCACCCCAGCTGCTACTCTAGGATCTAAGCAACTTTTTCCCAACTCTGACCCTCTCCCAGACCAGATGAGGACCCAGGAATCCCACGGCCCAACGTTTCTTCCCAGGGGCTCTTAGCTCCCCCCCGCAACTCTTGGAGTCCCAGAAGAATCCCCCTGGGCCACTTCACCCCCACGTCCTGGTGTGCGAGGCTCGTGCCCGACCAGAACCCGTTGGGAGGAGGAGGAGCAGGAAGGAAGGGAGGACTCGCTCCAAGGGGACCGTCTGGCTGAACCCGGCCCCGGGGACAGAGGAGGGGGCGCGGGTGTCCCTTCTACCGCCCGCTGTCACACTCGGTGCCCCGCAAGGGGCCGCCCTGCGCCCCCAACCCAGGGTGGGGACCTGGGCCCTACGTCCGCGCCAGGTGAGCGCACAGGTGCCCCCAGGTGACTCACAATCCCGGCCGCTCCCCCCACTGTTCCCTCCGCCCCCCAGCCCGAGCCCCCGGGATGGCGCCCGCGGGTCCGCGCTCGCTCACCGCTCTTTTGGCCGTCGCCGGCGGCGGCAGGCGGGGACCGAGCGAGCAGCAGCAGCAGCAGCAGCAGCGGCACAGCCACCGGCACCACCACCGCCACCAACGCGCCCCCGGTCCCGGTCCCAGCCTGGCGCATGGCTCCGCGCTCGGCCCGGCGCTAGCCGACCCGCGTACCCGGCCGCCCACCCCCGCCGCCGCTCGGGCAGCCACGGCCGCCACTGCGGCCCCAGCCGCCGCCTCTGCCCTGGGTTCCCATCGTCCGGGCCGGTCCCAGCCGCCGGCGCCCCGGGCACTTCCGCCTGAGAGGCCCCGCCCCGCCGGGAGCTGGGCCGGAGAGCGGCGCCGGGCGCACGGCGCTGAGCTGGGCTCGGGGCGCGCGCGGGGAAGGCGATCTGAAGGAGGGTGCGGGGCGGGGGTCGACGCGGGGCGGGGGTCGATGCGGGGACCAAGAGGGCGCGCAGGGAAAATGGGTCGGAGGGAGGTCCGGACTGGTGGGGGACTCGGGCCCGCGACAGTGCGCAGGTGGGGGAGGCGGGGCGGGATGGAGTGGAGGGTCTCGGGACACGTGGGGCGGAGGGAGGAATGGGGGCGAAGGGTGGCGCGGGATCCCGGGGGCCGCGGGGGTCTTGGTTCAGAGAGAGAAATGGTGGGGCGTGACTTGGAACGCGCAGGAGATTCGAAGCGTCCGCGGAGTGTCCCCACATGCTTTCTGGATGCGCTGGGGGGACCCCGGGACGCCAGTGTCTTTCGGTCCCTGCTCGTGGGCCGGGCGCCGCGCGAGGTCCGGTCAGCCTGCGCCGGCTCCTGCCTCCCGGAGCTAGACTCCCCGGCCGGCCTCCCGGCGCGTCACACCACAAAGGCGCTACGAGTATGTGTGAAAAACACTTTCATGGAAAAATGAAAAGGCTCATTGTACATATTTCGTACACTGTGAAGGTGGCGATTCACGTCAGTGGGTGGGACTCACTCACCCTTGACATCCGGGTAGATTCCAACAGATTAAGGATTTCAGCGTGAAAAGGAAACGATGGAGGGACTGGAAGAGTACATGGGGAAACTTTTTCACAGTTTAGGGGAAGCGAAGGCTTTTCTACATGTGACCCAGTAGGCTAGAGGCAAGATAGAAATTCAGCTACGAGCAAAACTGAGTAACCACAGTCAAAAAACAAGCCTCAAAAAAAAAAAAAAAAAAAAAAACAAGCCTCAAATGGAAGGACACTTGCAACTCACATCACAAAGGGCCGATCTTAATGAGATTACTAATAATAAAGAGTTCCTACAAGTAAATAAGAAATATCAACTCTCCCACAGCAAACCACCAGAGAAGATTCCTGGAAAGGATATGCAGATGAATATTTCCCTCCTTAGAGAAATGCAAACTGAAAAGCACCCAGAGGCCTTCTTTCACCTAACAAATCTGCAGAGATCAAAAAATTTGATCCTACCGAAAGGGTGGCATTGCCCACAGACTTTCTTAGGTTTGCTGAGCCTCCCGGGAGCCCCAGTCCTGCCACCGCTGTGCATTTTCCCTGCAGATATGGTCACAGAAGCGTGAGGCTGCATTCAAGTGCAGCATGCACCTACATATTGGTCATGAGGGTATGGGCATTAGAGTCATGGGTACCCAGATCGAAATTCAAACACTGTGATATTATAAACACTGATCCAGTGGGCTGTAAAAGGAAAACCAGGAAGCTCTGTGTACTAATTGGGAATGGTCTACCAGGGGGATTATTAGCTGAAAAAAGGGAAGGGCAGAATAATGTGTTCAGAAAGCTACCATTTTTGTAGAAAAAAAATTTTTTAATTTGCATATCTTAAAGACGTAGAATGCCTGGAAGCATCCAGCAGCCGGGGAGGGAAGGGAGCCCTGTGGCCGAGGATTGGTAAGAGGGGCTATACCTGTTTGCACCTTTCGAACTTTGTACGTATGGGGGTGTTCGCGCGTGCGTGAGGGTTTACCGGTCGGGAGGGAAGAGAAGCTGACCGGGGAGCCCAAGGCCACTGAATGCTGGGGGGTAAGGGGGGACGGTGAGGCATGGTGGGAGGGTGGGGGAAGGAAGTCCCAGGTGTGAACCCTTAAAAGAGACCCTTTATTCCTCTGGAATCTAGGCTGGACCCCCCTCACCCCTGGCCGAAGGGGGCTCCCAGGTTCTCAGTTTAAAGGGACAGAGACCAATTCTGGGTTTTGCTGAGCTTCGATTTTAGTGCACTGTACTGACCCAGATCATGCTGGGGACAGCAGCTGTGGTCAGCACTGAGCCCTGCAGACTGTTCCAGCCGAGATCCATCCCTGCCCCAGGCTGGGCTCAGCGGTCCCCCACCAGCCCTACCCACTCTGAGGGTCACCTCAGTGTGAGGCTCCCGGGCCAAGCTCCCCAAGCAGGCAGGAGAGGAGGCATCGGTGCTCCATCTAGGGGGCTCAGGAGAACTCTGCTACGTAACAGAGTATTAATAATGGAAAGGAGGGACTTCCCAGGTGGTCCAGTGGGTAAGACTCCATGCTCCCAATGCAGGGGGCCAGGGTTCAATCCCTGGTCAGGGAACTAGATCCCACATGCATGCCGCAAAAAGGTCCCGCATGCCACAACTGAAGCCCAGCGCAGCCTAAATAATAAATAAATATTTTTTAAAAAATGGAAAGGACCCACCTGGGAGGCCAAATGTGAAGATGGAAACAGGCCCAGTGGCAGGAGGCCCCTTCTCGAGGTCTTGCGGATACACGGTTCTGTATCCTACCTCACACTACACAGAAAAATGAATTCCAACTGGATCAGGCTGTCAACTGTCAAGAATAAAATGATAGTGCTTGCCTCAGCAGCACATATACTAAAATTGGAACGATACAGAGAAGATTAGCATGGCCCCTGCACAAGGATGACATGCAAATTCGTGAAGCGTTCCATATTTTTAGGCGGGAAAGAGGGGAGGGATAAATTGGGAGATTGGAATTGACATTTACATACTACTATATATAAAATGGATAATTAAGGACGTACTTTATAGCACAGGGAACTCTACTCAATACTCTGTAATGACCTATATGGGAAAAGAATCTAAAAAAGAGTGGATATATGTATATGTATAACTGATTCACTTTACTGTACACCTGAAACTAACACAACATTGTAAATCAGCTATAATCCAATAATTTTTTTTAAAAAAAGAATAAAATGATAAAAATATTAAAAGGAAACTAGAACACGTCCCTTAGAATACAGTCATGGGAAAGAATTTCTTGAGCAAGACAGGGAACCGGGGAACATGAAGAAAAAGTTACTTATTTGACTACATTTTTTAAAATGCTACGTAATTATAAAAAGTGTGAAAGGATAGACGTCATCAATTAAGTCAAAAGACAAATGGGAGAAAACATGTGCTTTGTGTGATAAACGGTGAATATACCTAAGATAGAAAGGAAATTCACACACTGAAAAAAAGACAGTCCAAAAGAAGACACTGGAAATATCCCATATCCCGGCAATTTACAGAAGATGAGAAAGATGAAAGTGGTCCCCTGGTGGCAGTGAGTGACAGGGGCAGATGTTGCCAGGGTAGGATGCCCCAAGAGTGATGCTCTGGTTTGAGTGCTCCCCCTTGGCAGCCCTCACCAGCTTCCCTGGGCTGGCAGATGCAGGTCAGGCTACCTGGGACCCCAGCTCCGAGAAGAAGCCACCCACACTGGCTCCCCCTGCAGTGACCCGAGCAGGGGTGAAAAGAGGTCTAAAATGTTTTTTTAAAAAAAGAATTTTTTTAAATTCTTTTAAAAAGAAGGATAGGAGAGAACGAGGCAGAAAAAAGGATAGGAGAGAACGAGGCAGAAAAAACATGAGAAATTTGGTGAAAGACATTAATGTACAGATTCAAGAAGCTCAGTGAATCCTAAGAAGAAATTGTACAAAGAAAATCACACCCAGGCACATAATAGTCAACTACTGAAAACCAAACAAAAAGAGGAAATATTGAAAGCATCCAGAGAAAAATGACATTCAAGGGAATAACAATTCAAACAACCTATGACTTCTCTGCAGAAACAATGGAGCAGACAGGACAGGGGGGAGGAGAAAACAGACCTACATGGTTGCAAGCTTCCTGCATCTTACATGAAGTGGCACAGTATAAATTCTAAATAGTCTGTGAAATGTTAGGGATGTAATTACAATCCCTAGAGCAACCAGTATAAAAATAATGCTAAGGTATACCTAAAAATCCAATAAATAAATTAAAAGGTATTTTAAAATATTCATTTAATCCGAAAGAGGTCAGGAAAGGAGGAAAATAATATAAATCAGAGGGGGCAAACACAAAACAAATAATAAAATAGGAGACCTAACTCCAACCATATCAATAATTACATTAATTATTCATGGACTACACACTCCAACACTCCAATTAAAAGGCAGAGATTATCAGACTGGATTTTCTAAAAAGCAAGACCCAGCTATCTACATCCATAAAGACACAGATGGGTTGAAAGTAAGCGGATGGACAAAGACCCAGCATGCAATAATAAACATGAGAAACTGGAGTCCCTATATTTCTATTAGATAAGGTGGACTTCAAGACAAAAGGTATCACCAAAAAAATTTTTTTTTCATACCCATAAAAGGGTCAATTCATAAGGAAGAAATAAATATGTATGCACCTATTAAAAGAGCGTCAAGGGACTTCCCTGGTGGTCCAGTGGTTGAGACTCTGTGTTCCCAATGCAGGGGGCCTGGGTTCGATCCCTGATTGGGAAACTAGATCCTGCATAACACAGCTGGGAGCCCGCATGCTGCAACTAAGACCCAGTGCAGCCAAATAAATAAATAATTTTTAAAAACCAGTTCTTGGGCTTCCCTGGTGGCGCAGTGGTTGAGAGTCCGCCTGCCGATGCAGGGGACACAGGTTCGTGCCCCGGTCCAGGAAGATCCCACATGCCGTGGAGCAGCTAGGCCCGTGAGCCATGGCCGCTGAGCCTGCGCGTCCGGAGCCTGTGCTCCGCAACGGGAGAGGCCACAGCAGTGAGAGGTCCGCGTACTGCCAAAAACAAAACAAAACAAAAAACCAGTTCTCCATAAACTTCAAAGAATTTGGGTGATACAGAATATGCTCTCTGACCACAATGGAATTAAATTATAAATCTATAACAATAATTAGGTAACTAGAAGTCAGTGAAAATCAGACTCAGGGTCTCCTGAGAGGCTGCTGGTTTGCAGGTGTTGGGGAAGGGGCAACCTGGAAACTTCCACGTTTACCCAAAGAGGCACAAGATTAGAAACAGCTGGAGAGCCGGTGTAGGGCAAGGAGACAGCAGCAGCAGGGCTGGTACGGAGTCTGGTTCTACTGGGTTGCCCCCTCCTCCCACCCTGCAGGGCAGGGTCTCTCCAAGCAGGAATGTCCCAGAAATTCAAGGCTGTCGCCCCTCATTCCCCACCCATCTCATCCTTAGTCAGGCTGCAAAAGTGTCAACGGGGGCTTCAGTCATCTCAAGGCTAGACTGGGGTAGGATGTGCTTCTAAACTCACATCCGTGGCTGTGGCCTCAGGTCCACACTGGTTGTTGGCCAGAGACCTGGGTTCCTTGTCACGTGGACCTGCCCGTAGGGCAGCTGGAGCTCTACGCAGGATGTGGGGGAGGAGAAAGGAAGAAGCAGATCAGCGGGTCTGGTCACCAATCCTGAAGACAACCTCCCATCTCCTGCTGTTTTCTCCTTGTCACTGGGTGCAGCCCACACTCAAGGGGAGAGGGTTACGGGAGGGTGTGGGCGGAGTGGTTTTCTGTTATTAACTTGTAAGAGTTCTTTATAAATTCTTCATACTAGACCCTGATCAGATTTATGAGTTATGAGTTGCAAATATTTTCTCTGGCTCTGTAGCTTGTCTTTTCCCTTTCTTGATAACTCCACGCTGTTCACCTAAACGGGTTTGGTCAGCTGAGAGTCTCACTAGCAGTGAGGGGTTCCAGTGGTCCACATCCTCGCTAATATCTGGAATTTTCAGACTTGGAGATTTGTACCATGACTTTATTTGCGTTTCTCTGATTACTCCTGAGGCTGAGCACCTTTGCATTATTTACTGGCTGTTAAAATTTCCTCTTTGGAGAAACGAATCTTCAAGTATTTGCTGTGCTGTTGGGCCATTGGTCTTTTACTCACTGATTTCTGGTCATAGAGCACTAGACGTGCACAGGTTTTAAGTGGTGGAAATATTCTTTCCTGTTCTGTGACTTGTCTTTTTCTTTCTTCATGGTCTGTGTGTGTGTATTTAATATATTTTATTTTTAAGAGTTTTAGATTCATAGCAAAATTAAGCAGAAAGTGCAGAGTTCCCATATACCCTCTGCCCCCAAACATGCACAGCCTCCCCCACTATCACCATCCCCCACCAGGGCGGTCATTTGTTACAGCTGAAGAATCTACATCCTAATCATCCACAGTCCGTAGCTTACATTAAGGTTCACTCTTGGTATTGTACATTCTATGGGTTTGGACAAATATATAATGACATGTATCTATCATTATAGTACCATACAGGGTAGTTTCACTGCCCTAAATATCTTCTGTGCTCTGCCTGTTCATCCCTTCCAGTGCCCAACCCCCGGCAATCATTGATCTTTTTACTGTCTCCAGAGTTTTGCCTTTTCCAGCATGTTATATAGTCAGAATCATACAGTATATAGCCTTTCCAAACTGGCTTCTCTCACTAAGTGATACGCATTTAAGTTTACTCCATATCCTTTTAGGGCTTGATGGCACATTTCTTTTTTCTTTTCTTTTTTTTAAAGACCTGTTTTGTTTTTTACCTTTTATTATAGAAATTTTCAAACATACACTGAAATCAAATCATACACTCAAGCCCTCACATACCTATCACCCCAGTTCAACAATCATCAACATTTTGACAGCTTTGTTTCATCTACTCCCCACCCTTTCTTCTTTTTCTTTTAATATTTTTATTTTTTAAATTTATTTATTTTTGGCTGTGTTGGGTCTTCGTTGCTGCGCACAGGCTTTCTCTAGTTGCGTTGAGCGGGGGCTACTGTTCATTGTGGTGCACAGGCTTCTCAATGCGATATCTTCTCTTGTTGCAGAGCATGGGCTCTAGGCGCGTGGGCTTCAGTAGTTGTGGCACGCGGGCTCAGTAGCTGTGGCTCGTGGGCTCTAGAGTGCAGGTTCAGTAGTTGTGGCGCATGGGCTTAGTTGCTCCGTGGCATGTGGGATCCTCCCGGATCAGGGCTTGAACCCGTGTCCCCTACGTTGGCAGGCGGATTCTTAACCACCGGGCCACCAGGGAAGTCCCTTGTATTTCTTTTTATTGTTGAACTATATTCCACTGTCTGGATACACCACAGTTTATTTATCCATTCACCTACTGAAGGACATCTTGGTTGTTTCCAAGTTTTGGCAATTTATGAATAAAGCAATTATGAATAAACCTGCTATAAACATCCATGTGCACTTTTTTGGGGACATACATTTTCAACTCATTTGAGTAAATACCAAGTATAATGATTGCTACAGCACATGGTAAGAGTATGTTTAGTTCTGTAAGAAACCACCAAAATATATTCCAAAGTAACTTCCATTTTGCATTTCCACCAGTGATGAACTAGTGTTCCTGTTGCTTTACATTCTTGCTAGCATTCGGTATTGTCAGTGTTTTAGATCTGGGCCATTTTAATATCTTCATGGTGTTTTTTATGAAGTTCTTCATTTTAATGTAGTTGAATTTGTCAATCATTTTCTTTATGATTAGTGCCTTTTGTGCCTGAAGAAATTCTTCCCCTTAGAAGGTCCTGCTTATAGTTTCTTACCTTCTGAAAGCTTTATAGATCTGCCTTTCATATTTAGGCCTTTAACCTACCTGAAATTTATTTCTGTGTATGTAGGATTAGGTCTCTCTCTCTTTCCATATGGATACCTGATTGACCCAGCAATGTTTATTGAAAAGTCTGCATTTCCCACTGATCTGCAGCAGCTCCTCAGTCATATATTTGGTGCTCGTACATGTATGAGTCTGTTTCTGGGTTCTCTATCCTGTTCCCTTGGTCTACTTGTCAATACCTGGGCCAACACATGGTCGGAATTATTACAGCTATGTAACAAGGACTGATAGCTTGCAGAACAAGCCCTCTCACCCTCATCTTCTTCAGAGAGTCTGGGTAGTCAGGCACCTTGCATTTCCGTATGGTAATTCGAGACCACAAAACAATCCTGTTGGAACATTGATTGGGGTCTGTGGGTCAAGGTGAGGACAGGTGACCACTGGCCCTGGGCCCTGGCTCTATCTGAAGGGCTCAGGGGTGCAGGGTCCGAGACAGGATGTCTGTCGTCCTAAGTCTCAGAAGGAACTAGGGCTGCCTTGCCAGGAGGAAGCTGAATGTCAACAACTTGGAGACAAGAAAGTCATGCACCAGATGAGGACAGAGACTGAGAGAAAGGACGCTGTTGCAGACCAGCCTCACTTGGACCAAACCTGGCCGGCTTGGGGGAAGGAGAGAAAGGACTCTTCAGGTGGATACATGGCGGGGGTTTTAACCCACGTGAAACTGGACCTGTAACAACTGAAAATGATCTGAGGGCTATGAGATCTACTCCTCAAAAGATGCGAGAGGAGAGTCTAGAAGGGAGGAATGCGGTCACGGAGAAATAAATACCGAGCAAATGTATTGATAAAGTGCTTCCACGTTTAGTGCCGGACGCGGGAGGAGAGTCAGCATCAGAGGAGAAATGAACAGCCTCGTGTTTGTGCTCTGCTGTATCAAATGCGGTCATAAAGTGCTTCCTTCTGGTATCTTCCTTTCTGAGGCTGGGTTTCCTGGAGGTGGACCCTGATGTGGACCTGTGTGAAAATGTGAGAACGATGTTTTAGGACGTGGTCCCAGAGAACACTCAGGGGGAGTAGGAAGTGGGTCTGGAAAGGGAAGAGGAGGAGGCCCAGGTCATGGAACTCTGGCCTGATCTCTCGGGAACCTCTGAAGGCACCCCAGAACTGTTGCGATATGGGGGCCAGGGAGATGCAGGGTGCACATCTCTGCCTCTGGGGGAGGTAAATCCCCCAGCAATCCCACACAGCGGCAGTGGGTCTGGAAGCCTGAGGAGGGCGTCAGGGTGCAGGAGAGGGACAGGAACAGGGACCAGAGGGGACAGGATGAGACAGGACAGAGCAAGAAGCAGCCCATGTGCCAGAACCCTATTCCCTGAGGCACCGTCAGCAGCACTTTCCAGAGGAGGGGATGGGGGCTCAGGGCGGGTAAAGGTGTAGCCTTAGAAGAAGGACCAGGGTCGAAACTCAGGTCTCCTAACTCACTCAGCCAGCCACCTGTGAGCCTGAAGTCTTCACACAGAAGCTGCACAGATCCTGGACAGAAGAGGATGCAGGGAACTGTGGTCGGAGGAGCAGTGGACCTAGGGCCACTCTTCTACTTGAGCCCTGGCTTGGCCACAGAGAAGACAAGGGATTCCACATCTCAGATGAGCTCAGTTGAGCCAGGCTGGGTTGAGTGGGAGGCATCTCAACAAATTACCCCAAATCTGAACGGCTTCACACAACAGCCAGGATACTTTCTGCTGATTCTTTGCTGAGTTAGGGAGTTGGGCAGGGTTCAGCTGGTGGCTCTTCTGCTCCCTGAGGCATAAGCTGGGGCTGGAACTCTCAAGATGACTACCCACACTTCTGGTGCTTTGGTAGGGATGGCTGGGGGCTGGGGGCTCTTTCTTTCTCTTTCTCTGTGGCTGCCTTAGGCTTCTTTACACGGAAAGGAAAGTCCAAGCCCGTGCATCCCAAACGGCAAAGGCAGAAGTGTAGATCTCTAAGGCCCAGATGAGGATGTTACCCAGCGTTTGTGCAGACACAACCAGCCACAGGGCCAGCCCAGATGCAAAGGGGGTGGGGAAGCAGGCTCACCTCCCAACAGGAAGTGGCCACCTTGCACAGAGCAGTACCGTGAGCCAAGTGCTGCACTGTCTCTGGGAACAGGGATCAGTCTGGGGCTGGGCTACAGCAGCCTCAGAGTCCCAGAGCAGTGTAGGGCCTGACCTGTGCAGGGTTGGAAGTGGTTTGATGAAACAGCCAAGATGTCTCAAGACATTTAAAATATGTGACATAATAATAAATGCTTTTTCATTTTTTTGGTCTTTTTTTTTGTTTTTTTTTCTTATTTTTTGCTTTTTCATCTTTGAAAAAACAGCTTTGTTGAGAAATAATTCCATACTAAACCATTCACCCATTTAAAATTTACAATTCAGGGGCTTCCCTGGTGGCGCAGTGGTTGAGAGTCCGCCTGCCGATGCAGCGGACACGGGTTCGTGCTCCAGTCCGGGAGGATCCCACATGCCACGGAGCTGCTGGGCCCGTGAGCCATGGCCACTGGGCCTGTGCGTCCGGAGCCTGTGCTCCGTAACGGGAGAGGCCACAACAGTGAGAGGCCCACGTACCGCAAAAAAAAATAAATAAATAAAATAAAATAAAATTTACAATTCAATGATTTTTGGTGTACTCACACATATGTGTAACCATCACCACAGTCAATTTTAGAACATTTTCATCTCCTAAAAAGAAGCTCCAGGGACTTCCCTGGTGGTCCAGTGGTTAAGAATCCACCTTCCAATGCAGGGGATGCGGGTTCAATCCCTGGTCGAGGAACTAAGATCCCACATGCTGCAGGGCAACTAAGCCCTCATGCCTCAACTAGAGGGCCCGCATGCCGCAAAGAAGATCCTGTGTGCCGCAACTAAGACCTGAAGCAGCCCAAAATAAAATAAAATAAATATTAAGAAAAAAGAAGCTCCATACCGTTTAGCTATCACTCTCCCATTCCCCCACCACTCCCCACCCCCAGCCCTAAGCAACCACTAATACTGCTTTCTGTCTCTGTATACTTCCCTATTCTGTACTTTCACATGAATGGAATCATACAATATGTGGCCTTTTGTGACTGAATTCTTTCACTCAGCATAATGTTTCCAAGGTTCCTTCAAGGGAATTCCCTTGCGGTCGAGTGGTTAGGGGAAAAAACAGTTCATTCAGGTTACAGCATGTGTTAGTATTTCCTTCCTTTTATGGCCGAATACTATTCCACTGCATGGACTGACCACATTTTGTTTATCTATTCATCAACTGATGAACATTTGGGTTATTTCCACCCTTTGGCTACTATAAATAATGCTGCTGTGAAAATTTGTGTACCAGTTTTTGTGGACATGTACTTTCATTTCTTTTGGGTATATACCTAGAAGTAGAATTTCTGAGTCATATGATTCGATTTTTAATCATTTGAGAAATTGCCAGACTATTTCCCAAAGTGGCTGCATTATTTTACATTTCCATCAGTAATGTAGGAGGGTTCCAATTTTTCCACATCCTCACCAACACAGGTTATTATCTGACCTTTTGGTTCTAGCCATGATAGCGGGTATAAAGTTGTCTCTCAGGGTTTTGATTTGCATTTCCCTGATGACTAATGATGTTGAGCATCTTTTCAGTGCTGAATCAAAGTGATTCAGTTATATTGTAAAGCAATTATACTCCAATAAAGATGTAAAAAAAAAAGTGATTCAGTTATATATTCTTTCTCATATTCTTTTCCATTATGATCACAGGATATGGAATATAGTTTCCTGTGCTATGCAATAAGATCTTGTTGTTTATGCATTGCATACATAATAGTTCGCATGTGCTAATCCCAAACTTCCAATCCATCCCTTCTCCACCCTCCTCCCACTTGGCAACCACAAGTCTGTTCAGTGAGTCTGCTTCTGTTTCATAGATAAGTTAATTTTTTTAAATGATACTTTTTTTAATACATTTTTATTGGAGTATAATTGCTTGACAATACCGTGTTAGTTTCTGTTGCACAACAAAGCAAATCAGCCATATGCATACACATGTGCCCACATCCTCTCCCTCTTGAGCCTCCCTCCCACCCTCCCTATCCCACCCCTCTAGGTCATCACAAAGCACCAAGCCAGTCTCCCTGTGCTATGCTGCTGCTTCCCACCAGCCAACTGTTTCACATTTGGTAGTGTATATACGCCAATGCTACTCTCACTTCGCCCCAGCTTCGCCCTCCCACCTCACGTCATCAAGTCCATTCTCCATGTCTACCTCTTTATTCCTGCCCTGCAACTAGGTTCATCAGTACCTTTTTTTTTTTTTTTTTAGATTCCATATATATGCGTTAGCATACGGTACTTGTTTTTCTCTTTCTGATTTACTTTACTCTGTATGACAGGCTCTAGGTCCATCCACCTCACTACAAATAACTGTTTCATTCCTTTTTATGGCTAAGTAATATTCCATTGTATATATGTGCCACATCTTCTTTATTCATTCAACTGTCAATGGACATTTAGGTTGGTTCCATGTCCTGGCTATTGTAAATAGTGCTGCAATGAACATTGTGGTGCATGTCTTTTTTTAAAAAAAAATTATTTATTTGGCTGCACTGGGTCTTAGTTGTGGCATGCGGGATCTGATTCCCTGACCAGGGATCGAACCTGAGCCCCCTGAATTGGGAGCACAGAGTCCTAACCACAGGACTACCAGAGAAGTCCCGTAGATAAGTTAATTTGTGTCATATTTTAGATCCCACATATAAGTGATATCATATGGTATTTGTCTTTCTCTTTCTGACTTACTTCACTTAATATGATAATCACTAGGTCCATCCATGTTGCTGTAAATGGCATTATTTCATTCTTTTTTTTTTATTTCATTCTTTTTTATGGCTGAGTTATATTCCATTGTATATGTGTATCACATCTTCTTTACTTATTTATCTGTTGATGGACATTTAGGTTGTTTCCATGTCTTGGCTACTGCAACACCACTTGTTGAAAAGACTATTCTGTCTCTCATTGAATGATCTTGGCTTCCTCACTAAAATCAGTTGACTACAGAGGTATGGTTTTATTTCTGGACTCTCAATTCTATTCCATTGGTCTATATGTCTATCCTTGTGCTGGTACCACACTGACTTGATTTTTATTGTTTTGTGATAAGTTTGAAATCAGGAAGTGTGAGCTCTCCTGCTTTGTTCTTTTTCAGGAGTTTCTGGTTATTCCGGGTCTCTTGCAAACCCACTGAATTTGAGAATCAACTTACCAATTTTTACAAAGAAGTCAGGATTTTGACAGGGATTGAGTTGAATCTGTAGATCAGTTTGAGGAGCATTGACATATTAACATGTTAAGTCTTCCAATCCATGAATGTGGGATGTTTTGTCATTTATTTAGATTTTCTGTAATTTCTTTCAACAATGATTTGTAGTTTTTAGAGTATACGAAATCAAAAGGGAAATCAGAAAATACTTTGAGATGAAAGAAAATGAAGACACATCAAAACTTATGGAATATGGTTAGTGCAGTGTTTAGAGGGAAATTTATAGCTGTAAATGTCTATACTAAGAAAGAAAAAAATATTTCAAAACAATAATCTAATCTCCCATCTTAAGACAGTGGAAAAAGAAGGTCACTTGTATTTAACATTGTACTGAAGATTCTAGCCAAGCAATTGATTAATAAAATGAAAAAAAAAAAGACATCCAGATTGGGAAGGAAAAAGTCAAACTATCTCTATTCCTGTATGACATAACCTTGTATGTACAAAATCCTGAGGAATCCACTAAAAAACTATTAGAATTAATAAATGAGTTCACCAAAGTCTCCGGATACAAGATCCATATACAAAACTCAATTGTATTTTTATATGCTTGTAATGAACAACTGAAAATGAAATTAAGAAAACAATTCCATCCACAACAGCATAAAGAAGTATATATGCTTTTTGAAAAACTTATTACAGGGCTTCCCTGGTGGCGCAGTGGTTAAGAATCCACCTGCCAATGCTGGGGACATGGGTTCGAGCCCTGGTCTGGGAGGATTCTACATGCCACGGAGAAACAAAGCCCGTGCGCCACAACTAGTGAGCCTGCACTCTAGAGCCTGTGAGCCACAACTACTGAAGCCTGTGTGCTACAACTATTGAAGCCCGCGCGCCTAGAGCCTGCCCGGGCTCCGCAACAAGAGAAGTCACCGCAATGAGAAGCCCACACATTGTAATGAAGACTAGCCCCCACTTCCCGCAACTAGAGAAAGCCCGCGTGTAGCAACATCCAACGCAGCCAAAAATAAAATAAATAAAAAAAAAAGAAAAAAAAGAAAAGAATCCGCCTGCCAATGCAGGGGGCATGGGTTTGAGCCCTGGTCCGGGAAGATCCCACATGCCACGGAGCAACTTAGCCCGTGCTCCACAACTACTGAAACCCGCGCGCCTAGAGCCTGGGCTCCGCAACAAGAGAAGCCAACACATTCAGAAGCCTGTGCACCCCAACGAAGAGTAGCCCCCTCTCATCGCATCTAGAGAAAGCCTGCGCACAGCAACGAAGACCCAACACAGCCAAAAATAAATAAATAAAATTAAAACAAAAAGAAAACGAAAACTCATTACATAAGATCTTGCAGCTGATCTCATATTTCAAACAGTACTGCGCCATCTTCTCAACTGGAACAATATAGTAAATGAGAATATCTGTGATTTCTGCTTGCGATAAAGTCACAGGCACCGTAAGGGTTTCAGTGGAAGCTAAATTCCTTCAGTTAGAGGAATGCAGTTACATGTCCACTTGAGAATAAAGGTGGGATTTTCCCCATCCAAATGCAGAGATGTCCTGCCTGACCTTGCCTGACCATCCAGGTCCACCCTCCCCTGATGCAGGGTGTAATTTCCGAGGGAGACTCAGGTGGGAAGACACCCCCCGCCCCCCAGAAGCAGGTCCTCCTGCTAGGGCGGGGTGCAGCCCAAGACAGACGCAGGAGGACTTGCATGAACTCAAACTGATACTTAAGGACTGTGTTCGTATAAAGACGAATACAATCCATGCTGTGTTCATCATCATTGTTGTTTTTTTCTTCTGATTTTAACAGAAATTGACATTAAATACTTCCTTAGGCCGCCTGAGTGAATCGGGGTCGGTGTGGGGCCGCGAGGGTAGAGGCCATGGGGGCCTTGCGCCGCTCTCCCTCCCTCCACCCCTCCTCCTCTCCCCCTTCCCCTCCCTCCCTCCTACCTTTCTCCCGCTGCCCGTTCCCCGGGTTCCTTTTCTCCCTCTGCCCCTCCACCTCCCTCCCCTTCCCTCCTCCCGCTTCCCTCTATCCCTCCAACTCTTCCCCAGGTTCCTTTCCTCCCTCCACCCTCCTCCCTCCCACTTCCCTCTGCCCCCTCCCCCTCTATCCCCGGGTCTCTCTCTTGCGCTCTCAGACAGCACTCGCGGGCAGGGAGTCATGCGCGGTCTCTCCGGGCGCGCGGCGCTGCGGGGGCTGATGTGCCGCACGCGGGCCCCGGTCGCCAGCCTGCTTGCGCGCTCCAGCTCTGGTGAGTCCGCCCACCCGGCGGCCATGCGCGAGGTGGGGCGGGCTGAGGCGCCGCAGGCCTCTGCTGGCGCACGTGCGGGTCCTGGCGCAGGGGGCTTGAGGCCTCGGGACTGGCCGGCTGGAGCTGTGCGACCGTCGGGTTCTCGCCGGGCTGGGGCCCTGCACGCAACCCCCCCACCACCGCTCACTCCCACCCAGCCCCCCACGCCCCCGCTCACCTCCTCACCGTGCTCAGGGCAGGGGGTCCCCAGGGTTCCAGGGCAGGAGGAAGCCAGAAGCCTGGTGGCCACACTTTGCGGCGTACTCGGGGCTCCTGAGAGGGGTCATTCTCATCAGATGAACACTGCCGTCCTGGGGCGTTTTTCCCTCTGGCCTATCCCTGCCCGCTGGTATCCACAGGGACCTCTGCCCTAGCTGCTGACCCTCAGGCTCTTCCTGAGCAGCAGATGTCCTGGCGTTCCAAATGCTGGCAAGAGTGAACTGCCACCGGCTGAGGCACAAGCCAGCTGGCAGCAGGGCCCCCAGGCACTGGGCTTGGGGGACGGAATAAGGATGGGGGGACTTCCTCCAGCGCGGTTCATTGAAGGGATGTGGTGGGAACCCACTGTCTGCTCTCCAGGCCCTGCACAACTTTGGTTTATTTTCCTCCTGGGGATGGGAAGGCAGCTGCAGATGCCTCCAGGGACACTGGCCCTCCTGGACCCTATGTCTCATCGCTCCTCCAGTTTTCTCCTCCCTCTTTGCAGGAATTAGCTAGACATCCAGCGTCTGGGCTCCTCTCAAAAGTACACTTGACCCTGGACCCAATGCTGAGGGTCAGCATAACTCTGGAAGTGGCCTGGGGCTGTAGGAGGGTGACGATACTGGGGGGTCTTCCGGGCAGTGTCTCCCCAGGAGGGGGAAGACTGTGGCAGTGTTGACTTTAGGTCTGGAAGCATCCCACCCTGGAACCCCACAGCAGCCTGGCCAACGAAGGTGTGAGGGGAGGAGCCCTCTCAACTCTCCCCACCTGCAGACAGGAACCCCTCCACCTTTCTCCTCAATCCCCAGGTCCCTTTGTCCCGCTGTCTGTGGCCCAGCCGGTGGGGAAAGTGCACTTCTGTCTCCCTGGTCCCCTGCCATTCCTTCACCTGAGACCCAGAAGATGGGTGGTAGTTCCTTCCTGATGTGGCAGGTTGGGGGTTCAGACATTGTGCTAGCGCCACAAAGGACAAGAGTGAAAATCAGGCCAAGACTTGTACCTTCTTTCCAGTGTGGCATCTTTGGGCCTCCGGGTGGCCTCTGAGCTGGACTGTGCCTCCCTAGGCCTCCAGGCTGTCTAAGATAGATGCCTTTTCAGGGGACATCAGCTCTATCATGGGCAGCTTCTGCCACTGCCTGGGAGGGCCCATGGCCCCTCTGACAGGCTGAAGTCCCCAGGGACCCCCTGTGCTGCTTGTCCCAAGGGGTAGCACCATGCTAGACAGTCCTGGCTGTGGACACCACACTTCTCCCCTCCAGAGCTGCTCTGCCTGAGGCAGACACTCTGAAGTCCAGGTGACCCCTGGGTCCTGGCAGGGGAACCCAGGTCCGGGAGACATGAAAGGGTGAGGCCTCGGCAGCCCCGAACCCCCCTCTTCTAAAGGAGGACCCTCCTGGACCCTGGAGCGGACCCTGGTTGCGGTGAAGCCAGACGGGGTGCAGCGGAGGCTCGTTGGGGATGTGATCCAGCGCTTTGAGAGGAGAGGCTTCAAGCTGGTGGGGATGAAGATGCTGCAGGTACCAGGGCTCTTGGCCTGTGGGTGTCCCTGAGGGGACTGGGATGGGGGGCTTCTCACATCTCAGCCCTGCGTCAGGAAGACATCCTGGTGTTGGCAGTAGAAGGGGAGGGGTGGGGAGGTGTCTGCCTTGTGCTTTTGTGGCTGGAGTGCTGCCCCATGTAGGTGTCGTCTGCAAAGGGCCCTGTGATCAGTACACCATGTCACTGTCCCAGTGCCTGGTGGGGCTCCCTCTCCAGGGCCTCCTCTCACCTCCTTCCCCCAATGCACCAGGCACCAGAGAGCATCCTTGCCGAGCACTACCACGACCTGCAGAGGAAGCCCTTCTATCCAGCCCTCATCAGCTACATGAGCTCCGGCCCGGTGGTGGCCATGGTACAGCGGGGCAGGGGTGGTGGGAGGGGTGGAGGGTCCTGGACTGAGCCCTTGGTGATACCCACCTCTCCCCACCTCCTTTATCTCTGTGCTGCAGGTCTGGGAAGGCCCCAATGTGGTTTGCACCTCGAGGGCTATGATAGGACACACCAACTCGGCTGAGGCTGCCCCTGGCACCATCCGGGGAGACTTCAGCATCCACATCAGCAGGTATGGGGGCCCTAACACACTCGGCCACTTGGAGCTGAGGGCCAGCTCACTAGGGGCTTGGGGTGGCGGCTTGCTGCTAAGGCAGATCCACCAGACCTGGGCTTCTTGCTCAGGGGAAAGTAAAGCCAGAGGAGACTTTTACTGATGGCACATCACACCTAACGTTTGCTAGTGCAGTTTTTTTAAAAACTCTTTCATGCACACAGGAGAAGATAAAGCATTCCGTGGGTGTTTTATATGTGCTCTGCCATCGTTGTCTGTCACCTCACTTTATCGCCAGACACCCCGGGGGTTAGCATGGGACAGATGAGGTTGTGGGTAAGAAGCTGAGATCAGGCTGTAATCCAGTTTTGCAGCTCCCCTGTTCTTCCTTTCACCTCTGTACAATCACCCCGCTTGCTCCCCTCGACAGTAGGGGATCAGCAGACTGTCCCTGGGACCCCCAAGGTGCACGCAGCAGACTGTCCCTGGGACCCCCAAGGTGCACACTGAAGCCTGTGTCCTACCTCTGCCACCTGGCACAGGAATGTCATCCACGCCAGCGACTCCGTGGAGGGGGCCCAGAGGGAGATCCAGCTGTGGTTCCAGAGCAGTGAGCTGGTGGACTGGGCAGACGAAGGCCACCACAGCAGCATCTATCCAGCCTGAGCACTCAGGGTGCCCTCGGTCACCCCAGCATCCACCCAGGACCAACTACCTCTGTCGACAAGACCTTGAGCCCACACCCATGCTCTGCCCATCTGTCCCAGACCCACCCGCCTGTCCACCTGCTGCCCCACCCCAGCCCAGAGGGGTTGAGCCACCAACTTTATGTGCCTTTTAGTATTATCCGAAGCAAGCAAGAGATTGGACAAAATCCTTTCTGTACCAAAGTGCCAGACAAGCTTTGGGGTGCCTCCAAAAGCTGGTAGTGTGACCTCCCTTCCCCCAGAGTGGGGACATTAAAATTCACTGTGCTGTGCGTGGGGGTGGAGTGCTCATTACAGCCTCTGCCATCTCTGAGGTAAGGATGAGGCCTTTATGCAAAGTTGTAAGCAGCCTGAAAGTAGAAATGAAGCTTACCATCTCTCACACACCAGGAGGGAATCAATAACTTTGTTGAATGTATGAGACAGGCAGAGGTCCAGAGATCTCCAGCCTGAAATCTGGGGAATCCAAGCTGAGCCCCTGAGCTAGTGCTCTCCCTGAAGGAGGAGTCCTAGGCAGGACTGGAGGGTTGCAGGAAGGGGTAGGCAGGGAACTGAAGCCGCCCCCAGGGCAGAAAGGCTGGTGACCACACTGACACTACACACTTACGCCTGGTCCTCAGGTGTGTCCCCGGTCACTTGTCACAGGTACTGGACACCACACATCATTACACCTGCTGAGGCCGACTTGGTCCTCACTCAAATTTGACGTCTTGCCGACGGAAGCGCTGGTCCCGGATTCCCGGCTTTGGTTGCTCTCTGTGCCTACACATGAGGGCACGGATGAGGGCACGGATGAAGTGTACCGACTTTACTGGCCGCGAGAGGGTCGTGTTGGGAGCCAACCCTGGGACTGGCCATTCGAGAGAAGGGCCTTCCTTGTTTCCCATGGCTTTTCTGGGCTCTACTCTCCTTCCCTCTTCTACGTCACACTTTTGCAACAGGAAAGGGAAGCGTCCAGGAGGCGAGGAACTTTAAATGCTGGGCGAGTCCGACCAGGTGTTTTAAATGCACAGCAGGGCCCAGGGCGGTGAGGGAAGCCGAGGGGCCCTGGGCCGGCCCGCGAGCTCCACCTTAGCCCAGGAACCGAGTGTCCCCTTTGTCCGGCCGGCTCCGACCCCGGCACTGACGCCCAGCCTTGTGAAAAGCAGTCGGGAAAGCGGACAGCTCCCATCCGCGTTCACCGCGCCTCCGCCGCGAGAACCTGCCCGCCGCACTGCGCCTGCGCACACCTTGGCGCCCAGAGTGACTTCCAGTCCCAGCAGGCCGCGCGGCCATGCGGCCGGACGTCCTGGGAGAAGCGGGGGGAGGGCCGGGAAGGACCCGGTAGTCCTGGGAAGAGGGAGGGCCGGGGTGGTTGGAGCGTCCTGGGAGGAGCGAGGGGATGCGGAGGCGGGGCTTCCTGGGAGGAGCGAGAGCACGCGGAGGTGGAGCGTCCCGAGAGGGGCGAGCGCCGGGTGGGCCGGGCCTCCTCGTCCCAGGCCAGCCAGAGAGGAGGCCGCGGGCACAGCGCCACCTGTCGCCGGAGGACGAGGTCGGAGTCCTGTTCCCGGCGGGCCCCTGCTGTTCTAGCCTCCCAGGCCCGCACCGAGCGCCATGGCCCAGCCACCGCCTGACGTCAGCGAGGACGACTGTCTCCCGGAGTACCGCCACCTCTTCTGTCCGGACTTGCTTCGGTGAGGGCCGTGTCGGGGTCGCCCCAGGGAGCCGGGCAGGGGGCGGGGGCGCCTGCGGTGCGGGCTGCACGGGGACTGCGGTTTTACTGGGATGCGTGAGGACCCCATGCCTGATGGCCAGACTGTCCGGAGGTCCAGGTGCCCCAGAGATGCAACTGCTGGTGTTCTGATCTTTGCATGGCTGTGAGCACGGTCTGTTTGTCCTGTGGGTGATGGTGGGTGTTCATTAGCAATGCTCCGAGGTGGGGGTGAGTGTCAAAGGACACAACCAAGCCAAAGGTCAGGAGAGGGAAGGATTTATTATTGCCAGCAGCAAGTAAGGAGAACATTGGAGATTTTCCCCAAAGCGGAGTCTCCCCGCACAGCAAATTTGGGGAAGTTTTAAGCTAAAGGTGCATGCATATTCATGAAGGGTTTGGGCGGTTGAGAGACCAAGCTTTAATTGATTGAAGTCACAAGGGTCATCATCCCTGAGGTTCCAGTTGATCTGATGATTGCGCACTTCAGGCTAATCTTTACCATGGAAACAACTGGGAGTCTTTAAACCTGATTTATTATCTTTGCTATTGTTACTTCTCTTGCTGATGACAATCGTTAGTTTCTGTATTCTTTTTTTTTTAACTTGGATAGAGTTTGACCCCTATCCATTTCTTAAAACTTTTATTTTATTTATTTTTTTATACAGCAGGTTCTTATTAGTTATTTATTTTATACATATTAGTGTATATATGTCAATCCCGAACTCCCAATTCATCCCACCACCACGCCTCCCCGCCACTTTCCCCCCTTGGTGTCCATATGTTTGTTCTCTACATCTGTGTCTCTATTTCTGCCCTGCAAACCGGTTCATCTGTACCATTTTTCTAGGTTCCACATATATGCGTTAATATATGATATTTGTTTTTCTCTTTCTGACTTACTTCACTCTGTATGGCAGTCTCTAGGTCCATCCACGTCTCTACAAATGACCCAACTTCGTTCCTTTTTATGGCTGAGTAATATTCCATTGTATATATGTACCACATTTTCTTTATCCATTCGTCTGTCGATGGGCATTTAGGTTGCTTCCATGACCTGGCTATTGTAAATAATGCTGCCATGAACATTGGGGTGCATGTGTCTTTTTGAATTATGGTTTTCTCTGCATATATGCCCAGTAGTGGGATTGCTGGGTCCTAGGGTAATTCTATTTTTAGTTTTTTTAAGGAACCTCCATACTGTTCTCCATAGTGGCTGTATCAATTTACATTCCCACCAACAGCGTAGGAGGGTTCCCTTTTCTCCACACTCTCTCCAGCATTTGTTGTTTGCAGATTTTCTGATGATGCCCATTCTAACCCGTGTGAGGTGATACCTCATTGTAGTTTTGATTTGCATTTCTCTAATAATTAGTGATATTGAGCAGCTTTTCATGTGCCTCTTGGCCATCTGTATGTCTTCTTAGGAGAAATGTCTATTTAGGTCTTCTGCCCATTATTTGATTGGGTTGTTTGTTTTTTTAAATATTGAGCTGCATGAGCTGTTTATATATTTTGGAGATTAATCCTTTGTTGCTCCATTTGCAAATATTTTCTCCCATTCTGAGGGTTGTCTTTGTGTCTTGTCTGTAGTTTCCTTTGCTGGGCAAATGCTTTTAAGTTTCATTAGGTCCCATTTGTTTATTTTTGTTTTTATTTCCATTACTCTAGGAGTTGCGTCAAAAAAAGACCTTGCTGTGATTTACGGCAAAGAGTGTTCTTCCTATGTTTTCCTCTAAGAGTTTTATAGTGTCTGGTCTTACATTTAAGTCTTTAATCCGTTTTGAGTTTATTTTTGTGTATGGTATTAGGGAGTGTTCTAATTTCATTCTTTTACATGTAGCTGTCCAGTGCTCCCAGCACCACTTATTGAAGAGACTATCTTTTCTCCATTATATATTCTTGCCTCCTTTGTCATAGATTAGTTGACCATAGGTGCATGGGTTTATCTCTGGGCTTTCTGTCCTGTTCCACTGATCTGTATTTCTCTTTTTGTGCCAGTACCATATTGTCTTGATTACTGTAGCTTTGTAATATAGTCTGAAGTCAGGGAGTCTGATTCCTCCAGCTCCGTTTTTTTCCTTCAAGTCTGCTTTGGCTATTCGGGGTCTTTTGTGTCTCTACACAAATTTTAAGATTTTTCGTTCTAGTTCTGTAAAAAATGACACTGGTAATTTGATAGGGATTGCATTGAATCTGTAGATTGCTTTGGGTAGTAGTCATTTTCACAATATTGATTCTTCCAATCCAAGAACATGGTATATCTCTCCATCTGTTTGTGTCATCTTTGATTTCTTTCATCAGTGTCTTATAGTTTTCTGAGTACAGGTCTTTTACCTCCTTAGGTAGGTTTATTCCTAGGTATTTTATTCTTTTTGTTGCAATGGTAAATGGGATTGTTTCCTTAATTTCGCTTTCTGATCTTTTGTTGTTAGTGTATAGGAATGCAAGAGATTTCTGTGCATTAATTTTGTATCCTGCAACTTTACCAAATTCATTGATTAGCTCTAGTAGTTTTCTGGTGGCATCTTTAGGATTCTCTATGTATATTATCATGTCATCTGCAGTGACAGTTTTACTTCTTCTTTTCCAATTTGTATTCCTTTTATTTCTTTTTCTTCTCTGATTGCAGTGGTTAGGACTTCCAAACTATGCTGAATAATAGTGGCGAGAGTGGACATCCTTGTTTTTTTCCTGATCTTAGAGGAAGTGCTTTCAGGTTTTCACTATTGAGAATGATGTTGCTGTGGTTTTTTTCATACATGGCCTTTATTATGTTGAGGTAGGTTCCCTCTATGCCCACGTTCTGGAGAGTTTTTATCATAAATGGGTGTTGAATTTTGTCAAAAGCTTTTTCTGCATCTATTGAGATGATCATATGGTTTTCATTCTTCAATTTGTTAATATGGTGTATCACATTGATTGATTTGCATATATTGAAGAATCCTTGCGTCCCTGGTATAAATCCCACTTGATCATGGTGTATGATCCTTTTAATATGTTGTTGGATTCAGTTTGCTAGTATTTTGTTGGGGATTTTTGCATCTATATTCATCAGTGATACTGGTCTGTAATTTTCTTTTTTTGTAGTATCTTTATCTGGTTTTGGTATCAGGGTGCTGGTGGCCTCATAGAATGAGTTTGGGAGTGTTCCTTCCTCCACAATTTTTTGGAAGAGTTTGAGAAGGATGGGTGTTAGCTCTTCTCTAAATGTTTGATAGAATTCACCTGTGAGGCCATCTGGTCCTGCACTTTTGTTCGTTGGAAGATTTTTAATCACAGTTTCAATTTCATTACTTGTGATTGGTCTGTTCATATTTTCTATTTCTTCCTGGTTCAGTCTTGGAAGGTTATACCTTTCCAAGAATTTGTCCACTTCTTCCAGGTTGTCCATTTTATTGGCATATAGTTGCTTGTAGTAGTCTCTTAGGATGCTTTGTATTTCTGCGGTGTCTGTTGTAACTTCTCCTTTTTCATTTCTAATTTTATTGATTTGAGTCCTCTCCCTCTTTTTCTTGATGTGTCTGGCTAGTGGTTTACCAATTTTATTTATCTTCTCAAAGAACCAGCTTTTAGTTTTATTGATCTTTGCTATTGTTTTCTTTGTTTCTATTTCATTTATTTCTGCTCTGATCTTTATGGTTTATTTCCTTCTGCTAACTTTGGGTTTTGTTTGTTCTTCTTTCTTTAGTTCCTTTAGGTGTAAGTTTAGATTGTTTATTTGAGATTTTTCTTGTTTCTTGAGGTAGGCTTGTATTGCTATAAACTTCCCTCTTAGAACTGCTTTTGCTGCATCCCATAGGTTTTGGATCATTGTGTTTTCATTGTCATTTGTCTCTAGGTATTTTTTATTTCCTCTTTGATTTCTTCAGTGATCTCTTGGTTATTTAGTAATGTATTGTTTAGCCTCCATGTGTTTGTGTTTTTTATGTTTTTTTCCCCTGTAATTGATTTCTAATCTCATAGCGTTATGGTCGGAAAAGATGCTTGATATGATTTCAATTTTCTTAAATTTACCGAGGCTTGATTTGTGACCCAAGATGTGATCTATCCTGGAGAACGTTCCATGTGCACTTGAGAAGGAAGTGTAATCTGCTGTTTTTGGATGGAATGTCCTATAAATATCAATTAAATCTATCTGGTCTATTTTGTCATTTAAAGTTTGTGTTTTGTTATTAATTTTCTGTCTGGATGATCTGTCCATTTGTGTAAGTGAGGTGTTAAAGTCCCCCACTATTATTATTATTTTTTTAAAATTTATTTATTTATTTTTGACTGTGTTGGGTCTTCGTTGCTGCATGCGGGCTTTCTCTAGTTGCAGTGAGCAGGGGTACTCTTCGTTGTGGTGTGCAGGCTTCTCATTGTGGTGGCTTCTCTTGTTGCAGAGCACAGGCTCTAGGTGCACAGGCTTCAGTAGTTGTGGTGCGTGGGCTCAGTAGTTGTGGCTCACGGGCTCTAGAGCACAGGATCAGTAGTTGTGGTGCATGGGCTTAGTTGCTCCACGGTATGTGGGATCTTCCGGGCCAGGGCTTGAACCTGTGTCCCCTGCATTGGCAGGCAGATTCTTAACCACTGAGCCACCAGGGAAGCCCAAAGTCCCCCACTATTATTGTGTTACTGTCGATTTCCTCTTTTATAGCTGTTAGCAGTTGGCTTATGTATTGAGGTGCTCCTATGTTGGGTGTATATCTATTTATAATTGTTATTTCTTCTTCCTGGATTGATCCCTTGATCGTTATGTAGTGTCCTTCCTTGTCTCTTGTAACATTCTTTATTTTAAAGTCTATTTTATCTGATATGAGTATTGCTACTCCAGCTTTCTTTTGATTTCCATTTACATGGAATATCTTTTTCCATCCTCTCACTTTCAGTCTGTATGTGTCCCTAAGTCTGAAGTGGGTCTCTTGTAGACAGCATATATATGTGACCCCTACCCATTTTTATTTAAAAAAAATTTTATTTATTTGGCAGCACCGGGTCTTAGTTGTGACATGTGGGATGGCATGTGGGATCTTCAGTTGTGGCATGCGGGATCTAGTTCCCTGACCAGGGATCAGGTCCCTGCATCAAGAGCATGGAGTCTTAACCACTGGACCACCAGGGAAGTCCCAGTTTCTATATTCTTTTGAGACCTGTTCGAGGACAAGACTGTGACCAGGCTTAGATCATAGAATGGCTTAGGCCAAAACTGCTTCTCTTATGTCAGGAAAGCCATGCGTGTTTCTCTTTCTCCAGGAACCGTCTACTCTATCCACTTAGCAGGTGGCTGGAGGAAGGCTTGTATGTTTTGAAAACATTTCTCATTTAATTGATAACTTTCTGCATAGAGACTTTTATGCATAGAGACATTCTTCCCAAAGATTCAAAAAGCTGAGGAATGCAGGCTTTAAAAAGCAGCGTTTCTCAAATTTGACAGAAGTGCCCAGTGCAGAGGGTCAGTGTCCTCCAGGAGCACCTCCTCCCCGCCCCCATTTAACAGGGGCCTCTTTAAAGAGCCTCTATTTTCTTCTCTCAGGGACAAGGTAGCCTTCATCACAGGCGGCGGCTCTGGAATCGGGTTCCGGATTGCTGAGATTTTCATGCGGTAAGCACTGCTCTGTGTGCTCTGTGCCCCATCTTGCTCCCCACCCCCTTGCATAGACCCCACTGGACCCTGGGATCTTGGGCAAAATGCCGGTGGGTGGTGGGAACCCCTCTAGCCCCAGGGCCATCAGAGAGCATCTGAAAGGGGTCAAGTGCTGTCCGGGGAGAGGCAAGACTACAGCCTCTCCTAGAGATTAGTCTAGACTGTTGGGCTCTGGCCTCAGCACCCCCATTTGTACAAAGCGGGAGGATCCAAAGGTTGAGGTAATTCTACTGCAGCGTCCCCCAGGGTCTTGCTGAGCCAGGGTCAGTGTGGGCCGAGTTGGACCCTGGCACCATGCAGAGCACAGTGTCTCCTGGGACACAAGGTCTGTGGTCTCAGGCCCAGGTCAACAGTTTGTCACCCCCACCTAGGAGAGGCCTAGAGTTAGGCTGGGGTTAGGGGAGGTGAAGCTGGTTTCCTCCAGGACCCTGCTTTTCAGAGATGTCCCACTGGACGAGATTTTGGGACTCATCCATTCCAGGTGAATTTGTTTTCCTAGTTGGAAGCTTTGTTGCTTCTCTGAGCAGAGCGTGGCCAGCTGTGCTGTGGTGTTCTGAGGATTCAGTGGGACTGGCTTAGCAGGTGGTAGCTGGTACTGTTACTGAGTTTGAGGCTGGGTTTGTCGGGAGGTAAGGCAGGGGAGGTGCCCTGGCCCTGGAATGGGCTCTCTGTCCTTCACTCCAGCCTCCCGGGGAGACCCAGGTGGACCCAGCAGGACTCATGCAGAGTCTGGGCCCTGTGTCCAAGACTCACAGCTGCTCACATGGTGTTTGGGGCAAGGCCCACATCCCCGCATGGCTGGCATACCTCATGCCAGAGAGACCCAGCCCAGAAACCAGTGGTGCCTGCCTGAGGTCCTGCCACAGTCTCTCAGCCCCACAGAGGCCCCTGTGTCCTCTGCTAGCTGTGCCTTCAGCCCTAGGCTGGTGTTTAAGCCTGAGAGACCCTTTGGGGAGGGGGACCTTTGCTTCAAGCGCCAGGCAGGAGCCCGGCTGGGCGTGTCCCTTGCACCTTGCTGCCCTCACACCTGCCCTCTGGCTTTGCAGGCACGGCTGCCACACAGTCATCGCCAGCAGAAGTCTTCCCAGAGTGTCGATGGTAAGGGGTCTCTCCTGTGCCCACATGTCCATGGGTAGCTTTGGGGGCTGGGAGCCTGGGCCTGGAGGGTCCTGAGGTCCAGAGGATGATTACACCAAAACCTGCCCCTCTTCCAAATACAGAGCTTCAATGGAAGTGGCCCGCAGGGACATCCTTGTCTTTTTAAAGAATCTACTTATTGGGTCCTGTGCAGGAACCCTTATGTTGGGTGGTACTGTGGCCCCAAGACAGATATCTGGGCTCACCAGGGTCATGAGGGTGGAGAGTCTCTCCACTGCCATGGCTGGTCTCGGGGCAGGGACTGGACGTCAGCTGGAGCTGCCGTTGACCTGTGACTAGTGACCAGGGGCCTGGAGGGTGATGAAAGGGGAGAGGGTGCGGGCTGTCTTAGCAGCGTCCACCAGGGGTCATGGCCCTAGGGAGTGGCCACTTGCCAGCTGTGTCTCTGCAGAGTGGGTTTCAGCAGCAGAGCCCGGCTTCCTGGCAGAACCTGGCTCATCATCCTTATCAGATTCTGAAGGGCTGTTCCTCCAGGCTGAGGCCACCGGCCTGCTGCCCACCTCTCTCTTCCTGTCCGGCCTCTAGGCTGCCAGAAAGCTGGCTGCTGCCACTGGCCAGAAGTGCCTCCCTTTATCTCTGGACGTCCGAGCTCCCCTGGCCATCATGGCAGCCGTGGAGCAGGCTCTGAAGGAGTTCGGGAAGATCGACATTCTCATTAACTGTGAGTCACTGTTGAGCGAGGCCAGGGGGCTTCCTTTTTTTTTTTTAGAAAAATCACAGTACTTTATTATTTCCAGCGCAAAGGGCAGGTCTTTGAAAAACGAGGGGGCAAGTTCTGATTGCGGGGAGGAGGCCCCTTCTTGCTGGCTATGCATGAGCGAGTTCCACAGGACCACAATGACCGAGTCCCCACACAGGACCATCTTGGAGATGTAGCGGTGCTTGTTGACTGGCTTGGACTTCTTCTTGCTCCTGCCACTCTTGGGGACCTCGGTCCACACCTCCTTCACTTTCTCCAGCACCATGTTGCGGTGCCTATCAAAGGCCTTCACACGGCCCAGGAGCTTCTTGTTGCGGCAATTGATGAGCACTTGGGTGTTGTTCTTGACCGACTGTGTGAGCACGGGGAGTGGACCCATGTTAAACTCTTCCTCCTCCTGCTTCTGCAGCTCCTCTGGGGTCATCTCACCCTTGGGCTTGTTGAGGAGGCACATGGTGGCAGTGGTGGTGGCCGTGCTCTCAAGTCACTAATGTCTCCTCCACATTGCTTCGGCCTTCTGGCCAGGGGGCTTCTGACAGGTCAGCAATACCAGATCTCCCTGTTTGGAGGCCCCAGAACTGTCCTGGCTCCAGGCCACTGTCTCAGCCCAGCTCAGCTCCTTCCGGGTCAGTGCAGCTGTGGCTCAAGAGGATGCCCTGTGAACTAGGCTGAATCATAGAGTAGGGCCACTCTTGTGTCCTGAAATTCCCCCCTAAAGAAAAAGGACTACATATTATTGTTTTAGTATAGTTTTAGATTGGCAGACTAATGGAGCAGATAGTACAGAGAACTCCACATACTATGAGCACCTTGCATTTGTTACAACCGGGGAACCGATATTGATACATACGGTTCACTATAGTCCCTATTTTACATTCAGGTTCATTTTTGCTGAAATTTCCTTTAAAAACATCCTGCGTCTTATTTTCCTGCCACTAACAAAGTCATAAGCTGGGCAGCTTAAAACAACAGAAATATATTCTCTCACAGTCTGGAGGCCAGAAGTCTGAAAACAAGGCTCGGCGGAGCTTCTGTCCCAGGCCCTGCCCTCAGCTCCTGGGGTTGCTGCCTGGTGGGCCTTGGCTCTGGGCTGCACCCCTCCAGCCTCTGCCTTCCACACACTGCCATCCCCTGTGCACGTCTGTGTCCTCTTCTTTTTAAGGATGCCAATCCTTGGGCTTAGGCCACCCTAATTCAGTATGATTTACTCTTACCTTGATGACATCTGCAAAGACCATCTTTTCAAATAAGGTCACGTTCACAGGCACCAGGGGTTGGGACTTCAGCGCATTTTTTTAGGGACACAATCCAAACCATAAAACCCATCCTGCCCGTCATTCAGGAACTTGTCCAAATGCTCAGGTTTCCTTCCCTGGCCAACCTGGGCCACCCCGAGGGTCCAGATGCTTCAACTGCCCAGGGCTCCAGCACCATCCGCTCTCTCCTTCCACTGGCAGGTGCAGCCGGGAACTTCCTGTGCCCTGCCAGTGCCTTGTCCTCCAACGCCTTCAAGACCGTGATGGACATCGACACCTTGGGCACCTTCAACGTGTCTCGCGTACTCTACGAGAAGTTCTTCCATGTGAGTGTCCCGTGGCCAGGGCCTCCCCGCTTCTGGCCACCGCTCACTGCCCCTCTCGTGTGTTGCAGCGCCATGGAGGGGTGATCGTGAACATCACTGCAACCCTGGGTACCCGCGGGCAGGTGCTCCAAGTGCATGCAGGCTCTGCCAAGGCGGCCGTGGGTACGGGCGCCCCCTCTGGTCTGCCCACGTGGGTTCCTCCCCATCCCTGTCCCCGGAGGCCGGCAGTGTCCCCCCACCCCCACCCAGGCCTCCCTAAAGGCAGAGCAGCCCTGCTTCTCCCTCATGCCTGCCGGCCTCCCGTGCAGATGCGATGACACGGCACCTGGCTGTGGAGTGGGGCCCCCAGAACATCCGCGTCAACAGCCTTGCCCCCGGCCCCATCAGCGGCACAGAGGGCTTCCGGCGGCTGGGTAAGGCTCCCGGGAAGCCCAGGCCCCCCAGCGGGTGCTCCCCTAAGCACAGGCACCCCTGCCCCCTCCACCGTGCCTCCGAGGGCTCCCCTCCCACCTGGCTGGGACAGGCCTGGGATCAGTGCCAAATCCTCATGGCTTCCCAGGGTGGGCAAAGAGTCCGTCTCCAGGCTGGGGACAGTTTGCACAGCCCTGCAATGGACTAAGCGTCAGCTGGACTTGGGCAGCTGCCCCCTAGAGCTAGAGGCCAGGGGCTGCTGGCCTTGATGTGTGAGCCGGACACAAAGTGGGGCCACACTGAAGCCTCCAGAGCCTTGGCAGGGTGAGCAGAGCAAGGCCCTGTGCTGGTTCTGTAGTGGTGTTACTGTACCTGGCCTGTTCCTGCTCCCCCAGGATGATGCTAACGATGCCCCCAACATTCCCGGGTGTGGTTCAGGGAAAGCTGGGCAGGGGAGGGTGGAGGGCCCCGGGGTCCTGGGGCCTACAGGGGCTGAGCCTCCCACTGCTTCCCAGGTGGCCCACAGGCCAGCATGAGGGCAAAGGTCCTGGCAAGCCCCCTGCAGAGGCTGGGGAACAAGACGGAGATCGCCCACAGCGCCCTCTTCCTGGCCAGCCCTTTGGCATCCTATGTGACGGGGGCCCTGCTGGTGGTTGATGGTGGGGCCTGGCTGACATTTCCTAACGACATCCAGTCGCTGGCGGACTTCTCATCCTTCTCTGCTAAGCTCTAGGTGATGTGCCACTCCCATCTTCAGGGGTCACCTGTGTCCTTGGCCCCCTCCCCAAAATACCCACCTAGTGGACTGATGGTCACTGTGCTGGGCCTGATGCCTTTCTCCTCAGTCTCTTACGTGTATTTCTAGATGTATTCTCGGGCACTGTTGGGTTCCCCTGCTCCACACATAGGGCAAGGCTCGAGTCTTCCAGGGCAAATGGGTGGTGCTGGGAGGGGCCAGCCCCACGGAGCTGCACTGCAGACCTCGGGGCCTCCCTGAAAACCAGAACCTGTATGGCTTGCCTGAAGAGGCTGGGAACCCTGTCTCTCTTTGGGAGCTCCCCTGGGTGACCCTCTCTGGGGGCCTGAGGGCTTGCTGGGCCCATGGGGGTGGGGGAAGGTGCCACTGCTCTCTGCTTCCCCTCCTCCCCCACCAGTCCCAGGGGTATGGCCAGCCCTTGAGACCTGCTCATCCTAGTCCTCTGAGCGCAGCTTCCTTTGAGGATGGCTGAGGAGATGTAACCGCCCTGGTTGGGACCTGGCCCCTAAGTCTCCTGGGTCCCCGTCGCAGGGTGGTGGCAGGAACGTTCTAGGACTTTGGCTGGCTCCTGTCCCGTCCTGGGGGCGGGAGTGCTGGAGGGACACCCAGGAGCTCACAGCATTCAGTCACACCATGAAGCTGCAGTTGGCGTGGGCTTCTGTGGAGAACCCCAGTCTCAGAGGTGGGCTTGTTTGTAGGACAGGAACTGCTGATTGGCCATCTGTGGTTTGGTGGCCGGCAGACACGTTCTCAGTGCCCGGGGCATGCGGGCGACCAGGCGGCGGGAGAGTGTGGGTGCTGGGCAGGCCCCCCAGTCGCTGGGGTGAGGAGTACTGATGGAGGGCTGGGAGGGGGCAGAGGGGGCCACTGTATCCACCTCCAGGAGACGCACACAGCCTGGTGGCCTGCTGCCTGCCCCAGCCTGGCCACTCACACCCCCAGGGCTGTGCAGGAGGTGGGTGCCCCTCAGTGCTCTCCAGTGACCTTGTGTCTGCTGGCATTTCTGACAGGCAGGGGACAGTGTGCTGCAGAGGAGCTGGTCCACACCTGCTCTCGGATCCCTGCGACCTGCCTCCCGCCTGCCCAGCCTGAGCGCCAAACCTGACAATTCCAACAAGAGTGTCTGAAGCAGAGACTGGCCTTTCCTCTAGGAACCGTGCTGCATCCACATTCCCTCCTCATGGCCCTGTCTCCCATGCATGGGGGGCAGGGACTAGGCAGTGTGGCTGGCCTGCTGACCTGCTCACACACGCCGGGGAGGTCTGGGTTCCAGCGCTTCGAGAGTGTTGAGGAGGCCAGGACGCAGGGGTGTCCCCCTTGCACAACCCAGGGTCAGGGCTGTCCCGCCACCCCAGCCCCTGCCTAGGCTGGCCTCCTTTCCCCTCCTGCCTGCATCCAGTGGGTGTCCTGAGGTGGCTCCCATGGCCTGGGTGGAGAGAAGGGGGCATTTCAGGCTATCTTCTCTTCCTTGCTCTCCCGCTTTGAGACCTTTGCTTGGCAAAGAGATGCCAAACTAGGGAGGCTGGAGAAGCGTGTTTAAGCCTCTCCACAAGACCTGTGTCCTGGGTCCTGTTCCCGGGGGTGTAGGCTGCAGAAGGGACCTCTGCCAGCCTCCAGTGACACGGGCAGGGTTGCTCCCCACCTGCCCTGGAGTCTGTCCTTTGCTGGGACATCCCCAGAGGACTTAGTCCTTGGTCATTTAGGGGCTCACTTTCTAGGTCCTCCAGGTGGCCTGTCCCCATTGTCACCAGTACCCTCCCTCAGGCCCAGGGGGTGGGGGATCTCTGGACCCTCAATTCTTCCCCAATGACCACTCTTTGACACACATCCAGGCCAGGACCTAAGGCGGCCACTTGGATCCTGGGCTTGTTTTCTGTGCTGTTTGTTACAAACTTCAAGGTGCTCAAAGCTGTTGGTCTGCCCTCTGGCTGGACATGCGGCTTGGGTGCCCCCTTCCTCCCTGCCCCCATCTGTACCGTCCATTTGCATAAGCACGGGTCCTAGAGTTTTGCCAGAAAATGCATTTACTTAAAAAATAATCATTTTCCTGTGAAAATATCTATTCATTGGACTTCACAAATGTTTTTAGAAGGAGGAGGAGGGCACCTGAACAGAATCACTGGTGATCTGGGCGTTTAGTGGTGTGTCTACTTCCTGTCTTTTTCCTGTGAAGAGTTTAGAAAACACTTTTTACCTAATAGGTGAAGCCCTGGTCCTGAGGCAGGGGAAGCCCACCCTGAGGCGAGGGGAGGCTGTCTGCTCCCCTGGTGGGAGGGGTGTCCTCCACAGCTGGTCCTGGAGGGGGGCGGGGGGCGCTGCCTGCCCTGCAAGCTCCTGGTGCTGCCACTAGAGTCCTGAGCTTGAGCCCTCTGCCCCAGATATCCACACCCACCTGAGTTCCTTCCCGCCTTCATGGGTGCAGGGGCATGGCAGGGAGGCCACCGGACAGAAGGAGCTCCGCTTGCCATTTAAACAGAGACCAGGGTGTGGTGGCATCAAGTCTACCAGCAAGGCAGGCAGATGGGCGCTCGTGATGCCACGGGAGGAGGAAAGAACCATGAAGGCAGTTCCTGGGGAGCTGCAACCATAGACCCCACGTGCCAGAGAGCTGAGGCCTGCCGTCCCTGGAGGAGACAGAGAAGGCCCTGGGGAGGGTGTCCCGCCAGCCACATTCAAAGGCCTGGGACTCAACAGCAGCGTAGCTCCAGGAGGACAGAAGAGAATGAAAGGAGTGAGCCTTTTATTACTGTTAGTCAGGATTCTCCAGGAAACAGAGCCAGTAGGATATATATAGATCTGCAGGAGGAGATTTATTATAGGGACTGGCTCATGTGACTGTGGGGGCTGAGAAGTCCCATGATCTGCCAACTGCAAGCTGGAGACCCGGCAAAGCAGATGGCGTGATTCAGTCTGAGCCCGAAGGCCCAAGAACCAGGGGCTCCGACAGCCAAGGGCACCGGAAGGTGGATGTCCCCGCTCAAGCAGAGAGCGAGGGAACTTGCCCTTTCTCAGCTCACACTGATGAAGTCAGGTCTTCCATCTACTGAATCAAATGCTAATCTCTGAGAAATACCCAGAGATACCGATCTACCAGCTATCTGGGCACACATTAGCCCCGTAAAGCTGACACAAAGTTAAACATCACAGTTGCACACACCATGAGGTCCGTGCCCATGCTCATCGTCTGCATGTGGTGGTCAGTTTGGCTGTAAGGAATCTGCCTTGCTGTTTGGCTTAGTCCACCAGCCCCGGCTGTCATCCTGCAGGTCCAGGACACCTGCTGGGGGCTTGTGGGTCACGGGCACACCTGGCGCGTTTCACTTGCCAGGTGGGCTCTGGGACGAGCTGGCAAAGGAGGGCCAGGTGCACGTGGTGAGGGAGTTAACACCGGCCCCAGCAGTGGCACTCGGACTTGGTGGCAGTTGGCAGAGAACTAGGTTGTCCCCTTCCACATTAACAATCTCTACAATTCCCTTAGAAAATGCCAGGTTCCCTGAAAGGAAGGATCATCTTTTATGTGTGAACCTCAGCTGTGGAAGCTGATTTACAGACCCCGCCCACTCCGAGTCCCCCTTCCATGGCATGAGGATGCCTCACGTCTTTTCAGAACTACACATAAAAACATCACGGCCGGGCTTCTCTGGTGGCACGGTGGTTAAGAATCCGCCTGCCAATGCAAGGGACATGGGTTCGAGCCCTGGCCTGGGAAGATCCCACATGCTGCGGAGCAACTAAGCCCGTGCGCCGTAACTACTGAGCCTGTGCTCTAGAGCCCGCGAGCTACAACTACTGAAGCCTGTGTGCCTAGAGCCTGTGTTCTGCAACGAGAAGCCACAACAATGAGAAGCCCGCGCACCGCAACGAAGAGTAGCCCCTGCTCTCCGCAACTAGAGAAAGCCCGTGTGCAGAAATGAAGACCCAACACAGCCAAAACAAAAACAAAACAAAACAAATAAGTTAATTAAAAAAATAAACAGGAAACATCATGGCTACAGCATAGGGCTGCCCACCACTGGGGTGCAGCCTTCCAGCCCCTGCTCCACGTTGTACATTTTTATTTTTATTTTATTTTATTTTTTGGCTGTGTGTCTTCATTTCTGTGCGAGCGGGGGGCCCCTCTTCATCGCTGTGCGCGGGCCTCTCACTATCGTGGCCTCTCTTGTTGCGGAGCACAGGCTCCAGACGCGCAGACTCAGTAGTTGTGGCTCACAGGCCCAGTTGCTCCGCAGCATGTGGGATCTTCCCAGACCAGGGCTCGAACCCGTGTCCCCTGCATTGGCAGGCAGATTCTCAACCACTGCGCCACCAGGGAAGCCCTGTACAGTTTTTTGAATGAATATGTGAATGACCCCTGTGTGTTGTGAGCCACAGAAGGTGTCCCCGAGGCGTCGCCATGATGCAGTGAACTTTAAAATTCACTTAACTAAACTGTTAACTTGGGGGAGTTTGGGGGAGTTTCTCTGCCGACTCCTGTTGCCATGGTAACTTGGTAAAACTCACTGGCTTGCCTGTGCTTTGTCTGCGGTCACCCTGGAAAGGGCTGGAGGTCGTGCTTTTTTGTTTCTTGGTCCCTTGGTTGGCATCCTCCACACGTAGGTCTCTGGTGGCCCCGCGCACTGTGGGACCTGCCAGGGGTGGGCCACTCAGATGGAGGAGGAGACTTGGGAGGTTGAGGCTGACCTCGCCCGGATGCGGTCCACCCACTAGGTGCACACTGAGCCCTTTGCCTGGTGCCCTGGCTGGGGGCTGGCACAAGCACGACTGTCCCTCCGGAACTTCCTCTCGGCCATGCACGTGGGCTCGCGGAGTGAAGCAGGGAGAGATGGTAAATCCCCAAGCACCTTGCCAGTTGGAGGCTCAGCAGATGTTCCCCTCTCCTCTGACCCTCACATTGCTTTGTCCTTCTCATGTGGGTCAAACTGAGCCTGCCTTGCAGTGGTCACGCCCCCACCCTGGGCTGTGTGTCCAGGCGGGGTCCTGCTCACCCCTGGCTCTGCCCCGAGGCCCGATCATGCTGCAGCCGGGCAGCCGTGTCCTCTTGAGCAGGGCAGAGGGGCTCTCCGGGGTCAGGGCTTCCCAGGCCGGGGAGGGGACTGGGCGTGGGCCCCTTGGGGCATTTCCCTCTGGGCACTTAGGCTGGTCTCTGCTGGATGCTGCAACAGATACAAAGAGGGGATGTGGGGGGAGATCCTGGGAAGTTCACAGGCTCCAGGGGTGGGATGCACTGGAGCTTGGGGACAAAGCTGGGGCCCAGGGTTCGGGGGTTCTTCCTTCTCCCACTTGACTTGCCCTGTTAACCTGCCCCTCCCCTCGCTGCCCTTCTGCTCTCTCTGCCCAGGTCCCAGCTGCCCTGTGTGCAAGCTGTAGCCCAGCCCCCTGAAAAGAGACGGCATTCCTTCTGTCAGACACACATCCCGGTTCTTGGGAAAGGTGCTCCCTTCGGGTCAGGGTCTGGCTCTTGCTCAATAAACCATGGCCAAGGGTTGACTGCATTATATGAACCTGGCAACTCCCACTGCTTCTAGAAAACGCGTGTGAGCAGGCATCCCATGTGGGTCCTGACTCACATCAAACACACTCACTAGAAACCAATGTGTAGACCAGCGTGCTGAGAATGTGTGTGTGCGTGTGTGTGTGTGTGAGATCGCATGAGTCTCAGGTCCCCTCTCTGGCAAAACCCGAGGGCCAGTGGGAGATGGCAGAGGCTCCCTGCTCACCTCTTGGGCCAGAGTTCTGCCCAACTCGGCTCTTCTGTCCTAGGGGCCGTGGGGGACCAGATCCTTCTTTGGACTTCCCTTTTCCTTGATTGTGCTAATCGAGCCCTTCAAGGGAACAGCCCCTCAGATGGGATTGCTGGATTTCATGTTTACCGCTGCATCCTGGTCCAGGTCTCTGGGATTAGACCTACATTACCCTGTCAGCAGACAGAGGTTTCTATAACTCTTCAGTCATTTATTTACTGATTATCTTGCATTATTTCCTAGGTGACACATGTTATTAGTATGGAGTTCCTTAACTCAACTCCCAGAGCATAACTTTATTTTCACATTTTGGAGTATTTGGGGGGCACCTCATCGCATCCCTACATCAGAGCATCTCAATGAGACAGCACCTGACAGGCGTCTGCTGAAGAAGGAATAAGGAATGTTAGAAATATGCAGAATTAACCTTTAACTTTTCCACCATCACATGTAATTTGGACAATTTTTACCCCATGGGAGGAGAATGGTGTGAATTATATCTTCACCTCTGGAAAATGTGACCCGAGGCTAAGAAAGGAAGTTCTGAATCTGCGTACAAACCTCTCCCAGCCTGGTGCTTGGCGCCCATCCCCCTGCCGTGGGCTGTGATTCTGGCTGCAGGGGAGGCGTGGGAGGTGTGGGATTTGGGCGCTGTGGGGACTGGAGATGCCTGTCCTCACAGGAAGATGGGACCAGGTGCCAGCAACTGCAGAGTGAAATGTTAAAATAAGAAAATCATCCAAACCTCGGCTGAGTCAGGAGGAATTAAATTGTGCCTTACAAACTCATGGTCTATTTTTACTCTAAGAAATGTACTTTACTAAACTTGAAGGTGAGAAAAAAATCCTTCCCCACTGAATAAATATCAGTAAACAGGAGTATGGACTGTGCTCTTGGCTTCAGGAGGCCACGGGGAGGGTGCGTGTGATCTAGACCTAAAATTGACTCTGTTCTCAGTTTACTTACTCTACACAAAATGTATATGTAGTTTTTAAAATTTTTATATTGAAAATATTTGGCCAGCAGTTTGTAGCTTGATTGAGGTATAACTGACATTCAGAAGACCGCACATGAGTGAAATCTACAGTTTGGTGAGTTCTGACATTTCTACATCCGTGAAACCATCACCACAATTAAGAGGATGAACATACCCATCGCCTGTAAAACGCCTCCTCCCGCCCCTTGGAAACCCCCTCATTTCTCCCTGCCCCTTCATCCCAGGTGACCCAGCCAGGATGGCAGTTCAGGACTGGGAGGGGGAGGCCAGCCTCTTCTGGGTGGGAGGAGAAGGTGGGACAGGAGGTAGAGGTGCTGAGCCCTCAGCCAGGTCCAGAACCCCTTTCCTGGGGCGCCCAGTGGCAGGCTGTTTGGTGGCCCTGCTCCTCCCTTGCTCTGGCCCCATCACGGGCCTGTGGCAGGTCACTTCGTCCTCCAGAATAAAGCTCTGCCCCCTCCTGCTGTCCATCTCCAGGGCATATCCATGGCCTCCCTGGGGCACTAGGTCCACCACTGGCCAGCTGAGAGGCTTCCCCTTGACTGCGGGCTGGCTCCTTCTGGAGCTCTGGGTGGAGGGCTTGCTCCAAATGCAGATGTCCGGCCCAGCACAGCCCGTAGTGCTCGCTGAGAAGGGACCTGTCACAGAAGCATCTGTCCTGTCCCCATGGGAGGTGGGCTTCTTTAGACGCCCCGAGAACTGTTCCACAACTCTCTGGTCTGGGTTCCCAACATCACTCCACCTTGGACACAACTTACTTTCAATCTTCAAATGGCTGATAGGGATGGTCTCACAAATAGGTGGTGGAAGAACAGATGGTTCTGGGAAACCGGCTCATTAAGTGAGAGAAACAAAAGTGGGTCCCTATTTTACACCACATTTTTTAAAAGTCCAGGGACTTCCCTGGTAGTGCAGTGGTTAAGAATCTGCTTGCCAGGGCAGGGGACATGGGTTCTAGCCCTGGTCCAGGAAGATTCCACATGCCGCAGAGCAACTATGCCCACGTGCGCCACAACTTCTGAGCCTGCGCTCTAGAGCCTGCGAGCCACAACTACTGACCCCATGTGCCACAACTACTGAAGCCCGTGCACCTAGAGCCTATGCTCCACAACAAGAGAAGCCACCGCAATGAGAAGCCCGCACACAACAACGAAGAGTAGCCCCCGCTCGCCGCAACTAGAGAAAGCCCGTGCCAGCAATGAAGACCCAACGCAGCCAAAAAAAAAAAAATTCCAAATAGCTTAACGACATACTTGAGAAAGGAAAAGCTATAAATAGAGGTGGATATCTTTGAGACTTTGGGTACAGGATTTACTTACTGAATTTAAAAAGTGTTTAATTATGAAATCCTTAAAATATGTGGACAAGCCCAGACGCACATGTACTCACCCGCCAGGTTTACCAGATGTTGGTACTGTGTCCTGTTTATTCCCAGTCTGCCTGTTTTGGGAGGAAATAAATGTTACAGGTACAGCTACCTTTTACCACTTTCCTCCTCTGTCCCCCTCAATATAATTCCCACTTTCGTTGTGGTATTTTTACTACAAATGAAGGTGTTCAAAAACAATATATGTATTGAAACTTTGCAAAAATGGTATTACACAGTATCTGTTCTGTAACTTGCTTTCTCACACAGCTTGTTTTAGAAGTCTGCCCATGTGGTTGTGTGAGGATGTGATCCATTTGCTGAAACTGCTCAGTATTCCATCACAACAGACTTCCCCTCAGCCAGCCAGCAAGCTCTTCACGGGACTACGGAAACCAGGGCTGCCTCAACACCCCTTTCCTTCCTCCTCTTGGACCTGAAGGTGGAGAAGCAGGAGTGCCAGGTTAAGGGGACACAGAGCTTCAGCTGTATTAGTTCTGTGAATCCCCACACTTGGTTGACATCAGACTAAATTTCTACTGGTTGATGTCAAATGCTATCGTTACTCATTCCCTTGATTATCAGTGTGGTTAAGCATCTTTTTTTATGTTTATTGGCCAATTGAGTTTCTTCCTCTGGAACTGCTTATTTGTATTCACTGCTGATTTTTCTACTAGTTTGCTGTTCTTTTACTGTTTTATGAGGAATTCTTGTGTATTCTGGAAATAAATCCATTGTCAGTTACATCTGTTTTAAATATCTCTTCCCGGTTGCTATGGACTGAATTGTGTCCCCCCAAATTCATGTGTTGAAGCCCTAGCCCCCAAAGCAATGGTATTTGGAGATGGGGCCTTTTGGGAGATAATTACCATTAGATGAGTTCATGTAGATGACCTCCCATGATAGAATTGCTGCCTTATAAAAAGAGGAAGAGGGAGAAATGGCTGTCTTCACCATGCTAGGACACACCTAGAAGGAGACCCTCACCACAAGCTAGGAAGAGAGCTCTCAACAGGAAGGAATTTGCTGGTGTGAAAAGTAATGAAAGGAAACCTCACCAAAATGGAACCAGGGTGCCAGACGGGGGAGCTTTCATGCGCATACCACTCAACATCAGCACAGATCCCAACATGTCCCAGCAGGAAGGGATACTACTTTACTACCCAGCAGGAGGAAGAAACAATTTCTCTTTGACCAGCAACAGTCCAGCCAATGAAAGACTGTCACAACTCAGCCAATGAAAAGCCACTGCACCTAGAACTCCCAGTTTCCTCCAATGGGCTCTTTGTTTATGACAGCTCCTCTCAACTCCTCCTTCTCCCCTATAAAAGCATTTCCTTTCCTTTGCTGGACATAGTTGCATGTCTCCAATTACAACTCTTTGTGGCTTCTGAGTAAACCCATGTTGCTGGTAAAATAACTGGCTTTTTAATTGTTTTAGGTTAACACTGGCATCTTGATCTTGCATTTCCCAGACTGCAGAATTATGAAAAATAAATGTGCTTTTTAACGAACCAGTATATGGCATTTGGTCACAGCAGCATGAGCAGACTAAGACACCAGTCTATGATGTGTCTTTCATCAAACAGAAGGATAATTTTTTTAAATTAATCTTTACTAAGGCATAATTTACATACAGTAAAATTCATTCTTTGTCGTGTACAGTTCTGTGAATTTTGACAAACACATTCAGTTATAGAACCACCATTACAATCAAGATATGAAACAGTTCCTTCACTTCAACAAATTTCCCTCTCCCCCAGCCCTCCCACCCTCTATTTGATTTGTGTCCCTTTACTTTTGGGAAGTTTAAATTTTAATGTATTTAACTTTAAGTCATTGTCTTTTTAAAAATGGTTTGTAATTTTTATTCTTGTGTGAGAAACTTTCTTTCTCCAAGGTCATAAAGCTATTTTTCAATGTCTTCTTAAAGTTTTAAAGTTTTGCTTTTTTTTTTTTTCTGGCCACACCTTAGTTCCCTGACCAGGAATCGAACCTGCACCCTCAGCAGCATGAAGTCCTAACCACTGGAGTGCCAGGGAATTCCCTTGCTTTCCACTTTTATGTCTTTGATGGCTCTAATTATTTTTGTATCTGATATGACATAGGGATCTAGTTGTAAGGTTTCTGTACAGACAGCTAGCACCAGCTATAGAAAAGTCCATCTTCCTTATGATTAGCAAAGCCACCAAGGATAAAAATGATGGGTTTGACTACCCAAAATGAAAGATTTATGTCTAATCTTCCCTAACAGGCAGAGTTCATGAAGGGGTCACAGGCAGGGAGAAGATACTTGCAACATCAAAAACATATGAGGGATTTTACCTAAAGAAAAAGTCAGAGAACCCAAAAGAAAAGCAAGTGCTACAATTGGGCAATTCACAGATCCTAGTGGTCAGTAAACACAGTAAGAAACACTCAACCACATTAGCATTCAGCTAAATTCAAATAAGACAAGATGAGCTGCCGTTTTAAGTTCATCAGACTAGCAAAAATGGGAGAAATCATATGTAATTTCTTTTGTAATTTTGGTGTATTTCCGCATTTTAAAAATGTGCATTAAATAAGATAGATTTGTGATCAAATTTATCCTTGCCTGTCACCTTCCCCTTCCTCCTGTCAGTGGCCAGATCTCACCCAGGTGGTGGAGAGGCCCTATCCCAGGAGAGACATGTGCATTCTTCCACTGAGGCTTCTTGACCTACTTTCCCTTTGCTCCCTTGTCAGGTCCAACAGGGCTGTGCTACACAGCTAAGAATCTGCTGAGTCACCTTGCTGGTCTTCATTTTCCCATCTTTCTCCGTAGGTCAGAGGTCACCAGGGAAGAGGGATCAAGGAGACCCATTTGCTTGAGAGTTCCAAAAGATAAGTGTTTAACCCAGGTACCTTTCAAAAAGAAAGACTCACAGAGGGAGGTTTTCACAGACATTCACTCAGACTCAAAAGCCAACAGATGTGAGCTGTACCCCACCCTCTCCCTTCCTCTTCTGGGTACCTGTTACATGGCTAAATTAAAATGTGCACGGGGTGGGCATGGAGGAGCAGGTTAAAATGGCAGCAGGGGCTGCTTCCCTTGAGCTGATTCATTTCATCCTGAATGTTAGAGATCAAAAATGTCTAAAGGGAGGACTTCCCTGGTGGAGCAGTGGTTGAGAGTCCACCTGCCAATGCAGGGGACACAGGTTTGCTCTCTGGTCTGGGAAGATCCCACCTGCAATGGAGCAGCTAAGCCCATGCACCACAACTACTGAGCCTCCACTCTAGAGCCAGTGAGCCACAGCTACTGAAGCCTACATGCCTAGAGCCTGTGCTCCGCAACGAGAAGCCACCGCAATAAGAAGCCCGCGCACCGTAACGAAGAGTAGCCTCCGCTTGCCGCAACTAGAGAAAGCCCGTGCGCAGCAACGAAGACCCAACACAGCCAACAATAAATAAATAAATAAATAAATTCATATATTAAAAAAAATGTCTACAGGGGATGCTTGAGGTCCAAACGCCCAGTCCAAGTGCCCAGGAACTTGTTACCTTTAATATTTCAGGAACAGAGTTTCTTGAAGTGGTCTAAGCAGGTAGGTGCATGCTTTCCATGCTGGGGTTCTGTTTGGGTGCATCAGCCAGCCAAGGAATGCAGATTTTTCATGAATTGGCACAGTAGCAGTAGGAGTGCTGCTTCCTCGGGGCACAGCCCTCGCCTCATTTGGTTTTACCTCCTCCACATTAATACCCTTATTTAGAAAGGTTGACACATCACTGTAACTACCTCTGAAAACTGTATCTGGTCAAAGGCACCAGTCCAATTTCAGATTCTTGCCAAACTGGAGATAATTTATTTTCTTTGAATGCAGTATCTTCCTCATGAAAGCATACAGCTCTTATAAGAAATTGAGAATATAGTTTTAGGGTTGCGGGGCGGTATTCCTTTGCCCTTCTTTTCCCTAATGCCAACCTCACAAAATCTGGTGCCATGTGCCCTGGGATTTTGTCATGGGAGATGAATCAGTTAATTAACACACTGCTCCTCACAGTACACTTGGAAACAGGTTCAGTTTCCTTTGGTTCTTGCCAAAGATGCTTATGAACATACCTAGTGCTGGTGCTTTCCCCGATACATCTCATTACAGGCTCTAAATGAAGACTGTAATGTTAAGTGCACCTCGCCTGAGGCCTGGCAGCTCACCGGCTCCTATCCAGCATGTCTCCGCTTTCATGCCTGCTTCAAGGTGCCCATGTTGCTGCCTGGCACCCTGTGTCCCCACTGACGATAGTGACATCTAGAGAAACACATGTCAGTTGTCAAAGACAGCCGCAGTGCTTGGGAGGCTTGACCGTACACTGGTGATGAACACTGGATATCCTACGGGAAATAAAGCACTTGTCATAGATTTTAAAAAAGGTATCAGTGTTTGGCCACGCGTTCCTTCGGTCACAAGTGATGGACCTCATTTTCAGGGCCCTTCCACACGCAGGCGGGGGCTGCTGCTCTTGCTGCCGCAGGTCAACGCCTGGGCTTTTCCGCGCGACGGGCGACTGCGGAGGGTGCCACTTGCACTTTCCCCGCCCCATTAGAATCGTGTTCGTTGCTTATCAATTTGTGGGAGCGCTTTACACTTTCAGGACTCAGTCCATCCGTCCAGTGCGTGGGTCGATGACGTCAAGCCCGGGCCCACAGCCTCCCGCTCCCACCTCTCGCTCCCAAACATCGGTACACTGCGAGGGACCGAAAACCCCAAACCACGCAGCCGCACCGGCGCCTGCCTTTATAATAAGGCGGCGAGGGGCGGGGCCAGCGTGCAGCGCGACGTGATGACGTCAGGCCGAGCGGGGGGCGGGGCGAGGGCGGTGGCGTGCGCTCCGGTACCTCGGGTGCTTTCTCGTCGTCCGCCTAGGCTGCGTCCCCCTCAGCGTACACCTCCGCGTCGTCCTCCTCATCAGGGTCTTCTTCCTCCTCCTCCTCCTCAGGGTCTCCTTCTCGGCGTCCCCCTCCTCGGCGTCCTCTCCCCGCTCTCACCCTCGACTTCCCTCGGCCGCCCGCCGCCGCCATGGGCCCGCGCCCGCCGCGCCGCCGGGCCGAGGACAGCTGAGGCGCGGCGCGAAGATGGGCGAGGGCGAAGCAGGGCCCGAGCGCCAGCCCGAGCAGTCCGGGCGCCCCGCGCGCGCCCGCCCGCGCCGCCGCGGGGATGCCCGCGCCCGCCGCCGCGCCCTGAGCGCCTTTGTCTGCCGCCCGCGCCGCCCGCCGCACCACTGGCCTCGCGGGCCCGCGCCGCGGCTGGGGTCGCGCCCATGAAGATGGACCCGAGCTGGCCGGCCTCCCCAGCGGGCGGCCCGGGCCCAGACCCAGAGCCCGGTGGGCCCGGAGCGCCCGCCGCCCCCGCCCCGCGCCCTGGGCTCGGCCCGCAGGACCTCGCGGCCGGCGCGGATGCTGGGCGAGCTCCGGGGCGGGAGCGGCAGCCGCAGCGCTCGAGCCGGGACTCCGACCCCGACCCGCCGCTGCCGGAACTCGGCCCGCTCTTTTCCTGGATGACGGAGCAGGAGGGTGACGGCCCCCCGCACAGCGCGTCTGGCCGCGCGCAGGACTTCAGCCGCAGCCATCACCTGAGGGGCGAGGTCGACTTCTTTCCTTCCTTCGCGTCCCCCGCGGTGGGCGAGCCGGCCCTGGAGCTGGGTCCCGGGGACCCGGACCGGCCCTCGGACTTTAGCCAGACCTGCCCCCTAACAAGCGAGCCCGCGGGGTGTCCGGAGGACGGCCCCCGCCTCCGAGCCGTATTCGATGCCCTGGACGGGGATGGGGACGGCTTCGTCCGCATCGAAGACTTCGTCCAGTTCGCCACCGTCTATGGGGCAGAACAGGTAACTCGCAGCGTGGCAGACGGGCCCCGCGCGGTGTTCGCGGAGTGCCGGTTACGCGTTCTCTTTTGATTCAGTTCTTCTACTCTCACCTCTGGTTGAATTTCGCTGAAGCACCTCTTCCCCCTTTAAAGAGGTTCTATTCCCGGGAGTCAGTTTCTTTCCCTGCCATCCCAAGCCACACAAGCTTATCTCTCCTAAATTGAGAGATGCTCCTGGCGTGGGGACATGCCCCTAGGCTGCCGAATAAAAGTGCCCCGTGGATGGAGAAGTGCCAGCGGTTCCCCCAACTGAGGGCCCAGGTCTGGTTTGGCTGAAGTAATTCACTTCTTTGGTCTGCAAAGGACAGGCTGCACTTGGATGCTTAAGATCATGTTAATCTATTTTGAGCGCAGTTACTTTACTGTGTGTGTTTGGCTTATGTTTTAGGTAGATTCGTTGTTGGGGAAACAGTGAACGTGAAAAACGGTCATTTCCATACCTTTTGCGCGGAAGGGAAAGGGATGAACCCCAGAGGGACGGGAATGAGCCTAAGAGCACAGCGGTGAATACAAACTCGAGCAGAACTCCATCAGGGCCATCTCCACTCTTGTAGGACAGGTGAGGTGCTGGACAGGTGACGGGAATGCACAGGGCAATGGCAGGAGTCCTGTGCAGCTCCCAGGGCTGCGGCTGCTCTGGGAGAAGGTGGGCCTCAAGATCCACGTCTTCCTCCATCTCAGCACTTACGAAAGTTTATGTGGAGACAGCAGCAGGGCTGTGTATGTTCTGCTGTTAACCCAAATAGACATCAAATAGGTTACTGGTGTTCATTTTTAAATATTTTACTTAGTAGTGGGAAATCACAAAAGGTTGATCTGCTAGTTTCTGTATTTTATTGACTTTTCATACATGTGGGTATTTGTTAAGTGGGTGTTCAGGTACATATGCATGTTTAAGCCAAGAGGTAAAATTGACATCCTGCTATTTAGAGTGTCTGCCATAACATTAAGAACCTTTATAAAGGATCTGTGTGCCCCCAGAGTATTCACAGTGTCCATTGAGCTGTCATGTAAAGAACTGGGTCGTCCTGAGTCAGGGCTCCTTGTTGAGTTTTCAGCGTGGGCATGTCCCTGTGGGGCATCCTGAATGTTGGCGTCTAGGTCAGTGTGAGCTCCTGTTTAGCTCTGGGTTGAAGACATTGCTCAGGACAGGTCTTCCATCTCAGTGTAATGGGCAGAGAGAGAGATACGTGACTGACAGTTTCCTGTATGGTTAGTATGGATTGTGATTGCTGGTCTAAGTTTTATTTATTTATTTTTTTAATAAATTTTAAAATATTTTATTTATTTATTTTTGGCTGCTTTGGGTCTTTGTTGCTGCACGCGGGCTTTCTCTAGTTGTGGTGAGCGGGGGCTACTCTTCGTTGCAGTGTGCATGCTTCTCATTGCGGTGGCTTCTCTTGTTGGGGAGCACGGGCTCTAGGCACGTGGGTTTCAGTAGTTGTGGCACGTGGGCTCAGCAGTTGTGGCTCGTGGGCTCTAGAGCACAGGTTCAGTAGTTGTGGCGCACAGGGTTAGTTGCTCCACAGTGTGTGGGATCTTCCCGGACCAGGGATTGAACCTGTGTCCCCTGAATTGGCAGGTGGATTCTTAACCACTGCGCCACCAGGGAAGTCCTGGTCTAAGTTTTTTTATGCTTTTCCTTCTTGTCCCTCGGCTGGAGAGCACCTTGGGTATCCTTGGTTGTTTCTCATTAGTGTGATGTGTCTTCTCTGCAAACATTCCCTTCCTCATTACACCAATCAAGAATGTTAGGAAAGTGGCACATTTGTTCTTCTTTACCATAATCTGACTCTTAATAGAGTGCCTTATAGCTTATATGAGGCTCATTTATGTTTTCACTGGATCATCAACCTTTCTCTGAGGTAGTAGGAGGCAGAAGGGATTCATCCCACTTTACAGGTAAGAAACTAGAGGCCCAAAAAGGTTAAGTTACTTTCCAAGGCCTCACAGATTGTCAATGCAATAACAGGGACTACACCTAGGTCTTCTGGGCTCATAATGTTTAGGTGGCTCTCAACTTCCTAGGTTTGGCGCCCCTAAATAATCCCATAAAGTTTCATCTTATTGACTTAATAAAACCATTTTCATTTGAGAACCACCTTTTGTTGTATCATTCTTAGTGATCACAGTGGGAAAAAATTGGGGTTGTTATTTGGGGCTGAGCTTTTTCTAAATACAAAGTAGAAATGAGTCAACATTCTTTGTTCTGGTAGCCCCTGGTGGAATTTTAAATTTGGGGGTAAGGCCAGGATGACTCAGGATTTGGTGGGGATGGGCAAGTGAGGGAGATCTCTTGTGACGTTGCCCCTTCTGTCTGCTGTCCCAGACTTCTCAGGAAGAAGCAGTGTTGGATGTGATCTAAGTACCAGACTTGCGCAGGTTTCCTGGGATGGTGGAGGAGAGCTCTTGTTTTGAAGCAGATAATTAACAGTGTAGCAAAAGGTTAATTTTTGTGTCTGTGTAAGGTTTGCTAGCCTTTATTATGACTCAGTCTTGCTTTTCCAAGTCCAATGTCAGAATACATTATAGAGGAGCAAAGAGAAGAAATATTCCTTGATAGTGAAATAATTTAGAGAAAAGTGAAGAATTATACCTCATGATAAATATTTTTAATTTTTTAAAATGAAAAGTATTGAACATACATAAGAGTAGAGAGCATAGTTTAGTGAAACACTCTACCTGCCCCCAAGCCATTGCAGTTTCCCAAAGTCTTGGTTCATTTGTGAACTCCCTACTCCCCACCCCCAGATTACTTTTGAAGCACATACCTGACATATCATTTCACCCATAAATATTTCAGTATGTATCTCTAAAAGATAAGAATTCTTTTTTAAACATTTATGATTTTTTTTTAACTGTAGGAACAGTTTGGATAAGCTGGATAACAGCAATAAAGACCATAAGTTGCTGTACTTTCCACCTTGAGATTTCAAAATAGTGAGTTCATGAGTCTCTTAGGCTGGTCACATTACTGTCCTTGATGATCGCAACTCAATTATCTTGATTATTGTCAAATTTTCAAAGGTAGCACTTCCAGTATCTTTTAAGTAATCTGTTTATGAAGGAAGTGTTTTAAATTATTTAAGTGGATTATCTGAATTTTTAATAGAAGCAGTTCCCATTCATAATACAGATGGCTTTTGTGTCCCTCTTTCTTTAGCAATGTCATGGTGTGTTTGGCTCTCATTACCTCATCTGGTGATAGATCAGGTGTGGTGTAATAGAACACAGTGTTGGCAGGAATTGAAAGGGGAAAGAAGACTACAGCGGAGCTCTCTGGTTGTATTTTCTTGACCAGGAATTTATAGTCAGATGTGCCCAGGCACTAGTTCTGAAGTTGCAATAGGTTATCTTTAAGGCCTTGACTGTCTATGAAGATTCCTCGTTGACGTGACCCCTTTGTACTGAGAGGACTGATGCTTTTGTAGTCATCACCAACTTATCATAAAGCAGAAATTGTAAAATAAACTGTGAGAGTATTGTGAGAAGGATTCATTTCTTTTGGTGTTATTTTTCAAAGGAATTAATTATAATTGTAAAGGTTATTTTCACAGTATAGCACTCACTTAAGCATTTACATTTTAACAGTCACGGGTCCTTTCCAGAAAGCCCTGCACGTTGGAGCCGTGAATGCCCTTCAGTAACCTTGTGGGCCCTGTCCATCCTCCTCAGCACTTGCAAAAGGAGGCTGCTGGAGGAGGTGTCAATGCAGAGAAGGTCTCCCTGCTTTTCATTCCTTTCCATTCCTCTGCTGGTGGGCAGTTGGAACTCCCTGGGGACGTTTGGCCACACCTTTTAGTTGCTTCAGTTTCCTTTACAGTTTCTGTCCTAGTCTTGGGTTTGCGTGTGTGTGTGTGTGTGTGTGTGTGTGAGAGAGAGAGAGAGAGAGAGAGAGAATGAGTGTGCGTGCGGGAGCAGGTGCACGTGAGAGCTGGTAGTGTGTGTGTGTCTGGGTCTGTGTGTCGGAGGAATTGCTAAAAGGCAGATGACGTTCCTTTCTGTGCTTGGATCCCAGGCAATTTTGTTAGTGTCTTAAAAAATGTCTTTTTCATAGTATAAAAGTAACGCATGCTTATTATTTTTAAAAACTGGAAAATACAGAGTTATAAAATATAAAACAAAAAATGACCAATAATCCCACTATCACAAGAAAAACAGCATTAGCATTTTTGTGCATTTCCTTCCAGACTTTTTTGTATACACACACACATAACTGTATAGAAGTACACAATTGAGGTCGTATTGGGTAGAAGCTAAATTATTTTTATAGATGTTTATTGTTTATTTTCTATTATTATTTTTAAATGTTTATTTATTTATTTGACTCTTCCTGGTCTTAGTTGCGGCATGGGGGACCTTCGTTGTGGCACGTGGGTTCTTTTAGTTGCAGTGTGCAGAATCTTTAGTTGCAGCATGCGAACTGTTAGTTGCGGCATGTGGGATCTAGTTCCCTGCCCAGGGATCAAACCCAGGCCCCCTGCATTGGGAGCACGGAGTCTTAGCCGTTGGAACACCAGGGAAGTCCCAGATGTTCATTGTTTAAAAAAATAGAAGTAACACCAGTAAGCAAAATATAAAAATAAGAATCACCTATAATCCACCATCCAGAGATAACTATTTAAGTATTTAATGTGTAAATTAAAATATATGTAATAATGCTTCATTGTCCAAAAATGGTATAATTCCATGTCTGTTGTTTTGAACCTGCTTTTTGACCTGTTTTTTAAAATTGAAGATCTCAGATGTATACATTCGTCCCTCTGTATGGAGGGTAGGATTGGTTTCAGGACTTAGCCCCCTTGGATACCAAAATCCATGGATGCTCTAGTTGCTTATACATAATGGTGTGATATTTGCATATAACCTATATACATCCTCCCATATACTTTATTATTTTTTGTTCTATAATATTTTTTATTGAAATATTGTTGATTTACAATGTTCTGTTGATTTTTTTGGTTTTATCATTTTTTCCTCCTATATGCTTTAAATCATCTGTTTTACTTGTAATATTTAATACAATGTAAATGCTGCATAAACAGTTGTAAATACAGTGTGAATGTTAGGTAAATAGTTGACAGCAGGTGGCAAGTTCAAGTTTTGCTTTTTGGAATTTTCTGGAATTTCTTTCCCCCAATTTTTTTGGCCACTCTGCACAGCATGTGGGATCTTAGGTCCCCGACCAGGGGTTGAACCCATACCCCCTGCAGTGGAAGTGTGGGGCATTAATTTAACTTCCCTGGACCACCAGGGAAGTCCCCCCAGCCCCAGCCCCCAAAATGTTTTTGATCCTTGGTTGAATCTGTGGATGTGGAACCCACAGATACGGAGGGCCAGCTGTACTTTAATGGAAGCCTAAGGCTTACTTGTCTTCAGGGAGATTCAGAGTCATGTGGGATTATTCCAGTGTAGGATCTAACATTTAGGAAGAATTAAATTCCATGTGGACTACACAGATCACATTGTAAAGGGCACCAAGTTAGGGGTTGCTTCCTTTTCAAACACTTGTTTCGTTTAAATTCTGGGCACAGGGTCTAAACATTAATTATAATAAAAATATCAGACAAAAGGGTTAGGCACCCACTGAAGACTGTTTAGGTGGCCATTGAAAGTACTTTTATGATAACTGCAACGTCTCCAGTGTAGCCTAGATTATCACTTCTGATATAAGTGAATAGTCATATATAAATTCATTGTATGTATACCACGATTTTAACTGGGTAAAAGTTATCCATGTGAAAATAAAAGTCTTGAAGGAAGTATTAAAAATTATTTTTCGGGGCTTCCCTGGTGGCATAAGTGGTTACAAATCTGCCTGCCAGTGCGGGGGACACGGGTTCAAGCCCTGGTCTGGGAAGATCCCACATGCTGCGGAGCAACTAGGCCCGTGCGCCACAACTACTGAGCCTGTGCTCTAGGGCCCGTGAGCCACAACTACTGAGCCTGCGTGCTACAACTACTGAAGACCATGTGCTGCAACTACTGAAGCTTGTGTGCCTAGAGCCCACACTCCGCAACAAGGGAGGCCACTGCAATGAGAAGCCTGTGCACCACAACGAAGAGTAGCCCCCGCTTGCCGCAACTAGAGAAAGCCCGCACGCAGCAACGAAGACCCAGTGCAGCCAAAAATAAATAAAATAAATAAATGTATTCTAAAAAATTATTTTTCGTTGTGTGGGTGCGTGTGGTGGAAATGGGGTGGTTTTATTTGAAGTATTGGCCAAATTTTTATTATGTTACTCATTTTAATTATTTTGAAAAGTAGTGCCTGTACATATACCATAAATTTCAAACAGTATAAAAAGGAATCTAGTAAAAAATTTCATTGTCATCTTTAGAAATAAAAAATGTAAATAAACCCGAAAGACAAAATATTTACATGTTTTACTTCGACTCTGTTAAGGTTTTAGTTCAATATACAAAATACATCTAAAGAAACTCAGATTTTCTAGTAAACTTAAAAACTGCATAGAACGTTGAATTAGCATGTTCAGATGCTTATTGAAGATGGAATTTTAATTTTAAAAATTTATTTTTAAAATTTATTTATTTATTTTTGGCTAAGTTGGGTCTTCGTTGCTGCGCGTGGGCTTTCTCTAGTTGTGGCGAGCGGGGGCCACTCCCCGTTGTGGCGTGCAGGCCTCTCGTTGCTGTGGCTTCTCTTGACGCGGAGCACGGGCTCTAGGCGCGCGGGCCTCAGTAGCTGTGTCTCAGGGGCTCGAGAGCGCAGACTCAGTAGTTGTGGCACGCAGACTCAGTAGTTGTGGCTCACGGACCCAGTTGCTCCACAGCACGTGGGATCTTCCCAGACCAGGGCTCGAACCTGTGTCCCCTGCATTGGCAGGCGGACTCCCAAACACTGCACCACTAGGGAAGCCCTTTAATTTTTATTGATATTTGGAGAAATGCGTATGAGAAAATGCCTGTAATTTTTGAAGGTTGGCATTTAGCTTTCATCAGCATGTAACGTAAGTAAGAACTTCCTGGTGAAAAGAATTGCACTGATTGCATTGGAAGTTTCAAAAGCTTTTGAGATTAGTCGATTAGTATAAATGGATTCAGTATCATGGTTAGGGAGAAAAAGAAATTTTTTCAGTAGGTACATTTTGTTTTTTCTGTCTAAATATTTAATACTTGTTTTGGCAAGTTGGTATTACTCTGGTTACAGTCTTGTGGTGGTGTGTTTTTCGTAAGTTTCAAAACCAGAGCTAATGTTGAGCCAGTGTCCTGTCTGTGCTGATGGATCAGCTGTCCCGGCTCCTTGTCTGTAAACCTCTTGCTGGGCAAGCTGAACCTTGGGCTGAGAGCAGCAAGCCTGGAATGGGTGCTGCCCCCTTTCAGCAGGGACATATTGTGGGCAGGGTGTCCTGGATGGCTGCTCTAAATATGACACAAACCAGAGAGCCAATAACATTTTAGTATTATTCGCTGTAAATTACTTGAAGTAGTGTCACGATGCATATTAAGTCCTTTTGCATACAGTGTCTGTATGTCTGTTATTTGGGATTTCTAAAATCCCAGGTATTTTTAGCTATTTTCTTGAAGTCCCAGCTATTTTTTAAAGACCCATGTCTTCAGAAGGATTTAAGGATATATAACTCCTGTAATTCTAGTTTGTTAAATGACCTACTTTGCTTTTTCTTTTGTTGGATAATTTTTAAAAGCATTTACAAAAGTTTTAGAGCCTTCTGTGCCCACAGGTAAATAGTCCTGCTGTAGTCAGAAGTGAGCTTGCCTGTTCATATCCCTGTTTTGAGCTAGGGCTCCATGGTGTTGGGACCTCACCCAACCTCACCTCATCCATGGTGTGGATGTCAGAGGCTTTAATGATCCATTGTTCTTTTTTATTTCACATACTTTACTCTGATTTTTCTTTAAGCGAGTTTAACCAGCTTAAAGCCTAAAATTCCGGTTATGAATGATGTGGTAGCACCTGTTGGCTGAGTCTGTTGGCAGGTGGTTTATGTGTTTGGACCAGAGGCATTGTTCAGGACTCTAAAGGCCTTTATTGCCATAAATCACTGGGTCAGTAAACAGAACAGTGGCTTAGCATTTTACTGTCACTAGCAATCCAAGGATGTTTTATAAACCTTTTTGTTTAGATTAAGCTTCCTGCCAGTGAACTGATTAATCATATATATTTTAATTTTTTAATTTTGAATTTTTTAATTAAAATTTTTTATTGAAGTATAGTTGATTAACAATGTGTTAATTTCTTCTGTACAGCGAAGTGACTCAGTTTTGTATATATATTTATATTCCTTTTCATATTCTTTTCAATTATGGTTTGTCACAGGATATTGAATATAGTTCCCTGTGCCATGCAGTAGGACCTTGTTGTTTATATATTTGACAAGTTAATTGGTAATTTTGGGCTTCCCTGGTGGTGCGGTGGATAGGAGTCCGTCTGCCAATGCAGGGGACATGGGTTCGATCCCTGGTCCGGGAAGATCCCACATGCCGCGGAGCAGCTAGGCCCGTGCGCCACAACTACTGAGCCTGCGCTCTAGAGCCCGAATGCCACAACTACCGAAGCCTGCGTGCTTAATTAAAGCCTGTGCTCTGCAACAAGAGAAGCCCCCACTCCCCGCAACTAGAGAAAGCCTGCGTGCAGCAACGAAGACCCAACACAGCCAAAAAACATTTTTTAAAATGGTAATTTTAATTTTACTCATAGATTACTTGAGCCACAATAAAAGTAAATAAAAATTTACACTGATTAGAGAGATTAGCATTTCCTTTGAAAGCCTACTAAAGTAACTTTAAAAACTTCAACCAGTGAGAATATTTTTCTCACTTGACAAACAGATGAGGATGGTTCGAAGGTGTGAGTTGCGGGAGAGATCTGATCAGAGGATGGCTGGCCTCCTGGCTCTGCCAGAGTTGATGGCTGGCTCTGTGTTAGGTCCATCCTGGAGCTCCTGACCACGCCCGCACAGGAGGACAGGTCTTCATCTGGGAGAAGCGGGAAGCACAGCCAGCCCAGGGCACCTCTTTGGCCCCAGTGTTCTGGAGTAGGAGCTCTCAATAAGATTTTTTAAAAACATGTGAATCACAGATGATATAAAAACTCTTAAAAGTCAAAAGGAGGGCTTCCCTGGTGGCGCCGTGGTTGAGAGTCCGCCTGCCGATGCAGGGGACGCGGGTTCGTGCCCCGGTCCGGGAGGATCCCACGTGCCGTGGAGCGGCTGCGCCCGTGAGCCGTGGCCGCTGAGCCTGCGCGTCCGGAGCCTGTGCTTCGCAACAGGGAAGGCCACAACAGTGAGAGGCCCGCGTACTGCAAACAAACAAACAAACAATAAATAAATAAAATCAATTAAAAAAAAAAAAGTCAAAAGGAAAAGAGACCAAAGCTGATAGAAAAATGAACAAGAGATATGAAGACATTGCACAGAAGATACACAAATGGCCCTTAAATATATGAAAAGATGCTCAGCTTCGCTTATGATAAAAGAAATGCAAATTAAAATCGCTGAGATAGCATTTCTCACTCTTGGCATATATGTAAAAGCTTGAACACATTCTCTTGGTGACGTTTTGGGAAACAGGCATGCTCTTGTATTGCTGTGGGAGTGCAGGGTGGTACAGTCCTCTTGGAGGGGAGCTTGGCATTATCTGTGTGTGCATTTACCCTCAACTTCACAGTCCCACTTCCAGTCATTTACCCTGAGGATATACCTCCCCAGGTGCGAAACACCAGATGCATGGGGTTATTCATTGCAGCATTATTTGTGATATAAAAATGGAAACAACCTAGATGTCCACCCAGGATGAGTGAACCAAGGTACATCAACTTAACTTAGAACTGTACAGCTGCAAAAATAAAAAAGGAAGATTTCTATGAACTGGTAAGAGTTATTTCTAAGATGTATTAAGTGAAAAAAGAAAGTATTGATACAAATTAATATGCATACTATGTGGTAGGAAAGAATGGGTGCTTATATGAGGCCTGCTAGAGTAAACAATGGGGATAGAAAGTAGAATTGTGGGTGCCGGGGGAGGGGGATTAGTGTTTGATAGGTAGAGTTTCAGTTGAGGAAGATGAAGAAGTGCCAGAGATGGATAATCGTGATGGTTGTACAACAGTGTGAATGTACTTAATGCCACAGAGCTGTATACTTAAAAATGGTTAATTTACCCCAACTTAAAAAAGAAGAAGAGGAAAAAAAAAAAAAAAAGATCTGAGGTCCAGAACACTGAGTGATGGACTTCAGTCTTCAGTTCAGAGGAGGAGGAACTGACAGGAAGAAGAAGGACCCTCCTGGCCCCCAGAGCAGGCTCTTCTCCTAACCTACCCTCTCAGCCTCTAGTCTGATCCTCAACCCGTCCGAGGCTTCCATAGTCAGAGGCTCTAGGACAGGGCCTGACTGAAAAGAAAAGAAGGGAGAAAGTGTGAAATAAGAAAGAAGAGGAAGTAAGAATATGTGTATATTGTAAGTCAAGTATACTTCAATAGAAAAAAATTTTGAGTATATATATCTGCTTCTCTTTGCAAAAAGAAACATAGGAAGGATAGACTAGAAACTAATTAAAATAACTTATCCAAGTAGGTGAGGGCAAGTGGTAAGGGATCTGGATGGAAGTGAAACTTATCGGAGTATGCCTTTTTATATAATTTTGACTTTTTGAACCATGCAGATATTCTGCATATTCAAAAAGTAAAGCAACAATGATAGAAAAAAAGACTAATATTGAATTCAAATAGAAACAGGTGAACCTAGAAGTATATTGAATTAATAACATAACCATATAAGAAAGAGTAATTCCAGTTACACACACAGTACTCTGTATTCCTTTAGTGGGATATATTCAGAAGAAAAAAAGAACTACAGAGAAATATACTACAGAGTAGGTTTGTTGTTGATAGATCAGAGTAGTAGTTCTGAACTGACTTTGGCCATATTTTAGGATAAAATGAGCACATGTACTGGTGTTGGGAACCAGAGTTCCCTGGGAGGAAGGAGATGAAATGTGAAGAAGAGGTTAGGAAGGACCCTGCTGTCTGGTGATTTAAATCGGAGGTATGAGTATGAATACATGATTAACAAATATTCCTAACCCTGTTTTCTGAGAGGGTCTAGGGGCAATGATACCCCAGTAGCACTGAGTACACCTAGTCCCCAGATTTTGGTTGCCAAATACCATTTTCCACTAAAGGGATCAGGGATCCTTGGAGAAGTGACGTATTCCAGGTTCTGGGCAGGGAAAATTCAATGTGAGCCTGGATTATCTTGTACCAGAAAGCAAGGAAGTGTTCAAAAATTGATGGGGACATGCCAAAAAAAAGAGAGCAGCTTGAATGGGTTCCTAATGGGCAAATCTGGGGCATTTTGAGCACAAAAAAGAATAACGATCATGGATACATTGAATTTAAAAAGTCCATGGCACAGAGAATAAAAATCACTCATAGTGATACTCCAAAGGGGGTGCATGGGGCTTCTTATAGACAAATGCCAGTTAAGGTAGAAAGTCGGAAAGATTTAGACAATCAGTATTTTGCAACCACCAAGGTAATAATTGATTCAGGCAAGGATCATCAGTGGTTGTCAAAAAACGTGGTTTAAACATTTTGTTGGTGGCAGGGACGGCAGGATACTCACACAGTCTAAAGTGTCTTTCCAGTGATGATTGATTACAAAGGGAAAAGATCTCTTTACGATGGAGAAGTCTGGTGGATTCCGCCTTGAGCACGTGATCAAACTCAGACTCTCTGGTAGTGGACAGACTATGCCCCTCCATGGGATGCAGTGGGAGGGACAACATTCTTGCCAAAAATGTTTGACCTGAGTCAAGTAATGAGAAAAAAGTCAGACACATGCTGTAGGGCATCTACAGGACAGCTGCTTGGACTCCTCAAATATGAGTGTTGTGGAACTTCCCTGGTGGTCCAGTGGATAAGACTCTGCGCTCCCAATGCAGGGGCCCCAGGTTCGATCCCTGGTCGGGGAACTAGATCCCACATACATGCCACACTAAGAAGTCCACATGCCGCAACTAAAGATCCTGAGTGCTGCAACTAAGACCTGGTGCAGGGCTTCCCTGGTGGCACAGTGGTTAAGAATCCACCTGCCAATGCAGGGGACACGGGTTCAAGCCCTGGTCTGGGAAGATCCCACATGCCGCGGAGCAACTAAGCCCATATGCCACATCTACTGAGTCTGTGCTTTAGAGCCCGTGAGCCTAGAGCCCATGCTCCGCAACAAGAGAAGCCACCACAATGAGAAGCCCGCACATAGCACAAAGAGCAGTGCAGCCATAAATAAATAAATAATGACCTGGTGCAGCCTAAATAAATAAATAAATATTAAAAAAAACCCTCATATAATAAAATATCAGTGTCGTAAAAAGGGTCGGACACGTAGATTGAAGAAGACTAAAGAATCATGACCACTAAGGCCTGGCCCTTGACTGGATGCTGGATTAAAAGAAAACAAAACTACAAAGGCCATTATTGGGATGGTTGGGAAATTTTGAGTATAGATGGAACACTTGATAATAACAGTGTTAAATTCCTTGTGGGTCATAATACTGTTGTCATTATGTAGGGGGGTCTTGTTCCTAGGAAATACATGCTGGAAGGGTTAGAGAGGTATCAGGACGTCTGTGGTTTACTTTCAGCAGTCCCACAGGAAAAGCACGTGTGTGGAAAGAGACTTATAGCAAATGTGGAAAGACGTTAGTCATTGCTGACTCTAGGGGAGGGATGTAGGTGTTTCTTTTGTTCCTCGAACTTTTTCAGTGAGCTTGACGTATTTAAAAATAAAAAGGAAAAATACAATATGGGAAGTTCATTGATGTAATCTACACTACATCTTGTACGGAATGTTAGGTTGTGTGGCTTTTATCAATCTTAAAAACAACCAACAAAAAGAAACAAAAAACTCCTTTATTCCCAAACAAGTGAAAGGAATGTTACACCTATGCACCCAGGTTTTCCTTCTTATTGACTCAGTGCCCCGTCTAGCATTGTTGGTTCATCGAGTACACAAGGTATGCAGTGACCCCTCTCTTGGACACAGGGGTTGAAATGGGAAATTAAAACTCCTCTTAAACTAGGAATAGCTTGTGATAAAACCATATTCTTATTTATCAGGAGATTCTGCTCCCCCAAGGGGCGTGAATATCTTGTTCAGCCCAGAGTCTCACTGAGAAGGGAATTTAGAGAGAGCCCCTTTCCTCTCTCTGGTGACAGTACTCAAATGGGATAAACCCATACTTGAACAAATGTGTGAAAGGACCTTAGAAATGCTTAGGGAGCTAAAAATAACTTCTTGTTTCAGGGCAACTTCATGTATTTTATGCTTTGTGTTTTGTCATGAAAATGGCTGGGTGCTGCTGTGGAGCGTGTACATACACATACCTTAAGTGTATATGGCGGGTGTTGCACATTGCGGTCCTGAGGTTCGTTCACTGTGGGTTTTAGATATCAACAGAGTGCAGCAGAATGGACTTGTGTGGGGTTGGTTTAAGCCACAAAGATCCTGTCGTCACAGCTAGTGATGTAGAAAGCCTTTAAAGATGGTACAGTGTAGGGCTTCCCCGGTGGCGCAGTGGTTGAGAGTCCGCCTGCTGATGTAGGGGACACGGGTTCGTGCCCCGGTCCGGGAAGATCCCACATGCCACGGAGTGGCTGGGCCCGTGAGCCATGGCCGCTGAGCCTGCGTGTCCGGAGCCTGTGCTCTGCAACAGGAGAGGCCACAACAGTGAGAGGCCTGCATACCGCCAAAAACAACAACAACAAAAAAGATGGTACAGTATATATTGTGACCTTTGGGTGATGGGCAGGAGACTCCTTGTGTATGTAGGTTGTCAATGCCTTAGACCACTGATTCATCAACTTTTTATCTCAGACTCCTGTACATTGTTCAGTGTCGTTAAGTACCAAAGAGCCTTCGTTTATGTGGGTTATTTCTGTTGGTCTCTGCTGTATTAGAAAGTAAAAGTAAAAACATCTTTTTTTTTTTTGCTGTGTGGTGCGGCATGTGGGAATCTTACTTCCCCGACCAGGGATCGAACCTGTGCCCCCTGTTTTGGGAGCGTGGAATCTTAACCACTGGACCACCAGGGAAGTCCCTAAAGTATCTTTTTATTAGTTCATTAAAAAATAATCTATCACATGTTAACATTAATGGCATATTTTTGAAAAATAACTGTTTTCTAAAATAGCGAGAGGAGAGGCATTATTTTACATTTTGGCAAGTGTCTTAAATGTCTGGCTTGATTGACGAGAGCTGGTTTGTTTAATATCTGCTTCTGCAAGCGATCTGTTGTGTCATGTAGCCTCTGGAAAACTCCACGGTATATTCGGGAGAAAGTGTGATGAAAGAAGGCAAAGGACGTCTTAGGATGTTATGGAACTAGCGTTGATTTTGCAGACCCCCCTTCCTCAGACACTAGGGTCCCCTGGGGTCCCTGGACCACTGGTTGGTTGAGAACAGCTGTCTTACACTCCTGAAGTGGCTGAGTTGTGGCCTGATCTTACATGTTTACACGCATCCGAATCACCTGTAGATCCCGTAGTCACTGGCTGCTGGGCTGCCCCAGAGTGTCTAATTGATCTGGTCTGAGTGGGGCCTGTTTCCTTGGCACAGTTCCTGGCGATGCTGCTGCCCCTGGTCCTGAGGTCATGTTTGGAGAGCCACTGTCCCAGAGAGTTCTGAAGATGTTTGCATCTCTTTAAAGACCACGCTCCCCAGTCATATTTTAACATGCCTCTTTTCCTCACTGCTGTATTTATCTGGACATTAATTTCACCAGTGTTTACTTGGGGCCCACTCTGCCGGCCCCTCAGGAGGCCTCCGGGCTGCCCTCTGCCCTCTCTGCTTTGTCTGGTAGAAAATCACAGACAAGAAGCCAGGACCCCGGCGGAGAAGTCTATTCACCTTGGCCCGTTCTTCCTGCCGTGTCCCTGCTACTCTCTCACTTCAGCTTACTACGTGTGTTTGGTAATTACTTTATATTCTTTCTTTCTTTCCTTCCTTCCTTCCTTCTTTCCTTCCTTCCTTCCTTCTTTCTTTCTTTCTTTTTTCTTTCTTTCTTTCTTTCTTTCTTGCTTGCTTGCTTGCTTGCTTGCTTGCTTGCTGTGTTGGGTCTTCGTTGCTGCATGCAGTCTTTCTCTAATTGCGGCGAGCGGGGGCTACTCTTCATTGTGGTGCGCTGGCTTCTTATGACTTCTCATTGTGGAGCATGGGCTCTAGGCGTGTGGGCTTCAGTAGTTGTGGCACGCGGGCTCGGTATTTGTGGCTCATGGGCTCTAGAACGCAGGCTCAGTAGTTGTGGCGCACGGGCTTAGTTGCTCTGCGGCATGTGGGATCTTCCCCGGACCAGGGCTCGAACCCGCGTCCCCTGCATTGGCAGGTGGATTCTCAACCACTGTGCCACCAGGGAAGTCCTATTTTATTTTTTTCTTAATTTATTTACTTGGTTTTGCAGGTGGGCTCCTTAGTTGCGGCAGGCGGGCTCCTTAGTTGCGGTATGCGAACTCTTAGTTGTGGCATTCATGTGGGATCTAGTTCCCCAACCAGGGATCGAACCCGGCCCCCATGCATTGGGAGTGTGGAGTTTTATACATTGCGCCACCAGGGAAGTACCTACTTATTTTAGTTTTACGTTTCTGTTTGATTTTTTGTCATGTGTATAGTTTAAAAAGTGAAATAGTGTACTGCACGTCATATGATGAAAGTAGCTGCACTCTCCTGACTGCCACCTCGCGCTCCCAGGCTCCTGGCTGTTTCCTCTCTTGGTGTTTTCCTCCAATTTTAGGTACTTTCTATTGACTTTTTCTTGTGGAAGGTACACCCACATATTTCCCTTCCGTCTCCTCCATTCTTTCAACATGGTTAATCCCAGTCTTGGCTAAGTAGGCATTCTGAGTTTGTCTTATTTTGACTGCAGATATTTTTGATGGCTGACCCATTTAGTGTGCGGTGATTACACTTCCTTTCTAATATAGCCTTTTGCTTTTCCTGGAATTAGTGATCACATTAATGTTGCCCTTTGCTCAGTTTTCTGCATACCTGTCAGTATTTCCTTCTAGCCTGTCTTCCGGGGTCTGACTGTTCTGCTTGTACCCTGGGGCTCCAGTGGGGCTCACCTCCCACCTCTGGGAGTACCTGTGGTTGCATCTCCTAAGTCGGCCTCCCTGCTGGGGCTTCCCTGTTAGACCCTCTACCAGGCTTTTCTTTTCAGGTATGACGCCCAGTGCTGCGTCATCCGGCATCCCCTCTGTGCGCTTACATCTCTGTGTTCTCTCCTCTAATCAACTTCCTGCTTGTCTGTTCCTGTGCATCTTCTGGAACCTTGGGGCCTTGCCTCTGGAGTTGCGTTTTCCTGGACTTCGGGAGGGAGTGGAGAGAAGCTCCCGTGTTCTGCATTTAGCTCCGTTTTGGCCCTTCTCTCTCCTCAGCGTCCCAGACATGCATTTGTCAGGACAGGCTTAGGCATCTGCCTGCAGGCTTTTCTGTCTGCTCCACCGTCATCCTGTGACCCAGGCAGAGCAGGACTTGTCAGTGTCCCCTGGCTGGGGGGACATGACCAGATGCAGGCTCTGCTGCCCCTTTCCATTCTCCCCCAAATGTTATCTGCAGGAAATCTGGGTCAACAGATGATTTGACTTAGCCTTTCTCGTCTGTATTTCACATGTGTGTGAAAGTTTTCATATTTTGACAAAGTCCACAAACATGAACTTAGGTTGTTTAACCTTAGAATATTCCATTACGTTGCTGTGCTGTGACTGGTAAGCATTTATTTTTTCCAGTGTTTCTCTACTAGAAGTAATGCTGCCGTACCCCCAGCCACACGGGTCACTTTTCATGTACCTAAGTTCTAAGCAAGAGCTAATTTTTGTGATGGGGAAATGGAGGTTATTGCCTTGGGCTTGGAGTCATAGATACATGGAAGAGGTTTACTCAGGCTTTTTTGGCATTTCAGAGCTTTTCTGTGGGAGCCGAAGTAGGTACTAAAGAGAGGAGGCAGAAAGCCCTTGGCTGTGCTTCTGGAAATACCTCAGCTGCTCAGCGAGGGCTTCCTGTTACTGGCTCTGAAATGCAGTCCCTGGAGAACCTGCAGGCAGTGCTCCCCGCCCACAGGTCCTTCTCTTCCCGGTTTGCAGGAGCTCAGCCCTGGACGGTGCTGGGAGTGTGACCCCAGGACGCCGGCACCCATGTGCCAGGGACCTAAGCCCAGGGCACTAGGAGTCCTTTGTGCTGTAGCACGTGGCCTCTGGATGTAGTGTTCTTTCATGTTTGGGCCCCTATTTTTCCATCTATAAGGTGGATGTTATATGTGTTCAAGGACACAAAACAGTCAGAGGGACCCGGGTGTGGCTTCAGGCTCGGGCACCTGTCATTCGTTCACTCAGCACCTATGTGCAATGGCGTCTGTGAGCGCCTAACCCATCCAGGCGGTGCTGTGGGTGCGGGGGCATGGGGACATGGTGGTGAGGAGGGCTGGCCCGCTTCCTGCCCTCCTCAGGACGTGGGACAGGTCGTCCCCAGGAGCTGCAAGATGATACAAGTGCTGCGCGGGAGAAGCAGAGTGTTTGAGGTTGTGTAACAGGGAATCCAGCCTAGTTGGGAATGTTTCCCTCAAGGAAGTCGGTTTATTCTTGTTTATTCTTCTTTTTTTTTTTTTTTTTGAGGTAACTCTTGAGCCTACATACTGAGGCTTAGCGGAATTAGTGAAGCAAATGGTGGAGAGGAAGAGCGCTCCAGGTGGAGGCACAGCCTGTGGAGAGGCCTGAGTGGGAGGAAAGAGGACGCTTGAGGGGGACAAGGAGCCTCGAGGGTAGAGGAGGCTCTGGGCCAGGCCTAGCAGGGGATTTGGTCTTTAGTCCCAGGGTGGGTTGAAGGCGCCAAGGAGTTTTAGAGAAGGGTCGGAAACGAGACTGACTCTTCCAGAAGATGGTTTGTTTGGAGAGGACAGGGGTGGACGGGGAGACCCGACAGGAGGCTGGTGAAGCGTTCGGCCAAGGCTGGTGACCGCTTGGATGAGGTGGTACTCAAGGGGATGGAGCTGGGGGAGGCTAGAAGGGACCCCAGGGGGCAGTAACTGTCCCATCCTGTGGCCGAATAGGTGCGGGTGGGATGGAGGGCCTAGGCCTAGGTCTGGGGGACATTTCCATGGATGTCCAGTGCTCTCTGGCCTGGAGCTTAGAGACCAATCTGGGCTGGACGTAGAATCTGAGAGGTCAGTATGTAGAAGGACTCAGCAGCACGTAACACAGCCAGGCTCCGAGAATGAAGAAAGTGCGTCCTCACACGGGACAAGCCTCCGGCGGGTGACCCTTGACGGCGTCCTGAGATCCTGCCCGTCTGGGCTGCAGCAGCCAGGTCCCTCTGTTCCTGTCTGAGGAACTCTCCCCCAGTCTTCCCAAGGCCCACTGACCCCACTCCGCTTTGTTGGCCAGTTTGCTTGTAGGCACTCCCCGGGCTGGTCCCTGCAAGTAGGGTCCCTGGACTGGCAGCAGGGCCCAGAGGCTTGTTAGGGACACAGCATTCACTCTGCAGGGTGAGGTGTGTGAGAACCACTGGTTGACCAGTCAGGACCACTCTGCTGGCTTGGTTCCAGGCAGCCTTGCCTGCTGGGCCTCCCCCACACTAACAGGCCATTCCTTGCCTCTAGCATTCTCTGTTCCCCTTTCCCCACTTTGCTTTTCCCCTTAGCACTTAAAGCATCTAGCAAAGTCCATGTTTTACTTATGCTGCTATTTGTCATCTCTGTCTCCATTCCCACCTGCCCACCATGAATGTGCCTGGTGGGCCTCCCAGGTATTTGCAGACACACATGGCTGAAGGAAGGAAGACCCGGACAGGATGGGGGTCTGTCAGCAAGGACAAGGGGGAGTGCTATGGGCGACCAGCCGTGGCCGATGGCGTCCAGCTGGAGTCACCAGTGAAGCCTCCGGAAAACACGAATGTTGAGGCCCCCGGGGGATGGAGAACGCAGAGGGGGCTGAGGAAGGGGTGTGAGGGCCAAAGGCTGGGGGCCCTGGCAAGATACTCACCTGCTCCAGGCCTCTGTCCAAGTGAGGGTCCTGGCAGTGCCTGGTTCACAGGTGCTTGTGAGCAATGAATAGGGCAGGTGTGGTGCTGACCCGGGGTGGGGGGTACTCTGAGTGATTGAGGGTTCACTGTGTGCAGAGCCGTGTTCTCTAGATTTTAATTCCCTTTGGGACGCCCTAGAGGAACTTTAAAAAGCTGCATGTATATTTATGGCTTGTGGCTCAAGGGCCCTGGGGTGGTGTGTGGTTACCTAAAAGGTGTGCAGGAAGCTAGTGCTGGCCTTTTAGGGGGAGTTGCCAAAAGAAATTAGGAACACATTTCCTGCCTTCTAGGAATTAATGGTTTGGGGGCTGTTTGAAATTGGGTAGGAAGAGTAAATACTTTTCTTTTAAAGGGAGGCTTTGTTTCTTGTCTGTGGCTTCTGTGTGTTTGTTTTTGCCGTGTCTGATTATTTGGGACCCTTCAACAGATCAGACCCTATTTTTTCCTTTGGTTGATTTTTAATTAATTTCTGTTTTGTGAAAAACATTTATTCTGCCTCCTAAGAATCTCCTGTTTCCAATTCTGTATGTATAAGTAGCATATTCAGTGTTAACCTTTTCACTTCCTAAGTATAGTCATGCTCCAAAACCATGTTACATTTACCTGGTTATGTGTTGTGTTATTATGTTGTATTATTAATGTTACATGTGGTGAGCTTGTAAATAGTTTCAAAACTTGGGAACTGCTTAAAATATTTCTGGACCTTACCTTGCTGTGTTCCTTTTCTTTGTATTGAAAACTTACTAAGTGGCTCAAAAGACTTGGGATACCATGTTGGGGATGAAACTGGTTTCTGTGGAAGCCAGAAGTGCAGGGAGAGGTGGACCAGGCGGCTCCTTTCTCCCCCTCCTTCCCCTCTCCCCTGAGGACAGGTGATGGTGAGCGCTCCGTGGCCTGGCTGGCACTCTAACTTCCTGAAGGATGCCCTCTTGCTGGAAGAGAGCCCCTTGCGTTGCCCCAGCGTCCTGCCTCTGGTATCTCAGAAAGCTGGAGATGCATCTTCCTCACCAAGCTGCTCAAGAGACACAGTGAGACCCTTCTATCCCTTGAGGAAAGACAGACTCACTTCTGAAGATGCTGTGTGCTGAGTCTGGGAGGCACAGCTGGGGAGGCGAGCTCTGTCCATGCCCGCCCACCTTCTTCCTCATCCAGCCTCTTGAGACCTGAGAAGATCAGCTTGGGTCCGTGTTCCTTCAGCCTTTGATGTTCCTGATGACTGAAGTCAGATTTTTCCATTACTGCAAAAAATGTTCCAGAAGTGTACATTCTAGGACATGAAATCTCTCCCAGTTGCTGTTGACAGTAGAGCGTGTCCCGTCTCCACATCCACCCCCTCCCCGAGAAAATGCTGCTTATTTATTTAAACACCCACAGATAGACAAGTCACAAAAATTAAATATGGATTTGAAATTTCCTGTGATGGTAATAAAATAATCCCTTATGTCTGATACTCTGTAGTTTCTACTACAAAGAGATTTTGTACACAAACTCTCCTGCGAGCTGGGACGTGCCCAGTTGGTGGCGCCATGCATGGGCTGGAGCACTTCGTCCTGCCCTGCTCTCTCCTGTCCTGAGGCGGGCCCTCTTCCTGTGATGTAATAACACAGTCTGCCCTTTGATTGTGTGTTTAAGGAAGGAGGAATCCAGGTTCAGATTCACAACCTATGAAATAGGAGGGTCCCTACATGGCACTGTTTTTTGGAGGTGGGGTTAATATTCCCGCTTGTGGGTGTCTTGGGGAGTCTGGGGATGGTGGTTGGAGTTACATTTTTTTAAAAAAATTATTTATTTATTTTTGGCTGCGTTGGGTCTTCGTTGCTGTGTGCGGGCTTTCTCTAGTTGCGGCGAGCGGGGGCTACTCTTCATTGTGGTGCGCCGGCTTCTCATTGCGGTGGTTTCTCTTGTTGCGGAGCATGGGCTTTAGGTGTGCGGGCTTCAGTAGCCGTGGCTCAAAGGCTCTAGAGCGGAGGCTCAGTAGTTGTGGCGTACGGGCTTAGTTGCTCCGCGGCATGTGGGATCTTCCCGGACCAGGGCTTGAACACGTGTCTCCTGCATTGGCAGGCAGATTCTTAACCATTGTGCCACCAGGGAATCCCCTGGAGTTACATATTAATAAACAAGGTCTTTGGCTCCTTCAGTCCCGTCCTGTCTGGTCCCATGAAGTCCTCCTGGGGCCAGGCCTCTGCTCCTCCCTCTGCTCAGAGGGTCTCAACCTGCAGTGGCATCGGGTGGCCTGGATGGCTTGTTAGACCACAGTGCCAGGTCTCACCAGCAGGTCCCCTTTTCAGCAGTTCCCGGGTGGGGCCTGAGAGTCTGTATCCCTAACGAGTGCCCAGGAGGTGCTGCTGCATCACTGGGAGACTTCTGCCCCAGAGCCATGCATCTGGACCCTGGCTGCACACAGTGACCCAAGGGCCCTGCTGTGCCGTGGGCACTTTCCATCCCGCTCTCTGGGGTGGGACCAGGAACAGAGGTGGAGAGCTTGGCTGTGAGGGAAAACCCTTGTCCTGCCCTAGCAGGTGTGTCGAGGGTGAGACCAGGAGCTCATTGAGGAGCCGCTCTGAGAAGACACAGTTGCTGAGAGAGGCTGCATCTGAACCTGGAGCTGTCAGACCCAAAGTCCCATTACTTTCCACTTTGGGGCGCTGCCTCCTGGGGAGAAAGTCCCAACACTGTGGTGACGGGTGACTGGGGCCTCACTAGCTGGGTGTATTAGTGGGGCCTTTGTGGCCTTTTTAAGTCATCAGTAAACAAGTATGTTTTTTGGTCAGGCTTGAAAGTCAGTGCTTGGGCCTGGACACAGGCTTCCTTTGTGGCGGTCACCATAGAGGTTCCCTCCTGGGTCCTGCCCCTCTGCCTCGCCCAGGCCCAGTCAGTGTGAGGGGTACTTGGGGAGAGAATGGGGGGCCGGGGCCGCACATACTTTGAATTAAAGCACTTTTTCCTTTCCTTCTGGAGCCTTGGGTACTCCTCGTGAAGGCTGCTGCTGTTTGCAGAGGAGCAGAGGCTGGACAGGGCTGTGTGCAGGAGCTGGCTCTCCTGCTCAGCTGTCCACGGTCCAGGTGGTGGTGCTTTCCTGGGAGCAGCACTCCAAGGGAGTCGGGAGGAGATAAATTGTTTTCTGTGCTGTCGGAGTGGCCCTGTGTGCTGAGCTGTGGGAAAGCACAGAGCTGTGCTTCCCGTGTGTGCGTGGGGTTCACGGGCAGCGCCTGTGAGTGACCCTCTGGGCAGGAGCTCTGGCTCCGCTGGCTGCTTATCAAGTGGCTCTTTGACCACAGAGGGGACCTCAGGACAGTCTCCCTTGTCGAGTGTGGTTCTCCCAAGAGTCAGGAGAGACGGTGCGGGGGCAGGTGCCTCCCTCTCCTCCCCTCCTCCACCCACCCTTCTCCTTTTTCCACTTGTTTACGGTTGTGTTTCATTCCAGCTTTGGGTGGGTTGGTTTACTCTACTAAAATCCAGGAAAAACAAGGCTGACTTTTTTGCTGTGGGAAACAGAAAGCCCTTTTATGAGAAAGTCCATCCTTATCAGCGTGATTCAATTCACTCTGGCTGGTGAGGAGAGAAAAGCCACAAAGTTGCCAGATATTTTCCTCTTGGTGATTTTATTTTTAAAAACTACCTTCAAGGAGCCTGCCTTATGATGCCTTTTGCGAGAAGTACTGGTTAGTGGGGCTTAATCCGCATTTAGAGGAACATTTGGCTTTCTCTTTTACACTAAGAACTTTCTCGTAGGAGGAATCTTAGCATTTGTAACATGTGAATCAAGAACCTGTTCTCAGGTTGGTATTGCCTTTAAAGCAATAACAAGATAATGTACATTTACATAAAAACATGCAAATAAAGGAGAAAACAAAAATCCCATCTGGCACTGTGAATCATTTCAACCTTCTAGGCTTTAAATCATTATTTATATAAGAGAGATAAATAAAACTAGAGTCACAGTTAACTTACAGTTTTAATTTATTTTAAATCAGTATATTATCATCATCTCTCAATGTTGGTAGATTTACTCCTACAACATGATTTTAATGCCTACTTTTCCATCATGTGAATGAATGTGCTAGAATTTATTCAGTTAATCCTCTGTCTTTGGTATTTTAGGTTTTCATTTTTCTGCTGTTATAAGCTTTTTCCTAGCTGAATCTTCCTGCACAATCTTTATTATGTCTTTAGATTAAAGTCTTAAGAATGAGGCTTCCCTGGTGGCGCAGTGGTTGAGAGTCAGCCTGCCGATGCAGGGGACACGGGTTCGTGCCCCGGTCCGGGAAGATCCCACATGCCGCGGAGCGGCTGGGCCCGTGAGCCATGGCCGCTGAGCCTGCGCGTCCGGAGCCTGTGCTCCGCAACGGGAGAGGCCACAGCAGTGAGAGGCCCGTGTACCGAAAAAAAAAAAGAATGTAATTGCTGGGGAAACATGTGTAGATCTTAAATGATTTTTTAAATGTTTTTAACACCAAATTGTCCTCTAGAAAAGTATTGCCAGTCTGATACAGGGACAATGGTATATCAGTGTAGTTTTAACTTGCATTTTTCTTATGAGTGTGTTTGACCTGATGTTTCTCTAAAAGTGTTAGTGAACAGTATTTTTGTGTGTGTATCTTTTGTGTCACAGTGAGTGCTGACTGGCCTCCATTTCTTAACCTGTGATGTGGGGGTCAGCTCAAGCAGCCTCTAAAATCCTGTGGAGCTGTAAAAATGTTATGAGTTTCTGTAGAGTTCCTTTCTTTTGTGCTATTATCCCTTCTTACATGTTTCAGATGGATGCCATCAGTCTATATCATTAAGGAATAAATACTGTCTTTGTTTTGGTTTAGCATTCTACTTTTAAAGAGCAAAGTGCAGAAGATGAAGGCAGAGAAAACAGGCTGATAGTGGACAGAATGAGAGCCTGAAGAATTTTCATTTTGTGCTGACTTAGAAGTTTTCTCCACTGTTGCATGATCCCTTGATAATTTTTAAAAAATTGTGATGATCATAGACATTAGGCCCGTTCTACAGTTAGCTTTATTTAGCTCCAAGGTTTAACACTTCACATTTTAGAGCTTCTGGAGTTTTTTTTTTTAGTCCTCTCAAGATTTGTCCTAGGTACTGTCACAATCTAGGAACTGTCACTTTTAGGTTTAAACAAATCTCAAAACAAAACAAAACTACTGAAACCCAACCACAGACTACATGGGTGTGGCTGTTTCTGACCTGGTCTGGTGCTGGGGAGTGACATCTGAAGGGCGTTTTCCCCAGTCAGGTGGCTGAACCAGGTAACTGTTGGCTCCTGTACTGGGTTTCCTGTGGGGAAACGGTTCTGCAAGAAGACCCGAAGGGCTGAGGGAGAGAGCCTGTCTTCTGGGCACTCGCGCATTTGTTCCCAGCCGTGTGCCACCCTGGGCCAGGTGCAGGTCGAAACCCCAGCGAGTAGGATGGGGTGGGGTGGGGGAGAGACTGTGCTGAGTGCCGTGTGGGGAGTGGAGGAGGTATGTCCTGATGGTTCTGGGGTGGGGGTGTCGGTCTTCCTGGGTCTTCTGGGACCTGCATGGGAGGATGGTCTTTTGCGTCTTGTCATCTCTTCTTTCCCCTGCCGATTGCCTTGGCCTCTCTGGCCCACGTCATAAGTCGGTTGTCCAAGTGAAGCAAAACACTGGCGCTACTCGAGGGCGGGGCGCTACTTGAGGTTTGCCTTGTTTCTGGTGGTGACTTTGCAGCATCAGCTCTCCTTATAGAGGGTGTCTTCTTCTGGGGACTTAAAGAGTGACGCTCGCAGGCCGTCTTCCCAACATCGCCCTTGGTACAGCTCACCTGGGGGGCTTGGCTCACCTGGGCAGCCTGCGGGGGGCAGAGGACCATCTCAGAGCTCTTTGTTTAAGCAGAATGATCACATAATGAAGTCCTTGTGCCACTTGTAAATCTGTGCCTTCAGATACACCCAGGAGGGAGCTGAAGGCACAAGGGAAAGAGTTTTGGGTCCCGGGCTGTGCTTACCCAGTGCCCTGGGTTGTAACCGTCTGGAGCACACAGGGGCAGCCTTAGGGCTGAGGGCAGTTAGGTACCTTAAAGTAGGGGTTTTATCTGTTGTTTCACATGGCCCGTGGCGCTGTGTCTCTTCTTATCTAGAAAAGTGAGTATGTGCAAATCAGAGGCTTTGCCATGTTCTGGAGTTGTGGCTGCTGGAAGGCCCTGAAATGTGTGCCCCCAGCTCTTTCCTATGCTTGTGTGACCTTCCTAGGAACAAAGCGAGGGTTGTACCACACTTTTATGAGAAAGTCCATCCTAATCAGCGTGATTCACTCTGTGAAGAGCTTGTTTTCAGGGGCAACTCATGCCATGCCAGCCTGGGCCCAGGGGCCACCAGTAGCAGTTTGGGCTTCTGTGGCGGTGTCTTTCTTAGGCACTGTCCCTACATGGTGACTCTGGGCTGCCTGCTCCACCAAGGAGAGAGAGGCCTTTCCTTGAGGCAGAGCACAGGGTCCAAGAGGACATTGGTTCCCCAGTGGGGAGGTGGGGGTCTGTCCCCATAAAGGGGGACATGAAAGTCCACTCTGGGCAGCCACCTGCTCTGGGAGACGCATATGTTCTTCTGGGGCATGGTTTGATCTGGCCGCATTAAGGGGGTCTCGACCAGCCCCCCACTGTTGCGTCCAGCTGCTGGTCCCTGTGACAGAGCCCTCCTTTCACTGAGTAAATGTTTACTGAGCACCTGCCGTGGGCCAGGCACCACTCTCACCCTGGGGTATAGCATTGAGCAAAATGGACCATGGCAGTGGGCCCCTGCCAAACGGGTGAGAATAAAGGTTTAAAATCAGCATTCAGTACAGCAACATGGATGCAGCTAGAGATTATCATACTTAAGTGAAGTAAGCCAGAAAGAGAAAGACAAATACTGTCTGATACCACTTAGATGTGGAATCCAAAATATGATGCAGATGAACCTATCTGTGAAACAGAAGCAGAATCACGGACATAGAGAACAGACTGGTGGTTGCCAAGGGGGAGAGGTTGGGGGAGGGATGGAGTGGGAGGTTGGGGTCAGCAGATGTAAGCTTTTATATAAAGAATGGATAAACAAGGTCTTACTTTATAGCACAGAGAACTATATCCAATATCCTATGATAAATCATAATGGAAAAGAATATATATAAAAAAGAATGTATATATATGTATAATTGAATCACTTTGCTGGACAGCAGTAATTAACACTGTAAATCAACTCTACTTCAATAAATAAATAAATAAATAAATGTTAATAAAGTAAAATAAAATCAACATTCAGGTAAGCTGAATTTCTTCCAAGAGGAGTGGATTGACTTAAAACAGTAAGGGTGGAAATTGTATCTCAATAAAGTGTTATTTTAAAAAAGTAAGTTGGGTGTGGTAGGTTGACAGTGGCCCTGGAAGATATCCAGGTCCTATTCCCTGGAGCCTGTGAACATTACCTTACATGGCAAAAGGGACTTTGTGGATGTGATTAAATTAAGGGCCTTGAGATGGGGTTATCCTGGTGGGCCCTCAATGGAACCACAAGGGTCCTTATAACAGTGAGGTGGGAGGAGAAGAGGACTTGGCTGTGTGGCATTGGAAGTCGGGCTTGGGGTGTCCAGCCTCAGTGAATGCTGGCAGCCAGACGGCCAGGGGGCAGATTCTCCCCTGGAGCCTCCAGGAGGGACCAGCCCTGCCAACTCCTTGATTTCAGCCTAAAGACTCATTTTGGACTTTGACCTCCAGAACTGTAAGAGAATAGGTTTCTGTAGTTTTAGGCTACTAAGTTTGTGGTAATTTGTTATAGCAGCCACAGGATGCTAATACAGTAGGGGAAAGTGTCCATGATCCAAGAAAGGAAAACAACCAGTTTCAAACAGAGGACATAAAATTCAAAGTGCTTCAGTAGCTGTGGAGGGAGACTAGGAAATGGGATAAAACCACTAGCGTTTTACACGTAGACCCTCTTGAGAAGTAATATGATAATATTTACCCAGGTCGCTAAATGTCATTGTGTTAGAATCGCACAGCATGTACATTTTTTCTTCCTAAAATTATACCATTATATATTTGCACATCCTTGTTCATAGCAGCACTATTTACAGTCAGCAAAAAGTGGAAGCAACACCAGTGTCCATGGTCAGATAAATGGATAAACAGAACGTGGTGTATGCATACAGCGACTGCCATTCAGCCTTAAAAAGGAAGGACATTCTGACACACACTGCAACACGGACAAACCTGGAGGACATTTTGCACAGTGAGATGAGCCAGACACAAAAGGGCAAATCCTGTATGATCCCTTCTACGAGGTCTCTAGAACATCAGATTCAGAGACAGAAAGTAGATAGAGGTCGCCAGGGGCTGGAGGGAGGGTGTGGGGTGTTAGTGCTTAGTGGGGACAGTTTCAGTTGGGAAGATGAGAAAGTTCTGGAGATGCTGGGGGTGATGGTGCACAGCAGTGTGAGTGTATTTAATGCCACTGAGCTGCGCACCTAAGAATGGTTAAGATGGTAAATTTTATGTATATTTTATCACAACTAAGATTTTTGAAAGCGTGCCATCATAGCCTTTCTGAAGGTAAAGTAGCAGTAGGCATTAAAAGCCTTCGGAAAGTGAAGGCTCAACGAGGCAGCCCCATTTCTAGGTCAAAATGAGGAAAGCCGCAGATGCTCTAGACACCTGTGCTGTCATGGTTACGTTGGTTTGTGATTGTGCGTCACTTGCCCGGCCTGCCCTGCCACACGCAGCACTGAACACCACTGGCTGTTGAGTCTCACTTCGCTGGTTCCTCACCCAGGGCGGAGGCCCAGGGCTGCTCCTCCCCCTTCGGTCTCACTCACTCCCAGGCTAACACTGTAAATGTGGCCTCTGTGCTGATGACCCCCAACATCACTTCTCCAGCCTGGCGCACTCCTGGATGCTGGGCTCATGCTGGGATGTCAGATGGCCGTCTCAGACTCATGGCTGAAGCTTTGAGTGCCACCTGCAGTGTCCCCATCTCAGTAAACAGCAGTCCCACCCTTCTAGCGACTCGGGCCAAAACGTCTTTCTCTCACCCGACTTTATGATCCATTGGGAAACGCTGCTGGCTCTGTCGTCAGGATACGTCCAGAGTCCCACCACTTCTCAGGCTTCGCCTGTTGCTCTGCTTGGCTTGTGGGAGCACTGCCTCATTGCCCCACCCTGCAGCCTTGGCTCACAGGCAGCCAGATAGTAGTGTTAAGGCAAATCCTGTGACTCCTGTGCTCAGAGCTCTCCCAGGGCACTGACCACCTTTCTGCTGCCAACCCCTCGCTCCCTCTGCTCCAGCCACTGGCCTCCTTGAGGCTCCCTGTGTGCCACGGATTTGCCTCCTCCTGCCCTTTGCACTGGCTGTGCCCTCTGCCCGGTGTCTGTCCAGGCTGCATTCCCACCTGGGACTCAGGGTCCTCCACCACGCTCATTCAGTTCCTTGTGGTTGTAGTGCTGGGATCCCTGTTTTCTTGCTGGTGGTTGGCAGGCAACAGCCCTTGGGTCCTACTGGCCACCCTCAGGTCCAGCCATGTGGCCCTCACAGCACAACAGCTTACTTCTTTGTGACCAGCTATCTGCTACAGTTAACACACGCACTGGCCTTCATGTTTGCCGCACACGGCTATCCCATCATATCCACAAGCCCTCTCAGGACCCTGTCCCCACAGCGTCCAGTCCTGGAGCAGCTGACGACACGGAGCCAGGTCTCTGCCCAAGGCAAACTGCAGTAAGGTCCCCAGTCGACAAGCCCAGCTTGTCAACTTTTTAGTGACCACTTTTAAGTATAGAGGGATGGTCAGGGACCTCAGATACTTTAGGGAAGCCTCCAGCAAGAAAGGCAGAGACCAAAAACAAAAAAGAAAAAGTGGAAGGCACTTGAAGGGAACAGAGTCAGTGCAGAGAGCAGAAGAAAACTTGGAAAATGAAACGATTTATATTGTCAGGTTAAAGAACACATCACATTCAGAGAACTAGAACACACCCTGAGAAATTAAAAATGAAATAAAAGCATTTCTTTAATAAGAAATTAAAAATGAAGATCAAGTCAAGAATACATCCCAGAAAGTTCTTTAAAAGGCAGAGATACTAGGAGATGAAAGATAAGGACGAGAGCGTGATTAATGAGGTGCACTGCCGGACCAACAGTTGTGGGGAGGGGCCCAGAGACACCGTCATAGGGACCTTCAGGAGGACTGCGTCTCCAGGTGAAAGGGCTCTTCCTGTGAGGAAAAAGTACCCCCAACAAATATGGCGAATCCTGCCAATAAAGAGAAGGGAGATTAAAACAGGCCGCACACAAAGCATTATGACGGGGTTGGTATCAGAGGCCACAGCACGTGCAGGAGTGGGGTGGATGGCCTTCCCACTGCATTGGGACAGGTTTCCACCCTACAGCCGGGTGCAGGCACCTGCCCAGGTAAGGGGAGAGTGCTGGCCTCAGATAAGGATGCTCAGGATGCACACCACGCACCCCCTCCTCACGAAGCTGCAGGGGCTTCTGTGAGATGAGGGGCACTAAGAAAGGGGAGGACACAGGGTTCCCAGCATGGAAGGTGGGAACGCGGGCTAGGAGCAGCGGCATGAGGAAACACAAGGAGTCGGGTGGGGCCGGGGGGTGGGGGTTTGGGGAAGGTTGCATAGAGCAGTAGGTGTGTGGACAGTGGAGGCATGGAAAGCAAGGGAATTGCTAAGCAGAGGAAGAAATTATGTAAGAAAGGCAGTGCTCTCCAGTGAAAAATATTTCTGTACTCCATGATGTGAATGCTGCAGAAGGCCTAGCTAAACTGGGGTGGGAGGGTGGTGTTGAATTCTTGCTTTTCATCATAGGAGGCCAAAATGCAGCATGTAAATTTGACAAGCCACGAAATAGCACCAGGAGCACATTAGTTAGACGTAGAGGCAGTGAACCCCCAAAACCATCCAAAGCTGAAGAGCAGAAAGAAGGGCTTCCGAATGGAGCCAGGCGGGCGGGAGTGGGGGTGGTCTGTCCTGTTTCAGCCTGCAGCGCCGCGGCTGCTGAGCTGCATACCTGTGCGTACCTGTGCTGGATAACTGTGCGGTTTCTTCTTTTCCTCCTTTACTTATTCTAAGGGGCCTGGGTTAGGCTAGGAGTCCAGGGGTGTCCCGTAAGGAATGACGCCTCCACTTCTGTTATGTGCAGAGAGGTGACAGCCTGGAGGGCACACTGCACGCTGCCCTCACATGTCCGGGAGCAGGGCCTGATCGTCCTTGATCCAGAGAAGAGCCGTGAGGGGGACCCTTTCGTAGCCCCTTGGGGGGGCCCACAGTGCCCCTTCTGGGAGTTGAGATGCAGGGAGGGGTGGAGAGGCCTCTGCGTCCAGCAGTGCCTCCTCTTCACCCTGATTAACGAGGTTGCATAAGTTGAACAGACATGTTCTCTGTTACTCCTGTAAATTCTGTTTCATCTTTTCAGCACATTTGCATAAAGCTTGAGTGTTTCCACTTGACTATTTTCCCGAGTATTCTCATGTGCATTTTAAGATTTTATTGTCTTTAAAGTAACTTGGAGCGGCTCTGTGAATATACGAAAAACCGCTGAATTGTACCCTTTAAATTGGTGAATTGTATGTCCATAAAGCTGTTAAAGAAATAAGGTGGTCGGAACGGCTGCGTTCCCTGAAGCGGCTGGAGGTGCCCCTGCCCCAGACCCCAGCCTCCCTGACCCCCACCTCCCACACCAAGATCTTCAAACAGCAAGCCTCCAAACTCCTAGCGGTGACAGACGTAGGGAGACGGCAGCTTCTGGTGTCCCTGTCCCAAAGCACAGCAAGAAGAGCCTCCCAGTCACGGGGTACAGCTGGGCTCTGAGTGGGCGCCTTCCATCCACAAAGGACACGGCTGGCGACACTGCAACACCTGTGTCTAAAGACAAAAGTGGATTCCTGAACATGATACATGAGGAATAACCTTGTCCATCTAAGACCAGCACGATGCTTTTATTTTAGAATTTTCTAAGCCCTCCCCCTTAAACCAGGGGCGGTTAATCAGTTCATCGTAACAGGTGATCTAGGATCACCCCTCCAGGTGCAGAGGCAGATGGCCTCTGGATGCCTCGGGCACTGGCTGGTCCCTCCAGGTGCTTGGGCAGAGCAGCCCAGGACAGCTGAGAGGAGTTCTCGGTAGCAGGGAAAGCCGTTGTATATATACGGCACGTAGTTTAGCTGCTTTGTAGATGCTCCTAGAAAGAAGGTCAGATGCCTTTAGGTGGGCGAGCTGCAGGCCTCGTTGTGGACATTCGGGATGAGCTACCATCAGCTTCTCTCCTGCCCCCGCCTGCCCACCCGCATGTTGGTGTGAAGTTTATGAATTGCTATAGGAGGCCCTAGAGCATTTTGCTTCTTGTCACCATGGCTGCTGCTGCTTATTTTTTCCCCCCATGGAATACCACATTTTATACATTCTTGTGTGGATGGACATTTGGGTTGTCTCCATTTTTTTGGCCATTACAAATCAGGCTTCTGTTATCCTTTGTCTACAAGTCTTGCTTTGGACGTCTGCTTTCATTTCTCTTGAGTAACACCTAGAAGTGAAATGACTTCTTTCGTGTGATTGTGTGGTAGGAATAAGACTAACCTTCTTAGGAATTTCCAGACAGTTTCCCAAAGTGGTTTTGGAATTTTCCAGTTGGCAGCAGCGTGTAGGAGAAGTCCAATGCTCATCCTCCAAACACTTGGTGTGTGTGGTGTGGCCAGTCTTACATTCTGGCCACTCAGATACACATGCACCTCACTACAGTGGGGATTTACATTCCCTAATGGTTAATGATGTTGACTTGAGACCTGAGTCTTTTGAAACTTGTTCTATGGCCCAGTATATAGACTGTCTTGATAAATGTTCCATGTACACTTGTCAGGATTCTACTTATATAGGCTGGAGTGTTCTGTAAATGTTAGTTAGGTTGAGGTGCTTCTGATAAAAGACAAGCTGTTTTGAAAATGTTACAATTCAAGGACAGTGGTAAGGAGCAGGTGCAGGAAGGAGGGTCGCTCTCCTTGTGAAGGGCTGTGCTTTCCCATGATTTCTGTGACTGGGGCTTCTGTGGCTGGAGTTAGCTGTGGTTGGAGAAGTTGTTCTGGCTTCTGCAGATTATGTCTGCACGTCTGTAGCAGAAACAATATGATTTGCCAGTAAATTTCTCTTGTTAGAATAACCGCGTGGAAGCTGGGCCCGTCTGCCTGCAGCTGATTGCAGAGTGGGGTTCTCTCCTGGGGTGTTTCTGTGGTCTCCTGTGTCTGTCTGCCCGACGGGTGTTAGCTGGCTTGGAGGGGGTGTACTTCTCTGAGCTTGGTTTTTTGTCTCTTCTTTGCAAGAAAGGGCAGGTTCTTAATTTCCAGGCTCGTTGTTTTTTCTGAAGGCCTCTGAATGGAGTACTTTGGGCTTAGAGAATAGAACGATCCCCCAATCATCAGCTGCATGGACATTGATTTATCCTCCAAATTATAAAGAAAAATAAAGTGGACTTTTTTTTTTTTTTTAATTTTGGCTGTGTTGGGTCTTCGTTGCTGCGCATGGGCTTTCTCTAGTTGTGGCGAGCGGGGGCTACTCTTCCACGCGGTGCACGGGCTTCTCATTGCGGTGGCTTTTCTGGTTGCAGAGCATGGGCTCTAGGCGCGCGGGCTTCAGTAGTTGTGGCACTCGGGCTCAGTAGTTGTGGCTTGCGGGCTCTAGAGCACGGGCTCAATAGTTGTGGCACACGGGCTTAGTTGCTCCGCGGCATGTGGGATCTTCCCGGACTAGCATTCGAACCCGTGTCCCCTGCATTGGCAGGTGGATTCTTAACCCCTGGGCCACCAGGGAAGTCCCCTTAGGAATCTTAAGGACATATTGGCCGCTGTGGATTTCAGGTCCCCAGCAAACGAGGAGCTTTAGGAATGAGGGCCTTCGTGAGATAAGGAGGGAGGATTCAGACTCCATGGTCTCAAGAAGTCAGCTGCTGCGTGGACTTCCAAGCCCAGTGTCTCAGGAACACGTGGGCCCTGGGATGGGGGAAGGCTAGAGAATCCTGAGCTGTGGGTCAGTTGGCTTGAGCTGGTCCCTGTCCACGCACATCAACAGATGCAGGAGAGGGCTAACTGTGGCAGCGTCCACCAGCCTGCCCAGCACAGAACAGTGCTTGTGGGGGGCCTTGGCCAGAGTGGGTTCTCCACCGCTGAGCGCCCTGTTTGCCTGTACCCCTCCCCGAGTGTGCCCTGTCCATGCGTCAGCCCTTTGTGGTCCAAGGTCCGCCCTATCCCTGGCTGACTGCCTCCTCCTTTGCTCCCTCTCCTCCCCCCATCTTTCCTCTCTTTCTTTCTTGCTCTTCTTTGGTCTTTTTCTCCTTTTTTCTCTTATTTTCACTATGGAAAGTTCAAGCCTATAGAAAACTAGAGAGAATTGTGTGATGCCTTCCTGGTGTGCGCCCCCCTGCCCTGACACTTCTCAGCCATGCCAGCTGGGTACGTACATGTAACCACATATATGCCTTACCCTCTAAATATTTCAATAAGTATATATCAAAAAAGCAATGCGCTGGGACTTCCCTGGCAGTCCAGTGGTTAAGACTCCATGTTTCCAACGCAGGGGGTACGGGTTCGATCCCCAGTCGGGGAACTAAGGTCCCACATGCCACATGACGTGGCCAAGAAAAAAAAAAAGCAATGCACTTGGGAAAATTACCAAAATATCATTGTCACACCTATAAAAATTAACCGCCGTTCCTCAATATCATCAAATAATCAGTGTTCAGTATCCTGCATCAGTCAGTATTCAAGCTTCTAGTTATCTTATAAATACGATTAAAAGCTTTAAAAAATTTGAGTCCAGGGCTTCCCTGGTGGCGCAGTGGTTGAGAGTCCGCCTGCCGATGCAGGGGACACGGGTTCGTGCCCCGGTCCGGGAGGATCCCACATGCCGCGGAGCGGCTGCGCCCGTGAGCCATGGCCGCTGAGCCTGCACGTCCGGAGCCTGTGCTCTGCAACGGGAGAGGCCACAGCAGTGAGAGGCCCGCGTACTGCAAAAAAAAAAAAAGTTGAGTCTAGACCCAGAAAGTCCCTGCATGGTAGTAGGTTGATGTGTGTCTCCTGAGTCTCTCTTTTTTTTATTAATTAATTTAATTTGTTTATTTTTGGCTGCTTTGGGTCTTCGTTGCTGTACGTGGGCTTTCTCTAGTTGCGGCGAGAGGGGGCTACTCTTCGTTGCAGTGCGCGGGCTTCTCCTCGTGGTGGCTTCTGTTGTTGAGGAGTACAGGCTCGAGGCTTGGGAGCTTCAGTAGTTGTGGCTCACGGGCTCTAGAGCACAGGCTCTAGTTTTGGCGCACAGGTTTAGTTGCTCCGCGGGATGTGGAGTCTTCCTGGACCAGGGCTTGAACCGGTGTCTCCTGCGTTGGTAGGTGGATTCTTAGCCACTGCACCACCAGGGACGTCCCTCTCCTGAGTCTCTTTTTTTTTTTTTTTTGCGGTATGCGGGCCTCTCACTGTTGTGGCCTCTCCCGTTGTGGCGCACAGGCTCCGGACGCGCAGGTTCAGCGGCCATGGCTCACAGGCGCAGCCGCTCCGCGGCATGTGGGATCTTCCCGGACTGGGGCACGAACCCATGTCCCCTGCATCGACAGGCGGACTCTCAACGACTGCGCTACCAGGGAAGCCCCTGAGTCTCTTAATAAAGGTTCCTCTCCATCGTTTTTTCCCTTAAAGACAGCAGGTCCCTTGTCTGTCTCTGTCAAGGGTCTCACGGACTGGGTTTTGTTGATTATATTCCTCAGTATTGTTAACACATGTTGATCATTGTATTTCCTGTAAATTGGCAGTTGGATTCCGGGTGGATTCAGGCAGTGTCTTGCTGTTCCATCAGGAGACACGTGGTGTTTGGGTGTGTCTTCTGTGCCCTTGGGGGCACTGAACATCGTATTGTGTGATGTGTGACGTGTTGTTACCTCACCAAGGATCGCGGGCAGGACCTGCTGTTCTGGTCCCATCACTGCTGCGCTTAGTAGCTGGGATGCTCTGTACAGAGCTATTGCCCTCGTTCATATACTGTGGCCCCATTATGCCTGTGTAGGGAAGGCAGGCCCACCACTTGATTCTTTCCCTTTATGGGTTAGTTTTCACAGTAATAAGTGGGTTCCCTAGTGTCTCCAGTGATGATCAGTGACTTTTACTGCAGTCACTCCATTGTGAGTTTAGGCGAGTTTGGTGTGTCCAGTCAGTGCTCAGATCAGCTCACTTTTGTGTTGGCTCCTGCGTTCTTTGATGTTGACCCGACAAAGTCTTTCACAGCATCTTTGCTCTCAGGGATGACAAAATAGTCCAGGCTCAGCCTGCACTTTCCCTAGCACTTCTCCAAGGGTCCTGGTTCCCTCTAATGGGAATTGGAATGTAAATACCTTCACCTGGGTGCGAGGGGTGCTGACTGCTAAGTGGACAGAATAGAAAGTGATTGTTTTGTTTTTAGTACATCATGAGTGATGCTTCATGGTGGTACTTAAAATTCAAAATCAGGATTATAGGGTATTTGCCTGGCATCTTCAGTCTTATATCTTTTTCTCCTTTCTCAGTCGTGTTGGGGATCCCAGTCCTCAACAACACATGGGCTGGTGGAATTCAAATATCCCTTGTTACTTGGTGTTGCTGCCAGAAATGTTAATGATCATTTAATTTTCTTCTATAAATCACTTGGTTTTTGCATATTCAAAGGATTTTTTTCTTTTCCTTTAAAGTCTAAGAAATTCACCAGAATAAGTCTTGTATGAGGTCTTTTGGGGATGGGAGTTGATATTCTTAGGGATGTGATATATTCTCTCAATAGGTAGTTGACCCCTGAAACATGGTAAGTCAACTGTACTTCAATTAAAAAAAAATAAGATAAAGTCTCAAGGAAAAAAATAAGGAAGAAAACAAATATGTAGTTAAAAACTTTTTTTTATTCTAGGGAATTTTTCTTAAGTATAGTTTTCAATTTTATTTATTTATTTTTTATACAGCAGGTTCTTATTACCTATCTATTTTATACATATTAGTGTATATATATCAATCCCAATCTCCCAATTCATCCCACACCCCCACCCTTGGTGGCCATACGTTTGTTCTCTACATCTGTGTCTCTGTTTCTGCCTTGCAAACCAGTTTATCTGTACCATTTTTCTAGATTCCACATATATGCATTAATATACGATATTTGTTTTTCTCTTTCTGACTTACTTCACTCTGTATGACAGTCTCTAGGTCCATCCACGTCTCTACAAATGACCCAATTTCGTTCCTTTTTATGGCTGAGTAATATTCCATTGTTTATATTTACCACGTCTTCTTTATCCATTCGTCTGTCGATGGGCATTTATGTTGCTTCCATGACCTGGCTATTGTAAATAGTGCTGCCATGAACATTGCAGTGCATGTGTCTTTTTGAATTATGGTTTTCTCTGGGTATATGACCAGTAGTGGGATTGCTGGGTCCTAGGGTAATTCTATTTTTAGTTTTTTAAGGAACCTCCATACTGTTCTCCATAGTGGCTGTATCAATTTACATTCCCACCAACAGCGTAGGAGGGTTCCCTTTTCTCCACACTCTCTCCAGCATTTGTTGTTTGCAGATTTTCTGATGATGCCCATTCTAACCCGTGTGAGGTGATACCTCATTGTAGTTTTGATTTGCATTTCTCTAATAATTAGTGATGTTGAGTAGCTTTTCATGTGCCTCTTGGCCATCTGTATGTCTTCTTTGGAGAAATGTCTATTTAGGTCTTCGGCCCATTTTTTGATTGGATTGTTTGTTTTCCAATATTGAGCTGCATGAGCTGTTTATATATTTTGGAGATTAATCCTTTGTCTGTTGCTTCATTTGCAAATATTTTCTCCCATTCTGAGGGTTGTCTTTCATCTTGTTTGTAGTTTCCTTTGCTGTGCAAAAGCTTTTAAGTTTCATTAGGTCCCATTTGTTTATTTTCGTTTTTATTTCCATTACTCTAGGAGGTGGGTCAAAAAAGATCTTGCTGTGATTTATGGCAAAGAGTGTTCTTCCTATGTTTTCCTCTAAGAGTTTTATAGTGTCTGGTCTTACATTTAAGTCTTTAATCCGTTTTGAGTTTATTTTTGTGTATTGTGTTAGGGAATGTTCTAATTTCATTCTTTTACATGCAGCTGTCCAGTTTTCCCAGCACCACTTATTGAAGAGACTGTCTTTTCTCCATTGTATATCCTTGCCTCCTTTGTCATAGATTAGTTGACCATAGGTGTGTGGGTTTATCTCTGGGCTTTCTATCCTGTTCCATTGATCTATATTTCTGTTTTTGTGCCAGTACCATATTGTCTTGATTACTGTAACTTTGTAGTATAGTCTGCGGTCAGGGAGTCTGATTCCTCCAGCTCTGTTTTTTTCTCTTAAGATTGCTTTGGCTAATTAATTAATTAATTTGGCTGTGTCGGGTCTTAGTTGCAGCATGCGGGACCTTCATTGCAGCATGAGGGCTTCTCCAGTTGTGGTGCATGGGTTCCAGAGCGTGCAGCCTCAGTAGTTGTGGTGTGTGGGCTCCGCAGTTGTGGCACGCAGGCTTACTTGCCCTGAGGCATGTGGGATCTTAGTTCCTCGACCAGGGATTGAACCTGTGTCCCCTGCATTGGAAGGCAGATTCTTAACCACTGGATCACCAGGGAAGTCCCTTAAGTATAGTTTTAATATTTGTTCTTTGCTTTGATTTTTCTTCTGAGGGACTTCTAATATCCATATATTAGATCTTCTTTGCCTTACTTCAGTATTTGTCAGTTTCCCTTGAATCCTTTTTACCTTTCTATTCATTTGTTTCTTGAGAGTTTTGTTGAAGTATAACATATATACCAAAAAATTCATCCATTTAAAGTGTACAGTTTGTGAATTTTAGAAAATTTATGGAGTCATGCCCTTCACCTCAGCCTAGTTTTACAACATCTCTAGATGTTGTAAAGGGATCCAGAAAGATCCCTTGTGCTGTTTGCAGTCAACCCTTGCTTCTACCCCAGAATCCCAGGAAACCACTGAGCTCTGTAGGTTTGTCTTTTCTGAAAATTTTCTGTAAGTGAGAAGATATAATTTGTAGTCTTTTGTGCCCAGCTTTTTATCTAGCAGAATGTCTTTGAGGCTCTTTCATGTTGTATGTGTGTCAGTATTTCATTCCTTTTCGTGGCTGAAGAGTAGTCCTTTGTATGGAGGGACCACATCGTGTTTATCCGTTCCTCAGCTGGTGGACATCTGGATTGCTGCTGCTCTTTGGCTGTTTTGAATAATGCCGCTTGCTGTAAACATTTGCATACACGTCTTTGTTTGGACCCACGTTTTCCTTTCTCTTGCGAAGATCCCTAAGAGTAGAGTTTCTGTGTTGTGTGGTTGGCCCTGGTTTTCCAGATTTCCCAGACCATTTCCCACCCTTCCTGGCAGCGTCGGAGGTTCCTGTGCCTCCACTTCCTCGGCAACACTTGCTGTTGTCAGTTGTCTTCATTACAGCCGTTTATGGTTTCAGTTTGCATTTCCCTAAGGACTCAGGATCTTGACCATCTTTTCATGTGCTTATCAGCTATTTATTTATGTTGTTTGATGAAATGTCTGTTTAAATCTTTTGCCCATTAAAATGAATTGTGTTTGTCTTCTTGTTGAATTTTAAGATTTCTTTATACATTCTGGATGCAAGTCCTTTATGAGATATATGATTTGCAAAGATTTTCTCCCAGTCTGTGTCTTTTAGTTATACTAATGGTGTCTTTTTTTTTAATTAATTTTTATTGGAGTATAGTTGATCTACAGTGTTGTCTAAGGGTGTCTTTTAAAGAGCAAAAGTATTAAATTTTGATGAAATCCAGTTTATACTTACAAACAGAAACTTATCTTCTTTTTGGAGAGTTTCATTCTCTGGAACATCATGTGTGTATTATCCCACTTACTCTTTATTATTTCTGATGTCCAGGGTCTACTTGCTGGAGTCAGTTTTACTAAGGCCTCTGCACGGCTGGGGTGCCTGTCGGGATGGGCGGGTCTGTGCTGTGCATAGCGCCTGGATCCTGACTGCAGTAATGCCTAAAACTTCAGCACACTCAAGAAGCATGGCTTTTGGCTTGAGAGCAGGGTCTTATTCTGTGGTTTGTGGTTCATGGTTCTGGGCACTGTTGGCAGCATCTCCCCAGATGCCACCTGTGCCCTGGCTGGAGCTGTTGCTGGCACTCCCGTCAGAGGACCTAATGGCCCTTACTTTCAGCACTGCCCCTTGCAAGCCGCCTGCTTCTCTGAATGTGGTGAGATGTCACATGCACGACCCCCCCACCACCCAAAGTGTGAAGGCTCCGATAACATTCTCACTTGGCCATTGCAGGTGGAGGACTTAACGAGGTACTTGGATCCCAGTGGGCTCGGCGTGATTAGTTTCGAAGACTTCTACCGAGGGATCACAGCGATCAGAAATGGAGGTCAGTCACCCCACCGTGGGCTTCTGTCGCCTCACCCCTTCCTCAGCCCCCTCCCTCAGCCCCCCGCCCCCCGATTAGTGACCCTCACTCCTCAGGCTCCCTTTGCTGAGCCTTCTCCTCCTTAGAGCCCCTGAAACATCCCAGGTTTCAGAAGGCCCTCTCTCCCACCTCGTTCTTTGCTCCTCACGCACTGTCCTCCAGAATTCACTGACTCAGCTACTTATTTGTAATGTTAGAAGTCTACTGCCCCTTTCCCCAGAAATTTTTTTTTTTTTAATATTTATTTATTTGGTTGCACCGGGTCTTAGTTGCAGCAGCCCGGCTCCTTAGTTGCAGCTCCAGGGCTCCTTTAGTTGTGACTTGCCGGCTTCTTAGTTGCAGCACATGGGCTCCTTGGTTGCGGCTCGGGGGCTCCTTAGTTGTGGCATGCATGTGGGATCTAGTTCCCTGACCAAGGATCGAACCCAGGCCCCCTGCATTGGGAGCATAGAGTCTTATCTGCTGTGCCACCAGGGAAGTCCCCAGAACTGTTTTTTTTTTTATGAAAACTTCCAAACATACAAAAACATTGCAAGACTTACACAATGAACACCCACACTTGTGTTTGCCATCCACAATCTGCAGGGAACATCTTCCTGCGTTTGTGTCATTATATATCATATATCCACCCATACATCTGTCCAACAATCCATCTTTTTTTTTTAAATGGGATGCACTTTAGACAGGTATACTGCCGTACACTCCCCCAAACACCTTGTCCTGTGTATCAGTCATTACTGATTCATTAGAGTTCAGTATTTGTTTGCAGTCTTATTTTGAGTCAAAGTTTACCTTTTGTGAATGCACAAATCTTGTGTGCCCTTCTGTGAATGTTGATGTTCTCCTGCTGGGATGCAGACCCCTGCCCAGAGCCTTACTGTCCCCGGAGACAGCTCCCTGCTGGCCTTCCAGTGATCCCCTCCCTTCTGCCGGCATCTCCTTGGCTGGTTCTGTCAGCATGGATTAGCCTTGCCTCTCGTGGACGTCACATAAATAAACCATTGGCCACACTCCCGTGTTGTGCTCGCCCGCGTGTGATGCTTGCGACTCACCCGTGCTGCCGCGTGTCAGGGCACTCTTCCCGTGTGGAGCTGTGCTCGCCTGCATGCCTATGCAGTTTGTCCACCCCCCAGGTGATGGACAGTAATATGTCTCCAGTTTGGGCCCGCAATGAATGAACCTTCTAGTGACGCTGAGGTCCAAGTCTTTGTGTGGACAGTGTTGTCATGGCTTTGGGGCCTGTGGCCAGGGATGGGATGGCTGGTCGCGTGCTGGCTGTGAGCTTAGTTTCTTACAGAACTGCCAGAGCGAACGTTTCACACTCTCACCGGTTGCCCATATGCTGTCCTTTTAAATAAAATCCCGAAGCTCTGAATAGAGTTTTCCTTCTCATTCCCCATCTGTGGCCACGTGCTGGGGTGAGGGTGGTGGGAGGTCCCAGTCGCAGGCTCGTTCCCTCCTCCTGCTCCTGGCAGAGGAAAAGGAGGACGTGCAGACCTGGGCAGGACCATCAGTTACCTGATGGGGCTGGGTCAAGGGATGCCTTTGGGTCTTATCAACAGTTGTTGGTAGTGTCACCTGTCTTGTCTGTCCCCGCCCCAAAGTTATTGCCTAGCAGTGTCACGTGGGCAAGGTTTCCTAAACCCCAAGTCCCCACTGGCTCTTTCTCCCAGTCAGTCTGCATGCACGCCGTCTGAGGCCCCGCGCAGCCTGGGGACCCCATGTGTGCACGGTACATGCCGAGGCCATGTAGCTGCCCTCAGTGTGGTGGGTGGGCCAGGCTGGAGGACCTCACGGGCCAGCTCCGGGCTGGCAGCCCTCTCTGGGGGCCAGCTGGCGTGACTGGCGTGAGGCTGGTCCAGGTGGGGGGCAGTCCCAAGGCCCGTGTGGTGAGCTGGGTAGTACCACCCAGAGGTCGTACAGGGGGTGGGGTGGGTGAGGTGAACCCTGGGATCCAGGCTGAGAGTCTGCAGGCGGAGGCTTCGTGCCTGTGTCTGGATCTGTGTAACCAGTGGGTTGTAGTCCTTCAGTGATTTTTTGGAGGTTAGGTGTGCGGTTAAAACAAAGTTGTTTAAAACTTCATCCCTTGCACAAAATTTTTTGGTGGCTTCATGAAAATTTTTGCTTCTCCACCTCCAGTGTGTCTTGGTGCTTCCTGGTATGGTGTGCTCACCACCCCACAGCAGACACCCAAGCCAGGCCTTCGGGAAGGTCACCGGGGCCACCGCAGGCACGCCCAGGACGCGGGTGGGGGTGGGGGCTGGCTTGTCCACCCACAGCTTCCTCGGTTAACCTTTGGGAAACCCTAGGTGTAGGCTTTTTTCTCTCAGTTTTAACAAACCAGTGTGATTTTTTTCTTTGACTCATCAATTATTTTAAACAATTTCTAAATGTATTTTAAGATCTTGTCAATAATTTGAACCTAATCATGTGTGTGATAGTCAGAGAATGGGATCTCTGTGCTGTGCCTGGAGTTTGAGGTCTGCCGTGTGACTGGTTTTCACGCGTGTGCCACGTGTGCTTGAGAGCTTCCCGCTGGGTCCGTGGGTGTCCGGACCCAGTGGGGCTGGAGCCGCCGCGTTGGGCTGCCTGGTCTCAGTCCCGGGGGTCAGTAAGGAGGTCACATGTCCCAGAGGAGGTGGCTCCGTGGGTCTTCGTCTTCAGCAGCTTCATTTCACCTTCACCCCATGTGATGGGTTAGCCACAGGTTGGCGGTGATGGGAGCCAGGGCCCCAGGACTGGTGGGTCATTGGAGAAGGCTTCGCAGCTCTGCCCGAGGGCTTGGGGGTGGGAGGGTGGTGGGTGCATAGGGGTCAAGCCCAGGACACCAGCAAGCAGTCACTCATGCCAGGAAAAACAAGACGTGGAGTAAGAGGAAAATGTGCTTCTGGAATACTCTTGGCCAGAGGGGTCAGTGTTTATGTGGTCACAGTAATTAAACAAATTGAATATTCAGGTAAGCAGAGACTAAGCCATTTTGTGGGGAAGAAGGTGCTAAAGTCCCTGAGTGCTCTACTGGGATGTCAGCAGAACATTCTAGAGTTCAAGAACTTATGGGAATTGCTGGGACACTTGGCCTGACATGAGCCAGGCTAGGCATGCTGCTGTCCACCCTCAGCCCATGGCCTTGGGGGGAGTGGTGTGGACCACTCCCTGGGGTGACCACGGAGCAGCTGCTGACCACGGGGCACCTTCCAGCCAGGGCCGAGACTGGGCTTTCTCTGAAGGGTCAAGGGCCCTGGGCGTGGGCAGGAAGGAGCCCAGGACAGTGGCCAGCGAGAGACGGTGCCGGGGCTATCTGTGTGGTTCTGAGGCCCTCTCTGAGCCTCTCTGAGCCCACGTCCCCGATTCTGTTGCTGGGCAGTGGCTGCTCTGTTCTGATAGGCCCACAGGTGACGAGAAACAGAGCAAGCTCAGCTGTAGGAATTCCTGGGGGGTCGTGACCTAGGGGGTCCCAACCCTGGGCCTCAGGAGTTGGAATGTGCTCCCTGGAAAACTCATGACCAGGTGGGCGCGACCCAGTGTGCTGTCAAGAGCTCTCCAGCCACCAGCCCGTCAGGCCCCGGCGTGGGAGCAGAGTGACCCCCATCTGTTGAGCTGGAGGGGTGCCAGCTGCTGTCCCCGAGGCTGTCCCCTGGTTGCACGTGTCTCGAAGTTTCGTGTGCATAGATTTATCAGCCTGGTGAGAGAAGATGGTTGTCTGAGAATGTCTTGTCTCCTGGGTCCTGCTTGTCCCTTGTGGTCAACCTTCCACCTGATGCTGAGATGGGGCTCGCCACACCCCTCCTCCTTCCTTGCCTTGGCCTGGGCCCTTCCCCCTGCAGCTGGGGGGCCCTCTGTCCTCACTTCCTCCTGAACTAGAGCCTCCAGGTCAGGACAACTTTTTTTTTTTTTTTTTTTTTAATGTTTTTGGCTGCGTCGGTTCTTGTGGCACACGGAATCTTTCGTTGTGGTGCGCAGGCTACTCTCCAGTTGTGGCGCATGGGCTTAGTTGCCCCACGGCATGTGGGAATCTTAGTTTCCCAACCAGGGATTGAATCAGCGTCCCCTGCATTGCAAGACTGATTGTTAACCACTGGACCACCAGGGAAGTCCCCAGGTCAGGACAACTTGGTGAAAGTTCCGCCTCTGGGGCCCACACACATCACTGAGTCTCATTATTTGTGCATTCTTTTTTGGTAACATTTCCACTGTAATTAAAAATAAAAACTTCTTAGGCTGTCCCAGAGTTAGCCTGAATGCTCTAGGAAGTGGTGCTTTGATTCTTCAGTGGCACGAATATTCTGGAACAGCAGCGTCCCACGTGGTGGTGTGGGAGGGTGAGGCTCGGTCTCAGCATGATGCCACACTGCAGCTGGTGTCCCCCGCCCCAGTTTAGCCTATGCAGAGCAGACCCCACTCCTGAAGTATGTGCCGGAGGGAGCAGAGAGGGTGGTCGGCCTGTCGCGTCTGTCAGGGTTGGTCAGGGGCCCAGCCTGGCCAGCAGATAGGGTGGGGTCCTCGGGTGGGCAGGCTAAGGGGAGGCTGCTGTGATGAGAGCTTGAATCAGGCAGATGAAGGGGCTGCAGCTGTGGGAGCGGGCAGCTGAGACCTGTCAGGGCCGTCAGCTTTGCCGAGAGGACCATTCCAGGCTCGGGGACACAGCACCGGTGGAGCTGGCTTTCTAGTGGAGGACAGCCCGGACAACCCCGGGAGGTGATGGGACTCAGGGGATGGTGAAGCTGGGGGCACACAGGTCTCCCAGAGGGTGTCTGGGAAGGGGACCTGGGGCCACGCTGCACATTTGGGGCTGCAGGAAGGCTGGGGGGCTGGGCTGGGCAGCTTGGGTGCCTCAGGAGACTCGGCCTCTTCTGGAGTGGGCAGTGCTGGTTGGGACGCCCCTCCCCGCACAGTGGGTGAACTGCTGGGAGGGTCAGGGCTGTGGGCCCTGCTTTTCCTTTTTTTTGTTTTTTGTTTTTGGCCTCGCTGCTTGTGGGATCCCAGTTCCCCAACCAGGGATTGAACCCAGGCCCTGGCAGTCCTAACCTCTGGACTGCCAGGGAAATCCCCCTGCTTCTCCTTTATTTTTTTGGTAATTTGATGTCATCATTCAACTTTTGTTAGGAATGGAGAGTGAAAATAAAATTAGAATAAAAACAAGTCAGAGACGATTTTGAAATTGTTAACTCGTAGCATTTGGGAGAATGGGAGCGTGATCACCTGAACTGCTTTCAGCCAGAGCTCACCTCAACGTCTTCCTGCCGGCACCCCTGCCATGGCCATGGTCGGCCTGTCGCGTCTGTCAGGCTTCCGTTCTGCGTCCAGGAGTGGAGCACTGACTCCGTGTACTGACCCAGTTTTGCAGAGGAGCGCAGGAGTCTGCTGTCCTCGCCACAGGCCTTGTTTCAGGAATAGAATGAAATCAAGCCGGGTTATTACAAATGGGCCATTGCTCTGGCTCATCCCCCACCCCCAGGCTCTGGAAGAACAAGATAAATAAACAGTAAAAACTGATACTTAATTGAGAAAACTGATAGAAGAACCATATTTAGTTCCCATCGAGATTGTAGAAATGCGAGCTGCGTTCACATGTGCCTCCACTGCATGGGGCAGGACCCACCCCTGGAATCTGAGCACATGTCCACCATGGCTAAGATGATTGGCTGCTTTCTGAAAGTTTTGAATTCTCTGTTTCAGTTTTTGGAAGTGCAAGCAAGACTTAACATTTGAAAGTGTAAAGGTAGGCAGAGTCAGCCTAGCGTTTTACAGCTTTCCGCTGGGGTAAGTGGTCCTCTCCCTCCCCTGCCCCAGACGCCAAAGTCTTCCATCCATAGTCACCCTCTCCCTATGGTTCTGCCATAGTTCACCTGCACCAAAGACCAGGCCTCCAATGAGGGGCTGCAGGGCTGTGGGCTGGCATGGTGGGCAGCGAGCACGGGGTCCAGGTCCAGCCTGTCACGCTCTGAGGCTCCTTCACTCCAGCCACCGTCTGAGCTACACTCCCCTAGGGAAAATGGTACAAAGCAACTGCAGCAAAAGTACCTGTGATTCTTAAGACGGAAGCAGCCAAAGGGCTTTTGCAGTCTTGAATTTGGAGCAGCATCTCACAGTTACTGAACGTGTAAATGTTTGAATCTGCTTGATTGTCGAGGGGAAGCATGATTATTCTGTTCAAATTGAGAGCTCTTCAAAAACAGTACATAGCCACGTGTCCTGCCACTGAGGGGTCCGGCAGCGTCCATCCCCCTCCCCAGGCTGTCCTGTGACTCCAAGCCTCAGAGCCCTGTGGGCGTGGTGTCCAGATGCCAGAGAAGAGCGTCCTCTGGCCAAGGAGGCCAGTGCTGACCCTTCAGAGTCCTTTTCCCAGGAGCATCAGGAGGCTTGCTGGTCCACTTGGCCCTCAAAGGCCTCTACTCCATACGAATAAGTGACTGATGTTTTGTTAGGTCACGTGAAACACACTCAACAAGGAACTGATGTGTGTGAGTAGTCACTGCTGTGATCTGTGTTGTGGATTTTCCTCACCACGCAGTCCTCTGTGCTCTGTGGATACCACCTGGGACACCAACTGCCCAGGTGCCTGGGTCACCCTCCCTCCTGTCTGACTTGACTGCAAATCGAGAGTTCCAACTTCCTCCGCAGGTTTGATAATTTGCTAGAATGGCTCATAGAACCCAGGGAAGCGCTTTACTGACTGTTACCAGTTCATTATAAAGGATATTATGAAGGTTACAAATGAACAGCCAGGTGAAGAGGTATATGGGGCAGGGTCTGGCATGGAGAGGTTTCTGTCCCCATGGAGTTTGGGATGTGCCACCCTCCTGGTATCTGAGTGTGTTCCCAACCCGGAAGCTCCCCGAACCCCTTCATTTGGGGTTTGTGTGGAGGCTCCATTACACGGTCAGGACTGTTTAATCCCTGGCTGTTGGAGATCAGCTGCATCTCCAGCCCTTCCCCATCCCGGGAGATCAGAGGTCAGGAGTGGGGCTGAAAGTTCCCTGGCAACCAGCCCCCATCCTCTGAGAGTCACTTCACTGGTGTGAACCCAGGTAAGGCTGAAAGGGGCTTGTTATGAATAAAAGATGCTCATTTCACCCCTTCACTCAGGAAATCCCCGGGGTTTTAGGAGCTCTGTGCCAGGAACCAATGGAGACAAAGACCAAATAAATATTTCTTATGATATCACAGTAATGAAGCAGCTTCAGGAAACATAGGCGTCTTGCATGCTCTTTGGGACGGGCTATGCCCTGACATTGCCTAGAGGCCATGGGAGCAGAGCTTTTTCTGCAGAAGGGCCACTGCTGTGGGCTCGTGTCTGAGAAGTGGGGTCTCTGGTGCTGACGTCAGCGTTATCCAGCATGAAACGATAGCGTTTCCTTCAAACTTATTATTATTATAAAATAAAATGTGTTGTAGAAGGTAAAGTTAAGTAAAAAGGGAGAAAATAAAAGCTGCCATGGGTCCAGCACCTTGGACAGATGTTATCACACTGACACCTCCCCAGACAAGACAGATTCTTTAAAACGTGGAGTCTGGGACTTCCCTGGCAGTCCAGTGATTAGAACTCCACACTTTCACTGCCAACAGCCTGGGTTCAGTCCCCAGTTGGGGAACTAAGATCCCGCAAGACGCGTGGCATGGCCAAAATAAATAGAACGTGGAGTCTGGCCCAAAGCCTTGTTTCCCCGGGGGCTGCACTGCTTGCCTCCTTTCCCCGGGGTTTCTCATGGCCAGTCCAGGTCCCGCTCATGTCCACCACGCACGCACCTTCCCCCTTGACCTCTCTGGGGATACTCTGGGCCACCTGCTGAGCCCGGTCTTCTTTCTCTAGCAGATCCCGACGGCCAGCTCTGCAGTGTCACGCCTGCCCCCGACGAGGAGCCGCCAGCCTGCCCCGAGGAGTTCGATGACTTCGTTACCTTTGAGGCAAGTGGTCTTCCCGGGAGAGCTGAGCGGGCATCTGACAGATACACCCTCTCTTCCTCCTGTACCCTAAATCCTGCTTCACTCATTGGTCCCCACGGCTGTTTTTTTTTTTTTTTTATAGATCTTTACTGGAGTATAATTGCTTCACAATACTGTGTTAGTTTCTGTTATACACCAAAGTGAATCAGCCATATGCATACATATGTCCCCATATCTCCTCCCTCATGAGCCTCCCTCCCACCCCTCCCTATCCCACCCCTCTAGGTCATCGCAAAGCACCGAGCTGATCTCCCTGTGCTATGCTGCTGCTTCCCACTAGCTATCTATTTTACATTTGGTAGTGTATATATGTCGATGCTACTCTCACTTCGCCCCAGCTTCCCCCTCCCACCCCATGTCCTCAAGTCCATTCTCTGTGTCTGCGTCTTTATTCCTGCCCTGCAACTAGGTTCATCAGTACCTTTTTTTTTTTTTTTTTAGATTCCATATATATGCGTTAGCATATGGTATTTGTTTTTCTCTTTCTGACTTAACTTCACTCTGTATGACAGGATCTAGGTCCATCCACCTCACTACAAATAACTCAATTTCATTTCTTTTTATGACTGAGTAATATTCCATTGTATATATGTGCCACATCTTCTTTATCCATTCATCTGTCGATGGACATTTAGGTTGGTTCCATGTCCTGGCTATTGTAAATAACGCTGCAGTGAACATTGTGGTACATGTCTCTTTTTGAATTATGGTTTTCTCAGGTATATGCCCAGTAGTGGGATTGCTGGGTCATATGGTAGCTCTATTTTTAGTTTTTTAAGGAACTTCCATACTGTTTTCCATAGTGGTTGTATCAATTTACATTCAACAGTGCAGGAGGGTTCCCTTTTCAGCACACCCTTTCCAGTATTTATTGTTTGTAGAGTTTTTTGATGCTGGCCATTCTGACCGGTGTGAGGTGATACCTCATTGTAGTTTTGATTTGCATTTCTCTAATAATTAATGATGTTGAGCATCTTTTCATGTGCCTCTTGGTCATCCCCACATTTCTGTGGGGAATGGCATGAAGGGCAGGCAGGCAGGGCTCATTCTGACACTGGTGGGGACACTGTGGTTGGCGGGCGTCTGCTCTCCGTGCTGTGCACCCGGGGCTGGTGGCCTGTTGTCAGCAGAGGGGCAGGCTCTCCTGTGACATTGCTATCCCCTTCTGCCAGACTGCCAAGCAAGGCCAGAGCACGGGCTCCTTTGTGAAATGAAGAGCTTCTGAGAGTCCCTGTGAATGGTAACACCCCACAGGATCCCACTGCCCTCTTCTGTGTCTCTGTAGCTTGTTCCCTGCTCTGAGAAACTGCCCAGGTATTAGTCACCCCTCAGATGACACAGGTTCACTTCCTGACTGTCTCTCACTTCTGCCAGCACAGGCCTCCAAGCCACCTGGGAGCATTCACCCCTCACAGCTTTGTCCTAGAGTCCCACCTGGGCCTGAGCCCCTGAGGGCAGGGACAACCCCACCTTGCGTCCCCCATTCAGCAACAGCTGGTGTGTTCATTCTTTGTGTGACCTGGTGGTGCCAGGCCCAGTCCTGGTACATGGAGGCTAAGTGCCCAGCTGGGACGTGTGCTGGCTGTGAGGCATGGTGTGGCCGGGCAGGGCTGAGGGTGTGCAGGACCCTGACGTGTCAGCTGTCAAGTCAGCTGCCAGACCCCGAGACTGTGGGATGGCGAGGCATGGAAGGCTATGTGTGGAATGACACACCTTGAACTTTCCAGAAGTGCAGCTAGGTCAGGGGAGAGCCTGCTTTTCTTGTTCAGAGTGTCTAGAGAACCCCGTCTCCTCACTTAGTGGTCGGCCAGCAGCAGATCTCTCCTGCCTGTTGACACACCAGCACACACTTTACCATCAATGTCGTCCGTTTTGTTCTTGTCTCGTATTTCCGTGAGGGCGTTATACTGATTCTTTGTATTTGATGTGTATGTGGGTGTCGTGGGTTGAATGGTACTCCCCAGAAGGTACATCGGAACCCGTGAATGTGACCTCATTTGGAGAAAGGGTCTTTGCAGATCTCGTTAAGTTAAGGATCTCAAGATGGGATCATGCTGGGTAGAGTGGGCCCTGAATCCAATGACCAATGTCCTTTGAAGAGAAAGGGAGATGACGCACGGGGGAGAAGGCGGTATGAAGACGTGGGCAGAGCTGGAGGAACATGGCTGCCAGCCGAGACATCCCCTAGCCACCAGGAGCTGGACGAGGCAGGAAAGGTCCTCCTCTGGAGCCTCAGGAAGAATTCAGCCCTGCTGACACCTTGATTTCCAACTTCTGGCCTCCAGGTCTCTGAGAATATATTCCTGTTGTCTTAAGCCACCAGTTTATGGTAGTTAGAAATTGGCAGCCCTGGGACTTCCCTGGTGGTGCAATGGTTAAGAATCCACCTGCCAATGCAGGGGACACAGCTTCGATCCCTGGTCTGGGAAGATCCCACATGCCACGGAGCAACTAAGCCCACGAGCCACAACTACTGAGCCCACGTGCCACAGCTACTAAAGCCTGCGCACTCTAGGGCCTGCGTGCTGCAACTGCTGAAGGCTGAGTGCCCAGAAGCCGTGCTCCACAACAAGAGAAGCCACTGCAATTAGAAGCCAGTGCACCACAACAAATAGTAGCCCCCGCTCGCCGCAGCTAGAGAAAGCCCAAGCACAGCAACGAAGACCCAATGCAGCCAAAAAAAACCCCACCGAAATTTAAATTAAATTAAATTTAAAAAAGAAAAAAGAAATTGGCAGCCCCAGGGAACTAATACAATGAGTTTTGTTACTCAGGATAGTAAAAGGCGTCAACACATTTGATCCAAAAGGGTGAGGCCCGGGCTTCCCTGGTGGCGCAGTGGTTGAGAGTCCGCCTGTCGATGCAGGGGACACGGGTTCGTGCCCCGGTCCGGGGAGATCCCACACGCCGTGGAGCGGCTGGGCCCGTGAGCCATGGCTGCTGAGCCTGCGTGTCCGGAGCCTGTGCTCCGCAATGGGAAAGGCCATAACAGTGAGAGGCCCGCGTACCACAAAAAAAAAACAAAAGAAAAAAAAACCAAAAGGGTGAGGCCCACTGACGCTGGGGCTGCCTCTTGAAGCCTGGGCGGAGCAGGCTTGGGGTGCTGTCCGATCGCTGGCTCCTGTCCTCTGCAGGGCAGACCCCCCTGGCATCCCACAAGTGTGGCCCTCCCACCTTTTTTTTTTTTTTTGTGGTACGTGGGCCTCTCACTGTTGTGGCCTCTCCCGTTGCGGAGCACAGGCTCCAGACGCGCAGGCTCAGCGGCCATGGCTCACGGGCCCAGCCGCTCCACGGCATGTGGGATCTTCCTAGACCGGGGCACGAACCTGTGTCCCCTGCATCAGCAGGCGGACTCTCAACCACTGTGCCACCAGGGAAGCCCGCCCTCCCACCTTTATGGTGCCTCAACTCTCAGGTGTGCCATCCCCCACCTCGCGCTTGTCACCTTGCAAGGACGTGGGTGGGAACCTGACGTTTCAGAGTATGCAGCAGGAATGCTTCTCAGGTTTTTAGATCTTAATTTTTTTTTCAACAAGGAGGGAATATTTCTTTTTAAGTTTTTTGGTTGCTTTAAAAGAATTAACACACTTTACATTTTAGCAGTTTTAGGTTTTCTGCTCCACAGAAAATGGAGTAGACGGTACAGAGAGTTCCCATTACACAGTTTCCCGGCAGTGAACATCTTCCATTTGTTATAAAGGGTGAACCAATGTCGATACATTGTAACTAACTGAAGGCCATGGTTTACATTAGGGTTCACTCTTGGTGGTGTACCGTCTGTGGGTTTTGATAAATTCATGACATGTATCTACCATTGCAGTTTCGCTGCCCTAAAAATCCTCTTTGCCCCCCAAATTCATCACTTCCTCCCACTAGCACCTGGCAACCTCTGATCTTTTACTGTCTCCATCGTTTTGCTTTTTCAGAATGTCGTAGAGCTGGTTAGAATCATACAGTGTTGGGCCTTAAAAGTTCCTCCGTGTGTTTTTATGCTTTTCAAGGTTTTTATTTTATTTATTTATTATAAATGTATTTATTTTTATTTATTATTTTTGGCTGTGTTGGGTCTTCGTTGCTGCGCGCGGGCTTTCTCTAGTTGCAGCGAGCAGGGGCTACTGTTCGTTGTAGTGCACGGGCTTCTCATTGCGATGGCTTCTCTTGTTGTGGAGCATGGGCTCTAGGCACGCGGGCTCAGTAGTTGTGGCACACGGCTTAGTTGCTCCGCGGGCTTAGTTGCTTCCCGGACCAGGGCTTGAACCCGTGTCCCCTGCATTGGCAGGCAGATTCTTAACCACTGTACCACCAGGGAAGCCCCCTTTTCAAGGTTTTTAGTTGTAATTTTGAGGGGAGTGGAATTAGGTGCTTAGAAACTTGTAGAAAGCTGTTTTTTAAAAATGTTTTGAATCATGTAATCCTAATAAGTACCATAACAATATGAGTGAAGATTACGTGTATTATATCCAATACCACATCTGGAGACCCTCTGCTGGCGATCTTCAGAGATAAATAAGCCTTTCGTTGAACATTTTCTGGCTGGGCACACAGCGGTGCTGGTCAGGGTGCACTATGCAGTAGCACTTGGTGGACTGCTGCTCCCGAGTCCTTTCCTGCTGGGGACGCTTTGGGGGACCCGTGACTTCCGGTGTTTGACTGAGCATCCCTTTGGCCCCAGCTTGTAGGAGAGCTCCTAGGAGAAAGTTTTTATTTTTATCATTTTTAAAAAATTTTTTTGGGCTCAACACATGGTTTGTGGGATCTTAGTTCCCTGACTAGGGATTGAACCTGGGCCCTCGGCAGTGAAAGCACGTAGTCCTAACTACTGGACATCCAGGGAATTCCCCAGGAGAAAGTGGTGATTCTGAGAAGGGGGAAGGGCAGGGCGGTGAATGAGGGTTGTCGCTGACGTTCTGGGAATGAGAAGAAGGTTCCGGGTCCGAGAGTCTGAGCGAGGTGGAGGGTGGACTGGCAGAGGACCTGCTGCCCATGGGGACGAGCGCGTGTCAGAACTTCTAGAGGGGCGATGGGAAAGTCGCAGAGAGCAGGCGCCAGCGGAACGATAAGCATGGTCTCTGCTGTGCCTTCTCTGGCCCTCCCTTCTCCTCCAACTCTTGGCCTTAATAAGATGATGGAGAAATAGGTCTTTTGTTCAGACTCTTATCAGAAAGGTTAGAAAATCAAGAACAAAAGCCACTCTGTTTGGAGATCTGACTGTGAAAAACCCAGCAAGCACTTCCTGAACTTTGCCCCCCTTGCCAGCTAGAGCAGCAGGTTTAATGGAGCATATCTGGGAGTGGGTTAAACTCCTTCCGAGACAGTGATGTACCTTCAGGTGGACACACAGGTTTTGCAGAACCTCAGCATGATGAGCAAATAGAAGGCCGCTGGAAGCTGATGACCGGTCGGGACAGAGTCCCCAGCGCTCCAATTCCATGGAAAGGCTGTCTCCACGAGCGCGCCCTTCCTGGAGCTGGTGTGAGGAGCCGGGCCCTGGCCAGGCTGGCATCTAAGGGTAAGAGGAGGCTGGACACCGGCCACGGTCTGCCCGGCAGCTTGTTCCCCTTGGAGGAACCATGACCAGACAGCAAGGGCCCCAGGCAGGCCTGGGCGCCCTCGAGCCCCTCACTGATGGCCGTGAGCGTGGGCTTCCTTGCCCACCCGCTGGCCCAGCGTTTGTTAACCGGTGAGGAAACACAGCCAAGCTTTCTAATGTGCACTTTGATTTCCACATGAGCTTATCCTAACGTGTAATTTGTAATCATTTTTAAGCTGGCGGCATAGACGGTGGGCTGGCAAAGCGAGGTCCTGTCTGGCGGCACATGGGGGCTGCTGGGGTGCCTCTCTGAGCCCTCGGTGTTCCTCCAGTGGACCACGCTCACAGACAGTTTTCTGCCCTCTTAAAAGGCAGGTGTTCGCCCGCCTGCCCTAGAAAACTATCTGGCTTGCTGAAATTTATTCAGGACAGCCTGGACTTCAGGGGGTGAGCAGGTGGGTAGTGTCTGAAACGAGCTGGCCCCGTCCTCCCGGTCCCCTTGGCCCTCCCTGGGCCTTGCCCTGGGGTCCTCTTGGAGCCTCTGGGCCTCCTGCCCCTGGGGCTGCTCTGTGTGCTCCGGGGCCGGGCTTGCTTTAGGAATGAAGATGGAAGGTGAGCATGTCTGCTTGCGAGGTGTGGGCGCAGTCGGGTTTGCATGGCATCTGCTTCGTCTTGCATTGTGAGGAATTACTTCCACCCTGAACCGTCCTCCAGGCCCCAGGGAGGGTTCCGGCTGCAGCCCGGCCTCAGCAGCATGACTGCGGGTGAGGTCAACAGGCCTGAGCTCTGGGCCTCCCCCGGCACCGAGCTGGCCGGCGCTTCTGCGCACCCCGCTGCCTGCGAGGACCTGGGGCCACACTGGCCAGAGGAGCCTCTGCTGGAAGTGGTGGTGGTTGGCTGTCTAAACGCTGACCTCAAGGTTCACGTTCTGTCCCCTACAGGAAGCCATCTCTGAGGCCCCCAGTCCAAGTCCAAGACCCGCCTGCTTCCGGGTCGAGGGCGAACAGAGGGGAGGGGAGGGCTCCGGGCAACTGTCCCTCAGCCCAGGAGCAGCGGGCCCAGCCTCGCACATGGTGGAGCCTGCCTGGCTCGGACAGTGTCCCTACCTGCAGGCTGAGCCCAGAGCCACCTGCTTGGTGGTGAGGAGAAGGAGAGTGGAGGCCTCTTGAAGGGATTTCCTGATTTCAGATTTTGAAATGAACGCTCTTTGTGAATGACTTAGTTGCCTGAGATTCCAAGGAATATCAGGTTTTCCCTTGGAAATAAGGAGCGGCATGGAATGCGTGCAGTAGGTACCTCGGGTGCCTTCCCTGCTTCATCCTGTCCTATGTGCAGGAGACAGAGGTTGCACCACCTATGACACGTGAGCCCCCGGCTTTCAGGCTCTGTTCTCGTACCCGCCTGTGTGATCTCTAAGTCTTGAGTGGTTACGACCTCTTGAGATCAGCATTGCAGCCCCTGATCTACAAATGAGGCAGCACAGCTCGGATGCTCGAGAGCCCGGGCTGGGATCACACGGCTGCTGGACGGCAGACCGAGGATGGGCCCTGGGTCTCCATCGGGCGCAGGTGCGGAGACAGCCGTCAGGGACCCTCTAGCCCGCCCCCCCCATCTTGTGACACCAGAGCCCGAGGACAAAGTGCACCGTCTCCAGTTGCTTCTCTGAATTCTTACTTGTTTGCAAATTGTTAACCTCAGACTCTTTCGAGCATGAAAGGATGGCTACTTCTCCTAACCAATGAAATTGCACTTCAGTTAAAGCTGAGATTGTACATTGAAAATGGCCTGTTTAATGGTTCTTCAGTTTTAAGTTCATTTGGACAATCCACAAATATCTACTGTCTGCTGTACGCCCAGCCCTGTGCTCGGTACTGGGTCCACAAGAGTAAAAAAACAAAGATGTGTTTAGTGGGAAAGTAGACCTTTTTAAAATTAATTAATTAGTTTATTTTTGGCTGTGTTGGGTCTTTGTTGCTGCATGCGGGCTTTCTCTAGTTGCAGAGAGCAGGGGCTATACTCCTCGTTGCAGTGTGCGGGCTTTTCATTGAGGTGGCTTCTCTTTGTTGCAGAGCACAGGAGGGCTCTAGGCGCACGGGCTTCAGTAGTTGTGGCATGTGGCCTCAGTAGCTGTGGCCCATGGGCTCTAGAACGCAGGCTCAGTAGTTGTGGCACATGGGCTTAGCTGCTCTGTGGCATGTGGGATCTTCCCGGACCAGGGATCGAACCTGCGTCCCTTGCATTGGCAGGCGGATTCTTAACCACTGCGCCACCAGGGAAGTCCGGGAAAGTAGACATTTAACCAGAAAACATAATTGGTCAAATAATTGATGAATTCGTATTTTGAGGTTAGACCACGTAATTGAATTTCAAAGCAATAGGTTGCACATACAGAGCAGATATTGATGGGGACTTTTTAAAAGGCATAGTCTTACACTATTGAACATTAGTTCCTGGGGTAGAATTCATTCCAGTGCTGGAAAGCCACAAAACGGGCTGTTCTGGCATGTATCCTGTGATGTTGGGATACTTTGTGTCCATTTTAGGCATATTTCTATAACTAAGTTTAAAAATCCCTCCAGTCATTTTTTTCTGCTCTTGAACATGTGCCTATTTTTCATTTTTGAAAATACTGAAGTGTTTTGTAACCTACTGTTTCTGCTTAGAAGTACAGGAGGAACATCTCCCACGTGCAAGCTCCCCCTCCACGGGGTCCTTTCCCGGGCCCCGGGACTGACTCTTGGCTCTCTCTCCTAGGCCAACGAGGTGACAGACAGCGCATACATGGGCTCCGAGAGCACCTACAGTGAGTGTGAGACCTTCACGGATGAGGACACAGGCACCCTGGTGCCCCCCGAATGCCTGGACGCCACGGAGGAGCCCGGCCACGGCGCCCTGCTGCTGCTCCCGGGCAGGTCTGTTCCTATCTACATGGCCCAGGGCTGATGGCAGATGGGTTCATGGTGGGGTTCATGTCAGGTGATCCAGAGGGGAGTGTGAGCCTGCGGAGGGCTGTGGTCCTGGGAAGAGCCTGCGCCCAGCTGACCGTGCAGCCTCCGTCAGAAGGTGCTCCTCTGTACAGATAGGAATCCTAGGAGAAAACATTTGCTTGGTCTTTTGGATTTTGTCATCACAATTCTTATGACCCAGGGTGAGACACATTTCAAACGTCTTCATCTTTATGGCACCCTGACTCCATGCGTTTGAGGACAGTGAGGGGGAAGGGCCGGATCAGAGAGGCCAGGTGCCAGGTGGCCCATGTGGGCCCAGGTGACGGCTGGCGGTTCTGCCCTGGGCTCCCCGGGAGGCCTTGAAACTGGAATTTTGCTTATTTTATTTCGTTTTGTTTCTTGTTTGGCCCCTGCAGAGCTTGTGTTTTTCCTCCCTAATTGAAGATGGCATGCCTATCCCAAGCGCCAGCCCTCCCGCCGCCCCCCCTCCCAGCTCCTTCCCTGGTACCCTGGCTCCTGGTTTGTTCCTCACTCAAGGGTCATCACACAGTGTGTATCCTTTCTCCACCTGGCTTCTCCCACTTGGTATCGTGGCTGTGAGGTTTATCCGTGTCTGTGTGCACCGTTGTGAGTGGTTTATTCTGGTTATTATTGAGTGTTCCATTAAGAAGCCCACAGCTTCTTAATTTCCTGTCAGTGGGCATTGGGGCATTGGGTTTGCTCACAGTTTGGGTTTCATGAATAAAGCTGCTGCCTGACGTCTTTTGGTGGCCGGGTTTGTTCCTCGGTGGCGTAGGGCGCACCTGGGGCACAGGCTCCTCTGTAGGGGTTACTGCAGGTCAGACACTTACAGGTGGGGTTTGGTAGCTCCCTGCCTGCCAGCCGCCTGCGGGTTCCAGCTGCTCTCCATTCTCGCAGTGCCTGGCATCCTCCGCTTCTTCACGCCTGTTGTCTGAGGGCGCGCAGAGCAGGTGGTCCTCACTTGGGTTTCCCAGGTGCCTGACGGGGGCAGTGCCTTTCTTGCACTGGCTGCCCATGTGGAGACCCTCTCCTGTGCAGTGCCTGTTCCAGGCTTTCGCCCCTTTGTTGATTGCAGGACTCTGAAAGCTCTTCCGTAAAGGCCAGATAGTAAACAGGCTCGTGGCCCGATGGTCCCAGCACTGCTTCTCAGCTCTGCGTTGACTGCCTCTGCAGATACAGGCGGTGGGTGGATCTGGCCTCCCCGGGTCCCGTGGGCCGTCTTTTCCTCTGTCTTCAATTGTGGGAGCTCTTCCTCTGTCTCAGGGGACTCCTTTGTCCCGGGTGTGTTGCAGGCATCTTTTTCCCCCTCTGCAGGTCATCTTCTCACTTCCCTGGGGTGTCTGAGAACAGACGTTTTAAATTCTACTGTAGTCCAGTGTATCTGTTTGTCTTTTGTGGTTGGCACGTCTGTGTTCTGCTTCAGAGGTCTCTGCTTACTCCACATCACTGTGACGTTTACTTCTGCTTTTCTTTAACAGCTTTATTGTTTTGCCTTTGTTTTCAGATCTTTCATCTCCCCGTAAGGGAGTTTTTGTGCATGGTGTGAGGCAGGGGTCATTTTTCCTGTATAGATGTCCATTGGCTCAGGCTCGGTTTTGAAGCTCCCTCCTTCCTCATTGCCCCACAAGGTGGCCGAGTGCATGGGCTGTGCCGGACGCCCTGCTTGGCCCTGTGTGCCCTGTGCAGGCCAGCATCGCTCAGTCCTTCTGCTCCAGGCTTGTCGCCCGCTGGTCCTGCCGTTCGGCCATGTGCACCCTCCAGCCTCGCTCTACAAGGCTGCGTTGGCGCCTTTGGCCTTCACATTTCCATGTGGATTTTATATAGATTCAGCTTGTTAGTCTCTGGAAAAAAGTACCTGCTGGGATTTGGGTTGGGATTTTGCTGGATCTGTAGATTATTTGGGCAGAACCAACATCTTGTCCCTATGGGTCTCCCAGTCTTTGAACATAGTTTATTGCTCCATTTATTGGGGTCTTTCCTTGATTGCTGCGGTGTGGGGTGACCGTCTGGTAGGGAAGGGGGCGTCGTGCGTGTGCGTTTGGCCATTGGGCTCTGTTGGGACTGGAGGAACACCTTCCAGGGCCACCAGGGGCCAAGCCCAGCGTGTGGAGATGGGAGCCCAGAGTGGCTTGCAGTGACCAAGGAGGGAGGTGTGAGGGTAGAATACGTGGGGCTGGAGTTGCCACGTTTGCTGTAGCTTCCTGATCAGTACTTCTTTTTTTTTTTTTTTAAAGAATTTATTTATTTATTTATTGGCTGCATTGGGTCTTCGTTGCTGCGTGCGGGCTTTCTCTAGTTGTGGTGAGCGGAGGCTACTCTTCGTTGCGGTGCGCGGGCTTCTCATCGCGGTGGCTTCTCTTGTCACAGAGCACGGGCCCTAGGCGCACGGGCTTCAGTAGCTGTGGCTCAAAGGCTCTAGAGTGCAGGCTCAGTAGTTGGGGCGCATGGGCTTAGTTGCTCCGTGGCACGTGGGATCTTCCCGGACCAGGGCTTGAACCCATGTCCCCTGCATTGGCAGGCGGATTCTTAACCATTGTGCCACCAGGGAAGCCCCTGATCAGTATTTTTTAAGGTAATAGGTAAGTTCTTTTAAATTTCTTTAAATATTTATTTGGTTGCACTGGATCTTAGTTGTGGCTTGCGGGCTCCTTAGTTGTGGCTCGTGGGGTCCTTAGTTGTGGCATGTGGACTCTTAGTTGTGGCATGCATGTGGGATCTAGTTCCCTGACCAGGGATTGAACCTGGGCCCCCCGTATTGGGAGCGTGGAATCTTAACCACTGCACGACCAGGGAAGTCCCTAAGTTCTTTAAATTCAATTTGGGTCAAGTAATCGAAGTTGAAGTGTCAAATCTGGGAAACCATTATGAGGTCTTAGTTTTTCTCTGGAAGTTTCTAGGCTCTGGGCTGTTTTGCTGCTTAAGCAGTGACTTGCCCTCAGGATTCGTTGAAGTCACGTTGGTGTCAAATGAGAAAATCTTGAATTGCCACGAGGTTGCCGATTATAATCTAAAGTCACCCGTTTTCTGTCGATGCGGTGCGTGACGGCTGCGTGGTCTGCCCCGGGTCCCCAGCACCAAGTGCACATCCCCTCTGACATGAGGACAGGCGCTGGGCTCCTCGCCGCCCACGGGCGTCCACGTCCGGCCCATGGAGGCTGTGCATGCTCCCTCTCACTTCGGGGGCAGCTTCCTCTCCCGGGGTCTGGGCACGTGGATCCACGAAGCAGCTCATCTACAGAAACAGGAAGTAGCTTAGTGTGAAATGGTGTCTGTCGGAAGGAATCATTTCTTCCTGTCTCTGTGTGAGAAGGTGAGGGCTGGTAGCAGGCGGGAGGCAGTCAGACTCGGACACGCTCTTCAGAGAGCAGTCGGACGTCCCGAGACCATTGGGGTCAGGTGCCTCGGGGAGCTTGCGCTGCGTGTCGTGCGACTGTGGGTCTGGGCAGCGGACAGAGACTGGCCCCTCCTGACTACCAGGCCTGCCCCTCTGAGGGGGCAGCTCCTGCGCCTGCTCACAGGATCTCGGGGGGTGGGGGGGTCTGTGGTGAGGTGGTGGCCCGGCCCCGGGGTGGGGAGCACCTGCCGTGTGCCCGGGTTGCAGCAAACACCAGATTCGAAAGCTTATTATGACACAAGGACATAGATAATATAAAGATCTTGTTTTGGAAGTGATGATTTTGGGTATGTTGGGCCAAGTGAAGTACATTGTTAAAGTCAGTTTCACCTGTGCATTTACCTTCCCTAGCGCGGCTGTTAGGACACGAACTCACACGTGTGGTCACTGCACGTTTCTGCTGGAGGCTCAGGTCACGCCCGCGGCTCTGGGGGTGCCCGCAGCCCATGTCGGCAGCTGACACTCGTTTGCCTCTGCAGGTCCCACCTGCACAGCCAGTCGGTCGTCACGGTGATAGGAGGCGAGGAACATTTCGAGGACTATGGTGAGGGCAGTGAGGCGGAGCTGTCCCCAGAGACCCTCTGCAACGGGGAGCACGGCTGCAGAGACCCCATCTTCCTCACCCCCAGGTAAGAGCCCTGCACCAGGGCCCTGTCTCTTCACGTTCTGTTAAGGGGGAGGGTCTCCTTTTGGTTCACAGAGAACTTGTTTTATTCACTGTAATATAATTGAACAATGCCACAGTCAAAACTTTAAGATTTCTATCCGGATAACAGTTGGCTGTGGTTCCTCTCATCGGTTATGGTCCCAGTCACTCCCCGTTTATGCGGCCTCAGCCGAGTCCCAGGGCACAGAGCTGGGGTTGGGAAACTCGGCTTTACGGGTTTCACAGTGCTGTTTGTGGATCACATTGTGGTTTGCATTGAGCTTGAGGGAGGCTGTGTGTGTGAGAGAGAGTGTGTGAGTGTGTGTGTGTGAGAGTGTGAGTGTGTGAGAGAGTGTGTGTGTGTGAGTGTTGAAACCCTGCTCAGCAATCTCAGTCTTACTGTGCAGGTGGACCTCGTCCGTCACTTCCCTTTGTGTTTTTTACTCACTGAAGGCCTGTGGAAGCCCTGCATCATTTTTCCAAAGCCATTGCTTGCACCGTGTCTCTGTGTCACATTATGGTAATTCTAACAATATTTCAGACTCTCAGTATAATTGTTTGTTGTGGGAATCTGTGATCAGCAATCCTTGATGTGACTGTTGCAAAAGGATTACAGGGCTTCCCTGGTGGCACAGTGGTTAAGAATCCACCTGCCAGTGCAGGGGACACGGGTTCAAGCCCTGGTCCGGGAAGATCCCACATGCCGCGAAGCAACTAAGCCCGTGTGCCACAACTACTGAGCCTGCGCTCTAGAGCCCACGAGCCACAACTGCTGAAGCCTGTGTGCCTAGAGCCCGTGCTCTGCAACAAGAGAAGCCACCACAACTAGAGAAAGCCCACGCACAGCAACAAAGACCCAATGCAGCCAAAAATAAATAAATAAATTTAAAAAAAAAATAGAAGGAGCTCCTCTCCCCAACAGGGAGCAGCCTTCTACTTAGGAAAAAAAAAGGATTACAGCTCCCTGAAGGCCTAGATGCTGGTGAGCATTTTTTAGGAATAAAGTATTTTTTAGTTAAGATATGCATGCACATGGGTTTTTTCTTTTCTTTTTCAATTTTTAATATTTTAATTTTTTGGCTGTGCCGTGTGGCTTGCGGGATCTTAGTTCCCTGACCATAGGGCGAACTCGTGTCCCCTGCAGTGGAAGCGCAGAGTCCTAACCACCAGGGAATTCCCTACGTTGTTTTTTTAGATGTGATACTTTTACACACTTATTGGACTACGGTACAGTGTAAACGTCACTTTTACATGCACTGGAAACCAAAAACTTCGCATAACTCACTTTATTGCACCACTCACTTTATTACGACGGGCTGCAGGTGACCCCGCAGTATCTCCAAGGTCTGATTGCACGGTGTTATCATCTGTGGTGTCCTCGGACCTTATTCCTCTTGCTGAAAGTTTGTGCCCTTCGACTGGCCTCTGAGGGAGGTTTAACATCACAAATGGCTCTTCGGATTCATTTTCTTATAATCACCTGACATCCCCAAACTCTCTGGAAAATTCTGGCTTTGAATAAACTCAACTGTGGCATCTAAAGGGCAGGACCTTCGCTCATGGAGCTGGCTCCTGCCCAGCTCTCCTGCCTCTTCGGGCTGCAGGAGGCCCTGGGAGAAAGCACCCACCCTTGTATCCAGGTCAGGGAATGTGCCGGCCCCTCGGGGAGACCCTGGCCTGGTTGGACAGCCTGCACATGTTAGTCACCTCTCCCTTCTGCCCCCAGTTCTGGAAATTCTCCAGCTGTGCCAACAGCAGAGGCCAAGGGCCTGGGCGGGGGCCAAGCCAGCAGGGCTGCCTGACGTGCTCCAAGTGGTGCTGCCCCGAGGGCCAGGCTGTGGCCCCGCGGGGCGTGTGTCTCCCCATTTTGGTGATCTCTCCATTTGTTCCGTGTGTCCATCCCTTATCCCTTGTCCGCAGGGTTACTTCTGCGCTACGATTGATGTCTAACTTTAACTTTTCTGTAGCCTGGGGTCCTAATGCCCACAAGACGTGGCTGCCGTTACCACTGCCCTGAAAGCCCACTGAGATTAGGTCGTGGCGCGGCTGACGGAATTATGAGTTTTTAACGAAAGTCATCCACCCATAGTTCTTGGTTCTGGTGGTTCTTAAGACAGTTACTGACAGGGTTACAGAACAGAAAGTAAGACGCCCCCTGGCCGTGTGCGTTGCTCTCACGCTGATGGGTTTCTGACAAAGGAGGATGCAGTGTGTCCAGTCATTTACTTCTTGGCAAAGCAGGGTTCTTCTTTTACAACGAGCCGCGGGGCTGCGCCTGTGTCTTCTGAGAGCCTGACCAGGAAGGTGCCCCCAGCCGCTGCGCCGGGTGTTGCAGGTCCCGGAGGTGGTGCTGAGGGTGACAGAGGCCTCCGCGGCATCCGCCTGACAGCTCACCCTGTCAAGCCACCCGATCCTTGCTCTCTCCTGAAGCCGCACCTCTCGTCCCTCCAGCGCTGACCCGCTTGCCGCCAAGCTGCACAGCATCCTCACAGATGAGGCTTTTGAGTTTTACTGTAGCCAGTGCCACAAACAAATCAACCGCCTTGAAGATCTTTCTGCTCGCCTGAACGATCTTGAAAAGAATAGGTAACCTATGCGGTGCCTGGCCTGCTCTCTGTCCCGGGGGAGGCAGACTCCGCCTGCCCGCAGCCGCCCCCACTGCCCTGGCCCAGGTGCCACTCCCTATGCCTGGCCCACTCCGGGGGCTTCCTCCAGAGGCCAGGCAGACGTGCGGACAGCGGACTCTTCGGCCCCTGCCCTGCATGTGCTGTTCCTGGTCTGGTGCCCTGTGTGCATGCCACGGTCCAGTCCCCTGCCTCTGCCCTGCCTGAAGACAGCCAGCATGTGGGAGAAAGTCTGCTTTTAGAAAGATGTGCTTTCTCCGTTTTACTGAAAGATGTTTGAAGTTGAGAGTCACAAGAAGTAGCACTGGGAAATCTAAAGTGAGAGTAGGTCTTCAGTGCAGACTTGTGAGCAGCTTTCAGGGGCGTCAGTTTGAATTGGGGTGAGCCCTGCCCTGAGCTGGTCTCTGGGAGGCTGTGCAGCCTCCGTCAGCGGCAGGGTCACTGGCTGCTCTGTCCCCGGAACGGGCCGCTGGGCCCAGCATGCCTGCTGCTCTTCGCCTCTCCCTCTCCTCATCTCCTGGTTCCCTCTCCGCCCCCTGTACCCACCCCTAGTCAGAGTCCCAGGAGGAGGCACCTGGCTCCTCACAGCCTCACAGGCTCCAGATGCAGGAAACATTTTGGGTGTTTTGCACATGCTGACGTGTCCGTTAGGCAGATTGCTGATTAGCTTGTTGTGTGGAGGAGAGATGGGCCCTCGTGCGGCGCACCCCACAGCCCCAGCCCAGCGGAGGGAGTGAGGGACTGCCAGGCGCTCCCGTGCGGGCAGCAAGGAAGGGGTGGGACGTGCCGACCAGTGCTGTGGGCTCCCATGCAACTTCCTGGAGGCAGGGGCCTTGGACTGGTGGGAGTTGCATGGAAGGTGAACCATCCTAATGGTTTTGGCACGTACGCTTCCTCCTGGGCCTGCCGTCTGCCCTTGGGGCTTGGCCTCGGCCGCTCAGTCTGCCTGGTGGGCCCTGCAACCGGCAGCCAATAGTGTCCTGGTGCTGGTTCAGCCCTTCCTCCTGCACTTGTGTAGCTCAGAGCTTGGGCCGGGGTCCAGCCAGCACCTGGTCAGGTGAGGGATAGGGCCGATCGGCAGCTTCAGAGGGGAGCTGGGGGTGCCAGCAGTGCTGAGGAGAACTGGAGGTGCTCTTTGAGGAGCTTCTAGGGAGACCAGGGATTCCAGAGACCCGCCAGCCTCCCTTTACCCCTCGTGTTCAGCCCAGTGCTCAGCGCTCCAGGATGGCCGCTCAGCCTGGCGGGGATGGTCTTTTGTCCTTCCCGAGCAGGGACCTGCCTTCCCCGTATCTCAGCTCTCACCCTCCGAAGGTACTTGATGTGGAAGTGATCTTTTCCCACGTTGAGGACCTGCCCCAGGGTGGCCACAGTCGCCTCTGCTAGGCTTTGTGGGGCAGAGAACAGACTGGGACGTGGCCGAGTCCAGCCAGCAAGTCCAGGGGGTCTCACATCCAGTTTCAGCCACCTGTTCCCTAAGACAGGCACTAACAAGGGGGTTAATATGCCATCAGAACCCTCGTTATAATCAGTCAGGAACTTTCCCCTACACACTCACTTAAGGAGATGTGAATCTTACCCATTGGTTTCCATGGAATTGCCTCAAAATAAACGTATTTGGTCATGCTTTGTGGTTGGTGAAAGGTGATTTAGTCCAAACCATATTCAGACAGCAGCTTTGACGTCTGATATAATTTCTACCCATTGAACCTCAGAACATACATATTTTCCACATACCTGGGAGCCTCTGTAAAACGGTTCATTTTGTAGAAACTGAGAAGTCTGCTTTACCCAGAGGTGCAAGTGATGCCAGCCCCTGAAGGGGGACAGTACATTGGACAGTGGTCTGTCCATTCCTGTTGCTTCAGGATGAAATTAGACTTGTGTTAAAATGTACAGCATCAGTCAGGGCCCAGTCAGAAGAGGGGACCACACAGTAACTTGAATAGGAAAGTTTAATAGAGAGTGACCATTGTAACTGGGGATTGGAGTAACGTGGCATTGGCTGGGAGGAGGGCTCAGGAGGAGACGGGGCAGCAGCTGTGAGGGAGGAGCAGCGGCTCACGCCACCGGCTGCAGAGGGCGTAGCCTCACCTTCTAAAACTTGCAGAAGTCTGCCCTCTGGCTGCCAGGAAAGCTGTTTGCTGGGAGGGGTCTCACCAGAGGGACTTCCACCACGGAACTGCCTGGGAGGTGTCAGGTGCAGCCGCCCAGGTGGGATTCGGGAGTGTGGGGATCAGGGCCCAAGTTCAAACCCTGGTGCTGCCCAGGCAGCAGGGGCACCTGGAAGCAGGCCCTTTCCTGGGTCCCTGTCGAGCACCCTCTGCCGACGCAGCATCACAGGGGCCAGGAGCTGGTAGGCAGGACGAGCCCAGAGCGGAGAGGCAGTGCATTGGTAATGGGTACAGTTGCTGGTGATGGGAACAGCGTGTCTCCCCAGACAGGGTTTCTTGCCCCAGCCTGAGGGGGTCACAGTAACTGATGGGTGTGTGTCTGTCTGGCCATGACGCTATTCTTGTTCTCATAGGTTGAAGCTAATAGCTTAGCAGTTAAATTGGGAAGCAAACGAGGGGTACGGTAAGCTTGGCCCTTTTGCCACTGCAGGTGATCACGTCAGGCAGGCGACATGGGGCTGACTTTCCTGTCCTGAAACGGCGGCAGGAAAGCTTTGCAAGTCTCTGCGCAGCTGGGCTGGTAGAGGTTGAAATGTCAGTGCCAGAGTTAAAACCGACAACAGAGCTTTCCTGTACACACAGGCCCGTGTCACACCTTGTGTGGAGCCTCTGACGGCCGAGCCTTTGGAGGGCAGTGTGGCTCCAAAATCACTTGGGACGTGCTGTTGGCCGATGGCTCGAACCCAGCATGGCCACCTGTGGGTCCAGGCGCTGGGGCCAGCCCCTGAACCGAGGCCCGGTTGTGACACCATCTGAAACTTCCTTGAGGGCTGGGACTAGGTGACAGGCCCCTGAGATTGTCCCCGTGCCCCTGAATGTTTTGCTGAGCGAGCCTTTCCGTGCATGGAGCTGGCCTCGGGAGCGGGTGCTGCATGCCTGCGGACGCGCCCCCGCCCCATATCTCTTTCGCCTGAGTTTCCTGCTTCCTCTCCATCCTCCCTGTCTGTTCTCTGACACCGTTTTCCTGTTTGTTTTGATTTCTGCAGTCCATCGAAGCGGCTCTCCAGCAAGAAGGTGGCAAGGTAGGAACCCTGGGTGCCCACTGAGGTGCTCTTCTGAAATGTGTCACTGGTCACAGTGCTTTAAAAACTTGTTTAGAAGATACTATTTTCAAGGTATTTTTTTAAAAACTTCTGAAAGTACTTCTCATGGTTTGGGATTGAAAATAGTTTGAGGGGACGGGTTGTAAAAAGAATTTCCAAAGCAGTAGATTTGGACCTGTGTTTGTGGCTGGGGGTCCGTGGTGGAAACTTTTGTCCTTCCTCCTGTTCAGTTGAGTCTTTCCCATGTGAGGGCTGTAGGCTAACCTGGTGGGGAGGGTCAGCGGGGCCCTGATGCCACAGCCCAGGTCTGGGTCCACCTCCTTCAAGGGCTGTGTCCTTTCCACCCCTGCTGGCTCCCCAAGGTGAGGAGGAGGTGGGGGAGCTCCTAAAGAACAAGCGTTGGTGACCACTTCTTCATTTTTCAATTTTGGGAGCTGCCCACTGGCTTCCTGCAGTGAGAGGTAACAGCACATGCGTTCACCCCTCCTGCCAGGCCTGCTCTAGGCTTGTAAGATGCCAGCATTCTTCACAGGAAGCCATGTGATGTGTTACTGGATTTCCTTTCTAAGATGAGTTGTTGCTTCTCCTGGAAGCAGTGATTGCCTTTATGTTTTTATTTGCGTCGTCTTCTGCCTCCACTGCCTGGCCCTGCTGCTGCCTGGATGGTTACCCCAGAGCCCTAACCCTCTCCGCCTATGCTGTGTGGGCTGCACGGCTGCAGCCCCGCATGTCTCCCTGATGCCGGGTCCTGGTGTCTGTTTCAGGTGTTGGATCATCTCGCCCCCTGAGCCCCTTCTTCCTTTTTTTAATCTCCATTTTCTATCTAGCACGTCTTCTGGTAGCTTCTTGAGAAAAGACGTGCCCAGGAAATAAATTTTCGAGCCCTTGTTGGACATTTTACTCCTGTGGTTTGGCTTGGGGTGGAATTCTAGATCAGAAGTGGTTTCCGTTTAGCCATTTTGTAGGCGTTGCTCATTATCCTCTAGTCCTGGTGCTGCTGCAGGACAGTCTAGTGCTTGCTGGTTTTTCTTTGTGACTGCTTTTCCCTTCTGGAAGCTTTTAAAGGTGTTCTCCCTGTCCCTGAAGCTCAGACATTTCAGGACGAATCTTGTGCGTCCTTTCCACCGTTAATTACGCTGGGTGGAGTGAGAGGCGTGGTTCCAGTCTGGAAGTGCCTGCCCTGAGCTCTGCGGGCATCTCTGGAGCGCGATCCAATCCGCAGAGCCCTCCACCCCACCTCCTGGTCCTGGAGCTCCTACCCCCGGAGCCCCTGCCCCCAGAGCCCCTGCCCCCGGAGCCCCTGAAGGCGGCCTCTCTGCTCTGGCTCCCCCACCCTTCTCTGAGCTCTGTCTCTCTTGCTAGAGGTCTCACTCTGAGTGGGGTCCTGCCTGGCTGCCGACCTTCAGGTAGTTCATAGGCTGTGGTGCAGCCCGTTTGGAGGCCTACAGTCCTGAGTTGGGTGCCTGGTGGGGGCCGCCCCTCCCCCATCTGAGCTCCTCCCTTGCTGCCCCTCAGGTGCCAGCCGCCTGGGCTCTCCTCCAGCGTCCAGCGCCCTGGACATCTCATCTCTGGCCCTGTCTACCCTTCTGCTTCTGTCCCTGAGGATGTAAAACACTTGTTTTTCTTTTCCTATCATGTTAAGGGCTGAGGGTCCAGGGGAAGCAGAGGTGAATCCAAAGGCCCACCCTCCTCACTTGCTCTCTCCATCACCTGGGTCTTGGGAGCGTCCTAGTAATCCCAGACCATGCTTTGATCATAGTTTCAGCATTCCCTTCTCGCTCCACCTTTTACCCAAACAGCCTGCAGCTGGTGAGACTAAGGAAGCTGACTTGCCCTCCCAGCTCCCACACCAGGCACGTGGATGGACCTGGAGCCACCAGGGCCCGGCTCCTCGGCTTTTGGCCTCTGTGGCTGCTGCTCTGAGAATTCATCTTCCTTTGCAGATACCCTTTGGTATAAAAAAGGCCAGCCTGCAGGTGTTTGTTGTTTACAAACAGGCGTCGTCTGCAGTCGGTGCACACACACACACACACACACACACACGTGCACTTTGAATCTGCTGCTCTTCTGCCCTTAGAACTGCCACCAGCCTTCCAAGGAAACTCAAAATGCTTGCTGTCATTTCACTCTTGTGGCATCGTTTCAGCCCAGGCCTCTGACCTGGCTGTGTGCTCGCCTGGGTGCAGATGGCTCTGGGATCGGTGTGCCTGGGGACCTCACAGGGCGACAGCAGGTCTGGGGTCGGGTGACATTTAGGGTGCAGTCCCGTCCACCGGCCAGGCTTGACCTGACTCCCTTTGGGGTGGATCAGGCATCCCCCCCCTTCCCCTGGTAGGTCTCCTGAGCCAGGATGGGCTTAAATAAACAAGCTCCCCACCCACCATGGGAGGAACTTTGGCTTTACCCTAAGGTGGCTACATGCTGTGGCCACACACCCTAACCCCAGATTCAGCCCTTGGAAAATGCCTGAACCCCTGGTCTGAGATCAGGATCGGGTGTCAGCCCCCAGGCTTTGGACCCTCCTCAGGGTGGTCTCTGGGTCTGGGGTGGGCAGCTTCCTGCCCCAGGAGTGGCGTCAGGAGCTCATGTTTAGGTCAAGGTCATGGATGTTAAGAGGAGTGATTAGATGGCAACTTGATGGCCTGTCCTCCCCTGGCCCTTGGGATTCAGCGCCCTCGGGGAATTGAGTGAAATCCACAGAAATGCCCGGATACGTACCCCCCAGGGCACAGTTGGGGATTGTGGTCTACAGGGATAAAGATGCCCTTCCTTTTTGTTCCCCTGAGAATGTTTCTGGAAAAGAAATGTAAGGAATGCGCAAGCTCAGTCAGTGCTGAAAAGGAAATAGAACTTCATATGTTTGGTAAAGAGACTGTACTTTTTTTTTTTTTTTTTTTTTGGCCATGTGGCACAGCATGCGGGATCTTATTTCCCCAACCTGGGAACGAACCCGGGCCTGCTGCAATGGAAGCACAGAGTCCTAACCACTGGACCACCAGGGAAGTCCTGAGAGTGTACTTTTTAACAGTGTTTTATTGAACTGGCTCTGTGCTGTGTCCTTAGTTATGTGACAGCCTGCAGATCCCCATTCTGTAGCATAGGGAGGGTGCCTAGCTTCCTCAGGGTCACACAGTGCTGAGGCTCCTCCCGCATGTGTCAGAGCCAAGGGCTTGTGCCCTTTTCACGGTCGGCCCCCAGAGGCCCCGAGTGTGTCTTGCCATGGCTGCCCCAGGAGGTGTGCCTGGAAGTCAGAGATGGAGAGGACGTGGAAGTCACGGTGTGCCCACAGGTCATGACCTTGAATTAATGTTTCACGGCTCGGGGAAGATGAGATTATTTCATATCACTGAGAGGAGTGACGTCCTGTTTTATTGCCCAAGTTCAAAGTATCTTGGCCCAGTAGCTGGTAGGGAAGAAGGCCGGGCCCGTTGGGCTCCACAGACTATGGCCTGTTCACCCAGCCCTCGGTAGTGGTGTCCTGCCCGGAGTCCCCTTCGGTGGAGACCTGGCCGCCTACTGCTGGGTTCTGCTTTCCAGACCAGCCTGGGGGTGTTCATGTGTACAGGCCTGGCCGCGAGGTTGTCCCTCTTCTTTGCTCTCCTTGCTCTGCTGAAGGACCTTCTCTGGACAGGGCTGTCGTTTATTCTCCCCAGGCACCTGCATCAGTCAGGGGCCCTGACCATGGAGGCCCTGCAGGACCCTCCCCCAGACCCTGTGGAGGGCATGGAAGAGGACATTGCTGACAAGGTAGGCCCTGGATGGATGGCAGGGCCGGAGGGCCACGTGTGGACAACTCAGTGGCCTCAGGCGCAGGCCCCCAGTGGGTGTGTTGAGTGAGGTGCGCAGAGGGCACAGTGGGAGGTGGTGATGGCGCCGGCAGGGCTGCGCCGTCCACCAGCCCTGATGATCTCTGGCGGGTTTCCTCGGGTTGGCAGCTGCGGGGTGAACAGGAGAGGTGTCACGTTGTCCACGGAGAGGTGCCGGCCAGGGAGGCGGGAGGGCCCGCAGCCTGCAGTGATCCTAGAGCCAGGACGGTGGAATCGGCCACTCCTGAGAGGTTGCTGGGGCAGGGCAGCCTCCCTGTGGCCAAGGCCCTGGGGCTCCAGGACCAGCTCCAGGAAGTGCAGGGGCAGGGTGGCCACAGACACCCCCCCCACCTTCTCTCCCACCTCCTTCTGTCCCCCTCGCCCACCTCACCCTGCCCCCCGCCTCCTGGACCTCTTCAGCACCTCCAGCATCTCAGCTCTGCAGAGCCCTCCCTAGCTCTCCGGTCTGGCCGTCATGCCTCCCACCACCGCCTGGTGAGCGTGTCTGGCTCCAAACCCCGGGCCTTTCTGTCACTCGAGTCCCCAGTGTGAGCCGCCTCTGTGGGCTGTGTCTGGCGGAGCAGTGGCCCTGCCTGCGGCCCCTCAGCTCCTTTGCCTTTGAGGGTCGAGGGCACCACGTGCTCCCCCGTCCTCACTGGTGCCCATAGGGCTGCGCTGCCTCGTTCACAGGGCGTCTCCAGCCTGGTGGGCATGGCCTCCAGGACAGTCTGCGTGGGGCACACACTCTCCCACCCCCTTGATTCTCAAGCCACCATCTTGCTCCCCAGGTTGTCTTCCTGGAGAAGCGAGTGTCGGAGCTGGAAAAGGACACAGCTGCCAACGGGGAGCAGCACAGCCGGCTGAGGCAGGAGAACCTCCAGCTGGTGCACAGGTGAGCGCAGGCCTCTTAGTGCCTGTGGGATGTGATCCGCCCCCTGGTCGTTCTCCTCCCTTCAGGTTCTCTGAGCACCACCCTCCATTCAGCTGCTGGATGGTGTGGGGTGAGCAAGGCTCCTGCTGAGGGCTCTCCCCAGAGGAAAGGGCGAGGGAGGGACCTCTCAGGAGAAGCCGGGGCCAACACCCGGCCTGCAGACTGCCCGGCTGGGATTCCCGTCTGGGGGTGTCTGGCGTGTGCCCCGCTTCCAAGACCTGTCCTGACCAAAGGTGCGCCCCCCACCCCACGCAGGCTTGCTTCATCTCCGCATCTCCTGGACAAGGAAACCAAGGCAGCAAGTCGGGGCTCTGGGGTGGGGCCAGTGCCTCCAGAGCTCCCTGTGCTCGGGTACTTGACCCACCCTTGAAGCATGGGGTCCTCATGGGGCGTAGCAGTGCGACCGAGCCCCACGTGGGAGCCGCGAGCTCTGAGTTAGAAATAACAGCCGTGTGGAAGTCGGTGTAAGGAGGGAGCAGGTGCTTCCCCATCTCCTGTTTTGCAGACTTTTCACAGCACGTGGTGTGGTTTTCGGTGTTGGGAAGCTGGTCACGCTGTGTACCTCACCCCAGTTTGCAGCACTTCTCCTGCAGAGGACAAGGGACTTGGCCTGTGTGCAGCCAGAGCCTTGGGGTCACAGACCCCTTTCAAGAGGTCCAGAGGCTGGGAGCACGGCATGTGTTCTGGGCGAAGCCTGGCCCTGCCGAACCCTCTGCAGCCCCAGGCTCTTCACCCTCCGAGCACTTGTACCAGCGCTGGACACGGGCCCCGAGGCTCTGGGGGACGCTGGCCTCCTGTTGTGGCTTCTCCTGGGCGAGATGGGCCTTCATGACCTGTCCTCCTGCTCTTGGAGGCTGGGAACCGGGATGTGCCATGCTGTCCTGGGCGCCTCGCCCACTGCTATAACAGAGCAGCAGAAGCACGTTCTCCTGTGTGGTCGAGACCCTGGCTCGGGGGCCACCTGCTTTCCTGCCCTGCTTTCCTGCTGCAGAGCCAGAGGTGGGGTCGGCCCTGCTTATGCGAGGGCTGGGGCTCCAGTGCTGCGTCTGCAGGACGTTCCTTACTCCCTCCCTGTCCTTGTCCAGGGAGATCTGGATGGGCCACCAGACTCCTTTCTCCAGCTGACTGGAGGTTCATCTCATCCAATGGGCACTTATCAGTTATCCACGTTTGTGGTGGAAAGTCCACACTCTGTGCCCTGCCCGGCCACCCAGCCCCAGGGCCTGTCATATCCACTTCCTGGGGCCGTTTCTGCCAGTGTTTGCCTAAGTTCCCCTCAAGCACACACTCCTGCCGCTGCTGCTTGGCGTTTCCCAGCCGCACTGACCCGCCGCACTGCTCTCCTTTCCTTCCATCCTAGGAGTTCCACCTGCTTTCTCCACATCTGGTTTCTTATTCTCCAGATCCTGCATTTCTTCTTTGCTTACTCGCTTTCTGAGCAGATGCCTTACTCGCAGCATAGGAGCCAGGCTTCCTAAGGCCTCACGTGTCTGAAAACGGGGTTGTGTCGTGTCCCCCCTCCACCCCCACCATCGATAGTGTGGCTGAGTCTGGGATCCCGCTGGGAGCTGGGTCCCTGGAAGCCGGCTCCGCTGCCGTCTGTCCCGTCTGTGACCAAGGCCCTGGCACCGCTGGGCTCACTGCTCTGTGGGGTCCTATTCTCTCCCAACGCTGTGAGGGTCTCTTGTTGTTTCCTGTGCTGAGGGCACGTGGTTTCCAGCCTTTAAATCTGGAAAACGTGTCTCTCAGAGTTTCTTCCATTTTCTTATCTGTCTGAACCTCTGTTAATCAGATATCAGACCTTATGGACCTTCCTTCTCATTTTCTTTACTTCCTTATTCTCTAACTTTCTCATTATTTTTTTTTTCTGTGTAATAATCTTTGGTTTTCTCCTTCAGTTATTCTATTGAATTTAAAATTTTGTCGTGTCGTAGTTTTAATGGTTAAGAGTTACTTCTGTTACCCATTCCTTCTGCGACAGCTGCTCCTGTTTCGTGGACGTGGTGTCTCAGGCCTCTGAGGGTGATAGTTACAGGGCTTCTGTGGTGTTTCCCACATGATGTGTGTCTCCTTCAGGTCGTTTTTTCTGTTTGCTTTGGCCACTTTGTATTAAGAGCTTTCCTGTGATGTCTGGTGGTCTTTGGCTGTCTGTTCACTCTTGGGTGCGAAGCACCAAAAAGCAGATGAGAAACCCTGTGTGGACGGGCAGCTTGGAGGCATGGGCTCCGGCCGTCCACAGGCAGGGCCCAGAGCCCTTCTCTGTGGTTTGGTCCGTTCCTGTCTCCTGCACTTGGGAGTGGTGGTCTGGGAAGAGGCCAGGGTCAGGGTCCCCATGTGTACCTTCCTTCTGTCCCCATGTTCTTGCTATACCTGCCTTCGAGTCTGCCACGGCTGACCTGGGTGGGGTGGATCTGTACACCATGTCTCCAGCCTGGTATCAGTATCAGTGCAAGGTGCCCTGGGGCCAGGCACCTGGTGGGCTTGTGCCCAGGAGGGTCTCCTGCCCACACCCAGCGAGCAGGAGGCAACTGTGGGTGCAGGCCAGGATGGGGGTAATTCCCCCTGGGAATGATGGGGACTGTCCTTGCCGTCAGGACTGTGCCGTGGTCTGAAGGCCAGTCAACCTCTGTGAGGTGAAGGGTGTTTGGGGGGATACATGTCCTGCTTCAGAACTGCCCTTGACTAGAGCTGTGGGCCATTGGGGGACGTCTCAGTGCCTTCCTGTCCCCCCTCTGGGCAGGGCCGCTCTCTCCAGCTCTGGGCTCAGCATCTCAGGACGGTTTCTCCCCTCCCCCTCTGCCTTGCAGAGCCAATGCCCTGGAGGAGCAGCTCAAGGAGCAGGAGCTGAGAGCCTGCGAGATGGTCCTGGAGGAGACACGCAAGCAGAAGGAGCTCCTGTGCAAGATGGAGCGAGAGAAGAGCATCGAGATCGAGAACCTGCAGGCCAGGTGGGGGAGAGGGGGGACGGGGGACCCGCGGGCCAGGTTGGGGAGAGGGGGACGGGGGACCAGCAGGTCAGGTGGGGGAGAGGGGGATGGGGGACCCGCAGGTCAGGTGGGGGAGAGGGCTGATGAGAAATGCAGCTGGGCTCTCACCACAACAGCTGGCCACCCCAGGAGGGCACGATACCTAGGAACAAATTTGATTTTACGAACAGTGGAAAAACCTTTATGAAGAAAACTAAAAAACTCTACTGAAGGCCACAAAGTATTTGAAGGCAAAGACTGACACTACCTGGATGTCACTTTCTCTAATCTTTCTCCAGTGGATGCTGCACCATTCAAAATCAAAGTCAAACTCTTTTTTAAGGCAACTTGAGAAAATTATCCCTATGCTCCCCTGAAGGCATAAGCCTTAGATAAGTCAGGAAAAGGGGAGCATACTCTGTGCAGACACCCCACAAAGGCACAGGAGTGGACCAGGAACTCAGGCTGGGGGCGTCCACTCACGGTGACACGTGGATCTCAAACGTTGTTTGTCAAAGAAAACCAGCAGAGAACCTAGATGTCCACAAGTTAACAGTCACCTGGAGGTTCCTGCTCATCCTCCCTCTGCAGAGCTCGCTCCTGGGTGGGTAGTGACGGGGAGGCGGGTATTTCACAGTCTTCTTAACTGAATGGGCACCACTCTCAGCCTTCATCGTGCAGCCATTTTACCCTCGTGAATGACAACTCTAGGCTCTTTAGCATGTGTTTACCTCCAGCTCTTAAAGCTGGAAAATACATTTTGACACATTTTCAACAGTGGGAGGTGGCAGGAGGGACTGCACACAGAGCTGTGCTGGGGTCTTCCTGGACGGGAGGCCTCCCCGGGGGCTGGCCTGTGGTGTCACCTCCCGGGAAAGCCTTCTTCCTGGGCCTCGGCACAGTGCCATCCAGTGGACCTGCAGGCCACAGCCTCTCCGTGGGGCCCTGTCCACCGGGCTATGGGTGCCTAGAGGCGGGCCGTCCTGCCTCCCGTGTCTGCCAGCACCAGAGCCTGCACGGCAGGGGGCATCCTGCTGGCTGAGTGGGACATCCTGCTGGCCGAGTGGGACAGCAGCTGCAGGAGCCCGAGGTGGACAGGGCCTCATGAGGCCCTCACAGAGCAAGATGGGACTCGGGGTCACCGCTGCCTGCTCTTTGCACCTCAGTTAGCAGCTCCATGTGCCTGGACCCTGGTGGCCTCCCTCAGCTCCCTGGGGTTCTTGCGGGGGTGAGGACAGCGGGGCCATGGAAGGAACTGGGGATTCTTGGAGAAGGGCTGGGTCTATGGCTGGGACAGAGGAAAACCGGCAGAGCCTGGGGTGCCAGGAAGCAGGGAGGTGCTTGAACAGAAGCACACGCAGACGACGGTATGTCATGGCTCCCAGCGGGCATAGCTGGGGCACAGTAGGAACTGCCATCCAGAGTGTAACCCAACGTGGACTCCTGCAAAGGAGACCAAATAACACACAGACATGTCCGCTCGGGGGTCCCTGGAGCGTGGACTGGACCCCATGACTGGCCTCCAGACAACAGAGAAGGAACGGGAAAAGGAGAACTTGACAGAGGAGACACCTGGCAGACACACCCCAACCAGGCGATCCAGGTCAACGTCACCCATGATGCGAAGGGCACCTCTCCTCTGTGGGATTCTCCCCAAACCCACAACCTGTCCAGTCACGAGAAGACACCAGACAAACCCAGTCTGAGGGACATTTTACCAAATACAGGACCAGACCTGCTCAGAACTGTCAAGGTCATGAAGAGCCCGGGAAGTCCAGAGATTGCTGCAGACCAGAGGGGACAGAGGAGCCATGACGGCTAATGCGGTGCGGGGACACCAGACGGGAAGGAGCGCTGGTGGGAAAGCTGTGTTGAGTCCATGGGTTGGTCATTTGCATTTCCAGCGTGGGTGTGATGAACGCCACGATGGTGAGCAGATGCCTGGAGAAGCCGAAAGGGGCTCAGGGTCCGTGGAACTCACTCTGTGTCTGCAGCTTCTCTGTAAACCGGAGGTGTGTGGAGACACCATCCTGGCTTATGAGAAGCTTTGGCCCAGGGCCCTTGTGTGGGTGCGTGTGGTAGCCGGGGGACAGCTCTGCGGGTCCCAGCCTTGTTTTTGTGACCCAGGCTGCAGCAGCTGGACGAGGAGAACAGTGAGCTGAGGTCCTGCATGCCCTGCCTGAAGGCCAGCATCGAGCGCTTGGAGGAGGTAAGCTGCCGGCCAGACTCTCCCCGCCCTCCGCCCCAGGTGACTTTGGGCCGTCGGGACCTGAGACAGGTTCTCCAAAGCAGGGCAGCCGCACTGTCGGCCGATGGGCCTGTGGGGGTGTGGCTGCAGGCCAGGAAGCTGTGCTGCTCGAGAGCAGGCTGGTGGCCCCGGGGGTGAGGGAGCCAGGACACACTGGGCCTGGCCATCCCTTTCCTGGAAGATGCGCGACCCTGCCTGGCTTCCCGGCATCCTTGGGCCTGAAGAGTCACGCATAGATTAACACCTGGTTTGAATCTAGGATGATGTCCTTGAGGGGCTGACTTCAGCTTGACCCCTTGTGCCCCGTGGTCCCCTCCCCACCCAGGGACCCCTGGGCAACTCTGCACCCTGAGGACATCTGAGAGCACTTGGGCTCTGGCCTCCTCCCAGAAACAGTCCCGGGCGCCTCGCAGGCCCACCTACCACGTGTTGGGCGCAGACAGCTGAGGAGAGCTGCATGGATGGGCGGCAGACGGGCATGTCTCTGGCAACTGTTTCGTTCTTGCAGGAGAAGCAGAAGCTGCTAGATGAGATTGAGGAGCTGTCTCTACGGCTCAGTGAGGAACAGGAGAACAGGAGGAAGCTGGGGGACAGGCTGAGCCACGAGAGGCACCAGTTCCAGAGGGACAAGGAGGCGACCCAGGAGGTGAGCACAGAGCCCCGGGGTCCCCCCCATTGGCGTTCAGACCACCCCAGAGGTCCTGAAGCCAAGCTGAGCCAACCCCCGCTGCTGCAGCTGATCGAGGACCTGCGCAAGCAGCTGGAGCATCTGCAGCTCTTCAAGCTGGAGGCCGAGCAGAGGAGGGGCCGCAGCAGCAGCGCAGGCCTGCAGGAGTACAACAGCCGCACGCGGGAGAGTGAGCTGGAGCAGGAGGTCCGGAGGCTGAAGCAGGTGCGGGCTGGGCTCACGCTTCTGGGGGTCGACATGGGGGTGCGTGGGGGCCGGTGCCCGAGTTGGTGGTCCTGCCTCGGCCCAGAAGTGACACCCTGTGTCCCCCAGGACAACCGCAGCCTGAAGGAGCAGAATGACGAGCTCAACGGGCAGATCATCAACCTGAGCATCCAGGGCGCCAAGAACCTCTTCTCCACGGCCTTCTCTGAGTCTCTGGCCGCAGAGATCAGCTCCGTCTCCCGCGACGAGGTAACGCCCCGCCCCGTCCCCTGCGGGCGTCCGCAGTCTGGGCACCTGGCACCGACCCCTAGCTCCTCCCACAGCTCATGGATGCCATCCAGAAGCAGGAGGAGATCAACTTCCGCCTGCAGGACTACATCGACAGGATCATCGTGGCCATCATGGAGACCAACCCATCCATCCTGGAGGTCAAGTAGTGCCACTCAGCGGGGCTCCAGCACAGCACACACGCAGCTGAGACCGAGGTCCCTCACCCACCGTGGAGCACACAGCTGGGCAGGGCAGGGCAGGGGAGGAGGGATGCTGGGACCGGAGCCTGCGGTGGCTCTGGCCTCTCGCTATGCCCTCCTTTCTGCAGAGAATGAGGGACAGTCTCTCAGGCTGGGGTGAACCCCTCTGTGACCTCTCCCACGCTTCCTGCCTTGTCAGGAAAAAAGGAATGAAATGGGTCCCCGCCGGGGGTGCTACTCCCTGTGCCCGCCAGGCACCCTAACCTGGTGCCATCCAAGTCTCAGCCACTCCTGGATGGCATAGAAGCCCCAGGACCCTGGCGCCAGACATGGTGGGGCAGGGGGAGGACAAGCAGGAGAGGCCAGTGTGTGTCAGGGTCTGGCCAGGAGCTGTAGGGCCGCCCCCCCCAGCTTTCCTGGAGCTGCTCAGGCTGGCACCCAACCAGAAGGGGCCCCTTGGTCCAGCTTCAGGCCCAGGGGCCTCTAGGCCACAGGTCTGTGCTCACGGCCAGCCTCTCGTTGCAGTAACTCTGGGCGCTGACGCTCCTGTGACTTGAGAGTCATGGCGTGGAATGTGCTGTCTGTATCGGGTGGGTGTTGCTGTTCCCCTCTGACCCTGGGGGTTCAGGCAGGGCTGTGGCTCCCAGGGGTGTGTCCTCTCCTCCCTGTGCGGATCTCCGCTGGCCCGAGGAAACCAAACGTCTGGAACCAGTTTCCTCTGGGAGTTTGAGGTCTTTAGGAGTCGTCCTGTCTCCACAAGGTGCACTTTGCAGGAGGCTGGGGCGGGAAGGCTCTCACAAGTACACAGTTCAAGGCCTTCCTGGTGGCTTGGGGGCTCCTTCAAGGAAGCCCCTGCCCGGCACTTGCACTGCCAGGAGCAGCAGCATCACCCACAGGGGCTGCTGGGCCTGCCCCCCGAGCCTGAGCGCCAGCCAGGAGCCTCCGGGTGCTCCCAGGTGGGCCAAGACCCTGCACACAGGCGGGCCACCGTTGTGTGCGAGCGCATACGTGAGGGTGTGTGTGTGCGTGCGTGCGTGAGCAAGCGTGTGTGTGGCTCTGTGTCCCTCCACCCTCCACGTGGCCCACCTTCTACACTAAGATTTAAGACGTTGCCTCGTATTGTATATTTTGGGGAAAGCTTTGGGTGTAAATCAATGTAAACTTGGAGGAGAGATTTTTCTATCGTGTAGAGTAGGTATTTTTTATAGATTGAAGGTTGATCAATTTTTTAATACTTCTAAGAGAGAAAACTATCTGTGTATACACATGAAATATATATATGTACGATAATAAACACTGGAACTCTGCTCCCCGCCCAGCTGTGACCCACCACACAGACTGGGTCTGTTTCTGTGAACACAAGCTGCTCTGAGACCTTCACGCAGACGCCGGGCACTGGCTGGCACGCTGACCCTGTTTTCACCCCCTCGAGAAGGATTTCCAGGCCGAGCAACAGTGGCCTGGATGATGTAGGAGCACGAGGCCGGGGGACCCAGCACCGATGAAAGTTGGTGCTGCATGTGAGGGGGCTGAGGGGCGGGCCAGGAGCTCCCCATGGTGTCATCTGGGCTTGGACAGCAGGAGGCCTTCTGGTCCAGCCAACCCCTCTCAGAGGCAGCAGGATTCCCCCTCCTGTCTGAGCCCACAGGGGAGTCCAACTGGGGATGCTCCTGGGGTGGGGCAACGTGGTGGGGCCCCAGGGCCATGTGTTCATGGTAGGACACAGCCCCCAAGTGCAGCCTGGCTGCTGACATGGTGCTGAGGGCCAGCCAGGCCGAAGTGGGTAGGGGCAAACACAGTACCCAAAGGAAGACACAGGAAAGGCAAAGGCACCATGGGATTGGGCAGGAAAGGCTTGGCATGGAAGCCAGGCAAGGAGAACTCAGGTGCCACTGCAGTCATGGGGATGCCACCAAGGAGCTTCTAAGGGTGAGTGACCAAATCTGACTTGAAGGGGGGCTGTTAGCTAAAAGTCCCCCAAACTTGACTCCCTGGCCTAGGCATCTCCCACCTCCTAGCACGGAGCTACCTGTGTACCAGACACAGATGGAGAAACTGGGTCCCCACCCGACCACCCAGTGGGGCAGAGAAGGGTTTGAGCCCAGGTCTGCTGCCCACTCAGCCCCCGGGTGATGACAGGTTGGCCTGGCCTGCAGCAAGCAGGGCCCCCAAGGCCTTGTCCTCAGCTGGGGGTGTGGCATTAAGACACTCTGAGGGGCACCAGGAGCCCTGGGTGGTGTGTGAGTAGCACCGAAGGGGCAATTGGAGGGTGTGGATGTGTCGCAGGAGTTCCTGCCTGGAGCCGGCATCCCTGCCAGGATTCGGGGGAGGGCCTGGAGAGGATGCAGGCCCCCAACCATGCTCCTGGGGCTCAGAGGGGGTAGCTCCTCAGAGTCAATACATACATCATCAAGTTCATTAGTGGGGGGCTTCCCTGGTGGCGCAGTGGTTGAGAGTCCGCCTGCCAATGCAGGGGACACGAGTTCGTGCCCCGGTCCGGGAAGTTCCCACATGCCGCGGAGCAGCTGGGCCTGTGAGCCATGGCCGCTGAGCTTGCACGTCCGGAGCCTGTGCTCCACAACAGGAGAGGCCACAACAGTGAGAGGCCCGTGTACTGCAAAAAAAAAAAAAAAAAAAAAGTTCATTAGTGGGGCTGGGACTTGTGCCTGGCCACCCCCAGGGCCCAGTGCTTGCCAGGTGCAACCAGTGGGCCACGTGACCAGGGCAGCCAGGGAGGGCAGCATTATGGTGGGGCCGGGGGTGCGGGCTTCACCCCCAGACTCCTGGTGGAGTTGCACAAGGGGGCTGGCTCAGCACTGGGGGTACCGGGGTGCTCCAGCAGGTTCAGGAGGTCAGTGGGGGCCTGGAAGGGCCTTGTCCCTAGCCTTGCTGCACTGGGGACATCTCTGCTGACCTGGGAGGAGGCCAGTGCCTTTGCTTTGACACCGGGTGATGTCCCGGGTCTGTCCGTCGGGAGCTTGAAGGGCCCGTCTCTGCCTAGGAGAAGCTGGGTGTGGGGAGAGGCCTTTCCATCAGGTGAAGCCAAAACCAGGAAGGAGCTCCTCCCCGTACCCCACTGAGGCCTGCCAACCCGTTCCATTTCCACTCTCAAACGTGGGGGCCTGTCTGCAGTCCAGCTGGTCCCACCAGCCAAGGCTGAGATCCTTGCCCTGGTCCTGCAGGGGTCCCAGCCCTACTAGAGACAGAGCCCCCTTGGGACAAGGTGGGGTGGGAGAACACATGACAAAAACCCATTGTAAATGGAAATGGCAGTGCCTCGCTGCTGCACAGGAAGAGCTTCCTGGAGAGCCCAGGCAGGTGGCCCAGGCGGAGTGTGCCCAGAGGGTGCTGGAGGGGACCGCGGAGTATACATGAGGCCACTGTCAAAAGTGCATCTCTCCCGTGTGGGGAGCCCCCACCCCCAGCCCCAAAGCAGATCCTGTCTCAAGTCAGCTCTTCCCTCACGTTGCTAGAGCCCCGGCTTCACCCTTCAAGGTCTTGGCCAAACAGCACAGAGCAAGACTGCCCCTCCCCTGGAAGCAGACTGCTGGCAGGTGGCTGCACAGCTGGCCCCAGTCCCTGGTTCCTCGTGCCCCACGTGTACTGCCCGGGTCCTTGGCTCAGCCTGCTCCAGCCTGTCCACACTAAAGGAAGGGGTGCCCGCCTTCGCCCCCAGCCCTGTGGCACCAGCGCCTGTCACTCCACCTGCTGGTGGTTCAGAGACCAGGAGATGGAGGCCCTGTGAGGGCATCTCACAAAGCAGGTGATTACGGGTCGTTATGTAAAACCTGCCAGAGCACAGGTGTGTCCTGTCCTCAGCCGCCTGCTGGCCTCAGCTCCCACGTGCCTGTCACACCACGGAGGATCCCTGTGCCCTCATCTCCATAGAATCTCCACTCCTTGAGAGCATTTGTTCACTGCTGTGTCCCAAAGCTGCGAAAAGCACGAGTGAGACCTGCACAGGGACACTTGAACTAATGCCGCCCCCCACCCCCTCTCCCCTCTGGGTGGCCATCTCCTGAAGGTCACTTATCTTCTGCTTTATAGTTACTTAAAATTTACACCTATGTGACTGAGAACATTTAAGATGATCACAGGTTGACCGTACAGATGCGTCCCTGGTCTCGCTGCTCTGGTCCTCTTGCTGCCCCTGCACATGAAACCTGTTCCTTCCAGTTCCCTCCTGGGACAGTCTTGAAGAATCCTCCTGAGGCCCTCTTCTGGTGACTGGGCTCTCTCCCTATGACAGCAGGCCTTGGCCCCTTACTGGGGAGAGCTGGGATGCTCCTGCTCTCTCCCCACCCCCACGTAGGGACTGGCTCTGCAAAACCCTGCAGTGAACTGGCAGGAACCTCAGCTATCAGGTCACCAGCCTCAACTTTGGCTGTTTTTCTTGTTGGGAGGTTATAGGGCTGTGGACACCGGTTCTGGCCCAATCACCCCAGGCAGTGCAGACGGAAGGGGGCTGGGAAGGAAAGGGACTTGTGGTCACTGAGCCACCACTAGGAGTCGGCCCTTGACTCCATCCTCTAGTGATTCTGCAGCCAGCAGGCCTTGGTCAGAGGCCTGTCATTGTCACCTTCGTGCAGGTAAGGAAGCTGGAAGTGGGCTGAGTCCCCAGAGGCACTCAGGAAGCAGCTCTGTCTCGGCTGTCTGAGCCCAAGCACCTATGATTGGGACGTGGGTGTCCTGGCTGCAGCACCTGGAGAATAAGATGGAGGTTTTCCAGGAGCATTCAGCGCTGTCCCTGAAGGTCCTACTGGCTGGACGCTGGAGCAAACATTACCTAACCTCCCCTTGCAAAACTCCTCTCCATCTGGAGGCAGAATTGGACCACAACCACTCTCCTTAAATCTGTCTTAGCTTAGGGGCCTTGCTTCCGTGTCTCCTGCATGGGCCGTGCCTTCTCAGGATCCCCACGCGCCCCTGAATACCAGGGTTCCTGGAGCTCCGACCTCAGCATCCCCACTCCCCGCTGTGGCTTCTCCGTGCTTCGGTTGTGCCTGGTAAACCGCTGACACCAAAGCGCTTTCAGCAGATCCTGCTGCCTCCACAGCCTCTAGGCGACAGAGGGACCTCCGGCTGCCCAAAGGACAGGGAGCGGCCGCCCCTGAAGAGGCTCTTTGCGAATGGGGGCGGATTCTGCTCAGAGGCCCCCCGCTCACCACACCGGCTTCCTTCCTGCCAGGCGCCGGACTGCGCCTCCCTCCGTCCTCCCAGCGGCGCGGGGTGCTGGTTTCCCCGGTGGCCGAGGAGAAACTGGGGCTCAGACAAGCAACGTGCCCAAGTCACACTGAGTGGCACGGCCTTGGGTCAGCCCAGGTCGGTCCCAGCGAACCGGAGCTTCGGACCATGAAGCCTTTGCGGGGACCCGAGGAAGCAGACAAGCCCAGAAGGACCCCGTAAGGGAGGTGGCGGGTCTGCGGACACCGCAGACCTCAGGGGCCCGAGAGAGGTCAGCGGCCGCTGCCCGCGCCTACCTGCACGGCAACCGGAAGTGCCGTGACCGGGGAGGGCCTGGGGGTCCCGCCCCTTCCTCCAAGCGGGGCATTCTGGGAGTTGTAGTCCCGGTCCCGTCGGGGCCTCCTTCAGCACGCAGCGCCGCCCGGGACCGGGCTCGGCCACCTCCCTGGGCGCCCCGGGAAGTCGGAGAGCGCCAGTAGAGGCGGCTACTGGCCATCGCCCCGGACTCCGCCTCCCGGCCTGCCTCGCGCGCCGCGCCGCCTTGTGGGAGTGGTAGTCCGGGCGAGGGATTCACAGCGCCGCGTGCGCCCCGGGCGCGCCGTAGCCGCGGGGCCCCGGCAGGGCGCTACGTTACGGAGGCGGCGCAGGGCGCTGCGCGGGACGGGTCGGGCCGGGTCGGTGCGCTTGCCCGCTCCGCCACTCAGCGCGGGAGGCCGTCGGGGCAAAGCGCCGGCGGCAGAGGGCCCGCCCGCCCTCCGAGAACAAGTTGTGGGCCGGCCGGCGCAGGCGAGCGAGCCCGGGCCGCAGGGACTGAGGAGGCGCCGCGGGTTTGCGGAGGTGAGTCCCGCTCCTGGGCCAGGCCAGGGCCGGGGGCGCGGCCTGGACCCCCGAGGGGCCGTGGTCGACGGGCGGCACCTCCTGGGCATTGGCCGGTCCCGGCCGGGCTGGGGGCGCTGCTGGAGAGGGGAGCCGGCGGGACCTCGAGCAGAGGGATACCAGCCCGGGGTGCTAAGGACACGGGAGGCGGCCTCAGCCCCTCCTGCCCTTGAGTGCCCTTACCTCCGGGCAGTGTCTCGGCCCCGGCGACGTTAGGGAATGTGTCCTGGGGCGGCCCCGTGGAGTCGGGGAGCAGGCGCGCCCTGTGTGCCCACTGGCCACCAACCACATTTCCTCCTCCCGTCCCTCTCTTGCTGGCGCTGGAGCGAACCGAAAAGTTACCTAGGGTGGCCCTGAGAATGTTTGCTAGGCTGCCGGCCGACCCAGCTCTTCCTGTTGCCCACAGGAGGGGCCCTTCTGATCCTGACCAGTGCAGCCTTGTTGGGTGGTCAAGTGGCCCTGACTGGGCTGGCTCTCGGAACCCCTTAACACACAGGAATTTGTGACCGGACTCCAGGCAGCAGGACCCCAGTGAGGCCAGGCCTGGGAGTTTGGGGTCCTGTGGCTCGGAGCCATGGCGTCCTGTGAGGGAAACGGGCTCAGCTGGGTGCTTGGTAGTTCTGAGCTCTTTCTGGGAGCCCCTCCTTTGGAGATCCCTGAGCTCCTCCCTCTGCCTGGGTCTGGGGGGCTGTGTGAACCACTGTTAGGAGGATACCGGTAATCACCTTCCCGCCCCCAGAGGCTGGGGGGAGGGGGTAAGTCGATCCTTCCACTTCTGAGTGCTTTCCTCAAATGTGGGGAGAGAGGTAGTGTTTCCCTGGCCCAAGTTGCAGAAGGAGGGCCCCAAATGGACGGGGAGCCTGAGAGCCACTACTCTGCAGCCTGGCTGGTGGGAGCAGGTCTTGGAGAGGCCAGCTGAGCCCGGCCCTGGTGTTGAGCTCCTCTTACTTCCTCTCAGGTCGTTCTGCTCCCGGGAGGAGCACCCCTCTTTTCTTCTGCATCTGAAACTCTATAGAGCTGCTTCTCCTGAGCAGCCAGGCTGGTGATCTCATGACCTACTGAGAGCCAGGCTTAAGCCCCGCTGGGCCCAAAGCTCAGTGATTGCACAGCTTTAGACAGGGACCTTCGGTCTCGGATCTTGTGTCTCTGCTTTGAGCCCCGGGGCTCTGAGAGCAGGAAGTGGCTGGGCCCTCCGATCCTGTATCTGGAGGATGGTTCCAAACCCCTCTGCCCTTCTTGACAGGGTAACTTTGCTGAAACTCCTTGCTCTCAGGCCCTGCATGAAATTCTCTGGGCCCCTGTCTCTCAGGTAGCACTCTACTAAGCCCCACTTTACAGACCCGGAGGCCGAGGCTGAGGGGCATCCGTGGCTGTTGGGGAGGGTTGGATGGGGCTGCACATCCAGGTCTGATCCACGACGATGCCTTTCAGCCTCTTCCTTCCACCACCGACGGTTTGTTTTTTATACATGGAGTTGGAAGGACTTTGCTGTCCTAAAAATTCTCTAAAACCACAGATGTTTTCACCGGCCTGAGCTGGTTGGTGAAGAGCCTAAGTGGTGCGGCCCACACCCTGACCAAGGGTGCTCCGTGACCTCCGGGTCAGTTGGCTCCTCACCCTGCTCTTTTGCCTGGACTGCCTCAGGCCCTCCCACCCGGCACCCACAGGAGCATCCCAAAGCAGGAATATGGTTGTGTCTTTCTTGCCTAATACCTTCTGCCAAGTTCACAGGCAGGGACCACTCCCCCCAACCCCCTGCCCCGCTCTGCCAAGAATGCCCAGCAGGCCTGTGGTATCCCTTTGGCTGTCTCCGGCTCCCCCTGTGCCCAGCACTGCCCCATTCGCACCAAGGGCAGGGTGGTCAGCGAGCATCCTCTGTCAGCTGCTCGCTGGCAGGCAGCTCTGGTGACCCAGCTCTGAACTCGGACGGGAATTCCGGGGTTGGAGAGGGAGGCATCCAGAATGGCCCCTCTCAGCCTCTCATGGATGAGGAAGGGTCACTGGTCTCCACCTTCTTTGAATGAGCTGGAAGGAGGCTGTGGGTGGAGTTTGGGCTTGGAGACCTGCCCAGCCACACCCTGTCATCCTGGGTCACTCTGCAGATGGCTGTGCTGGTGCTGCCAGGACAGTGCAGGGAGCCGGGGGCTGTGGGAGAGCAGCATGGGGCCTCCCGATGCCTGCGGGATGTGCTGTCCCTCCAGTAAGTACTTGTCTGGGGCACCCGGGGTGGACTCGCACAAGACCGAGTGGGACACACGGCCTCACTGCCTGTCCTGGCAGCACCATCTCACTTGAGCACCTGCTCCACACCCTGCTGTCTGCTTCCCCCTTTCCCTGGTGGCCAGGCTGGGGGACGTGCCTGGATGGTGCTGCAGAATATCAGAAGGAAAATAGGTTGATAGCTGCTGTTGACGAGAGTCATGGTGTCTTTGTCCTGAGGAAGGCATCTATGGCTTCTGCTCCTCTGGGTCGTCTTGGCCAAAGGCCAGGGCAGGGGAAGTCCTCCCACACCTGGCCCCCCCACATCCACACTGCTAGAACCTCCTTCCCCTCCCCCCACGGAAGGGGAAAGGCCGCGTGTTTGGAGGCCCTGCAGCTCCTGAAAAGGTCCCTCCCTTCGGGGTGAGCTGGAGGCTCCAGTGCCCTCACTGTGAGGTGGCTCTGCCACCCTCGAGGCCCGAGGTCACTGGGCTGCCTGGGCCAGGGCTGCTCCTGCTGCCACTTGGCGAACAGAAATGTGGCAGTGCCAAAACCAAGCGCACTCATCATCAGACGGTACTGAACTCGTGAACTAGAAACGAGATCTTGGTGGCATCCCTGATTCCCTGACAATAATTTCCTTTTCCACGACGTACGACTGAGGCAGGTACGACTCAAAAGACACAGGACACGCCGTGACCCTGTCCCCTTCTGGGAGGCAGCCCAGACCCCCGCAGCTTGTCCTTCAGCCTCCGTGCTGGCGAGCTGCCCCTCACACATGGGTTTGATTTTGAGGGGCCTGTCTCCGCTCCTCCCTCCCCAGAAAGCAGGGGCCCTAGAAGCAGAGCAAATCCCACCTGACACCTGCTGGTCGTTTATGTGACCAGTACCATTGGGGCCCTGAGTTCTGACCTGTGGCTGGATGCTTCAGGGCTGAGGTGCTGGACAGGCAGAGAAGTCCAGAAACGCCAGCAGAGCGGCCACCTTAGAGTGTGTGCAGGCAGGGATCTGGGGCTCCAGCATTTCTCCCCAAGTTGGATGGCAGGGAGTGCTCATTACCATTTTGTTCCTGGGCCTGGTTCTTAGGGGCGTTGATAGGAATTTTCAGCAGAACCTCCACAGTCTCCTCTCAGAGGTCGACGATGCTGTTGTGGGGTGCTGGCCTGGCTGTGGGTGGAGGGACATCTGGGCCTCACAGCACTCCTAGAAAGGACTGGCAGGGGGACATGTGCCCTGTGGGCAGTTGGAGTGGCCAGATGGTGCCAGGACCTGGGTCCAGATGAGTCTCAATGGCTACTGGCTGCTTGCCCAGAGCCCTGCCCCACCTGGGCATCTTTCCCTGGTGGCCCCAGCCATGGGCAGAGCCAGGCTGAGGGAGGCCTTGTTCCCTATGGCCCTGGCTGGCCTAGAGGTAGTTGTGGCCTTGGACCAGGTAACGAGGAGCAGCTGAGTCAGGCCATACCCCTGGGGCCTCCAACCTCTGGGTGAGGGACAGATGCAGTTTCTAAAGGGACATAGTCCCCGGCCACTTCCCATGGGAGTGTTTCCCTGGGGCAGCGGAGGTGGGGCGGCCTCTGTGTGACCTTTGCCTCGGGGTTGGCCCCGGTCTCAGGGTGGCAGGCAGAGCCATGTGGCCGGTCGACACCACTCTCCGATGGACTCTGGCTCCTGCCGATAAGCCTGGGGGCTGGGGCTGCTGCTCCAGGGGCCAGAGTCCAGACCCTTCCAAGAGAGGGACAAGGCATGCCCTCTGGGTGGATGTGCTCTTGGCAAACCTGCCACAAAGCCTCACCTCCCAAGGCAGAGCCCAGGCACGAGCACCGTGAATTTGTCCGGCTGCAGTGGAGCGATGTGGGCACCCCCCTCAGAACCCTGTTCCTCACAGCCCTGCAGGCCGCCATGCCCCTGAAGCTTGGGGCTGTGGTCCTGGCATTCTGGACACACTGCAAGGCAGACATGTCTCCTGGACTGTGTCTGCTGTCCCTTTGGTGCTCCCCAGGTAGAGCCACCACGTCCCCAGTGGCCCAGCCCCTAACTGTCCACCCCACTGCCCTCCCACCTTGCGGGTTTGGGCCCATGAGCTGCTGATATGGGTGCCTGACCCCTCGAGGGTGGCGTGGGAGGATGCTGTCCCACCCATGCTGGGACAGGGGCCTCCTGGCATGTGGGGGGGGGGTGTCCCAGCCTGGTTTCTGGAAGGGATGTAGGTGGGTTCATTCACTGTCCTGGCCTGTCCCTCCCTCAGGCAGGAGTACCAGGCTTCACGTCTGGTGGGTGCAGCTGGGGCACCCGGGCACAGGGAGCAATGCTCTGGGAAAGCCTGTGGTCCCCTCACGGCTGCTCTCCCTCCATGCCCCATCTGGGCTGGTTTTGGGCGGCCTGTTGGGGTTGCTGCAGTTGTGAAAGCACCATTGTTACGAGATGAGATTTAACGAGACTTGCGCCCGGGGCCCTGAGTGGGAGGTGGTGTGCAGTTGGCACATGGCAAACCAGCCAGGCGTGGGGCACGTGCACTGTGAACACGACTGGGCGAAGCGTGTACACACGTGTGGAAGCGTCATCAGGCAGCCCGTGTCTGCAGAGCCTGGCTGTCCCAAGGGACTCTGGCGCCCTGTGTGTGTGCCCCGCAGGCTAGCGGGGACAGCCTGTGCTGATGCCCGCAGGACTCGCGGGAGCCCCCGGAGCATTGGGGGTACAGGGAGTAAGGATCCCGCGCCTCCCTGCCCTGGACCTGGGGTTCAGCCTCTGCCAGGTGTTGGCTCAGCCCTAGTCCTCAGTCGCGTAACCCGCCGCGGGAAGTGCCCTGTGGGCAGTGGGACGAGGTGAGCTGGATGAGGCCGTGGGGTGTCACCCCCAGGACCCGGCTTGCCACCACCAAGACAGGCGCGTCCCACGCAGGGTCCTGAGGAGGCTTCACCCTCGTCCGGCCCTTCATGCTGTTGTCACTCTGGGGGAGGGTCCCCTGCTGTCCCCAGCCGCTGGGGAGTGCTGGTAACGCCAGGTGGGGGGCTGCCATAGCCCTGTGCCTGCACTTCCCTGAGGCCAGATCTAGGCCACCATCCCACTCAGATCTAGGGCAGCAGTTCCCGAACAAGGGCAAGGAGGCACTGGCTTGGTCTGGGCGGTGGGATAGGCACACCCACCCTTCGGGCCCTCGGGAGGCTGGCATTGCCAGCGTCTGAGCCCAGGCTTCTGCCGGGAGACGCAATTATGTTGCATTGCTCCTAAGACAGAGCAGCCAGGGAGCGGCCCTGGGCAGTGCCGTTGGAGCCCAGGTGGCCTGGGCGCTGGTGAGTGAGTGAAGGATGCAGGAAGGCATGGATGAAAGGACCTGACTCGGGGCGGGAGCACAGGGCCTGGACCAGGCAGCCAGGGCTCCCCATCACCCCGGCGGGCCGAGCAGGGTGTGGGGGTGTTGGTGCTGCCATCCCCAGAACTCCCCAGAGAGGCCCTTCCAGGTCACCCTCCCCCAACCCTCTTGATTGCAGGGTCAGAGTTTCCTGAAGGTGTGTCGGGAGGCTGGCACGTGGGGTACAGCTGCTGCCGGGCCCTGCTTGGTGCCTCGTGTGCTGTTCACATGCGGTACCCCAAGTGTCTGTGACAGGCCTGAGCGCTCAGTCCCCTGAGGCTAAGAGCGTCGGTGAAGAGCAGGCGGGTCCTCACAGGACCTTGGTGCTCCTTCCTCCCAGCGAGCCAGGCCCACAGGCCCCCGGGAGGTCCAGGGCTGTGTCCTCACTCTTCCCTCGGCTCTACCTGCATCAGGCACACGTGATGCCAGCCCTGACCTGGCTGCGGGTGGACTGTCTACCCGCCCCCCGTCCTTTGTTCTCACAGTGGACACCGGCCTGGACCCAGGCTTGAATAGTCTTGCTCCAGGGACACCTTTCACTGGGCTCAGCTTCAGCTCAAGCCCTCACCTGCTCAGGATTTGGCTGTGAAAGGGGAGTGTCAGAAACGCTTGGGCTCTTTTCCCACGAAGGGTTCCTATGTGGAGTGGGATTCAGGAGCCTGGGGGCCGTTCTAGCTGTTGTGGTGTCCGACTCGTAATCATGGGAGAGGCAGGTGTCTTGAGTGACCCTGCTCAAGGTGCCGTGACCACTGGGAGTGTGCTCTAGCACAGCCCAGTACGGAAACCTTGGGCAGCCATGGCTGCTGCCCCTGGAGTGTGGCCCATCTTCGTGGAGGTGAGCATCAACCACAGTAGAGGAAGGACCTCAACTCAACATAGGTGGTACGTGGTTCACGCGGGTTGCATCCTGATTCCAAACTGACCTGGCAGCACATTGGACGTGTTGGGTGATGTAACATATGCTACAGAGATTCCATTTACCTGTCCTGCCTTTCTTTTGTGGCTGTCAGAGGGTTAGAAATGACACTTGAGGCTCGTGTGATGCTCCCACTGGACGGCACTCCTGTCAGCAGGAGCCTCAGCCCTTCCTTCAGGGTCCAAGTGGGCAGTGTCGGCTTTAAAGGCCACTGGGGCCTCTGCCCCCACCGTCGGCTCTGGTCGTACTGAGCAGGGGAGGCCTGAGTGGTAAGTGACTTTCAGGATCTCCAGGCCTTTCGGGCCCTACGCTGCTCTATCCTGTCCATGTCCCTTGGAGGAATGGGTCCAGGTGAACAGTATTGCTACAGGGGACTCGGCTGGTCTGACTGAAGCTGTTATGAGGCAGGGGCCCAGACTTCTCCCACCCCTTCAGCCTCCAGAGTTGCGTGTGCTGCTAGCCACTCAGGTGTGGGCATCCCCACCCGTGTCCCCTGGACGCAGCATGGACCAGTGCTTCAGAGGCCTGGGTGCCCTCCAGCCTGCCTTTGTGCAAGGACGCGTCCACCATTTCCACCCCTGCTGCTGGCCCCTGTGTCCAAGGGACTTGTTTGGAAGCTGGGAGAAGGGTGTCATTGGGTGACGGTGGACCTGGGGGTGGGGGCAGGGCTGCTGGTCACCTCTTTGGCCAAAAAGCCAATTGGACGCCCACCTTGGCCCAGAGCCTGGCCCAGGCATCTTCCCTGAACCTGACTGGAACTCGCCTTATTTGAAATGAGATGCACCTGGCCTCCCATTTCAGGGCGGATGATCTTGGGCCCATTGGCCTCCCCCTGGAAGGCGGGCAGCCTCCCGGGTCCCTCCCTGGTCACCCATCTCTGGGTGGAGGGAGCTGTCCCTCCGGAAAGGCTGTGGTGGTGACTGCACCTCCCTGTGACTTTGGACGCTGCCCAGTGCCCCTCCCAGAGGCTGTCCTGCCAGGGCTCGCCTGCCTCGCTGGGCTCCCTTCCCTTGTTTTTCTTTTCTCTGCCTAAATATCCTCTAAATCCTTTCTTTTAAGGCTGATACCCTTTTGGCCAGCGACCGTGGCACAGCCGCTCCTCCCCTGTGGGAGCAGAGAGGGGGGTGCCAGTCGAGGGTGGAGGCGAGCTGTGCGCCAGGGCTGCAGCCCTGTCGGGACCCTGGCTGTGGGGACCCGTACTTTGGGCTCTCCTTTGCCACCCCAAGGCCACTTGTGTGCTGGGAACCTCCCTGGGCTCCTGGGGGCTTGGTGCCTGTGAATCACACTGTCTCTTCTCTCTCTATTCTCTGTGTCATTTCTGTTGTTGTTGTGTGACTCGGACCAGCCCGGCCGCCCTGTCTCCTGCGTGGGTGCCCTCCTCCATGCTCCACCTCGCCAGCCGCCGCCGGCCACATGTGACCAGGCCCGGCTCTCAGCGTGGCCACTGTCGCAGGGGCCATGGGGAGCTCCGCCTCCTCGCTGGCCACTGAGACCGAGTCGGACCACGGCTTCCCCAGGGGACTGCCCTACCCAGGGCCCCCGGCAGCGGCCGGCTGGTGTAGGAGCGGCCCTGGGGAGCCTGTCTGGGGTGACACCCTGGTCACCCGACAGCACCAGCCCCCACGCCCCCGGGCCCGAAGGTAAGAAGGTGGAGACGGCGTGTCCCCAAGGGACCCTGAGGGGCGGGTGCTGCTGTCAGGTGCCCCTTCCTCGGCAGAGGGACTTTCAGAGAAGTGGGGTCCCTGTTCCTTAGGGTCCTCTGGCAACTCATATCCCCCTAGACACTTGAGAGGCTCTGGGGTTGCTCACTCAGTAGAGAAGGCCCGGGATGCTGGCCCCTCCTGGAGCCGGGCTTCAGGTCTCGCCTGGCTGGTCGGAGGTGGTTGGGACGGGACCTTGCAGCCCACCTTGAGCCCGGGGGCTTGCTTGTCTGCTGGAGCTGGAGCTTCTTGCTGGGTGGGGAGGGGCAGGGGCACAGCATGCACCGAGAATGCTGGCTTGCTTCCCATGGGATTTGGGGGGCACTGCCCTGGCCCCCCACCCGTGCGTGGTACCCTGCTCTGATGTGGCTGCCTGCAAGGGAGCAGAGGGGGGCGTGGGTCCCCGCTGGCAAGGCTGCACACGCCAGCTGCAGCCGTGGCTGCACTCAGACCCACCCAGGCTGTCCTGGATCACCTGGAGAGCTTCCCCTTGGGGTGCTGGGGTGATGGGCGTGGGGCAGCCCAGGCACTGTGCCCACTGCTCACGTCTGGGTGGGTTGGACTCCAACGTCAGCCACGCACACACTGACGCCCCCGCCTTTGCCCCGTCCTGCAGCCTCACTGGAGGGAGAGGTACCTGGTGCACAGCAGACACTCAGGGTCCATGGACCTCTGGCCAGAGGTAGCCTCACTCTCCTGGGCCCCCACGCCTGGGCTTAGTGGGTAGCAGACACCCTCCTCCATCTCCCGGAGGCCCCTGCCAGCTGCCCTTGGCTGTCACTTCTCTCGGACACAGCTCACTTGTGCAGGACAGTTTCCTGGTGTCTGTGGGCCCCATGCATGTCCTGGGCTCACCGTCTAGGTGGCCAGCAGGCGTGTGGGAGCAGGACCCGCCTCCTGGGAGGCTTCAGGGGTAGTATGAGTGGTCTTGTCTGAGTTACCCTTAGTGGATGGAGTCATGAGGGCTTGAGGTCCAGGGGGATGTGCTGGGAAGCAGATGGTGGCAGGCACCAGGAGTTAGCAAATCGCCTCAGTTCACTTGTTACTGTATCAGTTACTGTATCAGTCTTATTGGGGTGTAACGTAACCTACCGCCAGATCCTTCGCTCCTAAGCATGTGGCTCAGTGGTTTTAGTCCACGTGTGCGGTTGTGCAGCCATCAGCACAATCCAGTTTCACAGCATCTCCGAGACCCCATCTCCTGCCCATTTGCAGTCACCTCCCACCCCCTGGAAATCACTCAGCCACTTTTGGTCTTTGTGGATTTGCCACAGAGACCAAAAGTGGACATTTTACGTTTTACGTCAAGGGAATCACACCTTTGTGTTTGCTTCTCTCACCGAGCATTGTGTTCTCTGGGCTCATCCACGGTGTAGTATCAGTGCTTCGCTTCTTTTATGGCTGAATGATGCTTCTCTGTGTGGAGTTTATCTGCTTATTAGTTGATAGACATTTGGGTTCTTTGCCCGTGGAGTTTATGAATCTGCTGCCGTGAACATTTGTGTACCGGTTTTTGCATGGACGTGTGTTTTCACTTCTCTTGGGTAGATACATAGAAGTGAGTTGCTCGTGTTTATTTTAAGTTTATGTTTAACTTTCTGAGAAACGGCCAGGCTGTTTTCCACAGTGGCTGCAGTGTTACCCATCCCCACCAGCCGGGCAGGGAGGGTTCTGGTTTCTCCCAACCCTCCCAATGCTGTTACCGCCCGCGGTTCTGATCCTGGCCTCCTGGTGGTTTGAGGTGGTCGCTCATGCTAGTTTCATCAGCTTATCCCCAGTGGCTGGTGCACCTCTTCACGCCTTTCTCCATGCACACGTGTCATTTTATTTCTGTGTATTTATGTCCTCAGGATAAATCGCCAGGGGTAGAATTACTGGGGTGGGGGGCGGGGGGGCTGCAGCGAGCAGCAGAGGTGGCGACCCTGTGCCCCAGCGCGTGTGTGCCTGTTGGATCTTGGCTCACGCTGACCAGCGAGCAGCCTGGGCGGGCAGCGCCCTCTCTCACTCTCTGGCCTCCCGCCAGGCCTCTCCGCAGGCTGGCGCATCCGGCCTGGCACTCCAGGCAGGTACTGTCTGCCCCTGGGAGCAAGTTGTGGGAAGAGCTGCCAGTGACCTTGAGGAATCCAGACACCCAGCATGGACACTAGAAGGAGCGGCGCAGGGGGCTGGGCGCCACAGATGCAGGAAGAGGGGCAGAAAGGTCGGCTGCCAGGACCCCTCCCCACACCCATACCTGGACACGTGGACATGCACGTGCGGACGGTCCGGCTGACTCTTCCCCTGCTCTCATGGGCCCCGGGCATCGTGCGGACACCCGCCGCACGCAGCCCACCCTTCACTGAAGAGCCTCCAGGTCTGGGCATGACACCCACCACCAAGCCAGGCCAGGAGCTGCGAGGCCTTGAGGAGTAACGGGCATCCACCACCTACGAGCTCTGGCCTCCCCTGGGTACACAGAGGCGGAGAGGACAGCCCAAGGCTGGCTGAGGATGACCTTAGAGGGAGGGGCCCACGTGCACCTCAGAACCAGCAAGGGGTCAGGTGGCGACATCCTGCCTGGGAGCCTGGGCTTGGGTCTGCTGGCCTGACCGAGCAAGGTCCTTGAGTGGGGGCAATACTTAGTCCTCTCAGCTTTTTTGCGGAGGAAAAGGCCGTCCCCAGGCTCCTGCAGACCCTGCGTGTCCCAGGCCCTTCCATCACCTCCCTTTTGAATTGGAGCTGAGTGTTGCAGCCCCAGAGAATTGAGGGCAAAGCCAGGTATTTGGTGTCCGTTTCCCACTTGGCTGGCCTTCCTGTCGTGCGGAGTGACACCCGTGTCCTGGAGTTCAGTATGCTGGTCTCCGACTTCCAGGCGTTGTCTGGTGCTCTGGCCTCACCTTGGACACTCTAGGGATCCAGGTCCTGGGCCCCCAGCGCATCAGGGTGGCCGTGAGGGTGACCCTGTGTGTGGAGACCGGAGCAGGGTAGTTGAGGGGGTGGGGGCAAAGGCCCAGGGCTCCTCTGGACACCTGGTCGCTGACCCCAGAGCCACTTCATCTCCGCCCACCTGGTGACGCTGAGGTGCGGACTGAGGTGTGGGCCACAGGTGTCCCTGAGGGAGTATAGCTCCCACCGCCTCCAGGTGTCGCCTGCTGTGTGTCCTGGGTGTGGCCTCTTGTTCATCCGGCCAAGGGACTGGCCAGCTGTTGGGTCATGAGAGTGGGTGGGACTTGGGCTCTCTCCCCATCCTGTGTCTTCTCAGCATGTCTGGGACCACCAGGGGCCTGGAGCTGAGGGCAGATGTGTCCTAGGAGGGCCCCAGGCCCACCTGTCCTGTGCTGGGGGCGGGAGCCCGAGTCTTCTCCCTGGACACCCCTCTGCCAGGAGCAGGTGGTCCACAAAGGGTCAGACCTCTGCAGGCCAGGTGGGGCACCCAGGGCAAAAGACCATCCTCTGAGCCTGGGGCCCACGTGGAGGCTGCCTGGGACCCAGCGTGTGTGTGCACGTGTGTGTCTGTGTGGGCACACATGTGCCCACGCCTTGACCGTGGGCCCTTCTGTCAGTGGGGAGCAGCAGGGGAGGCTCCAGTCATCTCTAGGCAGATTTCTTAGGCTTTTGGTAGTGCAGAAGACAAGGCCAAAGCTGACCTGGCCAGGCCCCACCCCCGTGCTGGTCGCCCCAGGGCCCATCCACCCACTTGGGTGCTGTGGGCAGCCTGTGAGTCTCAGCCACATGCCCAAGAAGGCGGCTTCACAGTTTGCTCTGGGCCAAGGAACAGTCGCGCTGCTCGGGGGACATTTTTTGTTTGTTTTTTTTAATATTTATTTATTTGGCTGAGCTGGGTCTTAGTTACGGCACGTGGGATCTTTTAGTTGCGGCATGTGGGATCTAGTTCCCTCACCAGGGATCGAGCCCAGGCCCCCTGTATTGGAAGTGTGGAGTCTTAACCACTGCACCACCAGGGAAGTCCCTTGTTTGTTTTTTTTGAAGAGGGAAGTTTTCTTTCTTCCTGAAGGATTTGGCACAAACATACCATAAGTAGCACAAACTTCATGACTTGTCATGAAGAACAGTTAACTTTTCTGCCAAGCAGAGCAGCTACAGTGAGGGTAGGAGACTGTGTGTGTGGAGTGTTGGACGCCCCTCGCACCCGGGTTAGTCCTCAAGAGGCGGTTGCGGGGCCAGCTCTGCCCACCCCAGAGGCTCCCAGAGCCCTGCTCCCACCCCCCTCCTCAGCCCCCAGGAACCATCAGGCTCCTCTCTGCCTTTGGGTTTGCCCGTCCTGAACATTTCCTGTGGATGGAATCACACCACGTATGGCCTCTTGTGTCTTCCGGGGCTCGTTGGTGTTGTGTGTTGGTGCTTCGTCCTTCTTGGTTGCTGAATGATATTCCATGTTTCGTTTATCCATTTATTCATTGATGGATACTTGGGTTGTTTACACTCTTTGACTGTTGTAAGCAGGTCTGCCATGGACATGTGTGGATGTGTGTTTGTGAAGAGCACCAGTTTTCAATTCTTTGAGCATATACCTAGGGGTGGAATAGCAGGGTCACAATTGTGGTAAGTCTGTTTAACTTTTTGAGGAACCGTCAGACTTTTCCAAAGCAACTGTAATATTTTACATTCCCACCAACAACGTAGGGAAGGCCTGTGGTTTCTCCAGATCCTCGCCAGTGCTGTTACCGTCTGCCCTGTTGGGTGTGAGGTGGTACCTTGTAGTAGTTTGATTTGCATTTTCCTGATGGCTGCTGGTGCTGAGCATCTTTTCATGGGCTTTTTGTGTATCTCTGGGGGAGTCTTCTCAAGGCCTCTGCCCATTTTTTTAATAATACTTATTTACTTATTTGGCTGTGCTGGGTCTTAGTTGCAGCATGTGGGATCTTTTAGTTGTGGCGTGCGGGATCTAGTTCCCCAACCAGGGATCAAACTCCAGTTCCCTGCATTGGGAGCACGGAGTCTTAACCACTGGACCACCAGGGAAGTCCCCATCTCTGTCCGTTTTTAAAAACAGGTTGTTTGTTGTGTAGTTATAAGAACTTTTTATATATTCTGGATACTAGACCCTGATCAGAAATAGATGATGGGCATATATTTTTTCCTGTAGGTTATCTTTTCACTTTCTTCATGGTGTCCTTTGAAGCACGGAAGTTGTTAATTTTGATGAAGTTCTTTTTTTCCCCCTTTGTTTGCCTGTACTTTTGGTGTCATATCTAAGAACACGTTGCCAAATCCAAGGTCATGAAGATTTACTCACATTTTCTTCTTCGAAGAGTTTTACAGTTTTCGTTCTTACATTTAGGTCATTGATCCATTTTGAGTTAATTGTTGAATATGGCATGAGGTAAGGCTCTGGCTCATTCTTTAGCATTTAAACCCAGCTTTCCCAGCACCATTGATTGAAAAGACTGTCTGTGCCCCATTGAATAATCTTGACACCCTTGTCAAAAATCACTGACCGCGGCCTTCCCTTGCAGCCACACGCACTCGCCCGGGCCCATGGCTGCGGTCGGGGAGTGGTCCTGCGCACGCTGCACCTTCCTGAACCCGGCTGGCCAGCGCCAGTGCTCCATCTGCGAGGCCCCACGGCACAAGCCTGACCTCGACCAGATCCTGCGGCTCAGCGTGGAGGAACAGAAGTGGCCCTGCACCCGTTGCACATTTCGCAACCTCCTGGGCAGGGGGGCCTGCGAAGTGTGCGGCTTTGCCCCCGAGCCCGTCCCCGGGGCCTCCCTGCTACCCGTCATCAACGGGGTCCTGCCGGAGCCCAAGGGCAGCTGCGGGGAGGAGGCAGGGCCTGCACAGACGGCAGGGCTGGCGGCCATGGAGCCAGCTGGGGGGCGGCCGGAGGAGGTGGAGGGGGAAGAGGGGGGCGCGGCCGCAACTGGGAGTGGCTGGGCCTGCCAGCGCTGCACACTGCACAACACGCCAGTGGCCAGCTCCTGCTCGGCCTGTGGGGGGCCGCGGAAACTCTCGCTGCCCAGGATTCCTCCCGAGGCCCTGGTGGTTCCAGAAGTCGTGGCTCCCGCAGGCTTCCCTGTCATGCCTGCCCCACCCCAGCCTGGGGAAGGCGCTGATGTCAACCCTCCCTCTGCTGCGGACCAGGAGCCCCCCCGGGGGCCACCCTTCAGTCCCTTCTCGCCTACCCTCCAGAACAACCCTGTGCCTCGCAGCCGCCGCGAGGTGCCCCCCCAGCTGCAGCCACCGGTGCCTGAGGCCACCCAGCCCTCGCCCTCTGCCAGCTCCAAGGGGCCCCCCCAGGGCCTGGGGCGGACCGCGGCTGGGGCCTCCCGCCTGGCGGAGCTACTGTCGGGCAAGCGGCTGAGCTTCCTGGAGGAAGAGGCAGCTGAGGGTGGCACCACGCTGCGCCCACCTGGTCCCGCCAGCCCCGCCCACTGCGAGGCTGGCACCACACCGGGCAGCGACGTCATTGACCTGGCCGGCGACACCGTGCGCTACACGCCCGCTAGCCCCTCCAGCCCTGACTTCACTACCTGGTCGTGTGCCAAGTGCACGCTCAGGAACCCCACAGCTGCCTCCCGCTGCACAGCGTGCGGCTGCTCCAAGCTGCATGGCTTCCAGGAGCACGGCGAGCCTCCCACCCGATGCCCTGACTGCAGCGCGGACAAGCCCGGGCCCTGCTTGGCCCACAAGGCTGGCCACCTCTTTCCCACAGCACCGTCTGAGCGCCTGGGCCAGTGGGCTTGCCCTGCCTGCACCCTACTCAACACGCCCCGAGCCAAGCACTGTGCCGCCTGCCACACCCCCCAGCTCCTGGTGACCCAGCGCCGGGGCACAGCGCCCCTGAGACGCAGGGAGAGCATGCACGTGGAGAAGCGGCGGCAGACGGACGAGGGCGAGGCCAAGGCCCTGTGGGAGAACATTGTGGCCTTCTGCCGGGAGGTGAGGCCCCTCTGCATCGTCTGTCCTTCCCCACTGTCTCTTCTCCAGCTTGGGGGAGGGTGGGACTCTCTTCCCAAAGCTCAGAGCACCGGCTGGCCCTGAACTTGGGTGGGGCCACCAGGTCACTTACTCGCCTGAGTGTGCTGGGCCCTTCTCCCTGTGTCCACAAGGGTCCATGACCCCACATTCCGTGGTCCTGACCCCTCGGCCCCGCTGTGAGTTCCTGCAGATGGTGGCCCCACAGGGAGGTGGGGACAGGTAGCGGCTTCACACCAACAGGCAGGCCTGGTGCTTCCCGCAGCCGCAGAAACCCTGCTGAAACTCAGGGTTGGGGTGCCCCTTCATGCCTTCTTCCCTTGGAGCTGCAGGAGGGCTGAGCCCAGGGCATCACCCACCCCCAGGGGCACCTGGAGAGGGTGTCCATCCCCCCTCATGCTGCTACCCTCTGTCACTGCTGGCAACCCATCCAGGAGCTTGTGTTCTGGCTGCCCTGCCCCTGTCAGGTCCCCCCACTTTTATTCCTGGGGCCTTCGGTGCAGTGGGCTGTGCAGGGAGGCCACCCAGGCTCCCTGCGACCCATGCCCACCACGCAGCCTACAGGCTGGGCACTGCACCCTCTCCCTGGGGCTCACATACTTCCCACTGACCTGTTGCCCGGCCAAGCCATCCACAGGGGTCAGGGGGCTACACATGTGCCCACCTCTTCCTCTGGGGCTCAGGCAGCAGGGTGCTCTCTTGGGCAGTGGGCCCAGCCTGACCTGAGCCTGTGGCCATGGTCTCTGCAGAATGGCGTGAACTTTGTGGATGACAGCTTCCCCCCTGGACCTAAGTCTGTGGGCTTCCCCGCGGGCGACAGCGTCCAGCAGCGTGTGCGACAGTGGCTGAGGCCCCACGAGATCAACTGCTCCGTGTTCAGGGACCACAGTACCTCGTGGTCCGTGTTCCACACTCTCCGGCCCTCAGACATCCTTCAGGGGCTCCTGGGGAACTGCTGGTGAGTTTGGGGCACCCACTCGGGGGTGGGCTGCCAGTGGGCGGCAGGCAAGCAGGCCGTGTTCTCCGTGAGCCCCAACCTCACACAGGTTCCTGAGTGCGCTGGCGGTGCTGGCCGAGCGGCCAGACCTGGTCGAGCGGGTGATGGTCACGCGCAGCCTGTGTGCAGAGGGCGCCTACCAGGTGCGGCTCTGCAAGGATGGCACATGGACAACGGTGCTGGTGGACGACATGCTGCCCTGCGACGAGGCCGGCTTCCTCCTCTTTTCCCAGGTGGCGCCGGCGGGCGCGGGGTGGGCGGCAGGCATGGGCCGGGCAGCAGCAGGCCTCACAACTCCAGCCCCCCCTGCAGGCTCAGCGCAAGCAGCTGTGGGTGGCCCTCATCGAGAAGGCTCTGGCCAAGCTGCACGGCTCCTACTTTGCCCTTCAGGCCGGGCGCGCCATCGAGGGCCTGGCCACACTCACCGGCGCACCCTGTGAGAGCTTGGCCTTGCAGGTCAGCTCCACGAACCCCCGCGAGGAACCAGTTGACACTGACCTCATCTGGGCCAAAATGCTGAGTTCTAAGGAGGCTGGGTAAGAGGGGTGGCCATGCTGGGGCATGGAGTAGTGGGAGAGGCAGGGCCAGTGCCCTCTGACCTGTACCACGTCTCACAAGATATCTCGGGCATGGGCTGACCCCAGCTGGAGCCTGGCTCCCATGTTGCACTGGCCGTCCCACCTGCCCTGGCAGGGTAGCAGCAGGCAGGATGCTGTCCGTTGGCCTGTACCTTGAAGGCCCTGTCCTGACTTGGGCCGGTGATGGCCATCAGCGTCCTTGTGGAACTGTGTGGAGTGAGCCACACAGAGGCACCTGGTGGCAGCAGCCGGGGCAGACAGGTGGGGGGAGTCGGGGGACTTCTGAGCCCCAGCACGCATTGGCCAGTGTCTGGGGAGGGTCCTTGACCCCAGGCCTGGGAGAGACAGCTTATTGGTGCTAGGACCCTTGCACTCAGCTGTTGCTGGGCAGTTAGGTGGCCCCACCCCTCAGGGAGCCGCAGCCCTGAGCTGGCAGGATCAGCCGGCCTCACCAGGCCTCCGAAGGCCCTGGGTCTGCCTGTCCCCCAGCCCAAGCCCTCTGAGCTCTTGGGCCAGCACTTCCTGAGTCCCATGTGTCTCACGTGGGTCTCCCAGAGGCAGGGAGCGTCCCCTATCTCGTGCTGCACCTCCCCGGAGGCAGGTCTGGGCCGACAGGGGTCCCCTGGAGAGTGAGCCCAGCCCCCTCCCCCATCATTAAGGCCCGTTACTGAGGGGCTCCCTGGTCAGCGGGGCTGCTCTGCCTGCACAGATTCCTCATGGGCGCCTCCTGTGGGGGAGGCAACATGAAGGTGGACGATGCTGCCTACGAGAGCCTGGGCCTGCGCCCGCGCCACGCCTACTCCATCCTGGACGTCCGTGATGTCCAGGGCTCCAGGTAAGTGTGGGCGTGTGGATGTGGCAGGGGCGTGGGGGCATGAGAGTGGCCTTCAACCCTGTGGTCCGCAGGCTCTTGCGCCTTCGTAACCCGTGGGGCCGCTTCTCCTGGAACGGCAGCTGGTCGGACGAGTGGCCGCACTGGCCGGGGCATCTGCGGAGCGAGCTCATGCCGCACGGCAGCAGCGAAGGCGTCTTCTGGATGGAGTACAGCGACTTCATCAGGTACTGGGCGCTGGGCAGCCACGACCAGTGTCGGCCCCATGGCTGCCCTGCTCGCCCCAGTGTATGGGGTGTCCTTCCTGCCAACCAGAGGCCTGGTCCATCCTGGAATTCGGGTCAGCACAGGGTGGGGGTGTTTCTGCCAGGGCTCTGTCTGTGGGTCAGCCTTACGGCCTGACGCCCCCTGGTGGTGTCCACAGGCAACAGCCGAGACCAGGGCTTCTGGGACACTGATCCCAAGAGATCCCGATGGGCAGGATGCCTGCTGGGGTTACCCTGCCCAGGGACGGGCGCCGTGTCCGGGGCGAGGGTGGGGGCTGCTCAGCAGGGCTGTCCTCTCGCTGCCCAGGTACTTTGACTCCGTGGACATCTGCAAGGTGCACTCGGACTGGCAGGAGGCGCGGGTGCAGGGCTGCTTCCCCAGCTCGGCCAGCGGGCCAGTGGGCGTGACGGCCCTCACGGTGCTGGAGCGCGCGTCCCTGGAGTTCGCCCTCTTCCAGGAGGGCAGCAGGTGGGTGGGGGCCGGGCGGCAGGGGTGGGGCCTGGCCGGGGTAGAAGGGGCGGGACAGCTGGGCAGGGCCTGGCCACCCGTGACCCCTGCGGGCCACCGCAGGCGCACGGACTCGGTGGACAGCCACCTCCTGGACCTGTGCGTCTTGGTGTTCCGGGCTTCCTTCGGCAGTGGTGGCCGCCTGAGCCTGGGCCGCCTGCTGGCCCACAGCAAGCGTGCAGTCAAGAAGTTTGTCAACTGCGATGTGATGCTGGAGCCCGGCGAGTACGCCGTGGTGTGCTGTGCCTTCAACCACTGGGGCCCTGCACCGGGCCCACCAGCCGCGCAGGGTGAGCGACCCACGCCCGCCCACACAACCCCCACCCCAGCCCAGCATGGACCCCCACCCATGCCTTCTGGCCGCTCCGCAGGGTAACCGCCCTGCCACACCAGCACAGCCCTACCTGCACCCAGCGGGGATGTCTGCCCGCTCTCCTCACCCAGTGCCCCCCACAGTCTCCGGCCCCTCAGCGGGGGTCCCACGCGGCACCCCGGAGCCGCCCGGCCACGTGCTGGCCGTGTACAGCTCAAGACTCGTCATGGTGGAGCCCGTGGAGGCCCAGCCGACCACGCTGGCAGATGCCATCATCCTGCTCACGGAGAGCAGGGGCGAGCGGCACGAGGTGGGCGTGGGTCCGGGGGGGAGGGGGAGGGAGGCGGCTGCCCGCCCACCCACCCACCGACCCCTGCACTACCTGCACCCAGGGACGCGAGGGCATGACCTGCTACTACCTGACACATGGCTGGGCAGGGCTCATCGTGGTGGTGGAGAACCGGCACCCCAAGTCTTACCTGCACGTGCAGTGCGACTGCTCAGACAGCTTCAACGTGGTGTCCACGCGTGGCAGCCTGCGCACCCAGGACAGTGTGCCGCCCCTGCACAGGTGGGCAGCCCCGCACCACCACCACCCCACCGCCCCGCGGCCCCCAGCCTCCGCAGGCCCTCATCGGCCCCCCTCCCCCAGGCAGGTCCTGGTGATCCTGTCCCAGCTGGAGGGCAACGCCGGCTTCTCCATCACCCACCGCCTGGCGCACCGCAAGGCGGCCCAGGCCTTCCTCAGTGACTGGACGGCCTCCAAGGGCAGCCACAGCCCCCCACTCACGCCCGAGGTCGCTGGCCTGCATGGGCCCCGGCCGCTGTGACCACCCTGCCCGCACCTGCCTGCCCCCACATGCACTTTACGAGGAAGACCCCAACACAGGATGCTTGAACCAGAATCTCAGGACCCCCACCCAGGGAGTGCCAGCGGCATGGCGCAGCTTCCCCTGGGCCTTCCTTCCTGCCCCTCCCTCCTACCCAGGGCCTCATAGCCACCAAGCAGAATACCTCGAAGCGGCCTCTAGCTCGAGGGAGCTGTGTGCCAGCTCCTCTGACCAGCCCACCTTGAGGTCTGGCCCAGATTGCCAGGGCCAAGGTAAGGCTGCCCCTTCCCATGGCCTGGGGCCTCCTGCCTGGCAGCAAAGAGCTCCATTCACAAAACCAAATCTGGGGGGTCAGAGGCCGGGACCCCAACGTAGGAGCAGGGACCGCCCCTGTTTTGAGGGGTCAGAGAACAGGACCCTGGGGTGAGCAGGGACCACCCACCCTTATGGGGTCAGGCCAGGACCCCAGGATGAGAGCAGGGACCACCCCCATTTTGGGGGGCCAGAGGCCAGGACCCTGGGGTGAGCAGGGACCACCCCCCTTGTGGGGTCAGGCCAGGACCCCAGATGAGAGCAGGGACCACCCCTCCTTGTGGGGTCAGGCCAGAACCCCGGGTGAGAGCAGAGACCCACCCCCTTTGTGGGGCACGAGGTCAGGAGCCTTTTCTCCGCAGTTTGCCCCTAGGTCCCATCTCCCCCCCAAGCCCTCATGAGGCAAGCAGTGGTTCCTGGAGTCCCAGCAGTGTCCCAGGAGGCAGGTGCCTGGCGACCATGGGCTCAAGCAGTGGTGGGGAGGGACACTATGCAATTCCTGGAGCGCCAGCCAGGATCGAAGCCATGCCCCAGGCTGGGGTTGGGGCAGTGGGTCAGGTGGTCCTGAGCCCAGGCCCAGCCCTGTGCTTGGTGAGGGGGTTTGTCCTCAGCACCACCTGACCTCTGCTGGGAGGAACAGTCCAGGAGAAATCCTTGGCCAGCCCTGTCCAGGCACATGCAGGGTGTGGCCCTTCCCAGCCCCTCTACACCTCAGAAGCCCAGCGTCCTCCCTGTGGCTGCTCAGCCCTGAGTTCTGTGTCTGCCTGAGGATGACTGAGGCCGGCTTCCTGGGCCGCCTGGCCTCACTGTCCTGCAGCCCCCAGGCAGCAGGTGGCCCAGTCTGTGGCCCCTCGCTTCCCGTGGGACTTGTAGGCGGGTGGATTTACACCTGGAGAAGCACCCAGAAGCACTAGACTCCCCTTTGGGCCTCCTTTCTATTCTCCTTTTACTCTGAGCTGTGAGTATTTTTAACCCTGTACATACGGCAGCTCTTCTGACACAGAGGCTATTTTATCAGTCGTCAGTACCATCCCTGTAGGATGATTCTCCATGGGTGTTTCCAGACTCAGGCTCCGATGGACCAAATAAAAATGTTTTGTTTTGTAAGGATTCCTCCTCATCTGTCTCTCCCAGGGGTTCCTGGCCCCTCACCTCTCCTCCAAGGGCTGAAGGGCACCAAGGCCCACCTGGTGACAGCTCCTCGGGGTGGCTGAGCCAGTGCCCAGGCCAGCCTCACAGGGAGCCTTTAGGGGTACCCTGTTCACCAGCTGCCTGCATCCCAGGAAGGACTGGATATCCAGGTGGGACAGAGGCTCAGGCCAGACCCCGCAGTGGTTGGCGGACTGGTCCCCACGAAGCCTCAGAAGGACCGTATGTGTGCTCGGCTTTTCCCAGAGGCATCTGCGTTCAGGGTACCTGTCTGGATCCATCAGAGTCATGGACGGAGCAGAGGAGTGAGGGGCAGGGAGAAAAGTTTGTCTCCCGCAGGTGGTGGGGTCCTGTGCCCCCTCCCTCCTGTCCCATTTTACAGATGGCAGCCAGGACCAGGCACACAGCCTGCAGCCCCAGCCTGGGCTCCCAGGTTGGAACAGCGGCGGGCCCAGCCTCCTGGCCGAGAGGGGGGCTGGGGTGCAGAGGCCGCTCGGCGGGTGTAAGAGGCCTGTCACAGGCCAGCCTATCGTATGTGAAAGCAATTAAAGCCACCAGCAGTGTTGGCTCCAGGCGGGCCTCGGGCAGCAGGGGAGCTGCCACAACACATCTCCCCTCAGCACCCAGAGACGCCCGCCTTGCTCCACGGCTGCACGGCCACGCCGGACCTTCTCCCGTGGGGTGGGGGCTGGGCTCCCCCGTCACTACTGGGACGTCCCGGGCAGCCTGAACCCGTGTTCCTCCAGCCCCAAGATGGCCTAGGAAGCGAGATCAGAGAGGTCTGGCAGGGGTCTCCACAGTGGGGTGGGGGCTGTGTGCTCATCCTGTCGGCTGGCCTGGAGACCCCGGCTCACCCCAGCCAGCGCCCGCTCCCCTGGCACCCCTGCTCCAGCAGGGAGGGGCTGAGGGGAATGGGAGCTGGGGGCCCCCCGCGGTGGGGACGCAGCAGCTCATGGGAGGTGCTGGTGGGGGCTGAGGTGGGGGCCCGGCCAGGGGCCGGGGTAAGGGGTTGGGGCGGGGGCGGCCACTGTGATGAGGTTCGAAGGAGGGGGAGCCGGCCTGCGGATTGGACTTGGCCTGCTGGGCCTTCGGCCTTCATCGGGTGGCACCTGGACCCAGGCCTGTGCGAGGGGTGGACGAGGGTCGGAAGAGGGCAAGCCGCCTCCACACCGCCCGGCCCCGCTCCCTGCCTCAGTCTCTGACCCTCCGGCCACAGGGGCCCTTCGTCCCGAGCCCACCCCCACTCCCCACAACCCCGGTCCCCTCCCCGTCTCTGCTGGGCCAGATCCCCCCACGACCCCCTTCCTGCCCCTCACCCAGGCCGCCTGGCTGCCCACCCGTTGGCCGCGGTGGCCTTCCTGAGGCGGGTGGTGCTGTGTTCTCACTTGTGAGGCATCCCTGTCAGAAGCACTTAGTGTACAAATTAGCCGCGGCCTCCCGCCTCCTCCGCACGGCTCTGGGCGCTGGGCTGACTCTCCCGCCTGCCCTGGGCGCCCACCCACGACGGAGCAGCGGGTCTGGTCCCGCTGACCACCTCCTCTCCCGGGCTCCTCTTTGGGCCCCCGACCTTGACCTGGACAGGGGTGACCGCAAGGGGCGGGTGTCTGGCGGGATGTCGGGGTCTCCCACTCCAGGCCCGGCACCTGCGTCTGCCCCGACTGGCAGGGTCAGTGTCAAGAACCGTGGGGGACAGACCCAGAGTACGCACAGGCTCTGCAGCCCCCGCCCACCCCGCCCGCTGGCCAGCCTGCCACTCAGGCAGGGAAAATCGCCTGTGACAGGCCCAGGAAGGCTGGGCCCCGGGGGCCGCGGAGGGACTTGCGCAGCTCCTCTTCCAACATATGGTTGCTGCCGGCCCCGGGCGCTGCTCTGCCAGGGCAGCTCGGAAGCTGGGTGGGGGCTCTAGGTTGGGGCTCCGCGGCCTGAGCCATTCCTCCCACTCGCCTGGCCAGGCTGCTCCCTCAGTGATTGGAAAGGCCCCTGCCCCAGCTGGCATGCCTCTCATAGCGGAGAGCTCACTCCCGCTGCAGCCTCTCTTGGTGCCTCCAGAGAGCGTCCAGGAGCCTCTCCATCCCAGGGCCTGAGGCAGATGGAGGATCAGATCCCACCCCACCCCACCTCACCCCAGGGTGGCCGGCTAATCAAGCATGCAGGGAGCGCTGGCCGGGGTGACTTCCAGAGGAGGGAGCTAATTGGGGGAGGGGTGCAGTGAGCAGGTTTGGGACCAGAGGCCTCCTGGGGTCCCCGGTGCCCCGAGCCTCCCAGCCAATGCCCTTTCCCTCAGGGGGGCCCACTCCACCCCACATCCCTGGACCAGCTTGGGCAGCACCCTCATACACTCCTTGGAGAATATCTGGGCCCTGCATGTGCCCGCCATGGGCCACACCGCCCACCCCTCAGAGGTTTATAGTGGAGTTCCCCAAACCTGCTTGCAGCCCTCTCCACACAGTCACCCAGCACCATCTCTCTGGCTCTGCTGCTCCCTCACAGACCTGCTGTGAACCTGCTGTGGCTCCCCAGTGCTCTCAGATTCACTGGACTCAGACTGGCACCCAGGGCCCTCAGGTGTGACCCTGCCCCTCTGTGGGTTTTTTGGGTTTTTAAAAATTATTTATGTGGCTGCACTGGGTCTTAGTTGTAGCATGCAGGATCTAGTTCCCTGACCAGGGCCCCCCTGCGTGGGGAGCTCAGAGTCTTAACCACTGGACCACCAGGGAAGTCCCAACCCTGCCCCTTTGGACCAAGCCGTGGGTCCCTGAGGCCACCTCAGATGGGCAAGGAGAAGGAAGTGCCAAGGACAACTCACACTGGCCTGTGGAGGGGCCCTCAGACACTCTGGGGGCTGCCATGTGTCCCAGAGCTCATCAGCAAGAGGGTGAACATGAGCCGTGGCCATCATCCTGCATGGCACTGACCCCTCCCAGGGGCTCCCAAACCCTGCCTAGAGGCTCTACCACCGTCCCTCTACCCACGGGGCAAGCAGAGGCTGGCCCAGCCCCGACACCTGTCCTGGTGAGGCCGTGTGTGGACACTGAGGGGAGGAGACAGACCTGCCCTGGGCATTGCACCGCCATCCCCCTGCCTTCCCTGGACCCACTGTCTGTCCAGCCCACGTGCCCCTGGCGCACAAGTACCACATTAATGGAGGTGACAGGCAGGCGGCCTTGGGCAAGGAGGCAGAGGACGTTAATGGCCACAATGCCTCTGGCTGGGGGCAGAGAGAGGGGCTGCATGTCCCCACCCCACCCTGCACCAGGACAAGCTGAGGAGAGAAGACTGCTCCCTAGGACCCCACTGGTGCCAGAAGCACCCAGAGACCAGGTCTTCCACCATACAATCTGCAGACAAGGGGACTGATGCCAAGGAGCCTGGGCAGGGGTTTCAGGGCTCAGGTCACATGGGGGACCAAGCCCCAAAGCTCGGGGATCCCTGACACTGCCTCAGGGAGCAGGGGCCACCTCCCTGGGCCCAAGCTTTCCCCAACATGTTGCAGGGTGGGGTCCAGTGGGTGGGTCATGACCTACCACCACGCCCCACTCCTTGGTGGAAAGTGGGACAGGCCCCAGGCACACTGTGCCAGCTGTGAGGGAGCAGATGTGCCTGGGAGTGCCTCAGGCAGACAGCACAGGGGCACAGGGGCTGGCACTGCTGTCCGGCCTCGCCTGGCTGCAGACCGGCAGTCAGTGCACCTGATGGGCTGACCTGACTCGCACCCCCGTGTACAGGCCATTAGGCTGCAGCCATGGCCAAGCTCTCGGGACCCCTGGGGCAAGTTCAGGGCCCACCTGCACCCCTGGCAAGACCCCTCCTGGAAGCCCAGTCGTGCCTCTAAGGTGCTGAGCCCCTTGGAGATGCCGACACCTCTCCTCCCACCCAGACTTCTGGAAAGGCCCATCCACAGAGGCGGCCTCCACGGCTTCTTCTGAGCTGCCCTCCCTGGACTCCTGCTTTTCCCAACATGCTGAGGCCTGGCTTCCTCCCCTCTCTCCGGTGCTCCTTGGTCACCTGGCTTCACTGGGCTGTCCCCTCCGCACCCTGAGAGGCCCCTCCCTTCCCTTGGAGGACGGTAACACCCTCCAACCTGCCCGCCCCCTGTGCTGGCAGCATGGCCTCCCCAGACCCTCAGAGGAGTCAGCAGTGCAGGGCCAGGAAGCACAGAGCCGTCCCTGAGACCCCCACCCCCACTGGCTCAGGGTGACCTGTGCCCCCTGCCCTCTCTGGGCAGTGCCCAAGATAGGGGCCTGGGCCCGGCTGAGTATGTCCGGAGTGGGGTCTGTGTGCAGAAGGAGCAGGCCTCCCGGCCCCCACTCTCCACAGGGCTGCTGGCGTGACGACCGCTCAAGCTGTCTCCCGGCCTGGGGCTGCCTGCACGGTCAGCTGGTCAGCTGGGCCAGGCCAGGCGGGCAGAAAGGAAAAGGCTGGTGGGCTCTGCCACCCACAGCAGTCCTCCAGGCCCCCGCTCTGCCCTGTGGACTTTACGGGGAGAAATGGGGTCCCCCAGGTTGTGTCAGAGAAGGTGGCACTGAGCAGTCACCCTCACATCAATGTCCTTGCACTGGGCACCCCCAGGACATGGCACCCTGCTCCTTACAGATGTCTGTCGTGGCTGACCAGAGCCCCAACAACTGGGCCATAGCCTCTCACCCTCCTGCACAGCTGGGGAAACTGAGGCCAGGTTCACAGGGCCCAGGAGGCACTAGACTCTGGACCTAGTGTTCTCCATCCCACAGACCCCTACTGGATACTCCTTTTTTCCCCAAAGCACCCCAGCCCCCCAAGCTGAGCTTGAGATACCCCAGGAGCCTGTAGCTGAGCCTACAGGGAAGGCCAAGTAGACAGGGGGACCTCTGTGCCTCCACAGAGTGGGCCTGGGGCAGCACACACCCCTCCGACGGCAGACCCCACCCCATGCCTGAGATGGCACACCGCTCATCTCTGGGTTAAGTCACCTTCCCCTGAACAAAGGCAAAAATTTCTTGAGAAACGTGACTGGCCTGTCTTGAGTATCTGTGTCCACTTCTGGAATGGTCCTGGCTGATCAGATGAACTTCCGCTAGGACCCAGCTGGGCCCCAGCTGGGCCCCAGCTGAGAAGTGGGCTCCAGACTGTTAAGTCTGGACAGTTTGGGGATCAACATGGAGTCTAGTACCCTGGGAGGTGGGGCTGGGAGCAGCTCTGGCCGTGAGGACATTAGGGGCGGGAGTTTTCTGGTGGGCCCTTTCCCAGGCCCCGCCTCATTCACCCGGGTCCTCCCAGGAGGGACAGCCAGTGGAGAGGAGTCCTGCCAACAGCAGGCAGATGCAGCCCTCCTTGGGTACCTGCCAGGGGAGTGAGGAGTGGGGGCTGGGGGGTGATGCTTCTAGAAAGGGGGAGTGAGTGCATGTGACCCTCTTTCTGAGCCGGTGGCCGTCAGTGGGCAGGACAGAGGTTTGGGGGTGCAGACCCATTCAGCCTCCTGTTTGGAGAAGAGGGAAGGGTACTGCAGGCAAGTCTTGGCCAGAAAAGGAGGCTTGCTCCGCCGTGTGTGCTGGGCTCTGCTGCCGGCTCTCTGCTGCAGCCCTCCCCGAGCTAAGTTCTGTCCCCTCTCGGGCTGGGCTGCAGCCCTCCCCAGGCTGGCTCTGTTCTCCAAGGTCCCCCTGTCCCAGGGCTCAGCCCAGAGGCCCTGGCTCAGGCGGAGGGGCTGTCAGGGGCCAGAGCCCTGCCCTGACGGATGAGTGCTGACGGCCCCACTCCCTGCGTCCTCGGCCGCTGACACCCCATCACACTGCTGCGGGGACCCCGGGAGACCTGGCTGCCTCTGCGCACCCCCGCGGCAGCCTGCAGGCGACGGGGGCGGGGACGGTGCCAGGAGCCCCTCATTCGGCAGCACACCTGCGTCTCCACTCTCGGCTCCGCCGCGACGCTACCCGTCCCTGCCCTGCTCTGGTGGCGCCACTGGTGTCACCGGCCACGGCTCCATCCAGGAGTTGTCGGCGCGGCGGAGACTGCTGAGCGGGTCCCGGGCGCGCGAGGCCGGTGAGTGCGCGGAGGGGGCGACTGTGGGCAGGGAAGTGGGAGAGACGGGGGGGTGCACCTGAGGTGGCCGGTGGGAGACCGCTTCCGGCGCTCGCGCCCCCACCCCCACCGCGAGCCCGGGTCGGAGGTCGCTGCGCCCCCCGGAGCCCGGCGCCGTGGCGCACGCGCGGCCGCTCCCGCCGCCAACTTCTGTAGGTGCGAGTCGGCGTCGGGGGGACGCGGTCCGTGGCGGAGGCTTCGGGGACTCGCTGCCTAGTGAGTGACCGCAGACCGCGTGGGGGCCGCTCCTCAGTTTCCCAGGCCGGAGTCCGAGTTGCGCCCCGAGAGCTTGTGCGGGTCCCGCGGGGTGCGGGGTCGCGGCAGGCGCCGGGCGGGGAGGGGCGCCGGGCGGGGCGGGAAGTTCCCGCGGGGTCCCGGGGCCACGCGCTGACTTATCGGGGCGCCGCAGGTTCTGCTCCGTCCGGGGCGCAGGTACGGCGGGCACGGGGCGGCGGCGGGTCGGAAGTTTGGGGGCTGCGCGGGGCCCGGCAGGGCGTGAGGGGCGCCGGGGTGGCGGGACGCCAAGCTTGTCGGGGCGCGGGCGGGGCAACCCCAGTCCCCACGTCCCCCACTTAGCGGCGTCCAGGCTCGGCGCACCGGGACCATCAGGGCGCAGCAGCCCCATCCTTGTAGGAGGGCGCCCTCCGGGCTCGGCTGTGGAGGGAAGCGGGGAGGGAGTTGGGGTCTCGACTTCAGCCGAGGAGGAGCCTGGTCACCTCCTCTGCACCACGTCCTGTGGGGCGCTCCCAAGTCCCAAGGGCGCCAGCCGGGATGGGTGAGCTATAATCAATCCCCTGGTGGCTGGTGGTGGCTCCAAGCACTGGGTGCCCCCTCTCCCACCCTGGGGTGAGGCCTCCTGCGCCTGGCCTGCCACCAGTTCTGCCCCAGACAGGGAAAGGTTAGTGGGACCAGGTGTCTGCGCAGGCACACTGCGGGTGCAGGCCGCCCTGGGCACACGCACCCAGTCACGGGTTGGGACACATGTGCGGATGAATGTGCCTTTGGGGGTGTGTGCTGCTGTCTGGGGGTGTCTTCTGCTTGTGCACAAGCACGCTGGGCAGGTGCCAGGTGTTCTCTGGGCCCCTGTGGGGTCAGCAGGTGCTGAGATGGCTCCCAACCAAGCCCCCCCACCCCAAGCCAGGTGACTGATCTGAAGCGGGAGCACAGGAGGGGCCCCTCGCCCCCTTAGTCCAGAGGCCTAGGAGGAGCCCCCCCAGTTCAGGGGTCTGGCTGGGAAGTGGGGTGGGTGGTGGCACGAGGCGGCACAGCTGTGTGGCTCCCAGGGCTGGGTGATCGATGGCCCCAGCACAGCCGCCTCCGTCTCCAGAGCACACACACCCATTTGTCATCTGTATCTTGGGGGGGTGAGGGGCAGGGATGGGGCCTGCCTCTGCACCCACCACCAAGTCCAGGGAGTGTCTGCAGCCCCTAAGGGAGCCCCAGTTCCTCTCCTGGGCACAGCCGCCTCCTCCCAACCATGCACTCCTCTTGGAGCCCTGTCCCCTCCCCGATGTGGACATCCCTGCACAAGCTAGTCACTTAGCCTCTGCTCACCCTGCCCTCCACACTCTAGCCATGGCCATGCCAACCCCACCTCCACAGGGCCCATCTGGACAGGCAGCCCTCTCCACCCCTGTGGCTGTTTCCATAATGGGGGTGCCCATCCAGTGTTTGGGGGCAGCAGACATGACTGCCTGCCATGTACAGAGCCCGAAGGCCAGTGGGGAGGACGGCCTGCTCCCAAAGGCTGCCCAGCTACCCCAGCCCTGCCCTGCTCAGTGCCCTGGCCGTCCCTGAACCCCGGGAGCAGGGCAAGTGTACATGTGTCTACATCCGTGAGTGACTGTGACCCTGTGTGTCCTCGGGTGTGCGTGTGTGTGTGTGCATGCGCCCTGTGCCTGTTCACACCCCGGCCGTGCCGAGTGCATTCATGTGTACAGTGACCCTGTCCACTCTGAGTGGAGTGTGAGCCTCGTGTGCCTGGGCCCCTTGCATTTTGGTGGCCGCCCTGCTCTCTGTTCCGAGTCAGCCCAGCCGTGCAGAGGTGGTCCCTCCAGGCGCTGAGTGAGGAGGGCTCAGCGGGAGCTGTACGCTTGTGTGCACACACTCGCTGAGCACCTGGCTGAGGCGCACACTGGGGCGGTGGACAGCCCAGGTGGCAGCCCAGATGGAGTGCAGAGCGGCTTCTGAGCAAGCGTGCGGGGGCATGGGGAGAGGAGGGTCTTGGCCAAGCTCGGCCGCTGCAGGCTCGGCTGCCGACCTGCCGGCAGCCACCCAGATGGAGCCAGGCTGAGCAGGTGGCTGTGCCGTGAGGCCATGCTGGACATCCACGCCCCCCAGCCTGGCCTGGCCCATGCAAGGCTGGCCCCCTCAGAGACCACAGTGCCCACCCGACGCCCTGCAGAGCAGGGACACTGTGTAAACAGGCGCTCAGAACCTCTGCTGGTTTCTCATCTCACGGCTCTTATCCTGGCTTTCCCGCGGGCAGGAAAGTCTCTGGAGGGGTTAAGACAAGGAAGGGCCGTGTCCCCAGGAGTGAGTCTGGTCATACTTGGCTTCCTCCAGTCACTCACCCAGTGCCCGTGGGGTAGACGGAGACCCGGGCTCTGCTGGTGTGGGGGAGATGGGCGTGGGTGGAATCACACCAGAAATGGGCCTGCTGGGGACTGGCCAGGCCTGAGGGGAGAGATGCGTGTAGGGTCAACCAATAAAGTACAGGACTTAAGCTTTAATTTCGGATGAACAACAAATAATTTTTTTAGTGCACATTCCAAATATTGGCTAGGTCATACTTATACTAAAAAAGTATTTCCCGTTTACCCGAGTCCCATTTACCTGGGCATCCTGCATTTTTTCTGCCGTGTGTCTGCTGACCCTACAGAGAGTGAGGCAGGGAGGCCACTTCTGCTGGCAGAGGCCAGGGAGGGGGAGGGGGAGGGGGCGGGCGCCGGTGCCTGGATGCTTAGCCTTGAGCTGTGACGGAGGGGAGGGGGCATCGGCCGGGGCGGCTGGCAATGACCGAGGCCCTGTCCGCAGGTGGCCATGGGGCCGGGGCTTGCCCGTTAGCAGCTGCCATGTCCGGAGAGGCAGGCTCATGCCGCCTGGGCCCCGGGGCACGGGCCCGGGCGAGGAAGCCTAAGAAGCCACACTATATCCCACGGCCCTGGGGCAAACCCTACAACTACAAGTGCTTCCAGTGCCCTTTCACCTGCCTGGAGAAGTCCCACCTCTACAACCACATGAAGTACAGCCTCTGTAAGGACTCCCTCTCCCTCCTGCTGGACTCCCCCGACTGGGCCTGCCGCCGGGCATCGGCCGCGTCCCGGCCACGTGCACCCACGCCAGGCCACCCCGCGGATTCCTCGGACCCCATGGACCCCAGCGGCCGGCCCCAAGGAGCGCTGGACGCTCCCGCCACGCCCGACCACATGGTCACCGATGTCCTCTCCCTGCGCCGCTGGGTTGGGGGCCCCAGGCCAGGGGCCGAGGGGTCCCCAGAGACACTGCTCCCTGAGGCCAGGGACTCCCAGAAGGGTGCAAGCCTCGGTGGCCTCCTGGCCGAGTCGTGGAAGCCGGGGAGGGGTGGGGGCCCAAGGAGCACGTCCGGGGTGGACGTGCCTGCCACGGGCCCTGAGAGCAGTGTCCCCTGCTACCCCCCACCCACCCCCGGGGAGTTCCCTGAGGCCCAGAGCCTCCACCTGTCCCTGCTGGGCGTCAACTACCCTCTCGGCCCGGGCCTCTTTTCCTACCTGGGGCCCTCCCTGGCCGCTGCCGCCCACGTGCCCTTCCTGGCCTCAGCCAGCCCCCTACTGCCCCCGGCCACTGCCTTCCCTGCCCCACAGCCCCCAGAGCGCCCGGCCCTGGTCCCTCGCCTGTACTACCCCCTGCTCCTGGAGCACAGCCTGGGGCTACCGGCAGGCAAGACTGCCCTTGCCAAGCCCTCCGCCCCCCCCAAAGGGCCCCCCGAGACTCTGGTCCCTGGGCTGCTGAAGTTGCCAGTGCCTGGGCTGGGTGGGCCCTGGCCCCGTGGTGCTCTCAGGGACCCGGGGAAGGAGGGGGGGCTGGAGCGGGCTGCCCAGAGCGACCCCAAGAGGAAGCTGGCCCTGGGAGGCAGGCCAGAAGCCCCACAGGACCCCTGCAGCAGGATGAAATTCAGTTCCCAGAGCAGGTGGGTGTCAGGGGCCCCAGTCGTGGGGGTGTTAGGAGAGGTGGGAAGAGGGCTGGGGGGGAGGGTGGCTGGGCCCCCAGCTGGAGCTCAGTCACCAGGAATAGGGGCTTCAGGCCGCAGAGGGGAGACTGAGACCAGAGAGCCAAACTGTCCTTCCTTCTGGGGTTCCGAGGCCCTAGGCCAGGGCGCCAGGCTGGACAGGGGCGTGAAGGGGGTGGGGCACTGTGTGCGCAGCACAGCTTCCTGACTGGCTTCTGCCCCCCAGCCTGAGGACCAGCCCCTCCGTGATGCTGTGGCCTAAGGACAAGGAGCTAAGTGACCTTGAGAGCCCTGGTCCTGCGGCCCCCCTGCCCCAGCAACCGCTGGGCCTGTTGCTGGGGGGCCCTGGGCACGTGGGCGAGGACCTGACTCGGGCCCTTGGTGACTGTGCCAGGGTGGAACAGCGCCTGGGCCAGTTGGCGCCTGCTGGGGGCCTGGCCCCGCGGCCTCTGCGGGAGCAGCTGGGGAAGATCCGCCAGGAGCTGCTCACCATCCACCAGGCGCTGGAGCGGGCCGTGCGGCCACCTGACACTCCCCTCGACCTCTCTGTGAAACGGGCACCCACCAAGGGGCATGAGGTGCCCCCAGGGCTCTGGGGGCAGCCGGAGCTGGGCCCCATGCTGGTCCGGGGGACCCCCAAGCCACCCGGCATGCTGGCAGCCCAGCCTCTGTCCAGCCACACCACCAAGTGTGAGGCTGACTCCAGTGTCCCTCCACCGGGTCTTCCCCTCCAGGCCCCAGAGGACCCTGTCCTTCCTGGCAGCTGGGGCACCCGTGGTGGGCCTGGGGGCTCCTGGCCCCCTGAGGCTGTCCCTGGCTTGCAGAACCCCACGGGTGCCGAGGTCTGACCACAGCCCCTGCTGCCATCTCTGTCCTTAACAGACAGGGGCCCTTCTCCAACCCCATGCCTGCTGCCTGGCCCCACACCTGCCCCAGCATGCCCGTGGACAGACCCCACCCGCCATGGCCACACCCGTCTCTGTGGCCACACAAGTACAGCAGAGGGTCATGGCTCTTTAGTGATCACAGTTGTGGACATTAAAATGGAAACCACCTTCACACCCCGTCTGGGCCTCCTTCATCCCTCGCTGGTCTAGCGTCACCTTCTGCAGAGATGTCCCCAGACTGAGCGTCAGGGGGGCAGTGTCCAGACCTCCTCTTGTGGACTGGGCCCTCCCTGGGGGGCCGGAGTCTGGGAAGAGAGTGGGGAGCTTTCTATGGGGGGGGCAGAGTGGGGCGGGGGGAGGCAGGTAGGTGTGCACGGTCTCAGCCCTGGTCAGGCCTGTGTTTCTGCACATGGGCTGTGGGCAGGGACCCCTGGACATGCTTCAGCCCCCATCTGGCAGGACAGGCCTAATGTCAGATTCATGCAGGAGGCCGCTCCCTCTGTGGTTCAACGGTGCCCCCACATTCTGTGGCCCAGGGCTGTTCGCCCAGCGTGGCCTCCGCTGGGCCCCTGCCAGCCCCTGCAGCCACGATAGGCATCGGTGGCCTTCACAGCTCGCTGCCTCCCTCCCAGCGCGACCAGACTTGGCTTTTCCCACAGGCGGGGGTGGGGGGTGGGGGGCAGGCGGGGAGGGGTGCCCGGGGGACCCTCGGACCCAGCGAATCACTTCTGTTCCTGGGAGCTGGCCGCACCTCCACGCCCACCCAGCAATGGCCCCAGGGAGGGCAGTTCCTGCCTGTGCCTGGCTCCCCACGCTGGGCCAGCCGGGCTGGGGCCAGTCGGATCAGGACCTGCGGCCGCCCCATTAACCGCACCGGTAGCAGATAGCATCGCCGCCCGCCCCTCCGCAGTGTCCAGAGCTGGGGTGCAGGCGGTCAGGTAGGGAGTGCTGTGGGTCACAGACACGGCTGACCCCCACCTTCCAGGGGCTTCCTGGAGGGGCTGTGGGCTGAGTCAGGCAGTGTCTGGAGAATCCCCAGGTCCTGAGTCTGAGGGAGACCCACCCCACCTTGACCTCCCGTTAGCACCCCTACCTGGCTACCGCACCCCGACTTCTTATCACCCAATGGACAGACATAAGCCTGACCCTGCTGGCAGGCTGGTGCAGGAACAGGATCAGAGAGACAGGACCCAACCTGTCTAGTCTGTGGGGGTGCAAGATGCAGCCCCTGGAGGCCCCCGCCCTGGACTCTGGTGAGTGACCCAGCCAGCAGGTTGGGGGCACAGCCCCTTCCCCCAGGTCCTGAGATTTCAGTCCTGCTGGAGGACGGAGGCGGTGCTGTCTCCTGAGACAGCAGGTGGTGGAGGCCCTGGGCCCCCTGGGGAGGGTGGGCTGAGAGGACCGTGAGTGCAACCAGCTGTGCAGGGGCAGCGTGAACAATGTCCCAGAGGCCAGAGTAAAGGCCCCGAGGCAGGAATGTGGCAGCACTGGAAGGTACGTGGTGGGGTCAGCAGCTGAGTGATTGGACTCCTTAGAGCTTCCTTGGGTGCTGCTCAAAGGTGGCCCAGCCAGAGCTCTGCCTCCCTGCCCCCCTTCCCCCCTTCCCCCCCTCCTCTGCCAGGTGGCTCCTCCCACCCCCTCAGGCTCTGGTTTCCAACAACAGAGCATGAGCCCCCCCAGGTAGGAGACCCCTCCCCACAGCCAGAGAGGCCTAGGAAAGGACTCCTGCTTCACCCCTCAGGAGTTGGAAGTCTCCAAGGGCTGTGTGGGGCAATGGGCAGGGGCTTGGGCTGCCCCCAACAAGGGCCACTTTCCCTGTCTGGAGAAAAGGTTCTATGGGCGGAGGCGTTTGAGAAACACTGCTCATCTGTCACCCCTCCCCCCACCTCGGACACCTAGACGCCCCTGAGCTCATTCCGGCCTCAGAACAAAACCCACAGCAGCCCTCCTGGGTCATGTGTCTCCCAGAATTGTGTTCAGGGACCGCACAAAATAGTGCGGGAAAATAGGGCCCAGAAGCACGGCTGGAAGTCGGGACCTGGTGGAACAGAGTCAAATTTGTAAAACAGGAGGAACCAGCACCGCCGGGAAGTGTGCAGGGGGTCCACTGTCACACTGCTTGGCACATGGTGGGGTGTCGTTTCTTTTGCAGCCCCAAACTTGGCCCAGTTGGAGGACTGGCTCAGAGAGGCTGAGGCTGTGATGTCCGCCTACCGGCCAGCTCTCTGGCCTCCTACCCTGACCTCCTGGGCCTCCCCCACCAGCGGGTCAGCCACGTCCCAGGGACCACGCCTCACACTGGACCTGCCTGGAGACCCCACTCACTCCTGGTGGCCCCGGCTGCTTGGGTGGATCCCAGTGCCCGCAGGGGCTGGGGCCTGCACTGCTCCCCAGATGGCCTGCTCTTCCTGACGGCTGGGACTGCACCCTGCATCCACGTGCTGGACCTCTAGGGACGCTCCATCTGCCACCTGCCCTGCCTTGTGCCAGGGGCCAGGGCCTTCGTGACGGAGGACGTGGCTGTGACAGCTGCTGGGCTCGTGGTGATCAGTGACCTGGTCCACAGGGCTGTCCGTGTGCTGCGGCACACCGTCCGAGCCCCTCAAGGCCGCTGGGTGACAGTGGGCACGTTCTTGGCCCCCAGGGGGCTAGCTGTGGACACCCTTGACCACCTCTTGGTGACAGACTACATGCCCGGGGCTGTGCACAGCTTCACACTAGGCCCTGCCTTGGAGCCACTAGCCCCCGCCTCCATGCTGGGCCTGGAGGGCCCCTGCTGGGTGGGTCTGGGGCCTGATGGGGGCCTGGCTGTGAGCAAGGAGTTTGGGGACGTGTGGCTGTTTGGCAGTGCCCGCCAGCCCCTGTGCTCCCTGGGGGACCTGACTGGGCACCACTTTGGCAGCCCAGCAGGCGTGTGCACCGACGCAGCGGGCAGTGTCATTGTGGCGGACGAGCAGCGGCACCAGGTGACCCTGTTCCCCTGGGCCAGGGCGCCCATCTGCCTGGTGTCCGAGGGGCTGAGGTGGCCCCTGGGTGTGGCCTGTGCGCCCCAGGGCCAGCTCATGGTGGCGGATGCAGAGGACGGCTACATCAAAGTGTACCAGTCCTACTTGGAATTCGCCTGATCCGGTGGGCTTGAACGGGAGCAGCCCCTCACTGTGCATGGGTCCAGCCCCCGGAGTTTGGACCATGACAGGAGGAATGTTCAGGGTTTGCAGGGTCCTCCAGGGCTGCTGGCCATGCCTTCCTGACCTTGTACATTTGCTGACACTCCTGAGCACTGCTGTCGGGCCCGGGCCTGGCCTCCTGTCTTCCTCCTGGAGAGGATTCAGACTTGGTCCACAGCCTGGATCAGCTGCCTCCCAGCCTCCAAGGCCCAAGAGGCCTGCGCTTTGGGGCTGGCAGCTGAAGCCTGGAGATCTTCAGCATGTTGGGCCAGCTACCAGCACTTACCCAGGCAGGATCTCCCACCAGGTGCCGCAGCCCCAGCCTCCTAATCAGACAGAGGCAGGCAGGGAGGGTGTGGCTGGGCGGGCAGGGCCGGGCTGGGCTGGGCTGGGCAGCCTGGGCAGGGGCGCGGCCCTGCACTGTCCACCATTTTCAGAGGTGCCCCAGGTGCCAAGCCTCCTGAAGCTTCTCTGGGCCCAGCTGAGGTAAGGGGGGAGCAGAGGAGGGGCCCCCCCCAGAGGTGCCCTGGAGTGACACATGGCTGGGTTGGAAGCCTCCATGCTCCTGGTCCACTTCTCCCATGTGACACTGTCTGAGCCTTCATTTTCTCCACTGCAAATGAGGATCAAACAGCTCCAAGCTCATGGGTGGGGTTGCTGGGAGAGTTCCGGGCAGTGGTCAAGTGCAGAAGAGCCTTCCTGTGAGGACAGACTCCTGCTGCTTAAAAATAGCAGGAAAATGAGGCCGGAAGGGGTAGGGGGTGTGTGGGATTACTCTGAGTCAGGAGCCCAGCCAGGCTCCTAGTTCCAGTGGGTGGTCTTCAGGGGAAAGGGCCAGTGCCTAGTCCTGCCCCTGGGGGCTGGTGAGGGGATGGTCTCAGGGGTCTGTGGTTTAGGCCATTGCCTGACAAGGTCCCCTCCATATGTCCCAGCCCCTGCAAAGGTGGGGCAGTATTAAGTGGGTCAGTGTAAGGAAGTGTGTGGGGCAGGTGCTCTGTAAACTTTAGTAGTTGCTGCTGGTGCTAGGGGTATTGTCCCCTGGAACAGGAGGGGCCAGGGACGCCTCCTGACCATCAGATCAGATGGCTTCAGACCCTGGGCTGGCCCTCCAACCTTCGTAGCTCACTTGGCCTCTACAGGGACTAGGGTGCAAAGGGGCCAGTCTGGGGCTGGGGTGGCAGCTTTTTCTGGGACCCTATCCAGGGCCTGGGGATCCTTTCACCCTGGGATGGTGGAGACAAGATGAAGTCTGGAACCCTCAAATGTCAGGTCTACTGGATCCCTCAGATGAAGAAACCAGGCATGGGGGAGGTTTGGTGGCTGTGGGAAGGTGGGGAACTGGAAGGCAGGGGTGTTGGGGACACTGTGGGTAGACTGGAGGGGGAACAAAGATGCTGCGAGGGGGACAAGGACATGGGGGACAAGGACGTTGTGCACAGGGCATGGGGAGGACAAGGACGCGGTAGAGACAAGGGCGCTGCGCGCACAGGCCACCGGCTCTGGCGACCGGAACGTTGAGTGCACGGAACGCTCGGGCGAGGGCCGGAGGGCAGCCCGGGTGCCTTTGGGGCCGGACCGTCGCGCGGCAACGCCGGGAGCGGACGGAAATGGGGCTCGTGTCCCGCGGCGCCGCCGAGGCGGGGCTGGGGGCGGCGAGTGCTGTTGACCGCCCGGGCCCGCCCGACGCGGTCCCCAACCCCACCCCGACCCCGCCAGCTGAGGGCGCGGACCCGGGGAGCAGCCGGTGAGCAATCGGGGGGCGGGCCGGCGTCCTTGCGGCGCGACCTTGGGGAGCCGACCCCGCCGGGCTGTGGGCCCCGACTCTTGCCGCGGCGGCCGCGGAAGCAGGGCCGGGAGCCCGAGGGTCTCCGGAGCCTCCTCCCGGAGGCGGCGCAGGCCTTTTGCCTCTCGGAGCCTCTATTTCCTCATCTGTAAAATGGGGACGCCGCCGGCCGCCGGCCAGGGTGGGCCTGAGACTTGGGAGGGCAGTGAGGACCCGCCAGCCCCTGCAGGAGCCCGCCCTCCCAGCCCCACGGGCCGCGTGGATGCCCTGGCGGGGAGTCTGGACCCCCGCCCTGTGGGGTGAAGGGCGGCCGGCCGGTTCCCTCTGGCCCGCCCCCAACCCGGGTCCCTCTGTGGACCCTTTGGAAGGGCATTCATGGTCAATGGAACTGGCTGTCAGAGCTTTACAGTTGTTCCTGACTGCAGTACAGGGCAAAAACCAGAGCCTGTGGGGAAGAGCATTCTTTACTGAATGCCTGTTGTTTTTTAAACACAAACACATGGAGTAACAATGAATTCTTGTGAGCTACTGAGGAGCAGTGACCAGGAGGCTCCGCAGAGGATGGTTTTAGCCATTTAGATGTCCCTGGCCAGTCATAACTGGGCTTTTGCTCTGAATCAGGTCTTGTGGAGGATGACAGGATGTCCACTTCACAAGGTAGATGGTTGAGTTCAGGTTATGCGGGGAGGGTCGTTCTAGTGACTGCATGCCCTGACTGATCTGGAATGGGCTGGGTCACAGGGAACCAGGTGTCATTCATAACAGAGGCAGCTTTCCCAGGCCTGTGCCCTTGTTTTTATCACAGTCTTTAAAGATGCACACGGCTGCGTGTTACTGCCCCGCTTTCTCCCATCTGCACCTCTGCTATCGATTGCCTCCTCTTTCATCTTTTCCTGGCTGTCTGATCTGAGCAGACTTCTTTGTGTTGGTCACTCCCAGAGGCTGAGGTGGTGGTGGGGATGGGAACTTACCCCGTGATTTAAGAGTTCTCTCTCACTACCCCATAGATGGGAACACCAACCTCTGCCCTCCGCTCTTCCCCAGACATGAGGAGCTTTTTTTTTTCAAGGTAAACTTTGTAGATGAAGCATAAAACACACAAAGAAAGTGCACAGATCGTATGTGTACAGCTCAGTGAATTTTCTGAAAGTGAACCCACCGTGTAACCAGCTTCGCCCAGAGCATCTGCTCAGTGTTAGGCCAGTTGTGTTTATTTTCTGACAGTAGCTCTGGGCAGTTTTCCTTAGCTCCTGTGAAAGAAGTCCCTGAGCAGGGTGTGATTGTGCCATTTGGCTGAGCTGGTGGGTCCCGACAGGCTGGTGCTGAGAGGCTTGGACCATGATGGCTGGTCCCCTATGGTGGTCACCAAGCGAGATGTACTGGGATCCTCACAGGCAGAATTGCTCTGTGTCTCTCACGATGCCCGTGCAGAAGTGTCAGGAAGACAAGGTGGTCCTTGATGCCCTTGCTGATGGCCACAGGAACTTAGCCCCGGGGCTGCCTTTGGGCTCCAGGCTTTCCCCTGCTGACACCCATGTTGCCTGCCCTCTCTGGTCTCTGGGGGGGAGGGGTATTTGGGAGTCCAGCTGCTGCTGGACTCAGAGGGATGCTTTTCAGTCAAAACCCACAGGTGGGAGAAGCCTCGCCCCTCCAGCCCCACTCTGGACTGCAGGGGAGGAAAGCGGCTTCACCAAGTTGCCTTTTTTTTTTTTTTTAATTTATTTATTTTTTGGCTACGTTGGGTCTTCGTTGCTGTGGGTGGACTTTCTCTAGTTGCAGCGAGTGGGGGCTGCTCTTCATTGTGGTGTGTGGGCTTCTCACTGCAGTGGCGTCTCTTGTTGCAGAGCATGGGCTCTAGGCGCGCAGGCTTCAGTAGTTGTGACACACGGGCCTGGTTGCTCCGCGGCATGTGGGATCTTCCCAGACCAGGGCTCGAACCCGTGTCCCCTGCATTGGCAGACGGATTCTTAACCACTGTGCCACCATGGAAGTCCTACCAGTTGCCTCTTAAGCCCTGGGCATTTGAGGCTCCTCCCACAGCCCCCCTGATCCTCAGGAAAGGGCTCCCTCAATGTCGCACCTCCCCAACATGTGTGTCCCTCTCTCTCCCCCTCTCTCCAAGGGCCTGTTGAGCACTGGGGCCTGGAGGACCAGGCTCAGTCTGAGGCCTGTGTCCCTCCCTCAGGTGTATCTCCAACTTGGGGGTCTTAGCTCAGGGCAGCTTCTCTGCCCTTTGTGCTGACACAGTGGGGTCGTTAGTGTCTAGGAAAGGGCGAGCTCCAAGGTGAACCCTCACCAAGGTGAACCTCCTGCCCGTCAGGCCCTGTCTAGGAGGGCTCAGGTGGGAAATGAGTTGCTTACTGAGAATCCACATCCGCAGTGAGCTGACTCCTGTGCAAGGCAGGGCTCACAGTCCCACAGGATTCAGGAATTGCAGCTGCTTGGGGATGTTATTGCTGCTCAGAGGTCCTGGGAAGGCTGGTGTCCCCTCAGCCATTCTCCAGGGCTGAAGAACTTCTCCCACCCCCATTTCTAGAACACTGCCTGGTTGCGGGAATAGGTAGTCCTGAAGGAGGTGCTCAGCTGTGACAAGAGGATGGGGCTCCCAGGGAAGGATGGGCACAGCCGCAGGCTGGAGGGTTGGGATAGATGCAGAAGCCCCATGGAGCTGAACCTGTTCCCTGAGCACCAAGGCTCCCCCAGGGGGCTCACTGGGAAGGGAGGTGGGCTTTGGCACCAGGCATGTCCCCAGGCATCTTCTGGTGCACCTGTACCAATGCCCACAGCTGCCAGCGGTGTGGACGCATCTGATTTCCCTCAGCTCAGCGGCAATTTGTTTAAATGTTCATCTTTATTCTTGCTAGCTTAGTAAGTAAATCACGGTTTGTTAGATTTTTAATTTAAATTACTTTAATTGTTAATGAGATTGTAGATTTTTCCATGTGCTACACATCAGAAACTAATCAGTTCCCTAAAAACAAAAATTAAACCCTTGTGCTCACCCCGGCACAGCCTGTGAGTGGTGCTGAGCAGGTCACGTGACCTCACCTGTATCAGCCTGCCTGTGTCTGGAGTGGGGAAGCGTTGCCCTGCCTCAGGGTAGGAATGGGAGTGGCCTGGGCCTGTACTCACAGCAGCCAGGGGCAGAGATGGACAGCTGGGCCCCCCTGCCAGCCTCGTGACCAGACCCAAAGCTGGTTGCCCCCACCTATGGGCCCAGTGGCCACGTGGATGTGTCTGTCAGGGCCACCTGTTGGCCAGGACCTGCAGCCCTGGCACTGCCAGCCACCCCGGGTCCTCGGGGCACAGTGGCACCGGCAGCAGCTCTGAGCTGAGCCCCTCCTCTCTTCCAGAGGCCCCGGCATGGTGCTCAAGGCCTTCTTCCCCACGTGCTGTGCCTCGGCGGACAGCGGCCTCCTGGTTGGACGGTGGGTCCCGGAGCAGAGCAGTGCCGTGGTCCTGGCTGTGGTGCACTTCCCCTTCATCCCCGTCCAGGTCAAAGAGCTCCTGGCCCAGGTGCAGCAGGCCAGTCAGGTGGGCGTGACTGTGCTGGGCACCTGGTGCCACCGCCGGCAAGAGCTGGAGGAGAGCCTGGGCCACTTCCTGGAGGGCCTGGGCGCCATCTTCTCCCACAAGCCCTGGTTCCAGCTATGCCGGGAGAGAGGCAGCAAGTCCTGGAGCTGCAAGGCCACCCACTGGCGGGGGCCCGCCTCCCCTGCCGCCTCCGGCGAGGACCAGGTCATGCTTATTTTCTACGACCAGCGCAAGGTGCTGCTGTCCCAACTGCACCCGCCCACGGCCCTGCCCGACCCCCAGGCTGGGGACACCACAGCCAGCGCGGGGGGCCTGGCTGCTGTCTTTGACACAGTGGCGCGTAGCGAGGCACTCTTCCAAAGTGACCGGTTCGATGAGGGCCCCGTGCGGCTGAGCCACTGGCAGTCGGAGGGCATGGAGGCTAGCATCCTCGTGGAGCTGGCCAAGTGGGCAGCAGGGCCCGTCTGCCTGTTTCTGGCCTGCCTGCTGTCTCTCATCTCAGCTGCCAGCTCCTGTCGGTAGGTGCCCCTTGGCCAGGCAAGGGAGAGTTGGGCCCCTGAGGCCTAGGCCCACCCCTTGGTGTGCAGGGATCATGGAGGCCCAGATGGCCCTTCTGAAGCTTACCGCTGCCCCCTGCACCCCTGCTCTCATCCCACGCTCCCTCCGCACTGTAGCTCAGAGGATACCCTAGTGGTGGTTTCTGTTCTGGTGTCCCTCGCTCCTGTGGCAAAGCTAGGCTTCCTGGAAGCCCCTGTGGTTGCGTGGGACACACTGAGTAGGGATACATGGTGACCCTCAGACAGCTCAGGTCCCTGAAAGGAGAATTAGATGATGAACAGACCGGGTTGTTGCCGCGCAGCGGCCACTGTTTGCCTTGCTGGCAAGTTGCTTGTCCTGCAGACCCACAGGCCCACCTGCTTCCCTGGCCCCGACCTCGCAGGAGAGGCAGCCCTGGGAGGCTGTGGGACAGCATCCACTTGCTGTCTGTGGGGCTGGGGGCGTGGTCCCCAGCCTGGGCCGCTCTCTAGAATTACCGGAACACTCCTGGCTGCGGGCCTGGTCAAGGGATTTGTAAAAGCCCCTGGGGGCCCTGAGGATGCTGGGGCAGCACGTGGGTGTTCTGGCGAGTTAGCCACAGGACCCTCTCTCTATGAGAAGCCACCTCCCTGGTGGCACCACCTGGTATGGGACAACTGTGCTGCATCCTGAGGTCCAGGGTTTCGACTGTCAGGTTTGGGGACTGGCCTCGCCGGCTCACCAGGGGCTCTGGGAGTGCTCGGGCCTGTCCCTGCAGAGAGACCCCAGCAGCTACGTGTGCACACCACCTTGGGCTGTGGGGGCTGCTGGGTATCCTGTCCTGAGCGGTGGGTTTCAGAGCTTCACAGCCCCTTGGAATGAATCGTGTGAAAGTGTGTCTGGGCCTGGGTGCAACTTTGGTAAGAGAAATTCCTTTTGTCAGCTCTCAAAGAAAGCAAGAAAGGTTATGAACCGCTTGAGTGCCCCGAATCCCGATCTGCCCCTTAGGTAGGCAGGTGCTGGCTGTTGGCGGAGGTCAGGAGCCCTGTGACGTCCATGTGGGGCATGGCTGTTGCTGCCCAGGGCAGGTGCAGGTGCTGCCCAGGGCTGGTCTGAACCTCGGGGAGACCCTGCATGGGGGTCTCTGCAGCCCATGCGAGGCTGCCTTCCACTGGACTGGAATGGGGGGTGCAGTGCAGACCACACTTCACTCTTGGAATTGGGTCAGAGTGGCTTGGCTGAGGACAGAAGCTTCAAACCTTCAAGGTCAAGACCTCCTTCCTCCCGAGGGCCTGAGCGTGATCATCTGGCGGCTCTGCACTTTGCACGAGCCCTTTAGGTCCCTCCTGCCGGCAGTGGGGCTCTGGGTGGGAGCTAGGCTCTGAGTTGCCATTGGACGCTTTGTCCACCTTTGCTTGAGAACATCTCCCCTCAATGCCTTCATGTCTGTGAAGTGTCTGGTTCTTTCTTTGCTGCGTGAGAGATAATTCTCGTTGAGCAGTCAGGTCAGCTGAAACCCTTGACACGGACACGCGTCCGGCAGGCACTCAGCTTCAGTGCCTGGAGTCAGCACCTTGCGTTCCCAGTTGATGTTTGTGAGTGACCGCAACCCCCGCTGGGCTGCCCACCTGGGTCCTCCCCCCGTGTCCCCGCCCCGCTGAGTTCAGGAGTGTGGCTACTGGTATTTGGGGAGACCAGGGCCCTTCCTCTCTGCACGTTGAGGGATATTGGCCACGGCTGAGACGGCCCTCCCTCCCTGGTGGGCAGAAGAACCCCAGAGACCCGGAGGTCCATCCTTCTCCCCTCCTCCGCAGGGTGTTCAAGCTGTGGCCACTGTCCTTCATCTGGAGCAAACTCTCCACGTGCGAGCAGCTCAGGCACCGGCTGGAGCAGCTCACACTCATCTTCAGCACCCGGAAGGCTAAGAACCCCGCCCAGCTGATGAGGTGCGGGTCCTGCCCTGGTCTCCTCCACAGTGGCCAGACGCGCCACGGGCCCAGCCCCTTCCCCACAGCAGGCCTGCCCAAGCTGACCCTTTCTGGCCACGCCACCCTCACCACTCGCTCCTGTTGGACCCCTCCTTCCAGGAAGGCCAACATGCTTGTCTCTGTGCTCTTGGATGTGGCCCTTGGCCTCACGTTGCTGTCCTGGCTCCACAGGAAGGACCTCATCGGGCAGCTGGCTGATGCCCTCATCCCTGTGGCTGACGTGAGTTGGTTGAGGTGTACTTGAACACCTGTTTCCCAGGGTTGGGGGGCAGGACCCTTCCTGGGGGCAGCAGAGCCCCCTCAGCCAGCCAGAGCAGCTCACCCCTGACCCCAGACAAGTCCCCTAGGAGCTGCTGTGTCTTACAGAATAGGTGGGGCTGTGTAGACCTGGGCCCTCCAGCTCCTGGCCTCTTCCTGCAGGTGGCCTGTCTGGAGCCCCCTTGTGTTGGAGACTTTTAGGGGGAGCCACCTCCCTGCCAGGCTCAGTGTCATGGCATCCCCATTGCCTCCCCACCGTGCATGACCATTTCTGCTCTCCTGGTTCTTCGGGGTGGCTCACTTTTGGCCTGGGCGCTCTGCACAGTCAGCATCACAGAGACCTTGTGTGCGTGCCGGTGTCTGTGTGGTCGAGCTCAGCCTCCCACCCTGATGCCTGCACCAGTTCTGCATCTCCCATGCTGAGAGCCAGAGGCACCAGCTCATCGGCTGTGCTCCTGAACTTGCCCTGCACAGTCTGTGCGCCGTTCCCAGGGCCTGGGCACCGCCCCAGCCTCCTCTCCCTTCCACAGTCATCCTCCCACTGTCTGTCCGTGCTGGCTCTGAGCCTTCATCTTCTTTGCCTCCTTCAGAGGCCCTGTCACTTCTATTGGGAGATTGTCTTCTTGCCTAGGGCAGCCCCTCTGGTCCCTCAGTGCCCCACCCCCCCTCCCCCTCTGCCCAAGCCTCTGTGGGGCTCCTGGCCCTGGGTGTGGTAGAGCCGCTGCGGCCTGGCTGCGAGGTCCTTGTGGACTCAGCTGCTGCCTGCTGTCATCAGCGTCCAGGCACAAGTGTGCACTGGGCCTGCTTGTGGCCAGGCCAGGACCCTGCAGGCAGGAGCCCCTACAGGCCAAGAGTCCCATAGCTTCTCAGGGAAGCCTGGCCCAGGAGGCAGGAGGGTGCTCTGCCTTTTGGCCAGCTTCATCCTAGGCCTCCCTTTTGCAAAATTGCTCAGAAATATAAATATTTAATTTAAAAATGAAAGCCTCTTCCTGACGCCAAGCTCTTATCCTTTAAATATTAAATAAGGTCTATTTATAAAGAACATTCTGTTCCCCTTCTCACTGCTCCTGACACGGCAGAGGCCTTCACCCAGGGTTGGGAAAGGCCTGCATTGGTACGTGGGAGGGAGGTGGCAGACTCTGGGGCAGGGATGTCAGTCCTGTGGCCTCAGTGTTGGGGATGAGGCCAGGAGTCCTGCAGGCCTGCCTCCCAGGGCTGGCACAGCTTTCCTCCTGGGGCAGCCAGGACAGTAGTTGGCCTCCCTGCTTGCTTGTGAGGGTCCCTGTGCTATCTCTGGTCCTCACTTGACATTGTTCTTCCCTCTGCGGGACCCTCCAGCACCCACCTCCTCCCTGCCCGCCTTCTACGGGGGCCCCTGATGGGCTTGACCCCCTCACTCTCACTCAGGGTCACCCAGATGGGTAACTGGGGTGGGGCCAGTTGATGGACGGTGTGGCCCTCATGTGTCCTCGCAGCACGTGGCCGAGGAGCTCCAGCATCTGCTACAGTGGCTGATGGGCGCACCCGCTGGGCTCAAGATGAACCGGGCGCTGGACCAGGTGCTGGGCCGCTTCTTCCTGTACCACATCCACCTGTGGATCAGTGAGTGCCAGTCAGGCGGGCCGCCTCGGGGTTTCACCCAGCCCCACTGACCCGCACTTTGGCTCCTGAAGCCCGTGCCCCCGGGGACATAGACCCTGGCTGAGGGGGGGCAGTGGGGCCCAGCCAGGCCCTGTCCCCTTGGTCTCTGCTTCCTGTTGACCCAGCATCCCATGTGTGGAGCCTTGCTATGCTGTGCTGGCCACTCACAGTTTCCAGAAGCTTGGGGCAGCCATCCTCATGGTGGGCTTGGGGGGGACCAGGACCTCCCTGGGCTCCCCCCTCAAGGCTGACCCCCATCCCACCAGGCTACATCCACCTCATGTCCCCCTTCATTGAGCGCATCCTGTGGCATGTGGGCCTCTCAGCCTGCCTGGGCCTGACGGTCGCCCTGTCCATCCTCTCAGACATCATAGCTCTCCTCACCTTCCACATCTACTGCTTCTATGTCTATGGCGCCAGGTGGGTGTGTACCCCCCCACTCCTGCGGGCTGACCCAGTGCAGCCCCCCGAGCCCTGGGCACCACAGACAGGCTTCCGGGGCCGGGTGGGCATGGGGTCACCAGCCCAGCTCTGATGGTACCACGTCCTGCAGGCTATACTGCCTGAAGATCCATGGCCTGTCCTCACTCTGGCGCCTGTTCCGAGGGAAGAAGTGGAATGTTCTGCGCCAGCGCGTGGACTCCTGCTCCTATGACCTGGACCAGGTACCGGCTCCAGCTCCAGTCCAGCTGCCCCTTCCGATGGGCCGGTGCAACTGCTCAGGCACCACAAGGGGCAGCCTCACTCCTGTTTTGCAGGGCTCCGGGGTGTATGGGGAGCTGCAAGGGGTAGGGTGTATGCAGGACCTCAGACAGGGCGAACCTTGCCCAGGCGGGGATGGACCCTGCTCTCAGGAGGCTGCGGGGCTGCAGGTGCTTAAGGTGACCTTGCACAGGGCTTGGCTCTGGCTAGTCCCATTAGCTTGCTCAGACCTGACACAGGGACCCTGAGTGCTGCCTTCCAGGGCACGTTTTTTGCTGCCTAATTTTCACCACCCTCCTGTCTTTAGTGTACGGGCTGTATACCCTGTCAGCTGGTCTCCCCAACCCCTGTCACCCCATGTGTCACCGGGTCTGGAGGCAGGTGTCCCTCCCAGTACTGGAGAGAGCTGTCCTGAGTGGGCTTCCCCAAGTGGTCTCAGGAAGCTGGCAGGCGTTCCATCTCTGCTCAATTACAGGACGGATTTAGTGGGATGGGTATCGGGTGTGCCCAGTGCTGGCAGGGCTGTCGCTGATGCTGGCATCCTTTCTCCCTGTAGCTGTTCATCGGGACCTTGCTGTTCACCATCCTGGTCTTCCTTCTGCCCACCACGGCCCTGTACTACTTGGTGTTCACCCTGGTGAGCCAAGTGCTGTGTACCATGGGGGTGCTGGGCGTGTCACCTGGCCAGTGGACCTAGCCCACAGTGCTTGGAGTGGTGACTGCTAGCAGCTGTGGGCAGGTCGTCCATCCCTGCCGGCCACATGGGGTGTGGCTGTTCTGGACTCTGGGCAGTGTGTGCTGGCCCTGGAACAGGCAGGGGTCCCACCCGCGGGGGACACCACCCACTACTGCTCTGGGACACGCATCTGGGTTCACAGAGGGCAGGGGTCTCCCGTGTTATGGGGGAGGTGAGCACAGACAGCAGGAGGGGAGTGGCCCCCGGGTGGCTGGGCTGAGGGCCCAGTGGCATGTTTCCCTGGGTTGGAGCACCACCTCCTCTGACCTGGCAGCAGGGCAGACCGCTCCAGCCTGTGGCTTCCCTGCCTCCTTGTGCTCAGGCCTCAGGTTCAGGGCGGGGGTCCCTGCCCTCCTCTTGGGACCCGTCAGGCTGTTCTGCTCAGGGGCATGCAGTGTGGCTGTGGCCACAGTCCCAGGTCAGAGACCCTAAGCACTGTCTGTGATGCAGCTCCGGCTCCTGGTGGTCGCTGTACAGGGCCTGATCCATCTGCTTGTGGACCTCATCAACTCCCTGCCACTGTACTCACTCGGCCTTCGGCTCTGCCGGCCCTACAGGCTCGCAGGTAGGTCTGCATGCTGGCTAGGCGGCGCACCTGCGGGCCCTGGATGCAGCCGTGTGTGGGGCGGGCAGGGAGGACAAGAACCTGGTCCCGGGGCCTGAGCTGGAGGGAGAGGCTCCCTGCCCTCAGGTTCAGAGGCCACATAGGCAGCCCTCAGCCTCCCCTGTGACGAGTGTGGACGTTTGCTCTGAGGTCTGTCTGCAGTAGTCCTGTAGGTGGTGCCTGAAAGTGGCTCAGAAAAGACGTGTCTCGTGTGGTTGTGTGGAGCTGTGTGTGCCTGCTGGTGCCTCTCCTCCTGGAGGGGACCGGCCAGGGTGGAGGACGCCGGGCTGGCCAGAGCTGTGTGACAGGCGTGCCTCCCGCCCCGCCCCCAGCAGGCCACCACCTGCGGGGACAACACGCACCAGCTCAGCTGCTCCTGTCATCCCCTCTGCAGGTGATGCCCCTGTTTGCATGCTGACACCAGCCACGGGTTGGCCAGATGCCCCTGACAGGAGGCTGTCCCCACTGCAGGCCTAGGGAGGCCCGACCCAACTGGTCACTGAGTTGTGGGTTGGCTCATCCGGTTCAGGGGCTTTGAACATAACAGGAAACTTGAGGAGTTGCTGGCACGGCCCCAGAGCTGACCAGCATGCCCAGGAGCCCCTGGACTAGTTTGCAAATGGCAGCTCGGCCGCACGCCAGAGTTCACGGCTGCTGCTCCCAGCCAGTTCCGAGTCAGAAGACATGAATGTGCATGTTCCCTGGGCTTTGGGCCTTGAGTCTGCCCGCTGGATGGCCTCAAACCCTCTTTCCAAGCCACGTTCTCCACAGACCCCCAGGTGGCCCAGGCCAGGGACCCATGTGTAGTGCTGCCCATGCTCCCTGGTCCCCCAGCCCCCACCCACACTTCAGCACGCCTGGAAGCAGGCAGGTGGAGAGCCTGGACCCCGCACCTTCCTCTCCCAGCCCTCAGCTCACAGCTAGAGCAGAGTCCTTTTAACTTGACATAAAAGGCCACAGATGCCGCCTCTTCTCTCCACCGAGTTTGCCTTGGGGCCTCTTCATCAATTGATAATTAGCTCCTGTTTCTCCTTTCAAGACCTTCCGCCTTGGGAATCCCCAGGCTTGAGAGCCCACACTGCAGGCCAGAGTGTGGTGGGTCCCTGAGTTAGCCGTGCACACAGCAGTTGGAAGGCACTGAGATGCCAGCAGGGTGCCCACCACCCAGCAAGTGCCTCGTCCACTCTGGGAAAACCCCTGTCCTACTCAGAAAGCAGCACAACCTGCCCGCTTTTCCCCGCCTGCTAGACCCGCAGCTTTGGTCTCTCAGTGCAGTTCTGCAGGAGGCCCTGACGAGGGCCAGGCTGCAGCTCAAGGAGGCAGATGGGAAGGACGGGCTGGAGAGGCGAGCTGCTGCCCGGGCAGCCTGTAGCCCTCGGAATTCCGCTCGGAGCAGGAGCGCTGGTGGGGGCGGCCTGCAGGGCCCTGGGAGCCCTGGAAGGCCACCCTCCCTCACGGGGACCTTGCTCTCCTTACAGCCGGGGTGAAGTTCCGAGTCTTGGAGCACGAGACTGGCAGGCCCCTCCGCCTCCTGATGCAGGTAAGGCCTCCACACAGCCCTCATGCTGTTGCCCGCCATGAGGCCACCCATGTTCTGAGGCATGTTCTGTGCCGCCCTGGGTGTGGGCCTCACAGGCCTGGGTGAGGTGCAGGCAGGAGGGCCCAGCAAAGCTGAGGGGTGGGGCCCGGGGGAGACTCGCCCACCCCCAAGGCCTCTGGGCACCATGAACCTCTGTGCCTGGAACCTCCCCCAGCAGGGCCCATATATGGGGTCCCGTATGCTGTGCCAGATACCCTCAGCCACCCAGGGCACCTGCCTGCTGGGCCTGCATCCCTGTCTCCTGCCCTGGGCCCCCGGCCTCTCCTTCCAGGCAGAATAGCAGAGACTTGGCAAAGGCCTCAGGACACACCTGAGGCCTACTCTGTTGAGCTCCTTTATCTTAAGCAGTCTGGGGCCTGTCTAGCGGGAGGGAGCAGGCCAGGTGCCGGTGTTGCTGGATGCAGGTGTCCGGTTGGCCTGAGGGGAGAAGTCAGATGCTGAGGCAGCTGGGCCCTGTGTGGTTTTCTCGGGAGTGTCCTGAGTCCCACTTGAGGAGGCTCCAGGGAGCTGAGTGAGTCCTGGAATGGAGGGGTCGGTGCCCTGCAGCCGGGCCAGAGTGGAGCCCGCCTGACCGTGGCCCAAGCCTGCCTCCCAAGCCGCTCACCCTGACCCCCGTGTACCCCAGGTGAGAGCGCATCTGGCACAGAGCTGGCCCTGCCCCATGGTTGTCCAGCCCAGGGACCCCCCACGCAGGCCTGCCGGTCCTAGAGAGCTGGACTCCCAGGGAGTTGGGGGCTGTGTCCCGCTGACCGCTGCCCTTGTGCTTCCAGATAAACCCCCTGCCCTACAGTCGCGTGGTGCACACCTACCGCCTCCCCACCTGTGGTTGCCACCCCAAGCACTCCTGGGGTTCCCTGTGCCGCAAGCTGTTCTTCGGGGAGCTCATCTACCCCTGGAGGCAGAGAGGGAACAAGCAGGACTGAGGGGCCCTGGCCACCAGCCGGCCCAGCACCACCTCCTGCCAGGGTGTCAGGGTAGCACATGGTCCTGCTCTTCGCCTTCCTGCCCCTGGTTGCCTGGGGCCTCTGCAGGCCCTGCCGGGGCCCTGCCTGCCACATCTCCTCCTGTCTCTGAGGTCGTGGGAGTAGTGAGCAGGAGGATGCGGGAACGGCCAGCCAGGCCAGCGGCCCACGCTCCAGCACCAGCACATTTGCCTCGGGAACCCCCTGCTGACCTGTTGTGATGGCACGGTTAACCTGGTGCGCACCGGCCCCCCAGGCCTATCCAGAACCCCCGTCCTGCCCCCCACCCCAGTCTATACCCAGACCCTAGGAGGGGGTGCAGAGCCCTGCCTCTGCCCACCATGCCCGTTCCCAGTGGGGTGGGCTGGCAGGTCTTTCTGGCTGCTCATTGGCGCCCCATCCTATCATGAGGTGGAGGGGATCCTTCCCAGGGTGCACTCAAGTGTCCTTGAGACTCTGGCCCCCAAGCATCTCCTTCTCTGGGGGATGCCCTCCTGGGTCCCCAGTGCCTTCCAGCTGTCTCAGTGGAGCCACCGCCAGCCAGTCTGGGGGATCCAAGCCACTGCTGAACCCCAGCGCAGTCCAGCAGCTCCAGGAACCTGGGCAGCAGCGCCCCTCATGCCCTGATTCACATAGGGCTTACTTGTTGATGCTCCTGGAGAGACTGCTCTGCAGGAGGAGCTGCCCTCAGGGCTTTGGGTGTCCCTGTGTGAAGCCAGGCCACATGGGGTGCCTGGAGCTGTCAGCAAAGACCCACGCACCCGGCTGCCCCGTTCCTGCCCTGTACCCCTGCAAATCTTCCATCTCGCTCACCGGCTTCTCCTGGGCAGATGCTCCTGCAGCCCCCAGGGAGGGGTCCTAGCACTCAGGCTGCATCTCCCTGCTGGCCACAGGCAGAATCTGAGTGTGGGTGTGAGCCCCAGAATCCCCAGGGGGAGGAAGCCTCAAGACGCGGTTGGCGTCACATACGGTGTGTCATCGTGGAGTTGGAGATGTTCATGCTGTAGGCAGCAGGGCAGCGCTCTCTGTCCATCCCAGGCACTTGGGACTGTCCACTTCTGCCACCCACGCTCCTTGGCTGTGGGCCACAGTGGGAGGGGGCCTGGAGGAGTCCCCACCAGCCCAGGGTCGGGCAGGAGGGGTACTGGCTCTGTCTTTTCTGCTGGGACAATAAAGCCTCCCACATATTTGGAGTGTGCGCTCTGCCTTCCCATCACCACGTGGGCAGTGGGTCTGGGGAGGCGCCCCTTCTCCTGGGGTGGCGGGACAGCTGGCCCCCACTTTTTGTCTTGAGATGATTACCATGCCTGTTTCCTGTTTGTTGCCAAGCTGCAGGGCACTGGGCTCCCTGTCCCCTAGAGCAGGCTTCTTTGCAGGTCTGGTGTGTGTGTACGTAGGCTCTGGCCTCTTGAAGATGTCCTCGTGTGGATGGATGGACCCAGGGCCACTTGCTTTCCAGTTTTGGCCTTGCCGTGGCATGAGGAGCTCCCAGGGCAGGGCTGGGGGCAGGGGTGCAGACCTCTCTGGGAGCAGGGGTGAGCTCTGATATATATATTTGTCACCACCTGAAACCTGTGGACTCCACACAGGAAGGGGCTCTCCCTGATGGACTCTGCCTGACCTGCAGCCTCCAGGGGCCCTCAGGTGGCTTCCTCTGTGCCTGCTGTACTGGCTACGGAGGCAAGGGGGTTGGAGCCCAAAGAGGTCACTCAGCAACTGCCAGGCCTGCATCACCACTGAGGGTCAGCAGAGGGCCCCACATGGCTCCTGGTGGGCAGGACCACACCCCAGAGCCTGCTGAGAAGAGCCTCCATCACCTGCATTTCTGGGGCCACCTTCCCAGTCACTAGATGCCAAGACACAGAGATGGCCCATGGGGCCTGCCTCACCTCCCGCTGAATTCTCTCCCCTGCTCCGCCCAGCCTGCTGGGCGGCGGTGGCTGTGTTCCAGGCCTTTTCTGGCAGCTGTCACTCTCATGCCAGGTGTGGGGCTGCCTGCCCATCTCCCAAGGGCCAGCCCAGGCCTGGCACCAGAGCTGGCTGAGGGAACAGTGGTCACTCCAGCCACTAGCAGCCACCAAGACGTGCCACCTGCATGTCCTAGGCTGCTCCTATCCTGTGTGTCGTCCCTGGACCTGTACAGCCCTTGCCTAGGGACAGCCTTCATCTGTGGCCCCTCATCCTCAACCCAGGGCTCTGACCACCCCTGCCACGCTGACCTGGCAGAGCCTTGTCCTACAACTTCTCCGAGGCTGATCCTCAGGCTGCCCTGAAAAGTGGATGATTCCCTTTTCAGCTGGGGCCACCACCTCCCAGACAGGTCCTCACGGCCACCCACAGAGAAGGGCCCTGTGCTCTTCCAGTGTGGAGACAAGCTCAGAGAGGGGAGGTGAGCTGCTGAAGCAAGCGGTCTGAGCCACGTAGTTCACTCCCGCCAGCTCCCTCCTGTCCTTGAAAACTTACTTTGATGTGATTTCAACTCAAAGAAACAGCTAGCACATCACAACCTTCAGCAAATTCCCTGGGGCTAATGTTCTGCCACAGCTGCTTTTTCGTGCTCGTGCTCTAACTTTTCTAAACCATCTGGTCATCAGTTGCCCCAATTGTGCTCCTAAGATGCCCAGTGTATATCTTGTAAAGCCAAGGACTGACCTGTGTAACCAGGGCACGGCAAGGAGCATGGGTGGGGCCACCTTGCTTCCCATGCTCCTGGGCGCCAGTCTCAAGAACCCTTTGCCCTCAGCCACCCCACAGCCCGTCTCTGCCTTTCCCAGCACTGGGGTCCTCAAAGATCCAGCCAGTCACTTGGTAGCCTGTCCCTATGTGGGGTTCATCTGATGATTCTGAGATTCAGTTCCTGTGCTCTTAGTGTGAACATGTAAATGCCGCTGTGTCCTTCTCAGGCATTGCCTTGGGAGGAACACTGTGTCTGCCCAAACCAGTGACGTCAACCTGACCCACCAGGTTCTCTGCAAAGCTACTCTCCCTTTTACATAACAAGTGATTAGTACAGAGATATTTTCGACCACGTGACCGTCCTGTCCCTCCTCCCCCTCTGGCCCACTAGCTGGCAGCGTCCACCATTGATTCTTGCTGGGTACACACAGCTTTCCATGCCCTCTGCCTGTAGGACTTGAGTGGGGCCTCTCCTGGCAGCAGGCCTGGACTGGGGGTCAAGTAACTGACACTTGTGTGAGAGCTCCTAGGGCACCAGGGCCAAGGTCTGTTTGCCCCAATGGGTGGTCCCCAGGCCCTTCTGAGTGGACAGCTTTGGGTATCCTGGAGTGGGGGGAAGGAGGCACCCCAGACCACTTGTTTGTCCCCTCCTGGACAGAGGCTGAGTCTGGAGGCCTGGCCCCCATCCTCACTCGGAGCCAGTGGGTGTGGGAACTGCAGGGGAGACTGTCAGGGCTCTTCACCAGACACCTCTGGGGCCTCCAGAGGGACTCAGAGTTACCCTCGACCAACCAACACCTGGGCGCCTCGCAGGGCTGACCCAGGACCTGCGATCGGAGGGCTGTTCTGGGCTGCTTTGTCCTTGGCCTGAGGTTCCTCCAAGGTCCCCTGGGCCAGGCCTGGCACTTAGTGGGTCCCAGGGCATCCTTGCAGAAGGGCATGCAGCTACGTTGGAGGCCGGCTCCTCCACCCACAGGGCCTCCTGGACAGCAGGGAATGGCACCCCTCCAGCCATCCCTCCCTTGACTGGGCCCCACTGCCCCAGACCCTGTGGGTTCCTGCGGTGCCTTTCTGCTCTGAGGTTGGGAAGTCGGAGGTCAGAGGGAACCGGAGCAGCACAGGAAACCAGTAAATCAGGAGGACAGGAAGCACCTGAAAGGTTACTGAGTCTTGCTCCCAGGATCAGACTCCGTGGACAGGTTCTAGGGATGGTCACGCCTGCTGCACAAGCTGTGCTGGGAAGGACCCAGCTGGTCTCACTTCGTCCCTGGTGATGGAGAACCAGGCAGCGGGGCCTACAGCTGCTGGAGCCCCTTCGGGGGAAGTCCTGATGTACAAAGGGTGCTTTTGGTTTAAATTCTCTGCAAAGTGGAATGATAATAGTTTCTCACCCCCCATCCCTTCTGGGCAGCCTCAGAAACCGAGGACATGTCAGCCCCACATGGCTTCCAGCCCCAGAGAGGGGCCTCAGTGACTTCAAAGCAGGGAGTAGGCAAAGCCAGGCTGAGGCGGGCTCCAGCTTGGGTGTAGTGACCTCTGCCAAAGAGGCCGCCTTGGCCGTGGTTGGGGGGTGGCAGGTGGTGGGGACTCAGCTCCCCGCCCCCACCAGCTGAAGGCTAACAAGACTCTGCCCACTGGCTGTCGTTTCTGTAAACACTGTGCTGTGGGTGCATGTGCCCTTTCTCTTTTTTTTTTTTTTTTAATAAATATATTTATTTATTTTTGGCTGTGTTGGGTCTTCATTTCTGTGCGAGGGCTTTCTCCAGTTGCGGCAAGCGGGGGCCACTCTTCATTGCCCAGGCTCAGTAGTTGTGGCTCACGGGCCTAGTTGCTCCGCGGCATGTGGGATCTTCCCAGACCAGGACTCGAACCCGTGTCCCCTGCATTGGCAGGCAGATTCTCAACCACTGCGCCACCAGGGAAGCCCCATGTGCCCTTTCTGTACACGCTGGGGGCCATGTCTGCTGTAAGCCATCATCCAGGGTTTGGCCACTCTGTGGATTATGAATGAGCAGGTGGCCTTGCCCATCCCTGGCCAGCCTCTGCTCTTGAATGTCCCAGAGGGCCAGGAGGATACCAGGAGAGCCTCTCCCTGAAGGGAGGTGAGAAAGGCCCAGGTGCTTGCTGCCCACCCAACAGAGGGACCAGCTCCTCAGGAAGCCTCCCCGGGCACCCCACCAAAGTGAAACAGCAGAGTCCACATGGCTCACTGCCCAATGAGGGTTATCTGCAGCTTGTGGGGGGTGGTCACTCGGTGTTGTGCCCTGCCCATGCAGGGGTCTGCTCTCTATGAAGACCACCTGCTGCTGGAGACACAGCCCAGCCTCAGTGATCCCTTGGGAGGAGTTCTTGCTGCCCTGTTTCTCGCCTGCTGGACAGATGTGCCAGCCCAGCTGTCCTTGGTGCAGCCCTCGGGGCCTGGTCACTATGATGATGTGCTTGTTCTCTCTGCACAAATCTGCTTTTTAGGGAGCCCCAACCCACACGTGGCCTCTCCCTAGCATGCACCCTCAGTGCCTCGTCCAGCTGAGTCTAGTGGCTCAGCTTGGACAATGTATCCTTTTGATTGATTTATTATTTTTAACAGCTTCATTGAAGCATATTTTACATATTATAAAATTCACCCATTTCAAGTGTGCAATTCAAGGATTTTTAATAATTTTATCAAGTAGTATAACCATCACCAATTTTAGAACATTTTCATCACCCCAAAGGGAAACAGGGTACCACTAAGCAGTTACTCACCATTTTCCCCTCCCCCAGGCGCTGGCAACCACTAATCTACTTTCTGTGGATTTGCCTATTCTGGAAGTTTCACATAAATGAAATGTAGCAGGTATCAGCACTTTATTCCTTTTTATGGATGAAAATCCATTGTGCGGATAGGCCACATTTTGTTTATCCATTGATTTGTTGATGGATGTTTGAGTTGTTTCCACCTTTTGGCTATTGTGAGTAATGCTGCTGTGAATATTCATGCACAAGTTTTTGTTTAAGTGTATATTTTCATTCCTCTAGGAGAGGAATTGCTGCATTGTATGGTACTTTTATGCTGAACTTTTTGACTTACTAGTTGTCAATTACATGTCATATGTGAATATGTTCTCGTGAAAATGTTATCAATGACGAGAACATCACTCTCCACCTCCAACCCCAAAGGAAACTATGCTATCCATTTGGTGAGCATCATTCCAGGTTTTATCCTGTGCATACATTACATTTTGCTATATGTAAATCTAGAATGAAATGAACTAAGTTTTTAAAGCATAATCGTTGAAGTTACACTGAATATACTGTACTATCATTTGCTTACTTGTCTTCTCAGGTCAGTATTGCCTGCATCTTACCTTGTTCATCGAAGGGGCTGCGTGAACCTGGTTGATTTAATGGCACCCTATCGGGGGCTCCAGATGGCTTCACTACTTTCACCATCACCACAGCGCTACAGTGAAATTCTTTCAGCTAATTTCTGAGAATTTCTCCAGGCTCAGTGAGATATGGAATTATTAGGCTGTTCAACCAACCTCCCAGAGAGCTGTTCCCCACATCCTGGCCCACATGCGACATTGCCAATCTAATATGAAAAGAGTATTACTTTGCTTCACTTTCCATCTTGCAGAGTAAAACTGTATCTTCGCACGACTTCATACGCTTTTCATAACCCACCCATTCTGTAAACAACCCCAAAGTCACTTGCTCCTCGAGTGCCCCTGGTCAAGCCTCAGAGCCTCACGCCCTGACCCTCTTCCTGGGCCCTCCTGGGTCCTCCACTTGACCTGACCCCGATTCTTCCCCGGGTAGGAGGCTCAGAGCCGGTGCTGCCGTCGTCTCTGGAGCTGGAGGACCACCAGCCCACTGACCCCGACGTTCCGCAGCGTTGGGCTTTCGGAGCCCCGCTGTCACCTGCAGGTCTTGCCCAAGGGAGGGGCAGACGAGGGGCCAGAGCAGAGCCGCCGAGCTGGGGACCCTACGCCCCCGCCAGCACACATGCGTCACCCCGCCGCCACCTGCGCCCCCCCTCCGCGTCCACCCCCACCTTACCCCACCGCCCCTCGGCCCCGCCCCCCATGCAGGAACGGAAGTCCCGCCTCCTCGGCCACCCCGAGCGCCGATTGGCCGCCTTCATCCCGCCACGCCCTGCCGCGCCCTCGCCGCGCCCCCGCCGCGGGACAGCGGCTTCCGAGAGCGCTGTTCTGGGTGGGCCCCGCTGTCCTCTCCGGGGTCTCTGTGGGAGCAGCGGCCACAGCTTTCTAGGGGGTTCAGTATTGCTGGACCCAGCCGCGTCACCTCAACTCGGGGACCGCCACCATCCTGCTCCGTCTGCGGAAGGAAGGGGGCGCATGCAAACAACCTGGAGTTCCAAGTTCCTGATTGGTGAGCGTCTCGGAAGGGAGCGGGAAGCTCGGGGTGAGCAGGGCGGGCTTAAAGGGCTGTGATCGACGTGCGGACGGTCCAGTGGCTCTGGGAAGATCGGCAGCGGTGGCCAATGGCGAAGGGGAGGGGGCGGGCGAGGGCCGTGAGGAGTTGCGGGGGCAGTGGGCAGGGTTGCTGGTGAGTCTGGGATGCTCTGCGGGAAGCGACGGGGGCGGTAGTGCTGTGACGGACGTGGAGGCGGACCACTGTTTCTTGGAAAGCGGGAGGCGAAGGGCCAATGGCGACGGCTGGAAGGAGGGGCGGGGCGACGATGGGACGGGGCAACCGGAGGCTTCGCTGAGCTGCGTGGGAAGCGGTGGGGGCGGGGCATGTTTGATGGACGTGCGCACGGGCCAATGGCCGCGGGAAGGGGGCAGTGGGTGACCTATGGCAACAGTGTGGTGGCGGGGCGGTGACGGGGCGGGGCGAGCGGAGGTCTCGCAGCGAAGTCTGGGTAGCGGGGAGGGGGCTGGGGCGCTAGTGGTGCTGACGGACGTGGGCAACGGCCAATGGTCGCGGGAAAGGAGGTGGCAGGCGGCCAATGGCGGCGCGTGGGGCGGGGCGGAGCGGCGGGTCTGCGCGGCGCTGTGCGGGAAGCGGCGGGGCGGCGGCGGCGGCGCTGAGGCTGAGTAAGAAGAGTCCAGGCGGGGGCGGTGGAACAGGTGCGGGCGGGGCGGCCTCGCCGTCCGCCGGCCCCGCTTACCCGCGTCGGCGCCCGCAGGTCGGTCGGAGGCCTCCGCCGCCGGGCTCCGCGGCGCAGTGGGCATGCGGGCGAGGCCTGCGCGCGCGTGAGCGACGATGGGGACGCAGGGCAGCCCGGTCAAGAGCTACGACTACCTGCTCAAGTTCCTGCTGGTGGGCGACAGCGACGTGGGCAAGGGTGAGATCCTGGAGAGCCTGCAGGACGGCGCGGCCGAGTCCCCGTACGCCTACAGTAATGGTAAGGCCGGCCGGCGGGCCGCTGCGCGCACCTGGCACCGCCCGGCGACCTGCCGTCCGCCTGGTCTCGAGCCGGGGCCGGGCGGGGGCCGGGGGAGCAGCGACCCCTCTGGGGCCCGCAGCGTCTTTGGGGGCGGAGATTTGGCCGCGGGCCTCCAGAGGAAGAAGGGCTTTTCTTTGGTCGCGGGTCCGCACCAGGTGTGCATACCTGGGTGTACTCAAAGGCAAGCCGTTGGCTCAGGGCTCAGAGCATCAATGCCTTGTGCTGGAGGAAGATAACCGTTCCTGACGGGATTAAATGTTCTCTTCAGATTTCTGGACGTGTGGCCAAAATACACAGCAAATACCCGTCACTGGCACCTGCCTGAGCTCTCCTCAGCTTCCGCGGTTGAAGGGACCAGTGCGGCCCTGTGGCCGGTACCCCAGCCCTGCGGCCCCTCCCAGGCTCACGGGCCCTCCCTCCCCGAGGACCTTCGTGCTCCTGGCTGGGCTGTCTTTCCTGACGAATTCTGCTTCTTGGCGTCCTCATTCTGCACACCCTTTGTGGCTTTGTGTCTTGGGCTGTTGTCGGTCCCGCCTGACCACCGCGAGCGGCGACTGTTTGCTAAACTGCTTGCCTGTAGCGGCCGAGAGTGTGGGCGCTGCTTTCCCACCCTTTCGTTTTAGGACTCGTTAGGGTCGTGGGGTTACCTGGGCTGGCCGAGCACCCTTCCTGCTGGGGGCTGTGCCGCCTCCCCGAGCACATGCTCCCAGCCCCAGCGAAGGCCAGGAAAGCAGGGCCCTGGGTTCGTTTTAGGGGCGGGAGGGAAAGCGGGAGGTCTCCGGGGCTGAGCCAGCCCCTTCACCGCCACTGCCAGGTGTTCCTCCAGATGCAGATGGTGGGCGCTTTAGTTGCCTCCCCAGAGGTGCTGTTGCTTCCCAGAGCCCCGCGCCCAGGAAGCTGGCGGTGTGTGTCCGGCAGAGCGTGAGGGCCTGGGCTCCGTCAGGGCGGCAGCGGTTTCCCAGGACGTGATCACTGCTTCCGAGGGTCCTCTAGCCGGGTGCAGCGAGTGCTTGGGGACACACAGCCACAGGTGGAGAGGGGGACCCGTCTCCTGTCCCCGCTGTCAGGGGGTGATGTGTTGCCGCACTTCCTGTGACACGTTGACCGAAGCAGGGCTGAGGCCTGCCTGAGGTGGTGGAGACGGAGGGACTCACAGTGACCTGGGCCAGCGGGACGGCCGTCTGCCAGACCGGTGAGGAGAGCCCCCTCTTAGACAGTCCTTTCGGTCAGGGCATCAGCTCGCTCCCCTGGGGAGCTCTGATTTCCTTTCTCTTAATACCCAGTAGTGGTCTGAGGGGAGGGGTCTGTACCCGCGTCAGAACTTGGCAGCGGTGGCGGCGGCGGCGTTGCTAAGGCTCCTGAGGGCCGGCCGCTGACTAGTTAGGCTCAGAGCATGGGCAGCAGGAGTCTGCATGGTGGAAGCTGGCAGGAGGGAGGGCCAGGCTCTGGAAGCAGCTTCTCCCCAGCGCAGCGCCAGACTCTGCTCCATGCTGGTGGGCCCTTGGGGCGCCAGGCTAGTGTTGGCACCGAGGCTGCATTCCGGGTGCGCCCCGGAGCTCGGGAAGTGTTCTGCTGCCATGCTTGGGCCCTTCCCACTCTACCGAGGGCAGTGAACAGCCTCGGTTAAGGCAATTCCATTCTCCGTACCCTGGTTCCCAAGAGTCTTCACATGGAGGGTTGGGGGCCTACAGGAAAACACCTCGTGGTTGATGTGCCCACGTCCTGGAAGGCTAGAGAGTGGGCATAACTCCATCCTCGCTGTCCACTTCTCGGGGTCAGTGTTGGTGGGAGCTCGCCTCCTTTGAGCCCAGGGCATGGGGGAAGGAAGGAAGGAAGGAGGTCTGATGGCCGGAGGATCAGCATGACTGTGACGGGTGTGCACAAAGCATGGCCAGTGTGGAGGTCTTCCCTGAACCTGTGGGGCCTGCTGGCTGTTTCTGTTTCTGGGACCCAGCGATGCTGTGTGCCTGCGCCCCAGCGTGCCAGTGCGTCACCATGTCCCTGGACAGTTCCAGGTGTTTCTCTGGCTGTAAGTTGGTTTCTGTCCTCAGTGAAGAGCTAAGGGAAACTGCATCTTCAGATGCTCTCGTGCTGGACTATGCACGCCTGGTGTTTTCTCCACTGCTTTGTCCCCAGTGCGAGCTTGAGAGCTGCACACGGGAGGTGCAGGGAGCAGCTTGGTGTGGCACCCCTGTGCTGATGGTCACCACACAACCCCTCCCAGTCCCTTCTCTTTCTCTGTGCTTGCCTGGGTGCCGGTGTCTGGATCTCACCCATTTTTCTGGGTGGTTTTTTTGGGTTTGCCTTTCCTCTGGGAGGTGCGAGATTCTGAGGTGAGGTGTGGGCCCAAATGTGATGTGTGCCAGGCACTCCTCATCCTTTCCTCCCCACCACCCTGGATGAGACACCAGTATCCTCCCATTTTATAGGTGAAGAACCGAGGCTCAGGCAGCGCTGGGCAGCTGGTCGCTGAGCGCCCCCAGTTAAAGTCTGGCTGCCAGGAGCCCCGGCACTGTGGTTGCGGGGGTGACCCCTTCTCACCACTCACTCTTGGGCCCTTACCCTCGCCTCCACCCTGGGCCTGGGCCTGGCTCCTCTCTCTGATGACCACAACCCTTCCCTCCAGCGCTTCCTGTCCTCAGTGCATCCCAAGCTGAGCTCTTTCTTTTCTCCCTGCACTTTCTTGCCCTCCTGGCATTTCTGTCCCAGGTCCTGGGGCCCCTCCCTCTGCTCTGGGGCCTGGGACCAGTCACCAAGGCCCATTTGTTCTAACTTCACTGCAGTGCTCCTGCTCTGCCTGCCTCTCTCCTGGGTGTGCCAGCAGAGCAGAGCCCCAAGAGTGCCCAGGGTCAGCCACTAACCAGGACAGCAAACCACCAGTTTCCAGAGAAGTTTCTGGAAGCCAGGGTCACACGTAGACCCATCTGCACGCCTGGCGGGATTCCTCTACTCTGCCCCTTTGTGGGAGGTACTCACATGCTACATGTGGTGTAAAGACCAACCTACCCTACCCAAGAGGATGGCAGGCTTTGAGGGATGGATTTTGGTACCTGCTTTGGATTATGCTAGTTACGTTGATTTGTAATTTGGATAGGCATGGCTTTTTCTAGATTTTCAGGTAATAGTTAAGTGTGTAGCTAGAATATTTTCAGTTTTAGAAAGACTTTCCCCAGCTTTCAGCACATGCCGTAAGTTTGAGCAGAGGACAGCGAAGGCTTTAGTGGCAGGCGCGGGCAGCGCAGAGCTGGTCTCCCTCGAGGGGTTGCGTGGTCCTAGCAACGCTGCTGTGTTGTGTCGTGCACACATGATATCATTGTTTGCATCAGCAAGAGTGTTTGTGGCTTGGATGATGAACCAGGTAGAAGTGTGTTTCAGGAAGGAAATCCTAAGAGGGGGTGGGGAAGCAGGTGGGAAGGGTCCTGGGGCACTTTTGGCCCCTGTTCTCTTTGAATTGGAATTGGCAAGGTGCATGGTGGCTGGTCCGTGAAGAGCTGGCCACTTACCTGGTCTGGGCCTGGGTGGGGGAGGAGGAGGAGGAGGCAGGGTTGCAGCCAGGCCGGGGAGCGGGGAGCATCTAGTGTGGGGACACGCCGCTTACAGGGTGTCGTGGGGCCTGGGGCCACATCAGTCAGGGCGTCGTCCATCAGGCGCTTGGAGAAAGTGGGGAAGGTCTCAGTGTCCGGCACCCTTGCTTGGAGCGAGCTGCAAAAGGAATGCGCGAAGGGAGGGAGAGATGGCGGGTGGGCCTGGATTTACTGCCCTGGGCACTCGGGAGAAGGGTGTTGGGACTGAGTGCAGGCATCAGAGACCGAGATGCGGCCGTCAGCGCCAAAACCGGGTGTGCGGGGTCACCCTTAGTGTGGGAAGGTGGGCCGTTTAAGTCCTTTGGGAATGAGCTGGGAAATAAAAGTGAATAAAGTGAACTTGAACTCTGAGGGTAAGGTGGTAACCTAGGTTTTCCGGTCATGATTGGGGTCTGATAGTGACGGACAGACTCCGGTGTCCACAGTGCTGCACGATTTTCTTCTGCGGAGGTCAGAATGTCCAGGACCTCGTTGGCTGTGGACATATGTCTTTCAGAAGGTAGAGGAGGGATAGGGGAACAGAGGTAACGGGGTAAACTGATGCTGATGGAGGCGGTGGGGCGTGATCAGGCAGCCTCGGCTCTTCACGGCCCTTTGGCTAGAATGCAGAAGAGGGAAGCTGTTCACACAGGAGGAGGGCTGCTTGGCAGACAGGCTTCCAGAATCGTGAGGAGGGAAGGAAAGTGAGGAGGAGTCTAACCAAGGTTTAGCCAAGGAGTGCAGAGGGTGTGGTGTCAGGAGGCCAGCATACAGAGAGGAAGCCCCCATCCCCAGAGAGGAAGAACAGAGTGGAGACGGCCCGAGCCCTGGACATGGACCGGCTCTCCACAGGCAGCCAGGTGCCAGGTCTGGGCGAGGGAGTCAGTGTCACCCCTGGGCAAAGGTCTTGGCTGGTGATAAACACATGTTTGTGAGCCCAGGAGGCCACCCGGTGTGTCCTGTGAATCAGAGCGCAGCACTGTGGTCCCTGGGGTTGGGCAGATGCGCTGGGACTGAAGCGGTTCTTGAGGGAGTAAGCTGAGCTGTCGCCGGCCTGCACCTTCCTGGGCAGTGGTTGTCCATCACCTGGGCAGAGGTAGGGTGGGTGCCTGCAGATGAGGTCTGTGCAACATCTTGCTGGGAGGGCTGATAACAGGGACATAAGATGCTTTGTGCAGCCTTGGAACACGGAGATGTCTAACAGGGTGCTGAGGGTCTGTGTTTAGGTCCAGAAGCCACCACGGAGGATTTGGGAGCTCCAACTCGGCAGCAGCGTTGCCTGGCCACTTTGCCCACCTGCCGCTGTTGGCCATTGCCTCCTAAGCCCTGGGCTGGTGTGGCTTATAGCAGTCCCCTAGTTTTAGCCAGTTGTTTTGCATTGATCTCTGCTTCCCCTTGTTTAGGCCTCTCTCTCTTCCTGAGTCCGATGTTGTTAGTCCTCAAACTGCTGGAGTGTGTTGGGAGCTGAGTCTGATTTTCCTGCTGACGTAGTTGGGGCAGGAGGAGGTGTGTCCCTGAGCACGGGCTCCGGTGCGGCGTGGCCGGCAGAGGCCCCTTTCAGCGCGGCCCATGCTCACTGGCTCACACATGCACAGGCACACACATGTGCAGGCACACACATGCGCACAGTTTTGCGCACACAGGTTGGGTCCCAGTCGGCAGCGATGAGGCCCCTCAACAAGCAGGAACAGCTTGATTGTGTTGTCATTGCTGGGAGTATCTTCCATACTTCAAGTCACTTGGCAACACGTAGACCCTTCAGAGAGGAGGTCCTGGTGAAGAATACATGGAAGATGTTTAACCTTAAAATCCAGCAGGATGGAACATTCACCCGGGAGCTCCTCACAGAGCAAGTCTGATGGCGCTGGCCATCTTGCCGGGGGACTCAGCAGCCTGTGTCCGAAGCTGGGAGACACTTCCCTTTCCACCAAGTGATCAAGAGTCTATCCTAGGGAACATAAGGGGACACAAGTGGAGAAAAGCAAGGCTTTTTTTTTTTTTTGCAGTACACGGGCCTCTCACTGTTGTGGCCTCTCCCGCTGCAGAGCACAGGCTCTGGATGCGCAGCCTCAGCGGCCATGGCTCACGGGCCCAGCCGCTCCGCGGCATGTGGGATCATCCCAGACCGGGGCACGAACCCGTGTCCCCTGCATCGACAGGCGGACTCTCAACCACTGTGCCACCAGGGAAACCCTTTTTTTTTTTTTTTAATAAAAATGAAAAACTTGAAGCAGCCCAGGGGTCTGGCAGGGGACATATGGTATATCTGTAGAGTGAGATATTATAGGGCCTTTAAAAATGCTGGTTTGGAACAATATTTAATGAATATTCAATGATATGGGGAAATCTCTCTGTTATCTTGTTAAGTGGGGAAAAAAAGCATGTCGGATTACATAGTGTATAAATGTATGTAAGATGAAGGACAGAATCGTCGAGTGAAATCTAGGAGAATGTTAATGGTAACCTTTGAGTTTTGGGGTTATGAGTAGTTGTGTTTGTTTGTTTTTATAATGTTCCGTGTTTCGCCAGGTGTTGTGTGCGAAGTGTGCTTGCTCTTTATGGACGGCAGAAAGCTTTTGCTTTGGTTTGGTCTGGTGTGGTTTTTAAGGCATTGAGGAAACCAGCCCACAAACCGCCCTCGAGCTGCTCCCCATCCCATGTGCCAGCATACAAGGACGTCTTGAATTGTATGAGGTGCCTCTGTGTCCTCTCTGTTCCTGAGCAGCCCTGGCGGCAGGCTGGCACATGCACCCGTGGTGCCGACCCCGTCTGGAGAAGGGCAGGTGCTGGAGCCAGCAGATCGTCCTTGTCCCTAGAACGTCCGCGTGGTCAGCACGTTAAATGTGATTCTCTCGTGCCCCTTCGGGTCCCCACTGGCCTGCTTCTTGTGCCTCTATGTTCCTTTTGCCAGCACTTCCTGTAAGTGGAACCATACAGCATGGCCTTTCTCATCTGCTCGTTCAGCTCAGCAAGTCCATTCACATTCGCATACTGCAGCGAGTGCCGTCCTATCCCTGGTGGCACTCCTGTGCACGCAGGCACCCAGTTTGTTTGTCCATTTACCTATCAATACGGTTTGGGTTTCCTGATTTTGGCTACTGTGAATGATGCTGCTATGAACATTCTTGTACAAATCCTTTAAAATTAAAAAGAAATATTTTTTTTGTGGTGAAATACACATTTATCATGTTGGCCCTTTTGTAAGTGTCTGGTTCAGTGACATGAGACATTCAAACGCACAAATCCTCATGTGTACGTGTCTCTGGGAGTGGGGTTGCTGGCCATGTGTGTGTCTGCTTCCCGTACAGGGAGTGGTCAGACTGGGTCCTGAAGTGACCTTTCATTTTGAGTCCCTACCGGCAACACATAGAGTTCTGTGGCTCTACATCTTGGCCAGCCTCGGCTGTTGTCAGCCTCTTTCCCTTTTAATCAGCTTTATTGAGGTGTAATTTATGTAACCCAGAACCTGTATCTGTGTAAGGCCTGCAGTTCAGTGGCTGTGCTGACAGGTGCACTCACCTGAGAAGCCATCACCTCCCTCCACTCTTTGCAGACTACACCCCCTGCCCCAGACCTGGCCACCACTGACCTTTACATCACAGACTGGTTTGCATTTCTGGTGTTTTTCTATGAGCGGAACCACACGGTGTATAGTTGTGTGTGGCTTCTTTCTCTCCCCGTGTCGTGTGGGCTTCGGCCACGTCGCTGCGTGTAGTTGTGGTTCATGCCTCCTTTGTGTGCAGCGTTCCACGCATGAGGACGGCAGTGTATTCATCTACTCTGCACATGGGCTTTGGGAGACTTTCCGTGTTTGGGTCACTCTGAGTAGTGCTGCTGTGAAAATTCTCACACGTGTTTTTGGTGAGTGAGTGTCTGTGTTTCTGTATGGGAAGCAGTTAGGGGTGGAGTTGCTGGGCTGCAGGTGCAGCCTTAGTAGATACCACCCAGTGGTCCAGAGCAGTTAAGCAGTTTCTATCCCATCAGGAGGGTATGAGAGTTGTGTTCGCTCTATATCCTGCTTCCGTCCTCGCCATGCTGAGGGCCATACAGCATTCCATCCTGTGGATCACCTCCTGTTAAATCCTCCCAGTGGGTGGATTTTTAGCCTGTATTGAGTCTGTTTATAATAGAAAACAATGCTGAGGTGAATACCGTCGGTTACTGGTACCCTGGGACGTTCCCTCTCTGTTGCTGCTGTACCTCGTCATCTTACTGTTCTGTAGGTGTAGTGATCAGTCACAGTGTAGGACCAAGGTCCCTGTTCCTTTGCTGGCTGTGAACAGAGGGCTGTCCCAGCTTCTCAGGGTCACCTGCACTCTTCACCATGTCCCCCTCCTCCACCTCCAAAGCCAGGTCAGCCGTCCTTCCGTCTCATCTGTCAGACTCACCGGCAAAGGGTCCCCACTCTGAGGGCTCCAGATGACATTGGGCCCACCCAGGTAACCAAGGGTCCTCTCCCTTCTTGAGGCCCATAACCCATCACATCTGCAAAGCCCCTCTGCCCTGTGGGAAGCATGTCCCCAGGTTCCAGGGACTAGGACTCTCCCACCACAGCCTGATGAAAGGTTCTTTTTGTTATTTTGTGTTGGTAGGGTTTTACAGGCTGGTCGGAGGAGTGCACGTTTGCATTTCTGCGAGATGCTGCCAGGATTAGTTAACTGCTGTGGACTGAACATGTGTCCCCCCAAATTCACACACTTACACCTGACTTTCAGGTGGTGGTCTTAGGAGGTGGGGCCTTCAGGAGGTGATCAGGTCAGGAGGGCGCGTTGTTGTCCTTGTAAAAGAGACCCTGGAGAGTTCCCTCACCCCCTCTGCCCCTGAGGACACAGCGGGAAGCCGCCCCACCAGGCACAGAATCTGCAGCCACTGTGGTCTTGGACTCCCAGTCTCCAGACAGTGGGAGATAAATGTCTGCTGTTTGGAAGTCCCAGTCTGTGGAATTCAACCCAACCAAGAAATACCACAAACTGAGTGGCCTAAAACAGCACCTACTTATTAGCGCCCAGTTCCTGTGGGTCAGGAATCTGGGCATGGCTTGGCCGGGCCTCACAGGACCTCTGTCTCTCACAGGCTGTGCCCAGGTGTGGGCTGGGGCAGAATCCCTTCTGAGCTTATGTGGTTGTTGGCAGCAGCCGGCCACCCTCCTTCCTGGCCATGGGCCTCTCCCCGGCACGGCTTGCTTCACGGAGCAGCAGGACAGTCCTGTGCAACGTGATCACGGAGGGGACGTCGTCACTCGGCCCTATTCCAAGGGTCAGAAGCCAGTCTCAGATCCCACTACCCTCGGGAGGGGCATGTTTGGGGTGGGAGTGCCGGGAGGCGAGACCTGTGCCCACCTGCTAGTGCCCACACACTGTTCTGAGACCCTCCTCTGTCTCCACGCACGCCGTGGTGCGAGGTGTGTGGCCTTGACAGAGGCCTGTGCTGTGGCCTCCCCCTTGGGAGGATGCATAAAGGATGGTCAGGCATGTCCAGGAGGACCGCTTAGCCTAGGGCTGCCTGCACGGCAGTGTGTGGGTCCCAGACACTCCTGTGTGTCTGCCTGTGTCACTGGAAGTTTTTTCTGGTTCCAAGAGGACCTAGACGTTTTTTTGTTTTTGTCTGTCTCTGGGAACTTGGCGAGACCTTATTTTCCCTCCCTAAGGAGTAACACTAAGAACAGCGGCTGCCTGTCTTGAGTTTGGGAGCAGCGCCCTGACGCTGTGCGTTGGCTTCGTGTTGGAAATGCATGGGGAGCCTGACTGGGTCCAGGAGGCGAGGTCTGGGAGCTCTACTGGAAGACCAACTCCTCCAGCCTGGGGACTGAGCTGCATCTGCAGCGCCCCCGTGAAACTGCGGGCTCCCCTGCTGCCTGCAAGGGCGTGTGCTTGGGGCCACACTGCCCGGGAGCTGCGTGCCAGTTTCAGGTGCTGGATTTAATACTGCAGAGGAAGGCATTGATTAACATTTTCTCTTTCATTCCTAACTCAGTCTTTTATCACTCAGTTTTTGTTCTTTGTTATGAATTTTTAACAAGTTGTCCTGTGGCTTTTCATGTTGTTGGAAAGTAGCTGGATGGTTAGGCACTTAGTGTTGACTGAATAGACATAAAGACAGAAGAGAGGTTGGGGGATGTGCTGTGTGGTGGGATGTCCCTCCTTGCCATTCCCTGCAGGTGGGTCTGAGTTGAGCCTTGACAGGTATGTGGGAAATGCCTCCACCCAGGGTCAGTCAGGCTGTGCCTAGTGGTCTTCATTCTCACTGGCTTCTGCTCCCTAGGAGTGATGGACAACTAGGCTTTGAAACATCTGCAGTCTTGGTTTGTACGCACAAGCTGAAGCTGCAAACTAACTTGGTTTGTTCCCTTTGCCCTGATTACCTTGTAATTTCCTAGGGGTGGAGTGAAGATGAATTTTCTAGGGGTCTTTTGTTCTGAGTTGGTGCCAACAGATGTGGGAAGTGTGACTCCTGAGGGAGGACCGGCCGTGCGGGAGAAAAGGAGCCCAAGGAACGTGGCTTCTGCACCAGGTCAGGTTGTCCTTGACAGGCTGGAGCCGTGGCTGTGGATGCCCCACTCAGGTGGAAACGCCCCATGCCCGAATATGGGAGGCTGCAAAGACAGGGGTGTGTCCTGCTGGTCAGTGCCACCCAGCGCTCAGCCTTCCTCCTGTGTGTCCCTGTCTCGGGGGGCCTGTGGGGGTGCCCGGTAGACTCCCCAAATCACTAGGATGTGAGCAGCTGTCAAGATGAGACTTGAGGAATTCCCTGGTGGCGCAGTGGTTAAGAATCCGCCTGCCAATGTAGAGTTCGAGCCCTGGTCCGGGAAGATCCCACATGCTGCGGAGCAACTAAGCCCATGCGCCGCAACTACTGAGCCTGCGCTCTAGAGCCCATGAGTCACAACTGCTGAGCCCACGTGCCACAACTCCTGAAGCCCACACGCCTAGAGCCCGTGCTCCGCAGCAAGAGAAACCACCGCAATGAAAAACCTGCACACCACAATGAAGAGTAGCCCCCGTTCTCCGCAACTAGAGAAAGCCTGCGCACAGCAACGAAGACCCAACATAGCCAAACAAACTAAATAAATAAATAAAAGAAAGAAAATATGTGTTAAAAATCTTTAAAAAAAAAAGATGAAACTTGAGTGACCTTTTTGGTAGCCTTCTTCCTTCTGCCTCCCCCATCTCTTGAGTCTGTGCTCTGAAGCACCTGTTGCACAGGCGGCAGCATCAGCAGCCAGGCAGTTACAGTGTTCCTGCCTCTCCAGCCTGTCACGTTTTCCCAGAGCTGGTGAGCTGCTTGGTGCTTAGCTCCTCCCTGCTGGGTGCAAGGCCAGCGATGCAGAAATGGGGTAGGAGGCCGGCAGGACCAGTGCTCTGCAGCATCCCCTTTACTGTCCTGAAAAGGAGTGAAGTTAGTAGATCATCTGTTCTACCCACACTAGGAACTAAAACACACACATACGTATACATACTTCGGTAATGTAAAGGAGGAAGAAAGGGGTGCAGTGGGATGTCGTAAGATCGTTTGTGGTTAAGCAAGTCAGTGCTTGGGGACAGTTGTACTAGATGCTGAGAAAGTGACGAGGAAAATGTACCTGATATAGGTATTACTGTGGGTGATGTGATTTTTTTTTCCAAAATGGTGAACAATTCTCGTTAAAATTCTGAACAAACAAGACAGAGTCTCCTGTGATTCACAAGGTGGAAGCATCCCTGCAAAACGTGGTGTGAGGGTGGGGCCCACACGTTGTGCGGGGCGGGTCAGTGTCTCGGCACAGAGTGAGAGCCACCGGTGCTGCGCCGTGAATACCCAGCCGGTAGGGACGCGTCGGTGGGAATCTGAATGCTCAGGCTGCAGATCCTGGCCGGGTGCTGCCCGAGACAGCTGGATGCCTGGTGGACAGTAGAAGTTTAAAAAGCCTCTTGTGTCAAGTGAATTGCACTCCTTTCAGAAACCCCATGAAACAGTAGGAAGACCTTCTTAACAACTCGTGAACACCTCAGGTGACAGGGGCTGACAGTCTGGGAGGGGCAGAGAGCTGAAGCCTGGGCTGTGAGGGGCCAGCAGGGACCCCCGAGCCAGGGGCCAAGTGGCTGGGCAGCCCCCAGTGGGGACACAGGAGGTCTACTCTGGCCCCTGGTGGCCTCCCGAGCCCTGTGTCCATCAAGGGAGTGTCTACAGTCCTAGAGCCTGAGGCCTGGTCACCTGGGAACCCCTCCTCGTGTGTGAGCTGCCCCCGCCCCCTTGCGCACCGGGCAGCTGCCCCAGCTCCTGAGAGCTGGTTTGTGTTCTCAGCAGTCATGCCTGTGCTGTACAAGGTGTTAGATGCTTTCCGTGAAACCTCTGTTCCTCACGTTCTCAAGCACGGGTGGGGTGAGGTGAGGGAGAGGTGATGGAAGTTCTGCAACACCAGATATTGAGACCTAAGAGCTGTCGGAGCTGGTTCAGCCGTGGAGTCTGGCTGGCACCATCCTTGCCTACAGGAGGTGCTGCCTCTTCGGGCAGGCCTCTCTTTGGACTTGCTTTGTCAGTATTTTCTATGAATTTGTAAAGCACACTGTACATTTTTATCCAGATTTGGGAGGTGGGCAGGTGAGAGGCAGAGCAAGCGTGAAAAATATACGTGAGTTTTTTCGTTTTGTTTTTTTTTATTTTTTGGCTGCACCGCACAGCATGTGGGATCTCATCAGTTCCCTCACCAGGGATCAAACCCCCACCCCCTGAAGTGGAAGTACAGAGTCCTAACCACTGGACCATCAGGGAAGTCCCCTACTTGAGATTTTTTTTTTTTTTTTTTTTTTTGCGGTATGCAGGCCTCTCACTGTTGTGGCCTCTCCCGCTGCAGAGCACAGGCTCCGGACGCGCAGGCTCAGCGGCCATGGCTCATGGGCCTAGCTGCTCCACGGCATGTGGGATCTTCCCGGACCGGGGCACGAACCCGTGTCCCCTGCATCAGCAGGTGGACTCTCAACCACTGCGCCACCAGGGAAGCCCCCTACTTGAGATTTTTTTACCTCTGAGGGAGCGTGTCAGCCTGAGGGCTGTCCGTGTTTTCTGCACGGCCAGCTCCCCGGCCATTCTCAGCTGGACACTGCCGTCTGCTGTGGGGACCTACCGTCCACTGCCCTCAGTCCCCTCACAAGGCTGCTCAGCCTTTCTGGGGGTGCCAGTGCCGTGCTGTAGGGAGGGCTCCTGGGCGGGAGTCTCACTGATTTAGTGGCCCATTCCCTGGGAACCCTGTTCTCCGGGAGCCCTCTGACCCAGCTGGTGGACTGTGGGAGGTGCGGGGGGCGTGCTGGGAGGAGTGCAGAGCTGATCCCTCATGGTGCCTGCTCCTGGCTCTGAGTGCCTGTCCCCACAGGTCTCTCTTGGGCATTTGGCAGAGCTTTGAGCAGAGCCCCTGGAGGGTGAGGACTGGTCATCCTTTCTGAAGTTGAAGTCGTGAGTAAGGGGTCGGTTGGGCGCAGGCGGTGGGTGGGCAAGGTGCCCAGCTGTGCAAGCCTCACGGTGTGCAGAGGCTGGCCTCCTCCCCAGAGGCGGGCAAGGGCAGCAGCCCCGCTCCCTGTGCCCTGCTTCCTCCTGGGCCCTTCCTGGGCGCCCGCTCCTTCCTGCAGCTCCAGGCTGGGCCTTTGGGCCATGGTGCCACCTCGATCGGGGTCCTTTCATGGGGGCTGCCCTTGGCAGAGGGTATCCAGTCCCCATGGCCAGAACCTGCTGGGCTGGTCCACCACATGGAGGTGACATTGTGTAGAGGATGGGCATCCCCATCCACAGCCTTCCTGGAGGTTGCTGTTTCCAACACTGTCCTCATGGGGCCCAGCTCTCACAGCAGCTGTAGAGCCAGGACTGAAAGGAGGGTGTCCTGGGCCAAATCTGAGCTTCCTGTTTGACAGAGAATTCCAAGAGTTTCCACCCAAAGAAGTGGGTTATCAGCAGACAATTGGGGGGAGGGGTGGATGCAGAGGAAGGACGGTGGAGACGGGCCTGAGTTCTATTCCTCCCTGAAGAGTGTTTCTTTAGCTTGAGAATATGTGCAGGAGAATCTTCTTTCACTTTAAAAAAAAAAAAGTGGCAAAATATACACAACATAAAATTTACCATTTTAAATATTTTTGGGTGTATAGTTCAGTGGCACCCCCATCAGCTCCAGAAATTTCTCATCTTCCCAACTGAAACTGTCCCCACTAAGCACTAACTCCCCACCCCCTCCTCCAGCCCCTGGCGACCTCTATCTACTTTCTGTCTCTGAATCTGATGCTCTAGGGCCCTCGTAGAAGGGATCATACAGGATTTGCCCTTTTGTGTAGGGCTTATTTTACCGAGCATAATGTCTTTAAGGTTCATCCATGTTGTAGCATGTGTCAGACTTTCCCTCCTTTTTATTTTTTTTATTATTTTTTTAAATTATTTTTATTTTTGGCTGCATTGGGTCTTCGTTGCTGTGCACGGGCTTTCTCTAGTTGTATCAAGTGGGGTCCACTCTTTGTTGTGGCGCATGGGCTTCTCATTGCGGCGTGCGGGCTTCTCATTGCAGTGGCTTCTCGTTGCAGAGCACAGGCTCTAGGAGCGTGGGCTTCAGTAGTTGCAGCACACGGGCTCGGTAGTTGCAGCATGCGGGCCCTAGAGTGCACGGGCTTCAGTAGGTGCAGCGTGTGGGTTCTAGGGTGTGTGGGCTTCAGTAGTTGTGGTGCGCAGGCTCTAGAGCGTGGGCTCAGTAGTTGTGGTGCACAGGCTCAGTAGTTGTGGCGCACAGGCTTAGTTCCTCTGCGGCATGTGGGATCTTCCCGGACCAGGGATCAAACGCATATTCCCCCTGCATTAGCAAGCAGATGCTTAACCACTGTGCCACCAGGGAAGTCCCTTTCCTTCCTTTTTTTTTTTTTTTTGCGGTACACGGGCCTCTCACTGTTGTGCCTCTCCCATTGCGGAGCACAGGCTCCGGACTCGCAGGCTCAGCAGCCATGGCTCATGGGCCTAGACACTCCGCGGCATGTGGGATCTTCCCAGGCCCGGACACAAACCCGTGTCCCCTGCATCGGCAGGCGGACTCTCAACCAATGCGCCACCAGGGAAGCCCCCTTTCCTTCCTTTTTAAGGTGGAATAATATTTTGTTGTACAGATGGACTTCATCCATCTTTGGACGCTTGGGTTGCGCCCACCTTTTGACTATTGTGAATAACACTGCAGTGAACGTGGACGTGCAAATATATACATGTTCGATTTCCTGCTTTCACTTCTTTGCGGTATAAACCTGAAGTGGAATTTCTGGATTACGTGGTAATTCTGTGTTTAATTCTCTGAGGAAATGCTATACTGTCTTCCATGGTGTCTGCACCATTTTCCATTCCCACCAGCAGTGCACAAAGGTTCCGATTTCTCCACATCCTCACCAATGCTGCTTACTTTCTGGGTTTTTGATAATAACCATCTAGTGGGTGTGACGTGGTATCTCATGTGGTTTTTTCTTTATTTTAATTAATTAATTTTTTGGCTGCATCAGGTCTTCATCGTTGGTTCTTCATTGCTGCACACAGGCTCTCTCCAGTTGGGGCAAGCGGGGGCTACTCTTCGTTGTGGTGCATGGGCTTCTCATTGCGGTGGCTTCCCTTGTTTCGGAGCTTGGGCTCTAGGTGCGTGGGCTTCGGTACTTGCAACACACGGGCTCAGTTGTTGTGGCTTACGGGCTCAGTAGTTGTGTCACACGGGCTTAGTTGCTCTGCAGCATGTGGGATCTTCCAGGGCTCGAACCCGTGTCCCCTGCATTGGCAGGCGGATTCTTAACCACTGCGCCACCAGGGAAGTCCTTCTCATGTGGTTTTGATTTGCATTTCCCTACTGATTAGTGATGTTGAGCATCCTTTCATGTGCTTATTAGCTATTTGCATATCTTCTTTGGAGAAAGTCTTTTGCCCATTTTCTAATTGGATTTTTGTTGTTGAGTGGTAGGATTACTTCATATTTTCTGAATATCAGTTCCTCATCAGATACGTGATTTGCAAATATTCTCTCCCATTTCGTGGATTGTGTTTTCATTCCGTTGAGTGTCTTTTGATGGGTGGGAGCCAGGTTTTGACACATGGTTAGAAGTTAGCCAGATGGAAGGACGTTGAGGGTAGAGGCTTCACGTGCAGCTCTCTGAGGTTGGCTTTGCACATGCACACACAATGTGTGAGAGCAGTGTCTGCATTAAAAATGCCCATTTCCAAGCCTTCTTAGAGCAAGTGTTATAAACAGCCAAGAAGCTGATGACATCTTTAAGGCTTAAGGGAGGAGGAGGAAAGACAGCTTTTAGGAAGTTTCCCGATGGCCTATAAACCAGTTGAAGATCTTATATCTAAAGTAATGCATCCAGCACTGGCCCTGCTCCTACCCACCTTTCTTGGACTGACTTTTTTCGCTTAAAAGTATGAAAAAATAATAAACAAGGATCTACTGTGTAACATAGGAAACTATATTCGATATCTTATATAAATCTATAATGGAAAAGAATCTGAAAAAGGATAGAGATATATATATAGCTGAATCACTTTGCGGTACACCTGAAACATAATTCAACTATACTTCAATTTTAAAAAGTATAGGGCTTCCCTGGTGGCGCAGTGGTTGAGAGTCTGCCTGTCGATGCAGGGGACATGGGTTCGTGCCCCGGTCTGGGAAGATCCCACATGCCGCGGAGCGGCTGGGCCCATGAGCCATGGCCGCTGAGCCTGCGCGTCCGGAGCCTGTGCTCCGCAATGGGAAAGACCACAACAGTGAGCGGCCCGTGTACCGCAAAAAAAAAAAAAGTATAAAGAATAAAAACTAAAGACATGGCAAGCAGAGGTTCTCCAGATACCTCTCCAGAGAAATGGCATTTTAGACGTTACTGTACCACTAAATCATGCTCCAAGCACGCTCCCGTTGTCAGTACCTGGGAGCTGCGATGAACCCAAGAACTCAGAAAACCCATTAGCTTTGAGAAGCACACGACGTGGGCCGATGCTGAGACCAGCTGCCCTCCCTTTGGCCGGTGCCATTGGTACCCGGCTTGCGTCTCTGGGGTGACAGGAGGGTGGCCAGCTGGGGTCACTGGGCTCCCTGGGCTGGAGCCACACTTCTGCTTGGCTTCAGGGACTGGGCGCTGGCCAGGTGGGTCCTTCAGCCACCCTCTGCTTCCTTGCAGGGATCGACTACAAGACTACCACCATCCTGCTGGACGGCCGGCGGGTCAAGCTGGAACTCTGGTGAGTCGGGCTGTGCGGCCAAGGTGCCTGGCTGCCACACTTCAGTTGTTGTGCGGGCCGGGAAGCCAAGTGAAGTGACTCAGGAATCCTTAAGGAGACTGGAAGGCGCCCTGTTTACGTGTCAGTAGACTAGCTATTGATACCGCCCCTGTATAAACATGGGCTGGAACGTGATGCAGAAACCAGAAGGCCCAGGGCTGCTTGTTCGGGCAGAGCCCAGCTCCCTTTGCCCACAAAGACTCACTTCCACAGGAGCCACAGCCCCTCTCGCCTTGCCCTTTACTGGGCTCCACATTAAGGGCATTTCCAGAACCTCAAAGTTGAGCTGTAAATTCCTCCAGGTTTGGGGTTCTCCCGCCCCACAGGGCAGTCTCCTGGGGTGCCCAGGCCCATGGAGGTTGGCCAGCATGTGCAGCAGAATAGGAGGGGGTCATGCTGTGCATGCTGGGGTCCCACGGGCCGCATCCCCAACCGCCTTTGTTTCAGGGACACATCGGGCCAGGGCAGGTTCTGCACCATCTTCAGGTCCTACTCCAGGGGCGCACAGGTAAGACCAGCGGTGCTGCCGGGGCTGTTCTCCAGAGGGGCCGCTCTCCTCACACGTGCGGTGCTGTCAGACACCACGTGCAGGGTTCTTTCCAAGGAAGTTTTTCGTTTGAACATCAGCCTTCCAACCAGGAGCCCAAACAAGGATGCCCCCGAGTGGAGGGGCCTCAGCCTTCAGAGGGTGCCAGGGCCCCATGAGCTCCTGTGGCCCTTGCTGCCCAGAGCTGCTGCAGGAGGTGTGTGGGAACCCTGTACTGTGGAGAGGTCCCCCATCACCTGGTTCACCAGGGATGACTTCTCCCTGTGCTGAGTGAGGAGGCTGCTGGAGTTCCCAGGCCAGCCGGTCTGGATCACTCATCAGACCGCGGGACTGGGAGCTGGAGCCGCCGTGGGAGGGGCTGCCACAGGTCCTAAAGGGCAGGGCATTAGCAGGGAGCGGAGATGGGGGCTGTCCCAGGCGGGGCCTGCCCTGGAAGAGCACCTAAGCTGTGGCCTGCGCAGGGGCGAGGGGGCTCACTGGGGGGCCTGGGGACTTGCTCGTCCCTCTCTGTGTCTCCTGGGCTCCCTACGACGGGCTTGCATGCTGACCGGGTCTGTTTGTGATTCAAGGCTGGAAGGAGGGGAAGAAGCAGTTGTGTGAATAGACCAGCTACCCACTCGCTGCTTCAGCGTGAGGGGACTGGATTCAAGACCAGCCCTGTCTGTGCAGGGCAGGGCCATGACCCCTTGGGCTTCTGGAATTGCTGAGGAGAGCCCTCAGTCAGCCCTGTCCAACCATTCTCCCCAAACAGGGTGCTCCGCCAGGGGGCCCATGGGCCCGTGTCAGGGCCTCTGGCTGTGTAGAGCCTGTCACCTTCAATCTGGCCTGGGTAGTGGGGAGCCCCGGGCGTCCTTTCTGCCTGGTGAGCAGGAATCGATGGTGTCTTCAGGTGACCAGGCTCCCCCTCCTGAGCCGGAGACGCTCAGGGGTGGTGAGAGCGCCTCTCTCCCTGCTGAGGTGTGAATGTGGGTGGAGGACCCTCAGGCTGGGCTCAGAGGCTCCAGACTGCAGTGGTGCTGCCTGTCCGCTGGCTCCACCCCCCAGTGTGTGCCTGGTGTGAGGGGCCGCAGAGGTGGTGCTTAACCTGGCAGTTCCACCTGGAGCAGCTGGTGCTGGGTGGTCAGGGACAGCAGCCCTCAGGTGTGGACGGCACTGGATGTGAGGTTAAGGAAGGACAAGGCCCTCACAGCCGGGCCCTCAGTGGATGCACGGGGAGCGCTTGAGCACCAAGGAGAATGTTCCGTGGGCTACCTTCTGTAGAGGAGGGACCCTGACAATGATTCATACATACAAGGAAGTGAGAAAGGCATGTTCCGAGGGGAGGTGTTCATTATTTCTGGACCATGGGATTACTGACGAGTTCTGTTGTCTTCCCTTTGCTTTTGAATGTTTCCCAGTTTTTTATGGCACACACATTGTTACTTTTTCGATAAAAAAAGAAAATGAGGAGATAAGGGGAGTAGTTACCTTGGGTTATGATAATTGGGCGATTGGGAAATATCAAGGAAGGTCCTGGGAGACTGAACCTGAATGGGCTCAGATGTCCGCTTGCTCGGATGTGAACATGGAGCAGGACAGAAGGGCACACCTGAGAACCTGGGGATTCGCCAGAGCACGCGCTTTGGGGAAGGGAACACCTTTACCACGTCCACATCCTCTCCAGAGCAATCAGCAGTCAGTGTGCATGTGTCGTTGCTTGCGCTTAATTCTGTGCTAATTCCAGAGGTTCTTGTTGCTTCTGGGCTGGAGGAGCCAGTTGCAGATTCTGAGTGCGCATCTCGGGCCTGGATGGTGGGTGGATAGGTGGTTTTTGGCTGCAAAGCTGACCGTGGGTGCTCCTACCTAAACAGTAGTGCTTCGCCTTTCCTGTTTCCATCCTGCTTGGTTGGTGTTTTCCAGATTTGGCACCAGCATGGCTTTGTGCAGCCCGATGGTGCAGACTGGTATAACTGTCTTCCCAAGTCTTGTTTTTCTTGTCTTGTCACCCTCCTACCCTCGGTTAAGAACAAAGAGGCCTTGCAGATCTCTCAGGGCCCAGGCCACAGAGCCACTGACCAACCCCTGGCCCTCTCTGTCTTGTGGCCCTTGTTTTCTGTTGCCGAGGTCTGAGGTGGCCACTCGTGGCTCAGGGGGAGAGCGGTCCCCTGCGCCAGTTCCCCCGGGGCTGTGCGTGTGGAGGGAGCCAGCGGTGGGCGACGTCCTGTTTAGTTGGGGTTTGGGATCAGCTGGATTAGGACGAGGGGGAGCTCAGTGAGGCACTGGTCTCCTGGAGGGAGGGTTTCAGGTTTCACGTGGAGAGCGGTCTGGGTGCCCAGTGAGTGCTGACTAGGACACCACCCTGCCAGTCGGCCCCGCCTGGGTGGGGCGCGTGTGGATCAACAGCTTTGACGGCTACTCCCCTTGTCAGTGCGCTGGCTTCTGGGCAGAGCCCATGCATATGAGTGTGGGCAGGTGTGTTCAGCCACAGTCTCTGGTTCCTTGGCAGCTTCACCACACAAATGCATTACTCACTCCAAAACTAACTTAATTAAAAACCGCACCTCTGTGCTTTAGTTGGGGTGGTGATTGCGCAGGTATATATATTTGTCCAAAGTCATCAAACTGTTCATACCTAAAACCTGTGCGTTTTTTTGGTGTATAAGGTCAATAAATCACCTTGGCAACAATAAGGGTGTGCACTCCTAGGCCCAAGCTCCACATCCAGAGATTCTCTCTTACAGCTCGAGTTATATGTATGTACTCAGAGGTTCATCGCTGATGTTTGTAATAAAATTAGGTGCATTACCTGAAACCCAACAGCAGTGCTAGCTGATGAGCCTGGCATGAGGTGCTGGCCGCTGTGGGGGAAGGGCCCTGCGGGTGCCAGGCGGTTTGCACCATGACCCAGTCCGGGTCAGGAAACGCCTGGGAGATGCTTGAAAGACAGGTGATTCCTGGGCGGGTTAAGGGACCAGAGCTTCTATTTATACCCTAGAGTACTTACTAACTTCTAAAAAGCTAAGCAAAAAAAAAGGAAAAGAAATATAGTGAGAATCTCTTTGCCCCTCCTCTGGCTCTTTGAGATACACAGCTGATTCTGGAGTCCTTTGAGGGGGTAGTCCTGGTAACCAGGAGCCTCATTTTGGTTTCTCAACTATCCCACCTGTGGTCGACCCTAGGTGTTTTTCCCTGCCAAGCCCATGATCACTTTGGTCCCCGTCTGCAGTGTGACCAGCTCTGTGTCCTTCCTCCTGTGACCTCTCTGTCATCACCCTGCCCTGTCAGACTTAGGTGGTGGTTGTTGGTGGTGGGCAGAGGCTGGTGCCAGCCAGGGGGAGCAGCCAAGGGCAGGCTCCTCCACAGCCTCAGGGTGCAGTTGAAGCCTGAACCCAAGAAATGGGCTTCTCCTCATTTGCTTGAGCTTTTAGGCCCGCCCCTCTTCTTTCCCCACCTGCCAGTACTGGCCCGAGCTTTCGCTAGGCTTGGTGGGTCTGTGTGATTGGCCGGGGCCCGTGAGAGCCTGCCAGCAAGATGCGGCGGCCCTGGGGAGGGCAACCAAGTGGGCTGTGACCACAGCCTTCCCCCAATGCCCCAGAGTCCAGCAGTGGCAGCCTCGCACCGATCTGATCAGTGGAGACCTGTGGAGGGGCGGCAGCAGTGACCTGGACAAACCATCTTTCTCTAGACTTTTATATATAGAACATCCTGGAGTCCACCATGATTGGGCAGTTGAATCTGAGTGGGAAGCTAATCATCAAAGCTCAACTTGGGGAGGATATTCAGCGAATTCCCATTCATAATGAAGATAATATTTATGATGAATTAGTGCTAATGATGCAGTGACTCTTCAGAGGAAAACTTCTGAGTAATGATGAAATTACAATAAAATATAAACATGAAGATGGAGATCTTATAACAGTTTTTGATAGTTCTGACCTTTCCTTTGCAATTCAGTGTAGTAGGATACTGAAACCGACATTATTTGTTAACTGCCAGCCAACACCCCTTGAATCAAGTCAGGTGAAATACCTTCATCGAGAACTGATGGAGCTTCTAAATAAAGTGAATCACTTATTGGATAGCTTGGAACCACCTGGAGAACCAGGACCATCCACCAACATTCCTGAAAGTGATACTGTGAATGGTAGGGAAGAAAAGCCTGCTGCTAGAAAAGGACATTAAAAAAAGAAGCCTGCTGGGCTTCCCTGGTGGCGCAGTGGTTGAGAGTCCGCCTGCCGATGCAGGGGACACGGGTTCGGGCCCCGGTCCAGGAAGATCCCACATGTTGCGGAGCGGCTGGGCCCGTGAGCCGTGGCCGCTGAGCCTGTGCGTCCAGAGCCTGTGCTCCGCAACAGGAGAGGCTGCAACAGTAAGAGGCCCGCGTACCGCAAAAAAAAAAAAAAAAGGCCTGCTGCTTCTGATTCTTCTGGAAAACAGTCTACTCAGGTTATGGCAGCAAGTATGTCAGCTTTTGATCCTTTCAAAAACCAAGGTGAGGGACTTCCTTGGTGGTCAAGTGGTTAACACATTATTGCCCGGAGATGTATCAATATGTTTTTAGAGAGTGATACGATTAACATCAGCGTGCAAAGTTGTTAGAGCTTAAAATTGATCATGGGTTCATTATACAACTTACGATTGTCGTTATCATTCACATTTTGCTCCGTTAGGTTTTTGTTCCAACCTTGTGTATATTATAAACGTAAAATTTTCAAAAATGACGCATCGCGAAATTTTGAGTGAAGTAGAATATTTCGGTGAATTTTATGCAGATGCTTTCTCTGATTGTCCAAGCGACATATACCCTAGTGTCTCAGAAGATGATAGTTCTTCAGACTATAGTTCTGATTCAGACGATGTGAATAGTAGACCAACAAAAAGACAAAAAACTTTAGTGATTGATTCTGATACGGAAAGTGAACATGAAACTCCTTTGCTTCTGCAGAAAAGTGGATCGAAGACAACATTTCTTGAAAATTAGAGGACTTTACAGGTGTGTCAGGTGTAACTATTGAATGTGATAACCCACAAAGTGTTAGTGAAATAGAAGAATTAACTTTTTGGCCGGCCAAACTAAAAATCGCCAGCCACAGGCGTTAAGTTTCTGCAAAAATCCTCCGGTCCGTAATGAGTTAAGACTCCATGCTCCCAATGCAGGGGGCCCAGGTTTGATCCCTGGTCGGGAACTAAGAGGCTGCATGCCACAACAAAGATCCTGCATGCCGCAGCTAAGACCCGGCGTGGTCAGATAAATAAATTAAATAAATAAATATCTAAGAAGAGAAAAAAAAACCAAGGTGAAATCAATAAAAATGTCCTGTCAGTGTTCGGCTTAACAGATGATCACGTTTCAGGGCCACCCAGTGCTCCTGCAGAAAGAAGACTGCTCAGGAACTCGCAACAGCATTGCTGCCTCCTCTGCAGCTTACCCACCAGGAATTCAGCCACAGCAGCCACCATGTACAGGAGCTCAGACTCAAGCAGGTCAGAGTGAAGGTCAGATGTGCCAGCAGTACCTGCAGCAGGCCGGCCATGGCACTCAGCAGCCACAGGCACCTCCCAGCCACTACAGCAGAATGGTATTCAGTATTCAGGCTGTATCGGCCAAATGCACCTCAACAGCCTCAGCAGTTCCAGGGACATGGCCAGCAACCAACTTCTCAGGTACCGGCTCCTGCCTTTTCTGGTCAGTCTCAGCAACTTGCCTGCTCACCCGGCTCAGCAGTACCAGGCGAGCAGTTACCCACCCTCCATAGACTTTCAACCCACTAGTTACACTGTGGCCCCTGCCTTACAACCCAGTATGGCTCCAAGCCAACCCGGGTCCTGTCAACCAAGACCAGGTTTCACTCTACCTCCTGGAAGTACCAAGTGGGTCTAATCCTTATGCACATAGCCGTCCTCCCTTCAGTTAGGGCTATACCCAACCTGGACCAGGTTATCGATAAAGAGGCTCCGTTACACTCCCAAAAGACTCTAATACTACTATTTTAATTCGTACTGAAGTACAGAAATTTAAAAAGCAGAGCATAGGGCTTCCCTGGTGGCGCAGTGGTTGAGAGTCTGCCTGCCGATGCAGGGGACGTGGGTTCGTGCCTCGGTCCGGGAGGATCCTACATTCCGCCGAGCGGCTGGGCCCGTGAGCCACGGCCACTGGGCCTGCACGTCCGGGGCCTGTGCTCCGCAGCAGGAGAGGCCACAGCAGCGAGAGGCCCCTGTACCAAAAAAAAAAAAAAAAAAGCAGAGCCTTTTTTTATGATATCATTGTTGCTGTTTATTGAAAGTATAATTTGCTGGGGAAATAAAAGACCAAAATGAAAGGTTTTTTTCCTCCCCTGCTTAAAAGTAGTAGCTTCCTAGTCATTTTGGAACACTACTCTTACATGTGCGCAAAGTGATTGACTTTTCTAGCTTACCTTGTCCAGAGGATATTAAAATGCTAGGTTGGGGACTTCCCTGGTGGCGCAGTGGTTGAGAATCCGCCTGCCAATGCAGGGGACACGGGTTTGAACCCTGGTCCGGGAAGATCCCACATGCCGCGGAGCAACTAAGCCCGTGCACCAGGGCTACTGAGCCTGCGCTCTAGAGCCCAGGAGCCACAACTACTGACGCCCGCACACCTAGAGCCCTTGCTCTGCAACAAGAGAAGCCACCACAATGGGAAGCCTGCGCACCGCAACGAAGAGTAGCCCCCGCTCACCACAACTGGAGAAAGCCCACATGCAGCAACGAAGAGCCAACGCAGCAAAAAATAATAAATTTATTAAAAAATAAATGCTAGGTTGAAGTTCAGCCATCTTACTTGGCTTTTTACTATTAACACAATGTACTAAAGTAGATCCTTATTTTCTTTTTCCCCTCACTGCACGGCATGTGGGGTCTTAGTTCCCTGACCAGAGATTGAACCCATGCCGCCTGCAGTGGAAGCACAGAGTCTTAACCACTGGACCGCCAGGGAAGTCCCCTAAAGTAGATCCCTTTGAGAACACAACTAGATATTATGTATAAAATGTAACATTGATAGGTTAATAAAGATGGTAGAATCCAAAAAATAAAAAAATTAATAATGTTACATAGGAAGCATAAGCAAGAAAGTAAGTCCCCATCCAGCCCTTCCATGTGTGGTCACGTCCGTGGAAACCTTTTCTGTGTGGTGTGTGGAGTGCTTATACTTGTATTTTTTTAATTAATTTATTCATTTATTTAATTTTTGGCTGCGTTGAGTCTTCGCTGCTGCACGCGGGCTTTCTCTAGTTGCAGTGAGTGGGGGCTACTCTTTGTTGCGGGTGCAGGCTTCTCATTGTGGTGGCTTCTCTTGTTGCAGAGCACAGGCTCTGGGCCCGCGGGCTTCAGTAGTTGTGGCGCATAGGCTTAGTTTCTCCGCTGCATGGGATCTTCCCGGACCAGGGCTCGAACCCATGTCCCCTGCAATGGCAGGCGGATTCTTAACCACTGTGCCACCAGGGAAGCCCCTATACTTGTATTTTTTAAAAAACTGCCCTGTCTGTAACATTTGGGATCCGTGTTTGTCACCTTGCAGTCTGTTATGCATGTGATCAGCACAGGTGCTCTCAAGTGAACCCTTACTTTCATCGCCTGCCTGCCTGCCAGGGGAGTCTGCACCTCGCTGGACTGCTCAGCAGCCCTGGGGGCCACATGTTTAGTTTGTTTCCTGCTCTTTGTCTTACGAGCGATGCCGTGATGAGCATCTGGCAAAGCTGGTCTTTAGATATGTCCTCAATTATTTCTTAGAAGGGGGTTTCCAAGTTGGAAGGCGGGTGGCTCTACCCCCATCCCAACACCAAGGGAGAGGGCTTTGGTCCCTGTGCCCCCGGGAACAGGATGAATTCCTTGTCAGTGTACTCTGTCGACCACCACAGCAACCGATTCCCCTCCAGGCCTGGCATTCCTCCCTCGCAGGCAGCTCCGCCCTATTCTGCGCAAGACTTTCCATCCAGGGAGCAGGAGCCACCAGGATGGGTTAAAGTAATCTCAACCTTTGTCTTAACAGGACCTCATCTTCTGGAATTTGAAGGACATTTTTAAGGGGAAAGGCTTTAAAATTCCTCATTTTGAGATGGAGGGTGCCCTGTTCCTTCCATCTCATCTGCACTTTTCTCCTCCCCTGTGTGTGATAGAGACGTGGACTGAATGAAGAAGACTTCCTGGGATGGGGAGGGGTGTGAGTCCTGCTTGGGGTTGGGTTCTGGAGGAGACTGCTTCAGGGTGGGATGTAAGGCCAGAGTGGGCTTGGGGGCCACACTCACTTGCTGGAGTTGCCTTCCTGAGGCTTGTGACAGGTCCCCGCTGAGATGTACCAGGCACAGACGACAAGGAGAGCTGAGCAGATGGAGTAATTGGTCTCTAAGGAACGTGACAGGAAAGTCCCTGCAGCACGCCCTCTGTGCGGCTTGTGGGGGCAGCTGCCAGAGTGACTGGAGTCCTCAGCAAGTGTGGGTTGGAAAACTTAGAAACACCTCTGCTCGGTGCCCCCCGGGAAGAATGCACTGCTGGGTAGTGTGGCGATACAGCCCCTCACCATACGTGGTCCTTTGTGCACCTGTCTTAGGTCGAGTGACTTAAATGATCACAGGGTAATACAACGTGCTTGGAGGACTTTTTCAGTGCTTCAAAGACACTGAAAAAATGCCAGTTCTGCCCCAGCTGAGTCCTCAGGGGGAGGGAGGAGGCAGTATTGAGTCCACGAGATCCCTGACAGTCAGGCAGCCCACACACACAGGCAGCGTCCAGGGCCACAGGGCCAGGCCATGGTGAGGAGACAGGGACAGGGCTAGCTGAACCCTGTGCACAGAGCCGCCCTGAAACGCAAAGAGGAAAGCTCAAAGCACATTTCCCACGATGCCACCTGTTGAGTAAACTGTATGGTCCACCTGACAGCTGTCTGGCTGGTGCCCCAGTGTCCCTGGCCCTGCCTGTGCTGGGAGGGAGCGGTGTAGGGCCAAGCCTGAACCAGACCCCTTCCATCCGGGCGGCCCCTGGGCCTCGTAATGCCCGCGTTTCCCTTGCAGGGGATCCTTCTGGTGTATGACATCACCAACCGCTGGTCCTTCGACGGCATTGACCGGTGGATCAAGGAGATCGATGAGGTAGGTGTGCTCCTGTGGACACCCCCTTCCAGGGTCACCCCCTCCCCAGCATGTGCGCTCACATCCCCCATGAGGAGACTCTGTTACCCCCATTTTCAGCCCCTCCTGTGCCCCAGCTCTGCATCTTCTCATGCACTGACTGCTATGGCACTCTCCCAGTGGGGTCCTGTGCCCCAAGGAGCCCCATCTCATCAGAGAAGCGACAGAGGGCCCCCCCGGGGGGGCAGCACAGAGAGGGGGCGTCCCACGTTCTTGCCTCTGCTGAGTCCTGTGCGCTACCTAGCATGCACCCGGGGTCCCCCGGATCCTGGTTGGGAACCGGCTGCACCTGGCCTTCAAGCGGCAAGTCCCGACAGAGCAGGCGCGTGCCTACGCGGAGAAGAACTGCATGACCTTCTTCGAGGTCAGCCCACTGTGCAACTTCAACGTCATCGAGTCCTTCACTGAGCTGTCCCGCATCGTGCTTATGCGGCACGGCATGGAGAAGATCTGGAGGCCCAACCGAGGTGAGGAGTGTGCCCAGCGGGGCCGGCTGTGGGGCTGGGGGTGTGGCTCAGGAGGGGCGGGGCCGTGACTGACCTGTCCCACCCCCAGCAGGCGGACAGGTTCCAGGCTCCGCCTCCCAGGCCCTTGGACTCAGCAGTCCCACCAGAACAGAGCTGCCAAGGCGGCCAGGGAAGCTCAGTAGTCGCCCAGGCTGAGGGGCTGGAGGTCTAGCCGCCGAGCCCTGCAGGGTCTCCCAGGGCACCTCTCAGTGTGCCGTGGCTCCGGGGATGAAACGGGAGCAGGGCGTCCAGTGGCTGCTCTCTGCATGCCTGGGGCAGGAGCAGGGTCCGGGGGTTTTCTGGTTCAGGAGCCCTGGGAGCTTTGCAGACCTCCCCAATCCCCAGCCCCTTCTAGGCGTCAGTTGTGCTTACCTGCTGGCGAGATTGCCACTGGCCACCGAGATCTACCCGCGCCTCACGCCCACCTGCCCATGGTCTGATCCCCTCCCCACGGTCTGACCCCGCCCCCTCCATCTTCTGACCCCCACCTGCAGTGTTCAGTCTGCAGGACCTCTGCTGCCGGGCCATCGTTTCCTGCACCCCCGTGCACCTCATCGACAAGCTCCCGCTTCCTGTCACCATCAAGAGCCACCTCAAGTCTTTCTCGATGGCCAATGGCATGAACGCTGTTATGATGCACGGGCGCTCCTACTCACTGGCTACTGGAGCAGGGGGCGGCGGCAGCAAGGGCAACAGCCTCAAGCGGTCCAAGTCCATCCGACCACCCCAGAGCCCACCCCAGAACTGCTCGCGGAGCAACTGCAAGATCTCCTAGCTCGGCAGGCTGTGCCCCATCCAGATGCACTCTGGGAGGGCTCACGCTTGGGGAGTGCTCCTGGCTGGGCGCTGGGCCCAGCGCTGTGTGCAGGGAAAACTTTGGCCACACAGTCCCTCCTGGGAAGCGTGGGGATGCCCCTAGTAGGCTGGTGGTCTCAGCCAGACCAGCTCCACAGGACAGTGGAGGGCCATGCTGCTGGGATGGTGGCAGATCACGCCCAGGACCCCGAGGTGTGGCTGAGAAGACCCCTGGAGGCGGCTCTGCCTGGCCCCAGCCGTGAGGGGGCTGTCCCTGGGGACTGGGAGACCAGGTTCCCTTTCTTATTTATGTAAAAGATGGTTCACCCCTTTTGTACATTTTTAAAGGACCAGCAGGGAAGCCTCCGTGCAACCACGCGGTGAGCCCATGACAGCTGAGGGGACGAGCTTTGGGACATTGGGAGAGAGGAGGTGTTTGAGGCAAAGATGGGAAAGAATCCACCATCAAGGCTTGAATCTGAATTCACATAACACTTCACATGGGGCTATGGGCTGTGTGGGGGCCAGTGGAGAACATGTGGAAGCTTTGGGCAGCAATCTTGGACTCCCCAGCTACATGCATTGGCCTTTCTGAGCATGGTGGTCAGTGTGCCCGCCATGTGCTGAGGGTGCGGGCCCCAGTAGTCTGCGTGGTGGAGCTGCAGTTTCCAGGGCTCCCGCCGGCCTTCCTGGATGACATCCGTGTGTGTCATGGAGCTACGGGTTCAGAGCCAGGGGCGACTCGCAGGTTCCCACGTTGCTTGGAAAAGGGGAAGCGGGGTGCACCCCCCACGTCCCTCCCCAGCTCCCTCTCTCCCCACGTGGGGGCCATCAACCTTCGTTCTGTGATTCTGCACCTTCAGTTCCGTTTACATCCGTTGCTGCATGAAACTGGCTCGGCGTCTCTCCGAGTTGACACAGAGCTATTTGTAGGCAGTGCTCACTGGGGCCACCAGGCCCTGGGCAAGTCTGGACTGAGCCTGCCCCACTTGCCTCCTGGGGTGTCTAGACCCTTCTCTGGCCAGCTTCTGTCTTCTGACCTTGGGTGTGATCCCATAGCTGCTCCTCACCCAGTTGCACCCCTCTGTGAGGTCACATGTCACCAAAACCTTTCTCACCCGTTTCTTAGTGGTGGACGCTGAGCCCCTCCTCGAGGACCCACCGGCCAGCCTGAGCTGGAGGCCTGGCCTCCTTCCGTCCACCTGGCTGGTGACGTGGCCACAGGTCACTGGTGCTCAACTCTACCTCCTGCCCACGGGCCCCTCCCTGGCCTGTGACCCCCTTGCTCGGGACTGTTCTGTGGTGGGTGCCCCGAGGGCTGCTGTTATAGGAGGTGAGGTGGGGAGGGGCTGCAGCGCCTGTGAGCAGGATCCTGGCTGAGGCCTGGCTGCCAGCAGGGTTGGGTGGGCAGAGGAGGCCCCACCCATCCTGTCCTGCCAGCAGGAGCCCCTTCTTTGGACATTGTTTTGAGGAAACGGACGATCCTGCATTCACCATATCAACACTACCCTTTGCTGCTGTCCACACTTGCACTATTCCTGGGCTCGTTTTGGACAGTTTTAGTTTCTTTGTGTAGTAAACATAATTCAGCTCTGGCTTCCAGGTTGCATTGTGAGTGAATGAAAGTCTGGCTTTAACCCACTGGGCTGAGTGGCGGTTGGAGGGGTGGCACTGCAGAGGGCTGCTTTGTTCCTGCTCCATCCCCCATGACTCCCTTGCTGAGCTCCGAAGGGTTTCAGGCCTCCCTGCGTTTCTAGGTGGACCTGGAAGCAGCTTTCCCCAGCTGTTCCTGCCTGTGCAGTAGTTCAACCCATGGCCGCTGGGAGCATCTGCTGCCTGCTGCCCCCAGGGCCAGAACCTGGGATACTGAGCCCTCACTAGTGTCCTGGGCAGGGCCTACCAGGTTCCCTCTGCTGCTTGAGCAGGTGGTGGACCAGAAGAACTGTCCCCCGAGACTCACCACAACTGAGAACCCAGGCCTTGGGGCCAGCACCCTCCGTGGGAGAGCCACCCACTTAAAAGGGTATGTAGGGCTCAGCTCAGGGGTGCAGCAGACGCCCTGGAGGTCAGCAGGGCTGGGGTTAGGGGGGCAGTTGCTCTGAACGTAGCCCACACGGTTGAAGACCACTGCCTGTGGCTGTGGCTATACAGGGCAGGGGACCCATGGTGTCCTCCACACTTGGGGTGTCTCTTGGTCTCATTTGGACCAAACCAGGCTCTTATTGCCCTGCCTCTCAGGTCAGCCAGTCAGACACAGGGTCACAGGACACTCTCCCATCCAGTCTCAGAGCAGGCACTCCTGGGGCCCCAGACCCCTGGGAAAAGCACATTCTCGCGGTGGCTGCGTTTGATCTCCCCGCTGCCCCCACGCCCAGGAGGAGCTTCCATCCTTCCTGAATGTCACGGGCCTGGAGGGGCAGGCGAAGACCTTTGGGTCCTTGCAGGTCCTTAAGCTCTCCTGGGACACGCTGTTCTCAGGGTGCTCTTAGATGCCCTTGATCTCTCTCAGGACTGTGCTGCCCCACGCAGGGCCACACACAGCCGCTGAGATTCAGATCAGTCCAAGTAAACACCCTCACCGCGTCTCTAGTGTCCACAGCCCTTGTGACCGGCGCCTGTGCCGGCCAGCACACACAGACCGTTCCCTCCCTGTCCACTGCTCTAGTACCCCACTTTTTTGGCAAGCACCATAACCCTTTGAGGAAGGGCCTGGACCAGGAGACAGGTGCCTGGGTTTCAGAAGGGGCAGGAAGCAGGCTCTCTAAATGCAAAGTTCTGCCATGCGTCAGCCTCCCCCAGGCCGTGCCCATCAGGTATGTTTGTGCTGCAAAGGCTTCACCTCCAGCAGAAAGGGTTTAGATTTGACCCCAAGACCTGCTGGCACGGTGTGACCACGAGAAGGGGTATGGGGAAGGTTGTGGAATCTTCCTTGGGAAGGGAGCAGAACCCCACCGTTGCTGGGCTTAACACAGAGCCCCTGCACCTTTGCCTGGACATAGTGACTACCAGGTGGCAGTCCAGCCTGGCCTGCTCTGGGGAAGACCCAGGCCCAGGGTTGGATTGGGGAGCCAGAGGGGTTGGCCAGCCCTGCCCCCTCTTGCAGGCCAGCTTTGATCCCAGGGCCTGGAGGGAGGAGGGGCTCCGGTTACAGCGTTTCCCCCTCCTCTCTCCGGCCGGAGCCGCCCTTCTCCGCCCCTTGGTGACCCTCATGGCCAGTGTCTCTGTGCTCCTGGGCGCTGGCCCCTCCCCAGCCTTCCTCTCCTCTCCCCGCCCCCTGCCCTGAGCTGACCAGAGGGGCCAGGAGGGGGAGGGGCCGGTGCCACAGGCACAGACTCAGCTCGGAGAGACCCGGAACCCACCCAGCCTGAGACTTGAGCGTCTGCTGTGAGCTCCAACCTTGGGGGACAGAGGGGAGTCCAGGGGCAGGGGGCAGGGGCACCGATCACAGATCTGGGAGGGTGGATGCCTGCAGGGAGTGGGGATCGGCAGGGCCTGAGGAGGGGCTAGCGGCCACACCCCCCCACCCCCTGGTCCCTCGGTCCCCATGCCGGCCCTGAGGCCACTCCTGCTGCTGTTGCTCCTGGTTGGGCTGACTGCGGGGGCCAGCCTGCCGCCGGGGCCCAGGAGCCACCCGGGTGTGTGCCCCAACCAGCTCAGCCCCAACCTGTGGGTGGACGCCCAGAGCACCTGTGAGCGTGAGTGCGTCAGAGACCAGGTGAGCACAGGCACTGTCACCACTGGCCCAGCTTGGGGGGGGGGGAGACAGACTACGTTGGGGGCCCCTGGTCAGCATGGGAGAAGCCAGGACCTCCCCCACGCCCCAGGCCTTGCCTGCAGAGGGGACCCTCAACGCTGGAAGTCACTTCCTCCTCAGGCTCCCCACTCTTCTGCTGGGGTTTCACACTGTGCTCCATATGAGGGGCCCTGGGGACAGCCGCCCCGTCTTTGCCTTCACATCTGAAAACTGGAGGCCCCCTTCTCACTTCTCAGACCTGCCCACCCCCACCCTGCAACTAGCTGTTTTCAGGTCCAGCGGGGCAGAGAGGCGGGAACCTGTTTGGAGGTCCCGCCTTTGCAGCCCAGCCCTGCACCACTGCAGTGGCCTTGAGCACTTTTACGTCCTCCCGGAGCCTCAGTGTCCTCATGTGTATGATGGGATAACAAAAAAAGCTGCTCTGGTGGCCAGGGGTCTGAGGATTCCGTGAGGTCCAGTGAGATGACCTATGTGATGGGTGCGCCAGGCAGTTGTAGTTCATTGTCCAGATGGAAAGCAAACCTGCAGACCTGCTCGGCTCCCAGAGGGGAAACAGATTCAGGGAGAGGCAGCAGGGGACTCACCACTGCCCTCGCTGGGCATGCTGGGGCAGGGCTGAAGGGGGAGGGGTATTTGGGTGTCCGCTGAGCTGTCCACTCCCGCCCCCTCCACAGGACTGCGCTGCCACTGAGAAGTGCTGCACCAACGTGTGTGGGCTGCAGAGCTGCGTGGCAGCCCGCTTCCCTGACAGCGGCCTGGCCACACCCAAGCTGGCGGCCTCATGTGATGGCTTCGTGTGCCCACAGCAGGGCTCCGACTGCGACATCTGGGATGGGCAGCCTGTGTGCCGCTGCCGTGACCGCTGTGAGAAGGAGCCCAGCTTCACCTGCGCCTCGGACGGCCTCACCTACTACAACCGCTGCTACATGGATGCAGAGGCCTGCCTGCGTGGCCTCCGCCTGCACGTCGTGCCCTGCAAGCATGTCCTCAGCAGGCCACCCAGCAGCCCCGGGCCCCCCGAGACCACCGCCCGCCCGACACCCGGGGATGCCCTGGTGCCACCTGCCCTCTACAGCAGCCCCTCCCCACAGGCAGTGTATGTAGGGGGCACAGCCAGCCTCCACTGTGACGTCAGTGGCCGCCCGCCACCCGCTGTGACCTGGGAGAAGCAGAGTGACCAGCGGGAGAACCTGATCATGCGGCCAGACCAGATGTATGGCAACGTGGTGGTCACGAGCATCGGGCAGCTGGTGCTTTACAATGCCAGGCCAGAGGACGCCGGCCTCTACACGTGCACCGCGCGCAATGCCGCTGGCCTGCTGCGGGCCGACTTCCCGCTCTCCGTGGTCCAGCGGGAGCCGGCCGAGGACGCGGCCCCAGTGGCCGCCGCCCCAGCCCAATGCCTACCCACCACGCAGGCCTGTGTCGGCACCCCCTCTGGCCAGGTCCTTTGGCACTTTGACCCGCAGCGGGGTGGCTGCATGACCTTCCCAGTTGGCAGCTGTGCCGGGGGTGCCCAGGGCTTCGAGACCTATGAGGCGTGCCAGCAGGCCTGCGCCCGTGGCCCCAGGGACGCCTGCGTGCTGCCGGCCGTGCAGGGCCCCTGCCAGGGCTGGGAGCCGCGCTGGGCCTACAGTCCGCTGCTACAGCAGTGCCACCCCTTTGAGTACAGCGGTTGCGAGGGCAATGGCAACAACTTCGAGAGCCGCGAGAGCTGCGAGGACGCCTGCCCCATACCGCGGACACCGCCCTGCCGGGCCTGCCGTCTCCGGAGCAAGCTGGCGCTCAGCCTGTGCCGCAGCGACTTCGCCATCGTGGGGCGGCTCACGGAGGTGCTGGAGGAGCCCGAGGCGGGCGGCGGCGGCGGCATCGCTCGCGTGGCCCTGGACGACGTGCTCAAGGATGACAAGATGGGCCTCAGGCTCTTGGGCACCAAGTACCTGGAGGTGACGCTGAGCGGTATGGACCGGGCCTGCCCCTGCCCCAACGTGACGGCTGGCGACAGCCCGCTGGTCATCATGGGCGAGGTGCGAGACGGCGTGGCCATGCTGGATGCGGGCAGCTACGTCCGCGCAGCCAGCGAGAAGCGCATCAAGAAGATCTCGGAGCTGCTAGAGAGGAAGGCCTGCGAGCTGCTCAACCGCTTCCAAGACTAGCCCGCCCACTCGCCCCACCCCGCCCTCCCCACAAACCACCCACTCCCGGCCCGCCCCGCCCGCCCCGCCCTCCGCCTGAATAAAAGCGTCCTGGACCTCATAACCTGCCTGTGCTGGGGGTCCTGCCACCACACGGGGATTTGGCTCCAGTCTGAGGTCACCAGGGAGCACCAGTGAGAACCAGCCTCTGAAGTGGGTATCACCTCCCATGGCTGGAGGGCCAGGCAGCCAGCTCAGTCGTGTCTCAGCAGCCCCTGGGTCCTTCCTCCCTCCCTCCCCTCTCTGCCCGAGTGGAGCAGCAGAGTCCAGGATGCCCCCAAGCCCTGACCCACAGGCCAGACCCTTCTTGTCCCCAGAATGGAACCCTTGGAGACACAGCCTGCCCACCCAGCACCCTGCAAGAGTGCTCCCAGGAGGAGGCATGGCAGATACCAGCAATGGGACAGCAGGAAACACTTTATTCCCAGGCTCTTAGCAGCCCTGTGGCCACTAGCTAAGAATCCCCAGTCTGGGGAGGGCCAGTCCCCATAGTCTGGCCCAGGGTGGTAGGGGCTGGTGATCTGGGTTTGTCCCAGGGACACAGGCATGGCGGAGAAGGGGTTTACTCTTTCCGGAAAATGAGGCACTTGTTGTTGGCTGGCATGTCCACCTGGGGGAGATACTTTGGCTGGAGAAGCTGCTCCTGGTCCCCAGGGAGGCTGCCTGTGACCACAGTCCTCCCCACTTACCATCCTCTCCAAGAACAGCTGGCTGGCCTGGCCCAGGTTCTCCAGAAGGGCCGTGTCCCGCAGCCCCCACTCTGGGTTCCTGCAGGAGAGAAGGAGGTGGAATCGGCCTGGGGGTCTACCCAGCCCACCTGCCCCCCAACCAAACCCCCTACCCACCCAGCTCTGACCTGCGTCTGAGGGTGAGGTCAAAGTCCACGTTACTCTGGGGAGAAATCTTCCCATTGATGGCATAGGGCTGTGGAGACAGAGAACACGATTCTGTCCACTATCCACAGGCTCAGCCATCCCCTGTCATCCACTGGGCAGACTTGCAGGATGGCACCCACAGAATGGAAAGGACACACCCCTCATTGCTTCCCAGAGCGGGACAGCTGAGGACCAGCTGCTGAGCCAACGGGGTGCAGAAAGACTGGCAGATGACAGGAGTGTTGGAGAGGGGAGGGCCTGGGTGTGTTTCAGTGATAATGGGAAGCTGGGGAAAAGGGCAACTGAAAATACGGAGACAAGAAAGGAATCCTGAAAGGCGGGGACAGCCAAGGCTAGCTGGGGTGGTCCTGCCAGGAGAGGCCCATCTCAGGCAGGAGCACTCACCCCATAGGTGATGAGGAGCGCCTTGCGTTTGAGCAGGTGTCCTGCTGCTCTGAAGAGCCCCTGGGAAGTGGGGGAAGCAGGAGAGCAGTGAGGAGCCTTCCCCAGGGCCCAAAAGAGCCCTGGGCCCAGTACTGGAATCTCAGCCTGACCTCCCCCGGCCTGAGTGCCCTGTCTCTGATTCAGGGCAAACCTGGCATCCCGCTCCCTCCCAGTGCAGGGGAAGGAATGCCGCACGACGCAGGTGGGTGGCCCCTGGGTAGCTCACCCACGCTCCCACAGACCTCGGTGCAGCTCAGGGGGCTGATGTGGCTCATGTTGATGCAGAGTAGCAGGTCCAAAGATTGCGGCAGGATCCCGCCCCACTGCTCCCAATCCCACCTCACGTCCAGGTACAGCGGGGCCTTCACGTTGGGCAGTCCCTGGGCCTGAGTGGTGGCCAAGATGCTGCGGGAAGGCAGCCCGTGGGTGGGGTGGCCTGTGCAGCCATTTCTGCAACACTACTTGGGGGAGGCTTAGAGGGATCACAATAGCGTGGGGATCCAGGGCAGCGGGACGGGGCACATTTTCACCCCCGGGGTCCCGCCTTCCCGCCGCACCTGTCCAGGCAGCGCTGGTCCACGTCGGACGGCTGCCACTCGGCGTGGGGAAAGGCCCGCGCGAAGTGGGCCGTGTGCTGGCCAGAGCCCGAGGCCACCTCGAGCACGCGGACGCCGCGCTGGGCCGGGTCCACGTACTGCTGCAGCACGCGCAGGATGGGTTCCTTGTTCCGTTCGGCGGCCGCCGCCACCAGCATCTTCTAGTCCCGCGCGGCGGGACCCGTTACGAGTGTTAGCCCAGCACCGCGGGGCCCGTCGGGAGTGGTGCTGTGGTTCGCGGGGCCCGTCGGGAGTGGTAGTCCGGCACCGCGGGGCCCGTCGGGAGCTGTGGCCTAGCCGCCGAGCAGCCGGCGCCCCCCCCACACCCACAGACTACAATTCCCAGGAGGACACGCGCCGCGCCTTAAAGGCCCCGCAGCCGCAGAGGCGGGTAGCGAGCCGCGGCCTCCGCAGGGGGACGGGGCGAGGAGCTTGGGGGGGCTGGTTTACAGGCACCCATTGGCTCAGCACCCCGTGCCCGTGGCTGTCCTGGCACATTTTCATAGCGCTTGTTACTCCAAAGTAGTCTCGTTCGTGTCGCATCGGAATGGGATACTTCCCTCTAGTCTTTCTTTCCTTTATGAAATCTCTCGGGGTTTTTTTGAGTTGAGGGGAAAGAAAAAATACGACATGCGCCGCCCGGGAATCGAACCCGGGTCGCAAGAATGGGAATCTTGCATGATACCACTACACCAGCGGCGCTGCTGGTAACCAACTCGCCCGCGAGACTTAGGTGATTGTGACGCAACTACTAGCCTTCACTACCCTTCCCACACCGGCCTTCCCGGCTCTGCACAGAGACATTGGTGCGCATGCGTCGCTAATGGTTAGGTGCACCAGGTTTGGCGGGGTCCGCGATGGTGGGGGGGCTCGGGGTGTCGCTCGGGCACCCAGCACTCGAGGGGAAGGAGCGGGGATGAGCTACGTGGGCTTGCAGCCGACTGGATTCGAGCGTGCTCTGTGGAAACCACGGCAACCGCGGCATTCGGAAATTGTGGGGGCGGGGCCATGGGAGGGCCTTCGTGGCTGGGGCGGGCTCCTGGCTGGGCGGAGGCTGCGGGTGGGTGGGGTTGTGTGGCGGAGCTTCCTGTGGTGGGCTGGGCTCCGCTGGGGCGGGGCTGGGGCTGCAGCTGGGCGGGGTTCTGGGGCGGGGCTCTTATGTGGGCGGGGTTGTGCTTGGCGGGGCTCCTTGCGGCTGGTGGGACTCCGGGAGGGGCGGGCCCAGCCTGCCGGAACTGAGCCTGTGATGCTCAGGGCTTCTCTGTGACACTGAGATGACCAGCGCTAGCCTAGGGTTCACGGATGTTGTGCGGGGTCAGTGACCTCTGAGTCAAGTGGGAGGCCGATTTGTGTTGTGTCCACGGTTTTTCCCTGGTTGTCTTCTTGGGGCCCATGTCTCAGAAGGGGCCCTTTCAGCAGGCTGGAGAGCGTGCTCTGCAGTCAGGACTAGCTTATCTCCTTTGCTGGGCACTTTTTCTCGCGTGAGACACCCCTCCCCCCATACCCAACGTCGCTCTGACAAGAGCTCTGAGAATGGCACTGACCGAGACTTTAGCCTGGGATTGCTGTTGAGGGGGCATGCAGAGTGGGACCAGAGGCCGCTGTCTGAATGTGGTCAGAAAAGGAGGACAACCTTGCATCTTAGGGACGGGAGATGCGAAAATTCCACTCAGTGCGTCGGCCTCCAGACAACCCCTTTGGCATTCTGCATTACGACCACCCTTTTTTCGTAGCTGACTTTCCCATTTCATGGCCCTGAGTTTTCATTACCTGAGTCACTTTTGCTTCACCTCCTAGTTTGTTGGCTGAGCATTTTCTGTGTCTCCAGGTGGAGAAGAGGTGTCCCTCAATGTGAATCCCTGACCGTCACCTGTAATGATCAGTGGTCATCTGAGGCCTCACCAACCAGGCCCCTCAGCCCTCCTTGCCCACTCGAGAGGCACCACGCTTCCTGGTGACTTAACATGGCATTCCTGGGCACGGGCCACCCTGTCATATTATAGTATAATAAGAGACAGATATTTGGTCTTCGTCCTGGTTCCTGGAATAGAACTCTTAAAACCCTGAAGATTTCGTGAGTGATGGGGTGAGAGGAGCATCTGTTATTCATAACAAGCCTCTTTCAGCCTTACCTGGATTTATACCATTGAGGTGACTCTTGGAGGATGGGGGCTGGTTGCCAGGGGAACTCTGTGATTAGGGGGTTGGAACTTTCTGCCCTACTCAGACTTCTGACTCCTGAGAGGGGGAGAGGCTGGAGACACAGCTAATCTCCAATGGCCAATGATTTAATCAGCCCTGTTCTTGTAATGGAGCCTCCACACAAATCGCAAATAGAGGGGTTCAGGGAGCTTCCAGATGGTGAACTTGGAGGTGCTGGGAGGGTGGCTCCCAGGGAGGGCGTGGGGGCTCCGCACCCCTTCCTCACACCTTCCCAGGGCATCTCTTCCACCTGGCTGTTCCACAGTCGTGTCCTTTATGATAAACCAGTAAATATAAGTAAAATGTTCCCCTGAGTTCTGTGAGCCATTCTGGCAAGTTATGGAACCCAAGGAGGGGGTAGTGGGAACCCTGACTTACATCTGGTTGCGCAGAAGCACAGGTGACAGCCTGGACTCCTCATTGGCGTCTGCGGGGATGGGGGGTGGTGTTGAGGGACTGAGCCCTCAGCCCGTGGGTCTGTGTGGACGCTGGGCAGTTAGAGTTAGAATCCAGTTAAATTGTCGGACACCCAGTTGGTGTCCAAAGAGAACTAGAGCATTCTCACTAGAGAACCAATAAGAACCACCCCCCCACTTTTGGTGTCAGAAGTGTTGTGAGTACAGAAAAAGAAGTTTTTCCTTTACACTCATGTCCTGTAAGAGAGAAGGAGCCTGCTTCCCCCATGTTGTATGGTGCTGCTTGAGGAACTGCCCACATGCCCTGCAACGTCTTCTGTTTAACGGCACTTGACCTCAGGTTGACGTCCCCCTGCCACGTTCATCACTCTGGACTGGATGCTGTGGGAACTGACACCTGCCCTCTGCACTCTCCAAGCTCAGAGCCTGGGACAGAAGCAGCTGGGTGCAGCCAAGCAGTGGCCTTTGCTACAGTGCGTGTGTGTGTGTGAATGCATGCATGTGAGCATGTGTGAGCTGGGTGAACAAGTGTGAGCACACATTTCCTGTAAAGTGCCAGATGTGTGTCAGACTCTGGGAGGGTCCAAGTCCCCCAGGGGATGCTGAACATGGGACACCTGGAAGTGTCCCAGACCTGGGCCTGTGCTCAGTGGTACCTCCTGGGGTTGTGTCTCCTGCGGATTACTGTTGGAGCCGGAGGGGCCTCTCCTGCTAGTCATGCTCATCTACAGAGGGCTGTGGAGTAAGCCCGCCTAGTGTCCAGAGCCAACAGCAGGGTCCAGCTTCCTTCCTGAGGTCCAGGCCCATGTGCCCACCATTCACTGAACTTCCTCCCAAGCCCTCCAGTGCTGTACCCTGGGCACTTCCCCTCCCATTCCCTCACCGTCACCCACTACTGCTTCCCTCTGTATGTTAATTTTCTAGAGGTAGTATAACAGATTACCCCAAAACTTGGTGACTTAAAACAAAAATTTATTTTCTCACAGTTCTGCAGGCCAGAAGCCCAAAATAAAGATGTCAGCTCCCTCCAGTGGCCCTACAGGAAGCCCTTTCGTGATCACAGCTTCCGGCTTCTGTGTGGCTCCAGGCGTTCCTGGGCTTGTGCAGGCTCACTGCAGTCTCTGCCTCTGTCTTCACCTGGTCTTCTCTGTGTCTCTCTGTGTCCAAATATACCTCTCCTTTCTCTTACACGGACACTCATCATTGGATTTAGGGCCCATCCTAATCCAGAATGACCTTATCTCGAAATCCTTGCTTTAATTATATCTGCAAAGACCATTATTCCAAATAAGGTCATGTTCTGAGGTTCTGGGCGATGTATCTTTGGGGGGCCACTGTTCAACTCACTGCACTTGGGTATGGGAATGGGCAATCCCTTGGGAATTCCCTGGAGGTCCAGTGTTTAGGACTCGACACTTTCACTGCTAGGGCCCAGGTGCAGTCCCTGGTCAGGAAACTAAGATCCTGCAAGCCATGAGGCCAAAAAAAAAAAAGGAATGGGCAATCCCTAGAAACTCGGTGGCAGGTGTGGCAGCATCCAGCCGGAGCCTTTCCTGGGGGCCACCGATCACCCTTTATTGGCAGAAGCCCATCCTCTAGTCTGGGTTGGTGAGGGCATGGATTTCAGATCTGAAAAATGATGGAGGATGACTGAAAACTTAAACATCTTTCTCTTCTAACATGACATTTTTGTATCATATTTAGAGGCTTTTAGAAGAGAAAAACCAATACTTGTTTTTATTATGATTAACTGGGGTCAGTGAGGTAAAGGCCTTTCCTTACTATGACACCCATTTTTTTCAGCCTGCTGGGTGAGGCCCCTGCCTGCTCTTCAACTGCCCATGACTCCAATTCCAGGATGGGTTTCCAGGCTCTCTGACAATAGGGAATGTTGCCGGCTGCAAGATGCTATCTCTACGGGGGCTTAGCAGGGTGGCACACCGTCATGGACAGTGTAGTCCAGGGAAGGCCAGGCTGGCCAGGGTTCCTACCCTAACAGGAGAACCAAACTGAGATCTTGGTTGCAGGCCCATCCAGACCCTGACCTCTCCCAGGCTCTGGCTGGGCCCTCCCCACGCCCCTTGGCTCTGTCCTGGGGCCAGAGCAGGTCTCACACTTGAGTCCTGGGAGCAGTGAGGCTGGAAAGGTGCCTCAGGGGGAGATCAGCCCCACCCTCCTCCCTGCCCTCCTCTGCTGCCTGTCCCCTACAACCGGGCCTTTCTCTCCCTGGCTCCCCTCTCCCTTAGCTCAGTGTCTTTTGGGGACCTCTGGGTTCTCTCACTTCTCCCCTAGGCCCAGCCTGTCCTGCACCCCCTCCTCTCCTGCCTGTCGGGACCATTTCTGTTCTGCTCCTCTTTCCTGGAGCCCTTCCAAGGGGTCTTGGACCCAACCTTTGACATCAGACAAGGCCCGTAGGCAGGGCTGGGACATTACAGTCTAGCAGCCTTGTCCACCATCAAGGCCAGGCCTATCTGCTCATCAACAGGCCCTGTCCTTCCCCTCTTCACCCTGGCCTGAGGGGGTGCCTGGGAGAGGAGGAGCTCTCATGTCAACCTGGGGGGAGGTACTCCCCCACCCCAGGGCCTGGCTCCTTCTGCCCAGAACATATGCCTTCAGGACACAGGCCCGCCCAGGCCCCTCACCCTGCGGGCCCCTCACCCAGCCTGAGTGAGTTAGCATTGTGCTCGAGGCCACCAGGGAGACCAGGGCAGCCAGCATAGACCAGGGCAGGAGCGTGGTGGCCTTGACACAACTGGGGGGCGGGACGAGGGATGGGCACCTCGGGTGGAAAGGGGGGCCAGCTTGGCCAGGGGCTGTGCTCATGCCCAGACTCCCTGGGCATGCTCTCCCCTCTCAGGGTCACAGGCTTTGCTCAGCCCAGCCCCACAGAGTGGACAGCTGGGGCCGGGGATAGGGGTCTTATCCTTTGGCCTTGGGTAGAACAAGACACAGAGCCAAGGGGCTATGGGGGACTTGGGAGGAAGGACAGCACAGCTGCCCCAGGAAGCAGACTTCCCTGAAGGAGCCCCAGCAGGCCCAGTGCCCCCACCTCAACCAGCAGCTACACAGGTGCATGGGGTAGGGGGTTGGGGGCATCCTCCCGCTGGTTGCCACCCCCCCCCCCGCCATGTTGTACACAGTACTTGTTGTCTGGACAGGATACGAGGAGAAAGATGTGCTCTAGCCCCTGACCTGGCTTCTCAGCCCTGCCTGGGTGGGAGGCTTCAGGCCCGATCAGGTGTGGGGTGTGGGGGTAGTTGCGCTAGGTGCCCTCCAGGAACCCACTGGGCCACAGTGCTGAGGGGAAGCCCCCTTGCCCCCTGGGGCAGCGGATCCCAGACTGAGACACACCCCAGGCTCTGGTGCTGGCCCGACTGAGCCTCCCCAAATACTTGTGGGAGCAGTGTAGGAGCCCTGAGGGACCAACGTGGTTGCACAAGCCTCTGAGGCGGATGCCACACCCCCTGGATGACCCCAGGCAGTTTTTTTTTTGGGGGGGGGCATTAAGGATTGAACTCAACCAAAGGGAGGATGGGTGCCTCCTGCAGAATCCAAAAGGCCCTCAGGCTCACAAACCCAAGAGTTGTGTGGTTCCCCCTCCCCCAACCCAGGCTGCTGTGTGTGAGACCCTGTGATGACCCTGCCCCCACTGGCAGCCTGAGGCAGCCCTAAGCAGCCTGTGAACTGGGAGGAAGGGGCATCTCTATCTAATTCTCAGGAAGGAACCCTGTGGGTAGAGCCCCCAGGGAAGGGCCTGCCTGGCAGATTAGGCACAGCAACCGCTCTCCTCCGGCAGGCAGGTCTGGCTCCTCCTGAGGCACTGTCACTGAAGTAGGTCTTGCGGCTGACCCCACTGCCTGGGGGATTTGGAGGAGTAAGTGCTCTTTCTCCCCTGTGGAATGACATAAACTGGGTTGCTTCACCCACCTTCTCCATCCCCAGGATCCAGCCCCCACGATGCTCCTGGATTGGTAAGTGGCCTCCCACCTCCCTGGGGTTGGGGGCAAACATCAGCATGGAAGGCTGAGCTGCGGCAGAATGTACTTTCTGCTCCTGCCCCATGGGATGAAAGGGAGATTCCCACGGCGTCATGTCTGCCCGAACCCGGGGGCTGACCGCCTTTTCTCATCTCTGACCCCCTCAGTCCCATGACTGGGTGAACTGGCACACTGGCCCAGGCCCACCCAGGCACCTTGGAGGAGTGTCTCCGACGTGAGTGGGAATACCCTTGCTTCCAGGGTCCACACAGCTCACTCCCAGCATCTGTCAATGCCTCAGCTCCTTGGACATCACCGAGGGCCTGGGCCAGAACCTCGCCACGTCTGTGTGCCTATGGCTCCCGTAGCCTCCTGTGGCGGACGGCGGCCCAGGCCTCAGGGAACTTCCTTGACCTAGGCCTTGGGCCAGAGGGGTGGGCGCTGCTTGCGGCCGCCCAACCCCAGCCTCGGGCCCCGCCGCGGGTCCAGCCAGTTTCCCAAAGGCCCAAGCGCCACCCCTGCCGCGTGCCTCGGCGCGGGCCCTTTAAGGGCCGGGGGTGTGTGGCGGGCCCGCCCCCTCCCCGCAGCGCCGGCCGCCCGTTAAAGGGGCCGCGCCCTCGGCACCCGCCGAGTGTCAGCCGGGCGGAGGGCGCGAGATCTGGCCGCGGGCCGGCGGGCGGGGAGGGCGCGGAGGGCGCGGGCGCGCTGCGGCCCCTCCGCACCATGTACACCATCACCAAGGGACCCAGCAAGCTGGTCGCGCAGCGGCGCACAGGTGCGCAGCGGGGGCGGGTAAGGTAGGGAGGGGACGACCGGAGTTCCGCACGCGCTGCCCGCCCCCAGCGCGACGGCGGCTGACGCGTCCTGCCCGTGCCTGCAGGTCCCACGCAGCAGCAGGTGGAGAGCAGGCTCGGCGAGCTCCTGAAATGCCGGCATCTCGCGCCGCCGACCCCGCAGCCCCCACGGGCGCAGCCGCCGGGACCCTGGCCCCTGTCGAGGTGAGACGCGCGGCCGCGGCCGGAGCCCGGCCCTCCCCTCCCCCGCCGGCCGCCGCGGGGCCTTGAGGGTGACCTTGGGGAAAGGTTAGCGGAGATCGGGCCACATGCTCCGGGCGGGCGCGGAGGGGGCGGAGCACGCCGACCCCGCCCGCGCGTGCAGCTCTGGCACCGCACCTCCTCCTCACCTGGCACCTGGCTGGGTCCGAGGGGGCTGGACCGGATGTGCGTGACACACCTCCGAGTCCTCTGGGATCCCGCGGACCCCGAGTCGGGAGAAGGCCGACCGGCTCCTGGATCTGAGGGGCTCCGGGCGGCTAAGTCAGGTGCCTGGGCCGACCTTGGGGCTTGAGACGAACTGCTGGGGACTCGCCCTAGAGGGCGGGAGCGCGGTGGCCCAGGACGCTGGCCCGCAGGTGGCCTGCCTCTGCCCGCGGCTGGAGGCTGCCAGCGCCGTGCTTGCGGGGCAGCTGGGGGAGAAGTGCACGTGGTTCCCTCTGGCCCTGCCAGGCCACTGCTTGCCTCTGCCCTTCACCCCAAACACCCTGGCTGGGCGCGGAGACCCCCGCAGATGCTCGGGGCTTGCTGGAGTTGTGGTTTTTCCGCCTTTCTTGACCAGCATTTTTGCCATAGGAGGCTCAGTTCAACCACTTTGGCCTCCAAGTGACTGTGACCTGGAGGTCATATCCTCCATCCCCCAGGACTGAACCTTTCACTTTTTGGCTCAGGTCCTGGCTTCTGGTTTCATTTATTCTATGCATGTTCTGGGCCCAGGGCTTAGTCCAGGCCCACACAGGCCTGAGGGCTCCTGAGCTGGGCTGTGGATGGGTGGGGGCAGCAGACTCAGGGCCCGGAGGCAGCGCTGACCAGGCCTTGGGATTTCTTCCCAAGTTGAGAACAAACAGCTTCCAGGATTGGCTAAGAGGTGGGGGCTGTGTGCTGCAGGCCACAGCCTGACCTTCTCCCTCAGTTACTGGCCTCAGATGCCACAGGTGCGGGCAGCCTGTGAGGACCCTTCTTGGCTGAGGCCCTTTCCTGGGGCCTCCTGCTAGGAGCATGTTGACACTTTGAGACTGGTCCTAGTGAGGAAAATGTTCCAGGCCGGCCACAAGTGCATCCTGGGGAGAGGGGTGAGTGGGACCTTGGGGGGCACTTCCCAGGACCCAGCTGTGCTGTGACACTGCCTGTGACATCAGCCTTGGTCCTCACAGCCGCCCTACCTCCCAGGGGAGGGAATAAGGCATAGGTGTGTAGACCCCCCCCCAATCACCCAAGCAGGGAGCCTTCCCCGCCCCTTACCTGGAGAAACTTGTTGCTTCCTCCATGGCCCCTTTGCTGGGGAACGGGGAAGGAAATGTGCGTCTGTGGCAGGATCAGGGTGCTGGGGAGAGAGATGGGAAAGACAAAGCAGAGCCCTTAAGATGTTGCAACTTGCCAGGTCCCGGGGTTCAGGGGGGTGCTGGTGCTTGGCCCCTCAGCTTGCTGCAGTCCTGTGTGGCACTGTGAGTACAGGGGAGTGGCAGGAAGGCAGAGTGTGTGCTGGTCATGCCGTCCCCCCTTCCCTCTGAGGTCACTCCTTCCCTGAGCTGCCCCCTGCCAGTCTCAGGGACCTTGAAGAGTACCCCCGCTGGGAGGCCAGAGCAGCCACCAGGTCCTCCACACCAGGAGCCTCTGAAACTTCTGAAATCACTCCACCCAGACTTCCTGTCCACCCTCCCTCACTCAGACTTTGCCCAGGAGGAAGGAGTCTGAGCCACTGCTGCACCCTCTGTGCCTGGTGCACCACAGGTGCTCAAAGCATTTGACCTGCTAAATGTCCGGGCTCAGATTCTGGCCGGGCGCTGCCCGTGGTGGTAGACAGGCCACATGAGTCTGTGCCTGTGATGAGTTCTCCCTTCCAGCGAGAGAGAATAAGATCAACTGTTGGGGAGAAGAGAAAATGGGGCCACCTTATGGTGCAGGGGAGGTGGACTGGTGGGGGAGGGGGCTTGGAAGCTGTACTGGGTTGTGGGCTTTGGGGTCAGACAGGCATAGAGTTCTGATGCTGCCACCCACTCACCACATGTAACCTTGGACAGGTCACTTCTCTCTTGAACCCAGGTTCCTGGGCTGAAAACGGGTGGGTGGTCTACCTTGGAGAGTAGTGAAGGGGGTTAAGTAAAAGGAAGCGAGGCCTGTATCAGCAGGCACCTAGCAGGGATTCCGGTGCTGCTGTTGCCGTGGGCAGAGCTTGCCTGTGGGCGGGGCTTTCCTGCAGGCCGAGTCCCTGGGCGCTGGCACAGAGAAGGGTGGGGAAGACGGACGCTGGACTCGTCCATAGGTGCACAGGGAGCTGTGCCCTTTCCCCCAGAGGGCCCGCAGAACTGCCTTATGTAACTGCCGGCAGTGGGCGGCCAGGTGCCCGCTTGCTGGGGCCCCTTCTCAGCCCTGGCCAGGCCACCGTCTAGGTACTTGCGATTTACAGCCTTTGACTGCAGTTCTTTTTTTCCTTCTTTGATGTTCAGTCTCCAAATTTTTCTAGGGCTAAGGGTAGCAGGCGAGGGGCTGTTCCAGTTAAGGACAAATAGCTATGCCCTCTGGTTGGTATAGCTCAGGCCTGGGAGGAGCCCTGCCCCTCCACATTCTACGTGGCCACCTGACCCTGCCAGCCTGGAGCTGGTGGGACTGGTGCCCCTCAAGACGCTCCTCTTTATTTTAGTGCCCCTCTCAACTGAGGAGGAAACCCCAGCGGCGGTGGGGCACCTGAGCCCAGGATGGCGAGCAGGCCGGCGGGACCGCGAGTGCCTGGCGGAGTGGCACGTGCAGCCCAGGACTCCCGGCTCCCACCTCCTGCTGTAGGTGTGGGCCCCGCACTCTCCACGGCCCTGTCCCGGGCTTCATGTGCACAGGGCTGGGCCAGCTGCCACTGGCCAGGGCAGCCCAACCAATGCCCTGGGCCCGGCTGGCCGGGATGGGCCCAGTGGCCACCTGGACATCGAATGCCCACCAGGCCGAGCTCCAGCACCCAGGGCCATCTCCTTACTCAGCATTCCTGCCCCCGTGGGCAAGAGCATAGCCCCTCATCTGGGGCCTGCAGGGGTGGGCCAGGGTTGCAGTCACACCCTCCCTACTCAGGATGGCCCACTCAGCACTTGGTGCTGTCTAGCCAGACCAGGAGCTGTCCCTGGGGACCTGGGGCAGCTGGGAGAGGGAAGGGCAAAGGCCGTCAGCTCTTGTTTGGGTCCTTCATCCCACACTGGGGGGCATCGTGAGATGGAGAGACTTCTGTGGGGGAGAAAGTGGCCAAGAACTGCGCCTGGTGGGTGGGGTTGGGCCAAGTGACCTTTACGCAGGTCAAAACCTAGGGTGATGGAGGCCTGGCTGGTCCAGGGGAGGTGGGTGGCTGGTGGCAGTGGGGGTGCCTGAGACCCTTGGAGGGCCGCCTATGTGCCTTGAGCGTGGAGCTCTGCAGGGGATCTGGGGACACAGAGAGGCCCCACTCCACCCCTGCAGTCTTAGGCCTGGCTCAGGGTCGGGGGGCTGCAGTTGTGAACTGAGCTGCTGGGGGCGCAGGCCTGCACGACAAAGGCCTTGGCCACTGGCTGCAGCACACAGCCTTCCTGTGGTTCAGGGAAGTGCCCAGGCTGGGCTTGGCCCAGGGGTGGTGAGGGTGGCCTGAGGCTGCTCCGGGAGCTCTGCCAGGTAACACCTGGGCTTGGAACAGTTGCTGACCATCTCTTCCCCCTTCCTGCAGTCCAGGGCCGAGGCTCGTGTTCAATCGGGTGAATGGCCGGCGGCCACCTGCCACATCCCCGTCCCTCAAGGGAACCCAGGAGACCTACACACTGGCTCACGAGGAGAACGTCCGATTTGTGTCCGAAGGTAGTGCTGAGGCCCGAGGGTGTGACCTGGGCCACTGGTCCTTTTCCCACTGTAACCTCACTCGAAGTTGCCAGAGGCCTGGGCTCTTCCTGGGTTCTCTGCCTGTTTCTCCTGTGACCATCCAGCAGGCTGCCCACTCCCAGTTCTGGGCTGGGGTCCAGGGTAGCCACCATGCCCTGGGGTGGGAGACACAGTGCCAGGGGCCTGGCTCAGCCTGACGATCCTCTCCCCACAGCCTGGCAGCAAGTGGAGCAGCAGCTGGGTGGTGGCCCAGCCGGTGAGAGCGGGCCGAGGCCAGTGCAATACGTGGAGAGGACCCCCAACCCCCGGCTGCAGAGTGAGCCCTCCCCCGCCCTCAGGGTGTCCCCTCCACCTCCTCCAACCCTGATCTGGCTCAGCCAGGTTCTTGCCCCAGGGGGTTGGGAAGAGGACTGGAGCCTGACCCAATTCTTCCCAGCATCTGCTACAGTTGGGGTCTGGGTGAGGGGCTTGTGGTCAGCTCGAGGTGGGAGACGCTGGTCAGCCTGGGAGGCACATCATTGCCCAGCCTTCTGCCCCCCTGCAGACTTCGTACCCATCGACCTGGACGAGTGGTGGGCACAGCAGTTCCTGGCCAGGATCACCAACTGCTCCTAGTCGCAGCTTTGGAAGGAACGCTGCCCATGCAGGGCCTGGCCCTGCCCCACGCTGGACCCTCTGCCAGGAGAGGACCACGGCACCCTGTCCACCCGCTGCGGTGTGCCGTGCTTCACCCTGGGCCTGGCCAGGAGCCGGCCACACCTGAAGTGCCAGAATTTGGACTTTTGCTCCTGCTGACCCCTTGGCCCAGCTGTTCCAGGCTGCCAGAGGCCAGGGGTTGAAACTGTCTGACCTCAGTCCTGCTCACTGTGCCCGGGGACCAGCCTGTGGGGCTGGCAAGGAGGAGCTCCAGGCTAATAAAGTTGAGAAACTGCCCTTTGGAAAGGCCTTTACTTGGGGGTGGTGGGGGGTGGATGCGGGAGGGAGCGCTTGTGCCCCAGCACCAGGCCCAGCCCAACCTTCCATTGTAGCCTCATCTCCTTACAACTGAAGCTTTGTCTAAATTTGGTCCCCCCCAGCCTCTTGCCCAGCTGCCTTCCTGTGTCCTGGGCCAGGTCATTTTGCATAGAAGTCTATAAATGCCACCGCGCCCCACCTGACACCGCCCCCCCCACCCCCGTAGTCATTGGCAGGTGTCTGAACCCGGCCTCAAGACCCAGAAATGTTACATAACTGGCCCTGAGATGGCGCCCCAGCCACCCAGAATTGCGGTCAGGTCTCAGGACGCCTGGTGCTGTCTCTGAATCCTCCAGGTCTGGTGGGGAGCCCTCGGGGTCCTGTAGGACATTGCTTTGCCTGCTGTGGGGCCAGATCTTTGCCTGCGTCTGACACACGTGCCTCCAGAGAGCTAGGTAGCAACAGGGTAGGTGGGGACAGCTCCTGCCAAGTGCAGCTCACAATTTCTGGGCTGCGTCTCATACCCTATACAAAGATGCCTCCCAGAGGGAGTCAGGAACCTTCTCGGATCCCACAGCTGGTGGCGCTAGAGTACCCCCAGGGGGTCCCAGCTTGGGAGTGGCCGCAGAGGCCTGGGGGCGGAGGCTCCTTATGCCCCGGGGCACGACAGCAGAGAAGAGGAAGTGGTCGGGCAAGGTTTGGGGGCGCCCCGAGAAACAGCTGGTGAGGTGGGGGTCCAGACCACCAGCGCGGTCACTCACCAGGCCCCGCCCCGTCTCGCGGTCACGTGTCAGGCCCCGACCCTGAAGCGCGATCACGTGCCCTGCCGCCGTAACGGCGGAAGTGGCGTCGTTGCCGGGCGGCCGTTGCTAGGCGCGCACTGCGTGCTCTGCGTGGAGCGCGCGGTGGCCGAGGCGGGAAGCGCGAGCGGCGGCGCCATGGCCGGAGGTAGCGGCGCGCGGCGGGAGGGCCGGGGGCTCGGGGCCCGGGGCCGGGCGCCGGGGTCTGGGGCCCGAGATCCGGCGCCGCCGCGGACGGGTTGGTGTTGAGATTCGCCCGGAGCCCAGTCCGCGCGCTGCGCTGGCTGTCACAGCTGGGGAGCGCGCAGACCCTGCCCCGGCCCCCTCCCTAGACCCGCGGTGGGTCTGGCACCTCACGCCCCCGTGTCCCCCAGTGTGGCAGCAGCCGTTCCTCAACGTCTTCAGACACTTCAAGGTGGACGAGTGGAAGCGGTCCTCTAAAGAGGGCGACGTGGCCGTCGTGACGGTAAGTGGGCCGGGGCACCTGGTAGCAGGAGCGGCGGCTTCTCCTCTGTCTCCTGGGCCGCTTTGCTGCCGCCCTCCTGGCGCTCCGTGGGGCTGAGCGGGACGCCATGCCTCCCGTGTCTCTCTGCAGGACAAGACCCTCAAGTGCACGGTGTACCGCGTGCGGGGCCCTGTCTCTTCAGGCAATTACATCCAGCTCCCCAAAACCAGCACCCAGTCCCTGGGGCTGACCGGACGCTACCTGTACGTGCTCTTTCGGCCCCTGCCCGCCAAGCATTTCGTCATTCACCTGGACCTGTGTGCCGAGGTTACAAGCTGGAGAGCGGGAGCTGCCGGTGGGGGCCCTGCACTCATGCTGCAGTCTCCTCTCCTCACGCCCATGCTGTATGCCCACAGGGCAGCCAGGTCATCCGAGTGTCATTCTCCAACTTCTTCAAGGAGTTCAAGTCCACAGCCCCATGGCTTCAGTTCCCTTTCATCTGTGAGACTGGGACACCCAGGAAAGGTAACATGCAGATAAGGTGTGAACGGGTCACAGATGGTCTGGGAGAGGCAGGCAGCCAGAAGGCTCAGCGGGGAGGCAGGCCAGGGACAGCCTGGGTGGAGGGGCATGTGGCTGTGGCCATGAGAGTGGGGACAGGCCGAGGACAGAGAGTGCTGTGGGCCAGTTGGTGAGGGTAGGCTCTGACCTTTGCTCCTGTCCTGCGCACCTGGCAGGTGTGGGCTCTCCTGGTGCCCGCTGGACCTGCCTGCAGCTCGACCTGCACGACATTCTGCTGGTCTACCTGAACCGACGGTACAGTCACCTCAAGAGCATCAGGCTGTGTGCTAGCCTGCTGGTCAGGAACCTCTACACCAGCGACCTGTGCTTCGATCCCGGTGAGGGCTAAAGGTGTGCTTAGCCTGCAGCCCACCTGCTCTAACTCCCTGTGTGCTGGCCTCCACACCCTCCCTGGCACTTGGTGAAAATGCCCATGCTGTACCATCTTTGAGCCTCCCAGCTCCCAAGGCAGCCACTGGGGGAGAGGGTGGCTGGGCTGGTGGCCAGGCAGTGCCCTGCTGGCTGGCACCTGGTGTTGTCTTGTCTGGGCTGGGAGAGGGAGCTGGGTGGGCTTCCTTGGACTCTGCTCTTCGTAGCTGTCACTGTCGCTGAAGCCCGGTGTGCAAAACTGCCCATCACCCCCATACCTCGAGAAATGGCATTCCCGGTGCCGAAAGGGGAGAGCTGGCACGACCACTATGTCCACATCCGGTGAGCAGCTCTGCCTGTCATGAGGGCGGCCGGGTGGAGGGACGGCAGGGTCGCCCCTGGAAGCTGACTGTCCTTCCACCCCGTCAAGGTTTCCAAGCGACAGCTCAAAAACACCCTGCGAGGCAGTTCAGAAGAGCTGTTCCCCTTCTGAGGCAGGTGGGCCTGTGGGACCAGCGGTGACCCAGCTTCAGGCCTGAAGGGCCCATGGAGCTCGGCGGGAGAGGGGGGCCTGATGCTGCATCTGGGGAGGTGAATGCAGCAGCATGATGCCTGCAAGGGTGAGGGGAGGCTGTCTCGAGGCCCCAGACCCAGTGTGGGAGGTTCCGACTAGAGTGCCGGGTGGCTTCAAGCTTTCCAACTGGGAAGGGGTGCCGGGGCCCACGGGAGCGTAGGCTACAGCTGTTGTTGTGGCTTCCCTCCTGCATAGTGGGCAAGGTCAGGGCCCACTGCTGACCCCTGCCCAGTGCCTTGTGGCCACGTTCTCACAGGCTTGTCTGCACTCTGCTCAGTGGGTTCTTCTCAATTGCAATCTTAGCGGGGCCTGTGCTGCGGCTTCTTCCTCACCCAGCGGCCTTCAGCAAGCCTGTTCAGGACAGCCTGGCCCTCATGGTCCAGAAGCGTGGCCCCACAGCCGTGAGTGCCCTGTGCCCTTGGAGATGGGGCTGAGGGTGGTGGCCACAGGGTGCTAACAGGCACTTGTCCTCCCGAAGTCCCGCCAGGCCCCCTCTGTGCCCAGGCCCCTTCCAGAAGTCAGTGTGTCCTGTGAGCGCTCCAAGGTCTCTAGTGTGGGTGGCCCCAGTGTCCGTAGCCAGGAGCCCTTGGCCTGGGTGGAGGCCACTGACAAGCACGTGGCCAGTGACAGCCTTCACGTGTCTGTGCATCAGACGACTGTGGAGCCCACGGCCCCAGAGGATGCATCCCCACAAGAGGTGAGTGCTTTTCCCAAGGAAGGTGGGGCTGGACTGTGCCACCGAGGGGAGTGGGATGTGGACGAGGTGTGGGTGGAGGGCTGCTGGGCCTCTGTCCACTGGGAACATGCGTGGGGCAGATGGTCTCTTCCCATCTAGTCTCCTAGCAGAAAGCAGAACCAACAGGAGGTGGCTTTGGGCAAGAATCGTTTTCAACAAAGAGTAAGGAGGGGGCTGGTGCCCTGACCCCAGCCCCAGTGGTTTGGTGGGGGGCGGGCTTAGGCTCCAGGCAGGCGCAGGACTGGGGTACCTGGAGGGTCTAGTAATGTGATTGGAATTCTGGTTTCCTGCCATAGAGCAGCTGGCAGAAGGCACTAGAACCAGGTGGCTTTCTTGGGAGGCAGGCACCAGCTCTGGGTGGGGCAGCCTTGGTGGGACAGGAGCCTCGCCACTTCGGGGTCTCACTGTGAGTTTGCCTATTTCAGAGCTTCCTCCCGGATCCGGTCCTGAGGCTCAAGGGGGTCATCGGCTTTGGGGGTCACAGCACCAAATGGGTGAGGGGTCCGACTCTGTTCTTGCTGGGTCGTGCAAGTGTCAGATACACAGAGGGGACAGTGGGCACACCCCGTGTTTCCTTGAGGTGGCTGTGTGGGCAGCCGAGCTCCCCCAGGCGTCGGGTCCCTTCACCGCTGCAGACGCCCAGCCCTGCCCGCATCCTCACACGCTCGGTGCTTCCTTGACGTGATGACATCCCGTCGCAGGCGTCCCTTTGTGTCGTGAACACCAGCCGGGTCGGTGCTGGTCCGATCGCTCAAGCTTCCAGAGACCTGAGAGCCCTTGCTCACCCTTTAAAGCTTTGATGCGTGTTGTCCAGCCGAGTGGGGCCGGGTGTGGGCGAGACTTGTGGGACCCTGCAGGAACAGCAGCAGGAGAGGAGGCTGTGTGCTCGCCAGGCCTTCCAGGACACGAACTCCGAGTCTTTGTGGGCTCTCTGGCCTTTTGTCACCTGAATCCCAAAGTTTCTTGTGTTGCGGACAGGGCTTAGAGGAAGCCCTGCCTTTGCGCACGTGCACCCGAGCTCTTTCTGTTCTTTTGGCACATGCATCCCATTGACTCCTGTGTGTGGGGCTCGGCGGAGTGCTGGGGTGGGGGGACGAAGCCGACCAGCCTGTGACCTCAGCCTCCGGCCCCTGTGCACAGGCCCTGTGGACCCGGGATGGGGCCGCCGTCGTGTACCCTTGCCATGCGATCATCGTCGTCCTGTGTGTCAACACCCGGCAGCAGCGTCTTTTCCTTGGCCACACAGACAAGGTGGGCACCCTGGCCCAGGGGTGGCTTGTTCTGCAGGCACACACCCTCCCTCACCCTGCTGCCCCCCAGGTCTCTGCCCTGGCGCTGGACGGGAGCGGTTCCCTGCTGGCCTCAGCCCAGGCACGGCCCCACAGCATGCTGCGTCTCTGGGACTTCCAGACCGGGGAGTGCCTGTCCCTCTTCCAAAGCCCAGTCCACACCGTCTGCTCCCTCAGGTGGGTGCAGGGTCTCCGAGGGGGGTGGGGGCTGCGCCTGCAACACTGACCTCCACCTCTCCATCTGCAGCTTCTCTGACAGTGGGGAGGTGCTTTGTGGTGTCGGCAAGGACCGCCACGGGCGGATGGTAAGCAGGCCAGGCCGGGGGAGGTGGGGCAGCCCATCCTGGGGTGCAGGCAGGCAGCAAGGGTCCCCCGCAGGCCTCCCCCAGCCCCGCCGGGCACCACTGCGCCATACTTGCTAGAGTGTCTGTTTCACTCCCTCGTGGATGGAGCTGACCTTTGACTGACCGGCCTCGACCGGCCTCACCCTCTTCAGTGGCAAGTCCCCCACGCCTGAGCTGGGCGTGTTTAACATGACAGCATCTCTGAAGTTGGGTGTTTCACCCGGGGTCTCTCCTCCACTCGTGGTTGTGTCTCCTGCTCCTTTCTGCATACATATGTCTGTGGAAACCCCGGGTGGGCACATGTAGGTTCCTCCGGGCCGCAGGGGCCAACTTTCCCACCCCCTGCAGCCCAACGCGCCTGCTTCTGTGGGAGAGGCCAGGCGGGTGGTGGGTGCTCAGCGTGGACTTGTTGCAGACTGTGGTGGTGTGGGGCACGGCCCAGGTGGGGCGAGGCGGAGAGGCCGTCATCCTCACGAAGGTGCACAGCGACGTTGATATCCAGGCATTCAAGGTGGCCTTTTTCGATGAAACCAGGTGATTGGCTGCCCGCCTGCCCATCCTCCGTGCTGGGACCAGCGAGTTGTGAGCTGGCCCCTCCTCCCTGGCTCACCTCCTACCCCTCGCAGGATGGCATCGTGCGGGCGGGGCAGCGTGCGGCTGTGGCGGCTGCGAGGTGGGGGGCTGCGCTCCTGCCCTGTGGACCTGGGGGAGCACCACGCGCTGGAGTTCACTGACCTGGCCTTCAGGCAGGCCCAGGACAGCCATATACTGTGAGCCCCACCCTCCCTCCCCTAATGGCCAGGGCCCGCCCATTCCTTGCCCCGCTTCTCGGTCCCTCCGCCTTCACTTGTTACTTCTGCCTCTCTGGGCAGCTACGTCTGCAGCCGCAGCGGCCACATCCTGGAGATTGACCACCAGCGCATGGCTGTGCGGTGCGCTCGCCGCCTCCTGCCTACACAGACCCCTGGTGGCCCCCTCCCACAGAAGCAGACCTTCAGTTCAGGTAGGTGGGCCCTGCTGTGTTGGGAGGAGCGGCCCTGACGCTTTGGGCTGACCGTGCCTCCCCCTACCCAGGCCCCGGCATCGCCATCAGCAGCCTCAGCATCTCCCAGGCCAAGTGTGCCATGGGCTCCGAGGACGGCTACCTGCGCCTCTGGCCCCTGGACTTCTCTTCTGTGCTCTTGGAGGCAGGTGGGGCCTCGACATCACCTTGCCACCAGGGTTGCCGCAGGAGGGCCGTGTCCCCGGGCTGGACGGCAGTCATGGGGCTCCAAGGGGCTGTGTCCTGAGCTGGGGTCCACCATTGCTGAGCCCAGGGGTGGGTGGTCACAGGGGAGGCACCTGTTGTAGCTCACAGGGAGATGGGGCTCCAGGCAGCAGGGAAGCGCATTTCTCAGTGTCCTGGGCAGAGGGGCTGGGCACAGGCACAGCATGGATATGGTCAGCCTGCCCCAGTTGGCCCAGGTTCCAGGCCCACCCCACTACAGGCCTGGGCGATCACCAACCCACCCTGCCTGCAGAGCATGAGGGCCCCATCAGCTCCGTCTGCGTCAGCCCTGACGGCCTGCGTGTGCTGTCCACCACCTCCTCGGGCCACCTGGGTTTCCTGGACATCCTGTCCCGGGAGTACAGCGTGCTGGTGCGCTCCCACGCCGCCCCGGTGCTGGCCCTTGCCACTGAGAGCAGCCGGGGACAGCTGGCCACTGTGTCCCAGGACCACACTGTCCGCATCTGGGACCTAGCGACCTTGCAGCAGGTGGGGTGTGGCCGGAGGGAAGCCAGCCAGGAGGGAGGGACTGGAGGGCCGCAGGCCATACTGAGGCCCGGTGGGTGGGGCCCTGAGTTCTTCTGCCTGTGTTTGGGGCCTGAAGGTTCAAGGCACTTGGAGAGAGACTGGCTCTCGGGCCTTGTGGCCAGCTGGTTGCCCCAGCCTGTCCGCCCTCACATGGCCCTGTCCTCCAGCTGTATGACTTCGCGTCTCCGGAGGAGGCCCCGTGTGCTGTTGCTTTCCACCCTACCCAGCCCACCTTCTTCTGTGGCTTTAGCAGCGGGGCCGTCCGTTCCTTCAGCCTGGAGACCACCGAGGTCCTAGTGGAGCACAGGTGGGTGGTCAGCCGGCTCTGGCCCCACAGACGATCGAGGTGGAAGCTCCAGTGGTTTGTGGGTCCCCTGGGGAGTGTGGGAGATCGGGTAGTGTGGGGGAGGGCCGTCTACTGGAAGCCCCGCCCTCTGCTGCCCCTCCGGGATTCTGCAGGAGGTCTGGGACGGTGCAGCTCAGGGGCAAGGCAACGGTGTCTCGTGTGTGCAGGTGTCACCGCGGAGCCATCACCGGCCTGGCCGCCAGCCCCAACGGCAGCCTCCTGTTCAGCTCCTGCTCTCGGGGCTCCCTGGCCCAGTACCATAGCAGCGCGCCCCAGTGCCGCATCCTTCGTGTGACAGGTCAGGCCCCCAGGCCCAGCCCCAGCCCCACTCTGGCCTCCCAGCCATCCCCTGGTCAGGTCCCTGCGGGGGTGGGGGTACGTGTCGCCCCCGACTGTGGTACTGCGTTCTACAGTCGCACTACTGAGACCCCCAGAGCCAAGTGTGGTTTTAGGACTCACCAGCCCCCCGAGATTGAAGGTCAGTGAGAGTCTGTGCCCACCCTTCCCCAGGAGGAAGTGAGTACCTGAAGCCTGAGCACCAGGCCAGCAGGGGAGTCAGCCCCCTCCCATGGCCACTGTAACTCGGGCCAGCCAGATGGTCACTTGGTGGTCACTCGGAGAACCCCCAGATTTCCTGGCAGTTCGTGGTGCCCACTGGTGTCTTGGTGCTCTCACATCTAGGCCCCATGGGCTGGCTGCTGTGGGATCTGCCCTGCCCAGCCCGCAACAGTAGGTCTCTGACCAGTGTCTGTTCTGGTGCCCCACCCCTACCCTGACCCAGCTGACTGCCTGTCCCCATATGCCGGCAGCTAACATGGTGTGCCAGGAGGCTTGTCCGAGCCCCAGTGCCCTGGTGGTCAGTGGGGACAGCCACCTGCTGGCCTTTGTGGGTCCCTCCAAGTACACAGTGACTGTCATGGACACAGCCTCACTGGATGAGGTGAGTCAACTGGAACTCTCCCTGTGTGCAGTGAGGGTGGAGTCACGCCAGTTTGGCCCACAGACCCTGTGGGCACCCTGACCCTGGCAGCTGCGTGTTTCCCTGGGTGGGAGGCCATGCTCATTTCAGAAAGGACCTGGGCCCTGCGCCCCTCGTGGCACAGAGGACATGTGAGCTGTGGGCAGCCTGCCGGATGGGTGCCCAAGGCCGCCCACGGCCCGGGCCCCAGCTCTGGGGGCTCGAGCTCTGGCCGGAGGTCATGGTGAGGACACTTGCTGCTCTCCCTCAGCTGCTGAGGGTTGACATCAGGACTCTGGACCTGGCTGGCAGCTGCCTGGACTCAGCTGTGGCCGTCTGCTTTGGCCCTGCACCCCCTGGCCACTTGCTGGTGTCCACGTCCTCTAACATGGTTGCAGTGCTAGATGCCACGTCGGGCCGCTTGGTCCGGGAGGTGAGCCCAAGACTGCGGCTGGTGGCCTGGCCTCCCCCGCCTTCCCGGCTCCGGCCTTGCTGCCCGCAGAGCCCAGAGGAGGGGAGGCCCTGGGCTGCTTGCTGCTCCCTAGAGGTTGTGTTCTGTGAGAAGGGGGCTCCCCAACTGGTGGTCCTGTGTGCTCTGACTTTTTCCCTCAGCAATCCCTCTCTCTCCCAGCTGTCCTGTGTCCCCCCTGCGGCCTGCTCTGTCCTAGCTCTCAGCGGGGATGGCCGTTTTCTGCTCACAGCCGCTGACCGGGCCATCAAGGTGTGGGACTACTCAGCACAGGCTGGCCCTGGCTGCCAGGTGTGTGCCCTGGGCGGGCGCACAGCGGGTAAGAAGGAAGGTGGAGGACAGTCCCTGAAGTTACCCCGTGCCTGCTGGGGCCTGATACTGCACGAGGTCCTCTTGGTCAGTCTGCAGTCTGGTGGCCAGGTGTCTCTAGCTGTGCCTCAGTGGTCTCTATATTGCCACACTGCTGCCCTCAGGTGTACATCGGCCACTCAGAACCTGTGCGGGCTGTGGCTTTCACCCCCGACCAGCAGCAGCTCCTTAGTGTGGGAGACGCCATCTTTCTATGGGACGTTTTGGCGCCCTCTGAGAAGTCCCCTCCAGGAAGGCAAGTTCCTGCCCTCGACATGCATCTGCCAGACCTTCCTCTGCACCCCTTCGCCCCACCCGACCATCTCTCTTGTCACCTCTGCAGTGTCCAAGGCTCTCCCGGGGCCCCCACAACCTGCGAAGCTGGTGAGTGGTCCCACCACACTGGCAGTCTCCATGGTGATGTCTGGTGCTGGCGCTGTAACCGCTGTGGGTGCACAGCACTGTTCTTTTCCTGAGGGTTCCGATGCAGACCTGGTTGGGCGTGAGGGGCTGGGCACGCCTCCTGCTCTGCCCTCCCCAGGCCCTGAGCTCAGCCGAGCTCCTTCCGTCCTCAGGCCTGGGTACAAGACAGCTGGAGGACATGGTGTCCGGGGCCAATGGGCTTCCCCGGCAGCAGGTGCCCATGCCATCCCAGGCGTCCCCACCCTGGCTGGACATCTGTGCCAGGCCCCCCAAGGACCATGATGGTGAGGGCAGGGGTCCTAGGAGGGCCTGGAGGGGATGTGTTCCTGGCTCCCATCCTGACATGCTTTGTTGCTCCTGGCCTGGGGGAGGGGCAAGGGCATGGGGTTGCTCTGCTCCCTCGTCTCACTGTCTCCCCACCCTCCTCAGGCGCTTTCTCCATGTCAGATGAGAGCCGTGGCCCTGAGGGTCTCCGCCAGGCCTCAGGCCCACCTGTGCTGGTGCAGAAGGAGGCTGGCAGGGCCGGTGATGGGGCCTGGGGGGCCATGGGGGGCCCCTGGGACCTTGACAGGCCTCCCAACCCCCGTGGTTGGCCCAGTAAGCAGGGGAGGGGCAGCAGGGTGGGGCAGGGTCACTCATAACTGGACCAGGGCCCAGGTGCATGTACCACGTGGACTCCAGGTGGCCTAAGGACAGACCTGGCTGCCCCTGGCAGACAAGGGATGGTCACCTACAGGACAAATGGAGAGCCCAAGGCCCCTGCTGGGCCAGGTGGGTGATGGGACGTGGCTCATCTGTACCCTTTGAACCCAAGCGTCTGACCAGCCAGGGCAGGGTGCCTGCAAGGAGGGTCACTGTGTGGTCCCTGGGGGTTCACAGCCTCATTCCCTTCCCTGACAGGTGCCTGCAGCACTGGAAGAGCCAGGGCCCAGCCCCCCACTCGCCCGGACTCCTATCGGCATTTCACAGCTCGCTACAAGGCCTCCCTGCTGCCCAAGGTTGGCTGGGTGGGGCATCCTCATAGGCCCTGCCACCAGTGGATATCCTGGAAGCCCAGGGGTCCAGGTGGCATGGCCCTGTGGTGTCTGGGGTACTCCTGCTCCCTGGTAGACACAGGCTCCCTAGGGTTTCCCTGGGGCAGCTCCCAGAGCTGACAGCAGCCCAGGCCTTGCTGGCACTTGCCCCACGGGTCACCCCTCTGCCCTGAGCCCCATGCTCTCACCGGACTGGTTTAGGTTCTCACTGTCACGCAGTGACTGGACCTAGGCGTGTCCTGCTAAGCCCACACACTCACTTCACTCCATGGTCCTGGCTCCCCTTCACTTCCCCCCTGGCAGGCGCCTCCCCGTCTCCTCCTCCTGCCTCCCTGTCTGCATGCTGCATGCCAGGCTCCCAGCCCCGCTGGCCACCACGTGCAGACTTTGGTGCCCACGTACCTGCCGTTTGCCTCCTCCCAGGAGCATGCATCTCCCAAGGCTCAGTCCCATGCCCGGCCTGATGGGCAGAGCTTGAGGTTGGGGGCCTGGGCCAGGTGGGCCGGTGCCAGCGTCCTGGGTCCACTTCCTCACAGGGCCTCTCCTTCCCTGCTGTCGGCGATGAGCGGCTGCACCTGAAGGCTGTCATGGGTTACAACGGGAACGGGCGCGCCAACCTGGTCTGGAGGCCAGACACAGGTGGGGGCCATGGCCCAGACGCTGCAGGGTGGGCTCAGTTCTGTCCACCCCTAGGCCAGGCCCCATGGAGGGGCCCGCAGGTGGTTTGGGCTGCAGGACGGGCGTGTCCTCCTGGTGGCACTTCCTGCTGTGAGCAGGAGTTCTCCTTGGGGTGGGGTTGGGGGGTGTGGGCACGAGTGCCTGGGGCTGTGGGGCTGACGGGGCGGGCGCTTCCTCCCTGCCCACAGGCTTCTTCGCCTACACGTGTGGTTGCCTGGTGGTGGTGGAGGACCTGCACTCTGGTGTCCAGCAGCACTGGCTTGGCCACCCTGAGGAGATCTCCACGCTGGCCCTCAGCCACGATGCCCAGGTGCCTGTCCTGCAGCCTGCCTTGAATGCCCAGGGCCAAGGTGTGCCTCGGAGCTTGGCTCCTTGAACTGCGTGCAGCTGGCTCTCGCTTCCAGAGCAGCCCTTTACACAGAGCGGGAACGGGCCCGTGGACTGCACCCTCCCTGCTGACCACCCACCTGCCTGCCCGCCAGGTGCTGGCCTCTGCCTCAGGCCGAAGCAGCACTGCCTCCCGCTGCCAGATCCGTGTCTGGGACGTGCCAGGGGGCTCCTGTCGGCAGCTGCTTTCTCACCACGACACTGCTGTTCAGGCCCTGGCTTTCTCACCAGACGACAGACTCCTCGTCACTCTGGGTCAGCAGGGCAGGGGCGGAGGACAGTGGTCTCTGGACTCCCCTGCCTGTCCTGGGAACCCTGGGCAGCTGACGTGGTCACTCTGCATCTCCCCCAGGGGACTATGGCGACCGCACCCTGGCCCTGTGGAGCATGGCCACCTACGAGCTTGTGTCCTCCACGTGCCTCCCAGAGCCAGTATACGGCATGGCCTTCAACCCCTGGGACGCTGGCGAGCTCGCCTGCGTGGGCCAGGGTGCCGTCACCCTGTGGCTTCTGCAGCAGCGTGGGGGCGATGTCAGCCTCCAGGTGCCAGGGTTCAGAGGAGGCTTTGGAGGATGGGGTCTGGCTGGACCCCAGGGCATCGCTGACCCACACTGTGCTCGTGTCCCTCTAGGTCCACCGAGAGCCCATCCCTGAGGAGGTGGGGGGGTGGGAGCTGACCTCGCTCTGCTACGGGACCACACCCCTGCTCTACTGCGGCTCCAATGCTGGCCAGGTGTGTGTTTGGGACATGTGTGCCAGCTGCTGCTTCCTGGCCTGGGAGGCGGACGACGGTGAGATCGGTGGGTGTCTGACGGAGCCTCCGTGGCCCTTGACAGCTTGGGGCTCGTTTCTCCCTGGGAGTCCCAGTGCTGGGGCGGTGGACACCGTCTTGAGTCCCAGGCATCTGGGGACGTGGCTCACGGCATCTCCTGTCCCCCAGGAGTGCTGCTGTGCTCAGGCGCGCGTCTGGTCAGTGGCAGCAACACCAGGCGGCTGCGCCTATGGGCCGTGGGGGCCGTACCAGAGCTGAGGTGCAAGGGCTCCGGGGCCAGGTGAGCATCTACAGTGTGTCTGGGAGCTGGCACTCTGTTGTCAGCTGGGCCCGTCCCCCAGGGGACATGCTCGGGCAAGGCCAGGGCCCGTGGGCCAAACCACCTGGCTCCCTCGGCTCTCGCTGCTGCCACCCCTTTGACCCCCTGCTCCTCCAGGTCTAGCTCTGTGTTTATGGAGCATGAGCTGACCCTTGACGGGGCCGTCGTGAGTGCAGTCTTCCACGAAAGCATGGACATGGGTGTGGTGGGCACCACGGCGGGCACGCTCTGGTACGTCAGCTGGGCTGAGGGCACAAGCACCCGCCTCGTCAGCGGCCACCAGAGCAAGGTGAGGCCGCTGGGCCACCGGCTTGCCGCCGAGGATTTCTGAGGGGATCCCAGCCCGCACAAGCCGGGCAGCTGCCGTGCACTCCCTCCGTCCCCGCCCCCCTGGGTGCTCCCAGCCCAAGCGCAGCTGCGAGTGTCCAGGCGTTCCCAGGACCAGCTGCACCCCTGGAACCACGCGCCCCTCCCCGTGGGCATGGGGTCCATGCCGTGTCCACGTGCAGCAGCCCCAGGCCCTGTGGCCTTCTTGACCCTTCCTCTTTTCCGCCACTTTATTCTCTTGTAATTTACGTGTTGAAGAAAACTGGTCATCCACCCTGGAGTCTTTCACCACCGTTGTTGGACATGCTTCCCTGGGGTCCGAGGGGTCTGGAAGCCGGACCAGGGTCTAGTCAGGGCCAGCCAGTCCCAACGTTACTTCCTTCTGGGAGTGTTGTGTCTCCCACCAGTGATGCCCTTGTCTGGCGGCAGGAGTTGCAGGTGGCAGTAGTCAGATCCCTCGTTCTTTCAGAAGGGAAGTGGCCTCGAGAGCTCTCAGGTTTCCCGGGGCTGGGACAGGGCACAGGTAGATGAGTGTCTCCCTCATGGACCGGGCCCCCCAGCAGCAGTCAATGTGTTACTTTCTGAGAGCTATTAAGGGCTGGTGGGTGGAAATGTGGGTCTGGCTTCCCCACCGTCACTTTCTCTTGATGCTCGTGGAGTCCTGGCTTTGGCTGGTGGCAGGGTCTTCAAGTTGGCTCCTGAGTCTTTTTAAAAAAATTCTACGTTCATTTGTTCAGGCGTAACAGTAGCCAACAAAGAAACTTGTGTGAGGTAGTGAGGGTTACATGTTTCCTTTTTCTTTGGTAATGGCTTTATGTCGAGGTATAATCTGTGGGCCATACACCCATGTAACATCAATGGATTTTGAAACATTTGCAGAACTGTGCAACACCGCAGTCACTTTCATCCCAGAAGGAAACCCCCCAGCCATTAAACACTCACCACCCAGCCCCTGGCAGGCGCTCACCGACTCTGTCTCTGTCGGTTTGCCTGTTCTGGATGGTCCCTGTGAACAGAAACACACTCTGTGGTGCTTTCTATCTGCTTCTCTTACTGAGCATCGTGTTTTCAAGGTCCATCTGAGTTGTAGCGAGTGTCAGTGCTTCACTCCTATTTACTGCTAAATATGCTTCTGTGGTACAGATAGGATGAGTTTACCCACCCACCAGGGCATGAGCTCGAGGGTGCTGAGTTCTTGACCTGAGCTGGTGGTCACTGGTGGTCCCCCTCTTCTGTGGACCACAGGTGCTCCAGCCTCTCCCTCTGCAGCTCCGCCCAAGACCGGACTTGGCTGTTCCAGAGCCTGTGGGCCCCTCCAGTGGGAAATGGGCTTAGAGGTCATGGTCTGAGGCCCAGAGGGGCCCATCACTTCTCAGCCAAACAGACCTAAATTATTATTTTTCTAAGATAAAATGCATCAGGAGTTTATACTTAATGCTTGAAATTCACATTCAGGACTCGGATATTTTGTTTTACCTCATTGGTGCACGGCCTGTCTCCTTTTTTTAATTTTTTAATTTTTATTTTAATTTTTTTTTCTGTCTCCTTTTTTTTACACCAGAGATCCTGACTCTGTGTAATCATACAACTGCTTTCTCCCTTGATACACATGACACACACACACATGACAATCTCAGCCCCACCCCCCCTGCTGTGATGAGGCCCAGGAGTGGCCCCCCTGGGAGTCCCGTGTTCTAGGTTCTGTCAGGACAGTTCCTTCTGTGATGTCCTAGCAAGTGGATGGTCAAGTTCAACTGACTGGTGGGCTTCTTGCAATTTGGATTCCACCCAGGTCTAGTGTGGGGACACTTGGGAGGGAGGGAGGTCAGGACAGTTTCTTTGTGCCACATGGTGGGCCGGGGCCAGGTAGGCTCAAGGGGGAGATGGATGCTCTCATGAATGACCTGGCCATGCTGTGTTCCCTCTCTGCTCGAGGGCCATGGGCCTCAGGTAGGGTGGTGACTCCTCACAGGTGAACGAGGTGGTCTTCAGCCCCAGCGAGTCCCACTGTGCCACGTGCAGTGACGATGGGAGCGTGAGGGTGTGGAGCGTGGCCAGCATGGAGCTGCTGATCCAGTTCCAGGTGCTCAGCCAGGTACTTGGGGGGCGCCTGGGGCTGGGGTGCACGCCCGGGACTCCGGCAGCCTCGTTCTCCATCCAGCCTTGGTGTCTGTCTGTGGCCTTGGGCCTGGGCCCCTTCCCCTCTCCCCAGGGGAGTGCTAATGTTTTCCTACCGTGGGTCCCCAGAGCTGCCTCTGCCTGTCTTGGAGCTCCCCATCCTGCGAACGCCCAGAGCAGCAGTGGGTGGCAGCGGGCTACAGTGACGGCACGCTGCGGCTCTTCAGCATCCCCCTCATAGCGATGGAGCTCAAGATGCATCCCCACTCGGCTGCACTGACGGCCATCGCCTTCTCTGCTGATGGTGAGGCCGGGCTCACGGTGACAGCACGGCTTCTGCCTGGCCCAGGTCACACCTTTGGGCTGAGGGCTAGGGGCTCACGAGTAACAGCTTGGTCTCTGTCTCGCCCAGGTCAGACCATCCTCTCCGGAGACAGGGATGGGCTCGTGGCTGTGAGTCGCCCTCGCACGGGGATGACCTTCCGTGTGCTGAATGACCATCGGGGAGCCCCGATCTGCACCATCCAGAGCACGAGAAGAGAGGTGAAGTAGCCTTGTGAGCCTGCAGGGCCTGGCCTGAGCCGAGGGTGCTGGCAGGGAAGGGGATGGGAGAGCAGGGCAGATGGCACCTACCAGCCTTTATGTCCCCAGTATGGAGACTTCGGGGCAGAGGGTGTGGACCTGTGGCTGGCTGCCAGCGGGGACCAGCAGGTCAGCGTTTGGGCCTCCAACTGGCTGCAGGACCGCTGTGAGCTCGTGGACTGGCTGAGCTTCCCAGCGCCCGCCCTCACGGAGGTAAGAGTCCCGGTGGCCCTGCGGGCGGGGTGCCCCCCCACCCTGCCACAATGTGCTGTGCCCTCCACAGGTTCCCAGCTGCCCGCCACCCTCCCTCGCCGCCTTCTGCCCCTGGGATGAGGCGCTGCTGGTGTGTGCGGGCCTCAGCGTGCACCATGAGGTCGTCTTCTACAGCCTCTGCCAGAAGCAGGCACATGCACCCCTCCATGTGGTTCTGGGAGCCTGAGGGACCCGGGGCTGGGGAGGGACAGGTCTCGGGGCCACGAGAACCCCCGCCCAGTGCCTCACGCTTGCTGTCTGCAGGTGATGAAGAAGATCCCACTGCCTTTCTTTGCTGTGTCCATGAGCCTGTCCCCTGGGGCCCACCTTATGGCCATTGGCTTCTCTGGTGAGTGCTGGTGTCTTGAGTGAGGCCCAGTGGGTACACCTGTGCCCCCACACTGAGCCGTACCCCTCGTCCCTGAAAGAGGGGTGAGGACACCTGCTCCAGGGGAGTCTTTCGGGTAGGGTCAGGAAATGAGGGGGGTGGGGGGCCAGGTTCCCCCAATGAGGCACTGGCCCCAGCTGGAGACAGAGCCAGGGTGGGTTGGAGGAACCCTGGGTCCTGGAACTATACAGACACAGGCACAGGGCCCACGGCACCCTAACTGTCCCAGCCCACCCGATGCTGTCCCCCAGCAGAGCGTGTGCTGAGGCTGGTGGACTGTGCGTCGGGGGCCGTGCAGGACTTTGCTGGCCATGATGACTCGGTGCAGCTGTGCAGGTTTGCCCCATCTGCTCGGCTGCTCTTCACGGCGGCCCACAATGGGATACTGGTGTGGGAAGTCACAGGCCACTGACCCCCAGTGGGGAGTGTGGGGTCAGGTGTTGCCCTTCTGGTCAGCTGGGCACCTGGCCTGGGCAGAGGCTCAGCTGAGAAGCTGGGTTGGCCGGGGGCCTTGTGCTGGGCCAGGATGGCTGGGTGGGCTTCACCCCTCCACACCCGGCTGCCCAGGAGTGTGTGCAAATCATCAAGACCTTGAACATGTATGAAGTGCTTATTGCTTCTTTTCCTTTGGGCTTTTGTTTCTACCTTGTACAGTTCAAATAAATGTGGGTGTTGCACTGAGGCATTGTCTCCTGGTCACTCCAGACTGCCTGAGCTCAGTTTCTGCCCAACCTCCAGACCTCCTGCTCCCTGCCAGGGATCCTGACCCCTGCATGAGCTGCGGGGGCGGGGCGGCACTGGGCAAAGGCCCCGCCCCCCTGGCCGGCGCGGCGCTGGCAGTGCCCGGCGTGCCCACGCGGTGGCGCCGCCGGGCAGCTAGGCCGGTCTGGCCCGCCCGCCTCGCTAGGGAGGCTGCGCGGGCGGGGGCCGGAAGTGCGGGCGCAGCTACAGCGCGGGTCGGGGTCGTGGGCGGGGGCCGGGCCTGCACTGGGGTCGGACTGCAGCTCCCGGCGGCCAGCATGAAGCGGGACGTGCGCATCCTGCTGCTTGGCGAGGGTATGTAGGCGCCTGGGCCTGGGTCAGGCGGGGGTCGAGCCTGGTCGGGGATCTTGGGGCCGGGGTGAGGAGAGGCGCCGCGACCTTGGCCGCCGCGCTGACCGCGCCGCCCCGCGCAGCCCAGGTGGGGAAGACGTCGCTGATCTTGTCGCTGGTGGGCGAGGAGTTTCCCGAGGAGGTAAGGCCGAGCGCGCCCCCGCGCCCAAGAAGGGCCCAGGTCCGGGCGCCGCCGCCCTCCGCCCTTCCCGGCTGTCCTCACGGCCGCGTCTGCCCCAGGTCCCTCCCCGGGCAGAAGAGATCACCATTCCCGCGGACGTCACCCCAGAGAAGGTGCCCACCCACATCGTGGATTACTCAGGTAGAGGGGCCGCCCGCCCGCGGTTGCGCCCAGGAGCGGGCATCTCCGGCAGGTCTGCAGTAGGGTCTCTTTTTCCACCCAGAGGCTGAGCAGACAGTCGAGGAGCTTCAGGACGAGATTCACAAGGTACGGTGGGTCCTGGGGAAGGGAGTGCAGGGCTCAGGCCTTGGGGATATGGCTGCCCTGGCTTGATCGGCTTCAGCCTCTGAGGGATTGGATTAAGGTGCCCAGAATGTCTGCAGCCTCGCTAATTCTGTTGTGACCTGTTAGCACTGAGTGTCTTTGGGGTCCCTGTGATGCACTCTGCTGGGAGCCAGGAGGAAGGCCCATTCCTTCCTCTTGCATGCGTGGTTGGCCAGCCCACAGCTCTCCGTGCCTAGCCTTCCCTCTTCTGGTGGACCTTGGGGAGCAGTCTCCAAGTCCTTGAAAGTGATCCCTTGGGCAACTCTGTGCCCAGCACCCCCATTCCCCACTCCTTAGTCCAGCCCACTGTCCTGGGCTTCTGGGCTGCACCGGGTGTCATGACCAGGGCTGTGGGCTGCACAGCTAGCTCTCTGCTCTCCTCTGCACAGGAAGACCTGTGCTTGGACCAAGCTCCTGGTAGGGGTGCTGCCCCTGCAGCATCTGCTGTGTCCTGGGGGTGCCACTGGGCAAGGGTACAGGCTGCAGCCACTGTGTTTCCATCATCCCCTACTTTGTGCTGTTGTCCTCTGTCTGCTGTTGCCTGTAGTGACCAGGGAGCGAAGGGCTGAGGCTGGGGCTGGGGAGTCAAGTTTAAGGGTGGCTGTGTCCTGAGCCCTCAGGGGACTCGTTGACCAGAGCTGCAGTATTGGGGCCTGGCATCTGCAGCAGAAGTGGGTAGGGAAGAGCTGGCCTGAGGTGTGCCTAGCCAACAGCCAGTGACTCGGCCTGGGAGCAGCTGGAAGGGTGGGCTCCCCAGTCTCTGAGCCCTGTGCTGTCCAGCTTGTGAGTGGAGCAGGGAGCTTCAGATCCCACTATACAGTCCCTCTCCCTGCCCCCAACAGGCAAACGTGGTGTGCGTGGTGTATGACGTGTCTGAGGAGGCCACTATTGAGAAGGTGAGCAAGGGAACTCTCTGTCCATCCTAGCTTTCTGTCACTGGCGCCGAGCCTGGTCATCAACCTGTTCTCTGCACACACCACAGGCGGATGCTCAGTTGACCCGGGTTCTGGGCAACTTGCACCCGTGGCTGGCCCCACTGGGGAGCTTCACGGAGCCATCCTGGCCACGGCCCCCAAAGCTCCCCCCGAGTTCCCATGATCCTGTCTCCCGCCGAGAGCGTGGATGGCCTTGCGTCTGAATCTCTTAGGCCTGCAGGAGGAGTTGCTGATCTCAGGTCCTTTGTGGGTGTTTGGGAACTGCTAGGATCAGATGAGGTCCTACCTGCCCGCTGCTCTTCCCCACTGGTCTTGTTGCCAGTGGCCGTGACTTTGGCTCTCAGTGGCCCTCAGTCTCCCCCGTCTCTCCTCGAGCCAAGTGAGAGTTCCACATGGGAGCTGTGGGCCGGGCAGGCCTCCATTCTCATGGCCAGGTCTTACCTTTCAGATCCGAACCAAATGGATCCCGCTGGTGAATGGGGATACCAAGAGGGGGCCCAGGTAATAGGCAGGACTCGGGGAGGGGGGCTGGGCCCCGCCAGCTCCCTGATCCCTGGTGACCATGGGTCTCTCCCCCAGGGTCCCCATTATCCTGGTGGGCAACAAGTCGGACCTGCGGCCGGGGGGCTCCATGGAGGCTGTGCTGCCCATCATGAGCCAGTTCCCTGAGATCGAGACCTGTGTGGAGGTGAGCAGGCAGGGCCCCGGGGGTGCCAGGACTGCAGAAGCGAGGACAGGGGGCCTGCCTGCCTCCCCCTCTGAGTCTGTTCCCACGTGTCCCAGTGCTCGGCGAAGAACCTGAAAAACATCTCAGAGCTGTTCTACTACGCACAGAAGGCCGTGCTACACCCCACGGCCCCCCTCTATGACCCTGAGGCCAAGCAGGTGGGCTGAAGGCACCGGTGGGGAGGGCGAGCAGGAGGGAGTGGTGGGGGTGCTGAGCCGCTGTCCCCACAGCTGATGCCCGAGTGCGCCCAGGCCCTTACACGCATCTTCAGGCTCTCAGACCAGGACATGGACCAGGTGCTCAGTGACCAGGAGCTTAATGCTTTCCAGGTGCGCCCCCTTCTGTCTCCTGGCGGTACCCACCCTCCCAGCTGCAGCCACACCCCACGCCTTGGCTGCCCTTGTGACAGATGGAGAGGGCAGCTGGCTGACTAACGGCGACTTTCTCTCGGAAGCAGATGTCCTGCTTCGGGCACCCTCTTGCCCCGCAGGCCCTGGAGGATGTGAAGGTGGTGGTGAGCAAGAATGTGGCAGGAGGCGTGCGGGATGACCGGCTGACCCTGGACGGTGAGGCCCGACACCCTGCCTACATCGGGCGTGGGGTGTGGGGCAGGGCCGGGCTGTGCCTGGTGTTACTCCCTTTTCTGCTTTTCCTGAGCAGGCTTCCTTTTCTTGAACACGCTCTTCATCCAGCGAGGCCGCCACGAGACCACGTGGACCATCCTGAGGCGCTTTGGCTATGGCGACTCGCTTGAGCTGACGGCCAACTACCTCTGCCCACCGTGAGTGGCGTTTGGGCTCAGGGCTCGCCTCCCATCTGTGTCGGATGGGGCCTGGGGCTCCTGGACCCTGTCCTGGGGGCCATCGGGGCGTCTCTCCCTGGCGGGGGGACTCTCTGCTTGCCTGGATGGCCTGTGTTCGGAGGAGGTACCCTGCGGAGCACAAGGAGGTGTGCACAGCCCCACCCCCATCCCGGCACCCGCAGGCTCCATGTGCCCCCCGGATGCAGCACCGAGCTCAACCACCGCGGCTACCAGTTTGTGCAGAGGATGTTCGAGAAGCATGACCAGGTGAGGGCGCTGGGCCCCACTGAGACCCCCTTGGCCTCCCACCCGCACATGTCACCGCAGCTCCTCTGCCCGCAGGACCGAGATGGCGCCCTCTCGCCAGCAGAGCTGCAGAGCCTTTTCAGCGTGTTTCCTGCTGCTCCCTGGGGCCCCCAGCTCCCTCGCACAGTCCGCACCGAGGCCGGTCGGTTGCCTCTGCACGGGTATCTCTGCCAGTGGACGTAAGTGCAGCCCTCACCCACTGAGACATGGCCTCACCCTCTGCCCTGCTGTAACCACATCCCCACTTCTCCCGTCCCCAGTCTGGTGACCTACTTGGACGTCCAGCACTGTCTTGAGCACCTTGGCTACCTGGGCTTCCCCACCCTCTGCGAGCAGGATTCCCAGGCCCACGCCATCACAGGTGGGTGCCCGCTTCCACACCGGCCCCCAGCCAGTGCCTCCCTGGCAGCCCCTCCCTCACGTTCATCCTTGCTCCCTGCCCACAGTCACCCGGGAGAAGAGGCTGGACCAGGAGAAGGGACAAACGCAGAGAAACGTTTTCTTGTGCAAGGTGGTAGGGGCCCGCGGAGTGGGCAAGTCCTCCTTCCTGCAGGCTTTCCTTGGCCATGGCCTGGGGGTGAGTGTCCATGTGTGCCGTGCGTGGACCTGGGGGGCAGGGGTTCTGGAAAGAGTCCAAGCAGTGAGCTTCAGGGGCGTCCCTCCTCTGCACCAGGATGCTGGGGAGCCTGCCGGGGAGTCCTCTGCCTACACCATCGACACCGTGCAGGTCAACGGGCAGGAGAAGTACCTGATCGTGAGTGCGGGGTCCCCAGGGTAGGCCTAGAGCGTGCACGCTGAGGGAGCCGCCCAACGCGGCCCTGGGAGACCTAGCCTGTGCCCCTCTGAGGCCACCCTTTCTGTTCAGCTGTGTGAGGTGGGTGCAGACAGCCTCCTGACCGCCTCGGCCGACGCCACGTGTGACATCGCCTGCTTGATGTTTGACAGCAGCCACCCCAGGTCCTTCTCGCTGTGCGCCAGTGTCTACAAGGTAAGGTCCCGCCCACCCTGGGGGCCCTGCTGCATAGCAGAGCTGTGGGCAGGTGTCCCCCAGCACACTCACATGGCCCCTCCCCCTGCAGCGCCACTACATGGACAGGCAGACCCCCTGCCTCTTCGTCTCCTCCAAGGCTGACTTGCCCGAAGGCGTCTTGCTGCCTGGTCTGTCTCCAACTGAGTTCTGCCGTAGGCACCGGCTGCCCGCCCCCGCCCTGTTCTCTTGTGCCGGCCCAGCCGAGCCCCGCGCGGCCATCTTCACCCGGCTCGCCACAATGGCCGCCTTCCCGTGGGTACCAGGATCGAAGCCCCTGTGTGGGAGACCCCTCCCTGTCCCAGGAGAGTGGCACAGCTGTGGTGTCAGGACTGGAGTCAGTCAAGGTTGCAGGGTGGGCCTTGGTGCCTGTGCCGATGCTCAGGCGGGGCCCTCGGGGCCTGGCCTGACAGGCTGCCCTCTAGTCTGGGGGTACTGCCATGCTGGGCACTGACACAAAGCAGCTGAGTGGGGCTCTGGGACTTTGTAGGAGACGGAGGTGGGGTTACAGCAGCAAGACTCCCCTCTCTCCTGCAGACACCTTGTCCACGGGGAGCTGCACGCCACCTCCTTCTGGCTCCGGGTGGCGCTGGGGGCCGTCGGGGCTGCCGTTGCTGCCGTTCTCAGCTTCTCACTCTACAGGGTCTTGGTGAAGAGCCGATGAGGTCCCAGACCCCACAGTCTGATCTCAGGGTGCTGGTGTGGGGCCACTTGCTTGGTGGGGGATGGAGACCCTCTCAACTTTCCTCCTGAGGACAGTCCACCTGCTGCCCCACCCCTGCCTCAGCCCCGAGGGTGGCCCTGGCTCCCAGCAGCCTGTGTCCGGCCTTGCTGCAGGTGCCGGGCATGACCCTCTTCTGTGGGCATCATGTGTTGGAGGGACCGGGAGGTGTGGGTGAGGAAGTCAGTGACCCCAGACCCGAATTCTCAGGGCTCCACTCCTCCTTCCTGGTCCCATGTGGCCAGAGGGTATGAAGGGGGTAAGAGGGCAGAGCTTTGGGCCAAAGGCAGGGGCGTGGAGGCAAGAAATGGCTGGACCATTGTGCGCGCCCCCACCCCCCAATCTGAAGACAGGTCCAGGGCTGTGCCTCTCACAGAAGACGTATGAGATTGGGTTTCCTGATTAAACTTCACTTGTGTCTTTTACATATTGGGTCCTGCTTTCTGAGGATGACTTCTTGAATTAACTAAAACGTGTCTTTGGTCTGGGTGTGGGCTGGGAATGTTACTCCTGACCCCCCCGCCTCCTCTCTGGGTCACCATCCTGAGGTCTCAGGCCAGGATAAGGACCAATTATGGCCCAGCCGCAGCCTCAGGGCCTTCAGGTCCATTGAGGTCCATGCTGGCCTGAGAGTGAGGCTGGAGGGGGCCTGATACCTGAGAACCCCCCTGATGTGACCCCTCCCCACAGCCAGGTGTAGTCACTACCCAAGCCTCAGCATCCTGTCAGGTTGGCTGAGGTGTGCTGAGGATCTGGGGTTTTGGGATGTGCTGAAATGTCCTGGTGTGCGAGGTGGCCCTGGTCTGGGCGAGCTGCCCTGTTTCTCACACCCCACCCAGAGGCCTCTGCCCCTCCCACTGGGCAGGAGACAGCCAGAGCTCCAGCCTAAGGACAAGGGGACAGAGAACCTTTCTTGGGCTGAGGAGGGGGCTCAGCTTGGAGTTTAGGTGCTCACTCTGGCGTGCATTCTGGGCGTGGAGCAGAGGCAGTATGTGGTGTGCTTGGGTGGAGGACCTTGGCCAGACAAGTACCCCCTCTACTTCCTGTAATTAGTCATTCTTTGCAAGACAGGCCTTTAGGCCAGGGCCCCTCCCCCAGCCCTGACAAGCTGTTTCTAGAGGCGGGGGAGGTGCCTCCTCGGCAGGGGATGCTTAGGCCTGACCCAACAGGGGCTGGGGGTCACACCCTTAAGTTGTTTCAACCATCCCGCTGGCCCCCCAGTTCCAGTGACCTGAGGACCCCTGGTGCAGTTCTTACTAAAGCTGGGCAGGGCAGGATGCTACTTCTAGCTGCTGCATCTGTCCTGAGGCTCAGCTGCACAGGCATTCTGAGCGGTGCTGTCAGGGGTTGCTATGGTTATACATTACCACAGCCTGTCACCTTCCTTATTGTAGGGGGTCTACCTGTTCTCCCTGGGAAGTAGGGCTCCTCTCCATCCCAGCTGCGGTCTTGTCCACTGGGGGGCTCTCCCCACCCCCATGTCCATGGGTCAGTTTAGCACTGTGGCCACAGGAGTAGTCAGGAACCTTCAGCCCAAGTTGTGTTGGTCCCCACCCACTGAGCAAGGCCTGCTGCAGGGACCTCCCTCAACCCTGCTAGTTGCCCAGTTGGCTTCAGCGCTCGCCGCTGGAGCCGTGGAGCCGCTGTTGCCGGGACGGGCAAGCATGTCTGCCAGGGAGGGAGGTGCCTTCAGGGAGCCCGGTGGGGGGAGTCCCCAGCAATGGGTTGTTCCCTGAAGCCTTCCCCGAGGAGGTGGCATCGGCGCTGAGGCCCAGACCGGGGCAAAAGGGTGGGCGCAGAAGGGGCTTGCGTGCCGCGCGTGACTCAGTTTCCCGGCTGCTGCCCCGCGGGACGAACAGCTGCAGCCCGGGGCGGGGCGGGGGCGCCGGCACTGGAGCCAAGCGCCCCGCGCAGTTCTTGCCTGGCACGTCCGTGTGCGGGTCGCGCGCGTGTCCTGACCGCGAGTGGCTGGGCTGGCAGCGGCGGCGTGTGCGGCGGGGGCGGGCGGCTCCGTGACGCGGCGCCGAGCGGAGTGGGCGGAGCCGGAGGGCAGGGGCGGAGCGGAGTAGTCCGCAGAGAAGCCCCTCCCGGCCGCGGCCGCCGACCCCGGCCCCCGGCCCGGCCTGGCTCTATGGACAGGAGCTCGCTGCTGCAGCTTATCCAGGAGCAGGTGCGTGGAGAGGTGGGGGGCGCCGGCACCGCCCCCGTTGCCGGCCCCCCGCCCTTGGGTGGGCCGGGGGGACGGAGCTCTGAGACCCTCAGCACAGACCCTTCCCTGCACGACCTTGGTCCCCTGCACGAGACCGAGCCAGACTAGGGCGCTTGGGGAGGGGCAAAAGGGTTGGTGATTGCCCTCAGACCTTGGCCCTACCCTTTCAGAATGGGCAAGGCAGAAATGAGGTGGGGAGACGGCTGGAGAGCTAGCGGAGCTAGAGGCCGGGGACCTAGGTACCGGTGCCTACAGCTAGCTCCTGGGACCATGTGGGCACAGGGGCCTGGACCCAGGGTGCTCGGAGCCTGCCTCTCTCGCCTGACGTGGCTCAGCCCTGTGGTCCTGGGGCCCGGCCCACCCTCAGACCTTGGCCGCTGGCTCCCCGACCCCAGCAGCTGGACCCTGAAAACACTGGCTTCATCGGTGCGGACACCTTCGCTGGCCTGGTGCACCGCCATGAGCTGCCCCTGGACCCGGCCAAACTGGACATGCTGGTGGCCCTGGCCCAGAGCAACGAGCGGGGCCAGGTCTGCTACCAGGAGCTGGTGGACCTGGTCAGTGCCACAGTGGGTGGGCAGCTGGGGTATGGGCGCAGTGCCCTGGCTGGCGTGGGTTGGGCAGGCGGCCCCTCCTCCCTGCCTTTCCCATTGGGGAGGGCTATAGCCATGGGGCAGGGCTTCAGACCCTGTGACAAGCTGGGTGGACCACTCAGGAGGGGCGGCCATGGGGGGAGTATCGTGGCCTATGCCTAGGCCCCGCCCCCCAGATCAGCAGCAAGCGCTCAAGCAGCTTCAAGCGGGCCATCGCCAATGGACAGCGGGCACTGCCCCAGGACGGGCTGCTGGACGAGCCAGGACTGGGTGTCTACAAGCGGTTCGTGCGCTACGTGGCCTACGAGATCCTGCCCCGAGAGGTGGACCGCCACTGGTACTTCTACCGGCACCGCAGCTGCCCACCCCCTGTGTTTATGGCTTCGGTCACCCTCGCCCAGGTGGGCCTGCCCGTCCACCACCCACCACCCCGGGAGCCTCCCTTATCCTTGGTCTTGCCTGGCCCCAACACTTGTCCCTCCCAGATCATCGTGTTCCTGTGCTACGGGGCCCGTCTCAACAAGTGGGTGCTGCAGACCTACCACCCTGAGTACATGAAAAGCCCCCTGGTATACCACCCCGGCCACCGTGCTCGGGCCTGGCGCTTTCTCACCTACATGTTCATGCACGTTGGGTGAGTGGGCCCACCTCTGGCACCCATCGGATTGGATCGGGAGGGCTCAGCCTCTCGAGGTGGGGGCAGGGGGCTGGTAGCCCCCTGGCGGACCCCACCCTTCACACCTATTTGCCCCATATGGCCAGGCTGGAGCAGCTGGGGTTCAACGCACTCCTGCAGCTGATGATCGGGGTGCCCCTGGAGATGGTGCATGGCCTGCTCCGCATCAGCCTGCTCTACCTGGCTGGTGTGCTGGCAGGTGAGGCAGGTGTGTGCGCCCTGGCCACCTCACTGGTGGGCCTCACCCTCACGGCTCTCCCCTTGCTCACACAGGCTCCCTGACCGTCTCCATTACTGACATGCGGGCCCCTGTGGTGGGGGGCTCCGGCGGGGTCTACGCCCTGTGCTCTGCACACCTGGCCAATGTCGTCATGGTAACGGGGCAGCCCCTGCGGCGGGGTGCGGGGAGGGGCCCATAAGGCCTCCCTCACAGCCTTTTTTATTCACACCCCATCAGAACTGGGCGGGGATGAGATGTCCCTACAAGCTGCTGAGGATGGTGCTGGCCCTGGTGTGCAGTAAGTAGGGAGCCAGGGTGGAGGGGCCTCAGCCTATGGCTAGGGTGCCTCTCACCTGCTGCCTCCCTCTGTAGTGAGCTCCGAGGTGGGCCGGGCCGTGTGGCTGCGCTTCTCCCCGCCACTGCCTGCCTCGGGCCCACAGCCCAGCTTCATGGCACACCTGGCGGGTGCGGTGGTGGGTGTCAGCATGGGCCTGACCATCCTGCGCAGCTATGAGGAACGCCTGCGAGACCAGTGTGGCTGGTGGGTGGTGCTGCTTGCCTATGGCACCTTCCTGCTCTTCGCCATCTTCTGGAACATCTTTGCCTACGACCTGCTGGGTGCCCACATTCCCCCGCCACCCTGACAAGAGTTCCCAGGGCCACACCAGCCAGGGCGCAGCATCCGTGGGCCAGCCACTAGGGAGGCCTGCATGTTCGTCCTCTGTGAATGTATGTCTTGAGGCTGCTTCTTCCTGGTGGGTGCAGGTGGCCCCTGTGGCCCACTGACTGCAGGCCAAGCCTTACACCAGCCCTGGCCACCCCCTCCCAGGCCTGGAGGAATAGGACTGATGGACTGGGCTGAGTGGTGGAGGTCCCCAAGGGTGGCCCCAGAGGAGACCCTGCCCTGGCCTCTCCCATGAGACTTGCAGTCTGAGCCTTTTTGGAGAATGAATAAATATTTTACACAGCACCAGGTGGCTGTACTGGGCACTGCGGGCTGGGCTGGTCTCCCCCCAACTCACTGATCAAACTGTGAGGGCCCTTCCCTCCACACAAACAGCAGCCTGGGCTTCCCCCTTGCTTTTCTGTACCCAGCATGAGGTGTCTCTGTATGGGAGATGGGAGCCCCTGGGGAGAGTCATGGGCCTCATAGTCAGGTTTGAGTTCAGCAAGCATTTATTGAGCTCCTACAGCAGCCAGCCCCCTGTCCAAAGACTTGTGCCCTGAGATCACAGGGTAGGTGTGCAAGCCCTGGGCCACAGCCAAGTCAGTAGGCCTGGGTCCTGTGGTTCTTGGCTGGCCTGGTGTCCTCAAGGGTGGCCAGGCTGGGACCGAGGTCAGGCAGCAGGTCAGGGCACAGCTTCTGCCCTACAGCCCAGATCCACAGTGCTGTCTCCACACGGTGAGGAGTCCACAGCCTGAGGCACTGCCTGGGGTGGGGCAGAGGGAGTCTGGGGCTCAGGGGCACCAGTCACCCTACCCTGCTGGATAACTCTGCACATCACCCTGACCAGAGTCCTGGATGCCCTCTCTGGCCGCCAACAGATTGCACGTTGGCTCAGGGCTGTGGCACCCTCCTGCACCCGGCCCAGGTAGAGCAGGTAGTGCTTCAGGGTGTACTGCAAGGCTGGCAGACCGGGCACTGCGGCCACTGCCTCTTCAGACATGAAGGCTGCTACCTCGAGAGCTCTGGCAGCCAGGACTGCCGCGGGAAGTAAATGGACAGCACTCAGCCCCACCTCGACGTGGGGCTGCCATTCCCAACAACTCTCGGTGTCACGTATCTGGCCATTTCACAGATAAGGCCACTAACACGCCAGGTTCCGCCCACGACCTCGCCGGGGGGACGCCCAGCTCTCCCTACTAACGCGAGGTGATAGCCGGGCCCACGCCCCGGAGGGCGCACAATTCCGTGACCGCTGCGTTCACGTCTGGCAGGAGACAGAAGGCGGCGGCCGAGCGCTGCACCACCAGCTCCGGGGAGTTGGTGGTCAAGAGCTGCTGCAGGCGCGGCCGAAAGTGGCCCCTCGGTGGTCAAGGCGGGTCTGGGGTCACGGCTGGTGGATCTCGCTAGGGGCCCCGCCCCCAGGCGCGAGGGCCCGCCCCCAGGATGAAGCCACGCCCACGGCGCTACGTCCCGCCCCGGAAGGCTCCGTCCCCCACGTGGGAAGCTCCTCACCGCCAGTTTCCACGCCAGCAACTGCTCCAGCTCGTCGCGTGTCACGTGCTTCTCGATGGCTGCGGGCAACTCCTCTCGACACCTGGGGAAGGGCGGTGACGGGGAATCCGAGCCACGGGGGTCGGCCCGCCCGATGTCCCCACCGTCCTACCATCGCTCCAGGGTTTCCAGCCGCCCCTGGGGGCTCGCGCGCGCCCGCAGCACTTCCCCGTGGCACCCCAGGACGTTGGCCCAGCTGCTCGAGTCCTCACAGCCCGAGCCCGCGGGCAGTCGCCATCCCCACGCGCCTGGGCGGAGCCTCGGGGGCGGGGCGTCGGAGTGCCCGAGCGGGCTCCTGCCCCGACGACCTCGGCACTTCTCAGGCCTCAGACGCTGCGCGTCGCGTCGCCGCGAGCGCATGCTCCCCCGCCTGCCCCGCCCCTCCCCCTCCTCCGCCTCGCGTCTGGTGCACGCGCGGCCCCGCCCGCTCGCAGGCCATCCTTCCCGCTGGCCCCGCCCACCTGCGCGGCCGGAAGTTCCGGTGGCGGAGCGCTGGACCGGGCCCGAGCGGATCGCGGGCTCGGGCTGAGGGCGTAGGGCGGGCCCGGCGCGGAGCCTGGGAGCGGAGCCCAGGCCGTGCCGCGCGGCGCCATGAAGGGCAAGGAGGAGAAGGAGGGCGGCGCGCGGCTGAGCGCCGGCGGCGGCGGCAGCCCGGAAAAGAGCCCGAGCGCGCAGGAGCTCAAGGAGCAGGGCAACCGGCTCTTCGTGGGCCGCAAGTACCCGGAGGCGGCGGCCTGCTATGGCCGCGCCATCGTGAGTGCGCCTGCACCGCGGGAGGGGGCCGGCGTCCGAGCCAGGGGAGGGGCCGGACTGCGGCTTCGCCTCCGCGTCCTCCCCGGAGCCCCTGTCTGGCCACCCCCGCCCGACTTTCGGAGGCGGGTGGTGCTTGGGCTCTGAGAACTCAGTGATGATGTTGTTCCAAAGGGGCCAAGGCCACGGCTCCCGAGCCAGTGCTGGTTGCCAGAGAACTGTGGCGGGTGGGAGATTCAGAGTGCTTGAGGCCCACTCGGCTGGGGGCCAGGGACCCTTGCCCTTTGAGGAGTCCAAGCCCAAAGCTGGTGATTTCCACAGATCTGGAAAAGCTACCTTCACAAGACTCACTGGAGTCCAGAGGGTGGGCTCAGGTAGGCTCCACCCTCCCTCAGAACCCAGAGGCTTGGAAGCGGAGAAACCTGTAGTGTCTTGATTCCAGCTATGGGCTTCAAGCTGGGACAGAGAGGGTAGGCTGAGCTCACTCCCTCACGCTGGCTGGTCTGCCCTTGTTCTCCAGACCCGGAATCCCTTGGTGGCGGTGTATTACACCAACCGGGCATTGTGCTACCTGAAGATGCAGCAGCATGAGCAAGCTCTGGCTGACTGCCGGCGCGCCCTGGAGCTGGACGGGCAGTCTGTGAAGGCACACTTCTTCCTGGGGCAATGCCAGTTGGAGATGGAGAGCTATGATGAGGCTATTGCCAACCTGCAGCGAGGTGGGCTTACAGGCTGGCTGGTGCCAGGGTGCCTGGGACCAGGCGGGTGGACTGGCTGGAGGTTTATCCAAATCTTCTATTCCTCCAGCCTACAACCTGGCCAAGGAGCAGCGGCTCAACTTTGGGGACGACATCCCCAGTGCTCTGCGCATCGCGAAGAAGAAGCGCTGGAACAGCATTGAGGAGCGGCGCATCCACCAGGAGAACGAGCTGCACTCTTACCTCACACAGCTCATTGTGGCCGAGCGTGAGAGGTGGGCTGTGGTGATGACAGGCGCCCCCCGGAAGTCACCACTTTTAGGTTAACTCTGAGTCGTGAACACAATCATTTATTGAAGGTCAACTCTGGCACGCAGGAGATGGAGGGGAATGAGGCCTGAATGAGCCTAAGATTGGAGTGGAGTCTGACCTCCTGGCCAGACCCATCTCTGATCAGCTTTTGGTCAACCTCCAGGGAGCTGGAAGAGTGTCAGCGGAACCATGAGGGTGATGAGGACGATGGCCACCTCCGGGCCCAACAGGCCTGCATTGAGGCCAAGCATGTGAGGGTGCCCCAGCCCAAGTGTGGGTCCTGTGTGTATTTGCATGCGTGTAATGGACGTGAGGTGCCCCTGGCTCCTGCTGGGTCTGAGTTTCGGTGCCTGGGGAAGGGAGATGGGGTGTCAGGCCCACAAACATAGCTGCTTGGTTCTTTGCAGGACAAGTACTTGGCAGACATGGATGAACTCTTCTCCCAGGTAGACGAGAAGAGAAAGGTGAGCTGCCTGTCTTCTGGGGTCTGTGGGTAGCAGGAGTCGGAGCAGTGCCCCTTCCCAGCCCCTGATCTGACCCTGTGCTGCAGAAGCGAGATATACCCGACTACCTGTGTGGCAAGATCAGCTTTGAGCTGATGCGGGAGCCCTGCATCACACCCAGTGGTATCACCTATGACCGCAAGGACATTGAAGAGCACCTGCAGGTGAGGGCCCATGGGAGTTGGGAGCAGGACCCACACCCACTGAGCCCCTCCTAATTCTGATTCTGTTGTCACTGCAGCGTGTGGGCCATTTCGACCCTGTGACTCGGAGCCCCCTGACCCAGGAACAGCTCATCCCCAACCTGGCTATGAAAGAGGTCATTGACGCGTTCATCTCCGAGAATGGCTGGGTGGAGGACTACTGAGGCAGGGCGAGTGTGTGAGCCACTCACCCGCCTTGCCTGGTACCCTGGCCCAGGAGGGCCTTGGGCAGTAGTCTCTAGCCGCTGTACATAGTTTGTGTCCCTAGATCCCTATCTTGGTGTCCCCAAGCCCACCCCCATCAGTTCTGCTGGGTCATGAGCCTCCCCCATCCCCCTCTGGGCCAGAAACAGTGGGGGAGAGTGGGCTGGGCTGAGGCTGCCGCTGCCATCTCTGTCCCTGTAATAAAATCTGTGAGCACTATAGGGGCATGTGCTGGTGTGCGACGGGCTCCCCAGCCACCCCCTTTGGCTAGCTGAGAAAAGTAGAGATGAAGACGCTGGTGTCGAGGTTGAGTGTGGCGTGCCACCATCGGTCAGGGAAATACAGCACCTGGGAGTGGGGGGGACACAGGGATTGGTTGGGGCCCCTTGACCCAGCCCAGCCTGGCCCCTGTCTGCCAGCCACTGACCTCACCAGCGTGGATGGTGCATTCCAGGGGCCGTGCAGATAGTGCCAGGGCTGGGTATGTGTCCCGGAGCCAGGCCAGTGTGGTCTTGTTGGGGTGGAATTCAGGTGTCTTCGCAGGAGGGTACAGGAACCAGCGCTGAGGGTGGGAGCAGCAAGGTCACTCTTTGTGCTGTGGTCAGTGAACCCAAAGTCTCAGCCCCACCCTTTGCTGACCTTTCGGCCATAGATCACCTCTGAGAACCCGGGCCCGTGCCAGTGGAAGGGCACCCCAGAGCCGGCACCTGTGTGGTGAGTTACGAGCAGCTGGTTACCAAGCCTAATCCTCCCCCACCCAGTTCCCAAGTCCCCTGGTCCTGCAGGGCACTCACCTGCAATTCCAAAGCTATAAGCAGGAATGGTACCTAGCAGGCTGAATGGAGGTGAAGAGTAGTACCGAAAAAGTGATGCCCATTCCGTGAAGTTATTGTCCCCAAAGAAGTACAGGGTGTCTGACAGCAAAACACACAAGAGGATGCAGGAATCTTAGCACCTGGGTACTAAGTCACCCCACCCCACCCCATGGCCACCTGTCTGGCTCACCATTGCCCATGGAGAAGGGGTCCTGGGGGTGCAGCATCTGCTCCACATACTCCTGAAAGGGCAGGTCCACTGCAGTTTGAAAGGGGTTGGTCAGGACTGGTTGGTGCTGCCTTCAAGATGCTGGCAGGCAGGCTGGGCTGCTGGGAGGGGCAGCTCACCTTTCTGGTAGGAGTAGGTGTTGGCAGTGCTCAACCGGACCACGCTGTCCCCAAACAAGGCCAGCAGCCTTTGACGGGAGCACAGGTCCCGGAACCTCTGTGGGGGCGGGGAAAATACTCAGGGGCCAAGCTCAGCACGGGCGAGTGGTGGTCGCGAGGAGCGTGAGCACTCACCGAGTTGTCTGTGAGCCCCTGCAGAATGACAGGTCTGGAAAAGGCGTAGCTAGAAGAAAAGGAGGAATCATGGCCTCAGTCTGATCCGCGCCCATCGTCCGCCCCCGCCCACACGCGCTCGCACGAGCTCAAGGGGAAGCGGCCTAAGGAGGCCCGGGAGGACGGGCCGGCGACCAGTGCGCGGCCTCAGCGGTGCACGGTGACGGAGCCCCAGAGTTTTCAGGCGTGGGAGGTGTGGCCATACAAGAGGACGCGCTTACCGCTGCACGAACTCGGCGTAGCTGAGATCGGCCCGGCGCTCTACGGTGCAGCGTTCCTCCTCCGCCACGGCCGCCGGCGCCCCCGGCCCGGGCCGCCGCCTGCCGACACAGCTGGTCAGTGCCCTTGGCCGCCCCGCCGGCCGCCCCGCTCCGCCCTGCCGCCCGGCGCCGCTCACCACCCTCCGTCGCCTGCCTCCCGGAGGCTCCGGGCCGGAACCACCAGCGTCCAGAGCGCGAGCAACAGGAGTAGCCGCACCCCCAACGCCATATCCCGCCGCCGCGAGGCATGCCGGGAGCTCCGTCGTCGTGGCAACAGGCTGGCTCCCGGAAGCGGCTTCCTCTGGCCCGTCCTGGAAAGAGGGGGCACTTCCGGAAGGCGGGACGAAGGTCACACCAAGAGCTGCTATTGGCTACTGCCAGCTCCCGTGGACACACTGCCACCCGCCCACCAGAGTCGCCCGCGCGGGACCGTAAGCGACGCGACCGGGTGACAGGCAGCCTCAGAATACGTCTCCCGCTTCCTTTATTTGGTTCACAAGCCCCGCACACCCATCCAGGTCCGGCAGGCGAGTCAGGAGTACTCGCACAGGTGGCCGCATCCGGCGGGGCAGTGGGAGCTGCCCTCCAGCCACTTCATGATGTGCTGCAGGTGTCCGCCGTGACTGCAGCCCTGGCACCACACGAACAGACCCTTGACCACGTGGTGGCAGACGGCGCACATGCTAGCGCAGTGGTGGCACCTGTCGCAGACCCAGCCCCGGCTGCTCATGGGCCGCTTGCAGTGACTGCAGTTGACGTGCAGGGTGGTGGAGGCCTGGTTGAGGCAGCTGATGGCACGGCTGGTGCTGAGCTTGACCACCTGGTTGGACACATTCCAGAGGCAGAAACGCTGCAGCAGGTCGATGTAGGACGTGTACCAGTGCTCCTGGTGGTGCAGGGAGGGGAGGAAGGAGGTAAGAGACCAGGGTTTCAGGCACACTGAGGAGCTTCCCCCAAGTGTGCTGGGCACAGACAGAGGGGCGGGTGCAGGCGGGGCGTGCAGGGGTAGTCCTGGGGGTGGCAGCTGCTCCAGGGAGACCCCCCCAGACCCTGTCACCCACCTGGGTCTGCTCGTCGATGTCTTTGCGCACGCGTTCACCCAGCACAATGAGCACGGACACGGCCATCTGCACGTCGCCCTGCTCCGCATAGAAGCGCAGCATGTCACACACCAGGGCACTGAAGAAGTCAGGCGGCAGGCGGCTGTCGTACAGTGCGTGTGAGACGGAGATGAGTGAGAAGGAAGAGTCCACAGGCACCAGGGAGGCTGCATCTGCCTCGTTGCCACTCACATGGGGCGAGTCGGCCTTGTCTTGCAGGTGCTCAGGCCCGGGTGGGGTGTCCACAATCTCGTGGCGCAGTGGGAAGGCTTCCTGGGGCAGCACATACTCGGGCTCCTCAGCTGCAATGCAGGGGGGCGCGGTAGGCAGGGTATGAGCCTCTGGCCCCGCCTCCTGGCCCCACCCCTCCCCAAGCCCCCACTTACAGTGAGCGTGTTCCGGGTCTAGCAGGTACAGCTCGTCATCCTCACCTTCCACATCGCCCAGCAGGTAATCGGCAGGCACGTCGCTGCCCTCGGTCTCCTCGTTATCTGCCCGAGGGAGGGAGAGCATTGCAGGACCAGCTCACTCTGGGAGGCCCCAGTCTCACTCCCATGAATGCCCTGCGTCTGCTCCCAGCCTACCTTCGTTGGTGATAAGTGTGGCTGAGGAGTCCAGCAGTACTGTGTCACTCCGTGCATCACCCTTGCTGCGGTCCAGCCGAGTCTCACTGCCCAGCCCTGGGGCCATATCCTTTAGATTGAAACTGGAGGCAGGGAAAGCCGATGGATAGGTGGGCCCCAACAATCCCACCCTCTGGGGAAAGCCACCCCCAGATGTCTACCTGTTCATAAGTGGCAGGCCACAGGAGCTGCCCTTGCCCACACTGTGGTTGAGGTTGGTGGTGGACACCAGGCCAGGACTACAGTAGATGATCCGTAGCATGGTCCATGTCTGCGCCACCTAGGGGTGGGCACTGTTCACTCACGGGGGTCCTGGGTCCCTGGCGCCCCGTGCAGGCCCCCCTCTGCCTGGATGGAACCACAAACCCTCAGCTTTCAGCTGCCCCAGGGACCCAACGTCCTGGCCCGCCCCAGGTGGGAAACCGATGCCCATGGAAAGACAAAAACCCCAGCCTCAAACTTGCAGAGGCACAGAAAGAAAAGTGGAAATGAGCCTGGGGTCCCCAGGAGGTGATAAGTGAGGCAGTGTGGGCCTTCTGCGTAGGGCTGGACACCTCGGGAAGTCTAAAAGCAAGGATAAGCCAGAAGAGGGGGCTCCAGCCCCACAGCACCCCAGACCTGCATCCCAGGAATGGCACTGGCATCTGGCCCACTTGGGGCTCTGGACACCCTTAGTTACTGGGGCAAGAGCCAGTGGTGACCTCAAGCAGAACTCAGCACTGAACTCAGGGCAGAGTCTGGGCACAGCAGTCAGAGGAACTCTCTGACCCTACACCAAGGTCATGGCCCTCAACCCAGCCCTATGTACCTGGTTGCGGCCAAGCTCCCGAGCCACTTTCGCATTGTGGTCACAAAGCTCGGCCAGTGGCCGGCCAGCCAGGGCATAACGCTCAGCCGTGTCCACGAACCAGCTCATGCTACTGCTGCCAGGCTCCATCTCAAAGACACTGAGGGCACTGGAGGCGAGGCCTGAGAAGGGCTCGGCAGGGTCCAACTTGCGCTTGAAGAAAATTGGGTGGCGCCGATCCCCAGTGTAGGGCTTGCGCCCCGACTCAGTGGCCACTAGGCTCTCCTTGGCTGCGAAGGCCAGATCCCCAAAGAGACCATAGCAGAGGCCCTCAGGGTTGGCGCGCTCAACAGGCTGGCTGGCATCACGGAATAGGTGCTGGCATAGGGTGCTGTCCTTGGAGCCGGAGAGCAGGAAGGAGGGATCGTGCGGGTGGCGCCAGGCAATGCCTGTTGTGACATCGCGGTGCTCCTCAAACATGGCAGCTGGCACAAAAGGCCGGCGCACGTCCCACACGTAGATGTTGTGGTCCACCATCATGGAGCACGTAGCTAGGTGGTGGCGGCACTCAGGCCGCCACTTGACTCTGGCCACGGATGCAATGGTTTGCACGCAGTGCACCTCCTTAGCGCGGTGTGTGGTCATGTCCCAGACCTTTACCATCTTGTCACGCCCACCTGTGGCCAACCAGCCCCTGTGGAAGGCCCGTGAGGTCCTCAGTGACCTCTTTTGGGGTGGGAGGGCTCCCCACTCTGTCTCACAGGTCTTGAGGCAGTGAGAGAGCCCTTCCATAAGCCCCACCCATCTTGCCCCATTGCCCCGGCCCCCACCCCACCCCACACCTGTCCTCGGGGTGCCAGTCGCAGCAGAAGACAGGCCCATTGTGGGCCGTGAACATTCTCTCACAGCGGTCGGGCCGCCGAATGTCCCAGAGCTGCACGTTGCCGTTCTCAAAGGTGGAGGCGAATGTGAAGTAGTCCCGGATGCTGAACTGGACGTCACGCACACTCTCAGACTGGCCTGTGGGCAGGACGTCAGTGGAGGGAGAGTTGGGGGTGGGTGGGTGGGTAGCCTACAGGGACTCCAGCAGGGAGAGCAACCAAGGGGTATCCCTTGGAGTGAATGTGGACTGGTGTCACATGCCTGCCCATGGCGCAGGCCAGGAGGCCTAGAGGGTGGAGTAGATACTGCCAAGGCCTGCCCAGGGTGGACAAGGGTGAGGAGAGGCCTGGCAGAGCAGACACAATAGCCTGGGCTGGTGAGAGGGACACAGGCATTGGGTGGTTTTGACACAGGCTCCTGGACCTCGATTTTCCCTGGATTCTGCAACTGACATCAGTCCTTGGGCGAAGCTGTGGTCGGCTTCAGGACCAGGTATCAGAGCATTGAATGAACAGGGGCCTCAGTGGGCTGAATACAATCCTTCGGGGGCCTGAGGCCCACGGAGGCATGGATGGGATGCCCCAGGATCTGCCCAGTCCCTACACCTTGAGCTGGAGCCGCCAAGTCAGCCCCAGAGCACTGGACACCTTGAGGGTACACGTCCACCCCTGTGGACCACCACACCAAGAGCCTCTGAGTGCAGTGTCCAGCTTTTCCCCACCACAGGTAGCTCAAGGTCTGTCTTAAGAGGCCCTCAGATTCTCTCTGGGCTCTGCCCTGTGCTTCACTTGGTCTCAGCGAGGTGAAAAGGGAGAGCTGGCTCAAGGGGGGTTGTCAGGGAGCTGGGCCTGCTGGGAAGAGAACTGCGGGGGGACCAGGCAGTGCACCACTCCCCACGGCTTCCCTGGGCTGAGGACCCTGGAGGTAGACTTTGTGCAATGAGGTGGCCTGGAGCTCTGAGGCAAGGAAAGAGGAGACAGCAAAACAAACCCTCTGCTCAGCTGCCCAGGTGGGCTGTGGATCTGCTCAGGCCCTGCTCTCTCCCTGATCTCACACTCAGCCTTGACTCCTGCTGACTCCATAAGTGCATCAGAGCTGTGACCACACTCCAGGTACCCCTCACACTTCCACCAGGCCTACCCCTGCCCTGCCCCTCTCCTGCTCACCTCCACCCACTCTTCCAGTGCCAGCTCGGCTGGCTCCTCCTCCAGGAAGCCCTCTGAGAGTACATCTGAGGGCCTTTGATGCACACAGCATTTCTCAACCTGCCTAGACAGGCCAGCCACCTGCAGAGATGCACACCTGCCCGACCCGCCTCCAAGGGCCTCACCCGAGAAGGTGCTGACAGAGTCCTTCCTGCGAAGATCGAAACACTTCATGAAGCCATCCTGGGAGCCACTGAGCAGCACGTGGGCCTCAGTGGGGTGGAAGCAGACTTTGTTCACCGTGCGTTTGTGCTCCGTAAACAGCTGGTCCTGCTTGTTGCGGGATGGCCGGCCCAGGTTCCAGGTGACCACGACTCCATTAGTCGCCGCCGTGGCAAGCAGGTTCTCGTCCATCTGGTGCCAAACAACATCTGCACAGCTCAGGTTGAGCGAGGGCTTGCGGCCCACACGAAGGTTCAGCTTCTCCACAAACTGCTCCTCCTCAATGGCATAGATCTTGAAGATGCTGCGGCCTGCCACGACCACCTGGGCCGCGTCACGGCACACACTGATGGCATTGGCTGGTGCATCCAGGTGGCAGTGCATGGTGCGGCCCGTCAGCGTGCTGCCACCCAGGGCTGTAGTCACGCGAGACATCTTCTCCATGGGTGCACGGGTGGTGGGGATAGGTCAATGAAGTTGGCAGGGCTGGTCAGCCTGGGGGTAGGGACCTGGCAGTTCAGAGCCTTTACCCTGGGTGGTTCCTCCAAAACTGCTTAGTCCAGGGCAGTCCACCATTAGTCAGTCTGACAGGCAAATTCCATCACCCTGGCTGAGCAGTCAGAAGGCGCCATAGCTGCCCTGAGGCCAGTGAGTCCCATGTCTGACTTCTGGGGAAGACCCTACCTGGTCAGTCCCAGGCCAGGCCACCTCTCCAACCCCCCAACTGCCAGATTAGGATAGTCACTGGACGTTCGGTCAGTCAATCCCGCCCGGGGAAGCCAGGTGGTTCCCACCGTCCGCAAAGTCGGCCTCTGGAAGGCGGGCAGAAGGATAGAGGAGCCCGGAGAACACAGGCTATAAAGGCGCGAGGGACACAGAGGGACTTCAAGGACCGAGCTGTTTAAGGAGCCTGGGGGGGTCTGGCGAGACCGGAGGCAGGAGAGGCTGGCGGCGCGGAGGTTGCGGGCGAGCGGAGGCAGCGGGAACAGAGCTAGCCGAACGGAGAAGTCTCTCCTTCCGAGAGCACCCGAACCATTTCCTAAAATTGCCGGGCCGGGGAGGAACCGCCGCGCCGGAAGCAGCCCGTCTCTTTCCTGCCCCCCCGCCGGACGTGGTCCTTTTCTTGCCAGCCCCTCGCCGGAGGCGGGTGCCCACACTACCAACGTTCCGGATCCGGGAGCTACGCTGGTGGAGGCGGAGGGGTTGACCGGGACTAGGGGTAGAGGGGTTCCCCCGGTTCCGCCTCGAGTGGTGGTGGGGTTTTTTTTAATCACTTTTTTTTTTTGCGGTACGGGGGCCTCTCACTGTTGTGGCCTCTCCCTTTGCGGAGCACAGGCTCCGGACGCGCAGGCAGCGGCCATGGCTCACGGGCCCAGCCGCTCCGTGGCATGTGGGATCTTCCCGGACCGGGGCACGAACCCGTGTCCACTGCATCGGCAGGCGGACTCTCAACCACTGCGCCACCAGGGAAGCCCCTATTGCAGTATTTTAATGCTAATGCTCATCTCTGCCCCAAGGTCCATCAGCAAGTCCAGGCATCCCTAAACTAGTCCTGAATCCCTCCATCGTCTCCGCCTCCTTTCTCGCCCTCCCCGGGACCCCAAGAGCAGCCTTCTAACGGCTCTCCCTGGGTTCCTCGTTTCCCCTGATCTGAACCCCGCACAGCAGTCAGGTACCACTCTTTGGCCTTAGGTCCCCCGTAAGTCCCCACCGCGCTGTGAGTAAATCCCAAACTCCCGGCCTCTTCCTCTCTCCGCGCACCTCCAGCCACGGCGGCTTCTAGCCCTTCTTCCAGCTGGGCAAGCTCTTCCCTGCCTCGTGGCCATCGCACGTTTTCGCCCGCTGTCCTCTCCAGAAGGGATCTCCTCCTTCAGAGTTCAGCTTACATGTCACGTTCTTGGAGGCCTTCCCTGGCCACCCCATTTAACGTGACCTCTCCACTGTCACCTCCACAGCGCTTGTCACAACCCATTCCTTTGTATACTGGTTGTCATCTGTTGCACACGAGTATGAACTCAACCAGGCAGAGATCACATCTGTCTCTGTCTCCAAGAGCTCGAGTGCCTGACCCGACCTGTTCACACAAGCGGCTCGGCTCAATCAGTGACTCTGTGAGCCTGCCTTTCTCTCCTGGGTATGAGCCCTGGTCTGTCCGTGCTGCACTGTGTGATCTTTTAGGACAGCGGTCCCCAACCTTTTTGGTACCAGGAACCAGTTTCGTGGAAGCCAATTTTTCCACGGACGTGGGACGGGGGTAGCTGGGGAGGTTCAGGCGGTAATGTGAGCGATGGTTCAGGTGGTAATGCAATCGATGGGGAGCGGCAGATGAAGCTTCGCTTGCTCGCCTGCCGCTCACCTTCTGCTGTGCAGTCGGGGGTGGGGGGGTGTTGTGGACCCGTTTTAGGATATCCCTGACCCATTCCTATCCTTAGTTACCCTGTGCCTGAAACAGGCCTCATTTTTGCCCTTCTGGAAGGATAGGCTAGATCCTAAATATTTTGGAGGGAATGTTATGTGTAATAATTTTAGTGTCTCTCCCCCTCTGAAGCAGTGAGAGGTTAGGGACCTTCTGTTGGTCGCTGCTGGGTTTCCAGTCTGGCACAGTGTTACCAGCCTCTGCACGTTTGTTGAAAGAACCAGTAAGTCTGATGAGTTGAGAGGTGCACAAAAATTCAGACTTGGGCCACTCAGGACAGATACACCTTCCCCCCACCATGGCGTCATGACCTAAAACCAAATCAGACATGTGTTTTTACAACTTTTTTAATATATATTTTTATAAACAGGTCACGTGATAAAATAGCACAAGAAACACTTACCAAATATAAGGTTATATCTTCCGCATATACAGGAGAATGAGGTCGTATGTACAATAAGAAAATGATTTTAGGGGTTGGTTGGTTTTGTTTTCCTCTCTCCCCCTAATTTTTCCTCCTACAGTCGTTGGAAATATCACAGCTTCAGTTGCATTAATACTTTGGACAAATGGACAGCTGCCCCTCCCCACTAGGGAGCTGTGGGGAGGAGGGGCTGAAGAAACTGGCTCCTGACCACCTCAGCCCTGGAGCCTCTGGCCAGCGCTCCAGGGGCAGGGAAATCTTTGGGCTGTTGAACTGTTTCTCTTCAACAGCATCTCTCGCTCGCTCTTTCTCTCTCTCTCTCTCTCTCTCACTCTCTGGCTCTCTGGAAACTGGTTACTCTCTTCCAACCGGATGGGGGGGTGGGGGGAGTGTCCCAAGATTGGATGTGGGTGCTGTATATCCTGGGGCTCAAGGTTGGGATGGAAAGGGGTCCCAGCCCCCTCCTCAGTAATTGCCAAGATGTGCCAGCACCCCCGGGACCTCCCAATATCTTGGGATTGGACAGAACACGGTGAACCCATGTGGGCAAGTAGAAGTTTGGGAAGCTGGGGAGGGGTGTGAGGCTAGAAAGGAGCCCTCCCTCCTTTGGGTGTTGAGGGTGAGCTGGCCACTGGAAGATCGGAGCCGCTGGCTGGGGCCCCCTTTCCCAGCTTCCACCTGACGGATACCTGCCCTGGGTGAAGTGTGATGCTGAGGGGCCTGGGCCCAGCTGGCTACAGGGGCTGCGGGGCAGGGTCCAGCCAGGACTGCTCCCAAGGCCTGCAGGCCCAGATGGTCGCTCCAGCTTCAGGTCTCTCAAGGTAGCTCTACCACCCCTGGGTTGAGGTGGACTGGAGCCAGCTGCGCTAATGTTGATTATGCCAGGGTCACTGTCAGCCCAGCGGTCCCTCTCCTAATCCAGTTCTGCCCTAGCCTGGCCAGGGCCCAAGGACCTTAGGCCTGTGTATGGGGGTGGGGCGAGCACGGCCTGTCTCACACAGCGGCAAAGAAGAGGGGAGGTCGCTGGGGTCAGGCTGGTATGAGGTGGGGGAAGGGCGGGTGGGACTTGGGCTCCTGGGCGGGCCATGGCTTTGGCGGCGGCCTGTTTCCCCTCGCACCCCTCGGAGGGCTCCAGGCGCGGTGCAGTGGAAAATGCGGGAAGCCCTGGGGTCTCTTCCGGGCCCCCGTGTCCTGAGGGGACCCAGCTCCCCTCAATCCCCCTGGGCCCTGCCAGGGGTGGGGGGGACAGCGGGGAGACAGAGAGGGGTGTGGCGGGGAAGGCGGTAGGGGCGGCCGTCTGACGAGCTCAAAGTGCCCGCAGGACCGAGCCCCAGCCCCCCGCACCCAGCGGGCGGGCAAAGGATGGCTGCGGCTGTGGCGTGGTGGAGGGCGGGCGTGCAGTTGCGGGTGCGAGGGGCATGCACAAATTCCCCGAGCGTGCGTGCGTGCGCGGGGCTGGCCCGCCCACCGCCCTCCCTGCTCGAGGCGGGGCCGGGAGGAGAGCGAGGGGCCGAGAGGCGGGAAGGCCCTGCGCTACTCGACGACGAGGCAGCGGGGCAGGTGCTGCGAAAAGTACTTGAAGAGCTCGGGGGTAGCCCCAGGGCAGTTGGTCAGCTCCAGCTCCTCCAGCTCCTGCAGCTGCACCAGGCCCGACAGCCCGGTGGCGGTCAGCAGCGGGCAGCCTGCGTCGGGCGGGAGGCGGGGCGGCGGCTGAGTGGGCGCGGCCCGAGGGCCCCGGAGGGCGGGGCTGGGGGGAGGGAGCTCGGGGGCCGGGCAGGAGCAGGCCGGGCTAAACTTTGCCCGGCGTCTCCGCCTTCTGACTGGGACTTGGGACGCAGCGAGTCAGCACCAGGTATGGGTCTGCACAGGGGACCCGGCAGGGCTGGCGGAGTCGGACTAATGGGGGTGGGTGGTCACTGCCCAGGAGGACGGCGTGGGGGGGGTCTCACCTGCCAGAGACAAGAGACGCAAACTCCTCATGGCCAGGAGGTGCTTCAGCCCGAAGTCCTGCACCTGGGCGGGAAGGCGGGGCGAGTTAACTATTTCCGTTCGCGCCCCGAGGGAGCCCCACTCCTGGGGTCAGGCCATAGGGGGCAGGGGGTGGGTTCAAAACGGGGGTTCTCAGTTCCCCACGGAGTCGGTGAGGCCCTGGGGACTCTTTGCGCTTCGCTTACGTCGGCCGCTTGGGTGTGGAGGGATCCCAGACTTCATTACAGGATCTGAGCGGGCCGGGTGCAGGCCAGCGGCTTGTCTGGGTGGAGGCTTTCCCCGTGCCCCCCACCTCCCCTGCCTACTCCCCAATCTCTGGAGGCATGGAGGGCTGATACCTGGCAGCACCATCGCAGGTAGAGGCTGCGAAGGGACGACATGGTGGACAAATAGCTGAGGCCAGTGTCCGTAATGCGTACACACCTGTGGTCGCAACAGAAGGAGGCTGCCCACCTTCAAAACACCCGACCCCTTCCTCCTTTTCCCGAAGTGTCCCGGTCGTGAACTCCCCTCCTGCCCCAACATGCCCCGCCCTTTCCATAGCCCCGCCCCACCAGGCTCCGCCCCCACCTGACCCCTCGGTGGTATTCCCTACTGGCGGGACATAGCTCAGCCCTGCTCTCGTGTTATAGCCCACACTAGGTAGGCCTCTTATGAGGGCCCCGCCCCCCCCTTGCTGCAGCCCTACTCTAGCTATAGGCCTGTCCACTAGTCCACTAGGCTCCCTGCTTAGAGGTCCGGCAGGCCTCGCCCAGCCCTGCCCTCCAAGGCCCCGGGGTGGGGGACGCGCACACCTGTCCAGCACGAGCTCCTCCAGGCGGTGCAGGTCGCAGGCCACGTACTCGAGCGCCATGTCGGTGATGCGTGGGCACCACGAGAGGTCGAGGCTGCGTAGCTTGCGCAGGTTCTCGGCCACAAGCTCGACACCATCGTCGGTGACCTTGGAGCAGCCAGAGAGGCTGAGTGCGGTGAGGTTGGGCAGGCTGTGCACCACGTTGACCACGCCGTGGTTGGTGATCTCCCAGCAGGAGAGCAGGCGCAGCGTGTGCGTGCTGTGGCCCTGGCGTGCCGTGAAGTAGGCCAGTGCTGTGTCCGTCACGTGGTAGGCCTGCAAGCTCAGCTCAGCCAGGTTGGGCAGCAGCTGAGAGATAGCCGCGATGGCGTCGTCGGCCACGTTGATGCAGTCGCTCACACTCAGCGAGGTGATGCGCGCGCTCAGGCTGGACCACAGCCCAGCTTCGGTGAAGTCGTTGCAGCCTGACAGCTCGAGGCGCACGACACCCTGCATCTGCTCCAGCATCACCTGAGGGCGGGCAGGCGCGGGGTCAGGAGGCCCCGACCTCCCCCTCGCCAGGGTGCAACCCTACCACGTTTTCCCCAGACACGCCCCTTCCCCCAGGGCGTGGTGAGGATGGTAGGAGACAGAGCAGAAGGAGCCCACCCAGGGGCAGGAAGCTGTGTTTTTAAGCGTGTATATGGTGTAAACATGCATCAAGCTGTATTCTGACAAGTGCACTTTACAGTGTGTTCGTTACACTTGAACAACATCTAAAAGAGGAGGCAGGGCACGAGTCCAGGGCCTGGCCAGAGCAGGTGCTCAGAGCCATAGGTGTTAATGATGTGATGTTAAGAGTCCAGGTCCCGGGGAAGGGGCTGCCTCCACAGCTGCTCCTCTGACCTTTGCCCGTTTCCCCCACCTCCTCCAGCATCCTCCCTACCCAATGTGAGCTTCTTGGGCATGCATGGCCTCGCATTTAATTGACTGCTTTGCTGTTGCTGTCTTGAAATTCTTAGTCATCTTTGAACAAGGAACCCGAATTTTCATTTTGGTCCCCCAAATTATGTAGCCAGTCCTGCTCCCCCCACCCCAGAGCTACACTCCTCCTCAGGACACCGACCCCACCCTCGGCTGCTTTGCTGCTTGTGTGCCCAAGCTTCTTCCTACTCCCCCCACATGTGCTGAGTGGCTGCTGCCTGGCCCTGCCCCCCATCCCTGCCCTTCTGGGCCAGTGGTGGTGCGCACCTCCAGGCCGGCATCAGTGATGGTGGAGCGCTTGAGGCTCATGGCCTTGACACCCTTCTTGGAGAGGGCATAGTTGTCGATGAACTCACAGATGTCCAGGTCGGAGACACCGACCAGGCAGAAACCCTCAAAGCCACGTGCTGCGAAGCCCTGCAGGTTCACGAACTCCTTCTCACCTCCAGGCAGAACTGTGTAGAGCTCCTTGGCATGCAGCACAGGCGTGAGGCCCGCCCAGAACTTGGGCTGGTAGAGCACACGCCTCCAGGCCTTGCACACCTGGGCCAGCACGCACCTCTCGCAAGCTGAGAAGTACCAGAAGAGGCCATTGAGGATCTTCTCGTCTGTGGCCAGTGGCGGCCGCTCTACTGGGGGCCCGGGCACTGGGGCTAAGGCTGGTCCACCAAGGGGGAGCCCTGCCTGGGGGCACAGGCCCCCGGCCAGAGCAGCCCGGGGCGGTGGGGCAGCCAGGCTGGGTGGTGGGAGGGTGGGCGGGGGTGGCTGGCAGGGGCGGTTCTTGGCAGCCGGCGTGCCCTTGGTGATGCTGGCTGTGCCCAGGCCGTTCGGCTGGCCTGGCAGCTTCACCAGGCCATTGCGAGGCAAGCATGGAGGCTTGGGGTCGCCGTCGACGCCCGGGCTCGACATCTTCCTCGCTCGGTCTGCAGACAGTGTCCAGGAGAGAGGGTAGTGAGTCTGCTGCCAGGGCAGAACTGAACTCCTTTCCATCCATGGGTGTCCCCTCCCATGCCATTCCCAGAACCACCCAACAGAAAGGATCTGAGTGTAAGTCCCTCCCTCCCTGACTGAGCAGTTACAGGAAGGCAGGGCTGGTCATGACCACGACACTCCTTGAGCACCTACTGTATGCACTGAGCTCAACCTCCACCCACTCACAGAGCTTTTCGATACCTAGGCACTATGGCTCCCATTTTACAGATGACAGAACAGAGATGGAGGGACATTCGCCCATGACTGCTCCCTTTACCTTTGCTGCTCACCATCAATGTCTGCCAGGCCTGCCTCTGCTGGACAGGGGCTGGGGAACTGAGGGTTTGGGGCATTCTCTGGCCACTCCTCTATGGGGTGCCAGCGTAGCTGTCTGGAGTGGTTTGAGTAAGCCATCTGAGACTCACATACCAGCCTCTGAGAATCTCAGTGGCTACAGGAGGTTCTGTGGCTCAGAATCTACCGAGAGAAAGGGCAGGTGTCTTCCCAGGGTGCTTACTGTGATGCCAGCACAGTGAGCCCTGCACACATACTGTTTCTTTAATCCTCCACTCAACCCACTGAGGACGATGATGTGATGACTGTACCCACTGTACAGATGAGGAAATCATGGCTGAGGCAGCATGAGTTGCTTGCCTGAGGTCATAGTAAGTGGTGGAGCCAAGACATGGACACTGAGCTGGCTGTGGAAGGCTATGTGTAGGGAGCTTCCCACAGGGTGGGGGCTGAGACCAACCCCCAGCTCCCCTCCTCAGGCCTCCAAGGCTGTGAATGGGTGGCAGAGGGCACTGGGCACAGACGACCCTGGAGAGAAGGGGCAGCAGGACCCCCACAGCGCTACCATCTGTCCCACATTCCAGATCTCCTGCCCATCCCCACCTCAGACATTCAGCGAGGAGGTAGCATACCCAGTGGCTCACCCCACTCTGGCTATGTGGCTTTGGGGAGCCACTTCCTTCCCCAAACCTCACTTTCCTCACTTCAAAGCCTGGGAAGTGACGATACTGCCCCACGGGACAGCATGTGACAAGGACTACGTGCAGTGCATGGCTCATAGTGAGCTTGCTGGCCAAAGGGTGAGCGGACAGGAGCCCCCAGGAGGGAGGGGAGCCAGTGGTCCTGCCCTGCTCTTCCCAGTACCACACCCTCCACTGGCGTCCAAGCCCTGGACAGGACAACACTTGCCAGTATTCCACACCTGGGGAGGGGGTGCATCCTGGGCTGGGTTCAAGGGTCTTACTGTAACATGTGGCCCTCATGGCTGCCAACCAGCTTTGGGTCCAAAGGCCTTCCTGCCCTGGTAGCCATGAACTTTCAGGCTGGCAGTCCACCCCAGGGCCTCCCTCCCCCGAGGAGGCTCCCACACCTTGGCTGCCCCTTCACTACAGCTCATGACCGGGTAGTAGCAGCCTCACACTGGCTGATACACGACATCCCTGACAACATTTGCTGAATGCCCACTGGGATAATTGTGTATTTCAACCTTACAGCAGCCTGGGTGGGGGGCACAGGGGAAAGCACTACTGTTACCACCGTTTTCAGATTAGGAACCGGAGGTTCCCAGGAGGTACAGTTGGCCCACAGTGGCAGGAGTGGCCTGACATGAGGGCTGCCAGTACATAGGAGGGGACCATCCTGGGACAGCAGTGCCTCATGGGGGACAGGATGAAGCCCACAATTGCCCCTGCCCCACTACTGGGGCCAGTGGAGAGGCTATCCTGGCAACTCCCTCCTGCGGTTTGTGCTGGGTACAGAGGGGTAGCCCCAGCCTGAATACCTTCTGTGTCCCCAGAGCAGGGCACACCGGCTTTCTGCAGAGCAGGCGCGGCCGGCCTGACGCCCGGAGGCAGCACCATGGACAGCGCCCCTCCAGCCGCCTCGCGCGGGCTAGGAGGCCAGGCCAGTCCCGGCCCGCTCCACCACGGACAGCGGCGGGGTGGGGTAGGGAGGGGTACGGCCCGGCAAACCCAGTTCAGCTGGAGCTGGGAGGGGCCCTGGAGGCTTGGGGTGTGGGGCGGGGGGAGGAGACGCCCGCTCGGCTAAGATCCGGAGGAGGAGGCGGCGGAGGCGGCACCAGGGGAGAAATAACTCAAGAGCAGTGCCGATTTAGGTTGAAAATTCTCCCAGCCATGGGTGTGCACGTGGAGCGCCTGAGTTGGGGGGATCACGTGTATGCCCCGGGCATCTGCGGGGCTCCCTTCCCGTCCCCCACAGGAGCTCACATTTGCATACACCCACAGTCCCATCCCCACCCTCCAGACCTCAGGATGGAACTGGCCCATGGAAAAGAGTCCACAGGAGGGAGGGGCCATGCCAAAGATGGCCCGCAGCAGCCTGTGGGGCGTGTCCAAGGCCTGACTGCCCCTCATCCCACACCCCATCCCCGGCCAGAAGGCACTGGTCAGCCTGTTGGTCAGCACCCCCCCCCCCATATATGCCCTGGGTTGGAGCTGCCTTCCCACAGAGGCGGCCCTGCTGCTCCCCAGCCTTGTCCACGGTCTTCCTGTGCTCCAGCTGCTCCTCATCCTTAAGCCTCTCACCCAGCCTGAGCCCTGGCTCTTTAGCTCAAAACTAGAAACAGCCACACATTAGCCCAGGGGTCAGGGCTTTGGGAGAATGCTCACTGTTCACTTTGGAAATGGGTCTGCCTGCCAGTTAGGCAAGAGGTCCCTGGGGGGCTGGGATGAGGGCCCCTCTGCCTGGCCCTGACCCTGGCCCCACCCCCCCAGCCAGACGGGTTGCAGAGCCTCCCACCTTCTTGGTACCTGCCCCCGCTGCCCCCAGTGGGGCTAGGAGGACCTGCTTGGATTTTCCTGCCAGGATGGGGCAGGGGCAGCTGCCAGTCCGCTGGGGACTACTTCCCCTTTAGGGATAAGCACGAGAAGCTAACGCCAGGAAAAGAGGCTTTTAAAATAAGATGGTCAGGCTTGCACTATTCTTAGCCTCAGCCCCTGGTGTGTTGTGTCTCTGTGTGGAGTGGAGTTCTGGGGGAGGCCTCCTCCTGGGATAGGCTGCAGGGGCTCGAGGGTCCTGGGTTCACCCCAGAAGGAGGGAGGTGATGGTCACTACTTTAGTTGTCCTCATCAGCCTGAGCCAGAGCTGGATCAGGGTGCCACTTGGGAGAGCTAACCATGCCTCTGTGTTTCCCCAGCAGACTCATGTGAAGCATGGGGGGGTCCCAGGGGCTCGCGGGAGGACTCCAGACCTTGGTGGCTTCCAGGCTAAGGGTCTGCAGATTGCCATGCTGGGGCTTCATAAGGAGCTGCCTCTCCTGCAAGTCAGGTCACTGGGCCCCGAGACTCAGCAAGTCCACCTCACAGCCTCACTTCTAGCCCCTTTTCGTCCTGACCCTACAGGTCAGCCAGACCCTCTGTCCTGCATTCCTCCTCCCCTCCCCTCTCTGCCTGGGCACATGCTGGTCCCCCTGCTTGCTCAGTAGGCCTCCCTGCTCCGTAACCCTGCCAGCTCCTTCTCTTCCATCCTTCAGTGTGAGCACTGCCCCTGCCCCTCCCTGGGGGACCCCCAGCACCGGGGAAGCATAACCAGAGTCTCCGCCATCACGTGCATTATCATCACCGTCTACCTGTCTGCCTCTCCTTGGCTGGGGACTCCTTGAGGACAGACAGCGTGACTACTGAGTGGCCTCTGAGTGCTTGCTGAATGAAAAGAATGGCAGTCCATTTATCAGGGTCATGCAGAAAGGGGTGCAGCTGACAGAGGCCCAGGAGGTGGGACGGAAGGCAGTCAGTGGAGAAGCTGTAGCTCAGCTTGTCAGTCCTGGTGACAGAGGCCAGTGTCCATAGGGGAGGGAGGGGTTGGTGCCAGAGTCCCTGAGAAGGCTCCCAAGACCCTGGGGCTTGGGGTGGGCCTTGCCGTTATTCTGACCTTTGGGAAGAGGACGGCTCATGTTTCCTTTTTGACTGAGTTCCCCCCCCACCCCGAGAGCTGCAGAGTTAAGGAAGCTGGATGCCTGTTCCCCATAATCTGGCCAGACCTGGGGGGCAGGGGACAGGAAGCACCAGAAGGGAGGGAAGACTGGTCCTGCTCTGCTCTTCCCAGCACCACGTGCCCCCCCTTCCACCCACTGCTGGTCTGAGCCCATCAAACACTGCCTGACCACAAGTGGGGAGAGAGAGGCTCGGAGAGTGAATTTTCAGAAGTTGTACAAAGCTGGGATTTGACCCCAAGACTCAGGCCAGGCATGGTGGTCCAGAGGGCAGTCCCGGGCCCCCACCAGCCTGCTGCTGCCTCCTTTCTCTGCTCTGTTCTGCTTCAGTCCCTGTGCCCTTCCAGCCTGGGTCCCTCCGCTGGGGTCTCTCCCAGCGTGCCCCTGTCATGCCCCTGTGCTCCTTCCAGAGGCTGCAAGCTGATGTCAACCACTGGCACACTCTTCTTTTAGATTGCTCATGCCCAGGAAACCCCCCACTCCTCATGGCCCTAAGCTCAGAGGTCTCTTCCTCCATCCCTGATACCCCCACGTAATGCAGTGTGCCCTGGATGCTGGGGGGCCCGGCCCCAGTAGAACCTCCACTGACCAGTTCTCCCTGCTAGCTGAAGACCATGGAGCTGGGCAAGGGCATTGGTAGCCAGAAAAACTCACATCAGGTCGATCTGCAGTGCTGGCCCCAGGGGCTGGGGTGACAACTAGGATAGTTTGGGATTGGGGACACAGCGCAGGCTGACAAATTCCATGACAAGCCCTGTGACTCAGGCACATTCACATCCCTGCCACTTTGCACACGTCCTAGCAGCAGCGCTCCCCTCCCGCCCCCAGCTCGGAGATGCTTCTGGGGTGCGGGCTGCCCCACCCGTGCACTGGGGGCTCTGGGAAGGGAGCACGTGGGCCTCAGGAGAGACCTGAGTCGGTGCTCAGCAGACCAAGTCCTGAGGCCAAACTCAGGGCAGCTCAGCCATGTGGGGCCGGGTGCCTCGGGGGTGGGTGTTGGGCTTCAGTCCTCATCTTGGCCTCTCTGCTCTGAAGGACCTGAGCCCCACAGGGCCTAGGCCTGGGGCATCTAGTGCCTCAAACACTGCCAAGGGAAGGAATGTGGCCTGAGCCCACCCTCTGCAGCTGGTCTGGCTAAGGCCCCTCCCGGGCCACTGGTAAGGAAGGTTCTGGGCCACCCACTTACCCCATAGTGCTTCCTTTGCTGCCACCGTCGCTCTTCCCCTGAGCCAGCCCTCTGAGACGCAGCAGCAAGCTCCCACGTGTGACAAGATGGGGGCTGTGGAGAGCTGACAGCGCCAGCCAAGGAACCCCTTCCCCGACCTCCAGGTGAGGTGTCTCCCTGGCTGAGAAGGCCTGCCTGAGGCCCAGCTGTCTTGAGTGTCCCAGGTGCCCTGACCTCGGGGCCACTTGTTTCCTTTTGAGCAGTGGGAAACAGGACTCATGCAAGTGCCCTGGAAGCGGGTGTGAGCTGCAGGGTGGCATCTGTCCCATGAACCTCCCCAGCGTTAGAGGTGCCCATAGGCCTCCCAAGGCGAGGGGTGGTAGAGGTGGGGGAGCCAGGCCAGGCTGTGGACGCGGCAGGCACTGGGCCAGATGAATCCTGGGGTCCCTGAGGGCTGAACAGCCCTCCCTGCTCTGCCAGTGTTTATGACTGGGGCTTGAATTTCCCTCCTCCCCAGATAACACTCGGTCCAGCCCTATGGCCACCTCCTGCCAAGCCAGTGGGTCTCCATCAGGCCTCTGCCCTGGCCTGTGGGACCCCAAACCTCTCAAGGTCCTGAGCTAGCTCAGGCCTTCTGCTCCAAGGCTGCTGTCCAGTATCTCTCAAAGGAGCCTGCTGGAAGAAAGGGCCCCATGCCCCACGTGGCCCCGGGGAGGCCTGAGCTGACCCTGGTCAGTGGGCCCTCGGAGGCGGCAGGTGAAGCAGCATGGGGCGTCTGCCCTCTCCGTGGAGGGAAGGCTTCCTGTGCAGAGGCTGGGAGGGGCTGGAGGAGTGGCCACTGGGCTCCAACAACCTGGCCTTCTTTCCTTCTGGGGTCATGGGTGGGGACTCTCCCCACCCACTCAAACTCCCAGAAGGACAAGACCCTCCCCCAGCAGTCTCAGGGTGCCCAGTTCTCCTTCTGGGGCCCTTCAGCCTTGGACATCGCCCAACCCCTCCTCCAGAGCCAGGCACGTGGCCAGCCCCCTCCCTTCGCCTCGTCTTCCCACTGTGGCAGCTCCAAACAGGGCCAGGTTCAGGTGTCCAGAGGCAGATCAGCCACCGGGCCACACGTTCACAAGCTCCTCCTGGAGTGTAATTGTATATAACACCTGTCTCACAGGGGCAGGGGCTAATGGTGCTGGGGTGGGGAGCCCAGAGTGCAGTGGGGTCCAGGACCTCACCCAGCCAACCCAACTGGGGTCCTGCAATTCGGCTTCCACAGGGGCACAGCACCGTGGCACCGACCCCCAGCCTTGGTCCAGTTGCCATGGGGATCGAGCCTCGACCAGGCCAGCCACTGGGGTGAAGGGCTGCGGGAAGGCCTGGCAGGGCTGGAGGCCCAGCTGCAGCAGCCAGGGAAGGGGCTGCGGTTACGTAAGCCCTCCGGGGGTGGCGGCGACGCTGTCCCAAGCCCCCTCCCCGCGTCGTCCTCATTGTGGCCTCCGCGGTGTTGTGGCCTGGCCCCCTACCCGCCCTGTAAGCCTGGCCCGGCACACACACCTTACCTGGGCCCGGGCTCCTGGCTCATGCCACGCTGTCCACCGGGCGTCCTCCCGTCATGGGGAGCCCGGCATGGGCACCGGCGAAGCGGGGAGGCGGCCGAGGTGCTGGTCTGGCAGGCAGGGCCCGGCCGCGCCCCGCGCCCGGCCTGGCCGGGCCCCCTCTGCCGCGCCTCGAAGAAGAGCTCCCGGGTGGGAGAGGATCGGCCGCCCCGAGCCTCCCACCAGGGAGGCTGAGGCTGTGCCCAGATAAATAAGGCCGCTTTGCAGGGAGCCGGGCGGGCGCCTCCTCCCTCCCCTCGCCCTCCTCCTCCCCGCCCTCCTCCTCTGCCCTCCTCCCCGCGCTCCTCCCCGGCCGCCGGCGGCGCCGCGCCCGCCCCCCGCCCGGCCTTACGCGCCGCTCCCTCGCGCGCCCCCGTTGCCGGTAGCCAATCCGGGTTGGCGAGCCCGGGCGGGGGCGCTGAGGATGCTGAGCCCCGCCGCGCCCTACCGCGCGCAGAGCGCGCTCCCGCGGCGGCGTGCACGGGCACGCGCCAGCCCGGACCTCACCCCCGCTTCCCCTCGCCGCGGGCGCCCGCACAATAACAAACCCTGGCGCACGGCGGGTCGGGGAGGGGAGAGGAGGGCAGGGGAGGGCGGGAGAGGGAGGAAGGCGAAGGAAGGGCCGGGCGCGCAAAGGGAGAGCCGGGTGGAGCGAGCCCTGCCTTTTGCGGAGCTGTGGGGACCCCGAATCCTGCGGGGCGGAGAGGACTCGAGCTTTTGGGCGCCGGCCGTCCGACCCTCCCCCTCCTGGCCCCTCTTGCGGAGCCGGTGGCCAGGCCCCCTGAGCGGCCCTCGTATCTCCCGCGCACCTGCGGGGTGCCAGGCCCAGGAACCTCCCTCAGTGAGGAGCGCAGTTGCACACCCGCAGAGCCGAGAAACAAGAGACCAGTAGATCATTTCAGAGAGTGACGAGTGCGGTGAACGTTCAAGAGGGTCACGTGATGGTGACCGCGCGAGGTTGGTGGTGGGAGTGGGGCTCCTGAAAACAAGACGCTTAAACTGAGTGCCCCAAGGGTGAGAGGGCAGACGAAGTTGTTCAGGAAGGGATGTGCAAAGGTCCTGAGGCCTAAGGAGCCAGGCAAGTTCCCTCTGGAATGGGTTGCAGGCCTCGGTGGTGGCAGCTCTATAGGGCAGGCTGGGTGGGGGGCAGTGGGGTCTGGCGGGAGGGTGTGGAGGGCTCTGTCTGGGCCACTGGGGATGCCAGGCCTCCCAGCAGGCTCAGGGCAGAGGACAGCGGCTAATATCGCCCATCCTGGGACCTCCTGGGAGTGGAGAAGGCAGAAGGACCAGGTGCAGGGAGAGCAAAGCTGGGTTTTCACACCAGGGAAAGAGCCTCAGGGCAGAGAGGCAGCACCCCCGCCCCCCAGAGCCTTAACAGAAAATGAAACCAGCTGTTGTTTGCAACATTTTGACAGGAAGCGGGACCCAGTGGGGCTGGTGTGAGGTGAGGGCAGTGGAGGGGGAGCAGCCTGGCCTGTCCCTGGCTGGTTTGGGGGGTGCCACTCTGGCTGTGTGTGGGACGCCGGTGGGGGTGAAGGCAGCTCTTCTGTCTGGCAGGGACTTAAGAGTCACCATCCTGCTGACACTGATCAAAGGGGGAGGCTTGGTGGGACAGGCAGGGGGTGCGTGAAGACTTCGGGGTGACCGGGAGAGTGTTGTCTGACCCATCGGGTAACGTCCAGTGTGTGCTCAGCCTCCACCCCACGAGAGCATGCGTGGGTCGGCATGGACCCCGATGTGGACAGCGTCCTGACTGGTAGGCAGGACTTCACTTTGCACTTTGAGGGGCTCTTGCCCCTCAGCAGTGCCAGGGCCCCAGGCAGAGAGCAAGTTATGCCCTCAAAGGGGCCTGAGAGGCCACCTGCCTTGGGAGAATCTGAGCGAAGAGCTCTTGCTCAGAGGGACATGCGTACTCTGTGGGGGCCTCCTGAACACCTGTGCCCTGCTCACCTCTGCCCCCACCTGTTCTCCCAGGTGCAGGGGGGTCACTTTACAGTGCAGATGCGGTCCCCATGCTCCCAGGGCTCCCTCTGCTCTTTGCTGAAGCCTGCAAAGCCCTGAGTCTCTGGCACTGCCAGCCCACAGCCTTGCCCTGTACCTGGCCCCTTGCTCTTGGAGTCTCAGCTACACTGGCCTCCCTCCAGGGCCAGGAGGGCACCATGTCCCTCACCTAGATCATCCCCTCACCTGGAGCACCCCTCATCTGGAGCATCCCCTCACCTGGAGCATCCCCTCACTTGGAGTACCTTCACCCCTCAACTGGAGCACCCCTTGTCTTGATGCCTAGGCATGGAGGAGTCTCCCCAGTCCAGGCAGCAAGGGCTTTCCAGCTCTGGAGCATGAGGGGGTGAGGATCTGAGACCTTGGAAGGCTATGAGAGAGGGAGCCACTGTCACATCAGGGAGTGGGGCTTCTCACCATGGCGGTCACCCTCATGGCTCTGGAGGCCTGGGGCAGTGGCTCTAAAACTCCCTGAAGCTCCTCACAGGAGGTCCTCAGGCCTTTCCTTGGGAGTTCTGGGGTGATATGTGTGCCCTGGAACCACATGCCTGGGCCCAAATCTCCTCTCTGTGGATGGGGCCTCAGACAAGTAGTTCCCTGCCTGGAAAATGAGTCTGGGGTCCAAGGGGTTGCCCTGAAGATCCTAGTGCAGCACAGGTGGTGAGAGCCTCGTGCTCCCTAGTGATTAGGCCGGCTCTGAAGCTTCCTGCTCTGAAGCTGCGGGGCCACATGGACACTGGGCCCCTCACTGCCTCTGCTCCCCACCCAGAGGCAGGAGCCCCGAGAGTGCCTGGGGAGGGAACCATGTGGGGTGGGAAGGCCACAAGTGTGTTTGCCAGTCCTCACCACCGAAGCCAGATGGGCGCCCACAGAAGTGAGAACCTCGCAGCGTGGGGTGGCCCTGGCAGCTGTGGGTGGCGGGCGGTGGGCAGCAGGCCTCTCTGCTGCTTCTAGCTTCTGCTTCCTGCTTTCCCTCCTCCTGGGACGCAGGCCCGACTCACCAGGGGCAGGGGGGTGGAGCAGCCGGGGCTGAGGATGACTCAGGGCCCAGCTGTCACCATGGCAACCCTGTTGCCTAGCAATGGCGGTCTCCCAGTAACGTCTCCTAGCAATGGGATATTTTCCCGGGCCCTGGCTGGAGCCTGGCAGTTATTTTTAGCTCAGCTGCAAATCAGTCTGCAGCTGCGTTTTTGGCTCCTAGAGAAGATGCAAGGTGTATGTGGGGCGGGGAGGGGGGTGGATTTCTCATCAAGGGAGGAAACTTGTCATGTGTCCCAAGGTACAGGCTCATAGGTGGGCAAGGCCAGATTCCACCTGGGAGTGGAGGTGGGGGTGTGTGCAGGTGAAGCGGAACCAGCTCAGGCTGCCGGGAAGAGTTGGCAGATATGACTGTCTCCCTGATGGGGTCTCTGGGAGGGCTGGTCACTCCAGCACCCTAGGGCTCCCTAGGTCAGGCTGGTCAGGAGCATTCCAGGCCAGTGTTCATGGTGGGCACCACTGGAGCGTGTCACTTGATGGCAGCTTCCTGGCACCCTTGGCTCTCAGTTGTGGGAACTGTCCCCGTTGTCCTTTGCTCCCATGCTCCCAGCCCCCGCAAGGGGTGCAGCGCCCTGCCCTGGGCCAACTAGAGCACACATTCAAGAGGTCCTGGCTGCAGGGGCCTGGGCGGCCACAGACTCAGCTCGGGGCAAGGCTGAGCTGGCCTCTGCTTAGCCCCCATCTCTCCCTCTCCCCCACTTCTGCTGAAATGGGAGCCCAAGTGGGAAGTCTTGGACAATTGGGAGAACTTGACCCTTTTGGGCTTTCTCACCATTTCCTCAAGAGCTAGGCTCACTGTCCCCTCGAAGCCAAGTTCCACCTCCCACTGGCCAGCTTCCTGTCCCTGGTTGGCCCTAAGCTCCATCCAGACCTGGGGCACTCTTCCCATCCCTCCACCCCCATTGCCTCTGTCTGGCCTTTGTGTTGCTCCCACCGGCCCGGGACCAGCCCAGCGCCCCCCTCGGTCACATGTGCTCCTCATCTGTGCCCCTTACCCTGTGGGGTTGCCTCCCCTGCTGGAGGGCAGGGCTCACTTGGACTGCTCCTTGTCCCAGCATCTGCTCCAGTCCTCTGCCAGGACTTGGGTTTTGAGTGGAAATGCAGAGCGGCCCATTTTGGAGGGTCAGGGCACTGAAGGGTCTGGAGCTGGGGGCACTCCAAAGGCTGAAGGAGCCTCCAAACTGAGCACAGATGTTGAGGGAGTTACCTGAGATTTGGGGTATCATTCATCGATCCATGCACTCACTCTCCAGGTTATTTACTGTGCATGTCTGCTCCGGCACCAGCAGCAAGCAAGGCCAGGCGTGGCCTTCTGGGCACCCTGTCTTGTGGGTGGCAGACCTCCGATGGCTTATGCCACTGGGTGCTTCAGGGAAGCACCCACAGGGCGTGGGGCCAGGAGCTGTGAGGAGAGGCAGCCTTCTGTGGTCTTCTGTGGGTGACAGCATCACCATTGGGCCCCTTGAAGAATCAGCTGCGGCAGAAGGCAGGGGAAGCCTGGTGTTGAGGGGGCCACAGCTCAGTCCTTTCCAGACTAGGTCACCCTTTAGGAACCCCTTCCAGGCACCCACGGACACTAGCCCATTTTCCGGGGGAGGAGGAGGGTGGGGAGCCAGGGGCCCCAGACTGGTGGGAGGTGGGGCTGAGGCTGACTCCTCACACTGCCACCAGAGGGCGCCTGGAGCCCACTGTCCGCCTCCCAGGCCTGTGCAAGAGCAGTCAGGGCCCCAGTGACCCGCCAGAAGTGGACCCACTGTCTCAGCAAGGGCAGCTGACGGGGGTGCCCGCTCCCTTCCTTCTAGTGGGGCCTCTTTTGCCTTCTATGTGCCCAGCGCCAGGCCCTGTGTACCCCTTTTTAAATTTGTAATTGGGTAAAATACACATAAAACTTACCATCTTAACCATGTCTAAGTGTGCAGGAGTGTCAAGTACAGTCACACTGTTGTGCAGCCGTCACCACCATCCCCAGGACGTTTTCAGCCTCCCAGACTGAAGACTCTGTCCCCATTAAACACCAACTCCCCATCCCCCTGCCCCTGGCAACCTTCATTCTAATTTTTCTCTATGAATTTGGCTATTTTAGGTACTTCAAATGAATAGACTTATATTTGTCCTTTTGTGATTGGCTTATTTCACTGAACATAATGTCTTCTAGGTTCATCCATGTTGTAGCATGTGGCAGAATTTCCTTCCTTTTTAACCAGAATAATATTCCACGGTATGGATAGACCCCATTTTGTCTACCCATCATCTGTCAATGGATACTTGGCTTGTGTCCACCTTTGGGCTATCGTGATTGATGGCTGGTTCCCACCGCACCTTGCCCAGGGCAAGGGGCCAGCTGAGCCCTGAGGATGCCTTGCCCCTCTTTGGCCCTGAAGGGCCCTGGAGCCAGGGGAGGGGGCAGTGGTACGCTCAGTCTGGCAGCGGCTCCAATGCCTCCCTTCCCCTTGGCGCCATCTGCCTTCATCTGTCAGCCTGCACTTCTGGCCCAGGGCAGCAGGAGGGCTGGGGTGGGGGGGACAGTGGGGTAAAGACTTCACATCCGGGCTTCCCTGGTGGCGCAGTGGTTAAGAATCCGCCTGCCAATGCAGGGGACACGGGTTTAAGCCCTGGTTAGGGAAGATCCCACGTGCCACGGAGCAACTAAGCCTGTGCGCCACAACTACTGAGCCTGCACTCTAGAGCCCGCGAGCCACAACTACTGAGCTCGTGTGCCACAACTGAAACCCACGTGCCTAGAGCCTGTGTTCTGCAACAAGAGAAGCCCGCCACCACAATGAAAAGTAGCTCCCGCTCGCTGCAACTAGAGAAAACCCGCGCACAGCAACAAAGACCCAAATACAGGCAAAAAAAAAAAACACAAAAAAACCCCTTCACACCCACAGGCGGCAGAGTCTATGTCAGCTAAAGCTTTCAGTGATCTCAAGGGTTCCAGTGTGAGGTTGGAGTCCTGGGTTTGTGCCTAAGGCCTCTGTAATCTGACCCCACGGTTTCACCAGGCTCTTGGGTCCCATCCACCGGGTCCACACCTCAGGGCCTTGGCCAAGGCTGTCTGCTCCTCCCCATTGTCTGGCATTCTCTCCAGTCCCCATCTGACAACCTACTGCCCACCTCCTCCCTAGCCTACACATTGGCATTGGGGGCGGGGTTTCCTCTATGAGAGTGGGCCCCGTTTCAGTTTGTCCCGACCTACTAGGGGCTTGATTCTGGGGCTCAGGGCTGTCCTTGCTCCTGCTTTTCCACGGTGCCTGCAGCCCCAGTGCCTGGACTCTCATCGCTGGGTTACCGCGAGGCCTGTGGGAAGTCACCAGGGCCAGGTTAGGGAGAGATGGGGGATGGAAGCCTAGGTACCAGTCTTGGAGAGAGCCACCCAGATGAACTCCCCTCCCCCAGAGGTTCCAGTGGGCACCACCCCCACCCTGGCCAAGGGCTTGGAGGACAGTGGCCCGACCAGGACTGCAAGCAAGGCGAGGCTGGAGGCGGGGGTTGGCGGGGGAAGTAGGGGGGTACCTCGAGGAGGTGACACTGAACACGTCCGGCCGTGGAGCCCCCTCCCCAGCGCCTCCTGGGCCACGGGCTGGTCCTCCCACCCCCGAGAGCGCCGCTGCAATTGGTGGAAAGTTCGGGCACCGCGGCGCGATTGGCCGCTCGGCCCGCCCACTGCCTCCCGGCAGCTTCCAGGCTCCCGGCCGGGTGGGCGGCCGGCAGGCGCGGGCGGTGGGGGCTGCGCGGGGCCGGGGCCAACGCCCCGGCTGCTCCCGCCGCGCCCCCGCGCGTCCCCGCGCGCCATGCGGACCCTGGCGCTGCTCTGCGCTCTTTGCTTCGGCCTCTTGGCCACGGCCGCCCGCGCCGGCTACTCGGAGGACCGCTGCAGCTGGAGGGGCAGGTACGAGCCCCACTGGACCCCCGCGCGGGTCAACCCCCTGGGACTCTGCGCACCCCTTAGGAGGGGGCTGGAAGATGTGTCGCCAGCCCTTTGGGATGGGGGCGCTCCGTCCCGGCACCGAATCCTTGCCCTCCCCGCCCCCCGCCGAGTCCCAGAACGCTGGGCCTCAGTTTCCTCTCCACAAAGTGGACGCAGCTGTTGATGGCTGCGGGGAGAGGGTGCAGCGGAAGCGGGCTGGCCGGGTGTGGACGCCGGCCGCCCGCCTCAGCACCGACCCTCCGGTCCGCAGCGGCCTGACCCAGGAGCCCGGCAGCGTGGGACAGCTCGCCCTGGCCTGTGCGGAGGGCGGGATCGAGTGGCTGTACCCGGCCGGGGCGCTGCGCCTCACCCTGGGCGGCTCCGACCCCGGCGTGCGGCCCGGCATCGCCTGCCTGCGGCCGGCGCGGCCCTTCGCAGGCGCCCAAGTCTTCGCGGAGCGGGCGGGCGGCGTGCTGGAGCTGCTGCTGGCCGAGGGCCCAGGCCCGGCCGGGGGCCGATGCGTGCGCTGGGGTCCCCGCGAGCGCCGGGCCCTCTTCCTGCAGGCCACCCCGCATCCCGACATCAGCCGTCGCGTGGCCTCCTTCCGTTTCGAACTGCGGGAGGACGGGCGTCCAGAGCTGCCTCCGCAGGCCCACGGCCTCAGTGCGGATGGTGAGTGCAGGCCTGGGTGGGGACAGGTGGGAGTCGGGAAGTCGCTTCCTGGCCTCGCTGGGTGGGAACCTGCCTGTCCTCCCCACTGCATAGAGGGAGAAACCGAGGCAGCCTGTCAAAGGCACACAGCTAGTGAGTAGCTGCGCCAGGACAGGTGGGGGGGAGGGGCAATCCCTCACCTTGCGGGTTAGGGAAATTGCTGACAGAGGGCAGAATCCCGGAAGGGGAGGCCGGGCAGGGCAACCCGGGCCCCTGGTCCCTGAAGGGTTGGGGGAGGGGATGACGGCCAAAGCTGTTCAGGGCTCCCTGGCCCAGCGGTGACCTCCCTCCCCTCCCCCAGCCCAATACAACAGAAGTCCACTGTGAGCCCGGTCACCATGGAGATGCAGCCCCGCCTCCCGGCAGGGCACCAGGCCCAGCTTTTTGCTCTCCTGGAACTTGGAGCCTAACCTCACAGGGGATGGGGGGTCTCTGCTCTGTCTTCTGACCCTCGAATTCACCATAACCTCCTGCCACGTGGGCTGGGCCGGTGACTTTGGGCCCCAGGAAGCAGCTCTGGGAGACCAAGGGTGCTGGTGCTGCCTGTGAGATGGGTGTTCAAGAGCATGTGCCTCGTGCACCCAGACCCTTGAGCTCCAGCTCGGTGGGTCTTTGTGCCTGCATGTTGGGCACAGCCCCCAGGCCCATGTCTGTGCACGTGTGTGATGCATGCACGAGCCTGCAGTGTCACCCCAAGTACAGGGTGTCTTCAGGGTGTGTACACATGGTCCCTGAGACCCCCAGTTGCCATCAGGCCCTTAGGGGGGTCTGGTAGCTTGCCCTCTCTATCCTGTGTCCAGCTGGGGAAGGGCTCGGGTAGTCCTGGAGAGGTCAGGGCTGCCACTCATGACCTCCCCTGCATGCCAGGTGCCTGCAGACCCTGCAGTGATGCCGAGCTCCTCTTGGCCGTGTGCACCAGTGACTTTGGTGAGTGTCCCTGCTGTGGGGCGAGCCAGGGGCCTGCCCTCCCCTGAATGCCACTGTCCAACATGTGTCCCCACAGTGGTCCATGGAACCATCCACGGGGTCGCCCATGACACAGAGCTGCAGGAGTCTGTCATCACCGTGGCCGCCGCCCGTGTCCTCCGCCAGACATTGCCGCTGTTCCGGGTGGGGGGCCCTGGGGGCCAGGCGCAGGCCTCCATTCGCACCCCACTGCACTGTGGCGTCCACCCTGGCCCTGGCACCTTCCTCTTCATGGGCTGGAGCCGCTTCGGTGAGGCCTGGCTGGGCTGTGCACCCCGCTTCCAGGAATTCAGCCGTGCCTACACGGCTGCCCATGCTGACCACCTCCACCCCTGTGAGGTGGTGCTGGACTGAGGGGCCTGGGAGCAGGGTGCTGGGGAGGGGCGGGTAGGAGGGTGGGGGGGTGACCTCCAGATGGCATCACAGTACCAACTGCTTCCGAGGTAACAGCAATAACCAATAAGAACGCAGCTTGCATTAGCCAATGTGCATCCGGTGCTCGTGCCTGAGCCCAGCCCTGGGCCTGCCTCACTTCATTTTATTCTCCCACAGCCCCGGGCACTGCCCAGTTACCGCTTCACAGAGCCAGAGACTGAGGCTCTGCGGCAGTGGTGCCATGTCTAAGGCCACCCAGCCCACGCCCTGGAGAGGGGCTGCTGCTGGGTGGGGGCATGCAGGGACCCCCACTCACGTCACCCTCAGCTCTGCTGCCCCCAATGCCAGGTGATTCCACTTCTCAGAGTGGGAGTGGAAAAGGGGCCATAACACCCAAGGTCTGAGGTGGTTGGAGGCCTTTGTAGGGGGAGGCAGGCGACACCACTCCCAACCTGAGGGAAGGGGCTGCAATCTGGCGGGCCACCGACTTCCCCGCGTGGTTCGCTGCAAGCCCAGCAGAGTCATCCTGGCCCCACTCTGCCCCTGGGGAAGAATGGGCCCCTCTGTCCACAGGCCCCTGCAACGTGCCCAGCATCCTGACAGCTGTGGGGTCTCTTCTGCAGGGTCCTGCTTGTTGCCCATTTCTAGTGGGCGGGGGCACACAATGGGGTCTCTAAGGACCGTTTCCCGCCACTGGCCTCATTGTCGCTGCCCCCGCCTTCCTCTCCAGCCTCAGCCACATAAAGGGCCAGCGCGGTCTGGACAAAGCTGACGGCCCTGAGGCTGAAAGGCCCCAGGATGGGGGTGCACGTGGGACTACTGAGCCCAGAGGGAGCTGACTCTGCTGACCCAGACCCATAGCTCCTGGGAAAGAGGGCCACAGCTCAGATCTGGTGGGGTGCCTGGGCTGAGCCCCAGAAACAACTTCCCATCTCTGCCTGGCAGCCCTCACTGGAGAAGGGGCCCTGCCATCCTGCAGGCAGGAACTGAGGCTGGGAGAGGAACAAGGATACACAGGGCCACTTCTGCCAGATTCGGCTGATATAGGTACCTCATGTTGCCACGCCCTGTGTGAACACTGCATCACTCCAGTGGCTGCCCTGGAGTTTCCGTGGGGCAGGCTAAGGCTACACTCGTGTCGGGTACGCACTCCGTTCACTTGGACGGGCCATTTGCTGTGGGGACTGGTGAGAATTGTGGGTGGGAGCACAGTCATCCTGGATGGTAGGCTCCCCTGGGCTCCTTCCACCTTCTGCTGTTCCTGAGGCTCCTTGCTGTGCCCTTTCGCGTCCCCAAACTCAAACCGGCACCCATGGATTGTTCAGAGCTCAGGCACCAGACCTCTCCTCTCCACGCACATTCCGACATTCCCTCATTGGAGAACTGGGCCAGCCTTCTGGCTTTAAATACGATCAACGTGCTGATGACCCCACATTTGGATCTCCAGCCTGGACCTCTCTCCTGGACTGCAGACCCTTGTATTCCTGTTTCCCCCTCCCCCCACCAGGGAGTATCTCAGTAAAGACCAGAGGAGGAGGAGGTGAGTGTGCTCTCCTGTCATCCTCCTCTTCATCTTGGGAGGCTTTTGCACTGCCCATGCAGACCCCGACCTGAGGAGTGTTTCACCTCCAGCGCTGAGAAGCACCTCACCCTTGGCTCTTGCCCTAATTCTCTGGCCAGCTCCCCACAGCCTTGTTTGGACAGAGCCCCATGGCCACACGCAGTGTGGTCACTGTGGACTACCTCTGGGACCATCTGTCCAGAAAAATGTAGGGCATCTTCTCTGGGCTGGGCCCTAGGCTGGACACTGGCCTCTGCCCACCTGCCCCAGGAAGCGCCTCCTATGCACACACCCTCCTCCAGAGAAAGTGTTGGCTTTGCAACCAGCAAAAGGAGCAGAAAGGGCAGAAGTGGGTGTGGCTGACAGGGTCAGAGGAGCCCCAGGGTGCTCTGGGAGGAGCCTGGAAGGCTTGGGCCAGGGGCTTCATGCCTGCTCACAGGGGAGTGGCCAAGGGGAAACGGTGTGGGTGAGCATGAGGGCTGGGGCTATGGGAGCAGGTGCCTCTGGGGCACCTCTGGGCATGTGCATTCACACAGGTATGCACTCGAGTGCCCAGTACCCAAAGGTGAGGAGCAGGGTGCAGGTGTGAAGGTGAGGGACTTTTGGGTGTGCACACTGGGGAGTCGGGGTAGGTGCCTTCATTCAGTCGACCCGCTTCTATTGAGTTTCTTCTAGGTACCAGGTGCTGCTCTAGCACCAGGAATAATACAAGGAACAAAAGAGACAAGAATGGGATGCTGTGTAAGCCCAGTGCACATCCTCCTTTTATGGGGAGGGCCAGGTGACAGCCAGGAAGGAGACAGAAGGTTCTGAGATGGGGGTGGGGAGCAGCCCTCCTCCGCTCCAGTGCTCAGGTCTTGGGAGCATGGCACCGGGGTTTCCTGCCACAGGAACACCTGTCTTTCCCAAGTGGAGGCAGCTGGGGCCAAGTGTGCGGCAGTCTGCACTTGGGGATGGGGGCAGTGGTCTCCAGCATGCCTGCATTGTCTGAAGCAGCCTCCGTCCCTCCTGACCGATGCCGTGGATGGATGAGAAGCCAGGCTAGGGCCTGTGTGCAGACAAGTCTCTGCCACTCAAGGACGTTTGGCCTCAGGGTGGGGTAAGGAGGGGGTCCTGGCTCTGTCCCCGCACTTGCCTCTCTCATTCCCAGGCTTCATCAGGTCACTTCCGGGAACTCAATCTTTCTTCGTGTGTGTTACATTTTCTGGAGAAGGAAGGTGGTCTCCCCAGTTCCTGGGGCTCTTCCTCCCATCCACCTGACTGGGCCAGCTGCCAGAGCGCCCAGCACCTCACATCCGGCTCCCCTCCCATGATGCTCAGAGAGAGCCAACATCTGTTTTCTAGGTTCTGCTAAATTTCTCCTTATCAACCCCCTCCGCCCTGCCCCTCAGCCACGCTCAAACTCCCACCGCCCCCGCCGAAGCCTGCGCATCCTGCGTTTCCTGCGCACTCGGGCTGCCTTCAGCCGTGGGAGGGGCCCGGGTGGCCTCCCCGCGACTGCTCCTGGGCTTGGTTGGCTATCGGGGTGTGCGGGGCGGCGTCTCCCCGGTAAGCCCTTCCCCCCGGGCTGACCGCCGCCCCTGGCCTCCAGCCACACCGCACGGACCTCCGCTGCCAGTCAACTGGATCCACGGCACCGCTTCCCTCGGGCGTCTCCCCGCGCTGGGATGTGCAGCCCCAGGGGTCCGCAGCGCCCAAGACAGGCCCGCAGCAACCATCTGCGGCATGGGCCAACGAGGCTGAGCGACGCGGGCTACAGGCAGGATGTTGTGCGGCCAGAACCCGCGAGGGTAGCCCCGGACCCCAGGGCTCCGCGGTCCGGAACCCGCGGGAGGGTCCCTGGACCCGGACGGAGCGGAACGCGAGCGGACCGGCTGCTCAGGCTCTCCCGGCCGCTTCCGGTGTCTCGCCGCGTCCGCCTCTTCCGGTTCGGCGCCGCGGATCTGGTAGGCGCGGAGCAGGGAGTAGGGGCGCCGCGGAGGCCGCGGGCGGTGGGGAGGACGGCCCTCTCCAGGTCCGGGCCGGGGCATGAGGGTCTCGGACCTGAGCCAGGGAGGGGCCTTGAGGTGGGGAAACCCTGAGCCGCTCTCCCGCAGCCATGGAGCAGGACGACCCGGCCGAGGCGTTGACGGAGCTGCGCGAGCGGCAGCTAGGCGCGTTGGAGCTGCTGCAGGTGGCGGCGGGCTCGGGCCTGGTCACCTACGCCGTGTGGGCGCTGCTGCTGCAGCCGGGCTTCCGCCGCGTGCCGCTGCGGCTGCAGGTGCTGGGCCAAGGCTTGTGGGGACCAGCTGCCGGCCGGGCGGGTCCGGGCTGGGGGCGGGGCCTGGAGTGTGGCGCTAAGGCGGACGGTGCAGCTACTCAAGGGCCGATTCGGCTGTGGGTTGGGACCTCCTTCAGGTAGGACCGGACAGGCCACTCTAAGAATGGAAGCCCAGGAGGCAGGCCCCCCACCCTCACACTCCCGCCTGCTTCCTTGTACAGGTGCCTTATGTTGGCGCGAGTGCCAGGCAGGTGGAGCACGTGTTGTCGTTGCTGCGAGGCCGTCCAGGAAAGATGGTGGATCTGGGCTCTGGCGACGGCAGGATTGTAAGGACCGTGTTCGTGTGTGTTGGGGAGCGTCTTTGTTGACCCCTCCCCTGAGCGCACCGCCCCATCTGTTGGTCCTGACGCTCGTTGTGCCCACAGGTGCTGGCTGCCCACAAGTGCGGTCTCCGCCCAGCTGTGGGCTATGAGCTAAACCCGTGGCTGGTGGGGCTGGCGTGGCTGCATGCCTGGAGGGCAGGATGTGCGGGCAATGTCAGCTACCGCCGTGAGAACCTCTGGAAGGTAATCCAGGGAGTCCTGGACCCTCTCAGACCCCACCCTTGATCTTCATGCTTCCGGTTCTAGCTTGGTAGCTTGGCCACCCTGCTGACAGTGCCAGGTACCTCTGCCACCTGGGCAGGCTGGAGCTGGGACTTGGAAGCTGCAGTTACCCAATGCCCACCAAACCTCCCTCCCTGCTGGGGCCCCAATCCCTGCTGGGGTAATTTCCTTTTCCTGCAGGTGAGCCTGAGGGACTGCCACAATGTGTCTGTGTTCCTGGCTCCTAGCGTGGTAGGTCTGGGGTTTGCTGACCCCATGGGAGGCCCAAGCCATCCCCAGTGTAGGTGCTGGGCCTGGAGGAGCTGGGTAGGGGGAGCTGTGTTCCACCCTGCCCACCCCAACCTCCCCTCTCCCCCATAGCTCCCACTGCTGGAGGACAAGCTACAGGCAGAGTTGCCTGCAGGAGCCCGAGTGGTGTCTGGGCGCTTCCCCCTCCCCACCTGGCAACCTGTGGCTGTACTGGGTGAGGGCCTGGACCGCGTCTGGGCCTATGACGTCCACAGTGGTGGGCCAGCTGGGCAGGCTGTCCCAGGGCCTAGTTCTGCCTCCGTACCTGGAGCCCCCAATTCTCAGGTTGGCTGAGTGGACACAATAAAGACTCAGTGGGTTCCAGCCTGATTTTTTTTTTTTTTTTGCGGTATGTGGGCCTCTCACTGTTGTGGCCTCTTCCGTTGCGGAGCACAGGCTCCAGACACGCAGGCTCAGCGGCCATGGCTCACGGGCCCAGCCGCTCTGTGGCATGTGGGATCTTCCTGGACCAGGGCACGAACCTGTGTCCCCCGCATTGGCAGGCAGACTCTCAACCACTGCGCCACCAGGGAAGCCCCCAGCCTGATTTTTGTTGGGTGTTGAGCTGGGTGGAATGATCTCCCAAGGGGGTGCTGTGGGGAGGGCTCCATGCTGGCTGTGAAGAGTTCTGCTCCAAGTTTATTTGTTGACCAGCTAACGACTGCGAGTCCTTGGGTGCTGCGGCTTGGCTGGAGGTGTGGCCCCCGCTTTCCAGGGGTTCCCTGTACCCACCAGTTTTCTCAGCCTCAGGATCTCCTGCTTGTACCTGCTCAGAGAAACTAGGCATAGTCACCACCTGGCTGTGGACAAGCCCTGCTGCTAGTGCCTGGGACTGAGGTCCTTGGGTCTTACCCAGCCCACCTCTAGAGCCCACCTGCCCAGGTGCTGGTCCACATACTCTTGTAGCTCAGAAAGTTGCTCCTCAGCCATCGTGGCTCGGACTAGCAGCTGTGCTCTCTCCCTTTCCAGCTCTGCCTGGAATGAGGGAACATAAGCCATGAGCCTGGGCACAGTGTGAGGAAGGGCCTCTGGCCAGGTTTTGCCCACTACCTGGGTGCCACGGGAGAAGTCCTGTAGCTTCTGGCGGATCTGGGCCCAGGATGCAGCTTCCAGGCCCCTGTGAGGGGAGGAGGAGGGGTGGGCGTGAAAGCTGGCATGGACCCAGGTTTTGACCAACGACCCTGCTCAAGTCAGGGCCCCTAGGTCCTTAAGGTGCCTGCTGGGAGCGAGTTTGGGACAGTATAGGGCTGCCTTTCCACTGTGGGCTCTGTGAGGCTTGGAGCCATCTGTGCATGGGGGCAGCCACTGGCCACTCAGGGAAAGCTAAGCCACAAGGCCAGCTGGGACAGTGACACCAGTGTCTGTAAGATGCTTATGGGGGGCCTCCCCCCATGCTGGGGGGTTTCCCAAAACCCCAGGCAGGTGACTTGTCCTAGCTTCTGCCCACTGCACAGTTGAGAACATGAAGGTGCAGAGGCAAAGGCTGTGAAGGTCACCAGGTAGCCTGCTCCTGCCTTGTCCTGGGGTCAAGACTTCTATCGTCCATGCCACTACAGGTCTTCAGCTATGGGTCCTCCGAGTCTCAGCTGAAGTGTCCTTTCTTCGGGGTCTCTCCCTGACCCTCCCATTCAAGGGTAGCCCCCTCCCATCCAGGAGGGTAGTCCCTCCTCTCTCCAGGCAGTTGGTTTTTGTGCGATTATTAGTGTCTCATAAGCAGACCGAGACTGGAGAATACAGATGGGCCACCTTGTCCACTGCAGCAACCAAAACCCCTCTAAGCAGTTAGTTCACAGAATGAATGAATGGGTCTCCCCAGCACCCACACCAGGTACTCACTGTGGCTCTAATAGGCCCCCCTGAGAGGCTTCATTGGGTTCTTTCTGTAGGAACAAGAACAGCGATTGCTGAATGAGGCAGGCTGCTCAGAGGCCCTGGGCTTGGGGCTTTGCTGAGCCTGGGATGGGTCCTGGGGCGAGTTGTGGGGCAGCAGGGAGGGGTCACCTGGGCCTGGAGCTTCTGGAGCTGCTTCTCCAGCCTAGCCTGGTCCTCCCTCAGGTGGCCGAATTTGGTGACCATGTGCAGGGGCGGCGGCTCCATGTCTGAGGTGGCTGCACCAGAGGTAGCCTTGGGGATCCTGGGTGCCCCGTTGGGCTCCACCAGCACCTGTTGCACACTAAACCCCGCACCAGGTCACCTAGGGCTATCCCACCCCAGGTGCCCAGCTCAGGGAGGGGCCCACCTGTGGGCAGCCAGCAGCTCCTCGTGCCTCTGACTCAGATCTGCCAGGCGCTTGCGGTAGGTGCGAGCAGCCCGGGCCAGCTGTTGCTCACGGCTGTGATGTGCCCCCCGAATGTCCTCCAGAGTGGTTTCCAGGAATGTCCGAAGGGCTGTGGATGCAGGCTTTGGGCCTGCACCATCTGCATACTCCTGGAGGAGATAGGGCTGGGCTGGGGCGGGTCCACACCTTGCCCCCCCAATTTCCTCCATGGAGCTGGTCTGACGACAGTGTGCTGTGTGGGCCTGAAGTCTCCCACAAGGTCAGAGTCTCTCTGAAGTGGTCTAGCACACCCAGGCCAGACTCGGGCTCCCCAGGATCCAGAGGCCTCCCACTCAACACAGGGCCAGCCGGCCCAGTGCTCACAGCCACGGCTCGGGCGCAGTGCTGCAGTCGGATGGCATACTCCTCGTTCAGCTTCTTGAGTTGCAGCTGCAGCCGGGCGTTCTCTGCTTCAGCCTGGTGGAGCTGGCCCCGGCAGGCAGACAATACCTGGGGGTGGAGATGGCCCTGAATTTATGTCCTGCAAGGTGGACCTTTGCTGAGCCAGACCTCAAAGCAGGTAGGGGTGGGCCTCACCAAGGTCTGTGCAGCCAGTTGCTGCCCAGCTGTCCTGGCCTCCTCCTGAGCTCCTTGCAGCTGCCAGCCCAGGGCTGCCCTGCAGACATGGGTATGAGGCTTAGCCAGGCCTAGGGCAGGTGACTCCTTCTGCCCCTTAAGAACAGCTCCTTTGCTCACTGTGCCCTGCTGGGCCCTCCTGTCCCAGGTGAGGCAGTCACTCACACACGCGTCTCCAGTGCCTGCTGCCGAGCCCTGTGCTGCTCTGGCGCCCGACTTACTTCTCCCTGCGGCTGCGGGGTACACAAGGGCTGGCTGGGTGAGAGCCCAAGCTCTGGGTCCCCTGCACTGCCCCACCTCCACCCTGGGCTGGGAGAAACTTCAACAGATTCCCGGGCTAGGTGGCTGCACACTCACACCATGCCCCAGCTTCTGCTGCTCGTTCTCAGCTGTCAGGAAGTCCTTGAGCTGTGCCTGCACAGAAAAGCTGGTCTCAGCCTCACTGTTCCCCTGCTGGACCCCTGTTTAGCTTCCACCCATGCGCTCATGGTGACCTGGAGTCTGTGGTGGTCGGAGTGTCCCTGCCCCCAGGCCTTGTGCCCAAGCTCCTGTGCCAGTGCCTGGCGGTGCCCCGGATTAGCTTCTGCTAGGGCTGCCTGCTCTCCATGCAGTTCTAGCTCCAGCACCCGGCTCTCCAGCCACAGGACCTGCGGGGTGACCAGGTCATCATCCATCTGGGCATCCACAGGAACACAGCACACACAGGACAGGTGGGGACTCGCAGACACTGCGTGTGCACAGTCACATGGGGCACACCTGCACCCCTCACAGTTCTGGCACTAAGTGTGCACCCTCCCCCCATGCTCTCAGGCTGGCACACGTAGGCACACATCAGTGCCCACCTCACTCTTCAGCCCGAAGATTTCAGCTTCGTGTTGCTCCTTCAGGCGATGGGTTTTGATCTGCAGGTCCACCAGCTCCTTGCAGACCTGTGAATGGCCAGGATGAGAGGTGGGGCCTGTGGGGCCCTGGGGATGCTCTCCCTCCTGCCAGTGCCTGAGGGCCACCACACCCACCTGCAGCCGCTGCTCCTCACTCAGCTCTAGATCTGAGGGAACCTCTGTCTCAAGATTGGTGGCCCAGGTTGGGGTACCCCCAGGGACTCCTGGCAGCCAGGTCTCGGCCCGCGGCAGAACCTAGGGAGGCACCACCACTCATACCCCAGGTGTGTCTCAGACCTGGGCTGTGGCCTCCACTCTCATGAAGCCACCAGCCATCCACCCCCACACCCTCAGCCTGGCAGAGCTGGGGCAGGCCCTCCCACAGCCAGGATCAGGCCCAGGTCCTGGGAGGATCTACACCCCTCCTGGTCTCTGAGGGAACAGGGAGAACCCCCGAGCCCAGAAACGCAGCGTCCTGGGAGGACTCACATTCTTGGTGGCCCGAGGTGGGGCCCCTGGCCTGGAGCCTGGGGCTGCCACATACTCCATAGGCAAAAGGGACTCTGGGCTGCCCCAAGCCTGGTGCCACCTCGACTACTGGCCTGTTGCTGCAACACGGTGGTTTGTGTTGCCAAGGCCTCTGTTGTCCCCAGGAGACTCCCGGGGCCCCGCCCACGAGGGCAGGCAGGACAGTTACGTGGTTGGAGAGGTGGGTGCAAACTCTCAACTGCTTCCGTATTTGGCGATCCATTCTTTCCGGTTTCCTTTTCCTCATCTGGGAAACGCAGATCGGCACCCCAGCATTTATCAGGGACGCGGATGGAACCACGAGTGCATAGAAGGGCCCAGCCTGGGGAGGTGTGGGACAGCGCGCATGGTATGGAGGTGCCGCTGCTGTTACTGTTGTCCTCACACAGCGCGCTTTGCTCTACCACGTGGGTTCGCACACTCATTAGGCCCCTACGCTGAGCACTGGACGGGCAGGCAAACAAACTGGACAGATCCCTGCAGCGCTCAGCCTGACGGAAGCGGGCTCAGACGTCCCAGTCCGGGTCCGGGGTACTCAGGAGGGCTGTCTCAGCCCGGTGCCAGGAGGGCTTCGCGGAGGAGGCGCCGCAGCGCCGGGCGCGACTGGCCAGACGTGCGTGCAGCTCCCTTCGGGCACGCGCGCGCTCCCTCCCGCGCACGCGTGTGCTCTGGGCACTGTGCGCCGGTTCCCGCGCGCGCAGGTTCCAGGAGGGCCCAGCGGGTCTCAGGGGCGCGGGCCGTTGGTGGCGGCCCGGGTGAGCGGCGCGCTCCGTCCAGGCCCCGTGACAGGCGCCCGAGGCCCGCCTCTGTCCGGCTGTCCTTTAGGCAGTCCTTGGGACCAGCTGGCGCAGCCCAGCTGGGGTGAGTGGACGACCGGAAAAGGGGGCGGGCCGGGGTCGTACTTCGGAGGGAGGGGGCCTGGGGAGGGCGGGGCCTGCGGAAGGACGTTGAGGGGCGGGGCCTGGAGAGGGGCTGGTCCAGGGTCGCGCTGCGGCGGGAGGGCACCTGGGGTGGGGGCGGAGCCTGGGAGGCAGGCGGGGCCTACCGGGGCAGCGGCGTGGCTGGGGGCGGAGCCGGAAGAGGGCGCGGTTAATAGGGGGTGTGGCCTGCTGCGCGGGGGCGGGGCCTGCGGCGGGCTGAGTCTTCGCTGGAGACTGGTCCCCGCAGCTGCAGGTCAACTTAAGCCAGGAGCTTGGGATTCCTCAAGGGCCCTCGGGGAAGTCCGGGAGCAGGGAGTGCGGTTCCTTTCCTGGCCCCCAGCGTGTCTGTGGAGCTGACCCCTCCCACGCACAGCTCTGCCTAGGGTCTGGAGAGGGTAGTCCCACCCTGAGGAAGGGGCTCAGGAGGCGCGGGGTGGCTGAGCTCTGCGACCATGAAGGTCAAAGTCATCCCTGTGCTTGAGGACAACTATATGTACCTGGTCATCGAGGAGCACACGCGGGAGGCTGTGGCCGTGGACGTGGCCGTGCCCAAAAGGGTGAGGGCAGCTTTCGGGCGGCGGGAGCACAGCTGTGGGCACAGGCATCGTAGGCCGAGACCGTCAGTCCGCATTCCGAGAGGCTTTCCAGACTACGCTGCCGGGGCCAGATCCTTCCCCTATTGTCTCATCTCTGGTTATTTGGCGTTTAGGGTTTCTTGATTATCTTGGGTCTCCTCTGAGGTTAGAGCCGTCTCGGGTCTCCCCTTTTCCCTGCGTATGGTGCCTAACTGTACTGTGTGTGCTGGGCGCTCAGTAATTGTCTGCTGGATCTCCCCTACCCCCAGGCCCGTCCCCTGCCTGGGGCACTGTGCACCCGGGCCTGGCGCCCCAACACAGGCAGCCACCTGGACCACCTGCATCTCCCTAACTCCCATCCCTTTCAGCTGCTGGAGATCGTGGGCCGGGAGGGGGTATCACTGACAACTGTGCTGACCACCCATCACCACTGGTGAGTGCCATCAGGGCGGGCTGAGGCAGGAGGGTGTCACCCCTACCCTACCCTGACCGCATGTGATCCTGCTTCCCCCCACCCGCAGGGACCACGCCCGGGGCAACACGGAGCTGGCGAGGCTGCTGCCTGGCCTGGTGGTGCTGGGCGCAGATGAGCGCATCTGTGCACTGACCCGCAGGCTGGTACATGGCGAGGAGCTGCGGGTGAGCGTGCACTCAGGAGGGGTGGGGAGAGCGCCCTGGGCCCAACCACCTTACAGGCCCACCTGCTCCTCTGCCATAGTTTGGGGCCATCCACGTGCGCTGCCTCCTGACGCCCGGCCACACCTCGGGCCACATGAGCTACTTCCTGTGGGAAGATGAGTGTCTGGACCCGCCCGCCGTGTTCTCGGGTACTGGCTGCCCTGCACCTACCCACCCCACCTCCCTCTGCCCCATCCACCTTCTCTGACCCACCCAACTCCCCAGGGGACGCATTGTCTGTGGCCGGCTGCGGCTCACGCCTGGAGACCACAGCTCAGCAGATGTACCACAGCTTGGTGGAGACCCTGGGCACCCTGCCCCCTGAGACAGTGAGCCGCCTGCCCCTTACCCTCTCATGGGGCCCAGCCTCCCTACATAACCGGTGCACTCTGCACCTGCCTTATGCCAGGGTTCAGGATGACTGCTTGCCAGCCGTGGGGACAGGTGGACCAGGCGGGGGGGAGGGGCTGGGCCACTGGGGTGAGTGTCTCTGCCCATCTCTGCCTATGGTGGTGCTGTGCACCCCAAGTGCCTTCTTTCTCCAGAAGGTGTTCTGTGGTCACGAGCACACACTGGGCAACCTCGAGTTTGCACAAAAAGTGGAGCCTTGCAACAACCATGTGAAGGCCAAGCTATCGTGGGCCAAGGTGTGACCACTCCTCCCCTCTCAGTGGCAAGGTTGGAGGGTGGGGTAGGACTGGAACCAGGGAGGGACTGCAGGGGAGTCCACCATGATCGACCCAGGTGACCAGACATGGCTTGGCCCAGGGCATTCTGCCAGCCAAGGCTCCCACTGGTGAGGGAGGGGAGCTGGGCAGCCTGCAGGTCTGGCCCATGAGTGCCTGCCCTCAGGGTTTAGGCTCAAGCCCCCAGACTGGTAAGCTGAGCCAAGCTGCCGGGAGCTGCCAGACAAGGCTGTGACAAAGGCCTGTGGTCATTCCAGAAGAGGGATGAGGATGATGTGCCCACGGTGCCCTCAACCCTGGGCGAGGAGCTCCTTTACAACCCCTTCCTGAGGGTGGCGTGAGTATTGGCCAGCGTGCGGGCCCTCTTGTGGGGCAGGCGGGGGAGCACATGGCAGGGCCTGAGCCAGCGCATGTCGGGAGGACCTGTGTCCTCCCCAGGGGCCATGCTGCTGAACAGGCTGGCATGGGGCCGGACTGTTGTCCTTTGGGCCTCCCTGGCAGTCATTTGGATGCTGAGGGAGGTGTTGGGGGACTGGTTATTGGATTGTCTGGCACCAGGGAGAGGCTGCTCTTTAAATGCCCTCCAACAGTGGCTTCATTTCCACCGCCACGTCCAGCTTGCCCAGCGGTTCCCATCGAACCCCCTCTCCCTGCAGAGAGGAGCCTGTGCGCAAGTTCACAGGGAAGGTCGCCCCAGCTGAAGTCCTGGAAGTGCTCTGCAGGGAGCGAGCGAGCTTTGAGCGGGCAGCTGAGCCACTGCAGCCACAGGCCCAGGCACTCCTCGCGCTGCAGTGGGGGCTCCTGAGCATGCCCCGGCCGAAGTGAGCCCTACGTGGGCTGGGCCACACACCCCTCCTCCCTTGACCCACAGGAGGATCGAGCCTTCCTCAGCCCTGCCCAGCCTTAGAGGGTGGGCGCCCTGGCCTTTCCTGGTGTTGGACACCCGGGGCCCCTCTCTGGGCCACAGTGAGTCCCGAGACCTGGGTGTTTGCGAAGCAGCCTAGTGGGGTGCACAGGGCTCCTAAACTTGAATAAAGCTTTGAAAGGCCTCTTTTTTGATGCTGGTAAACACTCTTGAAGAGAAGCTGGTTTCAGAGAGAGTCCCCTTTACTAGAAGTGAGCTTTTCGGGGCCAGGCCTGGTGGGCTGAATGCAATCTGCCCTCCCCCTGCCCCTTAAGTGGGGGTCCAGCTGTGGACACAGGACTCAGCCAGCGAGACCACTGAGGCCTGATAGCAAGAGTCCTTCCCACCTGGACTCAGCCCCCAAGACAGAGGTTCTCAAGCCCCAGAGACCGCAGCTTCTTCGAACACCTGGTTCTAGGTGGAGGGAGCACCCATCCCCAGCTGGGGTCATGGACCAGGTGCCTGTCTCCTGCCAGTGTCCTCTGCTGCCCAGCGTGGCAGGGTTCCCCAAGCTCTGCTGTGAGCTTGACCAGCCTGGCAGGTCCAGCCTATCACCACCCTCCACATCGCAGCTTCAGGTGACTCTAGAAATGGGGGATGAGGAACCCTCCCTTTTCTCTCCCTTAAGTTCCCCACAGGATGAGCTGAAACCCTCACAGCTTAGGCCACCACAACCAGGAGGAGTCAGGGCACCTCTAGGGCTCTGGGCCCATGGAGAGGTTCCAGCAGGTGGTGGAACCTCTGGCCCCCTGCAGCGGGGAGTCCAGGTGAGCACAGGCTTGAAGTCACCTTTACTGGCTGGGGGTCCTGAGTCCCATCTCTATGTGGGTCCCAATGTCCCCACATATCATCCAGCATTTTGGGGGTATGCCCTGGGGTCTCGGGCGACTTCCCTGCTGGAGACTCCACATGCCTTCCTGGGAGTCCCGGTGCTGGCTGTGTTGGGCCGGGTGGATCCTTGAGGCCTCCTACCACCTGATGCTGAGGCTGGAGCCAGCCTTTTCCACCGCGTGGTAGCTTGTGTGCAGCAGGCGGCTGGCCTGCTCTGAGCCCTCGCCCTGCAGCCAGTGCCCATACAGCTCCTGGACTCCAGGCGCGTCCTCTGGTGCCTCGGTCCTGACCATGCTGTATAGCCTCTCAACCTGCTGCAGAAGCTCCTTGCCAGGCATGTCAGGGGCCTTGAGCTGGCCTCCACCATTCAAGCAGCCTGTGGCAGAGAAGGACGGGCAGAAGTGTGGTCAAGGGGAGGGTGTCAGCACACGGGGTCCCAGAGGGCCCACTCTGTGTGCAGCTACCTGCAGGGCAGGCCATGACCTCCACATAGTGGTATGGGCAGCGCCCTCGCTTGAGCTTTTGTACCAGGTTCTGGATGTTGCGGAAGCCGTAGGCCGCGGCGAAGTGCAGCAGGACCTGGCCCTCCCTCTCCAGAGTCACCTCTTGGAGGTCCTTGTTCCTGAGGGCACACAGAGCAGGCTGTCCACACGGCACGCCCAGGCTTCCTCCCAGGTGGGGGACAGTGATAGGGGAGGGTAGAAGGCTCCCTTCAATGAGTGGGGCAGGTGGCCTCAGCCCCAGCCTTGGTTTCCTGGTCTGTAGAATGGGAACCCCACCTTCCCAAGGTCTGACAAAGGCCCCAGCCCGCCCTCCCTGGAATGGGGACTCACGTTGGGACACACCCTGTGCCAGGAAAACTGTCCTGCCACCATGGGCCTCTGGGGCCCTGGGTCACCGTGCTGTGGGTAGGGGACACTGGGTCCTATGATGAGGAGATCAAGGGCTGGAGAGCTCTGGCCCCTTCACATGAGCCAGAGGGGAGGGCCCAGCTCCTGCCTGGTGCCCCGAGAGGCTGCCCTGCCCCAAGCTCCAGCCCTTCCCACTGACCTCAGGGGTCTGTAGGTGACTTCAGTGACGTGGATTCCAAAGAGCTCCTGGGCTGCATGCCGGAACACGTGCTCCAGGTAGCCCCCCGAGCCCCCACCCTGATGGCTGGTAGGCTCCTGGGCAGATACACTGCTGCACCTGGGGAGGAGGGCATGGCCTCAGGTGGTAGTGGGGCTGCTGTCCACCAAGGCTTCTGGGTAACCTCTGTAACTTCTGTTTGAGAGCACTTGCTTTCTAAGTGGAAGATGAGTCACAGACTCCAGGGCTTTGTGGGTGTGTCAGGAGGAGGCTCTGGGGGAAAAGGACTGTCCCCTCCGTCATGTCACCTGTTCTGGGGAGCTCAGACCTGTATGAAGCTGGGGTCAGCTCTGATAACCATCAGCCAATTGTCCACAGGCTGCCTCGTGAACTCAACCACCTCTGGACACCAACACATACCACGGGGCAGATGCAAAACCAACCAGAAGGAAGCTGAGGCAGAGAAGAGGGGCGAGGACAGTGCCTGCCCCCGCCTCGTCCCTTCTGCTGCCCACCAGGACACCTCTGACCCCAAGGTCAAGAGCACCCCAATGCTGGACAAGCTTACTGCCCCTGACATGGCAGGCACGACGTACAGACTGTCCAGGGGAGCCGACTCCAGCTCTGACAGCGAGACCCCTTCTTCTTCCAGCAGCTTGAAGACTTCTCCTACGATGAGACCACAGCACAGACAGACGCTCTTCAGCTGAATCTCAACAAAAACAGAGACCATGAAAGGTCCCCACCACCTGCATCCCTAGCAACCTGTGAGTGGCCAGACGTCCAGCCCCTGCTCGTGAGTGGGGGATGAACCCAGCCAGAGGCAACTCCACTTCTGAAGGGCCTCCCGGTGCTGTGGTGGGGCAGACGCGCCTGACCCTGGGGTGCCTCGCAATGCGCCTGGAGTGGGCAGGGCACTGCGTCCCTGGACAGCGACCCTTCCTGGATCGTCTGCCTCCCGGGTGGGCATTCATTTTTCTTTTAAGCATTTGGAAGCCTCTGCAAGGCTGCTCAACTCACAGACGGGGTGACCAACATGAGCCAGGGGGATTGTGCTGGGCCTTATGCTGGGGACACAGCGCCAGCAGGCTCGGGGCCCCGCACCTGTTGTGATGACACAATCCACATCGCGTGTCTGGTGCTCTTGGCTGAAGAAGTCGGGTCTGGAGGCTTCCAGCTTTTTGTCGTAGCAGGGCATCACCGTCACGTGGTAGATCTTGTCGGGGGTCAAATGCTGCGTGGAGAACACGGCAGTGGTGCAGCTGCCTGGCCCCAGCAGCAAAGGCTGAGGCGGGGGTGACAGCACAGGCACGGCTGGGAGCACAGTTCTGTGTGTGGGTCCTGACCACTGCAGTCTTGGCTCATTTTGTAAGATGTCCCTGTTACCTGCTGCTGGGAGAAGAAGTCCTTGACCAGGGAGCCCATGACCTGCTGCGGGGACCGGGCGGTGCTGATGTAGGGGAGGAGGACGTTCCCGTGGGTCTTCTCGGCGTAGCAGATCCAGCCTGAGGCCGACACAGGGTGGGGGTGGTGGGGGAAGCGAGCAGGGCAGGGGTGTGACTTTCTGGGGTGGACCGACTTGTACAGGAGTTAGGAGCTCACTAAGCCCCCACTGTGCTGTTGCCGATACGTATCTCAGGTGTCCCTATGATCACCCCTCTGGGAACTGAAGCGACTACAGGTGACCCTCAGGCAGTGCCTGCTGACGAGCCCCTCCCCCAGCACTCCCGTCACCCATGTCCAGCTGTTGACATCGGTCCGCAGCATCAGCATACCTGGGCAGGCGGAAGTCAGCACAGGCAAGGCCTGCTTGGAATCGGCTTGTGCTCGGAATCGCCGCACGAACTCCCACTGGCTCTCGAGGAGGCTGAAGTTCCTCGAGAAGGCGGTATCAAACACGTAGTGTGCCCCTGCAAGGGAGCACCCACCTCACCCCAAGAAGGATGGCCACAGCCCCAGGCGCTGCCCACCTCGCCCCGGGAGCAGGGCTCTGCCTTCCCGTGGGGCGTCACATGACACGCTGGTGTGCATGCAGACAGCCCGGTGTCCTTGGGCTTTCCTTCCTTTGAGCTCGGTGGCTGCCAGGGACCAGGCCAAACTCTGCATGCTGCCTAGGGCAGCCGCCGGCACCGGGGCTCACCCCACGTCCTCCCAGCCCTACTCCCAGCACGCAGAGGTCGACCAGCTGATCTGAGCCAGAACCCAACTCAGACTTGGGAGGTGTGCCTTGATGGTGATAGTTTAAAAACAATATTAGGAGTGGGTAAATTCCAGACTCGGGGAAGTGCAACATCAGAATTCAGACAGCTTTCTATTAAAAGGCACTGCTCTCTGTATCAAAACAGAACTTCAAGTTGAAGTCAACCTCAGATAGAGTTCCTGATGTGTTTAAGCCCAGTGATAGTGGGGCATGACGAGCCCCTCGCCAGCTCTCGTGTCCAAGCTGGAGCTCACCCAAGGTTCAGCACCTACCTATTTTTTTAAAGAACGCAGTTAATTTCCTGGCAGTGTCTGTAGGATTCAGCTGAAATCTCACAGCCAGCGATGCTCTGGACTGGGGAGAGACCGAGATGACAACCAGCCTCTGCTGATCGGGCGCCACCATCTGCAAAGCAAGGGACCTGCTGCTCACTCTGTGTGTTTAACAGATTCCAAGCCTAACTCCATCAGGCATGTCATTTTTGCAAACACGTAGAACCTAAAGTTTAGGGTTAACACTTCAATGTCAAAATACAAGTAATTGACTGAGATCCCACCGATGAGACCTAAAAACGTCAGGAGTCACTAGGAGACATAGGACAAAGGGCACCAGAAGATGAGCTGCCCCGACAACACGAGTGAGGGATGCTGGGGTTGATGTCGGGTTAGAGTGGCATTCCAAAGACTGTCCCACCGCTCACCTTATTAGCACCTAGAACCTTCCGCAGCTCCTCGTGGCTCTGCTGAGTGATGAGCACGGTCTCTGCCGAAGTGACGCAGCCACTGCACGCCAGGCAGTCGTCCAGCGAGATCTTGGCCCTCTCCAGCTTCTTTGTCCCTCCATCCTGGAAGCACAAGAACCTGGTACCCCAAGGGCCCTCCGCATGAGGACGTGGAGCTCTCAGATGATGGGACCCACAGGAAACCTTCATTCTCCGTCTCACAACACTGACAACCAACTACTGGCTTTATGTGCTGTAAGTTCTTAGAAATTAAATATTTATTGCAGAAACACGTATACACGTTCTACATTTTCATAGTGGCACCAAATTCTAATTTCGGTACAAACTTGGCTGCACGTCAGATCATACTGAAGAGGCTTGCTGCCCGCCAGGGGTGGGAGACGGGCATTAAACCTGCAAAGGAGCAGCTGACTCATCACAGAGGCCCTGGACAGTCATTGGTCCCCAGGCTGCCCTCACGGGGCTGTGGGGACAGGAAAATGCCCAAGGCCAGGCTCTAAATGGAGGAGGAAGAGAAAGGCAAGGGCAAAGATTAAGGAAAAAAGGACAGAGGGACAAGGAAAGGGGCAGAGGGAGGAGATGGCAGGAGCCTGTGCCCACCTGGGCTGTGCCTGCCCAGTGCCAACACATGGAAGAGTGGGTGAGGGACACAAGGGGCAGTCACACTGTCAGACTCGGCCAGACAGTTGCAGAACTTGGTGTTCAAGCCAGCTTCCAGGCTGGGCAACTCTTCTTAGCTGCAAATGATCCCAGTAGAGCCCCTTCACTCCCTCTGCACACACAGGAGTGGTCTGAGCCAGGGCCAGGCGAGCTTCAGGGGCCCAGAGTGTGACCAGGGGGCTGACAAGACAGGAACTCCCTTCCAGCCCAGATCACTAGGCCTTACTTAGCACCAAAGCCACAATTTGAGCTCAGTGCATTTTCCCAGGTTGGACTGGTCTCAAGGACAGGCTGTGATGCTGTGCTGAGCAGGGGGCTGATGTGCTTCCGACTTCCCTCCAGATCAACCACTGCTGCTCTGGAGCAGCGCCCACTTGGTCCCTAAAAAGGACCCAGTCTTCCGTGCTGTGCTGGGCTTAGGCGGGACCCGTGGTGTGCTGCTGCGTTACCCTCCTGGGCTGAGTGAACAGTGGCTCTCTCCTTGTGAACTCTGGATCCTGTTGTCTGGCCCTACCGTGAACCATCCTGTGGCTCCTCCCCTGCTTGGGCAGGATTCCTGGGCCAGCGTGCCTGGTGGTGCCTGCGGTCCCTGGGACAGCACAGATGTTCTTGAGAGTCCAAATGGCAAACAGTCGGGGTAAATTTTAACGCCATTGGATTAGGATCTCGTCATTGCTAAATTACACAGGAAGTAGGTGTTCCCTAAGAACAAGTGGTCTGGACTAGAAAATCTTACACAATTACAACTCAGAGAGAGAAGAGAGAGGGAGGGGATGCGGGAACTGCCATCTCTGCAAAGAGCTCTCTGCAGAACATATCTGAGAAAGGATTGGTGAGACGTGCAAGGTCCTGTGCCCCCTGCATTTGTCACTCGACGGAGCAGTGAAACGTGCTTCAGGCCAACCAAGCTGGCACTTACCTGACTGACTTGGAAGTAACTCCCGTCATCTTCGACGTGGATCTTGGCTACGCCACTTCCCGGCCTCTTATCCACCCTCATGGGCTTGATGCAATCCTATACCAGTAAGAAACCCCAACGGGCACCTGAGTGCACAGAGGCGGAAGAAGAGGGGCAGCCTGATGGCCACACCACCACCTGGGACGAAAACTGTGCCCTGATTCCGGTCTTCCTGCACCAGAAGCACTCTTAGCGCTATGGATTTTGTCACTACCTTCCCTACTCACTCACGCTTGGTCAGACACTCTGTCCGACCAAGAGTCGCTCTGCAGGTCACAGTCAGATGGAGGCGGTGCTGACTGGGCCTGCACGCTAACCTGTCTGCAGACAGCACCAACCCCCGCCCTCACCTTCCTCAGCGTAAACGTCTGGCGGGGCACCGTGGCCAGTTTTTCATCGACTGCTGGGAAGAAGCCAAGGGGTCGCTAGGAACGCTTGGCCCCGCCCAGTTCCTGGAAGAAAGTTCCTTTCTTTGCCCAACTCCTGGAGTTCTCGCGGTCTCTCTCAACAGGAGCACCTCACTGGCCATCGCATTCCCAAAGGGAACTAGCCCCAGAAAGCCTTAGTGGGAGGCCTGTCCGAGCTCCTCCTGCCGCTGTGCCGGGACCAGCCCCACCCGTTCCTCCTCCTGGGACGGCTTAGCTATGGCCCTCCGAGCCCTGGTCCTGCACGGCTGGTAGCAACCGATAAGCGGAGACATCAGATAAGGGCGGCCGGCTCTCAAGTGCAGCTGTCCTGTCCCCTTTGGGGGCAAGCTCTGTCTTCCCCCCCAGGGGCGACACCTACGACGACCACCGCGGTGACTCCAGCGGAGCACCTCCCAAGTCCTCGCAGCGGGGTGGGGCCGTCCCACTCTGTTCACACGCAAGGAATTGGCCAGGGAAGCTCGGCAGGGTCTCCCGGGCCCCAAGCTAGGTGAGTTCGGCTGCAGTGGCCGCCCGGGAAGGGGACGCGGAAGCTACGGGGCTGTGCGACCCAGCAGCCCCGCTTCTGAGCCCCTCTCTCAGGGGAGAGACTGCGGCGGAGGGGGCTCCCCGCGCACGGCCGCCGCCCTGCCCGCCCACCTGAGACGGCGCGATGAAGTCGTCCAGGTCCGTCAGCTGCAAGGCCCCGCTGAAGAGCGACGCCATGGTGCCACACTGCCGCCCGCCGCCGAGCGCAGGTGTCGCCAAATGCCGCGAAACGGCGAAGCGGTTCCGCCACGCTGCCGGAAAGCGTCCGCATGGCTCATGCGCGACTGGCTAAGCGGCCGGGTGTCTGGCAGGCGCGCGTTCCCTGCTGGCGGCCCCGGGCACCTCTCACTCTCCACCCTGCCTGGGCGCCGGCCGGGAGGCAGAGGGGCGGCGGGGCGGCGGGGAGGCGAGGGCGCCTCACTCGCGGTCCCGGGCTCACCTGCCAGCCAGGTGTGCGGCCCCCGCCGTCTCCTCCCCGGGAGAGATGCAGCCAACTTTCTTTACTTGGCTCCGGACGCAGCCCAAGAGCCCAGAAGGGCGCCGGTTACGCAGAGACGCCCAGTGTCTGTTGAAAAGAGAAGAAAATGAGAGTGACGGGGAAGGGGAGCCGTTCCTCCCGAGGCTGCGGCTCAGTGCAGAGCCCTGGGGTTCTCGGAGAGAGTCCGCGGTTATTTCAAAGACCAGCCTGAGAAAACTCCAGTTCCCTGTGAGATTTTATTACCTGAGACAGAACCGTTGCTGGCTGGACTCAGTTCTTGAGTCGTCATGTACAGGTAATGACCACTTTTTATGGGGCTTTCCAGAAAACGCCAGTGATGGAGTCTGGCACATCCCCGGGACCCACGTGGGCCCAGTCCTGAAGGTGCCTTGGCAGGATCAGCCCCAGAATACCCGCGGGCACGGCATGATCTCACATGCTGGGGGCCCATTCCAGCCTGTGCTCTTCCTGGGGTTCTTGTTCTGATGTGGGCTCTACCGGGTGATACCTCATCTACCTGCGGGTTAACTGTGACGTCCAGGTGCCTGAGGCCCAGGTGTTGGTGCTGCCTCCTCCAGCACCTGCTGCCTCTCCTCTTGGCTCCCAGGATGGGAACTTCCTTCTCAGCAGTGAGAGGGGCTTTCACCAGGGGCTGTACCTGGTGGGCTTCCAGGCCCCAGCACCCACCATCCTGGCAATATCTGACTAAAGTCTGGGGTTCGATGCCTGAAATCTCAACATTCTCACTCATTATTAGAACCAGACAAATACAAAATAAACTTAGTTTCACTGCAGTGCCCCAGAGAACGTTTACAAAAAATGTGTGAGGATAATAAGTGCTGTTGGGATGGGGCCAGGATGAGGGTCAGTTAGGCTGGGGCGATGGAGAGGGTTTATAGCATAGGGGGCTCTGGCTGAGGCTGGGGGACAAAGGAGGGCTCTTTTAATGCTGGAGGGGGACAGTTTGCGTGTAGATATGCAGGGCAGTTTCCATCTCTCTCCCCCAGAACCAGTGGAGCAAAGGTGGGGGCTAGTCAAAAGATGGAAACTGCCCAAGTGACCATCGGCAGATGTGGATAAAGGAATGTGGTCCATCCACATCGTGGACTGTCATTCAGCTATAGAAGGATGAAGCACTGACACACTGTAATGTAGACGAACCCTGAAAACACTGTGTCTAGTGAGAGAGCCAGACACAGATGCCACTACTGTGTGATTCCACTTATGTGAAATGTGCAGAACAGGCAGGTCCATAGATAGATAGATTCCTTCCATAGATACAGGAAGTAGATTAGAGTTACCAAGGCCTTGGGAAGGGGCTTCAGTTTGAGATGATGAAAAAGGTTTGGAAATAGATAGTGGCGATGATTGCACAACATTGTGAATGTAACTCTCGCCACCGAATTGTACGCTTAAAAATGGTTACAATGCCCAATTTTGTTATATATATTTTAACACAGTTTTAAAATTAATAATGTAATATGTTAAAAACCATTGAATCGCACACTTTATTTATTTATTTAATAATTTTATTTATTTATGGCTGCTTTGGGTTTTCACTGCTGCCTGCGGGCTTTCTCTAGTTGTGGCGAGCGGGGGCTACTCTTCGTTGCGGTGTGCGGGTTTCTCATTGGGGTGGCTTCTCGTTGCAGAGCACAGGCTCTAGGTGCGCGGGCTTCAGTAGTTGTGGCACACAGGCTTAGTTGCTCCGCGGCATGTGGGATCTTCCCGGACCAGGGCTCGAACCTGTGTCCCCTACATTGGCAGGCGGATTCTTTGTTTTTGTTTTTTTGCGGTACGCGGGCCTCTCACTGTTGTGGCCTCTTCCGTTGCGGAGCACAGGCTCCGGACACGCAGGCTCAGCAGCCATGGCTCACGGGCCCAGCTGCTCCGCAGCATGTGGGATCTTCCCGGACCAGGGCTCGAACCTGTGTCCCCTGCATCGGCAGGTGGACTCTCAACCACTGCGACACCAGGGAAGCCCTTCCTATTGATTTTTAAATCAATCTTATTGTGGTACAGTTTATGCACAATAAAGGCATCCATTTAAAGGGTATAGTCCAAAGAGCTTTGGTGGTTACACACATCCGTGAAATCTCCACCTCAGTCAAGACAGAACATTTCCATCAGCCCCAAAAGATTCCTCACTGTTATTCCTGCGAACAGGAATCCTGAGTTTTAGTGAAGTTTTCTGGCCCCGGCAACCAGTGATGTGCTTTCTGTCATGAGGGATTCGTTTGCAATTTTTATAGAAACAGAATCATACATTATGTACCCTTTGATATCTGCCCCTTTCACTCAGCATAATGATGTTGAAGTTCATCCTTTCCCCCCAAGTATGAGTAGTCTGTTCCCTCTTATTGCTGACCAGTAGGTCAGCATATGAATAATACCATATTTCGTTTGTCCATTGGTCTACTGATGGAAATTTGTTTTTCCCCATTTTTGGCTATTGTGAATAGAGTTGCTATGAATATTCACATACGAGACTTTGTGTGCACATCCAGGTTTATTTCTCTGGAGGGATTACTTAGGAGGGGAATGGCTAAGTTGTATGGTTAGGAGTATACCTAACTTCTTAAGAAAATGCCGGATCCAGGTGGAAAATGGCGGCAGCAGCTGGATCCTGGGTTTCTGGGCTGCGAGGTTCGTTCCCAGCTGCAGCTGGAGCAGCCTATGTCGAGTGGCGCCGTGGTGAGGAGGGCTCAGCTCGCATGTGGAAGGCCCTCACCTACTTTGTGGCGCTTCCCGGGGTGGGAGTGAGCACGCTGAACGTCTTCCTGAAGCACCACGGAGAGGAGGAGAGACCTGACTTCATCACCTACCCACATCTCCGCATCAGGGCTAAGCCCTTTCCCTGGGGAGATGGTAACCATACCCTATTCCATAATCCTCATGTGAATTCACTTCCAACTGGCTATGAAGATGAATAAAGAGAACCTGGACCACTACCCAGTGGGGACCACAGCACTGGTTTGGACCATTACTCTGCACACATGGACCAGAAAAGTGTATAGGACCTTAAGCTCACCTTCTTGTATCCAGTGATGACCATTATACTGATCTTCTGTCCCTTTACTTATGGCAGGAGATGGCTTTAATAAATAACTTAGTCAAGGGACTTCCTGGCGGTCCAGTGGTTAGGACTCTGCGCTTCCATTGCCAGGGGCCTGGGTTCGATCCCTGGTCGGGGGACTAAGACCCCACAAGCTGCATGGCGTGGCCAAACAAAAACAAAAAATGCGCAGCAGAAATGCCCGCACTGCCTTGTGCTCCCACCACCAGGTGTGAGTCCTACTGCCCCACGCCCAAGACACACTTTCCTCGTCAGACCCTTTAAGTGTCCTCGTTCTGGCGGGTGTGTCTTGTGTGGGGTTTGATCTGCATCTCCCCAGTGAGTTGGGCATCTTTTCATGTGCTTATCGGCCATTCACACGTCTTCTTTTATGAACTGTCTGTTCAGATCTTTGGCCTGTCTTTTAAAAACAGCTTTCCTGGGGCTTCCCTGGTGGCGCAGTGGTTGAGAGTCCACCTGCCGATGCAGGGGATGCGGGTTCATGCCCCGGTCTGGAAGGATTCCACATGCTGCGGAGCGGCTGGGCCCGTGAGCCATGGCCACTGAGCCTGTGCGTCCGGAGCCTGTGCTCCGCAGCGGGAGAGGCCGCAGCAGTGAGAGGCCCACGTACTACAAAAAACAAAACAAAACAAAACAGCTTTCCTGAGAAAGAATTCCCACACCATGCAACTTACCCACTTAAAGCATACAATTCAACGTTGTTCCTTTAACCTGAATTATTGAACACCAAATGGCTTTGGAATTTAGCTTTTGCTTCTGACTTGATAGTGTTCCTTTTTTAAAAATAAATTTATTTATTTATTTGGCTGTGTTGGGTCTTTGTTGCTGTGCACGGCTTTCTCTAGTTGCGGCGAGCGGGGGCTATTCTTCGTTGTGGTGCACAGGCTTCTCATTGCGGTGGCTTCTCTCGTTGTGGAGCATGGGCTCTAGGCACGCAGGCTCAGTAGTTGTGGTGCACAAGTTTAGTTGCTCCGTGGCATGTGGGACCTTCCTGGACCAGGGATCAAACCTGTGTGCCCTTCATTGGCAGGCAGATTCTTAGCCACTGTACCACCAGGGAAGTCCCCTGATAGTGTTTCTTAATGAAGGCAACCTAAAATTACAAGGGAAAACAGAGCTTACACGCAAAACACGTACTGCGTGACCATCATTTTAGCAACAAAAGTAACGTGTTTCATACGCCTCCTGTGCCATCAAAGTTAAAACAGGACGTGAACTGTTCATTCCCACCCACATTGCAGCCACTGTGTCTTTTGGGCTCAAACTGCAGTTCCTGCAAGTGGGCACAGAGGAACCTTCCATCCACATCTCAAAATTCATTTAACTGTGCAATTGGGGGGCCCCACCTAATCCTCAGTTGGAAGTGATTGATCCTGGACACACCTGGCAGGTGTGTCCAGTCCATCTAGTGAATTTTTAAATTCCAGATTTTGTATTTTTCATTTCTAAAATTTACTATTTGGTTCTTTTAAAAATATTTTCATTTTTTTCCTACCTCTGCATTCATGAGAACCCATTTTTCCATGACCTTATTGTCTGGTAATTCTAATACTGTCTTACCGTAGCCTGAGCAGATTCTTTTCCCTGGAGAATGGGTCAGTCTCCCAGCTCTCCCTGTGCCGAGCAGTTTTTGATTTCATCATGAACATTGTGACTGTTTTGTTGTGTAGACACTGCATTCTGTTATATTCCTACAAAGACTGTTGCTGCTTCTGTTTGGGCAGGCAATGAACTTGGTCATACTTGAACTGTGACCTCTGCCACTCCCAAAGAGTGCAGAGCTCAGTCTTGGCCAGTTTGTCATTTGAGCTGTCTACCTTGCACACACATGATTCAGGGGTCGGCAAGAGGCCTGGGTAGAGTTGGTACACAGAATTTGGGGTCCCCTCCTCTGGCTCTCTCCCTTTCAGAGTTCTCCACCGCTCTCTGCTGTCTGGTTATTCTGGACTCCTTCCTTTGGCTCTTTCGGCCAGAAAGATGGTGGGATTTCTGCTGGTGTCTGAGCACCGCACACCACAAAGCCACACCCACAAAGGGAAATCCACTCTGGCATTTTCCATCAAGTATCAATTCCCGTCCAAAATCTGGCTTCTTTCCTTCACTCCCCAGAGCCCTCAGGGAACTGTTTTTTTATATTTTGTCCAGAATTTTTCAGTTGTTATCTATGGACAGGACTTTTTTTTTTTTAAAGGCACTTACTCTTTCTGGGAGTTGGTTCTTGTACCTGGCAGCCTTCCTGAATTCTGTACTAATTAGCATTTGGCTCGACTGTACATAATAGAAAACCTAGCCCACGGAGAGAGGTCAGAGACCAGACAGATTCCACACAGGGAATTCCTATTCACAAAAGTATAGGAGGGCAGGGGGGCGGGGTGGGGGGATCGAGGGAGCCACCAGGGACTCTGGCTCCAGGGGCGCACACAAAGGCTGTGGTGCCAGGATCCGCATGCGGACACTGGCGTCTGGCCAGCACAGAGGTAGCCTCCACCTCCCATCCGGGAGACGGCCAGTGCCTGGGCAGGTGAGCTCCTGCAGCCCTCCACCTGACCACTGCACCACCACGCCAACCTGAGCCTGGAACTCACCCCCGGGAGTCAGGGAGTCACATCCTGCTGACTGGGGTGGAGACCCTCAGGGCACCAGCTGTGGGTGGGTGGAGACGGGGACCACGCCCTTGCCTTGCCCTGCAATTGTGGCCTCTCTTCGGCACTGAACCTCTGTTGTACCACCTGAGAAGGGAGAGTAAGACCCCACGAGGTGAGGCCTTGGCTCCACACACATGCCTGGTACCTGACGGGTCAGCCCGCCTGGAGCTCCCATGACTGCCCAGGGAGGGAGAGGCAGAGGTGGCTCCCCCCCACCCCCCACCCCGCCTCCTGCAGCCCCTCCCCAGGCCTCCACCCACGCATTCCTATGGCCTGAGCACTGCTGGCCCGAGCCTTGTTCGTTTCCCTTGACAGACCCCAGAGGCTCCCACCTCTTGCCCTGCTGCTTCCCAGTTGAGGAAACCGAATCAGAAGATGCGCAGAACCTTGGCCTCATCTGTGTGGGGTGGGGTCATGATGGAGGGCATGCTGGGGGAGGTGAGGGAGGGGACACCTCCTTCAGTACCTCCAGCCAAGCAGCTCTGGGTGGGAGCAGGGATTAGGCGGAGGCTGGTACTGGGACCCAAACAAGCAGGCTGGGGGAGGTAGGGCAGCCCCCATCCCTGCCCACCATATGGATTCCTCCACCCTAGTCCTCACTGCACTTGGGGAGCAGCGAGGACAAGCTCCCCTGGCCTCAGAGGGCTGTGCCTTCGGTCAGCTTTACCCTTGCCCCAGCTGCTCCTGACATGCTGTGTGACCCCAGGCTAGCCACACAGCATCTCTGTGCTTGGGGAAGACTAAATGACCCTGCATCGAAGACCCTAAACCTGTGATCCGTGCCCCTTCCCGCTCTCACCAGACAGGCCTGAGGCTGGCAGGGAATGTGGTCTGACTTCATTTGCCACCACTTGAGGGCCAGACCTTGGGGACCGAAGTTGGGCTGGGGTGGGTGAGACAGGTGGGGCAGGAGAGAGCTTCAGCCAGTGTCCTGCAGCTGCACACCTGCTGAAGGCTGTGAGCTCATGGTTCTTAGGCTCAGGGTTGGAGCTGGCCGTTCCTCTGTCACTGACACAGCTGCCTCTACCTCACATGCCACTCTGATGAGCTTGTGGTCCACTCAGACCCCAGACCCCACATGCTAGCAGGCAGGCCCACCCCCAGGTCCTGGGCAGGGCTCGAATCACCTGCTCCAGCATGTGCCAGCATCTCTGCAGGGCCCAGCATGCCGTAGGCACTCAGGGAGTGTGCAGGTGGTTAATGAGTGACAGATGACCAGGTGGACATTGGTCTTGAAGGACTCAGGGTTGGAGATGGGACCATCCCAGGTACCAGAAAGGGAAGCATCCGAGCAGCCTTGGATAGGGAGACAGAGCATGGTGAGGGGACTGTTTCCTTGTCACACAAATATGCGTGCCCTGGACTGCCTGAAACAGACGTGACTCTGGCAGGTCACACTTGGGCCACTCTGGAAGCTGCAGCCCTAAGACAGCTGAGGTGCCTTTGTGGCCCCAGCCTGGCCTATCTGGGGGTAGGAGGTGTGAAGGTTGCAGATTCTAGGGCCCACGGTGGGCTGCAGGGGTTCTGAGGGAGCCCCTACCTGGGGTGCAAGGGGTCCCTGGTTACACGGGGCTGGAGTGGGGGCTGAGGGGAGACAGCAGGGGGAGGCATAGCTCCTGCTTGGCCTTACCCACCCCGGGGGCAGGGGCCCCACTCAACTGCCTCTTTTCTGTTCTGGGGGCCTGGTAGGGGAGGGGAGCTCCCCAGGACACTCCCCGCAGGCTGGGCTCTTTGCCCTGCTGAAAGGGGTTGCTGAAGCATAAGTGTGCCCCCCCCCGCCCCCGCCAATTTCTGTGCCCTCCCCCCCCCCACCAATTTCTGAGCCAGGGGTGGGGCCGACACAGGCCTGGGTGGAGGTTTGGGGGAAGGGATGGTTCCACTCCACCAGCCCTAGGTGGCCTCTGGCTCCAGGCCTTCTTGGGAGGGGCAGGTGTGGAAGGCAGTTTGGTCTCCTGCAGGCCCCTATCTACTCGGGGACAATATTCTGTGGGGAGCGGCTCCCCACCCACCTGCCACCCACACTTGTCCACAGGCCCCAAACCCCACTTCAGAGAGCACACGGGGGTCTTCCCAGAATGCCCACCCACTGCCCCACCCTAAGGGCTGGCAGGTGGGAAAGGGTATCACCCTTTGTTGTTGTTTTTTTTTGGCCATGCCACATGGCATATGGGATCTCAGTTCCCTGACCAGGGATTGAACCTGGGCCACGGTAGTTAGAGCCTGCAGTCCTAACTGCTAGGCTACCAGGGAACTCCTTCTGGTACTGCCCAGGCCTCTGCTTTGGGAGCGACCTCAGAAGGGAAAGCAGTGGGCTGGTGGGCCCTGCCAGCCTTGTCCAGCTGGCAGGGCCCTGGGTTTGCGCAGGGCCCTGGGTTTGCACAAAGCCCAGCACCTGCGGCTGTGGGTGGGAGGGGAGGGTGGCCACGCTGCAGGGTGAGGGGTCGCTCAGCCTGACCCCCAGCCCAGAACTGCTCAGCTCCCTTGTTTTTTTGTTTTTTTTCCCGGTACGCGGGCCTCTCACTGTTGTGGCCTCTCCCGTCGCGGAGCACAGGCTCTGGACGCGCAGGCTCAGCGGCCATGGCTCACGGGCCCAGCCGCTCTGCGGCATGTGGGATCTTCCCGGACCGGGGCACGAACCCGTGTCCCCTGCATCGGCAGGCGGACTCTCAACCACTGCGCCACCAGGGAAGCCCAGCTCCCCTGTTTTGAGTGGGGGAAACAGGCCAGCCAGAGCCAGAGGCGGTCCTGCCTCCTCGCACGAAACTCTCCTGCCCTGTCCTGCACTGCCCTGCCCTGCAGGGAGAGAAGACAGGCGCCAGCTGCTGGCTGCCCACTGGGGCCCTCACAGCTGGGGGCCAGGCTGACTCAGACCTGACACTCCTGGCTGAGGGGCCAGTTTCCCGGAGGGGGCGGGGCAGGCTTGCTGGTTGGTTCTGAGAGAAGGGCCAGCGGCAGCACAGACACTGCTGTGGAGGCCTGTGAAGGTTTGACCTGGGAGCCCCCCGAGGCCCCGCACTGGCCCGGGGCAGTCATGGGTAGGGTGACATGGTAGGGGCGGGGAAGCAGGGAGGACATCAGAGTGGCTGTCCTCCACAGACTGTGGCCTTGCAGACTGCTCAACCCCGCGTGGGGTCCTGTGGGACTCCCACCCACGGCAGCCTCTTGCTTCTTCTCTGCCTCGGTGAGTCATGAGGGCGGGTTGCCGCAAAACGCTGGTGTGCAGAGAGCACAGAGGGCAGCCAAGGGTCCTCAGGGGGTCGGGGCCTTAGGAAAGGCTCTACCTGCTCTACACATCCTCTCCGGCTGTGGGCAGTGCCCCCCAGCCCCTTCCCGGGCAGGTGTCCCGAGTCCTGGGCAGGTGCCCCTGATTCCAGAGAAGTGTCCTGAATCTCGGCAGGTGCCTTGAGTCCCAGGCAGGCTGTTAGCCTTGTCTCTGCCCCCAGAGATGACTGTGTCTGGCACCCCCGCTGCACCACAGTGCCCTATGGGGTTGGAGGCAGAGGCAGGGTGGTGATGGGGGCACAGGCCAAACTGAGGGTGCCCATGGGACAGGTTTCTGCCTGCCCTGAGCAGAGGGGCCCCAGGAGGAGGATGTGGGAGGCCTGTGCTCCCTGGTTCGGTGTCATGGGCTGTGACACCATAGGGTGAGGGGCCTAACCCTCTGCTTCCACACCCATGGAGTGTGCATGGGGCTGGAAGGGGCCGGCTTTGCCTCCTTCCTAGCCTGGGTGGAGCCCCTGCCATCCCTTCGAGCCTGGTGTCCCTTCCCCTGCAGGGTGGGTGCTACTTTCCAGGGCCCAGGCTGCAGACACGGAACTGGTAAGGCCCCTCTGGGGAATCAGGGGAGGGTTTTCTGGCCCTGGGTGGGGGTCCTTGGAAGCCAGGACACTCGCGGCTCAGTCCCAGCCCTGCTCTGTTCTCAGGGTGTCATGACCCCATGGCTGCAATGGGACCTGTCCTGGCAGCGGCCTGAGGTGACCGTCATCCTTCTGAGGGCCCAGCAGTGCACAGAGAGTGAGCACGGTGCCCAGCTGCGTGGGGAGACTGGGATGGGGAGCTAGCATTGTGAGGTCTCACTTGTCCACACCTGCAGCCCTTCCTAGCCACTCAACTCATTCAATCATGACAATGCAGGAGAGTGAACAAAATTGCTCCATTTTGCTGATGGGTAAACTGAGGCCTGGAGAGTCATGTGGTGCCCAGGGTCTCAGCGTGGGTGCAGAAGGAAGAGGAGGTTGACAGGAGATGGCCAGCCCCCAACCCACTGCCTGCCCCTGCAGAGAAGGCCTGCCCCCCGGGGTGGAAGGCCCAAGTGTTGGACGAAAACCTTGTCTTCTACGAGGAGTGGGAGCTGGAGGCTTGTGTGGACGGAGCCCTGCTGGCCGCTCAGATGGACCAGGTGAACCTGGTGCCCTTCACCTACCAGCAGCTGCACATTTTCAAGCGCAAATTGGATGAGGTAGTTCAGGACTCCCGCCTGCCTGCTGTAGCACAGTTTTCCCAGCTGCCCGGGGAGTGGCGGCGGCCGTCACAGTCCCTTCACCCGGAAGTTCTACCCACAGGGGTACCCTGAGTCCCTGATCCAGCACCTGAGGTACTTCTTCCTTTGGGTGACCCCCGAGGACATCCACAAGTGGAATGTGACTTCCCTGGAGACCGTGAAATCTCTGCTCAAAGTCAGCAAAGGGCATGGGATGGATGCTCGGGTGACTGGCTGCAGAGGTGGGGAGGGGAAGGCACAGGGTTTGAGGTTGGGCAGGCCTGGGGGGCACAGAGTGTGAGGTGGTACAGGCCTGGGGGTTGCACAGGGTGTGAGGTTGTGCAGGCCCCAGGGGATATGTCTCTCCCTGCTCCACGCCACTGAGTGGCCTCCTCCCACAGGTGGCCGCCCTCATTGCCCGCTATGTAGGGGGAGGGGGCCAGCTGGACAAGGCCACACTGGACACCCTGGCCACCTTCCCCGCTACCTACCTGTGCCTCCTCAGCCCTGAGCAGCTGGGCTTCATGCAGCTCAACGTTGTTTGGTGAGTCCTGGGGTCTGTCAGGTGTGGTGGGTGTGCTGTGCTCCGAGCTCACTGCCCGGCCTTATGCTGCCTCCTCAGGGCGACCAGGCCCCAGGACCTGGACACATGCAGCCCATGGCAGATGGCTGTCCTCTACCCCAAGGCCCGCATCGCCTTCCAGAACATGAGCGGGTCTGAATACTTCACAAGGATCAAGCCCTACCTGGGTGAGCCCGGGAGGACACGGGGGGCGTGATCCCTGAGGCTCCCCCTCTCATTGGGCAGCCTGCTGGTGGTGTGACTGGTGGTCAATGTGCCCTCCATCCCTCCAAGTGTGTGTAGGCTGAGACCCTGTGAGTTCTGGGCACCCCCAGCCTATCTTCCAACCCAGAGGGTCAGGTGGTCACCAGGCAAACCAGGGTCCCAGGAATTTCTTAGGAAAAGGGACTCTTGGTAAAGGAATTGGCTTCTGGTAGCCTGTTGTCAGAGGGTGAGACTGGGGGTTGCTGCAAGGTCTCACACTTGGGGGCCCCTCTCCCCGTGGGCAGGTGGGGCCCCCATGGAGGACCTGTGGGTTCTCAGTCAGCAGAACATAAACATGGATGTGGCCACATTCAAGAAGCTGCAGAGAGAGGCTGTGCTGGTAGGGCCATGGAGAAGGGCAGGGCCTCTGGTGTGGCGGGGTCTCAGGAGAGGCAGCCAAAGCCCCCTCCGAAGTCTGGAAGGGCCAAGGAAGGGTCTGTGGGTGGGGCAGCATGGGATGGTTTGGACACAGTAGAGGACAGCAGCCTTCTGGGGAAAGGCAGGCAGGCCCTGAGCCCTGTCTGGGGGCTTTGGCAGCCGCTGACCATTGCTGAGGTGCAGAAACTTCTGGGTGCAAACCTGGTGGGCCTGAAGGCTAAGGAGGGGAACAGCCCACTGCGGGACTGGATCTCCTGGCAGTCGCAGGAGGACCTGGACAGTCTGGGGCTGGGGCTCCACGGCGGCACCCCCAACGGCTACCTGGTCCTGGACTTCAACGTCTGAGATGGGCTGGGGTGGCCAGCCGGGTGGTGTCGGGCAGAGTGAGGGGCAGGGTCTGAGTCACCTGTTTTCTGTGCAGAGGACTCCTCCGGAGGCCCTCACCTCCTCAGACTAGGACCTGGACCTGTGCTCACTGTGACCCCAAGTCGGCTCCTGGCCTTGATCCTGAACTGACCCCACTGCTATGCTCTGGGAACTGGGCCCTGCCATGGAGACACCACCTGGCTGGGAGTAGGCCTGGGTGGTCTCTGTCTGACCCCGAGGGCACCAGAGCTCAATAAAAGAAGCCCCATCCCCCCTCGAAGAGGTGCCCTGTGGTGTTCTGAGAACTGGGTGGGAGGGCCCTGATGGCTGTGGCCCAGTTGACAGGGTTCCCTGGGTTTCAACCCTCCTCTTTGCACTTGGAAAGGGGAGGGACTCCAGGCAGGGGGGCCCTCAGGGCCTTCCTGATGCTGTTTCCATTGTTGGGTCTCCCCCCAGGCCAGGCCAACACTCAGGGTGGCTTCTGGTGACACTGCTGCCCCAGGAGATGGCAGGCTGGAGTCCTGATCCTAGTTAAGAGGGTCTCTGTCCCTCCTCAGGCCCAGAGCAAAGGGACACAGGCAGGAAGACCACCTTGTCCTTTATTCAAATCAATCAGCGAAGTCAGTCCGCGGAAACCCCTCCCCAACCCCAGTTCTTCATCTGGAAGAAGCCAGAGGGCAGGGGCAGCATCTCCCTCACTGGCTGGGGCAGTGACCCTGGGCCCAGGTCCTCAGTCTGGCTCCAGGTCCTGGGAGCTGGGTGTGGGCAGGGACTGGCCCTGCAGGCCCCTGGGATGTGGGACGTGGCCAGGTCCCCTGGGCATGGGGCAGGCATCTTGGTCTAGGCAGGCAGCCAGCTCCACCTACCAGCCCCGGTTTTCCTGCAAGTGGTGCTGGGGCAGCGCTGTCTTTGGAGGCCATGGGGCACGTGCCCTGTGAGTGGTTCCAGCTGGGCCCCAGGGTGCTCCAATACAGCAGCCACAGGAGGCCTGACGGCAGGGCCACAGCAAGTGGCAGATACCCCAGGTGGGCTGCCTGTAGGTGGAACATGGAAGGAGCACCCTTCAGTCCAGCTGGGAGCCCCCAGGCTGTCCTGCCTCCCCCAGGCCTGGGCGGCCCCTGCGCCGGGCTCAGGGCTCACACCATCCCTGTGGGTGGGGAAGAGCAGTGAGGACCCCCATGTACAGCTGCTCTTCTGGGTCCCGATGGGGACCTCAAAACTTCCCCACTCTCCACTTTCTGCTGCTCAGCAGATTTTGGAGGAGGTGTCCCTCAGCAGGCAATGCGAGGTGAAGCCAGTGTCACCCAGATGTCACCCGAGGAGGCAGATGGAAAGAGTAGGCCAACGCTGAATGAGATTGGGCGCAAGACAAGAAGCTAGTAGCAGTTGGGGGAGGGGGGGCACACAGGGCAGAGCGGGGATGGCCCGCTGGAGTGGGGAGGGTGGGTGCAGGCATACCTGAGCTGGGGTCAGTGCTCCAAGGCCGGTCTGAGGTGGGGACTAGATGGGGCATGCAGGGGATGGTGTTGGGGGTCCTAGTTGTCACGTGGGTGAGGCCGGTGGGGCCGGTTGGGTCCGTGTCCAGGCCCAGCTCGCCCAGGGCTGACCGATTGAGGCTGCAGAGCCAGGAGCTGATGGTGGGGTGGCTGTGAGCCTTCTGCAGGTCCCCCATGTTCTGGCCCAGCAGCGTCGTCACGTTGCCCACGCTCAGGCTCTGCGAAGGGAGCGAGGGGTCGTGGGCGGGGTCAGTGCTTGGCCGGAGCGCAGGGGTGAGACCCAGCAGAACGCACCTGGAGAAGTGACCTGGGGCCCACACTGCCTGCACACCTCCGACTTTGGGGTGGGTGTTGGGGCCTGCAGACCGTAACCTAGGCATCCTCGTCTAGGCCAGCCCCACCCCCTGACGGGTAGCCCCCGGCCCACCTGCAGCACTCGGGTGTTCAGACTGGTGAAAGTGTCAATGTCCACGGAGACGTTAGCTTGGGGCAGGTGCCGCAGCTCCTCCACGGGGGCACCGCCTAGGGGCGGGGCAGCGATGAGGGGCGGGGCTTCCGGGAGGCGTGCCCTACGCAGGGCGAGGTCTCACCGAGGTAGGGGAGGCGTGAAGCTGTAGTAGGCGTCTACAGTTCTGGCGGTGCCGAAGGCCTCTCGGGCCTTGTCGTAGAGCACGTTCTTGCGGCTCTGAGGGCAGGAGGAGATGTCTAGGGCTCCGGCCAGCCTGGGTGGGGGGTGAGGCTGATAGGCAGGCCAGAGGCCCCTTCTCCTCTGGACGCTGGGCCTGGCTCCCGCTTTCTGAACCACAGCTTTCCTCTTGCTCTCCGTGCTAGGTTCAGTAGTGTCTCCTCCAAGTTCATGTCCACTCAGAACCTCAGAACGTGAGCTTATCTGGAAATAGGGTCTTTCCTAATTGTAGCTGTAATCAAATTAAGATGTGGTCATACTGATTTAGGGTGGACCTTGAATCTAACGACTGGTGTCATAAGAAGAAGGAAACTTGGACACGGACACAGTGGGAAGCCAGCTGTGACAGAGGCAGAGATGGGGGTGATGCAGCCCCGAAGCTGGAAGAGGCAGGAAGGAGCCTCCCCTACAGGTTTCAGAGGGAGGCCAGCCCTGCTGACACCTTAACTTCAGACTTCTGGCCTCCAGACTGTGAGAGGACACATTTCTGTTGTTTTTAGCCACTCTAATCTTTTGTTACGGAGGCCATAGGAAGGAAGCTAATTACCTACGATGGCCTGGCCTGGGCCCCCATAGAATCCTTCCTTGGCCGAGGAGTGGAGGTGGCTCTGAGGTGTGGGGGGTGGGTTGCTGGGTGGGCTCACCGAAACTCCAAGGGCCGGATGGCCTGGATCTGGCGGGGGCTCATCCAACAGAGGCGGGAGCCCCCGTTGGCCACAAGCAGGGCACTGGTGATGGTGCCGTTGTGGTCCAGGAACTTCTGCAGGATGACCTGTGGGCAGGGTTCGGGTCTGCAAGGCCAGGGTCAGCGGGGTCCCCTGCCCACCCCCACCCCCACCCTCACCTCTGTCTGGTTCTCCAGGGCCCCGTCTGGGGCCAGCAGGGCCACGACCGTGTCCTTGGACGTGATGTGCCACTGGCCAGTCTCCACATGGGAGTAGAGGTAGGCCAGCGAGGGGATGAGCTGCAGCTGCTCCTCGGGGACGCTGCCTGGGTAGACCTGCAGTGGGAGGCAGGTGGTGGTCAGGCCACACGGCCGGCCCACCACCTGCCTCCCACTGCCGGTCGCTGGCGCACCTAAGCCAGCTTGGCCTTGACGACTTTCTGGCACTGGGTGGGCAGTGGGTGCTGCAGCAGGGGGTCCAGGTTGGCCCTGAGCCCACGGCTGCCCAGGCAGGACTCGAGCTGCACGCAGTCGTAGCGTACCAGGAAGAGGTCATTGTGCAGCGTGGCTGCAGTGATGTTGCCAGGGATGCAGGGTCTCCCTGTGGCAAGGTGGAGTACGGGTGTTGAGGACCCAGCTGGTCAGCACTGCTGCTGACTTTGGGCCCCACCTCACTCCTGACCTTGACCCTTCCCAAGCTTGATTCCTAGCCAAAAACTTGGCCTGGACCAGACTGACTCAACCCTGACCTTGGTCTCAACTCCCAGTCCAGCCCCACCAGACTCTGACCACTCCCCTCAACCTGGACAGAGACCCTGGGCCAAGCTCAGGAGGTCCAGGCAAAGGGTGCCATGCCTCTGGTGCCCCCACTCCGGGATGAGGAGCCCGAGCAGGGGGAGATGTGAAATCCCCAGGCCATGGTGGCCACACTGACCTGTGTCCCGCTTGGGCCGTGAGGGTACCAACTTGGCCTTGGCCTCGAGGAAGCCAGTGCCAAAGCGCCTGGCATCACACTGGCTGAGCTGCCCTGCCCGTGGCCACTATGGCCACTATGCTGCCAAAGAAGTCTAGGCCCACGGCCTGGCGGGCGGGCCTGGAGAGTCCACACCCTGGGGAGGGCCACCAGGGCTACCTGTTCCCTCCTTCCTCCCCACAGACAGAAACTCTGTGACGGGGAGCGACTGGGGACAGCAGTTGGGCATCAGAGTGGCTGCCGGCCGACCATCAGGCCTGGGCAGGCTGGTGGAAGGTTGGCTGGATCCCCAACCGCCCCGGGGTGCTGCCCTACCTCCTGCAGCTGCATCCACAGGCTGGGGCTGATGTAGGTGGCTAGGGGTCCCAGAGCCTGCAGCCCCTCCAGGTTCCAGGAGCCAGAGGGCCTGGTGTGCGAAGGGGGCTCTGTGTCGGGCCCTGAACAGCACCCAGACCCCTCAGACCGCCTACCCTCCCTGAGTGCCATTCCCAGGGCCTGCCCAGCAGAGACTCTCCCACCCCAGGCCTCTGGGCACCTCAAACCCGTACCCCATAGGCTGCAGGGTCAGAGTGGGGTGGGAGCTGGGTCAGAGGTTAGAGGTCAGTGGGGCTGTGGACATTGATCTCCAGGCTGCCTCCTCTATCAGGTGGAGGAGGGGAAGCCTGGGCAGATGGCATGGGCCCCCACTCACCCGAGCCTGGTCCTGCCGCTGGCCAGCAGCCTGTTGAGGGCGGCCATCAGCTGGGGACAGCGCCGCAGGTTCTGCAGCACATGGGGGTCTGCAGCCATGATGCTGGATGCATCTGTGTCACACACCAGGACCCCGAGGAGCAGCAGGTCGGAGGTGCTGAGGCTCGGGCGGGGCCCTCCCTGCAGGACAGCAGGTCAGCATGAGCCTGGTCCCACTGCCCGTCACCTGTCCTGTCCTGGCCTGGCCGGCCCACGGTGCCTACCAGGCAGGCCAGGGCCCTGTGCCGCAGGGTGGCCTTCTGGTCGGGCAGGTTGGTCAGCAGCCCTGTGTTGCCCTGGGCTGTGCGGCGGACGAAGGCCTGGCAGTCGGCTTCCCTCACCTGTGTCAGTCTGTGGGAAGGTTGGAGGGCTGTCAGGAGGGGGAGACTGGGGGGCCTCCGAGTGACTGAGGTGTCCCTGGGGAGCATGCTCAGCCCACGCGGCTGGGCGCTGGGCGGGGAGGGGCACTCATTCGTAGAGGAGCAGCAGGTTGGTGGGGTGGAGCTCGAAGTCGCCCTGGAGGCCTTGCCGGGCGGCCAGGTTGGCCAGACAGCTGAGCTGGGCAGGGCAGGCAGCGTGTCACTTCCTTGCCCGGCCGGGGGCTTGCCCAGCCCCTTTCCCTCTGCCCATCTTAGGGCCCCCCACCTACCTCTCAGCCCCTGTCCCCACGTCCACCCGTCCCCTCCTTCTGCCTGCTGGCTCTCTGTCCCTGGACTTCATGTTTTCCTCTTCCTGCCTCAACCTCCACAACGAGAACCGGCCTCAGAACGGGTCAAACCCAGCTTGAGAGCCCCCTCTCCTCTGGCATCAGGCCCTTGCCCACCCCAGCCCCCACTGCACCACATTGGCTCACTGAGGATCTGCTCATCCAATGCACCCCTGCCTGGACGTCTTGTCCCACTTACTTGGCCTACTTTGGGGTTGTTTCAGATTTATTACTAATTTTATATTAATTTTATAATAAGACAATAGCTTTCTTTCCTTCCTTTCTTTTATTAAACTCAGGGACTGGTGACGCTTGGGTCAGCTGTGGGTCCAGGTGAGCTCAGCTGGCCCCTCTCACAGCCCAGGTGGAGGAGAGGCCAGCAGGCTGGAAGATCCCTCACCCTCGGGGAGCCTGGAGGACCTGCCACAGGTGCCAGATGGAGGCCAGGTAGGCAAGCCCTCACCAAACCAAGAACAAGAGGCAGGAGTCTGTGGGTGATTGGTGAGAAGTCCTGGAAACAGTCCAAAGTGGGCCACACTGGAACATCATCCAGGGGAGAGAGAAGCCCACCTCAGAGGCTAACTTCCTGTCCGCTGGGTGACCTGAGGGGCGCATCTTGTGTCAGCTAGAGACAATCGTGCAGCTCTCCAGCACAGGGCCCTTGTGCTCAGGAGAGCTACTCCGTGTCCTGGCACCACATTCCTGGCCCTTGCTGCCTGGGTCCTCTGCCAGGGATGCCTCCCTTCCTGCCCGTCCCTGGGGCCCTTCTCCAGGGAGTCTGCCCTTGCCCTCGACACCCAGGCAGTCTTGGTAAGGGCCGCCGCTGACCTGCCAGGCTCCGAGGAGGACATGCTGTGTCTCCATCCTCCTGATCAGAGCGGCAAGCTGGTCCCGGGCTAGCTGACTGGCCAGCTGGCACCAGAAGCCTTGCAGGAGGGAGGTGTTGGCACTGGGCAGAAAGGAGATAGACAGTGAGGGGCAGAGGGAGTAGGGGTCCCAGACTGCAGCATTTGGGGTGGAGGTCAGACTCCTCAACACAGGGTGGGGGTGAGAGACCCAGGAGGTGTGGACAGCAAGGCTCTGGCTGTCAGCATATGCACACCACACACTTCCCCCGAGGGCGCCCTGTTGGTGCTGGGCTCTGAGCTATGAGCAGGGCTTAAAAGTGGCCCCTGTCCAGACTCAGGGTCTGGTTGAGGCCCAGTTCCAGAGCTTGGGGCTCTGAGGTCCCAGCGATGGCTGAGGTTTTGAAGGGCACCTGTTGGGTGTCTGCAGCCAGGCCTTCCTCATGATGTGAATCTAGTAAGATCCGTGCACAGGGGAGGGTCAGGTCTCATGAGACCTTAGCCTGGGCCCAGCTGGTCCAGCTTGGCCTCCAGCCCTGCCTGATCAGTCAACTGACTGATCAATTGATTGATGGCAGATCAGTGGCCTCCAACCCCCACCAGGACAGAGTCTCAGTTTGGGACCGGAGAGGGCAGCAAAGCTTGGGGCGGAAAGAAGAAAGCTGAGAGGCCTCAGGACAAGAAGTGATTGTCGGGACTTCCCTGGCAGTCCAGTGGTTAAGACTCCGTGCTTCCAATGCAAGGGGTGTGGGTTTGATCCCTGGTCGGGGAACTAAGATCCCACATGCCGCATGACGCGGCACCCCCCAGAAAAACAAAAAGTGATTGTCTGCCGGGCCGAGGTGGGGGACCCGGGCCCCAGCCAGCCGCGATGGCCTGGGGTCCTGTCCCAGCCATGTGGGTGTGACTCTGATGAAGGACACCAGCTGCCCTGAGCCATCTCCAGCGAGTGACCTGGGCAGGCAGGGCCAGGCCCCGCATATAGGAGCCGGGAGTCAGTCCTGCCCCGGCCATGTCTGGGCCGTCAAATGCAGACCCTGGAGATGGTCCCTCCTTCTCACCCCCACCCAGGCCTGCCAAGGAATCTGTTGGGGAAACTTGATTGTGACTCCGAACCTGCACTCACCTGGCCCACATGTTGGCCCTGCTGACATCCAGCCCTCCCTGGGTGGCACCCTCGGCCTGGGGATGAGAGCAGTGGGCAGTGAGTGACACCAGGAAGGCGAGGCCTGGGCTCACCAGGGCACTTGGAACAGAACAGGCCATAAGCATCTGTGTGGGAGCGTCCAGTGTCGGTCTCCCCAGGGCTCCCTGTGTCCCGGGTGGGCCTGTGACAGCCCCAATACGGAGTCCTTGGGAGCTCCACGGTGCTGGTCACCTGTGTGCCAGCCTGGGTCTGAGCGTGCTGTGTGACCAGGTGAACATGTGTGGCAGTGTGTCTACCTGTATACACGACTGTCTGATGCTGTATGCCTGTGCCCCTAATGGTATGTACAGTGGTGGTGGTGTATACACAAGTATGGTGAGGTGTACATGTGTGGGATGGCATGCATGACTACACAGTAGACCTGTGTGCCTGCTGGTGTGGCAGTGTATACATTCTGTGACGATGTGTAGCTGGTGGCATGTGACTGTGTGTCTGGAAGCATGTACACACCTATGTGATGGCCTGTATGCATGCCTACCAGTGTCCACGTGTGTGCACCTTCTCCCTCCACCCCCTGTGGCTCTGTCTTCACAGTCTGAGCCCTGAAACCCCCGAGCAGAGGGACAGGGGTCAGCTACCACCTTCTCCTGCTCCTCGGTTGCTCATTCCCTTCTAGCCATGGCCCGCCTTGTCCCTGCCTTGTCCCCAACAGAACCCCCACCCGCAGTGCCCCATCTGTGCCACCCCCTTCCCTTCCCGGACCCCCAGTAGAGGCTCAGGAGGAAAGAGGGTGGTCCTGCTACCCCGAGGAGCCGGCCATGGGAGCTGCCCCCCAAGAGGGGAGGGAGAGTCATCTCACCTGCTCTGGGGCCCATGGCTGTGTGGTGCCCACTGGTCATCCTGGCAGGAAGGCACCGGGGTCACAGGCAGCGGGTCTGGGTCAAGCTGGAGAGGAGACAGGAGGTGGTGAGGCCGGGGCAGGGTACAGAGGGGAGGTCACCACCCAGGGTCACACAGGACAGGTGCCATGCAGGGCAGGTGACCCCGAACCTTGGGCTGCAGCCGTGTCTCTTCGTCTTTCAGGAGGGCACAACCCACAAGCAATGTGTCTCTGGAACAAAAGGGAGCAGCAGAGGGGGAGCCAGGCCAAATCCCGGCTTTCTTACCACAGGTCAGGACTCAGGGGATCTGCAGCTGGACTGCTGTGTCTCCAGTGGACAGCTCTCTCAACAGCTCGGAGGTGGGGGTGGGCGGCGGTCCCAGTGAGTCCCTGCAGCAGCTGGGGTGAGAGGCCTGCTGGCCCCCAACCTACCCTGGTGCAGCCCCAGCTTCACCCCCACACCAGGCGGCCCAGGCAGCCCCCTTCCCTTCTCAGGGCCTCGGATGCCCAGTGAGACCTGGCCCCGGGCACAGCCCATGCTGCAGCCTGCTGGCAGCTCTGGCCGTGGTGGAGACCGAAACTGAGGCCTGGGGAGGAGGTTGCGCCAGGGAGCCTGGTCCACACTGCTGGCTCCTGGACCACGGCCTTGCACGGGCTGCTGGCTTGGGGCACCTGTGCGCCTCTGGACTCTGCATGGCCCAGGAGGAAGATGGGGAGGTAACCGCCCCAAGTGGGGGCCAAGACGGAGGCTCAGAGGGGCTCAGCTACCTGCCCAGGGCCACACAGAGGCCAGACTCACAGCTGGGGCCCTGTGCGTCCAGTTGGTCGCGGCTCCCGTCCCACCCCCGCCCCCCACCTGAGCACCAAGAAATCTGTCTGTCCTAGAAGGAGGCTGCTCCAGGTCCAGGCGGCAGATATCAGAAGCGGGGATATTGTAGACATGGTGCCAGGAGTCCAGACACCAGTGGTCCCACCCTGCTCTGTGTCAGCCCCTGCAACTGAGCTTCGGGGCGCAGGGGTGGTGCAGGGTGGGGGCACCATGGTCTCCGCTCACCTCCATAGCTCGCTCAGCACCCTGCCCTGCCAGCCACCCACTCCTGCAGTGACGCCTGCCAGGCAGATGTGTAGGGGAGGGGCTGGGGCTATACCAGGTGGTGCAGCCTTGTCAGCCCCTGGAGGCCCCAAGAGCAGTGGGCACCTGCTCCCCAGCCTCACAGGAGCGGGAGGCTTAGCTCCCAGTTGGCGGCTGCCCAGCACATACCCCTCCCCTGGGGGGTCTGGCTCAGCCATGACCTTGCCCTGAGGGTCGCACCTGCGTTTGTACACGTGTACACCTGCACTTGACGTGTGCTGGCATCCATGTGTGAGCACACATGCACATCCGTGTGCACCGAGGAGCACACACATCTATGTGCACACGTGGTGCATGTGGTTCATGTGTCCCCTGCAGGGATCTTAGGCACTCGTGGCCCCACTGTGGGGCCTGGGTTGAGTGACATGTGGCGTGTTTCTGTACTGTGGATACTGGAGCAGAGCCGGCTATGCATGTCCACACGTGTGTGCACTGTGGGGCAGGGAGGGTGTGCAGGCAGCCTCAACGGGAGAGCTGTGCCTGCCACACATGTGGCCCTGGGGCCCAGCACCCTGGGGCCCAGGACAGGGACGGCTCCACAGGGCAGGTCTCCAAGGCAGAGCAGGAGGTGTGGCTGCGGGAGGGTTGGGAATGAAGATGCCCACAGACACTTCTTCCCCAGCTGAGGTGGGGCGGGCTGGGTGCCCCAGGCTGGCCCTTGGCCCCAGCTTTGACCACATCTGCCTCTGCTTGGCAGGGCCAAGAGGGCTCTGGGGCCTTGAGCCCCCATGACATGGGTTCAGCCGCTGAACAACTACCACCTGCATCAAGGGCCACACATGCCCATCAAGCCAGCCCCGCAGACAAGCAGAGGTGCTGACCCTGGGGGACCGGCAGCTGGAGGGACCAGCTGAGGATCGCTCCCCGGCCCCTGGATAGGCCCCATGGGAGTCCAGCTGCAGCATCTAGAGCTGGAGGGCACCCAGAGCTTGTGGTGACAGCCCCTCTCCCCTGAAAACTGTCCAGTGACTCCCCGTCCAGCTGGCCCAGGATGGGCTTCCAAGGGCCCCTTGGCCACCAGGAGGGCCAGCTCAGCTCCATCTGGCAGGGTGTGTGGCAGTGAGGACAGTGACCCCCAGGGTCTGGAGGGGGGCGGGGTCCAGGGAGCAGGTCCCGCTGGAGGTGGGCAGGCTCACCCTGGGCTCTAGCACTGACCCCCTGAGGCTGGCTGGTCAGCTCTGGAGCAGTCAGTTTTGGCTGAGGGCTTGCTGGAGCTCTGGGTGCTGAGGGGTCTGTGGGGGTGGGATGTCACTTGGTGGTGGGGTCTCCACCCACCTCAGGGTCCAGGCCTGGCTGAAGGACACTCCCCATAGGCCAGTGAGTGCAGGAGGCCAGATGCTGGCTGCCCCTTTTGGGTTTGGCCTCTAGGGAAGCCCAAGGCCCCGGGTGGACAAATGACCACAGCAACAGAGCAAGTGCTGGGCTGTAGAGAGTCACACCCATCCCCAGCTCTGTCCTGTACTGCTCGTGGAATCCGGCTCCCGCCAGCAGCACGGCACAATGCTTGCCGTACACACGAGGAGACTGAGGCCCACGCTGGCTGACGGCTTGTCCCTGTCCACACAGAGTGAGCAGGGGCAGGGTTGGGCACTTGGGTGTGCTCCTGACCTGCCGGCATTGTGCCCCCTGGAGCATGACCGCTCACGGGCTGCCCCACAGTAGGCTGTGGGGGGCAGATGGACTGGGTGGACCCCATGTCCTGGGGCCAACGGGAGAGGCAGCATACCTGTAGGGAGCAAGGTCGGGATCTGTGGTCCTGGGGGTTCTCAGAGGGGCTGACAGGGCTCTTCAGGGGGAGGAGCCAGGCTGTGGGGAGAGAGGAAATATACATGGAACATCCCCAGGGCAGTTCCTACCCATGGGCCCCTGTTGCCCTTCCATCCTGCCTTCCCTCCCTCCGTGGCTGCCTGTCTGTCTGTCCAGTCTACCCCTCTTCCTGTCTGTCTTGTCGCTTGCTCTGCAGGCTCAGCCCATGGGCCCTGAGCCAGGCTGTCATGCCCAGGTCAGTGCTCTGCGGCGGGTCACGCCTGCCCTCCGCTCTCCCCTAGGTCCCTCCTCAGCCAACTGGTCCTACCCTGCAGACCATCAGTCAGGGTCGTCCCAAGGCCCCAACCTGGCTGACCTCCTCAGGCCATTTGGCAGTAAGCAGGGGCTGGAGCCCCAGGGCCACGTGGTGGCGTCGGCTGTGTGCTCCCGTCCCTGTGGCTGGGGTCGGGGGTGGGGGCCCTGGAGGCTGGTTCCTGGCCCAGCCGAGACTTCTGGCTACAGAAGGGTGGGGATGGGGGTGACCCTTGGCTCCCTGGCCTCACCAGCAGCTTCCTGGGACCTGAGCGGGGGGACAGCAATGATGCCAGCCAGCTGAAGAAAAATGATTCTCTCTGTCCTGGCATGAGAAACGCCCTCCAGAGTTCAGGACCTGTGCCCCAGGGAGGGCCCCAACATGTGGCCAGTCGCTGGGGCACAGAGAGGAAGACCTGGCCACCCTTTGGGGTGTTGTGGGGTAGCCCTGCCTGAGCTGGGTGGGGAGGGGCCCCTGGGGGCCCCTGGAAGGAAGGGCTGTCAGGGTGGTCCTGGCTTGGCCACAGCCCCTGTAGGTCCAGACCCTCTGGCAGGTGCCAGCAGTTGGGAAGCACCTGGGTGTATCCATGGGAAATGGAACTTCCAAAGGTCACCGCAGTCTCAAGAGGACAGGGCTATGAGGGGCCGGGGTCAGCAGTGACCCCGTGTGGCAACAGCAGGCATGACAGTGGCTGAGCACCGCCCAGAGGTGTAGGGAGTGGGGCCGTGAGGAGGGGGCGTGGGGAGAGGCGGGAAGCCTGCACAAAGTGGGCTCACGGCCCTGAGTCCTTTGGGGACCATTCTTTCATTCTCTATACACACTCACTGAGCAGGGTCTGTGGGCCGGGCCACGCTGTGGGTGAGGGGCTGATGCTCCGCAGGGACCTAAGGAGGAGACAGTGGTGAAATGCTGAGAAGGGGGTGAAACAGGTAAGAGTTGATGGCAGAGGAGGGCATTAGGGTGTGGGGGGGCAGATGGTGGCGGGGAGAGGAGGGCAGAGGTTGAAGGTAGTGGGAAGGAGGTGGAGCGGAGGGTGGTGGGGGGAGAGGTGGGGCAGTCCTCAGCAAGGAGGTGAGGTGCTGGGAGTGCCAGGAAGGTGATGCTCTCCCACCCCGCCCCCATCTGACGAGAAAGGGTTGTGCTGGGCACATCACAGTAGCCATCCATCTGTCCGGGCTGCTGCCCCGTGGGTCCCTCCGATCCTGTTACAGATGAGGAGACGGGGGAGCAGAGGCTGGGACCTGGGTCTCTGCAGAGACCCCATGCGGGGTGGGGGTGGGGTGGGGGGCTGCCTCTGGCTCCACCTGGGCTGAGAGCTTGCTGTGGTTACAGGTGGGGTGAGCCCAGGAGCCCCACAATAGGGCCTGTCTGCCTTGGCCGGCCAAGAGGAGGGGCCTAGCCTAGTTGGGCACAGGGACATGGTGTGTGACCTCAAACTGGCTGGAGGCCTAGGCGCCAGCCCTCCCGTGGCATTCTGAGGTGTTGGAGGGCCCCAAGGTTTGCACTGTGAGGGCAGCAGCTCTACGGAGAACACTGGTGGGACCAGGTGGATGCTCTGATGGTTTTGGCTGTGGGTCTTGGGGTCCTCCAGGGATGCAGCTGACCCAGCTCTGTCCCCTACTCAGAGCCCAGCCCCCACACCAGGGCTGCAGGGTGTTCACTGAATGGGGGGTGGGCAGGTCAGCAGCTAGGATTATAAGGTCCGTCCTGGCTCCTGTTGGGGTCTAGGGCAAAGGTCTGTCCAGTGAAGGGATGGGGTGGGGGTGTGAGCCCCCTGAAATCCCCACATCAGGCACATTCATGGTCACTTGCAGGGTCAGTCATTGAGCGTTTATTCCCAGTTCTCAGAGCTCAGCTATGGCTGGGGAGGCGTGGCCGTGTTGTGGGGATGGAGGAGGGGGGGGCTGGTGGGCTGCCCTTGCTCTCAGGCTGAGGTCCTGCCTGGAAATTGCCAGGCAGGTGACGGAGGCAGCAGCCGCAATTAGGGGCCCGGAAGACCCCATGGAGCAGCGCTCAGGGCAGGCCTGGAGGGATGGCACGTGAGGTGGGGGCTGAGGAGTGTGGCCCACACCCACCTCCATGTGAGACGCTCAGGATGCAGGTGGAGGGGGCAGAGTCTAGCAGAAGCAAAGGCACAAGGTCAGACGGGCCTAGCAAGGAGGGTTGAGGTCTGCAGATGGAGAACCCAGCCAGGCTGGGGTGATGGCCACAGAGGATCCAAGCAAAGCAGCGTGGAGCACGGTGCTCTGGGGTGTTGGCTGGGGGCCCAGGAGGAGCCCACCTTGAGGGTGGCCCAGGTCCTGGCTCTGCCTCTTCCAGAGTGACCCCGATCAAGTCTACAAATAAGTTCCTGGGGTTGAGGCTCTAGAACCAGGGAGGTGCTCTGGGGCAGTTTGTGGGGGTTGGGGTGTTGGGAGGGAGGCCCATGTGGGTCCCACAGCCCAAGAGCTTAATCCTCTGGAATTGCAGCTGCCTGGCTCCCCCTGCTGGCCAGGCCTGGCCATTGCAGGGATGTGTCCAGGACTCTGACCTGCAGCCCCCAACCGTTGGAGTCCCAGCCTGCCATCCCCACCCCAGCATGATGCTCTCAGTTGTCCGGCTCCAGCGTCCACTCCGACAGCCACTTCAGGCAGGAGGCCCGCTGTGCTTCTGTCTCAGGGAGCTTGGCAGGGGGCGGTGGGGGCCGGCCCGGCCCGGGCAGGGGCGTGGAGGGGCTGCAGGGCCTGGGGCCCCCTTCTGTGGGGTCAGGGTCTGGGGCAGCCCGCAGGACCTGGACGAGCTCATCCAGTGGCTGCACCAGGGTGTGGGGGCTCCAGCAGGCATCGAGGGTGGGCACGAAGGGGTCGGGCGTGCAGGCCTCCACGCACTCGGTACATGTGGGGATGCGCAGGTAGAAGGCGTGGAGCATCATGCGGAAGGGCTGGTCCTCCTGGTTCGAGGCCTGGCCATAGGTCTGGTCCCCCACGATGGGGTGGCCCAGGGCGCTGCAGTGCACGCGCAGCTGGTGCGTCCGTCCTTTGGGGAGGAGAGGGGGCCAGTCAGGCGGGGGCGCCACCCCATGCCCACCCCCTACCCATTCACATCATGCCCAGCACCGTCCTTGAAGCCTCACACAACCCCTGGGGGCAGCAGACCTCCCTGTTTCATGCCACAAAGACGTCAGAACTCAGAACAGAAGCGACTTCTGGGGTTGCCCCTGGTGAGGCCAGGGCGATGCTCGATCAACTAGAGAACCCAGGCCAGAGCGACCTCGTACAGGGCAAGAGGCTGCAGGCTGTGAGGCTGAGTGTGGGGGAGGAGTCAGCCTGGCCAGCAATGCTGGGAGACCCTGGGCAGGTTCCTTTCCTGTGTGATGGGGACACTTCGGTGCCCTGTGCCAGGAGATGCCCAAGGCAGGACACCATCAGCAGATAGCAAGGAGACCTGGGCACACGCGCCCTGGACACACCCGTGAGAGGCTGCAACAGCACTTTGGAGACAGGATCACCTGCATACAGTCCGTGTTCCAGGACCACCAGCTCAGTGAGGCTTGGTTTTGGGTTCTCACAGCCTGAAGGGAGCAAGGAAAACCCAGAGAGTTGGCTGGGCCAGCTCCATGGCTGAGTCCACCCCAATCCCAGGTCGCCTGCCCGGGTTGCCCCAGCCTACCCAGGGTCCCCACTGGACGACTATGCCCCTGGCCCCCACCCCCTGCCCTCCGTACCCTGTGTGCCCTCAATGCACATGGTGTGGGTCCGGCCTTCTGTGCTGTTCTTGCCAATAGCATAGCTGATGGTCATTCGGCTCTCCTGGACGTGCCCCCGCACCTGCCAGGAAGGGGGTCACACGCTGCTCATGGGGTCACCCACCACTGCTGGGAAACCCATCTGACAGCCAGAGGCTATCAAAGTGGATTGAGTGTTGGAGTCTCCTGCTCCAAGGACCAGCTGGGCCTTACCAGAGCCAGATAAGCCTTGGTGACTCTCCGGTCCTTGAAGCACCTGTAGGCACTGCCTGCGGCTGCCTTGTTCAGGGCCACACAGAGTGCCCCGCTGGTGGAGAAGTCCAGTTGGTGGCAGAACCTGGCATGGGGCAGAGGATCAGTGGTGGCTGGGCTGTGGGCCGCTTCCCACCGATGGAGGCTGCTGTGGGTACCTGAACCCGTAGCAGGTGTCAGGGTCGGCCAGCTCTGGGAAGCGGTGCCGCAGCTGCTTCTGGAGGGTCAGCGTCTCCCACCAGGACTTGCTGTCGATGCGCACATCCCAGTGCTTGTTCACCACCAGGAAGTCACGGCTCCGGTACACGACACACAGGTTCTCCACGCTGCCTGGCTCCATGGTGGCTGCAGTGCAGGGCAAGTGCATGGAGCGGGGTCATGGGGTGCCCAGCCCACATCAGGGTCCTGCCCACCTGGCGTGGACACCCCTGCTCCCCAGGGCCCTGGGTCTGAAGCCACCGAGGCTGTGTCAGGCAAGCTTGCAGACCTACTGTGTGCCTGCACTCCCACCTCTGAGTCAAGTAGCAGGGTGTCAAGTAGCAGGGGTCTGGCCAATATCAGGGGAGCTAGTGTTGCCCTAGGCTCTGGCTGTGGGTTAGTCCTGCCAGACCCGGGCCTGGGGAGAAGCAGTCTTGCCCTCCAGCCTGCTCCCACGGACCCTTCCCGGACGGGCCACGGACGCGCGATAGGAGCCTTTTCCTGAGTGGGGTGGGGTGCAGGGCAGGGGATGGGGCTCTCCCTCTCCCGCGTAGACGTCCCCTGCCCTGCCTCCCCTCCGAGGAACCCTCGCCTCCCACGTCTGATGGGCACAGGCGGAGAGGTGCCCGGCGGACTCCACTGCGAACACTTCCCGCGCCCCTGCCCATTCCGAGATCGACCTGCAGCTGAGCTGCGCCGTCTGGGCCCCCGATGCTGCTGCCCGGCCCTGGCTCCTGCCCTCGCGTCTCCCTGCCTCGTGGCCCAGCAGCCCCGGAGCAGTCACTTGGACCACAGAGGTGCGCCTCGCCGGGCCCAGCCTGGGCGCTCAGTCCCGCCCACGTCCCGCCCACGTCCCGCCCACGGCGCAGACGGGCGGCCGTGCTGACCAATGGAGAGCGCCCGGATCCCGCCGCTCCAGCTCCAACGTACGGACTCAGCCCCGCCCGGCCTGCGCGCGCAGCCCCGCCCACGCCCCGCCCCTCCCGCTGACCAATGGCGAGCGTCCGGATACGCCGGCCGTTGATTGGCGGCGCCGGGTCGCTTTGGGCAGGAGCTGCGCGCTGGGCGCGGGAGGTTCGCAGCCGGCGGCGGGCGGCCATGGAGGACTACGAGCAGGAGCTGTACGGCGTCGAGGATGACTTCCACAGCCAGTTCGCGGCCGAGCTCGAGGTGCTGGCCGAGCTGGAAGGTAGGCGTGGGCACTGCCGTGGCCTCGTCCCCCGTAGCTCGACAGGGGTCTGGCCCACCCGGGGATTCCAGGAGGGCTGCTCGGAGGGGAGGCGCGAAGGCCGGGAGGCAGCAACAACCTGAGAGAGAGCAGGGCCCTGCAGCGCCGCCGACCTCGGGGGCTGTGACTGTGTGCAGACGAAATGCTCTGCATGACTGCTGTGAGTTTTCTCTCCGCAGGGACAACCGCCATGTCACCTTCCAGGGACCCCTGGCCCACCGTGGGCCGGCCCCGCCTGACGTTCGAGGAGACCATTGCTGGAGGGAACGCTGCCACTCACTGCTCTCCAGGCGGACCTCCAGGGAACAGCAAGGGCGGTGCCAGGAAGAGGCAGCTGGCCGCTGACATCCACGGGGACAGACCCCTGCCCCCTAGTATGTTTTCCGGGGGCCCAGAGCATAGGGGTGGGGTTCGAGGCTGGAGAAGGACCTCTGTTCCTTCCATGTGTCTCCCCAGCCCCCAAAGTCAAACGGTCCAGGCTGGAGGCTGCCAGGAGACTGAACTTCAGGTCCGATGAGATGGAAGAGCCGCTGCCTCCTGACTCCCCGACTCAGGACATCACCCCCCCACCGAGTCCTGAGGTCCCTGCTGAACTATGGGGCAAGGGGTGTGTAGCTTGGGGTACAGGTATCTCAGTATCTTGGAAGGATCTGGTTTCTTCGACAACGTCTTGAGGGCTGGGGATTGGGGGTCTGTGGGAGGGCTGGGTAGCCAGCAGTGGATCCAAGTCCCTTCCCCAGGAATCCCCAAGATGGTCATGGTCCCTTCCCAGGCCCTTGGACACTGGGGCTGATGTGGGTCTCACTAAGGCCTCGCCAGCCGCCCGCAATCCTGTCCTGAGGCGGCCCCCTGTCTTGGAGGACTACATCAATGTGACCTCCACTGACGGCAACCGGGCCTTTCTAGTGCTTCAGGCTGACCCAGTGGGCACTGGGGTCCAGGTGGGTGCTGTGCAGACACGAGCGGGGGCCTGGACATCACATCCCCTACCCTGAACCTGGGAACCCCTCTAGAGGTCCATCTGGCCTCTAGTCTTCCACTCGGGAGAGCCATCTTTCTCCTTCACTTTCCTCCTCTTTCTCTTCTTTTTTCTTCTTCTCCTTCTTTTTACTTGTTTTCTTCTTTTCTCTTCTCCTCCACCTTAGATCTGTTGCCATTCCAATGATCCCTTGGGGTCGCTGGTGAGAAGGGGCTCCTTGTGGCCCGTTGATGCTAGGAAATGCCATCTAGGTCCCTGAGCACTGTTGGGAGGGGGGTTGTAGAAATCCCATAACCTAGAGGAGGGTGACTGATGCTCTCCCTTCCCTGCAGAGCCCTCTTCTTGACATCCGGTGGCGTGGCCGTGGCCAGCTGGATCTGCTGGGTGTGTCCTTTGCCTCCCTGAAGGAGAAGATCGACAGTGAGGTAGGGTCTGCTGGGGTTTGCTGGGAAGGGAGAGGTAGCTCAGGGGTGAATGGCTGGCTGAGCCATCCTGATTCCAACCCCATTGTCTGCACAGCGGCGGCAGCGACTGCTGGAAGAGGCCCAGCGGCTCTCGGACACACTGTGCAGGTGACACAGTGGGCCCCTCCACCTCTGAGGTCCTCACCGGTCCTTGGATTGCTGACCCCCAGCATGTATTCTGGGGGGTGTGATCCCTGCATGGGGTTAAGGCCCAGTGGCTCAGGGCACAATGCTCTCCAGTCTTAGGTCAGAGGAGGTGGAGGAGGGGCCCCAGCCCTCGGGGGCCTCTGAGGAGGAGCCGGCTGACAGCCAAGATGCTTCCCAGCATTGCCTCTGGGTGGATGAGTTCGCACCCCAACGCTATACGGAGCTGCTCAGTGACGACGTGAGGTCCTGTTTTTGCTTAAGTGAAGTGTGACTGGCTTCTTTGTTGCCGAGAGAAAAGTACTTAGGGCCTAGCAGGTCTTCATTTTGCCAGCCCACAGAGGGGTCAGGATTTGGAGAAGGGATTTGACCAGCCTCGTTGAATTGTAGGTGGGGAAACTGAGGCCAGTACAGAGCCTTTCACCGGTCATCACTTGTCATTCAGCCTCAGCATCACTGTGTGTGTCTTTGGGCTCATGACAGTAGGGTGACATGAGAGGCAGGCACTAGGAGTCCTTGGTGCTGGTGGCCGTCCCCCCAGGCTGGGCCTCTCTTCTTGCAGTTCACCAACCGCTGCCTCCTCAAGTGGCTGAAGCTGTGGGACTTGGTGGTGTTTGGCCGAGAGCGGCCCACCCGGAAGCCCAGACCCAGTGTGGAACCGGCCCGTGGTGGCAAGGAGGCCACAGCCTCCAGCAAGTGGAAAAGCCACGGACAGGTGCTAGAGGAGATGCTGGAGGCTGAGCTGGATCCAAGCGGGCGGCCCCGGCAGAAGGTGAGCCCACCTGGCTGTGGGCTGTTCTCTGGATGGCTGGCACCATTGCAGCCTCTGGGGGCCATGAGGCACATTTACTGCCCCCGAGGGTGTAGGTGGAACGATGTCAGGGTCTAGGTGAGGAGTGTCAGCAACGTGAGCTGGGAATTGAGTCCTTTCTTCTAATGACTTAGATAAGACTAGCACTCCTTGCAGGGCCCTGCACCTCCCCACAGTGATTATGCTGGACTGTGGGTGGGTTCTGGCTGTTAGTCACGTCAGTAACAGCTGTGTCCTTGTCAGGTACAAACGTAACTCACTTCAGGCAAGGCTTTATTCTCGCTCTGCACGACCAGCAGGCAGGGGCTTGTTTTCCTTTGGTGACTGGGGCAGGGCAGGAGAACATCTTTTAGCACTGAGCTTCACGGGATAGGATTTTCAGTCTCTGGCGGTTGGGTCAGGGTCTCCCAGAGTCCGTGAGGTGGTGTGGGTTACAGCACGTTTTCTCCTGCCTCGGCTGCAGGTGGCGCTGCTGTGTGGGCCCCCAGGGCTGGGCAAGACCACCCTGGCCCATGTGATTGCGCGGCATGCTGGGTACTCTGTGGTGGAAATGAACGCGAGGTGAGTTGGGGGAGGGCCAGGTCTCCTTTTGTCCTGGTATGTCTGGTCGAGCCTGGGATACAACCCTGAAAGCCTCGGGGTGGTGGGCTGTGGAATTGTCCATCCTCAGGGCTCACTGGGATTTGGCCACAGTGTCATGGGGTGGCCTTGTGTAGTATCCGTGAGTTGTACACGTGGTGGCTCTGCCCTGGGAAATTGTCCTGCTGGGGACACTGGCTGCTGCCCTGGCTGAGGCCATGGCTGCTGCACTGGCTGAGGCATGGCTGCCCTGACAGCCCCTCCCTGGCCTCTTGGTTCCAGTGATGACCGCAGCCCTGAGGCCTTCCGAACGCGCATCGAGGCAGCCACGCAGATGGAGTCGGTGTTGGGCACTGGTGGGAGGCCCAACTGCCTGGTTATCGATGAGATCGACGGGGCCCCCACGGTGGGCCTCCTGGGTGTGCTGCGGCCGGGTGGGCAGGCAGTGGGGGCTGTGACTCACCTCCGTCTGCATGTCCCCTCAGGCTGCCATCAATGTTCTCCTGAGCGTCTTGGATCGCCAGGGCCGACAGGAGGCAGAGCCAGGGGGCCCCGCTGTGCCCACGGGCGGGGGGCGGCGGCGCCGGGCAGAAGGGGGGATCCTGATGAGGCCCATCATCTGCATCTGCAATGACCAGTGAGTGGGGCGGGGCGGGACGGGGTCTCCGCTGGGTGGGCGTGCCCCACGCCTGCTGGGCTGTGGCACGCACCCTGGCGGCCCTGGCCAGGTGGGCTCGCTGTGCAAACCGCTCATCCCACAGGTTCGTGCCCTCCCTTCGGCAGCTGAAGCAGCAGGCACTCCTGCTCCACTTCCCGCCCACGCTGCCCTCCAGGCTCACACAGCGGCTCCAGGAGGTCCGTGAGGGCTGCCCTCCCTCTGCCGTCAGGCCCCCAGCCTCCCAGCTGGTCCCAGGATATGGGGTGGAGGTGCTGGGACAGTTTGGTCTCTGGTGGTGGGTGGTTCCAAGCAGCGACCGAGGTCCTTCCTCAGGGATTTTCGGCCTTTGCTCCCCATAGGATAGGAGCTGACCCCTGCTTCTAGGGAGGAGGTGGCTTTAGGGTGGGGGTCGGGGGGACACTCACCTTCTCACTTCTCTGCAGATCTCCCTGCGGCGGGGCATGCGGCCTGACCCTGGCGCGCTGGCGGCCCTCTGCGAGAAGACAGACAACGACATCCGCGCCTGCATCAATGCCCTACAGGTGGGCAGGTGGCCGTGGCGGGGGTGGGGCAGGGGCAGCCAGCAGCCGGCACTCCCCCATCCCCGCACCACCGCCGTGTCTAGTTTCTACACGGGTGGGGGGTCAGCCACTCTCACCGCCCCACCCCCCACCCCATGTCCAGTTCCTGCATGGGCGGGGCCAGCGGGAGCTGAGCGTTCAGGCTGTGCAGACCACACGCATTGGCCTCAAGGACCAGCGCAAGGGCCTCTTCTCCGTGTGGCAGGAGGTCTTCCAGCTGCCCCAGGCCCGGAGGTAGGTAGGCCAGCCCCAGTCTGGGATGCCAGCCAGCTCTGCCTTTGCTGACGGGGTGTGAGGCTGCACGGCCCTGGGGGCTGCTTGGCTCTGCCTCGGCCTCCCTCACTGTCCCTTCTCGGGGACCTCAGGGTATCGTAAACGTATACAAGCTGGTGCCGCCGGGAGGGAAAGGGTGGGCAGGGCTGGGTCCAGGGTGATGGGGCGGGGGCTCCACTCCAGCCTCAGGGCCCTCTCTGCAGGCACCGCATGGGTCAGGACCCGACCCTGCCCTCCCACACACTCCTGCTCGGTGATGGGCACGTGGGTTCAGGGCCCCTCGCTACCAAGGTGCCCCTGACCGCGGCCTCTCAGCGGTTCTACCACATCTTGCATGTGGCCGCTTCTGCGGGTGAGCACGAAAAGGTGGTCCAGGTAACCATGCTCTACCTCAAACCTTTGCGGGGGGCTGAGGGGCAAGAGGCCAGCATCTGGCAGTGTTTCTCATCCCCAGACAGTGAGTGGGACACGCTTCAGATGGTGCTGAGCCCGAGGAGAAACAGGCGGGTGGGAGGGCGGGGAGTGGACACGGGGCATCGGGAGGCTTCTGAGAACGGGTGGGAGCAGGGACAGGCTGGGAGGAAGGACTGACCCTGGCAGGAGGGGGATGGCCAGCGTGGGGTCGTATGATGGGGTCACTCTGGCTGCTCTTGGGGAACTATCTGAAGGGCCCCGGCAGTAGCTGGAAGGGGCTGGATTCTGGATGTGAGCTGTGGGAACAGGGACGTGGGTGCACGTGGGGTGGAGAGCAGGTGGTGGATGCCCCCCATCCCCTGGGAAGCCTGATGTAAGTTGCCTCCCTGGCTAAGCAGCTTTGGATTAGCAGCTGGGGATCCTTGCAAATCTGGAAATCCACTGTGTGGAGGGCAGTGTGGTGGCTGGAGGGGAGGGATTCCCACATGGAACAAGAGTGGGGGCTCTGTGTCCTTGATTCTGGTGAACAGAACTTCCTTTAGGGAGGGGTTGGGGGCTTCTTTCTCACATGTCTCAGGGTCTTGGTCAAACCAGAGTTGGGGTGGCAGTGTGGGCCTTCCTGGCCACCCCCATCCCCAGGGCCTTGTGGCTACTTGCTGGTGTCTGCAGCTGTGCCTGAGACCCTGGGCCTTGCAGGCAGGTGGGAGGGGAAGGGTCCCACTGTGTGGTGCTTGTGCTGTGGGCTGGGGGGGCGTGAGGCTGGAGGGGCTCAGGGAACTGGCCCGTCCACCTGCCCGCAGGGCCTTTTCGACAACTTCTTGCGGCTGAGGCTGCGGGACTCCAGCTTGGCAGCCGTGTGCATAGCACTTGACTGGCTGGCCTTCGACGACCTGCTGAGCCGGGCCGCCCACCACGGCCAGAGCTTCCAGCTGCTGCGCTACCTGCCCTTCCTGCCCCCGGCGTTCCACCTGCTCTTTGCCTCCAGCCATGTGCCGAGGATCACCTTTCCCACCAGCCAGCAGGAGGTGCGCCCCACGCCCTGCCCATACCCAGGGTCTAACACCGGGGCCCTGGGTGACTTGGTCCTCGTCCGCCCTCCACCCCAGGCCCAGAATCGGATGAGCCGGACACACAACCTGATGCAGACGCTGGTGTCGGGCATCACGCCAGCCACCCGCAGCCGGGCTGCACCGCAGGCGCTCATCCTGGACACCCTCTGCCTGCTCCTGGACATCCTCGCACCCAAGCTGCGCCCTGTGAGTGCCTTGCCTGGAAGGGCTGTGGCTCCTGGTGGGGGCAGGCCCCTGGCCACGCTTAGCACCCCTGCCTGCTGCCCACCATCCCACAGGTGAGCACACAGCTGTACAGCGCCCGAGAGAAACAGCAGCTGGCCAGCCTCGTGGGCACCATGCTCGCCTATAGCCTCACCTACTGCCAGGAGCGCACGCCCGATGGGCAGTATGTCTACAGGCTGGAGCCGTGAGTCTGTGCAGCACCTGGGGTGGGGGTGCCTGGGGGCAGGAGGCTGGGGGGCTGGGCTCCAAGTGCCATGGTGATTGCTCGGCGTGAGTCTAAATGCATGGCTTTGGAGGTGTGAGTCTGCTTCCCCATTGGAGGGTGGGAGAGTCAGTCCTAGCTCATTCCTTGCCCAGATGTGACTGGGGGTGGGCACAGCCCTGGGACCTGAGGTTAACTGCAGAGCCTCTCAGTGCCCCCAGGAGCTACCCCCAGAGGGCCCTTGAGCTCCCCAGGGCCCTGTTTCTCTGTCCTGAGAGGGTCGTGGGGATAGAGGACCGGCAGCAGTGGTGTCCAGATGCAGATCCTTGAGGCAGTAATGATGCTGGTTCCCAAGCACCCAGCCCCAGGCCTGAATCCAGGCCATGCCACGTTGTGTCAGTTCCTCCCTTGCAGCCTTCTTCAAGCCCACATACAGCTGGGGAAACAGAGGCTCAGAGTGGATAACACCCCTGCTGCCACAGAGCTGGGTGCAGCAGGGACAGGACTGGACCCGGTCCTGCATTGTTGCATTCCGGCAGTTGGGGTCGGTGCTAGTGAGTAGCTCCTGCCCCGTCTCTGCTGACTGAGTGCCCTGGTGTCCTGCCCTGCCCTGCTCACCCCGAGAGCAGGAACGTGGAGGATGTCTGCCGCTTTCCCGAGCTGCCCACCCGCAAGCCCCTCACCTACCAGGCCAAGCAGCTCATTGCCCGTGAGATTGAAGTGGAGAAGATGCGGCGGGTGGAGGCCTTGGCCCGGGCTAGGGTCGGCCCCCAGGTGAGCCCACCCCAGGCTTTGAGCAGAGCAGGGCCCTCAGAGTGGACACCGTCCCTGGTATGATTCTGCCTAGTCAGCTCTCACTGTACGTGACTTCTTGTAGGTGGACGGGGGTCCCCTGGGGGGCACTGGGGAGAAAGGGGCGCAGCCATCTGCCCCATGCAGCCACGAGCAGCGGCTGGAGTGCATCCTGAAGAGAGCTGCCCTGGAGGAGCAGGTGTGGTAACCCTAACCCTAATGGGGGGCGGGGCTAGGTGGCCAGAGGGTGGGGCCACGTGGGCCTGGGTGGGCGACCTTGGAGTCCTATGGTTCTAAGTCCTGGAGGTCCAGCTCCCTGCTGTTCAGCATGATGGTTCCACCTGGCTTCAGTTTCTCATCTGGGCAGGATGCTGGCACCTCCCACCCTGGACCTGACCTTGGCAGGGAGCAGGCGACTGTGAGGGTGGTGAAGGGTGGAGGGAACACTTGCAGAGAGGGTCCGCGCTGGGGTGAGGGTAGGGGGCCATTGCCCAGAGGTGCCACGAGATCCCTCCTCCCTGGGAGATGGCCTCTGGGCCCTCCCACCAGGTAGGGGACTATCCGCTGTGGGTCAGCCCCCGTGAACCTGACCGGCCTATCTCCTTTAGCCCGAGAGGGACTTCTTCGGTCGTGTGGTTGTCAAGAGAGCGGCAGCCCCGAGCACAGGTGTGTGGGGAGGTGGGGGTGGTTGAGGGACTGGGGTCAGGGTCGGGTGGAGGAACGACTGTGTGGCCCCTGCAGAGCACGCAGCCCCTGAGACTGACACGGCCGAGCAGCGCATGGGCACCGCGGTGGGCAGGAGCGACGTCTGGTTCCGCTTCAAGGAGGGCGTCTCCAACGCCGTGCGGCGCAGCCTGTACATCAGGGACCTGCTGTAGCCTGGGCCACACCAAGCCCCCAGGATCCATGCTGCCACCTTGGCTGTGCTAGATACTCTGACCCACACTTGACGTCCCCAGGATCTATGCTGGACACTGTGGGGGCCGTGCCAGACCCCCCTGTCCATGCCGGACACTCTGGGGTTGTGCCAGACACCCTGGATCCACACCGGCCACCCTGGAGCCACACCAGATGTCCCCAGATACACACTGGGTGCCTGGGTGTTGCTTTCTCTCTCCTAGAAAATGTACAAAAGCATGTACATGCTTGAAAACTCTTTATAAAAGTCACACTTTTACAGAGTCGTTCTCTTCACAGGGAGGCGTGAGTCTGGGGTGTGGGGGCCTCACAGGATGGCACACTTGCCCTTCTCCACCCACGGGTTGTTCTTCATCAGGTCGGGGTTCAGGAAGGGGTCCTTGGGGATCCCGTCCTCAATCCACTTGAGGAGCCTGTGGGTGGGGAGCGGAGGGTGAGCACGAGGGCACCTGCCCTCCCTCAAGTGCTGCCTGATGGCAGTGTGTGGGGGTGTGGTTTTGGCTCATACAAATGAGCACAGAGCAGGGAAACGAGATGCAGATCATGGCTGGCCTTGGGTGGGGTGTGGCTGGGGCTCCATGGGGTCCTGGGGACTCACTCAGGGATAGTCTTGGATGACATCTCCCTCTTGAAGGCCAGCTGGTACTTGAGGCTCTCCACCTCTTTCTTCATCTGGGGCACGTCCCACTCCTCCATGGCATCCGGGGCTTCGGAAGTGGCCAGCCTGGGGCTAGAAGGTATGGGAGGAATCAACAGAGCCAGGGGGCTGCCAGCCTACGATCACCCTCCAGATGCTCCATCCCCACTGGTGAGCCCCCTCCCACCCCCCCAACAAAAGGAGGGAGGGAGCCCCCACCCTATCACACTGACACCAGCTCACTGCCTAGGGAGGCCCCCACAGCCCATGCCACTCACCAGGGTACAGGGCTGGAGCTGAGGCCCCACTAATGAGACCCTGTGTGCCTGCCCCCCACCTCCCATGGGGCTAATTAACTGCAGAGAAAACTTTCCACCCCTACCCACCAGCAAAGCCTCACCAAGGCTGGGCCTGTGGGTTGGAGAAGGTGGGGTAATGCCCCGGTGCTGGGGGATAGCAGAACAGGACAGGTCCCCTGACCCTCCACCTGCAAGACCCACTTTCCACTCCCGGTAGCAGAAACCTATCGTGTCAGGGGTGGGACCCTGACACACACACCCATACCCACACCCACACGTGCCTCCCCCTGCTTTGCATGGGCAAAGCCCACCCCGAGGGCAGGTTAATCCAGGGGCCAGGAGAGTGAGGCTGCTATTTGCATCTCTGGCCAGGGGGCTGGGGGCAAGTGCTGGGGATTTTGGGGTCCCAGGCTGAGCAGCTGGTCCAAGACTTGGAACCCCTGCAGCCTCCCACTGCCCAGTGTCTTCTCTGACCTGCCTACAAGCCCCTGGCCCCGTCTCTGAGGGTGGGCCCGCCCGTCACAGCCACAGGTTCAGACCTCTCAGGAAACCCGGCCAGCTGCGGCCAAGTGAGGGCAGGTCGCTCCTGTCTCCCTTGCTGCAGCCCACTCAAGGGGTCCAGGGAGCCCCTTGCTGTCCTCCATCCCCTGCCCTCATCACTGAGGCTGGGAGCCAGAGAACCGACTTCCTTGACCTGGGAAGTGTGGGCAGGTCCTGCCAGGAGTGTGACCTCGCCTGCCTCAGGCCGTGGAGGGAGCTCCTGGGAGGGTCAGCCAGGAGTGAGGGTGAGAGCCGGGGGAGTAGGGGGACTTTTCAGGGGCAGCCAGGGGGGCGAGCAGGGGCTCCCTCCTAGAGACCCCGAGTTCCAGCACCCCACCCGGCGGCTCAGGTTCTCAGAGAGTCACGTGGGCGGGGGCTTCCCAGGCTGGGGGCGGTGGCAGCCCGGTCCGCAGCCCCCTCCCCCGTCTCCGCCAGCCTTACCTGCGCGCAGCCGCCGCAGCCGCAGCCGCCGCCGCCCGCCCTGCGCGCCCCCGGCTTCGGCGCACGGCGCTGGCTCGGCGGGCACTGCGGGCGGCGCGGGCGGCGCGCACGGCGCACGGACGCGGCTCCCCACGCAGCCAGCCCGCGGACGGAGGGGTCCTCTCCACCGGTCAGGCCGGCCCGTTGCGACACGCAGCGCCGCTGCCCTCGCCCGCAGACGGACAGGCAAGGGTGCCTCGGGGGTTAGGGTGGTCCAGGTCAGCCCAATGGGACCTGGGCAAGCCCCAGAGCCCCAGGCCTCGGTTTCCTGCTCAGCGCAAGGAGCCAGTTCACCAGACCTACCTTGGACGGTGACCGCTAGGGCAAAGATGACAAGGGCCAAGTGATGGCGAGGGCGAAGTGATGGACGAGTGAGCCGGGCACACAGGCGGGCAGAGCCCAGGCAGGTGCCCCGCCCACTCCTGCCACCTGGGCCAGGCCCTAGCACCGCCCCCACTCTCTGCCCTCCTTCCTCAGGGCTGGGTTGCCCCTGGGAATCTGGCTTCATCAGGCACACTCTGCCAGCCCCAGGCAGGGCACTCCATTGCTGGGGCACCAGCTGGGGGTGGCAGATGCATCCGGGAGCAGTGTGGGGTCAGCCCTGGCCCTGGGTGACATGTCCTCCCACTGGGCTGGATGGGCTGGGCTGTCACGTTGTGCAGCACCAAAGACCATCAGCTGTTAGGTTGTATCTCAGCCGCTGCTGCCTCTCATGGGCTGGAGTCACCAGGCCAGGTGGGAATAGCAAGGATGGGGTCAAGATGCTACATCCCCCTGGGGCTTCAGCAGTGTCCACTGATAGGCCCAGAGCTGACCCACCACAGTGTGAGCCTGTTCTGGCCAGGCCACCTGGGCCTGGGTGGAGTTGCTTCCTGCTCTGGCCCCTGCCCTGCATTCCCAGGCCAGAGGCAGGCAGACTGGGCAGCTATAGTGGGTGGCAGGGCCCAGCTCACCAACCAATCCCTTCAGAGGCCAGACCCCACAGCTCCTCAGGGCAGCCAGGGCCAGACCCTCGGCAGGTGCTCCTGCAGCCTCCCCTGGCTGACTCTGCGTCCACTCAGAAGGCAGGACAGGGTAGGGGGTGTTCCCTGCCTGCCTTGGGCTCCTGGGCCCTCCCTGTTGTGACCGCATAAAACAAGGTCAGCTGCGCCTCCCCGGCCCCTCTGGCACATCAGTGTGATGACGGATCAGGAGGCACTTCATGAACTGGGCCATGTTAGGAAAAGTAGGGATTATTTTTATTATGGATTTATGGGAGTTGGAGAGCTTAGAGCCAAGGGTGCCAGCATCCTCCTCAGGGCAGATGGCTGGCAATGCTGGCCTCACTCCACCCCCCTGCCTGGCCCCTTGGGTGCCCTGTGACTGGGCGTGCACTGTGTTGCTTGGGCTACCTGGGGCTCTCCTGTGGCTGTGGGCCCAGCTCACAAGGGGTGGGGGCTCGGGGCAGGGTGTCGAGTCAGCCCCCAGAACTGGCTCAAGATTTAGACTGAGACCCAGGCCAGCCAGGGCCTGCCACCACCCATGCCTTTCCCTTGAGGGTGTGGGCAGAACAGGGAACCCAGGACCAGGTTCTGGCACAACAGTGCCCTGAGAGTCCTCTGGAAGATGCCCTGGTGTGACCCGGCAGGGCATGGCCCCTGTGGTCTGCTCCGGGGCCTGCATTGCAGGCGCTGTTTGATCTCTCCTCCGTGGATCAGAGAGCTCCACTGTAACCACAGCTGAAATCAGCCTTAGAGCTGCACACAGGCCTTAGTGATGACACTTGAACATACCTGGGCATCGTCAAGTCATCAGGATGGCGGGAGCTTGGCCTGCAGGAGGGAGCTGTGTGGGGCACAGGGTCTGCACTCCTGCTCTGAGGTACTGTTTCCTGTCTATGAGTGCTGGTCACACCCGCTGCCCTGTGGACCCTCAGGGTTCAGAAGTGGTCCCTGTGCTGACCCTGGTGGCCTCATGTGGCAGAGGCCAAAACTCCACGCGGTGGTCGAGCTGACGCATGCCTGCTCATGTGAGCCTGTGAAGCTCCCGTCCTTGGTGAGAGTTGGGGGACCCAGCAACTCCTATTTCTCACTTTCCTGGGAGGCTGGACTTGTGAACCCCAGGGGTACCGGGTGGGTCTGGAATGAGCAAAGGCCCAGTGATTTGCGGTGGGAGGAGGATGCTCCAGAAGCAGTGACGGCTTGTGCTCCAGCTGACGCCACCTTGCAGTTGCCCAGAGCAGATCCCGGGAGACCAGCAGCTTTTCTGAAATTATCTCCACTAACTGGGCTGCTGGTGAGAACCAACAGGGCTCCTGACTGGCCTAGAAACGGCTGCTCCAGGCCCCACAGCTGCAGGGCTCCTGACTGGGGCGGGGGTGTGGGCTGGGCTCCTGGGGACAGGGTGGGCATGGGGGGAGGTGCAGTGAGACCCTGAGGCAGGGTCTAGGTTGTGCTAGGTTTAGTGCTCAGGAAGAATCAGACAGTGGTGTGTATGGGGTGCTCTGACCCATTCTGGGCAGGGTCCCCAAGGAGGGCTCAGGGAGCAGGGGCAGGAAACGCCCCCACCAGATGGGACCTGCAGCCTGGTGCTGTCCCAATGCCACTCCAACCCATGGCCTTGCTGGGCGGGGCCAGAGCTGAGGCCGGCCTCTCACCTGGTCCCTTCTGGGCATGCTGGCGACCCAGTGCCACCCAGGCTGTTGTCAGCTCCCTGCTCAGGGTCCTCCTGAGACCAGGGCTCTCTTCCACATGGTGCCCCAGCAATGGAGTGCCCTGCCTGGGCAGATCCAGCCCCACATGCAGGCATGATGAGGCCTGAGTGAGACCACCTCCCCCGTGTCTGCAGCTTCGCTTCAGACCTTGGGGAGGTCAGACCCTACATACAACTGGCCTCCAGTGAGGAAACTAAAAGACAAGTGTTCCATGCTGCAGGACCCAGGCCTGGCGGGGGCCCAGCCTGACAGCACTCCGTCCCAGGGTGGGCGTGGGACCCTTGGTGTTACAACAGGCTGACACGCTCCTGAGGCACAGTAACAGTGGCCCCGGGGGATGTGCCTACTTGTTTCCTGTCCCTGGAAACAAAACCAGCAGAGGCGAACACAGGGACTGGAAGATACCAAAGAAGCTTTATTTCACCCAGTTAAACAGAGCTCACAAAAAACTAGGTAGTTCTTGGATAATCTTTGAAAACGATTTTCAAAAATAATTTAAGCTGTTAGACTCATGTGTGCAAAATATACAACAAATGATTCCAGGGAACCATGGGCTCTAGTTGGCACAAGCTCTGAGTCATAAAGTCTCAGGAAAGTGACTCTGGTTAAGTGGTTTATTCTAACGGCTCTGCGGTCCACAGGTGACTCCATCTCCTTCCTCGCCCGCTCCAGTCCTCCTGTGATGCTGGCTCCTGCCAGCATGTGGAACAGGAAGACGCGCATGGTCTGTATCTCGGGACTCCGAGGCACCGAACACTCCAGTGCCCACAGGCCATGGGGGTCCCCTCCTGATGAGGCCGATGCCACTCAGTGGTCCTGTGCATTGCTGGTGAGTCTACCGGTCTGCACCCCCAAAGGGCCATGCACCACGAAGGTGGGTGAGTGGGGCAGACGCATACATCGGGCCACCAGTGCGTCCTTACAAAGGCCTGGGCGTGGCTCTCAGCCTTCCCTCTTGACTTGCACCCCCCAGGTCTGTGCAGCACTGCAGAGAGTTCTGCCTGAGCATGGGGCAGCGGCAGCGTGCAGCTACGCGAGTGGGGCTGGGGGCGTGTGGAGGGCCCTCCGCACTCTGTCTCACAGCTGACCCCACACATGCACCCCCTGATGAGGTGGAGCAAGGCTGGCCCAGCGCAGTGGGCCACTTCCAGGAGCAGTTCACCTCTGCTGCCTCACAGAGGAAACAGGTGCAGACCAGCCTATCAGCCACCCTCCCCCGCCCCCCCGCTGCCCTTGGGCCAGTGGCCAAGCACAGTGGGACTTGCACCTTCAGCACGTGTGCTTCTAGTCCCAAGCAATACGACCACCACGTGGGGGTGGATGAAAGAGGCCTCCTAGAAACAATTTCAGTCCCCAGAGGTTTGCCACAAAAGCAAAGGGAGGAGACACCTCTGTCAGGCAGGGGCCGCCTCCCAAGGCAAGGACAATGTCCAGCATTACTCGCCGTCTAGGGTAGTCTGATGAACTGGCCCCTGTGCTGAGCAGGAAACTGAGGCTCTGGGGCTTGCCCAGGTCCCACCCTCTTCTGTGGGTGTTGTGTCATTCATTTAGTGACTTCCCTCAAACACCTGGAATCCCTGGCCATCTGCTCATTTCATCAGAAGCTGCAGAAGCTCTGGTGACTGCACAGTGCAAGTGAGTGAATGGGCACCCTCAACTATCACAAAGCTCTCTTCCCAGAAAGGACCCCTGTCCTGTGCCAGGGGGTGAGGTCTCCATGGGGACTGTGGACGTTCACCCCTCCCAGGTCCAGCGTGGGGCTCCCTCCCCTGGGTCGTGTCTGCCACCTGGAGATGCAGTCTGTGCAGACTGCTCTGGCCAGATGGGGTGCAGAACTTGAAGCCTCAGAGGCAGACACTAGAGTTACAGGAATCTAGACACCCCTCCCACCCCCGGAATTAAATCTCCCGGGGAGGGGGGCGGAGCGTCTGTCATGTGACACGGGAGAGGACGAAGCCAACGGGAGTCCACGCAAGGAGCGCGCCCTGGGCAGCGGAGCTCGCGGGGTGGAGACGGGCGGGAGCGGCACCGAGGGCACACCTGCCGGGCCCTCCCCACGCTCACGGCCCCAGGATGTGCCAGGCTCGCTGCTCGGGTTCACCCAGGACAAATCTGCTCTTGGGACTCGGCTTCGGGAGGAGCCCACGCACCGCGGGGCCCTGGCCGCTCGGCCGCCGGGACCGTAGAACAGGGTCAGTGGGCTTCCACTCAAGGCCAGGATTTCGGCAGGAAACCCCGCGCGACAGATGTCGTTATCAAAAGTCCTTACTGGACGAGGACTCCTAGCACGGAGGCTGACGGCCCATTTATCTAGAAAGCTTGAGCCAAACAAAGGTTTCCGGCGGTCTCACTGGTGTTAACGTGGGGTGTTTATCATGAAGAAAGTACTGTACGGCTCCGCGAGGGAAGGCCCTGCAGGAGGTTCCGGGCCGCCAAACTCTGGGCAGGTCCACGACCCCCGCCGCTGCCCTTTTTTCAACTGCCTGTAGCACTGGAAGCTCGCTGCCGGCTTGGGAGATCCCTTCCGGGTCGAAGCGCGGAGGGGGCGGAGCGCTCAGAGGGCCCGCCCTCCGGCTGATGGGCGGGGCCTCTGTGGTATGACGTCGTGCGTGGCGCAGCCATCTTGGAGCCGGGCGATGGCGTCCTCAGGGCGAAAGTGTGGCGTGGTGGGAGCCGGTGTTGTCACGTCTGTGACTCTCAGGTGTTCCCTTGATCTGGCTTCCCAGGCTCTTGTCAAGTTATGGTAGGTGACCTTTGAGGGGGCCGGACACCCTCACGGCAGCATTGGTGAGCGTGAACGGCCGCGGGACTCCGTGAAAAAAGGGGCGATGTTAGAGTCAGGCGACAGAGCCGGCAGGGTGCCTCTGCCTGACCCATGTCCCCCCTCTCAGGTCCCCTGCCTCAGGTCCCTCCTCTCAGGTCCTCCCTCTCAGGTCCCCCCACCCATGTCCCCCCTCGCAGGTCCCCCCCTCTCAGGACCCTTCCTCAGGTCCTCCCTCTCAAGTCTCCCCTCCCCACGTTGCCCCTTTCGAGGGACACCCTCCCTCCCTCCTAAAGGGCTGTTCTGGAAACCTGAGCTAGCCACTTAATTATTGTTCCAGGTGCGTTTTGAGGTGTGTCATGGAGTGGACACCAGGCAGTTTTGTGTAAAACTTACAGGCTGGGAAGATAGGTGACGGTGGACAAAGCTTGTATTCCAGCATGAGTCAGTTAAGGACTTGGGGCGCTGTCCCGGTGGCCTGTGGCTTGGACAGCAAGTAGAGCAGGCTTGCAGGGAGGGAGAGGGACGTGTTGGAGACAAAATTTGGTGAATCAAGCACAGCAAAGGAGCCGTGACCTTTTGCACACCTGTGAAGCTGGTCTCCTGGGATCCACATCCAATCTTGCCCCACCACCGTCTGCTAGGGTGTAGATGGCGGCTCCCACTGGGAGTAGTTGTGGCGTCTGGGGGGTGGAGGCTAGGGGTGCTGCTCAACACCCACAGGGGGCCCCACTGCCACCCTATCTTGGTGAGTCCCTGAGTTCTAACTTGGAGGCCGCCTCTCCTTGTTCCTCCACAGCCCCTCCCTCCTTAAGCCCCCTGGCCTGGTCCTGGGCAGGGCCTGGGTTGTGCAGGTAGCCAAGTCCCACCTTCTGGGGGGCCCATCTCTAACGGGCAAATGCGTCAATGGCAGGGTGAGAGTGCTCCCCGCGGTGTCTGGAGGCTCTGAGCCGGTCTTGTGCCGAGGTCTGTGGAGCTGCATCTCGGAGGAGGGTCCCAGCAGCCCTGCCAGGACAGAGTTTCATGTTACATTCACCCAAATCCCAAAAAGATACCTCTTGAATCTCCACGACTTTGTATGGTGGTGTCAGGTGGCTCCATCCTCGGCTGGCTGGGCCACCCGTGTCCCCTGCCTGGCACTAGGTGGAGCCACAGGCCCATGCAATCACCTCCCTACGTTGCAAACGCTGGACCTAGCTTTCAAATTCGGTCTCAGGACCCCTTAACTCTCCTTAATAAATCCACTACATGTAAACATCACGTTTTAAGGAAAAACAGCATTATTTTCCCATCGTTTTATGTTTGTGCAGATCTCTTAAAGGAGCTGCATTCTTGGCTCTGCTTCTGCTGAGTCGGTTCCGACTTTGCCTGTCAGGTACATAGCCTCTGGAATATCCCACTGTACCCTTTCAAGAGGTCAGGGGTGAGAACATATAGTTCTTCGCAGCCCTATGACCCTGGACCCACCTCGTGAACCACGTATGGTTGACTCATGCCCTTTCTGGTGTTCTGTCCCCATTGATTTGCTGCTTTTTTTTTTTTTTTTTTTTTTTTGCGGTACGCAGGCCTCTCACTGCTGTGGCCTCTCCTGTTGCGGAGCACAGGCTCCGGACGCGCAGGCTCAGCGGCCATGGCTCACGGGCCTAGCCCGCTCCGCAGCATGTGGGATCTTCCCGGACCGGGGCACGAACCTGTGTCCCCTGCATCGGCAGGAGGACTCTCAACCACTGCGCCACCAAGGAAGCCCAAATTTGCTGCTTTTTGATTCCTTTTGATGAAGATAAGGGGGGTCAGTCATAAAATATTTAGTATAATTTTATGAGGAGAAATGAGCTTGTGGAAATCTGATTTGTAATCAAGGTTACTCTGCCTGTTGGTCTTGCTGAGGCCCAGATATTTGAGATTCCCAGAGGACACCGTCTGTGTCAGAGACTGGGTGATTGTGAGGGTCTTGGTCCTTTCACCTTTTGGGGTCTATGGAGAGACTGGGCTGCTGTGATTGTGGGGACATCTTGCTACTTAAAAAAATTAAGTGTAGACTTAATTAAAACTTTCTTAGAGCAGATTTAGGTTTACAGAAAAACTGAGCAGGAAAGACAGAGTCCCTGTGTGTCCCCTGCCCTGCGCACCCCCCGTCACTAACCTCTGCGCTTGTGAGGTGCGCTCATCATGGTTATGAACCAACGCCAACACAGTGTTAAGTAGCATCCTCTTCCTGTGCCAGGCCCCCGTGATGTGTGGTCCTCACATCTCCTGGGCTCCTCTGGGATAGGGTCTCTGGCTTAGTTTTGATGGCCTTGACCATTCTGAGGTGTGCTGGTCAGGGATTTCGTAGGGTGCCCCTCAACTGGGGTTTGTCAGATGTTTTTCTCATGGTTAGGCAGAGAGATGGTGACTGCTGCTCGGACCACGACATTTCTGTATGTCCTGCTTCCCTCCCCTAAGATTGAGAGGGGCTAGAGGTACTGAACAGGGTCCTTCCTGTCCTCCTCAAAGGGAGAAAGAGAGAGGGAAGGGGCGAGAGCCTGAGGGGATGGCAGCCCGGGGCCAGGAGAGCATGTGGTGTCATAGAAGCAGCAACAGCAAAGCAGGGCTGAGGGAGATGGAGGCCCAATACCCTTGAGCATCTGGTGGAGCATCTGGTGGGAGCACCTGGTGAGGAGCCCTGCAGCCCCTCCGGTCTGAGGCCTCACCTCAGGGGGAGCCGAGGCTCTGCTTTGGTGAGGGACTCCTTGGTCCTGGTGGCTGAGCTCTGTCCGGGGAGCACATGTCCTCCCAGCTCAGTCCATGTTCCCTGGATCCAGTGGGCAACCAGCCTGCTGTCTCCCCGCTGGGCTTGCTCTCAGGTGAGCTAATGGGATTGTGAGTTCAGGCTGTCGTCTCCTCAGACTCCCCCTTTGGCTTTTCTGGGAGGCCTCACTCTGGCCTCAGGGCCTTGAGCCACTGCTTTCACCTGCTTTGCCCCTCAGGATCCCCATGAGGCTCTGAGGCCCCCGATGGTGCTAGTCATGGGTGACCAGCTCCTGCTGAGGGCCAGGCTCCACAGGGAGCAGGCAGGAGGGGTGTTGGGGAGCATGGGTGTGTGCACTGACGAGGTGGTGACTGTAGGGGCTGGTGGATACTCTGGGCTGGATTGGGAGGTGGGGGCCCCACTCCAGGCTGTCCCTGTCACCTTCCCAGCACTTGGGGTGGGAGCAGCCTGGAACCGTATGGCAATCTGGGCCTTACCCCTCATTGTCCTGGTGACAACTGGTTTGTGGAAAAGCCTGTTTCCTTCCTAGAAAAAGAATGTTTGGCTCCACTCTCCACTGACATGTCCTTAATGAGTGAGGATGCTGAGTGAGGATCGAGGCTCCTGGCTTTTCATAAATGTTCTTAATGAGCCTCTGTTTCTTGTTGTCTCTCAGGCACAGCTGATGGGCAGTCTTCCCATCTGCAGGACCCGCCGAGGCAGCCCCCCCACCCCCCGGGCAGCAGGATGTGGTCGCAGAGGTTCTTGCTGCCTTTGAGAGACGGTCTCCGGACCCTTCTTTTCTGTTGGCTCATGGCTTCTCCCAGACCCTCCACCTGTGTGCATCTCTTCGCCCCGTGGCTGCCCAGCCGAGGAATCTGCTTAGCATTTAAAGCAGAAACAGAACCAGCCCTGCCCCCCAGAAATTGAACTTTTTGTTGTTTGTCTTCAGAAAAGCAAACCAGGTGTTGAGTTGGGCTCATCTGGATTGCTTCAGCCATGGGTGAACAGCCAGACCTTCCCATTTCAATATCCACACGCCTCATTTCTCCCTCCCTAGTGAGGGTCAGAGGTGCTTTGGTTGTGCATGACACAGGCTACCCCATTTCACTGCTGGAGAGCTCAGAGCTCGCTGTGTAAGAAACAGAGGGAGGTAAGAGAAAGGAAAGCAGGATGGCCCCTGCTGATCATGCTCCCAGGAGCCTTCTGTGCCCTGGGAGCTGGGCTCACAAATGGTCTGGTGTTTCAGGGATGGGCCTTATTTTGGAGCCAGACTGCTGGGGTTCACATTCTGGTGTTGTCTCCTCCTGGCTGTGTGGCTTCAACTTCTCTGTGCCCTTGTTTCCTCACTTGTGGACTGGGGTTAACCCCACAGGGTGTGAGGATTAGATAAATTAAATCATGGAAGGGGCTAATGGTCAGTGCTGTGTAAGTGTCACCCCAAGGTGATTTTTTTTTTTTTTTTTTTTGCGGTACGCGGGCCTCTCACTGTTGTGGCCTCTCCCGTTGCGGAGCACAGGCTCCGGACGTGCAGGCTCAGCGGCCATGGCTCACGGGCCCAGCCGCTCTGCGGCATGTGGGATCTTCCCAGACTGGGGCACGAACACGTGTCCCCTGCATCGGCAGGCGGACTCTCAACCACTGCGCCACCAGGGAAGCCCCCAAGGTGATTTTGATGATGGTGGTGATGACGATGATGATGATGGTGGTGATGATGGTGGTGATGATGGTGGTGCTGGTGATGATGGTGGTGATGATGATGATGGTGGTGATGATGATGATGGTGGTGATGGTGATGATGATCATGATGGTGATGGTGATGATGGTGGTGCTGATAGTGGTGATGATGATATTGGTGATGATTATGGTGACAATGATTTTGATGATGGTGATGATGATGTTGGTGATGTTGATGATGGACTTTTCAGCCTTGACTGAACCAGGTCCTGGAGCTACTCCTAACTGCCGGGACTCATTTAGAGGATGCCAGACCGCCATCCCATAGACCCAGTCCTAGCTCCATTCTTTCCAACCACCTGACTTTGACTGTGGAAACATGTGGGACTGTAATGTAATAACATTCCATTTCATCTCCTTAGTTTTTCTCATATTAGAAAAGAAACACATATGAAGGAATATAATGGGTCCCGTGTAAAAACAAACAAGATGTGTATAAACTCAAAAGTCAAAACATAATTTAGAGGATCATAAAAGGACTCGCTGCTTGGTCTTTTTTGGTGCCCCAGTACGTACTGAATTGACAAAATATTTAGGTCTCAGGCATTTCCAAGCACATGTCTTGTATAGGAATTTAAGAATGCTTGTGTCTTTATTTATTTTGGAAGGGGAGGGGAATTTATTCATCTTATTCCAAGTGGAAGAATATCTGATGTATCAGGACAGAAATCTTGTCTTTTGTTATTGTCGCAAAACTTTATCAGAGGCTCTAAACACAACCATGGTTTCACTGGAAGAGTAAACCCTGGAGCGACGGGATGCTGGAGGTGATGGGGAGGCAGCACATGTGAGCAGGATGCTTATGCAAGCCGCTCAGCAGCATCGGTATAGCCAGGGTTCCAGGAAGCAGCCAGCTGAAGGGTCTCTGTCAGAGGGTGTTCTTGTGACCAGTACTTAGGGTATCATGGACCGTGGGCCACCGGCTCGGCCTGGGTTGGGGGAGGCTCTGGCATGTCTGGCCACCCGCTTCCTCACCTCTGTCACCGGCTTCCTGGAGTGAGGACCTGACACGGTTCCTCTCCTCTGCTCCACAATGGGCTCCCAGGCTGCCGTGGGGGCCACACTCCCTTGTTGGTTCCTTCTTCACTGGGTGTTCTAATCATGTGGGAGATTGAGTGGCCCTTAAAAGATCTGCTGGGCCTGGTCTTGGAGGAAAGAGCAGATGGAGCCCGTGCAGCAGCGAGTCCTGCAGACCCCGGGGACTTGGCCAGTGCTGGGTGACAGGGCAAACGTGTGGTTAAGGGCCGTGAAGGGGATCAGGATATGCCGAGCCAAAATATAGCACCTTGGCGTGAGGTTTATTTTGAGCTGAAGGCATTCGAGAATCAATAGATGCAGAAAGAGGCCTTTCTGGAGCGTCCCTCATCTGAATAAGAGCAACTTCTGGGAAATAAGGCTGCTGTAAATTTCTGTCGGGGCGATACTGTGAATAAATCCTATCCCAAGTTCCTTCTCGGAGACATTATCACATACCTTTTTATGTTTCAATTGTTCTCTTAAAACCCGTTTGTCTTTCCTAAAGAGACTTGTTTTTCCTGTAGGAAGGCTTTTCTCCCGGCTCCCTTTCCCCTATTAAATTAGGTATATAAGCATCTAATTGAAACCATTTACTGAGCCAGCTACTTTTCTTGGCTCCCATGTGCATATGAATGAACTTTTTTCTTCTGTTAAATCTGTTGTCAGTTTAGTCCACACACGTCAGTTACTGAACGTGAGAGGGTAAAGGAAAAGGTATTTCCTACCCTACAGCTTCCTTCACCACAGAGGCTCCGTAACTTGGCCAGACATGGAGGTGGGGTGAGGCGATGCGGGTGGAGGGGGCGTGGGGATGTGAGGGCAGGAGCCGGGACTGCCCCTCCTCCCCTTATGTGTGACATCACCACGCTCAAAAACTCACCAGAATGAGTGGGAAGATGGAGATTGATCCCCTAGGCAGACAAAAGATGGCTTTTCATCAGAAACAAAACATTGTCAGGCAGGAAGGTGAGTGAGAAGAGAGGTCCCAGCGAAGGCAGGTAAGGGTTGTAGAGAAGGGAGGGGCGTGCCTTCTACAGGGCGGACGATGCGTCATCGTCTTGGGGGCTACACGTGTCAGAAAACTGAAAAAAATTTTAGCTTTTTCCTGTGTTTGGTTTAAATTCGGTTCAAAATGTCCCACATAGGAAACAAAAGGGGAATTTGCTGTGTGCTCCCACTGCACCCTGAACTTGTCATCTCCTTGGCGCTCAGAGAGAACAGTGAGTCCATCGGCTCCATCACCTGAGCCAACAGGAGCCACTGGGCCTCAGCCAGCTCTGGTGACCTCTGCCCTTAGGAGGAGCTGGGAGCAACCTGCGTGCAGGACGTCTGCCCCTCCTTCTGGAAGCCACACCCTAACCAGGTGCAGATGTGCTGGGCGGAGGTTTGCTGAGATGATTTAGAATGTTTATCATTGGAAACCTAATGTTCAGGTTGCAAGTGTGAGAGGTCATACCCGTATTTTCACGTAGATACAGAAGAACATATTTTCTGAATTTTGGGGAGCTCCCTTAAATCATGCTGGTTTTTCAGGGCGAGACACTCCAGAACGTAAGAGAGTTAAGATGCAAAATGCTTTAACACGGCTCTCTAGCATCGTGTGTGCTTGGAGTACATCTGTTGAGAATTTTGCGTGGGCCCTGCTTTTGTGGAAACAAATCCGAATTGCCTGTTTATCAAAGGCGGAAAATTAAGGAGATACTGAGCTCGTGGTGCAGGGAATGGACGTGGTGGCACAACTTGGAAGTGGTAGAAAAATTATTTGTCACTATTATAAGCTTAATGGTGACATCTGGTATCACTACGTGTTTTCTGGCTTTTTCAGTTGAATTTTGGTTCTTCAAACCCTCTCCGGGATTGGAGGTGGCAGTGGGCTCAGGTTTCAATGGTGTGGAAGCCCTGGCTGCTGTCTTACATTACTCGGCTTGAGGTGTCAACCTGACCTCTGGGTCATTCCTTATGCTCTGGGATTACTGGGGTCCATTTCTTCCCAGGAGAAAATAAAATATAAAATATACTGGATGATAATGTCCTTTGATCAAAGATCCTTAACAAGGGAACACCCAGGAGATCATTAAAAGGCTGAGACCACCCCTCCCCCTGTTTCCAAACATTGACCAAAGGTCACAGCCTGTGTACTGGAGGGCATGCTGGACGACCCTGCGAGCCTCACGTGAGCACTGGGACCCTGCACGCCCAAGCCTCCTACATACAGGGCTACAGAAAGGCGAGTGGAAACAGGAGAAAGACTATTCAAATGCACTTCCCCAGAGAAGATAGGTAGATGGCCACCAAGCACCTGAAAAGATACTTGGCAAAATGCAAATCAGAACCACCACGAGATACCATTTGCCCCCTCTCTGGTGGCTATAATAAAAATGCAAAATGACAAGTGCTGGCGTAGATGTGGAGAAATTGGAACCCTCGTGCATGGCTGGTGGGAAACAGTCTGGAGGTTCCTCAGAAGGTTAAGCACAGAGTTACCAGGTGACCCAGCAACTCCACTCCTGGGTGCACACCCGAGAATTGAAAAGAGGCACCTGAGCACATACCTGCCTGCCCACGGTCATTCCTGCACAGTCACTGCAGCCGTAAGGTGGAAAGAGCCCGTGTCCATTGACGAATGATGGATAAACAGAACGTGGTCATCCGTACAAGGGGGCATCATCCCGCTGTAAAAAGGAATGAAGTGCTGACACACTACAATGTGGATGAACCTTGAAACCATTATTCTAAGTGAAAGAGCCCAGACAGAAAGGGCCACATACATGACATGAGTTCACTTGTGTGTGAAACATCCAGGACCGGTAAATCGAGAGACAGAAAACAGATCAGCGGGTGCCAGGGGCTGGGGGAGGGGGTGGGGAGTGACTGCTAATGGGTGTGGGGTTTCATTTTGGGTGATGGAAAAGTCCGGAACTAGACAGGTGTGATGGTTGCACGAGGGAGACCAGCGAGACTCCTTCCCCATCTGTCCGAGTGAGGACAGGGGATGGTGTCAAGGGTGCAAGTGTGTGGTGCTGAGAGGCCGCCTCTCTCCATCCGGCCCTTCCCATAGGGTTTCACGAGCTGAGAGCTGTAAGCTGGGGTCTTAGAGGAGCCAACCCCTCCTCCCCAGCAGGAGGAGGATGTTTCCTGTGGTGGCGAGGGGCACGGAGGTCCGGGAGCCACGGTACAGCCCCACGGCTTCCCACGTGGTCTGTTCTCTTGACAGGTTTGGCTGCGGTGAGTTTTGTGCGGCTGTTAGATATCTTCCCAGCAGAATCCCCAGAGAATTCTGAATTTCAGTTGCACTTTCTAAATTCTCATTAAGAGCTTTCACCCAGAGAAAATGATGGATTAGATTTTGCCGTTGGAAAGAAGCCAGATAAAATTAGATGACTTTTAGTCCCCATGGCCCGCGCCTCACTCCCTGCTTTTTTCTAAAGTCTTTGCTCTTCTTTCTTGGTTCCCAGCAAACAGGTGCCTGCGGATGTTTATTCGTTGAAAATACTGATGTGTGCAGCTCCCTTCGAGCCTCTCTGCTTTTGTTTCACGAGTGACTTTGCTTTTGCTCCAATCTCTTCAAGTCGAAGACAGCTTTGGGCCTTGGGCTCCATGTTGGCCACTGTGTGGTTTCTTTCTTCTCTTCAGTAAAGCTTGTTAGTTGTTAGAACTTTATAGCCGTAAGCTGATAGAATATTTTGCTGCACAAAAGAAATTAATCTGATTCCTTGTCTGTATCTTCTTTTCTCTTCCAAACTCTCCTTCTTGGCAAAGTTAACCCACTGTCCCATCCAAGTACAATTAGGAGTTTGCCTCCCAACCAGCCACTTTTAGCAAAGCTGTGTTCTGATAGGCGACTGTCTTCTGTTACCGTGTATGGATGGTGAATTGTGAAAACAACTATTATTTCTTCCCGCATCAATACAAGGAAGAAAGATTATTCTGCACAAAAACTAAGACTTAGATTGGTCTGGAGGAGCTGATGAAACACATTGGGGAAGCCCCCTAAGGCGGTTGTTGTTTACAGGGGGCGCGAACATCGGCGTTATTCATGCGAGTGTTGGTTTAAATTCCACATGGTGTTGGCTTCAGCACCACGTGCACTAAAACTGGAACGATACAGAGATTAGCACGGCCCCTGTGCAAGGATGACACGCAAGTGTGTGAAGCAGTCCATATCTTTTCATGATCATTAAGTCAGTTTTCCCAGAAGAGTGATTTTCAGATGGGTACCCGGCCCCCACCTCTAGGAGGCTCTGTCAGGATTTTGAGACAATATGGCCTGAAAGAAAAATCACATTAAATTTTATGTTATGGTTTGCATTTGGAAAATTTTCTAAAAATAAAACTCATTTTTATTTCACAGTACTAACGTGGATCAGAAAGTATGACAAAGTCTTCCTGGCTGATAAGGCTGCGTGGAATATACATTCTAAGAGAGTGATCTTCAGGGTAGGGAGAGACAAGTACAGGTGGGAATTTTGTGATGAGCACAAGACTGCTTCTAAAGCTGCCAGATTCTCCTTTTCCCCTTTGTTCCTGCAGTTCTGTTACTTGCCACTAGATGTGTGTGAGTGCTGTTAAGGACTGCAGTCGTTAGTATGATAGATCTATTCCTGGCAATCCGTAGATACGCATAAATTCCACGTGGAATTCAGCAGAGATCTTGAGCAGGTTTCAGATGCCTCGCCCCCATGTGTCTCGGCATCTTAAATTAATCGTGTGGGAAAGCTCTCCACTTGCAACAAGGGAGATTTTTGTGCTGTATTCAGACGTGGGCGGATCCCAGTATGTGTTACCTGGCGCCTGGGAGGAACCTGTGGTCCGGGACGCGGTCAGAAGGACCTGGTCATAAACGACAGGCTTTCCAGGTGAAAACCTCCCGATTATCCTTCTGTGGTGCCAGTTTTGGCAGACTAACAGCACCCACCAAAAAGCATCCTTTCCGTCCTCCTGCCCCCAAATTTTAATGTCGTCCCAAAGGTGCTCTCATGGCAGCTGAAAGGAAAGTTTAATGGACAGTTTTATTGGTTTCTCAAGGCTGTTTCAAGATGATGCCGAAATCCCTTGGAATGTTTCTGGGACCGCGGATTCAGGGAACAACAAATCACCACCAACTGGGGGCCCGAGACAACACTGGTTCTCTTGCAGTCTGGAGCCTGAATCAGAGATTCAGGTGTCTCAGGGCTGCGCTGCCTGTGGAGGCTCTCGGGGGCTGGAAGGGGGAGGGTCCAGCCTCTGGGGCACCAGGTGTCCCTGGGCTGTGGCCACGTCACTCCAGCCTCTACCTCCATCTTTGCGTGGTTTCTCCTCTGTCAGGACTCCAGTCGTTGGATTGAGGGCCGCCCTGATCCAGGATGATCTCATCTTAAAGATCCTTCACTTTATTACGTCTGCAAGGACCCCGTTTCCAAATAATGTCATAACCTGATATTCAGGTTGTATTCATCATGTTTTACAATTTTCTGTACCTTGTGATGTCTTGACATCTTAAGAAACCTTTTGCTTCCAGACCCCACACCACCTCTTTATCCACCTCTCACACACGGTGCCAACATTCCCCCTTGCCCTTAATCACCCAGGAAGAGGGACCAGACAGCTGGGGACAACCCCAGCGCCCCCGGAACTGATAAAGGCTCTCCTAGGCCTCCCCCTGACTCCTGCTTCCGCTCGGGTGTTTCCCCATGGCCCTGCATGTGTGGCCTCATCTCTAGGACCCCTGAGTCTAATAAACTTTGTCTTCCCGAGCTATTCTTCTGTGCCCACACATGTCCGACCGTCTCATAAGAACACAGAACAGTCTGGGCACAGATCAGGGTGGATGTGGATATTTGGGGACACTCGTCAGCCCCCACGTGGACTGCACACACGTGTACATTGGCATTAGGCCAGCAGGTCTGGCCACTGTCCCCCTCCTGTGATGCACACCGGGACAGGGTGGCCAGTCACCTGCTGGGATGACCCCCATCCCAAGGCTGAGACCCCGGGAACCTCCATCCGGGCTCCGAGGTGCTGCTGACTCTGTGCATTTCAGATAAGCAGGAAGTTCCTGAAAGGAAAACCACAAGCTTTATTTTTATTTAATTCCAGCCATTCTGTGGTTTTTGGAGATGGTCTTTAAAGATTTGTTTTTGATTTTTATCTCAAAGAGAATGCAGAAAAGCCCATGGGTCGGGCTCCAGAGAAAATACACACAGAGAAGAGAAGCAGCGAGCTTGCCCCAGGCAGCTGTGGGGAGCAGGCAGGATGGGCCTGGGGGGCACACTCTGGAGGAGGAGCTGTGGCTCCACCAGCTGGCGCTGCTGCCTGGAGCCCCAGCCTGGGCCGCGGGGTGAGTCCCCACAGGCAGAGGGGCCGAGCGGGCTGTCGGGTTTAGGGGAGGTCTGCTTTCATTGCAACCGGCCCGGAAAACACACCAGGTTCCTTGTCCCCCCCACCCCCCCGCCGCGCCCCCGCCCTGGCCATAGTGAGGGTGACAGTGCCTCAGGGGTCCCATTCGATGCCGCAGGGGACCAGAGGATGGAGAAATGGCTTCCTAGAAAACACTGTGAGGGGTGCCCATTTGGGGTAGGTCAGATGGCTGGGAAGAAAGGAAGGGTCTTCTCTCTGAGAGCTGACCCTGGCCCTGGCCCAGAGCTGACACTGGCCCTGGCCCAGAGCTGTGGCTCTGCCTGCACCCCTGGGAGGGAGGAACTTGCTCCGAAGGCAGACCTCCCGCGCCCGCCCTCTGAGAGCAGAGGTCTTGCCTGGAGCAAAATATCCTTGAGGTCTTCCCTCTGGGTCCTGCCCCCTGGATTCTGGGAGGTCTCTGTGCTGAGGGAGGGTCACCAAGTTCTTAGGGAAAAGCCAAAGCAAATTCAACATAAAAGCTAATCTGTGCTGTAGGGTCTTTTGGGAAGGGAAGGCGCTTTGACAAGTCAGCACGCCCCAAGCCCACCTGGGTGGACCCTGTGTCAGTCATGATGCATGGTGGGCCTGGAGGACAGGCCAGCATGCGAACATCTCCGTCCCCTCTGTCTGGACTTGGTGACCTTAAGCTTTTGAAGAGCGGGGACTATGGCCTCGTGGGGACCTCAGTTTGGGTGTGTCTAATGTTGCTTCAGGACAGGGGGTTCACGCGTGTTCACCTAAGCAGGATTGGGAGGGCGTGATTTCCATGTGGCTTGTTTCTGGCAGTGTTCACTGTGATGGTCCATCAGCACCGTGTCCGCCATGCCTCTTTCCCCCGCCGTAACCTTAGAACTCCAAAGGTCTTGCTCCTTGTTGGACTCTCCATTCATTCATTCATTCATTCAATGTCCTATTTCATGCTCCTGCCCCAGAGTCTGGGCCTTGGCCGGTGGGAGCCCCTCTTTGTGGGTCTATCCTTACTCTGGACTGAAGGTGTTCAGGCTCTTCTGTCCCCGCCCAGCCCTGGACGTGGCCACTCTGCAGAGCCTGGTGCCTTCAGTGAGAGGTAGGATTTGGAAAGTACTCTAGATGCTCTTGGACGGAGCTAAGGAACACGTGAACGTGCACACACACGTTTGTGCACTTTGGTCTGTAGCCACTTGGATTGAAACTGAGTTCACACCCATATGCCTCCCGATTCCACCCAACTCCACAGCCTCCCTCAAATTTCTGCCTGTGTGTGTGAGTGACTCGCTACCTCAACAGCGGAACCCTAGTCCTGCTGGTCAGAGCACTTGTCTCTGTTCTCGGTCCTCCGGCGTAACCACTCACAGCCCTGCGGCTGTGGACGCCTGCTCTGTGGCTCCTGTCCCTGGTAAGGATGCCTGCCTTGTTCTGACCCATCTAGAAAGGGCAAAGCTGGTCTGGGAGTAAGTGAATAAGGAGGCAGAAGGGCTCCTCAAAGCTGGGGTGTGCGTGTGCACATGTGTGTATGTGTGTGAGCATGTCGGCACAGCTAAGACACTAATGTGTGGAACCAGGGTGAGGCATGTTGGCCGCGGCACCTGCTCCTGCATCTGCGTGTGAAGCGGGGCCCTGCCTGGCTCCTCCGGTGAGTGGACGACCCCAGTGACACCCGGGGCTGACAAAGTCCTCTCTTGGTGGACACAACTCTGCTTAGCAGGGCTGGTCACCTGGGGTCGCCCTGCAAACGTCGGTGCGGCTGAGTTCCTACCTGTGCTGGACACTGCCGTCACTAGACTTTCTGCTGGGCTCTTTGTCGCCGTCCCCGCCGCTCTCTGGTCTGGACCCCACCCCTCGGGCAGCGCACAGACGTGGCACAGTGTGTGCAGACCCCCTGTCTGCGTGTCCTTGCTTCCTGTCTGCCTCCCGTCCCTTCTCTCCCCTCACAGCTCCTTTAGGGCCCTGCTTTGCCCATTATTTCTTTTCCTTTGGGGAGCTCCCTATGCATCCCAATTAGCATTTGAAAGAGCCCACGTTTGGACTTGACAAACCGGAGGTGGTTTCTGGCTACAGCAGTGGGGCCAAGTCTACATCCTGTGACAGGGACCGACCAGGGAGGGGGTGTCCTTGCTCCTGGGCCGGAGCTTGCAGGCTGGCTGATGGGCTGATGTTTGCACCTTGGGCTCAGGCCTGTTTGCTTTCAGGGTCTGTGTTACTTTTCCCAGGGCTGCCTAACACACAGGCTGGGGCTTCAAACCACAGAAGTGCGTCCCCTAACTGTCTGGAGGCCAGAAGTCAGATCAGGCCGCTCCCTCTGAGGCTCCAGGGGAGGCTTCTCCTGCCTCTTCCAGCTTCTAGTGCTGCCTGCAACCCTTGGCGTCCTGGCCTTTGGACGTATCCCCCATCCGTCTCCGTCTTCATATGGCTGTGTCTTGCCTCCTCCTCCTAGAAGGCCACCAGTCTTAGCGGATTAGGGCCGCCCTGCTCCAGTAAGACCTCATCTTAACTAACTACATCTGCAAAGACCCTGTTTCCAGACAAGGTCCCATTCTGAGATGTTGTGGGTCAGGATGTCAACATCTATTTTTGGGGACACAATTCAGCCCATAGCAGGGTTCCGGCTGTACCATCTTGTATTTGACAGTATCAAAATTATTTAAGTTTTAAAATATTTAATTTTTAGGGATATGTACTGAAACATGAATTTTTTCCCCACCCCAGTGCTCCGAGTTCCTCCCCGAGAGATGGCACCCCGCGTTTCTCGGTGTCCTGGGGACATTCTGTGTGCACAGAGCCCTCCACAGCCCTCCACACACACACCCGTCTGCACCTTCTGTGGTCTGTGTGTGTGGGGTTGTCTCCATCTGCCCGGCCCTTCTTTGGTGGATGTAAGGAGCCGCCGTGTTAGGACGCACATAATTTAGTGATGTTAGAATGTAGTAGAAAGTATTGGACATAACAGAGAAGCTCTTCGTAGAAGCTGTTCTCACAGGCACAAGTGTGACCCAAGTTCCTGCAAGGAAGTGCCAGGTCATAGAGCGTGGCATTTATAATTCCGTTCTTTAACTTTTTATTGTGAAATGATCTCACATTTAGAGAAAAGTTGCAAAAATAGGTCAGTGAATCCTGCATTCCTTTCTCCCAGATCACCCAAAAGTCAATGTTTCCTATGTTTGTCTTCAGAGATTAAGTTGCATAATGGCCCCCTCAACCCTAAATATTCCAGGGGTGTGTTTCCTAAACATGGGCGTTCATTCTCCTATGACTGAAGCATAAGTCAAAATCGGGATGTTAACCTGGATACAATACTAGGTGTGCTCTAATCTGCAATTTGTACTCACATTTCTTTAATTGTACCAATAATGACTTTTGCACACTTGTTAGGTTAATTCCAAAGTGTTTCATCTTCTTGGTGTCTGATGTTGATGGGAGTTATTTTGTGTGGACATGAAGCTCTGGATTTCTGTGTGATAATTTCATGCCTTTGTGAACTCGCTTATTGTTTGAGTCAATTTTCCCCATTGATTCTCTATGGCCAGACCTGCTGTCCAATGTGATAGTCACTTGTAGCCGTTGAATACTGATGCAAAAGCACTAACCAAAACATTGGCCATCAGAATACAACCCTATATAAGGAAAATAAAGCACCACAACCAAGGGGGATTTATCCCAAGACTCCGAAGTTGCTTCACTATCAGAAATTCTATACATAAAATTCACTATATAGACAGATTTCAGGAGAAAAATCACATGATTCTCTCCATAGGTGCAAAAAAAGCCCTGACAAAATTTAATGCCCATTGCTGATAAAAATATATGTGCAGGGACTTCTCTGGTGGCACAGTGGTTAAGAACCCACCTGCCAATGCAGGGGACACAGGTTTGAGCCCTGGTCCGGGAAGATCCCACATGCTGTGGAGCAACTAAGGCCGTGCGCCACAACTACTGAGCCTGTGCTCTAGAGCCCGCGAGCCACAACTACTGAGCCCACATGCCACAACTACTGAAGCCCACGCGCCTAGAGCCCATGCTCCACAACAAGAGAAACCACTGCAGTGAGAAGCCCATGCACCACAGTGAAGAGTAACCCCCGCTCGCTGCAACTAGAGGAAGCCCGCGAACAGCAACGAAGACCCAACGCAACCAAGATAAATAAATAAATAAATAAATGTATGTATGCACATAAAATAAAATGAAATGAAACCAAACACTCGGTTCCTCAGTCACAGGAGCCCTATTTCGAAGCTCAATAGCTGCATGTGGCTGGTGGGTCCTGTTTTGGACATGGAGGATGTGGAACATTCCATCATCACAAAAAGTTTAATTGCACAGCATTGCTCTAAGGTTTTCCAGGTAGGCGATCATAGCCTCTGCAAATAGAGAAAGTTTCATTTCTTTTCCAGTTCTTATGATCCTCACTGATTTTTCTTGTCTGATAACAATGACTAATGCCTCTGTACAGTGCTGACAGTAGCATCTCTTGTTCAGGGGGGTGATGGGTTTAGGAAATGGTATATATATTTTGTTTTGTGAAGAAAGTATCTATCAATATCTATTTTCCTTACTGTTTATATTTTTATCAGCAATGGGCATTAAATTTTGTCAGGGCTTTTTTTGCACCTTTGGAGAGAATCATGATTTTTCACCTGAAATCTGTCAATACAGTGAATTTTATGTCTGGAATGTCTGATAGTGAAGCAACTTTGGAGTCTTGGGATAAATCCCCCTTGGCTGTGGTGTCTTATTTTCCTTGTATGGGGTTGTATTCTGATGGGCAATGTTTTAGTTGGTGCTTTTGCATCAATATTCATAAGTGATATTGGCTTGTAAATGTCTTCTTTCATACTGTCTTTATTATAGTTAGGTTACCAATGTTCTTCTTGCTTTAGAAAAAGAATATAAAAGTTTCCCCCTCATCTTCAATGCTGTGGGATAATTTGTAAAGCTTTAAAACCATCTGGTCCCTTGCTCTGTGGTGACCTAAATAGGAAGGAAATCCAAAAAAGAGGGGATATATGTATATGTATAGCTGATTCACTTTGCTGTACAGCAGAAACTAACACAACATTGTAAAGCAACTGTACTCCAAATAAAAAAAAAAAAGACCATCTGGTCCTTAAAGATTTGGTAGAATTTATCTATGAAATTACCTGTGCCTATTGCCTTTTTGTGGGGACAGGGGGCTGAGTGTTTCCTGGTAACTTTATTTCTTCCATGGAAATGGGTCTAAGTTTTCCATCTCTAACAGGGCCAGTTTTTTTAAAATTAATTAATTAATTAATTTTTATTTTTATTTTTGTCTGCGTTGGGTCTTCATTGCTTTGTGCAGGCTTTCTCTAGTTGCGGTGAGCGGGGGCTACTCTTCATTGCGGTGTGTGGGCTTTTCATTGCAGTGGCTTCTCTTGCTATGGAGCATGAGCTCTAGGTGCGTGGGCTTCAGTAGTTGTGGCATGTGGGTTCAGTAGTTGTGGCTCGCGGGCTTTAGAGTGCAGGCTCAGTAGTTGTGGCACACAGGCTTAGTTGCTCCACGGCAGGTGGGATCTTCCCGGACCAGGGCTCGAACCTGTGTCCCCTGCATTGGCAGGTGGATTCTTTTTTTTTTTTTTTTTTTGCGGTACACGGGCCTCTCACTGTTGCGGCCTCTCCCGTTGTGGCGCACAGGCTCCGGACGCGCAGGCTCAGCGGCCATGGCTCACGGGCCCAGCCGCTCTGCGGCATGTGGGATCTTCCCGGACCGGGGCACGAACCTGTGTCCCCTGCATTGGCAGGTGGACTCTCAACCACTGCGCCACCAGGGAAGCCCTGGAAGGTAGATTCTTAACCACTGTGCCACCAAGGAAGTCCTCCTCTTATTATTATTATTTTTTTTTTTTGGTTTTCTTCTATTTTCTCAATTAAGTTAACTAATGGATGACCTATTCTGTTAATTTAAAAATTAGGATTTTGGTTTACTAATCATAATTGTGTTTTTTCTGTTCTTTACCCTGTAATGCCTCTTCTCAGTTTTATTATTTCCTCTCTTATGCTCTCTATTGATTTACTTAGTTCTTTTTCTAAGCTTTGTTTGAGTTGGGAATTTAACTTGTTTTCATCTTTTTAAATAAAAATGTTTAATATTGTGAATTGCTCTATGATTAGTGCTTTAAATGTATTTCATAGATTCTGATGTGTAGTGTTTTCATGTCATTAATTTTTTAGAAATTCTATACTTTCGGTTGTATTTCCCCACTCATCCAAGAGTTAATAGTTTAAAAAAATTTTTCCACATGAAAGTCTTTTTCTGTCTGCTTTTTGACACTGTTAACAACTTGTGGTCTTATTGCATCATGATCAATTCTATAACATTTCTACTTCATGGAACTCGCTGATGCTTCCTTTGTGACTGAATTAGATTTCTGTGGCTGTGTAACAGATTTCCACAATTCCACGGCTTGAGCCACACCTGTTTACCATCATCTCTCAGGTCCGTGGGTGTGAGGCCCCGCCCAGCTAGCCCCACTAGGGCAGTACAGGTGGAGGCTGCAGTCTTTGTGTGTGGGCGTCTCAACGAGGCTCAGGTGGGTGGCATGAAGCCCTTGGCGAGGGTAATCACAGGAGTCCCAGCACCTTTTTCAAGTCCTGTGGCAGGCCCCACCCGCATTCAGGGCCCTGGTCACAGTAGGGTCTGGGCCCCGCTTGGGCCTGGGCTGTGGTCAGTGGGGCTCGTCCTCTCTCCGCTGGGACCCCCACCCTGCGCCCCCTCGCCACCTGCGTGCGCCCTGAGCAGAAAGGTGAGCGGTTCGGAGGCGGAGGCCTGAGTATGATTGTCCGCAGGTGGTGGGCTTGCTTTCCTGCTGATTGTGCACGAGGTCTCCAGCGTCCGTTCAGAGATGAGGGAAGAGAAATCGAGTGAGCTGGTGGGTACGTTCAAGGGACGGGGTCCGGGTTGATTTGCGCTGCGCTGACCCGCTGTCGGGCTGGTCCCCCGGGGATGACAGCGTATGTGGGGCCATGGGGAGGTGGGGGCTTGTGAGTGGATGGGGGAGGGGCTCAGGCTGGGCAGGTGGAGCTGTGGTGGGGAGCGTGCTTTGGGTGGGGTGGAGGCAATGGCAGGGAGGGGGGCTGTGGGGGGAAGGTGTGGGGCTGGGGTAGGGGGCAGGGGGCAGGGAAGCAGGGTGAGGGTCAGGTGTTGGACGTGACGTGCGGGGGTCGCCGTCAGTTTGATGTGCCCGGGTAGGGGGCCTGGATGTGTCTGGGGTCTCCTCGGTCATTTGTGTGGGGTCAGGCTGGCGCCAGGTGCAGACTCCGAGCAGGCCGGGTCACCTGCAGGGGCCGAATCCTGACCGCGGGACCGTCAGGGGATTTGCCGCTTTCCTGTTTGGAGGCGTCTCCACAGGACAGAGACCTGGAGACAAGGGTCCCCGCTGCCACATCTGTCAGGAACGGCGTCATCAGGAGAGGTGATGTTTGAATCACATTTGGTTGGGAAACAGCCAGGAAGGAGGCGGGTTCCTTCTCTCCTGTGTGAGGAAGACCAGGAGACTCACATCTGTGTGCTTTTCGTTATTTGTTATTTTTCCCTTTGCCTTTTGTCACTGTCAGAAGCTAAGACCTGTAAGAAATAGATTAGGTTAGTGGTTTAAAAACCTCCCTGGAGGAACGCCCAGGCCGCTTCACTGCGATTCTACCAAATGTTTACACTACGTTGGGCTGTGAGCTGGGAGGCCGGCGTCCCTCGGCCCAGCTCTGTCCTTGAGCGCTGCCCGCGGGCACTGGACGTCAGTCCGAGTGAGGCCAGGGTCCGAAGCCACAGGCCAGTCAAGGCCCTTCTTGGAGGGCCTGGCTCTGGGGGATGCCCTGCGGCCGATACACAGGCCTTGTCAAGCTCTCACCTCAGGAGGACGAAAATCCCCATGAAGTTATTGACATGTTGGAATGATGCGTGGGGAGGCCGCTTGGCCTAGACGCTGTGAGCTGTGAACCTGCAAGTTCGAGGCCTAGCTCCAGCCTCTCACCTCCAGCTGTCGCCTATGACAGTCCCTAGGGGTCCTGCTGATGTGTTGACGCCCCTTCAGGGTCCCCCACCTGAGAGCCGCTGGGAGGGCACACCCGGGCTGAGCCTGGACCTGAGGGCGACCACACCAGGGGTGCAGCCCCTTCAGACCCAGCCTCTGAGGACCCCAGGGGGCGGGGGCGTCTGCAGGCCCACCCTGGGCCTGACCATGGTTCAGCACTAGACCCTGGGACACAGGGGTGTCTCCTGGGCCGGGGCCCCTGCCCTGGGGGAGGTGGCCTTTGTGTGATGCTCTGGCTGAGACATGGAGCTTGTCTGCCAGCTTCTCCCATCTGACAGTGGTGGCGTCCTGCCTTTTCTGGACTGTCTGCCCCCTCCCCGCTCTTGCCCAGCTCCTCAGAACAGAGGGGTCGGTTCTCAGCCAGACCGCTGTATGGTTTTCTCCACTGAGGAGGGGCATGGGGGAGAGGGGCGGCTGTGGGTGTGTAGATGCCCTTTGTCAGGTTCAGGAAGTTCTTGTTCTGATTGGCTGAGAGGTGGTGGTTGTTGTTTATCATGAATAGATACTGAATTTTGTCTAATGTTTTTTCTTCATCTGTTGATATGATTATATGGTGTTTCTTATTTGGTCTTTTGATTTTCAAATTTTGAAGCTGAGCCCACTTGGTTGCTGGCTCATTTTCTATTTCATGAGTGATGTTGGTCTGTGGTTTTCTTGTTTGTCCTTTCTTTGGGCTTTGATTTGGGTAATGCTGACCTCGGAAGTGTTCCCTCCTTTTCTACTTTCTGTAAGGGATCGGGTAGAATTGGTGTTACTTTTTCTTTAAATGTTTGGTAGAATTCACCAGTAAAACCACCTGGGCCTGGACATTTCTCTTCCATAGTTTTAACTGCAAATTCAACGTCTTTGACAATTATAGTACTATTCAGTATCTATTACATTTTGGGTGAGTTTGGTTGTTTGTGATTTGGGGGGAATTGGTCCATTTCATCTAAGTTATCAAAGGAGGGGCGTTTCTGCTTCTGACTTGGGTGTGTCCATTGAAGCCGGGGCCAAGGGTGTGCCCCCAGGGCTGACCAGAGAAGTCGGAAGAAGCCTGGGGAGGAGGCTGCCCCCATCACATCCACACTAGAGCGGGATGGTGGGTGTGCTAGTGTCCTGGGGCTGCCAGATCAAATCACCACAACCTGGGTGGTGAAAACAGCAGACCCTCATCCTCTCACAGTCTGGAGGCCAGAAGTCAGACCAAGACAGAGGCTCCATGGGAGGATCCTTCCAGCCTCTTCCAGCTTCTGGGGGCTCCCATCTCCATCTTCACGTGACTTCTTCTCAGTCTGTGTCTGTCCTCTTCTGTCTCCTGTAAGGACACTGTCATTGGATTTGGGGCCTATCCCGGTAAGGCAGGATGATGGGGCCCTGGCAGTGGCCTCCCCTGCTGCCCGGCCCTGTGGGCTGCTCTCTGGTGTGGCCCCAGGTGTGGGGTGTGCCCCGCTCCTGTCGGTGCAAGGGTGCCTTCCTTTCCTGGCCCCAGCTTGGACCCACTGGTCCTGAGAAGGCTGCGAGAGACTCGCCGGTTTCAGCTCAGAGGCTGGGGCTGCGGGATCATCAGGGTGGGCAAGTCTTTCCACAAAGCCCCTCAGCTTCTGTCCCTGAGCTGTGAGGTGCACGTGGGTTCCCACCTTGCAGGCTGGTAAGGATGGCTCAGCACTGGCCCTGGGCGCCCGTCCGGGAAGGGATGGGCCGCTGTACCCTGTGCTGCTTGCAGGGACCTGGGCTCAGCGCCCCACCTTGTTTAGGGACCTGTGGGCACCCTGACCAAGGGTGGACGATGCCAGCCCCAACCCCCCCCTCCCGCTGTGAGCTGCCTCTGGCCCTTGCCAGCTGCGCGGCACAGATAGGAGTTCCGGGCAGTGTGCACTCTGCTTCCTGGGTCTGAGTGGGGTTCGGCTGCCTGTGCAGCTGTGGTGCCTGAGCCCCAACAGTGGCGGGCCAGCTGTCCCCCCAGCCTCGGGTTGGGCATTGCCCCTCTCATCCTGTGAAGAGGCGTCTGCGTGCCGGGTTTTCCTGGCTCTGCCATCTCCCTGCTAACCTGACCCGGGGAAGACAGATGCCTCTGCGTCCAGGGATCCTGGCGTCTTCCTTTTTGAGGCAGAGGAGGTGCCTGTGGTCTCAGGTGTCGTCCCCTCCTCTCCGGGCAGCTGTCCCCCTGACCCTTAGAGCATGGCCTGGCTGGTAGCCCCTCCAGGGCATCCTCTGCCAGCCCTGGGACGGGAGCAGGAGTAATTAGGTGCTGAGTCTCGGTGGGGTCAGCGGGCAGAGCCACGTCAGGGCCTCTAGCTTCCTCCACCTGGAAGCCCCCCCTGGGCTTTGCAGCCATTCCTGCCCCAGCACTCAGGGATGATAGAAGGGAACCCCCTTGATAACTGTGTCCCACCAGCCAAGACCCTGTGACACCAGCAAACGTGGAAGGAGCTGGTTGGCTGTGTGCACTGGGGGCTCGTACCCTGGCTCATTGCTGCCACAGCTGCCCTGGGTGGGTCAGTCAGTGCAGCCCCAGACTGGGCTGGGGGCTCCGGCAGGACCCGCCACAGCTCTGGGCAGGGGGCCGGGGGTCCTGCAGCCAGATGGTGTCCTCCTGGTGTCATCTTGGCTCCTCAGAGCAGCCGTACTGCTGGGTGTCCTCGGGGAGGGGGTGGGGACAGGCAAGCGAGACCGCACGTGTGGGCGCCAGACAGCCGAGGTGCCCCCACCCCCGGGATGCTGGACCTTCCTTTGGAAGAGGCATCTGAACCCGTGTGTTCTGCGCTTGCCAGGAGCTTATTTCCACCTGCTTGGAGGTCAGTCCAGGCAGGCCCAGCGTGGCCGCCTCTGCTGTGGCCCACAGGGTGGAGGGTCAGGTCTGGTGGTCACTCCTATTTCCAAAATATCTAGCTAGTCACACAATTTACGTAACTGTGATATTAGTATGAAATGTCATATACACAACTGTGTACTTAAGATGCACCCCTGTGCCAGTGTGCCTGCACGTGTACATATGTGGTCCTGCCTGTGTGCACACGTGTGTGCGGGGGCTCCACCAGCATCTGAGGTAGGCCTTGCCGACTCTGCTGGCCCCTCTTTCTCTCTTAGGGTGCGAGTCTCTCCTCCCCAGAAAAGTCTATGGAATAGGATGCCGCCCACAGCCCTGATCTGTGATTCCAAACCCCAAATGTCTCTTAGATGTTTGGCAAGAACCTGCGGTCGGTCCACCTGCCCTGTTTCTGTCTGGTTCTCCCGGTCCCTGTGGAAACCTGGAGTGTTGATGCCTAGACTGTTCAGGCCCTGTGGCCGCACCTGATTCCCTCTGAACCCCCAAGCTGGCCCTGAGGGTCACAGATGAGGGACCAGGTAACCCGTGTCCTCGGCTCCTCATGGGGTTGGCCCATCCAGCACCCCAGGGGAGGTTGACAGACAAGGTTGGCACCCTTAGGGAAGGGCAGAGCGTTGGGGTGGGTCCCCTCCCAGGTGGGGCTCTTCCCCTTCAGAGCAGAAGGGAGCCTCTTGGTCTGTTTCCCCCTGGCCTGTCCTTATGGTTCTTCCTCCCAGCAAGGGGCCTGTGGTTCCATGGTGCCTGTTATGTCAGTTCCCAGTGTATTCCTGCCTAGAGCTGCTAGTGATGGAAAGTGGGTGCCACCCACAGCGCCTCCCCTCTGTGTTGGGCAGGAGGAGCTCAAAGAGCCCCGCCCTGGGCTGCGGACCTGCTGGTACCTCCCGGCATGGCCACCTGGGCACCTGCCTCACCATCTAGGGAGGAATTTGGCCCCTGTCCTCCCTAGGTGTCTCCCGTGAATGCCCAGTGTCCCGCTCCCCTAGGAACTCATACCAAAATTTGCCTGTATCCAGGGCAGTGTGCCCCCTGGGCAGGGGCGAGGGGTCCCAGTGGCTCCTGGCTGGGTGCGAAGGGCTCAGAGGGGCAGGTGGGGTCAAGGGCACAGATGCGTGGGGGGCCCTGCATGAGCTGATGGGGTGGAGCCAGTCCCCAGAGCAGAACCGTCCATCTCACTGCCCTGCATCCCGGACCCTTTTGGGTGGGGCTGCTGCCCGGGGAGGTGGTTGCCCACCTGCCCCCAGGTCATCGAGGAGGGTGGCTGTGGGGGCTACCCTGGGCCCCATGCTCTGCACGGCCAGATCTGGGCATGCGAGGCTCTCCTGAGTCCAGAGGCGCTGTCTCCTCCTCCAGTGTGTGGGTCTCTGGGGGTCCTTGCAGCACAGGGGCATAACCTGGGGGGTTTAGGAAGAAAGGAATGTCCCATCTCCCGGTCTGAGGCCAGAAGTCCGAGGCTCCAGGGGAAGATCCTTCCTGCCTCGTCCTGCTTCTGGGGGCTCTGGCATCCCTGGGTTGTGGCCGCATCACTGTCTCTGCCTCTGTGGTCACATGGCCTCCCTGTGTCTGTGTCTCTTCCTGGTGTGAGGACGCTGGACATTGGTTTAGTCCCAGCCTAACCTAGCATCACCTCCTCTTAACTGATCACATCTGTAAATACCCTATTTCTGAGGTCATGTTCTGCGGTTCTGGGTGGATGTGAACTCTGGGGGACACTATTCAACCCACCACCGCTGACCTGCAGGCCCTCACCGGTGGAGGTGATGCCCTTGTGTGGGGACTGAGGAGTATGGAACACTAGGCCCAGGGACACCTGTTCCGAGACTCCTAGTGAGGGACGTGTTGGGGTGGGCCAGGGAAGGCCTCTGGGGCAGACCTGTGTGCCGAGACCCTGGGTCAGTGGGCAGCCAGGGGCATTGGTCAGCAAGGGGGTGGGCTCATGGCACTGGGTCGACAAAAACAGCCGGCGGGTGAGGGGAGGATGGGATCCACTGGGGCTGAGCCATCGTCTGGGGGGCGTTGGCTGGGCCTGGTCCCCCCAGGACAGTGCATGAGCTCTGAACGTGCCATCCACTTCCACTGGACACGACAGTGAAAGGGCTTGATGGCCTCAGTGCCCAGTGGGGATGGTCAGACGGGATGGAGGGACAGCCCAGCCGGCGGCTTGCTCGGCGCCAGCCCTGCAGCTGCACGACGGCCACAATGGACTGAGGGGCATTGATGGGGACACAGTTGGCCCCTGATAACTCGCTCGCTAATGGTGCTTCATATTTTTTTCGTCTAGAAGAATTGTGTGAGTGTGAAGACCAGCGGGGAGATGGAGGCCACTTGATGAAGAGCCTTGAGCCCACCCCTTAAAGGAACAAGGCGCGTTTCTCCCGAGGCTCTGACAGCTGGCTCCTTCAGCTTCAGCCCCGGTTATTGAGATGCAAATGTGTGCCCGCGGGGAGCGCAGCTGCTGGCTGGCGCTGAGGCCCTCGCCCCAGGTGCAGCCCTACCGAGCCAGCGCCAGCGGGGGCAGCGACGCAGATGACCCTCCCAGGACAAATGGAACCGTGGACCCCGTGCAGGAGGAAAGGCAGGTAAGAGGAGTCATCTGGTTCTGCCGGCTTCACGTCACCGCTTTCCTGACTTTCAGCCCCAGAGCAAGGTGTCCTTGCAGGTAGACGTGGGCCAACCGGGCGCCGCCAGCTCTATCTTGGGAGGCTTTGTGAACTTGCTCTGGTCCCTCAGCGTTCAAGCGTTGACTTTAGAAAAGAACCAAACTGCCCTGGGCGGGAGGGAGGGCTGTCTGAAGCTTTTGAGTCTCATCCAGCAGGTTTACAAACTCAGGGAACAGAAAGCCCTTCCACGATGGGCAACCAGCAAAGGGAAAGTGTGTCAGTCACAGCGCAAGACAAGATGCGCAGGAACCCCACCCGGAGTCAAGTGGGCACAGCACCTTCTTACGCGTGTCTATGAAAAGACAAACACCCAGCTCTGGGCTCATATAATAAATTCGGTGTAAAGGGTCTGACACTCAATGATGAAAACAGATTTTTCTGTCAAAAACGTTTTAATTGTGGATTGGAACACATACAAAAGTCCACAAAATGTGAGCTCAGAAAATGTTCAGAGGCTGAAGGTCGGTGTCCCCCAACGTGACCACAACCCTGCACTTAGCACCGCTTGCCTGTGAGCGTCGTACTGTAAGTGAAGTCACGAGGCGTGTATCCGAGTGCAGTAAAGTGTCCCGTTGTGTGAGTGCACGACCCCCGTCCACCTCTTCACTCCTGATGGGTGTTTGGTCTTTAGTGAACAGTGCTGCTGTGACCTGTAGTGCACACTTCTGTTGTGGACGCCCCAGGCATGGCGCAGCTGGGTCCTGGGTATGTACAGCGTCAACTTTTTTTTTTTTTTTTTTTTCTGTACGTGGGCCTCTCACTGTTGTGGCCTCTCCCGTTGCAGAGCACAGGCTCCGGACGCGCAGGCTCAGCGGCCATGGCTCACGGGCCCAGCCGCTCCGCGGCATGTGGGATCTTCCCGGACCGGGGCACGAACCCATGTCCCCTGCATCGGCGGGCGGACTCTCAACCACTGCGCCACCAGGGAAGCCCAAGTGTCTACTTTTAATAGATATCGCCAATCTATGCTTTTACCAGCATTTCCACTGCTCTGTGTCTTCATCAACACTTGATATTGAAAGTCTTATTTATTTTAGCCTGCCGTAATGATATTTCAGGGTTTCTTTGTTTTCTTTTCAAGACCAACTTGACTGAGGGACAAGTGGTATTGTGCCAGAGCTGGCTTGTACTGCTGCACAAGACTGACCATGCACACCCCTTCCCAGCTCTGGGCTGAGTGATGTGGTGGGAGTGTCTAGATCATGGAAATTAAAAAATACTACAAATCAGGGCTTTATGCAGAGAATCAGTCGTACTTTACATGAAACAAAATGCACCTATTTTAAGTGTACAGCGTGATGGTTTTTGACAAATGTGTACACTGAGGTACCTACCACACAATTAAGATATGGAACATTTCCAGCCCCCGCAGATATTCCCTTGTTCCACTTCCCAGGGACAGAGAACAGGTCAATGGTTAGCCGGGGAGGAGTTGGGGAGGGATTGACTGGGACTTTTTTCCTCCCTAGAGTCCTATATAAATGGAATCATATGGTGTATATTCTTTTGTTCCTGGATTTGTTAGCTCAGCATGTTTTTGAGGTTCAAATGTGTAGCAATAATTTGATCTGTTTATTGCTAAGAATTATTTGCATGTTTACATGCAAATATTTGCATGTTTACATGCATGTTTACAACACAATGGGTTCATCCACTCGCCTACTGATGGACCCCTGGGCTGGTCCCAGCTCTTTGGTTATTATGAATAGGTCGGCTAAGAACAGTGCTTAAAGGTCTCTGTGTTTGGGGCTTCCCTGGTGGCGCAGTGGTTGAGAGTCCGCCTGCCGATGCAGGGGACACGGGTTCGTGCCCCGGTCCGGGAAGATCCCATATGCTGCAGAGCGGCTGGGCCCGTGAGCCATGGCCGCTGAGCCTGCGCGTCCGGAGCCTGTGCTCCGCAATGGGAGAGGCCACAACAGTGAGAGGCCCGTGTACCGCAAAAAAAAAAAAAAAAAAAGGTCTCTGTGTTTTCATACCTAGGAGAGGAATGGCTGGGTCATATGGTAGTACATGTTTAATGTTTTCAAAATGCCAAACTGTTTTTCATGTGATTGTACCTTTTTATAGTCTTTCTTTCTTTGGTTGCGCTAGTTCCTTAGTTGTGGGACGTGGGCTCCTTAGTTGTGGTATGCGAACTCTTAGTTGCAGCATGCATGTGGGATCTAGCTCCCTGACCAGGGATTGAACCTGGCCCCCCTGCATTGGGAGCACGGAGTCTTATCCACTGAGCCACCAGGGAAGTCCCATACCTTTTTATATTCTGATCAGTAGTGTGCGTTTCCTCCTCCTCTATTTTCTGAAAGTTTGTATAGAATGCCATCATTTCTTCATTAAATGTTGATAGAACTTACCAATCAGGCCATCTCGGTCTGAAGTTTTCTTTGTGAGATTTTAAATTATGAATTCAATTTCTTTAATTGTGATGGGGCTGTTTGGGTTTTCTCTTTCTTTGTGAGTCACTTTTAGTAATGTGTATATTTCATGGAATTCTTTTTCACTTCAACTAGGATGTCAAGTCTATTAGAATAATGTTCACAATATTCTCTTATTGTCCTTTCAATGTCTATAGGATCTGTAGTGATGTCCCCTTTTTCCTTCTTGATGTTGTAATTTGTGTTCTGTCTCCTTTTTGTCTGATCATTGTAGCTAGTTTATCCCTTTTACTGATATTTTCAAAGAACCAAATTGGGTTTCATTGATTTTGTTGTCTAATGTTTTGGCCCTGAAAGGGTTCTAGTTTTATGGAAAGGTCTTTGTTGGGAGTCCCCATGTCATCAGGACAAGGTGCCTCTTCCTGCAGCCTGCGGTGCACTGTTCTGGCTTTCAGCTTCTCTTCTTGCACTGCATTATATATTTTTTGTGAGTTCAGAAACAAAATTTATTTTTTTCCCCAGCATTTTTACATGGTTTCAGCCAAAGGGTTTTTGCAGTAGACTAGCTCACTGTGGTGCGATTTTTTAAAGGGACAACTTCTAGGTTAGAAAAAAGACAAGACGTCGTAAGAGATGGTGGGCCTCAACCTGGAAGCTAGCACAAGAAGACAAGAAAGAGGGAATTCCTTGGTGGTCCAGTGGTTAGGATTCTGTGCTGTCACTGCTGAGGGCCCAGGTTCGATCCCTGGTCAGGGAACTAAAATCCTGCAAGCCATGTGGTGTGGCCGAAAAAAAAAAAAAACCCAAACCCCCAAAAAACCAAAAAGGCAAAGAGCCTCAGGTAGGAAGAAGAGAAATGATACTGTCCACTATTTGCACATAAACTACAGGCACGACTCGGAGATGCCATGGGTTTTGGTTCCAGAACATCCCAATAAAGCAAATCACATGATTTTTTGGTTTCCCAGAGCATATAAAAGTTACCTTTACACTGTAGTGTTGTCTATTAAGTGTGCAATAGCATTATGTCTAAAAGAGTAATGTTACATACATACCTTAATTTAAAAATGCTAATCATCATCTGAGCCTTAGTGAGTTGTAGTCTTTTTCCTGGTAGAGAGTCCTGCCTTGATGTTGATATCTGCTAACTGATCAGGGTGGTGGTTACTGAAGGTTGAGGTGGCTGTGACAATTTCTTAAAATAAGATAATGAAGTTCGCCACATTGATTGACTCTTCCTTTCATGAATGTTTTCTCTGTAGCATGCAATGCTGTTTGATAGCATTGTACCCATAGTAGAACTTCTTTCAAAATTGGAGTCAATCCTCTCAAACCCTGCTGCTGCTTTATCAACTAAGTTCATGTAATATTTAAAATTCTTTGTTGCCATTTCAACAGTCTTCACAGCACCTTCACTGAAGTTGATTCCATCTCAAGAAACCACTTTATTGCTCATCCGTGAGAGGCAACTCCTCATTCATTAAAAGTTTTGTCATGAGATTGAAGCAACTCAGTTACATCTTTAGGCTCCACTTCTAATTCTAGTTCTCTTGCTATTTCTCCTACATCTGCAATTACTTCCTCCACGGAAGTCTTGAACCCCTCAAAGTCATCCATGAAGGTTTGAGTCAACTTCTTCCAAACTCCTGTTAATGTTGATAATTTGACCTCTTCCCATGAATCATAAAAGTTCATAATGGCATCTAGGATGGTGAATCCTTTTCAGAAGATTTTCAGTTGACATTGCCCAGATCCATCAGAGGAATCACTATCTATGGCAGCTATAGCCTTATGATATGCATTTCTTAAATAATAAGGCTTCAAAATAAAAAATTACTCTTTGATCCATGGGCTACAGAATGGATGCTGTGCTAGCAGACAGGGAAATAGCATTAATCTCATTGTACACCTCCACCAGACCTCTTGGGTGACCAGGTGCATTGTCAATGAGTAGTGATATTTTGAATCTTTTTTTTTTCTGAGCAGTAGGTGTCAACAGTGGGCTTATAATATTCAGTAAGCCATGTTGTAAACAGATGTGTCATCCAGGTTTTGTGGTTCCATTTATTGAGCATAGGAGAGTAGATTTAACATAATTCTTAAGGACTCTAGGATTTTCAGAATGGTAAATAAGCATTGGCTTCAACTTAAAGTCACCAGCTGCATTAGCCCCTAACAAGAGAGTCAGCTTGTCCTTTGATGCTTTGAAGCCAGGCACTGACTTCTCCTCTCTAGCTGTGAAAGTCCTAGATGGCCTCTTGTTCTGATAGAAGGCTGTCTCGTCTACATTGAATACGTTGTTTGGTGCAGCCACCTTCATTAATGATCTCAGCTAGATCTTCTGGATAACTTGCTGCAGCTTCTACATCAGCATTTGCTGCTTCACCTTGAACTTTTATTTTATGGAGATGGCTTCTTTCCTTCAGCCTCACGAACCAACCTCTGCCAGCTTCAGGCTTTTCTTCTGCAGCTTCCTTGTCTCTCTCAGCCTTCACAGAATTGAAGAGAGTTACCCTTGTTCTGAATTAGACTTTGGTTTAAGGGAATGTTGTGGCTAGTTAGATCTTCAAGCTAGACTAAAACTTTCTCCATATCAGCAATAAGGCTGTTTCACTTTATCATTCATGTGTTCACTGGAGTGGCACTTTTAATTTCTTTCAAGAACTTTTCCTTTGCATTCACAGGTTGGCTGTTTGGTGCAAGAGGCCTGGCTTTTGGCCTACCTTGACTTTTGACATGCCTTCCTCACTAAATTTAATCATCTTCAGCTTTTGATTTAAAGCGAGAGACATGCAACTCTTCCTTTCACTTGAACACTTAGAGGCCCCTGTAGGGTTATTAATTGGCCTAATTTCAATCTTGCTGTGTCTTAGGGAACAGGGAGGCCTGAGGAGAGGGAGACAGATGGGGGGAACGGCTGGTTGGTAGAGCAGTCAGAACACACACATTTATCCATTCAGTTCATGGTCTTACATGGGTACAGTTCATGGTGCCCAAAACAATTACAATAGTGGCATCAAAGATCACTGATCACATAGCACCATCACAAACGCAATATTTCAAACATTTTCATTATTTTTAAGAGAATTACTAGAATGTGACACAGAGACCTGAAGTTAGAAAATGCTGTTGAAAAATGGCACCACAGACTTGATGCAGGGTTGCTTCAATTTGTAAAAAACACTGATTTCTGTGAAGTGCAATAAAATGAGGTCTGCCTGTATTAGAACTAACAAGAAACTTCAGCTTGTTTTGAGCAATGGGCCAGAGATAGTCAAGGCAGTTATGAGAAGTGGGGGCTGAGACTGTGAGGTACCGGGATCGATGATAAAGCTGTAACAGTGTGGACCATGCGGAACAGCTAGACAGGTATGACCCCTAGAACAGTGAGCCACACTGCCCAGAGGCAGGGTCAGCTGCTGTCCACCCAGTGAGGTCAGTCCTGGTGGATGAGGTGGTCACACACCTGTGGGGAGAGGGGTCAGGACCCCAACTATGTCCCAGGGCCTTGCTAAGAAGCTGATCTGGGTGAGGGTGGGGCAGGCGGCCTCAGACAGAAAGCCCTCCAGATGTGGGTTTAAGAATCACCCACACTGGGCTTCCCTGGTGGCGCAGTGGTTGAGAGTCCACCTGCCGATGTGGGGGACACAGGTTCGTGCCCCGGTCTGGGAAGATCCCATGTGCTGCGGAGCAGCTGGGCCCGTGGGCCATGGCCACTGAGCCTGCGCGTCCGGAGCCTGTGCTCCGCAACGGGAGAGGCCACAACAGTGAGAGGCCCGCGTACCGCAAAAAAAAAAAAAAAAAAAAAAAAAGAATCACCCACGGCTGCCCTTTCACTTGCTCGAGTTTTCCTCGTCTAATTGGTAGTTGCATGTGTGACTCTCTTTCCAAGACCATCAGTTAAAAGAATGCCCATGTGTCACATGCTGGCTCTGGAAGCCCACCTTCCATCCCACTGGCTAATCAGAGCCTCATGTTTTAGCCTTAAGTGAATCCAGCCCTATCCACTTAGCAAAAAAGGGATGAAGCACTTTATCTGTCTCACCACCCCTCCCCCACCCCAACTGTTCTCACTAGATCTTGGCAGTGTGAGGTCTCCCAGCCCCCTGGGGCAGGGTCTCAGGACACTCAGAAGGCTTATTTTTAAAAACTGAGAAGAAATTGACATTAACCATTTTACAGTAAACAGTCAGTGGCATTTAATATATCACAGTGTTGTGCAATTATCACCTCTATCTAGTTCCAAAATATTTTATCATCTCAAAAGGAAACCCTGTACCATTAGCAGTCACTCCCCATTCTCCCCTCCCCCCAGCCTCTGGCAACCACTAGTCAGCTCTCTATTTTTATAGATTTACCTGTTTTAGATATTTCTATAAATGGAATCATATTACAGGTGACCTTTTGTGTCTGGCTTATTTTACTGGGCATAATGTTTTCAAGATTTATCCACACTGTAGTGTGTGCTGATACTTTATTCCTTTTTGTGGCTGAATAGTATTCCCTTGTATGCTTTGTTTATCCATTCACCTGTTGGTGGACATTTGTGTTGTTTCCACCTTTTGGCTATTGTGGATAATGATGCTGTGAACATTGGCATACAAGTATCTGTTTAAGTCCCTGATTTCAGTTCTTTTGGATATATACCTAGAAGTAGAATTGCTGGTTCGTATGGTAATTGACCCAACGTTTAACTTTTTGAGGAACTGTTAGACTTTTCCATAGCAGCTGCACCATTTTGCATTACCAATTGCAATGTACGAAGTTTCCAATTTTTCTACATCCTTGCCAACACTTGTTTTTTTCCATTAAAAAAAAATCATAGCCACCCTCATGGGTGTGAAGTGGTATCTCATTGTGTGCATTTTCATGTGCATTTCTATGATTAAGGATTTTGAGCATCTTTTCATGTGCTTGTTGGCCATTTGTATGTCTTCCTTGGAGAAATGTCCATTCAAATAATTTTGAATTGGGATGTTTGTCTTTTTGTTGCTTAGTTGTCAGAGTTATTTATATATTCTGGATAGTAGAGTCCTATGAGATATACGACTTGAAAATATTTTCTCTCATTCTGTGGGTCATCTTTTCACTCTATGGCGTCTTTGTTTTTATTTTTTTTAATTGAAGTATAGTTGATTTACAATGCTGTGTTTCTGCTGTACAGCAAAGTGATTCATTTATACATATATATGTTCTTTTTTAATATTCTTTTCCATTATGGTTTATCTCAGGATATTGAAAATAGTTCCCTGTGCTATACAGAAGGACTTTATTGTTTATCCATTCTATATGTAATAGTTTGCATCTGCTAACCCCAAACTTGATAATGTCTTTATTTTTTAAACATCTTTATTGGAGTATAATTGCTTTACAATGGTGTGTTGGTTTCTGCTTTATAACAAAGTGAATCAGCTATACATATACATATATCCCCAGATCTCTTCCCTCTTGCGTCTCCTTCCCTCCCACCCTCCCTATCCCACCCCTCTAGGTGGTCACAGAGCACCAAGCTGATCTCCCTGTGCTATGAGGCTGCTTCCCACTAGCTATCTATTTTACATTTGGTAGTGTACATATGTCCATGCCACTCTCTTTGTCCCAGCTTACCCTTCCCCCTCCCCGTGTCAAGTCCATTCTCTAGTAGGTCTGTGTCTTTATTCCCGTCCTGCCCCTAGGTTCTTCATAACCATTTTTTTTAAAGATTCCATATATATTTGGTAGCATATGGTATTTGTTTTTCTCTTTGACTTACTTCACTCTGTATGACAGACTCTAGGTCCACCCACCTCACTACAAAAGCTCAATTTCGTTTCTTTTTATAGCTGAATAATATTCCATTGTATATATGTCCCACATCTTGATAGTGTCTTTAGATACATAAAAGTTTTAAATTTGATGAAGTCCAATTTATCTTGGGTTATTGTTGCTCTTGCTTTTGGCATCATACCTAAGAATCCACTGCCAACTCCAAGGTCATGAAGAGTAACCATGTTTTCTTTCAAGAGTTGTAATAGTGTTAGCTCTTACATTTAGGTATTTCATCCATTTTGAGTTAATTTTTGAATATGGTGTGAGGTAAGGACCCAAGCTCACTCTTTAGCATGTAGATCCATTTTTCCCAGCATCAGTTGAAAAGACTATCCTTTTTCCATTGAATGGTCTTGGCACCCTTGTCAAAGGCCATTTGGCCATACATGCAAGGGTTTTTCTCTAGGCTCAGCATTCTATTCTGTTGGTCTGTGTGTCTATCCTTGTGCCATGAGCAGTTTTGATTACTTTGTACTGTTTTAAAATCAGAAGTGTGAGTTTGTCAGCTTTATTCTTTTTTCAAGATTGTTTTCATTATTTAGGGCCTCTTACAATTCCATATGGATTCGAGGATTGGTCTTTATATTTTTATAAAAAAGGCCATTGGAATTTTTTCAACTCTGTAGACACTTTGTTAGTATTGTCATCTTAACAGTATTAAGTCATCAATCCATGGATATGGATGCCTTTCACTGTATTTATGTTTTCCTTGATTTCTTTCAGCAATGTTTTGTACTTTTCAGTGTACAAGTCATTTACCTCCTTGGTTAAATTTATTCTTGGGTATTTTATTCTTTTGGATGCTATTATAAGTGGTATTGTTTCCTTAGTTTCTTTTTCAGACTGTTCATTGCAGGTATAGAAACACATCTGATTTTTGTGTGTTGATCTTATACCCTGCAACTTTGCTGAATTAGTTTATTAGCTCCCGTAATATTTTTGTGGATTGCTGGAATTTTCTATATTATAGGATTATATCATCTGTTAATATAGTTTTACTTCTTCCTCTCCAATTCAAAGCCTTTTAATTATTTTTCTTGACTAATTGCTCTGGCTAGACCTCCAGTACAGTGTTGAATAGCAGTGGTGAAAAGGGGCATCCTTGTCTTGGTCTTGGTCATAGAGGGAAAGTTTTCAGTCTTTCACCATTGAGTATGATATTAACTGTGGAGTTTTCATACATGCCGTTTATTACGTTGAGGAAGTTCCCTTCTATTCCTAGTTTTCTGTTTTTTTTTTTTTTGCGGTACGCGGGCCTCTCACTGTTGTGGCCTCTCCCGTTGCGGAGCACAGGCTCTGGATGCGCAGGCTCAGTGGCCATGGCTCATGGGCCCAGCCGCTCCATGGCATGTGGGATCTTCCTGGACCGGGGCACGAACTTGTGTCCCCTGCATTGGCAGGCAGACTCTCAACCACTGCGCCACCAGGGAAGCCCCTGAGTGGTTTGTATCATGAGAGTGCGTTGGATTTTTTTCAAATGATTTTTCTGCATCAGTTGAGATGATCATGTTTTTCTTTCTGCTCCTGTATTCTGTTAATGTGGTGTATTACATTGATTGATTTTCTTATGTTGAACCACTCTGGCATTCCTAGGATAAATACCACTTGGTCATGGCATATAATCCTCTTAATATGCTGATAGATTTGTTTTGCTAGTATTTTGTTGAGCATTTTTGTATCTCTATTCACGAAGAATACTGGTGTCTTTGTCTGGCCTTGTTACCGGGGTCATACTGGCCTCCACAGGATGAGTTAGGAAGTGTTCCCTCCTCTTTTAAAATTAATTAATTAAATTTTGGCTGTGTTGGGTCTTCGTTGCTGTGCATGGGCTTTCTCTAGTTGCGGCGAGCAGGGTCTATCTTTTGCTGCAGTGCACAGGCTTCTCGTTGCGGTGGCTTCTCTTGTTGCAGAGCACGGGCTTCAGTAGTTGTGGCACATAAGCTTAGTTGCTCTGAGGCATGTGGATCTTCCTGGACCAGGGCTCAAACCTGTGTCCCCTGCATTGGCAGGTGGATTCTTAAGTACTGCACCACCAGGGAAGTCCTACCTCCTTTTCTAATTCTTTGGAAAAAGTTTTGGAAGGATTGGTGTTAATTTTTCTTTAATTCTTGGGAGAATTCAGTAACAAAGCCATCTGATGCAGTAATTTTCTCTGCTGGAGGTTTTGATTACTGATTCAATCTCCTTACTTGCTATAGATCTCTTCAAATTGCCTATTTCTTCCTGAGTCACTTCTAGCATTTTGTGTGTCTTTAGAAATTTGTCCACTGTCTAGGTTACCTGATTTGTTGCCTACAGTTATTCATACTGTTCTCTTGTAATCCTTTTTATGTCTGTAATGTTGGTAGTAATGTCCCCACTTAACTTTGATTTTAGTTATTTGTATCTTCTTTTTGTCAGTCAAGCTACAGTTCTATCAATTTTGCTGATTACTTTAGGAGCTTTAAAGGTCAGTTTGCTGACATGTGAGTTCCACCTTACCCAGTGGCTTTGGAACTGAATCCCTGGGGACAAAGGTCCATGGTATCCTCAGGCTGTGGGATACAGGGCAGGGATGGATCCAGGGGACAGGTTGTCATGATGCTAACTGAACTAGGGAACCCCTCAGCAGAGGGATGCAAGTAGCTGTCTCAGAATTGGAGGTATCCTTTCCACCAGAATTTGTTCACTTGTGAAAGGGGCATTAATCCAGGGTGCTGGAGGCATGGGGGGGTGAGGGGTGCTGGGAGTGGCAAACACGGTGATAAAATTCAAGGTAAAAGACTGCCTCCCAAATCCATTCGTTTGAACATTTAAATCCCACCTCTATTATTTGATGTGTTAAGAGGACATCACAGTCTCTAGAATTCACAGACAAAGCCCACAGTGGTCAACAGAGCCTGTGGGTGCAGCCACTTGTGTGTGTGTGGTCCTTAGCTGTGTTTCCTAGAAATCAGAAGGAGGGTTAGAAAGAAATAAAGTCTGCAACTCGAGGAGATGACGGAAGGCAAACCTGAAAAAGGTGGAAGGAAATAACAACGTATGTGTGTGAAACAGAAAGTGGAAGAGGACAGTTGACTGAAGAAGCCAAAGCTGGAGCTGTGAGAAGACTGATGAGGAGACAAGAGAGAAGCCCTGGATGAACATCAGGAGGGAGAAGCCTCACTCCACGTGGGGCCCAGAGGTTGTGGGGGACGCTGGAGACAATGGAGGAAGGCAGCGAAGCGCTCCACGACAGCTCAGGTTTTCTGCGTCTTCACGGGCCCGTTCTAATAACTGGTAACATGCTTGAACTCAACATGCATTGATGTGGAGATCTTCCTGCTCCCACAAAGCCACCAGGCTGGGAGTTTGCTGACCCTGTCCCTCCAGAGCTGGTGGCCTAAGAGCGCAAAGCGTCAGGCCATGCCCGTGCAGATGCAGAAGCCCAGGGAGAGGAGGGCTTGTGAACCCTGCCCAGGGATGCCCCATGGGAGGGCTCTGATCTGAACTAGGCTGCACAGAGGGTGGGCTTGGCCTCAGCAGGCACCCAAGTTGCACTGATCACCTCTGAGTGAAAACCAGAGGCCCTCTGACAGAGGGAGGCTGGTACACACCCTCCTCGTGGGGACGGGACCTGCACCCGAACCCCTCGCCCTGTCCTGGAGCAAGAGGGAGACAGTGGGTCCTCCCTGAGACAGGCCCCTGGCTGAGCCCACAGCTTTGGATGGGCCGACAGCCAGGTTCAGCGGATCACCTGAGCTCAGCCACTGCCCTGTGACTGGAGTCCTGAGTCCCACATCCCATCCTGGAGCAAGAGGGCTGAGCACAGCGCCCTCCAGTTGGAGAGCTGGGGGGTGGGTGGGGGGCTGGGCACACTCTGCAGCCTACAGGGTCCCGGCTGGGCCTGGGCGTTGCTGCCAGCACCGGACAGACCCCATTCAGATGTGTGAGAGCCATGGGGCAGAGTGCTCTGCAGGGGGAGACACCCTCAGATTGGGTGGGGGTCTCAGCAAGGGCCAGCTTGTCAGGCAGTGGTTTCCAGGGGGCGTCGGCTCAAGAGAGCAGGTGGGAAGAACAGATCTGAAATTCCCAGTCCCTCTGGAAGTCAGGGTGCCCTGGTCATGCCCTGCTCACCCCTCTCCAGGGCAGCCCCTCCCGCAAGCAGGCCGCCCCTCCTGTGGTCTGAGAAGACTCCTGCTGCCACCTCCCCAGGAGCCTCAGGCTGACTCCTGGTTTTAGAAGGTGAAATTCAGTTTCCAACATGCATCTGAGCCTCCTGTTGAATAAGGCGGACCCTCACCTGCAAGCATCCCCTGCTGCCAGGTGGATGATTCATGGGGACACAGCTGCCGGGAGGGGCGAGCCAAGGCGCCACCTTGTGTCCCTGCCCTGCACTCGGCACCCCCCCCCCGCCCCCGAAACAGCTGACTGTCCTGAAGCTGAACTGAGGCAGCATCAGGTGGAGCAGATGTTAAGTGTCTGGGCCTTTCTCTTTCATCAGGTCAACAGTGTATCCAGCACTGGGGGGCCAGGATGAGCCCCCCGCCAACCCGTGTGTGACCAGGAGCAGCCTGGAGTCCAGCAGAGGCAGGAGAGGAGGCCCTGGGAGAGGTGAGCACCACGAGCTACCAGTGCAAAGGCCCTGGGGCCCAACACGGCTGGTGGGCATGTGGGATGGAGAGGATGCAGGGGAGTGGGCGGAGGTGATAGGCAGGGACCCCAGGTTCATGCTCAGTGAGGTGGGGGCCCTGGGAGGGCTCTGAGTGGAGGAGAGGTGCAGTCTGGCTGTCCTTGATGGGAGGGTGTGGTCTCAGGACAGGCTCTGAAGGTGGGGCTGGCACCCTTTCTGGCAGATGGGTGGGCCCTGGGGGAACCAGAGCCTCTGGAAGGGTGTGCAGGTCTGGCAGAGTCTTTGGTTTGTTAGAGGGCCATGTGCCCACCCTGACCAGGGATCACCTGGGACGTCCCCTGGGGTGAGAGGATGCTGCCCTGTCCCAGGAGGGGTGGGGCCACTTAGTTCTTGCCCCCCCCCCACCACCCCCCGGATGGGCTCAGGGCCTCCTGCGTCACTCCTGCCACCGGCTCCAGCCCCGGCCCCACCCAGTCCACATGTCTAAGCACAGCCTCCTATGTATGTCTGGGGGGCTGTCCCAGGAGCCTTGGGGGGCACAGCTGGACCAAGGCTCAGAGAGGAGCCCACACCAAGGAGTGCTGGGGGCCTCCCCTGCCCGAGCCCTGGGTGGCAGCGAGCCCAGAGTGTGGCGGGAAGGGCTGGCAGAGCAGGGACCCACCATGGCTCCTGGCAGGGAGGCCACCTGTGGTTCTGGGGCTGCAGGGCCACCCCGAGCCAAGACACAGCATCTCCTCAGGCCCCCTACCCACCCCGGGCCCCACAGGGGCACCCCTGGTGCTCCTACCCATTGGCAGGGTCCCAAGGACAGCCCCCCGGTAAGGGCTGCCCATTCCAGCAGGCTGGTGGTAGTTTTACGCGGCTGCTGCAGGCAGACTTGCTGGCTCCAGGCTCCTTGTCTGAGGCCCTGTCTGTCCTGCGACAGACACAGGGCGCCTGTTTGCCTGCGAGCAGGAACACAGCCTCTCTTGTTGGCACCTGGGCCGGCCAGGCCCCCAGGCAGGCGGGAGGCCTCCACACAGATCCACACTTGTGCCCACCTCAGCCTGGCCTCCTAGCCTGAACCACCTCATTCCCGCTGGGACCCTCCACAGTGCGGCAGGCGCCCGGGATGGTGGGGGGCAGGTGGGTGTCCACTCACCACTGACATCAGGCTGTAGAGGTTCTGGGCCACAGACCAGTAGGGTTGCCAAGCAACACACCATTAATGCAGTTCAACCTGCAGTGACCGGGCCTCAGAATCGCTGCCCTGGGGACCCCAGCGCTGGGGCTGACCGCCCTGCTGTCCCGTCCTCCCACCCTAGGTCAGGGAGCCAGAGGCTCCAGGTGTGAGACTGGGCAACGTGGTCACAAAGGAGGGGAGGAGGCACATCACTCAGGGCTGGTGGGGGTGGCCCACCCAAGGAGGACAGAGGCCCTCTGTCCACACCTTCAGGTGCTGGTCACTGTGGAGAGCGCATGTGGGTGCATGTGGGTTCTGAGAGGGAGCCCTGACTACTTCCTCGTGCAGGACCCTCCTGGACGTGGTGGGGACCTGCTTGGGGGAGCAGAGAGGAGAGGCAGGCTTTCTTCTTGGCCGCATGGGCAGGTGGTCCTGGGACAGACCAGAGCTGGGTGCAACATTGGGATGCTGGTGTCTGGGACGGGGGGTGCCTGGTGACAAGGGGTGCGATCTGGGTGGAGCGGGGCTGGGGGCTTTCTGGGGATTCCTCTGACGAACCCAAAGTGAAGAGACTTGGGAACCACAGGGACTGACTGTGGGGAGATAAGAAAGCACAGACGACCACCCAGGACCCTGGCAGCCCCTCCTCTCCGGGTCAGCTTCCCTGGATGTCCTTGTGGAGACCCCACTCAGAGCAGCCAGCCCGTGGTCTTCCCACTTTATTTCTTGGGGCACAAGCCCTGGGCCACCTCTATTCGGGTTTGGGGTACGGCCACTCCCGTGACCTGAAGTAACCCTTCAGGTCCTGAAAGCTGAGTGGGGGGAAGTAGGGGCCGAGCCTCTTCCGGATCCACCACTTGCCCTCAGCGGCGTGTGTGCCCCCGGGGCGGCTGAACTTGTACCTGTAGTGCTCTCCCCGGACCCACCTGCAGAGCAAGGGCAGCACAGTCAGCCTCCGCCCCCAAGACAGGCCTGGAGTCCTCAGAGGGAGAGGCCACCCAGGGGAAGCCAGAGAGCCCCAAGGAGCCCCTGGAGCCCCTGGCACAACCAGGCCCCTGACTAGATGATGGCGGGGCGGGCGGGGCTCTGGAACCGGGAGGGCCGAGTGCTCAGAGCCAATCGGGCTGAGCCCTGCATCCTTTCAGCAGGTGAGTGGTATCTGAGGTTCGCAGACCATTGTGTCTGGGCATGTTTCCAGGAGGTGGGCCCAGCCCCCAGAGCAGACCCTGCATTTGGGGAGAAGCCCTGAAAGGCAGCTGAGGCTGCAGTTGGCAGGGGTGGGGTGGGGTGTGTGTTCCTGTCTGGGAGGGGAATCTTACCTGGGTGGTGCCCTGCCTGCGAAGGGGTTAAGGGCCAGTAGGGATAGGGCCTGGGCGTCGTTGGCCAGGAGCTTGCCTGCCAGGTGGATGATCCACTCGTTGTGCTCGTAGGTCTGGGGGTGAGAAGAGGACAGGGCGCAGATAGCTGGGTGCCTGCACTGCCACCGGGCCCTTGGAGAGCCCCGTGGATGTGTGCTCCCTCTTGACGGTCACCCGGCCTTCAGTCTGTTGTCCTGGGGGTACCTGATTCCAGTGTGGCTGGTGGCCAGCCTCTCTTGAGGGGGGGCTGCCCTGGGGGCCTATGCTGCAGTTCTTTGGTTTGGGACCACCTCCTTCCTGTTCTTGCAGGGCCCCCGGTTCTGCTCGCTCTCCTGGGCACCACGGCCACTGTGCTGTCCGCAGGGACCTGGATGGAGCGGGGCTGTTCCCAGTTCACCTGTCAGCTTTGTCACCTGCCGGGCCAGGGATTTCGGGCAAGTGACCGAGCCCGCTGGAGGCTATCTTCCTGGGCAAGAAGGGATGGCGACAGTGCTGCAGCCTCTGTGGACACTGGCTGCCCCAGCGTTGGCCACGCATGCCTCGGCCCCTCTGGTGGAAGCGCTCTGAGAAGCCGGCTGTGAGGCCCAGCCCTGGGCACCCACAGATCCTCATGCGAGGGCCGTGCCAGGAGCCTGGGAAGGTTCCCCACGGGCTATGCCCCAGCACAGGATTCCCGGGCCTCGCTGTGTCAGCGGGGCCTCCCCACCGAGGGCCTCACCTGGAAGGCGGCGAACCACATAAGCCAATCCAGGCGGTGGTGGTACGGGGAGATGAGGCATGGCCGCCGCTTCAGGTCACCGGGCTTGCACTTGAACTCGTAGTCCTCCCACTTGGCGTCTGGCGCGCTGGCATTGGGGCTGGCGGTGCCCTGCAGGATGACCTCCGTGCGTTCCTTGGTGATGCTGGGTGGGGGGGAGACCAGTCAGGGCTGCACCTCCCCACCCTGACCCCAACCCCTGACCTGACCAGACGAGGGCGAGGCTGGGGGGCTGCAGGTCAGGGCTGGCCTCACCCTCACATCTCCCCCCTGGGGTCATGGTGGCCCCGAGGTACCTGCCAAAGGCCCCATATGTGTTGACGATCCGGAGAGGGTTGAAGGAGCTGTTCATGACCTGCCGGGGGCTCAGCAAGTTGAGGACCACAGGGATGCTGAGCCAGGCGACCAGGACGCCCAGCGCCAGGTTGACTGTGTGCCGTGCCACGCTGCCTGCCGGGAGGGGGAATAGTGGGTGGGCTCCTGCCCCCAGGCCTGGCCTCTGTTCGGCCCCTTGGGCCCACAGAAGCCGAAGGAGATGCTGCTGCCCCCACCACAGCAGCTCCCTCTTAGGCCCCCCCAGCTGAGGTCACTGGGCCTCCCTTCCTGAGGACCAGGACACAATGTCCATACCAAGCAGACAGGAGTGACCCTGTCCAGGCATGGAGATGCTGCCCTGTCTCCCAGGGCACTGGTGTGGGCACAGGGCTGGGTGCCATCAACTCGAGACCACCCGGGCTGCCCAGCCGCATCCGCCTTCAGGTGTCACCCACCGTGTGTCCATGGGGCCCTGGCCCCTCGAGCTTCCTCCTCCTGCATCCTCAGGACTTGGTCCTTGAGGCAGCCGGGCCCCGAGGGAAACAGGAAGCCCAGAGTGGCATCATCGAAGCAGGCGAGGCTGGGCACGATGGTCAGCCAGTTCAGGAAGCTCAGATTCCCGCTGATGATGAGGACCATCTGGGGGTGGAGAGAGAGATCCCTCCAGCCACTGCATTTCATGTGCTCCATGGTGATGCATGGAGTCCACACCAGAGGCATGGGGGTTGGGGGTCCTGTCCTTCCCAGCAGCAATGTGCTGACCCCCAGGTGCCCAGGAGGCCATGGCCCAGGCCCCAAGCCCCCCGACAGGCCACTTGCCCCGCCTCCCTCAGACCAACCCCACAATGTCTACATCCTAAATGATCTCAGAGGCAGACGCTACCCAGTGCCTCTGGTGAGGACCCCACCTACCAACACTGTGATTCCGGCCTCTGACCCTGCTTGGAGGCCACTGAAGTTACACAACTGGGAGGTGACAAGTTTGTGTTTGTGGCAACTGTCACCGTGACTGTTAATCAACAGGCCCTGGGTAGCCCCAGGACTCCAGCTGGCTGCTCAGTGGTCCACCCAGGTGTCGGGGCCAGGACCAGCCCCACACACCTGTGGTACGTGCCCCTCACAGGGGTGGGGGGTGCTTAGGACAGGCTTGTAAGTTGTTTTAGTGACTTGAAAATGGCACTTTCCTGCCTGATTTTGACCCTGTCGTCAAGGATGCGGGCGGGAATAGGGAGTGGGTGGTCTTCACTTGAGGGGAGGAGAAGATGCGGGTGGGAATAGGGAGTGGGTGGTCTTCACTTGAGGGGAGGAGAGGCTGCAGGGTTCACATCCCGCCCTCCCTACCAGGTGCCAGGCTCTCCTAGAGCAAAGGTGGAACAGAGCAGCCCCGCTTGCCCCCCAGGCAGACGCCTCTGATTGTGGAGCCCCAGGGACCCCAGTGCCAGCTGCACGCAGAGCTTCCTGTGGGCTGCACAAACGCGGGTGAGGAGATTCCAGGTGACCACAGTGGGAGGGCAGGCTGGAGGCTGGGGAGGGCAAGAGGCAGAGCCGAGGGCTTCTGGGGTGCAGCCCAGGACACCCCCATGCCTCCCTAAGCTGGAAGTCCTAGCAGAACCCGGAGCCAGTCCTCCGTCAGATGTATGACTGCCAGCTGCGGCCTTTTCATTACACAGTTTTCAAAGAGGCGAAGTTTACGTTTTTAGGAAGTCCAAGTTATCAATTAAAAAAAACTTTACAATTCTGCTTTTTGTGTCCCATCTAAGAAATCTTTTCCTCCTCCAAAGATGTAAAGATCTTCTAAAAGTTTTACAGGTCTGGCTATTATGTTTAGGTCTTGGATCCATTTCGAATTAGTTTTTTATGAAAGGTGTGATATAAGGTTCACACCAGCCGGCTCTGCTCTGGTCCAGGCTCTGCCCCTGGCTGGGGAGGTGGGGGTAAGACTTGGGAGGGACCAGGGCCTCTGGGATGACCGGGGTGTTAGGTGCTGGGAGGTGAGAGCACACGGGTCCACGGCGGACGTGTGTAAAGGGAGACAAACTGCCTCAAGCATGTGCCTCAGAAAAGGGGAAACAAGACACTAGGAGCCACAGGTCAGCAAAGTAGAAGGAAATGGGGACCAGCACCACCAGCAAATAAACCCACAATGAAAATGGTACAGTCGCCACAGTGACAAGAGAAATAAGGAGATTTTCAACTGTCCAACCAAATGGACACATTTCTGCAAAAAAAAGACCTGAACGAGCAGACAGCCCCTGAGTAGCAGAACGGCCATGTCCCTGTCCAGGTCACTCACGCGCATCTGCCGGGGTCCTGCGGGCCTCCCTGCACAGGAGCCGATGGGTCGGAGCCACGTGGGGGCATCGAGGAAGGAGGTGAGACCAAAGACCCAGGCCGGGGGCCCCACGGCCGGATGAGACTCAGCTGACACCCAGCTCCCCAATTTCTGATTTGTAATTAAAGCTGGGTCTTGATCCTAGTGACTGGGGAGAACGTGAGGTCACAGACGCCGGCCTCAAAAGGGTCTGGAGAGAGAGGAGCTAGGCTTTCAATAGGTCAGTTTTATGGATCACGATAGGGTCTTACAGTGTGTGGCAGGAGATGGTGTGGATTCACAGCTCTTCCTGGATTAATTTGGAAAACCAGTTTTCCTGGTTCTGAGGCCCAAACTAATTATTTCTTATTCTTCACTGTCTAGGATGTTAACAAACCCCTGTGCCCAAAGTGTGCCCGCCCTGGGCTGGTGGTCTCTCCTGCAGCCCTGCCTGGCCTGTCGGGGTCCCTGGGCCTCTGGTCTCGAGCTGCTTCGGGCCGACTGGGCTTCGCCCTGGAGTTTCCTGAAAACTGCTGGCTCCCGACAGTCTGGGTTTGTGGTGCCGCCAGGCCCTCTTCCACTGCGGGGGTCCCGTGGCCTGGGCCCAGCTTCCCCGTGGACAGCACTGGGGGGGCCCGACCTTCAATTCTCATCTCCCAGACCAGCGAGACCTCAGATGCTCCACTAGCTCCTCCACTGCGTCAGCAAGGGGCTTAAGGGGAACGGTCCCTGTGCCCCTCCTGACACCTCCTGACAAATGCGTTTTGCTTTGGGGTGGGATGGTCAGCTGCATGGGGGTCCCCTTTTCTCCATGGCTCAGCTGTGCAGCTAAGGCCACCAGGAGTGGTGATCAAGGGTGAGAACAGGCCGCTTCCCCGAGGGCCTGCCATCCTGGTGCAGCTGTCAGGGCCACATGGGTGACAAGAGCCCTCTACTGCCTAATTCTCGGATGAGACGGCGGCCAAAGCTGGGAGAAGCACCCGGCGCATGGCAGCCTCCAGCACCTGGCCTGGGGGCTCCTGCCTATGTCCCACGGCCCTTGGGAAGGCATGCGGGGAACAGCCCGCCTTGTTCGCCCATCACACCACCCCTCAGGGCTGGTCCACACTCAAACCTGGCAGGCAACTGATGGGCAGCTGTGTCCTCTGCAGCCACCAGCCCAAGCCATCAGCACCCACCTCTCCACTGACACTCAAACTGCTGGGAAACATGGCCACCATAATGCTGCAAAGCAGGGCAGCCGCGGGCTTCCTGGGGGGCCTACCTGCCCGAGTTCACCCCAGACGGCCTACTCACCAACCTCTCCAGGTGTAGCTGGTGCAGCCTACACCCTCGCTGAGGCACAGCCTCGCTTTGTGGCCACTCGGGGCTCCCGAGACCCCAGAGGCGTCCAGAGAAACCCAGACAAGACACTGCTAATTTGAAGGACTGTGATCAGTAAACGGCATCTATTCGTCTACACCCTCATGTGTAACACGCACAACGTTAAAACCCTAACAGGTGAAAAGCAGAATGAATGATGCTGAAGTCTGAATTAGTGATTCAGAAGATTGATTTGAGAAATCCTTCCAGAATGTGGTGCAGAAATGGGAGAACCTTTGAGGGAAACTACAGATTCAGCAGAGTCAATGGCTACACAATTGACTTTCCCGGATGAGAATGATGTAAAAATAGACTCGGCACTCTCGAGGCGGAAGGAGGCCTGGGCCTCAGGGGATGAGGGGTGCAGGACCAGTTACCGGAGCAGGACCTGGGCCCACACATGTTCTGGCCATTTCTCGTTTCCAAGGATGAATCATAAGTAAAACAGTATAAGCATTTAGACTGAAAAATATAAACAATGAGAAGAAAAGGAAAGAAAAGTGAGGAAGGTGGCCCAAGGTGGTGGGACCCTTGAAGTAGTCGCCACTCACCTCCATGAACAAGAGAAGTAGGCGGGCAGCAGTGGGAACATAAAGGACGACCAGAATGCAGCTGCTGGGCCTGGCCCCAACTGAGAGCTGAGCACAAGGCCTGGTGTCACCCTAGGACCCACTGCCCTGACCGAGGACAAGGCCCAAGGACAACCTGCCAGCCGCCCATTTCCTCCTGCGTCTCCCCCTCCCAGGCGTGCACTTCCTCTTGCTCCACTGAGCTGACTTTCCCAAGACCCAACCTGCCCCCACCGCCGCCTCCTTTACCCTGGAGAAGCAGGGCTACCCCTCGGAACCCAGGTCCACGTCCGTCCTGCCTCATCGCTCAGTGGCCTCACGTTGACTTCAAGGCTAAAACTCCACCAGCAACTCCTGCTTTAGGCCAAAAGGGAGGTAGCGGTGCTGGACCCTCAAAGCGACTGTCTGAGATGCAGGCCTGGGCACTGAGGGAGGGCAGGGCAGGGGGCAGAGCCTGAAGCTGGGGGAGCTCGAGGGGCTGGCTTGCCACATGCCACATGGGTGCAGCAGCCAGGAGCTGTGGGTCCTGCCTGGGTCCCCGCAGCTGCTGAGCTCGCAGGGTGGAGATTCTGTGAGGACAAGGAAAGCACACGACCAAGGCTGTTGCCAACGCTGAGCTCATGTGGGTCTAGAGGACCTTCCAGTCCTGCGAACCCGTGTGGAGAGACGTGGAGAGCCAGGCCGAGGCCCTGTCCTGTGGAACTAGGCTGGCCCTACAGGGAAGGCACATTCAGACCTGCCCAGGAGGCTCTGAAACTGATTTGCAAGTCAATTAGCTGCTGTCAGGAGAGAATCAACAACACCAGTGTCCAGCACGCAATCAAAAGTTAACAGACTCAAAAAAAAAAAAAAAAAAAAAAAAAGTTAACAGACTCCAAGTTGGTAGTTAGTAGCCTGCAAGGCACTAGCAGAGACAAAACAGGCTGGGAGCAGAGTCAGAAACCAGAGATGGCCTGAAGCCAGTAGATAAGAATGTGAAAACAGCTACTGTCAAAAATTAAGGGGTTTAGGGCTTCCCTGGTGGCGCAGTGGTTGAGAGTCCACCTGCCGATGCAGGGGACACGGGTTCGTGCCCCAGTCCGGGAAGATCCCACATGCCACGGAGCGGCTGGGCCCGTGAGCCACGGCCGCTGAGCCTGCACGTCCGGAGCCTGTGCTCCGCAACGGGAGAGGCCACAACAGTGAGAGGCCCACGTACCGCAAAACAAAAACAAAAACAAAAATTAAGGGGTTTAAAAGAAAACATAGTCATAAGAGAAATATGAAAATGCCAAAGAATAACCAGATGATAATTTGAGAGTTTAAAAGGTAATACAGGGACTTCCCTGGTGGTACAGTGGTTAAGAATCCGCCTGCCAATGCCTGGGATACAGGTTCAATCCCCGGTCTGGGAAGATCCCACATGCCATGGAGCAACTAAGTCTGTGCGCCACAACTACTGAGCCTGCGCTCTAGAGCCCAAGAGCCACAACTACTGAAGCCTGTGCACTCTAGGGCCCATATGCCTCAACTACTGAGCCCACATGCTGCAACTACTGAAGCCCGTGCACGTAGAGCCCATGCTTCGCAACAAAAGAAGCCACTGCAATGAGAAGCCCGTGCACCGCAACGAAGAATGGCCCCTGCTCACTGTAACTAGAGAAAGCCCGTGCGCAGCAACGAAGACCCAACGCAGCTAAAAAAAAAAAAAAAAAAAAAAAAGGTAATACTGTCAGTCCCCTACATATGAACCTTCAAGTTGTGAACTTTCAAAGATGCGAACATGTATTCACAAGTCCAATCACATAAGTTAGTTCACGTGTCTGGCATATACTGTCATGTGCGTGCATCCTCTACAAGTATTATGCTTCTGTGTACTTTACTGTACAGTGCTGTATAGAGTACAGTATTACAGTAGCTTTATTTCAAGCCCAGGATGTCTGGAAGCAAGCGTAAAAGTGTTGATGTAGCTGGTACTACTAAGAAGCACCAAGCGCCAAGAAAGGATGAAGAGAGACAAGAGGAAGAAGAAGTAACTGAAGAACCGAAGAGATTCACGGACGATGCAGAAAATGGCAAGGGGATTTTCTTTATTTGAGGAGGCACTGTTAGTTTTTGAGGCACAGGACCTGAATGTAGAATGGTATATGAAGGTTGCAGCAGCTGTTCAGAATGCAATCCAGTGCTACCATGTCATCTATGATGAGAAAAAAAGAGCTACTACCCAAACATCACGGGATCGTTTTTTCAAGAGGGTAGGTAGAATTGAATCCAGCCAGGAACCAGAACCTGTGCCATAACGTCAGGCGAGAGTGAAACTGCAGCTTGCCCTCGTCTCCTATTGCTGATGATCCTTCAGCTCTACCATCTCCCACCTCCTCTCCCTCCTCCAGTCAGTAACTCTTCTTGCCTGTTCACTAGATGCCAACCCCTGTATGCCAGCTGTTGTACTGTACTACTGTACTTTTCAAGGTACTGTAAGATTAAAATTGTTTTATTTTTTGTGTTTGTTTTTTAAGTATTATTTGTGTGAAAAGTATTATAAACCTATTACAGTACAGTACTATATAGCCGATTGTGGTAGTTGTGTACCTAGGCTAACTTTGTTGGACTTACAAATTGGACTTATGAACGTGCTCCTAAAACGGAACTTGTTCGTATGTAGGGGACTTACTGAATACAAAACAGATAATTTACTGGGTAGGCTTTTGACAAAACTGACACTGTAAAGGAAAAAGTCAGTGAATATGAGCCCAGAACAACAGGAACTTTGCAAAGTGAAGCACAAGGAGAAGCAAAGCTGAGCAGAGCCTGGGCAGCCCCTCAGGGCCTAGGGGACAGAACCCACTGGCCTGACAGACGTGTGATTTAAGCCCCAGGAAGGGAAGGGGGCAGACACAACGTGAAGAAAATTCTCCTCATTGAAGAGAACTATAAACGCACAGGTCACAGAAGCCTAAGAAATCTCAAAGAGGATAAACTCAAAGAAAGCCACACCTAAGGCACATCAAACCAAATTGCTGAAAAACTGTGAAAAAGGGAAGAATCGTAGAAGCAGTCAGAGGGGAAAAGTCGCAGACAGAGGAGTGGGGCTAAGGGTCCTGCAGACTCCCCAGCAGAGACGCTGTGGGCAGAGACCATGGACAGCTGAAGGGAAGACATCCACCAGCAGCTTCTGCTAAGAAATATTAAAAAACCAAATGAAACATCCCTCAGGCAGAAGAAAAATAACCAGGTTGCACACACAGGAGGGCAGGGGGCTGGACATTGTAAGCCCGTGGGCGATTTTTAAACACAGACAACCAGCTGTTTAAATGAAAAGTCACATGTTGTGGTTGCAATTGTTGGAATGATGGCTGCAAAGATTTAACAGTGAGTGAGAATACGTGGTTGTGGCTGGGCACATGCTCTCGTGGAGGGAAGACCCCACACGTGACCAGCAGGGACCCGTGGGGGTCCTTTCCTTCCCTTGTTTCTGTTCCAAACCATAGTTATTTTCCATTCAAAATGAGTGCCATTGGGGAGACTCTTGGTGCCTCTGGACCCGTGAGGGCCACACCCCAGGGGTGCGGGTGCAAGGCCTCGGCCAGCGTGGCTCCCACAGCGGTGATGCTGCACAGGCTTCCCCTGGCATTGGTTTGGGACCCTGTCGTCCTGCTGGCTGTAGTCCAAGCCTTCCTGGAGGGACAGACGCCCAGGCCACCCCTGGTGGACCACAATCCCGCCTACCCACCCACAGCGAACGGGGCGGCAGACCTGATGGGGCCACTGGGGGCCGAGGAAGAGCCCCAGGGGAGGAGCCCAGCGGCTCAGCACTGTCAGGGCTGCGCAGTCAGCTCAGAGACCTGTGCCTTCCTGAGAGGGCAGCGTCCCCACCTCTGTAAAGGAAAACTGGAAAAAGCAGCACCCGCCCCCGCCCCGCGTGTGAGCACCGGAGAGAGACCATCACCCTGTAGCCCTGGGGCCACGTGAGCGAGGACACGGCACAGCCTGAGTCAACCTTCTGAGGTCGGGCGCGATGCTGTCCACTTGGCACGATGACTTTGGCGGGCGGGGGCTTTGAGTTCTGCTTCCTGAGGAGGCTGTGCTGGTGCGGCCTCAGCCTTTTGCCCAGTGACCCCGTGACCTTCAGCCCTGGCTGCAGATTCAGGTGCAGGAGCAGCGTGGGGCCAGCCCCAGGGAAAATCATTTCTCCAAACAGCTACAGGAGGGCCAGGCTCATGAGCTGCCCCCACTGCGGGTCAGCGTCTAGCCAGGATGCCCTTGGCACTGTTCTCTAGCTCCTGGCTCGGGCTCCCCCACTTTCGAGCTGAGGACGCATCCTCCTGGCACGGCCACCCGAGCGGCCCTGACCCCTGCATGTGGCAGGAAGAGCTCACATTGGGATGGGGCTGAAGCCCCTGATGCCTGGTCCACACGCCATGACCCGGATTGTTCTGGTACAACAGGATTCTCTCTCTGGCACAACAGGATTCTCTATCCCGGTGAGAACTCAGGAGGCTTTGTCTAAAGGCCACCAAGTGGCCGTGGGGTCCTTATGACCTCTGAGTGATGCCCGGCTTCCCTCCACCACCCTGGTCCATTGGGGCCCAAAGACACCCCTCCCCAGTCACTCCACCCTGAGACCAGCTAGGGGGCTCTGACTCAGAGACTAGGGTTCACCAGAGCAGTTTTGGAGATGGAACTCTGTTTCTAATAAAGCAGCAGGAGGCCTGAGGATTCATAATGCCGTCTTCGTGCCCTTGTCTGGCACACACTGGCTGTGACCCCACGGTGGGGGCCGGGTGGGAAGACGAGCTGGGAAGTGGGACCCCGGGCCCAGGAGACGCCCCTGAAGGAAGGGGCTAGGTGTCTGGGACTCCCCTGTTGGGCTCTGGGGTCCCAGGGCCTAGCAGAGGACATGTGTGCTCGCAGATGATGTTCTGCAGCCAGGAGCCCCAGGACAGTTATGCTGTGACCCCAGCTCCGGGTGGGTCACTCAGGGGCTGGTGGGGGCAGCTCTCTGCGCCCAAAGCCGTAATGATGTTCCCCACAGTGATGTCCCCTGGTCTGTGGCCGACATTACAGAGATTAGAAAGAGCAGGACATGGTGGGAGGTTGGGGAGGAGAGTCTGGGATCTGAGATGCGTCTTTGCACTGACTAGGAGCCACTAGCCTGGTGAGTGCCCGCTCCACGCCAGGATGGGAGGTCCAGCCTGGCCTACAGTGGAAGCCGAGCACTGCCCCTCCAGCATCTCTCCTTGGCATTAGAGTGGGGGTCTGAGGCGGGGGTGGTGCGCCTCTCCAAGTAGACAACAGGCTGTCTCTGGAGGCCTTGCAGAACCTTCCGGAACAGCTGTGCAAACTGAGAGTGGGAGGAGGTGCGTGTGTGCTCACATCCTCAACCCTCTCCCGGGGAACGAACGGAAACAAACAGAACCAGGGACCCTCGGGATCGCGGGCGCGGAGACGGGAGCAACGTTCAAGTCCAGGGGTGGCCAGCACTGTGGCCTGCAGAGGGCCACGCGCCCCCATGAGACTGCCCTGCATGCCCCACGCTGCCTGCGAGGCTGGACACGTGCAGCTGGGCCAGGGGGCCATTTGTCTTCTTTGCTCTGGACAGCTGAGGTCCGGCCCCTGGGGGGCATCAGACCAGGCCTCAGAGAAGAGCCACAGCCCTGGGCCATGTCCCACCTTGTCCTGGGCATGGTGTGGGTGGGGGAGGATGATGCTCGGGACACACCTGGACTGAGGCTCCCAAGGCCTTGGGGGACAGAAGGCGAGTGCATGGCCTGCCTTTGGGAATAACGTCCAGGGCCGCAGGTTGGCAGCAAGGCCTTTCAAGGTCCTGTTCTGGCCCTACCCTGCCCAGTGTCCTTGTGCCACCGCTGTCCACCCGGGCACCAGACCCAGAATCAGGTGGAGACTCAGTCATGTGGCCTGAGCTGCTGGGAGCCGTCTATACCTGAGTCCCCCCCACCTGCCCCGGGTCTGCACAGTCCCCCATGGTGGAGGCGCCGGTGCCCCAGGCTGGGACACAGACTCAGCTGGGCTGGGTCCAGTTAGCGGGTCCTCATCCTGAAGCACCATGAGACTCATGCCAAGTGAATAAACAAGAACATTTCGACGCTGCTGGGTCAAAGGTCAATGTAAATATCTTCCCAAATCCTATTTTCAAGTAGCTGAACCCTTTCACCTGGACTAGTAAATCAAACTTCCTTCAAATGTGTTTTTTAAGTGATATGACAATTTGCTTTTCTTCACTGCTTGCCAAAGGTGGGCTTCAGATTATTTGGACAGAAAGTGGTAGGTGGTCAGTACAGCCTGAGGGATGTCTGGAGGGTCCCTATAGGCTCAGTAGAGTTTACAGCCCTGAAAGGGTCCCAGTGGTCCCAGGCTTGTAAAAGTGGCTGAAGCAGCAACTAATTAACGCACTGCAGCCTTGAGAGTGATTCTTGGTCACCGTGGTGACCACACAGCCTAAGCAGACCCAGATTCCTGCTGAGACTGTATGCCAGGCAGGTCCTCCAAGTTGCCTTGGGGACTGGACCCATGTTCTCCATCAGCAGAGGAAGGTGGGAGCCTATGGCTGGGCATCCTTTGACAATGGAGGAAGGTCCAGCATGAGGCAGTGTCCATGCTAGTGGACACTCACAAGGATGCTTGAGCCTCTGTTTGGAGCTTCCTCCTGCAGCTCAGGATGATGGAGCCACTGGGCTGAAGTATGCACAGGGAAGGGACAGTGCAGAGCACTCCTGGTCTCCTGGGGGTGTCCCTCACTGGAGACTGTTGGGAGCAAGGGTCACCCACCAGCCAGGATTTTGCCCTCCAGCCAAGTCCGGATAGTTTACGGATAAACTGTGGTGCATCCAGACAGTGGAATATCATTCAGCAATAAAAAACGCTCTCTCAACCCACGGAACGACACGAGGAACCTCAAATGCATATTACTAAGGAAAAAAGCCAGTCTGAAAAGGCTATATCCTGGATGATTCCAACTATATGACATTCTGGAAAAGGCAAAACTATGGAGACAGTGAAAGGATCAGTGGTTGCCAGGGGTTAGGGGCGGGAAAAGGATGAATCCAGGGAGCACAGAGGATTTTTAGGGTAGTGAAATGAGTCTGTATGATATTATGATGGATACATGTAATTTTACATTTGTCCAAACCCATAGAATGCACAACACCAAGAGTGAACCCCAATGTAAGCTGTGGACTTTAGTTAACAATAAAGTATCAATATTGGTTCCTTAGTTGTAATAAATGTATCACACTAACCAATGCAAGATGTTCCTGATGGGGAAACTGTGGGGGTGGTGGTGGATATGGGAACTCTATACTCTCTCTGCTCAGTTTTTCTGTGAATCTAAAATTGTTCTTTAAAAATCTATTAATTAAAAACAAAACAAAATACAACTTAAAATACTGGCAGCAAAAGCAGGTGAGCAGGGCTTCCCTGGTGGCGCAGTGGTTGAGAGTCTGCCTGCCGTTGCAGGAGACACGGGTTCGTGCCCCGGTCTGGGAAGATCCCACGTGCCGCGGAGCGGCTGGGCCCGTGAGCCATGGCCGCTGAGCCTGCGCGTCCAGAGCCTGTGCTCCGCAACGGGAGAGGCCACAACAGTGAGAGGCCCGCGTACCGCAAAAAAAAAAAAAAGCAGGTGAGCAGGTAGGGGGAGACAATCAAAGCATTTCGAGGCCACAGGGCCCTAAGGGCGGCAAGGACGGGGATTAAATTTAGACTTTCAGTTAGTTAACTGTGTACTTACCTGAAAGAAACAGAGTGTATAACTTGCTAATTAGGAAAGGGGGACTAATGGAACGAGAAAAACCTCAAAAGAAAGCTTTTTAAAAAGGGCAAAAAGAATACACAAAGATGTGGAAATAAAATGCAGATGTACCAGCTGAGATACGTGATACTTAAAGAGCATGAGCCTCTTTGGAAAAAGAATCCTGCTCCATGCTGTCACAGAGGCAACACCGAAGAACAGGACACAAATCCAGACTCTGCAAAACAGGAGATTACTATGACTTGATCCTTGGCCAACACATTTGAAAACTGATGAAATGGACAAATTCCCAGGAAAATGTCTGCCATTAAAATTGCCTCCAGGGACTTCTCTGGTGGTCCAGTGGGTAAGACTCTGCACTCCCAATGCATGGGGCCCGGGTTCGATCCCTGGTCGGGGAACTAGATCCTGCATGCATGCCGCAACTAAGACCGCAAGCCGCAACTAAGAGTCCACAAGCCGCAACTAAGAGTCTGCAAGCCGCAACTAAGAAGTCCGCGTGCCACAACTAAGAGTCCGCATGCCACAACTAAGAGTCCGCAAGCCACAACTAAGAAGTCCGCATGCCGTGACTTAGAAGCCTGCATGCCGCAACTAAAAGATCCCGCATGCTGCAACTAAGACCTGGTACAGCCAAAATAAACAAATAAATAAATATTAAACAAAACAAAACACAACTGCCTCCAGAAAAAAACAGAGACTCTGCCTGTCTGGCAGCCGCAAAAGGGTTGTCAGTGTCCACAAAGACCACCCCCCCTCCCCCTGGGCCAGGCAGTGATGTAAGAGAACCAACTCTGTCTTGTCTACGAGGGTGAGAGTAAAACCTGGAGCAGAATCAGACAAGGCCAGTGTGGATGGAAAACCACAAACTTCACTCACTGACAACATGAAAAACCCAAACAAAATGGTACCAAGTTATACCCACTAACATGTTACAGTATACACAGCACGACTGAGTTGATTTATCCTAGCAAGGTAAAATTGGTTCCATTTTAGCAGTGGTAATGTAATTCATGCCAACAAATTAAGGGCAAAAAAGTGATCTTCTCACAACTGGTGGAGAAAAAACCATTTGCTAAACTTCGACACCCATTCATGACTAAAAGTACCCCAAACAAAACCCATAGAACTTCCTAGTAAAGAAGAAACAAGAGAACTTGGTAGATATGGCCACAATAAACAACCAACCAAGCAAGCCACAGGTGGCTCCCCCAGGTGTGGGATACCCGACTCCTGCTCCTGCCGCACTCATCATCTGGGGCGGCACAGCACACGGCCCCCTGGACACCGAGGAACAGAAAGATGGAGGCAAAACTAGCAGAGCAACGAATACGCTGTAGGTCAAACCTCCATAAACGAGGTGAACAGGACGTGAAAATTTCAGGTTTTCCTTGGGAACTGACAAGCGGCTGCTCACCTGGAACAGGATCTGTAGGGCCCCATGGAGGATGCACATCTGCCGTCCGAGGAAGACGAAGAAGGGCACCACAAGCTCCAGGAAGTGGTTGCTGAGGGTCTCGAAGCGGTGGAACCACCATGGGGAGTGGTGCAGGAAGTAGGCCATGGGGTTGGGCACCGGCTGCGTCTGTGGGATGAAAGGAGGCCCGTGAGCTGTGCCTGGAGGTGGGGACCTGCCCTCCCTGGCCCTGCTCTGTGGTGCCCGCTGGTGGCCTTTTGGGGAAGTGGGGTGCATGGGGCCGCCCTGGCCGGGAGAGGTGCGGGGAAGACCGGCGGCGTGGCCCACCCTCCAGCAGCTCACACGTCACCAGGATGGGGAATGGTGGGGAGCCATGGGTCCCGACCTTCTCTATTCGCCTGGCTTCCTGTAATTCTGACACTGACCCCTTCAAGGGGACCCTGAGGGCCCTGGTAACGCAGGAGCTCAGATGCTGGGGAAGAGTCTGTGGTCAGAGCCCTGAGCAGCATGGGCACCGGCATGCCCCCCGCGAGGGGACAGGGCACAGGTGCAGAGGCAGGACCGTAGGATGCTCACACATGGTGGATTTCCTCTTGGAGGACAGTGGAGGCTGGGGGAGAGGGTCCTGGCCCCACGTGTGTGTTCCTGGGAACAGCCTCCACACGTGTGCGGGGTGGGAGGGCATAGCAGGTCCCCGAGGCCCACTTGTTGACTCAGCCGTGGTGCTGGCCGCCTAGGGCCCAGCTGATGGGCCCTGCGCCTCCAACCACAGGCCCTGTCCTCCCCGCTCACGCGGCCGTCCATGCTCAAAAGGGCCAGCTGTGCTGACACTGTGTGGGGTTGGGGTGGCCCTGGTGTGGACATCCAGCATCGGTGATGGGTACTGTGTGCAGGTGGCCCTCCATGCTGAGCTGGCTGGGGTGGGACACCAGGCCGCGGCAGCCCCAGACCCGGTGGACCCGCAGCACCCACCATAAGGCTAACTGTGCCTCTGCCGTCTGTGGAGAGTGAGTCCGTGAAGGGCGCCGCGTCTGCTGTGAGGACAGGGTCACTCCTTTCCACTCGCACCCACGTGGGTGTGGACACGTGGGCTGTCGTACTCGCTGGGCTGTAACCACCCTGAGCGTCTCCCTGTTATCCGGCTCTAAAGATGCTCAGGGTCACCTGAGCCCCTTCCTGCTCCAGCCCGGGGGCAGCCGCTTCTCCAGGAGCCTGGTCCCTCTAGGTGGAGACGGGTGTTAGAAACCCGGTCTGGGCATTGCTGTCTCCCTGCCCCGCATTCCTGCTGGCCTGGCTCATAAAACTGCGTTTAACTGTTTTCTCACTCTGTCTTGGTTGCAGAGGTTCCCCCCTTGTGAACGTGGAGGGCGGATCAGACACAGAGAGGCAGCCCCTTTGGGGAAGGGCGTGCAGGGCTGGGGGGTGGGGGGCTCAGTGGGGGCAGGGCCCTGGGGAGACACGGGGTTGGGGGAGCAGAACTGTCGGGGCCCTTTCTGCTCAAAGGCCTGCGTTTCCTGACGCCAGATTCACCACATGACGGTTAACGCCTGAGTGGAATGAAACCACCATAGTCCTAAAACTGGAGATATTCTGGTGGTTAGCAGCAATTTCACTAACAACACAAAAAGGCAGCATCAAATCAGTTCCAAATGTTTCAGCTTTTTTAAACAACAGAGCGTTTCCTGGATACGGTGTGTACACGCATGTGTATGCGACTGTATGTGCATGTGTGCACGTGAGAGCGAGGCTGCCGGAAGGCGCCGTGGCCCCTGGACAGGTGCGTGCTGTGGATGGGCCACACCGTGGGCAGCACTGGGAACGGTGACGGAGCACAGGAGCAGCCCCTCTGCCACATCTCAGGACCCAGCTCAGGAGGCGGCCCAGCCTCGGGCAGCAGAGGGACATGTGACCCTGCACGCTCTTCAGGGCTGAAGGCCCCACGTTACCTACAGCCACAGTCAGCTGGGGGGAGCGAGGCCTCAAGGGGAGCCACCCCCGCCTGCCCCCGACGTTGCCTCTCATCAACACAGGTTACGCCCACCAGACAGAGGGAAAGGGGAGCCTGGGATCCCCTGCACTGCCCCCCGCCAGAGGCAGGCGGGATGTGTGCCCACTGCATCCACTGCATGCCCACCAGCCGTTCCAGGTGGGAGGCGAGCCAGCTAGACCTTCCTTCTCTGTTCCCACCCCTTCACAGACCAGCTGAGCTTCCCCACCCACCGGGGGACCTTCTTCACTCCCCTGGGGCTGAGAGGGCCTGGCTGGCAGCCAGCAGGGAACGCAGACTCAGAGCTGAAGCACTCCTGAAGGCTCTCCTGTTCGTCCCCCTGCCCCCCCCCACCGACCCCCAGTCCTGGAGACGCCCAGGCGGAAGAGCCAGGCACCAGTGGTTTGGGACCCCAGTGGCCAGGGATGGGTGGGTCTCCTGCCCATGAGACCTTTGGCCCTTGTTTTGCCCCTCCTGGGATTTCTGCTGGGCTGAGTCCCCAGACCTCCACCCTTGACCCAGAAGTGGCCGACACAGGCAAGTGGATGAGGCAGGCAAGGGGCAGGGCTGCCTGGTGCTGATGTGACGAGGTGGTTGAGGCAGTTGTCGGGGTGCAGCGTTGGCCTCCTCGCTCCGGCTCCCGGCGGGTTTAGGACACAGGTAGGAGAGAAGTGTCTGCAAGGGGCCCTCCTTCCCGCAGGGCCTCTCCAGGAGCCTAAGTGAGATCCCAGGAGGGAGGAGACTGCTGCCCGCTGCCCCGGGGAAGGAAACGAGGAAGACATCCTGCTTGACAGGTGGTGCCCCAGACCCAGCAGGAACGCAGGGCCCCACGTGAGGAAAACAGGTAGTGACAGGCACGCGGGGCAAATGTGGATGAGCTGACACCACGCCGCCAAACACCCTCGGGGTGATTCACAGGGAAACGATCCCAGCCTGCACCTGTGCCCCCACATCGCCGCACAGCCGCACCGCTCACCTCGTAGTGGAAGTCCATGCAGGTGAGGTTCCGCCAGCACTGGTCCCCCCGGATCTTGATCAGGCCCTGCCGAGGAGACAGAGAGGAATGTGAGCCACCTCCGGATGGACCTGTGGGAGTGACGGACCTCATGTGATGCCTGAAGCGACATGAAAGGGAAAATCTGAACGAAGTCCAGGAAAGACATGTTTAGGGTTTCTGAGGACTAAAAGTAGCAAACACAGGGAAAAAGAAACGCTTTAAAAAAAAATTGATTATTTATTTTTGGCTGTGTTGGGCCTTTGTTGCTGTGAGTGGGCTTTCTCTAGTTGTGGCGAGCAGGGGCTACTCTTCATTGTGGTGCGCGGGCTTCTCATTGTAGCGGCTTCTCTTGTTGCGGAGAACAGGCTCTAGGTGCGTGGGCTTCAGTAGTTGTGGCATGTGGGCTCAGTAGCTGTGGCTTGCGGGCTCTAGAGCGCAGGCTCAGTAGCTGTGGTGCACGGGCTTAGTTGCTCTGTGGCATGTGGGATCTTCCTGGACCAGGGCTCGAACCCGTGTCCCCCTGCATTGGCAGGCGGATTCTTAATCACTGCGCCACCAGGGAAATCCCACTCTTTCCTTTTTATAAAATCAGTTCCTCCTGTGTTTCTTTAAAACCCAGCTTTTAGACTCTGAGCATCACCATAGTAATGCACCTGTGAGGCTTTAGAAAAGGGCAAATTCGCAAAGCATATGAGCACAACCTGACTTAGACGCCAAGGAAGACGTGGGAGGGACGATGTCCCAACTGCTAAGGTGATGATGATTCAGGAGCTCTGGTGGCCTCAGTGAGAATATCCACCCACCACAGCATGCAGGAGACCCTGTGCTTAGGCCACAGTACAAGGGAGAACCCGGTACTCAGGCCACAGCACATGGGAGACCCCAGTGCTCAGGCCACAGCACGTGGGAGACCCCGGTGCTCAGGCTCAGGAGGGGCTCCAGGGAACTCCTGTGCTGCCCAGTCCACCGGGACAGTGGCTGTGGAGAGAGGGCCTCCACTGTGAAGCCTGTGGGCGGGCTTGTCTGCAGCCCTGCCAGTCTCCCTGCCGGGCAGTGGCCAGCATGGCCGGTCCACAGTGGCCAGGAGGACAGTCAGCTCACTGCCTGCCGCACTTGCCCTTGGGAATCACAGCTCCACGCGATCCCTTCACGGTCAGAAGCAAACTGCTCACCAACGGGAGTAAAACTGTTGCTGGATGCACAGATTCAGCCCTAACGTCTGTCTCACATGACAGCTGGTCTGGAAGGTGAGAAACTGTGTCGCCAAGAAAGCAGCCTGGATGGCGGCCTGGCTCTCTTGGCTGGTGGTCTCTGCAGCTGCAGCTGCTCGGGGGCGAGTCTCCTCAGCCCATCCTCGCACCTGCCCAGCCTGTCCTGGGCACCCTTCCTCACTGGAGCCAACCCACCATGGACTTCAATCACGTCTGCAAAACAGCCTGGCAGCCACGTCGAACTGGGGTTTGGTTGAATACCTGGGGTGGCAGCCCAGCCAGACTCGCACATAAAACTGACCTTCCCATAGGGGAAGAACTTTGGGGCAGTTGAGGGCTCTAAGCCGGGGGCAGGACAGTGTGAGTCGACAGGTCCTCTGACGGCCACACTGCCAGCAAGGCAGGATGGCTGCCCAGGGTGTAAGACTGCCCACCCTGGACTTGCCTGGACCGTGGAGCCCACAGGATGGGCCGAGGGGGCAGCTGACACCTGGCCTGAGCCCCTGTGGGTGGCACAGACGCAGCGACACCCGAAGGAGCAGGGACAAGAAACAACAAGGAAGCTAGAGCCCACGTGGCGGCCATGCTGGCAGCTTCCACAGTGAGACTGAGTGACCGTGTCCTGGCCGAGCACATGGGCCAGGCATGAGCTAGCTGTGCGGCCCAGCAGAGAGTTTACAAATATGTCCCACAGAGGGCACAATACTCAGCTGTCCTGGGTGCCGTTCACACCCGGTGGCTGTTCCGTACCCACCTCTCTGGGGCCTGGCGCCCTGCAGTGGGGCCAATCCCATGTCAGGGGAGCTTGTGGAGCCGCACTCCGAGGACCCGCCTGCTCTGTCTACAGACTCACAGAACTAGTCACCTTGAGAGGCGGTTAGTCAAGTCTCTGGAAACTGGGTTTGCTTAGATCACAGAAGTGCCGGAGACAACTTCCAGTGTGAACTCTGCCATACATGGTCGCATCTGTACAGAAACAGAAAGCCTATCGTGTCCTGCCGGCGCGGATGAACCGCTGGTTTCTGTGGCAACGTGCCTGCTCGTTCGGCTGGAAAACACAGCCACTGTCACACTTCACTCCCCGTGAGTGCAGGCTCTGCTCCCTACATCCCTTGGAATCCAAGAGGCACTCTTTGGAGATTCAAACCAGGCAAAGAAGAAAAAAAACAAAATAATTAAAATGTCATTCAAATTCTAAGCTGGTATGAGACACTTAAAAATCTGAAACATTCTTTTGGGAGTGGAGGATAATTATATTCCTCCCCATCTATTGATTTCTCTCTACAATGCAGATGTCAGATTTTCCACGGATTTTTTTTTCTTCCAGAGTAAGTGTCAAAGGAACAAAGCCTTCTTTGAGCCTTTTTCAGCCCAAAATTAATTCCAAAAAAATGGCACAGACAGACCAGTAACACACCGAGTGACCTCCAGCTGTCCATACAACCTCTGCTCTCCCTGGGGAAAGGGTGAGTGCCAGGATGCTAGAATATTCTGGGGCGACCGAGGAGACCTCAGGCCTTATGGGCAGCGGGTGGGGGCAGGTGCCCGGGGGATGAACAGGGGCTTCTCTCTAAAGCTCACGGCTCCAAGAACATGCTCCTTAAAATCTCCCATTTGGAAATGGGAAAAAGCAAGGCCTTTTGCCACAGAAAGAACATCAATTTCTGTGACGCTGCACAAGTCCCATCACACCTAACTGGGTGGGGGGCTCTCAGGCCTGCAGCTGGGGGAGGGGAGACAGCCCTCGGGTCCGAGCCAGCACCGAGAGCTCCCTCGGCAGTGCCCCCATTTTGCACGTACACTGCACCCCGTTCTCTCACCGTCAGAGTCTGTCTCTCTGGAAATCCTTTTCTCCATCTGCAGACACGGGTGATCAGTCCTACACCTGCTCCTTTCCCACAAAGGAGAAGCATCATCAACCTGGGTTTGTAGGTACGGGAAGAGGGGCTGTTCCCTCCCTGGAGCAGGCCTGCTGGTCTGGGCCGTGCTCACAGCCACGGGGGGTGGGGGTCGGGACGCCTCGGTTCTGCTCAGACCCGGCAGCACTCTGCATCTCCCCTGGGAGCTGAGCTGGACCCACAGGACCCCACATGCTCTGTGAGCAGGTGGACGACCGCAGCGTGAGGCTCATGGCTTAGCGCCCAGATCTCACCTGAGTGTGCACAGGCTGGCCTGGGGTCTCTCGGGACTGACCTGTCTCCACATCTGAAGGGGACCCAGACTACACAGGGTTTCCACCCAGCCCCTTCTCTCCAGGTCTGGGGCAGTGTCTACACTTTCAGACTCCAGGGTATGATTAGATGGAAATCCACCCTCTGAATTTACCAGTGCACTGCATCAGCTACAGGGGAACCTCTGAGCCGAATGTGCAGGGAGAGAGAGAAATCGTGGATGCTGTTGGTGGGGGGTCTTGTTGTGCCCCCTCCCTGAACCCTGAGAGCTTGTGAAAACTGCCCAGACCTGCAGGGTCTGTGGAGCGGGTGGAGGGGACAGTCTCGGGTCCTCACAGCTACTGCAGGGCTGGGTATGACCGTCCTCCCGCCGAGGCTGGTTTGAGACAAGTGGCAGAGAGACAGCACAAAGAGGGCACTGAGCCACTGGGCAGGGGGCTGATGTGAGGGGCGTGCAGCTGGGCAGAGGTCAGAGCCCGTGGACGGCGCTCCCCAGAGGTTCCCAGGACGCCTCCACCGACGGCACCATGGGAAGGAGGACAGAGCAGCCCACACTGATGCAATAAAGCAAATTAGAATAACCGCTCTCATTTTGGAGTGGTGATCCCAGGACCCGGCAGGCTCGTCAAGGAAGTGGCAGTGATACCCGCTTGACTTGGTCTTGGGGGTGAGTCACATTCCAACGTTTATTTCATTATGTTAATAAGATTTTACTGTAGGAACTGACTCCCAGAGAGGCCCCGACCTGAAGGCTCTTTCCTACCGAGCTCCTGCTCTTATTTACTAACGGGTCTGGTGTCTTGTCTCGCTCGCTCACCTTTCAGCGCCGCTGCTGCCACTGTGGGGCCGCTGCTGCCACTGTGGGGCCGGAGCATCTCTGGGACCCCAAACGGCAACGCGGAAACTGCTTCAGATGACCTGCTTCACCCACTCAGAGCAGTCCTGGGCCTCCAGCCTCCAGGGAAAGTGCACAGACCCAAGTGCAGACTTGCTGGGTTCCAGGAATCCTCCTTCTCCAGCCAGCGAGGGAAGCGGGAGCTGTGGGCCCAGCGCAGATGCTACAGCAGTGACAGCGTTGCTCGGAGGAGGACACAGAGGGCCGTCACCACACCTGGAATCGCTGCCAGCAAGCTCAGGCAGAAATGTGTGCCGTCTGGATGGAAAGGGGCGTGGCTCACTCCCGATGGCGGGTTCTGGGGTGAGGCCCAAGGGCTGCAGTAAGCTGTGACCCCCTAATCTCCAAGGTCTGTGGCTTTAATGGGGTTGCATCTCACAGGGATCCTTGCGTGAAAAAGCAAACTCACACGGATTCTTAAGTCAAAGGGTTGAGCTACAATTCACATGAAACAGAACGCACACAGATGAAATGTCCAGTTCAATGTGTCTGACAATTGTACACAATCAGGAATCCACCCAAAACACGACACAGGTTTCCATCCCACAGAACATTCTTCGTGACCACTTTCCAGGCAATTCCACACGCACTGGCCAGGGGGCCACCTCCGCCTCCGCCTGCCCCCAGGGTTTCACACTCATAGGGGCTGGTGGCCCGTGGCCCTGGGCTCAGGCTGGCCGAGCTCCTCCAGGCACTTTGGGTCTGTCTGCATCACTGCCTCGGGGGGTTGGTTCCCTCTCCCAGCTGAGCGCTGTCCCTTGTGTGGATGCACCACAGGCTGCCCATCCGTCGATGGACACTGGGCTGGTGCCTAGGTCTGCGGTCATGATGAGCAGGGCTGCTGTAGACATGTGTGGACAGGTCTTCTTTCCCGGCAGCGGAAGGTGGGCTCACAGGCGGGGCCATGTCTTGCCTTGTAGGAAACCGGCCTACAGCTGCTGAGCAAGGCTGCACCACCGCACCCCCTACGAGCCAAGTGACGCTCCCACCAGGAATCCCATGGCCCACAGACCCTCCGACCTGGGGCGCTGCTAGTGCTTTACACCCAGCCCCTCCTGGGTGCAAAATGCCGCTGCACAGTTTTCACGTCCTCGTCGCCGTTCCCATCCCTTCGAGGGTGAAGTATGTTCAGGTCCTGCACCCACCTTCCTACTGTGATCTGCAGGTTCCGAATGTTAGATTTCAGCTGGACTTGTACACTGCAGGTGTTTCCCAGGCGGGGCTTGCCTATTCATTTTCGTAATGGTGTATTTTGAAGATGGAGAAATTTAATATCAGTGAAGTATAATTTATCAATATTTTTCTTTAATGGTTAGTGCTTTTTGTGCCCTGTCCAAGAAATCTCTGTGTACCCCAAGGTAACTGTCTATGCTATCTTCAAAAAATTTTATGATTCTACCTTTTATGTTTGTTAAAAAAAATTATTTTTTCTTGCCCCACTGATTTGGCTTATTGCCTTGGTTGAAAATAAATCAACTGCATCTGTGTGGGTCTGTTTCTGGGAGATATTCTTTTATGTTTTCTTCTAAGAACTTTTTGGTTTTGCTCTTATGTTTAGGTCCATGATTTACTTCAAATTAGAGTTTGGTACAGATGAAAGAGTACTCAAAGCTCATTTTACTCTTCTATACAGATTTCCAATTATTTTAGCACTATTTGTAAAAAATGATTTTCATTTTCCCATTGACTTGACTTGGTACCTTGGGTGAATATCAGCTGACAGCAGAGGTGTGGGACTATCTCTGGACTCTCTTCTCTTCTACTGATCTATTTTTCCAGTTTAGATCAATACCATACTTCAGTTTCATTCATTCATTCATTTATTTATTTTTTTGTGGTACGCGGGCCTCTCACTGTTGTGGCCTCTCCCGTTGTGGAGCACAGGCTCCGGGCTGTGCGCAGGCTCAGCAGCCATGGCTCACGGGCCTAGCCGCTCTGTGGCATGTGGGATCTTCCTGGACCGGGGCACAAACCCGTGTCCCCTGCATCGGCAGGCGGACTCTCAACCACTGCGCCACCAGGGAAGCCCAGTTTTATTTACTTATTTTTAATATTTATTTGGTTGCACAGGTCTTACTTGTGGCAGGTGGGCTCTTCAGTTGTGGCTCGCCAGATCCTTAGTTGAGGCACGCAGGCTCCTTAGTTGTAGCATGTGGGATCTAGTTCCCTGACCAGGGATTGAACCAGGGCCCCCTGCATTGGGAGCACGGAGTTTTATCCACTGGACCACCAGGGAAGTCCCCATACTTCAGTTTTAAATTAAGCTCTAAAATCAGGAAGTATAAGTCCTCCAACTTTGTTCTTTTTCAAATTTCTTTTTATTTCTATGTAAGTTTTAGAATCAACATGTCACTTTTCCCAAAAAGCCCACTGGGAATTTTACAGGAATTACCTTGAGTCTACATATAAACCTGGGTGAAAAACGATGTATTTATTTATTTATTTATTTATTTATGGCTGTGTTGGGTCTTTGTTGCTGTGCACGGGCCTTCTCTACCTGTGGCGAGCAGGGGCTACTCTTCGTTGCTGCGCAGGCTCTAGGCACGCGGGCTTCAGTAGTTGTGGCACATGGGCTCAGTAGTTGTGGCTCGCGGGCTCTAGAGAGCAGGCTCAGTAGTTGTGGCACGCTGGCTTAGTTGCTCTGTGGCATGCGGGATCTTCCCAGACCAGGGCTCGAACCCGTGTCCCCTGCATTGGCAGGTGGATTCTTAACCACTGCGTCACCAGGGAAGTCCCCTCTAATGACTTTGTAATAGTATATGATGTACAGTTTATTTTTCACATTGACCTTGTATCCTGCAACCTTGCTAAATTAATGTATTCACTTTAGTAGTTGCTTTTTAAGATTCCACTGGGTTTTGTACATGTACAACCATGTCTGTGAATAAGTTTCATTTCTTTTTTGGGAATCTTTATGGCTTTCTTTTTCTTGTTTTATTGCACTAGGACTTCCAATACAGTGATGAAGAGCAGCAGCAAAAACAGACAACAGGCCTGTTTCTAATCACACATGAATGCTCTCATTCTATCACCACTGAGGAAGCCCCGTCTAACACGCCCTTGAGTGGGTACTGCATTGTATCGTGTACTTTTTACATCTGTTGAGGAGAAAAAAATCATTCTTCAGTTTTATTCTGTTGTATAGTGAATTTCATTAGTTGATTTTCAAATATTAAACCAATCTTGCATTCCTGAGATAAACCATGCCTCTTTTATTGCCGAGTTTGGTTTGCCAATATTTTGCTAAGGGTTTCTGTGTCTTTGTGAGGGACACTGGTTTCTATTTTCCTTTTTGTCCTGTCCTCATCAGGTTTTGGTATCACTCTTATGCTGGTCACAGAAAACAATTTGGGAAGTGTCCCTGCCTCTGCTATTTTCCAAGAGTTTGTGTAGGATTGCTATTATTTCCTCTTTAAATGTTTGATTTCACTGGTGTTTCAAATGTTTTATTTCAAATGTTTGATTTCACTGTGCTTACTTTCTTTCTGGAATGGTTTTTGATTACAGATTCAATTTATTTACCAGATATGGAGCCCTTTCGATTTCCTGTTTCCTTCTGTCTCAGTTTTGGTAAGCTGCACTTGTCAAGGAATTTCTCCATTTCACTTATGTTGTCAAATTTATTGGCCCGAAGCTTTCATAATATTCCAGGTGACTTTACGGCAGGATCTCAGACAAAACTGCCAGTTAGGTGAAGACAGTGTTTTCTCATGGTGTCCTTCAATCACAGCATGGCTGTGGCTCCTGGCCCTGCTGAATTCTGACCCTGAAACGGTAGGTCCTGTGGGCCTCTATTTTCTCCATCTTAGATATAGCTTTTTTTTGTGTTAACAAGACAGGGACAGTCTGCACACAAGGAGCATCGGGGCCCCATGGGGTGTGCAGCAGGTGTGAGCACAGAGCTGTGGGCAGCACAGGTGGTTAGCAACCAAGCCCCTTCTGAATAGCGAGAAGGGACTTGAGGCCGCTGTCTGCAGCCTGCGGGTTACATGGCGGTTGCCCAGGTACGGACAGGAAAGCACATCCTCGTGCCGCCTCTGAGGGCCCAGAGGCTCCTCTTCATGCCCAGGTTCTCCAGAGCCTCCTTTTATGTTGCATCCCCTCCATTTCACATAAAAACAACCTGCTCCAAGGAATTCCCTGGTGGTCCAGTGGTTAGGACTTGGTGCTTTCACTGCTGAGGGCCTGGGTTCAGTCCCTGGTTGGGGAGCTAAAATCCCACAAGCTGCATGGAGCAGCCAAAAAAAAAAAAAAAGTGAAAATGACCTGCCCCAGCCATAGCCAAGATGCAAATCTCAATGAAAACTGCTGATTTTAGCTGCAATTCTGCTCAATGAAAAGTTACAGTATTAAGTTTTCTTTTTTTTAAAACATCTTTATTGGAGTATAACTGCTTTACTATGGTGTGTTAGTTTCTGCTTTATAACAAAGTGAATCAGCTATACATATACGTATATCCCCATATCTCCTCCCTCTTGCATCTCCCTCCCACCCTTCCTATCCCACCCCTCTAGGTGGTCACAAAGTACCGAGCTGATCTTCCTGTGCTATGCGGCTGCTTCCCACTAGCTATCTATTTTACATTTGGTAGTGTATATATGTCCATGCCACTCTCTCACTTCGTCCCAGCTTACCCTTCCCCATCCCCATGTCCTCAAGTCCATTCTCTACGTCTGCATCTTTATTCCTGTCCTGCCCCTAGGTTCTTCAGAACCATTTTTTTCCCTTTAGATTCCATATATATGTGTTAGCATACGGTATTTGTTTTTCTCTTTCTGACTTACTTCACTCTGTATGACAGACTCTAGGTCCATCCACCTCACTACAAATAACTCAATTTTGTTCCTTTTTATGGCTGAGTAATATTCCATTGTATAATATGTGCCACATCTTCTGTGTCCATTCATCTGTGGATGAGCACTTAGGTTGCTTCCATGTCCTGGCTATTGTAAATAGAGCTGCAATGAACATTGTGGTACATGACTCTTTTTGAATTATGGTTTTCTCAGGGTATATGCCCAGTAGTGGGATTGCTGGGTTGTATGGTAGTTCTATATTTAGTTTTTTAAGGAACCTCCATACTGTTCTCCATAGTAGCTGTATCAATTTACATTCCCACCAACAGTGCAAGAGGGTTCCCTTTTCTCCACACCCTCTCCAGCATTTATTGTTTGTAGATTTCTTGATGATGGCCATTCTGACTGGCGTGAGGTGATACCTCATTGTAGTTCTGATTTGCATTTCTCTAATGATTAGTGATGTTGAGCATCCTTTCATGTGTTTGTTGGCAGTCTGTATATCTTCTTTGGAGAAATGTCTATTTAGGTCTTCTGCCCATTTTTGGACTGGGTTTTTTTTTTTTTTTTATATTGAGCTGCATGAGCTGCTTGTAAATTTTGGAGATGAATCCTTTGTCTGTTGCTTCGTTTGCAAATATTTTCTCCCATTCTGAGGGTTGTCTTTTTGTCTGGTTTATGGTTTCCTTTGCTGTGCAAAAGCTTTGACGTTTCATTAGGTCCCATTTGTTTATTTTTGTTTTTATTTCCATTTCTTTAGGAGGTGGGTCAAAAGAATCTTGCTGTGATTTATGTCATACTGTTCCGCCTATGTTTTCCTCTACGAGTTTTATAGTGTCTGGCCTTACATTTAGGTCTTTAATCCATTTTGAGTTTATTTTTGTGTATGGTGTTAGGGAGTGTTCTAATTTCATTCTTTTACATGTACCTGTCTCGTTTTCCCAGCACCACTTATTGAAGAGGCTGTCTTTTCTCTGTTGTATATTCTTGCCTCCTTTATCAAAAATAAGGTGACCATATGTGCATGGGTTTATCTCTGGGCTTTCTATCCTGTTCCATTGATCTATATTTCTGTTTTTGTGCCAGTACCATACTGTCTTGATTACCGTAGCTTTGTAGTATAGTCTGAAGTCAGGGAGCCTGATTCCTCCAGCTCCTTTTTTCGTTCTCAAGATTGCTTTGGCTATTCGGGGTCTTTTGTGTTTCCACACAAATTGTGAAATTTTTTGTTCTAGTTCTGTGAAAAATGCCAGTGGTAGTTTGTTAGGTATTGCATTGAATCTGTAGATTGCTTTGGGTAGTAGAGTCATTTTCACAATGTTGATTCTTCCAATCCAAGAACATGGTATATCTCTCCATCTATTTGTATCATCTTTAATTTCTTTCATCAGTGTCTTATAATTTTCTGCATACAGGTCTTTTGTCTCCTTAGGTAGGTTTATTCCTAGGTATTTTATTCTTTTTGTTGCAATGGTAAATGGGAGTGTTTCCTTAATTTCTCTTTCAGGTTTTTCATCATTAGTGTATAGGAATGCAAGAGATTTCTGTGCATTAATTTTGTATCCTGCTACTTTACCATATTCATTGATTAGCTCTAGTAGTTTTCTGGTAGCGTCTTTAGGATTCTCTATGTATAGTATCATGTCATCTTAGGGAATTAAGTTCTTAACTCAAAATGTGAAGCAATAAAATAAAAACAATTTAGTATCAGGAGAAAGGTAGTAAAAGACATTGGAAGAACTGTAGAGAGAATATACAGGAAAATAAAAGCCACGCTAACAGCCTAGTTAATGCAAGTGGAAGCAGCCGTCCAGGAGACAGTTACCCCCACCACCCCCAGACATCCAGCAGCAGGACGGGTCCCCCCACCCCCGCTCCAGACATCCAGTAGCAGGACAGCCTTCCCCACCCACCTAGACATCCAGCAGCCGGACCGGTTTACCCACTCCAGACATCCAGCAGCAGGATGGGTTCCCCCCACTGCCAGACATTTAGCAGCAGGACAGGTTCCTACTTCCCTTGTTTGATGACTCTGAACATCCGGGCACCGCCTCTTCTCAATGCCACTCTCCCCGTGGGCCCAGGACACCCCTGTGAGGCAGCCCTCACACCAAGCAAGCCTCCTATGGGAAGAGGGAGATGCCAGCCACTGCCACCCGACGGCCACGTGTACACACCCCCGGGGGCCAGGCTGCAGGGGGGGAGGTGCAGAAAAGAGACAGGTTTCATTGTTCGACTTCCCGGGGGTCAGACTGACCCAACTGGTATCCCCTTGGCGTTGTCCAGGTATGAGAACTCCCAGTAGCACGGATACTGGCTCAGTTTCCAGAATGTCAGCCATCGAGTGAGCACGGTTCTCGGGCCCAGCACGGGCTGGAACCATTGAGGATGCCCGTGTGGAACATCCCCGCCCACTCCCCATGGAATAAGCACAGGGACCAGGAGCCAAGGGCTCTGGCTTCCACGACAGGTGTTTAACATGGTCCAGCTGAAAACTTCGGCCAGTATGAACTCAGCTACAAAAACAGATTGAGATAAAAGTGAAAAAAAATTTTTTAAATGGTTTTTTGTTTGTTTACTTATTTATTTTTTGGCTTGTTGGGTCTTCGTTGCTGTGCGCCGGCTTTCCCTAGTTGCGGTGAGTGGGGGCTACTCTTCATTGCAGCGCGAGGGCTTCTCATTGCAGTGACTTCTCTTGTTGTGGAGCACAGGCTCTAGGCGCGCGGGCTTCAGTAGTTGTGGCTCTGGGACTCTAGAGCACAGGCTCACTAGTTGTGGCACACGGGCTTAGTTGCTCTGCGGCATGTGGGATCTTCCCAGACCAGGGTTCAAACCCGTGTCCCCTGCATTGGCAGGTGGATTCTTAACCAGTGTGCCACCAGGGAAGTCCAAAAGTGAAAACCTTTATCTTTAAAGCATAATTAAAGGGCTTAACCACAGTGACTTGAACATCTACACCATCTACCATTTCCTGCAGGTGAGAGAGTCTCCACTCTTTGCTCTGAGGACGGAAAAGGAAGGAGTGCATCTGGGCCTGGTCTGCCCTCTCCTGTAAGGAACTGGCAGCTCCTCGCTGCTTCGGTCTGGCCCCAGGATGCCAACGCACAGAACTGCCGCACAGCTGTGAAGCCCCAGCGTGGGACGGCCTGAATTCCAGTTCCAATCACACCAATGTGGGGTGGCCACCCTGCCCCCCCCAGCCCGTGTGGCGACAGTTTGGGGCCGTCAAGTCACCTCTGTATCAGCGGGAATGAATGACGAGAACACACGCCGCACAGGCCAGGCCCGCGGTTGGCTTGGGCAACAGGTAGGAAGCAGCGTCTCGGAGCCTGTCTCGAGCTGCAGTGCCTGGCGGGGCTGATGGTCTTTCCAGGGCTTGAAGGCATGTTGTGTCAACTGGTGCTCAGCCCAGGAAAACCCTGCTCGGATGGATGTGCACAACTCTGCTCTTTGTGGGGCTGATGGACCACCTCCCGAGGCTCCCCTTACGGTGACCTCTTGTTAGGTTGCAGGAAATGACTTATGTCCCGTCCTGAAGCTGCAGCTGAGGGGCTTGTGTGGATGTGCATGCCCGTGAAGCCTCACCCCATTGCCCCGAGAGTTCCTGCACGCCCATCAATCCCCACCCCACATCCCAGATGTGACAGAGCCTCTGGGTCTGTGGCCGCCTGCTGGCTCCGCCGATTCCAGAACCTTCACAAGGACTCACGCGGGACCCCTTCCTGGCTAGTGCTCTCAGCCACATGATGCCTGTGGGCTCGGCATTGGGTCACTGTCCGGCTGGGTGGTTTGCCTTTGGGGGATTTGGGCCAGGCTGCCCCCATCCTCCTGCTGGTGGACTGTGGTTGGTTTCCAGTTCTTGCTGCGTGTGGATAATGCTGCCGCGAGTGTTTGTGTAAAAGGCCTCTGTGACCACGTTTCCACTTCTCCTGGGTTACGTATCGAGTGGAAACTCTGGGGGACAGGGTGGGCGTGGGGTCAACTCAGAAAGTAAATGCCAAACTGCCTCCCCAAGTGGCTGCACTGTTTTACACGCCCACAGGAGAGCACGCAGGGAGTCCCTCTTGCTCGCGCCCCTCAACATTCGTATATCGAGGCCCTGACCCCCAGTGTGGCTGCGTCTGGACCAAGGGAGTCACGCAGGGTCAAGGAGGTCATGTGGGGGGGGGGCAGCTGACCCAACAGGTGAGGACACAGTGTGAGGGTGGCATCTGCAAGCCAGGAAGAGTCCTCGCCGGGAACAGAATTGGCTGCAACACCGACCCCGGACTTCCAGCCTCCAGAACTGTGAGAAAATAAATGTGGTTTAAGCCACCTGGGCTGTGGTGTTTTGTTACAGCAACTTGAGTGAGCCAGTATTTGGTTTGGTCAGCTGCTAAGTTCTGTCCTCTTGGGGGGGTGGGACCTCAGCGTCCATCCATGTGTGTTTCGTGCAAGTGCTGGGACGGCCACGCGCGTGCCTGCCGAGACCTCTCCCTTTTTCAGAGTGAACTGTCCGTTAGTGACATGCATGAGTTCTTCACATACTCCACACGGAGGTTCTGCCAGGTGTGTGTTGTGAGTGCTCCCTGCAACCTGTGGCTTGCCGTTTTTTCATGGTGTCTTTTGAAGAACCCAAGATTTTCATCGTTTTGACGCAGAGTTTACCCATTTTTTTCTCTTATGGTTAATGGTTTCTGTGCTGTAAGCAATCTTTGCCTCTCCGAGACTGCGAACGTTCTAAGTTATCTGCGAGGAGTGTCTTGGTTTTACGTTTGCGTCCACCTCGAACTGTCATGTGTGGTGTGGTGGGGGGTGGGGTCCGTGTGCCCGTGGGGATACCCAGCACTGGCGGGGGAGACACTTTTCTTTCTCAGCTGAACTGACTTGCTGTCTTGTCCAGAGGTCACTTGACCGTGACTTCAGTGTGGGACTGCTTCCAGACTGACCAACCCCGTCGATATGGCTCTTGGCCTCTCACCTCCCCTGGCGCCTCGAGGGCCACATCCTCTGGGAAGGCCTGAACCCACAAGCAGTGTGATGCCGACAACTTTGCTCTCATTCAAGACTAGGTCCTGCGCATTTCCACGCACACCTAAGACTTGGTTCGTTAATTTCTAAAAAGAAAACCCTTCTAGGATTATGTTTGGGGCTGCACGAAATCTATCGACCAGTTTGGGGACAACTGACCCTTGGCTGGTAACGAGCCTTCTGACCACAAACGTGGAAGACCTACTTGCCCAAGTCTCCTCTCAGTGACGTTTGGTGGTTTTCAGAGCACAAGTGTTGCACTTCTGTGAAAACTTCCTAAGTATTTTATGGTTGTGGATGTTAGGGGTATATTTTAAACTTTCATGTTTTTGACAGTTTTTGCCAGCTCATGGAAATACTGGCCCTGAGTCCTGCACACTGGTCGACTTCAATCCCTAGTTCTACGGCCCTTGTGATCTTCCACATACGTGATGAACAGAGATAATTTTACTTCCTCTGTTCCAATCTTCAGGGCCTTCACCACTTTTTCTTGCTTTAATGCACAAGCTAAGATCTTCAACACACTGTTGACTAGCCATGAGGAGGTTGGCCACCACTGCCCTGTTCCCAGTCTTAGAGGAAAAGTGTTCAGTCTTTCACCATTTAGTATGATGTTAGCTGTAGGTAGTTTGTATAGTTATCTTTTATCAGGTTGAAGAAGTTTCCTTCTATTTCTAGTTTGCTGAGATTTTTTTTGGTTATTGTGAATAAGTGTTTAACATTGTCTAATGCTTTTTGTACCTAGAATGAGATGAACATATCATTTGATCTCTTTCTTCCTTATATCTGGTAACTTGGTGAATTACATCTATTTATTCATGTCCTACCAGCCTTGCATTCTGGGGAAAATCCCACGTGGACTTGACACCTTTATGTACTCTGGATTCATTTGCGAATAATTCCTTGATAATTTTTGTTTGTGCTCTTGAAGAACAGTATTCTGTAACTTCCCTTTTTGAAATGTCCTTGTCTTCACCGGCCTCAGGAGAGTGAGCTGGGAAGGGTCCCCTCTCCCGTTTTCTGAATGAGTGTGTGTAGATTTGCTATCACTTCTTCCTTAAATATTTGATAAATCTCATCAGTGGAGTCGTCTGGGCCTGGAGTTTTCTGTGGGAGGTACCTTTTGTATGTTTAATGACTCAGTTTATAAAGTGATTCAGCTGTGCTGACCCTCTTGTGTCAGTGTCAGAAACCTACCTACCTCTATGTCCTCTAACTGCCCACTTCACGTGCATAAAGTTGCCCATACTACTTCTCTTTAACCTTTTATTTTGAAGAAAATCTTAGACTTCAGAAAAGCTGTAAAAATGACAAGGAGACTCTGTACACGTGTCACTACTACTTCAACCCTACTTGAGTTTCACCAGCTTCCCACTAACATCCTGGCTGACGGCTCCTTAGACTTTAATTAAGGTATGACTTGGATACCTGAGATGCTGGTCAGAAGCTGTGCAGAACGTCCCACAGTTGGGGCATGTCTGATGCTTCCTCATGGTTAGATCAGAGGATGCATTTTGGACAGAATTGATGCTTTGTCCTTGGAGCTGCATCCTCTGCACAGATTCCTCCCCTCTGTGCCCTGGCCGCTGCCTCCAGCAGGAAGCCCTCCGGCCATCACTGCCTCCCCGCGGCAAGGACCCCGGCCTCCCCGAAGAGCCAGGCAGTTAAGGGCTCGGCTCGAGAGTTTCCCTCTGGACCCCGGCCCACCTGGCTATCGTCGGGTGTGAAAACATTTGTGTCACCATGTGTCCAGTTTCCAGCTGCTTCCAGAGAAGGGCAGCCTGGTGCCACCTCTCCAGACACCCAAGGATGGAGTGGCCGCACCGACTGCACCCCGGGCACCTGGGGGGACCAGGCCATCAGCGGGCAGAGAGGTTTCCTTCCTTCTGCTCGGGCACCCCCACCCACACGACCTGGGGACCCCTCTGAGGCTGAGCTCTGAAAGGACCAATCTGTCCTCTGGGGCATGTGAAGCATGGCCAGACTACAGAACCACAAGCAGGTCTGAGCGTCCGGGACAGTCGCCAGTTCTGATCGAGCAGCAGAAAATCGGGGCCGGGCTCATCCCGGGCAGCGTCTGCTCAGCTCCTACGGACTGGACAACTTGCTGCTGTCACTCCTTTTTATCAAGTCAACTCTGTCGTTCTGCTTTCCTACGAAGGGAGGTTAATAATATCCAACGTACAGACGGAATCAAGTAATTACACCTTTTAGTGCACCTGATAATTTTTTATCCAGCTGGTGCTAACAGTCAATCAAAATGCCATAAAAGGTGCTTTACAACATGCTAATGACTCGCCGCCCCTGTGAGGCATCGTGGGAGTTTGTGCAGCCGCGAACCGTGCTCAGAGCAACCTGACAGCTCTGCCACCCAGAGCTCTGCAGCTGAAGCTACTGTCCCAGGAGGGTCCTGATAAAGTCCTTAGAAACAATGCATATGTTTTTATGCTTTTTAAAGCCAGCTGAGAGAGAATCTACAATTGAGTCCTAGACGGACAAGGAACAGCAGCCTTGAGGCTAAGAACACCTGTGCGGTGGCGAGACCGCTCACGGTTTCGTGTTTCATCAAAGGGACCTATGAAAACCATGCTCATCTTTCTAATTAAATGGAAAAATGAGTTTAGGGAAAGCATCACACTTTGCCGTGGAATCTGGACCCACACAATCACCCAACATGGTGTTTCTAAGTGTCTGTAGCTGCTCATACCCCGCTGGGTTGGGAACCTGGCCAACCACCCTGGCCTGTCTCCCACCCCCCACCCCCACCCCGCTGCCACAGCTCATCCCTCTGCACCCAGCTGCCTGCAGTGCCCCCGGAGCCTGGCCAGACGGTGCAGACGTGGCAGCTACCTGAACCACCACGGCGTGACGGCCAACACCCTGGGAGTCCAGGAGGGGAGCCTGTGGGAGTGGGAACCCACGGTCCTGCTTGAGGACTGGCCCGTCCCCCTCGACAGCAGATGCCATCACTTGCTAGTTCAGTCTTCCCAGCAGACTGTGGCACCAGCCAGGACGTGGGGCGACGGGGGCTTCAAATACAGAGAGCCGCATAGGGCAAGGTGGCGCTGTGCTGCCTGGGGGACGTGGCCCCCCTCACGTAAGAAGCCCATGAGTAAACCGAACATTTGACAAGGAAGGGGCAGCATGGCGCAGTGGAGGACAGCGACTTTGCAGGAGAACCAGCGCCGGCCCCCACCCCCCTGCAGGCTTGTATTTTCCCCCACAAGGAACAACTTAGAGCAAACAGACACTAGACTGTCTGGACGATGTGAAAGAAATGGGTATTTTACATTTTAGCGTAACAAGCAGGGCAGAGGCGGAAAGGAAAGTACACGAAGTCGCCCAGACTTCTGCCTGGTGAACCACCTTACTCCTGATTTTAAGTTTCTGAAAACTCGAAGGTGTAATTAAAACTGAGACGTGCACTTTCCACAGCTGCATGGCAGGTGGGAGTCGAGGAGCCTGGTCCCAGGGCGCAGCAGGAGGGCGTGAGGGGGAGAGGACGTGGCAGGGAAGCGGGATAGCTGAGCACCACCGCAACCACACGGGGAGGCATTGGGAGAAGGGGCTCCACCGGCAGAGAGACAGGAGGGCGTGAGGCCGGGGTCACAGACAACGTCGTGTGACCCGCTAACACGTTTCCCGACATTTCAGATGCTCCATACACACCAGGAGGACTGGGGGGGAAGGGGTGACCAGGGGGCCCTCCCCTGAGTGTCCCCATGGAATGACTCAAGTCCTGGTTGTTTCCCATAGAAAATGGCCATGCCAGAGGGGCCAGTGGAGCATCGAGTGCTCAGAAACAGGCCTCGGACATCATGGAAAGTGGTGGAAGGGGCACGGCTGGCCTGGCTGGTGGGAAAGCAGCAAGGCAGCCACTCGTTTTTAGTACGTTTCCTTCCAAGTATAACAAATAAAAGTTCTACTTACCGCTCCGAGCATGATTCTGAAAATCAGCCACCGATAGCCCCACAGGACGATCCGGGACGTGGGGGTCCCCCTGGGCAATGGAGACAGAGTCCAGAGAGGGCACAGGAAAATCCCCAGGAAGCCCGTCTCCAGAAGCTGGGACTCCCATCCTGAAATGAGGGCAACAGAACACAAAGGACGAGTAAGCAGCAGTGGACACTTTCCGAGGAAGCAACTGCACCAAACCCGGCTTAACCCAGACAGTCCTTCAAACAGGACAAAGAGCAACCGAGACACAGCTCCTGGCTGAGCCTAGCTGCTCAGGCCATGGCTCCTGCCCTTCGCAGGGCGCCCACAGACACGGCGCAGCCCCTGAGCAGTCACCAGGGTGGACACGGGCACCGAGCAGGCTGGACGACCCGGACGTGAGTTGCTAAATGCGGAGCAGACTGTGGTCCCATCTGCCCAGGTGAGGGAGGGAGCCAGGGGAGTAGCAAGTACAGGCCCTGCGTGGCTCAGCCTGGCACCGCTGGATGGGGGGCATCAGTCATTCCTCCTGCTGGGGAGCCCATGTGAGAAATGCAGGTGTGAGCAGCACACCTGAGTTCTCGCTCCTATCATGGAGACGGCCCCTCACACTGCGTCTCCGGGACACCCACAACATGGAGCTGGTCTTGGGCTGCATCAAAAGGAGCCTGCGCTGTGCTTTGTGGGCTGCACGACTTCCCTTTCACCCCACACTGATGAACCTCAAAAACATTCTGCTGCGTCAGAGACGCTTCAGACAAGGGCAAACACTCTACAGTTCCACTGATGTAGGTTCCAGAACAAGCTGCCCCCATGCAGGTGAGAGAAATTAGAACCTGGCTGCCTGGGGGGTCTGCGCCCTGGGGGTGGGAGTGCTGGTCATGGTGGTGCACTGGCCAAGACTTACCAAAAGCACCTTAAGGTCTGTGCATTTCAATGTTTGTAAACTTCTCAAAAAAACAGACAAACCCAAATGAATTTTGAACCCCACTCTGAAACACACTGAACGTTAAGATGAGGCATGAACAGATGTGTGATGATGCCAATAGAGCCAAGGACCAGCCACGGCCAAATGTAGGTGGTGGGTTTGAGGGTTTTTACTGTACAACTGTTTGAAACTTTCTGTGGCTTGAAATTTTTCATAGTAAAATGTGGAGGGAGAAATCCCACTGACTCTCATATGCTCTGGATTTCTGAAGCTCAGTTCCACATCGGTTCTTCTCTGGAAGACAAACAGGTGAGTTTGCCCAAAGGCAGCAGTGCCAACACCAGGGCGGCACCGACGGGTGGGCCGTCACTGCCTAGGGTCTCTGTGGGCTCACTGCATCGGCTGAGCCACCTGTGCTGGGGGATCTGGGGCTACCAGCATGCGCCCTGCACTGTCTGGAGATGATTCCAGAAGCAGAAAGAAGCCTGAACAGTGCTGGGGAGGGGTGCCCGGGGGAGGGAGCCGAGTGAGGCGGGCGACTGGAGCCCAGAGCGCCACCAGGCTGTGGCCAGGCCACGACCAATGGAGACGGTGGGCCTGTTGGCACAGCTGTCACCGACGGGAGAGGAAGGCAGAGCACAGGGCGCTCTGGCCAAGGCCGAGATGGGGACATCGGTGCCACCCTCCTCTGGGGACCCAGTGTGTGGGATGCCCACGTGGGCTGAGCTGGCCTCCAGGGCACACACCCGGCTTCCCCCAGATGCCTCAAAGGAAGAAAGCAGGAAGCCCTCGTGCTCATCTGCTCTACGAGGTTCCGGACACTGAGCGTCGCTCATTTTGGGTGCAGGTCTCGTCCTTCTGCTCGTGGACATGACGACCTCTGCTTCACAATGTGCTTCAAACCCCCTTCTTGTCTCAACAGGAAGAAGCGGACTCTGTTCCTTATGCGACACCTTCTCTGGTTTTATCTTGAGAAGTCGTTTTTATTAAGCTTGGACTCCTTCCACATGGGGGCATTTTAAAACGTGTGGTTTTATGACGGCAGAACATGGGAGTGATGACACGGCTCTGGGAGGATTTATCTGCAGACGCTTCAGATCTGAGAAGGGACCTCAAAGGACACTGTCTCCACCCCTCCTCAATGTGGCCCCGCAAGCAGGGCAGGCGGACACGGTGTTCCAGGCTGACCTGGGCAGGCCCCAGAGGAAGCAAGGCTGGAACAGCCCATGTACCCGCCCAGGAGTGGGGACCCGGCCTTGCTCATGCTCCCTGGAAGCCCCTCAGCAGCTTGCAGACCTCACGTGGGCGGGCAGAGCGGTCCCCAGAGCCCGGGTCTGCCTTCTCTGTCACCTCGCTCTGCACAGACGCGACGAACGGAATTTTAATGTGCAGTTTGAGTGACACCAATCAAAGCGAAATGCAAATGGCAGAGCCCAGAGACCCTCCTAAGTGCCAGGAAGCAGGTGACGGGGACCCGCTATCACCCTAGGGATGTACGTGTCACCTGGCCCTCCTGCCTCCTCCTGAACTCGGAACCTCCCTCATCCTGCTGGGTGCGTGGGGCCACCCCCGCCCCCCATCTCGGCATAGCCATTTTCCAGGCCGAAGCTGAGGCTGCCTGCTCGCTGGCCGCCACTCCAGCCATTAGTGCTCACCGGCACCGCTAGGAGGAGAGGGTGGCCTACACCCACATGCTCCGCTTCCTTTGCTGGGGTCCCCCCGGTGGTCAGCAGCTATGCTGCTGGCACAAGGAACACCACTGTTCTCCGTGGCCCCAGAAAGACAAGCCCTCCTCCCAGACGTGCACCCCAGCCTATGCACAGACCCCTCAGGAGGGCAAGGCGACAGCCCCTTCATGGGGGCCTGGACGGTTTCGCCCACAGCATGGGACATCCCACCAGTGGCTTTGGGGTGACAGTGAGCAAGTGACCAGGGGAGTCTCCGTGGGCTGCACCACCTGCTGCTAGAACTTTCACCTCGGCAGCTACTGGCTGGTTTCCAGGAATGCGGCGCAGCGTCCAGCTACGTTTGGGAGGCGTCCTCGTGAGACTGAGGGTCGGCGCCCACCGCCATGCTGGGTGAGGTGTGGCGGCGGTGGCCTTCCCAAGGAGCCGCTTGCCCACTGTCTCTGGGGACGGCTCTGACAGGGACTTGCAGGGTCGTCCAGCCCTGTCCTGACCAGAGCTCAGGGCCAGCCGTAGTCGGTGGCCTCCAGGTCTGAGAGCAGACACAGCCCCTTGCCTTGCAGGCTCTGGGCAGTCTGGGCGCCTGTGGGCTGGACTGGCTGCAGCCGAGCAGACTGGTGGTCGGAGGAAGTGGATGCTCTCCATGCTCCCCTCCTCCCGACTTGTGCTTCTGAATCACCCAGCCCGTGTCTGCCAGAGCTGCACACGAGTCTGAGGAAGGCCTACAAATGTTGAATCCGGCCCCTCAGTCTCCTGGCCTGACCTGTGACCCGTGGGTCCCTCACTCCTTCGCCACATGGGGCACCTGCTCCCCAAACAGCTCCGATGTGGATGTGGTGCTGACTTCTGGCTTTGTCCTCTTGGGCCTGTGAAGAGCAAAGATGCTCTTCTATCGAAGACTGGATAATCCACCACTGGGCAGCCTGGCATGGGCCTGGTGATGCAGAACACACGGCCACCGCAGAGTGGGCATGGCACTCCAGGATGGATGAGGATGGGGCCGGGCGGCTCCTCGTGGAGGATTCTTGCTGACCGTCAAGGGGGCTCAGAGGGGGCTCGCCAGGCACTGTGGTCACCCAGAGTCAAGGTCAGGATGGCACAGGCTAAGCCACCAACCAGAAAGGAAATGTGGCCTAAAGCAAGGTTTCAGTGGCAGAGGCCACCCGATGGCTCTGAAAGCAACTGAGGCCTCACAACCTCCTCGAAACTATTACAGTTACTTAGAGTAATTAAATGTCGCAGGCATGGATCCTTCAAAGATGACAGCACCATCCACGTTATGAGTAGGAAACCCATTAGCTTCATGGTTAAAAGCGGGAGAAGGGGAAAGCGCTTCCCTCCTGACGGGCTGTCACTCCTGCCTGAGCCGCCCACCCTGGGAGCACTCGGAGCTGTAAGTCACTCCCAGTCTTCACGGGCACAGTAGCCCGTTCTGCAGCTTCTGACGGCAAAGAAGGGCTGTTTTTACACCTTGGGGACGGTTCTGGGGCCACCCTGTCCCCCCAGGTGCCGATGCTCGCTCTGCCACAGAGCCCCATGCCTCCTACAAGTGCAGTCAGAGCCCACTGTGATGGGCAGGTGGGGTTCAGAGGCCAAAGCTCGAGACATAGGGTGACGGGCCAGCTGGGGGAGTGCCTGGTCCACTGTCCTTGGCCCCATCCGGTGGGAGGATGTCACTTTGGCATTGGTGGGGGTAGCTCTGGGTCTCGCTCACAGCCCTACTGGGGGCCTCGCGATAGGCACAGTGGCTCCTGGGTGGGGGGTGGCCCAGGCAGAGACCATGGTCGGAAAGGTGGCAGGACAAAGCGGGCAGCCCCGAATCCATTTGCTGTGATACTGGCTGCTGCTTGCCACGTGCCCTGGGCCCCCTCGCTGACCTCAGGCAGCAGGAGAGGTGCTCAGACTCTGGGGCTAATAAGCTAGAGGGCCACCCGGGCCTGTGTCCAAAACACGGGGCCTGAGTCATGGGACATGTCCAGCTGGCGTGGTCCAGGAGCACAGTCTGCAGACCCCACTCCTCCCTGCGCCTTTGACTGGTGACTTCCGTGCTCAACGCCTGCAAAGTACGAGTTTCACAGAAGTGGGCAACCCTGGAATGGCCTGAGCGGCAGGTGGAGAAAAAGCCCCTCTTCTCAGCAGAGTGTCAGAGGCGGCCCAGGGGTCCAGGCCGCCCGGGGCTGAACTCCTGTGTTCTCCTCCACATTTCTGATCTGCAAAGCCATGCTTGCGAGTTTTTATCATGGCTGCTTGGCATGTGTGACGCAGACTCCACTGGAGGGATTTGGTGTTTTGAGGCAGAGTGCCAGCCAGGTGCAGGCAGAGGAACTCCTGTGTTGCATGGGCTCTTGTGGGCCAGCTGGAGCCCCGATGCTCACCAGAGTGGAGCCACGGGGTATTGAGCAAAGGGCAGGCCTCACTGTGTGGTGTCGGGCCTTGGGGAGTGGGGGCTGCATGGCAGCCGGGAAATCGGGGGGAGGTTCCACTGACACTGTTCCTGAACCGTCTGCCCGCCCGTCACCCAGAAGGGACTAGGGAGAGCTGCATGCTGCTGGTGACTGCTGCAAACACTGCAGTCCAGACCAGCACGCCCTGCCCAATGACTGGCTAACACACTTTCCTCTTTTGTTGAGACACAATATAAAATGAGATCAGGTAAAAAACACAAGGGAGGCTACAACAAAACTTGAAGGAAAACTCTTGCTGGCGTTTAGAAATAGCCGCCCGCTGTCCAGCACGTCACGGGGAACATGAGTCTCTCTCTGTTCCCCATCTGGACGGGGCACCTGGTGATTGTGTGCACCTGTCCAGCGAGGTCAAGAGCCCCGCCCAGCCTGCTCGCACCTTACATCCACCTCACACCCCCTCCTGCAGTCACCACGGTGCACGGGGCCTTGCCCAGGTGCACCAACCCCTTCCGGCCATAAGAACCACCTGGCAGAGCTGCCCTTGCCCTAAGGGGACAGACTGGGGCCTGTCCCCAGGGCCCAGGAGGTACTAATGCTGCCCTGCCCCAGAGGTGCAGCCATGCTCCTGTTCACCTCCCCAACCTCAGCCCCCCTCGTGCCGGGCCTGCCTCCCGTGCCCCCTACAAGGACCCGCTCAGAGCCACGTCTGCCCAGGAATCCTCCAGAACCGGCGTGAGCTGGGCAGGTCTCTTGGGACAGGACCCTGTCTGTCCGGCTTTCTGGTCACTTCTCACATATTTGAGGATTTAAGCCAGAGATCAGACGGTAAATGGAACACGTCTTCTAGCAAGAAGACGTTTTTGAAAGACCTGGTTAAATGCTTCACGCTTTAAGTAAAATCATTTTAAATTGCACGCTCTCAATTAGGAAGCGCTTAGCAAATTGCCAGTCTGTGTTTTACGGATGTCCTTGGGCGCTGCAGGGAACGGGAAGTGACCTGTGTGACCCGCACAGCGACCCTCCTCCCACTGCACTTTGTCACGGTGCTGGTTCATACTTGGTTGCTGTGGCAACCAGACTTCATAGCCCCAGGTGTCCCCTGCTGCTCAGATCCACACAGGTGTCACCAGCTAGCCTGAAAACAAAATCCATAGTAATGACCTTAGCTGGCTTTACTGGTTTGGGATAAATATGAGAATGCTTCCTGTCAACGGAAATGAGACTTGGCAACAGAGATTTTTCAGGATTAACATATTCAAAATATTTAATATATATCTGGATGAAGGGCACAATGCCTTACCGTTTCTTTGTCTTTTGTTTCCTGTGCATGAAAACTAGCTGATGGGACTTCCCTGGTGGTCCAGTGGTAAAGAATCCACCTTACAATGCAGGGGACGTGGGTTCGATCCCTGGTCAGGGAACTAAGATCCCACACGCCACGGGGAAACTAAGCCCGCGCACCACAACTGCTGAGCTTGTGTACCTCAGAGCCTGCATGCTGCAAACTACAGAGCCCATGCACCCTGGAGCCTGTGCGCCACAACTAGAGAGAGAAAACCTGCACGCCATGTCTAGAGAAGAGGAAAAAAACCCTGCATGCCACAACTAGAAAAGAGAAAACCTGCACGCCACAACTAGAGAGAAGCCCGCGCACCACAACGAAGATCCTGCATGCCACAATGAAAGATCCTGCGTGCTACAACTAAGACCCAACGCAGCCAAACTAAATAAATCTTAAAAAAAAAAAAAAAGTAAAGAAAATTAGCTGAAGCTCGTCTCAAAGTGCCTTGTGAGACCCCTCACGAGATGCCGGGCAGTGCTTTCTTGGGGTTGCTCAAGACGAGGGGCGGTTCTGACCTGCCTCCTGCCTGTGCAGCCCAGGCCCACTAGCCATGTGGGGCTGCTGAGCTTGAAACGTGGTTGGCGGTGGTTGGGCAGACCTGCTCTCTGTCAGCCCAGGAGGCACGTGTGTCCACAGGTCCTGTGCGGAGCGGCCACGCCCACCCAGCACCACAGCAGGGCGAGCTCCTGTCCCCTACCCCTGTGCCATGGAATTGGGGTAACCCTCACCCACATAATCCTGGAGGATGACCCACTCACCCACAGCTCTCAAGAGCTTCCCCACACTGATGGACATGGTTCCTGGCGTCCTCCTCGCTGCCCATGGGCAGGCCCTGTCACCTGAGGGAGGAGAGGCCAGTGTGTCCACACTCGTCAGAAATAACAGGGAGGGTCAGCTCCTCTGGAAAGGAGGGAATCACATACACTTCTCCACCTGGCAGGCGCCCAGGGTAGAGGTCAGGGCAGAGGTCGGGCCAGCCCCAAGGCCTCTGCCCCACGTGGACACCGTCTCCGCTGGGGCCATGGCAGGGGACACACCAGCCTTCTTCCTGCTTCTACCTGTCCATGACTCTCGGATGCTCACTGTCTCTGGCCCTCCGTGAGGTCAGCGTGACGGGCAGCTCCTGGGCCCAGAGGCCGGGATGGCTGATGAGGGCAGGGAGCCTCACAGACCCTCTCTGGGTGGCACGTACACCCACGGAATGAGGAGGGGAGGGAGGGCGTCTCGGCCACAGAACCAGTACCCAGTGGACTCCGCCAGCTGCCACAATCTTGCTCAGTGGTCATTTGCAAGGGAGCCTGGTGGTGGTTCAGGGACTCGGGGAGGGGCAGTGACAGCTTCCAGCATCATGTCCTCGATGCCATCAGAAGAGATTTCCTTTCTTCTAGAAGGATCAGTGTACGGCAGGGGGTCAGGTTTCAGGTAAGTCAGCTGATGCAAGTCATCATGGGAAAACACCATAGGTGACCCACAGAGAGACCCACAGGGAGAGAATGAAGCTGACCAGGGCCCCCCTGACTGCCTCACCTGTTCCTCTGCTCTGCCCAGGGGTCTCCTCCCTTGCTGGCGGCCCAGGCGCGTCAAGTCCCTGCCCCCAGTGCCCATCCCTATGGCCCTTTGGTCAGGTCTCTGCTCAGATACACCTTCCCTGGATGTAACATACACCTAGGCCTCAGTCCATCCCGGCACTGCCTAGCCTGCAACACTCACCCCACCACACACTGCTCATCTCAATTATTTCCATTCTCCACTCATTCTGCACCCAGAACACAAGCTCCAAGCAGACAAAGTAAAGCAACCATAGTAAGAATTCTTAAGAACATAAATGAAAATATGACCGATCATAAGACATAAACAGACGAGAGAACTTGGAAGAGAAACAGAACTATAAAAAAAGAACAAACATTCTAGAACTGAAAAATAAAATATATGAAATTAAAATTTTACTAGATGAGCTTAATAGCAGATTGGATGACAGAGAATAAAAAGGTGATGAAGGGACTTCCCTGGTGGCGCAGTGGTTGAGAGTCCGCCTGCCGATGCGGGGGACACGGGTTCGTGCCCTGGTCTGGGAAGATCCCACATGCCGTGGAGCGGCTGGGCCCGTGAGCCATGGCCGCTGAGCCTGCGTGTCTGGAGCCTGTGCTCCGCAACGGGAGAGGCCACAACAGTGAGAGGCCTGCGTACAGCAAAAAAAAAAAAAGCTCTAACATATATGTAATTGGAATCTTAGAAGAGGAGAGAGAAATGGGGCATAAAAAACTTTTAAAAAATACTGGCAAAAATTAGCCAAGTTTGGTAAAAGACATAAATTACAGACTCAAAAACCTCAGGGAATCATAAGCAGGATAATGCCACATGCAGGCACGTCGTAGTCAAACTGCTGCAAACCAAAGACAAAACCTCCAAAGCAGTCAGAGAAAAGAAAGACATTATGCTCAGAGAACTGACAAGAGGAACAGCAGCCGAGTTCTCGTCAGCAACAACGGAGATGAGAAGACGGTGAACTGAGTGCAGAGTCTTGCACCTGACGGAACTGTCTGTTCCGAGATCAGAGCCAAGAATCCAGAAGCTTTTCAGACAGCAAGAGACTCAAACTGCTTGCATGAGGACAATGTTGAGCATAATCAAAAATTTAAAGGGGAAATAAAGCAGTATAGGTGTGGAGGGAGGAATCACTACCTCCTCCAGGAGGATCTATCAGGCCATCTGTCCAAGCAAGGAGAGATGGAAAGCCATGCATCCTCACACACTATGCTCAGAAGGCACTCAGTAAAAACAGGCCGTTCTCTCTAGGACATAAAGAGGTAAGATTGTGACTTAAGTGCCTTACATTAATAACAATAAACAGAAAAAATACTACCCATCCTTATAAAAAAACATTATAGCCTATAAATGAGAAAGCAGGTGAAACTTCTCTATTAACTAAGATATGCTTTCATTTCAGGAATTTTAATTTCACTTGCCAGATATGCAGAATCCTCCAGCTGTCATTCACATAGCTAACCATGCCCTTCCCCACTGGCCACTGAAACCAAGGATCTCTTGTGTGGAAAGGACAGGGCATGAGGGTTTTGAAGAGAGATATTAACTGAGCAGGTTCTTTGGAAAGTTAGGCGAGGAGCTTGGCATGAAGCAAACCTTCCCTCCTCATGAGGAGCATCTGGTGCAAACAGACAAAAAGTCCTGTAAGTTCTCACATGGACTCAATCTTAGAACAGAATAGATTCAGTGTTTTTCTTAAATGGGAGTGGTGACTAGTTGGGGGCATGAGGGAACTTTCTGGGGTGATGGTAATTTTCTATATCTTGATGGGAGTCTAGATTACACAGGTGTATGCATCTGTCAGAACTAACAATGTCCACTATGATCTGCACATTTCATTGTGTGTGAATTCTTCATCAAGGCAAAACCCTGAAGGTGCGCTGAGCTCTTGTTAACGACCTGCCCACTGAGTCTTTAGTATTTAGGGGCAGGATACTGACAACTGACATTTACTCTGGATTGCATCAAAATACATGAAGGGTTGGTGGTGGATAGAAAGATGAACATATAAGCTACCACCACCACCAGAACAAAAACTAGTAAAATATAAACTGTAGAATCTAGGTGGTCCATAGATGGGTTTTTTACTATACAATTCAACTTTTTTTGTATGCTTGAAATTTTTCATAAATGATTTTAAAAGTCTATTCAACACTGTAGTGGAGTTCTTAGGCACTGCAAAAATGAGAAAAAGAAATAAAAGTTTAAGGTCTGAAGTGGAAAAAAATATGATTGCCTATATAGAAATAAAAAAACAAAAAAAAAAAACAAGAGAATCTACAGGAAACGAGCTCAACTACTGAGTGGTGGTAACAGACTGACTGGAAATGACATTAAAAGGAATTCTCTGCTGGACTTCCCCGGTAACACAGTGGTTAAGAATCCGCCTGCCGATGCAGGGGACACAGATTCAATCCCTGGTCCGGGAAGATCCCACATGCCGCGGAGCAGCTAAGCCCGTGCGCCACAACTACTGAGCCTGCGCTCCAGACACCGTGCACCTAGAGTCTGTGCTCTGCAACAAGAGAAGCCACTGCAATAAGAAGCCCATGCACTGCAACAAAGAGTAGCCCCTGCTTGCGGCAACTAGAGAAAGCCCACACGCAGCAACGACGACCCAACACAGCCAAAAGAAAAAAGGGAATCCTCTGGGGTGCTTGGGAACGAAGTTCTTCTGAAAATTAAGTAAAGGAAAGGGTGAAGGGTTTATTCTGACATCCCCAGAGAAACTGCATTTAGAGCAACCAGAGAGTTGATGAGGGAAAGTTACTTTGATTAAAAAAAATCCCCAATAACAAATGCAAACAGAACAATAGAATTAGAACATCGCCAGCTTGCAGGCCCTAGCGGATGAGTCCAGGCAATGAACACCGAGGCTGCTGGGGCCCAGCAGTGCGGCTGGTGGAGAACTTTCTAATGACAGATCAGGCTGGGAAGGCCTGACCTCAGCAATCTCACCATTGCAGAGAGAGACGGGAAAGGCAGGCTGTGCCTCCTGATTGGCGGCAACAGAAAGTCCCAGCACCCAAGAAGCATCTTTGCCAGAAGCAAAGCTGACTGATGCGGCCTGGAGCTCTCCTACCAGCTCACAGTGAGGGCGGGGGGCCTGGCACTCCCAGACTGAGAAACACCTTGTCTGGGAGCATAAAGGAGGAGCCTCTGGAGAGGCAATAAGGGCACATCAATGAAATGTGTCAGATCCCTATTTGGACAAAATGTAGAAAGGACATTATTTAGGAGACAACCAGGAACATCGGAATGCTGACTACACATTTGATAGAACTCGTCCTAAGCTTTCAGGTGTGACGCTGGTATTGTAGTCACATTGTTTTAAAAGACCCCATCTCTCAGAGGTGTACAACAAAGTATTTCTAAATGCAATAACGCAACGCCTACAGTTTACTTTAAATAGCAGAGTGGAAGGGGTCACCCGCACATGGAAGACAGGCACGTCTTGGGCAATGAAGCGTCTGAGACGCTTGCCGGGGCTCACAAGGCCACTCTGTTTACTTTCAGATTTGTTTGATGTTTTTCATATTCAAAAATTAAAGAAACGTTTAAAACTGATCACTGGCATTCTCTCTGAGCGCAAATTGGGAAATGTTTTATATATATATATATATATATATACACACACATACATATGGGCTGCGTCGGGTCTTTGTTGCTGCATGCGGGCTTCCTCTAGTTTCAGCAAGCAGGGGCTACTCTTTGTAGCGGTACGTGGGCTTCTCACTGCAGTGGCTTCTCTTGTTGTGGAGCATGGGCTCTAGGCATGTGGGCTTCAGCAGTTGCAGCGTGCAGGCACTAGGGGGCAGGGGCTTCAGTAGTTGCGGTGCGTGGGCTCAGTAGTTGTGGCTCGTGGGCTCTAGAGCACAGGCTCAGTAGTTGTGGTGCATGGCTTAGTTGCTCCACAGCAGGCGAGATCTTCCCGGACCAGGGATTGAACCCGAGTCCCCCGCATTGGCAGGCAGACTCTTAACCACTGCGCCACCAGGAAAGTCCCTGAAATGCTATTTTTACACTGCCATTTGTTCTAGAAGCCAAACTTACAGTGAGTGTGGGAATAAGTCTTTAAAATTCCCAGCAGAATGAGCACTCACTTTACAGAACAGCTGCAAGTCATCATCTTGGGAGCTGCAGTAGTGAGTCTGATCAAATTATTCAGGTGTAACTCTAAAAACAAAACTTTTTTCCAGAACAAAACAGGAGGTGTGTTTTTCAGAGTGACTGATTTCCCCAAGGAGGCTAAGAGCTAGAGGCTGAAATGGGACTGATGGAGCTTCTTTGAATGTGTTCCCTCCCACTCCGAGGTTGTCCAATTGCAGCCCGAGGTGGGAGTAAGGTGGAAGCAGAGCCACATGCCCTGCACGCTGAACTGCTCATGCCCTGGGCTCTTCCCACACAGAGCGAGGCCTTATGAAAACCTGAGGGAAGAAAACTAGGACCCAGGATTCTGTGCAGACGGCCACGTTCTCTAAGAAAACTGTAGGGCTTTGCTCCAGTTCAGTGTTCAGGAAAGAAAGAAGGGGCACCCACCCAGGGCCTCCTGTTCCCAAACCAGAGAACTGGCCATGCCCCATCCACAGCACACCTGCTGGCTACCTGCAAATCCCCTGACATTTCTCAACTGTTATTTTCATTGGGATTATGACAAAATTGCTGATTTTGGCACAATCCAAAAGGGGAAAAAAGGAAGAGAGCTGTCCGGTTACTGAAGATGAGCCAAATGTTCAATGGTGTCAACTTCCCAAATCTGGGTCCTGAACCAAGTGGTGGTGGCGGGGGCAAGGTTTCACCAGTGAAAACCGCTTAACAGCGCTTAAGCTGAAAGGCTGACGCTTACCACACTGTCCTGTGTAAACAGACCAGGGTGAGACCCACTCTCTCCATCCTGGAACAGTGCTTTTCACCAAATTAAAGCCTGGGACGCGCTGACGTAGTAAGACCTTCACGTAAGCCTCTCAACAAAACCACACACGCACGCTCGGAATGCAGGAAGAAGGGGCCCGGGCCACGGAGAGTCCAGAAGGTCCGAGGCCTGGAGAGGTCCGCTGCGTGACGAGAATCAGGTTTTGTTTCCTGTGTCACTGCTTTCATCCCTCAAGACTCCTGCCTTTCTTGAGGCAGATCAAAGAGCTCTTCCTCAGATGAAAGGAGATTTCTTGCCATCAAAAAATACAAAACCCAAGACACAGCACAAAGGCGACGGGTAGAAGGATATTGAACTAGCCAGGCCCCGATGAAGTGCCAAGTGCCTGGCGAGGGCCCAGTGACACCCCTGCCCCACGTTCTGCAGACCCACCCAAGCACTCGGCACAGAAGATGAAGAGGTCAGGTCAGAAGCTCTTTGCACCCACACTCCTCCTCCTGCTCAGCCTCCACGCCCGCAGCTGGGTGTCCTTGAAGCTCAGACCTCCAGACCGTCACGTCCCACCCTGCCTGCTCGACACCACCTCACAGATGGGCCCTCCTTTAAGGACTGTCTCCATGACCATGTGTGGGATCCAGGCATCCCTGGCCAGTGCCTCCTGCTGGGCAGCGGTGCAGAGAGCAGGTCAACCTTGGGCCTGGCCAGAGACAGGCCCCTACTTGGTGGCTTGACCTCCTACTATCCCCCCAGCCCCGAAAACCTCCACCCTCCCAAATCCCAGCACGCTGGGTCCCGGCCCCCAACCCAGACGGGGCCTGAACCTTGCCTGCAACCTGCTTCTGCCTAGCTGAGACCTCATCGCAGGGAAGGAATCGCCTTCCCACAAGGCAAGTCCCACAGCCTCAGGAGCCCTGTCGTGAACACAGGCTCCACGTGCCCAGCTCACGTCCCTTCACCTTTGATTTCCTTTATTAAAACTAACTTGTTAAAACTAACGTATTAAAAACAAACAAACAAAAAAAACCCCAAAAAACTAATGTATTTATCCTTCATTGAAAGCAAAAATGTTTAGTGAAGATAAATCGGAACCAGAGAGAAGAAGGAAGTGACCTGCTCACCCAGAGGTAAATCTGGTTAACCCCTTGGTCATGGATTTCAAAACAGATCTGCTAGATTTGTTTAGAGACAAAATGGAATACAGGACACACTGCTTAACACATCATAAACACGGCTTCATTCATTAAACAGCACTGTGGTCACTGAATTCTATCATGCAGTAACCCAGAGCAGAGATGCACATTACTTAACCAGCTCCCCACCTAAGCCTCTGACACACCTCCGTTTCCAGCCCCAACACAGTGAGGAGCCCTGTCCCAGCCTGCCCGCACCTTCCCGGTCCTGCAGTAGGAACCCTGAGGGGAGCAGGCTGCTGGCAGGCGCATAACTGTGCTCCAGGGAGGTCGCAGCAACTCTCTTGCCCCGTGGTACCCAGCCCCCAACTCCCAACCTGTCCAGTCTTGAGAAAACACCAGACAAGCCCAATTTTGTCTGCAGTCCAGCTGTGGTGGCCAGTGCTGGGTCAGTAAGATGTCTATGAGGGGCTGGGCGAAGCGCCCCTGGGCTCTGAACCGACTTGGAAGCTACGTCGAGATCTTTTTCAAGGTGCTGTTGATACATTTCACCAGGACAAGCTGCCTGAAGAGGACAGACTCAGGGACTCTGCCTCAGACCACCTGGGAACAATGCATGGCCGTGGCCGCTGCCCATCCTGCTGCTGCCCGGGCCCAGGACAAGGAGAGCAGAGCCAGGCAGCCCATGGCCTTCGCTGTGCAGCTGCCGTTGCTGGGGGGAACTGACTGCGGAGGTTCCGCTCAGTGCTCTCCCGGGTCCGCACCAAGGCCAAGAGCATGGGCTGATGCCCGAGGAGGCCCCATGAGCCTCTCTACCCGCAATCGCCCAGACACCAGGGCGCACACACACTTGTTTCACAGACAATCAAAGGAAACAAGGACTCGGGTTTCTCAATGTGCGTGTGCACCACCAGCATGGCCTCCTGAGTGGGTGCCCGGAGCTGGCGTGAGGCTTCCCTCCAGGGGGCTGACCACCTGCCCGCCCCCGTGCCAAGTTGGGGGACCCAGAGTCCCCATCCCACATGCGGGCACCAAGCCGTGATCAAGTTCCTCTTGGGACTAGGTCTGCACACTGCAGGGAGGGGCACCAGTGCACAAGAAGATCCACGTCAGGAGTGGCAGGGATCTGGGCCAGGGAACGACAAGGCCGGGGCAGCGGCTGGAGGAGCCCCCGGGGATGTGCAGGATGCTGGCGGCAGGGGAGCACGCAGCTCCAGGGGCCACATCCCACAGCAGGAACAGCCCATACGGAGGCCCATAAGGGTCAGTGGACATCACACAAATTTTACCCCTGAATCCTGTTTGTATGTCAATCTTCTAAATGCTCAAAAGACAGGCATTGAGGCTGCAAACAAATGGAAAACCCTGTCAAATGGACATTAATCTGAGATCAGCCAACATGTCCGTAATAAGTACAGGATCCTTCTTTAAAAGAGGTATAACATTCTTGGTAAGAGAAGGACACAGCCATCAAGAAGAGATCTGTCTGACACACTTGGGAGCCATTAATGGTACTAAAGCTGCATCGGTGTCTGTCTCCATTCAATGAACCCACATGGACAAGAGCTGCTATTGTAACAGCAACAAAGCATGGTTTCCTCGTTTAAAATTTCTGTTTTAAAATATCAAAGCATTTACAAAAGAAACTGGCACACAGCTGCTGCTCCAGAGCTAACCTAACAATGCCTCTCCCTGTTACTGTGCTGCCAAAGGTCAGGCTTGCCGACGCTGTGTTCCTCCCGCACCCGACAATGGGGCATTGCAGCCAGGAAGCTCCAGGGACACACACCAGACTCTGGAGGTTCCAGGCCAGCCAGTGGCTGCGATGGTGTCCAGTGAGACCAAGAGCCCTTCTCTGGCTCCTAAGTGCTTTTCAGGATTCAGGACACACAGGTGTTTACCTGGAAAGGAAGCAGCACTGGGGCAAGGTGAATAAAATCAGCCTGTTCACCTTGCCTCAGACAGGTGACTATTAATGCTGGAGAAGTAAAGAGAAGGACCCATCTCGCCAGATGCTTTTAGCTGTTTTATATAAATGTGATCAAGGAAAGGGCTTAAAAATGATCCTCCCTGAGAATACTGCTCCAGAACACAATGGGGAGGAAGGCAGTGGAGACATGGATGCATCTCTGGCCTTACCCCCAGCACAACAAGGCACCTGCCCTGTGAACCACAAGGATCCCAGAGATGGGGAGAGGGACCAGTCAGTCAGTGGTACCTAATCTGGCAGAGTTAACCTGCCCACCATCTCCAAATCCAAGGCCTCAAAAGCATGCACTCCAGGTGGTAACAGCACCCAAGGAGAAATCTCTATGAAGGGGGAGAAAGCACTGATAGATTATCTAATGTGTCTGATTCAGTAAAAAAAAAAAAACAGTTATCGGGAGGGGTCAAGCAGTTGTGCTGTTGTATTTGGAACAAACTGCTGAATGAAACATGATCAGAGATGAAAAACAAAGCAAACCAAAAAAAGAAGAGGCAACTAGGGAATTCCCTGGTGGTCCAGTGGTTAGGATTCCATGCTTTCACTGCCCGGGTTTAATCCCTGGTCGGGGAACTGAGATCCTGTAAGCCGTGTGGCATGGCCAAAAAAAAAAAAAAGGAAGGAAAAAATGTGTTTTTTTTAAAAAAGAAGAGGCAACTATTAACTCCAGGAAAAACAAGGAGTTATCAGGGAATTCCCTGGTGGTCCAGTGGTTAAGACTCTGTGCTTCCACTGCAGGGGGTCCAGGTTCAATCCCTGGTTGGGGAACTAAGATCCCGTAAACTGCGTATCTCCCCCAAAAACAGTTATTAGAGGGACTTACCTGCTGGCGCAGTGGTTAAGAATCCACCTGCCAGTGCAGGGGACACGGGTTCAAGCCCTGGTCCAGGAAGATCCCACGTGCTGCGGAGCAACTAAGCCCGTGCACTGCAACTACTGAGCCTGTGCTCTAGAGCCCGCGAGCCACAACTACTGAGCCTACGTGCCACAACTACTGAAGCCCGCGTGCCTACAGCCTGTGCTCTGCAACTAGAGAAAAGCCTGTGCGCAGCAACGAAGACCCAACGCAGCCAAAAAAAAAAAGTTATTAGAAAAAAATCATTATACGTCTCTACCAGCTCAGCAATCAACAATATCACATAGTTGCAATAATGTAAAGACTGAATATTAATTTAATAAAAATTACATTTGTGACAGCTGAACTGAGATAGGTGAAGAGCATTAGAAGTGTGAGAGAGTAATAACAGGAAGTACACGGATAATGTCTAGAGGTGATACAGTAAGAATAATCTATATAAACATGTTAGTCAGAACTGCTTGAGGAGATGAAGGAGTTACCCTGCGAACAGGATGGGGTGAGTGCAGGTAAAAGAAGGTAAGCTGTTTTTGTTAGAAGCTGTGTAATACAACTTGAATTTCTAATCCACTCTCATGTCTAACTTAAAAAAAATAATAATTAAAAGAACAATCGGGTTTCCCTGCTGGCACAGTGGTTAAGAATCCGCCTGCCAATGCAGGGGACATGGGTTCGAGCCCTGGTCCGGGAAGATCCCACATGCTGTGGAGCAACTAAGCCTGTGTGCCACAACTACTGAGCCTGAGCTCTAGAGCCCGTGAGCCACAACTAACGAAGCCCATGCGCCTAGAGCCCGTGCTCTGCAACAAGAGAAGCCACCATGGTGAGAAGCCTGCGCACCGCAACGAAGAGTAGCCCCCGCTTGCTGCAACTAGAGAAAGCCAGTACACAGCAATGAAGACCCAATGCAGCCAAAAATAAATAAATAAAATTTAAAAAAAAAGAACAGTCTTTAGGCCATGTTATCTGGCCATAGTGTAATAAAATCAGAAACTGACTAACAAAAGATAACCTATAAAACCTTAAGCATTTGACACTCTTCTCTAAACAGCACTTGGGACAAAGAGGCATCAGCATCTGAAGGTTATAAAACTACACTGTCTGCCACTGTCGGGGACACTGGGGTCAGCTGCCAGGGTGGCCAGGGACACATTCAGAGGGGAGTGATCACCCCTCTCCATATTTTCATTTGCAGGTAAGAAGAATGGACAATTAATGAGTTAATCAACTCAAGATCTTAGAAAATATTAAACCCCTTCCTCCCAGAAGGAGGAAGCAACCTGTAAAAAGTAAAATTTAATGAGCCAGAACACATTTTTAAAAAATCTGATAAATAAAGCCAGTTCTTTGAAAGGACCCATATGGCTACTGTGATGTGGGGGGAGGGAGGAGCCAAACACGCACTTGGCATCACAGGAGAGTCGAGGCAGCACCACGGGTGGGGGAGTGGTGAGGCCAGGGCATGAACAGGAGGGCGGATGGCCAGCAGGCAGACCCTGGGCTGCAGGACTAACAGCAAGTCTCTGGAAAATGGGTGGTGATGAACCTGCCTTCAATGGCCAGGGTGCCAGCACCCAGGAGCCTCCACAGTCAACTGCAATGCTGTCATTATTAATTATACTGTGAACTGAACAGGCAATATGAGTCCAACATCTACACAATTTAATAAAAATAAAAGGCTATTTAGAATATTCCAGACAAAACACCCCCAAAAGGATTCAGGACTGGAAATATGAATCACAGCCACAAAATGCTTCTTTGGTATTCTAGAATTCTGCACATTCTGTTTTAGAAGCAGAAACGGGTACTAGATGGGAAAAATTTAGAACAAGCAAAGTGTTAATAATCATGTGAACAAGAAAAAAGTCTTTAAAATATATTTTCTTTTAGGTTCCACTAAGTAATTTTCACTGGATATTACCAAGTGAAAAAAAGAGAAGGGCAGAAATGCATATACCATGGCCCGCCTGGTCTGTGCTTATGTGCAGATCCAATCAGGCTCCAGGGTAAGGAAGGCATGACCAGGTAGGTGGTTACCGTGGGGATGGCACCTTCAGTCTACCCCAGCTCCAGCCCCTCACCTGCTGCTCCTTCCCCTCCAGCAATGGACAGTGACCTCTGGGCAGCACGTCTCCTGCACTGCATTCCCCATGACCGGGAGGGGGATGGAGAGGAAAGAGCAAGGCCACACTGGCCCACACTAAGGAGGAGACTCAGACCAGAGGGGGCAGGCGGGTGCCGGGAGCCCCCAGCAGGGAGTGTCACCACTCACAGTGAGAATACTAATGGTGCCTGTTTCCCTCACTTTGGAAATGACCACCTTTGCTGGGTCACATGGCGGCCCTGAGAGTCACCTGATCCAGGCTCTCTGTCCTTTCTAAGAAGGACACGACAAGACATGAGATCAAGACCGACACTGCCTAGCAGAGCTCACATTCCAGGGGGTAGGTTGGAGGGCCAGGAAGGGGTCAGCAGGGACAGGCTCCCCGGAAGGGTCTGCAGCCTGGTGAGCTCACAGGACAGGGCGGCCACGGCTGCCTCTGATTACGGGAATAATTTAATCACAAGAAACTGCTTCATTGGACATGGGGCTGGAGGGAGAACTAGACGAACCATGAATTAAAGTGGAGGATATGAGAACCAGGCGAATCTTGGAGCCGGGGCCGGTGAGGGTCTGGAAACGGTTTGGTGGCCCTGCTGTGGCCAAGGCAGCTCTGAGCTACGAGGCTGGCTAATCGCTTCCTGCAGGCAGGCTCCACTCCAGCACCAATGGGTTTTAATAAAAACTTCCAATTGGGCCAGTAAACCCCTCATTAAGCTGTTTTCAAAGCATGAATTTAAGAGAGGTAAAGGTCACAGGGAGCATTTAATTTGCAACGGCTGCCGGGAGGTGCTGCTGTGACAGGGGACGTGGGGTCTGGGGGTGCAGGCCGCGTAAACATCTGACCTGCCCTCGGCCTGCCTGGAAACAGACTCAACACACAGGAGTGAGGGTGGCCCACTCGGCAAGAGCACAGCAGAGCAAGGCACCAAAGGTATGGCGGCAGGTGACAGACCTAAACACGGCCTGTCTGCTCGCGTCCTGCCCGCAGCCCAGGCTCTCCACGCCCCGCACAGGAGGCACGGCCCCACTACACAGCAGCTCCGCTGCCAGACACCTACCTGCCTAGGATGCTGCTCGCCTGCCCCGCCTCCCCGGCCTCACCCGCATGGGCCTCCGCAGCCTGGGCGTGTTTATTTTAAACGCTGCGATCCACTCCGTGCACCTGCCGAGAGGACCTGGTGTGCTCCCGGCTCACATGGCACACACAATTCGAGTGGTCAGCCCTCACCGTCTCTGTTGTGGTCCTGTTCCCTGACCCTGCAGTTCGAGGCGGGACCCCAACACTTGCCCAGTTCCAAGGAAGACTGTGCACTAGCTGACACAGTTTTCACGTTAGGCTAAATCAAAAATTCGTCCACTGAGCTTCTCAATAAAACCAAGGATCCCTAAATGTCCAATTCTTAGCCTGATGAGCCTACAGTAAAACAGTGAACACTTATCCTCAAAAGGAACATCCTGGGCATGGAGCCTTTCGGAATCCTTCCTTAAAATTCCCTCTTCCCCCTCCCTCCCCACCAGAGTTGAGAAATAGGGAAATATGTCCCTTAAGAGAAAACTCCTAAGGAGTGAATCAAACGCACTTATGTTGTGCCTGTCAGGACAGCAAGGCTCCTGACAGATGAATCTCAGTGCTGAAAAGTGGAGACAGGGATGAAGGTGCCTGGAGGTCACTTGCCTGGAGGTCACCTGCTGGGAGGTCATCCCTGAAGGTCACCTGCCAGGAGGTCACCTGGAGGCACCATCTGCACACACTGAGGTCCCTCAAGATAAAATCAAATCAAAGAAGTTACAAAACATTCACTCCCAAGGCCTCAGGAGCCATGAAAGAAGGAGTGAGGCCTCAGGAAAGCACCAGCATCCCCATGTCTGTCTGTCTGTCTGTCTGTCTGTCTGCCTGCCTGGGCGTGAGGACCCTGGTAGATGGCCAAGAGCCGGAGCCGAGGAGATCCCGACCTGGGCTTGGCCAGCGTGCATCACCCATCCTCCAGTGGGTTGGCCTGTCCCTCTGGCGCTCTCGCCTGCCCAGGCCTGGGAGGGGCCTGCCTCTGAGCGTGGGCTCTGCAGAAGCACTTGGAGGGAATCACAGTTCAGCCCGGAGAAAACGACTGAGGTGACCCTTCACTCACCCTGACCTGAGCACATGCGGGCAGAGGGGAGTCCCTTCCTGGAGCCCCCCTCCCTATGGCCCCGCCTGGAGCCCCACAGGACTCAGCCTTGGGCCAAGAGCAGCCTCATCCTGGGGGAAAAGACCAGAAAGCCCTTCCTGGAAGCCTCAGCTAAGCCAGGACTGCCAGATTCCTGCATAGTTTTCAAATGCACAGGGACCAGCATGAAGTTCGAAAAAGGCTCCCAGCCCCAAGCTCGCAAATATCAAAAAAGCACACTTCCTGCAGGGGAGCAGGAAGCAGGCCGCACTTACAGGGCACAGAATTTTAGACCTATTTTTTGAAGTAAAAGTTGCAACACTAGTGGCCTCCAAAGTGCACAGCAGAGAGTGCATGGTGGTGGGCACCACGGTCTCCTGTGTTCACACGGCCTCTCCTCACCCAGAGTCCCCTCGAACAGAACTGAAAACAAATGCTATGCGCTGCTTTGCCTCTTGTTGATGTAATAACTGTGAGACAGTCAAGGAATCCCATCTCCAGCTCCTGGTCTAGGCCACAAGCTCCAAGTCACCCGTCATACTTGTCACAGGAGGCCCTGTACGGCTGGTAAGGGAATGACCTTTAAGGAATGAAGCGCAAAGACAGTGACCTCTGATGCAGGGGGCATGCGCCTCAGAGGCCAGGCGGAGACGGTGAGGGGGGCAGCCCTGGACCCCGACTGCCTACCGTGCATGGAGGGAGAGGTCAGCATGGGAGCAGGAGGGGCGGGAGGGCACTGGGCTCCCATCCCACCCGACATGGATCTTGGTGCCCCGGGGAACCCCTGCTTCTGCTTCCTGAGCCTGGGAGGACCCTTGAGACGCGTCAACTGCTGAACCCGCTATGTCCCCAGGGCTGCCCAGAGGCCTCGGGGTCGAGACCAGCTGCGCGCTCAGCCTGCCTGATCACTCCCGGCCACGTGCCCAGAGCCCTGCGCCTCTACTGGCTCGGGAGCCTCTGGGGCTGCGCTGCTCACAGAGCACGGGTGGGACCTGAAGTCTCCCCACAGAGAACCAAGCAAAACCTGAGCCTGTGGGGCACCCAGGAAACTTGTGCTGCATGGGGTGTCCCCGGGGACGCCTGGGAGTGGAGAGCAGGCCTGCAGGACACTGCAGTCCTCATGCCACAAGTCCCTCCACCACCAGAAGGGTACAACCAATGACAATGTCCTGGGACACCCCGCTGGGTGCCCATCACCAGTATGAAAACAGATGTCAGCATATGAGGGCATGACAGATGGAGGCATGACAGTAGCATTAGTCCCCCATCTGGTGGAAGGCCGTGGATGAGGATGCAGGTCAAGGGCAAACGGGTTATCAGAGAGAGACGGTGCAACCACAGAGAACGAGAGACGCCAGCACGAGAAGCCAGGACACGTGCAAAGATACATACCCCAGATTACCTCTAACATGGTAGGCTATCCTAAGTGTCTGCCACTTACCAAATGAATACCTGAAAGACAGAAGGGGAAGAATGCATTAATTTAGGACGGCTTTACCAAAAACTTCTAATTTAAGCATCATTTCACCCCACTAAAGAAAGATTAACACAGTGTCTCCAAATAGAACGGGGACAAGTTACGGAGGTCACCACATTACTGAGGTACAAGGAAAAAGTGAGGGGAGACATGCACTCAGGTGACAGAGTAGAGCGGCAGCTGAGGGGATACCTGCCCTCAGGTGACTGAGTGGAGGAGACCTGTATTTGGGTGTCTGAGTGGAGGTGAAGGTTAGGGGAAAAGTCACCTCAGGTGTAAGAGTAGAGGTGAAGCTAAGGGGTGACCTATCCTGAGGAGTCTGAGTGGAGATGAAGCTGAGGGGAGACCTGGTCTCAGATGTTTGAGTAACATGAAGGTGCAGGGAGACCTGCCCTCAGGTGTCTGAGTGAAGGTGAAGGTGAGGGGAGACCTGACCTGAGGCTTCTGAGTGGAGATGAGGGTGAGAAGAGACCTGTCCTGAGGTATCTGAGTGGATATGAAGGTGAGCGGAGACCTGCCATCAGGTGACACAGTGGAGAGAAAGCTAAGGGGAGATACACCCTCAAGTTTCCAGGTGGAGGTGAAGGTGACGGAGACCTTCCCTCTAAGGTCTAAGTGGAGGTAAAGGTGAGCAGAGAACCTCCTACAGGTGTCTGAGTGGATGTGAAAATGAGGGTAGACCTGTGCAGAGGTGTGCAAGTGGAGGTGAAGCTGAGGGAAGACCTGTCCTCAGGTCCCTGAGAGGAGGTAAAGCTGAGGGGTGACCTGCATTCAGGTGTCTCAGTGAAGATAAATGTCAAGGGAGACCTGTCCTAGGTCTCTTAGTAAAGATGAGGTGAAGGAAGACCTGCACTCAGGTGTCTGAGTGGAGGTGAAGCTAAAGTGGAGACCTGTCCTGAGGTGTCTGTGTAGAGGTGAAGAAGAGGGGAGAGATGCACTGAGGTTTCTGAGTGGAGGTGAAACTGAAGGGGCACCTGCTCTCAGGCATCTGAGTGGAGATAAAAATGAGGGGAGACCAGCCATCAGCTCTCTGAGTGGAGGTGAAGCTGAAGGGAGTCCTGCCCTGAAGTGTCTGAGCAAAGATGAAGTTGAGGGGAGACATGCTCTGAGGTGTGAGTGGAGGTGAAGCTGAGGGGAGACCTGTCCTAGTTTACTGAACTTGGGGTGCACACCTTAGGTACCCAGGTAACTGTCATTGACAGTAGTGTTTCCTATTTGCCCCAATGTACAATCACACTACAGGGCCACGCCCACAACAGGGTATCAATAAACATGTTTGGAAAAGTAAATGTAATACTGTTCACCCTTGAACAATTTGGCATTTAGGCAGGCTATTCTGCAGTGGAGGTTTTTTTTAGATCGGCCCTCTCACTGCAGGTTGAGTGGTTTCCTCATAGGTTTTAGTGAGAAACCTGTGTAGAAGTGAACTCAACGCAATTCTGACCCATGTATTCAGAGGTCAACTGTACTTGGTTTTACTGCAGTTAATAATTTCCTTCAAACACCATGAAAATGTCCTACCCTAGAATCTTTAATTTCAAAGGACACCCCATTACCACGAGCACAGGTTATTAGAAAAGCAACCCTAAATGGAGGATGTGTCAGACATGCCTTCCCTGTGGAATCTGAGGGAGTTGGGGGTCTTCGCCCACAAGGGCTTCCAGGATGCACCCCTGGGGAGCACAAACGTGTATGGACCCCAGGTCATGGAAAGGAACCCCACAATGTAACACAAGTGGCCCTGGCTGGGATCGCAGTGGCTCCAGAACACATTCCTCACACCTGTGAATCCTCTGCCCGTCACTCTGCCCAAGTTAACACAACACCCAGCAGGAGGACCCGAGAATACAAAGGGACACAACTGTCTCTAACTGACTCTGCAAGTGATCATGAGTGAAAGGAGCAAGGCAGCGGTCCCAGCTACACTGTGGATGAGCCATGCAGCGCCTCCTCAGTGACGGCAGCTGCACAGGGAGGCCGCATAGGGTGACTCCATCTGTGTGAAGCAGCCAGAGCAGGCATGTCCGCACAGACAGGAAGCAAGAGCGGGTGCCAGGGGGTGAGGACGCAGGCCCAGGCTGATGAAATGTTTTAGAGGCAGATGGTGATTGTTCTTACACGTGTTAAATGGTTACATTTTATGGTTCGTAAATAAAGATGTTAAAAAAAAAAGTTGTCTGATGAAGGAGGTGTGAATGAAACAATACGAAGTCTGAGATTTGCTAGAAGCTCCCAAAGGGGAGGAAAGGGCAGGGTGCGGGGTCGCGAGGAGGGCGCCCTGACTGCCTGTTTCCCACACGAAGCAATTTCCCACCTGAGAAGGCAGGACACAGACCCTGCAGGCCAGGCAATAAAGAACATGGTGAGGCCAGGGCCCTTCCTCAGAGTAGGGGCGTTTTAACAATCCGACCCAGAGAGATGCTGGCTTCCTACAGGGAAAGCTGCACGGAGGAGCGAGGACAGAACGAGCATAGAACATGGGCCTGAGCGCTCTGCGTTACTCCTTCTGCTTCTGAGCAGGATTCTGAGTTTCCATAATAAAAACCTATAAACAGCCAGTGCACACACTGGCTAATGCGACAAATAAGTTTACCCAGTAAATTCTCCCAATAAACAACCTTGGTGAGCAGAGAAAAGGGAAGGGGCTGACTTTTTTTTTTTTTTTGTGGTACACGGGCCTCTCACTGTTGTTGCCTCTCCCGTTGCGGAGCACAGGCTCCGGACGCGCAGGCTCAGTGGCCATGGCTCACGGGCCTAGCCGCTCCGGGGCATGTGGGATCTTCCCGCACCGGGGCACGAACCCGAGTCCCCTGCATCAGCAGGCGGACTCTCAACCACTGTGCCACCAGGGAAGCCCGGGGCTGACTTTTAAAACCTCACAAACAATGGACATTTTACATTTTCAACAGAACCAACTGGAAGAGACTGAAAGCTAACAGGACAGAGGAGGCCTGGCCTAGCTCCCACCCACAGCCTGGCCACCAGAACAGTGTCCCCGTGGACACCGGCGACGGGCTTGTGGCATCACTGTTGTCAAATTTGCTGAGGGCATTTGGAAATGCGTTCTCTCCTAACTTCACCTGTTTTGAATTTTAAATTTCAAGGCTGCTTGATATAAGATTTTTAAATATAGGCAGTTATATCTAATTACATGAAAAGTTAAAAAGTATTCATTAGACTTTTACAGCTTTTATTATATTTTTAACAGCTGGAACTTGTTTTAGAAGAGATGGCTGTCCACGGAACTACTTTGGGGGATGGTCTGTTGTTTTGTTCTTTAAAGAAACTCAAGTCCTCCCTGGTCTAAGAGTTCCAGATTTTGCTCCCAAATGGTCTGTATTAACGCCTTACCTCCAACTGTCTGTTAGTGACAGGCCTTCCCCCGTCAGAGGTGGCCCACAGCCCACCGACCACTCATCTCCACGGCAAGGAAGCAGAGAACCAAGAAGGGAGGGGTGTGTGTGCCAGGCCTCCTCGCGCCCATGTCTGCAGCCCTCGGCCTTGAGCTACCCCAGCGACCTCTATGCAAGGCTCCTGTTTTACAGAAAGCCTCTGATTAGAAAACTAAAGCAGTTCCCAGCGATTTTTCACTTTGTAAGAAGGCATCATGGATAAATATTTTATTTTTATTTTATAAATTTTTAAAAAAGATTTATTTATTTATTTTTGGCTGTGTTGGGTCTTTGTTGCTGTGCACGGGCTTTCTCTAGTTGCGGTGAGCAGGGGCTACTCTTCGTTGTGGTGCACGGGCTTCTCACTGCGGTGGCTTCTCTTGTTGCAGAGCACAGGCTCTAGGTGCCTGGGCTTCAGGAGTTGTGGCTCGCGGGCTCTGGAGTGCAGGCTCAGTAGTTGTGGCGCACGGGCTTAGTTGTTCCGCAGCATGTGTGATCTTCCCGGACCAGGGCACGAACCCGTGTCCCCTGCAGTGGCAGGCGGATTCTTAACCACTGCGCCACCAGGGAAGCCCTGGATAAATATTTTAGATTGCTCTCCCCTGGCTGTGGAGGGGCAGCTGTGAATTTGTAGAATTCTCCCACTTTCTTGCCTGGCACAGAGTGCTTCTCGAAGGCCCACTCGGGAAGCAGGTGGATGGGAATTCATGATAAAGCATGTTCTTCCAAGCCGTGTCCGTGAGTGCTGCGTGGAGACGGCTGAACAGAAGCAGGGCAGGACAGAAAGGCCAGAGGGGGTGAAGCAGTGGCCCGACCGATGCAGCCAATGGGTGACTGCCCCCACCCCGCCCCCAGTCCAGGAACATGGTCTGTCTTGGGACCCGCCACATCTTGGCACCGTCTGAGAGAGCAGAGAAGGCCTGTGTCAGTGTCCGATGCCCGTGGGCAGCGGTGAGCCACTCCTTCGACAAGGACATGGGGCTTCCCCAGGGAACAGGGCCCTGCTGCATGGCCACACGGCAGAAATGGCACCATGCTGCTGCCCGGACCTTGCAAAACCGTAGCAGGAATTCATTTCTACACATCAAATCTATCTACACCCGTAAAAGCACCTGGGGCTACGGGGCAGGGGCAGCCGTGGACATCAACTGCGTTTAAGGCCAAAATAAAGTTTTCATCCTCAACAGTCTGAAGGCGGCCGCTATGCAGGGGTCCCCTCTGCACCTCTGCAGCCCTCGGGCATCTGCTGCCGGCACTCTTTGAAGTTGATACTCTGTCCCTTCTGCCAGAGGAAAGTGCCAAGGCGGCTTCCTCTGCAGGAAGGGACCTCCGGAGCCCCTGACCTCGCTCCAAGTTTCTAGAGATAATCCTTTCTTCTTTGTGGGGGCCGGGAAGGTGGGAAGAGGAAAGGACGGCCACACGGCCATCCTTAAGAGCAACAAAGAAGCCCTTTAGGATTCCTGTCAAAGCAAAGCACAGATAACAGAACCAGAAATCCAACTTTTTGGGAAAGTTGATACTAACTGAAGAAACTGGAGAAGAAGGGACAACTCGGGCTTCCGATGCCATTTGAGCAGGACAGCACTGGGCTGGTCCGTCTTCCGTGAGGTCACTCGCATTTCACGCAACAACAGTCACTGAGCTCTGGCTCTGTCTCTCTTCAGTGTCACTGACCCCAAGATGTTTCAATGCCTAGAGCAAGAGGACGGGCACCCAGGGCACCAATAAACATGCTCCAGTCCACGGCGACTTGGCCAATGACTGAGTAAACACGGGGATGCCAGAGAGACCTGTGGGGAAGAGCCCACGTCACTGTGTGTGCCCCCCTCGAGGAGAGGCTGACACCACCACCCCCTCCATGTGTGGGCTGTGCTGTGATGACCTCCAATGAGGACACAGTGGAGACTTAGGACAGTGGAGACGCCTGATAGGCATGACCTCGGCCAGAGGTCAGGGCAACGTCCGCAGACAGGTCATGCTGAGGGCAGGGACTCCTGATCCGACGTGTCGACAACAGCACTTTACCTCTGGTCTTCCTCTCAAACCCATCACCACGACAACAATGAGAAAAACATCAGACAAATCCCGCCGGAGGGACATTCTACAAAACCCCTGATCGGTCCTCCTCAACACCGTCTAGGCGTCCAGAACAGGGGTGTCTGAGCCACAGTCCCAGCCCAAGGGGGCCCAAGGAGATGTGGCAAACAAGATTTCTGTGGGACCTGGATGGGGTCCCGGGATGGGAAGGACTGAGAAGAGGTGAATGAACAATAGTGTCAACACTGGCTTGTTAAGTGTGACAAATGCACCGTCTAATGTAGAGGATAATAACGGGAAACTGGGAGTGGGACACACAGGAACTCCGCACTGCTTCTGCAGTAATTCAGTAGGTCTCAAACTCTTCTAAAAATGAAGTCTGTGAAATTAAGAAAAGTCGAGGTAGCTGGGCAGCAACAACATCTGCACCTGTCAGGAGAGCTGCCTCCAACCCCGCAAACAGAACGCACAGAACGGCCGTCACCTCAAGGCCAGCCCAGCTCCCCTCCTGTGAGTGCAACACCCGGGGGCTCTGGCAACGGCCAAGGGAGGTGAACTCAAGTTCTGGCCAGAACAGGACAGACTCGCCCTGCATCTGATGTGCCTGGCCCAAAGCTCCTTGCTGCAGACCCAGCGCCTGGCCACCCCCCACCCCGTCCCGCCTGCCAGAGCTGCGCCCTCTGCCAGCAAGGCCTCCTCTATGAAACCCAGACATGGAACCAAGAGTGTCACGGAGCTGGCCCTGGCTGTCTGCCCTTCGGGGACGACTATGACTCCTGCTGTCACCCAGTCCCTGGGCACCATTAAATCAGAACCTACTCCTGCCCACGCTTGATTGAGACTCTGGGGGGCGGTGTGTGATCCCAAAGCCATGCGGCGCGGCCACACCTGTGTCCTTGGAAACTCTGGGCCCCCCGGGCCGGCCTTGCACCTCTCCTGAGGGACCTGCTGGCCTGGTGGGCTTCTTACTGCCCGCTCTCGGTGGCAGCACTGTCCTCAGGGAGGCCCCCAAATGTCCAGCCCCTGGGCGCCAAGCCTCTGCCTCACTTCCTGTCTTGAAGAACCGTCTGGCGTCGTCTCCTTCCCATGTCCAGAAGACACGACAGGTGTCAGGAAGGTGCACCCCTGCTGCCTGCTGCACCCTCTCTCAGAGTTTCTCAACCAACCCAGACAGAACAGAACCACAGCCTAAGGAAACACCACGACGGCAGTGCATCTGCTCCTCCTTCTCCTCCCTCTGGCCAGCAAAGTCCAAGGACTCCCTCACCCACCCCGTAGCTCCGACCCACCTGGCCCGCTTTGTGAGTCTGTGGCACCTTGACCCTATGGGGCCCCCTCCTACGGGCCGTGGGAGTCGTTCCCTTCGGGCCCTGGGAGTCGTTCCCATTCCCTGAAAGAAGCCTGACAGTAGCCCTGGTCTAGAGGCAACAGGGCCCAGCTTCCAAGGCCTGAAAACCCAAAACCATGCCTGCCCTGCTCTTCAAGACGAGGTGGGGCAGGTGGGGAGGGCGGTTGTGGTCCTCGCCTTAGATCTGCCCACATGTGAAAGTATCGCCTTCTAACTGCCGGGCCTGGAACAGCAGAAACCCAGAGGAAGCTGGCACGTGTCCCTGACAAACCACAGGGCGTGTGAGGAGCAGAGCTGACAGCCACTATGGACTCAGGGCCACACTGGTGCTGGCAGCAGAGGAAGGTTTCGGAGATACCCTGCAGGTGAAATCAGGAGGATGTGGAGGTTGGTGAAACATGGGGGAAGCAGGAAGACTCACAAACAAGTCCCAGATCTCCCCAGGATCCCACCTGGGGGACAGGCTGAGTGTGGACATGCTGATTTGTGGAGCTAGGGACACAGCTAAGCCAACAACACAGCCCAGGTGTCTATGGGGCCAGGGCTGGGTCTCAGCATGGCCATGGCTGGCCCCAAGCCTACCCATGCACTGCGCTGCCTCCAGGGTGCAGCTCCAGGAGAGGACCCCAGAGAGCTGGACCCTCACCCAGGGGCAGACCACCCCAGCTGGCCCTGTCTTGGTTCCCTTGTTTCTGCTGCAAGGTGGGAACACTGTGATCCTGCTCTCCCTCCTGCCACCACTAGACAAGCAGTTGATAACACCAGTCTTTTCTGGCTCCTCTGAAAGTATTGCTTCCCGAGTCTGAGGACCTGGGTCATCACCCTACAAAGCACTAACTGCATGACTAAAGCCACTCTCCCCAAAATGAAGATCTCTGACCATTGCCGCCATGAATTGGATTCATCAGGTTCCTGCTAGCCTCACCACGCATGTACTAGGACCATGTCAGGAGGGCGGGAGAAGGGCGGGCACGATCCCAGGATCCCAGAACGAGCAGGCTGTCTGGAAGGCTGCCTGACTCCGCCCAAGATATCGACATGGGACCCCACCAGCCTCACTTGGCAGCAACGCTGCATCCCATGTCTGCTGAGGACGTTCATTTCCAACGCTGGGACTTCATCACAGATGCCAGTTGGGGTCAGCAGGAGCAGAGGGGACACCCACTTAAGAGAAGGAAGTGAGCAAGGCTTCAAGTGAAGCAGTGGCCATAGTGCACACAAGCCAGACTGGGCAGGCGCCGAGCCACCACCATGGGACCCCAGGGCAGGGGCCTCGGTGCCGGCCAAGATGTGCCCCGTGCACCTGCCTGGTGTCTCCTTGCCCCATGTGGGCTTCCTGTCCCCACTGCAGGCCACCAGCTGGATGACACTTGAAAGACATCCAATCAACAGTGTCCATTATCTGAGGATCTCACCCCAAACAGATATCCTTCTCCCTCAACTTAGAATAAATGGGACGTGAAAGAACAGAGTGTGTCTAACTCTCATGCTGGGGCATCAAGAAAAGGAAAGCCCAATTTCCATTTAAGGGGTCCTCACTCTCCCAGTAAGTTTCCAGCATCACTCTGACAACCTGGAAACTATCATCCATTAAGGAGCCCCGAGTCAAGGTGACCTGAGACACCTTCCAGAAAGAGTGGCCTGCCCAGCCTCACCTGGGGCCCCACACGTGGGCCACAGCAAGCAGCCTGCAGTTCCGCTGGGAACACAGATGTTCGGCATCAAGAATGTGGTAAATAATCCACTGGTCTCCACTGACAGGTTTTTGTTTTGTTTTGTTTTGTTTTACATTTTTCACCTAAAACATCTCGTGTCATTTTTTATTAAAATAAATTTATTTTATCTTTGGCTGTGTTGGGTCTTTGTTGCTGCATGCGGGCTTTCTCTAGTTGCAGGGAGTTGGGGTTACTCTTCATTGCAGTGCGCGGGCTTCTCATTGCAGTGGCTTCTCTTGTTGTGGAGCAGAGGCTCTAGCTGCGTGTGCTTCAGTAGTTGTGGCTCGTGGGCTCTAGAGTGCAGACTCAGTAGTTGTGGCGCGTGGGCTTAACTGCTCCGCGGCATGTGGGATCTTCCTAGACCAGGGCTCGAACCCATGTCCTCTGAATTGGCAGGTGGATTCTTAACCACTGCGCCATGAGGGAAGCCCTCATGTGTCATTTCTGGGAAAACAGTTTTATTTTATTTTCCTTGAGTGAGCTTAAATTAATTCAAATCACATTTTTAAACACATCCAAGTGGAAGGGAGCAGAACATCTTTTTCACTGAAAAAATACAAGACTCTATTTTTGGCCATGTGTACTCAGACCAGTTTTCAAAAATCTTCCTGACCAACACATTCTAGATGTGACTAGAAATTACTGTTTAAAATTGACAGTGGAGGGGCTTCCCTGGTGGCATGGTGGTTAAGAATCTGCATGCCAATGCAGGGGACACAGGTTCGAGCCCTGGTCTGGGAAGATCCCACATGCTGCCGAGCAAGTAAGCCCGTGTACCACAACTAATGAGCCTGCGCTCTAGAGCACACGAGCACAACTACTGAAGCTCGCACGCCTAGAGCTCGTGCTCCACAACAAGAGAAGCCACTGCAGTGAGAAGCCCATGCACCACAACAAAGAGTAGCCCACACTTGCCGCAACTAAAGAAAACCCACGCACAGCAAGAAAGACCCAACACAGCCAAAAATAAAATAAACAAATTTATTAAAAAACAAAACAAAACAAAACTGACAGTGGAGAGACTTCCCTGGTGGCACGGTGGTTAAGAATCTGCCTGCCGACGCATGGTACACAGGTTCAATCCCTGGTCTGGGAGGACTCCACATGCCGCAGAGCAACTAAGCCCATGCGCCGTAACTACTGAGCCTGCGCTCTAGAGCCCGTGAGCCACAACTACAGAGCCCGCGTGCCACAACCACTGAAGCCCATGCACCCTAGAGCCCACGTGCCGCAACTGCTGAAGCCCGCATGCCTAAAGCCACTGCAATGAGAAGCCCGTGCACTGCAACAAAGAGTAGCCCCTGCTCGCCACCACTAGAGAAAGCCCATAAGCAGCAACGAAGACCCAATGCAGCCAAAAATAAATTAAAAGAGAAAAGAGGGCTTCCCTGGTGGCGCAGTGGTTGAGAGTCCGCCTGCGATGCAGGGGACACGGGTTCGTGCCCCGGTCCGGGAAGATCCCACATGCCGCGGAGCGGCTGGGCCCGTGAGCCATGGCCACTGAGCCTGCATGTCCGGAGCCTGTGCTCCGCAACGGGAGAGGCCACAACAGTGACAGGCCTGCGTACCGCAAAGAAAAAAAAAAAAGAAAAAAACCCCAAACTGACAGTGGATACAATTTTCCCGGTTGCTGGGTGAGGTACAGGATGGCCCGAGCCCCGTGTTACAGACAGGTGCATCCTCTGAGCAGGACACTGGAGCCAGGCATTGCGCTCCCCCTCTCTGTAACTCCAGCTGTTAAAACGGGGCAAACGTACCCAGAATTCTCCCTCCTCTGACATGCGCTAAATCACACGTGCCAAGAAACAGCAGCCTTTTAGACATCACAGACAACCCCAGCCAGAGTCCTCTTGTGCTGTAAACATCCACTGACCAGAGAGACTAGAGGCGGGCAGTGAATGCCTGTGGCCGCCGAGGAGGTCAGACAGCCCGAGGTGGCAGCACCCGTGAATCCCAGGTGGGGAGAAGCAGACAGGAATGAAGGACGCTTCCCTCGCCTCACAGCTGCCTGACGGGCACGAGGCACATTCCACCTACCGGGAGCCAGCCCCTATTTCTACCCTCACTGCTTGGGCCTTCAGAAAAGAAAATGCCATAAATCAGATGTAAATATCACTTGTCTAGGAACCCACACAGTTTCTGTATGGAACTGGACACAGGATGCACCACCACAGTACGATGTTGCCACCCACTTGGTGACCCCTGCAAAACCTGGTAGCCGACGCCCATCACTGTTTCTTCTGATCCACGCAGCCCACGCCACAACACCAGGGCACTGAAGTTTCCCAAAGTCTCTGAATAAATTCTGGCTCTGACTACGAGGGTGTTAGCTGGTCAATAGTTCAATATCAACATGAAGGCCCCGGGAGCAGGGAGGGGAGCCAGGGTGACTGAGATGTCAGCCTTCTTTTCCGTAGACTGGATGGGGAGAGGTGTCTTCAGCTCACACACTGAGTGTCACTCACACTTGCTCGGGGACCAGGGCCAGACGACAGGAGCTGGGAGGGGACCTCTGATGGCTCACGAGCTGAGTGAGTGACACTGAAGGAGTCCGGCGTCTGGGTTAAAACCCATTCATGTCATGGTCCAGGACCTAGCCAGCCCCTTTGACCTGGGCCAGCAGCCAAGAATGTCAGGCCACCGAATGAACCTTTCCTCCCAGAAAACAAAGGCTCTGGTGGGAACATGGCAGGAGGAGGCCCACAGGTGCTTAACCTCCTGCTCCTCTACACAGACACCACCCCTCCTCCACTTCCTGCTCATCCACGCAGACACCACCCCCTTGTCTACTTCCTCCATGTCTACACAGACACCCACCCCGACCCCAGAGCTTTCTCTCAAGGCTTCACCTTCTCTTACAGAGTCCTCTGTGCTTCCTCTGGTAGGTGATTCTTCCCCAGGGCCGGAGCCCAGAACTTGAAGAAGAGCGGTACCCCCTCCTCCACTGTCAAACATGGCCCAGCACTTCATGGCCCTCAATTTTCCTCCAAGCCTATCCAAGCCACACGCTGCACTGATGCCCCCGTCGTGTTCCCATGTGACTCTCCCTCCATGGAGCCCAACGCTGCCTCTGACCTGTCCGGCACTGGAGCCTATTCCCCCCAGCAGGGCTGGTCTGAACTGTGACCACTGGCACCAGTTCCTCTCAAACAAGGAAGGAGCAGGTGGGAGCAGGAGCAGAGGAGTAAGCCTCCAAATCAAGCCCCACCACCAGAGTGCTCCCAGCAGCCCACCCAGCAGCTTCCACCTCCATCTCATGGCCCCCCAGCACAAGAGGCTGGCAATGCTATCTCAGGTGTGGCCATGACACTCCTAACAGAATCCCAATTACACCCAAATAAGGAAGCTCCTGGATTTTGGTTGAATGCGACCAGCAGGGTCTACCACAGCCTAATTAAAAGGGTGACATTTTCCAAATTAACGTAAGAAGTAAGCTCATTTGCTTGCTCCTGTTACTAGGAGGCCTCATTGGGCTCTGAGGGGTAACACCCCTAGAACCCTGAGTTATCACGTGCCTGCATTATAGGTGCCCCATCCTTCCCTCTTACCAGATCTGCCCCACGTTGACCAGGGACATGTAGAGGACCCAGAGAGCAGCCATGAGAACCATATTGGCACAGCCGGAGACCAGGATGAAAGAGGAGATGCCCAGCCCGAGAAGAGCCAGCGCGTCCAGGTTGAAGTCCATGTGAGACCAGTCCAGCAGCCAGAGGACGGTGGGGGCATAGCTCACGGTCTCCCAGCTGACTTGCCCACGGAAGTGCTGCTGCACACTCCTCAGGTACACTCTGCAGGGCAGCAGTCCCCTGTCTCCAATCAGCTGCTTGTTCTGATGGAAGGCCACCAAGAATGCCACAACTGGAAGGAAAAGAAGACAAAAGGAACATGAACAGGAACACAGCCCTCTGCAGATACTTTTCAGACGTGCAGGGCCTCGGCTAGGCAAGAAGATGAGGCAGAGTCTGACCAGTGGTTTGGAATCAAAGCGTGGACTCAAGGGTATTTCACAAAATCTTGGGGGAGATATTAGAAGATCCAACCTGGAGAAGTCATAATGTATGTGTATATGTATACATAGCTATGTGTGTTGTATCTACTTATACACAACGTATACGTGTATATAAAATAGACACACATTTATATAAAATATGTGCCTGATTACATAAAATGGTTAGTTAACTATCCCAGAATGAACTTTGCTTAAAGAAAATTTACAGTAAAACACTCATGTTAGAAAATAGAAAGGCCTCAAATCTAAACTTCTACTTTAAGAAATCAGAAAAAAGAGTAAATTATATATAAAACAAGCATCACAAAAGACATTTTTAAAAAGAGGTGAAATCAATGAAATTGAGAACAGGGAAAAACACAGAGAAAATCAATAAAACCAAAAGTTGGTTCTTCGATAAAATCAATGTAACTGTTAGAACTCTAGTCAGATTAACCAAGGAAAGAAGACACCAATATCAGGGATCAAAACAGAACACTGCTACAGATCCCACAGGTGTAAAAAGATAATACAGGAATACTACACATCTCTCTAAGATCTTGAGTTTGACAACTTAGATGAAATAGGAGAATTAGTTGAAGGACGCAAACTACCAAAACTCACAAAAGAAGAAATAAAGATAATACATCACAACCAGCCAACTTCATCTCAGAAATGCAAGGCTGGTTCAACCCTCAAAAAACTATCCATGGGCGGAGATCACCTTCCTCCCCACAGATACATCAGAAATACATCTACACGTGGAACAACTCCTACAGAACACCCACTGAACGCTGGCAGAAGACCTCAGACCTCCCAAAAGGCAAGAAACCCCCCAAGTACCTGGGTAGGGCAAAAGAAAAAAGAATAAACAGAAACAAAAGAATAGGGATGGGACCTGCACCAGTGGGAAGGAGGAAAGGTTTCCACACACTAGGAAGCCCCTTTGCGGGCGGAGACTGTGGGTGGCGGAGGGGGGAAGCTTCGGAGCCGCGGAGGAGAGCACAGCAACAGGGGTGCAGAGGGCAAAGCGGAGAGATTCCCGCACAAAGGATCAGTGCCGACTGGCACTCACCAGCCCGAGAGGCTTGTCTGCTCACCCGCCGGGGCGGGCAGGGGCTGGGAGCTGAGGGGATGGCAGGGAGAGGACTGTCGGCGTGAACAGAGCCTGAAGGGGTTAGTGCACCACCGCTAGCCGGGAGGGAGTCCGGGGAAAAGTCTGGACCTGCCGAAGAGGGAAGAGACTTTTTCTTCCCTCTTTGTTTCCTGGCGCGCGAGGAGAGGGGATTAAGAGCGCTGCTTAAAGGAGCTCCAGAGACGGGCGCGAGCCGCGGCTAACAGTGCGGACCCCAGAGACGGTCATGAGACGCTAAGGCTGCTGCTGCCGCCACCAAGAAGCCTGTGTGTGAGCACAGGTCACTATCCACACCTCCCTTCCGGGGAGCCTGTGCAGCCCGCCGCTGCCAGGGTGCCGGGATCCAGGGACAACTTCCCCAGGAGAACATACGGCACGCCTCAGGCTGGTGCAACGTCCTGCTGGCCTATGCCGCCGCAGGCTCGTCCCGCACTCCATGCCCCTCCCTCCCCCGAGCCTGAGTGAGCCAAGGCTCCGGAATCAGCAGCTCCTTTAATCCCGTCCTGTCTGAGCGAAGAACAGACGCCCTCTGGCGACATACACGCAGAGGCGAGGCCAAATCCAAAGCTGAGCCCCAGGAGCCGTGCGAACAAAGAAGAGAAAGGGAAATTTCTCCAGCAGCCTCAGGAGCAGCGGATTAAAGCTCCACAAGCAACTTGATGTACCCTGCATCGGTGGAATACCTAAATAGACAACAAATCATCCAAAATTGAGGAGGTGAACTTTGAGAGCAAGATTTATTATTTTTTCCCTTTTTTCTCTTTTTGTGAGTGTGTACGTGTATGCTTCTGTGTGAGATTTTGTCTGTATAGTTTTCCTTTCACCATTTGTCCTAGGGTTCTGTCCATCCTTTCTTTTTTTTTTTACTTAAAAAAATTTTTTTCGCTTAATAATTATTTTTTATTTTAATAACTTTATTTTATCTTACTTCATTTTATCTTCTTTCCTTTCTTTCTCTCTCTCTCTCTCTCACCCTCCCTCCCTCCCTCTCTCTCTCTCTCTTTCTTTCTACTTTTTCTCCCTTCTATTCTGAGCCGTGTGGATGAAAGGCTCTTGGTGCTGCAGCCAGGAGTCAGTGCTGTGCCTCTGAGGTGGGAGAGCCAACTTCAGGACACTGGTCCACAAGAGACCTCCCAGCAATATCAAATGGCAAAAATCTCCCAGAGATCTCCATCTCAACACCAACGCCCAGCTTCACTCAACGACCAGCAAGCTACAGTGCTGGACACCCTATGACAAACAACTAGCAAGACAGGAACACAACCCCACCCATTAGCAGAGAGGCTGCCTAAAATCATAATAAGTCCACAGACACCCCAAAACACACCACCAGACGTGGACCTGCCCACCAGAAAGACAAGATCCAGCCTCATCCACCAGAACACAGGCACTAGTCCCCTCCACCAGGAAGCCTACACAACCCACTGAACCAACTTTAGTCACTGGGGACAGACACCAAAAACAACGGGAACTACGAACCTGCAGCCTGGAAAAAGGAGACCCCAAACACAGTAAGATAAGCAAAATGAGAAGACAGAAAAACACACAGCAGATGAAGGAGCAAGATAAAAACCCACCAGACCTAACAAATGAAGAGGAAATAGGCAGTCTACCTAAAAAAGAATTCAGAATAATGATAGTAAAGATGATCCAAAATCTTGGAAATAGAATAGAGAAAATGCAAGAAACATTGAACAAGGACCTAGAAGAACTAAAGAGGAAACAAGCAACGATGAACAACACAATAACTGAAATTAGAAATACTCTAGAAGGGATCAATAGCAGAATAACTGAGGCAGAAGAACGGATAAGTGACCTGGAAGATAAAATAGTGGAAATAACTACTGCAGAGCAGAATAAAGAAAAAAGAATGAAAAGAACTGAGGACAGTCCCAGAGACCTCTGGGACAACATTAAACACACCAACATTTGAATTATAGGGGGTCCCAGAAGAAAAAGAGAAAAAGAAAGGGACTGAGAAAATATTTGAAGAGATTATAGTTGAAAACTTCCCTAAATTGGGAAAGGAAATAGTTAATCAAGTCCAGGAAGCACAGAAAGTCCCATACAGGATAAATCCAAGGAGAAACACGCCAAGACACATACTAATCAAACTGTCAAAAATTAAATACAAAGAAAACATATTAAAAGCAGCAAGGGAAAAACAACAAATAACACACAAGGGAATCCCCATAAGGTTAACAGCTGATCTTTCAGCAGAAACTCTGCAACCCAGAAGGGAGTGGGAGGTCATATTTAAAGTGATGAAGGAGAAAAACCTACAACCAAGATTACTCTACCCAGCAAGGATCTCATTCAGATTTGATGGAGAAATTAAAACCTTTACAGACAAGCAAAAGCTGAGAGAGTTCAGCACCACCAAACCAGCTTTACAACAAATGCTAAAGGATCTTCTCTAGGCAAGAAACACAAGAGAAGGAAAAGACCTACAATAACAAACCCAAAACAATTAAGAAAATGGGAATAGGAACATACATATCGATAATTACCTTAAATGTAAATGGATTAAATGCCCCCACCAAAAGACACAGACTGGCTGAATGGATACAAAAACAAGACCCATATATATGCTGTTTACAAGAGTCCCAGTTCAGACCTAGGGACACATACAGACTGAAAGTGAGGGGATGGAAAAAGATATTCCATGCAAATGGAAACCAAAAGAAAGCTGGAGTAGCAATTCTCATATCAGACAAAATAGACTTTAAAATAAAGACTATTAGAAGAGACAAAGAAGGACACTACATAATGATCAAGGGATCGATCCAAGAAGAAGATATAACAATTGTAAATATTTATGCACCCAACATAGGAGCACCTCAATACATAAGGCAAATACTAACAGCCATAAAAGAGGAAATCGACAGTAACACATTCATAGTAGGAGACTTTAACACCTCACTTTCACCAATGGACAGATCATCCAAAATGAAAATAAATAAGGAAACACAAGCTTTAAATGATACATTAAACAAGATGGACTTAATTGATATTTATAGGACATTCCATCCAAAAACAACAGAATACACATTTTTCTCAAGTGCTCATGGAACATTCTCCAGGACAGATCATATCTTGGGTCACAAAACAAGCCTTGGTAAATTTAAGAAAACTGAAATTGTATCAAGTATCTTTTCCGACCACAATGCTATGAGACTAGATATCAATTACAGGAAAAGATCTGTAAAAAATACAAACACATGGAGGCTAAACAATACACTACTTAATAACGAAATGATCACTGAAGAAATCAAAGAGGAAATCAAAAAATACCTAGAAACAAATGACAATGGCGACAGGATGACCCAAAACCTATGGGATGCAGCAAAAGCAGTTCTAAGAGGGAAGTTTATAGCAATACAATCCTACCTTAAGCAACAGGAAACATCTCGAATAAACAACCTAACCTTGCACCTAAAGCAATTAGAGAAAGAACAAAAAACCCGGAAGTTAGGAGAAGGAAAGAAATCATAAAGATCAGATCAGAAATAAATGAAAAAGAAATGAAAGAAATGATAGCAAAGATCAATAAAATTAAAAGCTGGTTCTTTGAGAAGATAAACAAAATTGATAAACCATTAGCCAGACTCATCAAGAAAAAAAGGGAGAAGACTCAAATCAATAGACTTAAAAATGAAAAGGGAGAAGTAACAACTGATAATGCAGAAATACAAAAGATCATGAGAGATTACTACAAGCAACTCTAAGCCAATTAAATGGACAACCTGGAAGAAATGGACAAATTCTTAGAAATGCACAGCCTGCCAAGACTGAATCAGGAAGAAATAGAAAATATGAACAGACCAATCACAAGCACTGAAATTGAAACTGTGATTAAAAATCTTCCAACTAACAAAAGCCCAGGACCAGATGGCTTCACAGGCGAATTCTATCAAACATTTAGAGAAGAGCTAACACCTATCCTTCTCAAACTCTTCCAAAATATAGCAGAGGGAGGAACTCTCCCAAATTCCTTCTACGAGGCCACCATCACCTTGATACCAAAACCAGACAAGGATGTCACAAAGAAAGAAAACTACAGGCCAATATCACAGATGAACACAGATGCAAAAATCCTCAACAAAATACTAGCAAACAGAATCCAACAGCACATTAAAAGGATCATACACCATGATCAAGTGGGGTTTATTCCAGGAATGCAAGGATTCTTCAATATACGCAATCTATCAATGTGATACACCATATTAACAAATTGAAGGAGAAAAACCATATGATCATCTCAATAGATGCAGAGAAAGCTTTTGACAAAATTCAACACCCATTTATGATAAAAACCCTGCAGAAAGTAGGCACAGAGGGAACTTACCCCAACATAACAAAGGCCATATATGACAAGCCCACAGCCAACATCATCCTCAATGGTGAAAAACTGACACCATTTCCACTAAGATCAGGAACAAGACAAGGTTGCCCACTCTCACCACTCTTATTCAACATAGTTTTGGAAGTTTTAGCCACAGCAATCAGAGAAGAAAAGGAAATAAAAGGAATCCAAATCGGAAAAGAAGAAGTAAAGCTGTCACTGTTTGCAGATGACATGATACTATACATAGAGAATCCTAAAGATGATACCAGAAAACTACTAGAGCTAATCAATGAATTTGGTAAAGTAGCAGGATACAAAATTAATGCACAGAAATCTCTGGCATTCCTATATACTAAAGATGAAAAATCTGAAATGGAAATCAAGAAAACACTCCCATTTACCATTGCAACAAAAGAAATAAAATATCTAGGAATAAACTTACCTAAGGAGACAAAAGACCTGTATGCAGAAAATTATAAGACACTGATGAAAGAAATTAAAGATGATACAAATAGATGGAGAGATATACCATGTTCTTGGATTGGAAGAATCAACATTGTGAAAATGACTCTACTACCCAAAGCAATCTATAGATTCAATGCAATCCCTAACAAACTACCACTGGCATTTTTCACAGAACTAGAACAAAAAATTTCGCAATTTGTATGGAAACACAAAAGACCCCGAATAGCCAAAGCAATCTTGAGAACGAAAAAAGGAGCTGGAGGAATCAGGCTCCCTGACTTCAGACTATACTACAAAGCGACAGTAATCAAGACAGTATGGTACTGGCACAAAAACAGAAAGATAGATCAATGGAACAGGATAGAAAGCCCAGAGATAAACCCACGCACATATGGTCACCTTATCTTTGATAAAGGTGGCAGGAATGTACAGTGGAGAAAGGACAGCCTCTTCAATAAGTGGTGCTGGGAAAACTGGACAGATACATGTAAAAGTATGAGATTAGATCACTCCCTAACATCATACACAAAAATAAGCTCAAAATGGATTAAAGACCTAAATGTAAGGCCAGAAACTATCAAACTCTTAGAGGAAAACATAGGCAGAACACTCTATGACATAAATCACAGCAAGATCCTTTCTGACCAACCTCCTAGAGTAATGGAAATAAAAACAAAAATAAACAAATGGGACCTAATGAAACGTCAAAGCTTTTGCACAGCAAAGGAAACCATAAACAAGACCAAAAGACAACCCTCAGAATGGGAGAAAATATTTGCAAATGAAGCAACTGACAAAGGATTAAGCTCCAGAATTTACAAGCAGCTCACGCAGCTCAATAACAAAAAAAAAAACAACCCAATCCAAAAATGGGCAGAAGATCTAAATAGACATTTCTCCAAAGAAGATATACAGACTGCCAACAAACACATGAAAGGATGCTCAACATCATTAATCATTAGAGAAATGCAAATCAGAACTACAATGAGATATCATCTCACACCAGTCAGAATGGCCATCATCAAAAAATCTAGAAACAATAAATGCTGGAGAGGGTGTGGAGAAAAGGGAACACCCTTGCACTGCTGGTGGGACTGTGAATTGGTTCAGCCACTATGGAGAACAGTATGGAGGTCCCTTAAAAAACTACAAATAGAACTACCACATGACCCAGCAATCCCACTACGGGGCATATACCCTGAGAAAACCAAAATCCAAAAAGAGTCATGTACCAAAATGTTCATTGCAGCTCTATTTACAATAGCCCAGAGATGGAAACAACCTAAGTGCCCATCATCGGATGAATGGATAAAGAAGATGTGGCACATATATACAATGGATATTACTCAGCCATAAAAAGAAACGAAATTGAGCTATTTGTAATGAGGTGGATAGACCTAGAGTCTGTCATACAGAGTGAAGTAAGTCAGAAAGAAAAAGACAAATACCGTATGCTAACACATATATATGGAATTTAAGAAGAAAAAAAAATGTCATGAAGAACCCAAGGGTAAGACAGGAATAAAGACACAGACCTACTGGAGAACGGAATGAGGATATGGGGAGGGGGAAGGGTGAGCTGTGACAGGGCGAAAAAGAGTCATGGACATATACACACTAACAAACGTAAGGTAGATAGCTAGTGGGAAGCAGCCGCATGGCACACGGATATCGGCTCGGTGCTTTGTGACCGCCTGGAGGGGTGGGATAGGGAGGGTGGGAGGGAGGGAGACACAAGAGGGCAGAGATATGGGAACATATGTATAACTGATTCACTTTGTTATAAAGCAGAAACTAACACACCATTGTAAAGCAATTATACCCCAATAAAGATGTTAAAAAAAAAAATCTTCCAACAAACAAAAGCCCAGGACCAGATGGCTTCACAGGCGAATTCTATCAAACATTTAGAGAAGAGCTAACACCTATCCTTCTCAAACTCTTTCAAAATATAGCAGAGGGAGGAACTCTCCCAAACTCATTCTACGAGGCCACCATCACCCTGATACCAAAACCAGACAAGGATGTCACAAAGAAAGAAAACTACAGGCCAATATCACTGATGAACATAGATGCAAAAATCCTCAACAAAATACTAGCAAACAGAATCCAACAGCACATTAAAAGGATCCTACACCATGATCAAGTGGGGTTTATTCCAGGAACGCAAGGATTCTTCAGTATACACAAATCAATCAACGTGATACACCATATTAACAAACTGAAGGTGAAAAACCATACGATCATCTCAATAGATGTCAGAGAAAGCTTTCAACAAAATTCAACACCCATTTATGATAAAAACCCTGCAGAAAGTAGGCGTAGAGGGAACTTTCCTCAACATAATAAAGGCCATATATGACAAACCCCCAGCCAACATCGTCCTCAATGGTGAAAAACTGACACCATTTCCACTAAGATCAGGAACAAGACAAGGTTGCCCACTCTCACCACTCTTATTCAACATAGTTTCGGAAGTTTTAGCCACAGCAATCTGAGAAGAAAAGGAAATAAAAGGAATCCAAATCAGAAAAGAAGAAGTAAAGCTGTCACTGTTTGCAGATGACATGATACTATACATAGAGAATCCTAAAGATGCTACCAGAAAACTACTAGAGCTAATCAATGAATTGGGTAAAGTAGCAGGTTACAAAATTAATGCACAGAAATCTCTGGCATTCCTATACACTAGTGATGAAAAACCTGAAAGTGAAATTAAGAAAATACTCCCATTTACCACCGCAACAAAAAGAATAAAATATCTAGGAATAAACCTACCTAAGGAGACAAAAGACCTGTATGCAGAAAATTATAAGACACTGATGAAAGAAATTAAAGATGATACAAATAGATGGAGAGATATACCATGTTCTTGGATTGGAAGAATCAACATTGTGAAAATGACTCTACTACCCAAAGCAATTTATAGATTCAATGCAATCCCTAACAAACTACCACTGGCATTTTTCACAGAACCAGAACAAAAAATTTCACAATTTGTATGGAAACACAAAAGACCCCGAATTGCCAAAGCAATATTGAGAACGAAAAACGGAGCTGGAGGAATCAGGCTCCCTGACTTCAGACTATACTACAAAGCTACAGTAATCAAGACAGTATGGTACTGGCACAAAAACAGAAATATAGATCAATGGAACAGGATAGAAAGCCCAGAGATAAACCCACGCACATATGGTCACCTTATCTTTGATAAAGGTGGCAGGAATGTACAGTGGAGAAAGGACAGCCTCTTCAATAAGTGGTGCTGGGAAAACTGGACAGGTACATGTAAAAGTATGAGATTAGAATACTCCCTAACACCATACACAAAAATAAGCTCAAAATGGATTAAAGACCTAAATGTAAGGCCAGAGACGATCAAACTCTTAGAGGAAAACATAGGCAGAACACTCTATGACATAAATCACAGCAAGATCCTTTTTGACCCACCTCCTAGAGAAATGGAAATAAAAACAAAAATAAACAAATGGGACCTAATGAAACGTCAAAGCTTTTGCACAGCAAAGGAAACCATAAACAAGATGAAAAGACAACCCTCAGAATGGAAGAAAATATTTGCAAATGAAGCAACTGAGAAAGGGTTAATCTCCAAAATTTACAATTAGCTCATGCAGCTCAATATCAAAAAAACAAAAAACCCAATCCAAAAATGGGCCGAAGACCTAAATAGACATTTCTCCAAAGAAGATATACAGATTGCCAACAAACACATGAAAGAATGCTCAACATCCTTAATCATTAGAGAAATGCAAATCAAAACTACAATGAAATATCATCTCACGCCGGTCAGAATGGCCATCATCAGAAAATCTAGAAACGATAAATGCTGGAGAGGGTGTGGAGAAAAGCGATCACTCTTGCACTGCTGGTGGGAATGTGAATTGGTATAGCCACCGTGGAGAACAGTATGGAGGTTCCTTAAAAAACTACAAATAAAACTACCATATGACCCAGCAATCCCACTACTGGGCATATACTCTGAGAAAACCATAATTCAAAAAGAGTCCTGTACCAAAATATTCATTGCAGCTCTATTTACAATAGCCAGGACATGGAAGCAACCTAAGTGCCCATCATCGGATGAATGGATAAGGAAGATGTGGCAATATATACAATGGAATATTACTCAGCCATAAAAAGAAATGAAATTGAGTTATTTGTAGTGAGGTGGATGGACCTAGAGTCTGTCATACAGAGTGAAGTAAGTCAGAAAGAGAAAGACAAATACTGTATGCTAACACATATATATGGAATCTAAGAAAAAAAATGTCATGAAGAACCTAGGGTTAAGACGGGAATAAAGACACAGACCTACTAGAGAATGGACTTAAGGATACGGGGAGGGGGAAGGGTAAGCTGTGACAAAGTGAGAGAGTGGCATGGACATATATACACTACCAAGCGTAAAACAGATAGCTAGTGGGAAGCAGCCGCATAGCACAGGGAGATCAGCTCGGTGCTTTGTGACCACCTAGAGGGGTGGGATAGGGAGGGTGGGAGGGAGGGAGACACAAGAGGGCAGAGATATGGGAACATATGTATATGTATTAACTGATTCACTTTGTTATAAAGCAGAAACTAACACACCATTGTAAGGCAATTATACCCCAATAAAGATGTAAAAAAAAAATAAAAATAATATACACCTTATTTTACTTTTATTTATAACTTAAGGGCTTCCCTGGTGGCGCAGTGGTTGAGAGTCCGCCTGCCGATGCAGGGGACACGGGTTCGTGCTCCGGTCCTGGAAGATCCCACATGCCGCGGAGCAGTTGGGCCCGTGAGCCATGGCCGCTGCGCCTGCGCGTCCGGAGCCTTGTCTCCGCAACGGGAGAAGCCACAACAATGAGAAGCCCGCGTACCGCAAAACAAAACAAAACAAACAAACAAAAAACTATCCATGGGGACTCCCCTGGTGGTCCAATGGCTAAGTCTCTGCACTCCCAATGCAGGGGGCCTGGGTTCTGTCCCTGGTCGGGGAACTAGATCCCACATGCCGCAACTAAGAGTTCACATGCCACAAGTAAAGATCTTGCACACCGCAACTAAAAGATCCCACGTGCCACAACTAAAAGATTCTGCATGCCGCAACTAAATATCCCACACGCGGCAAGGAACATCCCAAGTGCCTCAACTAAGACCCAGGAAGCCAAACAAATAAATAAATAAATATTTTTAAAAAAATCAATGTAATCACCACACTAACAAACTAAATCAGAAAACCATAAGATAGTATCAATAGACCCACAAAAAAGTACATGAAAGAATTCATCCATTCATGGTAAAAAAACTTTCAGCAAATTAGGAATAGAAGGGTACTTCATCAGTCTATAAAACGTAACTATGAAAAACCTACAGCCAAGATCATACTTAAAGATTAATGACTGAATACTTTTCCCTGAAGATTTGGAACAAAGCAAGACTATCTCTTCTCTTATTACTCATATTCAACACTGTATAGGAAATCCTAGCTAGTGCAATGAAGCAAGTATAAGAAATAAAGGTATATAGGTTAGAAAGGAAGAAATGAAACTATCTCTATTAATAGACTGCCTATGTAGAAAATCCCAAAGAATCGACAAAAAAGAAAGAAGAAGAAAAAAAAGCCCTCATGGCACTAATAAGTGAGTTTAAGAAGGTCACAGAATACAAGACCAATATACAAAAGTCAATTATATTCCTATATATCAGCAATGAACAACTGTAAGCTGAATGTTTAAATATTACAATAGCCACCAAAAAAAGTGCCTAGGGCTTCCTTGGTGGCGCAGTGGTTGAGAGTCTGCCTGCCGATGCAGGGGACACGGGTTCGTGCCCCGGTCCGGGAAGATCCCACATGCCGCGGAGTGGCTGGGCCCGTGAGCCATGGCTGCTGGGCCTGCGCGTCCGGAGCCTGTGCTCCGCAGTGGGAGAGGCCACACCAGTGAGAGGTCCACATACCGCAAAAAAAAAAAAAAAAAGTGCCTAGATAAAAAACTAACAAAATATATGCAGAATCCGTACATGGGAAACTACAAAACATGATGAGAGAAATCAAAGAAGATCAAAATAAATGGAAAGATTCATTGTGTTCATGAACTGGAAGAAGAGCCAGCATTATTAAGAGGTCAGTTCTCCCCAATTTGATCTATAGAGTCAATGCAATCTCAATCAAAACATCTGGTAAGCTTTTCCATAGATATTGACAAGCTGATTCTAAAATGTATATGTAAGAGCAAAGGAACTAGGATAGCCAAAATAATTCCGATGACGAACAAAGTTCGAGGACTCATTTTATCCAATTTCAAGACTTACTACAAAGCTACAGTAATCAAGACAGTGTGGTATTAGCAAAAGTACAGACACATAAATCAATGGGAGACTAGAGAGTCCAGAAGTAGACCTACACAAAGACAGTCAACTGATTTCTGACAAGGGTGCAAAGACAATTACAGACAAAGACAGTATTTTCAACAAGCGGTGCTGGAACAACTAGACATCATATGCAAAAAAAATGAACCTTGACACATAACTCACACTTTGTACAAAAATTTATTCAAAAGGACCAGAGACCTAAATGTAAAACATAAAAGTATGGAACTTCTAAAATAAAATATAGAAGAAAATCTATGTGACTTGTGTTTGGCAATGAGTTTTTAGATACAACACCCAAAGCATGACCCATGAAAGAAAACACTGATAAATTCTACTTTATCAAATGAAAAACTTTTGTTCTGTAAAAGATTTTTTTTTTTTTTTTTTGCTCTACGTGGGCCTCTCACTGTCGTGGCCTCTCCCGTTGCGGAGCACAGGCTTCAGACGCGCAGGCCCAGCGGCCATGGCTCATGGGCCCAGCCGCTCCGCAGCATGTGCGATCTTCCCAGACCGGGGCACGAACCCGAGTCCCCTGCATCGGCAGGCGGACTCCCAACCACTGCGCCACCAGGGAAGCCCTGTAAAAGATATTTTTAAGAGAACGAAAAGACAAGCCATAGACTGGGAAAAATACCTGCAAATCACATATCTGATAAAGGACTTGCATCCAGAATAAAGTACCATTAAAACTCAACAACAAGAAAACAAACAACCCAGTTTTTTAAAGGGCAAAAGATCTGAACAGATACTGAAAGTCATCTGCTTCACACAAAGAAGATACACAGATGGCAAATGAGCACATGAAAAGATGCTTAATATCATTTGTTAGTGGGGAAACGCCAATTAAAACCACAATGCAGGGGCTTCCCTTGTGGTGCTGTGGTTAAGAATCCGCCTGCCAATGCAGGGGACACGGGTTAGTGCCCTGGTCCGGGAAGATCCCACATGCTGCAGAGCAACTAAGCCCGGGAGCCCCAACTACTGAGCCTGCGCTCTAGAGCCCGCGAGCCACAACTACTGAAGCCCACGTGCCTAGAGCCCATGGTGCTCTGCAACAAGAGAAGCCACCGCAATGAGAAGCCTGCGTACCGCAATGAAGAGTAGCCCCCGCTCACCGCAACTAGAGAAAGCCCACGTGCAGCAACAAAGACCCAACGCAGTCAAAAATAAATTAATTAAATATTTTAAAAAACTTAAAAAAAAAAAACAACGCAATGCAGTATCACCACACACCTATCGTAACAGCCAAAATCCAAAAAACTGAAAATACCGAATGCTCCAGAGGATTCAGAAAAAGAGGAACTCTCATTCATTGCTCGTAGGAGGCAAACTGGTACGGTCACTCTGGAGGACAGTTTGGCAGTTTCTTATAAAGTTAAACACAGATTTACCATATGACCCAGCAATTATACTCTTACGTGTTCACTCAAGTGAACTGAAAACTTACATTTACAAAAAAGCCTGCATGCAACTGTTTACAGGAGCTTTGGTCATAATTGCTAAAACTGGAAACAACATAGATGTCCCTCAGAGCTTGAATGGATAAAAACTGTGGTGCGTTCATAAAACGGTATGATATTCAGAGAGAATATCAACGGAATGTTGATTCACTCAACAGCATGGAAAGATCTCAAGTACATTTTACTAAGTAAAGGAACCCAGACCCAAAGGCTACACACTGTAGGATTCCATTCATCTGACACACTGGAAAAGACAAAACCATGGGGCAGAACACATACCAGAGCATGCCAGGGGCTGCGGGGGGAAGCCGATTACGTGGACAGGGGAATTTTCAAGAGATGTAACTATTCTGGTACAGTACTAGAGTGACTGATAACTATGCATTTGTCAAAACCCATAATTGTACATCATAAAAAACGAACTTTAATGTATATAAACTATCAAAACAACCTAGCCAGGAGGTTAGGGGATGCCAGCATAGAATGCAGACTGTGACAAATGAATCAAACTCTATCACAAATGTATAACTCGGCCACACTGAATGCAAGGAAAGAGGGAGGGCTGGCCTAAGAAACTTTGGAAATTGTTCTGAGTAAAAACTAAGCACAAAGACAAAAGTAACTGTATAGAAACACCGGAGTCTAATTGGGGGTAGGCGAACAATTCTAAGACTGCTTTGCATGTGCATTGGGGTTAAGCAAATAAACCATGGGGGATGGTGGGGCAAGATTTCTCACTAGTGGAGAAGGAGGTTCCAGATAAGCAAAAAGGGAAGGCCAACACACACCCCACATACTGGATGAGAATCGGAGATGCCAATGAGAATTCATGTTTACCCTAATATACATTCAAATGGATATGCAGAGAAATGACCATATGTGAGTGAGCACACCCACATATGTAACCTAGCTCTGTTTGCTAAGAGAGTCTGGAAGCAGTGACACCCCAGTAGCAATGGGCACTCTCAGCACAGCACCCAGATCTGGGTTCCTAACACCACTCTCAAATAAAAGGAACGAGGGCTCCTGGAGAAATGGCTGGTTTTAGGGCTGGGAAATGAGAGGAGCCTGCAGCATCCTGTAGTACCACAAAGTAAGGAAGCTCTCGAAAAATAAAGAATGGAGGCATGTCACAGGGATACGGGAGACAACTGGGAAGAACCACCACTGACCAGAGCTGGACAATTTGATACCACGAGGAACACTGCTGGACCACAACCCACAGTGTAAACAAATATGACAATTGCCAAATAAATTCATTACAGAGGATATCCAAATAACATGTGGAGATACCACCTCGGGGGGTCCCTGGAGCATGGACTGGACCCCATGACGGACGGAAAAAGGAGAACTTGACAGAGGAGACACCTGGCAGACACACCCCAAACAGGTGATCCAGGTCAGTATCACCCGTGATGCGAAGGGTGCCTCTCCTCTGTGAGATTCTCCCCACAACCTGTCCAGTCATGAGAAGACATTAGACAAGCCCAATTTGAGGGACATTCTACCAAACACATGACCAGACATGCTCAAAACTGTCAAGGTCATGAAGAGGCAGGGAAGTCCAGAGACTGCTGCAGACCAGAGGGGACAGAGGAGCCATGACGGCTAACGCAGTGCGGGGACACCGGATGGGAAGGGGTGCTGGTGGAAAACCAATAAGGTCTGGAGTTTGGTTAATAGTTTTGTTTTGTTTTTAAAGGCAAATGTTTCTTGAATACTACGTGCGGCTCACTGTAACTGCAGGAAGAAAATTGAGACCTGATCCCCCCCATGACAGCAGATGTCCAGGATGTCAGGAATAAAGACAGAACACTGGACACCAGAGGGTCAGCAGGGAGGGCTCCCCTGGTCTTCTCCTCGCACCCCTCCTGCTGCCTCCATCACTGGGCAAAAGCTGCCCAAGTCCATATGCCACCGACTTTCCTGGTAACATGGAGGCCACCCCCACAGTGGTGCCCACCCAGCCCTGGCCGTGTGTGTGCACATCCACACACACGCACCCAGGTGGAGCCTGTCTCTCCCGACTCAGACTACGTGGGGACCTAATTAGCAATGAAAAACAGCTGGACATCCTCCCTCCCCACAACCACACTCCAATGCCATGAAAGAAAAACGAAATTTGGTCTCACTAGTTAAAAAGTAAATCTACCAACAACACATTAAAAGGATCATACACCCTGATCAAGTGGGATTCATCCCAGGGAGGCAAGGATTCTTCAATATATGCAAATCAATCAATGTGATATGCCACATTAACAAATCGAAGAATAAAAACCATATGATCATCTCAACAGATGGAGAAAGAACTTTTGACAAAGTTCAACATCCATTTACGATATTTTCAATTTTTAATTTAAAAAAATTTAAAGTTTTAAATTGTGGTAAAATACACAAAGCATAAAACATACCATCTTAACTAAAAAAAAAAAAGTAAATCTAAGGCAAGCATCATAGGAAACTTCCTACCTTACAGGAAAAAATGATAATAGAATGGATTTAAATTTCAGATGAAAATAACCTATTCATTTTTCACTCCTGTTATAGAAATGCCTAAATAAAGAAAAAAGTTTTCAAAAAATCATAGGATCTCAAAGCTAAACCAAACAACCAACCTTAGAAAGGCTCAGTCAGCCCCCACTCTGCTCTAGGAAAGAGTCAGCCCTCTGCCCAGCTCTAGGAAGGAAGGGGACACCCCCCCACCACCACAGCTCTAGGAAAGGAGGAGACAGCCCCTGACCAGCTCTAGGAAGGAAGGAGACAGGGCCCAGGCATGAGACTCTCAGCTGCTCCCTGGTGGGGTAACCCACAGACTGACCTAGGAGAGGTTACCAGGTCACCTAATATGCATTATCAAGGATGTCTGCAAATATTTTCTTTAAAATATCAAAAAGAAAAAATTTAGTTTTCTCTCCCTTTCAGATAAAGTGCTATAAAATTAAAACAGAATCATCTCCGAAATGTCACTCTCCGATGGGTGGTTTTATGGACTGTGGCTACATTCTGGGCCTTAGAAAAATAACCTCCAGTACTTTTTCTTTAAAGGTTTTCTTTAAAGGTGTGTGCTGTAGAGAGCTCAGACGTAGGGCAGGTTTATTTCTTAAACAAACTGGAAGCATTTTACAGAGAAGCTTGTGAAATCAAGCAGAGCATTTCATTAGCAATCAAGGGGCCTGGAGGGAAGAACTAACTTCCCATGAATCTTGGAAGCGCTGAAAGCTCAGAACAACAGAAAATGAAGCAAGATTCGAGTACTCTTTTGGTTCCATTTTCTTCCTCAAAATTTCCAAAGAACACCTAAGAGTTCAGCAAATGCAGGTGTGTGTGGTTCTGCTGGGCTGCGCCAGTGCTGGGCCTGGGCGCTGACTGGCCGCAAGGCTAAGCTACCAGACCCCAGGTGAGACCTCTTGACCATGAGTGAGACAAGCTGCCGCTGCTAGAGGGTGCAGTTTAGGTTCACCTCAGACGCTCTAACAGTGACTGGCAGCTGGGAGGAAAGACCTAATAAACTCTACTACAGGTAAAGTAAACAAGGAAAGACTCAAGCATGACACTGCACAGCAAATCTGAACCAAAAGGACAGTACCGTAAGCTGGCAAAGCCAGGAATCAGAGTTGGGCTGAAACTAGTTGTGAGATCTTTTTGAAGTAGGATTTTAAAAGATATATTATCCCGGGGACTCCAAGGTACCATATGAAACTGGGGAGATAAATAATTTTGCTGATGTGTCAAAAAGTCCTCCATTCGCTCCAGTGCTTGCAGTTCCTTGGAGAGCACCATGGCGGCAGTCACCTACACATGGTTACTCATACGGTCCTGGCCATCACGGCGGGTCCCATATGAGGGCACAATTCCCGAGGCCTGGGAGGAGCTCACCTTCTTCTGCAACAGATCCTCGTTTAGCTTCAGGCTCTGGTCTGAGCTGGGAGCCTCAGTGCATTGGTGGTCCCCAAAGGGGTACATCTGGGACCCACTGGGGGGTCTGAACAGACAGGGGCCTGGAGTCAGCAGACTGGGCAGGGCCAGAGAAGCTCGTCCAGAACTAGGGCAGGAGTCTTAAGTCTGAGTGAGCTCACCTGGGCCCTGCGAAGGAACGAGGAAGGGAGCTCACAGAGCCACGCCATCACATGACAAGGACCCGGGCCAGGATGGCAAGGCAGCAGACTCGAAAAGCTCCCAGAGAGGAAAAAAGGTCCCTGTGGTATTGTCATATCATAAGAAATATTTATTTGGTCTTCGTCCAGGTTCCTGGCACAAAGCTCCTAAAACCCCAGGGATTTCCTGAGTGATGAGGTGAGAGGAGCATCTGTTATTCATAACAAGCCCCTTTCAACCTTACCTGGGTTTATACCAATGAGGTGATTCTTGGAGGATGGGGGCTGGTTGCCAGAGGAAATTTCAGCCCCACTCCTGACCTCTAACCTCACGGGACGGGGAGGGGCTGGAGACGCAGCTGATCTCCAACAGCCAGGGATTTAATCAGTCCTGCCTGTGTAATGGAGCCTCCACACAAACCCCAAATGGAGGGGTTCAGGGAGGTGCTGGAAGGGTGGCTCCCTGGGAGGGCGTGGGGGCTCTGCACCCCTTCCCACACCTTCCCTGGGCATCTCTCCCATCTGGCTGTTCCCGAGTCATGTCCTTTATGATAAACCAGTAACATAAGCAAAGTGTTCCCCTGAGTTCTGTGAGCTGTTCTGGCAAGTTATGGAACCCGAGGAGGGGGTCGTGGGAACCCCAATTTACATATGGTTGGTCAGAAGCACAGGTGACGGCCTGGACTTCTCACTGGCGTCTGTGGTGTTGGGGGGTGTCTCGTGGGACTGAGCTCTCAGCCTGTGGGGACCCTGGGCAGTTAGGGTCAAAACGCACTGACTTGCAGGACACTCACGTGGTGTCTGGACAATCAGACGATTACTCGCTGTGAGAAAAAACCCACATCTGGTGTCACAAGCATGTGAGCAGAAGAAATAAAAGTGTTTCCCTTTAGTCACCTGCAAAAGAGTAGGAGTCAGACTGTGTAAAGACCCCTTGACATCACAAAGTTCTGAGGAAAACTGCTCTGAGAGCCACAGACCCAGGCAAGTGGCCAATTTCTACGTGTGCAAGGAAGGACACAGAAAGTTCACCTTCTCTGTATCTTTTCTTGGAATGTTGTTTTGGGATATGCTCCAGTAAAGAGAGAGAATAAACCCCCAAACAAGACACGAGATCTGAGGAATTACAACTACAACTCAGAGAGAACCAGGGGCCTCTCGGGTGGGCAGTCTCTGACCTGAGTGTCACACCCAGGGCCTGGGGTGCCGAGCTGGGGAGGAGGGAGGACACAGTTGGAAAAGTATCCTGTGGTGGCACAGAGCAATGATAAAGGCTGCAAAACGTCAAGGAAATTTTATGGAGCAGGAGCTGCTCCTAGAAGACAGAGGACGGAGGTATTAAACACCGACCCTGGCTTCAAGGAGCTCCCAGGGAGTCGCACAGACAGGTAGACTAATGACACTAAGAACTCTGTTAGATGTGCAGAGGGTGAAGGAAGCATAGGCTAGGGGTCCATTATTCAGCCTCCTGGTGGGGTCAGCAGTCCATGAGGGCAACTGTAACACTCAACGTCAAGTGAAAGCTGTGGACAGTCTGTGGCATTGTGGGAAATTCCTGGGACTTAAGGGACTCTGAGGTAGCTCACAGTCCCCAGGAGATCTGGAACCCTCCAGAAAGAAATCAATACAGGGCGACTGCCTACTTGCCAGAGCCATCTCAGCCAGGGACCCTCGTCCCTGAAGATGGTAAACTGGTTCCTTCGTGCAGCTGAAAAGCACTGACTCTACCCCAAATAGCGAGAAAAGATGGGGGTGGGGGGAATGCATATGCCAAAGCAAATCATTCTGTGCTCAGTACCGGCCTTAAAATATCTTCTTGACCCACTGGTTCAAAACGGTTTCCTTCTGAACCGAACAGAGAATCCCTGTGGAGATCAAAGGCAGCCCCTAACACTGGAAAGCCAAGCTGAGTTTTTTATAAGCTGTGCTCTCTGCGAGCTAAGCCACCGGGGTTTTTCTACTGTCATGGCGCCGGTTTAAGGGTCTGTTAAAGTCTCGGAGATTAACTTTGTCTTGACTCCATCTTTTACTAAGTGATAGCTCAACCGTTTAGAATGACTAATCCCGTGGAGAATAAAGCAATACTGGCAAGAAGTATTTTCTATAGTAACTTAGAGCGCACGAGAGTCGAAGCTGAATCCCCCAGCGCCGCACACCGAGCCTCACCGCGCGCCCGGCCCTGGTCCCCGCGGCGCCCCGCTCGGTGTGTGATGACGGTCGCTGTGCAAAGCGTGGCATTTCCACTCCCTTGGAACGCATGTTCTGAAAACTCAGAAATGACGCCGGGACGGCCGGTGCCCGCGGCGTGCAATCCCGGCCGGCCCGCCGGGTACCAGCGCCCTCCGGAACCCTCTAGAAGGGCGACTGCCCACTGGCCCCAGGCCATCTCAGCCGGGGGCTGTGCCCCAACCCCACTGGCCCCCGCACTGCCACGTTTGTCTGAGAAGCCCAGTTTGGCTTCAGGCACCAATGCTCGACCCAGGGCGTTTGTGCCCCTCCAGGCGTGGGGATCGGGGTTGGGGGGGTGTGCACTCCCCGCGCGCGCGGACGGGGGGCGTCGGGTGTCCAGCGGTGTTCTGGGGGGCGGCCTGGGGCGAGGGGAGGGAGAGAGGGAGACTGGGGCAGACCACGCGGTTCTCCGCCTGATCAAACCTGGCGCGCACAGAACCCCGCAGGTGAGGCCGCACCTGCTGCTCAGGCCTCAAAGCTTTGGAGCCGCGGGGAGGCGGCGGGGCCACAGCTCGTGGGACCTGTAGGCGGCAAAGCGGAGTCACCGCCTCACGAGCTCCTGGTCAGCGCGGGGTCGGCGTGGGGGCCCCCCGGACCTGCAGGACGGAGGGGGCGCAGGGCCGAGGCTCGGCCGCGAACCCGCTTGGGGGTGGGCCTGAGGGTGGGGGGCAGGGCGCGAGCGGAGGGACCACACTGGGGCGCCTGGCCCCGCGAACTCACAGTAAACGAAAGCGAGGGCCTTCAGAAGCACGATTCTGGTCAGCCAGAAGGTGCCCGCGCGGAGGCGGGCTGGGCAGCCCGCAGGGTCGCGCCCCGGCCCTGGCGAAGATTCAGGCGCCGCGCCCGCGACCCCGGCCTTCCGCCTCCTCAAGGGCTCCTCCGGCGTCGCCATCGCCGGGCCGTCGGAGCGCATGCGCGAGGAGCGCCGCGCGCTGAAAATGCCCCGCCCACGCCGAGAGACCCCGCCCACACTTAGAGGTCCGACCAACTCCGGCCAGCCACGCCCATGCGCGGGGAGCGAGGACTTGGCCCGATACCGCTCGCGCTCCCCGCAGGTCGCTCGGGGCGCTGCAGCCGTGAGAGTAACGGGGTGGGTTCGTGGAGAACGGCTCGTCGCCCCACCTGGAGCGGGCTTGACCCACTCACTCGTTCATTCACTCGCTCATTCATTCATTGAATTAGCCAAAGTTGCAGAGGCCCCCAGTGCACTCCCCTACCTAGGCGCCTCCCCTCCTGGACCCTCACACTGGAGAGGGACGGATGGCACTTCAGAAGCAGAAATGCAATGTGAAAGAGATTATTGGAAAGCACGTATCAGACCACAGGCCTTCTCCGCGTCCAGGGCAGCTGAGATGTGGGCAGCCAAGGACCCTGGAGGGTACTGCGCTCCTGCTGCACGCCCTGGCAGTGTGTAGACTTGCATTCCTGCAGAGGAAAGGCCAGAGCAGCAGCTTCACCCCAGGGCTCCAGGCTGCCACTGCCTGAACGGGTGGTGTGGACCGGTACCTCACAGGTGTCCCCTCCCAACTCCCCATCTCTGCTATCTGAGGAGGGTGCTGGGGTGATGATCACACAGCTAGTGAGGGACAGTGCACGCAGTGGCTGGGCCCTAAAGTTCAGACGCTCCAGCTTTCTTTCCCTTTACCCCCCACCAACCCCACAACATCTCTGCACAGGACAGCAAAGTCCCCTTAGACGGTCAGCGCTCCTATTGGCCCTCAAGACTGGACCTCCAGCCGCAGGGGAGAGTGGTGGGCTGAGGATTCAGAGTAAGGAAGAGCTTACTGACCAATGACCCAAGCATAACCCCAGTGAGGACACAAGCAACTCTACATTCTGAAGATACAGGAGAGGTGTCTCTAAGCAGGTGGAATGGTAGGCATTCCTCAGAGGAAGGAAGAGCTGTGTGAGAGAGTGGACCTTAGGGGTTACTGGGTAAACTGTGGGGAGCTTGGAAGGAAATAATTGAGGTAGGTGTGTTTTTTTCTTATTCATTTGTTAGAGCTCTTTACATATTAAAGGTCCTCTTTTTTTTAATATTGCTTGGGATTTTATCTACTTAAAATATCTTTCCATTTCAAAGTGGAAGTAGATCAACATTCTCACTTTATAGTTTAAAAGAAAAAAACATTAAAGTCCATGAGGTATAGTTTTCATTTTAACTATACCATTTTCATTTGTGTTGGCCACTGAGAATTCAAAGGTAAATATGAAATAGTTTTGATCCTGAAAGAATTCACAGTCTAGTAGGGGAGAGACAACCACCTAGTCATACAATGTGAAATGCACTACACACAACAAGCCCAGACAAGTGAGTGGTGAATTTTGTCAAGAAAGATCTTCTTGTCTGTATATTGCAAATGTTCTGGGTTTTTTGTTTGTTTTTACGTCTTGTTCCTAGTCTTTGGTATGTAAATTATCAATAGTTGTGTAGTCAAATGATCAGTTTTTCTGGCATGTTTAATTATATCTTCACCTGTAGTGTAAGCCCCATGAGGGCAGTGATTGCCTCTGGACATAGGCTCTCCCAAATTAGGCTTGACCAGGAACTTCCGGAACCCCCCCTCCAGCCCTCAGCTGCCACCCCACCCTCCCATTGTTGGGGTAATAGCATTTACGTGTATATTATAGTGTGATTTTTTTTAAAAGCTCCCTTTTCTTTTCCATGAAAAACCCTCCCTCGGACCCCATCTCTAAGACCTATAAGAGATTTTCAACGGAGGGTGCAAACATCTTCTGTAGCCTGGAGAGCCCCTAGCTCCTTGAGCCCTCATCCTGAGGGCTCAAGCCTTGGGGAGCCCTGGCCGTGCCCTGCTTCCAGGTCCTTCCACAGGAACCCACAACCCACACCTCCCCTCCATACCCGCTGTTGTCCGGGTGCCACGTTCGGATGAGCCCACACAGCCACTTGGGAAGAGTGGGGAGAGTCCAGGGCCCCCAGCCCAAGCCTGCCCGAGCTTCCCTGGGTCCCCGCCTGGATGTGGGAGCTGCACAGGGGATGGAGGCAAGGAAGGATGGCTCTGCTGTCAGGTGTGACCCCGGGTGCTGCTTTTCAGGTGGGGACAGTTTTCACAAAGGGCCCTTTGTCCTCAGCTTCCCCTGGCTGGGGCTGCATTGTTCCCCCCTGAGAAGGGCACAATGGGACATTGTGCAGAGCAGAAAGGGGCCCCTTGTCCAGCCTCCAGCTCGCTGGGCTCTGGGCTCCCTCCCCGGGTTTGCACAGGGTGGGCGAGGCCATCAGAGGGTCCACCGGGAGCTCATGTTCTCATGTCTCCTCCAGGGTCCTCCTCTGAGCTGACTGCAGAGGTCCAGTCCATCTGAGGGTCTAGAACCTTCACGGGAATGAACCCCATCGAGCAGGGCTTGGCCATGGAAAGGCTGGCCAGTGGCTCAGTTCGTGGCCGTTTCAGCCTGAATTTAATCAAACGTGCACTGGTGTATTGTTCAGACATAAAAAAGAGTCATATTGATACATTCTACAACATAGATGAACCTTGAAAACATATTCAGTGAGTGAAGCCAGACAGACACACAAAGCCACATATTGTACAATTCCATTTATATGAAACATCCAGAATAAGCAAATCCACAGAGACAGAAATTAGATCAGTGGTTCCCAGGGGCTGGGGGAGGGGGATGAGGAGTGACTGCTAACAGGGACAGGGTTTCCTTGTAGGGTGATGAAGATATTGTAGAACTAAATAGAGGTGATGCTTGCACAATATGGTGAATGTACTAAATGCTACTGAATTGTACACCTAAAAAAACTTAATTTTATGCTATGTGAATTTCACCAAAATTAAAAAAAAAAATCTGCTCTGGTCCTTGTTTCAGAATCACCTAAAAAGGCATTGCTTTTACCTGTTGGAATAAGTCATGTCATTTATACTTACATCTTCATTTAAACTTACATCTTCATCTATGCTAGAGAGCAACTAACAGTTTTAAAATAATATTCAGACATGGGTACATCTTGTGCCCCGCGAAGATGCCCCACTCTAAAACACACCTCTTCTGCAAACCCCAAGCCGGAGGGCCGGGGCCTGGTGCTGGGTCGGGGCACTGAGATGCTTTCCTCTTGCCCCACCACTCAGCGCCTGCATGCTGGGGTCTCTATGAAGCAGCTGTTCACCAACGCCAGGAGCCTGGGGGAGGCTCCTGAACCTACATTTTCAAGGAAAAAACTATATGAAAACAAGCCAAGATACAGGAGAGGCCAGAGGTGCTGAGAGGAGGCCTGACTACCCTCCGGGCTGGTTTCAAGAGACCTGGAGCTGAGCCCCACCTGGACAGAGCCAGAAAGGGCCAAGAAGGGGAGGGGAGGGGAGAAAGGGAGCTCCCCTGAGAGGAGCTCTCAGCTCAAGATGGGCTAGTGTCCCAGGAACCCCTAGGTGGGTCCGCCTGCAGCTCCCCCAGCACGGCCCTGGAGCCGAGGCGCACAAGCTCACAGCTGGCGGCACTCCCAGCAGCTGCGGGACGGCTTCAGAGGAAGGAGCCCCATGTCAGCACCTCGTCCAGCTGTCCCTGGGCACACGGGCCTGGCAGTCCCCACCGCATCAGGGTGATTGTCCCTGACGTGCCTTTGCAGCTGTCTCTGGCACCCACAAGAACCCAGCTTGGGCCCAAATCTAATCGTGCACCCTTCATTTACCCCAATTTTTCATGTCTTGACATCTGTTGATGGGGAGGGCAGGACCTGCTGGTGCTAACATCTGTCACTTTCTTCTGGAGGGGTGGTCAGTTTGGGCCGGCCCCACCCTGCCTGTCCAGCGGCCAAAACCCCCTGGTGAGGCTGGCAGGTGCGGGAGGGGGTGGGTGAGCAGGTGCTGGCCATTTGCTGGTTGTTCTGGAACCATGACTCATGGACGGCTGTTCTGCTTGGCTTGCCCGTCTCCTGTCCCCACACCTCGGTTCCGGGCCACGAGCACTCCTACCCCTGATCCCCAGAAGGAGATGTGACCCTGTGTGGACCTGCAAGCTGGTGAGCCATGACTGCCAGGCAGAGTGGAAAGCAAATAATCCCAGTGCAGTGACATTCTCTGGATGTAGAGCCCTATAGGGGAAAGAGTGTACAGTTATGTTTTTCTCACGGAATCATATTCTGAACTGGAAGAAGTCTTGAAATCTGCTGAGGTCACAATCAGGAGGCCCGCAGGTGAATTCGGCCCACAGAACTGTATCATTTACCAATCACCACGATAATGCCACGTAACAAACAGCCTCAAAGCCACAAGTTGTTGTGTTGCTGGGCAGTGCTTCCCATCCAGCCTGGCTCAGGTATGCCTCTGCAGTCAGCTGAGGTCTGGGTAGCAGCAGAGCCCTGGCTGGCCATTAGGGCCTCTCTCCGGCCACCCACAGGCCGCACCACTCCTTATAGCCTCGCCCTCAACAGCTTCCACATTCCCCTCCCTGCCTGGCTCCTGAAGGCACCGGCATCCAAGACCGTGATTTGGCCCAAACCTGGGGGGTGCTGAGGGCTGGGCTGGGGGAGCTTGTGCCCAGTGTCATGCATCACCAGATCTTACCTTCTTAAGACTCACCCCGTGATTAAAGCAGACGATTCATTTCTGGAAAGAGAGGGCAGCATTGCTGTTACAGGTTCTCCTACAGGACGCCCAGTGGGCCTGACAGTGGGAGATGTGCTCGGAACTCTGCCAGCTTCGCATGATGGTGAGGTCACTGAGAAAATGCAGGACACATCAGGTGTTGTCTACAGCACACCCAGAATCCTACGGACATCAACTTGTGCAGGTCTGGTGGGGCCCCCGGGACAGACAGGTACTCTGCTGCCCAGAGTAACCCCGTAACTTGCCCAAAGCTAGAGGCCACAGAGAACGGCATCAGAACCCATGACCTGGAGACGCCCTCCTTTCTAGAACTCCAGCACCTTCTCGGGGGATCACCACAACTCCCTCCTGCCCCTTTCCACACCCCAAGGGCAGGAGGCAGGAGGCAGGCGCAGGGACCACTGTGCAGCCCCAGTTCACAGACCAGCTGGGAAACCTCCTTCCACACTTTATTAGAACGCTTTGCCGGCATAAGCTTCTACAGGGCAGAGCCCCTGTGAACGTCACCCACTGTCCCAGCACCAACACAGGTCTGGCCTGGAAGCCCCAAAAGTGTTTTCAGAAAGAGCTATAGAATACAGAACGCTTACTTCCCCCATCCCGATCTAGTCTAATGGACCTGCACAGCGGCCACTGGGGGCTCTCCATCTCATCGTGGTCACAGGAAATGTTGAAAGCTGCCAGAAATTGCTTCTAACCGCTCGGGTTAATTCATTACTGTACTTCCAGATAATGCACAGGGGTCACGTGATCAAGAGCTTTCGGAGCTGGCTCATCCCGGCCACTCCAGCACCCACCTCCACACAGCCAGCTCAGGGCCCCTCCTGTCCAAAGGAATGGAGAGGGAGCAGCAGGCCACCAGCCCTCAGGAGGCTCCAATATACCCGCCCCCGGGGTGCCAGCTACCTCCTCTGATGACCTGCCAGGCTCCTGCTTGCACCTGGCCAAGGAGCCCATTCCTTCTCAAACCAACACCAGGTGACTGGGTGGGAATCACCAGTTTGAGTGGCAAAGTTGGCCCATATCTTGAAGTCCTCAGGTCCTGGGGCTCGGGAGCAGGTGGCTGACAGTCCTGTTCTACACACGCCATGTCCCAAGAGGAAGGAGACGTTGGGGTTTGCAGCCGAGGAGGCTGGGTTTTCTCTTGCCAGCGGCTGCCCCTCCAGCTCCTCGTGCCAGGCCCAGAGGGACCAAGGGACCCATGAAGAGAAGACCAGGAGTTTCCTGCACCTCTGCCCCAGCCCAACAACCCCAGAGGCAAAGCTTTGCCACACCCATATCTGAGCTCCTGCAGGCCGGCTCCCACCTCACTGCAGAAGAACCCCAATGTGCCCGCCTGAGAGCATCTTAATTAAACCCTCCTACTCTGTGTTCAGAAAAACAAATACCTGGGAGACCTGGGTGGTAATCTTTTGACAGGGTGTGTTTTAACTTGCCTTTGACACTAGTGGGTCTCTGGAACCTTCCATCGTGGCAGAGGCGGCCAGGTCCCTGCTGGCCGGAGCCCCTTACTCAGAAAGGGATTTTCTCTGTGACGTGTCTACTTTCAGCCATGTTGGCCCATCCCAGTCACACTCTGAGGGGTTCAACTTGGACAAGAGGCCTCATTAAATCTGAAAGCCAAGATTGGAAGGACAAGCATAGCTCTTGGCAGCCTGTTCGGGCTCAGAATGCTGATTTTCTGAAGTGAGAGTCAGCTTCAATGTCCTGGGTCCCCTCCTGCAGGGGCGCTGAGGAAGTCTCTCCTGGCCCCATCGCTGGGGTCCAGGGGGCAAAGGCCCAGAATGAGAGTGGGGTCTGGGAGTTCAGGAGACTGAGGGCCCAACATGAGGGTGGAGTCCAGGGCCCAGGGGAGTGAGGGCCCAGCATGGGGCTGGGGTCCAGGGATCCAGGAGTCTTGTAGCACGCAGAGCCCTTCTGCAGGGACAAGGAATGGAATTTACTGGCCGACGGGGGAGACGTCCAGAGGAAGGCACACACCGATGCCAAAACGCTAACGCCTCAGCACTCAGTTCCTCTGTGGAAGACCCTGCTGGTGCCTGGCCTGGACCCCTTTGTGCTCCCTCTACCCCCGGGACCCTGCCTGGAGACGTTTTTGGCTGCAGAATCACCCTCTTCCCGCAGTCAAAGAGACCTAATGGCTGCTGGTGGAGTCAGCTCCAGGCCCACTGGCCAGAGAGAGATGGATGGGCACAGCCGGAGGCTTGGGGACCACTACCAGGAGGGGGTGAGTGGAGGCCAGAGCAGAGACCACAGCTGTTCCGACACATCTGTGCACACACATCTCACTGGGCAGACAATGTACTTTGGGGTCCTTGGGTTAAGCACTGCCCCCTCCCCAGAGAAGAACAGCCACAGCAGGGGGTCCCACCAGCAGTCAGCAGTCACCCCCAGGCCGTATGGGTTTACTTATCAGGAGGCCTTAGAGCTGATGAAAAGGTGCAGAGGGACAGCCTGGAGCAGGTTCTCCCTACCTGGAGGTGGGGAGGCATCCTGAGGAGGTGTCTGCTGGAAGCAGTAACAGGGCTCAGGAGCAAGCTACATGGGACCAGCGCCTGCCACGGGCTGGCCCCCAACACCCTGGCCCTGCGGGCAGAGAGGGGAGGAATGCGGGCGTGATCTTCCAGTGTCCTCTGCACAGGACAAGGAACAGCTACGGCCAGCTCCCGAGGGGATATTAGCCCAACCAAGGGGCCGGCTTCCACCCAAACCAGAACTTCCACACCAGCTGGCAATTATGTCGGGGAGGGGAGTTTCAGCAAAAGGCTTGGCCCAGAGCCCCGAGAGTCTGTTACTGGGGGATGCTGGACCCCTGGCACCCTTGGGAGCCCCCTCTCTTCTCTCTCTGGAGACCTGGTGGGCCAGGACGAGGCTGCCTTTATGGGGCCTCTGCTCAGAGCTGTCCCTTCATCTTTGGCCTGGAAGTTTGGTTCTGCAGACCGGCCAGTAATTAAAAGTACCAATTAATCCCCAAGGTTGAGCCGGGGTTCCCAGGATGTAATGCCAACTGCCTCAGGCTGGCTTGCCAAGAGGCCCAGGCCAGGGCTGCGGACACACAGGGGACACATCGGCCTGGGGTTCATGGGCCCACATGACCTGCCCCCAAGGTCTTTCTCTTAAAGACTCTACCAACTACACACATGGCCGCCCTGACTGTCTGAGAGAAGAGCCAGGCAGGGGACGGGCAGAGGATGGGCAGGTGTCCTTCTCCGTGGTGATCTGGCCCTCAGCAGCCCCTTCACATGGACTTCCCAAGCCGGCCTAGAAGCCAACGAGTGGATGGGCTGGGGGGTGTCTCTGCACCTGGAAGAGGTTTCCCTGGAGCTCTCCAGCCCTCCACTGGCCAGGTCTCATAGGCACGGCGGGTGCCTGGCAGCCCACACCTCCTTCTTTGCAGGTCCCCTTGGGGCCTCTGCCAGGGGTGTGGGTCTAGAAACCTGCTTACGTCAGCTTTCCCACGCCCCAGGCTGATAGTCCCGGGGCAGGTACCTGGTCCAAACTTGGCCAATCAGATCGTCTCCCTGAAACCGCAGAGCCCACAGATGAAGGTAGAGGCATGTGGACTGGGGTGGGTGGGGACAGAAAGGAAGAGCTCAGAGAAGAGGGGAGCCGGGGGTGGACTGAGAGCTGCCCCTCAGCCTGGCTCTGTTCTCAGATAACCTGTGCTCTTTGCTGCCACAGAACCTTCGCACATGCTCCCCATCCCACCATGCTCTTTCCTCTCTCTTCGATTGGTCAGAAGTGTCAGGCCCCAACTTGTCACCTCCTCAAAGCTGCCTTCCTGGATCACCCCACCACCACCACCCCCCTGCCGCCCATGGTGAATGTCTCAGCCCCTTGGTGTGTTCACTGTTGGTCCCCTCCTCAAACGCCACATCTTCTAGGCTAGGACGGTGTAGTGTGGTTCTGTGCTGTGTTGCCCAGAAAAGCCCAGCACACAGCAGGCACTTCATCAATACTGGTAAACACAGGAATTAACTGTGGCCACCACCTCCTCTGAAGGCTACGTCCTGGTGTCCACTCAGGGGCTGCCTAGCAGATGAGGATATGAATCGAGGTCAGCACTAATGGGTGGGGCCAGATAGCACATGGCAAATTTTACAGCCTTCAAGACCACGAGGGAGCTTTGGGGCACTTCTGGGTGCCACCCTCTGTGTCAGCAGCCAGCCTGAGAAAAGCCCTGGCAGGGATCTGCCTGCCCATCCCCTGGGAATGGTGGCCTGCACATATAAGACAGAAGCTGCCCACCAGGACCCCACCAGTCCCTGAGGTGGTCACTGCAACCCGGTGGAGCTGAGGGTGGGGCCTAGGACTGCACATGCCACACACTGTGACCTGGATCTGGCACTGGACCCTCCTAGCTCAGCCTCTTTTCCCCCAAGGGTCCCAGTGGTCAACTGATTGTGTCCTAGGGGACATAGCTGTGTAGTGCCCCACCATGGGTCAGTGGGGAGCGGGGAGAGGCTGCCCTGCCCAGTGTACCCAATGCAGACCGTGCTCCATTTTCCCTGGCAAAGCAAAGCTCTTCATGGAAACACAGACCTGGTGCCCAACGGCATGCCCAGTGCAGGGAGGGGTGGGATCTGATCCCCAGGACAGGGTTGGAGGCAGGACAGTTTGGGCCGGGTCTGTCATCCGTACCTCCTTCCCCCCACTTCAATCCTGCATTTATTTGCATGGATCCCTATGGGCCAGGAAGTCCGGTGGATGCCCCTGGGGAAGCCCTCACTTGGGCCTCCCTGGTGTCCTCCGACTGCAGGGTGGGACTCCAAGAGGAGGGCAGGACCTCCGAAGGGAAGCCACCGCAGACCAGCGGGAAGGATGTTCCTGGCAGGTGACCTTGCAAAGGCAGGCAGATGACAGGAGGGGAGGCAAAGGGACAGGCCACTCTGGAGGCCAGCTCTCCCTCTGGTATCAGGGCGTCCTCCCAGCACACTGTTTCGCCTTACAGCGAGGCTCCTCATGGTGCTTTCCTGGAAGATTGGAGGTCGGGTTCCCTGACCTGGGCCAGTGGGGTAGCCCTTCCATCACCTGAAGGTGGTGGGGAACAGGGCAGCCTGGGCGCTGGCCCCTGCCTCTTAGGCCCTGTGCCAGCTGTTCCAGATGCAAGGCTGCGGGGGTCCCGGGCATCCCCGGCATCTCCCAGAGCCCACTAGACGTCTGGCAGAAACTGTCTCCAAGGCCTAACTAAGGAGTTCACAGCCCAGGCAATGGCGCACTCAGTTGGAAACTGGCTGGAGCCCTGTCTTACATGTGGGGGCGGGGTGAGGGCAGGAGGCTCTCCCTGCGAGGTCAGAGCCTTGGAGGGAGCTCCTGGGTTGGTAAAAGCACATAGGGGAGACTCTTCAGCTTTGGTGTTTTCTGCTAACAGACCCGCCCCTTCTACTCCTTAGGCTGCCGTGGCCACTCGCCCGGGAATCCATGACTCGGAAGGAGGTGCATGGTTGGGGAACTGGGCGCCCTTGACTAGGGTCACCCGGGTCGCAAGGTCGGAGACGCGCGTGTTCTGTGTTGGCTGTCTTGGGTGGGGGTGGGGGGTAGTCTGGCGAAGCTCTGGGCGGCCGGGCCGTCGCCTCTCGGCGGGTTTGGCGAAAGAATCCGAGCCGCCCTCCGGGACCGCCGGGCCCACGGCCAACTGGCGGGGGCGGCCTCGGGCGGGGACTCTGAGCCGCGGCCCGGCGCTTGCCTCCGGGTAAATGTCCCCTCTCCGACCCCGCCGCCCCCAACAGGGCGGCACACCCCGCCCCCTTCTCTCCTTGGCTGGCGCGCCCACCTCCTCCACTCCAAGCGCCCGGAGCGGCCTCCGCCTCCGCCAGACCACCCAGGACCGCCCCGGCGGACGGCCTCGGTGCCCCCAACCCCCGGGTCACGCCCGGAAGGCCCTGGGCCCCCGCGTCCGGCCACGCCATCCGCCGGGCCGCCCTAGGGACTCAGCTAGGGTCAGCCCAGGCCCCGCCCAGCGCTCCCGCCCCCTTCGGCGGCCGCGGCTTCTGCGGCAGCGCCCCTGCCGCACTTTCCGCGCCCGGACGGGATCGGGGTCCTGGGATCGCCCAGCTCTGAGCCGTGGTCCCTGGGCGCGCCGTTACCTGGACGTGCGCGGCGTGCAGACTGGCGCGCGGGAGGCTCCTGCACGTCGCGCTGGCCCTGCGGGCGGGGAGCTGACCCCCCGCCCTGGGCCGCAGGCTGGCAGCAGTTGACCCCGGCGCCTCTGGGCTGTGGGCAAGACATCGGGGCTCAACGCAAGCTGTGGGGGAGGCTCTTGAGGACCCGCCTCCTTACGCAGCGGGAGGCCGAAGCTGGGTAATGGGACCGGGGCCCGGACGCACAGGAGCAGCTATGAGCCAGCAGAGGGAGCGCAGCGGAGAACCCCAGCAGGCAAAGGGCACCCCGGAGCGCCCACCTCTACCCGTCTCTGCCCCCTTTTTCCTTCCCGCCCCTCCTGGAAGGGGGGCCCTCGGCGTGCTGCACAGCCCGGGATCCGGTCCTCGGCTGCCGGGCGCGCCGGCCCCACGTGGTGCGGCGCCAGGCGGGGTGGGCGGGGGCGCAGGGGGAACTGCGGCGCTTTCTTTAAGGTGGGGGGAGGGGGCGGGGGCGGCCAAGCTCCGCCCCCAGTGGCAGTGGGGTGCGCGCCGGCCAATGGGAAGCCGGGCGGGGGGCGGAGCCTTGTGGCCGCTGCTTAAAGAAACTTGTTGCGGGTAGCCCAGCGGGGACTGAGCTCCGGCGACGGCGGCGGCGGCGGCGGCGGCGGCAAGAGGACCGGGGTTGGGAGGCTGCGGGACGCGGGTAGGGCCACCGCGCGACGACCTCGGGTCCCAGAGAGGCTGCAGCGCAGCCGGGCATCGGACTCGGTGCACCTCCCTGGTGCGCGCTTCTCCGCGCGCGGCCCCGATGCTGGACATGAGCGAGACCCGCGCCCAGCCGCCCTGCAGCCCATCTGGCACTGCTAGCTCCATGTCGCACGTGGAGGACTCAGACTCGGACGCGCCGCCGTCGCCTGCCGGTTCCGAGGGTCTGGGCCGTGCGGCGGGCGCGGGGGGCGGCGGCCGGGCCGACGCGGCCGAGGCGGCGGACGAGCGCTTCCCCGCCTGCATCCGCGACGCCGTGTCGCAGGTGCTCAAGGGCTACGACTGGAGCCTGGTGCCCATGCCGGTGCGAGGCGGCGGCGGCGGTGCGCTCAAGGCCAAGCCGCACGTGAAGCGGCCCATGAACGCCTTCATGGTGTGGGCGCAAGCAGCGCGCCGCAAGCTGGCGGATCAGTACCCGCACCTGCACAACGCGGAACTCAGCAAGACGCTGGGCAAGCTGTGGCGGTGAGTGCACTGTCCCGAGGCCGGGGCGGGGAGCGGGTTCTGGGGTGCGTGGAGCTGGGCGGTGGCGCAGCGCCCGGCCTCGGCCCTGCTCCCAGTGGCTGTTCCCAGGGCGAGTCGTAGTGGAAAAACCCGATCTGGCCAGACGGATGGGACGCGGGGTACAGGACGGCCTGGGCACGCAGAGGGCAGCAGGAGCAGTGTGCAGCCCCTAGCACATTCCCTGAGCCCAGAAACAGCCTTCTCTAGGCAGTGGATGGCAGGCCGAGTTGGGGACCCCAGCTGTGAGTGGCCGCAGAGCCTGGAAGCTTGTCCCTCCCAGAGGAAAGTGGCCTCTTTCTGGAAGCAGAACACAACTCTCTGGAGGTGCCCCCTCCTTGGAAAGGACTCCCCGACCACCCTGTGGAGGGAGTCCAGAAGGCAGATGGAATGGTGTGTGTTTGCCCCACCAGCACCTTCGGCACCTTCCCCGCAGCTTCTCCCAATGCTCTGCCACCTCTGCACCCTCACCAGGGAAGGAAGGGGATGGAGGGGGTATTCAGCACTGGTGTGCACTTTGGTGTGATGAGGCTGGCCGTTTTGCAGAAAGTAGGACGGCAAGCAGTGGGCAGCAGTGACAAGGTTGCTGCTTGGGACAGCCCATCCCCACCAAACGCTCTCTACTGGGGTTTAAAGCTCTGGATCCAGGGTGCTGGTCTCGTTTCCTGCTCCTCACCTCATGAGTGGGAGCTCAAAGCTTGTGTTTATGTCTTCTGTGCTCCGGCCTCTGTCCAGTCAGGGTGCTGTGGACCCATGGCAGCCCCGTGCCTCTGTATCCCTAGACCCTGTCCTGCAGGCAGACATGAGCTTCTGGAAGGGTATGGGGGGCCGGTGTGTGTTCTGAGCCTTAGCGAGGACCACTGGGTTTTGCCAGTGTTTCTGGAAGTCTGGGAAGCCCAGCTGCCCACAAAGTCCCGGCTTGGTTCCCAGAAGCCTCCCTTTGTCCACAGTGTGTTCTCAGCTGGGTCCTGGCCTCTTCACCCACCTGCCATAGAAAGTCCCAAAGGGAGGGGACAGGTTCAGGGAGGGGGGAAGTCAGAGGAGGAAGATGGAAGCCGGAAGGTTTGGGTCTTATTCTGGCTTGTTCCTCTGACCTCACCTAATGCCCTCACCCCCGGCTTGATCCCTTCTGTCCTCAGAGAAGGGGAGCACCTGCCTGGGGCCCACCAGGTTGCGGGCATGCACTCGGGCTTCCCTGGTCCTACCCAGCGCCTCACCTGATGCGCGGGCCAACACCTGGGGTGGTGTCGGCCCCCTCGTCATCTTGTTCCTGCCCTTTGCCCTGCAGCTTGCTGAGTGAGAGTGAGAAGCGCCCCTTCGTGGAGGAGGCAGAGAGGCTGCGGGTCCAGCACAAGAAGGACCACCCAGATTACAAGTACCAGCCACGCCGGAGGAAGAGTGTGAAGACTGGCCAGAGCGACTCAGACTCAGGTGCCGAGCTGGGCCACCACCCGGGCGGTGCTGTCTACAAGACTGACGCCGGCCTCGGTGACGCACACCACCACGGTGACCACACAGGTGGGCTCCTGGGGGTAGGAGCAGGGGCTCACTCCCAGGGCAGGCACCCTCAAGAGAACCAAACCTTCCCCGGGTACCTGGGAAAAGGCCCCATAGCCCCAAAAGGCAGCTGTTTCCGATGCCCACGGGGGCCTGCTTAGCCCCCTCTGAGACTGAGGGCCTGATATCTTGCCCTGGTCTAGCGCACTGTGACCTGGGTGTTTTCTGTCCTTCCCGAAAGCGTTTCTGCTCCGCTGGCCTTTGTGCTGGTTCTGACCTAGGATTCACCCATGCCACCGGCCTGGTGGTTAGCAGCCCAGTTTCAGGATCAGACTGACCCGGGTGGAATCCTGGCCAGCTGAGCAGTCTTAGTCATGCTGGCTACAGCCACGGGCCTGGGGAGACAGGTTTTGTGTGGACTGTGTTGTTGCCGTGGGCGAGGGGCTGGGCACTTCCTCTCCTCCCCCCTGCCCCCAGCTTGCTCTTCACGATGGGGCCTCCCTGGCCCCAGGCCTTTCCCTAGAACAGTGCTTAACGGAATTTCCTCGGCGAGGAGTGAGGTCTAGGTCTGGCTTTGCTGGAATTTCTGGGAAATGTACAGGAACAAAAAGCCGTTGATTCCTACCTGCGGCAGTTAGCGGGGCTGGTTTTCCTCCTGTGTGCACGTCACCAGCCTGGCCGCCCCCTACAGAAGGGGCATTCATCCCTGAAATGTGCTCTGTTCCCAGGGCAGACCCATGGGCCGCCCACCCCCCCCACCACCCCCAAGACTGACCTGCACCACGGGGGCAAGCAGGAGCTGAAGCTGGAAGGCCGCCGCCTGGTGGACAGCGGGCGCCAGAACATCGACTTCAGCAACGTGGACATCTCTGAGCTGAGCAGTGAGGTCATCGGAAACATGGACACCTTTGACGTCCACGAGTTCGACCAGTACCTGCCCCTCAACGGCCACTCGGCCTTGCCCACAGAGCCAGGCCAGCCCGCGGCCGCCAGCTCCTACGGAGGCACCACCTACTCGCACTCCGGGGCGGCTGGCATCGGGGCGTCCCCTGTGTGGGCCCACAAGGGAGCCCCATCGGCCTCTGCGTCGCCCACTGAGGCAGGGCCCCCGAGGCCGCACATCAAGACGGAGCAGCTGAGCCCCGGCCACTACAGCGACCAGTCGCACGGCTCTCCGGGGCACACCGACTACGGCTCCTATAGCGCTCAGGCCAGTGTCACCACGGCCGCCTCCGCCGCGGCCGCCAGCTCCTTCACCAGCTCACAGTGCGACTACACCGACCTGCAGGCCCCCAACTACTATGGCCCATACCCTGGCTACCCGTCCGGCCTCTACCAGTACCCCTACTTCCACTCGCCCCGCCGACCCTACGCCTCGCCCCTGCTCGGTGGCCTCTCCGTGCCGCCCGCCCACAGCCCCCCCAGTAACTGGGAGCAGCCCGTGTACACCACCCTGACCAGACCCTGAGGGTGCGGCCGCGTGGACGGGCTGCGGCCGAGGACAACCTTGATCTCGGCAAAGATAGATAGACCTCCGAGGGCTTCCAGAAGGTGTGTGACGTGGGGAGGAGCCGCGACTCCGTCAAGTGCCTGCTGAGGTCCGCGGGAAGCCAGGCTTTGTAAACGAGTCCCCTCTGCTTCCAGACTTCCAAACTCCTGTCCATGGACAAAGCCCTCCTTCCCTTCTTGCTCTCTTTTTGCGGGGACTGCGACTCTGACGGACAGTCACTGGGTCCCTCTTCCGAGCAGACGCCAGCGTCTGGGTTTTGCACCTCAGTGTCTGCAAAGCAGCAGCCACAGCACAAAGGACAAAAGGAGGGAAGAGGTGTGGGGTCTCCAGGCCGCCCGTGTTCCAAGGTCCTGGCCACCCTTGGCGCTGAGAACTCCCCGAGACCAATGGATGACGTTCCTGAGGCTGGTCATCACCCGTCACCCACAGCCTGGCGGGGATGTGTCCGCGGGAGCACCTCTTGGGACCAGCTCATTAGACCTGAGGTGTTCCTTGTAGTTAGGGTTCTTCCGAGCAAGGTTTGGCTGTGATTAACACTTCTCTCTTTTTATTTTATTTTTTTAATTTTTATTTTTGAAGCTTCAATGTGTTTGATTTGTTTTGAAAGCTGTTAAAATGTATTTATGTTCTGTATTATTTTATCTTTAATTAATGAAGTAATCTGTGCAGAGAGCAGAATTTAAGACAAAACGGAAGCCGCAGAGCTGAGGGTGAGGGCTGGGGGTGGGGGCAGATGGGCTGGGGCCCTTGCTCCAGGCATTTGCGAGCCTGGCTGTTTGGGAGGCATCAGGCAGAGCCCCAGCTCCAGGGCCCCCAGAGGTGGCCGGAACCCCGAGGCAGGAGAAGGGATTTGTCTTGTGGTGTCTCTGATCAGGTTGAGGTGCCCCTGGCACCTGGCATTAAGTCAAGGTTTAGAAGGCAGGGTGTCGCTGAATCTCATTCCTGCTCACAACCGTGCCAAGTGGTGGAGGCGGGAATTTCCTGGGACGTGGTGGCTCCAGAAATGCATTAATCTCGGCTCTTAGGAACCAGGCGCCACCTACAAGCTGTGAAACTAAAACCTTCTCCACTAAGCGCTTTTAGATTCTTAGTTTTAGAAGAATAATACCTGATTTCCCTGTCCTGCTTCTGCTGTGTGCTGAGCGATGATAACTGCCTACTTCATGGAAAATTGTGCCTTTAAAACTTTGTAAATTTAAGTACATCTGAGATGTTGCTTCTTTTTACTTTTTCTACTTTTTCCTACCATTTTCTAGAAAAAAATTTTTTGTTTTGCATATCTCTTCCTGGGGGTGGGGGCAGGGAACTACAGCAAACTCATTTTTATGCAATATATTTTTCGGTGTCAAGTTTGGACTTTCGCTGTCACTTACCTGCTGTGTTTCGCTACTTTCTGACCAAGCAACGCTAACTTTTGTACAGATCAATTTGATAAAATTAAAAAATGCTTTTTATCTACGTGGGCTGCATTTTGTGTGTTGCTTTCCATAAGCGTGGGGGCTGTGGGTCTCCGAGACCATGGGGGTCCTGTTTTGAAGGAGTTTGGCCAAGGCAGGAGTGGGCTCTGTGAGGGTTAACCCCAGGCTCCCCGGGGGGAGGGGCCGGCTGGCCAGACCACCCTCCCTCTTGGGTGCTGCATCTGAATTTGAAAAGAATAGATCTCAGAAGCCTCCAGGAAGCGGGGGATGCATCTTCCTCCCGGTGTGTGTTGGGGGGGGAACCTTCTCAGTAGGCAAAATGGGTCCAGATGGGCCAGATTTGGGCCGTGGTTTCCTCCCAGGCGAATCCCAGAGCTGGTTTCTGGGTGGCTGACGACATTTTTCGGGCACTGGCTCAGAGCCAGGCTGGGAGCTGGATAAAAGCTGCCCTGCAGGCCCCGGACAGGACTGTCTGGTTGGCAGAAAGGGTTTCTAGGAAGAAACGGTTGTGGGAGCAACAGCAAGCGAGGGGCAGCCTCGCTCCCCGGCTGGGCCTCCCCAGCACGCGGGCCTGGAGGCACCCACCTCTGAGCTGTGCAGATGCATCTGGGGGTGAGAGGAAGATTACGCTTCTCAAGAGAACCCAGATACGCAAGGCAGTTAACCTATGCAATTTTAATGGATGGCCTGGGTATAGGGCCACGCACCCGTCCCCTCGCCTGCCCAGCCGCTCGCGTGGCTGCAGTCCAGGGCGCGTCCCTCACCCCGCGCTGGGGAGCCACATCCAGGGCCTGCCAAGAGCAGCGTTTGGGAAGAGCTGCCCGGATTTATGAGGGTTCGTGAGACCAGTGTTTGCCAAGCTTCCCGGGTGAGGCGGGTCTGAGGTGGGGGGATGTAGACATCCAGGCTCACGGAGGCCCGCTGCCTTCACAGCCGGCCGCCTGCGAGGAGCCAGCCCAGCCTGCCCTGCATCCAGCGAAGGGCTGTCCAGGTCCATATGGCCCTCTAAGCCCTCGCATTGACACCCCAAACCAAGGAAAGCCCCCAGCGTCCAGCTTGCTGACAGAGGGAGCAAGGCCTCCCCTTTGCTGTTCTGGGATCGCTCAGGCCTTGCCAGGTTCCCGAGGGCTGGAGGCTCTGCCAGTTTTGTTTGGAGTTGGAGGGGCTCCTGCGTATTAACTCCCCAGGTCCCGGTCTTTTCCCGCTGACCCACCCTGTGTGACAGCCCCCATGGCCCTGGGTTCTGGGCAGGGTTCCCATGGGTTTCCTACATCTGAGCTCGTGACGCTCCAGGGAGAGGAAGGACAGCCATGTGGTCCTGGCGCAACCACACCCTGCCTGGCCCAGGGCATGGAGACCCAGTGCCCTGCACCTTGTCCCTGCCCCTCCAGGGCCCCCTCCCGTCTTTGGGGCCTGGGCTGGTGGCTTCCCCGCTGGGAGCATTCTCAGGCAGACATCGCAGGCCGAGCCCACAGCCAAGGACCCTAGAAGTGGTGGGGTCTCTGTCTCCCCAAATGCTGGATCCCTCAGTGACACTCTGAGAAGCCAGCTGGGGCGGCCCCCTGGGGGTCAGGGCTGCTGAGAGGGCTCCCTGGGCTACCCTGGTCCTCAGGCTGGTGAAGGATTTTTGAGGAAAGCCCAGCTGACGAGGTTACTCCCAAGGTCGGCCTCGCCCCGCCTCGCCCCAAGTCTAAGAGAGTGTCTGCTCAAGCTGGTCCGGATTCCTGTTCTCATTTAGACTGTTCCATTGGCCCATCCCAGGGCCAGGCTGGCAGGAAAAGTTCCTCATTTTTCATTTCCTCATGCAGAACAGAGAGCATTGCCTCTCTGATCTCAGATGAACAGAGTGCCCTGTTCAGGGAGAAAGGAGAAATGGCATTTATGATCCAGCCCTGCTCTGATGTGTTGGAAAGGCCCCTTCTGGTTCACAATCACTCTTCCTGGGATGATATCGGCTTTCAGAAGTGGATTTTCTGTTTGGATGGGAGTTCATGGCCAGTGTGGCTGTCAGCTTCAGGGAATGCCCGTGTCCTCTGAGCAGCTGCCTGGGAGAGGCCCAAAGTCCTGCTCACCCGGCCGATCTCAAGGGTCAGATTCAGGACCCACCCAGCCTGCTGCAACTTTGGCCCACATTTAGGGGGACAGCACTCAGGATGGGCATCACAGACTTAGAGTCCTGGCCTGGTGTGGAACCAACTCTTTCCTCCTCAGTGTGTAGCTGGGGTCTCCAGTCCAGCCCAGGACAGAGGGCTCTAGGGTCTCTGTGGATGCCATCTCTGGCTGATCAGGTTTGCAGCGGCTGCGGTCCATGGCATCAGGTGGGGCTGGGAGGATGTGTTTCCAGGTGATGACTCGATGGCCACCAGACACTAGGCAAGCCCTCACACCCTGTGTGGACGGCCTCCTTGGACACATTCCAACAGGCTTCATGGAAAACCTGTGCTGACCAGGACCTAGTCTGGAGGCCACAAAGCCCGTGATGCCAAATCCCCCAGTCTCACCCCAGAGCCAGTGTAGACCCCAAGACAAGGGAGATGGGCTGTTCTGCCAGGCACTGGGGGTAAGGAATCATTCTCGAGGAAGGAGACTTGTAGCCGCACTCGGCCCCCAAACTCGGGCCCCCTGGCCCGGGCACTTCTCCTCCAGGAGGGAGCAGCTGTACAGATATCTCCAAGGATGGGGCTGCAGGAGGCTACAAAGGGGAAGTCAGGGAGGGAAGGAGCAAAAGAGGGAGATGCACATGGGGCTCCAGCCCCCCCTTCATGTGAGGAACGTCCTGGAGCAGAGAGTGGGGCCGAGGACTGGCCCTGAGAGCCCAGCACTGCCCACCCCTGGCTGCGTGCCTGGGCAACCAGGCTGTGAGAGGTGTCCTGTCTTCTGCTTCTTCAGGCTGGCTTTGGGATACCTGGCCTCCCTCTGGGAGGGAGGAAAGATGGAAAAGACCCCCTGACATACTGGGGGGACTCAGTGAGAATAGGACCTGCCCGCGATGGAGCGTTTGCACAGATACCTGAGAGAACTCTTGGTTCTATTATTACCACCTTCAATCACATGATGCTGCTTCTTGCTCATCTGCAGAATAAGGTGGATTTGCTGGTAAGAAAATTAAGTAAAAGTGAAATGGGCAGAGAATGTGCACTCAAAGGCCAGGGGCCTGGGATGCCCCCGTCCCAGCCTCTGCCTCTGGGACCCCTCCTGCTGCACCGAGGTGTCCTCCAAGCTTCCCTGCAGTAAGGCAGTCTGGGCCGGTGGATAGAAGCTCTGCCACTTTCCTGTCAACCCCTCTGTGCCTCAGTTTCCCCCCATGACCATGGGGTGATGATGATCTCACCGAGGTGCCTTGAGGATTTACTTGGTGAGCCTGAGGTCAGCACTTGGACACATGGGACAGGAACCTTCCTGCCCCATCCTGCTGGCAGACTTGTCCCCGGACCCCTGGGGTCTTCCCTCCCCTCATCTCCCCCAGCCTCATAGTGACTTCCTCAGCTCAGCCCCAGAATGGCCGGTGGTGGAGGCCTGCACAGCCTTCCTGCTTCCCCTGCCCAGGCTGGGCTGTCCCCAGCAAGGTCCTGTGTGCAGCGGATACCTCGCCCCCGCCCCCCCAAGCTCTCCATAACCCCTGCCGTCCCCAGGGGGCTGGGGCCAGAATGCAGGGCTCGGTCTGCTGAGGCTGCTGCTGGGCCTTTCCAAGAGGTCCCTAACCGGGTCAGGTCGGCCCTGCTCGCTGGCTCCCTGGGCCAGGGTGCCACCCGCAGGACCCCGCAAAGGGTTAAGGTGCTGGAGGCCTGGCGGGAGTGCAGGCGGCTGAGCAGAGCAGCCGGGCTGGTGCAGGGCCAAGAGCGCCAGCGAAGGCGCTGCATTTTAATGAATCATTATTGCCGGGGAGGCCTTTGTCTTGCTTTATCCGGTGCACAATAAAAGAATTAATTAGACAGAAAATGGCAGGGCAAGGAACTGACAAGTCATTAAGGGCTGCTGAATGACCGATGAGATGCACGCCGGGGTGGATTTCGGCTCCGGAATGATAATGGCCGGACGGGTGCTTTGTATGCGCTACCAGCCGGCCTCTGGGCAGCATTGTGGGTGCTGCCGTTGTGGCGGGCAGGACGGGCCAGTACCGGCCTGACTCTCCAGAGGCCAAGCGGGCAGTGGGAATCGGCTGACAAAATCGATGTATTAATTTTTGTGTGCAGACACAGTGTAAATATTTGGATACAGAGGGGACTTTGGCGGGTGGGCATCCTGGCCCCTGGACTCTACTTCCTGGCTCAGGGGACAGAGGCCAGCAGTGGCTGTGCTCCCTGCATTGTGAGAAGCAGAAGGCAGGGATGGGGAGGGGGGAGGAGAGAGACTGAGAGGAGAGGAAAGAGGAGACAGGTGAGGTGAGGAGGGTAGAAAAAAAGAGAGAAGAGGGGAAGAGAGGGGTGAGGGTAGAGGGAGCCTGGAAGACCCAGAAGAAACTCTTCCGAGAGCCAGGCTCTGCCATCCTTTGCTGCTGCTGTCATGGTTATTTAGACGTCACCAGGAAAAAAAGTGCCACCCACAGATCTAGCTCTCCCACCAGAAAAATTGAGCCTGTGACTTAGGAGTGCATCGCGGGGGAGGATCAGCCGGCTCCTCCCTGCGACCCCCTGGGGGGCTGGATTTGGAAACCGCCTAGAGGATCTGGTGCCGGCTCCCTGGTTTCCTGCTCCTTCACGGCATGTCTTGTGCCTCCTGGGTGTCATCTTGGGGGTGGAAGGGAGGGGACTGAAATGCCAGACAAGTTGGGAGAGGGGTCCCCCTGCCGTGGGGCGATGAGGATGTGGGAGAATAAGCAGGGGATGTGGGAGAATAAGCAGGGTGTGTGACCTGACCAGGCAGTCAATGTCCCTTCCTGGGCTGGATGTTAAGGGACAGGTGACACCACCACTGGGACACTTGGACCAGCTCCAGATCCCGGCTGATGGAGGATGAGGGGCTGCTCTGTCCAGAGGACAGCCCCTAGTGCAGGCAGAGGGCAAGTGCTGGGTGTCCCTGGGTGGAGGGAACTCCATCAAGCCAGGGCTGCATGGAGGAGAGGCCACATCCATTTCCAGATAACAAGTGTCTCATCGGTGGCAGGGCGTCTGGACACCACTGGGAAGTATCGTCTACGCTTCTGTACCCTGTACCCCCGATGGTTGTGTGTGCGTCCCCGCTCACACACAAGTGTGGGACTAAGATGGGCCTGGACACTCTGGGCATCACCCCCAAAGGGGGGGTCTCCCCTTCCTTCTGCCCAATTTCCTGGGGTCACATGGGTCTTCTGAGGAGCTTGTTCACTAAAGGGAGAGGGAGGGGTGGGATGAAGGTGGCCAGAGGGCCTGGATGACCCTAGCTCTAGAAACCTGAGTCTTCTACATTTTTCCAAACAGGAGGGGGTTATCAAGACAGGGTCACGGTGCCTGGCATCTGGTAGGCCTCTCTGGCTTCTGAGGTCCCTCTGTAAAATGGGAAGGATGGTGTGTACCTCCCCAGGAACGGTGATCAGAAGCATGGGAGATGAGTCCTTAGCACAGGATTTGGTTAGGAGCAGCCACTAAATACACATCACCCAAAGTTGTCATTGAGCTGAAGTTAGGACTCACACCTCAGCAAGGAGTCGGCCTGCTTGCTGGACAGGGCCGACATTCTCCCCATCCATCCCTCCATCCATCCAATGACCATCAGACACCAGGTATAGGACTTTAAAGGAGAAGGAGACTAACCTAGCCCTGCCCCCTTCTCAGTGCATCAAGAAAGGGTCACACAGGACAAGTGGAGGGGACTGTAGGAACCTACACAGGGACCAGCCTCCTCTGCGGGTTGTCATGGAAACGTCTCCCTGAGATGTTTCCACTGAGTCTTTTTTTAAAAATATTTATTTATTTATTTGGTTACACCAGGTCTTAGTTGCGGCAGGTGGGCTCCTTAGTTGCGGCTCGCAGGCTCCTTAGTTGCGGCACATGGACTCCTCAGTTGTGGCATGTAAACTGCTAGTTGCTGCATGCTTGTGGGACCTAGTTCCTTGACCAGGATAGAACCTGGGCCCCCTGCATTGGGAGTTCAGAGTCTTAACTACTGCACCACCAGGGAAATCCCCTCCACAGAGTCTTGCCTCTGAGCAGGGATCTGTGACCTCAGCCTTGCCTAGTACAGATCCTGGTAAATGGCATCATCCTTCGCTCCTTCACTCAGCCTCAGAAGCCCATTTAGGCAGCCCTGGCTGGCTCTTTTCTCACTGGACCTGAGTGGGCAACAGCACTGAGAAGACACAGGGGCAGACCTGAGCCATGCCCAAGGCAGGCAGAGTATCTGGGCCAGGACCCAGGTGCAGCCCCCCACAACTCTGGGTCCATACTCACCCCAATTTCTCCAGACATTTCCAGCTTTGGCACTGACTGTCATGTATCCTGGGAGGCCCTCTGTCCCTGGAGAACCAGGACGGTGGTCACCCAATAAACAAGTGTGGGAGGTCCCACACTGCCCACGCCCCTCTGTGGAAAACATGCACTTTGGGTTGTGGGTGGGGGCAGTGTTGGGGGGGCAACCCCATCCCAGCATGGGTAGTGTGCCCCTGGGTGGCCTTACGAGCTCAACAGGGTCAGGTCTGTGGCTGTGCTTGAGCTTCATCCATGACATAGGCTGTTCTGGACACAGACCAGATGCTCAGGGAGTATTTGCTGACTATGAATCTATGAATGAACAGAGGAAGATGAGGCGAGTCTCAGTTCTTCCAAAGCCTGAAGCCGGACGAAGGCCCAGTGGTCACAGAAGGGCAGGGCAGCAGCATGGCAGGATGCCCAGGGACTCACTGTTTTCTCTTCCAATATGTCTCAGATAGTGACAATATTTGTACAGGACTGGCAGGGAGTGAAAAGGGGTGGCTGACAGGGCACAAAGGAGGTCTTGGGAGCCCCGGGCACTCTGGTTGGCAGTCTGGTGGTCTATGCATGGTGAGTTGTTGTGAGAGGGGTGCTAAGCACACAACATGGGGAGGGCTGGTCTGCTCTGAGCTATTTAATCTGGAACTGTGAGTAACACTGATGATTGAGACCTTGAATTATCAAGAAACAGCTGAAGCGTGTGTGAACTCCCTTCTCCAGAAGGGGTGGCACCTGCCAGAAAGGCCAAAATTAAGAGGAGGGAAAACACCAAGTGCTGGAGAGGATGTGGGGAACCAGGGCCTCATCCCTCAAAACGGCTTTAGTCCTACCTGCAGGTGACACATAGGTGCCCTACAACCCCACAGTCCTGCTCCTGGGTGTGCACACACAGCCAAAAGCTCTTGTGCTCACAGGACTAGAAGGTTCTCTGTAGGCTGCAAACTGGGAGCCTCCCAAGTGCCCTTTGAGTAAGTAAGTGAATTATGATCTTTACACACATTGGGGTCCAACACGGCTGGGAGAAGGAGCCAGGCATCATGGAGCCTCCCAAGGCAGGGATCACCGTGAGATTCCATTCACCCGGGAGATTCCATTCACATCCAGGATAAGGGTTTTTGTGTTTTGTTTTGTTGTTGTTTTTTTAAGGCAGGGCAGTGAGAAAAACATGTAGGAGGATTTCTTCCAAAATCAACCCAAATTTCTTCTGATCACTCTATGGAAAGTGGGGTCTCTGGAACTTTTCTTCCCAGAGTCAGGGGACCCATGTCCCCACGTTTCCACATTGTGGAATGTTCCACTCTATTCAGCAGACAGAAAGAAAATATCCTGAAACAGGTAAGTGCTGGTGAAGAGAGCGATGGTGAAAGGGAGTCCAGAACGCCTTTCTCCTGCTGAGGGTGAGGAGGGCAAGGCAGGCGGGAGCCCCTCACAGCTGCCCAGGTCCCCGGAGAGGAATGTCTGGGTGGGGAGCATGGTCCTGTTAAAAGAGGAAACCTACATGCTCTGTGAGGACCTGGGGAGGCATCTATTCGTAAGGGGTTGGGGGGGGCAGGCGGGTGTGCAGAAGAGGGTAGGGGGCGTGAGGACAGTGGCGACCGTACAGTATGTGCTGGGCACTGGGCTGGCCTGTGCTCAGCCAGTGTGATCTCAGCAAAGGCCTGAAGGGTCTGTGATTCCCCCGTGGTCACTCTGCTGGCCAGGGCTGCAGGCCAAGCCCTGGGCAGAAAAGCAAAGTGGGGCAAGGCCCCAGCGGCAGGACGTGCCAGGATCTGCTGCCCTAAAGGACACCCTACACCTGTCTGTCCTCTGAGCACTGTGGGCTTCCTCGCTGGGAAGGGGAAGGGCCTTCACTCTGTCAGCTGGATGGAAGGGGCTTGTGGGCTCAGATGCTCCTCCTGGGCTCTGCCTCGGTGGGTCATGCCAGAGGTGCCTCTGCCCCATCAGCCCCCAAGCTGGCCTGCCAGGGGACCCGAATGCGCTGGCATCACCCACAGAGGGAAGCATTCTTGGGTGTCCTAGTTAGAGGACGATCTAAGGCTGAGAAAATGTTCTGGACCCCTCTGGACACCCCGGGAGGGCGGCCAGCACATTTGGATGTTCAGGCTGGCCCTGAGGCCAGGGAGGCCCCGCAGGCACCCTTGGGAGCTGGCTTGAGTGGTGGGTGGGGGTGGGGTGCACACTGGGGGCTGCTGGACGCGGAGCCTGGCCCGGCCCTGCCTCCTTGACCTGACCGCCAGGCCCAGAGGGAGCGGCAGGGACAGAAGGCAACCTGAGCAGGAAGCGCTGGCTGGAGTGTTTCCTTCCATGAAACACCAGCCCCAGCCCCACCCCGGGCAGATGGATGTCACAGGCCAGGCTGAGCGGGGGTTTTCATCGCCTCGGGAATGCCCGCAGTGTGGATGGAGCAGGCGCTGTCGTGGAGGAAGACAGAGCTGGAGCTTTGGGGAGGTGGGCGTCCTGCTCCCAGCTGACAGGAAAGTCATTTTCTTGCAAAGCAGGGACACAGCCAGCTCGGTGCCTTTGGAAAGGAGACAAACTACATCTTGATTGTGATGGGTTGATGGGGTCGCGGGCCCTCGCCCCCGCCTGCCTCCCGCTCCGCACACCCGGGTGTGAGATTGGCGGGGCTGACTCCCCTCACGCGGGCTCCCTGTCACCTGTTCCTCCCATTTGCGAGCTAATTCCGCAGGGTCCGTGGGCGGCAGCGGGCGCGGCAGATCCGGAGTGTGGGCGAGGCTGTTACAAAACAGCCCCAGCGCAGGCTCATTTGCATGAAGCCCCGGAGAGGCCCCACCCAAATCCTCCTTGATACTGAGCCCCTGAAGCTCCAGTCTGCAAAATGCCCTCCTACCCCTGCCACCCAGATGGATGCTGGGACCCCAGCAAGACGCCGCTTCACGGTCCCTGCTGGTTCCCCTGGGCTGGGCATATTGGGAAGGCTCAGATCCGGTTTACCCATCTGGGAAATGGGCACCCAAGTCCGCCTGCCTGGGCACCTCAGAGCGGCGAGGGAGCCAACGGGGAAAGAGAGGAACAGCTTCCCCCATGGGCAGCCAGGAGGTCAGCCTGAGTGAGCAGAGGCTTGAGCCCCACGGAACCTGAGCAATGGACTAAATTGGGAGATTCCTATGCAGCCATGGGGTGGATAAGCCAGAACCATGAGTGCTGGGGCCAGGCTGCGAGGCTGGGTGGTCCCTGGGGAGGAGGCCCACGAAACGGAGACATGCGTGCCCAGCGGCCCCAGAGACCTTGCCCTTGGGTCATCAGGGGTGCACACAGACTCTGAGAGCTCTGGAGCAGGCAGGGGGCAGCCTGTGGGAGGTGTGTGGGTGGGGGCTCCCAACAGCGGTAGGAAACAATTAACCAGGTATAGCGCCTGGCTCCTGGGTGGGTGTCAAGAGGGGATACAAATAGCCTGGCCTGGTGAGTACTCCAAGGAGCCGCCCCTGGGTGGGGGCTGCAGGGGAGGTGGAGGAGATGGGCAGGGAGGGAGGGTTCAATGAGGGGAGCCGGGCTGGCTGGCCAGAACGTCCCTGCACCAGGCTTAAAGAGAGAGAGATGGGGGAAGAAAGAGAGGCCGGAACGGGCATTGCTGCTTCCCAGGAGACTTGACGGGAACTGAGTGGGTTACCTGTTTGCTTCCACTGTCGGGAGGAAGGGGAAGGCGCACCAGCCAGACCGTCCTACAAGTTGCTGCCATAAGGGGACATCTCCCCTCCTGGGAGAAGTGGGGAGTGGTGTCCTCAGCGCTAAACGTGCCTGCCCTGCCTCTCCCCTGCTGGCCCCGTCACCCTCGGCCCAGATGCCTCCTCCTCCGAGAAGCCTTCTGCACTACCCCACATAATGAGCCTATCTGATTATTTCCCTAGTAGCCCAGGTCACCGTCAGCTGTCATTGCAACAGGTGGGACTCCTGCCCACACATCATGAGCCCCAAGAGGGCAGCGGCGGGCCCACTGTGGTCACTGCTGACCCCAGCGCCTCATGTCAGGCACATGAGCTGACCATCAGGGGTGGACAGGGGCTCCGGAGGCAGAGTCTGGGTGGGTGGGGGGCGCTCGGGTACCTCCCAGTCCCATCCCCCAGCTGAGCCCTGGAACTTGCCGACACCCCTCATGATACTGCTCAGACTCCCTGCCTGGGCGGGGGTCTCCCCGCTCTGCCGATGGGGAACTGGGGTCTCCGTGTTACAAGGCATCAGAGACTGGTAAGGCCTCTTGAGTTGCTCTCTAGCTGATGTGGGGTGCAGGGAAGTGAGTAGAACCCCAGGGACCCCTGGGAGCAGGAGGACCTTTTCCCCATGACCTCAGCCCCCAGAGGCCACGGGTTTCCCCCAAAGTGCTCCTGTGGGCTCCCAAGAGTCTGGCCTGGGAGAGGAAGCAGGAGCTGCCCACAGACCCCCTCCATGGACTCTGGGTGGCCGGACCCTCCCTGCTGCCTACGGGCTTGGGATCCTCCAGCCAGAGGTGGACACAACCAACACCTCTGACTTCAGACAAGAATGGGCATGGGCGCTTGGGAGGACCTCGCCTCTGTCCACGTGCCCAGCTGCTCTGGCAACCTTCTTGTGCAGAGGAGCTCACTACCTAGCTGGACAGTCCCAGGTAGGAGGCAGCAGCTGTGAACCCAGGCTTGGTCGGGATGTCCCGGAAGCCCCATGGGGTCAGCTCTTTCCCTGCCCAAGTTTCTTAGTGACCTTGAGAAGTGACCAGTCAGAGCTCAGACGCGGGCTTTGTCCAAGGTGAGGCCGGAGGGAGCAGCACCCTAGGACAGGAGCCCCAGGCCCTGGGGAGAGGCCACCTGTCAGCAAGCTCCTGCTCAGTGATGCGCTGCATCTGGCTGAGAATCGGAGAGACTCGTGCTTGGGCCACGTGGGCTGAGTTTGGGGGCCTGGCTGCCCCAGAAAATCAAAACCACATTTTCTCTCCTGGAGCTTCCCAGAGTGTTTTCAACCAGACTCGGAAAACTCATTTGGACAGATGCCGTTTCCACCCAGGAGGATTGGATTTTCCTCGGAATGCCAGCAGGAAAGTCAGCTGGAAGCTGAGCTCAGGAGAGCGGAGAGGGAAGGTCTGGACCCTGGGCAGGCTGCGGGGCTTGGCCTCCCGCTCTGCCCATGGCCACACAGCCTGAGATATGCTTCTTAGCCTGTCTGGGCACTGCTCCTCACGTCGGGGGCTCTGCAGTGATCAGGTGACTGAACACAGGTGGCCCCTTTACACCAGCCTCAGAGCCTGCTTCTGAAATGATGGGGGCTGCCCTTTGGTGGGGACGGCAGACGTGAGTGACCTCTGTGAACAGGGAATTAGTGTCTCTGCACAGAGGGGCAGCTGGGACGGCCCTGAGGCCCTGATACGCCACACCGGGGCTGATTAAAATGAGTGAAATCCAGGGACTTCCCTGATGGTCCAGTGGTTAAGACTCTGTGCTTCCACTGCAGGGGGCACAGTTTCGATCCCTGGTCAGGAAAAACTAAGATCCCATATGTCATGCGGTGCAGCCCCCCAAAAAAAAGCTCACTTAAAAAAAAATTAGTGAAATCCAACCTGTCCTTGGAGAGCCTGTCCCCAGAATAAACCGCTGCAAAGCCGAAACCTGGTGCGTGGTGGCCAGCTACGTGGGCTGGGACCAAGTGTGGAGGCTCGGCAGTGCTTGCTCCCGTGGCCCTGGGACAACTGGTGACAAGGGCCAGGCCAAGGGATAACCAAGTGTGGTCCGTCCACACTCGGAGTATCACTCAGCCATGAAAAGAAATGAAGCACGGACACTTGCTACAACATGGATGCACCTTGAAAACATGATGCTTAGCGAGAGAAGCCAGACACAGAAGGCCACATAATGTGTAACTCCATGTATGCGAAATGTCCAGAACGGGCAAATCCACAGAGACAGAAAATGGATCACTGATCACCAGGGGCTGGGGGAGGGGCATGGGGAGTGACCGATGGGGCCGGGGTTTCCTTCCGGGGGGTAGAAAATTTCCAGAACTCCAGAGAAGTGGTGGCTGCACCGAATTGAGAATGTTCATTTAAAATGATTAATTTTATGTTATGTGAATCTCAACTCAATAAATTAAAATAGAAAGATTCATGGCAGCCAAGATGACCCAGGTTTGGGGGTGACTCATCCAGACCATTTGTATTGTGGTCATTTAAAGACAAATCCGAACTTTTCCAAAAACTGAAAGACCAAAGTGAGGTCGCTCGGGCCAGGGAGGGCGGAGGCGCACTGGCTGAGCAGAGGCTTCACCGGCCAGGTGGCTGGGTTTCCTCCTAGGTAGGAGGGGACTGAAGCTCAGGTGCCATGTCATACAAGCAGTGGATGCAGGCTTGGCCCTCCCAGGTCGGGGAGTGGCTTTGAGTTTGGAGAAATGAAAGTCCTTGTCAGGGCTGGGCCCAGCAGGAGGGGTGGGGGGCCTGGGCCAGGCCAGGGGTGTGGGCCCAGGATCCCGGACAGCCTTTGGCATTCCTGGGAGAAGCTGGCATGGAGAAGACACTGCAGAGGTGCAGGAGGGGATGTGGTCTCCCTGGGGGTGTGGACGGGGTCTACCCAGAGCCAAGGACCGTGGCTCAGAGTGAGGAGCTGGTGCTCCTCGTCCGGGCCCCACAGGTTGCGTGCACACATACCCTGTACCCGTCCACGTGGCCCCGTGGGGCCCAGGGGCTCACCCGCCTCCCCAAGTCACCCACCACTCTCTGAGGAAGGGGCGGGTCCCAAGGAGATTTTCCAGGCTTCCTGGAAAGTGCTGCCCATGGCTGGAGTCAGGGATGGGCCCCTCACACAGCCCAGCTGGGCTAGAACCCCAGACACGCCCCAGAAGGGGCTGGAGTGGCCGTTGGTCACCCAGGGTCCCACTCACCCTGCTCCCCAGAGAGCACATGAGGCAAACCCCCCAGTGAAAATCCACATGAGGCAAACCCCCCAGTGAAAATCCACCTGCATACTGTCCCCTCTCATTATTTGTTAGCTATCAGGCCCCATTAACGGTCAGGTGGAAGGCTGGTGCATCTCCATGGGGAGCGGGAAGGCCTTGGTCCCCCAGGAAGTGCTGGCCACAGGCAGTGGCCCCTGGTGCCCCCAGAGGCCGTGGCATCTCAGGAGGCCGTGCTCCTCCATGGACAGGCCCCACCTTTGCTAGGGCGGGCGTGTGGGGGCCGGGCCCGTGTGTCAGGGGTACGCGCCCGTGTGTCAGGGGTACGCACAGGCAGCAGCCTTCCTGGGGGAGGTGGGGAGGAGAAACTTTCCAGGGCACTGGTCGCTCAGGCCCATCTGGGTGCTGCCTCTGGCAGGAGCTGTGTGCCCTCTGCCCACCTTTGCACCTGGATGTGATTTCCCAATCTGTGGCGTCGTTGATGATAATGAGAGTGGCCACGGAAAGGAAACCTTCTCCTCCAGCGCCAGCCAAAGTGCTGACACACGTGACCTCCAGGTGGGGACTCTGGTTGTACCCACTTTATAGATGGGGATACTGAGGCTCAGAGAGTTGGTGCGCCTAGTGCAGGTGTGGCTTCAGGACTCCTGGGGACTGCTCAGAGTGAGTTACAAGTCATCTCCATCCTCTCCACCAATCCTGTGGTCCTGCATGTCCCTTGGGGTTCCCATGGCAGAGGCCTGGGACCCCTGGACAGCGAGTGTGTCCCCATCTCCATGCCCCACCCCTGGGCCTGGGAATGGGGAGATCACGATGCCCCTGTCTGTGGGGCTGAAGGGGGATGATGCACCTACAAAACTCTGAGCGTCCGGGCAGTGATTTTTATTTTCACCATCACCCCAGGGCGATTGTCAGAGACTGAAGTTCTTATGGGCAGAATGTGTCCCCCAAGTTCCTGTGTTGAAGCCCCAGCCCCCAGTTCCTCAGGATGTGACTGTATTTGGAGAGGGGGTCTTTACAGACGTGGTGAAGGTAAAAATGGGGTTGTTAGGATGGGTCCTAATCAACATGCCTGGTGTCCTTAGGAGATCAGGACACGACGCGCACAGGGGAGACCATGGAGGACACAGGGAGAAGGCAGTCGTGTGCATGCCGAGGACAGAGGCCTCCGGAGGACCCAGCCCTGCCCACACCCTGATCTCCATGTCCAGCACCGGGACTGGGAGGAGACACATTCCTGCTATTAAGCCCCCCTGTCAGTGGGGCTCTGTTCTCTGGCCACCTGAGCAGACAAAAGCCACTGAAATACTTGCAGGTCAAGTGCAGTGTGACTTAGGCAGCTGTGTCCACACCCTGGGAGAGGTTCCAGAAGCTTCTGTGATCTTGTCTACTCATCAGGGTTCCATGCTACCTGTGCAGGTCCCCCTTTGCAGGAAGCACAGCCTGGACACACACAGTGCCCAGTCTCGCACTGGCCCTCCCCCAAACCAAACCTTGGCATCAGTGCTCTGAGGAGAAGCCGCCCCGGAATGTTCCGCCCTGGCTCCACGCCTGCCGGACCTTGTGGCAGGCACAACAGTGAGGTTCACACTCCTGGTAAGTTTGATACCAAGGTTTCAAGGTTTCTTTCCCCTCCAGAAGCCATTAACGAACTTTTCATGAAAAAAAAAACCAAAACACCCTGTTATTTTTCCCAATGTAAATGTGGAGCCCAGGGTGGTTTCCAACTTTCCACAAACATTTCAGGGGCCTGGGGAGCACGGCAGGCGTGAATGACTCTGCAAGCCCCCTGCGGGCCGCTGGGCCCCCCACTCCCACCAGGCTGGGTCAATATTGATGCAGAGCAGAGGTGGCACCCGCCACGCCTCCAGGGTGGAGGGAGACTGCAGGGTGACTGTGGGGATGCTGCCCGAGGCCCCAGGGCCTGAGCTGGACAGAGCCCTCAGGCTGGGCAGAGAAGGGGGCTGTGGGCAGAGATGGGGACTGTGGGCAGAGGTGGGGGCTGAGGGGAGAGATGGGGGCTGTGAGCTGGGCTGGGGCTGCAGCACCTGCATGGGCACCCGCCATTTCACATAGGTCGATTCCTTTGCTTTGCAAAGCCAAGTGGGGGAGAATTTTCCTAACTTATTTCAATTAAGACTCAAATGATAAAACGTCAATTTCAAGAGGGCGTTCTAGCAGTGAAACTGTCCCCATTTCCCTGAATGCCCTGCTGATCCCAGACACTATAGCAGCCCCTGGAGGCTGATGGCCATGGAGGGACAGTCTCTCCATGGGATGGTCATGGGGCCCTAATCGCGCTTTGGGGCCGAAAAGTCAGAGTCTCACAAAACCCAGGGCCATGAGGTGATGAGCTGGGCCTCTCTCGGTGAGGGGCTGTGTCTCCAGTGTGGACGTGTGTATCGGATCAAGTTCTCACCTTCCTGGTCTGCCCATCACCTCCTTCCAAATCCTTGCCATTGGCAGGAAGAAGCAGCTCTGCCCTGTGGCTGCAGACCGAGGCCCATGGAGCACGCTGTGTGTGAGCGAGCAGGGAGATAGGGCGTTCCTGGAGATGCCCAGCGCACTCTCTGGGGTTCCCCAGCCTCTCCTTGCTTACGACCAGAGCCGGGAGGCTCACCCTCTGTGAAGGCCACCCGCATGTGCTGCTCAAGGGGCAGCAAAGCTTCTTGGGACCCTCCTTCTTCCTTCAGCCCTTCCTTCTGGGAGTGTTACAAAACTCCCCGCTCCCCATGGCCTGTCCCACCGTGTCAGGGCAGACCGGGGCCGGGGGCAGTATCTTCATGGTCCTGTCCAGCAGCAGTCAGCCTGGCTAGAGAGCGAAGTTGGCCGTGAATGGATGAACGAATGAACGAATGAACTTACGATTAAATGGTTTGCTGCAGAGACCCGTGAGGCTTCAGAACCTTTGCTGAGAGAGGAGTCAGCCGGGGAGTGAGCCCACCCCGGCAGCAGCTCCGATTGGCGGATCTCCTCCAGCCTCCCAAGCGGACTTGCCAAGCGTCATAAAAATACCTCAGTGCTCTAGGCCGCCCAGTGTCACACTTACTGCCGGGGGGGGGGGGGGGTAGGGGTGGGGGTGATAGGTTAAACAAATTCCACTTCAGAATTTACTGTGCCTGCTCGTTATTTCCCTCAGAGCAGGGACCATATTCCATGCAGAAATACCTCCCTAAGTGTCCAAGGGGGAGGGGCCCAGCTCACAGAAGGCAGCTTCCAGATTTTTATATGAACAAAGGTAGCTGTATAAACTCGCCAAAAACAAGTCCTTTACAGAAAGCCGTTTGTGAAACTTGCTTTCCAGTAACCGGTACATAGGGAGTAGAATGGGAACTGCAGCGTGAAATGGACAGAAGCAATTTCATTTTCTGGGTTCTGTGCATATTTGAATTTTTGGAAAATGTGATGGGGATGAAGGGGAGGTGGCAGTGGGGGGTCCAAGTTCAGCTCTGCCCCGTGTGCTGAACCCCCTTGTCGGGAACAGGGGTGCTGGTGCTCACAGCACATGATGTATGGGGCTTCTGTTAGGTTTGGGGTCGCTCTGCAGGGAGCAGGCACATGCGGTGTGAAGGGCTTGGCATGTGGAGTGGCATTTTGGATTCAGGACAAGAACCCCCTCCCTGCACCCAGTCAGGTGCCCGTGAGGGCTGGGGTCTTGGTACCACCAGTGTGAACTCACCCTGGCCCCAGTGGGCGTAGACTCAGACAGTCTTTGGTCTCATCCCCTGTGGCACGGCACTGAGGCCAGTCTCAGCGTCTGACCCTCCCACTGTGGCCACAGCCCGGGAGCTGGTCACTCCTGCTGCCATCCACAGGGAAACTGTCACCCACGGTTGTCCCGCCCCTTGGACCTCAGTGGTGGGCCCTCAGCTCAATCACCTGGCAATGTGGGGTTCTGAGACGTGGCCCAGAGCAGGATGGTGCGGCGTGAGGCCGGGGGGTGGTGTGGACCCCGAGGGAGTGTGAGGATGGCAGTGTAACTCTGATCTCCCCCTTCCGGGTGGGGAAGTAGCTGGCAGAAGGCTGGCTTGGGACCTGGAAGGAGAGGCCCGGTGGCCCCAGCACAGTGGTCCCCGACATGGGGGTCTCCCTGCAGTGGAGGCTGGGAGAGCAGAATCCTTGCGGGCCACCCTGCCCTGAGATGGCTGGTGGCCTGATGGTGGGCATGAGTCACCACAGCATGCAGGGCCAGGCTGCCTGGGCAGGGAGGGCCCAGTGGGCGGGGGCCATACCCCTGTCTGGCCAGACGGATCGTGTCTTCACCAGGCGCCTGAAATAGCCCTAGAGGCGTCCAGCAAGGGAGGAGAGTGTGGATACCCAGCAAGATGAATGTGCCCAGAGCTTCGGGCGGCTCTGCCAGGCCAGGTAACCAGAGCCTGGCCTGGGACAGCCCTCTGGCCCTGTGCAAACAGCAGGGGGCGGTTGGCTGTCCCCACTCCTCCCCATAAGGCTCCACGTCTTCCTCCCACCCCTGCGGGCTCTGCCAGGCCCTGGCGGGGAACCTGACCAGCTTCTGCCAGACTTCCTGTAACTCCCTACTGCCCCCTTCCCCGGGGCCCTGGGATCCTTGAGGCCCTGCAGGTCCCCAAAGGCCCAAGGGTCTCCCAGGCCACCCCACTTGGGCCTGCAGACTCTCGGCAGGGACATCCAGCCTGGCTCCCGCAGACCCCGTCACCCAGGGCTCCCGTGTCCACCCACGGCTGGGACCTCATGGCTGGCGTCCTGTCCTTGCCCCCGACCCAGCCCGCCCGAGGGAAGGCAGGACCTCGTTGCTCACAGACTGTCCTTCAGGGTGGGACCATGGGGCTGATGGGCTCTTGATACCCATGGGAGAAGGGGCAGGGATGAGGTGCCTGTGTCAGTGTCCTGGGCATGGGAACCACCCCCCACAAACTGGGCAGCTTAGAAGAGCAGCAAACACTGCCTGCAGGTTCTGGAGGCCAGAGCCTGAGGTCAGAGCCCCTCACCCCAGTGTGACTCCCTCTTCCCTCTGTCTGTCCTCTCCGCTTAGAAGGGCACGTGTCAGAGCATTAACTCTCACCCTAATCCAGGACCACCTCTTCTGACTTAATTACATCTGTGAAGACTCTATTTCCAAATAAGGTCTCATTCTGAGGTTCTGACGGATGTGAATTTTGGGGATGCTACCCGCCCAGGGCAGCGCCTACTTTAGCTCAAGCAGTTGATGCCCAGAGAGGTGGGGGAGCCCCCAGATCCAGGCCAACTCCTGTGGTGGGGAGACTGCTCTGGGGAGCGCAGGGGCCTGTGGATGGGAGGGGAACACCCAGGCGCTGAGGGGAATGAGCTGGTTGGAGATGGATGCCTAGGGAGCTGCCAGACAGGGAAAGAGGCGTCCAGGGACCTGCCTCCTGGGGGAATGGGGGGTCTGGGAGGTGGGGCGGCTGGTGGGTCCTGATGGACCACGCAGAAAGGCAACCCCAGAGCCCATTCTGAGGTGTGATTTGGCCTGTGATTTTAATAGAGGAAGGGGGGTAGTTGAGAACAGAGCTTCCCTGGGGATGAGGGTGGGAGGTCACAGGTCTTGTTGGGGACGGGAGACCGGTGGGCAGCACAGAGGCATTCTGGGGCCGAGGCTAAACACAGAGGCTGGTCTGTGGGCTGAACGCACAGTAGGTGTTCAGACAACGTCCACGGAAAGCGCTTTGCAGAAATGCCATCTTGATGCTGGCAGAGGGAGACTTGAGGCCGCTGTCTGAGCCTCCGTCCTCCTAGCACACCCTGCAGGTTATGTGCCTACTGCTGGGACATTAAGGACCCAGCCTGGGGGGCACCCACAGAGGGACAGGCGGGCACAGCATCCACCAAGCTGGTCTCCTCGTCCATCAGGAGAGAGGAACGTGGGGGCTGCACAGGTGGGGGCCCTGGCCTGGCTGCAGGGCACCTGGCTGGCCTGCCTGTTCCAGGCCCGACCGGGCTGCCTTGGCCAGCAGCTGCTTCAGGCACAGCTGCTGGCCGGCAAGGCCTGGCCCGAGTCACGCTTCTCTAGGTGACCGCCGCCCCATCCTGCGCCCCATCCTGTGCCCAGGTCCAGGCTCCCTGGGGTGGGGTGGACGGGGGCGTCCGGCATCTCGAGTGTGAGGCCATAAATAAGGCTGGGTGCAGAGAGACCTCGGAGGACTTCCTGCTGTAAATTTGAGGTGCCGAGTACTGGACCGTGGTATTAACGCTGAATTTAAAACCTGCCTGTTAACAAGCAGGGCAGCCTGAGCCACGATACGGAAACCAGAGGGCCTTCGGCAGTGCCGCGGACGGACGGGGCTCCAGGCATGTGGGGGCGAGCGCGGTGGTTTCCATGACACTGCTAGGCCGAGGCTGCTTCTGCTCGGGGTGACCGGCTATGCGTCCATGTGGCCCATCCACAGGCAGGAGACCCTCACTTCCACAGGAGGAGAAACGCAGAAAGGTGAGGCAGGTGTTCTCTGTGCAAGCGTCTTGCAGCCAGCATTTCCCCTCAGTGATCTCCGGGTATCAAGGGAGATGGCCTGAGCCCAGTGTGTCCGCAGACAAGGGTTCCAGGAGGACATGATTCCAGGAATGCTGGGAAGCAAGCAGGTTAGCGCCATGGGCACTGGGCTCCGTCCCGTGGGCAGGACTGGGCATGGCCCGGAGTTGCCCTACCCTGGCAGACATTAAGAAGACATGGGGTGGGCTTCCCTGGTGGCGCAGTGGTTGAGAGTCCACCTGCCGATGCAGGGGACACGGGTTCGTGTCCCGGTCCGGGAAGATCCCACATGCCGCGGAGCGGCTGGGCCCGTGAGCCATGGCCGCTGAGCCTGCGCATCCGGAGCCTGTGCTCCGCAACGGGAGAGGCCACAACAGTGAGAGGCCCGCGTACTGCATTAAAAAAGAAAAAAAAAAAAAAAAAAGACATGGGGAGAGGACGGCTGTGTTAGGACGGAGGCAGAGGCTGGGGCACGTGGCCAGGAGCCCAGGACGGCCCAGAGTCACCAGGAGCTGGATGAGGCAGGAAGGATCCTCCCCTGGAGCCTCAGGAAGAATTCAACCCTGTTGACACATTGATTTTTGACCTGGCCTCCAGAGCTGTGAGAGATTAAGTTCCTGTTGTTTTAACCCATTTGTGGTCCTGGGTTCCTGGACCCTTGTCTGCACTGGTTTCCTGCGGCCTCCTGGTTGCCGGCAATCTGTGGTGTTCCTGGCTAGTGGCCGCATCCCTTTGGTCTCTCCATCCATGACCGGCTACCTGACTGTCCCACATAGTAGAGGAGGTTCCCGTAGGGGTTGACTCTGTCCTGATTCTGATGGACCACAACCCCCTGGGGAGGAGAGAGAAGCTGGTGAATGGAGAGAGCAGGAGTGTGGTGCCTGGCGGGCCTGGGGAGCTGGAAGAAACCATCTCCATGATTGACCAGCTGGGTGTCCATGAGGCCAGGGACACGGCTCCTTCCCCCTCCGGCCAGTGGCCTTACTCTCCTCCCACCGTGGGTCAGGAAACCCCAGGGCTTGTCCTGCCCCTGCCCCTGGCCCACTCTCCGTGGGGATCACAGCTCCTGGGCCTCAGGGATGACGCACTTCTCTCTGCTTAAATATACCAACTGGCGGGTAGCGTGGAGCTGGGTGCATAGTAGGTGCTGAAAGACGCCTGTTAACCCAACTTATCTCCCCAATACTTGTTCAGACGTGTGCGCACTCAAGGAGGATGTTGTCAACACTGTTTGTCTTGCTGGACCCATGGCCACCTGTGCCACTAGTGACCTACTTTTCTTCAAAATAAATCCACTTGAGCTTCAAGCCTGTTTGAAAGGAGGTTTCCTGAGGCAGGTCTGTGATGCTGGTGGAGTTCTCTTTCCGGTCCACACACACTGGAAGAAGCACAGACCTGCCGGCAAGAAGGGTTCTCACCCAAGGCCCCTGAATCCTCAGTGTGGGGCCCATTGGGGGGCGATGGGGGAGCCACACCCTTCAGCTCACCCAGAGCACGGTGGGGGCCATGCTGGGAGGGACAGGGGAGCTGGCTAAATCGGGTGGAAAATCAGTCTTCAGGGCTCCCCGGTGGTCACCGTGTCCCCAGGAAGGCGTGGATTACCCCGGCACTGCCAGGCAGTGTGTGTCTGTATTTCCCAAGGTGATTGGATAGCCGAACAGCTGCTCTGGAATCCATACTTTTGGGAAGGCAGCCCAGGGTCACTGCAGAGCGCTGGGAGGGGCTGCCCTGGGTCCTGGGACGCATGCGCTCAGGCCACCGTTCTGGTCCTGGCTGTTCGGCCTTGGGGTGTCCCACCGATGTTGCCCAGTCCTGGGAACAGGCTGTGCGGAGTCCCACCTCCCTGCCTTTGTCCATGCCGTTGTCCTGCCCGACAGGCCCTCCCCACAGTCACAGAGTGGGGCGTGGGGGGTGGAGGGTGGGTATCTGAGGTGGGAAGGGCCGAGGGGCCTGCTCAGCTCCACCCCAGGCCCAGGGCCCAGCTCCAACAGTGTCCAGGGAGGACAGATGGCTGTGGCCCACAGGGATCCTGGGGCTGGGCTGGGCTCTTCACGGCTCCCAAAGCTCACAGGAGCACCGCACAAGGTAGATGCACACGTACAGAAGTGCACACACGTGCACAAACTGTCGTGCTCGTACACACACAGGGACGTGCACGCGGACATGTGTGGTGCTCATACACATGTAGGTTGAAGGCACAGGTTCATACATGTCCTCTTTGCCCGCTCATCTGCCTGTGAAGCAGGTGCTGGGGTCTTCCTGCTCGGAAGCCCCACCTCTCCTGAATCCACTCTGTGTCCGGACCCCTAGTGGCTCCTCGTGGGCTGTTCCAACCTCCACTGGCTCCAGTGCAGTCCTGACTGCGCTGGGGACACAGAGCTGCAGGAGGAGCTGGCCGGATGCTTGGGGAGTGGAGGCTGGTGAGCTGAGCCTGGCCCAGGGCAGCGGTCTAACTATAACTGGAGTCCTAGTGGCCGGGGGCAGGGGGAGATGCTGCTGGCCAGGAGTCCCTTACTCCACCTGCATCTGACGGGTGTTTAGGGAGACTCTACTGTGCGCTGGGCTCTGAGCAGCTGTGCCAAGAGGCGGGGCCCTGGGTCTGGGGTGAAGCTCTGTCTCTGAGCACCTGTGAGGTCCTAGGTGCCGTGACCCCGGAGGACCCTGGGGTGAGCAAGATGGGCAAGGGCTGCAGGGACGGCCAGTGGCTGGCTTGAGGGACCCCACCCACACTGCAGGGCCCCCAAGGGAGCTCCTTCTTACTTGATGAGGTGTGGGCCCTGGAGACCCACCCGGGCTGCACTTCTTGGAGGGGGATGCAGTGGCCCGAGGGCAGAGATGGGCCAGGGGCTTGGGATTCCTCTGGGCCTGACAGTTCTCGTGGGCTACCATTCCCAGCTCCGGGAGAGGTGGGGACCGAGGTCTAGATGCCCCACCCCAGTGGCAGCCTGAGCTCCAGTGGGTGTTTATTCCCCTCCTGGCCCCTCCCCAGGTCGGTCCACAGAATAGGATGGGTGAGCTGTCCCTTTAGGGTGGGGATCTGGGTGTGGGCTTCAGAGCTGGTGGCCCCTGGCCCTCTCAGCCTCAGTCTCCCTGTCTGAGCAGTGGGGTGGCACGGAGCACTGTACACACTGTCCAAGTTTAGGGACAGTGTTTGGGGGTGGCACAACCCCACCAGTCTCAGCGACGGAGACGGCGCTCTGGACAGCTGGCGACCGCTCCCACGGGGAGGCTGCTCTCGGCCAGGGCTCTGGGCTGTGTGTATTGGGGCTGGGCCCACTCTCTGTGGCTGCGTCTGCTCGGAGCAGCTGGGCAGGCCGGCCGCTTGGGCCGGGGTTGGCAGAGGACAGAGGTCTCCTGGGCCTGGGGTGGGACAGGGGGGCACATAGCCCTATCGGGGTCCCTCAGGCCTCCCATGAGCTCCAGGACCCCCAAGGATGCCCCAGGCCTTAGGTCACGAGGACAGGCACATTCAGAGCTCTGGTCACCCATCAAAGTGAGTTGTCCTTCATCGAGGTGGAGCTCACAGGGCGTGGCCTTTCGTGGCATCAGGTGTGCAGTGTCCGTCACAGGTGTGGCCGTACTGTGTTCCTTCTCGTCCTTCTGGGGGACTCTCCGTGGCACTAGCCCAGCATTCAGTCAAAACCCTCTGTGGCTGGTTAGCTGGATCCACCTGGTAGCACAGGGCTCTGGGCCTCATTCCTGGAGCCTCCGTTCCAGGAGGGGGAGGGGACGGGGCGTACTGGTGTCCTGTGGTTGCTGTAACAGATCGCACGAACTCAGTGCCTTAAGACAGTGACATTTTATTCTCTCGCAGTCTGGTGGTCAGGAGTCCCACACAGGCTGAAATCACGGGGTCTGCTGGGCCGGCTCCTCAGAGGCTCCAGGGCAGAATGGTTTCCTGCATTTTCCAGCTTCTGGAGGTGCCACGTCCCTGGCTCAGCTCCCTCCTCCATGTTCACTCACGTCTCCTTGGCCTCCTCGTCCACTTCTGAAGACCTCTGGGATGACACTGGGCCCACCCAGATAACCCAGGGTAATCCCATCTCAGGTCAGCTGGTGGGCAAATTCGTAACACGGCCCCGGGCCCCACGTGGCAGGACCCCAGGGACCCCACCCTCTGTGCTCTCTGTTCCCAGTGCAGCCCATTGGGCCTTGGCACCCCTCGGAACCACCAACCCTTCCCCCAACCAGGCCCTGCAGAGCTGTCCCCACGCCCAGAACCTGCACCCGGGCCAACAGTGTCGTCGGGTGCGGTCCACTCCCCAGCACACATTTTAGCCTCACACGAGTCGTATCGATGGTGGGATTCTGTTGGGGATGTTAAGGGTTGAATTGTGACCCTCTAAAATTCCTGTGTTGAAGTGCTGACCCCCAGTACCTCCAAGGGGGACCTCATTTGGAAACAGGGTCATTGCAGCTATAGTTAGTGAAGGTAAGATGTGGTCATTCCCAAGTGGGGCGGACCCTAACCCAATGGGACTGGAATCCTTCAGAGAAGGTTGTGGACACAGCGCACTCAGGGAGAGCGCCTGTGAAGACTGTCAACTCATTGCCCGGCGCCCAGGAACCGCCAGCAGCTGGATAGAGGCCGGGACAGATCCTGCAGTGCCCCCAGGGGAGGCCCCTGCACTCCTGTCTGCCCCAGGGGCCACTTTTGGAACTCTGACATCCGAGGCAGGGCCCGACCACCTGTCTAAACTCCAGGCAGGGTCACTGTGGGGCCGGGCGCCCCCTCTTCCCCAGGTCCAGTAGAGGGAAGTGAGGCACAGGCAGCGACATGGTTCTCTTTGGCAAAGGGCCTCAGGATTTGCAGGGGTTGAGACTCCCAGCCCCCGAGCCGAACTCTGCAGGAGACCCGAGACTGGTGCATCACTCCCAGGACTGCAACGCTGGGCACTTGAGAATCGGGCAGAGCCCAGTGCGGAGGGTCCCAGGAAAGAGCAAGCAAGGCGCAGGCTGCAGGGACCCCCGGGCCTCCCCCTCTGTTGGGGCCCCAGCCAGGGCTTCTGAGGGGCCGCTGGCCGTGGGAACTGTGTTCTTGTGGCGCCTGCTCCCCGCCCAATGTCTCCCCAGGGAAAAGTGGTGAAGAGGAAGACACCACCGAGACCACAAGCCTGGAACCCCCAGGGCCTGGGGCCTTGGAGAGACAGGCATGTCTGGAGCGTTGCTCAAATCCACGGGCGTGCGTGCTTCTGTGTGCGCATCGGGTGGGGGGCCAGGCCAACAACCTCGGGAAGCAGGGTCTCCCTGCCCAGGGACCAAGACGCTCCCAAATGCCCTCAGGAATGGGCCCTTTCATAAAATCCTCAAGGCTTCAAACATTCTTTAAACTTTAGTCATGGTGGTGGCCAGGATCCGCCTCTCTGGCCAGCATCCTTCTGTGATGAGCCCTGGATGTGCTCCCTGCGGCTGCCCCCAATCCTGCCCTCTGTCTGCAAGGGACACCTGGCTGGTCCTGGTGTGTGTTACCCTGTGGCGGTGACCCCCCGCCCCCGTCTTCAAGAACAGGTTACAGAACCTCCTTTGGAAAGGCCACTCTTGCTGGTGGTGACCGCTCACATCTCTGTGGACACAAACGGGCAGGTGGGGAGGCAGTGGGATGTGCGGAGTGCCCGGGTGCCTATCTGGTCTCTGCCGTTCACCAGCTCGTGACCTTGGCCTTGCCTCGGTGCTCTCATCTGTAAAGCCAGCCTCCTGCCTGTTTCTGCTGGGGATGAACTTGGCTGACAGGTGAGAAGTTCCTGGAATGTGATCACGGAGGCAAAGGGCATCATTGTGAGTGCATTTCCATCTTTGCTCTGCCTACCGGGAAGCTCGAAGCAGAGGGTGTGACCCACCTCAACTGCCTTGGGGGCTCTGGGAACTCTCTGGACTTCTTGGTTTCTTTTGGTACTTCCTCTTCCTTTCTTCACTCATTATTCATTTTTTTATAATCACTTTTCTTAGATTACTTAACCTGCAGTAATATTTACAATTTCTTTATTATTTTTTGAAACATTTATTTGTTTGTTTGTTTGGCTGCTCCGGGTCTTAGTTGTGGCTGGTGGGCTCCTTAGTTGCGGCAAGCAGGCTTCTTAGCTGTGGCATGTGAACTCTAGTTGTGTCATGCATGTGGGATCTAGTCCCTGACCAGGGATCGAACCCGGGCCCCCTGCATCAGGAGTGCAGAGTCTTATCCACTGCACCACCAGGGAAGTCCCAAGATTTGCCATTTTAAAGTGTAGGATTCATGGGCTTCCCTGGTGGTGCAGTGGTTGAGAGTCCACCTGCCGATGCAGGGGACACGGGTTTGTGTCCCGGTCCGGGAAGATCCCACATGCCACGGAGCGGCTGGGCCCGTGAGCCATGGCCGCTGAGCCTGCGTGTCCGGAGCCTGTGCTCCGCAACGGGAGAGGCCACAACAGTGAGAAGCCCGTGTACCGCAAAAAAATAAAAATAAAGTGTAGGATTCAATTGTTCTTAGGATACTCACTACAGATACTGGAGTTGGGCAACCAGGATCACAATCCGTTTTGAAACACCCTAAAGGAAACCCCAAACCCCTCGGCCATCGCCTCCTCAGCCCCCATCCCTAGACAACCACTAATCTACTTTCTGTCCCAGTGGATTTCCCTGTTCTGGACATTTCATAAAGGGACAATCGTACGGTGTGTGTCTTTCTGTATCTGACTTATTTTACTGAGCGTGATGTTTTTGAGGTTCATCTGTGTTGTAGTGTGCGTCAGTACTTCCTTTTTATGGCTGAATCGTATTCCATTGTGTGGATAGACCACATTATGCTCATCCATTCCTCTGTTGGACATTTGGGTTGTTTCCACTTTGGGCTGCTGTGAATCACGCTATGAACATTTGTGCACAAGTTCTTGTGTGAACATATGTTTTCAATTACCTCAGGTGACTACCTGGAAGTGGAATTGCTGGATCTCATGGTAATCCTGTGTTTAACCTTTGGAGGAAGTGCCGTACTATTTTCCCTGGTGGCTGCACCATTTCCATTCCCACCAGCAGTGCACAAGCTTCCATGACCACATTCTCCCCAACACTCGTCATTTTCTGGGGTTTTTTTGTTTTGTTTTGTTTTGTTTTTTGCGGTACGTGGGCCTCTCACTGTTGTGGCCTCTCCCATTGCGGAGCACAGGCTCCAGACGTGCGGGCTCAGCGGCCATGGCTCACGGGCCCAGCCGCTCCGTGGCATGTGGGATCTTCCCGGACCGGGGCACGAACCCGTGTCCCCTGCATCGGCAGGCGGACTCTCAACCACTGCAACACCAGGGAAGCCTGTTTGTTTTGTTTTTTGATCCTGGCCATCCTAGTGGGCGTGAGGTGGTATGTCATAGTGGTTTTAGTTTGCATTTCCCAGATGAGTGATGATGTCGAGCATCTTTTCATGTACTAACTGGCCATTTGTGTATCTCCTTTGGAGAAATGTCTATGCAAATCCTTTACCCAGCACTTCCCTGGTGATGCAGTGGTTAAGAATCCACCTGCCAATGCAGGGGACATGGGTTTGAGCCCTGGTCCGGGAGGATCCCACATGCCACGGAGCAACTAAGCCTGTGCACCACAACTACTGAGCCTGTGCTCTAGAGCCCATGAGTCACAACTACTGAGTCCGCGTGCCACAACTACTGAAGCCCACACTCCTAGAGCCCGTGCTCTGCAGCAAGAGAAGCCACCACAATGAGAAGCCTGCACACTGCAACGAAGAGTAGCCCTCGCTCGCTGCAACTAGAGAAAGCCCTCATGCAGCAGTGAAGACCCAACACAGCCATAAAAAAAAAAAATCCTTTACCCATTTTTTAAAGTAGGTGATTTGTCTTCTTATTGCTGAGTTGTTCGAGTTTTCCCTATATTCTAGACACTACTCCTTTATCAGATACATGACTTGCAAACATCTCTCGATCTGTAGGTTGTCTTTTCCTTTTCCTGATGGTGCCTTTGCAGCACAAAAGTTTTTAATTTGGTGAAGTCATTTATCTATTTGTTTCTTCTGTAGCCTACGGTATCTTTCTCGGTTTTTTATCCGAAGGTATTGGACACATTTTGCAAGGTGCTCGAGTCCTTCGTGGGTCTTTCCCTGAGGGTGGTGGGGACGGCGGGCTTGGCGTTGGGTACACGTTGTGGTTGTCAGCAGAACCCGGGGAGGCCGAGGCAATCAGGGAAGGCTTCCTGGTGGAAGAGGCTGGTCCTTCATGCTGCAGTGTTGGGACCCAGCCTCTTCAGCCTGGCAGGGTTCCCTGGTGTGGAAGTGGGACACCAAACCCTCCTCCACGTGTGGTGCTGTCTTCCTCTCCTCCACCTGCCTGCCTTCCGAGCCCCACCTTTCTGAGCCCAGCCCTCGAACGGTGAGCAGAGGACACGGGGCTGGAAGCACACAGGGTAATTAATTCTGACTTACAGAAGCTGTATTAAATTGGATAGAAACTGGCGAAAATAGGATTAGGAGGGAAGCTGAGCCAAGAGCAAACAGAAGGAAAACTCCCAGGGCCGGGCAGCCCAGCAGCGCTCTCAGAGGCAGGAGGTGGGAGATGGCCTGGACATTTCTGGGCGATCGCGTCATGTCCGAGGCTCGGCCTCCCCGCGCCGCCCCACCGGAGGGCTGCCAGCCCCGGCCCGGGGAGATGGGAACGCGGCTGCTCCCCTCCCGGCGACCGGCTTATCTGTGCTGAGCTCACTCAAGTCCGAGGATTAATTTGGAAACAATTAAAATTCTGTGCAAAACAAGCCACAGGCTGGGCTGCCAGGGGGTTGGCACGCACGGCACGGGGCCCTTTCGCCACCAACGCAGAAATCTAATTAGTGTGGGATTAAGTCGGCCACAAATCAGCAAGCAGGGGACCGCTCTCGGAAGGCAGCTGAAACCCAGCGAGGCACGCCGTGCAGGGCCGGCGACAGACAGGGCAACGGCCCGACTGGGCTGGCGTCTCCAGCCCTGGCCGCGCAGACGGCTGTGCCCACAGGCACTGCCTGGCCCCTCGGTTCTCCCGCTGCCCAGCCCACAACCCTTGGCCATTAGCACCCGTGTAAACGGATGGCAAAGCCATCTGAGTCCCAGGCAGAAGGGGCAGGAGGGGCTGAGGTCACTGCAGACTGCCCGGCACTGGGTCTGGCTTTTGCAGCTGTGCTTTGCTGGAGTACATCACGCACTGGCTGGTCTGTTGCTTTCTCTTTAACTGCATTTTTGGGGTTTGCGGGGACCCTGTCACTCTTTGTTGGGCCACTGAGATGTTCACGGTTGTTTGGCTGGTGTCTGGAGGGGCCAGGGTTTGGCTGAGATGCAGCAGAGCCCAGCACTTTCCCAAGGGCGTGTCGGGTGGGTCCTCAGGTCACCTGTCACCCAGGTGTGTGAGGTTGGGGCCGGACCACCGTGCAGACACAGCCAAAGGGATGCCGGAGCAGCTGTCCTGGACCAGCCCTCCTGGCAGACTCTGGGGGCCATGGCAACTATTCCCCATGTCCTGGAAGTCAATGGGGGCAGTGGCCCTCTCCAAGGTGTGGTCGGCACCTGCCCTGCACTGCACTTGGACACATCACGGGTGTGTGGAAATCATTCTGCTCCGTGTATGAGAACCCCAGGCAGCCGTGTGTCCACCCTGCCGAAGGGGTCCTGACTGGGGTAGAAACCCTCTGAAAGCACAGACCCTCCTCCCAGGAAAACGCCTGCCCGCCCATGGCTTCTCTGTTCCCTCAGGCTCTCCACTGTGTCCTGGGCAACCCCTGGCCAGAAAAACAGCCTCTGCACCAGGACTAGCAAGGCGGATGCAAGTACATTTGTCTAAGGGCTTTTGCAGCTCTGCTCTCGCCCTGTGCTCAGAGCAGGGCGTGTGCACGTGTTTGTGAGCGTGTGAATGCGTGAGCCGCCGAGTCGGGGGCCAGTGGGCCGAGGATCTGTACGCAGATGTCTCCCTCCCCCTCGGGGACTTGAAGGCACCATCTCCGGGGGGCTTTCCAGGCATGGTGGATGAAGGCTGGGGGTGCTCTGGAGGGGGAATGAGCAGTGGGGGACCCGGGGCACCCTGTGGTGCCGGGTTCTTGCCTCACCTCCAGAGGCCACACAAAGCCAGCGGGGGACGCTGCTCCTGGTGGCAGGGGACCAGGGCCTGGTGACATCACAGCAACTGGAGGCGGGTGAGGAGGGATCCTTCACCAGTGAGAGATGGGAGGTTGGGAGGTCAGGGCAGGAGGACATCCTTGGACTCCCGTTTTGCGTTTTGCATGTGCTAATGAGTTTGAACTCTGGCCCTGGCTCCAGCCTGCTGGTGGGGTCGTGCTGGGAGGGGCTGCATTATCAGCAGTCCCGGGGGCTCCAAGCGAGCGTCTACTGGTCCCTCTGCTGTTTGGAGCCAGGGCACACCAGGAACTGATAGATTAACGTGGCCAGCAGCCCCTCCCCGGCAGGCCGGCCTGGCGCCAGGGGGGCAGAGGGCGGACCCAGCAGACATTGCCCGCAAGCTGGGAGAGGTACCCAGTTAGCTGGGGTTTGCGGGCCGGCTGACGTGGGAGCGGGGGGGTGGGGGGGGACGGCACGGAGGCCTCGATCACAGGCTGGAATACTCCATCCGTGACCCAGTGTTCCCTCCATCCAGAAGGAAAACGGCTACGCCATCGAGACCTCCACGTTTTGCTTCCAAGCCGCGTTGTTGGAGGTTTTCCGAACTTCCACCAGTGGCTTCTGTGTCCAGGGGCCTGTTTAGGGGCGTGGCACAGAAAGTTGCATGTCCCTCACCCTGCAGTGACCCTCACCGGGGTTTCAGGTGATCTGAACACACTTCTGCTTCTGGGCGAATCCCTAGCAAAGTGAGGGAAGCGGGGTTTTCCTGGCTGGAATGCGGGGTGCAGACAGGGGTTCTGGTGGCCGAGGCCACCCTGAGTGGCTGACTGGCAATGGGGTACGGGCAGCGGGCGTTGTGTTGAACTGCATCCAGCCCCCTGACTCTGATCAAGGGGCTCAAGCTCCAGTATGGTCCTCCATCCCAGCCTGAGCTTGCTGGTCAGAACCCCAGAATCAGGGTCTCCACATGTCCCTCGGGGTCTGACTTACCACTCACCCTGGCCAGCCCTCACTCCAGCCTCAGCTAGCTCCACAGGGACAGGCCACGCCCTCGAAGGCGTCCTTTCTCCCCCACCCTCCACCACCCCCAGGAGCGGGCGTGGCGGGGTGGTGGGCTTCCTGCCTGCCCAGTGCAGGGCGCCTGGCCACAGGATGATGGGGATGGTGTCCAGGGAGTGCAGCTGTAGGGGCCCTGGTGAAGGTGAGCCCATGGGGAAGGGTCTGCTCTCCCTCCCTGGGGACCAGCCAGGGTCCCTGCCCCCAGGGCTGGATGAGGAGCGATTTCACTTCCTGATCTGCCTGGAAAACACCCTGGAGTCCACTTGGCAAGCAGCCGAGGCACCTCTGCAGGACGTTCCTTCCACTTCTAGCGAGAGCAACTGGGCCCGGGGGCCCCACCCTGCTGGATGTGTGGGTGGAATTCCCTGGGGTGAATCATGGGTGCCTGGCTCCCAAAGTGATGGCGCAACTCTCAGCTCTGCGGGGCTAGGGGTAGGGATGCAGAGCTGGTGGCCAGGCAGCTTCCCGCAGTGGGCAAGGGCCCTTCATCAGGACGTACTGGGCCAGTGACGCTGGTTCCTGCTTCCTGGGGGGACGCAGTGCAGCTGGGGAACCCCGAGTCCTACCTCAGGGCATCTGGGTTGGGCAGGTGGCTCAGATTAGACCACTTTTTGTCCCTCAGCCCTGAGACTGCAGCTGGGGCTGGAGGCTACTGACCCTGAACGTTGACTGGCAAAGTTGAGGCCCAGCTGCGGAGGACCCAGCCTGGTGGAGAAGCTGCGGGGATGGTCCTGAGCAGCAGCTCAGTCAACGCAGCGGGCAGGCTGGCTGGCTGGGCGCTGCAGGGCCCTCCCCAGGTTTCCTCCCTGTCGGACCTGCCCCACCACAGTGCGGGGATTCCACTCCCTGACCAGGAAGGCCACTGGGGAGGTGGGCAGGACCTGCCTCCCAGCTGGTGCCCCCAGCGGATCCCGGCTGTCTCGGAGCCTCAGTCTTCACATGTGTGAAGTGGCCTCACCTACTTCCGGCCTTGCTGAGCTTGGCTCTGCATCCCGTGTAGAAAGAGCGCCGTGCCCCGTGCGTGAGGAGTGGTCACTATGAATATTAATTAGGAGGCAAAAGAGACAGGAGTCAGAAACACTGGGTTTGAGTTGCAGCCCCACCCCACCAAGCGGGGGTGACCCTGACCTGACACGAAACCTGTTTCCCCATCTGTAAAAGGGGGCGGCAGCACCCAGCATCCCAGTTGACGTGGGATCCAGACTCAGTGGAGACTGGAGTGCTGGGATGGCGTGGGGCCTGGTGGGAGAAAGGGCCTCTGTGCCCACCCCTAGGTCACAGAAAGATGCAGAAGCTCCCATGGCCTGGCTTCCAGGCAGGGAGCAGGAGGACACGATGGCATCGGCCGGTAAACTGATCCCATGGGTGAGGGCTCGGCTGGGCGCAGCTCACCGGCTGGGATGCCCGGCACCCCTGAGAAGGCCACCTTTCCTGGGGCATTGAAGGCCAGGGTTGCCATGGACACGGCTGAGGGCCCAGGAGGCGCCCTCTGAGGAGCGGTGCAGGCAGGGTGTCTGTGTCGCTCAGGGAGCAGGATGGTGGCTGCTGGGCAAGGGTGAGCCCGTCTCTGTGCCCCAACCCCTTTGAGCAGCAGCACAATGTGGTCAGGACGCGTCACCCAAAAGGATTTGGCAGGTTTCCCACCTACATTCTCCCAAACATTCAAGCTTGTTCCGATAGAAAACCAAATGCAAGGAGCCAGTTGGAAAACATCTTCAGAGGACAGTCTCCTTTTCTTTCTTTCTGAAATGTCAGAGCCATTAACTTTTTCCTCGTTTTGGTGCGACCTTCCTAAGGTATAGCATGGTCGGCTGTCGGACAACCGGGGCTCAGAGGGGCTACTTGAGTCTGCTGACCGTAAATGTGGCCAGTCCAAGTAGAGATGAACTGTCAGTGTAAAATGCTGGCCAGATTTCCAAGACCTAAAAAAAGAACGTACACGGTAGATCTATGTAACAGAATAATATGCAGCCATAAAAGAGAATGAAGCACTGACACAGGCCACCACATGATGAACCTTAAAAATGTGATGCTCATGGGGCTTCCCTGGCGCAATGGTTGAGAGTCCGCCTGCCGATGCAGGGGACGTGGGTTCGTGTCCCGGTCCGGGAAGATACCACATGCCGCAGAGCGGCTGGGCTCATGAGCCATGGCCGCTGAGCCTGCACGTCCGGAGCCTCTGCTCCGCAACGGGAGAGGCCACAGCAGTGAGAGGCCCGCGTACCGCAAAAAAAAAAAAAAAAAAATGTGATGCTCAGTGAGAGAAGCCAGACACAGAAGACCACATCGTGTGTGATTCCATTTATGTGAAGCATCAAGAACAGGCAAATCCACAGACAGAGAGTGGATCCGTGGTTGCCAGGGGCTGGGAGGGGAGGGGGACACTGGGAATGACTTCTCTTTGTGGGGATGAATATGTTCTAAAATTGACTGTGGAGATGGCTGCACAGCTCTGAATATATTAAAAGCCATTGAAGTGTAGACTTTAAGTGGGTGAATTGTACGGTGTGTGAATTATATGTCAATAAAACTGGTTTTAAAAATGTAAACCGGGCTTCCCTGGTGGCACAGTGGCTAAGAATCCGCCTGCCAATGCAGGGGACATGGGTTTGAGCTCTGGTCCGGGAAGAGCCCACATGCTGCGGAGCAACTAACCCCGTGCGCCACAACTACTGAGCCTGTGCTCTAGAGCCTCCAAGCCACAACTACTGAGACGGCATGCCACAACTACCGAAGCCCGTGTGCCTAGAGCCCGTGCTCTGCAACAAGAGAAGCCACTGCAATGAGAAGCCTGTGCACCGCAACGAAGACCCAACACAGCCAGAAATAAATAAATGAAAATAAAATTTAAAAAGCTGTAAACCACCTCATTAATAATTTTGATATTAATTACATGGGGCAATGATAATATTCTGGATACACTGGGTGATGGCATCTCAGTTTGGGAAGATGAGGACGTTCTGAGATGGATGGTGGTGACGGTCGCACAACAACGTGAATGTGCCTAACACCACTGAACTGTGCATGTAAAAATGGTTAAAACAGTAAATTTTATGTTATGTGTATTTTACCACAAGAAAGTGGAAAAAACCCAGTCACGCAGCTCTCTGTCCCCAGGTTCTCACGCAGGTGTCATGTCTCTGAACAAGTCCTTACCTGTTTTCTCGGCCCGCCGGGGGCCCGGTCTCCTGCAGTGACACAGGGAGCTGGGCCCACGTTCCTCCACCCGCTGCCTTCAGGATGAATCTGAGTGACAACTGCCGGCGGAAGGGCAGCCCCCTTCCTAGGGGTTGGAAGCTCAGTGACCCGGAAGTGTCGTGCCGAGGGGCTCCCCTGGTGGGGGCAGGGACCCCTGCATGCGGCACAGCGGCTCCTGCCTGGATGGAAGCCCAGCCTCTCAGGCTCCGTGGGGCGCCCTCTCCCCACCACGTGGGGCCCTGAGAGAGACCCCAGGCCCCACGTGCAAGACCCTGGCCAGGGATGAGCCGGCTGGTCTGACGAGGGGCCAAGGGGCCAGTGGACTGTTATGGGGGTGGGGGAACCCTGGAACCTTCTGGAAGTCTCGGCCTCCTTGCCCAGTGGGGTTTAACGAAGACAACAGGGACAGCCCACGTTACGCACAGCACAGGCGGCCCAGCTGCTGTGATCATTCTCCTATTTCCACACGTGGAGGGTGGGGGCAGGTTTGCAGGATGCCCCCACCTGGGAAGGCGGCCCCCAGGCCGGAGAGGGGCAGCCCCAGACTGTCTGCCAGACACAAAGCAGATGGCCCCTCTTCCTCTGGAGCCTGCAGACCAGGAGCCCCAGGAGATGCTTGGCGCAGGTCCGGGGAGGCCGGGACCCCCTCTCCAAATTCCAAGACTCACAACTGCTTCCTATCACGGCCGATGCGCGGAGTTTCTGCCCCAGGAAGGAAGTCTGCGTGCTCCTTGGCCTCCTTACGCCTTCCCGCCAGCCAAGCCGCCGCCCCGTGGCCAACAGCTACCTTATCAGCTGACTGTCCCTGTGAGCCACCCCCTACCCCACCCCTGCCAAGGCCCCCAGAGGCCTCGGCACCCTCACCCTGCCCCCAGGGAAGCCACAGCCCACCCGCCCCTCACTGGCTGCCGGGAGGTGTACGAGCTCTTCTCTGCTCAGCACCATGGACATCTGTCACCTGGGAAGGCCGACTGTGGCCACCAAGCCCCAGACACATGTCTGCCCCGAGGACAGCCGTCTCTCCCTCAGACTCTCTCCACCTCCCCTCCGGGGCCCGACATGCCCCCCAAACTGCCTGGGCCCCGACGACTCATTTTCTCTGACTCGGGGCCTTCTTCCTTCCACAATCCTGCTGCCCCCTCACTCCTGGTCACTCCACGGGCATCTGCTGACCACTGCATCCGCCAGCATGCACAGTGAGCCAGCTGCAGGGCCCGGGAGGGCTCCCAGCCCCGGGGTCCCGTGCCTCTCCCTCCCCTGCTCCCCTCGCCCCAGCCAGGCCCGCCCCAAAGCCTCCAGCTGCTCCTCTGACACCCGGCTGCATTTTGGCTGCAGGACCCCGGTACTGCCTGCCCTGATGCCGCATGGCCCATGCTCTGTAAGCGGCTCCTCATTCGTCAGACACGGTTTCCTGACGCAAGGTCTCTGCTCACATCCCGGGACACTCCACAGGTCCCCTCAAAATTCATGTCCACCCACAACCTCAGAAAGTGACTTTATTTGGAAATAGGGTCTTTGCAGATTAATCGAGTTACGATGAGGTCAGACTGGCATGGTGGAGGCAGGGTGGCTGGTGTCCATGCCGGAAAAGAAAACCTAAACACAGACGCAGAAGGACGGCTGTGTGACGACGAGGCAGAGACAGGAGGGACGTGGCCACAAACCCAGGGACACTGGCAGCCCCAGAAGCTGGACGAGGCCGGAGGGAGCCTCCCAGGAGCCTCAGAGGGGGCCGGGCCCTGCGACACCTTGATTTCAGACTTCTGGCTCCAGACTTTGAGATTAATTTTCGTTGTTTCAGGCCATCCAGCCTGTGGTCCTTTGTTACGGTGCCCCAGGACTGAGTGGCTGCCCCACTCACCCCTGTTCTGTCCATGCGGCTGGCGGGGCTCCCAGACCCAGCCCGGATCTGGGCCACTGGGTTTGAGTATGGCCATGCTGCCCCGGGCCCTGTGAGCATCTGTAAGATGGGGTGAATGTGGGGCCGAGGGTGTGGTGTCACCCGACGTCGGTGCCAGAGGAGGCCTCTCCTTGAGGGGTGCCCCGCCTGGCCCTGACAGCCCCCTCCCTTGGCGGCTGACGGGCTGCGCCTCCTGGTTTAAATTGCTGCCTGGTCGGGTTCCCGCTGCTCCCCAGCGGCCCCCCTGGCTTGGCAACGAGATGCCCTGGTCTCTTTTTCCAGCGGGTGTGGGCCAAGCGGAAAATGACCTCAGAGGGTGGGGAGGCCGGGGAGGCCTGTGGAGCTCAGAGGGCATCCTGGGGGCTGGGCTGGGGGTCCCCCAGCAGGAGCCCTGCCCTGAGCACCATACCGGCAGCCCAGGGCTCTGCAGTAAAGCGGGACTCTTGCATTCACAGCCCCTGAGAAGACCCCTTGCCATTCAGCCTGGTTCGTGTCGGCCTGTACCCAGGGCTTGTCTGGGAGGAGGTGGGAAGGGGGCTGAAGTGGGCGGCACTCCCATGACCTGGACACCAGAGCGCTGGCCACACGGAGCGAGAGGGCTCAGTCGGGGCTCGGGTGTCCAGCAGGGCTGTCTGCGGCCACCTAGGTGGGGAGGAGGTCAGAAGTTGCAGCTCTGGGCTGCGGGTGGGAGCACATGGCTTCACAGCAGGATGGTCCCTCAGTCAGGGGCCTGCCAAGGAAGAGAACCCCCTCCTAAGACCTTTACACCAGAGGGAGCTGAGTGACTCTTGATGGGAGCGTGGAGGAGGGGTGAAGCATGCAGGGATGGGCAGCAGCCGCCATGGCCACACCTCGGCTGGAGGGACGGAGAGGGGGCCAGGGCTGTGCTGCTGGTGAGACGGTGTATGCAGAGACGGTGGGGAGCCCACAGCCTCCCTCCAGGCCCACCTCCCCAGGGACTGGGGTGCTGAGATGGGAAGGGAGGGAGCTTCTGCACTATGGGCCTGGGGCTCAGAGAGTCTGGGGAGACGCGCTGGGCAGGTGCCGGACGTGCAGCCAGGTGACCCAGGTGCCTAGCCTCTGTTGCTGGGGGACCCCCGGCTTGGTGGGCAGGAAACGAACCGCCCACCCACGTGGAGGGAGGTGGCTCCCTGGGGTGGTGGCTGGCAATCCTTGGTGTTCCTTGGCGAGTGGCCAAATCACTCCAATCTGTGCCTCTTCTTCAATGTGTCTTTTCTGTCTCTTATAAAGACTCGGCATTGGGTTTAGGGCCAACCCGGCTAATCCAGGCTGACCTCATCTAGAGAACCTTATCCTAATTGCATCTGCAAAGACCCTTTTTCCAAATATGATCCTATTCACAGATTCTGGTGGACATAAATTTTTTTGGGGGGTGGGTACCATTCAGCCCTCTGCAGCCAGGCGCACAGACGGGTCCAGAGAGGATGGGGATTGGAATCCACCCACGCCCTTCCTGTCCCTGGTGCCCCTCAGCATTGCCGGACAGAGGTGGCTGCCTGACATCTAAGTCCTTGCAAGAAATAGCCCAGGCAAGACTTTGGGAATGTGCCCACCTGCAGAACCATCCACCAGATTCAGAGGGCGGGGAAAGGATGACTCGGGGTGTGCGTGAGTCCCTCAGGGGAGGGCCAAGCCTGGGCTCAGCCCCCAGGCTGGTAGCTTTGCCTCTATGAGCCCCTGAGAAAGGAGCTGAAGGCTCTGTTTGCCCTCCCAGGCCCAGTTAATTTTACTCATTTATCCATTCATCCATCCATCCAAATATACATCTGTCTACCTGTTCACCCATCCATCGATCCATCCATCCGTCTGTCCATCTATTAACCCATCCAATCATCTGTTTTTCTGTCTGTCCATCCCTCTGTGTGTCTGACCTTGGGTGACTGATGAATGGGCAGCGGGGGGAGCCCCAGACAGGTCTCGCAGTCCACCCTCCTCCCAGGGCCTTGGCTTTCCCACCGGCCACCAGGCAGACAGCCCAGCCACAGCTGCGGGCTCTGGGTGGGAGTCTGGACCTGCTGGCCCCGGCCACTGCAGCTGAGAACTGTTTCCAGTTTATAGCAGTGTAATTACTCACCCTCCTTTGGACTGAGGAAAACTCAGGGTGGGAAGATGTGTCTGCTGGGCCAAGCTGATTCAGACCAAGGAGAGGACAGAAAGGCTGGACGAGGGTACTTTGGGCAGGAGTGCAAGGGCGTGAAGAGGTGGCTGGGAAAGGGCAGGGGCTCCAGGTGGGAGAGGCTCCTGCATGCTCCCAGCATCCTTCAGTCTAGACTTGGCTGGGGCCTGCGGGCGCAGTGCCAGCCTGGGGGGGTGGGCTTGGCTGGGGAGGGGAGCTGCTGGCCAGGGTGGCCAGGCTGCCAGGGCCCTGGGAACCCAGCGAGGGGGATGCTGGGCCCAGCATGGGGCTGGCTTCACGGTGTGGATCCATCACCAGTGCGACTGGACAGAGGCCTGGAGGGGCCTGGACCCGAGTGGACGCCGCCTGGGGTGCAGTGACTGACACTCTCTGACCCCGACTTGACACCATCTCCACCAGCCTCCTGAAGCCAGCAGGGATGAGCCAAGGTTGCCGGCCTTGGAGGTGACCCTCGGGGTGCCCGGAGGGCTGATCTGGAACTTCGGGAGGAGGGTTGGCTACAGGCAGCTGCAAGGAGTCCGGTGCCTTGGCTTCAGATGAGACACTGGTTTCTGGAGGGACATGAGGAGAGGACGTTTGCCACCCACATGGCCTCTTCATACTTCCCTGGGAGATGCAGGGGTGGAAACCAAGGCTCAGGTCCACGCAAGTGGGAAGTGGCAGGGCCCACATCTCGGCCGCCTGTGTTGCCACTGCGGACAGAGGTCAGTGAGGGGGCAGGGTCCCATCAAGAGCTCCATCCTGGAGGCCGTCAAGCCGGCCACCAGCCCCAGGAGCTCGGTGAGCGGGGCAACGGCCTCTCCTGTGGTCCTGCCAAGCCCATGTGTGCTCGGGGCAGTGGCCTGATGTCCCCCGCCTCCAGGCGTGTGCCTTGGTGGACAACAGAGCCCTGTTTGGAGCTGGATGAGTGGGCATGGGGGGAGAGGAAGAGACCAAAGGGCGGAGATGGACCAGCATTGGGGAGGCTGCCTGCCAGCCCGCCATTAACCCCTTAAGGCCTGGCTGCGAGCCAGGGAAGGGTGGGCCAGCTCCTGGGCACACAGTGGTTCCCGGGGCAGATCTTAGCTCAGCACCTACTGTGTGCAGTGCAGGCCTGTGCTGGGGCTGGAAAGGGAGCAGGGTTCCCTCATTCGCTTTGCCTCTCCCTCCCAGGAGGGCATCTGCATTTATTAAGCACCTCCTGTATGCCTGGGTGCTCAGGAATTGTCCCCTAGCCCTGGTCTCTGCCCTGCACAGGGGACCAAGAGAGGACACAGCCAGGCCCACTGCGGTGCTTCCCTCCACTCCTTCCGCAGCCAGCCAGTCTGGGGACCCTCTGGACACTGGAAGGACCCCAGGAGTTGGCACATAAACATCCCGGGTTCCCACCCTGCAGACGGAGCCAGGAGCCCCCTCGCTGGCTGCTGCTCCCTCTCCACCTCCTCACAGCCCTGCACAGCTCCGGGAGCTGGGGCCTTGCCTGGGGTCTGACTCTGGGTGGGGGATGAGGCCCACCTCTGGGACTCCCGCCCGGGGGCTCACAGGGCCTAGCTGGGGTCTCCACAGTCCCCCGCGGGCACGTGGCTGGTTTGCATGGGATCTCAGAGTGGGAGGGGGGCTGGAAAGCTTTGCCTTCCGTGGGTCCCCAAGTTCAGGGAGGGGTGTGAGAGACCACCCCTGACAGCCCAGGGCTCTGTCAGGGTGTCCCCCTACCTCTGGGAACCTTAAAGCTGAGGGAGACGGTCCCAGCCAGGAAGGGGGCTGTATGTCCAGCATCTGCCCTACAGAGGGGACCCCTGGAGCTGAGTTTCCAGGGGGAGTCGCCCAGTGGCCATAATTCATTTCAGATCGCCGTCTGCAGCATTGCCAGCCCTGAGCATGTAATCGCCCCGTTTCCGACGGCCGGCGATTTCTGCACACTTGTAATTAGGAGGACTCATTCCCCTCACCGCGCCAACCTCAGGCTCCAGCCGAACAACTTCCGAAGGAAGCCCTGGCCGTCTGCGGGGACCGCGCGGCTTCCTGCGGGAGAGCCCGGAATCCCGGAGGCGCCGAAATGAGGAGGGGGCAGAAGGGGCGCCAGCCCGGAGGACGCCTTGGGAGGGGCTGCCGCTGTAGCCCACCCTGGGGGCCCCGAAGGGACTGCTGAGAGGCGGGATCTGCCTGAAGGCGCCCCTCGTCCCTGGGAGGTTTGTGTGTTCACTGCTTTGGTGATTTGGGACAATTTTGTGCAGTCGTTTGTGGTTTTCTCTGGTAATTGCTGGTTACAGCCCGTGACTGAGAGGGACTGAGGCCAGAGGGCTGGAGGCTGGCGGCACCTGGCCGGTGGTGCCAGGAGGGTCCCAGTGCAGGCTGGGTTTTCCCCCCAACAGGTGGTTTCTGCTGCGAGCTGGGTCTCCCATCCCATCCGGTCAGCCAGGTGACCCCAACATGCCCCTGCACCTCCATGGGGTCATGTGTCCTCCATCAGCCGGTGGAGGTTCTGGGAGCCCCTGGGGCAGCAGCAGTAGCGACACGTCTCATAACTTGGCCACTGTGTTGGGGTTCAGGGTCAGGTTGGGGCGCTGGGGAGTATAGGTGCTAAGCCACGAGAAGTGGCGCCCTGCATGTGTCCTGGGTGTCCAGTGTGCTCAGCCCTCTTTCTGCAGCTGCCGTTGTGGTCACCAGAGGATTTGACCCCACCAGGGTCCCCTGAGTGAGACAGACTTCCCTTCCCGCCCGCACTGCAGCCCCGGGTGGCTCTGTGCCACAGGGAGGAGACCAACGTCCCCACAGTGGGAGACGTCGAATCTTAGCCAAGAGGCTGGCTTGAGAGCTCCTTCCTTCTGTTCGTGACTTTCAGTACTTCCGTGTATTGACTCAGCCCAGGTGACAGCAGAACCCACCGAAGAAACACACCCTGATGCTTCAACAATGAAGGAAGAAGTGGCCGGGCGCCGGACTGCAGCGATGACCATTTGTGATGAAAACATTTGCACCGGAGCACTGAATTGTTTCCTGCCTTCTCAGGAGGCTGGACTCCGGGAAGGGTGGTCTGACCCGCTGCACAACCTTCAGCTTTAAGGTTGGGACTTGGAAATTTCTGGTCTTGCTCACGTTCTTTATCTTTTGCATAAAGCTTTAAACATTATTATGCAAATAAGACATGCTCATCACAAAACTCAAGTACAACAGAGAGAAGCCCCAAATTTCTACTGCAGTCCCAAACACACAAGTATAACTCTGGGGAACTTTGGGGTGCATGTCTCTCCAGATGACTTTCCTATAAATGCATGTGGAATGTATTCATTTACTAGTTGTAAAATCTTGCAGAGCAGCATGGAATCCAGCCTCTGTAATCCTGTGTGCACAGCCAGCATCCAAGGTGGTCCCAATGGTTCTCAGACGCCGGCGTTCCCACTCAGTGTGGTCCCCGTGCACTGAGGAGGGCTGGGCTGCGTATCTGGTGGGATACTGCAGAGTGACAGAGCGTGACTTCTGAAGCCAGGTCCTAAAAACCTCTCTAGAGTACTCACCCAGAGAGATGCCGGCCGCCGTGCCGGAAGGATGCTCGCGGGGTGCTCACCCCCCAGCCCGCCTGCAGCACTGACCTGCCAGTCCCAGAAGCGAGAGGTGGGCCCCCTTAGAAGTGGACCCTCCAGCCCCGTCTCAGATGATACAGCCCAGCCGACAGCTTGACCGCATCTTCACGAGGACCCCGAGCCAGAACCCACCAGCTAAGCTGCTCCCAAGATCCTAGACTCAGAACCTGCGTGGACAGCAAGTGTTTGTAGTTATTTTAAGCAGGTAAGTTTGGGGACGATTTTTTACACAGCTGTCCTAGTGCACTAAGGCCTCCCTAACAAAATCCCACAGACAAGGTGGCTTAAACAGCAGAAATGTATCTCGCACAGTCCCAGAGAACACAGAAGTCCCGAGTGACAGAGATCAACGCGTCAGCAGGGCTGATGCCTCCCGCAGCTTCTCTCCTTGGGTTGCAGACGACTGTTTTCTCCCCATGTCCCCACATGGTGTCCCTCTGTGCGTGTGTGTGTCCTGATTTCTTTGTATAAGAGCACCAGTCACATTGGATTAGGGTCCACCCATATGGCGTCATTTTACCTTCATCACCTCTTCAAAGACCTCATCTCCAAATACGGTCACATCATGAGGAAGTGGGGGTTAGTATTTCAACATAGGAATCTGGGGGGCACACTCGGCCCACGGCAACAGCAGTGGATAATACACCACGCTACACTTTTTGGCCCTGATTCTGGTCTTTGCCTTATTGAGACGTTATTTTGCCCGATGAGGTGTACCTCCCCTCTATAGGTATTTGGGTTATTTTTCTGCACTGTGACCACTGTTGGGTGGCGGGCCACATCCCTGCACCCCTGTCCTCTTTTGACTTGTTTCAAATCGGTCCCTGGGAATGCGGGAGCTCTGGCAATGGGCGAGGGCATCTCTGGGTTTTCGCTCCAAAGCTGCACCACATGGCCTTCCTGGGAGTAGGAGGGAGGCCTTATTCTCACATCCCTCTTTTGTCACTGGTCACTTGATGACCGTTTTCCGGTGAGGTTGGAGGTCATGCCCCTTGGTAGAATCCCCTGCCCCTCCCGCCCCTGCTCAGGTGTCCAACAGAAGCATTGGCTGCCGGCGGACTTTCTGGAGAAGTGCTGTCCTCCCAGAGGGAGCTCCTGTGGCGCTTGGGGCTGGAAGGGCTGCCAGCATAAGTCACACTGACTCACTGGCACATTCCTTCCCTCATTCACACAGTCGTTCATTCACACATTCATTCATTCACTCACAAGGTCGTTCACTCATTCGCAGAGCTCCTGCTGAGTCCTCACTGTGTGCCCAGCCCAGCCCCAAGTCCTGGGGACACGCCGTGAACATTCCCAGAGCTTGCTTCACGTGTGGCCTGATCTGGTCCTCCTGCCTGCCCGCCTCCTGCCCACACTCTGGCTCCCCTGGGTCCCTGAACTTGGCAGAACTCTCCAGACAGCCTGCTCCAGATACCTAAAGCTCCAAGGAGCCCATGGCCTGGCCCAGGTTTCCTCACAACAGCCCGCTACGGCTTGTACTGTTGGCCTCTCCCTTTCCAGGTGGGGAAACTGAGGCAGAGGGGCCCAGTGACGAGCCTGGTATCAGAACCAGGAAGCTGCAGAGCTGGATTCAAACCAGGCCACTGGCAAGTCTGGGGTCTTAAGCTCCTGGTTTCCTGGGCCTGAGGCCTCGGCTCCCTCCGTAGGACAGGTGACAGAATGCTGGGTTCCCTACACCGTCCCTGACTTTACCCTCAGATTATGGAAAGGCTGAAGAGAGTCCAGAGGAGGGACCTCCCTCGGCAGCTCTGCTGCTCGACGTGGAATCAGGGCCTTCTGACCGGAGAGACCCCCGCTCCTTCCCCAGCTCGGGTAGGACGGGCCTCAGGGCAGCCACACCTGCTGTGGCCAAGACTGCACATGCACCCTCAAGCCCCACAGAGACCCCGGGAGTTACGAGTATTATCATTCCTGCCTCACATGCAAAGACAGGGCTCAGAGAGGTAAAGCAACCTGGGCAATGTCACACAGCTGGTGGCTACGCTGGACGTTGACCCCCGTCCAAGCCCAGCTGCAGCCGCAAAAGGAGGAGCCTCTGTCTTTGGGCTGTAAGGAAACAGCTCTTGGGAGAGGAGGCCTGGCCCGGCCGTGGGAGCCAGCGTGGGACCTTGGGGCATAGCCGTTCCCACTCCGTAGGGTGCGGATGTGTCCCGCTCCACGGCAGCCAGGAGCCAGCAGGGTCTGGGGTCCCCTGGGGCCCAGAGGCTGGAAATTTCCCTCTGAGATGACAGCCAGCCCGAGACTGCCGCCAGGCTGGCCCACCGCGGCCCCAACGTGTAATTAGGGAAGTGGGCTTCCAGCGGGGGGCCGCGGAGCCCTGGTGAGACAAACAGCCAGAAGCCCCAGCCTGGCGTCCGAGGCCGAAGCCGAGTCAGCAGCTGCCTGCCAAGCCCGGAGGGTGTTTCCACCCGACACCCTGTGCTGCGAGGGGGTGTGCGGCCGCTCCGGCCAGGGTGCCTGAGGATGGGGCCCCCAGGGGCCGCCAGCGGGTGACGCCAGAGCCTCCTGCCCAGGTTAGGGAAGTCTCCTCTGTCCTGGGGACCCCGCCCCCACCTGCCCCCTGAGAACCACCGCCCCCCACCTTCCCCCTGAGGACCCCCATCCCCCACCTGCCCCCTGAGAACCCCTGCCCCCACCTGCCCCCTGAGAACCACTGCCCCCCACCTTCTCCCCGAGGACCCCCATCCTGCACCTTGTCCCTGAGGACCCCCATCCCCCACATTCCCCCTGGCTCCCTCCTCTCCCCCTCCTTCCTGGCTCCCTCCCTCCCTCCCACTCCCCACTTCTCTTTGTAAGTCCAGGAATTGAAGGGCATGTAAACTCTGTCTTGCCTGGTGGCGAGCTCACTGACTCACTGTGTGAGCACCAGTTGGGCGCCTACCTGTACATCAGACAGGATCCTGTCAACTCTCCCAAGTTGTCAACCTTAAAGCTGCTTCCTATTCTCTTCACTGTGTGGCTACGATCCTCCCAACCGAAGTTCCTGATTTGTCTCCTTCCCGATCACCCAGCATCACCATGAACTCCCACCTGACCACCTGGGTCCCCCCACAATACGGTCCCCGGGGCCCGTGAGCTGGACTCAGTGTGAGGGGCTGCCTGGCTGCTGCGGAGGTCCTGCGTGCTCTGAGGGGTCCTGTGCCCGTGTGACTGCCAGGAGCTCCCACATCCCGGCCTGAGAGAGGCTTCCCTCCATCAACATTCCTGAGCCCTGTGCTCCCCAAAAGCAGTGACAGCTAAGAAATCCCATCCTTTCACGTTCCCACTAAGGGCCAACCTCCCAGGACCACCTGTCCCTGAATCTTCCGAACTCAGACTGTCTCCCCTCTCCCGGTGGCTTCTCCGTAACTGAGGCAGGCCACCATCTGTCACTAATTTTAAACCTTGTCCTGTGCAGGTTGCCAGGTTGCTCCCGAGGTATTTGACGTGTCAGTGAAGCACCTATGTCAGTCTCCTCCATGAGTTCTGGCCTTGGCGTCAGGCACCGCAACTTGACTGCAATGTTAGTGCTCATTTTCTTGTCCGTATTAAGAGCTTGCATCCCCTTGGCATTCACTTTGTGTGTGGTGTGAGGTAGGGATCTGAGTGTACGGGTATTTATGGGTAGACAGTTGTCCCCACACCAGTCGCTGTAGAATCCATGCTTCCTTCACCAATTCCCAATGGGCTAAGTTCCCTGTGTGTGAGATCTGTTGCTGAACCCTCTGTTCCAATCCATCAACTCAAATCAACCCGCAAAAATGAATTTAATCAGCCTGGTTATGTGTGACTCCGAAACAGCTGGTTAATTCAGTGAAAAGAATCACATGCCAGATGTAGGCAGATCATGTAACCAAATGGCTAGGTCACTATTTTCAGTTTAGCCGGGGATTCTGATGGTCACTCATTAACAATTCATGGAGTATCACGTGCTGAATGCCTCCCGAGGGTCAGGGCTGGACTAGGCTGTGGGGCCGTGGCAGTGAATGGAGCTCAGGTCCAGACAGTCTGAAAGGAGGAGACAGATGACCAGGGAGGCAGACACATGAGGTCACTGAGGGTCAGTGCTGGGAGAGGACAACACAGTGTGGGCACAGTGGCTGGTCAGGAAGGGCTTCTCAGGGGATGCTCTAGACCAAATACTCGTGTCCCCCAAACTCTTGTGTTAAATCCTATCCCCTAGGTCATGGTGTCACGAGGTAAGGACTCTAGGAGGTGACTAGTTTCCTTCTAAAAGAGACCCCCAAGGTGCCCTTGCCCCTTCCTTGAGGAGGACACAGCAAGAGGTCGGCCATCTATGAACCAGGGAGCAGGTCCTCACCAGACACAGAATCTGCCGGCACCTTGACCTGGGACTTCCAGCCTTTGGGACTGTGAGAAATCAAGCTTTGCTGTTTAAAGCACCCAGGCTGGCGCTGTTTGTTATAGCAGCCTGAGTGGACTAAGACATGGCCTCTTTGCCTGGATCTGATGGACAAGATGGAGTGCATGTACAAAGCTCTGGGGTGGAGACGTTACAGGAAGAGCAAGTGCAAAGGCCCTGGGGCTTCACATCACCTGGTCAGTGTATCAAGCAGGGAGGGAGGCAGGGAGGGGCTGTCGGAGAAGCAAGAGGCGTTGATCCTGGGAAGCAGGAGGCCCATGAGCAGTGAGAGGGCAGCAAAGCTGCTGAGACATCCTGGTCACCAGGTCCTTCCTGCGTGTGGCCACAGTAACCCAGAGCACCCTCCTCACAGACGGGGCCCAAGTGGAAGGAGGCTGAGCCACTGCCTTGCACAGATGCCTCCAGTGACCCCCCTCAGTGGCCCTGTGAAGCCCAAACACCTGAGCCCAGTCCTTGGGCCCCTGGGTCGAACCCCAGCCCACCCACTGCATGTCTGCCAACTGCCAACATGCAGTTTCCCCATGCTGCCCTCCTGGCCGGGGACACCCAACTCATTCAACTCATTCAAAAGCCGAACTTGTTAGCATATTTTAAAATGTGGGAAGAACTGGGGACAGGCCATTTGGTGTCACTCTGCAGCCACGAAGCCCACGTTTCAGGGGACACTTACAGTGTCCAGACAGCCACACCGTCCACCTGGAGCTGATGGGCTGGGGCAGCTCTGGGCAGCTGGCAGCAGCCCCGCTAGGGGCAGGGGCCAAGCCGGGTCCTCAGTGGGACAGCACGGGCCCCACCTGGCCCAGCTCCCTCCTCTCTTGGCCAGGGTGGGGGTGGGGGGGCAGTGGGCAGACGGAGCTGAGTGGGAGGCGGGGCACACTGGGGCCTCTGGGAGCGTCAGGCTGCCCCCTGCCCGGAGCCTGCCCCCTGCCCGGAGCCACAGGGCGTGACGGGAGGGAGCGGGTAATTGGGCTCTGGCTGTGATTCGGGCTGGGGGGGCAGTGGGGGAGCCGGTTTGCTCAGCGTTAAGCCTGGCTCCACTCCGTTGGCTGTGGAATTCCTCCTCTGATCCAGCTCCAGATTGGCCCAGCAAGAAATTGGGGGAGAATTGATTTGTGCCACATCCAGGCGACCGCAGGCAGGGAGCCCCCTGCCCATCCCCCCCATCCCGCCCTCGCCCCTCCCTACCCTCCCCACGCACCCCTGGACAGCCTGCTGGCGCCACTGTGAAAAGCAGAGCCAGGACGGTGGGTCAGGCCCGCCTACAGGGGTCTTGTCATCCCGAGGCAGGAGCCCAGCAGGGTCTCCACGGGGCTCGCTTTGCCAGCCAGCACTGTGTCAGGCACGAGACCCAGGGATGATGGACACGCCCTGGCCTGAGTCCTCCAAGGACAGGGACATGCCTGTGGGGAGTGTCAGAGACTGGGGCTGTCACCGGGCCTGGGCAGCCAAAGTCGGGGTTGAAGGGAGAGCACGGATACAGCCCGGTTCCCTTTCTTTGGCTCTTTCACTGCCCACTATGAGCTACAGGGAGGAGAGGGAGGCCTTAGGCATGCTTCCTGGAGGAGGCAGCCTTGAGCTGTGCAGTGGGGATGGGGATGGTGGAGCTTGGCTGGGCAGGGACGAGAAGGTGAGACCCGCGGCCCCAGCCAGGCTGCGTGTCCCCCCTGGGCCAGGCCTCAGTGAGGCGGCTCCGCGGGCCAGGCCCAGGGCGGGCAGCCCTCATCTGGCTCCGGCTTTGGTGAATCAAACGTGCTCTTCCCACGGGCCCTGCAGCGACCGCCGTCTCATGGCTGGCTGAGCGCTCTCAATTGCCTGGAACGTCTCTCCCTGACACCCCGGCTTCCCTGAATGCCGGAGTCGCCCCAACAGGCCGGCATTGTACGCCGAGCCCCTTCTGGAGAGTCAGCCCCGGAAGGCCTCCTCGCTGGCCGGGCCAGGGACAGGAGGAATCGGGCAGGGGCCGCCAGGAGGCTGAGCCAAGATGCTGGGGAGGGGTAGGCCCCAGAAAGGTCTGGCTTTCAGAGCCAAGCAGTTTGCCTGCCCCTCGAGGTAGCGGACGAGGGGAGGTCTGCGGGGACCCAGCTCCCCAGCCCCCCGGCCCCCCGGCTCCCCGGCAGTGCAAGAGGCGAGAACAGGAGTCTCAGAAGGGATGATTCCTCCTTGGGAAGAGGCCGAAGTGGGGCTGGTCCAGCACAGGCTGCCCCACGCTGATCCTGCCAGCACCAGCCCCGAGGCATCAGTGGGCTCTGGGCCTCGGTTTCCCATCTGTGAAGTGGGGCCATCTGGGTTCTGCTCAGTTGCCCAAGGCCCTTGTGCGGAGCTCATGTGAGGCAGGTGACCCCTACCCATGGCGGCCATTTTTGGGCCTCCCTCGGCCCCCTGACCCCCATGATTTTGTGTTCATGGCCGGGGCTGGGCTGCCCAAAGGTGTGGGTTAGTGTCCATGCCCCTGCGGTCCTGGGGGCGTCCAGGCCCAGGGCCAAGTATTATTTTGACTGAAATCCTGCTGTTGGGGCTGACTATTCCTGCCTTTCATTTCTGTCACATCCTGTACATTAAAACTCCATTAACTCGAACCTCTTGTTTTGAGGGACAACTGTGCCAACAGCAGCTGTGAGGCCCCCGGTGGCAATGGAGAGGGACCGCCTGCCCACTAGTCTGGGCTCCAGGCAACCCCCTCTGACTGCCAGGCCCAGAGCCCCAGGCCGGCCGGGGAGCTGTGGTGAAACTGGCCCAGCGTCTGGTTGCAAGAGCCCTGACTGACCATCGGACCGGCCAGCCTCTCCGCCTGGCTCCAGCTGTCCTTACCTAATGCCACTTTGGGGAGGGAGGCTGGGTGGCCGCCCCCATATGTGTTTCCAGCCGGTTTGGGGTGGGGGGCCGGGTGAGAGCCAAGCCCCAGCCTCCTGCCTTTGCGGGAGCAGACTGCCCTGTGTCCAAACCGGGGCGGCCAGGCGCCGGCTCGCTGCTTGCAGGACAGGCCCTTGTGGGGGTAGGGCTGGGAGGAGTCAGGGGCCAAGGAAGGCAGCAGGCCGAGCCCCTCCTGGTGTCCCTCCCTGCCAGCTGCTGGAAGACAGGCCCAGCTAGGTGGGGAGGGGGCTTCCCAGGCAGGGCCTGCGGAGGGGAGAGATTTTTGCCTTGTATGTTGGCTCTGAGAGGAGGGATGACCAGCCCTGGCGTGGTGCTTACCCCAACCTGGCCTGTCCACGGGTTAGCTCATGTCACACTCTCTGCTACCTCCAGTGTGATTCTGGGGCTCTCTGCATTCCACGGACGGGGAGACTGAGGCACAGAGAGGGGACGTCCACTGTCCGAGGCCGTAGGTTGCAGAGAGGGGGTGTCTGTGCTCAGCTCTCTCCAAGGGGCTGTCCTACTGCCCGAAAGTGTCTAGGGGCTGCCCTGACTCTGGGGTGCCTCCCTGTCATGCTGGGCCCTCCTACTGCCCACTTCCTGCCCCTCTTGCCTCTCACCACCTCCAGGAAGCCGCCTGGACTGCTCTGCTCAGAACTGGCCCTGTGTTCCCAGCCCCAGCCACTGGCAGGCCACAGTGCGGGCATCCACGTCCCGGGCACGGCCGGGCACTGGCCTGGGGCCTGGGGCGGGGTGGGGGCCGCCTCACCACATGCTGTCCAGGCCGAGCAGGCGGGGCCAGGGCTGGGAGAATAGGAGCCTTCATGCTGCAGCCCCGGCTCCGTGTGTGCTGCGCCCCGGCCCAGCCCGGCCCACCCGCACCGCGCCCCCCCACTGCTGCTGGTGCCCGCGGTGCCCTCCTCCGCTCTCGCGGCTGGCGGCAGGGCCTCCCCGTGTGGGACCGGGCAGCCACCTGCTGCCCACAGCCGCAGCCACACAATGGGGCCCTTGTGAGCCTGCGGCCGGCGGGTGGCGGGCAGTGCCTCCCGGCCCACCCCAGGCTCAGAGCCCTGTTGTATGAGGCGGCCGTCCTGGCTGGGCAGCACGGAGCCGGATGGGCGGGCCCCACTGCCCTGGGCCACAGATGCCGGGCCCTGTGCCCCCGGTCCGGTGCGGTTCCTGTCCCCGAACCCCGTTAGGGTGAGGCGGGCTGCCGTCCTGAGGCGGGCTCATCCAGACAGAGGGCTCCGTGCCAGGGCCCCTTCCTGAGGAGTCTGGGGTGGCCGGCAGCTGAGCACCCACTGTGTGCCGCCATCCACTTCTGGCTTCACCTCGACCCCCAGAGCTCACCTCCTCGAGGCCAGGGCAGGGCAGGAGGTGGCTGGCCATGCTTGGTGGGTGCTAAAGCTGCCCCAGGAGTTGTCCTGCTGCTCCCAGGGGCCTGGGGTGGCCCATGGACACATCCTCCCGGGGAGGGGTCCCCAAAGAGCCTGCCAGGTGCTGCTCTGGGGACAGCCACCAGACTGAGGGCTGGCAGTGTCCCCGTGTGGGGCCGTTGGGACACCTAGGTGCAGACAGCTCAGGATATGGGGTTTGGGGTTCAGAGCTGAGTTGCTTCTTGTTGCTGCCCCAGGGCCCGTAGGGAGCTTGTCCTGGAATCCTGCCGAACAGGGTGGTCACCCGAAAGGCCAAGGGTCTTGCTGGGCACAGAGATGCCCAGTCTGTAGGCTGGAGGCCAACAGCCTCGAGTGCCAGCCTTGTGACTTTGGAGTCTCAGGGCCACAAGTCCTCTGAGGGGACAGAGATCTTTCTTCCCCTTGCCTTTGCTTTGTGGCGTGGGCAAATGGCTTTATCACAGATTCTTCTTCTCCACCATGGATATGACGTGTGACCACAGGGTCTCTCGTACCTAGCAGCTCAGTACATGGAGGAGGCTGTCTTCCCTGGGAGAGTGGAGGCTCAGGGAAGCTCAGCTGAACAGGCAGGAGAGCTGAGTGCCTGGATCTAGGCATGCCTCAAGCTATGACCCCCAAATTCATGATCCAGACACTTGCGCTTTTCACTGAAGTCCAGGAGACTGACATTTCTGTTATTTGCTTCACAGGCCTTCAGGACATTGGATGGATCCTGGGTAGGGGGAGGAGCACTGGGACGCGCTCAGGACCTGTGACAAGTGAGCCCCGTCCCCTTCCCTTCTTCTGGTGACCAAGGCTTCAGCTGCCTGTGCCCATACCCACGTGTGGCCCTGAGGAGCATCACTGTCCATCTCTGGCCTGGCAGACACAGCAGGCCCACCCCTCCTTGGGGTCACCAAGCAGCCCCCTCCTCCTTGCTCCTCAGGGCAGCACGCACCGGGCAGGGAGATGCTGCAGCTGTGGCGGGCTCTGCGAAGATGTGTCCATTCAGCTGGGCCTGTCGGGGGTCTCTGAGCAGCTCCACCTCCAGCCTGCTCAGGGTCACTGACTCCTACGCCTGACCCAAAGCCAGTACCGCCCTGGGGCGTTGTCTTTTGTCTTCGGGTCACACCAGACCACGGCCTTTTAGCCCTCCCAGAACTGCTCCGGGGCAGCTGGGAGAGGGGGCCACACCTCTCCTTAGGCTCAGGGCCCTGTAGTGTCCCCTCCTGTCCCCCTCTTCTTCCCTCAGTCCCTGGCTATGCCCAGAACCCGGGGTGTCTCAGAGGTAAGTCAGTGACACGAATTTCAGGGTTCTTTTCTGGCAAGGAGAGGTTGGACAGCCACAGCCACGGGCCCTATCACTCAGGTCTCCTCGGTGGGTGGGGGCGGATCCCTGAACTCAAAGGTGCATGTTCCCTGCCAGAGGGTCCTCAGAGAACAGCCCCTGCCCTGCCTCCCTCTTCAGAAATGGTGCCCCCCGCCCAGCCCCCAATCAGCAGCACTCTCTCCCAGCTGTTCTAGACGAGGTCTGTGTCCCCCAGGGCCTGGGCAAAGCTGAGGATTTCCTCCGGCCGGGGGCCCACAGCTGCGCTCACACGTGTGGGAGGAGATGAGGAGCGAGAGGGGGCTGCAGGGGGGCGCTCGCTGGAGCCCCTCCCGGCCGGGCAGCTTGGGAGGGCCAGGGTGAGGGAGGCGGGCTGGGGCTGACTCAGTCCCAGAGCCTGTATCTGTGGGCTGAGGGGCTGTGGCGCCCGCATCTGAGGCGGAGGCTGGCACTGGCCATCTGGGGGACCTGGCCGGGCACCGACCGAGGGCCCTGTGCTGGGTGCCGCTCCACGGCCACCTCCTGAGGTTCCTGACCATCTGCGCACGTCTCACCTTGCACTGGGCGTCCAGATCTGCATTCGGTCGGGATATGGGGGTCGGGGTGGCAGGAGGCACTCCCACCAGTGGCACAGGGTCCTGGGGTGGCTGCAGCCCCCATAGGCTCCTCCCTGGGGCCACTCCCCGGCATCAGTGCAGCATGGTGCCTGGTGCTGTCAGGTGCTACAGATAGGCTGCAGTAGCTGCTGTCTCAACAGGGCAGAGGGGGGCATCCCCATCATGGCACCCCTATAACCCTGGCTGCTGAGCGCCCATACCTGACCCCGCAGCTCCTGGGTCTCCATGTCCTAGGGGCCCAGCTCCTACGAGGACAGCCATCCACTCTGCCAGCCTCAGGACGCAGGTGGGGAGGGGAGGCCGGGCCTGGTCCCAAGCTGATCAGTTCTGTTCAGTGGGGTCTGGGAGCTGGGCAGGGTGGGGCCGGGGAGCATGGTCACCACAGGGTTGTTTAAATTAAAGAGCCCTCCTGAGAAGGGCCCGGTGAGCCCAGGAGCACAGGGCCTGCTGCTCTGAGCTTTGCTTTATGACCCGATTTTGATGGTGATTAGCTAAGTCGGTCACAAGACAGGGAGGGGCTCGCTGCAGGGGGACCCACAGGGGGATGGTCCCCTTAGCCCCTTCTGCCCCATCCGGGCAGCACACGCCAGGCCTGCCCCCTCCCATGCCCCTCCACGTCCAGGCCAGGAGGGGCAAACCTAGACTCCCAGGTCCCCCCAAGCCTCCTCAGTCGGCAGGTTTTCCTGAAATCACCCCTGGAATCCTCCTCTTCATCAAAATCTCCTCCCCCAGCACACACACCCGTCCAGCCAAGGAGCAGGGGCGAGTGGGGACAGCCAGTGTGCACCAGGTGCCTGCTTCCCCACCCGCCAGCTCTGGCCCGTTATACGGGCGCTCAGCCTCCCTGGGCCTCTGTTTCCTTATCTGGGGCTAACAGTTGTACACGTGTTGGATTGTGGTGTAGAGAATGGAGCACATTTTGTGCAGTCCTTCCAATGGTGCCTGGCGCACAGGAGCACACTAAGAGTTTGTTAAATAACCACTACCTCTCAGAGCCTCACGCCCTCTCACGAGGGGAAGGCCACCAACGTCAAGTTTACAGATAAGGCGAGTCAGGCCAGCAGCACACAGTAGGTGCTTAATGAGTGCTTGTTCTTCTTTGGAGTCTTCCTGGTAGGCACTGGCCCCAGCCAGAGCCAGGAGTCCCTGAGAGGTGGCAGCCACCCTGGGGTCTGCCCTCCGGGACAGTAAGATGCCCTAGGGAGGGGCTGATGCGAGGCCCAGCTTTGCTCCCCAGCAAAGGACCCGAACGTGTGGCCCGAGTGTCTGAGCTGAGCCTCGGGCAGGCGTTTTGGGGCCGACCCGCCAGGGGTGCAGGTCAAGCCCCGTGGAGCTGTCGCTGGCCCTGGGCAGCTGGGCCAGAGACGAGGGATGGTAGAACAATCTAGCTGAAATAAAGATCTTAATAGCAAAACCACTTCTTTCGAGGAAAAACATGATATGCAGCCAGCCGGTGCATGCACATGGGGGTCTGGAAAAGAAGAGAAATCTGCGCAGAGCTGCCTCAAACCTGCTGCTAAATTATTAAACTCCTGCGTGGGGAGAAGCAGTAAAATAAAACCTCCACCGCTTTAGTCTCTCTCAGAAGTGAAAGGTTCCCGGAGATGGGAAATCCAGACCACGCAGAGAGCCGCTCCATAGAAATAAAACCGTCAGATGTCGGTTTGAAAATGCTGCGGAGAAACAAAGCCCAGATAAATCACCTGCTTAAAGCCAGCTAGCCACCTCACCGCTGGGCCTGGGCTGCAGAGGCTGCTGACGGATAGGGTGCCAAGCAGGGGAGGCTGCAGTAACTGATGATGGAGGTGCCGGGGGCCCAGAAGGGCACAGGGACCTTGTCTGCCTGACCAGACATGTCTGGCCCAGGCCTCCTTTACTACGGGGTCAGGAGGGGACCAGCCTGGGGTAGCTGGTGTGCCCACTCCCTCCTCGTCTTGCCAGGCAGCCCAGGGAGTCACCTGGAGACCCAAGGTCCTGAAGAGCCCACTCCAGTCTGGACGCCTGAAGTTGGCCTGGAAAAGACTGCTCCCAGGAGTGGCCTGGACCCTGTTCTGAGAAACCCCAGGCTGGGGACTGGCTGGGAAGGATCTTTAGAGGTTGCCTGGTTCATCCTGCTTCCTCTCAGCCAGGTGGCAAACACTGGCATGCATGGCATTGCTCCTCATGTGGCGCCTGGGGCAGACATCACTAATCAAGCCCTGCACACACTTTTGCAGAAATGGCTTCCTGACCTTTTCAGCACATCCCTCCAGGCAGCCATGAGGGGTCTGATGGCCCTGGCCTGAGAGGTCCAGCCCACCCACAGCCCAGGGAAGTCCCTGCCACAGGAGAAGCAAGGGGTCTTCCCTCCTCCCCAGAACTCCCAGCCCTGACCCTTCATCCACCTCAGGGCTGATGCCGCCCTCCTTGATCCTGGAAGCCCTGGCACCCGAGCCTACCACGTGCTCCCTTCCTGGGGGGCTCCTGCTCTGTGCCTGGGGGGTCAGTCCTGTCGGGGAGAGGACAGTCCTGTGGAGGAAAGGTGGATGTCAGGGGTGTCACAGCCTCTCCCACTGTGGGGTGAAGGAACAGGACCAGGGCCAGACACCTCGGGTCCACGCTGCCCAGCCCTCCCTGCAGCCCTACAGAGCCATCTCTCTGGGTCCCTAGTCCTGTCCATCGTCCTCAGGTCCCGTGTTTGGTCCACTCATTCTACGTCCCCCCACTGCCCCAGGGCTTGATGGAGATGACGATTTACCCCCACATGCAAGGGAGGCCTCCGGGGACTTGGGCTGATTGGAAATACATCCCTCTGCGCACATGTAGCAGCCACACCAGGTGTGGTCACAGGCCACAGAGGTGAGCTTCTGACCTCGGAGCCCCAAGACGTCCTGAGGGCCACCTCCTATGGCAGGGCTGTTCCTGATCCAGGGTCGCTGCCCTCCAGGATGAACAGTTTAGTTGACAATGTAAATTTAAACCCAATGCACAGGTCAGGTGACCACGAACGAGGCCCGTGGAGCCCCCTGAGCGGGGCCAGGACCCCCCCACCTGGGTCAGGAGCCACAGCCACAGACCGGGCCCGGGTGGATGTCTCGGGGACAAGGCAGAGACAGGAGAGCTGGTGGAGTGCCCAGAGGCGGGCCTGCTGGGCACCCCAGATGCCGGGCAGAGAGCAAGTTCCCTGCCCCCACCCGCCATGTCCAGGGATGGGGCCTGTGCTAGTGTCCTGGGGCCGCTGTGCAGATGTTCACAAATGGGGGGCTTAAAACAGCAGGAAGGTGCCCTCTCTCAGTCCGGAGGCCAGAGAAAGAAGTGAAGGTGTGGGCTGGCTCTGCTCCCTCCGGAGGCTCCAGGGGAGGCTCCTTCCTGCCACTCCAGCTCCTGGTGGCCCCCGGCGCCCCTTGGCTGGTGGCCACCTCCCTCCAGCCTCTGCCAGGTCATCACTTGGTCTCTTCCTGAGCCGCCTCCTTCTCTCTAAGGAGGAGACATCAGCGCTTGTGACATTAGTGACATTAGTGTTCATTCTGCCCTGCCTGGCCTCACCATGATTTAATCATACCTGAAAATGGGATCACAGCTGAGGGTCCAGGTGGACATGAATTTGCGGGGACACCATTCAACACAGTAAAGACACCAAGTGTACGAGGGGCAGCATGTGGGGCAGGCCGGCCTGGCTCACGTCCGCCCTTGGGGCAAAAGCCCTCTTGGAGCCCCAGCCTCTCCTCTGTAAAGTGAGGCCACCTGCCCTTGACGGTCCCAGGCTCTGTGTCCTAACTGGGAGCCTCTCCCTGTCCTGGGAAGGTGCGCTGGTGGGGGGCTCCAAGGGTCAGAGATGAAGCTCCGGGCAGAGGTGGGGTGCTGGGGGCAGGGAGTCAGTGCCCAGAGCTGGTGTGGGGCAGGGGGAAAGGGGGTCCAAGTTGGCCCCTGGTTTGAAGCCTCAGGCTCCTTCCACTGTGGCCACGGACAGCCCAGGAAATAGGCAGCCATGCTGGGTGGAGCAGGGCAGAGTCTGCTCGAAGCACCCCCAGGTGGGGGTAGACCCCTTGACAAGTGTTCACAAGTGGCTTGCATGGCTCAGGGGCCCCCTGTCCTGGACCTGGAGTGGACAGTGGGGACAGGCTCACAGGTCAGGGAGAACACTGCGGTGCTGGGGTCCTGAGGGAGGGGAGCAGCATGGGGCTGGGCCCTGGCCGAGTCTGGGCAGGGGTGGGGGGGTGGGCTCCTGGGGTACTCACTGCTGCCCACCCAGGGTGCCTGGAGTGAGGATACTCTGTGGTCCTCGGGGGAAGCTGACCTTCCACTCTCTGCTCCAGGGACCTTGGACAAGGCACCTGTGTGTGTTTGTCCAGCCGGCCCTGCAGTGTTGGTGGGTGGGAGCGCGTGGCAGGGCCCTGTGTGGCTGGTCACAGCCCACAGGCCGGCTGCAGGAGGCCTGAGCACCCTGAATGTCAGTCCCAGCCCAGGGCCCCTCCAGGGCCGAGCAGATGAGGGTGAGGGGGCCCCGGTACCCCTGGGACCGGCCCTTGGCAGGCTAGGCTGGGCCACGGGGGGCACACCTGCTCTGGGGAGGGTGGGGGGCTTCCGGGCCTGCAGCTGTTAGTCCCCAGGACAGACATGGCCTCCCCAGCAACAGCTGGGCCGGAGGCTCGAGAGCCAGGAGAGCCCAGAGCCCAGGCTGCCCCCACCCGGGGATCAGTTACAGCGGCGGGGACTACAGGGAGGGGGGAAGGGAGGGGTGGTGGATGGGTGTGCGGAGAGCACAGGGCTGACCCTGCCCATCCCCCCATCCCCCAGGTGTGGCACCAGCTCTCCCCTGGGTGGGGGGGTGGGCATGGACGTGGATGTCCACCTCCTCCCACAGCCCAGGGGTCCTATTGCTCACTAGAAACTGTCCCTTGGCCTCCCCTGGCCATCCCCAGCCCCAGATGTAGGCAAACCCCCTCCCATTAACACTCCAGGCAGCGCACAGTGACACCCAGAAGCTGCCCCTATCCGCTTCCCGAGACTGGTGACCACTGACCCGTGTCCTGGGGCTGAGCGGAGGTGGGCAGTTCGGGGGGCAAGATGGAGGCTGCGCGGCCTCGGTGAGGGAGGTTGCAGGGGCTGCAGGGGCGGCTGCCCTGTGCGGGTGCCCGGGCACACGGCAGGTGCCCATCAATGCTCCAGGCATCAGCAGCCCCAGCCTGGTGAAGCGCTGACCGCACAGGATCGTCAGTCACTCCTGTGGGTGCCTGTCTCACTTCCCACAGCCTGAGATTCTGGGGTCAGAGCAGCACCTGCCCTGAGCAGGGGGCAGTGGGTCTCACCCCAGGCCTGGCGGCAGCCCACATATCAAGAGCCAGCCAAGGGGCTCCCACAGCGCTGGCCCCTCCTCTCCTGGCCACGCGGGTCCTGAGGTCCCCATCATGACCATGGACCAGAGCCTCCCCACTGGCTGCGTGGCCACAGAGGGACAATGTCCCAGACCCCCGCCTTCTGGTCTGAGGTGGCCAGGGTGGTCAGACTCGCTCAAATGTCTCCATTACTCTTTCTGCTGAAAGGTGAGTCTGCAGGCTCCCTAGATCCACTCCTGCCATGGGGACACATCCACCCCACCAAAGGCCTGGGGTCTGCATGGCCTGGCCTGCCTGGAGCCCCTGGCATCTCGGGGCACTGGGGCTGTCTGGCCGCACTCCCTGTCAGCCAGTTCAGCGAAGGACAGGCCAACCGTCAGGGCCAAGGACTCCCTGGCCCGGCCAAGTGGGACCAGTTTTCAGGATTTGGGGATTTTGAACCAGCTGCTGTGGCAGGTGTGGTCGGCCCGGCTGAGCAGAGTCCGCCGGCCGTCGGGAGAGTTGCCAGCCAGCTGCTGGAGGGTGTGGGGCGGCCAGCCTGGCCCCTTGCCCAGGCAGCAAAGTCAGCAGAGAGTGGACGGGGCTGGGGGTGGCAGGAGGCCCCCATACCCCATGTAGTTCACCACTGCCCCCACCAGAGCAGAGACCACAACCCAGCTTCTCTGGGCCCTACGGACAGCCAGGGCGGTTGGCTGGCCCTGGGTCTTGGCCTGAAACCCCAGGTTCTCAGTCCAATGCGGGAAATCCTCACCATCAGAGAAGAGGCACAGCAAGGACACCCTCCTCCCCCAGTCCTCCCTCTCAGCTTTGGCTGGAGGGCCCCTGGGCCCCTGGTTTTGTGTCTGGAGCATTTGTGAGCTGCTCACACCCCCCAGTGGCCAGTGCCAGCTTTGTTCCGAGTGATTCGTAGAGGCTTGTGGGGGCCCAGTGATCGGGAGCCACCGGGTGGTGCTGTGCTGTGGTCCACTGAGAGCACAGGATCAGAGGGGGTTCTGAACTCTCTCTTGGTGGGGGCAGGTTTAGGGGCTGAGGAAGAGGAGGGGACCAAAAAGAGGCTGCCTCCAGTTGGGATCCTCAAATCAGAGTCTCAGTGCCAACAGGAAGCCTGGAGAGGGCGGGGGGCTTAGGAGTGAGTCCCACGGGCACCCTTGGGCCTTGGGGCAGCTGTGTGGGGTGCTAATGGCCCCCCCATCAAATGGGCATGCCCAGCACCCAGGTGACTGGGCACCAGCTGTCCCCGTGCAGGAATGGTGGTCCCCCTGCTGGAGGGGCCGAGGCCTGGCCAAGGCCTGGACTGGTGGACACAGACCTCCAGGCAGGTTCCTGAAGAGTGGGCAGAGGCGTGACCTGCTCAAGGAACCCCCCACCCTCTCCTCTCCTGTTCTGTCTATGCCACCCACACCGCCCTGACGCCTATGGCACTGATCCCCAAGGCAAGGACTCCCCGTGGAGAGCTGTCCACCAGGGAGAGGAGTTTAGGGAAACACTGGGGAGGTGTCATCCAACCAAGGGGCCCCAGGGACCCCAGTACAAGCTGTGGGCCTGGGGCCGAGCCGGGAGAGGCTCAGGGCAGGGGTCTCCTGGAAACTTCCAGTGGAGTGGACAAGAGGGGCAGTAATTATGACCTCTCTGTTTCTGAGGAGGATGTTGAGGCTCAGAGAAGTTGAGTGACCAGCTGAGGCCACACAGATGACCTGGTAGGAACTCGGCCCAGCGGTGGGTGGCACTAGGGGAGTTTGTGGCCATGGGTGGCGCTCGGGCGCCATAGGCAGGCGGAGAACCCCGGCTCTGGTCGCTTCCGCCCTTGCGCCGCTCAGGAAGCACCACAGCTGGGCCCCAGCCCCACCGTTGCTCAGGCCGCGCCCCTCGCAGAGCCCGCCCCCGCCCTCAGTGACCGCGGCGCCCAGCAGGTGGCGCCAGAGGCCGGCCGATGAGCGAGGCCCGCGTCTGACTGCGACCCTCCCAGCGGCGCGTACCTGGGTCAGGGCCCGGCAGTGCAGGGGTGGGGATGGGGCCTGGGATGGGGGGTGGGAGGGCGCGGCAGCCTCTGCCTGGGGACCGCGTGGCGCAGGGAGCAGGCCCTGGCTGCGGCACCCCGAAGGTTTCCCTTGCGGAGGGAGGGTTGAGTGGGGGTCTGCCTCCTCCCAGGAACACCGACCCGGGGAGGAGAGGTGGGTCCCAGCGTCTGTGTTGCCTTCCCTTCTGCTCCCCCTGCACACAAACTGACCCCCGCCCCACTGGGGGTCCAGGCAGGGAGCGAAGGGTTGGGAGGAAGGGGAGAGGTAGGTGGGGTCCAGGACCGATGGAGGGAACACAGCAGGGGACGTGGGGGTCCCAGGAAGAAGACCCGCGGGGGGGAGCAGTGGCAGAGGAGACATCAGTGGGCCCCCGGAACAGTTGAGGGTTGGTAGGGGAGGGGAGGTGGGGGCCCTTGACCCCTGAGTCTAGATTCCCTCCCCTCCCCCTTCAATGCACCACTTCAGCTCAGACCAGGCCCCCTCCCCCATCCCATTTCCTCCCAGCGTGTTGAGAGCCTCTCATTTGTTCTTGCCTAATGCCTTAATTTGTCTTTTCAGCCAATTATCACAACGTCAATTTGATGCTGAGAGGCTCCACGTAGAAGCACAGGCAGGGCTGGCCAGTTCTTGGTGGCTCTGAACGTTTCCTGCTGAGGCCTGAGTCCCCGCCATCCTGAGAGGTGGTCCCTGTCAGGGTGCTGTGGGATGCTGGGGGCACTGCCGGGCTGGGGGCTTTACACCCACATCTCACCTGGTTTTCACAGATGTGGCCATAGGGCACGGGGGTTTCGGGAGCCCCGGCTTCATGTTTCCTGATGTCCCTGCCCTCCTATTTGTGTCGAGGTCATCGGCTTGGCCTGTATCTTCAGTAGAAAGCCCGGTCTCTCTGCACCTCATCCCCCTCTTGGATGGGGCTGGGGTGAGCAGTGTCTGGGTGAATTCCTCAGGCCTGTCTCCCAGCTCTTTTGTTCTCTTTTGCCCACATACAAGCTGCTATGCAAACCCTCAGTTCAGGGTTTCATACTAATGACCACATTTCTCATACTAAAGGTCCTATTTGGTTGTTTTCCATATCTGCTGTCTTTTTTCACACTATTGGTTTTTACTTCCACTTTTACCTCTTTAATCACTTTGTGCTTATTGTATGATGTCTTTTGATTTTTCTGCTATTATTATTTTTAGTCCTCAAAGTGCCAGTGTGTCTCCTGCCGTCCCTCATGCTGTGAGGTCATCTTTGTCAGGAGTCATTTCTTCCATGGAGCCCCCGCCCTGGGGTGGACGTTTGCCTTTCTTGGGGCCTGGGTGGTCTCTGTGTCCTAGAACAGACTGAGAGGCCCACGGTCTCCAGGGATGCCGCCCAGCCACCCGGAGGAGCCCTCCCAGTGCACCCCTTCGGCCTAGAGTGGACGCCTGGTCACTCTCAGCCATTGGCCCAGGGCCTGGCTCTTGCTGAGTGGACAGCAAAGCTGGCCCGGCACTTGGGAGGGTGTCTCAGGGGTGCCCCTTTCTCTTGAGCAGGCGGGGGGTGGGGGTGGGGCACAGCCCCTCCCCTGACTCTGTCTCCACTGAGATTGGCTGGTCCTGCCCTCCTGGCGTTCCAGGTGGTCCCTTCACGGAGGTGGTGGAGGGACCAGCCCTGAGCCCGGGGAGGAGTTTGCCAATGAGCAGTGCTGACCAGTGGTCACTGCAGCTAAAGGCCTGGGGCTGAATCCAGCCCTGGTACTAGGAGCCAGTGGTGTGGGTTGAATTGTTGAATCGTGTCCCCCCAAAGGTATGTCTACATCCTCTCCCCCAATAACTGCGAGTGTGACCTTATATGGAAACAGGACCTTAACAGATGTGACCAAGGTAAGTCAAGGCCGTGAGGGTGGGCCCCATCCAATGACTAGTGTCCTTGTAAACTTGGACACAGACACGCAGGGAGGTGGACGTGTGACCAGAGGCAGAGATTGGGGTGAAGGAGCATCAAGGATGCTGGTGATACCAGCACCAGGATGGAGGCAGGAGGTCCCCCAGAGCCTGCGGAGGGAGCGCGGCCCTGCCCATACCTGCATTGTGACTTCTGGCCTCTGGGCTGCCTTAGTCCACATTGTGTGGTCCTCTGTTGCAGCTGCCCTGGAACTTAACGCAGGGGACTGCGGACAGGTGCTGTGCCCTCAGGGCCTCAGTTTCCCCATCTGGCCCTTTCTCACAGTGGTGACTGAGGTTCGGGAGTAGCACTTGGAGCTGGATCCCTCCAGGCACCTGGTGAATTGCTGGTTTCAGCCCCGGTGGTCCCGCCCAACCTGGGTACCCCGCCTCCAGCCACCTAGACATCACGAGGCAGCTGGATGCTCTGTTCCTGGCCGCTGCCGCTGAGGCCCAGTCACCACTCTGGCTCTGATTGAATTAGGTCAGACTTAGTCACCCTTTAAGGGGCTGTGGCCTTGGCGTGTGGAGCTAAATGGTGGTTTAGGCCTGCTGGGCACAGAGCTGGTTCCAGTGCCGCCAGAATTGCGGGCTGCGGGGCACCTGCACCATCGCTGGCGCTTCCTGCAGCCCGTCTAATGTGGGGCTTGGCTCCAGGGCACCTGAGAGGGACTCGAAGGCGGGACATGTTCGTGGCCTCCGTGGGGTCCCTAGCACCCTGCAACATGAATCTCAGTGCACGGGGCAGCGTCCCCGTGGTGTGGCCTTTGATTCCACAGTGATTCCATCCTGGTAAGCCTCTCTTGCTCCTGAGACCTCCAGCCTCTTTGCTTAAAGCCACCTGAAGGCAGGTGTAAAGCATATGTACCAAGGCCTTCACAGCCACACCTGTGCCCGTGTGCGCCTGAGCAGCCAGGCGGGCTCAGAACATGGCCCATCACAATGGGTATTTTCGTTGTGATGGTTCAGTTTCGTTGTTTTTACTGTTCCCCTTTACAGATGAGGAAGCAGACAGCTGTGGACTGTCCTAGGTCCATAGTTGGTCAGGGCAGAGCCAGGGTCCCCCAGCTGCACCCCTACTTGGGCTGCCCCAAGGAGGCCGGGCTGCCACGCCAGGTGTCGGGACGCGTGTGTGGCACCTCCCCGCGGGTCAGCTGGCTCACTCAGAGAACGGGTGGCCGGCACCCTGGTGTCAGGGCAGCTGCGAGCACAAGACGAGGCCCCGGATGTGCTGGGAGGCTTGGTGGATATTGTGGGTGGAGTTTGCTGACAGCACGTGTGGACTGGGACAATGAACATAACAATTTTTCTCTTGAAAAAGTCAGAAGTTCTGGCAATGCTGGGCCTCTGTTCTCGAAGGGCAGCCGTCGGCTGGAGCTGAGAGGGACCCCTGCTTAGCCTGAGGATGGCAGATGGCCCAGTCCCACCCCTGACACAGAGGTGCCATCCCTCATTTAAGTTCCCACCAGCCGGAGGCCGAGGTGTTTGGGAGCCTGGCAGTCACTCCTGGCTGGGGGCTCAGATGCTGAGATGAGATGGGGGCGGGGCACCCATCCCCTAAGTCCCAGCACCACGATTTGCTGAGACAGAGCAGTGTGGGCTTTGCGTTTTCGTGCTGACTTATTGACAACTTTTTCTCTAATGGGGAATTCTGCCTCCAAATGCCATTTGACTCTCAGATGTAAATGGAATGAAATAAACTGATGATCACTAAATGCTAACCTATTAGAAGAGAGCACTCCTTTGGCATCTGGTGAGCGAAGTGGGCTTCTTAATTGATGTACAAGTTGGTTGATGTGAACAAATCCAGACAAATGTGCTCCTCTTGATTTGCCTCCGAGCGGGAAATTAAGTGACTCAAGTGGACTTTGTTTTTTTTGTTTGTTTGAATTAATTTTTTTTGTTGTTGTTGTTGTTTGCGGTACGTGGGCCTCTCACTGTTGTGGCCTCTCCCGTTGCGGAGCACAGGCTCCGGATGCGCAGGCTCAGCGGCCATGGCTCACGGGCCCAGCCGCTCTGCGGCATGTGGGATCTCCCCAGACCAGGGCACAAACCCGCGTCCCCTGCATCGGCAGGCAGACTCTCAACCACTGCGCCACCAGGGAAGCCCCCTGTTTTAATTAATTTATTTTTTATTTATTTTTGGCTGCATTGGGTCTTCCTCGCTGCGCGCGGGCTTTCTCTGGTTGCGGCGAGCGGGGGCTACTCTTCATTGCAGCACACAGGCTTCTCATTGCAGTGGCATCTCCTGTTGTGGAACACGGGCTCTAGGCATGCAGGCTTCAGTAGTTGTGGCACGTGGGCTCAGTAGTTGTGGCTCAGTCGCTAGAGTGAGGCTCAGTAGCTGTGGCACACGGGCTTAGTTGCTTCACAGCATGTGGGATCTTCCCGGACCAGGGGTCGAACCTGTGTCCCCTGCATTGACAGGCGGATTCTTATCCACTGCACCACCGGGGAAGTCCCTCAAATGGACTTTGAATGCACCGACACCAGAACATACTAAATGTGGAAACGCAAACGCAGAAGTCCTGCAGAGCTCTCATGTTTGGGGGGGAGAGTGGGGAAGGTATGCCTCTCCCTGCTCTGGGGATGCAGCCGTTTCTCCCCTGGGGGAGCTGGGGCCACAGAGGACCCGGCCGGGCCATCTGGACATCTGGCCACAACGAGCGGGGTCTCCGAGGGGAGACCAGAGTCCCGGAATGCACACAGGGTTAGCCCAGGACGAGGGGCTGCAGGGGGTTACCAGGGAGAAAGGGAGGGAGGGAGCCTGTAAGAGTTGAGCCTCTCCAGTGTCCTGGGGCCACCAGGACAAATTATCACAAACCTGGTGACTTACAGCAACAGAATTTCATTCTCTCATAGGCTGGAGGCCGGAAGTCCAAGATCAAGTTGTAGGCAGGGTCACGCTCCCCTCTGAGGCTCTAGGTGAGGATCCTTCCTGCCTCTTCCAGCTTCTGGGGCTCCAGGTATCCCTTGGCTGTGGCCACGTCACTCCAGTCTCTGCCTCCATCTTCACGTGCCTTCTCCTCTGTCTCTCTTCTTCTGTCTCTTGTAAAGACACTGTCATTGGATTTAGGACCACCCTGATCCAGGAGGACTTCATCTAAGATCTTTCACTTAATTACATCTGCAAAGACCCTGTTTCCAAATAAGGTCACATTCTGGGGTTCTGGGTGGACATGAATTTTGGGGAGACACTCTTCAGCCCAGTATGGGCCCTTTAACACTCACAAACCGACAGTGGCCACAGAGCTCCAAGGAGGAGGGCTTCCTGGAGGAGGTGGCAGGGCTCTGCTGCCCAGAGAGCTGATATATCTCCCCCTTGGGTTCAGGGACCAGTGTTATTTGGGCAAGATCATCCAACACTAGCTGAGACCCTGGTGTTGGCCCAGCTCTGTACCAGGCCTAGGGCAAGGGTGAGATGGGCCCGGGACAGCTTCCCAACATCCAGGTGAGGAACAGGATGTGTGTGCAGCGGGAAGGCACTGGTTGGGAATTTGAGTATTACCTGTTCTGTCCCTAAAAGGACGGAGGGCTGGGAGCGATCAGCAGGTGAATGGATAAGTAAACTGTGGTCCATCCAGATGGTGGAATATTATTCAGGGCTAAAAAGAAATGAGCTATTGAGCCATGAAAAGACACTGAGGAAACTTTTTTTTTTAATGGCTCATTTAAAATATATTTATTTATTTATTCAGGTGTGCCGGGTCTTAGTTGCAGCACTCAGGATCTCTTAGTTGCGGCACGCAGGATCTTCGTTGCAGCACGTGGGATCTAGTTCCCTGCCCAGGGATCAAACTCGGGCCCCCTGCGTTGGGAATTCCTTAAAAGCATATTACTAAGTGAAAGAAGCCAGTTTGAAAAGCCTACATACTGTATACTTCCAACTACATGACATTCTGGAAAAGGCAAAACTATGGAGACAGTAAAAGGATCAGTGGTTGTTAGGAGTTGGGAATAGGAAAGGATGAACGCGCAGAGCACAGAGGATTTTTAGGGCAGTGAAACTACACTGTATGATACTATAATGATAGATACATGTCATTACACATTTGTCTAAACTCAAAGAATGTATAAGGCAGAGAACCAATGCTAACAGAAGCTACACACATTAGTTAATAATAATGTATCAATCTTATCAATCATTGTAACATTAATATTAACAAACATCACAAATGCAAGATTGATAGTAGAGGGAATCTGGTGTAGAGGGAGAGGGGGAATATTGGAACTCTGTGCCATTTGCTTTGTTTTCTGTAAACCTAAAATTGCCCTAAAATGTAAAGTCTATTAATTAAAAAAAAAAAAAGATGACAAGGAGCCAGTTCCTGGGTTTCCGGCTGCAGCAAGGCCACAGCAGGCAGGGCATGGAAGTGTCAGTGGGAGCCCCCAACCCCAGGCTCTGTCCAGAACCCTGTCCCCCAAGACCCTGGCCTCCCTGGAGCCCCTCCTAAAGGCCAAGCCATGTGTCCGTCACCCCCATCTTGGATCCAGAACCTGCAGCCCATCACTGCCCCGAGTGCCCTACGTCGTTCTGGCATCCGCTGGGTGGATGGCATTGTGGCCACTGGATTATTAAATTGCACTTGATTGGGGCACCTCCAGGCTGGCTCCACGGTGTCCTCAAGGGCAGAGGAGGAGCGGAGGGCACCGTGGGGAGGTCAGCTTCAGCCCAGGCCCCCGAGAGGCTCCAGGCACGGGCTGCCTATCCTGGCTACATGATTGGCGGGGCCCGTGACCAAAAATCAGGAGAAAAGTGCCATGAATGGTACTAATACAGAAAATGTTTTCCTTTCTTCTTCAGTCTCTGACGATTTGTCCTGGTCTTTTCATTGGTGATTTAATATTGTTCTAAGTGAGGAAAATTTTTAAGTTTAAATTATTAACATGAATTTTACCATTCGTCTCTGTATTGTGTGATGTCAGTTGTAAACACAGCTGTAAGATGTTTCACTCTTCAGTGAAACCACCCAAACTGCGTGATTCCTACTTGACGGTGAGTCCGCGCATGTGTGTTTTGTTGTCACCATGTTAGTGGAAACGCTGCCCAAGACTCAGGCAGCTGATTTCACCCTCGAATTCACACACTCTGCAACCCTCTGCTTTGGTGAGCGAGGTGGCACAGAGGAAAGGGGCTACGGTGCTTTCTCTTCCTTCTGCACCATCGTTTCGGTGTAACTGGGTGGCTCATGTGGGAAGAAACACGGGTGAGAATGGCCGGGATGGGTCCCTGCCCACGTGTGCTCTCAGGACACCACTGTCTTTGTCCTGTTTAACTCACGTTCTGGTTCCAACAGAGGCAGCCCCTTGGCTGCCAGCTGCCCCCCCTACTCCACCCCACTTACTCAGTTGTAGACATAACATGCTCACCCTATGTACTGGATTGAAAAGCATCCCCCCAAATTCATGTGACCTTATTTGGAAATCAGGCCTTTGCGGATGTAATTCGGGATCTCAAGATGAACTCATCCTGGGTTTAGGGGTATCCTTCTAAAAAGAGGATGCAGAGAGATACAGACCCGGAGGAGAGGCCTGTGAAGGCAGAGGCAGGGGTTGGAAGGATGCGGCCACAGCCAGGGGAGGCTAAGGACGGTCCCACCTCCAGAAGCTGGAAGAGGCAGGAAGCAGATTCTCCCCTAGAGCCTTAGGAGACAGTGCGGCCCTGCCGGCACGCTGATTGAAGACTTCTGGCCTCCAGACCGTGGGAGACCACACCTCTGTGGTCTTGTCACATGTGGCTGGCTCTTGTCATTTTGTACATTCAGTCTCACCCCCAACGAGCTGACCCCAGACCCCTGGAAGGAGGCCCTGCCGCCCAGCAGCTCCTCATGTCTAGAACCCCCGCTCCCGGCCTTTGGGCATTTCCCGTCCCTGCCCCTGGGGGTTCAGGTTGTTGCAGGTGGAACCAGCCGAAACCCACAAATCCAGTCAGGGCCACAGGGGAGGCTGGTCTATGCAGCCTACAGACTGCGTGGGGAGGGGGAGCTGTAGCTCTGTGGGCGCATCACCGCCTTCCGGTCAGTCCCCCATTCGGACCCAGGCCCCTGGCGCACAGCATCCCCAGTCTGGGTGTGTCATCCGTCTCTTGTCCCAACACTGCTGTCTCCTCATCCCTGGGCTCCAAACCTTAGGTCTCCCCCGGTACCTCCGTCTACCCCCTTGGCCAGGCAGCAAGGGAAGCCCACAGCCTTGGTGCCGGGGGGGGGGGTTGGATGCCACTCTGCCACCCTCTCCCAGTGACCTCAGGAAAAGGGACAACCTCTGTCATTGTGCTCAGGAGGGCAGTGCTTGCACGTTTGTCCCCCAAACACTCCGGGCTCAGGGCAGGCACTTGGCGAGTCTCTGCTGATCAGGGACGCTGTCTGCAAACAGGCACCGCCAGCCCCACTGCATGTCTGCTAATTTTGGAAGCTCGTGCCTTCCCCCTCCCTCTGGAGGCCTTCACACCCGCCACTGAGTCAGTATCGACAGCTGTACCCGACACCACATGGGCAGGATGGTCCTGGAAATGGCCGTACACCCCGTGTGGACGGGCCTCAGCTGCTCCCCGTCTCACCCCCGCCCAGGCGGAGCCTGCAGCCCCCAGAAGCAATGACCTGAGGAGGTGCGGAGGACCAGTTCCACTTATGGGGAGACTTTGGCAAGAGGGGGCTGCTGAGTCACCCCAAGAGGCCTCTCCAGGATGACCCAGGCCCTGCCAGAGCCCCTCCATTTGAGGGACAGCAGGGTGTCCTGAGCAGGCCCCAGTCTGGGTGCCCAGGCTTGCTCTGCACCCAGACAAGCCCCCACCCTCTCCAAGCCTGTCTCCCCACCTTCAGATGAAGAGCTGGGACCCGAAGAGCTCTGCTCTCCCGCCCCCAAGCGGCAGGCTGGGGAGGGGCCCACCTGTGAGGGCAGTGGGGCCAGGCCAGGAGGCATAGGCCCTCCTCCTGGGGGACTGGCCACGGCACTCAGCCGTCTTGACCCTCTGGACTCACTGACCCGAGGGCTCCACCTCCTTCACTAGGCCTGGGTGGGGCCAGGCTCCCCCCACCCCCACGTTTCTGCCCCTCTCCTAGCTAAGCCAATCAGAGTGCGCAGGGCGGCCAGCGGCCTCGCCGAGGTGGTGCAACCAGCAAGTGAGGGAAGAGCCTTGGCAGGGGTGGGGGTGGGGGTGGGGCGCCCCAGTGACCCCAGGGGTGCAGGTTTTCTCACCAGCGTGAATGCCAAGTCTCCTGGAGTGTCTTCCACCCAGATTCCTTGTTCTCCCTTCCCCTTTACCAGGGGCTGGCTCTCTGGTCCCCATTGTACCCTGAACCTCCAGGGTGCTCAGCACAGCACGATGCCCACTAAGCCCTGGGGTGAAGCCCCCCGCACCCCACCTCCCAACCCAAAGGCAGGGAAGCCGCATCTTAACAAAGTGCCCACTGAAGCCGGAGACCACGGCCAGGAGGGTCAGCCCAGCCTCTCCCAGGTCCCTAGGGGCTCAGCCCTCACCGAAGGCCCCACGCGTCCCGGGGAGCCCACCGTGGCGCCTGCAGATGCTCACTCACCAGCATTCACACCTTCTGCACCCAGGAAGGATGTTGCCAGGGGACATGGTCTGGGAGTGCTGGTGGCTGAGGGAAAAACAGCCAGCGTGGAGCAGCCAGGGGGCTTCTTGGAGGAGGGGGCGTTCAAGCTGACAGGTGGGGAAAGGGAGGTGGGTTGCGGCCAGGGCAGAGGCTCCGCGGTGGGAGGCAGCATGGAGCATCTGGGGAGCAGAGAGGCCAGATTGGCAGGAGGGTGGAGAGGGTTTCACAGCCCCCCAGGACCCGCCCAGCTCCTGGGTGTTTCCAGGTGAACTGGAGTCAGCCTCTGTCGCTTTTGAATAATTACGGGAGCCTCAGCCTGGGTGCCTGAGTACAGGCAGGGGCAGAGTGGCTGGGGGGATGTTACGTCCAGCAGCCACTGGCCTCCACCTCTGGAAAGGGGGATCACAGGCCACAGCAGAGCTACAGAGAGGGTGGGTTTCCCATGGGAGGGGTCCGGGGGTCATCCCTGGGGAGTCCCTCGGGCATTGTCCCGTTGCCATGGCTCCTGGCTGCCACTAATCCTCACCCTCCTCTCTGGTGCTGGCGTGACCTCCGCAGAGTGTCTCAGGGCTTCACCTCACTTGATCTCCTGGGGCTCAGAACCAGGGCTCAGAGGCCAGGGGGTGCCTGGCAGGAGCGGGGCAACAGAGGAGAGGAAGGCAGCCTCAGGGTGGACTGACCACCTCTCCAGGCATCTTTTCTCCTTTGGAATCAGAGCCCCCAGGGGGGCCCAGGTGAGACACCCCACAGATGTTACAGTGTAGGGGGCGTCCCAGCCTAATGCTGGGTTGTAACTGACCAAGCACCTGAACGCTCACAGGGCCATGTCCCCCCTGTGTGCCAGGCACTGACCCCCCCCCACGACCCTGCACCCAGGACAGTGAGCCTTGGAGAGGCTCTCCCTGGCCTCCTGTCTCCACTGCTCTCTTTCCCGTCACCCTGATCCTCTCCACTTATGACAGTCTACAGTTACATCCATTAAATTATTTTTGATCTATCACCCCTCTCTCTGCCAGCCTTGGAGCTCACAGAATACGGCCTTGTCTGTTTTGTCCGTAGCAGCATCTGCACCATCCTGCAGAGCCATGGCACCTGGGCACGCAGGGAACTCTGTGTCTCCCACCTAAACGCATCCAGAGGGTGTGTGTGAATCTGCTGGGTATGCGACAGGCCACATGCATGTGCCAGCCAAGCGGGACATGCAGCCTGGCCCTGGCTTGCCACTTCGTCCCATCCAGAAGGCCTCCTGCACCAGTCACCTGGGACATCTGGACCTCAGCGTGTGCCGTCCTGCTGCAGCCGCTGTTCCCAGCAGGTCATCAGGAGAGACATCAGCTTCCTTTCGGGCCGCTGAGCCTCCATCTGCAGGCCAGGCTGGCAGCTGCCCGTCTGATGGCCAGCAGGACTCCTCAGCCTTTGGACAGACTGGCAGGGACTACAGGGGAGGGCTGCACTCCGAGGGGGTGGTTTTCCACTCCCCAACTCCATTTCCCCTTGGCTGGGCTCCTGGCCTCACGTCCATGGGAGTGGGGTCTGTGCAGCCTCCTCGGAGAGAGAGCTGGGGGACACGAGGGAGAGAGCCTGGGGTCGGGGAAGGGAGGCTGGTGACTTCCTGAGCATATGGGGGTCTGAGTCTGGCTGGGGAGGGGGTACTGTGTGTTCCAGGAAGCAGCCCAGCCTCCCCAAGGGGAGCCTGTGTGAAGAGCGGCATTGGCCTCCGGGCTGGGATCCTTAGATCTCTAGGTGCTTTTTCTTGATTAAATCATAAGCCATGCTCCTTGTAGAAAATGTAATATCACAGAAAACCATGAAGAAGAAAAGAAAGGGTCTAGGCATACAGCCCTGCTGAGGGACCTGCCAGTACCTCCATATACAGGGGCAGCGGGACGCTGTCCCCACCTGTCCACATGCAGCCCATGGCTGCCTGCATCCCCTTGGGTGAGGGTCCTGCTGTCTTGGGGGTCAAGCCATCATCTGAGAGCAGCTCATTTCATTCAACCAGAGCTGAGCTCCCCCAGATGGGGGCAGGGTAAGGGTGCTGGGGGCTGCATCCTGGTGAGGGAATGTCCAGACCCCACCCAGCTCTCCCTGCCTGATGAAGCACAGGTGCTCAACGCTGCTGGTTAAAGTCACTGGCTGTTAAGGTGCGGCCCCTGAAGCAGCAGCAGCAGCACCTGGGAGCTTGGCAGAAATGAAGATTCTCAGGCCTGCCCACCTGTGGAGTCAGCACTCTGGGCGTGACCGGCAGACACCTGCGTTTAGATGCCTTCTTTTGGGTGACTCTGATGCCTGCTAAGGGGAGACCCCAGAGTGAGCCACCCAGCCAGCTGTGGCCACCTGCTGCCCCTTGGCCGTCGTCCTGACCCCCATCTCTCGGACACAGCCCCACTCTATCCATCAGAGTCAGCCTCCAGCGCTTCACCCCGAGTTGAGGGCCCCTCCTCAATCCTCCTCAGACTTTCGGAAGGGCACTTTGAGTCCCCTCAAACCCCTTCTGGGGACAGGACCCCCCAAGCTCGGGTCTGCGGCCAGAGCGGACAGAAGAGAATGTAGTGGGGGTGCCGTTGTCATCGGAGTCGCCGCCTACGGGACGAGGGTTGCGGGTGAACTGCGGAGGCCCGGGGAGGAGCAAGGGACAGAGGATGGACTGGGCGTGGGGCCCCGCGGGGAGCCGAGTGCCCGCCCCCAGCCCCGCCCCTCGCCCCGCCCCAGGCACCCCCACCTCCCTCCGACGCTTACCGCTCCCCGCCTCCCTGTCAGCACCCCGAGCCCCAGAGAGGAGCCCAGAGTCCTGAGCCAGCGCAGCGCGGGCACTTGGCTCCCCGAGGGCCCAAGCGGTTGCCCTGCCCAGGTGAGTGCCGCGCGCCCCTGCCCCCCGCATCCCCGCCCTCGCCCCTTCCCTCCGCTCTCGCCAGGGTCCCTCACAGATCTCCTTTACCCTCTCCACGAGTCTCACCACCCTGCGCGCAGCCCTGCGCCGCCCTGGCACTCCTGGAGCTCTCCTGCCTCCGTCCTGAGTCCCTCCCCTCCCCTTCCGTCTGCTCCCCAGCCTCGGCCGCCATCCTCTCCCACTCCCCCGCTCCCCACCCTCGCCATCCTCCGGCCTCTGGACCCGATGTGCCAGAGTCAGGGCAGAAACCTCAGGGAGACTGGGTCGACCCGCTCTGGCTCTGCCCACCGTGCCTTTCCCGGCCCGACCTCCTCACGGAGGGCGCCGCAGCGGGGCTCGCCCAGGGGCTGGCGAGGGTGGGCGGCGCAGCCGGGAGGGTTCGCGAGGAGGCTGTGGCTGGAGTGGGTGCGAAAAAAGCAGACCGCGGAGGGCGCAGGAGCCGCGGGGGCCCCTGGGTGGGGGGTGCTGGCAGAGGGGAGGCGGTGGTCCGTGAGCGGTGGGAAGAGTGCAGGCAGTGTTGGGCCAGCTCCAGGGCCCTGCCTTGCAGAGCACAAGGTGCCTGGTCCTGGGGTTCCCGGTGTGCTTCACCCTGGACTGGGGAGTAGAGGGGTTGGGGCCCTGGCGGCTGGGGCTGGAACCCTGGCGTGTCCAGGCCTTGGCACCTGTGCTCTGGGGGCCACCCTCTCCAGAAGGGAGCACGCGGCCTGGAAGTTCACCTGTGTGCTATCTGCCCACCCAGGGTCCAGGTGGGGCCCTCACCTGCCCACTTGCCTTGTCCCTGCCCCTCCTGCCGGCCTGGGGTTCTGGGGAGAAAGCGAGTGGGAGAGCGCCTGCTGCGCAAAGTGTGAGGCAGTCCTGGCTGCTGCTGAGCCTCCTTTGAAGAGAACAGGTTCCTGGGGACAGTGGCCACTCGAGGGGAGGACGGGGAGCCTCCTGGGCAGACGTGGTCGCTGGCACCGATAACAATGACCCACCATTGGTTCCCAGTGAGATAGTGGCCGGGAGTTCTGAGAAAGTATGCTGGGGGCCAAATGTGGCTTTGGAAACTTCTTGCAGGGCATGCAGACCCTGCAGAGACCCTGAGGAGGGGGCTGTACCAGCCTGGCCTCCCTGTTGCTGCATGGAGCCCACCCTCACCCACCTCGGTTTCCCCCTCATGTGGAAGGGATACCCCAGACCAAGGCTGCCTTAAGGACAGATGGAGCGTGTTTCAGGGGAGGGACAGGAATGGGGGTTGCCATTGGCTGCACCCACGATCCAGGCCGTCCCAGGGGAGGCAGGCCTGGGTGGGGGCCCTTGGGTGGTGCTGAGGCCTGTCCTCTTAGCCACGACATCCTCCGCCCATTTGCCCCCACCCTGCACAGGTGAGGCCCCAGGACCAGCAAGCCTCGATCTCGATCTCGGTGGCTTCCACAGCTGCCCCTGGGCTGCAGGGCCGGCTCCTTCCTGCTGACCTCACACTGGGTGAGCCTAGAAGGGATTGGACCACGCTGATCCTCCCCCAGGGCATGGCACACTTGAGCACCGAGGCCCCCTCCCAGGTCCCCTGGGGAGGCTCTGGCACATTCTCCACAGAGCCCAGGGCTCCTGGTGCTGGGGAGGAGGTGCTGGGCTGTTTGGGGCACGTGGGTGGGAGCGGCTATTGAGCACTACTATGTGTCAGGCATCTCAGCAGCTATTGAGCGCCACTGTGTGCCTGGACTCATTTCCTCTGCTCAGTGGCTTTGTAGGTGTCACCTATTACAGGGAGCCAGGGCTCAGAGAAGTGGTGTGACTTACCTAAGACCCCTTGGCCAGTGTGTAGGGAAGGGCTGGGGCAGGGGGTGGGCTCTATTCCCTGTGCCACAGCAGTGGGCAGGTGGTCCCTTCCTGGTGGGGGCCTCTGGGTCAGAAAGCCCCAGTGTTGGCCCGTGGTCGTTCCTCAGCTACCCCCCACCCCGAATCCCTTACCCGCAGAGGGGAAGGGCTGGAGGGATAAGTTCCCCACGAGCGTGTGATTTCTGTGACTAAGAAGATTGCTCTCTCTGAATGATGGCTCTTGCAGAATTATGTTCCAAGAGGCAGGAGCGGCACGATCAACCTAATTTTGTTCTTCACTTCTCTGAAGTTTAACTCAGGCGTTGGGGTATCTGGGGGGATGCAGGGGCCTGGCAGTCTGCTCAGCACCCTCTGGGTTCTGGGCAGCAGGAACACCTGGACGCTTCCTGAAGACAAGGTGCTCATCTGATTTAGAATCAAACTCACGTTCAGGTGCGTCTGAGCTCCTTCTTCTCCACCCAGCCCCCAGAAAGCCTCTGCTTTGGATATCTTTGGGGAGAGGGTGTAGCCCCAGGACTCTCCACCCTGATGCTCACACAATCCACCTGGCTGTCTCCAGACCAGCGTCCTTCTAGAATTCCTTCCCCATTAGCACCTCAAGGGAGCTTTAAACATTATTTTACATTTAATTTCTTTTTAAAATGTGAGGGGGCCCCTCTGTGCCAGGCCCTGGGGAACAGGGATCAACAGGTCAATTCCCACCCACCAGATCAAGCCTGCAGGTGTCCAGTCTCAGAGTGTCCGGGGTGTCCCTCCTGCCACCTGGGCACCAGCCCCACCCACCCCTGCCCCCAACCCAGAGCACAGCCCAAGGGACCCCCAAGCTTTGTATTTTAAAACATCTTTTTTATTATTTATTTATTTATTTATTTTGGCCACGTCTCGCGGCATGTGGGATCTTAGTTCCCCAACCAGGGATCGAACCTGCACCCCCTGCAGTGGAAGTGCAGAGTCTTAACCACTGGACCACGGGGCAAGTCCCCCCCACCCCCACCCGCCGCCAGCTTTGTCTTGAAATGCGTCATCCCTTGGCAGCCTACCTTGGCCTTTTTTTTTAACAGAATTTTTGTCATACACCTCATATCAGGTCATGATATACAGCAGGTGTGCTCAGCACCTGGACCAGCAAATTCAGCAACGCACAGAGAAAGGTCTCTTTCCCCTTCAGGCCAGCCGGAAGCCTCCTCCCGGTGGGGATTCCAGGGGTGACAGCGTTTCTCTCTCCCCCGGCTCCCCCAGTTCCCCCCCCCACCCCGCTTACGGAACCTGTTGTCCTATCCTAACCCGCACTGTTCTGGGTTTCCGTACAGGCAGCCCGTCTGCGTTCTTCAGGGTTTTCTCTTCGTCCTCGACTCTCTGTAGGTTGACTCTGACGCTGCTGCATTTTTTCTTTATCCTGTTAGGGACAGGGTTTCCCTTTTGAGCAGGACTCTTGCCCTGAGTCAGTTCTGCAGGTACCTCTGCACCCCCACCACTGCACCTGCTCCGAGGGAGTCCTTCAGCCCCTCTTCCGATTCCCCCATTCTCTCTTCATCTGTGTCCAGACTTTTGTGGGGCTTTTTTTTTTTTGTCCAGATGATGATGTTTTTCACACCCAAGAGTTGTAGTTTTCAAAAATAGACACTTGTTCATTTTACTCCTTAGACAGAAGCCAAATTCATTTCAGAATATTTTTATCCATTCCTAGAGGATTCTAAACATTTTAACACATATCTTAAGCACACTTGTTCAGTCATTTGCTTTTATTTCACCTGAAACGAATCCACTGATCCACCTTCTCACTGTTGATTTTCTGGGTCGCGTTTCCCAGTGTCTGTTAGCATCCGGGTGTGTCCGCCCATCTGGAACAGAGGGTTTTTCCCTGTTGTTGTCAGAGTTGGTTATTCTGCCCCCTTGTCTACAAGATTTCAGTTGCCCTCCCCAACCCTGGGGTCCCCAGTCCGGGCCTGGCGGCCTCTGTGCTGAGGTGACTTGGGAGCACGGGGGCTCAGCTGACCCTGGCTTGTCATTACGGCCCTTTCCAGCCCCGCTCAGGCCCTTGTCTTGGTCCCCTGGGGGCACTTAGACTCCCTGCTAGCCCCACATCCCCTGCCGGAGGTGTCAGCCCCCATCTTCCCTTCCTCCTCTTCTCATCAATGGAGGTATTTATTTTCTCCTGAGCATCACCGTTTTTATGAACAATTTAAACATAGAGAAAAGTACAAAAACAATATAATGGATACACGTGTGCCCATCACCCTGACCTGCAGATGCCATTCCCCCATCTTTGCCTTGGCTCTTTCTCTACAAAACCCCATCACCCCGAAGCCTTCCCTCTGTCCACGCTTCCCATATCGTTCCCCCGCCACACACGCACACGTGCATTTCCTCCTGGCCAGTGGCCCAGGCTGTAATTCGTCTCCGCCTGTCATGTGTTTGCTTGTTCATGGTGTGGGGTCCTCATATACCCCTTCCCGCTCGGTGCCCTCTGCCTGGGGCTTCAGACTTGCTGTCCTTGGGCTGGGTGATGGCCCTGCCAGAGAGCATGTGCATCTATGTCCCTGGTCGTCTCCTTGGCCCAGTGACATCCATGCTGTGGCGGATAGCTGTTGGGGGCAGGGAAACCAGCTCCTCTTGGTCATGCGGCTGGGGCTTTGCTGGGGTGACACGGACGTGGCTCACCAGTTGGACACTGGCAGAGCCTCTGCAGCCTGAGTTCTGGTTTTTCAGCCACACGGAAGGCCCGGCACCCTCCGATGGTTCCAGGAGGCAACCCAGAGTCCAGCTTTGGGGTCACCCAGGAGAGCGGGCTTGGCCGATGTCACTGCACTTCTGGCTGGCCTGGGCTTGCGGTGCCCAGCCGATGTTTCAGCCTCCTTATCCCTCCCCCCACCCCTCTCCACCTGTCCTGCGAGTCCCTGGGGAGGTGACTCCCACCATCCTTAGTCCCTTATCTGCAAGTTGGGTGTATCAGTGCCACCCCCAGGACTCCACAAGGCCTCAGAGAGACGGTGCCAGCCACAGACTCGAGAGTGGCCATGGGTGAGCCAGGAAGGGGGGCATTGGGGTGGAGAGGGACGGTCAGGTCTCTGGAAGCCATCGTGGTATCGACAGACGGCGTCTGGGCTCACAGGGCCGTCTGCCCGTTGCCCCCACGGCAGCTGTCCTGCTGCTCCTTCCTCTCTGGGCTTGTTTTCCAAACAATTTGCTTAATGTGATTCCCAGCCCAGTTGAACATGAGTAATCATGTTTACCTGGCGCCACGGGGTAATCCTGCGCCTCCTGGGCCAGTGGGGCCGGGCGCAGGGGAGACACCCTCCTGGTCAGTCGCTCCGTGTGCTTCATTCTCTTGCAGTGGATGCGCCCGGCGCTCCCGCTCACCCTGCCCTGCCCGCGGCGGCCACGATGGAGCCTCTGTTCCCGGCCTCCCCACTGACCAGCTGGAATGCCTCCTCGGCAGCCACAGGCAGCGGCGGCGAGAATGGGACGCTGGCGGGGCTGGTGCCCTCACCGGGCGCCCGGGCGGTGGTGGTGCCCGTGCTCTACCTGCTGGTGTGCACAGTGGGGCTGGGCGGCAATGCGCTGGTCATCTACGTGGTACTGCGTCACGCCAAGATGAAGACGGTCACCAACATCTACATCCTCAACCTGGCCGTGGCCGACGTGCTCCTCATGCTGGGGCTGCCCTTCGTGGCCACGCAGAACGCCATCTCCTACTGGCCCTTCGGCCCCGTGCTCTGCCGCCTGGTCATGACACTGGACGGCATCAACCAGTTCACCAGCATCTTCTGCCTGACCGTCATGAGCGTGGACCGCTACCTGGCCGTGGTCCACCCCATCCGCTCCGCCCGCTGGCGCCGCCCTCGGGTGGCCAAGCTGGCCAGCGCCACGGTCTGGGCCTTTTCTCTGGTCATGTCACTGCCGCTGGTGGTGTTTGCAGACATCCAGGAGGGGTGGAACACCTGCAACCTCAGCTGGCCAGAGCCTGTGGGCCTGTGGGGTGCTATCTTCATCATCTACACGTCCGTGCTAGGCTTCTTTGGGCCGCTGCTGGTCATCTGCCTGTGCTACCTGCTCATCGTGGTGAAGCTGAAGGCCTCGGGCATGCGCGTGGGCTCCACGCGGCGGCGCTCAGAGCGCAAGGTGACCCGCATGGTGGTGGTGGTGGTGCTGGTGTTCGTGGGCTGCTGGCTGCCCTTCTTCATCGTCAACATCGTCAACCTGGCCTTTGTGCTGCCCGAGGAGCCCGCCTCCGCCGGCGCCTACTTCTTTGTGGTCGTGCTGTCCTATGCCAACAGCTGTGCCAACCCCTTGCTCTACGGCTTCCTCTCCGACAACTTCCGCCAGAGCTTCCGGAAGGTTCTGTGCCTCCGCAAGAGCTACGGCACTGAGGACGCGGATGCCACGGAGCCACGGCCGGGCCAGAGCAGCCGGCTGCAGGAGGCCATGCTGCCCGCACGCAGCTGCGAGGCCAACGGGCTCATGCAGACCAGCAAGCTGTGAGCGTGGAGGCCGCGGGAGGGGACCCCGGGAGAGGCCGTCCTGGGTGTGTGGAGCGGGGGCAGGTGAGGGTACAGGAACCCACTGCCACCTCTTCTGCTTCCCTTCCCGGAGAAGGAGGGGGACTGGAGCAGAAGAGGAGAAATAGCCAGACAGCAGTGGGGGGAGCGGCCTCCCAAGGCAAACAGCAGACTGGAGAGGCCAGGCCGAGTGAGGCGTACGCAGATGCCAGACCCTGGAGGAATTCGGCTTCCTGTCCTCTCCACCCCCGAGAAATGTGCTCCTCCCACCCCCCAGGCCCGAAAACGGGTCCCAGAGAAGATGCCCTGGCAGCCTCGCTGGGAAAGGCCTTGGGCTCCCTGGTGCTTGGGCCTCTTTGCGAGGCTGGAAGGAGAAGAGCCAGAATGTGGGGGTCACTCACCCGCAAGCCCCCATCTGAGACAGCCCTGCCCAGTGCCGCCCCCAACTCAGTTGTCCTCAGTTGTCCCAGAGCAGGATGCCGACACCAGGAGGGTGCGGGGAGCAGGCAGAGCCGTGCTGAGCAGGGGAAAGCCTGGGTCAGCGCTACCTGGGCCTCGGCACGGACCCCAGACAGAGGCCAAGCCCTGGAAACGAGATCACATAATAAGGGCGCTTGTGTTTGACAACCGCTCCCTGAATAAATTAGAGAATAAATGTTTGACTCTTTCCCAGAGCAAATATTGTCCCTGGAGCCGATTGAAGCCAGTGCAAATCAGAGCAAGTGGATCATACTCGGCTGGATGGGGGTAGGCAAACACCCAGCTGGAAGTGGGCAGCGGGACACTTAGATGATAAGGCAGGGGAAAGTGTACACAAGCCAGCTGAAAGGAACGACAGGGCTGGGGCTGTCCCGGCTCGCCTCCTGGGGGTGGCAGGGTTAGGATTTGGCCCCGGAGGATGCAGGGGATGCATCTGATTCTTCCATGGCTGGTGGGTGCGGGGAGTCGGTGGCTCATTTGGGGCCCCTGCCCCCATCCCTGATCAAGTGGGAACACGGCTGCCTCCTGAGCCCCAGGCTGTCTCTGCCACTCCTGGGCTCCGTCTTGGGGGTGGGGGTGACTAAAGCCACCCCCGCCCGGCCCTAGGGGGAACAGCATCCCAGGGAGGGATGGGTGCCTGGGAGAAAGAGGTTCGTTCAACCAACCACTTCCCACCACCCCTGGGTTCGGATGCAAAGTGCATCCACTCAGAATAATTTGGGGGAGCAAGCAGATGGCTCAGAAATATCTGCCCAGGTCAATTTCTCCCAATTGATTTGGCATCTTGATCTCCCTCCCCAGGGTAGCGCCAGCCAAGAGTGCCCGTGTGGGGACTGCAGACACCAGCAGCAACCTGACCAGTCCTGCCTGTGATGGGTGTGAGGGGCGTGAGTGTGTGTGCATGTGTGCCTGTGTGTGAGTGTGTGTGTGTATGTGCCTCTGTGCGTGCATGTGCCTGTGTGTATATATGTGTGAATGTGTGGGTGTGTATGCGTGTGCATGTGTCTGCTTGTGAGTGTGTGTGCCTGTGTGTGAGTGCATGTGTAGACATGTGTGTGCCTGTGTGTGTGCCCAGAGCCTGATGGACCCAGCGAGTGGAGGAGCTGATTCCAGGCAGCCCATGGACCCTGGGTCCGGGTGGGAGCTGGTGACCAGGACTGGCCATGGTGGGACACCGAATGGGAGGAAGTGAGGACTAGGCACTGCTGAGAGCCTGTAGGGAAGCGGGGACAGGAGTGTTCCAGGAGAAACGTGAGCCCAGGGAACCGTGGACATGGCACGGTGGGCCTGGGGATGCAGCCTGGACTGGCCACTGCCCTCCGCACCCAGCACAGGCTGGGCACAGCTGCGGGGACCACAGAGCCGCCACCACACTGCTTGCAGGTCCCGGGTCCACAGGCCCTGAGTGGGGCAGGGGGCGGGGAGAGCAAGTGCCCTCGGGGGGTGACCTGCTTTACTGTCTCTCTCTCCGCATCGATGGGTTTTATTGGCCACTGGGCTCCAGTGGCTCCCAGAGTGACCTTACTCAGGAAATCCGGCCCGCGGGGCAGGGTGAGGCTTCCTCTGGGATCGGGATGGGGGGAGCTGTTTGCCAGGCAGGGGGGGTGCAGGGTGGGAGGGGTGGGTGACGGAGGCGCAGCCCCCACAGGCAGAGCCGGTGTTGTAGCCCCACAGTGAGGGAGACCAAGGCTGGCCCACCCTGAGGGCTGAGTGAGGGGTGCCCTGGGTAGGGCCCCAAGGAAGGGTCAGGAAGGGCCCACCCTCTTGGGCATTTTGGGACAGGAGGAAGGCAGACCATGGGTAGACACCAGGAAGAACTTCCCACAGGAATCTGGGGGCTGAGAGCTGGGACACCCTTTGGGGGTGTCAGGGAGGTGATCGACGTTGAGAATAGGGTCTTGGCTGGTCACCTGTCAGGGCCCCAGCAGAACCCTGGACTTCAAGGACTGGGTGGGCTGAGGACCTGGAGAGACTGCTGGGTCCATGACCCCACTCCATCCTGGCTGATGGGGATCCCAGCCCTAAAGTGCTGCCTCCCCTCCGCTGCTGTCCTGTACAGACTGGCCCATGCTATCCTGGCTCCTGAGGGCTGGTCTGGCCACCATGAACCTGAAGTGTGTTTGCTGAATGAATAACTGAGTGATTGATGTGACAATTGATTGATAATTGAGTGATGGCGGCTCTGTCCAGTTGGGGTCCTTACCTTGAAGGTCCAGTGACTGTCCAGGAGCCTGACTGGGGTCCCCGTCTCCGTCCTTCCCTCCCCGAGCTCTCACCCCTCTCCAGGGCCCTTGCTCCTCCCTGTCCCAGGCCCACCCCCTCCCCACTCCCTCAGGCTGCATATCTGGACATGGTGGTGACAGCTATGCATTTGTTGTATCTGCACTGATGGGGGTCTGGGGGCTCCACCTGCGTGGGTCCCCACACTGGGGGCAGCAGGGTCTCTGCCCGAGCAAACCTCCCTCCCCTGGCCCCTGCCTCTGGGGAGGGGGGTTGAGGCCCTTTCTCAGCCACTCTCTTCCGTGGCATCTGCACAGACAGCTGACCGTGGCTGCGGGGTATAGGGCGCTGGGCCTGTGGGTGTGGGCACCGGGGCACCCCAGGAGGGGGAGGGCATGGTCCTCCTGGTGCCATCCACAGGGGCCGGCGCTGGGCAGTGGGGACTGGCCATGATTCCCTTCTGCTCCCACCCCGAGTGGCTCCCCGTGCCCCCCACTTGTCCCACCCACCCCCGCCCCCCAGGAAACAGGTATCCCCTCCGTTTGGGCAGTTTGAGGAGGGTTTAATTAAAGGATGTTTTGCAGAGTGGTGGGTGGGTAGTTTTACCACCTGGCGGGTGGGGGATGGGGCTCTCAGGACAAGGAGACCCACGGCCCTCCTGCAGCCAAAGGCAGCAGCCGTTCTGGGGACGGAGTGCCTACCCTCTCCCCTCCCCCTTCCCACACGCTGCCAGGCTCCCATTGCTGGGCACCTGAAAGGTGGCCTGGTCCGTAGGGGTCCGTGCCCTTGTGGTCATCAGGCCTGAGAGGGCGGCCCTAGGATGAGGGTCAGCTTCCAGGGTCCCCCGACCTCTCCCCACACTGGAGCCCGGCTCCCACCCTCCCTCCTAGCTGAGCCCCCAGGGGCCATGCTGAGGGGTGCCTGGGACCAGGCAGGATCTGGAAGCTGTTGATGCAAAGGGGAGGGGACCCAGGCTCCCCTGAGCTGCGCTGCTGGGTTTCCTTCTCCTGACCCATGGCTGCGGCCTTCTCGGCCCTCTCGACTGTGGACATGTCTGCCCATGTGTCCTCTGGAGCCACCCTGCTGGGGCCCACGAGGCCTGGCCCAGGGGTTCCCTGAGGGACACAGATGATGGTAGTGATCAGGCAGCTTGGAAACAATATCTGGACGCGATGCCCTTGGTGGTCGGTATAGAAGGAGCACTCCTTCCCTCACGGATGAATCTCCTGTCCTCTCAAGATTTCTCCGTCCATCTGGGGGCTCATTAGAAGGCAGGAACCCCACCCTTGCTCTCCCCAAGGCAGGCGCACTTCCTAGCGTCATGAGTTTTGGCTTCAGGACTGATGTAGAACAATATTTTCTATTTTTACAAAATCAAACCTATCCCTCTTCTGCTTGGGAAATTCCTCCTTTTTTTAAAAAAATATGTCTTTCCCATCCAGAAATTAGCTAAATATTCCCACGTATTTTTTAGTTGTGGTACAATACACACTCCCTAAAATGTGTATGGAGGGACCAACAACACTTTATTGGTTCATCATCGATAGATAACCTGGATGTTCCCACTTTTTGGCTGTTGTGCGTTGTGTGTGTCCCACATATTTTTAATGGTTATATTGCTGACAACTCTTTACTTCACTGATATCTGCTTTAGTCCATGAGGTGACCCTTGAACGCAAATGCCCCCTCATCCCAACCCCGCTTGTACCTCGGGCTCTTGTCCCCCTGGGTGACTGGCCTCTGGGGGTTCCTGTTGTCTGCCTGGTGGTCACTGCACTCATCACCATATCTTCCAAATCTGTTTCCATGTCCAAGAGAGCACACAGAACTGAGCTGGCTCCTGCCTACCCATTCCTCCAAGCGCCCTTCAACACTATTTTACAAAGTTAGAAAATGGCTGTTATACGCAGGTGTTCACCGTAGCACAAACAATAGCCAAACGGTGGGAACAGCCTGAATGTTTATCAACAGGTGAACAGGCAAACCGTGGTCCATCCGCACAGTGGGGCGCCCCTCAGCCGTGGCAAGGGGTGAGGGGCCAGCACACACTACAACACGGACGGACACGAGAGGCCACAGAGTTTGTGATTCCACTTACACAAAATGTCCAGAAGCAGCAAATCCATAGACAGAAAGCAGGGGCTGGGGGCGGGGGCGGAGGGGGGGAGTGCCAGCTCGCGGGTTCGGGATTTCTGTGGGGTGATGAAAATGTTCTGGAACCAGATAGAGATGTGGGTTGCACGACGTTGTGAATGTACTAAATGCCACTGTATTGTTCACTTTAAAATGGTAGATTTTATGGTATATGAATTTCACCCAAGTTTTAAAAATGGGTGTTTTGTTGGAATTCCACCAAATGGATAAACTGATATGGGAAACTGGCTCCCGCAGGATCCATCTCTCAGGCTGCCCTGTATTCTAGTCTTTTCCAACTTTCTTCTCCTGCAGCAGGCCAGTCCTGATTGCACTGAGGCCCCGCAGAGGGTGCCTAGAGGCTGCTGCTCTGACTGGGGCTATTTCCCTTCTCGTCTCCTAAGCGGTCAGGGCGGCAGCCTGGGCCTGTGGATTTCTGAGTCTCGGGCCGCCCATCACTTTGCAGAGATAACAACTTCACCTCATCCTACCCTGTTCTCAGTCGCTGTTTTTAAATAAACCTGGGCTGGGGGGATGCAGGCACCGCCGCCTTGCCCTGGACCCACCCACAGTGTCCCCTGGCACATCCCTGTGCTCTGAGGCTCTGGCCGGCTGCCTCCGAGGGGTTCTCGGCCACACTAAGGGGAGCCCCCACCCTGCCCCTGGTTCTCTGAGCATGGGGGGTGGCCTTGGATTTGGAGTTGGTCAGACACCCTCTGGCCTGGCCTGCTCTGCTCTCTTGGGTCGCCAGCTGGGAGCAGGTCTGTCCCGGGAGGCTCAGCCGAGCTGCCCCAGCACCGCCCTTCCAGGCACCGTGGACAGAGTGAGTGGGAGGGAGGCCGAGCAGCCATGGGGTCTGAAGCCTTCACGGGAATGCCCACCCCGCCCTGCACCCTCAGGGCCCAGCGCAGCGTGGAGGGCTCTGTACCCTGATACCGGACAGGGGAGCTGAGGCCACACAAGGAGCCAGAAAGAGCCCAGGCTTTGTCTGAAGCTGCTGGACAGGGGCTGCTCTCCTGGCCCCGCCCGGCCAGGTTGGCCTGCAGCATGCAGTGGGTCTGGGTCCCTGTCAGGGTGGCAGGGGAGTCCAGGACCTGGGAGGAGAGAGGGACATTGGGGTCCTTGCAACCCCCCGCACTCCCGTTCGGGCATCTTTATCTCTACAGTGGAAACTTCCCAGGCACCACGGCCCCCATTAGCGCTCTGAAGTGGCTCCTGATGCCCTGATGGTTGCCAAGCACCTTGGGCGTGTCCAGCTATTCCAGCCATAAAAGGACACAGGCCAAAGGGCCAAAGTGCAGCCTGAGGCTTCTCAGCCCAACTCAGCATCCCGGGAGGGGCCAGGTCCCAGGATGTGGATGGGGGAGAGGGGTCCCGGCCTTTCCTCTGGCTTCCCGAGGTCCCACCCAGCACCCTCTAGTCTCTAGTGGGGCCAGGGCCTCACCAGTCAGAATGTCCTACTCCAACCCCCGACCCCTTGGCTGTAACAAGCCCCCCAGAGTCTTGCTGCCACCTGCCATGTGCCACGGCTGGGCCTAGTCGGGCCTTGGGGCTCCTGGGGGCAGGAATCCCTTTGAGACCCTGATGCTATGCATCTTGTGGTACAGACCCCTGCCTGTGCTTGGGGTCTGGAGTCACAGGCCTGCTCTGCCCAGGCCTGAGCTCAGGGGCCCATGTCTCTGAGTCTTAGCTTCCTCATGGGGCTGTAGGGCCTGCACGTGGGATGCGAGGGTCTCATACCTGGGACGCCAGGAGCCCCCATCCTGGTCCAGAGCTGGCCGAGATCCAGCCTCGGTGGGACTGTCACAGCCCTCAAGAGAGGCTGCAGGCCCAGGCCCTGGGGTGGGCTGCTGACAGAAAGCCCCCTCCCAACTTACCTCAACATAATAAAGGCTATATATGACAAACCCACAGCCAACATCGTTCTCAATGGTGAAAAACTGAAACCATTTCCTCTAAGATCAGGAACAAGACAAGGGTATCTACTCTCACCCCTATTATTCAACATAGTTTCGGAAGTTTTAACCACAGCAATCTGAGAAGAAAAAGAAATAAAAGGAATCCAAGTCAGAAAAGAAGAAGTAAAGCTGTCACTGTTTGCAGATGACATGATACTATACATAGAGAATCCTAAAGATGCTACCAGAAAACTACTAGAGCTAATCAGTGAATTTGGTAAAGTAGCAGGATACAAAATTAATGCCCAGAAATCTCTTGCATTCCTATACACTAGTGATGAAAAATCTGAAAGAGAAATTAAGGAAACACTCCCATTTACCATTGCAACAAAAAGAATAAAATATCTAGGAATAAACCTACCTAAGGAGACAAAAGACCTGTATGCAGAAAACTATAAGACTCTGATGAAAGAAACTAAAGATGATACAAACAGATGGAGAGATATACCATGTTCTTGGATTGGAAAAATCAACATTGTGAAAATCAACATTGTGAAAATGACTCTACAGATTCAATGCAATCCCTGTCAAACTACCAATGGCATTTTTCACAGAACCAGAACAAAAAATTTCACAATTTGTATGGAAACACAAAAGACCCCAAACAGCCAAAGCAATCTTGAGAAAGAAACATAGAGCTGGAGGAATCAGGCTCCCAGATTTCAGACAATATTACAAAGCTACAGTAATCATGACAGTATGGTACTGGCACAAAAGCAGAAATATAGATCAATGGAACAGGATAGAAAGCCCAGAGATAAACCCACGCACCTATGGTCACCTTATCTTTGACAAAGGAGGCAAGAATATACAATGGAGAAAAGACAGCCTCTTCAATAAGTGGTGCTGGGAAAATGGGACAGGTACATGTAAAAGAATGAAATTAGAACACTCCCTAACACCATACACAAAAATAAACTCAAAATGGATTAAAGACCTAAATGTAAGGCCAGAAACTATCAAACTCTTAGAGGAAAACATAGGCAGAACACTCTATGACATAAATCACAGCAAGATCCTTTTTGACCCACCTCCAAGAGAAATGGAAATAAAAACAAAAATAAATGGGACCTAATGAAACTTAAAACCTTTTGCACGGCAAAGGAAACCATAAACAAGACGAAAAGACAACCCTCAGAATGGGAGAAAATATTTGCAAATGAAGCAACTGACAAAGGATTCATCTCCAAAATTTACAAGCAACTCATGCAGCTCAATATCAAAAAACAAAAAACCCAATCCAAAAATGGGCAGAAGACCTAAATAGACATTTCTCCAAAGAAGACATACAGACTGCCAACAAACACATGAAAGGATGCTCAACATCACTAATCATTAGAGAAATGCAAATCAGAACTACAATGAGGTATCACCTCACGCCAGTCAGAATGGCCATCATCAAAAAATCTACAAACAATAAATGCTGGAGAGGGTGTGGAGAAAAGGGAACCCTCTTGCACTGTTGGTGGGAATGTAAATTGATACAGCCACTATGGAGAACAGTATGGAGGTTCCTTACAAAACTAAAAATAGAACTACTATAAAACACAGCAGTCCCACTACTGGGCATATACCCTGAGAAAACCATAATTCAACAAGAGTCATGTACCACAATGTTCATTGCAGCTCTATTTACAACAGTCAGGACATGGAAGCAACCTAAGTGTCCATCCACAGATGAATGGATAAAGAAGATGTGGCACATATATACAATGGATATTACTCAGCCATAAAAAGAAACGAAATTGAGTTATTTGTAGTGAGGTGGATGGACCTACATCCACTCATACAGAGTGAAGTAAGTCAGAAAGAGAAAAACAAATACCATATGCTAACACATACATATAGAATCTAAAAAAAAAAAAAAAATGTTCTGAAGAACCTAGGGACAGGATAGGAGTAAAGACGCAGACGTAGAGAATGGACTTGAGGACACAGGGAGGGGGAAGGGTAAGCTGGGACAAAGTGAGAGAGTGGCATGGACTTATATATACTACCAAATGTAAAATAGATAGCTAGTGGGAAGCAGCCGCATAGCACAGGGAGATCAGCTTGGTGCTTTGTGACCTCCTAGAGAGGTGGGAGGGAGATGCAAGAGGGAGGAGATATGGGGATATATGTATACGTATAGCTGATTCACTTTGTTATAAAGCAGAAACTAACACACCACTGTAAAGCAATTATACTCCAATAAAGATGTTAAAAAAAAAAGCCCCCTCCCCCTGCAGACAGGGAGTCCCAGCAGCCTCTCCCCAGTGGGGGCCCATCTCCTGCCTCCCCCACTGTCCCAGGCCATACTAGGGGAGACAGCCCAGTCCATGGAGGGGACCAGCTCCCAGCCCACACAGGCTTGGGGGTCTACACCCCTTGCCAGGCCTCAGTTTCCCCACCTGTCAAGGGCGTGGCCTGGCCTGGCCTGTGTGTTTGGGAGGGTGGGCTCTGCTGTTCACGGGTGGGTGTGGGACATTCCTGGCTCCAGCCTCACTCAGGGTTGATGCTCCTGAGGGATAACTGAGTTCTGTGGTGGCAGGGGAGGGTCACTGTGATCCCAGCTGTGTCCCCTCCCTGGGGACAAGGAGGTGCCTGTTTGTGAAAAGGATGAGTGGACCCCCACCCACCCCCCCACCTCCCCCATCAGCCGATGATGATCTGGAGAGGATCTGCCAGGGCCAGGTGGATGTGGGGCCCCCAGCCAGTCAGAGATCCATCTCAGGATGCTTTGGGCTCCTGGTGGGAAAGAGTGGGGGCAGGGGTAGGACGTGATGAGGAGACAGGATCAGCCAGGCCGGCATTCTGTGGGCCTGGACTCTGAGGTGGAAACCCCCATGCCTGTCCAGCACCTGGAAGGCCCTGGCCTGCTCAGCCCAGCCAGCCTGCAGCTCCAGCCACCTCTGCATGGCCCAGGACCTCAGCCAGCTCGCCAGGCTCCGGTGATTCCAGACGCTGCTCTTGCCAGGGCCCCAGCAGCCTCACTGGCCCAGAATCCTCATTCGGAAGGGAGCAGCTGCAGGAGGGGATGCCAGGGGAGGGCCAGAGGGGAGGCGGCAGGTGATGGGGCCACAGGGGCTGGACAGAAGGTCCCAGAGTGGCCGGAGGACACGTGGCAGGAAAGGAAAGATTCAGAGTGGGCTCGAGGGTGGGGTAGCCTGATGGCTCCGACCATGGGGTGGACAGGGGCTTCCTGTGGAGTGAGCATGGCCAAAGTCCACCCACACCCGTCCACAGGAACGAGGCCAGCCTGGTCACTTCCCGTTGCCGCCAGGCCCAGCATCAGCACACCTAAGTAGGAGGTGACACCGTGGGGGTCTGGGGCTCCCCGGGCTCAGGTGCACATCCAGGTATGAGCTTCCTCCCCCTTCCAGCCCATTCCAGACAGACAAGGGGATGCTGAGCCCCAGAAAATCAGCCTACCAGGGCTGGTGGCATGTTCACCAAGGACGAGACCCGTCCCGGCCGGGACAGCACCGTAACCTGCTCCATTTCATCCTGTCTTGTGGCCTCTGCTGCCCTCGAACACCCTAGAATCCATCATGCTTCCTGCTAGCGTTGGCTCCAGGAGGGCCGGCATCTGCACTTGACCCCCTTCCCCCCCTACCCTGCAGCCTCCCTAACAACCAGCCTGGCACCCAATAGGTGCTTTGTAAAGCTCTCCATGGCAGTGGTTCCTGGCACAGCCTTTATATGCAGAATAGGTAGCTTGACCAGGGGAGCAAACTCCATCGTGTGTGGAGATGCTCCGGCCCACCCTCCACCCCCCACCCAACACGTGCCCAGAACAAGGGCCTGCTTCCTGAATGTCTTGGTGTGAAACCTTCGTCTGTGTCATCTCCAGCAGGGCAGGCCCGGGTCTGTCCTGCTCCTGCCACAGCCCTGTGCTCAGCTCAGCGTCTGCGTGCAGTTGGTGCTCCATCTCAGCTGGCATCAGTCCTGGGCTGCGGGGCTCCAGGAATGACTGCCGTTGAGGGCTGGATGTGGCATGGGGACTGCTAGAGCTCAGCGTCCGGCTTGACCAGGTGGCCGCTGAAGGTGATGTAGAGGTCACCGCGCTCGCTGTAGATGGCGTTGTCGCCATCCCTCTGGAACATGCGCACCCAGACAGCGTCACCCGCGGCCAGCGCCAGCAGCGGGCTCTGTGTCTGCATCCTGCTGCGCTCACTGGGCTGCGCATACAGCACGGCTGCGGCCCACCAGTTGCACGTGATGCGCAGGTACGTCTCCTTGTAATTCCAGGTGTGCACGTTGAGGCTCAGGATGTAGACGCCGGGCACGGCAAAGAGGAAGGGGCCGGAGGCCAGGTCGAAGGCACCGTCCAGGTCCACCAGCTCCGTGTCGAAGGGCACGGCCTGGAGGGCATCGGTGCTGTGCAGCCCCTCTCGCCAGCCCACCGAGAAGGTCACGTAGGCACGCTGGCACAGGGTGCCCGGCGGCCCCACCTGCCCCTTCTGGCCCTTGTGGCCACGGAGGCTCCAGGAGCCAAGCGGGCCCTCCTTCCTGCTCCTGCTGGAGCAGTCTCTGACCCCCGCTTCACTCTTCTCACCTGTGAGGGGGTGCGGGTAAGGGGAAGCCCCTGGTCAAGGTTTCAAGGGTCAGATTCTCTGGCCACACGGCCTTGCAAGTGACCTCACCTCTGTGAGCCTCAGTCTCATCTGTCAGGTGGGCGCTAACCCGCCCTCCACGGGGCAATGAGAAAGAAGCCACACCCTGAGGTCCTGGCAGTTCTGAGGCCTGTGCAGATGGTCACATGGGGATGGCTGGGACGGCGGGGACGATGGGGGTCCAGTAGCTGCCAGAGGAAGTGTCTGAACTGGGTTTTGAAGGAGGAGAGGCCTGGGAAGTTGGTAACCAAATCCAACCTCAGTGTGGCCTCCGTCCAGCCTTCAGGGTGCCTCCCTCTTAGAGCTCAGCCTGTCTTGCCTCTCAAAGGGGGCGCTGCTCCCAGACCCCCTTCCCACCTCCCCTTGGGGTTGGGGAGCAGAATTGAAGGGAAACTCAGCCCCGCCTGCCACCCATCCCCCCACCATCTCCCCCAATCCACAGCCCCTTCCCCAGGGCACCCTGTTCCCACAGGAGGAGGCGGCTATGGGGAGCAGGGAGCAGGCCCTTGTGTGCCCCCCTGGGGCCCAGCCTTCCCAGAGCTAGCCTTGGGCCGTCGCCCTGCTCTCCTGCCCCTCTTCCCATGCCCCTCATTGCGGAGTGTCCCTGCGGGGCTGGGGGCAGTGGGGCCACCTCTCCAGGAACACTCACCTTTGAGGATCGAGATGTCGATGGTGGGCCGCACGTGGGGCAGTCCCACCCACTCATCCCTGTTGCTCATGCGGGTGTGTGGGCATGTGGGCTGGGGGCAGCCGGGGGCCAGGGTGGGCAGCTGCAGTGCATACACAGCCAGCAGGGCGGCCCTAGGCCAGGCCAGGCCCCTGCGGGCAGCATCAGCAGGAGCAGGAGAGCAGAGGCTGGGTCGGGAGGGCAGGACGGGAGGAAGAGGATGGGGGAGGAAAACGGGGAGTGGAGAGGGGACACCCCTGCTGAGCCCCCACCCCCACAGCAGACCAACTGTGCCCCCTTGTGTGGGGGAGACTGCGCTGGTGGGACCAGGGAGCTGCCTGGGTGAGGATGGACAGTTGGGACCCCTGGAGGGGCTGCAGTGGGCGTGGCCAGAGCCTCATCCTGCACCAGACAGGGCACCTGGCAGAGCCCTCCTGGACACTCAGACCCCTGCCCCGACAGACATCACTAATGGATCCCCACACACTTTCCCCTGGACCTGGATGTGGCCCCAGCATCCCCCCTAACACAGCACCTGGGGACCACCATCGATCGGAGGGGCCAGCACGGGGGACCATTCACACCTGCCCTTCCAGAGCCCCAGTGAGTGACCAAGGCAGCCCCACCCCATGGGAGCTGGTGCTTCCAGATTCCTTCTCCGGGGCTGCTCCCTCCTCCCCATAGCTGCCTCCCTCCTGGGGCCTTAGGGCCTTAGCTCTGGGCAGTGGCAGGCACCCTAACTGCCTATAGTTGGGGAGTCCCGGTTCCCAAACCCCCCATGGCTGGAGACCCCGCACCTGGTAGATGCAGGGAGAACTGTATGGAGGTGGGGGCTCTGAATCAGCCCTCTAAGTCCCCCACCCACCTGGGCTGGCCAGAGCCCTCCGGGAGGGACAGCTAGGCTGCTTCAGGGAACGGCAGCACCCCAACCACTGGTGGCTGGGCCCGGGGCCCAGGTGGTTGGGGTCAGACATGAGGCAGTTTCTGCCCGGCTGCCTAGCTTGGCAGAGGGCAGCACCCTCATCCTGACCTCCCGTGGGCCAGGCCAGGCCCCTGTGGGTAACTTGGGGGGCTACCCCATGTGGCCCCCACCCGTCTGTGGGTAAGATGGTCTTTAAGCCCTACCAGTCCTAGGCCTCTCGCCTCCACCTCCTCTCCTTCGGGAGACCCTGCCTGACACCTGATTCATCCACGCCAGGTGGAGGCTCCACTTTCCAGCTCAACCAGCAGCTGCTGGGGGGCCCTGGGTGATCCCCACATCATTTGGGCCTCAGTTTCCCTGGCAAGTGGGTCCTGCCTGCCCTGGTTTCCCCATGTACATATGAGAGGCTCAGCCAGTGTTGGTCTCCTGCAAGGGCAGGCGTGTGAGGTCGGGATCCTCACTCTTCCCTGTACCCTAGCCATGCTGAGCAAAGACTCAGGCTCCCTCTTCCAGGAAGCCCTCGGGGACTGCAGCCCAGGGTGAGGTCCTTCTTCTTACATAGTAGGTCTGAGACCCACTCCCAGGCTGAGCTTCCCTGGCAGGTGGGAGCCCTCCTCTCCACCACCTCCCCCTCAGAGCCTAGCAGACCCTCACCCACCCCCCTAACCCCATTGGACTCTGCAAGACCCTCCTGAATTCCTCCCGTGGAGGAACCTTACAGGAGTGGGTATCTCCTGGGGAGCCCACTCCACAGACAGGCCTGTGTTGCTGGGGCCCTTACCTTGTTCCCCCAGAGGTCTGGGGTCCCAGGCATCCTGGCCACCTGGCCCTGCTCAGGATGGCTGTGAAGACCCCCACCCACCCCCACCCTCCCTGTTACCATTTCATGATCAGGTGCTGCTGCCTGCCTGGCGTCTCCGGCATCTCTACCCAGTGGCCCATGAAAGAGCTCTTTCATGCCCGCCCCAGGTGCCCATGGCTTCCCTCTGGGCCATCTAAGACCAACAGGCCTCAGGTCAGCTTCAGAGCTCCCGGGCAGGAGGCTCACGTGGCCCTGTCACCCACCGCCCAGTCTGCCACCTGCCGCAACGTCAGTGCAGCCCTGCCACAGGGGATCCAGTATCCTCCTGACAGCCCATGGGCCACAGCATGGCTCTGAGGGCCTGGGGTGTCAGGGACTGGGGAGTTGAGGGTGAAACCATGAGCTGGCAGCCATCCTCTGTCTGGGGTGCAGTGACTTAGAGAGGAGTCAGGGAGGCTGGTGAGGAGGCTGGAGGCCAAAGTCAGGGGAGATAGACCACCATGCCTGTGCTGAGCCCACCTGGTGACGGTGACGCCCTCCTGTCTCTGGCTGGGACAGGAGGGCTGAGACTTTTGGGTGAAGCATGGGAGAGAAACGTCGGGCCAGGTCCACTGTGTCTGCTGCCACCTCCCGCTGCACCCTCCCAGGGTCACGGTGCCCAGCGGGGCAAGAGGCCTGCCGTGACACTGTGTTGGGGGCCCTCGGCATTAGCCCAGCCTTTCAGTGGATAAGGGTTGTGTCCCTGTGATGCCAACCCCCTGGCAGCAATGACTCACAGGGCCCCCCGGGCAGTGGCAGGCGTGGGCTACGCCCACACCAGGGCCTGGCCTCATGCTTGCTCTGGGCCTGAGCAGCTGGATGCTAGGTCCAGGGGCAGGGCCTGGCGCCTCAGCCTCTGAGCACGGGGACATGTGACTCCCTGGGAAGCGCCCCACCACCACCACCAAGCCAGGCTGCCTGGCAGAGGGAGGCACAGATGTGGCTTGGGGAGCTGTGGCCGCTGTGCAGGAAGAGAGGCCGTGGGCAGCTGGGGCTGGCTCTCTCGCCTCTGCACATGCAGGCACAGCCCCGGGTCCGGCTCTCCCCTCAGGCTCCCCATGTTGGCACTCCTCACTGATGACCAGGGAGGGGGCAAGGATGAGGGTAGAGGGCAAGACTGAGGGGCTTCTCGTGCCAGGCTGAAGGGGAGCAGAGCTGGTGAGGGCTGTGGTTGGGAGATCATGCCAGCTGGAGCCGGTTCCCAGATATCCCCCAGCCTCCCTGAGATGCCAGTTCACACTCCAGTGGGGCTCGGTGGCCTCCCACGCCTTGTCAGCAACCACTGCTGGAATCTGGATGTGGGTGGCCTGGACGGAGGGCTTTCTGTAGGCATCACCCAGGGCTGGATTAGTCCAGGCTCCGGCGGGAGCTGCTGACTGGCCTCAGTCAACCTGCGGAAGCTCCTCTCTGCCTGCCCCACTCTTGTCTCTGGGGTTTCTGGGGCTCCCAGAGAAGGGCAGACGCCCAAGCTCTGCTGCTCCCTGCATCTGACCTCGGTTTCCCAACCTGTTAAATGGGCACCAGTGGACTCAGAGTGGCCAGAGTGTCCTCTGTGGTGGATGAAAATGCCGCAGGCTTCAGCCACCCTCAGGGCCCTGATGTCCCCCCGTGACTCCCCGCTCCCCACTCCTGCAGGGGCCGAATCCCTGTGGGTGGGTGTAGCCATCTGGCCACCCTCCAGACTCCCCAGGGAGGCTAATTCTCCAGTGAGACGCAGCCGCAGCCTCGGGAATTCGCCGTGTGGCCCAGAGCTACCCAACAGCTCCAGGGCCTGGTCATTCGTCTCTACAAGGGGACACAAGTGCCAGCTCACAGGTGGTCATGAGACAATTGCAGGCAACGAGTGCCCGGCCCCCTGGGGCTGTACCCGAGCCCTCCCAGCTTTGGAGATAATGACCTTCGCACAGCACCTCCACTTAGCTCCCCATTAGCAGCCACCCGGCAGGGGTGGGGCACAGGGACAAGGAGGCCCTCGTAGCTGCTGATGGGGACGCTGTGCTACACAGCCAGCCCGCCTCGGCCTCAGGCGGTAATGGGGCTCTGAGTGGCTGGCGTGCATGCGGCCGAGTTATTATCTCCCAGCCTCTTAATGGACACTTCCCGAGTCCTGTTGATGAGCTGCCATGGGCGAGGGGCCAGTGGCCTGGAGCTCGTCCCCAGGGGGCACAGTGAGAGGGCCTCATGGCCACCGTGAGAGCACCTGGCCCTGCTTGTGGGTAGTCCCTGATGCTGTGCCCAGTTCTGCCCAGAGCCATGGACACAGAGTGTGGGGCCAGGTGGGCAGCAGGGCTCTGTGGCCCTCACCCACCCGCCCACAGCCCAGCCTGACTCACTTGCTGGCTAAGGAGGGGGCTGGATGAGGAGCCTGGCCACAGAGGTGACCAAGGTGCTGGGGGTGGAGGCCCCTCCAGCCCTGACCCTCCACCCCCCAGCTCAGGGTCTGGTGCACACCCTGTGCCGGGTGGGGGTGGCAGGGAGAGGTCCCACAGTTCCCCCGGCGGTCACTGCCCCAGGCCCCGCCCCGCGTGGCCCCTCACAGCCTGGGGGCCAAGTCCCTCAGGGGAGAGCTGGGCCAGCAGCGTGTTCTGACACCGCTGCTCCAGGCTCACCCCCCACTAATGAGGGGAGTGCCGGCTGGCCTCCGGTGACAGCGTCCAGGGCACATGGAGGAAAAGGAGCAGGGCTTCAGTTATCACTGCGGCCACCAGAGCCTGTGACAAGTGGTGACAGGAGGTGACACTCCCTCTGAAGCATCCAGCAGGTGGCCCAGGTGGGCAGAGAAACTGTCAATGCTTTGGCTGTGCCCCGTGTGGTCAGCAGTGAGCAATGAGGGGGGGCCTCGACAGTTCTTGGCTGACCCCTCTCCCCAGGTGGTGACTGGGGGCGCCCCAAGCAGGAGACCCCTGGCCCACCATGGCTGAAACATGGGGTCAACAGGCAAAGCCCACCTGTCCAGGTACACTCTCTGAGTAGAAAGCTAACATGCTCTTTATTTGAGGGGGAGATGGGTCTCTGCGCCCGCCAGGGTGCCCGCCCGGTCACTGGTAGCCGGCCAGCTGGAGGACGGTGGGGTAGCGGGTGCGGTGGGCCATGCACTTCTGGCGGTCGATGAAGAGGCTGTTCGTCTTGACAGCGATGTCCTTCTCCAGGCTCATGCGCGTGTCCTCCAAGTTGTGCAGGCACTGCTCTGCTTCCAGAAGCTTCTCCCTCAGAGCCGCCAGGGACAGGTTCAGCTCCTCTACCTCGCTCACCAGCCTGGGGGGGTGGGAGGAAGGGGTGAGTTGGGGCTGCCCTGGGACGCCTGGTCTTCTGGGTGGGGAGAGCGAGGCCCAAGGTCAAAGCTTGGGGGCCCCTGTTGGGGGTCTTGGTCAAGACATTTGGCCATAGAAGTGCCCCCAAAAGGCCCAGAGGGAAACCCAGCAGCCACACTGGGAGAGCGCCGGGCCAGGACACCACATGAACTTCTATTCCTCTATTCCTGGCATCTGGAAGTGAGATGGGCGCCCCTGGACCCGAGTGAGGACCCAGTTTTCTGAAGGAGTTGAGGGACAGGGAAAGAGGGATGCCCAAGGCAGGGGTACTTCTGCTTAAAAGGCGACTGTGAGCTCAATAAGTTAGAAAACAGAAGACGTGACCCCACCTACGCCTCAAGCCGGGGATGTGTGTCCACCGTGACATTGGAGGTGTGGACGGCCACGAGCAGGATGGTCAGGGCGGCCGTGTGGCCTGGGGAGCTCTGCCTCCCAGACCCTGAGATTCCTCACCAGGGTGAAGCAGGGAGTGTGGCCGCCCCTGGCACTAGGAGCCTGGCACAGTGTCCCCCAAGGGACGCATAGTATCCAGTCGTGCTGGGGCAGGTTTGGGGACGTGGGAACCGTGTGTGTGTGTGTGTGTGTGTGTGTGTGTGTGTGTGTGTTGTGCTTGTGTAGGGCCCAATGTCTTTCCTCTTCACATCTGCAGAGCTGTGTGTGGGGGTGGGGGGAGGAGTTCAAGGGGGCCCCAGAGGCTGAGGAAAGCCCGGAGGTGGGTGGACGGCACCCTATGGTGGTTGGTGACCAGGCCCAGCCCAGGACGGCCCCAGCAGCGACAGGCACCTGAACTGGACAGCGTCTCGGCACAGCTCCATGTTGCGCCGGTGGGAACGCTGGTACAGGCGGGTCTGGGCCACTTTCAGAGGCGCCTCCTTGTCCCTGATGGCCTGCTTCAGCGCTGCGACATTGTGCTCCTGGTCCACGATCTCCCGCAGTGTCTGCACACAGGACAGTACCTGTGGGTCTCCCCCACCACACCCCAAGCCCTGTGCCACGTCGAGCAGGCGGCTCTGTCCGCTGGCTCTGGGGGAGGAGTGGAGGCAGGGAGGATGTGCACGGCCACCTCGTCCCTCCCATGGGCACCCAGAGGCCTGGGGGCGGTGAGGACAGCAAAGCTTGTGGCACAGCAGCTCTGGCCTGAGAGCCCCCAGCCCTGTGGTCACCAGCCCCCGACCCTGGTCGGGAGCTGGAGAGACAAAGGCAGCAAAAGTCACCCTGAGAGCTTAGGGTCAGAGCCCTGCCAGGCCAGGGGCCAGCACCAGGGACACCCCACTAGGCAGCCAGGCCCTACCTCCTTCCACCCTCCTTGCTCCTGCTTACATCACCCGCTGGTCAGTCACTCCAGTGACAATGCCACCCCCCCCAAATGTCACTTGGTTTCTCATCAGCTTAATGAGGGCCCAGGGAGGAGTGAGGGCCCTGCTTCAGGGGTCCCTCAGGATGGGCAGGGCCAAGGAGGGGCAGGAGCCAGGCCAGGTCGTGACAAAGGCATAGTGGCCAGTGGGGGAGGAGTGGTCTGGGTTACCCAGTCTGGGCCTGGTCTTTCTCTGTGGTTACGTTACCAGGGGGTGTCCAGCCCTAGAGGCTGCCCTGGGCGAGGTCAGGTCGTGGGCTGGGCGTGGCCTGGCGGCGGGATGGGCGTGGCCTGGCAGCGGGATGGGCGTGGTCTGACGTGGGTGGGCGTGGCCGGGCGGCCCCACCTTGCGCAGGTAGTGCTCCAGCTTGTGGCGCGCGTCCTCCAGCTCCTCACAGCGCCGCCCGAAGGCCAGGTTCACGGCGTCGCACTGCAGCCGCAAGTCCTCGGATGCGTCCTGCAGGATGCAGTCGACAAGCTTCCGCAGGTTGACTGAGGCCAGGCGTTCGCGCTCGGCGCGGTACAGGTTTTCCTGGGTGAACTTGGCCCAGGTCTCGGGCGTGGAGGCACTGCGGGCAGGGAGTGCGCGGGCACCGCGGTCGGTGGGGGCAACCTGCCAATGGCTCCGGTTTGCACCAGGGCCTCCCCGCGCCCGCCGCGCCCAGTGTACCCTGCGTCGCAGCATAAACTACCACCCCCAGTCCTAGCGCCACTCCCCGTCCCGCCCCCCGCGCCACCCGGAGCGCCTCCCCGCGCGCTCCCCGGGCCTCCTGCTCCCCCAGCTCTGCCCCGCTAGCCCCGCGACCCCAGTTCCCCACTCCGTGTCTTCCGTGCCTCCTGCGCCCCCAAGTGGTTCCCGCGCCCCAGTGCCTCCTACGTCCCTGGGCCCTGCGCCACCCCGGGGCTGTGTTGCGATGGGTGGTGGCCCAGCGACCCCTGCCGGCCTTATGCGGAGCTGCAGCCAGCCGCCCTGCCTCAGGCGGCCCCCCACCCTGGGTCCTGCCTCCCTCGCAAACCCCAGCCCCTGTGGTGAACCGTGTGTGCTGGGCACTTGGGCGGAGGTCCCGCTCGCCTGCCCATCCCCAGGAGCAGAAGAGCTGCACAAAGGACCCCCAGCGGAGGAACTAGGAGCCCAGGTGGGATCTCGCAGGTGGGGGCGGGGCGTTTGTGCACAGCCCCTGCGGAAGATCCCACCTCTCCTCGAACTTGGTGGAGTGCGGGTAGAACTGCAAGTCGGAGCTCTGGTTGTGGTAGTGGCAGCAGGCTTCGTCGATGTTGCAGGCCTCCACTTTGTCGGACCAGTCCATCTCGCACGTTTCCTTGTGCTCGCGATTCATCCTGGGGAGAGCGGGCAGGGCCTGCTGTCTGTGCGGGTGGGGAGCTGGGCCCACCTGGGCGCAGGGCAGGGTAAGCCCCCCAAGTGGCAGGGTAGGCCCTGGGATGCTGGCCTGGGTTCTGGATGCCCAGGCCCCTTGGCCATGCAGCAATCTGCCACCCCTACCTGCCCAGTGCCTCCACCCAGCCCCTTGCTTCTGGCTATGACTGGGGACAATCCCTCACTTCTCTGAGCCTCAGGGCCGGGTCACCCCAACTTCCTGCCCATAGCTAGCCTGAGGGGTAGGGGGACATCCCGAGGGCAGCCCTAGAGGCCACTCAGACCCACCGAATCTGGTTCACGACCTGCATCATGGTCCTTTTCAGGAGCTCCTGAATGTTCCGGATGAGGTCTGCCTCCTGGGGAAGAATACCCCCGTCCCTGGTGAGAGTCTGAGGACAGCCAGGCTGGTGGGGCCCACAGGCAGCCTCTCAAACCTCTAGGAGGAGCTGAGATTTGGGGTGACCCCCAGTGGAACTGGGGGCTCTGCCAGCACCTGACCTCTGCTGGTGGCCTTGGGCCCCAGCTTCTTTCCTGGAAATGGGACATGAGCCTGGCTTTCTCGCCGGATTTATTCTGGGCTGTTTGGGGTGGTGCAGTGGGTCTTTTCTTCTGGGGGCTTCTATGGGCTGTGGGGAGGATCACCCAGAAGTGGTTCCCACTTGCTGGGCACTTAGCACCCCCTGGGCTCTGGGGCCACCCCTGCAGCCTGCCCAAGACACTGAGGGCACCAGCCTGCCCACTGGCCCCTGGACAGCCTGGTGACAGCCTTTGAGGACCCCGGCCACTGGGGACCAGGAGCCCCCCTGGGGCTGCCCCTTGGGGCCTTGGGCTCAGAGAGGCCTTACCCAGACAAAGGACACAAGGGGAAACCCTGTGTTTCCTCCTGCTACCCTGACAGTTTCACTTTCTGGGCAGGAAAAACTCTTACCCCCTGATTTGAATTTCTCCTCTGTTGGGCTCTAAACCCTGCGTGCCCAGTTCTGACCCGTGGGTCCATCTCCCTGTCCTGGCCCCTTTGTTGTCCATGTACTGCTGGGCAGGGGACCTGGCTCAGGGCAGAGGGTTCACTCCCAGAGCCTTGGGAGGTTCTTGAGTGAATGAGTGTGCGGGTGGGGTGTTGGGGGGACAGAGGAAGGGCCTGGGGCCAGGAGGAGGTAGGTACTCAAGGTTCTGTCCTGAGCTTGGGGTTTGCAGGGGGTCCCTGGGCACCTGGGCTGGCTGTCTGTCTCCCCCATATCTCATGAGTGCCTGTGGCCTACAGCCTGTTCGCAGGTGAGGCTCTTCCCTGCCAGCATCAGGGGCCTGGCCTGGGTGACTCCCTGATCCTTTGGGGGCTTCCCCAAGGACAGGTCCTGCCAGGTTCGGAGGGGAAAGGGCTCTTTGTGGGATGCATGTGGCCCCCACCCCCCTTTATCCCGTCCACGCTTGCACACTGGTCTGAGGCTGGATTTCCAACACGGGCATGGGGGGCGGGGCATGGGGGGCTCTGCCTCTGGGAACTCAGGGTCAGGCTTAATTTGCATGACCCAGGGTGACCAAAGGGGCTGTTCAGCAGGTGCCAGGACCCAGGGGTGACTGAGGGACCACACAGTGGGTGCAGGCACCACCATGACCCAACCACATCCCAACCTCAGCCACTCCTGGGGCTCAGCTCAGGCCCTTCCTGGTTTTCAGGGGTGTGTGGAGGGGCATCAGGGCTTATGGGGTACTGGCCAGGTCCCGCCCTGCCTCAGTGGCCTCTGACTGTCTCAGCCTCAGACAATCGTCCCAATATACATTCCAGGTATGAATGCTGCCACGGCCTGGGCCCTGCCTCACCCCCACGTGGGAGCCATAATGGGGCAGGGGGCAGAGCAGGAACCCTGGACCCGGAGCTAAGGTGAGTGGATAAGCACCAAAGTCCAGCCCCTGCCCCCAACCATGCTCAACCCCCATGCTGGGACCTGCCCCCAGGCCACAGTGCACCCAACCCAGCATGTCCTGGCTGGGCCCACCTTGCAGGGAGCAAGGCCTTGCCCAGCACCCACTATAAGGACCAGACTGTGGGAAGGCCAGACCCAGCACCCTCCTGGGGCCAGGGATGGCACCTCCCCCTGGGCAGTCTGAGCCCTGCCCCTGCCCCCAGCCGGGACGGCCCCAGTCGGTTCTGGTCCCCCACCTACAAGCAGAGCCACCTTCTCTGCGCCTGGGCATGTGCTTGTGTGTCCCTGCATGTGCTGAGGGGAGCAGGCTCCCTGTGCCTGTGTGCAGCCACGTGGTACATGGGCACCAAGGCATCTGCCAGCCGTGTCGTGGGGGCACACGGGTGCCCACTCTCAGCCCAGGGAAGGTCATGCTCCCTGGGGAGAGGTGGGGCGGCCCGGTCTGCAATTCTGGGGGCTGGGAGGGGCCGAACCTTCAGCAGCTCCATCTCCACGCAGTCACGCACAAGGTCGGGGTGCTGGCGGCGCTCCCGGCACTGCAGGTTGTCGGTGGCTATGGAGAAGGGCACGGCCGTGGCATCCAGGGTGCGCTCCAGCCGCTGCTTCTGGGCCAGCAGCAGGTCAGTCTCTGCGACCAGCTCTTCCACCTGGCGCTGCAGCTCCGACTTCCAGCAGTGCATGTCCTTCAGGCGCTGGCCCACCTTCTTCGTGGAGTCCTGCTGCGTGCGCTGCGCCAGCGCCTCAGTCTCGGCCACCAGCTGCTGGCTCTCGTGGTGCTGCCGCTCCGACTGGTCGAGGTCGGCAAAGGCCTGGTGGTAGCGGGCATAGCAGTTCTGGAACCACTCATCCACCAGGTATTTGGCCGTGCGGAAGCCAGCGGTGGCCAGGCCCGAGGACATGTGGGCGCCTGTGTTTCGGGCCACATCGTACAGCTTGCGGGGCAGCTGGCATGCTGGCACCGTTTGCGGGGCGGGCTCCTTGGTCAGAAGTATATCTGTCTGCGCCATGGTGTGCCCGGGCACGGGGTGGGGGGGGGGAGAGGGAGGAGGGCCACTCAGCACGGTCAGCAGGGCAGCTCCAGCCACTCTGTCCCCAAGCAGGACATGGCTTCTGGTTTCGTAGACAGGTACCCACCAAGCCCTCCTGTTGCTAGGCAACAGGGATCCGCCCCCCCCCCCGCCCCCGCGGCCCTCTTAAAGGGCCAGGCAGGCCCCAGCCCCACCTGTCCTGGCCACGTCTGGCACCTGCCTGGAGGAACTGCATCTGGACCACACCCGAGGCCAGGCTCTTGTCTCCTATGTCTTACTGGTTCCAGTGGGGCTGTACCCCTGGGCACACAGGTGTCTCTGACGGGGAGTTGAATTCAGCCTCCAGTGGGTACCTTGAATCAGATGCCCAAATCTTCCCCACAATGTAGGTAGGTCCTGTCCTGGGAACAGTGTCCCCAAGGCCACCCAGAGCCTGGTGTGTGTCTCCTGGTCCGCGGGGAGGGGTGAACATCTCTAAGTTCCCCATCCTGGGCTGGGAGCCTAAGTGTCAGGGCGATGCCCAATATGGCCAGCAGAGGGAGCCATTGGCCGTGAAATACTGTGCAGCTGGCAGGGCAGCGGCTCCTGGGGTTCTCCTGAGTCAACCCAGCCGGCAACGCTGTGGCCTGGATGACCTCTGGCACCTTGCACTGTGACCCATCCCATGGACCCACCAGTCCTCGTAACAGGACATACACACCCCACCCCCAGCACAGTCCCGTGGTCCCTGCCCCTCCACCTCTCCCACTGCTGCCCCATCCCCCACTTGGGCCACACAAGCCCCCAGAGCACCTCAGATGCACCAGCCTGGGCTTGCCCTTGGCCTGGGCACCCATGCCCTCCTCCCAGGGCCCTGAGCCTTGGCACTGGCACCCCTTACTTGACAGATGACATTTGTACCACCTGGCACACAGTAGGTGTTTCAAAAATGTAGGCTTTGGAGACAGCAGCCCAAGACCTCCTCCAACTCAGCCCATCATCGGGGCTGATGGCCTGAGGAACCACTTTGAACTTCTCTGTGCTTAGTTTCCCAAGTGGCAGTGGATACACAGGGCCTGCTGGTGGGGGAGAACCACGGGAGGGACCACTGTCCACCTTTGACTTTGAACCTGCTCTTCACACACCATCTTTCCCCTGTGGCCAGAACAGGATGGACCTGCCCAGGGTCCAACCCAGGGAACCAGCCAGAACACGTGGGACTGGAACCGAACTCCCTGACATTGCACGACCCTGGGGTGTGGCGGGTGGGCCAGCAGGGGGCCCTCTTCGCATGTGGGGGTCCCAGTCTAACTCTCCCTGTGATAGGACATGGTCCCCAAGGCGGGGCTCTGGGCCAACCTGGCCCTGACCCTGGACAGCAGTAGATCCCACGGCCTCCGGCCTTTAGTCCAGAGGCGAGTGGCGCTCATGGAATGAAGACTTCTGGGACGACTCAGGCCCTGCGCTTTACCACGTGGCTGGACAGGAGGCCCACCCCCCCTGCACCCTGAGCCTCAGTTTCCCCATTCGGGGAGTGAAGTTACACCGGCCTCTGCATGGAGCTGCTGTGGGCATGGCCTGAGTGGAGGCCAGGAAATGGCTGGCCTGGTACCCGGTGCTGGGAGTGACAAGCGCCCCCCTTGGCCCCTTCCCACCCCCACACAGCACCCCTCCCCGACCCAGCCTTGCAGGGTCTCTTGGGGTGAATCCCCCATTGCAGGAGCTGAGGTGAGCAAGGTCTGTGCAGGCAGGTGGGTACAGCCACGTGTCAAGACGCAGAGGCGGGTGCATTGATTTATTAAATTTATGTTTCCAAATTGCATTAGCGTCGGGAAAATTGAGTCTCAGGACATGCCGGGACTGCCCAGCACCCTTCTCCCCAGCAGCATTCAGGCAGTGGCTCAGAGGCTGCGGTAGGGTCAACAAAGCCCTGAGGCCCCAACACTCCCCTCCTCCCAGGGCAGCTCTGGAGGGCACCCCCCAGCATGCTCCTCCCTTGGGGTCGGCCCCTTTAACAAACCCTTCCCAGGCCTGGGCCTGATCATTCTGGAAAAACTGAGATAGGAGGAGGCAGATGAGGAGGGAGAGGATGGCGGGGTAATGACACCCCTTCCTGAGAGCTCGCCGGCAGGCCTGCACCAGCATCCTCGGGGGCCCGGCAGCTACTCTCCCTCTGTGCAGAGGGGACACTGAGCCGTGGCCCCAGCAGCACAGCTGGGAGGCAGCAGGCCGACTTGGCACACAGGCCGCCAGCATTTGCCCCAGGACCCAGCAGGGGGAGCAGCTCAGAGAGGACAGGGCTCGGCATCTTGGCGGAAGCCCCTCGCAGGGCGGGGGCATGCCCAGGGTCCCCGATTTGGGCCCTCTGCGCCCCGTGGCTGGACCTTCTGACCCCAGTGCCCCCTTCTATGGACTCAGAGTTGGATGGGTCAGCTGAGTCCCTAGCAGCTGGGGGTGGGTCTTCAGTCAGCTGGGGGCCATGGAGGGCACTCTGCCTCAACTGAGCCCCCGGGGTTGGGACCCGAACACGGGGAGGGCGGGGCCAAGTTCACCTGGGCCACAGATGGGCCTTCTGGCAGGGGATGGGGGACAGGGTTACAGCTCCATCAGGGCGTCCCTGTGACAAGGACGATTAGGAGGGAGAGGGCCCACCTGGAGGACGGTCCAGAGGCTGCCCTGGCCCGCACCCCGAGCTCCCAGCAGGCATCCTGCAGCACAGCCCGGAGGTGGCTGCAGAGCACCGACCCCAGCTGTGCAGGATAACCAGGACGCAGGGCAGCCCAGGAGACACACACCCCTGCCGCAGGCCTGGGGTCCTGTCCCCACACACGGCCTACAGCAGGGTCACTCTGGAACGGCTCTGACCCATTCCATGTCACCGTCCCTGGGGACCCCTGTGGGCACCAGTAGTGGATGAGCCTGGTGAGAAGGGCTCCTCCTGCTGGGTCCAGCCCAGCTTGCCCCTGGCCCAAGGCCCCTGCTCACTCGCGGTCCAGCCTGGAATTTGCCAGATGGGGAGACAGGAGCCTGTCACTTCTGCTCAGCTTCACAGCCTGCAGCTCACCCTGAGAGGCCCAGGTAGCCATGATGGGCCCAAGGTCACTCAGATGCCAGGGGCAGAGATTCAGCCATCTGACCTCCTCAGACCACACACCCCCACCACACCCTCCCCACTCTCCCACCTGAAATGACAGCTCAAGGAGCCTCTGGCCACCAGCAGACCACCTGCCAGGCACAGGCAGGAGGTGCATCCTCACCTGTCTCTCCTGGGGCCAGTGGAACATTTTAATAACGGGAGGATTTGCAACGGTTCAGACAGCCCTGAGCCCGGCCTTGGCCACGGTCACAGTGGATGCCGGGGAAGCCACGGAGCAGGGAGGGGCCCCACATGTAGGAGGGGAGGATGAGCAGGCCTACTCCTCCAGGTCCAGCAGCCCAGAGTGTGGACAGGAGGCCGAGGGGGAGGGGGAGGGGGCTCAGGAGGGCTTCCTGGAGGAAGAGTCCCCTTGGCTGAGGCTCGAAGGGCACACAGTCCAGATGGGGGCAGGCACCCCCAAGGCTGTGGGGGGGGCATGAGGGTGGTCTGACCCCCAAGGCGGCCGTGGAGCCCCTTCCCTGGGGGCTGTGAGGCCCGGCAGAGGCACTGGTGCTGCAAGATCGGACAAGTAGACAGGACTTGAGTGTGGGCAGGCAGGCAGGCGGGAGCGAGGCTGCAGCCAGAGGCCTGGCCCCCGGCCGAGGTGGGCTCCATGCCACATCCCTCAACCAGGCAGCCGGGTGGACAAGAGAGAGTCTGACAAGCTGAGGACTCACTTGGCTCGGCTCCCCGGCCTGGCCCTGGGTGGTGGGGGGAGGGGGGGCTGAGGGCCACGAGCACTGTCCTGCCCACGCCTCACCAGGGAGGACATCACACGCGGGACGCAGTTCATCCACCCGGAGGTGGGCGCTACATGTGGCAGCTGCAGGTGGCCGGGGCCTGTTCACCCAGAGGCTGTGTGGCTGGGAACCATCATGGGATCATGCCTCTGTTTCCCCATCTGTGAAACGGGGATTCGGGTATTCTCTCCCTTGTAGTATGTGAGGATGGAGGGAGGCGTGTGTGCAGCTCCTGGCACGGCTGTCCCCTCGTTTGGGTGGCCTCACCCCCCTGGCCTTGTTCCCACCCTCAGGTCCTTCCTGTGTGAGGTCTGTGGCGTGGAGAGGTGGCCACAGGTGGAAGAGAAGGCTGAGAGGGTCCAGAAACAGGTGGTCCTGGGTACCCACCCGGGGCGGGGGGCGGCAAGGAGCTGATGGTTGTCGAGCAACAGGGGGCTGGGAGGTGGACACCATGCCCTCAACCTTCACCGCCGCTCAGGAACCCTGCTCTCCAGAACTAACTGCACACATGTCCAAGCTAAATGGGTTTTATTTTTATGTATGTGGAAGGTTAGTTATGCCTCTCGACCTTGGAGAACTGGCCCTCCGTAGGGGATGTCCTGTGTGCCCCCGCAGTGCATGCCCCCTCTCATCACCCAGGGGCCAGCGGGTCCCAGGGTAGGTTCTGGGCTGTGTTTGTGGATTTGCTCTGCAAGCTGCCGGATTCTAGCTTTCTGGCTTCTGGCTTCTGCCCCCAGGTGGGTGAGGCTGGTGTAGAGGCTTAGGCCGGCTTCCTGGGGGGTGGGCCCAGTGCCTGCCCACTGGTGGGAGGAGCTGGTGGGTAGGGCAGGTCAAGGGGCGTGTCTAGAGGTGGCTCTGGGCTCAGGAAGTCTTAGGCAGCCAGTCTGCTGATAGGTGGGGTTGTGTTCTCGACCTGTTGGTGTTTGGCCTGCGGTGTCGCAGCTCCGGAGCCTACAGGCTGTTGGGTGGGGCCAGGTCTTGGTGCTAATGACTCAAGCAAGAGATCTGCCTCCAGCGAGAGTTTAACGCTCCGGACATTTCCGTCACCAGTTTTTGTGACCCCAGAGAGAGCCACAGCTGCCCCCACTTCCCCAGGAGACCCTCCAAGACCAGCAGGTAGGTCCCTCCCAGGCTCCTGCGGAGTCACTGCCTGGGTCCTGGTGCAGGAGACCTTGTGTGTGCCCTCCAAGGGTGTGTGCGCCCTCCAGTCCTGTGGAGCTCCTGCGATCAAGCCCCGCTGGCCTTCAGAGTCAAATGCTCTGAGGGCTCCTTCTCCGGATGCCAGACCCCCAGGCTGGGGAGCCTGGGGGAGCTTAGAACTCTCACTCCTGTGGGAGAATTTCTGCTATATAATTATTCTCCAGTTTGTGGGTCACCCACCTGGCAGGTATGGGACTTGATTATACGGTGAGTGCCCCCTCCTGCTGAAACCATACAACTCACGTGGGATTTGAACCCAGCCAAAACCCAGATTGGGACTTGAACCCACAGGCTGGGACTCAAACCACTGTCTTTTAATTGACACACACCTGGTCTCAGGACTTAATGAAGCTCAGGTTCTTTATGTCTCAGCACAGAAGGAATTCAGCGAGAGGCAAAGTGATAGGTAAGAAGTGGATTTATTTATAGAGATACACATTCCATAGACAGAATGCGGTCTGTCTCAAAAGGCGAGAGCAGCCCCAGAGCATGGGGTCCTCTTGGAAAGTGAGAGCAGCCGGCCCTGAGAGAAACACACTCTGCAGACAGAGTGTGGACCATCTCATAAGGCGAGAGGCCCAGAAATACAATGCGGTTGGTTTTTACGGGCTGGGTAGTTTCATAGGCTAATGACTGGGAGGATTATTCCAACTGGGAAGGGGTGGGGATTTCCAGGAATTGGGCCACCACCCACTTTTTGGCCTTTGATGGTCAGCCTCAGAATTGTCCTGGCACCTGTGGGGCTGTCATTTAGCTAATGTATTACGATGAGCATATAATGAGGCTCAAGGTCTACTGGAGGTCGAATCTTCTGCCAACTTGGGCCTAATTGGTTCTAACCAGTTTATAGTCATAACCACAATGGCTACGTCATTCATAAAGGGTTGTGCCATCTCATCTCGTTGTGGTTTCTTCTTTGTCTTTGGATGTACAATATCTTTTTTTGTAGGTTCCAGCCTTTTTGATCGATGGTTATTCAGCAGTTAGTTGTGATTTTGGTGTGATCATGAGAGGAGCTCAGGTCCTTCTACTCTGCCATCTTGTCTCCTGTTCTCCTAAACAGGTTTTAGAAGAAGCTTTAAAACTCCAGAACAGACGAGATAGCGTGTAGAACCCAACTGCAGGAGGCATGTGGATGTCTGGCTCTTGACGGAAGAGGAGGAATCACTGGGCGCAGGACAGACAGGTGAATACTTATTGAAATGGCTTTACAGAGAAACTTCTGCCCAAGGAAGAGGAGCGGGACGGAGCTGCAGGGACCTAAGGAACGAGGCGCGGATGGGTGCCCGCCAGTGAGGTGACCCGGGAGAGCCTGTCTGCATCTGTAAATCGCAGTAACGAGCCACCGCTGGAGGTAAGAACCGTGCCTGGCACAGAGCAAGCCCTGAAAGAGTGTTTGTTACTACTGTCACTGCTTCTTTATTGTGTATAACACACATAACAGAAAATTTACCATGTTTACCATTTTAAAGTGTACAAGTTGGCAGCATTGAACACATTCACAAGGCTGTGCAAGTACCACCTTCATCCAGTTCCAGAACTTTTTTGTCACCCCAGATGGAAGCCCTGTCCCCATGAGCACTCACTCCCCGCCCCCTTCCCCCAGCCCCCAGCAGCCCCCAGTCTCCGTCTGTCTCTGTGGAGTTCCCTGTTCTGGATGTTTCCGGTAAGTGGAATCATAGGTATTTGTCCTTTGGCATCTGGCTCCTTTTGCTGCACAAGCTGTTTTCGGGGTGCATCCAGGTTGTAGCCTGTGTCAGTGCTTCACTTCTTTTCACGGCTGAGTAATACTCCACCACCTGGCTCTAGCTCATTGTGTTTATCATCTTCAGCTGGTGGACCTTTGGGCTGTTTCCACCTTTCAGCTTTTGTTAACAGTGCTGCTGTGAACGTGGGCATCAGGTTTTTATTTGAACACTGCTTTCCATCCTTTGGAGTGTGTTATTGTTTTTATTACCCAGACACCACTTGAAAATAATAGAAACCTGAAGGACTTCCTGCCACCAGCACACCCCCATCGAACCAGGGGAAACGACAGCAGTTTGAAACCCAGTGCGGGCCGGGCTGCGGAGAAACCCACCTTTGTCTGTCCTGTGGGCCCGGCCAGCTGGGCCAGCTTTTCTGGGAGCAGTTCGGCAGGTGATGTCGAGAGCCATTCCTGCACCCGACATGGCAATTCCAGCCCTTGAAATCCAGTCCTAGGAAAGAATTGCAAATAAGGGGGAATCTTTAAAAAAAGGAAAAAAGTCACTTGTACCAAGCTGCACAGCACTGAAATTTATAATCAGAACAAAGTGGAAAGAAGCAGTGTATCCAACAATTGGGCCGGTGGAGCCACAAGGAAGATTCAGTTCCAAGGACACGAGTGTCTGGGATCTGGACACAGATGAGCAATGCCTGAGATGTGTTCATGAAACAGAGGGCCCTGAGACGTGGGGTGACTTAATCATAGCATGGTGCTACAAGGTTGTGCTTCCCACAGAGCGTGAACTCCCCATCCGTGGAGGAGTTCAAGCAGCCATGTGTCAGGTTGCGAGGGAGAAGCCTGGAACCGGAATGGGTAGGCTGTCCGTGAGGCCTGGGAGGGTTCACACCGCCCACTGCAAGGATGCCAGCACACAGCAGGCAAGGGAGTGGGACCTGGAGTCAGCCCACAGGAGCTGGACAGAGGCCAGGCAGCTGGGAAAAGCCCTGGCCATCCCGAGGAGGAGGCGGCACAAAGGGAGGACTTGCCCTGGTCTCCATGGGCTCCCACGAGAGATGAGTTCCTGGGGTCCTCCATCCACTGTCTAGTGGGCCTGGACTCCATCCGCCCACCCCGCGGAATGACAGAGGGATCGGGGACAGCTGGGGGACGCCAAGCAGCTCACAGAGTCACCATCCCCACCAGGTGTCTCCTTCCAACGCCCCCGACATGCGACACTCAGGCAGCTTGCACCCTGTCCTGTGCACATGTGCCTTGCCCCTGGGGAGAAGGGGACCAGCCTCGGATGCAGCACCTCGCTCCGTTGAGGGAGGCCTTCGGGCAGACGCTGCAGGAAGGACCTGCGCCGGGCCCACCGGCTCTGTGTCTCTCCTGGGGGCTCTGGATTGCCGGTGTCCCCAGTCCTTGGGCTCTGTCCCTGTCTGTCCACTCCACCTTGTCCTCTGCAGGAGTGTGTGGCCCACCGAGACCCGGGACTCCCACCCTCGGGCTCTGAGGAACGTCCCTCGAGCATGCCGGCTGGTGGAATTTTGGGGGAGCCATGGGGTCCAGAGCCGCACACCCCACTCTCACTTATGCCAGCCTGTTCCTGCTGACCCCCACTCCTGTGGCCTCCGGTGGCCCCGCCCCAGCATCTGCTGGACAGTCACCCTGAGTGCCGCTGGGTCCCGTTTACAGATGAGGAGACCAAGGCCCAGAGAGGAGCAGTCACTCTGGCAAGGCCGCACAGCTGGCATCCATCTGGACTGGACAACTCTAGAACCTTCTCCCAGGGCAGCTGCTGGGGCATCTCTGGACAGCCGGCCCCTGCCCTTCTTTTAATTCCTCAGCCTTCTGGGAATGGGGGTCTGCAGCTGCTCAGGAGCAGAGGGTCCAGGGACAGCCCCTGGGCAGCAGACTTGCCGCTGTCCAGGCTCGGCTGCCATGGGTCACTTCACTTCCATCTCCAGAGGCAATGTTAGGAGAAAGGTCACGGCAGGAATTTCAAGGAAGATTTTAAATCATGTCTCTTTCCAGAAAGGTTTCCTCCTGGGGCCGCCAGGCTTCTCGCACTCTCTGACTTCAGGGGCCAAAGGCTGTGTTCCACCCCAGATGTCTGTTCCTCCAGGGCATGCCCCCCCTGGCACTGCTTCTCAGTGGGGGAACCTGCAGGCTCTGAGGTTAGGGGTGGGCCCAGTGCACCCACCTGGACAGCAGGGGTTTTCTTCTCCTGGCTGGAGCCAGACCCCGAGTGCCTGGCATCCTCTGTTCAGCAGCAGCCTGTGGCCCCACATCTGTGCACAGGGGCCCCCCAGCAGCCCCCTGAAGCTAGGTGAAGCCCTGGGCCCCACTCTGGTCAATGACAGGGGAGCAGAAGGGACCCGAGTCACTCATGGGCAGAGCATTAAAGAGCTGGCGCCGCTTCTCCACCTGCCCTGCCCCTGCTAGGTGGCTGGTGGTGTGTCCCTGAGTGAGGATGGCATGGGGCAGGCCCTGGATGGCCCACCAGGGACCTGAAATACCTTTGCTGTGGGAAGCCACCAAGATGACCAGACCTCTGTCACTACTGCAAAACCTGGCCCAGCCAGGACCTGGGTCATCCCAGGCTTCAGCACACCCACCCTCCCCACATCCACACCCATCCTGGAATGCTCTCCAACACCCTTCCTTCTAATTCACCCCTCCCCCAGGAAGTCTGCCCTGATTGCCTCCTGCAGTCTCAGAACTGGCTTGGGCCTCCTCCTTCCTCTGCCTTCAGTAGTCCAGAGACAGGGACACATCCCAGCATTCACAAACCTTTGTTGGAGTAAAAGGAACTCAGACCCAGCTAAGGAAATGCAAGAAACCAGCTAGAGGTGTATGCAAGGGAGAGGTGAGAGGCAAAGGGAGGACAAGGGGGCCAAGTGGGCAGCTCACAACACAGAGCACACTCTTGGGTTCGAGCCATCACCTGCCCGCTTGCTGAACACCACTCCCATTAAAAAGACAAATCCAATAATAATGAGCAAACCAGACAAGAACTGCCCTACCCACCAGGATTTCTGAGGCCCCTGGTGGACATCAGCCAATAGGTTTCAAGGCTGACAAACCAAATGTCATTCAGGGTCACATTAAAAGAGGTATATATTCCCAAATGAGGGAGGTTATCATCCTACTACTCCACTCTGGCCACAACTTGTGTGGGAGGTTGGAAGAGACTATTCAGGGGTGGCAGTGTTGGCTAAGTGGGGCATGCCCAGGGCAGAGCAGCCAGCGAGGGCAGGGACTGACACCACACCCCCCAGGGAAAGGGTCTTTGGAAGCACAACTTTGAGAAGAGGGTTCAAGGGATGGCTGGGCATCAGCAACCCCCCTCCCCCACGTAATTCAGCCCCTCAAGCTCTTGAAGTGCGTGGACCCACCTTCTAACAGTGCCTTGGGGGTGCTCCTTGGGGTCTGACCCCCATGTGTGTCCTGCTCACCCTGGTGTCCTTCATGCCCATCACCCTGGGGAGACTGCTGACCCAGCTGTAGACTCTCTTCAGTCCTGTTGAGGGGGGCCCTGTGGGTGCTCCGAGGGGGGACTCCTAAGCCAGACCCGGCCGACTTAGGCATCCTGGGCCTGCCTCCCACCTCCCAGTCCAAGAGTTTTTGCAAGAACAGCCAAATCCCTGATTTATCAGCTCAGCTTTATCTCCAAAACCTCCTACAATTTCCCAGAGAACAAAATTAAATACAGGATTTAGGAGAGATTTTGCAGGGCCAGGAACAGGCTGACGTCTCAAGGCCGCTTACGCCTGGGCTGAGTGTGGGAGGGTGGGCAGAGGGTGCCCAGCCCAGCCCCCACCCAGCCCTGGAGCTCAGTGGCCACAAGGCACATGCAGGGGTCACAGGCCCCCTGCACCCGCGTTCCCCTTCACCACCCCTGCCCCATCATTACTGGTGAGCTTTTCAGAACTCGTAGAAGCTCCATCACCTGGGCCCCAACGCCCAGCTGGAGTGGACACACGTGTGGTCCTGCCATGGGCAGGGCAGGATTTAACCTACCTCCCAACCAGCCCTTTTAAGGGCGAGGAAACTGAGGCTTAGTGAGGTCAGGGCATCTCCTGACTCTCAGACCCCAGGCAGTATTGGGGTGCTGGGACGTGGCCTCAGATGCAGCACTCAAGCTGCACAGTCCTGGAGAGGCTCCCGCAGGGCTCTCCTGCCTGCCCACCCATGGGGCTCCCCCATCTCGCCACATCCCCAGTAAAATCCCTGGACACGGCTCGGGGAGCACCCCCAGCTGGCATTGCCTGTGTGCCCTCAGTCTGTGCCAGGGGGGAAGGTGTGCTGGCTCCGTGGGGGGGGGTGGGCAACAAGGGCTATGGTGTCTGGTGCCTGGACCCTGCCCCAGGGGGCCCGCACCCTGGCCCACGTCCACCAGTGCTCTGTCCCCAAGGCAAACCACGCCCGTGAGCATCATGGGGCTGTGCGCCCTTCTGGAGAATCATGGAACATCAGGGTGGTCTTGGGGACCTCTGGGCTTGCAGTGGGGTCAGAAGTGAGGGTCTTAGGATGGTCCCTAACTTCGTAGCCTCCTACAGGCTGAACAGGTGGAAGCCGGTGGGCCAGGCAGGGAGCCGGGGAGGCTCCTCAACCCCAGGCGGGTGTCCACTAGCGGGGGGCTCTGCTGGCCTCAGAAGGACTGCAGGCTCTGGCGCCTTTGCCCGGTCACCCCTTAGCCAGGTTGGGCCCAGCAGACCCCCGTGGAAGTGACTGGACTGACCAGCGATGGTCACATCCCCGTCCTGGAGGCCCTGGTCCTGGGGTGGCAGATGTGGCGTCATGGTGGAGGCAGCGGGGGTGTTGGACGTTGGGTCGTGAGCAGGTCCAGGGTCCGCCGAGCCCCCCACCGACTGGGGGACTTTGCGGGAGCCTCTTGCTGCCTCTGTAACAAGAATAACAGGACTCGCAGGCCTTTTCCTGGGAGCGAGGATGGACGGGGCGATGGGGAGTGGGGCTGGCCCAGGGAGGGGTCCAGACAGCTTGGGGTTGGGCTGAGGCCTTTCGGGGTATTGGTGAGGTCAGGCCCCATCTTGGGGACAGAAGGGCCATTTTGACACTGTTAGTGTTCGGGCCCGAACCCTGTCTGAGCCCTGTGTCTCGGGCCTCAGCGCTGGCTGTCCTGGATGCCCTGACGTTCTGCAGGTCTCAGGGGCTGCTCACACACCCCTCCCCATCTTATGCCTCTGCAGCCCCAGGAAGAAAGATGTGTGGGGTCCTGGGGCGGCCTGGGGCCACACAGCAGCAACACATCCTGGGCCAGCCGTAAGCTGCAGACCCTGAGATCCAGGGGACCGGGGCCTGGAAGGGGTGTCAGGGGGCCCCCTTTCCCCCACTGCACAGGGGACCCCGGGCTGCAGCAGGGATGACTGTCCCCCCCGACTCTGACCTCAGCTGGCCTGCCCCGGCACCCCCGCCCCTCCTGGCCAGCCCCCTGAGGCAGCCACACTCCCCACCCCCAGTTCTCCGCACCCCGCAAGTTGTGGCCCCAGCGACCTTGGGCCGTCCCGGTGGAGTGTCGGCGAGCGAGCCGCTTCTGATGTTAAGAGTCTCCAGCAGCAGCATCTGGAAATGCCTCTGTCGGCAATCGGGCCGATTAGGGGTGTGCAGGCTCCAGATAAGAGCCCGGGGGTCATTTGGAGGGCAGACACAGAGGACCGGTGCAGAATGCATACTCTCCACCCAGCCCCTGCCTCCCGCCCACCCCTCCCTCTCCTCCGGCCCCTCTGGAGGCTCTGGTCAAGGGCACGGAGCTGCCCTGAAGTCAGGCCTCCCGGGTGAACCCTCATCCTGCCTGAGTGCTCTGTGGCTTCTGGCGAACCCCTAAGCTGTCTGTGCCTTGTCTGCAAAATGGAGCCATGGTCTGCTTCTCTGGCTGTGGGGTAACTACAGTGAGGTGTCTAGCCCTCTACATGGCAGGCTGCAGCCCACGGTGGGCCAGGGGCTCCTGTCTTCTCGGTGCTGGGGGATTCTGGGACCCATTAGGGAGGTGGGTGAAGTCTGACCCTCCTCCCGTAACCCCGAGGCGCTGGCAGTGGGGTCTGGGCCCGATGCCTATTGGGCTGGGCTGCACTACGCCCCCCGTCAGACAAGAGGAGTCAGGGTCCCACATGCAGTGTGACTGGGGGGTCCCCAGTCCCCAAACATCCCCACACCGGGGACCCCAAGGGACCCTCCCATCACCTTTCTGTGGTCAAGCCCCATGGGACCACCTCATGCTCTCCCTGCAGCAGCAGCTCTCAGCTGGGGGTGACTCTGCCCCGGGGACCCTTGGCAACGTCTAGAAGCATTTTTGGTTGTCACAACGCCAGGCGAAGGGGTGCTGCTGGCATCCAGTGGGTAGAAGCCAGCCCTGGGCCCCAGTGCACAGAGGCGGGGAGACCCTACCCTGGAAGGGGCATTGCTTTTCCTGTGGGAGATCCTGAGAGAAAGGGTTCTCTTCTCTCCAAGACAACACCTTTCCAGCAAGAAAGAGGAGACGGCGCCCACACACCCCCAGCCCCGTTACCTTGGCCAAGGGCATCCCAAGTGCATCTGAAGGGATGTCAGGCCCGAGGCGGCACCAGGAGACCAGTGGCCCCAGAAAGGATGCAAACAGCCCCATTGTAGCCCCTCCAGGGCTGCGGCGGGAGGCTGGAGGCCCGGCTCCACCCAGCACTTAGCCCAAAGAGGACCTGAAAATAGACAGAGGACGTCGGCTGGACGGCACACCAAGCCCCAAAGGCCCTCGCAGGAGTGGTGGACGTGGCGTGGAGCCACTTAGCTGAGAACCAGGGCCACTCAGAGTCTCCAAGAAGGAGCAAGCGGCCGGTTAAGTGCTTGGAGGAGAAGGGCAAGGTCACCACAGGGCCTGGCCAAGGGGTCAGCTGTAACCCTTCCCATCCTGCCGACCTCTCACTCCCTGGCCTCCCCGCACCAGCACACCCATCCTTCCCACAAAGCCCCCCAGCCCTGCACCCGCTGCCCTGCTCCGGGCTCATGTGCACCCTCCACTGACGACCCCCAGCCCTGCCTGGTTTTCCAAGCTCGGGGGCCAGGGTGGAAGGCACGGTCCCCAGGTAATGTGCGCCTCCCTGCTTCAGCTCCTCGATTCTTGATCTCTGTGGCTGTGGGAAGCAGCCTCAGGTGGAAATTTAGCTCCTGGGTGTTGTTCCTTCCCAGGCAGGCAAGCCGAGGCAAGCTGGGACACGGATCTCCGGCCTGGGCTGGCCAGCTGGGGCTCCAGAGGTCAGTGCAGACACAGTGTCCCAACAATGACAGGGACCCCAGGAGGCAGGGGCTCAGTTGCTGCCCTCTGAACTCTAGGTGCTCCCAGAGATGGGGGGGACCACCGTTCAGGCCTCCATCCTGGAGACCATCCTGGAGGGCCACAGTGCAGGGGCCATGGGGGTCACAGGGAGGCCCCCGTCCCAGGCCCTGAGCCTGTCGGAGGCCAAGGGGAGACCCTTAAGTGGGCCTGGCCAAGGCCGGAGCCCTCCGTCTCTCTCCCCACAGGCCCAAGTCTGCTCAGCCCGGGAACCTCTGGGAGGTAGGTGGGCAATGGAATCCAGGTGGGGCTCCCCCCTGCACTTGGTGACGCTCGCCCGCCAATGGCAGTGAGTCATGCTGGTTTTCTAAGACCCTGTGAGCACCCAGGGTGTGCCCGGAGCTCTGGGAGTTAGCGAGGGATTGGACGGGCCTGACCCCACCAGCCCATCAGAGACCCAGTCTCTGCCTGCCTTGCACCTGGACGGCTCATGACCACGAACCCAGCTAACGTCCACCCTCTGGGTCCCCCAAGAAGGGCAAGGAGGTTCCTGGGACTTGGGGTGTTCTTTGTGGGTAAGGTAAGGTCAAATGTGGCTCCGAGGAGGGGGGAAGACCTCTCCCCCAACCAGGCAGGCCCATGGAGGGAGGGCGCACTGGCACGGGGTGTGGGGGGCAGCCTCTGCCCGCTCCCAGCCCCCCGTTAGCGCCGCCCCTCCGTCACAACCCTGGGCAGCTCTAAATAGCCGTCAGCCAAGGCATCAACCTACCGCAGCCCCGCTGCCAGCACAAAGGGCAGTCAGGAAGCCCAGCCGCCAGTGGGTGGGACCAGACCCCCTCCTGCCCCCGCCGCACTAATGCACTTTGCATTATTGTAAATCTTGCTTTCCTGAGAAGAGCGGGAAGGGTGCTCTGGGGACCCTGCCTCTGTAAGGGAGCTGGCGCCTCGTCCTCACAAACACCATTTACTCCTGATTTACAGAAAGTTCCTTCCTGGTGGGTTTTGTGTGCCCTATCCCGCACCCCCGCCACAATGGCGCCTGCCAGCCCCCAGCCCCAGCCCCTCTGCTGGTCAGGCCGACCTCGTGGCTCCTCAGAGCTCAGGTCATTCTTTCCCCAGGCCTCCCCCAGGCTGCTCTTCGTCCCATCTCTCTCCATCCTCAGGACCGGCCTTGGGACCCCTCCTCCAGTAAGCTCTCAGGCAGCCCCAGCTCCTCCTGGGCATCCAGCTGGGCCTCCAGCTGGGCCTCCGCGTCTGCCCACACCTCTGCCTCCAGCAGCGAGTGGCCCCATGAGTATACAGGCTGACTAAGTGGAGGGACCCCACCAGGCTGAACCAGTGTCCCTCCTCCAGGTGACATCGTGACCACCGCCAGAGGGGCCACCGCTGGCTGGACGGACAATGGCCAGCAAGAGCTCCGCCCCGGAGTGGGTTGGGCGAGCCACCAGCCCAGCCTGGCCCAGCTGGCCAAGCCCCGGCCACCCCGTGGCCAGCTGACGGGCCCGCACGACGTCACAGATAGAGGGAGACCCTGGCCGGAGGCACCCAAGCATCACTGCTTCCCGGAGAGCTGGCATTGCATTCCTGGGGGAACCGGGGGGGCTGTCTTGAGTATACGGTTTCCTTTGTATATTACAAACCAAGAAGAGCACCAAAAGATGTAAAGATGCATTGTTCATATTCTACATGAGACAGTAACTGTCCATGTTGGAGAGTACCATGATAACCATTATTTAAGGTAGAATGTTAGCTTCCAAGGGCTCTCCTAAAAAAAGGACCACAGCCTGGGGACTTAACCCAGAAATTCATTCTCTCGCAGTCTGGAGGCCAAAAGTTGTAAGGCAAGGTGTCTCGGAGACGTTCTCCCTCCGCAGGCTCCAGGGGAGGATCCTTCCCACTTCTCCCAGCTTCTGGGGGCTCCTGGTGTTCCTTGGCGTGTGGCTAATTGGGGTTCTGAGCCCAGGATGGGCTTGGGCTCAGCGTGTTGCTGGCCAGCTGGGGGCTGGCGCCAGCATGGCACGTCAGGGGGACGGGGGAGTTGGGGTTGGGGGAGGATTGATTCCTGCATAATGGGAAGCTGGCACAGGGGCGCCGTGCGAGCGGAGACCTGACCCTATTTGTCTCATTAACAAATCCAGTGGGGAGAGGCCACCTGTCCCCACCCACTCCCAGCCCTGGCCAGAGAGGGACGCAGATGGCGGTGGTTTACTCTGGGAACGTTGTCCGTTTCTATGGCGACGGGGCCTCCTGGTCTTGGTGGAGAATTGCTCACCAGGCCTTGGGAATGGGGTGAGGGGGTGGGGGCTGAGCCAGGGCCCCCATCTTTGAGCAGGGAGCACACCCTGCTTACTGGGCATCCAGGGCTCCCGGGACCCATGAGGTGGGGGTTGTGATTGGCTAGAGCAAAGCTTCTCGGGCCCTGAGTGGACTTGAGCTCCCAAGCAGAAGGTATGCCCCTCCCAACTACCCGGGGAGACAAGTTTCCCCCCCAGACGGGGGTGACCAGATTCACAACATCCCCTCCCCCACGTCCAGAGCGGCACCCTCACCGTTAGCCGCAGAGCATCCTGCCCTGAACTTTGGCCTCGGCATCAGTGATAAAGTGTTATTTTTAAATTGTTTAATGGTGCGTGAGGACCTAATGGGGTTTGCCATCCGGAAACTGTCCTGGATCAATAGGGAGAGTCAGGGTTTTGTGGCCCCACCTCAGCCCCGAGCTGTCTCCCGAGCTCAGCCTGGAACACTCCAGAAGGTTCCAGAGACTTGGTGGCTGAGAAATCGTTTCTGGAAGGACAGAGTTGTGGAGTTGGGAGTAGGGAGGGCTTGGCTGTGTCCCACGACCACCATGGCCTGCAGCCCCACCCACCTGTCTGCAAGCCACTCCCATTCTCCTGGAGGCATCAAAGGCCTCAGAGCCCCCACGAAAGGCGCCCTGCTCATGAGGTGCCAGTGACAGGCAGAGACTCCGGGGTCTGCGTGGAGCTGAGGAGAGGGGTTCCATGGCCTCTGCCTCGAGATTCTGCACTGCCAGGTCAATGAAACACTAAAACAAACTGCTTCAGAGTGTGGCGTGCAAACACACACAGGCAGGTGGGTACCAGGAAGGCACTGATGGGGCAGAGTGACCATCTGAGAGAGGAAACAGGTTCCCAGGCTTGTGGGCAGCTCTTGCTGGACCAACAGGTGCGTGAAGTGGCCTGATGCTGGGGCTGGTTTACCCCGAACATGGGGGTGTGCATCAGGTTAACCTCCTCCATCAGGTTAGAGGCTTGGGCTGCCCCATGTTTTCCAGGGTGGGCTCAGTGGAGTGTCTCAGCCTGGACGGAAACCCTGAATCCTCCGCCCCAGGGGCAAGGGCTGGCCCAGCTCTCAGGTGCAGGGGGTTCTGCAGGGGCTTCACAGAGGCCTGTGTGAGCAGAGCCACCAAATGGGGAGCAGACCTGGATGCAAGAGGGATGGGGACATGCAGCTTGGCCCTGTCGCCCTCCCAATGCCCCTCGGAGAGGCCCGGCTATCGGGGTGTCAGTCCCAGGGTTCCCCCCACCAGCTTTTCCAGGGCCCCACAGTGTCTGGTCTCTGGTGTACCCAGTCTGCTCCCAGGGCCTTGGACAAGCCCAGCGTTTGTCCAAGGAATAATAAACCCATGGCAGCCGGGCCTTACACAGAGGGACAGTAGGAGCTGTGAGCCTCCCCAATCCAGAGGCTGGAGGGAGGGCTGCACTTACAAATCTCATGTATGCGTTTTATGCTCAACAAACAGAAGGTCTGTCTGACTCACGTGTGTAAATCTGCATGTTTGTGGCGGCCCCGCCTCCTGAGCCCACATCCATCTGCCGGTTTGGACTGCGACTTCACGGGCTGGGGAGGGACCTTCCTCCCAGGAGATGCGAGTCCTTGGGCCTCGGGAAACCCAGGACCCCTCAGGGAGGCTCAGGTGAGGCTGCCAGCCTCTAGACAGACCAAGGCCTGGGGTGTCCAGGTGCCCTAATACCCGGCCGCCCTGAGCCAGTGTGAGGAGGGCTGTGCCTCCAGGACCCTTGGAGGGAGAGTTTGTCGACTCAGCTCTCTGACCCCCACTGAGCGACACCCCATCGGTGCCTGGACAATCCTTAAGACCTGAGAGTCCCCGTGATGCAGAGACCCCCACATGGACCTCAGAGGCGGCCACCTGTTATCGAGGCCCGGCATAGGGGGGCACGGAGATCCCCTACCCCCCGGGGCGCTGACCTAGAAGCCCCAGGGCAAAGGGGGTCATCACGTCACTTCCCCCTTCAAAGCCCCCCCCCCCACACACAGTACATCTGCTCCCTCTGGCACTTTCTGATTCCTGCCTCTCCTTGAAACTCCCAGACCTACAGGAGGGCCTCGGGCTTGTGTGGCCTGGACCAGACCCACTGTTGGGTTGGGCGGGATGCCGAATGCAAGTAGGGGAGAGCCTGCAGCCAGGCCCCAGTGGCCCTGCTTGCCTCGCTCCTTGGCTGGGATGCCTGAGCGCTCAGCGCCTGCTCAGGGGACACCCTCAGATCAGGGATGCCCTGATCTGTGTGAGGATGTGGACATGGAAGGAAGAGGTAATCCAGGTGTGCGGCCAAGCACAGACAGCCCAGGACCTGGGGAGCTTCCCGGGGGCACATATCAGGGCACCTCCAAACTGCTTAGAGGGGGTGGGGCCTGCGTGATGGGTGGGGAGACCAAGGCTCTGTGTTGCCTGCAGGGTGGGGGGTGGTCCTCCTCGGTGGCGCCCACGGATGGATAGGGTCACAGCCAGTGGAACCCTCCTACAAGGCTAGCCTCCTCCCTCATCCGGCCCCCAACGTTCCCCATGTGCCAGCAGGGACCACCCCCACCCTCAGCCCCACCCTGGGTTGGCAGGAGGCCGGGGTGCGGGATGGAACAGGACCACAGAAGGTGCTGGAAAACCCAGACACCCAGCAGGGTGGACTGTCCAGTTCACCTGGCCACGTGCTGGGGTTTGGCCACAAGGAGTGGACTGGGGTGGACCAGGCTGGAACCTTGGCAGGCAGTGTCCATGTCCTGCTGTCCCCAAGCCTGGATGGAGACCCCCACTGCCCTCAGCCCTCACTCCCCAGGAAGGCTGGCAAGTAGTCAGTGCCCCAGGGCAGTGCTGGGCCTCCAGGGAAGGGCTGTCTCTGGTCACCCCAAATCCTCAGGGTACAACCAGGCCACAAGGACACCTTTTGCACTTATGGGAAAACCGGGGCTTCGGGAGCCTGGGGACCACTCCCTGGTCCCCCACCGGCTGTGGAGTCAAGCTCAGAGCACCACACTGGGGAGGCTCTGCTGGTGTGACACTTGCCGCTGAGGGCCACCAGGAGTGGCTGGGGCCCGGGTTGGGACTGTCCCTCACTTCGGCCAGGCAGAGGGGACTGCAGCAAAGCCTCAGGCCTGAGTTCCACTGTCACAGCTTCCCAGTCTGCAGCTCTAAGCTGCTTGGAGAACTTCTGGGACCTTCTCCTGAGAGCAGGACTGGGGGCGTGGGGCGTTCTCTCCAGGGACCCAGGGCGTCTGGGACATGGTCCCATCCTGCCACCTTAGCAAGTAGCTAAGCACGGCTACTGGAACCTGGGCCTCCTCCACCCCACGGAGCCCAGACACAACCAGATGCATGTGGCAGTTGCGTGGCAACCCCACTGCCAGCACCGCGCCCCCACGCCCACACAGGCCGGTCCTGCCTCCTTCAGCACCTCCAGCTAGGCCAGTGTGAGGGAGGGGATGGTGGGTGGAGGACATCCCGGCGTCTCAGCCGGGGTTGGCCTCTCTGCAGATGAGCCAGACAGCCTCACCCCTGTCACCTGGCAGCGTTCTGGGCTGCAGGCCCCGGGGGGAGGGGTCCTGGTTGATGGGGGTGTCTGCTGGTCCACCCTCTGTGCTCAACGTCTGATGCCCAATCCCCGGAAAAGGAAGAGCAAATGGGGCCCCAACCACCAGGAGCACCTGGGACGTCCTTAAGCCTCCAAGCGGTCCCTGGCACTCAGGCATCTGGGGTGGCCTCAGACCAGGGGACGGAGGCCAAGCAGCGGTGCTGGGCCAAGGTCTCAAGCTGCTTGGCCCCAGTCGGAGGCCAGACTGGCTTTTTTGAGAAGTGGAACACGATTTTAGGCCAGCAGGTGATGTGCCCCACCCCTCACATGTGAAGTGTGATCTGAGCTCACCTGGTACGGAATGATGCTCCCAATTAGAGCCAGTGACATCTTCAGAGTGAGAGGGTGAGGCCCCCCCAGCCCCATCACACCTGGAGATGGAGCCCTCATGCCCTGCATCACCCGAAGTCACACGCTGGGCCAGAGCGGGGACTGGGAACCAGGCCCACCATGTCTCACACATCCTGGGCTCTGGGAACAAAGGAGCCCTCTCCCCACCCTTTATGCCATTTGCTCTCTGCAGGGCCTCCCCAGCCCTGGGTGCCCAGACAAGCCCTTGGGTGGCCCTCCAGCCACCCCCACCCCCAGGGCCTGGGGCTTCCCCTCCCTGCAGCCCCCACTCAGACAGAGGTCCGGGGGTTTTGCTGCTGTCTACCTGGAGGCAGGCTGACCACAGACACCAGCTCTTCCCTCGTGGTCCCAGGGCCTCCCTGCATCCTGGCCAAGACTGTGTCCCCTCAGCAAGGAGGGGCCCGGCCGGCCCTCTCCTCTGGGGCCACACAGGTTGTTCTGGGGGATGGAGGATCGGGGAGCAGGGCTGGGCCCAGGCTGCTCCTGCCTGAGCCCCACTGACGCACCACGTCGGAGACACGCACCTCCCCGTGTGTTGTTTATCTCTCCTCTGATGTCTGAGCTCTGGACGAGGTTGACGGGCTCTTTAGGCTTAGCTGTGCAGGACACCTCAGGTCCTGGGGAGATTGTGGAGAGTGCCTGAATGGGCCTGGCGTCCTCCCCGCTTTTTCCACTGGGCCGGGAGGGAGGCCAGCCTGGGCCCTCCTGCCCCATCCTCTCTGCGGCACCTGAGAAGGTGTTCCAGGCAGGGGCGGGGCCCATGCAGCCGCCCTGAGGGCTCCTGGCCTCAGCACAGGGAGCGGGGTGTGTGGAATTTCCAGGAGCCTCCCTCTCCTGACAGCCCAGGGAAGGGCCCTGCGGGTAGGGTCTGTGCCTCTGCCACTGCCCCCATCCACCCCTCAGGGGCTGCCAGCAGGGCTGGAGCTGAGGAGCCCAGGAGTTCCGCTTTTCTGAGATGAATCTCTTGGCAGGTCCTGAGTGGGAAGGAAGCAGCCTTTCCTGCCTCATCTCACTCGGCAGGTTCCCCCACCCCAACCCCACCCCCGCCCCGGGCCAGGACAACAAAAGTCCACACCTGCTTGCAGATTTCCACGCTTAAACTTGCCTCAGACTCCCCTGGTCTCCTCTGGAGAAAACAGCGTGGTTTTCGGTGCGGAACCTCTGTGTCGTCCCCCGAGTCCTCACCCGCAGAGCCCACATGCCTGAGGGTCTTCGGATTAATCCACACGCAGCCCCTCCCTGTGCTGCCCTGACCGTGTGGGTAGGGGCTGGAACGCACAACACAGCACAGCAGTGCGGGCTCAGGGTGGCTATGCTGGCAGAGATGGGATGTGAGGAGACAGAACGGAGGAGCTGGGGGGCCCCAGCAGGCTCGGGCCTCTGTGTCCCCAGACCCACTGCGCAGGGCTGACCTCTGCCCTCAGCAGGCTTCTGGCCAGCCGTGTTCAGGCAGTGTGCTGGCCTCTGGGTCCTGGAGGGGAAGGGTGGGGTGGGTGCTCATCTCGGCTCGCATCCATTCAGGCACGAAGGCAGTGCACAGCCCCAGCCCCACCCCCACCCCGGCAGCCTCTCTCCCTCCTTGTCTTGGCCCTGAAGTCCAGGCGGTACTGAGCTGCCGTCTGTGGTTCCCCACGCCTGCCCACTTGTGAACAGCCTCTGGCAGGGTCATCTGGCCAAGACAGACCAGTGTGACCAGTGGACTGGGCAGAAGCACCTGGGGACCGGCAGCCCCCTCCAGTGTGGGCCCCTCCTGAGAGCCTGGGGCTCCCAGCGAACCTCAAGGAGCCGAGGCTGGCCCCACCCAGAGCTGGGAGCTCTTCTGGCCCTTGGGGCCTGAGCCTCCGTTTCCTTACCCACAAAATCGGTGGTGGGGTCCTGCACCACTTCCAGGTTGCTGGATGGTAGAGGGGCCACCCCTGCCTGGCTCTTGGCAGGGCCAGCGGACACTGGTTATCTCAGCCAGGAGCCAGCTCAGGGCTCCAGGAGCCAGCTCAGGGCTCCAGGAGCCCAAATATGACTGTTTGTTGGAAACAGAGAAGCAATATTTGCATTTCAAGGCCGTCAACCCTGGAAACCAAATATTTCATTTGGGGATCAGACCTCATGCACCATGATGAGCAGATGCCCAGTGCCAGTTTGGGGCGGAGGTAAGGACAGACTCTGAGGGTCCCTGGCATCTCCGAGTGCCCACCCCGAAGAGAAGTGGGGGCACCCACACCCCCATTGGCCGGTGGTGCCCTGTGACCTTTTACTGGTCCCCCCTGTCCCCTCACGGTGATCCTCTAGACATGGGGGGTTGCTACCCACACACTCGGGGGACAGCCCCTAAGAGTGCCTGACCGGGACACTGGGTGTAGCCCCAGCCATCCGCAGGGCTCCTGGGGTCCCTTCCGAGGCCTTTGCACCTGGCCTGTGCCCCCACGATTTTCCTGGAAGCCTCCACCTGAACCGTCTTCTCAGGGGCCCAGTGGCTCTAAGCCTCACTGAGTGTCCATTTCTCCCACTCTGCTCCTCAGAGCCCCCCGGGCTCATCCTGTGCTAATACATTTATTAGGGTGTTATCTTACTTAACCTTCAGGATGAAGTCCTGAGACTCGGTTTAAGGAGCCTCCTGGCAGGGATTGCCGGTGGAAGCAGTAACCTCTAATCCTGAGGTCTGCCCAACCTGCACTTCCTGTTGGGGGCAGGGGGGCATCCTGCCTTGCTCGATTCTGCTTTTCTGCCTTGTCCCCAGGACCCTGTCTGTCCTCATCACCATGCTGCCTGGCAGTTGGGCAGTGCCTGGCACACACGGGCGCTCACTGTGTGCTTGGGAATAAAGGAGTGATTCAGGGCGCCATAGCCGGGGGTCTCTGTTCAGCCCCTGAGAAGCACAAGTTCTCCTCTTGCCCCACTGTCCACCAGACTCTAGCTGAGCCAGTCTAGCCCTCTGCCTCAGAGGCCAGCTTTGCCCACTCCCTGGGGCACTGAACAGTCTACCCCCACAGACCGGAGGCACAGTTTGTTTATATGAATTGTGTGGGCAGAGGGTCTTTGGTCCCTGGGGCCTACAGCAGTCACAGCTGGCCATGCACCCTCCTTGGGAGAACCCAGGGTCGGGGCTGGGATCAGGTCACCAGGAGGCTCCACCTTGGGCTCCGAGATGCCAGACGAGACTTTGGCCTTTGTCAGCCTCAGTTGCCCCTCTGGGAGGAGGGGTGGAGCCCCCACATCTCATGAGGTCCATTTATCCAGGTGAGAGCTCCCCCTCCCCAGCACACTTCTGACTTCCAGGAGCCTCTAGAGCCATCTCTGCTCTCTGGACCCCCAACATTGGACGGCCCCGGGGCGAGCACACTCTTTCCCCTGGGCCTCCCAACCCCATCAGGCTGTCTGGGGGCGGCTGAGGAGTCAGAGGTGGGCTCTCCACCTCATCACTGGGTGATGGGCACTCAGGTGGGATGCATGGAGCGACACAGGGGGTCCACGGGGCTGGTGCTGCTCATCACTTGTGCTGTTGCCCCAGGGTGCGGGGCCGGGGCACAGGGATCCCACGAAGGGAGGTGTGGGCCTCCCTAAACTCGTGCTGCTCTCTACGCAGCTCCAGAGTGCCTCTGCCTCTGCTGGCTCAGCCCTGGGCTGTGGAGGGAACTGATCTGGGCGTGGCCTGCTTGCTGCTTGCCAGGTGTTTGAACTCTGTGGTGTCTGGACATGCAGCCAGGTGGAGCACGTGATTGGGACACTCCCCAGGCCCAGCTGGCTGGCAACGGGTAGGGGCGGGGAGGGGGGGTGTCGGTGGTGGGAAGGGGGGGGGCGCGGAGCAGCCCGTTCCCAGGCTGGCCCCTCCTGCTGGGCTGTCACTGCTGCCCTCTGGAGCCACCTGGGCGGGGAGCACCTGGGCACTGCGGGACCACCAGGCTGATGTGGGGGCCAAGGGGCTGCATTAGGAGGGAGCCAAGCTCTGCCTGCCAGCTTCAGCCCCCAGCCCAGGCCTCCCCCACCTGCCCTGCAGCCTGCCAGCCGATGCCCCCAAACTCTGGCACCAGGTCCCCACGTGGCCTCTTTCTGGCCAACTTTCTGCCTCTGGATGGCGTCAGGAGGCCTTCCGCAGCCACCCACGACTGGTCGTCATGGATGTTTCCGTGGAGACCACCCCCCCGGCCACTCTCAGGATGGCCATGGAGGCAGAGATGGACACAGCGAGGCCTTGAGGGGAGAGGGGGCAGGAGCTGGCACTAAGGCCAGACCAGAGTCCCCACGGTCCCTCGGGACACAGGCAGAACTCAGGACTCGGCCCAGGACCCTGGCAGCAGCAGTCCAACAGGAAAGCAGGACCCCCTCCAGCTCCTCTTGGTGGGGACGCCTGTGGTGACAATAACGCCTCCCCCAGCCACCTCTCTCAGAGGGAGGAGTGGTGGCTCACGGTCAACCCAACAGGTTTCTTCCAGGGGCCCACACTGTCCACACCTTCCCACTCAACCTCGACTCCCAGAGAGGGAAACAGAAGGCACTTCCTACTTCACTAATTTTTCCGAGGTCTTTACCTCTATTGAGGAATAACTGCATGCAGTGAAAAGCTCAAAATTTAAGAGTACAGATCTCATGGGGTTTTGAAGACTGAATAGGAGTTTGTTCTGGTGGCCAGAATGAGGAAGGAAATTCTTGCTAGAAAGACTGACCAGCAGCAGGTCAGTTTGTTTTTTTCAATTTTTTTGGCGGGGGATGAGCCTCGATGTGCGGGGCATGTGAGATTTTAGTTCCCCGACCAAGGATTGAGCCTGCTCCCCTTGCAGTGGAAGCCCAGAGTCTTAACCACTGGACCACCAGGGAAGTCCCAGCAGGTCAGTTTGCTGATGTGAACCATGAGGGAACAGTGATGCTATAGGCTGCTTCTACGGTCACCCATTTATCAGAGCTACAAAAGAGATTTGCTGAAACTAAGAAGAGGCTGCTAATTAACCCCCTTGCTTGGCCTCTTCCAGGTCTCAACATCTGTTACACTCCAGTCACCGCCAAGTAGACAAACAACTTTGCACGTGAAGCTTGAAGACCTTTCCTGGGAGAGCAAAGAGGCCCTTGTCCCCCACCCCCACCCCCCACCACTGTCCCCACGGCCTTCACACAGAGCTGGCCCAGGAGCGGCGTCACCGCCTGGTCTCCGCCTCCAGGCTGCTCCCTGCCACACAGCATCTCATGGGCTCTGGGGCCCCTGGGCATGGGGGGGCCCCCTTCACCCAGGGTGATGTGAGGCAGGCAGCGTCTCTTCTTCCCGTGCCCCCTCCACAACCTTCCCTGCAGCCCCAGTGCTCCCGCCCCACTTGACATCTGTGAGGGGGGTGGTTCCGTTCCCAGGTCCTTCTCAATGAACCCTGACCCCTGACCCCTGACTTGCCTGCCACCTCAACAGTGTTGCCCCCTTTGGACCACAAGGTCCAGGGCCCCACTGCCACCGCGGATGGGGAGCCCGCAGAGCAGGGCAGAGCCCAGAATGAGGGTCGAAAGCACGGAGTCAGGGTGCAGAGTGGCAGGGGGGCGGGAGGTGAGCAAACTGAGTATCCTGCCTGAGAGCAGCAGGGCGGGGGAATCTGGGTCACAGCCTTCTCCCGGCCTGGCTGCCACCTCCTAACAGGCCTCCACTCCTCCTTGGCTCTGTCCTGCTTCCCTCTGTCTGTGTGTCTGTCTCCCTCTGGCAGGAAACCCTGACAGATAACCAGGGCCCAGCCTTAGTGCTTTGTTTGTTAATTTTACAGCCCTGTGACCACCCTGCGGCAAGCACGATTCTCCAACCCATTTTACAGATGAGGAACTGGAGGCTCAGGGGGCAAGTCGCATAGCCATGAGGCAGAGTGCCCAGACAGCGTCCCTGCCAGGCCTCAGGCCTGAGCCCACACCTGCTCCCAGTGGCCAGAGGAGGGTTGAGCCAGGTTTGCACGTGTCTCCAGACCAGACGTGTGATGGGACTGCCTGCTCACGAGTGCCCCCTGCCCCCTGTGAGGATCCAGGCTCCTTCTGGGCCTCCCCCTCCCTGCTCTGTGTCTCCTTCAGCCCTGTTCATGCCCTCGGGTCCAGCCCCAGACCTGCATGGCCTCAGGAAGCTCTGGGTCCACTTGGAACACGCCGTCATCCTGGCCTGTGGTGTGGGCTCTGTCTCTCCCGGTTCCCAGGGTCTGCAAGACATCACGAGGGGCTGGCCGCCCTGCTCACTTCCTCTGTGCGGCCTTGACATTCCGCAGACTCCGCTCGGCTGGCCACGTGGGGTGCTACATGTGGGAAGCTTCCCCCCAGGGCGGGAGTGAGCAGGCGGCGGCGGGGGCTGAGCCAGACACCTGGCGCCCCTCCAACCTTGTTCCTCCTGCACACCGGCCGCAAGGTCTGCAGCCGCCCACAGGCCCGCAGGTGCTGAGGGCCACGAGGTCTTGCTGGCCCCCTTGGAGTCGCTGAGGCCTCATGGGGTGAGGGCTTCTCTGAGAGCCCTGTGGGGACCCTGGGCCCTGCAACTGGACGGCTGCCTCCTGCCGACCATGCGGGGACAGTGGGGCCTGGAGACTGAAGGCCCAGGAGCTCCGCCTAAGCGCCATCCACTGTCTAGTCCATCCCAGTGCTCAGCTCACTGACACCTTTTGGGGGAGTCAGGGGATGGGGTTCGGGGAGGACGCTGCCACCTGGAAGTTCCAGAACAACCGTTCCGGCGGCACCAGTGCTTTCTTGGGGGATAAAGACCAAACTTTCCAGTTCAGAAGGAAGATTGAATGGAGGGGGTAGTTCTCAGTGTCTGGGGGCGGGGTGGCAGGCACAGACCAACATCTCTGGTCACTGAAGGTCCCGGCTCTCCCCAGCACAAGCCCATACCCGCCCTGGTCTCAGCCCCCTCCGTGGACTCCGAGTCAGGAACCTCTGCCCATGTCCTTGGCCATGCTTGCCAATCCGCATCGAGGGACTAGGGCCACACACTGTTGGGCCCCCACCTCAGTGCAAGTGACCCTGGGTACTGGGTTGAATTGTGTCCCCCAAAAGATAAGTCCAGGTCCTAACCCCCAGTACCTGCAAATGGGACCTTATTTGGAAATAGGGTCTTTGCAGATGAGGTCATTGGGGGTACCCTAGTCCCACGGCTGGTGTCCTTACAAGAGAGGAGATTTAAACAGTCAGACACACGGGGAGGCCATGTGGTGACGGGGGCAGAGGCTGGAGTGACGCAGCTCCCAGCCAAGGAAGCTGGGAGGGGCAGGAAGAGCCCCTGGGGCCTCCTTGATCTAGGATTCTGGCCTCCAGACTGTGGGAGGATGAGCTTCCATTATTTCAGGCCATCTGGAAGCCCCAGGAGAGTCACACGCCCTGTGTCCTCCTCACCCTGCGCCCTGCGATTGTCCCTCCAGCCGCCCACCCCCAGGCAGCCTCCCCAGCTGGACAGCGCTGGACGTGAACCAAGTCTGGTCCCACTGCACCCCCCACCCCCACCCCCACCCCCTCCCCCCGTGTCACAGACTCTGGTGGGTCACTGGGACCCCAGACGGGAAGCCCTAACTGGCACTGTCCCAAGAGAGCTGGCGGCGGTGGGGAGCTGGGCTGGGCCTCCCTCGCAGCCATGTCCTCCGGCTAGGTCCCCCGTGCCACAGGCTGGGAGCTGCTCAGTCGAGGACGGAACTGAGCACCCACTGCGCGCAGGGCGCTAGAGGTACCGCTGACCCTGCAGCATTTGGGGTCCTTACAAATGGCAGGGTGCAGGGGCCCGTGCAGGAGGTGACAGTGTGTGGGCATTGGCCCAGTCCAGGCGGGCTTCCCGGAGGAGGCAGTGCCTCACTGTCACAGGAGCGCTTGCACGGCAGTCCCAACCCCCAGCCCTGCTTGGCACAGTTGGCACTCAATAAACAGGGCTCCACAGAGGGGGCTGGAGACGTCCTCTGCTCATCCAGCCAGTGGCCAGCACGAACCTCCTCTGGTCAGCCCTGAGAGCTGGGACCAAATCATCCCCTCTGAAGGGAACCTCCTGAGCTCCTGCTGTTTACCTGGAAGGCGGGCCTGGGTGTCTGAGGCCTGCCCCCATCTTCAGGACCTATCCCCGCCGTCTCCCGGGGCTACAGCGCTCCCTGTCAACTCATCCTTTTTAAATATTTAATCCTGTTAAATATTAAACCTCTTCCAAGCCCTAATTATAATCACATCGATTCTAGGCTATGGCTGTGCTGCCCCCTGGCGCTCTGCCTCCTGGTGCCCGGGTTGGCCTGGGGTGTTGGGGGGTGAGGGCCTCATGGCGAGGGCGGCCCTTGGCCCCACAGGTGCTGTCTCGGCCCAGCAGTGCCACCCAGCACCCACCAGGGACAGGAGCTGGTGCTCCTCCCTGGCTCCCTCAGCTCCCAAGGAGCCTGGGACACCAGAGAAGGTTTCTCTATAGCCCGAAGCAAGCGTCAGCCCTGAGCTCCAGGAGCAGGGATCATCAAACCCGTGTGACTCTCTTGCTTTCCTGGTCACAGCTGGAAGTGGATGGAAACATTCCCAGGAGGTGGGGCGTGGGGGAATCCCATCTGGAAGGGAGACCCTGGGAGCCAAAACCAACCTCTGTTTAAAACCAGTTTCAAATTGTGAGATATTGAGACTTCCCTGGCAGTCCAGTTGTTAGGACTCCATGCGTCCACTGCAGGGGGCAAGGGTTTGATCCTTGGTCAGGGAACTAAGATCCCACATGCCACGTGGAGTGGCCAAGAAAACAAAACAAAAACAAATTGTGAGATATTTCCAAACTTCTAGAAAGTTGAGAAAATAACAGTGCTAACCCTGGACACTCCTTGGAGATTAAACACACACATGCATCACGTGGCTTCAGGTGTTGGGTTATTGATGGAAGTTACCTTGAGTTTATAGGTTAATTTTGGGAGAATTACCATCTCTGCCATATTGAGTATTTCCACCCATGGACCTCATAGTTCTCCAGTTTTTTAGATCTTCTTCTATATCTTTGAATAACATTTCTTATTGTTTTCTTCGTAATTGTCATGAGCATCTTCCCTCTCCCTCAGCAGTCCCTCCAGCAGGAGTCAAGGAGTAGAAACCCTTTCGGTCCAGGTTTGTCTGAAGTGTCTTCACGTCTTCACTGACTGGTGGCCACACGCAGAGTCTCGCCAGCCCCTCCTCCCTCCAAACCTTGGGGATGCTGTCCCGTCGTCTCCAGGGTCTGCTGTCCGTCTTCTGGCCGTTCCATGAATCACCAAACCCCCCTCTCAACTTTCACCAGGACCCTGTCTTCACCTGGGTCCTGCAGCCCCACCTGGCCCAGCCTCGGTGGGAATTTGCTCCTATTCATCATATTTACCCATGTTTGTGTCTCTGGAATCCGAGGCTTCTTAGCTTTCATCAGTTTTAGGAGAAGTCTCACCTGTATCCTTTCAACGCTTGCATCTCCTTCCTTTCTTTTCTCTCTCCTCTGGAGCTCCTTCTAGGGCAGGGATCAGAAGTATTTTAGGCTTCATGGGCCCAAGTGTCTTTGTCAACTATTTGACTCACAACATGTGTACTCCTGGGTGAGGTTGGTTCCAGTAAAAAGACGGCGGGGAGTGGGGGCGAGAAGGCAGACGCAGCCCCGGTCACCACCCCTGGTCTTCTGGCCTCTCTTTCATTTATTCTGTCTTTCGGCCCCTCTGTGGGGCACTCAGGGTTGTACCCAAACCTTTCTCTTCCAATTCACTAATTCTCTCCGCAGCTTCGCCCAGTTTGCCATCCACCCTGCCGTGCACTTTGTACTGTCAAAGGTCGTCTTCACATCTCCGAGTTCCACTCCCCTTTCCCATGATGTCTCATTTTTCCCTTGGGTATTGGCTCCTTCTTTTGTGTTTTTCACACTCTTTGACACCCTCTTTCTGGTGCTTGTCTCTGACGTTGTGTAAGCTCATGTTTTGTTTTAATTAATTAATTTAATTTTTGGCCGCACTGCAAGGCATGTGGGATCTTAGTTCCCTGACCAGGGACTGAACCCATGCCCCCTGCAGTGGAAGCATGGAGTCCTAACCACTGGACCTCCAGGGGATTCCCCAGCTCATGTTTTTGAGCTCACGGTGCTGGTTTCCTTGTGAACTGAGCCCCAGCAGAACCTGGTTGGAGGGTTATCCCTTCAGAGGAGTTGACAGCATGTGGTCCAAGGGCCTGGGGTGTCGCTGGCCGGCTTTTATGTCATGCCTTGGCTGGAGGATTTCTAGACCAGCAGGGCCTGTGTCAAGCCAGCCTGTGGTTTCAAGTTCCAGGACACACCTCTCTCTCCCGCCCAGGGGCCAGGCGGACACAGACAATGCCTGTGCCTGGATCTTTCCAGCCTCCTGGGACCCCAATTCCAATCCTGCCTCGCCTGGACGCAAAGCCTTGTCTCCTCATAGCAGTCAGCACCAAATACCCTGGTTAGGAGACAGGAACTCATGCTGCTTCAGCCCCTAATCCAGACCGTGGATGCAGATTCCACGCTCATCACCTGGTTCTTCGTACCCTCAGCTGTGGTCTGAGTGTCTGTGTCCCCCTAGATCCATGTGTGGCAACCTGACCCCCAGGTGATGGTGTCAGGAGATGGGGCCTTCGGGAGGTGACCAGGTTGTGAGGGTGGAGCCTCACGGTGGGATTAGTGTCCTTACAAACAAGACCCCACAGAGCCCCTCCTCCCCATAAGGACACAGAGGGAGGTTGGCTGTCGGCAATCCGACCACGTTGGCACGTGGTCCTGGCCATTCAGGCTCCAGAACTATGAGACGTAAATTTCTCCTGCTTATAAGCCTCCCAGTATGGCATTCTGTTACAGCTGCCCAAGCGACCATGACACCCCCTTCATTTATTATCCCCTTTCTTTCCTGGTGGGCCCAGCTAAGCCCTTAAAGTAGCCCTTAAAGTCTGTGGTGGTTTCTGCAGCATTTCTCGGTGTCATTGGTTGGGATTTTCAAGTTACACTTTTCTCGTCACTGCTGCTGCCCGGGACACCCCGGGTCCGTCCTGTATATGCCTGCAGAGCCTGGAGCCCCTAGGCTAGACCCCAGCTCCCCTGAAGACAGGGAGGCAGAGTCCACGGCTTCAGACAGGTACCCAGTGGCCAGTGCGGGCTCTGGGGACACAGAGCAGGCTTTGTCCTCCTCCCAGCGGGGCTCTTAGACACAGACTGTCCACGTTCCAGATGAGGAGAAAGAAAAGAGAGCGAGGAGGCCAGGTCTGGCACCACCGGGAGGTGACTGGCTAGGCAGCTGCAGCGGCTGCTTGATAAAGCTGCCAAAAAGCTGCAACAAAGGAGACCCACGTGACAGTGGAGGGCATTTCCCGGGGATGCCTGGGACAGCCCAGGCCTCCCCCAAGGCCACAACGAGGCTTGTGCACGGGTCAGAATGCGGCCAGGTCTCCAAGGGTGACCAGGCAAAGGAGGGCTGAACACGGAGGGGAGTCGGTGGTGGACGCTGGGGGTTCTTTCAGTGGTCAGGCGATGGGCTGTCATGTGGGTAGGGACCTCGGAGAGAGCCCCATGACCTGCTCCCCACCTGGCTGTGTCGTGGGACAAATGCTGCCCCCCAAAGACACGGCCCCATCCTAATCCCTTAACCTGTGAGCGGGACCTCATTTGGAAGAAGAGTCTTTGCAGATGTAATTAAGGATCTTGAAATGAGATGATCCTGGGTTATCCAGGTAAGCCCTAAATCCAGTTCTTTATACGGTAAGAGAGGGAGAGATAAGACACAGACACACGTGGTGAGTCGGCTGGGTGACAAAGAGCCAGAGATGGGGGTGATGAAGCCACAAGCCAAGGGACACCAAGGATGCTGGCACCTCCAGGAGCTGCAGGCAGCAGGACAGGGCCTCCCCCCACATCTTCGAGGGAGCGTGGCCCTGCAACACCTCGATGTTGGATCTCCGGCCCAGACTGTGAGAATGGATGCCCGTTGTTTTAAGCCCCCTGGTTTGTGATGGTTTGTTACCATGGCCCCCAGACACTCACACTGGGCTCTTCTAGAACAGAGACCCCTTGGTGAGCACCGCTGTTTTGGGCACTCACCCAGCATTTCCCGTGTACAGACCGTGCACGGTCACAGGGCCCTATGGGGGAGTGACCACTATTCCCACTTTCAGAGGGAAAACCGAGGCTCCCAGAGGTCAGCCCCTCAGCCCTGGTGATGTGGGCCTCAGGGACAGAGTCGGGTCTTGAACCCAGCCCTGCACGGAGTGGGGCGTCAGGTTCATCTGACCTCAGGTTGGAGGGGTGTCTGCCCCTGAAGGTAAGGTCAGCCTGCTGAGATGGACACACGGGACTCTGCTAGAGGGGGCCTTCAAGAGGTGGGGGCTGAGAAGGGGCCTCCCGCCTGCCCCTCACGACAGCCCTTCCCTCGGACCTTCCCCAGCTGCCGTTGGAGGAGGAAACCCACTGCCCAAGGTCCCTGGGCACCTTCGCCCACCACCCCCGTCCTCCAGGAGGGCCGCACCCAACCCTCCCCTGGCCACGGAAGGAAGCACATGCTAGAGGCTGCAGGTCCCCAGGGCAGAGGATCCCAAGTCCCTGAGCCCTTTGCTGCCTTCCTCAGGGCTGAGATGTTGCTTCCTCTGCCTCAGGTGCAGGATCAGAGGAGAAGGAAAAGATAGGAGCATGAGTGAGAGAGGATGTGTGTGGCCTGAAATCAAAATCTCTCCAGGAACCCTGTTCGGTGGGAACCTCCGCCCCATCAGGACATGCGGCCTGGTGCTCAGGCCCGTAATGGGGCTGCCTTCCCCCTCTGTCCTCCAGCACGTGTGATTCTCTCTGGGAGCCTCTTCATGCATGAGAACAATGAGACCTAGAGGAAATGCACTGATACAAAGTGTTCAATTCACTGAAGGTGGGGGGCCATTATCTCTGAGCACAGATGGTTTTTTTTGTTTGTTTGTGTATTTTTTTGCGGTACGCGGGCCTCTCACTGTTGTGGCCTCTCCGGTTGCGGAGCACAGGCTCCGGACGTGCAGGCTCAGCGGCCATGGCTCACGGGCCCAGCCGCTCCGCGGCATGTGGGATCTTCCCGGACCGGGGCACGAACCCGTGTCCCCTGCATCGGCAGGCGGACTCTCAACCACTGAGCACAGATATTTTCAAGCGCTCTTGTGAAGTGTGATTCACGTGCAATGAGCTGCGCACGTTTGAAGTTTGACACACGCGGAAGCCTGTGAAACCGTCACCACAATCAAGACAGCAGAAATGCCAATCTCCCCAGAAGTCGCAAGCCCTCCCCCTCCCCCTCCCACGACCTGGCTCTGTCACTGCAGTTGGACTTGCGTGAACAGGATGGTGTGTAGAGTGTGTCCCCTTTCTGTCTGTCTTCTTTCCCTCAGCATCTCTGCTCTGGGCTCCATCTGCATTTACTCACCCCTCCCTGCTGCATCCTCGTGCTCTGCGGTTCCCCTGGTGAGGGCATTTGGGTAGTTTCCAGTGTGGGACTTGAATTTGGGGTCTGAATATTTGTGTCCCTCCAAAATTCACGCGTTTACACCTGACCCCCAGGTGATGGTGTTATGAGGTGGGGTGTTTAGGAGGTGATCAGGTCAGGAGGGTGGGTTAGTGTCCTCATAAACGAGACCTTGGAGAGCTCCCTTGCCTCCTCCACCCTGTGAGGACACAGCAGGAAGATGGACACAACAGAACCTGCAGGCGCTGTGATCCTGGACTCCCAGCCTCCAGACAGTGGGAGATAAATGTCTGCTGTTTGTAAACCACCCAGTTCATGGTATTTTGTTCTGGCAGCCTGAGCCGGCTGGGACGGGGGATTACAAGGAAGCTGCCGTGAACCTTCAGACAAGTCTTTTTAAGACTTAACGCTTTCGTCTCTCCTGGGTAAATACCCAGCTGCAGAAAGACCAGACTGCATGTGTGAGTCCATTTAACTTTTTAAGAAATGGCCAAATTCTTCCCCAAGGTGGTCACACCACTTTTGAATCCTGCCAGCAGTGTGAGAGCTCCGGCTGACACTTGGTACAGTGGGCCCCCACTGCAGCCCACCTGACAGAAGAGGGTCTCTCCTGTGGCTTGCGGGTTGGGTCTGCGTCTACCCAGTGACTAGTGATGCTGGGCTTTTCTCCGTGTGCTTCTCTGCCATCTGCATGTCTTCCTTGGTGAAGTGTCTATTGCAGCCTTTTGACCATTTCCAAATTGGGTTATCATTTTAATGTGAATGTTGGTGTTTCTTTATCCATCCTGGATGTGAGCCTTTCCTGTGGACCTGCACTGTGAATGCCCACTCACAGTCTGTATCTTCCTTTGCGTTTCTTTTGATGGGCAGTTTATTTATTTATTTATTTATGGTCTCGTGGCATATGGGATCTTACTTAGTTCCCCCACCAGGGATCGAACCCCCTCCCTCTGCATTGGAAGCACAGAGTCTTAACCACTGAACCACCAGGGAAGTCCCTAATGGGCTGGTTTTAGTTGATGAAGCTCGATGTATCAATTTTTTCTTCTATGGCTATGTTTTTTTTTTTGTTTTTTGTGTTTTTTTTTGCGGTACGCGGGCCTCTCACTGCTGTGGCCTCTCCCGTTGCGGAGCACAGGCTCCGGACGCGCAGGCTCAGCGGTCATGGCTCACGGGTCCAGCCGCTCCGCGGCATGTGGGATCCTCCCGGACCGGGGCACAAACCCGTGTCCCCTGCATCGGCAGGCGGACTCTCAACCACTGTGCCACCAGGGAAGCCCTATGGCTATGTTTTTGTGTTTTCTTTGAGAAATATTTGTCCACATCAAAGTTGCAGAGATATTCACCCAGAACTTCTACGGACAGTCATAGTTTTAGGTTTTATGTGGGGTCTATGCTTTGTTTCAAATTGTCTCGTGTGTCCCCGGGTCATTTTCCTGCTGAGTTTGCCAGTTTTTCTGGCACAAGTTTTGGAGAAACTTCCTTTCTCCCGCTGAACCCCCCCACCCCCACCCCCTGGCTCCGTCAAGGCCACGTCTGCCCTCAGTTCTGCACATCCCCTGGCATCCATGTGACATTGTCGTGGCGTCCATGTGACATTGATCACTAAAGCTTCCCCGCAGATCATGGTTAGTTGAGTGTGAGTCCTCCAACTCTGCTCGTCTTTCTCAAGGTTATTTTAGCTCTTCTATGCTCTCTGCATTTCCATGTGTATCTTGGATTCAGCTGGTTAATTGTTACAAAAAAGCCTCGGGGTTTTGTTTAGGGTTGTCCCAAATCTCACAGGGCAACGTGGGAGGGGTGACAGCTTGGTGACACCAAGGCTCCTGGCCCCTGATTGTGGACAGAAATCTGCGTCTCTTCCTGTTGAGATCTGGATCCTCTCGCAGCAAGTTTCTGCTACTCAGTTCACTCCAGAGGTCTGCACATCTTTTGTTAAATTGATTTTTACATGTTTTATGTTTTGTGATATTTTATTTATTTATTTACTTATTTGATTATTTATTTTTGTGGCCGCGCTGTGTGGCACGTGGGATCTTAGTTCCCTGACCAGGGATCGAACCCATGCCCCCTGCAGTGGAAGCACGGAGTCTTAACCACTGAACTACTGAGGAAGTCCCTGTTTTGTGATATTTTAAATGGAAGTGCTTCTAATGTTACTTTGCTGTTTGGTGCCGATCCACACTTTTGTATGTGGTTCTGTGCTCTTGCTAAGCTCCATATTGGTTCTGGCTGATTTGGGGCAGATTCTGCAAGATTTCCAGACAGTCCTGATGTCTGTGTAAACGGTTTTACTCTTTCCTTCCCAAACTTTCAGCCTTCTATTTCTTGTTCTTGCCTAATTAAACGGCCTAGGGGGGCTTCCCTGGCGGACCAGTGGTTAAGACTCCGTGCTTCCACGGCAGGGGATATGAGTTTGATCCCTGGTAGGGGAACTAAGATCCTACATGCCACGCAGCAGAGCCAAAGAAACAAAACCACAAAAAATCAGGCTAGGCCTCCAGCACCGTGTTGAAGAGCAGTGGGCAGGGCGGGCATCCTCGTCTCATCCCTGATCTGAGGGGAAAAGCTTCCAGCCTTTCACCATCGACTGTGAGGTCCACTGTGGGGTTTTCACAGATGCCTTGGTCAGGTGGACGAAGTGTCTGCTATTCTGGCCCCAGTGGGAGGATACCTAGCAGGTGACCAGCAGGCCCTGGCCACTGCCCTGAGGCCCAGGGGCCTGCTTGCCGCCTGTGTAGGATGCCCAGCATCAGTGCTGGTCTGCGGGGCAGCTGCACATCCCGAGTGGAGCCTGACAGCGATGGGCTCCATCTTATCTTGGTAATGAAGCCGCAGAACCCGCTATAAATCCAGGGACATTAAAGCATCGGCATCTGCGGGACAGAATCCCCATCTCCTGCAGCTGCTCTCTGGCCAGGCAAGCGGGCAGGAGCTGGACGAGGCTCCTGCCACTTGGGCGGGGTGCTTGGAGAGGCCGTGCAGTCATTGCCTCCAGCCTGCACACAAACCCTCCTGGACTAGCCTGGGGACCTCCAGTGTCCAGGGTCCTGTCCCAAGGCCCAGCCTGTGGAGGCGAGGTGTTTCATAGAGGCTTGGGGACCAGAGAGGGACCCCGAGGGGCTGAGCTGCCAGCACGGGTCCAAAGCTCAGTCCCAGACTCGCCCCCACCCCCCGCTACACCCCAGCATGAGTCCAGGTGTGCGGGCGTCCCTCCCCAAGGCCCAGGTGGTGGGCTGCTCTCAGCTCAGGGGAACTTCCACTTCACATGGAGAGGCCCCTGGAGCCCCCTCCCCTGGGAGCACTTGGCTCAAGTCCCCAGCTGGACCCCTGTGCGTCCCAGTCCACCCCTGCTGCCCCCAAGCCCTCATCCCCTAAAAGCATCCCTGGGAGGCCTGATCCCGCCTAGCTCTGCAGACCCACCCTGTGACCCTGAAACACGCCCTGCTTCTGCACTAAAGTGGGTCTCCTCGGGGACTGGGGCTGCCCAATCCCCAGACTGCTCGGCCCCAACTGTCTCTCACCCCAGCAGCACCTCTATGCCCTTCCCCACCCTCATCACCCCTCTCATCACTGTTGGTGTGATGGGGAAAGGATTTGAGAGACTAATTCACACTAAAATGTCAGTGGTTGCTACAGCTCATGACACAGCCCCTCCCAGAAGGATGTGGTTTTTGAAAAGAAGAGCCCAAGTGGGGCAATGCTTAACCCAATACTGGAACTTCAGGCGAAAGGCTTTCCAATGCTCCACACACTCACTGTGAGTCCCTCCCTCCAGGAGAGGATGAGGCACCCGTGAGTCCTGCAGGCTGGTGGCCAGTGGGGGTTGGGTTGGATTAACTTAGCAGGGCATGCTGGTGGCTGGCAGAGGTGTGGACGAGATCAACGAGGCACGTGTGTACCCCAGGCCATGGCGGCCAGCCAAGGAGGGCCCATGCCAGCTCAGTGACGTCCGCCTTATCACAGCCGCTGCCAGAGCACACTTGTTACAACGGCAAATGATGCTGTTTTCTTTTACCTTCACCTGCTCTGACAACAGTTAGAAGATGATTTACTAATAAACACGGGAAGGAAAAAAGCCTCGGTTCTCTCCTTGCTGTCTGAAGCCTGAGGGTGATTGAAAGGCCAGCTGGAGTCATCGCTCAGACCTACATCAGGGCTGGGAACAGGTTCTGGGTGGGGGTCTTTCCTGGTTACCCTCCGAGGCTGGCACAGCTATTGGCAGGTGGTGAGGGGCAGCTCATATCTGGAGGGGGTGAAGGAGGCAAGCCCAAGGGCTGGTGCTGTGAGAGTGCCCCTCGCCCTCGTGGACAGGCCCCTCCTCTCTGGGTGCCAATCTCTCTGACTGGTTGGGAGGCAGGTGCCTTCGAGGCTGCTGGAGGCTGGTAACTCTGAGGGACCTTATCTCCCGGCCATCCTGTGCCCCAGCCCTACAGTGGCTCCCACGGGGTTGCTGCTCCCCCAGCCACACCCCCCCAAGAAGGCTGGCACCGCCTGGCACTCCCTGAGACTCGACAAGCTGGGGCTGCCCTCTCACCCTTCATGCTGTACCCTGAGCATGCTGATGACAAGATGGCTTTTGGGGGCCACAGTGGGGCCTGGCATGGGTCTGCTAGTGTGGCCGTGGCCTCAGAGACTGCAGGGTTGGTGCAGGAGCCAGGAACACTGAGCCATTGGTCCCACCCTTCCCCAGCTTCCGGCCGCGCCTGGAACCTGGCCTGGGAAACGCCTCTCGGAGAACTGGCTGTGAGGGTCACCCCTCCAGTGATGGGGAGACAGGACCCACTCCAGCAGGGGCTGGAGGCCTGGGGGCTCAGCGCCTCGAAGGACTCAGGAGAAAGGCTGTGTCTCTTCATGCTTCAACACCGTGCAATAGGGAACTGGAGGCAGGGAAGAAGGACCAGTGCTGCAGTGGGCAGCCCCCAAACTCACCAGCCAGGACTCCATGTTGCAGGGGGTCGGTCCTGGGGCCCAGAGGCTCAGTCAGGCCTGACCCTGCTGCTGCTTGTGAGGGAGACCCCGAATTCCCCAGGCTGGGTCTCTATGGGCTGGGTACCTTCCTGGGTCCTTCAGGAGAAACCCTGTCCCCGTCGGGGTCCTGGTATATCCTGGGGCTGCACCAAACCCCTCGGAAGGCCACCCCAGGCCCTGCCCCCATGCAGGTCGTGTCCTCCCTCTGCCTCCCAGCACTACCTACCCTTCACCTGTGGTCCTGCAGCCTCCCCCGCTGTTCCCGCCTGGCCCACCCACCTGCACAAATGCACTTCCGGGCAGACAGACCCTAACCCCGCGCGATCTGAGTGGCCCCATTTCTTTGGGGTACAACAAGACTAATTTGGGGGTTGCAGGCCACCTCCAGGGACCCAGGCGAGCTGGATGGCCACCAGATTGCATCTGCTCAGGAGCCCCTCCGGGAATTCTGGGGACCCGCCACCCCAAGCACAGGCTCTGGAGTTGGGCATCTCCTCCCCCTCCATGGTCACAGGTGCTCATCCAGTATTGGACATTCCCCCTTCCTGTCAAGCTGGGGAGGGGAGAGGGGCCAACGCTACCTTGGACAGATGGGGACACAGAGAGGAGGATGCTGCCCGCTGGGCCCAGAGGGCCACTCTGGACCTTCTCTGTCCTCTTGCCCTGAGGTCTGTGGCCACCCTGCCTCCAGGTGTCCTTCCCGAGCCTCCAGGATGTGGCCAAGAGACCCTGCATGGCTGGGCCTCCATCTCCACCCACAGTCTCTAAGGCCCCACGGCTAGGCCCATGACGGCAGGGTCCCCAGATCAGCGGCAAAGTGGGGATGGCTGTAGACATGACCGGGAATTAGCCGGGAGTTGGCGCTGGTCTGGCCAGGCCTATGGCCCATAGTCTGGAAGCCAGAAGGTTCCAAAGTCTCCACTTAGGGTTGAATCCTTCTGGGTGCCAGCCCACCCACTTTTGCTTCAAGGACTCAGATTTTCAGAATGAGATGGTGGGGAATTCAAGGTGCCCCTGGGGCCCACGGAGACAGTTCCCGGCCCTGGTGGGTCAGGCCGCTCCTGGGAGGTGGTGGCCTGGCCGGTGGTGCCTCCTGCCTCCACTTCTGGGCAGGAATGGACCCCACGGGCCTTTTTCACACCTTCTGCTCATGTTTTCTCAGCTCCATGAGCCCTGACTGCCCATCTGAGGGGCTGGCCCAGGCCAGCTTAGCCTAGGCGGCCACGCTGTGTGCCTCCGTATATCCCAGGCCATCTCCTCAAAGCCCTGGGGTCCCAACGTGTGCAGCCAGATCGAGGCTTGTCAGGAGTTAGCGCTCCACCACCAGACAATCTGAAACTCCTTCCGGGGGAGGCAGGGGTCCCCCGCCCAGGGAGGGACGCCGGGCGTGCTGGGTGATCGAGGCACAGATGGCCATGGCTCCTGGTGGGCTGGCAGCCCGTTGTCACGGCAGCGTCTTGCGTTGGGAATGTCTCCCCTGCTCAGAAAACGTGAATTTCCTGCAATGTCCAGCGGCAGGCACTGGAGAAGGTAGTATTAAGTGGAATCAAAGGAACATTAAACAAAGCAGGAACGATTTACAATAAATTACGTTAATGCTGTTGGAGCCTCCGCCTCTGCCAGGCCCTGGTGGTGGCCCGGGTGCAGGCGCCACATCTGCTACTGCAGTTCCCTGACGCTGCAGCTGGGGAGGCTGCCCCACCGTCCTCACACCTGGAGGGGCGTCCCTTGGGAGGGGCTGCTTGAATACGGGCAGTTGACAACTTAACCCATTTAGCCAAAAAGATCAACGATGTACCGGTACCCAGTGTGAAGAGGGGGCAGGAATCAGAGGACCTCCCTCCTAGCTGGGAATTAGCCGGGAGTTGGCGCTGGTCCTCTGCTAAAGTCCCAAACCTCAGAAGGGACCCCGTGAGTGAATCTGCCTGCAGGCAGTGGGCGGGTAGAGCTGGGGGGGCTGTGGAGAAAACAGGGTTTGGGGGGGAGAAGATGGGCTGACATCTGCATCCAGCCTCCCGCTTTCCCATGGCCCCTTCAAGGTCCTCTGGAAGCACCCAGGCTGGCTCAACGCCCCCCATTTCTTCCCCCCAGGTCAGCCCTCGTCTCTCCCCCCTCAGGAGCAGTCTTGTCGGGGGGCACTCAGCAGCTCAGGCTGGAGGGGCTGTACCCACTCCACCGCACCCTGAGGGGGCTGCACCCCCAGATTCAAGTCTGAGACACCCCCCTAGGAGGAGTTCCTGGAGGCTGCCCTGACTTACTGGGGCGGAGGCTGAATTCCCATGTGCGCACCCCCTCCCTGGCCAGCTGTGAGGCCTCGCCCTGGCCCCATGATGTTGCAAGGTGGCCCTCCAGAGTCCTCGATGCCTGAGGACGCTGAGGAACAGGCGGGCACCCCAAAGGGTGCCAGCTCTGGTCCCCTCGGGCCCATCTCCATCCCGGGGCAGCCCCGCGAGGACTGCCCATCTCCCCCCCTACCCCCGTCTCAGGGTCAATAAAAACGGCCATGGCCACGGTCACAGGTGTTCATCCAGTGCTGCACCTTCCCTGTCCCACTCCCAGCTCGTTGGGATGTTGTCCCCACGCCACACAGTTACCAGATTGGGTGGGGTTCTCAGGATATTCCGAGTGGGGCGGCCACCACCTCAGTCAACTTTGGGAACATTTTCATCACCCCAAAAGGACACTCCACTACATTCCCCTCCCTCCACCCCATGGCAATCTATGGATTTCCCAGGTCTGGACATTCCACGTCTGTGGAATCCCCCACCGCGTGACCTTGCGTCTGGCTGCTGGCACTCGGTATCATGGTTTCAAGACTCGTCTGTGTCTGTGCTTCACTCCTCTTCGTCGCTGAGGTGGATTCCACTACATGCACCGACCACGTGCAGTTCATCCGAGGGTCTGTCAACGTTGGGTAGCTTCACCTTTTGGCTGCAGTGAATCCTGCTGCTGTGAACTCTCGTATGAAGTGTCCGGATGTAGTTCTTCACTTCTCTTGGTCACATACCTGGGAGTGGAATTGCTGGTGGCTTGGTAACTCTGTGTTTAACCGTTGACAGGAACTACCAGTTCAATAACACTTTTCACCTGATGCAGGTCTTTTTTCCCAGAGGAGGCAACTTAAGGCTCAGAGAAGTCAAGACACTTGCCCAAGGCCACACAGTCAGTTGGTGGCAGAGCTGGGATTCGAACCCAGGTCCTGTGGTTACAGAGCCCGAGAAAGGCCCTGAGCCTCACTGTAATAAGGTGGAATGATTCTGCACTCAGTACTGTTAAGGCTTAGGCATTTCATATTGAAACTTTCAAAAATTGTTGCTGTGGGACTTCCCTGGTGGCGCAGTGGTTAAGAATCCGCCTGCCAATGCAGGGTACACGGGTTCAATCCCTGGTCCAGGAAGATCCCACATGCTGCAGAGCAACAAAGCCCGTGTGCCGTAACTACTGAGCCTGCGCTCTAGAGCCCACGAGCCACAACTACTGAGCCCACGTGCCTCAACTACTGAAGCCTGCGCGCCAAAACGAAGAGTAGCCCCCACTCGCCACAACCAGAGAAAGCCCGTGCACAGCAATGAAGACACAACGCAGCCATAAATAAATAAATAATTTTTTTAAAAAGTTGTTTAAAAAAAAAATTGTTGCTGAGTTAAAATTTCAGGCAATATCTGAGGTCCTTGGAGAAAGCTCAGCCCCCTTTGTGAGCTGGGGGCTGGGTGCCTACCGCCCCGCAGTCTCCAGGCCCCTGCCCACCATGGGGGGGGTCACCCCACCCAGCACAACTTGGGTAGGGGGGCTGTAGTTCAAGGCAAGCACAAGCCCCTGCCGCTGTCCAGTCAGCACACATTCATTTAGCACCTACTGTATGTCAGGCACTGAGCAAAGGAGACTCACTGCTCCCACCCTCGAGGGTCTTGTGTCCAAAGCCATGGAGTCGTGCAGCTGGAGAATGAAGGTTTAGAAGCTTCCATGCTCCAGGGTGACCTACCACGCTTTCTCCTGCTTTTGAAGTCTGGGAGCTCAAAGGCCACACCCCACAGTCCCCCTTCCCTCCCACACTGACGCTAGGGAACCTGAGCTGGCTGGCCAGGGGTGGGGACCAAGCCCTCTGAGCCTCTATGGGCAGAGGCAGGCGAGCGAGGGCCAGCCTGCAGGGTGCTGGCCACGCAGGCATACACACTCGGGGTGCCCGCCACCCCAGTTTAACAATCCCTCCCTGGGCACCTGCTATTTCACCCCAGAGCCCTGCAGCGGGCACCTGGCTCAGGTGGGACCCAGCCCCCTCCCTCCCTCCCTCCTAGCCCTTCATAGACCTGTCGTGCCATCCCAAGTAGATACACTAGATAAGATATAAAGCACCCAGTTAAATTTGAATTTCAGATATAAACAAATGTTTTAAGTATAAATATATCCCAACTATTGCATGGGATATACCTATACTAAATGTTATTCATGTTTGTCTGAAATTCAAAGTTAACTGGGCAAACTGTATTTTTGTCTGCTAAATCGGAGACGTCTGTGAGTAGCGTGGACTGTGCCCATTCTGCAGCCAGAGACCAGAGTGAGGCCTGAGGGCTGGGACACCTCCTCCTTCTTGTCCCTGGTCCAGTACTGCCCTGTGGGGACCCAGGAGGCAGAGGAGCCAGGGCCATGGGGAGGGGGGTGGGGGCAGTGGAGTGGCTTGTCGGGGAGACTGGCAGGGGCAGAACAGGCTGATTCTGTGGGAACAGCTTGAGAAATGGACAGGACACTGAAGTGCAAAGGAAACCACTGTGCATTACAACAAATGGCATCATCTGGACACCCGTGTCAATCGGTGCTGTGAGTTTCAAGTAAGAATTTAGAAAAGCCTCACCTTTAGTGCCTGCTTCATCCTGGGGGCAGGGGTACCATGTCCAGCACGTCACCCCTTGAGCTAGGGTGACAGCCGAGGATGCTCGGGCCCAGGCAAGCATGGATCTGGAGTAAGGCGCTTGTCACTGGAGGCGTCTCAGCTGGGCAGGGGTCCAGGCTTGTGCTGGCTCTGCCGCCTGCCCTGAAGGCCACTCCCTGCAGAGCCTGGCCTCCAGCCCCACACACGCCAAGGGAAGCACCTCTGGGCCTGGTTTCCAGGTAGCGGGGAGCTGGGCCCTGCTCCTTGGTGACGGTGGCAGGTCCAAGAGGTGTAAGGTGGGCTCAGAAGGGCTGGGGTGGGGGAGTGACTGAGGTGGATCGGCCACCTGCAGAAGCCCCAGGCCCCCGCCTTTGAGGTATGAACCCCCGGCAGTGGCTGGGAGGGATCCGGGCTCAGCCTTCACTCCTCTGGACGTGCTCAACTGCTGGGTAACCAGCACCTCACCTCTGTCAGCCTTTGCTCAGGTCACCGCTCCTGCCACTCATGCACCCGCTCAGTGTTTCCTGGCCACCCCCCAACCTCCGGGACAGGCACTTGCCAGGCATCGCAGGCACATTAAACATGACACCGTGGCCGCCCTCGGGAGCCCCAGTCTGGCCTGAACACCGCGAGGTGAGTGCTGTGGGGGAGGTATGTGGGGTCGGAGAGGCCCTGGAGCAGGCACCGCTGGCAGGAGGGCGCTGGCTAAGCATGGGCCAGGCAGGAGCATCCCAGCAGTGGGCACTGCAGGGCCAGGGCTGGGGCCTGGAGGGGACTTTGGCTGGTGGGTCTGTGGTCCAAAGGCACAGTGGGGCAGGACAGGCTGGAAGTGGGACGGAAGTGGGTCATGCCAACTTGAGGAGGCTTGACCCAGTGGGGTCTTCTGGATGGAAAGGGGTGTATGGAGGGGAGGGGGACGGTTGGAGAGGGAAAGAGGAGGCCATCTGAAAGGCAGGAGAAGGGACCGATGTGATATGAGGGGTCTTGTGGGCTCCAGCCAGCCTGAGGGGGAATGGGGTGCCTGGGCACAGAGCAGAGTGGCTGGGTGGGGGTGGTGAGCTTGGGCAGGCACCCACAGGTCCTGATGGAGGTGATCATGCTGCCCACTGCCCCACGGCCCAGCCTGCCAAGGTGGAGGGCCCCCAAGGTAGCCTGAAACCCCCCCCATTGCAGCCATGTGCCCCCAGGGTACGAGTCCACTCCTGGGGAGGTGTCTAGTTTCTACTTGCTGCTGACTGAACCAATGGGCCATTTGCCCTCCGCCCCCATCTTTGTCAAGAAAAAGCTTTGCCCTTAAAAAAAAAAAAAAAAAAGAGGAAATAGCAAAAAGCAGAACCAAATTTTCCAAGGCCAGGAGGATTAAAAACAATCTGAACGCTCTGTTCAGTTTAATTAAATACTTTTAATGCCAATTTCCAAATTGTCCTGTGCTTCATCTCTCCAACATTCCTTTCTAGCGATGTGAATGTATTACTGCTTCATTGTTTCTAATGCTATTCTCCCGTCTCATACCAATCCATGATCTGTTCCTCATTTCCCGTCTGCAGGGTGAGCTGTCCCCTGCGCGGTGCAGTCTCCCTCTGGCTGAACAACTCAGGCCTGAGACGCATCGCCCTCAGCCTCATGGCTGAGCCTGCCACGCGGGCTGGGTGCCATCGGATGCCACACACACAGAGTCAGTGAGTATCAGTCCACAGAACTCAACGCCTTCAAGAACAAAGTTCTCAGTTGTGCTGGTTGGAGCCGGAGGTGGTGGGAGGTGGTCTCCTTCCAGGACCTTCAGGTGGATAATGCCCTTCCAGTGTCTGTGCAGCCTCACCGGTCTATAAATGGGCCATGGGACACCTGAAGGCTACAGGCTTTGTCAGCTTAGAGATGCTGTCTTTAAAAAATAACACCTATTTAAAAAAATCCATGCCCTGTCCCTTCCGCAGATGTCCAAAGGACAGAGTGCACAGAGCAGGGTGACAGTCTGTCACATTTAGAATTCCCTGCACCATGGGGCCCCGTGGGAACCCCTGCCCTGCCCTGCCCGCCCTCACCACCCCACTTCATGGCGGGGTCCCTGCAGGGCACCTCAGGCTATCTCTGGTTCTTCCTGCTCCTCAGCTCTCTCTTGCCTGCCACAGGGCCTTTGCACAGTCTGCTCTTGCTGCTGGGAAGAACGCCCTGCTTCTCTTCCAGCTGCTTTCTTGTCCTCAAATAGATCCTCTGCCCCCTATCTCAGCTCTGAATGGCACTTAACACAGCTTTTAACTATTTTCTTCCTCTAGCCACAAATTTGTTTGTGGCTGCCTCCCAGCTGGAATGAAGCTCCAAGGGACAAGGACAGGGCCTGTACTGGCCACCGCCACTGCCTCCCCAGTTCCACGCAGGGCCTGGCACACTGTCGACCTCCCACTAATTTTTGTCCAGCAAATCACTAACAGTTCCCCAGCTAGAACCAATCTTGAGCAACGTTTAATGAGATGGGCATTGTGAAAAGGATCAGGAGGTCCAGGTGACCCCTGCCCAGGATCCTGCTGAGGATTTCATGTCTACCCCACCCTTGCAAGCTTCCCTGCAGGGCTCCATCCTAGGCCCAGGGCTCTCCCAGTCCCTCTCTTAGGTGGCTGGATCACTAATTGCTCTTTGAGGGCCTTAATTACTGGTCATGGCCCTCCATCTCTAAGTAGTAGCATTAAGATAGAGTAAATGTTTTCCTTTTCTTGAGAAGTTCACATATACAAGAGGAGGTGCTGCTGAGCAGTGATGGGCAAGCGCAGGACACCGCCTGGGTCTTGCATGGGAGCTGCCATGGTCCTGCCTTCCTGTCTTCCTCACCCCAGGGCCCAGCGTTGGAGGAGGGCACAGGGCCTCCTGGGGCCTTCCCTTCTCCCCGAACAGCACGTCCATCCCGTTCTGGATGCGCTCTTTGCAGAGCCACCGCGCAGGTGGTGAAGGCCGGGTTGGCAGTGACTTTGCCAGAGCCTGTCCAGGTCTGGGGGTCCTCACGTGGGCCCTCCCACCCACCCATCCACCCGAGCAATGGGTGAGGCCTGAGGCCCCAGGAGGGCCGGCCTGTGTGGACCAGCCGCCCCGCTCTTTATCCAGCGCTGAGAGTAGGCTTGGAAGGAGTGAGGTCACACCCGGAGCCAGCAGACTTGTGGTCGTGGGGAAGTGGAAAGCCCTGCAGAGCCTCAGGGGCCAAGGGGCCGGGAGGGACCCCAGAGCACAGGAGGAGGTGCTCTATCCCTCGTCTCAGTGTGAGAGTGCGGGGCTACGGGAGGGTCTGGCCCCTTCCCCAGGGTCCCACAGGTCTCGGTCGGTCCAGGAGGGGGCTAGGCGAGGGACAAGTTCAAAGAAGCTGCCGTAGGTGCGCTTGTGTGCGCGCGCGCGTGTGTTGGGGGGATGCGGATGCACGAGAACCCAGAATCCCACCCACGGATACAGCAGCACATCACACGCGCGGTCACACCCAGGACACCCATGCGGAGGGGGAGGGGCACGCCGCCCGCGGTCAAGGCCTCAGCGCGCCGCCCAAGCCCGCCAGCCTCGCCCCCTCGCCGACCCCCGCCCGCGGCGCGGAGGGCCAGGGGGGTGAGCCTTGCTGCGGGAAGGGGGAGGGCCGGCCTCCGCGGCTCCGGCCGCCCCCGCAGTTGGGGGCGGGGAAGACGCCGGCGCCACTCCCCCGCCCCCGCCAAGCTTCTCCGCCAGCGCCCCCTGGCGCCCCGTTGGCTAGGAGTGGGAGGGTGGGGGCGCGGTGGGGGGCTCGGGCGGGCCCAGCTCCGCCCTCCCGGGTGGGGGGCGGGGCGCTCTCCGCGACGGGGGAGGGGCGGCTCGCGCGCGCGCCTCTGGGCGGAGCGGCCCCTCCCCGAGCCCCCCGCCCAACCCCGCCCCCCGCGCCGGCCCGGCCACGCCCCGCCCCCGCCCAACCCCCAGCTCACTCTGAAGTTTCCTGCGCCGAGTGCGGACAGGTTCCGGGCTCGTTCACCGCCCCGCCGCCCGGTTCGCGCCCCCCGCGCCCCGCGCCCGTCCGCCCCGCGGACCCCTCTGCGCCGGGTCGCCTCCGCCGTCGCTGCCGGGTCAGCCGGAGCGGGAGCAGGAGCGGGATCCGGCGGGCCGGGGGCGCGGGCCGGGGGCGCGGGCCGGGGGCTGCGGCACTCCAGCCGGGGCCGAGTGCCGTGCCGGTCCGCGGTGACCGCGCCGCCCGGGCGATGCCCGCGGGGACGCCGCCGGCCGCCGGAGCGAGGTGAGACGCGGCGAGGACGCGCGCCCCACTGCGCGCCGGGACCCTCTTTAACTTGAGGCAGCCGGCGAGGGAGCCCCTGGGGCGCCTGCCCCCGCCCCGGCGGTGGGGGAGGGGCCGCCCAGCCCTCGCCGGAGGGAGGGGGCGGGCGAGGGCGGGGGGCGCATTTGTCTCTAATGAGAAAAGACAAAGACATCCCGGCGGCCGTGGCTGTTTCCTCGGACCCGCTCCACCCGAGGCGGGCGAGGGTGTTGTTCTCGGGACCCGGTTACCGGCTGTCCCCCGCAGGTGCTACCCGCCGCTACCATGACAGAGAGCGTGCAGGCGGCCGACGAGGTCCGAGTGCCCCTGGGCGCGCCAGCCCCGGGCCCTGCGGCGGGGGCGTCCCCGGCGAGCCCTGGGGCCCCGGGGCCAGAGGCGGAGCGGGGGTCGAGGCCCGGTGCGTCGCCCCCCCAGAGCCCGGCGGCCGAGCGCGGCGCGGAGCTGGGCGCCGACGAGGAGCAGCCCGTCCCGTACCCGGCACTGGCGGCCACCGTCTTTTTCTGCCTCGGGCAGACCACGCGGCCGCGCAGCTGGTGTCTCCGGCTGGTCTGTAACCCATATCCTTCCCGGGCCGTCGGGGGTGCGGGGATCCGGGGCATGGGGGTCTGGGGCGCGGGACCTCCTCCGCGTGTGCCTCCCACGCTCGGGCTCTCTGGCCTCAGCGCGGGCTGGGTGCGTTGGGGACGCAGGGCAGGGGCGCGAGAGCAGCGCTCCTCCGAGAGAGGCGGCCCCGGGCCGCGCTTTGCGGGGCGGCAGGGGTGACTCTCTTGATACGAATGGGGTGTTCCCTCTTCACAGCCAGCTCGGGACGGAGAGGGTGGAAGAGAAGAGGCGAGGCCACCGCGGGCTTGGAGTGGAGAGGGATCGGCAGGGAGGGGTGGGCGGAACTCCGTGCGCCCCCATGGGTGCTCGTCAGGAAGGGAATTCTCTCGTCTGGGTTTATACAACGTCTAGCCTGAGGCAGGATCCTAGCGTGGAGGAGGAGGCCGGCGGGACCTCAATAAGAGAGCAAAGTTTTCATCCTGTTCCTTGCGCTTCGAAGAGCCTAGGAGACCCTAGGGGGCCGGGAAGCGGTGCGCTCTCGCTGGTCCTTTTCCGTGGAGAGAGGCAGTGACGTTGGTTGTGAACTCGCCTTTTCAGGCTGAACTCGGTGTTGGGGTTGATTTAAGTCATGCGCAGCTGGGGGGTGGGGGGCAGGGAGGCAGTTGGCACCACACTCGGGCACACTGGTGTCGCTTCTCTCCGTGCTTCCCTAGCCGGAAGGGGCTCCCCCTTTTTGCTCTTGGTGAGATGGACACAGACTTTCAGAGAAGGTTCCAGATCAGAGGTGGGTCGAGTAGGGGGCATTTCTGGGACGCAGGTAGCAGTCTGGTGGCCCCCAGCAGGTGGCCTTTGGGGATTGTCAGCAGGCCCTGTGTCCCAGTTGGTTCTCCCACTGGCCTGTGGAGCTCGTTGCCAGGTGGCTGGGCTGTGGGCGCCAGGCATTCCCTCCCCCTGGCCTGGAGGGATTGGATGACAGCACGGTGGGGGTGCTGAGGAGAGGAGGCTGACAGGGGCAAGACCTTGCACGTGAACTTCCCTTGTCTGGTGTGGAGGAGACAGGCAGAATGAGCGATGCGTGTATATGTTTTTCCTATCGTGTGTGTCTAACTGTACAAACATCACACACGAAGAGGAATTTGTATCAGGAAAGTAATAAACCGTGTCTTTTTTTCTTTTCTGAAATTCAAACGTGGGCTGAGTCAGGTTAGCCCCCTGGTTGTGAAGGGAGTCGTTGTGGCCTGGGTAGAGGGTGATGGCCCCGGGGCCGCCACAGTGTGGCAGCAGGCTCCACTGCCTGCCTTTGTCCCGCAGCCCCTCGGTGGGCTTGGCAGCCCCCCCTCCCCCGGAGCAGCTGAGTTTGCAGGGTGGCTGTAGGCTAGTCTTCCCTCTAGAACCCTGGCCATTTCCAGGCCACCTCATTTTGGCAGGAAGGTGGCCTGGCTGGGTGAGGTGGTAGGGGATGGGGTGGGTGACCTAAGGCCCTGGGACCTGAGGCTGCCCTTTCTGCGTGTCTGTCTTTTCCAAGCATACGCAGAGACCAGATAGGGAGGGATCCCAGTGGGCCTGCACTTTCTCTTTCCTGACAGCCCCTGGTCTGGCTGCTCTGTCCCCTCTCGGCCCAGGGAGTCTTCCAGCCTGACCCTGTGTTCTGGATGTTCCTGGCGGGCTATGTCCTTCAGGACATCTAACAAGGTTGTTTGTGTTACTTAGTGCAGGGGTGGTGGGGGGATGCCACATGCATGTGGGATGAGGCCCAGGGAGGGGGGATGGGACTGGCTGGGCCAGTGTCCCTGTCCCTGGGCTTCTCATGACTCCAGGAGCAGGAGGGTGCTTAGAGCAGGAGGAGAGCTCTCAGCCAGGGAAGAGCACCCCTTCTGACTGGCAGGGGTGTGGAGGAGCTCAGGTCCCAGGATCATTTTACCCTGGACTGGCCGTGGAAATGCTGCATCTGTTGAGTGGGGTGGGCTTGTCAAGCCCCCAGCGTGTGGGGACGGCTGCTGACCCACAGCAGATGCCAGGCCCTGGTGCTGGGGTGCCTCGGCCGCAGGGAGAGCCTAAAATAAGCCAGCCCGCCTGGACAGGTGGGGACTGGCCCCCTCGGGGAAGCCCGTGGGCCTCAGCAAGGCTTTCCAGAGCGCTTCAGATTCTTGGGAGTCGGGAGTGGTGGCCTTGAGAGAGGCAGGAGCTTAGAGGGCGGCCTGTGGTTTTCTAGGGACTGCCTGTTGTCTGTCCTGGGGCCGAGGGTGTGCGCCTTGGCTTTGGTCTCCTGCCCTGCAGGTGGATGTCGTGTTGGCGGCGCCCACCATCCTTTCCTGGAGGCTTTACTGCTGTGGAGGGTAAACTCAGAGAGGGAAATGGGATAATTGGGTTTGCTCTGGGAACCCACACTCCGTAAAGCAACTCCTCGCTCCCTGGACGCTGGCAGAGTCCCAGCTGGTCCGCTGAGCCCAGCCCTGAACAGGGATGAGATAGGCAGTTGGAACACAGGAAGAGGCCTTACTTAAGTCTCGGACTTTCCGGAACCCCCGCGTGGACGGCCCCACACACAAATGAACACGTGTTCTGTCGTTGCCTTAAGGGATACCCGATCCACTGTAGAGGAGCTTCCAAGGATAGCACCTATCAATAATGATTTAGTTTGCTTTTTGAAAACATAATTGTGTTAGAACTTTTGGGGCGAGTGCTGTTTCTCCTACACAGGTTTATTTATAGAGGAAGGTGGGTGGGATCTATGTGTTGTAGCCCGAGAGGCTGGGTTGTGTTCTGCCCGGGCTCCCCTGGGGTTCCTGACTTGGCGCTGCCTGTGATGCAGCTGCCATGTCCCAGCACCCAGGCCAGGAGGGGCCTCCCAGGGGTGCCGGCTGGGAAGGGGGCCCTGCCGCGGTTGCCACGTGAGCCACAGGGGCTGGCTGTGGCCCCGTTGGGGTGCGTAGGGACTAGGAGGTGGCCAAGGAGGCACTTTGGGGCTTGGGGATGGTGGACACCTCCAGGAGGTGTGTCCCAGGGAATGGGCACCGAATGCCCTGAGCATAGGGTTCAGAGAAGACAAAGGACATGACAAGGTCACACGGCTGCTGGAGGACAGAGCTGGGTGAGCCTGGCCCGACGCTGGAGTTTGAGTATCTGGCTGGGCCCTACCCGGCAGGGAGGTGAGACTAATGCATCCAGGTCCTTGAAGGCATTTTGTAAAAATCAATGCCCCAAACTGTCATGCCGCTCGCTCTGTGGTTGTTGCCTGCACCTGGGCTCCTGGCGGGCATGGGTGCCTCAGCGAGGACACACAGGGCATTGATGTGGAAAAGGGTGGGCCACCATCTGCCCTCAGCTGCCCCCCACAGCCTCCTCTGGCTCCACAGACTGGACATGAGCAGACGGTCTTGTGTCCTTCTCAGCCTCCTGACCCTGTGGCCATGACCCCTGAGCACTGTGTGGGCACAGGCCCGGGGGCACTCCCTCCTCTGAGCCCACACCCCCCCCCCCCAGTACCTGTTCCTGGGCCCCTCACCTTGACGCTAGTGTGTGTTTGTTTCTCTGGACCTGGAGTTCCCGGGCCGCGGTCCCCAGACTGGGAGCCTCGCGGCCCTAGGCCGGCCGGGCTCACGTGTCTGAAGGGGCTCTGGGCTCCCCAGGGCTCTGGGATGGATGAGGCCGCCCCAACTTCCTCTGACTGGAAAGGAAAGGGGTTGCAGTACGTGTGTCTGTGTGTCCATGTGTCTCTGGATCTGCCCCCGCCCCATGCTCCGAGGGCCTATGTCGTGCCCTGGGGTGGGGAGGGGAGTGGAAGTAGAGACACCCCCAGCAGTGGAGTAGGAGTCCATAGTAGGGGAGCTTCCTGGGGAGGGACATTTTCCTGACAACTGGGGAGGGCAACAGTGGAGTGGCAGATCTCTGAGCACCTGCAGGAGGTGGGGTGGGGGGAGCCCCGTCCCTGGGGTGGCTGCTTCTGTGGTCCCTGGACATGGGCCTGAGCTCCCATTGGACCCTGAGTTTGGAGCAGGGCTGTGATGTGTCATCCTCTTGGCTTATGTGTTCAGGAGGGCTTCCTGGAGGAGGTGAGGCTGGGTTGGGCTGTTTGGGTGGATATGAGAAGTAACAGGAAGGCCTTGGGGCAGGAGGGTGTAGAAGGGGGAATTCGTGTGAGCTGGGAATTGTCTGCCCGGGAGGGCCCTGGCTGTGTCCATGTCACGTTCAGTGTCATTAGACTGCCCAGGAAGCGTCCTGGCTGAGCCCCCTGCACCTCCTCCCCAGCGGCCTGGACTTCTAGCCATTCCCCACCAGGTACCCACAGAGCCCTGATCTGGGCAGACAGTTGGTGTCCCTCCAGCTTACTGGTGGCCTGATTAGTAGGCAGAGGCCAGTAAGTGCTGATTAAGTGCCCTGTGTGTGTGGCATGGTGAGGCCGAGTGTGGCCCCCACCCCCACATCTGCTGCCCAGCTGGACCCTGGGAATGTTGTGGGGGTGGGGAGAGTGGAGCAGAGCGGGGTGGGGGCTCCTGCAAACACTCGCTGTGGGGTGGCCTCGCTATACAAGCCTCTCCTGTCCTGAGATCTGTGCTGGGCCCACCAGGTTCTCCCAGCAGGCCCACGCTGGGACTCGGCCAGCTTCCACCGTGTGCCCGGCAAGGCTATCCTGATTGTGGTGGGGGTACTTGGGTGGGTGGGTTGGGTGGGCCACATGGAGGCTGTTGGGGGCTGGGAGTCAGGGAGACTCTGCTTGATGGACACAGGGATCTGTGGAGGGAGGAGAGCTGGAGGCGGGTGGACGTGGAGCAGGGGTGTCCCAGGCAGAGGAATGGCACATGCAAAGGCCCTGAGGTGGCTAGAATGTGTCCCTGCGGCTGGAGCAGGTGGGGGGTGTGTGTGAGGTGAGGGGGAGGAAGGGTAGGGTGGGTCGTGGGGAGGGAGACCAGGAAAGGCCTGTGAGCATGGTGGGCAGGTGATGGGCTGGCCTGGAGGCTCAGGGAGTGGGTCTGCCTCCACCTGGGGTTGGGGCTCGTGAGGGAGGGGCTGTGTTGGGACCAGGTTTGGGGAGAAGTCAGGAGAGGGCAGGTGGAGGGCACCTCAGGGGCAGAGGCCTGAGGTGAGGACATGGCCAGTGCCACCCCTTCAAAGGAAGCTCATGGATGCAGTGGGTGTCACATTCTGACCACCCAAACTCTGTCCTGACTGCGGGAGGCTGCGGGCACCCTCCCTGGCACAGTGGAGCGCTCAGAGGTGGTCTGGGTGCTCCCCGCGCCTTCCAGCGGCAGACAGGCAGAGGCAGCTGCTCCCTCCTGGTTCCAGGGTCAGGATGTGAAGGAATGTGGGGGATGGGCCAGCCTTTCAAACATTGGAGGGATGAGTCCAAGCAGCCCGTCTCTGGCTGCAGAGTCTAGACATTGGCCCCAGCAGTCAAGGTCGGGCGGGAAACACGTTACCTTCTTTTATATGAGTGTTGCACATGCGTCCCCGCCTCCGCCCGCACAGAGACCGCCTGGGAAGGGGTGGCAGCTGTTGCGGCTGAGTTAGGAATATTTTCTTTTCTCTCCTTCTTGCAAGTGGGTATTTAACTCAGTGACACAAAAGACCAGTTGCTTTCTCCTCCCCTCAACGGTTAGCTTTGACAGAACTGGGAACACCTCTGAGTCACGTGGGCCTCAGGCGCCCATCCTGGCAGCCGCAGGAGTGATTTAGGGCCCGGCTCCCCGGGGGGGAGATGGGGGAGCGCCTGGGGAGGACCGGTCTTGGAGAGAAGCAGCCCAGCCCTTGCAAGTTGGCAGCGAGTTCGGGCACCGTCCCCAGAGCCAGAGCTTTGCGCCCGCCGCGGATGACAGATGGGGGCTGCTTGGCTGCGTTGTCTTCACATAGTGAGTAGCGGCTCGTTGTCATTTTGTTAAGGAGGGCCCCACCAAACACCCAACACACACACACACACACACACACACACACACACACACACTCTCCTCCTCCAGGGGAGGCAAGGCTGTGCTACTCCGTTTGGCCCAGCAGACATGTGGGAGGACCCCAGTGTCCCCAGCTTCTGGGATGCTTTCGCCTCTGCTGCTGGGAGGAGCAGGGTGTCGGCAGTGCTGGAAGAGCCCTGAGCTCTGATTAGTGTGGACAGTTGATGGATGTGCTCAATTAGAGCATGCGGTGGGGACGTTGCCATCTCTGTGGTCGTTGCCATCAGGGGGCATCGTGGTGTGAGCATCCTGCCTCTCCATGACCCTGAGCAGCTCTTGGATGCGTGCAGACTTCAGGGGTTTCGGGAGTACCCCTCTTCCTAAGTGGGATGCTGACAAGAACCAAGGCCATGTCCCAGAGCAGCCCCCACCTCAGTCTCACCCATAGCTTCTCTCTTTGCCAAAGTTGGGCGCAGATCTGGCAGAGAGGACCCAGAACCCCCTCCACAGGGGCTGCCTGGGTGAAACTGGCCCCCTGCCCCCACTGTGTCTCAACCGGTGCAGGTGTGTCCCCAGCCGTGTCTGGGGTCAGCTCTCCTTCCTGCATGGGGCCCCGGCCAGGCCTCAGCCTCGGCGTCCAGCACAGTTGCCTGAACCTCTCAGGCACGTAGGGAGCTGATGTTAGTGAGATGCTCGCGTCTGGGCGAGGTGGGCCAGGCAGGCGGTGATGCTCAGGGCTGGCGTGCAGGCTGGCAGTACGGGGAGGAGGCCAACAGCCCCCTGACCTGCTTGAACCTGGGGAACAGGCCAGTCTTCTTGGGTGGGCACAGGCCGCATCCACTGCCTGGAACTGGGCAAAGCCCGACCTGGCACTGGTGCCAAGAGACCTGGCAGGCGGCGGCCGGCCTACTTGGTCACACTGTCCTCTCCCTGTTCTGGGCTCTGCCAGTGCCCCTGTGCAGCTGGCCTCCAGGTGAGGTCAGGGCACTGGTGCAGCGGGGACAGTGCCCCTTTTCTGGGCTGCAGTGGCCTCTCTGCTCCCCACCTGCACTTGGCGGAGCCCCCGGCTGGGAGTGGTCATGTTTCGGGCCCTCGCTGGCCTGAGGACTGTGGTGGGGGCACCCTGACGCCTCTTCAGGGAGCAAGGCCCCTGAGGTCAGTGACCACCCTCCCCCCGCCAGGAGGTTAGGCCGGGACCTTTGGGATTACTGGGGTCTCCTGGTCACAGGAAGAGGGTCTTGTGGCCCCTCCCTCAGCCTGGGTGGTGGCCCCTCACGTGCCTTGGTTTCTCCCTCATGTCACCTCTTTCTTTTCATCACTGACAGAGCAGGGTTTGCTGGGCACCCTGGTTTGAGGGTGAAGGGCCTAGTCCAGTTTAGCCGGGCTGGTGAGAGGGTCTTGTAGCAGAGGCTCCGGAGGCCTGATAGGGACACAGCCCCCTCCCCAGGTCTGAGAGTGGCCCAGGGTCCCCCAGCCCCAGCCCACACAGAGGGTGTGCAGAGTCGGATGCATTAATGGAGAGAGGGAGAGGCTGGGGGATTTTCCAGAAGGTGGTAGAGCTTCTGAGGTGGGCTGAATTTGTGTCCCTGAAGCCTGATGCAGCAAAGCAGCGGTGGGCTCTGGGCCCTGTCAGGGTGTCAGAGGCTGGGGTCCCATTGTACCTAAGTGCTGGGGCCACTAGGGCCACCACCCCAAAGCTGAGGGGCCTTGGTGGACGGAGTTGCCTCCTGGACCTTGGTTTTCTGATTTGAGGGGCAGGCCTGTGCCCCTCGATGCCTCTAATTGTGGTTGTTTGTGGGCAGTCAGTGCCAGCTGGGCACCCCCATCCACACCTGCCCAGGGGGAGGTCAGGCAGCTGGGGACCATCTGCTGGACCGTGGCCTGAGCGCCTCTCTCTCTGTGGGAGGAGGATGCCCAAGGAGCTGGGCTGGTGGGCCTGGGCTCCTTGGGGGAGGGGCTTTCGTGGACTCCTCTGGGCCTCCTCTGGCCACCGACGGCTTTTGGGCAGTGCCTATGGACGGAGCTTCCCCCTCAGGTTCTCAGGTGCCAGGCCCGGGTCTCCCACTTGGCGCCTGTAGGGTGACCTCTGAGCCCCAGCTGGGCACCCCTGGAGGTCTGGGGCCAGACGCTGCCTGTCTTGGCCTTGATCTCAGTGGTTCCTGTGACCATAAGGAGGTTCCCACCTGTCAGTGGGTCAGGACACCCACGTCCCCTGAGCCCCGTGTGGAGTGGCCCAGGCCTCTGGAGCTGTGTGCACACCCCGGGCTCTGCCCTCGGTGCTGGCCCGGGGGTGGGGTGGGATCAGGTCCTTTCTGGCCTTGGGGAGCCCCTGAAGGGGACGGAGAAAAACAGACGTGAGGGTGGCAGCATTGGGGCCCCCTGCCCTATGCTGGGGGCATCATTGCAGGCCCCAGGAGAGCAGCCAGGGCAGTGGGCATGGGGGGCCGGGAGCAGCCGGAGCAGGCAGGGTGGGCATTTAGGGTGGACAGAGTGTCAGGGATGGGGGTGCAGCATCCAGGGTGTGGCTGTGCATGTGCCCATCGTCCTCACAAACTGGCACATGTAGGCTAGTGCACTGGCTAGAGTGTGCCCAATTCGTGTCCACCCAAACCTCAGAATGTGACCTCACGTGGAGGTGGGGTCTTTGCAGCTGCAGTCAAGTTAGTATGAGGTCAGATTGGGCTGCGGTGGCTCTCAAGCTGATGACGGTTTCCTCCTAAGAGGAGCTGACACGGACGCAAGGAGAAGCCGCGTGAAGGAGGAGGTGGATGCTGGGTGAGGTAGCCACACGCCCAGGAAGCCCAGGGCTCCTGAAGCCACCAGAGGCCGGGAGAGGCCTGGATGGATTCCCCCTCTCAGCCCACAGAAGGATCAGCCTGCTGATACCCTCATCTCGGACTCCTGGCCTCTGGACCGTGACAGGAAGAATTCCTGTAGTGTAAGGTCCCCCGGTCTGTGGTGCTTTGTTTCGGGGGCACCTCCCTAGCTCACACACCTGGGCTGCACACCCGGGCTTGCTCCCTGCTGTACCCCCAGAGGAAGAGGCAGGAGATGGGGACAGGCTGGTGGGATAAACCATGTCAGCCATCCCGGGTCTGCCTCTCCACGAGGAAAAGGGCCTCCTGAGGAGAGGGAAAACCAACTGTGAAATTGGTCATTTGGTCAGACCTCCAGCGGTGTGTCTCTGGGGTTCCTGAGGGGTTGCCCTGCTGCAGGGTTTCCCTGAGGAGGTGTCCATTCACGATGTGGGCCTTCAGGTCTTTTCTGCCGGATGGAGGCTGACATCCTGTCCCTGCAGGAGTCTGGGACCCTCACTCAGCCAATAACCCTATGCTGTTGGGGGCTTTTGGGGGCTTTCCTGCTGCTCCTGGGGGTAGTTCGAGTGCAGCAGCTATAGAGGGAGTCCCTGGTGTCCAGCCTCACCTGGCTCTGATCTGAGACCCTCGGCTGGGCCCAGGGCATCCTGCAGGGTGCAGCAGGGATGGACAGCAGGCGATGGGCCAGATTCCCAGCTGGGTACCCGCTCTGGCCTATTCAAGGCTCTGGGGCTGTGCTTGGCTGCGGAGGTGGTGGGGGTGGGGAGGCAGTGGACACGCAGACAGATGAGACCCAGGCCTTGCTAGGGCTGAGGCCGACTACGGCGGGCCTGGGGGATGGTCTGCCAGGACTGGGGCATGCAGGCTGAGGCGGGTGGGTGTGAGCAGTGGGGGTGGACCCGGGGGTGCCTGTCTGAAGGGTGGTGGGGGTCAGGGACGTGGTGTAGAGGCAAGGAGACAGGTGTGGGGGGCAGCTGATGTGGACAGAGTTTCGGGGCCTAGGAGCGCCTCGGGTGCTCTCCTGAGAAGGGGGAAGCCGGGAGGGTCCACGGAGCCTCTGACCTGTGCCCACTGCTTTCTGAAGCCTTGGCCCCGCCTGCCACAGGGCCAGGAGCGAGCCTGCAGGAAAGTACAAGGGTGGCAATGGCCTCTCCCAGCCAGGTGCGTGCCATGTAGCTCAACCCGTGCGTCCCTTTGTCTTTCAAGTAGCCGCCAGGCGGCCGCAGTTTGATGAGTCAGCCTGCATTAGCGCCTCGTCAAGATGGACGAGGACATGTCCCGGGTCCTGCTGGCAGGGCAGCCTCCCGGCTCTGGCCGCGGAACCGGCCTGCTGCGTTCCCGTGACCGGCCTCATTGGCCAGCGTGCGCTGTGCCTCGGGCATGACGGGCTCGGTGCTCCGGGTCTGTGGGAGCACCCTCCAGGCGCTGGTCTCAGGGTCATGTGGTTCGGTGGGGGTTCCAGGACGTGAAGGATGCCCCACACAGGGGTGCAGACCGTGGAGGGGGCAGGGGGTGCAGGGTGGGCCCCCGGGGGGGCGGGAGACAGAGCTAGCAGCAGGTGGGCGGGCCATCTGGGGTGGGACTGAGGGGGAAGGAGGCTGGCCAGATGTGGAGACACGGGGTTCCTGGGAAGGACCCCGCCTAGCCCCCCATTCGCAGAGCGCAGTACTGTGAGTGCTTGGAGGCAGGGGCAGCGGGTGGGCACCATTGTCCTGAGGAATGTTCTAGAAGCTAGAAGCAGTGTTAGGATCGGCCATCCAGTGGACCTGGGCAAAGCACACGAAGCACATCCCTGGGCCGCGGGTTTATGTTTTAGAAGCCGGGCTTCCTGGCATTCTTTCCTTGCTGTTTCAGAGCCATTAAAAAACCTGCCATTGAAATCTGGGTCGCTGGAACAGGACGGGAGGGCAGAACCAGCTCAGGGACCTGCGGGCAGAAGCAGGTGCCCTCGGGGAAGGGGGTCTGGCCTCAACCTCCCCTCCCCTGCTCCGTTCAGCGCTGGTCACAGTCCAGCAGACTCTTGGGCATCGGTGTTGGGGAGGGGTCGCCTGGGCACCGGGGCAGAGAGAAGGGGTGTGTCTGGGATAGCTGGGCTCCTCCTGAGAGTATTCTCGCCACCCCCAGCCTGGCTCCAGGACCCGGGGGCGTCTGCACCGCACCCTGCCTCCTGGGGTTTCTCTTCCTTCCTGAGGTTCGGAGCTTGACCTGCCCCTTCCTCGCTGTGGCTCCCAAGTGAGTGACTGGCCACGTTTTTGCTTCCCTCACCCTCGTCGGGTGTGAGGGGCCCAGAACAAGCCTTGGGGCCCCTCGTCACCCATTGTCACCTTCCTATGCTGCGACCACTCCTCGGCCGTCCTGCAGATGCCACCAGGCCATGTGTCCCATCCCCCGATTCAAACCGAGCAACCTGGACTGAGTGATAGGGATTCCCTGCATTTGTGTGTTTTCTCACTCAGGTGTCACCAGGACTCGGGGTGGGCAGGCCATTCAGTGTGGCCAGGATGGGGTGGCCAGGTCCTTCCCAGGATGTCCCTCGCCCTGGAAGGCCATGCTGGGCTCTGGGTCACGTTTCTGCATGCAGCAGATGGAAGGGGCCTTTGGGTCAGGCACCTGCTCACCTCTGACCTTGGGGCAGAGGAACAGTGGTGAAGAGGCTCACCGCACTTGCCGTGGGGGGCCCTTTACTCTGTCTCAGCCCTGGGCGGGGGAACTTCAGCACCTGAGTTCTGTCTACAGATGAGGAAACTAAGGGTCAGAGTGGATCCCTGCATGGCCCCCAGGATTCGGAGCTCAAGGCAGGCTGACGCAGGCGCCTGCTTTCTTTTAGTTTTGTTGAGATGTACACACATAAAGTGCTTCGTTCAGTGGTCTTTGTTATAGTCAGAGTTGTGCAACTATCACTACAGTCAATTTGGGAACTTTTTCATCACCCCAAAAGGAGACCCCGTCCCCATCAGCAGTCAACCCCCTCCCTCAGCCCCTGGCACCCACTGGCCTGCATTCTGTCTCTGGATGTGCCTGCTCTGGATGTTTCACAGAAATGGAATCTCATATAAGTGACCTTGTGTGTCTGGCGTCCTTCACTGAGTGTGTGTCCTCAGGACTCATCCAGGCTGTAGTGCGATGGTGCGTCACTTCTTTTAGGGCTGATGCGGTGGGACGTTGTGTTCCTATTCACCCGTCGGTGGATGTGGCTCTTTGCACCTTTCAGCTGCTGTGAGTGGGGCTGCTGTGAGCGGTCGTGTCCAAGTTCTGTTGGGCATGTACCCAGGAGCGGAATTGCCCGGTTATGCAGAACCGCATCAGATTGCTTGAGATGCCAAAGCATTTTCTGAAACATTGCCTACTTCCTACCCCTTTGCGCCCTGGACTTGGGTCTCTGAGCCAGTGGGTCTGCAGCAACCTTCACGGTAGTCCCCAAGAAGACAGCCTTTGGGCACCGGACACCACACCCAGCCCGTGTCTGAGCCCACAAGTGAGCAGGACTCCCCCGCCTGACCTCCTGAAGATGCTCCTGGGGTGTCCCCCTGGGAGGCGGGCAGAAGAGGGGTCTTGGTGGCCTCCTGGGTTGAGCAGCCTTTCTGATCTGGATCTCCCTTCGATGGACCTTCCAGGCAGGGCCATCGGAACCACGTGGCCTGCCAGTCACTGCACATCCTGGCGCACAGGCGGGCACACGGGTGGGGTGGCGCCAAGCCCTGGGTCGGGTGGTGCCAGGCTGTGGGTGGGAGTAGCTGGTGTGTGTTTGCCCGGCATCCGTCCCTCCAACAGCCCTCTGGAGAATTTCAACACCCACACCAGGAATAAAAAAAAATTATTAATGAGCTTGGCGCGGTTGCCATGGGAACCTGTTGCTAATGAATCTCTGGGGTTTCCTTTTACCTCTGCAGAGCAGCTCGAGGCCCAAGCCGCGCTCCCAGAGACGACATGTTTCCGACTAATCAGGTTGCCGTGGCAACGCCTGTCACTAATCCCCAGCTGGGCTCCTGGTTTACTGGCTTGGCCTGAGTTACATAAAGCGATTTAGCACATGGAGGGCTGCTCCAGGATTAGAGACCCCTTGGCCCACCCACCCAGCGCCTTGGACACCAGTCTGCAGGGTGTCCCTGCTGCCCACCGTCCTACCTCCTAACAAGGGCCATCCCTAGGGTTCCCCAGACTCAGAATTGTAATGGAGGCGCCAGAGCCCGTGGTGTTTGGCGTTTTGTTAGAAGCCATGGAGGGTCGGATCTTTGCTTGGTCCAGCATGTGTGCGGTGCCCGGGGGCTGGCACCAGTAGGTGCTCATTGAATGCCAGGGAGACCAGCGGGTGGAGTGCTCATGGCTGGGAGCTGCGTCATTCCCAGGCAGCCTGGGGCCCCAGGGCCAGTACCCATGCCTCTGTCTGCCCCAGGCCTGGTGAAGGGAGGACATCCTAGCAGGAGCATGGGCTCCTGTACCCGAGCGATGGACCAGAAGCCTGGGGTGTGTGGTGGGAGGTGAAGGTGGAGTCCACCCTGTCATGTGATGGGAAGGATCCCTCGGTGACCGTCCACACCCTCAGCCCACTCAGTCCACATGGTCTGATCTGCTCGGATGCCAGCCTGATGCCCAGGACTGCACGCAGTGGGTGTCTGCAGTGGGCATCAAAGACCTTCCTGTTTCGTTTCTCCTGCTTGAGTATTTGAGGCACTACTGTGTGGCAGGTGCTGGCGCGGGGATGGGAAGTGCATGGATCCCACTCTCAGTGGTCCTTCTGTCTCCCTGGGGGCCCGGATCTAGGACAGGGTCAGCCATGCTGGGATGTACTGTGGGCCCCCCCACCGACCTGGGTGGGGAGGCTATTGGACTTGGGGTTTGGGGTCTCTCTCCTGTGGCTGTTGGGCACCTTGCAACTGCCCAAGTGAGTGCTGGCTAGGAGGCAGGTGGCCCTTTCCCTGGTCACCCCCTATAGCTGCAGGTGGGGAGGGCTTCCCGGAGGAGGTGGTCTCCACAGAGCCCTGATAGCAGTGGGGTAAGAACAGGGTCCCAGTCAGGGTGATGCCCAGCATGTCTGTGGACCCCGATTACCCTGAGAGCCCCTCCGATGCCAGCTCAGGGGTCTGCTGGGGGCACCAAAGCCCGTGAACTGCTGAGCACACCCTCCCTCACACCCTTAGTCTGGAGCTGCCTTGTTCCGGGGCGTTCGGGACACCCTGAGCCGTGCCTTCTGAATTAGCCTGCTCAGGGGGCCATGCGGCTCAAACCACACAAACATGTTTCTGGACGTTGAGAGCAGGGCGTGGGCAGGGCTGGTTCCTCCTGAGGCCTGTCTCCTTGGCCTGTAGCTGTCTTCTCCCTGTATCCTCACATGGTGACCTTGTGTGCGTGTCGGTCCTGATCTTTTCTTACAAGGACATGGTCTGGATTAGGGTCCAGCCCAGTGACCTCTTTTTTTTTTTTTCTTTTTTTTAAGAAATTTATTTTATTTTTGGCTGCGTTGGGCCTTCGTTGCTGCGCACGGGCTTTCTCTAGTTGTGGCGAGCGGGCTTCTAACTGCAGTGGTTTCTCTCGTTGTGGAGCATGGGCTCTAAGCACACGGGCTTCAGTAGCTGTGGCACGCAGGCTTAGTAGCTGTGGCTCGCAGGCTCTAGAGTGCAGGCTCAGTAGTTGTGGTGCACAGGCTTAGTTGCTCCGCGGCATGTGGGATCTTCCTGGACCAGGGCTCGAACCTGTGTCACCTGCATTGGCAGGCGGATTCTTAACCACTGCGTCACCAGAGAAGTCCCCATTGACCTCGTTTTACTTTATCTCTCTAAAGACCCCTGCTCCAAATACAGCCACATTCTGAGGTCCTGCGGGCTAGGCTTCAACATAGGAATTTCCAGGGGAGGCCACTCTGCCCATAGCACCTCCGCAGAGGCCCCCAGGCACTGGCTGGGCCCTCCCTTCATCTCTAGGGTTCTCTGGTCTTTCTGAGACCCAGGCAGCCCCCCTGGGGCACGAGGCAGAGCTCTTTCAGAGGGGAGCTTCCCCCACACCCTGCCGACAAGTGGTTCCCAACCCTCGTGGGTGCCTCCAGCCACAACCCCTTGGTTAGCCCTCTGCTGCTAGCCTTGGGGCCCCTGGCAGCACCCCACTCCGAAGCACCTGGCTGGTGAGGGTCTGAACCACAGACCTGAAACAAGGCCCACGGAGCTGTGCTTGTCCTGTGCCACAGCCCCATGGGGCCCTGGTGGAGGGGAGGCAGGGGCCACGGGACATTTGTTCTGAGAGGAGAGGAGGCTGGGGTCCCTCCCTGAGAACAGGGCTACAGCCTCATGGGGTCCTGGGTGGTGGGGTGGGGTCTGGAAATTGTTCCAGTTCCTCCGGTGAGCGGCGGCAGGTGGACGGATGGACAGGCGGAGGGTGAGACCCCGAAGCTTGAGTGGTGTCTTGTGCTCACTGCCAGGCCATCTCACACACAGGGTGTCCCCTCCCTGGGCTGACACCACAGGCCGAGGGTCAGCTGTTGGATTGGAGGGTTGTCCCCTGGAGTTTGTAGCCACCCTGGGCTTGTCACACAGCAGCCCCCTCCTGACCACGTGCTCCTGCTCTGCTCTCCAGAGTCCCCGAGCCAGACAGGTTAATGCCTGGAGTGACCGCAGCCCCGCACGGAGCCATCCACACCTCATTCGTTACCCAGCAGTGCCCAGGGTGTGCGGGGCCCCCATTCCTCTGTGTGGCCGCCGAGGTCTTAGTCCAACTGCTCCGGCAATGTCAGGTTTCCTTCTGGAAGGAATGCATCTCACCTGTTGGTGGAGGTGCTGACCAGAGGAAAGAGGGCTGGGCGGCCGTGCCTCCCTCATGGCCGGGGCGTCCAAGCAGAGACATTGGGTGAACAGCCTGTGGAGGGATGTCTCCAGGGGGCTCTGCAGGCCCTCCCAGCCCAAGGCGGGACAGGGCAGAGGCAGGCTGGATAGTGTTTGGGGTCAGATGCCCAGTGTCCACTCTGGCCATCTGGGTTCTGCGGGTCAGCCCCCCAGGCCGTCTGTCACTCTCACAGTAGCTATGCCCTGAGGTGTGGCCGAGCTCATGTCTGCTGGCCCTTTGTGGCTGGGTGGAGGGGGGGGCCACGGGCCCGAGGTGCCCCCATGACTGGCCAGTGACTTCCTCTGCGTGCTGCTAGAGTAGGCAGATCTCTCGGCCACTGTTCCCCAGACACGTGGCCTGGGTGGGGGTGTCAGTTCAGGGATTGGAGTAGCCCCCGTGGCAGCGGACACCCCAGGGAAGCATCTCCTTCCCGGCCTGGGGCAGACCCAGATGGTGGCTGTGCAGGGGGCACTGTGCAGGGGGAGGGGCTCTCGGGAGCCCCCCGCCCCTTCATTGCTATTTGGCCCTCCCAGCTCCCGACATGCCACCTCCTCCCACCTGGGCCTTGGTCCTACGTCATCTCTCTGGACCCCCGCAGGAAGGTGGCGTCCTCTGGACCAGCCGCTTGGCCCACAGGCTGACCCACGGTGGAGCGGGCAGCCTCTGGCCCCACGCCTGGCGGCTGGAATTCAGGAATTAGCCCCTAAGTTCTGTTGAATGTCTGATGCCTGGAATTCCACCGCGGAGTGCACTCTGTCCCAGGGCTGCACCCAGTTCCAGGCAGGCCCACCCCCAACAGTCCCCCTGGGAGCGGGTGGGCAGGAAGCTGGGGGAGGTGAGCCCTGGAGCTTGGGGCAGGGGGTGCAGCCCTGCCCTCCACGGGGCCCCAGGCAGTGCTTGAGGGTGGACCTCTATGCAGGAGGCCCGGACAGGGTGGCATGACTCTGCTGGGGGCTGGGGTCCCAGCCCCCACTCTGTGCCTGCCAGTTCAACCTGGCCCTGGCCTGGGGTGAGCGGGTTGTGCGGTGTTTGATCTGCTCCCCTCTGCGTGGCCCAATCCTGCAGAACCACTTTGGGAAGTTCGGGGCTCCAGGAGGAGGCCGGGGTGTTTCCTGCACGTTTGAAATACGGCCGGCCTGCGGGCTGGTGGGAGCAAGCAGTGTTTTAATTCCTAATTTAGACTGTTTATCTGCAGAGCTCTGGAGGCGGGGCCGAAGAGACAGTGCCCCGCCTCACCCCTCCCAGGCGCCTCCCACCTCCAAAGTGCTCCAGCTGCCTGGTGGGCACGGGTGGGGGTCTGGCTTCTGGACCCCCGCCCCGCCAGTCCCCTGGTGGCTTCCTAGACGGCCGTCTCTGCACCGTCAGCTGGGCACCACCCGCCCTCCACGAGGGACGGCCCCCTCCCCACGCCTTCTGGGCCTTTCTCTAGGAGTTGTGAGGAATCTGAGGCCAGGCAGACTCAGCTGTGGCCTCGTCTGAGTTTTACTGTGAAAGAGTAAAAGAGGGACTGGAGAAATGGGGGGAGGCACAGGAGGAAACCTGGTTGGGGAAAGCAAGCCTGCATCACCCCCCACCCAGGTCCCCCCACCTTGTTAATGACTGCCCCAGGATCAGTGTCGTCTCTCCCACTTAATTAGAAAATACATTTCTTTCACTAGCCTTAAAAATCTGGATAAGGCCAGGCTGGCTTCCTGGTTGCCATGCTGACTGGGTTTGGACCCCTTCTGACGTCTCTCCCGCACATCCTCTGTGGAGGGGGCTGGGCAGGGGGTTGGCAGGCCCCGGGCCGGGACCCCTCTGCTGGCGGGGGACCCCAGTAAGCACCTGCTCTTGTCTCCTGTGTGAACCTCTGTATTTCGTCTTTGTCGCCGTGGTGTCCCCTTGCCTTGGGGTGCCTGTGAAATGCTTACTACTCGTGGGAACTTACGGCTGGGAGGGCGCTGGGCCGGGTGTACCCCTCATGCTGCAGAAGGCAGCATGTGGTCACCCTGGGGTCTGGGGGCCTGAGGGGCTGCGTGGGCCAGTGTGGGGCATCAGGTGTCCACGAGGTCATAGAGGGGTATGAGGGTGAGGTCCAAACTGGGGGGCTGGTGACAGCTTTTCTTGGAAAGGCCATCTGGGCTGGGGGAGCCAGTCCAGGCCTGCTGGAGGCTTTGCAGACCCCACAGCTGCCCCTCCAGGCAGCGAGCCTCCCCTCGGCCCACCTGCTGGCCGCAGCCCCCAGGTCCACCCCATCCAGAGCCAGCTGCCAAATTCCAAACCCTCACACCCCTGATCCTTGGCCTCATGGAAGCTTCCAGAAATGGGGGAGGGGCTCCGAAACGTACCTTCAGTGTCGGAGTGCGAAGGACACCCCCCGGGGCTTCTTCTGCAACCCCAGGCTCTGCCAGGCCCCCCAGGCCACCCTCCAAGCCCCCGTCCCTGCAGTGGGGCCTGGTCCACCTCCCCCAGGCAGCACGTGGCGCCGGCTCATGGCAGGAACCCGAGACATGGGAGCAGCAGGTGACCTGCGTGCTGGGAGCTCGGGGATTTCCTAATTAAAGGATTTATTATGAAAGCGCCCGGCGTCCTCCGCTGGGGCTTCCTGTAGCCACGGAGACAGATGTAGCCTTGTGGGGGCAGGGCGGGCTGTGGGGGTCCCTGCCCCGGGAGGGTCCACCTGTGGGAAGGGTGGGGTTTGTTCCCCGCAGAGAGGCCTGCTGAGCCCTGGGTGGCCGGGCGGGGGTACATCTGGGATACTCTGGGCCCCAGCCAGCCCTGTGGTGATCTGCTCAGGCCTTGGGCAGATGCAGGAAGGGGGGACCTCGGGGTGCACGGGGTAGGGCCACTGACCCACACTGGGTGTGGGAATGGGCCTTTGTGTGGCCGGAAATGCTTCTGTCCCCTGTGGGTGTTGGGGCGTGTTTTTCCTGGGGCGGGTCGGAACCCAGGGGTGACCTGTGGAGGGGCAGCGCGCCATAGGGAATTCATGAGGGGCAGTGGGTCCAGGACCTGGGGGTGGCAGGCCCAGTGGGCCCAGAAGGAAGCCCCCTGTTGGGGGGGGCTGGGGGGGCCTTGCAGGTGGCAGGGGTGGGGAGGGGACATCCTTCAGAGAGTGGGAGCCACTGGCATGGTGGGGCACCCAGACCCTGGGGTTGCCGGCTGCCCTGTTCTTCAGCCCCTGAAACAGAGGTTCCCGAACTCCAGGGCCTTGTGATTAATTGAAGCCCCCAGGGAGTCTCTGCATTGGGGCTCTGTCCTGCTGTTTATCTTCTTGGAATTTAGAGTTGAAGAGATTTAGAAATTGCTGTTTAGTCATTCATTTAAAACAATAATGAACTCATTAGTTATTAACATAGCATTTCCTTTTATGAAAAATGTCTATATTTTCTGAAATGTAAAAATTTATCCGGAAAAGGGCCGTATTTAGGGTTTTGCAGGTCTCTTGACCGCCTGGCCTGATGGAAGAACCAGGGACAGCCGATCCTCTGCTCCGTGTGCCCGGGGGCGCCAGCAATGGAGGGGTGGGCCCCTGCCCCACCAGGGACAGCCAGCCTGGGGCAGCAGTGCTCACCTGAGGGAGGATTCTCCAGGCTCCTTCTGAAGTTCCTCTTCTTGGTGGGGATGCCATTGGGGTCCCCGCGTTGCAGATGAGACGTCAGGCCCCTCCCCCACTGCACCCACGGCCCCTCCCCACCCACACCTGTGGCCCCCTCCCCCAGCAGGGGCACCAGCCCCTTCCTGGATGTGTGGCGGCAGTGGCAGCAGTGAGAGTGGACAGCCCTGCTGTGCGGGGGAGGGGAGAGGCACCCCATTGTTTGTTTCCTTTTCCTGCCAGTTTCCAAGAATTCTGCTCCAACGTAATGGATCGAGTCATTAAGGGATCGATGCAGATGCGGGCGGCTGGAGGGGAGCCAGGATGGGCGAATCAGCACGCTGCACAGCTGTGAGCTCCCCAGGCCCAGGTCTGCGCTCAGGGGGCTGCTGGGCAGGTGGCAGCTGGTGGAAGGTGGTCACCACCACCAGCCCGGCCTCCAGCTTGTGGTGGAAGGTGGGGCCACGGGACCAGGGCCTCCTGTGCGTGTGGTCCATGCGTGTATGTCTGCACACATGCATGTCCTGATGAGGCTCCCCTTTGTTCGTGACTCAGAGGACAAGGGTCCTACTGTCTGCATAGCTTCTGTCCACAGCCCCACCTGATGTGAGGCCCTACTGTGTGCATAATCAATTGAGCGTGAATTCCTACTGTGCGCACAGGCCTAAATCCAAGCCCCGCATATTATAATTTGAGGTCCTGCTGAGTGTGTGATCCCATTGGGAGTAAGGCCCTACCCCTGCTGTGTGCATAGGTGTACCTACCACTTGAAGTCTGCTGTGTGCAGGGGTCTCCCGAGGGGCTGCCCTTAACTGGGGGGGTAAGCAGGGTGTGCTCTCAGGAGGGTCCCTCATCCCCCAGCAGGTGTGTGCGCACCCCATGAAGCCCCAGTTGTGGGGTGGGGAGGGGGTGTCCCACAGGACCCTTGCTCTTCATTATCCGATGCTGTGGGGGGCGGGTAAGGAATGTGGTCAGGAGGGGTTGCCTCAGTGACTTGGTGTCATTGGCCCCCGTTCTGCCTGTCCGGGCCCTCCTGTCCCTGCTGCTCTGTCATCCCCCACCCACTCCCATTCCAGGCCTGGGCTGGGGCTGGGGTGCCCCCAGATGGATCGCCTTGCTGGCACATGTAGCTGCTCGATGCATCACCTGTTCACTGTCCTCTGCCTGCCTCCAGGCAGGCTGCCCCTGTCTGTTCACTTGGTCCAAGGACCTGGAGTAGTCCCTACACACAGTAGTTGCTCAGTAGAAGATTGAGTGAGGCAGAGGAGCTCTTGGGCTAGTTCAGGAAACTTCCTGGAGGAAGAGCCCTCGGCATGGGTTTTGAGGGATGGATAGGAGTCTTCCCAAGGCAGGAAGGTAGATGGGTATTGCAGGCAACAGACTTACTGGGACTGGACCCAGGAGGTCACATCAGGCAGGTGTGTCCCACTGCCTGCGTCACAAAGGGTCTGGGTCCTCCCCATTGCCCCATCATCCCCGCCCCCCACAGCCTGGGCTGTGCCCCTGGGTCCTCTGTCTACACCTGGCCTGGGGCTACCATGCTTCAGGGACATCCTGTTGGCTGTCCAGGGGATGGTGTCCCTGTGGCTGGGCCGCTGCCCCTCTGGTCAAGTGGCATGCCCCATTCGTGGGCTCCCATTTGGTGCTTTCCACTTCCCTGCAAATTGGCCAACATAATGGCTCAGTTGGGTTCTCAGCTTAAAGAATTTCAGCCCATTAAACGCAAATACTGTGCCATTTGAAATGTTTGTGCTGGGGCCCGCCCCTCTGATGGTATTGAGCGCGCCCCCCCCCCCACAGCTCTAATTAGCATCTGATGGAGCTTGCAGTGCCATCCCGCCCCCCATCCGAATGTCTCCCGCCCTTGTCTCGGCGTGTGGGGGTCCTGGGGGTCCCGGGCTGAGCACGTGCTGATGTTTTGGAAACGCCACAGCCCCAGACCCCACCTGCCTGTGCTCGTGGCTTTTCTGGAAGCTCTGAGGGCCCAGCTGTGCGTGGCCTGCCTGGGTTGGGTCTCTGTTGGGTCTGGGGGCCTGTACCTGTAGAGTCCGCGGTCGGCCACCTCTGCCTCTGGCAGCACAGGGAGCCCTGTCTGTGTGTGTGACCCAAGGTGCTGGGACTTCCTGTGGGATGAGGGGAAGGCAGCTTTGGCACTGAGGGTGGGGTGGGGCCACACCAGAGACTGCTGGCCCAGCTGCTCTGGGAGGCCAAGGGTGGGGTCTTCAGTGGGGCAGGTGGCCCCCAGTCATAGGCAGCAGGAAGCAGGGACCAAGTCTGTGTGTCTGGGAATGATTCCAGACACAAGAGCTTGGGACGAGGGACACAGGGTTGAGTGTCCACTGGGGCCTGGGGCTGGGCCGGGCCTGGGGCTGGGCCAGGCCTGGGTTCTCTGTGACCTGGTAGGTGACGTGCCCTGAGCCTTGGTTTATCCACTGGGAAAACTTCAGTGTTGGGAGGGCCCCCTGCAACAGGGGAGTCCCCAAGGTCCAGCTGTCTGTCTGGGCGACCAGAAACCGCCTCCCCCACCAAGCCACTAGGCCAAGTCTCTTCACCCAGCTAATGGAGCTTATGGGACAGGGCATCACGGCCATGCCGCCCCCCCCGCCCAGGAGCTCCCAGCCAGGGGACAGGAAGGGTCTCCCAAGTATGTGGTGGCACTTGCTGTATTTGTCTGCACAGGGTGACTGTGACAAAGCACCACAGACAGGGCAGCTCAAACAACAGATGTTTATTTCCTCCCAGTCCTGGAGGCTGGACGTCCAAGATCAGGGCTGCTTTCTCCCGAGGCGCCTCTCTCTAGGCTAGTAAAGGGCCGTCTCCTCTGTCCTCACGTGGCCTTCCTTCAGTAGGTATCTGTGTCCCAATCTCCTCTTTTTATAAGGTACAGTCAGATGGCATTAGAACCCACCGTAATGATCTCATTTTCCCTTCATCACTTCTGTACAGATTCATCTACAAATAACAATCACATTCTGAGGTCCTGGGGGTAGTGTATGAATTAGGAGGGGCCACAATTCAGCTCACACCAGGGAGGGCTGGGGGCCGGGGCCAAGAGGGGTCTCGAGTGAGAGGGAACAGCCCATGGGGGTATCCAGGCGGGGAAGGTGGCCGCGACCTGGGCCAGAACGTGACCCTCACACTTGAGGTAAACGTGACTCTGACCCATGGTCAGGACTGTGCTCTGTTCTGTCCAACCCCCACCCCACAGCCCCGCACAGCAGGGGACCACCGGCCCTGAACTTTGGGCAGGATCTCCAAGGATGCCAGTGGTGGCGGTAGTGTGTAAATGTCATGGTCAGGTGCTGGGCGGAGGGGGAGCAGCGGGGCACCCGGTGGCCCTGGAGGGGCAGCGGCCTTGGGAGGTGCGGGGAGACAGCAGTACTGGGACACTGAGCCCAGGTCCAGTTACTTTCATTTTGAAATTGACTTTCTGAGGGTTTGGGTCTTCTTTTTAAAATGTCACTGCTGTTAATAACAGAGGCAGGGCTGAGGCTGGACACCTGGCATCCCAGCTCTATCCATTTTTACCCAAGATCCTGGGGGAATCTTGACCACCAGAAAGTTTGGAAAGGTGCCCGGGGGCTGGTGGTGAAGGTGTCTGGTCCCATCTGTGGTGGGGCGGGGGGGGCTCCAGGGTACCTGACCTCAGCCTTGAGGGGCCGTTCTCCTGTTCCACACCCCACCCCCACCCCAGAACAGGCCCTGGCTGACCCAGCCCTCAGCGCAGGGAGCCTGGGTGAACCCAGCATGTACCAGGTGCTGTGGGAGAGCAGGCAGGCCCCTGGCAGGCCAGGGCTGGCCTTCCTCCTCCTTAATAAGTGCCCGGTTGCTGGGCAACACTCATGGGGAAGCTGGGTTTGCAGAGAGCCGCCAGCGTGGGGTGTGGGCACAGGGTTGGCGCCTGCTGCGGAGCTGCCCGGGTGCCTGCTGTTGGGGTGACCAGGTACTGCGTGTGCAGAGATATATGTCCACACTTGAGTGTGTTCCCACCACGGTCACCAGGCTTCCCGGGTGTGAGCTGAGTCTTAACACAGAGGGTCAGACTGTGGCGTTACTGTCCAAGTGTGCAGAAGCATGAGGGACTCAGCTGCCGGGGGTCCCGCGCTTGGCGGGCAGAGCAGGGGGAGGCCAGGATGAGGAGGGCTGTGGGGGCCCAGCAGGGGGGCCCCAGGTGCGCTCACCCCAGTTCCCCCGTGGGAAGGAGCCTCCTGTAGCCAGCCTTCTGCAGACCCTGGGCCCCCTCTCTGGGGATGGCCTGCCGGCTGGGGGGGCAGGGCACTCCAGACCACGTTCCCATGGAAGGAGTGAGCAGTCCCCCGGGGTCGCTAATTCCGGCCGCGGGCAGCTGTGCAGTGGCGCTGAGGCAGTTATTTCTGGCCTGGAGAATTCCTGCCCAGAGCAGGCCCCACAAGCCTGTCCCTTCAGCGGGGCGGTCATCTTCCCGAGGGGCCCCTCCTGGCCCCTCCTGGCTCTGTGCCCCCTGCCCACGCCTTTCCCTTCCAAGGTCCATGGGCTGTGCAGAGCCCCCCACAGAGAGACCAAGATGGGCGGAGGTGTGGCTGGAAGGAGGCCTCACCAGCGTTCGATCCCAGGACAGAGGCAGCCTGGGGGGACAGTTCCTGAGCCTTCAGCTGCTCCCAGCAGGAGCCACGCCAGAGCCATGACCTGGAGCTCCATCAAGAAAGCTGGAAATGAGGGAGAGAATAGGGGCTGGGGGTTGGCTTCACTTTCAGGCAGCAACCTTCCTTGACGGTGGGGTGGGGGGGGCGGCGGCTCTGGGCCCCCAGGGCACTTGTGCATGCTGCCACCAAGTGGCTGACGGGGTCTTCACAAGGTTCCATGGCCTACACAGGGGCTTCTTGCCGGCATGGTGATTGGAGGTGGAGACAGGGCACTTTTCCACTTAATTATGCCTTGAAAAACTCCCGAATCCAGCTCTTTATTAAGAGCTGAATAGAGACGTTAGCACTCTTCCTAATTAGCATGGTCCTTAGAATCCCGTGCAATTAGGGAGCTGTGGGCATGTGCTCTGCTCCTAGGTGTCCTGTAGTCCTGGGGGTGGGGATCTTCCTCCCTGAGAAATATGACCGCTAGGCCTTCGGGGCCACCATCTGGAAGATGTGCACGTGTGTGTGTGTGTGTGTGTGTGTGTGTGTGTGTGTGTGTGTGTGTGTGTGTGTGTGTGTGTGTGTGTGTGTGTAAGAGCATGTGTATATGTGTGTGATGGTGTGTGTGCGTGATTATGTGTTTGGTGTACAGATGTGTGAGCGTGTACATGAAGTCCTGCTCGGATGCACGCCTGGACTGTGTATGGCTCGCAGGAACAGGCAGAGTACAGACATGCGCACACCCAGCACACACAGGGGCACAGGCTCACTCTTGCTGGGGCCTGGCTTTTGTGGGCTGCACCCGCCCCCTGGCCCTACCTGACTGGAGTCGAGGGGCTGCCCACTGTCCCGTTGCCCTGCTTGCCCTTCCCGTGGCACATGGGTGCGGACCACCAGGGTGAGAACAGTGCTTTGCCCGGATTAGCTCAGAAATCTCACAGGTGGTGGGGGTGGGGGTGGGGGCTCTGCGCCCAAGCTGCTCAGGATGACGTGGCAATTCAGACCCAGTGTCCTGGTGCTGGAGACCTGGGTCACGTCCTGCAGGCCCGAGTGCCCAGGGGACTGGGGGAGGGGTTCCGTGCAGACCTGGGTCAGAGCTGGCTTCCAGAGGAGCCTCTGGGCACAGCTCCGGAAGCCTCTTAGGGCCGCTGGCCCAGGGAGAAGCTCTCAGGAACACACTTGGGTCCAGGAGGAGAAAGAACGTTCCAGCAGCCTTGGCCAGCCACTTGTGGGGCGGTGAGCTCCCATCACTGGGGGGGGGGGGGCGGCGGGCTCCCGTGGGGAGTGGGCTTGCAGCCCCCCAGCTTCCCAGGGAGGTTGCCCTCCCAGGGACAGCTCAGCCCTGAGTCCCCCCCGCGTGACCTCGATCTTCAGCTGAGAACAAACAGCTCCATGTTTGGCTGACTCTCCTCGCTCCCCACCCGGCTGAGTAGAACTAGTGAGTCACACGGGCCCAGACTGTGGTGGGGGGACCAGGGTGGGGGGAGGCCAGATCCCTGCAGCAGGGGTCAGAGCAGAGGGACAGTCAGGGGAGGCCAACGGATGCCGCCTGGGCACAGGGGCCAGGAGAGCCCGCAGGTGGGACCCTCGCCCGCCTTGGTCCTCATGGTCTGCTCCTGACCCAGACCCCTGCCCCGCGTGACCACGGCAGGCCCCTGGCCCCCCGGGACGGAGCAGGAGGAGAGTGGGGTACTGTGCCCCACAGTGGCCTGGATGGATCCTGTTGCTGCGATGCTGGGTGAGCTGCGTCCAGGGAGTTCTAGGATAGGCAGGCAGACCTGTGCTTCCGAGGGGCACGAGTGGCCTCTGGGGACTGGCAGTCGTCTGTCCCCACAGATGTGGATGAGGGGGCAACTTGGAGCTGCCCATGGAAGACTGGGGCCCTTCCATGTGCAGAGCTGCTGTGGGCAGGGAAGGGGCCGACGGGCCCCTTTTATTTCTAACTTCAAATTACTCTGCCTGCAACTGCCATGAGGCCACACACCCTGCTCCTCACTGGTCCCTTGGGTCCCCCTCCTGCCCTCCCCACTTCTCAGACACTAACAGGATCTCTCTGGACCCCATCCCCTCCCCAAATTAAAACCCTGTGGTGGCTTCCTGTGGGCAGGTGGTGGAGACTGGGAGCTGAACTGAGGGGGTCCCTGGGCTGCGGGAGCCCCCGCCAGCCCTAAGCTGACCCAGGTCCCCCTCACCTGTTAGCAGCTTGTCGTCATGGCAACGGCGTCACGGGAAAGGGAAACTTCCTTCTATCATGTCCTGAGCTGCCCCCTCCCTCTCCCCCTCAGAGGCCCCTTGGGAGACCCACCTTGCTCTTTCCTGGCCTTGGGATGGCCGTGCTCAGGCCCTGCTCTGGAAGTCTCTCGGGCACCAGTGGCTCCCACACCCTGTTGGGTTTGTCACCTGACTCTTGAGACAGGTCCTATATGGCACAGTGGGCTTGAGTCCCTGGCAGCTGGCTTTGTTCTGAGCCCTTGGGGGCAGACACCTGCTCCCCACCAGGCCCTGGAGTCAGGACCCCTCCATGTTAGGAGGATCAGCACACCCTCAGGGGCAGGGGCCCTGCTTCTATGTCCCTGCAGGTAGTGGCCTGGGCACCCCCCAGGGAATGAAGGCAGCTGGCCTGGCTCACCCGCCAAGCTGCAGCTGAGGGGTGTAGCTGCAGAGGTGTCTGTGTCCACTTGGGGGGCTCCTGGTGGACGCAGCACAGCTGTGTTGGGGCCCCTTTGCCACCCAGATCCCCTTGTTTCAACCTGCCGGTCTTGGCCATGCTGGCCTGTCTCCCCTGTCTGCAGTCCAGCGTGCGTGAACATGTGCATGTGTGTACACACATGTGCCAGGTGACCCAGATGCCTGTTCTGTCCCACTGTCTGGAGACCCCCAAATCTGCAGGAGAACATCCTGCCCCTGGCAGGGCCCCATCACTGTAGTAGGAACCTTAATTAATGAATTACTTCGCTAACTAATTAGCCAAGAGTGCTTGTGGAAGAACTGTCTCCAGCCTCTGGGGAAGGTGCATGTGCCCTGGGGTGCTGCACTGGTGCTACAAGTGAGACCAGACCCCCAGGCCAGGGCAGAAACGTTCAGGTTTCAGGGGTCTGTCTCTGCCTAGACCCTCTGGCTGCATGTGGAGGCTGGCAGCGGGGAAATGGGCCAAAGCCCACCCTGGGGTGGGGGAAGGCAGGCATACACAGGCCTCCATGCACACCCTCTGCCCTCTTAGTGCTGAGGGGGTTCAGTCCCAGGCTCCCAGGAAGCCCCCAGGCTGCCACACGGGCAGAATACCTGCCAGGGCCCTGAGACCAGGGAGCAGATCCCTGCCTGAGGGTCCAGCCTGAGTCCCTGGAGGTTTGGGCATCACTTGCAGAGGAAGGGGTGGAGACCCCCAGAGGTGGGGATCTGCTGAGGCCCTGGAGTGCAGGCCTGGAGCCCTGGGCCCTGCTGGGACCTGGGGGGTGCACGAAGGGCCAGGCCCAGCCCTGGGGATACCCATGCTGACAGCCAGGGTGGATGCCAAACGGCATGGCCTCAGCACCACATGTGCACCTGCTGCCCTGCCTTTGAAGGCGGCGGAGGGTCCCCCATGTCCAAGGAGCCCTGCTCTCGCTTGGTCAGGCTCAGCCCCTGCCTGTTGGGCATCAGCTGCAGCCCCAGCCCCGTCTCATCCACACCCGTGAGCTGCTGACCCTGGGCAACCCTGAGCTCTGGATGCCCCGCCCTGCCCCACCCCTCCCATTCCCACAGACTGCACTGCCCTTGGGCCTGCCCATGGGAGGCACGTTTCAAACAGCATCACCCAAGATGAAGTTCACATATCATAAAATTAGCCATTATAAAGTGAACGGTTCAGGGACATTTAGTACATTAACAATGTGGCCGATCACTACGTCTCCCTAATTCTGGAATATTTTCTCATCTCAAAGGGACCCCCGCCCACCTTCTGCCAGCGCCTGGCACCCACTGATTCACTGCCTCAGGATCTGCCAGTTCTGGGTATTTCATACAAATGGAACCATACAAAACATGGCCTTTGTGTCTGGGCTCTCGCTCACCACATTTTTAAGGCGCATCTGTGTTGTCACAGGTGTCGGTACTTCACTCCTCTTCATGGCTGAGTAACGCTCCAGTGCACAGATGGACCACACTCTGTCCATTTGCCTCTTGGACCTTGGGGTTGTCCCCACCTTTTGGCTGCTGTGAATGCGTGTGTATGTGTGTTAATCACTGGTTTTCAGGTCTTTTGGGTGTGAACTTGGACTGTGTGGGGACTTAGGGTTTAGCCGTCTGAGGAACTTCCAGGTGGTTGACTCCTCATCTCCCAGCCTCCCGGGTGTCCAGAGTGGGAGCTGCACTTGGACGGTGGCCATAGGTCCTGCCAGGAGCCTTCTGAGGTCTATGTGAGCTGGTGGTCCACAGAGGGCCCTGCTGGCCAGCTCAGCCATCACCATCCTGCCTGCTCCTCTGGGGGGTGCTCAGAACAGCCTGGGCGGAGGCCATCACAGGGCCACGGTCGTGGGTCTGGGGTGTGTGCCACCGGTCCTTCAGTGGGGTTCCTGCCAGTGTGAGGCTGATTAGGGCATCCTCTCTTGTTAGTGGTGTGTGTATCGGATTAAAAAAAAAAAAACAACAACGCAGCTCTCTGTTCAGATACTGGCAAGGGGAGGCTGTTGTGAGTCTCCTTCCATGGCAACGTTGGGAGATGTGGGTCACCGCCTGAGGGGCAGAGCAGGAGGCCCGTGGTCTCCCGCTGCCCTGGTGAGCATGGGGCTAAGTGTGTCTGCTTTGGGTGGGTGGGTAGCCCCAAAGCCAGGAAACTGGTCTGTCAACAGCCCACACGGGCCACAGCGCCTGGACTTCCTGACACCTCACCTTTGTCATTGCACCAACAATGCACGACTACAGTGTCCCCCTTCCTCTCCCCTGTCCTGGCCCCATCTTACCTCACCCACAGCGGGCCACGTTCTCCCTGCAGTGAGGCTTCTGGACCTTTGCAGAGCTTGGCGTGCACGTTGCAAAGCAGCCTCCTGTGTTGCGCATTCTCCATAATGGGTCCCCTGTTCCCCACCGTGGGCTTTTCCTGCTCCATCGCAGGACGTGTTTGTGCTAATAGGACAGCACTGCCGCCTCCCTCACATTGAGACATTCGACGTGTTGGTCTTGGGATCGCAGATGCTGCTGCCTGGTGTGTGGTGGGCCCCCTGCACCTGGGCTGTGGACCTCAGGGTATCTGGGCCCACAGCCTCGGTGGGTCCGGGAATTGCCCGGTTCTTGGTGAACGTGTGGACAGAGGGCTCAGTTCTGGGGGCCATGCTGTGCCAGGAGGGGGCCGGTCCTGGGGTCTCCCATGCCTCCCACTGATCCTCTGTCGCGGCTGGCTTGGGCCCCGTGGGGTATCGGGGCCCCGGGGCTGTCATTTTGCCTCAGCCAAGGCCTTAGGGCATGGGTGCACTCACGCCCCCTCCTCAGTGGTCCAGCTGGTTCTTCCGCAAGACGCAGGAAGACAGTGCTTCCTCCCCCATAAATAAACATGTGCTTTCTTCCTCCAGCAGATTGGAAGCGCAAGGTTGAGTGCTTCCAGAGATGAAACCTGGGGCCACGTGGGCGTGCCGGCTGAAGGTGCCCGGGCGCAGAGCAGCAGGGAAGGGGCGGCCGCAGGGCCCCCTCCCCCAGGGCAGGGAAGGTTTTACCCACCAGGGCCCGCCTCCCCAGGCTGTGTGTCTACAGGCAGGTCTGGTGTAGGTCCGGTCGGGAGCCCCAGGACCAGCCTGGTGTCCACCCTTCAAGCTGGTCCTCACATCTCCCTGTCCGTTGGGGCAGCTCATCCATACCACACAGGAGGTCACGGCGCTGGATGTTGGGGTGGGTTTGGAAGCCCAGCCATCTCCGGCTCCCCACCCATGCACAGCAGCCCCGAGGGCCTCCCATATGGTGTGTCCAGCTTGGTCCTGCCTGTCTGCTAGGGGTCGAAATCACCTAGAGCCACCTCTTTCGTATGTGTGTCCTGGGCCCTGGCAGTGCGGGGAGGACGGGGCTTGGACGGCTGCTGTGGGAATAGGGCAGACAGCAGGGGGAGAGAGGGGGTTGCCACGGTGGTCCCAGCTCAAGCCACTGTGGCCTGCCTGGGTGGTGGCCATGGCCATGGTGAGGAGGGCACAGGTGCTGACCCAGGCGTCCTGAGTCAGGGGCTCTGGGCCACCCTACCCTGGGCTCCCATTTTCCTGCTGCCGGGATCCCTCTGCTGCATCACTGGCCTGGGCACGTGGACGCTCATGTGGACTGTCGAGGGTTGGGTGGGCCTAAGGGAGCTGAGCTGGCCCAGCAGCTTGCTATGGGGAGCAGCCAGCTCAGGCCTTCTCATCCTCCTGAGAGCTTTGCCTCTGTGTTATCTCACGATGGCCATGGGGGGAGCATGGCCTGTGGGGTCAAGGCCTCGTTCCTACACAGCCCTGTGTGGGGGCCACTGTGACTGGAGGGGCCTGACTTCAGCCACTTCTGGAGACCCCTCCCTGCGGCCCTCGAGCCATCGTATTCCCCGTTGGTTTGTGGCTCTGGGTCCTGGAGCGGTGTCTCCTGATGAGGGACGCCCAGCTCCGCTGTCTGTCTCCTGGTGACAGCATCCAGCCCTTTGTCCCGCAGATCCTGCTTGCGTCCTCAGCATCCACAGCATAGGGAAGACATAACGTCCCCTCCCTCCGTGTGTCTGGGGCCAGCAGGGGGAGGGGCCGAGGTGGCCTTCATCAGGATGAGGGACGGGATGGGGGATACTTTATAGAAGGGGGTCTGGGAGAATCTCAGCATCTGAAAAGTGACTGTTGTCACCCCTGTTTTACAGGTAGGGAAACAGGCTAAGAAAGGGTGAGGGGTGGCTGGTGGTAGAATTGGGGGTCGGGTTCTCATCCCCGGACTCATGGAGTGAGAGATGGCCCATCTGTGGGCCCCAGAGACCCTGAGCCAGCAGGTCTGGGTGGGCTGTGGGCAGCTGCGTAATAATGAGAATTTGGTTTGGGGGGTCCAGGACCACCCTTTGGGCCACACCACCTTAAACCACACAGGCCTCGGGGACCCCCACCCTGTTCCAGGACCCTGGAGGCCACCATCATTGGTGAGAGACAGTGGCATGGCTGCCAGTGGGGTGCTGGCAGCCCCTGACGTGTGCTGATTGGCCTCAAGCCCCTTCTGGCCTCCACACACACTCCCCGCACGCCAGCTCCCCACCTCGCGGCATCATAGTGCAGAGATGACCATGTCTGCCCTGCTGCCCTCTGGGGTGGCCCCACTTCCGAGCTGGCTTCCCCGCGGGCCAGTGCCATGTTCCAAGCAGCCCTTGGTGTGCTTTTAACCATCTGGAAGTCCAGGAATAAGAAAGAACGTGGAACTAGAAACTCTGGAGTGGTGTGCCGCAAAACCTAGGCCCTGGGTGAGCAGGCCCTCTGGCTGCTGGGCGAGTGCCTCTCCCCAGCCCTGAGCTTGCTGGGACGTGGCCACTTCAGCACCACGGACAGCGGCCACCATCCCTCTTGGCCTCCTGGCCCTCGGGGCGGGCATCGGATTTGTTTGGGGTGCATTGCTGTCATGGTCTGGGAGACCATGGAGCCAGCACCTGCTCTGCACTGACTGGGGGAGGCTGGCCCACGGGCATGCTGCTGGGATGGGAAGGTGGGTCAGTCCTTGCTGAGCCCCACCGAGGCTGCAGAAATGAGAAGGGAGGGAGGAGGGAGGAGACCGGAAGGAGGCTGATGCTGGGACAGGTCGGCCAAATGCTGGGAGGGCTTTGTGGGTGGAGTGTGGGACCCACGGGGGGGTACAGCATTTGAGGGGTCCCTGGACGGACCAGTGCTCTGCTCCCACTGCTGATCTGTGCTCTAGCCCTGGCTCTGGGCTCATTTCCACACCTCTCTGGGGACCAGTTTCTCGCAAGTCCCCAGCCTGGGGACAGGCTGCCCCAGGGAGAGTCACTCCATGCCCCACCCTGCCCAGGCTGGACACCAGGGGCCTGTTAGGCCAGGGGACATCCCTGGGTCCTAATGGGTCAAGGCCTAGGGTGGTCTAGGAACATGGGTCAGGGGGCTCTCTGCCCTTCTTTCAACCTCTGGACCTGGGCAGAGCCTTCCTGGCTATGGGGTCCCATGGAGAGACCCATGCCCCCAGCCCCTCTGTGTGTGGCCAGGCCTCAGGCAGCACCACAGCCCCCCTGCCGTGCTGGCACAGCCGCCTCTTCCCAGCCACACATCAGCCTGGCTTCTCTGGACCCGCAGTGGAAATTGACTCTAATTTGTAGAATTTGGTTCAAAACCTAAAGGATTTTGAATTAAAACTCAGAAAATCCATCTGTGTAATTAAGCCTCTGGAAGTCAGTGGCCTTGTGATGAGAGTCCGGTTGGCACCGCCTGTCCTCAGCTGCCCACAAAGGCGTGACCAGGAAACGGCTGTGACGTGTGGGGCTGATGGAGCCCTCCCCCCACCGCTGGCGGATCCCCTCTCTGGGCAGGGCCAGTGGGACCCTGTGCGTGGGGAGCTCCTCCCTGGGCAGGGTGGCTCTAAGTGCTTCTCCTGTGTGCACTTTGCACAGAAAGACGAGCAGGACCCCAGGAGCTCGTCCCTCCCAGGGTGTTTGGGGTGGTGGGGGAGGGGGGCTGGGGTGTATCATAGAATAGTAACCCCAAAGGGGGCATGCTCATGAGGATGGATAGGGAACTTTCTGGGCTGTGCTGACCAGGTTGGTCACCCCAGCCACATGGACAGTGTCCCCACCTCACACACAAACCTGTGCTCATCCTGCTGCATGGGGTCACTGTGGCCGTGGAGGTTGTCCTGAGCCCCTAGGGCTTGCCTCCAGGGCAGGGGTGGCAGGTGGGGCCATGGGGCCAGTGGGGTCAGGAGAAAGCCGAGGTTGGTGGGTGGTTTTTGCTTGTTAGTGCTTTGGGAAGGTATCGAGGTAGGACCCCGGCCCAGGACCTCAAGCTGGGCTATCTTTGCAAGTTGCTGGGAGCCTAGTTTGTGGCTCTTGCTGGAGACTGGGCCCCCCTAGCCCCTGATCAAGTAACGTCTCATGGGTCCTGGCCCAGCCCAGCCCAGGGCTCCAGACATGCACTGCACCGTTGAGGACCAAGGTTCTTAGCTCTGCTCAACGCCAGCTCCGGGGTCTGTGGTGATCCCAGAGTGAACATGGGCATGGGCCTGGGAGAAATTGGGCAGCAGGCTCGCGACATCAGTCTGAGATGAGGGGCATGAAGCTGGTGGAAGAAGGGAAGAGCTGAGGGCTCAGAGGCAGGCTAGGCTGGGCTGGGCTGGGCTGGAAACCCTGATGCTCCTGGATGGAGCAGGATGTTCGCCATGTGGGAGGTGGGAGCTGGCCCGGCGGAAGCACTCGGGGTCAGGGGAGAGCTCGAAGAAGTGGGGCAAGGAAGGAGGGTCCCAGGACCCAGGAGCAGACAGTCCCCACACCCCCACTGCCTGTATGGGCAAACTGAGGGCCCAGGCTGCTCTGTGCCGTCTCCCTGCAGGGGTTGCGGGGGGGCCACGTGCCTGCAAGACCAAGGGTCCAGCCAGGCCTGGGGAGCATCTGAGCCTCGTGCGCCCAGACCCAGAGCTGCCTGCTCCCTGCTGTGTGGCAGTGTCCTCGCTGGTGGGACTGGGGGTGCTTGTCCTTCAGGCATGTCATCCACAGCTTTAGTGTTGAGAACCCACCCCCACTCCTGGGAGACAGACAATGACACCCTTGCAGCCCCTCTTCCAGAGGTGCTGTTTGCAGCAGTGAAGGACAGAGGAGCCGTGCGCAGCTCCCAGGGGCTGCAGCCGGCGGGGTCAGGACACGGGGAGAGCTGCGGTGCCCTAGGACTGGCTTCAGTGTGTGGCCTCAGCATCCCATGACACAGCCTGGGACCCACGCCCGGTGCCCTCGGGCGAGTCACCAGAGCTCCCAGTCTGTGCAGGGCGGGCTGGACTGGCTGGCGCACAGTAGGTGCACTATGGGTGTTTGGAGCAGCTTTCGGCTGCAGCTCTCTCCTCCCCCAACCCCACCCACGGGGACCTTGCAGCACCCACAGGCCCTGACTGTGCGCCGAGCCACCCTGCCAGCCCTTCTCAGCCAGCTCCCGTTGCGCTGTCACAGGCCTGTGGGGTTGGGCCCTCAGCGCTGTCTTAGCAGGACGCTGATTTCTGTTTTTCTGCAGCCGAATCACAGCAAAGGCACTTGTTACTGCTGAACCCATTAAGTGTAATTATGGTGCTCTCAGTGGGAACGGGTAATTACATTGGTGGCCCAGTGCCACACTGTGCAGTGTGCCAAGGGCCAGGGGCTTCAGAGCGGCAACTGTTGGCCCTGCCCTTGCAGGGAGGCAGGGGGAGAGGGGTCTGGGCGGGGCAGGCTGCCGGGCCCCACAAAGGAAGGACACACATGGCCTGGCCTTCCTCCTGCCCTGATCCCGGGGCCTGTACACCTGAATAAGCATGCAGGCCCTGAACCTCCCCAGGCCTTGTCCTTCCCTGACTCCAGTCACAGCACAGCCTCTGCCAGTTTGTGAGGTACCCTTGGCATCAGAGCTCCTCACAGGTGGGGCCGCATGGACCCCTGGCCCAGTGCCCACATGTGGTGGAGCATGGAGTGGGCACTCATGGCCCTGGGACTGACCTTCATTTTGGGGAGCAGGGCCCTGCTGCTTTGGTCACCTCGTTGATCCATGAGATACGCGTCCACCTACCCAGCTGGAGGAACACAGGGGAAACGGAGGGGCACCAAGGCTCCAGGTCACACAGCCAGTATGTGCTGCAGCCAAGGAACCTGAGGGTGGATGCGCTGTCCCTGTCATCCTGCCTCAGGCCCCTCAGCGCCGGGCGGGCTGGGGGCTGCAGGGCAGGGTGGGGACTGCAGGACGGGGTGGTCCCCAAGTGGGTAGGTACAGGGTCTCAACACCAGGTTTCTCAGGCTGTCTACTGACACGCGGTGTTTTCCAAGTGCTGACTTCTCTCTCTTTAAAGGAAAGTCCCCCATCCACCCCGCACCAGCCCAGAGAAGACCTCTGGGGGCCTCCTGCTCGCGCCCTCACTCTCTCCAGCACAGGGCAGGACAGGCAGGCAGCCCCACAGAAAGCCCGCCTTGGAGGGTGAGGGTGGGTCGCGGTGGGAGGGGGTTCTTGACATGGGGGTGGTGTGTGGGGTACAAGGAATGCCTCCAGGGCCCTCCCATCTGACGGGCACTTACCTGCATCCAGGAGTTTGGGTGAAGCCCCAGTCCCCCAGCTGAGGATCCCCCCCACGCAGCCTATCCCCCATCGGGCAGCCCCTGGGTCACCTGCCTGGGGTGTGGGTCCCTTCCTCATACATGACACGGCCGGCCCACCACAGGGCTCCCCGATCTCCTGATGAGCCAACGGAAGCGAACATGGGGGTGCACCCCTGTCTGGAGACAGCCACTGAGGGCGTCATAGCCAAAGTAATGCCATGGCCTCTGTGGCGCCACGGTGCCACCTGGTGGCCACTCCCAGAATGGCTGAGCATTCTGGGATCCTGGGTGACTTTTCGTTCTGAGGGCCAGCGACCCCACAGGGTGGCCAGGTTCACACAGCACAAGGGGATGCAGCCCTGGCTGCTGGCCCGGCACCCTAAAGTCCTGGCTGGATACCCTCCTGCCAAAGGGAAGACTCTCCTGGACAGGACCCTTCACGGGCTGGCGGCTTCTACTCCCAGGACTAACTTGGGGCGGAGGGTGTCCTCACTCACCTGTCCTTCGTCCATGTCCCGGCCCCCTTCATCTGGGCACACAGTAGGGCTGCGGGTCCTCCGGGCCCAGGCACTGAGCTGGGCTCAAGTCCACATTGCTCATCGCCCATCGCTGTGGTCAGGGCGTTCTCCTTCTGCTGGGGTCACGGAGGGTTTCATGCAGGGCCAGGGGGAGAGGTCTTCAGGGCTGCCCTCATGAGGTGTCTGTGGTACTTGGGGTCCCAGCTGGACAGTGCTGGTGAGACTGCTAATTTGAGGGGCTGATCTCAGTTTAGGGCATCACAGTTGGGGGAGTCTGGCAGAGGGGCAGTGGCTGGCCTCCCGCCTCCATCCAGGGTCCTGCTGTACATGAGGGGTTGGCAGCAGTGTCCAGAGGCCGGTGTTGGGGGTCTGTCCCTCACTGCCCAGCTGATGGCCTGGGCACGGGGGCGCGGATTTTGAGGGACTGTCCCTGTGGCAGCTGTAGGGGGTGCTGGGGGTGGGTTCTGGGGCTCCCCCACCTGCCACATGGACCCTTAACTCGGCACCTGCCCCACATGGTTCGAGCACGTCAGCATGCTGGTCATCATGCTCAACTGCGTGACCCTGGGCATGTTCCGCCCCTGCGAGGACGTCGAGTGCCGCTCGGAGCGCTGCAGCATCCTGGAGGTGGGCGGGGCAGGCGGGGCGGGGCAGGCGGGGCGGGACTGGCCACAGGTGACCTGGGCTGGGTGTGAGGGGTGCAGGCCCAGCTCTCAGGCCCCTCTCCTGCAGGCGTTTGACGACTTCATCTTCGCCTTCTTCGCGGTGGAGATGGTCATCAAGATGATCGCCCTCGGGCTGTTCGGGCAGAAGTGCTACCTGGGCGACACGTGGAACAGGCTGGACTTCTTCATCGTCATGGCGGGGTATGGCCGTGCCCCACCGCAGACCAGACCAGGGCGGCCCCTGCGCCTGGCCAGGCCTGGCTGGGAGCCCTGCCCCCCTCAGACCCCATGGCAGCCCCTGGGTCCCCCAGGAAGAGGGATGGGGAGGTGTACTCAGGTGGTGCTGGGTCTGGGGGGTAGCTGGGTCTGGGGTGCCAGGGGCAGGACACTTGTCCAGGGCTCCCTGTGCCAGCACCAGGGACAGCAGGACAGACACAGGGTGATGGAGTGGCCTGTGAGTGGTGAGGAGCCCCCAGTGGTAACCTAAGGTTATACTTCCCCTGCCCTGGAGCCCACGCCAGGCTGGGTGCCTGGTGTGGGGACCAGGCCTCTGGCATGTGCTCACCTGCCCTGGGCCTCCTGGCCTCAGCTGGCAGGGTGCCCTGGAGAGAACCGTGTGCCCGCTGGCCTGGCTCTGACCCCAGAGCACCTGTCGGCCGCCTGAGCGCCCGTTCCCTCTGCCCCGCTCCTAGCATGATGGAGTACTCTCTGGATGGACACAACGTGAGCCTCTCGGCCATCCGGACAGTGCGTGTGCTGCGGCCCCTCCGTGCCATCAACCGTGTGCCCAGTAAGTGACCGTCACACCCGGGCCTGGGACAGGCGTGTCCTGCCAGCCCTGATGAGAGCTTTTGAGGACCCACTGGGGCACAAGGCCAGTAGGCCACACTGCCTGTGTGGCGTCTGGACGCTCTGGCCCCAGCCCAGACCCCAGTGCCGGGGTAGGAGAGGCTGGCCTCCTGCCACTCGCCATGGGAACCTGAGGATTTGCCACTGCTTTTCTGGGGAGGACAGAGCAACCCTGGGCCGAGTTGGGGTGTGATGCGCAGTCAGACTGTGTGGGGTCCCGACTCCCCACAGTGCTGCTGAGTGACAGGGGCCATTCTGAACCTCAGATTCCTCATCTGCACAGCATTTGGGGTCGTGCCCGGGAGCTGTGCAGGACTTGGTTGCTCTCTTGTCTGTCCCACCCTGGTTCTCAGGTCTGAGTTCTGCCAAAGGGTCTGGTGCTCAGGGAAGGGTGGAGAAGCTTCCAGGGGGTCATGTGGCTGCTCGTTTGGAATGTGGTCTGTCCGGACCCAGGTCATCTGCCCACATGGGGCTGTTTGGGAGTTTCTGTGTCTTCCAAGTCTTCAGGGATGTGATGGAATTCAGCCGTTAATTTTCCTGGGGTTGTGTGTGGGTGGTGCCCGTGTGACTGTAAAGTGAGTATACACACACGTGCATGTGGGTCTGTGTGTCCTGTGTAGGTGTGCACAGCTTTTCTGGCTGCCTGGCCTGGGTCCTGGTGGCCTCAGCACTGAAGTCTGGGTGGTCAGGGTGTGTCCTGCGGCCCCTCCAAGAAGTCATACACCCCCAGTGTGGGTCACTCCCTCCCCCTGGGGCTGTCAGCTCCACCAAAGGGCAGGTGGGTGAGGTTTATGCTGTGAGACCCCTGGGCCTTCCTTCTGCTTGCCACCTGGCTATACCCTCAGGGATCAGACAGGGCTCAGATGCTATGTGATCCTGGGCAAGTACTGTACCTCTCTGAGCCTCGGTTTACCCAACTCTGAATGTGGTCCTCCTTAAGGATGGCTGTGGGTTGAGGTGAGGTGTCACACGTGGTTCTTGGCTCTGTGCCCAGCACCATCAGGCACTCAGTCTGCTCACCTGGACCCCCTTTCAGTGTGTGAAGTGATAATACAGCCCCTTTCACAACACAGATCTTCACTTTTCAGACCAAATGCCAGCAGCTTGGCCTTGCTCTGGGGACATGCCCTGGTCCCAAACAGGACCATGTGCCCCTCGCAGTGAGCCCCCAGTGTCTCACTCTGGCTGCCTGGGGTCCACTCTGACGCTGGACCACATGTGGCCTTTTGAGCCAGCTGCTGTCTGGCCAGGGTGGTGCTCACTTTGTCCCTGATGAATCTTTCTCCTGGCCATTTCTGAAACTTAAGTGCTTCTCCCAGCTGTGATTCCCCGCTGTGACCCCAGGGGTCCCACCTCTGCCATCCAACAGCTCCAGGGTGCTCTCCACGAGGCCCCCTGGCTCAGCCCCCTGGCCCAGGGCTCTGCCTGCACCCTTAGGTCAGCTCTTGCTTGTTTCTGGAAACAAGTCTTATCTTCACTGAGGTCTGGGACGGGGGCAGGCCCGGGACCAAGGGGCGCATGGGGCTTGGCTGACCCACTCCCTCGAATAATTGGTGTACACGCAGCCCATCGCACCCAGGAACAAGAGCTTCAAAACTGTCTCTCAAAAGCCGCTTCCTGCCCTGGGGTGCCCATAGCCCCTGCTTCCCCTCCAGTGCAGGGCTCTGCTCAACGTGATTCTCACAGAGAATGGAAAGAACCGCTGGTTCCTGAACCCAGTATCTGCTGCAAGACCCCCAGGCTGCTGCTCGCATGCAGGAGCCTGGGGCCGCGGGACTCCTGGTCTGGTCACCCTGGGGGCCTGCCTGGCTGCAGTGTGTTCCCATATGGCATTCGCAAGGATCAGGGACCTCCCGCCCTGAGCCCCTCCAGGCCATGGCCTTGCTCCCCTCTGTGGTGTCTTACCGCAGATGTTTGTCCTTTGGGGCATGCTGGACTTGGGGGGGCCCAGCTCATGTCCCTCACAGAGGTGCTGGTGTCCATCTGTGAATGGCAGAGGGCTCAGGGCTCCCAGGAGGGCCTGGCGCCTCAGGGATTACCAGGAGGGCTCTGCTGCACTGACCGGCTGCCCTACCACCTGCAGGCATGAGGATCCTGGTCACGCTGCTGCTGGACACGCTGCCCATGCTCGGGAACGTCCTCCTGCTCTGCTTCTTTGTCTTCTTCATCTTCGGCATCGTGGGTGTCCAGCTTTGGGCTGGACTGCTGCGCAACCGCTGCTTCCTGGACAGCACCTTCGCCAGGTGCAGGGGCCCTGCCCACCCTGCAGGACATGCCCCAGTCTGCTCTTCCCAGGGCCTGCCCCCAGAGGCTCCTCCTCTAGCAGGCTCCTCCCCCTCCAGGCCCCTCCCCTCCCCACCCAGAGGTTCCTCCCCTAACGGGCTCTTCCACCAACAGTCTCCTCCTTCTCCAGGCTCATCCCCTAACAGGCCTCCTCCAGGCCCTGTTCCCAGGGACACACCCTTCCTGGAGCAGCACTAGCACTGGTGGGCCTGGGTCTGTCTCTGTTACTTTTGGTTTTTATTTGTGTTTCTATCTCTGTCTGACTGTGTCTGTTTGTCTGTTTCTCTCTGTCTCTCCATCTCTGTGCCTTCAGGAACAGCAACCTCAGCTTCCTGCGGCCATACTACCAGCCGGAGGAGGGTGAGGAAAACCCCTTCATCTGCTCCTCTCGCCGGGACAATGGCATGCAGAAGTGCTCGCACATCCCCAGCCGCCGCGAGCTGCGCGTGGAGTGCACGCTGGGCTGGGAGGCCTATGGGCAGCCACAGGCCGAGGGCGCAGGTGGCACGGGCCACCACACCTGCATCAACTGGAACCAGTACTACAATGTGTGCCGCTCAGGCGACTCCAACCCACACAACGGGGCCATCAGCTTCGACAACATCGGCTATGCCTGGATCGCCATCTTCCAGGTGGGCTCTGGGTCTCCCCTGCACTGGGCGCCCAGCACGCGGGGCCTGGGGGCTGGTACCAGGCAGGCGTGGAGGGCCCACTGCCCTCTCAGGGCCGTCCGTGTGTCCAGCCGCCTGCCCCCCACCAGGTGATCACGCTGGAGGGCTGGGTGGACATCATGTACTACGTCATGGACGCTCATTCCTTCTACAACTTCATCTACTTCATCCTGCTCATCATTGTAAGTGCAGGGGCGGAGTGGGATGCACGGGGCGAGGGGTGGGGGGGCGCCCCCGCTTTGCGACAGCCCTGTCTCAGATCCCAAGCTCCTCCTCTGTTAGCAGGCATCGTCCTGTCCCCGGGGTCCAGCGAGATCCTGCTTGTGCCCCTGGTGCAGCGCCGTCTTGGCCTTTGCTGGCCCTCTTGGGTCCCTGCACTTGACTGAGCTATAGGGCAGGGCGGGGGCAGCAGAGACCCAGGGCCGTCGTGTCCAGGGCAGGTGGGTGGGGGCCCTTGGTGGAGTTGGGGGGAGACTCTGTCCAGCCCCAGGAGGAGGTGGGCAGGGTTGGGAGGACAGAGAAGCCTGTGTGTGTGGGGAGGGGAGAGAGACCTCAGACAGTCCTTCAGGCCCTCCCATGGCCAGGTCCTATCAGGAGGCTGCAGGAGAGTCAGGATCACCTGTTGGGGTCACAGTCCCCCCACAGTGTACATGGGCTCTCAGCACAGTTCTCCACAGTATAGGTGTTTCCCCCAGGCACGGCCCTCCACAGGGATTGTGGCCCCCAGGGGTGGCCCTCACTTGGTTCTCTCAGTGGCCCCTGGTGCCTGGGGCGGGGTTTGAAAAGACCAGCAGTGAATTAAATCAGGCACCTGTCCTGCCTTATCTCAGACCATAATCACAAACAGCAGAGTGTCACCCGGTGACCCTGCCACAGAGGACAGTGCAGCCGTGGGGGCTGAGGAAGACCTGACCCGGGCGGGAGGGTGTGGCTGGGGACAGAGCTGAAGGACGAGGGGACAAACCACACAGATGACGGGAAGGCGGGTCTCCCCACATGTCCTGCAACTGTCCACAAACAGGCAAGGAGCACCTACCCTGCACCACCCATCCCAAATGCTGGGGCTCAACATCGGATCAGCAAGGACCCTGCCCATCACAGGGTGCCCTGCCGCCGCCAGCTACCCTGGGGCCATATCCCGGGCCCCTAGAACGGGCAGCGCACAGTGGGGCTCAGTATTTCTCTCATCAGGGGCTTGATTGTTGTGTAGAAACCACAGCTGCTGTCCTGGTCTCCTGCCCTGCCCAGTCCTGACGCCCAGGGCAGTGGGTCCCAGTGTCCCCGCTTCCCTGCCTCCCTGGGGCACTCGTCCGGTGAGCTCGCTGCCTCCCGCCCGCCACAGGTGGGTTCCTTCTTCATGATCAACCTGTGCCTAGTGGTGATCGCCACGCAGTTCTCGGAGACGAAGCAGCGGGAGAGCCAGCTGATGCGGGAGCAGCGGGCCCGCTACCTGTCCAACGACAGCACGCTGGCCAGCTTCTCAGAGCCTGGCAGCTGCTATGAGGAGCTCCTCCGGTACGTGGGCCATGTGTGCCGCAAGCTGAAGCGCCGTGGCCTCCGCCTCTATGCCCGCTGGCAGAGCCGCTGGCGCAAGAAGGTGGACCCCAGCGGCGTGCCGCACGGCCAGGGCGCTGGGTGGCGGCCACGGCGGGCGGGAGGGCGCGCCACCTCCATCCACCATCTTGTGTACCACCACCACCACCACCACCACCACCACTACCACTTCAGCCATGGCAGCCCACGCCGGCCAGGCCCCGAGCCAGGCGGCAGTGACACCAGGCTGGTGCGGGCCGGAGCACCTCCCTCGCCCGGACATGGGCCCCCTGACGCTGAGTCAGTGCACAGCGTGTACCATGCAGACTGCCACGTGGAGGGGCCACAGGAGAGGGCCCGGGCGGCACATGCTGTGGCCACCGCCGCCGCCGGCCTCAAGCTGGCCACTGGGCTGGGCGCCATGAACTACCCCACCATCCTGCCCTCGGCCGCAGGCAGTGGCAAAGGTGGCCCCGGGCCCAAGGGGAAGCGTCCTGGTGGACCCCTGGGAGCCGGGGGGCACAGCCCACTGAGCCTGAGCAGCCCCGACCCCTGCGAGAAGATCCAGCATCTGGTCGGGGAGCACGGTAAGGACCTCACCCTGTGGGGAGCAGTGGGGAGTGGGGGATGGGCTCCTGGGACATCCCCGCCTGTGTGTGAACCCTCGTGAGTTCAGCCTTCCTCCCTTGGAGCCCTGGATGAAGGGAAGAAGGTGGGGGAGGTCCTGGGCACCTCAGATGGGAGAAGGTGCCCCCCCACCTCCATCCATCCTGTAGCCCTGAGCGTTTGCCACGTGGAAATGAGAATTCTGAAGCTAGAAAAAAAAACCCTGGGGCTGTGCTCCATTGCCCACGCCTGGCCCTGAGAGGGACCACCTGTCCATGGCCTGGTCATTTCTCAGGAGGAGTGGCCGGCCCCCTTTCTAGGTGGGGAGACTGAGGCTGGGGCAGAGGGAAGGGAAAGCCGAGGTCACAGAGCTCCCAAAGGCCGAGGAGAGAGGGGCCGGGGTGCCTCCCAGTATACTCGGTCCTCCCACCTGAGGTGCCGGCCTCACCCACCTGGGACGGGCAGGACACTGCGACCCCAGACACTGGCGTCCCATGCAGACTGAGGCCCTCCCAGGTGGCATGCGCGGGCAGTAGCCCTCAGGGTGCCTGGAGTGGGTAGAGGTGTGTGTGTCCTCACACAGTGAGGCACTGTGTCAAAATGCACGTGCCTATAGTCCTGCACTGCCCACTGGGGCAGGTTGGCCCCGCAGGGCTCCTGGCTGTGGGGCGTCTAAGCCGCCGCCAGTGCAGTCACCTGGGCCCCAGAGACTCAGCCGGGCAGGCAGCACCGAGCGACGATGGCTCCTGCGCGTCGTGACCTGGAATGTTCCCAGTCACGTCATCCGTTTAACGTGACTGCTGGAAAGTGGCTCACGTCACATTTCTGTGGATGGCGTGGCCCCCTGGTGGATGAGCCCCTCTGCCTCTTTTTAGCCTTGAGTGAACAGAGAGTACCTGTGCAGGGCGTGCATGTGCTCAGGTGTGAATGCCCAGGCATGGGCATGTGTGTCTGTGCATGTGCTCAGGCGTGTGCCGAGGTGTGTATGAATGTTCCCACATGTGCACATATACCCAGGTGTGAGTGCCCAGGCGTGTGCATGTGTACGATGTGCATGTCTACACAGACACCGTTCACCCCATGGCAGCCTGCTTGTGCATGTGGGTCCCAGGCACCTGGTGTTGCAGCTGAGCGGCCTGAGGCTGCCCACATCCTTCTCCCTGCAGGACTGGGCCAGGCCCCCAGCCGTCTGTCAGGCCTGAGCGTGCCCTGCCCCCTGCCCAGCCCCCAGGCGGGCACGCTGACCTGTGAGCTGAGTAGCTGCCCGTACTGCACCAGCGCCCTGGAGGACCCCGAGCTGGAGTTCAGCAACTCAGACAGCGGAGACTCGGACAGCAACGGGGTCTACGAATTCACACGGGATGTGCGGCATGGAGACCGCCGTGACCCCATGCAGCCACCCCCAGCGGCGGACACGCCAGACTCAGGAGGAACGCGGCGGAGGGCACAGCGTCGGGCGGTGGCAGGCGAGCAGGGAGGGCTGGGCCGTGTCTGGGCCTCCTTTAGCGGCAAGCTGTGCCGCATCGTGGACAGCAAGTACTTCAACCGTGGCATCATGGTAGCCATCCTCACCAACACGCTGAGCATGGGCATCGAGTACCATGAGCAGGTAGGCGGCCCGGTGCACCCTCCAGAGGTGAAGTGGGCCTGAATGGACAGCCCTTGGAGCGACCCCCGGGGAGCACGTTCCTCGTGTCTCCTTGAGACTTCAGTCTCTTACAGGGCCCCACAGAGGGGTTTCTGGGGGATGGGGAACAGGGATGGCGTTAGAGCTGAATGTCAGCTGTTGTGGCCGTTTTTATCAGCCACTCAGCAAACGCTCGTGCTTCTCCTTGGCTGGGCTTCTGCTGAGGGGTGAATGGAGAAACCGTGGCTCCCGCCTGGAGGTCCTCCTGTCTGGGGTGGGGGTTTGAAATCACAATCCCAGAGGCAGCAGGGGGCTGAGGGCGCTCACCAGGCCACCCAGTGCTCTCCTCAGGATGGGACTCCCACAGCCCAGCTCTCACAGAGAGTGGCCCCCCCTTACATGAGCCAGAATGTGCCCACTGGAATGCCCCTGGGTGGCCCGGAGAGGCCAGTGGTATGGAATGGCCCCCAGAGGAGGAATTGTATGTGTGGTGCCTGGCCCCCCAGTAGCCCCTGCCCGGGACTGGGGCCTCGCCAGGGAGGAGCAGCGGCTGGGTCCGGCAGGGAGAGGGCGTCCACTCTGGGGACCGAGGCCAGTTCACTTTTTTTTTTTTTTTTTTTTCTGTTTTGGCTGCGTTGGGTCTTCATTGCTGCGTGCGGGCTTTTTTCTCTGGTTGCAGCGATCAGGGGCTACTCTTCGTTGTGGTGCACGGTCTTCTCATTTCTGTGGCTTCTCTTGTTGTGGAGCACGGGCTCTAGGGACACGGGCTCCAGTAGTTGTGGCTCGTGGGCTCTAGAGCGCAGGCTCAGTAATTGTGGCACACAGGCATAGTTGCTCCATGGCATGTGGGATCTTCCCGGACCAGGGCTTGAACCCATGTCCCCTGCATTGGCAGGCGGATTCTTAACCACTGCACCACGAGGGAAGCCCCGCGGCCAGTTCACTTTTTAATGACCAGGTTGCCTTCCTCGTTTTCCACCCTCTGGGCTTTTCAAGTCATTTAAGCTATGTTTTTTCATCCTGGACCAATTCAGGGAAAATGCCAGCAGTGTTAGCCTCCAGCAGCCCCGGCAGGGAGGTTCTCTTTGTGAGGGTGAGACCTAGGCAGGGACAGCAGCAGGCTGGAGGGAATCCCCGGCAAGGAAGAGCCTCTGCACACACACGTGTATACACACACGCACGTGCACACACGCACATACGCAAGGTTTACCTGTGCAGATGTGGATATGTGTACAGATGTGTACACGTGGGAGGCCCTGTGCACATGCACGGCACATGCAGGTACATGCAAACTCACATGTGCGCACAAACAGGCCACACACTGGCGCGCACACACATACCAGCATTTACACTGGTGCAGGTGTGCACACACACAGGCGGGCCAGCACATCCCCAGTAAGAGAGGGACCTCTGGGGCCTTCTGCTGACAGGGAAGGGTGTGCAAGGCCACCAGGGATCAGGGCAGCTCTTGGGAGGCACCAACTGTGTGCCCTGCACCCCGTGCACCCACATGCCCACCCTGGAACCCTGAGGCAGATGCTCCAGCCCCTTTTCCCATGGCCTGTGCTTGTGGGGTCTGGGGAAGTCTGTGGACTGTTTCTCAGACATGCTGGTGGGAAGGTCAGGCAGGGCCTGGGGAGGGCCAGGGACAGTCAGGGCCAGACAGGGAGGGCCAGGCAGTTTGGGGTCCAGCTGGAGGGGACATCGCTGGGGTCCTTGTTTTCTCCTCCAGACAGCAGCCAGTTGGGCTCCTTCTGAGATGCTGCCACAGCCCCTTGGCCCCTTGATGCAGACTTACCTGCTCCTAGTTCAGTGGAGCAGTCCCCCACCCCTGCTGAGGGGCACTGGGAGCCGTGGGTGGGCCCTGATGACGTCTCTGCTGCCCGCAGCCTGACGAGCTGACCAACGCCCTGGAGATCAGCAACATCGTGTTCACGAGCATGTTTGCCCTGGAGATGCTGCTGAAGCTGCTGGCCTTTGGTCCGCTGGGCTACATCCGGAATCCCTACAACATCTTCGATGGCATCATCGTGGTCATCAGGTGGGTCCCCACCGCCTGGGAGCCCACAGGGGCCGGGGAGGCTCTGGCTTGCCAGTGTCAGGAGACAGCCCCACACACATAGCAGAGTCCTAGCCAGCAGGAGAGGCCCTGCCAGCAGCATTTCATGGGATGGGATGTCTTGGGGCAGGATCCCCACCCCTCCCCACAAGCACTGTCGGGTACACACAGGTATGTCAGCTGCAACTCAGGTGAAAGTTTGTAGAACCTCGTGGAGCTGTTCCCTGCAGGAACAGAGTGGGCACTCAGTGGCCCTTCGGCCTCACAGCCGGACTCCACTCAGGGCTCAGAACCTTTGAGGAAGGCCAGCTTGCCTGAGGGGTGTCTGCTGCAGCAAAATCAACACAGAAACGAATTGGAGAATCTGGGGGAATTCCCTTCCCCAGGAGGAAGCAGGGCCCTCAGGAGTCAAGGGATCCCCCACCCTAACAAGAATAGACAAGCCAGGCACAGCTTGAAAGGCGGAGGAGCAGGAAAGGTCCTCACTTGAGAAGCTTCTGACTGGGCAGCTTCTAGGGGTCGGGCAGTCAGCAGGACAGCAGCTGATTAGGAGGCTTCAGAGGTGTCACCGCCATCCCTCAGCCCTGTCGATGCCTTGATGCAGCTGAACCTGCTCCCAGAGTGGGGTTGAGCGGAGGCCACGGTGGCTCCCGGGCTGGTGTTCCTGCTTCTGGGAAGAGGGTATCCCAAGGTCAGGGTGGGCACAGGGATGCGCGGCCAGAGAAGGCCCTCCTAAGCCTCGGCCTGCCCACAGCGTGTGGGAGATCATCGGGCAGGCAGACGGCGGGCTGTCGGTGCTGCGGACCTTCCGGCTGCTGCGGGTGCTCAAGCTGGTGCGCTTCATGCCCGCGCTGCGGCGCCAGCTGGTGGTGCTCATGAAGACCATGGATAACGTGGCCACTTTCTGCATGCTGCTCATGCTGTTCATCTTCATCTTCAGGTGGGCGCACCCGGTGGGAAAGGCCTGGGGCACTGAGCACATGCCTGCCCCCGAGGGGAGGCCCCTCCCACCGCGCTGGCCCCGTGCTGTGGCTTTGGGGCCCGGGGTGCCAGGAGCTTCAAAGTGGCAGCAGAAACTCAGTCACTGGTTCCTTTCGACAGGACTGACTGGGCACCTTCTGTGCCAGGCACCGGCGTACTGGGCTCTGCTCCCACGGCTCATAGCTGAGTGGGGTGATGGGACCAGCCCCCAGATGGATGGATTGGGGATCGTGCCCTCCCCAAAAGCCAAGAATGAGGGAGGCAGAGAAGGGGCGGGGCAGCCAGGCTGGAGTTTCTTGCTTCAGCTGCTGTTTGCTGAGCCCTTGCCGTGGGCCAGCTTGGCCCGGGGCCTCAGGCCTTGGGGAGGGGGCTAGGGCAGAGGGCAGCCCCAGGTAGGCTGGGTGAGACAGGCGCCTCAGGTCCTGGCTGCTGCCTGAAGCCAGAGTGGCCTCTGGTTGTCCCTCCTACTGCTGGCCTTGGTCTTCCCACCTATACAATGGAAACAGCTCGGCTGTGGGCACTTGGGAGGCCTCTGCAAATCAGAAAGCTGGGGTCCGGGGGGAGGTGTAGAGGAACAGCTGCTGGGTGTGGAGGTGACCAGGCAGCACCCCCCATATCCCTCCACTTGTGCCTCCTCCCCTGCACTCACCGCATCCCTGTCTGCCGCCCTTAGCATCCTCGGAATGCACCTGTTTGGCTGCAAATTCAGCCTGAAAACAGACACTGGAGACACGGTCCCTGACAGGAAGAACTTTGACTCCCTGCTGTGGGCCATCGTCACCGTGTTCCAGGTAAAGCCAGGTGGGGCCGTCCCCTCATGTACATGGTAGTCCCTGGAGAGCCACAGCCCTGCTCAGAACAGCCCCAGAGCGGGCCGAGGCCTGTCCAAGGCCACAGTGAGTGACGAGCTGTGAACAGCAGCAGGGACATTGATTCTGGCCCCTGGGGTGGTGGACCTGGTCTCACTTGTCCAGAGCTCCTTCTGGTCCTAAGGGCCTGTCAGCATTTCTACAGCCAGACCCACCGTCCTGGCACCCCCTCGGCCCCATGTTGGGCCCACTCTGCCCCGCCACCCCTTTCCCCCAGATCCTCACCCAGGAGGACTGGAACGTTGTCCTCTACAACGGCATGGCCTCCACCTCCTCCTGGGCTGCCCTCTACTTCGTGGCCCTCATGACCTTTGGCAACTACGTGCTCTTCAACCTGCTGGTGGCCATCCTTGTGGAGGGCTTCCAGGCGGAGGTGAGGGGGGCTTCCAGGGGAGGCAGTGGGAGCCAGGCACATTGGGCAGACCAACATGGAGAGAATTCCGTCCTCCACCCGCTGGGCCCTTCCGTCCACACCTGCCCCCATGCTGGCCTGGCCTTCCTGTAGGGGGGTTCCACCTGAGGGGAGCCTCACGTGTACTGTGTGCTCCTCGGGCACAGGGTGATGCCACCAGGTCTGACACAGATGAAGACAAGACCTCCACCCACTTGGAGGAGGACTTGGACAAGTTCAGAGACCTCAGGGCCACAGGTGCGCATGCGGGTGAGGGGGTGGGGCGGGGACAGGATGGAGAGGGAGCTGCCTGCCTGTCCGGGCACAGCTGGGACTCCTGTGGGCGGGTCCTGGGCGGGCAGATTATCCTTCCTGGGAGCCCTGCAGGCTCAAGCGGCCTCCTCCCCCCACCCAGAGATGAAGATGTACTCGCTGGCGGTGACCCCCAACGGGCACTTGGAGGGCCAGGCCAGCCTACCCCCTCCCCTCATCATGCGCACGGCAGCCACACCCATGCCCACCCCCAAGAGCTCCCCACACCTGGATGCGGCCCCTGGCCTCCTGGACTCACGACGTGGCAGCAGCAGCTCCGTGGACCCCCAGCTGGGGGACCAGAAGTCTCTGGTAGGGATGGTCCCCCGCCCTGGCCTCAGGGCACCTTCAGGCTCCACCCACCCAGTTCCTTAGGCCTTCCCCAGAGATGAGTGAGGGTCCCGCACACACATCCCCAGTCATACCCCAGGAATCCCTTGGCCCTGAGTGCTTTGTTTTCTATAAATGGAGTCAGAAACTGCCGTTTTTATGGGAGGAGTATGAACAGACGAGTAGACTGTCAGGCCGGAAGTTTATCTTCCAATTTGCAATCATAGATAAAAGCTGGCAAAGCGCACAGCATACAAGATGGGGAAAACAGAGAAGGATGGCAAAAAGGTGTAAAAAACTGAGTATGTGGGACTTCCCTGGTGGCGCAGTGGTTAAGAATCCTCCTGCCGATGTAGGGGACACAGGTTGAAGCCTTGGTCCAGGAAGATCCCACGTGCCGCGGAGCAACTAAGCCCGTGTGCCCCAACTACTGAGCCTGCGCTCTAGAGCCTGCGAGCCACAACTACTGAGCCTGTACTCTGCAACAAGAGAAACCACCGCAATGCGAAGCCCGCGCACCGCAAGGAAGAGTAGTCCCCGCTCGCCGCAACTAGAGAAAGACTGCGTGCAGCAGTGAAGACCCAACCCAACCAAAAATAAAAATACAAAAAAAAACTAAGGATGTGAAGCAGGTGACAGAAGCCGGGTAGAGAGTTCCGTGCATCACGACCAACAGCACCCTGTGGAGCTGGAGCCCACAGGGTGTTTCCAGACAAACCCAGAAAACACCACCCCCAGCAGACACAGCCAGAGCCGGCTTCTGGGCTTCTCAGAAGGGCCCGGGAGGGGTGGGCAGAGCAGGACAAGCTAACCGTGGAGAGAAAGCACAGGGATATGAACCTGGAGGAAAGTCCAGGCAAACCATCAAGGCAGGACGATCATGTGTTGGTAACAGAAAAGGTGCAGGGCTGAGCCTTGGGTGGGCCGAGTGATCTAGCAACAAGATGCATCACAGCCAAACTGCTAGGACGCTCTGGGAGGAGGACAAGGGCTGTTGAGCCAGGATTCCAGCTCAGCTCCTGCTGGACCCCTGAGGTGAAAACGATGAAGGGCAAAGAGGGTAGGTGCAGCAAAGGTGAAGTCCCCGGACCACAGTCCAGTTTATCTCCTGGATAAGCAGCACCCGGCTTCTCTTTGTGAGTCCAGAGTCTGCCAACTAGAAACTGATGTGGGCCCCCGCCCCAGAGATCCAGTTCAGCTGCTCGGTGGCATCTGAGGATGCCTGGTCCGTGGCTGGTCCCAGGCCCGCTGATAACCTTCGCCCACCCTCTGGTCCTCGAGCAGGCCCGGGAGGCCCACTCAGTGCTCTTGACGCTTGCTGGCCATCTCTCCAGCTAGCTGTTGACCCACTGTGTGCCACAGGTGCCCCACTGAAGGTTCAGTGCCGCTAGTGTCTCTCCTTAGCAGGGCTGTCTGCTCATTAAAGGAGATGATCCATGTACAGATGTCACCCATGGGTGTCAATGGTGATGCCATTGGATGCGAAAGGTCCCTGTGCCAGGTGCCCCTGAGGCCAGGATGTTTGGGGGTAACTTGGGGGGGGGGCGTCCGACCTGCTCACTCCTGCCCCCTCCCCGCAGTCCAGCCTCCGCAGCTCGCCCTGCACCCACTGGGGCCCCAACAGCGCCTGGAGCAGCCGGCGCTCCAGCTGGAACAGCCTGGGCCGCGCACCTAGCCTCAAGCGCAGGAGCCAGTGCGGGGAGCGTGAGTCGCTGCTGTCCGGCGAGGGCAAGGGCAGCGGCAGCACAGACGAGGAGGCCGAGGACAGCAGGCCTGGTGTGGGAGCCTCGCCAGACACACGTGCCACACTGCTGCGGCGCACCGAGTCCCTGGACCACCGCAGCACGCTTGACCTGCGGCCCCTGCGGCCGGCTGCCCTGCTGCCCACCAAGCTCCACGACTGCAACAGGCTGGCCCTGCCCAGCGAGTTATTTCTGCGCATCGACAGCCACAAGGAGGACACGGCCGAGTTTGACGATGATGTGGAGGATGTGAGTGGGGGTGGGCCTCACGTCAGCCCCTCGCCTCCCCCTGTCGTGGGCTGGTTTCCCAGGTGGGGACTCGGGAGCAGCGTTCGTGGGAGGCCCTTGGGACGGGGGAGGGAAGCAGGAGAAGCTGGGCAGGAGCTGATCCGACTGGTGTGGCCTCAGCTGATCCGCAGGGAGCTCTGGAGTGGGATTCGCCCCAGGGTCAGCCCCACCTCCAGCTGAGGGCTTGCTCTGAGCTGGAGTCGGTCAGCCAAGGAGAGCCCCATGGGAGGAGAGGGGAAGAGAGCAGAACCACCTTCTCAGCTAGGCACTTCTGCTGCCCTGGACAGTTTTGCTGGGAGGCCCACCTGGGCAGGGATCTGAGGATGGCCACTTACCGGCACCCCCCTGGACTCCCAGCGTAGGTCCCTCACCCAGTGCCCGGGTGGGTGGACAGGGCTGAGCCTGAAGGCAGGAGAGGCTGGGGGCTGCCCAGGCTGGGAGGGGCCCTGAGGACCCCCCCCCCCCTCCCCAGAGCTGCTGCTCCCGGCTGCAGAAAGTGCTGGAGCCCTACAAGCCCGAGTGCTGTCGGAGCCGCGAGCCCTGGGCCCTGTACCTCTTCTCCCCACAGAACAGGTATGGGGCACACCTGGGAGAAACCTGGGAAAGCTGACCCCTCCCTCTGGGCCCCTGCGTCCCTACCACGTGGTGAGCGCTGTGCTCCTCCCCTGGGACCTTGGGGACGGGAAGCAAGGGCTTGGCCAGGGCTGTCCCTGAACCCCCACCCCTGGCCCCCAGGCTCCGCATCTCCTGCCAGAAGATCATTGCTCACAAGATGTTTGATCACGTCGTCCTGGTCTTCATCTTCCTCAACTGCATCACGATCGCCCTGGAGAGGCCCGACATTGACCCCGGCAGCACCGTGAGGCGCCCTCCTTGCCTGGGAGGGGTGGGGTCCCGCCGTTGCGGCTGGCCCCTTCCATCATCCTGTCCTCTGCAGGAGCGCGTCTTCCTCAGCATCTCCAACTACATCTTCACGGCGATCTTCGTGGCTGAGATGATGGTGAAGGTACAGGGTGTCCAGGGGAGCCCAGGCATCTGTCCATCCGGCCTCACAGCCCTGCCCAGTGGCCCCACCCTGGCCCCGTGTGCAGCACGTATGTCCACCAGCCCCTCCTCTGCACCCACTAGGTGGTGGCCCTGGGCCTGGTCTCTGGTGAGCATGCCTACCTGCAGAGCAGCTGGAACATACTGGATGGGCTGCTGGTCCTGGTGTCCCTGGTTGACATCATCGTGGCCATGGCGTCGGCCGGTGGTGCCAAGATCCTGGGCATCCTGCGTGTGCTGCGCCTGCTGCGGACACTGCGGCCCCTGCGGTAGACTGGGCGGTGGGGCAGGGCCTGAATCGGGGATCGGAGCAGGGCTGGGGAAGGATGGGGTGGAGTTTGGGGAAGGTAAGGGTATGAATGGGCGGGGCTGTGGCTGGTTGGGGTGGGGCCAGAGGGTGGGGCGGAGCCAGAGGGTGGGGCAGAGCTGGGGAGGGAAAGGGCCTGGGGCCAGCAGGGGTGGGGTCTTTGCAGTGCAGGGCTTTCTGTCTGGTGGCAGCTCCCTTGGGTGGGCTCAACAGCACATTTCTTCTGCTCCTCGTGCAGGGTTATCAGCCGTGCCCCAGGCCTCAAACTGGTGGTGGAGACTCTGATATCGTCACTCAGGCCCATCGGAAACATTGTCCTCATCTGCTGTGCCTTCTTCATCATCTTCGGCATCCTAGGGGTGCAGGTGCGTGGCTCTGCTTGTCTGTGGGACGGTGGTCTGTGGTCAGCAGCAGCATAGCAGCCCCGGGAGGGCCAAGGCCCAGGCAGGCAGCGAGAGAGACGTTGCTCTCTGTCCGGCTGCTCTGGGAGGCCCTGTGGGGGTGGGTCTGGAGCGTGGGGGTGCAAGGCCTGGCCCTCTGGGTGACTACCCCGCCCTGGTCAGCTCTTCAAGGGGAAGTTTTACTACTGCGAGGGCGCTGACACCAGGAACATCTCCACTAAAGCCGAGTGCTGGGCTGCGCACTACCGCTGGGTGCGACGCAAGTACAACTTCGACAACCTGGGCCAGGTGGGCAGGGCTGGGGGGTGGGGTGGTGGTCGGGATGGGGGGCAAGCCTGGCGGGGGTGACCTCACCTAACCTCGTCCTTATCTGTAAGGTGGGAGCGGCATGGCAGGTCTGCGAGTCGTGGGTGGGTCTGCTGTGCGTGGGGCTGTGGTAGGGGGTGTGGTCCTTTGGGGCGTCTCCCCAGCAGGAGGCCACGTCCAGAAGTAACCACCTTGCTCTGGCCTCGCAGGCGCTGATGTCCCTGTTCGTGCTCTCATCCAAGGACGGATGGGTGAACATCATGTACGACGGGCTGGACGCCGTGGGCATAGACCAGCAGGTGCAGTGGGCGGTGGGCAGCCCTGCTCCTTCAAGCAGACCTTTCTTCCCGTGTCCTTTGGTCATCTCAGGGAATGTCCCCCGAGAGGCCGCATTTGGCCTCTGAGAACTTCTGGAGAGTTCCACGTCGGGGGTCAGAGCTACCCTGCAGGCAGAGGCCATGCCCGGGAGGGGCGCCCTTGTGGGCAGGCACCCACGTGCCACTCCTGTGCCGCAGCCGGTGCCCAACCACAACCCCTGGATGCTGCTCTACTTCATCTCCTTCCTGCTCATCGTCAGCTTCTTTGTGCTCAACATGTTCGTGGGCGTCGTGGTGGAGAACTTCCACAAGTGCCGGCAGCACCAGGAGGCCGAGGAGGCACGGCGGCGGGAAGAGAAGCGGCAGCGGCGCCTGGAGAGGAAACGCAGGAGTAAGGCGCTCCCGGTGGCGGTGGCGGGTCGGTACCTGCGCGTCACCCCAGCCTTTTCCACCTGCCTGAGGCCCCCCTTTCGCCTGTGGGAGGGTGGCTGGGGACCGGGGGACCAGCCAAGGGGTGGCTCTGAGACCGGGCTGCTGCTGGCCTAAGCCCGGGTCTCCCTTGTGCTCGGCGCAGGGCTGTGCAGGCAGCAGCTCAGCAGCCTGGCCCCAGAGCCCCCTACCTGGCCCCAGTCCCCTTGCCCCACCCGCAACTCCGGCCTCACCGAGTGACTCTACACGCTTGCCCTTCTTGCCCTCAGAGAAGGATGGCTGCAGCAGGAGGTGGGGTCCCTTCCCAGGAGGTACAGGGGATGGATGAGGCCCCAGTTCCCACCCCCCACCACCGCAAGGGCAGGTTCATCCCATGAGTTTTCACGCCACGGTGGGGGGAGCAAGCAGAGCCATCCAAGACAGAGAGAGGGTCTTAGAAAACCCCACCCAGCTGGGGAGCAAAGAGGGCCTCTTCCAGGAGAGGCTGCTGAGCTGCCCGCCCACCCCATGGAGTCTCCTAGCCCTGCCCACCGCGGCCAGCTCAGACCATCTCCTTGTCTTTCCAGGCACTTTCCCCAACCCAGGTACCTGCCCCCGCCCTGCATGCCTTAACCCCCACTTCTGCAGGCCACTGCACAGGGCTGCGGACTGGCCTGACCTCCATCCCTCTGCCACTGCCACAGGGAAGGGTGGACATCGCAGGCGGGTGCCAAGCCCACTGGGGTCCACCGCAGGGTGGGCACGGGACGGCTGGGGTGGGCGCCGGGCGCCAGTGGGAGGAAGGGTTGCTGGCTCGCCTGCCTGGTGTCCATGCTGCTGCCTTCAAGCTCGTGTGTGTTCCTCCGCCCGGCCTGCATGCCTGACTGCTTCTCTGCTGCACTCTGGGAAGCCTGCCGGCCGGTGGCTACTCCATGTCCTCAGTGCTGGCCTGGCCCAACTGGTCACTGGCCCCTTTGGCTGCAAGAGCTGAGCCAAGCTTTCTAGTGACCGCATGCCAGACCAAGAAGCATGCGGGCCCCAGGGAGGGGTCGGTTCCCGTCGGCCCCCGCTCTACCTGGTCCCTGCCCACGGGCTTCTGTGGCCGAGGTGGGTCCCCTATGCAGTGGTGGCAGCTATGCGCTCACCCAGTGGGAGCTCAGTGGGCACTGATCTGCCCTAAAGAGTTAGAGCAGATGGAGCATTTAGTGCAGACAGACCTGCTGGGAGATGCACAACCTCCCCCCGCCACCCAGGTCATGGCCATCAACCTCAGATGTACGAGAGAGTGGGCAGACTCCAGACAGCAGGCAGTTGCCCACTGGCCTCCTGGAGTACAGGGAGTGGAGGGACTCTGGGCCTGGGGGCCAGGAGGCAGCACATGCCCAGCCTGGAAGATGGGGGTGTGGTAGCCACTCTGCCCTGCCCCCCAAGAAAGCTCCCATCTGCCCACCCTTCATCACTGAGGTGTCTCTGAACCCTGATGCCAGCTCAGGAGAGTAGATCACACAGGCCCTGGCTTGGGAGCTCCCGGCAGGGCGGGGTTTGGGCAGGGCCCCACGGCAGGACGCAGGTGGGGTCTCAGCTTCCAGGCCCACTCCTGGGGTCTGCCCTGGGGCTGGGGCCCTCTTGGTGGAGTAGGTCAGTGGGTGACCTGCCCCTGAGGCCCACGTCTGAGCCTGGGCCCTCCCCCAGCACCTCTACCCTCCAGCCCCTGGGAGGCAGCCCTCCCACCCCACCCCACCCACCCCCTCACCATGGCCCTCTTCCCACAGAGGCCCAGCGCCGGCCCTACTATGCGGACTACTCACCCACGCGTCGCTCCATCCACTCTCTGTGCACCAGCCACTATCTGGACCTCTTCATCACCTTCATCATCGGCGTCAACGTCATCACCATGTCCATGGAGCACTATAACCAGCCCAAGGTGGGGTTCGCTGCCTGGATACCCCACCCATCCTGCCTCTAGGCCTGCAGCGGGGAGGGCCGCGGGTGGGGTCCATTGCTCAGTGAGGTGGTGCCACACTAAGAACTGGGGGCCCCAGGTCTGCAGCAGTGCCTGAGCCCTCACCGGGGTTTATGGGGTACATGGATGTGTGGCTGGAACAAAGGGTCCTCCTTCCTTTAAAACCAGTGGAAACTCCCAGGGCACATCTGCCCCAAGGGCCTCCCCAACCCCATGAGAAGTCCCATCCAAAATGCTGGCTAAGGGAGTGTCCCCGAGTCCAGCAGCTTCCCAGACTGTGGATTTCACAGTCCAGGAAAGGCCAGACTGAGAGAGGGAGATGTCCTCTGATCGCATCGCCACCATTTCATTAAAGACGGGGACGCCCCCTCCTCCTAGAACAGCAGAGAGCCTCTGATTCTTTGGCTGAAGCTGAGCCCATCCGGAGGGCTGGCCCCTGCCCTGGGCTGTGGGTGGCTCTGGTCCAGGCAAGGCCAGAAGTCTGGGCTCCGAGGGGCAGGTTCCCCCACCTGAGAGTTGTCCCCAGAATGCCGCGAGCGTAAATCCAGGCGGCCCTCCCCAGCCCAGCACAGACCTGCATCCAGTAATAGCTGAGACCTGTCCCGTATCTGAGGAGGTGCCCAGGTCAGCAGAGGAGAGAGATGGAGCAGGGTGGACAGGGCACAGGTGCGGGGGCGGCAGGGGCGGGGGGGGCGCCCAGTGCTGCAAGGGGGCAGGAGGATGGGTGGGAAGGGGCAGCCGGGCAGGGAGCCTGACACTCAGGAGCCTGACACTCCATCCCCAGTCTCTGGACGAGGCCCTCAAGTACTGCAATTATGTGTTCACCATCGTCTTCGTCTTTGAGGCCCTGCTGAAGCTGGTGGCGTTTGGGTTCCGGAGGTTTTTCAAGGACAGGTGTGTGGAGCAGGGGCAGGAAAGAGCCGTGGCCTGAGGCCCAGGTGGCGGTGCTGAGTAGAGGTGCGAGACGCCCTGTGGTGACACCAGGGCGTTTCCAGGGGACCGGGAGGGGACTCCTGGTGCTCTGAAGGGCTAGGGGCGCTGGGGAAGAGGCAGCGGCCCGCACTGAATCATGCCTGCCCGCCCGGCCCAGGTGGAACCAGCTGGACCTGGCCATCGTCCTGCTGTCCATCATGGGCATCACACTGGAGGAGATAGAGATGAACGCGGCGCTGCCCATCAACCCCACCATCATCCGCATCATGCGCGTGCTGCGCATCGCCCGCGGTAGGCCGCCCGCCCGTCCCGCCAGGCTCTCCGGGCTGTCAGGAGGGCCGGTAGACAGGGCTCAGGGGTCCACCTACCCCGTGTCGTTCCTCAACCCGCACTGGTGCGTCATGCTGGTGACGGGAAGTGGGGGGACGGGTGGTCCGGGTCTGGCCGGCCCCACCCCCTCCCCGCTAATGCTCGGCTCCCGGCCCTAGTGCTGAAGCTGCTCAAGATGGCCACGGGTATGCGGGCCCTGCTGGACACAGTGGTTCAGGCGCTGCCCCAGGTAGGTCGGCAGCTCGGGGGCTGGGCCTGGGTCTGGCTTCCCTGCTCCTAGGGTGGGCATCACAGACACCCCCAAGAGGACAGGCTGCAGGGAGGGCCTCACTCACTGTCAATCAGCACTTGTTCACCTGGTCGCCCCGTCTCGTGGCAACTGCAGTTACCAACCCCGCTCCCTGCCGGGTGCAAGGAGTAACTGAGCTTCTAGGCTGTGCTGTGAGAGGGGCGTGCTGCCTGCCTTCCGGGCCTCAGTCTAGTCTCTCTGGGGAAGACCAATGACCAGTGCCCATATCCCCCAGTGCAATTCTGGACGCAGTGGGATTTGGGCAGAGGGCAGAGCCTGTGGCAAAGGTGTGCTTGTCGAGTTTGGAGGACCACACCCAGGGCTCAGGTGTTGGCCACAGGCCTCTCTCCTCTGGAGCCAGTTCAGGCCCTGCGACCTCGCGTCCTGTGCCCAACAGCCACCACACTGATCCTTTGTGGTCTCTTGAGCTGAAAGTCTTATTTCCCCATCTGTGCAGTACTCAGTCCCTCTGCCAGTCCACCTGACCAGCCGTCCGTCCACATGTCCATCTGGCCGTGGATCTAGCCCTCTCAACTAGCCTTCCAGCTACCCAGCCACCCACATGTCTGTCTATCCATTCCCACAGCTGTCTGTCCACCCATCTACCAGGTGTCCAGCTGTCCAGCATCCAGCCCTCCAGCTGCCCACTAACCCCCCAGCCCTCCACGCCCTCCACCTTCAGCCGGCCCCCACTGGTCCCCTTAGCAGCATTCCTCAGACCTGAGTTATACTCAGCTCTCCTTGCAGCCTGCCCAGTGTCTGTGGGAGTGACGGGAAGGGGTGGGGGTGGAGGATGGGAAACCCGGGCCTGGCCACGCCCCAGTGCCATGCCTCTGGGGGCCGGAGCAGGTGCTGGAGAAGAGGGGGAGCAGCCACATCAGGGTGAGGAGGCGTGTGAGGGTGCCCCTGCGCCGCCCCCCCACCCCATAGCCCAGAGTGAGCATGAGCAGACGCTGGGAGGGTGGGCGGCAAGTTCACAGCAGAGCCTCGGGCAGGGGTCAGACCAGACCTCACTGTCTGCAGAGCTTCAGCCTTCACCTTGAGGTGGGGACCCTGAGGCTGGAGGCAGGCCCTGCACAGAGTCCACCAGAGCCCTCGGGAGGCCTCCCAGGTTCTGGGGAGCAGAGGAGCCGGAGGCAGCACCCTGGGTGCCGGGTGGGCATGAGGAGCCGAGCAGGGGCAGAGGCCAGCAGAGGGGCCTTGGGCACCAGGCAGGACAGGGAGCCCTGGGGGCCACAGGAGCTCCGAGGCCAAGAGGGATGGATTAAGAACAGGGCTCAAGGCAGTCCCCAGGAACTTGATGCCCTGCTGGGCGGGTCTTGGGTAAAGGGGGTGGTGTGAGACTGAGGCCCCACTGACCTCATTCTGCTTCTCTCCTATGTAGGTAGGGAACCTCGGCCTGCTTTTCATGCTCCTGTTTTTTATCTATGCTGCCCTGGGAGTGGAGCTGTTTGGGAGGCTCGGTGAGTGCAGCCGCGCCGTGGCCCACACTCCAGACACGGGGTCCCAGAAGGCGCAGCATCACGCGTGAGCACACAGCCCGCGGATGGCTCCGGGCGCTGGCCAGGCTGAGGCCCTGGCCCCTGCTCCTGTCAGCCCTTCACTGTGAGGTGACTTGGCACATGCGAAAGTGCTGTGACAGACGCATGACGTGCACACAGACACGCACATGTGTTCATACCCAGGCCAGGAGGACAGAGCTGCACATGAGTGTGAGTGCACGTGCCCACACGCAGGTGTGACCTGAACTCCACCTGGTCCCCAGGGGACATGCTGCAGCAAGTCCTTAATTGTCACCAAGGATTTCCTCAGACCCCCAGGCGTGAGGCTCTGGCTAGTCCGGGCAGGGGTCCGTGGGGACCTTTCGTGGCATCCCAGACCCTGTGGGAGCACCCTTCCTTTTGGGTGTCAATGAAGGCTCAGTGGGTTCAAGGGTCTGCCCAGAGGGGCTCCTCAGACCCAGCAGCTAGTGCCCCACAACCTGGATCTGGGCCGCCTCATGCCCAGGGCAGCCCTGTTACTCCTCAGAATAGAAGGGGGGCATGCTGATGCAGAGCTGGGCTTGTGCTGAAGGCATCCACCTGCCAGGGCCCCTGAGCTGTGCCACCACCCTGCATCCCAGAGGAGCGTGCCTTTCTCCCTGTGGGAGGGCAGGGCCTGTGTGCGGACTGGCCCCGACAGGCGGGCTGACCAGGTCCCTCCCGGCAGAGTGCAGTGAGGACAACCCCTGCGAGGGCCTGAGTAGACACGCCACCTTCTCCAACTTTGGCATGGCTTTCCTCACACTGTTCCGCGTGTCCACGGGGGACAACTGGAACGGGATCATGAAGGTACCGGCCCACGCGGTGGGCGGGGCGGTGGGAGTCCACGAGAGGCCCCGCAGACGGAGGTGGGAGCCTGCCCGCCGCCCTCCACCCGCAGGACACGCTGCGGGAGTGTGCCCGTGAGGACAGGCACTGCCTCAGCTACCTGCCGGCCATCTCGCCCATCTACTTCGTCACCTTCGTGCTGGTGGCCCAGTTCGTGCTGGTCAACGTGGTGGTGGCCGTGCTCATGAAGCACCTGGAGGAGAGCAACAAGGAGGCCCGCGAGGATGCCGAGCTGGACGCGGAGGTCGAGCTGGAGATGGCGCAGGGGCCCTCCGCCCGCCCCAGGCCCACGGCCCTGCCGAGCCCAGGTGCCTCGCCGGACGCCCCCAACCTGCTGGTCGTGCGCAAGGTGTCTGTGTCCAGGATGCTCTCACTGCCAAACGACAGCTACATGTTCCGGCCCGTGGCACCCGCTGCGGCCGCTCATCCCCACCCGCTGCAGGAGGTGGAGATGGAGACCTACGCGGGCGCCTCGGGCACCTCGGGTACAGCCCCATGTGGAGACAGCCAGGACCTGGGCGGGCGGGGCCGGCCAGGGCCGGCAGGGGCAGGGGTGGGGCCAGCGGCGAATGCACATTTCAGGCACCTTCTTGCCCCAGGCCCAGTCACCGCCCACTTGCCGCCTGTGGAGTCCTGCCCATCCCTCCAGGTCCCGTCGGCTATGTCCTCCCCGGCCAGGGGCGGCGACACCCTCCGTGCCCTGACCCCTCTGGGTGCAGCCCGCTCCCCTAGTCTCAGCCGGCTGCTCTGCACACAGGTAGGAGGAGACTTCCGGTCCGCAGCTGAGGCCTGGGGGCTCCGTGGGGGTTCCCTCCCCTTTTGAAGGATGAGTGACAGGGACATTGGGGAAGTAGGCGCTGTGTCCCTGGAGCCTGTGATGATGCCACCTGGCCATGGGGACCCGTGTCCCCTCAGGCGGCAGCCTCGCCCTCCCTCAGGCCCCCCCAGCAACCTTTCCTGTGGGCCTGGATGTACCCACAGACCACTCTCACCTGAGACTTCGGCCCCTCTCCCTTCCTCCCTCCTTGAGGTGTCAAGCTGAGCTGGTGGTGCCAGGCAGGCAGTGGTTGCAGCCTGGCTCTGTGCCCCATCGGGTCTCCAGAGGCCCATGGCAGATTCTGCCCATGGAAGCTTGGGCTCCAGCCCTCTGCTCATCACGGCCCCTCCCCAGCATGACCAGCGTTGGTGGGGGCCCCTACACTAGGGTTGGGGGACAGTGCTTCCACACCAGTGTCTCGCAGCCCCATCTCACCCTGGCCCATAGCCTTGGGGGTCACGAGGTCTTCCTGGCCTGTGGTGGAGGGTGGGGTCCCTGTTGCCTGGGCTCTGGCTGGTCTCATATGACTCCATGTCTTTGCAGGAGGTAGTCTGCACAGAGTCCCTAGAAGGGCAGGTCGATGGTCCCAGGGACAGCAGCCCGGGCTGGGGAGAGCCTGGTGGGAAGACCCCAGTGAGGCAGGCGCCCCTGGGGCCCTCCTTGCGATCCCCACCCTGTTCCCCGCGGCCCACCAGCATCCGCATCCGCAAGCACACTTTTGGACAGAACTACATCTCCAGCCGGCCACCGGTCCTGGGCGCAGAGGAGGCTGAGGCCCCAGACCCGGCTGACGAGGAGGTCAGCCACATCACCAGCTCTGCCCACAGCCCCTCGGCCTCACCTGCTGCCTGTGGGGTGGTGGGCGGTGAGCCAGACCTGCACAGGCTCTACAGTGTCAATGCCCAGGGCTTCCTGGACCAGCCAGGCTGGGCGGACGAGCAGAGGCGGCCCTCCGTGGAGCAGGGCTGTGGGGACAGCCGCCCAGAGGCCGGGGAGGTGAAGACCCGGGCCCTGGAGGCCGAGCTGGCCCTGGGGGCACGCAGGAAGAAGAAGATGAGCCCCCCCTGCATCTCCATAGAGCCCCCCGCGGAGGACGAGGGTGCGGCCCGGGCCCCTGCAGCGGAGGGCGGTAGCACCACCCTGCGGCGGAGAACCCCATCCTGCGAGGCTGTGCCCCACAGGGACCCCCTGGAGCCCACAGACAGTGCAGGGTTGGACACTGCCGCCAAGGGGGAACGGCGGGTCCAGGTCCCCTGCCGCACAGAGCACCTGACCATCCCGAACTTTGCCTTTGAGCCGCTGGATGTGGGGGGCCCCAGGGGGGACCTGTTCTTGGATGGTGGCCGTGGTGTCGCCCCAGAACCCAGACCTTCCTCCTCAGGCATCACGGCACCTCCCGAACCCCAGCAGACGGAGCCTCCAGTGGCCTCGGGAGACCCCCCAGAGGAAGGGTGGGGGCTGCACCTCACAGTCCCTGAGAGCCCACTGAAGAAGGGGTCCACCCCAGTCCTGGGTGACAGTGTGGACAAGCCCGTGTAGCTCGGGGTGCAGTGCCCACAGGCTTTGGCACTGGGGTTGGGGTGCACCCAGCAGGGTGGTGGCCCAGGCAGAGTTACACGTGGACCCTGGGTCCGGCCCCACTGAAGGCAAAGGTGCCGGAAGGATGTCATAACAGGGAGAAGGAGGCAGATGCAATTGTGGGCGAAGTGGAGCAGGGGGAGCCCACAGCCCGAAGCCTCAGTTAAAGTTGGGGATTTCCGAGTCTGCTGCCATGGTCCCAGGCCGTGCCAGTAGCCTGGTCAGCAGTCCCATAACGAGAGCTATGTCCAAGGGACAAGGACCAGAGAACACCAAAAGTAGAAAGGCAGAGGCCACCTAGCAGAGCCCCATTCTCACATCCGCTTATTTTTATACATGCTTAGGGCCATTTATGCCCTCCAGCTTCATCCCCAAGGCCACCGTGGTCACGCTTCACGTTGCTCACAGTTTGAGTTCTCATCCATTTGTCTCCACTGCTCATTGCTGTCTCATCCCCCCTCCAATACCCACTGCCCACCGTTCTGTCCCCCTCAGGATTCCGGAGAATGCTCTTGACTCCGGTCTCTGGGAAACAGCTGGTCGCCAGGGAGTGGGGACCATATGCAATAAGACCCTCACTGCCCGTGGGGCTTGGGCCGAGAGTTTCAGCTGATGCCCCCTTGTTTCATTTTGTTTCTGTTACAAATTCAGGTTAAACATTTGCAATAATCCGATGCAGAAAACTCGGCTTCTCAAGCCAAGGGGAGGGGAGGGGGGCAAAGCAGAGTGGAATAAATATTAACTTATTTAAGAAATGCGTTGGATTTCCACTGTCAGAATCGGTCTCTCACGTGGGTAGGTGGCAAGCCCATGGCCTTGGTGAGGGCCAACCTGGGTGATGCCTCCACCACCAGCAGCGGCACGGGGCTCCACAAAGCCCTCCTGCAGGCTCCCCCCCCCCACTTGGGCAGATCGCAGATAGAAAGCCCTCCTTCCCTGGAAAAGTAGAGCTTATCTTGGCAGCCAGAACCATGTGATATCATTCACACACTGGAGAAACAAGGACTGAACCAATTAGGAACAAGTTTCTGCCAGGGCTTCCAGCAGGAATGGGTGCTGTGGGAGCAGGGGGCAGGCCCCCGTGGGAGCGCTTCCCAGCTGGGCAGTCACCTGGGGTTGCAGGGGCCACCCTCCTCTCTGCTGTCTCCCTACCTGAAGGCTCTGACCCTAGACCCGCCCCACGCCCTGCTGGCTTCTCGGCCGCAGCCCTAGTGTACAGACCCCCAGTCACCCCTTCCCCGTGAGAGCAGGTACAGAAGGGGGCTGGGTCAGGATAGAACTTGTGATCCTCCACAAGTTCACAGACCGTGGCTGTGAACACAATGGGGGGCTGTACCCAACGCAGAGCTGGCTTCAGGTTAGGGTCCAAGCCCTTCTCTCCATGCAGCAAAGCAGGAGCCCAGCGACACTGGGACGGCAGGCCCCTGACGCTCTTCAGCTGCCTCTGGGCTGGGCTAGGTGGTGGGAGGTGCCATCCAGGGCTCTACCTGGCTGAGGCCGGGGCCTATTTGCTCTGACACGGGTGGGCAGTGAGTCCCCAGCATAGGGCCCAGGGCTGCACCCAGCCCCTCCCCCACCCCCACCTGCCCAGCCCCTCCCCCACCCCCACCTGCCCAGCCCCTCCCCCACCCCCCACCTGCCCAGCCCCTCCCCCACCCCCACCTGCCCAGCCCCTCCCCCACTCCCCACCTGCCCAGCCCCTCACAGGAGGTGCCAGGGCTCCCTCTGGTGGGGGCTCCTGGAACTGCAGGGCTTCCCAGAGTGGGCGGCCCTGGTGTGGGCTTCGGGGCGGGGCACAGCTGGACCTGGAGTGATGGGGTCTGCAGACTCTCCTGCATGTGACCTTGGCCTCAGTTCCCACAGGGAGAATATGCTGACCTGGGCCGGACCCAGGGCTGCGGCAGTGGTTCTTCCCCCAGGCCCAGCCTCTGGCCTGCAGTCTCCCTGCTAGAGAGGGGTCATAGGTCAAGGGTTAGAGGGCAGGAGGATGGGACAGTTGACTAGTTTCTGTGTAGAAACAAGGATGCGGAGCACAGCCCCTATCCAGTTCACCACACCGCCTGCAGTCAAGACCTGGCCCCTGGCCAACTAGAGGCCCTCCAGGTCATCCTGGAGGCAGAGGGAGTCGGGGAGTCCCCATCCTCAGCCTCGCATGCCAAGGACTGCCTGCCAGCCCTCCCCGGGGGCCATCCCCTGGGCTGGGTAGTCCTGGTTGTTGGTCTTGGGATGGGTGGGGTGGCGCTGGGGGAGGGGACAGGCTGCAAAAGCAAAATGGAGGGACCTGGCTGAGGGGGGTGATGCTCCGGCCCTTGACCCCATTGCTGGGTACCTGGTGCCCCGAGAATCATCTAAATGGCCCGTGTTTCTTTATCTGTCCCGAAACCACGATGCCACTCACCAAAAAGAGACACAAGCCAGTGTGCAGAGAAGTCAGCCCCGGGCACAAGGGGCAGGGTGAGGGCCATCCCCACAGCAAGGCATTTGCTCAGGGACCGGGGACCCACAGAGAGGGTGGCTGCACCTGGCTGGGCCCTGGACCCTTCCCTCTCCCTCAGCGACACCCACAGCCAGAAACACAGCGATGACCACATCTGCTTTTCATGATCTTTAATAAGCGTTAGTGCCCACTGCCTGCTCCCTGGGCTCGGGGCAGGGGCGTCAACAGGGGGTGCTCAGGGCAGGGGGCCAGGGAAGGTGGGGAAGGATGCCGCCTCAGCAGGAAGCAGCGGTGTGGGGACAGGAGGGGACTGGCTTCTCCGCTGATCCAGGTGGCAACACTGGGGACCGGGCTCAGGGCTCCTTGGGGACGTACTGGTGGATCCAGTCCAAGTAGTGCGTGATGCGGGTGTAGATGCCTGGCCGGTTGGGCTGAGCACAGCCGTCGCCCCAGCTGACCACACCCGCCTGCAGCCAGGTGCCATTCACCTTGCAGACCAGGGGCCCTCCGGAGTCGCCCTGGGGAGGGGAGGGGTCAGCGGTGGCTGTGAGGCCTGGGCGGCTGGGGGCTGCAGGGGGACGCGAGACCCACCTGGCAGGAGTCCCTCTTGCTATTCCCGGCACAGAGCATGTCGTCCCGGACGATCGGGATGTTGTTCCCTGTGTACAGGCCAGTGTGGTATTTCATGTCACAGATGCTGTTTTCCACGACGGGGACCTTCACCTGCTTCAGGGGAAATGGCGGTGGCAGGGGTTCTGGGGGTGAGAGGAGAGGAAGGATGCTGCATCAGGAGAGTGTGGGATCACCGCCCTGAGCTGGCCGGTTGGGACCCTGTTCCCCAGAGGAAACCCCAGGTGGTGGAGCCGCGATGTGCCCAAGTCCCCCTCCAGCAGTCCCTGACACTCACGTCCCCTGTGCAAGTTGCCCCAGCCTGTCACCCAGCACCGAGTCCCCGGGCGAAAGGTCTCCGAGGCAGGGGGCAGGGTGACCGGATGGACGTGGCTGGAGATGTTCACGGGGTCCCCAAGCTCCAGCAGGGCGATGTCCGCCCCGTTCTCAACTATGTAGTAGTTGGGGTGGGGGATGACCCTTCTGATGGGCAACAGCTCGTCCTGGTAATAGAGGTGCTGCTCCCGCAGCTGCACCCTGAGGACTGTGGGGTCTTGGACTTGCCTGGGGAGAGAGAGGGCCACCTACTCAGGGGCTGAGCCACCTCCGGGACACCCAGGAGCGTGAGTAGAGCCCCAGGCCCACCCCTACCCGCCAGGCCCTGTGGAGACTCACGGTCCGACGCAGTGGGCCGCGGTCAGCACCCACCAGGGGTGGATCAGGGAGCCCCCGCAGATGTGTTTCCAGTACTGGGTGCTGAATCTCAGGCTCACCTGCCAGGGCCACTTGCTCCCAGGGGCCTCCCGTCCCCCTACGATGCCTGCTCGCTGCAGGGCCTGGTCTGGGGCTGGGGCAGGAAGTGCCTTCAGGACACGACACGACCCAGCCATCGGGCTCAGCCCTTCCCTGTGCCAGCACCACCCTGGGCTTCTCTGAACCCACCCACCCATCCCTGGGCTTGTGGGGGTGGGGTGAGGGGACAGAGACAGAACGGGCCCAGGGTCAGGACTCACCAGCGGCCGCATGGACCAGGCTCACCAGGAGGGGCAGCGCCAGCACCAGCAGATGGAGCATCTGGAAGGAGCGCGGAGGGGCAGCTGGAGCTTGGCTGGGGGTCTGTGGGGTTTGGGTTCTGTGGGGTGGGGTGTGTGTGGGGTGCGGGGTCTGCAGGGTGTGGGGTCTGCAGGGTATGGGGTGCAGGGTGTGGGGTGGAGGTGGAATCGGGGCCCCTGGTGATCAGGGGCTCTGTCCAGGCCAGGGAGTCTGGGGCCTCAGTGCTCCGGATCTGAGGCTCGGCCACCCTGCTCCACAGTGACACCCAGATGTTGGGGTCCCGCTGGGGGTTCTCACCTCGGTGGGCCCAGCTGCTTTTGCCCAGCCCTCTCTCCCTGCCTCTTATCCTCACAGAGCAGGACAGGGTCAGGGGAGGGATGCTGGTCATCCAATCCAGAGGGAGGAAGTGGATGACTCAGACCCAGTGCCCGAGTCCCTCTGGCCAGGAAGGGGCCCTGCCACACATCCCTACCCCCCACCCTGCGATGGCAGAACCGATTCCTCAGTGAGGTCAAATAACGTCCATCTCTGGGTGTTATCTGAGCAGTTAACTCTGCCATCAGTGGAACCTTATTATCTGGGGATCTGAGTGCCATCCGCAGAGGGAAGTGAGGGGGAGATGACAGGAGAGGCCAGTGCCAGCCTTCGCTGGACACTCCCCACCAGACCCAGCACCACTGTCCCTGTCCGTCCATCGACCCCACTTCCTTACTCTCCCCTGGGCCTGCTCGTCACCCAGGGCCTCCAGCCCACCTCCTCACCCTACGGCATCCTGGACCCCTGCTTCCCCCGACACCGCCACCCAAGTGGCTCCTCCTGTGCCCTAAGGGAGCCTTGCCCTGTCCCCACCCAGGACACCAACCTGGCTCTGGGGCCCGCCTGTCCCTGGCTATAGCAGAATCCGTCCCAGGTGACCAAGTGCTCAGCCCTGCCCCCTCCAGATTTTGTGTCAGCTGTTTGCCCTGTAACCTCGGGTCTCTAATGGGATCAAGAAAGTGTGTTGATTTGCAGTTTGTCTGGGGTGTGAGCAATGCTCTGTCTGGCTGTGGACATCTCTGAGTCTCTGAGTTGTGTATGATATTAGGTCAGACCCAGGCTCTGATTTTCCCATCAAGGTGTCTAGCTGTTTTAACACATTTTTGAAAAAACCATCCTTTTACCCACTGAATTACCTTGTCATCTTTCTCACAAATCACCTGGCCTTGTGTACGTCTATTTCAGGCTTTCTCCAGTTCCGCGCATTTTAACTAGAGCGCACTGTTGAGATTAGTTTGCTGAGAATTTCTGTTCGCCACAAATGGGTGTTGAATTTTGTAAAATTGTTTCTCTGCATCTAAGGAAGCGATAATACTTTTGCTGTTTTAGTTTGTTAATATGGTGAGTTACCTTGATTGATTTTCACATGTTAAACTAACCTTATATTCCTGCAATGAATTGTACTTGGCCATGATCTGTCATTCTTTTTATATTCTTAAGAACTCAATTTGCTAAAATTGTATTAAGTATTTTGGTGTCTCTTTATAGGACAGATGCTGGTCTGTGGTTTTCTTTTCTTATAATGTCTCTGTTTGGTTTTCTTATCAAAACTCCTCTTGGTCATGATGTATTATCTCCCTTGTATTTCTCTGCATTCAATTTGCTAATATTTTGTTTAATTCTTGTATCTATGTTGATAAGGGATATTGGTCTGTAGTTTCCTTTCTATAACGTCTTTGTCTAATTTTGGTAGACAGAGTAGTCCTGACCTTATCAAATCATTTGGGAAGCGTTTCTTCCTCTTCTATTTTCTGGAATAAATTATGTAGGTTTGATGTTATTTCTGCCTTAAATGTTTGGTAGATTTACCAGTGAAACCACCTGGGTTTGAAGTTTTGTTTGGGCAGTTGGGAGAGGGGGGGCTAGAAATTCAATTTTAAAAATAGACATAGGACTACTGAGTGTATCTATTTCTTCTTAAGTGTTTTTGTGGTAGTTTGTATCTCTCAATGACTTAGTTCAATTCAAATTTCTGGGTACGGATTATTGACAATGTTCATTATCAGTTGGACATGTCGCAGGTCTGCAATGACGCCCCTCTTTCCTTCCGGGCGTTGGGGTTTGTGTCTTCTCTCTGTTTTTCTAGTATAGTCTGGATGACGTTTAATCCACTTTGCTTCTTTTCAAAGAGCCAGCTCTTGGGCTCGTGGGTTCTTCTTTGTCACTTCCCAGAGAGCGAGCCCTGTGCTGTCTCTCTCTTGCCTTGGATTTCAGGTTGGTTGTTTGCCCTGCAGCCCCAGTTCCTGAGACTTCAAGAAAAGCTGTGAGCTTGCAGTTTGTCTGACTTTTTGTTTTCTTTTAATGGTGAGAGTGATGCTCTTTTGAGTGTCTGAGGTCCCCAGGCAGAAGCCAGCACATGAATTCATTCTCTGCGTGCTCAACCCCCATCTAGTCTTTTTTTTTTAATAAGTTTATTTATTGTTGGCTGTGTTGGGTCTTCATTGCTGCGTGTGGGCTTTCTCTAGTTGCGACGAGCGGGGGCTACTCTTCATTGCAGTGTGCGAGCTTCTCATTGCAGTGGCTTCTCTTGTTGCGGAGCACGGGCTCTAGGTGTGTGGGTTTCAGTAGTTGTGGCACATGGGCTCAGTAGTTGTGGCTCGCAGCCTCTAGAGCGCAGGCTCAGTAGTTGTGGCACACGGGCTTAGTTGTTCTGCGGCATGTGGGATCTTCCCGGACCAGGGCTCGAACCTGTGTCCCCTGCATTGGCAGGCAGATTCTTAACCACTGCACCACCAGGGAAGTCCCCCCTGTCTAGTCTTGAAGGCAAGCTCCTGCCACACCAGGATCCCAGGCCTAGGCTCTAAATCTACCCCCTGCCCCCCCTCCACACTGGCTGCGTCTCCTGCAGCATCCTCTCATCTGGATCGGAACGCGCCCACTGACAGCCATGGCTGCACAGTTTGGTGGGAGAACGTGAGGGCCTCGGAGTGACCAGGCGAGCACGCTGATGCTCCCGCTGCTGGCAGGCCTTTGAGGGTGACCACAGGGCAGGGGGAGGGGCACCTGGCCCTCTCCAGACCCCTCCTGCCCTCCTTCTTGGCCCTGTGCCCTCACAGACCCCAACCAAACTCAGGCCCCAGGGCTCTGCTCTCTCAGGATCCACCTCTGTGCAGATGGCCCTTGATGGATCTGACCACCAGGACCCTGCCCAGCCAGATGGAGGGGGATCAGTCACTGCAGGGGGTGGTGGCAGGAGAAAGAGCCTGGGGTGCTGAGGGCTGGAGACAAAGGTCCCTGCAGATGGGCTCCCGGAACGTTGGGACAAAGAGTAGGGAGGGCCAGGGTCCATCGGGCAAGGTGGGTGCTGAGGGCCCCGGGGTTCCCCATCCTGAGCGAGCCCTTGCAGCTATTCTATGGCTGGAAGAGGCTGCTGTTGCCCTGGCGGATCCCAGGGTCACTCAGTAGAGACCGAGTCACAGCAAGATGCAGCCTGGGGGAGGGAGAAGGAGAGGGTCATGGCACAGCCCCAGCCCCAGCCCCCCTCCCGGCGTCAGGCTGCTCCCCCCGAGGATGGGCAGATGATGGCCTCCCGGAGGAAGCTCCTAACTGGAGCAAGATCTGAGGCAAGCAGCGCCCCCGCTTTGTGGGTTCTCTATGTCGGGGGCACCCTGGGCCTTGGAAAGGGGCGGCAGGGCTCGGGGGCGCTTCTACCCCAGAGAAGGGCCAAGCTGAACCAGCATCCTCCCTAGGGGATGGCACCTGGGTGCTCAGGGCCCTGCACTCCGGGGCCCCGGGCTTATGGGCTGCAGGAGACCGCCCCAGGCCAGGAGGGCATCGCTGGGGCCAGGATGCCCCTCCCTGTGCCTCCGCCTGCTTGCCTTCAAATGGGGACAGAAACAGCATCATGTCACAGAGACCACGTCCAGGGGACCACACAACAGTGCCAGGATGGCCTCATTGGCCCGTGGGCTGTGCCACCACCTGGAGCCCCACACTCAGAAGGCCTCGTGCCCACTCACTGCTCTGCTGTCACCGTTTTGGGATCTGGAATAATTTTTTAACAAGGGGCCCTGCATTTTCAGTTTGTGCTGCCACCTCCCCCACCCCACCCAGATTACACAGCGGATCATGGGTGCCTGTGGCGTTTCTTCCAGGCAGCAGGCCTGAGCCCTGCAGGTAGGAAGCCTTGCGGGGAAGTGTGGTGTGCTCCTTTCCCATGGCCTCTGGAAGGAGTTACCAAACTTTGTCGTGTACCGACACATTTATTACCCTATGGTTCTGGAGGTCATGTGTCTGACATGGGTCTCCTGGGCTAAAGTCAAGTGTCGGCAGGTTGTGCTCTTCCTGGCGGCTCCAGGGGAGAATGTGTCTCCTCACTTTTGCAGCCTCTGGAGGCACTGCGTTCCTGGGCTCCTGGCTCCTCTGCCATCTTCAAAGCCACGTGGTGCAGCTCTCTGACACTGCAACCTTCTTCCTGGCTCCTCTGACCACAGCTGGGGAAGAGTCTGTGATTTTTAAGGACTCACATGATGACATTGGGCCCATCAGGTAACCCAGGGTAACCTCCCATCTCATCACCAGAAGCACATCTGCGAAGCCCTGTAAACTGGCAGGATCACAGGTTCCGGGCATTAGGATGAGGACATCTTGGAGGGGCCATCCTTTTGCCCCCCACATATGCGATGGGGTGCAGGTGGGGAGTGGGGTCCCCAGTGCTGGAGTGAATTGAGCTGGGACAGGTGAGGGCCCTGAAGTGGGACCCAGGGATGGCCCTGGGGGTCCCAGAGTCAGAGGACCTGGGTGTTTCCAGACCTGCCTCCGCCCTCCACACAGGGTGACCCCAGGCCTCCTGGGCCCTAGGAGGGGCAGCCTGGGCTCCGATTCCGCCCTCCCCCACCCTGTGCCTGGCTGATGGGTCAGGTCTCCTCCCCCAAGGCCACCCTCTCAGGTGTGTGGTCCTCACAGGCTCAGCGCAGGCCCCGTACACAGAAGTGGTGTCACTGTCATCCTTATGCGTATTTGTCACCGGGTCAAACGTGGAGCATGCGCTTTTTAGCCGCGGCTCCAGGCCTGGTGCTGGCGGGAAGGAGACAAGTCTGTGCCCCCCTCCCCCACCCTGTGGATCATCAGGCAGTTCTCCACCCTACCCCGGGATTCAGTTTCCCCCCACCTAAGAGGGGGTGGCTGACCTAGAAGATCTCAGAGGGACCCACAAGCGTGTGCTTAGGAGCCGGGCTGGGAGCTGGGGCAGGAAGGAGGGAGGGGCAGGAAAGTCCCGGCCCCTCCCAGAGGCCCTAATCAGCTCTGTCATCAGGCCCTGGCCGCACAGAGGACGGTTAGGAAGGGCAGCTGGGCAGCTGGTGCTGTGCCTGACTGATGGAGACCACGGGACCTGGGGACAGGGACACTGGGCAGGGGGGCGAGCTGGCACAGAGACTCCAGTCACAGGGCCTGAGCTATCTCCACTGGGCTCAGTCTGGGCCTCAAACTGTATTCTGTATTTCTTTTTTTTTAATGTAATTTTTTAGAACAAGTTTAGATTTATAGAAAAATTTCAACGTTAGTGTAGATGCACCCGTGTATTCCTCATCCAAGCTCCTCTCTTGTTTTGTTTTGTTTTATTTGGTTTTGCTGGGTCTTAGTTGCAGCAAGCAGGCTCTTTAGTTGCAGCTCAAGGGCTCCTTAGTTGTGGCATGCGAACTCTTAGTTGTGGCATGCCTGTGGGATCTAGTAGTTCCCTGACCAAGAATCGAAACCAGGCCCCCTAGGAGCGCGGAGTCTTAACCGCTGGACCACCAGGGAAGTCCCTTCCTCTCTTGTTAACATCTTCCATTGGTATGAGTCATTTGTTAAAATGATGAACCAATATGATGCATTACTTAACTAAAGTCCATAGTTTATTCACATTTCCTTACTTTTCCCCTAGTGTCCTCTGTCTGTCCTAGGCCCCCTGTCCAGGCCCCACTTGACATTTAATTGTCTCATCTCCCTGGGCCCCTCTGGGCTGGGACAGAGTCCCCAGGCTCATTTGATGTATTTCCTGCCTCAGTCCCAGAATCGGTCCCAGCATCATTTCTCCGAGGAGACCACTTCCCTTTACTGCAGGAGGACTTAGAGACCCAGATCCAGGCACAGGATGTGCTCGTTGCTCTTGGGGCGTCATTGCCCTCAGGCCCCCATGGCTGACAGAGCCAGGCTGTGTGTATACTGACTGGTGTGTATCCTCGTAGCCATGGTAACTTTATACGCATCCACCTGCGTCTACGTGAAGCTGCACTCTACTTCAGACTCACATCTCCACCTTGGATGCACCAGCACAGGGGTCACTCCAGCCTCCACCCCTGATGATCTGGAACCTCCCACCCAGGCGAGAAGCTGGCTCCCTCGGGTCCCCATCCCGTCCCTCAGCTGCTCACGTCCAGCCTGGACGGCAGTGGGGAGACTACTCCCTATACCCCATGGGAACTGACTTCATCAACAGAGTGCATGCCCTGTGTGGCCCCTTAGCCCTTAGTCTCACGGTCCCACTCAGTCCTAGGGTGACCCAGGCAGCACCTGGTGCCCAGGGAGGTGGTTCCAAACACTCGTGAACGGTGGGTTGTCCTGCCTTGTCTGCACTTGGGTAGCAGGACTGCACCTCAGGATGTTCATCTCGCACCTGCGGGGGGACTTCTTGCTGTTTCCTGTTGGGCGCATGAACATAGGGCTGCTGTGAACGGTGCTGTTCAAGTCTTTTTGTGGAGGTCTCAGCTCTCTTTGAATGTTTCCCTGAACAAGAGGATTCCAGGCCCCTCCCGTCACTTCTCCAGGGAGCCCAGCGCCTCGGGGGCAAATGGTGCTTAGAAACCGAACCTTGTGATGGGTGACGCTGAGGCTCTTGGGGTTTCCTGGGATATAGCTAGGGAATGCGCACACGGGCTGACACGTGAGCACACACGGGCTCCCACACCCCACATCTACAGTTCAGTATCTATATTGAAACCACCAGCTCTCCCCAGTCCCAGTTCCACACTGCGGGGTTTACTGCAATCCCCTCACCTGCCGGCAGCCCTCTCTGGCAGGTGAAACCCGGTTCCAGTCCCTAATCGCTCAACTTGTTTGGGTAGTGCTCACGTGTCACCATCTCCCACCCGTTACTCTCTCCCGAGCACAAGCCTTTTCGCTCAGCAGCACCCTCGCCTCTTCTCTGCAGCGTGACCCCCTCTCGGGCGAGCACAACTCCCACCCGAATCTGCCCAGCCCAGGCTTTGGACTGCACGGCTCAGAGGAAGGTGGGGGAGACTGTGGGCAGAGCCCGTGACTTTCCAGCATTTCAGAGGGTGTGTGGCAGCGTCTCCTTCCATCTGCACTTTCCCGATGGGTGAGCAGGTGTTTCTTGGTTGTGGTTCATGTTTGAGGAAGTATCTACACAAGCTGTTCCCCATTTAAATCATGTTGGGTGTTGTCTCAGAGGGTTGTAAGAGTTCTCTCCCCTCCCTCCTTTCTTTCTAAATCTGTATACAAGTCCTTTATCAGATACGTGCATTACAGATATTTTTCTCCAGTTAGGGGATTGTACTTTCATTTTCTTAACAGTGTCACTCTAAGTGTAAGTTTTAAATTTTGGCAAAGTCCCATTTACCAACTTTTTGTTTCTTTCAGTGCTTTTTGAGTCCCCTCTGCCTTCCTTCAGGTCATGAGGATTTTCTGCTATGGTTTCTTCTGGGTGTTTTACAGTTTTAATTTCTACATTTAAGTGTAAGATCCATTTGGAATGAATTACAAGTCGAGCATCAAGTCTCTTGTCTTCTCCCACACAGGTGACACAGTTGTTCCAGAAACATTTGTTAAGAAGGCCACACTTACCCTCTCTTGAAAACAAGTGACCATGTACGTGTGGGTCTTTTTCTGGGCTACTGTTCTATTGATCTGTACATTACCCTCCATTAATACCACACTCTCATGGTTACTGCATCTTTGTAGTAAGTCACCAAGGGCTCAGTGTGCAATCCACACTGTGAGTCGGTGCCTGGGGTCCCATGTGTGGACTTGTATCTGGGTAACTCCACAGCACAGGGCTGCTGCCCCCCTTTCCCTACAGCCTGTCCCCTACCCCAGAGCCTCCCCCACTGTCCCTCAGAGACCACCAGCCAGGAATACCGGCCCAGGGGGCAGCCCCAATTGGCCAGACATGCTGTGTCCCCACGGCCTGGGGAGGCATGCCAGGCGAGCCCAGGCATGCGAGGCAGAGGATGGGGACTCCCTGACTCCCTGGCATCCTGGTCCTAACCCCACCCTGCCCCCAGGACAACCTGAAGGACCTTTGGTCGGCCAGTACCTGACTGCAGGTGGTGTGGTGAACTGAGTGAGGACTTTGGCCACCCTAACTGACCCACATCCCAGGCTCTCCTGCCCTCCCGCCCTCTGACCCTTGACCCATGACCCTTCCTGGCAGGGAGGGCGCAGACCACAGGCTGGGCCTGGAGGAAGAACCACTGCAGCAGCCCTGGGTCCGGCCCAGCTCATCATCCTCTCCCCGTGGGAACTGAGGCCAAGGTCACACGTAGAAGAGTCTGCAGACCCCAGAACTCCAGGTCCAGCTGTCCACCTCCCACGCCCACGCGCAGTGCCGCCTGCTCCTCGGAGGTCCCAGGCCAGGGACGCAGCTGCAGTCGGACCTCCACTCTGCGACCGCGACCCAGTGGGCAGGTAAGGGGTGGCCGGGCGTCGAGTCCCTCTTGCCCCAGCATCTGTCCAGCCCTGCCCGGCAGGTGCTACGGGGCCTCTGCTTTTCAAGCCAGGCGCTCCCTCTGGTGGACACGCGGGAAACTGCAGGACTCCGGACGGAGCTGAGCTCGCGGCAGAAATAAATCCACTTTACTTGTGGGTGACACGATCACATACATAGAAAAACAAAAATCTTCTGCAAACACCAGAATAAATGAATTCAGCGAGGCTGTGAGGCACAAAATCAATATGCAAAAATTACTGTATTTCTAAATATCATCCACCAGTAATTGGAAAATAAAAAACACAAAACAATTTCCTATAGAATTAAAAAAAAAAACCAAAACCCACTGATGATACATTTAAAGAAAGGTGTGCAAAGTCAATACAACAAAAAGTACAAAACGTCGCCGAGAGACATTTTAAGAGCCCTAAAGAGAGATGTGTCATGTTTCTGGATTGTTAAGATATCAATTAGATCCATTTTGATTTATAGCCTCATGCAATCCAAATCAATATGCCAGCGGCCCTACCTCTTGCAGAGATTGACAGTCTGATTCTAAAGTTAATATGAAAAGGGAAAGGACCTGGGATGGCCAAGAAAATTTAGAGGAAAAAGACAAAGATGGCTCACTCATCCTCTCCAACATCAAGACATACTCTAGAGCTGTAATAACCAAGACCATGCATTGGGGAAGGATGCACACAAAGATAAAAGGAACAGAACAGAGTAGATATAGATCCCAGAACTGCAGGACCACTTGATTCACGACCACGATGTCACTGATATTGAATGGGGAACGGGTGGCCTTTTCGATCAATGGTGCTGGGCTGATAAGATAAGCGTGTGGGAAGAAGTGAAACTGGGGCCCCATTTACATCAGACACAAAACTTAATTCACGATGGGTTTATGTGAAACGGGGATGTTGACACAATGAAGCTTCTATACAAAACAGGAGAGTATCTTCAGTACCATGGAGTTCTTCTCACCCACAGAACGGAGTCAGTTCCATATGCACACAACCACCTGGGTGGAACTCAGCATCGTTCCGCTGAGCAGAGGACATCCGCACGGCACATGTGACACTTCCATGTGCAGCGTTAGAATCAGCAAAACTAACCCACAGTGACAAAAATCATGACAGCGGCTGCCTCTGAGGGTGGTGGAGGAGGGTGTTGACTAGAAGGAGACATGAGGAAACCTTCCAGGTGATATGTCTTATTTTGGGTGGTGGTCACACAGGTGTTACAATCGTCACACTTCATTGAACTGGAGTCTCACAGTCCGTGAATTCTGTTGTATATTAGCGTTATCTCAGAAAAATATACATCTATAGACTTCCGGTTTCTGCTCTGACACATAAAGAGCTTGGAAGTCATGATTTCCATCCTCACAACAAGAAAGTGAAGAACAAACTGAAGGCCAAGTGAAGTCCCATGGGAGAATCCAGGTCACAGGGCAAACCTCTGTCCCCAAACTGGACAGGCAGATGATTACAGAGAAGCTCCCACTGAGCAGAAGCTGCAGAGCCTGAGAACACATGCAGAGTGGCTGCTGGACACTGAGCCTGGAAGCTTGGGCATTAAAACTTCCTGGGGCACCAGTCCTGGGCGTGCTTGCACTTTGATGAGAGTTTCCTGCAGGAGCTGCACCAGGCTCTCAGAGAGAAGATCCAAGAAAAAAAGCCTTCAGGTTTCAAGCAGGGAGAGCGGAAATAATCAACTAGAAATGCACCCAGAGCTTTCTGTTGTCTGTGACAGAAGCCTGCCCTCAAGGAAAACCACTTCACCAGACCTGGGGAAGGACAGGTAGGCCACTCAGTCCCCTCCAGCCTTCCTGTAAGCCCACTAAAAAACTGAGACTTACTCATGGGATTATTGAACCTTTCCCCCACCCAATCAACAGGACTCCAGCATAATAACACTGGATCACAACTGAGAGGGCTGTGGACACAAACTCTATTTAAGGAGGAGCTTCTAGGGAAACCAAAGGCAACAGAAGAGAAAGGACCAGGACACCAGAGGAATTTGAAACCTCACAAACAGTCAACACACCCCAACTCCAGCCAGGTAAACACAAATCCTCACACTAAAGACCTATTTGTCTCGGCTCCTATTAGCCAGTACACTGTAGCCAGTTTCCACCAAAAAAATCACAAGGCATGCTAAAAGCAAGGAAAACAGTCTGAAAAGATAAAGCAAGTAATAAAACCAGACTCAGATAAGGCAGAGATTGGCAACTATCAGACTGAGAACTTAAAATAACTATGATAATATGCTAAGGGCTCTAATGGAAAGAGTGAACACTATGCAAGAACAGATGGGTAATGTAATCAGAGAGATGAAAACTCCAAGGAAGAACCAAAAGGAAATGCTAGAAATTAAGAACACTGTAACAGAAATGAAGAACTTCCAGTCAATATCTTACTGGAGTCCTCAATGATGTGATAAGAAAAGGAAACAAAATGTGTACAGATTGGGAAGAAGACATAAAATTTTCTCTGTTTGAAGATGCCATGATTGTCCATTTAGAAAAATCCCAAAGAATAGACAACAAACAAATTCCTAAAACTAATATGGTATTGTAACAAGGTTGCAGGGTAGGTTAATATTACAGAGTCAGTTGTTATATTTTATATATTGCTATATACCAGAAGTGAAGAATTGGAATTTGAAATTAAAAACACAATGCCATTTACATTAACACTCCCCAAAATTAAGTACTTAGGAATACTCTAACAAAGTATGTATAAGATCTATATGAGGAAAACAACACAGTTCTGATGAAAGAAATCAGGAGTCTAAATAAATGGAGAGACATCCATGTTCATGGATAGGAAGACAGTGTTATTAAGATGCCGAACATTCCCAACTTGATCATAGGTCCAGCACAAACCCAATCCAAATCCCAACAAGCTATTTTGTGAATGTTAACAGACTGATTCTAAAGTTTACGTGGAGGCTTCCCTGGTGGCGCAGTGGTTAAGAATCCGCCTGCCAATGCAGGGGGCATGGGTTCGAGCCCTGGTCCGGGAAGATCTCACATGCCGTGGAGCAACTAAGCCTGTGTGCCACAGCTACTGAGCCTGTGCTCTAGAGCCAGTGAGCCACAACTACTGAAGCCTGCGCGCCTAGAGCCCATGCTCCTCAACAAGAGAAACCACCGCAATGAGAAGCCCATGCACCGCAACAAAGAGTAGCCCCCACTTGCCGTAACTAGAGAAAACCCACGTGCAGCAATGAAGACCCAATGCAGCCAAAAATAAAATAAGTTAAATAAATAAATAAAATTTTTAAAAAAGTTTAAAAATATAAATAAATAAGGTTTACGTGGAAAAGCAAAAGACACGAAATAGCCAACATGATATTGAAGAAAAAGAACAAAGTTAAAGGACGGACACTACCCAACTTCAAGACTTACTATAAAGCTATGATAATATTGATGAGAGAATAGACAAATAGATCAATAGAATAGGATAGAGAGCCCCAAAATGACTCATATAGAACAGTCATCTGATCTTTGACAAAGGAGCAAAGGCAATTCAATGGAGAAAAGACAAGCTTTTCAACAAATGGTGCTCAATATTGCTCGTCCACATGCAAAAAATGAATCTTAACACTGACCTACCACAAAAATTAATTCAAAATGGATCATAGACCTAAATGTGAAATGAAAAAATATAAAACTTCTAGAAGATAACATAGGAGAAAAATCTAGATGACCTCGGGTTTGGTGATGAGTTTTAAGATACAATACCAAAGGCAAGATCCATGAAGGAAAAAAATGGATAAGTTGGACTTCATAAAAATTATAAACTTCTGCTCTGTAAGAGACACAATTATAAGAATGAAAAGACAAGCCACAGAATGGGAGAAAATCTTTGCAAAACATGAATCACATAAAGGACTGTTATCCAAATATACAAAGAATTCTTAAAACTCAACAATAACAAAGCAGGCAATCCAAATACAAAAATAGGCAAAAAACCTAACCAGACACCTCACCAAAGGAGATATAGAGATGGCAAATGAGCACATGAAAAGATGCTCAACATCATACGTCATTAAGAAACTGCAAATTAAAGCAACAATGAGCTACCACTACACACCGATTAGGATGGCTAAAAATCAAAAACACTGACAACACCAAACGCTGGCGAGGATGTGAAGCAACAGGAACTCTTGTTCATTACTGGTGGGAATGCAAAATGGAACAGCTACTCTGGAAGACGGTTTAGCAGTTTCTCACCCTATGATCCAGCAATCATGCTCCTAGGTATTCATTTTCGCAAGTGAGTTGAAAAATTATGTCCACACAAAAACCTGCACACAGATGTTTATAGCAGGTTTATTCATAATTGCCAAAAACTGGAAGCAACCAAAGGGTCTTCAGTAGGTGAATGAATAAGCAAATTGTGGACCATCTCGACAGTGGACTATTCGGTGATAAAAAGAAATGCGGGGGGTGGTGGTGGTGGTGGGATGAATTGGGAGATTGGGATTGACATATATTGACTAACAAGAACCTGCTGTATAAAAAATAAAATAAAATTCAAAAATAAAAAAGAAATGCACTTTCAAGCCATGAAAAGACCTTAAATGTATACTGCTTAGTGAATGGAGCCCATCTGAAAAGACTGCATACATATGATTCCAACTCTAAGACATTCTGGAAAAGGCAAAACTATGGAGACTATAAAAAGATCAGGGGTTGCAAAGGGTTCAGGAGAGAAAGATGAATCGGGGGAGCACAGATGATTTTTTAGTGCAGTGAAACGCTTCTGTATGATACTGTAATGGTGGACACATGTCATTATGCATTTGTCAAAACCCATAAAATATACAACACCAAGAGTGAACCCTAATGTCTACTGTGGATGTTAGTTAATAATAATGTATCAATACTGACTCATCAGGACTGACTTCCCTGGTGGTCCAGTGGGTAAGACTCTGTGCTCCCAATGCAGGGGGCCCAAGTTTCCCTGGTCGGGAACTAGATCCCACAAGCCACAGCTAAGAGTTCGCATGCCACAACTAAAGACCCCGCATGCCATAAGTAAGACCTGGCACAGCCTAAATAAGTAAATAAAATAAATATTTAAAAAATACCAACTCATCAATGATAACAATATACCTCACTAACACAAGATGTTCATGATGGGAAAATTGTGGGGGGCGGGTGTATCGGAACTCTGTACTCTCTGCTCAACTGTCTGTAAACCTAAAACTGCTCTAAAAAATAAAATTTTAGTTACTTTTAAATGATTATACAACTTCACATACAACTTCGCTTCATAACAATAGGCTTTAAATGTCTGCAGATCTTTTGTGTTACTGTGGTCACATACTTTACCTCCAAGTAGGCTATAAACCACACGGTACACTGTGTCAGTTGTTGCTTTAAAATAGTAACTTTTATTCTTTAAATGTTTTTTAAATGAGAAAAAAATATCTTCTTATTCAGGCATTTCCATTTCCAGAGCTTGTCTTACTTTGTCCAGCTGTAGAGTTTTCCTCTGCTATCACATCCTACTGTCTCCAGAACATCCTTTTACATTGCTCGCAGTGCAGGTACACTGGCAATAGAGTCTCTCGGCCATTGTTTGACTGAAAAACTTTGTTTCACATTCCTTTTGTGAACGATATTTACTCTGGTTAAATAACTCAATGTACATAGTCTCTTTTTCTCTTTTCTTTTTTTTTTTTTTTACTGATTTAACGATGACTCCCCCTCAGATTTTTTTTTTTTTTTTTTTGGCTACTTTGGGTCTTCGTTGCTGCTCACAGGCTTTCTCTAGTTGCGACGAGCGGGGCCTACTCTTTGTTGCAGTGTGTGGGCTTCTCATTGCGGTGGCTTCTTTTGCTGCAGAGCACGTGGACTCAGTAGTTGTGGCTTGTGGGCTCTAGAGCGCAGGCTCAGTAGTTGTGGTGCACAGGCTTAGCTGCTCTGCATCATGTGGGATCTTCCCACACCAGGGATCAAACCCGTGTCCCCTGCATTGACAGGCGGATTCTTAACCACTGCGCCACCAGGGAAGTCCCCTGTCTTTGTTTCTGTGTACTGTGTTTTTCCTCCTGGGGATGTTTTTAATCTTCTCTCTCTCTCTCACTGGCTTTCAGCAATACACGACGTGCTTTGGCATGTTTTTCTTTAGGTTTATTCTATTTGAGATTCATTGAGATGGTTAGATCTCTGGTTATAGTTTCACCAAATATGGAAAGTTCAGGGCCATTAATTCCCCAAATATCATTTTAGTTTATTCCTCCTCCTCTCCTTCTGGGGCCCCAGATAATTTATGAGAGACTGTTCAATACTCCCAGGTGATTCTGTTAATTTTTTCCTGGCTTTTTCTCTCTGTGCTTCATTTTGGATGGTTTCTGTTAGTATGTCTTCAATTTTACTGTTCTTTTCCTCTGTGTGTAATCCGTCAGTAACTCCATCTAGGATGTATTGTTTTCAATGTAGAGATTTTATCGTTTGTGTCTAGATGTTTCATTCAGGTCTTTTTACAGCTTCCATTTTTCTCATCACACTCACGTTTCCTCTACCTGAACATACTTGTAACAGCTCTTTCAGCATCCCTGCCTGTGAACGCCATCATTTCTGGATCTGTTTAGAGTGACTGACTTTTTTTCTGGTTACAGGTCATCTTTTCTTAAAATTTCTTTTCATGCCTGGTAATTTTTAAAAACTTATTTTTTTAACTTGTTTCAAAATACGTATAACATAAACTTGACCATCTTAACCATTTTTCAGTGACAGTTCAGTAAAGTACATTCACATTGTGGTAAACCAATCTCCAGAACTCTTTTCATCTTGTAAAACTGAAACTCCATCCCCACTAAACAACCCCCCTCCCCATTCCCAAGCCCTGGCACCCAACTTTCTACTTTCTGTCTCTATGAATTTGACATCTCTAAGGACCTCATGCAAGGAGAGTCATACAGAATTCATCTTTTTGTGACCGTGCCTAGTAGTGTTTGATTGGACGCCAGACCTTGTGCACACTCTATGGTTGGTGGCTGGATTTTGCTATGTTACTTCAAACGTTTGGGGCTGTGTTCCTGAATGCCATTAAGTCATTTGGAATCTGCCAGATCCTTCTGAGCCTTGCTCGTCAACTTTGTCAGGGTGGGTCTGGAGAAGCGGTCCCTCTTGTGCTAACTTCACTCCACTGCTAAGTTGATGGGACTTGGCCAGAGCCGGGTATCACAAGGTTTCTCCAATCAGCTGGGGGACCATGAGACGTTCCCAGGCCTGTGTGAGCTCCCAGAATCCTCTGCCTGCTCCCCTCAGATGGTTCTTGTCCCTGACCTTGTTCCTGGTGTTGATGCTTTCCTCTCAAGCACTGGCAGGACCCCAGGGGACCCCTCCGGGGGCCTCTGGAACTCACTGTGTGCAGGTGTCTCCTCCCTGGCTCGCGGCCTCACGAGTTCTGGCTGCCTGGGGCTCCCCACCCCCTCACAGCTGCCTCCAGGTGCACTGTGGTCACTGTGGCTCTCGCCTCACCCTTTGCCCTTCTCTCAGGGGCAGTCCCACGCTGCCCCTTGCCCAATGTCTGAAACCACTATTTCGTGTACTTTCCCCAGTGTCTAGCTGCCTACAGTGGGGGGGTTGCACATGTCCCCTGTAACCCCATCTTGGCCGGAAGCAGGTATCCTGGGTGGAGGATCCTTACTGACCTCACTGGGCTGGATTCGGAAAGGTGGAGACGGCCTGGAGCACACGTTACCCTCACACGGAACGAGCTCCCCTCCCAACACAGCAGAGCCTCTTCATCTCTTCTTTTCACGAGAACAGCGCTTGGAGCATGCCTGGTGGAGACCCTGAGGGTCCTGCGCTGGCTGTGTCCTCTGTCCTTCTGTTCACACTGTCCCAGATGTTACAGGGACCCTGAACTCCAGGTAGTTTGGAGAATATGTGCCAACAGTCCAGGGACAGGAGCATCTCTCTCTCTGAGATGGCTGGCAGGGTGGCTGTGCCTGTCCTGGAAGATGAGTGCCATGGGACACAGGCCATGTCCTCGGTGGATAGGTCTTTCCTTTACTCGGCTGTCACCAGGGCTGCAGAAGACAGTCCCCCCCACACACACACATGCCCCCAACTCTGATCTCCTCCATGCTCCCCCTGTCACCCCCAGAGCCCACCCCTGGGGAGGCCCACCCCCCAGGTCCCTCCTCCCCAGGGCAGCAGCCCACCCACCAAGGGTGGCCCAGCCCCACTTTCCTCTGGGTACCCCTGTCCCTGGCTGGCTGAGGCTCTCTGGGCATCTCCCAGGCTCCTCCCTGGGAGTCCTCCCCCTGACCCTTCTTACTTCATGTCCCACCTCAGGCCAGTGGCTTGCGACGCCTGGGGAAGCAGGACCCCCGTGTCTGGCCCCAAAGACCACAGCCTCAGCCAGAGACCTCCCCATGGGCTACCCTGGAGCTGAATGCACCCATGGCCTTCACTTGTCACTCACTCATTCCACAGTTAGAAATCCACAGTAAGGTCAAGAGATCACTTGTTTTAAGGCCCTTGACGACACCACTTGTCAACAGCATCTCTTCCCAAGCCCGTGGGACACGTGGGACACAACCTTGCAACACAGGGAACTGCGTCTCAGAAACCTTGCAAACGTGACCCCCAAGATGATCGCTCAGTTTATATTGCATTTTCGTTATTAACTAGGTGAAATCTTTCTAATGTGCACATGGTCATTTACATTTCTTCAATGAATTGTTTATTTATTTGGTTATTACTGATTTTATATGAGGGACTTAAACTTTTTGTTATTACTGGGTTGCAAGAGTGAGGAGGTGGTCCTTGTGTACTAAGGATACTCACCTGAGAGGGTCTTCAGGGGGACCCATGTGGGATCTGTTAACTCCTTCCCATCACCTAGCCCCCTCCCACCCCCTTCGGTCTGGCCAGGTGTTGGTCCAATGTTAGCCAGTCAGAGCAATCACATCCTCGAGCTGCTGATTGGTCTGCTTCCCAGGGCTGAGCCAATCAGAGTCTTCCTTGGAGGTGCGGCCCTCTGTGCTCCCTAAGCCCCGCCAAGTCCCCTGGCGGGCCCTGGGCACCAGGGTGTCACCTGTTGTCCCTGCCTCCTCCACCGTGGTCTCCTAGGGTCCCATCTCCATCAATCCGGTGCATGGGACCCGGATGCAGCACCTGGAGGCGCTGGGACCAGTTTGTTGAGAGAATAAGTGAGCACCGTCTGCTAGAGGGAGGCCTGAGGTGGGGCAGTGGGCTGGAAGCCAAGGGTGACCAGCAGGCTCAGGGGAGAGTAAGGAGGTGGGGCGGATGGACGGACAAGTACAGTGGTCGCCTTGGCACTGCAGGACCGGGGACAGGGGTGGTGGGCCTGGTGGGGAGTGTCCAGCGAAGGCTGGCACTGGCCTCTCCTGTCATCTCCCCCTCACTTCCCTCTGCGGATGGCACTCAGATCCCCAGATAATAAGGTTCCACTGATGGCAGAGTTAACTGCTCAGATAACACCCAGAGATGGACGTTATTTGACCTCACTGAGGAATCGGTTCTGCCATCGCAGGGTGGGGGGCAGGGATGTGTGGCAGGGCCCCTTCCTGGCCAGAGGGACTCGGGCACTGGGTCTGAGTCATCCACTTCCTCCCTCTGGGTTGGATGACCAGCATCCCTCCCCTGACCCTGTCCTGCTCTGTGAGGATAAGAGGCAGGGAGAGAGGGCTGGGCAAAAGCAGCTGGGCCCACCGAGGTGAGAACCCCCAGCGGGACCCCAACATCTGGGTGTCACTGTGGAGCAGGGTGGCCGAGCCTCAGATCCGGAGCACTGAGGCCCCAGACCCCCTGGCCTGGACAGAGCCCCTGATCACCAGGGACCCCGACTCCACCTCCACCCCACACCCTGCACCCCATACCCTGCAGACCCCACACCCTGCAGACCCCGCACCCCACACACACCCCACCCCACAGAACCCAAACCCCACAGACCCCCAGCCAAGCTCCAGCTGCCCCTCCGCGCTCCTTCCAGATGCTCCATCTGCTGGTGCTGGCGCTGCCCCTCCTGGTGAGCCTGGTCCATGCGGCCGCTGGTGAGTCCTGACCCTGGGCCCGTTCTGTCTCTGTCCCCTCACCCCACTCTCCACAAGCCCAGGGATGGGTGGGTGGGTTCAGAGAAGCCCAGGGTGGTGCTGGCACAGGGAAGGGCTGAGCCCGATGGCTGGGTCGTGTCGTGTCCTGAAGGCACTTCCTGCCCCAGCCCCAGACCAGGCCCTGCAGCGAGCAGGCATCGTAGGGGGACGGGAGGCCCCTGGGAGCAAGTGGCCCTGGCAGGTGAGCCTGAGATTCAGCACCCAGTACTGGAAACACATCTGCGGGGGCTCCCTGATCCACCCCTGGTTGGTGCTGACCGCGGCCCACTGCGTCGGACCGTGAGTCTCCACAGGGCCTGGCGGGTAGGGGTGGGCCTGGGGCTCTACTCACGCTCCTGGGTGTCCCGGAGGTGGCTCAGCCCCTGAGTAGGTGGCCCTCTCTCTCCCCAGGCAAGTCCAAGACCCCACAGTCCTCAGGGTGCAGCTGCGGGAGCAGCACCTCTATTACCAGGACGAGCTGTTGCCCATCAGAAGGGTCATCCCCCACCCCAACTACTACATAGTTGAGAACGGGGCGGACATCGCCCTGCTGGAGCTTGGGGACCCCGTGAACATCTCCAGCCACGTCCATCCGGTCACCCTGCCCCCTGCCTCGGAGACCTTTCGCCCGGGGACTCGGTGCTGGGTGACAGGCTGGGGCAACTTGCACAGGGGACGTGAGTGTCAGGGACCGCTGGAGGGGGACTTGGGCACATCGCGGCTCCACCACCTGGGGTTTCCTCTGGGGAACAGGGTCCCAACCGGCCGGCTCAGGGCGGTGATCCCACACTCTCCTGATGCAGCATCCTTCCTCTCCTCTCACCCCCAGAACCCCTGCCACCGCCATTTCCCCTGAAGCAGGTGAAGGTCCCCGTCGTGGAAAACAGCATCTGTGACATGAAATACCACACTGGCCTGTACACAGGGAACAACATCCCGATCGTCCGGGACGACATGCTCTGTGCCGGGAATGGCAAGAGGGACTCCTGCCAGGTGGGTCTCGCGTCCCCCTGCAGCCCCCAGCCGCCCAGGCCTCACAGCCACCGCTGACCCCTCCCCTCCCCAGGGCGACTCCGGAGGGCCCCTGGTCTGCAAGGTGAATGGCACCTGGCTGCAGGCGGGTGTGGTCAGCTGGGACGACGGCTGTGCTCAGCCCAACCGGCCAGGCATCTACACCCGCATCACGCACTACTTGGACTGGATCCACCAGTACGTCCCCGAGGAGCCCTGAGCCCGGTCCCCAGTGTTGCCACCTGGATCAGCGGAGAAGCCAGTCCCCTCCTGTCCCCACACCGCTGCTTCCTGCTGAGGCGGCATCCTTCCCCACCTTCCCTGGCCCCCTGCCCTGAGCACCCCCTGTTGACGCCCCTGCCCCGAGCCCAGGGAGCAGGCAGTGGGCACTAACGCTCATTAAAGATTATGGAAAGCAGATGTGGTCGTCGCTGTGTTTCTGGCTGTGGGTGTCGCTGAGGGAGAGGAAAGGGTCCAGGGCCCAGCCAGGTGCAGCCACCCTCTCTGTGGGTCCCTGGGCCCTGAGCATCTGCCTTGCTGTAGGGATGGCCCTGCCCTGCCCCTTGCACCCAGGCCCACTTCTCTGCATGCTGGCTTGTATAGAGCACACATCTCCTAAAGGGAAGAGCTGTCCCCTGCTATTGTCAGATCTCAGTCCCCAGAGGACTGCACCCCCCACGATTGTCTCATTTCATCTCACAGTCATGCCTGTTTCCCCTATCTCCCATCTGGCTTTTATTGGGAGTGTGTTCCTATTTATGAACAAGGCTGCTTTTCGATCTGCATTCTAGCACCGTCTCCTTATTGGTGATTGTGCTCTGGAGCAAATTCCCGGACAACCCCCGGGGGCGTTGCTACATCATTTCCAGAAAGGCTGTTCCCCTGTCTCCTCCTACCCGTGCACATCACAGCACTCCCCTCATAACTGCCAATGACAGAGATTCTTTGCTTGATCAAACTTTAGTCAGGCTCCTGAACCTTCTCCTGGGCCCAACTGTGCCCTTCCTGGTTATCTCCCATTTTACCAAGAACCCTGCTGAGTTGGTTTAGCAAGAACCCCTGCCCTTGGTACCCAATCTCCCTTGATATCTGATCAAAACCCCTCTCTCCCCGCCCTAGGTTTCATCTCCCTGGGATGTGTCAGTAGAAGCCTCTTTAGGGTGGTTTAAACAGAATTCCCCCAGACCTGCTGTCTCCTCTTGGAAATTCTCTGACCACCAACCCCTTGCTCCTTGGCTACAATCCCCACTTGTCCCTGCTTTCTTCGGAATGGCGCCCAGTTCTGTACTGGGGTCTCTTTTCCCCTGTTGCTCTGGTTTTCTTTGAATCCAACACCGTGACACAATGTGAAACACACTGGATACAAATGTGAGACGTAATATATCGTGTCGAAGTGTAATAATGTAAACATGATACAAGACACATAGTGTAATACATGTAATACACAAAACATAATCAAATCAATGTATCATACACTACACTGTGGGCAAAAAGGCATCATCCATATTCAGCATTTGAAATTCTTGTAATGAGTAGCATCCTTTTGCTGTTTCATTTTGCAGATTGCATTTATCTCATTCCTGGGGTGAGGGGAGGTGAACACTCCCTGTGTTTGTCTAACAGATCATTTCCTCCAGCAGCTCTGCTTCTCCTTGTTAGTGAGGCTCTTGGAGTCCTCGGTTTCTTTTCGTCATTTTAAGGTATTCAATGAAATGACTGCATTAACACTTTGTCTTCCACAGTTGCTGAAAATTGTTTTGTTGGCTTTGCAAAGTTGGAGGTGTTTGTGTTTACAGATTGAAGATTTGAATTGTTGCACACACAGGCACAGATACACTCATGCACATGTGTGTGCACTCACACACACAGACATACTTTGACGTTAATCCTCTAGAACCGATTTCCACGTCAGGTGAGGCTCCAGAACCACTGAGGCAAGAGTTTCCTTTGTGTTTCCAAGTCCTTCCCCAGCCCCACCGGCCTCTGTCCCTGCATCCCTGCCGAGACTTGGGGACCGAGGGGCACTGAGGGTCCACCCAGCAGAGCCCTGGGGACCAGGGCCCTGGCTCTACACAGGCTCTCCCCCAACTTCCGACTCTGACTTGAAGCTACGTAATGGGGGAGGGGCCAAGGCTACTCATTATTCCTCTTAGTCTTGAATCATTTTTAATTACAAACGTGGAGCATGCCCACTGTAAACCCTTGAAGGATACATACATGTTACGAAGAAACCTCCTTCCCCTGTCCCACCAGGGATCATTCCTATCTGTTGTTGGGGTGATGACTTCCAGAATTTTCTTAAGCCTGTACAACATGGCCTTGGGCTGGATGGAGTGTGGAGGGAGGGGTATTTCAGGGGATCAGGTAGGTGGGAGGGTAAGAATTGGGCACTGGAGTCCCGGAGCTGCAGACCTGAGATGCTGCAGGCCGGGGGTGGGGCAGAGGAACAGGGCAGGGCATGAGCTTACACCCGGGGTGTCCCCGTATCCCTGAAAACCAGACCCAGATACTGACTACAGGTAAAAGTGAGCACGGCTCAATCTGGGAGGGTCAGGGCTCGGGCCAGAGGACAGTCTGAGTGGGTGAGCTGTTGGTGCCAGGGGTGGGAGCCAGGAGGAGGGTCCAGTCCTAGATTTGGGACTGTCCAGGTGTCCTCCCAACATGTGGGCCCACATGACCCAGTTATGCTGGGCGACAGGGCCCCTCACCCTGTCCTGGGCCACGAGGGCATCCCCAGGGAGGGAGCACTTCGGGCAGGACACACCCCTCCCATGCCCCATGCCTCAGTTTGCGCTCCTGTCAAGTGGGAACAGAAACAGCACCGTGTCACAAAGATATCAAGGGGACATCGAGGGGATGGAATTCTGAGTTTCTTTCTCAACAGCAGGCTGGAACCCTGGGGGTGTTAAGGGCCCTGCAGGGAGCCATGTGATGGGGTGCAGGTAGGGAGAGAGGTCCCCAGTGCTGGAGTGAGTTGAGCCGGGACAGGCGGGGGCCCAGAAGTGGGACCCGGGGATGGCACTGGGGTTCCCAGAGTCAGAGGACCTGGGTCTTCCCAGACCTGCCTCCGCCCTCCATACAGGGTGACCCCAGGCCTCCTGGGCCCTAGGAGGGGCAGCCTGGGCTCCGATTCCTCCCTCCCCCACCCCGTGCCTGGCTGATGGGGACAGCCTCCCAGGTGTGCGGTCCTCAAGGGCTCAGCACAGGCCCCCCACACAGAGGTGGTGTCACTGTCATCGTTATTTGTCCTTATTTGTCACCAGGTCAAACGTGGAGCACACATGTCCAAGCCGTGGCTCCGGGCCTGGTGCTGGTGGGAAGAAGACAAGTCTGTGCCCCCCTCCCCCACCCTGTGGATCATCAGGCAGCTCTCTACCCACCCCTGTGCCTCAGTTTCCCCCCACCTAAGAGGGGGTGGCTGACCTAGAAGGTCTCAGAGGGACCCACAAGGGTCCCGGTGCTTAGGAGCTGGGTTGGGAGCTGGGGCAGGAAGGAGGGAGGGGCAGGAAAGTCCCAGCCCCTCCCAGGGGCCCTAATCAGCTGTTATCAGGCCCTGGCCGGACAGAGGACAGTTAGGAAGGGCAGCTGGGCAGCTGGTGCTGTGCCTGACTGATGGAGACCATGGGACCTGGGGAAAGGTGGGGGGAAAGAGACAATGGGGGGAGGGGGTAAGCTGGCACAGAGACTCCAGTCACAGGTCCTGAGCTGTCTCCACTGGGCTCAGTCTGGACCTTGAACTGGGACCCTCCTGAGAAACCCCAAAGACCAGGGTTGAGGAGAGGAGACAGTATGCTCAGCAGGAACCAGGGAGGGCTTCCTGGAGGGGGTGGCACTGACTCCAATCCCTGCCCAGGTGGGGAGAAAAGGCTTTGCAGCCAGGTCGCATAGGGTCTGACCTGGCCCTGCTGTAGTCTGTGTGCCCCTGAGTCGGCCACTTGCTACCAGGCCACAGTGTCCACATAGGGACAAATGCAGGTGACAGGCCCTCCCTGCCGGGTGTACAGAAGGAACAGGTGGAGCCTGCCAGTAGAGCCTGGCCTTCAGCTCCTCCTCTATCCCTCCTCCCCCATCCTGGGACTTCCCTGCTCCCTCTCCAGTTTCTGTGTGGGGAGGAGACTGGTTGCAAAGGGACAGGAGGGAATGTTTGGGATGGTGGGAATGCAGTAAACTTGATGGTGGTGGTGGTTACAGGGCTGTATACTTTTGTCCAAGTCTTTGAACTGTAGACTTAAAATTGGCAAACTTTAAATAAGTGGTTTTTTTTTTTTTTTTTTTTGCCACTTTGCAGCTTGTGGGATCTTAGTACCCCAACCAGGGATCGAACCCGTGCCCCCTGTAGTGGAACCATGGAGTCCTAGCCGCTGGACCTCCAGGGAAGTCCCAATAAGTGTGTTTTTAAATGATACCATAATAAAGCTGAATTTTTTTAAAAAGTTTGAATCATGGAAGTCTTTTTCCAAAGGTATTTGTCTTGAGATATGTGAGCACAAACCCATATTTGTCCCGGAAAAACAGTAACTTAGCATGGACTGAGCTGTGGGCACACAGACTTTCAGCTAATGAATATCTACAAAGCAGCCCCTGGGATGTGGTCATTTTCTAGCTGTGAGACCTCAGGCCCGTCAGCAAATCTTCCTGACCCTCAGCTGATTTCATTTATAAAAGGGAACTGACGTCGTTCCTTGGGGTCGTGGTGGATGAAGCATGTCACGTGTGGGTCTGGAGCGGTGGGCGGCCCTGGGGCTCACGGGTCCCTTCCTCCTTCCTAATTTCTGGCCCTTGGGAACTCTGGCCCCGCTCAGAAGAAATCTTGCGAGGTGCCTAACCCACGCCACTGCTGCGTCTTGCTTGCTCCTCAGCCTCTCCCAGTGCCCCCACCACCCCACTACCAGCCCCTCTCATCACCCCCTCCCTTCCAACCCTCACTCAGCTCACAACAGCAATTTGCTACTGAGTAGGATGTGGCTGAGATGCTGGGAGACGCCTCACGCACCCAGAAGTCTCCATGAGGTGTCTGCACCCTAATCAGGAGAGGCGTCCTGAGCCACAGCACCAGGGGGCCTCAGTCAGTGGAGAGCCTGATTCCAGGGCTGGGAAAGGAGACCCCGGGTCCCAGAGGGTGCTGGACCTGGACAAAAGGGAATGCCTGCGGCTAGCTCAGCCCTTCTCCCAGTGGTCGGGGGCATTGGTGATGTGAGGGAATGCAGGTCTCCCGCCTCCAGCCAGGGCTGTGTGTACAGGTGCCTATGCACTTGTGTCTGAGCATCTCTCTCTCACGTAGGCTACCCTGCCCCCGGGGATGAATCCCAGGACTTGGAGTTGACACCAAGAACCCAGGGAGGAGGATGTGGGGGCTCAGGTTAGAGGTGCCCAGGAGCTGAGTTAGAGCATCTATCCCAGACCATCCTTGTATTAATGAGGAGTCTGGGGACCAGGGGGGATGTACTTTCCTGAGGCCATACAGCAGACAGCGGGAGCCGGGGGTTCTCAGGATCCATGCAGCCCCTCACCCAAGTGTCCCCTAAGAGCAGCCTCTTTCTCACACCCAATCAGCACACACGTGCACTGGGCCTTTCTCCGTACGGACGCCAAGGTCAGTCTAGCTGGTCAGCATCGGGAATCCAGAGGCTCCACCACAGTTTTTAGGTTTGGTGGGGGGGCCCCAGCAGGCTTTCAACAATGACCCTGGATTCCTCCAGGGAGGGAAGAGGCCTTCCCAGGCTGGGACAGGCTACAGCAGCCGGGCCTGCCCTCCGCACAGGAGGCAGGGCAGCCGGGGGGCGCTGAGACGCGGACAGGAGGCAGGGGGTGCCTCGCGGTTCCACCAGGGACTCCAAGGCCCCAAGACCCCACCGCAGTCCCCTTTCGGCCTTGTCTGGACCCAGGAGCTGGGGTCCTGCCTGCTCGACCCCCGGACTGAGGAAGGTCCCCTCGGACCCTCTTCCTAGCCAGGGCCCGGTCCGGGTATAGGCAAGAAGCGGGGCCGAGACCCCCTTCCCAGCCAGGCCCGCGGGATTAGGCCAAGTCCTGGGGACCGAGCCCGCACAGGGACCCAATCAGGGCCGCCCTCCCTCCTTCGCCAGGGGCCACAGGGCGGGCCGGGCGCGCAGGCGCAGACCGCTGAGCTCTCTGCTCTCTCTGTAGGACGCCAGCAGAGCCTCTGACTTCAGGTGTGTGGCACAGGCAACTGGGCGGCTGCAGGTGAGGTTGGGAACTGGGGGTGCGGGAGGCACACCACAGGGTGGGTGTGGGGGGGCGCTCACGTTCTGTGCCTGGAAAGGCTGAGCAGGGCGGTTTTGGTGAAAAGTCCCGGTAAAGTCCCGGGATGGCGGAGCTACTGAGCAAGGTGGGGCAGGCCTGCTTCCCTACCCTCCCGGCTGCGCCCGCCCTGGAAGCTCCGCGCTCGCCCCGCAGTGTCCCGTGCCCCGAGGAGCGAGACTCATGGAGAGACGCCAAAAGAATGGGAAAAAGTCATTTCCTGCTTTTTAAACAAGAGACCCTGCCAATTACACAGCCTACCCCGCCTAGGGCGAGCACCAGGCCTCTGCTTTGAGAGCTGGCACCGTCCACAGCCTGCCCCCCTCTCCCCACCATACACACACACCCCACCCCAGACCACGGGCACACAGAGCACCCCTGGAGGGTCTCTGCTGAGGATAAGTGGTCCAGCAGCACCCCCCTGCCCCATGACAGTTCAAATGAACAGGCCAGAGAAACAGGTTACCAAGCGTTTAGTGTTGGTGGGTGGGAGGCGGGTGGGTGCCGGCAGCCCCCAGGGACCCCCCAGCTTGTGCTTCCATCCTGGCCCAGCTCTTTGCCTTAAACAGGTGCAAGTCAAACCGCTGTCATGCCTTGGCCATCTTTTGTCCGCTGGCCACATGGGGGTCAGGGTGGGGGTTGGGAGAGGCAGGGACAGCAAGGCAGAGTGGGGAAGAGTCGCGCAGAAACGGGCAACTTGGGAGAGACGATGCAAGAATGGCAGGCTGAGCCCTGGGGAGGGGTCAGCCCCTGTGCAGGTACCCTGGCAGGAACACTTGGAGCTGGATCCAGGGCTGGTAGGCAGAGACCCTGGCATACACCCCCGGGAGGCTGGGCTCAGCGCAGCCCCTGATGGAGCTCACCACTGCCACCTGCACCCAGCGCTTGTCCTGGAGCTGGCAGACCAGGGGGCCTCCGGAGTCACCCTGAAAGAAGCAAGAATAGCAGACAAGTCCAGTGGGGCTCAGGTCTAGGCTGCAGGGGGTGCGAGCTCTCAGACTGAGGCTGAAGTCGGGGAGCACAGGGACCGAGATGGCTGGATGCTGGGGCGGGGAGTGGGGGAACGCACAGGGCAAGCTCTTTGAGGCTCCAGGTAGCCAGGCAGGATCTCTGTCCTTGATCTGGTCCTCCTAGCAGCCCTGCATATCAGCTCTATCTGCCTCTTTTTTGTTTTTAAGAGCTGAGGCCTCTGAGGCTCAGAGAGGTCAAACAACTCGCTGAAGGTCACACAGCTAGTATACAGCATCGCTGAAATTCAATCACTTTATTATTATTCTGAAGCCTGGATGCTTCCTCCGATGTATGCTGCCTCCCTTACTAGTCACGTGGCCTTTTTGAGCCTGGACTCCTCTGTGTCTTTGCGGCACCTGCTCACCTCCCTGTGACAGCCGGAGCCCGAATTTTCTGGCTTTTTATTGTCAGAATGACTCTGGACCCATTCTTGTAAAAAGTATTCATCGAGCTCTGACTCCAAGCCAGACACTGTTCTACCTCGGGGATGAGACAAAGCCCCCAACCACATGGAGCAAGATTGTAATATGTCCCCCCTGGCCCAAGTCCAGGACCCAGCCTGCCTCTTGGGGTCACGTAGGGTAAGAGGGGACCTGGGGAGCCTGGCTAAGCACTGGGGAGGTGCATCACAGATCCTCTGTGAATGGGCCTCTGCTTCCTCACCCCACTGTACTTAAGGGGAAACAGGCCCAGAGGGAGCCAGTGACTCCCCAGGCCCTGCGGAGGATCGGGCCAGGAGCACTGGCCAGGGGTCCGACTTCGCAGAAGCCCTTCTGGCCCTGGAAATAGCCAGCACACAGCATCTCCTTGGCAATGGGCTCTGGGCGGTAGAACCTGCGGCACCCTGCAGGCTGACGATGCGCACATCCACCTCCTGCAGCCGGTGGGGGCTCCAGCAGAGCCACTGAGGGCAGAGTGGGCGTCAGGGTGGGAGAAGGGGTCCTCGGGGACCACAGGTGGGGTGTGCAACCACGCCTGCTCTCTGGGGATGGCTAGGAGCAGCGATGGATGCGCCCCCTCCCCGGGTGGCCAGCTGCACGTCGTGTGGGCGGTGAGGCGGATGCCTGACCCGAGGTGAGTGGTGGTGCAAGATGAGGGCTGGGCCAGGCCCTTGGGGACAGGGTCGGGCAGAGAAGCTGCGGGTGACTCACTGCCTCCTCGCAGTGCGTTCTGCTCCACCTTGGGGCAGCTCCCTCCAGCCCCAGCCCCTTGCCTCTCACCCACCATTCTGCCTGAGGTCACCCCAGCCAGTCACCCAGCAGAGGGTGCCCAGCAGGAAGTAGGAGCCTGGCGAGGCCAGAGGGGCCGATCTGATGGTGCAGGAGAAGGGCACGGGGCATGCCAGCTTCACCAGGGCCACGTCGCTGCCCTGCAGCACGTTCCCGTTGAAGGAGGGGTGCCGGACGATGCTGATGACGGCTGTGGAGACGGAGTCTTGGGGATTGGTGTACAGGACAGACTCTCCGAGCTGGATGGTCAGGTCCTGCAGATTCACGGAGCTACGCGGGAAGCAGGAGGAGACATGATGGGCCATGAGGACAGAGAGTATGGTGGTGTCGGCCCCACCCAGACTGGCTCCTGCGGTGGGGAGAGGACCATGCACCTGGGAGCTTTGTTCAGTCCTGCAGACCCTCTCTGCTCAGCCCTGGCCCATGGGTCAGATCTAGGCTTGGGGGACACAGGGCTGGCCGCGTCTGGATGGGGAGAAAGACTCCAGCGTAAACATCCAGCCATGTGATAAGACGATTCATCCTTTGTCCAGAGCCCTCTGTGAGGCGGGGCCTGTGCTGCTGGGGGACAGAATGGACTGGGCCCCACTCTTCCCAGGCTAGACAGACAGCGAGGCAGGTGGTGCCCAGATGGTAGAGGGTGAGACCAGCAGTGGGCGGCAGGTGGGTTCTATGCCGGCAGGTGGGCAGGGCGGCCAGGGGAGCACAGTGGTTCCACAGGAAGTTGGGGAGGCATGTTCTCTGCAGGGGGTGGGGTGGCGGAGGGAGGCAGATGACCCCCTCCCAGCATTTGAGGACAGCTGAGCTGAGCCCTCAGGCAGGTAGGAAGTTGACCTGAGATGGGGACAGAAAGGGATCCCCTGAAGAGAGGAGTGTGCAAAAGCCCCATGAGGCAGGGGACTCTTGATCAAAGCATCTTCTGAATTCCCACCAGGAAGCTGGTCTCTGCCCGAAGCCCTGTGCTTATTCAAGAGTGTCCTTGCCTTCCGGACACTGAGCGAGGTTTAAGTCACCCTGCAGGACTGTTCCTATTCCGAATGTCCCTTCTCAGGGTGTTGGGCTCACTGGGGCTGCAGAGGGACCCACACTGCCTGGGTTCACATCCTGTATCTGCCGCCTGCTTATCATAGGGCCTCAGGCTCTGTGCCTCAGTTTCCCCATCTGGAAAATAGGGGTTTTAGTACCTACCTCAGGAGGTTGTCACGAGCAAAAAGTGATCCATGTAGTGTGCTTGGAACCATGCCTGCCTGCAGGAAGCCCCCAGGGACTGTTGATCATTATTCCTGGGACTTAATTCTACCAGGAACGTTCCAGAAAGTGTTCCAGCACCAACAGAAAGTGAAAGGTTTATTTACCCCCACATTACACTTGGGACCAGCCAGTTAGGTATTAATTATTGCACCTGTTAAAGTTAAGCTGACACCTTGGTTCAGCCTCGAGAGGGACTATCTTTGATTTCGAATTATCTCCGTGTGGAATTCAGCCTTGAGTTGCTTTAGGTTGGCTTTGTTTTGGTTTTGGTTTTCAAATACTGTCAAAGAGCATTTTGCTCTTTAAATGTTTTCTGCTTTCATGTACACCCATGTTCTTCACAGCGTTATTCACAATAGTCAAAGGTGGAAACAACCCAAGTGTCCATCAGTGGATGAATGGATCAATAAAATGTGGTCGGGGCTTCCCTGGTGGCGCAGTGGTTGAGAGTCCACCTGCCGATGCAGGGGACACGGGTTTGTGCCCCGGTCCAGGAAGATCCCACATGCCACGGAGCAGCTGGGCCCGTGAGCCATGGCCACTGAGCCTGCGCATCCGGCGCCTGTGCTCCGCAACGGGAGAGGCCACAACAGTGAGAGGCCCGCGTACGGCAAAAATAAATAAATAAATAAAATGTGGTCCATCCATACAGTGAAATATTATTCAGGCTTAAAAAGGAAGGAAATTCTGACACCTGCCACAACATAGATAAGCCTTGAGAACATTATGCCAAGTGAAATAAGCCAGATACAAAAGGACCGTTCTGTACGATACCACTTCTGTGCGGTCCTTACAGGAGTCAGATTCATAGAGACGGAAAGTGGAAGGCTGGGACTTCCCTGGTGGCGCAGTGGTTAAGAATCCACCTGCCAATGCAGGGGACACGGGTTCAACCCCTGGTCCAGGAAGATCATGCTGTGGAGCAACTAAGCTCATGTGCCACAACTACTGAAGCCCGCGCACCTAGAGCCTGTGCTCCGCAACAAGAGAAGCCACTGCAATGAGAAGCCCACACACCGCAACGAAGAGTAGCCCCCACTCGCCGCAACTAGAGAAAGCCTGTGCGCGGCACCGAAGACCCAATGCAGCCAAAAATAAATAAATTAATTAATTAATTTAAAAAAGAAAGTGGAAGGATGGTCGCCAGGGGCTGGGGGAGGGGGATGGGCAGTTAGTATTTAATGGAACAGAGTTGCAGTTTTACAAGATGAAAAGAGTGCTGGAGAGGATGGTGGGTTTGTTTGTCCAACAACGTGAATGTATTTATTACCACTGAACTGGACACTTAGAAATGGCTGAGGTGGTAAATTTTATGTTATATGTATTGAACCACAATTTTAAAAATAGGAAAAAAAGTGCCTACTTCCAAGTACTGTCAAATAATTAAAATATGTTTTCTTTCACAGTTTGAAGAAAATGCCAGTGTCTGAGGCAAATTGCTGAAGGAAAGCTGGATGCTGGAGTGACCCCAGCCTGCGGGCATCTGAGTCACCTGCAGGGGGCTGCAAACGGCAGTGAGTCCTGGGGGTGGTCGGGGGCCGGCACTGTCTTCCCCTCTAGCTGCCTGGGGCCTCTCAGCGAGTGGGAAGCAGGACTCACTTGGAGAAGAAGTGGGCGGCGGTCAGCACCCACCGGTGGCTGACGAGGCTGCCTCCGCAGACATGCTGTCCCTGCTCTCTCAGGCTTACCTGTCAGGGCCACTGCCAGGGGGACGCCACCATGCCCCCAACGATGCGGACCTCTGGGACAAAGCCGATCACTGGTGGAGAGATGGGTGGAAATGGCCCGAGGGTCACGGGTCAGCCCAGCAAGCCCCCCAGGTGGCCCCCCTATGAGAACAAGGCCCAGGGGTGGGGCCCAAGGGTTGGCTCCCCTCCCACCTTCACCTCTAGATTCTGTCTAGATTCTGAACCCCAAACAGCTGCCCCATGGAACTTTCCACAGTGATGGACATGCTTGGTACCTGAAATGTGCTTGTGTGACTAAATTTTTAATTTAATGTTAATTAATTTAGATGCAAATGGTCCCTGTGGGTGGTGGATGGCTTCCAGGTTGGAGACCTGGGGAGGCCTCAGTCCCCTTGCTGGGAAGAGAGGCAGGGTCCCCTGGCTGTTCTGAGGTTTAGGTGAGAGAAGGCCCGGGAAAGCTCGAGCACGTGGGGGGTTAGAAAGTCTTGGTCCCCCTTCTGGGTCTCAGTTTGCTCCTGAGCTGTGCACAGATGAGCTGCCTTGGGGAAGGACTTTGAAAGTTGTAAAAGGCACAGGACTGTGCGGATTCTCACACAGACCCGCAGGGCGCAGGGAGCAGGTTACGGTGCTTCAAGAACCGGTTGTTTTGGATGCAATCCCACACCTGTCTCTTGGGGGACAGAGCTGGGCAGAAAAAGTCAGGACAATTTGAGGGCCCAGGATGGACCTCAGAGCGAGGGGGACACAGATGACTGGCCCCTGCCTCCCGGCCAGAGAATACCCAACACGGAGGGACCACAGACTGCCCAGGGGGGTTCTAGGGCAGCCGGACGCCCTGCCTCGGGACTCAGCCCTTTCTCCCAGGAAGGGAAACACGAGGAGCGCCAGAGGCAGCCACATCTACAGGCGGAGGAAGGTGGAGGATGCTGAGCCCCAGCACGGGGGTGAGGGGGGGCAAGAGAGACCTCCCAAGCTTTCCCCACAGCCATGGCCACGGCTGGGACGTGCTGCTGCCAGGGCTGGGGCACCTTTGCTCGCGTCCCCCCGCTGGAAAGACCAGGGATGCTGGAGAACCTGGCTCAGAGACGGCTTTGGCCCGGGGACCTGCCCGTGGGGGCCACAGCACCCCAGTCCCAGAAAGGACCACAAGAGAAGGTCTTCCCTCCTGCCCTCCAGGGACCCCCTCACCTGGAGGGACGTCTGCCGAGGGCCCAGTGGGGACTCCAGGTTCTCCTTGTGCCCTGGCGCCATCTGACACGGGGTTTGGGGCTCGGGGATCTGGTTCTCCACGTGCCAGCAGCCTGCGGCCAGGGTGATCAGCTGATCCCGGACAAGGCAAGGGCATTCTTCACTCCTTCCCTGCCCAGCCCGGCATCGCCTCCCCCACCCCTACCCCATGGGTCCTGAGCAGGCTGAGAGCACTGTCTGGTGGGCCCCACCGGCCCCACCCAGGGCTGGCTGTGCCCCTGCCCAGCAGGGGGGTAAATCTCTCCTGGTCTGGGCTTACCTCCCATCAGGCCTGAGCCCTGTCCCCCCTGCAGGAGCGACCACAGGGTCCCCTGAGCATGAGTCACTGCCTGGGCCCTCTGGGCTTCCTCCTCTGGAAACTCTGGCCTCCAGTCTGTGGCCGCGAGCCCCAGGGTGATGGCTTTTCCTCAACCCTGCCCCTCACGTCCAAGCCCCTCAGAAGTAGCACTTCCTGAGGCCTGGGCTACGGCTGGAGAGGCTCCCAGCCCAGCTCTGTCCCCTCGTCCTACCCTCCCCGGGGAAGAGGGCCTGGTCCATCGCTGGCCACCCGGACCCCAGCTCTAGGCTCAGGGACATAGCTGCCTGAGGGAGGGACCTTACCTGGGGATCATTTTTCAGGGAACCAGGTGGGAATTCAGGGGAGAATCCCTGGCCTTGCGTGACGTTAAGTGTCTGCCTGGTCCAGGTACTGAGGAAACCAGAGGAGGAGGGACGGGAGTTCCGGGAGCACCTGGCCTAGGAGCTGTGTCCCTGTTGACTCTGACAAGTGCCCGCGACACTGCAGCCGCCCTTATCTCTGGGCCCCTCAGCCAGTCACTCCCCTGCCTGCACCTGCCCTTGTGGCCCTTCAGCCTCGTTGGTGGAGGAGTGGTCGGAGGTGCTTAGAGCAGAGGCCCCAGGCTGAGGCCTGCGGACTCAGTGCCTGCGGACTTGCTGCCAGATCCAGGCCACAGGGCCCCAGAACGAGGCAGGAGGCACCGGAACAGGCCGTGAGCCCAGTGCCCGCAGGTGCCCGGTGGGACCTGTCACAGGTACAGCTGGACAAAGCCTGGAAATGCAAACAGGGTCCTACCCATCCTGGAGGCATTTGGGGAGGAGACCCGGCAGCTGGGGGAGACCGCTCCACTGGATGTTTCCTGTTTGAGTCGGTTCTTGGAATTATGTAAGATGGAGCAGCTGTGTCATGGCTACAGTCTGGTTATCCTGTAGTTAACGTTTTCTTTTCCAGCCTTGCCACACAGCTTGCAGGATCTTAGCTCTTCGATCAGGGATTGAACCTGGGCCCCTGCAGTGGAAGCACAGAGTTCTAACCACTGGACCACCAGGGAATTCCTGCAGGTAGCTTTTTTTTTATTTGGTGGGAATTTCAGTATCTACAAAACAGCTCAAAGAATATAGCTCAGAATATTATCTGTGGCCCTTGAGAAGACACTAAAAGTCCTTGACTTTGTTCAATGGCTAAACTATTATTTTTTTGTCTTGCTTGACTGTTTTCCTTTGTTTCTGCATTTTTCTCATTTCTCTGATTAAATGTATTCTTTGGCTAAAGTTTTCCTCCAGACAAGAGGCAGACGGAGGCATGGGGAGAGGGAGTGGCCTGTGCAGGGAAGGCCCCAGAGGGTCCTGTGCCATTACAACAGTGCTGTAACTCGGGGTTCCCAGAAGCTGGGGGACGGACGCCACCTCCCTGGATGTTCACATCTTAAGGAGAGACCCCCAGGTCCTTGAGAAAGACTCTCCGGGGTCACAGAGCTGACAAGAGGCCTGTCTAGGCTTCAGAAGGGTTAGCAGGCATTTCAAAGAGAGGAGGGTGTTTACCCGTCTTCTAAGTAAATGATCTGAGGGAAGGGAGGGGGGATCTCTCCCCTTATTTTCTTTTTTAAAAAATTTATTTATTTTATTTATTTATTTTTGGCTGTGTTGGATCTTTGTTGCTGCGTACGGGCTTTTTCTAGTTGTGCCAAGCGGGGGCTACTCTTGGCTGCGGTGCACAGGCTTCTCATTGCGGTGGCTTCTTTTATTGCAGAGCATGGGCTCTAGGTTCGTAGGCTTCAGTAGTTGTGGCATTCGGGCTCAGTAGTTGTGGCTCGTGGGCTTAGTCCCGCTGCGGCATGTGAGATTTTCCCGGAGGAGGGATCAAACCCGTGTCCCCTGCATTGGCAGGCAGATTCTTAACCATTGCGCAACCAGGGAAGCCCTCTCCCCTTATTTTCTTTTTAATTAAATTAATTAATTACTTAACTTTTGGCTGCCTTGGGTCTTTGCTGCTGCGCGTGGGCTTTCTCTAGTTGCGGCGAGTGGGGGCTACTGTTCATTGTGGTGCACGGGTTTCTCATTGCAGTGGCTTCTCTTGTTGTGGAGCATGGGCTCTAGAGCGCAGGCTCAGTAGTTGCGGCGCACGGGCTTAGTTGCTCCGCGGCATGTGGGATCTTCCCGGACCAGGGCTCGAACCCGTGTCCCCTGCATTGGCAGGAGGATTCTTAACCACTGTGCCACCAGGGAAGTCCTCCCCTTATTTGCAACGGGGGAACTAAGCCTTTTATTTTAATCTTATTTGTCCTTAGAACACACACACTCACAAGTATTGGGTGCTTTCTGTGAAGAATTCCACAGGGAGGGAACAATACACTGGATACCACAGTGTCCACCAGGAGCTGAGGAAATCTTGTCTTGCTGTGATGGCTCTTTACTTTGTTGTTTTGGGTTTTTTTAAATTTTTTAATTGAAGTAGAGTTGATTTACAATGTTGTGTTAGTTTCAGGTGTACAGCACAGTGATCCAGTTACATATATGTATGTATTCTTTTTCATGTTCTTTCCATTATAGGTTATTAAAAGATATTGAATCTGGTTCCCTGTGCTCTACAGTGGATCCCTGTTGGTTGTCTATTTTATATATGGTAGTGTGTGTCTGTTAATCCCAAACTCCTAATTTATCCCTTCTCCTCCCCTTTCCCCTTTGGTCACCATAAGTTTGTTTTCTAAGTCTGTGAGTCTGTTTCTGTTTTTTAAATAAGTTCATTTGTATCATATTTTAGATTTCACATATAAGTGATATATGAAATTTGTCTTTCTCCCACTGACTTCACTTAGTATGATCATCTTAGTATGATAATCATGTTGCTGCAAATGACATTATTTCATTCTTTTTTATGACTGAGTAGTATTCTGTTGTATATATACCACGTCTTCTTTATCCATTCATCTGTCGATGGACATTTAGGTACAATTCCATGTCTTGGCAATTGTAAGTAGTGCTGCTATGAACACTGGGGTGCATGTATCTTTTCCAATTAGAGTTTTATCTGGATATATGCCCAGGAGTGGGATTGCTGGATCATATGGCAACTCTATTTTTAGGTTTTTAAGGAAACTCCATACTGTTCTCCACAGTGGCTGCACCAGTTTACATTCCCACCAACAGGGTGGCAGGGTTCCCTTTTCTCCACACCCTCTCCTGTGTTTGTCGTTTGTAGACTTTGTGGTGATGGCCATCTGACAGGGCAACTCTGCCTTGAATATGCTGCAGAGGAGCCGGGTGGCGCTCTCACTGTAGGGCGCGCTGCTTCACTCGCTTGGTGTTTTCAGTGGGTGATGCCTCGGCATCCGCGTGCCCAACCCTGTCCCCGTTCACGCACGTCTGCATCTGCAGTGACACCAGCATCGCCTCTTTCCGCGTCTGCCTGCAGTAGCCTGGACGGTAACAGGGCCACCCCCAACTCAGTCATTCATCTCAAACCTCAAGTTTGAGGTTGTGTCCTGATTCTGCTACCACAAACATGCACAGGGTGTTTCTGTTTGAATCAAGTGCTGACAGGGCCGATCTCCCACCTCACACCCCCGAGGGCCGGCGGCCTGGCTCTGGAGCCTCACGGCCTCCAGCACCCGCCCTGCAGAGTGGTGGCACCTGTCATTGGCCTGAGAACGTCTGTATCCCTCGTTCTCCCATCTCTGGGTACCATCCTCTCAATCTTTACCCATCTGGGCTGCAAAATGGTACCTTCTGGATGCTTTAAAGAGCACTTCCTAGGGACGGGGCTGGGGGACCAGTTTTCTAATGCTCACATTCTGTCCCGTATTCTGAGAAGCCCCCTCAGTGTTTGTGGTCTGTCTCTGGGGCTGAGACTTGTGGCCTGTTCATGGCAGCACATGGCACCACGTGGCACCACGTAGCCTGGGCTTGGAGCCCCCATCACTCCCTGTCCTCACCCTGCCCTCAGCCTGAAAGGACCTCAGATCCCTGTTCTCCCGCATAAATCCCATCCAGATGACAGGAACCAGCTCAAAACTCGGCTCTCATCAAACGTGCCTGGTGAGAGCAGGGGCACGTGACCCACCTTCTTCTCCATCGTCAGGATGGAGCCCCATGTCAGCCACGCAGTCTACAGGTGAAGACTCATCCCAGCAAAGACTCTCACACCCTGGCCCTGCTGTCGGTGCAGCTGGCTCACCTTCCAGAACCTGCACAGCAAGACGGGATATCGGGCAGTTCCACCCACTGATGGGCTGGCTCCCTGGTCCCTCGGAAGGAATAACTCGGAGCCATATGTTCTCCTGGCTCCCGAAGAGCCTCGGTTACCCATAGTGGGAACACTCTCCACACACGTGTCACCAGCCATTGTCTCTTCCCCGCCACAGTTCCCTTCCTTTCCACATGGTGCCTCCCCTGAATCTTCCTCTCAGGGCAGAACTGAAAAAAAAGGCAGCGTGCAGCACCCTCCAGGGGCAGGGCTGGGCCGGGTGAGTCAGGCAGTTGGGGGATCCCGACTATGCCTAACATTTTGAGAAGTCATAGATCATTTAAAAGAACACAAACCAGATGTTGTATCAGATCATTTGACAGCAAGTGGTGAAGAAAACAATTTAGAAGCAATTGAATGGCTATTTGAGGATGAGGGCAACATAAGCATATTCTCAGAAACCTTTGAACCAGTTTCAGTAAAGCTCTCATAAAAGGAAAATGTCCCAAGAGATATATTCGGCAAAGGAAATCAAATCTCATCATCAAGCCTACTGTTATCTTTCTAAAATAGATCATGTCAGAGAGAAAGAGAAGAGAGAACCACAGTAACCCAGAATTAACAGTCTAAATGATATCAAGATGTCAGATTCGAGGGGATGTGAGACCAGGAGATGTGAGCAGCTGATAAATGTCTTCTCTTATTGAGATTACATACAGACGTCTGTTCTAGAAGAAAGGGGAGAAGGAGGAAAAGACACAGAAATATTGGAACAGTATAAATGAGTAAATTAAGGTGGGAGAAACCAGTCTGACCATATCAGTGATTATATAAATGCAACAACAGTGAAGTCAACAATTAAAACATCACTGTTGAAGGTGGGTATCAGAAACACATCCGGATGCACACTGTTTACAAGAGAGAAGCAAATGTGGAAAGTAAAAGGATGCAAAAAGATATTACAAGCAAATACTAGCCAAAGGATAGCATGATTCATAAAAAGAAAATTTGGGATAAATTGATTTCACCACAATTTAGAACCTATGTTCCTCAAAAATCACTCCTAAGAAAATGGGAGGAGGAGTCACAGGGAGAAAATAATTGCAAAGCATAAAATACTTGTAACCAGAACATATAAAGAATTCCCCAAATACCATTGTGAGAAAACAAAAACCCAATTAGAGAAATTGTTCAAAAGATGTAAACAGTTTGCAAGAGAAGCTATGAGGATGGCAAATAAGCACATGAAAATGCTCAGTGGCCTTAGTCATTAGGAAAATGCAAATTAAAATAAAAGCAAACCAGTTAAAATGGCATTTTAATGCCATTGACAAAGCCAAGGGCTAGTGAGGATGAAGCAAAACACAGGCTTTCCGTGAACAAGGGAAATGGAAGCACATTCCCATGAAAACCTATAGAAAAGGTTCAGGTTGGCCTTATGCATAATCACCAAAAACCTGAAACAATACCAATGTCCTAAACTGGTAAATTCAGGTGAAAAAAAAAAGAAAGCAAGAAACTTCAAGTAAAAATAAATGAGAGGTCTTCCCTGGTGGCACAGTGGTTGGGAGTCCGCCTGCCGATGCAGGGGACACGGGTTCGTGCCCCAATCCGGGAAGATTCCACATGCCGTAGAGCAGCTGGGCCCGTGAGCCATGGCCGCTGAGCCTGCACGTCCGGAGCCTGTGCTCCGCAACGGGAGAGGCCGCAGCAGTGAGAGGCCCGCGTACCGCAAAGAAAAAAAAAAAAGAGAGGTAAGCAAACAGCAGTGTATGCATGCAGGGGACAATGGATGCAGCCCAGAGGCCAGAGGCTGGGGCTGGGAGCGTGGCCCACGGGGATTTTTTGGAGTGAGGTCATTGTTCTACACCTACAGTACAGTGGTGCATCTGTCAGAGCCCATAGATCTGTATCCTAAAGTTGACAAATTTTACTGGATGTCCCTTACACCTCAATAAACCAGACCCTACAGAGAGATCATGGAAACAACAATTTGTGAAAATAATCATGAAACTGGGTCCATACAAAAAATCTTAAGGGAAAAATAAAAGCTCCAGGCATGGATATTTTAAAAATGAGCTCTACCAAAATTTCAAGCAATTGATCAGCCCAATTTTACACAAAGTCTTCCCCAAAGAGAGGGAAAGAGGGAGCCTTACACATCCTATTCTAAAATATCACCATAAGACTGATGTTGACACCAGATCAAAATCATAATAAGAAAGGAAAATGTAAACATCAACAGGGTTCTAAAAATTAATAAGTTGTACCCACCTGGGAACACAAGATGACATGACCAGGCTGGGTGTGTGCAGGAATTCAAGTTTGGCTTATTAATAATAGTCCATGAATGTAATCCACCACGTGGACAGACTAAAACAGAGAAATCATATGATCATCTCAATAAGCACAAAAAAAAAATCATTCAATTCATTAGGTAGAAGAATAAATCTCTTAGTCACAAGTGTTAGAAGGAAATGCCTTTACCTAGTAAAGCACATCTATAAAAATAAAAACCTAGAGGAAACATTACCCTAAGTGGATAATGATTAGAAGTTTCTTCTATAAAACAAACCAAAAAATAAGCCAAGGAATACTAGCCCCACTTTTATTTACCATATGGTACTGGAAGTCCTAACAAGTGTAATGAAAAGAGGGGAAAAAAGTGTCGCCTTTTTATATACCGTCAGCAAACAGCTAGAAAGTCTAATGAGAGTACACCATTTTCAGAGTCTCTAGGAATAAATCTGTTAAAAGGGGTGCAAGAACTCTAAAAAGAGAAACTGTAATACATTATTAAGATTTTTCCAAGTTTTTATTGTCGTAAAATACACATAACATTTATCATCTTAAACACTTTTAGCGGACAGTTCAGTGGTATTAAATACATTCGTATTGTTGTACAACCATCCCCACCATCCTCTCCAGAACTCTATTCATTTTGTAAAACTGAAACTGTTTCCATTAAACACTAACTCCTTATCCCCCTCCCCCAGACGCTGGTGACCACTATTCTACTTTTTGTCTCTGTGGATTTGACTCCTCTAGGGACCTCATAGAAGTAAGATCATAGAGTGTTTGTCCTTTTATGACTGGCTTATTTCACTCAGCATAATGTCCTCAAGGTTCACCCATGTTGTAGCCTGTGTCCCAATTTCCTTCCTTTTTAACCTGAATAATGTTCCACTGTACATATGGACCACGTTTTGCTTATCCATTCATCTGTCAATGGACACTTGGGTCGCTTCCACCTTTGAGCTATTGTGAATAGTGCTGCTATGAACATGGATGTACTATTCGGATGCGTTTCTGAAGAGACCTAAATTGATGGAGAGATAGATCTTCGTCTTGGATAGGACAACATATCATGGAGATAGATGTTAATCTTTCTCCAAGTGACCTGCAGATTCAATGTGATTCCAGTATAAATCCCAGCTGGATTTTTTCATTGACTTTAATGAGATTTTCTGAAAGTAATACAAAATTCCTTTGGGCCAGCGATAGCACAGACAATTCCAAAGAACAGGGAGGGAGGACTTCCTCTATTAGCATCAGGACCTATTACCGACTGTTCTGGGGTCGTGCTTTCTCCCACTTCAGGTCAGATTGACTCTGGGCAGCCTGCCCCTCCCCCTTCCTCCTGGAGGGTGAGTGCTTGGCTGCCCCGTGTGGCCCCAGGTGGAACTGCAGGTCATTTGGCTCATCTGTCAGGCCTGTCCAGGAAGGTCCTTTGGGGGACAGGGGCAGGGGGGGTGGGGTGCGCCCAGGGGCAGGCAGGCAGCAGGTGACTTCTGCCTCGGTAAATGCAGCGAAGCTCCTGGAGCAGTGCCCAGTGCTGGGATAGTCAAGGGTGGCCCCGCTCAACCTTAGGCCGCCAGTCCCAGCCAGGCCCGCCCCAGGGACCAGACCCCCAGGAGTGCTATATCAGAGGGGGTTCAGCTCCCGGCCTTGGGGGCCCAGCACCCCAGTGCCTTTTCCCTCTGGGAACAGCCTGCTTCCGACGGTGGTGGTCTCCACCCACTGTCCCGCCACGTCCGAGGCTGCCGCCATGGGTACAGGCCCTCCACAGTCTTGTGGGGTCGTTCCCTGTGGTTTGAAGGTGCCCACGGGGGCCCTCCAGGATGGGGAGAGCCTCCTCTGCCCATTTGAGGAAATGTGCTCCCGTTTCATGGAGGGGGCGGCTCGCTACCCCAGGGCTGTCCCCCTCCCCGTCACAGTCCGATTGCAGGTGTGTTCATCTACAGGAGGACAGTCAAGGTCCAAACACCTCCCAGCGGTTGCGGTGAGGACCACGTGAGAACCACGGGAGTGCCTATCGTGGCCTGGCAGAGAATAAAGGCCCCAAATCCCCACGAACCTGCCCATCCGAGACCCCGGCCCTGTGCACATTCAGGTTCAAAGCAGAATTCCCCTCAAAAGATCAAACATAGAATTAGCATATGGCCCAGAAATTCTGTGCCTAGTATAGACCCAGAATAATTGAAAACAGCTGCTCTAACAGGTGCTGGTAGCCTCAGGCTCACAGCAGTGTGATTCTCAGGAGCCAAAAAATGGAAAACACTCAGGTGTCCATCAACGGAATGTGGTCCATCCACACTGTGGAATATTACTCGGCCATAAAAAAGGTCCATCCACACTGTGGAATATTACTCGGCCATAAAAAAGGAATGAAGCACTGACACTCACTACAACGTGGACGAGCCTTGAAAACATGTTCAGTGAGAGAAGTCAGACACAAAAGACCACACAATGTATGATTCCATTTATATGAAGCATCCAGAACAGGAAAATCCACAGAGATAGAAAGTAGACGGCGGTCGCCAGAGGCTGGGGAGGGGGAGTGAGTGCTTAATGGGGACGGAGCTTCTCTTTGGGAGGATGTTCTGGTGACGGATGGTGGTGATGGTCATACAACCATGTGAACGTACTTCATGCCCCTGAATTGTACAGTTAAAAATCATCAGAATGGTAACATTTTGTTGGGTATATTTTACCACAGTAAACAAGGAGAGGATTCGCCCAAATCACAGAGAATAAAGCATTTTCAGCAAAGCCACAAGCACCTGTATTCAGCTAACATGACCCCTGTACCTCCTGGTCAGACTGGAGTAGGTGGCCACTCGATCCAGTGGTCGATGTCCTTGTAAGAAGAGGTGGAGATACTGGGAGATACACAGAGAGGACGGCCATGTGACCACGGAGGCAGAGGTTGGAGTGACGCAGCCGCCAGCCCAGGATGCCGGCATCACTGTAAGCTGGAGGCATCCTCCCCGGAGCCGCCCGGACACCTTGGTTTGGACTCCTGGCCTGCAGACTGTGAGGGTGCCTTCCTGCTGTTTTAAGCACTCCCCCAACTTCCCTAACCTTGATGCCCTCACCAGGAAGATCCCACCCACCAGCTGCCTTGGCCACACCCACAGGTAAGGACACAGCCCAGAGCCTGCTTTTCATGAGCTACAGAGGGAGGCAGGGGTCCTGGATACTCCCCCGACCCAAGCCCCATTTTAGGGCACAGTCTGGCCTCTACTTCTCAGCTGAGGGCAGGGCCAGGTGGGAGAGTCTCAGGGCAGGGGGACGGTGGAGGACGCCAGGTGAGGTGAAGAGCTGGCATCAGGGGCCCCGAACACGCTGGAGGGTCTGCCTTCAGCTCGTGCCGGCAGCCCCCTGCTTCCCGCCCAGGGCTGAGGGGGTGAGCGGCCGCAGCGGTGGCCCCAGCACAGGTAGGTGGTCACTCCAGGAAAGCTGGGGCGACTGCAGCCCTCCGACAGCTCACCACCCCTATCTGGAGCCAGGTTCCCTTCCAGGTACAGCACTGCACCGAGGCGAGGCCAAGTCTCCAGAGACCCTCACTCCCTCTTAGGGCCAGAGTCACTATCATCCTTGCCAAGATCCTGGTTACTCCAGGGGGGCCCAGAATCCCAGGAAATACTCAGGAAACAACCATGATCCAAAATGGCTGGGGGGGCCAGCAGGGAGGGGGAGTCCGCGTGCAGGAGGGTGGGGCCCCGGGGCACAACCTCTGGGTGTGTGAGGGGCTTCCTCCCCTCGTCCTCTGCTCACCGGCTGTGGTAGATGTGAGTTTGGGGCCTGTTCCCAGGGTCCAGCTGACAGGACAAGTCACAGAGGTGACAGCAAGAAGCCACAGGCCCTCGGGCCAAGCCTGATGCTGGAGCCAGACTTCCCGTCCCCCAGGGCCGGTGACCACAGCTTCTGAGAGGAGCCCCTGAGAGGTCCCTGGGGGCAAAGACAGCATCTGAACGTGACCCTCGGATAAGCCAGAACCAGAAATAAGAGGTTTGAGGGTTGTGGGAAAAATGTCTCACGACTATTATTGGCAAGTAATATGATTTTCTTCCCGGAAAACCCAAAAGCCTCAACTGAAGAGGTTTTTAAATTAAGTTTCTTAAAGTGTCGAGAAGGAAGATAAATGTTTTAAACACAAATAAGTAGAGAAAGAAGAAACTCATTCTTGTTTCCCAGTAATAACTGGGAGGGGCCGTAATGGTAAGGACTCGGTTTACAGCAGCACCCGCAGCACTGCACCCCCCATAATAGCTTTACGAGAAACGTTCAGAGTCCGTGATGACTACAAAACTCTCCTGAAAAGGAAAACAAAATGTCATGCAAGGTTACTGTCATCAAATGTCAACTCTTCAAAACTCCAAAGTGACATGAACTGCAGGAGAATCCGGTCGTTTTCATGAATGTTGAAGTGATTACCAAGTTTGTCTTGAGGGAAACACAGGGGAGGACGTCCACGGAGGCCACAAAGCAGAGCACGGGGCAGCCGGTGTCACAACGTTGTCACGGTGAAGACCAGGGCCTTCCAAACACACAGCAGTGGACGCGCTGGCTCTCGAGCTCACCCCCTAAACCCCAGCCACAGAGACGGCAAAGTGGCTGCAGATAAATGGCAGCGAGGGACTTTCCTGGTGGCACAGTGGTTAAGGCTCCACGGTCCCAAAGCAGAGGGCCCGGGTTCGATCCCTGGTCAGGGAACTAGATTCCCACATGCTGTAACTAAGAGTTCACATGCCACAACTAAGGTGCCCACCTGCCACAACTAAGAGCGGCACAACCAAATAAATAAATATTTAAACAGCATCAACTCAGGGGGACGAAGACAGAGGCCACAGCATCGATGTTGGACAGGCAACAAGCGAGTGTCTGGACACCGGATGGAGGAGACAGAGAAGCGGGGCCAGGGGAGCACAGCCCACTTTGCTGGTGGATTGAAGCCCCCTCACTCTGCTAGGAGGACACCCGGTGAAGGAGCCGCCGTGTTCTAAGGGACCCAGGCGAGGGGGCTGGAAAGACAGTGTCCTCACAGGGTCTGTGAACAAGGAGGTTGTTTGAAACTCTGGTCACAGAGCTTCAGAGCCTCCTCGGGCGGGACGATGAGTTGCCCACCCGGGACACGGGCCCAGATTTACTCTTGGCAGAAAGTGAACAAGACTCAAGGCTTAGGACCACCCAGCACGGAGGAGGGTGGCAGAGGGGCATGAGGCTGAACACAGAAGGATTAGGAGGTCAGGGGAATTCCCTGGCCGTCCAGTGGTTAAGACTCCGAGCTTCCACTGCAGGGGGCACAGACGGGTTGTATCCCTGATTGGGGGACTAAGATCCCACATGCCGCATCGATTGGCCAAAAAAAAAAAAAAAAAGGATTAAGAGGTCAGGACCCCAGCCTCCTTCCCCCTCCTGCACCCAGGGTCATGCCCCGAGGAGGAGGCTGAAAGATCCAGCTCTAGGTGACTGTGGGTCCCAGAAAAGACCAACAAACATGGGAATGGCACCTGGGAAGCCCAGTTTCTTGCCCAGTCATCTTAGAATAAAACAAAATAGTCGACAAGCCCAATGAGGGTGACAGATTCAAATCATCACCTGAGAGCCTCACTCTTATTGAACTTTTGATAAACACAGTTGTTCTCGTCCATTAGGAAAATACCCTTGGCTATTCTGGGAGCTTTGGACATAAACCACCCTTAAAACCTAGGGATTTATTCTTTTTATCTTTTTTCTTTTTTTTTGGCTGGGCTGTGCAGCTTGTGGGATCTCAGTTCCCTGACCAGGGACTGAACCCAGGGTCATGGCAGTGAAAGCACCAAGTCCTAACCACTGGACCGCCAGGGAACCCCCTTACTCTTTTTCTTTTGTTTTGAAGTATAGTTGATTTACAAGGTTGTGTTAATTTCTGCTGTACAGCAAAGTGATTCATTTATATATACATACATTCTTTTTCATATTCTTTTCCATTATGGTTTATTACAGGATGTCGAATATAGTTCTCTGTGCTATACGGTAGGATCTTGTTGTTTATCCATTCTAAATATAATAGTTTGCATCTGCTAACCGCAAACTCCCACTCCATCCCTCTCCCACTCCCCCTTCCCCTTGGCAACCACAAGCCTGTTCTCTATATCTGTGAGTCTGTCTCCTAGATGAGTTCATTTGTGTCGTATTTTAGATTCCACATATAAGTGATATCATGTGGTGTTTGTCTTTCTCTTTCTGACTTACTTCACTTAGTATGAGAATCTCTAGGTCCAGCCATGTTGCTGCAAAGGGCATTATGTCATTCCTTTTTGTGGCCGAGTAGTATTCCACTGTATATTTATATACCACATCTTCTTTATTCATTCATTTGTTGATGGACATCCAGGTTGTTTCCATGTCTTGGCTACTGTAAATAGTGCTGGAATGAACATTGGGTTGCATGTATCTTTTCGAATTATAGTTTTGTCTGGGTATATGCCCAGGAGTAGGATTGCTGGATCATATGGTAACTCTATTTTTAGTTTTCTGAGGAACCTCCAAACTGTTTTCCATAGTGGTTGCACCAATTTACATTCCCACCAACAGTGTAGGAGGGTCTAGGGATTTATTCTTAAATAAGAAGGAAACAGTTGGGGGTCCCCGGAAAGTGGTGAATTAGAGAGTTAGAAACCAAAGTATAAAAACAAACCAAAACAAGTTATTCAAAGCTATTCAACTAACAATAGAGAGAATTAGAAGTTTAAGGAAACTCAGGGAGAAGATGCTGCTTTTATGAAACAAGAACTACATACTGTGTGTTTTTTTAATATAAACTTATTTATTTATTTATTTTTGGCTGTGTTGTGTCTTTGTTGCTGTGCACAGGCTTTCTCTAGTTGCGGTGAGCGGGGGCTACTCTTCGTTGCAATGCTCAAGCTCTAGGCATGTGGACTTCAGTAGTTGTGGCACACGGGCTCCGTAGTTGTGGCTCGCAGGCTCTTTAGGGCAGGCCCAGTAGTTGTGGCACACAGATTTAGCTGCTCCGCAGCATGTGGGATCTTCCCGGACCAGGGCTCGAACCCATGTCCCCTGCATTGGTAGGAGGATTCTTAACCACTGCGCCACCAGGGAAGTCCCACTGTGTTCTTTTAATATGAAATAGAGAACAACCAGGTGCCCTTGAAAATTAAAAATATAACAAATTAAACATTCCATAAAAGAGTTGGAAAATCAATTCAAGGAAACTTCTTAGAAAATGGAACAAAAAGACAAAGAAGGGGTCTTTCCTATTCTCTTGACAACCTGAAAAGAGAACTGAGCTCAAGGTGGCCCCGTCCTGGCTGCACCAAGGGCTGTGCCTGCCCCAGCTGCCTGCCCTTCCCCCGGGGCAAGCTCTCGGGAACAGCCAGACAGAAAAGCAAACAGCTGTGACTCAGGCATAAGCCGCCTCAGCTGGGGAGGCAGCTGTTACTGGAACTCCACGGAAGCCCAGCCGCCCGGAGCCCATGGGCTCCCAGGGAGCCATTGCATGAGAAGCCAAGCTCTGGAACAGCCCAGCATTTGGGAGAAGTTGCAAAGTTGCAACCGTGGAGCCATCAGACACGGCTAGCCATTCTGGGTCACTCCAAGAGAGTTCCTGGGGTCACACTCTGAAAAAGTCCTGCTTTCTCCACAAGAGTGATGTCACACATCTCAAGAGACTGGAAACGAGGGAGGGGGCTCAGAATCCTCTACCCCCAGGGTGCAGGCGGAGTGGAGGTGTACTTGGCATGCAGAGACTCAGAGCATGAACCCCAAGGTCCCTGCTGCAGGTAGAGGGCAGTGTGCAGGAGGTTTCTGGGGAGTCAGCCCCGGCGGGAGGCCCTGCTTCTTCCCAGCCAGGCCCTGGCCTTGGCAAGTAGACCCCGCTTTCTCTGCCCTGAGCCCCCGGCGGCCGGGCTGCGCTCATTCTCAGCCTTTAATTGCTCGTTAATCGCTCCCAGCTTCTTCTCTTTCAACGGGCACCTCCACCGGGTTTACAATCACTACTAAGCTCCTGGGACCCAAAGCCCCCATCCTCCCCAATTTCTCACACTGCCTGCTCCCCCGGCACAGCTGGACCCCACACTGCAGTCTCGTGCTACCCAGCGTCAGTGTGCGGGCCCAGCTCCAAGACCCCGCCCGGCTCCAGCTGCCATGGATCAGGCTCAGGAAGCCCACACTCAGGCGGGACTAGCACACAGGGAGTTTTATGAGGGTGGGGAGGAGGGCAGGACCGGGCAGAGGGAGAAGCTGGGCTGCCACGCAGTCAAGGGCTCAGCCGATGCCACATGGGGTTTGGGAGCAGGGCGGCCCCAGGCAGGAGGCTGGAGGGGGCCTATATAACCTCCTGTCGTCCATTCGGGATACGGACGCCCGGGAGGGGGCCTGGCCTTGGTGAGCGGCCCCCCAGCCGTCCCTTAGAGATGAAGCGTGAGGGGCCTGCCCGCAGCCCTCCCAGCAGCGGGGGCAGCCGGGTCTCCCCAAAGGGATGTGTGAAGGGCATTTCTGAAGGAGCCACCGCTGACCACACAGCGCGTTCCAGGGCTGCGGGAAGGTGAGTCGGCCTCTTGCTTCTGTTCCTGGACAGGCTGTGTGGCCAAGCCTGATTCCCACAGGCAGGGATGCATGACCCACTTTGGGGGGACAGTCACTACAGGGGCACAGACTAGGGTGGTCGGCTACACACCTCCCCATGTGCCAGGGAAGGAAGGAGAAATGGAGTTCCAGGAACAAGGGGAGCAGCACAGGGAAGGGCCTTCCATGCACCCTGGGATCCCGTGATGGAGGGAACCCGAGGAGGAGGGGTGCCGGGGCCCACAGGAGGCCGTGACACCCCTGTAGTGACGGTGGCTATGCAGTCAGTCATCCCTGGAGACCTGGGCGGGATGCCATGAACCAGGCCCCGGGTCACTCCCTCAACAGTTGCACCAACGTCCTGGCATGGCCCCACCTCCCCCCAGGCCCTAGAGGAAGTGGGGGCCGTGCAGATGGCCGGCCATTATGTCCTTCCTCCTGCTTCAGAGGGGGAGCCCCTAAATGCCCCAGAAGGAAGGGGAGGGAGCTCAGGACCCTCCGCTGCAGGGTAGTCAGCATCTCCCAGCACCTGTCACCATCCAGGTGTCACTGCTGAAATCTGCCCCCGTTTCCCACCCACCACAGCCCACCTGCAGGCGCGGCTCGGGGCTCAGGCCCCGGCGCCCTGGGAGGGGTCCCCACAGCTCAGCGCTGACCCCGGCCTGGGGAGGAGTCGGGGAACTGCACTTTCCTCCACTCCGACCCCTCTCCAGCCGTTTACTCCAAAGCACCAGCCTTCCCGGGAGCCCTTGAGGGCAAGGCCGGGTCTCCAGTTTGTCTCTGGCCCCCGGGGGCTGGGGGGCTGGGCACGGAGTGGACACGTCTGGCGTTTGCACCACCCAGACGCCAACAGAAAACTGCCCAGGGGAGGGCGTCCGGCAGGCTGCGGCCACCAGGGGGCGGCAAAGAGCAAAGGCAGCTGCTCCTGGGAGTCCTTAACCTCCCCCATCTCCTGCCCCACGTTTTGTCTTTAAATTTGTTCAAATGTTGAATGAAACCTGGAATTTAAAAATCACATTGCTGTCGGAAGTGGAAAGCCAATATCACATTTCATGAGCAGAAAACCGACATTAAAGTGTGGAAAGTGGAAACAAAACATCTCTCGGCTCTGGGAGATGGGGGAACTGCCTGGCTCTCCAGCCCAGGGTGTGTCTGATGTGGGGGAGGGGAGAGAAACTGCCACTGTTCGGGGGGAAACCCCATCCCCTCTGGGCTCCAGCCTCCTGGCTGCAGATGCAGGGCAGGCAGGTCACGGGAGCCTCAGAAACTGGGTGCTGTGGGCCCTCAGCAAGGCTCTTGACCTCTCTGAGCCTGGGCTTTTCTGTCTCAAAATGAGGGGCGTTGTCTGCCCCTGGGGCATGGGAGGTGCAGGAGAGCTCAGGTCCTGCCTGGCCAGGCAGGCAGGAGGAAGACCAGGCTGTCGTGCTCGGAGAGTGAGGGGCCTCCATGTTCAGCAGGGTGATGTCTGCACCCCGCCAAGGCCAACAGGCTTTGGTTTAACTCGGGGTGCTGGGTAATATGGGTCATCTTCGTCGGCTGGCTGTGGTGGTAACATTTCAGCTGCCCAACAGGGACCCCATGTTTTGCAGTTATATAAGAAAGTGGGGGTGGGGAGTTCTGAATGTTGGCTGTGCCCCTTCTGGAGCGTTCTGCAGGGAGTTCATCTGGTCTCTTCTTGGGGAGGGGCTGGACATCCCCCCACAAAACTTTTTAAACAAGATGCTCTTCTGTAATTGTCAGGTTGGAACTTGATGCAGGAAAAGCATCCCCAGGGGCTGACAGGGTCAGAGGAGACCCAGCTTGGTGGGGATCATCCAGGGAAGGTGTCGTGTAGGGAGGATACATACCTTTGTCGGACCGACAGAAGGCATGACATGGAACCAGCCTGGGGTAGACGGGGGTGGTGGTGGGGCTTCAGCCAGCAAGACTGTGTCCATATCAGATCATCAGTCCTAACATGGGCACCTCAGGATGAGGATGGCCACAGAAAACTGTGTGAGACCTGGACTTCCTGACACAGTTTTTCTCTAAATCTAAAAATGCTCTTGGGAATTCCCTGGAGGCCTAGTGGTTAGGATTCTGGGCTTTCACTGCTGAGGGCTCTAATTCAATCCCTGGTCGGGGAACTGATATCCTGCAAGCCACATGGCATGGCCAAAAGAAAAAAATATATATTCTTAAAGAATAAAGCCTAGGGACTTCCCTGGTGGTCCAGTGGGTAAGACTCCATATTCCCAGTGCAGGGGGCCTGGGTTCGATACCTGGTTGGGGAACTAGATCCCACATGCATACCGCAACTAAGAGTCCACATGCCACAACTAAGACCCAGTGCAACCTAATAAAATATATTTTTTAAAAAAGAATAAAGTCTAGTTTGTATATATATATATATATATATCTTTTTTTTTTTTTTGCCTATGTTGGGTCTTCGTTGCTGCGCGCGGTCTTTCTCTAGTTGCGGCAAGCAAGGGCTACTCTTCATTGCGGTGCACAGGCTTCTCATTGCTGTGGCTTCTCTTGTTGCGGAGCATGAGCTCTAGGCGCGTGGGCTTCAGTAGTTGTGGTGCACGGGCTTAGTTGCTCCGTGGCATGTGGGATCTCCCCGGACCTGGGATTGAATCCGTGTCCCCTGCATTGGCAGGCCGATTCTTAACCACGGTGCCAACCGGGAAGTCCCAAAGTCTATTTTAAATTGCTTGTAATTAACTAGGGGGAAGAAAAGAAAGTCTAAGACAGGCTCAAGGCATAGAGGGTGAGCTGGGGGAGGGGGGGCAGGTGTGGAGGTGACCAGTGGGGCCAGGCGGCCACAGAGCAGGATGCAGAGTGAAGGCACCACCAGATGGGCCGGCGTGAGATGTCACAGGAGACGCTGCATGTCCGGTCGCCAGGTAGAGTCCTCGGGGAGAAAGTGGCAGGAGCAACCCTCTCTATCCGCCCACCATGTCCACGGGAGAGAGGAGTGGTCCCTTCACTTGGCTAAGACACAGGACACCAGCGACCCCTGCCACCTGGGCCTGCAGGACCTTCTGTCACCCAGGGGCAGAGGAAGGAAGGTGAGAACATCTGGCATCTGTGAGGACACCCTGCAAGTCCTGGGGACACATCCACGAGTGACAACTGCTGCAGGTGTGGGCAGAGCAGGGTGGAGGGGATGAATTGGGGCGCACGACCCACTGACCATGCACCGGGGCTGCAGCCTTAGGAAGCCGTGTGTAGCTGCATGGCCGTGGGGTAGACGTGCAGGAACGTATGGGTTGGAAGTTACGTATCACCCAGTAAGCCGGGCAGACCTACAGGATCGGGGTGGGGGTCTCTTGCTGGCCCCTGCCTATGTGCCACCCTGCATCACACCGGTGGCGGTCCCCTGACCACACCTCTGGCTGACTCCTTGGTCAGTGACACCTGGGTGCCAGCCTCAGACACCGACTTCGCTGACTCAAGCAGAAGAGGGATTTCAGGAAAGGATGCTGGGAGTGCAGCTTCCACCTGGCGGGAAATAGGGCCCCATAGACTCCTGGCTGCCTTTCCCAGACTCAGTGGATTGGAATAGCATCCGCAAAAAATCCTGTCCACCCGGAACCTCAAAAGAGGACCTTATTCGAAAATACGGTCTTTGCAGGTGTAACAAGTCGAGGTCACACTGGATTAGGGCATCCTTAGGAGAGAAGACAGAGGCAGAGGGTGGAGTGATGTGTCCACAGGAAAGAGGATGACAAGGATGGCCAGGAGCTGGGAGAAGCCGGGGGGGCTAGAGCAGGTGCTCCCTCAGAGCCTCTGCAAAGAACCCACCTGCTGGCACCTCAATTGCAGACTTCTGGCCTCCAGAACCTTGAAAAAATTAATTTCTGTTGTTTTAAGTCATCCAGTTTGTGACACTTTGTTACAGCAGCCCCAGGAGAACAATATACCAGCCGAAACAAAATAATACCCTGGGAGTAGAAGGACGTGTGAGTTGGGGGCTGGGATCCCCGTGACAGAGGGCAGCCAAGGCCTGGCGTTGAGGGGAAATGGTTCAGGGCAGCAAGGACACCAGGACAGAGGGCTGAGCTGCTCACTAATTTCTCTGCCACATCAACCAGGCCGAACGTGAAGTCTTGCGTGATTGTGTACTTCTGTCAAAAACTCATCACATTGTATACTTAACGCTGATGAGTGTTATTAAATTACACCTCATTAAAGCTGCCTTTTTTAAAAGAGACTTTACAGGTACTGAAATAATGCACGCAGGACATTGATGCAGAATTCTAAAGATCAACCGTCAGAAAGGAAAAATTTAAAACCTAGGTAATAACAAAATTTGGGGGAAGGCAGAGAAACGGGCGCTCTCGGTTCCAAGGTGAGTGGACTTGTTTCCTATGGCTGCTGTAACAAGCACCAAACTGATAGCTGAAAACAGCAGAAATGTGTTAATTTTCTCTTTTTTTATTGGCGTGATGGCCACATCACTGCTGTCTCTGCCTCCATATCCACGTTGCCTCCGTGTCCCCTACGTGTGTCTATTATTAAGATGCATTCGGTTGCATTCAGGGCCCACACATGAAATCAAGACAGGCTCCTCCTCTCAGGAGCCGTCATCACATCGTTTGCCATATGATGTAACACCCACTGGTCCCAGAGGTGACGACACGGACAGATCTTTGGGGGTCAACATTCAACCCACTGCAGTGGAGTGGCGACAAGCACGGTCATCGGCCTGGTACTTAGTGAAGTGAGGCGTGCCTGTGCCCTGGCCTGACGTTTGCACCCCGGGCAGAGAGCCCAGAGAAGATTCCCTCACGGAGAATGAGATCACAAATCATCAAGATGCGAGCAGCATATGGAAGAAGAAGCAGCACATGAGAAGTTAACTCAGAGATGTGGCTGGACTCCCCAGGCTTCACGCTGAGTGAGAGGATGAATCCCGGACTTCAGCTCTGCTTGGAGGGAACCTGACCCCAGATGGGCCCAGAGCAAACACCTGGGGGCGGGCTGGCAGGGAGGCCCTCCTGCCCCAGCAAGTGTTGCAGCAGGGTTCCACCAGGGGGCGCAGCAAAGGCGGGTGGGAAGGACTGGGCGATTTCACACCCCAGGAGTATAAATCCCAACCGCTCGAACCCAGCACAAAGAGCAGGGCCCTCGGTCTTTCCCTCTGGGTCCTGATTCACCTTCCCTGAGGCAGGCGGGGCTGAGATACGAGGAGACGCATCCTCTCTGCCCTCAGACCTTCTGTCTGTCCACCAGGCTTCCTCCCCTCCTCTCCACAGCCCCGGGGTCACTCCCACACCTGGCTCCGAGGGCAGGAAGAAAACTGCAATGCTAGAGGTCAAGGGTACAGACGGGGCCAGCAGCACACTTCACACTACAAGTGTCCACAAGAACCATGCGCGCGAAGGTGGAACTTTATAACCAAGATCTTTTTTCCCCTCTCAAGTCCCTGGTCTGTTTGAGTCAGCCAACTCAGTGCAGACGTTTCAGTTAGTGACCAGCGAGGGTTTGGCACGCAAATGTGAGCAGTTTCTGCAGCCCTAAAGCCCGTACCCGGAGCAAGAGTTTAAAAATCGGCGGTGGGTGGAGTTTACGGCGCCCGGCCGGCCGGCCCCCGGGGGGTGGGGGGCTGGGGCGTCCCAGCAGCGCCGCCCCCACCTGCAGAGCCGCCAGGTGTCAAGAGACTGGTCCCACCTGCGGCCCGACCTTGGCCACGCCCCTCCTCCCGGCCCGCGCGCTCCCGTGTGGCCTGGAGGGGTAACTGCAGGCCCCATCTTTTTTTTTTTTTAAGATTTTTTTTTTGCTGTGGACAATTTTTAAAGTCTTTGTTGAATTTGTTACAGTATTGCTTCTGTTTTATGTTTCGGTTTTTTGGCCGCGAGGCATGTGGGATCTCGGCTCCCCCAACGAGGGACTGAACCCGCACCCCTGCATTGGAAGGCGAAGTCCCAACCACTGGACCACCAGGGAAATCCCTGTTTTAAGCATCTTAACAGGCAGCGAGCAGTCAGTGCGCGGGCGGTCAGGGCCCCGCGGTCCTGCGGAAGCTTGTCCCCGTGTCCCACCCACCACAGCCCACTTGCAGGCGCTGCTCTGGGCTCAGGCCCCCGTGCCCTGGGAGGGGCCCCCACAGCTCAGCTCTGAGCCGGGCGGGGCGCACTTCCGTCCACTCCGGCCCATCCCTGGCCGTTTCCCCCAAAGCACCAGCCTTCCCGTGTCTGCGGTTTGTCTCTGGTCCCCGGGGGCGTGGGGGGAGGGTGCCGGGCACGGAGTGGACACTCCGTTTACACCACCCAGAGGCCAACAGAAAACTGCTCAGGGGAGGGCGTCCGGTAGGATGCGGCCACCAGGGGGGCGGCAAAGAGCAAAGGCAGCTGCTCCTGGGAGTCCTTACCCTCCCCTATCTCTGCCCCACGTTTTGTCTTTAAATGTGTTCAAATGTTTAGCTAAGATCTGGATTAAAAACAAAAACTATATAGCACAATCAGAAACGGAAGGCCAGTGTCACTTGTCATAAATAGAACTACAACACAATAGTTAAAACGGTGAAAAATAAACTCAAAATGGATTAGAGACCTAAATGTAAGACTGGACACTTAAAACTCTTAGAGGAAAACATAGGAAGAACACTCTTTGACATAAATCACAGCAAGATCTTTTTTGATCCACCTCCTAGGGTAATGGAAATAAAAACAAAAATAAACAAATGGGACCTAATGAAACTTAAAAGCTTTTGCACAGCAAAGGAAACTACAAACAAGACGAAAAGACAACCCTCAGAATGGGAGAAAATATTTGCAAACAAATCAACGGACAAAGGATTAATCTCCAAAATATATAAACAGCTCATGCAGCTCAATATTAAAAAAACAAACAACCCAATCAAAAAATGAGCAGAAGACCTAAATAGATATTTCTCTAAAGAAGACATACAGATGGCCAAGAAGCACGTGAAACTTCTGCTCAACATCACTAATTATTAGAGAAATGCAAATCAAAACTATAATGAGGGGCTTCCCTGGTGGCACAGTGATTGAGAGTCTGCCTGCCGATGCAGGGGACACGGGTTTGTGCCCCAGTCCGGGGAGATCCCACATGCCGCGGAGCGGCTGGGCCCGTGAGCCATGGCCGCTGAGCCTGCACGTCCGGAGCCTGTGATCTGCAACGGGAGAGGCCACAACAGTTAGAGGTCCGCGTACAGCAAAAAAAAAAAAAATGAGGTATCACCTCACAGCAGTTAGAATGGGCATCATCAGAAAATCTACAAACAACAAATGCTAGAGAGGGTATGGAGAAGAGGGACCCCTCTTGCACTGTTGGTGGGAATGTAAATTGATACAGCCACTATGGAGAACACTATGGAGGTTCCTTAAAAAACTAAAAATAGAACTACCACATGATGCAGCAGTCCCACTACTGGGCATATACCCAGAGAAAACCATAATTCAAAAAGACACATGCACCCCAATGTTCATCGCAGCACTATTTACAATAGCCAGGTCATGGAAGCAAGCTAAGTACCCATCGACAGATGAATGGATAAAGAAGATGTGGTACATATACACAATGGAATATTACTCAGCCATAAAAAGGAACGAAACTGGGTCATTTGTAGAGATGTGGATGATCTAGAGACTGTCATACAGAGTGAAGTAAGTCAGAAAGAGAAAAACAAATATCGTATATTAACGCATATATGTGGAATCTAGAAAAATGGTACAGATGAACCAGTTTGCAGGGCGGAAATACAGACACAGATGTAGAGAACAAACGTAGGGACACCAAGGGGGGAAAGTGGGGGGGGGGTGCGGGGGTTGGTGGTGTGATGAATTGGGGGATTGGGATTGACATATATACACTAATAGGTATAAAATGGATAACTAATAAGAACCTGCTGTATAAAAAAATAAATTAAATAAAATTCAAAAACAAAAACAAACAGTGAAAATGGGGACTTCCCTAGAGGTCCAGTGGTTAAGACTCCAAGTTCTCAATGCAGGCGGCACGGGTTCCATCCCCGGTCGGGGAACTAAGATCCCACATGCCGTGTGGTGTGGCCACAAAAAAAAAAAAGAAAAGAAAAGAAAACGGTGAAAATGAAGCATTGTTGCCAGATTCTGACTCTGTACTGCTGTCCATCAAGAGGTGCCACCTCCTCCATCCCAGGACTCAGGGGAAGGAGGACAGAGAGAAGTGAGCCCCGTTTTCCCAGAGGGAAGTCTCAGATCCGCTGTGGAGCCTTTATGGTGGGAAAGCCTTCTCCTCTCCCAGCCAAGTCTGTAAGTCAGATGCAACAGGACATCCAGCAGGACCAGCCAAGACCGGGCCACACTCAAGACTGCAGTGATGCAGGGTGGTCCTCATCACGTCCCCTGAACACACCACTACAGCCCTGCAAAAACCACACGGATCCTGGTGGATATTTGGTAACTTTGACTGTAGATGCTGGGCTGGAATCTTCACCAGGACAGATCAACAAGCCTATGGCACCTGGAATGTGGCTACGGATCTGGTGGGTGTGTTCTTTCCAATCCTCACCAGCAAGGAGGATGGAAGAGTTTACCTGGGGGGGACACCAGTGCATGCACGTGGTCTTGCCCTGGAGCATCCAGCCATCCCGTTGATGACATCATGATGATGGGACTTGGTAAGACACACACCTGCCAGGGGTGTGGTTCATTGATGAGTTTTTCAGGGTACAGTGCTTTGGGGGCATCCCTTCCAAGAAAAAGGACAACTTCCATGTTGCACCTCCTGCTGTCAACAAAGCAGCACAGCACTCAGCAGCACCTCTGGTTCTGGAGGTGTGTGGACCACACTGGGAATGCTGCACCAACACGTTATCAGGTGAGGACCAATTATCAACTGCCGATTCTGAGTGGAGCCCAGCAAGAAGGGGCCCCACAGCAGACTCAGTCTAGTCCAAGTGGCCCTGCTGCCTGGGCTGTACGACTTGGTGCTGTGAAGGCATGATCTTCCCAGGGTCTCACCGGGTAGAGCTGGCACTGGAATTCTGTGCCCCATGGCTTGTGGTCTATTCAGACCCCCTGAGCATTCAGCACACAGGACTGGGGCTGGGGCAACGGCTGGGCTTTCTCCCACCTCACAACGACCACCCCCACACTCCACACCCCCACTCCAGCCAGGAGATCCATCCCAGGTGTGAAGAGGCCCTCCCGCACGCTCTCTCTGCCTCAGGATCGGGCTGGTGTGAAACAGGCAGAACACTCCTGCCCTGTGCTCCCAGTTCCTCCCCGGATGCAGGAGTGCCATTCCCTCCTGCCGGGCCTTGGTAACACATCCTCCCACCCTCCCGCCTCTAGGACTTCTGAGCCCTCCTTTCTGAGAGCCCCACGCGATTCATTCATTTGTTCATTGATTCAACACGCCTCTCCCCAGGCTCTCTGCCTGCGCTGAGCACCATGAAAGTGGCCTGAATAAGACACTCCCCCGCCTCAGGGCTGCTGCACCGCTGACCTGGAGCTGCTCCAAGGATCCCTCAGGCCCCTCTGCACCCGCCTGCCACTTCTCCCCCTGAGCAGGCACCCCTGCTCAGCTCTCGGCTCTCTGCCCTCTGCAGACCACCAGGGGGCACCACTTAAATAGCAGGCCCCGTAGGTGGGCAGCCAAAGGGCCGGACACATGGAAGGACAGTGGACAGTCACCCAGGCCTCACAGCAGTGGATGGTGCCTCAGTCTGCTCGGCCCCGTAACAAACCACAGACATTTACTTCTCACAGCTCTGGAAGTGGGAGGTGCAGGACCAGTGTGGCTTTAACGTAACAGATTGGCAGGGTCACAATTCAGCCCAGAGCAGACAGTGTGAGCACCCAGTCCTGCCTCGCACCCTGAGTGATCTCGGAATCTGAGCGTCACCCCTCAACCCGGGCAGGAGGCGGTGTCCTGTGGGGTTCCCCCCACTCTTCTTCTCCAGCTTTGCTCCCCAAGCTCTCCTGCTCACACATCCTTCCTTGCAAGGCCGCGGAGAGGCTCAACATCGACCTCCACAAGTTCTCTGTCCCAGTCTGTATATGGTGGTGACCTGCCATCCTGACCTGTCCAGACTGAGGGGGCTCCCAGGAGGTGAGATTTCAGGACATTATTACAGTATTATTACCATTATTATTAGAAAACACACAACATAAAATTTGCCATTGTAGTCATTTACGGTGAAGGATCCAGTGGCATTTAGTGTATTTACAATGTTGTGCAACACCCACCTCTTTCTGGTTCCAGAACATTTCCAAGCCCCAAAAGGAACCCCATCCCCATGAATCCATTGCTCCCCATTCCTCCTCGCCCCCAGCCCCTGGTGACCACCGATCCGCTTCCTGTCTGTCTGTGGATTTCCCTGTTCTGAACACTTTGCCCGGGTGGAGACACACGCTCTGTGGTCTTTAGTGTCTGGCTTCCCTCGCTCAGCACGTTGCCGGGCGCGTCCACATGGTGCGGGGCGTGGGGCCTGACGATGCTCCACTGTCTGGATGGAGCAGTCTGCTGCTCCCTCTTCCGCTGACGAGCCTGTGAGTTGCTCCCGCTTTTTGCCTGTCATGAACAGCAATGCTGTGAACACGTGTGTACACATTTTAGTGTGAGTGACTGGTTTCAATTCTTTTGCATCTACGCCTAAGAGTGGGATTGCTGGGTCCTATGGGAAGGGACTTTCAGTGTTAAAACCAAACTGGGTGGTGGGCCACCCCCCGCCCCCATATTGCCTGACCTCCCAGCTGCCTTCACCCCACTCTTCTGGGCTCCTTGACAAGCTGCCTCCGCCATCCTGCTCCACATCCACTCCTCCGCAGGCTCCTCTGCCCGAGCCCTGTAAGTGGCATCACAGCCTGCCAGGTGGGGAGTGGTGGGCAAGGCCAGGGAGGTGGCAAAAGTGGCTGTCAGCCCCTGGGAGAGGCCCTGTCGGACAGGGGCCCTGGTGACAGGGAAGGTGGCAGGGGAGCCCATGACAAGGCTGGGCTGCCCTCCCTGGCTCAGGGCTCTGGGCCATGCATCTGCCGCCTGAGACTGTCCCCCTCCTCAAGGTCAGACTACCAGGGACAGAGACCCCGGTCAGCTTCAGGGACACACACGCTTGGTCCTGAGCATCACTGAGACCTGGAGACCAGGGTGTGGAGTCTGAGCACCAGGCAACTGGGAAGGGATGCATCAAAATGGCCTTGGAGCATGTTGGCTTTGACTCTACGCAAATCGTTCAGAGTGGGGACAAGGAGAACATGTGTCCACAGATGGTTCTGGGGGCTCAAGGAGCCTGTGTTTAAAAAAAACATTGAATTATAGAATGAAGGAGACATAACAGTTTCTTGTAGAATCCCTCAGATTAAAACAAAGAGAAAGGTTTCCCTTTGGGCCACTGTGGTTACTTTTTTTTTTTGGCCATGCAGCATGTGGGATCTTGGTTCCCCCACCAGGAGTTGAACCCGTACCCCCTGTGGTGGAAGCGAGAAGTCCTAACCACTGGACAGCCAGGGAAGTCCCTAGCCACTGTGGTTGCTCTAACACATCTCCAAGTCCTGGCGTCCTCGACCCCTCCCACCCCCCACCCCCACTTTAACAAGGACAGGTGCAGCCAAAATCTTGTCAGGTAACCTTATCAGGCTTCAAACTCAAAGTATGGTCAGGTTTGCACTGTATTTCTTTGGGTGCAAGGCATAGGGACCCAGCCCCTATTCAGCTGTGATGGGAAGCCTCCTTTCATCACGCTTACTTGCCAGCTGAGTGAGCAAACAAATGGCTAGCCTGCCGCCGCAGCACCTGGCACACAATGGGGCGGGCGGGGGTCGAACCTGCGTTACCTGCCGCTGCCTCCGTGGGGCGGGGGCGGAGAAGCGGCGCTTTGCTGCCACTTGGCGGCCGAGCGCAGGGCAGGGAGGCGCCGCTGCCGCATCGGAACAAGCCGAGCCAGGTAAGCGCTGTTTCCTGATTCTTCCGCCTGACACATTATAAACTCCTCCCACCACCTGGGCGCAGGTTGGGAGGGAGCCCCCCAAACCGAGGGTTGTAGCTCCAGCGAGCAAGGCCTTCCAGCGCTGGGAGAAGGCAGGGAGGGGCTGGGGTTTAGAGCAGGTAGGAGGGGAGGGGTGGAGGGAGCCACCTGGCTGCAGTGTTGGGGGAGAGGAAGGGAGGCCGGCGGAGGGGACAGCGAGCAGAGGCCTGGAGGCGGGAGCGATTTGGTGTCTCAGCCTCATCCTTTGAGGCAGAGTTGCTGCGGGGGGTGGGGGCGGAGGGGCGAGATTGGGGGATTTGACCTGCCCAGATGGGCGAGGAAGAATGCTGGCAGCGGCTCTGGGGTCCCCAGAATGCCTATTTAGATGTGGAGGACTGAGTCTGATAGGGGGAGATGCTGAAGCAAGGCTCAGGCTGGGCGGGGCGGGGGAGCTCTGGAAATGCCTCCAGGAGCGTGTGCACCTGCGGGGGGGGTGGAAGCCAGGTCCCTCCACTGTGTGCCCAGCTCCCGTGTGCTCTCGATCCATGCCTCTCTCTCTCTCCCTCTCTCTCTCGCACACACACTGTCTTGGGGTAGCAAACATATTCTCCAATCTTAAGATGAAATAAAAACCAACCAACCCTTCTTTGGCCCCACGCTCAATGACCAGGGAGAGAGGGAGTGAATGAATGTATGACCAGGTGGGAAGTCACCTGGAGAGAGAAGGAGGCCCCCCCCCACCCCATGTGTCCTCCATCTGTTTCATGGGGGTTGGGGCCCAAGCTCTGTTAGTGCCACATTCTTCCTACACAGCAGTGAAGAGGCTGTCCAGCTGCCCCAGGCAGCCTTATTCTCCACTCACGGAAATGCTCCTGACAATCAAAAACTATCTCTCATCCTGGTGGCTCATCTCTCTGCAGGCCAGGGGGAGTGGAAGTAGAGACTCGCCCTCTCTGAGTCCCACCACCTGGGCGCTGGGAGGGACGCACAGCAGGGGGTCCACCCTCCGCCAAGTTCTGAGCATCCAGCCTGATCCCAGCCTCTCTCTTCGGTGACAGTGGCAATTTAGCAGCCGGCAGTGATGGGCATCCAACGACCATCTTCCTTTCTCATTTGGGACACAGAAAAGCAATCACACCCACAGTTCACGGCACAGGCAATCAGAGACAGTCCCAGACTTTGCTCCTTCCTGTTCTAATGTACAAAACCATCCAGTGGATGAGACAAGCAAGCTCGGGGACCCTGACCAGGTTAACACGTGCACAGATGGGGGGGAGTGACACTTTCACACGGCCCCAGCATCCCAGCTTGGGCCTCTAGAAAGCGTCCTCTGGGCCCTGTGGGGCCAGGCCAGGGCCTGAGGAGCCATGCGGGGGTCTGAGAGGTGCCCCAGCCCTTTCAGGTCAGAGGGTTCCCTCGGGGAGCTTGCAAGGGGAGCCCCTTGAAAAGGGAACAGTAGAACCCATCACAGCTGAGTCACTGCTACTTAGGAACATCTTGCAAAGGGCTCAGCCTGGCTCAGCTGGACTGCAGCGGGGGAGTCTGTCAGAGGCTCAGGGGGTGTCCTCTATGGACCTGGAGAGCCTGAGGGCAGCACTGCCCACCAGAGCCTGGAGGACGAAGCAGAGGGCACTGGGGCTGGGCCTGAGGAGAGGGAGACTTTGGGGAGCAGATGTGGGCACCCATCCAGTGCCTCTCAGCACCCCCTGCAATCCACATGTACCCCCATAGCAGAAAGATGGGGCTCCTCATCCTCCAAGGACTGTTCCCAAGCTCAGGGAGACAGATGCAGCCCTTCCCAAGCCCCTGGCCTTCCCGCCTTCCAGATTTTTCCACAGCAACTGCATCATTTTACATAACCACCAGCAATGCTCAAGGCTTCCCGTTTCTCCACATTCTTGCCAATGCTCATTATTTCCTGTATTTATTTATTTATCTGCCACACCGCAGCAGCATGCAGAACTTCCCTGACCAGGGTTCAAACCCATGCCCCATGCAGTGAAAGCGCAGAGTCTTAATTAACCACCGGAGGCCAGGGAAGTCCAGTTTGTTTGTTTTTAAAATTACCATCCAATGGGTGTGAGGTAGTATTTTAGAGGGGTTTGATTTGCATTGTTCTAGTGACTAGTGGTGTTGAGCATCTTTTTTTTTTTTTTTGCGGATCACAGGCTCCGGACGCGCAGGCTCAGCGGCCATGGCTCACGGGCCCAGCCGCTCCACGGCATGAGGGATCTTCCTGGACTGGGGCACGAACCCGTATCCCCTGCATCGGCAGGCGGACTCTCAACCACTGCGCCACCAGGGAAGACCTGTTGAGCATCTTTTCACGTGCTTATTGGCCATTTGTATGTCTTCTTTGGAGAAATGTCTTTTCAGACACTTTGCCCATTTTTGAACTGGGTTTGTTTTGTTGATGTTGAGTTGTAGGAGTTCTTTATATATTCTAAATATTAACCCCTTATCAGGTATGTAATTTGCAAATATTTTCTCCTATTCTATGGGTTGCCTTTTTACTCTGTCAATAATGTCCTTTGATGCACAAAAGTTTTCAATCTTTTTTTTTTTAATACATTTATTTATTTATTTTTGGCTGCATTGGGTCTTCGTTGCTGTGTGCGGGCCTTCTCTAGTGTGGCAAGCAGGGGCTACTCTTCGTTGCGGTGTGCGGGCTTCTCATTGAGTTGGCTTCTCATTGCAGTGGCTTCTCTTGTTGCGGAGCACAAGTTCTAGGTGCGCAGGCTCAGTAGCTGTGGCACATGGGCTTAGTTGCTCCATGGCATGGGGGATCTTCCCAGACCAGGGCTCGAACCCTTGTCCCCTGCATTGGCAGGGGGATTCTCAATCACTGCGCCACCAGGGAATTCCCGAAAGTTTTAAATCTTGATGAAGTTGGATTCATCTAGTTTTTTCCTTTACCTGCCTGTGCTTTTGGTGTCACATCCAAGAAATAATTGCCAAATACAGTGTCATGAGGGTTTTCCCCTGTTTTCTTCTATGAGTTTTATAGTTTTAGCTCTTATGTTTAGGTCTTTGAGTTGGTTTTGTATGTGGTGTGAGGTAGGGATCCAACTTCATTCTTTTGCATGTGGACTTTCTTCCTTTTTAATCCAGCCCCTGGAGCAGCAGCCCCTGCACACAAACCTCCCAGATGCCCATGGCCTGACCCTCAGCAGGCACCCGGGGGAGCTGGGGGTGCTGCCCCTACTCTAGGCAGCTCCCAGTCACACTTACCCCCTCCCCACATGGTGGGCACATGACCTGGCTCAGTCAGCCAGAATCCTTCCCCAGGGCTTTATATTTACTGACATTGCACAAAGCTCCCCCCCCTGCAAGCCTCAGTTTTTCCGTTGTACCCAGGGAGCTGGACCCAATCAAATCCCCCCTCTCTCACGAGAACTGTTGCACTTTGGACACAGCAAACTCCCCAGCACAGTGGAAATGTCACTTGTGGTCTGGTCTCAACTGCCTATCCCACCCCACGCCTTCCCCTCCTCCCCTCCCCCTTGCTTGCTCTGCCCCATACACACTGGCCTTTCCCTACTCAGCCCACCTCCCTCTCCTTCTGCCGGGAAGGCTCTTCCCCCAGCCCTCCCCATAGGCCTGTTTGGAGGTCACCTCCTCGGAAACCTCCCTGTCTAAACCAGGTGCTTTAGTCAGTGCTTGCTGTGTAACAAGTCACCACAAACTCAGTGGCTTTAAAGAAGGCACCTCTTTTTTTAAAATCTTGGTTTCTGTGCATCAGAAGCCCTGGCTTAGTGGGGTCCCCTGCTCAGGGTCTCGGAAGACTGGGGTCACCTTCTCCAGTCCTCTTGGGGCTCAGGGTCTCCCGCAGACTCCACGATTGTTGGCAGCTGTCAGCTTCTTGCTATTGAAGGCTTGGGATCCCTGCTTTCTTGCTGGCTGTCAGTGGGGGGGCCATTCTCAGTTCCTGGATGTCACCCCCTGTTCCATGCCATGTGGCCCTCCCTACAACATGGCAGTGTGCTTCTTCATGGACTGTCAGTTCTGGATACACGTTTGTGAATGACTGATGAGGGGGATCACCGAGAGGCCACCATGGAGAACCTGTGTGCAGGGGTGCAGGCTGCTCACATAAGGCTTCTGAAGGTTGAGGATTCCAGAGCCTGCCCACTCCCTGCCCTCCTCCAACCCACCCTCCAGCTAAACGTCCCTCCTCTCTCCAACGATCCCAGCACCCTTTCTCCCCGCCAGCATGAGGACCCCACACCACCTTCCACTGGGATAGGAGTTCTCTTTGCTGGTTGGAACTCAGCCACCTGGGCTGAGGGCCACACCTCCGCCACCTCCGGGTGTCCCCTCACCAGGACTTTGTCTTGCATCTCCTGCTCCACAGCCTTCTATGGCTCCCCATGGCCCACAGAATCAGGCCCAGGCCCTCCACAACCACATGCCACATCCAGTCTGCCTCCTCACACTATACCCACCATTACCCCTCCAGCCCACCTGCCCCCACCTCACTGTGAGCCCTACCCTCTCTTTGCCCCCTTGGCTGTGCAGAGCCCATGTGGGCCCCTAGTTCTCCTCTCCTTCCTCCAGCAATGGCCACCACCTTTCACTGGCCACTGCTACTTGCTGGGTGCCTTCCTCATGCAGCCCTGTGCAAACCTCCTGGTATTCTCACAAGAAAGATGGCACTGGCACCTGAGACCTATGCTCCTGGGGTTTCTTAAAGTGTAGCTCTGCAGCCAGGTGCTGTGCAGCAGGCCCACCTGGGGCATTTGTTAAAATGCACACTTGCAGGACCACTCAGAGCCAGCGAACCAGGGCTGGGGACCCAGAGAACAGATGTCTCAGACAATCCCTGATCCTGGCATTTGCCTCAGTGGAGGGACAAAGGGAGGCAGCGCCTCAGGCCAGGCCCACGCTGGGTCACTGTGGGGACCTAGGAGTGGGCAGTCCCTTTGGACTTCAGAGCCTAGGAGAGACTTGGAATGCTCACATGCGGCTCAAGGGGGCTGGGCCCTCTGGCCTTTGTTACCTGGGACCCCAATCACTATAACCAGGCCCTCTCGCTGGGCCACTGCTGACCAGGAGGTACCCTAGACAGACCCCCTCTCCAGCCCAAGAGAGCCACCAGACCCAGCAGACTACCCCCGACACACACCGCTGCCCACCCCCCATCTCAGGGCTTGTGGCCTTCCTCACTGTACTCCTCCAGAATAACAGAACTGCTGGGAGCACACGCAATTCATCCACTGAACACCCGCTGAGAGCTTTGGGCCAAATGTGGGCCTTGGGACACCAGACCTAGGGTCCCTGCCCTGGAGGCCAACAGTCTCAGCACAGTGCCAACTAGGGGACTGGGGTGGGGAGGGGGAATGCAAGGAAATGGAGGGAGGAAGGAGGAAGGAGACAGAGGGAGACTGTGAAAGGGAAAGAAGCAGTGAATGAGAGCAAGCCCTCTCTGCTGTCCAGGGCCGCCAGGAGCCCTGCACCGGCCGCGCGGCCCGGGTCGGGGCCCGGGACAGGGCCCGGGACACCTCTCGCCACCTGATCCCAAAGCGCCCAAGGGCGAGGCGGCCTGACCTTGGAAAGCACCCTCTCCCACCGCGAGCGGGGGAGCGGGGTTCAGGGGCCGCCCGACGGGGAGGCGCCCAGCGTGGTCGGGAAGGACCCGCGTTTGCACACAGGTTCAGGGTGGACCCGAGACCGGGACGGCAGAGACTTGGCCGTGATTCGGCCAGCCTCCTTTCCCCTCCCCAACCTGCTCCCAGCCCCGACGCCCCTCCCCCCAGTGCCAGCCCCCGGGTTAGGGAGCGTCCGCACTTCTCCTTCCGTCGGTCGGGCCAGCACTCGGCCTTTTGTACGGGGTCTGCTCATTGGGCAGATTCGACAAACGCCCCGCCCAGAGCCCCGAACTGGCCAATTGCAAGGGGCTTCACAGTGTGCCGTACTCGAGGGATCGTCACCTTGCTGCGACGCTTTGGGGATCCCTAGGCCTCAGTAGTCTTTGCTCCCCTGCCCCGGATCCTAGCCTCAAGGAGACCTCTGGGAGCCGTGCCCGGGGAGGTGCCCGCGGGGCATCCGGGGAGCCCTTGGAGATCTCGGCCTCCCCGTTACCCCGCCGCTCGCCGGTGTGTCCTCGGGTGGACGCGTGCCCCGCGAAGGGGAGTTTGCAGACGCTCCCTCACATCGGGGACGCGGCTCCTTTAAGAGAGCAGGTGTCCAGGGCGCCGCCTGACTGGAAAGCCGCCCCCGGGCCGGGCTCCCGGGCCGGGCCCGGGGCGCGGGCGCGCGGCGGCGGAACGCGGGCGGTGGGCGGTGAACGGCCTAGCGGGCGGCGCGGGGCGGGCGGCGGCGGCGGCGGGTTGCGGGGCAGGCGCGCGGTGGGCAGGCCTCGCAGGCCCCGCCCCGCCCCGCCCGCTCCGGGGTCCTCGAGCGCTCTGGCTGCGCGCGGAGCGGGCTCGGGAGGGAAGTCCCGAGACAAAGGGAGCGCCGCCGCCGCCGCCTCGTCCGCCTCGCTCGCCGGGCCGCGGCCGCCCGAGGTGAGCGCGCGGGGCGGACGGGCCGGGGGCCAGGCCTCGGCGGGCCGCGGCCTCCGGCGCTGTCGGGCCCGGCCGGGCGGGCGCCCTACACCCGCGGCCCGGCCCGCTCCCGGGAACCGGCCCGCCCCGGGCTGCTGACGCCGTGGCGGGGGCCGACCCGCTGGGCTCACCGGCCCGCGGCCCGAGCCCCGGCCCGTCGCAGCCCGGGGGGGCGGGGGACGTTCGCTCGGGCGCGCGCTCGGGCGGTTCGCGGCGCGCGGGTCGCGTCCGGGGCAGACGGCGCCCGCCGCTCGGGCCGCGGTGACAGGAGCGCCGAGCCCTCCGCCAAGGCGGAGCGTTTCCGGGGTCAAGGTGTGCGCGCGAACCTGTGGCGCGTTCTAGCCCGGGAGAGGACGCACCGCACAAAGAGTGCAAAGCCGCGCGCTGCAGAAGCGCGGGCGCGTTTGGGGGGGTGGCGTGTGATGCCTAGAAATGAAAACAAGTCCGAGCTCTTGCGCCTCCGGAGCTCCGCTCCCAGTTGGTGGGACACTGAGTGTTAGCGCTCCCCTTAACGGGGAGATTTCCTCCCAAGACTGCTTTGTACCAATTGCATGGAGGCTGGAACTGGTAGTTAGGCGAGTAGGAGGAAGGCGAGGCGATGATTAGCTGGGATCATGGTAACAACGACAACACCTGCTCCTAAATCACGGAATTAACTGGTCTGGTTTGTATGATTTGGAAATAAGCTTAGTTCTTCAGTTAGCAAAGTTACTGTTCTGTGTTTGCGGAACTGGCTTTTGTTGGTCTCCTTTTAAAGCCTGTAGTCGTAAATGTTTCTTGTTCTTAAGGAAACCGTGCGTTTGGATAGAAAACCTACCCAACAGAAAAGAGAGATGGATCCCAAGTTTGTCCTGACTTGTTTATGGCCTTTCGGGTGGTTTAGGCGTGAATTTTGTATCTTGTTGCACCTTTGTCTGGTGAATCTTGCTGGGGGTTTGGGGCCTTGCTTCAGAAACGGCTTGGGGTCCTGGGAAGTAATGTCAGGAAAGAACAGGGAACTGCACCTGGTCTGGAGTGTCTCCTGAGTGCAGGGTGCCTACATCAGGTGAAGCCAGTGCCTTCCCCTGGGGAGTTTACTTTGGGTGAAAAAAACCCATCCGGGGCTGCTGATCCTTTATCAGTTTCATCCCCGGCCAACCTGTGGGGTCACAGTGCTATTGTCCATTTTACAGGTGAGAAGGTTGAGGGTGGTAGAATCCACTCGCCCACATATGCAGCCAGTAAGTGGCTCTGAAGTCTCCTGTCAACTAGAAGAGCGGGTTCAAGTACAGCCTGATCTGGAAGAAGGTGACGGCAGATTTCCAGGGTCTCCCTGGAGAACCCGGGTCCTCCCCTGCAGGCTGTGTTTAGCAGTTCATAGATATCTTATTTTCATATCTTATGATTTTGCTGTTTTAAAGTGTCTAGTAACACTTAACTGCTCCTTAAGTGCCTCTCTGTCATTTGGGGAAGGCAGATTCGATCCTAAGTGCGATTCTGAAGTAGTGGCTCCATGTTGTAATTAAAATGTACCAAATTGGCTGCTTTCTCCTGGGGAGCAGGAGGCCAGGTCTCTGCTTGGGACAGTGCAGGTGTGCACCTGTGGCTGTTTGCCCTGGTGGTGGAAGCGGTCTTTTTGGTTCCCACTCTGGTCCATTGGCACCCCTAAGGAAGGGGCTGCAGGAACTCCTGTGGGGACCCCCCCCCCCGTTACCTTTTGCACCTGAGACAACCACAGCTGGTGCTTGGACAGGGCCTGCAGAGGCAGCTTTGTCCGTTGTCAGCAGAAGAGGTGGCCTGTGGCAGGGTCCTGGCATGCGGTCAGTATACAGGCGGTGCTCAGGATTGCCCTGCTGGCCTCTCCTGCGTCCTGGCCCAGCCCTGCCCCTCCAGAGCCGCCCGAGTACTGGCTTGCCCATTCCGGAATCCACGGATCCTCGGTGTCCAGAGTGCTGCCCTGGGGCTCCAGAAACCAGTCTTGATGCCTGGCCGAGCGCAGACTCGGGAACCTCACGCCAGCTGCTTGTCTTCTGCTGCTGAACTTCTGCGTTCATTAGTTCAGAGGTGGCCGCCAGCCTATGCTGCGTGCTCTGCCCTGGCTGGTGAGGGGCTTGCTGTGGACATCCTCCACATCCCTCAAGCCCCGTGGGGGGGGGGGGTCGTTCCCACCAGCCCTGGGGATGAGGTGGGGTTGAGCCCTATTTAGAAGAGCCATTTGAAGGGTTTGAAAAAGTCTCAGGAATGAAGGTTTTACAGTTTTACAGACTTTGGGGTTACTGCTCTAGCCTCCGACAAGAGAGTCTTAAAGACAAAAGCGGCTGGCGCTCTCCTGTGCCCTGATCCGCTGCATCTCCCCGCCTCCCTCAAGCAATCCCAGGCCCTCAGGACCAGTGCCCACCCTTCCGGCTCTTTCTTATGTTCCTGCACTGAGCCCATTGCTGCAGGCTGTGTCCAGGCAGCCACCTGACCACCATTAGGACCCAGGTGCCGCCCGTCTCGTAGTCGTCCTGCTTTGTGTCTCCTGGCACCTAGCACTTCTCCCCATGTCAGCCGTCCGGGCAGCGACACTCATACCATTCCTCAATTTATGTTGCATGAATGAATGAAAATAGCAGATAGAGGTGTGCCATCCAGGGAAGGAGATCGTAGATGTGTTACTGACGGTCGGGTCCACGGATGGGGAGGAAGCGGGCAGACCAGAGCTCTGGGGTTGGGGGTGGCAAAGAGAAATTGTGTTTTGGGTGCAGGCCTGGTGTTACTTGTCTTGGACTTAATCTTGAGGTTGGGCAAGTTTATAGCCTTTTAGAAGGTGTGCTTGGGTCAGAGTGCTGCCAGGGCAACAGCTCCTGTCACCATGCCTGCTGAGTGGGGGCTTTGATTTTTTTATATATATAAATTTATTTATTTTTGTCTGTGTTGGGTCTTCGTTGCTGCACGCGGGCTTTCTCTAGTTGTGGCGAGCTGGGGCTACTCTTCGTTGCCGTGTGTGGGCTTTTCATTGTGGTGGCTTCTCTTGTGGAGCACGGTCTCTAGAGTGCAGGCTCAGTAGTTGTGGTGCAGGGGCTTAGTTGCTCCACAGCACGTGCTCGACCAGGGCTCGAACCCATGTCCCCTGCATTGGCAGGCGGATTCTTAACCACTGTGTCACCAGGGAAACCCGGGCTTTGATTTTTGACCCTCGCTTTTTTTCATGATGACATGAGTATATGTGTTTCTTGATGACACACCACATCCCGTTGCTCTGGTGTTTTGCAGTAACTCACCCCACTTCCTGAGACCTGGGCTCGTGGGTGATGCGGGAGGCTGCGGTGGCCATCCCAAACCCGCCCTCCCCCCCAGCTATGCTTACTTCTTGGGGAGTCGTCCAAGAGCCAGATCCCCGCAGAGTTCCTGGCTCCATGGGGCCACTGGGCCTGGGGACGTGCCCTTGTAACCAGCACCCAGTGAGGTAGCCGCCCAGGGCCCCACTGATCGGCTGGTCTGCTGTTGCATTGTTGACCTGACTCCACCTCTCCTGCAGGAACGTGGGCGTGTTTGTGTTGTCTGAGGCCTGGGGGCAGAGTGTCCCAGCAGATGCTGCAACAAGGTTTTGATTTGGATTGCTGGAGCACTTGGGGGTCAGCCTTAGCCAAGGGAGGGGGCTGCAGGAGTGAGTATGAGGCAGGGGCTGCAGAGAGGAGCAGCCCTCCTGCCGGAAGTGGGAAGACCCCCTGGGTTTGAGTTGAGGCTTCTCCCTCAGTGGGCAGGTTACTTCTGATCTTCCCTTCTCAGGTCTAAAACGGGCTTGGTGGTCCCCAACTCTGGGTCAGGGCCGGCACAGCTGGGAAGCACGGCTGGTTTCCAGTTCTGTCTTTGGCAGAAGTTTGTTCTTCTGTGCCTGGTTGAGAGCTGTGTTGTGGTTGCGGAGGGTGCCCCGTGTTGTCCTAGGGAACTCGAGGTGCTGGACCTCTTCCCTGCCAGAGGTGCAGAGGGGGCCTGTCCCCGGGCCCTCCAGTGCAAGCCTGCAGGGTGGGGACAAGCCACCGGCCATGCACGTGTAGGATACACTCTCTTCGGTCTTGTTAAAGTCTTGCTTAATGGAAATACTTGATTCAGGGTATCTTTAATGTTCCCATGGACTCTGAAGACCAGCAAACACACTTGGGATCAAATTCTTCAGCAAGTTTTTGGGTCTTAGTTGCGGCGTGTGGGCTTAGTTGCCCCGCGGCATGTGGGACCTTAGTTCCCCCATCAGGGATCGAACCTGCATCCTGTGCATTGGAAGGCAGATTCTTAACCACTGGATCATCAGGGAAGTCCCTAAGGGTCGCGTTCTTGTGGGCAGAAGGAGGCCGAGGGCAGCAGGGGTTACGATAGAGTGCCACATGCCTGGTCTGGTCTGGTCTGCGTGCTGCATTAGCAGCACCTGGGAGATGGGCTGACAGCTCCGGGCAATGAATCTGAGTGGCTGATGCCGCCAAGCCCTGAGGGTCTGTGGTCCAGAGGTGCAGGGGAGCCGATATTCAGGAGAGACCAGGAGTTTGCGTAGCTTGGCTGCAGGGCCTGCTCCCCCTTTTGTTGACTTTCCCAAAGTCACTGGGAGACAGGTCTTGGCCCACTCACAACAGGTGGAGTGGCAGCGGGTCCTAGGGTGGGGCTGTAGGATGAGAAAGTGGCAGGGGCCAGGGAAGGCCCGAGCCCCCAGGCCTGGTGACAGGTGGGTCTGTTGGATGCTGGTGGGAGGGGGGGTGCTGCCTCTGGACTTGTGCAGCCCCCACCCCTTGCATGGTTAAACTGCTCTCTGCCCAGGGCTGCCTTCCTCTTGGTTGCCTTCCAGGACCAGGGCTCTCCTCCTGGCCGGGCATGAGTCTAGATTCTGAGCCCCTGATTCTGGGCCGGAGGCCTGCCAGCACCCCCACGTCCCTGCACCGGGAAAGGGGAGTGCTCAGAGACTGCCCCTCCCAGGTCTCGGGCCTGCGCTCTGGACATCCCCATCTTGTCCCTGCCTCTGCTACGGAGTCTGGTGGAATTGGGGTCCCTGTCACTCCAGCAGGTGCACAGGAGAAAGAGGGCAGGGCTAGTGGGCAGGTGGCTGCTGCGAGTGCACGGCGCCCCTCCCCATGCAGCACCTGGCAGCTATGTGACCTGGGCCTGGGGCTTTGCTTCTCTGGAGCTCTGTGTCACCAGGAAATGCAGGTCACAGCGTATGCCATGGGGGCCTGGGGATGGGAGACCCGCTCCCTGTTCCCTGGTGAGCTGCCTGCACCAGGAGGCTGGGAGGCTGGGGTGGGGGGAGCCGTGACAGCTTGTCCAGAGCGGCGTGTGGGGCCGGGCGGGAACCTTGGTTTCCCTGCTTCTTGGAAGCGAGTCTGTTGGGCTGGGCTGGGCACGGGGTGAGGGGGCAGAGGGCCCACAGCTGCCGGTGCTCATCGCACACTGCCCATCTCTTCTAGGGACGCAAACATGTCGGGGATCGCTCTCAGCAGACTTGCCCAGGAGAGGAAAGCTTGGAGAAAAGACCACCCATTTGTAAGGAAAGCTTTACTTCTGCGTGTGGCAGGGTGATGGTTTCCCCTTGACAAGAACGTCAGGTCCCTGCGGGTCAGCCATTTGGCCTCTGGGCTGATGCTGGCGGGTTTATCCCGGGAGCAGGGAACTGGCTGCCACGGCGCTGATGTGCCCTGTGTTGTTTTCTCTCAGGGTTTTGTGGCCGTCCCAACAAAAAATCCCGACGGCACGATGAACCTCATGAACTGGGAGTGCGCCATTCCCGGGAAGAAGGGGGTAAGAGGGGCTGCCCCCCTTCAGAAGGACTCAGGTTCAAGTGTGTGTGATGATTGTGATGGTCACGCGGGCCGTGGTCCCATCCCCTGGCCAGGGGGACAAGGTTAGGGTGACATGTGGCCCTCCGGGCAGTCTTAATTCAGAAAGAAGCTGGGCTCTAGCAGATGGGGAGGGGTGGCGTCATGCAGCCCCCCTGCCACGTCCCAGGAGCAGGAGGAGCCCTGGAGGGGGTGGAGGGGGGCTGAGGTTGAAGCAGCCCGGACATGGTGGTGCTCTGGGGCACGGGGGGTGTGGGTCTTGAGCCTGGGACACCTGCAGATCCTTAGACACAGAGGCCCGGCATCAGCCACCTAAGACAGCCATGTGGGGCCCCACATGTCCTGCACTCATGGGCCACGGTGCTGCCTCCTCCGCTCACCTGAGTGTGCCTGGGTCCGTTAGGACTGGCACGTTGGAAGCATTTGGGAGGGAGGGTCTCTTCTTGGGTGAACTGGAAGGAAGGAGGAGACTCCTGAGGTGTCTGGGTGATGACAGGGCTTCATCGTCTCCATTTTCTCCTACCCATGGTTGGTTGTAAGCATACAGCAGTAGGCCTGGGGGTGGCGGGTGGGGAGGGGTGTTGGGCTGTGGAACTGGGAGGTTGCCCAGGGACCCATGGGACCTGAGGGAGGAGCCTCACAGAGCCGCCAAGTCTTCACTGTACCCACTCAGTGTCGGCGGGAGCCCCCAGGGCCTCCTGTCTCTCCAGGGAAGGCCCTTTCCAACTCGGGGGTCATGGAGGCCCCAACAGTCCTGCTAGTGGGCTGTGAGCCATTAGGAGCTGCCTCTGGGGGGCCCTCACCATCCTGGGGTGCAGCTGGAGCAAGCTCCTTGCCCTTCCTGGGCCCAGCCCGCCGCAGAGACCCGCAGCACACCTGATCACAGTTTTATTTCCCAACAGACTCCGTGGGAAGGAGGCTTGTTTAAACTACGGATGCTGTTCAAAGACGATTATCCATCCTCACCTCCGAAATGTAAGTAGAACGCAGTCCTCAGAAGTCGGTTGGCTTCTGCCTGTTCCTTCAGAGAGCTTGGGCCTGTGGAGCTTCAATTATGTCCTGCTCTGCTCCTGGGGTGGCTCCAGGGACTCTGATCCCTGGGGCTGGCTGTGGATTTGAGTCTGTACCCCCAGTGGCTAGAGGTGCACATAATAGGCCCAGTCTCAGACCCAGAATCCCAGCTCTCATCACTGAGAGGTGGGCCCTTAGTGCTACCAAGTTCCAGCCCTGGATGGGGTAGACATGCAGAAGGACAGCGGTCCAGAGCCTCACCCCACAGAGGGTTTTGTTGCCTGTTAGAATTTGATACTTATGTGGTGCAGCGTGTGCACCCTGGGTGGATAGCGTGCTGAAGTCTCCAGAGAAAGCGGCAGGAAGAAAGAGCCAGGGCTGCATCTGAGATAGTGCAGTGGCCAGACCATCAGAACACATTTCAGCAAAACTCAGAAGGGACCCCAGGTCCCTCCCCTTTTGTAGCTGGAAATGAGCAAATGCTATCTGTGTCTGGTTAATTGGGTGTTTTAACGCATGCCCCAGCATGTGAAGAGTGCCCCCAGCACCAAGACTGTCAGCGTTCACTCTGGTGGTCAGTAATTCAAGATGTCTGTTATAAAGACACAACCAGAAGAATTTCTAAAACTAACAGTTAACCACTGGGATGGAGACTTATTTCATTTGGGGTGGTTCTTTGCTGTTTGAATTTTTTTGCCACGTGCAGGTATTACCTTAAAGAATGTCTTTAATCAGGGACTTCCCTGGTGGCGCAGTGGTGAAGAACCACCTGCCAATGCAGGGGACATGGGTTTGATCCCTGGTCTGGGAAGATTCCACATGCTGTGGAGCATCTAAGCCCATGTGCCACAACTACTGAGCCTACACTCTGGAGCCCACGTGCCTGGAGCCCATGCTCCGCAACAAGAGAAGCCACCGCAATGAGAAGCCCGCACACTGCAATGAAAGAGTAGCCCCCTCTCGCCGCAACTAGAGAAAACCCATGCCAGCAACAAAGACCCAATGCTGCCCCCCAAAAATTTAAAAAGAATATCTTTAATCAAGAAATGAGACATTGTAGCTACGTTCATCACTTCTACATTGTATTGGAATTCCAAGAAGATAGAGCCCGACAAGAAAAAGAAATCCCAGCAGAAGAACTGGAAGACAAGACTGCAGACAATCTTTCCCTGAGTCTAAGATTGCTGAATAAAAGACTAATTCACAAAATTTTTTATTTAATTTAAAAGGGGGGGGGGCTTCCCTGGTGGCGCAGTGGTTGAGAGTCCACCTGCGGTTGCAGGGGACACAGGTTCGTGCCCCGGTCCGGGAAGATCCCACATGCCACGGAGCGGCTGGGCCCGTGAGCCATGGCCGCTGAGCCTGCGTGTCCAGAGCCTGTGCTCTGCAACGGGAGAGGCCACAGCAGTGAGAGGCCCACGTATAGAAAAGAAAAAAAATAAATAAAGGGGGGGACTTCCCTGGTGGTCCAGTGGTAAAGAATCCGCATTCCAATGCAGGGGACATGGGTTTGATCTCTGGTCAGGGAACTAAGATCCCACATGCCGTGGGGCAGCTAAGCCCGCGCACCACAACTACTGAGCCTGCGTGCCGCAAACTACAGAACCTACGCCCTCTGGAGCCCGCGTGCCACAGCTAGAGAGAGAAAACCTGCACACCACAACTAGAGAGAAGCCTGCACGCTGCAACGGAGTATCTTGCATGCCCAACAAAGATCCCACGTACTGCAACTAAGACCCAGTGTAGCCAAAAAAATAATAAATATAAATTTAAAAGGGAATTCTCTGGTCCAGCTTTCACTGCCAAGGGCGTGGGTTCAATCCCTAGTCGGGGAACTAAGATCCCACAAGCCCCAAGGCGTGGCCAAAAAAAAAAAGATCTCTCCGCTGAAAATGATCAGATGTTTCTGCAAGGATCAGGGGCAGCCTTGATCCCTGGCAGGGCAGGCCGTGTGCACAGCTCGGAAGACTGAGTGCATGTGCCTGTTCTCTCCCAGCTCTTCTGCAGGTTCAGTGTGATCCCAGTCACAACACAAGCAGACTTTTTTGGAAACTGTCACGCAGACTCTAAAATGCAGGAAATGCAGGGTGCTGAGAACAGCCATGCCCTTGGAGATCTGTGGGGGGAGATTGTGAGGCCTAGGCTGAGGCCGCTTGGGTGAGGAGAGCACCCAGACCTGTAGGACGGCAAGATGGAAAGCGGGCTGAGATCTGCTGCAGGGACACTGAGACACAGGCCTGCAAGGCAGAGTCCAGAGAGGCCAGCCGTATACAAGCTTGGCTGATGACAGAGGCAACTCTGGGAGGCATGGGGGGCCCAGTGGAAGGAGAGCTCGCTCTCCTGCGGATCTTGGTGCCCGGTGGGAAGTACAGCTGTGGAGGAGACGGGAGGACCTCTCCATCACGTGGGCAGGCTGAGAGCACTTTAACCATAAGGAGAGAAAGGATGAGCTGGACTGCATTTAAATCAAGACCATCTCCTCATCAGGAGACACCAATGAGAGTGAGGAGAGAGATGGGATGTGTTTGTCAGTTCTCGTTCCAAATACATCAAGAGCGTTTGCACTTCAGTGAGAAAGGGCAAACTGCCATTAGCTCAGGCCCTTCCCAAAAGAGGCTCTCCACCCAGCCAGTGGGCACAGGGGAAGGTGCCTGACCTCATCACCAGACACTGCAAGTGACAACCCAGCAGGAACAGGCAGGCAGTGGGGAGCGAGGGGCCCAGCTCTAGAGAGCACTTCCCTCGGAAAGCTCTCGGTTTGTCTACTGAGGCTACACTTAACACCTGCCCTGGGACCGGCTGTTCACTGAGGAGAGACCCAGTGCAAGTGTGCACACCGAAAGGCCTGGGCGGCATGTGTCTGGAAAAAGCTGGGGGCAGTGCAGGTGTCTGTTCACAGTAGAATGGACAGATGAACAGTGGGACAGTCTGCAGCAGAGAGAAGGAAGAGTCTGTGAGTGTTCATGACATGAGTGAGTCTCCCAGATGCCAAGGAGCTGGACCAGGTTCCGTTTGTGGAGGTCAGCAGTCCATGTGATGGCAGTGTTAGGAGTCAGGAGGGTGACCTGGTGCAGAGGGAAGGCAGCCAGTCACCTGAGATGGGGGTGAGGGGCTGAGGGGTGCTGGGAGACAAATAACAAAGGGCCTGTGTCCTGCGTATATAAAGAGCATCTGCAAGTCAACAAGAAAAGCGTGTGAGAGGTTTAAAGAAGAGCTTCTCCAAAGAAGCAGCAAGTGCGTCGCAGGGAGTGAAAGGAAAATGCAAATCAGAACCATGAGAGGCAGCCACTGTCATCAGGGTGGCTGAATTCCATGGCTGACACCACCAGGGGCTGGCAAAGTCACAAAGCGTGGGAACATGCAGACCCTGCTGGCGGCATGTAAGTTGATACAGCTGCTGTGGAAATGAGCAGTATCTACTCAAGTTCAACATGGACACCTTAAAACCCCGCATTTTCACATTGTGTGCACTAGAATTCACGTTCAGGAACGTTTGCAGCTTCAGTCGTAGTAGCTCAGATGTGCACCTACGGTGGGGTGGGCAAGTCCATGGGCAGCTTCTCCCAGCGAGGCCTGTGTGGCAGCAAGGTGCAAACTGACCCCTGGGTGTAGAGCCGCGAGTCCTGGTCTGGGGGCGGGGCGGGTGTACAAGTTGGGATAATGAGGCAGGTGAGGGAGGGAGTTTTCTGGAAGCTGTTGGTATGAGTGGGTGTGTTCATTTTTGGTAATTCATCAAGTGTACTAGCTGAACTTTTCTGGGTATAATTAAATAATGTTTTAAAAATCAAGAGAAAGGGGGAAAGCGCCCAGATGAGAGAAAAACACACGTTAGGTGAGTTAACGGACCCTGGGTGGGGCTCATAATGGCAATTTTTTCCTACCTTTTTTTTTTCCTTTATTATTTTTGTCCATGTCACAAGGCATGCAGGATCTTAGTTCCCCAACCAGGGATTGAACCTACGTCTCCTGCAGTGGAAGCGCAGAGTCCTAACCACTGGACCATCAGGGAAGTCCCTGCTGCTCTCTGCTCTTTTATGTTTTCAAATTTCCTACATGTATTCTTTCTTATTTTTATTTTTTAAAAAGAAAATTAACTTTTTTTGCTTTGTGTTATTTTATTTTTGAAGGAAGAATGTGGGGTCATAAAAGTCTCTGTTTTGAAGCAGGATGATCTGCTTTGAAAATGGCCACTTGTTTGGAAGGGCCTCTGAGTTTCTGCCCTTGGCCTTCCCGCAGGACCCTCCTCACCTGCTGCAGTGGCCCCTTCCCATTTTCCTGAGTCGGGCCGCAGCCCGGCTGGGAGGACATGGGGGCAGCCATCTGGGGCTCTGTGCTCTGAATGCCAGTACCCCGGGTGGCGTCCTGGGAGCACGTGGCTTCCCCTCTGAGTCTGTCAGGAAGGTGGCTGCTTACTCCTCCCACCTCAGGGCCAGTTTCGTTTTTCTAAGTAGTTCTTGGCCAGGTGCCTGGTGACCAGCCGGGTGCCCCAGTGTAGGGGGAGAGGCCCCGTCGGGGCAGGACATTACTTGGTAGGAAGATACCTGCCACCAGAAACATGTTTCTTTCATTCCCTTTGCTCCAGGCAAGTTTGAACCGCCGTTATTTCATCCGAACGTGTACCCCTCAGGCACAGTGTGCCTGTCCATCCTGGAGGAGGACAAGGACTGGAGGCCGGCCATCACGATTAAGCAGGTATGGAGTACGAGCTCCCTCCACCCTTCAGGGCCCGAGGGCCAGTGGTCCTCCATCCCGGGAAAGTTTGCCTTTCAGCCCGCTGGCCTCTCATCTTGCTCTGTTTGTTTTGTCTCTTACACAGATCTTATTAGGAATACAGGAACTTCTAAATGAACCAAATATCCAAGACCCAGCTCAAGCAGAGGCCTACACGATCTACTGGTTAGTAGCAATCCAGCGCCGTTTGCTGCAACTTCTTCTTGGCCTCCCTGAAGTCTGGTCTAGGCTGCCCCTGACAGCCTGGCTGGGAGGCAGCGGTAGGGGGGGTGAGACACGGCAGCCGGGCTGTCCTGCAGCCAAGGGAGCTGCGTGTGCAGAAACAGGTGACCCGCGGGGGGGTGGGTGTCAGGAAGCCAAGCTCAGGTGTTGGCCACTTTGTGTCTGAGCTGTGGCCGGGCCGGCCCTGGGACTCTGGTCCAGCTCAGAGGGAACATCCCCCTGAGTGGGGCCCTGAGGGAGGGATGTCCAACAACCCAGCTCAACCAGGGACCCCAGATCTTCCACCTTGGCCCTCCTGCTGCTCTCCCCATCTCCATCCCCTCTTCCTGGTCCTGCCTGGGTGTGGTGCCTCCAATGGGGGTGGTCAGTGGGGGCGTGATGATCAGGTTGCTCTTGGCCACCCAGCTGCTGTGATCCCTACCCCCCCCACCCCCCAGTGCCAGGCGTCCACTCCATGCCTGGCCCTTCCCCGCATGGCACGTGGGTCCTGCGTCCACTCTCCATGATGAGGGAGGAGGCCTGGTATGACGTAATTGGGGTGAGCAGTGGTTAAACGTGGCGTGTGAGCCTGTGGTCCTCCCCAGGCTGGTCTGGACGGGGCCTTAAGCTAGTCTGGGGCTCTGACGCCCATTGCTCCATCTGCCCATGTTCAGAAACCCAGGCCCACACCTGAGGGGAATTGGGGAACGGAGAGTAGCATTTTCTGAGAACAGTGCCCAGGTGCCCCAGTGGCCTGGGACCCAAGGGGCTGGCCCTCGGGAGAGGCCAGGCAGGAGCCAGTTCCTTCCTGGAGGGCATCTGGAGTGGGAGGTGGAGGGTAAAGCAGAGGCTGAGACTGTCCTGGGGCTGCTCTGAGCAGCCGGCACCCCAGCTGTTGCGAGTCCATCTGAGAGAAGCACCACGTTGCAGGAGAGGTATTTCTCTTCCCAAGATGGCTCAGGTCTCTGGGCCCAGCCCAGTGTTGTCTAAGGGCAGAAGAACCCCCCGGCAGGGCCAAGGTCCCAGAGCCCCCCGGCCCACCCCCTCCGGACTTCAATCTGGCCTTTTCCCTGGGGCTTCCCGCCAGGGGGCATTGCTCAGTGGCTCGAGTGGAGCGTCAGCGACTCCTGCCCTGACCTCAAGCTGGGCGCTGTGTGCTTTCACTGCCGCGCCCTGTTGGCCCTGCACCCTTTGTAAATAAGGCCACTGGGGTACTCGTTTGAGCTGAGTCCTTGCGACAGAGGCGTGTGGCCCTCAAGCCCGAGATGTCTCCTTGCTGCTCATAGAGCAGAGCCGGGGTTTCCTGGGTTCTCTGTGTTGGTGGCAGCGGCATGTGGCCAAGGTACCATGGGACACTGCTCTGCACCGTCAGGCACCGAGGCTCTTCTGGTTTTGTGGTCGGTGCTGGCCCAGGCTGGTGGGGTCTGCCTGTATTCCCACCTTGCTCCCAAAAGGTCACAGGGCACATCCTACACTGGCAGGTGCCTGCAGCCCCGTCCCGGCCTTCACTTGGTCAGTGGCGGAGCTGGACTTGGCTGTTCCGCCCACTCCTTCCAAAGCTCCCCGGCCACTGCCTCCGCCCTGGGGCTGTGGTGGCCTGGGCTTGACACAACACTGGGAGCCAGGGTCGAAGGTTAGGGGCCGGGGGTGGGTGTGCTCAGACCACTGTAGGCGCTGGTCCCGTGACCTCACTCTCCAGCTCTCAGGGCCACACCAGCCTCCTTGGCGCTGGGCCAGCACAGGGCCGCACCAGCAGCTCTGCCTCTCCTGCTGCTGGCACTGCAGCCGTTCCCCAGGGAGGCCACAGGCAGGGTCCTGGGCACTGGAGCCGTCGGTGCCATGGTGCAGCTGAGGAGCTTCTGCCACCCCGTGCCTGGGCTGTGGTTACAGCTGGGCCTCAGGCCGTGGGCTGCGCTCTGAGGGGCCTCGCTGGTTGCACAGCACAGCTTGGAAAGACCCCTGACTTTCTTAGCGGGGGCTTTGCACACCTTCGTGAGGGTCACTGACCAGCCCCAGCACTGGGTGTCCAGGAACCCTGTCTGCAAATATCTCCTCTCGGGGCGATGCACATTGGCCCCTTTTATCAGCGGTGGTTCTCACCCTAGAGCCCCAGCTGGGGTCCTGCCTGGCTGCCGTAAGCTGCTCGCACCTTCTCCCATGGTACTGAGAGCTGAGGGCAAACCCCCCAGAGGTTTGTGTCTGGTTTTGAAGCAGATGGTACTGGGAGATCTGTTTTCTCCAGTGACGGGTATGATGGATGCTGCCTCAGAGGTGGGGAAAGAAGCTGCTGGTCGCTGGCTAGACCGGCAAACCCACAGGGCTCACCCTTCTCCCAGTTTGGCCCAGGACCGGTGCCCCCGAGACCTCCTCGCTCATGCGCTCCAGGCTTCCTGGGCGCCCTCGGGCAGCGGCCGCACATTCTAACATGTCTCTCTTTTGACCTCCTCAGCCAAAACAGAGTGGAATACGAGAAAAGGGTTCGAGCACAAGCCAAGAAGTTTGCTCCCTCATAAGCAGCGACCTGTGGCATCATAAAAAGGAAGGGATTGGTGTGGCAAGAACTTGTTTACAACATTTTTGCAAATCTAACGTTGCTCTCTACAATTACTGGTCACCTGGGGAGGGTTGGGCGGGCGCCATTTTCCATTTCCGCCACTGGTACAGTCTCGGCTCGCTGAATCGCCCAGTTTTTCATACAGGGTCTCTTCCTTCAGTCTTTTGTATTTTTGATTGTTATGTAAAACTTGCTTTTATTTTAATATTGATGTCAGTATTTCAACTGCTGTAAAATTATAAACTTTTATACTTCAATGAGTCCCAAGGAGCTAGTTCCTTTGCTCGCGGATGCAGGCATGCTTCACGCCGTCTAGAGCTGCACTTAGCCTTCAGCTGGCTGCACGAAACAGAAAATCAGACCTGCCCCGCCCCACCGCCTCCTCTCCCAGAGCCCGGCTTGTGTTGCTTACGAGCCTCAGATCCACAGTCAGCCAGCGTTGCGTTTCCGCATCACTTCCTTTGTGTTTATATGGCGTTTGTCTGTGTTGCTGTTTAGAGTAAATAAACTGTTTATATAAAGGTTTTTGTTGCATTATCATCATTAAAAGTGAGGAGGTGACCTCTGTGTGCCCAGCACCCCCCACTCGGCCCCATCCTCTGTAAATAGTGTTGTGTATTCTGTCCCCCCGATGCCAGTGCTCTGGGTTGCAGAGTGCTAGAGAGTTCTGGTCTGGTCAGGTTGGAACTGGCATCGAGACATTTGTAAAGCTCGCACCGCCTGGGCCATCAGGAGGACAAGATGCCTAACCCAGGCCAGGCGGGCCCGGGGAGGACTGCCGTTCAAGCAGCTCACCCCCTCAGTGCCATTGCAGGCGGCTGAGGGTGGCGGGGCCCTGACAATGGAGCCCAACCTGCGGGTGAGGCGTGTGGCCTCCTCTTGCCCAGCAGCGCCCTGGCCTCAGCAGCTGCCCCAGCCTCTACGTGTAGCACCTGCGCCATCCCTCCCCGCAACTCCCACCAACCCCCACTCCTGTGCTCGCGCATCAGCGTCCCCGTGTCCCCGCCAGACGCAGGTGGTCCTGGCACCAGGACACCCTGAAAGAGCAGCAACCGGCCACCGCCTGCCCCTCAGGCTCTTCCCTTTTCCTGAAGCATCTGATCCTACTCTGCCTGGAGGCTGCTCTCCTCAAAGCACCGCGGATGAGGCCGCTGAAGCTGCAGAACTTCCTTGACATCCTCGACACTGTCAGAGTGGGCCTGGGTCCCGGCTCAGCAGGAGGTGCCGAAGATGGAGCCGGGAAGTGGCAGAGGGGGCCGGGCCCGTGTCCTGCACCCCGGCACTGCCAAGGCGGGTACTTGGCCTCCGGGTCCCAACGAAGCCTGGAGCCGGCCTGCCCTCCCACCCTGAAAACCCTTGCTGGGGGACCCCTGCACCTGTGGCTCCGGCCCACAGACCCAGGGGCAGGATGATCCCCATAGGAGCTCGAGGAGGACTGGTCACCCGGGCCCCTGGTCAGGAAGGGCCAAGGCGCGCCTTGAGAAACATGTGGCCTGGCAACAGGATCGTGGTGGAAGTTGGGGGCCCCTGAGCCCACAGCACCTGTGGCTCAAGGCCCCAGTGCCTTCCCAGCTCACTGAGCTGGATGTGTCGAGCTGCTGAGCTCCCAGTTTGATGTCCACAATGTGTTGGGCACAGAGGGCCTTCGGGGGATCCAACGGGTTGTGTATTTGTAGCCTCTCCCAGAATGTCTTATTTTGTAATGACCGAACTACTCTTAGTAATAGTTATACATGTATATGGTTAATATATATGGAAATTCAATATATTTTCTAGTTAAAGCATTCTAAAGTAATCAGTGTTTCTAGCAAATTGTCGTGACTTCGGCTAATGAAATGTCCTTTTGTGCCACAGTCCTTGGCTTAACAAAGATGTGAATCTTGTAACACAAGAACTATGAAATGCGATGATTCTGTTTCTACTGTAAGGGAAGAGCGTGTGTTCCCAGCATGAGGCGCCTAATAATTAGTAAGGAATTGTGGGCTATAGATTAACCACTGTATCTAAAAATCCTCTAATTAAAATATTTCCACTAACTGCCGCCTGCAGGGTATCCTTTTCCTGCTCCGTCTGCACAGGCTGCTTCATGCTCGGTGTCAGGGGGGCCACGCTGGCCAATTCCAGGGTCCTGTGCTGCTGGCCCAGGAGCTGCTGGAGCCGCCTCCTCCCTCGGCTTCCAGCATCAGATGCTCAGTGACCCGCAAGTGGCAGAGGGTGACATTCCCTAGAGCCAAGGTTGAATCCCCCGGTCTGTGCCTCTGAGGCTGGGGCGTGGGCAGCCAAGGCTGGGCCCACATCCTGCACTGACCCCTGGCCCTGTCCCCTGAGTCTCGCCTGTACCTCCCTGGCCTACTGGAGCAGGTTCCCCCCACGGGGACCTCCTTCTCACCGCCAGGGTGGACCTCCCTGGGGCACCAGGATGCCGTCCTCATGGTGCCAAGGTGCCTGTGAGCCCTTGGCTCAGACCCTGACCAGGCCCCTGGGACACTGTGTCCAGGACTGGCTCGGGCCAGGCTGTTACATGGGTGCAGAGCAAGGAACCCAGCGTTGGGGCTTCTAGGAGAACTTGACCACAGGTAGGACAAGCTGGGAGCCTATCTCCCCAGGAACCACTCTGCCTGGAGCCCAGATAGGCTCCTGGATGGGCTCTGGGTCCCTGGGGGTCCCCCCCGGCCTCCCTGGACTGTCCTGGCCGAGTCAGCACCGTGTCCTCACACCTGCCCGCCCCCATGAGGCCACCTTGCTCCCTGACCAGGCAGCCCAAAGCCCTCCTACAATACATCAGGCCCTGCCTCCAGTTTGAGCTTGCCATGGCGACGTGTTGCCAGGTTGGAGGGCCCCCGAGCACTGACTTGGGCCGGCTCCAACTGGTCTAAGTCAACTCCAGCAGGGAGGGGCCCAAGGAGTGCTGGTCCAGATCTGCCCCCAGCCGACCCTGGTGCTGAGCCTGGGGGTGTCCTGCCTCAGTGGTCAGGAGGCTCATCTGGAGGCCTCCAGACTACTGTGACCCCATCTGCAGAGGCCATGGGCCTGGCAGAGGAGCTAGAGCACTGGGTCCCATCCACCCTTAGTTCCTCAGACCCTACGGACTTTGCCACTTGCCCAAAGCCTCAGGCCTCAGTCAGGAAGCTGTTTTATCTGAGCTTTTAGAAGAAAATAATGAGGGAGCAGCAAAAGAAAGTTACAGGGCCCCAGCCTGGGTTCTTCCCTCCCAGCCTCTGCTCTTACAGGTGACCCATCCCAAGGGGTTTTTTCTTGCCTTGAGGAAGGAATCAGGGGCCCCAGAGCCAGGACAAGTGCCTCGGCCTCCTGTGTGCAGAGGGATGTGCGTGGAGGAGCCAGGCACCTGACCCATTCCCAGCTCTGCCGCCAGTCGCCTGGGCCTCACGCAGACCTGCAGAGCCCTGGCTGGGCTGCTGCTCTGTCCCCACCCCCAGCCCCACGAAAACCTCGGGCCTGAGGCCCCAGAGCACCCAGCCTGGCACAGGCTCCACCCGCACAGATGCTGGCAGCAGGACCCCCACTGGGCTTCTGGTTAAGTGCCCCAGGCAAGGGGTCACATGTGGGCCAGACCCCCTCTCAACTGGAGCCACCACTTCTGCTGGCAGAACCACCCAGGACAGCACAGGTAATGGGACAGATTCCTGCAGTCCCTCAGGGTCCTCCAGCCCAGGGCAGGCAGGGACGCTGACCCGAATTCCCGGGCTATGTGCCTGTGGGTTCCCTGTGATCCACCTCCCTTCCCGCTTTTCCTGCCATTGTCCTCCGACAGGTGCTATGGGGGTCAGAGAGCTGTGGGAGAAGCCTGACTGCTAGGAGGCTGTGCCTGCAATTCCAAGGGCTGCCACCATAGGGCGTGATTTCATGCATTATTAAAAGTGATGGCAGTGCCCTGGACTTACCAGGATGCCTCTCACCTCTGAGGCCCCTTCTCCCTGCCCGTCAGCAGCCATCAGAATGTTTGCCCAGAGCCTGGTGCTTTTCTCCTGGCCCTAAGAAGGAAAAGCCACTCACCCTGTCTTCCAGACCCTTTCCAGCTGGAAGCTCCACGAGTAAACCCACCTCCCCACAAGACCCACCGAGCCCTGATCCCCATAGGCAGGGTGTCTTGTGCCCTAACTCCTGTGCATGCCCCGAGCTGCCCCCTCACAGCCCGTCAAGCTCAGAACCGCTGTGGGGGGCCTGGGGCAAGGGGGCCAACGTAAATCCTTCAGCTCAAGGCCTGGGGCACAGGCACAGGGCAAGGGGCGTCCCTCCCTGTCCTCTACTGGCTGTGGGATCGCACAAGGATGAGCTTAAACCTCCAACCTGCGGAGGCCAAAACTAAGTCCCTGAAGGAAAGAGACCCTCCCAAGGCCACTGGAGGGTCCTGGGCAATGGTGGCTCCAGTTCCCATCCCCCGTGGACTGGAGGAGCTGCAGCTGACTCTAACCAGCACTTGCTCCGCGGTAAGGCCATCCCCTCCCCCTGCTGAGAGGTGGGCTCTGCTGCTGCTATCTCCGTTTTACTAATGAGGGAAACTGAGGCCCAAGGCAGTGGAGGAGTGTGGCAGGGCAGGAGTCTGACCCAGGAGGTTGGGGGACAATGAAGGGGTCGGCACGAACGGGACCATCATTCCCTCCCCAGGAAATGTTTGTGGAGGGAAGGACCCTGAAGATTATGCTTTCCTGGGGAAACAGAGGCCCAGAGTTGGCTTTGGGACCCAGCCTGTTGCTGTGTAGCCCTGGACAAGCCCTTTCCCCTCTCTGGGCCTCTCTGGGCGTCAGTTTCCCTACCTGCAAAAGAGAGTGGTGAGGCCTCCAGGCGCCCTCTGCCCCGACAGGCTGCGTGGTGTTAGTCTTAGCGGCTGGTGCATCTTCGTGACGTCGCTGGCCCCCAGCCCCTTAGCTCCCCTCAGAGCTTGGGATGGGGGTGTGAGTAGGGGCCCCCTCCACTGGCAGCTGCCCCTCCTAACTTCCTGTTTACAGCAGCTGCAGGCTCTCCTAGGCTCTCGTCTCTTCACCCCAAAGCCATTAGGATCACCATGGCAACCAGGCGGTGTTTGTTCCAACAGGTTGGCAGAACCTGATGCAAGACTGCAGAGGTGGGGGGCATCAGCTACAAGACCCTGGCTCAGGACCTGCCAAATCCCCAGGGAAGGACATTAGCTGCCCCCAAACCATTCCCACCCCCTGCAGAAGGAAGCCAAGGGGCAGCTGGTGGCATGGGATCCAGGCCCCTCCCCTGCTCACCTGACTCATCTGTCCCAAGCCATTGTGCATTTCCTGAGCACCCCCTCCCCCATCTGCCTGGCTGTGCTGGGTCAGGATGGAAGCAGGGCCTAGGGCCAGAACTTCCAGAAGGAGAACCCACCCTTCAGTGCTGTCTCCCACTCTGCAGGGCTGTCTTCCCCGAACAAGGTGGTTCTGTGTCTTATCCTGCACAGACAGGCACGCATGGCATGGCTGTGAGTCTGGGTCTAGAAATTGAGACAGGTGGTGGCCGCATCCTGGGGCGAGGGGAAGCACCTGGTCTCCTCTGGACTGGGGAGTGAAGAAAGCACAGGTGGGCTGCCTCCCAGCATGCAGCTCTGTTCTGGAACCCTGCTCCTCCAGACTCTGGCCCTCTCCTAAGTTCAGCTGACCCCTGGCCTCCCCAGCGCCAACTGTCTTTTGCCTCTGGGTCTGAGCTGAAGTGGGTTCCAGGTCTGTCTGTTCCCCATCTGGCCTGGAGTACCTCCATTAGAGACGAAGTCTCTGGGGTGAAAACTTATCCAAACCACAGTCTTGATCCCCAAGTAAAAGGTGCTCTGAGGGTCCAGCAGGATCCGCCAAATGCAGGGAAGGCGCTCTGAGGGTCCAGCAGGATCCGCCAAAGGCAGGGCTGGGATACAGGGACCCTGTGCGTCTCTGACAAGTTCAGAACCTCTGAGCAGCCCCCAGGGTTCTCCAAGTGTGGTGGGAGGAGCCTCAGATGATGGGGCCCCAGCCCAGACTTTGGGAATCAGCAGGTCCCGGGTGGGCCGAGCAATCTGTTTTTACAAGCTCTCCAGGTGACCACGGTGCGGTGGAGGGGCACCGAGGATGGGCTGGGAATGGCGCTAGAGGGGGTCCAGCGCATGACGGCGGTTCCAGCCAGAGGGGCAACCCAGCAAGCGACCCAGGATGGGCCATGGGGTTCGGTCACCCCAACAGGTGATCAGGATTGTTGTGGGCATCCCGGGTTGGTGCCTGCAGCACCCCCTTGCCCCGGGTGCGGACTGTCCCTTCTGAGAAAAGCGATTAGGCCCGCGGTGGAGGAGTCCCCAGACCAAGGTCCGCTCCATGTTTGTGTTTGGGACAGCTCTGGGCTGGTAGGGCGACTTCGGAGATGACTGCGCAGGCTTTCCAGAAAAGTCTGCGCTGCGGACCCGGGCATATCTTGTTCCGTTTCGGCGACTCTGGCTTCCCTGGGGCCCCCAGGAGGGGGTCCTGACGCAGAGCAGATCCTGCTCCCGCGCTGCACCCACCTGTGGGTTGACTGACAGCCCCGAACCCCGCCCCTTGGGGGAGGGGGTGCCCGGCAGAGCACGGGGGTCGCGGGGATCCTCGCCCGGCGCTCCTTGCGGCGGGGGCGCGGTGGTGGGACTCAAGGGAGGCGGGGGCGGGGCGGAAGCGAGCCCGGAGCGGCGGGGCGGGGCGGGGCGAGCAGACCCGGCCCCGCCCCCGGACCCTGCAGCCGCTGCGCCCGCGCTGTGCTGTCTGCTCTGGCAGCTGCGAGCGGTTGCGCAGCCAAAGCCTCCCCGGAGCCGGTGCCGAGCGCGGCGCTCGCAGGAGCACTGTCCCCACTTCTCAGCCACCCGGCCCACGGTGAGTGCCGCGGGCTCCCGCCCGGCCGTCGAAGCTCGGCCCGGCGCCCCACCGACGTACAGGAGAGCCGCCGGTCCAGCTCCCGCGCCGGGCTCGTCGCCACCCCGGGCCCCGGGAGGTCGAGAAGACAAGCCGTCTGCCCCGGGGAGACGGAGGCCGGCGTGCGCTTGGAGGAGCGGCCCTCGCTGTTGCGGCCCTCGGAGCGCGGAAGCAGGACCCGGCGGGAGCGGGGTGCGCACTGCGCAGGGGCGGGGTGACCAGACCTCCCTGCCGCGGGGGGCGCGGGACTCCAGGACCACCGTCTGCCGGCGGCCCCCGGGATGCGCAGGGTGACCCCGCTCCTACCCGGCGCGCCAACCCCGGGGGAAGCCGCAGGTGGGCCGGGGCCGAGGACCTCCCCGCCCTGCTCCGAGACGCTCCGCGGGGGTTTCCCAGCCAACCCTCCAGGGAGGAAGACGCCCCTAGAGCCCAGTTCCGTCCCCCTCCTGCCGATCCTGGCAGGACCCCTTGCTTTCCCCAAATCCCTCCAGACGTCTGGGTGGGTCCAAAAAAAATACACCCTCACCAGGTTTCCAAACTGCCCCAGAACCGAGCGCCCACCAACGAGAGAAGCACCCCGACAGAACTGGGGGGCCTGAGGTTCTCACGGGGAGCTTCGGGAAGAGGGGGGACGGGAGGAAGGGGCGAGAGGGGATGTCACTGAGAGAAGTGGGAGGGAGGAACGCCGCGTGAACAGGTGAGGGAAGACAGGTAAGAGGGGGCCGGCCTGGCCAAGTGGGAGGGGACCTCGGAGGATTTCATTTTAAATGCGTTCATTCTAGAAGCATCTAGCTCGCCTCAAGCTTCAGAGCTCTAGGTCCACCTACAGAGTTGGTTACAATACAGATTCCCAGGTCCCTCCCTGGGGATTAAGTGGGGATGAGACCCTAATATTTGTAATGGGCACGCCAGGTGATTTGCAGTGAGGCACTGCAGCTGTGCTGTGTGCAGGGGAGCACTGTGTGCAGAGTCAATGAGGACAGGGAGAGGTGGGAGCCGGAAATCCTACAGGAAGAGTGAGGGGGGTCAGGTGGGGGCTGGGCTGGGAAGAGAAGACCAACAGGGCAGCAGGGACAGCTAGCTGGTGGGGCCAGACATCCTGCCACCCCCTTACACATGCCCACGGCGGCATCAGTGGACCCCCGACCCCCAAGTCTCCAGGGACTGATTTCAGTAAGAAGGCCCCAGCGCCCTGAAAGTGTTTATTCACTCCAAGGGTGGCCAGCTAGCCACTGAGGACTCTGACTAGAGAGAGAGCTGGCCCTCCAGTTCAGCTCAGCTGCCCCAGACCTACCTGCTTCAGTGCCACCCCGGCTCCCCAGTGGGCTAGCAGGAGACAGCTTGGCTTTGAGCCCTGGGCTCGAGGCCTGGCTCAGGGCAGCTCACCCCAGCCCTGGGATGTGAAATGGGACAGTGACATCCACTTTGCAAATTATCATTTCCCATTCAACCCTGGGCCTTGGGCACAGCCCGGGAACACGGCGGGCCTGTCACTTTCAGCTGGGCCCGGTGCCTGTGTGGCGTTCAGCTCCTTGGCCCGCGTCACTTTGTTCGTTGGATAAATGGGAACTGGTGGCCAGGCATACGCAGGGGTATAGGCATGTCCTGCTCTGAGCTGCCGGCCAGACCTGGGACCGAGAAATGGAGAGCTCAGGAAGGAGTCCCATGGGGCCCATCAGACAGATGGGGGGGGTCCCCTGCAGCCCTGTACCCAGCTCACTATGCCCTGTACAGGCTGAGGGCCCCTGCAGCCAGTGACTGCTTCCTGGGGGTCGGCCACATGCCCACTGTCAAAGGCAGCTCTGGGGGAGGTGCTGGCTGGCTCCCAGGCTGTTGGGTGCAGTGAGGTCATCACTGCTCAGGCGGCCCAGGGTTTCCAGGGGAACAAAGGGAATTTCTGGGCTCTCAGGATGAGCCATGTCTCCTGGACCCCTGCACCCAGACGCCACTATTGCCCCATCCTGGCAATGGGCTGAGGAAGGGAGCAGGGAGGGGCCGCACAGCACAGGGGAAGGCCACCCCATCTGGATGGACCCCAAGACTCAAGCCGAGCCAAGAGCTTAGCGCTCGGACACCAGAGCTGGGGAGACCTCGACTCCATTCCGGGCCTCCTGCTGGCTCTGTGGCCTTGGGTGGGTTCCTAACCCCGGGACCTCAGTTTCCTCATCTAGGTGGGGGAGCAGAGTGGCACCCCCTCTCCAGGGCTGGTCTGAGGATTATCAGGGGAGGTGGCCTGCCTTGCCTTGAACATTTCGTTCTCACAGAGAAAGCCCCCAACCCTGCAGCTCAGGCCACTTGGCTCCTGCGTCATCTTCATCTCTGGGAATGTGAGCCCTGGAGCCCCTGTCACATGCAGACGCAGCTGGCGGTTGCCGTGGCAACAGCTAAAGCAGTGGCTGCTCCCTGGCTTTGGGGGTCTGTGGGGGGAGCAGCCTCTTCCACTCAGCTAGAGAGGAAAAGGGGGCCTGTGACGCCTAGCCCCCTCGGGACCTCACTGCCAGCTGTAGGGTGACAGCTTCGGGAAGTGCGTGCAGAGGCTGCGGAGCCCCCATCTTGGGTAGAGGCCCCCAGGGGCAGGCGCTGACAGGTATGGTGGGGGGAGCTCGTGGGGGCTGAGCCACCTGCCTTCCCTGTCCCAGCTCTCGTGTCTGGCCAGATGAGACCCTCTGAGCCCAGTGTCCCCTGGGCCCCACAGGTCCGGGGTTGGAGGATCAGGGAGCAGGACGAAGAGCTAAGAGCTGGTGGGGGTCGCAGACCAGGGATGGCAGCCTGGGCCCACCCAGAGACAGACCTGGTTTGCTCAAAAAGTCTGTTTAGGACCCACGAGGTGGCAGGCGTGCCTGGCCCTGGCTCTCCCAGCAGAGCATAAGAGTCCAGGAAGGGGCAGCGCTGGTAAACGGAGACTTGCACAAGCACAGGCCCAGCCCCTGAGCAGCGGGCGCACAGGGCAGGGGCGGGTCTCACCTGGCTCTCACATTGCTAAGTGCCTGTGAGATCAGGGCAAGTAGAGTTGGATCTGGCTGGGTCCCCATTTCCTATTTTGTCAAATGAAAATGGCAGGCTCAGGCTGATGTGCCTGGCCCTGTGGGGGCGGGGGAGTGCTCAAGAGTGGACAATGAGGGGACCCAGACAGTGGGAAGGCCCCCAGGTGGGCCGAGGGGAGCACGGTGTGTCCTGCACAAGAGGCTGGCAAGCTTGGGGCAGGGAGCCCGAGTGGTGGCACCGAGTGGCAGAGGTGGCCCGGGAAAGGGTCTTCACTTTGCCCTGATGGTTTTCAACGGGGGAACAGAAGACCACCCTGGGGATCCAGGGGGCCCAGGGCTGGAGGTTGTTGCCTGACCCAGGGGAGAGGTGGGTGCCTGGGCCAGGCCATGGGGTGGAAGAGGCAGGCTCAGGGGCCCTTGGTGGCTTAGCTATCATCTTGCCCTTCCCAGCGGGGTCTGCAGGGGACACTGAGACCCCTGGAGGACGTGTGTGGGTGTAACAGCAAAGGCTGGTCAGGCCGGGGGAACTGGAGTTGGCAGTGAGAGCCGCTTGCCCCTCAGGGGCATCCCAGGGCCTAGCCACCTGGACAGGAAGGTGTCCCCAGAGCAGGGCCTACTCCTCTTTTGGCAAGTGTGGGTTGTGGGGCCACAGCTCCCGCTCACTCTCCTGTCCGGCTCCAGTTGCCCATGTTGCCATGGCAGCTGAGCCACCATGTAGCATCCTGCCTGGAGCAGCCCAGATACCACACTGGGACGGAGAGGGATCCTCTGTGTTGAGTGAGGAATGGGCCCCGGGCATCCCCTGAAGCCAGCTCAGTACTTGTCATTCTGGTCTGGGTGGCCAGAATCTGTGGGAAGGGATAGGGCTTGGACTGAGCAAGTCTGCAGCCCTGTGAGGGGCTGGAGCCCATGACCCCAGCAGTGGGCACCTCTGAGCAACGGGGGACACCTCAGTCATTGCTCAGGGTGGCATCTGATTTGATCATTGGGGACAGTATGGCAACACCAGCGAATGAGCAAGTGGCCCGACCGGAGGTTGTGGCTGTGCTCTCTGCCCGCAGGCCACCCACCATGTCCACCTTGCTGGAGATCAAGAGCAGCGTGCTCAGGCAGGTGCAGGTGTGCCCGTCCTTCCGCCGGAGGACTGAGGAGGAGCCGGCGAGCAGCAGCACCGAAGTGCAGGAGCCCGCGGCTGGGGCCTGGTGGGTACCCCACAGCCTGCTCCGCATGGTCATGGTCACCTGCACCGGGCCCCCCTTCCTTCGCTGACCTCACACACCAGCTGCCCAGCATGGCCCCTGGGGGAAGCCCAGGAGGCTCTGAACCCAAGGCCGTGGGAGGCATCATACCTCACCCCCAGACATGCAGAGACCCTTGAGTCGTGTGGGCCGGCACGTGCCGTGAGCTGTAGCTTCGGGGAGGGTCTGCTGACCCCGAGTCTGGGCTTTCTTGGCAGGAAACCCGGAGATGGTGTGGAGTTCTTTGCCCAGATGCGCCTCATCCTGAAGAAGGGGGAAAGCAGACAGGGCCTGCCGTGCCCCGAGGTGCGGATAGCACGGGCACTGCTGCCTGGCATGGGGTGCTGGGCCAGGCCTCCCCACCTGCCCCTCTGCCCTCCACTCCCTCCCTCCCTGGAGCACTCTGCGCCCCACTGGCCCCGGGAGCCACAGAGGCCCTCACCCGGTGCCCTTCACAGGTCCTCCTGCGCAGTAGCTCCCCAGCCCCCACAGAGCCCGTGGACCCCAGCCGTGGCCTTAGAGCCCTGACCCAAGAGGAGGTAAGGGGGAAGGGGGCCTGGCCCCAGGAGGGGCTGTAAGTACCTCTGTGTGCCAGACTTAGGGTCTGGGGTGGGTGGGCCAGGCCTCCCCATGGAAGCGAACAGAGATCAAGGGTGAGGAGGGACCCCCAATGGAGGGCCTGCTAGGTGCAAAGGCACAGAGGCAGGGATTGGGCTCTGCCAGTGGGAGGAGCTGCTGGGGGCTGGGCACACAGGGTGGACTCGAGGAGCCTGAGACCCCCTGTGTCCAGAGCCCGGGGCTGAGGAGAGACAGGGACAGGGTGGCCGGGACTCAGCATGTGCTCCCCTCCCCACCTGCAGGTGGAGATGCTCTATGAGGAAGCCTTGTACACAGTCCTTTACCGCGCAGGGACCATGGGCCCCGACCAGGTGGATGACCAGGGGGCCCTACTGAGCTACCTGCAGCAGGTGAGCCCCATTGGCCCCACCCACCCTCCTGGCCTGGCCCCTCCCCATCTCTGGGGAGGACTGAGACACTTTCCCCCACGTGCTTATGTCACTATCACCTGAAGAACACACACAGATTTGCCCCATGTACACAAGACACACACACACACATGCACAGGCAGACACAAATGGGCTGATAGGCATGCCCAGAAAGATGGAGTGATGGACGGACACACAGACACATTCAAACAGAAGAACACAAAAACAGACAGATGAACACAGAGACAAATATAAACAACACAGGAAAGGACAGGTAGACAGATATAGAACATACAAAGAAAGATGGACAGACAGACACACAGAAAAAAAGTAGAAAGGACAAACCAACAGATGGACAGACACCTTTATTCCTCACTTGTGTGTGCTCCCCCAACCCCGTGAGGCCCCCAGGACAATAGCCAGCCCTGCTTCAGCGGTACCTGGGCCCTCACACCTGCCTGCCCTGTGCAGGTGTTCGGCACCAGCCCCGAGCAACATGCTGAGGCCATGGAGCGTGTGAAGAAGGCCAAGGTGAGGCTGCTGCCCACCTGGGCAGACGCTGACCAGCGCAGTGCTCGTGTGCAGGGGCTCAGGGTGGAGGGGGCACAGGGCTGGGTACACGCTGAGCCCCGAGAGGCCCTCACACCCCCACCCACCCACAGGCTCCCACATATGCCCTGAAAGTCTCCGTCATGCGTGCCAAGAACTTGCTGGCCAAAGACCCCAACGGTGAGTGGGGTTGGCTAGCTCAGCCGGGACGTTGGCTAGCTCAGGTCTGGGGGTCACGGGAGGGCCTGGAGTCAGGGGTCGGGGGCTGAGACACCTGCCATGTCCCAGGTTTCAGTGACCCGTACTGCATGTTGGGCATCCTGCCGGCCTCAGGCACCCTGAGGGAGCCGGGCCCACACAAGGAGCAGCGCTTCAGCTTCCGCAAGGGCAGCAAGCGTGGTGGCCCACTGCCGGCCAAGTGCATCCAGGTCACTGAGGTCAAGAGCAGCACCCTGAACCCTGTGTGGAAGGAGCACTTCCTCTTGTAAGGCCCCTTGTCCAGCTGGATGGCAGGGTGGTTGGGCAGGGTCTGCTGCGGTGCCAGGCTGGTCCTGGGGTTGTATGTGGCAGCTGTGCCTGTATGCGGTCTCAGTGCCTGCCCCAGGGAACTGAGGGACTGGTCCTATGCCCATTTTTCAGAGGAGGAGACTGAGGCTCAGAAATGGTCCCTGCCCCAGCTCTGGGCAGAGGATCACCTGGACCCTAAAGGGTATCTCTCTGTTCTCCTTATAGTGAGATTGAGGATGTCAGCACCGACCAGCTGCACCTGGACATCTGGTATAGGCCCCTGTGCCCTGCAGGGCAGGGGATGTGGGCGCCTCTGGTCTGGGGAGAGCGGGAGGGGGCAGTCAGGGCCAGGCTGGGCTCCAGACCAGCCAGGTACCCCCACCTCGCCCCACCCTTAGGGATCATGATGATGATGTGTCCCTGGTGGAAGCATGCAGGAAGCTGAATGAAGTCATTGGCCTAAAAGGCATGAGCAGGTATGGCAGGTGGGACCCTTGTGCTCCTGACACTCACAGCTCGGCCACGGGGGCCAGCAGGTGGTGGCTCCTCAGGGACCTCAGGTGTGACGCCCACCCTACCGCCCCCAGGTATTTCAAACAGATTGTCAAGTCTGCCCGCACAAATGGGACAGCAGGGCCCACGGAGGACCACACCGATGACTTCCTGGGGTGCCTCAACATACCCATCAGGGTGAGTGGCTGTCGGGGCGTCACTCATGGAACACCTGCTCATGGGTGCCCCGCCTTCCTGCGATACCACTGCTGGCTATGTCCTGTGATTCCCCCAACAGTCTCCCATCTTTCTGGGGCTGGGGGGGCACCATGCTGGGAGGAGTGGGGGAGGGACAGCCTCCAGGGGTCCAGGCGCCCCTAAGCGCTCCCTGTGCTGGTTACCCGTGTTCAGTGGGAAGCGGAGGCCTGTTTTCTCCCCACGGTCCTGCAGACAGTCTGTGCGGGAGGAAGAGGGAGGCAGAATCGCCAATCTGAACCCCCTTTCCCCAGGAGGTGCCCGTGGCTGGTGAGGACCGCTGGTTCAAACTGGAACCGCGCTCCAGCGCCTCCCGCGTGCAGGGGGACTGCCAGCTGGTCCTCAAGCTGATCACCACACAGGTGGGAAGCCAAGGGGGACCCCCGGCCTGCGGCCCTGCGCCCCAGCCCATGGGCTTGGGCAGGGCTGGTGACCGGCGGGCCCTGCGTTCCAGAGGGACACGAGCATGAGCCAGCGCGGGCGCTCGGGCTTCCTGTCCTACCTGCTGCTGCTCAGCCGTCTGCTGCAGTTCGAGCACCAAGCCGAGGAGGTAGCGCCGCCCTCGGGCCCCCGGGGCAGCCAAGCGCGGCGTGGGGAGGGTGAGAGGGGGAGGCCGGGGACCTGGGGGACGAGAGGGGATGGGGGTCTCCCGCCTCCACCCACACCCGGCCCGTCCCCCAGCCCAACTCGAGCAGCTGGCGCGGTGAGCTTAGCGGGCCTGCGGCCACCGTGCTCTGCCTGCACGGCGCCCAGAGCAACCTGTCGGCGCTGCAGCTGGCTGTGCTGTGAGTGGGCGAGGCCGCGACGCAAGAGGGCAGGGCCCCGACGGGGCGGAAGGGCGGTGGGAGGGGCGGAGCCTCAGCGAGCGAAACTGCAAGTACATGGGCGGGGCCGTGTCCCGAGGGGCGGGACACTGGAGGGGCGGGTCTCGGAAAGGGGCTGTGCTGTGAGTTGGAGGGGCGCCGGTTTCCTCCTGGTCCCGGCCCCAAGGCCGCTGCCCTGAGCCTGGGCTGGGGCCCCGCAGGCACTGGCAGGTCAGCAGCCGCCACCATCAGACGCGCACCCTGGACTACGGCTACCTTCTGGGGCTGCTGGAAGATATGCAGGCACACTGGGAAGAGGCGGCCTCGCTGCCCCAGGAGCAGGTGGGCTCGGCTGAAAATGCTGTTTCTGGGGGGTGTGCTGTGGAGCTGCTCGGGCTGGGGCAGGCAGGGACGGCCAGAGTCCTGCCCTGGTGGGATGCACAGCCTGCGGGTGCGGTAGGTGGTTAAAAACAAACGGACAAACTGCGGGACCTAGGAGAGGGCACGTGCTGTGCGGTCCCAGGATCGGGTGTGCGATACCTTGATGGAGTCCCGAGCAACAGAGGGAGTGGGCCAGCTCGCAGGAGGCACAGCTGGTGGTGCAAAGGCCCTGAGGGCGTCTGTGCCTCCAGGGGGAGCTGCGGAGGCAGGGGCTGGAGAGGTCATCACTGCAAGGCCAGTGGGGTTGGAGGTGGTGGTAGGGAGGGTGCTCCTCAGGGCAGAGCCTTGTAGACTGGCTGGTTCTGCCGTGGAGCGGGCACTCAGGAGTCAGTTCTTAAGGGCCCTGTCCCCCAGGAGGAGGGACTGGCAGACAGCTTCTCCGCCTTCTCTGAGTTTGGGCTTCGGTTGCTGCGCCAGCTCCGAGACTACTTCCCTGCCACCAACAGCACAGCCGTCTACCGCCTGGAGCTGCTGTTGAAGTGGGTGCAGCCGCTGGCACGAGGGGTGGGGGTGGGGTAGGGGTAGGGGACTGGGTGGGGCACCCCCAGTCAGTGGGTGACCGGTCGCCCAGGTGTCTTGGCAAGCTGCAGCTCTTCCAGCCTTCCTTTGAGATCTGCCCCTTCGAGACGGAGCTAAACATGGACATTGCTGCTGCCCTGAAGGTGTGTCTGGTAGCTTGGTCTGGGCTAACTGCTCCGGCCCTGCCCGTGCCCCTGCCCCCGCCTGGACCTGCTGTACCACACACACTTTATTGTCCTTCTTCCCTCCCACCCACCACGCTGCTTTGGCGGCTTCCCTTGCAGAGAGGGAACCGTGAATGGTTCGACAAGCTCCTGAACTCCCAGAGTCCTCGTGAGCAGGTGTGACTCAGGGGGGGCATGGGTCAGGGGGAGCAGGTGTGGCTCAGGGGAGGGGGGGCAGCATGTGGGTGCAGGCCAGAAGGTCAGTGTGCTGGGCTTCCTTGCAGCCGGGGCCACAGCGCCTTGCAGGGCTGGTCAAGCTGGCTGACACTGTCTACGAGGATCTGCAGTCCTGCTATGGCATCTATGCCAGCCTCTTCCACAGGTGGGGCCAGCGCTCTCCCTGCTGCCCCTGCATCCAGCCCCTCAAGTTCTGCCGCTGGACTGGGGAGCAGGGAGGGCAGATGTCTGAGGTGTGTCCTTTGCAGCATCATCAAGATCGACTTCTTCACCCTCACCTTTCGGCAGCTGGAGCGTCTGGTGAGGAGGTCGCCTGGGGAGAGCCCCCTGGCTGGGAAGGGACCTGGGTTTCCTGTTGTTGGCAGTCTGACTCCACCCTCCTGGGCAGGTGGCTGAAGAGGTGTGGGTGCTGACGGAGGAGCTGAGCCCGAAGATGACCCTCGAGGTGGCCTCAGGGCTTTTTGAGCTCTACCTGACCCTGGCAGACATCCAGTGCTTCTGGAGCAGCATCCCGGGCCGGTGGGTGTCCTGCCCCCCACCTGTCCTCCAGTCTGCTCTAGGAGGACTCTGTGCAAGAGACTCTCCTCGGGGCCTCCTTAGGCTAGGAACCTGGGACATGTTGGCTCAAGGTGTCTGAGTTGGGGTGAGCTCTGACTGCTGGCCTCCCGCTGCAGGGACAGCCGCTCCCTTGCCCTGGCTGGCATCCATGCCCCATTCCTGCCTGCTGTGAAGCTTTGGCTGCAGGTGCTGCGGGACCAAGCCAGGTGGAGGCTTCAGGGAGCCGTGGATGTGGACACGGTGAGTAAGCACCTAGACCTGAGGGTGCTGGGCTCATCCAGGGCAACCTCACAACCAAGGCTTCCCCCTGCTTCCTAGCTGGAGCCCATGGATTCCTCCTCCAAGCACAGCAGCTCCGCAGCCACTGCAAGCCTCTGCTTCAGCCACATCCAGGAGCTGTGGGCCCGCCTGGCATGGCCAGACCCTGCCCAGGCCCAGGGGCTGGGCACCCAGCTCAGCCAGGTGGGGACTCCCGAGAGGAGATCGGGGTCTAGAGGGGCAACAGGGCCAGGGGACATGTCCCACAACTCCTGAGCCCCCATCTTCCACCCCAGGACCTGTGTGAAGCCGCCCTCTTCTACACAGAGCTGCTGCGGAAGAAGGTGGACACTCAGCCTGGGGCAGCAGGCGAGGCAGTGAGCGAGCCAGTGAGCCGACGGGCGGGGAGGGGCCAGTTGCGGGGAGGAGGAGGCACGGTGGGGCCACCACCTGACTGCCAACCCACACATGTCCGGCACACCTCCCCAGCTCTGCGTGGTCCTCAACAACGTGGAGCTCCTGCGCAAGGCTGCTGGCCAGGCGCTACGTGGCCTGGCGTGGCCGGAGGGGGTTCCAGGGCTCGAGGGTGTGCTCCCGCGCCCCCTGCTTAGCTGCATGCAGGCCCTGGATGAGGACCTGCAGCGGGAGGCCCGAACCGTGACAGCACACCTGACCTCCAAGGTGGGCAGGGATGGTGGGGCGGGACCTGGCTGCCCCCTCCCTTTACCCCAACTTGGTGCTGAACGCCGTCCTCCCACAGATGGTGGGTGACATCAGGAAGTACGTGCAGCACATCAGCCTCTCGCCTGACTCCATCCAGAACGAGGAGGTGAGTGCCTAGCCAGGTGAGGGCTTGGGCATGGTGGGGAATGCGTGTGTGGGGTGGGGGTCCAGGCTCAGTCCCAGCCTGAGGACCCTGCCTGCAGGCCATGGCCCCGCTCCTGAAGTACCTGGACGAGAAGCTGGCTCTGCTGAACGCCTCGCTGGTGAAGGAGAACCTGAGCAGGTATGGTCCCGGGCAGGTGGAGCAGGGCTGGCCCAGTGTCCAGTCACAGATGCCGAGTGTCCCTACAGGGTGCTGGAGGCCCTCTGGGAGCTGCTGCTACAGGCTATTCTGCAGGCTCTGGGCGCAAACCGTGACGTGTCTGCTGACTTCTATGGGCGCTTCCACTTCACGCTGGAGGTAGGGCCATGTGGAAGAGCCCTTCCTGCTGCAGCTCCCAGTTCCTGGCTCCCCCCAACCCCAGGCCCAGGGCAACAAGGCTGCTGACCCTTCCCAGCTGCCCTGCTGCACCGTGCTGGGATGCCAGGCCCTCCCTGGACACCCCTCCTCTGGGAACCCACCAGGGCAGCATCTCCTTCCCCCAGCCCACCTGTGTCAGAAGCACCTGGGCCACCTGTTAAGACAGCTATCTGGCCTCAGGCACCGACATTTTCCCAAGCTTCCTGGGGGCTTCTGATGCGCCCCAGGTGTGAGTGGCTCTGCCCTGGGCTCCCGAGAGCCCGAGCTGGGTGCTGCTCAAGTCTCCATTTGTCTCCACTCTCGGTCCCCAGCACCCACCTCGCCCCTGATATCTCTCCCTTCTTGCCCCGCCGCAGGCCCTGGTCAATTTTTTCCACGCTGAGGGCCAGGGTTTGCCCCTGGAGAGCCTGAGGGATGGAAGCTACAAGGTGAAGTTTGGCCCTGGGGCCTCTGACAGAGGAAGGGGGAGGGGTGGACACCAGAGACCCAAGTTTGAGTTCATCCATGCCCCACACGTGAAATGGGGCCGTGAGGAGCTGCCGGCATCACCAGGGGCCGCCTCCTTCCTGCAGAGGCTGGAGGAGGAGCTGCGCCTGCATCAGTGCTCCACCCGGGAGTGCATCGAGCAGTACTACTTGGACAAGCTCAAGCAGGTAGTGCGGCCCAAGTGTGGGCACGAGGCCCCGCCTCCGGGAGTCCCCGGGCTCCAGCTCACCGGCCCCCTGGCTTTTCCACAGAGGTCCCTGGAGCACAACCGGTTTGGGCGCCTGAGCGTCCGCTGCCACTACGAGGCGGCCGAACAGCGGCTGGTGGTGGAGGTGCTGCACGCCGCCGACCTGCTCCCCCTGGACGCCAACGGTGCGGGGGAGGGGTGCGGCGGGGCGGGGCGAGGCGGGGCTGGCGGGGACGGCGGCGTGGTCCGCTCACAGCCGTGTCCCTAGGCCTGAGCGACCCCTTTGTGATCGTGGAGCTGGGCCCGCCGCACCTTTTCCCTCTGGTCCGCAGTCAGAGGACCCAGGTCAAGAGCCGGACGCTGCACCCCGTGTACGACGAGCTCTTCTACTTGTGAGTGTCCCTCCCTGCCCTGCCTGTCCGGAGCCAGGAGCAGGGTTCCAGGTGACCACCGCCCGCCTCCCCCCGCCCCCAGCTCCGTGCCCGCAGAGGCCTGCCGCCGCCGGGGTGCCTGCGTGCTGTTCACCGTCATGGACCACGACTGGCTGTCCACCAACGACTTCGCAGGGGAGGCAGCCCTGGGCCTGGGCAGCATTGGTGGCGTCGCGAGGCCCCAGGTGGGAGGGAGCGCGAGGGCCGGGCAGCCGGTCACCCTGCACCTGCGCCGGCCCAGAGCCCAGGGTGAGTGAGGGGCGGGGCAGGGGCAAGGCTAAGGGCGGGGCCAGCCGGGGCTGACACTGGCCCCGTCCCGTCACCCCACCACCCGCCCGCAGTGAGATCAGCGCTTAGGATGCTGGAGGGCCGCAACAACAAGGAGGCGCAGGAGTTTGTCAAGAGACTCAAGGAGCTGGAGAAGTACATGGAGGCGGACCCCTGAGGCCCTGCGGCCGCCAGCCAGGCCCTCCCCAAGTCCCCGTGTTGTTCTCTCGCCGTGGTCAGCTTTGTGCAGCCGGGCTCGTGGTGCCCCTTCCCCTGCTTCGTGGTGTGTATGCTGTGGCTGGACTCCCTGGGCTCCCTTTTGCCCTGGTCATGTCTCTCTGGTGTGTGCTGTGAACCTTCTGTGCCCAGTAAGCCCCACCCCACTGGATCAGGACGGCCGACTGGGCAAGGTCTGGCCAGCAGCTACCCCCCCCACCCCGGAGCAGAGAGAGCAGGCCTGGCCGCCAGGTGAGCTTCCCACCTTCCCTCAGGTTCCACAGCCACAGGGCAGGAGGGTGCTGGTCTTAAAGCAGGGCTCTCGTGGGGCAGCCTTGCCCCCCAGGGGACATTAGGTGCTGCCTGGAGACATTTTTGGTAGTCAGTCACAACTGGGGAGTGGGTGAAGGCTGTGCTATTAGCACCAGTGGGTAGAGACTAGGCTTGACATCCTGCCATGAACCCTCCCCCCCCAACAAAGAATGGTTCACCCCTAAATGTCACCAGTGCTACAGAGGACAGCCCTGTCCTAAAGGAAGTTCTGTCCTCGTCTCTCCAGGGCTGAGGCAAGGCCTCACTAGCTGGAGAGGCAGGAAGGTGCGTTTTGAGTCTGGACAATCCAGGCTTTGGAGGGCGAGGGTGAACATGTGCAGTGTCCCCACCCTTCTCCAGGGACCCTCCATCCCAGAGGGCATGTGGAAGGTGGTTTGCCTGAGAGCTGCACAGGTCTCCAGTCCCCACCCAGCTGACAGGCCCAGGGTCTCTGGCTGAGGATGTCATTCAAGGCTGGTCAGTGTAAGGGGCTCCATGCCAACTGGCCAGCTATCTGGCATTTCTTTTCACAAATGCATGGGTGCCCACACAAGACCTACCCTGCAGCCCCATCCCCACACCCCAGACCCCTCTAGGCAGGGTCTGCCTCACTAGAGGCTGAGGGTCCCCCCAAACCCCCAGGCCAAGCGCAGAGAAGCAGAGGCTCACACAGGGTACTCCTTGGCTTGCAGCTTCATTGGGAGGGCTCTGAGGCAGGACCCAGAGCAAGGCCGGGTTAGAAGCACAGGGAGAAAACCCAGACAGAGTCCAGTCCTGCTGGCAGCTGCAGGGGCTGAGGCCACCAGGCCTGTGTGTGTGTTCCCGCAAGTTCCACTGCCATCTCTAGATGTCCTCGTCACTCTGCCTCGGAAAATATACATGTCTGCAGCTTTCAGTCTCTCTGCCGTTTCTTGATTCCTTTCCAAATCTCTGTGGGGACCCTGGTCTCTGTCTCTTCAGGGCTGCTGCTGCTGCCTCCCCCGTCCTTGGAGTCAGGCCCAAGTTCCTCAGACTCCTCCTCGGTGTCACTGTCAGCCCTGTCTCTGGGCAGCCTGGGAGGGAGGGGTGCATTCACTGGCCAGTCTGAGTTAACATCCCTCCCCACTCATTCACCAAAGCCCCTAAGCTGAGGACAGATTCCTATTCCCTGTCCTCTCAAAACTGAAATCCCTCCATTAGGACCTCCACCTTCCCTTCTCCACACTCAGAAAGGCATCCTGGTGTTGTTTAGGACACCACCCCACCCTGCAGCAGGAGTGGCTGAGGCCAGAGGCGGAGGGGAGCCCTGGGTCTGAGCTGTCATGAAACTTGGGAAGCCCGAGGACCTACCGGGGGCCAGACACAGGCCTGTTGGGGTTTGCAAACTCTCGCCCTGAATCCACATCAAAGGGATCTGAATCGAGGAATCAAAGAGGAAAGCGACCTGTAGGTGAGCCTGGAGCAGAACCAAGCATCCCACAGCTGTGGCAGGAAGGCTCCCCCCAACCCCCAGGCTTCTCAAAGAAGGTGGTAGGCCTGAGGGTGCTGGCTCCCACCCAGGGGGCTTGTGTCTGTGCCAGGCCTCACCGATTTCCTCCTCTTCCTCGGGGTGCTCCTTGGTGTGGGCCAGGAACTCCTGCTCTGCCTGCAGCACCTCCTCTGGGCCACTGCAGGCTGCATACTTGTCCAGGAGCTGGCGGTTCAGGTCTAGGAAGCCCTTGCCCCACTTGAACTTCCGTAGCAAAATGACAGCAAGGTCTGAAAAACCTGTTGGTGCAGGAAACAGGAATTCCAAGGATGTGGACAATCCCTCTCCTGTCACCCTTGCCGCTGGTTCCTTCTGTCCCAGGAACTAAAAGTCCCGCTGACACTTTCCCACGGTCCAGAGAGCCCATGCCCACTCACGAGCCTCTGCCTCAGTAGCCCATTAAGTCCCTCTCCCCACAGGGAGTCTCACAGGGCCACCCACCTGGGCCTCCATGTGGACCATAAGGTCTCTGGGGGTGAGCTTTGGTAACAAAGGACTCTCAGGGCGGTGGTGCCCTGACAACGAGGGCCAAATACGGGTGCATGTAGGCCAGCGAAGTGTTCTGCCTCCACCTCAACCCCACGTGGCGAGGACTTAAGTGGGAGTTAGGACGAAACCTTGGCCACCTCCCCGTACATGGTCATGCTCCTCCTGGGACTTGCAGCAGAAAACACACTGCTGGGAGCACAGCCAGACTCCAGGCTGCCAGGCCCTGACACTCACCCAGGATGCAGAAGGTGGCAGCAAAGGCCTCCACGCAGGAGAGCCTGCAAGGCCGGCCATAGTTCACAGGGTTGGCAGCCACCAGGTGGGGCAGGATCCGCAAGTGACTCCCTCTCATCTTCCCAAACGGAGTCTCATCCAGTCTGGCCCAGGAGCAGTCGATGACAGCGACCCCGGACTGTGCCACCAACTGTCTGCCAGGAGCAGCGTAGGGCTTGGTTCTGGGGTCAACTTGGTGCTGGCCCCACTGGGGATTCAGCGGCATCATTTCCCCATCCCAATGACCCCCAGGGACTCTCATGGGCCAAGCTTTTGAGGCAGCTGGGAGGGAGGTGTTCCTCGACAAAGCTCATTTATTCACTCAACAAACGTTTATTGAAACCTGCGGCATCCTGAACTTTGCCCTAGGTAATCGGGGCAAACTAGACAGATCAGTGCAAATAGGTGAGCCCTGAAAAGAAGGATGCGCCAGAGTAGGGGACTCATTAAGAAAAGACCCAGGAGGCACCCCACCCTCCCCGCCTCCACACCCTGTCCTCTCCCGCCTACCTGTCTGCGGGGGACACGTACTGGGAGCCCACGGGGCTGAGCACGAGGCCGCCGAACCTGTGGCCCAGACGTAGGCAGCGCACCAGTCCCAGGCGCGCCAGCTTGCGGCCGGTGCAGCGCCGGGGGTCGCAGTGGCCCAGCTCCCACATGGCCAGAGCGCAGGGCAGGTGCGCAGGGCCCGGGGCGCCCTCGTCCTCGGCCGCCTCTGACTCCACGGACGCTACACCGGGCACAGAAGGGGACCCGGCCTCAGCCGCGGCTCCGCGACCCGACCCTGGGCCTCCGGCCCCCGCCCCCGCTCCGGATCACGCCCCACTCACCGCGTAGCGCGGCGCCCACCTCCTCCGCGAAAGCCTCCAGAGAGCGGCCCGCGGGGCGCCGAGTGCGGCCACCTTCGGCCCCCGGCCCACAGGCTGCCCTGCGGCGGCCCATGGCTAGGAGCAGGGCCCGGGAATCCCGCCCGCTCGCAACTTCTCAGGCAGCCGAGGCGCGCCTCTGCGCAGGAGCCGGACGCCACATCCGGTTCCGGCGTTCATGTGATAAGTGCGCTCACGTGACCACGCGCGGCGGCGGCGGCGCGAGATGGTGGCGAGGTTGGCGCGTTTCGTGCTGCTGCTGGGGCTCGCAGCGCGCGGTTAGTGTCCGGGCTGCCGACGCCCGCGCCCCTCCACCCATGCCCAGGCCCCTGCGTCCCGGATCCCCCTCCTCCCCGTCCCCGCACCCCTGCCGCACGCCCGCCTCCTCACTGCGTGTTCCCCGTAGGGCCCGCGCCCGCAGGTGCCGCCAAGATGAAGGTGGTGGAGGAGCCCAACACGTTCGGGTGAGCGGCGTCGCGGGGAGCGGCGGCGGGGGGTTCCCGCGGCGGTCCGTGCCCGGTTCCCCCTGACTGTGTCGCTTGTCTCAGGCTCAACAACCCGTTCCTGCCCCAGACCAGTCGCCTCCAGCCCAGGAGGGATCCTTCTCCCGTGTCTGGTGAGTTCGGGGCCCTGGCCGCGGGCGTGCTGGGGGCCTGGGAGGGAGCAGGGAGCTGGCCTGGCTTCCCGACCGGTGGTGCGCGTCAGCTCTCGGGAGCCTGCTCCAGGGGGGCAGGGAGGGAGGGAGGCCACGGATGAGGGGCCCTGAAAGTTAGGGCCTGGAGGGTCATGTTGTCGTTTGTCAATAATTCTAAAATTATTTTTAAGTGCGCGGTAACATTCCAGACTGTGATTGTACCAAGTTGAGTAGTTATCCCGGATATAGTCCTTAATTTTTTTCGCTAGAGTTGATTTTTGTTACAGTTCGGTGTTTGTTTTTCCAAACGTTTTTTATGCTTTTACAAGAAAAAACGTGTAGTTTTGTGTGTGTGTTTGTGTAAATTATTTTTGTGATGTTTGCCTTTTTTTGAGCAGTACTACTATACAGGTGTGCTCATTTGCTGTTGTTGCTCACGGTGTTTCTTCACGGTGGATGTGGGTCTTCACTGTTTTCACTTGGTGTTTGGTATTCCATAGGATGGCTCTGCATTCTTTTGTTGTCCAGCAAAGTGTTGTTTATGGTTTTTGGTCACTAGAAACATTGCTGAGGAGAACATCCCTCCAGGGACTGCCGCCTTCTACTCTTCTGTGAGTGGTTTCCTGAGACAGGATCTAAGAAGTGGAACTGCTGGGTTGTTAAATGAGTATTAAATATAACAAACAAAAATCCAAGAATTTTTTTTTGGCTGTGTTGGGTCTTCGTTGCTGTGTGCGGACTTTCTTTAGTTGTGGCAATTGGGGTCTACTCTTAGTTGTGGTGTGCAGGCTTCTCATTGCAGTGGCTTCTCTTGTTGCGGAGCACAGGCTCTAGGAGCGCGGGCTTCAGTTAGTTGTGGCACGCGGGCTCAGTAGTTGTGGCACACAGGCTTAGTTGCTCCACGGCATGTGGGGTCTTCCCGGACAAGGGCTCGAACCTGTGTCCCCTGCATCGGCAGGCAGATTCTTAACCACTGCACCACAAGGGAAGTCCCAAGATCTTTTTTTCTTGAATACTACCACATGTCAGGGTGTGTCTGTGCTGGGGATGTAGAAATGAAAAAAACATACAGTGTGCTCATGGAGTTGACAGTTTAAGTGGGGGGGTAGATAGGCCATAAACAAAAAAGTAGGTAAAATGTGAAATGCTTGATGGTGAAAAACACTCTGTAGGTATGGAAAGCATTGAAGAGTGAGTGTTTGGGGGGGTTGTTTTGAGGACTGCTGTTTTAAATGGGTTCAGGAAAAGACTGAGAAGTGAAATTTTGTTCAAAAGTTGAAGGGGAACAGGAGTAAGGGATGTGAATATCTGGGGAAGAGTGGTCTAGCAAAAGGAGTGGCCAAATAAAGGCTTTGAGCAAGGATGCCAGGGCCAGAGGCATTGGCCGCAGGGGTACGGTGAGATCAGAGATAGAGGGTACAGCTGTGAGCTTTCACACTAAACAAATCGATTCCAGCTTTTTACTGTGAAAATATTGAATAGAAAAATGGAGGAATGTGGCTGTGCACAGCAGCATACTCTCCACCTCAGTACAAGAGTTGACATTTTGCCATGCTTGCTTTATCTTCTCGTTTTCACTTTGAAAAAAGTGAACTTTCATTTTGCTGAACCATTTGAAAGTCAGCTACAGACATCATGACGTTCTATTCCTAAATATTCACAGTATGGATCTCTCACTCCCCAAGTTAGCAGAAATTCTATAATATAACCAATTCACATCCACATTTCCCTGTTGTCTCAGGAATGCCTTCTACAGCTGTCCCAGGACCCACCCCACACGGGAATCAGTCAAGGGGTTGTGTGCCGGGCCAGTTGTCTTACAGGATGTTTGACCAGATCTGTCTGGTTTGTGAGGTCATTAGCTTGTTCTGCTTTCCCCAGTATATTCTGTAAATGGCCTGGAAGCTTGATTACAGTCAGGTTAAGCAGTTTGGGCACAAATACTTTGTAGGTAGGCATCATGTCAGAGGGCTGCAGTCGACTGCGGCTGAGTGCTGCCAGGGTCTAGCGGTGGGAGGCAGGTTTCTCTGCCCTCAGCGTGCCGTCCGTGAGCACTCCTTTGGTGCTGAGTGGACATGCTGCCCCCGGTGGCCTCCTGCTTCAGTCTGATGGGGTAGAGGAGTGCAGAACTCTGCTTCTCTCATGCCTTCTGCATTTATTGTTGGCTGGTGGTCTCTGGTAAAGAGGAGTGTTCCTTTTCCCCCGCTTTCTTTCTCTCTCCTTTTTGAACATCATTATTGGCTCAGATTTAAACCCTATTTTTATTGAGGTATAATTGACATGTTCAGTTTGATAAAGTTTGTAAATTGAGCACATGAATGTAATCACCACCCCCAAACAAGACTGAGAACATTTCCACCACCCAGAAGATGCCTACGTGTCCCTTTTAAATCCCCCCACCCATCACTTTCTGGCTCAGATTCAAACCCTATTTTTTTATTTTTTTAAATTTATTTTTGGCTGCGATGGGTCTTCGTTGCTCTGCATGGGCTTTCTCTAGTTGTGGTGAGCGGGGGCTACTCTTTGTTGCAGTGTGTGGGCTTCTCACTGCGGTGGCTTCTCTTGTTGCGGAGCACGGGCTCTAGGTGCACGGGCTTCAGTAGTTGTGGCTCGTGGGCTCTAGAGTGAAGGCGCAGGCTCGGTAGTTATGGCGCACGGGCTTAGTTGCTTTGCGACATGTGGGATCTTCCTGGACCAGGGATTGAACCTGTGTCCCCTGCATTGACAGGCGGATTCTTAACCACTGCACCACCAGGGAAGTCCCTCAAACCCTATTTTTATTGAGGTAAAATTGATATGTTCAGTTTGATAAAGTTTGTAAATTGAGCACATGCATGTAATCACCACCCTCAAACAAAACTGAGAACATTTCCATCACCCAGAAGATTCCTATGTGTCCCTTTTAAATACCCCACCCCATCACTCTCTGGCTTCTATTGCTTTAGAATAGTGTCATCCGTGCTTGGATTTCAGCTGAGCAAGTCAGCATACACTTCCATGTCTGGAGTCTTCCTCAGCATCATGTTTTTGGGATTCATCTGTGTTGTTGCATGTATCAGTAGCTTTTTCTTATTGCTGAACACATACAAAAACTGAAATCCGAGTACGGTTTGTAGTCTAGTTAGTTGTATTGTGCCAACGCCAGTTTCCTAGTTTTCGTGATGTACTGCGGTTGTAAGTTTATGATTATTTCAAGGTAAAAAGCATGCACACACATACACACACATAGATGTATTTGTGCTGGAAGAATAGATGAAACCTATGTGATTTTAAGTTTCAAATTGAAATGCAGTATTACAGGGTTTTTATTTTCCCCATTCTTTTTTTTTTTTACTTTTTTAAATACTTTATTTATTTTGGCTGCATTGGGTCTTCATTGCTGTGCGTGGGCTTTCTCTAGTTGTGGCGAGCTACTCTTCGTTGCGATGCGCAGGCTTCTCATTGCGGTGGCTTCTCTTGTTGCGGAGCATGGGCTCTAGGCACATGGGCTTCAGTAGTTGTGGCATGCGGGCTCAATAGTTGTGGCTCACGGGCTTAGTTGCTCGGCAGCATGTGGGATCTTCCCAGAACAGGGCTTGAACCCATGTCCCCTGCATTGGCAGGCGGATTCTTAACCACTGCGCCACCAGGGAAGCCCTCCCCTTTATTTTCTGCTCCTGTCTTTTCCCCTAACACTAAAAAGCTGGGTTCTTTAGTCACATAAATATATTTACTGGGTTTTCCCTATAATTTACATAAAATAGTTTCAGATTTAAAATAGCAATATTACTACTAACCATGAAACGAGTGAGGTTTTCTTGCAGTTTATTTTTTTATTTATTTTTTTATTTTTATTTTTTTTTGCGGTACGCGGGCCTCTCACTGTTGTGGCCTCTCCCGTTGCGGAGCACAGGCTCCGGACGCGCAGGCTCAGCGGCCATGGCTCACGGGCCCAGCCGCTCCGCGGCATGTGGGATCTTCCCGGACCAGGGCACGAACCCATGTCCCCTGCATCGGCAGGCGGACTCTCAACCACTTGCAGTTTATTTTGGAGTGTATCCAGCCAAAGATGGACAGCAGGGCACTGTGGTCCAGCCTTCACCAGGTCATTGTTTTCTCTGTCATCAATTTGACTTGCAGTTGGATCCATAACGTTTCTGCTTATGTTCAGTTTTAGTGCTTGCCATACATATTTTTACTTTTGTTTTTTCCTTAACTTAAAAAAAAATAGTGTGTTACAATTTCAAGCACATGCATAAGTGGAGAAAGGGTATGTGAGGCACCAGGCAGCCTCACCCAGCCCCGACCCTCACCCTGCCACTGCAGTTACTTTGAAACAAATTTCCCACAACTTATTTCATTTGTAAATATTTTGGTATGTGTCTCTTCAAGGGCATAGCCACAGTATCAAGCAACAAAAATCCCCTCTGTGCTTCTGTATGTTGCTAATACTGTCTCATAATTTTTTAATATAAATTTATTTATTTTATTTATTTATTTTTGGCTGTGTTGGGTCTTCATTGCTGTGCGCGGGCTTTCTCTAGTTGCGGCGAGCAGGGGCTACTCTTCTTTGCGGTGCGCGGGCTTCTCATTGCAGTGGCTTTTCTCGTTGTGGAGCACGGGCTCTAGGCGTGTGGGCTTCAGTAGTTGCGGCATGCAGGCTCAGTATTTGTGGCTCACGGGCTCTAGAGCACAGGCTTATTAGTTGTGGCACACGAGCTTAGTTGCTCCGTGGCATGTGGGATCTTCCCGGACCAGGGATTGAACCCATGTCCCCTGCATTGGCAGGCGGATTCTCAACCACTGCGCCACCGGGCAAGCCCCAGTCTCATAATTTTTAATAGGTGGTTGGTTTGTCTGAGTCAGTATGAAAGGTCTGTGTGTTGTGTGTGCTTGACACGTGTGCTTCAGTTTCCTTGAATCTATAGATGCCCTCCATTTTCTTGCAATTTATTGAGGAAACTGGGTCTCTTGTTTCCCACATTCTGGATTTTGTTCATTGCATTACCGTGGTGTTTAACGTTTCTTCATCTATTAGCTGAAGTGCAGTTGTGTGCCTTCACCCTGGCTGGGCCTCCAATTTCGGGAGAGCAGTGGGGAGAGGCTTCCCCCCACCTGGCCTCGGTCTCCCACCTTCAGTTCAGGGTCTGCAGAGGGGCATTTGTAGCCCTTTCTCAGGTGGAGGACCTTCCCTGCTGTTCCTGGTCGCTGAGTTTTTACCACGAATGGGTATTGGGTTCTGTCAAATGCTTTTTTTAAACCTATCAAGAGGATGATGGGTTTTCTCATTTAGGCTGTTTACATAGTGGGTAGCATTGGTTTTTGAATGTTGAGCCAACACTGTGTTCTTGGAGTAAGCTCCACTTGGGCACAGTGAATACATATGTTTTATATATTGCTGGATTTAAATTGCTAATTATTTCTGACTTTTTTAATTTCTAGACTTTCTGTTCTTTTTCTAATTTCTATTTATCTGCTGAGATTCCCTATCTCTTTATTACCATGTTTTACTTTACACCCTGGAACATAGTTACAATAGCTGCTTTAAAATCCTCTTCTACTTCCAACATCATCTGTGTTTGTTGGGGTCAGTCTCCCATGTTTGCCTGTTCTCTCGGGGGTGGGTCGCATTTGCCTGCTTTTATGTCTAATACTTTTGGATACACCCTTGGCCCGGCTCTCCCTTGGGAGAATGTGGTGTGCTGAGGCAGCTGGCTGGGCAGAGCTCACCCAGGACCGACCTCCCTGCTTGGTGGTTCATGCATGCAGGGTTCAGCCAGAGAGCTGGGCAGGCTTCCCTCCCTCCACCCCCGCTGTCCTTTTTGATACCACCCCACGCCTTCCAGCTGCTGGGTAGGCTCCCTCTGTCCCAGATCCTATGGCCAGAGACTGGGGCGGGTTATGCCATTGCCTGCCCCAGGTGGGAACCCACAGGAATCAGTGCCCTCTTCTTCCAAGCCGGCCCCGCCGCACCACGCCGCCACCCCCCCCCCCCGCCCCTCAGTCCCCTCCACAGCCTCAGGCCTTAAGACATTCTCTACAGGGGGATCTGTAGGAGACTTGGTCCCATGTTAGTGGCTGTGGCTTCTGATACCTGGTATCGTCACATGGTCATTTGCTCTATTCTACAACACATATATAATGGCCTGAAAACTAATATGGCATTACTGCTGTTAACTCATTAACAGTACTTGTTCTTAAGTCACTGAGAGTGATTCTTCTTCTGGTGAAGTGACGTTACTAACTGTGTATAGTTCGGTTCGTTTGCTTTGATTTCAGCTGTAGGGTCTTTAATGTCATCCTTTTATTTTACCTTTGAGCACATTAGCATGCCTACGTGGTTCACATGTAAACCTTAGGACAGATACGCCCTGAGCTCTCCTTCCTGCCTTGTGCTCCCTGTCCAGGGCCATTTGCTGTTTTGTTTGTTTGTTTGTTTGTTTTAAGGGATAATTGACATATTAGTTTCAGGTATACAACATAATGATTCACTATTTGTATATTTTGCAAAATGATGGGAATAAGTCTAGTTATTCTCTGACACCACACAGTTACCAAAACCTTTTTTTCTTCTTGTGATGAAGACGTTTAAGATTTAAAAAAAAATTTTTTTATACAGCAGGTTTTTATTACTTATTTTATACATATTAGTGTATACATGTCAATCCCAATCTCCCACTTCATCCCACCACCACCGCCCACACCCCAACCCCGCTTTCCCCCCTTGGTGTCCATATGTTCTCTACATCTGTGTCTCTCTCTTTTTTTTTAAATTTATTTATTTTCGGCTGTGTTGGGTCTTCGTTGCTGTGTGTGGGCCCTCTCCAGCTGCGGCGAGCGGGGGCCACTCCTCGTTGTGGTGCATGGGCCCCTCATTGCGGTGGCCTCTCCCGTTGCAGAGCTCTAGACATGCAGGCTTCAGTAGCTGTGGCTCACGGGCTCCAGAGTGCAGGCTCAGCAGTCATGGTGCACAGGCCTAGTTGCTCTGTGGCATGTGGGATCCTCCCGGACCAGGGATCGAACCTGTGTCCCCTGCACTGGCAGGCAGATTCCTATCCACTGCGCCACCAGGGAAGCTGTGTGCCTCTATTTTTGCCTTGCAAACCAGTTAATCTGTAACCATTTTTCTAGATTCCACATATATGCGTTAATATACGATATTTGTTTTTTTGACTTGTTTCACCCTATGATTGTCTCTAGGTCCATCCACGCCTCTACAAATGACCCAATTTCGTTCCTTTTTATGGCTGAGTAATGTTCCATTGTATGTATGCACCACATCTTCTTTATCCATTCGTCTGTCGATGGAACATTTAGGTTGCTTCCATGACCTGGCTATTGTAAACAGTGCTGCAGTGAACATTGGGGTGCATGTGCCTTTTTGAATTATGGTTTTCTCTGGGTATATGCCCAGTAGTAAGATTGCTGGGTCATATGGTAATTCTATTTTTAGTTTTTTAAGAAATCTCCATACTGTTCTCCATAGCGGCTGTATCAGTTTACATTCCCACCAACGGTGCAAGAGGGTTCCCTTTTCTCCACACCCTCTCCAGCATTTGTAGATTTTCTGATGATGCCCATTCTGACTGGTGTGAGGTGATATCTCATTGTAGTTTTGATTTGCATTTCTCTAATAATTAGTGATGTTGAGCAGCTTTTCATGTGCTTCTTGGCCATCTGTATGTCTTCTTTGGATAGGACGTTCAAGATTTACTTTCTTAAGATGTGGTACATATATACAATGGAATACTACTCAGCTATAAAAAAAAGAACGAAATAATGCCATTTGTAGCGACGTGGATGCAACTAGAGATTATCATACTAAGTGAAGTTAAGCCAGAAAGGGAAAGACAAATACCATATGATATCACTTATATGTGGAATCTAAATATGACACAAATGAACATATCTACACAAAAGAAACAGACTCAGACATAGAGAACAGAGTTGTGGTTGCTAAGGGGGGGGGGTGTTGGGGGAGAAATGGAGTGGGAGTTCGGGGTTAGCAGATGTAAGCTTTTATATATAGAACGGATAAACAACAGGGTCCTACTGTGTAGCACGGAGAACTATATTCAATATCCTATGATAAAGCATAATGGAAAAGAATATATATATGTATAAATGAATCACTTTGCTGTACAGCAGAAATTGAGCACAACATTGTAAATCGACTATACTTCAATTTAAAAAAAAGATATACTTTCTTAGCAACTTTCAGATACGCAATTCAATATTATTAACTGTAGTCACTGTGCTGTACATTATATCCTCAGGACTTATTTATTACTGGAAGTTTATATCTTTTGACCATTTCACTCACTTTGTGTCCCCCCCAATCCCCTGCTTCTGGCAAACACTGATCTGTTCTTTGTATCTATAAGCTTGGTGTTTTGTTTTCCACATAAGTGAGATCATAACGTATTTGTCTTTCTCTGACATATTTCACTTAGGATAATGCCCTAAAGGTCCATCCGTGTTGCAGATGGCAATTTCTTGTTTTACGGCTGAATAATACTCTGTTGTATATGTATACTCCACCTTCTTTATCCATCAGTGGACACTTAGGTAGTTTCCATATCTTGACTATTGTAAATAATGCTGCTGTGAACAGGGGGGTGGAGATATCTTTCCAAGTTAGTGATTTTGTTTTCTTTGGATAAATACCCAGAAGTGGAATTGCTGGATTATATGGTAGTTCTATATTTAATTTTGGTGGGAACCTCCATCCTGTTTTCCATAGTGGCCACACCAATTTCCATTCCTACCAACAGTGTGCAAGTTTTCCTTTTCTCCACATCCTTGCCAACACTTGTCTTTTTTATAGTGGCTGTTCCGATAGGTGTGAGGTGATATCTCATTGTGGTTTTGATTTGCATTTCCCTGATGATTAATGACGTTGAGCATCTTTTCATGTGCCTGTTGGTCATTTGTCTTCTTTGGAAAAATGTCTATTCAGACGCTCTGCCCATTTTTTAACTGGATTGTTTGTTTTTTTGCTATTGTGTGAGTTCTTTATACATTTTGGATATTAGCCCCTTATGTATATGATTTGCTAGATGTTTTATCCCATTCAGTAGGTTGCCTTTCATTTTGTTGATGGTTTCCTTGGCTGTGCAGACCTTTGTAGTAAGATATTGTCCCATTTGTTTATTTTTGCTTTTGTTTGTGGAGTCAGATTTTGAAAATCATCACTGAGACTGATGTCAAAGAGCTTATCACCTATGTTTTCTTCTAGGAGTTTCATAGTTTCTGGTCTTACATTCAACTTAAATTTTTGTGTATGGTGTAAGATAGTGGTCCAGTTTAACCAGCACCGTTTATTGAAGAGATTATACTTTCCTCATTGTATATCCTTGGCTCCTTTGTTGTAAATTAATTGACTGTATATGTGTGGCTTTATTTCTGGACTCCCTGTTTTTATGCCAGTGCCATACTGCCTTGATTCTTTGTATGTATGTATGTATTTATTTACCTGGCTGCATTGGGTCTTCGTTGCTGCACGTGGGCGTTCTCTAGTTGCAGCGAGCGAGGGCTACTCTTTGTTGCGGTGCGCGGGCTTCTCATGGCAGTGGCTTCTCTTGTTGCGGAGCATGGGCTCTAGGCATGCAGGCTCAGTAGTTGTGGTGCATGGGCTTAGTTGCTCCGAGGCATGTGGGATCTTCCCAGACCAGGGATCGAACCTGTGGCCCCTGCACTGGCAGGTGGATTCTTAACTACTGTACCACCAGGGAAGTCCCATACTGCCTTGATTCTGTTTGTTGTTATTTTATGTTTAGTCTTCTGGTGTTTCTTTTTGCTAGTATAAGAAAATATGAATTACCCTCTTTTTACTGTGGTAAAATATACATAAAAATTACCATTTTAACCATTATTAGATGTTCAGTTATTAAGCACATCCATATTGTTGGGCAAACATCACCTCTATCATCCCCAGAACTTTTTCATCTTCCCAAACTGAACCTCTGTCCCCATTAAACAACTCCCCACCCCTCCCAGCCTCTGGCCCCCGACATTCTACTTTCTGTCTCTATGAATTTAATGACTCTAGATCCCTGCTGTGGTCACTGTGTGTACACAGGTTGAAATTCACAGGTTGAAATCGTAACTGAAAAAGATGATGGTGTTAGGAGTTGAGGTCTTTGGAAGGTGCTTAAGTCATGAGAGTGGAGCCCTCAATAATGGGATTGATGCCCTTATAATAGAAAGAGGCTCCAGAGATCCCTAGTCCCTTCTACCATGTGAAGACACAGTGAGAAGGCACCCTCTGTGAACTAGAACACGACTGTGCTGGTGCCCTGATCTTGGGCTTCAAACCCCCACAGAACTGTGAAAAATAAACTTCTGTAGTTGTAAAATTACCCAGTGGTATTTTGTTATAGCAGCTCGAATGAACTAAGTACCTCATGTAAGTGGAATCATATAATTCTTGTCTTTTTGTGACTGGCGTGTTTCACTTAGCATAATATCTTGAAGGTTCATTTATGTGGCAGGATTTCCTTCCTTTTTAAGGCTGAATAATATTCCATTGCACATATATACTACATTCTGCTTATTCATCTATCAGTGTACACTTGGGTTGTTTTTACTTTTTGGTTACTGTGAATAATGCTGATCTGAACATGGGTGTGCAGCATCTGAGTTCCTGCTTTCAGCTCACATACCCAGGAGTCGATTTGCTGTATCATATAAATCTACGTTTAAGCTTTATGAGGAACCACCAAACTGTTTTCAACAGCGCTGCACCGTTTTACATTCCCGCCAGCAGTGCACAAAGGTTTCAATTTCTCCACATCCTAACCAACATTTATTCTTTTCTGTGTTGTTGTTGTTGTTGGATAGTAGCCATCCTAATGGATGTGAGGTGATATCTCATTGTGGATTTTATTTGTATTTACTTATTTTTCACTTCTTCAGGAAAATGCCTAGTAATCCTTGGCCCATTTTTTAATTGGGTTGTTTGGGGCGTTGCTGTTGTTGTTAATAGGAGTTCTTTATATGTTTTGGATATTACCCTTGTTAGAAATGTGATTTGCAAATACTTTCTCACTTTCTGTATTTCAACACTTCCTTGCAAAGTTTTAAATTCTGAAGTCCCATTTATCTAGTTTTCCTTTTGGTGCCTTTGCCTTTGATGTTGTATCCAAGAAATCATTTCCAAAGCACAAAGCCAATGTCAAAGATTCCCCTTATGTTTTGTAGTTTCAGTCTCAGATCCATTTTAAGTTAATTTCTGTACACGGTGTGAGGTAAGGGTCCACTTTCATTCCTGTGCATATGAACATCCAGCTTCCCGACTCCATTTGTTGAAAAGTCTGTCCTTTCCCCCACTGAATGGTCTCAGCACCTGACAGATCCTTTGAGCATATATTCAAGGGTTTGTTTCTGGGCTCTCTGTTCTGTTTCGTTGGTCTACATGTCTGTCTTTATACTGATGCTGCACTGGTTTAATTACTGTAGCATTGAAGTAAGCTTTGTGGGGTTTTTTGGTGTTTTTTTTTTTTTTTTTTTTTTGACGGTGTTGCGTGTCTTGTGGGATCTTAGTTCCTCAACCAGGGATCAAACCTGGGTCCCTGGCAGTAGGAGCACCAAGTCCTAACCACTAGACCACCAGGGAATTCCCCTTGAAGTAAGCTTTGAAATCAGTAATTGTGAGTCATTCAACTTTTCTATTTCAATATAGTTTTGACTATTTGGGGTCCTTTGGGAATCCAGCTTTGTTGCTGCGTGTGGGATCTTCATTGTGGCATGTGGGATCTAGTTCCTCCTGACCAGGGATTGAACCCAGGCCCCCTGCCTTAGGAGCGCAGAGTCTTAACCACGGGACCACCAGGGAAATCCCTGGAATTGTTTCATTGAATTTCCTTTTTGGGTTGTCTGTTGGGTTGTCGTATAGAAACACAACTGGTTTTTAGTGTCACTTCTGTATCCTACAACTTTGCTGAATTTAGTAGCTCTAATATATTTCTGTGGACTCTTTAGGGTTTTCTATATATATGATCATGTCATCTGCAAACACCGCATTGTAATTTTATTTCTTCCTTCCTAATTAGGATGCCTTTCCTTTTTTTTGCCTAATTGCTCTGGCTAGAACCTCCAGTACAGTGTGGAATAGTGAATAGTGCTGAGAGCTTCCTTGTGTTCCTGCTTTTGGGAGGAAAGCTTTTTCAGTCTTTCACCGTTCAGTAAGATACTCACTGTGGGTTTTGCATATATGGCCTTTATTGCGTTGAGGAAGTTTCCTCCTAATCCTCCTTTGTTGAGTGTTTTCATCATGAAAGAGTGTTGAATTTTGATAGGTGCTTTTTTCTGCAACAATTCAGATGATAATTCCCCCCCTTTATTCTGTTAATGGGGTGTATTACATTAAAAAAATTTTTTTTTTTAAATTTTGAACCATCCTTACATTCCAGGAACAAACCCCACTTTTTCACACTGTAGAATCCTTTTAATGTGCTGCTGATTTCAGTTTGCCAGTATTTTGTTCAGGATTTTTGCACTGATGTTCACAAGGGATGTTGACGTCTGTAGTTTTCCTTTCTTGTCAGGTATCTTTTTGGCCTTGATATCAGGGGAATGCTGGCCTCATAGAATTGAGTCAGGAGGTGTTCCCCCTTCTTCAATTTTCATAGTATTTTCTTGTAATCCTTTTTATTTCTGTAAAATTGGTAGTAATGTCCCCTCCTTTTGTTTATGATTTTAGTAATTTGAATCTTTTTTTTTAATTAATTATTTTGGGCCATGTTGGGTCTTTGTTGCTGCACACGGGCTTTCTCTAGTTGCGGCAAGTGGGGCTACTCTTCGTTGTGGTGTGTGGGCTTCTTATTGCAGTGGCTTCTCTTGTTGCAGAGCATGGGCTCTAGGTGCGCAGGCTTGCTTCAGTAGTTGTGGCTCATGGGCTCTAGAGCATAGGCTCAGTAGTTGTGGCGCACGGGCTTAGGTGCTCCGCAGATGGAATCTGGAAGATTCCATCTTCCCAGACCAGGGCTCAAACCCGTGTCTCTTGCATTGGGAGGCAGATTTTTAACCACTGCCCCACCAGGGAAGCCCATCTTCTTTTTTGTTACAGTAAAACTAGTTTAAAGGTTTGTCGATTTTGTTGATCTTTTCAAAGAACCAACTATTGGTTTTACTGATTTTTCTTTGTTTTATTTATCTCTGCTCTAATCTTTATTTTCTTCCTTTTGCTTGCTAGTTTTGTTTGTTTGTTTGTTTGTTTTTTGCTGTGCCATGCAGGATGTGGGATCTTAGTTCCCCAACCAGGGACTGGACCCACACCCCCTGCATTGGAAGTGTGGAGTCTTAACCACTGGACCACCAGGGAAGTCCAGCTTGCTAGCTTTCTTTTTCTAGTTTCTTAAAGTGTAAAAGTTAGGTTATTGATTTGAGATCTTATTTTGAATATGTTTACAGCTGTTAATTTCCCTCTTAGCATTGCTTTCACTGTATCTGATAATTTTTGGTACCTTGTATTTAGAAAATATTTTGAAACAAAAACAAGTTTCCCTTGTGAATTCTGTGAGCCATTGGTTCTTTAAGATTGTGTTAATTTCCATATGTTTGTGGATTTCCCACATTGCTTTTGCTATTGATTTCTGGTTTCCATTGTGTTCAGAAAAGAAACTATGATTTCAGTCTTCTTAAGTTTGTTAAGTGGCCTAACATATGGTGTGTCCTGGAGAATGTTCCACGTACACTTAAAAAATGTAATTTCTGCTGTTGTTGGGTGGGATATTCTGTATATGTTGATTAGGTCTGGTGGTTTTAGTGTTGTTCAGGTCCTCTGTGTCCCTAGAACTGGGGTGTCGAATGTCCAAGGATTGTGGAACTGCCTGTTTCTCCCTTCAGTTGTCAATGCTTGCTTTGTTTTCGAGCTCTGGTGTTTGGTGCCCATATGTTTGTAATTGTTATAATCTTGGTGAATGGACCTTTTTTATCAATGAATAATGTCTTCTTTTATCTCCTTTAACAGTGTTTGAATGATAGTCTTTTTTTTTTTTTTTGGCTGTATCGGGTCTGTCAGGCCACAGTTGCGGCAGGGATCTTCATTTTGGCATGTGGCATCTTCTGTTGCAGCGAGTGGGCTCTTCGTTGCAGCGCAGGCCCCTCTTTAGTTGTGGCACGTGGGCTATCTAGTTGTGGTGCGCAGGCTCAGTAGTTGTGGCACGCAGGCTTAGTTGCCCTGAGGCATGTGGGATCTTAGTTCCCTGACCAGGGATCGAACCTGAATCCCCTGCATTGGAAGGCGGATTCCTAACCACTGGACCAGCAAGGGAAGTCCCTGATAGTCTATTTTGTCTGATGTTAGTGTGGCCATTCCTGCTTTCTCTCATTATTTGCGTATCTTTTTCCATCCTTTCACTTTCAGCCTGCTTGTGTCTTTGATCTTAAATGCGTCTCTTACAAACAGTATATATAGTTGGATCACATTTTTTTTACCCATTTGGCCAATCTGTGCCTTTTGAATGGGAGAGTTTAACCTGTTTACATTTAAAGTAGTCATTGATAAGGAAGGATTTAGAGGAAACAAAACAGCAAAATTTGTCTTATAGTTTTTTTGTCTCATTCCCTCCATTCCTTTTTGTTGACTTACTTCTAAGTGACATGTTTTGACGTCCTTTTTACTTTTGTGTATTAGTCTGTGTAGCTATTTCCTCTACGGTTGCCAGGGGATTACATACGATCATAAAGCTGTTAAGTCTAATTTGTACATGATTGAAATTGGTATAAATTCAAAGACTTCTCCTGTACAGCTCTGTCCCTCCCCCAACTTTGTTATTGATTTCAGAAATTACCTCTTTAAATGTAGATTTGTAATTATTTTTATGCATCTTTTTAAACCCTGTAGTTTGCAGATCAGAATCACATACTGCTTTGGGTTTGCCAGTGTATTTGCCTTTACTGGAAGGACTCTCTCCAGGGCAGGCCTCGTGGTAATGAAATCCCTCAGCTTTTGTTTATCTGGGAGTGTCTTGATTTTGCCCTCATTTTTGGAGGATAGTTTCCTGGATGTAGACTCCTCAGTCGACAGTTTTTTCTGCCATCCCACAGCTTTCTGGCCTCTGAAGTGTGGCAGAGAAATGGGCGGGTAGTCTTATTAAGGATCCCTTGATGTGATGAGTCACTCCTTGCTGCTCTGGACTTGGTTTTTGACAGTTTTCTTCTGTCTTGGTGTGGGTCTGTCTGAGTTTATTGTACTTGGAGTTCAGTGAGCTGCTTGGATGTGTAGATTCATGTGTTTTGTCAAGTTGGGAGAGTCATTTCCTCAGATACTCTCTCTGCCCCTCTCTTCCTTCAGGGACTCCCACTGTGTGTCCTGCCATCTCTTCACTGGTTCTTTTCTCTGCTCAAAATCTGTTAACCCCTTTTGTGGATTTATTTCAGTTGTATTTTTCAGCTCCAGATTTTTTTGGTTCCTTTCGATACTGTTCGTCTCTCTGCCTACATGTCATTTGCCTGATAGACTTTAGTTCTTTGTGTTTCCCTCCAGGTCCTTAAGCATATTTCAGACATTTGTTTAACTGAAGTCTTCTATCAGTCCAGTGTCTGGGCTTCTCCCAGGTGGTTCTGTTGGGTTTTCCTTTGAAGAGGCTGCAGTTCTTTTGCAGCCTGGCCCCATGCTGGGGCAGCCTTCACCACCAGGCTGGGTGTGTTCGGAGTCTAGGGGCAGCTGCGTGCATGCTGCTCCTGGTTGTCTTTGGTTCTCCAAGAGTCTCACCCCAGCTCCTCCTCAGGTCCTGGATGGCCTGTTGTGTGTGTCCAGCCATAACCCCTTGCCCTGCTGCAGCCCTCGTGAGCAGCTCCCTTTCCTTCCTGGTGATCTGAGTTGGGCAAAACAGAGATCAGTCCTCCCGGCAGCCCCCAGCTAGGCTGGGATGTTGCAGATGAGGTCAGCCTGCTCCTCACAACCACGCTGGGGTGGTGGCTTTGCTGCGTTGTGCTCACTTGGTTGCTGTAGACCTGATTTGCAGAACTGGGTTAGCTCAGCTGGTTTGTAGTGGTTCACTTGCTGTTTTCACAGGGATATGAGCTTGGAGCTTCCTAGTCTGGTACTTTGCTGATGTTGCCCCAACTCTTTTGCTCCAGTTTTAAAGTTTAAACTACTGGATCTTTTCCTAAATGGCCCTGGTTCTGTGGCTTTCTGCACGCCTGCTCTTTGCACTGCACTCAGCGGGCCGTGCTCTCCCCTTCCAGGGCCCGTGCATCTCTCCAGACTTTCTGGCAAGTGCTTCAGCCTGGTGGAGTCCACGTGAGTGAGGGCAGGGGCAGGCGTGGCCAGGGCCTGGGACGCCCCCTGACAGCGCTGTGCCCCCAGGTACAAGTACGAGCTCTGCCCGTTCCATAACGTGACGCAGCACGAGCAGACCTTCCGCTGGAACGCCTACAGTGGGATCCTCGGGTGAGCAGCGCTGGGGGTGGCTGCGGCTCCACCTGCCCATTGTCCACCCCACCCAGCCTCACCCACTCTGCTCCTCCCCAGCATCTGGCACGAGTGGGAAATCGCCAACAACACCTTCAGGGGCATGTGGATGAGGGACGGTGACTCCTGCCACTCCCGGAGCCGGCAGAGCAAGGTGGGCTGGGCGGGAGGGTGGGATTGGGGCCTGCTCCCCCCACCCGCTCACCAAGGTTTCCCACCAGGTGGAGCTCACCTGTGGCAAAACCAACCGGTTGGCCCACGTGTCTGAGCCAAGCACCTGTGTCTACGCACTGACGTTCGAGACGCCCCTCGTCTGCCACCCCCACTCCTTGTTAGGTGGGCGCCGGGGCCGGCAGGGGGCACTGGGGGACGTGGGGGGCAGAGGGGCTCTGCTTAGTCTGGTTTCTGTTGGATTCTCAGTGTACCCGGCCCTGCCCACGGCCCTGCAGCTGAGGTGGGATCGGCTGGAGCAGGAACTGGCGGATGAGCTGATCACATCCCAGGTGAGCGACAGGGCGGGCACCGCCTGGGCAGGGAGCAGTGCAGCTGCAGTAGTGCTCCCTCCTCGTCCTCCACCTGCAGGGCTACGAGAAGTCACTCAGGGCGATTTTTGAGGATGCTGGTTATTTAAAGACCCCAAAACAAAGTGAATCGGTGCAGCAGGAAGGAGGTGCCAAGGGCCTGGTGTTTCAGACGCTGGAGAGCTGTAACGAGGTACAGACGGCGCTCCCAGGCCTGGGACCGGCCTCCCACCAAGGGCCTGACTGCTCCATTTCAACTTCTGTTCTAGGCTCATAAAGCCCTGTCAAAGGAGATGAAAAGACTTAAAAGCATACTGACCCAGCACGGCCTCCCCTACGTGAAGCCTGCAGGTCAGTTGTGCCCAGGGGTTGGGGCTAAGCCCACCTTGGGACCTGCCGCCCTGTAGGTCAGGTCCTGACCTCCTGCCGCCTGGTGTTTTGGCAGAAACTTCCAGCTCTGAGCACTTGGGTCCCAGGACACCCACGGACAAGACAGCAGAGCTGCTACGAGGCGACCCTGGACTGCGTGGGAACACCCTGTGATCTGGGGCAGGAGGCGCAGGGTGACAGGTCACAGCCAGAGGACACCTTCCTGTTCCTTCTGTGCCAGCAGGCTCTCGGGGTTGTGTGCAAAGATGCAGACAAAATAAAGATTCAAAGTTTTAATTAATTTCCCTACTGATAAAAATAATTCCATGAATTCTGTAAACCATTGCATAAATGCTATAGTGTAAAAAAATTTGAACAAGTGTTAACTTTAAACAATTCACTACAAGTAAATGATTATGCATTATAAATACTACCTTCTGGGTTAAGAAAATTCCATTCCAATAACATTCTCCTCTAAATACTCAAAACAGACATACAGATTGGGGCTTCCATAAATTAATCCACATGAAGCATCCACACTGAGTCGTGGTCTTCTGCTGACCACAGTTACACAAATGGTGTGACAATGTAACATCACCGCTAATACTGAACACTCAGGAGCTGACAGATTCGGCAACAAGAACGGCCTCGCCGAGCACCACGCAGCTTCAGCTGCTACACCCAGCGCCCCCCTTCATCACCTGACTGCGGGGCGGTGACACCCTGAGACGCCGAGCCTGGCTGAGCCCAGCATGGGTGGCCCCTCAGAACACCAGGGCCACCGCAGACAGGCAGCAGGGGTGGGAGGGCCCCGAGGTAGCCCCAGGAGCTCCACTCTGGGTGGTTCTTTGGTCTTCCCACCACACACCTGTCCTCAGAGCCAGCGAGTGCCTGGGAGGGGGCGCCTCCAACCCCCACCCCGAACCCCACAGAAAGAACTGACCGGAATAGCTTATAAATACACCTAAAGCTTAATTGTTCTTGCTTATAATTTGAAAATATCTAGGCTAGATGTCAATAACAAACGTCCTATTTTCCCCCCAAAAGACCAAAGGCCTGAAATGGGAAACAAGTGCATAAATATTAATAAAATAAAGAATTTTAAACAGTGATAACAGTAGCACAAAATATACGTAATTTCTAAGAGCTACTAAATCATTATCAGTATAATTAGAAACAAAGTAGATTCACTACAACCAAGTCATATAGTTACCTTTAGCAGCGGGCGAGCTGCACGATGCCATGGACCCACCTTAAAAAATGACAGCTTTCCTATCAGTTTGTCTTATGTTAAAAAAAAAAAAAAGGTCTTAAACTTCTCACTATAGTAAATACATTCTAATTTGGTCACTGATAAAAATTTTTACCTAGTCACCTTGCACTTAAAAAATGCTATATAAAGTCTTTGGCACAGCCCCAAGCAGGGGGCATCCTGTCCCTTCCGGGCCAGGGCCCAGCCCCTGCTCCGCACCTGGCGGCAGACTCTGGGAAGATTCTCAAGCCAATCTGGATCTGCCACGAGCAAAGTCTGGGTCAACTACAGACAGGTTTTACTTCCTCCCAGATTCCTAGGGAAAGTGACCCAATGCAGACAGAAAAGACTGAAGCCGGCACTAAAATCTGACCCGTTCCCAGCAGCCTTTCTGCCACCCTGCCCCCGCACGGCGGCCGGGTCCTCCCCAACCCCATGGTCCCTCGAACATAACACCTGCACAAACAGATCCAGTGCAGTGTCGCCCTGGAGGCTGGCTAGGGTCTCCCACATGGGTGGAGAGAGGCTCCAGCCAGGATGCCTGCCAGCAAGCTCTGGGAAGGGGGAGCACCACATGGCTCTGCACAGTCAGTATGACGCCCGCCCCGTCGGGTCCCCCACCCCACTGCCCTGCTCACTGTCACCGCGCTGACCAAGTCCAGGGGAGAAAGGACAGCACGCAGCTCCTTGGCTTTCCTAGGCGCAGGCACTTGAGCGGGAGGCCGCAGGCGCAGGGCGCTGTCACTGACGCTCCAGTTAATGTGCACGTGTTCAGGAAATGAGTTCCCTTCATAAAATTAAAAACATCTACATGTATATGTGTCTCTCAATAATCACTCTGCTATAAATACTATTAGTTTGCACTTAATTTGGAAACTGTAAAAATCCTAGGCATTTCTCACTACTAGATAAATGCTCACTTCATAAGTACTAATTTCAGATATGAAACCTAATGTGTTTACCGTACTATGGATTAACAATAGACCGATAGGAAATACTCTGTTCACAGTACACATATAAAGCTTCATATTATCGCATATTAAAAACATGAACCTCAAAGCAGCTTATAGCAACTTGGAACGTCTGCCTAAACTCTTCCGTCTACAAAGTGCTTCTCGGGATGTGAACTCCCAGGATCCGGTCACAGTGGCGTCAGGACCACAAACCCCGCAGAGTCACCCTGCCCGCCGAGCCCCCCACACGGCCTTCAGGGTCTGTGAGGAGAGTACGAGACCGTGGGTGGTCTGTTTGGGGCTGGGGTCCCGACGTCGGTGGCACCAGGAGGCGGGCGACAAGGCGGCCGTCACCAGGGCAGGGGCTGGCCCGCGCAGTAGGGGCACTCGGGTGCGCTGGCTGCGCACGGCTCGCAGAGCACACGATGCTGGCAGGGCCGCAGGACAGCGCTGTGGGCCCGCTCCCCGCACACCCCGCACTGCTTCGCTTGCAGCTGGAAGATCACCTGCGGGGGAGACGCAGTCAGGGGGTACCCCGCCCCCACCCAGGCCGGGCCCAGGGTCAGGGTGGGGTGGACTCCCCTGCTGGGGGCCACCCAGGAACAAAAAGATGGGGTGGGAGAGGCTTCACCAGAAGACCCTTGGGTGGGGACGGGCTCCCGGGGCCAGAGCCACCACGTGGTGTGGAAAGAGTAGCCAGGCAGGTGGCCACACGGAGGGGCCAGGTCAGGATGGACCCCAACTTGGGACCCAGCCTCCGGCCGACAGCAGCCAAAACCTGGATGATGGCGCCTTGGAGATGGATGCGAGGTGTGCATCCCAACGGCCTGGGCCGTGAGCCAGGGAGGGGACAGTGTTTGAGAGGCAGAGCTGTGGAGCCTTCCCAATGCCCCAAGTTCTAACAAAATGCCCGGGTGTGGAAGGATTTTCCAACTAAGCTGAGGGCAGCGGCTTTCACGCTACACCAGGCAAGGGGGTGACCAGGGACCCTGGAGGGTGACCCAGGGAGGTGCCCCAAACACCACCAGACCTCCAGCCGTGTGAGGCGACATGGCCCCTGTCCACGAGGGCATGGCCTCCAAGAGGAGGCGAAGGTGGGAGTGGACGGAAGCTGCTCGGCCGGCTCCCCACCACCTCCATGCACCCCCTCCAGTGCCTTGAAAACGAGACCCGGACTCACCCCATCCACTGCTTCCAAATCGAGGCGCAGCTGACTCTGCAGCGAATGCAGCTTCGGCAGGGGGATGGCGCTGATGTCACCACAGCCGCGCAGCCCGGGGAGCATGGAGGCCAAGCCCCGGCCCTCCAGCTCCTCCTGCAGCCGTCGGAACTGGGCCTCCACCTCATCCTTCTTCTGCAGCGCCAGCTGCCGGGCGCTGTCGGCTGCGAGCGCCCGCTCCTTGGCCTCCTTGGCCTCCCGCTGCCACGCGTCACAGGCCTGAAACCCAGGGGCTGCAGTGACGGGGCCGGCAGCCGCCACACACGCCTGTCTCACCTGCGCGGCGGCCCCTTCCCAGGCTCACCTGCTTCACCTGTTGCCAGGACTCCTCCCACTGCCGGATCTTCCTCTTGGCCTCCTCCAGCTGCCGCCTGACCCGCGCCAGCTCGGCACTGTTTGGACTCGCGCCTGAAGGGGCCGTGGGGCCAGCATTCAGGATGGGTGACGGGCTGGGAGAGAAGCTGCCAGAGACAAAGTCCCAGATGCTGCCGGGGACGCCATTCAAGCCTGAGTGTGGAGGAGCCGGATGTCAGCCTGCTTTTGTGCTGGGACCTCACAAGCATCTCCCCAGCAAGCTCTGGGGACCCCAATCTCTCCACCAGAAAAGGAAACAAATCCGTTTCTGTGGCTGCATCCTGGAGGCAGCAGTGCTCAGACTCTTGTCCCAGAACCCTTTACGCACTTAGAATCTGGAGGACCCCAAAGGGTTTTTGTTTGCATGGGCGACATCCATTGACATCCATGTTTCATTAGAAATTAAAACAGATACTTTAAAATATCAACTCTTTTAAAACAAAACAGATCGCATAACATTTCTCAAGGAAAGAAATTTAAATCAAGTTTCCTGTTTTTGCAAATCTGTCTGGTTCTGCGCTTGGTCTCTGGCGACATCACACCCCCGCAGCCTGCAGGTGAGACAGGTCTCGCCGTGGTGGTGTCACGAGAGCGGCTCGGGGTCCCAGGCACAATGACACCCCCACAGAGGTTCAGGTGCAAACCCCAGGCCCCCTGCCCAGGGCACCTTGCGCCGAGCAGCAGACACGGGGATGGGATGGGCCACACTGTGGCCGCCTCCCGCACCTGGAGCCCCAAGAGCCCCGCTCACCGAAGGAGTTGTAGGACGGGGCTGGGGGGCCCAGCGCTCGGGGCTCCGACTTGAGGGCTTGAGGCTGCTGGGGGGGCGTCATGGCTGAGGAGACGAGCGGCCCCGACAGGGACTGGGAGAAGGAGCCGAGTGGGGAGGCGGACAGGGACGACGAGGACTGCAGGGACGGGGAGCGGGGCAGGCAGCCTGGGATGGCCACGGGCGCCGAGCCCCCCAGCGACCGCTGACCTGCGTGGGGCGGAGGGGCCGGGTTAGCGAGGGGTGGAGCAAGATCCTCTGCCCCAGGAATCCCCCAGCACCGCTCCGAGCTGATGGAGCGGGTGGACACCGGGGGTGGGGGTGCTGGGGGGACCCCCACCCAGAGAGGCGTGGCTGCACCCCTCACTGCTCAGACACTAGGCCCTGCCCGGCCGACTTGTCCATGGGCATGGTGGTCCCAGTACTTTTTGGGCCCCCCAGAAATGGTTTCTTTTAATAATAGAAGAGGGATTTCCTTGGTGGTCCAGTGGTAAAGAATCTACCTTACAATGCAGGAGACGAGGGTTGGATCCCTGGTCAGGGTACTAAGATCCCACATGCCTCAGGGCAACTAAGCCCTCGCGCCACAATTACTGAGCCCGGGCACCTCAATTAGAGAGCCTCCATGCCGCAAACTACAGAGCCCATGCACCACAACTAGAGAGGGAAAACCCACATGCCACAACTAGAGAGAAGCCTGTGCGCCGCAACGAAATATCCCGCATGCCTCAACTAACACCTGACACAGCCAAAAATAAATTAATTGAATAAATAATAAATAAATCTTTAAAAAAGTAACAGAAGAAGAAAGATAAACTTTTAGGTCAAACAGAATGATTCAGTATCTAATGTTAACACATTTGTCTTCATGCCAATGCAGTGGTTAAACATCTCAGAAGGGCCACAAAGCCCTGACCCCCACCTCTGCAGGGACCTCAGGGTGGGGGGTGCAGGGATGGAGACAGGACCCCTCCCACCTTAGAGCCACAACAGAAGGCCCTGGAAAGCACCGGGTGCAGGCACTACCTGTGGGTCCGAGGTCACGGCTGTCGTGCTCCTCCAGGTCCTTATCTGGGGGCACGAGGCTGATGTCACCGAGGTGAAGGTCTAAGGAGGATCCTGCAGGACAGAACCGGCGTCATCACAGGGGAAAGCCAGGCTCTCGTGGCGGAGGGGACCCGTCTGGGCTTGGGGCCAATCTACTAGCCTCAGCAACACAGCCCTCATCTCACTGACTCAACTTCTAATCATTTGGTAAAATCTAACCAAATAAACATGCTTGACTAGTAAAGAAAATTCCAGGACGGCCACGTCCAGGGGAAAGCGGCTCACGGACGACTCAGGTGGCACCTGCGCTGACCTCCTCAGCCAGGTCACAGCAGAGACCCACATCCATTCTCCCCTGGGGCACTGAGCTGGGTGTTCTGCTGCAGCCCTCGGTGCCCCCCAGGCCTGTCTGTTAAAGGGACAGGGGAATGGAACACGGCCCCCTCGGCGCTGAGCCCACCTGACACTCCCTCCTGGGGTCCTGTACCCTGGGGACCTGACACCAAGCAGGAAGCTGTCTTGGGGTGGCCAAGATCAGGCCTGCCAACCCCCGAAGTTCCCACAGCCCCACAGGGTCGACTCAGGGAAGTTGTGGACTGGGAACCGAGGGGAGGGGCTGCAGGAGCTCCTGGGACACAGCATGGGGCCAGAGAGACCTCCCCAGCACAAAGTCACAGGCAGGTCCGCAGCAAACCATGGTGACATCGAAGGCACAGCACACAAGGAGCTCTGCCACCTCAGAACCTTTCTCCCCAACCCCCCTCTGGGGTCTGCTCTCCCAAAGCACCCCTTCCAGGAGGCAGGTGAGCCTCTCCTGTGTGGCTCAGTCCCATGCCCCCTGCTGGCCGCAGGGCCCCTCAGTGCCCCATGACGCCTGGTCAGATGCACCAAGTCCCATTTCAAGAGGCCACAAAGGCACTCAACGCCCCCAGCCCAGGGGTGGACCATGGGGACCCTCGTCAGAACTGCCTGCTCTGGGTCAGCCTCCCACCTCTGCCCCTCCCCCAGCTGCCTGGTGCCAAGTGTCAGAGTCCCTGGACAGTGTCCAACCCAATGAGCAGCATCAAGTCAGACCCACCCCAGAGAGGAGGAAGCTCAGCTCTGACTACGCCCCCCCACCCCCTGGGGCTCAGCCAGACCCCCAGGAGCAGAGGAAGGAGGAGCCGGGAGGCTGGGGTGGCCGCATTTGATCCAAGAGTCAAGAGGGCAAGGTGGGGACTTCCCTGGCGGCACAGTGGTTAAGAATCCGCCTGCAAATGCAGGGGACACGGGTTCAATCCCTGGTCTGGGAAGATCCCACATGCCGCGGAGCAACTAAGCCTGTGCACCACAACTACTGAGCCTGCACTCTAGAGCCCGCGAGCCACAACTACTGAAGGCCACACGCCACGACTACTGAAGCCCATGCACCTAGAGCCCATGCTCCGCAACAAGAGAAGCCACCGCAATGAGAAGCCCCCACTCGCCACAACTAGAGAAAGGCCACGGCAGCAACGAAGACCCAACACAGCCAAAAATAAATAGATAAACAGATAAATTTATTAAAAAAAAAAAAAAGAGGGCAAGGGGATGAGACTGTGGCTCTGGAACAGAGAGACCCACGCCCAGGGAGGGGGCTGCTGCCTTTCAAATGAAAGACCCTCTACCACACTCAGGGGGGAAAAACGGGGCAGGAGACGTGTGACTTCTGAGGAGTCAGGAGCCAGACACATGCAGAGCAGACTTGGGGTCCAGCCTAATGGGCAGCCCCATCCCTTCCCTGCCTGGCCCCCATGGGGACCACTGAGCCAACCACGGGGAGGGCTCCCACCCGATGCCAGCGCTTAGCGGCCCACTGGGGTCCCAGCGCAGCTTCTGCCCCAGGGCGAGGCTACCATGCGCACCCGGGAAGGCGGACGAGGGGGCCCCGCGTCTGTTTCCTTCCCTGTTTCATCCCCGCCACCTGCAGACACGACCTGGTCCTGGCCCCACTGGCAACGACAGCCAGGAGCACGGAATGGGGCACAGGCTCCCTCGGCCCAGAGGGATCCCCCGACTGTACGGCACTGCAGGAAGAACTATTTGAAGGGCTGGTGAACACAGGGTGGCAACCGGGCCAGGGCCCCTGGAGTTTCCACCTCTGCTCTGGGGTGTGAGGAGGCCAAAGGAGCTGAGCCTGTGACACCGGACGCTGTGGACATCAATGCAGGCCCTGGGCTGGCAGCACCCCAAGCTCCTCAGTCCTGGGGCAGCTGCAGGAAGACGTGAAGCGCTGCTCACAGCGCTGTCCCAACTGTGACAATAGCGCCTGCACAGCTGGACCAGCCCCGCCAACAGTTTCATGTGACGCACCCGATGCCCACATCCAAGGATGGAGGCGACTAGAAGGTGGCCTGATGCAAGAGTGGTGACAGGAAGAAAAGACCAACCCGAGCCCCTCAGGGAGACAGCGGGGCTGGGACCGTGGGGGCAGCACCCGCCTCTGGCCTGCACAGTCCCCCTTTCCTCCTGGGGGCTCCACTCCCCTCTGTGGGTGCCCCCTCCAGGCCCTGCTTCTCAACGCTTCTTTGCAGCAAGTGCCTCCTGCTCCCCAGGATGCCTCCCGACATCTAGAAGCACGCAGGGCCATTCGTGTCCGGGAGCCGCCAAAACCAAGCACCACATACCAGGTGGCCTCCAGCAACACAATTCTACTCATGCAAATCCACTCTGGGGCCAGAGGCTGAGGTCAAGGTGCACAGGGCTGGGCTCCCTCTGAGGCTCCAGGGACTCTCCCTCCTGCCTCTTCTGCTGGCAATCCTTGGCATTCCTTGGCTTGTGGACACACCAGCCCTACCTCTGCCTCTGTCCTCATGTGGTCTTCCCTCCCCTGTGTTTGTGTGTCCAAATTTCCTTCTTATAAGAACACCAGTCATATCAAATTAGGGCCCATCCTAATGGCCTCATTTTACCTTAATTACATCTGCAGAGACTTGTTTCTTTTTTTTGGCAGCACCGCACAGCTTGCAGGATCTTAGTTCCCCAACCAGGGATTTAACCCAGGCCCGTGGCAGTGAAAGCGTGGAGTCCTAACCACTGGACCACCAGGGAATTCCCTGCAAAGACTTGTTTCTAAATAAGGTCACACTCCCAAGTACAGGGGCGGAGAGTTTACAGCGGAGGCATATCTTTTGGGGAGCACATAATTTAACTCACAACAATCGAGACCACCTGGAAACACCCCCACACACACACACCGACCTGTCCTCTCCAGGCTGTGCTGTGGTGCTCGAACGGGTGCCTCCCGCAGACCTAGGGGCCCAGACCTGTCAGGACTCCTCCACAGACAGACCTGTCTCCTGTTAATGTGAACTCCACACAGAGGGTACAGCCTCTGGCTCCCACCTGCTCCCCAGGACATGACCACAGGCCCTGTAGCCCCTCACCCAACTCTGCCCCTAGTCGGGTGACCCCCTCCTTCTTGCTGTCCCCAGTTTCCAGCTCACTCTTTAAACTGTCACCCCAGCCTTGCCTTCCAGCCCTGCACTGTACCCCCAAACCCCTCCGGTCAAAGGTGGCCCTGTCCCTCTTTCCTCCCCTGCCTGGGGCCACATCCTGGCCCTGCCACCCTCCATGGGAGCCCGGCAGCCCCTCCTGTGCCTGGTCCACACCCGGACACAGGTGACTTCTGCAGTGCTCATCTGCAGACGCCCCAGCCGTCCCCCAGCATGGCCACACTGCCTCCTCCTAGCAGGAGTGGCCCCACTGCAGCATTGGCTCCTTATCAAACCGCACACAGGTGCCTCCTTTGAGCTGGTGCACCTGGGCCCACATGCTGAGCAGAAGCCCAGAGGAGCCCTCAACTCCTCCTCCCCTGACCCACACCAGTTAGGGCTCCCAGCTCCAGCCATCTCTGCAGGCTGCCCCTTCACCCCGACCTGCTCTGTCCCAGGAGTAACCTTTCTGTGATGACAACCTCTTCATGTCCTGAGTTCTGCCTCCCAGAAAGGATGTACCCCTTGGCGAGCCAGTCCACACTCCCCCAGCAGGACCCTTTCCCACCCTGCCCCTCCCCACCCCAGCAATGGCTCCTCCTTTGTCTTTTAAGCCATGACACTGCTGTGGGCTACAGCCTGCCACAGCTTCCATTAGCCCCACTAGTCCTGAGAAAACTCCTGCCCAGACTCCAAAACCCTTCTCAGAATCACCCCCTGCTCCATCCCTGCATGTCACCTGGACTGTGCGGTCCAGCCCAGGCCTGGACCACTGCTGGCTGATGTGCAGACTCACCCGCTGACAGCAAGCACCCTGACCCACCCACTACACGCCTGACCTGCCACCACCACCCACGCTCCCTGTGCTGGCCTGGCACATCTGCTCTGCCTGGGGTCCTGAGCTCCTGTCCTGGACATGCTGGTCAGGAGGACCTGACAACATGGACTTAGCCCTTCACACCTGGAGTGGTGGGATCAGGTTAGGGGTGGTCTGCTTCAAAGCTGGCAGAGTTCCAGAAACATTTTTTTAATAACAAAGGCACATAAAATGAAGGAAGGGATGGACGGATGGATGGAAATAAACTGTGTGCAGGAGCCTTTTCTTACCTTGAAGTGATTTATCTCATCCCACTCCCCCACCCCCACCCAATGACTCAGCATAAAGGGGCACCTCTGTCACCCTGCCCCGCTCAGGTGCAGGCAGGGCACAATAGGGGCCAAATCTCACCCGACAAACCACAGCCTGTGTTGCGGAGGCGGGGGTTGGGGGGTGGCGGCGGTTACTGGCGTTCCCAGGAGGTGTCCTGGCCCACTTTTTCACCAGCACTATGTCTCTTATCCTATTACACACCCCACTGTTCCCTAAGATCAGACCCAGGTCTTCTGAGATGTTCTCTTAAAGGAAGAACTGACAACACTCAAAATCTATGTGAACCCAGTTAGGTAAACTGTGCCATGTGACCCGGAGCCCGCCTTGCCAAAGTACCAGTAACCGCCCAGATGTTAACAAGCAATTAGCTGAAAGCTGCTGAGTAATGGCCCTGGCAAAGCTCGGTTCCCGACGTGACACAGCACATTCAAGAGGTGCCCAGGTCCCCAGGACCATGGGACACACGGGAACAATGCACACAGTCAGTGCTCGAATTAGAGGCCAGAATGGGGAACCCCTGACGTGGGGGTGCTCCCCTGCACCCACGGGGAGGGGGCAGGATGCCCCCTGGCGGTCTGTCCTTCCCCTAACTAGAGGATGGAGAAGCACCTGGCAAACCCGCTCACTGCTGGTCTGAGTTTCCGACAGTGCAGGCGGCGATTCGATTCGCAGCAGGACAAGGCAGGAACCCCGTCCTCCTCGGGGAGCGAGAGACCCCCTTCCGTCCTCGGGGAGCGAGAGACCCCCTTCCGCTAGGCGATGCAGGCTTCCCTGGAGAAGCCCGCGGCTGGCGCCCACGCAGGGAAGCAGCGGGCGCCTCTGCAGAGCAGGTTCCTAAAGGGGGGATGTTTGTATTCGCCTCATTCCGCAACCCCGAAGACCTTGGTACCAACCCCTGGCTGTCACACCTGGCCCGGGGCGCGGGTACCGCAGACCGGTAAGAGGAGCACCGGGAGGGGAGGGGAAAGATCTGGGGGAGGGGAGGAGGGGGAGACGCACCTCACATGGGAGCGGATTTGGCCCACCTGGAGAGACGGGAGTTGGCCCACCTGGGGAGAAGGGAAGGCGCACCTAGCACAGGGAGTTGGCGCACCGCTCTATCTGAAGCTCCGGGTAACGACGACCCGCACCCTGACGGCGCGGGACTGACGATGCTGACTCACCGTCCCGGCGTCCGGCGCCCCGCGCTGCTGCTGCTGCTGCTGCCGCCGCCGCCGCTGCCGATTCAAACACGGCCCTCGCCCCGCCCGGCCCGCGCCGGCCCCGCCCCTGGTGACGCAAATGTTAGATCGCCCCGCCCCCGACTTGCCCCGCCCCGGTGACGCAAACCTCGGGATGCCCCCGCTCCCGACATACTCCGTCCCACCCTGGTGACGCAAGCCTTAGGCTGCCCCGCCCCTCACCTCCTCTTACCAGCACCTGACCCTCCCGGCGCTGCGAGGCGGCGTGCCGGGACCCCAGACCCAGGTTGTGCGAAAACCATCGCGGGGCCGGGCTGCTTTGTTCGGATTAAAGTGGGGTCTCCGCGGCAAGTCCCGAGCCCTGCCGCCTGCCGGTTGCTCCTACCCTGCCCGCCTGCCGCGGCTCAGGCTGGACCCCACTCAGGTAAAACATGCTCAACCCAACGCCATGTGGTTCAGGATGAACAGGCCGTGACCCTGCCCTCGGAGGTCACTTAGAGTCAGCTGCCCACAGCCCTGAGGTCCCTCCACAGTCGATCTAGTCTTTCCACCCTTTGCCAGCCACCCGGCAATGAACTCCGGAGGTTCCCGCCTGTTCATATGAAGTGGAAGGCAAAAGAAAGGAACCTGCCCAGTGGCCCTGAAATGATTCCACTGAATCCATTAAACACAGAAAATCTGGAACCAGCACCTGTTTATTTCAGAGTTTACCCCTTCTATTCATGCAGTGCATTAGTAAGGATACAACCTGAATGAAACTACATGGGAAAACAATCCAGTCTACACCTGTTAGCCCCAAAGCGGGTGGGGTGTGCACTCTGGGTCCTGGGTCCCAACTGCAGAAAGGCCAGCAAGGGCCCTCCTCCTGGGGCCAGAGGGCAGTTCTGAGGATTCCGTTACTTCCCAAAACTGGCTAGTATTATTGGTGCAGCCAGGTGCACCCAGACGTGGCCTGAGAGGGCCAGGTGACCCGTATGGCCCTGACAGGCACCATCTCACCCACCAGCTCCACTCTTCCCTTAGCTTTCACGACAGCCCCAACCTGGGCTCTGCGCCTCCATCCAGCTGCCAGACAGGTCCCCCGGGTCCAATCACACCAGTCATCAGTCCACAAACCCTCAAGGACTCCCAGCGGCCAAGAACCCCTCTGCAGCCGGTAGCCGTGCCCATGCCTTGTGACCTCATCCCCGCTCCTCACTCTTGTCACCGTCCCCCGTCTTCAGGTGCCCTCACCACCCCTCACAGCCCCCATTTCATTTCTCTGAAGCCTCCTGTTGTTGGTGGTCTCAGGCTGGGTGGCACTGCCCGCTCTGCCTTGCCCTGTGGGGCCTGTCCAGCTGCCCCACCTGAGGGCTCCTCATCCCCTCTGCAGCCCAAGGCCCCCAGCGAGGCAGGCATTTCCTAGACCACGGGCAACACAGCCAAAGTGGCAGGTGACCGAAAATGCTCTTCTACAAACTGAGCATGAGCATACACCATGCATACTGGAAGGCGTCAAGGGAAGTGCAAAGAGGCGTCGGGGAGATGGGAGCAGAGCCCCAGACTTACCTGGGACCGCCTCGACGGCACTGCCAGTGGGGTCAAGAGGGTGGGCACGAGCTGAGACAGTGGGCAGAGCGGTGGGCGAGGAGCCGCCTGAGCCAGTGCTGGATGCCAGGCTGGATGCGAGGCTGGAACTCACGCTGGGAGCGAGGGGGTGACCCACTGCCAACACTGCCAGGTGGCTCTGTGCAAAGACATAACAAGATGAGCCAGCGCCCTGCTCAGGGACAGCAATGTGATGGCAGCACAGTGACAGAGAATGACAGAATCGAGACGGATGGGCTGGCCCACTTTTATCCCCAAAACAAAATAAAGAAAGTCGACTACTTTTCCAGAGATTCTAGAGAGGCTTTAAACATCTGGTTAGTTACAATAACTATGACAGCAGAATCACGAGCTGTCGATCACCCAGGGACGGGAACAAATGTATCCAGGGAGTGTCCCATCTAATGATGATAATAAGAATCATGATAATAAAGATTCAGAGAAGGACGTTCACAAGCAGATGAGGCAGCCTAAGAACAACCCACCACAGACGTGAGCAGACAGCCAGCACTGCTTCTGAAGACGTCGATAAAATAATCCTGTGAGGGGCTTCCCTGGTGGCGCAGTGGTTAAGAATCTGCCTGCCAATGCAGGGGACACAGGTTGGAGCCCTGGTCCGGGAAGATCCCACATGCCGCAGAGCAACTAAGCCCGTGCGCCACAACTACTGAGCCTGTGCTCTAGAGCCCACATGCCACAACTACTAAAGCCGCGTGCCTAGAGCCCGTGCTCTGCAACAAGAGAAGCCACCACAGTGAGAAGCCTGTGCACCGCAACGAAGAGTAGCCCCCGCTCACCGCAACTAGAGAAAGCCCGCGTGCAGCAACGAAGACCCAAAGCAGCCAAAAATAAATTTATTTAAAAAAATAATCCTATGACCTCATTACCCAACAAAAGAAAAAGATTGGGGCAATTCACATTATCTTTGATAGATTAAAAGAATTGGCACAATTTTGGATGAATAGCCAGTAATGTGGAGGGCACTGTGCACAGAAAAGGATGTGATAAAAATGAACCAGGACAGACCTACGAAGTCAGACCTCAGGGCTTTCCACACTGTACACAGTCATGTCTGGGTGCACACTCAGAGGCTGCTAGGAAATCAAGAGTCAGAAGCTATACTAAAGTGAAATGGTATGTCGTCTGGGTTTTGCCTCAAAATAATATAGGAGAAGTTAACCGTGGTGGGGGGGGAGGGAAGGGGTGCTATAAGACCAAGTGCAAGGAGACGGGGTTCCTAGTGAAATTCTCATAATAAAAAGGAAATTCACTGAACAGTGTGTAAGAGACCAATCTGGCACAGAATACCTTCTCCGAGCAAGTGTTCCCAGCCCTGAGGCCTCCTTCTCGGCGTTCACGGTCTACCCCCAGCAACTGGCTTTGCTCAAGAGAGGCCCCAGGTGACAACCCATTGCTCCATGACTGCAGAGACCCTGGGACTGATCGCCATTGTATGCTTGAGACTAAAACTTAAAAATAGTAACTCGGGGGCTTCCCTGGTGGCACAGTGGTTGAGAGTCCGCCTGCCGATGCAGGGGACACGGGTTCGTGCCCCGGTCCGGGAAGATCCCACATGCCACGGAGCGGCTGGGCCCGTGAGCCATGGCCGCTGAGCCTGCGCGTCCGGAGCCTGTGCTCCGCAACGGGAGAGGCCACAACAGTAAATGGGCCGGGGAACGGAAAAAAAAAAAAAAGTAGTAACTCAAACTACAGAGGTCTGGAGAGCAACGTCCCCCAGCTCTCCCTGGGCTTCAGCTCAGAGGTGGGCCCACCTGCCCATCCACAACCTGGCTTTCCATCCCTCCAGCCGTGGGAGGTGTGACCACAGGCCTTCTTCCTCTCTCCCGCCGCAGCCAGTGCCCCGTCCCCGGGCGAGGCAGGAATGGCAGGAACCTACCCATGGCACTGCAGACACCCCATGTTAAACCCCACGCATGGAGCCTAGCTGGGAGCTGCCGTGACTTCACCCACCCAAAAAATTCATACTGCAGGAGCACGTGCCCCCTTGAAGACATCAGGTGACACTTTGTCCTGAAAATCGATGACAACATCCTGGTTGGTCCTTTCCCTGAGGCCACCCACGGTGATTACAGATGTAGCAGGATGGGTGGAGAGTGGGGTCTCTGTCACCAGGAGAGCCAGACGTGACACAGCAAAATGGGGGAGGCGTGCCCCTCCTTACGCCAGCTTTGTCTGCACGGTTTCTCTTTTTCGTGGTAAAATACACATAACATAGCATTGACCATCTTACCACTGTTAAGCATACAATCCAGCAGTATTAAATACATTGACAGCTATGCAGCCATCACTACCATCATCTCCAGAACTTTCTCATCTTCCCAAACTGAAACTCTGTCCTATTAAACACTAACTCCCCACCCTCCCCGAGTCCCTGACACCCACCCTTCCATTCTCTGTCTCTATGAATTTGACAGCTGCAGGGACCTCATATAAGCAGGATCAAACAGGATCCCACTGTATGGGGTGGGGGGCATCCCACTGTATGGCTGCTCATCGCAGCATGTAGAATCTTGGTTCCCCAACCAGGGATCAAACCCTCACCCCCTGCAGTGGAAGTGAGGAGTCTTAACCACTGGACTGCCAGGGAAGTCCCAGGATTTGTCCTTTGTGTCTAGCTTATTTCACTGAGCATAATGTCTTTGCTGTGGACTGTGTGTCCCCCCAAAATCCGAATGTTCAAGCCCTAACCTCCAATGTGACTGTATCTAGAGAGCGGGCCTTTAAGGTGACAGTTAAATGAGGTCATAAGAGGGGGTTCTGATCCGATAGGTCTGGTGTCCTTATAAGAGGAAGGGACTCCAGGGATGCACAGGCACAGAGGAAAGGATGTGCAGGCACATAGCAAGACGCCAGCCACTGGCACCACACCTGCCTACACTTTGATCTTGGATGTCCAGCCTCCAGAACAGTGAGAAAATAAATTTCCAGTATGTTAGCCAGCCAGTCTAGTGTTTTGTTATGGCAGCCTGAGCTAACACAGTCTTCAGGGTTGATCCATGTTGTAGCATGTGATGGAATTTCCTTCCTTTTTATGGCTGAATAATATTCCACTGTATGGATGGACCACATTATGCTCATCCATTCATCCGCCAATGGGCACTTGGGTTGCTCACACCTTCTGGCTTCATGAATAATGCTGCTGTGAAAATGGGTGTACAAATACCTCTTCGAGATACTGCTTGCAATTCATTTGGGTATATACCCAGAAATGGGATTGCTGGATCATAAGGTAATTCTATTTTTAATTTTTCAAGGAAACACCATACTGTTTTCCACAGCGGCTGCACCATTTTACATTCTTACCAGCAATGCAAAAAAGCTTCAATTTCTCTACATCATTGCCAACACCTGTTATTCTTTGTTTTGTTTTTTTAATAGCAGCTGTCCCCTAATGGGCATGAAGTGGTACCTCATGGTGGTTTTGGTTTGCATGTTCCTAGAGACCACTGGTATTGAGCATCTTTTCATGTGCTTGTGGGCTATTTGTGTATCTTCTTTGGAGAAATGTCTACTCAAGTCCTTGGCCCATTTTTTTTTTTTTTTTTTTTTTTGCGGTACGCGGGCCTCTCACTGTTGCGGCCTCTCCTGTTGAGGAGCACAGGCTCCGGATGCGCAGGCTCAACGGCCATGGCTCATGGGCCCAGCCGCTCCGCGGCATGTGGGATCTTCCCGGACCGGGGCACGAACCCGTGTCCCCTGCATCAGCAGGCGGACTCTCAACCCCGGCGCCACCAGGGAAGCCCCCTTTGCCCATTTTTTAATCAGGTTGCTTGTTTTGTTGATGTTGAGTTGTAGGAGTTCTTTCTATGTTCTGAATATTAACCCCTTATCAGATAAATAATTTGCAGATATTTTTCCCATTCCATGAGCTGTCTTTTCACTCTGTTTGTTGACAGTGTCCTTTGATGCACGAAAGTTTTTAATTTCAATGAAGTCTCATTTATCTATTTTCTCTTCTGTTGCCTATGCTTTTGGTGTCACATCCATGAAATTGTTGCCAATCCCAAAGTCAGGAAGCTTTCCCATCTGCCTGTCTTTGAGTAGCAGAGACACACTCGTGTGCTAGGGTAAGCTTGGGGTGACCTGGGGACTCATCAGACTGACAACTTGGAAAGCCCGCCTGTTCGCTGAGAACTGAGTCCCCCAATTGCTCTGCTCTCACGGGGTGACACCACTGGCTGCCTCTCAGAGCGGGACAGAGCGAGTCCTGGAGGGCTGGGGTCTGCGCACCGCGGACACTGTCTCCATGGTCTCGGAGCCTGGACTCTGCAGCGATGGGCGGCTACAGCACGGAGCTGCTTTCCTCGGCAGGAACCACCGAGTGCCGCCCAGCAAGCAGGGGGTGTCTAAGAAAGGGGCCCCCTGGGAAGGAAGACGGACACTGGGGAGTGGGCTGGGCTAACCAGCGAACTGAACCGCCTCAGTTTATCAAGGAAAACACCACACGCCCTGTGTTCCCCACTCTGACCCAATGATCGAAGGCCCAGAAACAAGAGCTGCTGCTGAGGCCCAGGGACATGGGGTCCTGCGGCCGCCTCAGAGGAGATGGGAGGTCCCAGGGACAGGTGGCCAGAATTCTCCTCCAGCCAGAGCGGACGGCGCCCACATGCAGGGAAGGGGTGCCTGGAGCAGCATCTGAGCACCATTCACCCGAGAGAGCCACCAGGCTGGCCTCATAGCCACGGCGTCCACTGGGCATTCCAGCCGACCCTTCAAACAGAGCGGGAACTTCAGGGGTCCCAGGGGAAATGCTGGGACCAGTGAACCTGGCCTAGGGGCCCTCTGGCTTTCCAACCGGGCCTGGCTTTGGGACAGGATGGAGGGGGTCTCTGAGTGCAGGTGAGTGCTGGCTGGTAGATGAACTTGGCCAGTCTACTCACAGCGCCCAAGGGGGAGGGCAGCTCGCACACTGGGAACCTCCCAGCCATCTTGGGCTCCCCCGCCGTGAGCCCCACTCCTTTCCAGGCCCTTCCTCCTCAGCCCTGAGACTGCGGTCACGTACCCTGTTGGTTACACTACTGTTAACATTTCATGTTTCAGATTCTTAATGAACAACTTCTCGATTTCAATCTCTTTAAAAAAAAAAAAAAAGACAAGATAACTGGGTTGTATTTTTACTTTCAACCACCCTGCTGATTTCAAAAATGTGCTTCAGAAGCTTCTAATGGAAAAATAGTGCCTGAACATCTTGCCCTGAAAAATCCCCCAGGAGGTACCTTCAGGGCACTAAGAAAACCAGAAGAAAAGGAACTGTGAGGGCCTGTCCACTTGGGAATTTAAAATAAAGCTCAGAGCAGAGACAGGTGACAAGCCTCCAGAGAGAGTGAGTGCTCGCTGCGCATCCTGCCAAGCCCAGGCCTTCCGGAGCATGTAAAGCTCCCTCTGCCTTTTACAGTGATAGGAAAACAAGCATCCTTGTGTCCAGAGAAAAAAACCTGTTTCTCAAACAACTTGGTTTACCGAGCGTACAGGAAGCTATGTCGCACAGAACAGAGAGAAAGGGCCTGACTTAGCAGAAGCCTGGGGGCGGGGGCGGGGGGGGGCACGGCAGGAAGCCCCCATGTAGCCTCCCTTGGAGGAGAAAGAATGCATTGATCACTAGTTTCTGATCACTAGTTCTCTCAGAGGTGAAAACAACTCCAGACTGTGACCCGAGAGAGGGAGACCAAGCCAGGCTCACCCTGGATGCTGCCATGGGCTCAACTGTGCCCCCAAAACTCAGATGTTGGGGTCCTGACCCCCAGCACCTCTGAACGGGACCTGCTTAGAGTCAGGGTCTTTACTGAGGGAATCAAGTTAAGACAAGGTTGATGGGGGGGGTCCTGATCAATAGCACTGATGTCCTGATGGAAAAGGGACCACTGGAGACAGACACAGACACAGAGGGAAGACGGCGCCTGCAGGCCAAGAACGGAGGTCCCCAAAAGGAACCAACCTTGCTGACACCCTTGTCTCCGACTTCGGGCTCCAGACGGAATCACTGCGTGTTGTTTAAGCCTCGGTCTGTGGAGCTTTGTCACGGCTGCCCCGGGGACGCTCACACAGAAGGGCCACGAAGGGCACCTCTTATTTCCCCGTGGGGGAAACTTTAAGAGGTTTTGGTTCTGTTGTTTCCAAGGTACGGCACACTTTTTAAAACATTAAAACAAAGGACACATGGAACAGATGACTTTAAGAAGAATATAAGAATGTAGCTGTTTTATAAATGGATGTTAACCAGGTCACGGCGTGAGTCAGGGGTAAGTGACGGGCTACACAGGCAGCAGTCTAGTCGCAAAGAGAACGTGAAATCTCGCCTCGGGTAGTACCTGCTTACTGTCCTGCTCGCTGGCCTTCTGGCTGCCTTCAGCAGGTGAATCTCTCCGCTTTGCCTGCAACAGAAAAAGCACTGGCTGTTGGAAGAAAAAGCAGCTGATTAAAAACACACAGAGACCTAAGCTTTGCTCGGAAGGCAGAAAAGGCTGAGGACTAGGACTTTCCTGGTGGCGCAGTGGTTAAGAATCCACCTGCCAATGCAGGGGACACGGGTTCGAGCCCTGGTCCAGGAAGATCCCACGTGCCGCGGAGCAACTAAGCCCGTGTGCCACAACTACTGAGTCTGCTCTCTAGAAGCCTGTGCACCTAGAGCCTGTGCTCCTCAACAAGAAAAGCCACCATAGTGAGAAGCCTGCGCACCGCAACAAAGACCCAACATAGCCCAAAATAAACAAACAAATAAAGGGGGGAAAAGAAAAAGAAAAGGCCAAGGACTGAAGTCCATGAAACAGAAAGGCTTTCAAATCTGCTGCCTCTGCATCAGTTTTCTTGGATTCCAGTTCCTACACCTGATGTGGATCTCTGCGCTCCTTGCCGGTCCATGTGAAGGCAGGTGAGAGCTCCCTGAACCCACAACGGCGAACCCCAAAGAAAGCCTCCCAGGCAGGGCTGCATCTCCAGAGCCGGGCAAGTCGTGGGAAGTCCAACACCTGAGACAAATGATTTCCTGGAAGGCTATTCTCTGCCCTCACCCTTTCTGCCTGGAGACAGCCTATAAATTTCCCTTCATAAAGGTGATCCCTTCCCTCCCAAGAGGAAGGGAACAGCTTAACCACCTGAGAACGCTAATCACCCAAAGGACTGCAGGAGGCTGAGCCTCACAACAAACTCACTAAAATAACCCTCATCCTCCCTTACTTCCCCCATATCTTTACCTTCCCAAATTTAGTTCCCTGTAAGCAGAAACCCTTTTTGTCTTGTCACTTCTCCACAATTTATTGCTCTTTGTTAAAAGGGTAGATAAGCCCCCAGGTCTAGCCTCCAAATGAATAAGAAATAAACATTTTCTCCAGTTAATTTGCCTTTGGTCAGTTTAATTTGTGGGACCCCAGACACTAAACCTAAATGGATAGAGGGAACAGTTTTGGTTTTTTTTTAAAATTTATTTATTTATTTTTGGCTGTGTTGGGTCTTCGTTGCTGCGCACAGGCTTTTCTCTACTTGCGGCGAGCATGGGCTCCTCTTCGTTGCAGTGCGCGGGCTTCGCACTGCGGTGGCTTCTCTTGTTGCAGAGCACGGGCTCTAGGCGCTCGGGGTTCAGTAGTTGTGGCTCGTGGGCTCTGGAGCGCAGGCTCAGTAGTTGTGGCGCACAGGCTTAGTTGCTCCGCAGCATGTGGGATCTTCCCAGACCAAGGCTCAAATCCGTGTCCCCTGCATTGGCAGGCGAATTCTTAACCACTGCGCCACCAGGGAAGCCCGAGGGAATAGTTTTTTCCTCTCTCTCGCATGTAAAAATCCTGACTCCCATGAGCCACCTTCTGGGGAAACTGCACGAGGATGGCTTTGCATGCAGAGCTCAGGACCTGTACTCTCAGGTCAAACATAAGCATGAAAACTGCACCAAGGGACTTTCCTGGTGGTGCAGTGGTTAAGAATCTGTCTGCCAATGCAGGGGACATGGGTTCAATCCATGGTCCAGGAAGATCCCATATGCCACAGAGCAATTAAGCCCGTGTGCCATGACTACTGAGCCTGCACTCTAGAGCCCGCGAGCCACAACTACTGAGCCCACGCGCCACAACCACTGAAGCCCATGCACCCTAGAGCCCACGTGATGCAACTACTGAAGCCCACGCGCTCTAGGGCCTGCATGCCACAACTACCGAAGCCCATATGCCTAGAGCCCGTGCTCCACAAGAGAAGCTACCTCAATGAGAAGCCTGCGCACCACAATGAAAAGTGCCCCCCCTCACCACAACTAGAGAAAGCCCACGCACAGCAACGAAGACCCAACACAGCCAAAAACAAAAACAAAAAACAAAACAAAAAAACGTTCTTTAGATCTGAGTGTTATTCTGATTTTTGTGCCTAATCTTATGTTAAGTGAACTTGAACTTGTGGCGGTGGCTTAGGTCATCCCTTCCTTCCTTGTTTGATTTCTGGATTTGTAGAAGGACCCAGAAGATTCACAGAAGGCAGAGAAGAAGCCACAGGCCCTGACTGGGGCCCCTTCCTCCTGCCTGATGCCCAACACCCAGCTCAACTCTGAGCCCGTCCTGGTTTCTCTGGTTTCCTTGCATTCTTTCCACCCAGAAGTGACCCCCCTACACACCCCAATTTGGTTGTTGGCCTCCGAAGGCCTTGACCAGAGACCTGAGACCCTCGCTCTAAGGAGAAGCTACATTGTGAAGAAACCAGGTTGCCCTGAAACAGCTCTGCTCGCCTTCAGGATAAAGTCCCAGAGCTCCTGCGTGGGGCCTTGTCCCCGTCCAGGGGCCCTCCGACTCTTCCCTGGGCCTGCACCTGTGCTGGGCGGGGAGGGGAGCTCATGCTCTGCAATGTCAGCAACCCACCATCACACAGGAGCTTTCAGGTGTGCTGAGCAGGCACCTAGCTGTGCGTGACTGTTCTGGAACGGGGCAAGAGGGAGGCCGGTGAGAGCAGCTTGCCCCGGATAGAGCACAGAGTTCTTTCACTTACGTTCAGTTCTGCTGTCAAAGTTGACTGAGATTCAGGAAAATGGGGAAGGGAAGCTGTCCTCTATTCCTCACCCCCAATTTAAACGAAAATGGTTCGTTTGGGACAGTGAGACCCATGCTGAGGTCCGAGCTTCTCCAAACACCCCAATCGACGTATTCCCTTAAGGTCACGACCAAACCACATGCCCCTGAACCCATGCCCAGAGGCGGCCCGAGTTGACCCCAGCGCCTCAGATTCCCACATGATTCTTGGATGCTCAAAATCTATTTGAGCATGTGCTGAAAATGTCAGACAGGAGGACGAGCCAGTTCCCAGTTCCAATGTTGTGGTCCTCCAGGGGAAGACTGGATGTTTCACATTGAAACACTTTGCTTGAATCTTTTTAACGGAAACTTTGTAATAGGGAAGAACAAATCTGACTCCATATTGGATTATTTCTTTTGCTTTAACCTTTGTATTCTATTGCTTTTGCTACAAGTTAATCACTAAAAGAATGTTGCCTATAGCCTGAAATACACAGGATAGCCCATTCTCAAAGTTCTGACCTTTAAAGGTTTATCACTTTTCCATTCATATAGAGATAAAAAGTTGCAAAACAGAGCATAACATTTATCTTGTTGGAGGTTTATAGGAACGTGACCAGACCTATGCAGACAGCTTTGAGAACAAAGGATTCCAAGAAGTTCGCAACAACTAACCATACGCCCTCTCCTTTTAGTACAAAAGAAGCCTAAATTCTAACTGGGTTCTTTGGGACACTAGTCCACTGTCCTCCTGGTCTGCTGGCTTTCCGGATAAAGTTGCTATTCCTTGCCCCAACAACTCATCTTTCGACTTACTGGCCTGTCATGCGGTGAGCAGTACAACGGACTCGGTAACTTCTTGGAGGATTTTAACTTCTCCCTCAATTTCCAGTCCTGGCCTTAGGCCCACCTGAATGAGTTCTGTCTCACATAAGGACGAGCAGAGGTGGTGGCCACACGAGGCGCTGCTGTTCATTCTGAAACGGTTACACTGACACACTCGAGTCCCACCTCAGGGTAACTGAGGACCTGTGAGGTGGGCGAATCCAGGTGCACCCTGCCTAAAGCAGCTGTGGGGCTGGAAGCCTGACCCGGGGAGCAGGGTGGGCATCACCCAGGAGAGCAGCCCAGCTCCCTGCCTCACCAAAGGAACTCAGCTGCGTCTGCAGCCAGACATGAGACGCAGCACGCAGAAAGGTTGTGCTAAAGTCACAGCTGGTGAAGAGGAAACACTCCTCTGTGACACTCGCTACCTGGAGACAGCACAGACCCCCACAGACTGAGGGCTGTTCCACGAGACACAGCTGCACCTCAGACGCCAATCCAAGTCCCAAGTTGTCACCTGTGCGCCTGACCAACCAGCTGTAAACCAGGGTTTCCATGACCCCCTCCTTGGGTTCCATCTACAATGGAACCCAAGCCATTGTACTATAGCTCACAGAACTCCAGGAAACATGTAACTATGTTTACTGGCTCATTATGTAATAGAGGATGTGATAAAGGACACAGATGCACAGCCAGGTGAAGACGCACTCCGGGCAAGGTCCGGAGGGGTCCCAAGTGCAGGAGCTTCTGTCCCCGTGGAGCTGGGGTGCACCACCCTCCCGCACATGGATGTGTTCCCCAACCTGGATGCTCTCCAAACCTCATACTTTAGAGATTTTTATGGAGGGTCATCACGTGGGCACGATCCACTATTGACTCAATCTCCAGCCCCTTCCCCCTCCCCAGAGGATGGGGGTAGGGCTGAAAGTTCCAGGCTTCTAATCACACCTGGTCTTTCTTGTGACCAGCCCCATCCAGGAGCCCACCAAGAGTCACCTCACTGGAACAAAAGAATTATGAGGGTCTTGGAGTCCTGTGTGAGGAGCCAGGGGGAGAAGAGACCAATATACATATTTTCTATTATTTCACAATGTGTTTCTGTTGAGAGATGCCAGCAGGTCACATGATGTGGCCAGTTCTGGACACAGTGAGGAGAGGGTGCCGGCAGCGGGAGCCGACGCACAGCTACGTGGGCCCCACAGCCGGAAGCAAGCAGTGGGGAAGCCGCTTCCCTCTCCCCGGTCGTAGAGGAGGGATTCAAACCCAAGACAGACTCCTCAAACCCAGGACCACATCTACAGGTGATGAGACTCCAGGCATCTCTCCCCCACCAGGGTGAAGTATGCATACTGAGGTTCATGGTTTGTCTGTTCACCCAGACTCTCTCTACACTGAAAAGGAAGCAGCGGGAACACCCACTGTGCACAAGGCTGGATTCGGGACTTGTGACAATCCTCACAAACAAATATACTCAGGATGGAGGGGGCAACCAGTAGAGAATGAGAACCTCGCCCCCCCAACCCCACCCCCCGCCACCTGCCCCAAGCACAATGCCCTCCCCTGCACGATCTTCCCGTTCAGACCTGGCAGGGCTGCCGGGCGCTCCCTGCGGGGCTGCTGCAACAGGAGACCTGAGAGAGACAAAACCAGGGCTCCTGCTCAGCCAAAGTCGCCCAACACACAGCTGGAGCCCAGCACCATGCAGGAAGATGGTGTTGCCAGGCCTGCCCTGAGGCTGTCTACGTCCTGGGCCCGAAAGTCAGAGCCAGCCCCAAACAGGATGCTTCATTACTTTTTTTAGTTTTTTAAAAAATCGCGGCAAAATTCACACAAGAGTAATTTTTAAAAAGTGAAGGATTCAGTGGCATTTGGCACATTTACGATGTTGTGCGAACCCCACCTTTATCCAGTTCCACATTTCCATCTGCAAAGGAACCCTCCCCACTGAGCCCTCACTGCCATCCCTTCCCCAGCCCTGGCACCCACTATATGTTCTAGCACGGTGACTTTTAAGTTGCAAAATAATTAACAAAAGACAAAGGATGCCCTGAGAGTCTGTCTGCAGGGGTGGGCGCACTGTTCTGGCACCGCCCAGCAGCCGGAGGCGCCTCCTGCAGGGTCCCAGCTTCCCCGTCCAAACACCCTGGTTGTTGCTTCTTCAGGTACAAGCCACACCGAGGATCCATCCACCCTGGCCCTCAGTGGGAGCCAAGCCAGTGGCCCTCTGACCGCCACCTGAAACCATGACTGTCACACCCCCTGGGAGCCACCAAGAAGGTGAGGAGGGGACTAGCTTCTGCCTCTGCCAAGCGCCGGCTCTGCTACTGGAAGAGAGTGGCAGTCCCGAATGCTCCTCCGTGCTGAAGGAGCAGTGATGAACTGTGTGCCTGGCAGGGCTCCTCTAAGCAAACCCCACCTCAGCTGTCCTCACCTTTCCTGTCCTTCTGTTTTTTTCAGAAAAGCACCAAGTGGAAAGAAAGACAGGATGGGGAAACACCTGAGTTTTCTTCAGTTTCCTTCCTAGAACCAATCCCAGGCGGCCACCTCCTCAGTGACACCAACACGACAGATAAAAACGCGTGCGAGGAAGAGGATCATCCTCAGAGACGTAAGGCAGAGCCAAGGAGCCCACAACCATGCCCACGACCATGCCACAGTGACGGACGGGACGCAGGATGGAGCCCCCCATTGTCCCCTCCACCTGCACGGGCACAAGGGTCCTAACCCACAAGGCCCCCCATCTCTCACTGCACAACTCTCACTGAGACGCCTGGGTCTGCCCTCACACCTCGTTGGGGACCCGCCTCTCCTGCCCTTCAGGGATCCCCATGGACTCGGGGCCCCTCTTCACACTCAGCCAGAGACCGCGCCTCGCACATGGCCAATATGTGCGTGTCTGGCAAAAGGCAAGGCCAGGCAAGTACACCCGGGCCAGGACTCAGCCAGGATTCTTCTAGACTCTTCTATAAGGAGCCGCCAACCCTGCAGGCAGGCCGCCTCCAACCATGTCACCCAGAGATCACATCCATCCGTGTACCTAATGCTGGATTCAAACCAAACAGCAGAGCGGGCACCCTCCTCGGGACGCCGTCCACTTACGTGTCCGGGCTGCCCGCTGGGGGCCACGGGGCCGCTGGTGGAGGTGAGGTCTCGGCAGCCCCAGTCGCTGGCCATTCCAAGACTCTCTGCCGAGAAAGGGGGTGGCAGGCTTTGAGTGGCTGCTGGCTGAGACTTTGGTTAAAAAGACCCCACAGATCAGGGAGAGCAAGCGTGCGCTAGTCTCTAACGGGTCGGCCAGAGCCGCTGTGAGCCGAGCCGACCGCATGGGACCCTGGCGTCTTCCAGAGCAAATCATGAACAACTCCAACAGCAGAAAGTAATGGAAAATTTCAACAGGAAAAGCCACCCTCCCCATTAAAATAAAAAATAGTAAAAGCAGAATTTGCAACTATGCTCATAAGAACAGGAATCCCAAATCAAAAAGCTTTAAGAGGAAGCTCTCGGGAACCCCGGGGAAGGGCCGTGTCTATGCATTTCCCGTCACCGACATGGTTTCTGCCTTTGGGGACTTTATGGGCTCACCTGGCCAAAATTACTACACTCATGGCCCTGGGGTGTCCAGAGGCAGGGCCATGCTGAACCCCATGAAGCCCAGAGCCCCGCCGACCCTCCCAGCCGCCCCCGACCGAGGCTGAGCCCTGCCTGCTCTGGGTGCACCAAGGTACTCACTCTCCACGTGCGCAAAAGCACAGAAGGGGCCCCGAGGGCAGTGCCCAGTCTGTCGCATGTCGTTGCACTTGGTAGACTTGTAGATCTAGGAAATGAAAATAAAACAGCAAATAGAGAGGCTGGACTGGAAACCTGTTTCCGTGGGAGGCCCAGAGCTGGCTGGGCCTGGCCTCCTCCTTCCAGCTGGAGGCCCAGAGCTGGTAATCACAAGGGGGTATCCTGAAAAAGAAGGATGTGGACACCGCACCCCTCGTCCCCACTCCTCCCAGCAGTCCCAGGACGCCCTGTCTGCGCAGGGCCAGTCAGCCTGGGAAACCGTGTGGGCCTGAGGCTGCTCCTGCAGCACCTGTCCTTGAAATCACATATCAGGTCAGCTTGTCCACTTGGCACTTCCTGAAAGATACACCTGGTTCAGTGCCTGGTATACAGCAGGTGGGCAAGAAATGCCTGTTAAGTGACCACGTGCGTCCACTCCATGGCCAGACCCAAGGCTGCTTCACTTGGGTGTGGCCCCGCAGCACAGCCTGCCCAGAAGGGACAGCGGCCTCTAGGCCCCAGACACCCTCATGGGTGCTGCCACCCGCCCCCTTCCCTGCCCGAAACACTGCTCGTTCCCTGTGGCTCTTTGACCATCCCCTGAGCACCTGCACTGAAATTTTAAGGGTCACCAACAGAAGCAATTTCAAAAGGTCTCCAATTCAGAACTCCAAATATCAGGAATCTAAGTGTTGTTTTATGCACGCTTTGAAGCACTGAATCTCTAGACAGAAGAAACTTTTAAGAAATGAAACACCACAGCCTTTCAGACCAGGAGCCCACCCCTCCCTGGAGCCCAGGTGCCCCAGTGGGCACAGCTGGGCGCTCCTTCACCGCAGAGCCTGCTCCCAGACTGGCCCTGATCCTCCTGGTCCCAGTGCTCTGATGCTCTCCCATTGGTCCAGGGGCTTTGTGTGCTTGTTCGTTTTTAACACAAATCCGAGTGTGCAGCAAAGGGTTAACTCCATGGCTTCCCTGTCCATACCCGCATGCCCCAAAGGAAGGACTGGCTTTGATGGGCTCAGGGAGGTGATGTCTGAGTCCCTGGAATGTCCTGCCTGGTCGGGTCTCTGTTTACCTAGGGCCCTGGGCCATGCCACATGGTGACTTAAGGTGGGCCTGGGCCACGCAGCATTGGCTCAGCCTCTGCAGGGGCCAGAGACTGAGGTTAGCCACGTCTGCTGACCGACCCCCAGTAAAAACCCTAGATGCCAAGGCTTGGGTGACTTCCCAGCTGGCAGTACTGTGAGTATGGCCACAAATACGGCCACACACGGTGGCTAGGAGAAGGACACACCGTCCACAGTGCGTGCCTGGTCTCCCCAGGACCCGCCCCTGTGGCCTTGATCCTTTGCTGATTTTAATCGCATTCTTTCCGTGTAAAGAACCATAGGTGCTCAGCCCTGCGAGTCCTTTGAGCCCGTCCCTGGACCGAGGGTGCTCCCGTACCTCGGGGTGGAACTGCTGCTCTGTGCGCGAGTGGCAGTACTGACAGCTGTCCCCGCTCTCGCACCTGGAGGGCTCGCCCCACTCGTCACCGTGCTTCACGCTGGGGCAGGGGGTGGACCTGGGGGACAAGGAGGAGTCAGCGGAGGATGGATGTCCTCCCCACATGCCCTGGGGCGTCAGGCTGTCCGCACAGTGCTGAGCACACGTGCACCACCAGGGGACATGGGTGCCAGCCCCGGAAGCACTGGCCCCTTCCTCACCAGGACAGGCAAAAAAAAAAAGCAGGGCAGGGATTTCCCTGGCCGTCCAGTGGTTAGGACTCTGCACTTCCACTGCAGGGGGCGTGGGTTCGATCCCTGGTCAGGGAACTAAGATTCCACATGCCGCAGAGGGCGGCCAAAAAATAAATAAATAAATAAATAAAAAGGAGTGCAGGTGCCTGGTGGAACCCAGAAGGCATTCAGGAGCCCGTTTTCATTTTCCACAAAATGTGAAGTGAGTGAGTCAGAGCCACCGATGCCACTGTGACAAGCACCTCGGAGACGCAGCCAGGCCTCCTGTAGCAGGAGGAGACCAGGCCCAGCCCCCGCCCAGCCCACCAGGGGACCACACTCTGTCTCCCCGTGAAACTATTTCAAAATTGAACCTGAGACTTTGGTCCTACAATATGAAAACCCTACCCAATACCCTCTATTCTTCAGGTACTTCCTGACAGCTTTATTGTATTGGATTTATTTAAAAAATTATCATCTGTGGGAAATAAAACTTTTATTTTTTACGATTTTCCATCCCTTTGATACACAGTAAATTCACTTCACCTTCTCAAGATGACATCGGGTGACTAAAAGCCAAAGGTTCTCTGTCCCTCAACTGAAACTACTCAGAACAGTGACTGTCATAAAAACAACTTTATCTGAAAGTGAGGGCTCTCGGGCAGGTGAGGTGGCATCCAATTATTAGAGAGAGGCTCTTTGCTCCAAGAACAAGCTCTACACAGAGCTCGGGACCCAAGGGAGGAGCGAGGTGAGGGCCAAGGTGCCCAGGCACCGCTGGGGTTCTGTGTCCCCAGTCCACCATCCCGCTCAGTGCCAGGTCCATCCAACAAGTTGGCAAACCCAAGGCTAAGCTGGGCACCAAGGTGAGGGCAGCTGGAGTGAGGAGGAGACGGCCTAGGAAGAGACCAGGACTGCCAGGTGCATGAAACCAGATGAGGCCCAAACCCACCACCCCGAGGACATCAGTCCCCCGGAGAGGGTGAAGTTAGGCTGTGGGCACTGGGACTCTCAGCCTCGCAAGGGCCAGTTCCTTGCCAGTAGGTGCTATTGCTGGCAGGGACACACAGGTCACAGGAGGGAGGCCGGGGGAGGGGGGGAAATGGAGGAGCCACGCCCTGACCGCACCTGCCGGCTGGCTGGACACCAGAGCCTCTGGGGAGAGTGAAGGGAGCAGAGGGGTGGCTGCCTAAACTAGAGCCTCGAGCCAACGTGAGTGTGAACAGAGGGGACCACCGGGCTGGGCCCACACCAGAGAAGTCGGCCAGGGCCCTGCGGCGCCCGTGGCCCAGGCTCACCTGTACTGGAACCTCCGGGGGTCCCGCCGCCGGTCCCTGCTATTGTGGAAGTGCGGGCATGCGTAGCCCTGGCGGCACAGGCGCGGCGGCTTGGGGCACTGCTCTGTCTTGTAGCTGCCTAGCACGAAGTTGGTATCTGAAAAACAGGGGTCCACACGGAAACGTGCACACGTGTGCTCACGGCAGCCACACAGCCAAAAGGTGTCCATCAGCAGATGATGGGTAAACGCCATGTGGCCCAGCCATGTGGTGGAGCATCACTCGGCCATGAAGAGGAGTGAAGCACTGACACGTGCTACAACGTGGATGAGACTTTAACAATCTGAACACACAATGCTCAGTGAGAGAAGCAGACACAGAAGGCACATGTTGTATGATTCTACTTATAGGAAACATCCAAAACAGGCAAATCCATAGACAGAAAGTAGATTAGTGGGTATCAGGGGCTGGGGCTTCCTTGGGGAGACTAGATAGAGTTTTAGAACCAGATAAAAGTGATGGGTGCACAACACTGTGAACATACTAAAAACCTCTGAAATACACTTTAAAATGGCTCATTTTACACCCAATAAAGTACCATACAAATTTAAAAAATAAATAAATAAAAATAAATTAAATGGCTCATTTTAACCCCAAGGTAAATGATGGGCGCTGGGTGATGCTGACATGTCAATGCAGGCTCTCAGCTGTGACAAACATCCCACTGCAGGGGGGCTGCCGTGTGTACGGAGGTACCAGGTATGTGAGGACTCCCTGAACTTTCCACAATGTGGAACCTAAAACTGCTCTAAAAAAAATAAAGTCTATTTTTTAAGTAGTTAATTTCATGTTACCTGAATTTTATCTCAAAGCAAAAATAAACACAAAAACCACCAGGGGTCATTTAAAAGCAGTAATGGATGAAAGGAGATTCTTGAAAATCATACCCATTCTTGGGTTGGTTAATAACTGACCCTCCCCATTTTTTTTTTTTTTTTAAACAAAGGACATTGTTTTTAATTACACTTGCCCAGGGGGGCTGACCCTCAAGGCATGGAGGGGAAGACAGTGGAGGGAGGCTGTGTTGCCGGGCCAACCCCGGGAGCCACACCCAGGACACGCTTCCACACCCACATTTAATGGCACCACCCCCCACACACCAAACTCAGTTCCAAATAACTGATAAAATGACAAGGGACGTGAACCACACAGCAGGGCACAGAGAGGACAAAAGGAGTTTAAACAGAAAAGACGATTTTAAGAAAATAAAAATTGTAAGACATTTGTTCACAAGCATTGACAGAGGACCTCCAACAGACATGAGGTCCTGCGCTGAGTGGCATGAACCACAAAGAAGTGAGAGGCGTGGCAGTGCCTATGAGTCACAAGGGCTCCGGGACGCCCTTTAGTGGGTGACGGATGAGCGGTCCACCCAGATGTGGAGAATTATTCAGCAATAAGAAGAAAGGTGCTAAGATAATATGAGAAAAAAAAAGAAGAAAGGTGCTACCAAGCCCCAAAGAGACACAGGGAGCCCTGAATGCACAGCACTAAGTGCAAAGGCTACACACTGTGTGATCCCAACTGTAAGACAAAACAATGGGCGAAAGATCAGTGGCCACCAGCAGTGGAGCAGAGAGGACCTTAGGGCAGTGACACTACCTGCATGACATCATAATGGAGGATCCGTGTCTTTACACATTTGCCCAAACCCGGAGAATGCACAATGCAGGGGTAAACTGTGCTGTTAATTAATAATCATGTATCAATATTGGTTGTCAATTCTAACAAATGTTACCTCATCAACACAAGACATTCATGATGTGTAATTTTTTTGTTAACCGAAAACTTCCCTAAAAAATAAAATCTACTAATTAAAAATCCAAACCATGGGCGCTGAGGGTTAGTTACCCGGCCAGACCCGACCCAGCGCCTCCTCCCACCTTCCCTTCCTCAAGCTCAGCCCACCTGACAGTGACAAGAGAGGACCTGTACCCCCACCTGCACCACAAGCCAGAGCTCACAGGTGGAGCCTGTGGTCCAGGACCAGGGAGACCGAGGGGCTGCAACAAGAGAAGGACAAGCCCCGAGGCAGGGAGCTGTGGGCGCAGCCCTCCCTCTGTGCAATCCTCTCCCCAGAGGGACATGGCGATGCTGGGACCCCCATATATGCTGTGGGTCCAGGCCCCCCACACCACAGGCGCGATGGAAGGCTAGGATCCTCAGCGCTCCTGCAGGGCCCGGCCTGAGGCCTGGGCATCAGGAAGGCCTGGGCAGTCACCTTTGTTAATTCGTCCCTGGGCCCAGGGTGGCATAGGATTCGGCGGGTGGGGGAAAGACCCTTGTAGGGAATTCATCACTGAAGTAAGCGCAGCCTTGAAGCGTTTACGTGCGTGAGAGCAAAGCCAGTCCAAGGAGACATGGCATTACTGAGGGGGTTTCTCTTAAAACCGCACCACCCTCGGGAAACATCCAAACAGGCAGCTCCACGGAGACACAGCCAGGCTAGTGGGTGCCAGGGCTGGGAAGGGGAGACCACTGATGGGCACGGGTTTCTGTCCGAGGTGATGGAAATGTTCTGGAACCAGACAGAGTTGATGGTTGCCCAACACTGTGGTGCACCAAATGCCACAGACCTGTGACTTTCAGATGGTTAAAATGGCACATTTACATGATGGGTATTTTACAATTAAGCAAACCTCACTGCCCATAGCCATCATCTGTGGAGGCTGCTGGGGACCAGGCTGGCTCTGGGACCAGACACCTAGCAGGAGCTGTGCCAGCCGTGCAGGCCCCTCCCCCCAGAGCAGCCTGGGGACCAGATGGGCTGCTGGAGGGGCTGAGGGTAATGTGCTCGAATGGAACCTTGGTCTCCCCTCCTGACCTGTAAAGGGGGCGACGAGGTCCACCATGCAGGCATTTTACAGACAGAGGTGAGCCCCCCGCCCCAGCAGCGGCTGCAGGGTTACCTTGCCACCGGGGGTCCTCGCCCAGGATCTTCTCCATCAGGGCCTGGCTGGCCAAGACCCCAGGCTGCAGGTCAGGGACGCCATCCCCAGCACTGAGCTGGCCGTTCTGCAGGGCTTCCTGGGCCTGCAGCTCCCTGCAACCAAACGGCACGTGGTCACGGTGCTGCAGCCTGTCCGAAGCCTCCAACAGTGAGATAGCCACCGGCTTCTGTCACTTTATGAAGCCGCCTACGTGAGGGTTCAGGACGTGCAGCCCACAGCCTTGGGGCCCCCGTTCCAGGATGACAGTCTTGGCCCAAATCCCAAGAGCCTCAGAGCCGAGCGTGCGAGACGCCACAAGCTCCCTCGGGTCCGGGTCAGGAGGGAGGAGAAGGGTCACTTTCTCATTAGCAGTAAAATCAAGGCTCAGAAAGAGCTGCTTGAGGCAAGCAATGCCCGAAACACAGGGAGGAGAGTGGCTCCCGGCAGGACGGCCACTCACCTGATGTCACACACGGGCGGCCGCAGGTCCAGGGGGCCGTGCGCGAAGGCGCAGTGCAGCCCGTTCTTCACACAGTGGCCCCGGGCATCTGTCTCATGGATGCATGTGCCCGTCTTATAGTAGCGCAGGTGATACTTGCGCTCCGTGTCCCCGGTCGTCCGGTGCAGGTACGGACATCTGGGAAGCAGAAGACGACATGCACCGTCTGGGCCCTGGGGCCACCACGGTGTCAACCTGCTCCCAGCAACTGGTTCTTGTCTCCTTTTCCCAAACACCTGCTCTAGTCGGAGGATGAACAGCACTGGACAGAGCACCCGTCCCTGCTCCAGACCCTCCCCCACGGCACTCAGACCCCCACAAATCCCTCAATTACACATGGGAGAAAAATACAACACCCAAGTTACCCGAAAATCACCCTTCATAATTTTTTGAATAAAGTGGAAAACAAAGTTCCCCCATCAAGTAAGGGGCTGGCGGCCTCTCCCATCCCCCGTCCAGGTCCTTTCAGGGACCGCTCGAGGGAGGTGGAGGAGCCTGGAAGGGCTGGAGAAGGACGCTGCGGGGAGACAGGCTGGGGAGAAGCAGCTGGGGGGAGGCACGGATGGGGCAGCATCCCACAGGCCACACAAAGGCCCAGAGCCACGCACTTCCAGGGAGAGCCACACGCGGCTCCCTGAGCAGCAAGGGTTAGGGTTAGGGTAAGGGCTCCTGCTGCAGGGATGTGGCAGCGGCAGAGGTGGCAGTGGCAGAGGTGGCATGGACGGTTCCAGAAGACATGGGGCAGGGCACTGAGCCCGCCTCAAGGTCAGTCCCTCCAGACAAGAGCCAGAGACCCAGAAGAAAGAGAGGGGATACGCAGAGAACTCTGAGCAGCCCCGGAGTGGCCCAAGGCCAAGGCAGAGCCATGGCTGCAAGTCCCCAGATCTAAAAACAAGGGCATCACCCCCAGAGATGGCTGGGGAGCACTGTGTGGGGCTTGGGAAAGGTCCACTCCCACCTCGCTGCCTTGCAGGCTGTGGACCTGGGTGCTGGGAGCACCTGTGGGGGTGGGGGGCTCCCCATGCAGAGCACAGATGGATGGACAAGACCAAAAGTAAAAGAAAAAACGACTTAGGGACCAACCAGTTTAAACCCCCATCTGGTAAGATGAAGAAACAGAGGCTCAGAGTTCGGACAGCTCACCCCAGACCTTAAGGAACACCTTGGGTGTGCAGGCCATGAGAGCAGGACAGAGAGGACGCCATGCCCCGGCAAGTCCCCGGGTCCCCTGGAGCCAACCAAGCAAAAGGCAAATGCTGTGGGCCCAGAAGATCCAGATGCACTCCCGGAAGAGCTGGGGTCTCGAAGATACATGTGCCCCCACGATCACAGCAGCACGAGTCACAAGAGCTTAAAGCTGGAAATAACCCGAGTGTCCACCAGCTGATGGATGGATGAACAAAAACATGGTCCATCCAGACAGTGGAATGAGCACTGGTACAGGCTACAACAGGGATGAACCTTGAAAACATTCTGTTAAGTGAAAGAAGCCAGACACAAAAGGACAAATACTGTGTGGGTCCATTCCCATGAGGTCCCTAAAGCAGTCAAATTCATAGCAACAGAAAGTAGAGAGTGGGGGTAGGATAGGGAGGGTGGGAGGGAGGGAGATGCAAGAGGGAAGAGATATGGGGACATATGTATATGTATAACTGATCCACTTTGTTATAAAGCAGAAACTGACACACCATTGTAAAGCAATTATCCTCTAATAAAGATGTTTTAAAAAAAAGAAAGAAAAAAAGAAAGAAAAAAAATATATATCATGTACTACCTAAATCTTTTTATAGCATGCTGATGAAACAGAGAATAATATATTACTGTTTCAAAGAACGTGTTTGAAAACAATTATACTAAGCATTTTCTCATTTTTATTAAGTCAATAAATATGTATTAAATATGTGAGTATAATAAACAGAATAAAGAAAACAAACAAACAAAAAAAGAAAGTAGAGGGTGGGTGCCAGGGGCTGGGGGAGGGAGAGGGGGAGTGAGTGTGTAATGGGACAAAATTTCTGTCTGGAAGGAAGAATCTGGAAATAGATGGAGGTCATGGTTGTACAACTTTGTGAATGTAATTAATGCCACTGAATTGCACATTTAAAAATGGTTAAGTGCACCACAACTACTGAGCCTGCGCTCTAGAGCCTGTGAGCCACAACTACTGAGCCCATGTGCCACAACTACTGAAGCCTGCATGCCTAGAGCCCATGCTCCGCAACAAGAGAAGTCACCGCAGTGAGAAGCCCCCGCTCGCCAGAACTAGTGAAAGCCTGCACGCAGCAACGAAGACGCAACGCAGCCAAAAATAAATAAATTAATTAATTTAAAAGATGGTTAAAATGGCAAACTTTATGAATGTTATCACAACTTTAAACAAAGCCCATTGGAGACAGAGAAGAGAGAGATGGTCTCTATGTTTGTGTTGAAATACACCACACTTACAGGGAAGTGTGTCACAGGTCATACCTGGATGGCCTGTGGCATTTCACAAACTGACACCTGAGTGACAGCACCCAGTTCAAGAGGACAGAACACAGCCAGCCCCTCGGGCCCCTCACATGGGCACAAGGTGGAGGTGATGACCACACTCTCTTGTGAGTGGCAGGAACTGAAAATGAGGCAATTCCTCCAATTAACTCTGCACAAACACTTCTGGGGCAATCCCAGCTGTCGTTGCCAATCACCAAAGATCCGTGAGAAAAAGGAAAAGCAGAAGATGGAGAAAGCAGTTTAGGAGACTAGCTGGTCCCCACCTTGTGAAAAGAGAAAAGAAAAAACTTAAAGAATTATGACTGCATTACATACAGACAAGAAAAAGGAAACACTGCCTGTGCAGACAGTGCTCTCTGTGCCCAAATAGGAGCTGTCTCCTTCGTGTGCTTAAAGATAAGTTCCAAGGAACATTTTCAGGACGTGTGAGTGAAATGGTCAAATATCTGCTTAGGATTTTTACTCTATTAGGTACTGACGCAGCCTTGATTAAAATCCCTCACTGTAGAGTTACATCTTACATTTTGAGCTCCTCCAAGAGCTCCTGTGCATCTCCTCACAAGCACTGGTGTGTAACTCAGTCTCTGGGTCCCCAGAGAGGTGAGGCTGTCATGGAGCAGTCTCTGCCACACCAAGGAACCTGTTCTAGAACAAGGAACCCCCTCCCACTTTTCACATTAATATATAGACTAATATCACTAACAAAGAATGTGTAGAAATAGAGACGCCAGGAACTCACAGAACAATGGGCTAGAGAAATAAACAAGGAACTTATAAAAGAGAAAATGCAAAGGGTCTCGACCACTGAGAGGCACTCATCTTGCTTCTGATAAGAGAAATACACCTGGAGGCCCACCTGTTCCCGGGCAAAACCCCAGGAGCAGGGCTATAGTAAACCAACACTGCTGCTGGCAAGAACGCCAAGTGAAAGGCATCAAGAGGATAGGTGCCATTACCCTCTGTCCCAGCAATCCCCAAAGACAGACTGGCACACAGAGGTAAAAAGAAGTTTTGTTCGTAATCACCAAAGGCTGGAGACAACCGAGTTGTGGGATAAACTTCAAGGGAGCTCAGCGTGGCTTGGAGGAATGGGCAGTCTGTGTGGACGGCTTTGGAGGGGGCACCAGGTGGTACCGTGAGGGAAAAGCACTAAGAAGAGGGAGTGCAGGACTTCCCTCGTGGCACAGTGGTTAAGAATCCGCCTGCCAATGTAGGGGACATGGGTTTGAGCCCTGGTCTGGGAATATCCCACATGCTGTGGAGCAACTAAGTCCATGTGCCACAACTACTGAGCCTGCGCTCTAGAGCCCGTGAGCCACAACTACTGAGCCCACATGGCATAACTACTGAAGCCCACGCGCCTAGAGCCCGTGCTCCGCAACAAGAGAAGCCACCGCAATGAGAAGCCCGCACACCACAACGAAGAGTAGTCTTCGCTCGCCGCAACTGGAGAAAGCCCGCGTGCAGCAACAAAGACCCAACACAGCCAAAAATAAAATAAATAAATAAATAAATAAATTTATTAAAAAAATAAAGAAAAGGGAGTGTCGCACCCTGTGGTTTACATCGGAAGGTGGGGGAGGGGAACAAGAATACAGATACGTCTGCTTATATCAAAAATTATGGAAGGAGGAGCTATTGTTTCATGGGGACAGAGTTTCAGTTTGAAGATGGAAAAGTTCTGGAGGTGGATGATGGTGATGGCTGCACAACACTGCAAATAAACTTAACTCCACTAAACTGTACAATTAAAAAAGCTAAGATGATAAATTTAATGTTATGTATGTTTTACTACAATAAAAAATAAAATAAAATGACTTTAATAGGAAAATGGCCATTTTGCAAAAACAGTTCCAATCTTCAGAAACACTCACAATCTACTATAAGTTAAAGCAAAAGAATTCCAGAGTCTGGGGAGAAGGGGACCAGCACATCAGAGCTGAGGCACTGCCTGTTGGTTTATCTACAGAACCCAGTCCGCATAGCCATGCTGAAGCAGGACCACACGGACCACAGGCATCGCCAATGCGCTAACTGCAGGGTGTGGCAAAGGCTGCGTGCACCCCCACAGCTCAGGGGAGTGAATGTGGTGGGTGACACCTCCCCCATTTCCTCATGTTCCCTAATGGTCCCTCAGGTCAGCTCTAAGCATCATTTTGTTTCCTTGCCAGTACCATCACTGGGGCAACCAGAGCCCGGCCAAGGTTCCCCCTCTCGCCAGCACTGAGCACCGAACAGGCAGTATTATTTCACTAGGGGCATGTCACCTCTGCGTATTACATGACTTCAAAGCATAAGCTAAGATTAAAATATTGGAGGACATTTAATGAAAAGAAAATGGCTTCACCTAAGAACATCTAAGAGGCAAAAGGGAAAACCTTAGAGAAAACACAATGGCAGAACGTAGACCCTCACTGAAGCGGGGAAGAGGCTGGTGGGAACCCCAGGGGTCAGCCCAATACCACGTGCAGATGCTTCCTCACCACAGGAGTTCACTCATCCATCCGGGGGGGCCACTGACAGCCCTGTAGCACCTGTAATGTGATTCAGTTCCACAGCCCGCCAAATTCAGGGTGGCACCTGTGGTTCTCAAAACCATCCATGACAATTAGTGACCCAATCAGTGTAAATAAAACAAGGCTCCATGGATGGTGTGATGCAGCAGTACATGCCAGACACAGGTCTGCCATGATGCTCTGGAACCACTGAAACTAGGAGGGAGGGGTAAAGAGGAACATGGCAGGGGCTTGAGGCTGCTGTCTGTGGTTCCAGGAGAGCCAGAAATCATCCCCTTCCTTCCTGAAACTCACCCAAAACAAAGGTGGACCCACAAACTCAGTTCCACTATACATCAACATCGGTCAGCAAGCCAGGCTGGAGCGCATCACAACCACCTGGATGGTCTGCTAACCCCAGACCATCTGATCTCGGCGGAAACCTTGGGTAGAAACTGCTGGCAAGTTCCCAGGTGATGCTGCTGCTGCTGATCTGGGGGCCGCACTGGGAGAACCACTGGGCTGAGACGGACACTCAAGCACAACATGATGCTCTCCTAGTCCTCAGGGAGCTCAGGCATAGGTGGGGACCAGAATACAGCACAGAAAAAACTGAGGTGTGAACTGGACCAGAACCGAGCAGCGGATATGGAAAATGAGTGGCAGCAGAAAAATGGGAAAAGGAAGACCTGTGTGCCACAGACAACTGGGGATGGCGAAAAGGTGGGGCTTGTGGGGAGAAGCTTGAGTGTCCCTCTCTTCTGTGACACTAGGGGTGGGGGGTTGCCAGTTAACCCCATGTGGACCACACACCCATCCATTCAGCCCGGCACCCCCAGCCTCTGGCTTCCAAGGGCTGCCCTGGACTCTCGAGCCAGGCCAGCGACCCCTCATTAATCCCTAACATGGACCATCAGCTCGGCAACAAGTCCACCTCCCTCCTCTGTGCCCAAAAAGCTGCCACCCTCTCCGAGGAACCTGTCTCTGCTGAGGCCGTCTCCCCACTAGCCTCCAAGGAGCACCAGAGCTCCCTGTGCCAGTCGCTCCCTCCCAGTCACCTCCTCATCCCTGGCCCTTCAATCAAAGCAGGAGGGCCTGAAATGCTACAATCACTCTCACATTCTTCTGCTTCTTCTACATACTGGTCTCTGACAGGTCCAACTCAGTCACCTAATTGTAATTTCTTTCCTTAAGTTGGCTGATTTGTAAAGCCTGTGTCTTCCTCTAGACTGTTAAGTAGCTCCCTGACTCCTAAATATTATGTTCTAACGTGGCCTGCCCTTGGCTTTCACCTCACCCCGAATGCCCAAGCAGAGTTCACTTATATGGTCAGTTTAAACAGCAACAGCTTATAACCATACTGAAGTGAACGGACTTTCACCTAAGCCTTAGGTCCTAGGATACCTGACTTTTTAAAATTAAACATTGCAGGAGCATCTCTCAACAGACAAGTCAGACTAAGGACAAGTATGACACAGCAGGCACACCAAGACTTGGGCATATAGAAAAGTTTCTGTACATCAGCAAGCTCCCACAGTGCCCAAATTCACGGCTGGGAGGTCCCAGGCAACGTGCAGAGAGGAGGGAGGGAGCTGTGGGGAAAAATGCTGGGCCTGCCAGGTGAAAACATGGTAGGGAGCCCTACCAACAACAAGGCAGATCTCTAGAGCCAATCTGGAAAGTTATAGCACAGTAATGGGGCAGGCTCACTTCTTATTAAAACCAAGAAAACCTATAAAATGTGGGGTCTGGAGGGCCGCCTCCAGGGACTGCCTGCTTGTGGGAGAAGGAGGGTTATCAGAAAAGAGGATGGTCACTTTGTACTCTGTATAGTTGGGGACTGCTTGTATTGTCTGCCAATGAAAATGTTCCCCTGGAGGGGCCCCTCAGACCCCTGGAAGGGCCTTTGCTTTTTATGCGTCAGAACCTACCTCTGTAAACGCACCTGACATGCATTTACAAGCACAAAACGGACACATGGTCTCCTGGGAGCGGAAGCACACCTAGGTTACAGGTGGGAAGACCCGCCCTGACGGTCTATGGTCCAGCGCAGCAAACAGGACTAGCTGGGGGCTGGGTCTGTCCCCACCCACTGCCTCTCTCAGAGTAGATTTCAGGATGTGGCTGGACCGCGACAAACCTCCGGCCAAGCTTCGCTCCGGCAAGCAAGCGTCGTTTTCTTCAAAATCCCAGCCTGAGAAATACCTGCGACGGATCCGCACGGGTGGGAACAGCGACCCTGTGGGGTGGGCCGGCCCTCAAGCTCGGAGGCAGCGCCCGCTCAGCCGACTCGCTCTTGGCCGACTACAGAGGGCGCGTAGCAAGCTGCAGACCCAGGCGGTCCAGCCGCGCCGCGGGGAGGCCAGTTCCCACGGGGGCGGGGCGGGGCTCACGTGACCTGGACGGCCAATCGAGGCCCGCGCCGGGGAAGGGGCGTGCCCGCCAGAACAAAGGGCGCCGCGAGAGGGAGGACCTGGGGCGCTAGCACTGAGGGGCCTTCCCGGCCACAGGGTGCCCGCTGGCGGAGGGTGACAGCGGGGTGGGGTGGTGGGGGGATGTGGCGGACGGGGAGGGGCCACGGAAGGAGGGGTGACAGAGAGAGGGGGAGGGTGACTGCGCACGGAGTAAAAGGGGTGACAGGGGGTGCCCATGGGGAGGAGATGAGGGGGCTACCCAGAGATGACAGCTGGAGTACTCACAGGGGGTGGAGGTGACAGATGGGGAGGGGTCACTGGGAGGAGGATGACAGTGAGAGGGGAAGGGTGACGGACTACCCGCTAATGAAAAGGGGTGACAGCGGGGGTGTGACAGCGGGGGAGGAGTGCCTGCAAATGAAAAGGGGTGACAGAAGGGGAGGGGGCCCCAGGAGGAGAGGTGACAGCAAGGGGGGAGAATGACCACCTGCCTAGGACAGGAGTTGACATCACAGGGGTGCCAACCCTCTTGGGGGTCCCACCCTCCTGGCCACGGCTCAGCCCCACAGCGCCCCCATCAAGCTCCAAGAACTTGTGCTTATGTCACCTGATATTGGCTGAAGGGTCTTTGGTCTCTGATACATATTCATGATTTACAATAACAGGTTGGTAGTACATATGCCCAAAATAGACATTTCAAGAACCAATGAACTGAAATAAAAGGAAAGCCCTTTCCTTGCTCTGAAAAGTAGTATCTATTTACAGATTCCATGGCAACGCTGCACGAGCTAGAATATGTAATTCAACAGGACAAACTCTGGGAAAGTCTATCTCCCGTGGAATGAGTGGTAATTACTAAGGAGAGATTCTCAGGGGAGATGTCTGGCCTGTCAAACACTTCCTATGGGACTGAAGCAAGTCATGTCTTGTGCTCACTAAAAGTCACAAACAAAATCTTTAATAAGACACATGTACTTTCATACTGTGTGTACATGTACACAGGATGCACCCAAAACAGTATCAAACAACCATCTTAGTCCCATTCTTCTTCTCAATGATAACCTGCTAACCTGCATGCTATCTGGACTATATGTTAATTTTTTTTTTTTTGGCTGCACCATGCGGCTTGTGGGATCTTAGCTCCCTTACCAGGGACTGAACCTGGGCCCTCGGCAGTGAAAGCCCGGAGTCGTAACCACTGGACCGCCAGGGAATTCCCCATGTTAATGTTTTTGCAATAAATAATTGTAATATTTAACTAATATTTGAGTCCAGCTTAAAATGACCATCCACAGGTAGGTGTCCACTGCAGCACTCTTCATTCCGTAGGAACTGGACCCCACCCTGGATATCCAGCAATGGGGCCAAATCCATACCAGGACATTCAGACTCCGGAACCCAAAACAGCTGTTAAAATATGCTTTCTTTCTGGCACAGTGGTTAAGAATATGCCTGCCAATGCAAAGGACGCGGGTTCAAGCCCTGGTCTGGGAAGATCCCATATGCTGGGGAGCAACTAAGCCCGTGCACCACAACTACTGAGCCTGCACTCTAGAGCCCACGAGCCACAACTACTGAGCCTGCATGCCACAACTACTGAAGCCCGCGCGTCTAGAGCCCATGCTCCACAACAAGAGAAGCCACCACAATGAGAAGCCCGCGCACCACAACGAAGAGTAGCCCCCGCTCTCTGCAACTAAAGAAAGCCCTCACGGAACAACGAAGACCGAACACAGCCAAAAAATAAAATTAATTAATTAATTTAAAAAATATATATGCTTTCTTTTCATGCATTAAAAGCATCACCAGTTAAAAAAAAAAAAAAAAAGCATCACCAGTGAGGGGACTTCCCTGGCAGCCCAGAGGTTAAGAATCTATGCTTCTGCTGCAGGGGGTGCAGGTTCGATCCCTCATGGGGGAAACTAAGATCCCACATGCCATGCGGTGCAGCCAAAAAAAAAAAAAAAGCTTCACCAGTGAATACTGCCAAATAGTCCAAATAGTCCCCCATCCTGGACTCTGGAATGGGGTCAGACATGCTAGGTGACTGGATCCCTGCATCAGGGTCTCAGCAGTGGCCCCTGGGGGCAACTCAGGACTTAAGGTCCAGAGAGGTGACTGACGTGGCCAAGGGATATGAGGGACCAGAGGCCAGGCCTTAGCTAGACAAAAATATCTCTCTTCTGTAGACCCATTTGCAGAAAACAGCAGCTCAAGATGCAATTAAATAATGCATTTTTAAAACTTCACAGAAGTATAATACCATCTTAACCAAAGTGGAGCTGGCTACATTATTTCCACAGGCTCCAGGCTGCCTTAACAACAACCCTATGTAACTATCTGGTGTTCAATTAAAAACCTTTCAAGAAATATATAAAGCTTTTAAGATGATCACCATAGGTCAAAAGTTTACTCCCTGACCTAAGCATTTTTGAAAATGAAGAACAGATTCACATGGGTCTCCCTGTGCAGCAGCGTGAAAGTTGTCTTTAAAAGGGACCATACCTGGAGAACCACCTCCCTTCAGAGGGTCAGGGGAGGAAGCCTACAGCGCCTCCCCCAGATCAGACCAGGATCCAACAGAAGCTGAACAAGCTGCTCTTTCCAAGAGGCCCTGGGGCACAGCGCCACCACCTCACCTCCAGGTGGGGATGGATAGGCTCTTCTCAAACGGCCCACAGGAAAAAAGCAAGACCTCCCTCTACCAATCTCTGCCAGTTATATGAATGTACAATCTGACTTGTACTTTCCGTGTTTTCCTATTCTACATATTTCAAAATGAAGACATCTGTTCACAACACCATTAGAAAACTTGTGAAAAAAAAAAGGCAACCAAAACAAAACCTTGATTTCCTAAACTTTAAAAGTGCTACACAAATAACTTTCCTATCAATTTTTTAAAAAATAAACATATAAACAGAAAGAAAGGAACCATTCCAGAAACATTTGCACAATGTGAGCAAACCTTCTAACAAGCTCTCTGACCAAAAGGCAACTGACAACTACAAAATGGTTCTAAACTCAAAAGGTTTACCTCATAAGGGTTGGTTCTAATGCAGGGAATTTACAGAACTGGGTGGCAATCAAAAGTGGGAAGTGCAGCAAAATCGGTTTGTCCCGTACAGGGTTATCCCCCAGCCAGATGTGGTTCTTCCCACACTGGCCAAGAAATAGGGAAATGTCCCCACCAAGACCAGCGGTCACGGGAAAACTTCATAGTGAAGACTGGGCCCTGCAGGTGCCAGGTGCTGGAAAGCCCAGGTCCGCCACCCACTCAGGTGTGGGGGCCATGCTGCCCCGCGCAGCCGCGCACACTCACTCGTCGCCGTCGGGGCACAAGCCGCTGGCCTCGTCGTACTTGGAGCAGTACACGTCCGGGCTGTAGTTAAAAGTGCCGTCGCGCCTGCGGAGCGGTCTGCGCCGACGCTGATTTAGGAAATGCCAATGGAAACAGGTAAATGGCCTGTGCTGGGTGCACTTGTGCTGCACAAACAGGGAGCACTGCTCTGTCCTAAACTCCTTTAGATACCTAAAAAGACAAACAGCGTTGGGGTCGCTTCCGTCGCCACCGCCGCCGGCGGGCGGCCCGAGAACTCGTGGGCAGGGGTCAGATCCCGTGCGCCCGAGGGCCCCGACCCCAGGCGCGATCCCCCACTCTGCCGACCCCCTTCCCGCCTCTCCCCACCCAGGTGCGTTTCTCAGACCCCAGGCACGATCCCACATCCCCGACCCCAGATGCGACCTTCGACCCCAGGTGCAAACCCCCATCCTCTATCCCAGGCATGGTCCCAGATTCCAGGTGCGACCCCAGACCCCAGGTGCAGCCCCCCATCTCCAATCGCAGGCACAATCCCCTAACCCAGGTGAAACTCCCCATCCCCGACCCCAAGTGCGACCCCCGACCCCAGGCGCCGCTATCCATCCCAGACCCCAGGTGTGATCCCCAAGCTCAGGTGCAACCTCTCACTCCGAGTTCAGACACCCTACCCACCCCACCCGCCCCCGCAAGCCCAGTCGCGTTCCTCGGGTCCCAGGAATGGTTTGCCAATCCCAGACACGGTCCCCGACCCCAGGCGCGACCCCGCAGAATCCAGGCGCGGACTCCTGGCCCAAGGCGCAGCGTCCCCCATCTCCGATCTCAGGCGTAACACCCACTCCGACTCCAGACGATCCCTGACGGCCTCCCCCCCGCGGAGCCCGGGCGAGTTCCCGGACCTCAGGCGCGATCCCTCAGACCCCATGCACAGCCTCCTCATGCAAAACACAGACGCGGCCCCCAATTTCAGGTGCGATACCCCGACTCCAGGAACGCCCGGGTCCCCAAGCCCCGGAACCATCCCTGACCCCAGGAGGAGGCAGCCGGAGCCCAGATGGCCGCCCTCCGCCCGAGCCCAGACGCGGTCCCCAATCCCCGACTACAGGCGCGTTCTCGGCGGCCCCCGACCCACGACCCCAGGCGCTGTTCCCCGATCCCCAACCCAGGCGCGTGGACCCCCGACCTCGTCCTCCAGCCCCCAAGCCCAGGTGCCACCCCAGACCCTGGGCGCCGCCTCCTGAGCTCAGGCGGCGGTAGCTGAGTAGGATGGTGGTCCACCAGCCCAGAGTCCAGGCGCGGCGCGGAGGCTGGAGGGCCGGCTGGCCAGGGGGCTGCAAGGGAGAGGCAGGGGGCGGGGGGAACGGGGAGAGGGGCGGCGCGGGGCCCCAGGCCGCACCCGGAGGCAGCTCCCAGGCCCAGGGGCGCGGGGGCGCGGGCCGGGGGCGCGCGGGGCCGCCCCCTGCCCCGCCCCCGCTCCCGCCGCGGCCGGCCCGGGCACTGACCTGTAGTGGGTCGGCTTCTCGGTCTGCGGGGGGGACCCGCTCAACGCCGCCGCCGCCGCTTTCGAAACCGACGGCATTTTCAGTCAAAACAATGCAGCGCGCATGCGCCGCGCGGGCCCGCCCCCGCCCCTCCGGATCTCCCCCCTCGCGGAGCCCACCCGCGCCCCCCGCCGGGACGGCCACGCCCCCGCCACGCCCCCATCCGGCGCCCAGCGCAGTGCCGGAGACCCAGTGAACTTCCCAGCACCAGGCGCCAAGCGGGGACCCGCGCGCACCCCAAACCACGCCATGCCCCGAGCCCGCCGCCTCGGCCGGACGCCTCCACCCACCGTGCCCCCCCGGCCTCCACGTTCACAGCCCATCTTGCACTTGCTTGGTCCCGTTCCCGCTGCCGCCTTCAACGCACCACGGCTGCCCCACGCGCCCTGAACGCCCTGACAGCGCCCTGAGCAGCTCCAGGCTCCGAGACGGAGCCAACAGGTCCCGAGGAGACAGCGCGCCCAGGCTGCTCACACTCGCCTTCATTCGTTCTATGACCCCCGGGTTGGGTGCTGACACCGCAAAGAGTGGCTACAGTTGCTTAGGGCTTGGTGTGGGGGAGAGAGGGGGAAAGGAGGCCTGACTGCTCATGGGTAGCGAGTTTCTTTTAGGAGTACGCACAGGCCCTAAAATTACATCGTGGTAATGGTTGCCGCTACGAATACACTAAAAAATCAATTGTATACTTTAAATGGGTGAATTGAATAATATGTGAACTACATTATCAATAGAGCTGATTTTTAAAAAAGAATCCAAAGGCTCGAGGTCAAGGGGGAGACAGACCGACAGACAGACACACACAAACACACACACACAAACACACACACACACGCGCGCGCGCGCGCGCGCCCTCTTCATCAACAGGGTGGGCGGGGATGCACAGAGGGTGGGAACTCTGGGAGGCAGGCACCAGCTGCCACCCCCGGTAAGCCCTACCACTCAGGGCCCCAGCTCATCTGACCCTGGAGGAGGAAGCAGGGTGTGTATTTCGGGAGGGAGAACCCAGACCCAGAGTACATTGTTTTGTAAATATATAGCATGAAACACTTTTTTTTTTTTTGGCCGGGCTGCACGGTTTGAGATCTCAGAGTTCTAACCACTGGACCGCCAGGGAATTACTGAGACATTATTTAAAATTTTCAACCTCGCTAGTAATTTTTTTTAATGCAAATTAAAACAAGGAAGAGCCCATGGAGCAGGCAGACTTTTTGTTGTTCTTAACAGCAACCCACAATGCTGGTGACCTGCAGCAAGAAAAGCCCTTAAAGGAAGTGTGGCTGGGAGGACGAATGGGTACTGACCTTTACAGAAAATAATCTGTTCCATTTCTAGAAACTCCAACCTAAAAAAGAATGAGATTCAGACAAAGATGTACAAAGATAATTATCAAAGTTATTTGGCAAAAACTTAAAGAGCACCTCACAGAGAATGACAATGCTTCCTGAGAATTGTTAATGACAAGAAAACTGCTCCTACTTAAGTAACAAAACGAAGCAAGATACTGCAGTTCCATACGTTTGTTCCCAAGCATGTAAGTTTCTGTTTTTGTTTTTTTTTTAACACAAGTAATACAGTAAAATAAGCCATCACTTGCTGGTGGGATGAATGACTACTTTCTTTATATGTTCACATTGTCTAAAGGAATTACTACCTCTACAAACATTACATTTAAACCTGGAAATTAAAATGGCAAAAAATCAACATGATACTTTTGAAGAAAATCAAGCAGAAGAATGAAACAAGGCCCATGAATTCTTTGGAGGAGGACTAAACAGATCTTGAAGACTGCCAGGATGCAGGGAATGAGAAAGAAGTTTAGGATATTTCCGAAGTCCCGAGCTGGGAAGGATATAGAGCAAAGAAACAGGTTTGGGGAGAGCTTAACTCTGTTTTGGACCTAAGGAGCTTGAGGAACCTGTAAAGTCCAGTAGAGAAGTATAGAGAGCCACCTCGAGCTTAAAAAAGGAAGTTGGGGGCTCAAGATAAAGAAATTTGGGGATCTTTGCTGTAGAGGTGGGAGAAAAGATGCCTACCCAAGAGGCACCTTCCTTGAAGAGAGCAAAGAGAACTGTGACAGGCTGTAAAGATTGTCATTTTTCATGCTTTTGAAGAATGTTCTTAAAAGGCTGGAGTAGTACCCAGACGTTAAAATTTTGAAAAATCCAAGGAAAAGAGGTTACCTAAGTCGATGGCCTCATATCTTCCAAGCCTCAGCAGCTTGGAAGATATGAGGCCATCGACTTAGGTAACCTCTTTTCCTTGGATTTTTTAAAATACAATCTTCTCCATCTTCTGCCCAACAGTGCTCACAGCAGTTACCTCTAGGTGGTGGGATTATTACTGTTTCTGATTCTCTACCTTTTGCTTATTACACTGTTTAACTTTTCCAGATAAATCATATTGCTTTGGTCATATGAAAATTATTTTTAATTAAAACAAAATTTCTTCTTGTTAGTTCTGACTGTTTTTCCTGCAGAAGCTAGTGAGAGTAAAGTCAGGGTTCAGGTTTGAATGACTGTTGCTCAAATAAAATGGTTCACAACCAAATAGGTCACAACCACACCAGGTCAGAGAAAGGACATCTTAGTTCTTTGCTCCCAGTGGAACTAATGATGTAGCCTGAGCCATGATTAGGTCAATCCTTCTGAATCTTGGTCTCTTCATCTTTAAAAAAAATATATACTTGTCTTAGCACCACCTCCCTGACAAGCATAATTTACCAAGGCGGGCCAGACCTTGGCCAAGGCCTTGTGAGAAGCCAGTACACTGCCATACAGTCAGTGGTCTTCAACCATCCGAGTGAGAGAAATTTCCAGTTAACTTTGGCACCAAAGATATGCCATGATAAAACGTTCCACTAGAACCTTAAGTAAATAAAATCTTCCCTTTTATGCATCTTGTATTTAATCCAGAATTAAGAAAGTTTCCTACTAAGCAGTACTTGAAAACATATCATTTACATACCCCAAATATTGCCTCCAAATTGTCCATAAAAATATTTATCAATGTTATTCCACTCAGAAAGTTGTTGCCTTGCTAAAATTAAAAACTGGAAGAGAGGTGAGAAAGTGTTCCACAATTAACGTTTAGGTTTCTTTCCTCAGTTCCTATTCTGGAAAAAACAAACAAACAAACAAAGGAACTGAAAAGACTAGAAGGCTCCCTTTTTAAAATGAAATGCAAAAAAAAAAAAAACCAAAAAACCAAACATTGGCTTAATTCCACATTACCAAATTAATATTTATTGTTAGTCTGTTAAACTAACATCAATTTATACACATCATGGTACACTGTAAAACAAAACGTTTAACTCTTGTGCCAGTTATTCTGTCTCAGAAAGCAAATGACCTGCAAAGTGGATCACACTGGATTACAAGTGTCACCAGCATCCCTTTGGAAACGTGATAATGTTGTACAAAGACATCCCAAATCCAACAGCACACGCTGCAGCCAAAACCCTTTCTATAGACCTGAAAAGTCTTTTGGACGTATTCGATGGCAACAAGTATCAGGCAAAGAGCCGGTTCCGATTTGCTGACATTCTGCTGTGCCTTCAACGAGTCAGCTTTGCCAGGCGCGCCATCCAAGTCCTTCAGTCTGGGGACGCGCATAACCAGGACAGAAACGGTCAAACGCGATGTCAAAGCCTAAAGACTGAGGTCTGTTCCCTCGCTGCTGGCACCCCGTTAAGTTCTCGCCCCATGGGCCACCGGACTTCCAGGCTCTTCAGAACGATCGCTGGGCTCCGGTACCTCTTCTTCCAACATCCGTCCCAACCACCGGTCCGCGCTGGTCTCCTGTCTAAAAAAGCACCAGATGACCAGAACCATGAGGCACAAGCTGAAGGGCAGCACCCTCCACCAGGGCCGCTGCTGCTCCCTTCCTAGGGAGTGCTTCACTGTCCAGCGGAACGGGATGGCTTTGCTGGAGGAAAACTGAAGGGGGCGGTCAGGGTCAACCTCTTCCTCACCCTCGGCCGCGGGCTGGGCACCAGCCCGGCCACCGGGCGGAGGATGCAGACTTCGAAAAGGCCAGCGCACGAGCCTCAGTACCCGGAGGGCCCTGGAAGAGAGAGAACAGTGAGCGCACCCGCCCGCCGTTCTCACCCTAGGTCCCGCCGAGACCGCGCGGACCTCACCCAGCAGCCGGCGCCCGCAGCACGCAGCTCATCGCGACCCCGGCTCCGCACTCGGCGCTGCCGCGCGCAGCGTCGCGTCACTTCCGTCGCGCGAAGCCGGAAGCCGCGCGCTGTTCCTGGCCTCCGCTCACGACTACAGAACGTGGACCCACTCGCGCAACGGAAATGACTCACGGCCTCAGGCGGCCTCTTCCGTCGTAGACCCGCCCCCGGCCGGCCGCGCTGGCATGCCGGGAAATGTAGTTCGCCGCCGGTCCTAAGAGGAACTAGCGGGCAGGTTCCTAGGCTTCCGCGCCGGGCTTGAGGCCGGCCGACGTGGACGGGATGCTGGCGTCGTCCTCCGACGAGCTCGCATCAGCGCGGGTCTCACCGTCGGCCGGGCTCGCCTGAGATCGGGGCCCTGAGCCCACCCTCCACACCCTTCCCGCCAGGCAGGCGCAGCCCCTGGACGCCTCCGCCCCGGGGCCTGGCGACGCCGTTTTGCTCTTTTCATTGGACTTTCAGCCACGGAGTCATCTTGTCCCCTCGACTAGTGTCCGCCGCCCCATGGCCGCGGACCCTCACCCAGCCCTGGCGCTTTGCGTTGCTCTGTGCTGCGCACGAATAGCCGCGTCTACACCACCCGCCCTGCGGGACAGGCATTTCTGCGCACTGCTCAGCCGCAGGGCCGCCATCTCTCACCCACCGCAGCAGAGCACGCCCACGGCTGTCACCGGGAAGCCAGCAGGCACTCGGACAAGTCTCTCTCTCCAGGCCAGCGGAACCACCAGTGCAGAGCCTAGCGCGCCATCATCTTTGTGGATGGAGGCTGCAGCCTGCTCGGGGGGAACCTTCCCATCCACCTTAGGAGTCAGGCCGGGAGGGTCACCCTCGGGCTGTCCTGGGACTTCCTGTCTACCCGGTTCCCCAGTTGACTTCATAGGGAAGCTGCTGGAGCCTTCTGCCTTCAAGGCAAACTAGCCCTGGCTCTGCTGAGCCGTCCTGTCTGGAGACCACATAGGAGCACCCAGGCGTCATCGCAGACTATGTGGAGACGTGGAGATGTGCTGGGGGTTGGGGGTGGGGGTTGACGGTGACAAAATCAGGTTACGAGGCCACCTTGTGAACTGTGACGACTGAAAAAAAAAAAAAAAAAGCACAACGTGTGAGTTTTTCTGCCAGTTTTTGCCAGAGCACAGAGGGCCTCATTCCTGATCTCTGCCCTGAACTCCTTTAAGGGTGTGTTGAAGGTCAGTGACTGCAGTGTCAGGTGACTTCATTCTTGTAGAACCGGGTGACAAGCAACAATTTTCAGTTGGCAGCTGTAATGTGCTGCCTCCTGGTTCAGAATCTTTGCCTCTGGAGCATCTCCTGCACCTGCTTTCTAGCAGGAGAAGCACCAGCCTCGGGGACCAGTTCTTCACCTCTCAGGAAGTCTAGAGACACTTAAGCAAGGGTGGCGGGCTGGAGGTGTTCCTAGCTCAGCAGCATCTGGGAGATCTCCCCACCCTGGGAAGACCAAACCTGGACGCCTGGTGGCAGCTCAGCTGCAAAGCCAGGACTGTGTTCAGAGCTGCTGTGTCAACAGAGGCACCTGTGTGCCCACATCCTCCTCACTGGGCCCCACCCCACCTGTTCCACCCCAGAACCCCACCCAGAATCACTGCCAAACCAGTTCGACCACAGGGAACCCCAGGAGCACCTACTGTGGGCGGGAGGATGGACCAGAATCATTCTGGTGTGCAGCCTGTAGGGCTTCCTGGAGGAGGTGGAGATCAAAGAGGCCTGAGGTTGGGGTGGAGCTGCTGACTGCAGCTTATGCAGCCACCTGATTGGTATGCTGATTTAGGGCATCTGGGTAAAAGCTGCCCTGGGACAGCAGAGGGGGTGCAGAGCTGGGGGTCAACGGCAGGGGCTAGGGCTTCACCCCCAGGCAGGGCAGCCTCCAAAGGGTCACTAAACCTGTCCCACTGCTTTGGATGGGTGACAGAAATAAGACATCTCAGACAAGCACCCCTCGAGCCTCTGCTTCCTCAGTTGTAAAATGGGCATCTCCTGTCCTTCGCAGGCTGCTTCCAGGACTGGTGCTATGCCTGGGAAGCCCTCTGCCAGTCCCTGAGACAGCTGTTAAGACTGATAAGGGGACGGCATGGAAGTGTCCTTCCATCCTGAGGCAGTGGAGGGCTCCTTTACTGCCATCAGGCTCCTAGGGTGCTCTGAGGCCAGAGTCTGGGAGGAGCAGCGCAGGCCCACAACAAAGACTTAGCAAATCCACATGTCCAGTGGACCTCTCCTCTGTCCCCAAGTCCTGCTGGCACTGGTCTCCATTCTAGGTGAAGGCATGATGCAAAGGACGTGGGTCCTGCAGAGTCTGAGGAGGACAGCAGGCCTTGATCTCCGGGAGCTGGCCTGATGCTCAGAGCTGGGCTCTCCTGTAGGATGTAAACAATTTCAGAGAACACCAGTGTTGGACCAGGCTTCTCCGTGACCATGGTGGCTCAAGACCCCTTTATAATCACATCTGAACACAGGCAAAACATGGAAGTGGCCCAAAAAAGACCAAATACCCCCTTCCTGGCTGATGGGAGGGACCCTGGTCCTTTACCAACCATGGCTGGAGCCTTGCCTCATCTGCCCTCCTTCTGGATAAGATATATTAAAGATGCTATACTGGGTAGAATGATGTCCCTCCAAATTCTTATCCCCCTGGAGCCTCAGCACGTGACCCTATTTGGAAATAGGGTCTTTGTGGGTGTAATTAGTTAAAACTATGTCATAATGGATAGGGTGGGCCCTAAATGATGTCCTTATAAGAGGAGAAAAGACCCAGAGACGCACAGGGGAGCAGGCCATGTGAAGAGGCAGGCAGAGACTGGAGTGATGCGGCCACCAGCCAAGGAACACGGAGGACTGACGGCTACACCAGAAGCTAAGATTCTCCCCCAGAGCCTTCGTGGTTTCATATTTCTGGCCTCCAGAACTGTGAGAAAGTAACTTCTGTTGTTTTAAACCAGCAGTTGGTGGTCCTTTGTTATGGCAGCCCCTGGAGACTGATACAGATGCCCAGTCACAGTTACCCTGCTTGCTGACAGCACACAGCCCAGAGCAGAGCCCCTCACCCAACAATGGCTGAACCCAGAGCCCATTCTAACGCCCGCCTCCTGAGACACCCATGTCCCGGGCTGTGAATTCTCCCTTGTGAAGTCCACCTTGTTCAGTGACACATGTGTCCCTGGCAGCCTCTGGCTGGAGGGTGACAACAGCCCCAAATGCTGTGGTTTGCTTGACCCTCTCTGATGCGGTGGAGCCCAGAGTGGGAAAAGCCACAGCCAGATGCGGCCGGTGGCCCGGTGTCTCCAGGGCCCTCCCCTTCCTGACCCCAGCAGTCTCGGCAGGGCACTGGGTGACAGGTGCCCAGCACTGCCAGCGATGCCGCTCTTGTCCAAGGTCCCCCTCCTCCCAGAGGCATAAACCAACACCTCAGCCTTCATTATCTCAAAGCACACAGAGAAACCTCACACGAGGACTAATGTCCCACTAATGGGAGGGAGGCTGCAGCCCTTGTGTGCCCGATGGCGGGAGTAATTTACTGTAGCGCCACTTGAGAGCTGACATATTGGAGCTATTGATTTTCCCTGGGAAGATCAATATGGGGTGCATGGGGACAGGCAGGGCCACCACCTTTGGAAAGGCAGAGCCTTTCTCCCAGGGGCTGAGGCCTGACAGCAGGGGTGGGGGCTGGTGGGGGCAGGGTGAGCACAGAGCTCTGAAGGCCCCATACTGCCCACAATGGGGGCCTGGCTGGGAGCAGATGCCAGGGCATATGCTCAGGCCCCAAGCCTGGCAGCCTGAGTGCCTCAGCCCCCAGCCCCAGCCAGGAGCCCCCATGGGCACAGGGGGCTTGGGACACCCATGCCACTTGGCCTGGCACTGGCTGGCCACCCAATACCGGCGGGACATGTGTGGGCAGTGATTCTGGGAAAGTGCGTCTCTCCACCTACCCAGGGTCCCCCTGGCTGCCATAACCCAGCCCAGCCTCACCTGTAACAAAAGCTGGAGTTCAGCCTCCACCCACCAGACTCCTGTGTCTATCTTGAGCATGGCTCTGACTCAGGAGGGGCAAGGAAGGGGATAATTCCACTAAGACCCAAGATCTGCTTCTTGAATCCCTCTCACGCCTGTCTCCCACCCTCACCTCCACATACTGTGCCTTGTTAGGCCCCATCGTTGATCGCTAGGACTGGTGCAGTGGCACCCTCCCCAAGTCTCCAGTCTCAGGCCTCCTGTGTCCAGAGGCCCACCCCACACTGTGCTGCTGAGGTTCCTCTCCCCAAACACCTGCCTGCTCTGGGTTCTCTCCGACTCTAGAACTCTCCATCCTAGACTGGGGTTTCCTCCTTGTCTCTGGTCAGGCAGAAAAAGGCACTGGGATTCTGCCACCAGAGGACAAGTGTCTGGCTGTCTGTGGACAGTCTTCCCACAGCTGGCATGAATGGACACCTCGCTGGGTCACTCTTGGGACCCAGAGCCCTTTCCACAGCCCCAGTTCCACTGACTGGGAGCCTGAGGCAGAGGCCAGGATGGAAAAGTGGGCCTGTGGGGTGGGGGGTGAAAACCACCCTGGGGCCTCTTTCCTGCAAAAGCCCCACTGCCACTCTGCGATTTGGTTCCATTGATGCTGGGAAGAGCTGAGGCCCTGGCCGACTTGGCTCCCAGTACAGGAGGAAGGTCCGAGCTCCAGGGCCAGGCCAGGAGGTCCTGTGTGCCACCCACCCCACTTTCCAGCCAATGCTTCCACCTCTGGGCTTCCTGTTGCTGCTGAAACAGGGAGCACAAACTGAGTGGCTTAAAACAACACTGATTTGTTGTGCAGTCCTGGAGGTCCGAGGTCCCAAGTGGGTTTCCCTGGCCCCAAATCAAGGTGTCTGCAGGTTTGTGCCCTGAAGGCTCCAGGGGAGAATCTCCTTGTCTTCCGGATTTTAGAGGCCGCTCCATTCCTTGGATTGCAGCCCCTCCACCTTCAAAGGTGACCTTCTGCTTCAGTCGCCACATCTCCCCCCACCCCCACTCGGACCCTCCTGCTTCCCTCTGTGACACACAAGCCCACTGGATAATCCAGGGCCATCTCCCATCTCAGGGTCCTTATCTCAGTCACCTCTGCTGGGTCCCTTTGCCAAGTGGGGTGAGGACGCAATTCCCAGGGATCAGGGTGTGGACATCTTTGGGGCCATCACTCAGCCTACCACAGGGGTGCCAGCTCCTCGCGATCTGGTTCCTTTCCAGGCTGTCCCCTCTGCCGGAACACCTTTACTTCCCCCGGCTTGGCTGGGTGAGCACCTGCCCCAACAGCGCCTGCAAACCACCTCCTTTGTGAAGCCCCTCCTCTGGCCACAAAGGCCAGGACCTTCTCCATGACAGGGCTGCATCTCACCTTCCCCAGCCCAGCCCCCATGCCCAGCACTTCCCTCGGGCCCCTGAGGCCCCACCCTGCGGGGCTGACCCCAACCCAGCCGGTCTCCAGGCCCTTCCCAGACCCCGGCCCTGGCTGTTCCCAATAGGCAGCAGTGGGCACTGCAGCTACAGCCAGAACAGCTGCTGAGGTCCAGCCCTGGGTCCTGGGCAGGTCATGGTGGGCGTTCCCTGGGCTGGCAGAGGGGCAGGGGCCGTATCTGGGCAAAGAGGGATTCTGGGGTCCCAGCAGTCCTGGGGAGCCACCGGGGACCCCAACCCCAAGCCTCCCCCAGGTCTTGGCTGACATCTGGGCTGTGCTGGGTCAGAGAGAGGCTGGCTAAGGCTGGGGCAGGGTCGACCCACAACAAGGACCTGGCAAGTGTCATTGGACCCCAGGGTATAAGGACAGAACTGTGGCTGTGGCCAAGGTCGGTTTCCGGGGACGGGGAAACTTGGACTGGACTCATGGGACTCACGGTGAAGGGGCTGTAATTGTGGGTGGTAACCACAGTGAGGACGCCCCAGGGCAGGACCCACGGGGCTGGAGGGGCCACCAAGCCCCTTAGGGGAAGGCACAGGAGCTAAAAAAGGAGCCAGAGAAGGGAGGTGTCACCTCAGCCTGGACGTGGGGATGAAGCCCTTGGGGGAGCAGTGATTCAATGGGGTTTGTTGCAAATGCACCTGCAGCTCTGGAACGGTGGGAAGTGGCAGGAGGGGGCTGGGCAGGGACTCTGGGGTCCCCACCTGCATAAACCCACCACCTAGGCCCTGGCTGGTGGTCCCTGGCCCTCCTGGGGCTTCCCAGGTCCTGCTGCTGGCCCAGAGCCCGTTCACCCAGAGCGCTGCAGAAGCAGGATGTCCTCTAGAGAAGGCTACTCCAGGAGTCAAAATAGCATGAAATTTAATTTTCCGCCTATTTGACAAGGCTTGGTCCAGGCCCCAATCAGCGGTGGAGATAAGGGTCCTCGGCCCCGGGTGTGAGCCAGCTGGGCGAGCGGCAAACACTCCACGGTCCCCCGGGCAGGCTGAGGCTCCCCCCGGCGGGGCCCTGGTTGCCGGGCGCTAAAGCAAACGGGCTCTATTTGCCCAGTCTGCGATGACAATGCAGTCACCAAATATTTGCCAGCCGGGCCAGCCACAGAGCTTGGCTATAAATGCTTGAGCCCAGGTGGAGGTGGGCCTGCCCAGCGGGAGCTGCAGGCCTTGGCAGGTAGGAGCCAGGCTGGGCGGCAGGCGGGAGGGTGCTGGTGGCAGAGGTCCTGGGAAGGCTGTGGGGTTCCTCTGCCCTGGTGGTCTTTGGGGACCACCCACCCACGGGGAGGGGTCAACAGCAGGGCTGAGCGGGGCTGGGTCATTGAGGTGGGCTGGCCAGGGAAAGGGGGGCACCTGAGTCTTGGCTCCCCACCAGCGGCCATGCCAACGCCCAACGCTGGGGCCACGGTTCACCCCAACAGGGAAGAGGGGCCCTAGAACTGCAGAGCATGATGGCAGGGAGGAGGGGGAGGTCCGAGAGGCCCCCCTGACTCTGAGGGCGGCCTGTGGACTTCCCGCCCCTCCCCCCACATGGGGAGTGGTTTCCTGAAGCTGTGAGCCCCCCCTTCTCTCTAACCCCTCTTCCCTTTCTTCCTCCCCCTTGCCCAGGGCTCCCGCTAGAAGGCCTCCTGGTCCAAGGGCTAGCCCCCCTGCCTCCCTGCAGTACAGGAGCTGGGGCCCTGTTCGGGGGGGGGCCTCCCACATTCACAATCAGCTCCCCTAATCCCACCCCCTCCACAGTCCTGCCAGCCCCCCCCCATCCCCAGGTTAGAGATGCTAGAGGTGACCTCACCAACCCTCCACCCCCGACAGGGAGCACAGGGAAGCCTGCGACTGTGGGGACAGAGAAATGGCTCTGCCCTCCCCTGAAGATCCCCGGAGCTCACCTCACAGCCCCTGAAGCCTCTGAAGCCCCTGAAGCCCCCAAAACTGCAAGGGACAGAGCACCCAGGTCGAGGCAGCCAGGCCCGGCTCCCGGGCTCAGCATGGTCACTTCAGGCACAGAGGGACCCTGCCAACCACAGACACTCAGGGAGGGGATGTGTCAAGGGGGTCCCTCCCCACCCTGCACCTGGGCAGACTCTACGTCAACAAGCCTGTTTATCAAGAGCTACAGCGACCCTGAGCTGGGGCGAGGGCTCTGCTCTCCAGACCCCAAACCTGCCCGAAGCCCAGCCCCTGGGCCAGCTCCCTTCCCACCTGCCCAGCTTCTCTCTCTCCAAGTCACTATTCCAACAGCACTGTCAGCCACCCTCCCTACAGATGTACCCTCCTCTGGCGGGTGACTGAGGCCTGCACCCTGCAGCTCACCCCTGCCATGCCCCCCCGCCACAGTGCCCACCACCTCCGTCTCTCCAAATGTCACCTGCCTCTGAGCTCAGCGCCCGCCCCAACCCTGCAGTGACTATTCCCCTAGGAGGGCTGCGGGCCCTGACTGCTAACCTGTCCCCTCTCCACCTCCCTCCCCAGCTAGCGCCCAGTGCCCGAGAGCCCCCAGAAGCTCGGCGGAGAGATGGCCGCGGGTGTGATCTGGCCTCTCTGTGACTTCCGGCTGCCTCTGCCATACCATGGGCCCTTCCTGCCCTCAGACCTGGAGCCCCCAGATTCTTCGGAGGAGGAGGAGGAGGAGGATGGGGAAGAGGAACTGGAGGTCGAGGGGCCAGAGGGCCACAGCCCGGCCCCCCAGAACTCAGGTTGGGCCCCAGAAGTGGCCCCTCTGGACCCCGGTGGCCCAGAGACGCCGCTGCAGCTCCTGCGGTTCTCTGAGCTCATCAGTGGCGACATCCAGCGGTACTTCGGCCACAAGGACCGGGGGCAGGACCCCGACGCCTGCGACATCTACGCCGATGGCCACACGGCCAGCAACTCAGCCAGGGAGCTCTCCTGCGCCAACCTTGTGCGCCTGGCCCAGGGCGAGGCCCCAGAAAATGAGGCCACTGAGCCCGGGGTCTGCTCCCCTGGGGCCCCCGAGGGGCAGGCGTGCGGGCCGGGCCTCGGTGGGGAAGGGCTGCAGCCGCTGGGACCCCTGGCCGAGCTCTTCGACTACGGGCTGCGGCAGTACTTGGGACCCAGGGCCGCGGCCGGCCGCCGACTCAGGCTGGAGCAGAAGTACGGCCACATCACCCCCATGACCCAAAGGAAGCTTCCCCCCTCCTTCTGGAAGGAGCCGGCACCCAGCCCCCTGGGTCTGCTGCACCCCGGCACGCCTGACTTCAGCGACCTGCTGGCCAGCTGGTCAGCAGAGGCCGGCCCCGAGCTGCTGGGCTGGGGGGGCCAGGCCCTGGAGGGGGTGCAGCTGGCCGAGGCCTAGTGATTGAGCAAGGATCAGCGGGGGTGAGCTGAGGGCAACAAGGGCCCGGACTCTCCTTATTGCTGTCCTGAGAGGAGCCCTCGGGGACCTCCAATCAGGGCAGCCACCAGGGGACAAATCAGCTCAGGTAGGGACTTCCCAGGCCAGGGCAGGGAATGGGCAGGGGCCACCCAAGAGCTCTGCCCACAGGAGGGAGGATGGGGCAGGAGCTGCAGCCTCTTGGAGGCGGTGGGCTCAGGGCGTCTACACGCTGAGTTCCCCTCTGGGCAAGCCACATTTCCTCAAAGACCAGCCCCCAAAGTTCCAGTCAGTGGTGAAGGGCAGCCCTCCACGCTGCCCATCCAATTGGCCCCAGGATGGCTCTTCCTCGTGGCACCCGCGCAGGTGGCAGGGCCAGCTACCATGGGGGTGACGGCTTTCTTGGAGGGGCAGGAAGGGGGGCACTGTCTGAGTGGCCAAGCTAACGTGCTGTTGGCTCCGGGTGGGGCTCGGGCTGCAGTGCCTGTGGGTGGGAGGCCCTGGGGAGCGGTGGGGTCTGGGGCTCAGCAGCCAGGACAGGGGCAGGGGTTCTGGGAGTCTAGGGAAGGTCCTCTTGGCCACTCCCCTGCCCAGGGCCTCCTGAACCCCTGGAGGGAACTCCAGCCTCAGACAGGCGTGGGGCGGGCATGTTTATTTCTGGGAAAGGAGCACGGACAAGAGCTAGTGGGCGGGCTTCTAGCCGAGGGGCTTCTCCGAGACCGCCCTTGGCCTCCGCCAGGCCGCCAGCTTCATGAGGACCGCCTTCCACCGCAGCCACCTGCCCAGAGACACGGCTCATGGCCCGGAACCCGCCTCCGCCCACTGCCCTCGGGGTCCGCCCAGCCCCGAACCCGGGCCTGGAGGGGGCTCTGGAAGGCGGCTCCCCGCTGCCCACCTCACGGCCTGATACATGCCCCAGTGGTTCATGGGGACCACCTCGTCAGGGGCCACATCCTTGATGAAGAACTGCTGCCTCACCAGGGACATGAGGACCCTCCTGCTGCCTAGCGTCAGGGCCCAGGGGGCCCCCCTCGCTCCACAGGTACATCACGCTTGACAGCGGAGTGGCCATCTCCTCCGTGCGCTGTGGACACGGGAATCAGACCAGAGGGGCGGGACAGCCAACGGGATTTATCTCCCTCTGGGCTAGCCTGGGCCTTATCTGCCCAGAAACTCTGCTTGGGCCAGACACGCAGACAGACGGCTGGGCAGACCAAAAAGCTACAGGGTGGCCAGGCTGGGGGTGGTGAGGGCAGCTGGAAGTCAGGCTCTGCACAGAGAAAGGCAGCCCACCCACAGGGCCTGGTAAGCCCTGGAGCTTGGGTGGTGGGGGCGGGGGCACGGCCAGGGCCCAGTTCAGGGGCCACCTCTCACCCGCTTGGTTTCTGTATTAAACTTGAGATTCTGAATGGTCTTGTACTGGATGCTGCTTTCCAACTTCATCATTTGGTTCTGAAACTAAACACGGCCCCCATTCGTGGGCACAGATGCAGGAAGTCTGCAGACTCGGGGGAGGCCCCCGCCCTAATCACTCGTGGCAGGAGCCGGCCTCTGACACATGGGTCCTCGCCCCTCAGTGGGAGCCGGTCGCATCACTCAGCCCGATGACAAGGGGGGACCCGGCCAGAACTCAGGGCTGCTCTTTTCACTAGCTGCTGATGCACCTCAGCATCTGGGGGCTCCAGACAGAAGCCCCCACTTGGTACTTCCAGAGGCTGATATGTGCAGAGCCGCCCAGCAGGATGGCTGGTTCCATGCGCCTCGCCCCCCACATTCCCAGGGGGGTGTCCTGGATCTGAGCCTCCCTGGGTCGGGGGAGGTCTGCCCCTGTCTGAGCCAGCCCCCCACCGCCCCCCACCGAGTGTGCCAAGCCCAGGGGCCCAGGGGTACCGTGGCCAGCTTGCCCTGGATCTCGGCGATCTTCCGCCCGGGGTTGCCCTCTCTGAGCAGCTGCACAGAGGACGGCAGAGCAGCCAGCTCCTGCCTCACGGCCTCGCCCTCGAGCTCTCTGTGAGCACAGGAGGCCAGGGCTGATGGGCTCTGGCGGGCATCTGGGGGGTGGGGCAGCTGGAGGGAGGAGGCCCTGGGCAGAGCATAGGGTGCTCGGCACTGCCGCCCCACCAGTGGGCACTGGGGGGTCCCCAGCAGGTGATAGAGTGAAAGGCTGCCCCCAGCAGGGGCCAAACCCAAAGCTGGGCCAGGCCTGGGGTGGGGAGGGGTCGGGACTGCCACAGGTGCAGGGGCTTGGGGAGGATGGACCACTGTCAGGAAGCCCTGTGATGCAGCAGGGTCATTCTGAGATGGCTGTGCCCTCCTGCAGTGGGACCAGCCCACTCCCTGAAGGTCCTGCCAGGCTATGACAGGGAGCCGGGGGCCTCACCTGGCTTTGGCCTCGGCAGGGATCTTGAAGTCTGAGTCACTCTTGTGAAGGATGCACGTGTCGGCGATGGCCTCTATCTGAAACGCAGAGCCGGCGGGCGGCTCAGGGTGGGCACAGCGGGGAGGGGGAGGCCAGCCCAGCCCTCACCCACCTGCCGGGGCAGGCTGTCCACTCTCTGCTGCACCTCCCGTAGGTGCGCCTCGGCCTCCTCTCGACACCGGGCCAGGCCTTCCCGCCATCGCTGCTCTGCAACTCCCCACTCACTCTGTGCCTGGGGCGCAGACACCAGTGAGGGCTGGAACCCGCCCAGAGAGGGTGGACAGGCCGACTGACTGGCTCCACTGGAGCCATAGTCAGACCTGAGACGGCGAGTCCCACGCAGCAGAGCTCCTGGAGGGCACAGGGCCCCTGCCTCAACTCAGAGCATGTCCACACTGACCGGACACAGCCCGGGTGGCCTGGCCTGGCACAGTCTGGGTGCCCCAGTCCTCCCAGGCAGGGCCACCAGGCTGAGCAGAGCCACATCCCTAAGAAGGCCTGGCTTCGCTCCCTCCCCTGAGCCAGACCCAGCTGCCTGTGAGTCGGCAGCGACAGAGAACAGGCAGCTGGCCTACAAGCACAGGATGGGGGACCCAGCCCCACTGCCAAAGGGTGTATACCTGTGTTCACGGCAGCACTAAGGGCTTCAGAAGGACACCAGCTCAGTGTCATCAGCTGACAAATGAATAAGCTATGATCCATCCACACAGTGAAATGTGACAGCCATAAAAAGGAAAGGAGCACTGACACATGCCACAGAGTGGATGAACCTCAAACATGGAACATTCAGCGAGAGAAGCTCACAAAAAGCCACAGAGCATTTGATTCCATTTATACGAAATGTCCAGAGCAGGCAAATCCAGAGAGACGGAAAGCAGACCAGTGTTTGCCAGGGGCTGGGGGAGGGGTTGTGACCTCTAATGCACGGGGTTTCCTTTTCGGGGATGGAAAAGTTCTAAAAGTGATTGTGGTGGTGGCTGTACAACTCTGAATAGACAAAGAACCACGGAAGTACACACTTTGAAAGGGGGAATTGTCTGGTGGGTGCACTGAACCTCAATAAAGCTGTTAGAAAAAGAGCAAAAAGAACCCAAAGGTGTAGGCTGCTTTGCTGGTCACTCAGTGGAGCCCCCGTGTGGTTGGGGCCCTGGGCCTTGTGGACAGCTGTTGGGTGGGTTGGGACCTGCCGCCCTGAGGGGCAGCAGGACCCCTCCCACCTAGGTGCGCCTTCCCCGGGCTGCTCTGTGCACTCACCTCGCACAGCCTCAGGCTCAGCGTCTGCTCCTGCAGGTCCAGCCTCCAGCTCAGGGCCAGGAAGTGGTCACTCATGTCCTTCACCTGCCTGACCAGCTCAGCCACGGACACCTCCAGGGCCTGGCTCTTCTCTCAGAGCTGTGGGAGGCTGGGCTGAGTGTACTGCCTGCATAAGCAGGGAACCCTGCAGGCCCGGCCCTGGCCCTGCCGTCTCACCAGCTCCAGGGCACTGTACATCTCCTGCTGGGCCAGCTCGCTGGCCAGCTGCATGGTCTCCAGGTTCTCCTGCAGGTAGGTAGCCAGCTCCCCAGCCCGGCTGTTCTCCAACTTCCCTTTAGCATCCCTAGGGGTGGGTGCCACTGAGAGAGACTGTCCCTCAGCCAAGGCTGGCCCACCCCTTGGCATTGTGCCAGGGCAGCGAGCCCGGCTACTGGCTTCAGAACCTTCCAGGTGGCCCCAGGGAGAGGATGAGGGTCATCACAGGGACCACCGAGACAGGGCTGAGTCCACCGCTGCCACTCAGAGCTCCCCCGTGAGGGACAGGCTGGGGGAGGGATGGGAGCCCCCCACTAAAGGGCAGCTTCTCTGCCCCAGGGCACCCTGCTGGGCCTCGAGCCAGGCTCAGGACGTTGGGGTCAGGGGAGCAGGGCCGTTCCCACCTGCCCCACCTGAGGCCCCGCTCGGACACCCACCAGGCCTTCTGCTCGGCCAGCAGGATGTGGCTCAGCGATGCTTGGTTCTGACGCACGAACTCGGTCAGCTGGACCACGGCCTTGTCCAGGCCCCGACACTGCTCCAGGAGGTGGCACTCTTCCTGCTGCCGGGCAGAGGCAACCTGAGACCTGCCCAGCTCCAGCCGGGGCCCCGCCTGTGCTGGTGCCCACTGTGCCACCCACCTGCCTCTGCCCCTGCAGGGCCCACGTGCACTCTGCGTCCAGCTCCTGGAGTTGCTGCCACTGGCTCTCCAGCTCCTCCCATAGGCCGCTCTCCGGTGGCAGCCGTGCGCTCTCTGAGGCCTTCATTCTCTGTGGGGAGACCCCGCCCGCCATGAGCTGGGGAGAGGGGGACTGGATGGCCTGCCGCCGGCAGGCATTCACCTTCTCCAGGGCCAGAAAACTCTTCTGCAGGAAGCTGCATAGCTTGGCCTCCCTCTTGAGAAAGCGGAGGCTCATCTCCTCCCTGAGCTTGGTCATCTGGGCCTGTGGAGTGGGGGCCACATGGTCACCGTGCACCTCCCCAAGGGCGTCCCCCTTGCCCATCCCCATACCCATAGCGCCATCAGGGACTTGCTGTTCTCCTGCCCAACCATCTCTGTCGGAGGGGACCCTGGTCCTGTGTGCCCTGCAGGGGTGGGCCTGTCACACCCTCCTCAGGAAGGAAGGCAGGGCAGGCAGGGGCCACATGTCCCAGAGAGCCAGGCGCAAGGGCTGTGAAGGGTCTGAAGGCCACGCTCCACGGGCCCAGGACACACATGGTCCTCACAGTGACTGCCAGACCCCACCAGGGGAGGCGGCAGAGCAGCCATCGGATCATACCCCTGCCAGGAGCCCCGGGCAAGGAGGCTGAGTGTACATGTGAGCACACACTCACACATGTACACACACTCATGCACATGTGCACATCCCCGTTCACACGTGTGCACACACACACTGTCTGCCCTCGTCCTCCAGGCCCAGGGTGGGACCCCTTCTCTCTTCTCCCTCCATCAGCTCCTTTCCTGCTGCACTGAGGGTCTGGATGCAGGAGACGGGGGTCTAGGCCCACAGGCACAAGGCACCCTCTCCACGGCCACAAGTCCTTCTAGGGCCAGGAGGGCTGCCCACAGCCCAGAGCAGGTGTGCCCTGAGCCCCCACCAGCCTCCCTGTCCCATGCAGGGTGACCCAGAGCAGGGCTTGGCTGTTTCTATAAAGAACCAGAAGGCAGGGCTTCCCTGGTGGCGCAGTGGTTGAGAGTCCGCCTGCCGATGCAGGGGACACGGGTTCGTGCCCCGATCTGGGAAGATCCCACATACCGCGGAGCGGCTAGGCCTCTGAGCCATGGCCGTTGAGCCTGTGCGTCCGGAGCCTGTGCTCCGCAATGGGAGAGGCCACAACAGTGAGAGGCCCGTGTACCACCAAAAAAACCCCCAAAAAACAGAAGGCAGACGTTTGGCGTTTATGGGCCACAGTGTCTCTGTCCTAACCCCTCAGCTTTGTGGTTCCAGCACAAAAGCAGCCGTGGGCAACAATAAACGAATGGCCATGTGCCGATAAAACTTTATTCACAAAACCAGACAGCAGTGGCAGGGCACTGACCCCAGCTCCATGGCACACTTGGGGAGATGCGTGCCAGCCAGGCATCGGGGATCCCGGGCCCCAATGCCGCCTGGGGCTCCTGCCTCTCAGTGGAGCCAAGGCACCAGCTTCCCACAGGGCAGCGGGAGGGGCACACATGGAGCTGGGCAGCTGAGCTATGAGGGCAGCAGCTGGGGACGCGGCACAGTCCCTGGTCTCTATTTGCAGAGCTGAAGAGGCTGGGTCCAGAGGCGCCCCACCCCGGCCCCTGCCCCACCTTCTAGGCCACACGCACCAGCCGGGAGCAGGGCCACCGGAAGATGCGTCTTCAGGAAGGGACTTCCACTTTGCACGGAGGGAAGCATTGAAGCTGGAAATGGCCGAGGAAGGGGCCTCGGGCTATGAGATTCTACTTCTTGGTCTGGGTGCTGATCACATGGGGAAGGGGAGGTGGGGGAGCAGTGGCCACAACAGCACTCGTGCTAATGATGGACTTTCTGTGATGGAGGACGCACTCCACCTCAGCACAGCCAAATCGACAGCCACCAGCCACAGGTAGCCACAGTGCACTGCAATGTGGCTCCTGTGACCAAGGAACTGAGTTTTAAATTGCAACAGAGCCACCTGTGGCCAATGGCCACCGTAGTGGACAGTGTAGGACTTGGGGGTTGGCCACCAGGTCCAAACACGTGAACGGAACCAAAAGGAGAGCTGGGGTGAAGGAAGACCCCAGCAGTGGAGAAGATGTGGGATGGGGAGTTGGGGGTCTCCTGCACAGACTGCCTTGTTGGCAGCTTGCTGGCTGCTGATGCCAGAGCCCTGCCTGGATCTGCCCCTGGCCTCCCAGGTACCTGCATCCTGGCCACCTCATGGTCCACCCTCTGGCTGGCCTCCTCCTGGCTCTTCTGCAGGGCTCCACAGGCCACCTTCCGGTCCCGTTCCTCCTGCTTCAGCTTCTCGGTCAGCTCAGACAACCTAGGGGCAACGGCTGCAGGTCACAGCACCCCAGTCGGCCAGAGGCCTGATGGGGAGCCTCAGGGAGGCTGGTGGGGCCCTGGACACCAAATCCTTTTCAGGCCAGGCCTGCATCCGAGGGGCCCAGGCTGACCTAGCAGGAGGTCTAACCCTGCCCGGCTAAACACACAGAGAGGCCAGAAGCCCACTCTGTGTCTCCACCTGGGACAGAGAGAGCTAGAATCCCCGTGAGCGTAACTGATGGGGAAGGGGAAGAGGTGGGGACCCTGGGCTGGAGGGTCACCTGCCCTCCTTGATGACTCCCACACAACCCCTCGGTGGGTCCAGAGTCAGCCTCCTGAGGGGCCCACCAAAGGCTGGCCTCCTGCTCGGCGCCCTTCCGCTCAGAGTCCTGGAGTGCCTGCTTCCTCCTGATCTGGGTCAGGGCCTCCCGGACCTCCACCAGCCTGGCACACAAGAGCTGCTTCTGCCTGGGGCCTGCCCTGCCACCTCCTGGCAGCCAGGAGCAGGCTGGGCAGCCTTTGGGGTGGGGGTTCAGCCAAGGGGCCCAGCAGCAAGCCTTCTGCCCCTTTCCCAAGCTCCACAGGCTGCCGGGCTCCAGCAACCTGACCTTCTGGAGTTGGGCCGTGGATGTGTTTGCTTACCTGAGCAAGATACCAAATTGGAGACAACAAAAGCCAGGGGCTGATACCCAGACTGGCCTGGCAGCAGCCGCTGCTTCCCCAAAGCCCCCCTCCCTCCTGTTAAGCCTGCTTCAAGGGTGCAGGGGTACCTCTTGTCCAGGGCCTGCATCTGGTTCTGGTTCTGCAGGCTGGGGAACTGCAAGGTGGAGGGGTGAGCTGAGTGCAGGCCAGGGGCCCTCCCAGCTCGACCAGCACGGACATGGGGGCCCACGGAGTGGGACCCGAGGCCCTGGCCTGAGCAGCAGGGGCTGAGTGGGGCTCAGGGTCCAGGAAACAGCTGCCCTGACACCCGGGGATGTCGCCTCCCAGCTGACGCATCCCACCTGGAGAGCCTCCTTCTCGGGGGCCTGAGCCGCCTGCTGAAGCCTCTTCAGCTCTGAGTCCTGCAGCTGCAAGCAGGTGTGGACCTGCAGCAGCTCCTGCAGCAGGCTCAGCGTGGTACGCTCACAGCAGGCCTTGTGTCCCCGCAGCGACACCACCTCGTGCAGGTCGGCCACCCTGGTGGGGTGAGGAGCGGGCTGTGTTGGCTGCGTGTGCGGGGCACTGACTACGTGGCTCCCCCGCCCCTGGTCTCTAAGGGGCTTACCAGTGCTCCAGCTGCTTCCAGTGCTTGGGGGTGTCCCGCTCTGGGACAGAAGCGGTGGACGGCAGGCAGCTGGACTCATACCTCTCCGAGCTCTCCTCCAGACTCAAGGGCTCGGAGCTGGCCAGCCCGTCCTCCAGGAGGAGTTCCAGGTCCTCCGGGGTGATGGTGCCCGGCTGGGAGGGTGGCGAGGTCCCTAACGAGAGGTTGCTGTCTGACGGCTCTACAAGAAGGTACCTTGGGGTTTGCCTTTAGAGCCAACGGGGGGAGATGCTCGCAAATGGAGCCCAGGATAACAGGGATCCAAAACCTTGCTGAGTGCGCCCACTGAGCTCACCGTGGCTCATCCCGCTGGGTCCCACAGCAAGGCCCAGCTCTCACTGTCCATGTAGGAAGCTCAGCCTCAGAAAAGTCCAGGGCCCCACCTGAGGACACACAGCATTGGACAGCAGGAATGGGACAGTGCCTGCCTGGCCAGCTTCAGATGGAGCGCCTGGGCTCTGAGGAGAGCTGGGGGTCAGGAAGCAAAGCCGTCCCACGTGGCCCAGACCCTCGTGCAGGCTCTTGCCTGGTGGTCTTCCCAGCTCCGCTTCAACTCACCTGATATAGCTTTACCAACAGCCCTGCCTGTGGTTTTGGCCGTTGCCAAGAAGCCCTGGGCCTAGCACCCCACAGCTGCCCACAGCTGGACCTCAGGGCGGTTGCAGGAGGGGGATAGGGGAAGGCGGAGAGAGGCAGGAAAAGTCAGAGCTGAAGGCTCTGGGATCCAGGGGGAGCACGTGAGGTGTGGAGTGGTAGCTCTGCCCTCACATCTCTCCTTCCAAGACAAAACCAAGGTAGGCTTGGTAGGCAGGGCAGCGGGGGCTCTTCTGGAACCTTCTTTTTCTCACCAGAACCTCCTGACTTCACAGCCCAACTGCCAGTGGAACCTGAGCCCTCAGCTTTCCCATTCCGTCAAGGCCTCCCCAACTGCCCGTTTTTAGAAGGATCTGAGCGGGTACCACTTGGCCAGCCAGCAGGGATGGCTGCTGGCCTGACACGGGCAGGAACCCCCTGGCCTGGGCAGGAAGGGAGGGAGGCCCAGGAGCAATCACTGGCCCTCTGGTCAGAGAACCCGAGCAGGGAAGCTGGAGCCCAGGACCTGCTGAACACAGCCAGCCCAACAACCAGGCCGAGGGCACAGGGTGCCACAGGGGGACATGGCCAGAGCAGAGCCACCAAGAAAGGGTGCCGGCCACAGAGCAGTTGCACTGGTGATTTGAGCAACCTCAGTGAGAGAGACAGGTGGAGTGAATTTTATTTAACCCAGTGTAACTACAATATCACCCCCTTAACACATAACCAACACCTGAGCAGCTGAGAACACAGTGCCTGCGCTCTCCCCACACCGGGTCCTGAAGCCGGGTGCGCTGTGGCCAGTCTTGCTTCAGGCCAGCACTGACACTCAGGTGCCTCACCCCACCCAGGTGGCCCTGCTCTCTACTGTTGCCCAGACCCGCCCACGAGGGCTGTTGGGGGGCTTCCCTGTGACAAGGTCAGTGTCTCAGAGGCAACCCCTTGCCCAGGAAACCCAACGCCCCGCAGCCACACCACACACCTTGGAGCCCAGCGGGTCTGCGTGCTGACGGGGCGGCCCGTGTTTTGGGTGCACCTGAGCTTGCAGACAAGGACAGTGGCCAGGATGCAAGGAGAGGGAAAGAGTGCATTCCCCGAGGGCTCTGCAGCGGCCCCAGGAGCAATGGGGACAAGGATGCAGTGGCCAGGGGCCTCCCTTCCATGGGCGTGGGGCGGCCCCAGGTGCTTCCCCACTTGTGGGTCTCTGAGCCTCTCGCCTGCATCTCTCTCTCGGTGGTGTCCCCGCTGGGGCACTGCCTACCTGCACCACACATGAAGGAGGGCTGCATCCTGGGTTGCCCCCCCCCACCAGTGGGCCTGTGAATACTGGGAAACTGGACCGTGGCCCACGCTGGATGGGAACGAGAAGCTGGCACCAGTTGTCTGGGTACAATTCCTTTATTTCTCCCATTCAGATCCCCACACTTGGACCCCTGTGCCCCCCATGGAGGGCTCCCCTGCCAGGATGGAAAAGGTCTTTTGCGGCCCCATCCCCTTGAAAGAGGCTAAAAGCCAGGTGGAGTGCCCGCCAACCTACCACAAAGGAATCCACGGACCTCATCACAGAAGTGGGCTGGGGACGTGAGTCACTTTAGAAAAAAAGTCCCGTGGGGCACTGGGGACACAGGATCCCAAATCTGGCACTGCCCAGCCTGGGAGGGGTGCATCCCTGCTCTGGGCTCGCCAGCTCTTCCCAGAAACAACCTGCCCCCAACACACTGGAAGCAAAGCTGCCCCAGAACATCACTCGGGGCTGGGGGTCCTCAGGGGCCCATGGGGCCCCCGTGTGCTGAGAAGACCCGCCTTCCCTGTGCCGTCCACATGGGCGCTGTGATAGAGGCATGGCTGGACTTGGGGGTCCGGGCCCACAGGAATGTCTCAGCTCTCCCCTTTGGCCCAGACCCCGGCTCAGAGCCCACTGCACCAAGTGGGTGTGGCTTGGGGTGCACGGGTGTCTGGGAGTGCGGCTCCAGGGTCTGCTCTCCAGGTGGTCCTGCTCCCCCGAGCCCTCGCCTTCATGAGTTCAGCTTGTGTTTCTGCCCAGACCCCAAATCTCACGGCTGCAAACTGAGCTGAGGGCTGAGAGGGACAGGACCAGAGGCCTCTGCTGCAGCGAGTCGCCCAGGCCTCCAGCTGGCGGTGCTTAGGGTGCACTGCTTCCAGGCAATGGGCCCGTCCTGGGGGCTGCAGTACTTGGACCCACAGGGCCCAGCCTGCCAGCTGTCACACGTGCACACACATGCAGATACATACGCACACTTGCGGTCTCTCAGAAAAAAGAGCAGCAGTTCTACAAACTGACTCCTCGAAGTCAGGAAACAGGAGACTGGCGTGTGAAATCTTGGAGGGTGAAGGAATGAGGTCGGGGGGGAGGGGGGCACTGAGAACACGAAGAGACCACATGTGTCACACGCTGGCTGGGCTGTCCCCGAGGTCTGGAGGACGCTGGATCCGCCGCTGCCTGGGGAGCGAGGCAGGCACCCCGGGGGAGGTGCCAGGGCCTCACGTCTGGGCCAGAGAGAGCTCCTCTAGGCCCCCCTTCCCAAGCCGGTACCTGGCGAGGTCCTTCCTGGTCACCAGCCCGACCACCTGTGGGAGCAAAGCCAGGTCATGGGATCTAGCGGCCTCTGCCTCTGTGGATGCCGCTGTCCCGTGTGCAGAGGACAGCATAGTCTGGGGGAGCCCTGCGGGTGGGCAGGCAGGTTGGTAGGCTGCAGGCAGTGGGCTCCCCCCATCACCTGATTGCAGTTGTCCACCACCACGAGGTGCCTGAGGCCCAGGGCCCGAAACAGCTTGAACACCCGCGGGAGAGATGCCTCCTGCAATGCAGACGCAGCCTCAGCTCGCCCGCCGGCCCCTGCCCCACCCCGGGACAGGAGCGGGCCAGGACCTGCCGCCCCCCTGCCACACCCCCGCCTCAGCTAGCACATCCTGCTCTGTAGCCACCTCCACCCTCCTACAAAGCTCGCCCCCCACCCGTCTGCAATGGCCAGTGAAGCCAGAATGCCACCAGGGGTGGTGGCTGCATGAGGCTCTGGAAGTGGGGGTCAGGCCCCTGCTCCCCACCGCCCCTGCGGCACCTGGGGCACCGTGTAGGGGGAGGGGTTCATGAACTCGGAGAGGTCCATGGTGCACTCCCGCTCGTCCTGGGACACATGGATGGACTGGATGGGGGGGAAGCGCGGGTAGGCATCACGGAAGTCCTTCAGCCGCAGCCGGCGCCGTAGCAGGCCCATATAAGAGCGTTCTATGAACACCTGCGGGCGGGGGGCAGGCAGTGGGTGGCAGCGCCTCAGAGCCCAGGGCCCTGCCCGGCATCTCCTGCCACCCCCTTCTCCTGCCACCCCTGACAGCCTACCTTGTGCTTGAGCAGGACGATGAGCTGGGAGCGCAGGATTAAGCCCTGGAGCCGGGCTGGCTGCACAAGAAACAAAACACCCTTGTCTGCGGAGGACCTGGGACTTGGGACCTAGGGCCTGCCCTGCTGGCTGGTCCAGAGGGGCCAGGCAACAGCACCGGGACGCCTGGGGGCTCCAGCCAGGGTCCCCAGCGATGCTGGCTGCCTATGGGCACTGGCCCTGCTACAGGCATTTCACCTGCACAGGCTCATGGATCCCCAAACGCCCAGGAGGGGAGGCAGGACCCCAATCACGAGGTGCTGAGAGACCATAGCATTTGTGGGGGCGAAAAGCGGACCGTGGCCCAGACGTCGCTGCACCTTCCATCAGGACCTCCTGACAGGCACAGCTGTGACTCCTCAGCTGGGGGTGCAGCTTGGGGTGTGACCACAGGACACATAGGCGCATCAGTAACTACCCAAGCTGCGGGAACAGCGCTCACATGGACCTGTCTTCACAGCCGTGTGACCAGCGGAATTCTTCCAGAAACCCCAGAGCAGGGCGTCCACATTCACGGGAACCATGGCCCCCAACACGCCCCACTCGCCAGCACAGATGATGAGCCCGGCTTCCTGCAGCTGGGTGGTACCTGCGTGCCGTCGGCATCCTCCACCACAGGGAAGCCATTATGATTGGACGCCGTGCTGCTCAGCACATCCACAATAATGCCCACCTTCTCCCTCCTCCGCAGACAGGTGACTGGTGTGCTCATCACCTCCCTGTAGAAGAGAGACGCTGTGATCCACCACGGGGCAGAGGAAGCTTCCCGAACAGCTCAACATGCAGGAAGTGGCCGGACTCAGGAAACCTGGAGACAAGGTGGGCCAGGAGCGCAGACCCCCAGGTGCTGCCCTGGGGGAACCAGCCCTGCACCCACGTCCTGCTCCAGGCTGCCCCCACCAAGCCTCCCAGGGCGTCCAGCACCCGCCCCCCAGCCTGCGGGCCTGCCCTGGGGAGGGGTACCTGGCGGTGAGCGAGTGTGAGGTGACTGGGGCTTCCCAGTGCAGGAAGGGCACACTCTGCAGCTGGATGTGCATGTCGTACAGGCCCTGGGGAGAGGACGGGTACGGCCATGCAAGAGGCTGCTTGCGGGGAAGCCTCCACAGGGCCCCCTCCCTTGCGGCGGCCAAAGACCGCCAGTCTTTCTCCCAGCCTCAGGCTCCGAGGCCAGGGGCACGGGGAGGGACTGCAGAGCGAGGGCGAGCAAGGCAGGCGGCCTCTCCCACAGGCCGCACCTCGATGAAGACATCCCCGACAATCTTGGCGGTCATCAGCACCAGCATGATGGGGAAGCCGTAGGTCACATTGCTGGTGGCCTCCATCATGATGACTGTCAGGCTCAGCGTCATCCTCACAATCCCACCTGCCAGGAGGCGGGGAGGGGAAGGGAGGGTTGGGGGCACGAGCCTCTGCAGGCTGAGCCGCCGGCCCCTCCCATGTTCCCGTGCTGTGTTCCCTGTGCAGCTCCCGCTCTGTCCGTGCAACCCTGTGTACCGGCCCCCCCAGATAGCACCAGATGGGGACAGTGACCCTGCCCAGCCACACGCTGGGGGAGTGGCCCTCCTGACCTCCGGATGCCCATGTTGCAGCCAGCACTCACCCAGCTGGGCAGCTGCTCCCATCAGGGCGTACTTGCCAGGGTCTGCCCAGACCTGCAGGGAAGACAGAGGGGATGCTGGGGGAAAGTGGCAGCCAAACCCACCAAGATGCACTGACAGCACTGGGCCCAGGAGGAAATCCTACAGTTTACACAAAAAATGGTCTGTGGCAGCATCACCTGAGTTTGTAAATACCCTAGCTGTGCCTGCTCAGGGATGCACTGAATGAACTCTGCCACCTGCAGAACTCGGCAGCCTAAGACAGGAGGGTACGCACTATGGCCGGGGCGGGGGGGCGGGGGCACCCCGCGTGTGTGCAGTGACCGGAGTCCGTGGACAAATGCCTGCGCCACACCAGGGAGCCTAAAAAGGAGTGAAAATCGGACTCGTGCTACAACATGGATGAGCCCTGAAAACATGGTGCTCAATGATGAGGCCAGACACAGAAGGCCATGAAGCGTGATTTCGTGAATCTACAACAATCTTCTGAGGCACATCCATGGAGGCAGAAAGCTGATTAGTGGCCACCAGGGGCTGGGGAAGGGGGACACAGATGTGACTGCTTAATGGGGACAGGTTTCTTTTTGGAGTGATGAGAACATCCTGGAACTAAGCAGTGATCACGGTTACACAGCTCTGTGAACAGGCTAAAGAGCCACCCAACCGTTCACTTACAGAAGGAGAGAGTTTATGGCAGGGGTCCCCAACCTCCGGGCCATGGACTGGACCGCACAGCAGGAGGTGGGCAGTGGGCAAGCGAGTGAAGCTTCATCTGCTGCTCCCCACTGCTCGCATTACTGCCTGAACCATCCCCCCACCCCCGTCCACAGATGTCTTCCACAAAACCGGTCCCTGGTGCCAAAAAAGGTTGGGGACCACTGGTTTATGGTACGTGAGTTACGTACCAATTAAAAAAAAACAAAATTAAACTAAAAACCGTGTCTGGAAGGAAACCTGGGACACATGACCTGGACCCAGTGAGGGGAGGCTTGCTGTGCGTCTCTTACAGTTTTTGTTTTTTTTTTTTGCGGTACGCGGGCCTCTCACTGTTGTGGCCTCTCCCGTTGCGGAGCACAGGCTCCGGACGCACAGGCTCAGCGGCCATGGCTCATGGACCCAGCCGCTCCGCGGCATGTGGGATCCTCCTGAACCGGGGCACAAACCCGTGTCCCCTGCATTGGCAGGCGGACTCTCAACCACTGCACCACCAGGGAAGCCCCTCTTACAGTTTTTTAAAGTCTTACTTGAACAACTAAGATGCAAATAGAAGACTCACAGAATAAAGACCAAGGAGCCCACGGAGGCAGGTGGGAGGAAGAAGCCAGAAGGCAGCTCCGGGGCCAAGGCCTGGACACCGCACTCCCAGGCCCCAACTCCTGCACCTGCCCCCATCCTTCTACACCACGCTCTCTCCCAACACCCGTGCCCTCCCTGAAGGCCACACGCACGCACGACCCCTGCTCTGGCCCACAGTGGCCCTAGTGGGCACCGGGAACACCGTCCCTTCCTCCCAGCCCAGCCGGCCCCTAAGACCCCCACTCACTGCGGCCCCGGTGAGGTAGGACAGGGAGATGCCAAAGAGCCGGCCCCAGGCAGCTCCGATGAGCAGGGATGGGATGAAGACACCGGCCGACACCGTGAGCCCGTAGGTCCAGCAGGCCAAGAAGAAGTAGACCAGGGTGAAGAGGCCGAGCGTCATGGGGTTGTAGGAGCCTGCAGACAGGGCGCTGGCCAGGGCTTACCACACGGATTCAACCCCAGGCGGAGCTGCCTGCCCAGCAGCCCGTCAGAGCCTCCTGGTCACACCCAGACCCCCAGAGTCACCCCCTTCTCAGAGGCCAGGGTGCCGGGTCTTGGGGGCCCAGCACTCAGAGTGTGAGCACGGCAGCCCAGCGGGCAGGGCAGAGGGGAGCTGGGGCCACCGGGGCCCAGAGCTGCCAGCAGGATGGTGACCTGGGCCAAGGGAAGGTGGCTGCTGAGGTCTGCATGGAAAAGGGTGGCACTGAGACCACCAGGGGTCAGGGGAGGGTGCAGGAGGGAGGCCATGGCCGCCACGGCCACCACCCTGCACCAGATGACTCCAGAAGTGGGAAGACGTCACACAAACCCCGGAGCCAGCACCCCCAGGGGGCCTGTATGGCCCGCTCAGCATCTTTGGGGGCTCGGCCTCCCCCCCGTTTAAAAGCCTTTCTGCTAAATCGCGTGAACTCCCACAGCGCGCGCGCGCACACACACACGCACGCATGCGCGCGCACAAATGTGAGAACCAGGGAGTTCCCAGAACTAGTATGTCAGGAAACAACTAGAGCCACAGACAGACGGGCAAGCACGTCGCAGCAGCCACTCTGGATCTCGGGGGTGTGCCCCTCCTCCCCGCCCCCACCCCGCGGAACCGAAAACAGGGGAAGTGGAAGCAGGTCTGTGCCCAGTCTGAGCCTGTTTGTTATTAAGAACATGAAGCTGGGCAAGGCACCTCGCTGGTATACGAGTCACCAGGCTGTTTTCTGACAGAGTGACCTCTGCGAGCAGCGCCCAGAAGAAAAACTCATCCTGGGAGGTGAGACTGTCTTAATGAATGACAGGACGGCCTCCAGGGAGGGAAGGAGACACGTGGGGAGCTTGGCTGGGCCCCTCCCAAGCACTGGCCACCAGCCAACCCCAGGCTGCCAGCCCCCACGCTCCAGTGCACTCAGCCCTGCAGGGAGGCAGTGGGGGCTCGGCCAGAAGCCATCAGCCAGGCCTGGGCCCAGTGTCTGTGGGCTGGCTGCAGACCAGGCCAGAGGGAACAGGCCCACATGGGGACCTGCGTCTGACAGCACAGAGTGCAGAGCATGGGCACACACCTGGGGGGTCGTGGAAAAGGCTGACCACGCTCTTCTCTGGGGTGTTGAAGAAGGCTGCAGCCATCGAATTATACTCGCCATCGGCACAGAACAGCTGCAAAGTCAGGAAAGAGAACAAGCCAGTGGGACACAGTGTCCTGGCCTGGACAGCATCAGGCACCAAGCACACAACAGGCGGGTCAGGCTGCTGTCTTGGAGGGGAGGCAGGACTCAAGAGCCAGACCCTGGCCCAGTGAGGGCTTCAGAAGCCATCCGGCCAGGCAGGGGCTGCATGGCGAGTCTGTCCCTGGGGTACGTGGGGATCCAAAGGCTCACGTTTGGAGCACGCTCCCACAGTTCACTGGGCAGACTGTGGGTCCCTGCAGGCCTTGACCAGGGCAGGGGCTCCGTGCAAAGCTGTGTGGGTCAACCCCACAACCCCACCAGAGCCAGCCATGCACCCCAGACCCACATCTGTGACAAGCCTGTGAGTACACACTCCACACCCACCGGCAACCAGCAACCGCTTTCGGTTCTGGATGTTTCCCATAAACAGAAACCACACGATGTGTGGCCCTTGCTGTCTGGCTTCTTTCACTCAGCAGTGTTTGCCAGGTTCATCTGTGTGGGAGCACGTGTCAGAGCTCCAACCCTTCCTACAACTGAGAAAACCCACTGTGTGGACCGACCAGGCCGTGTTCACCTGCTCGTCACTGACGGGCACAGGGGCTGCGGGCAGTTGTGCCGCGGTGAGCGTGTGCACGCGAGTTTCCGCCTGCAGGCCCACAACCCCACCTCCACAGTCCCCTTGCAGAACCTGTCAGGCCGCTGCTCTGAGAGGACCGGGGTGAGACCCCAGGCCGACGTGGCACCCACCCATGTCTGGGAAGGCTCACCCTGCCCCTGCCCCGGCTGCCTACCTGGAGTGGATAGGACACGGAGCTCCCCTGCAGGGGCTGGCAATCCCGGGACGAATAAATCAGCACGAAGGCAACCGTGGCCGTGACGGCGGCCACCAGCATGGCCTCGATCACCTGAAGGCAGGGCCGGTGGATGTACCTGGAGCAAAGAGCCGGGGTGGACTGAGCTGTGGGATGGCTGGGGCGGCAGCCAGGGCAACCTGAGCCTGCAACTCGGGAGAGCCGTCCAGGATGCTGAGCTCATCTGATGACCAACCCGCCCTGGGTCCTGAACACTCTCAGGCTGCCTCCTGGATGCTCCCCAACCTCATTTTATGTTAGTGCAAAAAGACAAGAAAGGAGAATGCCAAGACCCACCCCTACGGCTTCAGAAAACCAGAAAGCTCTCATGATGGCTCTCCTAATAGCAGAGGACCTGTGTTGGACCAAACGTGCCCAAGTCAGGACGGCCCCGTACAAACCGCGCTGGCGCTGACATGAGAGGCCCAGAAGAGCATCAACCCAGGGCCGCGCCAGATCCATGGGCTGTGCCTTCCCTGCCAGGGGCCATCCTCCAGGCCCCACCCGTCCCCCTGCCGAGTGGGTCTGTCTCCTCAGGTACAAACCACCGTGGAGGAGTGTGCTTGGCACGTGGCTTCCCCACGGCCCCGTGGGCAAGAGCCCATGACCGGTCAGTTTTCAGATGCCCTGTGTGGCCACACCTCTCAACTCAGTCCCTGAACAGGTTTCTCACCTGATTCGAAACATCGTCAACCAGTAATTCAAGGCGTTGAACACAGCTCCGAGAATGCCACCTGGGACAAGGAAGGAGCTGCGTGTCCGGGACTCGGGAGGAGAAGCAGGCTGCCCAGGCAGCAAACGCCCGCTGGGTGGAGGGCTCACGTCCCACGGGCTTTCAGAGTAAGGAGTGTTGCCCAGGTCCGTCTGCTTCCCAAGGGGCTGTCATCAGCCAGAGTGCAGCTCCGGTCCTCCCAGGGTCGGGCTCCCTCCCCACTGCCCCGGGCGGTCCTGGGACAGCCAGCAGGGGTGGAGACCACGTGCTTCTCTGGCCCTCGAAGCCGGGTCAGGCCTGGAGCCCCGCAGGCCCTGTCCCCACTGGTCGGCGCTGTCCCACGCGGGGACGGCCCTTACCCACCACGCCCATGGCGATGAAGATGGGGATCTCATGGATTGTGTACACCATCGTCTGTGCAGAGGGAGGAAGAGGAGACCTTCTGTGAGGAAAACTGCCACCAGCTCCTGCTCAGACTCGGGATCGGACGTTTCACAGGACACACCTGTGCACGGGAACCCTGGTGCTTTCCTGCAGGGCGAGGAGGTCCCCAGAGAGAAAGGCCGGGTGCTTGGGCAGACCGCCTGCCTTCTCACACGGCGGCTCCGGGGGGCCGCCTGAGCTTTTGCCAAAGGGTAAGTGAGGGGCCATGAGCAAGGGAGAGGATGCTGGTGACCTAGCCACCCAGGACCTCTGACGCATCCACAGGTGAGGACCAGCCCCTGAGAGGCTCCCTGGGCTCAGCAATGGCAGTGTGCAGCGCAGGCCGCCCCAGAAATGCTGCCTGCGCCTCTCGGCCTCCAGAAACTGTTGCAGGAGTGCTGGCCACCAGTCTAGTGATGTTGCCTGACAGTCTGCAGGCACCTGAGCCACTCCTGGAGTGCCCGCTGGCTGACGGGCGCCACAACCTGTGTGGCCGGGTCACGTGCACCCTCCTGGAGCACCTCCAGCTCCAGGTGCTCACAAACAAGGGGCCTATCCCACGGCTAACAGCTAGACCTTTCCAGAAGCCTGGCTCTCAGGCCGAACCTTGAGTAAACAACCTGGGCCCTGCTCATAGAAAGAACCAGAGAAAAAAGGGGACGATGCAGTGGGTTACCTCAGTGTCAAATCTTCCAAAATTGATGAGACCGGGGCTGGACAGATCCCACACGTTTCCATGGTAAATGCTTAAGACGAAATTCAGGGTGAAGGTGGAAATCATGGAAGCAAAGAACTGCAGGCGGAAAAAGACGAGTGCCGTCAGAGCCGTGGTGATGAGTTGCGGCAGTGTGTACAGCGGCTGAGCCCAGGGCCAGAGGGTGGGGAGGGGCTGCAGCAAAAGGGCTGTCTCCCCTCCTGTCACCTGGGTGGTGCCTAGACCCTCCGAAGGCTGAGGGAAGGTGGCTCGGAGCCCCACTGGCTCGGCCAGGGTAAGAACGTGTGCGGGGCCTGGGGTCCCGATGAGGACGGAGGAGAAACAGGCCTACGGCTCAGGGACCCACCAGCTGGACGGGAAGCTCAGGTGCAGACCCCACAGTGTGGGCCAAGAGCCATGCGTCCACCCAGCCATGAAGGCCCAGTGCCAGGGCTGCCCGAACTCGGGAAGGTGGCCGTCCCAGGCACTTACAATTCTCCACGTCAGGAACTGATTCCAGAAGGATGCACCCTCCTCCAAGCTGAACAGGACCCCACCTGGAACAGCCAGTGGCCCAGCCCTGAAGTGCCCGCCCAGCCACAGACAGCCCCTCACCCACTGCCACCCATGCCCCCAGACCCCAGGACACCAAGCCCACGACAGAGGCAGCCATCGGGGCCTCTTGAGAAGCCCACCCCACACCCTCACCAGGCACTGAGTCCATAAACCCCAAAACCACCCCTCTCACAGCAGGGAGAGCCTGGCTCCCCCTACACGGGCAGTCACCAAGCTCTCAGACCAGGCAGGGCCGCCCTCCTCACCTACAGGGGCCCCAAACGCAGCAGACACTCCAGCCGCAGCTCCTGCTGAGACAAAGTCCCGTTTCTCTGTGTCTCTGCGGAAGTACTCAAAGATCTGAACCAAGACAGACGGAGACAGGGTCTCAGCCAGTGCCTCCAAGGGCACTTCTCTCAGAAAGGGGGGAGGTGGGCCCAAAAGTGAGGAGGGGGGGGAGGGAGGAATGTGGGGAGGCCTCTGGACAAGCCACTCATCAACCATGGGGCTCACAACCCGCAGGACTGAAGAGTTGGGTCTCGGGCAGCTTGCCTGCCCACCAACATCCAGAGAAAATAACCCATTCACAGCAATATTTAAACACTGAGGTTTGTGCAATAAAGACCAGAACTGAGCACCAGCAGCCCACACACATGACCTTCCCGACCTCTCTAGGCCACGCATTCCTGTGAGCTTATAGCTACAGGTCATTTCCTTGCAGAAATGCACACTCATCCAGAGCACCAAGGCAACAGGATGCCCCCATGGACAGGATGCTAGGGACCCTCAGAGGCGAAGGGAAGGAGGCTGCAGGGGAGGCAGGGGCCCAGCCCTGGGGGTATGGACGTGGGCGCAGGGAAGACCCACCTTGAAATCCCGCTTCAGTGACGTGGACCTCCCCTGGGAGACCCCAGCAGCAATCACGGAGCCCGAATGGATCATTGGTCCCTCCTGGAAGGCACAAACGGCTGCGTTCAGATGGGCGCGGCTCCGGGGCGGGGACACACCGGCCCCAGGCCCCACGGGTGCAGAGGGACTCAGGCAGGGGTAGCTGCACTCTGTTACCTTCCCCACAGCCAGTCCCCCAACCACGGACAGGATCACGCCAGACACTTTGATCACCAGCGTCTGGAACACAAAGGAAATTGCACCAAGTCTGATTAAAGGCCACACGTGGTCCAAGAACCTGAGCGACAAACTGCACACGGGAAGGGACCTAATCATGTGAGCCCTCGGCAGGCATGAGCACCAAAGAGGGGGCCGGCACCCACGGTGGGCGTCCTGGGGGAGGGGGAGCTGGCAGCTGATGCTCTCCTGACGCCCATCTCTTCAGCCCTTCTGTCCCAGGTGGTCATGTACACACAGAAGACACGCAAACAGCAGCTATCACTCCGTCCTCGGGCTCCGGGCTCCAGGCTCCTGCACCCGCACCTACCTCGGGCCCTGCCCTCCTGCTGCAGGGCACGGAGCACAGGCACCCCCACCCCTCCTGTCCACTCCCCGGAGTACCTCCTCCCCAGACAGAGCAGGAGAGACGCTGCCAGCAAACCCCAAACCAAGGCACACCAGCTGCACACCCTGAAATGATCACGGGAGGAAACCTGACCTCCCAACCCCCTTGGAATCAGTGTGTTACCCAGAAGATCATGCACAATGAGATTAAGGAAAATTCTGAAGAAACTCACCACTCAACACAGCTACTCTCATTCTGAAATACTAACCACCGTATGGAACTTAAAATGTCTACGTGGTTGCAATCGTGACAGATGTACCTTCAAGTATTTTTGCGTCATTCAGAATGTACGACAGTTTTACCATTTTCCAAAGAAAGTTCCCATAAAACCTGCCAGCACATCCACACGCAGGCTCGTCAGCAGCAAACAGCACGGGTCTGGGCGAGTTTTGGAGGCGGAGGTGGACAAATGACACACTTCTCACCCAGCAAGGAAGCCCCTTGGGCTAAGCCCTGAGCTCCCGGCGGGGCCGCCTCGTGTCTCACCTTGAGCCGGACCACGTGGGGGATCTTCACCCCATTGAGGAAGCACTTGATCTGGGGGATCCCGCTGCCAGCAGCGACTGGCTGGAAGGAGGGGCGCCAGCACTGAGTCCGCAGGCCGAGTGAGCCGCCACTGCCGCCGCCACCACCACCAGGCCCAGGAAGACGCGCCACGCAGTGCCCAGGTCGCCCAGGGTAGCGGCTTCTCGCCTCTCCCCACTGATACACAGAGCAACCACCGAGGGGAGGAAACGCCTCGGGCATGGGAAGGCTTGGTGTCCCCAAGGCAGGCGGGGGTGCCCAGGATGATGGGAGGCCCACGTCACACACCCGCTGAGGGGCCAGCACTGTCGCACCCTCTGGGGGACACTGCACTGCACCCCAGACAGAAGCTCCTGGACGCTGCCCCTTCTTCCTTCCAACGCCCCGAGGGAAAAGCAAGGGGGCACAGGAAGGAAGGGTGCCCCAGGAGCGTCTGACCCCTCGGGTGGGTCCCTCCACCCGGACCCCTGGGCTGAGCGCTGCCTCTGCTCCCTGCTGCGTGAAGTGGGCGAGGGAGTGTGCGGGTGGATGGGCACGGCCGCCAGGGCCAGGGTTGGAAGGCCCAGGTGGGCTTCGTTTTGGCTGAACCGCCTGATGCCTAGCAAGGATTCCACTACAGTCTAGCCAGTGAGTCTCACCGGGAAGACGCTGCGGGGGGTTGGGGTGGGGAGCGGTGGAGGGGCCCACCTACCTCTATGAAGGCGACGATCACAGAGCCCAGGAGCACAAAGGCCACATTGAGCGAGGCCCACAGCAGGAGGGAGAAGGACAGCCCGCCCCGCGCCGTGAACTTGTCAATGTCTGGGCTCGTCAAGGACCACGCGGGGTGGTGTCACCCAGGCGCCACTCCCCAGTGGGCTGCACTCTGGACTCTGGGACCTGGAGCACTTACTGGGCATCTCAGGGTCACCACAAAGCCTGACCCCCAGACATGCAGCCCCCGCCCAGTCACGTCCCCCGGCCAATGGCATAACACAGGTGGGGGCTCCTCCTGTGGACCCGCTGGCTCTGGGCAATCACAGACAAAGGATACTGTCCTTGACGACCCGGTACTTTAGGCCGGCCAGCTTCTCCACCACGATGTCGATGAAGCAGGCCACGAGGCCCGTGAGGATCCCGATCATGGCACAGATGACCCAGCGCTTTATCTCCACGGTCCGGAAGGCCTGCGGCAGCGGGCATGAAGGGGGGCGCTGTCACAGGAGGGTGCAGAGGCGGGACGTCCCGTCGTGGCCTGCTCTAGTGACTGCCACCACGCACAGGGCTGCCCTCAGGACCCTGAGTCCCAGGAAGAGCAGCCCCACCGACATCTCAGAGGCCGTGGAGCACTGGTGGGACAGAACTCCCCAACCCGGTCATAACTGGATGCTGACGCTCCAGCCGCCACAGCCACCACCCCTAAGAACAGCTTCCTCAGTGGTAATGATGTGACACCCGCACAGGTCTCTGTGCCGGGCAGCGGCCAGCGCTCACTCCGGGACACCAGCTGGAGCCAAGAGGGGAGGGAGGTGGTGGGGACACCGTGGCCATGAGGCCCAGCTGCCCGCCAGACTCACTGTGTGATTGATGCGCCGCTCCTCCTCCAGGAACAGCTGGTTCTCGCTGTTGTCATAGTCCAAGCTCTGCGGACCGGGCAGTAGAAACACTAGTAACTGACCCCAGCTCGCAGGTTCAGGTCGGCCACCGCGGGAGAGGGCAGGGAGCAGGGGGGCCCACCTCATACTTGAGGGACAGAAGCTTCTCGTTGTGCGGGATCTCCTTGGGGAAGGGGTGAAGGGGGTCCATGTCCTGCGGGAGGAAGAGGCAGAGCTTGACAACCCAGCATATGTAAGAACGAAGCAGAACGAGGAAAGGGCCATGCTCACTCGTCCCGCAGGGCGGGGACTCTCCTGAGCCCAAAGCTAGACAAGCACAAGGCAGGAACTGGCAGACACAGACTCTCCACAGGACACCAGCAGGCAAGGTCCCACAACACCACAGCCAGGCGGGTTTATCCCAGGAACACAAGGTGAGTTGACCCCCAAAAAGCAATTAGTGTGGTGGGTTGACCCCCAAAAAGCAATTAGTGTGGTGGGTTGACCCCCAAAAAGCAATTAGTGTAAGATGTCTGTGGTCCACGTCCAGGTTCTGGCACCAGCCTCTGACCCACCCGCTTGGCATCTCTGGGTGACGAGTGTGTCTGGGCTGGGCTGGAAGACCATCACAGGATTAGCGGGCTGGAGACACAAGCAGCTCATCTCTAACGGCCAAGGATTTAATCAGTCCTGCCTGTGTAATGCAGCCTCCACACAAACCCCAAATGGAGGGGTTCAGGGAGATTGCAGCTGGTGAATGTGGAGGTGCTGGGAAGGTGGCTCCTAGGGAGAACGTGGGGGCTCTGCACCCCTCCCCACACCTTCCCGGGGCATCTCTCCCACCTGGTTGTTCTCAAGTCATGTCCTTTATGATAAACCAGTAACATAAGCAAAGTGTTCCCTGAGTTCTGCAAGCCATTCTGGCAAGTTATGGAACCCGAGGAGGAGGCGTGGGAACCCCGATTTACAGCTGGTCAGTCAGAAGCACAGGTGACAGCCTGGACTTGTCACTGGCATCTGAGGTCGGGGGGTCTCGTGGGACTGAGCCCTCAGCCTGTGGGTCTGCACGGATGCCGGGAAGTTAGGGTCTGAACAAACTGACCTGCAGGACACTCAGGTGGTGTCTGGACAATCAGAGGGTGAGTTGGTATGAAAGTAAAAACAGTTTGATACTGTTCCAATAGAATAAAGGACCAAGTCCACATGAAATGAACACCTCAGTAGTCACAAAAAGTATCTGACAAAACTCAACCCTTCGTGATAAAAACACTCAATAAACCAGGAATAAAGGGAACTTCCTCAACCTGATCAAGACACCTATAAAAAACCCACAGGTGGGCTTCCCTGGTGGCGCAGTGGTTGAGAGTCTGCCTGCCGATGCAGGGGACGTGGGTTCATGCCCCGGTCCGGGAAGATCCCACATGCCGCGGAGCGGCTGGACCCGTGAGCCATGGCCACTGAGCCTGCGCGTCCAGAGCCTGTGCTCCGCAACAGGAGAGGCCACAACAGTGAGAGGCCTGCGTACTGCAAAAAAAAAAAAAAAACCCACAGGTAACTTCATGCTCAGTGGTGAAAGACTGAAGCTCTTCCTCTGAGATCAGGAACAAGACGAGGATGCCTGCTCTGGCATTTCTACTCAGCACTGTCCTTGTCCAATTAGGCAAGAGAGAAAAGTGAAAAGCATCCAGATTAGAAAGGAAGTGAAACTCTTCTTTGCAGATGACATGGTCTTATGTGTAGAAAACCCCCAAAAGTACACTAAAAACAATTAGTATTAATAACACATTTAGTAAGATTGAAGAATATAAGATCAGTATACAAAATCAAATGCATTTCTACGTACTTGCAATGAACGATCCAAAATGAAATTGAGAAAACAACTCTATTTACAATAGCATAAAAAGATACAGAAAATAAACTTATTCCTAAAACATGTTTAACAAAAGAAGTGTAAGACTTGTACACCAAGAGTTGCAAAATATTGTTGAAAAAAACTGAAGACGTTAATAAATGGAAACCTATACTGTGGCTCGGGACATTTGATGTTAAGAGTCAATGCCACCTCTAAGTTCCAGCTGGCATTTCTGAAGAAACTGACAAACTGAGCCTAAACCCCACACGGAGATACGCAAGGGATCTCGAAAGGCCAACACCTCCTTGAGAAAGAAAAACGATGTGGGATGATTCAAAGTTCCTACTTTTGAAACTTACTACAAAGCTAGTCATTAGCAGAGTGTGGCCCGGGCGCAAGGACAGACAGAGAGCCAAGAAACAAATCCGTAATGCAGACCCAATGCAGCCAAAAATAAATAAATAAATTTTTAAAAAGTGAAAAAAAACCCCACAGAAACTGACCTTCAACAATGGTGCTGAGACAATTCAACAGGGAAAGAGTAGTTTTCTCAAGAAATGGTGCTGAGAAAACTGAGCATCCATATGCAAAAGAATGAATTTGGACCCTTATCTCATACCATGTACAAAATTAGCAAAAAACAGATCAAAGATCTAAACTACAGAACTCTTATAAGAAAAGACGAGCAAATCTTTGTAACCTTGGCTTAGGTGATGGTTTCTTAAACATGACACCCAAAGCACAAGCAACAGAAAACAGATCAAATGGACTTCATCAAAATTAAAAGCTTTTGTGCTTCCAAGGACACTGGCAGAAAGTGAGACCACCTATGGACCAAGCGGAAGTTTTTGCAAATCCTGTAACTGATGAGCAACTTGTGTTTAAAGTATATGAAGACCTCTTACAGCTTCATTATAAAAACACAACCTGATTAAGAAACATGCACGCGGTCTGAACAGAGTTCCTCCAGAAGACATGAAGGACACACGGTACCAGCAGCCTCAGGGAAATGCAAGTCGGAACCATGAGCCACCTCCAAGGAGGAAGTCAAGTGCAAGTCTGGGGGAGGGGGTTTCGGGAAATGCTCCCCTGGCAGCTGCTGGACAGTTCGACCCCAGCACAGGGGCAGGAGAAGTGGACATCACCCATCCAAGGGCCCACCACCCCGAGACGCCCTCCTGCAGGCCCCACACCTGCCCACGGCACCTGACCCCCAGCTCGCACACAGCAGCTAGCTCAACGGTCCTGGCCTGACATGTACTCCCCAACCTCTGCTCATCGGGCAGCCTCAGGGGACAGGGCCCCGCAGAGCAGCCTTCCCTGGTCGCCCAGACTCTGCAGACCCCACTGTCTGCACGTCACTCTGTCCCCATGCTCTGCACAGAACCGCCAGTGTCTGCCATCCTCTTGTTCAGGTTTTCCGTCTGCCCTCTGCTAGGCTGTGGCTCCACAAGAGCAGGCCTGACTTTCCCAGGAAGGGGCCTGGCATGAGCAGGAGCTCCAAAAATGGGAAAGGACGACCACTCACAGGGTCCAGAAGCTCATCATCCAGTTCCACGTTGCTCATCTGTCCGATCCGGAAAAATGCTGAATGGGGTGACTAGAAGCAGAAGAGAAATCATAGGCCGCTTAGCTATGGGGCCGGGCTGCACTGTGCACTACCCCATTGCCTGGCCCTGCACTGTGCACTACCCCATTGCCTGGCCCTGCCTGTGGAGCACAGAGCCGCACCTGCCGTGTGGGAGACTCCAGCAGGGCCAGTGCTGGACCCCAGGCCCATCCCCATGACCCACAGCCTGTCACTGAGGAGCCCAACCTCCAGATGGGAAGCCCCACCCTCCCCTGTTCTACAGTGTCCTCCTGGCCACCCTCCTTCCCCGGCCTGGAAAACCCTGGTGATTGAGGGCCCCTCCTCCAGGAGCCTTTCTATCCCCCCACCTCCAAACCCCATCTTTCTCTGTTCAGCCCCATCATGACACTGAGTGGCTACCAGGTGGGGACCCATCACAGGCCTCCAGGCAGGCCCCCCAGATATGTGCCCCTTTCCGGGGCAGGACCTTTCTGAAGCGGGGCTGCACTCCTGGGCACAGGGGCAGGTCAACCACAGAGGACGGACACCCTGGCACATGACTGCCCTCACGCCCACTGCCAGGCATGGTGGAGGCCAGGACTAGGGAACAAAACACAGGCTGCTCACAGATGCATTTCAGAGAAACAAGTCATGCTGCAGGACACAAACACTGTGTGGAACATACGGCATAAAAACACAACCCGTGGCTTCCCTGGTGGCGCAGTGGTTGAGAGTCTGCCTGCCGATGTAGGGGACGTGGGTTCGTGCCCCGGTCTGGGAGGATCCCACATGCCGCGAAGCGGCTGGGCCTGTGAGCCATGGCCGCTGAGCCTGCGCGTCCGGAGCCTGTGCTCCGCAACGGGAGAGGCCACAACAGTGAGAGGCCCGCGTACCACAAAAAAAACAAAAAAACAAACAAACAAAAAACACAACCCGGTGCTCCTCTGAAACGCAGCCTGGCGCCCTGCCCTGCCTCTCCTCTGGCGGAAACCACGAAGCAGTGCAGGAACAAGGACCACAGAGCCCGCCATGCCAGAGCCCTGAGCACACAGTGACTCCAGCACAGAAAGTTTAATTCAGCAGCACTAGCCCTACGGCTACTGGTGGTTACCAGAGGGTAGGGGGGATGAGGGGGCTTTGGGGACACTGGTGACTCCTCTGGGGGATGTCGAGCCTCCTGGGCCTGCTGTGCCCAATCACACAGCCTAGGCGTCTGAAAAACAAGAAACGTGTTCTCTCCAAGCTCTTGCACCACAAGTCCAAACTTGAGGTGTCAACAGGGAGGGCCCCCTCTCAGGGTCGTGTGGAGGATCTTCCAGCCTCTGATGGATGCCGGCAATCCTTAGTGTTCATTCCCTGGCTTGTGGCCACATCACTCCAATCTCTGCTCCGTTGCCACCGGCCTCGTGTGTGCGTGTATACATGCACGCATGTCTCTCCTCTCCCATGAGGACACCAGCCTGACCACATCGTAACTTGACCACAGCTGCAAAGGTCTCAGACACGGGTTCCAGGTCAGGGGTGGAGACATTCCGGGGGGCACTGCGCACCCCACGGCAGGTGGTAACTTGTCAGGTGTGTTCACTAGATCATCATCCTGCTCCACCGTGTGACTGCACTTTTCTCTATGTATATACAGCAAATGTCGGTACAATAGGTGGGTGAGGAGAGAAATATAGCCATTTTCTTTCTTAAAAACAATCGACAATGCCCCCAAACTGCTGAATCTGATGAGAAAGGCAGGGCGGGCCCTCCAGCTCCAAGCACGGGCAGGAATGCCTGGCCCGCTGGCCCAGAAAGGATCCCAGTTCCAGAGTGAACTCAACCCAGGAGGGGGCCCGGAGCTGCAGCCTCTGCTCCCTATGCATACACGAGTCATCAGGAAAGGTGTGCCAGTCGCCAGCCCGTCCACAGCAACACGGAACAGGGACGTCTCCACGGAGAAGACGGCGTGCAAAGACAGGCAGAACTGAAAGTCGGACTGTGAAAACAGAAGACCCATCTGCCGTCCAACCCAAGACGGAGGCCACAGACCAGGTGGTCTGGCCGTTTGTACCTCACTCTTCACTGATGGACTGCACCCCATGATCACTCCCACCACACCAAGTCAGCCCCCGCAGAGCAGCGCCTCTGCCACCTAAACAGTCCCCGAGGCTGAGGCTGCAACCGCGCACACGGCTGGGGGAGAGGGGGGCAGAACGGTCCACATGGCACGGACTCACTCGCTCAGGTGACAACGGGTCCTCAGCACCCGGCCGGGAGGACGCCAGGTGAGCACACATCTGCACCAGACAGCTCCATTCTGGACCCGGAAATGCGCTCATGCGGAGATGGCGCCCCCATTACAACTCCCAGGCACACCCTCTCCCACCTCCAGCACCTTCCTGGTTTCATCACCTCTTTTCTGAACTTTATGGGCATCTCTTAGGAAATATCTTTTGTGATGAAAGAAGCCATTTACTGGAAGTTCAGTGATTCATCTGTTCTGTCTGTTCCTTTCTCATTTCTTAAATGCAAGTTAATTACTAGCAGTTCCTCAAACTATTGATACACACAACAGCCTGGATGAAATCTCCATGCTTTCGAAAGAACTGAAAGATTTCAGACCATGTGGCTCCAGAGACTGGATGTGCTCGTAAGGTCAGACCCGGAGGGAGGACAGATTTGGGGGGGAGGGGGTGACTGTAAGAGGCAGGACAACGGCACTGATGGACGTGCTCACACACATCCACACGTGTGACAATGGCAGGGTGCTACTCACACACATTGTGCCAACATCAATGCCGGGTTCGGCATGGTACTACCGTGAGGTAAGACGGAACCATCTTGGGAAACTGGAGGAAGGCACACAGGCCCTCTCTGTACTGTCTTTTCAACTTCCCGTAAGTCTACAATTATTTTAAAATTTAAACGCAAATGATACTACACCAAAGTGAAGAACTTCTGGGCTTCCCTGGTGGCGCAGTGGTTGGGAGTCTGCCTGCCGATGCAGGGGACGCGGGTTCGTGCCCCGGTCGGGGAGGATCCCACATGCCGCGGAGAAGCTGGGCCTGTAAGCCATGGCCGCTGGGCCTGCACGTCCGGAGCCTGTGCTCCGCAACGGGAGAGGCCAAAACAGTGAGAAGCCCACGTACCGCAAAAAAAATTTAAATAAAAAGTGAAGAACTTCTGTGTACCAAAGGAAACAACAGAGTGAAAAGGAACTAGCCCTACAGAATGGGAGAAAATTACAGATCATGTAACCGATAAGGGTTAATATCCAGAATACGTAAAGAACCCCTACAACCGAACAACAACGAACAAGCGGATTAAAAAAACAGGCCAAAGACTTGGGACATGAAGATCAAAACCACAATGAGATACCACCTCACAGCTGTGAGGATGGCCAGGGTTAAAAAACAGAATAACAAGCACTGGTGAAGATGTGCAGAAACAGGAACCCTTGTGCACAATTGCTGGGAGTGTTATATGGAGCAGCTGCTGTGGAAAACAGTATGGCGGTTCCTCAAAAAATTAAAAATAGAAATTACCTTATGATCCAGCAATTCCACCTCTTGCTATCTACCCAAATGAACTGAAAGCAGGGTCTCAAAGAGGTATTTGTACACCCACGTGCACAGCAGCATTTTTACAGTAGCCAAGGGGTGGACGGAGCCCAAATGCCCATCGACAGATGAATGTATAAACCTAAGGTGGTCCATCCACACAATGGAATATTATTCAGCCTTAAAAACAGGGAAATCCTGTCACATGCTACAGCATGGATGAACCTGGAGGACGTTGTACTAACAGAAAGAAGCCAGTCAACAAAAAAACAAATACCCTATGATACCACTGCTATGAGACATCAAATTCACAGAGACAGAAAGCAGAATGGCCTTTGCCAAGGGCTGGGGGAGGGGTGGGGAGTCAGTGTTTACTGGGACAGAGGTTCAGTGTGAGAGGATGAGAAAGTTCTGGAGGTGCTGGGGTGATGGCGGCACGACACTGTGGATGGACCTCATGCTGCCAGACTGTACACTTAGACATGGTTAGGATGGTAAATTGTGTTATGTGCTTTTACCATCATTAAAACAAAGTTCACAGACAATTTAAAGGCCGCCTGCCGCCCACTCTGCCACTTTGCATTTTAACCGCCCCTCCCAGCCCAATGCCCCCAAGCACTGAGGGCACAGGGCCTCCGTAGCCAGGGGCTTACAGTCAGAAAAACCAAGCTTCCCATAAACAAAAGTCAGTGTAAACCGTGAGAAAGGCTTTGAGGGCGATGACAGAGCCTGAGGGAGAGGCCTGCCCGATTCGGGGTTGGGGAGGCGCATTAGGCTGAGACCTGATGAATAATGTGCAGAGGGGGCCGGATGGGAACAGCCCTGCCACTGCACCTCACTTTCTGAGTGCTGCAGCCTCTGCCCGGAAGGCCTCCCAGGACCCTCTGACTAGGCTGGGCCCACCCTGGTCCTCAGCTCTCTGCACTGTCCGGTGGTACCCACATCCTCTCCTGCCCTCCCCCAGACTCTGAGCCCCTCACACTAGACCTGGGCAGGTACCACTAAAGGCCTGAGGGAGTCCTCAGGGGAGGGTCAGCTGAGGGGGCAGGCCTGGACTCTGCAAAGCGGGGGAGGAGGGGGAGAAGGAGGAGGAGGAGGAGGATAGTACAGGGCGCTGAGGCAGAGGGACTTCCTGGAGGGGCTGCCCTGGGGCTGGGAGCCAGCTACGAGAAAGATGGGGTGCTCCCTTACATTGAGCAGAGCTCAAGGGGCCAGTGGGGATGGTGATGACCTGCCCCTGCAGCTTGCCTGCACATGACCCCCTCCTGGCCCCCCATACTCCGACCGTAGCCCGTGGCTCCAGGTCACCAGGGCAGAACACCCCAGTTCCCAGAGGAGTAAGTGCCCCCAAACTGATACTAAACACTAACCTGAGGGTCCTACCCCTCAGGCTGCCTCAGGCGGAGCTTCCCGAAGCTGAGGTCCCTGGAAAGGACCCGCACTTACAACACTGCAAATACCCACCCCCACACCCGCAGCCTCTGTTTCTGGCTCAGATTTCCCTCTGTAAGTTTTCAAAATGCTCTGCTTCCTGCTGCCCACATGACCATGACTTGCTGGCTGACCTCACCCTCTCCTTGCCCCAGGGGTGGACAGGCAGCAACTTGCTGGATGACCCACCCTCACCCCACACTCAGGCACAACAGGCCGAGGGCCGGAGAGAGGGTAGAGCAACCCTGAATGGCCTGGTTCCAGCCAGATGGAGGCTGAGCTCAGGCCGGCCCCCAGCCCACCCTGCCTGGGGCTGCCCAGAGCAGCCACCTCATGGTGCCTGGCAGGTTCCCATGCCAGGTGCAAGAACACCAGCCTCCAACTCTGGACGCCCTGCAACAAACCATGAAGGACCAGGAGGTGGCAAGACAAGCTCTCCTGTCCAGCTCACCAGAACATTCTCATAGAGCGGTTGTTGGCCTGGGCTGTCACTTTAGTTCAAACGACCCTGGTCTGAGAGCAGCTTACAAGCCGCCGTCTGCTACAGCGAACTCAGCCCTCTGGTCCAGAGCCGACCCTCCTGCAAGAAAGCCGGCCTCGAGGAGTTCAGTCATTTGCACGGGAGTCGCCCCAGGAACAGCAACTCAGAGATGATCACTTACAAGCTGCCATTTTTAATACCTCTGAGAGTAACTAGCGTTTACCACCTTGTGACAGGTGGTGCTCGGGGCTGGAAGCATATTAGCTTTCCTGCTGGTGAGGAGCCTGAGGCACAGGAGGCTGCAGCACTTGCCTCTGCTGGTCCAGAGCAGAGTTCCTAGCACCAATGCCTCCAGTGCCCCCCTACCCCATCCACGCAAGGCCGTCTAAGGATCCTTCAAGGCTGGACTCTCCAGCTTCTGAAGGATTCTCCCACAAGATAAAGCTAAATTCGAAGCCCGCAGCTGTCCCCTGCAGGTCGACCCCGGTTCCTTCCCCCAAGCCTCCACTCCCCACTCCGACTTACTTCCCAAATGCTCACTCCCTTTATCTTTCCCCTCTGTCCACCCGTCTGAGGATCATGCACTCTTCCAAGACAGGACCTAGTGTGACCTCTCCTGCTTTTGGGGTCCCTCACACCTTCCTCACAGAGCACTGGGCCTGGTTTTCCAGGAGCCTGGAGCCAGGAGGAAGGAAGCTGTATCATGTACCTCTGAGTCCCAGGCAAACTGCATGCAGCCGAGGACACGACACGCACACAATAAATTATGTTTTAAGTCACTTAAGAGCAGCTAGTCACTTGTTATTAAATGCAAATGAACAAACAAAAAAGGTCGCAAAGGTTCTTTTAAGGGAATGAGTTTTAAGGGAAGAAATCAACAGGTTATTTCAAAAAAAGCCAACTCCTGTGTCTATGCATAAAGAAAAGTGGGAAACTCTTGAGCACATTCAGTCCCGAAATAAACCCCAATTCAACCTCGAAGCTTCCAATCTCTCTACCTGTCACCCTTAAAGCCAAGCCAGTTTCATACTTCTGGTTTGTAAACTTCAGATTACCTTCTTTTAAAGAGTAAAAAAAGAAGCAAATGTTGTGAGAAGAAAACAACAAAGCATCCATATCCCCACCACTGCAAATTCTCCCCTTTCACGTCACTTCTCATGCAGACACAGAAAGCACTTCAACAGAAAATCCCACTCAAGGAACAGACTTTGATCTTCATTGTCTGATGCATTTCTGGGGGCTGGGGAAACCTAGATAAGCTCTAGACAAACAGCCTGATACTTGAATTCTTCCTCATTAAACACCACACAAGTGTTTAATGGACAGATCTAGGATAGGAGGAGAAAAACGAAAAAACAATCACAAAACCGAGTAAGGCCAAGCAATCAACAAAAGAAGTTCATTAGCTCAAAATTAACACACACGGAAATTCACTTAAGGACGCAAACTTCTGTGCTGACCTGCAAAGCACATTTCAACCACTGTGCTTCAATTTCAATGAACTGCTAAGGGAAACTGAACGCACATATTTGTCATTCCTAAGGTCGCCCTGAAGGCCTGTCCCGCTCCCTGTAAAGATGCAGCCCCCCAGATATTCCCACTGCAAAAGCAAACTCTGCAACCTAAGCTCTTAAAATCTCTTGGGGTTCAAAAGCAGTAAAAATAGTTGCTCGTGTATACAGTGTTCCAAAAAAAAAGAAAAGGAAAAGGTTACCTAAGCAGAAGACCATCTGCCTTCCCTTTAAATCCACTAAGAAATAAACTGTGAGGAGATAAATTAGCTTCATGCTACCGGGACTCTACAGCAGCGTGCGACTGGGCTCTCCCACGCTCCTTAACACCAAGATAATGGGCCGGCTCCTCGACCCCGAAAGTCACCGGGCCGAGCGCCTCCCAGCGTCTCCCAGGACTCCAGAACCCCGGGTCCCAGGTTCCGAGCTCGCCCTGCCGTTTACCAAGCGGTACCCGAGGCGCGTTCCCGCCTCTGCCACTAGGACTGCCCGAGCACGGACTCGCCGCGTCCCCGCGGGCCCGGCTCCCGGCACCGGCAACCGCGGCGCGGACCCGACCCGGCCCGCCTCTCCCTGGGCTCACCGCGCGGACGGCCGCAGGCCCAGCCCCGTTCAACAGCGGCGTGGCCTCCCCGGCCGGCGCCCCAGGCCGCGCCGCCCTCCGCAGCAGCGGCGCCGCCTCGTCGTCGTCCACGTCGCGTCCGGACCACGACACCTTTTTGGAGACGTTGGCCATGTCCCGCCGCAGAGGACCAGCCAGGCAGCGCCTTGGCCGTGTTTGTTCTCGTGACCCGCGCCTCGGCCACGTGACCCGGACGGCCGTCACGTGGCCCAGACGGCACCCGCGTGCCCCGGCGGCGGCTGCGGGGCGCGCGCGCGCGCGCGCGGCCTTCTGGGAGTTGTAGTCCCGTCGCCTGGTGGACTCGCCTGTCAGGCCCGATCACCACGTAGCAAACGGTTGTGCTGAGAACACAACACAGCCCTGTGGCCTTCCTGCGGAAAACGCTCCACTGATCCCATCCCAGGGGGAAAATGCAGATGAACCCAAATTGAGGGACACCTGCTAAACAGCTAGCCAGCTCGTCCCGTAGTGTCAGCGTCACGAAAGACCAAGAAAGACTGAGTGACTGCCTTGGATGGAAGATAAAGAGATGGGCAACTGAAGGCTGCTCGTGGGCCTGGCATTTTGGGGACAATTGGCAAAGATTGGATCTGCACTGTACATTACATAGCGGTGTTATAGCTGCGCCCAGTCCCCCAAGGGTGATCTTTGTCTGGGGGTCATATCAGAAAAGTCCTTTTTCTCAGTAGACATACACTGAGATATTCAGGGGTTGTGATGTGATGTCTGCAACGTAGTCTCAGATGATCCACAAGCTAATGGTAATCACAATACGTAGCTACCGATAGCGGGAGAAAGAAAATGTGGTAGGATGTTAGCAGGTGATGAATATGGGGTAAATATAAATGACGTGCAATGTAGTCCTCTTGTAACTTTTTTCTTTAAACTTGAAACTTTTCAAAATAAAAAGATTTTAGAAGTTCTTTATAGGCTCTTCCTCCACATATTTCAAAATAAAACCAAAATTGAAACTAAAATAAGAGGAAGGAAGCCCAACAGGATTAAGTTTTCCCATGATCACTGTGCAACAATTTTTTGAAAATACTAAGAACAACGTTCTTTCAGAAAAGGTGTTTTCTCCTTAGTGTGACCTGGCTTTGCCCTTTCGAGGGATGTTGACAAGCATGTGATGGCCCTGGCTGTGGAGGAGGGCCTGGAGGCTGCAGAGTGAAGCTGGCACCGGCTCCAACGAGCCTCAGGGCTGGTCCCAGGCTGGTTTGACTGAACGAAGTGGACGAGTGTGGTTTGCGTGAAACCGTCCAGGCAGGAGGAGAGCTGCACACAGTGATGGGGAAGTGAGAACAGTCCCGGGGACGGAGGGGTGGTGCTGGGGAAGCCCCTCTGGATCCTTCTGTCCTCCCCCCACTCAGGAACGCAGCAGACGCAGGTCAAAGGTGGGATTGATGGGGTTCAAGGTGGATGTGGCTCATGCCACTCACTCAGTGGGGATGGTGGATCACATGAGATGCGTGCTCACACTCCCCTGCTCAAAATCTGGATGGGCTGCCCTCGACAGAGCCCAGACTCCTCAGCTGGACAAGCCAGCCCTTCCCAAATTCCTATCGACCTGAGCTCCCACGAAGCTCCTCCCCAAGCCCTTTCCCAGGTTGCCCTGCCCTCGTGGAGACTCTCAGATGCGATGCGGCTGGCCGCCCACAGCCATGATGCTTCTGCCAAATACCCACTGTCTTAGGGTCTGTGAACTTTGGCAGAAATGCTGCTGTAGAAGTGAAATATCCTGGGTCCCCCATGGTGTTGTAAGCACCCGAAAGCGGGGGAGGGGAGGGTGGGAAATACCCTGTGTGGTCTTTTAGTGCTAGGGACCTCAAGAAACACTTCCTAATCAAATTAACAGTCTTCCCCCCAAAAGATGTCATCTCTCCCACCTCAATAGAATGAGACCGAGCAAGGGCTCCAAAATAGGCCAGAGGATCCTGGGAAAGAGGACGCTTTGAGAAGGGCAGCTCTCCATGAAGATGGATGCGTCCTGGGGAAGTGCCAGGGGAAGCAGAAGTCCGTGATTACAGGACCTTCCCGTGGCCACCCAGGGGTGTTTCCAGACCTAGGATGCATCCCCTGACCTTGACTCACAGACCAGGGGTGGGGGTGGGGGTGGGGGTTGGGGGGCGGGCAGGTGGTGGCTGGCCAAGTCTCTGAGCTGAAGGCCTGGGATTGCTGGGGCCACAGACAGCTCTGCAGAGATGGGAGCACTGCTAAGAGGCCCCAGAGACTGATTTCAGGCCCCTCTCCATGGAGCAGTGCCCTCCAGCCACCTCCTCAATGCAGAGCTGAAACCAGGCCCCTCGCGGTTCCGTCAGACCTCTCTAGTTTGTTTCCTCACTTTTTTTAAAAAAGTTATCTTTTCCAACTTTTAAAAAAATTAATTTATTTATTTATATTTGGCTGCATTGGGTCTTCGTTGACACACGCGGGCTTTCTCTAGTTGGCGAGCGGAGGCTACTCTTCATTGTGGTGAACAGGGCTCTAGGCATGCAGGCTTCAGTGGTTGCAGCACGTGAGCTCAGTAGTTGTGGCTCGTGGGCTGTAGAGCGCAGGCTCAGTAGTTATGGCGTGCACGGGCTTAGTTGCTCCACGGCATGTGGGATCTTCCCGGACCAGGGCTCGAACCCGTGTCCCCTGAATTGGCAGGCGGATTCTTAATCACAGAACCACCAGGGAAGTCCCTGTTTCCTCACTTTTAAAATGGATTGGGGACTTCCTGGTGGCGCAGTGGTTAACAATCCGCCTGCCAATGCAGGGGACACGGGTTTGAGCCCTGGTCCGGGAAGATCCCACATGCCACGGAGCAACTAAGCCTGTGCACCACAACTACTGAGCCTGTACTCTAGAGCCCAGGAGCCACAACTACTGAGCCTGCATGCCGCAACCACTGAAGCTTGCGTGCCTAGAGCCCGTGCTCCGCAACAAGAGAAGCCACCGCAATGAGAAGCCCGTGCACTGCAACGAAGAGTAGCCTCGCTTGCCGCAACTAGAGAAATCCCACGCGCAGCAACGAAGACTCAATGCAGCCAAAAATAAATAAAATAAAAATAAATAAATTTGCTTAAAAAAAAAGAATATTAAAAAAAAACATGATTCTATCGTACAACCCAGCAATTCCATGGCTAGGTATCCACTCAAGAGAAACAGAAGCATATGCCTACACAACCCTTCACATGAGACTGTGCACAGAATCTTCACTCACAAGGGCCCCCAACTGGAAACCACCCAAGTTTCCATTGACTGATGTACAAAACAAACAAAACAAAACATGGTCCATTACAACATAAGGTCATTCAGCCATACAAAGGAACGCAGCACTGACACACAACAACACAGATGAAACTATAAAACACGATACTCGGTGAGAGACGCCAGACACCAAGGATCACACAGTGAATGAGTTCATTTATGTGAAACGTCCAGAGCAGGCAAATCCACAGAAACGGAAAGCAGGTGAGTGGGTGCAGAGCTGGGGGAGGGGCTGGGTGGGGACAGGAGTGACCCCAACAGGCATGATTTCTTGGGGGGGGCAATGGAAATGTTCTAAAACTGGATCGTGATGATGGTTGCACACTCGACAAATTTACTGAAAATCTTTGAACTGCACATTTAAAATGGGTGAATTTCATAGTATGTAAATTATACCCCAATACAGACTCTTTAAAAGCATTGCCCACCCGGGCTTCCCTGGTGGCGCAGTGGTTAAGAATCTGCCTACAAATGCAGGGGACACGGGTTCAAATCCTGGTCCGGGAAGATCCCACATGCCGCGGAGAAGCTAAGCCCGTGCTCCACAACTACTGAGCCTGTGTGCCACAACTACTGAAGCCTGCACACCTAGAGCCCGTGCTCTGCAACAAGAGAAGCCACTGCAATGAGAAGCCCGCGCGCCACAATGAAAAGTAGCCCCCACTCTCTGCAACTAGAGAGAAAGCCCACACACAGAAATGAAGACCCAATGCAGCTAAAAATAAATAATTAAAAAAAAAAAAAGCATTGCCCACCCATCCTTAATGTGTGTTTCTGAGTAGCTTGCTCCCTCTGCAGGCCCCCTTCCCAGCAGCTCTAGTGGCCTTACCAGCTGCTACAGAACCTTGATGGAACCCCCAGGGCGAAGGAGCTGTGGGGCCAGGAAATGGACTCCCCAGCCCTTCTCATGAGAGATGTTGGAACAAGGAGCAGTCAAAGAGAAACTTTCTCAAGCCACATGGAGAGAGGACCACAGAAGTTAATGCAAGGAAAATAAGAGTTCTCCAGGAGCCAGCCTGTGGTTGCCCCAATCCCATGCCCAAGGAGAGGCAGAGCTGAAGCGCAGCTCTGCCATGTGGCAAGTTGGGCTGTGTTGAAATGACTTCCTACTATGGGGGGGTGTTGGTTGGTGTAAGAATGCCGCAGAGAGGGAAAGAATGCAGTCGTGGGGATCCTGAGGCCCGGCTCTGCCTGTGGGCCCTCCCCCCACCCTGTGGAATACCCACATCCTATGTTAGAGAGCAGGTGTGCCTGGCCCAGGCCGGAGGCAGCAGCCTGATCCTCAGTGTGGGTGGGGGGCCCTCTATGGAGTGTGCTGGGGTCGGGGGTGGCCGAGAGTGGCTGAAGACTTGCTCTTCCCGCCGGCCCACCGTGTGAGCACAGCTGCTGTGTAGCGAGGCCTCAGGAACAGAGCTGTAGGCAGGTGCAGTTCACCCTTTGCACGAATCCGTCTACCGATGCGGCGTTGGCCAGTGTTAGGATGGCACCCATCAGGAACTCCTTCCCAGTGGCCAGGTTTGAGACCTCCCTGGGGACCAGCACCCGGTGCCATATGGCCAGGCCTGCTAGGCTCCCCACAAAGGCCTCAGGGCCATCAAACCCGCCCCCAATGCTCTCGTGCTCCTGGCCTAGCATGAGGGAGCCCCCCGGAGGAATCTCATAGCCTTCCCCAAAGCGGGAGCCAGTGGCCACTAGCCTTCGGCCCATGTGGAGCCAGTACCTGCCCAGGCCCAGAATGGACGTCCAGATGACACACACATGGTGCCAACAGCTGTCTGGCAGTGGCTGGAGGGGCAGCTCCCTGAAGGCCGGGTCTCCAATCACAGAGTGGATGGAGCCGGGGGGCAGGGAGTCTCGGCCATGCAGAACCAGCTTGTCATTTTCTTTGCTGGTGTACGAGAGGAGGGTGCCCAGGTGGCCCAAGGCTGTGCAGACCCAGCTGCAGACAGACAGGGCCCGTAGGCCAGTGAAGAAGCCGGGCGGAAGAAGATCACATTCACAGTGGACGCGTTCGGAAAGATGAGTGCAGGGCCCACGTTGCAAACTAGAAACAGAGGGGCGAGAGTCAGCCCACACTGCAAGGGGCAGCGGCTCACTTATTCTCACGTGATCAGCCTCTTACCGGTGGGAGGACTGAGAAGAAGGACACCTGGCTGAGCCACACTCCTCACCAGCAGGGGGCCCTGGATGAGTGTCTGTGGCTGCTGGAACAAATCCCCACAAACACAGTGGCTCAGAACAACACAAATTTGGCATCTCACAGTCTGGAGGTCAGAAGTCCCTGCAGGTCTCCCCGGGCTTAAAATCACAGTGTGGGCTGAGCTGGTTCCTCTGGAGGCTCCAAGGAGAAGCCCTTTGCTGCCCTCTGATGTCTGCTCCTGCCCTTGTATCTGCATCCCTGACACTGAGCCTCCTGCCTCCCTCTTATAAGGACCCTGTGATGACACTGGTCCACGGGATAATCCAGGATCAGCTCCCATCTCAAAATCCTTAATCACACCGGAAAGTCTTCTTGTCACGTGAAGTGACACATCCACAGGGTCTGGAACCAGGACATGGACATCTTTGGGGGCTTCCTGCTGACCAGACTTCCTGCCAGATCTGCTTGCCAGAAGAGTAGGCGGGGCAGGGGTGGGGCACCCAGCCAGAAGCTGGGGGCAGAGCCAGGAACGCACATTTCTAGGCCACTGGCCCCTTGGGTTCCAGGGTGGAGGGCGTTCTGTGGCCAGCCCCCACCTCCTCTCTTCACCTGGGGGCTTTTGTCATAATCTTTGGCAGTGGTCCTCAATTGGAGATGACTGTGCCCCTGGGGGACATCTAGCAGTGTCTGCGGACAGTTTCGGTTGTCAGAACTTTGGTGGCCCCCAAACCTACAGCCCCCCTTTCCCGGGACCCCTGGTGGTGCCCTCCAGGTCAGCCCGTCAGCCCTGTCTTACTGGTGAGGCCCCTAGAACCACACAGATGGGGAGGGACCTGCTTCAGATTAATGGGCCCTGTGGGCTGCAAGGCCAGACAGGGAGCAGCCTGGTCACAGCTGAGAGTTCAAGCTGAGCGGGCATCTAGTAGTCGGAGGCCAGGGATGCTGCTTAACACCGTTCAATGCCCTGGACGCTCCTACAACTAGGGATTACCCGACCCCAGACGCCAGTACAGTAGTGCCGCCATAGAGAAACCCTTACCTGGAGATGAGAGGTGGCAAAGCAGAACCGGCTTTGCAAAGGCCGGGGGGCCTCCATTGGTGGGCACAGACCCCATGGGATGCAGGCCAGGGCCCTGCAGAGAGGGTTCCTGCTGGCTACGGCTGAGGACGTCCTTGGGACCCCACCAGCCCTGACCAGGGTGATCACCAACTCTGAGTGGGCATTTACTGCCTGCGGGCAGCACCTCACTGGTGTGTGCATTGGGTGGCCTGACCTGCAGGCAGGTCATCACCTGGACGGTTCCTTTCTTTGAGGGCGGGTTTTGTGGGGTGTAAAGCAGTGTCTTCTCCGCTAAGCCTGGGGAGAAGTCCTCCTGGAGGGGACTGGAGGCCTAAGGAGGCACCAGAGGGAAAAGTGGACACTGATGGGGAAGGGCAGGCCACGGTGCTTACTCTCTCCTGGGCTCTCGGTGGGCCACGTCTGCTAGCTGCCTGGGCCTGGGGACTCCTGCATCTCTTGGAGACAGCGAGCGAAGTCCAGAGGTGGGTCCCTGAGCTCAGGCGGAGCTCTGGGTGCCTGCCTGCCTGCCTGCCTGCAGCTGTGGGGAGCTTGGGCTCGATGGTCTAGGTGGGGCCGGGGTCACGCGCAGGGCGGCGGTGCCAGGGCTGGCTACTTGCAGCCGCCCCTTGAAAGCTGCCAGCCTGGCGCCCTGGCTCTGGACGAGGGGCATCAGGCGAGCCAGCATGCCGTGCACGGCCCGCACGTCCAGGGCCAGCAAGAGAGGGCGTTCCTCTGCTCCTCCTGCCCCTTCCTCTCCTGGGCGCGCTGCTTGCTCCTCTCACTCAGGGCGGCGCCCAAGGCCAGCAGCCTGTTGTCCACCTTCTGGCCTCTGCACTGAGTCTTCCACACCCAGGTCTTGAGGTGGCCCAGGTCGCCCTGCACGGCGGCCTGCAGCTGGCTGAGTGCCAGGGCCACGGCCTGGCTCTCGTGGGCCAGGCTCCAGAACCAGGCCTCCATGATGAAGGACAGGTTGTAGTTGCTGGCGATGCCCTGCAGGTGCTTTAGGGTTGCCTCTTGGAACCTCCAAAACTGTAGAGAGGACACAGGCACTCCTGGGGATTAGATCCTCAGGGCAACGCGGTGAGGCGGCTGATCACTGCCACTAGCCCCCTCGCACCAAGCTAGAGCTCACAGCGGCAGACAGCCCCAGGTCTGTGCTGCAGTGGGTGAGGGCGCCACAGGCGGCTCCCATCCCTCCCCGAGCGCCACACTCTTTACCCCTCGACCCTCAGGGTCCTACCTGCCAGCGAGATGGCTGTGCATGGGGATCAAAGTGGGGAGTGCTTGGCGCAGCCCTGATGCCTGCAGGGCATCCGGGAACTGGCCACGGACCCGCACAGGAGTCTCTGCTCTGTGGGGGACCCGGGACATTGCTCCCCATGTCCAGCGGGCTGGCCCCCACCACCCCAGCACACCTGCAGCTACACTCCTCAGGTGGCCCCCAGCTCCACCCACCCTCAGCTGGCTCGGCTTTAGAACAAACTCCCCAAACCCATTTTGCTATTCCAGCCATAGGTGAAAACAGGCAGCCGATAAGACCTGCAAACTCTACGCTGAGCCCATAGAGCACAGAAGCTTACTACTGTTTCTATGACTTCTGTGCTTTGTCTGGTGTCAGTTAAAAAAACTCTACTGCCCCCAACAGTGGGTATACTCACCTGTGCTTCTAGTCTACAGAGCCTCTCAAGGAATGGTTTTCTTTGCCTCTCAGGTGCGGTTTCTTGCAACAAAGCCCCACATAGATATATGGGCACAAAAATGAGGAAGAAAGGCAGGGTTTTCCTCCCCAGGCAGCCCATTCTGAGAAGGAGCGAGAGGCACCCCGGCTGCAGGAGAAGCCATCTGCTTGGAGCTCCTGCCTCCCCCACGCTTGCCCACCTCTCCTGGGCAGTGGTTTTCCTTCTTCCTCTCTGGCTTGCAGTCAGGTACGTCCTGACACCTTAACAAAAGGCATTTGCTCTGAAGACTTGGAGGTTCCCAAGGACACAAGCTTAAAACAGATGCGAACAGTTTCTCTGGAAAATAACTCTACTGGGTGCAAGCTCTGGTCCAGCTGGCTCAGAGGCAGACAGGGGCGATTGTTTTAGCAGGACCACACGGACTCATGTTCCCAGAGAAGTTGAAGCAGGACACGGATCCCAGTGGGGGCCGGGGAGTCCTTAGAGCCAAGTCTGCATCAGGGACAGCAGATCCGATGAGGCCCCTCTCTTGCCCTTGGACAAGGCAAAGGAAATGGGATTGGAGCCACTTACATTTGTCTTGGGGCCCAGGTTGTGTAGTGGGCTGAGTGGTAGGTCTCAGTCCTAACCCTGGTGCCTGTGAATGGGAGTTTATTTGAAAAAAGGGTCTTTGCAAATGTAATTAAGGATCTTGAGATGAGGTCATCTTGGATTATCCATATGAGTCCTAAAATGTCTTTCTGAGACAAAGAGAAGATCACATGGGGAGAAAGCCATGTGAAGATGGAGGCCGAGGCTGGGGTGAAGCTGACACAGGAGCACAAGGAGCTGGGCGGGGCAGGAAGGATCCTCCCCAGGAGCCTTTGGAGGGAACGTGGTCCTGCTGACACCTTGATCTTGGATTTCTGGCCTCCAGAGATGCAAGGGAAAAATGTTCTTGCTGTTTTAAGCTCCCCTATTTGTTGCCATTGGTTACAGCAGCCCCCGGAAACAAACACAGGCTGTCTAAGTAAATAGGGGGCGTGGGACCTCATTCTAGGGCCAGGTCCATGGACAGTTGTGACCCAGTGAGGGGAGCAGGATAAAACCATGGTCAAGGCCAAGACTTGCAGTTAAACAAGACGGCTGTGCAGAGAAGCTGGTCTCCTCTCACTCCTCAAGCGTCACTTTGATGGCAGCAAAGGAATAAAGCCTGAAGGAGACACAGGGCAAGGAGAGCAGGCAAGGAGAACTGACCCGGCGGAGCAGAGAGAACTGCAGAGGGGAGCCCGAGGGGCAAGCAGCGTGTCGGTGTCCTGGGGCTGCTGCACCCGATGACTACCCTGGGGGGTGGGAGCAGGAATTCATTCTCCCACGGCTCTGGAGGCCGCAAGTCAGAAATCAAGGTGTCAGCAGGACCACACTCCATCCGAAGGCTCCTGGGGAGGATCCTTCCTGCCTCATCCAGCTCCTGCTGTTCCTGTGGCAGCATCACCCCAACCTTGGCCTCTGTCTTCACATGGCCTTCTCCCCTGTGTGTCTCTCCTCTTCTGTCTAACAAGGACACCAGTCATTGGATTCAGAGCCCACCTGGATAATCCAGGGTGATCTTATCTTGAGATCCATAACTTAGGTACGTCCGCAAAGATCCTTTTTCCAAATAAGGTCACATTCACAGGTACAGGGATTAGGACTTGGACGTGTCTTTTTGGGGGCCACCATTCAGCCCATTACAGGGAGGTTTGAGAGGCTGGGGGGTGTCCAGGGATGGTGGGGGGCTGGGGCGAGGTGCAGGCTGGAGTGAAGAGACTCATGTCAGTCTGGATACAGAGTTGCTGGACCCCTGTCTCCTCCCTGACCCCCTGTGCTGGGCGACTGCTCCTGCACACCAGCCCAGCCCCAGCACGTAGTCCGCTGGCTCTCTGGAGCCACACTATCCAATACCAGAGCCCCAGCCACATGCGACTGTTGAGCCCTTCATGAGGCTAGTCTGAGTGGAGATCCGCTGCAGGTGAAAAGTGCACACTGGATTCAAAGACTTAGTACAAAAAAGGAATGTAAAATACCTCACTATCAACAGATTTTATGTGTGATTACATTTTAAATTTTATTTATTTATTTATTTGGCAGCACCAGGTCTTAGTTACGGCATTCGGGATCTTCGTTGCTGCGTGTGGAATCCAGTTCCCTGACCGGGGAGGGAGCGTGGAGTCCTAACCACTGGACCACCAGGGAAGTTCCATGATTACATGTTGAAATGGTAGTATTGTGGATGGACTGGGTTAAATAAAACACATTATTAAAATTAACTTCAGGGGCTCCCCTGGTGGCGCAGTGGTTAAGAATCTGCCTGCCAACGCAGGGGACATGGGTTCGAGCCCTGGTCTGGGAAGATCCCACATGCCGCAGAGCAACTAAGCCCATGCACCACAGCTACTGAGCCCACATGCCACAACTACTGAAGCCTAGAGCCCATGCTCCGCAACAAGAGAAGCCACCGTAATGAGAAGCCCGCGCACTGCAACAAAGAGTAGTCCCTGCTCGCTCCAACTAGAGAAAGCCCACGTGCAGCAGCAAAGACCCAACTCAGTCAAAAATAAATAAATAAATAAACAAATAAATAAATATATTTTTAAAAATAAAAAATAAATAAAATTAACTTCAGGACTTCCCTGGTGGTCCAGTGGTTAAGAACCTGCCTTCCAATGCAGGGGGCGTGTGTTCAATCCCTGGTTGGGGAACTAAGATCCCACATGCCGCGGGGCAACTAAGCTTATGCACTCTGGGGCCCATGCAATGCAACTACTGAGCCCGCGCACACTGGAGCCCACGCGCCTCAACTAGAGAGAAGCCTGCGTGCTGCAACCAAGACCCAAAGCAGCCAAATAAATAAATAAATAAAATTAACTTCACCTGTTTCTTTTTACTTTTTTTAGTATGGCTATAAAATACTTAAAATTAAATATGGGACTCACGTCATAGTTGGATTGGACAGCGTTGCACTGGAGAAAGACTCCAGGTCTGCAGGCCCCCGGGCACAGAGACAGGGGCTTTCCTTTCAATCTCTTTCATCATCCATTCTTTTTTAAAAAAATTTAGTGGAAAGCACACATATCATAAAATTCACTCATTTTAAGTGTAATGCTAACAACAAGGTATTAAAATAAATGTCTACCTATTGGACTGTGAAAGTCTGAGGGTTCTGCCAGCTTCTGGAAAGCAGCAGCCACAGCCAGGCACCTGCCCCCAGGCTGGAGAGGGGAGGGAGCTTCTTTAGCCCCAGCAGAAAACCTGCACTTACTGACAGGCAAGAGCTTCCCTGCACCCCACCGAACAAAATCCCATCCACAGGTGAGACAGAAATCTGCCCAAACAGAAGAGAAACTGGGAGACGTGCAGAGGGCCAAGGAAAGGCTCAAAGGCATTCTAAATAATACCCTCAGAGAGATAAGAAAAGCTTTGTGTCCACAAGGCAAGAAACGGGGACTTCCCTGGCGGTCCAGTGGTTAAGACTCGGCCCTTCCACTGCAGGGGGTGCGGGTTTGATCCCTGGTCAGGGAATTAAGATGCCGCATGCCTCATGGCCTAGCCAAAACAAACAAAACAACAACAAAAAAACACAAGGCAAGAAACGATGCTGTGAAAAAAGAAATAATCAGAAAAGAAGAAGTTGCTCTTGGAAATGAAAATTATGATTTTCCCCAAAATCAAAAAAGTAATAAAATGACTAAATAATAAAATAAAATAAAATGCAAACAAATAGATAAGTATAACAGAAAAGCTAAAAGGCGAAGTTAAGGCAATTTGTCAGAAAGAAGGCAAAAAGGCAAAGAGATAGAAAAGAAGAGAGAAAACATTGGATTGAGATCAATCTTAGAGAGTGAGACTACAAGATATAGTGGAGGAAATTTTAGGAAGACAATACAGGAAGGTGCTGCAGACAAGGGTACCCATCATTTCAAGACCACATGGCAGAGAGCGCCAGGTCAAGGAATGGGGCCTGACTCCAAAGCTCATCTTGCCAAGTGTCAGACACCACAGATGAGATCCTAAACGTGTCCAGAGAGAAAAACCTGGTCACATGCGAAGGATTGGGACTTTCTCCAGAGGGCTGTGGGCCACCTCAGCAGCAAAGCTGGCTGCCAAAGACAGAGGAGCAAAGTGATTTTCATTTAAAATTAAGCAGTCAGAGTGGGTGGTTAGCACAGATGGTTAGAGCGTAGTGCTGATAAAATTGTGCATCTAGCTCAAATGTGAATCCACCTGGAGCAAAGAATAAAGGCATTTTTCAGATATGCAAAGGCTTAAGAAATTTATCCTCTGTGCAGGATCTCTTGAGAAGTTACTGGGTAACAGGATTCAGGAAAATGTGGGGAATAGAGAAGGAAGCTGTAATAGGAACCGGGAGTGAGAGCACTAGTCCAGGAGCGGCCCGGGAGAAGTTCTCGGAGAGTCCCAGCAAGGCATCATCCTCCGCTCCTCGCTCACTCGCACCCACGTCCAACCCATCCGGTCCAGCCCAGGTCAGCTCCTTCTCACCACCTGGCCCACCCTTGTCCACGCACCGGACGCCCCGCGGGGCTTTCTGCATCCGCGGTTGCCCCCTACCGTCCATTTTTCTAACTGCACCCAGGGTGGAGCTTTTAAAAGGAGACCGCTCTTGGTCACTCATTTTCTTACTCTCCCTAATTTTTCTTACCATTATCTGCCATCTGATGTATTGTACGTGTACTTTATTTGCCCCCTTGACGTGTGAACAGGAACTTTGCTTCATTCTGTGCCCTGGAAGAGTGCTTGCTACCTCAGCAGGCAATTAGTTAATGTATGTTGAATGAATAAATGTTTTCCATGTCACCTCAACGGCCTTCTGGGCTGAAATAGTACCTCTTTGAGAAGTCTTCCCAGATCGCTCCCCAAGGTTCTGCCAAGACTGAAGGTCCTACATCTACGCTGTGCATTGTGTCAGGTGGCTAACGAGCCCTTGACACGTGGACAGTGCAACCAAGGAACTGACCCGGTGGCTGATGGCTACCGTGCTGAACGGTGAAGCACCTGTCCCAGGACATCCATCAATACCCGAAATCACCCCAGTTGCGACTTCTTCCTAGTCTGTGGCCCGTTTCCCTGCAAAGGTCGTGGCCTGCGGAGAGCGGGCCATACCTCTGGGCGGGCGGCGAGGCCGCACACGCGTTTGGTGCCCAGTAGGAGTTTGTGGAGGCACGCACGTGTGAGCTCAGGAGAGATTGGGGCTCGCGAGCGGGGGAAGGGCGGGAGGAGGTCACTCCGGGAAGACCGACGCGGAGGCTGAGGGAAGGCAGGCGGGCGCAGAAGTGCTGGACTCCAAGCCACCTGCCGCGCAGCCCAAAGCACACTGCCCCGCCCACCAGGAACTACGCCCACTAGGGCCCCGCCCCCATTGCCCCGCCTCAGCGCAGGCGCAGATACAGCCGCCTGTCCCGCGCGTCTTCCGGCTCGCAGGTTCGCCGCAGATTCGTCAACAGCTGCCCCTAGTACCGGCGCCACAGGCTCAAAAAATTCAGCACCAGCTCTACCAGGGCCCCGGGAACTTTTGCTCTGCGGCCGCGTGAGCTGGACCGCGAACCGAGCGCAGAGCTGGGCCGCGGGGGCTGTGACGAATCGGCGACGGGTCGGTATTGGCGGAGTGAGCGGGACGCAGCGCGCCGTGGCGACTCTGCGGACCCGGCGGGTGCGCGCTTCCCTGTGACCGCTGCCCGTCCGGAGGTCCCCGCCCGCCCCGACACCCCATCCCGTCCCCCGAGGACCGCTGCCCGCCGCGCCACTAGGTGGGCTCCGGGCGCACGCTGGGGAGCGGGCGCGGGGCCGGGCGATCGCTAGCCGGTCTCCACACACCGAGAAGGAGCGCGCGTGGACCGGGCTGGGCGAGGAGGCCCAGGCCAGTGGGGACACTTCTTGGGCCCCTAGTGCATCCCGACCTAGTGGCTGGGTGCACTGGTGACAGACAGGTGTCTACTTAATGGCGCTCGTGCTGCAGGGGCGCCCGACCCGAAGTAAATGCAACCTGCAGATGGTTTTGGTTTCTGGGAAGGAAGGGAGCTTGGCAAGGTGAACCACAGGTGGATACGTCAGGGAGTTAGAAGTGCTGATGGGTCTCCCAACCTCAGCTCCCTTGACATTTGGGTTTGGATACTCCTGTTTTGGGGGCTGTCCTGCGTAATGGGGTATATGGGATGTTTACCAGCATCCCTGGCCTCAGCCACCCATTAGAGGCAGACTAGCACCTCCGGTTGTGACATCTAAGGTGTCTCCAGACATGGGTCCCTGGGGCGTGGTTGCCCTTCTGCAGAGGGCACCATGGAAGCCTTGGACCATGAAACCTTCCCTCCTCGAGGGCGGGAGAGCGGGCTTTCTGAGAATATGTGAAAAGTGCTTCCTTATCCGAGACTGAGTCCCACGTGGATGATGACAGGTCCCTGGACTTCCTTTCTCACGTGCCTTTCCTGTGAACTCCAGGATGGATCCTGAGGTCTCTGCCGTCCGGCTCACCGTCTGGGAGGCTGTTCACATCCTTTCATCTTCTGAGGATGGGGGCCGCATCTTCTGTACCCTGGGGTCCCTGAAGCGCTATCTTGGTGCAACGGAGAATCCAGCCCTCCCTGAGGAGCAGGAGGAGTTTGTCAGGATCCACTTTTCCACCTTTCTCAGATGTCTGGTCAGCAAGCTGAGCCCCGACTGGCTGGAGCTGCTGCCTGACGGCCAAATGGAGGAGCTGTGGGCCAGCTTCTTCCTGGAGGGCCCGGCTGACCAAGCCTTCCTGGTGCTGATGGAGTCCATCGAGGGTGCTGCCAGGTGAGCTGGGCTGGGTCTGATTATGGGGTTGCTTTAACACCTGAAGGATTTCGAACCAACGGGTTCTCCAAATTCTGTGAGAGTTTGGCATCCTGAAAGGTGAGAGAATAAAACCTGTGCATGTCAGAGCACTGAACTAAAAGCGGGTTGCGTTAATCTCCTGCGATGGGAAGGCCCTAGCCCTCTGTCTTGCTATGTGGGCCAGGGGGCAGCAGGAGTGTTTGCATCCGGGCTTAGGTGGTCTAGGTAGGCAGTGGGCATGGCCATCCTCCTGGGGCCCCTTAACTCTGTGGCCCCCAGCTCTGTGTGAGGCACCCCAGCAAACTGATTCCCTCAACATCAAGCCCACCACGGTCCTTGCGGGGAAGCTGTGTCATTGGGAAGCTGGATTTTCAGCAGTTGCTGTGGAAGTCAGTGGGTCAGGTGATTCCAAGGTGGGGAAGGTGCGTGGGGTTGGCAGGCTTTCATGCCCCTCCTAGGAAGCGAGGCTGTTTACACCTGCTCTTGGTTCAGCCCCAGCTTCTGTCTGATGAAGATGGCGCAACTGCTGGCCAGGTTCCTGAGCGTGGGCAGGATGGCCGCTGTGATGGAGGAGCAGTGTCGGCAGCAGGCAGGGCCAGCCTTCCCCCTGCTCCAGGAGACACTTCTCACCAAGGTGGTGGGCCTGCCCGATCGCCTGGGCAACCGTCTGCAGCGGGAGAACCTGGCCACATTCCTCCCTCAGAACTACTTCCCTCTGCTGGGCGAGGAAGTCCTGCGGGTGCTGCAGGTGGTCGTGGACTCTCTCCGAGGTGAGAGCCCCTCTTCTAATAGCCTCCTCAGGCCATCGTCCCCTCCCTCCCTCCCAGGGCTCCAGGGACTTTGCCATCTCTGGCAGTGCCATCATCCAGTCAGACGTTATCACATGTCTGGGGCGGCAGCCACCCAGCCGTGAAGTTTCACCCACAGTTCTGCTGCCTGGGAGGTGGAGCTGACCCGTAAGCCCTGCAGTCCTTGGTTGGATGTCCAGGTGGGGCTGCTCACCGCCCGGCCCCTCACTCAGAATAAGGGAACGTCCACAGTCTGGAAACCAAAAAGCTCTTGCTGTGAGGAGGGTCCGTCCAAGGTGGCTGCCGGCTGCGGTGCCCATGGCCTTGTCATCGTGGGTGGTGGACCTCGGTGCTCTGGTGTCTGGTGGCGGTGCTGGGGGCCGACTCTGAGGGAGCTCTCTGTACCTGGGGGCCATGGGAGCAGCTTCCTGCCCACCCTCTCCACTAATCATGATCTCTGGAGCATTAGGGACGTGGCTTCCCCACGTGTGTGTTCCAAGAGCCGAGAGAAGCCAGGGGCCATGGCGGCCTGAGTGGGGGTGGGCGTCAGGTGGTGAACAGCGGGCGGGCTGTCCGAGCCACTGCCCTTTCCCCCAGTGAGGCCCTGCCTTCCCTGCGGCCCCGGCCCCTGCACTGCCCCCACCCCGGCCCGAGTCCCTCATCTCGCCTGGATTCTTACCACAGTCTCCCACGTGCCCTCCTGTCTTGTCTGAGCTGAGCAACTGCATGATGCTGTTACCATGAGCCACACTCAGAACCTTCCAGCATCTCTGCTCCCGCCTCCTCCCAGCTCTGGACTGGCGGGCGTTCCTGTTTGGGATGCCCCATGCTCTGGCCTCAAGTGCCTCTTCTCAGGGCCGCCTTTCTGGTCACCCTGTTTAGTGTCGTAGCTGCTGGCTTGTCCTCTCCCTGGAACTGACCATCCTCTACGGTGCTCAGAGGGGCCCCGCCCTGTTGTCTGACTCCCCCCCCCCCCCGAGTGAGCTGTGGGCTGGGGCTTGTGCGCACCGCCGACCCGGCGCTCAGAGTGGTGGCTGATGCAGGCCGGTGGTCCTCACGGGTGTTGAGAGAAATAGACCTAAGTATTGTGTCCTTGGGGCTGGAGTTGTGCCCACATCTCGCAGACTGTTCTGCCTTCGTGGACGCGGGTCGTGAGGGGTCGCCTGTCTGCCCACGGTTAACCGCACATGGCGAGTGGCTGCCCTGGGAGATGGCCAGGTGGCACTCGGCAGGGGGCCGCAGGGGTGAGGCCTGTGCTGCTCTGTGGGGCCCCCTTGTGTTTGCACACCCCTGCTTGCCCTGCTGTGTCCCTGAGCATTACTGTCTTGGGTGAGGGAACCATTCCGGGGTAGGTGTGCGCCTGCGTTTCTCCAGCCCAAGTGTCCAAGCGGGGTTCCAGCTGGGCCGCCCAGCCCCTGCTCTGGCTGGGAGGGGCGGCCTGCCCGGGTGTCCTGAATGCCTCCGGAGCAATGTCCCCTTCATCCTGTGAGTGGCTGCGTTGAATTCTGTCTTGGCAGGATCCCAAACGCCCATCTTTAGATCTCAGATACTGCGTTTGCATCATGCGCGGGGCCATCTGTCTCCTGGTCGGTCCCATCACCCCTGGCTCCTCTGGGGCTGCTGCCGCCACCCACCCTCTCCTTGTTCCTCCATCCTCATTTCCTCCCTGTGGCGCTTAGAGCCCCTCCTCTTCACTGGGCCCCTCTGGTGCTGCCGCCTCCTGGTGCCCCGCAGTGGTCCCTGCTTTGTAGGATCACTGTGAACATAATGCTTTTTAAATGATTATTTTCATTGGCTCTTTGAGTTGGAAACAATGCTGGTGCGGTTGGAATTAGACTGAACAAGTTGGCAGTTTTACAACGTGGGATCTGCCTGGAACAAGGTCTGTCTCTGCTCAGCCAGGTGCACGTTGATGGCCTTACCACCGTCTCCTTCCTGTCCCAGGTGGCCTGGACTGCTCCGTCTCCTTCCTGTCTCAGGTCCTGGGGAAAGCCTGCGTCCACGGGAGACAGAGTGAGTGTTCGTCGTGGGAGAAGCTGCGGCACGTCCCGGGAGGGGTGCAGGGAGTTGCTGAGGTCCCCTTGCCTGGGTCTGGCCCTGCTGGGCCCCTGGGTAGGGGCTTGGCTCTGTGACAGGTGGGCCTGTGGGCTGCAGACACTGGACGCCCCATGGCCCCTGGGCTCAGGGCCCCTGTGTGCTTCCCCTCAGAGGAGGTCCTGGGCGTGCTTGTGCCCCGGCTGACGGTGCTCACCCAGGGCAGCTGCCTCTGGCAGCGGGTCTGCTGGTGCCTGGTGGAGCGCGTGCCCGACTGGGCCATGGAGGCCGTGCTGAAGGGGTTCGTGGAGGCTGCCCCAGGGTAAGAAGTAAGGCATCCTTCCTGCTGCAAACGCTTCTCCCCCAGGAGGGCGGGCAGTGGGGATCCAAACGACTCCTGCCTATGTGGGGTCAACACTCACGGGACGTGGGCGGTGGCCCCTTTGTCTGGTGGCCGGTCATTTTGTAGAGTTTGGCTGTGCAAAAGCCCATCTTTCCCACTCCTGACGGCTGGGCTGGGCCCCCCAGTCCACACCTGGCTGGACCGAGACGGAGGCTGCAGCTTCTCTGCAGCCTGAGGGTCCCTGTTCTCAGAAAACCCAAATCATGCAGGAGGGTGTGCGGGGAACACAGCTTCCTCCCACCTGGTGGCTGTGGTGACTTTCCTGTGTGCCCGTCCACCTCTGTGTCTGTGAGCAAGGGGGTCTACGGGCCATGTTCCTGAAAGGGCAGTGCTGGGTCGCTTGGTTGTCATCGACGTTCCTTCAGACCGTCTCCCGGCATGAAGGGCCTGTTTCTCTGCCAAAGACATTTCTTCCCTGTTTGACTTCACATTTCTTTGATCCTGGCTGAGGGTGTGTGTTTTGAAGGCATCACAAACCATCTGATCGAGTCTTTTACTCGCCTGTGTGAAGGCTCCTCGTGAGGGGGGGCCCCCACCTTAACACAGGCCTGGGTCTGTCCTGGCCGCACCACTGGTTTGGCTTCTCTGAGACGTCCTAACTGCCCTGTGAGCCCAGCATACCGTGGGTCACTGGGTAGGGCTCAGCCTTCTCTGTCACCGGGGCTGTCGTGCTGTCTTGCCCCAGGGCTGTAGGTCACTTTGCCTGGGTCTTTCTCTTCGACTTTATCAGTTTTCTTGTTTTTTCTTTTTCTTTTAACCTTCACGTCTTTGATTTGAGGGACGAGGAGGGGAACACAGCCTCACCTCCTTCCGTGCTGGCGTGAGCGTGTGTTGAGCTCTCACTCGCTAAAGGAAGCAGGGGTCTCAGTCTAGATTGGGATCTGCAGACTACGGCCTTTGGGTCGAACATGGCTTACTGTGTTTTTGTAAGTAAAGTTTTATCAGCAAACAGCCACACTCAGCCGTGTACCTACCTGCCGTCGCTGCTCTCAGCTACCGTGTCTCTACAGAGCCTGATGGCCTGTCAGCCTGGCCCTTCACAGAGAAAGCTGGCTGCCCTGGTCTAGGCAGAGCATTTCACCTGGACTGGTCGGGGCAGGCAAGGGATGTCCTCTTGTGTCTAGTCGCTGGGCTCCCTGGTTTCCACATTTACTGGGAGGAGGGAGAGTTAGGACTGACTCAGGGCTGAAGCACCTGCGCGGCTCCCTGGTGGTTAGCGCGGAGCCCGGGGGTCCAGTGCGGATCCATGGGATTCGGAGTTGTGCTTCTCTCTCTCCCCACCGCTATGCCTCGCAGGCCTGAAGTCCTCTCACGGCTGCTGGGGAATGTGGTGACAAAGAGTAAGAAGGCCCAGTTTGTAATGACCCGGAAGCTGCTATTCCTACAGTACAGCTGCACGGTGAGGGTGCCGGCCGGGGGTGGTAGCTGCGGCAGGCGGGGCTGGAGCAGTGCTGGGCGCCCGGACATGTCGCTGTCCTTCAGCCCAGACTCGTCCCGCCCCTGGGCTCCCCGGGCCGGGCGGGTGGTGTCTGCCTGGCAGACGGTAAGAGGACGCCGGCTCTGTCGCAGATGCCCATGCTGCAGAGCCTGCTGGGCTACCTGGCCATGGACAGCCAGCGGCGCTCACTCCTCATGCAGGTAAGCGCTGCCTGTGCAGGTAAGGGACCCTCAGTCCCTGCGGGAGAGCATTCCTGCCTGGGGTGGAGGGCGCTGGCTGGAGCCTCTCTGGGGCTGTGGGGACATGGGCACCAAGGCCCACGAGGTTCCGGGATGCGTTGGGGAGGCGGGGGCTGTCTGCCAGGCCGAGCCTACCACCCACCAGGTGCTGAAGGAGCTCCTGGAGACGTGGGGCAGCAGCAGTGCCATCCGCCATGTGCCCCTGGTGCAGCAGCGCTACGTCAGCAAGGCCATCCTCATCTGCCTGGCACACCTGGGGGAGGCAGAGCTCCGGGACAGCCGGGACGGTGAGCACGCAGTGGGTGCCCCATCCCCACTGCCCCCGCCGGAGCCCCATCCTCCCCCCAGCTCAGCCCATGCACATCGGTGCTTTCAGAGTTGTTGGCCAGCCTGATGGAGGGAGTGAAGAGCCGCCTGGACAGCAGCCTACCCCCTGTGCGCCGCTTGGGCATGATCGTGGCTGAGGTGGCCAGCGCCCGGATCCACCCCGAGGGGCCTCCCCTGAAGTTCCAGGTGAGCAAAGGCTGCGCCTGCCATGCTCTCCCTGAGCTGCCGACACTCCTGCCCCAATGTCACCCTGCCTGCCTGTGTCCAGGACCACAGAGATCTGTGCTTGGTGTCAAGTTGGACCTGGTGGCCCTGCTGAGGCCGCGGCTGGGCGGGGAGGGGAGGCGCAGCCCCTCAGCTGGTGCCTGAGCACGTGTCCCCAGGTGGATTCTCTAGACGGGACTCTCAGGCCTCCCCTCCATCTGCCGAGCCCTCTGGGATGTCCTTGGAGATGGTGCCACATCTGCTCTGTGTCTGGGGGATTCCCAGGCCCTCCAGCCTTCAGCCCCCCAAGTGCCACCCTCTGCAGAGGGGGAAACCTGGACAGTTGCTCTTGAAAGACCGTTGGCTGCCAGAGGCCAGAAGCGCAGACTGCGGGCTGTGATGGGAGGGCCTCGCAGGGGCCCAGCTGTACCACTCCCACTGCTCCCGTCCCAGCCAACTCCAGCACATCTGCGTTGCAGTATGAAGAGGATGAGCTGACCCGCGAGATGCTGGCTTTGGCCATGCCCCGGCCCGCAGCTGACGGCCCCTCAGAGGCGGGGTGAGGGTCTCTGTGCCCCGATCCCTGGTCCCCACCTGGAGCTCTGGGCATGGTGGGCCAGGTGGGGTGGCTGCTGCACACCTGTTACTCCTGTCCTGCTATCGCTGAGGCAGAAGCTAAGATGAGGGCGGGGGCGGTGAGAGCGCTTCCTCGGGAAGCATGGGTTCTGGGATGAGAGACTTGTGGGGCACCCCTGAGGGATCCTTCTCTGTCCCCAAAGCCCGTCTTTCGCTCCGGTCAGTGGAGAGACTCCTGACAGAGAGACTGTGGACCGCAGTGGACCCCAGACTGGGCCTGAGGGCTCCGACTCCGAGCTGGACAGGTGGGGGCAGCCCCACGGGGGAGAGTGCGAGGGTCCTGGCGGGGCCCACCTCAGGGTGTGGGCCCTGCAGCGCCGGTTCCCTCTGCCTCACGAGTCCTCCTCCCACCTGGAAATCAGCCCACAGGACTCTCAGCCCGGCAGCCATTCCCAAAGCTTCAGGGACTGGGGGTGAGTCCTGGGTGACAGGCAGGTCTGCGTGTCTGTTCTTCTTCCTCAGCGATGATGAGTTTGTCCCCTACGACATGTCGGTAGACAGGGAGCAGAGAAGCAGCAAGGCGCCCTCGTATGTGCGGGGCTGCTTGGAAGGTATGCCCCCGCCCCTGCCCCGGGTCCCCCGCATGCTGCCCACCCTGCCCGCCGGCTCCGCCTCACTCAGGCACCATGTGGGTTCTGGGCAGCTCTGACTGGGTCCGAGGACTGGGAACGCTGGGAGGCGGCCCTGTGGGCCCTCGAGGGGCTGATCTTCAGGAGCCCGGCTGCCACTCAGGAGGTGAGCGCATGAGGGCTGGGCTGTCAGGGTTGCAGGAGGTGGGTGATGGCTTGGCAAGGGCATGTGTCTTCAGGGAGCCCCATGTGGCCCACATGGGCCTTGGCAGCGGGGCCTCTGCCGGGGTGGGGGGCGGGGGGCGCAGTCCAGGCTCCTCAAGACAGGCCCCTTCTGTCGAGCACCCTAACCCTGTGCGCAGGTGAGCGTGGAGCTGGCCAAGGTGCTGCTGCATCTGGAGGAGAAGACAGCCGTGGTGGGGTTCGAGGGGCTGCGCCAGAGGGCCCTGGTGGCCCTCACAGTCACAGACCCGGCTCGGGTGAGTCCCCGCGGCTGAGTGGAGCCCGGGTTGTGCCCCCAGCAGGGGCTGTGCTGGGACCCTGTCTCCGGGATTGTGGTCCTCAGAGGCCTCTCGTCCGCCCGGCCTAGGTGGCGGAGTACCTGACCGCACAGTTCTACGCCCTCAACTACAGCCTCCGGCAGCGCATGGACATTCTGGACGTAAGTGCCTGGGCCTCTGTCCCACTCATCAGGGCTGGACTGGCAGGCCTGGTGCAAAGCCCCTGGAGGGGGAGCAAGCATTTGCCAGAATCTATAGGGATGGGACCACAGGCCTCCCCAAGCCCCTTGTTGCCAGACCTGAGAGGCTGGGACCAGCGTCTGTCTGATGTTTTCTTGACAGAGCATGGGCTTCAGGGGCTGCATTCTTTGTTTTAGATAACAGCGTTACTGAGGTATGATGCACACACCGTAAAATTCAGTCCTAAAATAAGTAGAACGTGGTGGGTTCATACAGTGGAATATTACTTGGTCTTAAAAAGGAACGAAATTCTGACACCGTGCTCAGGGAAATAAGCCAGACTCAAAAGGACAAATAGCGTACGATTCCACTTACGTGAGGTCCCTGCAGCCATCAGATTCACAGGAAGAGAGCAGATGGTGGGTGCCAGGGGCTGAGGGAGGGGTGGGGAGTCAGGGTTTAATGGGACAGAGGTTCAGTTTGGGAGGATGAGAAGGTTCTGGAGGTGCTGATAGTGACGGCGGCACCATGAGTTTACCTGGTGCCGCTGAGCCGCGCTGAACAACGATTACCATGGTGAACGATACACCACGTGTGTTCGTCACAGTGACACAGAGACTAAGACAAAGCTGAAAAAAAGTTCAGCGTTTCTGTGTTTACAGTTCAGGGGCGTTTGGTACTTTCCCGACGTCATGTGACCATCACGTCCACCTGCTTTCAGGACGTCCCATGTCACCCTCAAAAGAACCCAAGACGCTCCCTCCCCACCCCCAGCCCCGCAGTCAGTCTGCTCTGTCTGTGCATCTGCTTGTCCTGGGTGCTTCCTAAAAACGAGGTTGCACGTGTGGCCTCCGGGTCCGGCTCCGTTCACATATGGCCTGGGCTGGGGTTCCTTCCCTTATCCTGAGAGGTGGGGGTGGCGGGATTGGATGGGCTTCGGGAGAAGTGACCAAAGGTTTCAGGCTCGTCAGCAGGGAGCACGCCCACCTCCTTTCTGTCACCCGACAAAGTGAAGCGAGCCTAAGGGACTCTAACTGACTAGCATGGGGTTCCCAGAACCTCCCCCCTGAGGACTGCTGGGGCCTTCGAGGGCACCTGATTCACCTTGAAATTTGGAAGATGTCATCCTTCCCCAGTGGGATGGCGGCTACCCCGGGTGTCTCCTCTCTTCTAGGTCCTGACTCTGGCCGCCCAGGAGCTGTCTCGGCCGGGGCGCCTTGGGAAGGCTCCCCAGCGGGGCTCCCCAGACCCCGGCTCCCAGCCTGGTGGTGCTGTGGTCCCGGCCTGGCGGGCGGTGGTGGAGGAGCGCGTCAGACGTAAGACCCGGCGGTTTTCCAAGGTCAGCCAGGCCCTGGGGTGGCCTCTTGGGTGGGACCTCTGCCCTGAGGGGACAGTGACCACAGTGTCCTGTGAAGGGAGGGTTTTTGGTACAAACTGAGTGATGTGACACATGCTGTTAGGGCATCACACTGAAGTGACTTTAAAACGTGAATGCAGCGTTAAAACGTGTGAAAACAGCCCTGAGGGTTCTCTGTCGGCAACAACTGGCCTGGCGTGTGCTGGGTCATTGGGGTCCCTCTAGGCCGGGGCTGAATGTGCTCTCCTGGGACGTTGGGCCATGTCTGGAGACATTCTCAGTCATCACCGGGGGTGGGGGGTGGTGCCTGCTCCTCTGGTGCTCAGGACCACCCCTCCCACGTGTCCCCGAGTGTCCCTGGTGTGAGGTCTCCAGGCAAGGCTGTGCCCTGTGCCCTGCCTGGCGCCTTGTGAGCACGTGTGTTTGGCAGGGCTCTGCAGGGTGGGCACCAGCCGTTGGCCCCAACGAATTCAACTCGGTGGCTGGCTACTTCTTCTTCCCCCTCCTTCAACATTTTGACAGGTGAGAGAGTTTTCTGGAGGCCTGTGATTTGGGGAACAGGAGCCCTGGCATCCGTGGGTGGGAGGGTCCCTAGGGTGGGGGCTAAGGTGGGATTTGGGTTCAGGGGGGTCAGGAACTCGGCTGTGATTGTTTGTAGCTTAAATCAAGTGACGTGAGGGCATTAGGCGTCAGGGTGTCCGCTATCTCCAGATGCTGGGTTCATGGTGGGGCCGGGGCCAGAGCCTCACCCTCGTGCCTCGACCCGGCGTGCCCTGCCGCCCCCGTGCGCATCCTTGTCCTGCCTCAGCCCGAGCGGGGTGCAGATATCCCCCAGCCATCGCCACGTGGGTGCAAGGCTCTGTGGACAGAGGGAAGGGCCTGGAGCCCTTTGCTGCAGAGGCCCTGCAGGCAGCGGTCCTGCTTCCTGATCCAGGCCCGGGCTTGACCAGGTGGCCTTGCAAAGTGACGGGGAGTCTGTCCAACACCTTCTTGTGGCTCTGGGAGCCATGTGGGGACAGGCAGTGAGGAGGGGCGTCCAGGGGCTTGGGGTGCCCTTGGTGGCCCACGAGGTTGGGGAGCCGGCCCTGAGTGCCTGGCCTGCACCATTCACTGGGTTCTGTGTTGTAGGCCTCTAGTGACTTTCGACCTTTTGGGAGATGACCAGTTGGTTCTTGGGAGACTGGCCCACACCTTAGGGGCCCTGATGTACCTGGCCGTGAACACCACGGTGAGCTGGGACCCCGTTCCTCTGGCATCTGATGGCTCACCTCCTGTGGGGTCTGCGCCATGTTCTGTCCCCCTGTGGGCCTTGCCTTGGGACAGGAGTGTTTGGACCCGAGGATGGGGTCTGAGGCGGGGACTGCTGTGTGCCAGGACCCCTGCCTACTGGCTTCTGCTGTTTCAGGTGGCTGTGCCCATGGGCAAGGCCCTGCTGGAGTTCGTGTGGGCCCTTCGTTTCCATGGTGATGCGTGAGTAGCTACAGGGCTGAGGGGAGTCGGGTGGGGTGAGGGTCCTGAATCCTGCTGGAAAGTGGACAGTGGGAGGTGGGTGGCGGCTTCCGGGGTGGCCGAGAGGCAGCCTGGCTGGGCGCTCCTGCAGCAGGAAGGGCTGGCAGGGCTTGCCTGGCGTGGGTGGAGGGCGCCAGGCTGCGGCTCCTCATGGCTCAGGCTCCTGCCTTCTCCGCAGCTATGTGCGCCAGGGCTTGCTGTCTGCTGTCTCCGCCGTCCTCCTCAGCGTTCCGGCTGAGCGGCTGCTGGCAGACCTGCTGGACGAGCTGCTGGAGGCCCGGTCCTGGCTGGGAGGTGAGTGCTAGGCCGGGGTCACCGTGGCCAGGCGGCGGGAGGCCGTCAGCTCGTGGGCAGCATGGCCCAGTCCCCGGCCCAGCATGAGCGTCATGTGGCTCCCGTTTGTGTGCTGAGTGTCCTCAGTGTGGGGGTGGGGACATGGCTGCTGTCGGGTCACTTTGACTTTGGGGAGTCCTGCAGGGAAGGCGCCCAGATGTGGGGGTGGCACCTGTATATGCTGGAAAGTTCCATCCTCAGCAGAGTTACAGTGGTGATTGGCATTTTGCCACATTTTCTCTGGCGGCCACCCCTTCCCCACACACGTGCTCTTTTTAAAAAGTCTCTGTGGCCAGTAGTACCCCCACCTGTGGGCACTTGAGCCATGGCCCTCAGAGCCACCGTGCCCGTGTCCACCCTCAGGGCTCGCAGCTCATCTGCATCCACACTGGCAGGCCCGGTGGTTCTGATGGCGGCCTTTCTCTCCCTTTCTGCCAACTCTGCCCGGCGAGGCAGCCCATGAGCCTCCTAGGCTCCTGCAGGCCAGCCCCCCCACATGGGTGTCTGAGCACATCTGCATTCGGTGTGTTGGGACGGCTCAGGGCCTTGTGCTGTGGGTGCAGGTGCCTCCCCGGCCGGGCTCCTAGCCCCAGGTGTTAAGGAGCCCTTTGCCGGCGTCTGAGGAGATTCTGGTGCCACGCGGGGCTCATTCAGGAGGCCTCAAATGAGCAGCTGAAGAGGGCTGGCCCGCTCAGTGCTGTGACGCTGCCCACGCTTCCATTTCTCTCTTTGCAGACGTGGCCGAGAAGGACCCAGACAAGGACTGCAGGCTGCTGGCGGTGAAGGCACTACTGCTTCTGGAGAAGCTCCGAGATAAGCTCCTCCCGCTCTCCTCTCCTTAGCCCCCGACCCTCGGAAGGCACGTCCCACTGGAAGAGTGTGGGCTGGGGGCCAGCACGTGGGGCGGAGGTGCAGCTGGTACAGCCTGGAGTGTCTGCGGCTCAGCGAAGACTCTGCATCAGGGCCTCGGGTTCTGCCCCCCACAGACTGGGACTGGGATGTGGCCTCTGAGGCTTGGGCTCCAGGATGGCTGCTCAGCCCGGTGCCTCCGTGCAGCCTGTAGACTGCAGAGCTGGGGCCACTGGGCCTGGGGGCTTCTTAGCAATGTGCCCCCACCCCTTCCTCACCGAAAAGGCCAGGGACTTTAAGAACAACAGAAAAGGAAGAATAAAAGAGGTGCAGGAGCTCTTTATGGTTCTCACTCCTGCAGGGAGCCTGGTGCCCACACACGGCCCCCTGAAGGGGAGACATGGAAATGGGGGCAGGAAGGGGACACGGGCCTCTGAGAAAACAGACTTTATTTGGAGAATTTCGGCAGCTGGTGGGTGGAGCTGGGGGTGGGAAAGCATGAGGCAGCCCCCCCGCCCCCATCATGGTGCTGTCCCTGATTGGCCCCTTATGGTGGGAGCTGGTGACGGAAAGGGCATGGCCTAGATGGACAGAGCCTCCTGCTGCAGCCCAGTGCCAACCGTTGTCTCCCGGTGGTCAGGACGGGGTGTCCTGTGGGAACCAGTCAGATGCACTGCTGGGCAACCTGTGTGGGTGCCAGGAGTGGGGGGGCGGGAATATGGGGACACCCTCAGTTTCTTAGGCTTTACACCCTGTACTTGGGGGAATGTCATGGGAAAAATGAACCAACTCCCTTGACTGCCAAGGGGCTAAAACAAAATCCTGCAGGGGTCAGGGACTCAGAAGGGGTGGCTTAGAGACCCTCCCCCTGATGCCCCTCGGAGGCTAGCGCATTTTCCCACAGCTCTACCTACGGACTCAGACACAAAACTTTCACCAGGAACGTCAGGCTCCTGCTACTGATAATGACTGGCAAGTCCCAGAAGAGCCTGGGCAGCGGCAGGCCCTCAGGGGCCATTCTCCACCTCCTCCATCACCTCCTCGTCCATCTCCTTGTGATCCTCCATGTTGTTGTGGCGCATCTGCTCCGGCATGGTGCACATCAGAGGGATGCCCAGGCCCTGGTGCACGGCGTCCACAGTGTGCTGGCTCACGTAGTACGACACGTTGGCGGAGGGCACTCTCTTCCGCATCTCCTCCAGGTACTTGTAGGCCTGGGTCACACACAACAGCCGTGACCGGTCAGCGCACAGTGGGAACAAGGGGCCCAGCCCGGGGGCAGAGTGAATAGGGGAGGGACACCTTTGGTAAAGGGGCTCGGGTGGCCTCCCGGCCTTCCCAAGCGTTGGTGGCATCTGCGGACAGCGAGGCTCAGGCTCCGGTGGTCAGTGCTGTGAGCTCCCCCAGGGAGTCCCATGGGCAGCCTGTTACCAGGACCCTGTGTGTCTGGGGACCACGTCCCAGAGGGTCCGCCCACCCTGGATACACACAGGGAGACCTCGAGGAAAGGATGGATTCATGTCTCCCGTTTGTTTCATTCACTCTGGGGTGTGTGCTTGTTGGGCCAGAGGGCTGGCAGCAACATACAAATGGTTTGTCTTGTGTATTTTGACCAGGCCTCCAATTTACCCCAGTTAATTGGCCTGTGGTTAGTGAGTCTCATGTGTGCGTGGTCCTTGGCCCGGGGCTGGTGAACTATGGGATTGTCAGTGGTTTTCCTGTAGGACTTCCTCTGGTCCTACCAGTGGGAATATGTGGGGGGGGGGGCATGGGGGCCGCACAGCAGCTTGGGGTGGGGTCTGAGGCAGGACGGGTGTGCTTACACCTGCTCCACCTGCCTGCACCCACCCACACCTCCTTACACCTGCTCCACCTGCTCACCCACAGGGAGGGTCATGTGCAAGCACAAGGAGCTGGAACAGGGCCTCACGTGGCTTCTACGGGTACACTGAGTATCAATTCAGAATATGAACAAAATTTCCAGGAGCTTTTTGACTTTATGAGGAAATAATCACATCTTAGCATTTCTTAAAGATGATAAAATTTTAGACTGATCTTATTTCAGACAGATATAACTCTGATATAAACAATAAAGATCATAAAGATAAAATAGGGTGTTTGGAGGGATGGGGGATGCAGCGTGCAAGTGCCCAGGAGCCCTCCAACGATGGAAGGAGATACCCAGGCACCAGGGACGCCCCTCGGTGTCTGCTGAGGGCCAGCTGTGAGCCGTGCTGGGCACACAGGACACAGGTACAAGGGAGGACCAAGCCAGGCCACTGGGCGCTTCGGTGAGAAGCCCGGCCCAGCAAGGGTAGAGGGAGTTGGGCAGCCGTGGGGTTTGGGTTGGAGAGCCTACGCAGAGGGGAGGGGGTGGGAGTCGGCGGGGAAGCCAGAGAGAACACCTGGGGGCGAGGAACGACACAGCCAGGCGCACTGGGGGCAAGGGAAGCAGCGTCTCCAGAAGGAGCGTCGGCAGTCTGTCAGGACTGGACTCAGGATGGGGCCGTGAGGACCGAGCGGGAGGGACGTCCCAGGGACGGGGAGACCCTGGAGCAGCAGTGGGGGCTTCTGTGTCCCCTGCCCACACCCGGGGAGGAAACTCATGCAGGCCTATCCTTTCTCAATGTATTTATAGATTTTTTAAAATTTAAAATTACTAAATCCTACGGGCTTCAAACAAGGCTTGAGACAACAAAGAATTTGGTGAAATACTTGAAATGTGATTTTTCTGTTAATTTTGAGGATTCAGTGGTCTGAGCATCTCTGCAGTCCACGTTTGTTTTATTCTCCAAAAAAGTGGGAACCTGTTGGGATTCACTTTAGAGCTGTTTCCCCAACAACAAAAGGGGTCGGTGAGTGGAAGTGGCAGGGCCGGGAGGATGTGAGCAAGTTGGCCGGGAAGTCTGAGTTCATGGTGCTGACCCCCCAGACCTGGGCCACGGACGCTTGGCTTTCCTGGGAATCTGGGAACTGCGCCCCGTGAGGCCAGCCTGGCCCACTGGCAACGCTTCTGAATGAGTTGTCAATCCTGGGTTTGCCAGCACTTGGGAAAGGAAAGCGGGGGTCCCTCGGGGTCACTGCAGCCTCACCAGGAACTACCTGCGAGGGACAGGCCGTGGGCAGAGCACGTGGACTACAGCACAGTCTGTGTGCTGTCCTTTAAAAGATGAAGGGAAAATGCAGCCAGGTGTGGTTCTGCTGCTGGTTTCAGAGGACGAAGACCGAAAAGAACGAGGACAGAGGCTTCTGGTGAGGGCAGGGTAACTCACATTAGACCAGCCCCCCTCCCAAACGACAAGGACAAACTGGGCAAAATGCAAAAGGCTCTGGAGAACAACCGTGGGCAGGGGGAGCCGACACTTGGGTGAGTTTTCTGCTTGTTGTAACTTCTGCCTCGGGGAGGCCCAGTCAGGGCCACTGGGGGAAGTAAAAGGCACAAAGAAACTGGCCAAAAGAACCAGAATCAGAACTGCATCCACCACAGCAGCTGGCATGTGAGGAAATGGTGAAGACAGTCGTGGAGCAGACAGATTCTGAGTGTGGGCTCTGCCCTGACCTCTGCTTGACCCTGACTCTGCATGTGGTGGGGACCAGCCACACGCCAAGGAGCCTGAGCAAAGCCACGTACTGAGCAGAGAGCCCGCTGCCCACCACGGTGGGGGGGCTTACACTCTGAGCTCGACAAAGACGGCTGCCTAAGGAAAGCAGGACAGAAAGAAGACATAGCAGAAGCCAGGGTCTCTACAATGTGTTATCCACGATGTCCGGGATACAAAAAACTGCTGGACATAAAAAGAAACAGGAAAACCTGACCTATACTCAAGAGAAAAGACAAATAATGGAGACTAACTCAACATGTCCAGATGTTTGAATTAGTGGCACAGACTTTGGAGCAGCAATTACAACTATGCTCAGGAGTATAAAGTGTTCATTCTTAATGAATCAACAAATAGGAAATTTTAGCAGAAAATTAAAAAAAAGAACTAAGTGTAAATTCTAGAACAGAAAAATACAAAATCTAAAATGAAAAATCTGCTGGACAGGTTAACAGCGGATTGAAGATAGCCAGAGAGAGTCAGTATATTTGAAGATAGTTATGTTACCTAATTCAAGTAATAGGAAGAAAAGATTAATAACAATGAATCAATTACAAATGTGTATCCACTTAATATGAAAAGGCCTAACACTCAACTGGAGACCCAGAAAGAGAGAATAAGGCAGAAAAAAAATATTTGAAGGAAAAATAATTACAGATTTCCCAAATACAGTCACAAAAGGATCAAATTTGTTTCCAAGTAACTTACCCTTATCCCAGGAGAAAACTCAACAATATTGAAAAGAACACACACACAGACTCCAGCACTTGACAACCTAAAACATTTACAGTGTCTGGAATCCAATAAATAATTGCAGACCTGCGAAGCAGGAAAATACGAACCATAACAAAGAGAAGAATCGACCAATAGGGACAACCGGAATTGACATGGAGCCGAGGACTTTACAGTAGTAAATATTTCACGTGCTCAGTAAGGCAGAGGAAAAAGTAGCAGAATAAAGAGACACAGGAGACGGAGGGAGGAGAGCCGGTTCAGACCCACTGGAGGTGAAACTACGGAAGGAGCAATACCAGAGCGGACTCTGCAGAAGGAAGACAGTCAACTTGCAGCAACAGCAAAGCAACCGCCCCAAATGAAAATAGGAAAAATTCTGGGAAAAAGAATCAGTTGAGCCAGGGGCCAATATATACAAGTGGCTGGAGTCCAGAAGGAGGGGGAGGGCAAGGGATGAAAGGGAACTCCCTACAGACGGGGAGAAAACACGGCAGCTCGCACATCTGATGCAGACAACGTCCAGGCCACACTCAATAAGAAGACAAACACCCAATGAAGCAAGGGGCAGTGTGAGCACTTGCAGGAGGGGACCTGAGCAGGGGCTTGCCACCAGCCACGCAGACAGGGTGTGTTACAACCACAGTGAGACACCACCACACACCTACCTACATCGCAGCCACCACCAGCTGCGTGTCCACTCAATACTTGGACTTTCCTGATGAGATCGCTGCCAACAGGATTTCTTGTGTGTAATGAAATGTTTTGACATTTGCACAACCCAGTGAACCAGTATTTTCCAAACGACCACCATGATGTTACAAAATCATGTATGTGTAAAAGATGGAAGGTAGACCAACGGGTTTTAAGGTAACAAGTACAAAAAGCATGCTGACATGGTTTCAGATTGCTCATTGCAACTAACTTAGGAAACACCACTTGTGGAGTGTGGTGTGGTGTCTAAGACCCGCGAATACTTGACAGGGCTGCTACAAGGTCCTCCCCTTCTCACCTACACATTGGGGTGAAGCTGCGTTTTCATCACAGATTTCATATTTCAGTGAAAACTTATTTTACCACATTGAATGCAGAAGCAGACATGGAGAGTCTGGCTGTCCTGTATTACGTCAGACATTAAAGAGATTTGCAACAATGTAAAACAAAGTTACTTTTCTCACTAAATGTCTTTGTTTTGAAAAATACAGTTATTTTAAATGAAAATGTTACTTATGTTACCATGTAGGGGGTTTATTTTATTTTTAAGTAAATTAACAAATATTTTACAAATTTATTAGCTTATTTTCTAATACAGTAAATATTCGTAGATATAACCCACATAAAGCTCTTAGGGTCCTCAATAACTTCCCCAGCGTAAAGGGGTCCCAAGACCAAAATGTTTGAGAACTGCTCTGTTAAACTGAATTACCAAAACCCTTCCACAAAGAAAGCTCCAGGACCAGTGGGTTCACTTACACATTCTATCCTACATTTAAGGAAGTGACACCCATCTTACATACACTCTCTCAACTCCAGGAGGTGGGCACCCCAAGTGTTATTAGCAAACTGAGGAGTGAAGGGACAGGAAAGGATGTCTGTGCCTGTCAAATGGCTCAGAAAATACCCATTTTGTGTATAAAATAGAAAATTTAAAACATAGAATGAATACATAAATGTGGGAAAATGTTAAAAAAAATGAATCTGGTAAAGGGTTGGGTTCTATTATTCTTGTAACTTCTCAGTTTGAAATTATTTCAAAATAAGAAAGGCTGGGGCTTCCCTGGTGGCGCAGTGGTTGAGAGTCCGCCTGCCGATGCAGGGGACACGGGTTCGTGCCCCAGTCCGGGAAGATCCCACATGCCGCGGAGCGGCTGGGTGCGTGAGCCATGGCCGCTGAGCCTGCGCGTCCGGAGCCTGTGCTCCGCAAAGGGAGAGGCCACAACAGTGAGAGGCCCGCGTACCGCAAAAAAAAAAAAAAAAGAAAGAAAGGCTGAAAAGTCAAAAAGAAAATCAAAACTTGGGGAGGTGCCTCCCCCACTGCGAGCTCCGCCGGGATACCCCCATCACCCCGCAACCCCATCAGCCCCAGGTGCGGCCTCACCGTCTGCAGGTCCTCCATCTGCACGTGGCGCTCAACCAGGAAGCCGTATACGTCCCCGACGCGGACGGTGCTGTCCAGGTCCGGCTCCTCCAGGAGCAGCTTGCACTGCCTGACCGACTCCTTGGGGTCCTCGGTGTATGTCCTGCTGGGAGCAGGGACATTCTGAGCCCCAACCCAGGGCACGGCTACACGTCAGGGGTTAGGGCAGGCTCTCGGCCTGGAGGATGCAGCTTTTTTGTTTGTTTTTTGTTTTTGTTTTTTTGCGGTACGCGGGCCTCTCACTGTGGTGGCCTCTCCCATTGTGGAGCACAGGCTCCAGACGCACAGGCTCAGTGGCCATGGCTCACGGGCCCAGCTGCTCCGCGGCATGTGGGATCTTCCCGGACCGGGGCACGAACCTGTGTCCCCTGCATCGGCAGGCAGACTCTCAACCACTGCGCCACCAGGGAAGCCCAAGGATGCAGCTTTTGAGAAGGTAATTCCCGTGAACTAAATTAATTCTTTATTGAGTCAATTCATAAATTCACTAATTTGTTTTAACAAAACGTATTGACCGCTTGCAGGGCTGGTACTGGTGCTGCACTAGACTCTGGAGGGCACGGCCTGTCAATGCCAGTCCCGCCCAGGGAGCAGCCTGGGGCAGAGAGGTGAGGGCATGGAGGGGGTGCGTCACTGTGGGGAAGCGTCAGGGAGGGCAGCCCAGGCAAAGGCCAACGCAGTGACGCCCAGGGTCTCCGCAGTGCCTAGTGCGGTGCGTGCAGGCGGGGGTGGGACCAGGAGGCCCTGTGAGTCCCCCACAGGCTGGCCCTCTGGCCCCCGCATTCCCCTCCCTCTGTCCAAGCACCCTGCCCTGTGGCTGAGCCCCCTCCCTCCTGCAGCCCTGACGTTCCTGAAGCTACACATCTGAGTGGGGGAGCACCCTTCAAAGAGCCCCACTCCATAAACAGCATTCAAAATGTTTTTGGAAGTCTTTGGAAAGCCTCTTCTCAGATAAGCAAAGTGCTTTCATTGGTTTGGCAGAAGCTGAGCCCTGCTGTCCACACAAGGGTCTTGGAAGCACTGGACTAGCTGCCAGTAAGTAAAAACTAAGACCCCATACACATTTGGATTTGTGGCCTGTCCTAAAACAGGCGGCGTGCTGCCCGAGCCTCCACCCCACGGGCCCCCTCCCCAGAACCACCTGCTGGACCCCTGCACGCACCTGAGCAGGCCCCGGGCTCCCCTCAGACACAGCCTCTCCTGACACCAACCTGCCTCCCCCGACCACCACTTTCCTCCCTCAAAGGTCTCGGCTGTTTCTGGAACAACCTCCCAAGAGTCGGCCCGGTTCTGCAGGAACCAGAGGAGCCCCGACGTGCATAGAGCAACGGCACACCCTGCCCTTCCCGTCCAGCTGTCCAAGGAGTTCCTTAGAAGAATGTCCATTGGAAGTGCCATGCTGCCCCACGGCTGACGCACCTGCGGGCCTGCATGAAGCGCTTCACCAGTGCCATTTTGCTCTGCAGCTGCGCCAGCCTGGCCTCCTGGTCCAGTGGGCTCCTGGCCTTGGCCTTGGACAGGCACTTGTAGGCCTCAGTCAGTGCCCCGTGGGCCTTGTCGTAGTTCTGGTACTCGTCGATCTCTACCTGCAGGAGGAGGCGTCAGGACCCATGGGTCCTCCACCCACCCGGGGCCCCTGGAAGTGGGGGGTCGGTACCTGGGCACAGGCATCGTAGAAGCCGGCCAGGAGGTCCAGGGCCCGGCCCTTGGTGTAGAAGCTGATGATGCTCTTCATGATCTCCGGGTCCTTCCGCCAGTCCAGGGACTGCAGGTAGTTGGCTGCCATGATGTAGATCTCCTTTTGCCTCGAGACGCCCGCAAAGAACACAATTTTCTCAGTGTCCCCAGACTTGAGCAGTGCTCTCATGGCCTGGACAGAGAAAGAGCCGGGCTGGCCCCTTCCTGGCAAGGTGGACAGAGCTCCCGCCCGACGCTGCAGGTGTGTCTTCAGGACAAGCGAGCTCTGGGCTGCAAAGTCTTGGCAGGCGCCCTCGGAACCCTGCCCAGAAGCTCATCCCACAGGGCACCCATGCGCCGGGCCGCACTCACCTTCAGCCTGTCCCCTGCCTGCGTGTACTTCTTGGTGGCCAGGTGGTAGTTGCCCTGGCGCATGCAGCAGCTGGCAATCTGCTCCAGCAGCTCACGCCGGGACTCTTCAGACAGCTCCTTGCAGTCCTTGGACACCGTCATCTTTTCAGCCATCTCCTCAGTGATGGTCAAGTTCTGCTCCAGGCAGAGCTGCAGGGCTTCGTGATACTGGGAAGGGCCACAGAAACCAAGGGGCAGTCACCTGTGGCCTGGGGGAGAGCCACACCTCCCCGCCTCCTGGGGTGGGGGTGGGGGGAACAGTGCGGCCAGGTTGGGGCACGTGAGCTTCTCTTGCTATTGATACTCTAGAGGCAACCAAGGAAACGTGCAGCCCAAAAGGAAGTTATATTCATTGTGGGAGGAAAAGGAGACCAGAAACTAATTTCCTTCTATAATTCTTTTCAAGTTTTCAAAGTAAGGAGTTTAATTAATTTAATTAACTTTCCTTAAAAATTCAAGAAAAATTATATATTCTTCACTTAAGAACGTGTCTTGGGGGGCTTCCCTGGTGGCTCAGTGCTTAAGAATCTGCCTGCCGGGGCTTCCCTGGTGGCGCAGTGGTTGAGAGTCTGCCTGCCGATGCAGGGGACATGGGTTCGTGCCCCGGTCCGGGAAGATCCCACATGCCGCGGAGCGGCTGGGCCCGTGAGCCATGGCCGCTGAGCCTACGTGTCCGGAGCCTGTGCTCCGCAACGGAAGAGGCCACAACAGTGAGAGGCCTGTGTACCGCAAAAAAAAAAAAAAAAAAAGAATCTGCCTGCCAATGCAGGGGACGTGGGATCGAGCCCTGGTCCGGGAAGATCCCACACGCCGTGGAGCAACTAAGCCCGTGCGCCACAACTACTGAGACCACGCGCTGCAACTACTGAAGCCCGAGCGCTCTAGAGCCCGCGAGCCACAACTACTGAAGCCCGCGCGCCTAGGCCCATGCTCCTCAACAAAGACACCGCAATGAAAAGCCTGCGCACCGCAACGAAGAGTAGCCCCCGCTCGCCCAACTAGAGAAACACCGTGCGCAACAACGAAGACTCAACGCAGCCAAAAATAAAATAAATTAAAAAAAAAATAAAACAGCCCATTGTGGATTAATAAAAAAGAATGTGTCTTGGGAAGAAAAAGAACTATATCTTGGAGATGATTTGCCCTGCTGACGGCTGTGCTGGGAACCTGCAGGGCATCCTGCCCAGACTCAGAGGGGTGGTCCTGCAGGTGCGGAGGTCCTTGTGCCTATGCCACTCACTCGTGTATAAGTGTGTTGTTAGCACGACTGCTGACGATAGGAAGCACTGAACCAAGGAAGATGTGCTTGTCACCTGTGGCAGGCACCACTGCCATGTTCCTACCCGCAGCCTGAGCACAACTGTTTCCCACTACAACCTGGCGGGTTTTCTAGCCTTTTTACTTTACTAGCCTAATTCACAAACAATGGCATCTCCTCACGTCTGATCTGTATTCCCCTGATATGAGTGAGGCTGTGTATCGGACATTCAGGAACCATCCAGATTTCCTTTTTTTAAAACAAACTGACCATATTCTTTGTCCTTCCTCTTGAGCTGTTGGTAGATTTCTTATTGGTTTATAGAAACTCTATACATATTAAGAAGATTGGCCTTTCGGGATATAGGTAGAATACATTTTTTCCCATTTTATTATTCATCTTTGCTTTGTTTATGCTGTGTTTTCCATGTGCTATTTTCAAATTTGTATTTGGTCAAATTGATCAGTCTTTCCCACTATGGCTGTTGGGTTTTGAGTTGTATTTAGAAAATGCCTTCCCTCCTTCAAGGTCATACGAGACACATGTGGCTTCTGGTGGCACTGGGCCGCCTCCCTATGCACTTAGATCTCTGACCTGCCTGCAGTTTCCTCAGACGCAGCAGGTGAGAAGGGTTTAACTTCACTTTTCCCAAGTGGCCACCTGGCTGTGTCAACCCCATTCACCGAAGGGCTCATCCCCACTGTTGTGAGATGCTCCTTCACCACATGTAAATGTGCATCCGTATGTAGCTCTATTTCTGGATTTTCTAGTATTTCCTACTGATCTATAGGCCCGATCATGCACTAAACCCCAATTATTCTAGCACTGATATAGTTTATGATCTGGGAGGTTTAATCACCTCTTGCTATACTCTTCTTTCCAGATTTTTCTTGGCTCTTCTGGCTTATCTGGTTTTCACTGTAAAACTACAGAATCCACTTATCTAACTAGAGGAAGCCCTGTGGTATTTTTCCTGGGGTCAGAGTCAGTCTGAAGCGGCCTTAGGGAGGCCAGTCAGTAGGTTTCTCTAACCAAGTACGTGGTGTGTGTGCCTTTTCACTTGCTCAGGAATTCTCCTATCACTCATAATGAGAGACGACACTGCACGTGTGATTCTGGCTGCAGGAAAAAAGATCTTCCAATTAGGACAGGCTGATTCTGGGTGACTAACCATTTTCTATATCTCCATTCAGTTTCCATCAAGGGGAATTTTTCTCCTTAAGGAAGATTAGTGCACATACCCATTAAGACGGCTACTATCAGAAACTAGAAGACAGGGAGTGTTGCGGAGGATGTGGAGAAACTGGGACCCTGGTGCTCTGCTGGTGGGAGCATCAAACGGTTCAGCCGCCGTGGAAACAGTGTGGCAGTTCCACAGAATGTTAGAGCAGAGTTATCATGTGACCCAGCACTTCCCTCTCTGGGTAAATTCCCCAAAGAACTGAAAGCAGGGTCTTGAAGAGATGTTCGCACATTCATGCTCATTCACAACGGTCAAAAGGTAGAGAGAATTCCCTGGCGGTTAGGACGCTGCGCTCTCACTGCCGAGGGCCCAGGTTCCATCCCTAGTTGGCGAACTAAGATCCCAAAAGCTGTGCTGGTGTGGCCAAAAAAAAAGGGTAGAAGCAACCCGAACGTCCACCTGTGGATGCTGGACAAGCCAGGTGTGGTCTGTCCATGCAGAGGAATACGGTTCAGTCTCAAACAGCAGGGACCTTCCAACACACGCTGCAGCGTGGACGGCCTGGGGGACTCTATGCTCGGGCGAAAAGCCAGTCGCAAAGACAAGCGGCTCCGCTGACACACGTCCCTAGACTCACACTCAGAGAGACAGAAAGGCGGAGGGTGCGTGCCAGGGGCCGGAAGAGTTTGAGTTCTGCGAGACCAGTAGGGTCTTGGAGATCAGCTGCACGAACACATGAATGTGCTTAACACCACTGAGTTGTACACTCAAAAACCCCTAAGATGGTAACTTTCACATTATGTGCTCTTTACAACACACACACAGAAGAAAGTGGACTCCTTAGCTATGACTGGAAACAGGCGGCGAGTCCCGCACAGGCCGGCCTGGCCTTCCTGGTGAGCGTGGTTGGTGAGGGTGGCCGCCCGCCCACAGGGCCCGTACCTTCTTGGCGGCTAGCAGCAGCTCCACCGCCTTCTCGTACTGACTGTGCTCCAGGAAGAAATCGGAGCAGCGGGCCAGGAGGGCGGGGTCTGACTTCTCGTCCAGGTCCTCTGCCACAAGCTGCAGGGCCACAAACTGCTGTGTGGCGAAGGCCAGCTCCAGGGCCTTGGAGAAGTGGCCGGCCTGTGGACAGCGGGGGAGCTCTGAGCAGCACCGTCTGGGCGCCCCACTGTGCCCGGGGCCTGGAGCGGGTGGCCTCACCTTGTGGTACAGCATGACCGCCTGGTCCATCTGCTCGCCCTTCTCCTCGTAGTAGCGTGCGGCCTCGATCATGTCCTTGGGGGAGCTCAGCAGGGCCAAATTCATAAGCTGGTCATCCAGGCCGTGCTCCTGTGGGAGCACAGAACGTTGGGGAACTACCTGACATGAGGGCTCTCCGCCTTTTCGACTTTTCTTGAAGTGGGACCCTGGGCTGGAACACTTTTATGGATGCAGAGCGTCCGATGGCTTCCTAGGTAGGTCTACTGAGTACGAGGCGTGAACAGCCTCCCTGCTGCTCAGGAGCCTGGATAGCAGGGAGCGTCCCCGAGCGCACTTGGGCAGAGTGAGGCGTGAGACGTAGACACCTGCCTGGGTAGGGGTATGACACTCACGACATGAGTCTCTGACTTTCTGTTTGAAACTCTCTCAACAGAAGGTGGGAAGCAGCCTCCCCCACCCGGAGGTGCTGGCAGGGGCTGGGCGCGCACCTTACAGAGGCGGATGGCATTGTTGAAGGCCTGGGCGCGTGTGTAGAAGTGCACGGCCTGCCGCACCTCGTCCTGGCTCTCGTACTGACGGGCCAGGTGGTAGGAGGCCGCCCAGTTCCCGGTCTCGCTGGCTATCTCTGCGGCCTAGAGACACCAGGGACAGGGGTTTTGCGTGCAGCCTCCTCTGCCAAGCAGCCCGCCTCCCTCCGGGGCTCCTACCTTCTGGATATTGCCCTGGAAGCAGTAAACGCGGACCAGAGAGAAGTAGTCGTGCGCCAGCTCATAGTAGCGAAGTGCGGCATCCATCTCGGCCTGGCTCTCCAGGTACTGGGCCCACCACCTCCACAGGGTCCTGCGAAGAGCCGCATGCGCTCCCTCAGGCCCCTCTCCCGCCGGAAGTGAGCCCTGGGTCCCACACCAGCAGCCAGGAGACATGGACGCTGGGTGGATGAGCCCGAGTGAGGTCCCTGGGGGAGGCCCCCGCCCGGTGCCCTGGGGACCAGCTCACGTGTGAGGTTCTGGGGGGAAGCCCTCCCAGGCCCAGCCACTCACTTGTCCTTCATCTTGTTGATGTATAGCTCCAGGGCCTGCAGGTCCTCCGCCAGCATCCGTGGCACCTCGAAGCGGTGCGTGTCTGATTTCTCGTAGCTGCGGGAGAAGAGAAAGCGCCGCTCACTCCCTGGTTCAGCTTGCAGCTCAATGGCCTGTGCACCCGACTAAGAGCTCCACCACTAGCACTGTCCGGGGGGCACAGGCCCGACCAGCGCTGCGGCCTAGAGACCCAGAGCCTGGCAGGTCCTCCTAAAGCACAGAGCTCAGGCCCCCCCAAAGCCCTCCCACCGAGATGGTGCTAGTCCGGATCTTCCTCTGAGAACCTCCGAGGCCCCCTCACTGGGGCAGCAGAGGCAAGAGGTCCTGGCTGCCCGCCCGTGCTCACTAGCTGAGGGCCAGGCTGCAGTCCCCGCTGGCCTCCAGGTGCCGGGCGTAATTGTAGTAGGTGGTGCGCAGGTGCACGCGGTCGTGTCGCTCAGCCACCTCAATGGCCCTCTGCCACTGGCCCTCTGCCTGCAGGAGCCTATTGAGGAGGTCGTAGCGCCCGCATTTCTTGTACAGATGCTCCGCGTCCTCCTGAGGGAAGGAAGTGTGCCTGTTGGCACCGACGATGCCCCCAACGGCAGCCAAAATTCACCAGGGATCCACCGTGGCAGGCGGCAGGGCGGCCAGGCCATCAACCCGCCCACGACTGAGACCACAACACACCCTGGGTGGGATGGACACTTTGGGGCATGGGCGGGGATGGTCAAGACGACACTGGAGAGGGCAGGCCTGCCCGTCAGCCAGTGGGTCTGAGCTCCACCCAGACCCCATCAGACCTGTGGGTGTCTGCTCCCGACTGTCCCCAGCCCGACAGTGAGCTGTGCCCGGCCACTCGGCCTGCATCTCCTGCGACTTCCATCGGCCTCTCTGGGCCACAGGGGTACAAGGGGCCGTGAGCTCCGCAAACACGCAGGAGGCAGGAAGGGGACCGGCGGGAGTGGGGTGGCCTCGGGGGCTCTGCAGGGGGCTCCCTCCCCCCCACCCCCATTTTGGACTCAGCTTGTTTGAGGGGGTTTCTGTTCCCGGCAACCCAAGGGCCTGGACAAGCACACACTGTATGTGGGAGGCTGGCCTGCCCATCGGGGTGGTGCCCACTCACCAGCATGCCCAGCTGTATGGCCAACACGGCCACCCTGGCCTCTGGCTCTGGCTCCTGCTCAGCCTCCCGCAGCGCTCGGGCTCCGCGCGCGTGGCCCATGTGCCCCAGGCACACCTTGGCAACATCCAGCCGCTGAGTCTTCACGCACATGCGCGCCATGTTCTCCCAGACAGCCTCGCTGCAGTGAAGGACACGTGGCTCCAATGAGCTGCCGCTCCCATGACTCGGGCCCCAGCAAGACCCGTGCCAGGCAGCACGGGGACCCGGCTGGACACATGGTCTCCGAGAAGGGGGCCGTGTGCGAGCCCAACAGCTTCACCCACAGAGCAACGTGGCAAACTGGGGCCCACATGGCCTCCCGGGAAGAAAACGGGTGAGACACCCGTGTCCCAGGGGTGCAGGGGCTGGTGTACCTCTCACAGCTGGCCCTGGGGCCTGCTCCTTGAGCAGGCTCCCTCCCTCGGCCACAAGGGGTCCCATGAAGGCCCCGGAGAGTGTCTTGTGCAGGCTGCCAGGCCCCACCGTGCCCCTCAGTGAACACTTGCTTCTCCCCCCCGGCACCTGGCACCTCTGTCCCAGGCTGAACTCCTAGTGCTCCCTCCACCCTCACACAGAGCCCCTGGGTCAGGCGGGGAGTGGGGTCCCCCAACTCCAAGGACAAGCATGACACCCAGGTGGGCCTTGCCATGTGCTGAATGGAGGCGGGGGGCCCGGGGGCGGACCTGCAGAGCTGCCCTCTGACACCCCTGGCACAGGCTTGGGCCGGGCTCTTCCTTCCTTGTTTGGAGGTTTCTAGCATCTCTCTCCCTCCAATGCTGATGGGGGCTCCTGCCCGTCCCCTAGCAGGTCCCAGGACAACCTCAGACCCAGGACGGCCTCCCTGAGAAAAGATGCTGGCAGGAGGGAGGATGCTCTGGGGCCCCTCCTCCTGGGGCTTCATCCCCTGATGACCCCAGAGCCCTGAGAACAGACCAGTAAGTAACTTCTGGGATGCGAGCGGCTGGTGGCCCTCAGGATGCGTGAGTCACTGCGGACTCCACCCGTCCGTTCTCAAGGAGCCCCTGGGCGAGCAGCGTGGAAGCAGGGTGCCAGCCACTCCCGACAGCCTTTCTGTGGGCAGCTTTACCCCATGTGAGTCCTGGGGTCTGTGCATCCAACCGAAAGTCCATGTGGACACCCGCCTAGTCCCCGCCAGAGCTGTGAGCGCTTCCTGCTGTCTGGTAGCGTCTGCACCCTGTCAAGTGAGGGGCAGATGGGCTCCGAGCGGCCTGACGCTTGGGAAAGACTTGTCCTCTGAGGAGCTCCCAGAGCGAGCCAGAGGACCCTCCTCTTGGGCTGCTCTGTGGAGACCCTGGTGGGACGGAGCAGTGGTTGACTACTCCCAGCTTCACGTCCCACCAAGCGGCACACACGCTGTGTCCAAACCTCCCGTGTGTCTCTGCTCTAAGACAACACTGCTGCTGGTCCGCGTGAAGGAGCAGGGGAGGCCTTGACAAGGCCAAAGACCTGGACCGCGGAGAACAGGAAGGGCCCCTGGGGTGGCACACGATGGATGAGGGGGTCCTTGGAGGACTCGGTCATCCTGACTCAAGGTCTGCTCCCAGGCCGGCCACCCTCCCCCTCCCCAGCCCAGCTGTCCACTCCACCCAAGCCCGAGGCTGGGGGCTGGTCCGATAGGAGCCCCAGCAGGTGGCCCGGCCTGCTCCCCGCCCAGCCTGGGAGAGAGCTGGATGGCTCAAGGGCTGTTCCCAGGACAAGCAAAGCAGGGGCTACAGTTCCTGAAACCCCCTGCTTGCTTTTCAACGGAAATTAGCCACTTAAAGACTGGCTCAGGATAAGCGATTCTAATGAGTAAGGAGGGAAATCAACGCTCTTTTAATGGAAACTTTGAGGAAAACTTCCTTTTCGAGGCGATCTACTGCACTGTGTGCACAGGAGCCCCAGCCCTAGTCCTCAGAGTGGGTGCCCTCCCACAGGGTCTTCTGAGCTGACAGACCCCCAGATGCCTCCCCACCCACAGAGCGGCTGGAGTGAGAGCAGGGGGAGCAGGGGGGCAACCCCGCTTCTGGCACAGCCGAGGGAAGAGGGAAAGTGGCAAGAACTCAGCTGACACGTTTGCTACAAGCTCTGGTGGGAAAAATCCAAAGGACATAAAATTCCTCCGGGAGCTGATGGACAGATGCTTCTTGAGAACCTTGATTCTCCAAAGACCCCCTGCCTTTTAGGAATGTAAACTTAGGGCGGGAAATTCCAGGGCCGACCAGTTTGGTTTCAGCACAGGCCCGGGCTGAACGAGTCGCAGCCCAGAGGATTTGAGCAGAGCAGATGACTATCTCTCTGAGCGCCCCTCAGCCTGACGGCTTATGCGACACAGGGCAGGGCACCCAGTGCAGGACCTGGGCCCTTGCTGCCCACACACACCCCGTCAGCAGCAGACAGGGCCCAGGCCCTCAGGCCTCGCCGGGTGCACGGCTCGTCCAGAACCCAGCCTCTTGCACCTCAAGGACGATGGCCTGTTCTGGCGGGTCTCCAAGTATGGGTGAGGGTCTCAGCTGGGAGGTGAAGGAGTCCAGGGGGCCTCCCCACCACACTGGCCCTTCTCTGCTGTGCACCTATGGGTGCGTGGCACCCATATGCTGGGGGAGTGACCGATGGCTGGGGGACGCCCAGTCCCCAAGGTGGGCGACTGGTCACCAGCGCCCTGCCTGCCCCGAGCCACCGGGTCAAGGCAGACAGCGGGGCCTGTGGGCCTGCCAGGCCGGCATCCCTGGCCTCCACTTTCAGGGAAGGTGGGGAGGGTGGGGGAGGGTCCCGGAGCAGGCCTCCAGAAGAAGGCCCCCCTGCCTTTCCTATCAGGAAACACATCCTGTTAGTGTCTGGCTGCTATTTGTTGCAGTTGGCTACGCCCTCCAGCTCACCAAAAACAGCCTCAAAAACAACCATTTCCTCTCTGCTGAGAGACAGGGGGAAAACGCAGGCGCGAGGCACACACACACTCACTCACACACGCACGCGCATCCCTGCAGCAACCCGTTTGCTTTCCAGGACCAGCTGTTGGGTGGCGGAGGCACCGGGAAGGGGCTCAGGCAGCGGAGGCCCCAGTGGCTCACTTGCGCTGCTCCCAGCGGCCCTGCTCAGAGCCCTGCTCCGCACTGGTCCTGAGAGTGAGGCCCAGGCACCCCGCGTTGCTGCCTGCCTTGCAAGTGATTTCTGTTCTCTTCGCCTCCTCCTCCTCCCAGGAAGACGGCGCGCTCACGACTCTGGACTCTCGCTGGTGCCCCTGCTTCCTCCCCGGGATGGGCAGCTCGGAAGGCTTCAGCTCAGGCCTGGCCCTGCTCCAGGTGCAGGAAGGAGGGTAAGGAGGGCCGCGAGGCGGGCGCCCCCGCACCTGTCGCATGGGCCTTCCTGACACCTCCAAGCATGAGCGGTGATGTCCTCTAGCCACCCCTGGTGACAGCAGCTGACCGACTGGGACTTTCTCCACGACAAGGGGACGGCACCGCAGTCCGCAATGACTGTCCAGAAAGTGGTGGCCACGGCCGTGCTGGTGGCCCTCGTCTCTCTCATTCTCAACAACGCGGCGGCCTTCACCCCCAACTGGGTGTACCAGACGCTGGAGGACGGGCGCAGGCGAAGCGTGGGGCTGTGGCGGTCCTGCTGGCTGGACAGGGCCAGGGGAGGGCCAAGCCTGGGGGCCAGGCCCGGGCAGGCGGACGCGCGGGACTGCGAGGCCCTGGGCTGGGGCTCCGAGGCAGCGGGCTTCCAGGAGTCGCGAGGCACCGTCAAACGTAAGTCTGCTTATTTTCCTTCCTCCTTTAAAGCGGCTGTGGATGCAGGCACATCTGCTGACGGGTGATGGGTGCTCTGCTCACAGGGGCAACCTTGGCTCTTGGGGACCCAAGCGAGCCCCAAGCTCCAAGCCCACCCTGCTCCGGCCCCTTTGGTACAGAATTCTTCCTGTGCAGGAGGGGGCTTTCTCTCTGCCGTCATGCATAGCTACAGTACGGATACATTAACCAAAGCAAGGAAAATATGTTTTTCCTGGTGGAAAATAAAGATTGTTAATGAGTAAAATAAACAAGAAGCTTAAAAACATGCGGCTGGGTTTGGACTTCATTCCACAGTTGTCAGGGTCGTTAATGCAGTGGGCAGCATAGAGGGAGACGCTCCAGGAACCGTCTGTAGGTGGGATGCCCAGGAGAGACTGGGAGACTGATGGCCTTCAGAGGGCAGAGAAGAGCCGACTCCTGCGAGCAGGGGCCTGGCTCCCTTCTGCCCAGTGGTCCTGTCTGGTTTGTCACATCCGGCACAGGGTCCATTACAGCTCTGAAAGGTGGGAACTTGACTTTGAAAGGGGGGTAGGGTTTGAGTGTACGGGAAGGAAGGTTCATAAATATGAAAACGCTTGTCACCTAATGTGTAGACACATGGCAACAGCAGCCGATGGGCAAAGGTCTCCCCAGTGACGACCCTTTAAAACTGCAGACAAGAGTCTAACATGTAGACCACATCACCTGTTCTGAATACACCACTTGTCCTTAGGAAAACGTGGCTCTGGCCAGGCCTCTGCTGGCTGCTCCAGAGGGCACGCCTCACTCAACTCAGGCGTGATGGCCCTCAGAATCCTGACCCACGAGGGAATGGGAGTGGGGGGATGTTGCCTCCACTTCACAGGCAAAGAGACTGAGGCTGCAGGAGGCGTGTGGCTCCGTTCAGGTCCCAGAGGGGATGTGAACCCGTCTTTGCACGTGGACCCCCTCGCAGCACAGCCTGGGGGTGTCTTTCATCGGGAGTGGCTGGCTTGCCAACCCGCCCCCCCCCCTTTGCAAGCAGAGAGCCACAACCTCCCTTAAAAAGGGCGGGGCTTCCCTGGTGGCACAGTGGTTGAGAGTCCGCCTGCCGATGCAGGGGACACGGGTTTGTGCCCCGGTCCGGGAAGATCCCACATGCCGCGGAGCGGCTGGGCCCATGAGCCATGGCCGCTGAGCCTGCGCGTCCGGAGCCTGTCCTCCGCAATGGGAGAGGCCACAACAGTGAGAGGCCCACGTACCGCAAAAAAACAAAACAAAACAAACAAAAAAGGGCGAAGAGCCTGAATGAATCAATGAGCTTCTGTGAGCTCTCAGATCAGGGGCCTGTGGGGGGCTGGGTAGGTCAGCTGAACTTGGGTCGCTGTGACCTGCCGGTCAGACTGGTCCCTCTGGGCTCTAGGTCTGTCCTGAGGAGCAGTGAAAGCCAGTGACTGGGGCTCTAGCGTGGGCTCCGCGCAGGCCACGCCTCTCCCACCCCACAAGTGCACTGCACGCCCCCCACCCCCCGCCACAGAGCAACCCCCCACCCCGGGGGGAGGCCCCACGTCAGCCCAGCCCCTGCCCTGGGCTCAAGGCCTCCAATGCCGCACAGGTGCCCCCTCCGGGCATCCGTCCCCCCCGCCCCCTTGTTGAGCCGCGTCGGGTCAGGTCAGGCCAGGAAGACACAGGCCGGGACGCTCTCTGCCTCCAGACCGCACAGCCACCCTGCTGCATGTTCCGAGCGCCCCGCTCACCTGCCCTCGTTTGCTGTCCCTCCCTGACCACCTGATAAGTCCCCTGAACAACTTTTAAAACATCCTCCTGCCATAACACGGCATTTGTGGCAGCTGACCTTTAATGATGCCCTGAGCATCAGAGGTTTTCCCAGAACAAGGGAAATGTCTTTGGAGCTTCTCGTGAACGAGGCTGAGACCAGGGAGAGGGGCTGGCAGATGTCTCACCAACTCCCAGGGACGGAGCACTGCTGCCCTGGGGGTTCCGGAGCTGGGGGCTTCTGGCCTGGTTTCTGGGCTGCCCCCTTCAATCAAACCAGCTCCCAGTCTCATCAGCTCTCATGCAAAACCCCAGCCCAGGCTTCGCCCCCGATGGTCCAGCCTCCAGCCAGGCTAGGGACAGGGAGAAGGAGTGGGTGGCCTCGACCATGGAATCACCTCCGTCTGTCCATCCCGAGCCACGTGTGGGGGTACTGAGGGGGCGAGACTCGTGTTGCTTCACCCTAGAATTCCAGACATGATGCAGGTGGCCAGGGCAGCTCTCAGGGACAGCAGCCATGCTCCTGCCGGCTCTGTGCCCAAGTCCTGGCAGAGCCCGCAGAGCTGAGCCAGAGCCACTTGGCACATTGGGCCAACACCACCGTCCCCCAACGTAACAAGCTCTAGTGAGGGTGTCCCGAGCATGCTGGGTCAGGGGACGACCCTGGGTCAGGCCCTCCAGCTGCCCCCATGTCACGCCAGGTCCCGTCCTCGAGGACAAGGCCCTTCCCCACGCTGGCTCACTGGGCGTGTGCGGCGGCTGTGATTTTTTGTTACTCATCAGGTGGGGGCCTGGAGGTACCTCACAGCCCAGGACGGGGTCAGTCTTGCTTTCTGGCCCCCGTTCTCTCTGCCACTTTTCATCTCTCTAAGTTTTGTGTATTCTGTCGGGCACCTGTGTCCTTGCCCTGAAGCCAGGGGGGATGTGAATAAACACGTAATTAAATCTCCTGGGGTGACCGCTGCTGTCTCCTGGGAGGCAGCCTCACAGGGCACTGGGGTGGGAAGGGGCACAGCGACTGTCCAGCCAGCAGACACTCACGGCCACGTTCTCATGGCTCCTCAAAGCCCAGTGCTGCTGCCCAGGCCGTGCACACAGCAAGTGTGAGGACCCGTCAAACGTCCAGGCTTGGTGGGTGCTAGTGAGGACTGGTCCCCCCTGGGTGGCTGGGAAAGGGGGCATGGCCAAGGGGAGAGTCTGCCACCTCAGCCTTTACAGCCTCGGGCAACTGGGTACTAGGCAGCGGCCCAGCTCGAATGCTTGGAGGGTGGATTGCTGCCAGGGTGTGTGGCATGGGCCTGAGTGCTCAGAGCCGCTGGGGCCACCGGGAGGGCAGGGCCTCGTGGTGCCAGCACCAACACACTGCAGGGCAGACACTCCCGGCATGGCCAGCCCGTTGGTGCACGTCTTTCCTTGACTGTGAGGCTGGGCCCCGGAACCGGAAGGACATTCCTGGGCCCAGAATGGATCCAGGTTCTGCCCTGTGTTGTGAACACCCATCACGTTTTAACAGCCCTCATCTCTGAGGCCACCTCCACTTCCGAACTCTATGACCTCTTAGAGTAGCAGGACCTTCTGTACGGGCGTTTGAAGGGTAAAAATTGTTGCAAAGAAAACAGTGTGAAAAAGGCAGGAAGAGTGTGATGAACAGCAGCCTCCATGGGAAGCCAGCTGGTGTTCCAGAGTCTGTGGCCCGAGCAACCGGAGCCCCTGTGCTGACAGAGAAGCCGCGTGTCCTCCTGCTCCCACGTGTGGTCACGGGGACGCGAGACCTCATGAGCAGCCAGGAAGGTTTCTGTAAATCTCGAGCGCTAGCAGCCCTGCCGCCCCAGCCTTGGGGGAGAGGAGGGGTCTGAGCCTGTGTGCGGGGAGCCCACTTTGTTCCCCGGCCCAGCCTCTGTCCTTTCTTTGAGTTGCTCCGGAGCTGCTGCCACACCACTGCCAGAAGCCCTGCGCTCACCAGGCTGCACCGCCCACCCCCGGCTCCTCGTCTCCCTGAGTTTTAAAGGGTCAGGGTTCCCAGCGACTGCAGCTATGCTTTGTGGTAACTTTGAAGACTACAGAACCCAGAACATGAGCGCTCGGTCACCCGGCAGTGAGGTCCACGGAGCATGTGCGGCCGCGCAAGGAGCAGGCGAGAGTGTCACAGGCAGCGTCAAGCCCTGGCAGAGGCGCCGTCCGTCCATCCGTCTGCCTGGGAATGCTCCTTGGCCCTCAGTGCCAGGCTCTCCTTCCAGAAGCCCTCTGCCCCTCCACCCTCAGGGCTGCTCTGACTTCGCAGCAGCCCGAGGCTCCTGCACCACAGTCCAGAGCCAGGCCTGGGATCTGGGAAGGGTGAAACCCCTCAAGCTCCGGACAGCAGGAGGGAGGCCAGCGGGAAGCAGCAGGTCGAGACCCCTGGGCAGGAGGAGCTGACCCTCCGTGGCAGGAAGCGGCACAACGCCCCCACGAGACTCTGGACTCCACAAGCGCTAAATGTGAATGCCACCTGCCCGCAGAGCATGAATCAGACAGCGCTGCACTTGAAGCCTGGGGGGCAGGGGGCACTTTTACAGCATGGAAGGACCACAGGGAAGGGGCCTGACTTCATGGTGGATGGCTTTGCCCTCCAGCACATGGGTGGGAAAATTGACTCCCCTGATGGCCTCTTGATGACACCTCCATGGCCCCCACCTTTGCAGTCCAAGCATTGGGCTGCCCCATCCTCCTTCTGCCCTGTGTGCACAGCCTCCAAATGCCTTGCTCAGGGACCAGGGGCAGGTGGGGGCTGGGAAGGGAGTGGTGAGACTCGCTGAGACGGAGGGAGGAGTCCCGGGAGGGGCAGGCAGCCCAGTCTCGAGCGGTCTCGCCCGTGCTGACCGCCTGCTTCTCTCCCTCCGGCCCCTCACAGTGCAGTTCGACATGATGCGAGCCTGCAACCTGGTGGCCACGGCGGCACTTGCCGCAGGCCAGCTCACCTTCGTCTTGGGGCTGACGGGCCTGCCCCTGATGTCACCCGATTCCCAGTGCTGGGAGGAGGCCATGGCCGCTGCGTTCCAGCTGGCAAGTAAGTATCCTCACCCGGGTCCCGGCCAGGCTGAGCAGCCGCATCCCCAGCTCCTGTCAGGGCTGGCAGGTTGGCTGTGGCTTCTAAAGTCATGGTGACCCCTGTGGGTCACGCTCCCATCCCACCCGTCACTGTGGGCAGCAGCAAAACAGAAATACACACAGGGGCGGAGCACTGAGGTGCAACCAGATGGGTTTCTGTCTGTTTGCTCAAGGCCTCCTGGCCCTTCCCATCTAAGACAAGGTGCCGAGGCTCACGGTGACCTGCTTTGCTTTCCAAAGTCTTCGGCATCTGGTGTTTTCTTTGCCCCTCTGTAGCCTGTGTGGCAGGCAGCCTGGGTTCACGCTCCTCCCATGAGGGTGCAGCAGCCTGCTGCAGGCACTTGGGCACATGGGCAGAGGGGGGCGCCCTTCTGACCCCTTGCCTGCCTCCATGGCCTTCCTGGCTAACGGTTAGCAGACGGGGAGTTCTGGGCACACATGGTTCCCAGCCGGCGACCTGCATGCTCGGTTATAAATGCAGCTTCCTGGGGCCCGGCTGGGGTGAGCAGGGCCCTCCTGTAAGAAGCACAGACAAAGCGTGGAGGACCCCGCCAAGCACACAGGGATCCACATGCAACACTAGGGCCAGAAAAGCGTGATGGGGGCAGTGTGGAGGAGAGCAGCGAGGCTTTGGCCATCAGCAAACAATCCAGAAGCCACCTCGGCCTCTGGGGGCGACTGCAGGCTGAAATGGGGCAGGGCCTGGGCACACTGTAGTCTTCACAGGGCGAGTGCAGCAGCGCCATGGATGATGAATGGAACTGTTCCAGGAGGCTCTGCACAATGACCACGGAAGCCCCAAAGCGTCCACCCGGCACCCCAGAGAGCGGAGGGGCGTCTGTGCTGGTTTCCCCTCTCCCTCTGCCTGCCTCACTGGCCCAGGTTTAACGATCACGGGAACCTGGGAGCTCAGGTTTCCTGCTGCCTATGGGGAAGGTCAGATGGGTGGCTGATGGGACAGAGGAAGGGCCAGGACGTCACCAGCCCACCGCCTGCCTCTCCGGCTCGGTGGAGAAGGCAGTGTCCCAACCATGAGGGTGCAGTTTCAACACACGCGGCGGGAGGAACGGCAGGAAATACGAGTGAATCACTTGGGGAATAATGGATCCTGGCCCTCATCGTCCTGGAGAAACACAATTTCCAGAATGCAGCTGACAGGCTGGCAGCACTCGTGCTGGAAAGTGCCGGGTGGGACTCGGAAACAGGCCCTGTTCACAGAAGGCCAGTCACTTCCCTGTGGCCGGGCAGGACGGAGGGCGTCGCCAAGGCCTAGGAAAGAGGGCAGGCTTTGATGTCAGGAGAACAGAACTGTGTCCGGCCCTACGGCTTACCAGCCATGTGAACGGGGCAAAGCCACACCTCAGTTCACCCAACTGCAAAATGGGGTAATGCCCACCCTGCCTGGGGCAATTCTGAGAGTTAACCAGGTACATGAAGCGGGACCTCGGACCTCCACCTCCTCCCTCCTCTAGGACTGTGAGGAAAAACACGGACATTCCAATGCCACACATGTAGGAAAATCACCCACCTGCCCTCTGCTGACCTTAGGGCTGTAAATCAAGCAGTTTCCTCGCCTCACTGAAACCACCCACCTCTCTCACGTGGGATCATCTGAAATTCCATCCCTTCAAGAAGGAAGTGGAAGATTTTGCAACGTGATTGGAAAAGCTGGATTAGAAACAGATATTTTAGTGGCATTAAAGGAATAAAAGTAACAGCTCTTGATTCTGAAAGTAACTCCTCCTAGCAGGATGATCAAATCTGTCATTGCATTTCTTAAGAAACTTCTTTGAGACACTTATTCAGAATTATTAGAAAAAATATTGTGGGTTTGGTGTCAAAACTGACGTCTTACTTTCTGTAAACTCTTGTTTCAGAACAAAATATTGTTTCCAAATAACACAACAAAAAAATGGAAACAGGGGAACCCCCATTAACTAAAATCAAACTGTCTTGCATCAGTCGGTGGGGGTTGGGGGGCACTGCCAAAGGTCTGGGGGTCAGGGGCTGTCCTGGCCAAGTGGGGGCTGGGGGCACATGCTGCTTTCCTGAGTATTTCCAGGCCAGCACAGCCTCTGGAAAGGTTGGACCAGGTTCTGTCCAAAAACCGTCAGACAGGCAGAGGCCCACGGAAAAAGCCAGAAGCCCCGAGCAGCACCTGTGGCACTTCAGATGGTCCCTCTGCCTCCGCAGGCCCCCCTCCCCGTGGTGTCCGACGGTTACCCCCAGTGGGTCTGCTGTGCCCAAAAAGGAAATGCATTTGGCCCTGTTTAGACTTGTTTCATTGACAAACAGTACAGAACATAGCTCTGTGCCTTTCTTCTATCACACTGCTAATTTTAGAGTTAGGTTTTTTCCTGTGCTCTGGTCTGTTTTAAACAGTCAGGGAGAGACTGAAGGGCGCCAGGATATCCTGTCCCAGGAGGGGGAAATGCCTGCTGGTACCTGTTATGCAAGGGAACCTTGAGTCCCCAGTGCTGGGGCCAGAGGGTGGGCGGGGGGAGAGAGGTGCTCATGAAGGGGGGAAGCACACGGATTCCCCAGGAGGCCGGGACCAGCCGGAGAGCAACACCCCAGCGGGAGGAGACAGGAGGCCGGCCGCTTGCCCATTCATCCCACGGCCGTTTCTGGCCGTTTCCACAACGCTTGCGTGATGCCCAGCCCGGGTCTGTGAAAGGGCGGCCCCCGCTTCTCAGGGCTGTGGCTCCAAAGGACGCTGTCCCAGACACCAGGGAGAACCCAGGAAACGCTGCTCTTGCAGGGCAACAGCGTGACTACCAGCCGTTTCACCGGGTTTGCTCTACTGAACTCAGGCCACCGCATGCAATAGTTTGCAATTTCTTTGCAGAATTTTCCGAGTGTGATTTTAATTTAAAAAAATTAAAAAAAGGACTGAAAAAAGTCCTTTCAGTCCCTTATTCCACCCCCACCCATAAACTGAACACCCTGTGAAAGCACTGTGTTCGCTGGGGTCACAGCAGCTGTCCACCAGCCCCAGCCTGGCCCACCCCCCCCAGACCCAGCAGGACGATTTCAAGAGCGGCATTTCATGGACCTTGTGGGCTTCACATCTGCAGGCTTTCTCTCTCCACTTCTGGAAGTCCTAAGACTTTTTCGTATGATGAAAAACTTACACCCTAAGGGCCGCTTACTCCGCGCCGTGAGAAGGCTGACTTTATCGTCCCAAAGGTCAGTCGGGGTGATGCACGGTGTCTGTCTTGTCAACTTGTGAGCTGGTGGAGATCATGCTGTTCTTGCAAACCTGCTCATAGGAACGTACCACTTTCTGTGCTTTACTATAAAGCAGCACTTGGCTTGGGCCAGACACTTCGCTTTCCTGTCTTCTGAGCCCACTTCCCAAGCCCAGTCCTGCCCCCGCACCCTGGGGAGAGTGTCACCTTCTCCTTCCCTAGATTCTCTCCCTAAGGGGGAGGCACTTGTCCCCACCTTCTGCTGCTCACAGCTGAGCCTCGAGTGCTCTGTACATGTTCCAGGGCCTTGGCCAGCGCTGCCCTGTGGATGCTGAGGCAGGTGTGATGCTTGAGGGCTCAGGGCTCAGCCACATGGTCTTCCCACCTGTGGGCCCTGCGTGTGCTTGATGGCCACTCCAGAGGAAGGCCTGTGACCGCCAGTGGAGCCCTGGGAAGCCGGCAGGAAGGAATAGAGGAGAGGGCGCTGTGAACTACAGCGCCACAGCCGCCGGCTCACAGAAAGGGACTGTTTGCTTTGGAAACAACAAGTTCATGAGGACGGAATTGACTCCATGTGCAGAAGTCCGTGCATTTGCTAAAAACTCTCCCCTTAGATTCGTTTCTGTACAAACAGCGATGTCACTGAAAAATTCAGGAGAAAGGGGACCTGAACGTCAGGAGAATGGAGAAACTGCACTTCAGGCTGGCGGTGGCGAGAGAAACTTATCAAAGTAAAAGGCCAGTTTGATTTCAGGAGGATGTGCCCACACGGCCAGCGCAGGCAGCCGTTACCTCTCTGCGTCTCTGTGGCTTTCCGCCATTGCCGCGTGGCACACGCTTGGTCCCCACATCCCATGCATCTGCTCAGGCCACACCGCCCCCACTGGCCCAGGGCAGAGTCCACGTGTCCCTGAGCCAGCCCCACTGTGACATCCACCCACGGCTCAGCCCCTGGGCCCACTGTTCCAGTCAGTTCTTTGTATTTTCCTACTGCAGGAATAAATGTATTTTTTTTTATGTTAGGGAAGCATATCCCTTCTCTGACTGTACGTGTTCCAAGTTGAACTAAGATAAAGCAAAAGGGATTCCCTGGTCGCGCAGTGGTTGAGAGTCCGCCTGCCGATGCAGGGGACACGGGTTCGTGCCCCAGTCCGGGAAGATCCCACATGCTGCGGAGCAGCTGGGCCCGTGAGCCATAGCCGCTGAGCCTGCGCGTCTGGAGCCTGTGCTCCGCAACGGGAGAGGCCACAACAGTGAGAGGCCCGCGTACCGCAAAAAAAAAAAAAGTCCCTCCAAGAGGCTCCGCGCTCCCCCAGCCTGTCACCCCCACCACTCTTCCTGCTGGTTTTGCAGACGTGGGTGGCTGTGCCCGGCTGTGCCCGGCTGTCTGTTCACACGTGAATTCATACTTCTTTCATCTTGTGACATAAGAAAGAGTCTTTTCCATTGTAGGCCGTACAGCTGAACATACGGAGGAAGTTAATAAGCTGAGTAAAACGGCAACAAAGCAACAGCCTGCCCCGTTTCCAAAAAAACGGACGATGTGATCTTAAGAACCATAGTAGCCCTGACGCTGGCAAGTGGGTGGGTGTTCCCCACCTGAAGGGAGCAGCGCCTCCCCCACCCTCACCCCCACAGCCCTCATCCTAAACAGGGGCGCCTGAATCAACAGGTGGGTGACTGCCCAACTGAGCGCTCAGGGGCCAGGACAGGAGGATGGGAGGCGCCCTCCCACCAGGCAGATGGAGCTCAGGATGGTGGTGCCAGGAAAGGCAGGGGGACCAGCATGCCGCGTGAGAAGACTCAAGGCCAGGCGTGTCTTGACGGCCGGGAGACGCTAAAGCGTGTCCTCTACGGCCTCCACAGGGCGACCAGCGCAGCCGTGGGAACGTGGCAACGAGAGGCACGTGGCCAGAGTCGTGACACGCTTTAGGAAGTGCTTGTTAATAGAAGACTGTAAAGTTAGTTGCACTTCTAGAATATTCTAACTGCCTTACTATGAACCTTATGTACAAAGGACTCAGGAGACACACAAGTGACACCGAGAAGCCCATGTGCGCTGCCTTCAGCCCCGGTCAGTGGTGGCCCCCCGTTGGCTGGGCCTGTCTGAACCGAGCACAGAGCAGCTGTGTCTCCCCCGTGGCCCAGCACCTCGTCTCCAAGGACGCGCATTTCAGATGCTCTGATGTGGGGTCCCGGTCATGTTTCCTGTGACCTGTGACAAGCAGGGTCTCATTCGGGCGCAGTCCTGGGAGTGGGTCGCGGGTCCCAGGGCCATGTGTGTGCCCTGCTGGCATGTCCCGTGCTTTCCTCAGTCAGGCCCTGTCCAGGTCGGGGTCTCACAATTCCCAAGTCTCCACTGGACGGCCTTGCAGTAAATTCAAGGTCTTCTGTTCTCAGTGACGCAAACCAACCCCATGTCAGATAGCCGATGGCCCTGGAGGCTGTGCGGAAGCCCAGTTCCTTCGCCTGTTCCCTTCTGATGGACGACGCTGCAGATCTGTGCTGAGGCCAGGAGGCTGGTCCATGTGGCCTGTTGCTCCTCCGACCCCACTCCCCCGAGTCATCAAACCCCTTGGCTAGGTGGCCCAGGGAGCCCCACCCTCTGCTGTGGTGACCAGGGTGAGTCAATTTCTTGGAACCCAACATGCCTGAGGAGGACAAAGGCCCTCGGGGGCCCAGCGTGGTCCAGACAGGACTCCCAGCCCCTCCTGGACTTGTCTCGTCTCCTGCCCTGGGCTCTGGCCAGGCCGAACTGCCCGCTACAGCCCCTCCACCTGCCCTGCACTGTGACATCTGCACATCTGTTCATGCTGGTCCCCCACTCCCTGTGGCCTCCTGGCTTTCCTCAGGAAACCAGATCATGTATGACCTGGCGTGGCCCCGGAGCAAAGGGCAGCAGTGATGCCCGCTGACGATTCTAATAGCTGTGTCATGACTTAGTGCTGGGGCACAGGCTGGAGTTTTCTAGAAACACAAGCATTCTGGAAGCATTTCTGCGCCTTCCAGAAAGTATGAATTAAACATTTAACTGCCCCGGTCGTGTCCTAAACAATGGTGATGGTGACTAATCCCTGTGCTAATTCTCTATGGTACTTTGTGGAGCTTTTTATACATGGAAAGCTTCTCGATACTTCCTTTCTGTTAAAAATAACTAATTCTGTTTGTCATGCACACTGGCAAAAAGAAACTTCTGGCATTCCTCTCTCCCAGCTAGGAGTACATACATCCTCTGCCCACGATTTTGTGCCACCCAAGTTTTGCGTTAGTGAGGGAAGGAGTTAGGACCTGTGTTTTGTGTAATGCAAATGAAAGTACTTTATGTGTTCCCTTGTTTTCACTATGTCTTTGGGCATTTTTTGCCAGCCAGGGAGCTTGTTGTGCCTTCTTTCAACAAGACTCAGAAGGACAGGGTGGGATGGGGCGATGGGAGTGAGGCCTCTGCCTCATCCCAGCCATCAGGGGTTCCAGCCCAGATTCAGACCTGAACTCTTTCAAACATCAGTGCCCTGTTAGCCTAGCTGACAGATCTTGGGTGCGAAATCCTGGTTTTCCTATTGTAAGAACTAATAAAATCAAGTCTTTGGAGCTCCTTAAAGATACAACTATGGAAATGACAATGTGACGGTATTAACAGCTGACCGAGAGGGGACATGGCCGACTTAACTGAGTCCACACAGGACGCTGTGCACAGTCCTGGACCCCCCCGTGTCACCTGGAGAGAGGAGGGGACGGAGGGAGACCCGCAGGGGACCGGGTGGGTGAGGGGGACATTCTAGAACCAGCCGAGTCTATTCAGCCACAGTTCAGCTCCCCCCCCACTCCCCCCACCCCGAATGTGCAGGCCCTCCGCCGTCTCAGGTTTTGAAAGAAAATATTTCCTCTGGAAGCAAACACTAAGAATAAGAAGACTCTTAAAAACAGGAATTCAAACTAAGTTAAATACAAATCTGAGTTGTTTCCAGGTAAGACTTAGAAAATATCTGCGTTTGCTTTCACTTTGAATGAATTAGGCGTTGATAAGCCAGAGCGGACCTTCCACGGAGTTACCGCTGGACTGTTCGGGGTGGGGAAGCGGGTGTCAGTGTCACCTCCATGGGGAGGGCGGCCAAGGAAGTGGCCTGACACCTGCCAGGTCACAGGAAGCACGTGAGCCCCTATGACCATCCAGGGTCAGGATTGAGCAGACAGCCCCCGCAACAGCCACCAGACCCAAAAGTCCCATAAAATTCAGCTTGACCCCAAGGCATCAGCACCGAATGGAGCTGGGCTCTCAGCCCCAGGAGGACAGGGTTGGGTGGGAGGAGAAGCGTGAGCGGCCCCACGGCTGGACCCGCGGCCTCCCCCGCTCCCTGTCTCACCCTGTCCTTCGTCCGCAGGTTTTGTTCTGGTCATCGGGCTGGTGACGTTCTACAGAATCGGCCCGTACACCAACCTGTCCTGGTCTTGCTACCTGAACATCGGGGCCTGCCTGCTGGCCACCCTGGCTGCGGCCATGCTCATCTGGAACGTCCTGCACAGGAGGGAGGACTGCATGGCCCCCCGCGTCATCGTCATCAGCCGCTCCCTGACTGCACGCTTCCGCCGCGGGCTGGACAATGACTACGTGGAGTCGCCGTGCTGAGGGCGGCGGGAGGCCGCTCGGGGCTCCGTCCACCGCAGGGACCATCTGAGAAGCAGGGCGCTGCCTGCGCGGCTTCCCATGAGAGCACATGTATGACACGCATTCACTACGTTATACACGAACACAGGGCGTGACCACATACTGGCTGCGTCCCACCCCCACCCCCCCAACCCCGCCACGGCCCACTTCACGCTCGCGCACGTCCTGTCCTGGAGACCAGCTCCGGAGAGGCACGTCCGGGATGGTAGCCACCTCGCTCTCTGCCCTGGCCCAGGAGTAATTTATTCTGTATCTGCCAAGAGGGGCGTCCTGGGTCATATTTACTTTGATAAAGCAGAACACAGGGAATAGTTCTGAACTGTCCGTGATCTTCCTCCAGGGACTCAGAATTTACAGTCAGATGGTTACGGCTTTACAACAGGACTGTGTTAGTGATGTCCATTTACTCCTGATTATCTTCCTAAGTTAAAATAAAACACAAACCTCTTACCACGGTTTAAAACTTGTGTTTATCCATTACACTGCCACGTGGTGAAGGAATATAGCTTATTCTTCTGTAGCTTTGTGGGTCAGCAGTCAGAGGAAGGGTTGACACATTTTACAGGCCAGGGGGCAGAGCGCTGGGGACCACTCATGGCTCACTCATGTTTCCGTTCAGAAGTCCCCGTTTCTACAGACCCTAAGCACTGGCCGGACAGCGGCAGGTCCACAGTTGGCACAGTATGAAGGAAAAAGTCTATTGGCTTAAAAAATTTCAGAGATTGATTCACTTTTTTCCCTAGAAAAGTCTTCAGTGCATCCAGCCAAACTTGGTGGGCTACAGAAGACCTTCCCAGCACCAGCCTGGTGCCAGCAGCCCTGGACCTGACTCCGTAGCAGGGACTAAGCCCCAGGCTGAACACAAGCACCTAAGAGCTGCCTCAGGGGCTCAAAACCAGCCCACGTCCCCTGGGACCGGGCTGGGTTGCCCGGCCACACCCGCAAGGACAGTCCCCCGAGAGCGCGCAGCTGCTTGTTCCCGTGCCACAAAGCGCATCTTCCAGCCCAGGAAACGAGGGACAGTGGTGGGCACTGTGCAAAGTCCGTGGTCGTGGTGTGGGGGTGGTCACTGTCTGGCTGCTGCCCCCACGCTAGGCCAACCCTTTAAGAAACATTTAGCTTTGCTACCCAGACAATGTGCGGTGACCAGTCTGGAATTCGAAGGCCACGCTGCCCCAGAGATTTGTCTTTAGTCAGAGCAAGAGGTAGATCCGGTTGTTGCTTTAAAAAAACATAAAGCAACAGAGAATGACTTAAAGCACGTCTGGGCTGACCACGGATAGAAGCGCAGCTCAGGGCAGAGGTACAGTCGGCACATTAGGGGACCCAAAGGGCTGCCCTTCCTCCCCTGGGCACCTCAAGCTGTACAGTCTTAGCAGTGTTACATACACGACTACGTATACTGCATGGGCCATGTGCTTACCTATGGTCTGTGATAGAGTTCCTATGAAACGGATAGTGCCTCCAGCCACTCTTCACTTCCCTGATCAAAAGCCTCTTGCCCACCTGCAGCAGGGAAAAGCCCCTCTGCTGTGGACCAAGACCAGGTCTCAGGCTGCTTCTGGGTTACAGACCCATCACTGCAGACGAGGGTTGCTGGGGTGCCCTATCTCCCGTCCTCCTCTTCCCACTTGAATTTCACCCTTCAATAGTTTTTCTACTCTTTGGCAATTAAAATCTGTCAAATGCTCCTGAGAAGCTCTGAATTCTCACAGGCACAGAGAGGAAGCTGCTTATAGGTAGCCCTTGATTGACAACTTAGAGCAATTTTAATTGCATTTTGCCTGCCGTTTTGAGAGTTTACTATCAAAACCTTTACTGTTTAGGGCTTCCCTCGTGGTACAGCGGTTAAGAATCTGCCTGCCAATGCAGGGGACACAGGTTCAAGCCCTGGTCCGGGAAGATCCCACATTCCGCGGAGCAACTAAGCCCTGCGTGCCACAACTACCGAGCCTGCACTCTAGAGCCTGTGAGCCACAACTCCTGAGCCTGTGTGCCACAACTACTGAAGCTCGGGTGCCTAGAGCCCGTGCTCCGCAACAAGAGAAGCCACTGCAATGAGAAGCCTACGCACCGCAAGGAAGAGTAGCCCCCGTTCACCGCAACTAGAGAAAGCCTGTGCGCAGCAACGAAGACCCAACGCAGCCAAAAACAAAAAACAAAAAAAACTTTTCTGTTTAGTGCAATTATTCCTGGACAGACAGATGTTATAAATATTTAGCAACTGCAGAACTTTCAACTAGGAAGTGTCCACTGTAAAGTAAATCAAAACAACTAAATCACAGCCCATGAGACACCGAGCATTGCGAGGCCAGCCAGGTGCCCATATACAACCGGGTTTCCACCAGCACCAGCATCCCCTTGAGTGAAAACCCATGAGACACCAGGAACACCAAGAAGAGTCAGCGACGATGAGACTCGTGGGGAGGGAAGAGACCCGAAGGAGGGTCACAGGGAGTTGGGTGCGGCACACCTCGCGAGCAGAACCCTCACCTTTTGATGAGCTTGATGGACCGGAAGGCTTCGTCCATGTCCCCGACAGCCAGGAAGAAGGTGAAGTTGAGCATGGCGTCCTGCGTGGGCTTGTCACAGTCTTCTAGCCCCACGAAGTCCCGCAGGGGCCTCCTGCCCACCGTCTGGGGGATGCGCTGGGACCCAGAGTCCACCTGGTCCTCGAGGTCCACTTCTCCCGGCTGAACGACAAAGGGCACTGTTTATTTGTGGATCCCTGTAAAGCCAGGGCCCACCCCGGGCCTCTCCCTGGGGGTACTCGTCAGCTGCGGGGACCCTCTGCACACAGACCCCATATTCAGCAATGCTCTCGGCAAACACAACGCACGTCCGCAGGCCCCCTGAAGTTACCAGAACTTGGGGCTCTGGCTTCAGACAGCGGGTGATGCAGGCTGTCAACGCACAGGGACCTGCCAGCCGCTAAGGCACTAACATCAGCTGCTCAACAGCCGTGAACAGGCATGAAAATCCCTACCTCCCAGGGCCGTTTGTAAAATTCCTAGAAAGAGCTTTTACTATCAAGTCAGATCTGTGTACATGTGCAGAGGGTATTAAAATCGACGCCAGCATCACTGCAGGTAGAAGTTTCCAAAATGTAACCTGGATTAGTGGTGGTGAGCCCTCTGCTGGTGCTTCTCAGAACCTTCACCTAGTGCAGCCCACCCCCCACCCCTGCCACACCCCCAAAGCAGGCAGAGGAAGGAAATCCTGTGGTCCCAGCACAAGCACAGTTTAGTGCACTGTCTGGACCATGCCTTCTGCACCAGCTCCAGCCACAAATCCTTCTCAAGTCCACTTCCCTCCTCCCAGCTAGACGGGGTTCCATGCCCTCCACTCACCCCTGGGCTGGATCCGCACACACACCCCTTGGTCTCCCACCTGGCTTGCACTCTCTCTGCAGCGTCCATTCGTCTGATTACACAGGCTCCCCCGTGTAGAGAGTTCATGATCCATCTCCTTGGACCCCACTCCCCTACCCTGGCAGTTTCGTATCTGCTGTGACTCTGACTCCTTCACCACCTGCCTCTGACTCAGTTCCCAGAAGCTCCTGTGTCACGGATCCTTCTGAAGTTCAACTGTAGCCCCCAACTTTGGGGGCACTTGATCTGGGCCTTGAAACCCTGGTAGGATTTATCAGACCCAGGTGTGGACGGGGAGACCCTCCAGGCACAGAGCAGAGCATAAGCAGAGGCCAAGAGCAGCCCTGGTCAGGGTTTGTGGCCGAGTGGTGGGGTCACATCCGGGGGGAAGCTGAGTCCTCAAGTTTGGGCTGATTTTGCACTGAGTGGGAAACCTTCAGAAAACGTGGACACAAAAACCATGGGGGGTGGTACTTGCTGTCTGCTGTGGTGTCACAAATCACGAGACAGCAGCCTGACCTCCGTCAGCCTTGCTGTGGGTCTGATGCCCCGTCCTCATTAGAGCCCTGCTCCCCACGAGCACACGCAGGAATTCTCACAGAAACAAGTGCACCCACGGTCACAGCTCACGGTGCCCCCTGCCTGCATTCACCTTGGGTTCTGCTCTCGAGGGGATGAGCCGCCTGCCCTGGACACATGTGGGAGCTGGGGGCCCAGGGCTGTTCGACTGACACCACACCCTTGAGTGTGCGGACAGGAACCTCGGGACGCCAGGCGCTTCAGGGAAATAGGCTGCGTAGGCCCCTCCTCCCCCGCACTGAGAGATCAAATGAATAAGACTTCCTGTGTTGCAAACACAGGTAAGTGAAATACTTCCTCACCGCAAGCATTAGGAGACAAGACTGTTCGTGCTGCCCCAACGAGGAGCTGATGCCCTGCCAGGCCCCTGACAAAGCTGGAGCATGTGAGGTGGGAGGTGTCAGCACACAGACAGCTGTCGCTTAAAACAAAGAAAACCACATCTTGGGGCAACTGCAAAGCTCAGGTAACAGGGAGGAGCATCACGCAGGCCTCTGCTGGGCCAACAGCTCCAAGTGGATGCTCGGGGGGAAGAGAGCTGAGGGGCTGGCGGAGGGGAGGATGGTGCTCAGACTGAGGGAAACAAGCCCAGGCGTGAAGACAAGGGAGACGCCCAAGAGAAGGAGCTCAAAGGCTGTCTCTACGTTTTGAGTCTCAAATCAAAGAGAAATGAAAACGTATAAAAGCACTAAATAAGAATGAAATTCAGAAAAATGCTGGTCTGGAGGCACTGGTCTATTCAAAAGAGGAAACTCAGAAAACCTGCATGGACGGAGCGCAGGGGGTCCTGGAATCGAAACCACACAGCCTCACAAAGTTCACTGCAACGGATCACAAGTCAAAGTGCATTAAAGACTATTCCCTGCCGACCTCGATGGCTGGGGATACTGTTCCCAGGGGCAACCCTGGCCTGTGGTCTCAGGGGGGCACGTTGCACGAGGGCTTCAGCACAGCCTGAGACCCACAGACCCACACGGCTCGCCCATGACAGTCACAGAACAAAGAGCAGAGAACCCACCCTGGGCCTTCCTGCCAAACCTCTTCAGGTCAGTAATAACCCTGGGAGGGGCCCGGGGAGACCTGCGTCCTGGCTTCTGAGCAGACAGCCGTTCACACAGGCAAGGGGCCTCAGCTCTGGAGCTGGCAGAGATAGCCAAGCTCAGATGGCATGTCCACCATCTCTGGGGGTCCTCTGGGGTCTGCCCTTACCCCTGGCTAAAAAAAGAACACTTGCTAACAGCAAAAAATACAGAGTTCATGTTTAGGGTTGATTTTAAATCACCCTATGCTAAGAGCCAAAAAATATCCAAGTAAAAGTCTACATACTTCAGTCCTTCTTCTGACACAACAGTAAAGAAAGACGCGGCAGGGGAGCCCAAAGAGCTGACGACGGGGAGGAGTCTGCAGATTTTACAAGAATAGGAGCAGCAGCGGCCAGCACATTCACAGTCCTGCAGAACGGAAGGCACGAACGACAGGCTGCAGCCTTCAGGTCCCAGCGCAGCCGCGCCTCCTCTGTGCAGGCGGTGTTGGCGCCCGGCTGAGAACAGGTGGCTCAGCCAGTGTTTCAACTCGTCTGGACATTCCGCCACCCCTACCCCCCAGATGCACCCACCCCCGTGATCAGCACGGCATCTCAGGGCAGAGGATGGCTGATTTCAGGTCCAGGAGGGACCGTGGGGACGTGGAGACCAGGTTCCAGGGAAGGCAAATAACTCATCCAAAATACCCTTGTTGGCGGTGGGGGAGGGGGTGGGTGGTGTGTGCTGAAAACAACCCTGTTTGATCAAAAATTTAAAAACACACCCGTGGGACTTCCCTGGTGGTCCAGTGTTTGGGACTTCGCCTTCCAATGCGGGGGTGCGGGTTCGATCCCTGGTGGGAGAGCTAAGATCCCACATGCCTCAGGGCCAAAACACCAAAACATAAAACAGAAGCAACAGTGTAACAAATTCAGTGAAGACTTTAAAAATGGTCCACATCAAAAAAATAAATAAAAATAAAAAAAATAAAAACAACCAGTGTATGTAACGCACACACACGTGGGCAAAGGACAAGACCTCTCCTGAAAGGCTGCCCGCCAGCCTTTCCTAGCAACCATCTCTGGGGGCTGCGACCACGGAGATTTGCAGCATCCTTGGTCTTTATTTCTTTATTTGAAGCTTCTGAATTTCCTACAGTGAATATAGGAATACGTACTTTTAAAAAAACAGCTAGAATTTTTAAAAAGAAGACAGGAAAGTGGAAGGGTACGGTGCCTTTGGGGGACGCCGGAAGGGACAACCCTCAGCAGCACTGCTGCCTGCCTGCCTTTCCCCACACAGAAACCTCGGATCTGCGGGAATCTCAGGCGACAAATCAGGGCACACGGTTTGCTTGTTTAACGGAAGAGCCCCGGTGGGGAGGAGGGCCTGAGACACGGCCGCACACACAGAGGCTCCCACCTTTCTCATGAAGTAATAATGGGGCACTTGGATTCCCAAGAGCGCCTGGAAGACGGGAGGCCGGAGGAAGCTGTCCTGCAACAGGAAGCCGTGCTCTTCAGAGACGAAGAAAGACAGGACCAGCACGTCTGCCTGCAGAGGGAGACGTTCTGTCTTAGTTTGGCAATAACTTTCCTGAATCTCATCCAATCCCATTTTCACTGCTGGGATATTTACATAAAACACAAAGAAAGTAGAGGAGCCAACACATAGGCACACAGATAACCCCCTTCCTCCTCGGGGCACACAGCAACGACACCAGGCTCCGCTATTCTCTGACGCCCCTCCTGGAGGACACACCTCGTCCGGCCTGGGAGCCACTAGACCCATCTCGCTGACCTTGTGGTGAAAACTAACCCTTCCACCCACGCTGGTGAGTGAAGCTCAGGAGCTTCAAGAGTAGCCCCTTCAGTTTCTTGACTTTGACATGGAGACTCTGCTCTGCTCTCAGGCAGGGACAGTGGAGAGGCCGATGCTCGGCGGGACCCTGTCCTGCAGGACTCGGCCGCAGACCCTTCTGCCCAGGAGACGTGGAGGCCGAGGGGCTGGTGGCTGCCCTGCTGTGTGAGTGCCTGCGTCTCCTCACCAACTTCACCCAAGACCAGGAGCCCTTCGCCGGCCATGCCCCCACCCTCCAAGTGGGAGCAAGTGCCCCCAACTTGCTCGTCACTAGATCCTCTCTCTCATCTTCGAGTCTCCACTCCAGTGACACAGATGCCAACAGGGCCCCTCTCGCCACTCATGTTTCAGACCCAGAGACCGATTTGCTTCTGAAAACATCAGGGTGTGGAAACCTGCTGCTGGTAGCCTCAGGGGATCCAGCCTCTCACATCCTGGAAGGAAGTCCCTTTGGCAGGGACACAAGTCACCTGAAGCTCTAGGGCCGGCGGGCCTTTGCTGACCTACTGAGGACCCTACGAAAGATCCCTCTGGGTCACAGAGAGGCGCATGCAGCCCCCGGGCTTTCTCAGGGATCACTGGGTGTCCTGCAGGACCCAAGACTTGGAAAGTGTTGGAGTCCTGGGCCCGAGAGTCACCAGTTTTGGGGAGGGACGCCCTGCAAAGCCGGGGGTTGGGGTGGAGACAGAGGCGAGGGGGCCAATTGTTCGGGGGATGACTGAGGAGTCGGCCTCAGTAACTGGACCCCACAGGATGAGCTGACATCAAGGGGTAAGTTCACGTTAACTGTTTTGATAAAGAGCTCTGAGCTGCCGAGAGAAAATGGCACATGACAGAGGGTGGGGCCAGCCCTCAGTGTCAACCCAGAGGGGATAGGTGTCCCCCGGCATCCTGGGGGTGAGCGCTTGCTCTCCTGAATCCATTCCCCAGAACTTCCCTGTGGACCATGTTGGGAAGACAGAGCCTGCCACGTCCCCACCAATCTAAACACAAAGGCGACAACATGTGGTACCGTGGGGCCTGTGCTGGCCTCGCCCAGGGCCTTCCTGTCCGTTGGCTGCAGCGGGGCGCCCGGCACTTCCTGCAAGGCTTCACACACAAACAGCCTGGGCTCACTCTGATCCCAGAAGTGGCTCACAGGCACGAGATTCGTCAGCCTCTCATCTGCAAGGGCCTGGCTTCTGAAAGAGAGAGACAGACCCTCACACACGTGGTACATCAATGCCCCACTGTGTTTTCAGAAACACTCTCCATGCCAACAGAGATGCTGATGGGCCCTCTGTGCCCCAAGACTCAGGCTGCCCTTGTGGACACTCGAGTTGCAGCCCTTTCAGAAGCTCGAGTTCCGACCCCATGACTCCAGAACCTTAGAACCTGGAAAACAGATTAGAGACTCAAGTCCACCCCGACTGACCAGGGGAGTTTGTTTCTATTTCACCTCTGGTTTCCACCACTCGTGATCTCTGAGCTCTTCCAAGGGTGAAGTAAACTTAGCGACAACCTGCCTCGAAGCCAACAAGTAACTGAACATCGTTTTCAACATTTTTTTCAACAAAATCCTCCCAAACCACAATCTTACTTCTTAGTCTCCTGTCCATTAAAGGACAACGTCTCTCTCTGATCTATCTGTCCCCTCTTGAAGTCGAGGATGGTCACTGTGTCCATTTCCACATCGTAGAAGAAGATTCTGGAATCGGGGCTGTTGTCAGCCTGGGGAAGAGAGAGCTGGAGCTCAGGGTACCCGCCCACTGAGAGCCACACGCCTGGAAGAGATGCCCGGGTCATCCACCCAGCCGCTCCCATGAGCGGGCCTCCAGCATTCGTAATTCGAACGTCAGCTTACGTTCATCCTGCTGAAATGGCTATGGATTTACTACTTTCTAATTTCAGAAAACTGAAGACAAATTCTCAGACTATGCAGGTCGACTATGGCTGTCTAGCTGTTCTTAATACAGACGTGAGTGTGATGTCATCTTACCTGAGGTGGATTAACCATGGGCACAAGGAGGGACCGAGATTCTGATAAACGAATTCTCACGCAAGTGAGTAAAAATGAAGTAAACACCATAGAGAAGCTTTAGAAAAGCTGAGAAAAGGGAACCAGCTTGGTTGTTGGGGCAAAATGCCAAGAACTCATGTAGACTGTTAAACCTTTATCCCCACAGATACCGGGACGGTAAAGGGACATGCTTACTTAAGAAAAGAAAGGCAAGAAAATGAAAAATTACCGATATCTTAGACAAAAGAAAATACTGTAAGCTTAAAAGCAATGGAAGAAATCACAAATTAAAAATCATCGATAGGTTTGACTAAATAAAAACGCAAGCTTCTAGTCATCACAATTCCCTAAGCAAAATGACAAACAACGAAGTGTCTGGGACACGGTAAGATGGTCCAGGACTCAGTCTCCACCCCAGACACCACGCCCACCCTGCCCCGTCTGCAAGGAGAGGGGCTTCATCCCATCCTCCTCCTCCTGCTTCTCCCAGCCTCTCCTCCCCTGGGGAGTGCCAGTGGGGCAGGGGAGCTATCTTTCACTGCAAGCCCCCTCAACCTAGCTCAACTTTTCTTTCTTTGATTTTTTTCTTTCACCAGGGCGAGCATTCCTGACCCTGGTCTGAGCGTTGAGCTCCCTCAAGCTCGCTCTGCTCTTTAGAATCAGGCCTCCGGAGACAATGGTCACTCAGCAGTCCGCACTTCTCACCAGCGTCCACACCCAGCACCAAGGAAAATGTCCTTCCCGGGACTGCCCAGCACCACGTCCCGATACCCTGCCTACCTCCTGTGTGGGTGTCTCCTGCCTGTGTGTGGATACCCGGGCAGTGTCCTGGCCACTGAAGGAATGAGTGACCCAGGACTGCCTGGTGTGCGGTGCCTGCCTGTCTCTCCCCATCAGCTCAGCTGCTTCCCCTCCCTCAGCCTCCCCAGGTCCACCCTGGCCTCCGGCTGGTAGGACCCCCACCTCCAGCCAGACCTCCTGGCTGAGACTCAGGCTTGTGTCTAACTGCCCACAGGCCGCCCTTCAAATCCCTTAACTCAACAACCAGACAGGACCCCCCTCCGTCCCCCAAAGGCTCCTCACCCAGCTCCTCTCAGACCCTGTCCTTCCCTGCCCTACAGCCAAGTATGGCTGTGATGGGCCCCAAGGGATCTTCCACCTTGTGATAGCCCACTGACCACTCAGCCTGGGCCTCCCCCTCTGCCAGTGACCAGAGACCTTGGTGAAGCCATGCTTCTGCCACGGGGTCGCACTCTGACGCCTTGGCGGGGCTGTGCCCCCATCACTTGCCCACCTGGCGAGCCCACACCTGGGCTCAACCTCCACCTCCCCTGGAAGCCTCCGGAACTCTTGAGAGCTGTTCCACCTACCACTGACCTCCAGCCCTTCACCTCTCCTCTCAGCTCTCACCATGTAAAAATTTACTCGAGTCTGCTTCTCCGAGGGGAGGGGCCGATTCCCCGATTTAACCGATCAGTTTGTGTTTACAGTGGCCAGCAAAGTGTGTGGTACATGGAGGGCAACCAGCAATCCACTCTTAAATGAACGAGTGAGAGAATGAGTGAATAAATAAGTGAGCGAATGTGTGAGTGAATGAGTGAGCAAATGAACGTGTGAGTGAATGCATGAGGAGAGCATGAACAGACACTGCCAGGTGGGAAGGCAGTAGCTCCTCCAGAACAGGCAACCCAGCCACCTGCCTCCTTCACACCCATGTCGTGTGTTTCTCTAAGCAAGAGGCTCCAAGGTCCTTCCACAGTCATCACCCCTGGTGCCCAGAGAATTTAGTCGGGTGATGGAAAGAGGCAGAAAAGGGAAGAGGTGAGGGTCTCTGCAAAGCAGAAACCACTGCTCCTGATGAAACAGGGAGTGAAGGAAGGTGGGGAGGCGAAGGGTGGCCCCAGGCAAGAGGAGAGGCCAGACAGAAAGCTCCCCCACCACTCCGCCCGGCCAGGGAGGAGGGGACGTCAAGAGCGCGGGGTGTGGGGCACAGAAGGGCCAGCTGGAGGGGTGGGAGGAGCTGTGCGCACGAGCGGACTCACCTTGCTGAGGAGGATGCTGATCTTGCTGCCGCTGGCATTGCACCTGAGGGAGGCCATGCCCCCAACGCCCGGGACCAGCCCTGCCAGGCTCTTGCAGCTGCAGTGCACCTTCGCCTCTCTGCGGGGAGGGACGCGGTCTCAGTGGCACCGCCGTGGGATGGCAGGCGCCCCTTCTCCTTGCGGCCTGGAACCTGGGCCCAGAGAACTGAGCTCCGCTTGGGCCCAACTGCTCTCACTTCGGTAATGTGAGACCCAGGAAATGGGCTGAGCTCAGACATAGGGTGATTTTTTATTTTTACATTTTTTTTGTCAAGGTATAATTGACACACACGTTATCTTAGTTTCAGCTGTACAACATAACAATCTGCTACTTGGTGGGTGAGGTTTTAAAATTCTGTTTCTGTGAACAAACACGAACACGTATTTTGTCCCTGTCTCACACAGGAGCAGCTTATTAAGGCTGCTTCATCGTCCCCACAGCACAGCTGGCCGGGGTCTCTGCTGCCCATACTTCATTACAGCTGTGTGCTTTTCCGCTGTGTGGACAAACTAAAATTTATTTAATTAATTCCGTTTAGTTGTTTCAGTTTGTTGCCATTAGAAACAACGCTGGCTTGTATAGGTATCTCATTATGATTTTTTTTGCTTTATTCACATTTCCTTACTTTTCTCCTAGTGTCCTCTGTCTGTCCTAGGCCCCCTGTCCAGGCCCCACTTGACATTTAATTGTCTCGTCTCCCTGGGCCCCTCTGGGCTGGGACAGAGTCTCCAGGCTCATTTGGTGTATTTCCTGCTTCAGTCCCAGTATCAGTCCCAGCATCATTTCTCCGAGGAGATCAGTTCCCTTTACTGCAGGACTTAGAGACCCAGATCCGGGCACGGGATGTGCTCGTTGCTCTTGGGGTGTCATTGCCCTCAGGCCCCCACGGCTGACAGAGCAAGGCTTTGTGTATACTGACTGGTGTGTATCCTCGTAGCCATGGTAACTTTATACGCATCCACCTGCGTCTACGTGAAGCTGCACTCTACTTCAGACTCTCATCTCCACCTTGGATGCACCAGCACAGGGGTCACTCCAGCCTCCACCCCTGCTGATCTGGAACCTCCCACCCAGGCGAGAAGCTGGCTCCCTCGGGCTCCCATCCCATCCCTCGGCTGCTCATGTCCAGCCTGGATGGCAGTGTGGGTACTGCTCCCCGAGCCCCGTGGGAACTGACTTCGTCTGCAGAGCACATGCCGCGTGCGGCCCCTTAGCCCTTAGTCTCACGGTCCCACTCGGTGCCAGGGTGACCCAGGCGGCACCTGGTTCCCAGGGAGGCAGTTCCACACACTCACGAATGGTGGGTAGTCCTGCCTCGTCTGCATTCCATCCTGGGATCCCCTGAACTGATTTTTTAAATTTGCAGACATTAAGGCTCACTTTGAGCTGTAAAGTTCTATGGATTTTGACAAATGCACTGTCATGTGTCCATCACATAGTGATGCTGGTCCCTTACCCTTCATGCAAAGATGAAGAATTTAAATCAAGACATAAGACATTTCAAAGAAGTAAGTTGCACATTAATGTTGAAATGAGAACATAAGTAGTTTGCTTCCTCCTCTCCATTTTCTACCCACCACACTACCTCCTGACTAATTTTAAAAATATAATACTTTTATTTGGACAAACACTGTACCTTCGGGATAGATCAAAGCTTTTAAAGTGAGCCAAGTCTGTCCCTACAACCAGGAAATTTCCACAGATGTCAAAGAAGCATGGGTTCCCCTCTGTTTCGGAAAATGGCAGGAGTTGTTTCACAGTCCCCTGAAGAAAAAAGGAGGGAACAGGGAATTCAGGGAGGCTTTATTCACAGGGCCCTGCCCTCTGCTGGAGTCTCACCCCACACAGGGAGGGGAGGACGGGGCCCTGCCCCGGGGGGATCCCTGATGCTTACGTTCAGAGGGGGAGACAGGTAGCAGCCAGGTCAACAAGCAAGTACGCACATAACTCAACCTGAGCAAGTGTAGACAGGTGACGGACAGAATGCTAAAACAAAACTATCAAGGTGGCGAGACATTGAATTCCACCTGCTTGGGTTGGTCCAGGAGGTACTGCCTGCAAGGTCTTATGTTAAAGCCCCAATGAAACTGACTGTGTGGCTAGTGTCCTCTAAGTGGTCACATCCAGGGGAGGCCGTGAGTGGAAGGGATGGTGGTCGCGTCACGGATACGTCCATCTGTGAAAACTCACTGAGCTGCACACACAACATGCTTGCTTTCCTGTGTGTACATCATACGTCAGTAAATGCCTGAGAAACAGGTCTTGTCTGTGGGGCAAACCTGAACTGAGACTGGGGAGAAGGAGCCACCTATTGGAGAGCTGAGCCTGGCTTTCCAGGACAAGGAGGAGCCAGCACAGCAGGAAGGAATGTGGTGGCCAAGGGGTGGCCCCCGAGGTGGGCAGTGACCAGAGGCCAAGTGGGTAATCAGTGCAGGCCAAGGTGGAGAGCCAGATTTTGTTCTACGTGAAGTTGGAAGACTCTGGAGGGTTTTAAAGTGTCACTCTTACTTTAAGAGCATTTTGGAAAGAGTGACTACAGTCAGGCCTGCACAGAGCTTAGGCTTTCGTGTGTCTTGTGCATGGACCGACCCTTGTCCTTGGAGCTGAGAGAGGCTCCTGGCTCAATTCAAGCAGCGCCCAGTAAGTGTCTGCGTGGCATGGTGCTGGGCTGGGAGCAGGGCACCCCAACAGTGAGTGGGCGGCAGGTGGAGGCCTGGTCCCAGTGCAGGGGTAGCGGGGAGCAGGCTGGACGACCGGGGATGGGGGGGCGTTCCAACAGAACTTAGTAGACTCCTAGTGCCAGGCACAGAGACTTGAGGAGCAGGCCAGGAAGCTGCATAACCCGTCCAGGAAACTCAGAGTGAGGGATAAACAGCATGGGGGTGAGTTCCAAGCTGAGGAATCTGATCTTCATGTTGATGCACCCAGTAGGGAGGTTAGTATACGTTTGTGGAACAAGCAAACAACAGTCACAGGCAATGGCTCACGGTGAGGACAGGCTCACTGGTGAGGACAGAGCGAGGCTCTCAGCCTCCTCTGCTCGACCTCTCCTCTGCCGCTCCTGACACGTCATACGCAGTGCAAACCTGACCTCCTCTCCTTCCACACTGCCTCAATGATATGTCCCAATTCCCAACCCCAGTTTCAGAGCGTGGCCTGGGCTCCTGCCTCCAGAGCAGTGTTTCCAGCTGGCTCTGGTGTAAGGATATAGGCTGGGGCGGGGTGGTGGTGGGGGTTCCTGGAGAAAGAAAACCAGGACTGGTATTCTTGACATAAGAGGACCCATTTTAGCCTAAGCCATTTTGTGATCTAAGCCTGGCCACAGTGCTGGTCCTAGAACAGGCCTCAGCAATTAATGATCTTAGGGAGGGAATGCAGAAACAAGGGAGGAGCAGCCTTGGGGCAGGTCCTGGTTCCTCAAGGGATATACATAATAATACACCTTTGAGTTCTGCAGGAAGTAACGCTCCCACCGACTTCAATCCACAGCCTGGACTCTGTTGACCTTTGCCCCAATTCTACCCTGAATTCTCCTCTGCTCAAATGCTTTTGTGAATATGCTTGTGCCCTTAGCTTAAAACTTCCCCAATTTTGCTGTTCAGGAGACACTGTTTTGGGAAAGATCCCCCGTGTTCTCCTTCCTGGCTGCAAGTAATAAATCCTTCCTTCTCCCGATCTTAGCTTGGTTGTGTCTATTGGCTGACATCCACCGAGAGGCGAACCTCGTTTTCAGGTAACACTGGGACATCTCTGAAGGGTGTCCGAGGCACCTCACACTTGCACCCTTCCCCCCCAGCCCTGCTCTGCTTCTGTACGTTCCACCTTAAGGCTCCACAATTAGCACAGACCCGCAAACTAGACAACTAGAATGTCCTCAGTTCCTCCCTCCTACACCAGTTGCTCACCACGCCCCTAACTGCTGACTCTGGCCTGGCTCCCTGCCCATTGTCGCGCTCCAAGCCCCCGGACCTCTCACCTGTGGCCTCTCCTATCTGCCTTCACTGCTCACCAGCTGCCCTAGTCCTTCCCACACAGAAGTGATCTTCTAGGAAGAAAACACAAAACCAAGAAAAAAACAAGCCAAAACGCACCGTGTTACTCGGGCTCCACACCTCCTGCCTTCCAACTTCCACATGGTCCCCCGAGGCTTTGCCTCCACGGGTGTCTGTCAGACACCAGCCCCCGTTCAGCTCCCGCCTCTCCTCGCAGTGCCTGGCAGGAAGCACGGGAACCAGCGGGGCTCTGCGCTCCCGCCTGGAGGAAGCTTCTGCGAGAACCATGAGGTACATAATGGCTGTCCCATCACCACACAAACCAGCAACAACTGCAGTTTGTGTGTCATGGATGCACGGGCAGGGAGAAAGGTCTGGAGACACACTCCAGCTTTCCAACGAGAGGAGAGGTGCTAATGGATTCCTTACACAGGCTGGCATTACTTTACTAATCACCATGGTCACATATTCCTTAACCTAAAAATCAACTAAAAAGTCTAAACTCTAGACTGTCTGTGGTCAGACGCTCCTAAGTTCCCTCCAGCTGATTTTTCACCCCTTCCCCAGCAAACCTTTCACCCGTTTCCCAGTATGCCTTTCACCTCTTCCCAGCAGGCCTATCATTCTTTCCCGGTATGCCTTTCACCCCTTTCCCAGCATGCCTTTCGCCCTTTCCCAGCAGGCCTATCATTCTTTCCCAGTATGCCTTTTGCCCCTTCCCAGCAGGCCTTTTCTTCTTTCCCAGTATGCATCTCACCCCTTCCTACAGGCCTATCATTCTTTCCCAGTATGCTTTTCACCCCTTTCCCATCATGCCTTTTGCTCCTTCCCATCAGGCCTATCATTCTTTCCCAGTATGCCTTTCCCCCTTCTCCAGCAGGCCTATCCTTCTTTCCCAGCATGCCTTTCGTCCTTTCCCAGCACGTCTTTCATTCTCTCCCATTATGCCTTTTGCCCCTTTCCCAGTATGCCTCTTGCCCCTTCCCAGCATGCTCTTTGCACCTTCCCATCAGACCTATCATTCTTTCCCAGTATGCCATTCCCCCATTTTCCAGCAGGCCTATCCTTCTTTCCCAGTATGCCTTTCGCCCCTTCCCTGAAGATCTTTCCTTCTTTCCTTGCATGCCTCCACTCTCCAGCTCCGCAGGTCACTCCTCTGATAACCCAGCTGCTCCCTCATCTTTTGTCAGGAGGGCCCCTCCCTGCCTCGGCTTTATGTCCACAGCTGATGCCCCTACACAACTATCAGCAGTATGCAAGGCCCATCCCTCCTTCCCTCCAGCCTCTCTGCCTCCCTTTTGACCTGAAGCAGGGCAGGTATCTCAACAGGCCCCAGCTCCTTCCACCTGCACTTTGCCCCAGGAGGCGAGTGGGGCTGCGGGCGCTTCCCTGACTTGTCAGGTCTCTATTCCAATGCCACCCCCTGCAATACTTCCCACCCACCTCCACACTTCAGTGTGCACCTTTACTGTCTGACCCTCCTGCTAGAAAGTAGAACTGCATGGAAGCTCTTTCAGGAATTGCTGAATGCAAGAGTGGACGTGCAGGCTGTGAGGTACAAGGACACGGACATGGCAGCCCTGGGAAATCAAATGCTGGACCCCAGGAAAGAACTCAGAGCTGGACAAAGCAGTCATACTGAGAGCTAAAACCAGTGCCATAACAAATGTCCTCAACCATGATGCAGAACACTATTGCATGTACTGGGCTGAATGGTAGCCCCTGAAAGATACATCCATTTGGATGTATCTTGGAAAAAGGGTCTTTGCAGATATAATTAAGGATCTCAAAAGGAGACAACTCTGGATTAGGGTGGACCCTAAATCCAAGGACAAGTGTCCTTCTAAGACACAGGGAGAAGGCCATGTAAAGATGGAGGCAAAGACTGGAGTGATCTGTCTACAGGCTGAGGAACGCAAGGAATGCCGGCAACACCAAAAGCTGGAAGGGGCATGGGACAAATTCACCCTCAGAGCCTCAGAAGGAGCCAATCTTGCCCACACCTAGATTTAGGACTTCTGGCCTCCTGAACTGCAAAGAAAATAAATTTCTATTGTTTTAAGCCATAAGTTTGTGGTCATTGGTTATGGCAGGCTCAGGAAACTAATACACCATGTCAGCCCTGGGGGTCCAGCAAGTGTGCACGGGATGTGGGCAGGGTTTCCTTACTGCACACCACCCGGAGGGAACAGAATGGTGTGTTAAAGGCCTGTAATCCTGGAGGCACACATTGCTCCCATCCTGGCCTCACCCTCAGACACATGCAGGGAAAAAGGTCTGCCTAAAGATATGTCCTGAACTGATGACCCCTCAGTCCTCAAGATGCGCATTAAACACAGCAAAATTTCCTCCCATTTCACACCCCCATGCACTCAAGGTCCAGCCATGTAGTCCTTTTCACTGCAAAAGGCCACTGCCTCACCTCCTGACTTCTGAAGTCACAAGAGCTGTCGATGGAGGGGCTATCCGACAATCCATTTTTACAACCAAGCACCCAGTGGGGGCAATCTGATGTGGTTGAGTGAAGTCATTAAGCAGGCTCTGGCTTGATTTAGAGATGGCATTTTAAACTCTGCTCTAATTGTCTTTAACGTCACAGGCCACTCACTCTAGAGCAGCAATTTACCTGCCAGGTTCGAACTTGGACTCGGTTTGGCTCCACCGTATAAACGTTTTCTTCGTGCATGGCTAACACTGGAGACTCACACAGGAAGGTACCTAAAATTAAAAATAAAGGTCAGGACAGCAGCAGCTAGTCTCGTCATAGCTCCTTAGAGTTTAAGAAGCATTCTCACACTAAAACTAGAATTTTTTGTAGGGCAACTATTGATGAGAAAGACTGAAACCTAGCAGAAAAGATCTTCTAAAACTAAGGATATAAAGAAGGAACCACGGTGAGACGGGTAGAAGGGGTGGAGCTGCGGTATAGTCAAGAAGTGTTCTCATGTGTGTTCCCTAATTTTCCTTGGCACCCACAATAGCCTTGTGAAAGGTGCGTTTTCTTTATCTTGCAGATGAGGAAAGTGAGGCTCTGAGACACAGGGACCTGCCAGGGCCACAGCTGCCGGTGATGGCCAGGTGTGGGGACTCAGTGCTGGGCACCCTGCCCTCACCAGTCACTGATGGTCTCTCCTCTTTTATCCCATCTAGCAGTGGTGCTTCCAGTAGCACAGCATCTATGACAGCATGATTGTTCAAGCATCTGCTTATCTTATGTGGAACTTTGGAGACCACAAGCTCTAGTCTCTGGCTCTAGACAGGTTCTTATCTAGTTAGGAAGATGATGACACACACAAAACAGAAAATAGCTCAGCACCTGTTGTGCTATCCTCTTGGGAGGATAAGTTCACCCTTGCCCCTCAAGGGGTCTATGGTAGAAGAGAGGCGAAGACGTGAATTGTCAGCACGATACAGGGCAGGGTGGGAAAAGTGTTCCAAGAGAACTTTAGGCAACAAAGTGTTAGAGGAGGAAAAAAAAGTGAGGGAATAATATGAGGGAGAGAGTTGATAACCTGTGGAAAAACATCCCCAGGGAGGTGTGAGGTATTCAAACAAGCACGTGGGGGCATCACCCTGGGAACAGTGCAATGACGAATCCCCCTGTGAGGTAGGAGGGCCTAGGTCAGGATGGGTGAAGACAAGAACTGTGCAGAAGGAGATCTTGCCGAGGAGCACGTCCTGATGGTCACTGTGCTTGGTGGGAAGATGTCCCCAAAGAGATCAGGTCCTAATCCCTGAAACCCATGAATATTAGCTTATATGGCCAAAGATGTTAAGGTCTTGAGATGGGGAGATTATCTTGGATTATGCAAATGGGCCCCAAATGAAATCACAAGTGTCCCTGTAAGAGGGAGGGAGATTTTTAGACAGGAACAATGTGACAGTGGAGGCAGAGACTGGAATGATGTGACCCCAAGCCAAGGACTGCTGGCAGCCACCAAAAGCTGTAAGAAGCAAGGAGCAGAGTCTTCCCTAGAGCCTCTGGGGCTCTGCCAACACCTTGATTTTGGCCAGTGAAACTAATTTTGGACATCTGGCCTCAAGAACTGTGAGAGAATAACTCCTAAACAGCCACTCGTTTTGTGGTCCTTGTTACAGCAGCCCCGTAACTCATACAGACATGTGCTAAAGAGCAGAAGATAAAGTGAAACAGAGAGTCGGAGCGATGGATGGGACAGGTGGAACAGCTCTGAAGATCCACCTTGAAATTTTCAGACAGAGGTTGGCCTTGGTCGAGACCCCACGGGCTCACTGCTGTGCGTGCTCTGGGAAGTTCAGAAGTCAGGTGTGTAGCATCCCTTTCCCCGGAAAGCATTGTGGTTCTTCACAGTCATGCCGACTTATTTCTGAGCTGTTTCATCGTCCTGGAGCCCAGGAGGGCTGCTGGCCCCAGATCTGGCTGCACTTAACTACCTCAACTAGCTTCTGTAGGGAGGCTGGGGAGGCCCTGGTTGCACAGGGCTAGAGTGGCAGCACCGGCTCTGGAAACGCAGGCCCAGGCACGAGAACTGACATAAGGGTCTCCCCATGGCCCTGGGCCTGCCCTTTGCCCACCTCACAGGCACCAGCACCCACCCCCATTAGATGTGAGTCCCCTTCGTGGGGCTGAAAAGACTCCTACCTGCACTTCGTAATGTGGCTCCAGAAGGCTCAAAGATCACCACCTGTTTTCCATTCCAGACGGCAACAGCATCCTACAAAGAACCACGGAAATTAAAAAGCAACCGGCCGTCTGGGCCTCGTTGTCCCGAATGACCCTAACAACCGATCAGGTCTTCCGTCTGTATCGATGATCCCGCCCAAGCCCATGGTCACCCTGGCAGTGACCTTGGTGGTGAACACTCCGCTGATGTACATGTCTGTGCGCAGGCTGTGTGTCACCCCCGTGGACAGGAAGGACACGCTGAGTAGGCTCGGGGAGACCTGCACCGCGGCCACCTGCTGGTGGAAGTGGGACGACATGGCCTGCTCGCGGAGGATGAGCACGGAGCTGATGCTGTTCACTGCCAGGAGGCTCTTCCTGGAGCCCCACTTCATTCCCACGTTGAGAGACAGAAAGGAGAGGTGCAGTCAGGGCAATGTTATAAGTACGAGGATTCATAAACAATTTCCAAGCACTATTTCTTCTTCTTGTTTAAAAACATGATTTTAGGGCTTCCCTGGTGGCACAGTGGTTGAGAGTCCGCCTGCCAATGCAGGGGACGCGGGTTCGTGCCCCGGTCCGGGAAGATCCCACATGCCGCGGAGCGGCTGCGCCTGTGAGCCATGGCCGCTGAGCCTGCGCGTCCGGAGCCTGTGCTCCGCGACGGGAGAGGCCACAGCGGTGAGAGGCCCGCGTACCGCAAAAAAACAAAAAAAAAAACAAAAAAAAAAAAACATGACTTTAAAAATTTATAAGTATAAAATGTATAATTTGTAGAAAAACTTTAAAATAACAACACTCAGAGTTTAGATCCAGCGGGTAAACTTGTGTGGTTGTTCTCGCTCATGTCTATCCTGACTGGTTGAGCATCTTCTAGAGTTTACTTTACTGACATGAACTTAGGGGCGTCTATGTTTTATAAATGGAAAGCAAATTTACACACTCTAGTGAACTATCTAGACTTCCTCTAGTGATGTCAAGTACCACTTTCATAATTTCATATTAAACTTCCAAATCCATACAAATCCATTTCTGGATTTCCAACTTTACTCCATTGATATATTTATCCATTCCTAGTAAGCATGCCATGTTAATTGCTATACCTTTCAGATATATTCTGGTATAGGATACAGAAATGGTCTGATTCTTTTTAAAATTTTTTCTCGGCCATTTGCTCTACCAAATGAGTTTAGAATTATTGTGTTGAATTCCCTCAGGAAAAAAAAAAAACCTCCTTATTTTCACTGGATAAACATGTAATTTGTAGATTTATTTGGAAAGAGCGATGGATGGGACAGGTAATTACAAGATTGAGGCTTCTCTTTGAGGAACATGGTCTACTGAGTCAATTTTTCTTTTACGTCTTTCAAGAAAGTTAGTGTGGCTCTTACTATTATTTAAAATGGGCATTTCTTTCATTACCACTGAGGTTACACGTTTTCCATGGATTCTACTAACCACCCTTAGGTAAATTATCTGCACTCTCCTTCATCACTTATCCATTTACATTCTTTTCTTTTTGGCCGCACAGTGCAGCATGCAGGCTTAGTTCCCCAACCAGGGATCGAACCCGGGCTCCCACAGTGAAAGCACTGAGTCCTAACCACTGGACCGCCAGGGAATTCCCTCCATTGGCATTCTTAATATTTTTCTTATAAATGTGAGTATTTTTCACGTCCATTATTCTAAGATATCACTAAAGGTAAGATGAGCCATCAGTTTAAAACAGCACCTTTCTTCTCCCACAAAAAAACAAAAATACTTTCAATGTACACATCAACTGGGATTGGTATTCAAATGAAGAAAAAAATTATGCATTGAAAATTGGGAAAATTTGGTGTTTTAGAGATTAACCTTTTAAAGTGAATTTTTACCCAGCTCAGTTTTCCTTTCATCCCAGTCTTCCTGTTCACATTGCCCGGTGTGACATGTTCTTATGGACTCAACCTTGTCCCTCTGCTTTTGCAACTTCTTTTATTACTTAAAATCTAAGAAAGTTACACTTTCTCTACAGATCTGATTATATTCTGTGTTTTTAGCCAGTTATTCTGACCCAACTTTTAATTTTTTAAATTTTATTTTCAACAGGTGGACCATTTTTAAAGTCTTTATTGAATTTGTGACCATATTGCTTCTGTTTTATGTTTTGGTTTTTTGGCTGCAAGGCATGTGGGATCTCAGCTCCCCGACCAGGGATCGAACCCACACCCCCTCCACTGGAAGGCGAAGTCTTAACCACTGGACCGCCAGGGAAGTCCCTGACCTAACTTTTAAAAATATTTAACTCGTTAATTCATCCAGAAACTATGTTTATTTATGACCTGAGATGAGGATCTAAAAGTAATTCCCAAAATTGCTCTAAGGTATCCATACACTGTTTACCATGTAAGTTTTCATTTCCTGATTAGTATAGATTAAGTAAACTTTATCTTAAAAAATTCAGGGACTTCCCTGGCGGTCCAGTGGTTAAGATGTCACACTTCCACTGTAAGGGGCGTGGGTTCGATCCCTGATCGGGGAACTAAGTAAGATCCTGCGTGCCATTTGGTGCAGCCAAAAATTAAAAAAAAAAAAAAAAATCACACAGAGCAGCTCTGAGAGGCAAGTTCCAGAAAGGCAGGTGAGGAGCCCCGAGGACATAGTAGGCATAACTGGTGAAAATTATGAAAACACAACCATGTACTTCTCTGGGAATTGGGCACAGAGTAAATGAGGAAAGACTTATTGAAGAAAGTCTACTAAGTCTGGTAAGAAGAGCAGAGTCTGTGGCAGGTGAGCTCGGCAGGCAGGTTTGGCCAAGAAACCAGGGCTCCCTCTCCTCCGGCATTTTCCTGGGAGGGGCGGCTGCCAGCATCTCTCACTCCCCCAGCTCCGGCACAGAGGCCAGGTCCAGGTGGGTCGGAGGGAGGCTCTGCATCTGGAGCGGGAGCCAGACCACATGGGGCCCCCAGGCCCTTGCCCCAGCTTGCTCCTCTCTGGGAGAGGCCATCCGGGACCAGAGGTTCCTGTGTCCAGCTCCCAGCTCCCAAAGCAGGGTGTCACCCCAGAAAGCCAGCTACTCTCCCCACTACCAGGCTGTGGAGCAGTGACTCAGAAATCTTTTCCTGAGGGGAAAGGCAGTCCACAAGAACAGCAAGCTCCCCAACAGAATGACTTTGTTTGAAACAGAATAGGGGCAAGTTCAAGCCTCAGGATGACCAGAAAACAGTGGAGTTTTGGAGCATTAAGAGGAAGCTGGGGCGGGAATTCCCTGGCGGTCCAGTGGTTAGGACCTGGTATTTCCACTGCTGGGGTGCAGATTCAATCCCTGGTCGGGGAGCTAAGATTCTGCAAGTCGTGCGGCACAGCCAAATAAATAACTAAATAAGACAAATAGATGATAGAGATAAATGGACGTGTAGATAGATTTAAAAAGATAAATATAGATTACTACAGATCCACAATCCCTTATCTGTAGTTCTGAAACCCAAAAGGCCTTTAAAAATATTTTACTGTTGTTATTTTTTATCTTAATTTGAATAACTGACAAAAATAGGTTCAGAGCAATTACTGCCTCCACTTCTGCAGAAAATGAGTGCACCCAGTGCCCCGTCGAGGCATACCTTTATCTGTGTGATGTTTCCTTCAAGCTCAGTGGGGATCTGAAGGGTCCACCTGTCTTTGCCCTCCACCCCTTGGCTGCTCTGGGGGCCTGGCACTTTTCTCCACATGGCTACGCGCCCTTTATCGGTACCTGCTGCCAGAAGACCTGTAGGTAAAAAGAAAGTTCACGTTGAGTTGAAAAGGGATAAAAACAGCAGCAAGCTCACTTCTCTGACCACCCTCTCTAAAATACCAGCCTGTCGGCCCTCCGTCCAGGAACTGCCCAGCCTCGTACCTGGCCGTGTCTTCCTTAGCAGGAGTTCGCTACTCGCAGTGACACAGTGTGTACATGTGTGGATGGGGGATTGGGGCAGTGGTGCTGCTTGCTCTCTGGTTTCTCCCATGAGAGAGGAGCCTGCTTGCCTGTGTTCAGGGCTGCTTTCCCAATGCCACACAGCACTTAGCACTCAGCGGGCACGGAAGTGCTGCTCTGGTGCATTTCCTATTCTTTCTGTCATATTTGTGTGTGCGTGTGTGTGCACATACGCACATCCATGTACACATATATATTTAATGTTTCTCACACTGACTTTTTCTTGAGGTTTCAGGAGGAACAGACACCAATTCACGCAGCCAGGCTGGTCACATTCCTGACCAAACTCCTTGACCACTACGTGGGACAACACAGCTTTCCTGCCTCTTTTTTGCTCTTGGCTGACTGTACTCGAGTGACTGACATAGTTGTAACTGAGGTATGGTTCTTAGAACAGCCCTGAGTTCCATGTCATGACAGCACACCCCAGAGCAAAGCCTGAGGTGGGCTCTCCCTCTGACGCTGGGAAGTCTCACCTTTGACTCTACAGTAAGAAACACAGTTCATATTCTCTCCTTTTTCAAAACCAAACTTCTCCTCTGGACTCAGTACGTAATTCTCTCCTCGTTCTAAATCCCAGAACCTACAAGGCAAGGAGGAAAGTCCCACGGGGGGGACTGTGTTAGTGGGCTTCCCTCAGCTGTGAGGGTCTTGTTCAACTCGCAGAGTAAACTTTAAAAATCAGGAAAAAGACATGGCCCTTTGGACTCTGAGGAAAAAAGCATGTCGTTGTTACGTTATCTATGTTACGTCTTGTTCATAACAAAGGGAGCAGTTGTTAATAAAAGAGGGTTCCTGTGTGACACCGGGTCACGATGAGAACAAGGGAACTCCAAGCACCCAACCAGGGAGAACCCCTGAATGTCACATGAGCTAAAGCAGCCGGACCCAAGAGAACACAACATGGGATTCCATCTACCCGGGGATCAAAAAGGCAGGCAGACGTCAGGACAGTGTGACCCCTGCGGGGGCGGGCGGAATGCCTAGGGTCTCTGATATGTTCTGCTCTTCCATCTCAGGGCTGGTTACGTGGATGTGCCCAATTAGTAACACTTCATCATAATTTGTGCATTTTTCTATATGTATGTTACACTCCAACACAAAGTGTACTCAAGAGACTGTATGGGACAGAATTTTCAACCCCAGCACTCTCTGCAGAGTCGGGATCTCACCTGAGGACCGCCTCCCCAGTGGCGGTCACAAGAAGGCTGCTGTTGATCAGGGCGACGTTTGCCTGGCGACCCATATTTCCACTCAGCTTTACCTGCACAACAACAACCCGAAAGGAGCACGTCGCCCTTGTCGAGACCAGGTCCCTGTTCAGCAGCTGGACTCTCTGGCAGTGACTCCCCGCAGACTTACCAAGCGGAGGAAGTGAGGGTGGCTGTGGACACTTGGAAGGGCAGCCCCAGCCTTTCAGGCCAAAGCAGCGACCACTGCACACTATGTAGTTAATGACAGGGGTGCCCCGCGTTGGGTGAGGCAGCTTGTCACAGCCTGTGTTCAGAGAAAACCTGCCAGCAAGGGGCTGAGGGGGGATTTGAACCCAGGTTCACAGGACTCAGTGACCACATTTCAACTGCTGTGTAGACAGAGGTGCACAAAGGACCCCTGAACACCGACTTTTCTGCATCGACCAGAGCATCTTAGGGAAGGTTCGGAGTACTCTGAGAACCATAGAATCCTTGGGTGTAAACCAACAAAGTGGCAGGAGAGTGGCATGCAGTCCTCAGGGAGCTGCACGCGCTGCCTGACCAACAACCAACGCCCCAGGCTTCCTGGTGTCCTCCTGCGAGTGAGTGCCCCGGCCCGGGGCGAGGCACCCACGCGGATGGCAGGGTGTCCAGAGTTGTGATTATCACACACCCCTCGGATAAAGCAATGCATATGTGTGGGCCAGCGGTAGTGTCACAGAGGGAACACTGGTGACAACCCTCAAGGTCTGCACATAGCCAGGCGTCCCCGCCACAGCCCCGTACCTCCCGTGGCTCTGGGAGGCCCCGTCCCCTGGTGTCTCCCCCACCTGTGACCGCAATGGTGCACAATAAATTAGGTGCTAAAGCTCTGGTGGTGGCCCTGAAACACAGACTCCTCAACCAAAACGAAGGGGTGTATGAGGTGGGCAAGAGAGGCTGGAGACCCCCTGGGGCACCCCCCCATCACCTCCTCACCTTCATCACCTCCTCGGCTGTGCCCTCGGGCATCACCGTGAACAGACACAGCAGCAGGCTCTCGGTGACTGCCACCAGCACCTCTCTCTCCTCCAGGTAGAACAGAGTCTGAATGGAGCTGTCCGTGGACGCCACCCGGGCCGTCCTGCCCTTCTCGTCCACGTAGTGCACGGTCCCTGCGGGAAAGCGATGTGTCCATGGAGGCTGGACACTCCCTGGAAGCCATTCTACCTACTTAGGGACACTTTCAACGTAAACATCTTCATCATAACCATTTACAAATAAGCTATTTTAAAAACACTGGCACATGACCCCCGCGTCTGCCATCTCTAGGTCAGTCCAGCCAGGACCCCTGTGTCTGCCATCCTCCCTCCACCACTGTCCAGCGCTCACACTGACCACCCTCCTGATGCACAGCCTCCATGCTCTGGTCATCTCAGTCCCCTAGGTACACGTCCATCACCCGTCTGCCGGGGCCTTAACTATGACCCTCCCCGGAGCCTCGGCCTGCACCCTCCATCCTGGGTACCGGGTATCGCTGGCTGGCGTCTGGCCTGCACCCTCTTGCCTTCCCCAGGCCCTCGCGTCAGCCCCAGGGCCCCTCCCAGCTTGGATACCCTCCTCTTGCCCCCGAGCTGTCTCCTGGTTCTGCTTTCAGGCTTCTGAGCATGGTGGCAGCACCTCCTGTGAGTTCTCGGGATTGGGTTCATTCTGCTGCTCTCGGGAGCCTCCTCACCCTCCATGCCGCCTCCCATCTCACTCCCAGTGGACAACTTGAGTTCTTATTAAGCTTAAAGGTTCAAGGTTGTCTGGAGGCTAATCATAACAGTAACTAGTATTTACTGAGCACAGATGTGTGCGGGCTCCGTGTACAGAGGCTCTGGAGGCAGGTACTATCCCGATCCCCACTGTACATGTTCGGAAGCTAAGGCACAAAGACACGGGATCATCTGCCCCAGTTGCACGGCTGCTGGGCGGGGGCAGCACTGACACCCCCTGCAGAGCCAGGCCTCCAGTCGCCACGTCTCCTTCCTCCCTCAGGGCCCCCGCCGCCCCCACAGTGCCCACATTGGGTCCCTCCAACTCCCCTCCTTAAATGCCAAGTCTCTCTACTTTTAAACTGACAAATGCCCCAGCCCCTCCCAGCTGTCACCTGTCACAGTTAAGCTGCCTGGCCACACACGTCCTCGAACCCCATCACCCCAGGAAGGGCCCCTTTCCCATGGGAGAAGGCACTCATGAATGTCTCGTGAGTGTACGAGACCCTCTATCTCTCTGAACCTCACACTGCATCTATTGGCCGCCGCCTGCCTCCTAGCACACCGCGGGGGAGCCGTGTTAAATCAGCACGGACGGCCCAGCCCTGCCAGGGCTGCTGGTCCAGCGTGCCCCGGTCACACCCACGCCAGAGCTGAGCCCCGCTGCTGGCTTGGAGACCACGCCGGGTGCCCCTGGCATCGATTCATCTTGGGCTGCACATCCTGGACAGCTTCCTCCTGAAAAACCTTCAAATGCAAATAAAGCTCAATTTGTTTCTATCAGGTCAAGGTGAAGCCACCCTTTGGATCCTGGATAAACACCTGCACGAGCCGGCTAAGGCATCCATCTGGGAATGGCGCACAGCCTGCAATTTTATGCAGAAACGCCATCCATTCGCTTATAATCTCCCAGACACTCCGAAACACTGCAGTGTCCCCAGACCCCAACCTGAGTGTCTTACCATCGGTCAAGCTGACAAAGAATGAGAGTCCCTCTTGAGGTCCCATTTTCAGGAAACTTCCAAAGCCACACTTCCTCCAGTTAAACTTGTCCAGGGCTTTCTCATCACCACTCACAGCTGCCTTCGCCAACTGAACGAGGTCCCTAAGAGCAAATGTGACAGAGATTCCTTGTTGCTCCCTGGACGAAGGTGGTATAACCACAGAGGAGACCCCTCCAGTGTCAGGAGGAGCCACATCCCCGGCCCCGCCAGCCACCACCCAAGCTCTACTTACTCGCCGGGAGGGGGGAGCCGGAAGATGCAGTGAGTGAGGTGTTTTCCATACTCGTGTTTCAGCAGCGGTGCCCCTTGTACTCGACCCCTTTGGTCCAACTTCCATAAGAGCAGGATACCAAGCTGGAAAACCCAAGGTCACATTCTTAGCAAGTGACTGGTGGAGGGTGAGGGTGATACTGTGCAATAGAGCATGGGCTTACTCCTTTTTTTCTTTTAAAATTATACTACTACTATATGTGCACCATGAAAAACTCAAAACAATTTTAGTGTTCAGTGAAGGAACCAGAAACTCCTCTCTGTGCCCCATCCCATCTTCACTCCCTGGAGATAACAAGTGTCACATGTTCAGTTTTTAAAACAAATCTTTAATTTTGGGATAGATTCAGATTTAAGGAAAAGTGGCAAAGATAGTTCAGAGACGCTCCATACCTCACAACTAGCTTCTCCTATTACTGACCCTACATTACTGTGGCGCATGATACTAACTAAAGTTGGTACTTCATTCACCTCTCCTCAGTTCTTCCTGCCCTGGGACCCTGTCCAGGCCCCACAGACATCTGGTCGCCATGTCTCCTTGGGCCCCCTGGGCTGGGACGGTGGCTCAGACACCCCTGTTCTGGACGCCTGGACAGTGTTGAGGAAGACCGATCAGGGGTTTTGTAGAATGTCCCTCCGGCAGGATTTGCCTGATGTTTTTCTCATTGTTGTTGGGGTGGTGGGTTTGAGAGGAAGACCAGAGGTCAAGTGCTGCTGTCGACATGTCGGATCAGGGGTCCCTGTCCTTGGCGTGACCTGTCTGCTGAGGTCATGTCTGTGACCTCCCTCACTGGGGAGTTTCTTCTTCCTTCCATCCTGTCCTGCCTGGAAGGAAGTCGCTGTGTACAGCCCACACGTAGGAAGGGGAGTTATGTCTCACCTCCTAGATCATCTGGAGAGATATGCCTCTTGTCCACCATTTACTGATTTATTAAATCATAGATTTACATCAATATGGACGCACGGATGGACCCATGAATATTTATTTTCTACTCTGGGTTATGACCCAATATTCCCTTGTTTGTTTAGATACTCAAATTGTTCCAGCTCCGCCATCGGGAGCTCTTTCCTCAGGCTCTGTTGTCCCTTCAATGCACCCGTCGCTGTGGGTTTGTGAGCACCTCCTCACGTCCTGGCCTACAGATCCTCCGGGCTTGCCATCCTGCCCCAGCCCGAGGATCAGCCATTTCTCCAAGTAGCCCTGGTTCATTTTATTGGAAGAAACCAAGATCTGGGTGCCAGGTGTACTATATGTTCAACATCAAAGTCATCAAAATCTCAAGTTAATGGCTCAGACAACTGCTAGAAAAGTTCAAGTTGCGGGGAAGACGACTTGGTCCAGGAGCAATTTTCCAGGAGGGCTTCTGGCTGGGACAAGCTAAGCTTTGCCAAATGGCAGTGTTTCCCTCGAACCCTGAGGCCGCTTTGCTGCGCTGCCCGAGCAGTCCTCAAGGTCTGTTTCCTGCTCACGGTCAGTGGGTGTAACATTGCTTTACTGTATATAAGAATATGATTTTCAAATAATGTGGGCCTTGGGACGTCCCTGGAAGCCCAGTGGTTAAGACTCCACGTTTCCACTGCAGGGGACGCGGGTTCGATCCCTGGTCAGGGAACTAAGATCCTGCATGCTGTGTGGCACGGCCAAAAAAAAGTGGGCCTTAAAAAGCAACTTGTACAGTGGACCTCTAAGAAAAGTATATAAGATCAGAAATAGTATGTAACATGAGTATACATAGAATTCAAATCCTATATTATTATACAGATTCTTCTTGACTTTGCCAGCTTTATAAAGATAAGAATAAAAACATTGGGGGGCTTCCCTGGTGGCGCAGTGGTTGAGAGTCTGCCTGCAGATGCAGGGGACACAGGTTTGTGCTCCGGTCCGGGAAGATCCCACATGCCACGGAGCGGCTGGGCCTGTGAGCCATGGCCGCTGAGCCTGCGCGTCCGGAGCCTGTGCTCTGCAACGGGAGAGGCCACAACAGTGAGAGGCCTGCGTACCACAAAACAAAACAAAACAAAACAAACATTGGGGCTTCCCTGGTGGCGCAGTGATTGAGAATCCGCCTGCCAATGCAGGGGACACGGGTTCGATCCCTGGTCTGGGAAGATCCCACATGCTGCGGAGCAACTAAGCGCGTGCGCCACAACTACTGAGCCTGTGCGCCACAACTACTGAGCCCGCGTGCCACAACTACTGAAGCCCGTGTGCCTAAAGCCCGTGCTCCACAACGAGAGAAGCCACCACAGTGAGAAGCCCGCGCACTGCAACGAAGAATAGCCCATGCTCGCCGCAATTAGAGAAAGCCTGCGCGCAGCAACAAAGACCCAACACAGCCAGAAATAAATACATAAAATAAATTTATAAAAAAAAAAATAAAAACATTATTTTTTGTGTGTTTACAAATTACTCTTAAAATAAAATTTAAAAAATAATACTTGCACAGTGAAACACACATAAGGGCAGAAATGGGAAGGCTTCCTTCCCCGTCACCTAGCCTCCTCCCTAGAGGAGCCAGAAGTTGGGCCCTGCTGTGTGTTTTAGGCACACACGGCCCCTGTGGAGATGGCCTTCTGCTCTGCCCTGCAAGTACAATCGTCCAGCACTTAATTTTTCTTTTCTTTTTTCTTTTTGGCCCGGCTGCGCAGCTTCCGGGACCTTAGCTCTCCAAACAGGGATTGAACACAGGACCCTGCAGTGAAAGTGCCGAGTCCTAACCACTGGACTGCCAGGGAACTCCTGTCCAGCACTTAATTTTTAACACAGTAAATGACTGTTTTATTAGTATACACGAGCTTCCAGCTGACAGCTCATTAGGCACCTGAACACAAACATGAGCACTCGGCCTGTCCAGATCCCCCGACTGTTGAGCTGGGGAAGAAGTTGAAGGATGGAAATGTCCGGAGTCCCTGGAGTAGTGGTTTCTGCTCAGATGACTGCAGACCCCTGTTCTGATACAAGGACAGACAGACAGAGAGACACACACACACACACACAAGAAGGGGAAGCCACAGGAAGTCACCTCAGGTCTCCTGTAACCAGATAGACACGCAGACGCCAAGTAGAAGATGGCAAAGCAGATGCCTCTTCGGGGCCTCCTGCTCATTGCCCCTAAATTCTAAGTGGTTTTTGCATCTCTTACTACTCCTGAGGGGGGATCCTTTGTGTTCAGAGTGGTCTCTTTACTCGCTGCCATTCCTTCCAGGTCACTTCATTCAAATAACTTTATCCAGTAAGACTTGAAAGAAAAGTGAGAGCATCTCACCCTCAGGTGGGAAACCAGTCCCATGCAGAGCAGGAGGTGAACGTACTAAGGGACTAGTGTGAAGTTAGGGCTCAGATACGACTGTCGGGACACGTTGTCACTTCACAGCTGGCTCACTAATGGTTTATCTCAGAGATCAGGAAGCGACTTGCCCTTTCCTGTGTGTAGGTGCACTTACTCCTCGCCCTCAGCTCTTGTCCAGCAGGAGAGTGAGAGGGAGATGAGCCCTGGACATGCATTGTCCTCCCCGCTTCTTCACCGACCAAGTGTTTGCCTGGTGCCCTCTTCCAGGGATCTCCCCACTGCCCCAGGCCCAAGGGTGGCTGCACAGAGGGCACCTGGCCCGAGCTGGACTTGGGACAGAGGAGGAAGGGCAGGTCATCTCTGGGGTGAAACTGGAGCGGGTAGATTCCTTTGTTTCCAGCGGCCTCCTGGACGGATGGCACAGGAGAGAGACAGTTGTGCAGGAAGAGGCCCTGAGAGGCGGATGTTGGCAGCAGACACCTCACTCGTGGTTCTGGATGTCGGAAGCCAGCTCTGCTCCTGTCCCTGGAGACTGTGGGGCACTCTGAGGGCTGCAGATTACGTGTGTCTTCCTGCTTCAGCAGGTTTGGTCGGTCTCATGGTAATCAAACTGGGTCTCTGGTGGGAGAGTGGAAAAGACCCTGGGCCAAGCCTGCGAGCAGGTGTCTCAGAGGTTAGTGCTCTGAGTGTGTCTGTTCATTTGTTATTACTTCTCTGCCTGCCTGAGTCCAGTAAGAAATTAGGACCAGCACAGTTGTAGACTTTCTTAGAGAAGTGCTAGGTATTTCTGTTCTTAAATCCTGACTCCAAGACTTGGTCAGCACCAACCTGGGCTTTGTTTCATGCCTCAGTCATCTACTCTGTTAGTTGCTTCTTAATAAAGGCAAGATGAGAATGATGGCATTCAATGACCCTGAATTCTTTTATTCCTCTAGGGGATTTTCTGAGCAAGGAGGTGGGAAAGATCACCAAAGAAGTAGGAATCTGGGGGCAGAGCAATGCCATTAGGTGGGAATAGACTAGAAAAATAGAAGAAAAATCCAGACAAAAGGATAAATAGAACAGTGGATGAGTGATATGAACAGAAAGGAAGTATAAATGGCTCTTCTAAGTTATATTCACCCTCAAGAGGAAGAGAAACTCAAACTAGAACACGACCGAGATAGCACTTTTCCAGGCAAAATTCTGAGCTTGGATACGACATGCTTGTGGGTTGGTGGGAGCTGGTCAAGCCCCATGGAGGGAGGTGTAGGGACACTCACCAAACCACAAGCGCATGCCCTGGATCCCACCTCCAGGAATTTCTCTAAACTTTCACACGTGCAAAAGGACAAAAGCATGAGGCCAGCCACTGTGTCACTGTCCAGCAAAGGACTGGAGACTGTTTATCCACAGAGGCTGGGGAAGTAAATGATAACACGTTGGTGTAATGAAGCGCAGGTTAAAAGAGAGCAAGGAGGTTCGCCGTGCACCACCATGGAAAGACCTGGAAGATGCAGCATCAGGTGAAAAGCCAGAAACAGAACAGGGTGCACTGGGCACTGCCCTCATGTGAAAAGGACCGAGGAAGATAGGAAAGAGACGACGCCCTCTGTGTGAAGCTCCCAGCCAAGATGTTTAACCTGAAGGCAGTCATGAGGAGACAACCACACAGATCTAAACCGAGGGACATTCTACAAGGTAACTAGTCTGGACCCCTCAAAATGTTGATATCATGAAAGACCAAAAAAAAAAAAAAAATGAGAGAGAAGAAAGAAAAGACAAGACCATGGACCAGTTCTGATGAAAGGAGACCAAAGAGAAATGACGGCCAAACACAAAGCGTGGTGCTTGGCTGGCTTCTGGGTAAGGACAAAATCAGCACAGACATTACTGGAACAGCAGGAAAAGCTGTCACACCGATGGCACAGCAGTGGAAACCAGTTCATGGGCTTCACCCTCCTGAGTGTGACAGCACACGTGGTCACGCTCCTAGGAGATCGATGCCAAAGCATTTACGGATGAAGTATGATGTCTGTGACAAACTCTCAAATATACGGGGAAAAAATACAGATGTACAGAGAGAGCAGATGTGTCAAAACATTAACAGCTACTGAATTCATGGGAAGGGTAAAAGGGTGTTGTTTGTACTATTCTTTCAACTCCCCTAAAGGTTTGAAATTTTTCAAAATTGGAAGTTGGGGAGAGAATGCATTGTGTGTTCCTGTGTGTACTGAAGGAGCACTGGAGAGACTTGAAGAAGCTGTAGGTGCTGGAGGGCAGGGAAGGGGAGGTAGTGGATGGGGTGGGGCTGGAGAGTCTTTACAGTATATACCTTTTCGTATTTTTTGAACTTTGAAACATGTAAATGTATTACCTTAAATGTGTAAAATAAATAAACACATTGTACAATTTCTGCTGTCATTTTTGAATCAAACAGATCTAGAGCTGGTAATTCTCTGCTGTGGGGTCTGCCCTGAGCATCGGAGGATGTTGAGCAGTATCTCTGGCCTCCACCCACCAGATGCCAGTAGAAAGAACCCCCAACACCACCACTGTGACAACAAAAAATCTCCCCAGACACAGCAAAGTGTCCCCTGGGGGCAAACTGACCTGCTTAGGAAGCCCTGGGCCAGATGATCAGGACCAGGGACTCCTAGGCAATGAAGCGGTGTGCTCAGGGAAGGTGAGGTTTGGGGGTACATGAAGCACCACCCCATCTTTGTGAATGTACTTACCTAGAAATGTTCATTTAAAAAATTACAAACTTTTGCCACAGAGTGAGATGATAGAATAAAACATTCAAACCTTCCTCCCAATATAAAACAAAATCTGCCATGACAGCTGACAAAATCAGTTGAACTCAGCAACCGCAAGTTTCTAATAATTTGGTCCCTAAGAGCATGTACAGGGCAATGCAGAGATCTGAAGTCAGTGTCTCAGCGTGTCTGCTCACCCTATCCCCCGATACCAGGCAGTTCCCGTTGGGGCTCCAGTTGAGGACGGTGATGTCGGCGGTTTGCGTAGGGGGGACCACATGCTGCTCCTTGTCTTGCTTATTAAACACGACCACTTCTCCGGTCTCCCAGCCAATAGCCAGGATCAGCCGCGTCGGGTGCCAGCAGAGGGAGGTGACCCGGAACGACCTCTCGATATGCGTGTCTGGCACGCACTCACCCTGTGACACACGAGGTAAATTCTTTATTTTATAGGGAGTGGCCGCTACTCTAAGAATTTCTGCCTCGTCAATGGAATGACATCAGCTAGAAGACATAATGAGCAGTTTGTTAAGGAAATATTCTATTTAATTTTCATAGAAACACCCATCTTGCCTCAGCTGAACTATGAAAGCGTAAGGTAAACATTCAACTGACCCCATGGACCAGTTTATCAATAAAATTTTATTTACTTAAAATGTTTTTCCATTTATTTTTATTTATTTTTTTGGCCACGCCGTGTGGCTTGTGGGATCTTAGTTCCCTGACCAGGGATCAAACCTGGGCCCCCTGAAGTGGAAGCTCTGAGTCCTAACCACTGGACCGCCAGGGAGCTCAATAAAACTTTATTTACAAAAAGAAGTGGGCCAGCGGGTGAAATGTGTTGACCCAAGGTTCTCAAAGTGTAGTGAGGTGACCCTAGAACGTTTTTGGGGTCTGTGACGCCAAAGTCATGTTCAGGATGATATGATCTGCCCTGTTAACTCTCGTTCTCTCATGAGTGTACAGTGCAGTTTTCCGGAGCTCTGTGATGTGTGATGATGTCATTGCTGTGACAGCCAATTGAATACGTGCTGGTATATTCTTGTGTTTTCTAGCATTTTCTAAGGCAGTAGGTTTAAGGTATAAATGTGTTTTCAGAGATTAATTCAGTTTGTTCTCAGTACTTCTACTGGGCTCTTCCTAGTAAACTCAGTTACACCTGCTACATCTGTGACCTCATTATCATCCAATAAATCATTATTTTGAAATCCTAATGGTCTCCTTGTGCCAATTAGAAACACAGGAAGTACACTTTGTTTTGTAATAGTATATTTTAAATTTTCTAAAATTTAAAATTTTATCTAGGGAATTCCCTGGTGGTCCAGTGGTTAGGACTTGGCACTTTCACTGCCATGGCCCGGGTTCAATCCCTGGTTGGGGAACTAAGATCCCACAAGCTGCACGGTGAAGAAAAAAAAAATCTAAAATTGCTATTATTTTGGATTTAATAATACTTACTCTAAAGAAAATTTTATGATACATATTGGAGAGTTGTCTGACTCCCAGAAGGGAGGCATCTACTCTGAAATAGTTGGTGACACTGTGCTTGGCACTGGGGCCAAATACTGACCCATACCTGGGATGAGACCAAGATGAGCATACCAGGAGGGTTTGCCCTTTGTGGAGCATGAGGGGAGGGCTTGCTCAGGGGTTGGGGGGGGAGTGGTGGGCTGGAGCCACAGGCTTGTAAGTCATCCACTGATAGATGGTAATGCAACCCCAGGAGGAGGAAATAGAGGGAGAAGAGGCCTGGATGTGCTCTGAGGGGGGCCAACGGCAGGCCTGTCTGGGACGGGGGGAAGGCTGGAGGGCCCGGCGGGGAAGGGGGTGGCCTGGATGAAGGGGGCCGGGTGAGGAAGACCCTCAGGTGTGCTCTCCGGAGGACCCTACAAGAGTGTGGAATGTGGGGGGGGGCAGGGACAGCAGGACACGTTATGTAGCCATCGCTGATGAGTGTGGCTGCTTGGGTGAAATTTCAGGGGTGACATCGAGACTGCAGAGGGCAGAGCAGGGAGTGGGAAAGGAAATCCATCTTTCTTGGTGAAGTAGGAGGAGCGTCTAGAAAGTTTCTGTTATGAATTGAATTGGGCACCCCAAAAAGATGTGTTCAGGTCCTAACCCCTGGTACTTGTGATGTGACCTTATCTGAAAATAGGGTCTTTGCAGATGATCAAGTTAAGACAAGGTCATTAGAGTGGGCCCTAGTCCAGTATGACTGGTGCCCTTATGTGAGGAGGAAAGAGACATGGCCACACAGAGCAGGTGGCTGTGTGAGGATGGAGGGAGAGGCTGGAGTGATACAGGTCCCAGCCGAGGAGCACCAAGGACTGCTGGCTACACTGGAAGCTAATATGAAGCATGGAACAGATCCTCCACTAGAGCCTTCAGAGAGGACAGGGCCCTGCTAACCTGTTGTTGGAGACTTCCGGCCTCCAGAACTATGAGAGAATAAATTTCTGTTGTTTTAAGTCACCCAATTTGTGGTAATTTGTTATGGCACCTCCAGGAAACAAATAGTTTCGAATGGCCAACGGGAGGCTGGAGAGGGATGGACAGACAACCCTGCTGGTGACCGTGAACTGACTGTGGATTCTGCCTTGAGCATTCCTAAATATGTCCCCCAAACTAAATAGCAGGGGTAAAAGAGTTATTCACATAATAGGGCTTTTATAATATTGGGAGTTTGGACCTCAGTGAGAAACACACACACACACACACACACACACACACACACACACACACACACACACGAACAAAAGAGAGACAAGAGCCAGAAGCTACTGCAGTCAGAATTGCTGCTTTCCGCACTCACTTGCTCCCGATATATATCCACACTGCCTCCTGAGGCTGTGCTAATGGAAGCGACTGCCAGGAATGGGTGAACGGGGTGCCAACTGATGTGGGAGGGAGACCCAACTGCATCTGGGGCTTCTATGCGGTGGTCAAAGTAGAGCGCCATGACGAAACGCAGGCCTGGTCAGGGCTGAAACCTGGAGGGAAAAGACAACCAAGTCCTGTTGGTCTTGAACAAAACAAAACTACTATATATAGAATTAGGAAAAAGAAGCATCACAGACCTACAAGACATTCGGCAACTTATCAGCACCCCTTCAGACCAATAACAGGCAATTTTATGCGGAAGAGGTCTCTAACAGGAAAAATATACAATTAGAGGCAAGGGATTAGACCTGAAAGATGGAAAGGAATAACACATACTGCCATCAAAACAATAAAGAAAAGCCCCGTGGACTAGACTACATGTGTAAACCTTGATCATTTTTATCCCAATCATAATAAGGACAATTTATATTTCTATAGCTCCCCATTAAGCAACATTTCCAAACAAACAAACAAACAAAAAAAGCAAACTGCTTCACAAAAGAGAAAAGTACAAAAAAACGTAGCACCCAATTTCTGATAGAAAACCAAGGCTGTCCCTGCCTTCCTCTGAGGTGTCAGAAGCAAAAGGATTCATTTGCTACGGAGTCAAGCAAAGCCAGAGCAACTGGGGAGAAGATGAACTTGATCAGTTACATGAACTTAACATCTTTCTTTCTTTCCTGGAAAAGATGTGCATATTGTCCCTTTGTGGGAGGGGTAGGAAGGTGAATGGAATGACAGTCTGACTACTGCCCACTTTTTCACATCCTACAGTCAGTTTGGGGAAGCTAACTAGCAGAGAAAAGCCTATTTGTGAGTTGGTTTGCTACCATTTAAAATTATTCAACTTCATCCCCATTAGGATGGCTATTATCAGAAAAACAGAAAGTAAAAAGTTTTGGTGAGGATGTGGAGCAATTGGAACCCTTGTGAGTTGCTGGTAGGAGTGTAAAATGGTACAGATGCTGTGGAAAACAGTATGGTGGGTCTCTAAATATCAAACATAGAATTACCATATAATTCAGGAATTCCAGTTCTGGATATATACCTAAAAGAATTGAAAGCAGGGATTTGAACAGATATTTAAACACAATATTCATAGCAGCATTATTCATAGTGAAAAGGTGGACACAACCCAAATGTCTATCAACAAATGAATGAATAAACAAAATGTGGTATATTCATACAATGGAGTATTATTTAGCCTTAAAATGGAATGAAATTCTGACTCATGTTACAACATAGATGAACCTAGAAGAAGTGAAATAAGCCAGACACAAAAGAACAAACACTGTATGATTCACTTATATAATGTACTTAGAGTCATCAAATTCATAGAGACAGAAAGTAGACTGGTAGTTGACAGGGCCTGCTGCAGACAGGGATGGGGTATTAGAGTTTATTGTATACAAGGTTTCAGTTTGGGAAGATGAAAAAAATTCTGGAGATGGATGGTGGTGATGACTGCACAACAATGTGAATGTACTTAATGCCGCTGCTGAACTGTATACTTACAAACAGTTAAAATAGTAAATCTTATATTATGTACATTTAACCACAAGAAAAAAATTGTGCAAAAAAGTTATCCAGAGCCTGCAAAATTCTATCATTAGAGTAGGGAATGGACTATGCCATTTGCTTTTAGCAATACAATAGTTGTATCAGAGGAAGTCATGAAGGCTCAGATTGGGTCTAGAGAGGGAAACCCTGTTCTTCCAGAAGCTAGAAGGCAGGTGGGTAGAAATGAACAGTCACATTTCAAATGTTTATCTTATGAATATATACCCACCACAAGCTGAAGAGCAACCCATTCAGGACTCCTAGCAGAGTAGCTGGACACTGGCCAGAGGAGCAGGGGGATGTGGGGCTGGAGTCAGGGGAGAGGGCAGGAACTGGGTCCTGCACACATCACTTAGGGGATATGCACACTGGTCAGGGCTCTGGCTTCCTTGAGTAAAGACTTCATGCAAATGTTCACACAGAGCCACTGACAATGAGACATATCAGGTTAAAAACTGGTCAGTCTAATGCAGCAAGGAAACATTTTAAAGTGAGTTTTAATGTGTTGCATCCAATCAAGGGTCTACATTCTGGGCTATGGGAAATTCTTATTCATGTTTAACAAGTTTACTTTCTAAAAATATGCCTTGGAAAAATGAATAACATATTAATTTTGTTGTAATGATAGAGAAAGAATTATAATAGCACTTGAAAAAGTTAAACCTGATTTCCTCTATCTTTTATTTCAAACATAACTTTGTAATAAGAAAGTATGCTGAAAGATCTTTAAATTACTTTCTTCCTGCCTGGGGCTTTCCCAGAAGCTCTCTCCCCGACACCCCTGCTTTGGGTACTCAAGAAGCCTCTTTTCCACCATTGAGCTCTTGGACTTGACTTCTACGTTGTCTAGTGCTTCTGCCCAGAGTCCTCATAGAACCCTGCATTTGTCCACTGCTGCATTCAGAGTTTACTGTAAATGTGTGTTTAACTGACCATCCTCCACTCCCTACCAGATTATCTGCCCCACAGGGTGAGGGGCCATCGGAGCATCCCCAGCCCTGGAACAGTTGTAAAAAGGGGGTTAGGGCTTCCCTGGTGGCGCAGCGGTTGAGAGTCCGCCTGCCGATGCAGGGGACACGGGTTCGTGCCCCGGTCCGGGAAGATCCCACATGCCGCGGAGCGGCTGGGCCCGTGAGGCATGGCCGCTGAGCCTGCGCGTCCGGAGCCTGTCCTCCGCAACGGGAGAGGCCACAACAGTGAGAGGTCCGCGTACCGCAAAAACAAAAACAAACAAACAAAAAAACCAAAAAAAAAAACCTCAGGGTCTCTAGAACATAAGGCGATTTGGCAATATATAAATTTTGGGGGAAAGAAAAAAATTTCATTTATTCTCACCGATTTGATCCTCTCACCTCCAGCGGTGCAAGGTCTTTACGCCTCCGTTAAACCACCTTCTGGGAAAGAAAATGTTACGGTCTTTCAACTGCGCGGCTCGTGGTACTAAGGATAACTTCAGTTGCATTACTGCTTGGAGATGCTGCGGGAGGGAACCAGAGGACTTAGAGGCAATGGCGGCAGAGTGGAGAGGTGTAGGGGCAGGCACTAGGGGCCACCCCGAAAAGCCTCACCACCGCCCCCACCACAGCCCCCGGGGCCTCGGCAGTGCAGGGTCATAGCTGCATCCCATGGACAAGAAGGAACGCCATCTCTGGTTTGGACCATGCGTGCGGTTCCCCGGGCCGCAGTACTGACAGCGCAGAAAGGTGGTTTTCTGATTCCCTCCCAGGCCCAGCGTTACCGCGAGCGCCTCCGGCACCGCCTCCTCGCCACCGGGTCAGCTCCCCCGTGCCTCAAGTAGCCACGCGGCCCTCAGTCAGACCTGTCTGCGCCGGAGGTGGCCCTTGTCTCGCGCTGACCGTTCGGACGCCCGCCCCGCACCCCGAAGCCTCAGCCTGACCAGCCACGCGCTCGGGCGCTCGGCCCAAGCAGGATTTCTGGACGAAAATAATCCGGGAGGCCGCGCGAAGGAAGTCCCGCGCACTTCGACGTTGCCCTCCTCCCGGCCCCAGGCTCCGGGCCCCCGGAACCGCCCGACACCGCGAGCCGCCTCGGCCTGCCGAGCCCCTCCGCGGCCCCGCCTCGTCGTCGCCCTCCTCCCCGGCTCCCGGCCCCCAGACCCTCTGCTCCTGGGCCCGGGGCCGGGGACCGCACTCACCTTGGTTTGGTCGCAGCGCCGCCGCGCGTTACCGGGACAACGGCTGCGAGCCCAAGGCGGATACAGCCGAAGCTGAGCTAGCGGACGCCGAGGCCGCCCGAAACTCCACGAGAGGCCGGAAAGAGCCGAAGACGATCCGGAATGTTCGTGCGGAGCCGAGGGCAGGATTCCTCCAGCGGGTGGCGAGCTCCGCGGTGCTGCAGGGCAATTTACACCCTTCGCAGCCGCTGTCTAGACTTAAAAAAGCTAGCTCTAGAGGGGGGTCAAGAGGCCAGATATGCCTTTCTAAGCAGAGAAGGGAAGCTGATAAATTCTAGATGTGATAGGAATACACGGCCGGTTGGGGACCCGCTCCTGTAGTTACGTTTCCAACCGCGTAGGTCAGTCAGGTGGAGGAAGGCAGCAGAGAGACTGGGAAAGAGACGGAACGCCATCTTTAAGATTCTTTCCTTTCTCGTTAATCTTATTGCTGGGTCTTTTGGACCCTAAAAGGTTTGCTAGACTCTGCTTTGTCTGCTTTGTTTCGAGGAGGGTGTCGTTCAAGAGAATTTATGAGTAAAGCCAGTTGATTCAATATGGTTCCTTGAAGCTGTTAACTTATGACATGCGCTCAGTGCTTTGGGGGCCTTATGGACGCCATTGGAGAGAAAATAGTAGCCAACGATACGAGTTCATCCGGTTAGAAACTAACCTGGTTTCTAACCCTGGAGGCAGACTGCATTCCCTAAGGCATTAGCAACGTGCTGCCCTGGCCTAACGGTCTGGTGGGTTAAACTAATTTTGGAAAAAAAAGAAGTAATGTCATTCATTTAAAAAACTTACTATAGCAAAAAGGTCCACATTGTTAAATAAAAAAAATAGGAAAATGTAGGTACTACCTAATAGGAGGAGCTAGGCGCTGGATCACACACATACAAGGAAAATTCTATTTAAAAAAAAAACATTTTCATAAACACTAGAATTTTATTGAATAAATTTGACATTTAACATTGCGTAAGTTTAAGGTATACAGAACGTTGCTTCGATACATTTGTATATTATATGATTAGCATGTAGAGATATTTATCACATTACATATAGTACAATATTATTGTCTGTATCCATTATACTGTGCATTAGATACTACGCCTTACAAGTTTGTACCCTTAAACACCATCGCTCTTATCAGGGGTCATAAACACTAGAATTTAAAACACTCCTTTATCGCCGAAACGAAGAAAAACAACCTAAATGCCCAGCACCAGCCGCAACGCTAAGGAACTTGAAAAGTATGCACTCAACTCAATAAAGGGTGTGTTTATCTGCCTCAGTTACACTTTTACACTTTTTCGTTAAAAACCCCGTTCGCGCCGGATTCAAGACTCAGAGCTCAGGCGGCGTTTTCTTCTCACGCATCCGTCAACACGGCCCGGGCCAATCACAGCCTAGGCTCTCACTCTATTGGCTGTCTATTCACCAATCCGGAGAGACGTACCAGTCCGCACTGCTGCGAGACTGGCGTCACAACATTACCCACTTTGCGGGCCCGCCCTCCGCCCCCGCCCAGCGTCCGTGCGTGCAAGCGCGCGTTCCCGCCGCCGACCAATGGGAGCGCCCCTGAGGGGACGCGCCCGCTGGAAACCTCGGCGTGCTCGGTCCCGCGCGCGTCGCCCCGCCCCGGCCCGCGCTCCCGCCGCTCCGGCCCCGCCCCGCGTGTCGGTCCCGCGGACTTCGCCGGCCGCCGTAGCCGGAACTGCTCCTGTACGCCGCGGGCCGGGCCTCTGGGAGGCTGAGCGGCCGCAGCACCGGGGCTCGCAACCCCGTCAGCCACACGCCGGCAGCGGAGGGGACGTGCCGGGGCGAGGTCCGCTCGGCGACTTCTTCCAAGGCGGGAGGACCACACCGGCGTTGCGGCCTCTCAGCAGCCGGCGCTCGGGAGCCGGGGCTGCCCGACAGGACCCCGGGGGACCCGGGAAGCCTGGCTGCTGTGAGGCTTTGATGAAAAAGGTGACGGCAGGCTGGGGCTCGGGTGGGGTGGGCCACCCCGACCGGCCGTCACGGCGAGGCCCGGATCCCAGCCGGAGCGGGGCTGAGGGAGAAGTGGCCTAAGCCCTGGCGGCGGTGGTTACTACGCGGTGCTTTGTCGGGGCGGCTCGCGGGAGCCCGGACTCACAAGTGTTGCGTTGACAGCGCTCTTTGTGTGCAGCCAGAAATCCGCCGGAGAGGGAAGGTTTTGCTTTTCCTTTCCCGAAATGTGGCAAATGCTGCCCAGCCGGGATTGGGTTTGAGGTGATCCCACCTCTGTGCACTGTCAGGAAGTAAGGTTGGAGGTATTGGGTAAAAGGATTCCATCTCCATGTTTTCTTTTTCCCTTCAGGGAAAACTGAAATGTGTTAATATCTTTTTAATTCTGAAAAGCAACGTCCTTTTGTATTCAGTTTAGTGTCTTCCAATATTCAACCTGGCGAACGGGCAAGTTTATTCTGTTGCAGCTGATGTAACCTTTGCCCGGGTCCTGGGTTATGTGGGTAGCTTTGGGATGATAGGTCCCTGGGGATAGGGTTTTCCACATTATAACCCAGAGGAAGGCCCTTTAGGATATTTTCAGGTTTCTTAAGCAGAAATGGATAGGATAAGTGAATAGTGAAATGTCCTATGCCATGAAGTCCTTTAAGTTTGGGTAGTATCTGTCTTGTATAGTTCTATTCTTTGGCAGGTTTTTTTTTTAAACTGGTATGAATTCAGATGATTTATGACATCAATTTCAACAGATGAATGCTGTAACAGATAGTTTTGAGGCATAATACTTAAGAGCAGTAGCAGATATTGTCATGATTTTAATCATTTCTAAATCTTTCTTTGAAAGGTCCTTACTCCTGTTAATGTATTTCATTGTTGGCCTTGATGTCTTGCTCTCATTTTCCTTTTAAATGAAAATGTTCCCATTCTCAGCAGTCGTGTTGAGCATGTCAAACAGAGTTTGGGCATAGTATCAACACCTGTTGATCTTTCTTGCTTCATCGCATGTACACATTACTGACTATTTCTGGGTTTACAATATTGATAGTGTCTGATTCTCTTTGCATAAACTGAGTGGATCTGCTTTTTGGTCCACATTTTAGAGTTGTCACATTTTGTTGTTGACATTGCTCACAACAGAGGGTAACAAAGTTAATGCGAGATTTTTATTCATGGTTACCGAGAGTTTTAACACAATTCTCTTTTATCCATTCTTACCTGGACATAACTGTGCTGTCACTTTCATAGGTGGCTCCAACCTGTTCCATGCAACAGGCTCCTTTGTTGCAAAAGCATTTTCAATTCGTAAATCCCCGCAGCAGCACACATATCCCACCCTCCGAAGCAAGATTCCCAGAAACCCCGAGCTTATTATTCTTTATGTCTGTTTTAAAATAAGCAGGCGGACCGGCAGCCGCGGGCCACCATGGAGTTCCCTGTGCACGCAGGCGAGCCCGCGCCTCTCCCCTGCCGGGGTCGATCCGGGCCCCTCGACCCCGCTCCGGGGCTAACTTTGGGGGCAGGCTTGCGGGGCAGGTGCGCGGGCCCGGAGTCCTGTGCGTTTTGGGGGGCGGGGAGGGGTGGGGTCGGGGGACGCGGGCGCGGAGGCCAGGCCGGCCCAGGCAGCGCTGGGAGCGAGGCCGGCGCGCGGGCTGCCCAGCGCGCAGGCCATGAGCCGTGGGCCCGCTGGGTAGGTGGCTCCGGGACCCCGGGACCCCAGCCCGGGCCACATGCCCCCTTCCCGACCCCGGGCCGGGGCGCCGCACGGGCAGGGCCGTCCGGGTGCGGCCGCCCAGCTGCCGCCCCGCCGCCTCCTCGCCGCCGGCCGCCGTTTCCTGGACGTCGGGCGGGCGGGCGCGCGGGGGTCCGGGCTGGGGTCGGGCGGGCGGCGGCTCAGGCCCGGCTGGCCGGGCTGGGGCGGGCGGGCCGCGGGAGGGGATCTGGAACAAACAACGGCGGCCATGTTGAGAGGGGATCGGTGCGGCTAAACTTCTCGCAGGCTGCGGGCCGCGCGCCTCACCGGGGTCCCCTCTTCCCCTCCCCGGCCAGGATGACAGTGAAGTTGGGAGACGGCGGCGGCGGGGAGGAAGGGCTCAAGAGGCTGGGCAAGAGGTCGGCCGATGAGGACTCGCTGGAAGGAGAGGGGCCCGGCAGCGGGGACGCGGCCGAGGAGAGCGGTGGCACAAAGAGGGACGGCAAGACCCCCCGGGACGGCGGCGACGGCCCCCAGGCCCCCTCGGGCGGCCCGCAGGCCCCGTCCCCGCCGCCCGCCTGCCCCCAGGACCAGCACCACTTCCTCAGGTCCAGCGTGAGGCCGCAAAGCAAGAGGCTCAGGAAGGACTCGTCCTGCGCCGGGGGGAGCAGCAGCGCGGGCAGCTCAGGGCCCCGCGGAAAAGGTACGGGGGACCCCAGCCCCTTTCAGGGTGTGCCCTGCGCTCCCCGGGGGTGGAGAAGGGACCCTTCCCTCCCCGCCTCCCTGCCTCCACCCAGCTCCTGCTCCCACATTTGTCCAGCACCCACACTTTAGGTGGCACTTTGCAGGGGGACATGACCCTTTCCTCCTCCAAAGAGACTCTTTCTGTATTTAAACTATGTTAAGAGGCAGTAAGTATTCCTTCTCTGGGCAAACACAATAGATTTCTGAAGGTTGGGTTTTTTCCCCCCAAGGCTCCTTGATGATTTATATGGTAGGTTATTTTAAACAGCAGACAATAGTTTAGAAATAGATTGAGAAAATACGTGCTGTATCTCTTCCCCAGACTCAGATGTGTGGAAATACAACAAAGAAATGGGCTTTTGAAACTCATTTGGGGAAAGATTGATAAGCCGAAAATGAGTGATCCGAAGGGTCTGACTTGGGCTCATCACCCTCCACTTCAAGTATGCTAGGCTTGAAAATTTTAAGGGCATCAAGATGTGGCCTTTGAGTTTCAACTAAGGTTTCCTTGGGTGCCATGAAAACATCTCCCCTGGTGTAGTAAGTGGTGAAAACATCTGTGGCCTGATGTAAATGAGTAACAGTCTACAGTATTTGTCGTGGTATTCTCAGGTTGTTGAGAATATTACGGCTTTTTTGTTCCCGATCTGCCAGTTCCCCATTGTTTTCTGCTTGTGTCTATTTATATTTTAGCATTCTGCTTTTTGTTAATTGTACAAGTGAATTTTTTTTTTTTAATAAATTTGGTTATTTATTTTTGGCTGTGTTAGGTCTTCCTTGCTGTGCACGGGCTTTCTGTAGTTGCGGCGAGCGGGGGATACTTTTCGTTGCGGTGTGCGGGCTTCTCATTGCGGTGGCTTCTCTTGTTGCAGAGCGCAGGCTCTAGGTGCACGGGCTTCAGTAGTTGTGGCACGCAGGCTCAGTAGTTGTGGCCCGCAGTCTCTAGAGCACATGCTCAGTAGTTGTGGTGCACAGGCTTAGTTGCTCTGTGGCATGTGGGGTCTTCCCGGACCAGGGATCGAACCTGTGTCCCCTGCATTGGCAGGCGGATTTTTAACCACGGCGCCACCAGGGAAGTCCAAGTGAATTGTTCTTAACATCCCTTTTGTTTCAGGCCACATTTGCAGCATTTTTATAGGTAGCAAATGTAACACCATTTTCTAGTGAGTTCTGCATGAAAAAACTGTCAGTTAGCTCCTTGGGAAATGGCAATTTAAATTTACTACGTGGTCCTGATAATTTTAAGAAGGAAATACCTCAGGCGCTAATGGAGGGCCCATTTTGGAGATCTGGGCCAAATGTGTGCAGTTAGGCTTGCTGCTTCTGCCTCCTTCTCAGCTGAGGAGGACTGGCCTCTGAAATCATGGCCTTACTTGGTTTTTTGGTAGACTTTTGATGTAAGTATACTTACTTGAAGATGTACGTATAAGGTCATTCTGTATGTTTCAGAAGTCAAAACTTGCCTCATAGAAGCTTATTTTGGTGTGAAAGTTGCTGATCAATTAGGGAAATGTTAATTTGTTTTATTGGCTTTGTTTTGTAAAAAAATAGGTTTTCGTTCCCAGTTACAGATATGTGTAAGTTATTATGTGTGAGCTGCTGTGGTTCCTTCGAGGGTTTGTTTGTGGCTTCAGAAGCCCTGGCTCTGGTGCCCAATCAAGTTCTTGGCCTCATTCCTCTGGTCCTCTGACCTTGGTCTGCTTGCTTGACTTCAAGCCTGCTTTTCTGTTGGAGAGGCATCCTCACCTGTGAAAGGAGGAACAGCAGGGACTGACTGCTCCACTCTCTCCACGTGTGGCTGCTAAAATGAAACGAGGCGCTGGCGTGAAAGTGCTCTGTCCCCTGTAAATGACTACCTGTATGTGAGGTGAAGTGATGCTGAAACTTCAGTTAGAATTTTGGCAGTCAGGTGAGGAGAAGTTTGCTTTCGTTTGCATACTTGAGTGTGGCTCGGATGGAGAAGGTTTCCTGGGTTAGCCTTGTGTCAGATCTGTTCTTGGTTCTTGCCCAAGGTGTGGCTTGGAGCAGCAATCCACTTTCCATTAGTAAAATGGAGAGTTAGAATTTGTGCTTCTTGTGACTTATGCATTTTCCTATTTTAGCAAGCAGATGTTTGTTTAAGTGAATAATAAAGCTAAACTGTAATGGTGGCATTTAGGAGAGGAGTAGAAAGCATGTTTCCTCTGCTTCACAGAACTTCTCGGCCTGCTTCTGGCCTTGAGCTTTCTAGTGAGGCCTCCTCTGGGATGTGCCTTGAGCTTCCTTTGGATGCACTTACCACGCCCAGGACATCCCCCTTCCTGCCTCAGGGCAACTCTGCTTCCCTCACGGCCCCCTTAACAGGCAGAAAGAAGGTCAGTTGTGACAGCATGCCCGTAACCTTTGGAAAGGATTCTTGGAGGAGCTATTTGTCTTACCGACCATGGAAATCTCCACCTGGAGTGATGAGCATGGACCAGTAAGGGAGTGAACAGTACTGGCATTTTACAGTTTTTTCACTTCAGAAAAATAAAATTTCCATTATATTTGAGAAATAATCACAGCCTAGCTGTGGGAGGTCCCTTTGGCTGATTACTTACCGCTTTCCAGTTTCAATTTTAATGGATGGAGAACTTTGCTGTGGGTTTGGGAGGAAAAGGCTTGTGGAGGAAAGGAAGTTCTCATTTGGCTTCTCTCCACACAAATATGTCTTTTCTTTTTTTATAAGAATAGACTCTTGCCAACTTCAGTAAAAAATAAATTTTTTTGTAGTACATGTCTGAATTAAATTTTTTTTGAGTTGGTAAAGGGAAGGTAGCAATGGTTTAGTGCCAGTGCACCAAGCATCTTGCATTTTTGTTGCTTAGCTTTTAAATGTGTGCAGACACTGGGGTTTGTTGTTCAAACAGCGTGCTTAGCTAGACAGAAGGTAAGCTGCAGATCAGAAACCAGTGGATCTGCTTGATACCAAAATAAATGCTCCTCTGGCCCTACCATGTGCCCAGAGTGGCCTGAGGGCACACTTGAGACTGGATTCACAGTCTTTGGAAACACGGGCCAGGAAACAGCCCTCATGCCCTTCCCCGTTTCGCCAGTTCACAATCTGGATAATTCTGGGCGAAATAGTGCATCTCAATTTCTCGGTCTATAAATGGGGATAATGCTAGTGCCTGCCTCACCGCAATAAATAATGCTGTGAAGCCCTGCATGGCTGAGTAACAGGCTTCTCTTAGGGAAAATGTGCCTGGCTGCGAGGTCAGGGGAGCTGCAGGCTGAGTTTGAACAGGTGGACAGGGTGGGAGGAGGTCACCTGTCGGGAGGTAGGGGGTAGAGGTCCCAGGAATGCCCTGAAGTTGCTGCCCTGGCAGGACAGTTGGGCTGAGGGGATGCCTGAGGTGGAGGCAGAGTCAGACCCTCCGTTTCCATTGCTGTCCGTTTCCCTCCCCCACCCAGGTACTTTGTTCCACAGAGTCGGGGGAGCCAGTCCTAAGATGCACCGTCTCCACAGTCGGGTGGTGTCACCTGGCTTTACTGTGCTTGTGCTTAAGAATTAGTGAATCAGTGTACAGAAAGTATATTTTTCATAATCTGGGGCCTGCCTGTAGCTTCTAGGTGTTTTTAAAAGACATCTTATGAGGTACCTCACCCCGAGGCGGTCGACCTTTGGGAGAAGGTTGTCCTTTAGGGAAGAAGGGTGAGCCAGCAGTCAGGAGACCCGGTTTCCCCACCCAGAGCCCCTGTGTCCAGTTCAGCTGGGGGCAGCGGAGAGGTGCTCAACCTGCCTGAACTTCAGGTTCCTTACTTTCAAAGTGGGTCCGGTACGCCAGCGGCTGAAGCTGCACTTAATTCAGGGGCGAAGGAGTCTGCCGTGCAGGATGACTGGGGTCCTGGGGTACAGTGCCCGAAGTCAGGGCAGTTGTCTCCCTGGCGGGCTCTGCTTAGCCCTTGCTTCTCGGAGGCCCCGGGCTTGGTGTGGCTTCACCTACAGTCTGCACTGCGGTCACTCTTGTCCTCCCTCACCAGGCACTTGGGCCAGGCCTGGGCGGCTGGGTGAAGTCCCTGCTTCCTGTACCCTCTGAGGGCAGGGGGACACATCTGACCCTCTCGAAACCACCAAGGCTGGAGCTCTGTGGTTCTTGTGCCCAGTCTGATCCAGTACATGACGACTGTCATCCCAGTGTCCCACCTGGGTGGGGACGTCAAGCTCTGTGAAAGCCCTCAGACCTTGTTGGGAGAAGAGGAGGGAAGCTAGGACATTCTCCCACCTCTGTCCAGTACACACCACACTCCTCATGTGATGCTACGTATGGGGAATACATAACAACCATGACACGTGGTCCTGTTGTGTGACACAGGCCCCCCCCCCCCGCCCCGGTCACAGTAGGTCAGGAGACCTGTGGCCCAGGCCACTTCAGAGACCATGATGTAGCCGTGCAGGACAGAGAGGAAAATACCTGTAAACCAGAGGTTCTGGTGAATGATTCAGTTCAGAGTTGTACAGATGGCATTTGCTTCACATCAAAGATGTGAATAGATAGTATGGACAAGTAGGTAAGGTAACAGTTGCGTTTTGGTTTGAAGGCTGAGCTAATTTTCAAGTACTTCCTTGACTTTTAGTGTCAACAGCAGTGTTGTTTCCATGGTGTCTCGTGAACGTCTGGAATTGTCTTGTGCCTGCCAACCATACATATTTCAGGATTTTCATTTCATGTAGTACGTTGTGTCTTGTTTTGGTGATACAAAGATACAAGGATAGCAGAGGGGTGATTTCAGATAGCAGAGTCACAAATGTGAAAAACAGCTTTGTCCTGGATGGTGGTGTGCAGTTTATCACATCAAGTAATGGCAGTGTTCTTACCACTGAAGAACCACGTGTGAAATGCTGGGAGAAGAAGACGTTCCTGGCGTCTGTGGTTTGGGTGGGAGATCAAGAATTACCTACAGAAACATTAGGAAACCATCATAGTATTCGATGAGGAGGGCATATGTTTTAGTAGGAACACAGGGATTGTAGTTGTGTTTTTCTCATTCGTTTGCAGGAGGAACAAGAAGTCTTGGAGGGTGGCTGGCCCTGGTCTGCATGTGGAGGGCGCTGAGGGGGACCCGGGACGGGCCCTAGAGACAGATGGAGCGACTAATGCCCAGGAGGGATCCTTGTGGGAGGCCCGCAGCTCTCGGGGCAGCAGCAGGCCCAGGGGAGGCATTTGGATTTGTCTGTTGGGTGACACTCTGACTGGGAATTGGCTTGCTTGACGTCTTCCCCTCTGCGTGGCCCTGGTAGGGAGGGTGTCCCCTGAGCCACGTCTGGCTGTTCAGCATGTGACACGGATGTGTGTGTTATGAGAGGCACGGAAGCACCTCTGGGAGCCTTGGCATCGCACCTCCCTTCTGGACTGACCGCGACCTGAGGGGGCCGTGTTGGGACCACATGGTGTGTGCCGCCCCTCCCGGGCTGTGCTCTCTGCTGCGCCAGGAGGTGCCCCGAGCTGGGGTGGGGGCAGGGGCAGGTGGCCACAAAGACACCAGGAATGCCCTTCTAGTCTAGAGCAGGTGGAGCCGGTCAGGGAGGCCCGTGTGTCCCCTCCTGCTGGGATGGACATTTCTGACGCCCTTGAGTTCGGCGGGTTTTCCGTCCCTCTGGGATTTTGATATATCGCTTGGAAAGAAGTTCGGCAAGCTCCAGAGGAAGGCTCAGGACGGGATTGTATGCTGTGATGGACTGTGACTACATCCTCTGCGTCTCCCCTAGTTAAGTCACAGCATCCTCCGGAGTCTTGAGCCCTGCCACTCCCTGTCTGGTGGCACCAGGCAGTCATTGAACTTATTTCCTCATCTGTCACAGACTGAGGGGGACGTTGAGATCAAGTTCCCTCTAGCTTCTGACTTTTGTGGCTCTGCTGTCATAAATACCAAAGCAGCCTTGACACGGTGGCAGCCACCACGATGTCATGTGTCCCAGGAGGACAATGCCCAGGTCTGGAGTGTGAGTCCGGGGCTCTGGTTTGGCTCCTGCTGCCCAGGGACTGTACGGCTTTCCCGCCTTCAGAGCCTCCGTTTCGCCGTCCTGAAAAGAGGTGACTGCACACCATGGGGACGGAAGGGAGCAGGCGTTTGGACGTGCTCCATGGGGCTGTGCACCTCTGTGTCCCTCACATCCAGGCCCGCGGGCACGGTGGCAGGGTGGCAATGTGTTGGGTAGGCTGCTCCACCTGTGTCTGGGCTTCCCTGGCAGGCAGATGGGTGGTTCTCTGCTGCTCGGGTGTTGGGAGGGTGCATGTGGAGGAGGGCGGGCAGTCTAGCTTGTCCGGAGTGGATGGATGGATGGGCAGTGGAAAAGGTGGACCGAGGCCATGCGTCTGTGTCCCTCAAATGTGAGCCCTGGAGAGTGGCTGCGGCGGGGTTGGTGGTCTGGGAGACCAGAGAGGGGGTTGTTAGAATCATCTTGCTCAGAGGTGGTGTGGAGCTGGCCTGGGAAAGTGGCAGCAGAAACGGGAAAGGGGAGAAGCCAGGTGGCCCCTGAGCGGCTAGAGGACTGTGGCTTGAAGTGGGTTATGAGGGAAGGCACTGGGTCCCAGGGGCCTGGGTGGGCGAGGGGCAGGGCAAACTGTGGAGCCCCCAGCCTGTGCCGCGTCAGTTCCCAAGCTCTCACTGAGCCTTTGCTGTGTGATGCCTGGTGTGGCTCTTCCTGCTTTCACAGAGCTCGCTGCGGGGCTCCCATTCTTGTGCATCGTTTCTCTTCTGGTTCCTCGGATACTGACGTCTCACGGTGCAGACTCTCGCTAACCCTCTTTATGGCCTCAGAAACACAGACACAGGTAGAGTGTTGACTTCGGCCCTGTGCTTTTGGCTGGGCACACACCCACTCCCACCCACAGGGAGAGCCCCCACGCCCACTCAGTCTTGTTCAAAATTGTCTCCCCCCCTTACCTTCCTGCTGCTTCTGTCCTCTTTGCTTGCTTCTCTGTCTTCCCCCTTCGGTCATCACTGTTTTTGTCTGAACTTTTCCTGGGTCACCATCTCGTTCTACCAGTGTCTCTGATCCTGCTTCCTGGTTTTTTTTCTGCTTGAGCTGCGGCCCTTGAAGGAGCCTGAGGTAAAGCGGTGATGCCTCTCTCTTCTCTTCCTTATCTGAAATTTCAGGGATGTACCAGGTGCCATGTTCTCCTTCCCTCCTAAAGTTTTGTGATTTTACTTTACTTTTAAAAATCATTCAAGGTCTAGAATGACTAGCATCAAATGTTAGAAATGGTTGCCTGAGGATGATTTGCTTTCTTTTCTGAAAGTTCGTTTTGCTTTATTTTCCTCTACTGAGGACATACCGTTTTTGAAATGAGAGCAGGAGAGGCTGAGCATCTGTGCAGCTGACCTCTGGCGGGGAGAGAGTGGCTCGCTGCTCCGCAGTGTGGTTGGCTGCCTCATGGGCCTCCACGGAGCCACTTTTACTGTTGTACCTTCTTTCACATCTGCTGGTTTGGTGTATTCTGTGTGCTACCCCTTAGGTCCTTTTCAGCTCAGTGACGCTTCCGTTCTGTTTTTCTTCAATGTTCATCCTCCGTGTCTCAGGTCACCAGTGTTGTAATACAGTGAAATTTCATAAAAGCCAGCAAGACGTTTGCCTTATAGAATTTTTAACAATGTGTGTGTGTTACTTTCAAGTATATTGACACCAGCATGGGCTGGCAAAGGTAAACCTGAGCTGTGACTGTCAGCAAGTTGCCATTGTTTTGGAAAAAGAGAGTTTAGTGAGGGTTTTGTCAAAAGTTGAAAATGACACTGAAATCCTTTGTTGTGGGTGGTGCAGAGGTAGACAGACAGCCCTTCCTCAGATGAGTACACATGAGGAACTGTGGGCTCCAAATCAACCAGAACTTCTTTTGAGAGTGGAGTTTATTTATTTATTTATTAAATATTTATTTACTTGGCTGTGCCAGATCTTAGTTTCAGCATGCAGGATCTAGTTCCCTGACCAGGGATCGAACCTGGGCCCCCTGCATTGGGAGCAGGGACTCTTAGCCACTGGACCACCAGGGAAGTCCCGAGAGTGGAGTTTAAACAGCACTCATAACCCAGTCTTCAGCTCATAACAAAGCGTCTCTGACCTACTAGAAATGGAATGAAACCGATTATCCCTGCAAATGTGCTCTAAGTTGCCACACCTGTTGAAAACATCTCCGGATGTGCTAAGCTCATTAATTAGGTCAGGGTTTGGTTTGGTTTGGTGAGGAATGGACAAAGTCAGACCACGTGTTCAGTGCGTCCTTTGCCCACCCTGGAACTCAGAGATCCTGAGGTGCAGTTCTGTTGTGCCTGTGGGATGGGAAGGGAGCAGCCGTGAAACGCTTTAAACCTGATTATGTCTTATTCTGTAACAGTGTGTTTAGGACCGTGAAGGTTGAACATTCAAATATAGTGCTGGCCAGTGGCACTTTCTGCGGTGATAGTAAGGTCCTGTGCTGTCCGGCACAGGAGCAGCTGGCCACATGTGGACACTGACTACTAGAAATGAGACTGGTGTGACTGAGGAACTGGGGTTTTTATTTTATTTAATTTTAATTAGTATTTAAATTTAAATAGCCTTGTTAGTGGCTGTCTAATTGGGCACTACAGCTCTGATGAACAGTGATTTCTGTTACCCACTCGTGTCGCTTCATGAAGGTAGCTCACTGCTAGCCTGATACACCTTTCCACATGAGAGAATCAAACGCATTCCATGTAGCCGAGTAGTTTTTTCTGCATGTATGAAAACATTCTGCTTTCTGATAGCTGACTGATGGGATCAACTGTTTTCAGATACTCATGTTGATGTAATTACATGGACCCACAGTGCACAAAGACACAACAAGGTGTAAGAGGGGAGACTGACTCCCCCCCACACCCCCTGCCCCATACCCCAGGCAGCCCCTGCTCTTGTGTTTCTTCAGGGATAGTCTTTGCAAACATATGTGGAATAACGGACTTTTACTTTTTCATTTCTTTTATTTCTCATGATTGTCTTTCATCCCCTTTGGAGGCAGAGCCCTGTCAAGGGGGTGAGGGAAACGTGGCCCTGAGCCCCAGTGTGCACATGGCTGTCCAGGGCCCCCACCAGATTGACAAAGAAGTGGATCTTTATGGAAAAGCTCATGATTATCTCATTAAGAAAGCATTTAACAATAATCTGTATTTGTTTAGCTTTTCCTTTTTAAAGTACTTTTATTTTTATGATATTCTTTTCACCCTCGTTGTTCAGAGTTTGCAGATTTCTCACCATTGGATGGTCCTGCAGTTCCGTGAAAAGAGAATGCTGGTTATCACAGGGATATGCTGGGGAGTTCCCCTTCCCTCTGAGAGGAAGGAACTGAGATGGGTGGGAGGTTTGGGTCAGGTCGTAAAATTGTTATCTGTGACCTTTACCTCTGGTTTATTGCCTGCATTCTCCTGGGAGCACAGAGTTCTCAGTCCCGGCCTGGCGTTTGGTGCCCCCATGCTGTACTTTACGTGCTCTCCCCTCTTGGCGGGTTTTTCAAGGACTTGTCTTGAGATTAGGAACTGATGCTTTAAGAGCATTTGTGGGTTGTCGGTCACTCTCAGAACACCAGATTTTGTTGGTGGCAAGTGATCAGGAAAAAGGAGTTTTAAGACCTTTTTTTTTGGCCGCACTATGCGGCATGTGGGATCTTAGTTCCCTGAACAGGAATCGAACCCTTGCCCCCTGCAGTGGAAGCGTGGAGTCCTAACCACTGGACCACCAGGGAAGTCCCAGGACTTTTAAAAGGTGCTGAGGTATCACGTGGTCCATATTTAAATATTGATTGTACCTCAAAGAAGGTAGTGTCTTATATACATTTAAATGTTTTCTTGAGTTTGAATTTCTATTTATTTGAAAAAATTTAACCTCAAACCTCAATTGAGAAGGAAAGACGCCATGTGGTTTTAGTTCACAGTGGGAAAGGAGCTGTGTGCTTTGGCGGGACCTTGTCCTTGTGCTCTGGTGGTGCCACATAAATGCTCTCCTTTTACTCACTGTTTAAACTTTTCTCTCGAGAGTCAGAGGTCAGGGCAGGACAATGTCACTCACTGGTGGAGCTGGGGGCGGGGCCCGGGTGGGCCCCGGGGCAGCCCGCTTTCCAACACAGATGGCTATATGGTTCTTTCTCTCGAAGGAGCTGACGGTGGCGGATCATCAGCTGGAAATGGGTCCGGGGTTGCCCCCGCTGCCCCTGCAGGGGGCTCTCGCTCCTCTTCCCGGAACTTAGGGTCTTCAGGCGGTGAGAAGGAAGAAGGCAAGAAGGTGCGGCGTCAGTGGGAGTCGTGGAGCACGGAGGACAAGAACACCTTCTTCGAGGGGCTGTACGAGGTGAGTGGGTCCTGCAGCCCAAGGAGGCGGCTGAAGCTCCTGGCTTCTTACCCCTTGCCTGTGGGTCCCCAGGCACAGGCCTTGACCTCTGACCTTGGCCCTTACCTCCTCACTGTGACTTTCAAAGCTGTTACTAGTGAGGTGGCTGTTAGGAAGTGTTTTCGTTTGCTTCTTTTCTTTTCTAAGATTCTCTGAAATACGTTCTGGTCTGAAGAGTGGTGCCCTTCCCTCTGGGCCTTCCTCTTACAGCTGAGTGGGCCGATTCAGGAGGGATGTCCCCGAGAGGGAGGGGCCAGGGGACACTTGCCACATCAGTCAGAGCAGCCAGCACAACCCAGAGAGACATCACAGCTGACTGGGGACAGAGTGGCAAGTCCTAAACATAGAGAAGCTCCTCCCCCATCCCACAGCCCAATGAAACGGCCGTGCTCCCTGCCAGCCATCTTTACTTCCGGGTTTTGTTTCTCCACATCTTTGTAGTTATAGAGAACATACTTTTTTATTAACGTTAAATGCATTTTTCATGGTGTTTTGTAGTTCTTTTGCTCAGTATTTTTTTAATGCTTATAAATATTCTGCTTCAGATGAAGGCAACTATGACCCACGTGCTCACTGCCTGTTTTTTGTAAATCAAGTTTTATTGGAACACAGCTCAGCCTCTTCACTTGTACATTGTCTTTGACTACAGTGTGGTTCCTGCAGTACCTGTGGCCCTGCAACACCTAAATATTTACCCTCTGGCCAGTCCTTGTTCTACTTAACCATTTTCGTATTGTTGATTGTTGTGGTTCCTTCTAGATTCTGTTGTAAATAATGCTACCATGGACATCTTTGTGCACATTCCATATTTTAGACTTCTTCTTTGGGATGTAGTATCAAGAGTAGGTTACTTGGTCAGTGAGCCTTATTCTTTTACTAGTGAACTAATTGGAGTGATAGAAAAGTCTAGCCAAGCCTGTGAAACAAGGCTCAGAGGAAGGAGGCTTTGGAACTGAAGCCATGGAGTGTTCATAGATCAGGAGACACCTGACTGTGGGCAGAGAACAGGACGCAGAGCCGAGTTCAGAGCTTTCCCGTGGCTGGCCTGCCCCATTCCGGAGTCGATGGTTCAGTTCTGCCCTTCCTGGATAGAGGAGGCCACGTGTTGGTGCTGCCTGACTCTGTTGTCCGAGGAGAGAATGAAATGTCCACATGAGGCTTGTTCCAGTAGACGCGAAGTCATTCAAACACATTCAAGTGTGTTCCTTTTCTTCCCTGGACAGTTCTAGGGTAAAGTACAGAGGCTGTTCTTTTATAGATTATATGCCCAAATGGTGCCTTCTTTAAGCTGTTTGTTAGGCATAGAAGACTTGTGATTCCTGGAGTGTCCTCAGAATCAGCAGCCATTGCTGACTCTCACCTGAAATAGTTACTGCTTTGGTGTGGCCCCTCTGTCTTGGGGAGAAAGTGGGCTCTGCAGGCAGTCTGGCTACTCAGTTGCAGGAGCGTGGGGGAGACATGGTTGTTGATGAAAAGCAGAAGAAATCCGTGTTAATGACCTGCCCTTACCTTTCTTCAGGGGAATTAGTTCATTCCCCTCTCATCGGGCTAGGCTTCTTGTTTTAACTTTTCTACCAGGTAGGTGTTTTGAGGTCTCCTGAAATCCTTGCTTAATAATAATAATAATTAATAATTGGCTATTCAGGTCACTTAATGCTTTCTACGGTTGGTACTATTGGTGTATCCCAAATTGTATGTGTGTGTATGTCTGTGTGTGAGAGAGCAAGAGAGCGCATGCACAAGTGTGGGCTTTATGTCTGTTGCTGCGTGTGTCTGACCAAAACTCAGTGGGGGAGAGAGAGAGAGAGAGAGAGCACGCATGCACAAGTGTGGGCTTTATGTCTGTTGCTTCGTGTGTCTGACCAAAACTCAGTGGGACTCTGGTGGGGTGATGACCGGCTGGTCAGCTAGGGCGTATGTAACCACGAGCATCTTCACCCGTGGGGCGTGGTGCTCAGCACAGGCCTCTGCAGTGTTGATGAGGGTCTTCCCTGCCTTTCTGATGCACTCTCGTCTGACTGAGCTATGCCTCAAGTGAAGAGACCCAGCTCAGAGTAGCGCAGAGGGGCAAGACCGAGCATTGAGCAGCTCTCAGAACTGAACTGGGAGGGAGCCGGAGGGACTGGATCAAGCCTGACTGTGTGCAGGGACTCCCACGGTGTCACTGGGCCTCTGCCTGTAACCCCGTGTGTTGGGGGTGACATTTCTGTGCTTATTCTCTCCTGCTTCAGGTGCTCCCCAGGGGCGAGAGTGCCTCCCCAACCCTCCTCCATGCTAGTTAGGACAGTTCTGGGCACAACTCAGCTTGGCTGGTCCCATCCCAGACTCCTCCCTGTGGCCAGGGGTAAAGGTTGTGACCCCCATGACAGGGAGCTGGCGGGAAGACCAGTGGGATGAACGCCTGGACCAGCGTGGTTGTCCTCAACATCCTCTATACTCCATTTCACAAAGCCTGTTGCCAACTTTTCCTTTTCCCTTCTTACGTCTGTCTGTCCGTATTGCTGTCCAGTCTTGATTCCTATCTTACTCGCAGCCGCATGGCCAGCATCTTCTGCTTGCTTTTCACTGGGTCGATAATTGCTGGAGGCCTCATCTCTGCTGTGCTTCCCCTCCCGTGTTCTGTCTGCACTTCCCAGTGTCCCACAAATCCAGCTGCTGGGCATCTCCTGTTTCCTGTGACAGCTGTACGAATACTGCGAGTTCTCGTTTCAGTCTTTGAAATGTGTGCTTCACCTCCATATAGTTTTCTCTTTCAACTTTGCCTTTTTCACTGTTGCTGTTGTTGCCACCACCCTTTATTTACCTAGTTCATGGCTAAGTATAGAAATGCAAAGAAGTCCCCCCTAAGGGGCTGGCAGTCTTACTGGGAAAACGTAACAGGCACAGAAGAAGTGGGACTCTCAGAAGGTATATGCTGACAGATGCCACAAGAGTTCAGAAGGCAGCGTCCTTTGAGAACGTGGGATGAGGAGTCGCAAAGCCCAGATTCTAGTCCCCATCTGGGCTGTCAGGTCACCTCTGGGTTCGTTAACTCAGCTATGAAACGAAGTCCTGAGATTTAGAGGCTGTGTGTGTTTGTTTGCGTCACGGTTCTTGGTCAAGAGCTGAGGGGAGTTTTGTGGGAGAGGTGGTGCCTGAGCTGGACGCTGGAGGAAGGCACTTTAGGTGCAGCTCTGCCTTGCTCTGGTTCACCTGCCATTGCTTCTTTTAAAACAGTGAGTGAGCTTTCATTCTTTGAGGATTTTTACTCTTTGTTTTGGCTGCACCGTACGACATGTGGGATCTTAATTCGCTGACCAGGGATTGAACCCGTGCCCCATGCAGTGGAAGCGTGTAGTCTTAACCACTGGACTGCCAGGGAAGTCCCATAGCACTTTTACTTTTTGACCTTAATTTTTTTTTTTTTTTGTGGTACATGAGCCTCTCACTGTTGTGGCCTCTCCCGTTGCGGAGCACAGGCTCCGGACACACAGCCTCAGCGGCCATGGCTTACGGGCCTAGCCACTCTGCGGCATGTGGGATCCTCCCGGACCGGGGCATGAACCCGTGTCCCCTGCATCGGCAGGCAGACTCTCAACCACTGCGCCACCAGGGAAGCCCTTGACCTTAAATTTTGAAACGATTTCAGAGTTGGAAAAAGCTGCAAAAAGAGTACAGAGAATGCTCACATGCCCTTTAACCCGCTTTCCTGACACCCACGTAACTGCAGGGTGACCGGCAAAATGAGGAGAGTTAGTGTAATGTCATCAGTATTTGCACTGATGTCCTATTCTGGTTCAGGACCCCACGTTGCATTTGGTTGCCATGGCTCCTGGGTCCTCCCACCTGGGACAGGTCCCTCAGTATTCCCTTTTTTTCCTGGTCTCTCACGACCTTGACATTTTTGAAGATTCCAAGTCTGTTCATTCATAGAGTGCCCCTCATTGGGCTTACCTGATGTTTCTGCACGGATAAGTTCATGTTTTGTGTTTTCTGTCAAGAGTACTGTGGGATTGCTGTGCATCCTTGGTGCGTCCTGTCCAGAGTGTGCAGTGTGATCTGTCTCAGGCCTGGCTGTGTGAACCTTGATCACTGCATTCAGGTGGCATCTCCCAGGTTCTCCACTGCCAAGTCTTTTTTTCTTTTTTTTTTTTTACTTTGAGACTATGTAAATACCCTGTTTCTCATGATTCTTTCTCCCACTAATTTAAGCAACCATTGCCTCTTCTTACCTGGAACAACTATTACTGTGGTGTTTACCCAGTGATGACCTTCTGATTCTGTTATTCTTTCTACATTTATTAAGTGGAAATCCCATGCAAGGAAAAGCTCTCCCTTCTCCTCCATTTATGTATTTATTCAATTATTTCTTTATACCTGTATGGACCCAGGGATACTTATTCTCTTCCATGGGTCATAATCCATTCATATCATTGTGATTTTGTTGCCCAGATTGTTCTAGATTTGCCCACTGGGAGCCTCTTCAGGTTGGCTGCTGTGTCCTTCTAACATGTTCCCCTTATGCTTTGAGCACTTTCTCACTTTCTGGCACCACAAGATATTCTAGACTCACCTGGTATTTTCCCTGCCCCAGACCTGGCATTGGCCATTTTTCCAAGGAGCCGTGGTTCCTTTTCGAAAGTGGGATTTAGAAACCAAGATCTGGGTACCAGAGGTGCTCAATGCTGCTGGGGTGCCGTTACCTCCAGGTCCTTCCCAGTGCTTCTTGCTGGCTTGGTTTTGATAAAAGTATCAGTAGTTGATGAGTAGTATCAGTAGTTGGTTCTCGTTGCATCAGTACCAGAACAGCACTGATGGGGACTGTTCTCTGGAACATAAATTCCATTCTGAAAATCTAAGATGTACTCAGCTTTTGCATAGAGGTGTTGAAGGAAGGCCCACAGATGTATTCAGAGCATATTCTGCATGATTCTCTTAATAAACATTCATATTTGTTATCCTTGTTCGAACATAGAATACCTTTTGTATGATCAAATCAGTGAAGCTGTTTCTGAATAGTTGATGTGTTGTTTTATTTTAAGATGCCAGATGTACAGCACCCTGAGCTCCTCCATCCTTGTGTTGTGTCTTCTGATTATTGTCTTCGTGGGGGTGTGTCATTTCATGGGCTCTAAAGAACTCTGGAGATTAAGCCCTTTGTCTAAGTCATGAGCTTCATGTTTCTACTGCTCCGGGGTCCTTGCCTCATTGGTATCCACATGCTATGATAGTTCTGTTGCTGCATTATCCATTATTCTAATTGAAACCTGAGGTTCTGGGGAAGCCAGGTTGAAGTTCATGCACAAGTAGGAGCCATGAAGGATACTTGCTTAACCACAGCAGTCCCTTTTCTCCCTTTTCAGGAAGTGTCTGCATTGTACAGAAGGCTGCCTTGTTGTAACCTCGTGTTGTTTTTTTTTTTAACGTCTTTATTGGAGTATAATTGCTCTACAATGGTGTGTTAGTTCCTGCTTTATAACAAAGTGAATCAACCATACATATACATATATCCCCATATCTCCTCCCTCTTGTGTCTCCCTCCCACCTTCCCTATAACCTCGTGCTTTTTTTTTAAAGTTAGCTTTATTATCGCCCTTTGTGTTATTTTATAAAGTATAAGACAATCTAGTTTTTTTTTATAAATTTATTTATTTATTCATTTAATTTTTGGCTGCATTGGGTCTTTGCTGCTGCACGCGGGCTTTCTCTAGTTGCAGTGAGTGGGGGCTACTCTTTGTTGCGGGGCACAGGCTTCTCATTGTGGTGGCTTCTCTTGTTGCAGAGCGCAGGCTGTAGGCGCGCGGACTTCGGTAGTTGTGGCTCACGGGCTCTAGAGCGCAGGCTCAGTAGTTGTGGCGCACGGGCTTAGTTGCTCCGCAGCATGTGGGATCTTCCCGGACCAGGGCTCGAACCCGTGTCCCCTGCATTGGCAGGCAGATTCTTAACTACTGAGCCACCAGGGAAGCCCCTAACCTCGTGCTTTTAATGTGGACTTTCTTTTCCAGCATGGGAAAGACTTTGAAGCGATTCAGAACAACATTGCTCTGAAATACAAGAAGAAAGGCAAGCCCGCCAGCATGGTGAAGAACAAGGAGCAGGTCCGGCACTTCTACTACCGCACGTGGCACAAGATCACCAAGTACATTGACTTCGACAATGGTGAGTGCCTAGGCTGGCTTCCTGGGGCCAGAGGCGGGGTGGCTTCTGGTCCAGGAGCGTGGCTTCCGCAAACCTGCAGGCCACACCTTCTGGCATTATTCTCACCCAGCCACACGGCCTGGAGTGTTCTCACCTCTGGTGCTTTGGCTGACAGAAGGCCTCGTAACTGGTGGTCAGGCTGAGTTACAAGGAAGCCTGTGGTGTCTGAGTCCCTGGCTCGCTCCCCCCTGGGAGGGAGGGCACCGTGGTCCAGAATCACACCTCCCCGTTGCCTGCCCTTCTCCCATGGGAGCCCCAGTGGGGTGAGGGTCGGGCAGGGCCTGGTATGCGTCGGCCCGGGTGGACGGCTGGCGTTCCAGGGCTTTTCCCAGACTCTTTTTCCAGGCTCTGTGTTTGAGTCCAGTTTGCGTGGCTCCATCTTTATTTATTTATTTATATATTTATTTTTCTATTTTTTTTTTTTTACATCTTTATTGGAGTATAATTGCTTTACAATGGTGTGTTAGTTTCTGCTTTATAACAAAGTGAATCAGTTATACATATACATATGTTCCCAAATCTCTTCCTTCTTGCATCTCCCTCCCTCCCACCCTCCCTATCCCACCCCTCTAGGTGGTCACAAAGCACCGAGCTGATCTCCCTGTGCTATGCGGCTGCTTCCCACCAGCTATCTGTTTTACATTTGATAGTATGTATATGTCCATGCCACTCTCTCACTTTATCACAGCTTACCCTTCCCCCTCCCCATATCCTCAAATCCATTCTCTAGTAGGTCTGTGTCTTTATTCCTGTCTTACCCCTAGGTTCTTCATGACATTTTTTTTTCTTAAATTCCATATATATGTGTTAGCGTACGGTATTTGTCTTTCTCTTTCTGACATACTTCACTCTGTATGACAGACTCTAGGTCCATCCACCTCATTACAAATAGCTCAATTTCATTTCTTTTTATGGCTGAGTAATATTCCATTGTATATATGTGCCACATCTTCTTTATCCATTCATCTGTTGATGGACACTTAGGTTGCTTCCATGTCCTGGCTATTGTAAATAGAGCTGCAATGAACATTTTGGTACATGACTCTTTTTGAATTATGGTTTTCTCAGGATATATGCCCAGTAGTGGGATTGCTGGGTCATATGGTAATTCTATTTTTAGTTTTTTAAGGAACCTTCATACTGTTCTCCATAGTCGCTGTACCAATTCACATTCCCACCAACAGTGCAAGAGGGTTCCCTTTTCTCCACACCCTCTCCAGCATTTATTGTTTCTAGATTTTTTGATGATGGCCATTCTGACTGGTGTGAGATGACACCTCATTGTAGTTTTGATTTGCATTTCTCTAATAATTAGTGATGTTGAGCAGCTTTTCATGTGCTTCTTGGCCATCTGTATGCCTTCTTTGGAGAAATGTCTAGGTCTTCTGCCCATTTTTGGATTGGGTTGTTTGTTTTTTTAATACTGAGCTGCATGAGCTGTTATATTTTGGGGATTAATCCTTTGTCTATTGATTCGTTTGCAAATATTTTCTCCCATTCTGAGGGTTGTCTTTTGGTCTTGTTTATGGTTTCCTTTGCTGTGCAAAAGCTTTGAAGTTTCATTAGGTTCCATTTGTTTATTTTTGTTTTTATTTCCATTTCTCTAGGAGGTGGGTCAAAAAGGATCTTACTGTGATTTATGTCCTAGAGTGTTCTGCCTATGTTTTCCTCTAAGAGTTTGATAGTTTCTGGCCTTACATTTAGGTCTTTAATCCATTTTGAGCTTATTTTTGTATATGGTGTTAGGGAGTGATCTAATCTCATACTTTTACATGTGCCTGTCCAGTTTTCCCAGCACCACTTATTGAAGAGGCTGTCCTTTCTCCACTGTACATTCCTGCCTCCTTTATCAAAGATAAGGTGACCATATGTGTGTGGGTTTATCTCTGGGCTTTCTATCCTGTTCCATTGATCTATCTTTCTGTTTTTGTGCCAGTACCATACTGTCTTGATTACTGTAGCGTTGTAGTATAGTCTGAAGTCAGGGAGCCTGATTCCTCCAGCTCCGTTTTTCGTTCTCAAGATTGCTTTGGCTATTCGGGGTCTTTTGTGTTTCCATGCAAATTGTGAAATTTTTTGTTCTAGTTCTGTGAAAAATGCCAGTGGTAGTTTGATAGAGATTGCATTGAATCTGTAGATGGCTTTGGGTAGTAGAGTCATTTTCACAATGTTGATTCTTCCAATCCAAGAACATGGTATATCTCTCCATCTGTTTGTATCATCTTTAATTTCTTTCATCAGTGTCTTATAATTTTCTGCATACAGGTCTTTTGTCTCCTTAGGTAGGTATTCCTAGATATTTTATTCTTTTTGTTGCAATGGTAAATGGGAGTGTTTTCTTGATTTCACTTTCAGATTTTTCATCATTAGTGTATAGGAATGCCAGAGATTTCTATGCATTAATTTTGTATCCTGCTACTTTACCAAATTCATTGATTAGCTCTAGTAGTTTTCTGGTGACATCTTTAGGATTCTCTATGTATAGTATCATGTCATCTGCAAACAGTGACAGCTTTACTTCTTCTTTTCCGATTTGGATTCCTTTTATTTCCTTTTCTTCTCTGATTGCTGTGGCTAAAACTTCCAAAACTATGTTGAATAAGAGTGGTGAGAGTGGGCAACCTTGTCTTGTTCCTGATCTTAGTGGAAATGCTTTCAGTTTTTCACCATTGAGGACGATGTTGGCTGTGGGTTTGTCATATATGGCCTTTATTATGCTGAGGAAAGTTCCCTCTATGCCTACTTTCTGGAGGGTTTTTATCATAAATGGGTGTTGAATTTTGTCAAAAGCTTTCTCTGCATCTATTGACATGACCATATGGTTTTTCTCCTTCTGTTTGTTAATATGGTGTATCACATTGATTGATTTGCGTATATTGAAGAATCCTTGCATTCCTGGAATAAACCCCACTTGATCATGGTGTATGATCCTTTTAATGTGCTGTTGGATTCTGTTTGCTAGTATTTTGTTGAGGATATTTGTATCTATGTTCATCAGTGATATTGGCCTGTACTTTTCTTTCTTTGTGACATCCTTGTCTGGTTTTCATATCAGGGTGATGGTGGCCTCGTAGAATGCGTTTGGGAGTGTTCCACCCTCTGCCATATTTTGGAAGAGTTTGAGAAGGATAGGTGTTAGCTCTTCTCTAAATGTTTGATAGAATTCGCCTGTGAAGCCATCTGGTCCTGAGCTTTTGTTTGTTGGAAGTTTTTGTTGTTGTTGTTGTTTTTTGCAGTACGCGGGCCTCTCACTGCTGTGACCGCTCCTGTTGCGGAACACAGGCTCTGGATGCGCAGGCCCAGTGGCCATGGCTCACAGGCCCAGCCACTCCGCGGCACGTGGGATCCTCCCGGACTGGGGCATGAACCTGTGTCCCCTGCATCGGCAGGCGGACTCCCAACCACTGCGCCACCAGGGAAGCCCCTGTTGGAAGATTTTTAATCACAGTTTCAATTTCAGTGCTTGTGATTGGTCTGTTCATATTTTCTGTTTCTTCCTGATTCAGTCTTGGCAGGTTGTGCATTTCTAAGAATTTGTCCATTTCTTCCAGGTTGTCCATTTTATTGGCATAGAGTTGCTTGTAGTAATCTCTCATGATCTTTTGTATTTCTGCAGTGTCAGTTGTTACTTCTCTTTTTTCATTTCTAATTCTATTGATTTGAGTCTTCTCCCTTTTTTTCTTGATGAGTCTGGCTAATTGTTTATCAATTTTGTTTATCTTCTCAAAGAACCAGCTTTTAGTTTTATTGATCTTTGCTATCATTTCCTTCATTTCTTTTTCATTGATTTCTGATCTGATCTTTATGATTTCTTTCCTTCTGCTAACTTTGGGGTTTTATTGTTCTTTCTCTAATTGCTTTAGGTGCAAGGTTAGGTTGTTTATTCGAGATGTTTCCTGTTTCTTAAGGTAGGATTGTATTGCTATAAACTTCCCTCTTAGAACTGCTTTTGCTGCATCCCATAGGTTTTGGGTCTTTGTGTCTCCATTGTCCTTTGTTTCTAGGTATTTTTTGATTTCCTCTTTGATTTCTTCAGTGATCACTTCGTTATTAAGTAGTGTATTGTTTAGCCTCCATGTGTTTGTATTTTTTACAGATCTTTTCCTGTAATTGATATCTAGTCTCATAGCATTGTGGTCGGAAAAGATACTTGATACAATTTCAGTTTTCTTAAATTTACCAAGGCTTGGTTTGTGACCCAAGATATGATCTATCCTGGAGAATGTTCCATGAGCACTTGAGAAAAATGTGTATTCTGTTGTTTTTGGATGGAATGTCCTATAAATATCAATTAAGTCCATCTTGTTTAATGTATCATTTAAAGCTTGTGTTTCCTTATTTATTTTCATTTTGGATGATCTGTCAATGGGTGAAAGTGGGGTGTTAAAGTCCCCCCCTAATATGAATGTGTTACTGTCGATTTCCCCTTTTATGGCTGTTAGTATTTGCCTTATGTATTGAGGTGCTCCTATGTTGGGTGCATAAATATTTACAATTGTTATATCTTCTTCTTGGATCGATCCGTTGATCATTATGTAGTGTCCTTCTTTGTCTCTTCTAATAGTCTTTATTTTAAAGTCCATTTTGTCTGATATGAGAATTGCTACTCCAGCTTTCTTTTGGTTTCCATTTGCATGGAATATTTTTCCATCCCCTCACTTTCAGTCTGTATGTGTCTCTAGGTCTGAAGTGGGTCTCTTATAGACAGCATTTATATGGGTCTTGTTTTTGTATCCATTCAGCCAGTCTGTGTCTTTTGGTGGGAGCATTTAATCCATTTACATTTAAGGTCATTATAGATATGTATGTTCCTATACCCATTTTCTTAATTGTTTTGGGTTTGTTATTATAGGTCTTTTCCTTTTGTGTTTCTTGCCTAGAGAAGATCCTTTAGCATTTGTTGTAAAGCTGGTTTGGTAGTGCTGAACTCTCTCAGCTTTTGCTTGTCTGTAAAGGTTTTAATTTCTCCATCAAACCTGAATGAGATCCTTGCTGGGTAGAGTAATCTTGGTTGTAGGTTTTTCTCCTTCAACACTTTAAATATGTCCTGCCAGTCCCTTCTGGCTTGCAGAGTTTCTGCTGAAAGATCAGCTGTTAACCTTATGGGGATTCCCTTGTTTGTTATTTTTCCCTTGCTGCTTTTAATATGTTTTCTTTGTATTTAATTTTTGACAGTTTGATTAATATGTGTCTTGGTGTGTTTCTGCTTGGATTTATCCTGTATGGGACTCTGTGTGCTTCCTGGACTTGATTAACTATTTCCTTTCCCATATTAGGGAAGTTTTCAACTATAATCTCTTCAAATATTTTCTCAGTGCCTTTCTTTTTCTCTTCTTCTTCTGGAACCCCTATAATTCAAATGTTGGTACGTTTAATGTTGTCCCAGAGGTCTCTGAGACTGTCCTCAGTTCTTTTCATTCTTTTTTCTGCTCTGCAGTAGTTATTTCCACTATTTCTTCCAGGTCACTTATCCGTTCTTCTGTCTCAATTATTCTGCTATTGATCCCTTCTAGAGTATTTTTAATTTCATTTATTGTGTTGTTCATCGTTGCTTGTTTCATCTTTAGTTCTTCTAGGTCATTGTTAAATGTTTCTTGTGTTTTCTCTATTCTATTTCCAAGATTTTGGATCATCTTTACTGTCATTATTCTGAATTGTTTTTCAGGTAGACTGCCTATTTCCTCTTCATTTGTTAGGTCTGGTGGGGTTTTATCTTGCTCCTTCATCTGCAGTGTGTTTTTCTGTCTTCTCATTTTGCTTATCTTACTGTGTTTGGGATCTCCTTTTTGCAGGCTGCAGGTTCGTAGTTCCCGTTGTTTTTGGTGTCTGTCCCCAGTGGGTAAAGTTGGTTGGTGGGTTGTGAAGGCTTCCTGGTGGAGGGGACTAGTGCCTGTGTTCTGATGGATGAGGCTGGATCTTGTCTTTCTGGTGGGCAGGTCCATGTCTGGTGGTGTGTTTTGGGGTGTCTGTGGCTTTATTATGATTTTAGGCAGCCTCTCTGCTAATGGGTGGGGTTGTGTTCCTGTCTTGCTAGTTGTTTGGCATAGGGTGTGCAGCACTGTAGCTTGCTGGTCGTTGAGTGAAGCTGGGTGTTGGTGTTGAGATGGATATCTCTGGGAGATTTTCGCCGTTTGATATTACGTGGAGCTGGGAGGTTTCTTGTGGACCAGTGTCCTGAAGTTGGTTCTCCCACCTCAGAGGCACAGCACTGACTCCTGGCTGCAGCACCAAGAGCCTTTCATCCACACGGCTCAGAATAAAAGGGAGAAAAAGTAGAAAAAAAGAAAGAAAGAGGATAAAAGAAAATAAAGTAAGGTAAAATAAAATAAAATTATTAAAATAAAAAAATTATTATTAAGAAAAAAATTTTTTTTAAAATTTTAAATAAAAGGACGGATAGAACCCTAGGACAAATGGTGAAAGCAAAGATATACAGACAAAATCTCACACAGAAGCATACACATACACACTCACAAAAAGAGGAAAAGGGGAAAAACTAATAAAATCTTGCTCTCAAAGTCCACCTCCTCAATTTGGGATGATTCGTTGTCTATTCAGGTCTTCCACAGATGCAGGGTACATCAAGTTGATGGTGGAGATTTAATCCACTGCTCCTGAGGCTGCTGGGAGAGCTTTCCCTTTTTCTTCTTTGTTCGCACAGCTCCTGGGGTTCAGCTTTGGATTTGGCCCCGCCTCTGCATTTAGGTCGCTGGAGGGCGTCTGTTCTTCGCTCAGACAGGACGGGGTTAAAGGAGCCGCTGATTTGGGGGCTCTGGCTCACTCAAGCTGGGGGGAGGGAGGGGTACAGAGTGCGGGGCGAGCCTGCGGCGGCAGAGGCTGGCATGACTTTGCACCAGCCTGAGGCGTGCCGTGTGTTCTCCCGGGGAAGTTGTCCCTAGATCCTGGGACCCTGGCAGTGGCGGGCTGCACAGGCTCCCCGGAAGGGAGGTGTGGAGAGTGACCTGTGCTTGCACACAGGCTTCTTGGTGGCGGCAGCAGCAGCCTTAGTGTCTCATGCCTGTCTCTGGGGTCCGCGCTGTTAGCCCTGGCTAACGCCTGTCTCTGGAGCTCCTTTAAGTAGCGCTCTTAATCCTATCTCCTCGAGCACTGGGACCCAAAGAGGAAAGAAAAAGTCTCTTGCCTCTTCAGCAGCTCCAGACTTTTTCCTGGACTCCCTCCCGGCTAGCCGTGGTGCACTAACCCCCTGCAGGCTGTGTTCACACCGCCAACCCCATCCCGGCGCTCCCACCGCAGCCCGAGCCTCAACCCCCAGCCCCGCCTGCCCCGGCGGGTGAGCAGGCAAGCCTCTCAGCCTGGTGAGTGCCGGTTGGCCCTGATCCTCTGTGCGGGAATCTCTCCGCTTTGCCCTCCGCATCCCTGTTACTGCGCTCTCCTCCGCGGCTCCGAAGCTTCCCCCCTCCGCCACCCGCAGTCTCCGCCCTCGAAGGGGCTCCTAGTGTGTGGAAACCTTTCCTCCTTCACGGCTCCCTCCCACTGGTGCAGGTCCCGTCCCTATTCTTTTGTCTCTGTTTATTCTTTATTCTTTTGCCCAGCCCAGGTACATGGGGAGTTTCTTGCCTTTTGGGAGGTCTGAGGTCTTCTGCCAGCATTCAATAGGTGTTCTGTAGGGGTTGTTCCACCTGTAGATGTATTTCTGATGTATCTGTGGGGAGGAAGGTAATCTCCGCGTCTTACTCTTCCGCCATCTTCCCCTAGATCCGTGGCTCCATCTTTAATTCATTAGTCTAGGTCATCGCCAGGTGCAGTTCTGACTTCCTGCTCAGAGCACCTCTGTCCTACGGGGAGGAATTGCTGCCTCCTGTGTCTGCACGCCGGGAGAATCCTGTGTCTGTGTCATTCCTGCTGCTTCTCTCGTCGATCGGTCTCTCCACATGTGTGCTTCCACTGACTGCACTGATTTCTGACACACCCTCCAAATAACATCAGTTCTGATCCAGATTAATCGTGGTTGCTGTGGTCACGTTACTCCCCTTTGTACCTTTGTTTGTACCCTGCAGGTGTTCTCTTGGCCAGTCAGTGTGTCCTAGCCTCCCCCCGCTGACCCATCTGGCTCTCTTCGCTGGCTTTCCCTTAGGTCGGGATGCCAGGGCCAGGGATTCCTCCTCTGGCCTTAGAAAAGCCCAGAGACAGTGATTCAAGCTGTCTTTTTCTGTAAAAGGTCAGATGGTGAATATAGATATTTTTGGCTTTGGGGTTTTATGGTCTTTATTGAAACCACTTCACTCTGCTTTCTAGCTCATTGTGGATAATACATAGAGGAACACATGTTGCTGCATTTGCCTGTTTAAAAAGAGAGCCCTTGGGCCAGATCTGGCCTGCGATTTGCTGTCCTCTGCCCTGGAGAAGTCCTTCCTCCCTGCCATCGGCCAGCACTAGGCCTCTCAGGGACTGGGAGGTCCCAGGGTCTGGTGATGGTTGTTATGGTCACTGCATTTCCCATCTGCTTCTGTCTTTTTTTTTTTTTTTTTTTTTTGGCCATGCCACGTGGCTTGCAGGATCTTAGTTCCCTGACCAGGGACTGAACCCCGGCCCCAGCAGTGAAAGCGCAGAGTCCTAACCACTGGACCGCCAGGGAATCCCCATCTGGTTCTGTCCTACGACACTGTCCTCTGAATGTATTTCCCTTTGAATCTTTGGGGGCACCTCTTACTCACCTATCAGTGTTTCTGGTTCTACTCCGAGCTTCTCAGATCTGTTCTCACTACCTGGCCTGCCTTGGTCCTGCCCTAGACCAGTGCTGCTGGTCCTGCCCTTCGTAACCCAGCCTTTGAGCTGTGAGATCCACACAAAATGTTCATCTGCCCGGCCGCTCCCTTGCCTGAGCCCCCTTCCTCTGCCCCACCAGAGACCCGCACCATGACCTGCCACGGCCCCGGCAATGGAGTCACCTGCCTCCTTACCTGCACTTTCCTTCACACCTTGACTCCTGCCACACTCCTGCCACTCCCACCTGGTCGTCCTCCCTAACCTGTTCACCAGGACTCAGCTCCTGTGTCAGTTGTCCCAGAAATCCTCCCCTGAATCCTCTCTTGTCCCCACTGCCGCCTGTGGTTGGGCACGTGGCATGCTCTTCCCTGGAGGTGCCTGTAATGCGCTTGATCGGGTGGAGGAGAAAGCCCCGGCTCGGCAGTGGAGGCCCTGGCCCCTGTCCACTCCAATGATGCGGGGAGTGGAGGTCCAAGTCCAGGCAGCATCCTCTTCCCATGGTACCCCTCTCGCTCTGTCTCCTGACTTTTGTCTGCCTTACAAGTACTGTTTTCACACCACCTTTTCATGTCGATGTAGAATTTCTCCAAATGACATCTGTTTTAGTTTTTTCAGTATTAGTAAGTTTTCTTAACCTAATGCTTGGTGATCAGTTCTTTAATTAATTAATTAATTAATTTTTTTTATTTGGCTGCATCAGGTCTTAGTAGCGGCATGCAGTATCTTTCATTGTGGTGCACGGGCTTCTTTCTGTTTGTGGCACGTGGGCTTAGTAGTTGTGGCATGGCATGTGAGATCTTAGTTCCCTGACCAGGGCTTGAACCTGCGTCCCCTGCGTAGGAAGGTGGATTCTTAACTACTGGACCACCGGGGAAGTCCCTCCGTGTGGGGTGTGTGTGTGTGTATGTGTGTGTGTGTGTGTGTGTGTGTGTATATATATATATATATATATATATACACATTATTTATTTATTTATTTTTGGCTCTGTTGGGTCTTCATTTCTGTGCGAGGGCTTTTTCCAGTTGTGGCGAGCGGGGGCCACTCTTCATCGCGGTGTGCGGGCCTCTCACTGTCACGGCCTCTCGTTGTGAAGCACAGGCTCCAGATGCGCAGGCTCAGTAGTTGTGGCTCACGGGCCCAGTTGCTCCGCGGCATGTGGGATCCTCCCAGACCAGGGCTCGAACCCGTGTCCCCTGCATCGGCAGGCAGATTCTCAACCACTGCGCCACCAGGGGAGCCCTCCATGTGTTTTTTATTAAATTTATTTGTTTGAGTGGAGATACTACAAATGAATACATTTTACCTTTCCTTTTGGATTTGGAAGTCACTTATAGTGTTTTTAAATAACACAGGGTGGATATCTTTATTCATATAGCACTCTTCTTCAGATAAATTCACACAATTGTGGTAAAATTACACTAACGTTACTGCTAATTGTCTCATCGTGAACATCCCGTCACAGCACTGTCTGACAACCCTCCCGGAAGGTGCGTGTCCGGCCCTCTGTCCTGGGGGTCTGTGTGCCTCTCCCTGCATTTCCCATCTGGTTCTGTCCATGACAAAGGCAGAAAGGAGTACCTGACAGACGAGTGCATGTTGCTCTGGGCAAGTCCTGTTTCATGCGAGGCCCCACGTGCAGTGCCTGCTTTCTGCTGAGTTTATGACCCCACCGAGGTTCTCTCTGGCCAGTTAAATCCTTGTGCTTCTCACGAGTCTTTTTAAAGTATCTTTCCTGCTTAAAAGCCTTCTGCTTCAGGGGCCGCCCGTCCAGCCTGACATCTTGATGAGGAAGATACAACACAAAGAGAATGGTGGCTCCAACCTCTTCTAGTGCCATATCTGTGTAGTGATGTTGCTGCTCCTTCTAGGGACCCTGGGAAGTGGGCGCTCAGTTTCCATGCTTTGCAGCAGTCCCTCGGTCTGACCCACAAGTCTTTTGCTACTGGTGTGTGTGCGTGTGCACGTGCGCGTGGGTGCATGCGCGTGTGCTCTCAGTGTCCACGTGGCCATGAACGTAAGCCTCTCGATGGCTGTGGTGCTTTGTGGCAAGTTGGCAGCATTTTGTTCTTTGTCAGGCCGTCTCCACGGAGTCTGTGTTTCTGCTGGCTGTGCCCATCCTTAGCTCAGACTGTTGCTCACATCCCTAGTTGATTTGAAAATATCGACTCTGGTCCTGTCGAGTCCAGTGTGCTGTTGTTAATATCTGTCATCGTCACGAACACCCTCCCTCCCTCCAGGCTGACACGCAGAAACGAGTTTTAGCTGTTTGGCTCTTTCTCTGTCTTCCGCATTTCTCTTTTTTGTTGTTACATAGTCTGTTCTTTCTGAAAGTCATTCCACGAGAGCAGGTCTTTCATCTGCTTTGGCTGGTCTCGAAACACTCACTTCCAATGTGAAGGCCTCAGCAACACGAGAAGAGGAAGGGGGTAGGAAGCTACCTGGAGATCAGGCGGTGGGGGGGGTCATTCCTGGAGCCGTGCTCTAGCACGTTCTGTGCTTTCACCGCCACCAGGCTATGGGCAGAGTGGACCACCCAGGCTCCCGGTGTGGACGTGGTGCATCGTCTGCCCTGAGGTCCAGAGGCGTGTCGCAGGGTGGCCACACTGGGCTCTGTGGGACATCTAGAGTGGTTGTGTCTTTCCTGGGCATTTTTATCACCTCCCCCTGCTGGACAGCCTCCTAAACTCCCCTCCCCCACTGGAGGTATCATTCCCCTTCAGCCCTTTTTCCAACTTGGATGAAGGGTGGATGCATCAGCTGCCCTCAGTTCCACAGTTAGCTCTGCAGGGTCAGCCCCGCTGGCGCCATTCTCCCTTCTCTGCAGTGTCTTCTTTTTTTAAACTTTTTAAAAAAAATTTATTTATTTTTGGCTGCGTTGGGTCTTCGTTGCTGCGCTTGGGCTTTCTCTAGTTGCAGTGAGCCGGGGCTACTCTTCATTGCAGTACACAGGCTTCTCATTGCAGTGGCTTCTCTTGTTGCAGAGCATGGGTTCTAGGCACATGGGCTTCAGTAGTTGCAGCACACAGGCTCAGTAGTTGTGGCTTACAGGCTCTAGAGTGCAGGCTCAGTAGTTGTGGCACATGGGCTTAGTTGCTCTGTGGCATGTGGGATCTTCCCAGACCGGGGCTCGAACCCTTGTCCCCTGCATAGGCAGGCGGATTCTTAACCACTGTGCCACCAGGGAAGCCCCTCTGCAGTGTCTTCTGCCTGACCCACATGCCTTTGGTGTCCCGGTGTGGCCCCATGGGAAGTGCCTTCTTTCTGTTGAGCCGAGGGCTGCACCGAGGTCTCTCGCTGGTCCTGATCACCTTTCAGAGCTGGTGGCAGCCGGTTGACCATGTGAGGCCAGAGGCCTGCCCGCCTCTTGGTGCTGCACTGGTGGTCACACTGGGTTCCACGCTGTGCAGCTGTTTTGCAGCCCCTCCCCCAGCCCCGGCAACCACGGAGCCACAGATCTTTGTCTCTCCTGGACGCTTCATATCAGTGGAGTCATACAATGCGGGGCCTTTAGTGTCCGGTTTCTTTCTCTGAGCATGACGTTTTCCAGGTGCTTCCAGGTTGTACGGTGTGTTAGGCTTTTGTAGGGTCCGTTCATTCCTTTCTGTGGCTGAGTACTGTTCCATTGTCTGAAAGCCCACATTTGTTTATCGACTGCATAGTGGATCGTAAGTTTCCCGAGTAGCGGTCCCTGTAAGAGTCTGCTGAGACTGTCAGTCTTTCTCTCAGGAAAACCTTCGGGAATGGTTGGCGTGTGATCTTAGCAGAGCCCCAGGCTCCTCAGAGGCTATCCGAGGTTCAGAATCCTTGTTTTAGGTAATTCATTCAGAATGTTACTTTCTATTTATTAATATACTTTTCTTTTCCTTTCCTATTGTTGTAATCACACACAGCCAAATCTTTGAAAGGGGGTCTCTGGGGAGAGAACAGTTGTGAGAGGGACACATGGCAGTGGTCACTGCCCTGTGAGATGATCAGAAAGGGGCCAACTGGGCAGTAACCAGACTTACAAGGCACCGTCAGGCTTGGCTTCACACAATACACTGAAGGTAACAGTGGCTTGAGCACGTGAGGATTTCTTTCCTGGCGTCAGAGACGCCTGCAGGTAGGTGTCCAGGGCGGGCATCGGGGCCAAATCAGTCTGTTACAGAGCCTCTGGAGCCTCCCTCAGCACTTCTGCTCATACCTGGTGATGTGGTCTCCTCCAGCCACGAGCAGGCTATACATGGGCTGGCTTAACCCTGGGTGTTGCCTCCCAAATCACGCTGTGGTCTGCTGCTGACAAGCAAGGGGGCGTCCGGAGCACTCAAGCCACATTTCCTCTTCCTTCTGGCCCCAGGCCTGGGGCGAGTTGTCTGTCGTCCCAGGAGGCATGAGAGGTGGGCCTCCTTGGTTCCAGTGCTGCCAGCCCCTCGTTGAGCTTGGGTGGGTTCTGTGCACAGAGAAGGTGGTCCTGACCCTCCTCTGCCTCGCGGAAGCCGGCCATGCTGGACGTCCCGTTTTCCTCTCTGGGGAAATTGCTGTGCCTGTTACGACTAGTTTTCTAAACCACCCCCTTTTTCTCTTTTAACTTTTTATTTTGAAAATTGCAAAAACAGCACCATGTTGCCGTGTACTCTGCCCAGTATCCCCTGATGTTAACGCCCCATGGTCCATGGTGCAGTGGTCAAAGCCAAGAAGTGTCCCCCAGCACCCTGGTGTGCACAAGCTGGGCAAGCCCCGCACATCTGTGTTTTCTCCTTCTAAAGCCGCAACCTTTCCTCATTTTCAGTGTTCTCTCGCGGGCTGAAGAAGTCGTCCCAGGAGCTGTATGGCCTGATCTGCTATGGGGAGCTGCGCAAGAAGATCGGGGGCTGTGAGTACCCTTTTTCAGGGGTGGCCTCCTCCCGGCAGGGCCTGCCTGCTATCCTCTTACAGTTGGAGTTTTAGTACTGGGGGCTCTTCTGTTTTCTCTCCGACTTACATTTTGAAAACATTTTAACGCACAGAACGTTTTAATATACCGAAAAATCGAAGGAGAACGTAACAACCCCCACATACCATCATTTAGATTCATGGGTCCTGAACCTTGGCCTTGTTTGTGTTACTGTCTCTCCCGTTCCTGTCCCTCCTCCACACACTTGCATTTTTTCTTGCTCAGCTGTGTGACTGTAAGTTGCAGCCGTCTGAGCCCCCTCTAAACCCCTCAGCCATTGGCCCCGGTGAACAACGACATTCTCCTGCATGCCCAGCAAGCACATTTAAGATTTATCAAGTGGGTACCACAGCCTCACCTGGTATCCTGTCCAAACTCAGATCTCCCAGTGCGTCCCACCATGCCAGGCAGGGCATGCCTATTGGGAACAGTGCCCGCTCACAGCTGCTGTGTCTCTTGAGTCTTGACCTAGAACAGCCCCCACTTTCTGGCCTTTCCCGACCCTGGTACACTGAAGGGTCTGGGCCCCTCCCTTTGCCTTGCTCTGAGCATCTCCTTGTAACTAGATTCCTTTTAGATGCACAGGTGCTCTGGCCTCCGCATGTGACCACAGACAAGAGGCCTCAGCCTCGCCTCTCCAGCCCCCAGTTGTCTGCCTGTCACGTGGGTTGGAAGGGCACACACCCGCAGGGCCACTCTGAAGATTAAATGAGACACTATGAGATGATTGTAAGCTGTCACCTAACACGTCATAGCCGGGCAGGGGGGCGGGCAGGGTGGGCATTCCCTGGGTGACCCGCCCTTCCTGAAACAGGCAAGAAGTCCAGGAGCCTCTGAAGGAAGGGACAGGCGGCCTGGCTCCCCACCCCATGCTCCTGCAGGCTGACGACTTACTTAAACAAACCCCCGGCTCCTGCTTTGAGTGCTGTTGAGGGGGCTCTGGGGCCCCACCCCCTGGAATCCCTGCTTCCTTGTCCATCCTCCTCTCTGTCCTTGCCCTAAAATGCTCCTGGTCCTGGCAACATGCTGGGGCCCCGTCCTCCATCTCCCACATCCCAGCATCCCAGCCCGAGTGCTCCCCACAGGAGGCAGGCCTCATCCTCTTGTCAGCTTCCTGTTACCCTTGGGGTGTCACCTGGGTCCCCCGACCCAAGGGACCTCTGCACTTGGACTTCAACACGTCTTCCTGCCTGGCGTCCCCTCCAGCTCATCTGCTCCTGCTGGTGACACCTGGTTGGTCCCTCTTGGTCCAGCAGCACTCAAGTGCACGTGTACACACATATGCACACACACACACACACATACACACACACGCACGCACATCCCCGTGAGGCCCCACCTGGGCTTGGGGCTCCCAAAGCTGCTTCACAGCACTCCACCCTGGTGGGGCCCTCATTCTGAGCCCCCACTGCACCCACCCACTGATCCACCTGCTGGGACACTATTGTGTCCTTTGGTGAAGGTTTGTGGGGGAAGGAGCTCGCTGGGATGGGCAGTTGTCCACGTGCCCTGCACACAGTGGTAGCCTTTTCTGGGCTACTGGGAACACGTGTCTGAGCTCCAGTGGTCAGAGCGTGCTCTTTGTTAACATACTTTTTGTAACTGAGGTCTCCAGACATCCAATTCTTAAGACATAGACTGAGTCTCTGCTGGGTTCCTGGTCCTTTGACACACCTCACCTTGTGTCACAGCAGCTGCGTGAACTGGGCGGCGTTCCCCCTTGAAAAGGGCCTGAGGACCCTCAGTTTCGATGGAAACGGATGACCATTCAAGCCTCCTGGGCTATTGAGTGACAAGTCACACTTTGCCCCAGGCCTGGTGCCATGCGGGTATCAGGACAGGCCGGGGAAGACCTTGGCTGTCTGCAGTCCTCACCAGTTGGTTGAAATGGCTTCTCTTCAAAGGGAGGTTGCTTGCATGGTGCTCCCATCTGGTGACTTGAACCCCGAAGTTGTGGTGGTCCCACCCTCCGGGCCTTCTGTCTGTCACTCTGTCCCTCCAGGCTGCCGGATGCAGGACCTGTGGGCCCTTCCCTCCCCTTTGGTCTCAGCTCACAGGTCCATGAACGTCCCCGACAGGCTGGCTCTAGTGTCACATGCTCACACATAGCCCCAGCGGTCACTTACGCTGACTGTGCTTGTGTGGTCCATGCTGTTGGAAGGCAGGGTTGCATCTGGCTTGTTTAGGGATGGGGTCTGCATTTGCCCTCCCTGGTGCCAAGCACTGTTTCCTGAAGATCCGTTTCCATCTGGCACATGTCCCTTCAGCCTGCTGGGCTTCCTTCAGGCTTTCTCACCATGCCTCTGTGCCGGCTGTGAATTCTTTCCATTATCATTTATCTGAAAAGTCTTTATTTCATATTTGTTCTTAAAAGTTATTTTTGCCGGATGTGGGATTTTGATGACAGTTTTTTCTTCATGGCTGAGAGGTCACTGGCCATTTATGTCCTTTCTCCTCTGTAGGGGATGCGTTGTTTTTCTCCGCCTGCTTTTAAGGTTTTGTCCTTGTCTTTGGTTTTCAGCCTGGCTGCGTATTTGTGGCCCGTTGTGTTTTATTCCCCAAATATTCAGCAGGGTTCAAAGAATCTCACAGTGGCCTGCACATATGTACCACCTCCATCCTCCTTTTACCTGATTACTACACTTCCTATCTCGCGTGTCCTGAGGGCAGCAATGAGTGGGGGGTGGGGCAGAGGAAAGGAGCGTCTGCTCTAGTAAACACGCAGGGTGTCAGTCCGTAGTTCAGAGCTGACGGAGGCGGGCCCACAGGTAACCCAGGAGCCACGCAGGACAAGAGTGCGTGGGGCAAGGTGGGCCCGGAGAAAGGGGAGTCTCTGACTGGGGCGAGTGGCAGTCCAGCGCGGCAGGGGGGCTGGGGCGGGGGTTTGGAGGCGTGATGAGCTGTGCAGAGGTGGGAGTGGTCCCCTCCCCGAGGATGTCCAGGTGGGCAAAGACAGTGCTCTCAGCACAGGTGACGTGTGCGGGCCCTGGGGGAGGGCCTGCAGCTAACATGGGGTCTTAACTGTGGAAGACCTTGACTACCCCATTGAGTGGTTTGGAGTCTGCGTTGGAGATTATTATGTGGGGTCTTGCTGGGCTTCGCTCCTGACTACTTGATGTTCACGTGTGTTTGTTTTTCCATCAAAGGCATGGACGACAAGAACGCCACGAAGCTGAATGAGCTCATTCAGGCTGGGTGAGTAGAGCTGTGTGTGAGGCAGGCCGGCTCCTTGTGGGAATTTGCACTTTTCTCTCAAATATAGACCTCGAAATATGTGCAGTTTTCTCCCCTTTTCTCAGTGAGGACCATTAAATCCTGAAGTCCTCAGAGTTAGCCCTGACACCCTCACAGTTAAGCATCTGCCCGTGAGGAGGTGGCCAGCCCGGGGAACTGATTGACCTGCCCCCAGCTTCTCCCCGTCCTGGGGGCCCCGTCCTTGTTCTTCTGCGGGTCTCCACTCAGCCCTCACCTTCTCACTGTCTCACTCTTTTCCTCAACCTTGTGCATTTCATGGTGTGGGGGTCTCCTTTGCTTCTAGAAGGCCTGCCCTCCCGGCCTTCCTGGTGCATGTTTCTGGTCCTCCCGCGCTTCCTCTGCCTGCCGTTCCTCCTTGTGCCTCTCGAGGTCAAGCTGAGTCTGACTCTGTTCTGCTCTCACACTCCTGGCCTCCCGATCACACAAAACCACTGGGGACCCCCACGCAGCTCTGACCTGACTGCTGTGACCGTTTCTGCCCCAGAGAGGCCGTACCAGGACTTGCTGCATGGAAAAACCACGGTGCCCTGTCCTTGAGTTGCCCAGTGGCCCTTTGGCTTGCCCGCTGCCCCCTGCACTCTGACAGCCTTGCTAGTAGGTCCCTGGGCACCAGCCAGGTGTCTGACCCTGAGCTGCTCTCCAGCTTCCGGAACCGCCCTCCTGGGGCTGTCCCGGCACTGCCCCCAGGCTCTCCTGTCCCTGCACCCTCTCCTTTGGCTACTTTAACTCTTCCCAGGGCCTCTGTTACCTTTTCTGGGTGAAGGATCCCAGATCTGACTTGTCCCCCATTTCTCTGCCTCGACGTACAAGTCCCATTACGGCCTGGATATTTCCTGTGTTCCAGCTGGAAGCCTCCAGCATCTTTTCCTGGGAAGGATGCCCCCGACCTTGCACTCTGAGGGTCTCTCAGTCAGCGCCTCTCACTCCTCTCTGCAAGTAGCTGGAAGCATGGCAGGCGGGCCTGTCCGTCTCTCGCAGCCCCTTGCCTCTCTCATGGCTGCTGTGGCCTAGTCCCTCAGCACTGTGGCTGTGCTGGACTCCAAGTCACAGCCTGACCATCCCCCGTTACATGGTCTGGATTTCTCACCTGGTGTGGGGTCCTCATTGGCAGCCACCCTGTCCCTCCCACTCACCCCATCAGAGCCTCTGCGCTCCCACGTGGACCTCTCCACTCCTCATCTTAGACGGACCCGCCCGCCATCCCCAGGCCCCTGCTGCTCGATGGCCAGCTGTCCTGTAGGTCGAGCCATCCCTGGGAAGTTTCCCTGGCCTCTGCTACATCAGCGGGACGTTGTCTTGCACCCTAGTTTTTTCCTCCCTCGGCCTGGTGTTGGACGACCAGCGAGCCCCCATCCCTCAGGTTGAGTCCCTGCCAGGTTGACTGTGTGCATTTCTGCTTTGGCTCCAGCCCAGCGTCTGACCTTACAGAGGCTCATGTTGGACCCTCCATGCTCTGTGTCTATGAACTACCATCAGTTTGGAGCCAGGCCTGAGAGTGACTAGGTTGTACGTATCACTGCCATGTGAAAAAGCAGTGATTCTCCCCAGCGGCCGAGGAGTGAAGGTGACCTGGCCAGCTGGTACCACTGGGCACATGGAGCCTCCCAGAGGTGTGGGGGGTGGTCAGAGGCAAGTAGGAAGAGAGGCCACCAGCCTTAGCCCTGGGGGTTGTCTATTGCACCTCCCTATTCACCTGCTGCAGCTTTAGCATCTGGCCTTCCTTCCTACCCTCACACCTGCCCTGTGCCCATCAGGTGGAAGCTATGTTTGCTCCAGGGTCTAAGATGTTTGAGCAGTGTTGTGCATACACACCTTTCCCGGAATGTCATCTCAGTGAGATTGTACCGTGTGTGGCCTTCCAAGGTTGGCATCTTCCACTCAGCAGTACACCCTGAGATTTGTCCATGTGGCTGCGTGTGTCTGTGGTCCATGCCTCTGTGGAGTAGTGTCCCTAGTATGGCTGTTCTGTGGTCTGTTGATCCAACCCCCAGTGAGGGACACGGGCTGTTTACAGAGAGTAAATGACTCGGCATTGGCCTCCAGCTTTTTGCCTCATCTTGCCTGAGCAAATCCCCAGGGGAGGAGGTCGTGAGCACGTGCAGACTTTATAAGGAGCTGCCAGCCTGCTTTCCAGGTGGGGTTCCGGGTGCTCCTCACACTTGGTGTGTTTAGTCTGTTCTTCACCCAGTGGTGAAGGGGTGTCTCATTGTGGTTTTGACTTCGTTTCCCTGAGGACTAGTGATGTTGAACACCATTGTTATGCTTACTGGCCATCTGTGTATCTTCTTTGGTGAGGTGCCTCTTCAAATCTTGTGCCCATTGCGTTTGAGTGTCCTTTATATATTCCAGACACAAGCCTTTTGTCAGGTAGGCGATTTGCCAATCTTTCCTCCCAGTCTGTGGCCCGCCTTCTCACTCTCTTTAGCAGTGTCCTTCAAAGGGTAGACGTTTTCAGCTGTGATGAAGTCCAGTTTGTCATCTTTTTCATTTATGGATTGTGTTTTAGTGTCACATCTAAGAAGTCGTTGCTTAACTTGAGGTCATGAAGTTTTTTCCTGTGTTTTCTTCTAAAAGTTTTATGGTCTGACATATAAATCCACAATCCACTCTGAATTAACTTTTGTACACGATGTGATGTTTATGCCAAGGTTCAGTTTGTGGCCTGTGGGTGTCCGGTTGTTTTGGCCCCCTCTGCTGGAGGGTCCATCCTTCCTCCATTAGCTGCTTTTTCACCTTCATCTCAGGTCTGTTGACTGTGCTATGTGGGTCTATTTCCAGACTTGAAATTCTGTTCTGTTGATTTACTGTGTGTTCTTTCGCCAACACATCATCAGTTTTTAAGAACAAAGCAAAAGGCCTTACTGTAAAAGTGAGACAGAGATGGGGGAAATTAGTAAGGTGCCTGTGGAAAAGTACTCCTTGACTTAAGACCAAAAAGCATTGAGTATTTAACTAACTTCCTGTTCCTGCCTCTCATGCAGACCTTTTCCAGTTAACTGTCAATCTCTCTTTGTTATAAAATTGTAGAATTGGATTAAGGAGTAAATGAATTGAGAAAAGCTCTAAAGTTGAATCTTATTACATTGGTCACAGACCCAGCAGCATAGAACTTAGCACATGCTTATTAGATTTATCAAGTAACTTTGCAGAGAAGAAAATGAACCTCATATCAGAAAGGAAAGCCTGACTCCCATGCACATAGAGGGATTACTCTGTTGCTTGTTTTGTGACACTAGTGGAGGATTCAAATAGGACCCTCCGCATTGTTCCATCTGACAGAGGGCAGGACCTGATTCTCCTGCAGGTGCACCTCTGCAGCCTGCGCTGGGGCCAGGCTTCACCTGTGCCGGCTCCAGCCTCAGGCTGCTCATAGAACTTCCATTTGTGAGAAAGGGAAGGGGCTCGTAACCTCGGAATGGTTCTCTACATAAAGCAGAGGCTGTTCAATTTCACTAAAAAAAAAAAAAGGAAGTCACAAAACAGCAGTTTAACGGAAAATGTGGTTATCACAAACACAAGTGCCACGTGACACGGCTCCCTCTGCTCTTTAAATCTTTCCTGCTACTGTTGTGTTTTGTTTGGGATGGATGACAGAAACATCCACTTGTTCCCAGCACCCTTCTTTGGAGGCGATTAAGAACTGACTTGATGTTCTTGGTTCCCACTCCTGCACCCCCACTCCAGCCTCATCAGCACATCCCTGGGAGTGCTCTGCTGCCTGTATTTCCCCTGGGTTGAGGTAGTTAAGACTCAAGCACTTGGTCTCAGTGGAGGCCTTGGTCACTGCAGACTCCCATCCTCTCTGAATCTCCCCTCCTAACACAATGACAGGGGAGCTGGCTTCCTGGAGTTTTCTTGTCCAGATAACTGGAGAAATATAAGTAAAATGAAAAAGCAGGGGAACTACTCCCAGTTAAAAGAACAAGAGGATAGAGAAGGGGCATCCGACAGCGACAGAGGTTCTGATAAGACTGAGGACCAGAGAGGGAATGTGATCGCCCCAAAGTCATGTACTGATTGGTAGAGCTGGACAAGAACCTACGTCTGTAACTGAAGAGACCAGGGATCTTTCTGTTATACTCTTGGGAAACAGACACTAAGATCTTTGCAAATTATCTTGTGGGAAAAATGCCTAAAGTCAGAAGAAGCTGGAAAGCTCCCCTAGATGACTGGGAGTTGATGGAGCCAACATTGGATGAATTAGATCAAAAGATGAGAGAAGCTGAAACAGAACCTCATGAGGAAAAGAGGAAAGTGGAATCTCTGTGGCCCATCTTCAAGATCCACTACCAGAAAACCCACTATATTTTTGATCTCTTCTAAGAGCGGAAAGACATAAAAAGAACTATATGAGTATTGTATCAAAGAAGGCTATGCAGGTAAAACCTAATCGCAGAACGGAAAAAGCAGGTGTATGAGAAATCATGCTGCCTGAGATGCATTCAGACATGGAACACCGATTTGAGGACAAACTGCGTTTGCCAGGACCCCAAAATAAGCTGTCAGTGGACCGGATCATCAAGTGCATGCTCTGTGGCTGTTGGGGCTGCTCTGGCAGAGGCCCTTGGGCCCCCTGACCCCACTCCGCCCTGGACTTTGGACTGTGCAGGTTTCTGCATGTCAAGCCACCCCTTTCCTGGGAACAGCTGTTCCTGTAGAGTGGTGCCCACGTATGAAGGTTTCATGTTCAGCAGCTGTGATTTGTAGAAATAAGACTTTTAAATCTTTAAAAAAATAAAGTAAAAGAACAAGAGAAATCCTCTGAGAGAACAAATGATGAAACAGACCTCTCTAGTCTACCAAACCCCGAGCTCAAAAAGGAGGTAATAAAAATGCTGAAGGAATTAAGAAAGACTGTTGTTAGAAATGTAGATCACTGTCATAAGGATCTAGAAAGTATAAAGAGAAACCAGTCAAAATCAGACAACTCAATTACCAAGATGAAAACTGAGCTAAAGACAGTAAATAGCAACTAAATAATGTAGAAGAATGAATAAGTGATCTGGAAGATAGAATAACAGAAATCACCCAATCAAAACAGCAGACAGACAAATGAAAAAAAATGAAAGCAACATATGAGATCTATGGATTAATATAAAGTGTGCCAATCTATGCATAAAAGGAATTCCAGAAGGAGAAGAAAGAGAAAAGGGGATCAAAAATGTATTTGAAGAAATTATAGCTGAAAACTTCCCAAACCTAAAGAAGGAAACGTATCAAGGGACAGGAAGCACAGAGGGTCCAAAACAATATGAACCCAAACAGACCTACTCTAAGACATATCATAGTTAAAATGACAAAAGTTAAAGAGGGTACTTCCCTGGTGGCGCAGTGGTTGAGAGTCCGCCTGCCGATGCAGGGGACACGGGTTTGTGCCCCGGTCCGGGAGGATCCCACATGCCACGGAGTGGCTGGGCCCGTGAGCTATGGCCGCTGAGCCTGCGCGTCCGGAGCCTGTGCTCTGCAACGGGAGAGGCCACAACAGTGAGAGGCCCACGTACCGCAAAAAAAAAAAGTTAAAGAGAGGATTGTAAAGACAGCAAGAGAAAAACAGTCAGTTACAAAGGAACCCACATAAGGCTATCAGCTGATTTCTCTACAGAAACTTTTGCAGGCCAGAAGGGAGTGGCAAGATAAATTCAAAGTCCTAAAAGGGAAAAACCTGCAACCAGGGACACTCTACCCAGCAGGATTATCATTTAGAACTGAAGGAGAGATAAAGAATTTCTCAGACAAGCAAAAACTAAAGGAATACAGCAATACTAAACTTATCCTAAAAAGAATATTGAAAGGTCTTCTCTAAATAAAAGAGAACAAGAATCTATAGGAAAGGGAAACATCACAGTAGGAAAGGGAAATACATAAAAGGATTGAAGGTCACTTTAAATAAGCTAGTACATAGATTATTATTTATTTTTTTAAAGCTGCTCGGTTCCCTAACTCCACAACAAGTTTATCCTATTACATATATATATTTAAAATTTATTTATTTATTTATGTATTTATCTCTGCCTGTGTTGGGTCTTTGTTGCTGCATGCCGGCTTTCTTTAGTTGTGGTGAGCGGGGGCCGCTCTTCGTTGTGGTGCACGGGCTTCTCATTGTGGTGGCTTCTCTTGTTGCAGAGCACAGGCTCTGAGTGCACGGGCTTCAGTAGTTGCGGCACACGGGCTCTAGAGCGCAGGCTCAGTAGTTGTGGCGCACAGGCTTAGTTGCTCCGTGGCATGTGAGATCTTCCTGTTTCAGGCTCAATCCCATTTCCCCTGCATTGTCAGGCAGATTCTTAACTACTGTGCCACCAGGGAAGTCCCACCAGCACATAGATTTAAAAAATAATAAAAAAAATTCTATGAAAGCGATTATAACTACAATGAACAGCAAAAGGATAAACATGAAGATGTAAAATAAGACCTCACAGTCACAAAATATGGGGGAGGAAAGTAAGAAAATGCGGATCTTTTAGAATGTGTTTGAGCTTCTATGACTACCAGTTTAAAGCAAGTAGATACAGTTATGGGTTAACATACTTGAAAACCAGGGTAACCACAAATCAAAAACATGCAGTATATTCACAAAAACCAAACAGAAAGGAACTCAAGAATGATACAAAAGAAAACCATCAAGCCACAAAAGGAAAAACGAAAAGAAGAAAAGAACAAAGAAATACAAAGTCAACTGGAAAACACTGTTTAAAATGGCAATAAATACATACTTGTCAGTAATTATTTTAAATGTCAATGGACTAAATGTTCTGATCAAAAGACACAGAGTGGCAGATTGGATAGTAAAACAAGAACCTACAACAGACTGCCCACTTTAGAGAGAAAGACACGTTATAGATTGAAAGTGAGGGAATGGAAAAAGATATTTCATGCAAATGCAAATGACAAGAAAGCAGGGATAGCGATACTCAGACAAAATAGACTTTAAAACAAAGGCCATAGGGAATTCCCTGGCTGTCCATTGGTTAGGACTCGGTGCTTTCACTGCTGTGGCCCAGGTTCAATCCCTGGTTGAGGAACTAAGATCTCACAAGCCACATGGCGCAGCCAAAAAAAAAAAAGACCACAAAGAGAGAGAAAGAAGGACACTATATAGCAGTAAAAGGATCAGTACGAGAAGATCTCACAGTCATTAACATATATATGCACCTAATATAGGAGCACCTGTATACATAAAACAAATACTAACAGACACAAAGGGAGAAATTAATGGGAGTACAATAATAGTAGGAGACTTTAACACCCCACTGACATCAACGGACAGATCTTCCAGACAGAAAATCAGTGAGGCAACAGAGATCCTAAATGACACAGTAGAACAGTTAGACTTGATTGATATCTATAGGACATTAATTTAAAAAAACCCAGAATATACATTCTTTTTAAGTGTACATGGAACATTCTCTAGGGTAGACCACATAGTAGGACACAAAACAAACCTCAACAAATTTAAGAGAATAGAAATTATTTCAGGCATCTTTTCTGACCACAACAGCATGAAATAGAAATCAACCACAGAAAGAGAAATGAGAAAAAAAAGATTACACGGAGACTAAAGAACATGCTGTGAAATAACGAGTGGGTCAGTGATGAAATCAAAGAGGAAAAACAAAAAAAAAATTTTAAAAACCCTCAAGACAATGAAAACACAACCATACAAAATCTATAGCAAAAGCAGTCCTGAAAAGTTCATAGTGATACAGGCTTTCCTCAAAAAACAAGAAAAATCCCAAGTAAACCTAACCTACCACCTAAAAGAATTAGAAAAAGAAGAACAAACAAAAGCTAAAGTCAGTAGAAGGAAGGAATAATAAAGATCAGAGAGGAAGTAAATAGAGATTTAAAAATAGAAAAAAAATCAGTAAAACCACGAGCTGTTTTTTTTTTAAAGGACAAACAAGATTGACAAACCTCTGGCAGGCTCACCAAGAAGAAAAGAGAGGGGAGCCAAATAAAATAAGAAATGAAAGAGGAGAAATAACAACTGATACCTCAGAAATATAAAAAATCATTAAAAAATATTATGAACAGTACATTCCAACAAAATGGACAACCTAGAAGAAATGGACAAGTTTCTAGGTATACATAGCCCACCAAAACTGAATCAAGAAGAAACAGATAATTTGAACAGACCAATCACTGGAAATGAAATAGAATCTGTAATAAAAAAGCTCCCTCAAAACAAAAGTGCAGGACCAGATGGCTTCACTGGTGGATTCTACCAAACATACAAAGAACTTAGACCTATTCTTCTCAAATGCTTCTAAAAGATTGAAGAGGGAACACTTCCAAAGTCAATCTATGAAGCCACCATCACCCTGATACCAAAACCAGAAAAGACACTACCAAAAAAGAAAATTACAGGCCAGTATCTTTGACAAATTTAGATGCAAAAACTCTCAGCAAAATATGAGCAAACTGAATCCAGCAACACATAAAAAAGATCATACATCACCATCAAGTTGGATTCATCCCAGGGTCACAGGATGGTTCAACATATGAGAATCAGTCAGTGCGATTCACCACATCAACAAAAGAAAAGACAAAAACCACATGATCATCTCACTAGATGGCAAAAAAAGCATTTGACTGTCACCAAAGTGGGTATAGAGGGAACATATCTCAACATAATAAAAACCATTTATGACAAACCCACAGCCAGCATAATACCAAACGGCAAAAAGCTGAATGCCTTTCCGCTAAATTCTGGAACAAGACAAGGATGCCCACTCTCACCACTTCTAATTAACGTAGTATTGTAAGTCCTAGCCACAGCAATTGGACAAGAAAAAGAAATAAAAGGTATCCAGATTGGAAGAGGTAAAAGTATCATTATATGCAGATGACGTGATTCTCTGTGTAGAAAACCCTAAAGGCTCAGCACAAAAACTATTAGAACTGATAAATGAATTCGGTAAGGTAGCAGGATACAAGATTAATATACAGAAATCTGTTGCATTTCTTTACCCTAACAATGAAATATCAGAGAAAGTTTAAAAAAAAAAATCCTGTTTAAAATCACACCCCTCCCACCAAAAAAAAATAGAACAACTTAGGAATAAACCTGACCAAGGAGGTGAAAAACTTATATGTTGAAAACTATAAAACACTGATAAAGCAAATAAAAAATGATTCAAGAAAATGGAAAGTTATCCCATGCTCTTGGATTGGAAGAATTAATATAGTTAAAATGGCCATACTGTGCAAACCAATCTATAGATTTATTGTGATCCCTATCAAATTACCCACGACAATTTTTCACAGAGCTAGAGCAAATAATCCTAAAATTTACATGAAACCACAAAAGACCCAGAATTGCCAAAGCAATCCTGAGGAAAAAGAACAAAGCTGGAGGCATAACTCTTCCAGACTTCAGACAATACTACAGAGCTACAGTAATCAAAACAGTGTAGTATTGGCACAAAAGCAGACATATAGATCAATGGAATAGAATGGAGAGCCTATAAGTAAACCCACACACCTATGGTCGATTAATCTTCGACAAAAGAGGCAAGAATATGCAATAGAGAAAAGACAGTCTCTATAGCAAGTGGTGTTGGGAAAGCTGGACAGCCGCATGTAAATCAATGAAGTTAGAACACTCCCTCCCACCATACACAAAAACAAATTCAAAATGGCTTAAAAACTTAAATATGGGCTTCCCTGGTGGCGCAGTGGTTGAGAGTCCGCCTGCCGATGCAGGGGACGCGGGTTCGTGCCCCGGTCTGGGAGGATCCCACATACCGTGGAGTGGCTGGGCCCGTGAGCCATGGCCGCTGAGCCTGTGCGTCCAGAGCCTGTGCTCTGCAACGAGTGAGGCCACAACAGTGAGAGGCCCGCGTACCGCAAAAACAAAACAAAACAAACTTAAATATAAGACACGACACCATAAAACTCCTAGAAGAGAACATAGACAAAACATTTTCTGACATATGTGGAATCTAAAAAACAGTACGAATGAATTTATTTACAATACAGAAACAGACTGACAGACATAGAAAACAAACTTATGGTTACCAGAGGCAGGGGGGTGAGGTGGAGGGATAAATTAAGAGTTTGGGATTAACAGATCCACATTACCATATATAAAGTAGAGAAGGGTTTACTGTATAGCAGAGGGAACTATATTCAATATCTTATAATATTGAAATATACTGTAAGAATCAATAAAGGATGTATATGTGTGTAACAGAATCACTTTGCTGTACATCTGAAACTAACACAATATTGTAATTCGATTTTTAAAAAACAGGTAAAAAACAAAGCAGGGTCATAAAAACAATATAGACGGACCTTGAACCTTTCGTAAAACATAAACTTAGGTTTGTTCACCAACCATTTGGTGGCTGGCCAACACCTTTTCTTGGTGGCTTGCTCCTCGGAGTTCTGTGGTGTTTTTATTTGGAAGCTCTAGCCAAGATGCATCATTTGTGATTTCCTGTTTTCAAGTGGAACAAGAATGTAGGCTCTCAAAGCAGTGGGACTGCAGGGTCCTTCCCTGTCATTTTTCATAGTTGTCTTGCTCACACTTAATTTGTGTGCCATCTTTTAAAAACAATCTACCTTTATTGAGTATTCCCAAAGCACTCCAAGTGTGTTTCTTAGAGGGAGCTATTTTTCACGGTTTTCATATTCCTTTCATTAGTTAATAGTAGTATTTCTTTAATTTATGTAATCCTAACATTATATAAGTTACTGTCACAGCAGTATTCAGGTAGAGTGTCACCCATATCTGTGGGCCTGCCTGCAGATCAGTGTGGGGAGCACAAGCATGTTGCACTCATGCCTGCTGGCCTCCAATGTCCCGTCCTCTCTGGGCCCCCCTAGTGTGGTTTGCAGAGGGACTGACTGGGGAATGTCACTGACCTGCAGAGGTGGTCACCTAGGGGCGGGTTGAGAGGTCATGTAGAGGTGGGTGAGCCCTTCTGCTCTGGGGACCTGGAGGAGGGGAAGGGGTATTCCTTCTGACGTCCGATTGGGGCTCCAGTGAGAGGGCTCTCGGGGTCACCAGGCAGGAGGGCAGGGTACGTCCTGAACATCAGGTGCCCTCTTTGCAGCATGACGCGTGCTCAGGAAGGTCCAGAGTCAGCTCTGTCGTTTGTCATGTGCATCTGCCTACGATTCCAGGAGCTTCTTGGGGACGTGTGGGGCCCCCTCATGGGGCCGAGCATGAGCCCTGGAGGCCAGGGTGTTTGCTTAGCCGGGGCCCGTAGTTACTGCGCGGGGTGGGAGTGACTTCATTTAGAGGCCTCAGCGCTTCTTTAACACTCCTCTCCCAGGGCCACCACAGTCCGGTACAAAGGGAGGAACCTGCGGATCAAAGCGCCCATGTGCCGTGCCCTGAAGAAGCTCTGTGACCCGGACGGTACGTCAGACACGGGCTGGGCTGGGCCGCGCACCTGGGGCTCACTCCTGTCGGGGAGGCTCGCTGTCTGGCTCCAGCTGGGCTGAGCTGGAACACGGCGGCCGAGCCTGCATGATCCAGTCCTGCCAGCAGCCAGCTCCTGGACCCGAAACCCCGTGTCATAGCAGTGTGTCCTCTCGTGAGTCAAGTCCAGCTCAGAAGTCCCAGCCGTCCTCAACGGAGCATCAGAGGTGTCAGGGCGAGTCTCCCATGGCCGGTCCGCGGCTCTGGTGTAGCAGATGTGCAGCTGGCCACGCTGGCACCTTTAGACCAGGTCCTTGCTGGGGCTCCTGCCAGTCCCACTTTCACTGAGGGCTGTTTGCCCCTTGCTCCTCTCTGGGTCCCTTAGCTGTCTGGCTGAGGACTTCACCTTCTCATCAGGGTCCGTCTGTGCCAGGCTCTCATGGCCCTTTCCTGTTGCAGGCTTGAGTGACGAAGAGGACCAGAAGCCAGTGCGCCTGCCCCTGAAAGTCCCCGTAGAGCTGCAGCCACGGAACAACCATGCCTGGGCCCGCGTGCAGAGCCTCGCACAGAACCCGCGGCTCAGGTAACACGCTATGCGTTTTGGGGGAGCGAGCTGCGAGGGACGGGGCTGGAGGGGAGGTGTTGGGTCCCTGGGTGAGCAGCAGATGCCACTCCAGTACTCTGACACCACCTGGGGGTAGTGTGGGGGATGCCTTTAGATTCAGGTAAAATTCACATAATACGGAATTAACTGTGAGCCCTTTTAAGGGGCCCGGTTCAGGGGTATTGGGTACCTTCACAGTGTTGTACAACTATGACCTCTCTCTAGTTCCAGAAATTTTCAGTCCCCCGAGAGGAAACCCCATGCCCACTAAACACTCACTGTGCATCCTCCTCCCACTCCCCAGGGCACCACTGGTCTACTTTCTGGCCCTATAGATTTGCCCATTCTGACATTTCATGTAAATAGAATCATATACTGGTCCTTTCTGTCTGGCTTTTCTCCGTGAGCATCATGGTTTCAGGGTTCATCCGTGTCGTAGCCTGCATCAGGACTTCATTCCTTCCATGTGTAGTTTTATTTTCTTGGGTTTAATTGAGTCTAGAGCCGTCCTCTTGACCGCACAGGGAGCTGGTAGAAGAGAAGGGTGTGTTGTACCAAGGCCCCTGTCCTGGTTGAGACCTCATACTGTAAAGGGCACTCAGGATCTCTGTTACTTCTTCTTGCAGTTTCTCGTGAGTCTCCTGTTATCTCAAATTAAAGAGTTAGTTTTTAGAAAAGGAGCCAGCGGCTCTACAGGGACATTATGGCTCTGGCCTTGAGACCCCCTGGCATCATCTTCCTGCCACAGCCTCTGGGGCTCCTAGAAGGTACCCTCACATCCCAGCCTCCCATTCCCCATCTGTCTTTTCTCTGTAGGATGATCGTGGAGCTCCATCGAAAGGTCTCCAGCCTCATCGAGTTCCTGAAGCAGAAGTGGGCACTTCATGAAGTGCGAGTTGTATCCTTTTCCTACTTAAAGCTACCCCCAGGCTCTGCAGCACCTGCTGCCTGAGAGTGAAGTCTCCTTCTCAGTCCTGGAATTGCAGCAGGGCCCCCAGGCGTGTAGCAGGTGTGCCATGAGATGGTGTAGAACCAGAACTAAAACCCACAGCCCCTCATCCTCTGGGTTTTGGGTCTGAACCCCCTTTTTGACCTCCTTGCAGTGTTAGAACTCTGTCACAGCAGCCGTCCTTGCTGTAAGTGGCTGCCATCTGGCCCACAGGGTGTGGCCGAAGCATCCCTGCCAGCAGGTTGAACAAAGTGACCGAGGACAGCCCCACACCTCCATCTTCGTGTCCTTGGCTGGCTTGTAGCCCTGCCCAGTTCCCAGCTAGGAGGGTGAGTGTTGGGTGTGGAGCCCGGAAAGAAGGAAGTACCTGTCGTGTCTCCCCGCTGGACCTCAGGGTGTGAGCTGCTGCTGCAGGTGGTTCCTTGACGGTGCGCTCAGCGGAAGACGTTTGAGGAGCAGCAGCTGCAGGACTCGTTCATGGAGCCATCGCAGGAGAAGGTGGCACTTCACCTGTTCCCGGGGGAGAACTGCACCCTGACCCCGCTGCCGGGCGTGGCCCGAGTGGTACACTCAAAGGCCTTCTGCACGGTGCACTGGCAGGAGGGTGGCCGGTGCAAGCAGAGCACCAAGGACACCCACTCGCTGCCCCCAGCCCAGATCCTGGGCATCCAGAGCGGGCAGGGCACAGCCAGGGGCCAGCTGAAGTGCCCACGGGGCGGCGCCGAGGCCAAGGGCGGGGGGCGGCCCCCTCCCTCCACCGATGCTTTGCAGAGCTCTGGGGAGAGTTCCCCTGAAAGTGCACCTGGGGAGGGGGCTGCTGCAAGTTTCAGCAGCCCGGATGCCTCTGACAGGCTTCCCCCTGGGCTCCAGGATGCTGGTGGACAGCTTGAGAAGACCCCTGCGGCCGCTGCTGCAGAGGGTGGGGACGGCCCTGCCCGAGAGTCCAGGCCCCTGGCGTGTGCCTGTGGCCAGCTCCCAGACCTGGAAGATGAGCTCTCCCTCCTCGACCCCTTCCCCCGCTATATGAAGTCCTGTCAGGACCTCATCATCCCTGAGCAGTGCCGCTGCGCAGACTCACGGCCTTCAGGGTGCCCCTCCCCAGAGACCCTCATCCCCAGCAGCGCAGAGGTGGCCGACCTCGCCCGGGCCAGGGCACCATCCCCCGTCCGCGTCCCTCCCGGCCCAGAGCCTCAGCCCAGCCCCGGGCTCCAGCCGGACGTTTGCACTAAAGACTTGGCGGACGCGCCTGCGGAGGAACCCCAGGAGAAGGCGAGCCCCTTGGACCCCCCGCCACCTCAGGGTCAGCCTGCCGTCAAGCCTCCGAAGGACGTCCCTGCCAGCCGGTTCGCCCAGCAGCTCCGCGAGGAGGGCTGGAACCTGCAGACCTCTGAAAGCCTCACGCTGGCTGAAGTCTACCTCATGATGGGCAAGCCCAACAAGCTGCAGCTAGAGTACGACTGGCTGGCAGTGCTGGGCCCTGAGGGCCAGGCCCTGGGAGGGCAGGCCCAGGGCTCCCGGGCCGGCTCCCCGCCTACCACCTTCCACAAGCAGCGCCTCCTCAGCTGCCTCCTGAAGCTCATCTCCACCGAGGTCAACCCCAGGCTGGTAAGTGTGGGTCAGAGCACGGCCCTTTTGGCCCCCCAAGGGCTCGCGGCTGGGTGGCTGGGGTCCAGAGAGGAAAGACCGGCCTTGTGGCAGGTGGTCTGGGGCCCCACAGGCTCCTTGGAGGAGGTGGTCTGGGGGTCGCCTTTCGTTCCCTGGAGTGGGCTGCACAGAGCACGTGGTTGGGGCTCCAGTTCCCTGCAGTGCAGGCCCTCGTCCCGTGGGGCTCACACGGGCTGCACCTTGCCCGGCTCCAGAGATGCCACTGAGCCCAAGTATGTGGGCCGAGGGGACAGAGCCTGGGACAGAGGCGCAGAGGTGAGGTGGCAGCCATGGCCAGGAGCCGAGCTGGGCTGGGAGCGTTACAGGTTTCTGCAGCAGGAACGGCGAGGTCGAGTGTGTGCTTTGGAAAGGCCATCCTTGGAGGCCAGTGGGGGTGCAGCCTGGGTGCAGGGAGTGGAGCTGGGAGGGGCTGCGCTGGGTGGGCTGCGCCCAGGAGACCCTGTCAGGAGGTGGCTGGTTGGAGTGGTCTCAGGTTCCTTGAGAGGCTCCTGTGGGGGGCAGTGGCTGCCATGGCCCAGGGAAAGGGCACCCGGCCAGGTGGGCCTGGCCACGGCTTGTAACTGCCCCCCCACCCCTGCTCCTGGGAGGCCGGCCAGCAAAGCCCACACGTGGGCTGGAAGGTGCTGCAACCGGAAAGTCTAGTCCGCTCTCTGGGCACAAGAGCAGCGTACTGAGGCAGGTCGATCCCGAAAGGTGCGTGTGCACTAGAAGGTGAGGCTCACAAGTTCCAGGAAGAGGCGCCGAAGCTCAGCGTGGTGGCCTCACAGGAGTGGGGCTCGGGTCACAGTCAGAACCAAACTTGAGGTGCGCCCATGTCACCGCTGTGACGGGTACCCACCTCCTGCTCCCCGAGGCAGACAGCACGTGGTCTGTGTTCTGCCCTTCCCGGAGCCTCTGCCCTAGGCTCCTGCCCACCATCTTCTGGCGGCACTCAGCAGAGCTCATGGTGGGGAAAGAGCGCCACGTGGGACCAGTTCTCGTGGGGGTGGGTGGGGCCCGAGGGCCAGCAGTGGACTTTGGATTCAGGTGTGGATGTGACCTGCGGGCAGGCATGGGCAGTATTGCAGTGACTGGACAGAGATGATGAGTTTAAAACACTTTTTCAAGTTTGGCTTTTGGAGGGGTCAGGAGCAGAGATGGGGGAGACCGGAGCGTGTCCAGACCCCTAGGGAAGGAGGCCAGGCCAGGCCGGCTCCTAAGGATGCGGGAGTTCTGGTACACGGCCGAGGTGCTGGCCTTGGCCTCAGCCTCAACTGGGAGAGGAGAGTAGAGCAAGTTGGAAGTGCAGAGTATGCAGAGCAAGGCGCTCAGATCTGTGGTTCCTGAAGTGGGGTCCCCGGCCAGCAGCCTTGGCATCACCTGGGAACTCGTTAGGGATGCAGGTTCTTGCAGCCCAGGAGATTGTTTTGACGAGACGCCCCCACCCCCATGCCCTGTTTGGTGATTCTGATGTAGCTCAGGTGTGAGAATCCCTTGCTCAAGGCCCCAGGAGAAATAGAGGACCTTGAATTAGAGATGGCCTGCCTGGCCAGGCGGCCCCTCCCTGCGATATCTCTGTAGGTGGGACGCTGACAAACAAGTGCAGCGATGGCCGCCCCGCCCCAGGAGGCTGATGGGCACTCAGGTGGGAGGTGGGGGTGTCGAGATCCAGTGAATGGAGTAGGAAGGGACACAGCAGGGGTCCCAGGGAAAGGAGAAGGTGGGTCAGGCCAGGGCGAAGGGCATGGGAGACACAGAAAGAGGTGCAGGGTAGGTGGGGCTGGGTGAGAGCACGGGGAGTGGGTGCTGGGAAGAACTGAGGGGGCGGGGCAGGACGGTGGAGTCATGGGAGAGAACAGGTGAGTAGAAGGGGTGCCTCTATGGCCGAGGAGCCCAACACTCAGTGACAGCCAGGAGAGTGGAGGCAGCGGCCTCAGGTAGGGGCCCACGAAACCCCTGAGGTGGAGGTTTTGACTAAGCAGAGGACTCCTTGGCTGTGATTGTGTTTGATTTTAGAAATTAATCTGTATTTCCTTCCTCTGACTCACAATCAGAAGAAGCTTTAAGAAGGAGAGTCCCTGTCGCTTGCCACTCAGCCTCCCCTCCCGTCAGTGCAGGGGTACGCTCTGTCCGTGCCACCGCAGCAGTGAACGCAGAAGGGCTCCTGGAGGACAGCGGTTGTTCCCCTGAGGGCCTGGGGGCACCAACCTGTGCGTCATGGAGTATGACCCTGGGTCCTTTGCTGTCCTGTCACACTCCACAAGCATTGTTCCGTGCTGAGTTTGGCCAATGTTTTGGCCCGTTTCTGTCCCAGGCTCCAGAAGCGAACACTGGCTCCACGGCCTCAGTGAGGCCCGTCCAGGAGGAGCAGTCGACGACGCCCCCGGGGAAGGTGGTGACTGTCAGCACCCGCAGCCCACGCTGCCCTCGAAACCAGGCTGCCCTCCGTCACGGCAAGACCTTCTCCCCCAGCTCCACACCTTGCTCCTCAGGTGAGGCTCAGACAGCCACAGGCACCCTCCTGGGTCCTTGCTGGGCGTTGCGGGCTACACAGAGCTGAGAGCTCTGGACTGCCTGAGGCCTCATCCCACTCAGTCAGCTGCAGTCCAGCGGATGGTGTGGGGTACAGAAATCACTGCCTCCTCAAGGGGAGGGTGAGCACAGGGCCCGTCACAGAGGCTCTGGGGTCCTGGGTGCGGGAGCCGACAGGAAACATAGGGGACCCTTGCCAGTCTGGTCACTTTGGGGGATCTGGCTTTGTGAGGTCAACAGCAGCCTCCATATCATGCCGAGTTGGTGGCTTAAAGCATGAGAAAGGTTGGTTCTTTCTGAGTCTTACAGGGGCTGTTTTTCTTTACATCTAAAGTATTAGAATAAAGAAACCTTCAGTTAAAGGATACCCCCACAGTTGAACACAAGTCTTAGAAAGAAAGATGGGCTTACCTGCTGGTCCATGGTTGTATCTAGGAAGTAATTTAAATTCAGCGTCCTTTTTTGGGTTACGTGGCACATAACCCTAGGATAAACATGACTCGTTTCTCTGAGTCATCAGTTTACTTGCTTAGTATTTTTCTTTTAATAAAACAGGTTGTCATGGCTAGAATAGTTAATTCTGCATGAATTTTAAAGAATAAGCTGCTGTGGTGTCAGGCTCCCCACCTCCTGCAGTTCTTGTTTTCCATTTCCCTCCTGACCTTTATCCTGTTTCCTTGCTGTGGCTCACGAGGGGGCAGCAGCAGACTCTGAATCGGTTGTCTTTAAGGCAAAGGTGCGTTCCTCAGGCGTCAACCAGTGGTGGGCTAGCTGGGAGCCTGTATAGTCTTTGCCGCCTCCCTCTGGCTTTAAAGTTTTGTAATTCTGTGAACTCTTAAATATCCACACTCTTCCTCAATCGAGGATGCTTTTAGCCCAGTGCGCCTGCAGTGCTAGAATCCAGACAGGTGCTTAAAAGACCTGGTCTCTGGACTCTGTGCGTGTTGATTTAACCTCACAGATTTGCAAATAAAGAATAAAGAAAGGGGACCCGTCCCTACCATGAAGTGAGGGTGCTTTGCAGCAGCGCCTATGATGATGAGAACAGCAAGGAGAGTCCCCAGATAGTAGTTCCTAAATAAATATTTTCTGTCTTTTTATCTCTAGGTCTGTTTTCTGTATGATTAGAGATTTAGACCAAGGATCAGCAGACCGTGGTCCACAGCCTGCTTGTTGTAAATGAAGTTTTATTGGCACATGGCCACATCCAGTGGCTCACGTGGCTGCCTTTGTGCTGCAGCCGTAGAGCTGAGTTCAACAGAGACTGTGAGGCCCTCAAGGCTGACTTTTGTTGTCTGTCCGTGTCCAGAGAACATTTGCTGACCTCTGGTCTGCACTAGATGATCTGGAAGGTTCTTCTAGCTCTGAAAAGTCTTTGAAGGTGAATCTGCCCTTCCCACTGAGATCAGAGATCAAGGAAAGCTCTGATCTGCTTACATGGTGGGAACTAGAATTTCAGGGAGAAAGGGAGAAAAGCAGATTTTTACAGCACTGAGATATAGGAAATTCCCTTTAAGGACACCAGAGAGGCCGTCAAGGATTCCTTTCTGATTTTCTTCCCGGTGGAACCCCTCCCATGCGGGAGGCGTTGCTGGGTGAGCGCCATTGTATCTGTTCTCCCTTCTCCTTCCCTAGGTTTGAGAAACCCCCCGAGGCCCCTCTTGGTGGCTGGTCCCTCCAGTGCCGGAAGTGGTGACTCAGATGGTGGCCTTTTTGCTGTCCCGACAACTTTGCCACCCAACAGCCGACACGGGAAGCTCTTCTCTCCCAACAAGGAAACAGAATTGACGTTCCGTCAGCATCTGAACTCCATCAGCGTAAGTGGGGCCCACGCCTCCCTGCTGCTGGCCTGCCCCATGTGTGTGGAGAAAACACTCTCAGGGTCAGTACTGTCTTCCTCACAGATGCAGTCGGATTTCTTCCTGCCAAAGCCCAGGAAGCTGCGGAACCGGCACCTGCGGAAGCCGTTGGTGGTCCAGGTCAGGAGCCCATCCACGTCTGCGTGTGCCTGGCCTCAAGGGCTGGCCTCTCCCTCCCACCAGCTGAGCTGCCCAGGACACGCTAGTGTCCTCCTGTGTCTCAGGTTTTCATGTGAAGTGGGGAGAATCCCTGCCCCTTCTTTTCTTCTTTTTAGCAGGATAAAGTAGTAACAGTGACCCTAACTGTACCTGAAAATAAAGGTAATCTTGGTACAGCATGAAAACCGCTTGCAAAAAAGACAGAAAGTTCTTGGTATTTGGGTTCCAAGGATGTTCCAGATTGGAATATATGTGAGGACGCTCAGAATATCTGTTTATAAGTGTGTAGTAAATGGAAGCAGTTGGCAAGGTATATGGATTGACCAGAGGCCAGACCTCTCCCAAGCTGGTAATGAACTCTGGGAGGACCTGTGGATGCCACCTGCAGACCCAGAGGGGTGATCCAGGGATGAGAGGCACAGAAGAAAGAGGGCATTTTTATTTGGAGGTGAAAAGATAACAGAGGTGAAGCTGAAATAACTATGGGCCTGGAAATTTATGAATGTTTTTGAATTAATGCATAGGTCTCCTTTTGTTAGACTCAGAAATCTCTTCCTCTCTTGGAAGTAATTTATTTAGAAATGAGAGATTGCATGACAGATCTCAGGAAGGAAAATTTATTCCAAGTCCCACAGGTTTTTTTGTGCAGGCTAATTCAATGTTAGGGCATTTAATTTTGGTATATTTGGTTAAATACATTAACCATCCGTCCTGGGCATGGGAGCACACTCCCTGGCTGAGAGGATACCTCACGGCCCAGGGTCGCAGCCATGGTGCCCTCAGCTGCCTGTTGTTGTTTTGTTTGTAAACAGCTTTATTGATATATAATTCACATACCATGAAGCCTACCTGTTTAAAGCGTACAGTTCAGGGTTTTTAGTATATTCACAGGGGTGTGCAGCCCCCACTGCTGTGTCATCACCCCAAACAGAAGCCCGGCCTGTTACCTGCACCGCCCCTTCCTCAACCCTTGAGCCACTTCCTGTCTCTAGGGATCACATAATTTCACATAAATGGAATCACACTTCATATGTGGTTCTTTCACTTACTGTTTTTATAAAAAGTTTCATGGGCATGTGGCCACGGTACTTCATTTCCCTGCTGTCCACGGCTGCTTTCACACCACCGGGGCGCACTTGAGTAGCTGTGACAGAGACCGCGAGGCCCAGAGCCTAAAGGATCTCCCACCTGGCTCTTTCAAAGAGGCGTGAGGCTGGCAGGGGACACCAGGGCCTGTCACCTCGTGTACAGTCACCCTGTTGCCTTGCGGCACCTGGTAGACCCTTGGGGAGCCCCAGTGGGGCGAAAGCCCAGCTGTACGCCCAGAGCTGCAGTGCCTCTGGACACTTTCAGCCTGAGAGATGCTTTCTGTCAGTGCTTCACCTCAACAGCTAACAGTGTTGGCAGTGAACTCCATTTCCTCTTAGGTGGTAGTCGTCACACCATGAAGGCGCCCTGAGCACATTGGGACCTGATGTTTCACACATGGGAGCCCTGGGCGTGTGACAGGGAGGAGCAGGCACCAGACCGTGGATGGGGTGGAGAGCCGCATGGCCTTGGCCCCCTGCGATACAGGCGGCAACTTGATTTTGTTCACCCAAACAAGGGATATCTCGTAACAGTCCATATCAAGTGGTTATAAATATTTATAGGACTAGTTGCATTCCAGCCAAATCCAGATGTTCTAGATAAAAGGTGGATTGTTCTGACATTCCCCCAGTTTTCCCTGGGGAGCTTCAATTCCCTAGGTTCTTTTTAGAGAGAACCCAGTGTTTAGGGGTCTGGGGTCTACAGAGCACAGCCATCCTCAGACTGTCTTGGAAGCCCTTGTGTCAGCAACTCTAGAACCAGAACCCCCATCTGGCTACACTCAGCTTCCTCTTCTCTAGAACATTCCTTTACAATCCAGCACTAGTTTCCTGGGTGATTTTCGGTATTGGGGTCTTTCCATCACCTGAATATTGCCAATTTTCCCTCCACAGAGAACACTGCTTCCTAGACCGTCTGAAAACCAGTCCCACAATGTCTGTTCCTTCTCCATCCTGTCGAATTCTTCCATAACTGGTAAGTGCCGGGGCTTCTCAGGGAAGCTTTCGCTCCGTGTGTGCGCGGCCCCGTCTTTGGGAATTGCAGGCATTTGTTTCTGTGGCCCTTTGAATGACATTTCAAGCCTTCCTGGGTCTGTTCTATCAACATGGGCAGCGGTGTGGGCAGGCGTGGTCCCCTGACTGGTGGTCCACAGGCAGCTTCCTCCCAAGGTGGGCTCATACGGCCCTGGTTGGGGTGCTCCGCTTGGTTCAGTTTAGAGAAGGGTCTGTGGTCCACCCCATCCATGACATATTCTTGTCAGGCGTTTTATGGATCAGACGTGTCCTTAGGGTGTGCGACTCACGCTTTCATTTGGTCTGTAAGCTCAGTGGGGCCCTCACACTTTGCAGTAAATCTTACACAGTGAGACTCCTTCAGTGAAACACACATTCCATGACTTACCTTTTTATCAGTCTTGATTTTCACAAGACCCAGACAATTGCTCATTCTCACACCTACTTTTCAGTGGCAGCCTGCCAGGAAGGAGCCCGCTTGCAGAGGCAGCACCTTGATCCTAGTCTGGTGCTCTGACCCCCTCAGAGGAGCCTGTAGCTCAGCTCAGGTGTGACAGACCCTTAAAGGGCTGTTCCCGTGGGCTGACAGTAGTGACCACAGCCATTCAGCAGCCCCCAGGAAGCGCAGTGGTGCTGCTGTCACGGGCGACAGTGCTTTCTCCCCACCGGGGCCCTGTGTGACCATTAACTTCCCCAAGTTAGCAAGTGTTGGGACGTTTGGTGGTTTCCAGCTCGGCTTCCATGATCCGGACGGTGGCCATGAAGGGGAGCTCGTGCAGCCCCTGCCGTGTGGCAAGAGGCCATCAGCTCATGTGCCTGACGCGTCTGCTTCCACTCTCATCCTCACAGGGAGAGGCTCCTTCCGGCCCATTCAGTCCTCCCTGACCAAAGCGGCTCTGTCCCGGCCGATTGTGCCCAAGGTCCTGCCACCCCAGGCCCCAGGCCACCTGGCCAGTAAGTCTCTGCGACTCTGCCCTGGCATGAAAATGAGGCCTGCACATGGGCTGTCCCCTCTGGGGCGCGTTTCAGGACGTCAGGAGACAAAGACTTGCACGTTGCTTCTGTTGCCAGGCGCTATCGACTTAGCAGCTAAAAGCGCCGGCATCATCCCTGGGAGCCCCCTCCCCGTCCTGGATGCCGATGGCTTGTCTGGCATCTCCCCGCTGTCTTCAGATGAGGTGACGGTGACTGTCTCGGGGCAGGACTCCACCGGCACCCACCAGAATGGAGACCCCATCCCCGCTGTAGGGGTGAGTGTGTTTAGAAGGGCTTCTCTGAGCTGCCACCAGCTTTGGGGATGGGACGGTCAGTCTCCAGTCCTGGTTTGAAAGCCAAGGCCATGAGCTGAGGTCGTGCTGGACTCCAGCTCTGCCTCTGGAGGGGACGGGCCTGCTGAGCGAGAGGAGCGTCACTGAACAGGGAAGTCTCAGCCTGAGTGAGACCATGTGGCGCAGCAGGTGGGGTGGGCTTGCCATGTGACCCAGGGAATCTGCAACTAAGATGGGCATGGAGGTCTGCCCGCAGTGAAGGTAGCCGGCCTGAACAGGAGGTCTGCCTGCAGCGAAGGTAGCCGGCCTGAACAGCAATGTCACCAAGTTGGCTGTCAGTCCACCCCTGACTCCCTGCTACTTGGCTGCTGCTTCAGCGGGCCCTGCTCTGCAGCCCCGCCAGCACTCCAGCTCCTCTGGTTCCTCCACCTGTTTGAGGGCTGCCTGAGGTGGGCAGGGCAGGCGGCCACTTAGGACTGCAGAGCCCAGCCCTGCCTGAGGACCCTGAGGTCGACCTCTTGCTAGGACTGGAGTTGATTGTGAATTGACAAATGGTCTCAAGTTTGGGGATGTGGGGGCGCACATTCTGAGAGCAATGGGCTTTCCTGTGCTCCCAGGGAAAGCTCTCCAGCCTACACCCCCGTGCTCCTGCCTGTTAGGAGCCGTGGGGTGGATGGCACTCCTCAGGAGCCAGGTGCTGGACCAGCGCTCACTGGCATATTCCTGGTGTTCTCGTAGGGCACAAGCGACCCGTTCATCAGTGTCCCCTCGAGGCAGGAGACGGTGGCAGACGGTTTCCAGGTAGAGTGTGCTGTTGGCTGCTGAGCAAAGTAGCTGCCCCAGGACCTCGTCCAGCGCTGGGCCCTACCCTCATGGTCCTGCTCGTGGGCCCGGGCTTCCTCCTCATGATGCCCAGCAACCGTCCTTCCCCGCACCTTGCCTCCTTGGTGCACATGCGGCTCCCATCTCAGGCTTCCTTTCTCCCCTCTCGGGCTGGCTGATTGAGACACAGTTCTGGAAGGACTAAGTTTTCTGGGCCGGGTAGGAGGAGGTCATCAGCTGGGGGTGGAAGCAGATCCAGGCCACCTCGGCCCGGCCTCCCAACTGTGCCATCCCTCAAGGGTTTCAGGAGAAGGAAGTTCCCTGAGTGTGTTTCTCGCTGGATGGATGAGTGACCGCTGGGGTCACTGCGTCTCTGTTGGTGTCCCCATCACTCAGTCACTGCTCTGCGGGACCAAGGTTGCTTTTTCATTGCTTGGTATGGACTGTCTGCTCTGTCGTGTCTCAACAGTATCTGTCTCCGCAGAACTCGCCCGTTCTCTCCTTATCCGAGCTGTCCAAGGCTCCTCTCCACAATGGGCTCTCCACACCGTTGGCCTCGTCGGAGGCCTCCAGCACCCGGCTCTCTCCGCCCAACGTCTCTGCTCTGCTGGACATCTCCCTGCCCGGCCCGCCCGAGGACGTGCTCTCGCAGGGAGAGCCCGCCACGCAGATCAGCGACTCCATCATCGAGATCGCCATCAGCTCCGGCCAGTACAGTAAGGAGCAGGGTGCCTCTGCACAGCCCTCCTGGAGTCAGTTCTCCCAGGGGCCTTGACCTCCACCTGAGTGTTTGCCAGCCTCCAGGCACCTTGCTGTCCAGCTGTCCTGGGTGTTGAGCCTCTGCACCTACAAGGCACTGCCCAGCCTTGGCAGGGGGAGTGCAGGCGGACAAGGCCTGTACAGGACCTGAGCCTGTTTGTGGTCTGGCAGGGCTGCCCCTGGCCTTGGGAGATAGAGCGGGCCCACGAGGCGTCTCCAGCCTGGGGATCAGGCAGGGCCGTTTCCTTGTCAGTTCTGAACCTGGGTTGGACACCTGCGGGGTTGTGGGTTTTAGGAGGGGTTGGACTGGTACCTGTGGGCCTTGGCTCCCCGAGCCTGTGGGGATGGTGCTGTGGGGCAGCGGTATGGTGGGCGCCAGCTGGTAGAGTTCAGACCGTGGATTCAGAGCTAATAGCTGGCAGCGTGTGGCCGTGGGCTGGTCACCGGCTCATTAGAGCCTGTTCTCCTTAGCAGTGTGTTGGGAGCCGCGGACATCTTGCAGGGCTGTCGTCAGCAGCAGGAGAGGGTGTAGGTGACGCCCTCAGCACAGGGCCTGCCTCCATCCGCTGTGGCCAGTGTCATTCTCTGAAGATGGGCACGGGTCCCTACTGTTGGGGGGCCCAGTGGGGTCCTGGGCCTCCCAGTTCAGCCGCGCATGCCACGCCACTCCATGGCCTTCTTGGTGGCAGGTGGGGGAAGTGGGGCTGTTCACCCCACATGTCGGCTCTGACCCAGATTTTGGTTGACAGGTGAAGGAGTCCCTCTTTCTCCAGCAAAACTGAACGGCAGTGACAGTTCCAAGAGTCTCCCCTCCCCGTCCAGCAGCCCCCAGCCAGACTGGATCGCCTCCCCGACCCATGACCCCCAGTGGTGCCCCAGCGACCCCACGGACTCCTCACTCAGCAGCTTGTTTGGTGAGTCTCTGTGGAGGGCAGCCGGAACAAGCAGAGCCAGAGTCTGGACTCTCCACGCTCCTGGCAGAGGGCCCCTCCAGGGCTGTTCCTTGGTATTTAGGGGTTTTTTCTGCATCAGTTACATGTGGGAAAGTGCCCAGGCCCCAGTGTGCAGGTCACTAGGCTTTGGCAGATGTGTAAACCCCGTAACCATGGCCACGTCCATCCTGCGGTCAGTCCCTTGTGCCCCTCCCCGCAGGCTCACTGACAAGGGCAGGGTGGAAGGAGCTGGCGTGTTGCGCCCTCTTTGCTCCCCTCCTTCTGTTCTGTGGTGGCACGGCAATGACAGATCGGAGCCTTCACAGGATGTGTTCATCCTCGTCACCACCGGTGCCTGTGGGACAGGAAGGGGCTGTTAGGGAAAGACGCACCAGCTTTGGTTTCCTGCACAGAGGAGTTTCTGAGGCACATCTGGGGTCCGTGCACTTTGCATTTGTAGAGAGCAGCCAGGGTGTGCACCCTGGCGTGGGGCGTGCTGTTTGCTGACCAACTGGGTCAGCACCGTGTGGGAGCACCACACCTGAAGGCCCCGAACAAGCCGGGGCTCTGGTCTGGGTGGTGCGGGAGAGCCAGCCCCCAATGCGCATTGCCTGCTCAGAAAGTCACAGAGAGCAGTGCAGACTCTGCAAAGTCGAACAGAAATCATGAGAAATTGGAAACAACCTTACATTGAGGTAGCAGTGGTGACCAGACAGTGGAACACTGTGGGGCCCCTAGAAAAATGAGATAGACTTTCCCAAGGCTCACCATGGTAGGAAAGGCAGGTATGGCCTGATGCCTCCGTCTGGAGCACCGTGCCCATGCAAGCAACGAGATGCCTGCAGGGCCCAGCCGGGCCTCCCTGGACCAGTCCAGGCCTAGCCAGCTCAGGGCCCCTCCTTCCTCTCTGCAGCGAGCTTCATCTCCCCAGAGAAGAGCCGGAAGATGCTGCCAACCCCTGTCGGAACCAACAGCGGCACCTCCCTTCTGGGCCCCAGCCTGCTGGATGGCAACTCTCGCGACTCGTTTGTGTCCCGGTCCCTGGCTGATGTCGCCGAGGTAAGCGCACGACCTTTCCCCCAAGCCTGGGTGCCAGCCTCCATCCCAGAGCTGCCAGACCCTCCGGCAGACCCGTGTGGTTACTCAGAACTGCTCACCAAGATTTACATGTCAGGAGCCGTCATGGACAGAGCCCAGCCTCTGACTGCTCCTGAGAGGGAATCTCTGCCAGTACTGGCCCGGCATTTGTCCCACTGGCAGCAGGTGACAGACCCTGAGTCAGGGCTGAGCCCGGGGCTCTGAAGGCAGCTCTGGGTCTTGTGTATCCTCCACCAGCTGTGTGACCTCGGGCAGGGACTCTGTGTCCCCCTGCTCAGTCTCCTGATCTGCAGAGGAGAAGAGGCAGTAGTGGCGGTGCCATCGTTGCTGCCACCTGACAGAGGGGACCCTTGAGCAGCATCTTGGTGTCGTTGCTCGTGGCTGACCTGCCGAATGGAGGGAGGGCTGCTGCAGAGGCTCCTCTGCGATCACGTGATGACCCGGGAGTCATGCTGTGGCAGTGTGTCACCCCCATGTTCTGCCTGGAATGCAGCATCCCTCTTTTCTTTGTCCAGGCCGCTGCCTCACACAACCACCCAGGCCTCCATCCCACTAGGTTTGAGTGGTATCTGTGGGCAAGTAGGGCTGAGGGAGTGAAGACGGGTACATTTAACTAAGACTCCAGGCGTGAAGTAACAGGTACTGTAGGAGTTTAGACAGAGGCTGTGCTGAGTGGAGAACCTAAGTCTAGAATGCCCCTGGCCCAACCCCCAGCTCATTGTTGAAGTCCTAGAGCAGCATCTCCCCAACACCGGCTCCCTGGGCTGTCGAGGCACTTGTGGGGGGCCCTCGAGCATTTCATAGTCGATACTCGGGGGGAACCTGGATCAAACAAAGCTCACACAGCTGCTTCCCAGGATGCCTCAGCTTCTCGGTGTCCAGACGTAAATCTCGAGATCCGAGGGGATTTTGAAAACAAATTTCAGTTTTTTTGAAATTTCTTGTAGTTAAAAAGTTTAAAGTTCAGTCCATCCTGTGCTCTACTCAGAATTTTCCGAAGGCTTCTCATCTGTATTTGTTCATTACATCAAGCAGTTTGTTAATGAATATTAATTGAGGGCCTACTAGATGCCGGGCACTGCTACAGGCCCAGAATGGACAAATTAAAGGCCCCATCCCCATGAGGCCGACAGTCCGGTGCTGGAGGTGCGGGAGGAGACAGTAAACTCCCTGGCTCTGCCCACAGGACAGTCCTGATGCGTGAGGCCCCACTGTGCAAACTCTGGTCTCCTCTACTCTCTGCCTTACTCACTGTCACATCCACCATCTTTCTTATTTCTTGAACAGCCGGCTGTTCCCACCTTAGGGCCTTTGCACCTGCTGTTTCTTCTCACGGGAATGTGCTTCCCTCGTGGCTTTACGTGACTTGCTCCCACACTTCTGCTCACACCCCGCCTCAGAAAACCCTCCTCTGACACGCAAGCCCGTGGCAAACTCTCTCCTCCACTTCTGTCTCCTTCAGGCCACCCCACAGTCCCTAGTTCTGCTGCCTTCCCTCTGCCTCTCTGTCCACTGACCGTCCTCCCCGGGGACCCACCACTCTGACTCGACAGCTGGGCGGCCGGGCTCACAGTGCATACTTGTCCACAGAGCGAGTGTTCGCAGTGATGGAGGTGATTCTGAGGTTGTCCCTGTAGTGCGGGGGCAGCTGTTACGTGGCCGCCGGAGGGACTCTCACCCTCATTGTAGAGGGAGTTGCGCTTAAGTCTGGCCGTGGTGGCCAGCTGCATGCTCACTCGTCTCCCCGTGTCCTCTCCCACAGGTTGTGGATTCCCAGCTGGTGTGCATGATGAACGAAAACAGCATCGATTACATATCCCGGTTCAACGATCTGGCCCAAGAGCTGTCCATCGCTGAGCCTGGCCGCCGAGAGGTTCTGTTTGATGGCGGTGGAGGTGGCCCCCCGGTCGGTGACCTGTCCCAGTGACTGTGCCTCATGGCTGGGGCAGCCCGGAGGCTGCAGAGGACAGCTTACGGGGTTGGTGGTCCTCGAGCATCATAGGGGTAGCCCTCTTTAGAAGAGAGAAAACATAAATCAAGCCTGGACTCCCAGGAGACAGTCTGAACAGAGGCACCTCTGCACCCAGAACGTGCAACGTGCACACAGCCATGTCCCAGCAGGCCGAGGCAGTGGTGGCCAGGCGATGAGGGAGCGTCCTCAGCAAGGCCAGTGTCAGATGTGGCCCTGGCGTCGGACCCACCCCCTGCCAGGAGCATGTGTTAGGGTCTGCATGGTACCCACGCTTCTGCCTCGGTCATTGTGTCAGACGTTTCAGGGTGTTTTCTTTCTGAGAGAAAAGAGTGGTGGGCCTGGCTGTCGTCGTTATGGCCTGGGAGCTGTGACCTCCTGCTCTCTGCAGGGAGGCTCCAGGGCATTGCTGCCTTCTTTGCGCCAAACCCACTCCCTGCTTCAGTTTTTCCCTCTGCAATGCGAGGACGAGGAGGACAGCTGGGCATGACCTGAGACAGCGGGCACTGCAGAGGACACTCCAATCATGGGGCAGTGGGAGGGTCCCAGGTCAGTGCAACTGGTGCCATCTCCCCAGAAATCCTGACCATGGCCTAGTGCTTCCTCATCTGGAGCTTTTGTTCTGACTGACTCAACAGGAAGGGGGAAAAGAATCATGTCTTATGCGGGTTGTGTGGACTTTTTAAAAAATCCCGCTAAGCAGGTCAGAAAATGCTTTTCTCGTATTTTGAGAATTAGGAGACATTGGAGAGGAAGAACAGGGTTCCTGTTTGGTTGGTTTCTTCCCCGCGTCTATCTGCACACTTCTTCTCGGTGACCTGAGATGTTATTTCTCTCTATTAGGGTGATCCCCAAGCGCTCATTTGACTACAGATAAGACTTTACTGATGATCTTGAACTTCTGACATGTTTCTGCCTAGCATTTTGGACAGATGCCATTTGCAGGGAAAGTTCTCTCTTCCTTTCCTTGGCATCAGTGCAGAGTATGCCCCAATGCATATGTCTAATCCCTTGCTTGTATTTCTGCCTCATGGTCTCCTGTTTCTCTTCCTCCTGTTCAGGGAATCCAGGCAAGGGTCAGACATCACGCGCAGTCAGGGTGCACTGAAACCACATCCCTCTGGTGTGCTCCTTGAGCCTCCTCGGATGACCAGCCGTCACCATCTCGGGTAGTGCAACATCCAATCTTTCCCCAGAATGGAGTTAACACAGCTCCTCTGCCTTCTCAGCCTTGCGGGGCCAAACACACAAACCACCATCCAGGCACACCTATGTGGCTGGGCACCAGTGCTGTGGTGTTGGGGCACCACCCCACCTGCTGCTTACCCCTGCCCGGCAGCTGCAGTCAGTGTGGCTTCTTGAATCCGCCCCAGCCCACTACTGTTAGTGTTCATCACCTTGCCTCTCTCCCAGCTCACTGTGGACCGGCAGCCTTCGAGGCCAGCTGGGCCCTCTCCTGTGGTTCCTCCCCCTGCCCGCCCACCCCCCCCCCCGCCCCCCCGCGAAGAGATGAGCCAGTGTGCAAGGAGAGGGGAAGGTCCTTCGCGAGTACAAGCAGAAGGGCCGCTCTTGATCCTGCCGCCTCCCCAGCGTGGTCAGCTGCTCCAGGCTGCAGGCCGGGTTGTCCCCTCCAAGCTGCAGAGGAAGCGGGACAGTGGCTTCCAGGCGATAGCTTCCTTCCTTCCTCTCCAGCTTTCCTCAGAGCTCTTGCCTGTCATGTGGCCTCCCTCTTTCAGATCTGGATTTAGGCACAAACATCACTAAGAAAAGCCTGTGTGGGCAGCCCTCCTGGGCTCTTGAAAAAACAGTCCCAAAGCTCTGGAGGTCTGAAAGAAAGGGATGTGGTACCACTTTAAGAGAGATAGACAGCAGTATTTGAGTCCAGAGTCTCTTTAAACTAGCTTGTGTTTTGTAATCAATGTATCAGCTTCCTGAAATTAGCACCTTATTGAGCCAAACAAGATCAGTAGGTCTGTCTCTGGGCATCCGACCCGGTTAGATCCACAGTGGATCAGGCCAAGGTTAGGCCACTGCCAGCTTTCTTGTATTCCCACTGTCTGGGACCGGAGATGCCAAGTAGCATTACTGCATCAATGCGGGGGGCAGTGCCCAGTGGCAGTGGGCACTGTGCCAGGGACAGTAGCGATCCCGAGCTGCTTATCCATCAGGGGACACCCCACAGTAGTCTGGTCGGTAGGTTGGCACCTGTCACCTGGTGGACGTCCAGCAGGAGGAAAACTCTGGAGATCTGGATAAGACTTTGTCGGCCGTTTATTCAGCAGCATGTCCCTCTTGGGTCTCCCACACAGACTCCATTTGGGAGTAGCTGACTGCCCAGTGTCATCCAGTGGGGAGGTGAGTTGCGGAGGAGAGTGGACTGACTCTTCTCAAACCTTTAATAAAGCTGACATGATTTCAGAGAACCCTGCTTCTCTAGCAACCAGACAGGTATAAGCATTTGCCTGCCATATTAAGGAAAAATGGTGTCATCTGTAGCATTAAAATGATGGATGCCTTTTCTCCCAACCTAAATGATTATATATGTATGAAAATAAGCAACTGTTATGTTAAAGGCTGGAATTTTTCAAAAGACCCAAGCAGAGACACCTCCCACTTCTGCGTCTCCCTCTGCCCTTCCAGCGGAAGTTGTGATAGTGTCAGTATACACCTGTGGCTTCCTTTGTGCATTTGAGCATGTTGTGATTAAGACCAGGTCAGTTTCTCAGAAAAATCTTCCCCTAGTCACTCTAACGTTGTTAGGGATCTTTTTGCTGATTCATCTCTTCTAAAGATTGAGACTGAATATCTTCGGTCTCAAGGGAGTTGTTTTTGCCTTGATTCTTCATTGTGAATATCCAGTGATGAGCATTCCATTCTTCAGAAGGTGCAGAGGCAAGTTGAAGTTCGTGATTCCACATAAGGTTCGTGATGGCATTTTTCTCATCCCTCTGTGTCTTCTGGGCGTAGGGTACTTGCTCAGGGAGTGGGGGTATTTGGAACCATTTCATCGGTTCATCCACTTGCTTTCCCACCTCAGTCCCATTCTCTAGCATTCTGTACCATAGCCTCATTACTGGTGGTGTCTTTTCAGTTTAATAGCATCTTTAACTAGATCACACCATTGAATCCAAACATGTACAAAGAACAGTCATAGAATAAAAGACACTTGAAACAAGTGGAGGAGGAAAACAGCAGTTGCTTTTTCTTTTTCTTTTAACATTGAGATCTATCAGATGCATTTAGGAGGTAATATGGCACTTTGTCTTAAGAAAAAAGAGAAAGAAACCCACAGCAAACCTTTCCTGACTTGTCAAAACTCTCCTAATCCTACAGTAACTTGTAAGTCGTGTTAGGTGAGGTAAGTCTTGGAAGCACTACAGTAGCCCATGCCCTTTGTTCTGTAACAGGATAACCGGCTCTAGAGCTTCTGGGCAGCAGAACTTATTGCTGTTTTTTATAATAATCGTTAAGCCATATCATCTAAGGTTTTCGGCTTGAGATGTGAATTTGTTTTATAGATTATAAATATACATATACAGTGTATGTATAAAGCAGAATGCCTGTCCTTCCTGATTATTTTTTGTACCATATTGTAAATTATATTATTTATTCTTTATCAATTTGGGGAATAAAAGGTGTTTGGTTATTTAATATAATAAACAAAAGCTGTTAAACTTCTTATGTTTAAATTTCCAGTTCAACTTGTAAATCTGTTTTTATTATTGTGCATAAATACATACTAATACTTGATCTAATAATTACTGTTTCTGCTTTTTTCTTTTTAAGTGTGCACTTTGCAAACAGCCCAAGTGGCTCTCATCTGGTGAGATCTCAGAGGAATCGATGGGCTGTCCACAGTGTAACTGAGCAACAATACAATGCTGAATGTGTTTTGTTTTTTTGAGCTAGAAATCAGACAGCTGGCATAGTTTATCCCTTGCCTCCCATTTCTGAGTTAGTGTTCTTGCCCCCACGACGTGCAGGACAGAGGAACTGCGATTCCGTTTCCTTTGGCCACGTATCGACGTGCCATTGACTGGCTGGCGAAAACCAAGCGTCTCCGGACAGGCTGGACCCAGCTCGGTGCTGCTTGGTGCCGGCACGGCAGACCCGGGAGGCGGGCGGGAGGCCCCCGCGGGGCTGCGGGGAGTTTCGGCCAGGTGCCCGGATAGTGCCCGACCCCGCCCACCTCGGGGGAGTGGGGAGGGACAGTCCCCCGCCGGGTTACTGCCCAATGGCGGCGCCCGGCGCCGTGAGCGGTACCTGTTCTCACCAATCGGCCGCGAGCGCGGCGCAGGCCTCACCAAGCTTCCGTCTCGTGGGGCGGAGTCCGACACCACGATAGGCTGATGCAGCTTGACTGGTGTCGGCGGCGCCCAATAAGAGCGAGAAGGCGGGCCTCGGGTCGCGCGGGGCCGAGCGGGAAGGACGGCGAGGCGGCCGGGAGGCTCCGAGTGGCGGCCGACATGTTCCGGGCGCCGGAGAGTAAGGGAGGCCGGGCTGGCTCCAGGTGCGGCGCGGGCGCAGCCACGGTCACGTAGGATGCGCGGGGGCGGCGGGGCGGCCGCGGTGAGCTCATAGAGCCGGGGCCTCCGGGGCCGGGTCGGGGAGGTGGGCGCGCCCGCGGGACCCGGAGGCCTGAGCGCGTCTCCCCGCGCGTCCGGTCCCAGCACGTGCTCCTTCATTGACGAGCGCGCCGGAGATGCTGGCCGAGCCGTCTGCTGCGGGGGGGCGGGCGTGGCGGCGCTGCTGGGATTCTGGGGCCCTGCGGCGTGTGCGCGAGTGGATGGGCCTCGGGGCAAAGTCTCGTCCCGGGAGCCCTCAGCACTGCCGCAGCCCGGGAGCCAGGCGGCGCCCTCCCCCACTTTACTGACAAGGAAACCGGCGGGACAGCAAGTGATAGGAGTTTCGACTGGGTTTAAACACTCAGGAACACATAGCAGCGCGCTTGCTTTCTTTTTAGCTTGTGGAGCAATGGGTATTGGGAGTCATATAGAGTCGCCAGAGCTAGCAGTGTCCTGCCGCTGGAGGAGCCAGCTTGCGTTGTCCAGCTGGTTCTTCAGCTGCCTAAGAGTTTTCTTTATTGTGAGCCTTTTCTGTGACCCAGCCCCACAATAAAAGCAGAAGAGTGTGACGTCTGTTGAGGTAAACAGTATATAAAATTAAAGAATTGTTTCGAGTGATAAAATCCCTGTAAATTTGAGGGAGTTAGGTCAGTATTCAGTAATACTCCTACCCAAATAATGAGTCCTTATCCCACGTAACAGTGACTATTAATCACTCTCGTCTAGATCTGTGCTGATATGGGGCCAGAAGTATATCCTGGAGTGCTCAGAATGAGTCAGGTTTCTGGTGCCTGAAAGCTGCTGTTCTGCACCACCCACACCAGCTGGGCAAGGGCTGCTTCCCAGCACTTTCTCCGTTGTGTCCACTAAGTACACTCTTTCTTTGTTTACACAGCCTGGCACTGGATGCCTAGCAAACATTGGTCCAGTTAGCGAATAAGCACTGTGAGGAACGCTGATGTGAGGCTGACTTCCAAGCTGTAGGCGACAGTGCAGAGCTGGTGTTCTAAACTGATACCCACATTTCTTTGGGGCATTAGTTTTTGGAGAGGATAAGGAGAAAATTCTTCCTTTTAGGATGTTGGAGAAGGAAAACCCATCTTAATTGGATGATCGATTGGAAGCTCCTGCTTGGGATCAGTTAGCAGCTTTGTCTTAGAGGAATTGACTAGCTCGACAGGCCTTTTTACTTAGCTGTGAAGGGAATCAGGTGGTGGCTGTAAGATTACTGGGCCAGGTTTTCCTCTCTTAAAACCCTACTTTTGTTTTCTTGCTGAAGGATTATCTGGTGTTAAAGGGATTTTGAACTATAAAAGCATTATGCTTTAGCCATCATTAATCTGAGGTCTTTTAAGCTGCAGGATGTATATTTGTAAAGAATTTAATCTAGGTCTATTTGGCAGCTTCACTCCAAACCTGGCAGGTCCCCCATAGCTTTTCTGGGATACAGGAATAAGCTGTTGGAAGGGGGGTCACGAGCATGGATCCCTCCAGGTGAGCGTCGATGTGGCCTCTGCTGTTTCTGTGGTCCACTTGAGCTGTGTGTATTTTCTTATCACGTGCCCCTTAGTTTCTGTTTTGTACTTGGAATGTCTTCATTGAAATGTATCCAAGGGGTACTGAAAAAGGAAGCCATAACTGGGAGGCATCCCCATGTAGTGAGGTCATCCCCAAGACGTCTGAGCTACTGGTATTCCCATCCCCCTCCTGTAATTAGGGTTGAAGTGATACCTGCACTTGATAGTGAGCCTGTGAGGGCCGCCTTGAGCCATTGTTGGAGCTTCTGTTTTTATGGAAATGTCTATTTAACTCTCAGTCCGGTTTATTCGAGACCCAGCTTGTGTGATTTGCTTGACGCTTGTGTGATTTGCTTGACTGCTGCAAGGCTGTGCGACCCTAGTGCCACCCCATAGCTTTTGTGGTGGAGACGCTTGCCACCTCTTCCCAGGAAACTTGGCCATTGTGTACGATAATCTCTCTGCTACAACATTCTTGGGCACCACTTTCCTTCCCTTCTTTTCAAAGTAAAGTAAAATAAAATTCAGAAAAGTACACAATATAATAACATATTTCCACCACCCCAAATTAACATTTGGCAGTTTCAAATAAATATTGCTTACCTCCTGTGCTGCAGTGGTTCTCTTTCCTCATGGAGACTGCAGACACAATTTGAGCCTTACCTACTCCAAAGGTGTCTTTGGAGTTCCAGTGACACTCAGTGCCTCTGTGGCATTACTCATGCAGAACATGGAAACTGCCTCTGCACAGCTCTAGCCTTCCCAGAAAGCGGGGAGCTTCTCCAGGCCCAGGACTTGCTCTTGCTTGTCTTTCCATCCACAGGGTCTGGTGCAGGCCCACCCGTGGTAGGTGCTTAGGGAACGTGCAAGTTAGAGTGAAGCAAGCGGTGGAGGCCAGGGAGAGGCGTGTATCCAGGGATGTGGAATGTGAGAGGAGAGAGTGCTGGGGAGCCTACCCCACATCTGGTCTGACAATTTGAGGGTTTGAAAGAAAAGCTGTGTTGCAAGTAAGTCAATAAAATAGGAATTTTAATTCATGCCAGTATGAGACTTGATGTTAAGTTCAGTTCAGTTCTGAGGATGGCAGATCTCAGAGACCCAAGCTTGTTGGACCTGCTTGAAAATATGCCAAGAAAAATCAGGAATGTCATTGTGTTGGGGCTGTGAGATTTATAATGGGTGTGGGAGTCGGATGGCCTCGGGTGTCCCCCACCAGAGGGCCTGACGTGAGGTCTTACTACTGCCTTTCTAATTTAAGTCTGGTTATTGGTCATTTTTTTAAAAAAGGTTTTTTCCCTTAAACCGAGTAATTTTTTTCTTTATCAAATCCTTAAGGAAATGCTAACTGCTGGACAGGCATCCCTGGCCCCTTCCTTCAAGCTGATGTGACTGAACCCATGTGGAAGGCTGGCCCACTGTGCACTCGGCTTGGGTGGCGGCTTGGGTGGTGGCGAGCAGCCTGCCTGCGGTCTCCGTCCCAGTGAGCAGGCACACTGGTGGCCCTCGGAGCAGATGAGCACTTTCTGCTGTCCTGCTTTACAGCCAGAGAGCAGAAAACTCTGTTCCCTTTAAATTACAACGAATGATCAGCTCCCTTTCTAGCTCTGTTGAGGAAACAGCATGTTAAACATCCTATTCTTCTAGTGTCTGCATCGCTTTTGTGTGGCGAGCTCCGAAGTTTCACTTTCTAAATGTCTGGGGTCACAGGCAGTCCTCTTGCTTAGGACTGGTGAAAGAGCAGGGGCCACTCAGCAGTTTAAAACTCTGCTTTAAAATACGTTTGAAAATCTAGGTGTCCTGGGACTTTCCTGGCGGTCCAGTGGTTAGGCCTCCACGCTTTCACTGCAGGCAGCACAGGTTCCATCCCTGGTGGGAGAGCTAAGATCCTGCAGTGTGGCCATAGGTTTCCTGTAAAGATGCATATGAATTCAGTGTTATGCTGCCCTGCTGAAGGAGACCGATGCTCTTGGGGTGTCAGGGAAGAGCTTTATGGAATTTTCTTAATTCTTCAGTTATTGCAATAAAAAGTGACTCAAGGTCCTGCTCATCCACTTCTGAAATACCCAGCCTCCAAGTGCATGGCAGATTCCCAAAGATCGAGACCACAGTAGATTCGGCTGGTGGTGACTGAGTGTGGGAATAGCACTGATCTCTGTGGGTGTTTAATTAAAATCCACACTTGAAGGATGCCAGTGTGTGCTGGGGTGACACTCTGCACATGTGTTGATCTAAAGTGAACAGTGGTCCAGCTGGTGTGTTCTGATCTGTCTGATGTTTTAACTTGTCATTGGTGGTACCAGACCTTGGGACTGGAAATCATCAGCCTGGTGTAGATTCCCAGGACTCTTCGTGGGTTAGTGGGGGTGGTGCTCCCCATGGTCTGAGCTGACACTTTCCATTAGAAATGTGAGCCACATAAGGAATTTTAAATTTTCTAGTAGCCACACTTTAAAAAGTAAAAAGATTCAGGAAAAATTAAGTTTAATAGATATTATTCAACTTAATATGTACAAAACATTATTTCAACATGTGATCAATGTAAAAGATACAATTAAAGAGATATTTTTGCCTTTTCTTCTTTGTGCTGAGTCTTCAAAGTCTGGTGTGTAATCTATACCTACAGCACATCAGAGCTCAGACCCCCATGTCCAAGTGCCCACTGGCCACAGTGGCCAGTGGCTGCCCTTTTGAGGACGCAGCTCTCTGGGTCAAGCTTACTCTGGGTAAGTGGTGCACTGCCCCGTCGTTTCTTTCTAGAGGATGTTGAGGATTATTAGGGTGTAGTCTGAGCTCTGCAGCCAGACTGCCTGGATCTGAGTCCTGGCTCTGCTACTTCCTGTGTGGCCCTCTCTTTAGCTCACACTCATCTCTGTGAAAATCATGCCTGCCTTAGAGAGTGGCCGTGTCAGTTCTTTGGAACAGGAGCTAGCGTGTATAAACGCTGAGGGAGTGTGAGCTACAACACCCAGCACTATTGTCTGCTAATTAAAGTGACTATTAAATTCTGCTGAACTGGCTCAGTTTGCCTGTTTTATGGAAACTTTAATTTTACTAATGAGAGGTCACAGGAGTAACTTCAGAGTATGCACATCTCTGGAGGTCTTGGCATAATCAAGATGTGCAGAGAAAACCTTTAAGGGAACTCAAGGGCAAGGAGGGAGGTTTGCCGGCTGGCCAACGGCCATGAGCTTGTCGTGCCACGGTGTGTGGTTTTCCCACAGATGTCTGCCCTGTCTGGCTGTGCCACAGCCCCTGGATGGTGGCGCCCGGGCCATCTGTCGGTCCCTCACACCCTGTCTGCTTGCAGGGCCATGAAGCCCCCGGGAGGAGAGCTGAGTGATCGTCCAGAAGAAGCCGCATCTCCACGCAGGCCCGACAGGATGGCATCTAATATTTTTGGATCAACTGAAGAACCTCAGAACATACCCAAAAGGACCAATCCCCCTGGTATGGGCTTTTGACTCCTTAACCCTTTGGCCTCTGCCTGTTCTCTTTTGTGCTGCTCTTTTGATAAAAATTTCCCTTTCTTTATATTGATCCTTTCAGATATTTTCTGGTGCAGGTTATCCCCTGCCATCAGAGTCCTAGAGTGGAAGGAAAGTTTTATCCTGACTTGTGCTTTGTGTCCTGAAGGTGGCTCGGTCATTTTGGAACTCCCCCTCATCTGTCACCAGATACTGGCTGTGTACGGGCACTGAGGGTACAAAGGCAGATGGTGGGGTTCTGGTTCCCACCACGGAGGCTCCCCAAATTGTCCCATGGACTCCTTGAGATTCTTGAAATTGCATGCAAATTGTGCATTTAGAGTAGTTTTAATCAGATTGTTAGTGGGATTGAAACTAAAAAGGGTGGCTGAGCCTGGCACACATCTGTGTGGCTCCTCACTACTTACCCACCTTCTAGTGGCTCCAGTGGGAGGGAATCTCAGAAGAGTGTTTCTCTTGGCTGATGGACGGTCCAGCTGAGCGACTGCACAGTGATAGTTACCTGAGGAGCTTTCCCCTGTCTGTATCTACGAGGGGAAGACAAGGTTTGTTCCATCCTTAAAGATCTGAGAGACCCAACACAGGAGTCAGAATTTCAGACAAGTAACGAAATCAAGCAGAACCAGAGCTGGAACTGCTCCCTACCCCACCCCAATTCTGGGTACAAATATTGCTCGACAGACCTAGAGGACACACAAAGCAGTAGATTCAAAAGCTAGTTTTTTGGTTGTTTGGTTGTTTTCAGTGGTTTGGGGTGGGGGGTAAGGAGGGGTGGAGGTTAGTGGTACCTTTGGATTTAGTTATAGCAGAGAAGCAGGTGGTTCTTGCTGAGTAACATTCTCCCCTACCCAGTTTGTGGGGGTGCAGGGCCAGGAGTGCTCAGCCCTGCTCATCCTTTGTACCAACGATGTGATGCGGCAGATAGACTCAGACTGGAGGCACTGGAGGTGGGTGCACCAGCAGCCGTGGCTCTGGCTCGGCACCATGCGCGGCTGCAGCTGTCTCTGGGGCTTCGGGTTCTCTAGACAGTGTGGCAGAGTGGGGCGGCGCTGCTTTGCCAGGCCCTCAGAATCTCATGCTCCCCCGCCCATCTCGTGCCCTGTGGGCAGCCTGGGCCCCTCCTGACTGGAGAGTTAGAAAACCCCTACGTTGTGCACAGTCGCAAGGTATCATGACAGCGACAGGACGCCCTGTGCCAAAATGTCTGCTTCTCATGGTCCTGTTGTTTGGGGTTTGTTTTCTGTCCTGCCAAGTGCTCTGTGGTGATAGTTGAGCATTTAACAAACGCCGGAGTCCCCCCTCTGCCTCCTCCTGTCACCCAAGAACTCTTTCTAACTGATGAATGAAATTACATTAAAAAAAAAGAGAGAGAGGAAGGAGGGAAGCAAGGAAAGAAGGAAGAAAATCACCTGTGATGAATTTCAAGGGCAGCCCAGAAGGGAACCTGCTGGTATGTCCAGCCCCGCAGACTCGACCCCGCAGACTCCGGGGAGGGCCTAATGGAGCACGTTCGGAGCAAGGGACTTGCCACTGGCCGTCACTGGAAGTTAACCCAGGCTGGTCGGGTGCCGTGTTTCATCTATGCTTCTGGTTTAGACCTCCTCCTGACAGTGGTGATTGATACGGGTGGGTCATTTGGTGTTTTTCAGGGGCTGTGCTGGGTGCCGGTCTTCTCCACAGCTTGGGGGATAGGTGGCGTTACCCCCTTTACAGAGGAGGAAGCTGAGGCTCGGGGTTCACTGGCCTGCCTGAGTCCACAGCTCGCTGGGGTGGCAGAACTAGCCTTTGGATGCAGGTTTTCCTGACTCCAAAGCCCGTGCTCCCAACTTACCTCCTGAATATATCAATTGGGGTAAATTTCCTGAAATGGAATTGCTGGGTCAGTTTAAAATGATGGTTCTAGGGCTTCCCTGGTGGTGCAGTGGTTAAGAATCTGCCTGCCGGTGGAGGGGACACAGATTTGATCCCTGGCCCTGGAAGATCCCACATGCCGCAGAGCAACTAAGCCCATGTGTCACAACTACTGAGCCTGCGCTCTAGAGCCCGCGAGCCACAACTACTGAGCCCTCGTGCCACAACTACTAAAGCCTGCGCACCTAGAGCCCGTACTCTACAACAAGAGAAGCCACCGCAATGAGAAGCCCACGCACCGCAACGAAGAGTAGCCCCCGCTCACCGCAGCGAGAGAAAGCCCGCGTGCAGCAACGAAGACCCAACACAGCCAAAAATAAATAATCATAATATAAATAAATAAAATGCTGGTGCTTCCACTGGTCTTCAGACGTGTGCTCCAGGATGTCTGTAGCGCTTGCTCCCCACGCAAGGCGCTGTGCCTTGTGATTTGGTTCTTTAAAAAGCATATCTTGAATTTATTTTTCTTCAATTATGAGTGAATTGAGCATCTTTTCCACCTTCATAGCCGAATCATCTTTCAGGTAAAATGTTGTATAATAGATGTGCAGTGTGTCTGTTATTTTACTTTTCATAAAATTCAAAAACAGAACTGTGTTGTTTAGGGTTGGACATATACATGGTAAAACTAGAAGAAGTTGGTAGTTTCCAGAAAATTCGGACACAGAACCACACAGGTTTTTGGGAGTTGATAACATTCTGTAAGACGCGTGATTGTCTGTGATCGTTACTTGGGTGTTTGCTTTATTTATATCTTAGGTACTTATCTGTGTCATGTTTCATAGTTTTTAAAATGTTTTTAAATGAGCAGTGCCTTTAACCAAAAACTTGAAATTGAGTTACTTTTATTTTTATCTTGCATTTTAAAATAAGCTGAATGCGATCTTAGAAAGAATTTACTTAAGCATGACCAGCAACAGCGTGGTAACAAGCAGCGAGGGGTGACCTCGGGCAGCAGCTTTTCTCCACTTTGTAGTCCAAACATTTCTTCTGCTGATGACACCCTGTTTGTAACAGCAGCCCAGCAGCATGACTGGGAGCTTCCTCTCCACGCTCTGCTCTGCCCACTCCACGTGTCGACTCACTTATCTCACCAATGACCCCAGCCAGGTGCTGTCACACAGTTGGTTAGTGGCTGAGCAGGATCCCGCCTGGCACTGGATCCTGACCCCATGCTGTGCCGCCTGCCCCAGCCCGAGGGCTGCGGGTCCCTGGGAGGCTGTGGCTGGGGCTGGAAGGCTTGTGATCGGCCTCAAACGACACGAATGTGTGCATCTTCCTGCAGTCAGTCCCACCCATTCTCTAAGCTTCTCCTGGCCCAGAAAAGCTTCCAGGGCCAGGTTCCCGTCCTTGTGGAGCTGTGCTTTGTGTCCCCCAGACAACCAACCGGCGTCCCGAAAGGCTGGTCAAGTCTGAGGGCTTGCGAGGGGACAAGCGCCCCATGGAGCCTCCTCCTCCTTGGAGCTCCGTGCTCCTCTCACGGTGCACTGTCCCCTGTTTTAACAGTATGGGTTATTACAGCCAAGAAGTGACTGTTTAAAATTGAATTTCCTGGAGACAGTCAACAAAGATCACAACTATAAAAATGAATATGTTTAGCAGTCCTAAGCCCCTGTACCACAGCCACCCCATTTCCTGAGCAGACACATGGCCCCCAGAGGGGAGCACTTTGCAGGGAGGAAAGTGGAGTAACCAATGCCCTTTATTCACATACAGGTGGATAAGAATACCCTTCCTTTTACAGTAAGATGCTGTGTGCTGTCTAGATTGTTTTGTGCCTTTTTCACTGAACAGTGTCCAAGGGAAGCTTCTTTAGCAAATGCTCACTGAGCATTTACGTCCCCAGTGTTGTCGTAAGCATTTGACACACAAGCGACAGTGAGTCACTGAATCCCCTCACAGCGCCGTGAGGAAGGGCCTTGTACCACCGCCGTTCAAAGGGTGAGGAATGTGGGGCGCAGAGGGGCCGAGCAACTTGTGTCTGGTCTCATAGCCATTTGTGGATGCACCTTTCTTCTGTAAGATTATAAATCTTAGTGGGCGCTTGGTGGAAGGGGGGCGCTGGTTGCTGAGTGCAGAGGGGGATGGGCTGGTGGCATGTGCTAGCATCTTCCTGTTTAACGTCAGCATTTACTTCTCATGTCCATGCCTTAGCCATCAGCTTATAAGAACTTACATCTGAGGGCTTCCCTGGTAATGCAGTGGTTGAGAGTCCACCTGCCGATGCAGGGGACACGGGTTCGTGCCCTGGTCCGGAAAGATCCCACATGCCGCGGAGCGGCTAGGCCCGTGAGCCATGGCTGCTGAGCCTGTGCGTCCGCAGCCTGTGCTCCGCAACGGGAGAGACCACAACAGTGAGAGGCCCGCGTACCGCAAAAAAAAAAAAGAACTTACATCTGAGATGCATATTTTCATTGTAGCTCATCAAATCATTTCTGTTTGGCAGCAAAGATGTTAAATGTCTGTAATTCAGTGACACATCTAGTTGTCACTGGAAGCTCCAGACAGATTGAGGTGAGGAGAGTAGTCATTCTCAGTAAATGTTGTTTTCCAGATTACAGGTTTGCCTTGAATAGGGCATGTTATTAATTCAGTTCTGTCTGTCTGACCTCAAAATTTAGCGGATGTTTGCTTTTTTTTTTTTTTTTTTGTGGTACGTGGGCCTCTCACTGCTGTGGCCTCTCCCGCTGCGGAGCACAGGCTCCGGACGCGCAGGCCCAGCGGCCATGGCTCACGGACCTAGCCCGCTCTGCGGCATGTGGGATCTTCCCGGACCGGGGCACGAACCCATGCCCCCTGCATCGGCAGGCGGACTCTCAACCACTGCGCCACCAGGGAAGCCCCAGGTGTTTGCTTTTAATCTATGAAAGAACTTTTCATGGCTTTAATGTAGAAGATTCTTCAGCAGGAAAACATGAAAAGTTCAGGGTTAAGGAAATTCTAGAGGGGAAAATGCTGTTTTATGCCATCTTACCGTTTCACTCCTAGCGGCAAGCCCGGGACAGCTCAGTAATCGTGAGGAAGGCCCCAGCTGGCCCCCAGAAAGGGGCTGGGTTTGACATGGGTCTTTAGGGATGCTCGTCAACCTGATCACCCCACCCTTCTTGGCCTGAATTCAGGACTGGCACTGCGGTGAGAGGAGGTCTCTGAAGTCACGAGTGTGGAGGGTGGGTGGGGTGGATGTACCGGGTTGCTAACCATCCTGATTTTTTCTTCAGGGGGGAAAGGAAGTGGTATATTTGACGAATCCATGCCTGTGCAGACTCGACAGCGTCTGAACCCCCCTGGTGGGAAGACCAGTGACATTTTTGGCTCCCCGGTCGCTGCTACTTCACCCATGGCACACCCAAACAAACCCAAGGTATGGACTGCATACAGATAGCAGACATGAGAGTAAGAAAAGCAAAACTTGAGCCAGGTACTCTTAAAAAGGCTCTGAGGAAGGTGTGACATGTTATTAGGAAGAGACAAGATGGGTGACAGTGCTTTTCCTGGCTGTAGTCATTAGTCACCAAGTTTCAGAGCTCTCCTGAGTCATCAGAGGAATGTATTCCAGCCTCGTGATGACTCGAGCCTTGGGGGTCGCTGGTGGTGGGGGCAGCCCACTGCAGGTAGGCCACTGCCCTTCTCTGCACATCATGGATGGATGCTGAGGATATTTATAATACTGAATGTAAAACAGGGGAGTTCACCTCATAAACATTCCACTATTTTTAGTGGTCATCAATCAATAAGTACAGTAACTGCATCGGATTAAAATTCACCAAATACTTAGAATTTATGGGTTCCTGATAATTTTTTTTTTTTTTTTTTTTTTTTTGCGGTACGCGGGTCTCTCACTGTTGTGGCCTCTCCCGTTGCGGAGCACAGGCTGCGGACGCACAGGCTCAGCAGCCATGGCTCACGGGCCCAGCCACTCCACAGCATGTGGGATCTTCCCGGACCGGAGCACGAACCCGTGTCCCCTGCATCGGCAGGCGGACTCTCAACCACTGTGCCACCAGGGAAGCCCCATGGACCATCTTTGAATTCTTATCAAAACAACCAAGCCTCAGTCAGACCAATCCTCATATCAATCAACACCACAGGGATTTAGTCAGAGTAATACAAGATATAGGAAACTACATGGAGTCAATAGGGGGAGATCTTAGTAATTTTTAAAAAGACTGAGGATTGCAATCCCTATCAAAGTTCCAACAGTGGTGTGGTTTGGTTTTTTGGTTTGTTTTTGTTTGTGGTGTTTTGTTTGTTTGTTTGTTTAAAAAAATGGAAAGACCGATCCTAAAATTCATATGGAATCTCAAGGGACCCTGAATGGCCAAACAATCTTGAAAATGAAGTGCAAGATTGGAGGGTCACACTTCCCAATTTCAAAGCTTACTACAAAACTACATGAATCAAAACAGCATGGTGCTGGCATGTAGACCAACAGAATAGAATTGAGAGCTGAGAAATAACTCACATCTGTGGTTCATTGATATTTCCACAAGAGTGCCAAGATCATTCGTGAGGGGAGAGCGGTCTCTCCAACAAATGGTGCTGGGAAATTGAATGTGCACATGAGAAGAATGAAGGTGGACCCTTACCTTACACCATGTACAAAAATGAACTCAAAATATAGGGACAGATATTATTCTTGGATTCGGCAGTGGTTTCTTAAATGTGACACCAAAAACAGGCAACAAAATTTAAATAAATAAGTTGAACTTCCTTAAAATTAAAAACTTTTGTGCATCAAAAGATACTATCAAGAGAATGAAAAGGCAGCTCACAGAATGGGAGAAAGTATTTGCACATCACATATCTGACAAAGATTTGCTATCTAGCCAGAATATGTAAAAAACCCTTACAATTCAGCAACAAAAAGACAACCACATTCAAAAATGGGCAGAGGCAAGGGGGAGGGATGGCATGAGAGTTTGGGGTTAGCAGATGCAAACTATTATATATAGAATGGATAAACAAGATCCTCCTACTGTATAGCACAGGGAACTATATTCAGTATCCTGTGATAAACCATAATAGAAAAGAATATGAAAAAGAATGTATATGTATAACTGAATCACTGTGCTGTACAGCAGAAATTAACACGACATTGTAAATCAACTATACTTGAATAAAATAAATTTTTTTAAAATAAAAATTTCAGAACCAGAAAAAAGGAGGCAAAGCATTTGAATAGACATTTCTCCAAAGAAGACATACAAATGGTCAATCAACATATGAAAAGATGCTGACCATCCTTAGTGGGGAAATGCCAATCAAAATCACAATGAGATACCACTTAACACCCGCTAGGATGGCTATTATCAGAAAAAACAGAAAATAAGAAATGGTGAGGATGTGGAGAAATTGGAACCCTCATACACTGCTCTTGGGAATGTATAATGGTTCAGTCACTGGAAAACAGTTTGGCCGTTTCTGAAGAAGTTAAACATAGAATTTATCATATGATCCAGCAGTTTTACTCTTAGATATATACCCCCAATTGTGCAAACAAGAACTCAAACAGATACTTGTACACTTAATTTTAATAGCATTATTCACAATAACAAGAGTGGAAACAACCCAAGTGTCCATCGGCAGTTGAATGGGTGAACAGAATGTGCTGTGCTGTACACATGTGATGTTATATTATTCAGCCCTAAAGAGGAATTAAGTTCTGACACAGTGCAACACAGATGACTGTGAGAACATGTGCTGAGTTTAAACTTGACTACGTGTTAAGACATTTAAGGAGTCGTTAATATTTGCAGTTGCGAGAGAGTTTTTTAGGACATTTTAAAGAGCCACATCTTGAAATATTTATGGATAAATGAAATATGGGATTTGCTTTCAAATAATCCCACTAAGGGGTGGAGGGCTGGAAGTTGGGAGGCATGTGTGGCTGAGACCAGAATGGAGACGAGCAAGCTGATGTCACTTGCTGTAGAGCAGGTTACCTGGGGGCTCACGGGGCTCTTCTCTCTGCTTTGTTTATGGTTAAAATTGTCCAAATAAAAACTTTTTAAAGGTAAAAATAGACCCAGGTCATCCACGCCTTTCCCATCGTCTGCCTGCGCGAGGTAGGAGGTGTCCGAGTGGCAGATTGACCTGGGTTTGCCTCGTTACAGGACCACGTGTTCCTGTGTGAGGGAGAGGACACACTGGACCTTAGAGGTGAGCTTATTTTCTGTCCCTTCCCTGGGGCCCACGCTTTGCAGAGGCCGCTGGTGGGTGGGGAGGGAAAACCTGGTGCCCCCACAGCCTGCTGGTGAAGACAGCAGAGTTGTGATTGCGGGAGGGTTTTGTGTTGGAAGGAGGCAGGGGAAATGGGCTCAGTTACTTCTGGTGACAGCATTCCCACTTTTCTGCACCTCCTGTCAGTGCTGGTCAGCCTGGGCCTAAGGCCAAGGCGTCCTCTTCTAGAAGCTCATCTCATGTAGTGAAGGGCAAGGGTCCAAAGCCTTCAATGAACTTGTGACCAAGGGCAGCGCTTTCAGACCTGGCAGAAGAGAGGGCGTGAAGGAGGGGAAGACGGGGGCGGTGGGGGGGGCGGTGAGGAGGAGCAGTGCGGGGCTGTCGTAGGGGCGGGGCTCCCCCCTGATGGATCGCTCCGCAGTGAGCCACCCCGCTCGTGGGCTTGGGTGTCAGGCCCAGTCAGTCCCCCATTGTCCTCTGAGCTGACTGCAGGCACTGATTTCTGCCTTCGGGTCACCATTTCCCTTTGTCGATTAGGAAGAGATGGGAATTTGTTCATTCAGAAAGTCCAGAGTAACCTTGCCTTGCCTTGCTGGGCCCCTCACTTAAGACGAGCTCACTTTGAGGATGTTTCCTTTTCATACTTGAGGTGGGATGGAGGGGAGGGGAGTCCAGCAAAAACCCCTCAAGGATTTTTCCAAGCATGTTTCAGTACAAGCCTGGCTTCAGCCCAGCCCTGGGGCAGGCAGAACCTGCTCTGCTTTCACATTTCCCTGGACGGCATGCCCTTGCCCGTTTGGTGGCAGGCAGCCTCTAACAGGACGCTGTGCTGACTTTGTCCCGCAGCCACAGCCAGCGCCTCCCCCAGACAAGAGCCGGGTGAGCCAGGTGGCCCGAGAGAAGCAGCCCGCGCCCAGGAGCCTGCGCCCACCGTTGACAGCCATGAGCCCAGGCTGGGCCCGAGGCCTCGCTCCCACAACAAAGTCCTGAACCCGCCTGGAGGCAAGTCCAGCATCTCCTTCTACTAAGATGCTGCTGCGTCCCCCATAGCCAGACAAGAAACTCGAGAGATAGGATTTCAAAATTATAGTTTCTTTAGCCTGAAGGAGCGGGGTGGGGAGAGGGTCTTTTGGGTGGACACCTGAAGCTGCTGCTCCGGCTCCACTGCCATCACGAGAAGCCGGAGACCTCACCTCCCAGAAACCAAGGGAGGAAACGTGATCCCTGGTGTGAGAGGAGCTCTCGGGTGGGTGGGCAGGGAGGTGGTGCCAGGCAGGTGCGCCTGAGGTGTGGGGTCTTCACGTCCTTGGTGTGTTGGCTAATTGGGTATCTAGGAGTCACTAACACAGTAGCAGAGTTTAAAGCCTTTGAGAGAAATCCAGAAACCACGTGTCCGTTACTGTGGGATAGAAGAGCAAGACACGCTGAAACCCTAGTGGGGTGGGGAGGGTGGGTATCTGGATAGACCCCTCAGATCCTGATGCTGTTTACCCTTCATGGACACGGTCTCTGTTTCTGGGACTTCGGCCCCAGTGTTTTTCACTTCAATTCCACAGATTTTCTTGAAACATCTTCATTGCTTTTCCTCAGCAGCTGTCAACAAAAAACCAAAATGTTGTTCTCAGTCTGATGCTTTATGGAAAGATTTTGTACCCTGATCTCCCAAGGTGCCCCGCTTCTGCCCTCTCAATCCTTGGCCAGATCTTACGTAGAAATCTCTCCCTTTCATCCACGAGAGACTGGTTTGGGGCTCTTTACAGGCAGTTTTGCTTGTGAATTGTTCCTTTTTTCCTCATCAGCCTTAAGTCTAGGCCTTTGCACCTCACCAATGATGTGGACAGTTCCCTTCACCAGCAACACTTCCTATCTACAAGGCCACTAACTTCTATAGGACTTTGAAACTACCCAGATATATCCAGGTAATGGGATTATTTAACTCCTTCATGTGTCTTCATTTATATTCCTGCTGACAGTGGGAAGAAGAGATGCTTGAGAACCGTGGGTTCTTAGGTTTGGGTTCTGTCATAATAGCTCAAGACCTGTTCTCAAGTACCAGCTTTACATCAGTAACTGTTGACTCTGGTCTGTTTCTGACACCTTTCTAGAAAAAGTCTGTTGCTCAGGTACACCAAAGAGGAAGGAAAGTGTTCTTAGGCCACCCTTTATAAAGCTTTGCAGAACCTCTGGATCATATTCACAGTTTCCAGACGAGTCTTAGAGACCTTAGGCCAAGAGATTAAATAGTTTGGCAGTAAAGTCTCAACTGGCCCATTCCATGGTATTTGCCAGCAAAGATAATGGGCTGGCAAGAATCGTGGTGCTGTAATCTGTCAGGTGGAAGTTTCTCCCATTGAGCCTCTAAAGGGCTACGGTGTCGGTTCCTGTACTGCAGTCACGTGGGACCAACAGTCTGGGTTGGAGCTACTGGTACGAGTGCCTACAAAGCTAATGCAGGTGCTAAAAATGTCTTCATCGTTAAAATGTAGTCACACTTCTAGTGGCCTGGACGCTCAAGTGCCTGCAGGAGCTCCCTGCCAAGCTCCACATCCTCCACGGGCGCTGGGGGGGTTCACACAGTGCTTTGCCAAGCAAAGACACTTTGCTTTTCTGTCCCCCTGCTGACTTTGGAGCCAAGAAACACTGATTCTATGTGACTCTCAAGTGCTTCCTATCTCCTCCATCCTTCAGATGGTCATTTATAGGAAAGTTGTCTGGAATTCATTTTTTTCCACATTAAAAAATGTCATAAATGGTGGTTAGCTTTTAAGCTCAAACACACTAACTTATTTAACTTACAATAAGATGTTCCAAAGGTAGAAATGAACTGCTATTTATAACTTTTTTTTTAATATACAAGAAAATGATTTATGAATTCCAAATTGGATTGCCAAGAAGACCCTGACATGCTGCTGGCCCTCGGGGCTTCAGTCTCACCGTCAGTTATATGAGGGGAAGAGCTTTCTAGATCTGTCCCCTGGCAGGGACTTCCGGAGCAGAGCTGGGGTTAGAGGCCTGGGGGAAGGAGGAAAACAACTAGAGCAGAGCCTCTGGGCAGCAGTGACCACATCACCTTATTTTTGTTCCCATCTTCCCTCTTCCTTTCCCTCCTTGGGGCCGTGGGCATGGATTTAGAGAGCCCCGAGCAGTCTGGTCACTGGGAGGAGCAGCAGAAAAGTTTTTGCTCGTTTGAACCTGATGGGGGAGGCCACTTGCATTTGGAAAATGCTCTGTACATTGGGGACTGCCTGTATTTGGAAGCTTCATTAACTCTTAGAATCCTTTTCTCAACCTCCAAGCTGCATTGAGAAATTACTCATCTGTATTTTTATTAAGCCTTAAAACTTTATGTGCATTTGGTGCCAACTTTTTGTAAAGCTGTATCAAAAACAACAAACCTGTGCTCACATCTCGATGTAACTTTGAGAGGAGCATTCTGTTATTTTTACAAGGCAGGAGTGGGTGTAGTCGTTGAATTAAACTTAGCAGTCACGTACTCAGTCTTTGCCTATTGGTTGTGTGCACAGTGTGTGTGCATGCGGGTGGGTGGGTGGACATGTTCACGTGTTTCCTCCACGTCCATTCTCCAGAGTGCCTGAACTCTGCTCCTTCCCTTACAGCTTTTCATTGGTTGATGGGGTTTGCCTTTTTTTTTTAAAACTAGAAGATGCCAAAATTAATCTTCTCAAAGTTTATGGATTTAGGGTTTTTTCATTTGAAAACCAAAGACTTGGCTTTGAATAGAATGGACAGGAATGCGGCAGTGTTCTTTTAGTTTACGTAAATTGAAGGTAATAATTCTTTTTTCACTTAACACCACTTGTTTTCCTGAAGAATTTGCCTCTGAGTTGACTTTGAAACTTCCACGAAAGCCTGACAGTGAGTAGATGAAATGCTGAGCTATTAGAATCTGCCTATAGATTCAGGTCCTGTAGAGAAAGCATAGATTTTTCTTCTTTCTTATATATTAGCTATTTTCATATGTCCTACAAGCAAACTTAATATCTTTATGTGTGTTAAGTGGACTCAGGGTGATGGAGCTTCTCAGACTGCCTGCCTGGAGAGCTCCACTAGAGGAGGCTTCCTTCTAGAAGACTGCTGCATCAGGGCCAACTAACTGGACAGCACTTCAGAAGGAAACCCAGCATGGGTGACCTGACACTGTCTTCACTTGTTCATCTGAGAGCATGTTCCCAGAACTGGGCTAGGCACTGGCACCAGTACATCACCTATTTGTAGCAGCTGCTCCAGCTGCAGGCAAGCACTGAGGTTTTGGAGTGTCACAGCCTGTTTGTCTCCAGAGGTCAGGCAGTGGCTGAGTCAGAGGAGCAAGGTGGGCTCCCCTGCATTATGGTGAAGAAGTGGAAGACATCTAAGGGTTCCCTCTTCAGGGCCTGTGCCTTGTCCAGAAATACACGGCTCTTTGGACAGAGCATAACTTGTTCTAACATCTTTGTGAGTTGAACCCTGCAAGGATGTCTACACCTCCTCCTATATTATCCCGTTTGTTTCTTCTGAACTCGTTATATTCTTAATCCTTAGCGTTCTTGGAGCTCATGAATGAAATCTTCCTGTTCTGTGTGTGACTACAAAGTGCTATCTAAACTTGAACTTAGGAAGAAATGAGGGGGACATTACAGGGACCTAGGTGAGTTTTTAGCAGGCATTAGGGGTGGATACTTCGAAGTTAAAGTATTGATAGAACTTTTGAAACCTGTGTGCCCAAATTACATTTTAGGGTCTTGTAATGAGAAAGAGAAAAAGTTGAATAGCGAATTATCTTTACAACTTGTAAAGGAAGCAAGTTCTAATTCAGTTAGCTTGAGCTCTCAAGAGTGTACTAGTGTTCTTCAGTAAGCATCAAGAATTATCCAGCATATCATTTTGTTAAAACTCCTTTTTCTTTAACCAGTTTCAAGTAACAAATCTGCCCATACATGTTAGTGGTAAAAACTAATAAAGTTGATGACAAGTCAGTTGGCCTCTGACTGTGGTAGTGGTGGCTGGCTTACTGTATTCGCTATTTTAGGAATTGAAAAGGGGCCATATTTCTTGGAACGGCTTAGAGCAGAAGTCAGAAACATTCCCCAAAACATTCACCAGCTTTCTCTGTAACTTGCTTACCAGAAGAAATTATATATTTCATGTTTGTCCTGGCTTATTTTGAGAATATAAAACAAGTCTATATTGCATGCTTACTATTTGCTAGAGATTGTACTAAGCCTCTTTTGTGATCTTCATAGCACTCCTAGTAGGTTGGTAATTGTTTTAGGCTCAGTTTTACAGTTAGCTAGGATCAAAACCCAGGCAGTCTGAATGTGAGACTGAAACCTCAGATCGTCTCTTAGTGGGGTGGGTGAGCATCCATACAGCACAGTACATTGCAAGGGGAAAATTGTGCAACAGTATTTAGGGCATCACCTGCAGGAACGTTCATTGGTGCAATCAGGTTAGGTTGAACTCCCCTTGAAGCATCGCATCAGGTAAAAGGCAGGGGTAAGAGCATTTCTGTTAACACTAAGCTGTCACTCATGGGTTTATGATTAGGATTCATGCCACCTGTGTGGCCCCCAAAGCTGAAAGTGTAAGTCTTAGATTCATGGTGTCCTCAAGATACCAGAGAAAGAAAATGCAAATCAACTGGCTAAAAGTGGAAGAAATAAGGGCCTATCAAAACTGGTAGAATATAAGAAAGTCAAACAGGACAAATGGAAATTAAAAATATAACTGTTGAGGGACTTCCCTAGCAGTCCGGTGGTTAGGACTCTGCGCTTCCACTGCAGGTGGTGCAGGTTCCATCCCTGGTCAGGGAACTAAGATCCCACATGCCGCGGGGAGAGGCCAAAAAAAAAAAAAAGTTGAAATAAAAAACTCAGCGTAGAGGTTAGACTACACATAGCTGAAGTGAAACTGGTAAAGTTGAAGAAGTTACGCAACATCAGGACACAGAAGTGGACCAAGTGAGAGTTTGTTACTGGATTTTAGGATGAGACGGGCAACTTGCATTTAATTGGAATCCCAGGAGGGACCATGGAAGGCACAGCCGCTCTGAAGGGAGCTCTGAGTACCTACTGTGTAGGAGTACATACTGCTGTGCAGTGAGGCTACAAAGGCAAGTCACATTTAACCAGGTCAGTATCGCGGTCAACTCCGGAAGGGAGGGAGGGGCGCACAAAGATAACGGCCATTTCTTTGGAGGGTAGGGTGGGCACACGGACGCTCGCTTAAGTCTAAACCGTACAAAGTCATTTGTATATACTTAGGACATAACGCTGTCACTTTGTAGAAGTCCACGCCTGCGTCGTGGGAGCTGGCAGACAGCTGCTCTGATGAGCCTGACCGGAAGCGGTCCCAGCCCCGCTCGGCCGAGCTTCTGGCGCGGGGACTGGCTTCTTCCTACGTTAGGACCCCTGCGACCTCTAGCGGCGTGACGCCGCGGGGCTCCGGCTGGACGGGCGGGCACCGCCCCCGCTGTCTAGGGGGCGGGACTTCCGGGCGGCGGGACTTCCGGCCGCTGAGCGACGGGCGCAGCATCAGCATCAGTATCAGCTGGCGGCGGCTGAGGCGACAGCGGCTGCGGCGCAGGCAACGGGCCGCGGCCTGCGGACTACGGGCAGCCGGAGCGGGCGGGCGCGCCGGCGGACAGCAGGCCGCGCTGGCGGCGGCGGTGGCCGCGATGATGGAGATCCAGATGGACGAGGGCGGCGGCGTGGTCGTGTACCAGGACGACTACTGCTCTGGCTCGGTGATGTCGGAGCGGGTGTCGGGCCTGGCGGGCTCCATCTACCGCGAGTTCGAGCGCCTCATCCACTGCTACGACGAGGAGGTCGTCAAGGAGCTGATGCCACTCGTGGTCAACGTGCTCGAGAATCTGGACTCGGTGCTCAGCGAGAACCAGGAGCACGAGGTGGAGCTGGAGCTGCTGCGCGAGGACAACGAGCAGCTGCTCACCCAGTACGAGCGGGAGAAGGCGCTGCGCAAGCAGGCCGAGGAGGTGCGTGGGCCGGGAGGCGCCGGGGCCCCTCCCGGGGACCCCAGTCCTTCCTGGCCCGGGGACCCCGCCCTTAGCCCCCGCCCTGCCCGGGCCCCAGCTCACGCCCCGCCCATCCCACCAACGCCCCCGACGCCGAGCCCGGCCCAGGGGCTGATGCCTGGCTCCCACATCCTCCTGGCCTGCTGCTCCAGCCAGGAACCCTAGCCCTGAACCACCTGGCGTCACTGGGGGACCTTGCATCCTAAACTGCCTCAGGCCTCCGTCTCCCCTCCATACCCGCTTCTCATTGCAGACGCCAGTTCTTTTTGCTTTTGTGTGTGTGTTTCCGCAAACGTGTCCTAGACCCCAGTTACAACTTCTGGTTGCTGCAATTTTAATTTTAATTTTAAACCCTTCCAGAAAGGGGATTTCTGATCTTCTTATGGTTCTGCAGCCAGAAGAGGTGTTGTCAGATCTTTGCCTTATCCCTAATCCAATGTTTTGACGGTCTGTGACATGGGTGAATTTGGTGATTGAGGTAAACACATTACCAAAGCCACAGTTAGGCTGCTCCTCTGGCACCAGGTGAAAGACTCCAGGTTTCCGGAGGTGATTTCTTTGCCCTGTGGTTCCCTCCGTTGGGAATATTGTTAGCTTATGTGGACAATGCTGAGAAATTTCACTGTGGCTTCTGAGGAGTTAAAAGTAGAATTTTGAAGTACTTGATCGTGTTTTAGGATAACCTGGAAATCACTTATTTGTGAACCAGTTAGAAGAACCATGCATTGCAGGGAATACCACTTACCTTCATTCATTCACTATGAAATATTTAGCCCTGTTGTCAGACCCAGGTGGATTCAGGGGACCTGGGTTCTCATTCCTGCCTTGCCTTTGTGACCTTGTCCATGTCGCCTGCCCCCCTCTGGATTTTGATTTTCCTTCAGTCATATGAGTCAGTTGCCCTAGATGATCTCTAAGCCCTGACATTCTGTTGTTCCAGGCATTAGGTGATGGCTTTTTGGTTTATGAATGGGAAGTTTCTTATTAAATGAGCTAAATTCCTTTTTAACTAATTTGGATTAACACATTCTTGATTTTAGTATTGAAATGGAAGACTGTTTCAGTATTTTGGCTTTTTCTTAAGCTAGGGCAGTTTATGTTCTCCTAGTTTGGTTTAAAGTATGTTTATAAAAATTAAGAGTGCCTTGTATCGTTCCTACTTACGGTGGTTTACGTTGATCTTGGGTTTTTTCATTCATCTGTCAAGAGGCTCTTGCCTATTGATTGGGGTGCCAGGCTCCACCAAAACTGATTTAGAGCTCTCAACTTAAGGGAGATGCAAGAGCTCGTAGGATTTTAGAGTTCAGAGTGGCCATAGGCATTTACTAGGGAAAGAACTGGCCGCAAGAAGGAGTGGGGGTGGACCAAGGTCACATGCTCTAGAAGAACCAGGCCAAGACGCAGTCTACCCTGACCCCTGGAGTGGGCTCTTCGTTCCACTGCTGTGGGAGGTCAGAGAGCGTACCCCCAGAAGACGAGCTCTGGGGCTCCCCTCACTGGCCGTGGGGCAGTGGCTGCCTCCCTCATGCTGGGCAGCACCTCCCACTTCTCTGACTGCTCTCAGCAGCCATTTGATGCCTAACTGAGGTTTTGAGTAGGTTTGTTTTCTTTCACTATGTACCGATGTGGTCAATATAGTGGACGAGAAGGAACTAAAAGGAGAAAGATGGACAACCTTAAGGCTAAGAATCATAACCATCTACCTTAAAAATTTGCTCTGCGTGGATGAAGCCCCTGCTCTGCTCTGCATGGTTCAAGTGCAGCTGCAAGCGAGTGTGGTTCTGGCCTCCCACTTACGCCCTGGACTAAGAGCTGAGGGTGCGCATGTGGTATGGAGGAGAGTGCCCTGGAGGCCGAGACCCATCCTTGCCCCAGCTATTAAGAGATGCTGAACAGAGAGCCACAGAGTGAACAAAACGCTTGGCTGGCCGGCATAAAGGCTGTGATTTGATGCTAAATAGTATGCCCTTGGAGAGACCTCATGTGATGTTACAACCAAGAAAAGGGCCAAAATCTGTAACCATTTTGGTATTCTAGCTCATTTACTAAATCCAGTAGACATTCATTTTCAGTTTTGTGGAAAAGACCAGTGTACACTGTGGCCTGGCTTCTTTTTCCACACAGGGCATGAGATCCTAGATGTGTGTCTGATAACACGGGAGGCTGAACAGCATGGGCTGCAGGCGTGTGCGTGATGCAGAGTAGCTTCTGCCTCCCCGGCCACTCTGCTCAATAAGGCTTAGTCAGAGCTGAGTAACCTGAGCCGCCTGCAGCCTTCCTAGCACACAGAATCTGCAGATTTAAAAAGAAAGAGCCTTGAGCAGAGCAAACACCTCTGCCCGCTACATCTTGCCTGTAATAACCGCAGTGAGAGATTGCGAGTCTGTTCTGGTCCCAGGGTGACTCTCTCGATGGGAGTGACGGTAGCTAGAGGTGGTGGGGTCCAGGGAGGGGGGCCAGGCCCCAGAGTTTGCAGATGCTTGAGTGTCAGCCTCGCCTTTGGGAGCTGCACACCCTGTGACCAGTCTCCCCCTCTCTGGCCCCACTGGCCGCTTCTGTAAAGTGCGTGGGTTGCCAGACGTGGCAAGTTTCTTTCATCTCAAGTGCCAAGTCCCGTGATTGGCTGTTGTTTGCCTGGAGAATTGCAGCAAGGCAGATCTAGCCAAGCCAGGGAAGAGCACATTGATGGGGCAGCCGCGGGTGGCAAGCGTGGGGCATCTCAGTCTCTGTGCGGGTTTTATGCTTGTCATCGAGACCAGTGAGTCCCGCTCAGACTTGCAGAGCTAAATGGATGTTGCTGGCTTCTAAAACCTCTACAGAGACCTTAAAAATGCTGAAACTGTATCCAATACAAAGTTTTGAAAACCCACTGAGTTCTTTCCCATTAGAAAAGAAGCTTGGAAATGGGCATTTGACCAGGATGGCCGGGACCGAGTGGGCGCCCCTGGGCAGTGCTGCCCACCGTGGCCCCCAGGGAGGAGGGAGCAGAGGACTCCATTCACTCCAGTCCTGAGCAGCAAAGAGCCTTCCTCGCAGGGATCAAGTATTAGGCTCACAGGAGGAAAAACAGTGTTTGAGAGACAAGCTGTGAGTTTAGTAGCCATCATTCACCTTAAAGTCTTCTTGGCCCTAAGGAAACTACTGGTAACATTCCCCACTCATCACAAGCAACTCAAGTGGACGTTCTGTCCATGAGACATGGCTGTGGGTATTTGCTGATACCTCAGTGTCTGGTGCTGTGTAAGGAAAGCATCCAACTGGAAAGTTTTACCCAAAACTGTGTTTTTCTAGTTGTACAAAAGTAATGCATTTTGTAGAAGAATATTTGGACAGGATGAAGCTGGAGGGGGCAGAAGCCATCATTCTACTCTATAGAGATGATCATTTGGCATTTTTTTTAATAAGTGAATTAATATATTGAATCAGAAGTTTTTCTTCTTGTGTCCCATATTACAAATAGTAAATTCACCCCAGCTTAGACAAAGTATGCAATTTCTTCTGCTGCCATGTTGTCGTATTAAAAGACAGGTTTTTGTTTTGTTTTATTTTGTTTTGGGTTTTTTTGGCTGTGCCACACTCAGCATGTGGGATCCCAGTTCCCTGACCAGGGATCAAACCTGTGTCCACTGTGGTGGAAGCGTGGAGTCCTAATCACTGGACCACCAGGCAAGTCCCAGGGCAGTTTTTTTCAATTGTTAACTTTTTTTACATGAAGCCATTAAGATTTGGTGCCCAGAGCTGCCTTTCCTCGTTGCCTGTAAATACTGGTCCATTATAGCTCTCTTACTAGAGTCACCAGGAGTACAACAGACTCTCCCTAAAAAATGGGAACAAATAGGCACAGGAGAGGGCTTGCCTGGTGGTGCAGTGGTTAAGAATCCACCTGCGAATGCAGAGAACATAGGTTCAAGCCCTGGTCAGGGAAGATCCCACATGCCGTGGAGCAGCTAAGCTCATGCACCACAACTACTGAGCCTACGCTCTAAAGCCCGCGAGCCACAACTACTGAGCCCACGTGCTGCAATTACTGAAGCCCACGCACCTAGAGCCCCTGCTCTGCAACAAGAGAAGCCACTGCCATGAGAAGCCAGCACACTGCACTGAAGAGTAGCCCCCACTCGCCGCAACTAGAGAAAGCCCGCACTCAGCAACAAAGAACCAATGCAGCCAAAATTAAATAAAAGTAAATTAAATTTAAAAAAACAAAAAACAAATAGGCACAGGAGAGCAGAGAGAGGCGCTTTCCAGCCAGAGAGAACAGAACATGCGGAATAAGCCCCACCACCCTGCCAGGCTCACCCAGCGGGAACCCTTGGAACCCTCAAGGCCCTGTGGTGGCCGTTAGGCAGCGGGGCAGGGACTGGGGCAAGTTAGTTCTCCCAAAACTAGAATTTCTAAGTTAAATTTTAAATCTTTTTTTAAAGTTTCTGTTTTGGAATAATTTATAGAAAAATATAGAAATAATTTATGGACAATCTCACCCAGATTACCCAAGGTGAACGTTTTTCCACATTACTCTTCTCTCTCCATCTCCCTCCCTCCCTCCTGCTCTGCTAAGACCTGAGGGCTCCTGCAAGTCCTATGGTGTCCTCAGTTCCCTATCGGCTTCTCACTTTGTGCTTTTTACAACCTTGATGATGTGATATCACAGGCCAGTTATCTTGCAGGATGTCCCTTAGTTTGGCTTTCGTGTGACCTCATGACCAGTTGCAGGATGGAAGCTGGGGAGGGACACTCGTGTGGGGGGCAGGGTCCCTTTTCCCAAGGGTGGTCAGCAGCCAGACGGCTCATGTTACAGGCTTTTGCTCTGTTGAAAGTCAGGGCCCCAGGGGTCATCCTCACAACCTCCCATGTCCAGTGACTCACTAAGTCCTGGCCATTCTTTTGGCCTGATTTTTTTTTTTTTGTACTTTTTGTGCTTCTTTTTTATCTCCTTTGCTACCATCCTGGCTCGAGTCACCACTGTCATGCTGCTCCCCCAGCCACTTTCTCCCCCTCCCAACCCTTCTGTGGCATGAACTGGTCCGCAGGCAGGTCCCATCTCCCACTCTCTCTTGTTCGGTAACTCAGTCAACTAAGCATAGTGAGGGCCAGGCTTGCTGCCGGGGATGGGTCTGTGCTGCCCTGATGCAGGTGCTCGGATGGGGAGGTCCTGCCACACTGTCAGATGGTGAGAAAATGGCAACGTGGGATGGAGAGCGAAGGGTATGGATGGGAACAGAGGAAGGGACGCTCCCAGGAGGAGACCGCCTTCTCCCGGGGTCCCCAGCACCCACCCCCCCCAGCACCGCGTGCCCTGTCCCCTGCCCTTCCACTTCCTTCTGCCCCCCTGCATGTACTTTTGCTGCGTACACCTGACTCCCTTGCGTCTAGCACCGTGACATTCAGATGTGGGTGCTCAAGTGAGTCCCTGTCACCCCAGAGTCCCCACGTGGGGGCTCTTTCCTGGTTAGCCAAGGGCAGTGTCCTTCTGGTTCTTTCAGCCCCAAGGCTGGTTCTTTTCTCTCTGACACATGTCCCACAGAGATGCCAGCTGCCTGTGCGTGTGCAGGTGAGGAAGGAGGGCAGCCTTTCTCTGCTTCCACGTGCTGCACCGAGCTGTTGGTTCCTGGAGGGCCGGAACCAACTTTCTGTGGTTTTCAGCCATCCATCTGTCCAACACAGCTCTGTGTGAGGACGGAAATTTCTGTTCTGCTGTGTGTCCACACAGGGCCACTGACACTTCACATGTGCCTCATGCAGTTTAGGATGAGTTTTTATTTTTATGTCATTTAAATTAATATAAGTTTATTTTTTTTAATTATTTATTTATTTATTTTTGGCTAGGTTGGGTCATCGTTGCTGTGTGTGGGCTTTCTCTAGTTGTGGCAAGCTGGGGCTACTCCTCATTGCGGTGCGGGGGCTTCTCATTGCAGTGGCTTTTCTTGTTGTGGAGCATGGGCTCTAGGCACACGGGCTTCAGTAGTTGTGGCGCGTAGGCTCAGTAGTTGTGGCTCCCGGGCTCTAGAGCGCAGGCTCAGTAATCGTGGTACACGGGCTTAGTTGCTCCGCGGCGTGTGGGATCTTCCCAGACCAGGGCTTGAACCCGTGTCCCCTGCATTGGCAGGCAGATTCCCAACCACTGCACCACCGGGGAATTCCTTAAATTAAGTTTAAATACCCACACGTGGCTGTGGCTAAGGTACTGGGCAGTGTAGCCGTGGACGGTCTAGCTCAGTCACTGTTCTGTAAGGACAGGCAGTAAATGTTTCTTTGACCTGTTACATAACGTCAGGCAAGAAAGGAAGATGCTTAAAAGTTGGGGTGTTTTTCTTCAGTGAACATGTTCTAGAAAGAGGGGAGACCCCAAAGTGTAGTGGGTTTTGAAACAGGAGAATAGAAGAAAATATTGTGAGATGAGGAAAAAGAAAAAAAGCATTGCAGCTATTTAGGAAACAACAGAGAGGTGATGAAATTCTTGAAAGGCTGAGAAGAGGTCTGGAGGGAAATCCCAGCACCTAGAAAGCAGCTAGTGTTTACGGCGCACCATGAAATCTTCGACCATAGGCTTCAGTTCTGTTCTGTTCTTTCTTTGTAACAACTTTGTTGAGGTCAGTGCACTAAGCTGTACATATTTGAAGTGTGCAATTTGGTGAGTTTTAACACGTCTACACCCGAAAAAACATCCTCACAATCAAGATGATGATCTCCATCGTCCCCACAGTTTCCTTGTGGCCCTCAATACTCTCTCCCCGCTTCCCCCATCCCTAGGTAACCACGGTCTGCTTTCTGTCACTGTAGATTGATTTGCATTTTCTAGAACCTTATATAAACTGAATCCTGCAGTGTACACTCTTTTTTTGACTGGCTCCTCTCACACGGCATAATGATTTGAGATTACCCAGGTTGTTGCCGTTCTTTCATTCATCCGTTCATTGCTAGTGTAGCCTGCTGTGTGGGTGTCCATCCATCTCCTCTGGTGGAGCAGGAGCTCGCCGTCCACACCTGCGCCCTGTTTCTCGGGACCTTGGGAGGCTCCGGCACAGCCTGTCCTGCATGCAGCTGCACACAGGGAGCCCCGCTGGAAGATGGTCAGGGAAACCAAGCGGTTAGAATCAGTTGGTGGCTGGCTAGCGCTTCCTAAGAAAGCATCCCTGTCACCAGGGTGGGAAAGGCTCGACCCAAGGAAAGGAAATATACACAGACACTTAGAGCCCGCGGAATCATAAGTCAGTTACCTTCTTTTGAATGCCTCTCATGGGCAAGAGATTTGGGGAATGCCAAGATCAGTGGAGTGGACCTCCATTGGCGGGGTTTGTGAGACAGGGGTCAGGGCATTTGGATTCTGATTATCTACAGTGGTGGGTTCAAGGTGATGCCTTTTGTTCAAGTTCTCTGGGTGCCCTTCCTTCCACTCAACTTCAGCTTGTGCTCCTGCTCCCTGACCTTCCCACGCCGGCCTCTTACCTCTTCCTTCTCTCAGTGAATTGGACCCAGATCCAGGCGGGATCCCATGGATTCTGCCCAAGCTTGTGGCCTCGGGTCTTCAGTGTACGCTTCTGGACAGCGAGACCCTGTGTCCACCAAAGGGCGACCATGGGCGTCCTCAGGTCTCTCCTGTTAAATGGAGTGAGAGGGATGTAGAAGCCAGGTGGATTAGGAAGTTGAAGAAATCAGTGTAAACTGCTAAGAATGCTTCAGAGATGGACTTCCCTGGGCACAGTGGTTAAGAATCTGCCTGCCAGTGCAGGGGATATGGGTTCGAACCCTGGTCCAGGAAGATCCCACATGCTGTGGAGCAACTAAGTCCATGTGCCACAGTTACTGAGCCTGCGCTCTAGAGCCCGCAAGCCACAACTACTGAGCTCGCGTGCCACAACTACTGAAGCCCTTGCACCTAGAGCCTGTGCCCCACAATAAGAGAAGCCACCACAATGAGATGCCCACGCACCGCAATGAAGAGTAACCCCTGCTCACCACAACTAGAGAAAGCCCATGTGCAGCAGCGAAGACCCAATGCAGCCAAAAATAAATTAATTAATTAATTAATTAAAAAAAAGAATGCTTCAAAGAACACAGTCTAGTTAAGAATAACTTCTCCCAGGGAAACTTCTCCCAGGACGGGGCATTTATAGTTTTCATCTTATCTTCCTTTTTCTTATTTCCCTCCAGAACCAATCATGTCGTATATCATAAATAATATAATAAATGTAATGTATATTTTAAGATACAAAATATATATTAGTATCTAACATAAAATACTTAAATATGTAATATATTAAAATATGTATTTTTTACAGACATCTTTCCTATCTTACCAATTCTTTTTTTTTCTTTTTAATATTTATTTTATTTATTTGGTTGCGCTGGGTCTTAGTTGTGGCAGGTGGACTCCTTAGTTGCAGCTCACAGGCTCCTTTGTTGTGGCATGCGAACTCTTAGTTGTGGCCTGCGTGTGGGATCTGGTTCCCTGACCAGGGATCAAACCCGGCCCCCCTGCATTCGGAGCATGGAGTCTTAACCATTGAGCCACCAGGGAAGTCCCTATCTTACCAATTCTTGAAAATCGGTGTGAGTTAAACCAATGCCATTTGTTGGGATTCATCTCAGGCAGATGCTGAACCAGTGGTTCCTTTAACCGAAATGAGGAATCTATGCTTTTTAAAAAATGAATCCAACCTTGTTCTTGGGTTCCTGCATAGTGGCCTGATCTCAGACGTATGTCTAAAACTTGAATGCAGAAATGCCCTTCCCTCCCTCTCTGTCCACCTGCCCACACTGCATTTTAGATGTAAATGGTAACAGTCATGGAATATGGGAAAAAGCTGGGGAAAAAACCTCTGAGGTTTGAGGTCTCATGAGTTCAGCACCCCTGTGAGCACCCAGTAAATATTTGATCATGATGGGAGTGACCGACAGGAGCAGGGAATTACCCATCCATAAAGGGCATCTCCCCTGGGAACAGCCTGTGCCCAGCACCCCAGTGCACCACTCTGCCTAAGATAAAAGACCCAAAAAGAGCATTTTTCTTTTGGACATTCACTCTACCCCCTCACCGCCAGGAAGGAATTACATGCAAAAGAACAAAATCTTTGATTCCTGTTTTATTTCTAACAATTCAACCAGAATTGAATTATTTCCTATGTGTGACCCTGGCCTAAAGGACATATAAGAGGAAAGGATTGGATTTAATGTCTTAATTTACCTTGCCTTTAATTAAAATAGCCTTCAATTATGAAAGTTACCAGAATTCTAATGATTATGTTATAAAAGAGTGTTTACCTAGTAATCTCTCTTGCATTCTGGGATTAGGAATGCTGGCTTCTGTTGTCTTAATTTTATATTTGACATGAAAAGTCAGTTTATTTCTTTTTTAAAAAATAAATTTATTTATTTTTGGCTGCGTTGGGTATTCGTTGCTGCGCGCAGGCTTTTTCTAGTTGCAGCGAGCAGGGGCTACTCTTCATTGCAGTGCACAGACTTATTGCAGTGGCTTCTCTTGTTGCAGAGCACGGGCTGTAGGCACACGGGCTCAGTAGTTGTGGCTCGCAGGCTCTAGAGCGCAGGCTCAGTAGTGTGGTGCGCAGGCTTAGATGCTCTGTGGCATGTGGGATCTTCCCGGACCAGGGCTCAAACCTGTGTCCCCTGCATTGGCAGGCGGATTCCTAACCACTGTGCCACCAGGGAAGTCCTGAAAAAGTCAGTTTTATTTCTTAAGTTTGGTTTTATGCATTAGTTAGATAGAATGATCTCATTCCATGGGATATTGAGAAAAGCTTCCTCTGGTTCCTGGAGTTTTGGAAGTTCCCACACTCTCAGGTTACTTCAGTATGTACCTTGAAATTCACCAAAAAGCAAATTCTGAAAACCAGTTGAATTTAATTTTAAAACAGAGCAATTTGTTAGTAAGAGGGAGGGGTAGAAGTATATCTTAAAAACAAAATCTAAAAAGGGAATCATGGGGGCTTCCTTGATGGCACAGTGGTTGAGAGTCCACCTGCTGATGCAGGGGACACGGGTTCGTGCCCTGGTCCGGGAGGATCCCACATGCCGCGGACCGGCTAGGCCCGTGAGCCATGGCCGCTGAGCCTGCGCGTCCGGAGCCTGTGCTCCGCAACGGGAGAGGCCACAACAGTGAGAGGCCCGCGTACTGCAAAAAAAAAAAAAAAAAAAAAAGGGGAATCATGTAGTAGATTGGTATTTAGCAATAAGAATCAGGTATTTCCTAGCTCAGTGTTCATGTTAAGACACCTGGTACCTTTTCCTCAATTGTTAGTTGCTCCTCATTGCTCTTCGGGAGGCTCAAAAGATTTGTTGTGAGGTGGCCTTAAACCTCTGTGTGTTATCAGGTGCTAAGTGACATTTTGACTAGACTCGGTTAGACAGATGACAATTCCAGACAAACTCAAATCTGTAGTGCATGTAATTGGCGTGTGTACGAGTTTTTCACTTTGGCATGTCTCAGACGGTAGATTCCTTCTGTTTCACAGTCCAGCAACAGGCAGACCCACTCAACCCAAATGCTGTTAAAAATTTTATTCTTCTCATTTCCATTCATACTGGATAAATTGAATTGGACAAATTCAATAGAAGTTGAAAAATGTTTAGCTTTCTTTTGGACGACTTCCTTATAGAGATAACTTACCCTGTCCCCCACCACTGAAAATTCTTGATTCTCTTAAATCTAAAGTAAATGATCTGTAAATAAAAATATTTTCTGCTTCCTTGAAAACATCTATTGTTTTGTGACTCTAACCCAGTTACTAGAGTTCCTTCCTGACACCTCCCCCGCCACAGCTGCCCCCCTCGTTTTGGAGGAGAACTTGTATTTTCCTCACTTATTCATTTAACCACCAACCACAAAGCCCCTGCTTTATTCCATCAACTACTCCTTACTTGTCCAGGTGATTCTTACTTCATCCCAAGTCTAGCCCCAAGCATTTCCTCATAAAAAGCAATGATTAAAAAAAAAAAAAAAAAAGCAATGATTAAATATCTGTTTAGTCTTGGCCAGGCACTGGTCCTTCACGTTATTTATCCCTCATAATATTTGATGAAGGTGGCATTGCATCTTCCATTTCAGTTAAACAGTTAGCTTGCATTTCTGTTAACTAAAATTACTGTAATAACGTTGAAAGAGTTTTTTCAGGAGGGGAAGAAAGAGGATGCCTTTTAAGCTGTAGAATAGCATATTGTGTTTGTGATGTTTTCGTGGACTTGGAGCCCCTGAGATGCCCCCTAGTCAGCTCTGTCTGGTTCGATGCTGTCCCTCAAGGTAGCGGGGAAGAGCTGTTCTTCCCCAAATGCCAAGTGCGGTGGTCGCCAACCTGCAGAGCCTGCAGTGTCCCGGTGTCCCAGTGTGTGATCCAGCCCAGCAGGGAAGCTGAGGGCTGGCCCTTTAGTATGCTGGTGGTCCCTTGTGGGTTCCTTGGGGCTTTTTGTTCATCTGGGGAGTTGCTGCCACGTGATTGTGATCGTGATCACTCACACCCCTTGTCTGCAGATGGTTACTGATGACTGACCATTCCCATCACAGGACTGTCCCTTGGCTCCAGGATTCCTTGTGGCCTGGGAACCACAACTGTCCTGTGCGTTCATGTCTCCCTGCCACTTGGGGTGCCCTCTGCCTTTGGCCTTGAGGACATACATGTACACAGCTTACCTAGATGTTTTCTCTCTCAGTTAATGTCTCAGTATTTCCTAGGGCTGAAAGGCCTTACAATATCATAACATCAGAGGATTTCTGCATGTCACCTGGTTTGGGGCCAACTTCGTCAGGGATCTCAAAGCATATCGGTTGTTTTATGGCATGACAAAGCTTTTTGGGACTGTCATCTACATTGGATTTTAACGATCACCTATCAGGATAGATTTAGGAACATCTGTCTGACCTTCTTAAGAATCTGGAGGAATTCCCTGGCGGTCCAGTGGTTAAGACTCCACGCTTCCACTGCAGGGCCCATGGGTTTGATCCCTGGTCAGGGAACTAAGATCCCACATGCTGCGTGGGGCAGCCAGTCATCTTTCATATAGAAATCTTTTTAGCTGGCTCTCAGCTATGAAATGCAGGTAATATGATGAAATACCGATGGGAATTCTAGAGAAATGGTGTTAGCACCACAGAACGCTTTTCTTTGTGTAAAACTTTGGTTCTCCAGCTTGGAGGTAGGACAGGGCTCAGTTTACAGAAAGGGAGCATTTTCCATCCTCCAGCCCCAGTCGCCCCATCATTCAGCTCTTCACTGGCTCAAGATGAGCTTTCCATTCAGCCCAAGTCCAGCCCTGAGCATTTTGTCATGAAAAACAGGGACCCTTCCTGAGGACCAGAGAACTGATGCTTTCTGACAGGCAAAATGTTGATTCAAAAAATAAATATATAAGTGATTCAGGATGATTCTCAACTTAATCTAGAACAATTCACAAGTGGGAGTAACCAAGAAAATACTGAAAAGGAAGAGTTAAGAGGGTAAATGTATATCAGCTATTAAAAGATGCTATTACACTACAAGTTTAAAAAAACCTTTGGGGACTTCCCTGGTGGCGCAGTGGTTGAGAATCTGCCTGCCAATGCAGGGGACACGGGTTCGAGCCCTGGTCTGGGAAGATCCCACATGCCGCGGAGCAATTAGGCCCGTGAGCCACAGCTACTGAGCCTGCGCGTCTGGAGCCTGTGCCCTGCAACAAGAGAGGCTACGACAGTGAGAGGCCTGCACACCGCGATGAAGAGTGGGCCCCGCTCGCCACAACTGGAGAAAGCCCTCGCACAGAAACGAAGACCCAACACAGCCAAAAATAAATAAATAATCAAATTTTTTTTAGAAAGTGATTTAAAAAACCTTTGGTTACTGGCTCAGAAATAGACCGAAATATGTCTTAGAAGGTACCATATCATAAAGGTAGCATTCAGAGCAATGAAGAAAGGGTAAATTATTAAGTAAATGGTGTAGAAGTAAGTAAACTACTGTACACACACAGACTACATCCTGGGAAAAGTACTTGCAGCGTAGAAGACAAATTCTTGAATGGGTCTAATAAGTCCTTACAAATTGTTAAGAAAAATAACCTGTAGTAGAAAATCGGACAAAGGACATAATGAGCTGTTAGATGTAGTGTATATGACTAATGAATTTATTCAGTCTCACTAGTAATCCAGGAGCTGAAAATTAAGACAGTTATGCTCTGCCGTTTTCCCACCTGTCGGGTTGGCAGCACAGAGGCCATGGGGGCTCCGGGAAGGGCACCACCCGACCTGGGGGGTGTGGGCTGGGGTGCCTGTCTGGCCTGGGGAGCAGGATGCCACTGGGCAGATACACAAGTAGTAACAATAATAACGGACGTTTTAAAGCAGCCTGAAAGTCCAACAGGAGGCGATCAGTTGAGTAAACTATGCTCTGCAGACACACACCGACAGGGGAACACACAACTGTTAGAAGTAGGAGTGGCAGAGCACAGTTCTCAGTGTGGAGAGACATTTCCAGTGTAAACGAGTGAATAAGTCAGGTCACGATACCGTGTACAAAATGATGGCACATCCGCTGCACACACACACATGTCTGGAAGAATGTCACCCAATTTTAACTGACCCTCTCTGGTTGGTAGAATTATGGTTTTGTTGTTGTTGTTTCTTAACCATTGATAGCATGGCAGAATTACGTTTTTTTAAAAGTATTATTTTCACTTAACACTCTCTTCTGATTTTTCTACAAAAGAATATGTTTATATCATTCTTTTAATTTTTTTTAAGTAATAGGAATTAAAATTACCCAAGTTAAATAATTTCTTTACCAGCCAATTAATAGCATTTGTTTATTCTTCATATGCTGGTCATGGCCACAGTCATTCAAAACCGCTTACTTTAAATTTTTGTGCCGCTGCACCATTTGTGTGCATTTTCCTGGCAATGGGGCGGGTGTTCTTCATTTTAGTTATGTTGTGAGTGATGTCATCAATACAGATTTTCTTTCTGATGCACCCCCGCCCGCTCCCGCCCCGGTTGTTTTTGCCCTCTGTCACTGCACTGGGTGAGTCATCCTTTGGGCAGGAGCCCCAGTGCTTTTCAGCACAAAGACCTCTGAGAAGCCGCTGTAGGAAGAAGCGTCTCTGGGGCCCAGAGTTGGGGTGGGGGACTGGGTGCAGTTTTTACAGGAAATACAGCTATGGCCACCATGAACTCATTGCCTCTCCCAGACACCCAAAACCTGGAACCAACAGCCCGTTTTATATTCCCATCTTCTGCGACACTGTTAGTGTCTTAAGAACCCAGCTGACATTTATGCTTCCTACAAATGAAATTTCTAATATTTCCATTTTGTACGCTGTAAAATCAAGGTGTTAACAGTTCCCATCAGGGCTGTTGCAGGGCTGTGGCCTTCAGGCCATCACCTAGCCAAGGGGGGGGGGCGCAGTTTGCTGCCCAGTGCCCATCCCCCCAGACCCTGCCTTTACCCTGGGCTGTCAGTGTTAACCTAGGTCTCCTCCTAAGAACATTTAGGATTTTCTTTTATTTTACAAAGTGCTTTCTTTTCACTTGATTCGATAGTAATTTTGCTCAGAAACTTACCATATAAAGTGCAGGTTCCAAATCTAGGCCAACAACCCCCCATCTTGTTTTTAAAAGAATCGGGACAGTACTATGCATTGCCGGTTACTCCACGAAGGATGGCTTCCTGAACTGAGCAGTGACTGAGATACAGGTTAAGAGGAGAGTACACCTGGCCTCTTTATTTTTATTTTTGAAAATTAGAGACTTTTTTTTTTTTAATTTATTTTTGGCTACATTGGGTCTTTGTTGTTGCGCGCGGGCTTTCTCTAGTTGCAGCGAGTGGAGGCTACTCTTTGTTGTGGTGCATGGGCTTCTCATTGCGGTGGCTTCTCTTGTTGTGGAGCACGGGCTCTAGGCGTGCGGGCTTCAGTACTTGTGGCACGCGGGCTCTAGAGCGCAGGCTCAGTAGTTGTGGTGCACAGGCTTAGTTGCTCTGCGGCATGTGGGATCTTCCCAGACCAGGGATCAAACCCATATCCCCTGCATTGGCAGGCAGATTCTTAACCACTGCGCCACCAGGGAAGTCCACACCTGGCCTCTTTTAGATGTGCAGTGTTGAGAGGAATAATATTACTCCATTGCCTAAGGACCAGCTACATAATTTGTGGGGCTCAGTGCAAAACTGGAAATGGGGGCCCCTTGTTCAAAAACTATTAAGAATTTCAAGATTAAAGCCAGCGTGTGTAGGCTTTTCCAACTTCAGGGCCCCGGGTGACTGGCGGATAGCTGGTTAGAAGGCTGTGGTATCTACTGTTGGGAAGCTCTCCACAGGGCTGTGGCGGGTGGTGGACGGGAAGGGAAGCCGGCTCTGGGGTGCAGAAACCACATTCTGGGCCTGAGCGTGAGCCCTTCTGAGGGGCTGCTGTCATCTGACCGTCCCACATTCATGACGCCTGCTGTTTTTCTTCCTTGCACGTATAGAAATTTATTGAGTTTGAAGATGCCTTGGAACAAGAGAAGAAAGAGCTACAAACCCAGGTGGAACACTACGACTTTCAGACCCGCCAGCTGGAACTGAAGGCCAAAAACTACGCAGATCAGAGTAAGTCGCTAGCCCGGAGAGATGAAATTGCATTTTGAATGCATTTGTTGTTCTCAGACCAACCCAGCTGGGAGGGATGTTGAGAGCCTTTGATAAAAAGAGAGTGAGAAAACCCAAGGAGAGCCTTATCTTACTTTCATTGTGATTCCCTCAATAATTTGTTTTCTATCTTTACACTGCTCTGTATTTCCGTAAATGGCCTCAAATCCTTTGTGGAAATAAATAAAATTTATAAATAAGGCCCCTCTGATGACAGAGCACTTTTGCTTAGTGTTGCAGTCTGACCCAAAATTCACAGATCTGTGAACTTTGTGTGGCCCTTTAGGACAGAGCTCCTGGCTGCTGTCTGGGGCTCCTGTCTGTGAGCTGCTTGAGGAGCGGGTGCTCTTTTGTGACCTGAAAGTTGGGCCCAACAATGGTGCCCCTGTAATGACAGTTCCTAGGGGGCACTCATGGCCGACCAGGGTGCCTATGGGAACACCCTGTCCCTTTACAAGGAGAGACGAGGAAAGGGTTTTGTGTTGTTTTGTTTTTGTTTTTTGGTTTTTTTAAAATAAGAACTATTATTTTACCTTTAGAAGTCTTTGTTTAAACTATATTCTCAAAGTTATAACGACCCTGTAATTTCAGTTTTCTGTAATTAGTGGTTTTGATGGTTGAGACCTAGTTTGCTGCTTTACCTCATTACCTTGGATAACAGGTGCCTTCGTTCCTCTGGAAAGTTAAGATCATATCAAAAAAAAAAAAAAAAAAGAGGGACTTCCCTGGTCGTGCAGTGGTTACGAATCCGCCTGCCAATTCAGGTGACGGGTTCGAGCCCTGGTCTGGGGAGATCCCACATGCCACAGAGCAGCTAAGCCCGTGCACCACAACTACTGAGCCTGTGCTCTAGAGCCCACAAGCCACAATTACTGAGCCTGCGTGCCACAACTACTGAAGCCCGCTCACCTAGAGCCCATGCTCCCAACAAGAGAAGCCACCACAATGAGAAGCCTGCGCACCGCAACGAAGAGTAGCCCCCACTTGCTGCAACTAGAGAAAGCCTGCTTGCAGCAATGAAGACCCAACGCAGCCAAAAATAAAATTTAATTAATTAATTTTAAAAAAAAATGGTTTGATGGTTGGGTCTATCCGTATCCCAAACCAAAACTGGAAACCCATTTTGCTAAAGCCAATACCCCCCGAGTGTTGTAGGTGAGCACAGCTAGTGGCAACACAAACACACACAAACATGCTAGTCTTTGTGGAGCAGAGGCAAACCGAAAGGCCCATTTTAGTTTTGCATAGATCCACCCTTTCTATAACTACACAGAATCCTTAATATTCCCTTTGCTTAGAATAATTTTCATGTGAAACCTTTTCATCTTTTCTTAGAAGGAAAACATGTAAACTCCAAGGTACAGTCTGAAGTTTTCCATTTGGTCAGCATCAGGGGCAAGGACTGAGGAGAGGGGAGAACAAGGCTGCTGTGTGTCCTGTCTCGCTCTGTACAGAGTTCAACAGAACTGACGTTGGAACAAAGGGCCACAGATGCAAGGTGTCTGAGGCCCGCAGCATGCTGGCTCCATGGCTTGGCTGTCCAGTTAGTCCGTGGCACTCAGGTGCTTCCCTGTGCCTCTTGGTCAGAGCACACGTGGTGGGGACCATCCTGGGTGTCACAGGGGTGACACAGCTGCCAGCCCAGAGGTGGCACGATCGTGACTTGGTCTTTCCAGCCCCTGGTCCGTGTGAGGGACACCGGTGTTTTCCATCCTGTGTTCAGATATTCTTCTCTTTAGTGTGTCTCAGAGGCTGCTTACTTCCGAATTCTGCCTCTGTCCACAAGCCACCTGCTCGTTCCTTGTCTACATGTGACACAACGTGACTTAGACATAGAGAGCAAGGCTTGTGTGAGTTTTACCCAGCTCTGCCTCTCTGTAGCAGGATTGAATAGCCTCAGATAACCGCACACACGGTGATGCACCCAGACCCGGGCCCATCAGAACCGCCTGCTAGGGTCCCCAGGGTGTTTTGCGCTGATGAGGCCACCTCTGAGCTCAGGGTCCAGGCAGGGTTTGTCTGGAATACTCTGTCCCCCAGCAGTCAAGTCCAGAGAAGTACGTGCCCTGGAGAAGCGGGTTGTGCAGTTGACAAACATTGGTTGTGTTTTCTAGTTTCCCGGCTGGAGGAGCGGGAGTCGGAGATGAAGAAGGAGTACAATGCCCTGCACCAGCGGCACACAGAGGTGGGTATCCCCGCCACGGGGCCAGGGCCATGAGGAAGTGGTAAAGCCCCACACGTGGGGTTGGCTGCCGCCCTTGACTGCCTTTTCATTCCCTGGGGTTCACCTGCTGAACCTGAAAGCCCTGGGCCTCATGTGGCCAGACTCCCTTCCCTGAACTCTGCCTTCATCTCTCTCCGAGCCCAGTGGGGGTGAAAGTGGCACAGGCTAGAGGGGGTGGGCGGGTGGACCTCGTGGGCAGGGAGCACTCACTCGGATGTGTCGTCTTCACAGATGATCCAGACCTACGTGGAGCACATCGAGAGGTCCAAGATGCAGCAGGTCGGGGGGAACAGCCAGACCGAGAGCACCCTGCCGGGGAGGAGGTAGGGCGGGAAGCCGGGTGCCAGAGCTTGGTGCCCTCCCCCAAGAGGAGCCGTGGCCCCCACCCCCGACTCAGGGAGAGGGGTGTCCGGTCGGAGTGTGTGGCTTGAGCCGAGGTGTGTGCAGAGGACGGCACCAAGCAGGTGAGGGGCTGGGGTGGGCCTGCTGCGGGCCCGCAGGCCGTCACAGAGACCCAGGGAAAACCATGTAGTCCGTCCTAATACCTGCAAATTCTGTTTCTGAATTCGCCTACTCTGTAAAATTTATTTGTAGCCTCAAAATCACCACTCATGGCACTTTCACAGTCATCTGCAGATGTGCGCAGAGCAGTGAAAAATTTGAGTCACCCAGAGCACAGGGTGCCAGCTGAGGTGGTGCCAGGCGACGCTCCACCTCCTGCAGAGATGCCCAGGGATGGGGGCAGCGGGTGGCGCAGTGTCCTGCAAGACGCTGGGGTCCAGGGGCCAGTCAGTGGGGACTGGATGGAGCCCAGCTCTGGCCCCTGTCCTCTAAGACATGTTAAATACTTCTAGCACCTCGTTTTCTGTTTTGTAAAATAAAGGAAACAGTGTACCAGGATGAGTGAGGAATGGAGATTCTAATCTGTGTGAGATGTGTACCTACCTATGTACATGTTTCTTCTACAAGCAAACGTGTTTGCGGTGACTTTGTAGAATACAACCAGCTCGAATTGCGAGAATCGACTCTAGGTGGTAGGGGAGGCCTGCACACCTCGGTGACCAGCAGACACAGTCACACCCCGCCATGCTGGTTTTATTCGGGGAGCAGAGAGAAGCCTGCAGAGGCCAGGTTCCTGCTTCATCTTCATTCAGGATAAAACCACACCTCAGTACCCCAGGAGCAGATTGTCAGAGATCTTCTCCAGGGTGTTACCATGGGAGGCCATGGCTCCATCAGGCTGGAGGAGGGAGGAGATGCCTGAGGCTGGAACCCCAGGCCCAATGGATGGAGCTCGCCGTTCGTGCCTCTGCAGCTGTGGCCCCTTGTTCCTGCAGCGAACACCGGAAGCCCCAGGTCTGGTCACGAAAAAGCTCTATTTTCTCTGCACCTGTCTCCTTGATGGGTGATGTCTGCAAACAAGGAGATTCAGGCCCTTCCATTCTGGGCATCGTCAGCTACTCACTGGGCCATGGTGGGCGAAGCTGTTGAGTCTTCCAGTTTGAAAACGGAAAGTGTAATATGTCAGCGGAGGCCTAGCAGGGCCTAGGAAGAGCAGTCATCCAGGGGACCACTGGCATGTTTTTAGACAGTCTCGCCGCTTCTCGTGGGGAGTAGGGGATACAGCTGTTGTGGATGCTTTCTTTCTGTAAATGTGTGTGCCCCAGGAAAGGGTATCAGGGGGTCATTAGCTGACCCCCCTGGCTCTGTGAGAATTAAGTGAGAGATTGTGTATCAAAGAGTGTGTTAAACTGCAAAACTCTTTGCAGATATTGTTTCTGGGTTAGTTTTATCTGAAGGTAGGAAATACCCATCTCCAAGCCACCGTTTCCCAACACACTGTGAAAGCCTCACTCCTGGCCCTTAGAAGTTGCTGAGGGAATTTCCAAGGAACTGCACCAAAGCCAACCTGGAATCGGGAGCTCCTCGTGTTGTTTTGGGGCTGCAGAGGCTGGCTGTTCGGGCATTACCTAGAGTTTGGGCTCAGGCCCAGATTCCTGCCCAGCCTTGTGTCCCCATCTGATCCTCCTCAGGGTGTCACCAAGGCCAGGGTGCACTTGGCTGTGTGTCCATCCTCTCCAGGCCCTGGACACTCTCTGCTAAGACACCTTCCTGAGCCCCACGGGGGTAGAGATGCCTGCCAGCAGGAAGGAGGAGCCTGGGGCTGTCAGCTGCGACCCTCCTGTGCCTTGGCAGTGAAGAGGCGCCTTCCTGTGTGTGTGTGTGTTGCGGGGCGGTGGCCGGAGCAGAGCTTGTTTGGGAAGCAGAGAGGCAGGGCTGCGTTTGGGCTGCCTCCATTGCTCTGTCAGCTGGCTAGAGACATTTAACCTCACTGTGGCACAGGAAATCGCTTGCCCCATGCTTGCTGCCACAGTGTATGAGACTCTGGGCTCCTGCTGGCCCTGTAGCCGCCCTTGCCCCGCCAGCCTGGACACTGGGCTGTGATGGAGATGTTCCCAGGGCCCACTGTGCGTCTCTGACGGTCCTGGGCCCACTTTCCGACGAATGGATGTGGATGGCAGCCATGCCTCCCATGTCCAGCGGGCACGCTGGTGGAAGGAGAGAAAGCACAGGCCTTCTCTCACTGCGCTGGGCGTTGGCCTCTGTAGGGCTCAGAGAGTGCAGACATCCCACTGTGGCCTGTGCTACTGCAGCAGATGAAGGGGAAAGCCCTGTTCTGCCCTCCTGGCCTGCTCTTCTCTGGGGTGTACCCCTCTAGCCACAACTCTGTATCCTTTGGGGACAGATGTGTGTCTGCCCATCTTAGCTTAGACTCTCCGGCTCCCCGAGGAGGCTCGTCCTTAGTGCCGGGGAGCTGCTGGCCACTGCTGAGCCCAGACAGGCACAGTTTTCCTTCAGTCCTGGCTTGGTTTTGTGAATCTGTGTGTCTTTAGAGTAAAACCGGTGGTGAGGGCTTCCATCGTGGCGCAGTGGTTAAGAATCCGCCTGCCAATGCAGGGGACACGGTTTCGAGCCCTGGTCTGGGAAGATCCCACATGCTGTGGAGGAGCAACTAAGCCCGTGCACCACAACTACTGAGCCTGTACTCTAGAGCCCGTGATTCACAACTTCTGAGCCTGCGTGCCACAACTACTGAAGCCTGCGCACCTAGAGCCCATGCTCCACAACAAGAGAAACCACCACAATGAGAGGCCTGTGTACCGCAGCAAAGAGTAGCGCTCGCTCACCGCAGCTAGAGAAAGCCCACACACAGCAACAAAGACCCAACACAGCCAAAAATAAATAAATAAAATAAATCAATTAAAACAAAACAAAACCGGTGGTGAGCGTGCGTGGGCCCGTGAACATGGCGTATGCAATCGTGTGCCCTGTCACTGCACACTCGAGTGCTTGCGTGTGCCAGGAGCATCGTGGGGAGGACGCTCACCCACTGCCCGGGGCTGAGTGGGCGCACCCTGCCGTCCAAGCCAAGGGGGTGTGTGTCTGTGTGCCCTGTGTCCATCCTGCATAGGATCTGCGTGTTCCACATTTGTCTGTCTCCATGGGGACCTCCCTCTCCATGTGCGCACACATGCCCCCAGAGCCCCCAACCTTCCCTCTCTAATGTTGCCTTCTTGTCTTGCCCTCTGTGCTGTCCCCGCCGTGTGCTGGCCTTCGTCTGTCACTGCCCTGCAGTCCTCGCCAGTCATGGAGGAGAAGGTAAAGGCTGCAGCTGTCCCTGGGCCTCGGGTTGGGGGAGCTCGGATGGCTGCCGGAATCATACAGATTGGAGGCTCTGGACTTGGCGTTGACAGGGCCTGCTGCCAAGGAGAGGCAGGCGGGTCCCAGGCCCCAAGGCAGCCCTGAAGCAGGTAGCAGTGCAGGCCCCACTAGCAAACGTCCACCCGGCCTGCGGGTCGGGGCCGCATGTCTGCACCCCCAGGAGGTGGCGGGCAGGGGTGGAGACCCTGCGCCTGGTGTTAGGCAGCCCAGCTCAGTCACTTAGGACCCAGAGCCAGTGGCGTGACCTCTGCGAGCAGCGTGACGCCCTCGGGCTATAGCCTCTGAAGTGGACGAGCATTGGCGTCTCCCGGGGGAGCTGCAGGGCTATAACAAGAGGACACGGTGGGTGAGCCTTGGATGGGCTCTGGCCGGCAGTCAGCAGCACCCAGCGAATGCTCTTGAGGCTTGCGGTTGCGGGGAGCAGCGGAGAGGACGCAGGACTCGATCCTCGTGAGGATTTCCATCGGGGAGTGCGGCCTGGCTGTCTGTTGACGCATAGAGTCGTGGAGGCGGGCGATGGATACGGGCTCTCATCCTGGGGGGCAGGTGGCCCCACCCTGCCCTGCCGTCATGTTACCCTGTGGTATCTGGTGACAGCCTGGGCCGAGGAACCCCTTATGTGCGTCCCCCACCGAGGTCAGAGCTGGGCCCCAGGAGAGGCACCCCCATATGGGCACTGGGAGCCCAGTGGAGGAGCAGTGGTGGATGAGGGGCTGGGAGCCCTGAAGGAGCAGCCCACGGAGCAGTGGCTGCCTTCCCGGACGCCGAGGGCCTGGGGGCTGTGGTCAGAGAACAGCCTGGCGAGGACTGAGCCATGGGCTGCTGAGCTTGGGATGGATCTGCAGACCCAGAGCTTTCTAATTTGACGTCTGAGCTCTTAACCAAGAAAGTGTCGTCTGTCATGGGGGACAACGGCTGCATGAGGCACTTGAGGTCGTCAGCAGGAAACCGCCTTCCTGAGCGGCCGAGGCCCCTGTCCAGCCCTGCAGGCCTCCTCTGGCCCTGTCTCTCCCACAGCTTAGCCCCCAGAGGCACAGCCAGGTCCCAACAGGTCTGGGGACCCTGCTCTGCGGGAGGCAGTGTCTTCCTGAACAGAACAGACCCAACAGCTCGAGCAGCTCGGAGGGGCTTCCAGATTTGGAGTTCTCCTCCTGCTGCACCCCAGCCCCGCCGCCCTGGAGCCGTTGGGGCACCCCCAGAGAGACATTCTTCCCAGAGTCGTGCCTCAGGCAGCTGCCCGCCAGCCATAGGAAGTTCTGGTCATGGCGGCCGCTCCGCTCCCCTGTCCATCACCTGCATCCTCCAGGCACTGTGAGGAAGCCACCATCCTCCCTCCAGGACAGCCCAGCCTCTGGACCCGGCTCCGTGGGACCCCTGAGGAAGCCTTGCCGCCCCTCCCACCTCAGCCCCTGTGTGTCAGGGATTCAGATGCTTGGCCTGAACAGCTCTGAGCAGCATGGACTCCATGCAGCCACCGACAGGCTCTGGGGCGCCATGTGTCTGCCCTGGGCCCGGGCTCCATTCCCTCGCCGCTAACAGCCCGCGGGGCATATCCCAGGGACTGAGCCCACGGCAGGCGGCTTTGAGCATCAGTCCAGCCCACTGGACATTCTCAGTTGGCTAGCATAGCTTTATAAGGTGCCTCTGTGGTGTCAGTGCTCCGTGACGGGGGGAACTGCTCGGGGCAAGAGAAAAGCGCCCCATGAGAAACTCCGTACCCAGGTCTCCTGAAAACAGTGATGGGGTGTTGGGGGAGGGCGAGGAACAAAGAACAGGGGAGAAAGGGTTGACTCCTCCTGGCTGGCTCCAGGAGGCAGAAGTAGGGCCAAGGAGGAACCAGACAATGCTGCCTGTGATGCCAAAGGGCCTATCACAGGCACTGCTGTGCAGGTGTCTGTTTACAATGGAAATAAATAAAAGTGATAAATGACAGTGTAACGGAGGGGAAATGTTCTATGGGATCACAGCGGAGTGGCGATGCCCTGAGCGGGTGAACACGCTGATTAGTGCGGCTGCAGGTCAGAGGGGTCTGAGGTCCTGTGTGCCTGGCCACCCAGAAGGTCACGCCCTTCCCTACAGCCCGTGGTCGGGGGCGTCTTTTAGAGCAGCTCCAGCTGCAGAATAAGCATCTGCATGTCCAGAAAGAGTTTGCAGCCCTGTTTCAGGAGCCACTGTCTAATCCCCCCTCTCCTTCTCTCCCCACATTTCAACAGGAAGGAGCGCCCCACCTCCCTGAGCGTCTTCCCCCTGACCGACGGTATGGTACGTGCACAGATGGGGGGCAAGCTCATGCCTGCGGGGGACCACTGGCACCTGAGTGACCTCGGCCAGCTGCAGCTCAGCTCCAGCTACCAGGTTTTGTAGCCGTGCTATGGAGTGAGGGCTCCCCGTTGCCCCACATTCTTTCAGGAGGGTGTGGCCGCAGCCGGGACTCTTGGCTGCTCGGGGACCTGCCTACAGCCAGGGCGTGCCCATCGGGCAGGGCTGAGCGTAGTGACCATCCCCGAACATAACCCAGAGCCTCGCAACCAGACTGGGCTTCACCCCACACGTGTTGTCCTTCTAGCATCTGAGGTTTGCACTCCAACCAGGAGAAAGTCAAAGGCCAGGGGTCAGCTTCTCTTCTTTGGGCTGTTCTTACCGGCCTACCCGTGCTAACCACCTGAGTTTAAGAAGGAAGACATCTTGGGTGTGCTCAGCTCAGCAGTGAGAGCACCCACCCTCCATCCCCAGCACTGGGGCCCTGGGAAGGCCAAGGGCAGGCACTTGTGCAGGGCCCCTGGGCACTTGCTGCCAGTCTTGGTCTGTGAGCTCAGCCCATCTGGTGAAGGCAGGCTGTGGCAGGACGGAACGCGGGCCCCATTGCTCGTTGAAGAGACCAGACCCTCGCCCTGGGTCTGGTGATTCCCCACTGAGGCCATCAGAGGATACCCTCTGGGCCGGGTCGAGCAGTGGATGTGGGCCCAGTCTTCCCCACAGCTTCCTTCCCGCCGCAATTCATTGCCGGCTGTCCTCCTGCCTCGCAGTGTCCAGCTGGGCTGCAGGAGGTCACCACAAGCTGTCAGCTGTATCGGAAAGCGACCCCACTCACTCGGCGTCTGTTCCGCGGAGTGAGCACTCCTCGTGCCCGCCAGTCACTGGCTGTCCTGCCAGCAAGTGGGGTCCGGGCAGAAGGGGCGGGGCCCACAGCTGGCGTGTACCCCCAAGCCCCTGCAGGGGCGTTGAGCCTCAGAAAGCTGGGAGGCTGGGGTCTCCAGACGGCCCCTTGGGCTAGCCTGTGTTCTCATGCGTCTCTCTTTCTCCTGCGTCGTCTGAAATCGTTCTCTCTTAATAAATTATAGTCCTTTATATGTTTTAGTTCATAGGTGTGTTTTGTTTGATTTTTTTTAATAATTACTTTTAAGTTCTTTTTATTTTATGCTCTAGGTTTTCAAGTTTTTCTAATTTTTTAATTTGTTTTGTTGTTTTTGTTTTGTTTTTTGTTTTTATGTACTGTATTTTCAGTGTTTTAACCAAACAGTTGTGGCTCCTCATGGGAGTCATGGCCGCTGGGATGTGGGTTCTTTGCATTTGGAGGTCACTGCTGCACGTTGGTGTTAGAGGTTGGCAGGTTTCTTTAGGTAAGTGGTGGCCAGGGGGAGTGTCCTGTGGGTAAGTGGTGGCCTGCAGGCGACAGACAGCTAGGGGAGTAGGGGGAGGCCTGGTTATGCCGCAGAATTACCCACGGTGACTACCAGAGTCAGGAGGCCCACGGAAACAGTGTTCAAATCACGGACAGGTGGGGAGCGTGGCCATTGAGTCAGGTGGTCTGACAGTGTGTGCTTCCGTGAGGCATGGGCTCATGTGTCCGGCCGTCTTTGTGGAAGTCCCTGTGCATCAGCCTGGAGCATAGCCCTCCTCGGGTACCACTCTCCTCGGAACCCTCCCTGTGGGAGAGCACTCGGGCCCCCACCACAGAGGCGTGCAGTGTGCACGGTGCTGTGAAGAGGAAAGGGTTTTTTCTTTACAAATTGGCCCTGAGCTGCAGAACCCAAACCCAAACCAAAAATGTTTGCAGGGGGCGCTTCTCACCACAGCTCATCAGCAACCCGGATGAGTGTTGTTGGCTCTGGGGGCCATCCTGTTCCCTGTGGGGTGTTGTGGGCACCTTGCCTCCACCCATCCCCAGCTCTGGTCACCACAAGTGTCTCCAGACATCACCAAGTGTCCCTCGGGGACACAGCTGCTGGGATGGGAGCCCTGTCGAGAGGAGAACGAGGATGTGAGGTTCCGGGTAGAAGAGTCTCAGCCCAGGGAGAGGCGGCGCCTGGCGGGGACCAGGCTGCTCGGGAAAAGGCAGATCCCACAAGGCTCCCAAACCACTCTGACTCCTAGTCACCTGGAGGTGGCCATGGGAGCACAGTCAGCCCTTCCTAGTTAAAGGTGGGGGTAGGTTGGTCCCAGCATCCATCCAGCTTCACAGAGAAGGCCGACACCCCGTCATCAGCTCCTCTTGTAAGAAAGTTCTCCTGAAAGTGTGTCCTCTGAGGAAACCGTGTGATCTGGCGCCGATGGGAACATGTACCCAGAGTGGCCTCTCAGTGCTGCCCCCCTCCGCCCCCATGGGCCTCAGCCCCTCCTGAGGCCATGCCCCTTCTCGGCACCAGGCAAGAAAGAGGCTGCGGGGGCCCCACGGCACCTGCTCAGGGATGAGTCGGGGGTGAGTCTGGGGTTACCGATGTTAGTTCGTAGAAGAGCGGAGGCTATTTTTATTGAGGTTCCCTGATGGTTTCACCAGGCAAGACGGTAGGAGAGGAATGTTTGTTTGCTGTCCACATTTATTCAAACAATGTGTTCTCTCTCCAGGGAGATTCTTAAGGTCAACAGTTGATTGCAGTTTTTACTAATCTGGTCTTTTTTCGCTCTCGGAACATTTGGGGGACGTCCCATTCTGTGGAATTTGCATTTGCGTAGGTGTTGAAGGCAAACTTTGGTTCGGTTGGGCCGTGGAGATTAAGCGAGACCCATCCCCTGGTGTCTCTTTGTTGGGGAGGCCACCACTGGCAGAACTGGGGAGGTGCCCACTTGTCACAGCCCCTGACTGTGGCCAGGGCGGGAGGCAGGAGGCAGGAACGAGAGGGACCAGCCCTCGAGGGCCTCGCAGTGGAGCAGTAACTTGATCAGAAGGCACGCCGGCCTCCCCGGCCTCCTTCCCAGCCGGGGAGCTTCTGCCTTGACCTGGGCTGGGGCTTAGCTCGGCCCACCCACCGGCTGCAAGGGGTTACCGGCCACATCCACATAGCTTCGTGTCTAGCCCCATACTGGAAAGCGTGCAAGCCAAAAGCCCGGCCCAAGCCATTTAAATAAGGTGTAGCCGCCTCTGGAAAGCCAGAGGCTGGATGAGTCAAGTGAAGAGGCTGGGAGGAATCAGCCCAGCGGGAGAGAAGTGGCCTCCTGTCACTTCCATTCTGGCACGGAGTGCTGTTTTACTGCGGCCGAGTGGCAAAGACCCCAAGCAAGGGGGCCTCGTGGTGGTGGCCGAGGCCCTGCCGGCCCTGCGTGGTCCACCCCTCGTGGCCTCCCCGGGGGACCTGACCCGCGCCACGAGCTTCCCTCTTCCTGTGTTTGGCCCCAGTGTCCGCAGGATGAGATGTCCGAGTCAGGCCAGTCCTCAGCGGCGGCCACGCCCAGCACCACGGGCACCAAGTCCAACACGCCCACGTCCTCTGTGCCCTCGGCTGCGGTCACACCCCTCAGCGAGGGCCTGCAACCTCTGGGCGACTACAGCGGCAGCTCCAAGAACAACAAGAGAGCGCGGGAGAAGCGCAACAGCCGCAACATGGAGGTGCAGGTCACACAGGAGATGCGCAACGTCAGCATAGGTACTGGCCACCCTGCCTGCCCAGCGCCCCACCCTCACCAGCACCACGCATGTCTCCTCCCAGTTCGCAGGGCTGGTCACTTCTGAGGCCTCTCCTTGGCTGCCCTGTCCTCAAGTGGTCATGCCTCTGTATGTGTGTCCTGACCGACCCCTGCTTTTTATAAGGAAACAGTCAGATGAGACCAGGGCCCACCCTTTGGCCTCATTTTACCTTCATCACCTCTTTAAAAACCCATCTCCAATACAGTCACATTCTGAGGAACTGGGGTCCAGGGCTTCAGCCTGTGAATTTGGGGGACACAACTCAGCCTGACAGTAGACCACTGTCATCCAGCAGACACAGTCTAATCAGAGAAAAGGGAAGGAAAAAATGGCCTGTTCAGATGGGATCACAGTTCTGGGGGACAGGCCCCATCCAGCCACCAGCTCGGGAAGATCCCCCACCATGACCGTCCCTGCCTGTGGTGGCCTAGCGTGGGGTCTCCGGACAAGGGACCCCAGGGCAGCCATGAGTGGTACAGGGAACTGCTGGTCACCCCCTGACCCTGGGCTCCACTGTTTCCCCCAGGCATGGGCAGCAGTGACGAGTGGTCTGATGTTCAGGACATTATCGACTCCACCCCAGAGCTGGACATGGGCCGGGAGCCCCGCCTGGACCGCACGGGCAGCAGGTGCTCACTGGGCCCAAAGCCAGTCCCGAATGGCTCAGCACTCACCCTGGGAGTTGGTGCCCCTGGTAGAGGTGCCTCGCAGCCCCTCGAGGTGGGAGAACTGCCCAGGACACTGACCCGCCACCCGCCACACCTGTACTTGCGCCAGCGGTGTTGGCATCGAGTGGCCCCTCAGAGGTGTCCCCGTGTGCGGTCCAGTGGTGCTGCCCACTCACTCCACCTTCCTTGGCTGCGTGTCCCCACAGCCCAACCCAGGGAATCGTGAACAAGGCTTTTGGCATCAACACTGACTCCCTGTACCACGAGCTGTCGACTGCGGGGTCCGAGGTCATCGGGGATGTGGACGAAGGGGCCGACCTGCTAGGTAAAAACAACCATCCCCGGGACCCTGTTGTGGTTGAGTTTGTGATGAAAGCAAAGTCTCTGTGAGCCAGGAAGTTCTTTTTACAAACTGAATATTGAGATGTATTCACTTACCGTAACTCGCCTCTTAAAGTGTGCCGCTCGGTGGGGTTTGGGGTGCTCACGGATTCGAGCAACTGTCTATAGACCATCTTGTCAGCCCAAGAAGAAACCCATTCCCAGTAGCCCTCAGCCCAGCCCTGCTCCAAGCCCCTCCCCTGGGCAGCCCACTTTCTAGGAACGTTTTGGGAGGGTGGTGGTTGCCAGCTCCTCCAGTCCACGAGGAGCGTGCCCAGACAGTGTCAGTGCCCTCTGGGAGCCCTGTGAGGCTATGTCTGAGACGGGTGCAGAGACAGCCTGCCTGATGCAGACTTGCTCCTGGTCCTCCCTCCCTGCCCGAGCCAGGCCCCGTGTGCCAGTGTATGCCTGTACCTGAGGGCAGCCTGCATGGCTCTGAGGCCAGGCTGTGGCCCTCAGGGCAGTGGAGGGAAGTCACGCTGTCTCTCAGTGGGGTTCAAGCTCCCCTGGCCCAGATGTGTGTCCGGAGCCCCAGCCTGGAGAAGCGGCCTTGTCCGCGAAGCCCTCTCTCCTGCTCAGCAGCCAGCAAGGTGGGCGTCAGGGCCGTGGTTCTGTTCTGTCCCCTCCCCACACCCCAAGGAAGGGTCCTCTTGTTTCTCCTTGGGGAGGGGCAGCAGCTGCCTCCACTGGATACGTGGCAAGCAGGGTGGTAGCGATTCCACTAAGAGAATCCGGGAAGGCTGCCTTCTGACGTTTGATCCATGTTTTATCATCTGCTGCCTGAGGAGGCGGAGCTGTCTGGCATCTGAGGGTTTCTGTTGCCAGCCTCTCTGCTGCTCTCACTCCCCCCTGATAGATGCACCAGCAGGGACTCGGGGCATCTTTGGACCGGTTCCCCGGGTAGACAGCGCCGCCCGGCCGGCCTGCCAGCTGCACACACCACCAGGCCTGACCTGCAAACGAAGGGGGCCCAGCTGGCGTTTTTAGCTGGAACAGCCTCGCTTTCTTTGCAGTGGGCCTGCATTCCTATTAGTTCTCATAAGTTGATTGTCTTACTCAGGGTGGGGAGACCTCCAGGCAGCAGCATCATCTGGGGTGTTTAGCACCAGCACGCCTTGTGCCTGGAACAGAAGTTTTTTCAGCCAGAATTTAAATTTTTCAGCCAGAATTTTCAGCCAGAGATACAGGTACACAACTGTATATATCAAATTGTGGTAAAACCATAATGTAAAACTTATCAGTTTTTAGGTGTACATTTCAGTAAAGTACATTCATACTCAATGGTGAAAGACTGAAAGCGTCCCCTCTAAGATTAGGAACAAGACAGAGATGCCCGCTTTTGGCAGTATATATTTTTAATGGAATTTTTCTCACAAGCATTGTAAAAATATATATTTAAAAATACACAAAAGCTGTTAGTATTCAGAAAAAGTCTACTCATTAGGGATAGTCACTTTTAGTATTTTGACATCCTTCTCTTCTTTACATATTTCAGATACTACCATATAAATTCAATTTTTAGGCATTTTTTTATTTTTAGAAAAAGGATACATGCTGATAATAATATTAAAGTAATATCAGACATTGCCAAGAAGGAAGTAAAAACCAGAGGAGCCCCCAAGCCGTGATGAGTGACACCCTCCCAGGTGCCAGGGCCCCAGCATGCGCACCTGGGACGTGGGGTGGCAGCTTTTGTCTGGCCTTTTTTTCATGGCTGATGTTAATGTTTCCCTGAACCACTAAGATTCCTCTGCACGTTTTAATTTCCTTATCTTTGTGTGACTGTGAATTGCCTAATCAATTCTAATTTTTGCTGTTTGAATACCACTGTCATAGCTACCTGCGGGCGTAGATCTTTCTAGATGTGGGAACCCCCTGGACAGGTGTGGACTCGTGGGGATGGGCTGTAGGCTGCTCCCCTGCATGTGCTCACACCAGCAGGGCCGGGCGTGGCCGGGAGGAGGCACCTGGGATCCAGGCTGTGACGGGTGGTCACTGGAAGGAGTGCCTTTCTGCCCGGGCAATGTTGGAGCCGCACCGGGCCTGGGGGGCAGCCTCCTGCACTAGAGAGCTTACACAGCAGGGCACCACACTTTCTTGAGCTTTTGAGAACCTGATAAAAAGGTAAAAGGCATCTCCCTAGGAAGACATACAGACATAGGATGTTTTGCATTTCCATGTCAGGGTCGGAGGCCCAGCTTCGCATTCCCGCTCCTGGTGCGGAGCTCTGGAGGAGGTCTGAGGGGCGAAGCGGGGGCCCATGCACCTCGTACCTTTCTTCAGTCTCGTCATGTGACAAGATTCCAACACTCATCACGGGCCTTACAAGAAGAGCGACACCAATGTTTTATATACCCAGCCACCGTTAATGCCTCATACTGCTAGTGTCTCCATTTCACAGATGAAGAAACTGAGGTCACAGAGGCCGAGGTGAAGTGGCAGAGCCAGGACTTGAACTCAGGTCCCACCCAGGGTGGCAGCCCTGCCTCCGACCACCGCTGTGCCTTTTTTAACAGCCTTATTGAGATGGAATTTCCACACCATACAATCCACCCACTTTCAGTGTACGCCTCAGTGACTTTTAGCACGTTCGGATTTGTGCAGTCATCACCACATAGCTTTAGAACATTTTACACCGCCCCTCAAACGAAACCTGTACCCACTAGCAGTCGCTCCCCGCCACCACCCTGGCACTGCTGCTCTACTTCCTATCTCTGCAGACTTGCCTGTTCTGGACATTTCACGTCAGTGACCTTTTCCATCTGGCTACCTTCATTTAGCATCATGCCTTTAAGGTTCGTCCATGTTGGAGTGTGTCAGAGTTTCATTCCTTTTTATGGCTGAATAATGTTTCAGTGTGGATAGGCCACATTTCATGTATCCATTCAGCCACTGATGGACATTTGGGTCATTTCACTTTTGACTGTTGTGACTGATGCTTCTGCTACACTTGTGATGCCTCGCATGGTTCTATGAGATCACCGGAGCTCACTGGCCTCCTCGCTACCTGGTGGCACTGGGTGGCCTGCCAGTCAGTCCATCCCGTCGGCCACGTTTCCTGCCTTGCCCTGTGGCCCCAGGCTGCAGAGCTGTCCCCTCCCCTGCAGCGCCCACAGGTGCAGTGCTGATGGTGTGCGTGCTCACTCCATGTGACTGCCCCCCACCCATCCTGGCGCCCCCGGGGCTGGCAGATGCTCTAGCATGTGGCCACATCCTGTGGTTCAGACAGCACCGTTCCGGACGCCAGAGTCTCCATAAAGAGTGATGGGAGAGAAAAGCAGAGAACTAGAAACCGCACACCAGTGAGTTTTACCTGGAGCCACACTGACTGAGTCAGTAGATAGAGGTGCAGTCTGTTGCAGCAGGGTTCCTGAGAGGGAAATGATGTCTGATGCATCTCCTGAGGTCAGTTCCCTCAAGCAGGAGTGCCTGACGTGAGAAGCTCTAACCAGTGCATCTGATGGGTCTGTGTTGAGGGGCTGAAGTGAGAATCGTCTTCTCACCTGATGGTGAGTGCCCAGGCACTTGTGCTGCAACGCTTGGCGGGCGGGGGCCCTCTCAGGCACCACTTAGTTCTGGTTGGAATGAGACCCCACTCTTGGGAGTGATGGGCCTTTGGGTGCCTTTCTGGAGCCTTCATCACGAGGAGCACAGGCAAGGCAGGCAGCCCTGAGATGTTGAGGAGAACCGCGAGCTCCTGTGATCTGTGGACAGAGCCCTGGAGTGAGGGGCCGGCCCTTTGTCCAGCAGGGTGGAGGGATGAGCTGGGGTCTGCTCGAGTCCCCAGAGTCTGGCTCAGCTGGAGGAAGTGTCAGTGACAGGAGGCCTGGTCCCCCATCACCAGTTCCTGAAGACATTCAGATGATGGATTATTCAATATGTGTACTGGATTCGTTGACTAGCCACTTGGAAAAAAATGAGGTCTAATTCAACCTCACTTTGAACACAAAAATAATTTCTAGGTGGATTAAAGATCTAAACATAAAAATACAAGGATAACAGAACTGGAAGAGAATATTGGAGAGTATTTTCATAATCTGGGCTTCTCTTCATTGCCAAAACCAAAGAATATGTGTGTGTGTGTGTGTGTGTGTGTGTGTGTGTGTGTGTGTGTGTGTGTGTGTATATGTACGTATGTGTATGTATATATATGTATTTATGGTCTCCACCATTAACGTTAAAAGAAGTGAAGTACAATAGGAAGCTTCCCTAGTGGTGCAGTGGTTAAGAATCTGCCTGCCAATGCAGGGGACACAGGTTCGAGCCCTAGTCTGGTAAGATCCCACATGCCACGGAGCAACTAAACCCGTGTACCACAACTACTGAGCCTGTGCTCTAGAGCCCGCGAGCCACAATTACTGAGCCCACATGCCACGACTACTGAAGCCCTTGCACCTAGAGCCTGTGCTCCACAACAAGAGAAGCCACCGCAACGAGAAGTCTGCACACCGGAACAAAGAGTTGCCCCCACTCGCCGCAACTAGAGATAGCCTGTGTGCAGCAATGAAGACCCAATGCAGGCAAAAATTAATTAAAAAAAATTTTTTTTTAATATGAAATGAGTAGAGGATAAAGCAGGACATTCACAGAAGAGACCCACAAACCTGAAAAGATGTTTAACTTCAAGAATAACAGAGAAATGAATATTGAGAGAGTATACAGCTAACTCTTTTTCCTCAAATGATTGATAAAAATGAAGTGGGTACTGTCCACCCCGCTGATGGGAGGTGGCCGGCAGAGGCCAGCTGGCAGGGTACGGCCAGGCTGGACCTGGAGGGAGCGGGACCACCTCTCCTCAGATAGGGCCAAGGCACCCACAGGAGCCCGTGCGCGAGTCCTGGTGCCCACACACAACCGTGCAGGCCCGAAATACCTGTCAAAGGAGCCGATGCCCTAGGAAATGATGGGACGTCTCCATATGGAAATACATCGAAGCTTTCAAGGTGATCGTGGATCCTTCATGTGGAAGGGGTCCTGGGGTACCGTGTGAGGTGCAACGGAGGAAGTTGCGCAAGAGGATGGAGAGTGGTGGTCACAATTTTGTTTTTTAGAAACTGATGTCTGCCTAGAAAGATGTCTGAGAAGGAGAATATCAAGCGTGAACAGCAGCTGCCTGGGAAGTAGAGATGAGAGGGGACACATCCACTTCTGAACCGCCTATCAAAATGATAAATCCACTTTATCATTTGAATTCCTTCCACAGATTCTGTAGTTTGTCATTTAAGTCAGGCGACTTTTTATACCAATTCTGCGTGAAATGAACCAAATAGAACAGCATCATTTCCTCAAGTCTTCAGCTGGGTGGCAGAGAGCAGTTTGGTACAAGCGTCCCCCCCCACCCCTCACATCCTGACTCAGTGATTCTCTCCCTGCACAGTAGGGCCCTTGTCTTCTGGTTGCCCTTGACCTAAGCTCTTGCCCTTCCCCTAAGACCTGGGCTGGCCAGGGCCCCACCCCCACCCCCCACCGAGGCCAGGTCCTTGTCCGTGGCTCACTCACTCTGGGGGCGCCTGTGAGGCTGGATGCCCAGCACCCACCACACCACACCCACACACACGTTAGCTTTACAGGGGTCTGGCCCTCCTGATGGTGGTGGGAGTACAGGGGCAAGCAGGCTTTAGATCTGCACGCCTGCCCCAGGGCCCCCAGGACTGAGGAGCGTGATGTTCTGACCTCCCCTTTCCTTCAGGGTTCCTGCCTTGGATGCATTTGGCACCCACAGGCCTGGGGTCGTCTGCTCGTATGCTTTTGAGCCCTTCAACGTGGAAATGGCTGATCATCGTCGCTTTTTCTTTAATAAGAGTTTCTTCATTTTGTTGGTTTCAGCCACCAATTAACCTTTGTCACTTCCTTCCCCGTCTCTCTGTGCTTCGCTGGACACGGCCCCAGGGGAGTTCTCAGGTGTGTATCTCTGCTGTCTGTTTGCGGACCCTCTTCCCCTTGGTGGCGTCCAGGTGGAGGGAGTGGCACCCTGGGACACCCCACTGCTGCTGCCCAGTCACCGCCAGCTGTGCAGCCTGTCCCCTCCCAATCCTGGTCCAGACCACTAAGGCACACGTGCTTTTGCTCACCAGCCTACTGCTGCTCGGAAGCTTTTGGTTTGCTCCACCAGCCCACTGACAGTGACCTTGACAATTGAGGGAGAGCTGCTGTGCCCTTGACCCCTGTCTCTCTCTGTAGGCCATTTCTTAAGGTCCTACAGAGCCAATAGAGGTGGAGGCTAGTTAACTGGACACAGAGTACAGACTCAGTGCTGTGGCATCTCCCCTCTGTTGGGTACACCCTCGAAGTCAGGGGTCCTCTCCCCACGGGGCACATGGACCAAGCTCCTGCTTTTCTGCTTTCAGCAGAGGCTCTGAGGTCCTGCCCATCCCCGTGCTACTTCCCCACTATGTTCAAGGGCACCCGGGGCCTGGTCACAGCTCTCCCTCATTTGCAGAGACCTCTGTCCTTAGCCCCCACCCCCCACCCCACCACCCCACCAACCCAGGATTTTAGTGTAAGATGTCAGTTGTGTTGCCCTGATCCTCCACCTCACCACCCAAGGTAAACTTTCTGGAAGGAGTAGCTGGCCCCATCCCGTCTCCCGCCCCTCCTGTCCCACTCCTGTGTCCACCCCTAACCCAGCGAGAATTAGCCCTGAAGTCCCCCCGCCTGCTTATCACACGGGCTTAACGCGCTTCTTTTCTCTCCCCTCCTCTCTCCCTCTCCTTCCTCCCGCCCTGGTCGCCCATCTCCCTGGGACTGGGACGGCGCCCATAGTGCGCGATGATTTTTTTGGTAAGGCCGAGGCCCTGTTTCAGTATGTGTTTCCCTGCTTCTGGCTTCCTCTGCCTCCCTGACACCTTCTCATGCTTCATGAGCCATTTGCTTTGTTGAGCCCGGTGGGGCAGCCGTGGGGGCAGTGGTATCTGTGGCTTCAGGGGTGGGGGTGGAGCCTCCAGCAGGCATGGTGAGCAGGCACCTGACTCCCTCAGAGCAGACCCTTGACGGGCTGAGGAGGGGACCCCAGCCTCTCTCAGCACCCCCCATTAGTTCAGGAAGGCCTGAGCCCAGTGCCTGCTGCATCCCATCTGAAGGGCAGGCAGGCCACGTTTGAGGCGAGGAGGTGAGAATAGAAACAGCCAGCAGAACCCTAAGCTCGCCACACCGTGTGTGTGGGTCATCTCGTCTCATAGTTGTGTTAAGGCCGTGGAGGAGGGAAGTGAACGAGAGGAACAGACCTTGGGCTTCGAGGCAGTCCTGAAGGATTAGATATGGTGCTTTGGGGGTTTTGTGACACGCCTGCAGAGACCTCAGTCTGCGGGGCCCACTTTGGGGTCTGGCCATCCCCTCTGGGCACCAGCCCCCGGAGTGCTGTCCTCACCTCCACTCCCACCTTCTGGCTCCTGAAGGCCTGCTCCCAGCCTGGTGGAGGGCTGCACCTGCCATGGACCATCCCATCTCCTTGGCCAGGGCTCTCTGTCCCCATCACCACAGCTCCAACCTCCATTCTCCGAGGGGGCAGCTCTGAAAAGGGTCTGCTTCATGATGGCCTGGAAGTCACAGGGCTGGGGGAAGGCAGTGATACTGGGCCAGGGGTGGGCATTGATTTGAGGAGGTTGCACAGAGGCCATAAGGGTACTGTCCAGGCCCTGCTGGTACCCAGACTTCATGTTGGTAGAGAGCTGTGAGAGCCCATCACTGAGTTCCAGAATGTAAGCCCAGGGCTGCTGCATCCATCGGGGCAGAGGAGACCTGCTCATTGCCCTCCAGAGGCCAGTCTGAGACCCCCACGGGGCTCGCACGCAGCAGGTCCTTTCCTGACTGCGTTGCTTGGTGGAGAGCCTGCCTCAAGACCGGCAGAGGCCTCTCTTAAGGTCGCCCGGCCTCCCCGGGCAGGCGTCTTCCTGCAGATCGGGCCTCTGTTCCTTATCCCTTCACATCAGCCCTCCCGGGGGGGGCCATCCTTCCAGGGGTGGGCCGCCCCCCGGCAGAACGTCTGTTATTCTGAGGCAGGTGTGAGCATCAGGGTCTGGCTTCACCAGGCACACGTAATAACTCCATACCTTTTGTTTCAGGAATGGGCAAGGAAGTGGGGAATCTGCTGCTGGAGAACTCACAGCTTCTAGAAACCAAGTAAGGATGTTCTTCCTCAGCACCACAGTTGCTGAGACAGCCCCCAACCAGGACCAGGGGCTCCTGTAACAACTGCGTTGGCCCAGCCTCAGGGCAGTCCCCAGGGAGGACCTGGACCCACTGGACTGAGCTCACCCCTCCTGGGGAGAGGATGGGGTGGTCACCTCCTCTCACCACTTTCAAGGCCAGGATGTGTCTGCTCAGATACACCAGGGTGGGCAGACTCCTTTGAAACCCCATCACTTAATGTACACACCGGCTCACAAGGAGCTCCCCTCTTTCTGCCTTTTCAAAGAAACGCTCTGAACGTGGTGAAGAACGACCTCATCGCCAAGGTGGACCAGCTCTCGGGGGAGCAGGAGGTGCTGAAGGGGGACTTGGAAGCCGCCAGGCAGGCCAAACTCAGACTGGAGAACCGCATCAAGGACCTGGAGGAGGAGCTGAGGAGGTGAGCGGGGCTCCTTGAGGGGCGGGGCTCCCACGGAGGCTGGGCCACCAGGCGTGGAGAGCGGGGTCAGGCCCTGCCCAGGCCCCTCCGGTCCTCTCCGCACCTCTCCGCAATTCCCTGGCATCTGCTCTCTAGCTAAGCACACCCCCTGAGGTCATTCCTTCCCAAAGTGGCTCACTTTGCGTGCTCACTGCTCAGCCTCCTGCTCATCCCTGAGCTACATCTCATATTCGACCCATCCAGACCCAACTACTGTGTTGGCAACCCACCCCTCCCCTCTGGTCTCCACCATCCTCGGGGGAATAATCCCACACGAGGGACAGTGTCCTGTCTTGGGTGTCCTTTTTCTGGCGGCTGAGCGGGGCCTTCCCACTCCTCTCACACTATTACATTCGTTCAGGAGGAGGGAAGGGAGGATAATGGCCTCTGGCCACCGAAGTTCCCCCGCACTCCCCTCTGCTCCCCAGCCCTCAATCAGCTGAGGTTGGGTCACAGAGCCTTTCTGGGAAGCTCTGGGGTGTCCTCCCCAGCACTCTGCACGTCCCTGTGGCCTTTCTCTTCCAGCCTGATCCTCACCCCATTCTCCCAAAGTGGTGCCTTTGGCTCCAGACAGGAAAGGGGAGGTGTTAGGGGCGGGCCCTAGGCAGGTGGCACCTGTGCCAGGTTTGTGGGACTGGGAGCCAGGTCTCCTCTGGCCCTGCCTGAAGCCAGCACTGCCCTTACCTTCCCATTAGCAATTGACCACCTGAATTGGAGGTCCTGTTCCTTGGCTGGGCTTCAGGGCACATGTGGGCAGGGGTGTGGAGCCACCCGTCCCCAAGGCACTGGCAGGAATGCTCAGGGCCTAGAACCTGAGAGGAGAGCCCTGAGTGCAGCTGAGAGGTGGGACACATCCTCTGGGCCAGTGCCCAGTGGGGCCCTCACCCTGCCCCGCTTCCTTCCTCATCCTGTAGAGTGAAGTCAGAGGCCATCATTGCCCACCGTGAACCCAAAGAAGAGGTGGAGGATGTAAGCAGCTATCTCTGTACAGAATTGGTATATTCCACTATTAACATGTGGGCATGGGGGGTGGGCAGTGTGGGCGGGCTTCCCGGGGATGTGCTAGTTCTTCTGGGTCTCTGGCTCCTCCTCACCCTTCCTGTGTGATGACTGCACCCAGCAGCAGCCCCACCACCCCACTGCCCCGGTGACTTCGTACGGTCAGAACCAGCCCCCTCTCTGCGGGATGCCCCCTTACCTAGGTCCTAGCAGATGTGGATTGCACTGTCACAAGTGGGGTCTCCCTGCTTACCGGCCCAACTGCTGCCCCCCAGACAGAACAGTTTGAGTACCTGAGGCCCTCAGATGCCTCATCTGTCCTCACAAACCCCCGGAGATGCATGGAATGTTCTGAGAAAAGCCCTAGGAGTGGCTGTAGGGAAGGGTTTGTAGGGGTCTTTGCCCTTCCCAGATCCTCTCCAGAATAGGGGCCCCAGCCCAGCGACCTGGCCACCTTCCTTACAGAGAGAGCAGGCATGGGTCTTTTAAGCCAAGGTGAAGTTTGGACGCCGACCTCACCACTCATCCACTGTTATTTTGGGGGTTGTGGGATGCACGTAACAGGATGCCGATCCCATAGCAGTCACTTGGGAAACTGTAGCTGTTCACCTTGCTCATCCTGCGCAGCCCCTCACCTCCAAATACTATAGGAAAGAAACAAAGCCGCAGGTGTATTAGGCAGCTGCGGCTCCTCAAGGCCCTCCCACTCGGGCATGGAGGGCACCCAATTGGTGCCTTGACCTCCTGGTGGGGGGCCTGGGGCTGCCGATGCTCCTGTGAACTCCGAGTGCCGGTGGTGGGGGCACGAGGGGAGGGCAGCCCAGGGCAGGGCTGCGTAAGGAGACAGTCCTGCCAGGGACAGCAGATCCCATGCAGATCCGCTGGTACAAGTGTCCAGCTCCGAGGCAGTGACCAGGGTCCTGCTCGCCAGACCTTCCCCAGAACCTTTCTTCCTGCTATGCCACCGTGGGCCAGTCCCACCTGTTAGCATTGACCGGTGGCATTTGGGATTGCCAGGGTGTCTGGGAGCTTGTAGGAAAACACACTGTGGGTGTTGTACCCCTCGAGTGTGTCATGTGACCTTCTGGAAAGAAGGGGGGCCCTTTCGGGGTGGTGGCTCCTGTTCCTGTGCCCACCCCTGCCCACCGCGTTTACCTGAAGCTCTGTGGGAAAGCGCCCTTGGGTGCGCCCACTCCCGGAGGCGGCCCCTTGCTGGCTGAGCAGCGGCACTCTCCCCGCAGGACAAAATCCCCATGGCGCAGCGCCGCCGCTTCACGCGTGTGGAGATGGCCCGCGTGCTCATGGAGCGCAACCAGTACAAGGAGCGGCTGATGGAGCTGCAGGAGGCCGTGCGGTGGACCGAGATGATCAGGTGGGCCTCCCGGCTCCTGTGGGCTCCAGAAGACACGCTCCCATCTCCATCTGTGAGCTGTGGTCGCTCTAGGAGGTCCTGGGGATGGGATTGAGGCTGACCACCCCTACACCTCCCTCTCTTCCGGGAGAATTAAGGGTGTCGGGTCATCCCTGGTGGAAGCCTGCAGGGGACCAGCAGAACTGGGCCTCTGGTGCAGCCCTGGCCAGTGGATGTACCTGGTTTGTTGGGGCCAGTGCACCAGGGTCTCTCTAGGAAGTTACGGGTGACTCGCCTGGGACCCCCTCTTGTCTGATGCTCCAGTCCGTGTGTCCATGGGGAGGGTCCCAAGCAAGGGAGGCAAGAGGGGCCCGGTGAGAGGGGGGCTTGGTTGGACTGGGTGGGCATGGCTGAGTGGGGCCTCTCCCCCTGCTCTCCCCTGTAGAGCATCCCGAGAGCATCCATCTGTCCAGGAGAAGAAGAAGTCCACCATCTGGCAATTGTGAGTTGGGGGCACTGGGAGGGCACTGGCAGTGGCTGCTGGGGAGGTCTCCCCTCAGGCCACCCCTCACCCCCTATGCTTCGGCTGGCAGCTTCAGCCGCCTCTTCAGCTCCTCCTCAAGCCCCCCTCCGGCCAAGCGGTCCTACCCCTCAGTGAACATCCATTACAAGTCACCCACCACGGCCGGCTTCAGTCAGCGCCGCAGCCACGCCATGTGCCAGATCTCCGCCGGCAGCCGGCCCCTGGAGTTCTTCCCAGATGAGTGAGTTTCCCAGGCCTGCCCTGCCCTTCCCCGCTGGCCTGCACAGGGGGAGTCCCTGTGTCCCAGGGCCCCTCCCCTCCAGGCTCTGAAGCAGGACCGGTTTCCACCTTGCTGCTTTGGTGGCTGTGCTCAGGGGATGGGGTCCATAGTGGGAAGGACACTGACCAGGCATCAGGGGTCATGACCTCTCCGTGCACACCGTGTTTACCCTTCCACCCCCAGTGGGAGCATTGGATGTCCCTCAGCAGAGGCTGTGCTCCCCCACAGTCCCTCCGCTTAGTCCCAGAGGCCTGCGCCTTGCTCCTCGGGTGACCCCTAGCAGGCAGCCCGCAGCCATTTCAGGTGCCACCAGGGCTGTGGGTCCCTGCCAGCTGGCCCAGGGCAACGGCTGGATGTGGCCTCCAAGCCTAGAGCTGGGGAGAGCCCCCTGCCGTCAGATGGGCCCCCGGCAAGGACGGTCCAGGTCCAGCAGGGAGAGCTCCGGGGCGGCAGGCGTGCTCCCTGCAGACGCAGTAACCTGCCCTTCCTCCGCCAGCGACTGCACATCCTCTGCAAGGCGGGAGCAGAAGCGTGAGCAGTACCGCCAGGTGCGCGAGCACGTGCGCAATGACGACGGGCGGCTGCAGGCCTGTGGCTGGAGCCTACCAGCCAAGTACAAGCAGGTGCTGGGCGCAGGGCAGCATGGGGGGCGCCGCAGGCAGGGAGCCCCTGGGGAGCCCCGTAGGCGCCCAGGGCCCCAAGTCCAAAACCTGGAGGACCGGGGGTAGTGGACTGCAGCCCCACACATGTAAGCCGGCCAGGCCTGGCGCCCACAGCGCCCCTCTGCCTTGTTCCTGCAGCTGAGTCCCAACGGAGGCCAGGAGGACACCCGCATGAAGAACGTGCCTGTCCCTGTGTACTGCCGCCCTCTGGTGGAGAAGGACCCGACCATGAAGGTGAGCCCCGCGGAAGGCACGAGGCTGGGAGAGGTCCCCCTGCCCCAGAAGCCCATGAGGCCGGACCTCATGGCCCTGTCCTCCCAGCTGTGGTGTGCCGCGGGCGTCAACCTGAGCGGCTGGAAACTGAGTGAGGATGACCCCGCGAATGGAGTCAAGCCTGTGCCAGACCGCGACCCTCTGACCTGCGACCGGGAAGTAGAAGGAGAGACCAAAAGCAACCACGTGTCCCCCGAGAAGAAGAAGGTCAGAGTGGCAGGCAGGGCCAGGGCCATCTTCTGCTTCTGCCATCCCGATGGCTCTGCTATGACTAGTCTGGGTGGGAGTGACAGAAACGGAGGACAGCTGGGGACAGTGGCGGGAGACTGGGGTGGCCCGGTCCCCTGCCGGTGGGTGGGGCAGCAAGGAGGAGCGGAGGCTCAGGGCAGCCAGGCTGGAGCAGGTCTGTGCCTGCCCAGGAGCCGTGTGAGGGGCTTAGTGCCTGGAGGCTTCACTTTCTGTCCCGGCTCGATGTGGGGGCCAGTGACTTAATCACCGGGAGCTCAGCCTTCCTCTGAGGAAGGGAGGCCGTGAGTGCCACGACCTAGGCACAATGTGCAGTTCAGAGTTCTCACCGTCCTGGCGACAAGGGAGGACATTCAGGTCCCCTAAGGCCACGGGTAAGGCTAGATCCTGAGATTCCAAGATCCCCCCCACTCGCCCCCCATTGCTGCTACAATAGTGAGTGCTCAGGCACCAGCCTATCCCTGTGCTCGGAAACAGGCAAAGGAGCTCCCTGAGGCGGACGCCACCTCCAGCCGCGTGTGGATCCTCACCAGCACCTTGACCACCAGCAAAGTGGTGATCATCGATGCCAACCAGCCGGGCACCGTCGTGGACCAGTTCACCGTGTGCAATGCCCACGTCCTATGCATCTCCAGCATCCCTGGTGAGTGCTGGGCCCCTGCTGCTGGCCGGGAGTCAATGCGGAGCGTCCAGGGAGGAGCTGTCTCTCTGCTCAGTCCTGTTAATGATGCAGGAGGAGACCCCTGTATGACGCTCACCCGGTGACAAGGAGATGGGGTGGCATCACAAACAGCCCCTCCCTTCCCCCTGCACCCTCACCGGGACTGGAGCTCTGGGTAGGGTCCTGTCATGGGGGCTTCTCAGCGCGGGGTGACGGGGCTGTGACTCTCCCTCCAGCGGCCAGCGATGGTGACTACCCTCCGGGGGAGATCTTCCTGGACAGCGACGTGAACCCTGAGGACTCTAGTGCAGACGGCGTGCTGGCCGGCATCACCCTGGTGGGCTGTGCCACCCGCTGCAACGTGCCGCGCAGCAACTGCTCCTCCCGTGGGGACACCCCAGTGCTGGACAAGGGCCAGGGTGAGTCCTGGGCCTGAGCCCGGGCGGCCGTCTTCTCTCACCCAGCCAAGCTCACCCCTCCCTTCCACAGGGGAGGTGGCTGCTGTCGCCAATGGGAAGGTCAACCCATCTCAGTCCACGGAGGAGGCCACGGAGGCCATGGAGGTGCCAGACTCTGGGCCCAGTGAGGCAGAGGCAGCTGCGGTGCGGCCTGGGCCCCTCACAGAGCACGTCTTCACCGACCCGGCCCCTGCCCCACCCACCAGCACCCAGCCTGACAGGTGGGCTCTCTCAGGATGGGGCAGCAGGGGAGGAGGGGGGCGGGGACTGGCAGAGGTGGGCAGGGACGGGCTTCCATGGGCTGCCCTGGAGCTGCCATCCTCCCTGCAGTGAGAACGGGCTGGGGACGGACGTGAGCGGTGTGCAGCCTGAGCCGGAGCCCAGTGGGGACGCTGCGGGGGCCAGCAGCAGTGCTGCACCCACCATGTGGCTGGGAGCCCAGAACGGCTGGTAGGCTGGGTCTTGGGGGTCGGGGTGGAGAGGGTCCCCTGGGCGAGCCCCCGCCCACCGTGCCTCCTCCCGCAGGCTCTACGTGCACTCGGCTGTGGCCAACTGGAAGAAGTGTCTGCACTCCATCAAGCTGAAGGACTCCGTGCTGAGCCTGGTGTGCGTAACCCCCGCCGGGGGCCGGGGTCGGGAGGGCCGAGGGCAGCCGGCCTGAGCCTGGCTCACCACCTTCCCATTGCAGGCACGTAAAAGGGCGAGTGCTGGTGGCTCTGGCCGATGGGACCCTGGCCATCTTCCACCGAGGTGAAGGTGAGGCCTGGCACGGTGGGTGGGGGAGCAGCATCTGACGTCCAGGCAGGGCGTGAACCACCCGCACCGTGAGCAGAGGTGGCCTGGCCAGTCCTGAGCAGGGGTCGCGGGCTCTCTACAGACAGCCAGTGGGACCTGAGCAACTATCACCTGATGGACCTGGGCCACCCACACCACTCCATCCGCTGCATGGCCGTCGTGTATGACCGCGTCTGGTGCGGCTACAAGAACAAGGTGCATGTCATCCAGCCCAAGACGATGCAGATTGAGGCAAGTGCAGGCTGGGGCTTCCACACACCTTCTAATGGACTCTGGTGGGGGCTTCGTGGGGTCAAACAAAATGCACTTAGGGAAGTGACTGGTTCATCCAAGGTCATGGGCCAACAAAGGGCAGCTGGGCTGTGAATGCCTGTCTTTCTGGAGCCCACCTGCTGCTTCTCTCTGAAACAAGCAGATCGGTGTCTGAATGGGCTCCCCCGCACCTCCTTCAGGCACTGCTGTGGGGTGGGGCTGGGGTGCTGGGGCTCCTCCTAGGAGCCAGGACCCAAGGGAGCAAAGAGGCCCTAGAAAGGTGCCCATGAGCTGCTTCAGGGACTCTTGGCCATGGCAGCTTCAGGGCCCCCCACCCCATTGACGGGCTGCCCTGACCCCACAGAAGTCGTTCGACGCCCACCCACGGCGGGAGAGCCAGGTACGGCAACTGGCGTGGATTGGTGATGGGGTGTGGGTGTCCATCCGCCTGGACTCCACGCTGCGGCTCTACCACGCCCACACCCACCAGCACCTGCAGGACGTGGATATTGAGCCCTACGTCAGCAAGATGCTGGGTGAGGGGCCACCCCAGCCGGGCATGTGGGGGCAGGAGGGTCCCCCGAGCCCTCCCCGCTGACCCGCCTCCCCCCACCCCCAGGGACAGGCAAGCTGGGCTTCTCCTTCGTGCGCATCACAGCCCTGCTCATCGCAGGCAACCGCCTCTGGGTGGGCACCGGCAACGGAGTTGTCATCTCCATCCCGCTGACTGAGAGTGAGTGACCCACAGACATCTGTAGAGATGGCCTGGCTGCCACTCACAGGCGCATGTCAGGGTCCCAGGGGCAGGTGCGCTCTGCCAGGACAGAGGAGGACGCGGGCTGCCCTAGCCGCAGCCATCCTCAGCCAGTCCCTCCTGTGACTTCTCTCCTCTCTCTTCCATGCTCCGCCCCTCACCTCCCCCAGCTGTGGTCCTGCACCGAGGCCAGCTCCTGGGGCTCCGAGGTAAGTCCAGAGCGCCTGCCTCCTGCTCTCAGAAGGAAGCCCCCCACTGTGGACACCCTGGGGGCTGAGGCTGCCCTTGCCCCTCGGACTGGCTCTGGCACCAGGCAGGCCCCACCCTCTGCCCTCGGCTGCTGGAAAACTGGTCCTCCCAGTCAGCAGGTTCAGCCCCTCCGGGACCCTCTCTCTCCAGCCAACAAGTCGTCCCCCACATCTGGGGAGGGGGCCCGCCCAGGAGGCATCATCCACGTGTACGGAGACGACAGCAGTGACAAATCAGCCAGCAGCTTCATCCCTTACTGCTCCATGGCCCAGGCTCAGCTCTGCTTCCACGGGCACCGTGACGCTGTCAAATTCTTTGTCTCCGTGCCAGGTGAGGGGCCGGGCCCCACTCCCCGCAGGGCTGCAGCCGCGGCCTCCCTTCAGGAGCCTGTGGGGGGAGTGCTCTGGCTGCCCCGCTGAGGTCCCTGTGCCCTGATGACAGGGAACGTGTTGGCCACTCTGAACGGCAGCGTGCTCGACAGCCCTTCCGAGAGTCCCGGGCCCACTGCCCCCACCGCAGACACCGAGGCCCAGAAGCTGAAGAACGTGCTGGTGCTTAGCGGCGGGGAGGGCTACATTGACTTCCGCATCGGTAAGTGGGTGCCGCTGGGGCCCCAGGTGTCCCCGGACAGGGATGGCCCCTTCATGGCAGCTGTGCTCTCTCCAGGCGACGGAGAAGACGATGAGCCCGAGGAGGGTGCAGGGGACGTGAGCCAAGTGAAGCCCCTGCTGTCCAAGGCCGAGCGCAGCCACATCATCGTGTGGCAGGTGTCCTACACCCCCGAGTGAGGCTGCGGCCTGCCGCCACCCCGCCCCGCCTGATGCCATCTGCCACATGTACATACAGCCCCACCCACCTGCCCACCACCCACCCAGGGGGCAGCCTGCCCGCAGGCAGCCAGGTGCCCGTCCACCCCACTTCTAGCCTCTCAACCTGCAGCTTTCACCTTCAGTCCGGGCCTCCCCATGAGCTGGCAGAGAGCATAGGGTCTGGCTGGGAGCGGGTAGTGGGGTGGCGTCCTGACCAGGGAGGGGCAGAGCCTCTCGGGACACCCTCTCCCCAGCAGCTCCTGGCTGGCACCCAGCCCAAAGCCCTCCAGGCCCGAGGGCACTTCAGGGCCAGAGCGAGGCAGAACCCGAGGGTGGGTTGGGCCAGGGAAGCCCCTACAGGTGGCTCCGAGCTCCACCCTGGGCTCCCCACTCCAGTCACTCATTCCCAGGATCTCTCCAGGGAGTCGAGCAGGGACTTCACCCCGCTGAGTCTTCCCACCCTGAGTCCACTTGCCTTTGGCTGCTGCCCATGGGAGTGGGGATCCAACCCTCAGGGAGTTGGCCCAGTTGCTAGCCTTCCCTGGGCTCCCCCTCCCCCATCCCTACCGCCCTGGGAACTGGCATGAAAGCATGTAACCAGGCTCCCTGGGGCAGCTGCCTGAGAAGACACACACACACCCTCATCCCGCTCAAGCCCCATAATCATCCTGTGTGGTGGGCTCTCACTGGCCCTCACTGACCTGTGTCCTCCCCGACCCTGCTAACTCTCCCTGGGTGAACACTCACCTTGTAGGAGCAGGCCCCGTGAGTCCCACCCCTCCCGGAAGCCCCTAGGGTGGAATTTCTCAGGCTGCCAGGGCAGGCCCAAGCCTCAGGAAGAAGGGGAGGCCCCTGGTCTCTCCCGGGGTCAGTCCTTGGATGTAGGCTCAGCCTCAGGGTGATGGGGAAAGGTGTGCTCCAGGGCCTGCCTCCTGTGCAGTCTCCAAGGAGCCCAGCTCCCAAGACACGCTACTAAGTGCCTAGGGATAAGCGGTGTGGCCTGCTCCCTTGAGGGCATCTGATGATAGGCCACCGAGCAGAGGCCCAAGGGTTAAGGACAGGAGCCGCCTCCAGCCGGTTCTCGGCGATGGCGCGTGCCTGCTTTGAGGGGCACCGCCCTGGACTGCCAACTCCCCCACCTGCCCAGGCCTTATTCCTGTTCCTCGAGGCACTGATCAGGGCAGCCCCAGGCACTGCTGCCCACCCACCTCCCACCAGAGAAGCACAGATCTTGGGCAGCCATCCCACGAGCCCAGCTGGCCACTGCTGCAGCCACCAGCAGCTGCAGGCTTCTCCCCACCACCCTGCCACTCTCCACTGTGATGTACGTCAAGTCCCTTGTCTGTCCTCACAGGGCCTGAAGTGACTCGGGGGTTAGCTGGGTGGGTGCAACTGGGTGACACGATTCTCCTCAGGCTTTGGCCCTGCAAGTGAACCTACATATCTGCTCTGTAAGTAATAAATGTCTTAACATCATGCTTCTGTGTCCCTGAGCCCAAACCAACTGGAGCACAAAAGTTTTCCTCAATTTATTATAAAAAGAAGTACTGGGACAAGCAAAGTACTACGGTGGCACCCTGCCGCATTCCAGACGTGCTGTAAACAGGCGCAGGCCGGGCTGGGCCTCCTGAGAACCTCAGCCAGGACAGGAAGGCCTGTAGCAACCAGAGCTCCGCAGGCGTGCACCACCTGCCCTCCTGTGCCCCGTGCCACAGGAAGGGTATTCTGAGCTCCTAGGGGTTGGGTCCACACGTGTGCACACCTCCGGGGCCTGGAGAATGCGGAATCACCCACAGCCCACTGCAGATGGGCACATCTGCCCGACCGGCTACTCGTACAGCCAGTGCCCGGCGCTGTCCTCCCAGCACAGAAGCTCGTCTGCGCGGAACCAGAGCGCTATCTCGCGGCGGGCGCTCTCCACCGAGTCGCTGCCGTGAATCACGTTCCTGTGCAGGAGAGGCGCGGGTGAGCGCAGGCCCGGAGCAGAGAGGGCCCGGAGCAGAGAGAGCTCGGGCAGAGAGCCCCGCGCAGCCCGGTTCGGGGAGTTGGAACCGGACTTACTTGCCGACCTCGATGCAGAAATCGCCACGGATGGTACCGGGCGTGGCGTCGGCCGGGTTCGTGGCCCCGATGAGCGCCCGCGAAGCGCGCACAACGTCCAGACCCTGCCATACCTGCAGACGGGGTCCGGGGTCAGCACGGGGTCAGCGCGCCGCCCTCCCGCCAGCCAGCACTCACCATGGCCACCACCGGCCCGGAGCCCATGTACTTGACCAGGCGCCCGTAGAAAGGGCGGTCACGCAGCTCGGCGTAGTGCTGGCGCAGCAGCTCCTCGGAGGCCTGGGGAGGGAGGGGGGAAGGGACGCGTGCTCCTGGGACCCCCATCCCCCACGCGCGGGGACACCGTCTCCCCCTGCACCCCACCCCGCCGCGCTCCCCACGCCCGGGGACCTCTCCCCAACACCCCCGTCCCACTCCCCACGCCTGGGGACCCCGGCCCTCACCAGCACCAGCTTCAGCGCCACCAGCTTGAAGCCCTTCCTCTCGAAGCGCCGAACGATCTCGCCCACGAGCCGCCGCTGCACGCCGTCAGGCTTCACGGCCAGGAAAGTGCGCTCGTGCACGCCGGTGTACGCTGTGGGAACCGCCGGAGTAGGGGCGCATCAGACCCGGTCGCACCCCCTACCCGCCCCGCCCAGCCCGCGCCGCTCACCCGCCGGGAAGAGGTTGGCGAAGATGGTCAGCACCAGGCAGATCATGATGGCGGCAACGGGGCTCGGGCGGCTCGAGGGCCGGGGCGGGGGAGACGCGCGGGCCGGGGCGGGGCCTGTGCTTAAAGCCGCCTGGTCGCCGGGCGCCGCCACCTCGGCGGACGCGGAGAGGGGGTGCCTGTCGTTCACGCCGACGCCGGGACCTCTGCGGCCGCGCCTGTGACTCCCGAATCCCCTCGGGTCTCCCCACCACCGGGCGCCTGCGCGGAACTCCTCTCACCACCCGGCCGTAAGCAGCAGTGTCAGCCTGCTCCTCCCCCACAGCCCTGCCAACAGCCCGCTTTGGTACCCCAAACTCAAAAAAGTCACAACCCAGGGCTGCTTCATGTGCCTTTATTCGCGTTCAGTTTCTACCTGGGTCCCGGCAGAGGCAATAGGTCATAGGGAGGGAAGCCAGCGTGGAAGTGACAGGAGCCAGCAGCGGGGCTCCAAACCTGCGGCTTTCCCCCAGCAGCCACCTCCTAAGAGGCCCCCTCAGTCAGATCTGCGTGTTGGGGCAGCGGGGACAGAGGAAAGACACAAGGTGCAAGGTCTGACCCCACCCTTTTCCAAGAAAATGTAGAACCTCAACAAGTCACGGGGAGGTAGGATCCAAGCTCCCAGGGGGCTGATTCAGGTGTAACCGAAAATGGTGGCCACTGCCTTGCACCCTTGCGGCAGCCTGCCCGCTCTGGCATTTTAGACTGCAGTGCCCTTGGTCTTTCTCTTCGACTCCTGGTTCTCAGGATAGTCCCAGGGATCAATGCGTATCCTCTTCAGATTGAGCATGGGCTCCTCCGTGCTGGTGTCTCCATTTCTCTGTCGCTCTGCTAGAATCATTGCGCGGAGGAGCGGCGGGTAGGGCACAGTGCGCAGAGTGTCCTCCGGCGCCGGCGTGAAAGCGGTGAAGGCTTCCTCCTCGTGCTTGGGCACCAGCCGCCAGTCGTGGTACATGACCTGTTCTATCTCCCGAGCCTCACTCTCCGTCTTTCCTGGGGAAAGAAGAACGAGGCTTCTTGCACACACGTTGACGGAACAATCTGTTGCCGGCAGCCTCCCCACCGGGTTTGGACGCCTTACCTTTGAAGGTCAGGACGCCCCAGGCCTTCCCATGGTCCAAGTTCTGCAAAGCAAGTGGGGAGGAGATCAGCTCAGAAAGCTCGCTTGCCCAGGGATCGGGCGACAGGATATCCCGTCCCACAAAGTCGCGCGCAGGCGAGACAGTGGTGCCCCGCGGTGCCGGGAGCTGAGGGGTGGGCACCGTGCACGCACCTGCGCCGTGTAGTCGGGCCGGACCCGCGTGAGGCGCCAGTAGCACGGCTCGTCGTGCTGCCACAGCCAGGACTTGCGCGTGACAAGGCGGCCCAGGCCGAAGAGCGGGAGGCGGCCAAGCAACTGCAGGAGGCGGCTCTCGCGGCGCACATCGGCCCAGGCTCGCGCGGGCAGCTTGCGGCCCGAGTGCGGCCGCGTCAGCGTCTCGTAGTCCAGGGCGTAGCGCTCCGAATCGCGCGGCCGCTCCCGCTGCTCGCGCAGGGCCCGCACGCGGCGGGCCAGCTCGGCGATCAGCCGCGGCCCCACCTTCTTCCGCGCCATGGCCGGGCAGCCTCCGCGCTCCGGCCGGAAGATGCCACCGCGCGCCGCGGGGCGAGCCCGACGCCGGAAGCGGCGGGTGTCCCCCGCAAAGGCGTCCGGGCGCTGCCGGAAGGGGAGAAGAGGCCGGGCGGGCCGTGGCGAGGGCTGGGTCTGGGAGGGCTGGGGGCTCGCGCCGGGGCCGGGGATAGCTGCAGCCCCCGACCTGGGAGATATCGGACTCGGACATCGAGGGCCCCGCGGGCGAGGAGGCCGCCGCCAGGGTCCGAGACCCGGCGGAAGAGCACAGGGCGGCGGCCGAGGTGCTGCGGCGGCTGCGGCCCGAGCAAGCCGTGCGGCGCCTGGCGGTGCTCATGGACCCAGGTGCGGGCGGGCGCGGGCAGCGGCCCGGGATGGGGAGCTCGGCCTTGAGGAGCTTGTTTATCTGCGCTCTGGGAGCCGGACGGGAATCAGTTGTTGGTAACACGCTGTGCAGGCTGTGGGGCTGCTGTCCCCACCCAAGTAGTGTCCTGTCGTGGGGGAAAGAAGGAGTGACAGCTGACTGCCCCTCTGCCCCATCCAGACATTCTGGAAGATGCCGGTGCCGACATCCTGATGGAGGCTCTGGACGCCCTGAGCTGTGAGTGCCGCGTGGAGCCCGAACGCCCTGCATGGAGCCTCGGGTGGAGCAGAGTGAAGCCAGACCCTTGCTCCCTCAGTGTGAGTGTCTTGGGTTTACGGAATGCAGCCCTGGGTTGGGTGTTTTATGTGACAAAGCTCTTTTGAGAGGCAGCTGCAGCAATTGTGCACGTTTTACATACCAGTAAACGAAGAACGGGGAACGCTGAGTGAGTGATGCACAGGCCACTTTTGGTAAGTTGCGGGCTGGGAGCCAGAGCCTGAACGCAGCTGCTGCTGATTGATGCTCCATCCCATCCAGGCTGTGGCCACAGGTGTTGCTGCCTGGCAGACCTGCGCTGCTTTTAGTCTCAGTAGAAGGTGGGACGCTGGGTTTCTGTAGAGCAGTCCGGGAAGAACCTGCGCAAGCCTCAGGACTCCTGGGGTGCCCAGGCCATGGCCCGGGGTGCACGAGGCCACGGGTGGGCAACAGCGCCGTGTATGTTCCCACAGGTGCCTCCTGAGGTGTGGGCTGCGGATGAGCAGGACCGGCTGCTGCTGCTGGAGCCTGAGGAGTTTCTGCAGGGCGTTGTCCAGCTGACCCAGGTGCGGGAGGGAGGGAGGAAGGAGTAATCCCTGACCACAGATCGTGAGGGGCTGGGTTCCCTATTTTGGATGTTGTGGGTGAGATGGGGGAAGCCAGCCGGGCTCTTGGCCTGGGAGCAGGTGGGAGCCACGGCTGCTTCTTGAGGGTAGAAGCCAGGATAAGGAGGGTTCTCTTGAGAACTGAGTTGGAAGTCAGGTGGTAAACTGCTGAGAGGGGGCCTGGGGACTAGGGCTGCAGGCTGGCTGTGCAGTCCACCTTGTGACACCCAACCGCTCAGCTGCCGCCTGGCGGGAGAAATAGGGATTGCTCAGCTGATGTTTGCACCAGAGCGTCATTAGGTTAGACCCTCTGCCAGGTCCCAGAGTTCAAGGTTCTCCGTTTATCAAGCACCTGTGTATGTCAAGCAAATGCCAGGCTGGGGTGCAGAGGTGGACCAGGAATGGGGAGGAGGGTTGAGTCCAACTCTTCTAGGAGCCTGGGGTGTGCCCGGGTTCTTTCATAGATCTTCTTGATCATGTGGAAGGCACAGAGCTAGATTTCTAAAGAGAACTGGTTGGGCGGAGGAGTCCACCCCTGTTTCCTCCCAGCACCGCGGGGTTGTTCTTGGGCTCACTCCCCTGCTTCCTGCAAACTGGTGGTGGCCGGTGGGCCCCGCCTGCCGGAGCCCCCGAGGAACAGGTATGGTAAACCTTCTTGGTTTGCAGACATGTGGCCCAACCTGTTCTGTGCCCTGGATCAGTCCTGAGAGCCCTGCCTGCCTCCACCTGGCTGTCATTGGGCTGATGTTTACCTGTGGTACCGGTCACCCTAACACCCTTAGCCAGCCTGCCTGGAATGGGAGAGTTCGGGCGAAAGGCAGGGGTGGCCCTGGGGGCTGGTGTCACAGCTAACCCTCTCTCTTGGGCGGGCTCTGGGGGGCAGGAGGAGAACTCATGGAGGGTAGGGAGCCAGAGGGATGGTTACCTCTGCATAGGTCTTACCAGTCCAGTACCCAGGAGGCATGGCAGCCAGAGCGTCTAGTGGTGACTCGTGCCTAGGTGGCAGTTGGCTGGCCCGAGGTGGAGGAGGTGAGGACAGTTGGGTTGGGCCAGATGGTTGGCATGGGCTCTGGCCCTTGGGCTGCTCTCCGAGACCCAGCAGGGGCTGGTTTGGCACGGGGCGGGGGGGGTGGCATGTGGGGTTGGTCTCAGCTGGGTGTCACCCATGGGAACTCTCTGACCCACACCCACAGGCTCATTTCCTTCTCAGGCCCTGGTGCTTCTGCAGCTCTGGGCAAACGTGGATGTGCTGTTGGTGGCCTCCTGGTAGGAGCTGAGTCAGCATGTGTGTGCCTTCACCAAGGCCCTCACCCAGCGTCCCTTCAAGTGTGTGACCCTCACCCTGCTGGGGGCTGCAGTGGGAGGGATGGGAGTGCCGGGCGGGGTGGCAGTGCTGGGCAGGGTGGCGCCTCTCTGGCCTCTAGAGCAGAGGGGGCTGTGGGTTTTGTTGAGCTGGGGGCGGGGCGCTCAGTAGAGGTGATGAAGAATCTAGGCACTTCCCTGCATCCTCCCCTTCCCAGGCAGTCCCGGGAGTCTGGGGCCTTTTCCTTCTGCACCACCGCGTGCTGGGCAGCAGCCGAGAAGAGTGGCAAGAGATGGCACCGGCCTGCGGGGGGCCTGCTGGCAGCAGATCAGGCAGTTCAACTGCGTCAGCCCGGCTGTGGCCAATGCTGTTGTTGCTGCCTTCCCTTCCCCCTGCCTTCTGCAACAGGTGGGCCCCCCGCCCCCCAACCAGACTCCCAGATATGGAGGCCAGGTCCCCCGAGGCCTGCCCCGCCCATCCCCATGCCCGCCCTAGGTGTGCGTGGCCTGTGGCATGGAGCAGGGGTGCCTAGCTCTCCTGGCTGACCTCCCTGTGAGGATGGGCAAGGGTGTGCGGCCCCATAGGTTGGGACCTGACCTCTCCTGCTGCATCTGCCTCTTCCTGATGACCACCATCCCCGACCTCCCGCTGGACCTGGGCTCCTGACCATGCCTGTGGTACCTGACGGGCCCTTCTCCCACCTACCGGCAGGACTGAATGCAGCCCGCCCAGGGAACAGACTAGAAACCACGAGCGGTGGTGTGCGGGAGCAAGACACCCAGTATGACCTGCATCGGGGCTCTCAGGCAGGTCTGACCCCAAGATGGGGGCGCAGGAGGGGCAGCAGAGAAAGTTCTTGTGTAACTGGGATGGGCAGAAGAGGAAATTCTTTCTCTCCAGGAGATGCCAAGCCAGCTGGAAAGTCTGGAGAAGATGTGGGCAGGGCTCATATGCCCTGGGCCCTGTACACACTGGCAGAGGGGCTGCTAGCCAGCTACGACAGGCAGGAAGGGCTGGGCAGCCTCAGGGCCCCACAGGGCAAATGCCGGTCACCTGGAGGCTGCGGGGGCGGGGGAGGCAGGCCCCTTCAGAAAGGAGAAGTATTAAGACAAGGTCTTGAGGGAGAAAAGAGAACCAGGCCGTGACTCCTCAAGGGTGTTGTGACCCGCCCCCCCACAACAGGAGAAAAGCTGTGGACACCTGTGAGCCCCAGGCCTCAGTCCGACCCCTTTCATTCCATGGGTATGTAAGCATCAGACATAAACTCTAAGTTTATTACGGTCGTTTTCAGCCTCAGACGAGAGGAACAGCAGCTGACAACATGCAAAGCAAGTTAAGAAAAACCCAAGGCCGGCGGCGACAGCAGGAAGAGCCGACCTCTCACGAAGCCGTCCTCCTCACAGGCAGCAGACCAGCCTCCCAGGCCTGCAGCCTGAGTCCAGACATGCTGGGGCAGCAGCTCCCCAGAGACTCTGAGAAGGAAAGTGGCTGCTCCCACACCCGGCACAGGAAGCAGACAGACTAGGAAGTCCGGGTCTCCGGATCACAGGGATAATGGCCCCGGAGCCCCTGTAGCAAGGCCTCTCCCAGCCTCGGGTGGCAGGGGGGCAGCCGAGACAAACCTTGGTTCAGTCCTCCCTCTCCTGTTGCCCTGGGGGTGGTCCAAAGGGAGAAACAGAGAAAACGCCATCCCAGTTGTAGAAGGCAGTTTTCACTGGGAAACAAGCTAGGTCCTTCGGCAGCGCTTCCTCTGGCAGCGCCGGGTCTCAGGGCTGCTGGGATTGGCCATGGGCGAGGGTGTGGGGGGCTTGCGGTGGCCGCAGCTCATGCTCAGGACCCAGCCCAGCTTGTGGTGCAGCACCTGCTTGAGGCCGGGCGGCAGGGGCAGGCCCTCGAGCGTGTCCCCAGAGTCAGGCCGCAGCTGGCGCAGGCGGTAGCAGCACAGGTATTGCAGGGAGGTGATGCTGGCACAGGAGCGGATCACCTTCATGCTGCTCTTGGCCGCCGTGGAGCACACCATTGGGTAGAACCTCTTGTTCTGCAGCTTGGTGGCTGCCACTCCTGGGGGTGGGGAGGTGGCACAGCCTGAACCCTAAGCTCAGGCTCTCCTAAGGGGACGAAGGATGCTGGGATTTCCACCTACCCCCCGGCCTTGCCCGGTTCTGGGGACCCTGAGACCTCAGGGATGCAAGGATGGCCTTGCAAGGATGGCTTTTCAGGGCCCTCAACCTCACCAGGAGCTCAGTGGCAGCCATGCTCTGCGGGCATGTGTCAGAGTCACCTCCTCACCTATGCACTTCCTGTTCTTAAAAAAGGTCAGCGTCCCATGCCAGGTGTCCAGGTGCACGCCAATGATGGAGCCCTGGCCGAACCGGGAGGAGAAGCTCGTCTTGTCGCCCTTGTGGTGGAGGAGGCCTGGGGGCAGCAGGGTCGGGGTGAGCCCTGCAGCCTCGGGGCCCCCCAGCCCTGCCCACCCTGGGGGCCCCACGCACCTGTGTAGGAGAGGCCCCAGCTGTCCTCGTCCCGGCCGAGCAGGCTGCAGAACGTGTGGTGGTACTTGTCCAGGTCCACGTCCGATGTCCCGATGCCCACCATCTGGAAACGGCAGAACTGGCAGAGGGGGCTGGGGACCAAGGTGCCCGGCACCCCTCCCCCAACCCTGCCGGCCACTTACCATGTCAGTGCCATAGACGGGCGAGGTCATCTTGATCTCCCAGAAGTGCTGGCCCTCCCCCAGCTCCTTTGTACCCCGGATGGCCGCTGTGCCACAGCTGTATTCCATGTGGAAGTTGACCTTCCGGTTGTCACAGCTCAGCAGGGTGGCCGAGGACTTATTCAGGTCATCCCAGACCCAGTCAAAATCTGTGAGAGAAGAGGCCCAGGCTCGCCAGGCTCCCCCCCAGCCCAGAGGTCCGCCCACCCGCCGCAGGCCCCCACACTCACACTCGTCCTCCTCCCCGCAGCGGCAGTCCCTGCCCCGGTGGGCGGCGTGCAGACTGCCGCAGAAGGCCTCACTCTGACTGTCACAGTCGCAGAACGACTCCCCAGTCACAGGCACGGCGCTGGGGATGGATGACGGCAGAGATGCATACTCGGGGTCGGAATCTGAGTCGCTGTGCTGAGGGGAAAGGGCCAGCTGTTCCTGCCTCCTGCCCTCTGCCGGCCCAACCGACCCCTTCCCCCACCTGCCCTGCCACCCACCCCAGGCCCACGGGTGAACGGCCGCACGCCCCAAGGAAGGGATCTGGGGCTTTGGCCTCAAAGGGCCTCCTCAGGTCTCAAGGGCTCAGCCAGCCAGCCACAGTGACCCTGGACATCTTTTCTGGCTCAGGAGCTGCAAGGGGGCCTCCTTGCCAAAGGCCTACCACGCCGGTGGCTTCCTGGGAGTGGAGTGGAGGGCCCCGGAGGCCTAGCCACTAATAAGCCTCAAGACAGGGCTGCATGCTTAGCCATCGTCGTTGTCCAGAGAACATCTAAATTGTGATAAATGGGAGCGTGACAGCAAAGTCCGTTGCTGACCTAATGAAGGCACCTGGTCTCCCCATGGCAGCAGCTGGGCTCCAGGGGGGCCGATGGCCGTGGTCCCCTTGTCCGTGCAAGGGTGTGCTCTCAACCCCCATCACAGGACCCTGACGAGCAAGCCCCATGGTCTCAGGCTGTGGCAGGAAAACATTCAGTTGGGCCTTGGCCCTCTGCGTGTGGCTCTCAGTCCTCACCGAATGGACTCCAAGCCTTGAGGGCCTGATCTTGGCCCAGGGGCCAGACGCTAAGGCTGAGCTGGTCTGGTTCCGGGGACCAGCTGACCCACAGACCCTCCTGGAGGCCAGTGAGGGTGTCTCTGTACACCTTGTTGTTCCTGTTCTGGAGCCACGTGGGCCCCTCAAGACACCCACCCAGGCTCTGACATCTGGCCGACCAGTGAGGGCCTGGAGTCTCAGGCCCCAGGGGTGCAGGCAGCCTGTGCATGCCTGCTCTCTGAGCCCTCCCAGCTTCGCCTGGGGTCCTGGTGGGGCTCTGGCCTCCACCCTCACTCTCTTGGCCTCTGGGTGCTGCTCTGGGCCCCGCGGAAATGCCCTCTGCACAGTGGTCTGGGTGACCTGTTCAGACCTGGGAATCCTGCTGCCCTGAGAACAAAGCCCACAGACTTAACTCTCGTCAGAGAATATAAGACCCCCTCCTTGCCCAGCCTCCTCCTCTGCCCTGTCCACCCCTGTCCCCATGGGGCAGGAGTGGGGGTCTGTTTGCCCCTGGATGGCTTTTGGATACCATTTCAAAGAGGCTCTTTCAGCCTCTCATGCTGCGTCCTCTTCCTTCTCTTCCTTTCTCGTAGGCTTCCCTGACGCTCTCCTGGGTCCTGCTCACCTGCCTCCTCCCACCGGAACTGAGTTCCTTTGTTATTACACTCAGCCCCAAGTGCCACACAGGAGCTCTGGGAACCGATGGCAGAGACAGCTCAGGGAGCGAGGAGGCCGAGCCCCAGTTGGAGACAGACGCCAGCAAGGACAGTGGCAGCAGGCCCAAAGCACCCCGCTCACGGGGAAGAGCGATCCCCCACAAGCCAAGGCAGGCCCACTGCTGCCAGAGGAGACAATCCCTTCCCACTGAGTCAGGAGCCAGGGGCACAGACCTGAGCACTGCTGGCCCCGGGGGTCATACTGCTTGGCACCCAGCACACAACCCCCTGTGCAGAGGGCAGACCCGGCCCCACCACAAGCTGTAAGGAGAGCTTAGAGCAGCGGAGACAAGGACATGTGTGTTCGGCCTTCAAAGGTGCTGGGGTGACACGCTCTCTCCATCCACACGTGCACACAAGTACCCCGGGCCCATTAGGTGACCGGATGAGCCACAGGTGTGTATCAGACACTGCACCCCCAGCCCCTGGACGCCTCCCACATCCCACAGCGATGAGCCAGAGAGGCAGAGACAGACAGGAGAAAAGACTGCTCCAGGCCACGTGGTCAGTGGAAGCTGGAGGCGGGACAGGAATGCAGGCCGAGGCCTCTCGCTGGCCCAGGCAGGAAGCTAAGGGAGGCCCCAGGAAGGGGACCCAGGATGTCGCCTCCAATTCTGCCCCAAGCCCTGGTGCTTCCACGGGACTCAGCTGCCCTCACTGAGGGCTGGGGAGGATAGGCACCTGTCCCCACCCAGACACCTGGCTGAGCCAGGGCACCCAGGCAGGGTGGCTGTGACAGAGCAGAACCAAGTCACCCGAAGATCACCCTGAAAACAACAGAGGTGACTCAGGGCAAAGCCAAAGCCCAGCTCTGGTCTGAGAGGTTCAGGAAACTGACTTGTGAAGCCCTCCCCACATGCCCCCCACGGCAGGCACAGAGGCCACAGAGCCCCACCACCCCACCCCTGTGGCGGGAGTCAGCGTGGTGAGGCTCTGGTTGCAAACCCCTCAGGTCCATCAGGAACCTCCACTGCAGACAGACAGCTGAGCCGCCCTCCTCACGGCCTCTGTATTCCTGGGCCTTGCAGAGCTCAGGGTCCTGAGCACAGGAAGGCTCAGGAATGTCGGTCTTTAAAGATCAAAATTCTTTTTTTAGATGCATATACACAAACGTTGAATACAGACTTCAACAGGCAGAGAAAACGTCCAGAAGGTTGCACACAGAGGTAACAACAGCTACCCTTGAAAAGCGGTTGGGTAAATGGAATGGAGAAGTTTTCGTTAAATGAACTGACCAAAGTACCCACTGACACCCTCTTCAAAGAAAAAAGTCTACAGAGGAACGTAGTATATGCCTTGAGGTCCTGCTACCCAGGGCCACGTGCGTCCTTAACCGTGTGAAGAGCCTAGGGGAGCAGAAGCAGAGTGCACGCAGGGGACGGTCCGACAAGCCTGGCCCTGTTTTCTGCCCTCAGAGGCATCTTTCTCTTTCAGTCTCAGTTCAGGCAATATTTAGTCCAGCCATGCCCACCATGCTCACCCACTGGAACCTACCTGCCCATCAGAGTCGTAGCCCCAGTTGGTGGACCCTGCCAGAGCCACGGCCCGGGCATCCGCATCTCGGCGAGCTGCACTCAGGACAAAATGCCACGCTCTGCTGCTCCGTGGGCGCCTGGCCATGGTGGGCAGGATCTGGAAGAAAGCACAAGGTCTGAGCAAAGAAAGACATATGACACACCAGTAGGTCCCCCAGCACCCCCTGCACTTGGCCCCCAGACTGTGCCAGCCCACCCAGGGTCCGGAACTCTCTTCACAAGCTCATACCTCACTCCAGTGTCCGAGTACCTTGATGAAACCCAGGTGGAGAGCATGGAATGCCATCCTGACATCCATGACTCTCAAATGCCTAGCTCAGCCCCTCTCCGAGCTCGGCCTCAGGATTGCAAGTGTCCCTCCTGCACATCCCTCAAGCATCTCAAACCTTGCCTGCCCCTCCTCCATTCTCCATTTTGACAAACGGCATCTCTAGCCTCCGAGTTCCTCATGCCAGACACACAGCAGTCATCCCCAACACTTCTTTCCTCCCTCCCACCACGGCCTCACAGCCCTCCGCGCCCCACACCGTCTCCAAAACATGTCCTGAATCCCTCTCCACCCCTGCTGCCACCTTGCCTGCCCCACCCGCACACAACTCGTCTTCGCTCTGGCTCCTCCCACTTCACTCACTACAACCGAGCTTTTTTTGAAATACAAATCTTAAAATTTTAAATTAACGAGTTAACTCCTCAGGGCTTGCCACTGTTCTTAGAATAAAGTACAATATTCTACCATGCCTACAAGTTCCGGCCCTGTTCCGGCTGGTAGCTCTTTCCAGCCCTTTGCCCACAACGCTTTCCCCTCCCCTCTTTGGCTCTCAACTTCCATGCCCGACTTACAGTAATAAGTCGCCCTCTGTGATCGTCTACTTCCCGGCTCTGCCCTGGTTTGAAATCCCCAGAAGGGCCCTGCCACGACCCCGAGGGGCGGCAGTGAATTAGCGCAGACAGAGCTTTTGAGGGATAGGAGCCCGTCCGCAGACCAGGGTTGGTTACTGAAACTGGCCAGAGTGGGCCCGGCCTAATCCTCGCCAGCCACCGCCGCAGCAACAGTAAGCGCCAGGCCGTGCACGCGCAATGCACGACCCCGAGACTGACCCCGCTGCAGTAGGGGTTGCTTCCCCATCAGGCATCTCACTGTCTCAGGATCGGTGGGGTTGCGGGGTTCCTCCCGCCCGCCGCCCCGCCCGGTCTGCGGCGCAGCGCCTTGGCAGCCTCGCCCGGCCCTGCCGCTGCCGATGCCGCCGCAGGAACAAAGGCGCGCCGGCCCCGCCGCCCGCAGCTCCGAAAGGTCGGCTGGCGCGGCGGGGTCGAGCCGGGCGGGGCGGCCGGGCCCGGGAGACCCAGGGAGGCGCGGACGCGGCCCGCCGCTCACCTGCAGCCGCCCTGCGCCGCTGCGCTCAACCCGGCCTGCTGTGCCCTACTTTCCGCTCCGGAGCTAGACGTAAACAATCCCCGCCCTCGCGGCCCGCCCCCTGCGCCGCATTGGCCCCGCAGCGTGCGCGGCTCGGGGCTACGGCGGAGGGGCGGTCCTCGTGGCACACGCCTCTTGATGAGAGGCTGCTGGATCTGTCAATCCTGACCCGACGTCCCCATTGGCCACATCTCAAGCGGTCGGAGACAAGGCCCGCACGCCCATTGGCCGCGGGGCGAGGAAAAGAAGCGGCCTCACGCTGGGGCGTTGACACGGAAGTGGGTCCAGGTCCTGTACGTCGTCTGCGCCGGAACTTTCGTGAACCCCTCGTGCGATCTGATTGGCTGAGGGTAGCGCGAGTGGGCCTATCAAGAGGAGTCGTGGGGGGGTCCCGCTGCCCATTGGTCCGAAGGCACTTCACTCAGGCAGGGAGGCGGACTGTGCGAGGAGGAAGTGGCTGGAAGCCGTACGACCACCCGGGTGGGATGGAGGCGGCAGGAGGTGAGTGCGCTGGCCTGCGGGGCGTACTCGGTCCGCGGGCACCGAGGGAAGAGGGAAGGGGCTGGCCCGCAGCTGCTGGTCAGGGCTCCGGGTTTTAGCATACCGTCTTATTTACAGTGTAAATGTCTCAGAGGTGCTCGTGTGCGTCATTACGGCGCTTAGAAAGAAGTCTTGTTTGAATAAGGAATTCTAAGAAGGAGAAATTGGAACGTCACATACTCGCAGTTGTTTGTAGAAGTATTATTTTGTCTTTTAAGCCTTGATATATATATATATATGTGTATATGTGTGTGTGTGTGTATATATATATATAATTTAAAGGGAAGTTGCGTGGGATGGAATACGTACATTGGGCACAATAGGATTCTCACAGCTTAACCACGTTATCTTCCAAAAGATCTCAGGTCTGGTACCATGAGCACAAAGCTCTTACAACGCTGCATTCATCCATTGGATTATAAACGTAATACTGGAGAGAAAAACCTGAAAAAGTTTGTTATGATAAGGGCAGACTTGCTACAAGGTGAGAGGAATAGCTTCTAGATTGATGGATGAAGGTTTCTCTTTTAACTAAGGGGGAAGCACACATGGAAAGTAGGAAAGTACAAAAGCCTAACGGGCTTTGCAGTAAACCTCCCTGTGCCCAGAGGCAACTCCTGGTGTCCCTCTTATTTTTCTGGAAGGATTTTTTACATATAAAAATTTCCATATTTGTCCAGCGTATCAAATAGTCATGGTTTGGTTGAACCAGACTTAAGGTTTGACTGGGCTTTTTATCCATACAGAGGGCCCTTTACTTCCCTCCATGGGGAGATACTGCTTTCCTTTGCCTCTCACATCTAATAGGCACTCGGATTATCGTTGATGATCTGTTTATAAACTTTTTCAGTATATTTATAAGTGGAAGTTTCTTCTGGTTGGCTCCTAAGGATTGTTGTGTGAGAAGTGACTTGGGAGCAGCAGTGACTTGGGAGCAGCGGTGACTTGGGAGCAGCAGTGTCCTGTGTGATGCTCAAGCAGATAAAGTTCCCCAGTCCCACCAGTGAGGAGAGCAAGTCTTCACTATTAGGGGCCTGGCAGTGCAGCACCCGCACAAAGGGCGAGTAGGAATCAGGACCCACATCTGGCTTGTTCTTTCCCTAGTTTCTACCAGAGCACCCCTCCCCACACCAAAGAAATGTGAAATTGATTCCCAAGTAGTTTTTGATATTAAAGCAATTTAAGTAATAGCCTTTTAAGTTGATGCAGAGGTGGCCTGAGGCATGGTGTCCAAGGTATTTGTAGGCAATGATCTGGGTGGTTGGGGGGGGTGCCCTTTCCTTGTCACCTTACGAGATCTCTCGGCCCCCAGTACCAGACGGAGACCCAGGACAGGCGCTAGAACGCACTTGTGACAAGGACCTGCTGGAAAGCCAGGCCAGGAGCACTCTGAGTTTCTAGGGAGGCTTTGGTGGCGGGGGCCTTTGAACCTACCCATGAGAGATGGGTCAGGAGGGGGGTCAGTGTTTACTCACCTTTCGTTGAGCCCCTTCTGGGGACCTGGGTATGCAGTGAGGGTGGTGGAGTGAGTGAGCAGCTTGCTGCAGGCCAGGCAGGAGTCTCGATGGTGAGGTCCTGAGGGCGCTGGGGCAAGAAGGTGGGCATTTTGCCGGGGGTTTGAGGGTTGTTTGTATGCAGATGGCAGCCGCTGTGGGGAGGCAGGGATTGGAATGGTGAGTATTTACAGGGTGGCATTTCAGGCTCATTGAAAGGAAGAGCAGCTGGGGCAGAGCGACCAACAGGGCTTCCCAGAGTAGTTGGACCCGGGCCTGCCTGGGGCATGGCACTGATGCCTTGGCCACCCTTGCGTACCCAGGGTTTCTGAAGGCACGATCTTCAGCCATCCAGGTGACCTGACATCCGCACCCACACGATTGTGGTTGCTTCCCCAGACCTGTGGCCTCCCTCCTGAGAACTGGAGGCCAGGGCTGCCTTGAGTGCCTCTTCTGACCCCAGGGGAGGGGGTTGGGCACCTACAGTCAGACCTCAGAGCCGTGAGTGCTGCCCTGGCACAGGTGTACCTCCTGACTGTAACGAGCACCCGATTTACGTTAGTCTCCACCCATTTCCCTTGGAATCAGCTGGGAGTCTTGGGCTTGAATTGGCCTTGTGCGCATGAGCTCACAGGTGCACATGAGCTCACAGGTGTGCATGCTGGAAAGAGGAGCAGTTTGAGGCATTTCCTGCCCCAGCAGCCCCACTCCAGACAGAGTGGGAGCAGCCATTTTTGAGGAACTGGTAGGTTGGGTCTGGGGCCTGCTGGAAGCCCTTTCACAGGGGCGTGTTTGCTCACGCCGGGGTGATGGAGCAGGTCTCAGGACTGCCCTGGTCTCAGGATCTGGGATGTAGGAATATCTGGTGATCCCGCAGTGAATGAACATGGAGGGCAGCTGGTATGAAGGAGAGCCCTGCCCTCCTCCCCTGTTGTCCTTCTGACTAGAGCCTGGAAACCTGGCCGGCGTCCGGCACATCATCCTCGTTCTTTCGGGAAAGGGGGGTGTTGGGAAAAGCACCATCTCCACGGAGCTGGCCCTGGCCCTGCGCCACGCGGGCAAGAAGGTGAGTGCCTCCCATCTCCTGAGCCGCCACCCCTGCCCCTTGTGGGCCTTGGCCGGTTCCCTGCATGCCGCGTGGACGTCCCGCCTCCTTGCAGGTGGGTATCCTCGACGTGGACCTGTGTGGCCCCAGCATCCCCCGCATGCTCCAGGTGCAGGGCAAGGCTGTGCATCAGTGCGACAGTGGCTGGGTGCCTGTCTTCGTGGACCAGGAGCAGAGCATCTCCCTCATGTCTGTGGGCTTCCTGCTAGAGAAGCCGGATGAGGCAGTGGTGTGGAGAGGCCCCAAGAAGAATGGTAATGACCGGACAGGAGACAGCACTGTCAGCCTGCTGGCCTCCCCAGCTGCCCTCTTGGTGCAGAAGCCCCAGGGCTGCTGGCTCTCCTCCACACAGCCCTCCCCCCACAGCACCAGCCTCGGGTAAAGTTCGAAAGACAGTAGTGCTGGCCTTTTCATTTCCAAGACTCTCCCGCTGTGCACCTAAGCAGTCAGCCCGCAAGTATTCGGACAGCGGGCCTGGGGGGCAAGAGCATGAGACTCAGCTGTGAAGCCTTCAGCCACCTGGTCCATCCCCTGGGGCTCAGACCACCCAGTGTGGGGTGCCTGGTGGCGCTCTGGTGCCTTTGAACAAGCAGATGGCATTAAACTCCCTCTGGTGGGCAGAGCGAGGCTGCCGGGTGTGAGAGCAAGCTCAGGGTGGGGGCTGCTTCCAGGACACACCGGTGTGGCATTCCACCCCAGGCCACCTCTCTCAGGCACAGATGCCTACCCCAGGAGGATGCGCACTAGCCATCCTCAGCTAAGGCCCGATCAGAAGTCCTGGGGTGGGGTGGGGTGGGGAAGGGTCTCCCCACCTTGCTGTACTCATCCTTCCCCTGGTGAGGAATGGCACACTCAGCTCTCGGGGTGCCCGGTTGTACCGGAACCCACAGACACCACCCTGCCCCAGGGCTGGGAGGAGGCAGCGGGCTTCGTGTGACCCCTTTGTGAGACCCTGCCTCGCCTGCTCTCTCCCCGACCCCGGGCCACCCTGGGTCTCCACAGCACTGATAAAGCAGTTTGTGTCCGATGTGGCCTGGGGGCAGCTGGACTACCTGGTTGTGGACACGCCCCCAGGGACCTCTGATGAGCACATGGCCGTGGTGGACACCCTGCGCCCCTACAGCCCCCTGGGGGCCCTCGTGGTCACCACGCCCCAGGTACTACGGGAGCACCCTCACCCTGGGGCAGGCGCTTTGCCCTACTCTTTCCACTCATCTTGGCTGAGTTTTCGGGATGCCCATCAGCTGGTCCCGTCTCTTTCCTGGTCTCCAGGCAGTGTCCGTGGGGGATGTGAGGCGGGAGCTGACCTTCTGTAAGAAGGTGGGGTTGCGGGTGATCGGGGTCGTGGAGAACATGAGCGGCTTCGTCTGCCCACACTGCGCGGTGAGTTGTAGGAAGTCGCAGGAAGTCGGGGGTGTGGGTGGTCGGCCTATCCCCTTTGAGGGTGGTGAGAGGCCTGGAGGTGGACCCCGCACCTCTGTGTTCTAGGAGTGCACCAACGTCTTCTCCAGGGGAGGCGGCGAAGAGCTGGCCAGACACGCTGGAGTCCCCTTCCTGGGTAAGCGAGCCAGGGCTGCCCCGGGGCCCCTGCTCTAGGTGGCCTTACCTCTCTACGCCTCCTGCACCCAGGGAAGAGGAGAGGAGGGTGGAAAGTCCTGTCCTCCCTGAGCTGCGAGTGTCAGCTCATCTCTAACAAATTGGTTCCCACCAACTGGAGAGAGGCAGCCCCCCGGGCTTTGAGCAGGTGTCTGCGGCTAAGACACCTGCTGAGACCACGGAGGTGCAGAGGGGCGGCCGAGGCTCTGCGAGCCTGTATCAGGGACGCCAGTGGCACGGGACCATGTCCCCAGCACTCACCCTGTGCTTTCTTACAGTGGCCGGAGCCTGAGAGGTGGTGGGGCCGGGCCTGCTGGGTGGGTTGCTGGCCGTTCCAGTGGAGACTGAGGCCAAGAGTACATTCCTGCCAGGCACCTCAGCAAGAGGTGTCTGCTCTCGGTTAAAGCGGCACTGCCAGTGGGCTCCTGGGCCGTGGGGAGTGTGGACGTGGCCTCCCGGCCCCGGGCTTTGCTCTCACCACCTGGCCCCTTCTCTGCCCCCTTCCTTTCTCTCTCCCAGGCTCTGTGCCCCTGGACCCCGAGCTCACGCGGAGCCTGGAGGAGGGCCGGGACTTCATCCGGGGGTTCCCCGAGAGCCCCGCGTTTCCTGCGCTCTCTTGCATAGCCCAGAAGATTCTGAATGAAGCGCCTGTTGGACTCTCCTGACCAAGGCAGTTTGAGTGTCTCCTCTGTGTGCTGTGGGGCTCATGCTCACAGCCTGGAACAGAGGCGGTGGCACAGTTCCTGAAACCCGTGGCCCTGGGTTGCCGTCACCATGTGCTCCTCTCCCCGTGGGCCTGCCCTGGACGTTTCTGGTGCTTCAGGAGCATCTCAGCATCAGAGCCACTGACAGTCAGTGGTTCCGCCTGGTCGGCCTGTGGCAGGGCCCGGGGATAGCGTGAGGTCGCGATGCCGTGGCCTGACCTCCCTGGTGGTGCAGCTCAGTACTCACATGCCCCAGATAGACGGGCTGCTCCCGACAGCCAAGTCTCCACGTTGTTCACAAAACTTGTGTGTCTGGGAGCGCGCTGGGCCTATAATCCTGGTGAAATAGGCAGCAGCACTCAGGAAGGTGTCAAACTTGTAATTCAGAGGAGCCCAAAATAAACCCGTCCCACCGCCGTGGTTACAGGTCTGACCTTTCTAGATCATTCTGCTCTGGTCCCGCCTCTCTGGCTTAGTGTCACCACGTCCTGTGGCAGACAGTGTCTACTCCCTAAGTCCCAGAAACTGGGCCAACAGCCCTGTCATCAACAGGCTCCTGGAGACTCTGGTGAAGATACGTTTGGGGAGAGTTTGTCAGGTAACTTGCGATGTGTGAGTGGCCATGCTTGGCCCAGTGAGAGCTAAGTGCCCGCCCCGCCCTCCGTGCTGCGGGCCTGAAGGGTTGAGCTGAAGAGCAGAAAGGTGAGTGTGAAACAGAGTCCCAGGAGTTTTCCCTGCACGGCTTCAAGGAAGGCCAGGAGGGGGAGGTTCTGGAAAGCAGGATGGTGGCATGGTGTGCTGTTCTTCCCAATGGGAGAGGTGGGGTGCTCAGTAGAGAATGTGGAACGGTCCCTGGGGCACGGGTGGCAGGGGGCCTGGGGAAGCAGCCCTCAGATATCACTTCTTGGGGGCAGATGGGGAGGCGAGGAGTGTACCAAGGATGGATGTTTCTTGTGGGGGTGGGGGGAGCAGGGGCAGAACTGTTGAGGGGTTTGGCCAGGAGCACAGGGACCTGGAGAGTGAGGGTCTGCACCCCCTCTGGCCCCAGGCTGGCCCCAGCAGGAGCAGCTGGGCCCCGGCTTCCCAGGACCAGGCCACCTCCAAGGACGCTGCCCAGCGAGGGGGCTGAGATGCCGAGGTTCCTGGAGGACCTGAGTAAGTGCCCCCCGCTCCTCAGGTGGGGATGGGGCCTGGGGACTAGTGGACGAGAATTGTCTGGGCACAGGACAGGAAGGGTTGTGGTTGGGCATGTGGGACCAAGGCAGCCAGAGGTGGGGCAGGCATGGCATAGAGGGGCCTGCGGCCCAGCCAGCACTCCTCCCTCCCTGAGCTCCCCGCACAACCTCATACGTGGCCACATTTATTGGGTTGCTTTTAATTGATAGTTGGGGAGGCTGTGTCCCCGACCCTCCCGGTCAGGCCCTCAGGGACCAGGCTGGGGCCCACAGGTCCCAGGTCCATGTCCCCTGGGGTGGCAAGGGCCCGTCCAGACCGCAGGGCAGCCTCGGGTCAGCAGTGGGCAAAGTGGGCCTCGCCGATGTCGCGCAGGTCAAGGCCCGAGATGCTGGGGGGACTGGCGCAGGTGATGTTGTTGTAGGCGTATGCGGGCGGCTGGTGGCCGTCATCTCCCTCTGCCATGGCCTGGACGAAGCGGGGCACGACGCCCGGGTGCTGCAGGGTGAAGGCCCTCAGGGCCTTGAGGGGGCAGCCGCAGTCCCAGGGGTTGCCCTCGAGCCACAGGCGCTCCAGGCCGGGGGGCTGCGGCACAAAGGTCCGCAGCGAGTTGTTCCGGAGGCTGAGGTAGCGCAGCCGCCCCAGTGGCGCGAGCACAGTCTCAGGTAGCGCCTCCAGGCGGTTGTGCGACACATCCAGCCAGAAGATGTGCTGCAGGGGCCCCAGGGCATCCACCGATAGCGCAGACAGCCGGTTGCGGGACAGGAGGAGGTACTCCAGGTGGCTGAGGCCCTGGAAGAGCTGGCCAGGCAGGTGCGTGAGCTGGTTGGAGGTGAGGTCCAGCTCTAGCAGCTCGGCCAGCCCCCCCAGGCTCTGCTCATCGATGGCCGCAATGCCGTTGTCCTTGAGGAAGAGCCGGCGCAGCCCCGAGAGGCCGGTGAAGGTGTGTGGGCCGAGGCAGCCCAGGCAGCTGCCCTCCAGGTGCAGGCTGTGCAGCTTGCCCAGGCCCTGGAACGCCTGCTCTGGAAGGTTCCTCAGACAGTTGCCAGAGAGGTTCATGACGGCCAGGTTGTAGAGGCCCAGGAAGACGCCTGCCTTGAGCTCCTGTAGCTGGTTGTTGTTGAGCGCCAGCACCTCCAGCTGGTCCAGGCCCTCGAAGGCCTCTTCCGGCAGCTGCCGGATACGGTTGTAGCCAAGCTGCAGCTCCTCCAGGAAGTGAAGGTCCTTGAAGGTACGGGGCCGTAGGCCGGCGATGGCATTGTGTGAGAGGCGCAGAACGTGCAGGCCCAGCAGCCCCGGGAAGGTGTCCTCCAGGAGGCCACCCACGCGGTTGTGTGACAGGTCCAGCCAGCGCAGCGCCTTCATGCCCAGGAAGGCACCTGGGGCCACAGCGGTGATGAGGTTGTGGTCCAGGTAGAGCTTGTGGAGCTTGGGCAACTTGACGAAGACATTGGGTTTGACGCTCCGCAGGGCATTCCTGCTCAGGTCCAGCTCGCGGAGCTCACTGAGGCCGCAGAAGAGCGCGGGCTGCAAGTAGGCCAGCTTGTTGCCCGCCAGCACCAGCTCGCGTAGGCTGGCCAGGTCCTGGAACGCAGTGTCGGGCAGCACGGCCAGGCTGTTCCAGCCCAGGTTGAGGTCCCAGAGGTGGGCAAGGCCCCTGAAGAGGTCCTCGTCTACCCGGCTGAGCAGGTTGTTGTTGAGGCCGAGCGAGGCCAGGCCCGGCGTGTGCAGGAAGGTGCGGGCTGCCAGGCTGCGCAGCTGGTTCCGCTCCAGGTGCAGGTGGTACAGGTTCTGCAGGCCCAGCAGCGCCTGCGGCTCCAGGCTGGCCAGCCCGCTGCCTTGCAGGTTGAGGAAGCCCAGGCTGGAGAGGTTCCGGAAGGTGGCCGCGGGAATGAAGGAGAAGTTGTTTCCATCCAGCCACAGGGCCCTGGTGTCGTCTGGGATGCCGCTGGGCAGCCGCGTGAGGTTCCGAGAGCTGCAGAAGACGCTGAGCTCATCTGTGTAGTCGTCGTGGCCGCAGGAGCAGACGGCTGGGCACTGGGGGCCCTCAGGGTCTGCTGGTGCCGCGGACTCCACTTCCTCCAGGCTGTGGGAGCCCAGCACTGCCCAGGAGACTAGCAGCACCACCAGGGCCGGGCCTCCTGTGGGGAGAGGGGCTTGGGGAGGCAGCACTGGGGCAGCCCAGGATGTAAGCCCAGGGCAAGCAAGACATGGAACCTTCCAGGCCTCAGCCACACACCTGGACCACAGCACACAACTATTTAGAGAAGGCACTGCTGACCGGACCAGAGAAGGTATGGGCTGAGATCTGGGTCCCCCACTTAAATGGGAAGCGGAGACCAGGCAGGACGACTGGGATGTTCTCTGGTTCAAAACCAACTGCCCTTTCCACCCCACAGGACCAACGGGGTGGCAGTGCCTGTTCCAGAGAAAACTGAAGGCTGGGGACCTGGCCACTAGGCCGTGTGTTCATCTGCGTCCCCAAGGTGGACACTCAAGCCAGGCTAGGCTGCCAGGCAGGCCTGGAGGAAAGTGTGAGAGAACGTTCTGGAGCAGGCTCGGGTGGGTATGCACTTGCTGCCCTGATTGTCTGGACAGTGAGCTGGATGCCCGCTGCCCCAGCTAGACCCCTGACTGGGGGGTACTCACCTCCATAGTGTGTCCGGCATGCACCCAGGGACTTGGCCCAGTGCTGGTGTGGGGAGAGGAAGAGGGTGCAGGCCTCAAGGGCAGATGGGGACCCCAGGCCACTGACCCACCGGAGGTTGGGTAGTGGCACAGGACAAAGGATGCCAGGCTTCACAGCAACAATCCCCATAAGTTCCACTGGGCACTGGGCTGCCCACCACATCAGGCCTCTCTCTGGTCTCTGAGAGTTCCGGGTCCCAGGGTGGACACGCCAGCTGGATTGGGCTAGGCTCCGAGAGGGGACAGAGTGGCAATGGACTGGCCTCCGAGCAGCTGGGAAGGCAGCATGCCCTGGCCCAGTGGAGGGTCTAAGGCAGGGCCCCTGGGGTAGCAGTGTGGGTGCCCTTCCTCCCCTGCGCTGCCAGCCTGGGCCCTCGGGTAGGAGAGGAGGGAGCAGGAGGCAACAGCGATTCTCCAGAGCCAGGCACCCCACCACCCTGAGTGGCCACATTTCCCCCATGGGCTCCCAGAGCCCCAGCCCACCTAAAGTTGAGCCCTCCCTGGGGGCAGCCCCTACCCCAGTGAGCTTGGGGGCACACGGTCGCCGCCCCCACCCCGAAGTGAGTGGCTGGGGCACGTGGGGGCCTCACCTCTCCTCAGGGCCATCCCTCGTGCAGAGCAGTCCGCAGGCGGGCAGGGATTGGGGCGCGTCTGTTGGGGCCGGCTGCTCCTGCCCTCTGGATTTCCCCACTGCCTCTGGGACAGCCAGCACCCTTGTCACTGGCCAGCCCAGCCTGCTGGCCCCAGCTCCATTAACCCCCTCCTGCCGGGCTGCCAGCATCAGCACTGGGGCCCAGGGTGCAGATGGCACAGGGGACAGGCTGGGGGCTGCATCTGCCCTGACGCATCTTCAGGGTGCAAGGTGGCCCGGGGTGCAGCTCTAAGGGACAACAGGGGCCCATACCCCCATCTTCCCAACCCCCCCATCTTCCCATCCCCCTGCAGGGCTGGGTGGAGCAGAGCTGGGGCTGCAGGCAATACTGGGGGGGGGTCTCCCTTGGAGCAGCCTGTGAGGAGCTGGTGCTCAGCCAGCTGCCCTGCCTGTGGGTAGGGGCCCCTCAGGGGGCTCCTAGGGTCTTCCCTCCCAGCAGATGGCCATGTGGGAGTTAAGCAGGAACCACACGTCTCCAAATGGGCCTGCCCATCTACCCCCGGCATGCTGACCACTCCCCCCCTCCTCCCCATTTCCTAACTGCCTGGGTGGGGTCCTTGTTCAAGCTCCCAGGGGCCTGGCCCAGCCTTGGCTTCTCCCGTGACCTCAGGGTCAGCTGCTGTCTGGCCACTGCCCCTCCCCCTAGCCTCTTCTAGGAATGCTTGGCAGGGCCCCGGCCACTTTGTGTTTGTTTTCCCCAACAATGTCCTCCCAGGAAGAGAGTGGGGGATGGCTGGCCTCGGGCGCGAGGTCTTGTGGCTGTGAGACCAGCCCCCACCAGCAGTGGGCCCCATCCTGCCCTTCAGGGCTCCTTTGGGGCCACGGCCACCCTGCGCTGCACAGGCCCTGGGACAGGTACCCAGTGCCCAGCCTGAGGTCAGCCACAGGTCAGACATGGTAAGAAGGGGTGTGGCTGCTTGATTCAGGGCACCATCCTCCCCTCCACCTGGGGAGCCCTGGGCTCTGCTCTTCCAGATCTGACCACATCTACCCCAGGCTGCCAGGTACCATGCTGCCCTCCAGCCACCCCTTCCTCCTTTGCTGAGGACCCTTCCTCTGGCTGCCAGACGTGCCTGCCCACCAGTCCCTCTGCTCTGCCTGGGGCGGGGGGCCTGTGCGCGGAAGGGGCCAGAAGGCACTGAAAAAGGCAAAACTTGAGTCCGGGGAGGGCAAGGCTTGTCAAGCTTTAGGAGACTCTTGAACCTCTTGGTGAGGCAGAGAAGGAGTCAGGTCTGCCTCCTGAAAGGTGCATGGGTGAGGAGAGAAGAAGTGAGGTACGCAGGAGCTGTCCGGGCCCAGGAGAGGCTGGAGGCCAGCCCCGCCCCCAACCTCGTGGTGCCCCCTCCCCAGCTCATCCTGCAGCAGTGCCGAGGGGCGGCTTTGTCTTCCTCCCTTTATTGAGCTTTGATTTTTTTCCAGGTCGTTTCTCAGCTTCTCTTCTGAGAAATTATAGATCTGCAGGGAGAAAGTCCACACCCAGAAATTTACACGGTAAACATACATTTACACAGTAGAAAGTGCGGACTCAGCAGGAGTCCGGGGCCATGGGGCCTCTTCACTGGGAAGCTCTCCGCATGCGGGCCAGACGCACGTGGACTGGAAGGAGGGTTAGCATTCCTGTCTCCTCACACTTGGAGGGTTGGGGCTGGAAACTTCCTGTAAATCCCCAGTCGAGCTTGTGTGGCAGAGAACCCTTATCGGGACTGTGGCAGGCAGGTTAGGTATTTGTAAACCTTTCTCGAGTCCTGCGGTAACACTGGTGTTCAGCCTGCTGAGTTCAGAAAAGACCTCTATTCTGGCCGCCCGGGGCCAGCTCTGTCCCTGCTCCCCCAAAGCGGCCAGTCCTGACCCAGGCTGACTACTGCCCTGGTCTCTCTTTACAGTTCACCCCCTGAGGGTCCCCCCGAGGAGTCTGGTTTCTGGTCTTTGTGGAAATGGTGTTGTACAGAAGCCCCAGGCCCAGCCACTCGTGTGCCAAGTCATAGCATCCCTTCCCTCCTTCCTGTCGTGGTGCTACGACCCTGTGGGGCCCTTGTGCGTTCCTGTGGTCCTGAGTGGACCCACTGGGACCAGCCTGTGTCATCCTTGCAGGTAAGGCCAACCCCTTCCGGGGTAGTTAGGGGTCACACCTTCCTGGAGCCAATAGGGGTGCCCTCAACACCACCCCCACCCTGTCTTCTCAGCCCTGAAGGTGGGGGGACAGTGGCTTTCATTGTCCTGTGTTTGTTCAATCACTAATGATGGCAGCTGTTCACAGGGAGGTTCATTGGCCAGTGGATTGTCCTTTTCTGTAAAGTACATGTTTAAGTCTTTTGCTGTCAGTGTAACTTATGTTTTTTTTAAAACTGTATGCTGGATGCAAGCCCCTTGTTAGGTATGTGTGGCCAGTGTTGTCTTCTGCACTGTGGTTTGCCTCCATTCTCTTCATTGTGATTCTGGTGAGAGTTCTTAATTTTAACATGGTCTCATAAGGTGTTCCTTAAATGGAAAAACTGCAAAAAAAGTTTTTTTTATCTAGGCTGATGATTTCAGTTTTTTTTATCTAGGCTGATGATATCATGATTTCAGGTCCCGTTCAGCACATGGACTTGAGTGTATTCTCTTAAAATACTGTGTGAACGCGTCACTGCCCTACCTTTCTCTGTGACGTCTTTGGGCCACCCTTTCACTTCCTAAGAGTGAGGTGATGCTCAAGTTTCATTCTTTTTGGTGGGTTATGATCGCCTCCCCACATTTAGTGCAGTGGCTTTCCTTCCCTCTTCACTCCTGGACGCCACCCTTGACGTGGTCAGGGGCCGCATAGCCTGGCCCTTTCTGGGCTCCCCCTGAACCATGGAGGCAGAGCAGATCCTCCTCTGTCTGCAAGAGCTTCCAGGCTCTTCGTGGTCCATGTGTTTCCTTGTCTACGGTGGGAGCAGCCTGTCCAGGTTTGACTTGTGTTGCAGTTTGAGTCTTCCAGTCTGTGGACATGGCATAATTAGGTCGTCTTCAGTTTCTTTCAGTGGTGTTTTTGTAGATTTCCATGTTACGATCTTGCATATATTTTTTAGATTTTTTTTTTCCTGTAGGTGGTTGTTACTTTTTTTTATTTTTAAAGAAGATGTTGGGGGTAGGAGTTTATTTATTTTTGCTGTGTTGGGTCTTCGTTTCTGTGTGAGGGCTTTCTCTAGTTGTGGCAAGCGGGGGCCACTCTTCATCGCGGTGTGCGGGCCTCTCACTATCGTGACCTCTCGTTGCGGAGCACAGGCTCCAGACACGCAGGCTCAGTAGTTGTGGCTCACGGGCCTAGTTGCTCCGCGGCATGTGGGATCCTCCCAGACCAGAGCTCAAACCCGTGTCCCCTGCATTAGCAGGCAGATTCTCAACCACTGCGTCACCAGGGAAGCCCTGGTTGTTACTTTTTTTTTTTTTTTTTTTTGCGGTACGCGGGCCTCTCACTGTTGTGGCCTCTCCCGTTGCGGAGCACAGGCTCCGGACACACAGGCTCAGTGGCCATGGCTCACGGGCCCAGCAGCTCCGCAGCATGTGGGATCTTCCCGGACCGGGGCACGAACCCGTGTCCCCTGCATCGGCAGGCGGACTCTCAACCACGGCGCCACCAGGGAAGCCCGGTTGTTACTTTTGATACTATTGTAAGTGTTATCTTTTTTCCTCTTTCATTTCATTTTGTCTAAGCTGAAATATTTTTCTAGAAGTATGTTGGGATAATGTAATAAAGTATTAATTGTGGTGCCTTTACCCAACGATTGTTTCTAAAACAGCTTGATTGATGTACAATTCTCACACCATAAAGTTCACCCACTGTCGATATAAAATTCAGTGATTCTTAGTAAATGTGTACAGCTGTGCAGCCACACGCACAGTCCAGCTTTAGAACATCCCCATACAATCGGTGGCCTTCTGTATCTCACCTTTTGCACTGAGCATGTTTTCAGGGTTCATCTACATAGTGTATATCAGTACTTCATTCCTTGTTATGGCTGGACAATATTCTGTTTTATGGATTTGCAACATTTGTTTATTCATTCATCAGATGATAGGCATCTGGTTTGTTCCTATTTTGGGGTTATTATGAATAATGTTGCCATGAACATTTGTGTATGAGTTTTTGTGTGGACGTAGCTTTCACTCCTCTTGGGTAGATTCTTAGGAGTGGAATTACTGGTTCACATAGTATTTATGTCTAGTTTTTAAAAAACTGTTTTCCAAAATGATTGTATCATTTTACAAATTACGAGAATTCCAATTCCACATCCTCACTACTATTTGGTATGGTCAGTTTTGTTTTCTTTTGTTTTTTAGCTCTTCTGTTTCTCTGACAATTGATATTGGGCACCTATTCATGTGTTTGTTGGCATTCTTATATCTTCTTTGGTGAAGTGTCTGTTCAAGACTTTCGTTCATTTTTTAACTGAGTTGACTCCTTACTGAGTTGCAACACTATATATTATGGATATGAGACTTTATATATTATGGATTATCAAGGATAACATTTGCAGATATTTTTCTGTTCGTGGTTTGTCGCTTTTTCATGTTGTCTTTTGAAGTACGAAAGTTTATTTTAATGAAGTCCAAAATTTATCAGTTTTTTTCTCTCATGGCTCATCATTTTGGTGTGGTGTCTGAGAACTCTTTGCCTAACCCAAGATCACAAAGATCTTCTAATCAAGGATTATAGGATCTTTCCATTTACTTACATCTTCTTTCTCTTAGTTTGCAGTGTATAAATCTTGCACTAATTTTGATCATTTCTAAGTATTTTGTTAGTTTTGATGCTATTATGGAGTTGTTTTAATTTCGTTTTCAGACTGTCATTAGTATGTGCAAATACAACAGATTTCTCTTGTTAATCTTGTGTTCTAGGACCTTACTGAACTTATTAGTTCCAGGTATGTGTGTGTATCTGGATTCCTTAGGATAAGCCACATATAGGATCACACCATCTGTGAATAAGGACATTTTTACTTATTTTTACTCCTTTCCAATATGTATACTGCCGTGTGTGTGTGTGTATGCCTTATTGCACATCAGTACAATGTTGAGAAGTGGCAAGAGCAGATATCCTTGCCTTGTTCCTGATTTTAGTGGGAAGCATTCAGTCATCCATTGTGAACTATGATGCTGGCTTATGTTTTTCATTGATGCTGTCACAGGCAGAATAATGCTCCCAAACCAAAGATGTCTGTGTCTTTATCCCTGGAATCATGAATGTGTCAGGTTACATGGCAAAGGGGAATTGAGATTGCTAATCAGCTGACCTTAAGATAGTGAGATTAATGTGGATTTTCCAGGTGGCCCCATTGTAATTACAAGTGTCCTCTAAAGTGGCAGAGGGCGTCAGAAGAGGTCGGTGTGAGGCAATGAGAGAAGGACTCAACCCACAGCTGCTGACCTTTGAAGATGGAGGAAGGAGGTCAGGAGCCAAGAATGCAGGCGCCTCTAGCAGCAGGAAAGGGCAAGGAAACAGATTCTCCCTTAGAGCCTGAAGAAGGAACCAGCTCCGTGGACACTTTTAGTCCAGTGAGACTCATGTCAGACTTCTGACCTCCAGAACTGTTAGATGATACATTTGTGTGGTTTATTTCTTTTATTTATTTATCGATTGATTAGCTGCGTTGGGTCTTCATTGCTGCGTGCAGTCTTTCTCTAGTTGCAGCGAGCGGGGGCTACTCTTCATTGTAGTGCATGGGCTTCTCATTGTGGTGGCTTCTCCCATTGTGGAGCACAGGCTCTAGGTGCACAGGCTTCAGTTGTTGTGGCACGTGGGCTCAGTAGCTGTGGCTGGCGGGCTCCAGAGCGCAGGCTCAGTAGTTGTGGCACATGGGCTCAGTTGCTCCACGGCATGTGGAATCCTCCCAGACCAGGCCTCGAACCCGTGTCCCCCTGCATTGGCAGGTGGATTCTTAACCACTGCGCAACCAGGGAAGTCCCCATTTATGTTGTTTTAAACAACTAAGTTTGTAATGATTTGATACAGCAGCATTTAGAAATTACAGATGTCCTTTAAACAGGTCGAAGAGGCTCCCTTCTATTCCTAGTTTGTTGACTTTTTATCACGAACAGGTGTGGGATTTTGTCAAATGTTTTCCTTCATCCACTGAGATGATCTTGTGGATTTTGTCCTTTATTCTATGACTGTGGTTTATGTTAATTGATTTTTAGATGTTTAACCAACCTTGCATTCCTGTGATAAATCCCACCTGGTTGTGTATAATGTTGCTGTATTTGGGTTGCTAACGTTTTAAAGATTTTACATCTGTATTCATGAGGGACATTGATCTCTCGTTTTGTTTGGTATCAGGATAACATTAGCCTCATAGAATGAGTTGGGAAGTGTCCCCTCCTGTATTTTCTGGAAGAGTTTGTGAGTGATTAGTGTTACTGATAGAATGCACTAGTGAAGCCATGTGGACCTGAGCTTTCCTTTGCATGAAGACTTCAGACTTTTGTTAAATCAATTTAAGGAATTTGTCCATTTCATCTAAAATCTAATTTGTTGGTATAGTTTCCCTAGTATTCCTTTGTAAGTCCTGTTCATTTCTGTAGGATTGGTAGTGATGTACCCTTTTTCATTCATGATTTTGGTATTTGTGTGTTACTTTGTTGGTCAGTGGTTTTCGTTTTTTGTTTCATTCATCTCCTTGCTAATCATTACTATTTCTTTTCTTCTGCTTCCTTTGGGTTTTGTTTGCTCTTCTTTAGTGTTTTAAGGTAGAAGCCTAGGTTTTGTGAGGCCTTTCTTCTTTTCTCATACAGGTGTTTAAAAGCTATATACATTTCCCTCCAGCACTGCTTTAGCTGCATCCCACAAATTTTGTGTTTTGATTTCCACTCTTTTTGACCCACACACTATTTAGATGTGTTAACTTCCAAACATTTGGGGGTTTTCCAGGCTTCATTTTGTTGTAAATATCTAATTCCACTGGAGTTTGAAATTACAAAGTATACTCTGTCTTTTAAAATTCATTGTGATTTATAGTCTAAGATATTGTCTATCCTGGAGAATGTTCCATGAGCACCTGAAAATGCTGGTGGAATGTTCTATAAATAGGTTCAGTTGAGTGACAGTGTCCTGTTATCAACTAGACTATTAAAGAATCTCCATTATTTTAAGAGTTTTTTTTAAATTATTTATTTTTGGCTGCATTGGGTCTTCGTTGCTGCGCACAGGCTTTCTCTAGTTGCAGAGAGTGGGGGCTACTCTTCGTTGCAGTGCGCAGGCTTCTCATCACAGTAGCTTCTCTTGTTGTACAGCATAGGCTCTAGGCACGCGGGCTTCAGTAGTTGTGGCACATGGGCTCAGTAGTTGTGGCTCATGGGCTGTAGAGTGCAGGTTCAGTAGTTGTGGTGCACGGGCTTAGTTGCTCCCCAGCATGTGGGATCTTCCCAGAACAGGGTTCGAACCCATGTCCCCTTCATTGGCAGGCAGATTCTTAACCACTGTGCCACCAGGGAATCCCTCCATCATTGTTGAATTACTTATTTTATCTTTGAATTTCTAAAATTCTTTGGTCCCTGACCATTCAGACTAGACATGAGGTATTCATTCCTTCAAAAGAGGGTTGTTAGAACAGAAATCAGAGGAAAGAAAAGAGATTATTAGAACCTTAAAAAGTCAAGATTCTGGCCTAAGAAAATATTCTGACAAAGAATAAGAAAACTCTTTCTTTGAGCTACGGAGCAGGAGAAAGGCTGGAGAAGAAAGGAAGAGAAGGAACCTGATTTTCTGCCACCTCAGTGGAATCCCAGATGGGCCTAAGGGCCCCAGAGCAGAGGTGACCCTGACCTTTGCTGAGGACTGACTGAGACACGGTGGAACAGGTGTGTGTACCCTGGGGACACACATGGCTGCAGGACCAGCCTTCCTCTCTGGATCCACAGCACCTGGGCCAGGCTCTCTCCCAGATCCACTGAGATCCAATTCTTCTCCAGGCCTCTCTGCTGCCCCAACTCAGAACCAGTGTCCATAGAAGTGGATGGTCCAGGAAAAGCCTCTCCTTTTACAGTTTTACTGACAGATTAATAGTTAAAAGTTTCAGATTATTAGAGAGAGGTGGGGGATGCACAACATTGTGAATGTACTAAATGCCACTGAATTGTTGTCCCTGGTGGTCCAGTGGTTAAGACTCTGTGCTTCCAATGCAGAGGGCACGGGTTTGATCCCTGATCAGGGAACTAAGATCCTGTATGTTGTGCAGTGCAGCCAAGAAAGTAAAAAAAAAAAGGCCACTGAATTATAAACTTAATTGTATGTTGTGTGAATCTCACCTCAATTTAAATAAGTTTTAAAAGTTCTATTTAGTAAAATACAGTCACTCCTAAAATCTAAGCAGTGTTACAGCTGGAGAGAAATATATCACATTGGGATAGCACATGACACACAGGTCAGGTGGGTGGCTGTCAGAAAAGCAGCAAGGACCTAGTGTGCTGGCTGTGGGAAGTAAGACCACCACCTGGGGGCACCTCCCAGAGAGTCAGGGTAAATGCACAGAGGTGTAGCTTGGTGAGAGACGGAGCCTCCACCCAGACAGTTAACTGAGCAGTCAGGAAATACTTTAAAATAAAAATCCTCAGAGGGAAGCAGGCAGGCACTGGGTCAGGGATCAGGAACTAGTGAAGAAAATGCTTGGGCTCTGTTTATACTAGTGCCCGGGAAGAAACTGAGGAGTTGTGGCAGTTTACATGGCCAGATTGTAGGGCTTCACAACAGACGCTCTGGGGGAGTTTTTACCTTTACATTCTCAAGAAAAAGGATGAGAGATCCCTGAGGAGCTAAGAAAGCAGGACCCCAAAGCCATAGGACAGACAGCAAAGGGCTCAGATAGGAATGGGGAGGGAAGACAAATGCCCACGTCAGAGACAAGAGGACATTACAGACCAGATTTGAAAATGTAGGAAAGAAAACAACTTACCAAAAGCAGCTGAAGAAGGATAGAAGTAACAGCCCTTATAACCATTAAAAAACAGGATCACTAGTTTTTAAAATACCCGCAAAAGAAAGCACAAGGCTCAGACTAGCATTACCTTCTACAAACTCCCCAAGAAGTGAGGAAACGTTCCATGTCACCTTATTTCCAAAACCAGACAGGGACTGTACAAGGAGAGCAAGCCAGCTGCAGAAGTTCCGATGAAATGGGATCTCGCCCAAGAATAAAATGACTAGGCACTGAAAACTGTTGGGATAATTCAGCCGACCAAAGGAGAGTATGTGGTAAGACCCAGCTCCCACTCGGATGACCAGCAAGCTAGGAAGACTTGCTCAGCTTGACAACAGCTACTCAGCCCGCCTGCCAGCCTTCCAGGGACTAGGGTGCTTCCTCCTGGCAATACACCCCCTCTGGTTCTCCCCCTACCCCTGACATCTCCATCTCACTCTCATGTGATGGTGCCATCTCCTGGCTTTGGACTCACCCACATGCTGGAGACATTTTAAACTTGACCTGCCCAAAGCCAACCGCTCAAGCCTGTGAGCCCCTCACAGTCTCCCCATCCTGGGAAATGGGTGTGGAGTCTCCCTAACTCATCACTCACAGCTCAGATCCAAGCTGGGACCAAATACTGCTGCCTCCACCTCAGCTCCCACTGGGAACCCTGCCACCACTCCCTCCTCCACCGGCCCTCCCTGGGCTGCTGCCCCAGACTTGTCTCCAGGGGCCCTGCCACGACACACTGAGAAGTCCTGGTAAAGCTCAGCTCTGACCCCGCCTCTGCACAGCTCAGAGTGGACACCGAGGTCCTTGCACGTCCTGTACATTGACCCTCGCCTGGCTCAGCTATGCCGGCCTCTTGCTCTTCTGCAGACCTGCTCCAGGGCCTTTGTACTTGCTTTTCTCACCCAGATATCTGCATGTCTCATTCTCTCCATCCTCTCATTGTCACTCACATGTCACCTTAGCAAGGCCCCAGCCACTCTACTTAAGAAGGCTGACATCCTCGGCTCCCTCTGTACCTTTTTCTGCCTTATTTTCTCCACAGTACTTCTGTGTGACCTGCTTGGTATTCCACTCATCTTGTCTCCTCTACCAGGACAGAAGCTCCACAAGGGCAGGAATTTCTGTCTGTTCACTCTGAATCCCCAGAGCATCTCACTACCTGCCACATCGTCAGCATTCAGGTATTTGTTAAACCAATCAATGAAGCCAGGAATAAAGGCCCGCTTGCCTCGGGGAGACATGAAAAACAAAAGCCCTGTTGATGGTACCACAAAGGCCCACAAAAGAAACAGTTACCATCAGGCTGGGCAAGCGTAGCAGGGTCCCCAGGAACAAGGCTGACTGCACTCCTATACGCTCCTGACCCCTGGAGTGATTTAAAACAAAACACCATTTATAACAGCATCAAAAGACATACTACTGAGGGGCCAGAGTCCCCACAGAACCAGCCTCTAGGGAGGAAGTTATAAACCCTGATGGAAAAGTTTGTCTGGTCTTGTCCCTGGTTTGGGGAGGGAGACTCTAACTCCTGGGAGTGTCCTGAGGGGTGGGGACTTCGTCATTTACAGTATAGTGAGCACCTGAGTTTATGCTAATGTAGTGACTCAGAGCTGTCACCAGGGAGCCCCACCTGTGATCAGAGGGTGGAATGGCTGGGGGGCGCTGGAGTTCATGCTGTGGATGACACAGTGACACCCCAACCCAACTGGAATACTGAGGCTCAGTGAGCTTCCTGATGTGCCAGCACGGTGGGAGCCTGCATTCCATGGAGTGAGGGCATGGCTTGGCCACCCAGACCCTCCCCACCTCGCCCTGTGGGTCTCTTCACTTGGCTGGTCCCAGTTTGTATCCTTTATAATAAAACTGTAAAATCGGGCTTCCCTGGTGGTGCAGTGGTTGAGAGTCCGCCTGCCAATGCAGGGGACACGGGTTCGTGCCCCAGTCCGGGAAGATCCCACATGCCGCGGAGCGGCTGGGCCCGTGAGCCATGGCCGCTGAGCCTGCGCGTCCGGAGCCTGTGCTCCGCAACGGGAGAGGCCACAACAGTGAGAGGCCCGCGTACTGCAAAAAAAAAAAAAAAAAAAAAAAACCTGTAAAATCATAAATGTTGAGCTTCCCTGAATTCTGAATCAACCTAGTGAGTTACTGAATCTGAGAGGTCATGAGAACCTCTGAACTTGTAGCCAGCTGGTTAGAAGTGCAGGGACCCCCAAGCTTCTGGCTGGAGTCTGAGGTGAGGGCGGTCTTGACGGGGGACCGTGCCCTTGCCCTGTGCTTGTGCTAATGCTGTGGTTGATAGCAGAGTTGCCCTGCACACACAGCATCAGAGACCCAAGTGGATGGATGGATAAGCAGCGTGTCATAATTGGAAACTCCCCACGTCACAAAAAAGTCACTTCTTCCCAATCTAACAAGTCAACATTATTCCAGTCCAAATCCCAGACATAAATACCCTAATCTTTATACATAAGAGCAAAGGGCCAAGACTCTCCTGATGAGGTTGGGCAGCATTCCTGGAATTGAAGGTCCTAAAGCTGTTGTAACAGGGAATGTGGGGCCAGCGTCAGGACAGACAGACATACCAGTGGGATGGAGAGCCACAAAACAGGTCTGGACCCCTGGATGCTGGCTCACCACAGCTAGCAGTGCAGAGGGGGTGGGATATCAGGTGTCCGTCTCCCAGACACCAGTATAAACAGCTCAGTCACAAGAATCACAAACCTGAGTGTGAAAAGCAAAACAAAAAACTACTGGATGAAATTATAGGAAGGCATCAGAGGTGGGAAAGAGTTATTACACAGGGCACAAAAGCATTTATCATGAAGGAAAAAATATACATTTGACTACATTAAGAATTTCTTCAACAAGACACCAGTGTGAAGCCACAACAAACTAGCAGGAAACTGCAAACACACAGAACCAAAGAAATCATAAAATATGCAACATGAAACAAAGAACTCCTAACTGATCAGTAAGAAACAAAAACCTGGTAGAAAACCCAGGAAGAAACCTAAGAGGCAGCCCCCAGGTGAGGAAATCCAAGTGGCCAATAAGCCTGTGGAAAGCAGTCAACCTCCCCCCCACCCCCGAACAGGTAAACACCCGTGAAACCTCCACAAAGTGCCATCCACACCCACAGATCAGCGAAAACAAAGGTGTCTGACAGTGGGTGTGGCAGGCGTCTGCAAGCACAGTGGGAGATGCTCTCCAAGAATGAAATCCCACTTGCCCAGCGCAGCAGCCGGAGCCTGGATGAGAGCGCTTCAGAGCCCATGTCGCAGACACACGACACAGGGCACCAGACATAGCTCTGAGAACTCGCCCCATAGCCCGGCAGCAGCGTCATCACCAAGGGTAAAACATGCCAAGTGGGGCTTCCCTAGTGGCGCAGTGGTTGAGAGTCCGCCTGCCGATGCAGGGGACACAGGTTCTTGCCCTGGTCCAGGAAGATCCCACGTGCCGCGGAGCGGCTGGGCCCATGAGCCATGGCCGCTGAGCCTGCGCGTCCGGAGCCTGTGGTCTGCAACGGGAGAGACCACAACAGTGAGAGGCCCACGTACTGCCAAAAAAAACATGCAAAGCGAAATGCCCACTCTTGAAAGCTCTGGGCTCTTGGAGGACAAGGAGTGACTTCCTTGTCCTGTGGCCTCGGAAGCAGGGTGGTGGGGTGCGTTTTTCTTTACGTTTCTTTAGATGAGGGACGCAGGACTAGGGTGGACACCAGTGGGAAAGGGGGCTTTTGGCAGCTGGTTCCAAGGAGAAGCACTCACCCCTAGTGCAGGTGCTATGCTGCTGGTGGAAACCAGCAAGGAGCTCAGTGTCCCTGGGGAGGGGCTGCCAACAACATGAGCCACCTGGGGGGATGGGCACAGCACCCACAGGTCCACAGTGACCCTCGGGCATCGCAGACCGAGGCCTCAGCATGTCCTGAGACGCCTGCACCTGCACGTCCAGTCGCTGGTACAAAGCCACGAAACAAAGCACCAGGAGGACCCGTGCAGACCCCACTCCATGACACCCTGGGGGTGGGGGCTGCTGCTCACAGGGAGCTTTGGTTCCACCTAGAACATCATCGTCTTTGGAGAAGCCCACACAGGCAGCTGCGGAGTGACACGGGCCCATGCTTGGCCAGGACAGGGACATGAGGAATCCAGGGGGGCGGCGACAACCACGCTGCATCATGACCCATCTGTATGAGGCGTACAGGGGGGTGACATCAACAGCAGCAGCAGCGGGCCTCAGCTGGACAGGAAGTGTTCAGTGAGCATCACCACATCAGGTGAGACCCAAAGACTTGAGCACCCGGCTCAGCAAGCAGAGCCTCACAGACCCTGGGTCTGTTCTCATCACAGACCAAGGCAATATGGAGAATCTCCAGATCCAGAAATGAGTTGGTTGGGAGGGCTCCCCGCAGCCCTTCCTGCCCCCACCGTTCCCCAGTCTCATCCTGTCCTCCTCGCGCCTCGGGGCCCTGGATGCCCCCGTGACCCTCTGGGCCCACCCTCCCCATCCCCCCAGCTCGGACCTCCCGCCAGCTCTGCCTGAGATGTGAGGTGGGGTAACCAGGACCAGCCTGAGACTGCAGGAGAGGAGCCAGTTCCCAGGATGGCCAACCAAGAGCAGAAGGAACAGCTACAGAGCAGGGACACCACATCACAATCTCAACAGCAGGTTCCCTGCACACTGCCACCTGGAGGAAGGACTCGGGGCCTCTCCCTGCCAGGGGCCCAAGAGGCCCGCCCCCAAGCAGGGGCGGCGCAGTGCCAGCAGTGGTGCTGACGCCACATAGGCGCCCAGGGCATCCTCACCGCACACAGATCCCTCCCGTCAGCTCCTCTGCCCACACGAGGCACAGTGCCCCACACTGGTTCCTAGGAACATCCCCGGAACTGGCCAGCCTTTACAGGGACGAGTATGCAGAGCTTGGAGCTGCTCGGGTACCACATGCCACAGCCTCCCAGCCTGTACTCTCCCTGCCCAAGCCCCCAGACCCAGCCCCACGCTGGAGGCAGCTCTTCAGCATCACCCCAGCCCAGGTAGGTGCTCTGGGCCTGCCCGGCCCTGGAATTCCACTGCACATCAACACAGACACGAGAACATGATGATGTCATCAAACATTAGAGAATGACTTCCTCTAGAGGTAGCTGGGGGAGGGGGTAGGAGAGGGAGGGGACGATGCCAGGTAAGGGGAGTGTGCCCCTCCCAGGGGCCTTCTTCTGGTAAGCACGGACTTTGAACCAGGGCGTGCCGGCCTCACCGGGGGCAGGGCGGGTACGACTCTTACTGGGGCATCATATGGGGGCTCACACAGCAACTATGGGGGCCCCATGGAAAGGCTGGAGACAACACAGTCTGCAAGCAGAGCTTCCGGGAATAAACACTTTCTAAACAACTTCTCTTATAAATATGTATTAGAACATTTGATAACACAAGCAAAATGCTCTGAAATTAATTTAAAATTAAACTGTGACTGAATTTCCTGCACTCCTAGCCAGAAATTCACCTAACACATCTGAATACCCAAATGTGGTTGAAGGTGGCCGCAGCTGCAGCAGCAGCCTTGGACACCCAGGCCCCGCAGCCACCTCAGTCCCGCGGCACCTTGAACTGGTCCTTCTCTTTGCGGATGGCCCTCATGGTGGTCACAGGGTCCGTCTCACCTGCATGCTGCTGCACAGTCTTCTCCCTGCGGAAGCCAAGCACCAGGCTGCAGGCCGCACCCTGCACCCGTGTACCCACCACCCCTCCCATGGCACCAGGGAAGAAAAGAGCCTGTAGGAGGCGGGACGTTCTTAAAAATGAAGTGTGACAGCCAACGGCCAACTCAGGTGTTTCTAACTGTGGGAAACATGCTGGCCGAGCCAGTCCTGCTGGTGACCTGGAAAGCGGGGACACCAACTCCACGCTGGCATCCGGCACTGCCCAGCGCCTAGAGGCTCCCCAAGCACAAGTCTCGTCCACCTATGGATCCAGACTCCAGGGTCAGAAAGGACCCTACACCCTAGCCAGGGCGTCAAGAAAAGCGTCCCCCTTTAAGAAGAGATGTCTCATTCTTTGGCAACACTTTAAACAGAGATTTCAGGGCAGCCTCCTCTCCCACCTGGGCTCTTCAGGAGTCAGGGTGGTGGAGGCGGAGATGCCCGAGGACAGCGTGGGACCCGCTCCCTCACCTCACTCTCATGAATGGGTTGTAGGTGAACTCCTCTGCAATGGTGGATGGCACTGTGGGCTCCCCGATGCTGTACTTCTCCTGCAAGAAAAGTGGGTCCCTTTAATGCGGAAACTTCTAAAGCTGACACTTCAAAAAGCCTCCTAATGGTCTTCCAATGTTGTCCGACTGAGAAGATAAAGTGAGCAGTGGGTCAGTACCAGGACAGGCCCTTCCCCGCCCGCGGAGAAGAGATGTGAGTGCTCCAGCTGCCACCAACAACCTCTCTCCTTCCCTTGCTGTCTTGGAGGTGCAGGGGCACAAGGAGCTTTCTTTTCATTAATACAGAAGTCATAACTAGCAAAAATGCAGAAGACAGAAAAGAAGAAAACATAGCCCTACCCCCAAGACAGCATGTGGGTCGTGAGCACCTCACTGCCAGGAAGAACAGCAAGGCAACAGGTTCCCGGGGTCCCTCCCCTGCGGTGACAGCCCCCCAGAGGGCAGCTCTCATCACAGGGTGTTCAGGCAGCTTGTCACCTCCACTCAGGACCAGGATGGCCTTGCTTCTAATCAACACTGACCAGGGCAGGCAGAGAGAAGACGCATACTGGGACATCTGGCCAACTGTTCACTCCTATAGAAATGCCTACAGGAAGGAGGTCAGAGTTAACAGCTGGGGTTTTCCACCCTGCCCACAGCCCCTGCCCTGCTACTGCTGGGCTCACCCTGAGGGCCACAGGGCCAGTGATTGGACAGCCACTGTCAGCACCCACACCCAGGCTTCCTGACCATCAGGGGCCCTCAGACCCAAAGGTCCCAATCCCACCCACACTGTGAGCAGTGGCATCGAGAAGTAATCCTTTAACCGCTGGAGGTGGGTCAAGTTGGAGTCTGGTGAGAGGTCAAGATGAAGGCTTAGGGACTTCCCTGGTGGTGCAGTGGTTAAGAATCCGCCTGCCAGTGCAGGGGACACAGATTTGAGCCCTGGTCCGGGAAGATCCCACATGCGGAATAACTAAGCCCGTGCGCCACAGCTACTGAGCCTGCGCACCACAATTACTGAAGCCCATGTGCCTAGAGCCCATGCTCCACAACAAGAGAAGCCACCAAAATGAGAAGCCTGCGCACCACAATGAAGAGTAGTCCCCGCTCACCGCAGGTAGAGAAAGCCCGTGCAGCAACGAAGACCCAACACAGCCAAAAAATTATTTTTTTTAAAAAAAGATGAAGGCTTATTGCTAATCTCTGAACTTTCCCTTCTGGTGAAAACAAGCATAGAATGTTTTATAATATTCCCTGCACTTCCTCCGATATTCTCACTCCTCCTAAGAAATCTTCCTCCACCTTTTATGAAGGAAGAAAACCACTGAATTATTCTAAGGATAATTTTAAAACAGGTCCTTGTAGGCATAGTTGAGGGAGTGTAAACTGTCATAACCTTTTGGATTATCTATTAAGATAAGCGTTAACATGCAGAGACTTTTCCTACAGAAGTATGAAGCACACAAATGTAAAGACTTACATTTGAGGATGTTGTTCACTGTAGCACAATTTATAAGAGCAAAAATGTTGGAAAGTCTTAACTGTTCTCCCTAATTGTATTGGTAAAATGATTTACGGTTGACATCCACACATTAGTATATTTTACTTATTAAAAAGAATGAAAGTAAGATGGATAAATAGGCAGTGATAAAATTAGTAAAATGTTACTAGAAAGGTGTTAGGTATATGACTGTTCACTATGAAATTCTTTCATCTTTTCTGTATGTGTGAAAATCTTCATAATAAAAAGTTGAAAAGGCTAAAAAACAGTTTAACACAGTTCAGTATAACCTATGTGTCAAAGAAGAAATCACAAGGGATATATTAAAATATTTCAAATTGAAGATAATGAAAATAAAACATGTCAAAATTTGTGCTGCTAAAAGCAGTACTTGGGGGTAAGTTTTTAGCTTTAAGTGCTTATATTAGAAAAGAAAAAAGATCTAAAATCAATGACTGGGACTTCCCTGGTGGCACAGTGGTTAAGAATCTGCCTGCCAATGCAGGGGGACATGGGTTTGAGCCCTGGTCTGGGAAAATCCCACATGCCATGGAGCAACTAAGCTAATAATTATAAAAATAATTATTTTTATTAAAAAATAAAATCAATGACCTTGGGTTCCATACTAAGAATCTATAGGGCTTCCCTGGTGGCGCAGTGGTCGAGAGTCCACCTGCCAATGCAGGAGACATGGGTTTGTGCCCCAGTCCGGGAAGATCCCACATGCCGCGGAGCGGCTAGGCCTGTGAGCCATGGCCGCTGAGCCTGCGCATCCGGAGCCTGTGCTCTGCAACGGGAGAGGCCACAACAGTGAGAGGCCTGCGTACCGCCAAAAAAAAAAAAAAAAAAAAAAGGAAGAACAAAGCAAATCCAAAGTAAGTAGAAGGAAAGAGTTTTTTAAACTTTATCTTTTTAAGAACAGAAATCAGTGCAATGGAAAAACAAACAAGGAAAATTAAGGCAAAAGTTATGCTTTTAAAAGATCAACAAAATTGATAAGAACAATGAAAAAAATTGGCAACATCAGAAATGAAAGAGGGGCAATTACTACAGATCCAACAAATATTGGCGGTGGGCGGCAGGGGGGTTGGCGGTTTAAGTCATATTGATCTAACAGTAAAAGCTAAAACTATAAAGGTTCCAAAAGAAAACACAGGAGGTTTCTTTGACCTTGGCAAAAGCAAAGATTTCTTAGATGGGAGATAAAAAGTATGAACCACAAAAGAAAATTAATATGCTGGACTTCATCAGAATTTAAAATGTTTGCTCTTCAAAAGACACTGTTGAGAAAACAAAAGGCAAGTCACAGAATGGGAGAAACTATTCACAATACACATATCTGAAAAAGGACTTGTACCTATACTTAAAAAAAAAAAACATTATTCAATAATAAGAAGACAATCCAGTTTTTTAAATAGGCAAAAAATCTGAACAAACACTTCACAAAATGGCCAACAGGCACATGGAAAGATGTTCAACATTATTAGGCACTAGGGAACTGCAAATTAAAACCATAATGAAACACTACTACACACCCATTAAAATGACTAAAATTAAAAAGACAGACAATACCAAGTGTTGTTGAGGATGTGGAACACCTGGAACTCGCATATTTTGCTGGTGGGAATGTAAAACAATACATTCGCTCTTTAGAAAACAGCCTGGCAGTTTCTTTACAAGTTTCAACTTGGGACTTCCCTGGTGGTCCAGTGGTAAAGAATCCGTCCTGCAATGCAGGGGATGTGGGTTTGATCCCTGGTCAGGGAACTAAGGACCCACATGCCATGGGACAACTAAGCCCGTGCGCCTCAACTAGAGAGCCCCACATGCCGCGAACTACAGAGCCCATGTGCTCTGAAGCCCATGCGCCACAACTACAGAGAGAAAACCCCCATGCCACCAGAGAGAAGCCCGCGCACTGCAATGAAAGATCCCATGTGCCGCAACTAAAGACCCAATGCAGCCAAAAATTAAAAATAAAATAAATTTTAAAAAAGACTGAACAAGTTTCGACTTAATACATACACCTAATACAACCCCGCCATTCCACTCCTAGATATTTACTCAAGAGTAATTAAAACATATGTCACACAAAGACTTGTACACAAACGTTCATAGCAGCTTTATTCACAATGGCCAATAACTAGAAACACAAATGTCTATTGACAGGTGAATGGATAAACAAAATGTGGTATAACCAAACAAAGGAATACTACCTGGCAGTGAAAAGGAATGAACTGATACATGTAGCAACATGAATGAATCTCAAAATCATTCTGCTGAGTAAAAAAAGATGAAAGAGTACATACTGTATAGTTCCATTTATATGAAGTTCTAGAAAATGTGAACTAAGTTCTAATGGCATACTGGAGCAGGGCAGAGAAAATGAGGCATGAGGAAGTTCTGGGGGGTGATGAAAATGTTATGTATCTTAAATATAGTGGGAGTTGTTTAATTGGTATATACGTCTGTCAAAATTCACTCAATTGTTCACTTCAAATGGATGCAATTTATTACATGTGAACTAAACCTCAACAAGCTTGATAATAAAAAGGGAAACTATGAAAACTATGCCAGTAAATTTGAAAACCTGATGAAATGGACAAATTCCTTGAAGATACTAGTTGCTAACAAAACTGACTCAAGAAAATATAAAAATCTAACAGCCCCACACAAATTAAAGACATTAATTCATATGTCTTTATGAATTATGTCTCATAATTCATAACAAAAAAATCTTTCCACAAAAAAGAATTCAACGTCCAGAATGCTATGTCAGTGAATTCTAACAAACACTAAAGGAAGAAATAATAACAATCATAGAAAAACTCTTTCAGAAAATAGGAGGAAGCACTTCTAACTCATTTTATGAGGCCAGCATTACCCTGATATTAGACAAAGACATTACAAGAAAATAAAACTACAGACCAATATCCCTTATGAACACAGACACAAAAATAGACACCATGACTAAGGTTTATCCAGAAAGCAAGGTTGGTTTAACATTTGAAACCAAGTGATATACTTCACCAGATTAAAAGAGTAAGGGAGAAAAAAAATGTATGATTACATAATAGATGAAGAAAAATCATTTGACAAAATTCAACACCCCACTCATGACAAAAACTCTCAGAAAACCAGGAATATATGTGAACTTCAACAACTTGATAAAGAAGACTTACAAAAAACTCACAGCTAATATCATACTTAATGGTGAAAGACTAAATGCTTTCCCCCTAAGACTGGGAACAAGCCAAAGGTGTCCACTCTCACCATGTCTACTTAACACTGTCCTGACGATCTTAGCCAGTGCAACAAGGCAAGAAAAATAATTAAAAGGCATATAGACCGGAAAGGAAGAAATAAAACTATCTTTTTTTTTTTTTTTTTTTTTTTTGCGGTATGTGGGCCTCTCACTGTTGTGGCCTCTCCCGTTGCGGAGCACAGGCTCCAGACACACAGGCTCAGCGGCCATGGCTCACGGGCCCAGCCGCTCTGCGGCATGTGGGATCTTCCCGGACTGGGGCACAAACCCGTGTCCCCTGCATCGGCAGGCGGACTCTCAACCACTGCGCCACCAGGAAAGCCCGAAATAAAACTATCTTAATATTGATGGCATGACTGTGTGCTAAGGAATCTATGAAAAAGATGCTAGACTAAAATGAGTTAAGCAAGGTCACAAGGAAACAAGGTCAAAATACAAAAATCAATTGTATTTCTGAAGACTATCAATAATCATTTAGAATAAAATCTAAAACCATGAAGTCTTTAGGGATACATTTAACAATATGTGCAAGATCTTTAACACCAAAAATTACAAAACACTGCTGAGAAAAACTAAAGACCTTAATAAATGTAAGGCTATATCATATTTATGGAAAGACGCCATATTGTTAGGATCTCAAGTCTCTCCAAATCTTTTGTTACAACACAATCAAAAGCCAAGCTGACTTTTTGTAGAAATTAACAGGATGATCCTAAAATTTACATGAAAATGTAAAGGACTTAGACGAGCCAAAATGAATTTCAAAAAGGAATAAAGTTAGAGGATTTATACTACCTGATTCTTAGACTTACCATAAGCTACAGTGATCATGACAGTACTACTGATGCAAGAATAAGTCATGTAGATCAATGGAACAGAATAGAGTCCAGAAGTAGATTCATGCCCACATGGTCCATTTTATTCAGTAAAGATGCCAATGAAGAAAGGCAAGTCTTTTCATCTAATGGTGCTGAGCAACTAGATGTCAATATGCAAAAAAGAACTTCTACCCTTACCTTACACCACAAACATTAACTTGAAGTGGATCACTGACCTAAACATAAATTTATATAAACATAAAAACTAAGACTATACAACTGCTAGGAGAAAACAGAGAACAAAGTCTTTGTGATGTAGGGTTATGCAAAGATTTCTTAGGACACAAAAACCATAAAAGAAAAAATTAATAAACTAAACTTTACCAAAAGTATAAACTTTTATTCTTTGAAAGACACTGTTAAGAAAATGGCAAGGCAAGCCACAAACTGGGATAAAATATTTGAGATATATATCTGACAAAGACTTGTTTCCAGAATGTATAAGGAATTCTTACAACTTTAGCCATCAGAGAAATGGAAACTTAAAAACTACAAGCTACCACGACACACCTATTAGAATGGCTAAAATTTAAAAGATCAGCAATACCAAGTGTTGGTGAGCATGTGGATCTCCTGGAACTCACGCATTGCTAGTGAGGATTCCAAATAGTACAACTAATTGGAAAACAGGTTGGTAGTTTCTTAAAAGTTAAACATACACTTACCACACAACCCAGCAATTACACTCTTAGGTATGTTCCCACAAGCAATGAAAACGTGTCCACACAAAGACCTGCACACAAACGTTCACAGTAATTTTATTTAAAATAGCAAAAAACTGGGAACTACCCAAGAGTCCAGATGAGTGGATAAACAAATTGTAGTATGTCCATATAAGATACTACTCAGAAATTAAAAAATCTCGAAAACCTGCAGAGTAAAAAGAGCCAGATACAACAGAGTAATGTTGTGTGATTCTGTTTATAGGAAAATCTAGAAAAGAGTAATTTATAGTGACAGAAAGCAGATCAGTAGTTGGGGACTGAATGGGGAGGGGCAAGGAACCTTCTACGATAGTGGAAATGTTCTCTATCTTGATTGTGGTGGGGCTGACACAGGAGCATATACTGTCAAAATTCAAACTGTATAATGCTCACTTAAAACAGGTATGTTTTATCGTATGTAAATTATCCTTAAGCAGATGACCTTGAAAAGAATAAGCTCAATATGTTTGGACTGCTATGGAAAGAGCACTAAGACCCATTATTAAGTGACAAGGAAGCCACAAAATAACACACAGGATGAGTTTTTTATATTAAGTATTCTTATGTGCACACTGTAAAAAAAAAAAAAGGAATAACATTTATCAACCTATTACGGTAGTGTCTGAACTTTTATAAGTATTATTTTGCAAGCCCACCTCGCAAAATTGATAAAGATTTTTGACAAAAACAGGTGACTTATGAAAAAAAAAACCTATGAGACCATTCCTCACTGAACTCAGAAGGGAGCCCAGCACCTGAGGACTCCCAGGTGTGTGTGTTTCTTACCAGCACCATTTCTCAGTGACTGAACACAGACACCTGAGTCCAGGAGAACGTCCTCAGCCCAGCTGCCTACAGCAGCGTTTCCAAACCCCCCCACAGAAGATGCCTCCAGGACAACACGCCAACCCCTGGGCCGAGCCACGGGGCATGTTGGGGGCCGTGTCTGAAATAAATGCCTTTCAGACAAGCAGCCTCTAGGGTGAATCCACTGCCCACAGACAGCAGGGAAGGGCTGGGACCTGCTGCTTCAGCCTCACCTGGGCACTTGTTGAAAATGCAGAATCCCAAGCCCAGCCCTGACCCACAGAGTCAGAAAGGATCTTAAGCAGACAACCAGGGCTTCTTGCTCCAAGCTGGGCTGTCTAAACCCCGCCTCGCCCACTGCCCGGAGGAGCACTTTCTGCCCACTCTGAAGCGGGCACCATGAACTCCGTGCTCCTGGGAAAGTGGCATCACAGTGCCTGACCCCAGGACGCGCCCAAGTGCATCACGCTCACCTTGGCCCAGGCCAGTTTCTCCTGGATGGCGGCATTGCTGGGCTCCACATGGCGAGCAAACTTGAGGTTGTTGATGGTGTATTCGTGGCCACAGTATACTCTCTGGGGAAAAAGCCAAGCCCGCCAGCTCTGAGGAGACTCATTAACCCACCCTCAGCCCCTCAGAGACGGGTGTGAGGGACCTGGCTGGTCCTGGGGGCAGCACCCACAAGACGTCCCTCAGGACAAGGACACGTCTTGCGTGTATGTTAAATGACAATGAAAAGTATGCTTAAAGAAAAAAACACACTTCCAGAAGCAATGCCTCTACCCTCCTGCTCCTCCCAAGATGCAGGGGAGACCCCAATGGGGAGAGCCAGCAGGGTCCTTCCACCACCGGGTGAGCGAGCGGGTGGCAGGTGGGGCACCACCTACCGTGTCTGGAGGGAGCCGGCCCAGGACCTCGAGCAGGGCTTTGTACATCTCATCCGCTGTCCCCTCGTAGAACTTCCCGCAGCCAGCCACAAACAATGTGTCGCCTGCAAGACAGGACAGTGTGGAGCTGGAGGGGCTGTCAGCAGTGCATGCCCCCTCAAGGGCCGGGGCTTTGCCCTGACCCCTGTGCTGACTGGGCCACAGCCCCAGACCTGACCTCCACCCCAAAAGGGCCCAGGGATGACCCACGAGTACTGGTTTCCACCCTTCCCAAACCTTTTCCCTCAAGTTGCACTAACTGGCACCGCCAGGCCCCAAACAGCTGTTCAGACCCAAACCTTAGAGTCACCCTGGCTGCTCCCTTCACTGCCCAGTCCTATCAGTCATAGCTCTGAGAATCCCCAAAACCCAGCCCTTTCCCCCACCCATCCAGCAGCCCCCTCCCAGGCCAGACCTTCCTGTGACTTCCCTTACTCCCGACAGCCAGCACCATTCTGTAAGACCCCCATGATCTTGCCTGGACCCTCCAGGAGCCCCTCACGTGGGACCACAGCCCCCATGGGCCCTTGAGACACGGACCTGCCACCTCCCAGACTTGCCCCCTTCCTGCCGCAGCCCTACCTCCACCTGACACCCACCAGGTCTCCACGTGCTGCTTCCCTCCCCCAAGACTCTTCCCTGAGAACGGGCTTCATGCCCAGCAGACACACATGGCACATTTGTTCTCCAGGCCCCTGGAGTGGGGGAGGTGGGGGAGGGCCAGGGACCCCACAATAGGGAGCAACAATCCCCCTCCACCAGCGTTTGCCAGGCCTCTTCCCAGGGAGCTCCAGGCCAGGCCAGGCAGGAGCCAATGCCCACCCAGTGGCCATGGTGCAGCACTGTCCCCTCAGAACAAGACCACAGATGAGAGAGTTGGGTAGCCCGTGAGCAAAGCCTCAACACGCAGGACTGGGGCTATGCCCTAAAGGACCCCTCAACCTCGTGGTCTGGGCACCAATGAGAGGCCAAGGAGAGCCCAGAGGACAGGCCATGAGCAGGCACAGTAGGCTGGGGGGATCTGGTCCTCCCTCCAGGGACCAGCAGTACCTGCTGTTTACACACCGGAATTTCATGGGCCTCCTGCCACAGGGGCTGGGGAGCCAGCCTGGGCCTCCTCCGTGGGGCCATGTCCTCAACCAGCAGGACACTGAGAGACCCGGGGGCCCCCACGTCTCTCCCTGGCAGTGGGACCACCATTCACCTGCACCCCCAGCCTCTCGCTGACTGCTCTCCATCTTCACCACCAGCTAAGAGTGCCTGGAGGCATCCCTCCCCTATGCAGGCTGCCCCACCCCCAGGCTCTACAGAGCCAGCCTTGCCTCTCCTCCCTGCACACTGGGCCATGGTTCTAGCAACGACTTCAGCCTCCATTTCCCCACCGCCGCCACCTGAGCTGCTCCTGGCGCTCACTGCCATGAGTTCCCAAATCTGAGGTCCCAGATCCTGACCTCTCAAACAGACAACCCACTAGTGCCATCACAGCACCCTGCTCCACGCCTGCCCCCCCAGACAGCCATCCCATCTTCCTCCCCTGCTCTGTGGGTGCCCAGTCCTGCCCACCACGTCCCAGGGCCACATGCACACCCTTCTCTGGGCTGTCACCTCCTCTGCTTGCATCCTTTTCCCTTTGTTCAGCTCACCCCAGAGGAGAAGGGAGTGGGGCCATGGGTCACTCACATCCGAGCTTGAGGCCTGGAGCTGCCAGTCACCTCACCTCTGGACGCTGCAGGTTCCTCAGCCATGCACACAGAGGCCAGCCGGGGCCCTGCTGGACTGCCCTGCTCCCCTGGTCCTCACTGCTGATGCCCCAGGCAGCTCAGCTTCACCACTGAGGACCCTGTGTGACTCTCACCTATTTAGTATAAAAGCTACCAATTAGATAACGCACTCCCCTGCCGGCCACTGTCATGCAGACTAGAGAACAGCACGTGCAGGACATGGTCCAGGGCCTGCCTGGCGGTAACCAGCCCTCCACGCCTTCCACAGCTGGCACTCGGCTTCTAACATGAGCGCGGTCCAAGGGGGCCACCGCCACGGGCCCGCACAACCCCAGGCCCTGCCGGGGGGGCAGACGGACACCCAGGGGCCGGGCAGCATGACAGAGACAGGAGCGCAGCTGTGAGAGTTCACCGGACCCAGCGCTGGTTCCACACCCCTCACCTCACACCCACAACCACCCAGTGGGGGAGACCCCACACCCACCACTGACGCAGGGGAAACTGTGCTTAAGAGAGGGGGTCACACCTTGCACAGGCAGCCAGCCCACCTGCCCCAAAGCGCTGTCTGCCGAGGCCCATCGGGAGGCCAGGGGCTCCCACAACATGCCCAGGGGCCCGTGGCCCACACTCAGCAGTCGGGTCAAAGCCCACACATCCTGCTACTGCAGCAAAGACCCTAAAAATGACTGTATTTTTAAAAATAAACATAATAGATTTGGAGATAATTTTGGATTTACAGACAAGCTGCAGGGACAGTCCAGAGGCCCTGTGACCCCTCATTCGGCCTGTGTGTCCCTTCGTGCTAGCGTCCCCACCCCTGATCTCATGTGGCTTTCCCATCAACACCTTTTCCCCACTCTAGGAGCCCACACTGCTTCAGCTGTTGTATTTTTAAACAAACTTTCACTGCGGTTATAATATCATGATTGTTACATAACTGGGGAAGACTCAAGACTGAAAACTGCTTATACTCGCTAAACAAGCTAAGGGGGCAGAGGGGCCTGCTCTGTGCCCATCCACGGCCACTGGTTCACACCGCCCTGAACACCCACCGTCACACGGCTGCTCTGCTTCACAGGTTCCCCAACCACCATCAAGATTCTTCCATTTCCTCTCAAAAGGAGAAACACCGCCAGTTGCTGGAAAGGCCTGCTCGCCCCAATCGAGAGCCACTCACACAGCCCGATGCTGGTGGGGCTTCACCTCCACCTTCCAAGCTCTTTGGGCCACCGTGTGCGACACCCTGACCTGGGGCTGGCTTTTGCCAGACCCACTCAGCTCACAGCCCGTGGAGGGATGGGGCAGCGCCCAGCACCGATCAGGCCCCACACAAGGCGGGTCTGACTGGCTCCACTTGGGGTCTCCCTTGGCCCCTCACTTGCCTGTCTGCTGCTGGACGTAGTGGGGGCTGGGACTGCACCCCCACCAGGCAGAGTCTCTCAAGGAAAGGCCTGTCCCCATGCACCTGACAACGATGACCAGGATCAGAGGGGCGCATTCAGGCCAGCCTCGCGAGGAGGTAGCACCCCCACCACATTCCCACCACAGCTGCCCGTACCCTGGACGTGTTTGAAGCCAAGTCCCACGCTCTACCCTGAGGGCTATGGTCCTCCTCACAGAGCCCAGCACAGTCTGCCTGGCAGGAGATGCTCTGCTGCTCTGCCCAAAGGTGTGCAAAGCCATCTCTATGCCAAGAGGGTCTTTGCAAAGAACACCAGACCCCCCAGCTCAAACATCTGAATACTCACCTGTGAACACCACGGGGCGCTCGGGACTGTTGGGTTTGCTCACAAAGTAGCAGATGTGTCCGGAAGTGTGACATGGCGTCGACAGGCACTTGACGTTGAGAGACCCCACCTTAAACAGAGCACACACTGGCCTGTGCTCCCTGCGTGTGGGGAGCCTGTCCTAAGGCTCACAGATTCTCCCAGACCCCATGCCCGCCCCACAGCAGGAGCTGCCATTAAGGGCCAGTGGGCTTCCACAACCACTGCTCCATTGAGCAAGTCATGGGTCTTGCTGGTGACCACAGGACCCAGTCCTTGAGGGTACCCCAGATGCAGAGACGCCCTGGAAGCCGGTGTTTGCTGGTATGCAAACGAAAGGGCTGATTTTGTTTTCTCCTCAAAACCAGGCCAAATCTGAACCAGGCGTCTTGCCAGAAAAGACAGTTTTCCTTCTTAGCTGCTTGGCCTTTTGTTTTGTTTCCCTTCTCTGCCTCCATCCCCCACCCCACTCTTTACTTCAAAAACGTTCAAACCTACCAAAAACTAAAATGACAATGAATCCGTGTGCCCTTTACCTGGGTCACTAAATGCTAACAGGTCCCACCTGTGCGGCACCTGCTTTGTTCACACACACATATCTTGACACACTGCCCCTAGACACTCCAGCTACATCTCCTGAGAAAAGGACATCCTCCCATATAACCTCACTATTATCAACACCCAAGAAATTTAACACTGATGTCAAATATGATCCCACTTAGAGTCCGTATTTCAATGTCCCCAGCTGTCTCAAAACCATGCATACAGCTTCTCCCCTCAGCCGGTCACCATCTGCACACTGATTTGCTTGCAATGCTCTCAACACAAGGGACTATCCAGGCCCAGGCAGCCCCAAGAGCCCATCCACCCATGCACAGGCCAGGCTGTCTCCACAGCTAAGCCCTTGACTGCCCCTCTGGGTTCCTGGGGTAAGTGAGGGGACAGCCAGCAGGAGGCGGCTCTAGGGCCTGGAGCCCAGCAGGGCCACAGTTGAGCCCCTTCCATTCACTCCTCACCTGCAGTGTGGACAGGTGTGTGACCTTGTGAGTCAGGGCTCCGATCCGGTCATCACCCCCATACACCTTCAACCCAGGTTCCAACTTGACCAGCTTCTCGTTCCCGCCAGCGTGGTCCCTGGAAGTCGAAAAGGGGAGCTGGGGCTACTGCCGATATGAACAGGGTTTGCCTGATTTTACATCCTAACCAAACGGAATTTTTATTTTTCCCAGTTATGTTTCTCAGAAGAGAAATGCATCTTCCAACCCAGGATCCTCGCTTCTTGTCTGTCATTTGGCTCCACTGAAAAAGAATGTCCTCAGACACCCCATTCCCAAGAGAGGCACTTCTGTGCCCCTGCCGTCTTGCTGCAGAAGCTTCTGGAGCAGATGAACCAAATCACAAACACCTGGATAATCCCTACACCCGTGATTCCCAGACTTCGGGCACATCAGAGTCACCTGAGGATCTGTAAACAGCGCCAAGGCGTGACTCCCACACGCACATCCTGATGCAGTGGGCCTGGGGAAGCCCACAGCCCAGGAGTTTTAAAGGCCCTCAGGTGATTCTGATTCACAGACCAGATGGGACCCACTGCCCTGAGCAGATTGCAAAGCTGTCTTCTAAAACAATGCCCAGCTGCCAGAGGGGGATCTGTCCACCCAGGGACAGGCCAGCTCGGAATGACCTCCCCACGTGACTCGAATGTGCAGCCAGCATTGAGGCACCTCCTGGAAACTCATCCAGGAGTGCCCCACGCTTCCCAGGTCAAGAGAAGAGCTCCACGCCTCGACCTTGTGGGGTAAGAAATACACTAGTGCAAGCCCTGCCAGGGTCTCGGGGCAGGGCTGGGAGTGTCCTGAGCCCAGAAGATTAGCCTTTCCAGGATGAGGCGAGGGCTTTCCAATCACCAGGGAACACCTGCTCCTCACTACACATTCACCTACGGGCCCAGAAACAGCAGGGCTCACAGATAAGAGGGGGCAGCCCTCTGCTCCCTGCCCTGCAGGGGGCGGATACACACAAGCTGGCACCAAGCACTCAGCACACTCATCACTGACCCCCGAAAATGCCACCTATAAGTGGGAGGGTGGCACAGGCCACACCCTGGAGCTCAGTTTGGGGCCTGTTTTAATTTATAAGGCATCACAATGTGGGAAAAGCCGTGGGAGAGAGACTCGCACTGTGAAAAGCTGGGGAGGTGGAGCCCCCCAGTGTAGCCCCACAGAGCCCAGAGGAGTAAGGGAGCCTCGGCACCACACGGGGCGGAGTTTCTGAGAGAAGGAGCGGCTGTGCTAAGTAGCCACTGCAGATCCTTGGGCCTAAATCAGTCAGGAAGTAACACCTGATACCCCAGAGGCTAAACAACCCCAAAGATTCTCAGCGACTTAGTTACATCAACAAGTTTCCAACACTTAGCAGACTTTGGCCAACCACATCCACGTGACACTCCCACACAGAAGATGAAAGGTGTCCTTTTACCCGAAGACACGCCCCAAGCTCCGTGAGATGCCACAGAACAGGTTCAAAGCTGTCCTAGCTGCCCTCTGGCAGTTATTTGGAAAAGAAAATTCAGAGCCAAATAAACATTTTTTCCTAGCTTTGAAGAGCCTCAAAAGTTTCAAAAACCCACAAGGGCCTTGGGCAGGCAACTCTAGTCCTAAGACCCAAATATAAGAACTTTTTTCATCCTTTAGCTTTCAAATATCAAAAAAACCGCAACCTCTCCAAATGATTGCTTGATTTTCAAAAACACTTATGTCTAGACTAGTTTATTCCCCGACATCAAGGCCAATTTCCCACCACACAAGCACAAGAGCTTTCAAAGATGTTGCCAAAGGTCCACCCATGGCCACAGGATATACAGCATAAGCCTCTCCCCTTGGAGCCCCCAAGTCACCAGACCCCATCACCAGGCCTGAGGGACACAGGGCAGCAGCACAGAGGCTAGTGCCCAGAAGCCCCGTCAGAACCCCACTGGGGCTGACCCTTAGCTCACAGCTGTGGAGGAAAGAAGGGCTTCCAGGGCTCTGAGCCCCTAGGCTCCCACCTGTGGGGGGACCCCTGGGAGCCTGCGAGCGCCCCACCCCCCTCCACCTGGTGGATGCTCCCCCTTGGGGTGTGCGCGGCACAGCTGTAAGGCCCAAGCAACTCTGCTGGCACAGAAGTTTGGCCTCTGGAGCACTTACCAGTGGTGGTGGGTGGTGAGCACTGTAGTCAGCTTCACACCGTGCTTCCTCACCATTTCCACAACCTGCAACCAAACATGAGGCAGGACACAGGCCACAGTCACACCCCGGCACTGGCTCATCAGTCTGCAGGGTGATGCCCAGTGGAGCCTGCCAATTTGCCCCAGCTCCAGGAGAGCAGGGTGACAAGGAGGCTTTTGCTCCCTTGATCTGTTCGGCAGTTCAGTCCCACCCACAACCTCTCAAAGCCCCTCCAGCAGAGACTGCCACTCTTAGAGGCAGCACTAAGGGGCAGAAAGCCCTGAGGAGGAGGAGAAAGTGCTGAGAAGGGCTCCTCCTTCTCTTGCCCAGGGACTCTACAGACAGGAGCCCTTTTCTCTCCACTCCAAAGCCTTTGGTCGCTTCCACCCCTCTCACTGGCCCTTTGCCCCTGTAACAGAGTGGCTGGACACTAGTTTAACTGTTTTTCAAAAACCAAATGGATTAATTTCTGTTCAGCTTTGGCCAAGTTGCAAGGGCACTGTGGTTATCAAACTCATCAGGAGATGAAGAACTGGTGCTGGGGCCTCGCCTCCCACCTTCTGGGGCTGCACCGGGTCCACAATGGCAGCCTCCTTGGTGTCATCATCAATGATCAGGTACATGTAATTGTCGGTCAGAGCAGGCAGTAACTCAACCTTCATCGTGCCCTGCTCCACGGTCAAGCTCTTCCTTAAATCCGTGTGATGGAGAAAGATTCCCAGCAGGGCTGGACCTGAAGACAAAATGTGGTTCCAGTCAGCGTCCACATGAGGCCACGCTGGGCCGAGACTTCAAAGCAAGCCCTTGGCCCAGCAGTCCAGGCATCCGGGGAAGTGACATCCCAGGGATGCAACGTGGTGAGCCTCGAAATACGAGGTTTTCTAAGTTCTTTGATAAAGAAGAGGATAGCCTCATTTAACCATATCCGTAAGGAAAACAGAGAACACGATTCATGTTCATAATTGTGGAAATCAGCTCTTTCAGACTTAGGATCCCTATTTTCTTTTTCAAAGGTTCTAAAAGGACACAAATGCCAGCCTGTCCCTGTGATTCAAACCTTTGTCAGATGTGACCACTGCCAGTTCTGGGGTTGTTCACACCTGATTCAGAGAAAGACCATGAAGAATGAAAGCGCCAGGCCAGGCTCTTTTCCCTCGGCATATGGCTGCCTCTGCAAGCTAACAGAGCCTGAGTCCTGTGCAGTTACTCACAGCCCTTCTCAGGTCTCGAGCCAGAAAAGAAAACAATATTCACTTTCAAATGGCAGGAACTCGAAATTTGGATAATGCACAAAAGCCACCCGGGGCCTGAGAAATGGGACAGCTGGTCACAACTGTTCTAGATTCGAGTGTGCATGATACAGAATCACCATCCAACTGAGCCAAAGAAGGCTGCCAGGGTGGGCTGGGAGTGACCAAGGGGCAAAAGCATCCTCCGCCCAAGAGACAGGTGCCAAAGTGTTTTCAACAATGAAACTCCTATTCAATCTAAAAATTCCCAAAGGCCCCCAACAATACTTTAAATCTTAGTGTAAAAGGGATTAAAACTGCAAAAGGTGACAGAAGACAGCCATGAAATTCTGGAGTAGGTAGGTGCTGGGATGGGACCTCTCCAAAAAAAGGGATCCAGAGAGCAGGCAGCATCAACCAACAGACTGATAGACCACGTCCACTGGGGCCGTCTAATACAGAATTCAAGCTCATCTGCCATGGCCAGGGAACTGCCTGAATTGCAGCGTTAAGGATCACACAGAGGTAGCTAAGTCCTCCTTTTGACAACCAGCTGGGCTTTTTCCAGGCCCTTCTCCTCATGCTCGGCAAAACAAACATTTTCACATGATCAGGTTTCTGTGCTATGCCACCTCCTCTCAGCCCCGATATGTGCCATACGAGCTCCAGGAGGACTACAGAGCAAAGGCCAAGCCTTGAGACACATTTTGTTGGGCTTCTCTTGAACTGGATCCCTCCTTCTGCATGGCATCAAAGGGCTGGCGCCCCCTCTGAACGGGGCAGCCACATTCTTGCTGATTCCCTACAGTCCCACTTCCACCACCCGCCTGACTCCTGACACAGAAACTCTTAGCTCTGATGCTCTGACGAGTTCCCTAAATGGAAAAAACCCAGCTCTTTCCTTAATAGTGGTGACACACTGCGCACTCCAGAACCTCGACTGCTCTCAGTAAGATCTGGAAGTGGCCAACGATGGCTTCCTTCTGCTTCATCTCCCTACCTAGGGCCCTGCGGTCATTTAGCTAACTGCTAGCCAGCTCCAAAGACTCAGCTTAACCCACTGCCCCTATTGCTACATCAGCCAGATAAGATATAAGGAAATAAAGGCGGTTTCAAAATCAAAGTCAAAATATTCCAACAAAGCAAGAGGTAACACAGTGAAAATGGAATCTGACAGCTGGAAGAGCAGGCCCTTGGAGGTCAGGGCGCCCATCGCCTCCTTTTTTTTTTTTTTTGCGGTACGTGGGCCTCTCACTGTTGTGGTCTCTCCCGCTGCGGAGCATAGGCTCCGGACGTGCAGGCTCAGCGGCCATGGCTCACGGGCCCAGCCGCTCCGCGGCATGTGGGATCTTCCCGGACCAGGGCAAGAACCTGCGTCCCCTGCTTCGGCAGGCGGACTCTCAACCACTGCGCCACCAGGGAAGCCCCGCCTCCCATTTTTGAGGCGGGGATAGGAGACCCAAAGAGGGCAAGGGTCCCACGGCTCACAGAACCCAGTTCTGCCCCAGGCTTTTCTTGCCGGCCACAGCTCACATGAAAAGCTATGATTCACTTCGTGGAGAATATACACAGCATTCTGTGCGGCTTCAGGCACAGTTCCATCATCCCTGGGCGTTAGAAATAATGGGGTTTGTATGGGGCGCCGCAGTCAAGGAGGATGGGGGCGCTCGCTGGCTGCCAGGCAGACCTTAGGGAAGCAGGGTTCCTAAGACAGGGCTCCCGAGCGTCCCTGGAACACCCATTTCCTTATCTAGCACAAATCCTTCAGCAACCCCCGGCTGACAAGTTACCCAACTCTGTCTTCAGCCCTCTCAAAGTCTGACTCAACTGCTGTGTGGCCTTTTCTCGACCCCAATCGGCTTGCCTGCCGACGTCAGTTAGGGGTTAAAATCCTGTGTCAATAAAAAACAGCGCCAGCCGCGGCAGCCCCAGCGGCTCCCCGCCGCCCCCCCGGTGCGGGCCCCGCGCTGGTACGCCTCACGGATTGCGGCCGGCCTAACCGCCTTTAGCCCGGCTACGACGCCGGCCAGGACCCGCCGGCCGGGCGGCTCGCCTCGCCTCGCCCCCACGAGCCGGTCACCGTGGCCCCGGCCCCTGTCAGGCCAGCGCCTTGGCATCCCGGCCAGTCCGGCCCCGCGGCGGCCCCGGCCCACCTACCCAGGCCGCAACGGGCGCAGGACGCTCTCAGCGCAGCTAGGGTCCGGCAGCCGAGCAGCCAGTGGCCCAGCACCATGACCGAGTCGGAGGGCGGGCTGCGGCGCGAGGGGTGGGCGGGCTCTTCACGCCGGCGACGGCAAACCGCGGCCAACCAGCGCCCGCCGCCCCACCCCCGACCAATCAGCGCTCGCGCCCAAACCCGTGCCCTCAGTTCGCCCCGCCCTTCGGCCAATCAGCGCTCGCGGCCACACCGGTGCCTCCTTAGCGTCCCGCTGCCGCGGATCTGAGGGCCCCCTGAGAGGCACCTGCGCAAGAACTTCAGCCTCTCTCCGGGGAGCGGGGAGCGGGCCGCGTCCCGAGGCCGGGTCAGCCCCGAGGCAGCCACTGGACAGCCGCTCCCAAGAGGACGAGCGCCGCGACTCCTGGGCACCCGGCGGAGTCCGCGGGACGGCGTTCCGAGGTAGTTGGTCCTCTCCGGGTAGCCTTCGGCGTCCGGTGGCCTGCCGGGCAGAGTCCACGTGACTCAGGGGGGCAACAGGCAGGAGCATGGCTGCCACCAGACCGCTGTCCCACTTCTGGGAGTGGGGGAAGAACATCGTGTGCGTGGGCAGGAACTACGCAGACCACGTCAGGGAGATGCAGAGCGCCGCACTGAGCGAGCCGGTGCTCTTCCTGAAGCCGTCCACCGCCTACGCCCCCGAGGGCTCGCCGGTCCTCGTGCCCGCCTACACCCGCAACCTGCACCACGAGCTCGAGCTGGCCGTGGTGATGGGCAAGCGCTGCTGCGCCGTCCCGGAGGCCGCAGCCATGGGCTACGTGGCCGGCTATGCCCTGTGCCTGGACATGACCGCCAGGGACGTGCAGGACGAGTGTAAGAAAAAGGGGCTGCCCTGGACTCTGGCCAAGAGCTTCACGGCCTCCTGCCCGGTCAGCGCGTTCGTGCCCAAAGAGAAGATCCCTGACCCTCACAACCTGAAGCTCTGGCTCAAGGTCAACGGCGAACTCAGGCAGGAGGGTGAGACATCCTCCATGATTTTTTCCATCCCCTACATCATCAGCTACGTTTCAAAGATCATGACCTTGGAAGAAGGAGATGTTATCTTGACCGGGACGCCAAAGGGAGTGGGTCCCGTTAAAGAAAACGATGAGATCCAGGCTGGCATACACGGGGTCGTCAGTATGAGATTTAAGGTGGAAAAGCCGGAATATTGAGTGTATCCAAAGCACCCTAACTTCTTAACACGTTTCAGGGGGAAGGGGAACAAGATAAAAGCAAGAAAAGGTTATTTAATGTGATAATCCTTTAATGAGAAACCAATTTTTTAAAAATGATTGGATTGCTATGCCTCAACTCAAGGAAGATGGACCGTCGGAGAAAAACCTGATCTAGAAGAGCTGGGCCAGAAATGGAAATGAGAAGCAGTGCCTCCTAGGAAACAACAAGCCAAATGTTCAGAAAACTTACTTTCCTTTCCTAAAACTGGACCGGATAAGACTTCAGTGGGTCATTCTGCGACCACGTGTTCAAGACTTAAAATCTGCAAAGGAAATGGAAAAGCACGTTTCATCAGTGTTTCCCAAAGTTCCTTGATGATGAAAATCATCTGGAGGTATTTGTAAAAGTAAAAATTTCCAAATTGCTGGGCCATCCCAGGCCTAATATATTAATTAATGGAATCAATCTCTGGCACTCCAAGTGATTCTTATCATGCAAATGTGGAAAAACACTACTCCACATAGTTAATTAAAAGTTTTATTTAATAAGTGAGCAATTAATGAAAACCTCACTTGTTTACTTAGGGTGTGTATTCTGGCCCATAGATTCTGAGTTCGGGAGATAATTTTGAAACTATTGTTTCCCAAATAAATATGCTGTCTTTTGTGTGACCTAAAAGTGTACATTTTTCCCCCCAGTAGTGGTTAGGAGGGACACATCTCATTAAGGGGCTTCAGACCTTGGTCTTTGGCCTCCAGAATACTGTGCTTTATTAACAGAGTTAATCAGCACCTGTACCCGCACCCAGCGATAAGGAAGCTTCAGGGAAGTCAAACTGCCTGGGAGTGCTGCTTTTGCTCTCACCTGCTCCCTTCTCTGACAAAAAGCTAAGTGAGATGCACAACACAGCTATCAGAGTGCCTGGCGGAGTCCTTTAGGCTTAGGCAGGCAGGAGCTCCTGCTATTAGCCTAAACAGAAGGCACCTGCTGGCTCCTAACATTTATTGAGCACTTAGTACTACTAGGCACTGTGCCAAGAGTTTTCTGCGTATTATTTAATCCTCAACAAAGCTGGAGGGTGGTATTATTACTACCATCCCTGTTACACAGACGGAGACAGATTTAGAAGCTAGCCAGCCTGGCTGTATGGTCACTCAGCTAAGTGGCAGAGACAAGATGTAACCCAGCCATCCCAAGACCAAATCCTGAAGTCTTTTTTTTCCGTATTTTTTTTTATTGAAGTATAGTTGATTTACAATGTTGTGCCAATCTCTGCTGCACAGCAAAGTGACTCAGTTTTACACATATAGAAAATTTTTTTTAAATATTCTTTTCCACTATGGTTTATCCCAGGAGATTGGATATAGCTCCCTGTGCTATACAGTAGGGCCTTGTTTATCCATTCTAAATGTACAAAACCTGAAGTCTTGACCACAACGCAGGCTGCGTCTTTTAAGTAGATATATTAGAAAGTTCAAATGTTTAGGTCTTATGCAACCTAAACTTTATGCAATTTATAATTTATTATGAGGAAGTGTCATAGTTGGATTTGTTTATAAAATGTCATACTATCTTTTATCTTTTTTGTTTTGTTTTTTTGGCCACATCCGGGCCACAGCAGTGAAAGCCCAGAATCCTAACCACTAGGCCACTGGGGAACTCCCTTTTTTTTTTTTCTTTTTTTTTGCGGTACGCGGGCCTCTCACTGTTGTGGCCTCTCCCGCTGCGGAGCACAGGCTCCAGACGCACAGGCTCAGCGGCCATGGCTCACGGGCCCAGCAGCTCCACGGCATGTTGGATCTTCCCGGACTGGGCCACGCACCCTTGTCCCCTGCATCGGCAGGCGGACTCTCAACCACTGCACCACCAGGGAAGCCCCAGGAACTCCCTTCTTTTATCTTTTAATAACACTTCTTTTTTCAAATGCTTAAGCAATAGATGTTTATTATAGAAGACTCAGAAAATATGTATAAGCTAAAAACCAAAACACCCCAAATTTCATATGCACAGAGACAGTCCAAATTAAGCATTTGGTGTACATTCTTCCAAATCTGCAGATGTAATTGTGATCTTTTAAATAGAATTTGTTCATATCATACACTTTTCTAACCTTTTTTCACTATATATCGTGAGTATCTTTTCATGTCAGCACATTTCAGTGATTGCATATGATGAAGTCAGTCCTCCATTTTTGGTCATTGAAATATTTTCTAATTATTTGCTAGTAGTTATTTCCTTTGGCTAGGTTCCCATAGTGGAAGAGCTGAATCAAGGGTATGCTTATATTGAGAGTTTATTAGTAAAACTATCAGATATGAGGTCCAGCTGAACCAAGTCTACCAAGCTGACAGATGTGAAAGCAACCTAAAGGTACACAGCAGGAGCAGTGTTCACATATGGCCCCCTTGGGTGGACAAGCCAGCATCCAGATAATGTACGGTGCCCCTGAGGTCAATGTTCACCCAGTGGTGGCACAAGCTTTGTCACAGACGGCTGCTATCAGCATTGCAGGTATAGCACACAAACTCCTTGACTGCAGGAATCAAAAAGAGAGATACCAATTCTCATAATTCCTGATGTTGCTAAAATCGCAATAATCCTAATACCCAGAAAGTACATTTTCACCAACTTTTATTTTTGAATAAATTTAAACCTACTATAAAATTGAAAGACTAATGCAACAAACTCCATATACCCTGCACTAAATTCAACAATTGTTGACATTTGCTATGTTCATTCTCTCTCTTCCCACCCCACACCCTGTGTGTATACACACACACAAACGAACACGTTTTGGAAAACTGAAAACTGGAAGTGAGTTGCAGAAACACTCTACCCTTTCAGCATGCATCTCCTAAAAATAAGGACATTCTCCTATATAGTCACAATACCCTTATCACAACTTTTTAAAAATCCATGATATTATTAGTTCATATAGAGTATATGGCTTGACATCTGTTCTTCTGGACTTTTTTTTTTTAATTGTTCGTTAGGCATATACTGTGACTATCTTTCCAGGTCGGTGCATATTTTCATAACCACTTTTAATGACTGTGTCTTAGATCATGTACCCCAGAAGCAGAGCCTTAAGTGGGGATATTTGTTAAGGTGATTTTTAGGAGTGCTCTCAGGAAAATGAAGTGAAGAGGAAGTAGAAAGGGCAGGGAACAAACTAAGAAAGAACAGGGTCTCAGAACTGGAGATGAGTTTCAGTCCACTGACCATCCCAAGAGGATGTCATTGCCAGAATCTGCTCCCCCACCTCTACTGTAACTTCCCCAGGTAATTCTCCAACCTTTATAGAAGCTGAGGGCTAGGTGCCTACCAGAGATCTGGGTGGAGCCCAACACTCCCCTAGAACAGCAGTGCCCAACGTTTCTAGCACCAGGGACCGGTTTCATGGAAGACAAGTTTTCCACAGATGGGGGGGAAGGGGAAGAACGGTTTCCAGATGATTCAAATGCATTACATTTATTGTACACTTTATTACTATTACATTGTAATATATAATGAAATAATTATACAACTCACCATATTGCTGACAGGAGGTGGAGCTCAGGTGGTAATGCAAGCCATGGGAAGCAGCTGTAAATACAGATGAAGCTTCGCTCCCTAGCAGGCCACTCACCTCCTGCTGTGTGGCCCGGACCAGGGGTTGGGAACCCCTGCCCTAGAGGTTGCATAGGTTTCAAATGCTTTGCAACTAGAAACAATGATGCAAGGAACATCCTCCATACACATTATTTGGCACTTGTTTTTTTCCTTAGGGAAAGTCTTAGAGGTGAAATTTATTAAATAGTTTGCCGGTTACATTTTGATACTTTTCCCCAAATTGCCCAGGGGAAAGGATATACTAATTTGTACTTGACAAGAGTGTTAAAGAATACCTTTTTGCTCACACCTTAGCCAACACTGGGTATTGTGGCTATGGTCTTTTTAATTTGCGTTTCTCTGATTAATAGTGAAGCTGATATCTTTTCATGTGTTTATACAGTTATCTTTTTTTTTTTTTTTTTTTGCGGTATGCGGGCCTCTCACTGTTGTGGCCTCTCCCGTTGCGGAGCACAGGCTCCGGACGCGCAGGCTCAGCGGCCATGGCTCACGGGCCCAGCCGCTACGCGGCATGTGGGATCTTCCCGGACTGGGACACGAACCCGTGTCCCCTGCATTGGCAGGCGGACTCTCAACCACTGCGCCACCAGGGAAGCCCAGTTATCTTTTTTTTAATAAGTTTATTTTATTTATTTTTGGTTGTGTTGGGTCTTCGTTGCAGCGCATGGGCTTTCTCTAGTTGCGATGAGCGGGGACTACTCTTTCTTGAGGTGTACAGGCTTCTCATTGCGGTGGCTTCTCTTGTTGCAGAGTACAGGCTCTAGGCACGCGGGCTTCAGTAGTTGTGGCTCTAAGGCTCTAGAGCTCAGGCTCAGTAGTTATGGTGCATGGGTTTAGTTGCTCCGCGGCATGTGGGATCTTCCCAGATCAGGGATCGAACCCGTGTCCCCTGTATTGGCAGGTGGATTCTTAACTACTGCACCACCAGGGAAGTCCCCACAGTTATCTTTTTAACAAGACTATTGGGCACATCTTTGGTGTAAATGTTGGTGTAGGATCTGATTTCAAGGAAGTTTTATATTTCCTTTCAATACAATTCATATGCTAAAACCTTCATATATTCTAAAGGGAAAGAGTAAAGTAATTGTAAATCTAATAAGATACTAGAAAAAAATTCAAATTATAAAAGCAGAATAGGCATAATACAACAAATATATTGTCAAATATGAGTGCCGATGATATTGCTATACCTCGACATTTACAATAACTGGTACTTATTGATCATATACTAAGTGCATGAGTCTAAGCACTTTACATATACTAACTTATTTAGTCTTAACAGTTGCCCACAGGAGTTGGTATATTATTATCCCCATTTACCAAAGGGGAAACCACAAATGTGGAGAAGCTTAGAGCTGGAGTCCATCCTGGGAGTAGCAGACGGGGTTGAGCCTGCAGCCACAGAGCCTGCCCACTCAGCCACCTCCACATCTACCTCCTCTAACTTGGCCTTCATGTCCCATTTGTAAAGTAGGCAAAATAACAGTAATTGCATAAATCAGATAATATAAATAAAGTGCTTATTACAAAATCCATCACATTAAAAAGTATTCAATAATGTAACATTGTTGCAGCAATTTAATATCTAGAAACTTATCCCAAAGAAATAAGAATGTGGGGCTTTCCTGGTGGCGCAGTGGTTGAGAGTCCGCCTGCCAATGCAGGGGACACGGGTTCGTGCCCTGGTCCGGGAAGATCCCACTTGCCGCAGAGCGGCTGGGCCCATGAGCCACGGCCGCTGAGCCTGTGCGTCCGGAGGCTGTGCTCTGCAACGGGAGAGGCCACAACAGTGAGAGGCCCGCGTACCGGAAAAAAAAAAAAAAAAAAAATGTGGCCAAAGATTTAGCTATAGCCATCATTTGTAATAGCAAAAAATGTGAAACATTTTAAATGTCAAATGTTATTAGATTGGTTACATTCACTATCATATACTCATATAATAAAATAATATGTAGCTATTGAAATTATGTAGAATATTTAATGGCATGAAAAGTTTATTATAAATTATTAAGTATAAAAGCAGGTTATAGTATAACCTGTATTTGTAAATCATATGTTTTTAATTTTTTGGTTTTATTTTATAAATTATATGCTCTAACATAGATGGAGAGATGATAAAAACTCAGGAAAGACATTTACAAAAATGTGGATGCTTGTACACAGATGTTCAAGTAGCTATGATTGGCTAATCACAATAGCCAAAAGGTGGAACAGCCCAATTGTCCACCAAGATATTAATAGATAAACAAAAGGTGGTACATTTATCCAATTCATACATACTACTCAGCCATAAAAAGGAATGAAATTCTGACACGTTATAAAATGGATGAACCTTGAAAACATTATGCTCAGAAAAATAAGCTAGACACAAAAGGACAAATATTGTATGATTCCATGTATATCAGGTACCAAGAATAGGCAAACTCATAGAGACCAAGTAGATTAGAGGTTATCAGAAACTGGGGGAGGGGGAAATGGGGAGTTATTGTCTTAATGAGTACAGAATTTCAATTTGTGATGATTAAAAATTTCTGGAAATGGATAGTGGTGATGTTTACAAAAATTGTGAAAGTACTTAATGCCACTCAATTGTACACTTAAAAATGGTCAAAATGGTAAATTTTATGTGATGTATATTTTACCACAATAAAAAAACAAAACAAAAACACATTTATAAGAAAAGAATATATTTCCTACCAGTTTAAAAAAATTGGAAAAAAAAATTGGGATGGGAGATTATGGGTTTTCTTTTCTTTCCTTTTCCTTTTTTTTTAATCATTTTCTCTAATTTTTCTACAATAAACACATAAAACTTTATGATAAAAAAATATTTAAAAAGCAAAAACAACTCCAGGGTTCCTCAAGATGAGTAATAGGTGGATAAATATATATTGTGTTTCTGCCACGTACAGAGTATTGAACCACAACAACAAAAACCCTCACCAAAGCAGAATTAGGAAAGGAAAACTGTATTTAAATGAACCACTAATAGAAGATTAGGAAAAATTATATAGTCACCAAACTATTTATATAAAGCAATATAAAACATGTAGATCAGAAGTCACTAGGACCAGGAAAAGCAGCTTCTGGAGAGCAGCAGAGAAATAGAGATCCTGGACAGGGAGTTGTAGATTTTGTGTTGATGGGGCAGAATGCTTCTTTCTTTCATTGATACTTCAAGTACCTGCATTCTGGCTAATCTACAGCCAAATTTTAGATACTGACCCGTTTGTAATCTTCATTCTGTGAATGTGTAAGTTAAGTAAGCTCTGTGAAGCACCTCTGATTCAGTGTGGCATGACAGCTAGCCCTGTAGATTCCAATTTCATCAGATGAAATAAGCAACTGTGATGTCCCTCTAGTGACAGGCATGGGGTCTCCTTAGTTAAATGCCAGCGGACTGAGAGGTCACCATGGTAGCAGTGAGGAAGTCATGCAGAGCCCTCTGCTGCCCACTAGGCCTTCACAGGCCTTGGTTAGGCAACACTAAGTACTGCATATGCACCTACTTTGAGAATGCTGGTATTTTGTACCTGTATTATGCAGTTGAGGCTAGTGGTGAAACATCCAGAGCAGCTGAGGGCCATGGACTATAGGAGCCCAGACAGCTGGTTCTGGCACCCAAAGTGCCAGGTGTTGGCACTTGGAGACCTGCTGCTGGAGGTCAGAGCCCCAGGAGGCCTGGCACAGCAGCGCCGGACACACTATCTGGGCCAGGCATCCTTGTCCCTGCACCACTCTCCTTCCTTCCTTCCCTGTCCACCTGCACAATTCACCCTGATTAACACACCTATCCCCTCCCCGAGGGAGAAAGGAAGGAAGCCCTTCATCAGGTACACTTGATATTTGCACAACTATGATCAAGATCTTCATGACTTCATTTATTACCACAATTTAGACACACTAAGTGTCAACTAATATCCCTCCCCCATGGCTGCATATGGTTAAAGCCAGAGAAAACATTACTGACAAGATAAGTTTATCTCCCAACACCAGCTTTATAAAAGAATTTCGTTCACTTACTTTTTCTTTTTTCACTCCTGTGGTAGGTGAAGTGTAGCCTTTGAAGTGCCAGACCCAAATTACGCTGGACAAACCTCCCACACTGTGGATCAACACTGACCGCAGTGGTGGGTCTTTGCCCTGAAGCAAGTGACCAGTGACCGGAGATGGTGTGGAGCTGAGCAGAGCACTCTGGGGCTGCTGCAAAGGCAGCTGAAGTGGAGGGGCCGTCGCCCTGTCAAAGCAGAGCAGGTCACCCACCCTTCCAAGTTCCTAAGACTCGTCACCGCTTGTGAAACTTCTGAAGCTGGTCTTCCCCGAGTTGATTCAGACTCACAAATGTCAAGCCTGAGTCAGCAAGCCTTCACAAGCATTGGGTAGCTCTGATGTGTCATCAGAGAAAGTAACCGACTAGAAAAGCTCTACAGTGATCAAAACAGTTGTACAGCATCACCCATGGACTTCTGCCGTCCCCACCCGGCACTGGGAGAACCGGTCGTCCGCGCCCATCAGCTCCAGCAAAGTAGTCTGAGCCATGGCCACGTTGTTTTTATAGGTTCTGATCTTTCTCCAGGCAAACAAGACAAAGAGGAAAGGGGCTTAAGAAAAATCATTCATATCTGTGGGAAAGATTAAACTTGTTTATTAATTCATGCAAACATTTTCCAACTTGGGAAGAGAGAGAGGGCAAAGCCAGTAGAAAAGGCCTTCTAAGAAATGAATAAGAGGGGGATTTTAGGATTTACTCTTAACTGACTCCAGGGGGAAACAGAATAACAATTTACAGAAACATTCTCACCACATTTGAACAAAATACAATTTTATCTGTAATTTTCAAACTCATTTTCCACTTTAAAGGCGGTTAAAACTTGTATTCTTTTCCAGAGTTTAAAATGACGTCTGGTTTTTAAATATTTCCTTGTCCAGACAAGTTCCTACTTGCCTCGATAGGATCTGCGAGCTTACAGGAGAGCACACTCGCTCTCAGTCCACCCCTTGCTCTATGAGATAAAAAAAACTGCAGGGAGAAAAAGAGAGTTAGTTTCTAAAATCACCTGGTATACAACGCTGAAAACCAATGACCACAAATAGAGAACAGCAATGAGTTTTCTTTACAGATATGAACAAATACTTCAGTGAAAGCTGTAAGACAATGGAAAGAGTTCCAGTCTCAGGCAGAGTTGGGAGAAAAATTATAGATCTGGCTTCTGACAGTAATTTTGTAAAAATCCACATCAATTTTTCATGACCTTTTTCTCAGGTAGGAAAGTTGGCATTTCAAATCCAACATATAGAAAAATGGGCTTAAAGTGTGTTCAAACAACCAATTGTGACAGACGTGAACCCGCAGCAGTAACGTGACCTGTTAGAGCACAACAATATCATGATGCAGTTGATTAATAATGATGTCTCACTTTTTACAATTTACAAAGCACTCTCACCAACATTTTATTTAGTATAGAGTGGAAGGACACATCAGCTAGGCACTTTAATTTCCTTCATTAATTAATGAATTGAATTAAATCTTTGACATGTATTCATTTTATTTTGTATGAGTCAATTTAACCTTTTTGAAAATTATTCTTCAACATTAATGTCAGATCTTACAAGGATCTGTGATACTAATATCACTATGTGTTTTAAAACATTGAAATGAATAACTCACTTTGAAATCCCTCCAAATGAACCACTTTAAGTAGCCATTATTTTTAATTGAAATATGATAAATATACAAAATGTCCTATATGGAAATCCTTTGTTTTTATCTTATTAGCAGAGCAATGTAAGTTCTTATTTTTTAAATTACATGTTCTGTTTTAACTGATTTATAACAATTGAAATTGTATTTGAGGCTCACAATCTTTTTTTTTTTTTTTTTTTTGCGTTACGCGGGCCTCTCACTGCTGTGACCTCTCCCGTTGCGGAGCACAGGCTCCAGACGCGCAGGCTCAGCGGCCATGGCTCACGGGCCCAGCCGCTCCGCGGCATGTGGGATCCTCCCAGACCGGGGCACGAACCCACGTCCCCTGCATCGGCAGGCGGACTCTCAACCACTGCGCCACCAGGGAAGCCCGAGGCTCACAATCTTTATTACATTTTGTGATATAACCACTACCTGCTTGAAATCTTTGTTAAATCTGACAAATATCTTTTTAACATATTCTTTGGAAAGGTACAATATCCATTTACTTGAGAGCAATTTGTTGCTATATTTGAATCAAGTTTGGGAAACTATAAATAAGTTACCATGAATTTAAATTGATCAAACTCAGAGCAACTGGCACCTCCTGTTTGGAGGGAAACCACAAAGTTGGACAAGGATCTGAGTATATGCTGATTTGGGTATAGACAATATACAGTATTTAGGTGGATTCATGCAAATGGTGGAAGAGATGCAGTGTATTACTGTAATTTTCCCCCTTTGGCCTAGTAATGAAGAGGCCTCAAACTGAGGTCCTAGAAATATTGTTGAGGCCATTGGTGACTCCATGTCTGTAATCTATTCAGATATGCTTGAGGCTGCAAGGAAAGGAAGCCACAGGAAAACAGGAAAACCTGCTTACGAGGCTGAGATGGAGCAGACCCAGTGTTCTCAAAGACTCTTTCAGGGTATCCATGAGATCAAAGCTATCTTCATAATAATATGAAAATGCTCTTTGCCTTTCTTACTCTCGTTCTTTCACCAGAGTGCACTGTAGTTTTCGAGACTACATGACATGAGATATCATTGTTCTAACTGCTAAAAGAATGTGTGCTCATGAATACATTTAAAATTTTTCTCAATGTTAAGTTCTAGTACAATGTTGACAGATATAACTCACTTAAGAGCTCAAAAATTTTTAAGAGTGTAAAAGAGGAAATATCTGAAATAATGTAGACTGTGTAGCCCTATCTCACCTGTGACCTGGGGCAAGAAGCAACATTTCTTGGTCCTATTTTCCTCATTTGCAAAACAAGGGGAGTTTGTCCCACTGCCCATTTTACACTTTTAACACTAAGGTTCTGTGGCCTTCCAACACTGAAGTGTTGCTATTGCTGCGGGAGTCTGCTCTGATCAGAGTTGTAGGAGCACAGAATTTTAGAGGCTTAGAGAAGTTAATTAACTTCCCCAGGGTCACATAGGCTGAGGAATGGTGGGACTGGGAGTCAAACCCAAGTCTGTCTCACCGCAGCATTTAACTTGCTATTGAATACTGCTCACTGAAGTGAGGAGCATCGCACATGGGGGCGGGGGGGACCCAGCTTTGACTCTAAAGCCCAGTTCCTAGCCTTGGAGTTAACATTAACGCAGTTAATATTTTCTTTGTTGGTCTTTTTATTTTGTATCATTTATAACTTCTTTATACTATATGAAAAAAGCTGATTACTTCCACTGTTTCTATGGTAGCCAAATCCTTCTGCACATCTGGGAACTGGGCATTATTAAAAATAACAAATTCCTGGGTTTCCCTGGTGGCGCAGTAGTTAAGAATCTGCCTGCCAGTGCAGGGGACACGGGTTCAAGCCCTGGTCTGGGAGGATCCCACATGCCACGGAGCAACTAAGCCCATGCGCCACAACTACTGAAGCCTGCGCACCTAGAGCCCGTGCTCTACAACAAGAGAAGCCACTGCAATGAGAAGCCCGTGTACCGCAACAAAGAGTAGCCCCCGCTCGCTGCAACTAGAGAAAGCCTGCACGCAGCAACGAAGACCCAATGCAGCCAAAAATAAATAAAAATAAAAAAGTTTATTAAAAATATAACAAATTCCCTAATTTATTACATCATACTCCAGGATTTTCTTATTGCTTGAACATATAGAATAACATAGTACTGGGACTTCCCTGGTGGCACAGTTGTTAAGAGCCCGCACTCCCAGTGCAGGGGGCCCGGGTTCAATCCCTGGTCAGGGAACTAGATCTCACATGCATGCCACAACTAAGAGTTCACAGGCCACAACTAAGGAGCCTGCCTGCCACAACTAAAACCTGGCGCAACCAAATAAATAAATATGTTTTAAAAAAGAATAATATAGTACTATAAAATGCACTAACCTTTACATAGATTTTGCTTCTTTCCAAAAGAAACTGCCACTTTAATGCTGTTTTCTGTTCATCCGTCATTGCAAGAAACTCATTTACCTGGATAAAAAAATTAAACAAATATTTCCAAAGAATATATAGATAACTCATCTTGACAATAATGTAAAACAAATTTGCTCACTGGAAATGGAATTTATCCATAGTAATTACAGGTCAATTCTCTTGACGGAGGAGATAAGGCTAGATAGAAAGGCTCTAAACTGAATGTCTGAAGCCAGCCAGGTGGCTCGGCACAGAAAGCCCCCCTTAACAAAGTGGAAACCACTGAGGCTTAATGGTAAACTTCATGAGCGGGTTCTAACAATAAAAAACATCAAACCTAACATCAAGCACACAAGCTAATCTCTGCTGCTATGCTATGGGGCAGACTGAGGAAGAGCTCATGGCTGACCTTATACACCTGGGTAGGTGAAATACTGCCAAACCCTCCTCACAGAGGACCCTGCTCAGTGTCTCCAAGGTGTTGTTTTGCCCATTGTTATTTGACTATATAAAATGTCATGTTTATTCTCCACTGTCACCAAGGATGTCTCTTGTTATTCCTAACAGTTAATGTTAGCTAGAATTTTAATATGCAATATGTAATTATTTGTTCATTAAAACAATGTGTGTTTAAGTCAAGATTGATTTTTCCCAGACCTCTTTATTAATGAATTAATTTCTATCAAATGTTCACCAAAATAACCTATGTTTGGGGAAGCGAATTCAATTTGGAAGTATTTCTAAACATATTTTCCTTTTTATTATTTACCGTGAAGCCCAAAGTCTCCTCAGCAACACTTCCTGTGAGACTACAGGAGTGGAGGGTACCTGTGTGATCAGTAAGATCAATTAGCATATGGAAGCTGCGAAAAACTGATTTAAATTCTGAAGAATCTTTGTTGCAAGTTGTACAAGTGCTGGATGCTTCATTTACAATGTAACCACAGCCTGAACTGAAAAGAAACAAAGACAAGATAGAATGTGAAGGCCCTAAGTGACAAATCTGATCTCTAGCAGAAGAATTATCACTTAGACTTTTAGCCTAAGTCAGCACCTGGAATATTTACAGAGCAAGTAATTACAGAGTGCTCAGTGCTGAGCAGGGTACAAAACAGACCTACAAAATAACAAGGAAAAATGCACAGCAATACAACATGCTTTCTATGCAGTCAACCTCATTTTCAGTATTCCTGCTTCGGAAACTGGGACAATCCAGTCTTCTCACAGTTCTGCCTCCTACTTTCCCCCATGCTGGGGTTCTTGCCCAGGATCACTCCCCCACTGGGGCCTTCCTCACTTGCACCCCAGCCCCACACCCTCCCTTCTCTGAACAGCTGCACAACTTACACTTCAGCACGAACTTACACCCTATCACATCCTATTCCATGTTATTGCAGGTATGTTTGTTTATCTCCTGGCTCAGAGTTTGAGGGCAGGAATCCCGTCTTGTGCCTAGAAAGCCTGAGTTCCATGAATGCTCATTTGGTCCTGTACTAAGTCCTCTGTACATCCACAGAATAACCTGAGGGTTGGGGAGGTTCACACTCTAAATGCTGCTAGCACTGCTAGTGACACATTCTCCTCTCTTTAAGGGGTAATTCCATGCTCTTCTATATTTTTGAAGCAGTCATTACTTTGCCAATTTGAATAGGCAGAGACTAATTCAAATTTCTCAAGCAGAGGGAATGATCTGAAGATACTGGTTTCTTGTAAGCCACAGATCAACTTTTGAATTAAGTTTTAGATACTTTTCCTCAGATATCAATATTAAAGATGTAGGAAAAATAAGGGAGACAATAACATTTTTTTTAATTTTTGAAAAATATTTTTCAAAAAATAAACACCTGCCTTACACAACAGCCTCTACATTAGTTTTTTTCAACTTTAACACCAAATCATACAATGTTTTAAAAATCCATAGGTCAATTTCTTGATTGTGGTGGTTTATCATTTCATACATGATAAAACTATATGAAATTTCACATACACACGATGCATATTAATCTGGGGAAATCTGAATAAGATCAGTGGATTTAATTAATGTCATTACTATCTATGATGTGATACTATAGTTTTGCAAAATGTTACCATTGGGGGAAACTGCACAAAGTGTACAGTTTATATATTATTTCTTACAGTGCCATGTGAATCTAGAACTATGTCAATAAAAATGTCAATTATAAATCCATAGGGAGGCTTTCACAATAACGTTTTAGAATTTTCTTGCCAAGCATTTTTTGGCTAAGATTATTAAATCTACTTGGGTTTACTTTTCTATGCAAGTAGATACTAACTTTGACCTAGGAGAGGTTGGAAATCATATTCTTCATACAGTTGAAATAATTTATTAAAATGCTATTACTTGTATTGCTATAGGATGTGGTCACCAAAATAATTTTCAAATTGTCATAAAACAATAGTTTCTCATCCCAGCTAAAAGTTTCGACATTATTATATCTTTCTATTTTAGGGTTGCTGAAACACAGTAAATTAAATTTTGCTTTAAAAGGCAATTATAATTTTGAATCTGAATAGTTTGTCAAATGCATAACCACTTGTGCATAATGCATAACCACTATTCAAATGCATAACCACTATTATGTCAAAGAATAGCTTAACTTTTATAGAGTTTAAAATTTATTAACAAGGGGGCTTCCCTGGTGGCACAGTGGTTGAGAGTCCACCTGCCGATGCAGGGGACACGGGTTCGTGCCCTGGTCTGGGACGATCCCATATGCCGCGGAGCGGCTGGACCCGTGAGCCATGGCCGCTGAGCCTGCGCGTCTGGAGCTTGTGCTCCGCAACTGGAGATGCCACAACAGTGAGAGGCCCATGTACCAAAAAAAAAAAAAAAAAAATTTATTAACAATAACTGTTTTTATTTCTTACAAGAATGAACTTTCTAAAAGTAATTTGGTTGCTTACCATCTATTTCGAACTACTTTTGTAGTTTCATCATCAATGTTCAGTGTAGAAATGTAAGCATAAAGAATTCCATAGATAGGATCAGCTTTTCCTTCATTCTTCAAAGCTTTTACCTTTAATTGTTCAACTGTATAGACATCAACTATTGTATTTACTAAAAAAAAAGAAAAGTCATGGAAGTTCTAAATATATTCTAAGAACTCCAAAGGATTATATCCAAATAGAAAAGCTACAAAGCTCAAATGAGAATACGTAGTAGCTTAAGTTATGTAACAGAAAAATTATTATATATGATATATTAAAACTGATTATATAGAAGGACATAAAAGCAAAAAAGGAAAAGAATGAGAAATTAGTCTTTATTAAAATGAATAATTTCTGATCATCAGAAGATTCCATTAAAAGAATGAAAAGGCAAGCCATAGAGTGGGAGATGCTAGCAATCTATAAGGAGATAAAGGGTTCATATCCAGAATATCTAAAGGATTCTTAAAAATAAATAAGAAAAAGACAAGTCAACTCAATTTTTTAAATGGTGAAGAGACTATATTTATTTATTTATTTATTTTTGGCTGCACCACGTGGCTTAGTTCCCCAAAAGCCAAGCCGTGCAGCCGAAAAACAAAACAGAACAAAACAAAACAAAAAAAACAAAAAGAAAGAAAGAAAGGAAACATGTTAAATATCCCCCAGGAAAGCATAACAAAGTTCTTCTTTTACAAGTTAATGTGACTTGCAGCATAACTTATTTCATGCTTAATTCAATTGTTACTCTCTCGAGAGGAATTATTAGGAAGTATTTCACCTCCTAGGATGAAGTTACAAGAACGGGCCTTCAGGGAATGATTGAAGTTTTCCCTCTGCTTTCCGCCATTCTCCTGAGTGTCTAAGCATAAGCCACAGACGGCAACAAACCACATCCCTTTTTTTTTTTTTGGCCACACCACGAGGCATGTGGGATCTTAGCTCCCCAACCAGAGATAGAACTCACGTCCCCTGCTTTGGAAGCATGGAGTCTTAACCACTGGCCTGCCAGGGAAGTCCCAGCATCCCTTTTAAAGTCAAGCTTCAGTCTGGGGTCTGTGAACACATGACATTTTATGCAAAATTCTATGTGTGGGTACAGCTACTTTTCTGGGGAAAGGGTCATAGCTCTCATCAGATTCGCAAAAGGTTATATAGGCCTCCAAAAGTTTTAAACTACCTTTTAAAAAGTGGAAGTATAGGGCTTCCCTGGGTGGCACAGTGGTTAAGAATCTGCCTGCCAATGCAGGGAACACGGGTTTGAGCCCTGGTCTGGGAAGATCCCACATGCTGCGGAGCAACTAAGCCCGTGAGCCACAACTACTGAGCCTGCGCGTCTGGAGCCTGCGCGTCTGGAGCCTGTGCTCCGGAACGGGAGAGGCCTCGACAGTAAGAGGCCCGCGCACTGCGATGAAGAGTGGCCCCCGCTCTCCGCAACTGGAGAAAGCCCTCGCACAGAAACAAAGACCCAACACAGCCAAAAATAAATAAATAAAAAGTGGAAGTGTAGCAGTTACATAATAAGAATACAATATCTTTTACTAAGTAACTTTACAGGCCCAAATTCTGGCCTTTTAAAAATTCAAATAATATTTAAAGGTCACTTACAATTTGTGGATTCTTTCAAATAACTGTCAATTTCATCATCCAGAAGATTCGTTTCTTTATTTTCTCTTATAAAATTCAATAGGATGTTAGCTTCTGGTGTATCTTAATTGAAAATGCATAATAAGTAAACAGCAAACTGATTATTTTTTAAATCACTGTAAATGATCCAAAATTATTTTTACCAGTAAAAAGTGAAGACGTATAAGAATACAATCAAACACAATATTACAAAGCCACTGACAATGTGATGGGGTGCTCCATTAACACAGAGATGTACACCAGATATCATGAGTTTAAAGAGCAGCTTACAAAACATTGTCATACAATTCCCTTTCATTTTAAAAAAGATACATAAGCAAAATTATCTGGAAGAATATGTATCAAAGAAATGATTATCTCTTATGAGATGGTGAATTTACAGCTGATCTTCCTTTTTATGTATTTTTTGAATTTTATATGTATTTATTTTCTAGTCAGAAAAAAAATTTTTTAAGGTTGTTTAAAAAGCTTGCCCCAGACTTGCCTGGTGGCGCAGTGGTTAGGAATCTGCCTGCCAGTGCAGGGGACACAGGTTTGATCCCTGGTCCGGGAAGATCCCACATGCCGCGGAGCAACTAAAACCGTGTGCTACAACTACTGAGCCTGCTCTCTGGAGTCTGTGAGCCACAACTACTGAGCCCACGTGCCACAGCTACTAAAGCCCATGTGGCTAGAGCCCATGCTCCACAAGAAGAGAAGCCACCACAATGAGAAGCCTGTGCACCGCAACGAAGAGTAGCCCCCCGCTAGCCACAACTACAGAAAGCCCAATGCAGCCAAAAATAAATAAATAAATAAAAAGATTTTTAAAAAGGTTCTTATAATTAAAAAAAAAAAAAGACCTTGCTCCTCGGGACTTCCCTGGTGGTCCAGTGGTTAAGAATCTGCCTTCCAATGCAGGGGATGTGGGTTTGATCCCTGGTCAGGGAACTAAGATCCCACATGCCATGGGGCAACTAAGCCCGCGCACCACAACTACTGAGCCCGAGTGCTCTAGAGCCCACGCGACACAACTGGAGAAAAGCCTGCCTGTGTGCTCTGGAGACCGCGCACCACAATTAGAGAGTCTGTGTGCCACAACTAGAGAGCTTGTGTGCTCTGGAGCTGTGTGCCACAACTAGAAAGAAGCCTGCGTGCTGCAACTAAAAACCCCACATGCCACAACGAAGACCCGAAGCAGCCAAATAAATAAATAAAATACTTAAAAAAAAAAAAAAAAAACTTGCTCCTCAAGTTGGGACATGAGTATCCTCAGGAATAGTGAGATAATGTGCCAGAAGGCACGAATCTGATTTTGAAGAGGGGCTCTCTAACTCTGACACCCTTCAACTCCAAGCCCCAACCTCTAACACCTGCTTGTCTTCAGCCCTCCCTCACCATCTCCAACATTCTGCAAACCGTCCTGCCAATGCTTGGACCCCCTGACTCCCCTGGACAGAGTCAGGGTTTCTTCCTCCTCGTCCTGTTGTACCACAAGTCTTATCACTGTTGGTTCTTTCTCAGAACTAGACTGGAATCCCAGACAGGGGTTTTGCCTTTTCATTTCTGTGCTTCAGTTATAGTGACTATCCTTCCATCCATCTGAGCATCCATCCACTCATGTACTTCCTTGTTCCAGAAAGTGTTAAAGTTACCTCAGTAGTTGTCAAATAAAAGGCATTCACTAAATATCTGTAAATTAATGAGCATCCTGGGACAGAAGTTGGTAGGAAGGGTGGGGTGTAGGCACTGCTGTCAAGAGCTCTAAGGACAACAGGGTCATCCCAGACTGTCTGTGGGGGGACAAATTCTTCCTTCCCCATCTGATGAACTCTCTCGGGGCAGGAAGCCTGGACATGCTGGCTAGGATGAAAGCTCAAACCATTTAGAGGTTCTTAACTTCTACGTGGCATGTGTAGCCCAGGAAATTAGAAATAAGACTCATTTAAATAAGCATATTGAAATTCACACACCGTTATACATATTCTCCTTTATATTTGTCTCCTTGAGAAATAAGGCATTTATTCTAATGATGTTAGTATTGCTCAAAACACTTTGACATTTCCCCTTTGAACCTGTTTTCAGAGCCAAACGCACAACATCCTTCAAATCTGTCTCATTAACTTAGTCTTGAGGTGTTTTTTTTTTCTTTTTTTGCGGTACGCGGGCCTCTCACCGCTGTGGCCTCTCCCGCTGCGGAGCACAGGCTCCGGACGTGCAGGCCCAGCGGCCATGGCCCACGGGCGGAGCCGCTCCGCGGCATGAGGGATCCTCCCGGACCGGGGCACGAACCCGTGTCCCCTGCATCGGCAAGCGGACCCCCAACCACTGCGCCACCAGGGAAGCCCAGTCTTGAGGTTTTGATACGATTAATACTGTCAAGTTTGATAACCTATTCCACCAGACAAATCCAACTGGGCCCGTGAGACACAACTACTGAGCCTGCGCATCTGGAGCCTGTGCTCCGCAACAAGAGAGGCCGTGACAGTGAGAGGCTCGCGCACCGCGATGAAGAGTGGCCCCTGCTTGCCACAACTAGAGAAAACCCTCACACAGAAACGAAGACCCAACACAGCCAAAAATAAATAAATACATAAATAAACAAATTTTTTTTTTAAAAAATGAGTCTGGTTTTTCACATTTCTTTTGTAAAGATATCAAAGATATAGCTCATTGTAAGTTTTTCAAAGTCATATAAAGCAGTTTTTCACTTTTAATTCAAATGAAATTCAAGCTTCATTCTTAAACACACTGCACAAATATTAGAATACATGATGTAGTCATTTCCAAAGGGATAAAAAATTTCAGATAGCTTTTTACCTGGATTAGTTGTAATAATCGTTTTTGAGATTACAGTTGCTGTCATGGAGTTCCGAAATTTGTCAAAACTTATTCTTACATCTGAGGCAAATATTACTGTTTGGGAAAAAAGCCATTTTAAAATTATTACACAGGGGGATAAAAAAATGACAAATATTGAACGCAATCATTGAAGTATTATACCTGTTTCTCGTGGCACCCAGCTCTGTGCAAGTAGAATAGATTCATTATCCCAACTGCATGTATTAAAAAAGAAGTGATAAAAATCAAATAAATTAGAAAAAAACTGGCAGTGACCACATTATTTACCAGAAAAAGGATGTCTTAATGGATGAGGTTAATAATCCCCCATACGGTCCAAGGCACAGTTAAGGATTTTGGCTTCTCCTGCATTTTGCAGGGCTACACTGCCTATTTCACAGAAAATTTAACACCTATGAAAATCATTCCTTTCAGCACCTTTCATCTCTAACAACTTCTGCTCCTTCAATTCCTTCTTTTCCTATTACCCAGGTCACTCCAGGCTAGTTAGAACTGAGTGACTACAAGTTTAAAAATTTTAAAGTCACTCTTTCCTGCCATTAAGGGAGGGCCCCCACCATGGATAAACTGCTCGGGGGACTTGATAGGTTGAAGCCCTGTTTCAAATTAAGTGCTTTCTTTGGTACCCAGGCATCTGGAGTCTAAACAATACCATGTTATACCCTGTGATGCTTCAGGATGTAGCCCTGCCCCACATCTGACACACTGGGAGCCCCATAGAACCCAGCCTGTGACAATGCTTGCTTTTCTACCATCTTTCCATGGGTACCACCCAAGGAATCACAGAAAGTCTGGCTTGTTCTTTATCAATGAGACTTAGTAAATGACGATTTGTTACAAAACAGAGTACAATAATAAACAAGTTACAGTAGAGTTCATCTATGAAATCCCATGCCATCTAAAGATCTCATTTTAAGGTAATCATAGACTGTAATGACTCAACATACAAGAGAAAGGTTTATTTTTTAAATATCATTTCTATATCATTACTCCTCTCCTGATATGAAATCCATCATCTCCTGATGAAATTAAAATGTCTGACTTGGTGATAATAGCACAGATTTCACAGTTTGGAACAGATGTGGGAAGTTACCATATCATTGCAAAAGAAGGCTCTGTCTCATCATAGAGTTTAACTTCACACCTCTGGCCTTTTCTTTGGTCTGAAGTTGTAAAGTATTTTGGCTCTCCAACCTTAGAAATTGAAGAAAATCATTATTTTTCTTCACCTACAGTTGTAGAGGTACTTAAATATTTGTTGATGGAAATACTCAAATGTTTACCTTTTAAACAACAAATTAGAAATATCAAAATAGCTAGAATCACTAATATATATTTGATGATTTAACAGCATCTTTTATCTCTGAACCAGGTGTATTTAAGTTGTAAGTCACACACTTTGATTGAAGAGAGATACAGATATGTGTGCTTTAAGTCAAGACTGTGGGATCTTTTCACCATGTCAGAACAAATGCTCCATGACAAGTCCCTGGGTGGCATCTATGTGGACTCAGTGAGGGTAGAAAGTACATTTTCAATATCTGTGTATCCCCATGGCTTAGCAGAGGGCCTGGCACGGAGTTAATGTGATTGGATGAATTCATCTCTCTGGGCCTCAGTGTCCTCGTCTTGCTAGCCCAGGTATGGATATTGATACCCCCTTTGCTGCCTTCCTAGGGACAAGCTGGTGAGAATCGAATGAGGGATACATGGGAATGTGCTTTGATATACCGTCTGATTCAGTCCACACTGTGGTGTAAGAGGATCATGGACGTGGAGGTGAACTCAGGGGCCCTTCTGTGCCCTCAGGGAGTTCTCAATGGAACAGCAGCACCTCTGATGGTCACACAGCAATGGCCCAAGCATGGACAGTCAGCTGCCCCCTATGCCACTGTCCCCCATGCATCTATTGTCAGGGCTGAGCTCCTTAGGAAGGAGCTGAAGAAAGAGTCACAGCTGCCTGCAGAAGAGAGCATCTAGAAAGAAAGTCAGAGGAAAGGACAGCCAGAGTATGAGAGAGGCCTACCATATCACAGCATGCAAGAAAACTGTATGAAAAGGAGTTTTAAAGTGAAGAGACCTAAGTAGAGGCGAGAAGGAAGAAAACAGGTTAAATAAAAACGTAAAGATAAGGAAATATAAGAGGGATGGAAGCAAAATGGGAGAAAAAAGGCATGAAAATAAAAGAAATAATATAATCCTATGAAAGGTGGTACCAGACTCAAGGGGTGGAGGCAGGAAGGGGGACATGGAAAAAGCTGTTGTAGGTTTTATATTCATACTGAGTTTTAGAAAATCCTTACTACATTGTGATATAATGGCATTATATGGAATTTCAGGGAAATTGAGAGATCATATCCTGCCTTTAAGTAAGATTGAACCTAAGTTGCCCAGAAATGAATTTTTCCCATTTTTCATGACTGTCATATCGGGTGTTTATTCCTCCATCCTGAATGATACTGAGTGTTCACTGTGTGGCAGGCACTGTGCTGGGCTGGGCTGGGCTGGGCTGGGGAACAACGCAGGCAGGCCTCTGTTGGCCTGTCACGGGGATAGTCGACACTCAGTCATTTAATATGGAAATGCAATTAGCAATTACTTACAACATTAACTATAAGTACCTAAATCTATTTCCCATTTTTTTGTCTTCTGATTATCATCATTCTGTATATTGAGAAATTCTTCTTGCCCCTTTATTTATGTACTTTATTTTGTGAAAATTTGCTCCCTGCCAAGTGATTCTAGTCTGTCCAATGGAGTTCAAAACTTGCTGCAATAATTGGGTAAGAGGGAGATGTGGAAGCAAAGGATGGTGAGACATTCCCCGGCACCCCATGGAGTGTCGTTCTGCCCTGGTTTTCAGCACCTGATGCTATGCATTAGCTCACAGGGCCCCTACTGCAGCACCGTGGGTTTCTCGCTCTCTCCCCCAACTCAGGACAGCTCTGAGAACACGCACTGAATTGATTCCTTGATTTATTCAACTTAGGCCCCTTCAAAGAACTTCCTGGAGATCTTAAAGTCAATGAATTTACCCTTTCTATCTGTGCCTTTTGTTTAACTCAAGTATGAAAAGCTCTCATATAGTTAGCGGATCATTTATGACTGTGTACTGCATTTAACATTCAAATACAATTTTATTTTGCTACTCATTCACAGGTAAAATGCTGCTTTCCCTTTAATGAGAAGTGTTATTTTCTAAATTCAATGGAGGATGCATCAAGATACAGAGGAAATTTTACTCCAGTTGATTATTACTTTCCAAACACAAATAAAATGATAGAACTCCCCCCACCAAATTGAACTTGGCTTTGTTGGGGTTTTAACTTACCAACCTCACAGCTGCAAGGACATTAATAATTCTCCCATCAAGACTGTGTCCGTTTGCAACAATGTCACCCAATGAATAATAATCACAAGACTCTTTAACAGGTAAGTATATCAAAGAAAGTAGCTTGGCATCCACTTCATAACTGGAACAAACTTTTACCATTGAGTGATTCTCACTGAGCAATAGTTTATAATCGCTAAATTGTAAAAACACACACCAAGAGTTAATATCAAATGATTTTCTAATAGAAAAATACTTCAAAGTTCACAGTTAAACTTTGGTTGTAACTTAAACTATATTTTAAAAATTATATTAAGAAGATTTATACTTTTCACTCTTAGAAACATTGAAAAGCTTTGTAAAATATTTTTTGTCTAAAATGTATTTTCATTAAGAAAATGTTTTAAAGACCAACTGTGTCTGAGTTTTAAGCACACTAATAGTCTGATCTTGCACAATACTGAGTTCCAGTTTCTTTCTCTGTAAAAAAAAAAAGGGGTGTAAAAGCACTCTAAAACATTGTGTGTGTGGGGGGGGGATTTCCACCTCTATGACACTGACTGCCCTGCCTATGTGCTTCCCTTACCTCTGTGGTGCTCTGTAGGAACAGATGCACAATATTTACACAATTGAGGTGCTCTTCCCCTTCCAGCCAATCAACTTCCAAGTGTCCTCCATGGAGCATCTTTCTAGTCCTCTAATCCAGAGCCTCCCCCGCTCCCCCTCCCCCTGCTACTGCTTTAGGTGTTTCCCTCATCACTTCTCACCCAAACTACTGCTTGTCTCCTAAGCTTTGTTCCCCTACTGTCTGTCCTCAGGTAGCCAAAGTGATCTTCCTAAACCACGAATATGAATATATTTCCCATCTCCAAAGATCTTCTGGGCTAGCCATCACCAAAGCATGAAGTTGGTACAACAAGCAAAGCTGTCTGTGAAGTGTCTCTGCTTCTCTCTCGAGCTTCTCCTCCTGCTGTTCCCCTGCCTATATTCCAGCCACATCATATTCCTAGGCTATGAAACTACCACTTTAGAGAAGAACGTAGTCAAACATCAACAGTTTCATAAGGTTTAAACTACTATTAACTGTTCTGGAAAAGGCCAGGAGGTTTCATGTTTGTTCCCTCTGCCAAGGATGCTCTTCCCTCCCTCCATTCATGTGTTCATTCCATAAACACTTACTGAGAGCCTATTATGTGCCAGACCTTAGTCTAGGCACAGGGGGTACAGTGGTGAGGAAGACACACAAGACTTATGATCTCACGGAGTTTACATGCGTGAGAGGGAGACAGATAAGAACAATTAATCAAATAATCCCAGATTGTGATCAGGGTTATGATGGTACACATACACTGTGTACAGGACGAAGTCCTAGTAATGCAGACTGGAAGGGCTACTACAGACAGAGTAGGTGGGGGAAGATCTAAGGAGGTGACATTTAAGCTGACACTTCAATGAGAAGAGCAAATAAGATTGTTCTTTGCAGAGGGAAGTGAACATGCAAGGCTGTTAGTGCAGAATGAGCCCAGGATGTTCATAAAGTGGAGGACTCTTCATGTGGCTGCAGAGAAATGAGACCTATAAGATGAGGTCAGAAAAATGGGTGCAGGTGCACGTGTAGTAGAGACTTTTGTGCCCACCCAGAGCTCTTTACCAGCTACTCCCTTCTCTCTCGAGATTTGCCCTCAGCCAGAAATACCTTTAAGCCTTCCCTCCTCTGCAGGAATAGGGGGTGGACTTCAACCAATAACTTGTAAATACAGGGTACAAAAGCCCAGGCCTCTTTCTTTAGGGTGGTACCACTTTGAGGTGCCACTCATGCTCCAGAGCTCCCATCTGGGTCAGGATGAGACTGGGCTCCTGCTGAACCTGCCTCTTTGCTCACCTTCCCCCCAGTGCTATCCTTACAGGCTGCTTCTAAGGGCTCTCCCTCAACAAATCATCTGCACAAAAATCCTCCTCTGGGCTCTACTTCCAGGTAACCTGAACTAAGATAGTAAGGCATGTGAAGAGAGTTATAAATTGAGATGAAAAAATGGATATATGACTTCCATGATTTACCTTTTCACTGTTCAGCTTTAATGTGACTAGAGTCAGATTTTTGTAATCTAAGAATGAGAATCAAAGCACTAAAAACAAAGCCATTTTTTATGTGATCCTATGTCAAAGTAAATTATTTCATAATCAAAGATAAATATTATGAAGCAGAATTAAACTCCTAATTTTCAAACTGAAGTATACACCTTTAATAAGCTCTCTGTTAATCTGACATGCAAAAACTTATTAGTAATAATCATTCTGGCATAAACTTATTAGTAATAATCATTCTGACATAAAGTAATAATCATTCTGACCTCTGTGCTAGATTTACCTAGGAGTTGCAGGGCTGAACTTTTCTTCTCTTTCTAATTCCTTTCTTTGGATCAGGGGATTTTCAATTATCACTAAAACAGAGGGGAAAATATGATGCTATTACAAAAAAGTAACAGGATAAGTTTAAAAAATGAGTGTACATAACAATGAACATTACAATGTTATTTCTAATTTTGAGTTGGTGTTATGTATCCTTCATAATCATTTTCTTGTGGCACTGTGAGCAACAGAATCCTGGGGTATGACCAATCAATTTGATCTCAGATGACATTTCTTATATTTTGTGTTTAAATCCCAACATATGATCCACATTAATATTACTTTATTGAATAGTTACAGTGAACATTTGATTTGGTTACAACATGCCCTTCTATAAAATAAATTGATCTTCACCCAATTCACAGCTGTCCTCAAAAATAATAGTGGTAGTTAGAAAGAGCAATGCAAAATCTGGGTCCTGATTTGAGCCCCACAACTTATCAGCTTTATGACTTAACATTTTAGGGTTTTCATTTCCTATGGTCTATGTTAGAGTTTTATGTGCTCTATTTTGCTAATTCCTCACACAACCATCCCTCATTATTATCCCTTTTTCCAAATGAAGAAATTGAAGTTCACAGAGGTTAAATAACCTTCTTGAGGTATTATATCTAGAAAGTAGTAGAGTTGGAATTAGAACTGTTCTAATTCTATTTGTAATTCTAATTTAAAAATCTGTAATCTTTTCATTCTACCACACCAAAATCTTATTTACTTTTATAAGCATCATCAGATTTACACCTTTAAAATCCCTTATCTCATTCATCCTCACAACAGCCATCAACATGGAACGTAGGTTAATACCGAAATATATCTTTAGCTCTAGGTAACTAATGTTCTGGCATTCATCCAAGAAATTCATCCAAGAAATGTTTTGCTTGTAGGAGGAGTAGGGTGTGGACTTCAGCCAATAACTTGTAAATACAGGGTACAAAAGCCCAGGCCTCTTTCTTTAGGGTGGTACCACTTCGAGGTGCCATTCATGCTCCAGAGCTCCCATCTGGGTCAGGATGAGACTGGGCTCCTGCTGAACCTGCCTCTTTGCTCACCTTCCCCCCAATGCTATCCTTACAGGCTGCTTCTAAGGGCCTGTAAAGTTTTTGCAAAGTTTGCAAAGTTTTCTGCCTTCATAGTTCATATGTTCAACTACCTTATTATTCAGTTAGAGAGATACTATATGTAATCCTGAAAGTTAATAATATGATTGGGTGCTGAGTAACTAGTATGGGTACTAGGCTGCTTGATACTGCAGGGTTGGAGAGGAGTAGTTTAATTGTCCGTGTTACCCTTTCCCTTCTTTTTTCTACCATGAAAGAGAACTGGTATACATGCTTTCTTGTTTCTTGTATGAGGCTAGAGCTGTCATCTATTGAGTGACTAAGTTCTACACTTTATAACAGGCACACTATCTCATTTAACATTCACAAGCATCTATAGGGTATTAATTCATAGTGGAGACCCAACAAGATTAAGAAATTTTCTCAAAGCCACAATGTAATAAAAGTTGGTACTTGGAATTGAATTCAGATCTACCTGTTCTCAAAGTCTTGTTCTTTTCAATATACTACACTGTACCATAGAGGGCTATTGGGGTGGGTAGATGATATGAAAGATTTGGTATTTTAGGCTGAAGGTTTCTTAAAATCCATTAAAATTTCAAATATCTTTTATCAAAATCTATTTAGCATCCCTATTATAATTTTACAGGAAGATAAATGATTAGAGCCACAAGAGGGACTGATGCAAAGTGAAATAGAAATAAACCAAAGATCATAGAGCTACTTAGTAAAAATATGTGATTATCATGTTTGTATGTTTCAATTAAATGCTGAATGCCTTGTGTTATACTCTTAACACTTGACTTTTTTCTGGTAAGGTTCTTGAGAATAAGAATTGTGTCTCATTTCATTTTGAGTCCCTCAGTGTAGTTATCACAAACATATCATGGGAATAATACTGTAAGAGAAACAGTTTAAGAATCAATGCCAACTTACCACACTCCCCAACACGAAAGCTGTCAGAAAGTGATCTGATGTAATCTTCCTTGCCCCACGATGTTGCATTTACAAAATGGGTTGTTGAATCACGAATGGTGAAACTGAAAGTGTACCTTTCTGATCCAATATCTAAGGAAAAACCAATGCTTTTATTTTTCAAATGAAAATTTTTATTTTAACTTTGAACAAATATGATTATTTGATGCTAAAAACACTCAAACACATGGTGTAAAATATTATTTCAGATATAAATTATATAAGTTATGCTTTTATGAATTCAAAGCTGCCAAGGTAGATAACTCACCTCACTGTTACCCCTATGTTTCCTTTCCCCAGTTATCTGTATATTTGGAGGGAAATGACATGTAGGCTTGAACCATCCTGATATTAGCTTAGAGTCTCCATTTCTCTCTTACTGTTGTTTTAACCTAAGTCATAATTCAGATCTAAATTATTTCAAAACAAATAAACGTGTGCTGCTAAAAGATACCACTAGGGGTCAGCAAGTACTTTTTTTCCAAAATAAAATTTCTTTATTGTTTTGCTAATTTAAAAAGTAATACAGGGCTTCCCTGGTGGCGCAGTGGTTGAGAGTCAGCCTGCCGATGCAGGGAACACTGGTTCGTGCCCCGATCCGGGAAGATCCCACATGCCGCAGAGCGGCTGGGCCCGTGAGCCATGGCTGCTGAGCCTGCGCGTCCGGAGCCTGTGCTCCACAACAGGAGAGGCCACAACAGTGAGAGGCCCGCGTACCGCAGAAAAAAAAAAAAAAAAAAAAGTAATACAAAACAGCATGGTACTGGCACAAAAACAGACACACAGATCAATGCAACAGGATAGAGCGCCCAGAAATAAACCCGCACACTTATGGTCAATTAATCTACAACAAAGGAGGCAAGAATCTACAATGGAGAAAAGACAGTCTCTTCAATAAGTGGTGCTGGGAAAACTGGACAGCTACACGTAAAAGAATGAAGTTAGAACATTCTCTAATACCATATACAAAATAAACTAAAAATGGATTAAAGACCTAAATGTAAGACCAGATACCATAAAACTCCTAGAGGAAAACATAGGCAGAACACTCTTTCACATAAATTGTGTCAATATTTTATTGGATCCATTCCTAAAACAAAGGCAATAAAAGCAAAAATAAACAAATGGAACCTAATTAAACCTAAACGCTTTTGCACAGCAAAGGAAACCATCAACAAAATGAAAAGACAAACTACTGAATGGGAGAAAATATTTGCAAATGATATCAACAATAAGGGGTTAATATCCAACATACATCAACAGCTCATACAACTCAACATCAAAAAAACTAACAACCCAATTTAAAAACTAGGTAGAAGAACTGAATAGACATTCTTCCAAAGAGGAAATGCAGATGGCCAACAGGCACATGAAAAGATGTTCAATATCACTAATTATCAGGGAAATACAAATCAAAACAACAATGAGCTATCACCTCACACCTGTCAGAATGGCTATCGTCAAAAAGAACACAAATGGGCTTCCCTGGTGGCGCAGTGGTTGAGAGTCCGCCTGCCGATGCAGGGGACACGGGTTCGAGCCCCGGTCCGGGAAGATCCCACATGCCGCGGAGTGGCTTAGCCCGTGAGCCATGGCCGCTGAGCCTGCGCGTCCAGAGCCTGTGCTCCGCAACGGGAGAGGCCACAACAGTGAGAGGCCCACGTACCGCAAAAAAAAAAAAAAAAAAAGAACACAAATAACAAACGCTGGCGAGAATGTAAAAAGGGAACCTTGTACACTGTTGGTGGGAATGTAAATTGGTGCAGCCACTGTGCGAATCAGTATGGACGCATCTCAAAAAACTAAAAATAGAACTACCATATGACCCAGCGATTCCACTTCTGAGAATATATCTGAAAAAAACAAAAACACTAATTTGAAAAGATACATGCACCCCAATGTTCATAGCAGCATTATTTACAATCGCCAAGACATGAAAGCAACCTAAGTGTCCATCACCAGATGAATAAAGAAGTTGTGAGATATATATATATATATATACATACATATATATATATATACACACACACACACATATATATATGCACAATGAAATTTTTACTCAGCTATATAAAACAATGAAATGTTACCATTTGCAGCAGCATGGATAGACTTGGAGGGCATTATGCTAAGTCAAATAAGTCAGACAAAAGACAAATACTGTATGATATCATTTATATGTGGAATCTAAAAAATACAACAAACTAGTGAATATAACAAAAAAGCAGAATCACAGATAGTGGTTACCAGTGGGGAGACGGAAGGAGGGAAGGAGGGAAGGAGGGAAGGGGGGAAGGGGGGAAGGGGGGAAGGAGAGAGGGGCAATATAGGGGTAGGGGATTAAGAGGTACAAACTTCTAGGTACAAAATAAGCTACAAAGATATACTATACAACACGTGGAATACAGCAAGTATTTTATAATAACTACAATGAAATATAACCTTTAAAATTGTAAATCACTATACTGTATACCTGTAAGTTCTATAATACTATATATCAACTATACTTCAATTTTAAAAGTTTTTAAAAAGTAATACAACCTAACATACAAATGCACATTATAGATATCTATTGAACTGTGATTAGTGCTTACCTTTGGGGTGGGGGCTGGGATGGGAAAAGTTGAGGGTTAAATGAAGAATTTCTCTTTTTGACTCTATGACCTTCTGCACTGCTTGAATTTTTTATGACAATATATTGATATGTGTAATGTTTTTTAAAGTCAGTAAGCATATCTTCTCCAAAAAAGGAATACTGTACAGACAATTATAAAAAATAGTCAAACACTACAGAAATGGTACCCTACTCTCACCGTCTAATAGGTGAAAATTTTATTTCATTGCTGTAATTTAAGCAAATATATAAATATTGACCTTTTCTAATTCATATATTTCAAGTCATTCCTTTTACAGCTTAGAAAACAGAGATGCAGGATTTCTCAAACTATTCAAGTGGTAATTCTGATCTAATTAATTATGATGCAGTAAAGAGAAGACAAACGAGTATGGGTGGGAGATGACATCTTTGTTATTTACCTCAAAAATAACAACAGAATATTATAAAAAATAAAATGAAAATAAAGGTACCTATCACTACACCATAAGTCAATTAACACAGCCACAATTAATTGTCTTCTTCTGTCAAAATTACTGGCTGGCTGACTAGAGCTCGGATTCCCTCAGGCTGTTTAGAAGGACTTATACTGTACCTTTTAATAAAAAGCATTGACACTTCAAAAGCTAATAATAGTGAATTGCTACTTTTGGCATTCTATAGTTTATCTCTGCATGTAAACTACAAAAGTTTGAGAGTCAGTTGATTTTAAAAATCCAATTTTAGTCTCGGATTGTGTTTCCATAGTCCTAAAATTCTTGCACAGTTCAAGCAACTCAAGAAGAACCACTAAAGCCAAACTTAACTGTATTTTCCACATGTGAAAGATGATTTTTTTCCACTGAATTGTCTGGTTCTTTGAGTAAATACATAGATACTGCTGCCATACTTCTCTCGCTCAACACTGTCAGGACATATCCCTGCTGGAAAACCTTCCTCCTTATCACTTTCTGTCTTCTATGAAGATTTACCTGTGTACTTGTATCTCTTAGGCTGATATTGATAGTTAACATGGAGTTCTTACTGTGCCTTACACACCCTTCCATGTATGAGCTCATTTAATTCTCATCCCAGCTTTATTTACCCCGATTTCACAGCTGTACATAGAATAGATCTCAGATGACTCGTGCTGAGCCCAGTCAAACTAGCTCCACGTCCATCCTTTCAGACACTTTGATAACTGAGGATGATGAGACTACATACAACGTCTCTCTCTTTTACCTTTCCACCAGGTTTTACACAGTGGAGGTGCTCAATAAGTACTCGTTGATACACATTAATGAGTTGACCAATTTAGCTATTTTAGTACTGTATACACAGCTTTTTAAATTGTGTTTTAGAGATATCAAATAAAATCATTAAGAATGATTTAAGGCCACACATGTGGCCTTAAATCAAGTACTTTACCATGCAATAGGGAACATGGCTGTTGCTCTTAGGGAGTTAAACAGGCATGAGAAATTTAATCACTTAAATATATTTTGCTGTAGTCATAAGCCACAGTTGATGAAAAATGAAGCAAAGAGTTAAACAGAACTCAGCTTTTTCTGTCTGGAAAGCCTTTGACATCTGTTTTTCCAATAACTATGCCGATTATTTTCTGAAAAACAAAAAGGTTATAGAAGACAAATATTAAACACAGATGGAGATGGTAAATTTAATTTCATGGACTTGTTGTATTTTACTGGCTCTAACAAACATTTTTAACTAGGAACCATTTAAATGTATTTATTCCAGACAAACATCTAAAACAACTTCATAAATGTTCAGCTCCACAAGGAGTAGTACAAAGTAATAAGACAGTTAACTGATATTACAAATATAATCATTTAATACTTAGTATGTTTCTACTTTATTTTCAATCATTAGGTGGAGCACAGTAACTGGCCTATGCTATCAGTCCTTACTGAATTCATTCAAAGCACATGTATACTGCAATTTAATTTGCCATGGTCTTCAAAGCTTTCTTTTATATAGGGTTTTCTAACAATCCACATAAAATTGCTTAGCTTCTTAATGCAAACATGATGAGAGTAACATAAATTAGATTGTAACAAAACTTGCATATTGCTGCTAATAAATCTAAGCTCTGAAGTCCTAGATCTTAAACCTTAAAGATATTAACATCTTTAAAAATTTTAAAGTTCTCTTCAGTGACTAACAAAGAAAAATTAAGTATTTTTTAAATGTTTTAAGAAATAAAAATAACTACCTTTTTCTGAAAGGATGAATTTATATCACTAATTCTAGCAACTGATTTTAACCTTGCAATAATCTGTTACATTTAAAATACATTCAAGGACTTCCCTGGTGGTGCAGTGGTTAAGAATCCGCCTGCCAATGCAGGGGACACAGGTTTGAGCCCTGGTCTGGAAAGTTCCCACACGCCAGGGAGCAACTAAGCCATGCACCACAACAAAGTGAGCCTGTGCTCTAGAGCCCGCGTGCCACAACTCCTGAAGCCTGCATGCCTAGAGCCCGTGCTCCGCAACAAAGAGAAGCCACCACGGTGAGAAGCCCACGCACTGCAATGAAGAGTAACCCCCACTTGCTGCAGCTAGAGAAAGCCCGCGCACAGAAACAAAGACCCAACGCAGCCAAAATAAATCTGAAAAAAATATAAATAAAATACATTCAAGCTTTTAAGACTACCACATCCTAGCTGAGCTATTAGCTAGTCTTATTACATTTAGACATATTACTATTATTTCTTTAAATTCCATATGCATGCAGATCTCACTGAATTTTGTTGGGAAAACAACTAATGGAAATATTGAGTAAAATTTTCTAACTGAAGAGGCAATTAGCAAATAGTTTACCTTTCAAGAAAAACTGTAACATCAATAATTATTTTTAACATTAATAAAGTTTAAATTGCAAATTATTGAAGTTATATGTAAATTTATCCCATTTTAAGAAATCTGATTTGCAAATTCTAAATGTAAACAGCAGACTGCTGGGGGTAGGAAAAGTAAGGCAGTATGATAATTGCTTTACAATGAATTCTTCACCTTATAAGATGATTCCACCTAGATTTCTTTTAAATAAATAACAATCTAGGCATACTTGACATGACTGATTCCCCCACAATCCCTTCCCCCAAAATGAATTTTCACATAATGATTTCAGAAATATATCTTTTGTGTACCTTTATGTCATAAAAGCAGCATAATAGCAAGTATTTCAGTATATAACCTGGGCAATTTGACTAGAGAATAGATACTGCTGAACGACAATGTTTTAATTTTATAATGCTAAATTTGAGTACTCATTAAATATTTAATTAAAATATAGTACAAGGACTTCCCTGGTGGCGCAGTGGTTAAGAATCTGCCTGCCAGTGCAGTGGACACAGGTTTGATCCCTGGTCTGGGAAGATCCCACATGCCGCAGAGCAACTAAGCCCATGCACTGCAACTACTGAGCCTGCGCTCTAGAGCCTGCGAGCTACAACTTCTGAAGCCCGTGTACCTAGAGCCCGTGCTCTGCAACAACAGAAGTCACCACAATGAGAAGCCCACGCACCACAACAAAGAGTAGCCCCAGCTCACAGCAAGTAGAGAAAGCCCGTGCAGCAAAGAAGACCCAATGCAGCCCAAAATAAATAAATAAAATAAAATATAATACAAGTAAACTTTTGATAATTTTTAACAATCGCTAGTCATATCTACAATCTCCTAATCCGTAGACAAAAGAAAGACTAATTTTCATTTAGCTGGCATAAATACAAAGAAGTTTAGGAGTGTTTAATATCTAACAATCACTAATGCAGTATCTGTATACTTGTCAATTATACAAGCACGTGTTGAAACGAATCAATAATGTTGACATAATGTAATATTACCACCTAAAGTTTCAACAGAGATCAAATGAACCACTACCACCGCTGAAACCTACCAGATTAGCCATATTTGGATGCAGGTCTGAAAGTGCAGTAAAGTTCTTTGATGCCATGGAGTTAGCCATTCTTTTATCTGCATATTAGAAAATATAACTTAGATGCATAAATTAAACAACTGAAATAAACCTTGAAAAATTCCAAGACTGAAAAAAGAATTTATTAGGAAAGTACTGGATATTCTACTCATTCTTTGGGAAAACTTTATGTTACAACAATGAAATGCAAGTTAGATTCAACCTGTAAAAAGCATGTTTCAAAATGTCCACTTAAAGTTTTGAATGATAGAGTTAGGTTTAAATTTTTAACTTTCACTTTTCAAAAAAATAATTCAGCAATATTTGAGCCCCCTGCAAATTTAGTTTCAGATGAGAAATGATTCAATGGGACATTTGCAGATTTAAATATTACCATAAAGCCTACTTTAAAAAAACATAGCAAAACTCTATTGTAACCACCTTGAATCATGCATTTAGTTACACTGTGTAAGGGTAGTACTTTATCCTCACCTCTGGATGGTAAGTAAGCTCCATCAGGGCAGAGGTAGGATCTTACAAATTTTTTGTATGTGCATTTCAATGCTACCTTGCACGTAAAAAGCACTCAATAAATAAATGAAATGGTGGCTTGTCCCTCAATATCATCACTAGAAAAGGTTTTAGTGTAATAACAACTGTCAGCTACACCAAACTAGCAGATTTACTCCATTTCACTTCATATTACGTGGCCTCTTTAACAGTGAATGCCCTCAGCTACAGGCTGCACTTTCAGGACATGTCGCATAATATGTTTCAGGAAGACTGTGGAGTTAGTCAAATATGATTATGAATTCCAGCGCCACTAGTTTGTAGTCAAATGTTTTGAATTACTGAGCTTTAATTTCTTCATCCACAAAATATGGATAACATCTACCCTACAGGGTTGTTGTGAGAATTCAAAATAATGTACGTAAGGTGCCTAGATGTTCACAGGCTCTTGACAGATGAGAACACTGCTTTTCATTCTTATCCAATGTAGCAGCTTCTGCATTCAAGCCAGAATAAACAATGGGGAATTAAGCAGCTTTAAGGTCCTACTTATTCTTCGGCCTAGTCTGATCTGGCTTACTATGCAATTTCAGTCTCTGAAATTCTTGACAAACCCTGATGGATTCATTCATTCATCCATCCACTCAACAAACATTTATTGAGAGCCTGTCAAGTGCTACACACTTGAGGTTAGAGAGGAAGAACTATTCAGTAGCCAGATTTTGTGTAAAAACACTATCCATCTACATATTGAGTTCTCCAAATTTTTACCCCTTAATATCTCTTGGTGGTTATTGACTTACAAGTAATATCACATGAACTCTTTGAAGTTCCTTCACTTTCTACTATTATTCAAAATATATGGTGATATACCTTAGTGTCTGTCTACCAAAAAAATGACAACTTGCTTCTCTACACGGACATTTTGAGAAATACAAAATTACCATGAAATAAAGAGCTCAATATGGTGATACAGAGATTATACGATTCAACAGCAACTACTGTCCCTTCTACTTTCCAAATATATTTTAAATGTCTCCTTTTCTCCATCTCCGATGCCATCTCCTCAGCCCAAGGCTCAGTCATTCCTCATCTAGAGTACTGCAATTACCTGGTTTTTATACATAGTTTATTCATTCAACATGCGTCGGTTGAGTGTCTGATATGTATCAGGCCCTGAATCAGGATGGGGGATGGCTCAGAGAGCAGCAACGAAAACAGAGGGCCAGATGTGGGACTAGTGGCCTCAAGGCCACTGACTCAGATACTTGATAAGGGTAAAAGGAAAGAAGAGGTGGTGGTGAACCTAGTCTGGTTAAGGTAACATGATGGCAATGTAACAGGTAATAGTTGTGGCGTGTCTACTATGAGGCTGACCCTATACCACAGACTAGATACACCATGACCATCTCTGACAGCCTCCCAGCCCAGGTCTCCCAAATTCCCTTCCCTGTGTTCTGTGCCCTCCTCCTACTTTTGAAGGGCAACCTCCCGCCTGGACCGGAGCCCAGCCTGACCTGGCCAATTCCTCCCAGGGCCTTCCTGGTCCCTTGCTTTAGGTTTCATGAGGGCATGGTAGGGCCCAAGCCCCTCATGCCCCTACTTGCTACAGCCTTCCTCCAGAGGACAAAGCTGCACTGCTTGGTCCTTACTCTCGTTGTGGCTCTGGAAAAAGAGAAGGGGACTCTGGACCCAGACAAGGAAGAGGCATTGCTAGCTGCTGGCTCTGAGAAGGTGTCTGACCCACAGGTCAGCTGAGGCTGTCAGTCAGACCCTCAGGGCAAACCCCACCAACTTTCTGATTTTGATGCCATTGTCTCAAATTCTGAGCAGGCCAGAGTGAGCAGACCTGGGGCCTTGGTATACACAGTTTCCTCTTCCTTGAGCCTCCTCTCCAATCCCACCCTCACATCTTCCCAAGACAGGATCTTCAGCATTCTTTGGATCTCAAGGAGAAGACTTTCCTACTACCCTCCTTCAAGTATCCCCCAGCCTCTATTCCCTCTCTTAGCATTCCTAATTCATAATTGTTGCTTGTGTGCTGTCTTTCTCCCTCATCACAGAGTGGGGTCTATGATGATAGGCTGTAATGTGAAATTATTGCTATAATTAACTTTTTGGATAAATAGAATTTTAGTTAACAGCTAATTTTACATTTATATCCAGCATTTAAATTATAGAAACAAGTACAGTTTATATCCTGCTATTCTAGATAAATAGAGCTTTCAAACAGCTCAGCAATGATGGTCCTATAATTTGCTATTTTACTCTGTGCTGGGGCTACTACAGAGAAGTCCTCTTTATGTGGTTATTTCTATACATGGAAATCCCCCCAAACTTTCATCACAAACCAAAGATTTTCTAACAAACTTTGACAAAATTGGTCACCTCTCACAGAGGGGAACAGTCGCTCAATTATCTTTATAAATCCATTTCAAAAAAGTAGATTTTACTCCTCTTACTGCTTCAATGGGAACTCAGCAAGTTTTGCACTTTTTTTAAGTTTTTTTTTTTTTTTCCCGGCCCCATCGTGTGGCTTGTGGGATTTTAGTTCCCCAACCAGGGAATGAACCAGGCCACGGCAGTGAAAGGGCCAAGTCCTAACCACTAGACCACCCACCAGGGCACTCCCTGTATTTTGAAATTCTAGAAGAACGCTTGTTAATAACCTTTCAAGGTAGTTTCAAATTTTCTAACTAAAAGCTGTTTTGAAAAAAAGAAGAAGAGAAAGAGAGAGAAAGAAAGAGGGAGGGAGGAAGGAAGGAAGGAGAGAAAAAGAAAGGAAGGAATGAATGAAGGAAGGAAGGGAGGGAGGAAGGAAGGGAGGAAGGAAGGGAGGGAGGAAAGAAAGAGGAAACATGCATGACTTGCATTCAAATACCATTTCCCAAAGTTTATCATTTCACGCCCTCCTCACACTTTTGCACCTTATAGATGATAAGTCCAGCGCTTGGCAAACAGGGATTGAAAGCGGTCCCTTTGAAACCCTGAGGTGAAATGCGACTCTTCTCCCTATTCACTCTGTTTTAAAATGTATTCTGAAGATTCCAACTCTATGACATTCCGGAAAAGGCAAAACTGTAGAGACAGCACACCACCTAAAGTTGCGGGAGGGAGGGGTGAGTCGTGGGTAGGGAGTTTCCGAGGCAGTGAAACTGCTCTGAAGGATCCTGTAACCCTGTGTGTCCTTAGGCATCTGTCAAACCCACAGAATGTCCAACACCAAGCGCGAACCCTAACGTAAGCCAGTCTCTGGAGGGAACTCATTTTTGAGTCACTGCAGGACGTGGGTATATATCTCGCATAATTACACCCCCGCGTCTGCACTCGCCGCGCTCTACGCGGACGTCCACACTCTAAGGTGTTCTGCGTGTTTCTACGTGACTGTGTCCCCGCGTGTTTGGACTAGAAGCCGAGGTCACCTGCCCGCTTCGCATCCGGGCGTGTTCTACGAACCCTAACCCGCCGGCTTCCACCGCGCGGGGAGACGGGGGTGGCCCGAGGGCCGGCCAGGACTCGGGGCCGGGGGCTCGGCGCAGGCCTCGCCTTCGTCACCACCCGCCAAGTGCGCGGGCAGCTGGGAGGGGAGGCCGCTCCCACCGCGGACGCCGCAGCCCTGAGATCCGCCCTCAGGAGCGGACGAGAGCCAGCCATCCGCCGCCCACAGCCGCGCGGGACCCGCCGCCCGCCGCCACCGGGCTTCACCTCAGGCGTCCGCGCCGGCTTCTCCCGGGAGCGCTCGCTTAGCCGCTCCTCGCACCTGGACAGCGGTCCGCCACACACAGGCCCCACCCGGCCGCTTCTCCACAGCGCGTTCGGCCCACAACCCAACAGCTCGACTACGGTCGCGCGAGGAATGCCGCGCGACCGTTAGCGCAGGCCCCGCCCCGCCTCGCGCTGGCCCCGCCCGTCCCGAGAGCCGACTCCACCCACGCCGACTCTGCCCCGACTCCGCCGACCTCAGACTTCGCCCCCGAATCCGCCCCGAATCCGCCCTCCCCGCCCCACGAGCTCCGACTCCACCCACGCCCGGGCTCTGCTCCGACCCCCCAGCTCCGACCCCACCCCCGCCCCGCCCCCGAACTCCGATTCCACACACGCCCTGACACCCCCAGAGTTCTAACTCCTATCCCGCCCCGCCCCTGCGTCCTGACTCCGCCCTCGACCCTGCCCTGTTCCCTCGGGCTGCATTGAGGGCCTCCGTCCTTCTGGAGTGCGGGTCATGAGGAGCGAGACTCCGGGAGGCTGGGCGCGAGTGGTTCCCGTTTCTTTCCTTTCCCGGGGCCCCAAGCCTGTCCTCCAGACTCGAGGACCCTCCGGGGCGGGAGTCCGGGGTGCTAAGAACCAGGCGCCCAGGAAGATGCTGGGGATCTTTTCTGCTGAAACACGGCAGAAATGCAGGAGGCGTTGCTATAGAAAGTGCAGCAGCTGAATGCACACCTACAAACAAGTGCTAGTGAAACCGGGGAAATCTGGAAAAGACTGGGTGTGTCTACTTCAGTAACCTAGTTGTGAGCTTGCAGGATGTTCTGATTGGGGAGAAGTGGATCAAGTGTAGCAGGGATCTCTATTTTTTATTATACTGCGTGTGACTCTATCTCAAAAGAAGAGTGCATGGAAGAAAAGGGTGCATGATTGCTCATAAGGCTTTTAGAAGGGGAGTGGGTGCTGGATGCAGACCCTGTCACCTGATGGGGGAGTGTGAAGGAAGACCAGGCTGCTAGAACAATAACGATAAATACTGATGACGCTATTTATATCATTTCAGATATATACATATAGATATACACTATAAGTATAATTTGATGTGCTAAATATTGAGCTTAGGTGAACCTGATAAAACATCGCTAGATTTTTAGTTAGTACCATTTGGAAATCTTTTTAGTCTGACTTATAAACTAATTTTTGTTAATAGAGTACTAATCAGGGACAAATAAGTTAAGATCCAATAACAAAATCCTTTAAATTTGTCACCAACGACTGTCCACATGTAGCATTACTTAAATTATTGAGCTTCTTTCTTTAAAAGGAAAAACAACTTTGATACTTATTAAACAACCATATACGACAAAAGAAAAATACAACATCAGGGGCAAGTCTTATGTAGTTATCGAAACATAGTGTTTTTTTGTTCGTGTGTGTGTGTGTGTGTGTGTGTGTGTGTGTGGTTTTTTGTGGGGTTTTTTTGGCAGTGCTGTACGGTTTCCAGGATCTTAGTTTCCTGACCAGGGATTGAACTCAAGCCCCAGCAGTGAGAGCACCGAGTCCTAACCACTGGACAGCCAGGGAATTCCTTCCTTTGTTAGTTTTTAATTTCCTAAATAATAGTGGAAAGGAAAATGAAGTACCTGCATTCCCACCACTTAAGATTTAATAGAGGGCTTCCCTGGTGGCGCAGTGGTTGAGAGTCCGCCTGCCGATGCAGGGGACACGGGTTCGTTCCCCGGTCTGGGAAGATCCCACATGCCGCGGAGCGGCTGGGCCCGTGAGCCATGGCCGCTGAGCCTGCGCGTCCGGAGCCTGTGCTCTGCAACGGGAGAGGTCACAACAGCGAGAGGCCCGCATACCGCAAAAAAAAAAAAAAAAAATTTAATAGAGAAAGCTTTAAAATTTTTTCCATATTCCTTTCTAGTCTTCGTCTTCACAAGAACTTGCGTTGATCTTCCCTAAAGATTTTAAGTCAATTCTAAAGAAAAAAAAAAGGTATAGAAATAGTTTGCATGCACTTTTCATTTGAGCCTCAGTGGGGGAATAATATTTTAAATTTTTGTTTTTATTTTTTCATATTTTAGCAAATTAATTTTTGCTGAAAGCTATCTAAGATTAAGCAAGCATAGTCAGCCTCACCAGGATACAACAGGCTTTTCATAAGACATGCTGCTTCGAAACACAAGCCTGAAAGAGTGGGATTGTTTGATGTTAATAATAAAATTGGGACCCCCCCTCCCTCGTTGAGTAAAGCATTCATTTCTTCCATTTTTTATAGCAATTCTGTGAACTTGCTTTTTTCTTCACAATAGAATTAACTTAATACATTTTGGATGGATGTGAACAGAAGCAAGGACAGGGAATGCCTAGCCTTGCCACTTGATGTAGAAGTCGAGGGTGAGTGAACAAAGGTCAGCACTGAAAAATACTTGTGTGTCTGGCTAAAGAAATGGCGTGAGGCTACACTCATCACCTCCCGGGAGCATGCCAGCCGTCAGACCATCAAGGAGCATGTCACAAAGGCGTGACAGGGAAAACATGTAGTAATCAACTTCACACGTACTAATTGGTGGGGAAAAAATGGACAATTCTTTTAATGAATTACAAGACCACCTTTTATTTATTCAACAACAAAATAACTTTTCTAAAGTTGGTCCAGTGATTACAATATCCCTCCTAGGAGTTGAAATGCAGGCAACTTAATTATTAGTCTCACTCTCCACTCTTCCGTCTGTAATGGGACCAGCCAACATTTAAACAGATTGTACAACAAGGACCTACTGTATAGCATGGGGAAATGTACTCAGTATTTTGTAATAACCTATAAGGGAAAAGAACCTGAAAAATATATATATGTATATATATAACTGAATCACTTTGCTGTACACCTGAAACTAACACAACATTGTAAATTAACTATACTTCAACTAAAAAAAAAAAAGAAAATCAATTAACCATAAAAAAAAAACAGATGTAGATGCACTAGCATTTACAGATACTTGTGTAAATTTTTGCAAAATTTTTCTGAAGAGAAGCAAAGTAACCCGTGAATGAGGTTGGAAAAACTAAATGTGGACATCGGGTTTAGAGGCAAAATGGAGCAATTGAAGAGCTACTGGAGCACATGAGAGGCATTTGGGTGGAGCCAGATTCAGGAAAATTTGAAGTTGCATCGGAAAAGAGAGCATTCATAAAAACACAAAGCAGTAGCAGCTCCGGAGTAACCTGAGGACCACGAGCCCAGGAATGTTCCCTGCAAACTGCTGAGTCAGGATTCAGGAGCTGTGGGAAGAACAGATTACTTCTCAAGTCCGAGGGACTCAAACAACAACAACAAAAACTTGATTTGTTCCCCGAGCACAGTAACTGAGAGGGGAAACTGTAAACGTTGGCGAATGAATGGAATTAGTAAGGATCAGGGTTTAACTACAAAGTGAAACGGAAAAACCTACTAAGAGCCTGAAATACGAGCTGATCTACAGTAAATAAACTAAACTGAGTCAGGAGCAGGGTCTGGAACACAGTCACACCTCGTTTTATTATGATTTTCTCTCTCTTTTTTTTTTATACATTTATTTTATTTATTTTGGCTGGGTTGGGTCTTCGTTTGCTGCGCGAGGGCTTTCACTAGTTGTGGCGAGGGGGGGCTACTCTTCATTGCAGTGCACGGGCTTTTCATTGCGGTTGCTTGTCTTGTTGTGGAGCACAGGCTCTAGGCGCAGGGGCTTCAGTAGATGCGGCACGTGGACTCAGTAGCTGTGGCTCACGGGCTTAGTTGCTCCGTGGAATGTGAGATCTTCCCGGACCAGGGCTTGAACCCATGTAGCTTGCATTGGCAGGCAGATTCTTAACCACTGCACCACTAGGGAAGTCCCCCAATAAAGTACTTTTAAATTAAGTTATGTACATTGTTTTTTTTAGACATAATGCTATTGCACACTTAATAGACTAAGCATAGTATAAATAGAACTTTTATATGCACTAGGAAACCAAAACACTTGTGCGACTCAGTTTTATTGCGGTGGTCTGGAATCGAGCCATGGTGCCTGTCATTTGGTGTCTGTGGTCCATGCTATGTATTGCAGTGTGTCCTTTCTGTGCCCTACATGCCTGCTGTGCACTGTACCAAAGAGAACGTGTTGAGGGAAGGAGAGCTGGAGGAGAAGGAGGTCATGAGCACACAAAACACAGGCTTCCATTTGGGGAAAAGAACCCGGCTGCCCCCAGCCCACCCCACTGGAGGGTTACTCCTGTGACAACATTAGGAAGGCCCACCTCTCTGGAGGGCTGTCCTGGGCCAGTTTCACCACAGTTTGTGTTAGACATATACAATTTTTTAAACCTTCTGAAATTATTGCAAACAACTTTACCAGCTACATTGCAATGAACCACATCACTGACCTCTCAGCTTCCAGCTCCATAGTGCCACCTGGCTGCAGGCATCTCTGCCCACTAGACAGACCAGGTGGAGCTAAGCTCAGGGCACCTAAAACTAAACTCAGAAGCTCAGGCCGGCCCTTCTTCTTCCCGTTCTGTCATAAACGTGCACTAGTAACCCAAGCTCAGAGCCTGAAATGTAGCCTTGCATCTTCCACTCTACCTTCACCTAATCAGCTGTTGGGTTCTATTTTTCTTTGGAAAATCTTTCTTTCTTTCTTTCTTTCTTTCTTTCTTTCTTTCTTTCTTTCTTTCTTTCTTTCTTTCTTTCTTTCTTTCCTTCAACTTTTTAATTAAATTTTTATTGGAGTGTAGTTGATTTACAATGTTGTGTTAGTTTCAGTTGTACAGCAAAGTGAATCAGTTATAACATACATATACATATATCCATTCTTTTTTATTTTAGATTCTTTTCCCATATAGGCCATTACAGAGTATTGAGTAGAGTTCCCTGTTCTATATAGCAGGTTCTTATTAGTTATCTATTTTATATATAGTAATGTGTATACGTCAGTCCCAATCTCCCAATTCATCCCACCTCGCCCCCCATCACCTGGTAACCATAATTTTGTTTTCTACATCCTTGACTCTACTTCTGTTTTGTAAATAAGTTCATTTGTACCCTTGTTTCTTTAGATTCCAGATATAAGCAATTAATTTTTTAAATTAATTTTTATTGGAGTATAGTTGGTTTACAATGTTGTGCTAGTTTCTGCTGAACAGCAAAATGAATCAGTTACACATATACATATACCCACTCTTTTTTAGATCCTATTCCCACATATTTAGAAAACCTCTTGAACCTGCCCTGGTCTTCCCATTTCTGTTGCTTCATTTTGCCCAATGGCGTCACCTTGGAAGCTTACCTCTGCCTGGTCCAGCCCCCCTACACCCTACTGCTGCATTAAGCTCCCAGCTCCCATCCCAGCATTCCCCTGCTGTGAAATCTTCAATCCTGCCTATCTTACGGGGCCCAGCTTTTTCTGTAAGGGGTCATCATATAAAGGGCACTGTGGGCCAGATGGTCTTGTCAAAATGACTCAACTCTACCTGCATAGTGTAAAAGGTACCCATAGGCAATACCTGAACAAACGAGCATGTCTGTGTCCAATAAAATTTTATTTACAAAACAGGCAGTGGGCCAGATTTGGCCTGTGAGCCACTGTTTACAGATCCCAGGATTAAAATAACAATTCCTTAGTTTGGAATTCATCACTTTCTAGAATTTGGACTCAAATTACAACTCTAGCCCTCTTTCCCACCATTTCTCTAAAATATGCCTTTTCTCCCCAAGACTTTTAGAGAGGTAATGAATTTCCCACACTGCAAATATACAAATACTTTTACAGATACAGAACAGCTACTGGTCCTGAGACAACAGTCTTTATTCCCATGTTTTTCATTGTCAGTGAAGCTGACACTCAGCACTTCATTGTTACTTCTAGAAGACATTTTTAAGAGCTACCCCGCATGAAGCCACCACACCATCGTGAATGACGACTGCCCAGTTAGGTGACTTTATAGTCCAAATTACTCCAAGCTAAGAGTATGGGTGCTTGGGAAAAGCCGATTTCCACATGCAGCCCTACGCTTTCCTTCCTCTGGGTCCAAATCCCAGATTTTGTTCTATGTTCGGTTTATTTTGCATGTTTAGGAATCTGCTCAGAGCTCGAGAGCCTGTCTGTGTTGTCCACACATTGGGCAAATGTTAAAGGAAGCAAGAGGAAACCTCAATTACGAAAGACATTTTTGTTTTTAATGATCACTCTGGGATAAGTACCATGGATATTTCTCAACATGCTTAATTTCAGTGCACGTTAGTCAGAGTTCTCTCATCTTAGCTGTTTTATTGCACAGTTGTCTAAAATGAGAAAATAAATGAATCCTAGAAACTAAAAGTCAGGCTGTGCGGTCAAAATTTCAGTTTTGCCACTAATTAGCTGTGTCGGTCAAGACTCTCTGAGCTTCATTTTCCTTATGTGTCAAATAAAAGGTTTGGACAGATCCAGTGGGACAGAGATGAATACAAAAGTCCAAACCCTGTGGGAAAATGCTGTCTATTTATTTGTGTATATGTTTGTCTCTCCTAGACTGAAGCTTTTGAAAGCTTGTTCATGTCAGAATCCTCTCATTGCTAATGTGGCAACTTGCACAGAATCATTCGATAATCATGAATAATATCAACCTCTAAAATGTGGCAATGCTGAAAAGGGGGAGGGGCATCTTGCTCACTTGGGGTGTATAGAGGTTGCTGCATGTGATGAGGGGAGATCAATTAGATTTGTATTTTAGGGCTTCTTCAAGTTCTTTCTAGTTCTAACTTAGTCTGCTGTAACAATCTTAGAAGAGTTATTCTACTCGATGTAAAATGTAAATAAACATGACTCCTCCCCCACCCCCTTTTATTTTAAACTCATAAGAGTCATGGTTAGTGTACTCATTCCTATGAAATAATGGATGGGAAATCATAGAAGGTTACATTCCATTGATAACCATCACTAAAATGGGTTGCAAAATACCATAACAGGTATTCCTGGCTGATAGTATTTTGCGGCCAGGCAGCCTATGAAAACAAGTTGAAATGGCTCTACCATTCTCCTTTTCAACTCAACTTTCCCTAAATTAACCAGATTCTAGTACACAAAAGAAGCAGAGAACCCTCACAAGTTTCCTGGGAATGTCAATGTGTCTGTCCTTCCTTGGTAGAGCTCAGATGGAAACGGCCACGCAGGGTCCTGCAGCCTCAGCATCATTCTACTGGTGTCACCAAGTTCCACTCAGGGGACACCCACAGGTCATCAACTGAGAAATTCTTTCCCTCGAATTGGTTTTCTACACTTTTAAGATCACTTTTTTTGTGGGGGGAGTGGGTCTCAATTGAATTGTTAAATGTGGTAGGAGGCATGGAAATGCCACCAAGTAATGAATGTTCCAACCTGGTGCCACAATCAGAGTGAAAGTTGTGAAGGAATTGTGACGGCCTTCGAAGTGGCTTAGGAAACAGGGTGTGATGAGGGAAATAGGGCTTTATGAGGTATTAAAATAGGCATAATCCTAAAATTAACAATGGGAGTTATGGGAAGGGCTGGGCAGTAGGATGGGGAATGGAGGAGAAACATCTAGTCCACAGGCAATGGAATCATGCAAACTGAAAAATGAGCCTCAACAATGAGATGCAACTTCACATCCACAAGGATGGCTATTATTAAAAAGACAGACAATAACAAGTGTTGGCAGAGATGCAGAGAAAACAGAACCTTCCTATGTGGCTTTTGGGAATGAAAAAGGCACAGCTGCTGGGAAAAAGAGTCTGGCAGTTCCTCGAACGATTTATCATAGAGTTACTGTCTGGGACTTCCCTGATGGTGCAGTGGTTAAGAATCCGCCTGCCAATGCAGGGGACACAGGTTTGATCCCTTGTCTGGGAAGATCCCACAACCTGCAGAGCAATTAAGCCCTCATGCCACAACTACTGAAGCCTGCACGTCTAAAGCCTGTGCTCCACAACAAGAGAAGCCACTGCAATGAGAAGGCTGAGCACCGTAACAAAGAGTAGCCCCCCATCGTCACAACTAGAGAAAGCCCGCACACAGCAACGAAGACCCAATACAACCAAAATAAATTAATTAATTAATTTTTAAAAAAAGAACTGGAAACATATGTCCACACAAAAAGTTGTACATGAGTGTTCATAATTCATAATAACCCCAAATGGAAACAATCCAAATGTCCCTAAACTGACAGATGGATGGATGTACTTAGAAATAGTGAAAATGGTCTATCCATACAATGGAATATTATTTGGTCATAAAAAGGAATGAAGTACTGATACCTGTTACAGCAAGGAGGGGCTTGAAACCATTATACTAAGTGAAAGAAGCCAGTCACAAACTGACACACATTATATGATTGCGCTTATGTGAAATGACCATAATAGGCAAATCCGTAGAGACGGAAAGTATATTAATGTTTGCTTAGGGTTAGGGGGAGGGAGAGAAAGGGGCAAATTACTGTTTCGTGGGTATCAGATTTCTTTAAGGGGTGAGGAAAATGTTCTGGAACCAGATAGTTGCACAACTCTAACTATACGAAAAACGGTTCAATTGTATACTTTAAGAGGGTGAACTGTGTGATATGTGAATTATATCTCATAAAGCCATTATTTTTTTAAATTGAACTTCAAATTTCCTCATTGTTCTTGTCGAAACTATGATCCAGGCAACTGTGAACTCGGCATTGGAAAACCCAACACTTCAAGTCTGCAGAGAACTTCCAGAAATTTCTATACCATCCTAAAAGTTCTGGTTTATGGAAGAGGAGGAGAAAAAAGGTACCCCTTATAACACATATTATTATCTGTTGTTTAAATTTGAGTTTTCCCAGCATAAATCACCTTTAAAGACACACCAAAGTTTTCTTTGCCATCTGTCATTTAATTCTTACCACAGCTAAGACGGAGAGGCAATGAATAGAAGGCACAAAGTTCTGTTCCAATTCATTGATCGAAAGCAGTCAGCATTTTTTTTAAAAAAAAGATCCTTGGTTACACCTGAAACTAATACAACATTGTAAATCAACTGTAGTCCAATATAAAGTAAAAATTTTTTTAAAATCCTTGGAATTTGCACAACTTTTTATGTTTTGCCCTTAAATTAAATGTTCTTTTGATATTTACATTTTGAGTTGTATGAGAAAAAGTTATCTGTATGTGGCCTCATGTACTGTTTCAAAGAAAATCACCGATGTGTTTTCTTCATGTCTTAGTGTTTGTGCACACTGATGTCAGCTTAAAAGGGCTACCTAGTATAGTAGAATTCCAGGACTCTTGGCTTTTTTTCAGCATTCTTGAAATAGAGGTTGACCATATTTTATTATTTAATAATAGCTTATGACGTCAGACAATATTTGTATAGGTTTTCCTACTCAGCTTTAGAACAGATGGTGGTGGAAAGCAGTTCATTCTCTCCACCAGCCTCACGGCTAAGAATAAAATAAGTCACTATAGTCACTTCTATATCATAAAAATTTTTTCCTCTTGATCAGTCATTTTCTGACCCCAAGGTCACAGCTATTGCAAAATTTTATTGTGGCTTGACAAATTCTCCATGTCAACTCCATATTACAAGATCTTTCATTTCTTCAATTAAACAGATGGAAATGGATACCACCTGTGCTCTCACATTTATTATGTCAATAAAGCCCGCCATAATTACACGGTGCTGTTGAAAAATGGCATGCCAGAGAACTGAAAGGCATTTGGGGGTCACCATTTCACACAATACCAACCACTGATCAAATTATTTCAAAGGCTTCAAGCCACGGATTAATAGGAAAAAAGACTGTCATATCCTTTTATTTATGTTTTGCCAACCCCTCCACTAAGCAAAACATTTATTGTATCAGTCTCTTTACAATTGTAAGGGGAAAAACTTGAAAACATGTTGAAACATGATGTTCTTTGAACTATAACTAGAGAGAAAAGATGTTAAAGTTTACAACAGTGATTCTATACAGATTCCCCTTTAAATAATTATTTTATGAGGGGAGATGTTAATACAGGGTACGTCTTGGATTTATAAGTCTTAATACAATTTTTAATTTATTAACCCACTGGGCAAGACAGTAAAATGTTATAAGGAGTAAGAAATTAGGAATGACAGAGACTTCCCTGGTGGTGCAGAGGTTAAGAATCTGCCTGCCAATGCAGGGGACACGGGTTTGAGCCCTGATCCGGGAAGATCCCACATGCCGCAGAGCAACTAAGCCCCCGCGCCACAACTACTGAGCCTGTGCTCTAGAGCCCATAAACCACACTACTGAGCCCGCTCGCCTAGAGCCTGTGATCCGCAACAAGAGAAGCCACCGCAATGAGATGCCCACGCACTGCGACGAAGAGTAGCCCCTGCTCGCCACAACTAGAGAAAGCCTGTGTGCAGCAACAAAGACCCAACACAGCCAAAAATAAATAATAAATTAATTAATTTAAAAAAGAAAAGAAATTAGGAATGACAGATTCAAATTCTAGCTCTAAGACGCATCTTCAATTATTAACATCTGAAAACCCTTTACCTACTTTATGTGAATGCTCCCAGAGTTCTGGCATGAATATAGGTTTGCTATTACAGTGTTTAGGAAGGAGTCAACCTATTAAAATAGAAAAGTTTCCCAGTTGGATCAAGTTTGTCTTGTATCAGTGTTCTTTGTTGTAATTTTAAAATATTAGAGTATAAAGACTGAGTTCTGTTTAGGATAATGATAAAGTTCTGGAAATAGATAATGGTGATGGTTATAGATGCTGTGACAGTATTTAGTGTCACTGAATTGTACACTTAAAAATGGTTAAAATGGTAAATTTTATGTTATGTATACTTTATCACAGACACAAAAAAGAGTGAATTTTACTGGCTCTATGAATTATATCAACTTGAGACTAAACATTTTAGAGAAGTCAAAATTGTGATATTTTCCAGTTTTCTATCCTCTTGAGGATGGCAGAAATGGTTGTTTAATAAAATTGATAGACAATTTTTATGCTGTTCATTGTACTTATCTTTTATCTGGTGTACCTCTGAGTATCCTTCTTAAAGATCTAAAAGTACACTCTAGGTAAACAGACTCTTTATTCCACTGTGATATGGAGGCAGGAGAGTCTAGACAGACTCTTAACTGCCCGGGTCCTAAAAGGCATCTTGATCACTTTCCCAAACATGATTTGCTGTGTTAAAGTGGCTGAGAAACAAAACAAAACATCAAAACCCTGCAAAACTTATAGTCCTGTTAATATTTTCATTAAGACATTAGCGTGAAAGTTTCCCTCTGTGAAAATTTTCTGAGTTAATTGGGACTTTTGCCATTGCAAGTGACAGAAAATACAATTTAAATGGCTTTAAAGAAAAAGATAGTGGTGGTAGTGGTGGATGTGGAGTTTATTCGTTCTAGTAACTGGGAAGTCAGGGTCGGGGACCAGGTGGAGAGAAAACTTCATCCAGGGGCTTAAACGGTGTCCTCAGGTTTCAGCTTCTCTGCATCCCTGTTGGAGATCCTTTTCTCTACAGATGAAACGAAAGGTCTGGGTCTACCCATGTGCCCCAATGTTCATAGCAGCATTATTTATAACAGCCAAGACATGGAAGCAACCTAAGTGTCCATCAGCAGATGAATGGATAAAGAAGAGGTGGTATGTATATACAATGCAATACTACTCAGCCATAACAAAGAATGAAATTTTGCCATTTGCAGCAACATCGATGGACTTGGAGGGCATTATGCTAAGTGAAATGAGTCAGAAAGAGAAAGACAAATACTTTCGATACAAGACAAATAGAATATCATTTACATGAGGAATCTAAAAAATACAACAAACTAGTGAATATAACAAAAAAGAAGCAGACAGATATAGAGAACAAACTAGTGGTTATCAGTGGGGAGAAGGACAGGGAAGGGGTGATATAAGTGTAGGGGATTAAGAGATACAAATTATTAGGAATAAAATAAGCTACAAGGGTATATTGTATGACACAGGGAATATAACCAATATTTTATAATAATTATAAATGGGGTATAACATTTAAAAATTGTGAATCACTATATTGTACAGCTATAAATTATATAACATTGTACAGCAACTATACTTCAATTAAAAAAAAGTTCTAGGTCTGCCTGTCATTGGCTGCAAGTGGGTCACTGTCCCCATCCTGAATCAACCTTATGACCAGGGGATGGAAAACATTGATTGTCTTGGGCCTACTTCAGATTCCCAGCCCTGGAGTTGGGGTGAGGTCATCCCTCCCAAACCCACAAATACAAAGGAAATTGGGGTTCCTTCTAATGGAAAGGCCAATGGACACTAAGAGGCAAAAAAACCCATGTTCTCTACACTTCAGACACAGAAGGTTGATCTTAGACCTGGGTAACCCAGAGGACAGTTGTCCAGGTAGCAGCAAGAGTATGAGCTTCAGAGTCAGACTGTATCGTTTAGGATTCGGTTCAGCTGCAAACAGAACCGGCTACAGAATGTTCAGGGCCCTGTTCAAAATGAAAACACAGAACCCCTTGTTCAAATATCATTAAGAATTTCAAGATGGCAACAGCAGAGCAGTCAACCAAGGGGAGGGGCCCCTTCTAAGTGGGGGAGCCTGGGCCACTGCAAAGTGGTGCACCCATGAAGCCCACCCTGACTGCAAAGGAGAGTTAAAAATATATATAACAGAGGCTAAAACAAGATGGACGTTTCTTTCTTTCTCACATTGAAGTTCAAAGCAGACACTCTAGGGCTACTTGGCAAAGCTGTTGGGGACCCAAGCTTTTTCCAGCTCTTGCTCTACCACCTCTAGAGTGTGGTCCCATCCTCATGGTCCAGGCTATCCAGGCTGTGTTCCAAGTGGCAAGATGAAAGAAGAGGCATGGGGAGAGGTCAGGCCCCCATCCTTTGCAGGAGATTTCCTGGAAGAACTACACACACTTTGATTTGTGTCTCATATACCCAGGGCTTAGGGAGCTACACAGCCACACAAGGTTTCCAGGGAAGCAGGTGGCAGTGTGCCCAGATAAAGCTCAAACTTCTGTTATCAAAGAAGAGGGGAATGATATTGGGGTGGGTCAGGGGGTGTTGTTAACCAACCTTTTCCGCCCCACAGATGGCCTGAGTTTCAATCCCTCTTCAGTATCCCTCAGGTGAGTTATTTGAGGTGCATTATGTAACCCCTCTGGGTTTCAATTAATCTATAAAATTAAAACAATGTTTTCTCTTACCTCCATCACTTGGCATATGTTCAAGGAACTGAGGAAAGGCAAGGGGCTAGGAACGAGGGGTGCATGGAACACCGCTGGGGCCGAAGGCAGGGGCAGCTAAGAGATTTAATCCAGAGTGTGAGCTGGGAGTGACTGGTTTACTTTCTATTCTTTTTTTTTTTTTTTTTTTTGCGGTATGCGGGCCTCTCGCTGTTGTGACCTCTCCCGTTGCAGAGCACAGGCTCCGGACGCGCAGGCTCAGCGGCCATGGCTCACGGGCCCAGCCGCTCCGCGGCATGTGGGATCTTCTCGGACTGGGGCACGAACCCGTGTCCCCTGCATCGGCAGGCGGACTCTCAACCACTGCGCCACCAGGGAAGCCCTACTTTCTATTCTTGAAATGTGTTCCTGGCTCCCTCACCAGGCTGTGGGCAACCTGAAGGCTGGCATACCTTGTATTTTTACCTCGTATATATCCAGTGACTGGCACAGGACCTGGTACAGAGAAAATGCCCAACAACAATAAAATATATATATGATGGGTGGGTGGGATTGTTTAGACCAAGATGTAGCATTAGCACAGCAGTGGCTCCCTCCCCTGATCAACCCTGGAAGAGCTGGAGAGGCAAAAGGGACAACCTGTGAGCACACCTGGGTGACAGGAGCTCCTGGGTGACAGGGTTGTTTGAATCTTCTGGCACAGAAGCAGCCCGTGGGCTTGGAGGTAAGAACAGGGGAGCGGTGAGCTCCTCTTTGGCCTCTGCCCACCACCACCTTTGGACCAGCAGTGCCTGCCTGCTCCCTGCGCCTGAGGGGCCCCACACTTCTGGTCCAGGTGTCCCCAGGTAGAATCAGGAGGGCCCCAAAGCCCAGCGCTTGTGAAACATGAGCAGAGCAGCTGCTCTCCCGCCACTCCCCGCCAGGACCCTGCTGGAGGAGGACAGTCTGAGAAAGGTCTCCTGTCCTGTGGCTGCATAACCAAAAAACTGAGTTGCTAAACCAACAGAAATGTACTGTCTCACAGTTCCGGAAGCCAGAAATCAAGATCAAGGTACCACAGGGCCGTGCTTCCTCTGAGGGCTCCAGGGCTCCTTGCCTCTTCCAGCTTCTTGGGTTTGCTGCAATCTTTGGTGTTTCTCGGCTCGTAGATTCCAGTCACAAGGCCATCTTCACCCTGCATCTTAACATCGTCTTCCCTCTGTGTGTGACTAACTGTACCCAAATCCCCCCTTTTTATAAGGACACCAGTCATATTGGATTAGGGCCCAATCTGCAATGACCCTATTTCCAAATAAGGTCACATTCCGAGGTGCTGGGGCTTAGGACTGAGACACAGTACAACCCCTAAGAGGAAAAGATGATAAAGACTTGATCTGAGAGGTCGTTTAATGGGGTGGAGAATGAGCATGGTTTTCTGGATATGGAATGTCCAGATAGGCAAAAACATAGTCTTTCTTTTTTAAGATTTTAAAATTATTTTATTTACTTATTAATTTATTTTTAGCTGCGCCGGGTCTTAGTTGTGGCACGCGGGATCATCGTTGAGCTATGCGGAAACTTTTTTTTTTTTTTTTTGCCGTACTCAGGCCTCTCACTGCCGCGGCCTCTCCCGCCACGGAGCATAGGCTCCAGTTGCACAGGCCCAGCGGCCACGGCTCGCGGCATGAATCCGCGTCCCCAGCATCGGGAGGCGGACTCCCAACCACTGCGCCACCAGGGAAGCCCATGCGGGAACTTTTTATTGCGGCACGCGGGCTTCTCTCTAGTTGTGGCCTGTGGCGTGCGGGTTCCGCAGCACGTGGGCTCTGTAGTTTGCAGCATGCAGGCTCTCTAGTTTAAGGCATGTGAGCTCAGTACTTGTGACGCTCGGGCTTAGTTGCCCCGTGGCGTGTGGGATCTTAGTTCCCTGACCAGGGATGGAACCCATGTCCCCTGCGTTGTAAGGCGGATTCTTTACCACTGGACCACCAGGGAAGTCCCAACATAGTCGCTTTGAAATTAGATTAGTGGTTGCTGGAGGCTGGGGGTAGGAGGAAGCAGGGATTGGCTGCTAATAAGTACAAGGTTTCTTTTTTGCATGATAAAAATGTTCTGGAATTAGAGAGTGGTGATAGTTGCATAATTTTGTGAACATGTTAGAAATCACTGAATTGTGGTTTGAAAGGGTGAATTTTATGGTATATGAATCATATCTCAATATTAATAATTTTAAAAGATCACTACCAAGACCTTGTACTAAATGTTGCAACAGTGAAACTGCAAGCCTAAAAAAGGAAAGGACAATGGAATAGTATTTTCAAAATATTAAAGGAAAATAACTTAGAACTTTGTATCCAGTCAAACTGCTTTCAAAAAATGAGGATGTGATAAAAATATTCTAAAGACATACAGGCCTCAGAAGCTTTCAGACACAAGACCCAAGCAAAATTGTTTGGGATGAAGTAGTTAAAAAAGAGGAAAGAAACCACAAGAGAAACTACAAAGATATAGGAAGTACAGATGCTAAAATTCCTTGAAAAATATTATTGTTGTTCTTTAGACATCTCTAAGTTTAGATAAAAAGAGAAAATATATCCACAGTAAGACAGAATTAAAAGTCACCAACATTATGGGATGGGAGAAGACCAAGGAATGAGGGTGTGCTAAGTCATATTATTGTGGGGGAAATATAGACATCCATTTTTTAAGTAAGGAAGGACTAAAAGGAAATGGAGAAGATAAACTGAAATGATAGTAGGAACAAGTCCAAGTATGTCAGTAATGACAATTAATGTAAATGGACTAAATTCACCAGTAAAAAAACAAAGGACAGGTGGGATTTCCTTTTTTAAGTCCAGGTTAATGAATGGAAAAAAATAATCTTTTACATGTTTGCACCTTCTGCAAATATGTAACTGTGCAATCCAACTCTAAAAGACATTGAAAATATCCAGACCCAGAAGAAAGAGTTTTAGGAGCTGGGAGAACAAAATATGCCATCTAGTTCAGGGGTTGACAAACTCTATCCCATGGACTAAATCTGGCCACCATGTTTTGGTTTTTTTTTGACTAGAGAGCCATACGATAGTTTTTACATTTTTTAATGGTTGAAAAAAATCAAAAGAAGAATAATATTTCATGACATGTGGGAATTATATGAAATTCAAATTTAAGTGTCCGTAAAGTTTTTTTGCAGAGCACAGGCTCCGGACGCGCAGGCTCAGCGGCCACGGCCCATGGGCCCAGCCACTCCGCGGCATGTGGGATCTTCCTAGATCGGTGCACGAACCCGTGTCCCCTGCATCGGCAGGCAGACTCTCAACCACTGTGCCACCAGGGAAGCCCTAAGTTTTTTTTTAATAGATCTTTATTGGAGTATCATTGCTTCACAATACTGTGTTAGTTTCTGTTGTACAACAAAGTGAATCAGCCATGTGCATACATATATCCCCATATCCCCTTCCTCTTGAGCCTCCCTCCCACCCTACCTATCCCACCTCTCTAGATCGTCGCAAAGCACTGAGCTGATCTCCCTGTGTTATGCTGCTGCTTCCCACTAGCTAACTATTTTACATTCGGTAGTGTATATATGTCGATGCTACTCTCACTTTGCCTCAACTTCCCCCTCCCCCTCCCCATGTACTCAAGTCCATTCTCTATGTCCACATCTTTATTCCTGCCCTGCCACTAGGGTCATCAGTACCATTTTTTTTTTTTTTAGATTCCATATATATGTGTTAGTGTATGGTATTTGTTTTTCTCTTTCTGACTTACTTCACTCTGTATGACAGACTCTAGGTCCATCCACCTCACTACACATAACTCAGTTTAGTTTCTTTTTATGGCTGAGTAATATTCCATTGTATATATGTGCCACATAACAAAAATAAACAAATGGACCTAATTAAACTTGAAGCCTTTGCAGAGCAAAGGAAACCATAAACAAGACAAAAAGACAACCCTCAGAATAGGAGAAAATATGTGCAAATGAAACAACGGACAAAGGATTAATCTCCAAAATATATAAACAGCTCATGGAGCTCAATAACAAAAAAAACCCAAACAATTCAATTAAAAAATGGGCAGAAGACCTAAATAGACATTTCACCAAAGAAGACATACAGATGGCCAAGAGACACATGAGAAGATGTTCAACATCACTAATTATTAGAGAAATGCAAATCAAAACTACAATGAGGTATCACCTCACACCGGTCAGAATGGCCATTATTAAAAAATATAGAAACAATAAATGCTGGAAAGGGTGTGATGAAAAGGGAACCCTCCTGCACTGTTGGTGGGAATGTAAATTGATACAACCAATATGGAGGTTCCTTAAAAAATTAAAAATAGAACTACCATATGAGCCAGCAATCCCACTACTGGGCATATACCCTGAGAAAACCGTAATTCATAAAAAAAATTCATAAAAACCAATGGTTTCTATAAAGGAATTGCTTTATGGTCAACATGGCTGAAATGCATCGATTATACAAAGTGGAGAGTAATTGCATTTGAAGCGCTTGAGTGGCAACCAGTGTGTTTTAGAAACACATTGCTGGTTTGTAAGACAGAAACAAATTGAGCTATGTTTTTTTTTTAATAAATTTATTTATTTATTTATTTTTGGCTGCATGGGGTCTTCATTGCTGCGTGCAGGCTTTCTCCAGATGTGTCGAGCGGGGGCTACTCTTCATTGCAGTGCGCAGGCTTCTCATTGCAGTGGCTTCTCTTGTTGTGGAGCACAGGCTCTAGGCACGTGAGCGTCAGTAGTTGTGGCATGTGGGCTCAGTAGTCGTGGCTCGTGGGCTCTAGAGCTCAGGCTCAGCAGTTGTGGCTCACGGGCTTAGTTGCTCCGCGGCATGTGGGATCCTCCCAGAGCTATGATGTTTTGAAGGGCTTGGTTTCTCTCCATAAATTAAAACTCTGTGTTACTAGCAAAAGCAGGGTTAGGATAGGCTGAAACTCAGGTTTAAAGGCTCGGCTCTTGCTGTTCTGACATTTTGCCAGGAAACTGTGACAGTGGGCACTTTGAGAACCCCTGTAAAAGTGCTCTTTAAAAATCTTGAGATCGGGCTTCCCTGGTGGCACAGTGGTTGAGAGTCCGCCTGCCGATGCAGGGAACACGGGTTCGTGCCCCGGTCCGGGAAGATCCCACATGCCGCTGAGCGGCTGGGCCCGTGAGCCATGGCCGCGTCCAGAGCCTGTGTTCCGCAACTGGAGAGGCCACAACAGTGAGAGGCCCATGTACCGCCAAAAAAAAAAATCTTGAGATCATTATATCAAAAAACCTGTAGTAAAAATGTCAATAAAACAGAGGAAGTTATTCCATATTTAAAGTTATTGACACCTAGATATTTGTGATGTTTCATCTTACTCAGACACGTGACCCCAAGTGTTAGCTGCTGCAATAATGGTTCCATAGAAGTACTAAGTAACCCACAACAAGCGAAGCTCACAGAAATCTTTATCATCCCCAGGTTTCTGACTCAGTGCTGAAAGGTCTTGCTTTGGGCCCTTCTCTGGTTTTAATTGCCTTTTTGCACTTATTCCTAAATGTTAGGTTGTAACTTGATACTCACTTCATATCTCCCCACACCTTCAGGGCAACAAGTTATTGTTTCATAAAAAAGTGCAGTTAAACAAGGGCACTGCTGTGTACCCCATCCATCCCTGATACCACAGCTGGACTGTGATACTTAGTGATCAAGAAACCATCAACTTTGACTCCTTACTCCTTGTTCTGGTGCTTCTCCTTTTAGACCAGCTCTTGTTCCTTATTTCTCAGAGCAGTCAAAACAGCTTGGAGGGTCAGATCCCATTTGTGTAAAAGGAAGGTTACCTAGCAACCAGTTACTTATTGCTACGTGACTAACTACCACAAAACTTAGCAGCTTAAGACAACCTGCATTTATCATCACAGTTTCTGTGGGTCAGGAATCTGGGCATTCCTTAGCAGGGTTCTCCACTTGGGGTCTTGCAGAAGATTGCAATCAAGGTGTCATCCAGGACTTCCCTGGTGGCACAGTGGTTAAGAATCTGCCTGCCAATGCAGGGGACACAGGTTCGATCCTTGGTCTGGGAAGACCCCACATGCCGCGGAGCAACTAAGCCCATGCGCCACAACTACTGAGCCTGCTCTCTAGAGCCCATGAGTCACAACTACTGAAGCTTGTGTGCTTAGAGCCCACGCTGTGCAACAAGAGAAGCCACTGCAATGAGAAGCATGTGCACCGCAACGAAGAGTAGCCCCCACTCGCCGCAATTAGAGACTAGAGAAAGCCCTCGCAGCAGCAAAGACCCAACGCAGCCAAAAATAAATACATAAAATTAAAAGGAAAAAAAAAGTGTCATCCAGGGCTAAGGTCTCATCTGAAGTCTCAACTGGGAAAGAATCCACTTCCAGACTCACATGGTGGTTGGCAGAATTCGGTCCCTCCAGGGCTGTTGGATTGAGGGACTGAGCTCCGTGCCAGGGAAACCTCCCCAACAGGGCAGCTTGCTTCATCAAATATTAAACACTGAGAGGAATGGAGTCTGCTAATTAGACGCAAGTCACAGTCTTTTGTAGTCTAATCATGGAAGCATATCCCTCAACTTGGCTGCATTCTATAGAGCAGAATCTTGCCCACACTCAAGGGACGAGGATGACCCTGGCACGAATACCAGGACTCGGGGTCATTGGGAACCATCTGAAAGGCTGCCCACCACAGAAGGGCAGGTGTGTTTATTTGCTTGATTATGTATAGAAAATTTCTGGTAGAACACAATAATTTATCAGAAATTGTTGATAGTGGTTACCTCCAGAAATAGGACTAGGGCATCAGAGATAGTGGGAGAGGGGACTTTCACTTTTCACTTTATACATTTCTATATTGTTTTATTTTTTTTAAAACCATAAACAGTTTGCTATGTTTTATTTTTATTTTAAAAAGAAAAAAGTCACCCAGGCTATTTTCCAATAACTGTATCTTTTTTTTTTTTTTTTTTTTTCGGTACGCGGGCCTCTCACTCTTGTGACCTCTCCCGTTGCAGAGCACAGGCTCCGAACACGCAGGCTCAGCGACCATGGCTCACGGGCCCAGTCGCTCTGCGGCATGTGAGATCTTCCCGGACCGGGGCACGAATCCGTGTCCCCTGCATCGGCAGGCGGACTCTCAACCACTGCGCCACCAGGAAAGCCCCAATAACTGTATCTTTTTAAAAGTAGTCTGGACTCAAAGAATAAAAATCAGTGAACCCAATTCACTTGTGTGCACAAAAAAGTAAAACGTGTAGACATGTAAGTAAATATTTAGCAGTAGTGGTTTTATAAAATCATAAAATTGTATTATCTTTTCAAACTACCTAAAAAGGGAACACATCTTAACGACACTTTCAGTTCCATCATAAACATTTTATTGCATTCTGTCCTAACACAGGAGCTAAGAGATGGAAATTAGCTTCTGGAAATTACCTTGGATTTAATCTAATCTTTGGATTGTTTCAGAATCGATGACTACTTTGGCTCCGTAACGGGGCTCATTTCAGTGTCCTATTTCTCCCCCAGTCCACCTAGCATTGTCAGATAAAATACAGGATGCCTAGGCTGGCCCATGTAATATTTGGGACATACACTAAAAAATTATTCAATGTTTATCTGAAACTCAATTTTAACCAGGTGACCTGTAGTTTTATTTGCTCATGTGTCACACGCCCACAAAGTTGGCCTGATTGAGTTAGCACAGTGGCTTTCAAGGAAAGGATGGCAATTCTGTCCCCCAGGGGACATTTGGAGACGTCTGGAGACTTTTGGTTGTCACAGTTGGGGGGTTCCGGTGCTACTGGCATCTAGTGGGTAGAGGACAGGGATGCTTCTAAACATCCTACAGGGCCCAGGACAGCCTCCATGATAAAGAATCCAACCTCAAATGTCAATAATGCCGAGATTGAGACACCCTCCATCCTCCCTCCCACAAACTCCTGCTCGACTCACCACTGGCTTCAGTGAGGAGCTGTGGATGCTCAGGTAGCTTTGGAAAACAATCACCAGGTGGGAGTAGGGTGGGGGGTGAGGGGCATGGTCTGGGGGTGTTTCAGCCGATTCTCTCCATAAAGTAACAGCTCTTCAACCCTCCAGCAGGTACACTCTGAATTGTTTACTGCTGGCTCACACTTGTTTGTCTGCAACTAGTTCTCCCAAAGATCTGAGCAGATCTCAAGCAGCTGCAAGAATCTGCAGGTAGCAAGTGATTTAAGAGACCTGGCAGAGAATACAATTACCTTTTTTCCTTTTTTAATTAATAAAGAGATTTTACTAATACCCTTTGTCCAGACCATTTTTACTGTGGTTAATGTTCCCAAAGAGAGACAATTCAAAATTTGCTGATAACACAAATGGGGTGTGTGTGTGTGTGGGGGGGTCCCTGTACCATCTAATAACTCACAAAGTAATTTGTTCAAGATTAACACCATTTTCCTATGAGAGCTCATATTGTTTTCATCCATTCTAGATGCATTGTAGACATGAATTTTATTCAATTATTTATTTTGCCTCTTAAAAATCTATTACAATTGGGCTTCCCTGGTGGCGCAGTGGTTGAGAGTCCGCCTGCGGATGCAGGGGACACGGGTTCGTGCCCCGGTCCGGGAAGATCCCACATGCCGCGGAGCGGCTGGGCCCGTGAGCCATGGCCGTTGAGCCTGCGCGTCCGGAGCCTGTGATCCGCAACGGGAGAGGCCACAGCAGTGAGAGGCCCGCGTACCGCAAAAAAAAAAAAAAATGCCACGTGTGTTTGTACCCCTCGATCAAGTAACTTCCACCATCAGCATGAGTCTGACCTGCTTAGTGATACCTGGGGGACAGGTACCCTGGGAAGTTCTGATGTCTGTCCTTTAAGACTATATTTGTCTCATAGGTGCTGCTACTTGGGAATCTTTTGCACTGGTTGCCTTTATCACAGCTGGTAAAAACATCTGCAGTAAATGCTTTTTAATTACCCTGATTTTCCAGGTCTTTGCTAGAAAGAAATCTTGCTGAGTCTTCCTGAAAAATAAATTCAGTTTTTTGTGACAGGTAGATGGAACTGAATTCTGGAGGAAAAGCTCAACCCAACCATTGATGTTCCTCATAATCATCGATTCCTGCGTGGGAAGCTGCACCCTCTCTTACGGTCCCAGTGGGTTGCCATTCTCGGCTCTCCCAGCTGCAGGGGAGGGGCGTAATGTGCGGAGTTCCCACCTGTGTCCCTTGGATTTGACAAGTGCCTGAAGGAGTGCCTGCATTTATTCCTGGTCTTGTTGCTGATGCCTTTGAGAGGAGCAACAGAATGACTGAGACTGGGAGTGATTATAAATATACATCCGAAGGACAGAAAATCTTCGGCTGTCTTACCCCATCACTCTTCAAAAACATTACTGTCTCCTTAAGATAACAAAATAATTCCGGCGTATCTTGGGAACATCTGGCTTGTGTCTCCTTCCAAGGCTGTGCACATAACTGAACTGTTTTGAATATTAGATTCTTTATCAGATTTTAGGATAACCGACCTTCCGCTCCCTCAGACACTGGGTTTCAGAGAAAGGGCTGGTGAGACTCAGTGTGTTCCTTTCTACTCGAGGGATGCAGTCAAGGAGGCAAGGTTCTGTAAGAGGTTTCTTCTTTCTTCCTTTTGTCCTAGTCTTTTAAAAAATTCTTTTGTTGGGTTTTTTTCCAATAGTAGGAAAACCGACACCCGTGTGGACAGGTTATCTGCACTCATTCATAAGTACATTCACGTGTCACATGCTTTTTGGAGCCTTCCCACTGCCTGGCATTGTCCTGATCTCTGAGCGTCTCTCGATGTGGTGGGCAGTGTCGGGGGGGAGGTCCATCCAGTGGGGGTGGCGGACTGAGCTGCCCCTGGTTAGGGAGCAGCAGTGGCAATAGAGCAAAAACGGGGCTTGTGCTGGCACTGTTCCCCATTGGCTGGCATTTATTTTCCCAAATCAGCCATTAAAAAAAAAGGAATCAGCCTTCCAAAATTATTCAGACTTCAACTTCCAGACTTCTCAGCTGGAATTCATGATGGTAAAAACAGCTTTTCCTCCAAGTATGGGCGGTCAGTTCTCATTATTGGCAGATTCCATATTTGCGAACTCACCTACTTGCTAAAATTTATTTATAACCACAAAAGCAATATTGGATGCTTTTTTTTTTTGGCCTCACCACGTGACTTGTGGAAGCTCAGTTCCCCAACCAGAAGATTGAACCCGGGTTGAACCTAGACTGAAACCATGCACCTCAGATTGGGACTTGAACCCATGTGCCTGTGCGGGACTCGAACCCCTCCTAGACCAAGGTTGGGACTTGAACCCACGCAGCCGGGACTCATACCCAGCCAAAACCCTGATTGGGACTTGAACCCACGCCTCCAGGACTTGAACCCAGCCAAAACCTACAGTCTTCCAACTGAGATCACACATCTGGTTTCAGGACTTAATGAAACTCAGGTTCTTGATGTCTCATCGCAGAAAGAATTCAGTGAGAGACAAAGTGATAGGTAAGAAGTGGATTTATTTAGAGAAAAACACACTCCACAGAGTATGGGCCATCTCAGTTGGTGAGAAAGGGACCAGGGTATGGGGTTGTCAGTTTTTATAGGGGTGGGTAATTTCGTAGGCTAATGAGTAGGAGGAGTATTCCAGCTATTTTGCAAAGGGGTGGGGATTTCCAGGAATTGGGCCACCGCTCACTTTTTGATCCTTATGGTCACCTTAGAACAGTCATAGAGCCTGTGGGTGTGTCATTTAGCTTGCTGATGTGTTACAGTGAGCGTATACTGAGGCTCAAGGTCTAGTGGAAGTTGACTTGTCCGCCATCTTGGACCCATTTGGTTTTAATCAGTTTATGTCATGTCTTCAGGCTATATCATTCTTTCAAAGGTTGTACCCTGACCGCTTCCCTCCTATTTCAAGGCCACGGCAGTGAAAGTGCCAAATCCTAACCACTAGACCACCAGGGAACTCCCTAATATTGGACATTTTTGAGGTCATTCACAGACAAGCAGAGCAGCAAAAAATGTGTCTCCTGATCACAGTGAGTTTTCAGCTCTCATACTGCGAGTAGGTGTGCCTTCCAGGTCTCTATCATGCCACCCTTTTGCTAATTTTTGAGTATTTGTTGATAGTTGCACCATTTAAAATGGCACGAAAATGCAGAAGTGATGGCTTAGTGTCCTAAGCATGTGAAGGCTGTGATGGGCCCCACAGAGAAAATACCCGTGTTACATAAGCTTCATTCAGGTGGGAGTTATAGTGCTGTGGGCCTTGAGTTCAATGATAATGACCCAACAATATATGGAAAATAAGGTGCCTTTAAACAGAGACTCTCACAAAACAAGGTTATGTATTGATCAGTTGACAAAATTTTGTGACCAGAGGCTCGCAGGAACCTGACCCTGTATTTCCCCAGGACTGATTCCCTAACTCAGTGTTCACAGTGAGTTTAGAGACTTAACTACTGTGAACAACAAGAATCGGCTGACTCTTTTAACACACGTGGAATGGATAATTCATTACTTCTTATCCTGTAGGATATGAGCACAGAGGCCAATGATCAGAGCCAGGTATGGAAATAAACAATTCCAAATGATCAATTAAAAATTGATTTTCTTCTTATACTGATTAGCTCAGCTTCTCCCAGGAGCCAAACACTCATGCAGCACAATATGCTGAGATCCGAGACAACTAAGTCTTGTTCCTATAGGAGGATGAACCTAAGAAAATCCAGGTGTCAGCCCAGGTCCCCTTGGATTCCCAGGGGCCCACATGTGACGATGCGCCATGTGCCTGCTCCTTGCTTGGAGCCAAACAAGTAACATTCCTGGGATTTGTATGCAAAGGCTTGAAAATCTGCAGACAAGATCTGCAGGTACAATTACTGTGTCAGCTTGTAGAAAAACCCCTGGTTAGCCAGAATATTTTGTTCCAAGTTTCAGTTTTCCATCTTCTAAAGCCATGCTTCTCAAACCTTGAGGTGCAGAGACACCACGACCTGGGTGATGATGTTAACATGAAGATTCTGATCTAGGGAGACCTGGGTGGGGCTGAGGTCCTGTGTTTCCAACAGCTTCCAGCTGAGGCCTATGCCGACACCAGTAAACTCCCTTTGCACGCATGACTGTTTGGACTGCATTTTTCTCTTGTTTGCACCCAAAAGATACCAACTGGCATCCAGGGGTGTCAGGCCTGTTCCTCCCTCCATGGGTGTCAGGGGTGTCAGCCCTCCATGTGGCTCTTTATCCCATGCCTTCCCTGAGGCTTCCTCTCTGCTTGGATACTGCCTCCTCCAGGGAGCCTTCCCTGACTCCTGCTCCCTTGCCCTCAGGGACTCTCAGGAGCAGGCCCCAGGGCTGCAGTTCTCAACCTTGACTGCAAAATAGAATCACCTGGGAGCTTGGAACCCACGACTCTCCAGGCCACACCCCAGACCAATCAGCCCCAAAAGTCTATGGGTGGGGCCAATCCATGTCTTAAGAACTAGGCCCCAGGTGTGTGTTATGTCCAACATACAGGTTTTTTTTAATATTTATTTTTATTTACTTATTTATTTTGGCAGCACAGGGTCTTAGTTGCAGCACGTGGGATCTTTGCTGTGGCATGCAGAATCTTTTACTTTCAGCATGTGGACTTCTTAGTTGCGGCATGCAACCTCTTAGTTGCGGCATGCGTGTGGGATCAAGTTCCCCAACCAGGGAGCGAACCCAGGCCCCCTTCATCGGGAGCACAGACTCTTACTCACTGGGCCACCAGGGAAGTCCCAACTTATAAAGTTTTGACAGCATCTGACTGGCTGTCCAAACTGTGGGGAAAGTTCCATATGAAAGTTCACCACACTGAAGATTATTCAGCCTTACAAAGGAATGAAGCTCTGACACATGCTTCAACATGGGTGAGCCTGAAGACTAGTCTTCAAGAGTTGGTTTCCCGCAGGGAATTCCCTGGTGGTCCAGTGGTTAGGACTCGGTGCTTTCACTGTGGTGGCCGGGGTCCAAAGATTCTGAAAGCCTCACAGCCAAAAAAAATAATATTTTCTACTTCAAAAAATTTCTGGTCAAAGGACTTCCCTGGTGGTGCAGTGGTTAAGACTCTGTGCTCCCAATGCAGGGGGCCTGAGTTCAATCCCTGGTAAGGGAACTAGATCCCACATGCATGCTGCAACTAAGAGTTCACATGCCACAACTAAGGAGCCTGGCTGCCACAACTAAGAGCCAGGGCAACCAAATAAATAAATATATATTTTTAAATTTCTGGTCAGAATGTGCCTCACCATTATTTAACAAATGTTTGTATTTTTCAATATACCGAGAGCCAATGTACCAGCTCTCTGATATTTAGCAGTTTTCCAAAATAAACTTTCTATTTTGGAATAATTTTTGAATTAAAGAGAAGTTGCAAAGATAGTACAGCATGTGCCCCCATACCCTCTCTCAGTTTCCCCTACTGATAGCATCTTACATAACTGTGGTGTATTTGTCACTAAGAAACTCACAGTGAGACATTACTACTAACTGAACTCCAGGTTTGGTTTGGATTTCATCAGTGTTCCCATTAATGTCCTCTCTCTGTCCCTGGATTCCATCTCCTTGTTTTTCACGACCTTGACAGTCTTAAGAAGTACAGTGTTAAGAAGTACAGATCAGGAATCATGTAGAATGTCCCCCAGGCTGGGTTTCTCTGATGTTTTTTGTGTGTCTGTGATTAGAGTGGGGCTATAGGTTTGGGGAATAACCCCACAGAAGTGAGGTGCTCTTCTTACCACATCATTTCGAGGTGCCTGACCTCCTCATGACTCATCATGGATAACATTCACCTTGATCACCCAGTCAAGGTGTGTCTGCCAGTTTTCTCCACTGTAAAGCTACTATTTTTCTCCTTCCAGACTCTTTACTTTGGAAGTAAATCACTAAGCCTAGCCCACCCTCAAGAGGGAAGAAGGTGGGAATTGCTCCCCATCTCCCGGGATGGGAGCATACATTATCAATTCTTTTGTCAGTAGTTTTTTAGGTGAAAGGATAACACACTATGAGTTTTCTGCACATAGTTAAGATAGTAACTCCCCAGCTAGACACAGCAGACTATACAGCTCAGTACAATTGCTCACTTTTTGCATTTCTTACTGTTCAACCCAATTCAAATAGGTGAAGAGTTCATTTTTAAGAGGAACAGAAGATGGAACGTTATTCAGCCTTAAAAAGGAAGGAAATTCTGACACATGCTACAACATGGATGGAACTTGAGGGCATTATGCTGAGTGAAATAAACCAGACACAAAAGGACCCATATTGTTTGATTCCATTTGCACAAGGTACCTAGAGTTGTCAAATTCATAGAGACAAAAAGTAGAGTGGTGGCTGCCTGGGGTTGGGGATGGGAGAATGGGGAGTTATGGTTTCATGGGGACAGAGTTTTAGTTTTGTAAGATTAAAAGAGTTCTGGAGATGATGGTGATGGTGGTTGCACAACAATGTGAATGTACTTCATGCCACTGAATTCTACACTTAAAAATGGTTAACGGTAATTTTTATGTTATGTGTATTTTATCACAATTTTTTAAAAAGACACAGATGGGGCAAATGAAATTGTCACTGATTACCAATCAATCATAGGAGATTGGTTGAATTAACTATTGTTTATCTCCACAACGGAGTACACTACAGATGCCAAAAAGAATGAGGAAGCTCTCTGTGAACAGCTATGGAGTCATTTCCAAGCTATATTATTAAGTGATAAAAGCAAAGTTCAAAAGAGCATATATAGTATGCTACCTTTTGCCTAAGGAAAAAAAGATAAGAAAACGTGTGTGTGTGTGTGTGTGTGTGTGTGTGTGTGTGTACGCCCACATGCTTATCCTTACAAAGAGAAACTCAAAGAGATAAACCAGAAAACAATGAAGATGTTTGTCTACAAGAGGTGGGAGGAAACAGGGTAAGAGGGAGACTGGGATGCGTGACAGTCCTCTGAATATACCTGTTTATATAGTTTCAAGTTTTGAAGCACCTTCTACATACTCAAAAAATAAAAGCAAATTAACGATGATGGAAAGATAAAAACCCTAAAACTGAAGAAAACAGACAAATGAACCCAACTGTACTGCTGATGGATATCATGACCCCACAGAAGAGACTGAGAAGTACCCCCAGCATTTGTGAATCCAGGATTTCACTATATACTCTCAGTCTTTGTGGGGGGAGCGGGGAGGTCAGCAGAACAGGGAAAACTCTGGAACTCTTTACCAGATTTGTTGTTTGTAGTGGACATTGTGCAGCAATTCTAATGCTATTTTAGGATATATTATAGGATTGAGCAAATGCATAAAGGTGTTGCTGGTATTGGGAGAAGGAAAATACAAATATGGACAGGAGGATGGGTTGGAAGTGGGGGTATTGGTGTGGACACACGGTCTCTAAAACAAGCACACGCGTGAATACAAGCATTTGTGTATGTGTATATACCTGTAGGTACATGAATGTGCGCGGGCGTATACGTGTATTTGTTTTCTAGCTCTGTCCTTTGAAAAAGTCTCAAAGCAAAGACACGACAGCAAAAATGAGCACACCTACTGCCCAGATCTTGGTGCTTATCACCATTCCTCACTAACAGGAACCAGGGCTCCTTGGAAAAATGGCTGATTCCAGGACGGGGGCAGGAAAGGCCAAGATGAGCCTGAAATACCTTGTTATACCAGAAAGTAAGGAAGTATTCAAAAAAAAAAATAATGATGGTGCATGGTTAAAGGACCCAGGAGCCAGCTTGACAGGGCTCCCACTGATCACACCTGGGACAATTTGAGCACCGAGATAATTAAGAAGTTGTAATAAATTTAGTTTGAAAAAATCATGAAGGCATACCAAAAATAAATACATAAATAAATAAGTGGGGGAGAAAGGAGGGCTCTTGCTTATAGTAGAAAGTCAACTGCAGACTGGTATGTGTGAAGGGATGCTGAATTGGAAAATTTCCATTTTGCCACCATCATTGTAAAGGTTGGTAAAGACAAGAATCGTTAATGGGTGTCAAATCCAGGAGGCACACTTCATGAGGACCATGACATTCGTACGGTGTCTGCCCACAGATTGTTTATTTGAGAGCACAGGGAAAACAGTAACCTACAGAGCTTCTCACACAGACATCTTGACATGAGCAACCAAAAATCACATCCCCGGACCTCCCTGGTGGCACAGTGGTTAAGAATCCGCCTACCAATGCAGGGTACACGGGTTCAATCCCTGGTCCAGGAAGATCCCACATGCTGTGGAGCAAATAAGCCCAGGTGCCACAACTACTGAGCCTGTGCTCTAGAGCCAGTGAGCCACAACTACTGAAGCCCACAAGCCTAGAGCCCGTGCTCCACAACAAGAGAAGCCACTCAATGAGAAGCCCGTGTACTGCAACGAAGAGTAGCCCCCACTTGCCGCAACTAGAGAAAGCCCGCGCACAGCAACGAAGACCCAACACAGCCATAAATTAATTAATTAATTAATTAATTAAAAAAACAAAAAAACGAAAAACTCTGTAGGGGAACTGAGATCCCGCAAGCCACGGGTCATGGCCAAAAAAAAAAAAACCCCAAAACACAACTCTGTAAGTTGTAGAAACTGATAACGATGCAAATTAGCGATGCTGATAGGATGCAATTACTGCCCAGTGGACAGACACAGCTGTCCATCTGTTTGTTAATTCCTTTCAGCCTTCCTCACTTGCCCAGGGCTCCGGATATTTGGGCCCTTCTGCCGGGAGGTCCTCCCTCTGTGGAGAGCCGGAGATATCTTGGAGTCCTGGGGACACAGGCTCTGTCGACTCCCCATACAGTGGAAACTTCCACAATTTTCCTGGGTTCCCTAAACACCAAGCCTTGATTTTCCACATACTCACACAGGCTTACAGAACTCGACCCAAATCCAGAAGAGTTTCTGATTCACTGCCACTTACCTCACAGAGAACCGCAAGTGTGCATCTGATCGTTACACTGCCCCACAATTTTATTTTCCAAAATGTGTCCCCTCCCATCCCTTAAGGAGCAAGTAGGTGATGCAGAGCAGTGAAGAAAAGCCACAAAGAGCAGGGACTCTCCCACCTCTGATGAACTTGAGAAGAGCACACAGCCCTTCCAGGACTGGTTAATCACCATGCATCACAAGGCCCCTTTGCCGTCCAGCAGAAAAACATAAAAGCAGCAGAGTCCAGAATTCCTGGGGCTGGTACAGGACTCTTCCAAGGTGCCTGTCACTGTCCTGCAGTGGGTGTCAAATCGTCAGAACAAGGGCTGGGACCTCGTGACTGAGTGCCAGGATGCCTCTGTTTATCCTTGCAACCTACCGACCCACTCAGGTCTTTTCCCTGCCCCACTTGCTCCTGGAGATGAAACCAGGCCCTTGAGACACACAGCAACCCAACCACAGAGGAATTACAGGCACACCTTGTTTTACTGATCTCCACTATGCTGCGTTTTTTACAAATTGAAGGTTTGTGCACCCTGCATCAAGCATCTATTGGCACCATTTTTCCAACAGCAGCTACTCCATGTCTCTGTGTCACATTTTGGTAATTCTCATAATATTTCAAACTTTGTCATTATTATTATATTTGTCATGGTGATCCGTGATCTTTGAATATACTACCGACTCACTGAAGGCTCAGATGATGGTTAGCATTTTTTAGCAATAAAGAATTTTTAAATTAAAGTATGTACATTGTTCTTTTGGACATAAGGCAATTGCACAGTTAATAGACTACAGCATAGTGTAAACATAACTTTTATATGCACTGGGAGACAAAAAAAATCCACGTGACTCGCTTTATTGTGATATTTGCTTTATTTTGGTGGTTTGGAACTGAACTTGCCGTATCTCCAAGGGGTGCCCGTAAAGTAATTCACTCCAGTGGGACAGCTGAGGAGAACTGGCTGCGCTGATGCAGGACAGGTGCCTGAGCACAAGATTTTGTCCTGCTATCAGGCTCAGAGTCCCAGAGGCCCTGTGTAGGGTTCTCATCTCCTTCGTGTCCCTGGGTTATATTTCTGACTTTAGGGAATTCTCTGGCAGTCCAGTGGTTACGACTCCGCGCTTTCGCTGCCAAGGGCCCAGGTTTGATCTCTGGTCGGGGAACTAAGATCCCGTAAGCCACATGTTGCTGTCAAATATATATATATATATATATATATATATATATATATATATATATATATATATTCCTGACTTTAGCCCACTGAAGCTTTACCATTGGCCTTACAGTATTTTCTAGTTATAATACAGTCTTTTCCCCTTCTGCCTCTCCAGCTAGAGGGGAGCTCCTGGCAACTGCCCTCAGTACGGGGCCACTGAGGGTCTGAGCCTGATGGTGCAGAGGACAGGAGTGTCCACAGAGGCCAGGGCCAGGAACGTGCTGTTTGGTCCTTTTGACTATCAGCGAGTAAGGATTACCATCTCCATTTTACAGATGAATAAACGGAAGCCTCAAAGGGTGAGTGACTCAGGCAAGGTCCCCCGTCAGTAAGGAGAAGAGCTGAAATTAAACTCACAGCCCAGTCGCCAGAAGGCTGATGGAGGAAAGAAGAAGTAGAGGGAGGGAGAGGGAATAAGAATTACAGTGACTGTAACTTACTAAGTGGGTCTGTCCTGGCCTGGAGTACGTAGTGTTACTTCTAAATTACCAAACCTTCTCTGTGAATGCCTAGTGATTTAGATGTTCACTGCCCAATGCAGTGGCCACCAGCCACATGTGGTTCTTAAAGCCCTTGAAATGTGGCCAGTCTGATCTGAGATGTGCTTTAAGTGCAAAATGCATATCAGATTTCAAAGGCTTCGAATGAAAAACAAGAATGTAAAATATCTCATTAGTAATATATACTAATCACTTAATGGTAATATTTTGCATATATTGGGTTAAATAAAATCTATTTTTAACCTTTCTCTCCCGTTTCTTTTTTTTTTTTTCGTGTGCCTATAGGTCATTCTAAGAGGCATGAGTGGGCAGGGCTGCTCCAGAGACCAGAGCGAGGCTTGTTTTTTTTTTTTTGTTTGTTTTTTTAAACATCTTTATTGGAGTATAATTGCTTTACAATGGTGTGTTAGTTTCTGCTTTATAAAAAAGTGAATCAGTTATACATATACATATATTCCCATATCTCTTCCCTCTTGCATCTCCCTCCCACCCTCCCTATCCCACCCCTCTAAGTGGTCACAAAACACTAGATGATCTCCCTGTGCTATGCACCTGCTTCCCACTAGCTATCTATTTTACGTTTGGTAGTGTATATATGTCCATGCCACTCTCTCACTTTGTCACAACTTACCCTTCCCCCTCCCCATATCCTCAAGTCCATGCTCTAGTAGGTCTGTGTCTCAAGGTCTTGCTAATGCCCGGAGGAGGGGACGTCCCAGGTACTGGGTGCAGCTCTGTCCTCCCACACCTGTCAACCACTGTCCACCCAGCCGGTAACAAATACACCGAGAGCCTCCTCTGAGTACCAGCCTCTGGGACACAGAGAGGAGCCAGATGGCCCCCCAAAATATCTACATCCTAACCCCCAAACCTGTGAATATGTTGGGTTTTCTGGCAAGGGGGAAAAAAGGTTGCTAATCAGTGACCTTAAAATAAGATGATCCTAAATTATGCAGGTAGGCCCAGTGTCACCGCAGGGGTCCGTATAAGTAGAAGTGTCTGGGTCTGAGAAGATGTCACAGTGGAAGCAGCCCCCTTACTTGCAAGACCCCAGACTTGGCCCGTGAGCTTCCACAAGCACCAAGGTTTGGGGTGAGCCTCTGGATGCTTGAGGAGACTCTTCTTGGAGCCCACTTGGCCGCCCGTTTCCCGCTCACCCAACTTGCCTGGGTAGATTAGGAAGCCTGCTCTTCCTTGGACCCTGTCAGTCATGGGGGCCAGGGACACAACTGTGGCCCATCCCCACCCCAGAAAACACAACTAATTAAAAAAAAAAAAAACCGTTCTGGCCCCTCACCTGAAAGCCCCAGGAAGAGGGTTTGGGATTTGCTCTAATGAGACGCAAGCACCCTCATCCCCGAAATAAAGACTTGCTGTTGAAGTCTGCAGAGGAGAATCCACACACACTCAGCCCGTCCTCCTGCCCACAGTTTCCATCCCCAGGGCTTGCGCCCAGGCTTCCCTGAGCCCCGTGGGATCACCGCCCGCCTGTCCCTCCCAGGGGCAGCACTGAACCAAACACTTAATTGACACAGAACGTGATTAAGCACCATTGCCGACTCCCCCCACCCATCAGCCGCCGAGCAAGCAGGACGATCTGCTGGAGAATATCCCAGAGGTTCCAGAGGCTTCGGGCTGGGGTGAGTTTCTCTGCCAAATCTCTCCAGTGACTCAGCTCCACAAAGGTTTCCTGAGCACAGACTCTGGGTCAGGCTCTGGGCTGGGCTCTAGGATGAAAGATGGGCACGTGGTCTCTGCCCTCAAGTCACTGCCATTGTCCTGTGAGGACTCAGGGGACAGAACCCAGCTGTGGGGAGGGAAGAATTTCAGGAACCAGGCTCAGTCCGTCCAGCAGCAGAATGGGCCACCTTGGAAAGGTCTGGAGTGAGGAGCCCATCTCTTTTGGTGGGCTAGCAGCCAGCAGACCTTCGCCCACCAGGCCCAAGAGGCAAGAAGAGCATTTCCACCCAGGAGATAGGTGAAGGCCATCACTTCAACAGGCTCTGCCTTTTGGGTTTTCTTTCTTTATAAGCTTTTTTTTTTAAGCCTTACATGACATACCAGGGAAGAGTCAGAACAAAGCAGACGTTAGCAGCAAGAAATATACTCTTGGTTCCTTGCATACATAACCCAGGTTTTGGCAAAAGCACACACTGTGTGAGTACGCTTGGAAACGCATGGAAACTGACATTTTACAATGGTCCCCAAAGGTGTAAAAAACGGGCTGGAAGGCCAGGTGCCGAGGGTGATTGGCATCAATCAATGGGATCTGTGGTTGTGTCTCCCTATCGACACCTGATGTGTTTGTTGTAATTGGTTTCCCAGCCAGCCCCGCTGCCTTTATTAATTGCACACATTCCTTGACAAAAATGACACGCTGGTGGCAGCGACGTGGGCTTGAAGACGCGGGTGCCTTTTGATCTAAACCTAAAGTCACATGTGTGACCAGAACCGAAGATGGGGAGAGCCCACAGGTCATTTCTCTCATGGCAACACCTGGACAGAGTGGCCTGTTGGAACCATTCATGTAATTGTGTCACCTTGACCTGCACACTTGGTGACAGTTTTCCTGTGTCCTCTAACTCACAACGGACTTCAGAAAGACTTTGCCTGCAGACCTTTGGCAGCTTGAGTTTAATTCTGCAATGGAGGGAAAAAGGGCTGCTCAGAGAATTTCTGGAATTCAAACCAAATGCTCAATGCATCGAGGATGCTAAAATGAGTGGGAGAAAGTTTAGGGAGAAACAGAATATGTGCATGATTCCAAAGTACCTCTAAATGTTTATTAATTACCAAGGGAAAAATAGTCACTTTAGGTGGCAGACACCACCTTAACCAGGGGACGAAGGTTCATAGCGCCAGGACTGAGACTCATGGACAGCATGAGCCCCTGATGGGATACACTGAAGGGCACCTCACTTCTGAGGGATTCATCCCCAAAATCCATCGCCTCGATCCAATCATGAGAATGCATTGGACAAAACCAATTTGAGGGACTTGCTACAAAAACACATGAACACTTTTCTTCAAAAGGATCAAGGTCACAAAGGGATAGGAGAGATTGAAAAACTGTCACAGATGAGAGACGAAGAAGACATGACAATTAAATGCAATGTGGAGCCCTGGGACAGAGAAAGGACATTAGATTCAGAGCTGATGACATTCGAACGCAGTCTGTGGTCAGTTAACAGTGTGGTGCCAGTGATGATTTCTTGGTTTTGGTCATCGTACTTGGTTATGTACGACGTTGACATTAGGAGGAAAAAGCTGTGTGACAGGTGACATGGGAACTCCCTGAATGATCTCTGCAACTCTTCTATAAGTCTAAAATTATTTCATGATAAAAAGTTTTTCAAATGTGAAAAAAAGAAAGAGCTCATCTCTCCCCATACCTAAGCTGTCACACTCTAGGGGGACCGTTTCTGGGGAAAAGACTGCTACCCCCAGCTGTCACTCGTTTTCCTGCATTTCATTCATATAACTGTTAAATCAATAGCTACATCTTCAGAGTAAATAATTGTGTCAGTGGTATTTTAATGGTCTCCTGCATTTGAGTTGCCAGGAGCCTTTTTGTCAGCAGAGCAAAACCATTGATTTTCTGCCCATCCATCCGAGGCACACATAGATGAGCTGCCTGCAGCCTGGGATCAGAGCTAGAGGGGCAAATCCCAGAACCTGGAACTCTCCTCCCAGCACTGGCACCTACAAGCAGCAGATAAAATATTTCATCTCCGCTGAATCACATTCCATTGCAGTTAACTTCCAGGGCAGAAAGTGTTAAACGCCTTCAGTCCAGGAGAACTTGGGAAATCCCAGTATGGTGTACTCTGCCATTTTTCTTTTTCTGAGGTCTGAGCCTTGGAAGCAAGAGAGCAACGTCACAGAGAGAACACGGGGTCAACCAGCAGGTGACTGAGGTGCCGGGAGCTCTTGGCTGACAAACGCAAGCGTTCTCATGACTGACCGTGAATTGCTGTGGTAGTTCCATAATTGCACAGTGGTATTGTTCTTAATGCTTTTAAAATAGGACCTGTGTGTGCATGCTACGTAGGTGAAAATAAATGGTGCGTGTCCCCGGGAAAGGAAAAAAACTGAACAGGCAGTGTTTGTGAGACATGTTGTTCTCTGAGGTGCAGCTCAATACCAGCAGAACCCCATGCAGCAAGAGAGGACTGGGCAGCAGGCTGGGCCAACCACAGATATTTGCACAGGTGAATACAGTTTAGTAAAGGAAGTCAATCGAAGCATTCAGATGAGAAGGGAGGAGAGAAGTGGTCCCACTGAGCTCCACACCCCAGGCATCTGAAGGGAAGCTGCTGTAGCCCGCGTTCATGCATTAGTCCAGCAGGTGACTCCAGGCCTGCCCCCAGGAACTGACCGTAGACAGGCTTTGACCGCCCCCCCATGCAGGTCCCCAGTGGTCTTAGGTGTAAGGCCCCAAATTAAGACCCAACATTATATACCACTTTGACATCTGAAACCAGGAGGCCTTTGAATGTCCTAGCTGCAAGTTCCCCACCCCACTCAGCTTCCACAGATAGGGTCCCCTAGCCAAACAGCCCCCCTTATCAAATGGAACACAGACCCTGATGGGCCATGAGCAGTGGGCTTCAGTTCCCCGCCAGCCCACGGATTACTCAAGCAAGCACATCACATTCTCCTGTGGGAACCAGGAGGCACCTGCCCTCTTATTACTACAAAGCCTCCTCCCACAGCCCCTGCTGGTTCACTCTGTTCCTGAGTGCAACCCCATGTGGCCCTGAGTGGTGTACAGCACCACTCCTTCCCTGGGCTGTGAGTGTAAGTGGCTCATACACTGCTGTTTCTGATAAAACACTCACCAGCTAGAAAGGAATGTTCTCAACATAGTAAAGAGCATCTATGAAAAACCCACAGCCAATATCATACTCAAGGGTGAAAAAACTGAATTCTTTCCCCCTAATATCAGGAACAAGACAAAAATGTCCACTCTTGCCATTCAGCATACTATTCAGTGTTGCAGTGGAGTTTCTAGCCAGTGTACATAGGCAAGAAAGTGAAATAAAAGGTATCCAACTTGGAAAGGAAGAAGTAAGAACTACCCCTATTTGCAGATGGCATGATCTTGTATGTAGAAAATCCTAAGGAATATACTAAAAAAACTGTTAGAACTAATAAATGAATTCATCAAGATTGCAGGATATAAAATCAATAGACAAAAATCTGTCATGTTTCTATACATTTTCAATGAATAACCCAAAAATGAAATTAAGAAAGCAATTCCATTTACATTAACATCAAAAAGAACAAATTACTTAAAAAAAAAGTTAACAAAAGTACAAAACTCGCACTCTAAAAGCTATAGAAAAAAATAAAAGCTATAGAACATTGTTGAAATAAATCAAAGAAATAGAAAGACATGTTCATGGACTGAAAGATTAAATATTGCTAAGATGGCAATACTCCCCAAATTGATCTACAGAGTGAAATGCAATCCCTTTTAAAAATCCCAACTGGCTTCTTTGCAGAAATTGACAAGCTGGTTCTAAAATTCACATGGGGGACTTCCCTGGTGGCACAGTGGTTAAGAATCCACCTGTCATTGCAGGGGACACGGGTTTGAGCCCTGGTCTGGGGAGATCCCACATGCCGTGGAGCAACTAAGCCATGAGCCACAACTACTGAGCCCTCGAGCCACAACTATGAAGCCTGCATGCCTAGGGCCTGTGCTCTGCAACAAGAGAAGCCACTGCAATGAAAAGCCCTCACACTGCAACGAAGAGTAGCCCCCGCTCGCTGCAACCAGAGAAAGCCTGCACGCAGCAACGAAGACCCAACACAGCCAAAAATAAATAAATAAATAAATTTATTTATTTATTTTAAAATAATAATTTAAAAAAATTTTTTTAAAGCTATAGAACATTGTTGAAAGAAATCAATGAAATAGAAAGACATGTTAATGGATTGAAAGATTAAATATTGCTAAGATGGCAACACTCCCCAAACTGATCTACAGAGTCAATGCAATCCCTTTTAAAATCCCAACTGGCTTCTTTGCAGAACTTGACAAGCTGGTTCTAAAATTCACATGGGGGACTTCCCTGGTGGTGCAGTGGTTAAGAATCCACCTGCCATTGCAGGGGACACAGGTTTGAGCCCTGGTCTGGGAAGGTCCCATATGCTGCGGAGCAACTAAGCCCGTGCACCACAACTACTGAGCCCACACACCACAACTACTGAAGCCTGCGCACCTAGAGCCCATGCTCCGCAACAGGAGAAGCCACCGCAATGAGAAGCCCACGCACCGCAACGAAGAATAGCCCCCGCTCACCACAACCAGAGAAAAAGCCCGCGCGCAGCAACAAAGACCCAATGCAACCAGATAAATAAATAAATTTTAAAAAATAAAATTCACATGGAATTGTAAGGACCCAGAATAGCCAAAACAATCTTGTAAAAGAACAAAGTTGAAGGAGTCACACTTTCTGACTTCAAAACTTACTTCAAAACTACAGTAATCAAAATAGTGTGGTACTGGTGTAGGCTAGACACAGAGATCAATGGAATAGAATGGAGAGTCCAGAATAAATTCATCCATATACAGTCGATTGATTTTTTGACAGAAGTATGGGGAAAGAATAGTCCTTTTAAGAAATGGTGCTGGGAAAATCAGATGTGCAGATGCAAAAGAATGAAATTGGGCCCCTACCTCACACCATATGCAAAAATTAACTCAAAATGGAACCTAAATGTAAATGTAAGAGCTAAATATAAGAATTAAAACTATAAAACTCTTGGAAGAAAACTTAGGCATAAGTCTAATCCAACCAACACCTGCTACAACATGGATGAACCTTGAAAACATGATGATAGGTAGGTAAAAGAAGTTAGACAAAAAAGGTCACATATTGTATGAATCCATTTATATAAAATATTCAGAATAGGCAAATCCATAGAGATAGAAAGTAGATTGGTGGCCACCAGGGCCTGGGAAGCAGAAAATGGCGAGTGATTGCTAATGGGGATAAGGACTCTTTTTGTGGGGGGGAGATGATGAAATGTTCTAAAACTGATCCTGATGATGGATGCACAGCTCTCTGAATACACTAAAATCACTGAAACACACACTTTGAAGGGGTGAACACAAAAGCAGATATGAGAACCTGGCTGTCTTCTAGAGACTTCTATGAGGCCAAATAGTAAAAAGATTTGCCAAAATGTAAAACAAAACCACTCTTCTTGCTAACTTTTCTTGTTTATTTTGGAAACTACATTTATTTTTCATAAAACATGTTATTTATGTAAACATCTAATGGATTTATTACTGTTATTTTTAGCCGAGTTAATAAATTTTTAATTTTTTCTCAAGTTTAATTTCTAGTATAATAAGTGTCAACGGATATACCCAGGATTGGCTGATGAGTGTGTAACCTGCATTATCACACAGGGCCCCAGGCTCAGAAGGACCCCATACTTGGCTTCGTGCTCTGCTGTCTTAAACTTCTTATAATTTTATCTTTGAACTTGTGTTTTATAAGTGAAGTCGATGGGGCAATAGAGCATGTGCTGGAACGTGGGTATCAGCACACAGTGTTCCCCCCGCCGCAAATCACCGCCTACCTCAGACACCCATTCCTCAGCCTTCTGGTGCCTTGGGTCTGCCCACAGGGTTGCCAGATAAATACAAGACACACAAATTCAAATTTCAGATAAACAAAGAATACATCTTAAACTTAAATACAGTTGGTCCTCAGTATCTGCAGCTTCCACATCTGCAGATTCAACCAACCGTGAACTGAAAATATTTTTTTAAAAATCCAGAAAGTTCCAAAAAGCAAAACTTGAATTTACTGTACTGGCAGCTGTTTACATAGCATTTACGTTGTATTAGGTATTATAAGTAATCTAGAGATGATTCAAAGTATACGGAAGATGTGCAGAGGTTATATGCAAATACTACTCCACTTTATAAAAGGGACTTGAGCATCTGCAGATTTTGGTATGCTGGGGGTCCTGGAACCAACCCCCCCCCCCACAGATAGGAGAGGCACTATATGTCCCCAAAATTGCATGGGACATACTTATGTTAAAGAATTATTCATTGTTTATTCAAAATTCAAATTTAACTGGGCATCCTGTATTTTCATTTGCTAAATAAAAATCCTCCCCACCCAGCACCTTCCTTCTCAACCTGCAACTTCAGTGCCCAGAGACAGTGGGGTGGGGTGGGGAAGGGGAAGCTGTGTTCTGCATCGCTCCACCCCAGAGTGGGAGCCTGGATGCAAATGAGGGAAGAGTCAGGGTCAGGCTAAGTTTCTCACATTGGGGCAAAGCAGCCCCACCCAAGACACCCTCCTCCTGGCAGGTGTGAGCCTCTTGCCTACCCCCATCCAGGTACCTGTGTGGCCAGGCATGGCAGTTTATCCTTAGAGGTTGCCCATCCACCATCCGCCATGGCTTGGAACAGGCCCACGAGAAAGAGCTGCCTGGCTTCAAGCACCCAGCCAGGCCATGGTGCATCACTCCTGGGACTGGCAGGAGGGGGCTGTCAGGCTGGGGTGTGTGAGTCACCCGGCCCTGGGAGCCTGTGAGGGTCCTTGGCCCAGGAAGCATGCCTGGGGCCAGCCCTGCACCTCTTCCTGCTTCCTCACTTCCTGACTCTGCCTCCCGTTTGTGCCTGCCCTGCTCCAGGGACCCTCCGGGGACAAGCTAAACAATACAAATAGAGTAATTTCAGTGATTCTCTATACCAGTTAAATTCTCTCAGGCTGCATTGAAACAGGCATTGCAGGATATAAAGATAGATGGTAAAAGTCATCCTAATATTTAAATTTTTTGTTTTCTTAGAATGACGTTAAATAGCTAATAAAATCACCATGACACTTTGAGTGCATGCACGCGAGCCAGAGAGAGAGGGAGGAGAGATTGTGGGAAAAAAAGGAAAGCTGCTGTTTTAGTACCTTTCACAGCACTTGCTTCCTGCTTTTTAAAAATGGGATCTCACATTTTCATTTCGCACCAGGCCCTAAGAAGTATGTAGCTGGCCCGGGATTTACTCCACACATAAACAAAAGCCCTTTGGGGTCTTCAATAATTCTTAAGAGTGTAAGAGGAGTCCTGAAACCAAAAAGTTTGAGAACTGCTGTCCTAAGAGACTAAGAGCCTCCTAGCTCAGGACCTTTGCACACACTGTTCCCTCTGCCAGAAAAACACTATGTCTGCTTTCTACCTGTTCCTCCTCCTATTTCTTAGGTTTCGACCCAAAAATCACTTCTCAGGGGAATGTCGATGAGTCCTTGTATTTGTTTCCTGTCGCTGCTGTAACAAATGTAATTTCTTATGATTCTGGAAGTGTAACATCAAGAAGTCTAAAATCAAGGTGTCCACAGGGCTGGTTCCTTCTGGAGACCCTAGAGGAGAAGCCATTTCCTTGACCTTTCTGGCTTCTCGAGGCACCCACATTACTTGGCTTGTGGCCCCTTCCTTGCATCATTCAGATCTTGGCTTCCATCCTCACATCTCCTCTGACTCTGGCTGAAGACTCTGGCTCCTTCTCATAAAGACCCTGTGATGACACTGAGCCACCAGGATAATCCAGGGTCATCTCCCGCCTCCTTAACTAAATCTCATCTGCAAAGCCCCTTTTACCTTGTAAGGCAGCAGTCCCCAACCTTTTTGGCGCCAGGGACCTGTTTTGTGGAAGACAATTTTTCCACGGACAGGTGTGCAGAGGGATGGTTCAGGAGGTAATGCAAGTGATGGGGAGCGATGGGGAGCGATGGGGAGTGATGGGGAGCGGCAGATGAAGCTTCTCTCACTCGCCCACCGCTCAGCTCCTGCTGTGCGGCCGGTTCCTAACAGGCTGCAGACCGCTACCAGTCCACAGCCTGGGGGTTGGGGACCCCTGCTGTAAGGAACATATTCACAGGTTCTAAGGATTAGGACATGGACATCTTTGGGGACCATTATTCAGTCAACCACAGTCCCCCACCTGATGTCCTCCCCCTTCCTGGCACTTATCAGATTGTGGATACCACGGGTGACTATTTGTTTATTGTCTGTCTCCCTCCCAGACAGACCCTGTGCTCTTCCAGGCAGGGACCACTTGTGCTCTGTTCAAAAGGCACCTCCAGAGCCTGACACATTGCCTGGTGTATGTGGTGCATGCCTGGCACATATTTGGGGAATGATAGAAATTAAGATTCTCTGTGAAACAGCAGCCAACAAGTCCTCCTCAGGCACATCCGAGTGGCAGATGAAGAAGCTAGGGCAGGGTAGGGATGGTTCCAGGGTCACACGTCCTGTCTGATGGGCCAGCACACCTCCCAGGACAACCACCTTCCCTTTGTTTCCCAGTCCCCACCTCTGTCCTTCCTCTCTACGCACCGGTGACCAAGGGGAGTGATGCTCTGCTGTGTAGGAGCCACGGTCCATCTGCCCTAGGAGATGACAGAAACCCACTCTGCACCGAGACGCAGAGATGCAAACCAGAGGGTGGGCAGGGGTTCTGGGGCATAGGCACAAGTGGGAGAGCTGGCCTTGGCCCTGGTCTACCCTGTAGCTATTGCCACTGTCAAATCAATCGGCTCTCTCCAAGAGCTCTCCCCTGGCAGGGTTAGAGCAGAAGTCCGTCGTGCAAGGAGAGAGAAACCAGGGTCCAGAGGCCCTGAGAGCAGAAACGCATCTGAAACAAGGAGTCAGGAGGCAGGTACAATGTCTCTGCAAGATTAGTGCACAGGGGGGAAGACAGGCATGAATTCCTTCCCTGCAGACAACTCCATCCCTCCTGCGTTTGCACCATGACAGAGTATGAGAGGGAGGGGTGCTCGAGCCACCCTCGTTCTCCTGGCTTCCCTCAGCTGGGACAGGGGACACACCAACAAATCATACCAGGATGTGAATGCAGGAGGGGGCAGAGGCGAATTCCAATCCAGGGCCTGTCAGCTGTGCCACCACCCCTACTCCCCACCAGCCACCGCCCCGTCTTACTCCTGCAAAGCCCAGCTCCCAACTCCCCCTGGAGGCCTCTGCCACCCTGATCCGGCAGCACCCCTTTGGGCCCCCACACCCCGTCAGCATCCTGAGAGGTTAAGGGTTTGGGCTCTGGGGCAGACCGATCTGGGCTGAAGTTTTGGTTGGGGCTTTTCTCAGCTGTGTGAGCTTCAGTGAGTCACTTGGCCCCTCAGAGTCTCAGTAAAATGGGAACAATGGTTACACCCACCTCACGAAGCCATTTAAGGCTGCAGAGAGACAATCCACGCATGCCAAGGGAGTGATGGGCATGCAGTAAAAATCCAGTAACTGGAATTCCCTGGTGGCGCAGTGATTAAGAATCCGCCTGCCAGTGCAGGGAACACTGGTTCAAGCCCTGGTCTGGGAAGATCCCGCATGCCGCAGAGCAACTGAGCCCATGGGCCACAACTACTGAGCCTGCGTTCTAGAGCCCACGAGCCACAACTACTGAGCCCATGTGCCACAACTACTGAAGCCCGCGCGCCTAGAGCCTGGGCTCTGCAACAAAGAGAAGCCACCGCAATGAAGAGTAGCCCCCACTTGCCACAACTAGAGAAAGCCCACACCAAGCAATGAAGACCCAACACAGCCAAAAATAAATAAATTTATAAAAAAAAAATCCAGTAACCAGCAGCTACAGTTACACCTGTGTCACCAGTACCACAGTGCCAGTCATCACACTGTCAGCCTCACCAGGTGTCTTCCCTGAGTTTCAGGCTGGCAGGAGGCAAACCAGCCCGGCCAGGGAAGCTGGAGTCAACCTTTCCCTGGAGGAGAGAGGAGGGGGCCAGAGGGCAGGCACAGGGAAGGTGGTCGTCAAGGCGTGGACAGACACCAAGACAGAGAGCTGGGCTTCCAACAGCCCCACGAGAGTCTCCCTTTCCTTAGGGCTCCCTTGCAACAGCAGCACTTGGGAGGAAGTTCAGCCCAGGGGGCTGCTCTGAGGGTCCCTGCCCACAGAGCCACAGAGAGGGGGCTTCTGACAGTGACTGCGTTGCCGACCTGCAGCTGTGCCCCTGAGGCCTTATTCTCCAGGGCTTCCTGCCCCACAGCCTTTTCTTCCCTCATTTCAGGAAGGAAACACAGGCTAGAGGTCCACAGGGCATCTGCTGAGCCAGCATCCACGGAGCACTGTCCAGGGGGCCGGGCCCACACGGAGACGGGATGAGACACAGCTCTGCCCTCGAGGACTTACCTTCTGTCAGAACGAGGCACCCAGGTCTCAGAGGCTGTAGGTGAGGGGCCATGACTGAGGCACGTGACCAGGCCTTAACAAGGAGGGGGCGGGGGCAGGGGGTTGGGAGATTCTGGGGGCAGTGAGGCAGCAGCCCCAGCCCAGCATTAGAATCACCTGACAGCTTGTTACACAGAAACCCATGGCCCCGTGGACCTGCTGAATCCCAGAGTGTGGAGGGGCCTGAGATCCCCAGGTGTGTGTGAGGTAGCCAGACTTGGAGAGACTGGGAGATCTAGCCTGACAGCAGCAGGGGACTTGGCCCCCCCAAGGGAGAATGCCCGGTAGGTGGATTCAGGGCCAGCCGAGGGCAGTGAGGTCACTGCTCCCCCCAGACACCAGCCTCTGACAGCTTATCTTGTGCCTCAGAGTCCCCGAGCAAAGGTCAATCCTGGGGTCATTGCTTTGGGGGTCTGTGGTCATCAGAGTGATGGCCCCCCAATGTGTCCACGTCCTAATCCCTAGAACCTGTAAATATGTACCTTACATAGCAAAACAAACTCTGCAGATGAGACTAAGTTAAGGATTTGGGAGAGATCATCCTGGATTAGCCTGGTGGGCAAATGTCATCACAAGAGTCTTTAAAGTGGGGAATCTAGGGCTTCCCTGGTGGCGCAGTGATTGAGAGTCCGCCTGCCAATGCAGGGGACACAGGTTCGTGCCCTGGTCTGGGAAGATCCCACATGCCGCGGAGCGGCTGGGCCCATGAGCCATGGCCGCTGAGCCTGCGCGTCCGGAGCCTGTGCTCCACAACAGGAGAGGACACAACAGTAAGAGGCCCGCATACTGCAAAAAAAAAAAAAAAAAAAAGTGGGGACTTTGGGAATTCCTTGGCTGTCCAGTGGTTAAGACTCCAAGCTTCTACTGTAGGGGGCGTGGGTTTGATCCCTGGTCAGGGAACTAAGATCCCACATGCCGTGTGGCACAGCCTAAAAAAAGAAAAAAAAAAATTTTTTTAAGTGAGGACCTTTTCCTGGCTGCAGTTGGAGAGGTGTAACCATGCAAGAAAGCTCAGAAAGATCTGAGGCATGAAAAGGACTCGGCCCACTGTTTCTGCCTTTGAAGATGGAGGAAGGGCCAGGAGGCGAGGAATGCAGGTGCCTCCAGAAGCTGGGAATGGCCCTCAGCTGACAGCCAGCATGGAAATGGGAACCTCAGTCCTACAACCACAAGGAACTGAACTCTGCCAATAGTCTGAGCAGGAAACAGACTCTCCCCTGGATCCTCCAGAAGGAATGCTGCCCTGCCCACCCCATGATTTTACTGGTGAGACCCATGTTGGACTTCTGACTTCCAGAATCATAAGATAACACATTTCTGGGACTTCCCTGGTGGCACAGTGGTTGAGAATCCGCCTGCCAATGCAGTGGACACAGGTTTGATCCCTGGTCCGGGAAGATCCCACATCCCGCAGAGCAATTAAGCCTTCGTGCTACAACTACTGAAGCCCACGCACCTAGAGCCCGTGCTCCGCAACAAGTGAAGCCTCTACAGTGAGAAGCCTGCGTACCGCAACAAAGAATAGCCCCCACTCGCCACAACTAAAAAAAGCCCACGCACAGCAGCTAAGACCCAATGCAGCCAAAAATAAATAAATTAATTTTTTAAAAACCACATTTCTGTTGCTTTAAGACACAAGTGTTACACAACTTTGTAAATCAATTATACATCGATATAATTTTTTTTAAAAAGCACAAGTGTGTGGTGATTCGCTAAGGCAGCAATCGGAAGTGAATGCTAGGTCCTTCTTGCAATGTCACCAAGCTGCTTCAAGTTGGGAGGCCAAACACCATGTCTCTCTCCCCCATTCAGGACACGTGTTTACTGAGGCCCCACTGTGTCCCCCCAACCCAGGCAGACAGCCCCCACCAAGGCCATCCCACTTCCAGGACCCACGCAGGAGAAGGGAAGTGCCGACTGTTTTTCTCCACCCCTGTGCTACTTTCCTGTGGCTGCAGTAACAAAGGACCTCAGACTGGGTGTCTTCAAAGGAGAGATTTGTTCTCTCACAGGTGAGGAGCCCAGAAGTCTGAAATCAAGTTGTCGGCAGGGCTGGGCTCCCTCTGGAGGCTGTGGTCATGGGTGGGGGGATCCTTCCTGACTCTTCCAGCTTCTGGTGTTGCTGGGCATGCTTGGTGTTTCTTGGCCTCACTCTTATCTCTGCCCTGTCATCACATGGCCATCCTTTCTGTGTGTCTGTCTGTGCCCTCACCACTTAAAAGGACACCAGTCAAACGAATGGACACCCAGCGGGGAAAGCTGGGGAGGGAGGGAATGAATTGGGAGATTGGGATTGACATATATATATACACTAATATGTATAAAATAGATAACTAATAAGAACCTGCAGTATAGCACAGGGAACTCCACTTCGTTGTACAGTAGAAACTAACACAACATTGTAAAACAACTATATCCCAATAAAAAATAAATAAATAATTTATATTGATTATTTTTATCACTAACTAATAAAAGTACACACACACACACAGAAAGGACACCACTCATTGGGTTTAGGGCCCACCCTGACCCAGGATGCTCTCATATCAAGATCCTTAACTAATTGCATCTGCAAAAATCCTATTTCCAAATAAGCTCAAGTCACAGGTTCTGGCTGGACATGAATTTTGGGGGGGATGCTATTCAACCCACCAGAGACCCCTTGGGCAGGTAAACTCCTGTGGCCTCACTTCCTGTCTGCTGAGGCAGGAGCCTCCTGAGAAAAGTCTCAGTTTCCCACTCCTCTCATGTTCAGGGCTCTGAGGGGTCCCTCGGAGAACCTTGGGCCCTGAAGAGTGAGTTCTGCCCGAATCACGCCAAGCGTGTCACAGGACTAGAAATGTCCCCAGAAAAGTTCCTGGTGGCAGCACATACCCTTAACACAACCCCTCCTAACTGCTGCCTGGAGAGGACACAGACTGTTCCCATCACTGTCCACCAGCTCCAGCTTGATGCTGCCGTAGGAAGGAGCCCAGGACGTTGTCATCAGGTTTGGGATTTTTTAGCCCTGGCGTTCCTCCCTTTCCTTGACCTATCCTCCAGACCAGAGGCTCTGCGGGGTGGATGGGGACTTTGGAAGGACTACGCACATCTTCCCCATGACCCAAGGACCTGTGTCTCAAAGCATCTGTGTTTACAGCAGGACAGGGACTAAATGTTTGTTTCTGGCAGGACTTAATATTGAGCTTATGATACTTAATAAAAACCAGACTGTACCCCACAGGGTCTCATCCAGAGTGGCGCCAGGCTTCCCAGTACTTCGGGGGAGGGGTGGTGGAGTAAGTGACCTGGTGCGGGGGGCTGCCCACCCATGAGGACCCACAGGCAGAAACCACTGGTAGAAAACAAACCACTGTCCCGAAGCTTCCAGACTCTCCTCCACACACACCTCATCATCCAGAAAGTGAGTGCGGCATGAACCCTATCTGAGCCCTGCTCCTCTCTTCCAGGACATTCTTCCTGGCTGGCCCACCTTGTTGTGTTTGTTTTCTATGCAGACCAACAAATGACCACAAATTTAGCAACTTAGTTTCTGTGAGTGGGGAATCAGGCACAGCTTAGCTCAGGGTCAGCCAGGATGGGAGGGGGGTCTCTTCTGAGGTCCGGGGACCCCTCCCAAGCTCCATGGTTGTTGGCAGGATTCATTTCCTTGCATTTGTAAGACGGAGGTCCCTGTTTTCTCACTGGCTGTTGGCCAGGACCCTCAAAATTCATGTTGAAATCCTAACCTCCCCAGGTGATGGTATTAGGAGGTGGAGCTTTTGGGGTGATTAGGTCATGAGCGTGTAGCCTCATGAATGGGATTAGTGCCCTTATAAGAAGATACACTAGTGCTTGCTTTCTCCCTCTGCTCTCCACCACGTGAGGACACCTAAGAAAACAACCAACTGCAAGCCAGGAAGCAGGCCCCACTAGACAGCAGATCTGTCAACACCTTGATCTTGGACTTCCAGCATCCAGAAAGTTGAGAAATAAATGTTCATTGTTTAAGTCACCCAGCCTGGGGTATTTATTGTAGCAGCCCATGCTAAGACACTCCCTTTTTTAAAATTTCTCATTGAGGTGAAATTCACATAACATAAAAGTAACCATTTTAAAGTGAACAATTCAGTGGCGTTTCGTGTATTCACAATATTGTGCAGCCATGACCTCATCTGGTTCCACAACGTGTTTATCACCCAGATAAACCCCTGTAAGAGCCCACCTGATTAGGTCAGGCCCACCCAGAATGCTCTTCTTTACGATGAACTCAAAGTCAACCGATTAGCAAGTAATGACATCCATCAGGTTCACTCTTAGGGGGAGGGGATTTTACAGGGTGTGTACACCAAGGACTGGAGATGTTCAGGGCCATCTCAGAATTCTGCCTACCATGCCTGTCCACCAAGGACCAGCCCTGAGGGGCTGCTTCCTCTCCCCGCTCTGAGCTAGCATCCACTTGAACCACTCACACCACAACACCAGCGATGAGGGCCTGAGCCTCGGGCAGACGAATCTGGGTGTGTGTGCTCTGCCACCTCCTGATAACTCATATCCCTTCTCAGCCTCGGTTTACTCATCTGTAAAATGGGGGTAATGACACAGCTACCCGGTAAATAAAACAGCATTGATTGAGCATCTGCCTGATGCCAGCCCTGCACTAAGTACTTTCAATACATTCTTCTGTGCAAACCTCACAACCGCCAATTCCTGGTACAGAGTGAGTGCCCAGGAAATGCTAGAGGTCATTATTACACTGGCGTCTGCCTCCTTTCCTTCTTTCCCATTCTTTCTAATCCCCCAACTTCTGGGCTCTTTCTGAGCCCCCATGAGGCTGGGAGCTCCCTAGGGATAAAGGGAATCCCGGATTTGTTTCTCCTCCTTCCTCCAGGCCTTTCCTGGGATTCTGTGCCCCAGAGATGCTCTCTCTTAGCCTGCGGGCGTCTCCCCACTTCACACCTGACAGGACCAGCCAGTGATGAAGGCATTAAACACCCCTGTGCCCCCCACTCCCCACCAGAGTCCAGACAGTGAGACCAGGGGTCAGACAGTTTCTGGATGCTTCTCCCCCCAAAATCGGTGTGGTTGGCGGAGGGGTCCACCTGCTCCACAGCCGCTCCCTCTTCCTTCTCCTCACGTGGGAGACAAGCTTCCCTGCGGCGGTCAGAGCATTCTTCATCTCCAGATTTGCTCTCCATCAGGTATTCCATCCTCCCTCATGGCAGGTGGAAGGGAGTGATAGGATCTGACCTGCGGGTGGCTGCGGGTCGGTCAGCTCTTCCCCCCGCGCTCGGGGCAGCTCAGAAGGCCTGAGAGTGAGACTCAGGAGAACGAGATCTCTGATTGTTCTCCACTGCCTGACTGCGGGCCCCGCTCTCCCCTCAGTCAGAACCCTCGTGTATGAAATCCTCCTGGCAACAGTTTTGCATTAACTGTCTTGGTTGATTGGCTGTTTTGGTACAGCTCTTCCAGAAAAAAGCACAGACAATGTGGCTCAGATTAAGCAGTATAAAGGGAATTCCTCAGCCTCAAAGCCCGGAGCTTGGCTCTGAGCAGGAGGAGGGTCCCCAGCCTCTTGTCTGATGTCCCTGGCAACTTGGGCAGTTCCCATGCTGGTGGTCAAGTTAGAGAAGTCTCATCGTTTCTGAAAGGTGGGGCCGAACGTCTCAGGGCAGCAGGCTCTCGGGCAGCGACATCGCCCAAGGTCGGTGGTCTGCAGTACTTACTTGCCTGGAGGGTATCCTTGGCTTTCATGGGCCACCGTCCATCACGTCTGCCTGGGAACCACCATGGACATTGGCCTCAGTGAGCCAGGCCTTCAGGGCATTCCCGGCCAGGCCCTACCCTCAGCTGTCAGGATATACAGCCCTGGCGCCCTTGTCCATAGGGTGGGTCCCTGCCTCCAGACCCCAGCACACCGGCCGGCCTCCAGGGAGAGGCCTAGGCCAGCATGCCCACCTTCAACCCCACCCAGGGTTTTGAGCAAATCTCTTCTCCCCAGGCCAGCTTGCCTGGCACAGACTGTGTTCCCAGACACACCACCCTTGCCCTGGCAGCAGACCAAAAGCCTCCAAGGGGAGCAGGGTGGGGTGGGGTGGGATGGGCCATGAGAGGCTGCTGTACCCGGCCAGTGGACACTGTGTCTCAGACACATGCCCAGCCCAAGGCCCCAGCAGCCCAGGACCCAGAATGTCCCAGAGCACAGTTTATGTCAAAGACAAAACCCCAGTATGATGTGACTTCCCTGGCGGTCCAGTGGATAAGACTCCGCTCTTCCAGCTTCCACTGCAGGGGGCGTGGGTTTGATCCCTGGCTGGGGAACTAAGACCCCACATGCCGCACAGCCAAAAAAAAAAAAACAAAACAGTATGAGGGCTGTGGTCCAGGGTTTAGCAAGGGGCCAGGGCTGCAAAGGAACAGCTCTGGCACAAAGGACACAGGGCTGGTGTTCTGACTGTGTTTTCTTAGATTCTGTGCTTATCTATTTCACATCATTAATCTCAGGGCCAACCTACCAGCCACAGCTGTTTACATCTGCCTTGGCTCCAGAGCCCAAACCCCCCACCTCATCCAGCCCCCCACCACCACACCAATATTGCCCCACCTAAGTCACCCAAGCCAGGGACCAGACAAAGACAGACAGCCCCTATGCTGGAACTATTCAAACTAACCCATCTTAGGCTGTCCACCCTGCCCTGCCTTTCCCTCGAAAGCCCTTGGAAGCCCCAGCAAAGGCTCTGGTCTCAGCTTCTCTGGCTTCTTTCTGCCTCCTGGCCAAAACTGGTGCTTCCCCATGTGGCCCTGCATGGCGTGGCATGCCCCTTCTCTTCAGAAATGTAAGTAATAAAAATATTCTTTTATGGGACTTCCCTGGAGGTCCAGTGGTTAAGACTCTGCATTTCCACTGCAGTGGTCACAAGTTTGATCCCTGGTCAGGAAACTAAAGATACTCTATGCCAGTGTGGCGCAGCCAAAAAAAATAAAAATAAAAGTTCTTTTAATGGCATTGGCCTCTCTGTGTCGTCACTCAGTCACCTCCATAAATTAAAATCCCAAGGGCATATTTTGAGACAGTTCGCTCACAGTCTGGATCTCTGGACATAATTGCAGGTCCTGGATGTTCACAACCAGGCAAAAGTCATAAGAAAGAATAATCTGTAGGCAGTTTCTGGAGCAGTCAAAGTTGGGGAGAAACCTCTTACCTTCAGAAACACCAAGGACCCCGGAGTTCCAGTGGTTCCTGAGACTCTAGGGAACCGCACGTGCCCATGAGGCCCAGACGCACCACCTCCAGTGTGTTAGGCCAGGGGTGGTGGGGGCTGCTTCTCCACCCAACACCAGCCCTCTCATCCCCAGTTCTCGCACAAGAAGCCCCAAGACCCTCTTCCCAGAACCTGGAAACCCTCCACCTGACAGCCTTGCTCAGAGCCCACTCTTCCAGGTGGCCCTGGACCCACAAGTCCTTCGGTGGTCCCCTGAGCCCACAGAGCAATTAAACAACCTGGTGTGTGGTTTTCAATCCACCTCCTGTGATACTGGGTTGGTGTGAGTCCATCCCCTGAACTGGATTCTCCACCAGTGAGGCCTGCACATGGTGGCCCCTCAGTGGCACTGTTCCCCAGGTTCAGGCCCAAGGAGCCTAAGTCCCATTTCTCCCTCTCCCCACAGGGGCTGTGTGACCCAAGTGGTCTCGTTCACCTCTGAGATGTCAGGACCCTCCCTACATCTTGGATGGGGGCAGAGCAGACAGGAGGGACGGGAGGGTGACAGTGGGCAATCTGGCCAGCACTCCCCTCTGGCCAGTCCCAGCCTGGGCCAGAGTGGTCAGATTTGCCCAAGGAAGTCCTTTAGGACCCAACCCTGTCAATCTTGGGGGATCCTTGGTGGGTACGTGTCCCATTCCTTGTTGCTAGCAAGGCCAGAGCCCGGCCAGGGCACAAAGCGTTGCCCTGTTCTATGTCTTTCTTTAAGATAACATAGTCATTTCTTTCTCTCTGATGTAAAAGTCTCCACTTCTGGCCGAGATAGAGTAACAGGGGCTGGATTTACCCTTCTGCCTGAAACAAGTGAAAAACAGGACAAAACCTACAAAACTGTGGTTTTCAGACATTGGACAGCGGGCAGCACAGGACAGTGTTGCTGAGAGACAGGAAACAAGGAGGTGAGTCTCACAGTCACCCCCTGGGGCAGGGAGGGTAACCGAGGCAGCCAGGCAACTCCCCAGGAAGAAGAGCCAGACTGAGCCTGCAGGAGACCAGGAGGCTAGAATCTGCAGGAGAAGAGAAAGCCACAAACAGAGCGAGCCCAGAGACCTGTGGAGGGCCCCCCCCAACGTCGGCTGAGGGCTGAGGGGCACAGGTATGGGACACGTGGCTGGGAACAGGGCATGCTCCCAACAGCAGAGCCAGCTCTGTGCGAAAGTTTCCCTTCAGCCCTCTTGTGGAAGAAGGCTCACTTTCCACCCCTGAACCGTGTCTCACTTAACTTCCACCCTGTTCCGTCTGTGGTCTGCATTCCCTAATGATTCCTTTATTTCCTTGGAAAACTAAGAAATATCTCCCACAACCTTCTCTCTCTGGCCCATCCCTGTACTGCTGAGTTTTCTATCAAGTCCTTTTTTAAAAAAATGGAGGTGAAATTCACATAACAAAATAAACGGTTTTACAGTGGACGGTTCAGCGGCTTTTCATACATTCACAGGGTTGTGCAGCCACCACCTCTACCTGGTTCCACAACATTTCCATCCCCCAAAAGAGAACCCTGTGCTCATTAAGTGCTCACCCCCAGCACCCCTGACCCCGAGCCCTTGGAAACCACTGATCTGTCTCTATGGATTTGCTATTCTGGAAAGTTTGCATACATGGAATCATACAACATGTGACCTTTTGTGTCTGTCTTCTTTCAATCAGCGTTTTTTTCAAGGTGCTAATGTTATAATGTATCACTACTTCATCCCTTTTTATGGCTGAATAGTATTCCATTGTATGGATGGACCAGAGTCTGCTTTTTCCTTCACTCATTGACAAACACAAGTTGATTCCACCCTTTGCCTCTTGAGAATACTGCTGCCATTAGCAGTGATGTACAAATTTTTATTTGCACACTTGTTTTTAATACTTCTGGGTGTATACACGGAGGGCTTGTTTTATAGTCACAGTTTTCTTAACCAGCCCTCCATCACCTGACCTCTGCCTGTCTGCCTCCCAACTCGAGGCACCTGCTGCACCCTCCCCCTGTGCTTTTCCTGTTACTTTGGAAGGTGATCCCTCTCCTCAGGGAGCATAAGGTGGACATGCAGGAAAGAGAGAAAAAGCGAGTTCAGAACTGGAGAGCCCCAGGGAGGAGCACAAAGAGCTCCAGGCCACCGGAGTGGGGGCTTCCTGCAGGAGAGGGAGGCCCTGGCTATGGCCATGCCTGGGACCAATGGTTCCCAGTGGCCCAAAGGGTGTCCCCAGGGGAAAAGTGGATGAAAAGGATTCTTTGGGTCCCAAGGCCACCCCTGACTCACTCCCCATCCCCCCTCCCTCCCCATCTTTCCACCTCATTCCCCACCTCCTACCCCCAACCCTCCCACCTTCAACCTACTCCCCACTCCCTACCCCTATGGACCCCCCCATCCCCCACCTGGCCTTTGATTCCAAGGAGGGAGTCCTCAGGAGTCAGCACTTGCCAATTTAAGAGGAAACTTCTAGAAAGAGAGAGTCCCACAAAAATGAGCCACAGGGCTCATGGTGTGAGCAAATCCCCAGGGCCCCACTGCACAGCTCCCGGGGCACAGATGGAATCCAGAGTCCCAATGGCTGCCGTGGCCACCAGAGGAAAGCATGGAGGTCTGCACGCTGTCCCTGGCTGTCCTGGAGGCGGTGCAGAGGAACCTGTTCAGTCACCACAGTCCAGCAGCTGCTTGATGGGAACAAGGGACCCCGGTGTGCTGGTGAGTTGGGGGGGGCGTGGCTCAGGCCTAGGAAGCCAGGAAAGAGGTGGGGAGCTCCCAAGAGATTCAGCTCATTGGAAGGCGAAGCTGGCTTTCCCTCCACGCATCACTCAAGCCCTCTCACTGTGGCCTGGCACCCTCCTGGGAACAGGACAGTCTAAATCTGTGAAGGGTCTCTGGATCTGGCTGGAGGGACAGGTCCCAGATGTGTCCACCCTGGGCCTCACAGGGACCAGCCATGGGGACCAGGAGGATCAGGTCTTTCCCCAAAGCACCCCTTATCCTGGGACAAAGCGGGTTCACTGGTGCTGCCCGAGGGTTCCCCCAAGATCCAGACTTCACTCCAGAGCCCATCTCCCTTCCCACACCTGGCCCTGCCCTGCAGCCACTCTTGGGAGCCTGAAAGGGGAGCAAGCAGGGTCAGTCTGCCAGGCCCTTCCAGCCCTGCCTGCTCTGACCACAGGAAGGCTGGCCCAGCCCTGGGAAGAGGGGCCGCCACTGAGGACAGGATTCAGCAGGTCGGTGGCCACAGCTGTGTTCTGAGAATCCCCAGGCTGGTGGGGCCTCCCCCGGGGGAGGGAAGGAGCCAGGCTCCGTGAATGGCAGGAGGAGGACGATCAAGCTACCGGGACTTTCTGGGGCTCCTCCCCAATCTAGAATGAAGATGCACAATAGCAAAGTATCTTGGAGCCAGTGGGAAGGGTGGATCCGGGTCCGATGCCTCCCCTGTCTCCAGCCTGATACAGGGGCCACTCGGGCCCTCAGGGTCTGCTCAAGGTCTCCAGTGCCTGTGTGTGCAACGCTCAGAGTAGAGGACACTGTCCTCACCCTGCTGGACCCCAACCCATACCAACCATGGCTAGAAGGTCTGGAGCTGGGAAAGGACCCCCAGGTTAGAAGCAGCCACCTCCCCAGATGTCTGCAAGCCCCCTCCCAGACACCCAGGGCTGTGAAGAGTCCCCAGCCCCACCCACCCCATCCCAGTCTGTCTGCCCCTTCTCCACTGGGAGGAATAGGAAGAGGGTAATTGGATCAGCATTGCTCACTCCATCTGGAACATTCCACAATGGAAAACCGACTGAACAGCTGGAGAAGCAATTTAGGGATTTTAATTAAAGGCAGTGACTCTCCCATGGAGCCCCACCTCCAGGCACAGCCAGGAGGACCCCCACATCTGCCCTCAGTGTGTTCTGAGACCCAGCTGGGCACCTGGCGCTGGGCATTGGCTCTTAGGCCCAGTTTCCCCTGGGAGGGGGGGTGAACAGAACAAGCCAGTTCACTCTTTCTCCTCGCTGGTTCCAGAGTCTGCCTTCTGAGTTGAGCATGGCCCTCAAACCAGACAAACTAGTGCCCCCCGACCCCACAGCTCTACATCCAAGAAACTTCAGGAAGGGAGAAGTGGGTCATGGTGGCAGGCTCGGGAAAGGAACTCTAAGTCCCTCTAGGGAGGAAATGAGCCAGAGGGAGAGTATAGCTTCCGGTTCTAAGGCTGCCTCCCTCTCAATCTTCACCTTCTGCAGGGAAAGGCATTCCCGGCAGAGGGAACTGCATATGCAAAGGCTATGAAGTAAGAAAGACCATGGCAGGTGGAAGGAGCTGATGGGGCAGAAGCTTAGAAGCGAGAGGAGCACACAGGCTAGGGGGCGGAGGGGGGGGCATGCCTCAGAGGGCCTGAACAGCTGCAGTCAGACATCTGGTCTTCATTCTAGAAGCAAAGGGGGTGGGGGAGAAGGTTGGAGTGTTTTGTTTTGTTTTGTTTTCAAAGAATGAATAAATTGCCTTCTTCATTTTTAAAAAAATAAATTTATTTATTTATTTTTGGCTGCATTGGGTCTTCGTTGCTGCGTGTGGGCTTTCTCTAGTTGCGGTGAGCAGGGGCTACTCTTAGCTGCGGTGCGAGAGCTTCTCGTTGCAGTGGCTTCTCTTTGTTGCAGAGCACGGGCTCTAGGCGTGCGGGCTTCAGTAGTTGTGGTTCGCGGGCTCTACAGCGCAGGCTCAGTAGTTGTGGCGCATGGGCTTAGTTGCTCTACGGCATGTGGGATCTTCCCAGCCCAGGGCTCTAACCCGTGTCCCCTGCACTGGCAGGCAGATTCCTAACAACTGTGCCACCAGGGAAGCCCCATTGGAGTGTTTTAAAATAATGGGGACTGGTTTACTCTGAAGACACCCCTGTGGCTGCCGTGTGTGCAGCGAGCTCATCGCCAGAGAACAAAAGAGGTGACCTGAAGCCATCCGCTCATGAGATGGTGAAAGTTTGGACACGGTTATGTCCGGGAAGAAGAAGAAACACGTAGGGACCAGGCTGAGAACAAGGCCAGAGATCAGGGGCTGTCCTGCCTCCCCTCCTGTCCCTGCCATCCAGGACAGGCTGCCATTCCATCCCTAAGTGTGTCCCCGGTCCAGGGAGTGGGGACAGAGCTGCCAAGGCCAGTGCTCGCCACCCAGCGGGATTCCGAAGCGGAGCATGACCCCTCCTCACCATCGTTACTGCAGATTGTGCCAGCCTTCCCCCACACCCACATCAGAGGTCCGCAGCAGGGAGGAGGCTGTGGGTACGTCTCCTCGACATCTGCCCACATCTGCCACCACATTCCCACCAGCCCTGCCCCTGGCCTGGCCCATCTGATACAGACCTAAGGCCTGGGGAGCAGGGGTCACAGCCAGGTCCTGCAAGGGCCCAGGGCATGCCAGGCCTGGGCCTAAGGGGCCCTGGAGGTCATTGTCAGGGCATCTGGTGGGCATCTGGCAGACAGCACTGTGGCCAGGAGCAGGTGACAGTCATTACTGAGAGGCCCTGCATTTCTGGGGGGAGATGGATGGACAGGGCACCCCAGCCTGCCTGAGTCTGGCCTAACTTGGTTAAGAGCTGAGCTGGCAGCTGGGCTGCAGCTGGGTGTTCATTCTTGCCCATCCCCAGGGGAGGAAGCTGAATAAACACCACAAAAGTGGGGCATGGAGGGCCTGGGGGAGTGGGCGTGCCCTGCAGTCTGGTGGGTGGGGCCTGTGGTGGGCAGTGCCTGGGTAGGTGACGCATGGTTGTGCAGGGAGCTCCTTGGAGGCTGTTAGAAGAAACACGCTGGGACTTCCCTAGTGGTGCAGTGGATAAGAATCCACCTGCCAATGCAGGGGACACAGGTTCGATCCCTGGGCCAGGAAGATCCCACATGCTGCGGAGCAACTAAGCCCATGTGCCACAACTACTGAGCCTGTGCTGTAGAGCCCATGAGCCACAACTACTGACCATTCGTGCCTAGAGCCTGTGCTCCACAACAAGAGAAGCCACCACAATGAGAAGGCCATGCACCGCAACGAAGAGTAGCCCCCGCTTGATGCAACTTGAGAAAGCCCGCACGCGACAACGAAGACCCAACTCAGTCAAATAATTAACTAATTAATTAATTAAAAAAAAAAAAAGAAACATCCTGCACACGGGAGTCACCTCATACCCACTGTCCAGAGATTCCACCAGGTTTCCAGGAGGGAGTGTTCAGTGGGCACAGGTACACAGAATTAGCTGAGGTCACGGGTGCAGCCTGAAGAACCGGACAGACACAGCTTTAATCCTGCCCCACCACTCAAGCAACCTGGGCCCTCAGTTTCCCCATTTGGAATATGGGACAACCCAGCTTGGCATCCCAGGGCTGAGAAGAGAGCCTGAGGGTGGTCTCCAGAGTCACCAGGGCTGAGCTGTATGTCACTGAGCAGGCCCCAAACCTCTCTGAGCCTAAGTTGCTCACTTGTGACAGGTGGCCAAGTTCACTGCCCACCTCGAGGGATAGACAAGGATTGGGTTTTTAACCACTCCCAGCATGAACAGTGCCCAGTAATGTTAGCTGGTAGGATTATCATCCCCGCAGGAGGTGGCACCTCCAACCCCACCCTCCAACCCTCAAGGGCACGTAGAAGAACACAGAGCCAAACTTTATTTTGTAAATATTTCTCTCTGCCCAGCCCTGTGTACAGGGCCTGCTCCGGCTGGGTGACAGGCATAAATTAAGGTCACTGAGCGTCCCCAGGCAGGGCGTGGGTTCCCCAGCCCCATTAGTCCCAGCCGAAGTCCTGGCCGGTCATTTGGTAGAACTTGCGATTAAAGGGTCGGTAGAAGGCCCGCAGGCGCTGGACCATGGCCTCAGGCACACGCGGGTGGGGCCGGCCCTTGGACTTGCCCAGGCAGCGGGGACGGCCGCTGCCCTGGGCCTTCTTGAGGCAGGGGAAGCCCTTGGTGGCGTTGAAGTAGAAGTGCTTGTCTGTGACGACCCGCTTGAGACCCAAGAAGTCCTGCACGTGGCCCAGCTCCCCAGCTGGGTCACTGACCAGGCGCTCGCCACTAACAAAGAGGAAGCGGGACAGCGGGAAGTAACGCAGCCAGTTGTCCAGGTGCTGGGCGTACAGGCCGATGCGCACGGCACTCCAGGCCGTGTCCACGGGGCCCAGGCCTCGGCGGAAGGCCAGGGTGCCGAAGCTGGGCAGGCCCGGTGTCTTGGAGAGCATCTGCGCATAGTCAGAGATGGCCCGGGTCACGGGGTTCCGCACAACCACGATTAGCTTCGTGGCCGGGGACATGCCGTGGATGCGGCGTGGGGCCTCCCGGGTCACAAAATAGCTGGGGGTCTTCTCCATGGTGATCTGCCCATCCAGGGTGCGGGGCATCAGGCTCCTGTGGGGAGGTGGGTGGAGAGGGGGGCATGAGCAGGTGCTGGTCCTCCTCCAGTCCTCCCATGCTAGACCAGCCCCCAGGGGCCCGAGACTAACCTCCCCTTCCTCCAGGGAAGCCCCATACCTACAAGACAGGCGAGCCTCCCCATTTCCCCTTCCCCACCAGGCCCACCCATCCTAAGTGTCTGGGTGGGCAGCCTGGGGTGTGGGCCATGAGGGCGCCCAGCCTCAGCACAGGCTCACAGTAGGGGCCCATCCTCCAAGGCTATCCACACCCCTCCCAGAGCTTGACTGCACCCCAACCTTGACACTGCTGTGCCTCTCACCCCAGACCCAGCACTCCCCAGACTTGCCACCCACAAGGCTCCACCCACCATCCCCACCCCCACAGGCCCCTGCACTGTAATTACCCCAGTCACACTTTCATTAAGTGGCTGACGGTGTCCCCTGAATTAGGCCATTAGTTACTGACAAGTGTCCCCCAAAATGGGCAGCTGCCCTTCCTATCCCTCCCCTGCATGGCGTCTCCTGCCTTTGGTGGCAGCCCTGCTAATTCTCCCCGACCTGGGCCCCCCAGAATGCTGAAAGCCACAGCGCAGCCCAGGACACTGGAGAGGTCATTGAGGCAGCCTGAGGATCTGTCTCAAGACCCCAGCTGCCTGGGTTGCCCAGACCCGGCTTGGAACCCATGGTGCAAGGCTGCAGCTGCAGCATTTCCGAGCAATCCTCTCATTCTGACCAGGGGTGGGGGTTGGGGGGTGGAGGAACCTTGGAACCATCCCAAGGTTCCGGGGGAGTCGGCTGGTGACAGACCCCTGACAACCCCAAATCTGGGGAAGCCCATCCTAGCACTCCACCCAGGCAGTCCAGGGACCCTGGGTAGCATCCTGAGGCCACCCTGCCAGCCAGGTAGAACAGGGTGGGGAGGGGCAGGGTGCAGCAGCAGGGCCAGCTGAGCAAACAGCTCCAAGGGAGGGCTGGGAACTAGGTCAACAGAGGCAGAGGCTATCAGGCTCTGTGCTAGGGACGGGGTGGGGGGTGTCTCTGTCCCCCATCTCTGAAGGAGCTGCCCCCAATCCCACTGACAGCCCTCAGGACTGGCCCCAGCCAGGAGGGTGACACACAGGACAAAATTCAGGTTTCATCCAGCCTAATGACCCCCAGACACGAGCTTCTGAGAGACGGTCTCCTCTTCCTGCTCAGGCCAGGTGGACACCCAGGTGTACAGGCACACGAGTTGGCGTGCTCAGCTTGGAGGGTGCTGATGTCGGGACTGGAGAACGTGCACACATGAGTCCCAGGCATGCCGCCGGCTCCCCTGACACCACCCTCTTGGCTCGGGGGAGTGGGGTGGGCTGCAGGGTCTGCCGGCTGTGGGAGCTGCCCCTCCCCTCAAACTAAGGCCCTGGGCAGAGCTGGTCTACAGAAGTCATGGGAGACAATTCTGCTCCCGCCATGTCCCAGGAGTGATCTGGGACTCCTTCCACCCCACTCACTGCCCCACTTGAGGCTCAGAGATGGAGCAGGAAGTGTTGGGATGGATGCTGGCTGCAGCTGCTGGGAGGCGGTGTTGGCTTGGCTTCTGCTCCCAGGAATCCAGGTGGGAATTGCACCCAGCCCTCCCTGTGAATAAGTTCAAAGAGAACTTGGGTGGGAACAAGGCCAAGGGCTGAGGTTCAGGACTGCAGCCTGGGGTAGCCAGCTCAGGGAACCCCCCTTCCCACAAGAGGGAGGACAAAAGAAGGCGGATCTCCCCGCACTGGACCTCGATGCTGAGACCCACAGACATAAGCCAGTGCCGACAGACGTCATCAGAAGTCACCGCCCTCCCTTCATCACCCTCCTGAGGGAGGGAACCAGCCCTGACTGCTCTGGGACCCTCCTCACCGACCTCTGACACCCCCTTCCCATCCCTTTCCTCCCCCAGGTGCCCAGTGACCCCAGGAGCACCCTCTTTCCTTCTCCAGGCTGGGCTCACCTGGTTCTGAGTATCCCCACCCCTTCCCGCCTGCCTGGGGGGAGGGGCTGCAAGGAAGCGGACAAAAATTAGAGGGACCTTAGCACCCACTGCTATTTTCTCTCCAAGGAAGTCAGAGGAGAGGAAGTCAGGGAGGTGCCCACAGCCCCACCGTGGAAGGGGGATGGGAACGGGGATGGGGGAGGCTGACTTTCCAGGCCCATTCTTGCCACAAACCAGCTTTGAGATCTGAGATCTTTGGGATCAATTACTCAACCTCCCCAGGCCTCAGAAGCCTGTCCCCAGCCAGCCAGGCACAGAGGAGCGGGGGATGGGGGCTTCTTGGGGGTGGGAGAGACTGGGGAGAGGATGAGAGGACCAGGACTCTGACCCCCACACGGCAAACATCTGACAAGTTGCTCTGTGGACACTCCCTCCCTGCTCATCTGGTCTGCATTTCCCTGCGGCTTCCATCCAGCCCCAGGCAACTCTCCCTCCTCTGTCTCAGCCCCACCCCCACCCCCCTATCCTGCACCTCGCCTGGGCCTCATCCAGCGGGGCCTGGGACTCAGCAGAAACCAGCTATGGTTCCTGTCTGGAACAACACGGTACCAGGAGCCAAGGGGGTGGCCCTACCTGTATCCCTCCTGGTCTCTGTGCTTTTCCAAAATACTAAGGTCAAAGTACAGCCCCCACCTGCCCCCAGACAGGGCGCCCCCTTCTGAACTGAGACCTGGGGGTGTTTGTCTGTGTGACCCCAGCACCTGCCAAACAGAAGGTGCTCAATGAGTCAGTGACTAGATGAACAAATGCTGTGTGAGCTTGGGGACACTTGGGGGTCACGGTCCCCAAGAAGGAGGATCCTCAAGAGCCTGAGGGATGAGCTGAGGCCCAGGGAGGGGGACTGGTTTGGCCAAGGTCAACTTTGAGCAGCCCAGCACCCCTGCCAAGGCCAAGGAAAGGGCCAGAGTCACTGCCTGGTCACAGCCCAGTGGGAACAGGTGTCCCAGAAAGTCAACTGGGGGCACTGGCCACTGCTCCTCTTCTCACCGTCCCACACCCCCACCAAGAACAGGCTCTGGAGGCTGGGCCCAGAGTCCTGAGAGCAGACAAGGCCACCAGACCCTCCCTGCCCGGGGGCTGGGCATCCTCTTTGCAGCTGGGGAAACAGGCAGGGGTGGGCATTTTCAGAGGTTCACTGCACACTCACGGCTGGTTGGAAGGACAGTCAGGTTCAGAGGCACAGGTGCCTGTGAGCAACACCATGCCCACGTGCACACACATCAGCGCACAGCCTCGTCCCTTGGAAGGCACGTGGACACACGCACTCCAGAAGCTCAGCCCTGCACCAGCCAGTGAAGGGTCAGCACTAGCCAGCCCCGAGGGACAGCTCCAGATTAAAGGGGCGGAAGCCACGGACCTGACCCTCTGCCTCCTCTGCAGCACCCCTCCCCCCAGTGTGGTGGCTGGGCCGAGGAAGGAGAAAGTCTCCTCTACCAGACTTAAACAGGCTGCTGAATCATCCCACTCCCATCTCCGGCCTCAGGGACACCAATGTCCCAAGAGCCCCTCCCCTGTGCTGAGGATCTGACCCCGAACCTGGGTCCAGCTGGCTTCCTCTGAGGCCCCTCAGGCTCCCCAGACCAGTCCCCCAGAGCTGAAGCATGTGCCCAGGGAGGGCCTGGATAGGCTCTCAGGATCCCTGGCTGTTTGGGAGCCTTTTTAGGTCTAAACCCAATTCTAGACTCTCCTGCAGCCCCTCATTAGCCCAGCTTATGGGGTCAGTAGTGAGCTCTGAAATTTGTACTATGGTTAACAGTGTGTCCTTCCCCTTCTCCATCCTCCTCCTTTCCCCCTCCTCTTCTTCCTCTGCACAGAAGTGAGGAATTAGGGATGCTTTCAGATGCTGAAGCACTGTCAGAGTGGGGTAGTGGTTTCTCCCTGAGTGTTGAGAATGCAGGGATTCAGACAGTCAGGTCCAGGGATGGACTCACCTCCCCCGTCACCACACAACTTCCATAGACCTCTGACAGCAGCAACCCTTCAGAGTTCATGAGCCAGAACCCCCTGTTCTCATTGGGAACCCTCCAAACCCATAAGTAATTCTGATGCAAAAAAGCAAAGATAACAAGGGTGGGGGCAGGGTGGAATCTGGGTACAGAAAAACTGGTAAACCTGGAGGTAAAAAGTCTCAGTCCTGCCACCCCCAACTCACCACTAATTCACCAGGTGACCTTGGGCAGGGTCTTCTCTGGCCCTTAGGGGCTTGGCCCAAGCTTGGGGATGAGGCTGGTGCTGTGGGGAGTGGGGTGACTCACCCTCCATCTGTAAGCTCTCATTTCCCCGAAGGAAGGGATAGAGCGCTGAGGCAGGCTTGTGCCCGACTGACAGAGGCAGAGGGCTGGGCCTCACACTCAACCTTCGGTGCTAACCTCGGCAGGGAGGGGCGGGTGTTTGACCAGCCACCAGGACAGGTTACTTCAGCTGCAGCTGGGTGCTCCCCCACATTCCACCACACCCCCCAAGGCCATACTGGGTGGGAGTCAGGGCAGCTACAGAGCCCCATGACATGAGGCTGGGGTCCCAATTCCCATCCCTGGGCATTGACTCAAAGGCACCCTCCTCCTTTCTAAAGATCAGACTTTCTCCAGACACCCAGGACTATGGAGAAGGATTCCTCTCTCCAGGATCAGGGGTCTTAGGTGTGGGGAATGGGTTGACAGATACTTTCTAGGAGGCTGCAGGGAACCCGGAGACTCTTTCTTAAGGTAACTGACCAGAGTTCAGACACGTTCCCCTCAGTGATGCAGGGGAGAGGGCCAACTGAGCATGAAGCATTTCTAAAGCACCTCAGACCCCACAGGCTCCAAACTACTTCTCGCTGGAATCGCACTCTAGCCCCGAACCAGGGCTTTCCCTGGAGTTTTCAAAGTTTCTGGGAGTCCGTGGCCAGTGACCGACCCTCTTTTCCATAAAACCTGCTGCAGGAGGGCCGCGTCCTCCCGGCCAAGCCTCAGCCCCCACGCAGGCTGGTCTCAGCCCCTGAAGATGCCTGGAGTCCTCGCCCCGCGGGGTCCCCAGTGAGACCCCTGGGGCACACCACGCGGTTTCCCGGAAGGCACCCGCCAGGAAGCCGATGGGGCGGACGGGACGAGCGCTCACCGGTACCAGGCGAGGCCGCGCTCGTAGCACCTGTCGAAGAAGTGGGGCTCCGAGCCGAGCGCGCGGACGTCGGGGTGCAGCCGCAGAAACTCCAGCAGGGCGCGCGTGCCGCCCTTCTTCACGCCCACGATAAGCGCCTGCGGGAAGCGCCGGCGGCCCGAGCCACTGGCCACCGGCAGGCCGGACGTTCCGGGGCTGCGGGCTGCGCGGGACGGCTCGGCGGGCGCGGGGGCTGGCACGGGGATGCGGCCGGCCGGCGGGCAGCGTCCGGGGAGAGCGCAAAGGCAGTAGGCTCCGAGCACCAGAGCGGCGAACAGCAGAGGCGCACGGGGCGCCCGAAGCGTGGCCCCAGGCCCGCACCCGGCTCCCTGGCTGCCTCCTGCCCCGCCGCCCAGGCCGCCGCTACCTGCCATGGGGCCACACCGCTCCCAGGCCTGGGAGCGGGGGCTGCAGGAGGGCGCACATCCCCGCCCGCGCCGCGCTCAGTCCGCTTGCGCCCGGCTTCTGCTCTGCGCCCCACTGCCCAGTCTTCTGGGAGCCGGGAGGGACCAGTGCTAGGGCGGGCTGCCCCGCCCAGCCCAGAGGCCCCGCCCCGCTTGAACCACTGCTCCACCCGGGACTCGCCGGCACCTACGGGCGCCGCGGCGCGACTCCGAGCCTCAGTGACTAGCCGGACGCGCCCGCTCGGAGACCCCAGGCCCCAGCCCGCTCAGGATGCGGCGGCGGCAGATTGGGACGCAGGACGGTGACAGGACTGAGCTGCTGGCCAAAAGACCCGCTCTTAGAGGGCCGATCGCTGCCCCTCCCTGACGAGGGCAACGCGGCAGGTGCGCGGGAGGAACAAGCGGGCCAAGAAGTCGCGTGCACCTGGCCCTAGTGAGCAGAGGGGTTCCGGGAAGGTGGAGGGAAGTCTGCGGCGGGAATGGGGCGCATCTTGCTGATAGTTGGCTTGCCATTGCCATGCGTCAGGGTCACGGGCAGGGCGGTTGAAGAGGACTAGCCAAGTTGATTCCCATTTTAAAGTCTGGGAGACAGGCTCAGGGAGGACAGGCGTCTTTCCCAAGGGCCCAGTGAAATTCAGACCTCAGTCTTCTGACCCTTTTTACCATGTCACACGGTCTGTCTGTGCAGCCTAGTCCACCTGGTGTTGCCCTGGGATGTCAGTGACCCATCTCTGGCACTGGCAAAGCGGCTCCTATTGGAGATGTGAAGGATTCAGGAGACCTGTGCTGGGGAAACTAGAAGGAGGAGCCGGGGTCCTGTCCTAGGAGCTTCCTCTGAGGGGCAGGGAGACTCAGGGGCCACTCCCAGTAATGAGACCTGCTGGGCGCTGGACACTCTGCGGGAGTTTTACACACCCCCAGGCTCACTGAACCCCCAGCCCAGCACAAAGAAGGCAGAGGAGAGCTGGCTGGGAGAAGGTGAGCACAGCCCCAGGTAGAGACAGAATGGAACCCATGTCCTGCCTTTGCCTCTACCCCAGGCTTCCTGGCCTCAGGGTTGGTGCAGGTGGGCATGGGCTCCCCGAAGAGGCCAGCCTTCCTCCAGCCAATGCCCAGAGACTACTGCCCTGGCTTCTGCTGGTTAATGGGCTGTTCCTGAGCCTAATGGTATCTGGATCTAAGGGCAACCTGGAGCACTTCCCCAGGGCAGGGGCCTCCATGACCCACCCAGAGGTAGCCTTGGCCGGAAGAGGGCTCTGCAGAGCCAGTGGGGTGAAGACCACTGACCAGGCCCTCAGCCCAGTTCCCAGACGCCATGCCTGCATCTGCTTGTCAGGGCATGACTCAGCCAGGAGCCCTGTCTGTGGGGTGTTGGCACAGCGCTGTCTGGGGTACATGCCGGCACATGCAGGGTCACAGGAAGTTCTTCTTCTGGTCTAGCTTAAAACGGGATTTGTTCCAGACAGTCTGGTTCTCCTTAGAGCCACCCACTCCACCTGCAGCACCCACCCAGAGCCTCAGCAGCCACCACTCAGGGCTCCAAATTCCAGCTTTAAAACCTGATGGCCCCTCTATCTCCCTGCCCAGCACAGGCACTGGCTAGGCACCCCCTAGCCTTTGCTCATGATGTTCTCCCTGCTGGGAATGCCTTTTCCTTAGTCCCGCCCCCCACCACACACACACACACACACACACACACACACACACACACACACACACTCACACACACACAGATACACCTTGAGGACTTTCCAGGAAGAACTTACCAAGAACAGCAGGACACCAAACATGCTGGGGGTGGGGGAGTGAGGTCCAGGGACAAGAGTCAGCTTGGTGTTTGGCATCTGATCCCCTCTCTCTACCCACCATCTTGTTCTCAGGTGAGGGGTGGGTGCAAATCTAAGGACATCCAGGATGGCAGCCTTGGGAAGTTTGTTCACCAGTGTACCTCACAGAGCCTGGTACCTGACAGGCACTCAACAGAGACGAGCCAGTGGAAGGATGGGAGTGGAGAGAGAGGCTGAAGAAGGCTTTCTAGAGTAGGTGATTGTCAGGCGAGGAGCAGGACAGCATCCCAGTCGGCTGGGGAAAGGCCCAGCAGCAGAGAGCATAGTGATGGGATGGGGGTGGTGAGGAGGAGGAATGGGGTAGAGCCGAGGCTCATCCCTGGGGAGTGGGTCCCAGCCTCATCTTTCTCTAGCACATGGCCTCAGGCTCCTACCAGCCTAAACCTCTGGTCCCTAAAATAGAAACCTGACTCTGAAGGAAGAGCTTCATTGAAATGCAATTCCCATAACATGCAATTCGGCCATTTAGTTTCTCAAATTCAATGGTTTTCAGTATATCCACAGTGTTGTACAACCATCACAATAAATTTCAGAACATATTCATCACCCCAAAGAGAAATCCCATACCCGTTAGAAGTCACTCCCTGTTCTCCCCCACCCAGCCCCTGGCAACCACTAAGCTACTTTCTGTCTCTGTGAATTTGTCTCTTCTCCACATTTCATATAAGTGGAATCATACATTATGTGGCCTTTAGCAACTGGCTTCTTTCACTCAGCATAGTGTGTTCAAGGATCATGTATGTTGTAGTGTGTGTGTGTCAATGCTTCATTCCTTTTTAGGGCTGAATAGTATTCCACTGTATGGATGGATCACATTCTGTTTATCTATTCATCAGTCAATGGACACTTCAGTTTTATCCACCTTTTGGTTATTGAGAATCATGCTGCTGTGAATGTTGATTTACAAGTTCTTTTGTGGACATATGTTTCATTTCTCTTGGGTATATACCTAGGAGTGGAATTGCTGGGTAGACAGTAACTACATTTAGCCTTTTATGAAGAGTCCTTTTGAAGGTTAAATCTGGGAATTTCAGAATCTACATCTCCATGATCCTCACCCCCAGAGCTGCTGCCTTCCCTCCTCCCCAGGATGTCTGAGTTGCTCCTCCACTCTGCCTCTGCCCTGCTTTGCCATCAGAGTCCAACCCCAGCTCCCCGCTGTGTGATCTAGGGACAGTGAATCCCCCTCTCTGAGCCACAAGGTGAAAAGTCACTTTGGGGCCCCAAAAGAGACCAGGCCATGGGGGCACAGGGTGGGTGGCTGCCCCTGTGCCCTGAGAGGGTGGCTCAACTCCTGCCCTGTCTGGTCGCACCTCCTATCAAGAGAAAACAGGTGTCAGCCAGGCGCTTCTGCCCAGCCTGATCTCCCCTGGGGCCCCTCGGCTTTGAGGGCTCCACATGGCCCAATTTCAATTCCCCTTTCACCTTGTCTGGACCCCCATGCAGGATGGCCAGGCAGAGGTTCCTCCTTAGGCCAGCCATCAGACAAGCAAATAAGTCAGGTTTGATGTGGCGGCCAGGCAGGAACAGGGAGAATGTGGGAGAGGAGATGGGCTGAGCTGCACAGGCTGCTGGGTCACATACACATCATCTCTGGGGGAGATGACAAGGGAGGCCAGAGCAGAGGGGATCAGAGAGGGCAGGTCTAGAAAGGGAGTCCTGAGGAGCAAGGTCATGGTGGGAGGAAGGCCCAGCCTGGCCTCACAAATGCATGACCCAGCTACCCAGCTATGTCTGTGTCTCCTTCACAGACTCTAATTATTTCCCTGTGGGTGATTTTGATCCCCATCTATCTCCTCCACCTACCCATGAGCTCTGCAAGGGCAGGGATGGGGTCAGTCTTGAGCCCTGCTGTGGCTCCATGCCTAAGCATGGTGAGTGCTTATGAATGTTTGTTGAGTGACTGAGTAACTGACTCTGTGTGTATGTCTGAGAGAGTCTAGGTGTGGACCCCTCTCCCACGCCCCTCTCCGTCTCCTTCCCAGCCTGTCCCCTCCGCAGAGTGGGCACTCCCAGCCTAGGCCCCCACAGCATCGCAGGGTGTGCAAGCAGCTGCCCCACTCTGGAAAATGATTAATAACACCGTGCAGTCCCTCCCTTTGTGGGGGACAGCTGGGGGAGATTTCACACATTCGGGCCTTCCAGAAACTTCCTCCCCTAGAACCACACCCTTACCCCCCAGACCCACTCCCACAGCCTGCTGGGATTCCTCAGCCTGCAAGGGGAGCCGAGGGGAGGGGGCTGCGACCGAGGGCGGGCCCAGCTGTCCTTGATTTGTGTGGGATTTTTCCACTTGAGATACCGGATTTGCCCGAGCACATTGAGGATGCAATTTCCTCCTGGGGAGGGACCCCTAAGAGACGTCTACCCACCTACCCCCAGAGCCCAGTTCAGCCTGGTAGGGAACAAGGGGGCCAAGAGGCCATGGGGAGTGGGGTGGGGGGGGTCGTGCAGCACAGTACAGAGCTGACAGCAAGAACTTTTTAGGCGATGAAGGCTGATTCAATCCCAGCTCTACCCCTCCTAACAGGTGACCTCGGCAGGTATCCAGCCTCTCTGAGCTTCATTTTCCTACTTTATAAAACAAAGATGACACCAGCCCCCACCTCTTTGGGTGCCTGGCTTCTAAGCTCTTTATGATTAGGAGGTAGTGGACATGTGACAGTGACCCTGGCACAAGAAGGGGTGCCCTGAAGCTGCTCCCACCCTGAAAGACCTAAGTACTTCATAATTCATCCTCCTGGGGGTCCAGGCTGGAGAGCAAAGGCCTCCCTAGTCTCAAGGTGTCCAGCCAGCCTGGCTTGCTGGAACCCAGGGTCTTGTTCCTGGTGACCAGCTAGATGTGGGGACACCATGGGACACAAGGGTTTGCCAGGGCAGACAATATTTCCAGCATCAGGAAGGACATATGAAGGGCCCCTTGGCAAGGAGTGGGGAGGAGCGAGGGCTTCCCCAGCCACCCTGAGTGGTCACACACATGCATGGAGCCTGCCTAGGGCTCCAGGGTTTGCCAGAAGGAGCCAGACACCTCTCCTGCACAGGGATGGCCCCCAGCTTGCTTCCAGCCACCCTCACTCCTTTCCCTTGGGTCTTCCTGGAGGGCTCAGCACAGACAGAGGGCCGTTTGCCACAGGCCCCTGCTTCTCCAGGAGAGGGCAGGGCTCCGGGTTCTCAGGATGCACAACTGGGCCTGCAAATTGCTTCCCACCCACCAGCCTGGCCCAGCTCAATTTACAACAATCCTTCTTGGCTGGCAGTCCCAGCCCTGCAAAGAGGAGGGCTGGTAACAGCCTTTATACCCAAGGTGAGTCTAAAGGGGGAAGAAAGGAGGGTCAGACAGAAACAGGACTCCCTCTGTCCCCACCCCATCCCCACCTCCTCCAGCTTCACAGCCCCACGCCAGGCCTCTGGGCGTAGGAGCCTCTTGGCATCATGGGGAAGGCTGGGAATCATCTAAGAGGCCCCACATTAAGACACTGGGGCTCTGTGGCCAGGTCTGTCCGCCTGTGCCCTGGTGAGGGTCCCCATGGACTGGAAGCTGACTGTGAGCACGTTCTGTCAGAAGCAAGGGACCCGGCGCAGGCTCAGGAACCCCACGCTCTGCAGAGGGCACACGACCATGGGTGTACACACACACACACACACACACACACACACACACACACACACACACACGCAGGAGTGGGGTTCAGAGACCTGCTGCCCGGCCCCAGCCACTGTCCCCCACCCAGTGTGGAGAGCCCCAAGTTTGAACCTCCCTGACACGAGTGACCTACTCACAGGTGCACAGCCAGCACAGCCAGTGAACAGTACCCCCACGGAGGGCCACACTCCATCCCCCCGCAATTCCAGGAGAAACACCCCATGCCCACAGTTGGCAAGACAGACATACAGACAGGTATGCAGCCAGTCTTGTTCAGCTGGGGCTCAGGAAGACCCAGAACCCAGAGCCCAGGGCCGAGCATCTTGGGGCAGGTGCCTGGCACTCTGCCCTGCTCCCCGCCAGACCCCTCCCTAAGCGGCAGGCTTCCTGCTCTGACAACAGGACCTTCAAAATTGACTCCCACCCCCTTCTCAGAGAACAATGACTCCTATACCAGTCAGCGCTGTCCTTCCTCTGACTCTAGCTTCCCTGTCCTCCCCCAACTTCCAGACACACCCCAGGGGCTCCGGTCTCAGAGATGGGGTACAAAAAACCTCACACTCTTGAGACTACGGGACCAAAAAGCCACTGCAGTCGGAGATGGGATGGGGAGCCCAGGGCCACAGGCAGACTGCATCTCGGGGTGAGGTGGGGCAGAGCCCACAGGGCCCGCCTCGTCTCTGCTCCAGCCTCCGGCAGTGCAGCCACCAAGCCTTTTGCAGCCAAGAAGAGCTTGTAAATGTCCTAGTTGGAGATGAAACATGATAAGACATGAAACCAGGGGCTGAACCATGGATAATCTCCACGGTTTTACAAGGAACAAATCACACCTAGAGACAGGTGCTGGGGGTGCTGAGGGCCTGGGGTGGAAGGAGCTTATAGACAGGTAACCCTCAGTCCCCTCCCCAGCAGCCTCCCCTCCTGTCTGCTTGGGAGGCCCACCAACTGTCTTCCCTGGGCTTCTTGCCCCTAAGCTCCTTAAGCAGAGCCCTAGTGCCCAGGGCCAGGGGAGAGTGACAGGTGGTCCCGGGGTTCCTGCATCCACCAGGGCACAGATTCACTCATGCAGATGTGTGGTTTGCTCATCCTGAGACTGTGCAGCCCCTGCAGAGGGAGCAAGCAGAAGGCAGTGCAGTTTGATTCACATTCACCTGATTCTACCTCGGGCAGCACCCCTTCAGGGCTTCGTGTTTGGGGTAGGGAACAAGATTACCCCATTCTAGAATGGACTCTGGCTGGCCTAGAGGCCCAGGTGCAGGGGTTTGGGTGCGGGGGCTGTGGGTAATAAAAACAACATAGTTATGATTAAAACAAAACAAAACAAAACACTGCTATCATTTGTGGAGTGGGAAATCAAGACAGTGGGGGGGTTCTGTGGAGCCTCAGCAAGCAGAGCCAGTGGGAACCCCTGAGGGAAGTTACCTGGTCTGATGATTATTTTGCAAAGACCACACCGGTTGGGACAGCTGAGAGCTGTCACTATTGTGGGGGAGAGAAATGGGCAAAGATGCATGGGAAGTGGAACTCCAGGACGTGGTGCTCCCGGGGTGGGCCAGGGTGGCAGCAGGTACAATGAAGGCGTGGAAGGGCCACAGCCAGAGGAGGTTGGGGGCATCAGAGCAGGCGGGTCCCACCCAGCTGCCCTGGAGAAGGGGCTGAGGCTTGGCTGGGGCTGGGAGCGTCCTGTCTCCACCTTCCCCCAGCCCTCAGCTCTGTCCCGCTCCTGCTGACTCCGGAGGGGGCACCCTGGGCCTCGACTGCTCGCCCCGCACTAGTCACCGTCTTGAAGCCCACCGTATGCGGCCCCACCATCACCGGTCGCCGCACCCTCGTACGCCAAGAGGCCTCGGCCTGTGTGCCGGGCACTGGCATGTTGGGCGGGCGCGACCTGGGGGCCAGGTGATGCCGGCGCCGACCACTGGGTGCCGCGGGGAAGCGCTGCCGGGGCGCGGGGCTGGGCTGGGACAGTGCGGGTCGCGGGCGTCACGAGGGGCACCGGGTCGGGCTGCGGCCGGGGCGCAGGACGGCGGAGTAGGGGACGCGGAGCCGGGCTGGGGTGCGAGGCCACTGGGGCGCGAGGTGCGGTTAGGGCGCGAGGACCCGGCCCGAGTGGGGGTCACAGGAAGGGGCGCGGCGTGCGGGGAGCTGGGCGCTGGGACCCGCCCAGACCGTCAGAGCTGTCGCCGCAGCGACCCCGGCGGCACCACGGGGAACTGCAGCACCGCTCAGGCCCCAGCGCTCCTGGGGCCTGAGCGGCCCCTGCTGGTCCGTCCTGCACACGGTCCCTAGGCCCACTCCCAGAGGAGGGGGCCTTGAGGAACGGTTGACTCAGAAGGGGGTCATAGCGCTAGGCCCCCTACCAGGGCCTTGTACGGGGGTGGGGGCACGGTGGATGACTTGGCGGTGACCGCAGACTTCTCCGGGCTGCCACTTCCACTTGCCGGCCCTGCCCACGTGCCCGCATGAGGTCAGGGGGTCCTGAGACCTACCCACAGGACCTGCCCTGAGCAGCACTCCCCCCAGGGTCACGGCTTTCCCTGGCAATTGTCACTCAGAAGAAAGGAAAGCCTTGGATGAGCGGAAGTCCCAGTCATTGTCAATTCACTTGTCTGTCCCACGTTTATTGAGCTCCCCTCTGAGCCGGTCCCTGCCTCCAGGCTGGGGATCAGCAGAGTCCCAGACAGATTTCTTCTTTCTCCCACTGGTCCGCTGCCCAAGGTGCCCTGCTCTGCCGTGCTGTGCCTGGGCCTGCTGGCTGCTGTTGGCTGGTGTCGGCAGAGCACTAGGAGCTGTCTGCTCCCAAATGCAACACTTGGCTCCGAAGGTCGTGTCCTAGGGGCTCCACCTGGCAAGGAAGGGGGCACGGGTAGGGAGCAGAGGGGGATGGGCTCTCAAAGAGGCTTTTGTTTCTCAAGAAGCAACTGGGGCTGCAAGCCAGAGGTTATGATGTAACCCAGCAGCGGGGGGAGGGGTGGGTGACATGATTCTACCTAGCCCTTGGCAGAGACACTGCCCGGGGCCATCCATTTCCAGGCTCACGATGTGAGGGGACCTCGGGGTCCTGGGGCTCACCCTCCTCATTCCCCTTCTCCAAGGACACTGCTTGCCAGCTCCCACCCCCCCAGTTAACCACCATGTACAAATGAGCGTGGGGCCCCTGGGGTGCAGGCAGCCAGGCACTGCTGCTCACAGCTCCCCTACCAGTCTCACCAGCCCCAGCCCCAGTCCACCTGGGCACCAGCAGATCTTCCATCCAACCCCGCTACAGGTCTGAGCCCAGAGAGGCACCCCCAGGGGCATGGCCTGGACACATTGGCCCAGTTTGCAGGAGTAGGCCAGCCTACTCTTGGGCCGAGTTCACGCTCAGGGAGCCCCCTGGGCCAGTATGCAGAGCCAGGAGTGCTGGGAGAGGTGAGCAAAGTCCAAGGTCCATTCTGGCCCTGGGGCCGAGATTCCTGCTGACCATTCAGCTGGCTTCCTCCCCACCCCTAGCCACCTTCAACATGCTTGCTGACATCAGACTACAGTCAACAGGTGGTCGCGACCTTCCCAGAGCCACCGTTTGTCATTGGGGGTGAAGAAGAGAGGAAACGGACAGGTGTGGACAGAGAGGACCTGAGGCTGAGCGGTCTCAGGCAAGTCCCGCCCCCTCTCTGAGCCTCCTGTTCCTCCCCTGGAGAATGAGTACCTGCCCCACCAGGGTTAGGGTAGAGCTTCAGCACCGTGATGCCCATGAAGACACACTAAGCACTCAATAACTGCTCACCTACAGTGGGCTTGCCCTGGGCCAAAGCTGGCTGCTAGACTTGGCGTGAGCAGGCCACAGGCTGGGCTGGGACAGTGCCCCAGGGCCGGTAATGACCCCAAGTGACTAGGCTCCACTTCAGCCGGTAACCAGTTTGGGACACAGAGGGGAGTTTGGTCAGAGATACGAGCTGGAAACACAGGGTTCTCTGCAAACCCAGCTGGATTTTCTAGCAGCTGCAATCAGTGCTGGCCCCCAGCAGGGCAGAGATGGAGAGGCTTTCTAGACAAGGAGGCTGCCGCACTGTGGGGAGGGGATGAGCTGCAGGAAGCCCCTCCTGAATGGGGGTCCTCCGCATTGGCCTCCTTGGTGCTTTGTCAGTGCTGACCCCTCCCACCCGCCACATACCTTCCCCTGCTCAGCGGCTCAGGTCTAACTCACAGAGCAACATGCACTCAGAATCCATGCATCAACGCCACCTTCCTGCCCCACCCCCATGGCTTTCCCGTGCCCTCACCCAACAGGGAGACAGGCTGGGTTCCCCAGACAGGGGAAGGTTATGTGCACCGCCCAAGATCGAGAAGTAAGCCGGAGGCCCACCAAGGCCCAGCAGGTGAGCCAGCAGCCCCTGCACAGTGACCCTGTGCCAGAGCAGAGACCCCTGACCTGTGGCTGGGGGTCAGGGAAAGGGCAGCACTGGCCTCTCCCTCCTCCCTCCCCAGCCACACCAACCTCATCTGACCACCTCTGCCTTCACACCTGCAGGCTCCACTCTGCCCCATGTGGGATGCTCCCAGCTGCTGAGTACGTCTGTTCCAATCATGCACTCAGAACTGGAGGAATAACCGCAAAATGGGTTTGGAGACCCACTAGACCCACTGTGAGATGGACCTGAGCTAAAACTCCATTGACCGCCGGGCCTCCATAAGCCCCTACTTGACACAGTTTGTGTATCCTGGAATTGGTATCAGTCCAGAGCCAGTATCCAGCAGTCCCCAAAATGTCTGATTATTTCCGTTTCCCCAATGCAGAGTGACCCTGGTATAGGTCACTTTGGAGAAGGCTGGGAGAAAGATTAACAATCTAAATTTTTGGTGATATAGCAGGGTCCTTCCTTGAGGGGTCCCACCTCTGGTTCATTCAAGGTGTTCTGGGCATGTAAACTGGCTCAAGCCTGGGAATTGAATGAGGGGTCATGACTGTCTTTATGACTCAAGTTAGACTCTTGCTCACTTGACCTAGAACTCTTCTGCTCATTAAGATCAAGTGAGAATTCAGCAGGCTTCCGATCTATTTCACTTCCAGGAGCACCCCGTCCCACTGGCCGACGCTGTAATTCTGTGGGAATCAGACTATTCTGACAGCCGCTTTGCCTCTGCTGGCCATCACAGTGAGCACCACTCCCTTGCCTTTCATCACTGAGCGCCACCACGTGGTCCTGTCACCCCGGGATCCAGTGATCCCCGTGAATTTCAGTCTTCTGATTCAGTGGCAGCAGGTCTTCTGTAATTCCTGGCCTACAGAGAAGAGTGATCAAAGAGCGCTTCTATGATGCTGGGGCTGCGCGCACAAACTTTCCTCACAATCGTGGTGAGAGGTGTGCTGTCTGGATCCTCCAAGGTGGGAGAGCAGGTCCTAAATGACAGACCCACTCTAACTTTCCTGTCTCCCTAAGCCTTTGGATCCCTCCCTCCATTGAACCAAGGCAGGTCTGGCATTACAGCTCATTCAGTGTTGGCCACTTTTTAGTCCATGTTTCAGCCAACCAACCAACCAAACCATTAGAGCCCTTTCTGATCCCCCAAGCTATATCATTAAACCCAGAATCTCTGCTTAGTGAGCCCCTATCAATAAATTTGACCTGACCCAACGTTATGTTCCTTCCAACCTTATCCCACCCTTAGTATTCATTCCAACACGTTCCCTGGATTTCTGTCAAGATAAATTGGGGGGAAGCCACCACAATGAGAAGCCTGCACACTGCAACGAAGAGTAGCGCCCTCTCGCCACAACTAGAGAAAGCCCACGCGCAGCAATGAAGACTCAATGCAGCCAAAAATAAATTAATTAAATAATTTTTTTAAAAAAGATAAATTGGGAAAATAGTGTAGTTCTCCTGGAGTACACCACACCTCCTCACGGGGCCCATTGTGCACATCCTCCTGCAGGGCCTGGGGCAGGCCAAGTCCGTGGCCTTCTCAGGGCCTCTGCATATACTGTGGGAAGCTCTTCTCCTTGCTTCTGTCACCTTCGCTGCTGACCTGGCATGACTCCTCCTTGGCATACCCCTCCCTGACCACTGGGCCCAAAGCACCAGCCCCCTAATTGCTCCCCCGCCCCCATATTCTAGCGTCTCTCTCTGCTGTAATCATACACAGCCCTTCTCTTCATCTGGCGTGAACTTACTGTCTCAACTATGCCTTAAGACCTTGAGGGCAGGCCCTGAACCAAGATGGCGGAGTAGAAGGACGTGCTCTCACTCCCTCTTGTGAGAATCACAACTAGTTGCTGAACAATCATCAGCAGGAAGACACTGGAACTCACCAAAAAAGATACCCCACATCCAAAGACAAAGGAGAAGCCACAGTGAGACGGTAGGAGGGGCACAATCACAGTAAAATCAAATCCCATAACTGCTCGGTGGGTGACTCACAGACTGGAGAACACTTATACCACAGAAATCCACCCACTGGAGTGAAGGTTCTGAGCCCCACATCAGGCTTCCTAACCTGGGGGTCCGGCAACAGGAGGAGGAATTCCTAGAGAATCAGACTTTGAAGGCTAGTGGGATTTGATTGCAGGACTTTGACAGGACTGGGGGAAACAGACTCCACTCTTGGAGGACACACAGAGTAGTGTGCACATCGGGACCCGGGGAAAGGAGCAGTGACCCCAGGGGAGACTGAAGCAGACCTACCTGCTAGTGTTGGAGGGTCTCCTACAGAGGTGGGGGGTGGCTGTGGCTCACTGTGGGGACAAGGACACTGGGAGCAGGAAGTACTCCTTGGCGTGAGCCCTCCCAGAGTCTGCCATTAGCCCCACCAAAGAGCCCAGGTAGTCTCCAGTGTTGGGTTGCCTCAGGCCAAACAACCAACAGGGAGGGAACCTAGCCCCACCCATCAACAGTCAAGCGGATTAAAGTTTTACTAAGCTCTGCCCACCAGAGTAACAGTCAGCTCTACCCACCACCAGTCCCTCCCATCAGGAAACATGCACAAGACTCTTAGATAGCCTCATCCACCAGAGGGCAGACAGCAGAAGCAAGAACTACAACCCTGCAGCCTGTGGAACAAAAACCACATTCACAGAAAGATAGACAAGATGAAAAGGCAGAGGGCTATGTACCAGATGAAGGAACAAGATAAAACCCCAGAACAACAACTAAATGAAGTGGAGATAGGCAACCTTCCAGAAAAAGAATTCAGAATAATGATAGTGAAGATGATCCAGGACCTCGGAAGAAGAATGGAAGCAGGGGCTTCCCTGGTGGCGCAGTGGTTGAGAGTCCGCCTGCCGATGCAGGGGACACAGGTTTGTGCCCTGGTCCGGGAAGATCCCACATGCCGCGGGGCGGCTGGGCCCGTGAGCCATGGCCGCTGAGCCTGCGCGTCTGGAGCCTGTGCTCCACAACGGGAGAGGCCACAACAGTGAGAGGCCCGCGTACCGCAAAAAAAAAAAAAAAAAAAAAAAAACAAAACAATTAAGAAAGTGGTCATAGGAACATACATATCGATAATTACCTTAAACATGAATGGATTAAATGCTCCAACCACAAGACACAGGGTTGCTAAATGAATACAAAAACAAGACCCAGGGCTTCCCTGGTGGCGCAGTGGTTGAGAGTCCGCCTGCCGATGCAGGGGACATGGGTTCGTGACCCGGTCCGGGAAGATCCCACATGCCGCGGAGCGGCTGGGCCCGTGAGCCATGGCCGCTGAGCCTGCGCGTCCGGAGCCTGTGCTCCGCAATGGGAGAGGCCACAACAGTGAGAAGCCCACATACCGCAAAAAAAAACAAGACCCATCTACATGCTGTCTACAAGAGACGCACTTCAGACCTAGGGACACATACAGACTGAAAGTGAGGGGATGGAAAAAGATATTCCATGCAAATGGAAATCAAAAGAAAGCTGGAGTAGCAATACTCATACCAGATAAAATAGACTTTAAAATAAAGAATGTTACAAGAGACAAGGAAGGACACTACATAATGATCAAGGGATCAATCCAATAAGAAGATATAACAATTATAAATATATATGCACCCAACACAGGAGCACCTCAATACATAAGGCAACTGCTAACCGCTATAAAAGAGGAAACGACAGTAACACAATAATAGTGGGGGACTTTAACACCTCACTTACGCCAATGGAAAGATCATCCAAAATGAAAATAAATAAGGAAACAGAAGCTTTAAATGACACAATAGACCAGATAGATTTAATTGATATTTATAGGACATTCCATCCAAAAACAGCAGATTACACTTTCTTCTCAAGTGCGCATGGAACATTCTCCAGGATAGATCACATCTTGGGTCACAAATCAAGCCTCAGAATATTTAAGAAAATTGAAATCATATCAAGCATCTTTTCTGACCACAACACTATGAGATTAGAAATGAATTACAGGGAAAAAAACATAAAAAACACAAACACATGGAGGCTAAACAATACATTACTAAATAACCAAGAGATCACTGAAGAAATCAAAGAGGAAATCAGAAAATACCTAGAGACAAATGACAATGAAAACACGACGATCCAAAACCTATGGGCTGCAGCAAAAACAGTTCTAAGAGGGAAGTTTATAGCTATACAAGCCTACCTCAAGAAACAAGAAAAATCTCAAATAAACAATCTAACCTTACTCCTAAAGGAACTAGAGAAAGAAGAACAAACAAAACCCAAAGTTAGCAGAAGGAAAGAAATCATAAAGATCAGAGCAAAAATAAATGAAATAGAAACAAAGAAAATAATAGCAAAGATCAATAAAACTAAAAGCTGGTTCTTTGAGAAGATAAACAAAATTGATAAACCATTAGCCAGACTCATCAAGAAAAAGAGAGGACTCAAATCAATAAAATTAGAAATGAAAAAGGAGAAGTTACAACAGACACCGCAGAAATATAAAGCATCCTAAGAGACTACTACAAGCAGCTCTATGCCAATAAAACGGACAACCTGGAAGAAATGGACAAATTCTTAGAAAAGTATAACTTTCCAAGACTGAACCAGGAAGAAATAGAAAATATGAACAGACCAATCACAAGTAATGAAATTGAAACTGTGATTAAAAATCTTCCAACAAACAAAAGTCCAGGACCAGATGGCTTCACAGGTGAATTCTATCAAACATTTAGAGACGAGCTAACACCCATCCTTCTCAAACTCTTTCAAAAAATTGCAGAGTAAGGAACACTCCCAAACTCATTCTATGAGGCCACCATCACCCTGATACCAAAACCAGACAAAGATACTACAAAAAAAGAAAATTACAGACCAATATCATTGATGAATATAGATGCAAAAATCCTCAACCGGGGCTTCCCTGGTGGCGCAGTGGTTGAGAGTCCGCCTGCCGATGCAGGGGACACAGGTTCGTGCCCCGGTCCGGGAAGATCCCACATGCCGCGGAGCGGCTGGGCCCGTGACCCATGGCCACTGAGCCTGCGCGTCTGGAGCCTGTGCTCCACAGCGGGAGAGGCCACAACAGTGAGAGGCCTGCGTACCGGAAAAAAAAAAAAAGAAAAATCCTCAACAAAATACTAGCAAACAGAATCCAACAACACATTAAAAGGATCATACACCATGATCAAGTGGGATTTATCCCAGGGATGCAAGGATTCTTCAATATACGCAAATCAATCAATGTGATACACCATATTAACAAATTGAAGAATGAAAACCATATGATCATCTCAATAGATGCAGAAAAAGCTTTTGGCAAAATTCAACACCCATTTATGATAAAAACTCTCCAGAAAGTGGGCATAGAGGGAAACTACCTCAACAAAATAAAGGCCATATATGACAAACCCACAGCCAACATCATTCTCAATGGTGAAAAACTGAAAGCATTTCCTCTAAGATCAGGAACAAGACAAGGATGTCCACTCTCACCACTATTATTCAACATAGTTTTGGAAGTCCTAGCCACAGCAATCGGAGAAGAAAAAGAAATAAAAGGAATACAAATTGGAAAAGAAAAAGTAAAACTGTCATTGTTTGCAGATGACATGATACTACACATACAGAATCCTAAAGATGCCACCAGAAAACTACTAGAGCTAATCAATGAATTTGGTAAAGTTGCAGGATACAAAATTAATGCACAGAAATCTCTTGCATTCCTATACACTAATGATGAAAAATCTGAAAGAGAAATTAAGGAAACACTCCCATTTACCAAGGCAACAAAAAGAATAAAATACCTAGGAATAAACCTACCTAGGGGAGACAAAAGATCTGTATGCAGAAAACTATAAGACACTGATGAAAGAAATTAAAGATGATACAAACAGATGGAGAGATATACCATGTTCTTGGATTGGAAGAATCAATATTGTTAAAATGACTATACTACCCAAAGCAATCTACAGATTCAATGCAATCCCTATCAAATTACCAATGGCATTTTTTACAGAACTAGAACAAAAAATCTTAAAATTTGTATGGAGACGCAAAAGACCCCGAATAGCCAAAGCAGTCTTGAGGGAAAAAAACAGACCTGGAGGAATCAGACTCCCTGACTTCAGACTATACTACAAAGGCTACAGTAATCAAGACAATATGGTACTGGCACAAAAACAGAAATATAGATCAATGGTACAGGATAGAAAGCCAAGAGATAAACCCACGTACCTATGGCCAACTAATCTATGACAAAGGAGGCAAGGATATACAATGGAGAAAAGACAGTCTCTTCAATAAGTGGTGCTGGGAAAACCGGACAGCTACATGTAAAAGAATGAAATTAGAACACTCTCTAACACCATACACAAAAATAAACTCAAAATGGATTCGAGACCTAAATGTAAGACCGGACACTATAAAACTCTTAGAGGAAAACATAGGAAGAACACTCTTTGACATAAATCACACTTTTGATCCACCTCCTAGAGTAATGGAAATAAAAACAAAAATAAACAAATGGGACCTAATGAAACGTCAAAGCTTTTGCACAGCAAAGGAAACCATAAAGATGACGAAAAGACAACCCTCAGAATGGGAGAAAATATTTGCAAATGAATCAACGGACAAAGGATTAATCTCCAAAATATATAAACAGCTCATGAAGCTCAATATTAAAAAAACAAACAACCCAATCCGAAAATGGGCAGAAGACCTAAATAGACATTTCTCCTAAGAAGACATACAGATGGCCAAGAAGCACATGAAAAGCTGCTCAACATCACTAATTATCAGAGAAATGCAAATCAAAACTACAATGAGGTATCACCTCACAGCAGTTAGAATGGGCATCATCAGAAAATCTACAAACAACAAATGCTGGTGAGGGTGTGGAGAAAAGGGAACCCTCTTGCACTGTTGGTGGGAATGTAAATTGATACAGCCACTATGGAGAACAGTACAGAGGTTCCTTAAAAAACTAAAAATAGAATTACCATATGATCCAGCAATCCCACTATTGGGCATATACCCAGATAAAACCATAATTCAAAAAGACACATGCACCCCAATGTTCATTGTAGCACTATTTATAATAGCCAGGTCATGGAAGCAACCTAAATGCCCATCGACAGATGAATGGATAAAGAAGATGTGGTACATATATACAATGGAATATTACTCAGCCATAAAAAGGAACGAAATTGGGTCATTTGTTGAGATGTAGATGGATCTAGAGACTGTCATACAGAGTGAAGTAAGTCAGAAAGAGAAAAACAAATATCGTATATTAACGCATATATGTGGAACCTAGAAAAATGGTACAGATGAACCAGTTTGCAGAACAGAAACAGACACAGATACAGGGAACAAACGTATGGACACCAAGGGGGGAAGCGGCAGGGGGTGGTGGTGGTGGCGTGATGAATTGGGTGATTGGGATTGACATGAATACACTGATGTGTATAAAATTGATGACTAATAAGAACCTGCTGTATAAAAAAATAAATTTAATTTAATTTAAAAATTAAAAAAAAAAAAAAGACCTTAAGGGCAGGCCCCGTCTGCCTTTCTCATGGCTGCATCCCCAGCACTGAAGCTAGAGCCTGACACTGAGCTCAATAACTATTTGTGGAACAAGTGAAACAGCTATGCAAAGCCTGATCCTGGGTCCTGGAGTCCCTGATGTTGTTAATAAAGACAGCAAGCCTGGGTTCTGTTTGTTTATTGATCTCTTTCTGATTACTCCAAAGAGGATTCAAGATGGAAGGGACTTCGCCCACCCTCCCTGATGGCAGGACCCTCAGAGCATGTGCAGTGAGGCACAGTCACTGTGTCCCCGGAAACGGTGAACTGTAGGCTGTGAGCTCCGGTGTCCCCAGCCTTGCACAGTCAAGGTGATGGAGCAATAGCTGCTTTCCTAAGCCTGAGTGGGGCAAGCAGCATCCACACAGATGGTGCAACAGGGTTCGGGATTTCTCCTTTCATAACCGAGAGGCCAGAGATCTGACCCCTCTGCCTGCTCCCCCAGCAGGTCACAGATCATCACCACTCTGGCTGCCTGGAAGGGTTTAGTCAGAGAGAATCATAGAGTGACCAGGGCTGGAGCAGCCAACTGGAGCCGCCCCTGTTTGCGTTCTCTCTCCTAGCACAGCCTGCTGGAGACAGGCAAGAGCTTCGGCGAGGGCCAGAGCCCATCTCAGAACTGGGCCTCACCGGGGTGAGTCCAAACAGGCAGGGAGGGGGCAGCGGGCTGAGGAGAGAAGGTAGAGGCTGCACCATCACTCTAAGATGAGCCAGGCCTAGAGCCCCCTCCCTGAGACTCCTGTGAGAGCCGACAGTGGGGCCTCCAGGCACCCCCTGGCAGCCTAGTGTAGACTTCTCCTTTTCCCAGCCTCTTCCCTTCTCCTAGCCTGTTCGGAGGCAAGGCCTCGGGAACCTTCCTGATGTTTCAGCTACCCCTCTCCACCCCCCCCCGCTCCCCTGTCCAAATGTCTGAGGTTCCACTTCTAAGGTGGGATGTCCAGAGTGTGGCCACAAAGCAGTGTCCATCTGGGTTGGGTGTGGGCTGCCCACCTACTGTCCCTGGGAGGCAGAAGTTTCTTTGCCTGGAAGAAATGAGGGAGGGGAGAGAAAAACAAGTCGCTGCTAACTTAGGTTTCAGACACCGTTCCCTGGCCCAGCCCACTCCCACTGCAGCCTGCAGACCAAGAGAGCTGGGAGGACCCAGACCCGCAGCCTGGGGGTGTCTCTGTGCCCAGTTCTTTCCCTGAGATCTGCAGGAGAACCCAGAGTCTGTCTTTCCTCCACACGTACCGGAGGACAAATAGCTACAAAAGGACAAAAGTATTATCAAAACTTTATCACGCACCGGCCCTCACAGACAGCCTCACTTAACCCCACAGTGAGGGCAGCGAGCAGGTGCTGTTAGCAACCCCATTTTACAGAGGATAAAACTGAGACTAGGGACTGGCCGCAGTCTTGCGGGCAGCAAATGAGGAGAGGGATTTGAGGTACAAAGAGTGCGAAGGAGTCCAGAGGGCGGCTGGGGATGCAGACAGAGAGAAATGGGTCAGAGAGGAGGCTGAGCTCAGATAAAACACACACAAATGAAAAACGGCTCCCAAACAATCTACCAGTGATAAGAATATTGCCAACAGGAGCACATATTTACTGAGCCCCTACTACACTCCAGACCCCAGTGCACTTTCATGCAGCCAGTCTTAACGGGCCTGTAAAGGAGGCTCTGCCATCACGCCCACTACACAGAAGATGAGGAGGCTCAGAGAGGTTGACGAGCAAGCCTGCAGCTGCACAGCCCCAGAACTCAACCTCCGCACCACCCTGCACACAATCAACCAGATGCAGGAGGCAGGACATCTGCCCTTTGTCCCTGTCCCGCAGCCACCTTCCAGTGGCCCTGGGCAGCGCGCTTTGGTGCTCCCATGCTCTGTCACTGTAAGTGCATGAGAACAGTGTGCCCCTGGGCCTCTAAAGGCCTGTACATAGGCCTGAGCCCAGCTGCCGGCAGGCAAGCTCACCTTTAGGGATGAACTTCAGTGAGCTGCTGAATATTCAGAAGCGGGACTGTCCACGCTTGGGGCCATCGTTCAGGAACTCATGGCCCAGCCCATTGCCACACCTGCCACAGGACACCTGGGAAGACCACAAAACAGCCATGAAAACAGCTGCAGCCATGGCCCCTGCTGCCACCAGCACATGGGGTCCTCCCCATGCCTATTTCCCAAGGTAACTTCTGGCATGAGAGGTTGGCCTTGGCCCAGAACCTGCCCCGGAAAACCATCTTGTTTCCCTGTTCCCACCAGGACCCCAGGCTCTCCCAATAGTTTGGGGTGTCACTCCCCTGGCTGAAGCCAGAGGTCTGGAATAGACAGACCCTAGGCCCCTACAGCTGTAGGGGGAACAGCAGGAAGGGGTGGGGGGCTCTCAGGACCCCCCTGGCTGACACCTCCTCACCGCCCCCCAGTTGCTACCACCCACCTTTAAGGCTCCAGGCTGATTGTGCTCTGGACGCTTGGCCACACTGTCAGCATGGATGGTCTCGGTGAAGGCCGGCCATGGGGATGAGTGTGCGTACTTTGAGCGGCTGGAAAACAGCTCATAGCCACATTGGGCACACACGTAGATGCCTGGGGCGGAAGGGGAGGTAAAAGCAGAGATGCTGGCTCCAGCGCCTCGGAGGTGAGCACCTAAATCCTTGAACCCAGGAGAGGACAGCAGCACTCCGGTTACAGGGTGGGCTGCACACCCTCCCCACTCACCCACCCACCACCCATAAGCCTGGGTATCGGCTCTGTGGGGGAGACACAGCATGGAGCTCACATTTAGCAGTTCTGAGCCTGTGCCAGAGGCCAGGAGAGCCACTTTTCACAATTATTTCTTTCACTCTTCTTAACAGCCCTGTAATGCAGATGTTCCCATTTTACAGATGAGGAAGCTGAGGCTCAGGGATGCAAAATGCTCAGCTACAGGGTGTGCAGCCAGGAAGGAACCCAGGCAGTCTGATGAGGACACAGCTCTGCCCCTCACACACAAGCAGGCCCCACACGGTGGGGGCTGTGGCATGGCCAGCACCACCACTAGCCCCCCGCCCTTCCCACGTGGACCTCCCTCTGCCCAAAGAAGCCGTAAGGTGGATGCCCAGACACCAGCCTGCTCTCCAAGCAGGAAAAGACTGATCCCAGCAAAAGACCTCCAGTCAGACAGAGGGCCAGGAAGACAGAGCACCAGGGAGAAGGATGAGTTTTAACCTACCGCCAAAAGATCACCCTGAGAGGGGAAAAAGAAAGGTTGCAAAACTGACTCGCAGAACAGGAAACTGCTTGGGGGTCACTCGAGGGGTACTGAGTCACCCTTCGCCCCCTGCCTGGCCTGGAGACAGCCTGCCCTGGAGTCTGTGACCTACTCAGCCTTTACCAGTAACTTGAGGAAGAAAAGAGGAAATGGGAGCTGCTGTGGGAGTGGAGTTTCCAGCTTGGCAGAGTAGCCTGAGGACAACCCGGAGTCCCACAGCCAGAGAGTCTGAAGGGAGGACTTTGCCCAGAGGGTCCTATGTCACAGCTGGCTCACAGAGACCAGGGTGTCACATCCCAGCTCCCTCGAGGGCTGACACCCAACAAATCCCACCCAGGGGTAGGTCGCTGCCCTAGTCTTGCCTGTGGACATATTTTTACCAAATTAGTCCATGACCAGGCAGCACAGCCCAGAAGGGGATTCATCTGGGCCTCTCAAAGCCTGGGCCCAGGGCTGACTGCCGGCCATGCCCCCAAACCAACCACTCACCCCCTACCTTCCACCCCTCCTACCTGACCCAGGCTGTCCAGTCAAACTTCACTGGCCATTGGCAGCCTGGCAGCACTCCTGGTTACCCAAATCTGGGGCCCTGGGCAGGTGGGGTAGGCACCCAGACGGTCACATTTGGATCCCAACAAGACGTGCTTTCCAGCTTACCCCGCAGGTCTGGGGCACCGGGGAGAAGAAAGGGCTGGAGTAATATCAGGAGGATGCCCCAAGGAGAGGCAGGCCAGTCACAGGAGCTGCCCCTGGACAAGACCTTCCACCGCCTCCCCCTAAAGTTCCGATCCTGACCCGGATACCCGCAACGGCGTCACCACCCCTATACCTTGACCCCGCAGATTTCCTCGGAAAAGGCCACGCTCACACTCAAGTTCTGTTGTCCTCGAGGACAGCGACACCCTCTCTCCAATGTCGCTCTCCCCTCAAGTACCCCTACTCTCCGGAACCCCCAACTCCTCCCTTCTCTGTATCCCCTTTATCCACATGCGTTCCTCCCCGCGCGGTCACACTCGGCCCCCGTTCCCGGGACTCCGGGGCTCCATCGCCACCCGGAGGGCTGCGACGCCCCCTCTAATACGCGTCCCCGCCCCCGCTGTCCTCCAGGAGGTCACAGGTCGTACCCGGCTCAAAGTGGTTCTGGAAAACCTCGCCCCCAAAGAAGCTGCAGAACGACATGGCGCCGGCGGGACCGCTGCACGATCGCCGCCTCCAACAGATCCGAGGCCACAGACCTACGACCTGGTGCTTGTGCCCGCCTCCTGCCCCGCCTCCCGAGAACCAATCCCACTCGGATTCCGGACCTGCCCCGGCGCCCTAGGCCGCGCCCCCCAAGGGGACCAATCACGTCCAGAGGTGCGAGACACCCTCGCAGGGCCCGCCTCCCGTTGACCCGCCCTTTCCACGGACCAATCCCACCCCGGGACTAGGGTTCCGGCTTCCGCCTCCAGGAGGCCCCGCCCCCTCCCGAGGACCTGCCCCCTCCGTCTTCCAGCAGGCCCCGCCCACCACTAAGGACCACTCCTGAGCGGTCTCCGCGGCCCCGCCCCTGCCCCCCTGCCCCCCCCAGCCCCTAGCAGCAGGGCGGGGCGCTGAGCTGCGCTGGGTTTGGGGTGGCTGTCGCGGTGCACCACACTGAGCCGCGTACGCTCTCGTCGTTTCCCGGCGCTTAAGCCCCGGGCTGCCGGCCGTTGACCAGCCTTTCCGCGCCCCCCAACTCTGAGACACCGCGGGAAGAGTTGTCTCTGGCTTTTATTAGACAAGGGGACAGGCGGGGGTTGCGCCGCGCTTTTTTCAGGCTCCCTCCATCCCATCCTGCCTACAAGTCTCCCGAGGTTTCCGGCTTTTCCTTCTCAAGATGCTTCTTCTGGGGACCCTGGTGGGAGAGGGACAGGAGGAGCGTTAGTCACAGGGGTCTAACCAGCCGCCTGGGTTACGCGGAGTCGGCCCTGTGCCCTCTCCCACTTGTTCCTCCCCTACTTCCTTTCTGGCAAGAATCAGTGCCCAGGACTGGACCCCTAAAAGCCCCCTCCTGTGGATGAGTGCAGGGACATGCGTGCCACCCCCATCTGCTCAGCTTCTCCGCTCTGGGGCAGGTAGGATGTGGTGTCAGAGCCCCAGAGAGCAAGGCTGGTGGGCTCACCATGAAGACCCTCTTCTCTTGGGCTGTCTGGAAACGGCCATGGCCAAACTTGGAGGTGGTGTCAATGAACTTGAGCTCGATGTTCTCCAGGGCCCTGCGGCTGTGGTGCACCAGGAGGGACTGTGGCCGGTGGGAGAGGGGAGCTGTCACCGTGGGAGGTCCCCACTCAGCCCCTCCCATTACCCCCAGTCAGGAAGGTCTTGCTCACCCAGATTCTGTTAGAACCTCTCCCTCTTTGCTTTCCCCATCCCCACCCCTCCTGAAGCAGGCTGGAGGACAGGGTAGGCCAGCCGCCCAACTCCCCCAAGGCCCATGGGGCTCCCACTCCCCAGCTCACCACCTGGCACTGACCTTCCTCAGCGTGATGACCCTCTTCTTGGTGCCCGCGATGCAACCTTTCAGCATGATGAAGTCATTGTTGACTTCCCCGTAGTGGGGGAAGCCACCCTGTGGGAAGGTGAGTCCAGGAAAGGGGCTGCTGGGTTAGGAGGCAGCTGGAGGCCCTAGGAGAATTCCCCTGGCCTAGGGTGACATTCTCAATCACTAATCAGGGCAGCATCTGAGCCACACCCTAAGTCCTTCCCGTGATTATCTTATTTAAAAATCTGCATTTTACAGAGGAGGAAACTGAGGCTCAGAGGGGTGAAGTCACTTGCTCCAGGCCCCGCAGCTGCTACCCACTGCAGCTGGAGTTTGAGCCCAGGCAGCCTGACTCCAAGGCCACAGTCAGAGCTGTTGCACTCCGCACCCTGTGACAGCAGCTGGAGGATGAGCTGTCTGCAGTGGTGGCTCTGAGGATGCAGAAACAGCAGGGGTTTGGTCCACCAGGTGGTCCACCCTGTAGCCTGAGCTCTTGGGAGAGGGCAGCACCCCACAGGCCTGCCCCACAGCCAAACTGGCGGCCCACCCTCACCAGTGGTGTGATGGATTTGTCGGTCACATCGTAGCTGGTGGATGCGTTGTTCTTAACCACCTTCCCGTCCTCCGTGTGCAGCCCCCGACCAATGCGGTAGATCTGCTAGGAGCACAGGGCACATTGGGGACAGCAGGTAGCCTCTGGGGCTGGCAAGATGCCCACACCCATCAGAATGTGGGCTTAGACCCAGGCGCTGGTGGGGGCATTTCAGAGCCTTAGGGGGCCAGGCAGCATCTGGGTCATGCACCCCACTCACTGGGGTGTGGTCACGGGCATCCCCCCTCAAACCAGGCCTGCGGACACACCTTCTTGTTGAGCTCTGTGCGGTGATGGTAGCCCTTCTGCCCAGCCCGGGCGATGGAGCAGCCCACGCGGGCAGGGTGCCAGGCACCAATGCAGGCCACCTTGCGCAGCCCCTTATGGGTCTTCCTCGGCAGCTTCTTGGTATGCCAGCGGCTCGTGACCCCTGCAGGTGGGAGGGGCAGGGTGGGTGGCTTAGAGGCCAGTTTGGCCCCCACCTCCTCCAGGCAGCCTTCCTGGAGCCGCCATCCCCACCCGGCCCTACCTTTGACGCCCCTGCCCTTGGTGACGGCAATGACATCAATGACCTCACTCTGGCTGAACACACTGTGCACTGGCACCTGCTTCTCCAGCCGGGCCTGGGCCCAGGCCACCTTCTCAGCCACCGTGCCGCCATTCAGCTGGATCTCCATGATATGGGCCTTCTTCTGCCGGAAGGGCAGCAACTTCATCTGTAAGACATGGCACGGCCAGTCGGTTCCCAGAAAGTCACACACACACCCATTTGCCGATACGACATGGCCAGCTGGTGATCCCTGGCAGACTTTCACGCATGCATTCATTCAACAGATGATCCCATGCTCTGGTGTGCCTATATGCCACGTTCTGTGCGAGGCACTGGGGATGCAGCATGGAATGAGGCAGACAGCGTCCTGGCCCCCATGGAGCCACCATCTAGTTGGGCGGCAGAAACCAAGTAAACTCTTGGATAGGCCTAAGTGTTATGATGAAATATTGAGGGTGGAGGGGACAGTTATTGCACATGACGGTGGTGAAGGAGGGCCTCTCTGAGGAGGTGACATCAATGGCAAGAAGGAACCACTAGGTGAAGATCTGAGAGCTTTTGGGGCAGAGGGAACCGCATATGCAAAGGCCTTGTGGCAGGGAAGATGGGGGGGCAGTGGTTGGTGGGACAGAAACGAGACCAGTGTGTCTGGACTGTGGTGAACAGGGAGGAGGGTTCAGGATGGTGATAGGTGAGCAGGGGCTTGGCCAGGCAGGTCTCATAGGGAGTAGCTTGGGCTTTATTCCAAGTGCAGGGTGTGACATGATCTGTTGCACATTTTTAAACATCTCTGGCTGCTGCTGTGTGAGGTGGAAGCAGGGACACGGTTAGGTCACAGCATAGGGCTCAACCTGTACTGATGGAGGACCTGTTGCATATAAGCCTCCTGGGGGGTGTGGTACAGCAGTGAGCAGGAAGCTGTGATCCCTGCCCCCATGGAGCTCAAGTCTATGGAGGGAGATGGATGTTAACCAATGACACACATAACCAGGAACTACAAGTGGGAGAGTAACTCAGGCAGGTGGGGAGGGTCATTGCTCCGGGCCTGGGAAGTCTTCCCTGAACGTTCCAGAAAAAGCCAGAGGGTATAGGTAACCTGTCAACCCACACGAAGCCAGACCCCACTCACGAATGTTGATTCACACCCACATGTGCCAGACCCCAAACAGAGGCTGCCGGACCCCCACACCCAACACTGGGCAGGTGATCCTGGACCTTTGGGGCATTTCAGGGCCTTGGTTGACTGCTGGGTGTGGCCAGTACCCCGTAGCCCTCAGAGTGCACTGATGCCCAACACCCCATCCCCGGGGCTGCAGGCGGCTGGCTGGTCAGCCGACACTTTGGGCCCATGCCCGAGGCTCACAGTATTTTTAGGCTGACATTTGCCAGGGCTCAGGGAAGCCAGGCTGAGGGAGGTTGGGCCCAGGTGGTGGACTGGCTGACCAGTGTGGACCAGGGGGTAAGGGCTGACCTGGGTGTGGACGATGACCCGGATGACCTTGCAGTACTTTTTCATGGCAGCAAAGTCCCTCTGCAGCTGCTTCTTGCCGTCGGCATCGCGCCACCTCTTGCAGGCCTTGGTGAAGGCTTTTTTCTTGCTCTTGTGCCTGAGCCGTGCACAGAGGGTGCTCAGCACAACCAGAATGGCAGCCTCTACTGCATCCTACCAAGCATGGGCTTAGATGTCCCCCTCCTCCCTCCTCCCCTTCCCAGGGGAGGCATTGCTGGGCCCCTGGGGTCCCTGGGCTGGTTCCGGGCGCCCTCCTTAAGCACAGACTGTCTTTCCCTCTCTAGGCCTCAGTTTCCTCCTCCGTAAAGTGGGTACCCTCCCTGCCTCCTGGGGCTGAGAGTGAGCAGATGTGCAGGAGCCCAGGGAAGGGGCGTGCCAGCCAGTCATGGCCACGTGCCCACTTTGCCATGGCCGCTGAACCCACTTCTAAAGCGAACAGTCAGGACTGGCCAGGCCCCACACCCCATCGTTCCTAACCCTTGCCAGGATGCTGGAAGGTGGACATCATTATCCCCATCCTACAGATGAAGAAACCGAGGTTCACAGAGGTCAGATGAGGGGCAAGTTGATCACAATTGCAGCAGCAAAAACAAGGCCAGCTGGCGTTCGCTGAGCTCTTTCCCTGTGCTGAGCACTTGACACACTCTGCTCAGCTCATCCTCAGGGCTGCCCCAAGATGCGGAGACCTCTCCTGTTCCCATTTGATGGTGTCTGTGGGGAGTGTGTGTGGGGGGGGTGAGGTGAGGTTCTAAAAGGTCAGTCAGCTTGCCTGTGGTCACACAACCTGCTCTGACACTGGGGCCCAAGGTCCTCGCCTCCCATGGAGGCTACACGTGCCTCTGCCTCCATATGGAAGGGGATGTCTGTGAGGTTCCTCAGGCAGGGGTGCCTTCCCTTTCTGGACTTAATGCCAGGGAAGATTTGAGGCCTAAGGATGCCCTTCTTTCTGATGAAAAGAGCTTGTCAGTTGGCTATTTCCCTTTTCACCCTGGCTACTAGGAAGCTTGAAACCAACTCTGACATTCCATCAAATCAGTTCTTAGTTCACCCTGAGGATGAGAATGTTTGCTTTCCTTTTTCCTCTAACTAATTTCCTCTCCAGCCCTCTAGTCCTTGTCTTTTATTGGAGGGAAGGCATCACACACTCACACGCATACACACACACACACACACACACTTTTCTGCCTTCCACACGCTGCTGACACTCCTCCTCCTGCCCAACCACCCAGCATCCCTCACCAGTCCTTGTAGAAGCGGCGGCGGCACTCATCGTTGAGATGTTCCGCAAAGATGGTCTTGAAGCTCCGCAGGCCTCGTGGGGTGGCCACGTAGCCCACCACGCCCACCACCACCACAGGCGGCGTCTCCACAATTGTCACCGCCTCCACCTCCTCCCGCTTGGAAATTTCTGAACGAAACCCAGAGACAGAGGCGTGGAGGGGGGCCTCCGAGTCCCATGGGGAGTTCCATGGAGAGGGGACAGGGGTGGAAGTGCCGACCACAGCCCCACCTGCCCGCGGGAGGACCCAGCACCAGAGCCCCAGGGCTGTTGCGGACAGAGGCCCCTGTGAGCAGGCCCCTGACCTCCAGCCCTGAGCCTCCCCACTCCCAGCCCTTCTCTCCCTGCTCTGCCCTGCGTGTGGAGCCACTGCTGGGCAAGACCCCACAGGTGTCCATAGTAGCTCTGACTCAGCTCAGGTAAGGCCTGACCTGCTCCTGCCTTGGTTTCCCCACCAGACCGCCCAGGAGAGCCACAGCCAGAGCAGCGTCCCCCAAAGGGTAGGGTTGGTCATCCTCTAGGGGAGTACAAATGGGCACTATGAATGTATATGGATGAGTTCTAGAACAAAACCTAAGACTTGTCCTAAACCCATGATTTTATAGATGTTATTAATGAGGCTGATCTGAAGTCAAAGAAGTATATGCTTAAAATATATATTAGGGGAATTCCCTGGCGGTCCAGAGGTTAGGACTTGGCACTTTCACTGCCGAGGGCCCGGGTTCGATCCCTGGCCAGGGAACTAAGATCCTGCAAGCCTCGTGGCACAGCCAAAAAATATATACTTTAGGAGAGATGGAGAACAGATGAGTGGTTGCCAGAAGGTTGGGGGGTGGCGGCTGTGGCTATAATAGGGCAACAGGACGGACTGTTGTGGGAATGGAACGTTCCAAGGTGGTGGGTACACGCATTTACACATGACAGAAACTGTCATTTACACGTGACAGAACCAGAGAACTAAATAAACACACATCTTATTCAGGAGAATCCAGCATAAGATGAGTAGGGTGTATCCATGTCATTATCCAGCTGTGACATATTACAATGGTTTTAAGAGATGTTTCCATTGGGGAAACTGGGTAAAGGGTGCGTGGAATCCCTCTGTATTATTTCTTATAACCACACTACGATGATCTCAAAACCGGAAGTGTGTAGGGGCACCTGCCCTTGAATCTTAGCTCTTACAAGTTTCATAACTGCTCTATTTCCTCATCTGTAAACTGGGGCAATGACAGATCGGTTCTTGAGGCACGGCCAGCAGTCAACGTTCTGACTGAGGTGCCCATGGGCGGGGCCTGGCCCCTTCTGGGGCTGTTTCCCCTCTGGAAGCCCAGTTGTGGCTCCTAGCCTCTGGAAGAACCTCCAGATCTTCTGGCGGTCGGGGGTGCTCGGCCCGCCCCCCAGGGGCCCCTAGAGGCCACTCACTGAGCCCTGGCCGGTGCACCTCCCGCAGAGTGTGTGTCATGCCAGCCTTGTAGCCCAGGAAGGCCGTGAGGTGCACGGGCCGGCTGGGGTCGTCCCGAGGCCACGTCTTCACCTTGCCCCGGTGCCGGCGGCTCCTCTTGTGTGGCAGGAAGCCCAGTTGTCCATGCCGAGGGGCAGAGAACTTCCGGTGGGACTGGGGACAGAAGGGAAGGGAGATCAGAGCTGGGGTCTCCCTGCTGCGTGCAGCTGGGCAGTCCCAGAGACCAGACCAGAAGTGAGCTAGAGACCCCAGGCTGAGACCTGGTGGCCCTCAGGGCCTGCATCTGTCCACAAGAAAGGAGGGATTTCTCCAAGGGCAGTGTCTTAGGGACAGAGCCAGCGGCAGCCCCCCTTACCCGTGGGCTTCCTGTCTCAGTGGCCTGGTCCTGCCTGTCTGGGCCCAGAAGAGGCAGATCCACACTGCAGCCAAGGCCACAGAGGCAGGGGGCCACTGCCATCTGTCCCTCTGTTTGCCTGTCCTAGGCCTGGAAGCCAGAGCTTGGGCCCCCTGCTGTCCCCTGTAATCACCTACTCTGTCACAGGCCCAAGGACCTTCTCTGCTGGGATAGATCCCAGAAGCCCACCTGCCCCTCGCCAGGAAGCTGGCGTGCTTCCCCCCAACCCCCCTCCCGCCAGCCCACTGACCATGGAGGCCTGTCCCTGCAGGTTAGGAAGGGAGGGGGCCACCTCACCAGGCGTCGGACGTCAAGTGGCAGGGCCAGGACGCACAGCAGCCAGATCCCAGATTTAGCCCCTGGCAGGGGAGCTCTGTCATCTCCTGTGGCGGATGTGGGCTCTGGTGTCAGAAGCGGGCCTGGCCCAGGACAGGGCGAAGGGGGGCAGCCTGGGCAGCCTGGGGGGGGTGCACCTGGAGCTAGGGCTGGCACTCGTTTCCTCAAATGTCCTGGGACTGGGTCACACACTTTGTTTTCTGCTTTGTGTGACCCTCCAAAACGGGAACAACTTGGCCTGGTAGGGGGTTTAGGAACTCGGGTTTGGGAGCTGCCCTTGGGCAGCTGCCATTAGGAGTGTCTGAGTCCAGTTTGCTGGCCTTGAAGCAGAGCAGATTCCTGTGCTATCCTGAGGCTGTGAACCTGAACTGGAAAAACGGTGGGAAGATGGGGAAGTTTGGCTGTGTGCCCAGAGGATCACTAGAGCTGTGATTCAATCAAGGTCCCTTGACTCTAGTAGCTGTGAGCCAAGAACACTTAGGATACTTTTTTTTTTTAATATTTATTTATTTGGTTGCACCAGGTCTTAGTTGCAGCAGGCGGGCTCCTTAGTTTCGGCATGCATGTGGGATCTAGTTCCCTGACCAGGTATTGAACCCAGGCCCCCTGCATTGGGAGCACAGAGTCTTAACCACTGCACCACCAGGGAAGTCCCTTAAGATAATTTTTATGAACTTAAATTTTTTTTTATACTTTTTAAAAATAAATTTATTTATTTATATTTTATTTTTGGCTGCGTTAGGTCTTCGTTGATGCCTGCAGGCTTCCTCTAGTTGTGGCCAGCAGGAGCTACTCTTTTTTTTTTTTAAATTTATTAATTTGTTTATTTTTGGCTGTGTTGGGTCTTCATTTCTGTGCGAGGGCTTTCTCTAGTTGTGGCGAGCAGGGGCCACTCTTCATCACGGTGCGCAGGCCTCTCACTATCGCGGCCTCTCTTGTTGTGGAGCACAAGCTCCAGACGCGCAGGCTCAGTAGTTGTGGCTCACGGGCCTAGTTGCTCCGCAGCATGTAGGATCTTCCCAGACCAGGGCTCAAACCTGTGTCCCCTGCATTGGCAGGCAGATTCTCAACCACTGTGCCACCAGGGAAGCCCAGGAGGTACTCTCAGTGTGCAGGCTTCTCATTACAGTAGCTTCTCTTGTTGCGGAGCACGGGCTCTAGGTGCACGGCCTTCAGTAGTTGTGGCTTGTGGGCTCTAGAGTGCAGGATCAGTAGTTGTGGCACACGGGCTTAGTTGCTCCACGGCATGTGGGATCTTCCCAGACCAGGGCTCAAACCCGTGTCCCCTGCATTGGCAGGCAGATTCTTAACCACTACGCCACAAGGGAAGTCCCTGAAATCTCTTATTTTTTAATTCAAAGATTTTATGGTTATAAAGTTCTGTAATTGTAGAATCAGAGTTTTACAGGCCTAAGATATCTCTGCAGGTCTGTGGATTTTGCATCCCTGGTTGCTAAAATTCTATGCTACTAAAATCTACAATTCTTTGTTTTTGTCGTTGTTTTTGAATGACAAAGCTACTTTTAATACTTTGGGCTGAGTCTGGCAGGAAAAAAATCACTGGGAAGGGGTAAACCCCTCAGCCCAGAAATGGCCCTGGGGGAGAGGGGCTCCCTGAAGGAAGGAAGCACAGGAGTGACATGTTGCAGACTCAGGGCCAAAGGGAACACCCTCGGTGCTGGGCCTGGGAGCACACAGTGGGGGCTCCAGCCACACAGGCCAAGGGCCAGAGGGTCGGACATGGAGCCACAAAGCTGCTTGGGTCCCTCCCTCTCATTTGCCTTTTTCTGCTTCTGCTGCGTGATCTCTGAGTCCGTCTGCTGCTGGGTGGCAGCAGAAAGCCATCATCTGGGTGCTTTCCCTTAACTGAGTACTACTCTGCTTTCTCATATTCCTCTGGTGGGCGAGCTCGTGCTGGTTACTGCGGGTCATGCGATGACTCCGGCCCACCTCCATTGGGTCCCCTCGTTCAGCCCGACATTGCAGGCCAATGTTATGATTAGTTGAGTGTGACAGTTTCTAAGAGTTCATGATTTGAAGATTTAAGGTTACTATGATTCTGGATTCTGTGCGTCCATAGAGTTAATGACTGACCCCAGCCTCTGGGCAGGAAGTGACCAGCACCCATCCTCCCTGGTGCTAGCCAGAGGGTGTGCCAGGTATGGAGATCACAGAGGGTGGCCAGTAGGGCCCTGGTCAGTGGAGCTGCCTCAAGGGCACAACAGTGCTCAGGGCCAGGATGGAACCCTCAGAACCAAAACAGAGTGCCCTGTGCCCAGGGTAGGAGCCACTTCTCCCTAGTCGTGGGGTGGGGAGGGGTGAGGGTGGAGAGGGGAAACCCTACCTCCTGTGCTGTCCCAGGCAGCCCCCTCTCCAAGCTCAGTGGCATCAGCCAGTCCATGAGGGGCCCTGGCAGACACAATGGAGCTCAGAGAGGGATGTAGGGAATGGACAATCCAAGAAGGCTTCCTGGAAGGGTACAGCTTTTGGCAGTTTGTGTTATCTGTTGACTTTGTTATTTGCTCTACCGGCCTGAGTTCTCCAGAAGAGCCCAGCTGTGTTCATCATTCTGCTCCCTGCTGCACTTGGCACGTGCCTACACGCCCTCTGAACTGAATGGTTTCCTTACTCCTGTGTCTGTCTCCCCTTAGAATGTAAATAGGGATCTGTTTCCTTCACCGCTGATACCAGCGCCCAGCACACAGTAGGCGCTCGTCGCGAGTGCAATGGCGCGGCGGTCCCATGCGAGGGCGCTCGCACTGCGAAGCATCTCCCGAGGCCACACTTGGGCAGGCGGGGTGAACTACAAGTCCCATGGTGCCTCGCGGGCGCCGTCGTTGTCCTGCGCAGGCGCGGCCGCTCTCCAGTTGTCCTCTGTGCGGGCTAACTAGGCCGCGGGACCGAGGCGGAGGCCGCGGGAGCGCGTCCGAGAGTCGAGCCCGCCGCGCGTCGCTGCCATGCCGGACAGCTGGGACAACAACGTGTACCCCGAGCCCCCGCGCCGCACGCCGGCGCCCTCGCCGCAGACCACTCTGACCAACCCTATCACCTATTTTACGAAGGCTTTCGACCTCCTCGTGGATCGGCCAGTGACCCTCGCGAGAGGTACGAGCCCCAGCCGGGCCTTGCGCCCCGGGGCCCCCCACCGCTCCCGGGCCCCCCGCACCCGTCACTCAGCCTGGATCCCCACTGCACCCCAGGCCTCACCTCTTGGGACGACCCCGCCACACACACACCAAGAGCCCTCACTGCTGTATGGCCCCTGCCGCCGTCCACGGACCCCTGGTCTCCGGCCTCGCTCAAATGTTAGGGGCTGTTTGCTGATCGAAGTCATCTGCGTCCTGAGGCTTGTTAGATCCCACTCTCCCTAAACGCTTTGCATCCTGCGTTTTGCACAGAAGGCGGTCACAGAGGGCTGTTGAGGTACAGGGGTTCTCCCAACCCTTTGCATGCCTGCAAAATGGCCCGGGTGGTCATTGATGGCCGAGGCCCCTTCCACCTACGTGTGCTGTAACTTGCCCTCCGTGTGTGCCCACGCTTGAGAGCTGCCCAAATTCCGCCATCTCTGGTCCAAACTAGGTGAACGTTTTAAACCATCGTTGCCCAGTTTGTGGTTCAGCCATCTTGGTGGTGCAGCAGGCAGAGCATAATGCCCTTAGTCACTAGTGCCAGGCGATTCATCAATCGCCTAATTAATCAATCCATTCATTCAACAACAGAACGTTTGGGGTGCATAGTATGCTCTGGTGGCTCTTTGTGGGGGGAGGAACCACCCTCACCCCACCCCACCCCGCCCAAGGTCTGGAAAAAACAAGTAGTGGATCTGCTCCCTCTTTTGTATAGCAGTTTTTTAGAAAGTGTTTTATACGTTTGGATGGATGAGATCTCACTAGGTCCAACTTGTTCATTTACGCATGGGGAAGTTGAGGCCAGAAGGTCAGCAGTAGCAGAACTGGGACTGGAATCCCTGCTGGTGGCTCCCTGTTGGGGCCTGTTTGCCTCCACAGTGGAATCCCCGTGCTCTGGGGGAGCTGGGCCGGCAGGAGGGACTGTAGCAGGGTGTGGGCTTGCAGAGAACAGGCTCTGAATCCTGCCATCTCTCAGAGCCTGGGTCTCCTCTCTGTAAATGAAAAGGACCTGCCCCGCATAGGGTAATCGTGGGGACAAAGTGAGTTAATGTATTATGCAACACAGGGTGGTTCCTGGCTTACAAGAAACTCTCCATAAACCGTAGACATTGCCATTTGTAGCCCAGTCCTTTCCAGGACTGTGTGCCAGCCCACACCTCTTCTTTGGGAGTCCAGTTGCCAGTCTTTGTAAAAGCTGGGAACATTTGGGAAACCTGCCTCTTCCACGGCTTATGAGAAATACAAAGCTAAGAGCCCTTTCAAACTGTGGCTTCTCCAAACCAATAAGGCCTTTGGACCTGGGGTTTTCTCTTTGCAGAGTTTATAGAGCGGCAGCATGCCAAGAACAGGTATTACTACTACCACCGTGAGTTCCGCCGCGTGCCGGACATCACTGAGTGCGAGGAAAAGGACATATTGTGCATGTTTGAAGCAGAAATGCAATGGAGAAGAGACTAGTAAGTCCTCCCCCTTGGGCTTCTGCTCTTAGTCAGTGAATACTACTGAGAGCCCTGTGCAATGAGCATATTCCCTCCGGATGCCATGAGATGGTGGCCAACCCAGATCTAGGGGTGGAGGGGCCAGAGCACAGGGCTCCCAGGCCCTGCCTTCATTTTACTTTCCCTGAGTACAGGGAATCCTTATAGACCTTAAGACCAGCGGTCCCCAACCTTTTTGGCACCAGGGACCAGTTTCATGGAAGAGTTTTTCCACGGGGTGGCGGTGGGGGGACGGTTCAGGCAGTAATGCGAGCCATGGGGAGTGGCAGATGAAGCTTCGGTAGCGGTCCACGGCCCTGGGGGTTGGGGACCCCTGTTGTTCATCACCTTTCTCATTTTCCTTTCAGCAAAGTTGATCAGGAAATCGTCAACATTATCCAGGAAAGGCTAAAGGCCTGTCAGCAGAGGGAAGGTGAGAGCTACAGGCAGAACTGTACCAAGGAGCTGGAGCAGTTCACCCAGGTGGCCAAGGCCTACCAGGACCGCTGTGAGTCAGCTCCACCCCAGCCTGCCCCCAGCTACTCCTGCTTCTGCCACCCCACTTCCCAGTCCTCCTTCCAGTCTCTACAGAGCTGGGTACTAGACGTTTTGCTAATTAGCCCAATCTCTGGTGGTTGTAAAAGAAAACCACCTCACCTCATCCCTTATCTGCTCAATAACTTGTCTTAGCTGCCCAAGCCCTCCCTGCATGGAGAAAAGACCACAAATTCCCATCATGGCCTATGACTCCCCTCCCCATCTCTTTCCCAGATCATGACCTGGGGGCCCATTATTCTGCCAGGAAGTGCCTGGCAAAACAGAAGCAGAGGATGCTGGCAGAGAGAAAAGCCACCAAAGAGACTGCTGCTGCCTGAGGCAGCTCGAGCCACCTCATGTGTCTGTCGCTGTTGCTAAAATAAAGAGTAATGGAATCCCTGTGGTGTCATCTTTAGCTCCCAACCTTGACACATTGATAAACCTTATTCAGATTTCTCATCTTATTGGCCCCATTTCCCTTCCAAATTCAGCCACCACTAAACTTGAAAATAGGGAGTTCCCTGATGGTCCAGTGGTTAGGAACTCTGCACTTTCACTGCTGGGGGCTCAGGTTCAACCCCTGGTCGGGAAACTAAGATCCCACAAGCTTCATGGTACGGCCCCCCCCCCCAAAAAAAAACAAGAGACAACTATAAACTAGCTTCATTCACTTTATTTTTCTTATAGAAAACTATGTGGTGGCTACAGCTGGAGCCTGGGTCCTCTGCACAGAAACTCTGGTGTGGGTCTTTACAAGATGGTCAGTGAATTCCTAGAAAAACAAAAGAGGCTTTAGTTGTAACCAAACAGACTGCTACCCTTTGCTTTGCCCGGCCTATGCCTAACAGGGTGGCGGGGCAGGAAGTACCTGATACGGAGACTTGGTGAACACCGTCTCTTTCCAGAGATCAGGAGTGAGATAACTGTAGGTCTTGGAAATGGCATCAAAAGTGGCCTTGGCTGAAAAAGGGAAAATAGCAGAGGATTAGTGAACTGACCTGAGATGAACCCCCAGTTACAGCAAGAAGCTGTCGCACTCCTAGGAACAGAGAGGCCACTGTGGGCCAATCTGTCGTGCATTAGGAGAGCCTTCCTCTCTCTCTCAAAATACACCAACCACACAAAGAATGTGACTGAGCAGAGCTGAGAGAAGCCAGAGTCTACATGTGGGCCACCTACCGAAGTTGCCCAGCGTGGCAGTGCAGCCCCTGGCAGAGGTGTAGCAGTCGTCAATTCCAGCCATCATCAGTAGCTTCTTGGGCACAGGGGCTGAGACGATGCCAGTGCCCCTGGGGGCAGGGATGAGGCGCACCAGCACAGAGCCACAGCGGCCAGTCACCTGGGAAGGAGTAGAGTCAGGAGATGGGCTGGAGAGTCTGCACCACTGCAGGCCCTGCCACGCACCACCATCCAGCCTACCTTGCAAGGGACGGTATGGGGCTTGCCAATCTTGTTCCCCCAGTAGCCTCGTCGCACGGGGACGATGGAGAGCTTGGCCAGAATGATGGCCCCACGGATGGCAGTGGCTACCTCCTTAGAGCACTTCACGCCCAAACCAACATGTCCGTTGTAATCCCCGATGGCGACAAACGCCTGCAAAGAGACTGACGTGGCTGGTGGTCCACTGCCCTTCATAACGTCAGTAGCCACCCACCGCACAGGGTCTGTTGTGCCCCTCAAGGAAAGACTGGCCACCAGGAGACCTATCTGAGATCCTGAGGAGATCCTTTCTCTCTCTCCCCATTACGAAAGTCACACGCATGAACACAAGTGCAACCATGCAGAGCTGAGAGAGTCTCACAAAAGCCTTTGATAGAAACAGCCTAGGAAAATAAGATTGCTGGGGTACCTTGAACCTGGTCCGCTGGCCAGCACGGGTCTGCTTTTGCACAGGCATGATCTTCAAAACCTCGTCCTTGAGAGATGCCCCCAAGAAAAAGTCAATGATCTCAGATTCCTACAAGAAAAAAATTTGTGACAAAACTTTAATAAAACCAAAGGTGGAGCCTAGGACCCCTCAATGTCCAACCAGTGACAAAGCTCCCTCGACCCCAGCCAGGCCAAGGCCCCACCCAAGAAAAAGAGAACCTATGTTTACCTTGATAGGCAAAGAAAAGAGATAGATCTCCTCCAAGGACTTGATCTTCATGTCCTTAACCAAGCGGCCCAGCTTGGTGACGGGGAGCCACTGAAAGAAGAAAAGGCGCAGCAGGTGCCCAGGACCGCCTTCCCGGTGCCGTCCAAGTGCCCGCCTCACGCGCATAGCGCAGACCTACCTCCTTGTCCTCGGCCTTGCCTCCGCGAGCTCCGCGGCCTCGGCCCCGGCCCCGACCGCGACCCCGGCCCCGGCCCCGGACGCCGCTGCCGAAGCCTCCGCGGAAGCCACCACGGCTTCCCATGCCAGGGCCCCCGGGGCCTCCGGGGCCTCCGGGGCCTCCCGCAGCACCGGCGTCATCCGCCATTTGCTAAAAAGAGTAACAAGAACCAGCCGGTCAGTGAGGCCCTGGCATCTACGGACACCTCGGACGCCCAGGCCGGGCTTCAGCCCCACAGCGTGGGCGCACCAGCCCGGACCCCGCCCGATGGCGGCGGATTCCCACCGCCCAGGCCCACCGGCCGCAGCTACTAACGTGAATACTCACGTGTTTTTACGGAAAAAAAGAAGGAAGCTTCCCCCAAGGGAGTCTTTATATAGCGCCAAGCGCCGCGAGATCTCGGCTGCCCCACCCCAATCGCTCTTGCGCCAAGGGCCTATAAAACGGCCTGTGATTGGCTCCGAGGGGCCCCGCCCCCGCCGAGCTCGGCGAGTGCCTGCGTGTCCGCGGCCCCGGAATCTGCGCGACTGGGACGCTGCTATAAGGGACAGCTCGGCCTCTACCTCGTCTTCTCCGGCTGCAGGTAGGTCTGTTCATTAAGTACTTCTGCCTGGCACTTTGCGGCGCTGTGGGGTGGTTGGGAGATCGGCGTTGGCTGAAAATCACCCGCGGCTTTGGCCGTGGCCGCAGGTGAGACTCGGCGCCCAGAGCCACCGGGGGCCTCAGCTCACCGCCCGCTCTTCCGTGTGGGGAGGTGAAACCCAGGCCCCGACACGCGCCGCCGCTCCGGGCCCGGTTGCGGCTGCTCTCATGTTCCGGACTCTGGTACCTGATCCCTGATCTCGTCTTCTACCCTTAGGATGCCTGGATGCTCAGAGCCTGAGGCCGACGCCGCCGTGACCGGGGGGGGAAGGGGAGGCTCTGCTTTCGTTTTTCAATAAAGCTGTTGATCTGATTCATCCGTGTGTGGGTGTTCTTGAACCCCCGACTACCATCCTGGAAAACGCATCTGCTGACGTGGGAACCGAGGTGTGCTGTGGAGGGAGACCTTTGTGGGACACCTTCCTGGCCAGCTCAACTCTGCTTTGGATGCCACGCAGGGGTAGAACCCGGTCTTGAAGGTTGGCAAGTGATTTCTAAGATCCCACCCTCTAAAAGCGGCAGAGCCAGGTTTGAAACCCTATTATTTCTACCCATACCCCGTATCTTCTACATCAGCCTGTAAAGTACCTTGAGCTTGAGGTGAGTCAGGCTGGATCAGCAAAACACTAACAAGGGTGGAAGTGTAAGACTTGCAGCTCAGAGGCTTGCAGTGGCTCCCTATTGCTCTCAGGAAAGGGTTAGGGTCTTTAGGATTTGATGAGCTCAACACTCAGTGGTATTGAAACTGCAGTTCTCTGTTCTGTGCCTCACACATGGAAATTGGTTTCCCCACACCTTTCCTCATAGGCCTACCCAGGTGGTCAGCCTACCTGCTCTGGGAGGCTCTCCCACATGCTAGGCTCCTGCTGCAGTACCACGGAAATCTGGTCCTCACTCCTGGTTTGTACCCTGGAGCTAGCTCCATAGGTCTCTGATCCTAAGAGACCTGATGATGAGTCAATGTCTAAAGCCCCCTGAACTCTTGGGGATCTGGCCACCTGGGCAGCCTATTTGAGGAAGGAGAGGGGAACAGTCCCTGCGCTCCTGCTGGAGCCTCAGCTTTGAGGAAATAGCCCCTGGAAGCTTGGTTCCAGCCTTAGTGCTATTTGAAGATGGCTGTCAGCCACCCCCAAGGCAGAGGCAAGGCAGGGGCTCCAGAGACCTATCCCGGCTCTGGGGTGCCCTGTGACTTTTGAGAGGGGAGCAAGAGCCGGGTGGTGCCCTGGGCCAGGGCTGTGATTGGCCTGAGCTGGACAATGCCACTGTGATGTCGGCCTGCTCCTGCTATGAAATGGAGGCTCCTGAGCCCCAGCGGTCAGTGGAGCTGCCATCCAGAGATCATGGTGAGCATTTAGACCTGTCCAGAGCTGGACCCCATTCCTCACTAAGATGATGTGCACAGTGGGGTACAAGCTCCCAAATAGGACACGGAAACCTTTCAGAGGGCTCTGGCCAAGTCTTTTTTTTAAAAAAGTAGTATTTATTTATTTGGTTGCACTGGGTCTTAGTTGCAGCTCACGGGCTTCTTAGTTGAGGCTTGAGAACTCTTAGTTGCAGTATGCATGTGAGATCTAGTTCCCTGACCAGGGATCGAACCCGGGCCCCCCACATTGGGAGCACAGATTCTTATTCACTGCGCCATCAGGGAAGTCCCTCTGGGCAGGTGTTAACTCCAGGCCAAGGCCAGCTTCTACAGCTGGAGGTTGGTAGTCATGGGGGGTCTTGACCCTCCCCACTGTCGCCTCATAGTGGGTGCTAACCCAGCCCTCCACTTGGGGCTCTCATGTGGCCCACCTCCCACCCAAAGCTTCCTGGGGTCCTTCTCTGGGCATGTGGAGTGGGGAGCCAGATCCTGGTCCCAGCCAGGCCCTAATGCTGTCCTGGCCTTTGCAGAGTGGCGGGTATGATCTCAACCTCTTCACCAGCCCTCCCGACTGCAACTTCCTGTGCTCTGTCTGCCATGGAGTTCTCAAGAGGCCGATGAGGTTGCCATGCAGCCACATCTTCTGCAAGAGGTGCATCCTCCCGTGGCTAGCCAGGTGCTACTGGGCACCCAAAAGGCTGGGAGGGCAGGGGTGGGGCTGGGAGCCATTCCTGGGGCCCAGAACAGAGAGGAAGGTCAGCCAAGCACTGGGTCATGACGGCCATAAAGTTCAGCTGCCAAATCTCCTGGGACACTAATTTATGTGAGTCTGGTCACCCTGTGGTATCTGCAACCCTTAGCCCCAGCCTCAGAGCTGAGAGCTCCCTATAATGCCCTCTTATGTCTCTTCCAGCTAAAGAGAAGGAGGGACCACCAGGGGAGGCATGTTGCTGCCACTTGCTCTCCTCCCACTCCCAATAATCACCCCCACTCATGTCTCCTAGGCAGAAGACCTGTCCATGCTGCAGGAAAGAGGTGAAACAGAAAAAGATGGTCCATGTGAATAAACTCCGGAAGCTCATTGGCCGCCTGGAAGTCAAGGTAGCTCAAAACACCCACTCCCACCACCCTACCCTCCTCACCCCTGTAGGGGTGGGGAGCAGAGCCAGGAGAGAGGTTGAAAAGAATCCCATCCTCAGAACTGAGGGTTTCTACACCAACAGACTGCCCTCCTTGAGGTCATCAGACTTGGCTGAATTTGAGTCACTTCTCTACCACTTACTTGCTGTGTGACTTTGGGCATGTTACCTAACCTTTCTGAGCCCCAGGAGCCCCAGCTGTAAAATGGGGATTATAGAGAATGGAGTGTCTGTTGTGCTGCCCATTACTCTCCAGCCCCATAGTTTTATAGATGCGGAAATTTAGATTTTTTTTTAAAAAACCTGACTGGGCAGTTCCCTCATGGTCTAGTGGTTAGGATTCAGTGCTTTCACTGCCATGGCTCAGGTTCAATCCCTGGTCAGGGAACTAAGATCCCACAAGCCACACAGTGGAACCAAAAAAAAAAAAAAAAAAACCTGGCATACAAACAATCCACCCGACCAACCCAACCATGTAACTCCCTGTTCTCTAAACCTCAGGTCCTGTCCCCCTCCTCTCAGAGATTTAGATTTTTCCCACCTCCAAGCATTTGCTCCACTGTTTCCCTCTCTCCACCAAGCCAGTGGTACATAAGAGCTTGGGAGGCTCCCAGTTCAGTGGTTCCTGCTCAGTGGAATGCCATGGATGGGGGATTCTATGGGGGGCAGCCGGCTCATGGCTGGCAGTGCCTCACCTGGTTTGGCTCACACGATGCTCTCCTCCACCCCCAGTGCAAGAACGCCGAAGCTGGCTGCCTGGTGACGTGCCCCCTGGCCCATCGGAAGGGGCACCAGGACTCATGCCCTTTCGAGCTGATGGCCTGTCCCAATGAGGGGTGCACGTCGCGGGTGCCTCGTGGGAACCTGGCTGAGCACCGGCAGAATTGCCAGCATGGTGCCCATCAGCGCTGCCCCCTGGGCTGCGGGGCCACCCTGGGCCCGGCCGAACGCGCAAGCCACAACTGCTACCGTGAGCTGCGCAAGGCCTGGTGCCAGCGCCAGGAGCGCAGCCGGACCCTGGTGCTGTGCCTGCTACGGCGCATGCGCAAGGTGTACCGGTCTGCCAACCACATCCGCCGGCAGCTGGCCCAGCTCGGAGAGTTACTGGAGGAAGATGACGCCCTGCTCTTGGGCGCCCCGCAAGAGGAGGCTGAGGCCCCCCCCAGAAGGCAGCATTGGGGCTGAGATGTGGGGGGCCCAGGGCCAAGCTACCTTGTAAATAGGAGAGTAAATAAACGCAGAGCCCCGGCCTGGCCGCCTCACCACCGCTGTGCTTGCTGGCCTCACGCCTTCCCCTCCAGGCATTACTCACCTCATCTGAAAGGGACATCTTGGCCTGTTTACCTGAACCTTTCCAAGGTCTTTCCCACTAGTTCTTCACACTGGCTCACCGGCTTCTGTGGTGTCTCCCAAGTGCCTAGAACACTGCTTTGCACGTGGAATGTGCTCAATCAATATTTGAACGACTCTGAAATCACCCGACTTATTTACCTGCGTTATTTCTCATACTATACCGGAAGCCCTAAGGCAGCGCCCGGTTCACAGGCTGTATCTGCTAACTCACCACACCTGACCACTCTTGCCCCAAATCCCAGAATGCCAAGGGGGCAGGAGTCTTGGGATTACTTTAGTAAACATTTCCTACGAATACCTTTTTTGCTTTTTTTTTAATACATTTATTTATAAATAAAGATGCGCACGGCCTTTTGCTGCGGCGAGCCGGGTCTACTCTTCTTGCGGTAAGTGGGCGCCTCATTGCAGTGGCTTCTCTTGTTGGAGAGCACGGGCTCTAGACGCACGGGCTCTAGACGCACAGGTTTCCGTAGTTGTGGCTTGCGGGCTCTAGAGCGCAGGCTCAGTAGTTGAGGCGCAGGGGTTTAACTTTAGTTGGTCTGCAGCATGTGGGATCTTCCTGGACCCTGGTTCGAACTCATATCCCCTGCAGTAGTAGGCGGATTCTTAACCACTAAGCCACCAGGTACGTTCCCGAATACCTTTTTAAATGTCCAGTAAGGGCTTCCCTGGTGGCGCAGTGGTTGAGAGTCCGCCTGCCGATGCAGGGGACACGGTTCGTGTCCCGGAGGAAGATCCCACGTGCCGCGGAACGGCTGGGCCCGTGAGCCATGGCCGCTGAGCCTGCGCGTCCGGAGCCTGTGCCCCGCAACGTGAGAGGCCCGCGTACCGCAAAAAAAAAAAAAAAAAAAAAAGTCCAGTAAAACGACAGGCAGCTAGAGACCTCAGCACACTGCCAGTCGACCCCAGCCGCTTCCACGTTGTTCTACAGCCCGCCCTCAAGGCCGGAAACACCTCTGCCATCTTCCGCTTCCTGACGCCGCTCCGCTGCCCTCAGCAAAGATGTCGCCGAGGCCGCAGCGCTGGTGACGTCACATTAGTTGCCGGCGGTGACGCCATCCCCCGGCGCCGACAGTGTGGTGTCGCGCCCAGGTCTCCCTCACGCGGCGGCGGCGGCAGCGGCGACATGGCGGAGGCGGCAGCCGGAGTGGGCCGCTTCAAGTCCAAGTGAGCCGGGGCTCCGCCGGGGAGGGAGGCGGCTTCGCTGCCGGAGTAGCGAAGGCGCCTGGCGTGGGTCCTGCACCCATTTGGGGAGGGGGTGAGGGCTGGATACGGACAGGCCCGCGGAGTCCTCGCGGGAGAGCCGGCACTGACTGCTCTCGGAGGGCGGGCACTGGAGTCCCACCGGGTGCAGCTGGCTTCCGCTACTTAAACTTGGAGCCGGTTTGGGGAGGGGGAGGGGGACAAGAAATCCGAGAGAGGGAGGAAGGGGCGAACTGAGCACAGGTCGAGGCTGGTCCTGGACGGGAGCGGGACTCCCCAGCGCTCAGGTAGCAGGAGAAGAACCACCTCTGGGGCAGGCGGCCTGGGGGGTTTCATCTGCTGTCCCTCTTATCCGGGGAGCAGCAGGAAGAGAGGTCAGGAGATGGGCTGGTCCTCCGTGGCCAGGAAGCTCTCAATCCCGTGCTTTTTCAACCCCCAAACTTATGCTGAACATCTAAGTGCTCAGTGCCCGGGACCAGACACACTCAGCCTCGCCCTGTGCAGCAGTCTGGTGGGATAAACATATTAAGCAAATCGTTTCTATCAGGACCTGTGACACGCATTAGCAAGGGGTAGCCCTGATGCCGAGACCATCTGTTGAATGGTCGAGTGGGTTCAGGGGGGCTCCGTTTCATCTTGGCTGTCAGGCTTCCTCCAGCGGAGTCATCCAGGCACCTTTGAAATTCGGGAAGAGAGACCCGGGCCACATACAGGGAACAGCCCATGTGAACACAAAGAGTCAGGAGACACCCCTCGAGGCAGGGTCTCGTAAACGTGTAAGGAGAGCAGAGGACTTTAAGGCAGGGTGATGACATGAACAGAGTTATGTTCTAGAAGGCCTCTCTGGGAGCAGGGTTTGAGAGAGTGATAGGGACCAAATGAAGAGGCTGGAGCAGCTCCCCGGAGAGGAGAGTGCAGTGGCTTGGACCAGCATGGAAGTAGCCAAGAGGGAGGGGAGAGGACAGCCTGACACTTTTGCTGAAATGAGAATCTGCTCAGAGAGTGAGATGGAGGAAGGAGCCGGGCTTGGGGAAGGGGCAGGCTGGATCTCAGGAATGAAAGTGTTGAGGATGTTGAAGAGGATGTTGCTCTGGGCTGGTACCCAAGCCTTGTCTCTCATGGCCAGCAGGGGGCCCCCAAGGCCTGGCTTCCTCCATACCGGGGAGTCTGGGAAGACTTAGACTGCCCTGGGACCCGTGTGGATCACGGACCAGCCCAGGGTCCCAAATCTTCTGTAACATGGGGGTACCCATCTCACAGTACAGCTGAGAGTTAAAGAAAGGAACAGTAGAAGAGCTCATCACTCTTCCTCTCTCATGCCTCCTGCATCCCTGCTGCTACCCAGGAACTCCTCAAGGGCAGGGCCCTATTGGGTTGATCTCTAGGGGAGCATCTAGCGCAGGGCTGGGCACTGAGGATCAAGGGGTGGGTGGTTCACTCTCTCCCCGTCTCTCCTCCAGCTATGCTGTCGAGCGCAAGATCGAGCCTTTCTACAAGGGCGGGAAGGTGCAGGTACTGGCCTAGGGGAGCAGAGTGGTGGGGCAGGCAGGGGCTGAAAAGTGTTACCTTGACTAAGACTCCTTTGTCACTAGCTGGATCAGACTGGGCAGCACCTCTTCTGTGTCTGTGGCACCAGAGTCAACATCCTGGATGTGGCCTCGGGGACTATGCTGCAGAGCCTGGAGCAGGTGAGGGCGGGGGAGGGTCAGGGTAAGGGGCTGGTGTGGGGGGCAGCCTATTCTCATGGCACCCTGTGCATTCACTCTCGCCCCAGGAGGACCAGGAGGACATCACTGCCTTTGATCTCAGCCCCGATGACAAGGTATATGGGACCGGGACAAGAGGTGGGCTCCGGTACCTCCCAACCAGAGTTGATGAGGATGGCGTCCATGCCTCTGCCCCCAGCTGAACTGCGTGCTCCCCCAGGTGCTGGTGACAGCCAGCCGGGCACTGCTGCTGGCTCAGTGGGCCTGGCAAGAGGGCAGCATCACCCGCCTGTGGAAGGCAATACACACAGCCCCTGTGGCCACCATGGCCTTTGACCCCACCTCCACGCTGTTAGCCACAGGTAGGACCCCGGCGGGTAGAGGGAGCAGCTAGAGCCAGGCAGGGGGCTTTGGGCATACAGCCCCTGCACCTCGAATACATTCCCACAGGCGGCTGTGATGGGGCTGTGCGTGTCTGGGATGTCGTGCAGCACTATGGGACACACCACTTTCGGGGCTCACCGGGTGTCATACAGTGAGTAGGGGTGGCGGAGGGCGGGTGGGTGGGGCGTCACAGTCAGGGTGGCATAGCTCACCAGCCCCACTCCACCTGCCTGCAGTTTGGTGGCCTTCCACCCGGACCCCGCACGCCTGCTCCTATTCTCCTCAGCCGCAGACACCAGCATCCGCGTGTGGTCGCTGCAGGACCGGTCGTGCCTGGCCATGCTGACTGCCCACTACAGCGCTGTCACTTCTCTGACTTTCAGTGCCGATGGTCACACCATGCTCAGGTCAGTAGCCAGCTACCCAGGCCTTGGCAGGAAAGGGACGGCCACAGCTGAGACTTGGGAACTGAGGTGGCTGTTTCCCCCCAGCTCAGGCCGTGACAAGATCTGCATTGTTTGGGACCTGCAGAGCCTCCAGGCCACAAGGACCGTGCCGGTGTTTGAGGTGGGGCGCCAGGGCCATTGAGTGGGGCGGGGTGGGGTGCGGGGCTGCCACCTCTGACCTGCTCGTCCTCAGAGTGTGGAGGCTGCAGTTCTGTTGCCAGAGGAGCCGGCGCCGGAGCTGGGTGTGAAGTCTGCGGGCCTGCACTTCCTGACAGCTGGAGACCAAGGTGGGTGGGGCCAGGCCAGGGCGGGCAGCAGGGGTAATGGAGGCCTGTGGACCCGTGAGTCCCAGCGGCCCTTGTCCCCACACAGGCACACTGCGCGTGTGGGAGGCGGCCTCTGGGCAGTGTGTCCATGCACAACGGCAGCTGCCAGGTCCCGGGCGGGAGCTGACCCACTGCACCCTGGCCCGAGCCGCTGGCCTGCTCCTCAGCGTCACTGCTGACCATAACCTGCTTCTCTATGAGGCCCGCTCCCTGCAGCTGCAGAAACAGGTGAGCAAGCACTGCCCCTGCTCGGCCCACAGCCCAGGATGCCAGCCCTCCACTCACACAGGCCCTGGCCTGTGTCCCTCCTGCCCCTACAGTTTGCCGGCTACAGTGAGGAGGTGTTGGACGTCCGGTTCCTCGGGCCCAAGGACTCCCACGTTGTGGTGGCCTCTAACAGCCCCTGCCTGAAAGTGTTTGAGCTGCAGACGTCCGCCTGCCAGATTCTCCACGGCCACACAGGTGAGGGCGCCAGGCCAGCGCCCCCGAACTTCACCCAGGACTGGATTGCCCCGCCTTGCCATAGCTGTTCTCTAGCCATTTCTTCTCCACCTTTTTCTAGATATTGTCCTGGCCCTAGATGTGTTCCGGAAGGGGTGGCTCTTCGTTAGCTGTGCCAAGGTAAAGCACCACGAGAGGTGCGGGGGACAGGGTCCTGGGTCAGGAAGCCCAGCCCAGCCTCTCCTCACCCATCCCATCCCCAGGATCAGAGCATCTGCGTCTGGAGGATGAACAAGGCAGGCGAGGTGGCCTGTGTGGCTCAGGGCTCTGGACACACACACAGCGTGGGCACCATTTGTTGCTCAAGGTAGTGGTTCAGGGCTGGGATCCGGGGTGTCACGGAGGCAGAGGCGGGTTTTGCCTTGCTCTCTGAGTCTCCAGCCTAGGAATGTGGACTAGAGAACAGGGGCTGGGGCATCCTCAGATGCTACTGTAGGAGGTTCCTAAGAAGTGATCTTAAGGTTGTGTGGATAAAAGAGGAGGGGTGGTAGACCAGGGACAATGACACTAAGCAGCTTCTAGGGGGAGAGGGTGCTCTTTAGGCCTGGGGCTCCCATTGTTGGGACCAAGTCCCCGAGTTTGACAGCACTGAGGGCACACAGTGCAGACTCAAGTGGAAGCAGGTGGTCCCAGAGGTGTTAAGGCGGTGGCACATTAGTTCACATTCCGGGACAGTCTTTCTGGTTTGGACCAAGGTCTGACAGGCCTGAGCTGTGGTGCACTGCAGACAGGGCTGGCCAGGGCTCAGCAGGTGTCTCCCCCTCCCCCAAATCGGGCCTCAGGCTGAAGGAGACCTTCCTGGTGACGGGCAGCCAGGACTGCACTGTGAAGCTGTGGCCCCTCCCTGAAGCCCTGCCATCCAAGAGCACAGGCCCCGATGGTGGACCTGTCCTCCTACAGGCCCAGGCCACGCAGCACTGCCACGACAAGGTGACCGCACGCAGCACACAGGTGGGGTCGTAGCAGGGCCCTTGCTGGGATGGGGATCTGAGCTGCTGTCTGCTCCCACCACCAGGACATCAACAGTGTGGCCATCGCCCCCAACGACAAGCTGCTGGCCACGGGGTCACAGGACCGCACGGCCAAACTCTGGGCCCTGCCACAGTGCCAGTTGCTGGGCGTCTTCTCGGGCCACCGGCGTGGCCTCTGGTGTGTCCAATTCTCGCCCATGGACCAGGTGTTGGCTACGGCCTCGGCCGATGGCACTGTCAAGCTCTGGGCACTGCAGGATTTCAGCTGCCTCAAGGTAAGCCTCCCTCAGCCCAGGCCTGGCCCCCTACCTGGTGACACCTCACACCTCCCCTCTCCCCACCCTGCAGACGTTCGAGGGACATGATGCTTCTGTGCTGAAGGTGGCATTTGTGAGCCGCGGCACACAGCTGCTGTCCAGGTGAGTGGGTGAGGGCGGGGCAGGGTTAGGGGTGAGCTAGGGGCAGGCCCCAGGGCTGAGCCCCCTCCCAATCCTGAACACAGCGGCTCTGATGGGCTTGTGAAGCTTTGGACCATCAAGAACAATGAGTGTGTGAGGACGCTGGACGCCCACGAGGACAAGGTCTGGGGTCTGCACTGCAGCCGGCTGGATGACCATGCCCTCACCGGCGCCAGCGACTCTTGCGTCATTCTCTGGAAGGTGTGTGGCCTGGGGTGGGGTGGGGGGACAGTGGGCAGGACAGCGTGGGTGTGCCAGTCTGACCCCAGTCTGACCTCAGGATGTGACCGAGGCGGAGCAGGCAGAGGAGCAGGCCAAGAGAGAGGAGCAGATGGTCAAGTGAGTTGGGGGTCTCCACCCAACCCCTCACGGCAAGTCCCATGTGTTAGCACCACCCCTGCCCCTTGGAATAGGGCACATTGGCGTCCCTTCTCTCTATAGCTTGGGGAAACCAAGGCTCGGAGCAGCAACACAGCTCACCCCCAGCGGGTGCTCAGGCCCGGGCTGCAGACTCCTCAGCCAGCCCCGATGGCTCTGCCTTCAGCCCTAGCCAGGTCCCCTAGTGGTCCTGTTCCCTCCTTCCCCCACCAGGCAACAAGAACTGGACAACCTGCTCCACGAGAAGCGGTACCTGCGGGCGCTGGGCCTGGCCATCTCTCTAGACTGGCCCCACACTGTGCTGACTGTCATCCAGGGTCAGTGCTGCCTCGGGCCAGACAGGCGGCAGGGGTAGTCTCTCGGGTCCTTCCCCAGGGCTCAGTCTCCTCTCTCCTCCCGTAGCTATCCAAAGGGACCCCGAGGCTTGCGAGAAGCTGGAAGCCACGGTGCTCCAACTGCGGCGAGACCAGAAAGGTCTGGGGCAGGCAGGTCAGGGCTGGATGGTGCCTAGTAAGGCTGGGGTGGCCCAGCAGGCAGGTCTGACGGTCCCCATCACCCACAGAGGCCTTGCTGCGCTTCTGTGTCACGTGGAACACCAACTCACGGCATTGCCACGAAGCCCAGGCCGTGCTGGCCGTGCTCCTGCAGCATGAAGCCCCGGAAGAGCTGCTGGCCTACGACGGTGTGCGGGCCTCACTTGAGGCCCTGCTGCCCTACACTGGTATGTAGACCCAGCCCCAGGTGGGCGCAGGGGGCCGTCCAGCCAGATTCCTCCTACCCTGATCGCCTGCTGTCCTCCCCCAGAGCGGCACTTTCAACGGCTCAGCCGGATGCTGCAGGCAGCCACCTTCCTGGACTTCCTATGGCACAACATGAAGCTGCCCACCCTCCCCGCGGCCCCCGCGGCCCTCTGAAACACACCAAAACATGTACTTTGCTATCTCAGCTGCCTGTGTCTGTCTGGGCTTTGTCTCACCCCAGGTCCTGGACCACTGCCTGGGCCAGCCCGAGGCTGGGCCCACCAGCCAGCCCCGCCCCCACACTTTGGCCCAAGATCCCCCAGTCCCTGCCCCTCAGCACAGACACTGGGTGGGGGTCAGTCAGGAGAACTTTACTCAGAAGACAAGGGAGAGTGTAGTCTCCTTGCCCCACCAGCCAGGGAGTCCCACCCTCAACTGCGCATCCCACAGCCCTGAGGCTGATGTGGCTGGCAGCCACCATCCTTGGGGTCTGGAGCCTCTGGCCTGCCGCTCCAGCTATGGGGTGCACAGCGCAGCCCTCCACAACATGCCACACACTCTCAAGGGGGTCCGTGACACCCTGGGTCCTGCTCCAGTGCCTCACAGGTGATGGTGCAGCAGCAGCTCTGAATGGCACTCCGAGATGGTCGGGCAGGCACGGTAGGCGGCAGGGTCGTGGCCTGGGGGGACTTGGGGGAGCTTTGGGCCTCGCCCTCCCTGTCCTCACCACCATCTACCCTGAGGTGGAGCCATGGTCCACTGAGGAGTGTGCCCAGCCCGTCAGGCTGCAGTATTGCAGCTGGGAGAAGACCAGTACGGCCTTGGAACCTGTGGGGGAGGGCGGGGTTTGGTTAGCACTGGGCCCTGCCTCTGTTAGACTGGGCCCACCAGAGCCCCACCCCACGTACCTGCACAGCCACCAACCACAGTCTGATGTTTCCAGCACACGCACGCGTGCCCCTGTGGTCACAGACAGCTCATCGGCTTGGCTGCTCTCGTAGGAATGGGAAGCACAGAACTGGTACCCTGGGAACGGATCCTTGGTGGTCACCACAGAGGCCAGGGCCCCACCTCTTAGTCCCTGCATCATCTCCTGCTGAATCACCACCTCCGGGCTCCCCTCTGGATCTCTGCTGACACCAGGGACCGCTTTAAAACCCAGTGTGGGGCTTCCCTGGTATCGCAGTGGTTAAGAATCTGCCTGCCAATGCAGGGGACATTGGTCCAGGAAGATCCCACATGCCGTGGAACTAAACCCACGTGCCACAGCTCCTGAGCCTGCACTCTAGAGCCCATGAGCCACAACTACTGAGGCCCGCGCACCTAGAGCCCGTACTCCACGACAAGAGAAGCCACTGCAATGAGAAACCTCTGCACCGCAAGGAAGAGTAGCCCCTGCTCGCTGCAACTAGAGAAAACCTGTGCACAGCAACGAAGACCCAATGCAGCCAAAAATAATAAATAAGTAAATTAAATTAAAAAAAAAACCCAGTGGGGCTCCGCCTCACTGTGGGGACCAAGCACACACTACAGGGCCACTGGTACCCCCTGGTCGTCCCAAGGCCTCATTCCTCTGGCTTGCGTGCTGCTTGTGACTCAGCTTTGCCGAACACAGCCCCGTGGTGGTGGGTGTGGGGAGGAGGGTTAGTCTCACCACTGCTCCCTAGGGACCATTCCCCATCTCGTCCCTGGCCCAGGGCCACCTCTTCCAAGTAGGGAGCAGGAAACCATGCCATCTGCTGGTCCTCATTCGCCACCAGCCACCAGCCTGTGCCCAAGATAAGGGCAGGGGGTGTTTTGGTTCCTGAGGCCCACTGGCATCCCAGGGGGCAGAAGGATGTGTCCCCAGATTCCCACCCAGGCCCACCTGAGGGGTGTTGCAGCAGCACATCTAGGGCCTCCTGGGCCCGAGCATGGAAGGGCTGGCCCCATGTGTCCTGGGTGCTGAAGGGCTGCAGACAGTGCAGGCTCTGAGCCTCCTGGCTGCGGATGGCAGGGCTGCCCGTGGGGCCTGGCAGGGGCTCTTGTGGGGCAGGCAGGATCACCAGGCTGGTGAGGGTGCAGGTGAGAGGTGGGATGTCCACCTGTCCATTCAGCCTCTAAGCCTCCCCTCATTGGCCCTTCCTCCACCCCGCCTCCCCCATATTCCAGATGTTTCTGCTGGCAGAGAGTTGGGGGTGGGTCAGGCACCTGCCAGCTGGCAGCACAGGCTCCAAGTCCATGGGTTGTGGTGCAAAGAAGCCAGTGAGTACCGGGCTGTGGGTCACACGCTCCCCTGTCGCCAGCAGCGCCCTTGAGTAGGTCTCCAGCAGCTGCAGGCGTGCCAGGCCTCTGCCAGTGCGGCCCCAGTGCACCAACAACGATGCATCTGTGGCCAGGATAGGGACTGACCGTGAGAGACACACCCCAGGGCTCCCCACATCAGACTGCTGCCTCCCCCGCCCCTCCTGGGATCCTTGCTGGCCTGACCTGTAAGCTTGGGGAGAATGCGGTCAGATCTCTGCAGCAGACCCGCCTCCACTGGAAAAGTCTCCTTGAGGGTTTTCTGAAGGCGAGAAGGGGCATGTCAGTCTCCGAGGGCCCACTGTTCCCCTGGGAGGGCGGGGGTCCCTTTCCAGGATCTTAGGGGCTGGAAGCCCGAGTGGGCACAAGGGCAGGCAATGCGGGGTGGTCACGGGTGGGTCATGCAGTTGGGGGAAGTCAGGGTGGCTCCAAACTCACTCACATGGAGTCTCCTGAACTCCTCCCAGCTTCTTCGTGCAAAGGTGTCGCTGTCATCCGACCAGCACACGGAAAAGGCGAACGTCTGTTAGATGAAATAGGTTGGGGGCTTCTTGGAGGCGCTAGGCCAGGAACTCCCTCCCTCCCCCTTGGGGCTGGCAGGGGTCCCATCAGTCCCGACCTGGAGCCTGTCTGTCTGTACCAGAGCTGCCCCGCTCACAGACACCGGGTGCCGGGGGCCTGCCATCGCTGTGGCTTCCCCAGATCTCCGTCACAGGTTTCTGGAGTCTGTCGGGTGTGGTCAAGCGTCCCACTGCCTCCCTGCCTACTTGGGGAGGAGGGGAGGCCTCGGGTACCCAGAAGACGGTTTGGAATTCCCCGGCGATGCCCCAGACCTGCCACGTCCTTGCTGCACTTCCCTGCCTGTGACTGGGTCCTTCACAGCTTCCTCACCGCACCCCTAGCCTGTAGAGGGGCAGGAGCACAGGGCTCCGTGGATGGGAGGAGAAGCAAAGAAAGAGTAGAAGGGCTGGGGCTGGGACTGCGGCCTGAGGCCCTCCTGCTGGAGTCTGGCGGTGGGTGGAGGAGGAGGAGAAGGAAGAGCCATCAAAGTGCCGCCAGGCCTGGCCACACCTCCCGGCTCTCCCACACCCTGTGTAGTGCTGAGATCGGTCAGAGCCACCTGCCGGGTGTGCCCTTTGGCTCTTTGAACTCCCTGGGGAGCTAACAGCAGTCGTCATCAGGAACCAGTGACCCAGTGTTAAAGGCTTTAAGTGCTTTGTTTGGCTTAATCCTCACATTGGAGGAAAGGTCTCTATAATGTCCCCAAATCACAGAGGAGGAAATTTGTGTTAAATGGATATTAACTGTCAGGGTTTCTTTCTTTATGTGTTGGGGAGAGGTGGACGTCACAGTTTTACCCCATAGGTTCCCCTGTGGTGGAGAGACTTGGGGCAGGATGAAGAGGGTCACCAGCGCTTGGGGGATGGGGGAAGTGGCGACTAGGACTGTTTTGAGAGCCATCTCTGAATTCATGATTTATCATAGTTTGCTGTAAACACAGCCTCTGAGATCAAGAGTGACCATCCCCCCACTAACTGGGGTGGTGAAGGGAAGGCCCTAGAATCCCCAGACAGGTGGTGTGCCCAGGTGCCCCACATCTCTGGACTGCTTCCTTATAGGGGAGATTTTTGGAGCCCCATCCAACCCTGGCACACAGTGGTTCTTCCCCCTGTTGGAGCCACCGGCTCTGTGTTGAGACTCCCTCTACCCCAAGCCCTCGAGGGAGGGGTCAGCCTCTATGGCATCCCTCCAGGAAACCACTCTGGCCTTGACAAAAGGCCTTTGTGTATCTGTCCAACCAGTGGCTCTCTCTGAAACCTTCAAACCTTCCCTAGTCTTGGCCCAGGCAATGAACACCTGTGGACATAGGCCTAATTTTTGCAAAGTGCCTTCAGCCCAGCTGTCACCTTGCCAATCTCAGTGGGGGCCACTGGCCTGGTAGGGTACAGGGTGGGACAGATCCTGCTCCCTTGGAAGACAGAGGAGAGAAGTGGGAGAAGGGCCAGCTTACTCACAGCCAGGGACCTAGAAAGATGCTGAGGCCTCTCCCTATGCCAGCTGAGAGCCCCTGCTCTACACCCCCAACAACCTAGATCCTTTCCACTCTTTCTTTCTTGACACCCCCTACCTTCATCTCTCACCTGGACAACTACCAACAGCCCCATCCTCCCCCAAAGCCTGTGCTCCTCACACGCTCCCATGAAATCCACTCTTCAGAGGAATCTTTGCAAAACAGAAATGGGATCAGGCCAGGGTACCCTGCCCAAAACTTCCCAGCACCTTCCCAGGGTCCTCAGAATAAATTCCCAGCTGCCACGGCAGTTGATGATGTCCTTGGTGGGTCCCTGACCACCTCTGGATCTCTCCTCCCACCACCCTTCCCGGGTCCTGTCCCACTGGCCTTTCTGCCCATGCAAGTAGCCAAGATCCTCCTCCCTCCTGCGTTGGCCTTGACTGCCCTCCTCAGTTGATTCCTCATCCTTCAGGCCACTGCCTAAGTGTCACCTCCTCAAGGAGGCCTCCCAGATTTACCATGCCCTGTTCATGGCCCCCATCACAGTTTGTACCTGAACATTTATTAGTGTGACTCTTTTTTGTTTGTTTGGTTTTGTTTTTTCCGTCTTGACCACTGGACTATGAGCTGAGGAGGTCACGGACGGACAAATCTTGCTCCTTGCACAGACCAGTGCCTAGAACAGTGCTTGGAACAGATTAGGCACTACACAAATATTTGCAGAATGAATTAATGTACATATGGAAGCAGAGGTATCCCTGAGGCCACTCCCGACGTGGGTTTAACCTCTTCAAGTAGGCTGTAGGATTCGGGGCGGGGTGCGGGGGAGAGAGGCTGCTCGGTACTCTCGGGAGCCCAGAGACGCACCTCCTCCTTTGCAGGCACGGCCCTGCCCCGCGTTGCCAGGCGCCCGTTGCCATGGCGCCGGTCGCCAAAGTGGAACCCGTGGACCCCCAGCACCAACAGCACGCCCTCTGTGCGCTCACGGCCCAGCTGGGCGCTCCCCCAACTGAGGGCACAGAGCCGCGGGCACGCGGGACGGTCAGAGCGGAGCAATGGGGGCATCGAAGACCGTAACACGGACGTGGCCGAGGCCGCAGCCCGAGGCCGCGGCACGGCCAGGGCGCGTCTTCCACAGCACGCTGCTCTTCTACTGGAGGAGGCTGGAGCGCAGACACGGACGACGCAGGTCGGGCACAGGCCGTGGAACGAGGCCCAGGGGCGCGGCCAGGACTCGGGCCTCCGGTTCCGCGCACACCCCGACCCGGGTCTCCGACGCGTCCTTAGTCCGGACCCCTGTCTCTGCCGCTTCCCGGGCGCAGACCAATGCCCCCAGCCCCGCCTCCATGCCGGATACCGCCCCGGGCCCCGCCCCCACCCCCGGCCCCGGCTCCTGTGGCCGCGCCCTGGCGGCGGCGCGCGCGCTGGCCTGGAGGCCGACTTGGAAGCCCATCTGGAGGCCGACCTGGCCCGGCAGGCATTGCGCGGGCAACATGGCGGCGCCCGGCGAGCGGGGGAGTTTCGGCGGTGGGAACCTATTCTCCTTCCTACCCGGCGGCGCGCGCTCCGAGGTGATGGACGACCTGGTGACGGACGCGCGCGGCCGGGGCGCGGGGCGGAGAGATTCCGCCTCTTCGGCCCGGACGCCATCCCAGGCGCCGGCCTCCGATTCTCAGGTCGCCGAGGACGCCTCCCGGAGGCTGCCCTGCCGGGCCTGCGTGGACTTCAAGTCGTGGATGCGGACACAGCAGAAGGTGCAGATGCGGGGGGGCGCCACCTCCCCTCAGAGGCCCGCGAGCCCTGCTGACTCCTAGCCCCGGCCCCCACACCTTGTTCTCAAGCACCGCGGGCCGACTTCCCAAGGCCCAGGCCGAGCGTTCCCACAGGCCCTAAGCCTGAGAGACTTTGCCTCCCGGGTTTGGCTGTTCCTAAACCTTGACCCCAAGGTAGCCCAGGCCTTTCGGCTCTTAGCCACATGTGGGCTGGATCGGCCTCAGGACTTGTGTCTCCAGTCAGCGGGCCTGCGGCTGGTGGGGGAAAAAGGGGAGCTTTGTAGGTTTCTGGTTGGGGAAAACCGAACTGACCCTTATCGGCCTCCTTCCGCAGCGGGACAGCAAGTTTAGGGAAGATTGTCCTCCGGATCGCGAGGAACTGGGCCGCCACAGCTGGTCTGTCCTCCATACCCTGGCGGCCTACTATCCCGACCTGCCCACCCCAGAACAGCAGCAAGATATGGCTCAGTTCATACATTTATTTTCCAAGTTTTACCCGTGTGAGGAGTGTGCTGAAGACATAAGGAAAAGGTAAGTTGTGTCTGCACAGTCTGCAGGCAGCAGAGCATCCCACCTGGAGCCTGGGCCTGGGGCCCCTGGCTGATGTCATAAAGGGGAGCCTAGAGAAATAAGATGCAGAGGTGGCAGAGGGTTGCTGAGAGCAGGGACCACCAACAGAGAAGGGATTGGATCATCTGAGCCATCTTCTTTCTCCTCAAAGGCCAAGCTGTTTGGGGCTGCTGCTGGGTACTGCTTCTTTCTGCAGCCACAAGGCTCCCAGGGAGGGCTTCCCTCATGAGATCCCTTGCTTAGCACTGATGGAGGCTCTGGCAGGTTTCGGAGGACTCCACTTTGCCTAACTTCTGGAGCAGAACTGCCAATTTCAAGACCTTGGGAACTCATTGCTGTTGCTTCCAGGAGCCACCTTTTCTTCACTGGGGAGCCCAAGAACTGTTGTTTGGCACCCATGGCATTTCTGGGCTGGATGTGGGGGGCAGGGCAGCCCTTGCTGTTTGAAGCCTGGGCATTTAGAACAAGGTCTCTTGCTGAGCTGATGTAGCAGGGCCACAGGTGCTAAGAAACAGATCTGTTTTTCAGTTTTGCCTTTATGCCAACCCCACCCCTTCCACACACTGCCTGGGGCCAGGGACGCTGGGGTGAGGATTCCTGATTGTTACCAGGTTGTAAAGTTGAGGCCTCTGCCTCAATGTCTTGCCCAGGGCTTTTGCCAGGGTTTGCAAAGCTCCCGAGGTGAGGGTTTGAGCAGGCCTAGGAGTCCACCAGGCCTTGCTGCTGCAGGGTCTGCCCCCTTCTGGGAATTCAGAGCATGAGGGCACTTCCGGGTGTAGCTCACAGCAGTGCCCCAGCTCTCCTCCCTGAATTGAGCAGGCAAGGATCTGGTGGGGCGGGGACAGTGGGAGCACTGCCTGCCATCCTTCTCCTTGTGCTCCCCCACACGCAGGATATGCAGGAACCAGCCAGACACTCGCACTCGGGCCTGCTTCACCCAGTGGCTATGCCGCCTGCACAACGAGGTGAACCGCAAGCTAGGCAAGCCGGACTTCAACTGCTCGCTGGTGGACGAGCGTTGGCGCGACGGCTGGAAGGACGGCTCCTGTGACTAGAGGGCAGCCAGAGCCTGTAGGCGGCCTGGCCAGAGAGGGTGGGGCTTATTAAAGTGCGTGTCAGAGCCAAAGCCTGCCTTGTCTCAGTTGGGTGGTCCCCAGACGCTACCCGTGGAGCCCTTTCCCTCTCAGGTTCTGAGTGTAAGTGGGGGTACCCGTTGCAGGCACCCCGATGGCCTCCTCCTCAACCCGCGCCCCGTGGTGCTGCAGGTGAAGGAGGCAGGAGCAGCCTAGGCTGTCCCTTCCCTAGGATTTGGCCTCCCGCCCACTTGACACCCTGCTGCCTACTTCCCCGCACAGGAAGGTGACAGGCCTGGCTGGGCTCCCCTGTCTCGCCCCTCCGGACCAGGCAACTGTCTCCCCATCTTGTAGCTAGGGACAGCTAGGGGTACAACAGGGACGGTAGCTGCAGAGGCTGTGTGCCATTTGCACTTCAGGAAAGAGGCCTGGGGGCTGAGCTCTGCTGTGCGCCTTCTGTCTGGCTCATGGTCTCACAGAGCCGTCCCAGGCCTGTCAGAGGAGGCTCCGTGGAGCTTGAGACCAAAAATAAAATGCTGGAGAAGTGACTGAAGACCTGGCCTCAGTGTGTTTTGTGCTGGGATTTGCAACGATGGACAGGGCCTGCCCTCGTCCCTCTGTGGTCTCCTGCTTCCTCCTATCTGGGTTCTGGCTCCTTAGGAAGAGGGAGCAGTTCCAAGGCAAGGGTGGGCCAGGATGTTCCAGGAACACCAAGGAGGCTGAGTTGCTGGAGCCAAGGGAGGATCAGAGAGGTGAGGGGAGGTCACATGGCAGGAGGTCCTCAAGGCCCCAGCAAGGATGTGGTTTTAACACCCAGCTCCCATGGAACATAGTGGAGGATTTGAAGCAGAGGAACGGCAAAATGTGACTTTTGAAAGGTCCCTCTGGCTGTTGAGCTGGAATGAGGCAGGTGTGGGCGAGAGGAGGGGAGGCAGATAACCCTGTGGCAGCCGAGAGGGAAGCTCGCCCCAGGATGAGTGGGAGGCCTCACTGGCTACACTCTGAAGGTGGAGCCCAAGGTGGCTGTGGGGTTCTGGCCGCTGGAAGGAGGGAGTTGCCCAGTGTATCAGTGAGATGCAGAAGGCTGTGAGTGGAGCAGGTTTGGGGGTGACCTGGACCCAGGTTTTGGGCCTTCACACACCCTCTCAGCCACACCTGCTCCCAGGCACTGGCTCCCAGCTGGAATGGCCCAGCAACAGTGCGCCGTACCCCTGTGGTTGTACAGCTCTCACCTCTCCCCATAGTGTCTCAGCTCCTCCCTGGGCAGGGGCCAACCTTTGGCACAGCCTCCTTGGCATCTTTACCCCACTGGCCCCACGGGGGTGCTGGCTTCCTCAGGGGCTGCCCAAGGGGCCAGGTTACATAAAGAAATAGGAGGCAGGGAGCAACCAGCAGAGAAGTCACTGCTCTTTCCTCCTACAGATGGACGTCCCCAGCACAGGGCTTGTCTCTGGCCTTTCCCGAGTCACCTGTGCGCTGGGAGCCAGCAAAGCTGTGGTCAGCTCAGGAGCACGCCGTCCATGTTTGCTCTCCCTCCTTCCCTGCCTCACTTAACTTTTTCCCTAACTCTGGCTTCCCCGAAGTTTCACCTCCCAATAAAACTCTTTAACTTTGCCACAGATTCTGTTTTCCAGGGTATCCAGGCTAAGATGAGTGGGACTGTAGTTCAAGGGAAAATTCTGGCTCAAGTTGTTAGCATGGAGACCAAGACAGTGAGCATAGAGCAGGGAGAAGAGCCCCAGGACCATGCCCTGGGACCCCTAAGGCTCAAAGGTCACAGATGGAACAAGAGATAACAAGAAAGAGATAACAAGAAAGGGCCCATGAAGTAGGTGGAACACGAGGAGAGGGTGACATCACAAGTATTCCTAGGAGGATGGGGACAGGATGGCAGTGGCTGCATTGCCCCTGGGACTAAAGGGAGCAGTGATAGCTGGAGGGGAAGTGGGCTCAGGAATGGAGCAGGTTTAGGCACTGATGTAAATGATCAAGTAAAAGGGGGAAATGAATGATGCATGAGACAGAGAGGAAACTGTCACTGACAGGGGAGAGGTGATAGGATTGGATGCAGTGTCATGGAGTCAACTAGTGGGTGGCACTTCTGACCACACCTGCCCTGGCTCAGTAGGGATCTGGATTTGAATCCCAGCTCTTCACTTTCTAAGTGTGATGAAGGAACTCAACCAGTCTGCCTTTTGTTTGTTCGTTTAAATTTATTTATTTATTTTTTATTTATCTACGGCTGCGTTGGGTCCTCGCTGTGCACAGGCTTTCTTTTAGTTGTGGTGAGCGGGGGCTATTCTTCATTGCAGTGCGTGGGCTTCTCATTGCAGTGGCTTCTCTTGTGGAGCACGGGCTCCAGGCACACGGGCTTCAGTAGTTGTGGCTCGCAGGCTTAGTTGCTCCGTGGCATGTGGGATCTTCCCAGACCAGGGCTCGAACCCGTGACCCCTGCATTGGCAGGCGGATTCTTAACCATTGCGCCACCGGGGAGCCCTTTTTTTTTTTTTTTTTTTAATTTGGCCAACTGTGCAGCTTGCAAGATCCTAGTTACCCGACCATGGATCAAACCCGGGCCCTCCGCAGTGAAAGCGTGAGTCCTAACCACTGGACCACCAGGGAATTCCCACTTGCCTATTTACCATCTGAAGAATGGCAGTAAAACAGTCCCTGCCTCCACAGGTCGTGGTGAAACACCTGGCACTGTAAATGCTCAACAAATGCAGACTTTCCTCAATGTCCTAGACAGAAACAGGAGTCATCTGGGCCCCTGCCAGGCTGGCCTGGAAGGAACATGCAGGAAGGGACCTTGTCTAACCTGGAGCTGGGCCATCTGTGGCGAAGACCCAGCGGGGGTGCTGGGAAGCTAGGTACCCACTCTTCCAACTCCCCATCTCTGATGCTTCTCCCCACTCCTCGGCCCAAAACTAAATATGTCAGCAGAAAGTCAGTTGGGGAGACCCAGGAGTGTGCAGGGCTCAGTGAGCACCCTCGGAATGACAACATCCAACCACAGGAAAAGAGCAGAGATGCCCCAACTCCCACCCATGTGTGCCTCTGGGCTCTGCCTGCCTGGACAAGTGCCCCTGAGGGCAGAGGCCATCCTCCCTCCCTGTTAGGGAGGATAGAATGTAAAGGAGAAGCTAGGGTGCAGTGGGAAGTCATGGGAAAGGCCCCAGTAACCTCCCTCTGGTCTATGGGGACCAGAGGCAGGAAGCTGGGTTCCCTTTCCCTGAGGGCTGGGGGAGACGCTGGAGCCCTTGGACCTGTTACCTCCTTAGGCACTCAGGAAAGGGCCCTGTACAGAGGAGTGGGGTCATGTCGGTCTGTCCACCCACGTGGCTACGGCAAAGGCTGAGCCCAGTGTCCACCTGCCCTGCTGACTCCTGACTACTTGTGAGTGGCCGTGGGGGACTCAGCCCCTTGACCCCGCCTCCTGATGGGGACCTGGCGGATGGTCTCCATCTCGGACCCTGGTCTTGCGGTGAGAGTGGGTGGGGTGGGGTGGAAGGTGGGCAAGGTGGAGGGAGGTGAGTGCTCCAGCCCTGCGCGCGTGGACCAGAGGGAGGGGTGTAGGCTCGGTCCCGCCCCGCGCGCCCCCGCCGCGGCCGGCGCGCACTCCCGGAAGGCGGCGACGGCAGCGGCAGCACTGGCAGCATCGGCAGCAGCCCCGGGCGGCCTCGGGTGGGGTCGGCCCGACGGACAGAAGGACAGAGGGCGCCGGGGACACGCGGCCCGCCCGGGCTGGCCATGGAGGGAGCCTCGTTCGGCGCGGGACGCGCAGGGGCCACCCTGGACCCTGTGAGCTTCGCGCGGCGGCCCCAGACCCTGCTGCGGATCGCGTCCTGGGTGAGTGGCCCCGGCCCAAGCCCCGCCCCGATACCCCGTCCCACTTCGCCTCGCCTCCCTCATCCCTATCACCTGCCTCTAGCCCCCTTCCTCATCCTTGCCGGCCCCTCCCCCGCCGGCCGCAGGTTGGGGTGACGTCACCGGGCAGGGCGCGCCCACCTGCGGGCGGGGGAGGGGCCGGCGGCGACAGCCGGGTACCTTGAGAGGTCACTGCCCGCCGCACCCACCTCTCAATTCTTCCTTAGGTCTAACTCAATCCCCTTCCTCAGCCCTCGCTCGGTTTTTCATGTGCTTACACCCTGGAAGCGGGCACAGGGGTGGGGGCGGGATTCGCGGAGGGGCTTGAGCGCTCAGCCTCAGCACGAGTAAGGGCTACCGGAGCCAAGAGAATCAGGCAGAGCCTACCCCCTACTTCTGCACGCACATCCTCCTGGCTCCTTCGAAGGGAGCTGGCCATTCCCAGGCCCCCCAGTTGCAGTTGTGAGTTGGGGGGTGTGCTCTGGGAATCCTCTGAGTGGGGCAGCTGGAAGGGGCTCTACACTGAGAAGGCTTCCTGGAGGTGGTGTGGGAGGGGCAGATTTAGAGGCAGCCTAGCCTACTGGGGCAACCTTAGGCCCAGTGGCCTGCTCCTCCTTCCCATCCCTCCAGGCAGGAGAGATGGAAGGTGGAATGCTGAGTTCTGGGTTTTGTCCACCTGGTGGTGGCTGGTGGTGGCACATACTCACCTGTGTTCCAGGAGGGCGGTGCCCAGAGTGGGGCAGGGGCCCTTGGGTGGAGTGACTGGCCAGACCAGGAAGTAGGGACCCTACGTTCTAGTCCCAGCTTTGACCTGATTTGTGGACCAACCTGTGGGTACGTGTCCATATCTTGCACCTTGGTTTCACTCTTGACTAAGTCTCTAGGAGCTGGGGCTGGAAAGGAGAGAAATGAAGTTGAAATTAGAGGTCTTTTTTTTAGAAATATAGGGCTGCCCAGAGCTCAAAGAGCAGCTTCTGGTTTAAAAGGACTGTGGTCCACACTCCTTTGCCTTCCAGCCCTCGTGGGCACAGGGCACTGAGGTTTGACTGAACCCCAGAGGTCAACAGTGTCGCCTTTTAAGCCCAAGCATGTATGGATGGTGTTAATTAGCCACAGTCATGTGGGGCCATCATCCCTGGAGTGCCCACAAAGTGCAGGATGGTGGGTGGGTATTATTCCTGTCCCCAGCACCCCATGAGTTGTGCCTGCTACATTTGGCATGCTAAGAAATGAGGCTGTACAGCTCCCAGATGCTGAGGGTAGGTTCCACTCAGGTCCTGGCTGACAGCTCTGTGCAGCTGACCTTCTGCTGCCTGCCCCCCCCCATACTCCCACCCTTCTTGCCTGACTCCACATCTACTTCCCCTAGCCCTGCTGACTCAGGCCTGGGGATCACTGGTCCAGGTGAAAGCTCATGTTCCCACACTCTGGAGTGGGCCATGGGGGACACTACGGGCTCCACAAGATACAGAGGACCCAGCTTGAATGTCAGCCCTGGCTTTTATCAACCATGCAACCCTCCACAAGGCACTTCACTTGTTGGAGCCCCGATTTCCCCATCTACAAAGAGGATAAGAGCAGTGGCACTCTTGTGGTTGTTTGGGAGGATTCCATGAGCAAACACATGTAGCCATTTTACGCACAGTGCCTGGGCACAGTTGATGCTCACTAAATGGTATGTTTTGTCCATACTTACTAAACTTGAGGTAGATATTAAGGGAGGGGGTCCCCGACGACCCCCACCCAGAGATAGATCCTGTGCTGCAGGGGAACGCAGGGACACTCCCGAGGGCATGGGCACTCACGGTGGGCTAGGAGACCTCGGGCCTCGACCAGGAAGGGGCCATCGCAGGGCCTTGAGCGCTCCCACCGCCCACAGGTGTTCTCCATCGCCGTCTTCGGGCCCATAGTCAACGAGGGCTACGTGAACGCCGACAGCGGCCCGGAGCTGCGCTGCGTCTTCAACGGCAACGCGGGTGCCTGCCGCTTCGGCGTCGCGCTCGGCCTTGGGGCCTTCTTCGCCTGCGCCGCGTTCCTGCTGCTCGACGTGCGCTTCCAGCAGATCAGCAGCGTCCGCGACCGTCGCCGCGCGGTGCTGCTGGACCTGGGCTTCTCAGGTAGGCGGGGCCGTGAGGGGCAGGGCCTGGGGGAGCGCGCGGGGCTTCTCGGGTGGGCGGAGTCGGAAGGGCGGGCTTCGGGGCGGGGCCAGAGGGAGCGCGTAGATTCTCAGCCGATTGGGGCGGGGACAGGTCCGGGCGGGGCGGGAGTGGGCGGGACGGGTCGGGTTCTCGGTCTGCGGATTCTCCTTCCCGGCAGAGCTGGGCCGGGCGTCTCGGTGCAGCATCCCTTGACCCGCCCGCCCACCTGCCCGCAGGGCTCTGGTCCTTCCTGTGGTTCGTGGGCTTTTGTTTCCTCACCAACCAGTGGCAGCGCACGGCGCCCGGGCCGGGCACGACGCAGGCGGCAGACGCGGCGCGGGCCGCCATTGCCTTCAGCTTCTTCTCCATCCTCAGCTGGGTGAGTGCGGCCGGCGGCCTGCGGCCGGCAGGGACTGGGGCCAGGTAAGGGTCGGGGCAGGGTCGGCCCTGGCTGACCCCGGACTCCCCCTCAGGCGGCGCTTACCGTGAAGGCCCTGCAGCGGTTCCGTCTGGGCACCGACATGTCGCTCTTTGCCACCGAACAGCTGGGTGCTGGGGCGGGCCAGACCTACCCAGGCTACCCAGTGGGCAGCGGTGTGGAGGGCACCGAGACCTACCAGAGCCCGCCCTTCACCGAGACTCTGGACACCAGCCCCAGAGGGTACCAGGTTCCTGCCTACTAGTGGCCAGCAGGCCCAGACCAAGGCACAAAGGCTGCCCCACCAATGCAGGATCCAAGGCTTCCTGGGACCTCCCTCAGGTCCTCCTGGCCCAGCAGCAACGTGTGGATGCTGTGGTCCATCTGGGGCCAAGAGAGGGTAGCCTCCAGGGTGCCTGGGCCGTTCCCCCCAAGTTCCTCCAGTCCCTTTAGTCCCCAGCCCAGGGCCAGAGGTCCTGAGGAGAGAACAGCACAGCCCTGGGCACGTGTCCTTCAGCCTCCAGTGGACCAGCCTAGGCAGCGGGCCATTCCCCTCATGAGCCAGCCAGGCAGGGCTCACCTGTACACTCTGGTGTCAGGGGTCCAGCTGCCCTCCATAGCCAGATGCAGGGGCTGCCCTGGACTGGGGGTGACTGGGGGAAGGGACACCACCCTCACCCCGTGGCCACTGTTCCCCATCCCCTGTCCCTGTGGGTAGTGGTGGTCCTTGCTCTGTCCTGGTGGTTCACCCTGTAGGGCCATGTGCTCTGTCTGGAGCCTCCCTCCATTTCCTCTTACAGGCTCACTAGAGTAGCCCAGCCCTGTCGATGTTGTGATTGTGGTCAAGTCTTCAGGTTTCACCTCGTAGTTCCCCACAAGCAGCCCCTCTTTTCTGTGGCCCCAGCTCCGGCCCTTACCTGCCTTGGCCCAGGCCCTTGCTGGGGTGCGGGCAGCTCTGGCCAGGAAAGCACAACATGGCTGTAGGCCTGGGCATCAGCCCTCTCCCAGCCCTTCAGTAAGACCTTGCCCAAGGGAGGCTCCAGACATCTGGGTGCCCAGCAGGACACACCCCTCACGAGGAGAGAGGCCTAGAGGCTTCACCTTCCCACCATGCCCTGGAGACAGCCATTCCCCGCAAACCCCTTTACCTCGGCTCCCTGGACTAGTCCCTCAGCTCCCCACACTGCACCCCATTTTAAGGCCCAGCCCAAGGTTGGGGGTCCCTTTGCATAGCTGAGTACTCATGCATTGCTCAAAGCTGGCTTTTCACATTAAGTCAATACCAAATGTGGTTGCCACATTACATTTTTACAGACAGTCGCCTCCCTCTGGAGTTGCAGTTGAGTGACAACCCTGTACATTGTAGCATAGACCAATTATTTGTGGATATTTAAGTGAACATGTTTACAATTTTTGTATATATGAGTCTCTCCCTCCCTCTTCTGAAAGAACAATCTGTGATTGTGTATTTTCAGTGTCCCATGTTCCAACTGCAGCTTCTTTACAATAAAGACTGTAAATGAGTTTACTGTGGCCCAGACACTCTTGGAATCCTTTCTACTCCTGCCCCTCCAGTGCCAGAGGTTGGGACCTGAGGGGCACCAGGGCCAAGAATCCAGAAAGGGGCACAGGGAGGTGGAGACCAGGCTGATGCCCATGTTCTGGAGAGTGCTGGGGAAAGCAGTTGTGATTTCTCCAGATGTCTGCTTCTTACCGCCTTCTGCTCCTGGGAGACCACCATGTGTACCATGCAGCATCCAGAGCCACATTCCCTGGCCAACTCCCCTTTGGAGATTTCCCCAGCTTGGTCTTGTTTACTTTTGAATTTGTCTATTGGGATTCTTATCTCAGTTACTTTTTCATTTCTGACTTATTGGTTAATAACATTCTGGTTGAATGAAGCAGGTAAGAGCTGGAGCTGGAATGCTGGCTTGGCCGTGTTCAGGCTTGGTCTTTCTGGGCAAGTCTCTCAGCTTGTCTGTGCCTCAGGCTCCCCTTCCGGAAAAGGAAAATCGTAGTTGCCATCATCAAAGGTGCGGGAAGGGTTAATGTAAACGTGTGTGTGTGTGTGTGTGTGTGTGTGTGTGTGTGTGTGTGTGTGTGTGTGTGTGTGTCTTTAAGAATTGGTATTTTCAGTATTGTTAATGAGATAGCTCATCTTCCAGGTTACTCTTTGGGGGTGCTGCTTGTGCTCAGGTCTGCAAAGAGGGCATCAGCTATGAGGGGCTTCTCCGGTGTGGTGGGGAATGCAGGTGGCCTCTAGGCAGTCCCATGGAGAGTGAAGAGCGTGAAGTCTCTGTCTCCTAGTGGGCTCCGAGCATGGCCATCACCCAGGAACTTGCTCCAGTCTCAGCCACAGGCAGGCAGGCAGGCCCTCGGCTTCAGATAGGCAGTACACATGCAGCCGTGTGGCTCTGGCCTGGCCCCACTGCAGGCCACGTCCCCTTCATCACCTGGGGTACCCCCTTCTGCTTCTTTTAGAAAGACATCTCTTTCTTTTCATCTAAGGATGTTGCCTTATTTGGATGTAGCTATGTGTTTAGACCTTTTTTCCTACTATTTATATGTGTTTGTGGCAGAAAGGAGAAAGTTCACTGGGTGTCTGGTTCCTTTTCAAAATACTGGATCCAAATAATTAAGTACAAATTATTTTCTTTCAGTATTTCAGATATGCCCTGCACTGTTTCTAAATTGTTCTTGTTGATCTTTAGTAGCTCCTTCACTGGTCTATGGATTGAAACCTCAAGTCTGTGTTACTCCCAGGTTCTGGAAGAATAGTTTTACTGGGTACACAGTGTAGGTCAAGCATGGCTGTCTCTACTCCTGGAAGGCTTGGGCGGTGCTCGACCTCCAGGACTGGAGCCCAGGGTTGGCTGCTTCTTCCTGTGAGCAAGCCCAGCTCTCCCCACAGGTCTTCCCCGCCCCAGCACTCACTGGTGACCACCTGAGCTGTAGTGTCTGACAACTATGATTGGGGTGACCCCGGAAGGCAGAGAAGCTCAGCTATGTGCATTATTGCAAAATAAATTTATTTGAAGATAAACTGTCTTATAAAAGGTCAGAGGCAATTTGAGATCCCAGTTTCAGCTAGTCTCGTAAAAAGATTCAACTTCAAGTAGCACGATTTCGTGTCTGCTTTTAATCCTGAACGTTTTTGAATAATGAAACAGCCAACTGTTTACACAACACACTCAACATCTGACTCCAGCATCCCTGGCCCCACAGCTCAGGGACCACGGTGCCGCAGCCCTCAGGCTCAGGCGGTCCCAGATTGGGCCACCGTGGCCACCAGCTCTGACAGCACACACAGGTCCTGGCATCCCAGCCCTTCCCTCCCCAGCACCTTCCAGAAGCATGAGAATGTAAACCCAGACCAGCCTGCTGCTGAGGCAGGGGTCTTTCTCCAGTTCCCAGGAGAAATCCAGATGGACTCCTGCATGACGGTGTGCTGACAGGGTGGTGCGGGCCTTCCTGGTGATCCCTGGCAGGCCGGCCAGCTGAGGGGCCTGAGCGGGTGGCCTCACCAGGGCCTCACCTGGCTGCCTGGCAGCCCAGAGGGAGGAGGAGGGAGAAAGGAGGCTCATGGGTGTGGCGGCTCCTGCCTGCGCTGGCAGGAGCTACGTCCGGAGCTACGTGAGGATCCTGGCGATGGCCTGCAGGGAGGGGAAGTCGTCGTCCCGGGCAGCGTGCAGTGCCTGGTGGCTGTTGACATCACCGTGCGCGAGCACCTGCTGGCAGGTGGGGCACACGCAGCAGTCCAGGCCCGCCTGCTGGGTGCTGGCCTGCCATGCACTCTTCTTGCTCTTCTTGGCCTTGGTGCCGGGAGGCCTCTCACGGCCTCGAAAGCCTGTGTGTGCAGACAGCAGCTCCTGCTGCTTGGCCGTGTCAGGCAGGAGCACCAGCAGCTCGTTGAAGATCTTCTGGAAGTTTTCCCCCAGCAGGTCCCGGCAGCTTTTGTAATACTGGGCTGCGGAGATCACGCCCTGCCACCCAGAGCCAGACCCAGTCACACCTGGCCCAGGCCTGGGCCCCAGGTGGCCGGGCTGGCCCCCACACCCCCGCCTGCCTGACCTGTCTGAACTGCCCCGAGTGGCTCTTGAACTTGCTGAAGCAGGCCTCGTCGCTCTGCAGAAAGTCCTTGATGGACTGGATGAGCTGCAGGTTCCTTTCCCGGAAGTTCTCGGGGATCAGGTAGGCCCGTGGCACGGGTGTTGGCCTGGGTTTGGAATCGGGACATGGGGAGGAGGTGGAGGCTTCAGCCTTTGGAGTGGCCCAAGGTGAGGGCACTCCCCCCACAGGGGCATGAGGCCAGGTGGCCCACCCACACTTACGCTTTCGTGGTGGTCGTAGTGCTGGGGACACAGGCCGGGTGGGGGCTAGGCAGAAGGCCAGAGAAGCCAGGGGGTGGCTTGCTGACAGGGGGCACCAGACCCGGTGGAGGTGGAGGCGGAGCGCCCTTCAGGAGCACCACGGTGTTGAAGCCTGTGGAGGATGGGGGGGCACACAGGAAGATCTCAGGACGTGACCCTCGCTGGCCAGGCAGACAAGCCTTGGTCCCCCACTTCCCATAAGCTGCCCATCTCACCAGGGTCAGGGTCAGGCTTTGTCCACAACCGCACCTCCCCCACAAAGCAGGCCCAGGGCCTGATGATGCCAAGAGCCAACATGCATGCTGTGCTCCCTCATGGCAAATGCTGGCCTAAGTTAACTCATTTTTGCCTTCATCTCAAGAGAGTGCTAGGGGCTTCCCTGGTGGTGCAGTGGCTGAGAATCTGCCTGCCAGTGCAGGGGTCACGGGTTCGAGCCCTGGTCTGGGAAGATCCCACATGCCGCGGAGCAACTAGGCCCATGAGCCACAACTACTGAGCCTGCGCGTCTGGAGCCTGTGCTCCACAACAAGAGAGGCCGCGACAGTGAGAGGCCCGCACACCGCGATGAGGAGTGGCCCCCGCTCGCCGCAACCAGAGAAAGCCAGCGCACAGAAACGAAGACCCAACACAGCCAAAAATAAATAAAAGGATGCAGAGAAGTTATGTGGCAGACCAAAGTCACGCCGCTCACAGACATGGAGCCTGCATCCAGACTTGGCCGTCAGGTTTCCAAGGAAGCTGGAAACCACCACACAGGCTCATCTCTCCTCACCTGCACCTGCACAACCTCAGGCTATGCTCCTCTTGGGCCCAGGGGCTCCAGCCTGACTCAAAAACCTGGCCCCTTCCCAGATGCCCAAAAGCAGGCCTGAGCCAGGCACACATACCTGGGGGCGGGGGCATCCTGGGTGGGCAGGGGCCGCAGAGCGCTGGGAAGTCTTCCTGGGGCGTGGGGCAGGGAAGGGGCCCCAGGGGCCTCGGGAGCCCAGGGGGTTCCTTGGGGATGCTCCGAGCTGGGACCAGCCCCTCTGTGTGTCCGTTGACGATGACAGCAGCTGACCCCTCAGCTCTGCCAGTGGGGGCCGCGGGGGCCTGCTCAGCCCCGGGGGGCCCATCTTTGTCAGGGGGCAGTGGCGGGGGAGATGAGGCACCCGACTTCTCGGAGCCCACCTTCTTCTTCTTGCCGACCTTGGTGAAGGTCTGGGTGGAGGCCACAGCCAGCAGGGAAGAAACGGCGACTGTCGTGGGCACGCCCCGCACCTCCTGGGTGGTGAGGCTGGAGCGGCCATCCTCCTCCTCCTCCTCCTCCGCGCGGGGCAGTCCGCTCTTTTTACCACCCTTACCCCCCTTCCCAGCCTTCCTGGGGGGCTGGCTTCCCCCGCTGGCAGACTGGGCCCCTGGGGCGGGATGCGCCACCTTCTTGCTACCACTGCTGTTCCAGGCAGAGATGAGACTGGTGGGGGCAGTGCTGGGCTTGGAGGCAGAGGACACCAGGGCAGGAAAGTCCTCCTCCTGGAAGGTGCTCCTGCCCCTGGCGGGGACAGAGTAGGCCAGCGCCAGCCCCACGGGGCCCAGGGCAGCTGCTGCGGAGCAGGGGGAAGAAGTGGAGGAACAGAGACTGGGGAAATCTTCGTCCTTGAGCTTCGAAGTGGGGGGCGGGAGAGCACTGTGCCGAGAAGAGGAGAGGGGTCAGTGGCCTGCCAGGCCCTGGCCTGCCCGGCGGCCACCCTCTACCCACCTTACATAGGAGCCCCGGTTTGTGCACACATGTACCTTGGAAATGTGGCTCCTGCAGCCGAGCCAGTTGCTGGCAAGGCCTCTTGGCTCACAGGACCATTTATTGAGGCTTCCTTGGAGCCTACAAGACACAAAAGAACCCTAGGTCAGGGCTGACCAATGCTGAAGGGCAGGATCAGACCCTGTGGGGTGACTGGCGAGCACACGGGTTCTCACTGGCCTTGTGGGTGGAGGCCCTGCGAGTCCAGGCACCGCCACGCTGGTCAGGAGCCCACCTCCCACCTCCTGCACCAGAGTAGAGTTGCCTACAGGGAAGGCCCACTCACCTGGGCCTTCGCCCTGAGTCCAGGGCGGGCGCCAGGGGCCCCGGGGCTCCTCAGGACCCCGCGCACCTGCCTCCTCCTTCCTGGGCCTGCTGCCCTCCTCCTGGTCCTCACTCCTGCGTGTGTCCTGCTGCTGCTGCTGGTGCTGCTGGTGCTGCTGCTGTTGCTGCTGCGCGGCCACCGAGGCCCGGATGGCAGCTGCCACTTCTCGGTCTTCTTCTTCCCTGGGATGGGGATGACTTCAGGCTGGGCAAGGCCCAGGACTACAGTGACATGCAGGATGAGGGGCTGGGGAGGGGCCTTGCCCCTGGGAAGCCTGGACACCAGGAGGCTGCCTGCCAGGAGCCAGCGGGGCCGGTGCCAGCCCAGCCTCCCTGTCCAGGAGAGGGCGCTGTGGAGGGAGCTGGACCATCCACCTGCCAGCCTCAAGCTTCGGCTCCCTGGGCAACACCCGGCCCTGTCCTCTGGGGTAGCATTTGGGGTCCACAGATGCCTCGATCCAGCCCGGCCATCGGGGGCAGCCCAGCCTGAGTGCGTGCCTGCCACGCTGGGGCTTCATGGCACAACTGCACTGAACCCCCAATTACCCAGGACCCCCCTTACCACCCCAATCTGCAGGGTCCCAGTGTCTCTGGCTAAAACTAGGGGAAAGTGAAGGAATCCTCACTGAGGACACCTAGCAGACCTGTTGCCATGCCCAGGACACCAGAGGCCAGAAAGCCAAAGTCCCCTGACAGCGGTGCCTATCCCCAGCCCAGCTGTTGGCTGCTGCCACCGCCTCAGGGGTGGTGCCAGGAGAACGTTAAGTCCTGGCGGCACGCAAATCCTCCCACCTCTTGTACCTCCAGCTTCCTCGGCGGCTCTGCTGGGCTCCACGACCACTGGCCCGGCCCGTGCGGCCCTGGCGGTTGTACCTGTCCAACTCCTCGTAGTCCTCGCCACCAACAACCCCTGCGGCCAGCACACAGCCCGTCACGGGCCCAGGCCAGACCGAGGCCAGTGCTCTGGCTTAGACAGCAGAGGCCTCCCCACCCACCATAGCACCTGAACCTGGGGTATGGGCGCAGACACCTCTCAGGGTTCACAGTGGTCCTGGGCCTCTAGCCTAGGCACCAGGTCAGAGCAAGAACTGGGCTGGGGGAGGGGCCTGGGCCTGCTGGCCCCACAGTCCCAGGAGGGACCTACACACAGTGGGCACTCAGTCATCCTCCTGACCAGGGGAAGAGTCCCAGGGACCCCAGAACAGCAGATCTGAGAACCTTCAGGAGCCAGTGAAGAGCTCCCTGTCCCAACATGCTCAGGTGCTTGGGGCTCCTCAATGGGCTGGGGGGACACAGGCTCAACAGGCTTGTCCCTTGTCCCCGCTCACACGTGAGGGGTCAGATCAGGACCTGGGTCTGAGGCCTCCAGAGCAGGGCTCCGCAACGTGAGCCCTGCCTTGGGGCCCCCGCTCGGCAGGGCGGGCCCCACTCACCCTCGTTCCGGCGCGAGTGCCGCGGCGTGTAGCTGAACTGCAGGTCGATCTGGCGGTTCTGGCGGGCCTCGGCACGGCTCCGGCTGTGGCAGGCCATCTTGTGGGCCTTGAGGTCGATCTCCGTACGGAATGCGTGGGTGAACTGCTCGGTGCTGCAGCGACCCTCCTCGCACAGAAAGTGCTTTTCTCGGAAGTGCTCACGCAGATACGCGTAGTCGCTGCCGGAAACCGGGTGTCAGCAGGGGCCCTCGCCCAGCCCGCTTGGGTGTCCCAAGGTTGCCGTGCGCCCACTCCCACCTGTAGTAGTCCTGGGCCCCGTCTGAGTCGCAGAAGTGGCAGAAGTAGTGGTCGCGACGCAGGTGCTTGAGCAGCTCGTCGTTGTCCAGGTAGCGCTCGTCACAGAACTTGCAGAGCGGGTGCCCACGGTGCGACGTGTCGTCAGGGTCCCCCTGCATGCGGTGCCGAGCCAGGTCCTTGCGCGAGTACCACTTGCGCTCATATGTGAAGATCTGCAGGGAATGGGGGGCTGGGAATGGGGTGGGGGCTCCCAGGCCTCCTGCCCCTTCCCACGGCCCGACAATGCAGGGGACCCTGTGGCATCAGTTCTGCCCCAGAGCCCCAGACACCAGCAGCCTGGCAGGCTCTGTGAGGCAGGAGAGCTGGGGATGCTGGGAAACCCTGGGGATCTGGCCTGTCCAGGGCCAGAGGCAGCAACAAGCCGCTCACAGCTGTCTGGCTGAGCACCCTGTGCCAGCCTCTACTGGGCCTGGCCTCCACCCACCTCCACCAGGTGCTCCCTGAATGCCCGATCCCCAGGCAGGTGCCATGGGGTAGGGTTCACCTTGAGGTGTTTGAGGCACAGCTTGCAGCAGAATAGCTCATGGTGCTTCCGCATATGCTGCTCCAGGTCCCCAAAGAGGCCAAAAGGTGGCAGCTCAGGACACCGTGGGCACTCGTGCTGCAGCAGCTGCCTAGGGAGACATCGAGAGCCACCAGTGCCCCCGAAGGCACTCAGCATCACTGTCCAGAGGGGCACTAGAACCACCCCACGGCCCCTCACCCAACGCCCCTGCAGATGCCCTGGAAGCAGGAGCCAGGAGGATGGGCACTCCTGCCCCACCGTGCATTTCAGCACTCTGACCACTGAGCCAGATGGCGCTGGGCCCAGAGCCTGAGCTGAACAAGGCCACGGGGTGGGGCTGGGTCCACGATCCAGGAGACTGACCCCTGCATCAGATGGACATGATGACTGAGCCCACACAGGTGCCTGCCCCCTCACCTGGAAGATGAGGACCACCCCCAAAACAACTGTATCCCTTTATGAGGTTTTTCCGCCATAGGCTAAGAGCTTGATTTGCAGGAGCTCCTGACCACCTCAAAGAGCCCCAGAAAGCAGGGCTGTGTGCCTTCCCTGAATTCACCCCTTGTCGCCCACTGCCCCCTCTTTACCACCACCCCAGGAGGGGGACTGTGAGCATCCCCCGTTACAGTAGAGAAAACCAATGATAGAAACCAGCCACCTAGCCTTGACATCTGCACCACACCAGTGCCCCCTCCCCACTGAGGGATGTGAGGAGCAGAGGAGGTGACAGTCCGTCCCCACCACAAAGCATCCCACAGACCCTCAGAAACCCAGGCCGAGAATTCCCCTCTCACCTGTACAAGGCAAACACTTTTCCATCGGCAAAGTAGATGTCATACTTCTTCTCATGCTGAAGCTGATGGATAGGGATTGTGGCAAAGGTAGGAAGCTTCTTCCCAAAGACCACCTGAAACCAAAAGCAAAAGGGACTGGTGAGCCGGACCATGGACGCGTCAGGCTGAGGAGAAAGGGAGGCACTCAGGGCCCCTCCTGGGAGGCTTGAGGCAGGTCCCAGCAGGAAGCACCCTCTGCCAGCCTGGGCCAGCCTTGTCTCCTCTCCCCACCCGCAGCCCACCCACCTAGCGTTGCCAGGACAGAGACGCAGCGGCTGGCCTTGCCACCAGGGGGCAGCCGGCTCCACACTCATCCACAGACAAACTGGCACCTGCCAGAGAGACAGAGGCCGCCCCAGGGGCAGAGACAGGGATCAGACAGCCAGGCAAACCGGGGCTTAATCACATGGGTATTGGGCACAGGATGACTTTCACCAGGAGAAAGGAGAGACACAGTCCAAGGAGCAGCTAAGGAAACAGTGAATGCTACCAGGCCAGATTGCATGCGTCAAGGCCTGGCTACCCTCCACGCACCCATGATGCTTCCATGATGGCAAAGGGGGAGAAGGGCTCCCCCACAGGACTCGGTCATGGCCCCCGCCTGTTCTTGGCCAGCTTCCTGCCTGTTAACTGGGCTGTCTGGGGGTGCCAAACAGAGGAGCTAGTGTGCTGGTTGTGGACACCTCTGCAGCCTGGCCACTTCTCAGGGGTCTCCAGCACTCTCAGGTAAAGCCTGCTGAGCCTGGCCCAGCAGCCTGCTCTGCCTCTCCACAGACCCTGGCACTGGACGATGACCAGACCCCTGTCCCAATGCCCCCAGCCTGGCTCCCAGGGCCCCCGCACAGGCTCAGGCCTACCCTCTGAGTCAACAAGGGCACTGCTCCCTCCAGGGCTCCCTCATCCTCCAGTCCCCCTTTCTCTCTGTCCCCTCCCCCTTGCATCAAGACCACACTGGCCCATCTCCTCCTCTCCGTGCCCCTTTCCGATCCACCACTGTCCCCCAGCCTGGAGCTGGCCACTCGCCTCAGTTCAGAGTCCTTACCAGCACACCCAGGGGGACAGCCTTTCCTTGGTAAAGGCCACATCAAGATCACCCCTGTTAGGTTTAGGCCCAGTCAGGGAGGATGTCTGGGGCCAGGGTGGCCATGAACTTGGGAAAGCGTAGGACTGGCTGGGGAGAGTGGGTGGTTACACCATCCCCAACAGCAGGGTGGTTAAAACTGATTCCCTGGAGAAGGAGATGGGGAGCTCAGCCTCTACTTGTGAGGACATGCTTGGGGGTGTGGAGAGCAGGCTGACAACCAAGCCTGCCCCCCACCCGCCCCCACAGGAGCCCAATGGAAGCATCATGGTCCAGCCACAGCCATTCTGGAGGGTCAGAGCAGGGTGGGGGGGATGGGCAGCGCCCCAACAGGCTTTTCTTCCCCTTGTCACCATGTCTGGCAAAGCTGGGCAGGATGAATGTGGCTGCCCACCCCTGCCCCCGCCACACGCTGAGCGCACCTCATCCCAGCTGCACCCTGTGACCCATCTTCACAGGGAGGTCTTGGCTCTGCCTCCAAAGGGTCACCCTCCGCACCCTCTGCCCCAGTTTTCTCCGTAGTCCCGAAGGGACATGGGGAAGGTCCCCGAGCCTTCCACTGGCCTCTTCTCATGGGATCTGCCCTCCTAGAGCAAGCCCACATCCAGCCCTGCCTTCCAACCACTCCCAAGGGTACCTTTCCAGCACAGACCCCAGTTCCTGCCTGGGGATAGGCGCCTGCAGGTGCAGGGCCATGAACCACTCAGGATGCCGCTGGAGGAGCACAGAGCACAAGGAATTAACCACCGGGACTCGGTGCCCATAACCCCAGCCTCGAGGGGAGCCCCAAAACTGCCAACAAGCATCCAAGCTCGACAGACTCAGCAGAGGAACAACTTCCCTCCCAGAGAAACCTGTGCCGGGAGGGCCCGCGCCCCACCCTCACCCCGTCACCCTGGCACCCTCCTTTCAGAGGTCTGCTCTGATCCACCACAGGTGGTATCTCTCCTTGGGCTGTGAGCACCCTTGCCGTGGACTGAGTGACAGTCAGCTTGGGTGGGGTGTCTGTCCCTCCCGAGCAGTCTGGTAGGGCAGCCCAGGTTGGGCACACCTGAGCCAGGCCAGAAGGGGGACACTGGGTTGGCTCAGGAAGAGACTGGAACCACAGAAGAGGCTTGGGAAAGGAAAGTGTTCATTTGAGAATGAGGGTGAGCAGGTTTGGAGCTGGGGGGTGGGATGGGGAAATGCTAACTGCCCCTCACAGACAGGCTGGGACCAGGACTGGGCCCCCCGGGCCTGCACCAGACGATGGGATGGCAGTGCAGCCTGGAATGGCCAGTGTCCCTGCCCTCAGCAGAGGGTGAGGTGAGACACAAAACTGCATGGATGGAGAAGGATGAGGGTATGGTGGCCTGGCCAGGGATGGGCAGGAACCCATTAGGGATCCAACCAGTGTGGCCCAAGACCCACCCACCCTGGTGATCACCCTGATGGGAGGGGATCATGGGTCCAAGGACAGAGGTACAGGCCAGGCCTAGATACTTGAGGAGGGACCGCCCTGGGCAGCCCCTGGGTGGGCCAGGTAGTAAATGACTAACGGGGCAAGGGTGCCTCTGGGTGGGCCCCAAGATCAGGTCCTGAGGAGAGGCAGATGGGGGCGAAAGTCCCCTCAGACTCCCCCACCACAGGGGTTTCTGCCTGGGGCCTTGCTGCTCCCCACTCCCAGCGTGCAGCGAGCACTCACGGAGAATGAGTGCGTGAGAGGACAGGGATGGGTGTCAGCAACGACCAGTGTGAGAGCGGCTGGACGGGGAGAGTACAGGGACCCAAGGAGCCAGACGTGGACAAGCAGGTCCTCTCAGAGGAGGCGGGCCAGGACCAGGTTGGTGGAGAGGGGGCAGGGACAACAGAAGTACATGGCCTGAGTCAGCAGGTCCTGCCTCCTGACCTGCCTTCAGCTTCCCCTCCCAATTCCTACCTATGAAATGGGGCAGTGGGGCTGTACCAGGTGGCCTGCAGGGCCCCTCCTAGCTCAGACACATCCCACTTTGTACAGCAGCCCCATCAAGCCTCTTCAACATCACCGGGGATCAGAGCAAGGTGGAAAGTAAGACAAGAATTGTCTTTTAGAAGAAAGTGGCCTGGGGGAAAGATACAACCAGGGAAGACAGGAACCCAGGACTTGACAACAGTCTCAGCCAGTGTGCCCTCAAGACCAGGGCTGCTGCTACCCATCAGCTGGGAGCCTGCCTCGGCCTCCACCCTGAGCAAGTGCCGGGCAATCTAACTGATCTGGCTCCTCACCCAGGCCGGCACAGGGAGGCACCAGGTCAAGATGTAGGAATTAACCAGCAAACGGAGCTGGCCTGTCCCAAAAAGCATTTTGGCACACTTTCCTCCCAATTTTTTACAAAGACTTAGTCCCATAAAAGAGACAGAGGAGAGGCAGGGTTCAGGGGTTTGGGGCTGCTGTGGGATTTCCGAGCAGGCATGGGACACAGGACGTATTCAGAGGACAGTGCAGGACTCAGCAGGGGAACAGAAGGGATACAGGGGCGTTCAGAGTTCAAGAGTGAGATGCAAACAGGATGAATGGAGAGGAGCATCATCTTCCCAAACTTCCCAGAACACCCTCCTGCTACCTAGCAACTAGGAGCAGGCCTGAGAGGAAGGCCAGACTTGGCCAGGGCACCTGATGCCAAACCACACCCCAGCTGGAGCCAGCTGAAAGCTCATGTCCACACCCCCTTGCCACAGAGTCCTTGAAGGGTATGGGACCCACAAGGTATGAGAGAGACCAGATGCTAGCTACAACACCCATATATAGGTGTCTGCTTACTTCCTGAGACCTGCAGTGCCCAGGGCCGGGGCCTCCGCTGCACGTGCCTGCCTGCCTGCCTGCCTGCCTGGAAGGAAGCTACAGGTGTGCTGGGAAACCTGGCCATTCAAGAGTTACATCACGTTATGCAAGACTGGAAGGCAAGGCAGGCTCTGGTGAAGTTGGGAGGTGCCTTCTGACTAAGTCACAGACCCAAGGTTTCCCCAACTGCTCCTGCACCCCAGATCCCTCCCAGGTCCGGGTGCATCTCTGTCCACCCCATTACAGACTGACAGCATCTCCAAGTGTCTTTTTCAGATAGGGCACAGAGTAGGTGCCCACAGAGTGCTCATGGGATTACAACATTTTCTTGGCTCCTTTAACATAAAAGTCTACTTTTAAAAAAGAAAGTGAAGAAAGGATGTCGTTTCCTTTCGTTTCACAACTCTGGAAGCAAACATATCTCAAAGCACAGCAAACCAAGGGAGCTCCAGCTAGGTGCTCCCAGCCAGCAGCGGGCATTGCGGGGAGGGTGGGAGAAAGCTCCGTGGAGCCCTCTGACCTCACTAGGGCTTCCAAGTCTGGACAATCAGAAACTCCCTCTCCTCCACTCTGGAGCTGAGCCCCACCCCGCCCCCCCGCCACGCCACCGCCACCAGGTGGAACCGGCAAGAAGGAGGAAAACTTCGCAACACTTTTATCCCCATCCACCAAGCACCCTGAGGAGACCTCAGTGGTTCTGCCTTCCCCTCTGGTGGTGATGGTGAGTACAACCATCACTTAATAGATAGAAATACCATTCTCAGAAGGAGTTTGCTCAGCGTCACCCAGAAAGGCCCAGAAACACAGCTAGGCTGGAAATGCCCAGATTGACCCTCTGCTTCCAGGACAGATTGCCACTGAAGGTGCCCACTTTCCCTGTTGCCTCCACCGGAATGGAGACCTCTGATGAATAATCTCCCAAGACGAGCAGGTCTAGGAGCTCCTGCTCTGATCATGCCCCTCCTGTGGCCCGGCAGGAATTCCCGGGGCTCAGGAGGAAAGCCCCCAGACTCTGTCCCCACAAGGACCGCTGCCTCTTCAAATAAGCTCGGCCACCTCCTGCCTCCCGCCCCCTCACGCCCCACAGTCGGCCCCACGATGGGGACCCCGCCCCGGGTGGCCCCGCCAGGCCTCTCTTTTGGAAGTCGGCGCCACTAGGCCTGCAGCCGGACACCAGGAAAGCAAACTCCCCTTCCGGCCTCCGGGTGACCAGCCGCCCCGCCCGGCCGCGCCCCCGCTCCCGCCCAGTTGCCCCGACATGCGGCCCTGCCAGCGCAGCTCACCTGGCGCAGCTCCTCGCGGCACACGGCGCAGTAGCGCTGCTCGCACAGCACCCGCATCTTGGTGGAGCAGCGGTAGCACACCGGGTGGTCGCAGCGGCCCAGCGCCGTGGCCTCCAGGTCCCCGCAGCACAGCACGCAGCTCCCGCCGCCCCGCTCAGGTGCCGCCACCGCCGCCTCCAGGGCCGCGCGCCTTCCCTCCAGGGCCGCCGCCGCCGCCATGGTCCGGGATCCGGCCCCCTCCCGGCCGGCGCGGCGCGGCGCGGGACAGATTGGCTCCCAGCGGGCCCGCCCCTTCCGGGGCGACGTCACCGCCCCGCCCAGCAACGGCCCCACCTGGCGGAAGTGCGCTCACGACTTCCGCCTCAGCGAGGCGCCGGCTAGAGCGGCGCCACCGGCACCGGGCGCTCTAGGCGGAGTGGGCAGGTTGTAGGTCAGCTGCCGGTCCGGCGCCGGGCTGCGGGCCTCAGGCCCTCCTCTCCTCTGACCTTAGTCTTGGGCCAGCTCTGTCCTCCCAGAGCAAAATGTTTAATGCTCCAAATATTGATGGGTCATACTTATACTAAAGTGTTACTCGTTGTTCATCTGAAATTCAAATTTAACTAGAAGTCCTGTATTTTTATTTGCTAAATATTTTGCAACCCTTTTAGGAGCCCAAAATCTCTTTCCAACCCAGATCTTTCTTTTGAATTTGGGACACACACGGGCGTGGTCATAGGGCACACACACGCGCTTGCGCACTCACAAACACAATCCCTATCAGAAAAGACAACACGTGGTGACATCAGTCTCTGAACTAGGAGCGGTCTCCCCCAGTCCCGATAGAAAGGCGGGTAGAGAACCTGTCCTCTTCACGGCTGGGCCCACCCAGCTAAGCCCGGAGGCTTGACGCAGAGAAACATCAGGGCAGGTTTGCTGATTGGACGGTTGTGAATCCTGGGGCTTTGGGTCTCTGCAGCTGTTGGGGGGCCTCCTCATTACCCGTGGGGGCCAGGCACACTCAGGACCTCCCTTCTGCTATCACAGGAGGCTACTCCGGATCTGAACCCTTCTAGAAAAGAGGCGGTGTGTTGTGAGCGGATGAGCTTGGACTTTAGAATCAGAAATGGGCTGGAGGACTTCCCTGGCTGACCAGTGGTTAAGACTATGCCCTTGGGCTTCCCTGGTGGCTCAGTGGTTGAGAATTTGCCTGCCAATGCAGGGGACACAGGTTCGAGCCCTGTTCCGGGAAGATCCCACATGCCACGGAGCAACTAAGCCCATGCACCACAACTACTGAGCCTGCGCTCTAGAGCCCGTGAACCACAACTACTGAGCCCGCGTGCCACAACTACTGAAGCCCGTGCACCTAGAGCCCGTGCTCTGCAACAAGAGAAGCCACCACAATGAGAAGCCCGCACACCGCAACAAAGAGTAGCCCCCGCTCACCACAGCTAGAGAAAGCCTGCGCGCAGCAACGAAGACCCAACACAGACAAAAATAAATAAATTAAATTAATTAATTAAAAAAAAAGACTATGCCCTTCCACTGCAGGGGACAGAGATGTGATGCTGGAGAACTATAGAAACTTGGCTTCACTGAGACATCAACTCAGCAAACCTCCTCTCATCACCCAGATGGAGCAGGAAGATGAAATGGAGACAGTAGAGAGAAGAATTCATCAAGATACCTGTTCAGATGAGCTGATTCTCCTTAAAGCCAAACAACCACAGCAAAAACAAGGTATTTTGGAGAAATATACACTCAATGGCAAGAAGGAACAAACTCTTGGAGGCAATCCCATTCAATGCAGTGAAATTGTTGAAGCCTTGAGTGTGAAATCTAGCATTACTCACAGTAAAATTTACCCTAGCAAGAAACTCCATCGATACCTTGACTCTGCAAAAGTCCTTAGAGATTCTTCACATCTTAAGCCACCTGAGGGAATTCTTCCTCGGGAAAAATCTTATGAATGTAAAAAAGATGAAAATGCCTTCCTCAGGAGTTCTAACTTAGCTGGGCTTAAGAAACAACATACAGAAGAGACATCCTATGAATGCAGTGACTGGGGGAAAGTCTTAAATTCAATCTCACACCTTAAGAAGGATGAAAAAACTCACATTAGAGAGAAACCTTTTGAGTGTAATCAGTGTGGTAAAGTATTACAGAGCCATTCATCCATTAAGTTGCACATGAGAACCTACACTGGAGAAAAACCATTTAAGTGTGATCAGTGTGGGAAAGCCTATAGCTCAAGCTCTTACCTTACACATCACAAGAGAATTCATACTGGAGAGAAGCCCTATGAATGCCATGACTGTGGAAAAACCTTCCAAGATAGCTCACTTCTCAGACAACATTCAGGGACTCATTCAAGAGAAAAAGCCTACAAATGTAATCAATGCAGCAAAACCTTCAGTAGAAGCTGTAGGCTTACCATAACCAGATAACACATACTGGAGAGAAACCGTATACGTGCAGTGATTGTGGGAAAACCTTCAGTATCCTCCCATATTTTAAAAGACATAAGGCAATCCACACTGGAGAGAAATCCATTGAATGTAGCCATTGTGGTAAAGCCCTAAGTAGTAAGTCATCTCTTAAGATACATCTGCGGATACATACTGGAGAGAAACCTTACAAGTGTGATCAATGTGGGAAAGCTTTTAGGCTGAGCTCCAACTTTATCAGGCACAAGAAAATTCATACTGGAGAGAAACCCTGTAAGTACAATGACTGTGGGAAAACCTTCAGGGATAGCTCATGCCTTAAAGAACATGTGAGAATTCACACTGGAGAAAAACCCTTTACATGTAATCGATGTGGAAAAGCCTTCAGAGTGAAATCTTTCCTCGTTTTACACAAGAAAATTCACATGAAAATGAAACATGAATGTAAGGAATGTGGGAAAACATTCCGTGGTCTCTTATCTCATAGGAGGCATATGAAAATCCATACCAGGGACAAGAAACCTTTTAAGTGCAGTGAGCATGGAAAAGCTTTTAGCAGGCATGTGTCCCTTACAATACACATGAGAACTCACATGGAAGAGAAACTCTATGAGTGTAATCAATGTGGAAAATCCGTTAGTGTAAAGTGTAATCTCATTGCACACAAAAGAATACATACTGGAGAAAACCCCTATAAATGCAATGTCTGCAGGCAATGTTTCAGTAAATCCTTACCCCTTTGGTGTCATGAGAGAACTCATGCTCAGTAAACCTCCTTTTAATGATATCCATGTAAAGTAGCTTTCAGTGAACTCTCAATCTTTAAGACATACAACCAAATGCTAAGTGAAAAGAACTGGTTGTGAAGAATGTGAGAAAGCCTCTAAGTAATGCATATATGGAAGAAACCTAAGTTATACAATGATTGTGAGAAATCGTTTATTCATTCATTATCCCTTAGAAGATATGTGATAACGCTGAGGGAAAATGTTTTAATATCTTCAAGACTTGTTACTTGAGAAAAATAAACACCTAATGTTTTAAGTCAAAAAAAAAAAAAAAAGAAAGAAAGAAAAGCTGTCCTGCTGTCCAGCTGCCCTACAGTGAAGCCCACACTCAGCAAGCCATGCCCCCCCAAAAAGGAGCAGCCAACCAGTGTTGCAGGGTCTCACTCACAACTGTGCAAAGGCAACAAATGATCTCCAGACTCATGAGGAAAGCCTGCAGTGTGTGATACAGGGATGAAAACAAGCAGACCCAGAGATCAGAAAGAAATTTTAGACAGATCATAAACATATATATATATATATATATATTTATATTTATATATATATAAGCCACAGAAGCAATCCCAGAAAAGGAGGGAAAAATCTGAACTTGGATAGTGGCAGTGGAGATTAAAAGGAGGAGAAAGAGGGCTTCCCTGGTGGTGCAGTGGTTGAGAGTCCGCCTGCTGATGCAGGTGACACGGGTTCGTGCCCCGGTCTGGGAAGATCCCACATGCCGCGGAGCGGCTGGGCGCGTGAGCCATGGCCGCTGAGCCTGCGCGTCCGGAGCCTGTGTTCTGCAAGGGGAGAGGCCACAACAGTGAGAGGCCCGCCTATGGCAAAAAAAAAGGAGGAGAAAGATTCAAGAGATGTTCCTCCCTCCAAGGATATATATATATATATAATTTATATATATATTATTTATATATATATTATTTATATACATGTATATTATATATATATATATGGTATTCACAAGAAAGATATTCCTTCCATGAAATGAGACTAGGATGCCTTGAACAACCATAACAACCACAAAGCAGAGAACAAGAAAGAGCCCTTAGAAATTAAAAATTAAAAACATAACAACAGGGACTTCCCTGGTGGTCCAGGGGTTAAGACCCTGCACTCCCAATGCAGGGGGCATGGGTTTGATCCCTCATTGGGGAACTAAGACCTCACATGCCACATGGTGCGTCCAACAAAACAAAACTAACAACAACTAAAAGTTCAAGAGCAAAGTGGGAAGATAAAGTTGAGGAAGTCTCTCAGCAAGCAGAACAAGACAACTAGATAGAAAACAGAGAAAATAAGAAGATAGAAGTCTGAATCCAGACATTGTAGTATCTAACTAATAGGAATTTTAGAGAGAACAGAGAAAATGGAGAGGCGCAAATTATCAAAGAGCCAATAAGGCAAGATATGCCAGAGCTGAAGGACATGAGTCTCCACGTTTAAAGGACCCAATCAAGTAAAAAAGACCCTCAGTGAGGGACATCATCATGGAATACCAGAGTACTACAGATAAAGCAAAGGGCCTGAGAGCTTCAGGAGGGAGGGGGTAAGGAGGGAGAAAAACTTGTATGATGCATTGAGAATCAGACTTACAATCCTGGGACACTGGAAGCTAGAAATTCTCTCCAATTTCTGAAGGAATATGATTTCCATCCACAAATTATACACCTAGAATAACTTTCCATCAACGCATAAAGCCATCAACATAAAAAGGACAAAGTATTTAGCTCCCATGTCCCCATTCAAATGATGCCTGTGCAGAGGCTTAGAGAGTGGATGTCCAGATTGGAGCAGGAGGCCAAGGGCTCCCAGAGGGAGATTTCCAGAGTAAATAAGGAACTGATGGTGGGTGATCTCCTTGTGTGCTTGAGAATCAGGAAAATTTATTGCAAGGAGCTTGGAGCTCCTTGGAGCATTTGGGGGGAAATAACAAACTAAGAATATACAAAAACAAGGAAAGAAAAATAATAAGACAGCTATCAACAAGAAAAAAATGTAATTATAGTAACACTACTTGGCTCAGCAGAGAGTAATATTTACATGGTCAGAATAATATAAATGCTCACTAGTGTCAACCAAAAATTATGATAAAATCATATTGGGAGGATGGAGAGATGAGAAGTGAGGTGACTGGGGTGGGAGAGAGCCAAAGCTTCATCTAAATTAGGAGGAAGCCATGGGACTTCCCTGGTTGCGCATTGGTTAAGAATCCGCCTGCCAATGCAGGGGACACAGGTTCAAGCCCTGGTCCAGGAAAATACCACATGCTGCGGAGCCCCTGTGCCACAACTACTGAGGCTGTGGTCTACAGCCCGTGAGCCACAACTACTGAGCCCACACGCCTAGAGCCCGTGCTCCACAACAAAGAGAAGCCACCGCAATGAGAAGCCTGCACACCACAATGAAGAGTAGCCCCTGCTCTCTGCAACTAGAGAAAAGCCCGCGCGCAGCAATGAAGACACAACGTAGCCAAAAATAAATAAATAAATTTAATAAATTAGGAGGAAGCCATTTGATGCCTAAAAAAAGGTAAATTTAAAAGCAGCAGTTTATAATCTCAGTTAGTGTTTCTCAGTTGGAAGTGATTTTGGCCTCAAGGAGACGTGGAAATGTCTGGAGACATTTTTGGTTGTCACAGTGGGGTGGGATTGTTACTGACATCTACTGATGCATTAGTTTCCTATTGTTGCTGTAAAAAAATTACAACAAACACTGGCTTAAAACAACCCAAATTCATTATATTACAGTTCTGGAATTCAGGAATTCAAAATGGGTCTCACTGGGATAAAATCAAGGTGAAGGTGGGCTGCATTCCTCCTGGAGGCTCTAGAGGAGAATCCATTTCCTTGGCTTTTCCAGCTTCTAGGGGGAGCCTGCATCCCATGGCTCGTGGCCCTTCCTCCTTCTGCAAAGCACATCACTTCACCCTCTGTTTCCATTGTCACCATTCCTTCTCTGACTCTTCCTCCCTCCTCCACGCTAAAGAACCCTTGAGATTACATTGGGCTCACCTGGATAATTCAGGGTGCTTTGCTTATATTAAATTCAGTGAATTAGCATCCTCAATTTTATCTGCAACTTTAATTCCCCTTTACCATGTAAAGTAAATATTCACAGGTTCCAGGGATTAGGGCATAGATGTCTTTGGGGAGGGGCTATTTTGCTGCCTACACAAATGAGTAAAGGCCAGGGATGCTGCTCAACATCCTACCATGCCAGAACAGCCTCACAAATGCCAACGATGCTGAGGTTGAGAAAATTCCGATCTAAGGTGATAGATGAGTTATTCTGGGGCTTCTGGCTAGGAAGTGGCGTAAAGGAGCCCCCTAGGGAGCTGAAATCTTTTCTACCTTGATCTGGGCTGTGGGCACACAAGTGTAGGCATATGTAACAAATGCAATTGTTAAGATGTGCACACTTTACTCAAAGTATCTTATACCTCCTTAAAAAGACCACCCATTTTTAGAGTAGCAGTTAAGTTTATGATTTCAAAATATGGAGGCAAATACTAGGAAAAATAGCTGAAAGAGTTGGAAGTAGTTGCCCCTGGAGGGCAGGATGGGGATGTGAAAGGGTGGAACAGAGACAGCTTTATTTTGTCCCTTATACTAGCATTTGACTTATAACGTATATGACCTTGATATTACAAAATATAATAATTTTTAAAATGACAAAACGGAGAGATTTCCTCATTTACTGTGTCATTAGGATGGGGTTCCTGTTGGCAGCCAGGCTCTGTGCCTGGGATGGGGGCCGTGAGTATGAGGCAGACATGGTCCCAGTCTCTGGAGGGCTTGGTCCAGTGTCAGGGGAGGTGGTGTGCAAATAGTCAGAAGCCATGATCAGTCAGCTTCTAGAAGGGGCTGTGTGTGGATGAAAGGAGTGGTGAGCCCCAGAAAGACAAGGCAACTCTTATGGACCATTTGGGCCACTACCTCCTCTGGCAATAGACTTTGGCTCCAGAGTCCTGGGTGGGGGAGGGCTGGCAGAGACATTTGTCCCTGGGCCCCTGGGGTCAGGGCTAGGTAAAGCACAGAGCCCCTCTTCCTGAGCACCCCAAACTAGGAGCCACCAGGGACCATCAAGTTGTTCTGTGCTTTTCTCCCTTACCCAGCCCTGGGCTCCCTGCCTGCCTGCCTTCCACACACCTCCAGCTGACAGGCAGCCGCCCTGCTCTGTCCTAATGTGGCCTTCATCCTTCACCTGCACCCTGACATTTTCACTCTCTCTGGTTCGCAGTCATAAACAAGCGGGAGGGATTGCCGGTATTTAAACTTCAGACACCAAACGTATCATTGTGCAGAGCATTTTTTTCTTTGCTCAACGTTGCGTTTTCAGATTTACCATGCTGCTAATTGTAGTTCTCTTAAATTTTCCAACTGCGCAGAAACGTCCGTTACAGCATAGGCCATGATTGATCAGATTTCACATCGATGACGTTCTCCCTGCAGAAGCTCCCTGTCTGCCCAGGCTGCAGTCCTCTGCATCCCCTTATTAGGGAGGGGGCAGCAGTGCCAGGGGACCCTGGCAGCCCGCTTGTGCCACACTGCCCGCCCACCAAGCGCTCTAGGCAGCTCTCAAGGTGGAGGGGCCCCAGAAGAGTGAGGCAGAGGTGGGAGGGGCAGCTTTCCACTCGGCCCACTGGTCCCTTCGGTCCTCCAGGCCCTTCCAGGTGTGCAGGTGGCTTCCTCTGTACCCCCTCCCTGCCTGGTCCCAGCGCTGTCACCCCTCCATCAAAGGGATTTCTCTGACAATTTAGGGGACTAGGCAGCCGCTAGAACAGCAACAGCAACAGCAATTAGATGGTAGCCACACCATTTATAGAGCGCCTACTGCGTGCCAGGCACAGTGTCAAGATGTCAAGGCCCAGCCTGAATTTTTTTTTTTTAATATTTATTTATTTATTTAGGCTGCGCCAGGTCTTAGTTTCGCGTGCGGACTTCTTAGTTGTGGCATGCATGTGGGATCTAGTTCCCTGATCAGAGACTGAACCTAGGCTCCCTGCATTGAGAGCGTGGAGTCTTACCCACTGGACCACCAGGGAAGTCCCCCAGCCTGGATTTCTTTTCTTTTTTTAAAAAAATTATTTTATTATATTTTTATTTTTGGCTGCATTGGATCTTTGTTGCTGAGTGCAGGCTTTCTCTAGTTGGTGAGTGGGGCGTTGTGGTGCGCGGGCTTCTCATTGCGGTGGTTTCTCTCATTGCAGAGCATGGGCTCTAGGCGCCCAGGCTTCAGTAGTTGTGGCTCATGGGCTCAGTAGTTGTGACTCACAGGCTGTAGAGCACAGGCTCAGTAGTTGTGGGGCAGGGGCTCAGTTGCTCTGCGGCATGTGGGATCTTCCCGGACCAGGGATCGAATGTGTGTCCCCTGCATTGGCAGGCAGATTCTTAATCACTGCACCATTAGGGAAGTCCCAGCCTGTATTCTTAATACTCACAGCAAGCTGACCGGGATTATCCCCAGTTTACAAATGAGGAAACTGAGGCAGAAGAGGTTGAGGCACTTACCCCTCCCCCCACACCCACCACCATCAAGCCTGGGTCACTGGGCTCCAGGACACATTTCTCAGCAGCTCTGCAGGGCCTTTGTGGGGAGAGCTGCTGCTGCTGCTGCTGCTGCTGCTTCTAGAGCTCCCCAGGGGATTACCAGAATCTCTCTGCCCCTCATGCCTCAGAAGCAGACACCGTCCTCGGCACCCCTCAGCCCCTCTGTTCCTCTTCCAGCATGCAGGTCTGAGAGGAAGGACAGACTCAGACTGTGTTCCCCCATGCCCCCGGGATCACCCCTCCTTTTTGCTGAAGAGACAGGCGGAGGGGGATGGGAGGTTTCCATTGAGCCCTGCAGCTGGGGTCCCCAAACTGGAACTCTCAGGCTGGGGGTCTAGGTTGGGCCCCACTCCCCCTAGTGCTTACCCAACAGGTGACCTGGAACAAGTTAATTTTCCCCATGCCTTAGTTTCTTCATTGGTAGATGGAATCAATAATTGTCCCAAGTTGTGGCATTGTTTGGAGATCAAAATAAGATATTTCAGGATCCTTGGTGTCTGGGATCTAGAAGGTGCCCTGTGAGTGGTGTGGTTGCTGGGGGGTGGGGTGAGGTGTGATTATTTTGAGGGCTGCATCCTCCCTGGTTTAGGACTCAGGCAAGAATGGGTCAGGCCCTGTCCTCTGGAAGGGGGCTATTAAGCCCAGGCAGGCACAGAGGGATACTCTGGGAGACTATTCAGAGAAGGGCTATCTAAGCAGGATCCTGAAGGATGAGTAGGAGTTTGCCAGATTGAAAAGGATGGAATGTCCCAGGCACAGAAGCACAGAGGTGGGCAAACTCATGGGTTGTTGGGTATGGCAAGTGAATTGAGACTGCCCTGGCCAGAGAAAGTGGTTTTGGGGGGGATCATAACCAAAGAGGAGGCTGGAAGACTGCAGAGCTTATTCTTCCCAGGCAGTATGAGGGGCTGACTCTTTATTCTGGGAGCCTAACCTAACCACTGTTTCAGAGAGGGTTTGATGTGGCCAAACTTGCAGTTGCAAGCATCCATCCAGCTGCAGCTGGGAAGTGGGTTGTTGGGGAGAAGCTAGGGGTTAGGGAGGAGAGGAATGGGTGTGGGAACAGATTTGATAGCTGTGTTAGGCGAGGACAGGGAACAACCCTCCAGGGGGAACATACACAGAGGGGTCTTGAGTGGTGCAGAGGGCCCCCACCAATCAGCTCTCCTGCTTTACCCCAGTAGGGCTCTGCCGGCCTCCCTGTCTTTGCTCTGCTTGTGCCCCACCTGCAAGAGCTCTGGCTCAGGGAACATCCTGTTCCCCCATCCCTATGCCTGGAAGTTCCTCTCTTTGGGGGGAAGAGGCAGAGGGGGGCTAAGAGAGAGGAGCAGGGGAGCCCCAAGCAGAGCGTCAAGATGAATTCTACATAGAGGCCCACTCAGCGAGGGTGCTTCAGTAACACACGTCCCCGCCTCGCAGCCTGGGCTCCTCCTCTCACTTCATCCCTCCCCCTACCCTTGGGGAGCCCCTCAGGTACCGCGGGGGCGAGCAGGGGCGGGGCCACCGAGCAGTTATAGCTGGACCCACCCGCACCAACTCCTAGCCTGTAGCCTCCCGCACTCCAGCTTCCCGACACTGCGCGCCCAGACACGACTGAGCCAGTTTCTGGTCCGCCCTCCGGGCGGCGGTCAACGTGAGCACCCTGGCGCGGGGCACTGGGGTGCGGAGCCCCGGGCGGGGGCCCACTGCGAGCCGCTGGCTGATCGCATTGCTGTTGCTGCTGTTGCTGCTGCCGCTGCCCGCCGCCGCCTGGTACAAGCACGTGTCGAGTCCCCGTTACCACACGGTGGGCCGCGCCGCGGGCCTGCTAATGGGGCTGCGCCGCTCGCCCTACGTGTGGCGCCGCGCACTGCGCCCGGCTGCCGGGCCCCTTGCCTGGGACGGCTTCGGCCTGGGCGTGTCCCCCCAGGGGCCATCTGCCAGAAGCACCGTTTCTGGGGGGCCCGCCGCCCGCGATGCTCTGTTGCTTCCCCCCGGAGTTCAGAAACTGTGGGAGGTGCGACGCAGAAGCTCCCGCGCAGGGCTCCCGGTGAGTGCGCCTCGCAGCCCGCGCGCCCCGAAGTCCGCGCCCCAACCGGAGCTGCGGCGGGGATCCTACTCCTGGACCTCTGAAGAGCGGGCCAGGTACGCGGGGAGAGGAAGGGGACGGGGACAGCAGTGGACGAGGGTGTCTCGGGAGATCTGAGACCGGAGCGCACGTCTGCCTGCCCACAGGGCACCCTACAACCTTTCCATCCCCGACTCCCAGTAGAGGAAGGCTTTCCTGGGGCAGTCCCTACTCTTCCAGCCTGGGGAGTCGGGGGAGCGGCAGTGGAGGTCGCACAACCCTCTTCCCACGGTCCTCTCTGTTCTTTCCAGAGCCTTCGGAGTGTCTCCTGCTCAGTCATGGTCTGCGCAGGGAACCGCCTTCGCCAGCCCCCGCCTCTCCCCAGAGCCGTCCTGATCGCAGCCCCTGCCCACGCCCCCACGCCTGACGCAGGCGGAATGTCTTCTGCCAGCAGGCTGGCCATCTGGTCAATAAAACCTGCCTAGTTGCCGCGCCCCGGTGTTTGACCCTTTTCCTCCGCGATGTGTACTTTACATCTAGCTTCGGGGCGCAAACAGCCGCGCCCACGCCCTGGCAAATGGCAGGAGCCCTCCAGCTGGCCCGGGCAAGCTCCCCTCAACAGCCGAGATCTGTGTGTCCTTGCGGGGCAGAATGGGGGACGGAGGCTGACTCTGCTGGGGGCTGGGTCCCCTTCTCCCTTCTCTGCCAGTGCTGCCCCTCCTGTTAGGGTGTGAGGTCATTAGACCAGGTCCCAGGGTCCCCCAGGAGGGGAGGGGTATCCCACGGTGGGGGAAGGCAGTCAGACGCTGGGTCCTGCTGCCACTTACCAAGGTGTGCAGGAGGAGGAGAGCAGTAGCTCACACCCTCCGCGCTGAGCTGGAGCCCCCACTCCAGCCTCCTAGGAGGCCCACAGGAGGTCCCCTCACTATGCCCCCTGGCCAGCATGGGGAGAATGTCCTCCCCAAGGGGGTGGGACCTTAAGACCTGGCAGCCCATCCAGTCTTTTCCCCATCTCCCAGAATTCATTTCAAACCCGGATCTCCTTGGAACCCCTCCCTCCCCTCAGCCAAGGGCTTCCAGAGACAAAGTGGGAAACACCTGGCCCCCTTCTTCATCCCTATGGCCGTGATCTCTCCCTAGGGAGGAAGGGTCCCTCCACCTGAGACCCCCTTTCCTCCTCAGGAACCCCTCCACTTCTTATCCCCTTCTGCATTTCCAGTTATTATCTCCAGTCCCCCCATATAAATGTGCTCTGCCATCTTGAATAGCAAGGACCTCCCTCCACCTGGGTCCCCTTCCAGTGCCCCCCTCACTCCACCCTTCTGTTCCCCCTTCAACCCTCTTCAGTGTGGTCTCTGACTCCCACAACTGTCCTGGACCTCGAACTGCCTGGTCACTGTGCCCTGATGCTGTCTGCCCTTCTAGTCCTCCCTTGGCCATGTGGCAAGGCTGCCCTTGGGGCACCCAGCAAGGACAGGGGAGGGGTGGCCTCATGTCTGTCTAGCTCTTGGTTTTGGGGTGCCCACATGGAGCCAGCTCCCACACTAACCTCCTTGGCCTCTGGAAGCACCCTCTGGAGGCCTCTTCCCACTGGCAATTTCTTCTCACCTCCTGGGTGCATCTCTCTTCCACATGGTCTGCTAATATGGGTACTCTGTTTTACTCCACCCTTCCAATTCTTACGGACTCCAGAATTTATTTACTCCGATTCCACTCAGTATTTTTTTCTTCTAGGATCTGCGCTGGGGGAAGTCACAGACCACTGAGGTCAAGCTCCTCTCCCCCAACTCCACCAGTGCTCTCGCCCCTGCTCCTCATTGAACTTGGCCTTTCAAAACATGGGTGTCCTGACCTTGTCACCCCCAGTCCACAACACCTCAAGGGCTCCCACCACCCATGCAATGAAATCCATGCTCTGAGGCCAGGCCCTGTTCCACAGTCTCATTCCTCCCTCCCCTTCCCCACACAGCCTGCAGGAACTCTAGGCAGATTCCAGAACAGCCCTGTGGTTCACCCTGCCTGAGGACTCCAGGGCCCCAGGCCAGGTTAAATGCCCCTCCTGGAGGCTGCCCCAGCCCTGGGCTTCCCCTTGCCAAGGTACACAAATCTGTTTCCCTGGGTCTCAGTGATGTTTCCCCAGTGCTCGCCAGGGCCTGGCACCAAGTGGCCTGCAAATGTTTGGTCACAAGTGCTGGAACACTCGGTGAGGGGCTAGATTTCATGGTGCCTGAAGATACCCCAGTCCAGAGAGGTTGGTGCCAGATTCAAGACGAGAAAGCAGAGCCTGTTAGGAGCTCAGCAGAGGCCCAGCTTCTCTGCTACCACTCCCATGGCGCCCCTATGCTCCTGCAGTGCAAGCAGCCCTAGGGCGCAGGTGTCACTCCAATCCCCCACTCGGCAGGGCTGGACCAGTCAGAGACAGAGAGGTGGAACCTTGGGCAGCTCCCCGGACGATGTAATCCCACTCATCGCCGGCAGGAAGCGCTGCGCGGCTGCTCTCCCGGGCTACAGTCGCACTCCGCTCCTCTGGCGATGGGAGGAGGTAGGCGGGGCCATCCCTGGGTGGGCGGGGCAGTCCACCTGGGAGTCCTTGACCACGGGCCTTATGCACTTCCGCACTCTTCGATTCTCGAAGCTTCTCCAATTCTCTCTCCCTCTCATCTCTGGGTCTCTTGTTCTCATCTCTCTTCCCGTTGTGCTGGTCCCGCCTGCTCCAATATGGGGCTCTGAAGAGAGGCCTGGCGAAGTCTAAAGGAAAGGGTCGTAAGCGACGCCTGGTCATCGCGCGAGGCCCTTAATGCCTATTAGGGAGGGGGCTCCGGCCCTCCCTCAGGTGACAAGGCCTCTGCTCACGGTCACACCAAAAGAGTCTCTGCCCAGACCCAGGCTCTGCCCCATCTCCGCAGGGAGGTAGGTTCAAAGGTCAGAGGAAACCCCCTCCCCCCAAACAGGAGCACAGGACAATCCTACACCAGGTGGACCTAGGGGAGAGAAGGACTGTAAGATCTGACATACTTCCTCTCCCTCTGTCGCATCCCAGCGGACCAGAATGGCTGGAGTGGGGTGAGCACAGGAGCGTGAGGGGGTGGGGGTCACCCAGACCTCTGCTCACCTGCAACCTGCCCGCCTTCCCGCCTGCTGCTGGCCTCGTGCTCACCTCCCCCAGCCCATCCCCAGCGACCCAAACAGCTTCCAGCCCAAACACCTTTCAGTGCACACTTCCGGGCCACTGCCCAGGCTTCTCCCTTCCCTTTGCTGCCTGGACTCTCTCTTCTTGCACCTCCGCACAGTGCGGCTGAAGGAAGAGGCCTGGGAGAGTTTGGCCAGAGAGCTGCTGGGTCACCTTTCTTCACCTCTGTCACCCCAGGCGCTCCGTACTCACCCTGTTCCCTCTCACTCACTCCTGCTCTCCCTTCGGAGTGGTTCCCTGCTGCCTTTATTCTGTTGCTTTTATCCACTTCCTTTGCTACCTGTCCCCTTTGTTACTATGATGTTGGCTTTGTTACTCTGCTAACCTTTCTTGGTACCTCCTTGGCTTCTCTTTTGCTTTGGGGCCTCCTTTGTTATTCTGGGGCACAGTGTTCCTGGCCCCTGGCTGTGACCACATCCCTTGGTTACCCCACCCTCCAGTGGTGTTCTGTTCCCATCCATCTTCACTCACAGGCTGAGTCCTGGGCTGCAGAAGGCTGATCTGGGAGTGTCTGTTCTACAGAAGGGGAAGAGGTCTCCAAGCCTCCTGACCCAAGGGATCAGGGGTCCCTACCTTCCCTTCCCCTTGGTCTGGGGGTCTCCCCTCTAGCCACCTCCCTCGTCTCTGGTATGGCCTCAAAGCTATAGCATGGCAGGTCCTGGGTGGTCCTGGTTGCTATAGGGTGACCCCTAAACCCCACCGGGGGTGGCATATGGTGGACCCCACTGTCCATACCCACCCTCACTGCCTCCGGGGACAGCAGTACCAGGTTGGGTTCAGGGAGGCCAGTCACAGGCCAGACAGGCAGCCTCTGGAGAGACAGACAGACAGATGGAGGTGGCTAGCCAGGCAGCAGCCTATGGCAGCATCATCCAGGGGATGGGGGAGCAGCCTTGCCGCTTCAGCCTAAGTGGCTTTTAGGGACAGCAGCTGGGGTGTGGACACCCAAGGGGCTGTGGCCCAGGAGGCTGCCTAGAGGCAGGCCCTGTGCTTGGGCCGGGGCTATGAGCCCAGGCTGCAGGCACTGGCAAGGGAAGAAGGAGCAGCAAGGACTGGGCCTGAGCACAGCCTGCTTTTCCCCTCATGGGGAACTGTCTGGGCTGGCTGTGCCTGACCCCTGGGGGCCAGGCATGTGCAGGGTGCTGAGCAGGGCTGGGGAGGGGCAGGTTGAGGGTGAGCCTGCAGCTCAGCTGTCTTCCTGTATGTGTGACTGAGAAAGCTGAAGAGGGTGGACTTGGGATCTCACCACCCTGGGCCCAAGGGGAACTGGGGAAACTTGCATGGGTCTCTTCCCTCTCCAGACCTGTTTCCTGATCTGTAAAATGGCCTGAGACCCCTAGGTTTTTTCCAGGTAAAATGTACTCAGAGAGGTACACAAAGAATAAATGACTTTCCATCGGTTGGGAGAAGGGGGCATTCATGCTGGTGGAGGTGGAGGGAGGGGAGGGGAGGAAGAGCTGGGGTGCAGGAGGGGCCTGCTCAAGGGAGCAGGTCCCGTGAATGCTGACTGGCTAGTGCTCAGAGGCCCAAGCCGTCAGCACATTTCATCCTAGGTCAGGAGGAGGGTAGCAAAGACCCCTTCCTTCCAGCCAGATAAGTGCATGTCATTCCCTCACCCTTTGCAGTCACCCACCAGGCCTGGGATGGGCAGGGATAGGAGTGAGGGGTCCTGGCAAAGGGAGGGGATGGTGGTGGGGAATGCTTAATGGTCCAACGTAGCACAGATAGGCACAATCACTCCTGGGCAGGGCTAGGAAGTCACTCAGTCACTGGCCTACAGGATATAGGAAGGGGCTGCTGCCTTGTCAGTTTCAAACCCCTCTTTTTGCCTCCTGGACCATCCTGGGACTCTGTGCTGGGTCAGGGAAGCTCTGGGTTGCAGGAGGGATTCTGATACAGGAACGGGCCATGGGAGGGGAGAGGGGGGAGGGGTAGGGGGGTTCCCGAGGAGGGTGGGCAGAGCCATGGCGATTGTTCTTACCCTCGGGCCCCTGTATAGGGGTTCCTCAGTCTAAGGATCCTTTCTCCACCCCCTTCCCGCCTCAGGGGCCTGCCTTGATACCCCTGCTGCTCATACAGTAGGTGCTCAATAAATGTTACTGGCATAGGAGGCAAAGGCGCTGGCGCCAAGAAGGCTGCCCAGAATGGGAGCGAGACAGAGGGGTACTGGTGATTCGGGGGTCCCCTGACGCTTCCCCCGGGGCCTCCCTGGGCTGGCGGAGCGCGGAGGCAAAGGAAATGACCAGGGTGGCTTGGACCCGGGGCGGGGGCGGCAGGGCGGAGGGGGCGGGGAAGGGGCGGGCGCGGGGGCGGTGCCGCAGCCAGAGCCCGAGCCGGAGCCGGAGGCGACGGGAGCCGAGCGGGAGCCGCCGAGGCCACCACCGGGTCTCCAGCGCCGCCGCCGCCTCCGCGCCCCCCCCCATCCCCGCGAGCCGGCCCCCGCGCCCCTGCCTGCTGGCGGCGGGCGAGAGCGCCGTGGCCAGCCCTTGGCCGGCCGGTGGGCAGCCGGCACCATGGCCGCACCGGAGCCTTTGCGGCCGCGTCTGTGCCGCCTGGTGCGCGGCGAGCACGGCTACGGCTTCCACCTGCATGGCGAGAAGGGCCGCCGCGGGCAGTTCATTCGGCGCGTGGAGCCCGGTTCCCCGGCGGAGGCGGCCGCGCTGCGCGCCGGAGATCGGCTGGTCGAGGTCAACGGCGTCAACGTGGAGGGTGAGACGCACCACCAGGTGGGTGCTGTGCTCCATCCCCGGCCCACCGCTCCGCCACCCCCCACCGCCCCCATCCCCGGAGCGCGTCCCTGCCCCGCGCGCGCGGAGGGCGCCAATAACCACCGAGCTCGGGGCTGCCTGCGCCCAGGCCTCAGCTCCCTTCTCCGGGCCAGGAGGGGATCGCACAAGGGCCTGCGGTGGGCTCCCGTGGAGAGGTGGGGGACGTGGCCGCTGAGGCAGAGGCAACCGGCCTCCTTCCTAGCCTCCTCCAGCCCGGGTCGGTCCTGCACGGAGCGAGGCGGTGGGGGGTGGAATCCTGGCAGAGAGGGGCCCGCATTGCGGCTCCTCCGTGTCTCAGCCCTCGCTCTTAAGTCTTGTTCCGGCCTCAGCGCAATGTGTGGAGCAGTTGGCCCCTCGGGGGTCTCCCTGTGCCTGGGGATACGGGTGCTTTTCTATCAGCGTGTACACATGTGCGTGTGTACACAACTGGGTATGTCTGTGAATGTACAGGTCCCTCGTGTGTGTACCTGCAGGGGATGTCACAGGGAGGGCACACCTGTGTGTGCCTGCATCAGTTGAGTGAGTGTGTGTGCTGGACTGTATGCACATGAGTATACAGGTCTGCACCCCTAGATATATGTGTGTGCATACAGATCTGCATGCCTGGACGTGTGTGAACTGGGAGATGTGTGTGTGTGTGTGTGTGTGTGTGTGTACCCTCCTGTGTGTGGCTGTGTATATATGTGTCCCGGCCTCTGTGTCTGTTGGCTATGTGTAGTCGTCAGTGTGTCTGCAGCCAGTGTACTAGTGTGTGTCCTGGCTGATGGTGTCTGGGTCCTGGTGGGAGTCACCGCTGTGGCAGCACATTCTTCTCCAAAGAGGCTGCTGGATGGCCTGGCAGGGGTCACTGATCGCAGCCCCCTGGCCCTTGCAGCTGAAGATAAAGGCCAGAGGGAGGTTCTCTGCAGGTTCTGACCCCTGGGGGGTGTCCGTCTCCCACTGACCAGGGACTCACCTGGCTTGGGTCCAGTCTTCCTCCACCCCTTCTACTCAGGCTCCTCTGTGTCCCCCCAACACCTGTCTGTGTGGCCAGGCCTGGGCCTAGAGATTAGTAAATTGGCTGGGCTGGGAGCTGAACTCTCACTTCTACCCTTGGAGATTTTGTCTGTCCGTCTGTCTGCCGTCCTTCTGTCTTTTACCCAGAGTGTCAGCTGGATAGGCTGTTTGCTGGAGGGTGGGGGTCAAGGCCAGAGAGCTTGGATTGACAGGCCATAGGGAGGGCCTGGTAGAGCTGGCGCCTGGCCTCTGTTTAACAGTTGCTGCCACCCTTGCCCCTAGAGCAATGCTTATCGCAGGCCTCCCGGGGTGCTGGTCTCTAAGAACTTCACACAGGACCACTTGAGACCTTCCCACTGTCTTGGGAGGGAGAAGGTACAGTTACGGCTCCCATTTTACAGATGAGGAAACTGATGCTTGGGGATACTGGGTGACTCGTCTGGGTCCCACAGTCAGGAAGCATGAGGGTCCTGGAGTCCTCCTGTGACTCTGTGGCTCATGGGGAAAGACAGGTACAGAGGAGGGCTGGGGCAAAGATGGGCCTGGTTCAGACCCTCCTATCTCTTGAGAACATCTACTGAGAAGCTGGTGGGGGCCCTGTCTGTCCTTTCCCAGGCCTAGGGGTAGGGGTGGGGTATTGCCCTTCCTTCCCCAATGCCCAGTGGGCACTGCCCCTCCTGCGGGCACACACTAGCATGTATGCGCCGTCACCATGCACATGCTCTAGATACTTCACAGACACCTGTGTAACCACACCTGTCCCACAGGTGGACCTGCCCCTCCCCACCTCTCCCTGCTGTGTCTGAATCCTGCTTTCCGGGTTATGGGTAGGTACCTGAGGAGGTGCCTTGCCACAAGAATCCAGGTGTTCTCTCCGCAGGTCCAGTAGGAATAGGTCCATTGTCATGATCTGGAAGAGAATGGAAGGCCTAGAGGCAGGGGTTTAGACCACTATGTTCCACCACTGGAAAAGACAGAAAAAGGCACAAACACACTGAAACTGGGACCCAGGGAGACAGTTCTCTCCTTCAAACCCAGACCTAGAGACACCCTGAAACAGAAGGCTGCAGGGTGCAGGCCGCACACATGCACACACGCATGCTGAAAACCCGAAGCTCAGCCGAGCCCCGTCTTTGTCACTTCCTGGGCCGAGGTGAGGCCCTGTGAGGCCCCCACAGCCCTTGCAGCCTGGGCGCTTGTGTCCGGAGTCCCAGGAGAAGAGGGAGGGAGCTGCTGGAGTGGGGGTGGGGGGCGGAGCCAGCGGGCCTCTCGATCCAGCCGCCCACCCCTGCCCCTGGTAGGCTCGCAGCCTGCCCACAGCCCTGGGCCAGCCCTGGGTGGTGCCGCTGCCCATGTGCTGCCTGCTGCCTGGAGTGCTGGCCGTGACCTCCCACCACCCACCTGTCCCAGGTGGTGCAGAGGATCAAGGCCGTGGAGGGGCAGACTCGGCTGCTGGTGGTGGACAAGGAGACGGACGAAGAGCTCCGCCGGCGGCAACTGACCTGCACCGAGGAGATGGCCCAGCGAGGGCTGCCCCCTGCCCACGACCCCTGGGAGCCAAAGCCGGACTGGGCACGAGGGAGCAGCCTCAGCTCTGAGGTCGCCCAGAAGGTATGGTGGGCTCTGCCCACAGGGACCACCTGGGCTCTCCCAGAACCACCTTCTTGTCCTCCTGACAGCAGTCTCTGCCTCTGGTCACCTCCAGAAGTATCTGTCTCCGTCTCTGCTGCCCCTCTGGGCCCCTTCTCTGCCCCTGGTGAAAACCCTCTTGGCTACCTGGAGCCACTCTTTCTGCCCTCAGCCTGTGCTCTAAATCAGGTAGTGTCAGGGCAACCTGGCCCTGGTCCACAGCCCCCGTCTCTGGCCCTCTTCCCCAGGACGCTCCTCAGAGCCACTTGTCCTAGGAAGGGTCATTCTGACAAGCCACCCCCTCCCTGGCCTAGGGGCTGAGGAACCTGGGGAGGGGCTGCTGGGATGTTCTGGGACTGAGCGTGCTCAGCTCTGTGCCTGTGTTGGGTGTCTGTCTGTCCGTCTGTCTGAGGAGCCTGCTTGTGCTCTGAAGGCCTCAGAGGGACTGACCCTCCTCCGTGGTGGCAGCTGAGGAGACTCTCTAAGCTGGGTCCTCAGCTCTGGGGTCTGCAGGGGTTGCGGCACCTCCCCCTTCTCCCTGCTCCCCCCTCCAGACAGGAAGAGCTAACTGGGGAAGAGCTGGGGAAGGGGGAGGTGGTGGTGGTGGGGAGTCTAGTTCTGTCTCTTTCTAGGTAGCAGGGGCTGGGCAGTGGCCCTATTGGGGCAGCACCTGGATGCCAGGAGGAAGAGCCTGCTTGTCCTGCCCTCCTGGAAGCCCCGTGCCCTTACTACCTTCTGTATTTTGTGCCCCTACTACCTTCTTCATTTTTTTTTTAAAGAGAAAAATCCCTTAAAGGAAGATTCAAGCCGAGGGGCTCCCCAGAGCCCACTTTGAGAACCACTGGCCTGGGGCTGGTGGAGGTGTGAGATCTGACATTTCTGGGTGTGCAGGGGACCCTGACACCTGCCCTGTCCCTGTCCCGGATGTCTCCCAGGCGAGCTGGCCATGCCTGTGACCTGGATCCTGTGGGGCCTTGTGTTTCTCCTGGAGGGGATGGCATTCCCGGTGGGGAGGCAGCCTGGGCACAGGCATGAGCATGAACCCCTGCCCCACTTTTTTGTTCTTTGTGGCTCTAGGGCAGGCTAGGGGGTGATGGTTAGGGCCACAGTGCCAAGTCCTGGAGTCTGGACTTTGCCCCAGGGCCACTGAAGGCCAGAGTAGGGGGTGTTAGGGTCAGATTTGTGATTTCAGGGGAGCCCTGGGATGGTGCACTGGCTGACCACCCCCCCAGACTGAGAGCTGGAGTCTCCCTCCTTCCCAGGGCATCTCACCCCCAGGAGGAAGTGCCCCTCCCCCTAGGCGTTTGTCCATTGATTTAGACACAAATGGCTGAGTTCACCTTCCTGTGGAAAACTCTGCCCTCAGGCCTTATCTGGAGGGTGGGGAGGCACCTTGTCCTTGGGTGGGACCTTCTCCCTCCACTATTTCAGGCTCTGGGGGCTGCAGGAAGCCGAAGGAGGGGTCTTCCGCTGGTGTATTTTTTTAATTTATTTTTATTCGACTTATTTTATTTTTGGCTGTGTTGGGTCTTCATTGCTGCGCGTGGGCTTTCTCTAGTTGTGGCGAGTGGGGGCTGCTCTTTGTTTCAGTGTGCGGACTTCTCATTGGGGTGGCTTCTCTTGTTGCGGAGCACGGGCTCTAGGTGTGCAAGCTTCAGTAGTTGTGGCTCGCGGGCTCTAGAGTGCAGGCTCAGTAGTTGTGGCGCATGGGCTCAGTAGTTGTGGCTCTCTGGCTTTAGAGCGCAGGCTCAGTAGTTGTGGCGCACGGGCTTAGTTGCTCTGTGGCATGTGGGATCTTCCCAGACCAGGGCTCGAACCTGTGTCCCCTGCATTGGCAGGAGGATTCTTAACCACTGTGCCACCAGGGAAGCCTGCTGCTGGTGTAATTTTAGAGGAAAAGAGTGGGGCCCGTCTGGCAGGTCCCTCCGTGGTTGGGGCTGGCAGGGGGACAGGGACCCCATAAGGTCAGGGGAGTCCCTGAGGGCACGGTCTCTCTTTTCCCTCCCAGCCAGAGACCCGGTATTTAATCGGCTGAGCTCAGAGCATGGGAAGGAAGAGCTGGACCTCCGCTGACCTCCACAAACCAGGCTTAGCTTCCGCCCATCACAGGCTGTGAGGGAGCCTGGGTGAACGATGCTTATATACAGGGCTATGCCCTGATAGGGCCTCAACAGCAGTGGGTCAGGAGAACTGGGGAGAGATGTGTGTTGTTTGCTTCACGGTGGGGGATGAAGGGGCCCACCCTCCATGCCCTGTGGGGGGAAGGGCTGAGGTGGGAGTCCAGGCCCCAAGGGCCCTTCTGGCTCTCTCAGCCTCAGTGTCCTCCTGTCCTGGGTAGGGAGGAGGGGGTGGGCAGGGGAGGACACTGATGTGGCTGGCCCCTCCCTTCCGGGGGCTGTCAGGGCTGTCAGTGGTGACTCAGCCCCGTTCAGACTGGGCTGGGGTGGCCGCAGCTGCAGTGCAGCTGATCGTGACAGTGATGATGGGGGACCGCCCCGAACAGCGACGGGGCAGCCAGCGGTGCCAGGGCTGCAGGGGTGTGATAGACCCCGGGCCCTCCTCCCCCTCACAGCCAGCCCATGCCTCCACCTCCAGTTCTGGAGGCCTTTGGGGGCTGAGAGTGAGTGAGGTGACAGAGTCCTGCAGAGGGTGACCGCCTGGTACAGGACGTGGTGCCTACAAGAGGGCTTTTGGGGCTCCCTGGTTCCTGCTCCCCATCCCCCCGTGAGCTGCAGCAGGACTGTCTTATGTTCTGAGATCAGGGTCCCCTCCTTTGCCTCCTTGTCTCCCCAGCCCTGGGTCCTGGGAGCAGGGCAGGGCCTCCCAGCAGTTTCCTTCCTTCCTTTCTTGGGACGGAAACCTGGCCGGTGGGGGACACCCGGCTGGAGCCTGAGAAGGGGAGGGGGGCTCAGCCACCACCCTGCTCCTCAAAGTGACTCAGCCCTATGTCCCCACCCGTCCCTGGGGAGCCTGGGCCACAGTGGGAGGTGGATAAATGGGGTGGCAGCCTGGGCTGGCTGGAGAGCTCAGGCCACTCCAGCTGGACGCTCGCCGCTTGCCGCTTCTGTCCCGCCTCCTATGGCCCGCTCTGGGAGTGCCACACCACCCTCCCCGGCCCCAGGAGCCCTTCCACGGAGCCCATCCCGGAGGCTTGTGCAGGTCAGGTGGGGTGGGGGCAGGGTGGGCAATGAGGAAACTGGCAGCCAGCTTAGTCTCTGTCCCCCAGGATTGGGAGAGGGGACGCTGGGGACCCTGGTGTGAGCAGGCTGGACCCTGAGCAACAATGGGGGCCTTTTTCTGCCAGGGCTGGTGAGTCACCATCTGGGGGGTGGTACAGCCTGGCTCCAGGGGTACCCCCATGCCAGCCTCTTTGTCTGGTTAGAGGCATGTCCGGGAGACTAGGGCTTGTCCAGCTCTGTGGCTGCCTGGTAGGGAATGGGGCTTGGAAGCCTGTGGAAGCCTGAGGGCCTAGCTGGGAGGCAACAGGAAGTGCTCTGAGCCAGGGCAGGAGGGAGGAATGTGAGCAATGCGGCCAGGCCCAGCCTGCACCCCCTCCTGACCTACTATGGTGCTGGGCCTCCCCGCGGGCTTTCCCCCTGGGTCGCCTTGCTGCCAGCCTTGTCTCCCCACTGTCCCCCATTGCAGCCCCTCAACCTGAGGGGTCTAGTGCCAAGTTTGGCGCTCCTTGGACCCTGATCGTAAGGAGAGGGACTTAGGTCAGATGTTAGGAGAAACCTCTTGGCTGTGCGGTGAGAGGCAGCCGTGCTGGGTTGAGGCAGGGAGATGGCCAGTACGGTCTCGAACCAGAAATGACTGCATTCAGCCTGGCTTCATGGCCCCAGCTGTCCCCCCCGACAGTCCTGCTTCCCATCTGGGGGCCTTGAGAGAACACTCCCTGGAACCATTGTGGAGGGCGTGGGAAGAGGCCACAGGGCCCGGTGCTGAGGGCCGTCCTTTCACACGATGGGTCACCGCACGGGTCCATGAAGCCTGTTTGCGAGCGTATGTTTGGATGTCTGGTCTCTGTGACCATGTGATGCCCCGCTGCCACCCGGGCCCAATTCCACCACCAGCTGTGCTCATGTCACACTTCCACGGCCACACATGGCCCCGGCCAGCTTTGGGACCTGTGCTCTGACAGCCTGGACCTGAGAGGCACGTCAGAGCTGCACACCTGTACTTCCAGGTGTGTCTGGAGAGGGGCTGAGTCTATAAGTGAGCTCCTGGAGCACCCAGGGGTCTCACAGCCCCAAGTTCAGCCCAGGATGCCTGGCTGAGCCCCTGGGGGACTGAGGAGCAGCAGCCCAGTCCCTGGAATTCCTGGGGTTATGGGGCAGATGGTGGCCTGCAGCGGGGGTTCCAAGGGGGCACGCTTTGGGGGGTCGGGGAAGGGGTCATGGAGAAGGGGCACAGGCTGGACCGGAAGAAGGTGTTCCCCAGGGGTGGGAGGGCCTAGAGACTGAGGTAAGGCACCACCCTGTGAGGAGAGACACGCTTGGTCCCACAGCTGGGTGGCCACAGTCCGATTTGGGGTTTGGGGGTGAGCTCGAAGGCCTGGAGGCTGGCCCTCCCTCAGTACAGCCCCCAGCCTGGCCCAGGGTCACTGGCCACACACAGGGAGGTAGAGGGACAGGAAAAGGCCCTGGTGAGCACCCCCTCCCTGCATAGTCTCATCTGCATGCGCACTTGAGCCCCAAGCTCCCAGGAAACCTGAGCTGCTGGCCGCCCGCTCCCTCCGGCCACCGCCATGTTCAACTGAGCACCGGTGGCCGCTGGCCACTCAGCGCTGTGGTCACTACCTCAGGCCCCGGCTGGGTGGGGGCCCTGGGGTCTGGCCTCTGCCTGCACGGCCCTCCCGCACCCCCAGCCCAGAACCTACTGCAGGATGCCAGAGGTAAACGGAGGCAGAGCCCTGGGGTGTTGGTGGGGGGACCCTCAGGGCACCGTGAGCCTTCCATGGAGGGCAGGGAAGATGGGAGGCAGGCCCCATCCTCGGCCCCTCACTCTGCTCCCTCACTGGGGCTCCTGCCCAGGCTCCAGCCGGTGCCTCCCAAGCCTCTGGGCCCTGTGGGGGCGGGGGCGGCTCCAGCTTGATCTGGAATGTGAAAGCAAACACAGCCGCACTGCCATCAGCCCTAGGGAGACCTTTGGGAGCATAAACAAAACAGCCGGTCCTACGGCCCTACCCTGCCAGCCCCACACTCCGGATGGGGGTTGGGTAGAGGACAGGCGGGGCCCACAGCCTTCCTGGACGCTGTGAGGAGTGGCAGCTCATCGCACTTGTCTCTCCTAGGCCCCTGGTCTGTGCTCAGCCCTAGCCTTGAGCCCATTGATTCTCCCAACACCCCTGTAAGGCCCCTGACCCTATCACAGGTCCTAAGGCTTTGTTCAGGATCCGGAAGCTGGATCATCACAGGCAGCCTAAGCATCACCCCCCCAGCCCCCCCCCCCCGCCAACCCCGTGTTGGTCCCTGAGACCTGGGGATGCTGTCAGGTGGGGGCATGATGCTGAGTGTGGGGCTGGGGCTCCCTCCCACCACCTCCACTCCTGCCTTTGCACACTGGGGACGGGACTGGAAGCCTCAGGGGTGGGGTCAGCGCCTCTAGGGTGGGAGGTCAGAGCTGGAGCCTCACCCTGCATCCCTGTGCCTGCAGGATGTCAATGGGCCCCTGAGGGAGCTGCGCCCGAGGCTCTGCCACCTGCAAAAAGGCCCCCAGGGCTACGGGTTTAACCTGCACAGTGACAAGTCCCGGCCTGGACAGTATATCCGCTCGGTGGACCCAGGCTCTCCTGCTGCCCACTCTGGCCTCCGTGCCCAGGACCGACTCATAGAGGTACCCGCCCTGTGTGTATATGTCTGCTCCTGTGTCCCTTCTGTTTGTGACTGGGCCCGTGTCCCCTGTGTGTGTCCGTATGTTTGTCTATGCCTGTGCCCTCCCACGCGCGCGCGCGTTTGTGTCTGGGCCCCGGGTCCTCACTGGGAGGAGGGAGATGCTGGGAACCTGAGCTGGTGCTCCTCTTGCTGCCGTGGCTGGTGACAGCGTTGATGAATATTTGATGTCACACCTGGCCAAGTGGCTTGGGGGGCTGGTGGGGACCTGCCCTCAGGCAGCACTGATCCCATGCTGGCGGCGGCAGGTGAACGGGCAGAATGTGGAGGGGCTGCGCCACGTGGAGGTGGTTGCCAGCATCAAGGCACGGGAGGACGAGGCCCGGCTGCTTGTGGTGGACCCCGAAACAGATGAGCACTTCAAGCGGCTGCGGGTCACACCCACCGAGGAGCATGTGGAAGGTGGGCGGCTGCCCTGGGGCCCAGTGCTGGGGTAAAGCATTGGGGGCTGAGTGGCCAGTGACACACTGTCCCCACAGGTCCATTGCCATCACCAGTCACCAACGGGACCAGCTCGGCCCAGGTGAGAGGGTGGGAGTGGACAGGGTGAGCCCAGGAGACCACAGGGGCACCTTTGGGGGTCCCCAGACCTGACAGAGCCCCTCCGACATTTCTGTCCTTGTCTAGCATGGTTGTGAGATCGAGCTTGGCCCTGTCACTCCCAGCCATGATGCCCCTTGGATCCGTCTTGGGTCAGCCACACCCCAGCGCCATAGGGCACTCGGGCACCTCCAGGGTGTAGTAGAGGCTCAGTGGCCACTGCCAAATAGAGGAATAAAGGCAGCTCTGGCGTGTGCACGCGTGTCTGCACGTGTGCGTGTAAGCCTGTGTGTGCACAGCGGCTCCTGGGTGGGGTCCCTAAAGCCAAGCCTTACCCTTGGTTTCCCAGCTCAATGGTGGCTCCGTGTGCTCATCCCGAAGTGACCTGCCTGGCTTAGACAAGGACACTGAGGTAGCGGGTGCCTATCCACCTCTACTGCTGTTCACACACTGGGGGGCCTGAGGCCTTAGGGGCGGGCATCTGTGGAGCTGTCAGCCTGAGCTGTGAGGCCACCGCCTCTAGGAAGCCCTCCTGGGCCTGCCACCAGCTGGCCTCTGGTGTGAACTCCCTGGGAAAGGCCACCTGTCTGGGGGCCTGGGTCCAGGGCTCACTCTGGCCACCCACCCACCATATCTGCCCCTAGGATGGCAGCACCTGGAAGCGCGACCCTTTTCAGGAGAGCGGCCTCCACCTGAGCCCCACTGCAGCCGAGGCCAAGGAGAAGGTGAGAGCCACCAGGGTCAACAAGCGGGCACCACAGATGGACTGGAACCGGAAGCGAGAGATCTTCAGCAACTTCTGAGCCCTCCCTGCCTGTTTCCTGCCGGGCTCCTCCTGCATGGACCTTGGGCCTTGCCCCTCGGGCCCGCCCAGAGCTCCCCTCAGTGGACTGGAGGGGACATCCTTACCCCCCAAGCCGTGGTGGTCCCACCACCACCCAAGAACCAACCTGTGCCCCAGTGAGACCCCGTCCTGCCCCCCACCCACTGGGTGCTAGGGGAGTGTGGCAGCAAGATGGGGAGAGAGAGCCCCTGAGATGTGAGATACCCAGAGAGACAGTGATGGGATGTAGGGAGAGGAGGGAGGGGGGGAGAGGGGGAGAGGGGGAGAGGCAGTGGTAACCCGCGGGGCCCGGCCCTTGCTGCTCTGCCTGGGCCTGCTGACTTAAAGGAATTTGTGTTTTTGCTTTTTTTCCAGAAAGAGCTCTAGCTCCACACATGTTTCCACTTAATACCAGAGCCCTGCCCCCACCCCCCTCAGGACGTGCTCTCTAAATAATTGCAATAAAACAAACCTTTCTCTGCAAACCATTTTCTCCCCACCCCCTCAGCAGCAGCCATCCCAAGCAGGAGTGCCAGGGACGTCCAGGGACAGAGTTGGGGCGCTTGCAGGCCGTGTTCATTCAGGCTTTGGGGGGTGCTGGGGATGCCAGATGTGGCTGTGAGAGCTGCCCCTCTGCCCTGTCCCTGCCCTCCCTGGGGGGGTGGGTCTGGGGTACAGGGCCTGGGCTCTTTGAGGGGCCTGAGGATGGAGGCCCTGTGCCCCTGAGGAGGGCAGACTCTGGACAGGCACCTTGTCCCTGCACGGCAGCCCCCAGACCTTTGGGGTGTGACTGTGTGAGAGCCTGTCCTCAGGAAGGACCCCAGGCTCCGGGCTTGGCCCCTGCTAGGAGCCTCCCCCAGAGGAAACCCCACCGACTCTGCCTTTCCCCTGCCCAGAACCTGACCGACCGACATCGCTGTCTGCCCCATAAGCCATAGCACACGCGCGCCTTCAGAATAAACAGGCCTTCCTTGGACCCTGGCTGTCTCTGTCCTTCCTGAGCCTTCATTTTGGGGGTTGGAGGGATCATGGTCTGGGCAGGGAGGTGGCAGCCTGCAGCTCCCCAAGTCTCAGCTGCTGGAAACAGTCCCATTCCTAAGCCTCCCCTCCCCAAATCCATCCGCTAGCCCCTCTCAGCTCCTGCTCCCTCTTGCTTATCTCTCCAGCGCACTTGGGACCCCTGTGCTTCGGAACCCTGCCCTCTCACCAGCACCTCCCTGTGAAGCCTTCTGGGCCCCTGGCCCCCCAGCAGGTACACGCAGGTCAGGCCCTGTGCCCTGTGTTGCCCTCCCTGGGCCTGCTGGTGTCCCTCTGAGACCAGGTGGCTCTGTAAACACTGAGGGTGGGGCCCTCGTGGCAGAGGCTGGGGCTCTCAGGGTGCACAAGTTCAGGAAGGGGCGTGTGTTTCCAGGTCCCCAGCCAGCTGCTGCGGGAGGCAGCCTGGGCTTCCAACGTCCCCAGCGGGCTTCCAGACAGCTGGCTGCAACTGGCTCCTACAACCCCCCCGCCACCCCTGCCCCCCAGCACTCAGTCCAGATGGTCACGTCCCCATCCTGGCCTCCCAGGCAGCCCTGTTCCAGACACACGTGAGCACGGATGCAAACACAGCTCATGCATGTGCTTTCCAGCATGCCGCCTCCCACCCACCGGGGTAGAAATCAGCCAGACCCTAACTACAAACAGCCCCCAAACTTTATTATAAACAGGCTATGGCTCTCCAGCAAAGGCACAAAGAGGCCAGAGTGGTGCTGGGCAGAGGCCCCAGGCCCTCAGAGTCCTTGTGCAGCTGGGCACAGGGCCCGGTTGAGGCAGGCCTGGCAGCGCGGGTGGAGGGGCAGGCAAGTCTGCTGGCCAAAGCCCACCAGCAGTCCATTGATCTCGCTCCACAGCTCCCTGTGGGGGTGGGAGCCATCAGTGTGGAGGGAGGGTGGGAGGGAGGGGAGCCCGCCCTGCCCCACCCCAACCCTGCACACCTGGGCAGCCACTCTTCCAGTGCCCTGCGGGTCTCCTCCGGGGACTTGGTTGCCTTCCTGGTCCATCTGAGTCGGTTTACGATTCTGTGCACGTGTGTGTCCACTGCTGCTTGGAGACGGGGCAGGGTGAACACGGGGCAGGCTCACCGGGCCAGACTGCCCCATCCCTGCCACGGCTCCCAGTGCGGGTTGGTGGGGGGCTGAGTCTGAAGCCTGAATCCCCCTACACACCTCCCCAACCCCTGCTGGCTTCTGAGGAGGACCCAGAACTGCGCAGGCCTGAGAGAGAGTCACATGGGCCATCCCTGCTGCTAGGCAGGGGCTGGAGTCAGATCCAGAGGACTTGGGCCTTTTTCCTGGGGTGCAGGCAGCAGTGCCTCCTGGCCCAGGCACCGGCCATGGGTGCTAGGCTGGGTGGCAGCAGCTTGACCTAGTGGGCCGGCATGAAGTCACTGCCTGCAGAGCCAGCACCTGCCACTGCACCATCAGGGACGGAGAGGGGAGTGCGGCCAGGCCAGCTGCAGCTGTTGTGCACCCGGCCGCAGTCCCGGCTCCCCGTGGCCGGCCACCCTGGGGCTTGGCCTGGGCACCTGCTCACCAAGGCCCCCTCCCCTAGCCAGATGCAGCCCCTGCCTCCTCCTCCTATGTGTCTGCCGAAGAGAAAGCGAGTTCCTGCACTGGCCCACTTCCCCTGCTGCTGGCTGCCTGGAAAAAGGCTCGGGCCTGCCCCAAACAGCGATAACAGGGGCACAGGGAGAGTATGCAGATGGAGAAGCCACACCCCTGGGTCACCACCAAGCCTGTTTCTTTCTCTGTAACACGTAGGTGACCATGCCCTTAAGCTACCCAGAAGCCCAGCCCAGGGCCACACCACACTTGTGGGCCTGTCCAGCAGGGCTCTGCACACCTGTGCCTCTAATGGGAGCAACTACTTCCCCTGCTTTGTGGCCCAGCTCAGAGAAGCCAAGTGCCTTGCCCAGGGTCACCCAACTGGGAGGGCAGAGCTGGGATCAGCTGCTGTATCCCATGGCTCTGGCTCTCTACTCGAGGGGGCTTCTTCTCTCAGGAAACCCCCTGGGAAGTGGGGCCCACCCTCCCTAGGATCTCCCTGCAGGTGGCCTGGCCCACAGACAACCAGATAGGGCAGCATTCCCACACTCCTGACTGCTGCAACCAGCTGCAGGCAGGGGCCCTTCCCCCACAGACCTGCCAGACCACTCCTAGACACGGGCAGCCGAGGACAGCCGCCCAGATAAGCTCAAGTATCTGCTGAGAGGCCGGCAGCCGCAGGAGCCCAGTGAGGGAGGCTCTGCCCGGGCCCCGCCTGGCCTGGCTCCCGCTTTTCAGGGTTTCTGGGCTCCAACCTCATCAGGTAGCCAGAGCCCTCCTCCTCTGGCGGGCACTGCAGGGAAGGGGTCCCTACCCCAGGGGGCAGGCTTCACAAGCCTCGGAAGCCCTGGGGGGATCCCCACCACCTCTCCTGGCTCCTCTGCATGAGTCCCTGAGAAGCACCACGGTGGGAACACACAAGCAGGTCATGGGTCAAGCCCTGGTTTCCGGGCTGGCTGGGCCTGCGCTGTGCAGCCTCAGAAGCCCCCACTCGCTGGGCAAAGATCTGAGGAAGCAGTCCCACCCCAACCCAGGGGTCTGTCTCCACTCGGAGCTCCTCCAATGCCAGAATGCCATACAAGGACCCAGGATAGGGATTCCAGGAAGGGCCCCCCCAGCCGCTTCCTCCTCACCCCGGGTCCCCATGTCTGCACTGCCCCTGCCCCCTCTGCCCACGCTCATTCCAGAGCCTTGTGCTCTGGCCCTCTTCCCCAGCTCACGGCTTTGCAGATGCTGTTCCTTCTGCCCGAAATGCACTTCCTCCTCTTGGCCTGGCCAGCCCACCTCACCCTTCAGCTCTTGGCTGAATTATCACCTCCTCAGGAAGTCCTCCGAAATGCCCCAGACCAGGCCAACTCCAAAGGTGCCCTGCATGCCCCCATCAGTGTTTCTACCCCAGTGTCTCTCTCCCTCAGGCAGCATAGACCCGAGTCCATCTAGGGCCTCTCCCAGAGGCCAGCATGCTACAGGAGCTCCTCAGCAAACAGGAACTCCTCCTGCTAGTACCCATCTCTGGGTGGGGTGGGCCTAGCTCTGAGCTGGGAACACCTTTCTGACCCTTCGGGCTGAGTTGTGAATGAGGAGACCTGAGCTGGGGTCACTGGTCACAAGGATGGGGGAACCTCAATGGCAGCCAGCAAGCCTGGAGCCAGCCACTCCTGCCTTGTGGGCGCATGCCACTCACCAATGCCTGACACAGTGCCCCAGGCCACTGCCATGGCCAAATGTGCCATCTTGGGCCCGACGCCTGGCAGTGCCACCAGCTCTGCCAAGGAGGCTGGGATGTCCCCATCATAGCGCTGCTGCAGGATAGCACTGGTCTGCTTGATGTACTTCACCTTGTTCTGAAAGATTGCGGGGGTCAGCGCTGGAGGTCAGGAGTATAGCCCGACCTGGGAAGACGAGGCCCAGAGGAAACCCACAGGTGCCCAGAGCTACCCGCCAGCTGTCCAGGACACACTCAGAGGCACCTGCTTGCCTCTGTCCCCCCAGGAGGTGGGAACAAGCCAAGGGCAGGAGAGCCCAAGGAAGGCCCAATGCAGGCCTAGACCCTGCCTCCCACTTGCCTGGGGCCAATGACAAGTGCGTGGGGTCAGGCTTGAGTCTCCCTGCCCCATCATTCCCTACTAGAGACCAGGCAGGCTAAGCAGGACCAGCTAAGCCAGAAGCTGGGCTCAACAGCACCTGGGCCTTCAGGAAGGAAGGCTGGAGCCTGGGGCTCCCCCACCAGCCGCCAGGCCAGCCGGGCGGTTCCCATCCTGTGCCTGAGTGGACAGGGCTATTTAAAACCCATCTGATGAACTGTAGCCCACGCCAGCGCCAAGGGGAAGTAGCCCCACCCACCCGGCTGCCTTCAACAGACCCGCCCACCCACCACCCTGTACTCTGTGGCCTGTTGGGGCCCTAGAGGGGTTGTGCACTCCAGGGAGGCTTGGAGTAAACAAAGGGATAGATGGGTGGGCAGCCTTAGTGAGGAAGAGAAGGGCCAGGCGTCTGGGAAGGGAGGTGGAGGAAGGAAGGGGTGGGCTGCAAACAGGAAAGGCCAAGGAGCTCCAGTGCCTGGACTTGAGGCCCCATGGCCAGGCCCCCTGTGGGCTGGTCAGAGCGGCAGGGGCAGGGCGGTGCTCCAGTGGGAACTCATAGCCAGGCCCCCACGGCCAGGGATGCCCGCCCCGGCCTCCCACACCCCACAGCCCACTCAGTCTGACATCCTTCGCAGGCCAGTGGCACCCGCAGCCCCACTTGCACGGGCTGGGCTCACCCTCCAGAAGCCCACAGGATAGATGAGCGTGCCCAGTGTGCTGTCATCCATCTGCAGGATGCTGTCCACCGTCAGGCCCCGGGCCCGCAGCCGCTGCATGGCGCCTGCTGTCACCTGGTCCTTGGTCTGGCTGGAGAGCATCAGTGACAGCAACACCTGGTACCTCCGCACCTGCTTGCACAGTGACAGGCACCAGGGTGGGGGTGGGTCCTGGGTGCTCAGCCCAGCCAAGCCCTTTACTCATCTGCACGTGTCACCCCAGGCAGTGCATGGGATATCTGCCTCCTATCCGCCCAGGCCAAGGGTGTGTGTGTGGTGTATTTTCCACTTATGTGGAAAATAGCAGCACCTGCTTTGCAAGATCACTGTGAGGCTTAAAGAATTATTACTGCATTCAGAATTGCACCCGGCATGACGTCAGTGCTCAACAGCCCTTGGTTGCTCTTGTTATCGTTATTGCTTTGCAAAGGATGCTGCTGCCCACTTTACAGACAAGCAAACTGAGGCCCGTCACCGGGTAGCAGAGCTGGGATTGGAATCAAGTTAGTCTTAGGACCAGGCTCTGGGCCAGTGAAGTGTAAGGAACTCCCTCTCTCTCTCAGCAAAAGTTACTGAACACCCATGATGTGCCAGCTGTCCCCTGCTAAAGGCCTGAGAGGAAGCAAGTGTCTTGTTCAGAAGGGGGTCACCAGCAGATGGGTGCCCGCCTACCTTCGGGGGTGCGCTGAGGTCATAGCAGTGTTCAACCCCCAGCTGGTCCACAGGCGCGTCCTTTCCACTCCTCATGGTCCGGATGTTCTCCAGCTGCTGCCGCCAGTCCTGAGGCTCCCAGGCTGGTGACTGGAGATGCTCGACCCCCTCTCCTTTCTCACCTTCTGAGGCCTCGTAGGCCACATTCAGTCTTTGAGCCTTCCGCTGACGCTTCACAGGGCTGTAGCTTTTCCTACCTTCTGCAAAAAGTACCACTTGGTCCCTTCAGTGAGGGCTACAGGTAAGGAAAAGGTGTGGGTGCTGCCCTACCTGCTATCTCATCCTACATCATTTATTCAACAACCACCCATCACCTACTACAACTGCGGGTGCTCTGGCCTCTGCAGCATGTGCTCCGGGCCAGGTCAGCCTTCCTCATGCCGTTGGCCCTCTGACCAAATCCACTTTAGCACATGACGACTCTAAGTAACAGCCTCCACCATGGTGCCCCCAATCTAGTCTCGACACTGTCAGAAAGAACTTTCTAAAATCTGAATTGAGGGGCTTCTCTGGTGGCGCAGTGGTTGAGAATCTGCCTGCCAATGCAGGGGACATGGGTTCGAGCCCTGGTCTGGGAAGATCCCACATGCCACGGAGCAACTGGGCCCGTGAGCCACAACTACTGAGCCTGCGTGTCTGGAGCCTGTGCTATGCAACAAGAGTGGCCACAATAGTGAGAGGCCCGCGCACCGCGATGAAAAGGGGCCCCCACTTGCCGCAACTGGAGAAAGCCCTTGCACAGAAACGAAGACACAACACAGCCGAATATAAATAAATAAATAAATAAAAATTAAAAATTAATATCTGCTAAAAAAAAAAATCTGAATTGAGTTGTGTCACTTTCTGTTTAAAACTCCAAACTGTCCTGGCATCAGAGCTCCTGCCTACCTGGCTGGCATTATCGCGTGCCTGTCCCCCCCAGCCATGCTTCTGCCCAGTGTGTCATTTTGTCTGGACTACCCCTGGGGTCTTTGGGTGTCCGTAAGAATCCTCCTCTGGACAATCCTGCAGACGTCCAGGCAGGACAAGTGGCAGGGGGCCCTGTCGTTCTCGCCCACCGCTGAATCTCAAATTAGGTCCTTAATAATGACGTAAACGTAAGGAAAGCCACGCCGTTTCCCACTTTCTCTCAGAGGCACCCTCTAGCAGGGGGAGAAAACTTCTGGCTGGGACAGTCCTTGGCACCGGGCCTCTGAGCTGGAAGCAACTATGAGGACAGGGCCGGTTTGCCTCGCAATCAGCCTGGCACAAGTGGAGTACCCTAGGGCATGCTAGTGGGACCGGGAGAACTTTCTTCAACAGGACGAAGGTGGGGGAGGTGGGAACGCCTGAACCCAGCCCCTGTCTCCTGGGAAAGAGCTTAGGGCGGGAACTCAGGCCCCCACCCCGCCTCTCTTCCTGTGACCCCGCGCGGGCGCGGCGCTACCTGCAGCCGCCTCTTCTCTCCGGAGCGGCGCGGGCTTCTCCCTACTTCCTTGCTGACCGGCCCCGGGTCCCCGGCTCCGGCTGCGGGTCACCATCCTCACGCCCACCGCATTCATGCCGGATTCCTGCGGACTACACGTCCCGGCGGCCCCTGGGACCCCGTCACGTGACTAGCACTCGCCCAGCCTTTCCTCCAGAGGGCGGCCCTCGGCGCCTTCCCGCTGCCGGAAGTGCAGGTCGCGCTTCCGGCGGCGGCTTGTGGCCGGGGGTGTGCTCGGTTCTCGGCGCTGGGACTGTCCCGCTCGCTGCGGGCGCGGGGAGTGGTGAGTGGCTCGAGGTGTCCTGACCGCCGACTCCGACGGGGCAGCGGAGGAGGCTGCCTCTCCAGGCCTGCTCGGCACTGAGGCCGTGGGGGCGGACCCCGCAGTGTCAGGCCCGGCTCTCGGGCGCGCCCACCGCAGCCTGATTCTGGAGCTCCAAGCATTCCTTGGTTTTAAGTCATGGCGGGTGCGAGGGGGTCCCTGCTCCCGGCGTCCCCCAACAGTCCTCCTCCACACGGGGAGAAGAGAGATGGCAAACGTCAGGGCTCCCTGGACCCCGCGGCGGCCGCCCCCTGGCCCCAGTTCCCCTCCCTCACTCCATGCACTGAGGCGGGCGGACGGCCTGGCGTTTTCCAGGTTTATTTCTGGCCGGAACCGCGCCAGCCTGTGGTGGAGTTTTCTCGGGGGCTGTGGGAGGGAAGAAAGGTCGTGCCCACCGGAGACCTAGGGTTCGCGGGCGGTCCGCGGCGGGGCAGGTGGGTGGAGCCGTCCCTGAGATCTCTGCCTGATTGTCGGCACAGAGGAGTCCTCTGATGCGTCCCTGCCCAGCATGGCCAAGCCAGCAAGCAAAGATTCAGGCTTGAAGGAGAAGTTCAAGATTCTATTGGGACTGGGAACTCCAAGGCCAAATCCCAGGTCTGCAGAGGGCAAACAGACGGAGTTTATCATCACGGCGGAAATCCTGAGAGTGAGTGAGCTGCCTGGGTCTTCTCTGCTAGCTTAGTGGGAGGTGCAGGGAAGGCTGAGTTTGGTCTGTCACCAGGTTCTGTGGGAGATGGGCTGCTGGTGACCGTCTGTGGGGCTGCTGTTCCCAGTACCATGGTGACATATGTGTCTTTTCTCTGGAAATTCAGGAAGTCAGGATCTTGGCGACTTGGTCCAGCACAATTGAGTTAGTATTCAGATGTTGATGCAAGAAAACTTGTTTTACTAGATGACCTAAAGGCCATGGTCTCCACAGGTGATTAGGGTTATGGCCAGGGGTAACTGGTAATGTGTGAGTTTCTGGGAGAAGTAAGGCTTCACTTTTTTGTCTGTGTTGGAATCTCACAGACGTGCCTACTCAGTGCTTTACCCATAAATAGTGTTGAATGTTTGCACTTGTAAAGTTTCCCGTTCAGAAACAACCAAAATGCTCATCAATTGGTGAAGGTTTAAACAAAATGTGATGCCTTCATACGATGGAGTAGTATTTAACAAAAAGAGGAGTGAAGCACTGATAACATGCAACAGCATGGATGAACCTTGAAAACATTATACTAAGTGAAAGAAACCAATCACAAAAGCCCACATAATGTATGATTCCATATATATGAAATGCCCAGAATAAGCAAATCCATAGAGACAAAGTAGATTAGCCTTTGCCAGGGCTTGGGGGGAGGAGGGAATGGGGAGTGAAGCTTCTTTTTGAGGTGATGAAAGTGTTCTGGAATTAGTGGACCTGGTTGCAAGCACTGTGAATATGGTAAAAACTGGATTATACAGTTTAAAGTCATTACAGTGGTGAATTTTATCATATGTGAATTTTATTTTAATAAAGTGCAGCTATGGAAGAAAAAAAAATTGTCTGTTCTTACTCCCCTAAGGTGGACTAGTCAACTCTGGTGATTCTTGGTTCAGAAGATTCTGCTGTGGGTCTCCAGCATGGGAAAGGCAGGGCAGTTCCTAGAGTGCTCTTGATTGGCAGGTAAGGAGACCTGGTGTCTGAGCACTGGCCTTCTTTCATCTCTCCAGGAGCTGAGTGTTGAATGTGGCCTCAACAATCGCATCCGGGTGATAGGGCAGATCTGTGAGGTTGCCAAAACGAAGAAATTTGAAGAGGTAGGTGTGTCTTGGGTGCCTGGAGAGATTCATGTGAGCTGCATTAAAGCCTGATTTGGCTCTTTTTAGGAGCAGGGTTGACAGCTGACTTCACTAATGAACTGATATGCACCATTTGAGGGAAACTTAGTCTTCATCTTAGCGATGAGGAAGCTTCTGGAAATGTCCTGAGCATAACCCTGAGAGGCCAGTCACATGTGGAGGTGGGGAGCAAGAGGATTAGGCTCTTTTAGCAGATCCAGAAGCGGTTTTGTGGTGCTTACAGAAACGCACGCTCACTTGTCCTCTCACATTACAGATTCGCAGGAAGGAAAAATAGGGGAACGTCAGGAGAGCATGTGGTTTCACAGAGAACAAGCCCAGGCACACCAGTCTCTGTCTTTCTGGGAGAGATGTTTGGGTGGTATTAAGCAGCCTCACAGATGTAGGAGTATTTATTTTGGGCAGATACTTCCAGGCTCTCTCCTGATGTCCTGTGGACAGAGTGGGAAGCTTCCTGCCGTTAGAGTTCCTCAAGGGCTCTGCTCTCGCCTCAACCCACTTTTGTGTGAGTGACACAGGAGGAGACATGGGTCTCATACCTGGCGGGTTCAGATTTGCTCAGTGGGGAGGAATCACTATGTCCTCTGCAGGTCATCTGAAACGTGCAGGCTGCACATGACCAGGGATAAATGTGAGGATAGGCATCTATGTTCTTAAAGTTGTTTGTGTACGATAAGTACGGAAAGGGGAGCCGTGTCAGAGCTGCCGTCAAGTGAATAGACAGATAGGCCTAAGAGGCTGGAGTAGTCCATGGGCTCAGTGTCTGTGTGCTCTTGTGGCTTAGGGTGCATCAATAGGAGTATTGTGAATGGGACAAAGGAAGTAAAACTTCCAGTGTATTCCAGTGTATGCCCGAATAATGTTGGTCAGACAACATTGAAAAGACATTTTAGTTCCCGTCTTAAGAGGAGTGAGCCCGGGAAAGGGTAAGTGGTCTGGAAACTCTGGCTGGAGGGAGTCAGGGATGGTTAACGTGGGAAAGGGAAGCTGACACAAGAGAGACTGATTCTGGGAGCTGAGGGGAAAGCACCCAGCAGCTCCCTTGTGGGCTAGGTGGACTTAGGAGGCAGATTCCAGAAGCCTGGACAGAGTTCTTAGCAAGCCAAGCCAGGCAGCAGAGTCGGGGTTGGGGTGGGGTACTGAGTGGCCCGAAGCTGGTTTGTTTACACAGGGGAGATCCAGAGCATGGGATTCCTGGGTCAGGCTGCAGGCCCGGGGACCGCTGTGGTGCTTCTGGTTCTGAGACTCTTCCAGTGGCTTTTCCGATGGAGCCTGAGCAAGCTCTCAGAGACTCGCTGCTGATCTCTGGAGGCAGCCAGGACGGCCTCCCTGGCCTTCCTGCTTTCCTCCCTCCCCTCAGACTATGGCCTGGTGAGGGTTAAAGGGACCTGTGAGGGTTCGAAGTAGCTTGGAGCTGTTCCCCTTGTCAGGCTCGTGGTCGCTGTGGGCTGTGACAGGTACATGAGGGCTTTAGAAGAGTGAGTTCTAAGTCAAAAGACCACGTTGTTCTGCTCTGTCCTTTGCCCATGGAACTGTCCCTCAAGTTGAGGGGCCAGCACACCAATCCCTGTCCCTTCTTTGCCGGGCAGCATGCGGTGGAAGCACTCTGGAAGGCCGTCTCGGACTTGCTGCAGCCAGAGCGGCCGCCAGAGGCCCGGCACGCCGTGCTGGCTCTGCTGAAGGCCATCGTGCAGGGGCAGGTAAGAGGTGGCCGCTCTGTGCCTGGGGGGAGCTGTGGCGGGCCACGTGCTGACTGCTCCCGCGGGCCACACTTGGACCCTCGTCTTTGGCGAGAGCACCAGGCACAGGTTCGCTGGTTCCCAGGGGCCCTGCAGCCGAACTGCCCGAGTGGGCATGCTGGTGTCACCTCTAGTATCTGCGTGACCCTGGGCAAGTCACTGGAGCCCCCTGAGCCTCCACTTCCTCTCCTCTAAAGTGGGGATGCTTGTCATTCCCTTTTTTCTGGGACGTTCTGGGGAGTAAATGAGGCAGTTCACCCAAAATGATGAGAATGGCTCCTCACACGAGTGAGCTGTTGTTTTCTTGCTCTCACTGACCTCCTGCCCCTCACCGTGGGCTCCTGCCCCTCACCGTGGGCTCCTGCCCCTTGCTCACCGTGCTCCTGCCATGCTGGAACACCCAGGCCACCTCTCACCATTCCTGCTTGGAAGGCTTCCTCTCCTCTTGGCCTATTTTCTCTACGCCTTCACACCCCGCTGCTCAGAGAAGTCCCCACTCTCAGCTTCGTTAGATGGCTATCATCATTCCGTGAGCATCCCTCGAGGGTGGGTGCGTTGGCTCCTGCTGTGTGCCCAGACCTGGGCTCATAGTAGGTGCTCCACACACACACTGGTCAAACGATGACCAGTGCGCCTGATCCCCTACCCAGTTAGTCCCTCACAGCCGCTTCCTCGGGGAGGGAGAAAGGGCCCCAGGGCTGGGAGTCTTGGAGCCCACAGCACTTCTTGGACTTCTCATAGCTGCTTGGGAAACCCAGGGGGATCTTGGCGGGACTGCTGACTCGATGGTTTTGTCTTCAGGGAGACCGCTTGGGCGTTCTCAGGGCCCTCTTCTTTAAGGTCATCAAGGATTACCCCTCTAACGAAGACCTCCACGAGAGACTGGAAGTTTTCAAGGCCCTCACGGACAACGGGAGACACATCACCTACTTGGAGGAAGAGCTGGGTGGGTGCCACGTTGGGTGTGAGGTCTCTCTGGCCTTGGTGATCAAATTTAATCTGGGATGCAGGAAGGCCTGTCGGGCCCAGAGGGAGTGCTGCAGTTCACAGGCGTGGCCTGCAGAGGGCGCTGCAACACACTGGTCTGCTTATCTGTGTGCAACCAGGATCAGCCCCCCGAATCTCCCCAGGAGCTTGTTAAAAATGCAGAGTCTGGGCTTTACTCCAGACAGGCTGACTCTGAATCCCTGGGGAGTGGGGCCTAGATGTGCCTTTTAGGCAGGCAGGAGGTGGTCTGCGTTTTGCTGTTGGGAGAGCATGCTGCTGACCCAGGCCTCAGCCTGGGTCTTATCCAGAGTGCCCTGAGGTTTTTGGGGGGCTGGGGCCACCTCGCTGCGTCTTTCTCCTTGCCCTTTTCATGCCCGGTCTGGCCTCCTAGCGCTTCCCTTTGGTGGCCATCCTCCCTGTTATCCTTATGGTGTGAGGTTTCCATGAGTCTTGAGATTTCATGTCACTGCTGTGGGGAGAAGAGGAAGGCAAAGGAAGAAGTAAATCTGACTTGGGCCTTGCTGTTCTGTCAGAAACGGGCCTCAGCTGTTGGTCCACCTGCAGGACAGGTGCTGACAGTGAGGATGTGGTTAGTTTTTCTGTCCAAGTTTATGTGTCTAGCAACCAAGCGTTGCTTGTGTCTCCTTTGAGAGATTCTCTGTGGGGATGGGGGCCTCCTAGACACTCGCCCCGTGTTTGCACCCCTAGCATCGGGGTCAGGGCTCTGAGCATCAAATGCACAAACGCTGCCCCTGCCTCAGCTCAGACCCCTTCATGCATCCTGGGAGCTGGTGAATTCCAGAGTCCATGACATGCTGACCTGCTCGGGCTCCAGCTGAGCCTCCATCGGTCCCGTGCTGGCCTGCCTTTCATTCCATGGGGACCAATGATGCTGTTTCCAGCAGTGAATGGGATGGGGACTCATTTTCCTGGGGAGGAGGTGAGTAGGAAGGACATTGCTCTCCTCTTTTTCTCCCCTAGCTGAATTTGTCCTGCAGTGGATGGACATTGGCCTGTCCTCAGAATTCCTTCTGGTGCTTGTGAATTTGGTCAAATTCAACAGCTGTTACCTCGATGAATACATTGCATCCATGGTCCAGTAAGAAAAACATGTGATCAGTAACATGCACTGATCACAGTGCTGCTGTCTTGTTTCTGCAGTTCAGCTCTGTAGGGTGAATAAAGCTGTTAAAACCATCAAATAAATGGAGATGTTGGCAGTGGCCAAAGCCACCTTCCACATAATGTTTGTAGCAGATGTGTGACATTACTTGATGTTTTGTTTATTGTTACTTGTCATTTGTTCAAAACACTCCGTGAAACCCTGTGGGCAGAGGCTTGGTCTTGGTGCTGTACACTCAGTGCTGAGCAGTGGTTGGGTGAGGGGAGCCCTGAGGGAGGATGAGCCACTTTTTTAACTGACTTGGTAGAGGAACCAGGAAGTAAAATGGAGCCACCCAGCCTCTGGGAAGTGTCCTCTCAGCTGACTTTGTGTTTCTTCCCACAGCATGATCTGCCTGCTGTGCGTCCAGACCGTGTCCTCCGTGGACATAGAGGTCAGTAGCTGGCCCCGTCCAGGGACAGTCCCTTTCACCGTCCTTCTGGGCAGGCCGGGTGGTGTAGCAACTGAGACCCCAGGCCCTGGGGTCAAGCCCTGTGCTGCCCCTCACTGGCTGTGTGGCCTCGGGAAAGCTGCTTGACCTCTCTGAGCCTCAGGACTGTCTCCTGTAAGTAAGGGCGTTGGATGACATCCGTTGTGGGGTCATAGTTCATGATGGGATAACCCACCGTGACTGGGATGTAAAAGTGCCTCCCAGATGCTTGCTCACTCTGTGGTTCCCAGGAAGGCTGCTTTGACAGAGGGGAGGGGCAGTCATTGCTGACCAAAGGATGGTCAGTGGAGGAAGCTGGGAGTGTCACTTCCCTGTGAGCAGGAGGCAGGGCTGGCCTGACTCTTTTCTCCGCCCCACCAGGTCTCTCTGCAGGTGCTGGACGCCGTGGTCTGCTACAACTGCCTGCCGGCCGAGAGCCTCCCCCTGTTCATCGTCACCCTCTGCCGCACCATCAATGTCAAGGAGCTCTGTGAGCCTTGCTGGAAGGTAGGGGTCTAAACTCTCATCTTGCAGAGTTCTTGCCCGGATGAAGTGATAAGCCAGGCTTATGGACAGGACAAGGGCCATCTTGTCCTCAATGAATGGCCATCTTATTCTCGGAGCGGCCAGACAATGGCCTGTTGAGGGGAAGCCAGTGGCATTTTCCCAGTGGCTGAGCTGAGGTCAGGGTTTTGGTGACATTTTGAGAACTTAGCTGCCCCTGTTCGGGAGGAGATGGTGGAGAACAGCTGGACGTGGAGGGCTTCAGAGTGGTGGCCGTGCGAGGCCCCGGGCTCGTGTTTGTGTTTGCCAGTCTAACGACGGTGCGTCTTGCTTCCCAGCTGATGCGCAATCTCCTGGGCACCCACCTGGGCCACAGTGCCATCTACAACATGTGCCGCATCATGGAGGACAGGCGAGTGCGGGTGGCCCAGCCAGCATGGGTGAGGGCGGCTTGGCGGCCGCAGGGCCTCCTCAAGGAGGCTCCCTGTGTGGGCTCTATGCCTCGGCACAGGCTGATGCGGAGCTTCCTGTTCTGGTGGGGTGGCTGCTCCAGAAGCGAGTCCTGATCTAGGGCTCACGTCTTATGCTACTGGTCACCTGTCCTCCCCTCCTCCTGCCAGTAAAGTCAGAACATGCAAAACTGAGCTCTCGACCTCCCTCCCACAGGCGGACCTCCTCCAGTGGGGCTGCCTCACCACCCACTTGTCACGAGGCCCTGCCTCACCTCCCACAGCCAGACCGTCTCAGGTGGTGTTGCTTCTGCCCCTGAGATGGTCGTCTGTCCACTCCCGGGCCCCCCCACCCCCTCAGCTCTCACCTCCTCACTGCTCTCCTGCACTCACTCTTGGCCTCCTGAAGTCCATTCCTCCACACAGCAGCCACACATAGTTTTTCCAGCACAGATCTGACTGTGTCACTTTTTGCTTGAAGCCACAATGGCTCCTAGTGCTCTCAGGATAAAAACCAAATGGCAAGGCCTGGATGGTCCAGCCCTGCTCAGCCTGTGAGCTTCTCGTTCCCGCCTTGTTGCCCTTCTGCCACCCACCCAGGACCTTTGCACGTAACTTTCATCTTGCTGAAATGTCCTTCCACCTGGGTTGAGTTTCCCTGAGTGTCCTTGACATTGTAGTGTTGCGGTTAGATTCCCTGATCACCCTGAGCAGGTCTGCTCTCGTATCCCATGGCTTTCCTTCTTAGCTGTAATCTGAGTTGGAACCTTGGTGTTCATTTACGTGATCCTTTGGTTCACACCTGTGTCTCCTAGGCTGTCAGCACCATGATGCTGAGGGCTGTTGAGCGAATGCGTGAATGAATCACACGGTTGCTGCTGGCCCCTGAGTCCCCTGCCCAGCCTACTTCCCCAGCTTTGCTTCTGCCTCATAAGTGTAGGGACCTCCAGGGAGGCTGCCAGAAGCCTGGGTAGATGCTGGGCTGGGCCCTGCTTATATCCTCTCTTCCCGGGGAACGCTTTCAGAGCCTACATGGAAGATGCCCCACTGCTGAGAGGAGCTGTGTTCTTTGTTGGCATGGCTCTCTGGGGAGCCCACCGGCTCTACTCTCTCAAGAACTCCCCAACATCTGTGTTGCCGTCATTTTATGAGGTAACTTGGCTTCTGTACCGCAGTGAGCTGGTGAGGGCGGGAAAGCTCACCTCAGCCCCACCCAGTGGGGACAGGCCTGTCAAGACGGGGAGTCTGCTGCAGGGGCAGGAGGTGGGGGGTGGGTACGGGGGGAACGTGTGCAGTCATTTGCTTTGCAAGTGGGGTTGCGATGTAGGGCCTTTGAAGGTTTTATCCTCAAGCAAATATTATATTTTGTGAATTTCATTTTCTACAAATTAGCATCAGGACTGCTCAGGATTCCCCCTGGGGATAGTGACATACTTGCTTTCGACAGTTTCCTTGGTCAAGTGGCAAACTTGCTCTTGGTCTAGAATGAGGCCAGAGTTAATAGCTTGTGTTTCCACCGTGCCTGTTGGAGTTCGGAGCACTTTGCATGTTTTCATGTAGCTGTCATGGCACCCTGGTGAGCTGGGGCAATCACACCATCCTCATCTTACCTGACAAGCAGATGAGCTGTGTCATGTCCCAGCTGCCCCTAATGGGGTCCTTCTGGCCACACCCTGTCTCCTGGGCAGTGGAGGCCATGTTCTTTGCACGTTGCTTGCATCAGGGTAGCTTTCAGGTTCTTCTAGGCCAGGAAGCCAGGTACCCAGAATTTGAAATGAATGGTCTGGCTACGTCAGGCCCTTTGGAGCCAGTATAGAAAACACACTTCTGGGTTCCTGAGATACTACTTTTGTGTATCCCACGAGATATCACATCCCACGAGATGTGCGTGGGAGCGAGGCATCTCATGCTAGGTTCCAAGGGCGACGTGCTGGGGCTTCTGTGCGTGAGCGCAAAGGGGCTGATGCTGCGTGCCCCCCGGGCCGTGTTCCAGGCCATGACCTGTCCGAACGAGGTGGTGTCCTATGAGATCGTGCTCTCCATAACCAGACTTATCAAGAAGTACCGGAGGGAGCTCCAGGCTGTGACATGGGACATCCTGCTGAACATTGTTGAACGCCTGCTTCAGCAGCTCCAGGTGAGGTGGGCACAGGGAGAACTGAGACGGCCGACCCGTTGGCCAGAGGGCCCCTTCCTGGGGGGCGTGGACCCATGGGGGCCTCTCCCCGCCCCTCCAGGGCCCTCCCTCAGAGCTTGCTGGGCCGTGTTCTCTGATGGCTCTTGGGTGGCAACTCACCGTCCACTGAAGACGGCTGTTTTTCCCAAATCCCCTCTATCAGTTGAAGCAGGACTATGTAATAGGTGAGCAAGGGGGGTGGGGGGTAGTGTTGATCAAGGTCGACAGAGTAACACGCCAGGTGGCCTCCATGGCCTGCAAGTGGACCCTGAAGACAGTTCCCAAAGTGTCTCGAATGCTGCCTGCAGTTGGTGGAACTTTGGAGGAGGGCTTTGACTGTGGCAGGAAGGAGGACGTGATGGTGCAGGGGCTGCAGATGAGATGAGGCCCCATATAGCATGGGCTCGGGTCTGGGGCACTGGGGCGGGCTTTAGGCGGACGGCCAGGCCCGTGGGAGGAAGGACCGGAACTCAGCAGGGCCTGGGTTCTTGTCCCTCAGGGGTGGCTGCTGGGCCAGATCATTGTCACGACCAGCTGGTCAGGCAGTGCTTCATCTTGGAGTGATGGTCTGGAAGGCCACACCCCTGGGGCCTCCAGAAGATGCGAGAGCCTGAGGGAGGTGTGAACACACTAGTAGTGGAGGCCCGCCATGTGGGCACAGCCAGGACCCCTTGGGCCCCACCGTTCCCCAATGGGCAGGAATAGCACTCGTGCCCCCTGTCCAGTGGGAGGACCTGAGAGGGTGTCTGGATTCAGCTCATTTGAGCTGAGGACTCCAATGCCGAGTCCTTGAAGGGAGCTGAGATCCCTCCTGTGTAACCGTGCCTTCGTGTTGCAGAGCCTGGACAGCCCAGAACTCAAAGCTATCGTCCACGACCTGCTGACCACGGTGGAAGAGCTGTGTGATCAAAATGAGTTCCATGGCTCGCAGGAGAGATACTTTGAGCTCATTGAGAGATGTGCAGACCAGAGGCCTGTAAGACCACCTCTTTCTCCAGCACAGTGGGCCTTTGGTGCTTGGGCAAGCGGGTGGTTTAGGTCAGGCTGCTGGGGGAGAGGAGGGGCTGCTCAGCTCCCGGAGGTCTGGCTGTGGGGGTCTGGAGGCAAGTTTTCCGTGAGTTTGAAGTAAAAACCTTGGCAGGCTTCTGCTCCCCTGGGATTTGTGCTCCAGCAGAGAAGTCTGCCGTGCCGTCAGGAGGCTGAATGCGTGTGGGTCTGTGAGAGCATATCACAGCCTAAGCATCCGTTTCCTCCCACCTGTGCGGAGGGAGGGGCCAGTTGGCTTCATGCTCAGCATGTCTGCTCTCCGAAAGGCAGGCAGTCCTGGTGCCAGAAGGGCTCAGCCTGATGCAAGGCTTTTATGTGGGTTTTATCTTTTATTTCTTTATTTTGGCTGTGTTGGGTCTTCGTTGCTGCACGCAGGCTTTCTCTAGTTTCGGCAAGCGGGGGCTGCTCTTCGTCGTGGCGCACAGGCTTCTCACTGCGGTGGCTTCTCTTGTTGCAGAGTGTGGGCTCTAGGTGGGCTTCAGTAGTTGCAGCAAGTGGGCTCAGTAGTTGTGGTGTGCAGGCTCTAGAGCACAGGCTCGGTAGTTGTGGCACACGGGTTTAGTTGCTCCACGGCATGTGGGATCTTCCTGGACCAGGGCTTGAACCCATGTCCCCTGCATTGGCAAGCGGATTCTTAACCACTGTGCCACCAGGGAAGTCCGTTATGTGGGTTTTAAATGAATCTTCACTGCTGCCAGCAGGGCCTTTATCGTGTGGGCTCCCTACCTGGGCCTCGGAGTGGCTGGTCTCTTGGGCCAGCAGCATGGGGCCGTATTTATCAAAAAATCTCTGGAAGGGCAGAGCGGCTCATTCACTCCAGGTCTTTCTTCCTTTGACAGGAGTCCTCCCTCTTAAACTTAATAACCTACAGGGCTCAGTCAATCCATCCAGCAAAGGATGGCTGGATTCACAACCTGCAGTTACTGATGGAGAGATTTTTCAGGTAGGCAGCCTCTGGAGGCCCACCTGACCCTGTGTCTGCACTGCAGGCAGGACACTGAGAGTTAGCACTTTCCTCTCCGATTCTTGAAAGTGACAGTTCTCACTGAGCAGGAAAGGGTTTGTCTTCCAGAGGACAGAGTTCTCTGAGGCCTCTGTGCTTACTCCCTCCTGTGGAGTGGTCATCTAGAAAGAGGCCATCTCTGAGGGCCAGGTTCTCTGCCCCTTTACCCCATTCTTGGTCTGGATGTTGCCGAGCTGGGCCCCACGCGGGGAGGATCTGGAGTCAGTCTTGCCTGACACGGAGGCGGGTGGGTCTGGGGGCTGGGTCCCCAGGGAAGCCATTGGAGGTTGGGCTACTCGGGCTGGGGGAGGGTGAGGCCGGTGGCTGGTGCACCCGCCCAGCCCCAACAGGTGTGCTCCTCCCCCCAGAAACGAATTGCGCAGTGCTGTGCGTATCAAGGTGCTGGACGTCCTGTCCTTCGTGCTGCTCATCAACAGGCAGTTCTATGAGGTGTGTATCCATGCTGGCGCGGGAGCCCTGGGGCAGCAGGTGTGAGGGCGGCCTCCACAAGCCATGCGGGGTGGTACTCACCCGAGAGGCAGCGCGTGGCCCTTTCAGGGCACTACACGCCTCCTGGGGTTGGCCTGGGACCTGGGGTCTGCCAGCGCCTCTCTGTGGCAGGCTTTGTTTCCTCGTTCATCCCTCCCTCCCTCCCTTCCTTGGTGCCTTCTGCCAGGCCTGTGGCTGAGCGGCCAGGATGGCATAGTCCCTGCCCTCAGGAAAACAGTCTTGCATGGGGACATTTTCTTTTTATAATCACACTCATCCTCCGGGCTCTGGGCTGATCACCAGATGCCAGGGTGGTGGCAGCCCCTACCAACCTCTCTACTGCATTTCTTCCCCTCCAGTCCATCCTTCACTAGGTTTGCAGCCAGGGCCTGTCCTTCTTTCAGAATCGGCAGCGGCCTCTGCCCACTGGGCTCTCTTCTCCGGGAGGTGTGCTCAGGCTCTACATCTCCCCTCGTTTCCCAGCACCTTCCTCACCGAGGCCTCACTGGAATGCCTGGTATCCCTAGGACCTGCCCACCCCTCCTACCCTCTCAGCCTTCCCTTTCCCTGCATCTCTGTCCCTTGGAATTCATTCTTTTTCAGAGTCCAGCTCAGTGCTGCCTCTTTTAGGAAGCCCTCTGGGTTCTTGAGTCCCTCGTGTTGGGGTCGCTCTCGTCCTGCTCTCTGCTCCTGTAGCGCTTTGTACCTGCTTCTGTGAAAGCGCTCGTCCTGCTGCCCCGTTACAGTGGGCTCTGTGATGTCGGGGACGAGGTCTCTCTATCCCCAGGGCAGAGAGCCCTCCACATGGGATCCTTCTTAATTGTGATGTTGAATGACAGAGAGGGAGCAGGGACATTCACTGCTGCATCACGTCTGAGTCTGAGCCTGTAGTCGTCATCATTCTCCTGAGCCGAGGGGACGCACAGAGTGCCCTGGAAGAGGCCTGGGCCTCTCAGGCGCTCGCACACCCCGCTGCTGTTGTCCCAAGTCTTTAACGACGTGTTAGGTGAGTTTTGGCCGTGTGGCCAGTGGCTCACCTGGCTTCTCTTGTGCTTGGTGCAGGAGGAGCTGATCAACTCAGTGGTCATCTCACAGCTCTCCCACGTCCCGGAGGATAAAGACCACCAAGTCCGAAAGCTGGCCACCCAGTTGCTGGTAGATCTGGCTGAAGGCTGCCACACCCACCACTTTAATAGCCTGCTGGACATCATTGAGAAAGTGAGAGCCACTCGAGCCTGGGGCTTGGGGCGCCTGGGCTGCCATTGGGACCCCTCTCTGTGGCAGAGCCCAGCGGACAGCAATGTTCTTTGGACTCGCTGTCTCCGTTCTCTGCAGGGAGACTGCCTGGGTCTCTCCGAGATGGGGTTCCCTCCTAACAGAGATGGGGCGGTGTTGGGAGGTCTGGCCGGGCCTGCTGCTGCTTGGCGCTGTCCTGCTGCCGTGCTGCCCAGGGGTCCTGGGACATGGCTCTGTGGCTTCGGGGGAGACTGGCTGGGGGTGGGGTTTGGGCACATTGTCCTTCTGCACAGCCAGCATCCTTTTAATTTCAAAATGCATTGCAGTTTCTGAACCATGCCCTGGATGAGGGGAGTGCATCTTTCCTCTTGAGAAATAAAGGAGAAAGTATTTTTGGGTAGAAAATATCAGATCTGATGGTTGCTGCCTCAGGGAGCCCAGAGTTGGGAATTTAAATAGAGATCTCTCTGTAGGTGATTGCCCGCTCCCTGTCTCCACCCCCTGAGCTGGAGGAAAGGGATGTGGTGGTGTACTCGGCCTCCTTGGAGGATGTGAAGACTGCAGTCCTGGGACTCCTGGTCATCCTTCAGGTGGGCCTCTGCATTTCATTGGAGTGCTGCTCTTTAGCGACCCATCCCCGAGGAGACCTGGGCACTCCCTGGGGTCTCAGAGGGCAGTCCGAGTGTGATCCCAACTCCTCGTTACAGTGGGGGGACCAGTTCAGAGCCCTGACCAGGTCAGGGAAGCGTGGACAAGGCCCAGCCAGAGCCAGTCTGTGAGAAACACTCCCAAGCCAGGGCCAGAACCACCACCTCACGTCTCTCCACAGCCAATGAGGTGGGAAGGGCTGGTGTCCGTTCTGTCCCCACGGTTGTTTGGTCTTTTTTTAATAGCTTTTTTGAGGTGTAGCTTATATATCATACAGTTCATCCGTTTAGAGTGTATGATTCCGTGGTCTTTGTTGTATTCATAGAGTTGTGCAGCCATCATTAGAGACATTTACCCCAAAGCAGCTCCATACCCATTAGCGGTCACTCCTTATTCTCCCCTCAGCACCTCCAGCCCTTGGCAATCACTAATTCACTTTCTGTCTCTGAATTTGCTTATTTTGGGCATTTCATAGACATGGAATCACACAATATGTGACCTCATGTGTCTGGCATCTTGCATTGAGCATAATGTCTTCAAGGTTCATCCATGTTGTAGCGTGTGTCGGTACTTCATTTCTTTATATGGATGGGTAATAGTTCATTGTACGGATAGACTATATTTTGCTTATCCATCAGTTGATGGACACTTGGGTCACTTCCACTTTTTGGCTGTTGTGAATCGTGCTACAGTGAACACTCACAAGTTTCTATGTGGACATGTGTTTCATTTCTCTAGGGGATCCACCTAGGAGTGGAATTGCTGAGTCAGCCGGTAACTCTGCTTAATCGTTTGAGGAACAGCCAGGCTGTTTTCCACAGGGCCTGCTCCATTTTACATTCCCAGCATCAGTGGATGAGGCTTCCATTCTCTCCACATCCTCACTCACACTCCTTATTTTCGGTTTTTTTGATTATCACCATCCTAATGGGTATGAAGTGAAATCTTACTGTGGTTTTGATTCGCGTTTTCCTAATGATGTTGAGCATCTTTCCATGTGCTGACGGGTTGTTTGTGTATCCTCTTTGGAGAAATGTCTGTTCAGATCCTTTGCCCATTTTTTTTTTTTTTTTTTTTTTGCGGTACGCGGGCCTCTCACTGTTGTGGCCTCTCCCGTTGCGGAGCACAGGCTCCGGATGCGCAGGCTCAGCGGCCATGGCTCACGGGCCCAGCCGCTCCGCGGCATGTGGGATCTTCCCGGACCGGGGCACGAACCCGTGTCCCCTGCATCGGCAGGTGGACTCTCAACCACTGCGCCACCAGGGAAGCCCTCTTTACCCATTTTTAAACTGGGTTATTTGTCTTTCTCGAGTTGTAAGGGTTCATTCCATACCCTGGATACAAGTCCTTCATCAGTCAGACAATTTGCACACATTCTCTGTTCCCAATCATTCTTGCCACGTCGTGCTCACTCTCCTGCGTGGTGGCTGTCCTCACACGCTCCTGGGCACCGCCTGGCTCTTGAGGCTTGATGGAGCTGTGGACTTGTCCCTTTACGTCCCCAGCAGGGCAGCGATCAGGCTCTTCCACTGGCTACTGCCCTCGATCACTGACTTGCAAAGCATTGTGGTGTTATCTATACTCAAGGTCACCTGCCAGTATCAGTATTGTGTAAAATGTAATATTTGAATCAATTGGTTCATAAACTACTTCGTAAAATGTTGATGGTAGAACAGTTTCCGTCATGTTTATACGTGATGGACTTTTATTATCTGGTGTGGAAGTTTAAAATTTGATAAAAAGTGGACGGCACCTCCTTGGTGTCTTGTCCATAGCAGCCCCGTGCTCCCTGTGTCCTGACTTGAGGGGTTGTGGGGAGCCCTGTGGCCTGGATGAACCCAGAAGCCTATACGGAGAATGAAGAAGAGATGGTCTGTTGCCCTCACTTGGAAATCGAGCCCTGGTGACCCGGGGCCGCAGAATTGAGCTGTTTCCTACTTGAGCAAAGTCCTGGGCCAGCCTGTTTTCATTTTTTGTAATTAAAAAATAATATATATGTCTAGTTAAAACACGCGAACAGCATAAACATAGCAAAAAGTTCTGTTCCCTCCTTTCTTCCCACCAAAATGGGCAAGCAGAGCAGTGGCTGCCCAACTCCATGGGTGTCCTTCCTGAGATGCTTGTGCTTTGTCAAGCGTGGTGTCCAACTCCCTCCCCTCTCCCTTGTGTGTGTGTTTTGGTTTTTGTGGAAGGCAGGGATAATGCTTTTATGTTGTTTTTTTAAAATTAATTATTTTATTTTGGGGGGCTGCGTCAGCTCTTTGTTGCGGCGCGCATGCTTCTCTCTAGTTGCGGCGTGTGGGTTCCAGAGTGCGTGGGCTCTGTAGTTTGCGGCACACAGACTCTCTGGTTGAGGCGCACGAGCTCAGTTGTTGTGGCCCATGGGCTTAGCTGCCCCACAGCATGTGGGATCTTAGTTTCCCGAGCAGGGATTGAACGCGCGTGCCCTGCATTTACCACTGGACCACCAGGGAAGTCCCTATATTGTTTTTGAACCAAAGAGATACCACTCTGTTAATCATTTTTTTCTTTAAAAAGAATATCAATAAAAAAATAAAATTCAAAATAAATAAGTAAATAAAAGAACATCAGTGATACGTTTTTGAAGCACTGCTCTCCTCCAAGGCTCAGAGTACCACAAAGGGGACCCTTGGCTGTAGCTGGGTCCCTTGGGTCCCTCCTGCCCCAGCACCACCCCATAACCCCTGCCCCCAGAACCAGGTTGCTGGCAGCACCGCGAACTCTCACACCTGGCCTCCCGTAGCCTGGCTTGTCAGGGAGGTGCTCTTGACCTTGCAGAGGTGGGGGAGACGGGCTCACCGTGGGGTTAATAACAGCCCCAGCAGCTAGGGGAATTATCCCCTTTATAACCCCTCATGAAGCACACCTCCCACCTTGCTCTGCCCCTGGTTTCTCCCGCTTTGCCTCGTGGCGTTGAGAAGGTGCTCTGTCGGTGCACGTGGATCCTGTCATGCGTTGCTGTGTTGTGTGCCATTGGGCAGGTTTCTCTGATTCATTAACCAATTCCCTGTTGATAACACAGATATGTGGCTGTTTCTGGTTTTTTGCCTTCACCAAGGGTGGGCGCATGTGGGCGTACCCGTGGGATGAAGCCCTGAAGCAGAGTTGGTGGCTTGAAGTGTTTGTACATTTCAAAGAATGGTGGGTACGGCCAGTTACCTCCAAAGTGCTTGCCTGGCCTCTCCCCCCGGGCATCAAGGTGCTGACTCCCCGGCTGCAGTTTGGCCTCCTGCCCTTGCAGTGACCAGCGCGCTCTCTCTGCAGACCAAGCTGTACGCCCTGCCTGCCAGCCACGCCACACGTGTGTATGAAACGCTTGTCAGCCATATCCAGCTCCACTACAAGCACACCTACACCCTGCCCATTGCCAGCAGCATCCGGCTGCAGGTATGTTCCCTGGGGCACCCAGCAGCTGCATCCGGCCTGGTGAATGCAGGCTGCAGACTGGAGAGGTGGCAGGGGGCCCGGGAGGGGTCTTCAGCAGACTGTTCCTTCCTTAGCACCAGCTGTGGCTGCGTCCTCCCCAGGACCTGCTGCTTTTTCCTTTGCCTGTGGTCTGCATGCCTCTCAGTCACATGGCAGCCTGAGATGGGGGCAGAGAAAGGGAATTGCTCTGGAGCCCCAGACCCCTGGTGCCGCGGAGTCTGTTGGTGACTGGCAGCAGGGGTGCAGGGCAGGGCATACTGGTATGAGCTCCCACCATGGGAGCTGGCACCAGGATGAGCAGAGGGCGCTGGGATGGAAGCCCCGGTCCCTTTCAGAGCGTCTGCCCAATGGGGCAGCCCCCTGTCATTTGGGGACTCCAGTTAAATGACCCACCAATAGCTGGGGGAAGCGACAGTGTCCTGAGCAGAGCTCTGCTGTCTACACCGGGGCCGTGCGATGATGCCTGGGCAGGTGCAATATGTCCACTCCCGCTGTTTCCCCGGGTGTGAGAGGCTGCCATGTCGCCCAGCTTTTGTGGGAATGTCACAGCCTCCATGGGCTCTGAGGGAGGAGGCCATGAGTGCCCGCGCCTCTCCGCCAGCACCACCGTCTGCAATGAAGTCAGGGCGTGGTTGCTGTTAGCGCGGCAGCCTTTCCCGAGAGCTGCGCTGGTCTGCATGGCCAGGTGGCGGCTTTCTCTCTGTTGGACCATGCCTCTTGCTCTCCGCAGGCTTTCGACTTCCTCCTGCAGCTGCGGGCCGACTCGCTGCACCGCTTGGGCCTGCCCAGCAAGGACGGGCTTGTGAGGTTCAGCCCCTACTGCGTCTGCGACTACATGTACGGTCCTGGGTCCTGGGGCGGGTGGGGGGTGGGGAGCTCGCTGCCCTCCGCCCTGGGGTGGTCCTGTGTCTGAGGGAAGGTCCCAGAGGCATCCTGAGCACAGCCCTGGGTTGGGGCTTGGGGCCTGCATCCGTCCTTAGCCTTGTGGAGCGGGAGCTCTGGCCTCAGTGCTTCTCCCACTTGCTTCCACAGGGAGCCGGAGAGGGGCTCTGAGAAGAAGGCTGGTGGCCCCCTGTCACCTCCCACTGGGCCCCCTGGCCCGGCACCTGCAGGCCCCGCCGTGCGGCTCGGCTCGCTGCCCTACTCCTTGCTCTTCCGTGTCCTGCTGCAGTGTTTGAAGCAGGTGAGATGGTCAGACCCTCCGGCTGCATTAGGTCAGACCAAGCAGTGACTGGTGCTGCCCGGGGGCCACCGTTCTTCTCCCACATTGGCAACCTTGGGAGGTTCGCTGCCTGTTTCTTGGTTGTCTGCCTCGAGGCCTCACAGCGGTTCCATAGCCATGTGTTGAGCGCCTGCTGTGTGTGGTGCATCACCAGAAGCTGGGTGCGGAGCCGAGGAGACGTTCCTTCCTCCAGGTGGTGGTTTTGGTACAAGAGTGAGGTGTATTGACAAATAACTGGATTGTAGGATGGGGTGTGCCTTGGGAGGAGGCACCAACAGGCTGTGCGGGACTGAAGCAGGGGGTGCCGTCACATCTGGTTGGGGGCATGGGGAGGGGCAGGTGAGGGCAGTCTTGAAAGAGGGGGAAGATTCCAGCGGCAGGAGTAAGCAAAGCCTGGAAGTAGGGGAGGTAAATTCCCTGTGGCGGGAGGTGGAGGAGCTTGGGCCTGTTCCCCAATGGGGCAACGAGGGAGGAGGGTTGGTCAGCAGTGTGCCGCAGGCGGGGCTGGGCAGCCCGGAATAGGCTGGGGGGCACTCCTGGGGGCCACGGGTGGGGAAGCAGAGCTGGATGGAGAGGCGGTAGCAGGTTCCCCGGGGGTACCGGGGTTTGGCATTAAAGGGGTTTGTCGGAGATTTCCTGTGAGCGTCTCAAGGTCTCCGTGTCACAGTTGGGATCTGGGGAAAGGCTTTTAGGACTCCTGGCCATTGGTGTAGTTTATGGGCAGTGGTCACCCCAGTGGAGGTTGGGAGGGCTCACCAGGGAAGGTCCGTGCAGGCCACAACCCTGTCCTCGATGCTGTGGTTCTGGGTCAACTTTGGTCCTGTGGCAGGTATGTGGGCTCATGGATCGTTGAGGAACACTTGCTTCTCTTTAAGCTAGTACAGTAGCTTCTTTCCAGATCCATCTTCATTGTGCTCTGGGCGGGCATCGTCAGAGCCCCTTGGGTCCAGTGCCCTTGGTAGGCCGTCCTCGGATCACCGTTGGGAAGGTGGGGAAGATGGGGCCGGTGTGCAGAAGTTCCAGGTCCTGCTGAGAGGAGAGGGGTGGTGCTGCACTGGGCCTCCTGCCCTGCCTGGCGTTTGGAGGCAGCGGCCGCCGTCCAGGGCTGACTTTTTTCTGAGTAGCGTCTGCTCCCCGAGCTGCAGGGACTGAGGGCCCAGGCTTGTGTGGAGAACAGGAGAGCAGGTCTGAGGCCTCGCTGCTGTCCAGATCAAGCTTCCAACCCTGAGACCCCGTCTTCCCTGTTCCTGCAGGAGACTGACTGGAAGGTGCTGAAGCTGGTGCTCAGCAAGCTGCCCGAGTCTCTGCGCTACAAGGTCCTCATCTTCACCTCCCCGTGTAGTGTTGACCAGCTATCTGCCGCCCTCTGCTCCATGGTGCGCCTTCCGCTTCGGGCCTTTCCTGCGTCGTGCACAGCGGGTCCGCGGCCTATGTGGTGGGTGGGGCCACAGCATAGTTCCTCAGCTCTGAAAGACTGAGGCCTGGGAGGCAAACTTGTTTCCCTCAGAGGCTCGGACCCCGGCTGGAGTGCAGATGGTGCCTCTGGGAGCCTGTCCTCCCATCCCAACTCTCGGGCAGAGGATTGGGGGCCTCAGTGAAGGGCTCGAGTGTGCAGGACTGAGCAGGGTCTTAACTCCTTCCCCTCTCCTCCTCCCTGGGGTCTGTCTCCCTGGCGGATCAGTGGGCAGCCTCCCACTTCTCTGAGAAGGCAGGCTGCTGGCTAGAACAGGAAGTAGGAAGGTCCTCGGGCTTTGACCCCTTCTCCCACTGGGCCTACATTCTCAGGGGCCACCCCGTGCCCCCTGGCCACCCAGCTTGACCCAGCTGCCGGGCAGGGCTTCACATCTGGCCCTTGGCTGTTAGCTTTCAGGTCCCAAGACCCTCGAGCGGCTCCGAAGCACCCCAGAAGGGTTCTCCAGAACCGACCTGCATCTCGCTGTGGTTCCCGTGCTGACAGCGTTAATTTCTTATCATAACTACTTGGACAAAACCAGACAGGTACCAGATGGGAGCGGGTTGGTTGAGCTTTGAAAGCCTGGTCCCCAGGATGCTTGCTTCAGCCAAAGGGGCCCAGCGTTTTCCTCCTAACGGGTGGCTATTGGGCCAGGGCGAGGGCATCTGGCTCTGCTTCCCTATGTGGCCAGTGCACCCCTGCCAGCTGGCCCAGCCTGGAACCGCGGACGTTTGAACTCACTGGTGCTCCTGAGTTGTCTCAGGGAGGAGTGGGCTTAATGAAATGCTTGAATATCCCCCCTCCACACATATGCAGTGCTATTTTCTTTCTAAGGAGCTTTGCCTGGCTTGTCCTTGCTACAGTGTTAGGATAGGTGCTGAGACGCTTGGCGGCGCCGAGCCTGTTTTGAGAGGCATAGCAGCCGGGCAGAGGGCCCCCCCTCCGCCTACCTCCAACTCTGTCATGAGGTGCAAAAAGCACACGCAGTAATGCCTGTTTTCTTAATTCTGCACTGCTGGGTGGGAGGCCTGCAATGAGCCATCACCTTTACTTTCTCTTTAAATTCCTGATACTTTTGTTACTCTGCCCTCATCAATCAGGGAACAGAAGTCTTAGGGAGCTCAGGTAGCCCACTCAAGGCCACAGCAAGGCGAGAGGCCTAAACTCAGACTCAGTCCTGTTTGGGTGGTGAGCCCATGCTCTTGATCAAAGTGCTGTTGGAAACTCACACTCGACTTGCCATCCCCCACCTCACTGCCCACCCCAACTCCTGGGGTGAGTGTGAGCTCCAGCTCCTTCTGTGTGGCCTGGCCTGGTTCTCACTGGGGTTCCCCGAGAACCCTCAAGGCCCAAAGTGTTTCTGAGGGGTGGGGCTGGCTGCAGGAAATCACAATCATCCACAGGGCCTTAAGCTACCAGGTGGTTTGCCCGAGGCTGTGGCCTGAGATGGCACTTGTCTCCTGCTGGGCACAGCTGAGCCATCTTCATGGGGGACTCTGTCCAGGGTTGGTGTGGGCCCGGCGGCCTTGCTGTGTTAGGCAGATCCTCCCCTTGCCAAAAGGCCAATCAGTTGGGGATTCCAGAACCAAGGGGGTGATGAGCCTAGCATGTCCTGGCTCCAGGGTGGGCTGGGGACCTGGGACCCCACCTTTGTGGGGGTGTGGGGAGGTGTCAGGAAGACCTTGACCAGACCAGCTTTGCTGTCCCCTTGGCTCAGGTGGGGTCAGCTGCTGGTGGCTCTGCCGCTTAGGTGCCTGAGACCTGGGATAAGGCACTTGGCCTTTCTGAGTCTTGGTCTTCTCCTCTATAGAACATTCTGGAGTGGGAGAGGGGAGACCAGGCCCTGGCTCACCAGAACGGCTCTCTATGGGCAGGGACGGGGCACAGAGGGCCAGCCTGTGGTGGGCCTGGTCTGAGGCATCCGTGTTGTCCCACAGCGGGAGATGGTGTACTGCCTGGAGCAAGGCCTCATCTACCGCTGCGCCAGCCAGTGCGTGGTGGCCCTGGCCATCTGCAGCGTGGAGATGCCTGACATCATCATCAAGGCGCTGCCTGTCCTGGTCGTGAAGCTCACGCACATCTCAGCCACGGCCAGCATGGCCATTCCACTCCTCGAGTTCCTGTCGAGTAAGCATCTGTGGCTTCGCACGTGTGTATCTGGGTGTGTGTGAGTGAGGTGGACCTTGAGTTTGGGGCTGTGCCTTGCCTGAAGTAACTTGTGCTGCCTTCTCAGACCTCACCTTGGCTGCCTGTAGGCACGTTGTGCTCCGTGGGCCACCCTTTGCTGCCTCAGGGCCTTTGTACCTTCTGCCCCTGTGCTTTGAACGCTTTCCTTCTTGGCCTTCAAGTGGCTGGCTTCTTTCCTTCCCTCAGTGTCAGTTTAAATGGCACAGAGCCTCCTGTTGCCTGACCTTGGTCCCTACTCGGCCTGGCTCTTAGAGCCTCCTCTCTGTCCCCCCTCAGCACACACTACAACTTGGAGGGGCTCTACTCACCCCTCAGGTTGTGACGTCCAGGAGCTTGGGGTGCCCCACTCGCCCCTTCCCAGTACCTCATGCATGTCTGGCCCTCAGTCGTGTGGACGACAGGAGCAGGGCAGGGCTTTGTTTCTGTAAAGGGCCACGTGTGATATGCCTTGGCTGCCTGTTCTTTTTGCTTACAACTTTTTGAAAAGGTAGAAACCATTCTTAGCTCACAGGTCATAAAGTGAGGCCACTGGCTGGATTGAGCCTGGGGACCATAGTTTGCCAGCCCTTGGAGTAGAGAGCCGAGGCCCAGGGGCAGGGGAAGGTCCTGTTTGGGTGGGTTGTGACCTTCACTGCTTTGCTGCCTTCTTGGGTCGGAGTAGCTGCACTGGCTTTTTAGACACAGAGCACAGGACTCTAGCAACACCTGCCCTGCTGTGGCCGTGGGCCCATCTTTGCCAGGCCCATCTGGGCTCCCTCACTGGCTGTCTCTTGGTGTTGCAGCTCTGGCCAGGCTACCTCAGCTCTACAGGAACTTTGCAGCAGAGCAGTACGCCAGTGTGTTTGCTATCTCCCTGCCGTATACCAACCCTTCCAAGTAAGTGCTGCCTTGTATCCCTATGAGACCCTACCCCTCCTGGTTGTGGCCCAGGCCAGCCGGAGGCCTCTGCTTGCTGGAGGCCAGGCCTCTCGGAGTAGAAAGCCACATAGGCTCCCTGTGGCCATAGCACCTCTGATCTGCACCCCCAGCTCCTGGCTCATTTCCCTCGGGTGCCACGCTGGACCTCCAGCACTTCTCTTTTCTTCTTGTCGCAGGTTCAATCAGTACATTGTGTGCCTGGCCCATCACGTCATAGCCATGTGGTTCATTAGGTGCCGCCTGCCCTTCCGGAAAGATTTTGTTCCTTATATCACTAAGGTAAGCCAGCGGAGGCCGCGTCCTTTGTTAGGGCCGGGACCTGCTTTGCCGCTGGCTCACCATGGCTGGATCAGGGTGACGGGCAGGGGAGAGAGAGGTGGGGCGCCACTGGGACACAATTCTGCCACCCTTGTCCTGGGCCTGTAGCTCATCCCAGGCTCACAGTGTACCTGGGCTGGCAGGTGTGGAGGGAAGGAGCCTGTGGGTGCCTGGAGGGCCAGTACCTTCTGGCCTGCGGCTCAGGTCTGCTCCACTCTGCCAGGGTCTGCGCTCCAACGTTCTCCTGTCTTTTGATGACACCCCCGAAAAGGACAGCTTTAGAGCACGGAGCACCAGTCTCAACGAGAGGCCCAAGAGGTGCGGGGCCTGTGTGGGCGGGCCTGGTGTCAGTGGGGCAGGGCAGGCCCGCAAGCTGTGGCCTGTGGCCGGCATGGTGCGTACGGGCTGGGGCTGAGGGCACGCCCTGCGCAGACCATGCTGGGCTCCAAGGTGCCCTGGGGTTGTGAAGCAGGGCGGGGCCTGAGAAGGCTGCAAACGCCCCACACGTGGCTGGAGAGGCCAGCGCTGCTCCTCAGCAAGCCGGTTGCTGTGGCCTGCGGTGTTGTGGAGCCTGCGTGCTGGGTCGTGGCCAATCCTGCCTGGGTGACGGGCGAGTACAGATTTGCTGAGTTGGAGATTGAGGTGCTAGTTCTAGGGCGTCAGGTTTTGGGACTGACTCCGCTGAATAAGCCCAGGGTTGCATCAGGGCAGCTGACTCCTGAGAAGCCAAACACCTGGCCTGGATGGGAGGATCCAGGGTCCACAGATGCCCAGCCTCGGGCCAGGGTGGCTTGTCCCCCGAGCTCTCGCCCAGCCCATTGCTAATGGGGTCATGCTCTTCTTCATCACAGCCGCTTTCGCCAAATCTGAGAAGAGCCGTGCTAGGCCTTGTGGTTTCGTTTGCATTTCATTTGAACGGCTACCCCCCTTCCTGTCCCCCACCTTCCTGTCCAAGCTTTTTTGGCTCTCCCTAGGTGGGAATACGGCATTTTCCAGAATGACCACGTCAGTGTGACCTAAGTCAGAAGCTGTTCTCTCAAGGTCCTGGTGGCTGGGGGCCAGGGCCTTGAGCTAAGAACTGACCTCTTTTTGAGCTATGACCTTCGGGGCCTCAGCACCTGGTCCCGAGCGGGTGGGCGGGACGCCTGGTCAGCACAGCCTGGAATCTGCCGTGCGATGCGGTCCACACACATTTAGTTTGCACTAATGTTCTTTGTTTTGGTATCATGCGTGAAACCTTACTTTTTCTGTCATGTTTACAAGATGTATTTTCATGCATTTTTGTTTTCTGTTTCTTCCCCCTGCTAACTGGCCTCTGGCATGGTTTTTTGTTCATCTCACCCGTGGGCTCTCCATCCTGACCCTGTGGCCTGTGACCTTTCCTCCTCATCCCTCCAATGGCTTGTTTTCCCCTCCCGGGAGCTGGGCTCTCTGGGGCTTGGGCCTTCCTTCCTCACCTGGTAGTTTGAGGATAGCCAGACCCCCCAAACAAGGCTTGAATAACTCTCCACCCGTGAAAGAATTCAAGGAGAGCTCTGCAGCCGATGCCTTCCGGTGCCGCAGCATCAGTGTGTCTGAACATGTGGTCCGCAGGTAGTGGGCTTTGTTGGGTGGGGGGCTCAGACCCTGGAGCTTGGCCCGTGAAGTGGCGCTGCCAGGCGGGAGCACCCGGGTGGCGGTGCATGGGGCTGCTTGCATGACCTCATCTCCTGCCCACGCCCTCCCTGGCCAGAGCTGGAGGAGAGCCCAAGTGGCAGCCCTCAGGCCGCAGGGGCCCGTCCTGCCAAGCCCTGCCCTTGGGCCCGGGGAGCCTGGTGGAGAGGGGTGGAAAGGTTGCATTCTGTCACCAAGGCTCGTATGGGTGCGGGCTGGCTGCACAGCATACTCAGAGGCCGGCCTGGGAGCCTAAAGCAGGGTGACCACTGTGAGATAGAGGGTGTCCAGTGGCAGCGCCCACAGGCCTCTCCCTGGTGGTCAGGGGCCTTTGCAAATGAAAGCAGCGCCCATGCAGGTCAGGTGGGGACACACTCTCCAGGGTTCGGCTTTTCTTTCATATTCTCTTCAGTGGACTTTCTTCTTAAGCTTTTTTTCTAGAAAAGGTCTGTTTTCTGCTGTAGCTGAGAGGGAATGGGGGCTTTTGTGTAGGTCAGTGGGCTGGGGGCCAGCCTGCGAGAGGCCGGGCAGGGGAGGCCTGGCCTCTCCAGGGGTGCAGTCTCATCACTTCTCCCTGCTGTGTCCGGGTGCAGGTGTGGGCTCTGGCGGGGGGAGGGTTATTGCTTCGTGCCGACAGGCCAGGCTGCACTGTCTCCTCACCTGGAAGCTCCTTCAGGCCTCAGTGTCCCACAGCTCGGAGACCCACCCGCTTGCTGACGCCTGACTGGGGCTCCAGCCTCAGGCTGGCTTCCACCAAGTGGGGTTTGACTTGGTGGGGAGCTGGGGTTGGGGAGTGGTCAGTGAGGCTCTCCTTTTAGCTCTTTTCCAACAAATTCTTTATCATGAGCAAAACTCGGCAAAGGGAGTATGAAATTTGTATCAGAGTGAAACCTGCACAAGCCCCTCCTCCTGGTCACTGGGGCAGGGCCGGGGCGGCCCAAGTGTGTGGGTGAAGAGCCTCACACAAAGCCCAGACCCTTCCTGTCCTCCATGGGAGGTGGCCCTGTGGGCAGAATGCAATCTTTGTGTGTCCTGTGGTCTCCGTGTCTCTGCATGACTACACTGTTCTGCCACAAAGCCATCACCTGACTCTTCTGCGCTTCGGTGAGGGGACAGCCTGTCTCTCCCCATCTCCTAAGCCTCTGCTCCGATGAGCGGGCCTGGGTCTCTCCCATGAGCCCCTGTCTGCCCACCCCCTGGGATGATGTGTCCACTCGGTTTGCCAAGCTGTGGCTCGACTGGCCACACGCCCTGGCGGGTCTTTCTGAGTGCAGCCCTCTCAGCACCTGCATGCCTTGAGCTTTGGCCCCGGTGGTAGATGGCTCAGCCCCCACCTGGCACCCTGACCTCGCCGTGACTCCTCCCTCCAGCAGGATCCAGACATCTCTCACGAGCGCCAGCTTGGGGTCTGCAGATGAGAACTCAATGGCCCAGGCTGATGACAACTTGAAAACTCTCCACCTGGAGCTCACAGAGACGTGTCTGGACATGATGGCCAGATACGTGTTCTCCAACTTCACGGCGGTCCCCAAGAGGTGCGAGTCGGGCTCCAGGACTGGGGCAGGGCAGGAGGGCAGGGCCTAGCTTTTCTTCTATGACTGCACTTGGCCAAAGGGGCAGCAGGAGTGGCACGTGGGACTTCTTCTTGCGGGTGAGGTATTGACCAACATTCCTATGCTTTCAGGTCCCCCGTGGGAGAGTTCCTCCTGGCAGGGGGCAGGACGAAAACCTGGCTGGTTGGGAACAAGCTTGTCACCGTGACGACGAGCGTGGGGACTGGGACCCGGTCTCTGCTGGGCCTGGACTCAGGAGAGCTGCAGGGGGGCCCAGAGTTGAGGTGACCACCTTTCTGCCCCTGCCTGCCTGACCTTGATGGTGGCTGTCCTGAGCCCAGGCCTGCATGAGACAGTGTCGTGCTGGCCTGGAGCCCCTGGAATACCTTGGTTACGCTCTGTGGTGACCCTTCTGTCCTCAGCTCTGACCCCAGTGTGCACGTGAGACAGACAAAGGAGGCACCAGCCAAGCTGGAGTCCCAGGCTGGGCAACAGGTGTGCCGTGGAGCCCGGGACCGGGTCCGCTCCATGTCTGGTGAGCCTCTGCCCACCCTGCCTCCCTCCTGGGTGCCTCTGCGAGTCCCTGTGCTCAGGAAGGCCCTGGGAGCTGAGGATCAAGGTGGCTGGCTTTATTTAGGCCTGCTCCAATTTTTGAATAACTAGAGTGCTGTCTGTGAGCCCTTGTCACGGGGTTGGGGTGTGGGGGGACATGACCTTCTGTGCAGCTGTGGCACGAGGCCTACTTGCCGCTGGGGGCCTGTTCTCGTGGTCAGTGTTTCTTATGAGCCCTCAGCAGTCCTGGCCCTCAGCCCAGCTCACCCCTTGAGCTTTTTACTCTACTGTAGCTGAAATGAGCCATGGTCTGACTATGGGACAGGTGATGGGGGCCCTTCCTGCTGCCCTGGGTCCGCCAAGGCCGACACTGACACTGGAAGAGGGCCATGCCTGGGGATGGCTGAGCTGCCTCTGGGCACTAGCTCAGGGCTTGGCCAGCCCAGGCCCCAGGTGGAGCAGCCAGGCCTTGCCAGTGGCTTTTCCACTGGGTGGTGGTGGTCACCAGCCCTCCTGCTCTCCTCCTCAGGGGGCCATGGCCTTCGAGTTGGTGCCTTGGATGCTCCAGCCTCCCACTTTCCTGGCAGCCCCGCTTCCCCGGGCTTACAGACTGCTCCAGCCAGCAAGCCCGAGAAAGCCTCAGCCAGCACCCAGCTACCGGCACAGAAGGAGAAGACAAACCTGGCGGCTTACGTCCCCCTGCTGACCCAGGGCTGGGCAGAGATCTTGGTCCGGAGACCCACAGGTACCCCAGGGGTGGACCTGCGCTGAGCTGTCCTGGGCCGCTGTCAACCCGTAGTGTGGGACAGTTACATAAAGACTCTGGACACACAGAAGCCAGTGGCAGGCAGACTGGGCCACGGGAGCAATTTGGAGGTGACTTTTGAGCCGAGTCCCCAGAGAGGAACAGTGAGGGGAGGTCCCATGGCTAAGTGAGGAGAAGGTCTGTCCTGGTCTGCTCAGGCTGCCATAACGAAGCACCACAGACTGGACAGCTTAAACAACAGAATTTATTTCCTCCCAGCCCTGGAGCCTGGAAGTGCAAGGTTAGGTTGTCGGCAAGGCTTGTTTCTCCTATGGCCTCTCTCCTTGGCTTTTAGATGGCCGTCTCCTCACTGCATCCTCACGCGGTTGTCCCTCTGTGTCTTAATCTTGTTTTAAGGTATCAGTCAGAATGGATTAGGGTCCATCTGTGCGGTCTTATTTTACCTTAATCACCACTTTAAAGAGCCTGTTTCCAAATGCAGTCGTTTTCTGAGGTCCCAGAGGTTAGGGCTCCAACACGTGAATTTGAGGGGACACAACTCAGTCCACGACAGGGCCATTTCAGCCAAGGCCCAGAGCCTGGGAGGAATCTCAGGTGCAGTGTGGGGCCAGTGGTGACCGAGTGGTGAGGAGAGGGATGGGGTGCTGGCCCCATGGAGGCCTTGCGTGCTGGGCTGTGGGGCCGTGGGGGTTGGGGCAGGGAGAGGCTCCTCGTGTGTGTTAGCCCAGTCCTCCCGGTTCCTGTGAGGGCATGGCCGTGGGGGAGGCAGGAAACCAGGTGGGCTGGGAGGAGGTGGACTGAGGTCAGATGAGATGCTGGGATGTGAGGCTGCTCAGTGAGGAAGGTCAAGTCCAAGCGTGGTCCTCTGGGCCTGGAGGGGAGAGTGGACAGAGCCCAGAAGCCTCTCTGAGCCCCACCCAGAACCCCCCTTTGGGGAGGAGTCTGCTGCGCTGAGTTGCCTTGGCTGCTCGCCCTCTGGCCCTGAGCCTGGCTGAGCCTGTCCTGAGTGTGGGAACTGCCCTGGGGCAGCAGGTGCTGTGAGCTAAGGGCCCCTCGTGCTTGTCACTGAGGCTAGTGACCACTGGTGGCTGCCCTGACCTCAGGGCCGGGGCAGGGGGACTGGGGGTGGGAGCGTCAGGGCAAGGCCAGGGGCGTGCCTTGCCTGGTCCCCCCACCATTACTCCCTGGTGGAGCACGAGTCATGCTCCCTAAAGGCCAGCGTGGCTGGGGCTGCCTGGGGAGGTCCGGGAGGGGATGGCTGTTCGGATGCGCTGGGCCCGAGCCCTGAGCCCTGTGGGGTGCTGGCTGCCCCTCTGCAGGGAACACCAGCTGGCTGATGAGCTTGGAGAACCCACTCAGTCCCTTCTCCTCGGACATCAACAACACGCCCCTGCAGGAGCTGTCCAATGCCCTAATGGCCGCCGAGCGCTTCAAGGAGCGTCGCGACACGGCCCTCTACAAGTCGCTGTCGGTGCCGGCGGCCGGCTCAGCCAAGCCCCCCCCACCCCCACGCTCTAACACAGGTGAGCGCTGGCCTCTCGCCCACCTGGTGTGCCCTGTCTGATGGCAGATGCGCCTGGGGTGGGGTCCTGAGCCTTGGTGCTGCCAGCCTCAGGCATTGGGAGAAGGCTGGCCGTTGGGGGGATGCCCATTTCCAGAGAGCGGGGACGGCTCCTGCAGGGGCGACCTTCTTCTTTGGAGGCGCGGTACCATGAATCGGTGGGCTCAAGGCCCTGCTCAGCTGGCCCTACTCATGGGGTGGACACGGGCAGGGCCAAGCGAGGCCTTGGTTCTGCACCTCCTCTGGGTGCCTGGTGCCAAGGGTTCCAGGAGGCTGCCACACTTCTGCTTGGGTTTGGGTTTGGGTTTGGGTTTGGGTTTGGATGCGCCGAGCATACCTGAGCCTGCCTGCGCCTGCCTGCGCTCTCATGGCCCTGCCCAGCTGGGCCCATGCTGTCCTTCAACCCCCGGCCTTCCCTGTGGCCAGATGACACTTAGAGGCTGAGGACCTCTACTCACAAGAAGGAGGGATGCACTCCCGCCAGATGTTCGCTCAAGCAGCTTGGAGAGCTGGGACCCGTGTGTGCCACACCCGCCCCTCCAGCCGATCGCTGGCCCTCCCCTCTCTCTCTCCAGGCTCTGGGTCTGTGCAGGACTAGTGGTGCCTGTGCTCTCTGCTCGACCTGTGCGTAGTCTCTCCTTCTGCTGACTGGCCGCTCACGGTTTCCCTTGCAGTGGCCTCTTTCTCCTCCCTGTACCAGTCCAGTTGCCAAGGAAAGCTGCATAGGAGCATTTCCTGGGCAGGTATTCGTGCGTCTCTTTAAGGAAAGCGGTGTTTGCTGCAGAGCACCACTCTGCCCCCTAGATGCTGACTCATCGTCCCTCATCCGCTCACCCCTCCATGATGGCACCTCAGCCTCTCGTCGCCCTCTGGGTGCAGGGCCCTGACTCGCACGAGGACATTGGTGCCGAATGCGTTTGCTTTGCCAGCGGGAACCCCCACTGTCTCGCGCTTTCATGGCTGAGCTCTGTTCCTGAGCCAGACAGGCCCTCCTAGCCCCTTCAGGCCTGAGGAGGTGACCTCGGGCAACTGAACCCCAGAGGCCGACGGAGGATAGCTCTTGGGGTACGAGCCTGGCTCTGGGCCTCGGCCGAGCTGCCCCTGCCCTGGCCTCTGGTGCTCTGACTGGCTTTGTGAACCCACAAATTGGGACGTGTCTACCTTTCACAGTAGGCTGGCCGAGGGCCTTGCAGACCGGCTTCTGGCCCGTGGCTCCCAGGCCCCGGCAGGGAGGGTGTGGCCTGCTCGGGGCTCCAGCCGCCCGGGCCCTACTGCATGGGCAGGAGCCAGCTAGGAGCGTGCAGTGGCAGAGGGGCTCTTATGGGCAGCTAATGGACTGCGCGTGTGCGGGGCTGCGTGTGGGCGGCGCTAACCCGGTTGCTTCTTCTCACCCCCCTCGCCCTGGTGCTGGCACAGGAAACGCGGCTTGGGGGCGTCATGCTCTCTCCTAAGTGCGCCCGGCTCGGAGTCGGCCTGGACTCGGAAGGCGAGCCTCCGCTCTCCAGAATGGCTCCCGAGCCTGTGTTCCCACACAGGGACTTTCCCGCTGCAGTCTTTCGACCGGGGCCAAGCAGGGAGGAGCTCTGGCTTCTCCCCAGTTCCTGAGGGCTGGTGTAGGCATGCCCTCCTCCTGAGCCGAGGCCCCGTCTCAGGCGGGGCGGGGGGTGGGGGGCTTCCTCATGGGAGTCCGGCCTGCCCTTGCCCACCTGCCTTGCTGAAGGAGCAGAGGTGGCTTCTGTGGACACAGGGGTGGATGGGTGGGGACTGGAGGAGGCAGATGTCCTCTCATCCTGACCCCTGGGAGCCCATGTAGGAGACACCCTGTGTCAGGGCTCATACCCAGGGTGCTCAAGAGTGCCCTCCTCCAGCTGGCTCGATGGGAGGGGGTGGCCCTGCTGGGGGGCCACTGTGCCCTCTCGTGGGGGAAAAGCTGGTACCCCTGAGGCCACGTGAGCTCCTGGCGGCCGGGCTGGCACCCAGCAGCACCGTGTGTGTCTTTCCAGACTCTGCAGTAGTTCTGGAGGAGGGAAGTCCAGGCGAGGCTAGTTTGCCAGTGGAGCCCCCCGAACTGGAAGACTTTGAGGCAACCCTAGGCACAGACGGGCGCTATCGGCACGCTGAAGCTTTCAGCAGGGTGAGTGCAGCTGGGGACCAGAGCCGGCCTGAGGGTCCCTGTTGGTGCTGCCATCTGGACCTCCATGGCCAGGCAGGCCTCTAGACCTCAAGCCCAGCTACTGGGGGGGGGGGGTCGGGTGGGAGGCGGGGGCTGAGGCAGGGGCTGAGTCGGGGGTGGGGGCAGGTGTGGGACCTCCACCTTAAGCTTTGTGGCACATCACTGATTTGCTCTGAACTCTAGAAAGTTTTTCCACTGTTCCGCCCACCCCATTCCCTTGCCTTTTCTTATCTAAAAAAACGGCTAGATGTTCTACCAAGTCCCTGCTGTAAGACAGTGTGGGGTTTTCCAGTGGTCTACTCAGGGATATAGCTTCTCATTGCTGGTATCCTTTCGTCTGCGAGGCTCTTGTCTCCTCTGCTGAGCGTGGGGCACAGGGAGATGCTTTCAGGGGATGGGGGGACCATCAGTTCGGTGCTGGGCAGCTCCATGGCCCTGGGCTGGAGGATGGGTGGGGCCTTGTTGCCTCCAGGTGGGGTCAGTGGTGCCTCTTTTTTTTTTTAGTATATTGAATTTTCATTGTTGTTGGTTTTTTTAAATTTATTTTTGGCTGTGTTGGGTCTTCGTTGCTGTGCATGGGTTTTTCTCTAGTTGCAGCGAGCGGGGGCTACTCTTGGTTGAGGTGCGCGGGCTTCTCGATGTGGTAGCTTCTCTTGCTGTGGAGCACAGGCTCTAGGCGCGTGGGCTTCAGTAGTTGTGACTCGCGGGCTCTAGAGCACAGGCTTAGTAGCTGTGGCGCACGGGCTTAGTTGCTTCGTGGCATGTGGGATCTTCCCAGACCAGGGCTCGAACCTGTGTCCCCTGCATTAGCAGGAGGATTCTTAGCCACTGCGCCACTAGGGAAGTCCCCTCAGTGGTGCCTCTTGATGAAGATTTTCTTTGGATATACTCTTTGCAGTCATCTTCGACCTCCAGCCAGGAGGAGAAGTCATTCCACGCCGAGGAGTTGGCTGCTGGGGGAATCCCCATCGAGCGGGCCATCTCCTCTGAGGGCTCCCGGCCCTCTGTGGAGCTCGCATTCCAGCCCTCGCAGCCCCTGAGCAAGTCAAGCTCATCGCCTGAACTACAGACGCTGCAGGACATCCTTGGGGACCCTGGGGACAAGGCTGATGTCGGCCGGCTGAGCCCTGAGGCCAAGGCCCGGTCACAGTCAGGGATCCTGGACAGGGAAGGTGCTGCCTGGTCAGCCCCAGGCGAAGAGAGCCAGGGCCAGGGTCCCACCCAGCCTGAGGGTCCCTTGCCTTCCAGCTGTCCCCGCTCCCCCAGTGGGCTGCGGCCTCGAGGCTACACTATCTCTGATTCGGCCCCGTCACGCAGGGGCAAGAGGGTGGAGAGGGACGCCTTCAAGAGCAGAGCTGGGACCTCCAATACCGAGAAGGTGCCGGGTATCAACCCTAGGTGAGCCTCGCCCTCCTGGTGGGAGTGCCCGGATGTTCCCTGTGGGGACGTGGTGCCTGAGGGGCCCAGGACAGAGCAGGCTGGGGTACAGGTCTGCACATCCTCTGCCCCGTGGCTGCTCGGAGCCACAGGAGAGAGTAGCTCCTTGGGTGATGAGGCTCGGGCCCTGCTGCTCTCCACATGGGCTGTGACCGTATTGGCTGAGACCCTGGACCTGGGCTTGTAGCTCCAAGCCCAGCCCCTATCATCTCTCTTCCCCTTCAGCTTTGTGTTCCTGCAGCTCTACCACTCACCTTTCTTCGGTGATGAGTCCAACAAGCCAATCCTTTTACCCAATGAGGTAGGCGGGCCCTCTCTCCCCTCAGGGTCCCCCTGGAGCCTGGCTGGGGGTGCACAGTGGGATGATGCCCCAGGGCTGGGCAGTGGGGGCTATAGCCCAGGCTCGTGGAGGGCTACGGCCTCAGGTCCCTACGGCAGCCTGCGGTAACCTGCCTGCGTGAGGAGAGGCCTCTCCTGGACAGGCATTGGGCTGGGGCTTGCTGGGCAGGGCTGGTGGTAGGGGACAGCCTCTGCCCTGGGCTCAGGCAGGGCTCTGTGGCTACAGTCTTTTGAGCGGTCAGTGCAGCTCCTTGACCAGATCCCATCGTATGACACACACAAGATCGCCGTCCTGTACGTGGGAGAAGGCCAGGTGAGGCTGCCAGGCTGGCAGGGGCCAGCCTGCATGCTGGGCAGAGCTGGGCGTCCACCCCACCGGGGCGGGGGGGTCTGGGCCCTTGTCCTCCGCAGAGCTTGGTCACTGCAGGGCCGCTGGAGTGTCGGGTGCCCATTGAGCTCCGTGCCAGGGGTCCAGGAGTGAGAGTGACAGGTAGTGTGTGAGCACGTGGTGCACGGAGTGGCAAGGACTGAGGAGGAGGAGGAGGTGGCGGGTCCAGGGAGCCCGCGCAGGTGTGAGCGACACGCTTTTCATGTCGCTGATCCGAGGGAGGTGACATGGAGTGCAGACGTGGAAGAAGTGAGGGAGGCGAGCGCACATGCAGGTGGGGGCGGCATAGTGCGCTCCTGGGCCAGCGCAGAGGGGAGGGGTGCCGGGCGGGGTGGGGGCGGTGGGGGCGGGAAGTAGTGGGGCTGTGGTAGGAACTCAGCACCCAGTGAGATGGGAGGGCCTCAGGTGGTTCCAAGCGAAGGGTTCAAGTTGACTCGACCTGAGTCTCAAAAGCACCCTCCGGCTGAGGCTGAGAACTGGCAGAGGTGCGGCAGTGGGTGGAGTGAGAGGCAGGTTGGAGGAGCAGGGACAGAGGGGTGCCGAGGGCTCTGGGTGTGTTCTGAAGCTGAGCTGGCCCAGTTTAGTGACAGGCTAGTTACGAGAGAGTGGGGGAGCGGGGTGACACACCTGGGCAACGACGGGAATGAAGCTGCCTCACCCTGAATGAAGCTTCCTCACCAAGTCGGGTCGATGGCAGAAGTGGGGCTGTCTGCCCAGCCACACCAGTCACCCCTCCTCTGGGTCCCCAGCAGCAACAAGCCCTTGGGGTCCTGAGAGCCAGGGAGGGGCAGCATGTGGCTGGGGGGTGGCCTGGGAGCAGGTGCCACCGTGCCCCGCTTGTCTCCCTGCAGAGCAACAGTGAGCTCGCCATCCTGTCCAATGAGCATGGCTCCTACAGGTACACAGAATTCCTGACGGGGCTGGGCAAGCTCATCGAGCTCAAGGACTGCCAGCCGGACAAGGTGTACCTGGGCGGCCTGGACGTGTGCGGCGAGGACGGCCAGTTCACCTACTGCTGGCATGACGACATCATGCAAGGTGTGTGCCCTCCCCCACCTGCTCCTCCCAGCTCCTGCAGGCCCTCAGGAGCCTCCGGAGAAACCTAGCCCTCCTCTCAGGGGCACTGAGGGCTGCACCCACTGCCACCTGTCCTGGCCCCCAGCCTCAGCCTGAGGAGCCCTCACTGGCACCCTGCCTGGGTTGGCGCCACCCCGCTCAGCTCCGCTCCGCCCTGCAGCCGTCTTCCACATCGCCACCCTGATGCCCACCAAGGACGTGGACAAGCATCGCTGTGACAAGAAGCGCCACCTGGGCAACGACTTCGTGTCCATTGTCTACAATGACTCTGGCGAGGACTTCAAGCTCGGCACCATCAAAGTGAGCAAGGGGCCCAAAGGGCAGGTGGGCGTGGATCTGAGCCCCAGGCTGGAAGCCGGATCTCTCTGGGGAAGTGCCCCCTGTCTGTGTTGAGCAGAGATAGCGAGCTTCGCTGGGTCAGCGTTGGTGACATCACGACCTGCTTGTGTAACCCCCTGAGGTGGCGGGCCCCCACCTGGGCCGTGTCCTCTTCTGTGATGAGGACAATACCCGTTGGTTTCCTCTTGGAGCCGTGCACTGCTGTGGGTTTTGTGCGACTGTGCTTGGCGGGTGCACGGCAGGTGGTGGGTATGCAGCGTTTGCTTGTAACAACCCTGAGCCCTGTCCCCCAGTCCGTCCCTCATGTCGTCGCTCAGCGGTTGGGCTGGGCCTGGTATCACCCGCTTTCCTAGAGGAAGTCGCTGGGGCTCGAGGTCCCATGGGGAGGAGGCGGGCTCAGTGCAGGTGGCTTGTCACAGGGTGGCCACGTGTGGATGAGCTGCAAGGCCGAGTGGGTGCCTGGCGCAGCCCAGGGTCTGAGGTGCCAGTGCTCAGGGGCGTTGGGATTTATTCTGAGTGCATTGAGCAGCCTTGCAGGAGGTCACTGAACACAGACCCCCTGAGGTTTGGGGCAGAGACTCTGGTAGAGGCAGGAGTGTCTGGGGAGGCCGAAGTGGCGCGTGCACGCACGCGCGCGCGCGCGCCTGATGTGTGGATGCTCCGTGTGCCATCCTGGGCGGCCCAGGAGCTCCACATGCTACTCTCAACCAACAGTGAGGCAGGTGTCTCCTGGGCAGTGTGGAGGGATTGGGAGCTGTGTGACCGTCTGGCTTATGCAGGCTGTACGTGAGGCAGTAGAGGGGTGACAGGGTGGTGGCCCCCAGGCCAGGTGAGAAGTAAGTGTGGGTGTGCAGGTGGCGGCTACATGTGCTGTTAGCGAGCATCTAACCAATGAGCCAGCTGCCCTCCTGGGCTAAGTGTGGGGTGGCAGAAAGTGGCCCTTGGTGCTGGGGTGACCCCTGCTCTTGTCTGGGCAGGGCCAGTTCAACTTTGTCCACGTGATCATCACTCCCCTGGATTATGAGTGCAACCTGGTGTCGCTGCAGTGCAGGAAAGGTGAGGCGCGGGGCCAGGTGGGGAGGCACCCGGGGCTCTGAGCCCCACATGAGTGCTGTGTCTCCCCAGACATGGAGGGCCTCGTGGACACCAGCGTGGCCAAGATCGTGTCCGACCGAAACCTGCCCTTTGTGGCCCGTCAGATGGCCCTGCACGCAAATGTGAGCAGAGGTGGCCCCCGGGAGGTGGGTGGGACAGGCCCACAGGTGCCACCTGTGCAGGGCTCACTGTTCTGCCCTCCCCGCCCCAGATGGCCTCGCAGGTGCACCACAGCCGCTCCAACCCCACCGACACCTATCCCTCCAAGTGGATTGCCAGGCTCCGCCACATTAAGCGGCTCCGCCACCGGGTAGGGAGGTTGGGCCATGGGCATGCTTGGCATTGGGGGTGGGGGCGCTCCCTCAGAGACGTGATGGCTGACTGGGGGTGCTGGTATCCAGCCTGGGGAGCATGTGTCGCCCCTTCTGGACTTGCTGCTGAAGCTCCCTCTCCCTCAGATCCGTGAGGAAGCCCACTACTCAAACGCCAGCCTGCCCCTGATGCAGACTCACCCTCCTGGCCACGCCAAGGCCCCCACGCAGGCCCCAGCTGAGTCCACGCCCACCTACGAGACAGGCCAGCGGAAGCGCCTCGTCTCCTCTGTGGATGACTTCACTGAGTTTGTGTGAGGCTGCACGGGGGCTGGTGCCTGGTCCTGTTGGGGCTTCTCTGAGATGCTGAGCACGTGCCTGGGCTCCCCCAGCTGTCACCTGAGCAGCCGTGCTGCCGGACTCTCCCTGCCCCCATGAGGCACACTGGGTGGTATTTATTTGTGCAAATAAAGTGCTGGTGTGGCCCAGGCCTGTGTACGTGGACACAGACACTGGAGTGGACACGGACACTGGAACGGTCAGTCAACTCATTTATTTGACTTCGTCTGTTGGGTGGGGTGGGATCAAGGCTGTAGCTTTGGCCATGCCCACTGGAGTGGGGAGGGGGCCTGTCAGGCTGCTGTTGGGGCCTTGCCCTCAGGAAAGCCTCACATGTGCACTGTCATGCTCACCTCCCCTGGCCCGGGAGCCAGCCCCCGGGGAGAGATCTTTCCCCTTACCCACCCTAGGGCCCCGTGCCATGCACTGGTGCTGCCCCTCACCCAGACCCACCAGCAGGCCTGGGCAGGGGAGGAGAATAAGGCCATGGTGGTGACAAGAAGGGCCCGGGGTGGTTGCACCCCTCCAACCGTCCTCTCTGCCCAGCACCTGCCCAAGGCCAGACTTGGAGCCAAGAAGTGGCTGTTGCTTCCCTAGCCGTGTGGGCAGGTGTCTGGGGAGGGAGGCCAGCTCTGCAGTCCCAGCTCCCCCTTAAGGTGGGTGACAGTGGGCACAGGCTGTTTCAGCCACCAGGCCCCTTGGCCCTATTGAAAAATAAAAGCGACGTACAAAAATATATACATTTTAACCCCACATAAATTACTGACAGACAATAGACACACAGCGGCAGCTGGAGGTGAATGCACTCAGCAGGGGGACAGAGGAGGTAATAATTTAGGGAGGAGGATGACAGGAGGTGCAGGTTCCATCCCCCATAGCCTGGATCCTTAGCAAGGGGGAGATGTCTGCCCAGGAGGTGGGGCCGGGCACAGCCCGCTGTACCTGAGGACTTGGGAAATAAATTAGCATCTCAGAGGCCGGGCACTCAGTCCAATACTGTTGTGTCCTCCCACAGGGAACTGGGGAGGGGACCTCCCACAGGGAACTGGGGAGGGGACCCTGGGTCCTAGCTGGCCACGCGGCCTCTTTAAAGTGCTGAAGCCCACAGAGAGACACAAGTGCTGCCTGCTCTCTGGGGGACCTGCGTGCAGCTGTTCTGCCTGGCCTGAAACCTGGAGGGTGGCAGAAGGTAATAATACTGAGCGGTGTCTGCTCTGGCTCTGAGGGGCCAGAGTGAAGCCACAGGCCCACCCCAGAGAAGAGGCATGAGCCCAGATCCCCTGGGACTAAGTGCTGCTGGGGTGGATCTTGTTCTTGGCCCGCAGGGATGCCCTGCTGGGGCCTATAGCCAAGCCAACGCCTCCACTGACCCGGACAAGGCGGCTGGGCAGGACTGGCCTCAGGCCTGGGGAGGGGCTAGGGGGAGGTGAGGCTGTGGGCCCGCTGCTCCTACGGCCATGCAGGCTCTGCAGCCGCTGCTCCAGCTGGTAGACATCCTCCGTGGCCTGGTTGAGTCGGTCAAACTGGGCGAGTAGGGCCTCAAACACGGCTTGGAGACGGGAGGGCTCAGGTTCGGGCTCCCCTCGGGGCCCTGGCCGGCCCAAGCCCACGCTCAGCGCATCCAGCTGGCTGGAGGAGGTGGAGGGGCGGGAGGCGTCGGAGCCTCCGCTGGGTGGGGGCACATCCGGAGAAGACTTGGAGCCCCTGGATGAGCGGGAGGGCAAGGGCTCCATCCCTTCAAAGCGGACTTTGTGGCGGAACTGGGGGCGGCACAGGGGCTCGGTCAGTCCGGCTGCGCCCTGGGCTCAGCTGGGCCCAGGGTGCGTCCCTCTCCCCCCCACTGGGCCGTACCCACCTCCTTGACTTTGCTGAAGCCCATCCAGAGGCGCAGCCGGCGCAAGAACAGTTCCACCATCTCGTAGTCCTGCGGCTCCCAAGCTGGGCGGTACAGCTCCCCACGCAGAGCGTGGTACCGCCACCGCAGGAGGACTGCCCCCAGCCTCAGGGCACCCCACAGCCGCAGGGCCCAGAGCCCCGTGCATAGCACAGGGGACAGGCGCCAGGACTCTGCAGGGCACAGGGCAGGACCCCCAGCCTCGGGACACAGCACCAGGAGGGCCCGGGCAGCGCTCCGAAGTGAGTCCACGCAGGAGGAGACCAACTGTGGGGAAGGCGGTATGAGTGAGGCGCGGCCTGGGCTAAACCACCCTCTCCGATGGCCCCACTGGCACCTACCAGGACAGCCAGTTGCGCGTAGGCCACGGCGAGCACCACCAGGCCTAAGGCCGCCCCCACGAGCTCTGGCAGGGCCCGGCACAGCGTCTTGCCGAAAACCGACCACTGGCGCACAAAGCGCAGCTGCTGGGCAGCCTGTGGACAGAGGGCGTCAGCCGACCGACCCCGCCAACGCCGGCTCGCCCCGGGCACACCGGCCCAACACTCACCTTGACCAAAAGCAAGAAGAGCAGCGAAGCGGTCAGGCCGCGGGCCACGGCGCTCAGCTGTGCCACCTGCTCGAAGCTGGTAAAGCGGCGCGGGCGGCCGCGCAGGAAGCGGGTCCACTGGCGGTCAGCGGCGCCCAGCTGGGCCAGGCGCACCAGCGCTGCAGCCGCCGTCAGCGCCACCAGCAGCCACCGCGCCCAGGTCCCAGGCCGCGTGGCGCGCGCACGCCCCTCCCTGCGCCAGGCGCCCACCTCAGCCGCGGAGAAGTACACAGCGAACAGCAGCAGGCTCACCTGTGGGGGCGGGGCCGGGGAGGGGTCAGGTCAGGGGCGGGGCCATCCGGGGCCGGGGCGGGGCCGGGGCGGGGCCTACCGAGGTGAGCAGCGGCAGCGAGAGGCCGGCGCTAAGGCGCCGCAGCGCGAACGGGCGGACGCTGAGCGCCGCTACTGCGTGTCCGGCCGCCGGGAACTCCAGGCGCAGCGTGACGGCGGCGTGCAGCCCCACCGCCGGGCTGTAGTGCGTGAGCTCCACGAACACTGCACGGCTCCTGCGTGGAGGGCCCGGAGTCAGACGGGGTGGGAAGGAAGGGGACGCGCCAGGAGAAGCCAATGCGCTCGCAGAAGAGGCTTGGGGTCAGGTTGTTGGGAGGGTGAGGCGTGCACTGGGGAGGCCGCGGGGCTGCAGGCGGGCTCGCTGGGCTCCTTCAGGGGATGATAAGAAGCAGCGAAGCTGGGCGCAGGAGTGAGCCAGCCCGCAGATGTGACCGATGTGCACAGTGGGCGGGGTTCGGGAGGGGCTGAGGGCAGGGCGCCCACCTGTTGTCGATCCAGTTGTGCAGCTGCAGGAAGCCCAGCTGCGCGCGGCTCTCTTCCAGGCTGGGCCCCAGCTCCTGCACGTAGCCCCCGCTGTCATACACGGCACAGGAGCCCCAGTACCAGACGCTGCCAGGGAGGAGGACAGTGTCAGAGCCGGCGCCATGCAGAACGTGGGAGTGGGCTGGAACGAGGGGCTCCTCTGGGGAACTCCCCCTGCCCCCTGGGCACCCTGACCTGCCCTCCGTGCTCACCCCAGCAGGTCTGGCGCCGAGTAGGCCCACATCTCAGAGCCGTTGTGGGCAGCACTCCCCCAGCCAATGCCGTAGTCGCTGGTGCTGAAGCCCCCTGAGGCTGCTAAGCACGTAGGGGCCCCTGAGCCAGGCGGGTCCAGGCAGAGCGCTGAAAGCAGAGGGCTGGGGAATGAGCCCGGCCAAACCAGGAGCATTGACTGTTCACCAGCCTCCTAGGCTGAGCTCTATGGGATCTCACCGAACCCTCCCAGCAGCCCAGAAGATAGATGTCACTGTCTCACCTACACATCGAGAAACTGAGGCAGGGAGGTCACCCAGCTAAGGGAGTTGGAACCAGACCCTGGCCAAAGGCTTCTCTTTGGAAAAAAGGATGGGTAAGTGGCAGGGTGCCCCACCCCAGCTCACCTTCCTGTAGCCGCACCTGCCGCAGTCGTGGGGGCCCCAGCTCTGGTCTCGACGGGTTCCCGTGGATGTAGGGGAGCAGCACGTGGGACATCCACGGCCAGAACTCATCAGACCTGACCACACCAGACAGAGTCACATGCTCCATCCTTCAGCTTCCAGTGCCCACCAGAGGTCAGAGGCCCAGACAGCATTGCTACTGCAGCCCCGGCCCAGCCAGGGGGAGGTGGCCAGTGCTACCCCAGGGGATGAGGCACAACCTGGTTCCTCAGCCAGGGTGTTGAGCAGTATCTGTGGTCTCTACCCATTGTCAGCAACACCCACTCCAGTTCTGACAACCAAAAATGTATTGAGGTACTTCCCGATATCCCCTAGGGGCTGGGTTGGGCCAAGGGCGGGATCAAGGTGGACCCTGGTCAGCATCAGCACCACCCTGGCCAAAAAGACAGACCTGTGCCTGCATATCGGGGCGTCCATACCGGGTGATGGCCAGGAAGGCCTGGCTGTCCAGCTCCTGCTTGATGGCGCTCTGCAGGCGGTAGGCATGGTCGTGGCACGAGGTGTCCCCATAGTTGGCCAGCAGCGTCACCAGCAGGAAGAACATGTATACCAGAAGGCCCTGGGGGGCAGGGATGACCCGGAGTCAGCCGAATCCTGCCTGCCCCCACCCCACCCGTGACAGAGCAGGGCTTCCGGATGCTGGGCAGCAAAGTGCCCACAGCCAGGGGGCCTTGTGCTGAGAGCCAGGTCTGGGGGCAGACGTGGTCCGTGAAGGCCAAGGAGCCGCACCAGGGCCCAGTGAGGCCAGGAAGGAGCAGGCGTTTGAGTTGGGCAGGAGGATGGGCCAGGAGGTGATAAGAGGGAGTTGGGGCGGGGGCTGCAGAGCCCTACACCACCTGCTAAAGGGCCTTTGGTGGTCAGAAAGAGGGTGCAGGTGAGACTTTTGAGAAAGGCAGGACCTCCTAGAAGATGCTGCCCTGGCCAGGAGGCCAGAGAGGGAGGGCAGGCGCTGGCTGCGTGGCCTGAGCTCACCCTCAGCATCCTGTGCAGCCTCTTGACCTTTCGGGCTTCCTCCTTTGCCAGGAAGAGCGCAAAGCCATGGGGCGGCCGCACGCGGGGCACACGCTCGCTCACGGGCGTCACGGCCGGGCTTTCCACCAGCGTATCATCCTCATCAGGGTGCAGCCGCTTGGCCACCAGTGAGAAATACAGAGCTTCCAGCAGGACCTGGACCAGGGCTAGCATCAGAGGGGCCCATGGGTGCCAGAGGCTGGCAGCCTGGCCCCCCTGCATCCCACTTACCTTGAGTGGCTCCCAGCAGAGGAACGAAGCCAGGAAGCTGGAGCTGCTTGAGAGGAGCCACATGACAGACACGCTGGGGGGGAAGCCAGCGCCGACCCACCCTGACACCCCCACGGCCACGGCCACCAGGAGCAGGCTGAGCCCGTGGGCCAGGGGCGCACACCAGGCCGGCAGCAGTCGTTTCCGCAGACCCTCCACCAGCCCTGGGGAGGCAGACACAGACAGGTCACCAGCAGCACAGAGGAAGGGGTGGGGAGGGCCAACCTGGGGATTCGGGAGCGCACCTGTCCTGGACAGCTCTGCCGGCTGGGGCTGCTCCCACGTCAGGCTTGGGCTGGGCAGCCCCCTCTCCCCTGGCAGTATTAGCGTCTGATTCCTCTCACCAGGGGCACTGCACCTGAGGCACAGGCAGAGCAGCCAGCACTCACCTGTCGGCCCACATGCCACCCAAGGCGCAGCCAGCCCACCTCTCTGGGCCCGTCCATTCCCTTCTCCTGGTCCATGGAGAGAGAGGACACTGCCCCAAGCCAGGTGGAGATGGTGCTGAAGGCCAGAACACCACTGGTCACTCTGGGGAGGGGCCAGGTCACCTCCTCCGGGACCCGGTCCTCGCCTCACATCACTGTGACCTGTTGCCCCTCCGTCCTGCCACCGCTCCAGCAGCCATCGCCCCCCACAGCGCCACCATCCGGCCTCCAGCCTGGTCCCCCAGCCTGATCTCTGTGCCAGCACACCAGGCCTCGCTGCACGCGAAACCAAAGACCGGCTTCTGGACAAGGAAACGTACGTGTGTCTTTCACATGCCGAGCTGCCTGTCTCTCCCGGCGCCACCCGACCTGACCTTCCGGGCTCCAGAGCTGCTACAGAGACAGGGCAGCTACAGGAGCCAGAGCAGAGAGGAGAGAAGAGGGAGAAAGAAAAGAGGGAAGATGGTGACAGCCATGAACTGGGGACAAAGTGCACACACTTAGCAGCGGGTCTGCACCACTGTGCCCTGAAGAGAATGGACCTCCAGACACGCCTGCCGCTGAGTGGCGGCAAACCTTTCTGGTTTTGTGCGTCTCCCAGGGAATAAAAGGCATTATGGCTTCTGGAGGTGGGACAGCACAGAGAGAACAGACGTGAATATACAGGACACACTTTTCTCTTGAAATGGATTTTTCTGATTATAAAAGTAGCATAAACTATTTGTAGAAAATAGATTTCCATCATGCAAGGAACAGCAGTGTTAATAGTTATTTCTAGTCCTTTTTCTCTATGTGTGTTTACATCTTACATGCAGATAGAAACAAGTCGTATCGGGATCAGTGGTTCAGCTAGAATACATAGAGTTTGACATTTGACTCTAAGCTGCAGGAGAGCAAAGGCTATGTCTGATTGGGTTCACTGATTCCTTCAGTCACAACCAGCATGACGTCCCCTAACTAGATGCCAGGCCCTGCTCTACGCACTGAGACGAGCACAGTCCGTGTGCATGTCATGTACACGTGCTGGTGGGGGAAGCAGACAGAAAGCATAAGCGAAGCAGGGAAGGACACGGAGACAGAAGCCTGTTTCTGCCCTGCACGAGCACGCGCCCACATTCCCGTGCCTTTTACATTATTTACATGGGGCAGGAAGGAAGGCTCTGATCAGGAAGTATCTGAGAGGAGACCTGAAGGAAGTAGAAGGTGAGGCTCCTGTCTTGGGAAGAACCCTCCAGGCAGAGGGAGCAGCAAATATAAAAGATGAGGACAGAAGAGCAACGGAAGCCACAGCCAAAGGAAGTGGGTGACGGAGGTGGCAAGAGAGGGACAGGGAGGGGGTGGGGCCAGATCAGGTGTGGTTGGGGGAGCATTGTGAGGACTGTGCCCAGTTGCAGCAGGTCACCTGCGGGATGGCCCCAGTGATGCTTTCCTCCTAACCAAGAGGATACTGTGGAAATGATTGTGTGTGAATAAGGGGCTGGGCCACAAAGGACACTATGGCTTCCACCTCGTTCTCCTGGACCACTCACTTTGGTCGCCATGTTGTGAGGACGCTCAAGCAGCCTAGTGCTGAGGTCCAGATGGCGAAGAGCTGAGGCCTCCCACCAACAGCCCATACCAATGTGCCCCCCTCCCCACCCCAGGAGGGCAGTGGCAGGGTCTGCTGCAGGGAGAAGGAAGGTGAGCTGTAAGGAAGGAACAGGACTCTGCTGAGTCAGCCCTGGAATGGTCCAGGCAGAGGATGATGTTTGGATGGTAGGTGCAAGGGCAGGTGAAGAGAAGGTCAGATTCCGAATCTGGAAAGTAGCAGACAGAATCTGTTAAAGGCTCGTGTGAGGAAGTACTTGAAAAGAGAGGAGTCAAGAATGAATCTAAGAGTTTTGTCTTGGTCGGTCCAAGAGTGCACCTGCCCTTTCCTGAGACATCTCATGTTGCTGTGCGAGTCTGTGCTGCCCTGGACACTCATGTGGAGAAGTTGCTTACTGGCAGGTGGATGTCTGGACCTGGGTGTGAGGGAGGGCTCTGGGCTGGAGATGGTGGGGTGGTCAGCTGCTAATTACTACCAGGGCTTCCTCATAGCATAGGTTTCCAAATTGATTGGCAATTCCTTCATTAAAATTCTATCACGGCATGGTTATCTGTCTTCGTTAAACAAATTGAGAAGCTTTACCTTTTTCTCTGTGTTCTGGGAAAGTTCGTATATCTCAGTAATTTTTGGTTGCTTGAAAATTAGAATAGTTAGAAGGAATGGAAATACGGATATTAAAGTAGGTACACATGAGAAAAGAGGTATGAGGTAATTCTATGTGAATCTTTGTTATTAAATTGGAAACCAGCCAAGAAGTTGAGACATTCTTAAAAACATAAAACTGAAGGGAATTCCCTGGTGGTCCAGTGGTTAGGACTCGGCACTTTCACTGCCAGGGCCCAGGTTCAATCCCTGGTCAGAGAACTAAGCCCCACCGTGCGGCCAAAAAAAAAGAAAAGAAAAACCATGAAATTGAAATAGAGTCAAAAGGAAAAACATTAGCTATTTAAAAGGCTGCAACGACCCCGCATCATGGCAGGTTCTGCCATCCTCACACTGGTGGCCTTTTGTTACTCAAACATCCCTCCCTCCTGCCACCCTAAAGGGAACACTGGCTGGGCCCTGGTGACCCCACGAGGTCTTTCAACAGATGAGGGACTCTGAGGCCTAACAACTTCGCCCCAGCCCCACAGTGGCTGGACAGCACGAGGGCAGGCCCAGACAGGGAGCAGGGTTACTTGGCTGGGCTCCCTGCTGCCCCCCACCCACAGGAGCTGGGCACTCACAGGCCAGCGAGCAGATCTGTTTCTCCTTGAGTGTCCTGGGTGGGGGCCAGGCTGCCAGCCCCTTCAGCCAGGATCTGCCGGATCAGGTCTTCATCTGGAGGGAGCAAAATGTGTCAGCCCTGGAGCCTTCCCTCCTCCTGGGGGGAGCTGGGGGACACCACCCTCCCCACCCCTGCTCACCCACCTGAAGCTGAGAAGTATTTGGCAGGTGAGGAGGGGCTGACCAGGGAGAGACTGTCATCCTCCGGGCCCGGCGTGCGGCCCATCCGGCCCCGGGCCAGCCGCTGCAGGGTGCTGCCCATGACGGATGGGTCACTCAGCAAGTCTGGCCAACTGAGGGTGCCTTCGCTGGATGGCCAGCACACCAGGCTGCAGGCGACAGGTCAGCAAGGGGAGCCCAGAGGACGCGTCTGCACACATACCCAACCCAAGTCCCATCACACATGGACATGCGGTGCTGCTGAGCAAACACTCCCGGGACAGCCCCACGACACACGGACGAGGACACGTGACGTGGCACATGCGAGGCGCAGCTGACCTACAGGAGAAATGGCTCACGTTTCCTCTAGAGACCCCCACCTTTTAGAATCCTCCACAAATAAGTCATGTTTCATTTGTCCAGCAAAGGCCTGTTGAGAAGCACAGAGGAAACCTGATTCCAGGCTGCCCAGAACACGACCCCATCCGGGCAGGCCCTGGGGAGCCCGCACCTCAGCACCGAGTCCTGGGAAGGCAAGTACGGAGCTGTCCAGCACAGATGAGTCCAGGCAGCTGTCCATGTCCAGCGCCTGCGGCCCTGCTGGTGTGGGGCTCGGGCCCCCGGCCACCTGCAGGAGAGGCAGGCGGTCAGTGGGAGGCAGCTTGGGCCCCTGCTGTGGGGAGGCATGCTCGCTCCTGGCAGGCAGAGTCTAGAGCAGTGCTCTCCTGGAGAATGTTCTAGATGCACACATTCTACACCTTCATTGTCCATCACAGGAACTACTTGCCACATGCCAATACAGAACACCTGAAGTGTGGCTGGTGTAATGGAGAAGCTGAAGTTTTAATTTTATCTAATTTTAATCAATTTAAATATAAACAGCCAGGGACTTCCCTGGTGGCACAGTGGTTAAGAATCCGCCTGCCAATGCAGGGGACACAGGTTCGATTCCTGGTCCGGGAAGATCCCACATGCCGCAGAGCAACTAAGCCCGTGTGCCACAACTACTGAGCCTGTGCTCTAGAGCCCGTGAGCCACAACTACTAAGCCCGTGTGCCACAACTACTGAAGCTTGTGTGCCTAGAGCCCACGCTGTGCAACAAGAGAAGCCACTGCAATGAGAAGCCCGTGGACCAAAACAAAGAGTAGCCCCCACTCGCCGCAACTAGAGAAAGTCTGCACGCAGCAATGAAAACCCAACGCAGCCAAAAAAAAAAAAAAAATATATATATATATATAAAAATATACACACACACACAGATATATATAAAAACAGCCACATACGGGAAATTCCCTGGCAGTCTACTGGTTAGGACTCCGTGCTTCCACTGCAGAGGGCGTGGGTTCGATCCCTATTTGGGGAACTAAGATCCTGCATGCCCCATGGCATGACCAAAAATTTAAAAAAAAACAAAAAAAAAACCCTGCCCCCCCCCCCCAAAAAAAACCCAGCCACATACAGCTAAGGATGTCCATTCTGGGTTCCTGGGGGAAATGCCACTTGTCATGGTATATGACCCTTTCTTATGAGACATGGGCATCAGCCAGTTCCCCAGCCAGTCCTGTTTGCTTCAGTGGTGTCAGCAGTGACCCCTGTTCACTCCTGATTCTGACACCCTGCATCTCTCCCCTGGCTCCTGACCCCTCTCTGGCTGCTATACTGAACAGCACAGCCCTTGGCAGGGGCAGCCGTGCCCATGCTCCAGGAGCCCCACCCACCTTGCTCCGGGACATCCGGAAGAGGAACAGGATGGCCAGGTAGACGGGGTAGACAACCAGGCTGGACACCAGGCCGACGGCGATGGTGTCGATGCTCAGTGGGATCAGACTGGACGCGGGCCTCACACTGTGGCAGGAGAGGAGAGACGGGCCGGCTTGGGGGGTGGGGCAGAGGGGTTGGGGGTTGGGCAGAGAGAGGGCGTGCCGACCCCCACAGCACCCACCTGTAGGTAGCATCTCCCACAGCACCGTACCACACGGCGTTGGCACCCAGGAAGAGGCAGATGAGGAGGACGCAGCACGTGGCTCGCTGGACACGTGTAAAGCGGCTCCGAGGTGGCCGGTCCCACATGGAGAGCCAGACATGTTTGTCAAAGAAGCCGCGCTGCAGTTCGGCCACCAGGAGGCGCTGGAACCGCTGCAGGGCCACATCACCTGGGCGGGGACAGGAGGGCTTCAGGAGATCCCAGGGCCAGGCGCCCGAGCCCCCCACCCCCACCCCATGGCCCCGCCACCGGGGCAGGGCCTTACTTGCCGCCAGCACCTCCTTCTCCACCAGGCCCCCGTTGGCCTCCGTCTCCACTGACAGCCAGTCGTTGACCAGGAAGAAGGTGCTGCGGGCGTTCTGCAGGTCCCTGACGATGATGTGCTGCAGGAACCAGGCGGGGCTCAGCCCTGCAGAGGGGAGGGGCAGGGTGGTCAGAGCTGGGTGGGGCAGCAGGGGGGTGGGGGCGGCAGCAGCGGGGCCCCCAGACCTTTGTTGTCATGCCACACGCGGATCTTCCACACGCTGCCCAGGCTGTGTGGGGTGGCGATCTGGAAAATGTCCAGGCTGTTGCGGTGGAAGGCTCCGTCCCCATCCAGGTGCCGGTGGCCGCTGCGGCTGTCCGCCCCGTACAGCATGATGCCCACATGAGCTGTGGTCCCTGAAGGACGTAAGAACAGGGGGCAGGACTCTGGGTTTGCCGCCCACCAGACATTGACCCCGGGCGGGTCTGCCCTGACAACCTTCCTTTGACAGGCACAGGCAGCCCCCACCCTGTGGCTCTGATACAAATGGATCTCAGTCGCCTCAAACCATTAAATGAACGGCCCCCAGTGACACAATTCAAATGCCAGTTGTGGTGGTGCCTTAACTACGAGTAACAGCGTGGAACGTGAAGGTGGCTGCCAGCCTTCAGTCCGCTACACGAGATGCATGTCCTGATGGGTGACATCACCTCTCCCAGAGGCTGCTGGTGACCAGTCACCATACACCTCTCAGTCCCCACACGGACCACCAAGTGCACAGCAGTGTTGCCCCATGTCCCCAGTGATGAACCTACACGACGTTTTATAAAAGTGGGTCATCAACACAGAGGACCAAAAAAAATTTAAAAACTAAAAATAAGGGGCTTCCCTGGTGGCGCAGTGGTTGAGAGTCCACCTGCCGATGCAGGGGACACGGGTTCGTGCCCCGGTCCGGGAAGATCCCACATGCCGCGGAGCAACTAAGCCCGTGTGCCACAACTACTGAGCCTGCGCTCTAGAGCCTGCAAGCCACAACTACTGAGCCCACGTGCTGCAACTACTGAAGCCTGCACACCTAGAGCCCGTGCTCCACAAGAGAAGCCACCACAGTGAGAAAGAAGCCCACGCACTGCAATGAAGAGTAGACCCCCACTCACCTCAGCTAGAGAAAGCCTGTGCAAGCAGCAACGAAGACCCAACGCAGCCAAAAAAAATTTTAAAGATAAAAGAGAGAACCAAGTGACAAAGATGAAAGCACAGCATAGAAATGAAAAATGGTACCAAGGAAGCGAAATTTGCATCAAAGGCAAACACACGACTGAAGAAACAGCCGACCACGGGGCCACTGTCGCTGCCGCTGCCCCAGGGGCTCTGGAGAGGCCGTCGCTGACAGCAAACTCACCAACATGAGTGAGAGCAATCGTTGAGACAAAAAGGATGAAGACATCACATAGCAATGGATGCCGGCAAAAACTTCACGTGGAAAGAACTCTCAGAGGTACTTCACAGAGAGGAGAGCATGACAAGAGGTCGGCAGCAAAGTGTCCGCTGGCCGAGGCACAAAGATGCCCCCTCGGGTGGCAATTACAGATGAGAAGGCAAGTGCTGCTCAAACTACTCTTGGTAAGTTTCCCACAAAGAAATAAGGCACTTTAGTTCTCAGCGTCTAACGCTTTATGTTACACTGTACTAACTCCACATCATCAAGTTACTTTCCACATTTTTAACCAAAATTCAAGAGCTTTTGATGTCTTGAAAACAATCTTTTCACCAAGACGACTTATTACCATTTAATAATCATTTCCCACACCAATCGTCAGGCTGTTCCACCCGGCTGCGCACGTCAGCGGCTGCCCACAGGGACTACGAGCCCACTGCATGCCCACAGGTGCAGATGAACGAGCTGCTGCTTGGCACAGCCATGGTGACCCAAACCCCTGCTGGAAGCCACCCCTCTATTACAAGAGTCCCCATCAGGAAGGCAGCCCCCCTCACCTGAGCCCCGGCCCCAGCCGGTCTTGACCAGGATCTCATACTTGAAGCGACCCCCCTTCCCGCAGAACGGGATGACGCGGACCCGGCTGATGTCCAGCTGGTCCAGCTTACGCAGGATCACAGCCGTGACCGCGTAGGTCACCAGGCACACAGTGCACGTCAGCAGGACGATGTAGTTCACGCTTGAGGCTGGCTCCTAGGGAGACAGAGCCATCAGGCCCCAGGGGCGCAGCCCAGCCCTCGCCTGCTCAGGGCGGAGCTGGGGCTCCCCAGAAGTCCAAGGATGCAGCACCACTCACGGGGAAGATGAAGTGGACGTGGCTGGGAGGCACAAAGAGACTGGCACCGAAGGCGGTGAGGTGGCGGGTGAGGCAGACAGCCTGGCTGGGCGAGGTCTCCTCTAGGGGCACGAGGCCCTCTGTCCGCCATGCCATCTCCTTCTCGCTGAAGTACTGGCAGAGGGACGTGTACAGACCCACGGACACCTCCAGTGCTGACCATCGGAAGTGGCTGGTCAGGTTCAGGTAGTAGCTAGCGCCCAGATCTCTGGTCCTGGGAGAATTGGGGGTGTCATGGCCAGACCTGGCCTGGCCCGCTCCCCAAACCCCACAGGGAGCCCCTGGGCCCTGGCACATACAGATCCGACCATGTCCACCTGCCCTCAGAGATCAGCCCCACCCCGCCAACAAGTCCCACTGCTCCCAGGTCCAGGGCAGGACGTGCTCACCCTGGGGCGATGAAGAAGGTGTAAGGCCTGTGGTCGTCGCCTGCCAGGACCTCCAGGCTGATCCTCCTGCTGGCTGAGCAGTTGTGCTCGTTGGGCCAGGGCATAGCGTGCAGGTAGGCGGCCAGGTAGGGCTCAGGCTCCTCTGGCAGGTAGTGCTCTGCGGGTGGCATGTGCAGGCTCAGACCCCTGCTCGGGCAGCTCACACACCCCAGGGGACAACCCCAGAAGCCCTCCCCAGCCACCCCACTGTCCTCCAGCCAGGCCCCCAGGGCTCCACGAAGCAGGAGACAGACTTTACCAAAGGCCACGAGTTGGGGGTGCCCGCGAGAAACACCTGTTCACCTGGCCACCCCACTGCCCCACACAGGCTGGGCCACAGGAGGGAAGAGGAGGCCGCCCACCGAGGGCCCCGCCATGCCACGCACCGTTCAGCACCATGAAAGTAAGCTGCAGGTGAAGCCCGGCCTCAGGGTTGCTGTTCTCGGGGGTGACCACGACACTGACTGAGGCCTGGGGCTGGACGATAGTGGAGCCAGCAGGGATGCGGTGACCCTGGGCAGCCTGGTCTGAGTTGTTGGGCACCTTCACGGTGATGGCGCGCTCTGAGGCCAGCTGCCCAATGGGGATCTGGGTGCCGGCCTGTGTCTGGAAAGCCATGGACGCCACCTTGGTGGAGACAGTGTAGTTGCTGATGTAGCCAAAGGGGAAGGGGTTGGAGTCGACGAGGAGGATGAGTTGCACCACATCACTGAGGTTGGACAGGGCCCCGCTGAAGGCTGTGGGGATGGAGAAGTGGCAGCCGGGGCCCGAGGCGTCGCCCTGGCACAGCAGACTCAGTGGATCCGAGCGCTTGCCCTGTGCCACGATCTCTTCACCCGCCAGGGTCAGGGGCTCCTCGTTGAGCACACGGGAGCGCATGAGAATACCCATGAGGGCCGATGAGAGCTGGTAGGCCCTGGATGCCACCAGTAGTGACGGCGGCTCTGCCCCCAGCTCCGAGGGCTGTGGGCCCTGCACGTCCGAGCTGGCCAGGTGGATGAGGTCACCTACGGATAGGAGAGATTAGGCGGAGAAGTGGGGAGAGGGATCATGGGGAAAGGTTGGGGGGAGAGGTCCGGTTTGGGGAGAGGTCTGGTGGGGGGAGAGGGGGCAGAGAGGTTGGGGGAGAGGTTGGAGGGAGAGATCCGGTGGGGGGCAGAGATTGGAAGGGGGGTAGAGGTGGGGGAGAGGTGGGGGAAGGTCTGGGGAGCAGCAGGCGCCCACACCTGTGATGTTGAGGATGCTGTCAGCAATGGCAGTGGGCGTCCCAGTGCCCGCAGCGGTCTCAGCCTGCAGGATGCGCATCATGCCCTCTAGCTTGTGCAGTGTCTTCTTCAGGCACGAGCGGCACACGAATTCCCAGCTGGACACCTGCAGGGAGCCCATCACCATGTCCAGCCCCACTCCAGCCCAGCTGACCCAGGCCAGGTAGGGGCCACTCAGCAGCAGCTCCCCCCACTTCTGTCCCTCAGCCCAGCTTGGCTCCGCCATGCTCGCTGTGATCCTGGAGCAGCCTCTGTGACAGCGGCCTCCCCACCTCCGTGGAGCCGTTCCAAACCACCTTTCATGTTGCAGCTGGAAAATCCATGCCAAACACGGCTACACCCATGGGCATCTCTGCCAGGAGCCCTTCAGTGGCTCTTCCCCACACACAGGCAGAGTTCAAGGTAATGTGGCCCCAATGGCCACCCCGGCCACACACACAGCCAAGTAAGCCATGTCACAGACAGGGCGACCCCCACCCAGAAAACCTTCCCCTCCCTTCTCCTCCACAAGGCCTCGGCAGCAATCCCTTGCCACCCTGAGCACAGTCCCCTCCCCGCCGTCAAGACAGAGCCCAGCCCAGCCCAGCTGCTGAGTCCTAGGCGAGGGTGGCGGAGTCACGTGTAACCACAGGCCCACAGGCGAGAGTACAAAACAGCCTCACCCCTCCCCACACCTGGGCCTTGTGCCCTGGACCCCCGCAGGGTCACCCTGGGGGGCACCCGTGGCTCATGCTGGGACAGCTGAGAATGGGCACGTGGCCACACAGACTTGGCTAGGAAAGGAGCTCTCAGGTCGTCAGGGTTGGGGGCTCAGGGCTGCCACAGGGCCTGTATCTCGTCCTACCGTGCACTGGGCCAGGGCGGCTGCAACCTGCTGGATATCGTCCACGGTGTTAACCCGCAGGGAGACCAGGGTCTCGGTGACATTCTTGCGTATCCGGGCGCGCAGCTGCCGCCTGGGGTCTGGCTCTGCCACCATGGCCAGGGCCTGCTCGTACTGCAGGCACAGGGGAGCCGTCAGCAGGAGATGGGCAGCCCCGCCTACAGTGCAGGCTGACCAAGGGCAGGCATCTCGGCCGCTGCCTAACACCAGCGGCAACTCGAGCCCTGTGTCAAGGGCAAAAGGGGTATTCCCCAGGACCCCACGTGGGGGCTAGGGGCACAAGGAGAAGAGGAGGCAGCCTGGCACTGGGGAGGGCCCCGCAAGTGGGTGCTGCTGGGAGCAGGAGTGGTGCCGAGGCCCTGGTCAGGAGAGGGGGTCTGGGCCACCCCCAGCACAGAGGCCAGCACAGGAGGGGCTCCTCAGCCGCACTGACCTCATTGAGCACAGCGATGAGGGCCAGCGAGTACTCGATGACGTGCTGGGGGTCGGCCTGGCGCAGCAGCCCAGGCAGCGTGCTCTCTGTGAGGCTGTACAGCCAGGGCGTGAGATCTGGGGGGCCGTCGGGGGACTCTCCGGGGGGCTCTGGCAGGGTGATGGCCAGAGACCTGTGGGCAGAGGCTGTGGATGAACAGGTGGTGGGTCCCCCTCCCACCCCCAGCCAGGCCCTGTTCCACGGGCACAGGCTCACCTGTTGAGGGCGACCACGGCGGCACCCAGCTGGTCCTGCACAACCACAGCCAGGCCCACCACAAAGTGGGGCGCAAAGCCAGGTGGCAGCACGGCCCCATAGGTGGAGAGGCTGCCCTTGTAGACACAGAACTCCTCGCAGTGGCCCTGGTGACAGCGCCGCAGCAGCAGGGCATACACCAGTGGAGCACCCGCGTCCTCCTCATCCTGCCAGCCTGTGGGACCCCAGGGCATCAGCGGGGTCCCAATGTGCCCCCCATCACCAGGGCCTGTGGGCCGTACTCACCCACACACTTGAAGTGCACCTTGGTGGTGAGGGCGCGCACGGCCTCGAGCGGGAAAAGGCGGCAGGAGCCCCCCAGTGGAGGGCGGTTCGGGGCAAGATGGATGGAGGCGCAGCCCTGCTCCTGGCCCGAGTGGCCCAGCACCGTGAGCGTGAATGTGTAGCCCTCGCCGTCCCGTAGTACGCCGCGCCGCACCACCAGCCGCATGCCCGCACTGCCCGTGGACGTGGTCGTCTCATCCAGCACCAGTGTCTCATTGCTAAAGCTGCGCGCGGCCCAGCGCTGAGAGGGCACCCAGATCACAGGTGCTCAGGGGCGGGTCTCCCCCAGGCCCACCAACTTTGGTCCCCACCTGGGGCCCCCTGCTCACCCCGCGCTCGGAGCCCCCGCCGCAGTTGTCACAGCGGCCCTCCAGGTACACGTAGGAGCTGCGGCTCACTGCGTACACCGCCTGCGCCTTGCAGGACACACACTCCAAGGACACGATGGGTACCCGGCCACTCCGGATCAGCACCTGGAGGCCGGGCAGGATTAGAGAGAGGCATGCCCACGCTGGCCAGGAGCCTCCGGATTGGGGCTCTGCTCCTGAGGCCCAGACCCTTGGGTCTGCCCCGTGTGGTGGGTGGTAGCGAAACCCATGAAAGAGCAGGGCCCCTGCCCCTGCCATTCTCCCACTTGCAGAAACTCCTCTCAGACCCAGCCAACTCCTAAGTCAGCCCGAAGCCCAGGTTCTGTGGGGCCATGAGCTCAGCCCTCACCCAGGATGTTTGTATCGTTTTGTGACTCCTAGGATTGGCGAGGGACAGGGGAGGAGGATGGGGGAGGAGGGAATTTAATGAAGTGCAGACCATGATGGGCTTATTTTCTGCAGCACCCCGGGCCGGTCTTGGGCCTGGCACACAGCAGGCACTCAACAGGTGCTCAGCTACAAACAGATAAACAGAGGCGTGAAGGTACAGATGGACTAGTGTCCGCGTGGGGACAAGCATAGCTCAGCTCAGCCCCGTCTGAGCCTCCCACTGCTCTCTGCACTGGGGGCGGGGCCCACATCAGACAGCCCCAGACAGCCACTCCGGGCAGAAACCTGGCACGAGGGATGGACGCCCCATCCCAGGCACCAGCAGGGCCTGATGCACCCACTCCTGTTACAGCAGCAGGAGTGGTGCCATGGGGCCAAGCATACGTGGTCCTGACCGCCTGGCAGCTTAGGGAGGGAGAGAGAGCGTGCTCCACACACAGGCAAGAACAGGCCCTCCTCATTCAGGGAGGGGACACCATGCTCTGGGGAAGGGACGTGTCTCCTCGCTGGTGGCCTTCAGTGCTGCGGGGACAGTGAATTTCTCACAAACCACTAGGGCCTGTGCTGTGCCTCTAAGCGTTGCGCACAGCTATGGCCTTTTTGGAAGAAAGCAATGCCAGAGGAGCATCTTGTTAAGTAGAATTAACATCAAGGGTAATAATGACTTAAAACCAATAGCTTCTAGAAGTACTAAAACAAAAAACCAAAAAACCAAAAAAACCCTGAAAAATGGGTGCTCGGGGACTTCCCTGGTGGCACAGTGGTTAAGAATCTGCCTGCCAATGCAGGCGACACGGGTTCGGGCCCTGGCCCGGGAAGATCCCACATGCCGCGGAGCAGCTAAGCCCATGTGCCACAACTACTGAGCCTGTGCTCTAGAGCCCGTGAGCCACAACTACTGAGCCTGTGAGCCACAACTACTGGGCCCGTGTGCCACAACTACTGAAGCCCACATGTCTAGAGCCCGTGCTCCACAACAAGAGAAGCCACCACAATGAGAAGCCTGCACACCCCAACAAAGAGTAGCTCCCACTCACCGCAACTAGAGAAAGCCCACACGCAGCAACAAAGACCCAACGCAGCCAAAGATAATTAAAAAAAAAAAAAAAAGGGTACTCAGTACTATGTGCAGGCAGGGGCCCTGTGCACTCAGCCTCTCCGGTAGTTCCCCCCACCCTGGGGGCCGGTAGCTCCACCCAGGGCTGGGCCAGGGCAGCACCCACCGTCTGGTTGGTGACCTCCTCCTTGCGGCCTGCCTTCCATACGGTCAGGTTGAAGGTGTACTCCACACCGGCTTGCAGACGCTCCCGGGGGATGGTGACCACGCTGCTCCCACGGGGCCCGAAGTTCAGTGCACACCCGCCAGTCTCACTCTGCAGTCCGTGACGGGGCCAGGGAGGGGGTGCGCACGGGGGTGAGATCCTAGGCCTGCCTCCAATTAGATCCTGGCCCGGGGACGGCTGGGAAGACCCCTCCCCCTGCTGGGATCGAGCCCACCAGGCACTCAGACATATCAAGCAGACCCAAGAGCCTGCCAGCCTCATGCACACAAACGACCTAAGGGGGATTAGGAGAACGATTGCCCCGCCATGTGACTGACCTGCGTCGAGGCCACGCAGGCCCAGTGGAAGCTGAGTGGCGTCTGGTCACCGTCCTCCAGGTTGGGGTCATAGGACTTGCTCCCATCCAGCACCAGGTCCTGAGAGTCCGACCACACACGGTAGGAGCCACCCTCGACAATGGGCACCAGGCGCTCAGGGGCCACTGTCACATTGGCCTGGATGCTCTGTGCCAGCGGTGTGTCCCCAAACGACACCACGAACACAAAGCAGTAGTGGCCCACAGGCAGCACCATCCGTGGCACCACCAGCTGGGGCCGGCTCACATCCACACTGGGCAGGGTCACCCGGGCCATGCGCCCAGGCCGCTGGCAGCTGGTGGCACGGTACACCTCCCAGCGGTACTCAGTCTGGTACGTGACGCAGTCACGCAGGTCGACGTGGGCCTCCAGGTAGTTGCGCTGGGAGCGCCGCATAAGTACCTGTGGGGGCAGGGCCACATCCACCTCGGGCTCCCTGCAGGCCAGCACATGGACGGTGACCGTGGTCTGTGCCACAAAGAAGCTCACCAGGTTGGAGGCGTTCACCTCCACACGGTAGTCCCCAGGCTGCAGGTAGGAGTGAGCCACCCAGGGAACCTCCGTGTCCTCTGCCAGGGCCCCGTCCCCAAAGTCCCAGTGGTAGGCCACTCGCCGGGGGCTGGGGCTCGTGGCAGCCTCGAAGCGGGCCGAGCGGTTGGTGAAGCAGCGGCCGCTGCGCAGCGCCACGTGCTGAATGACGTCCTGGACATCAATCATGAGTGTGTGGTTTACGCCGCCCAGCTCATTGAAGGCTCGCACGTGGATCTCCAGCAGCCCTGCAGCCACGGGAGTATAGGTGACGTCGCGACCCGACAGGATGACCAGTGAGTCTCCCTGAACCTTCTGCAGCGAGAAGTACCACGCGTAGGCAACACGGGAACCCCGCTGCACCCGGGCCGTGAAGTTCCTCTCGGAGCCCGTGGCGATGGCCGGCTCGCAGCAGTCGGGCACCTGGAGCCCACCCACGGCCTCCAGCACTGAGACACGCACCTGCGCCTGCACCCGGCTTACGTGGTTCTCGGCCTGGATGCTCACCGTGTAGTCCCCGAGCCGGGGGAAGCTGCGGGAGAAGTGGGGCCCAGGGAGCACCTCGAGGCCAGCCCCACTGACCTGTAGGTGGAAGCTGACGGCCGAGCCGGCAGCCAGCAGGATCTGAAAGTGAACCAGCTGCCCGGGCTCCACCACCTTCCTGCTGGCCCATAGCACCAGGCCCACGATGGGCTCCTCCACCGTGAGGTTGTGTGTGGCCACGACCCAGCTGACCGCGTTGGAGGCGTTGAGCTGAATGGAAAAGGTGCCGGCGTCGGGGAGGACCACGGCGATGTGTTGGCCATGCCTGCTGCCACCCGGCACGGCCCAGCACCAGCTCACATTGGTGCCCGAGGCCAGCTGCCCCCAGAAAGGCACGGTGGAACTGGCCACCACAAAGCTGCAGTCCAGTTCACCAGCCCTGATGCTGAGGCCACTGACAGGCACTTGCACAGCCACCTCAATGCTGGCGTTGGCTGAGCCCAGTTGGTTCTTGGCCATGACTGTGACCAGGTGCATGCCGGGGCTGGGAAAGGTGTGGGTGGTGGATGGCTCTGGGGTCTCCCAGCCCAGCCCTTCCTCCAGGGACCAGGTGTAAGTGACGCCACTGCCACCAGCCAGCTCAGCACGGAGGGTGACACTTGCATTGACAGCCACTGGGTTCGGGGAGGCGGCGGCGGCCAGCCACCCCACAGGCTCCACAAAGTTCACGGTGCGGTTGGCCGAGGCGCTGCCCAGCATGTTGGTGGCCCGCAGCTGGACGTGGTAGGTGCCAGCCTCGAGCACGGTGAGCGAGAAGGCTTTGCCGCTGCCAGCCAGGGCCAGGCCACTGTCCCGCTGAGCGGTCCAGCTGTAGGAGATATTGGTACCATCCCTGACTGAGGCCTGCAGCTGCAGCGTGCGGTTGGTGGGGAAGCAGCAGCTACTGCCGCCGCCCACCACCTGCAGCCCCTCGATGTGCTGCAGGACATAGATGAAGATACTGTCCTGGGCGGCGCCCACCTCATTCTCAGCCGTGACAATGATGTTGAAGGTGCCGACAGACCGGAAGGTGTAGGAGATGGTGGGGCCCCCAGGGATGGGTGTGCAGCGGTCACAGAGGACCCAGGAGTAATGCACGTCACTGCCCGCCTCCAGGGAGGTGCTGAAGCTCACGCTGCCGTTCAGGGGTACCACCGTGCGGCTGGCGTTGACGCTGAGCCCCCGCACACGCTGCTGCACGGTGACATTCAGCTGGGCCTCCCCACGGCTTACCTCGTTCCAGCCAGACACCCTGACGGGGAAGCAGCCCGTGCTGCTGTAGGCGTGGGTGACCGCAGGGCCCTGGAGCCGCCCGCCATCCCCCAGCTCCCACAGGTAGGTGGCGGGGTGCCCGCGTCCCACAGCAGAGAACAGGTAGGGCTGCTGCAGCTCCAGCACATGGGAGCCATTGACCCTGATGCCTGTGAGATCCACAGGCTCCTGCACCTCCACGAGTGCCGAGTCGTTGGCAGCTGAGATGTTGTTGGACACGGTGACGGTCACCAGGTAGGAACCTGAGTCCCAGTAGGTGAACGTGGCCTCAGGGCCCCCAACGCGGGCAGCAGCATCCTCAGTGCCAAAGTCCCAGGTGTAGCGGTAGGGGAATGGGGGCCAGGCACAGGCAACTAGCCGGGCTGTGTCCCCGACCCGCACAAACTGCCTCTCGGGCCACATGGTGATGTTGCCCACCTCGGGCTCCACGCAGATGCTGCTGAAGTAATGCGCCTTATTCACGTGGCTCGACAGGACCAGTGCCAGGGGGAATGTACCACTACGTGTGAAATTGTGCATCACTGTCGGGTCCCCCCGGACAGTCGTGTTGGATGATCCGTCCCCGAAGGTCCAGTCGAAGATGTAGTTGGTAGGGTTCCCAGTGACGTGGGCTGTGAGCTGGGCGTGGGGCTGGGTGGGAATGCAGGCTGTAGGGTCGATCCACAGCACCTCCAGGACAAAAACCTGTATGGGCAGGCTCCGGGCCAGGTTTCCAGTGGGGCTGGACGCGCCCACGGTCACCGTGCAGTTCTGCGCCCGCAGGTACACGTGCTCTACTGTGGCCTCAGGGCCCATGAGCACTGTGCCGTCCCCCATGTCGAAAGTCCATGTGACGTTGTCACCCGAATCCAGGGTGGCGCTGACCACCACAGGTGCACCCTGCTCCACGGCCGGGCTCAGGCTCACGGTCAGCCCACGGAGCTCCTCGAAGACACGGACGCTGATGCTCGCCACTGTACTACTCACCGTGTTGTTGACCTCCAGTTGGATGTGGTATGCGCCCCTCGAGGCGAACGTGTGGTTGATCTCTGGCTGGAGCTGTGTTACATCTGGGGAGCCATCCCCGAAATCCCACGTGTACAGGACACCCCCAGGCGAGGGAAGCGGGTGCGGGAAGAAGGTGACAGGCCAGCCAGCCACCAAGACCTGGCTGCCCGTGGCCACGGCCACGGCGGGCAGGGTGGCGCGCACACTCACAGGCACCTGCTGCGTCAGGTTCTCGAAGGTACTGGACACGAGCAGGGTCAGGTTGTATTCACCTGGCAGACAGGCCCAGAATGGGGACGGGGATGGGGACGGGGCCGCCGCCACCACCTACTCAGCAGAACCCCTCCTAACCCCGTGCTGTGGGCAGGGGCCTGGGGTGGGGGTGAGGCGCAAAGCAGGGCCCCAGTTATAACGTGAACAGAGAACGCCCTTGGACCCAGGCCCGGGTGCTCTCAGCACAGGGCAAGTCGCAGGGCTGAGGCAGAAAGATGAAGAGCAACCGTCTCCAGGTACGACTGCCCTTGGGGTGACAGGGCAGGCATAGGTGCAGGGCTGAGATCACAGGAACAGGGCTGGGATCATAGGGGCACCACTGTTTACTCTGCATTTCTTGTGTGTGAGGATTCTGGAATTTCAAAAATGACTAAAAGGAACCTTCCCTTCTCCCCCAAAAAAGGCTCAGGGAAGGAGTCAGGAGGGGATAGAAGGGTCCGGTTTCTGGCCGGCAGACTTGAATCATGGGTCTCAGAGACCTAGTTCACCCCTCAACCCTGTACATCCCTCCTTCACCCCAGTGAGGGCCCTGCGCCAACAGCCCAGGCTGGATCCCGGGAGGCAGGACCAAGGGGGGCTGTCCCCCAGGGAGGGGCTGTCCCCGGGGCAGGGCTCACCCAAGCTGGAGGCTGGCAGGGCAGCAGGCCTGCCCCTTACCTGGGACAGTGTAGGTATGTGTGATGTTGTGCTCCACCAGCACCTGGGCCACTGTGGGGTCTGGGACCTGGAAGGACTCGTTGTATGGAGGCTTGAACTGGCCGATCACCTGCTCCCCATCCCCGAAGGTCCACCTGCCAGGGCAGCGAGCAGGCAAGTGAGCAGGCAAGTGAGCAGGCTAGGAGGGGTGGGGTAGGAGGGAGGGGTGGGGAGGGCCCAGCTGTAGCCCCTTTCCTTGCACCTCCTTTCAGGGTACCACCCGCCCTGCTGCAGCCCTCCAGCCGGTCCCAATGTCCTATGTACCCAGCACATCCTGACAGATGAGGAGGTGGAGGCTGGGGCCCCACCCAGGGCCCAGCACACTCACAGAAAGGCCACCTCCATGGCCGAGTCCACCAGCACGTCAGCCGCCAGCGCCAGCGTGGCATTGGGGGGCAGCACGGGCGGCACCGCAGACACCCGCAGGCCCCGCATCCTGTGCATCCGCTCGACGGTGACGTTGTAGTTCACGGTGACGTTGCTCACGTGGTTGGAGGCCGTCAGCTGTGGGGACAGGCGGCAGTGAGCAGGCCACCAGCCGGCCACAGGGCAGCGTGGACAGAGCCCCTCCCCGCACTCACCCACAGCTGCCACGGGGTCCTCGGGAGCAAAGCAGAACAGAAGGCAAAGGTGAGCAGCGGACAGCCCAGCCCCCGCCCCACCCACCCCCACCCTATTCTCCACCCTGTGCCCACGCCCCCCGCCCACCGAGAGCTTGAAGACGGCGGCGCTCTGGTAGATGACGTTGAAGACCACATTGTGGAAGGTCAGGGACTGCTTGTCATCAATGGTCCAGCGGAAGACCACATCCGAGCCAGCCTCCACCACGGGGCTGTACCTCTGCGGAAGGGCACAGCGTCAGCTGGCCATGGCCCTGCCCCAGCCCAGGGTCTTTGGGGGACCAACTGTGCCCTCAACCCACGTCTACCCGCCTGGACATAGCTCCCTATGGGGCTTCCCTCTAGGCTAAGGAGGCCACATAGTGCGGGGCTGAGCCTGGGCTTGGTTACATCCTGACCTCTCTGTACCTCAGTTTCTTCATCTGTAAAATAAACCCAACACCCGTTGGGTTGGGCCAACCCACCTCAGTCTGTGCACCCCCACCCCAGGGCTCCTGCTCAGGCCCCCGTAGCTGGACAGCACAGTGCCGTTTGGGAAGGCACGTGAGTCTCAATGGGCCTCATGGTTCTGGATGTTTACCTGAGTCACCTGATAGAACAGGTGTGAACAGGGAAGCCAGGGGAAGGGGACACAACCACCCAACAGCTCCTGTGCTAAGGCTGCAGAACTGGTGGCTGCCTTATGTGAGGTGGGTACTCCCAGGACAGGGACAGGGACAGCCGCTCCCGGAGTGGCAACAACAGTGGCCGGGTGGCATCAGATCCCAACCTCAAAAAGCGCTCACTTTAGCCAGGTGGGAACACAGCAGGACCCCGAAAACACACCCAGGATCAACAAGGTCAGAGGTGGGTGGAGAGTTCGACAATTCGTGCAGGAAATGTGAGAGCAAAAAGAAGCATTTTCAGAGCAACTGTTTCACAGGTGACTTCCCCAGTAACTTAGGAATTAACGAACCATCTGAGGAACCACTGAACAGGACCTGCCCAGAAACCAACACTGAGCCCACTGTCCCGGGCAGCCAAGTGCTCTCCTCGCTGGGGAGAGGCCACCCTCAGCATAGGCACCTTGTCTCAGGGCGGGGCCCACACTCACCACCAGGACGCCCTGCAGCACTCGGGCCTCAGGGCTGGGCGTGGCGCGGAGACCTCGGATGGGTTCCTCAGCCTTCACCCGCAGGCTGAGGTTGGCCCGGCCAGCACCGTTCTCCACCACAACCTCCACATCGTGCTCGCCCTCGCTGAGCCCGGGCAGTGCCAGCACCGAGAACAGGGTGCTATTGGCCTCGTGGGCACAGCCAGGCACCAGGGCAGCCACAGTGGCAGGGCAGGCAGCCTCGAAGGGCGCACTGACGTTGCCCCCAGGCCAGCGTGCAGTGGCCGTGGCGTTGGTGCCGGAGTCCACCTGGAGCACCAAGGCCGAGCCGTTGGTGGGCATGTAGAGGCGGCCGTCGTAGGGGGCCGGGTAGATGGCCCGAAGCCCTGCCACCGGGGAGAAGACGTTGAAGCTGCAGGACAGGTTGTGCCTGGACACGCTGTTGCCCACTGTGGCCCTGACCTCATAGCGCCCTGGCCGCCGCAGCCCTGGGTTGGGGCTCAGGCCCAGCAGAGGGGTGAGCCGCTCTGTGGCAACAAGCAGCCGCAGGGCACAGGCAGGGCCAGCCGGGGCCGCCTCCAGCTTGGCAGGCAGGTGGGCCAGCCAGGCTGAGACGTTGGTGGAGAAGTACGGGGCCTCGGAGCCAGGGACGCTGAGTGCTGGGGGGCAGCGCAGGAGGGCGCCCGGTCCGGCATCGTGCTGCAAGCTGATGAGGTCACCAGGGAGCAGGGGGCTGCCCTGGTCGTGGAAGGTGACCTACAGGAGAGGGGGTTGGGCCTGTGTCAGGTCCTCACAGTGGGTCAGGGGCCTGTAGGCAGCACTGGGCCAGGGGCTCCAGCGGGCTGCAGAACCCCCCTGGGGTAACCCAGAGTCACCCCCTACAGGGGTCTCAACACTCCTCATTCACTCACACACCACCAGGCTTCACAGGGGCCTCCAAGGCACTCAAGATGGGGACAGACAAAACACACAGGGCAGAGAGGATGCAGGCAGGGGTGGGGCTTCCCCAGACAGGGGAGGGACTTCTGGACACTGGCCAGCCTTGCCCAGAGAGGGGAAGAGTCCTCCTTAAAAGGCAAGTGCAAAGGCCCTGAGGCGGGAGCTTCTCACGGTTGGCAGAGGAGGAGAGCATTGCCGAGGCAGGAGGCGGGTGGGTTAGGGGACCTGGAGGGCTGTGCAGAACAATCTGCATTTTATTTGTGTTTGATGGGGAGGCAGAAGGCACCTAGGCCAGTGATACACACCGAGTACTGGGCAGGGGGGCCCGCAGGCACAGAGAAGAGGAACTCTTTCCACAATGCATAGGAGACCCCAGGGAGCCCCAGCCCTGATGTGGTTCCGTTGGCACAGGCCCGAAGGTGGCAGGGGGTGTCCAGAGGCAGGCAGATGTTGGATCTGGGGCACGGGTGTCCTTCTGGTGTGCATGTAGGGATGGGCTCAGTCCTGTTTTCCAGGGACCTACTCTGGGGCTCGCTGCTGTTTCCTGGGGCCCCTGCAAGGAAAGGAGGGGTGTCAGGTACCCCAATTTGCTAACAGATCATAAGGACGCCCTGCTACAACATGAGGTCTCGCCAGGCAGTGTACCCGGCCCCCACCATCACTCCTCTAACCCTCCCCACACCAGGCCAGCTGACTGACCCCAGTGAGTCCCCAGCCCCAGCAAGTTCCCCACCAAACCCATCCTTGGGATCCCCAGCATGAGTTGGCATCTCTGTGGACCCCACTGTCCACCTTGAGGCTGGAGACCAGTCCAGTGGGCAAGGGACCAGCAGACACCACAGTGCAGAGAGGCTGCTCGAGCCTCCCAGGTCCCACTGCCAGGATGGAGTCCCACCTGTTCCTCGCATGGCTCGATACACCTGCAGCCGCAGCTGGGCAGGCCCGCCGAGCTCCGGGGTCCCGAACTCGGCAGCAGTGAGGAAGGCTTCACGGCTCGGGCTCAAGCCAGGAAACACCATCACCTGCCAGGGCAGGGGGGCCACTCAGCTCCACCGACCCCGGCCCTCAGCCGGCCCCACCCCGATGCCCAAACACCCACCAGGTCAGAGGGGAGGAGCCACCAGATGGGCCTTCAAGAGGCCCCCACTGGCCTCATTTCACACAGTGGGAGACAATGTCACTCAGGAGAAAAAAATCAGGTCAAAACCATCTGTGAGCAACAGGAATTGTACCTTCATTTCTAAAAAATCCCCAAGCACCAAGAGAAAAGGCTCAGGAGCGTTCAGAGCTCTCCCGATGCCAGGCCTGGGTGCTACTCACCTCTGCATTGACTCTACTAGACGCAGAATGTTAATAAGGCCCAGAAAAAGGCTTCTTGTTTTTTAAAGGGAACTGCAACAGCCAGGGCAAGAAACCTGGAAGGCCAGCCTACCTCAACGGGCTCCCGGGGGGCTGTGAGGGCCTCCTGCTGCACCAGGGGGCTCAGGGGCCCCTGCAGGTCCCCACTGGGTGCTCCCACGAGGAAGTTCTCTGCGTCCCACACAGGGCCTGTGGTGCAAGTGTGCAATGAGGTGCTGTTCCCAGGCCGAGGAGGAGTGTGTTGGGGGCCCAGGGTGGGACCAGACCTGGGACTGAGCCACCTGGCAGTAGCCCCTGGCTCCCTCCACCTGTTTTGTCCAGTGTGGGCTCAGTCCGGGACAGTAGACACTCAGCAAACACCTAACAAACACTGAACAGCTAAGGAATGAACTGGGGTGCCAGGGGCAGCTGTCCTGGCCAGGATGGGAGGAGCTCCCAGGGTGGCCAAGGGACCCTGTATGCTTTGGAGGAGGGGTGTCCTGGGCCAGGGCAGCAGGTGCTCCCCAGCCTCCCAGGGGCCCCAGCGCACCTCCGGGCCGCAGCTCACAGACGTAACTGTGCGGTGCCGAGCACAGGTCCGTGTTGCACTGCCCAGCAGGCCCGAGCCGCACGCAGCGCTCAGCTGTGGCAGGGTGCGGCTCCCCAGGCAGCCAGTTCTGGCAGCTCTCCAGGCTGAAGGCCTCACCCTGCGGCGCTGGGCCCACCTCTACCCCCTCCACAGCTGAGAAGCCGATCCACACGTCCAGGCTCCTGCAGGCAGACAGAGGGAAGAGCAGGTGCTCAGGGGCTCCCCAGAGACAAGCACCCCTCCCTCTGCCCTCTCTCTGGGGGCACCCTCCTCAGAGCAGCCTGTCAGGCAGGCTCTGCCTGTCCCCACTTTCCAAATGGGGAAACTGAGGCTCATACATGACTTGGCAAGCAAGGCCCACACCAGTGCCCACCCAATCACCTATCCCATGGGGCCAGGGGCCCAGCTGAGACCCTCATGGAGCTCCACCTCACTCTGGCCCAGGGCCACGTAGACCTGTGTGTGCCCAGAGGTGAGGATCCAGGTGTGGCATTTGGGGACAAAGACACCCATATATCAGCCCCCAAACAGGCTACTTCCCACAGCTCTACCAGGGCAGAGAGACCCTCCTGGAGGCAGGGCTTGTAGATACAAGGACAGGGGCAAATATTGGGACAGGGTCAGACAGAGGAACAGGCAGCAGGGGTGGCTGAGGTGCTGTGGTCAGAGCTGGGTGCTGGGGCTGCATTACTACCTGGGAACCAAGTGACCTTGGGCAAGGGCTATGACTGCTTTGGGCCTCGATTTCCCCTCGGGAAGTCCAGGGTGACCCACAGTCCAATCAGTCCCTTCCCACACAGGGACCCTGGGAGAGGAGGGGGGCCAGCCTCCACCCCATCCCGCCCCCTAGCCACTGCAGGTGCTAAGGGCTGAGTAGAGACCAGGCGGGGCCATCTATGGTGACCACTACAGAGCGCATGCCCCCACAGGCCTGGGCAGCCAGAGCGTCCAAGAGGCTCCTCGTGCATGGGCAGCGCTTGGCAGCAGTGACCACCCAGGAGGGAGCAGCAGGAGGAAGTGCAGCCTCCGTGGTCACACCAGAACCTCCCCGGTCCCTGCCAGGAGGGGCCCAGAATGGGACAGTGGGGGCAGGATACAGGGCAGGGGGTGCACCTCCCACAGTGGGCACCCCCGTGTCCACATCTGTGCCGAGAGAGCTGATAGGAACGGCCACATGTGGGCACAACATGGTTCCTTATCCCCAGAGCCAGGCTGGCTGGCTACAGCACCTCCAGACACCCCAATGTGCTCATGCTCCATCCCCACCCCAGCATTCTGGGGACCTCCCCCGACCTCCCAGCCTCTCCGAGGACCAGCGGCATTTGGGCAGGCACCTGGTGACGCGGGAGACCAGGAAGTGCTGGACGGCAGGACTGTCCACCATAGCCAGGGCGGCCCCGGCCCAGGCCCGGCACTGCTCCTGTGCCTGCAGCCAGGCCGCCTTCTCCACCACCAGGCGGTAGCAGCGCCCGTTACCAGGGAAGATCTCAGTGTCCGAGGGGCAGAGCGGATGCACCACTGGGGGGTCAGAGAGCAGAGAGATAAGGCATCGATGTGTGCCCAACCAGGGCTGCCCCACCCACCCCGACTCAGGCCTAGGGGCGGGGCGGCCCCACCTCGGGCTGGCTCCTCGCCCAGGGCCACAATGCTGTAGGTGGCCTCGAGGCCAGAGCCGCCACGGTTTCGGACGCCAAGCTTCAGGGTCTCGTCGCTATGCACAGAGGCCAGACACATGAGCTCCAGGGCTACGGGAGCCGCCTCCACCCACACCTCTGCCCAGAGCCGAGCAGAGCCGACCCCCAGGGCCAGCACGGCCGTCACGGGATAGCGCCCAGGCAGCACATAGTGGTGAGTGGCATCCGCGCCAGCAATGTCCACCTCAGGGGAGCCGTCGCCGAAGTCCCAGCGCGTGGAGCTGACTGGCAGTGAGGCAGTGACGTGGAAGGCTGCGGGCTGGCCAGAGGCCAGAGGTCCTTGGGGCCCCACCAGGGCAGCCCCTGGGGAGGCAGGGAAGATGTTCTGGAGGAGGGTGGGCCCCCGGCAGGTGGGGGCGGGGGGCAGTGGGGGGCTGGAGCAGGAGGGTAGGCAGGCCGAAGAGGCATTGGGAGGCCGGGCCAACCCGCACAGGCACCTGCCCTGCTCTGAGAGGGCCGCGAGGCCCCGGCCAGCCGCGAAGCAGAAGGCACTGCAGGCCTCAGGGGCCAGCGGGCCCTCATGGGCAGCTGAGAAAGCCACCAGCGCCACGGCGCCCGAGCTGTCGTCAGGGACACAGGCAACGTACTCCTCACCTGGAAGGGGCAGGCAGGCTGGTCCCGAGGGTGCACCCCACCCCATTCTACACCCCAGATCACATCATCTCCGACCCTCCAACAGCTGCGTGGCGCTCACCCCCACCCCCAGACTGGTTTCCCCGCCTCACACCTACGTGGTCCCCTGGTCCAGAGGGCCTCTGCGACCCCTCCCCCAGTCAGTCTGTCCTAGCCCCTGTAATTATTTCTCTCGTGCAGCTGTTCCCCGATCCCCATCTGCCACCATAGGCTGGAGACCCCTGAAAACCGGCAGGGTTCCCGCCGGCTGCTTGGCCAAGCTGTCCGGCAGGGAGGGACCAAGTGTGTCCCGCCCACCCGCACTCACCACAGCTGCTGTCCAACAGGGGGCCGCTGAGGAGGGGCCGGCCGGCCAGAGGGCCGGGCCCAGCACACGTGGCCGCCTCAGGCCGCACCACACGGACCTGCTGCTCCTCTGCCCAACGCGGCAGCCAGGCCAGACCACAGTCACACTCCAGCGGGTTCCCGCTCAGGTTTCTGCAGGGGGCGGGGCAGGCTCAGAGGGCAGGTGTGGGGGCCACGGGCCCAGCTGCCGACAGCCACCAAAACCAACAAAACTTACATTTCACTTAAATTAAATAAATTAGCAAATATTCCTTCTTCTAATGTAGAAATCTTGTTGTTGCTTATGTCCCTAAAAGAAAGGAGAGATTCGACATGGTCTGACGCGAGCCCCCTCAACCGCAACAATGACAGGCAGCCGCCACCTGCCCAGTGCGTGGAATCCCGCAGCAGCCCTGGAGGGGACACTCACAGCTCCGTCAGCGCCGAGAGGTTCGCCAGGAGCCCGATGTCCAGCGCTCGGAGCAGGTTGTGGGAGACATCTCTAGAGAGCAAAGCAGCTGCAGGTCAGTGCTGGGGCCCAAGGCATGGCACAGAGTCCACCCGGGCCCACCTCAGATGCTCTCCAGCTGCAGCCTCCCACCTTCTGAGCTCCCTCTTCCCAGGGCCAGAGGTGGAAGACCTGAATGAACTCTCATCTGGAGAGCCCAAGGCAGGAGAGAGCTGGCCCCTCAGCACTCCATCCATGCCCTGCCCCTTCCCCTCCCACCCCCTGCCCCCTGCCCCCTCCCCCAGCAGGACTGCACCATGTAGGGCAGGCTTCACCCCTCCACACAGGGTTCAGAACACACAAGGAAGCCCAGGGGTTTCCAGGGCCAGGGGCCCAGCTGCTACCAGCTGGAGGGTGGGGGGAATGTGGCACAGACCACACAAACGGGAAGGGGGCTCTGGCGGACGACCCCATAGCAGAGCAGTACTGACAGCCCGTGCTAAGTCTCTGGGGTCTGGGCACCAGAGTTAGAGCTGGATCTCCATAATCCCAGGCCCTCAAGGTCAACAGAACCATATCAGAGAACCGAACATGGTGCAAGACACGGGAGAAGAGTCACGGGTTCTCAAAGCATGAAACTATGAGCAGAAATAAAACATCAAAAGTCGAAAGATCCAACTGCACAAAAACATGCAACTTACACACAAAATATCATAAAATCAGAAAACAAACTACAAGCTGGGAAAAGCACTAGCAATTTAGATGATGGATTAAAGGCCCATAATCCCCTTTCCACATATGCTGTTAACAAACCATAAAGAAAGCAAGTTACTCCAGAGGGAAAAAAAAGGCTAAAGATGAAAATAGGCAAGATTAACGAAAGATATACAAATGTCACAGATACACAGAAAAACACCCGGTCTCATAACTGGAGAAACACCATGAAAACAGAACAACAGCACTTTTTGTCTACTATCACCCCCAGTGCAGGTGACGTGGTGGTGACACACCAGTGACTACACTCCAATGACTACATGACCCCAGCCCCTCGCGAGTCTTTCCGAGGATACACTCTCTAGCCAACAATTCCACCTCCCCGCCCGGCATAGAGGTGGAGGCCAGTCACCCGGCCCGTCCACCTCCTGGGCAGGGACCCTGGACCAGCCTGACTCAGTGGACACCTCCAGTCGCCACTCCTCCCAGGCCTCCCTGTGCTCCCACAGGTCTATACCTCCCACCATAGTCTCCAAACTGACGAGGCCTGGGCCTCCCACCCTTGGGGCCTCTGCCCTTCCAGGTGTCACTCTGGCCCTCTGATGTCCCCAGAATGCCTCTCACCAGGTCTGCCCTTCCCTGGCCTGTCAATGCCTCCTCCAGGCCTATCTGTCTCCAGGTCCTGTCAACCCAGCTCCTAAAACATTCAGACTCCCCCACCCTACCCGAGCCACAGCTTGGTCCAGACCCCCATCCCTGGGCACCCGCCCAGACTTCACAGTCCCTCTAATCCGAGCTCCCGTGGCAGCCTGAGGGGTGTCCTGAAGCCCAGCTCCATCAGCCACCCTCTGGAATGGGTTTTGCTCTCTCCAGCTGCCCCACATACAACAAGAACTTAATAAGAACTGGCTGGTGTGAAGACAAGTCCCTCCTGGAAGCCAGGGGCCTGAGTGCCAGCCCAGACCCCACGACCATGCCCAGGGGTGGTGCTGGGATGCCTGGTATGATACCTCTGCCTGGCTCACAATATCCAGGACCACTTCTGGAATGAGGCTCAGGAAATGGCCCCCACCCCAGCCCCTGACCACTGCTCCTTCCTGGGGACCTGCTATCCACATGGGGCCTCATGGCCACCTATACCCAAATACTGGCTGGGGGCCAGTTCTCAGTCAGGCTGCTCACGTGATCCTGGCTTCCAACACAGCCAGGTGGCCACCTGGGGGACTTCTGGAGGGGTACCACCTGCCTGCAGGTGATACGAGGGAAGCCAGGCCCAAAGGGGCTCCTGTCCCCCTCTGGCCCCCACCAAGGGAGTGAGGAAAGGGGGACTGGACGCACTCAGCTAACCCCTGGGAGCCTGGTCTCTCCCTCTGCATAGGGGGCAGCCATCGGGAGACTTGGCACTGAGTGGACGGCATGTGGACATGACATGCTCAGCCGATGCTGGCTGTAGCCTGCCTGGGGAGGCAGCAGGCCACAGGCAGCCTCCAAATCATAAGGCCTCAGGCAGGAGGGTACAGGCAGTAGGTGGGCAAAGGTGGGCAAGACCAAAGTTCTCCCCTGAATCGGGGGCTTCCTCAAGAAGGGCTGTGAGTAGAACCTCGGGCACAGTCAAAAGAGCTACATAGCTGCAAGGGGCAGGGTCCTCCCAGCAGCGGGACCTCTGAGACTGGACAGGGGTCCCACAGGGTCAGGGCTGGGGCTGCAGCTCCTGCTGGGACCACATGGGGACGGAGGCTTCAGCCCAGAGGACCTGCAGCCCCATCGCTGCTCTGACCAGTGGCCTGACTGTGCAGGCTGGGGGGACACCTGATTTGGCAAAGGCTCTATCCCGGCAACAAGCGCAAAACGGCAGTGTGGGTGCCACCCAGTAACGCCGCATGCCCTGAGAGTTCAACTGCTTTGGGCACCAGCACAGCCACATGCACGCCCCGAGGCACAGACGTCTTTCCCCTCACCCATGAGATGTGACAGGAGCTGGTGAGCAGGTGTGGCTCACACCCCCGCTTAGCCACAGAGGCAGGAGAAACGCAGCTGCAAGATGCAGTACCCCCGCTCCCTGTGACTGTTCAAACTCTAAAGAAAGCGCTGGAGGGGTGCACGGTAATAACCCCACTCCTGAGAGCAGGCAGGCCCCTCCATTTCCCACACTTTCATTCTGCTCTTCAAGCAGGAGAAAGTCGGTGCAGGAGGGGACAGACAGGATGCCCAGCAGGACCTAGAGCGGGGGCTTCAGAGGGGAGCAGACGGCGATGGGCTGGGCAAGGGGGGCCAGCAGCCACACCAACCGGGGAGGTCAAGGCAAGGCCTCCTCCACTCCAAGAAGCGGCACGGTCCACTGACAGTGGGCTCAAGGCTGGAGCTCCACCCGACTCACCCGAGCCAGGGGTCCCAGACAACCCCACTGAACAGCTGGGTTTCCCATCTGAATACTGGCGGGTGTGTGCGCGCGCATGCAGGTCCCTTCCCCCAAAGGCTGCGTGACAGGGAGCCCATGCCCAGAGCATGGGTCCCAGGAACTCCAGAAGCAGAGACGCCCTTGGGGGCCAGGGGACATAGTGACAGGACCCTCTGGCAGGGTCACCTCTGCCCCTCACAACGGAGCCTAGCTTCCCCCTTCCATCTGGCAGTGCCACTGGGTAAGCCAAGCTGGGCGCTCACAAGCAAGCCAAGAGCAGTGGGGGAGGCAGCAGTCGGCCTTCCTCCGGGGTGCTCCGTGCCCTCCACAGCAGCCCCGCCCAACCCCGGCCGGCCGATCCAGCGCACAGACTGGGAGACCAGGCCCAGCAGGATATAGGAGACACCGAATTTGCATGTGTCATGGCAGCTGCAGCCGCCCAGGCCTAAGGGAGCCCATGGCGCCTGCGCATCACTGAAGTTCGCTCAAAGCCTTTAGTCTGTTGCTGAGGAGTGAGCACGATGCCAATGCACGGCCGCAGAGCCCTGGATTCTTAATGGTTGGCGAAGATTCCACATACAAATTCTTTGAGTTTATCCTCACTGATCCGTTCCATAAAGCTACAAGAAGAAATCCTGACACCCAGCGGATCACCAAAGCACGGTGAGGCTCTCGCAGTGCAGCCTGGAGAAGGCATAACGCTCTCCAGCACTGCTGTTACTGCTAACGGAAGCAATGCTTGTAAAACTCCTACCTAATAAACAATTTGGGACAGTCTCATCTGCTTTAAAAAAAAAAAAAAGACACACACACATGGTGTCTCCCAGTACAGGCCAAGGCCCTCTACCACTGCACATGAGCATGTGTGCCCAGAGGTGGGCTGCTGGGGCATCCACACCATCCCCGCGGTGGGTTGAGGCAGGCCAGGAGACCAGGGAAAGGCAGACAGACTCCACCCAATGTCAAGTACAACGCACCAAGTGGGGACGGCTGTGCCATGAGAAATTTCAGTGAGACTCAAGCAGGGGCTCCTCTGAGGCTAAAGGGAGGACAGCTGTGGAATCCGTGCCTCTGAGAAGTAGAGCTGCAGGGGCCCAGAAGCAAAAGCCCTAGGCAGTCAGATGATCCAGAGACGGGGACTGGGGGACAGTGGGACACAAGGGTGAGTGCAAGCATGAGACACCCACCAGGGGCACCAGGGACAGCTCCCCAGCCAGGGCCTCAAGCAGAAGAGGAAAGAAGGAAAATCCCTACAATATTTTTCCACATCCCATTTTCTGGAAAATCCATCATTAGCGGCAGCTGCGGGGAGCCATCTGCGGTGCCAGAAAAACCAGGGCAGGAGGAGGGAGCCGGGTCTACCTCAGTGTCCCAGCCAACGCCCACCCTGGCAGGACACCATCATCCCTGGCCTTACTGGCCCATGGCTCTTGGCCATCCTGGGCCCAGCTAAGTCTTCTATCCAGCTTGGCCTGGCCCAGCTGCCCCCGGGAGGCTTTCCCCCCGACTGACGAAGACAGCCTCACCCCGTCATGAGTGCTGGCCACGTGCTCCCCATGCTCCCAGCTCCAGGGAGCCCCTTCTCCCCAGGACTCACCTGGGTCTGGTCAGGGCCCACAGTGCAGAGAAAGACCCTGCCCGGCAAAGCTCCTGCAGCCTGAAGGCAGAACCAGGACAAAAGCCAGGTGCATCACCACAGGCCAGGGCTGCCTCGGAGCATCCGTAAGGGGCGTGCCACGGGTAACAGTGTGGTGGGGGTGCAGAGAGGACACTGGAGGAGGGCCTCTGGAGGCAGACACTGGTGGAGTCCTCACCTGGCCTCAAGGCCCTGAACAGCCATTTTTCCACATCTCCATCTGCTTTTTTATAAAAATAAATTTATCTTTGGCTGTGTTGGGTCTTCGTTGCTGTGCGTGGGCTTTCTCTAGTTGCGGTGAGTGGGGCTACTCTTTGTTGCAGCGCGCAGGCTTCCCATCGTGGTGGCTTCTCTTATTGCAGAGCACGGGCTCTAGGCGCGCAGCCTTCAGTAGTTGTGGCAGATGAGCTCAGTAGTGGTGGCTCGCAGGCTCAGTAGTTGTGGCACACGGGCTTAGCTGCTCCACAGCATGTGGGATCTTCCCGGACCAGGGATCAAACCCGTGTCCCCTGCATTAGCAGGTGGATTCTTTTTTTTTTATAAATTTATTTTTTTTAATTTATTTATTTTTGTCTGCGTTGGGTCTTCATTGCTGTGCACGGGCTTTCTCTAGTTGCAGCGAGCGGGGGTTACTCCTTGTTTCGGTGCACGGGCATCTCACTGCGGTGGCTTCTCCTGTTGCGGAGCACGGGCTCTAGGCACGCTGCCTTCAGTAGTTGTGGCTCACGGGCTCTAGAGCGCAGGCTCAATAGTTGTGGCACACGGGCTTAGTTGCTCTGCAGCATGTGGGATCTTCCCGGACCAGGGCTTCCCGGACCAATCCCCTGCATTGGCAGGCAGATTCTTAACCTCTGCGCCACCAGGGAAGTCCCTCCATCTGCTTTTGCCGTCACTGTTCTGGGGGAATGCCAAGGCTGCTGTGGGCCAGCCCCATCCCACCCCCAGCCCCTCGGGTTTCCACTGCACCCCCCCGTGACATCATCATAGTCACTGACGCCCTGCCCCCCACTCAGGTTCTCTCTGTCTTACAAAGCGGGGCGGTGGGGAACACAGCAAGCCCAGGGAGCCACCTAAAGGAGCGCAAGGAGCCCAGCAGAGCTGGCAGAAGCAGCAGAGGCTGGCTAAGCACCACAGCAGCCAGCCCCCACTAGGAAGAGAGCCAGCACCCAAGAGGTCCTAGGCCAAGCAGGGTCCACCCTCTGGCCATGTGGACCCTCCCAGACCCCTCCAAGGCCCAAGCCAGCAACTTCCAGGGACCCCAAGTCTGGAGGGGTCAGGCCAGCTCAGGGGGAGGGGTGACCTGGGGACCACACACACCACCTGGGGACAGGCACACACCCACAACAGCACAAGACACGTGTCACCTCCCTGGGCACCAGGGACCAGGCTAGCCCACAGCACTGGATGGAGATGGGGGCTTTCTCATACCTGGCTCGTCCCCTCCTGTTCCCCCTCCTGACCCGAGACAGTTAAGTGTGTTGGGGGAGGAGTGAAGACCCCTGTTCTACCCCCACACCTGGGCCTTCCTTCTCCTCTTCCCACAGTGCCCAGCTGTCACTGGAGAGCCCAGTCTGCCCCCAGCACTGGGCTGCCCCAACTCCCCCTGCCTTCCAAATCAGACATCCAGCCTCCCGGGGGAGTGTGTCCTTCTGGCTCCGATCTTTCCTATTCCAAGCAGGAGCTGGGGGTGGGGGAGAACCCCTGCTTCCACCACCAAGCTGGAGGTGTCCAGCAGAAGGTGCTGAGGGGCCCCAATCCTGTGGACAATGGTGGCTCCCCCTGACCTCCCCACACAGGGCTCAGCCCCTGCTCACACCCTAGTTCTCGCAGAGGGGCAGGGAAGGGTGTCTCAGGGCCCAACAGGGAGAGATGGGGAAGGGGCTGTTAGATAAAGCCGAGTGGGAAGAGGTGTGTGAGGTGGAGGCCAAGGAGAGGTCGTTTTTGAGCCCTGGGTGGCTCCAAGTGCAGTGCCTCCTAGAGCTGAGGAAACGGAGGCTGCAGATAAGCCAGGACCCTGCCCTGCAGCCCCAAGCAGCCTCAGTCTCCTTCTCTGTCAAGGCGGGGGAGTGGCCAGGGTGCCTGCTCCCCAGTCCAGATGCCAGGCGGGGTCTGGGGGCCAGCCGGAGCCCCAAAGGAAACATCTGCACATTCCAGACGCATGTGGTCAGCAGTGGAGGCGAGCACCAGGCCCCAGCCCAGCACCCCACCCGGCGCTGGCCGCCACGCTGGAAACAGGGCTTGGGGGGGAATGGGCTCCGGAGAGGCCGCCTGCAGATGTTACGTAACCACTCTGCCCGAGCCAGCAGCTGCCTCCTCCCTCTGGCAGGACAGGACAGAGCTGCGGCAGAAGGCCCCCCACTCCCCATCCGAGGCCTAGGGCTCCTGCTTCCCGCTCTCGCTGGGCTTCCAGAAATGCAGCCTCAGCTGCCCTGTCCTCTCCATGGAGGCCCCAGGGCTCCAGGGAAACAGGCTTCCCTCAGCCCAGCCACGGGGGACCCCCAACACATCCCCTCAGGAGCCAGGTTGAGGCAGAAGGGATGAGAGGCCACAGGCTGGTCCCGGTGCCCTGGGACCCCACAGGCTGGTCCAGACCCCACCCACATGCTCGGCTCCCAGTGCCCCCACTCGACGCCGCGGTAACGGCTCCTTTTGGCAGTGGGACGGGGTGGGTCAGTTTGAGTCTAGTAACCTCACTCTGTCTTCATTCCCTTCTATTTATGGTGAGAGAGGCTGGCTTCCAGGGGCGGAAATGATGATGTTTAAATTAATGAATTCAAGTTTTGGAGAGAGAGCCGATCTGAAGAAAAACATGCGGAGAGGGTGAGCTGCAGGGGTGGGCAGGGGGCAGGCTCTTGGCGCAAGGGCATGGAGGGGCCAGCCCGAGCCACCCACCCCCATCTGGCGCCAAACTAGGGCCCAGAAGGGGGGTCTGGACCTCAAAGACAGGGAAAGGCCTGCGAGAGCCCCCTGGCGCCTTGTCCCAGGGCGTCGGAATAGGAGGTGGCCTGTGTTTCCCTGAGCATGTTATGGGCTCCCTCACCGGGCGTGGCCAACCCACGACTGAACCATCACCAGGATGAGACACAGGCGTCTGGTGTGGTGACATCCCCTGCCCAGGAAACCCCTGGAACTACAGGCCAGGACAAGGAAGGGAGCCCCGAAGAGGGGCCTTCCCAGATCAGCCTACAAAGAGGCAGCCACCGTCAGGGCATTAATAAGACTGGGGGCAGGGGGTGGCGAAGGGCTAAGAGGGGACCCTCCCAGGAGAGGGCCCAGCTTGCCCCTCCACCTGCAGCTGGGGATTTGGGGCCACTCTTCAGGGCAAGGGGAGGAAAAGGACCAGTACCCATGGACACTGGCGCCCATGTGCTGCCTTCAGCTGGGATGTCCCTCTGCACTCTGGCCCGTCACAGTCAGCCAGGGCAGGGGCTGCGCCGACCCCTTCTACAGATGGAAACGCTGAGGCTCCAGGAGGCTGCCCTCCTCACCCTGTGGTCGCTCCCAAGAGTCCGAACAGTGAGGGACAAAGGTAGCTGGGGCTCTCCCCATCCTGGCCTGGGAGCCGGCACATGGCCTCCAGAATTCCAGGGGCAGAAGCATCATCCAGCGTGGCCAGCAATCCCGTCACCCGGTCAGCCGCTGGGCACGGCCACTGGGCTATAGGGCTCAGTTTAGAGGTGCAGGATCTGGAGGCCCCGGGTGCTTTTAGCCTTGCCCAGAGCACTGGCCCTCATTCCTCGCCTCAGCCAAAAGGCAAGGCTGGCTTCTGCCCCACCTCAGGACAGAGCCCTTTCCAGGGCAGCCCCATAGGATCCAAGAGTGGACTCCAGGCCTGCTAGAACTGGGGACACACTTTGCCAGGCCTGGGCCCATGGGCACCTCAGAGGGAGAAAGAGCCCTGCCCACTGTGGTCCCCAAACGTAGCCCCCTCCCTGGCATGGGCGACTGGGTACCACTGGGCCCTTCGGCAGAGACAGCTGCCAAGCCATAAAGAACGAGGTGTTCCGGGAAGAAAGGACGTGAGCCGCATTTTCCAGCTGCGGTTGCCCGACAGCGAGACTGCAGGCACGTGGCCTGGCCGGCCAGCACGGAGGGTGAGCCCCAGCGCACCCATCCCAGGCGGCGGCCGCCACCCCAGACAGCGCGGCTGGAGCAGGGTGTTTTCATTCCAGCACTCGGTGGGCTGGGCCCGGCTGGGTTCCCGTTGTGGCGCTGGCCACCGCAGAGTGTTCCGGAAAGGAAAATGTGTGTCTCATCCAAAATGGCTTCCTCACTTGAAACCAAACCCCAGCCGGGGTCCCCCTCGGGAGCCAGGGTCCCCACACACCCACCTACATGGCACAGGCCCCCCAGGTGGGGGGCGAAGGTGGCGGCACCGCCACCCGGCCAGCTGTCACAAGATGGCAGAGCAGCCGGAGAGGAGCCCGAACCTAACCTCTGAGGCAGAAGCCACAGGACTGGGAAATCTGGGAAAGGGAGACCGAGTCTGCGCAGAGATCTGGGAAAGGGAGAGATCTGGGAAAGGGAGACCGAGTCTGCGCACGCTGGGCACACCTGACCCGAAAGCGCCTGCACCAGTCAGCTCCTCAAGGGACAACTCGAGGGCTGCAGTGAGCGGGGCAGCCACGGGGAGCACTGAGCAGCTCGAGTGTGCGCAGATTCCAATGGTGCCTCATCAGCTCAGGGCACAGAACAAGGTGTACACAAGAGCTCACAGTGCGGTTTATGCCTCATAACTTCACCATGTTACACATCCATACATGAAGGCATCGAACACACAAATGCATAAAACAGATAAAAACACAAGAGAAACATGCGAGGCATGATACATCCCAACAGCCACCTGGCTTTGCATTGAAGTCACCTCTGAGGCCAGACCAGAGGAGGCAGGAAGGCTTCTGAACATGGGGCCTCCTGGACTGGGTGCCAAGGGGTGTGTAGGAGCCTGCCTGCCCAAGGCTAATCTGTGCGTTTCCCATCTGCTGCAGCATTTGGTCTGAGCAACACAGTCACGGGCACATGTGCACCAGCTCAGGGGCACCTCTCCTCAGGCTTTTTGTCTGCTCTGTGGCAGGGCAGGTCCTAGGGGCCCAACTCCTGCCAATGCTTGGGTATAAGGTAATGGGCTCTGAGAACACAGAGAAGGGACAGGGGGGCCACTCTGACAACAGTTATGATTATCGTGGCCACCATCAACTGAGTCCCGTGGGTGCACCATACACCCTCACCTCTGACGCCCCACAACCACATAAGGTTCATCCACTCATGGTACCCATTTTGCAGGTGAGGCAACTGAAACTCAGAGAGGCCGAGTGACTCAGCCAAGGTCATACAGGAAGCGGAGGAGCTGGGATGTGAACCAGGTCTGACCCAGAGCCTAAGTCCCCTACTCCTGTGTTCCTTGCCTCCCTCCTGGAACCAAATAGAAAGTCAGTGGGGAGGACCAGAGCAGGGACAGCCAAGGGAATTTCAAGGAGGGAGCTGGTGGGAAGGGCTGGGGAGGGCAGGCCCAGGCAAGCAGCTGGGGCCTGAGTCCAGAGCCCACCTGGTCCCATTCAAATATAACCCAGCCCCACTCAGGGATGCCCCCACCGCCACCTCTGTCTGCTGACGAAGCAGGTCACTGGTGCTGTACCCCAGGCCCCCGAATGCAGTTCCAGGGATATGTCCCAGAGCGTGCTGATGAAATCACCTCTCTGCCACAACCTACCAGCCACGTGACCCTAGGAAGTGACTCAACCTCTGGGAGCCTCAGTTTCCTGGTCTGTAAAATGGAACCAAGTGTGGTTCTAACCCAACTGCATTGGGGCAACACATCACAAGAAAAGGGCTCAGCAGAGAGTCCCCACTCATGGCAACCGTGGAGAAGACAAGGCGGCTGCAGAAGTGGGGTGCACCCCTGGGATATTTTCTTCAGAGATTTGTTTTATAATTCACATACTATAAAGCTCACCCTTCTAAAGTTTACAATTCAGTGGTTTTTAGTATATTTTCAAGGTTGTGCAACCACCACCACCATCTAATTCCAGAACATTTTCATCCCCCAAAACAGAAACCCCACAATGCTTGGCCACCATCCCCCACCCCCATCCCCCATCCCAGCTGTAGACACTAGTCTGCTTGTGCCTACATGGATTGGCCTGTTCTGGACATTTTTTATCAGTGCAATCATGCAACATGTGGCTTTTTGTGTCTGGCTTCCTTCACTGAACATGTTTTCAAGGCTCATCCACCCTGTAGCATGTATCAGTACTTCATTCTTTTTCATGGCTGAATAATATTTCATGAACAGACCACATTCTGTGTATCTATTCATCTCTTGATAGACACTTGAGTTGTTTTCACCTTACAGGTACTATGAATAATGCTGCTACGGGCACTTGTGTACAAGTTTTTGTGTGGACGTAGGTTTCGTGTCTCTTGGGTGTACATACACCTGAGAGGAGAATGGCTGGGCCCTATGCTAACTCTATGCTTAGCTTAATCTTCTGAGGAGCTGCCATACTGTTTTCCAAAATGCTGCCCCATCCTACATCCCCACCAGCCGTGCACGAGGATTCCAATTTCCCCACGTTCTCACCAACACTCCTTAATGTCTGTCTTTTGGTGACAGCCATCCCAGTGGGTATGAAATGGTATCTCACTGTAATTTTGATTTGCGTTTCCCTGAAAGCTAGACACTGAGCATCTCTTCATGTGCTTATTGGTCATTTGTGTATCTCCTTTGGAGATTGATCTGTTCAGATCCTTTGCCCATTTTTTTAGCATTGAGTCATAAAGGTTTTTATGTATTCTAGCTACAAGTCCTTCATCAGATAGATGGTTTGCATGTTTTCCCCACCCTGCAGTCGTTTTGCAGGTGTGTTCACCCTCCTGGATGGTGGCTGTCCTCACTGCTCCCAGCTACTGCCTGGCTCCTGAGGGTTACTGGCACTGGAAATGCTCTGGTGTTGGTCCCTTCGTGTCCCCAGGTGTCACAGATGAAGCTGAAGCCTTCCCATTCACCTGCCTGACCTGCCAGGGGACCTTACAGAAGGCAGTATGTGCCCTCTTGTCCACAGTTCAGACAAATCTGCAGTCTGTGTCTTACCACAAAACTAATGTTACATGTGCACTTAGTCTGCATTTCCAAGTGCCAGCTATCATATGCAGCTCAGGTAATGTGAGGGTGAGACCAGCTGAGTACGCAGGACACCCAGGGCCTCCTGAAACCCACTGTCTCCACGCCCCAGCTAGTGTTCTTTCTAGAAGATGCCAATCATGACGCTTCTCTCCTGGGTCCCTCAATGCTGCCCCCCTGCTCTCTCGATAGAGGCCCCACCTCCCGCCCCTCCATCACCTGGCACCTCTGAGACTCTACCAGGCTGTCCCCTCTATCTGGGACGCTCTCTCCCAGCCCCTGCATGACTCCTGCGTGAGCACTGAGTCTTGGCTTCAATGTCACCTACACTGGGGATCCTTCCAGGGAGCCCCTCCAAAACGGCCTCCTCCTTATCATCTGTCTTTTGGTTTAACACTAGCTCTGCTGTCATAAAAGCCTCAGAGACGTGGGCCTTGAAGACCCCTGGCACAGGGCCAGGAACACAGCAGCCAGGCCCTCCCTCTGGTGAGGGCCCAGAGACAGGGCCCTCCGCTGCCCCGCCAGCCCTCAAGGCAGCCACGTGCATGACACCTGCAATCTAACACGTTACACACACGCCAGGCCCACGCCAAGCCCAGGGGTCTACTCCCTGATGTCCATCTTCCCTCACACCCATGTCCTGTGCAGGCCCCGGGGGCTGAGTCGCCCAGAGATTCCCCTATTATTTAGGGGCACAGGTGAGGAAGGGCGAGGCCCTGGGTGCCCCCAGCCAATGGAAGACCCTAAGGCCCCAATATTTTAATCAGCAAACCAAGCGCCTATTGAGTCCCTGCTCTGAGCCTAGTCCTAGACCCAAACATTCACAAGACAGTACGAGGCCCACTTTGGGCCCCTGGCCAAAATTAGCAGCTCACATCACCTGAAAAGCTGTCAGCCAAAAGCAACCACACCTGAAAATGACTGACAGCACCTGGAGCAGTGCTGTCACATCTAGAACTCTCTATGCCGTCCCGTCCAACATGGTAGCCCGCTGGCTCTGTGGCTCGAGCACTTGAAATGTGGTTCACCATACAACACAGCTCTGGACCCGACCATCAATGTACAGGAAGAACACCAAGGGCAGAGGGACACACAGAGACACAATCCAAAAGAAGGTGCCATCGGAGCCGGTTTCTTCAATAAATCGCACAAGAGGAAACAGATGGAAGGAAAGCCTACACATCCACAGAGATTTAAAGGACATCAACTAACCGCACTGCCACTGCGTGGACCTTATTTGGGTCCTAATTCAATCTACTAAAAAAACTGAGACAACCACAAATTTGAACACACTGGACATGCAAAGTGATCAGGGTATTATGCACTGTTTTAGGTGTGATCGAGGTGTCATCATACATTCCAAAATGCTTACAGATCAAAAGTAGGATGGCTGGAATTTGCTTCCAAAATGGGTTGGGGTGGGGTGGAGGTGTGGAGGGGTAGGCCAGGCCACAGGGCAGTGGGTCCATGAGGTTCATCACACTATTCCTCCCACTTTTGTGTATGTTCAAACTCTCCAGGATAAAAGCTTTAAAAATAGGAGAGCAACAACATTTTACTGAGTAACGTCATCTTTTTCAGGCTGTCATCTCCCAGCAGCATCACTTAACCCAAGAAAGGCTGCGGTCTCAGACTCCTGGGCTATCCTGCATGCTGAGGCCCAGGGGCCCCGAATCCCCCACCAGCCAGCCCCTGTCCTCCCACCCAAGTCTGGACACAGCTGTCCTGCCACACCTCAGGCTGGCCAAGGAGTCTCAAATGGAGGCGTGGCTGCGAGACACTGATGACAGAGACGCCAGGCCTGAGCCTGCTAGAGGAGGCTGCTGGTGACAACCAGGAGGCAGGGGTACTGGGGCCCCTGGACACGCACACCCTCACCCGGGAGGCTCCCTGGCATCTCTGAGCTCAGCCCTGCTCCCTTGGAGAAGAGAAGCCTCACCCACCTCCTGCTCCCTGAGGAGGGGGTTTGCAGGGTGGACAGGCAGAATGGCTGGGGCAGCCCACAGAGCACAGATGGTGGCCTGAGGGACCGGGGTGAGGGGGCCTTAACATTTGCACCCAAGGGCCCAGTTTACCATTTTGCACCCAGTCCTCTGGAAATCTCCCAGAGGCAGCTTCAGAGTGTCAACAAGAACATGAAGTCTCCTCTATTCCCCATCCCCCTCCTCCCAGAGTCCCATCATCACATGCTGCAGGGTCAGCAACCCTGGGAATCCTGCTGGCTCAGGCCAGGCCACCAGCTCCCTGGACCTCCAAAACCCAAGACCAGAGCCTAAGGGGACACATGCAAGGCAACAGGCTCAGGCTCCGTTGCTATGCCTGGGAGCCTGCACCCTGCTGCGGGCCCCTGGCCAAGCTACCAGTGCCGTTTATTTCCTGGACAGCTCCTGGACGCCAAAACGCCGCCAGGTGATGAGGAAGCGGGAATAACCAGCAGGAGCTGGGGCCTGACCCCCCAGCAGCTCTCAGCCCACGAGAGATGTATGTAACCTTACTCACAGCACTGAGAAACAAGGAGTGGCGTGGATCCAAAACGACTGTGTGGGCACTGGCTCCAGGCCAGAAGCCCACCTCCACAGAGACAGCCGTGATGGCAAACACTTAAGCTGGCAGGGAGCAAGATGACAGCGTGGCCCCATGGCTCCCAGCCGCTGCCCCTGGAGAACCTGGTTGCCCCCAGCCCCCAGCCCCAACCCCCAGCAAAGCCCCAAGGAGGACCCATCCAGGAAAAGCACCCACCCCTGCCCCACCCACCAACATCCAAACTCGTCTGAACACTGACCATGAGGGTCCTCCTCATAAAAGGTGGCCACACACTGGAGTCACCCAGGGAACATTACAAAACCAAATCCCAGGTTTAATAAGCCTGGGGATGTTAAACCCCCACCAAGGGATTCCAGCATGCAGCCAGGGAGTGATGGAGTCCTGGCTTAGGTGTCTGCAAGTACCCAAACGGGGCCGGAGGGATGTGGATAAGCAGGCCCTGAGCCTGTCCCCATCTCTGGGGACAACCATCTGAAAATCTCAGTCCCCTGAATCCCTTTCAATCCAACCCTCAGCTCCTCACAGTCAAACCCTGCCTCTGCCATGTACTGGCTGTTACTTGCTACTTGTGCTTGGACAAATCACATCACCATCACCTCTGGGCTGTTTTCTCATCTGTAAAATGGGCATCTTCACTGTACCTCACCTCAGAGGGTTAGGATGAGCGTTATGTGTGACAGTTCACAACCAGAGCTTGGCACAGGCCCGGGCTGGAGGCAAGCTCTCCATAAAGACTGCCTGTTATTATTTCTGCCAAAATGCAAACCTGACAATTGCTTTTCAGCGTTTTAAACCCCTTCATGGGCATGCTACCCCCCTACTGTTCCCAGGATAACATCAGAACGATAAACTGCACAAATGAGGCCCTTCATGACGCCAGCCCACCACCCATCCTGCTCCCACTCCCTCACACTACCCCTTCCCCCCACAGCTGCCACACTGGAGGTGTACCCCTACACCCACGTTCGACCAAGTCCAGCCTCCAGTCCTTTGCACACATGGTTCTCTCCTCCCTTCCCCTAAACCCACCTTCCTACCCCTCAAATAACAGGCCAATTCTTACACATCCATCAAATTCTTGTCCACCCCCTCCGGAGAGCCTTCCCTGTCATCCCAGATAGAGCTCTCCACCTCCTAGCTTCCTACTCCTGGGCTCCCAAGTGCTGGGTATGCCCCCAGGCCAAGCTGCATCCTATTAAGCTCTAATTAGAGTTTAAGTGTTTTTCAGAGACCTTCCCGCCCCGCCTCCGCACGATGCTACAGGCCCCCAGTCAGCTGGCGTTAGCGGAGCCCCACCGGGTTGTGCGATGTCTCTGCCTGCACAGAATCCGGTATTTTCCTATTTCCCTCTGGCTGAGGCCAGGCGGGCTGAGAGCCGGCCCCGGTCCCAGGTTTTCCTTATTTAGTCGGGCCGACCTCACTGCGCTGGAGCCTCGCCCTGGGAGAGGCCTGGCCCGCACTCCGTTTCCCCTTCTAGAGGCCGGGGACGCGCCCACGCCCTGTGAGGCCCGCCAGGCCGGCGGCCTGCCCGGCCGGCCTCTCCCCGAAGGGTGCAGGCGCCCCGCGCCCCGCCGGGCCCCGGCAGCCGCCAGTCCTTGCGCCCGCCGGGCGCCATGGCAACCGCCCGGCCCGCGTTGCGGGCGGCGGGTTACTCACAGCGCTGTGGCGTCCGCGGGGATGCGCAGCGCGGGCCCGAGCGTCCGCAGTCCGCGGCCGGAGCAGTTGACGCGGCAGGCGGCGCCGGGCGCCGGGCCGCAGAGGCAGGGGGGCGCGCACGGTCCGCAGCCGCGCCCGGGGACCCCCGCCAGCGCCCCGAGCCACAGGCCCAGGCCCAAGGCGAGCGCCAGGCGGGCGGGCGCGGCGGGCGGCATCGTCAGGGCAGTGCAAGCATGGCCCCGGCCCGGTCCCGAGGCCCCGAGCCCGCCCGGCCTCGGAGGCCTCGGCTCAGGGTGGGCCCGCGCACGGCATGGCTGGGCGCGGGAGGGGGATCTGGCGGCGGCGCGGCCGCGGCCTGTCTGCCTGCGCGACGCCCGCTCGGCACTCTGGCCCGGTTCTGAGTCCACAGCCGTCCGCTCGCGCGCTGGCGCTGCAGTGCGGGCCGGCCGCCGGCGCCTCCTCCTCCCGGCGCGGCGCGGGGCGGGGCTCCCTTAGGCACCGCCCCCTGCTCCGCCCTGTTGGGCGCGGCGAGGGGCGAGCGCCAGGGCGGGTCGCCCCAAGGCTCCGCCCTTCGCTCTGCAGCTTGGGGGCCTGTGGGGCGGGGCTAGATGGGCGGGGCGACTGGAGCTCCTCCCTTCGCACAAGCAGTGGGCCGGGCCTTGGGCTCTGCTCCCCAGGGAGCGCCGGTCTAGGTCTGCGCTCTTCCCCCTCCCCGTCGCGTGCGCCCCTCCCAGACCTCACTCAGCGCCCGAGCAGTCACAACACTGAAAACACCAGCCGGGACCTCCGAGCGCCCGTTACGCGCGCTCATCCACTCCCAGCGCCTCTGTCCCTCTCCGCCACCGCGGTTTCCAGAACGCCTGGCACATAGTAGGCACTCAATAAATGCGCATCGCCTCCTCTCATGGAGTTACCAGGGCGCCGGCGAGGAGTGGCGGCTAGCTCTCGCTGTCACGGTGGTGACGCCCAAGTTGGGCCTCACCTGGGCGGTGAAGTTCAGCCTCCCGGCCTCCCGCCGGCCGCTGGGCATAGGCTGCGCTCTGCGAGCCAGGAAGCCCACGTCCTCCCGCTCCGGCCGCAGTTTGCCCGCTCTTTCTGTTCACGGCGCAATGTACTCTGTGCTGTGACTCTGCCAAGGGAGATTTTGTTTCTCTGTGTGCGCAGGATTTAATTACGAAACTAACGCAGGTGGTGGGAAGAATCCAAGCCGAACAACATGGATGAACCCTGAAAACATGCTAGAAGCTAGACAAAAAGGACCACATATTATATGATTCCCTTTATTTAAAAATGTCCAAAACAGGGGCTTCACTGGTGGCGCAGTGGTTGAGAGTCCGCCTGCCGATGCAGGGGACACGGGTTCGTGCGCCGGTCCGGGAAGATCCCACATGCCGCGGAGCTGCTGGGCCCGTGAGCTATGGCCGCTGAGCCTGCGCGTCCGGAGACTGTGCTCCGCAACGGGAGAGGCCACAACAGTGAGAGGCCCGCGTACCAAAAAAAAAAAAGTCCAAAACAGGCAAATCCATAAAGACAAGAAGTAGATTAGTGGCTCCTGGGGCTGGAGGGAGGGGGAATGGGTAGTGACTGCTAATGGGTGTGGGGTTCCTTTTGGGGATGATGAGAACCTTCTGGAATTAGATAGTGGTGATGACTGCACAGCCTTGTGCAGTGTACAGGCTAAATCACTGTGCAGTGTACTAAAATCACTGAATTGTGCTTCCTAAAAGGGTGAATTTTACGGTATGTGAATTATATCTCAACTTTTAAAATAATGAAGAAATAATAAAATTGTTTGACCATTGGGCCACGAGTGGATACCTGACCCACCCTGGTCAGATGAGTCCCTCCTCCAGAGCCTGGACAGAGTGGTCACAGGGAGGAGGTCCCCAGGCCCCCATGTGAGCAAGGTCTCTGTACCACTGTCTGGAGACTTGGTGTCAGGCCTCATCCTGAGACTTCCCAGCTTCCTCTCTGTGCTCTGTCTCTGCTTAAGCTAGCTGGAAACCTCAACTAAACCCACAGGTGCTGGGCCCATGTCCTGCTGCCACTTGCTGGGGGAGTCCAGGCAGGACCACTGTGGGGCACACTGAAGCTCTGCTATTCACCTGGGCATGAAGCAGCACCCAGATGCCTGCCTTTCTCATCTGGGTAATGAGAATAGTAAACCTACGTTTTAGGGCTGGGGGAAAATCACAACAGCTCAGAGCCAGCTCCCAGGAAAGACCCAAAGAAGAAAAGGTCCCCAGCACAGGCACAGGCCAGGGATGAACAGGGAATAGCCTGCCATGTCTCACAGGTCAAACAACCCAGGAGCAGACAGAGGATCTCCAGCCTGTGGCCTGGGGTAGGGGAAGGGGATGGTCCTGCTCCAGCAGCTGTGGTCCATTCTCAAGACTCAGTTCTCACAACCCCCTTTGTCTCCAAATCAGTATCTTGGAGCAGTTTGGGGGAGTGACTTAAGTTAGACATGAGGAGGAACTTCCATCCTAACAGGGAGGGATTGTGAAATCTGCAAACCTTTTGGGACTCATGAACCTTTTTACACAGAATCACAGAGGGAGTGCTTGGGAACCCAGTTTGGAAACACTGGCATGGGGGCTAAGCCAAGGTGGGGTTGATGGGATGAGACAAGGGGAGGGGGAAGGAGCAGGAGGCCCAAGTGGGAAACAGTCTCAGGACTGGTTGTGGGAGAAGTGGGAGGAGGAGGAAGCTCAAATGATGCCCTGCCTGGAGGTTGGGAGCCAGAATGGGTGGAGAAACTGTTTGCTGGGGGAAAATGGGGGATGGGAGAATGTCCCAGGGAAGGAGAGATGTGGAGGGAAAGGTGAGGATGGGGTTCTGGACAGATGGTGCTGGGGCCACTTGAGAAGGTACCCAGAGCGTAGCTGGAAGTGGGGTGTGAAGCTGGAAGGGGGTTGGTGAGCGCACCTAGGACAGGTGGAAAAATCCAGAGGCAGGGAACCCCAACCTAGAGTTGGGGAGGAGGGAGACCTTAAGGGGAGTCTAAGTGAGACAGCCAGAGAAGTAGAAGGAAACTGAGGCACAGTGTATGGAAGTTGAGGGAACAGCTACAGGGGAGAAGTCAACAGGGGCTTGGGCTACAGGAACAGAGCAGGGCTGGGCAGGCGCAGCTGAGAGTCCCTCCCTGATCCCCCCACATACTGCACAGGCCCACATGTACCTCCACTTGGGGCTTCCAGAACTCTCTACAGCCTCACACCACCTGGACTTTCCCCATGTTCTTTCCTTTGCTTGGAATGCTTTTCCATCCCACCCCATGCAGACTCAGCTGAGGTGCCTCCTCCTCCAGGAAGCCTCCCCAGCCCCCATCTCATGCTCATTCACATCACACAGCCATTCAGGGGACACATTTTTGAGCTATCTACTGCAAACCAAACATTTGTCCCCCAGTTTGTCAATACCCCTACTGGACAGCACTCCTCAGGGTCAACCTGTGCCTCCACCCTGCCATGTTGCTGCACGAAACTGAAGGCATGGTGTTCACCAGTGACCTTTACTGAGGGCACGTTGAGTGGAGGGGCTGGTAGGAAGACATATGCCAGCAGGTTGGTAGTAAGTGAGGGGGTGTAGACATGGCTTGTTTCACTGTTTCTAGAAGATTAGACATGAAAGAAAAGAGTCAAGGGACAAGAGAGGAACACAGAGCAATGGCAAAAGTTTTTTATTTTTTTAAATATATTTTTTAAAATATTTTTATTTATGTATTTATTTGGCTGCGCCGGGTCTTAGCTGTGGCATGCGAACTCTTAGTTGCAGCATGTGGGAGCTAGTTCCCTGACCAGGGATTGAACCCAGAGCCCGCTGCATTGGGAGCGTGGAGTCTTAGCCACTGGACCACCAGGGAAGTCCCGAAAGTTTTCTAACATGGGAGAGACTTGAACCACTTTCCAGGCTAAGGGAAGAGTGTCAACAGAGAGGGAGAAGCAGACCACAGAGAAAGAAAAAGACTGTGTGCACAGGAAGTGAAAGGATTAGTGGTGAGAACTTCTTGAGAGATTGGAGGGAGGAAACCCACATCCTTCAATTCTACACCCATTCATTCATTGCCTTATTCCATTGTCTCTTCACAACTCTGGGAGGTGGATTCTATTATTATTCCCTCTATTAAATGAGGTAACTAAGGCACAGAGAGGTTAAGAAATTTGCCTGGTCACACAGCAGGTAAGTGAAAGGACAGAGATTACTTTCCAAACCCAAGCTTTTAGTTCCAGTCAATGACAAACTGATAAGATTCAAGGACTCAAAATGAGAGAAGGTAAACCCATAAGAGGCAGTGATGTAGGGGCTTCCCTGGTGGTCCAGTGGTTAAGAATCTGCCTTCCCATGCAAGGGACACAGGTTTGATCCCTGGTCAGGGAGCTAAGATCCCACATGCTGTGGGGCAACTAAGCCCACGCACCACAACTACTGAGCCCCCACACTCTAGAGTCTGTGTGCTGCAACTACAGAAGCCCACGCACCTGCACGCTGCAATGAAAGATCCCACATATCACAGCCAAATAAATAAATAAATTTATTTTTTTAAAAAAAGAGAGACAGTGATGCAAAATGAGCAAAACAGATTAATTATCTAAATGATGGTTTGAAGGTGGTTGTGGAGTAAATGCAATTGTTTGGAAAGGATTTCTAAAATAGAACAGACATATATATATATACTTTTTTTTTTGCCACACGGCATCTGGTACCTTAGTTCCCTGACTGGGGATTGAAACTGCACCTCCTGCATTGGAAGCACACAGTCTTAACCACTGGACCACCAAGGAAGTCCCCAGGAAAGACATATGTTTAAAGAAGAAAATTAATTATCTTGGACTTTCCTGGTGGCGCAGTGGTTAAGAATCCACCTGCCAATGCAGGGGACATGGGCTCGATCCCTGGTTCAGGAAGATCCCACATGCCGTGGAGCAACTAAGCCCCTGCACCACAACTACTGAGCCCGCACTCTGCCACAACTACTGAAGCTCATATGCTCTAGGGCCTGTGTGCCGCAACTACTGAGCTTGTGTGCTACAACTACTGAAGCCCACGCACCTAGAGCCTGTGCTCTGCAACAAGAGAAGCCACCAGGGCAGCCAAAAAAAAAAAAAAAAAATTAATTATCTGGAAATCAAATTCTGTAGACTATTTCAGCAAACCACCTGGTGAGTCAGAGGAAATAAAATGTGCCAAAGATCTTGTCTGATTCAGAGAGTGGGACATGAGAGAGATGTTTAATTCTTGATAAAATGTAGATTTAAAAATTTTTATTAATAGTTAATGATAACTATTAACATAAAATAAAGGGGAAAACTAGAGGTGGGGTGAAAGAACCAAGAAAACTTGATCAGCCCAAGCAGGAAAGAATTTAAAAAGGAAATAGTGGATCAGTGTATTAATCAGAACACAGACTAAGACCAAGCATGTGGGTGATCATTATAAATATAAATGAGTTAAATTCCCCTGTTAAAGAGCAAGGATTCTCATAATAAGAAGACACACTAAATCCAGGTAAATGTGGTTTACAGGGACACAGCTAAGACAAATAACCCAGAAGGCTGAGAGTAAAGAAATAGAAAAATAAAGACACAAGAGGGTGGGGTGGCAGTATTAATACTAGAAAAATAGAACCTAAAGCAAAAGATAGTAAATGGGGAAAGAGTCCAATTTTTTTAAACTAATTAAAGGTATAATCTGTGTAGAACATATAATGCTCAAAAAATAGAACATCAAAGCTTCCCTGGTGGCGCAGTGGTTGAGAATCCGCCTGCTGATGCAGGGGACACGGGTTTGTGCCCCGGTCCGGGAAAATCCCACATGCCGCGGAGTGGTTGGTACCGTGAGCCATGGCCGCTGAGCCTGCGCGTCCGGAGCCTGTGCTCCGCAACGGGAGAGGCCACAACAGTGAGAGGCCTGCGTACTGCAAAAAAAAAAAAAAAAAATAGAACATCAGCACACACAACTAAACTGTTGAAAACTCACAAAATCATTGTGGAGGCTTTCTTACACCTTCCTTGGAATTTTACAAATCAAGTAGACAATTTTTTTAAAAATTCAGTAAAGATATGGAGAGTTTGAACAGCACAGTTAACAAGTTCTAGTTTATGTAACAGTATTTTGTCAAGTATCTGGAAATGAATAGGCAATAAAATGGCCTTAGGAAACACTGCCCCCTAGAGGTGCTCTGGGTCCTTTCACCTGCTAACTCCACCACATCATAAGTCTAGCCCACAGCTGGGGCTCCCCCAAACCCACCCTAACCCAGGGATGCTCACCTGAGTAGAAGCCTGAAGAGCAATTCGCAGAGAATCTTCAGACAAGGCTGGACATCCAGACGACTCAGATAATTGAAAGGTAAATGTGGAAGTGATGGATATTGTCATTATCTTAATTGTAGTGATGGTTTCATGGGTGTATACTTATGTCAAAACTTATCAAATTGTACACTTTAAAAATCTGCAGCTGGGACTTCCCTGGTGGTCTAGTGGGTAAGACTCCACACTCCCAATGCAGGGGGCCCGGATTCGATCCCTGATCAGGGAACTAGATCCCACATGCATGTCGCAACTAAGAAGTCTGTATGCTGCAACTAAGAGTCCGCATGCTGGAACGAAGATCCCTCATGGCGCAACTAAGACCCAGCGCAGCCAAATTAAAAACAAATAAATATATTTTTTTAAATGTGCAGTTATTGGATGTCAACTAGACCTCAATAAAGTTGTTTCTTAAATATCTAACCACTTACAGTGACAAAAAGCAGATCAGTGGTAGCCAGGGGCTGGGGTTGGGGTAGGGAATTACTGCAAAGGGGCATAAGAAATTTTGGGTGACAAAAATGTTTTATGGCATGAGTATGGTGATGATTAAATAAATACATTTGTCAAATCTCACCAAATTGTTTAGTTAAAAATGGTGAATGTTGGGCTTCCCTGGTGGTGCAGTGGTTGAGAGTCCGCCTGCCGATGCAGAGGATGCGGGTTCGTGCCCGGGCGCGGGAAGATCCCACATGCCGTGGAGCGGCTGGGCCCATGAGCCATGGCCGCTGAGCCTGCGCGTCCGGAGCCTGTGCTCCGCAACGGGAGAGGCCACAACAGTGAGAGGCCCGCGTACCGCAAAAAAAAATGGTGAATGTTAGTGTACATAAATTATGCTCCAGTAAAGCTGATTTTTAAAAATCTAACCCTGTAGAAATTGAAATACCCTCTTTTAAATCTTCTAACTTTTAGAATTTAACTTTAATAATTTTAAATCAAAATTAAAATCAGATTATTAGAAGTGACTAGTAATGAGCATACATCTTATCAAATCTCTGGGATGCAAAGTTATATTGATACATGGAGAGAAACTGATAACATTACTTAAAAAAAATTTTTTTTTGGTATTTATTTATTTAATAATTTATTTGGCTGTGCCAGGTCTTAGTTGCAGCATGCGGGGTCTTTAGTTGTGGCATATGGGATCTAGTTCCCTGACCAGGGATTGAACACAGGCCCCCTGCATTGGGAGCGTGGAGTCTTAGCCCCTGGACCACCACAGAAGTCCCTCACTTTTTTAAAATTGATGAGCATGAAAAATCAAAATAGTATATAAGTTGAACATCCCTGTCAACATTCTAGAAAAACAACTATAAAATAAACCAAAAGAAAGTAGAAGGAAGGAAATTAGAAAGCTAAGAACAGAAGTTGGTTATTTTAAAAGAAAGAGAATTGATTAATAAAATCAAGAGCTGTTTTTTAAAATTAATTTATTTATTTTTGGCTGTGTTGGGTCTTCGTTGCTGCACACAGCCTTCTCTTGTTGTGGATCACGGGCTCTAGGCACGTGGGCTTCAGTAGTTGTGGCACACTGACTCAGTAGTTGTGGCTCGCAGGCTCTAGAGTGCAGGCTCAGTAGTTGTGGTGCACGGGCTTAGTTGCTCCGTGGCATGTGGGATCTTCCCAGAGCAGGGATCGAACCCATGTCCCCTGCATTGGCAGGCGGTTCTTAACCACTGCACCACCAGGGAAGTCCCTCAAGAGCTATTTTTAATATACAAGGCTATTAATTTTTTTAAAAAAACCTGTTGGCAAGTGTAGCTGAAAGAGAAATGAAAATAAAATATAGCGCATTAAGATTGAGAATGAAGGTTTATTCGCAGAAATAGAGAGTGAAAAGTTACAAGACAATTATGTGTAACTGTTTTTGGGTTTTTTTTGCGGTACGCGGGCCTCTCACTGTTGTGGCCTCTCCCGCCGCGGAGCACAGGCTCCAGATGCGCACACCCAGCGGCCATGGCTCCCGGGCCCAGCCGCTCCACGGCATGTGGGGTCCTCCCGGACCGGGGCACGAACCCGTGTCCCCTGCATCAGCAGGCGGACTCTCAACCACTGCGCCACCAGGGAAGCCCAATTTTTAAATTTATTTTTGGCTGTGTTGGGTCTTCATTGCTGGGTGCAGGCTTTCTCTAGTTGCAGCGAGCGGGGGTTACTCTTCATGGCTGTGCGCGGGCTTCTCATTGCAGTGGCTTCTCTTGTTGCAGAGCATGGGCTCTAGGCACGCTTAGTGACTTAGTGTGGCTTCAGTAGTTCTCGGGCTAAGTAGTTCTGGCTCGCAGGCTCTAGAGCACAGGCTCGGTAGTTGTGGTGCATGGGCTTAGTTGCTCTGCGGCATGTGGGATCTTCCTGAACCAGGGATCAAAACCGTGTCCCCTGCATTGGCAGGCGGATTCTTAGTATTTGTTTTGGTTGGTTTTTTTTTTTTTTTTGGCTGCATTGGGTCTTCATTGCTGTGCACAGGCTTTCTCTAGTTGTGGGGAGTCGGAGCTACTCTTCGTTGCGGTGTGCGGGCTTCTCATTGAGGTGGCTTCTCTTGTTGCAGAGGCACAGGTTCTAGGGGCGCAGGCTCAGTAGTTGTAGCTTGCAGGCTCTAGAGCGCAGGCTCAGTAGCTGTGGCACACGGTCTTAGTTGCTCCGCGGCATGTGGGATCTTCCCGGATCAGGCCTGGAACTTGTGTTGCCTGAACTGGCAGGCGGATTCTTAACCACTGGACCACCACAGAAGTCCCTGGCAGGTGGATTCTTAACCACTGCGCCACCAGGAAAGCCCTAGTCCAGATCTTTTAATGGAAAAATCCTATCAAATGTGGAAAGATCAGATAGTTATGATTTTATTTATACTCTTAGAGAACAAGGATCATATCTCAATGTACTTTATGCATATTTATGCATAAATATGCAATGTGTTTAGTAACATAATTTGGATACCTAAAAAAACTTGGACAAAGATAGAAAAAGGAATCCTTAGTCCAGTGACTTTTAGGTCTGTTCAGCCACAGAACCCTTGTTTCAAAGTCCCAAAATAGAAAACTTGAATGGCCCTGTTGCAGCTGAATAATGGACCCCAAAGATATACAGGTCCTAATCCCCAGAACCTGTGAATGTTACCTTCCATGGCAAAAGGGGCCTTGCAGATGTGATTAAATTAATGATCTTGAGGTGGGGGATGATCCTGGACTATCCAGGTGGGCCATAAATGTAGTCACAAATGTCCTTATAAGGAGATTTGGGAATTCCCTGGCAGTTCAGTGGTTAGGACTCTGCACTTCCACTGCCGAGGGCCTGCTTCAATCCCTGGTCGTGGAACTGAGATCCCACAAGCCGTGCAGCATGGCTAAAAAAATAAATAAATAAGCAGATTTGATGGCAGAAGAAGAGAAGGCCAAGTGGCTATGGAAATGGAAATTGCAGTGATGTGGCCATGAGCCAAGGAAAGCTGGAGGCCACCAGAAGCTGAAGAGGCAAGGATTCTCCCCTGGAGCCCCCAGAAGGAATCAGCCTTGCTGACACCTTGACTTTAGTCCCATTAGACTCATCTCACACTTCTGGCCTCTGAGTGTAGGATGATAAATTTGAGTTGTCTTGTGCCACTGTGTTTGTGCCACAGCAGCAATAGGAAACTCACCCAGGAGTCATTACCAAACCTAATAGTGGTTACTCCTGAAGGACAAGATCTGGTGGGGGAATGAAGACTTTTATTCTTGCCTTTCCCTTTTGTGTTGTTGACATGCCTGCAAAACTCATATATTATTTTTATAATTAAGAGAAAAGAAAAGACAATGCAAGTGAAGCACTTGGCCCACTCCAGGGGTACTCCAAGTGCGCAGACTTCAGTGGTTGTCATGGTTACACCAGGGTTCATTTTATTCCTTTACACCAACACCGATGACTCCCCTGCCATGAGGCCATGTGTGGTACCCTGGAGCCACGAGGCAGCTGGCGGTGTTCTGTGCTGCTGGAGTCCAGAGGTCTCACCCACATGGGGCCTCAGTGCAGAGTATGGATCAGATTGAGGCCTCCCCCTGCATCCACCACTCTGCGGCAGGCACGTTTTATGTCCTGAGACCGCCAAGAGTGTTCAGGTGTGAGTACCTGAGCAGCTGTGGGAAGCAAGGACAGAGGGCGGACCTACAGGGAAACAGCCCTGTGCTCCAGCCCTCCCACCAATTGGTCCTTTTCCACTCAGGCAGGGATGGACACACACCCCTTACTACCTACAGGGCCTCAGTGTCACATGGGGGAGGGCGGGGCAGGTAGGTGTGTCCTCTTGGAAGCAGGACACTCAGTGTGGCCCCTGTGCACCCAGGCCTCTGGGGCGGTGCGGGGAGGGCTCCTCTGACACGAGCTGTTTCCTCAGGTAACTCTGGTGGAAGTCACATTCCGTGCTGCTGCAGTTCCTCTCTGATGTCTCCATAGCAACGTTCACAAGGATTTCATAGAACATAAGGTGTTTGAGCTGGAAGGGACCTCGGAGATCAGTTCCTCCCGCCCCCTCATTTCACAGAGAGGGGAGCAGGCCCAGACTGTGTATGCTACACGCCCGGGGTCAGTCAGCAAGCCAGGGACCCAGCCGGGGCCTCTGCCTTCTGGCACCACTCCCAGCCAGGGTCCCTTGTCCTCAGATCGCAGACAGCTGAATTCCTTAGGACTGTCTTCTTGGGAGGTGCTCTGAGGGCACAAGTTTTGGGGGCTCTGCCCTTCCCCCTTTGCTAAAGGACACTGAAGCCCAGCCTCACTCTGCCCTGCTCAGTCCTGTAGCTCTCATTCCCGTGCTTGGTGAGGGCAGGAGTGGGCACGATGGGCACTGTACTCTGGAAGCTCACAGGCTGGCGTGGAGGCAGTGAAGTCCCCCAAGAACCACTGGAGAGCAAACGTGTTTCCGTATCTGCGGAGCAAGAGTTGGGGTGGGAGAAGCCCAGGAAGTTTGCCCAGAGGAGGAGGCTCCAAGCAGAGCCTGGGACAAAGGTCGAGGAGGACTCTCATTCCTGTCTAAGGCTGCCTGGCTTGAGGGCCACACCCTGTGGGTGACTGGGAATGTGAGCGTGAAGCTTGAGGGCTTGGAAAATCGGGTTCCAGAGAGAGACTGCCCCAGGTCATAGGTTCCAGAGGGTTCTCGTGTCTGGGGACTCATGGCACACATCACTCTAGGACAAGGGGGTCAGACACATGGAAGGGCAAGTCAGAGGGCAGAGTGTAGGAGCTGAAGGCCCTGGACATGAGGGGACCAGGAATCTGGGCCAGCAGAGGGTGCTGGGATAAGGGTTCAGAAGTGAGTCCTGGGGTTGTTCCATCCCTTTGCTGGGACATGGAACCATGTAGCCCCTCCCCTGTCCAGCAGAGCCAGCCCTATACCGGAAGGGTTGAGGGCTTGTAAGTCTGTATCCCCCTCCCCAGGGACACAGACCTCACTCCTCACCTGTACCTCAGCCCCAGGGCTCACTTCAACTCCAAACCCTGCTTCAGGGACCTGGCCTGGCCTGTGGGAGGTCTTCTCTCTAGATTAGAAGATCCCGAGAATCTGGGCATCCCCAGATCCCGCCAAAGCTACCTTCCTGAACTTTCCCACCAAACTGGTCCCTTTTCTCCCCCTTGCTGGGTACCTGTTCTCCTTCTCTATGCCATGTGACAGACATTTCCAAATGCTCAGAGTCTGCAGTGTGGCCGGGACGCAGTGCTCGGTGGGGACAGCTCACCTTGGCTCTGCATGGAACCTGCCAGGGTGTCTTCTTCACTCACGTGGATGGCAAGTGGGGTCCTCTCCACCTGGGCTTCTCCATGAGGCCACCTTGGCTTTCTCACAGTATGGCAGCTGGGTTCCAAGAATAAGTGTTCCAGGAGACAGGAAGGGAGAGCTGCCAATCTGGAAGGTCTGGGTCCAGAAACAGGCACAGGGTCACTTCCATTGGTCGAAGTAATCACAGCTCCTGCCAGGGTAGGAGACATAGACCCTCCCCCTCACTGGGAAGAGTAGCAAAGAATTTGCCATCTTTAATCCATCTTAGCACCCTCTGTCTCTGCCCCAGGGGCTCTGACTCTTTCTTGCCTCCCCTCTGGGCCTGCAGATTCTGTCTCTCCTGGAGTTCTCCTCCATCCCCATTACTTCCCCATGGGCTACTGCAGTCCCCTCAAACTCATCTCCCTGTCCACAGGCTGCACCATCCATCCCCTCCTGGCCACTCCCTGTATTCCTATAGCAGTGCCCTCTCTCCATTGCTCTCCTCAGAAACCATGCATGGCTCCCTACTTCTCACTGAACAATTTCCAAGCTCCTAGGCAAAACATTCAAATTCACCTTACAATCTAGCCCCCTCCTATGTTACCTATTGAATTAGCACCCATTTCTTCCAAGCCACTGGACCACACTTTGGCCTCTTCTGCTCAGGCTCTCTGAGCCTGAACATATTCACTCTCTCCACCTGGCAAGTTTCTCTATCTCCACCGCTGTTGGACTCCTGCTCAATCTTCAAAGCCCAGTGCAAATGCCCCTCCTCCACAAAGCCTTGCTCTCACTACTCATCACACTAGTCTTACTCTCATTGTATGTTGAGGCATGTTCTCCCTTAAATCCTTATTGGTAATGATGTGTCCTCTTGAAGTGGGGCCCACATTTTTAACTCATACTTCTTTCACCAATTTAATAACTGTTTGTTGCAGCCTGGAGCCAGCTGCCAGGGATATGACAGTGAGCAAGACAAGCTGTTTCCTGTGCCCAGAGAGCTTACATTCCAGAGAGTGAGACAGATGGCAAATAGAGGAACCAAGAGACATAATGATCAAAGATTAGGAGGACTGTAGGAAGGCAAGAAAGGCAAGAAGCGGTGCTGCGAGGCAGGGACCAAGAATTCCCTCTTTTCAAGAGAAATGAGAGACCTGGATTTTTATATACTCTCCTAATTTTAAAGGTTGCAAGGTCAAGTCTTTCTCCTCTGCTCTCAGCTTCTCTCCCCTCCTAGCTTCCCACTCTCTCTGGAATGCCTGCCTCCTTCTCTCTTCCTGGTTACCCTATCAGCAGCCCACTCCCCAACTCAGGACGCCCCACCCCTAGGGTACCCAAACTCCTCTGTGGTTCCCATGCCCTGGCCATGCTCTGGCAGCAGCTGGCAGGAGGATGTAGGGAGCCCACTGCCTAGGATGCTAGGGCCAGTGGGCATCCCCTACCTGAGACCCTGGGCCAACCTCCCTGATGTTGGCCTCCTGGGAGTGAGACACCTGGAGTCCCCAGGGCCCCAGCAGTGGGAACCCAACACCCCCACTGCAGGCTTCACTAACCGCATCTGGCCTGGAAGAAGTGAGGAGCCAGAGGAGCGAGACAGAAAAGGACGCCAGGGGACTCTCAGAGGGCTTCCTCAGGTTGGTCCCCAGCTCTGACAGAGCCCTGAGGGATAGGTCTCCGTCTCCAGGGAACCTCTGGGCAAACCCTGCCGGGAACAGTTTATGCTCTCTGGAGCCAGAGTTCCCACGTAGAAATCCCGGCTCTGCCACTTCCTGCCTGGTGACCTTGGACATCTCCCTTCCCCTCTCTGGGCCTCAGTTTCCCATCTGAACACTGGGGATCAGAGCAGCACCCACCTCACAGGATAGTTCTAAAGATGACATGCACCTGGCACACGATGGCGCTCGGTGAAGGGCAGCTTTCCAAAGCCTCTCCCATGCAGGGCCCTGCCAGGCCCTTTCGAGGAATTGCTTTGTTGGGCGGCATCCTTCCATCTGTGTTTTCCCAGACCTCTGAGCCCTAGAGACAGCTTCTGCCCATTATAATTATTTGGACTCTGGGCACTGCCAGCTGAGAGGGCTCAGGCCTCTGAAGGGCCCAGGCTCCCAGTAACAGCTGTCATGTCTCAGGACGGAGGAGGACAGAGCAGGAGGGCTGCCCTTCGTCTGCACCTGCTGCCCCCAAGCCCTGGGAGAGGGGCATGTCTGCTCACCACTCCCAGGATTCCATGACCACCTCAGCCTCACTCTCAAAACCCAGAGCATCTTGGGTGGGTGGAAGTCCTGGGACAGAGCCCCAGGAAGTCCAGGAGGGGAGCAGGTGCCAGGTCCTGGAGAGGAGTCTGCCAGGGACCAGCATAGGGTTTGGATTATCAGCACTTGAAAGCACTGGAAAGCCAAGGAGACAGCCACAGCCTGGCAGAGGGTCCTCCCACCTCTTTCACCTCCCAGATCCCTGAGGGCAGAACCCCAGGGGAGGGGACTCTCAGAGGGCCTGCTTCTGGCTGTGACAGTGACTTCCCTTTCCCCAAGGATCCTGAAGCTTCAGCCCAGCAGGCAGAAGCTGCAGGGTAGAGCGCCCTGCCGGCTCAGCCCTGCCGCTCAGCCTGGCCGCTATGTCCTGTCTCTGATAACCAGCTGTCAGCTGAGCCCCGAGCGGCGGGCGCACCCGGGTTTGTTTGCCAAGCCCGAGTGTTTGAGCTTCCTGGACCTTCCTGCCCTGGAAGGGAGGGGGTCGGTGCCGCAGCAGGCTAGGTGGCATCTCCGGCGGAGAAGGAACAGAATCCCAGGGTGCCTATCCCACGCAGGTCCACTGCCTCAGTGCCCCCATCTCACGGCACTCTCCTTGTCCCAGGCCCGGAGGCAGTCCAGTGGGGGCCACTGGGCAAGGGGCAGAGCCGGGCGGGGTGGTGCACAGCCAGCAGAGGAACGACAGGACGCTGGGTACTCCCTCCCTCACCCACCGCCCCCAACCCGCACCCAGGCCCGATGCAGATATGGAAGGGCGTCGCTGGCTCTAGGGCAGGGAGGTAGCTGCCCCCAATGGACAGAGGCGCTCGGACCCCGAGCACCCAGGGCAGGGCCCGGACCTCCTGACCCCGCCCCCGGGGAGGCCATTCATTTGCATGGCCCCGCCCGAGAGCGGCCATTGGTAGCGGCGGCGGGAGGCCGGGCCTGAGTGGCTGCGGGGCTGCGGGGCGGCGGGGCGGCGGGGGCGGCGGGGGCGGGGCAGCGCGGAGCTGGGCGCCGGGGAGGTAGTTGCAGACGCCGCGGGACAGTTTCGGCTTAGGGTCTGGGTCTGGCTCCGAGGGCGCGGGGAGCAGGGTGTCCCGGGGCGCGGCGGCTGCAGCGGGAGCGTACTGAGCGCCCGCCAGCCCGCCTGCCATGTCCAGGAAAAAGACCCCCAAGAGCAAGGGGGGTAGCGCGCCCGCTACCTCCGCACTGCCCGCCACCGACGGGCCCCAGCCCGTGCGCCCCGGGACTGCGCGCCCTGGCCCCGAGGCACCTCCCAACAGGCCCCCGCAGCCCGGCCGGTCTTCGCTTGGCGGCGGCGGCGACTTCTACGACGTCGCCTTCAAGGTGAGCCGGGCACCCCCAGCCCCATGCGAGCGCAGCAGGTGGCGTCCGGTCGGAGCCGAGTGGGGAGGGTCCGGGGAAAGGGTGCAGGGCCCTGCAGACCTTTGGCGAGGAGCTGGCTCGAGCGGCACCCCGCAGCTGCAGTTGGCATGGCTGGCGCGGTGCATCACACACACACACACACACACACACACAGCTGTCAAACCCGGGTTTGGGATACCCAATATATGACAGGGCCTGCCCCCTCCCCCTCCCCACCTAGCTGGCATGGCCGGACAAGGGGTCCTGCGGAAGTAAGAGCCTGGCAGGTGTCCTCTCCCTGTTCCCTTATGCTTCTGCCCCCACCCACGCCCATCATTTCCCACATGCTGCCTTCTCTCACCCCCAGGGTCTTTTGGTCTCTTCTCTTTAGGAGGCGAGACTAAGAAGAGGTTTGCCAGTTTGGTGGGGAATGCTGGGGCCTCCTTCAGGCCAAGGCAGAAGCTTGTGAATTGTGGGGGCGGGGGTGGCAGGCCCATCTTTGGGTTTTGGAGCCTTTGGCAACAGGCTGGGGGAGGGGAGGAGAGGGAGGCCTGACTGCCCCTCCCTGTCCACAGACGTGGTCTGAGCCTCTCCTCATGTCAAAATCTGACCTTCACTTGGCAAATTCCTCTAGAGCCTTGCTGGGATTGGAAGAAGCCCCCTGGCACAGAGGCCCCCCACCCAGGCCTCCCAGCGGTCAACCCTCAGGTTCTGCTCCCCACTAAGCCCCAAATGCTCCCCTTCCAGACCAAGCATGGTGTCCAGGTAGCAGCCCCTGGATGAAGGCAGCTACTCCCACTCCCCACTGATGGAGACAGGCCAATGTTCAGGAGAGGGGACAGAACCTTCTAGAGGTGGAAGATGGAAGTCCAGGCTCTGTGTCTCCCCCAGGCCCTGCTGAACCTGCAGACTTAGGATACCTCCCTCCACTCCTGACCCTCACCCACAGCCCATCTGACCAGGCCAGCTCAGAGAAGACCAGACACCCCTCCGGGTGGGCCAGCACCCAGGTCCCCTCTGCTCTTTCTTTGTGCCCCAGGTCATGCTGGTGGGAGACTCGGGCGTGGGGAAGACCTGTTTACTCGTGCGCTTTAAGGATGGCGCTTTCCTGGCAGGGACCTTCATCTCCACTGTGGGCATCGACTTCAGGGTAAGAGTGGAGGCTGATGTCCCGAGCACTGACTGGGCCCAGCTGATGCCCTGGGCCCCCAACACCAGCTAATAGCTGCTCGAAACACCCCTGGGCAGCTGGTTCTCCGGTTCTCCATTATCCCTGTGGCACCGACAGGCTCATGAGGTGGAGCTCCTGGCTGGACCACCTGGCTCCCACGGTCAAGGTGGTTGAGGTGAGATGCCTTAACCACCAAGCTGCCTGCCTCCCGACATCTCAAGGTCCTGGAGAGAGGTGGTGGCTGTATACAATCGAAGCAGAGATGGTACCCCTGTGCCTGGGGCTGGCACGACCCTGGGGGCTGTATCTTGTGCACTGGGGGCGGTGGATGCTGGTGTCCCCATGGGAACTCAAGACCCGTGTCCACTCAGGAGGCCAGCATCGCTGCCCCACTGTACAGAGGGGCCCTGAAGTGCCAGGTGGCCTGCCCAGGCCATACCAGACAGATGGCTGAGGCATTGAAGCACACACCCAGTCTCAGAACCAGGGAGAAGTCCCTGCCCTTGGGTGAGGAGGCTTATGGTAAATGCTCCCACCTGGATGCTTTCCCTGGCGGAGCGCCCTCACCACCTCACCCCCTGCTAGAGGGCTATGTCCTGGGGTCCTTCTGGGGTATGTCCCTCGACTCTTGGCTCCCCAAGTGCCCTCCAGCACCCCAAGCAGCCTGTGGGGTCACAGGGGAATGATGGGGGCCACAGCCTTAGGCATGCAGAGCTCAGGCATCAGTCTAAATTCCACGTGCTGAGGTGATGTGTTCTCAGCAAATCCCAAATTTGCATTTTTCTCACCCTTTCATTAGACCCAGTCAGCAGAAGGCTGGCAGGGAGGCTCCTTCTGGGGACTGGGAATGGGGGACTCCGTCCAGTCTGGGGAGCCATTCTCTACCCTATCTGTGGGGGCAGAGCCCCTCAGGTCCTCTGGGATGAAGTAAGGGTTGAGGTGACAGAAGGGGGAGGTTTAGGCCCAGTCCTCTGCCTGTTCTGGCCTCACCTCCCCCCTTCTCACCTCCCTCTTGGCTCTGGGGCAGGTGGTGAGGCTGTGTGGTTCACACCCCTGTTCAGGGTGCCAGGGAAGGCGGGATGTCCTCCCCAGCCTCCCTGCAGCAGGACAGATGGCTGCACCCAGTTCCCTGGAGACCCAGAAGCACCCTGACAGCAGGCGCTGGGTGAAGAGGGAGGTGGTGCTGTTTCCGCTGCCTGGGGCCTCAGCTGGTGGTTAGCAGCTCCTGTCCCCACCCCAGCAGATAGGAACCGGGGTTGAGCCACTCCCTGCCCTACTCCTGAACTGGGAGGGCCTGGCTAGGGAGCATCATCAGCCAGCAAGCAAGCACATAATGAGCACCCACTGTGTACCAGGCCAAGTTCTGGGCTCTGTGCTTACTGCATGGGGCCCTATCCTCAGGCAGCTGCCGTCGGAGCAGGAAGAGAGGCTTTCAAATTACAACAAACACTTTAGCTCGTACCAGGCCAGACTCGTTTCTCAGTGCTTTGCATACAGTAGCTCATAAAGTAATCGGGGCAGCCAAGTGATGAGCACCCTGGCTACCCCCATTTGTGGATGGGGAAACTGAGGCACAGTGTTAGTAATGAGCCTGGGGTCACACGACTTCAAATTAAGTCGTGCAAGTGGCTCTAAGCAAAAGGAGCAGTGTGTGCAGAGCTGTGAGAAGTGCTGGTGGCCTGGGAGAGGGGGCTGGAGCAGGGCCTTGAGACGTAGGAGCAGAGTGCAGGGGGCAGGCGTGCAGTGTGAAGCTGAACCAGCAAGTAGGCTCAGGGAAGCCACCCACCGGGGCTGGGCACCAGGCGGAGGAGGGCAGCTGCGGTAAAGGAGAGGGGAGGGGCTGGGTGCAGGACTCAGTGAGTGACTGGGGTGGGTGGCGACCGGGGGCCCTGCAGGGCAGGGGAGCTGGTGGGGCTGTGTGTCAGGCCTCCAGGAGGGGCAGAGGAAGAACCACCCGGCCCAGAATGGACACAGCTGGCCATGGAGGGCGGCAACCTTCCAGTCCATCAGGACAGCCAGCTAAGCAGGGGCGGCCTGAGCACCCTCTGTGCACAGGTCACCAGGAGGGGCTCAGCAGCAGGAGATGTAGGAGGTATGGGGGAGGGCTGGGTGGACACCAGGACTTGGATTCAAGGGGAAGCGTTACCTGTAGGTAGAGGGCAGTGAGGTAGTCAAGAACCAGGTGGGCCCTGGAGGCAGAGCCAGCTGGGGCCAGGGATAATGAATTAGGGACACACCGGGGTCCCCTCAGTCCCAGGCTCAGTCCTGGCCTGGCACCGCCTGCCTCCCCCACCCTATCCACCCCCTTCCCCCCCATCCCCCACCGGAGGGTGGCACCGGTCTAGCTGCTGCCTAAGATGGTGCACTCGGCCCTGGGCCCTCCTTGGAGCTGGCTGGTTGTGTTTCAGAACAAAGTTCTGGATGTGGATGGCATGAAGGTGAAGCTGCAGGTGAGAGGTGACTGGGGGAGGGGGAATTGAGGGCAGGGGGCACCTGGGAAGGACTGGGCAGCCCTGACAGCTACACTATGCCCTTGCTGCAGATCTGGGACACGGCTGGCCAGGAAAGGTTCCGCAGTGTCACCCATGCCTACTACCGAGACGCTCATGGTGAGCTCATGGGCACCGTACCCTAGCTCCAGGGAGTCGGGGCCACACTCCCGAGGCTTCTGCTTGGAGTAGAGCACCCTGGGTGTGAGTGGGCAGAAGTGTGAAGGGTGCGATGCATGAGGGTGAGGGTGATGGGGAGCCGCTGTGGGCTCTGCAGGTGTCCTCACTGGCCCTCTGCCCCCAGCACTGCTGCTGCTCTATGACGTCACCAACAAGGCCTCCTTCAACAGCATCCAGGTCAGTGGCTTCCTTCCTGGTGGTGGAGACAGGCCGAGATGGGGCCTGACCCCATCCCCAGCCTCCCTCAGGCACAGATGGCATCAGGATCCCAGAGAGTTGAGGTCCCTACTGACAGTGTGGAGAGGAAAAGACTGCCCCTCTGGGCTCCTAATGGCCTAAGTACAGTGGTTCAGGTTGAGAATGAGCTGAAGGGGGCTGGGGTGACCTTCTAGTCCACCAGCCCAACTCCTTAGATAAGGTACCTGTTGGATCGCCCCTGCACAGCACATGGGGAGCACTAGTTCAGGGGCCCTCCTGTTAGCCAGACACTGACAGGCACTCTGTGGGGTGTGTCCTGGAGGGGGGCAAGGGGTGCCAGGAGCTCCAGCCTCCAGCCTGTCCTCAGCTCTCCCCCCACAGGCCTGGCTGACAGAGATCCAGGAGTACGCCCAGCATGACGTGGTACTTATGCTGCTGGGGAACAAGGTGGGCACCCCAGCCTGTCTCATCTACCCTGGCTCTACAGAGGGTGGAGGGAGGTAGGGGAGTGAGCTGGGGCCAACTCTCACCAAGACTGCTGTGCCAGGTGGACTCTGCCCAGGAGCGTGTGGTGAAAAGGGAGGATGGGGAGAAGCTGGCCAAGGTGAGCTGCGGTTGGGTGGGCAGCCAGAGTGCCCCTGGGGCTGCAGGGCCTGAGCTGTCCCCACCAGGTTGCCAACAGCTGTTTGCAGGAGTACGGGCTGCCGTTCATGGAGACCAGCGCCAAGATGGGCCTCAATGTGGACTTGGCTTTCATGGCCATAGCAAAGTAAGTCCTGGCAGTTATCAGGAAGACCCCCAGACCCAGCGTCTGAATCCCCTTGTTGGGGGTACTGGCCACCCTATTCCATGGTCATCCCTGCCCCACAGGGAGTTGAAGCAGCGCTGCATGAAAGCTCCCAGTGAGCCTCGCTTTCAGCTGCACGACTATATCAAGAGGGAGGGCCGGGGGGCCTCCTGCTGCAAACCCTGAACCTGGCTGGGGATGGCCACCAGGGTGTTCTCCTGGAAGACTGGATAGAGTCTACACACCCCTGACTTCACCACCCAGCAGCCAGTCCCAGGGTGTCTGTTTCTAGGAATCCCAGGCTGAGCCTTGCCCTTCCCTCGTCTGGGCAGCCATCCAGAGCCTCAGCCCCAACAAACAGGCTTCAGGAAGCCAGAGGGTCCGCAGCCCTCCTTCACCTGCTGCTGAGGGCTGTGCCCCCAAGGCCTTCACAGAAGAGCAACCAACTTCTTCACAGGAGGGCTACCCAACAACGTATAGACTGCCAGGCACCTGGTCCTCCGGACCACGGTGCCCGTGCCCCGTGTACAGTGCCTGAACACCTAGAAAGCCATGTCTGCAGCTGCACATCCTGCCCAGGCAGGATTCCTGCCCACACCTGGGGCAGAGGGCTTCACCACAAATCATATCAAGGACCAGAGCTGCCTGCTACCAGCCCACCCACCAGGAGGCCCTGGTTCAAACATCAACAGGGTCTTTCATGTTACCCTGGAGGATGCCAAGGCTGTGGCTTTGTAATGCAGTGAATAGCATGTGGGAAGCCACAGAAATGTCAGGCAAACCAGGACTGCCAGCCCTCGCCTGCTGACTAGGGCACCAACTCAGCAGGCTGATACAGGGCCTGGGCTTGGCAAGGTCAAGCCAGGGGGGTGGGCAGGGCACTCCACCTTGTACTAAAATCTTGAAATGTTTTGATTGAGAGTTTTTGTTTCCAGTCCTAGTGAATAAAGTTGTGTTTTCTGGAATGCCTACCTTGTCCATTGAAAAAAAGCAATGCTCAGGGACTGTTAGTGAGGAATTACAGGAATTAAGAGTTCACCACCCACCCCAAGGCAAAGGCACAAAAGAAAACCTATCCTTACAGGTAAAAACAGAGAAGGCTGTCCAAATAGGTGGAAAGTCACTGGCGCGAACTTCCATTTTCATGCTCTGCCCCTAACCGAGACTGCCCAGAGATGACCCAGTCATCCCATGGAGTCCTCTGGGGTGCAAACAGGCATGAAAATAAAGACACGTGTGCTCCAATCAACTCACCACCTTTGCTTTATTGCTAAGCACTTCAGAGACTTACAGATGTCTTTGAGAACAGAATCCAACGAGACCAAGAATCCAGAAGAGACCAAGACTGTGAAACAGATGTGTTGGGCTGGAAAATCCCCTTGACCCACAAGAATGAGGAAACTGTAGTTACTTTTGTCTTCCACCCAGTCAGGGCCTGAAGCTCCTGCTACTACCTTATCTTGAAGTGTCAGCAGGAGAAATGGTTGCAGCTGCTCAGCCACCTATCTCTTACCTCAAATCTCCCAAGTGACGAGGACCCCAAGAACTCTTTATTGGGAGGATGAGGGGCGGAGGTCTGTCTTCTGTAGCTTCTTCAGGCTGGCACTGGGCTCATGGACCCTACCTAATTGGGGCCACGGAACTCTTGCCCTGTTTTGTCCAGGGGCCCCAGGGTGACTTCTGCTATTCCAGTACGATCTATTCAGGGAATGGCTGGAATCCCTACATCACCATCATCTTGATGTGGAACTGTTGCAACCTGGAAGCAAACTTAACAAGCAGATTAAAAAGGCAGGGGCCAAAGTTCAGTAAAAGGATTATGGCAACTAGAGGTCCAAGCAGGGGGCAAGAACCAGGTCTCACTTGGTAACATCTCCTTAATTGTAGTCTAGGTCAGCGCTTGGGTTACCCTGTCTGAAGGAATGAAGCCATTTGGCGTGGTCACATTTTCTTGACGTCCTCTTCTACTAGCCCAGAGTTATTGATGTAGGTGCAACATGTCTTGATAACTGCACATACTCCTCCTTGTTTGGCTAGGAGAAAGTCTAAGGCCAGTCTATTAGCCATCACTTTACTAGCCAAGGAACTTAGAGACAATGAGAGTCTGGTGAGTGCATTCCCTGTGGATTCACTCAGGACAGGGCATCTGAAAGATTGTGGAGCACCACTTCACGATAAACAAAGCTTCCCCAAGGGGCCACCAAACCAATGGCAGCTCCATTTTCTGCCGAAAGGAGACCAATTGCCCTTTTGCCCCAGAGGTGGGTGATGTTATAGATGGCAATACCTGGGTTTGTTTGGTTACTCAGTTGGCCTAGTGTTACATTGTCCTGTAAACAGAGCACTGTCTATACAAGGAAAGGCCACAGCTAATCCCAGGAAAGGGAAAGAGGAATTGGGGGTTTTTTGAAGAGGACAGTCAGTTTGCACCTGGACCACAAAGGAATAGATGTCTGGGAGGGGCACATGCCTGACATACTGTTGTGGAATTAAACCACTTCAGTAGAGTCTGCCCAAGGCGGGGGTTCCAGTACAGTTGGAAGAAAGGATCCCACCACTGAATAAGGGTGTATGAGTCTTTTCGAAGGCTTTGGGAGAGGCAAAAAACATGTACTACACGCAGGGAAGATATGTGTTAGACGCTTGGCGCCAGGCCTGTCCAGGAGACACATCCCACCAGCCAGCTGATCTTGGAGGAACCAATGGGTGGCGTTAACTGTTTGATCTTTGCAATTAAAATTAGGGGTAATGGCGGTGATGTCAACTGCTGGTGCATTGCAGAATTTAGTCCAGGCTTCTGGCATGGGCAGCAAGATGAGTTACCTTCATGACAGAGTAGAAGACAAATATGCTTTGATGGGGGGAGCTTTGTGTGCTGGATGCACTAACGAGAGGGGTCAGGTCCAGGCATGGAAGCTGTGCCAAGGGCTGGATGTGGACTGAGGGGAGCAGGGGTTGCAGGACCTTCAGCCAGAGTAAGTTCAAGGTCATCATTACTGGATGTGTAGCTTAGTTCTTTAAGCTTATAGGCGTCGCTTTGAGGATTGGGATGTTAGAACCCAGCACTGAGACAGATTCTCTCCCTGAACAATAATTCTTGAGATTTACTATTGCGTTGGATCCTCACTCCCCTGACATGAATCCCCAAAGGAGGGGGAGAAAAGTTGGGGTGACTAATAACTTCATAATGACATCAGAGTTCTAATTTAGGAAGCAACCGGAATGCAAGTAGTGTTGAAAGAAATCCTGCAGTAAACAAGAGCCCAGTAACAAATACGGGCTCCCAGCCTACCGTCACTTATCTTGCTTTTGTTACCCAGAGAGCCCGAAATAAATTAATGTCAAAGTGAGAGTTTACTTATCAATGCAGTTGTCACTGGCTTGGGGATCACCTTCTTGAAGAGGTATTTGAGGTCTTGGGCAGGTTCACAGGAATAGCTGGGATGTGGGTCTTCAGGTTCCTGTAACAGATCAGTGGAAACAGGTTTAATTCTGGGTAGATGAACCCAACTAGTGACTCCATTAAGTTTAACCACTGTAGGGGTGCTTACCAAAACTTGATAAAAGACTGTTTTGCTTTGGGAGTAGCTGGTCACCAGGGGACTCATTTTTCCAGGTCTTTAAGAGCACCCAGTACCCAGGGTTTACACTGGAGTCACTGGGGCTGTTATCTGGGGAGAGCTGAACTGTTTCCATTCTTGAATAGCCCCCTTCCGACCTGGCCCAGGTTAATAATGTATTTAAGGTGTGCCTAGCTTTCTCAGCTGGTTACCATGTCCAGGGTGAGGAATAGCCTACCATGTCATTTCAAAGGGGCTCAACCTAGTTATTTTAGGGGCTGCCCCGCTGGCAGCAGGTGGCACCACCTGCTATTACCAGGTTCTGATATTTCCTGCTAAGAGCTTACCCAAGGTTTTCTTTAGGGTATGACTGGTCTGTTCCACCTTTCCTGAGGACTGAGGTCTGCAGGACAAATAAAGGTAGTGTCTATTTCCTAGGGTCTTTTGGGTAACCTTTGCTATGAATTGAGGGTCCACTGTCAATCTGGAGGTGTCAGGGCAACCCAAACCTAGGGATAATTTCCTTCAGAAGTGCTCTAGCCACTTCAGTTGCCTTTTCTCTCCTAGTGGGAAAGGCCTCCACCCATCCAGTAAAACTAGCCACAAAGACTAATATTTGAAGCCCTGGAAAGAGGCCATCTGAGTGAAATCCATTTGGCAGGCCTCTCCTGGCTAAGGCCCACGTTGCTGGACTGGGCTAACAAAAGGGGGGCGGGGTTTGAGATGCCCTCCTTATTTATGGGTGGCACAGGGCACAGGCTCAAGTAACCCTTTAACATCTGGGAGTCATTTTCTCGTGAAAAGCCAGAAAACCACTGTACACAGTATCCTTCCCCAGATGGAGAAAAATCACGTAGCCCTTTGATTTTCCATTCGTCAGAAAAAGCAATTTTTGATGCATCACCAGCCTTCTGTTCCCTTAGTTCACCCTTTTTCTTGCGCCCAGGTTTCCTCAGTAGTACCTGGGCATGTTGTAAGGGGTAAGGGATGGGATTGTCATTTGTTGTATCAGGACTTTCTCTGCTTCTCCATCTGCCCTATTGTTCCCTTTGATAATCTGGGAGATTCCCTTTTGGTGTCCATGGCAGTGAATGACTGTTACTTGATTTGCTTGGTTTTTGAGCTGCCTCTGTGAGATCTCAGCCCCATACTTTACAGGGGAATATTTTGCATTCAAGTCCTCTTTCCATATAGCTCCATTGGCATGTAGAACGAGGTAGGCTTATTTAGAGTATGCTTACAATTTTTCCTTCCCCTAGGATTAAGGTTTGGGTTAGAGTTCGGCCTTCTGGGCTGCCATGGGCAGCAAAAGTTTTCACCTCTATGATGCTCTACCCTCCTGAGCCCGTCCTTAATGAACTGCCATCAGTAAACCATTCTTCCTCAGGATTGTCAATGTCTTGATCTGTCATATCAGGCCTATAGGGATAAACCTGGTCAAGGTAGGAATGTATTACCTTTGGGATTTCAGCAGGCATCAGTGTAGTTGGGTTGAGGGTGTAGCAAGTTAATTTTATTGACGTAGAGTTGATTTACAATGTTGTTAGTTTCTGGTGTACAGCAAAGTGATTCACTTATATGTATATACTTTTCCATCTTTTCCGTTATGGTTTATTACAAGATACTGAATACCGTTTCTTGTGCTATACAGTACCCTGTTTATCTATTCTATATATTAGTTTGCATCTAACCCCAAACTCCTAGTCCTTCCCTCCCCCAAGCCACCACAAGTCTTTTCTCTGAGCCTGTTTTTCACAGATAAATCATATGGTATGTCTAACTTACTCCGCTTAGTATTTCTAGGTCCATCCATGTTGCTGCAAATGGCATTATTTCATTCTTTTTAATGGCTGAGTAGTATTCCATTGTATATATCTACATCTTTATCCACTACTCTACTGGACATTTAGGTTGTTTCCACGTCTTGGCTGTTGCAAATAGTGCTGCAGTGAACACTGGGGTGCATGTATCTTTTCAAATTATAGTTTTGTCTGGGTATATGTCCAGGAGTGGGATTGTAGGATCCTATGGCAACTGTAGTTTTAGGAACCTCCATACTGTTTTCCATAGTGGCTGCACCAATTTACATTCCCACCAACAGTGTTAAGAGGGTTCCGCTTTTCTCAGTGTTGGGAGTTTTGAGGGTTACCTCTGGGGAGTCAAGTAAACCCTGGTACTTAGTACAGTGGCCTCCAGTTAGCCAGTGGTGGCCTTTGATCTCTAGAAACCTTTGTACTTGATGTTGGGGGGCGGGGGTCTGGACTTCCAGTGGCCGTCCAAGGTAAGCTTGTTAGCTTCTTCCACTGATGAAGTGGTGGCAGCTGCTGGCCGAAAGCAGCCAGGCCAACCTCAGGGCACACCATCTAGTTGTGTGGAGAAATAGCCTATTGGCCGAGGAACTTCTAGTTTCTTTTAGGTCGCCCAGAGCTTTTAGGGGGTTAGGACTTCTTACAAAATGAATGGCTTTTTAAAACTGAGGAGACCCAGAGCAGGAGCTTTAATGAGGACCTGTTTGATACTATTAAAAGCCTTTTCCTGTGTTCCTCAGCCCGAAGTAATGGTTCGGTATCTGGGCTTTTAATGGCTTCATACAGGAGCTTAGACATTAGCCCAAACCCTGGGATCAAGAGTCAGCAAAACCCTGCCTTTTTACCTTTGTAAAAAGGTACGAAGAAACGTCTTTGTGGCACTTAGGCCTAACATACTCGTTTTCTATCTTGCGACAGCTGTCTACTTCCAGGGTTTATAATGTGTCCCATGTATTTAACTTGTTGCATTGAGATTTGTGCCTTTTTCTGGGAGATCCTGTAACCCTGGACCTCAAGGAAATTAAGAACTTCAATGATGTTCTCACTTGAGCCTCCACGGTGGGGCTACATATTAATATATCATCTGCATGCTGTAGCATAGCCCCTTTTAGGCCTATTTCCCTTGGTTCCTGTCCCAGGGCCTGGGCAAACACTGTGAGCTGCCCCCAAACCCGTGGTAGGTAGTGTTGTCCAGGTGTATTGTTGCATCTGGCCCGAGTGGGGGTTAGTCCACTCGAAGGCAAACAAATATTGTGAGGGATGAACTGGGATGTAAAAGAAGGCATCCTTGAGGTTGAGCACAGTAAACCATTTAGCATTTACAAGGTCTTGGGCTAATATATTATAAGAATTGGCCACAAGGGGGAGTATAGGAACCACTGCCTCTTTTACTGCTGAGGTCTTGCACCACCCTATATCCCCCCATTAGGCTTAACTGACAAAATAGGAGTATTGCATTGGGACTGACAGGGAACCAAGAGGCTATGTTTTAAAAATTTATGTATGAGGGGTTGTAACCCCTTTTTTGCCTAACCTAATGGGGTACTAGTCTCTGGTTAGGGTAAGCAGCTTCTGGCTTAAGGCTAGTTTCTGCAGGTTGGGCATTTATAGCCCTCCCAGGGACTCCTTTGTCCAGTTTGCTGCAAGGTTCACTGCTTGTAGAATATCGCTGGGAACAAGCCCTTGCTCCTGTGTTGATCTGCCTTAGCCAGGGTTAAGATAAGGGGCCGCTCTGCTCGGGGCCTCCTAACAGTAACGCCTTGAGGGAGCCCAGAAGATCTCTCCCTAGTAGTGGGGTAGGATACTCAACTAAAAAGGCATGTTCAAAATGGCCAGTGAGAGCCCCAGAGAAGTGAAGGGTACGAGGCTTTCCATTGACACCAGTCACTGCAGTTTTTAGAGGAAAGAGGCCCAGCGTGAGAAATCAGGGCAGAGCAAGTAGCTTCTGTATCAATTTAAAAAATTGATCTTACCTGCCACCAGGGGCTCCTCAAAGGAGATAGACATCTTGTGGGGACGGGGGGAACCGCCAGAATCCCTGGGCTGCTTCAGTTATCCAGCATGGCCATCTCAGGAGCAGGAGCCCCCATTCCCCTTGGGGACCAAGGGCAGTCCCATCTCCAATGACTGGTCTGTTTGCAGACTGGGCAAGGCCCGGGAGCTTCTTCTGGTACTCATGGGCCCAATGGTCAGGTGACTTGCATTTAAAGCATCCCCCCTTGGTCTTGCCTCCGGACTGATGGTTGAACCTTCTTGCCCCCTTTGGGTTGCCCTGAGGTTGCAAGGCACGGCTGACAGCAACAGCTATCAGTTTAGCGTGAGCCTCGGCGTGCCTTTTTCCATGTTGAGTTCTATCCTCTTCCTCAGTTTGATCTCCATTATAAAATATTCCAAAGGTCACCTCTAGGAGTTTGTGGGCCTAACTAACTTTTGGAGTTTTTGCCTAATATCAGGGGCAGCAGGGACTGAACCCTGGGAGCAGAGAGATCTGTTAGCAAATTTTCTAAAAAGCCTCCACAAGCTGTCCCTGAAAGAGAACAGGGCTTTCTTCTTCCTCTTGGGTCACTTCCTTGACCTTTTCATAATTGACTGGCTTCCAAATGCACTTTCTCGTTCCTTCTAATAGGCACTGGACCTCGTGATTCCTGGCCTTCCCCCCCCCCAGGCAATTATAATCCCAAATGGGCTTATGATTTGGGACATAAACGTTGGGCTGGTCCCTGGCAAACTGGTCGGCGTACACCTGTGCTGCTGCCCATATCCTCTGCTTCTCCTCATGGGTACAGCAGGTAGGTAAGATCATTTGGACGTCCTTCCAAGTTAAATCAAGGGCCAGGGTTAGGGCCTGAAATCCCCCGTGAACCTACTAGGGTCTTCAGAAAATTGGCCCAGTCTTTGTTTGCATTGGGCTAAATCGGTTAAGAAGAAGGGCGCATGTACTCGATTGTGCCTTTGCCATATGCCACTTCCCTAAGTGGGCGTATTTTCCCTGGTCCTGGGCGATAGGAAGTTCCACTATGGCTTACTCCAGCAGGACCAGCACTTTCAACCTGGGGTATCGTTGGGTACAGAAGAGCATAGGGAAGAAGGGTTTGGGATTGGCCAAGGGAATCCGGAGAAGTACAGGTACTTGTAGAGTAGAAAAGGCTCTGTTTCCCCCTTAAGAGTTGGAATGTAGCTAAGAGAAGACTGTCTAGAAAACCGGGAGGGTTCTCTGATTCCCCACGTCTCGTGATTACAGGAGCTGCACAGAGTGGGATTACTGGAGTTGGGCGCACTGGAAGGTGGCACGAGGGCAAAGGAGTGTCGGTAGATGGCGAGATAGGAGACTAAGCAACAGAAGAGTCCAAAGTCATTCACCCTGCTTTCTTGGTAACAAAAATAAAACCTGAAGAGTCCTGTGAATTCTACCCGACATAGCACTGGATTTCGCAATGTTGCGGGAGCAGTTTAGGAATGAGGTTCAAGAAATCCTTTCCCCAAATGGTGCAAAAGCCCAGCTTCCCGCCAAAGAGGGAAGGCTTAGAAAAGAAGAAAGGCAGAGAGAGGGAGAAGCCAGAGGTCTCCACGCGCAGCTGGGCAAGGCCCATGATCTACCTTGAATCCAGGGATCCGAGTCAGGGGACCAAGGCCCCTAGACCAATGCTGATTTACCTCAAGGTCTCCAGCCGGATCACCGACAGTCCTGAAAGTCAGAAACCGCCCAAATGCAGACAGATGCCCAATCCTGCCATTTCCGGCAAGACCTGTTTTCACCCCCCAGGCCCTTCCATCAAGAAGGCGCACCCTAAAGCCTCAGTCTTGCAAAATAATCAGACTGCGCGTGCAGTTTTCATGCGAGGTGTCAGAAATTAAAGCAATTCATCACAGGCTCGGAACTGAATTTGGGAAACCAGGCCCAGCCCAGCCTTACCTATACAGGGAAACAGATCTGGAGATTGCGACTTCCCGACGGGACTGGGGGCAGAAACGTGTAGAATGCTGAGGACCAAGATGGGTTTCAGGCGGAGGCTGGACCCGGGGTCTAGGTTGGCAGGTTTGGGCCACTTCCCCAACCCGCTCTGGGCCCGGTTCCTCCCTTGACCGTGACGTACGGAAAAACGAAAAAAAAACCTTATGACCTCGTACTCGATTCGGAAAGAACGCAGAAGCCTGGGGCTCAAGCTTTTATAGAAACTGCTCCACCTCTGCGATTGGGCAATCCCAGCGGAAGTATCTTCCCTCTTCACCGCTGATACGCTCCTTTCTCTACTCTCCAAATCTCCACCAATCGAGCCTTGACATTTCTTTTGGGGGCGGTCTCCCTGACCTGACACCCGAAGCTCCACCCTTTTGCAGAGGCCATTGAACTTAACTGTGAGCGACGGATATATATAGCCAATCAGAGTCCGATCTGCAACATAGAGTGATTCTGAAGCCACCAATCCCGCCCCGCAACATCTGAGCCGCCGGAAGTCGTAGTTTCTGAAGAGCCTCGAGTAAGGCGGCCGCCTGGGGCCCCGAGAGCCAGGGAACTGCAAATCCCGGCGGGCACAGCGCCTGAGCGCTTCCGGCTCGAACGTCCTGTCCCTTTCCCGGCCAGCGGTAGAGGGGGCACGATGAAGCGGGAGGGTGGCGCTGCGATTCCCGAGCGGCCACGGGCGGGTGAGTGTCCTAGCGGCGTGCCGGGCCTGGGGCTCGCGCCTTGGGCCCGCGCGGTGGGGCGGAGGGCCGGCGTGTTGGTGTCTGGGGAATGGGTCGGGCCTGGGGGGCGGGGCTGAGACGCTCCGGGGTCTCCCCGGTCAGTCCGTCTGTCTGTCAGCTGGTCCGTCACTCATTCCCTTTCTCCATTCTCTCCTTTATTCATTCCTTCTTCCTGCGTTTACTGATCGCCGCCGGGTGCCCAGCACTGTGGTAGGCGCGGGGAGACTGCGGAGAGCATGATCCCAGTTCTCCTAGGCTCTTCTCGTTCAGGGTTTGTCACAACCTCGCCACTCTTGATACTTCGTGCCCATCATTCCCTGCTGTGCCTTGTAGGGTGTTGAGCAGTATCCCTGGTGTCCACCCACTGGATACCAGTAACCTCCCCCACCCCCGAGGTGACAACCAAAAATGTCTCCAGACATTTCCAAGCATACCCGCTTTGAGAACGGGTGATCTAGAGAGAGGTGCGGGATTGACAATGCACAGACACAGTCATGAGGATTTGTGATAGGTGCCATGAAAAAAAGAAGCGAGGTGTTAAGAAAGAGAGTACCAGGGGCTCCTGAATGGCTTGGGGAGGGGGCACCTACAGTGAGCATCCCGTCCTGGAAAGTTGCTGGAAGAGCTTTTTGGGCAGAGGTAGCAAGATGTGCAAAGGCCCAGGGTGAGGAAGCTCAGCGGACACCCGCGGGTACTGGCAACGTCATGAGAGGTGAATTGGTGAAGATACACCAGAGTGCAGGATGGGGATTGTATTGTGCTTACAAGGGAGGCTGTTGGAGGACTCAAGCACAGGAGAGAGGGCATCAGGTCTAAGTCTAATAAAGAGCCTCTGGTTGTGAGTGGAGGATGGACTGCTAGCTTCAGTGGGGAAGTAGGAGAGAGTGAGGAGGCTGGCCTGTGTGCAGAGGAGAGTGGGTTGGGGCCCTCCTCTCCTAGTTCTCACTGGGTCTGGCTGCCCGGGCCTGGTTGTCTTGAGCCAGGTCAGGGTGGTCAGCTGCGGATGAGTCTGGGGTCCTGCTGGATGGCACCCTGCTCTAGTGGGGAGGGGTTCCACCCTACTTTGCTGTGTCCCTTGCTTAGAGCTCTATGCTGCCCAGCCTGTCAGCACACCCTTCTCCCATCCCTCAGACCCCTCCCCCCCCAACAGGCCCCCTCTCCTGGGACCTGCCCACCCCCTGGCCTTTGCCAACTATGTGGCCTCTCTCTTCCTCATTCCTTTTCTTGGGCCTCTCCCTTCCCACACCCCTTCCCCTCTCCGTCATAAATTCCCACTTTTCACTGCTCTGCGGATTCAAGTTTCTCCATGGAAACCCCAGGCCCTGTGTCTCAAGGTGCCTGCGTCCTATAGCAGTACTATCTCCAGGAAGCCAGAGCAGGGAAAAGGGCAGTCTGGCTGAAAGAGACAGGCTGGGAAGGAGAGTAGGGCCTGGCCTGCAGTGGATGTGAACCTTAGCCAGTTGGCTGGACAAAGGAATGGACAGTTTGGGAAATGGAAGAAGATGCAGTTGAAGGGCCTGAGCCACTTGGGAGGCTTCGGCAGCCCCGACACGGTGATTTGGCCGCTAGCTGGCATGGCTTGGGGAGGAGCTGGCTTACATGCAAGGTGGAGCTCCTCAGCTTGCCTGCGGCAACAGAGGAAGCAGAAGGAACAGGGCTTTGGTCAGCCTTGGTCATGACCCCTCGCTGGCTGTCTGTGCCTGGGGTGGTCTCTCAGCTTCCATTTTCAGTTTTCAAGGAGGAGCTGATGTCAGTGGAGCCTTCACTGTTAACTCACATGGCATCTCGCACAGTTCCTTCCAGACTTGGGTACATCCACTCCATTTAATAGGTGAGAAATCCGAGGACCTGGCAGGCAAGTAACTTGCCCAGAGTCGCACACCTGTTAAGTAGCAGAAGCAGAATTTGAACTCAGGTCTGAGTCTGGCACTTGTGGGTGGGCACCTAGGACTTCAGACCTCTGGCTCAGACCCATGAAGATGGACCCACCAACCCCTCTCAACAGATGCCTTCAGTGTCCTCTGTGCACTGGCTGTGGGGCAGAAGAGGTATGGATGCTTCCCAGAGGAGCGTGGAGTCAGGTGGGGCAGGCGAAGCAGGAGGTAGGCATTGGGGTGGTGCTGACGTCACTGTGCATACCTGGCCCTTGGCCGCCCTAAGCAGGAGGAGGCGGGCTATCTGGAAGCCTTTTGGAGGGGTGAACAATCCCAAGAGCACCTAGGGAGGGCACCCGGCGGGGAAGGAGCAGCCCAGCAGACACCAGGACTGGAGGAATGTGCCAGAGGGCTGGATGGTGAGGGCTAGACAGAGGAGTGGGCTGGGCCAGACCTCTGCCCTCCACGCTCCCGGTCACCTCCAGACCCAGATCTGGCCCAGGGACTGCGTGCCCTTCCTGACTTCTACAGGGGAGCAAGAAGGAGGAAGCCCAGGAGACAGAAGCCACGCAGGGAGTGATGAGAAAACGGCCAAGGGAGCCTGGAGGTGCAGACTGGGCCCAGGCACTGCTGGCCACTTGGCTCTTGGGTGAAGGCCCAGGGCCTGTTTCCATGAGTTTAGACCCACTAATTTAGGGACATGCTTCCCAGTTCCGCCCCTGCAGTCGAAGCTAGGCTGGGCACTGAAGTGGAGGGAAGGTGTGGACAGGAAAAAGTGGCCCTGCAGCCGGACACTGAGATAGGGGGATGAATGCCACCTCTTCCCAGAACATTCTCTCCCTGCTCTGGATCTGGCCAACTCCTTCCTCCAGGAAGCCCTCTGCATGTCCCCCAGGCTGGGCCAGGTTCCCACCTCATACATGGCCATCAGATGTGGGAGATAAATGATGGGGAGATGAGGCTGGCCCCAAGGGCACTGGGGAAGGGAAGGCATTCCCATTGCCAAGTGGGGGTTAAGGCCAGGCCACAGAGCAGGAGAGACTCCCTCCCTCTAGCACAGGGGCCCGGGGAGGCTGGAGAGGCTGGACCTGGACAGGAAAGGCCAGGATCCTGGGTGGAGGGTGCAAGGGGGCAGAGCCCTTGGGAGGGGAGGTCACAGCAGGTGTCTAGGCAGGCAGCTTTGAAACCTCTGGGGAGTCCAGGCTGTGAATACCGAGGGAAGGATGGCAAGGTGAGGGCAAAGGTCTGGGCTGAGTGCTGGGAGGGAAGGGAGGCCGGGCAGACCTCAGATCAGGGCCTGCTGAGGGGGTTCCCAACATCACACCCTTCCTGTTTGGGATGGAAAAGGCATATGAAGGGGACTCCAGGAAACAGCCAGGGGAAGTGTGTGTGGCTTTGCTATGGCAACCGGGCCTGTGTCTATAGGATTTGGCAACCTGGCCTGGGCTTGGGCCTGGGGACCTGGGGGACCAGGGAAGGGCTTACTGGGGGGCTGTGCAGTCTGCAGGTGATGCCAGGGGCTGCACCTGGAGCTCCGGCCACAGTCCAGCCAGCTGGCCACCCACGGCTCCGTGGCAGGAAGGGCCGAGGATTCCCGAGCCACCCACGCCCCTCCCTGGGGCAGTCGGTGCCAAACGTGTGGCCTGACGACATTTATAGGGCAGTCCACCCCCTCGCTGGCTCAGCATGTGCTGTTCAGGGAACCCCACCACATCTGCTGCCTAGGGCTATCAGAGGAGCTGCCTTGAGGTGGGGCTCGGCCTCGTCTGGCCACCCCACTGCCCCCAGCTCTGGCATGGCCAGCCTAGGCCACCGCTCCACTGGCTGCCAGCCACGGGACCATGCCTAACCCACACCCACTCTGGGTACTTACTAAGGGAAAGGGGGGTCATGTCCCACAGTCCTGAGGGTGAGGCCCCAGAAGATCCCTTTGGGCTCCCTCCAGGGGACAGGCTGAGGAGGGGCCCCGATGGAGCTGGCCTGCCCTCCTGCGCAGGCTGCTCAGAGAAGGGGGCTGGTGAGGGGCTTTCCTGAAGAGGGGCTGTGGTGGAGAAGTGCAGGGGCTGGGGCATTCTGGGCAGATTGCTGGTTCCTCATTGGGTGGTGAGTGCACCGCAGACCCCAGGAGCCCCTTAGACATGGATGTGGGTGGACAAAGACCCCTGGGTCTTGACCCCTGGCTCAGGCGAGGCAGGAGACGGGCTGCTCCTGCACGGACTCTAAGCATCCGTTGGTCCCACTCTCCCATCAGCCTTATCCAAGGTGGACAGCCCCATTTCCATCAGGACCTGGGGGCTTTTCTCTTTCTGGGATAGAATCCCTGAGTCCCTCCCCTGGGCTCTGCTGAGGCACCTGGGAACAGGTGTGGGGACTTGGCAGGGAGTGGGGAAGGACTGAGGGGAAGCCCTTTCTCGCCCTCCCCAACCCCAGGTCTCCCTAGTTGGCCCATCCCACACGGCTTTTCCCAGTTTGAGAGAGGCCAGGCTCTGGGTTGGCTGAGGATTCTTGCTCTAGTTGACAACTTCCTGCCTGCCTAAGAGCCTCAGGCTGACTGTGGGGTGGGGAAGAGGCCTCCTTCTCTGGGGGGCCAGGGCACACCCCCAGGACGGCTGGGCCCAGCCTCCCTGTAGCCCCAACCAGGGGAGTGCTGCGTGTGCTGTTGTGTTTCTGGGGTTTTGGCCTCCAGAGCCAAAGGATACTGGGGAAGACTATTATTGCGAAATGCAGCCCCCAGGGACCGGCCTGAGGGCAGGCTGAGGGCATCTTGCTCAATTCTGAGATGCTCTGGATGCAATCTCTGGTTCTGGTTCCGGGTGGGCGGGGCGAGCAGGGTCTTCCCCCCACCCCCCTGTCCAGGGCTGGGGCTGCACACTGAACCCTGTGAACCGGGAAATGGTTCCCTCCCTCCTTCCCTCACTCAGCTTGGTTCACTGGCCGGTCTTGTACATCCCCTCCCGGGCCTGACCGCTATTGGCTGTCTGCGGACTTTCCGGCCTGATTTGCATGTTGCCCTGCGGGCCCTGCGTGCCTTTCTGTTTACTTCACTTCAGAGTGCAGGACAGCCAGACGCCAGCTCTCCCAGGCTGCAGCAACAGGCACTTGGGCACCCGGCACCGAAGGGGGCCAGGCAGCGGGCTGGCTGAGGTCCTGGGGGAGCGCCTGCTGTGGTCCTGGCCACCCGGACCGTGGGTGCCGCTTGCTGGAGCCAGCAGCTGGCTTCTTGGCCCTGGGAGCTTGCACTGGAAGGAGCAGATGGATTGTAAAATCCAGGTCAGTGTCAGCCAGTGGCCTCCCTGTGACACCCCCCACTTCCGCCCCCGTGGTGCTAAGGCTGGAGCCAACCCTGGGTTTCCCCAAAGGATGGAGCTTTTCATGCTGATGTGAGGAATCTTGGAGCTCCTACTCTCCACTGTCTGGGCCTCACTGCAGCTAGAGTGTCCTTACCCCAAGCAGGGCGGCCTCCAAGACTTCCTGCTTAGCATGCAGACTCGCAGCGGGGCTGGAGGTGGGCTTCGGGACAAGCCCCTTTCACCCCTCTGCCTGAGGGCCTGGCGCTGCCCACTCTCAGGAGCCCCCGTCTCTCCCCTGAGAGGACAAGCCACCAGAGAGCCTGGGCTGGGGCAGGCAGCCAAGCCCCTCGAGTCACACCAGGGAGAGTGGTGGGCAGGACAGGGGGGCTTTGGCCAAGCTCTCAGGACCCCCTATATAGCCAGACCCACAGGGGCTCAGAGCCCTGCGGGGGAGGTGCCTCATGGCAGTGCCAATTGCAGGGGCCAAGAGCCACCCTGTCAATGCCTGAGTCTCAAAGTTTGGGGGGGTGGCGTGCAGGTGGCATTTGAAGGGGTGAGCAGCTTGGGAGCACAGTGCAGAGGGCCGGGTATGCTTGAGAGCCCACCCCCTCCCTGCAGACCTGCAGGCCGGGTTGGGGGACCATTGGGTGGGCCCCAGGTCACACTGCTTGGCCGTGGAGGGGTGGGGCGTGGACATCGCTACATGGTCCAGGTCAGGAGGACCTGGTGTGGAAGGTGCCAGAACCAGCTGGACTGTACAGTTGCTCTCTGCTGGACTCACAGTAGGGGGCAGAGAGCATCTCCCGCCTTCTCCCACAGTGTGGGGGGCTTAGCAGCCCTTCCCCCCTGGAGCCTCACAGTCCTGCAGGACTCCAGACCACAGAGTGGGCCCCTGCCTGCCACGCGGCCCCAGGAGCAAGATGAGCCTGACCTCCTAGAGCAGTTCCTGATGCTGGTCTGATGGCTGGGCCGGGCACCAGGCAATGAGCCCACAGTCCCGGGGATGCTGCTGGGGGTCTCCTGAGGTGGAGAGCTCAAGTGGGCCTGTTGACAGCAGTCCTGAGCGTCTGGCCTTCCTCCCCGTGGGGAGCTTGGCTTCAAGCCGGCGGTCTCGTGGCTCTCAACACAGCCGACTGCTGCAGGGGGAGACTGTGCTCCTGGCTACAGACTGTTGAGGGTCCTGACATGGGGAAGACCGCTCCCAGGGGGTGCCTGCTGATAGGGCCACCACAGGGTGGGCACTGTCTCGGGAATGGAGCAGCTCTCCCTGGGGTCCCGTCCTAGTGTGAGCTGCTGACTGGGTCTCCTTTTCTTTCTAATCTCTTCCTACTCTGTGGGTACACCTGGGCCTGGCCAGCTCTCTCAGGGCCCATCTAGCCCCTCTCTTCTTGGATGGGAGTCACCAGAGACCTGGGATGATTCCCACTGTGCCTTCTCCCTGCCACCCCAGCCCTTGAGACTGGGTCACACTGGGGCACCCTTTGTTCCTGGAGTGGGTGACCTGTACAAGGTCAAGAGTCGGAGTTCTTCGCTCCTCCCCCACCCGAAGGGGCTTTCTGCATGTGATGAGGCTGGTGAGGGGCTGGGCTCCAAGTACGTCACCCACAGGTTCTCTGTGGGCACAGCCAGCATCCCCGACATCCTGCAGACCAGGTGGCTTCGGCCTGACCACACCTGCCCTGGCAGGAAACAGGCCTGTGGCTTTGTCCTGCTGTGTATACCCAGCCTTGGCCCCAGGGACATTCAGACCTCGGACCCAGAGGAGCAGACAGAGCAGGGGTGAGGGGCTCTCCAGCTCTGGGGTAGAGCTGGTGGGCTTTTCCAAAGGGTTAAGCCTTAAAGCAAGGTAGAACTGAGTGTCAGCTGCCTGCTTGAACCCAGGGTCTCCTCCTTTTCTCTGGCCTGTGCACACCTGGGACGGGAGGGAGGGGAAGGGACTTTGCCCGCATGGACCTGCCCTTGTTGGGATTGGTGGTGGAGAGAGACTGAAGCGTGCCTTGTGGTGGACTGGCCAGAGGGGGCCTGCCTGTGTGGAGCGGCCCCACCAACCGACAGGGGCTTGGCCACCATCTCCAAAGCCCTTCATTTGTGCTCCACCCATAGGGGATGCTGCCCGAGGACCTTAGATGCCTCTCTAGAGCATGAGCTCGGGCAAGAGCGCCCGCTACAACCGCTTCTCCGGGGGGCCTAGCAACCTTCCTACCCCAGACGCCGCCACCGGGGTAAGGGGGACACCCTCGGGGAATGGTCTGCCTCTGTGCACACCCCACATACCCAGGGCCCCAGAAGAGCTACCAGAGCAGTCCTCTCCCTACCTGGAGGTCCCTCGGGTGGGCCATGCCGTGTGTGTGGTTGGCATGTCTGAGTATATGCACGCATGTGGACTCGTTAGTGAGAAAGCATGTCAGCTCATGTCCACGTGTGTGTCCACATCCTCGCTGGGGTCAAGGCCAAGTCTCCTCTGTTCTCTCTCCAGACCAGAATGGAAACGACCTTCGGGCCCGCCTTTTCGGCTGTCACCACCATCACAAAAGGTGAGCCTGTGAGCCCAGGCCAACCTGGGCTGGGCAGGAGTCCCCCATCCTGCTCCCTCCTGTTCCACTGCCACATCCTCCTCCCACAACCCCACATCCTCCTGCACCTGCCTCCCGGGGCCTCGCCTGCCACCTCTCTGGGGTGGGCCGCCCGACTTCTCCGGCACCACTTTGCACACCTGTCCTTTATCAAGCGACCCCTGACTCGTCCCACACAGGCTTCTAGCAGGCCCTGAAAGGTCAGGACTGGGGACCAGGCTGGGCATGGGGAGGTGATAAGAAGTACTCACGGGGTCCTTTCCCGAGTCTGGTCCCATGGTTGAGCCCTCAGCACTGTGTGTTCTGGGAGGTGGTGAGGAACTAGACCACGAGGGCACAGCCTCCTTCCCGAAGACATGAGGGCATGGGGCCCCTCCTGTCAGGACCGGTGCTTCTGGGGAGCAGTGTGTGTTCTTTTGCCTTTTCAGGACTGCCCTTCGTAGGAGAACACCAGCTGCTAATTAGTTTTTTAATTGCTTTTCCACGGTATCTTCTGGATACACTTTTCAGTGGGATCACCAGGCCGCCATGGACATCTGCTCACACAGGCTTCTTTTTACCACTGGGTGACCCCCTCAGGGGCTGTGAAAGAGCCCTCCTTTATTCTTAGATGTTCTTTTCTGAGGAAAAAACAAATATACATACCCCTTAATCGCATCACCCGAGTAATTGTTCTTTAATTTCTTATCCAGCTTTAGAAACCATGTAGCACCCTGTCGTGGCAGTCAAAAGCTCCTGGGCAGAGAGTAACGGGGGCCTGTCTCGCCCGTGGCCAACCCAGCGACTCCCTCAGTATCAGGGATGGTCAGAGCCAGTGACCAGGCACGAACAGTTGCCTCGCCCAGCCCCTCTCATTACAGACAGAGAAACTGAGGCCCAGTCACAGGGCAGCCATTTGAAGCCTGGATCATGAACCAGGCCTTTGGGGCTGGTTGTTGTGACATCTGGCCCTGGCTGGGGCCTGAGACCAGTGTTGGCCACTGTAGGCCTCTGGCTGCTGCCTTCAGGGCCTGTGAGGCTGGCTCCTATTCCCACGTGGACCCCTGACCAGTGCCTTCTCTGGGCAGCTGGGGTGACGTGCAGGAGGAGGAGGACCATGCCTTCAGCAGCCTTCCCTGTAGGAGGCCAAGAGGGCCTGTGGCCGGTTCCTGATTCTGGCCGCACCAGGGGAAGAGGTGGGCGGAGAGGGGACCTAGACCACCAGGCTGCCATCCTGGCCCCACCACGTACCAGCTGAGGGGCCTCAGACCTCTCTGCCTGTGGGTGGCAGGGCTGGGGCTGGGAGCTTCTGAACTCAGCTCTGGGACTGTCCAGGGCAGGCTGAGCCCTGCAGGTGAGCTGCAGGCACTGGTTAGACCTGGGGAGGCAACCACAACCCCCAGCCCAGCCTCCGCCCCTGCCTGGCCCATCTGCGAAGGAGCCCACTGCCTGCCACGGTGGTCAGGCCTCCCCGCACGGCCCCGCTCGCGGCATCTCAGCCCTGTTTTCTTCGCAGCTGATGGGACCAGCACATACAAACAGCACCGCAGGACGCCCTCTTCCTCCAGCTCCCTCGCCTACTCCCCACGGGACGAGGAGGACAGCATGGTAGGTCTGCACCTCGCTCCCCCCTCCCCACCCCTCCAGAGCCTGCCTCCCACCATGCCCTCCCTCCAGGCGCCCAGGGCCCAGGAGGAGCTGAAGGTGGAGCCTCAGCCGCGAGCTCAGGTCTGAGGGTGAAGCGAGCTGGTGTCAGAGGCCCAGCATGTGCGACACCCTGAGGCCTGAGCACCCATGGCTGGGTTTCCAGAGAGAGGCGCTGGTGAAGGTGGCTGAGCCAGAGGGTGTGGCGCCTGCACGCTGAGAGGAGGCAAGTTTGGCTCTATCTTGTGGGAGTGGGAGCCACAGAAGCTTCATTCGGGAGGGTAACTAGATCAGATCCCCTTTTAAAAAATATTTATTTATTTATTTTGGCTGCATTGGGTCTTCGTTGCTGCACATGGGCTTTAGTTGCAGCAAGGGGGGGCTACTCTTCTTTGCAGTGCGCAGGCTTCTCATTGCGGTGGCTTCTCTTGTTGCGGAGCACGGGCTCTAGGGCGTGCAGGCTTCAGTAGTTGTGGTTCACAGGCTCTAGAGTACAGGCTCAGTAGTTGTGGCGCACAGGCTTAGTTGCTCCACGGCATGTGGGATCTTCCTGGACCAGGGCTCGAACCTGCGTCCCCTGCATTGGCAGGCAGATTCGTAACCACTGCACCACCAGGGAAAAAACCCCATTTTTAAAGCTTCATCTGTTGTTGAGCAGAGGATGAATGGGTGGGTTGCCGGGTAGAGGCAGAGGCCCCGAGTTTGGGGTTCCTGACGAGGGAGACGGGGTTCAGCAGGTGGGGAAAGATGGATAGGCCCAGGCTGGGGTCAGTGAGGAAGGGCTTTGGGTCAGAGTTGGAGCTGGCTGTCGGTACCCAGGCCGTGTGGCCAGGGTCACAGTGGCCATTCCCTGTTTGTCGGTCCTCGCCCGGCTCTGGGACTGCTGCGGGAAGCGAAGGCTGGCCTGGCTGGTGGGGGTGGGATGCGAGCAACTTCCCACTGCCACTCACCTCTCCTGTGCCTGCTTTCTGCTTTCCCTCAGAGGCCCCGACAGACCCCGGTCAGTGCTCCAGCCCTTCTAGCCTCCCAGCACCGAAGGCTTCTCCTCATGCTGGGCAGCCAGGCCTTTGTTTCCTATTTAATAGAGAGAAAAAAAGTATTTTTAATTATTCAAACAAACACGTTTGTGTGCCCAGCACTGCACTAGGCCCTCCCTAAACACGAGCTCCCCCTTCCCTTGGGCTCTGCCTGCCTCGGTCTCCGGGACCTGTGACCTGCCCATGGAGTGAGGCTGGGAACAGAAGGCTCGCCTGCCCAGCTGGGCCTTGAAGGAAGTGAATTCCCCGTGCCTGTGGTTTCTGGAATCCTTGGGTTTTGGTGGCTCTAAGGAGGTAGGCGTGTGCTGTGAGGGCCCTGAGCCGCGGCCACCTGGGCACCATCTCTGTTGGATGTTCGGCCCCCACAGGCTGCCCCCTCTGCTTGCCCTGGGGAGCCAGGCCTTCCCCCAGGCTCTGTACCTTAGGGCCAGCTACCCTGCCCCCAGCCCAGGCCTGGCAGCCACAGCCTCTTCACTCAGGAGGAGTGGGAGCCCAGCAAGGGGCAGGCGGGCAGGGGGGCAGGGGGCTAGGGGGGCAGGGGAGAACAGAGCCAGGCCAGGCCCCGTATGCTTAGTCCAGCTCCTGTCTGGACCTGCTCTCACCCTCTGGTTTCCATCGCTGCCCTGGGGATAACTTGACTCACTTCTTCTGATTTCCCCTCTTGTTCCTCATGTGGCATTTCCATGCAAACATGCCACTTGAGATGCTGTGACGGGAGGTGGGTGCTGCCCTGGTGAGGGAGGTCCCTGTCTGCGGGCATGCTGGGGACACTGATCTCTGCTGCACCCGCTCGGGGAAGCCGGCCCCTGGAACTGCCCGGCCAGCCTCCCTCTGCCCGCTGTGGGTCCCACACCCCGGGCTGGCGGGGAGGGGATCATTCCAACAGTCCCCACACCCACAGAGGCTCAGACAGAGGCAGCCAGGTCCCAGAGTGGCTGGGACCTAGAGGGGGCAGGTGGGCTGGGCGTGGAGGCAGGAGGTTTATGGCTCATGAATGAAGCTTCGGGGCAGGAGGGGAAGAGCGTGGGGAGCGATTGCTCTTGGAGTATCTCTTCTGGAGGGTTCCAGGCCCAGAGGGGAGGAAGGGACAGTACCCCTTGCCCTGGCACTCCCCCAGATCCGTGTTTCTGGTGGCTCAGACAGAGACGAGCACCCGTGGCCCCCCCTCCTGCTCTCAGAAGCTTGGTTGGGGTTTGGTGGGGGTGTCCCCACCTCCCCTCAGGGAGCCTCACTGGCCTGGGCTAGTGTCCCCGGCCAGGACGGCCAGGCGGGTGGCTGAGCCCAGCGGGCACCTGGAGCCCTGCAACTTCCCGCGGCCAGCCTTCCACCCCCTTCCCTCCAGCAGTCTGGGGGCCGTGGCCACCCCTGCCCCGGGATTGGCTGGTGGAGGTGTCCCCTCTGCGGCCTACATTCCCTCACGGGAAGCAGGAAGCAGGCCGAGCGTGTCCTCGTAGAATTGAATAGCAGGAAGTCTCTCCATTTACACAAAGAAAGTTGGCAGATGTAAGCAGGCGTCCCAACCACAGGGCCGGGACTGCCAGGCAGGCGGGGCCTGGGCGTCACACCGGCTCCCCGCGCACAGCCGGGCTGTGGGCTAAGTGGGCGCCCACTGGGACGGGGTTCCGAGCCCGGCCCTCCTGCCAGCTGACGGCCTCCTGTCTGCCCGCAGCCCCCCATCAGCACCCCACGCCGCTCTGACTCGGCCATCTCCGTCCGCTCCCTGCACTCGGAGTCCAGCATGTCCCTGCGCTCCACATTCTCGCTGCCCGAGGAGGAGGAGGAGCCGGTAGGTGTGGCCGGGCAGGCTCGGTGCAGACTCCAAGGGACCCTCCCCGTCCTGGGGCGGTGGGGGCACCTTCCCCTCAGGCCCTGATCGGGGCCCCTGATCCGCACAGGTCCACGTCAGGGACTCGGGGGGCTGGGCTGGGTCCCCCAGGCGCCTTCTTCTCACTCCCCACCCTAGGGGCTGCCCAGGCATCAGCTTTGGGAATGAAAGGTGGGTTCCACGTGGGGCCCTTTCTAGTCTCTGTCCCAGGGAGAGGGTAGGTGTCATGGGGTGAGGGCATGGCTGGAGGGGTCCTTCCTGCTCAGGTCTGCTGGAGCTCAGGCCCAGCTGTAGGCTTCAGCGGACTCCTCCTCTCAGGACACATCCTGGCAGAGGTGCTTCCACCCCAAGAGGGCAGCCCAGGCCCGCAGAGGAAGGGGCTGGGGCCCTGGGTGCCCGCACTCATGTCAGCAGTCCCAGGCCCCACCTTCACCCAGCCCTGCCTGTTCTAGGAGCCGCTGGTGTTTGCCGAGCAGCCCTCGGTGAAGCTCTGCTGCCAGCTCTGCTGCAGTGTGTTCAAGGACCCTGTGATCACCACGTGTGGGGTGAGGCTGCCCCTCCCCGACCTGTGCACCACCGGGAGGCCCCTTTCATGGGGAGCCTTGGCCTCGCTCACAGGCCTGGTCTGGCCGCCCAGCAGGTGCCCTTTGCAGTGGGCACGGGGTGGGGGCAGCTCTGCACCACACCCCAATCCGCCCATTGTCTCCACAGCACACCTTCTGTCGAAGATGCGCCTTGAAGTCAGGTAGGGCCCTCTCAGCCTAGGCTCGGCCAACTTTATTCCCCAGCGGTGGGAGGTCCCTCCGGGGACGTCCGGCCTGGGTCCAGCACTGATGGAGACCCTGGCTGCACAGCCGCTTCTCCCTAGTCCTCCTGCGGCAGTGGTTCCTGGGTGACTGCTCAGGCCAGGTTCGGGCCAGGCTCAAGACCTTGACGAGCACGGCAGCTCAGAGCCCGAGCACGGCAGCTCAGAGCCCGCCCCACAGCGGGTGTGGGTGGGCCTTCTGGGCACAGTGCCCACTCTCTCGGATGCTGCCCCTGCTGTCAAGGCTGCCGGCCTCACCGTCTCAGGCCTTAGCAGCTGGCCCAGGACTGGCCCTTTCTGTGCTCTGTCCTCAGCTCTCTTGGCCCTGCCCCAGACTCTCGGGTCAACTGAGAGGCCTCTGCCACCACCTGCTCACCCAGTGGTCATTCTTGGTGGCCCAGCCGTGCACCCTTTCCTGTTACGGGCGCCCCAGAGGGGAAGGTAGATGGGTGGATTAGGCCCCTGACAGAGGCTCAGCCCACCCAGCTGGGGGAGCATGTTCCAGGCCTGCCGCCCACCAGGGAATGGTCTCCCCCAGAGCAGCCTGGCCACAGTGCCCAGGGCAGGGCTGCCAGGGGAGATGGTGGCTGGGTGGGCTGTGGGGTCAGCATGCCCTCCCCCCCAGAGAAGTGTCCCGTGGACAATGCCAAGCTGACGGTGGTGGTGAACAACATCGCAGTGGCTGAGCAGATTGGCGAGCTCTTCATCCACTGCAGGCACGGTTGTCGGGCAGTGGGGGGCGGGAAGCCCACTGTCTTTGAGGTGGACCCCCGAGGGTGTCCCTTCACCATCAAGCTCAGCGCCCGGAAGTAAGTGCCCCCCTCCATCCCCAGTCCCCACCCCCCAGGGGTACTGAGAACCAGTGCCCCTGGGGACTCAGCCCCCCCCACGTCCCACCTCCTCCAGGGACCACGAGGGCAGCTGTGACTACAGGCCTGTGCGGTGCCCCAACAACCCCAGCTGCCCGCCCCTTCTCAAGATGAACTTGGAGGCACATCTCAAGGAGTGCGAGCACATCAAGTGTCCCCACTCCAAGTACGGGTGAGTGGGCGGGGGTGGGCGCACGGGGCTGCCCCGGGGTGGGGGTGGGCGGACCTGAGGGGGCGAGTGGGCCTGGGCTGGCATTCACGGTCCCTCCTTCAGCAAACCTTGGTTGAGATCCACTTGTCTGCCAGGCTCTGGGGAGACGACCTTAGCGGGAACCACACCATCGTCTATGTAATTACAAACTGAGGTACAGGTGCTGAGGAGACCTGCGCACCATGGGAACACGGGGGACGGAGCGGTCAGGGAGCTGCGGGTGGTTGGGGAAGGCACGAGCTGAGAATGAATGCATGCGTGGGCACGAGCCAGGCAAAGACCTGGGTGAGGGCTTCCGGCAGCAGAGGGGAGGTGGGGGTGGGAGAAGAGGCAGCAGCTGGCTCTTTAGGGCAGAAGCTGGTGAGGTGGTGGAGGAGCCCTTGAAGAGCTCTGAGCAGGAGTGAAGTGACTGGATTGCTGGGTAGAAGCAGGGTGGGTAGGTGGGTTGGTGGGCATGCAGGTATGCAGAGGATGGTGGCCCATTGGGGCTGCAGTGGGCACACAAGTGGGATTTGAGAGAGATTCTTGGGGTTGGGGAGGCAAAGGGAAGGGCCCAACTGGGCGGGCAGTTGAACAGGTGGGCAGGGCAGCTGTCCTGTCTCTCCAGGTGCACGTTCATTGGAAACCAGGACACGTATGAGACGCACTTGGAGACCTGCCGCTTCGAGGGCCTGAAGGAGTTCCTTCAGCAGACGGATGACCGCTTCCACGAGATGCACGTGGCACTGGCCCAGAAGGACCAGGAGATCGCCTTCCTGCGCTCCATGTTGGGCAAGCTCTCAGAGAAGATCGACCAGCTGGAGAAGAGCCTGGAACTCAAGTTCGGTGAGAGCCTGGCCCAGAGGTGGCAGGGGTGCAGCCCCTCCTCCTGGTCCCTGACACCCTTCTTCTGGTCCCTGCTACACAGATGTCCTGGATGAAAACCAGAGCAAGCTCAGCGAGGACCTCATGGAGTTCCGGAGGGACGCGTCCATGTTGAATGTGAGCGGGCAGGGGCCTGATGCAGGGAGGTGGGGTGGGGTGGGGGACACAGGACCGTCTCTCAGCTTGGGTCCCAGCAGGAGGCTTGTTCCCACTTATGATTAGGTGTCTGTGCTGGGAGGGCTGTTGCTGCATCTGCCCTGCCCTGGCAGAGCTCAGGCCTGGGGCCATGGAGGGCTGTGGAGCCCCGCCCACCCCACCCTCTGCTCTACTCTTGGCCTCGCAGGACGAGCTGTCCCACATCAATGCACGGCTGAACATGGGCATCCTAGGATGTGAGTATGGGCCCACTGCCGCTCCCGCCGCCATCCCCGAAGCCCCCTCCAGTTCCCCCATCACCAGTTCCCCCATCTCTCTGCAGCCTACGACCCACAGCAGATCTTCAAGTGCAAAGGAACTTTTGTGGGTCACCAGGGCCCTGTCTGGTGTCTCTGCGTCTACTCAATGGGGGACCTGCTCTTCAGCGGCTCCTCTGACAAGACCATCAAGGTGGGTAGGGTCCTGCCTAGGGGCTTGGCAGCCTGGCGGGGCAGGGGTGGGCATTGCACACCAGCGTCTGCCGGCTCCAGGCCTGCTCATGGATGGGGCTTTCTCCCCTCCCCCCATGCTCACGTCATTCCTGCCATGGTGCCCCCTGCCACTGGGCTGACCCTGCTGGGACCTGCCCTGATCCTGGTCTCTGCAGGTGTGGGACACGTGTACCACCTACAAGTGCCAGAAGACGCTGGAGGGCCATGATGGCATTGTGCTGGCACTCTGCATCCAGGGGTGAGTGCAGGCACACGTGTGTCCACAGACCACGGGGCCCATGTGGAGCCAGGGATGGGAGGTCCTGTGGGCTGTGAGCTTGAGTCCGTGGCTGCACGTGTCCTAGAGTGGCTCTTGTCTGCTCCTCCTGGGAGACGCCCTCCACCCTGAGCAGGGCTGAATCATGGGTGGCAGCATGTGGGCCTTCCACCTCTGAAGCCGTACATTCACAGAGCAGAGCCTTGGCCCTGGAGAGCCTCAGGCAGCCAGAGGACAGAGGTGGGACCAGAGAGTGGAGGCAGGGCCTCAGCTACTGCTGGCCGACAGCCAGAGCCCGGGGCGCAGCACCACAGAGAAGCCTGCCTGGCCACCCCCTCACCCCTAGGGTGCCCCTTCTAGACCTTCCCTCCTGTCTTGTGTCATGAGGCTTCTTGTGGGCGTGAGTGTGTGAGTGTGTGTGTATGAGAGAGAGATGCTGGCTCACAGGAAGCAACAGCTTGACTGCCAACAACACTAACAGGGGTAATTACCTCCCAGCTCAGCTGTCAGATGCTTGCCAGGCAGGCACGGGGCTGGGCCTCCACTTCCAAGGTCCCCTCGCTAAGGCAGGAAAACCAAGGCTGGGCTCAGCAGTGATCCTGGCAATGGCCCAGGCTGCTGGTTCCCAGTGGCCAGTGCTCCCCCAGCCTGGCCAGGGCATTGTCAGCGAGGGTACTGGCTTCTCGCACCCTGACACCTTGGCTTTGCTTCCCCAGGTGCAAGCTCTACAGCGGCTCAGCCGACTGCACCATCATCGTGAGTGGGGCCGGCGGGTGGGCCGGGACCCCCAGGCTCACTGTGCCATTGGGGCCTGGGCTCGGCCAGGGCCTAAGGCTTCCCGTCCTCCCTCCCGCCAGGTTTGGGACATCCAGAACCTGCAGAAGGTGAACACAATCCGGGCCCATGACAACCCGGTGTGCACGCTGGTCTCCTCACACAACATGCTCTTCAGCGGCTCCCTGAAGGCCATCAAGGTCAGGCAAGGTGGTGTACGTGTGTGCGGGGCGGCAGGGTGCCGGTGCCTGCCCCCCAGGCCTGCGCTCACAGCCACTCCCACAGGTGTGGGACATTGTGGGCACCGAGCTGAAGCTGAAGAAGGAGCTCACCGGCCTCAACCACTGGGTGCGGGCCCTGGTGGCTGCCCAGAGCTACCTGTACAGCGGCTCCTACCAGACAATCAAGGTGCGCCCTCCCTGTGCCGGCTCCATCTGCCCTGCCCCCACGCTGCTAGCGTGGGGAGACCCTCACAAGCACCCTGGGTGGTGGGCTGCTGAGAGGCCCAGGGGATGAGGCGCCTGGCCTGGGACCAAGTGGCCCGCACTTGCCCATAGATCTGGGACATCCGGACCCTCGACTGCATCCACGTCCTGCAGACATCTGGTGGCAGCGTCTACTCTATTGCCGTGACGAATCACCACATTGTCTGTGGCACCTACGAGAACCTCATCCATGTAAGAGTGGATGCCAAAGGGCAGGGTCTGACTCTGGGCCCCTGTCTTCCCCGTCTGTGTCTCTGACCTGCCTGTGCCACCCCCTCAGGTGTGGGACATTGAGTCTAAGGAGCAAGTGCGGACCCTGACAGGACACGTTGGCACTGTGTATGCCCTGGCGGTCATCTCGACGCCAGACCAGACCAAAGTCTTCAGCGCATCCTACGACCGGTCTCTCAGGGTGCGAGCTGGCCTACCGACAGTGGGAGGCTCAGGGCGGGTGCCAGGCCTGGGCGGTCCTCATGTCCCATGTGCCCCCAGGTCTGGAGTATGGACAACATGATCTGCACGCAGACTCTGCTGCGTCACCAGGGCAGTGTGACTGCGCTGGCAGTGTCCCGGGGCCGGCTCTTCTCGGGAGCCGTGGACAGCACCGTGAAGGTCAGTGCCTTGGCTCAGGCCATCCAAAGGGGCTGCATGGGGGGAGCGGGGGTGGGGGAGTTGGGATCTAGCGGCCCTGGGCAGGGGGCAGTGAAGGCAGGTATGGACGGCAGCTGGCTCTGGGACTGGATGGCCAAAGGGGCACCTGAAACAGAGCCTTTCCCCTGCAGGTGTGGACTTGCTAACAGAATCCAGGCCAGGTCTTGGCTTCCTCTGGGCCTGACCTAGGCCTGTCCAAGTCCGGCGAGCCACGTGACTGGTCTTGGGGTCTCTGCCTACCCCATGGGAACAGGCAGGCAGACTCAGCCAGGCAGACAATGCCCTCCCTGCCCTGCGCCCAGTGAGCCTCTCTCTGCTTGGCCTTGTCATCGTCACTGCCAGGACAGTGCCCAGACCGTCTGGGTGCCAGGTACGACGCTCACCAGGCCCACCCTCCATCCCCACTCCAGATGGACTGTGGGCCTTTTTACTCACCTTTTCTACTGTTTTTAGACTGTGTATAAATTTGATTACTTCCTGATTGAAATAAAAGCTGCACAGACTGTGGCTTTGAATGGGGATGGTCCTCAGGGGGAGGAAGAGGCCACCTGAGGACACTGGGGAGCACAGGCACCAGCAGCCAGTGTGAGAGAAGCTGGGGTGGGAAGCGGGGCAGGGACCACAGGAGGCTCCTGTTGATATCCCCAGGATGTACACTCTTGGTGACTTCTCCTCCCTGTCGGGAACAGGCTAGCCCCCCACTTGCCCCAATGTACATACCCCAAAAAAGTGAGCCAGGCAGCTCCATATTCTGCTGTTTATTGACAGCTGACAGTAGCTCCCTGCCCGGACCCCCCCTCCCCACCTGCTGGTCCTGGCCTGGGCCACCCACTGAGGAGAGGCCAGGTAGCTGGCCAGGCCCACCCACCCGGGGACGTGCCAGCACATGACCACTGGAAGGGGCCCCACACACCCAGGCACCACCTTGGCAGACCCCCTCAGCCCACCCGAATCACAATCGCTGGTTTTCGGCGCTTTTTAATTCTCTTTTTTGTTAAGAAATGTCAAAGTTGTGCCCAACACGTGGATCAGCAGACACAGTAGAGGAGGCCAGTCAGTAGTTTTTGGAGTGGGGAGACGGAGGAAGAAGGCGAGAACGACCACACAACACGGCCTCAGACCATGAGCAGAGCGTCTGTAGGAACTGGAGCGGGGGTGGGCTGGCTGCGTGGGGCCAGCTCAGGGCCCCAAGGAGGGAGGGTTGGGCACACCCTCACACGCACCACACGCAGCTTGGCATGCATGCCCTGCACCCACTGCTGTCACCCAACTGACGCGCCCACGTTCACCACGCTGTGCACACAGCTCCCCTGAAGCCCAGATGCACCCTAACACCAGCACCCATGGGAGAGGCAGAGCCCTCCCCACTGTCTCCACGGCGTGGATGACACAGCCCAGCGGCGAGCAAGGCACATCCTTCAAGTTCTTCAGATGCAGAGAAGTTAGGAGAGAGAGCAGAGGGAAGGCCCTGGCGGAGCACAGACCCCTCCCCCAGACCCCAGCCTCCTGTTTGTGCTACTGGGCCCGGGGGTCTGGCCACTCCTGGACAGAGGGAGGGAAGGATACACAGACAGATGGCCGGGGCCTCTAACAGCTTTTGTCTTGAGCTGGACTCCAGCGTCCTTGCAGTTGGTAAATGGTTTTCTATAGAATCAATAATACTTCTTCTTTCTTTAAATATATATTTGTTAAAGTTATACCTTTTTATTTCTCTGGGGAAATCTGCCTCAGCTTATTCCCAATAAATTAATACTCTTCAATAGCTTATATTTAGGGAGGGGGTGCAGTGGGGCAGGGGGCCCAACCCCAGCCCCTTGTGCTGCGCTGGAGTGGCTGGCAGAGGTCCCCAATGGGCAGTTCTGTGCTGGGCATAGGCCTGTGCTCTGCCACAGATTGGGGAGGGGGCTACAGCAGCTGCCCCCCTCCCGCTGCCTCCCAGGGTGGACCCAACCTGGACTCAGGGCAGGCGGTTCAGGAGTTTCCCCTCCTCCACCCACAGCGGGCAGAGCCTGGTGGTGGGTGGGCAGGTGGCCCAGCAGTTATTGCACAGGGAGCAGCAGATAAGGAAGGGCACCCACAAGGCAGCAGCATCTGCCAAGAGCCCTTGGGTCCACCAACCAGGCAGTCCTCCAAGCTGGGCCCAGGGGCAGGAGTTGTGCTTGTGCGGGGTCTGGACAGAACGGCCCACCCCCGCCTCGTGCCCGCGGCCGCCTAGCGGGCTGCCCCCTGCACCCCTCCCCCTTGGTCCACCGCCCTGCCCGCTCGCGCCGCCCCCAGAGGTACCCATCCTGAGGTAAAGGTCAGTGTGCGGGCCGGAGCCCAGGCGGCGCGGGTGGGCCGAACTTGGGCGGCCGCGTCACTCCAGCATGGCGTCCAGCTGGTCGGCCAGGTCGTCAAACATGCTGCCAATGTCGTCCAGGATGCTGCCGGTGCTCTTCTCGGCGGCCGAGGGGCTGGGGGCGGGCGCAGCGTGAACTGGCTGGGTCAGCGCAGAACTTCCAGCCCCCATGTCCCGCCCATTCAGCGCGAAGTCCCGCCCCTCGCGGAGGCCACGCCCCCGCATTCAGGGGCGGGGCCGGATCAGTCCACGTACTCCCCACATCTGCCCCGCTCCGCCCCCTGCCCACTCACAGTAGCCTCTGTCGGGGACTGGGGCAGCTCGTAGAGCCCCGCCCACGCCAGGCCGTGCCCGGCGCAACTCGGGCCCGGCGCAACTCGGCCCCGCTCTCGCCGGGCAGCCTCCAGGTGTGCACCCGCCGCGGGAGCGCACAGCCCCCAACCTACGCCCACGCCGGACCGGGTCCTGCACCTACCGCGAGCCTTGCGCGTCCTCCTGTCGGATCTTCTCTTCTACGGCTTGCAGCGCCGCCGCCAGGCACGCGCTTGTCTCCTCAAGCTTCTGCCTGGCGCTGTCCCCCGGCGAGGCGCCGTCGGGCGCGGCGGGGGGCCCGGCTACCGCTGCAGCAGCGCGCGGCGGCTTGGCGGGCACGTGCAGCGCGGGCACACCGGGGGACGGGGGCCTGGCCGGGCTGGCACTCAGCGAGGGTGGCGTGCTGGCGGGCTTGGTGAGGGCAGCAGGCGGCTGGCGTGCCGGCGAGGGCGACGGGCTGGCGCTGCCCGACTGCAGCCCCGCCGCTGCCTTGGCCGGCTTGGGCGCCGTGGGCGGTGGTGGCGGCTTGGGAGACACGGGCGGCGGCGTGCCGTGGGCACGCTTCACCTCTGCGGGGAAGAAGAGAGTCGCACCGGGGTGGGAGGTCGCGCGGCGCGCGCGCTGCCCATCCCGGCATAAGCCCTGCCCAAGCGCCCTGCCTCGAACCCGGAATTAGAGATAACGCCCTTTGCACTGCCGCCGGGCTCCAGCTCCAGCCCTCCGCCCCCGGCCTCCCTGAGGCTGCCAGGGAGCGCGCTTCCCTGTGCAGGCCTGCTTGGGTCACTGCTTCCAAACCCCGCCCGGTCCGCCCCCCACCTCCATTCCCCTCCAGGTGTGGCCTGTTGCAGACACCGGCCCTTCCGTTGCTTGAATGCCACAGGGCCTTTGCACCTCTGATCCTTCTGCCTGGAAGTCTCTCCCCTCCCTCCTGTGCTTGGGTCATTTTACAGCCAGGTCAGAATCCTCCCTTAGCCTTCCAGCATCGTGGGCCTGTCCTCCTTCCACAGGTGCTGCTATTCATGGGTTTCTGTGTCTCCTTCGCTGAGGAATGTAAGGATCATCCACCCTTGTCTCAGCTCTCGTTGGTGAAGTGGTCCAGTGGGTGGATGGACGAGAGGGTCTGAGGATACTTTCCCACCCCACTCCACCTGGCCTTCATCAAATCCAAGAAGTGGAAAACCCCTCAGACCATGGCATGGGGAGCTGGAGAAGGGCCCTTCCCCAGCTGGTTCCCTGCAACCTACCTGGGCTGCCAGGACCTGGCAGTGGCACCTTCTTGGAGGCAGGTGTGGGTGAGCCCTGGATCTTGGGCACGGGCTGAGCCAGAATGGGCTTGGGAGAGACAGGTGGCTTGGCCGGCTTCCGGGCATCACTGTCTGGCGGGGGCAGCGGGGGCAGGTGCAACAGGTCAGAGGGCGGGGGCTCAGCGGGTGGCGGTGGCGGGGGCAGCTCTGGGGGCCCAGCCTGCTCAGAGGCCGGACGGCGGCGCACAGTGCCTGTTCCATTCTGGTACACGGACAGTGGTGGTAGGGGAGGCTCGGGACCTGCCTCCCTCTCCTTGGCCTTGGGCCGGCGCTTGACCGTGTCGGACTCAGTGAGGATGAACTTGACATTCTCCTGCTGGCTCTGCTTGGCTCGGATGCGCCTCTTGAGCGTGGCACTGGCCTCCACCCTGGCCAGTGGTGGGCCCTCCACACCCGCCTCACCCTTGGCTGGACCTCGAGGCCGCTGCCGGGTAGCGCCATCTTCCACAACGTGGCCGTGATCTGCAGGCCCCCCTGGCTCTCCCGGACCCCGGCGAGCAGTGGCCAGAAGTCCTGTGACGGGCCCACTCAGTGTGCGGCGCCGGTTCACCACCTCGCCGTCAGGCCCAATGGCCTCCTTGTGCTTCACTGAGGCCAACACCGTTGCCACCCGGCCTGGCTCTGGGCTGGCGGGGCGAAGCATGGGGTGGCCCTCAGGGGGCCTGCGGGCTGCCCGGCCCCCACCCCCAATGGATGACAGCTCGAGCATGGCTGCAATGCTCTTCACGCTGCCAGCGCTTCCTGTGTCCACACTGCCAGCCAGGTCACTAGCCCGCCGGCGCTGTGCCCGGACCCCCAGCCGGCCGTCCTCAGCCCCAGCCACCTCAGTCTCCGCATCTGGCACTGACTCATCAGCCAGGTTGGCACTGGCCATGGATGAGCTGGAGCGCTTGGGTGGGGGTGGGGGTGGGCCCTTCTTTCGCGGCCGCACAGCAAACGACTGGCTGCGGTTGACGTTCTTGTCAGCGCCAGCAGGTGCCCGCACCGAGTGGCTGCGGCCCACACGCCGCTGGACTGTGGCGTAGGGCCCCACCGTGGCCGGCACCAGCAGCTCGTCCCGCTCCGGCTCGCTGTCAGACGCCGCATAGCGATTCAGGCTGTGGGCACGCTTCTTGGGCCGCCCTGACTCCATGTCGGCCTCAGGGGGCAGGCACAGCATGGGCACAGGCGCGGGCACGGCCGCAGGCGCAGGCCCCGGAGCAGCCGGCCCTGTCTCGCTCTCCACGGGTTGGGGCAGCACGTAGGCAAAGCCACGGTGTGTGGGTGACTGAGGCAGCGAGCGGGGTGACATGGGTCGCTCCATCGGTGGCAGCAGCTGTGGGGTGGGCTTCACCTTGGCTGTGGCTGGGGCTGGACCATGAGGCCCCCCCAGGGCTTGCGGGGAGCCTGGCCGGGCTTTTGTGGGAGTCTGGGGGGGCGTGAAGTGGCTGGTACCTGGTGGAAGGACCTGCCGCGGCTTGCCAGGCACTGGGGGCACACTGGCCCGCTTGACGCTGTGGCCGTGGCGGCTGGGCCGGGCCTCCTTGGGGGGGGTACCCGGGGCCGGCCCCTCCTCCAGCAGGTACTCCTGGCTTCGTGACATGGGGCTGCCAGGCCCTGGGGGCCCGTCGCCCAGCAGCTCCTGAGAACTGCTCATGTGCCGTGCCCGCCCACCCAGGCTGGGCTCCTGCCGCATGGAGGCCCTTGGGGTGGGTGGCAGGTGGTTGGAGGGCTTCTCAGTAGGGGCAGCGGCAGCGGCAGCCCCTTCAGCCGGGCCCGTCAGGGCAGCCTGCAGCTCACCGCTGAGCTCACTGTCCTGGAAGGTGGTCATCTTAGGAGACTGGCAGTCAGCCGGGGCAGGCTCGGGTGGGGGTGGCGACTCGATGGCCATCACTTCAAGTGACTGTGGTACCTTCCGGCGCAGGGGTCCCCCCTCATACTTGGCGTACTCTGCCTTCTGCAGCTCTGCCAGTTTCCTCACTGCCAGCATCAACTTCTTCTGGTGTCCTGAGTCGGGCGGGGGGCAGGTCAGGCCAGGGAGGGTGGCGGGGACCAGGAGGCAGTGGGGGCGGGGTGGGGCCTCACCCAGCTTGGTGATGCCGATCTCCTGCAGGTCTTCCCAGGTGATGTCGGTGATGAAGTCGATGTTCTCGTAGCCGTTGTCCACCAGCACCTTGTAGTACTGAGCCAGGCCAATCATGGACAGCCACATGGCCAGGTTAGCCTACGGAGCAGGGGACACAGAGGGCAGCCCGAGCTGGCTGCCCACACCCTGCCTATTACTCAGAGCTGTCAGAGGAGAGGGCACCGGGCCAGCCTGGCACAGAGAGACGGAAGGACAAACAGACAGGCCCGAGGCGTCAGCTTTGGAGACAGTGCAGCCTTGACAGGAGCCCAAGGCCAGCTCACACACACTTGAGAACATATGCAAACACACACAGAGGGGTGATTCTCTCCTCAGGATACCCTTTGGGGGAGGGGGAAGAATGCACTTCTGGCGGAAGAATGCGCTTCCTCACCTGCCCAGGCAGCCGTGGGGACAGCATCCACGTGGACACACCACACACGTCATGGACACAGATACACAGCACCACCGACCAGATACGTGTATACACACACCCTGCATCCCAGCCATCCATGGGCACTGACACCCCTCTGAGTCATGCTCACGCCCTCTCACCACTTCCCCACCAGCATCAGGCACACGTCACACAGCCTCGTCACACGCCTGGCAAATATCTGTGATGGTCTTCACCCAGAACCACCGGTGGCTGGCTCCCTGAATGGCATTCACCCGTCCACACTCCCAGCTGGATGTCACTCATGCACCAACACAGGACACTCGGTCACCTCCTTGGGTGCACAAGCAAAGTGAAGCCCCTGGGACCCAGACGTGCTGGCTGGGAGGACCCCTGAGCCGCTGACTGAGTGGGGTGAGGCAGAGTGGATGAGCACAAACCCACCTGTCACCAACCCACAGCCTGGGGCTCTCGGTGGCCATGGCATCTCCCTCACAGACGGGTGGGAGCCCAAAGCACAGCGCAAGGCCCAGAGAGGCAGCATGGATGTGACAGGCCCTGGGCCCATCTTCTCCCAGCCCAGAGCCTGTCCCACCACAGACTGCCTGTTCGTGACAGCACGGGCCGCGGCTGGTGCGGCTGTCAGCCAGTGTGTGCAGTCACCAGTGGGTGCCTTGAATGTATTTAGCATACGCGTGCTGGGTACCCGAAGCACACACAAGCGTCTTCCCCATACATGTGCCTGGGTGTGTGCAAGCACGTCCCATCCCCATGGCCCCCTGCAGTGTCTGGGTGGGTGTGTGATGGGCAGTGCTGTGGTGTGCCGGGTGGCTCCGGTGGCCCTGTGTGGCTGCCTGAGTGTGGAACACACAGTGGAGATGGGGACTCTCCAGGCTTCAGGCTCCCCTTGCCCTGACAGCCCTCAGAGGTGGTCACCACTGCCCCTGCCCCTGCCCCAGGGAGGCAGGCCCCAGTGCCCCTGACGGACAAACAGAGGTCATCCTCTGCTCTCCTCTCTCTGGACTCCCCGGAGGGCAGGGGTGGGCTGTAGCCAGGGAGGCAGGCTGTCTGTCTGTCTGTCTGCCCAACCTGGGACTGGCCACTGGGGTGCAGGGGGCCTTACGGGTTTGTGCTCAGGCAGCCAGTCGGGGATGCTCAGGCCGCTGATCTCTGCAGTGATCTTCTTCCGGTGGCCTGGCTTGGTGACCCCGATGGCCGTGAGGTCCTAGGTCGAGGAGAGGCCCATTAGCAGAGGCTGGGGGCCCATCTCTGGGTCAGCTGGTAGATAGCCTTCGGGCAGCTCACCTCAGGGGTCATGCGGCTGATGGTGGGCAGGTCATAGCCGGCGCTGATGAAGTTGGGGGCGTAGAGCTGCAGCTGGAACGTGGCAAGCCACTGGCTGACAGCCTCGGCGCCCTGGAAGACACAAGGCACCCGCTGCAGGCTTGCCCGCCTGCTCCCCCGCCAGGCATGCACCCCAGCCACCGCGGCGCCTCCTTCTCTGCTCAGCTGAAGACCACGCAGTGCAATCTGCTGTCCGCTGGGCCGTCTGCAGCCAGGCCCCGTCAGCCTGGCCCGGGTGCTCCTCCTCGCTCTGTGGTCCTGGGTGCCGCTGTCTTGAGCACTGTCCAGCACCTCGGCCTCCTTCTGTGATCTCCACCAGGAGGGTCCAGCTGCTGTCCACATCACAGGCCTCCCTGACCGTCCCCCCCATTCCTGGACCAGAGACACCCTGCAGTGTGGCCCCGTGTGAGGGGCTCTGGGAATGGGGCCTCAGGCGGGGCAATTTAGTGCTTCCCCTCTACACCCCAGAAGGTGGGCTCTACCCAGAGGAATGCAGGAGGACTCAGCCAGCAGCTCACGCCCGCCCTAGCACGCAGGTGCATGCACACAGGACCTGTCTCACCCACATACACGCCTTGGCTTGACTCACATCCATGCCATTCCACACACACACACATGTGCACATGTGCCCGCATCACAATCACACCAGCCACACAAACACACCCCCACTCACCTCACACCTGTGTCACACTTCCTAGACACACTAGCTTATACGCACAGCGTGTACAAGAGACAACAGCTACACACACAGACTGACAGACCAACAGAAGGACGGGCCCGGCCTGTCAAGGGCCCTGGCCATGCTGCGGCCAAGCCAGGCAGGCTGCCCTGGGTGCCCCCCCACCTGCAGCCGGCCCAGGCCTTGTACCTTGCCCTCCGATGCTGTCTCCAGCTTTTTGGATGGCTGCTCCCCATAGACCTGCCCGGCATGGGTCACTGGAGTCTGGGACCGGGTGGCACCTGGGGACGAGAGGGTATGGTGGGGCAATGGCTGCCTGGGGGCTACCTCCCGGCCAGGCCAGCAGTGCTGTGTCCTTGCTTTTACCTGAAGAGCCCTCCGGAGGTTTGACAGGGCTGTCCCCGGGGCTGGAGTCGGAGACAGACTTCTGGGAGAGCACCGTGGCCAGGAGCTGCAACCCAGACAGGCTGGCTGGCCAGTGCTGCTCTAGACACAGGCCATCCTGGTCCTGCCACCAACCCACCTACCTTGACCCCTTCAGAGCCTGCGTGCAGGGTGTGGCCCCCGCTGATCCGGCCACTGGCCACACTGCTCAAGCTGCCACTGCGGTCCCCGCCTGCCAGCAGGAGGGAGCAGCATCAGCTAGTGCCAGCCCTGCATAGCCCAGGTGCTGCCTTGCAGAAGTGCCACCACCACCACCCTCCAGAGGCCCCCACCTACCTGCAAATGGCTTCCTCAGCACCCAGATCTCCTCGGGAGGTGCAGAGGGCCCTGCTGAGCTGCATCCCTGGGGTGGGCTTGGTTCGGCGCCTGCTCGGGAACCTGCTGGCCAAGCACAGTCTCCCTGAATCCTGGACTGGCCCAGGCCTGGGGCATCCCCTGGCCTGGCCCCCAAGTCTGCGCAGAGCAGAGGCTGGACACACACGTGCCTGGGGGGTCAGTACAGCCTCCTCCTGCCCTGTGTTCGAGGAGCTGAGCGACCCTCAGAAGGCCCTTCCCAACCTTGGACATTTGAGAGCAGGAGAGCATGGTAGAGAGGGGCGCAGGCCAGGCTATCCTGTGGTCCTGTAGGTGGGAGTAGGGAATTGCAGGAGAGTGCAAACCCCTCTGTGCCTGGGGAGCAGGGGGAGGGAGGAGGCCCCCAGGAGCCTGGGTCCAGGCTCCTCACCCCAGGGAACTCGATGACCTTGGGTGGATTGGCCACACCTCCTAACTGGCTCCCCTCTGCCCTCTCACCCGGCCTGTCAATCTCCATATCCTCTCTGTGGGGTAAACCAATCACACCAGTCCCCCATCTGAAGCCATTCCATGGCCCTATGGCCTCATCCTGCACCCCCTCCCTCTCTGTCACCAAGTCAGCCACACTGGGCTCCTTTGGACCCTTACACAGTCACACTCTGTCCTGCTTCAGTGCCTTTGCACGTGTGGTTCCTGCTGCCTGGAATGCTCTGCCTGTGGCCAGCCCCTCCCACTTCTCAGGGTCTTCTCTGTCCACACTTGTCTAAAGTGGGTCTCCATCTGCAATCTCTGTGTCACTGGTTGGTACGTTTCCTTCCACATTTATTTTACTGTTCCCTTCTCCCCTCCCTCCCCGAGGGCAAGCTCCTTGGGAGCAAGAATGACGTCCATCTACTCCTAGTGCCTGGCATGCAATGTCTGTTGAATACATGAAGGAGTGGGTCTGGGGACGCTGATGAGGAGACAGCTGGCAAGACACACTCTGGACCCCACACCTAGCAATGACTAGAGCTGACAATCCTTGCCCTACCACCCAAAACGCCGTGCACCTGCTTCCTTCTGGCCCGCGAGCCCATCCCCAGGTGGGACTTGCCTGCTCGCTTGATGATGGCCTCGCCCAGGGAGGAAGGGAAGTAGCCCACACGGTCATTGCCTGTCCTGTTGTCATGGATACAGCCCTTCCACCGGCCGTCTGGATGCTGCTCGAGGACCTGGTCAGATACGGTGGGAGGAGCATGCTCAGGGAGACACCCCTCCATGTCAAGTGGGTAGGTGGCCTTGGCCTCCTGCTCATACCCCCCAGTTGCTGCCAGGTGTTGCGGGGAGCATCCCAGGTCCCATTCATCCCTGTTCCAGCAGCCCCAGGCCATCCTTACTGTGATAATGTCCCCGGCTTTCACGTTGAGGCTGGTCAGGTCGTAATTGTTGCAATAATCCTTGGTTGCCCGGACCTGCAGGGCTGCCGAGGCCTCTGGGGACACAGGAGGTGGCAGACCCCCCAGTCCTGTGAGCCGGCCTGGCCCAGGCCCCAGCCCTGCCCCCTTGCCCCGCCCGGGCCCACCTCGCAGCAGCTGCTTGATCTCCTTGCTGGCCTGGGAGGTGGTGAATTGGTGCACGATGTCCAGGGCTGTCTGGCTGTAGGTGTTCCTCACGTGGGCATTGATCCCGTTCTGTATGTGCCAGAGGGTGAGGACTCTCAGGAGCCCCCTACACCCCCACTTGACCCCAGCTCCCTCTGGCCCCTAACTCACATCGAGCAGCAGCCGAACCACTTCCGTCTTCCCACAGAGTGCGGCCTCGTGCAGGGCCGTGCCGGACTTGGTCTGGCGGTTAATGTCAATGCCAGCTTGGAGGAGGAGTCTGACAGGGAGGTAGGAGGAGCAGGCAGGGCCCTGCACAGAGAGTCCTCTGCCCCAGCACCCCCAAGCCGGGCTCCAGTTCCTGGGGGCTGAGGATGAGCTAACCCTGTCCCACATCCCCGACAACCCCTCCCTGTGTTAACCCTTCACGCTCCTATCTCGTCTCATCCTAGTGTAGACAGTGCTGCGATGCCCACTTTAAGGATGAGGAAACTGAGGCTCAGAGAAGTTAAGAGTCTCCTCAAGGTCACCCAGCAAGTGGCACAGGCTGTGGGGCTATAGAAGACCACTCCCCACCCCCCTCCAGTACATCCTTTATGTGGGCGGCTTGAGGCATCCTTCGTATCCAGAGACCTCATCACATCCCCATGGCTCCCTGGCTGCTCCTGTCTTATTGCCAAGCCAGGAGCAGGAACCCCAAGGCTGGGTGCCCCTTACCCCGCCCCCTCCCCACGGCCATACCTGATGATGTCGATGTGGCCGTTCTTGGCTGCCAGGTGCAGGGGGCTGGTGCCATTGGGGTTGGTGGTGTCCCCTGGCCGGGGCTCTAGCAAGGCCGCACACATGTTGCTGCTCAGGAGCAGCTGGACCACCTGGAAGGAGGGGTCAGAGTAGGGGGGCCCAGGAATGGGGTGGGGAGCTGCAGTTTGTCTCCCATTCCCACCCCAGGAGTTGTTGGAGTCCCACTCAGCTCCCTGGGGAGACTTACCCCAACGCGGCCGAACTCACAGGCAAGGTCCAGGGGCGTCTTCCCCGAGTTGTCCACCATGCACGGGTTGGACTGGTGCTGGAGCAGCATCTCAGACTGCAGGGACCACAGGGTGTGGTCAGGCCCAATGCATCCGTCGGGCTCATTCTGCCCCAGGTACCCTGTCACCCTTGAGGTGGTCCTTACCACGTCGTAGTGACCATGCTGGGCCGCCAAGTGCAGGGGGATGTGGCCCTCATCAGACGGGACATTCACCGCTGAGCCTGCCTTCAGCACCAGCTTCATGGGCTCCTTCCGGCCCTGCCAGGCCGCATAGTGTAGCGGCCGCATGCCTGGGGGCAAGGGGGCGGTTGGGAGCTAGCCCCTGACCCTGAACCCAACCCTGACTTCTAGGACGCTGATCCCATGAGAACCTGCCTCAACCCAGACCAAGACCCGGGGCTGAGACCTCAGTTGAGGGGCCATCCTGGCCTCCAGGGACCCCAATTTTGACCTTGACCCCCTGCCTCTGGCTCTGAGGTCCCTGACAGGCCTTGCCTTTGTTGTCCTTGATGTCCACAGCAGCCTGGGCCTCCAGCAGCAGGGTGATCAATTCCGTGTTGCCATTCAGGGCTGCGTGGTGCAGGGCAGAAAAGCTGGGACAGGTGACAGACATGTATGGGCAAGGAGCCGGGCAACCTGCCTTCCCCAGGAGTCCTTGACCCCCATACCAGACTGACATCTCCCCGGGCTGAGAACTCACCCATCTGGGTCTTGGAAATTGACATTGATCTTCTTGGTGGAGCCCAGGAGCTCTGGGGTGGGAAGGAGACATGGTGAGGGAGGCTCCGTCCAGCCCCTACTGAGGCCTACCTGGGTCCCAGCCCCCTCTAGACAGAGAGCAGGCAGAGAGCGGCTGGCTAGCTCCCTGGCAGGCTCAGAGCCAAAACTATCTAGGTCTTTAGTCTAGAAACGTTCATTCATTCAACCCTGTTTCCAGCACTCAGCATCAGGTACCAGCTTTTGGCCCTTGGTTTCCCACTGAACTAAGACGTTGGGAGGTTCATAGGCCCTGTCCCTGTCTGGGAACAGAAGCCAGGGCTGTACACCCACACAGGCGCACACATGTGCACATGAACCCCCCTCCCTTGAGACGCTGGCTGAGCACCTGCCAATGGTGGGAGGGAGAGAGCCAGCCCAATCTGTCTCTCAGAAGGACCCAGATGGGGCCGGGGGTGGCCCAGGAAGGCTGGAACACCCGGAAATGGGGGTATCTCTGGGGAAGATCTGCATTTCCAGGGTTCAGCCTCCCCCAACTCCCAGCCCCGGGCCTGGCCTGTGTAGATGAGCCCCATTTGGCAGGGCAGGATGGGGAGGCAGGCAAGTGGGCCAGTGCCTCCAAGCAACCACATTACAATGGCCCCCTCATCTATGGGGGCATGCGCAGGCCCCAGGGTCAGCCCGCCTGAAGCCCGAGGGGCTCCAGCCCTCCCTTGGGGGTCCCAGTCTCCTCCCGGGGCGTCCCCAGTCCTGGCCTCCACCAGCCGCCTGCCAGAGGAGGGGAGCCCACCGATGCCCTCCCCGTGGGCTCAGGTCCAGCCGGACTCGGGCCAATCCCCTGCCTGTCTGGGCCACGATTACATAAACCATTTGTGGGTCAGTCACTCTGTGAGGGAGGGGCTGGCAGGACAGAAGCCCCTTTGTCCAGGCTCAGGACAGGGATGGGGGCAGGGGGCTGAGGGAGTCAAGTCACAGAGGGGCTGCTGCAGGGCCTGCTCTGTGACCAACAGCAGCCCCGGCTGCTCTGGCCTTAGTTCTCAGCTTTTGGATATAGGGTGTGGGTCCCCCAATGGCCCACAAAGTCAGACGGGCCTGAATTCAAATCCTCCCTCTGCCCCTTACTAGCCCTGAGGCCTTGGCTGTGAGCTCGAAGGGTCTAACAGGGCCAGCCTCACAGGCCTAAGGGCGCCTCCAGACAACACATGAAGGGTCTGACACAGAGTCAGCTCAGCACGTGGCAGTTCCTAATACTAGCCCTATAGGAATCCCACCCCACCCTCCCCAGCAAGGGGCTTCTCCGGTGAAGAGCCGAAGAGCTGAGGCTCCAGGACAAGAGGCATCTCCGCTCCCCTGCCCCTCCCCCCACCTCAGACACTTGGCTGATGCTACCGGCTGTCTAAGTTGGCAGCAGTGCCACCCCTCCTTCCGCGTGGTGGTCCAGGGAAAAACCTTGTAGGCAGCCCTGGGTCCTTTCTTGAGCCCTTATAACTTCTCCATCGGTCAATCCTGTTGGCTCTACTTTAAAGACACTTTCAAAGCACACCTGGAATCCTACCCTTTCTCACCAGTACCATCATCACCACCCTGGGCCAGGCCAGCATCCCTCGAAGGACCACTGCCATCACCTCCCCCTGGCATCCCCATTTCCACCCTGCCCCCTCCAGTCCATCCTCCATACCCACTGAGGTCAGGGGGACCCCGTTAGAACATGGGTCCGGTCCCATTGCTCCTGTCTCAATGGGGTTGGAGGGCAAAGCCGGACAATAGCCCTGTATGATGCAGCCCTCCTTTCACTTCGACTTCCTCCTCACCCCTGTTCCAGCCACCTGAGCCTCCTTGATGGCACTCCAACACACCTGTCTCCCCTGCCACAGGGCCTTTGCACATGCTGTGTGTGTGTGTGTGTGTGAGCCATTCTTCTCTCAATTATCCCCATTATTCCCTCTTCATGTCCTTCAGGTCTCTATCCAAGACCTGCTTGTCAAAGCCTCCTCCCCCATCTAAAATGGTAATCCCCTGGGAGTTTCCTGGTGGTCCAGTGGTTAGGACTCGGCACTTTCACTGCCATGGCCCAGGTTCAGTCCCTGGTTGGGGAACTAAGATCCTGCAAGCTGTGCGGTGTGGCCAAAAAATAAATAATAAATAATAAAGAAAACGGTAATCCCCTTCCCATCTCGTGTCTGTTGTATTTTTCTCTTTAGCCCTCATACCACCATTTATCTTGTTTATTGTCCATCTCCATCACTAAATTACAGGCTCCAAGAGGACAATGGTTTTTATCTATTTTGCTCACTGCCGTATCCTTGCTGGCTAAAACAGTACCAGGTGCACACACAGTGCTCAGTAACTGGTGACTGAACTGTACCCTCATCCCACACACTTTGTCCACCTGCCAGAGCCGGCTTCAAGTGTGTCACCTGTGCAACCACTCAGAAGAGTCCCACACCTGGCTGGATGCTCTGCTGTCACGAGATTGTTATTTTGTTTGTTTTTGGGGGGTTTTTTTGGCCCCATCTTGTGGCATGCGGAACTTCCCTGACCAGGGATTGAACCCGCGCCCGCTGCAGTGGAAGCGTGGAGTCTTAACCACTGGACCACCAGGGAAGTCCTATTATTTTTTTGGACAAGTCACCCCCCCACCATTTTCATTTTGCGCTGGGCTCTGTGGATTATGCGGCCGGGCCTGCCACGGTCCCTTGTTGTAAAGCTGAAGGGAGCCCAGGCATCGCTGTCCCCAAGCACCCCTGCCTTGCTCAAGCCCACCCTCAGCACATTCCCCCACCAAAAGGCTCTGCCCCCCAACTCTAATGTCTGCTGCCCCCCACCCTTCTTAGTTCCCATGTAGCCAGTTCTCAGCTTCTCCCCACAAGACTTCCCAGGCCAGCTCGCTCTCCTCCCTCCCGCAGCCAGGGTGCCCAGGCAGCTACGGAGCCAGGTGCTGAGTGGCGCCCGAGGCCAGGCCCACCTGCTTGCCCAGTCACAGCTGCAGGTGCTGAAATCTCAGAGGGGCTGGAGATTGAGGCCCAGGAAGTGACACAGACACCAGTGGGGAGAGGGTGTCTCCATCCAGAAGGGGATCACTCCCCACAGGAGAAGGAGCATCTTGCTAAGGTCATCTTCCCCGCCCCCCTTCCGGCCACTGGTCTCCTCAAAGAGGAAAAGTACTGGAATTGGATGAAGGGGGGCTTGAGGTCTTGAAGCACCCCCAATTCCCATGGGGACACTGGACACCCGGGAAGGTCCCAGAACTTCAGCCTGCCTGGGGCTGGGGGGCTGCACCTCATGGAGACAGGTGCCCTGAATGAAGCTGGAGCAGAGCACGGCTTCAGGGGCCTGGGTAGGTGGGAGAGAGGAGGGAAAGTGGGGATAAGCTGAAGGCCCCAGGAGCCCCTTTCCCTTTTCCACAAGGGCACTAAGTCCTACAGACTGCCATCAGTCATAGTGCATATGCCTTGCCCCTGACCGCCCCCATGACTTGGGCTCTCCGGTCTCCTATCACCCCAGCCCTCTAACTGCTCTCCTGATACTACCCCTACCTTTTTTTTTTTTTTTTTGGCGGTACTCGGGCCTCTCACTGTTGTGGCCTCTCCTGTTGCGGAGCACAGGCTCCGGACGTGCAGGCTCAGCGGCCACGGCTCACGGGCCCAGCCGCTCCGCGGCATGTGGGATCTTCCCGGACCGGGGCACGAACCCGCGTCCCCTGCATCGGCAGGCGGACTCTCAACCACAGCGCCACCAGGGAAGCCCTACCCCTACCTTTGAAGTCACCTCCAAACTCCAGCTGCAGAGGCCCTGAGGGGAGCCCACCCCAGACCCTTTTCCACTCTACCCTTGTGGCCTCCCTCCACCCCTCTGCCAAGATGCTCCTCCAACCACGGAAGCCACCCACAAGCCACCTCCACAGAGCCACATCTGTCTCCTACAGGGACGTGGTCTTGGCCTCCTCTGCTCCCACCTCAGATTGGCTGAGTCCTGTGGCCTCCAGCATAGAAAGGCACCCTCTCAAATCCCCCAGGGCAGGCAGCTCTGAGCCAGACGCTGGAAGGGAACTCTTAGTGGGCCAAGGTGAGTGAGCACAGGAGTGCTGGCCGTAGTCTTCAGTGAAATGGAAGAAAGGGGAGGTTGGGCCCGAAGGAAGAGCAGGGTATCTGCCCACACCCCAGAAGACCAACCTCCACCCCAGTATTTTCTCTCCCTGGCAGTCTCTTCTTCACTTCAAGGATGATTGCTAAGGGTGACGGTGCCTGTGCCTGTAAGTGGAGGCTCCCTTCAGGCAGGATAGGGGTGCTGACAGAGCCTGGGGTGTCACTGGGGTGTGGGGTGAAGGGAAGGTGTCAGCACAGGGAGGAGACTGTGGAAACAAGAATCGTGGGAACACCTCTGGAGTTGGGGGCCCCAGGGAGCACCGCTGGATGCCCCTACCCCATGGCCCAAACTCCAGCTGTACTTTGCTGAATCAAAATACATCTTACTCCAAAGCAGGCCAGTGTTGCCATGACAACCGAGCTAATTCATGGAGGGATTTCTCCATCTGATTTATTATGCCCGCCCCTGTGAGTCAGAGAGCCCAGATTCGGGTGCCAGGGCAGGTGTCTCTCCTACCCGGAGACCAGGCCATGCAGGGTCAAATGCAGAGATCTAGGCGGAGACACAGGTAGAGGTAAAGGTCCCCACACCTCCCCCAGATGGCCAGAGTAGAAGGGGGGAGGAGTCCCCAAATCTGATGCCCCCCACTTCCTTGGCGCACCGCCCTGGGCCGTCTAGGGAATGGCCACAGTTAGCACTTCCGGAGCATTTACTAAGTGCCTGAGCTTCATGCGTGTACTCGCTGTCCTTACAACAATGCTACGAAGCAGGGACCGCAAACGTCCCCATCCTACAGATGAGGAGACTGAAGCCCAGAGACTGGAGATGCCTGTGCCCAAGGTCGATGGCCACTAGGTGGAAGACTTTGCCTTGCCTTCCACCTCTCAATCCCTGAGCCTGCTTTTGAGGCTCAGCTAAGGTTGCCTCTGCCTGAAAGCCCTCCCTTTCTGAACACTGAGGCCCTGAAGCCAGCCCTAACTGGCAGACTATCCCTGGGCCTCCGGTGTGGAAGGCAGGGCCCACCTGTGTATGTGTTCTTGCGAGGCACAGATGTGTAGCTCTCTAATTGCACAGAGCAGATAGTAGCAGCCAGGCAGGGGCTGCAGTGGGAGGGGTCCTCCTGGGGCTCAAGGACCTACCCCACCTGCCCCAGAGGCTGTCTCAGTTCTCAGCATCTCCCCTGGAGAGATGGGAGGGTACCTCCCTGGCTTACATACAGTCCCAGGGGGTGGCATGGGGAGTCGGGGCACCCAGACCCCACCTGCTACCCAGCAGAGCCCTGCCCGCGCCCGCACAGGTGCCTTGACACACTGACACGGCCATACATGCGCAGTCACACACGCGGCTGGTCCACACGCCCATCCATCCATCTCCAGAGTCCCCGGGGGAGGCTCCAGGCTGAGCTGGGATGAGTGCTGGGATCAGGGCACCAAGCTTCCAACCATCCCCTGGGACCCCCACAGAACAAGCCCAGGATGGCCAGTGGGAGACCCCCTCCCCCCCCAGTCTCATTTTCCAGCAGGGAAGCCAGAGAGGACCAGGGTCTGCACCTACCTCGAACTCAGCCTGCCCTGGGCTGGGCGACCTTGGGCCTCTGCTCCCCCTTCAGTAAATGGCCCCCAGCCGGCCATGCCTGGGCAGCCACACCCCCAGCATGGTCCTGCCACCCCCCCTTCCTGCTAAGCACGTTATTAAACATGGGGCAGGGAGGGGGTCTGACAGAGACTGTCAGCCCTGTGGTCTCCCCTTACCGCAAGAGGCCCCTCCCTCTCTCCATGGCGTGGGGGGGAATCCGCCTCGCCCTTTAAAGGCCCAGAAGAGACCTCCAGCTGTCAGCCCGCAGCCCGGGAAGGGAGGGGAACGGAGGCAGGAGAGAGGGATGCGAATGCCTGCGGCCTGGAAGGTGGGTGCCGCCAGGTGCCCGCTGGGGGGCTCAGGTGACGGCCTGGCACTCGATACAGCCCCTCCTTCAGTGCTGGCAGCGGGGGGCGCAGACGGAGGGTCTGGGCACTGCTGGCCCCGCCCCGCCCCCGGGGACCCGACAGCATCCCCCTCCCCGCCCTGCACCGGGCGGGGTGGGGGGCTCGGTGCTGGAGACGGCCCCGGGGCGCGCCGCGGCTCGCGCCCGCTCTCCGCGCCCCCCGTACCCCCCGCACTCACTGGCCTTTCCGGGCCGCGGCCTCTGCAGCAGCCTCTGCGCGGTCCCCACGTCCTCCGCCTTCACCGCCTGCACCAGTTCCTGCTCCTTCCCCATGGCGCGACCGGGGCCGCAGCGACGCGGCTGAGCTCCCTGCGCTCGGCGCGGCTCAGAGGCGGCGGCGGCCCCACGGCACCCGCCGCATCCTCCTCCCTCCCCCGCAGCCTCCTCCGCCGCCCGCGCCCCTCGCTGTCCTCGGGCTCCGGTTCGGTCTCGGTCTCCCGGCGCGGAGGGGGCGGGGAGCGCGTCACGGGCGGGGGGCGGCCCGGGGGCGGGGGCCGGCGGCGGCGGGAGCGGGGCGGGGGCCGGCGGCGGCGGCGGGAGCTGGGTGGGGGCGCGGCACCTGGCGCCACCTCCCGGACGCCTGGGTCCCCCTTCCGCGGCCGCTGACCTCGGTGCGCCCGCGCCGGCCGCGCGCCCGACTCCTTGGCTCCGCCCCTACATTAGGACCCGTCCTCCCGAGACGCCCCCTCCCCACGTGCGGGCCGCGCGGATCAGGCCCGGCCTCTGCGGACCCCCCGCGGCCCCGGCGACCGCCAGGGGCTAGGGACAGCAGCTGCCGGGGGGCCGGACACTGAGCCCCGAGTCGGCGGCGGCGCCAGGCAGAGCCTGAGAGAGGCTTCCAGAGGCTGCGGGACCCACGGGGGGAGGGACTCAGGCAGTGGGCGGGCGGGGACCTGGGCATGGAGATACCCGGGCATCGGCGGCACAGAAGCCGGCCCGCCGGGGGCTGTCAGACATTTCTGGCCCGTGGTTCCCGTGGGAGGTGTCGAAGGACTGTGAAGAGGAATCTCCCAATAATGAATTCGGTGTCAGGGAACCCGCCCTCCCCCTCCCGCAACTGCACCTTCATGCCCTGCAACCTCTGGCTCTCTCCACAAACAATGCTAGGCGACCCCCCACCGCCCCCTCCTCAGTCGAACCCCAACCTCAGTGCACCTGCCCAGCACCAACTGGGGTTCAGCCCCTCACACTTACCACTAAGAGGGGCTCGGCTCCCCCATCCCCAGCACCAACTGGGGTGTAACTCTTCAGGTCTACCACCCAGGGGGTTTCAGTCCCCCCATTCGCAGCACCAATGGGGTTACAGCCCTGCCCAGCAGCAGTATGAACCCCACAGAAGCCTGCTTACCCCCAGCCTCCAGGCACAGATTCTGGCAGCCCCACAGGGAACTGTTCTGCTTGACACTCACCCTCCCCCCACCCACCCCCCACACATCCAGAGGTCTCTCCCTTCTGACCTCCTGGGTCTTAGCCTCCGGTCTTCACCTTGTCATGGCTGCAGCATTCTAGAGACAGACTGGTTGGGGTCTGTGTCCTGGCCCAGGTTCAGTTTCCTCATTTGCAGGGAGGGGCATATCATCACCCCAACCAGGCAAAGTTGTTAGAATCTTGGGAAGGTTCACACATATGATGGCTGGACACCCCCCCATCTCCCTATGGCCCAGGCCATCAAGCTGGTCCAGGAAGAAGGTGGCCAGAGTGTGGAGGAGGGCAAGCAGCAGGCACTGGGAGTCCCTGATCTGGACAGCTGGTCAGTCCCCTCCGTGGACTCTTCTGTGAAATTTAGGGAGCAAGCCTATGCCTCCCACTGTGCTGGGCTCCCACAGGGGTCCCTAAACACAAGGGCCCTTCCCCCCACCCTTTATGGTGACCAATTCCTGGGCACCTGCTGGGTCAGGCACCATGCTGGTCACTTCATAGATGAGCTTGGACTTACTGTGCCCTTTTTACAAATGAAGAAAGTGAGGCTCAGAAAAGCCAAGTGACTCACCTGAGGTCCCAGAGTCTCCAGGTCATGAGTCTGAGATTTGAACCCACATCGGCCTCTTCATTTGTCCCAGATCTGCCTCTTACCAGGTTTGTTTTTCCAGTCACTTTGTCTTTCTGAGTCTCAGTTCCCCCTCCATAAAATGGGGGAATGATACCTCTCAGTAGATTATTTGAGGATTAACTGTGATGCTATTCATAAAGCACCTCACAGAACTTAGTAAGTTCTCAGCAAATAGCTTCTGTGGATATTGTGATATTCTTGGGCCTTCCTACCTGGGCCATCTGGGTAGCAGTTGCATTTTATTCATCTTCGTGTCTGCAGAGCCAAGCAGTGTGCCTAGCACACAGGAAACACTACAAAAGAAAAAAAAAAAGATAGTTATTATCCTTACCATTATTTTCATGTTTTGGCTAGCTAAGGCAAACCACTCTGGCCTGAGCCTAACATTTTCAGGGCTGGGGCAAGAGTACAAACAGAGGCCCACACACCAAATGTCTAAGTATTCAAATGTTATAAATCATGCTAATAATGTATTAAATAAAATATATTCTGTCATCCTACCTTGACAAATACACCTTCATCATGAACTGAAAGGCCAAGTTCTAGTTGCGAATTATCGCATAGCTCTGGGAAATGAATTGGCCCCTGCCTCCAGCTGCCTCACCTCCGTTCTCTGCCCACTTCCAGCTCCAGCTCCAACTCTACCCAACAAACAGGTAGCCCTTAGTCACTCCTCAGACCTAGGCTTGGGCAACTTGCTGTGTGGTCCACCTTCTGGAGGACAGACCTGGGAAGAAAGCTGTACAGAGTCTACTAGATTCATCCTGGTAAATGAGGCTAACGCCCTAGGAGGAGTCAGGAATTCTAGATCCGCTACCCACCAGCCCAGTGAACCTGGGACAAGCTCCCTAAGCTCAGCTGCCTCATCTGGAAAATGGGTCAGCAGCTCTGCCTGCAGTCCAAGGCTGATGGGAGGGTCCATCTGGAAACAGAGATGTGAATCTTCCTGGGGTCCCCCCAGCCTGGGGACGGGGGCAGCACAGCAGGCCATCTACTCTGGCTGGGGGTATGAGGATGCAGAGGCGTGGGACTTGGGCAGCCCTCCAGGAAGTCAGACCTCCGAGGACGATCCCAGGAGGAGGGGCCGCTGAGCCAGCAGAATTGCTGAGGCTCAGCCTGGAGTAGAGCTGGCTGCTGCTTCACTGCAGCCTGGGCTGGCCCCCTTCCCAGCTGCACGGCAACCTCCCCCTTCCCCTGGCAGCAGCGCAACCCCTGCTCCTGTCCACCAGCTGTGCGCCCGCTCAGGGACTCCCTGGTACCCCTCCCAGCCCCCCAGAGCCCTGATGCCCAGCCCCTTAAGTATAAACTGGGGATGACGAATGTACCCTCCTCACGGGCTGCTGGGAGCATGAAGCATGATAGCTGCCAAGGTTTCCATCTTCTCAAAGATGCCACCTCTGTAAAGTGCTCAGCTGATGCTTGGTACATAAGAAGGGATCAACAACCATGGGTCCTATCTCCCCTTCCTGCCCAGCAGAGATGCTGGGGCTGCTCAGGCTGGGCATGGAGCCTGGCCTGGTCTCTCAGTTACCCATAGGCATGGGACATGTGCAGCCCTCCACCCAGAGTCCCCACAAAAAGGCAGACAGCTCAGGACTTGCCCCCCTGGGCCACAGATACCCCACAGACATCTGGCTGAGTCTTCCAGACCTCCTTTGCTCTCACCTCTCTCTCCCGCTCTCAGGCTCTCAGGGTTTATCCTGCTCCGGACATCCTTCAGGTGCTAGGGTTCACAGGGCTCTTCCTCTCCCAGGCTTCCAAGCCCACATATCCATCTGCCACTCCCCAGAGCTGCCTCTGAGCCTGGTGGAGCTGCCCTGGGGAGCTCCTCTACGTAGAGAGGAAGATGAAGAGGATGTATGAGGTGCGGAGGTTGCCTGGGAAGTAGTCACCTCAGCCAGAAGGGGGGAGATCAGGGGAGGGATGAGCCCAGCAGGATGGGTTCTGCCATGTTCTAGCCACATGCCCTTGGATACATGACTCTACTTCTCTGAGCCTCAGTTTTCTCGCCTCCAAAATAGGGGGTGGTTCCTCCTTGGCAGGGTTATTGTGAGGACCCAATGCAGAATGTGGGTAAAACGCTCAGCATAGTTTGGCGGTTCCTCGAAAAGTTAAACATGGAATTACCACACGATGCAGCAATTCCACTCCTAGTATATACCCAAGAAAAATTAAAACGTGTACTCAAAGAGATACTTGTACAGAAAATTTCATTTGTAATAGCTAAGAAGTGGAAACAACTCAAGTTTCCATCAATGAACAGATGAATGGATAAATAAAATGGGGTCCATCCACACAATGGAATATTATTCAGCCATAAAAAGGAATGAAGTACTGACACAGGCTACAACCTGGATGAACCTTGAAAATGTTATGCCCAGTGAAAAAAGCCAGACACAAAAGGTCTGTTGTAGGATTTCATTTATATGAAATGTCCAGAAGAGGTAAATCCATAGAGACAGAAAGCAGATTACTGGTTGCCAGGGGCTGAGGGGAGGTGGGGTGGGGGGATGGTGAGTGAGTGCTTAACTGGCGGTGGGGGAGATGGGGTTCTTTGGGGATGATGGAAATGTTCTGAAACTAGATAGAAGTGGTGTTTGCACAACTGTGAAGGTACTAAGTGCCACTGAATTGTTCAGTTAAAAATGGTTACTTTCATGTAATGTGAATTTCACCTCAATTAAAACAAAACACCCAGTATAGCCCCCCACACAGAATAAGCTCTCAAAATGCTATGAAAAGTCCTGAAAAAAACAGTTCAGCAGTTGAAGAGGTAGAGGTGAAGCATCCTAGGTGTGGGCAAGCATTCAAAGAGAGGGTGTAGTGAATTCTGAGACTGTTGTTCACTCATGGCTTGTGTAGTGGAGAGAAGGAGAAGCCGCAGGGTTGGCAGGGGCTGGGCCCAGGAGTCTGGAGGGTAATGGGGGACCCCTGCAGGCTTCTAACAGGGGTCAGACTTAGGTTTTTAGAAGACCACTCTGTAATGTGAAGGACAGCCTGGAGGGGGCAGGAGTGGGTGTGGGGAGGCTGTTCCAGGAGAGGGAGTGGTGGCCCATCTTGCCTCACTGTCATACATGGGTGGGCACTGCACACAGAAGGGGAAGCCTTTGGGGGAAGGTCGATCATGAACTGTCTTGGCTGTGGAAAGTGGTGTCCATGGGGCCTTCAATGGAAAATGTCAAACAGGGAGCCGGATGTGAGCTGGAGACAGGGTGGAAAGGCCCCGGACCAGGGATGGTACTGAAAACCCTGAAGAGTGGGCAAGAGCCCCCAGGGATAGTGTGGAGACAGGAACTCTGGAGGCCACCAGCCTTTAGGGGAAGGCAGAGTAAGAGACTGAGTGCAGGGCAAGAAGCTGGGTGGCGGTCACGGGAGTTTTCTAGGAGCAGTGCTGTCAGCCACTGTGCAGACAGATGTGGCGAGATGCAGAAGGAAAAGTATCCACTGGGTCTGGCAATGTGAGATGGCCAGGGACCTCGTGAAATTTTCACTGGAGAGCTGGGAGTAAAAGACATGACAGGGTCAAGCAGTGAGTGAGAAGTGAGAACAGATCTTTGAAAGAGAGCAGGCTGGAAAGAGTTTTGAGTTGTTTTATGGTGTTGAAATGCTGAGGGGAAGGAAAGAGGGGAGGTGGGGAAGGTACAGGAAAGAAGGTTCCCGGGACCCAGGGCCTGGGTGGATAGGCAGGGGACATGGCCTTGATCAAGGGGCCTGAGGAAGGAAGGGGGGGTGGAGCTGCATTTTTAAGCATGGTGGGAAGAAACCATGGGAGAGCCTGTCTCAAGGACTCTTTCGAGGATGAGGCCACGTGTGTAGAGTGTGGGAAGGCTGGATGGAAAAAGCAGCAAGAGGGACCCCAGTTTTTGAGGGGTCACTGGGATTAGTGAGGGGACCCGAGGGTCAGACCCTGGCTGGACAGTCCTGAAAGGGACCAGAGTAGGGTTGCCTGATCTAGCAAATAAAACCACAGGACAACTAGCTACACTTGAATTTCACCTAGGCGACGAAGAACTTTTTAGTATAAGTATATCCCATGAAACATTTGGGATATACTTATACTTAGCAAAACAAAACATGTTGTTTATCTGAATTCAAATGCAACTGGATGTCCTGTAATTTACCTAGGAATCCTAGCCCCGCGTGGGAATCAGGGGATGGATGGGAAGGAGTCGATGGTGCAACCCGGCCTGGAGAATGGGTCTCAGAAGGGTGAGGTGCCCGAGTGGGGAGAAGGCTGGGGTCGCTGCTTCGTCCACCGGCGCCGCCCGATACCGCAGAGGCCCGTATTGAGGAGCCCCTGCCCCAGAACTCTAGTCTCGTCCCCCGTGCCTGCTCCCCTTACGCCCCTTGGTGTCGCCCTAATGGCCCATCGATAACTCTACGCTCAGCCTCGGCCTCTATCGACTTGCTCCGGCTCCGCTAGGCGTCCTGGACCGCGGCGGAACGCAGAGCAGCAAGTAAGGTACGGAGGCCGCGGGGCGAGGGCTGGAAAGCGGCTTTCAGTGGCCGGGAGAGCGCGCCCGGGGGAAGCTGGCTCAGCGGGACGGAGTCAGGGTGGTCGACGGAGCACCGGGAAGCTCGAGGGTCCAGCCAGAAAGCACCCCCGCCCATCAGGTCCAGCCACCGGCCTGCTACGCATGCGCAGCCGTAGCATTCAGGCTTTTCCCTCCGGCCTGCCCGCTTCGCTGCGCATGCGCGGCCCGGCCCTGCGGCGGAGTGGCGCCCCGGACGTGACTGTCCCCTGCCGGCCGCGGGTAGGGTGGCATTCCGGCAGGGTTCTTGGGACGGGGAACGGAGCATGCGCCTTGGAGCTCGGCGCTGTCCTTCGCCGGGTGTCACGCGTATCCCTGAACCTCTCTGAGCCTCAGTTTCCCCACATCTAAAATGGGGATGATTTTATTTTTTAGCACCGAGTAATCTGTTGTAATCTTTTTAGGACATAGAGAGTATTCCCTAAACACTGCACTCCTCTCTCTTCTCCGGATGCTCTGATCTCTGACTCCTGCCGGTCAGAACTAGGGCCCTGTGTAGATCCGAGTCTTTCAAGCAGCCACACCATGAACACGTCTCCAGGTACGGTGGGCAGTGACCCCGTCATCTTGGCCACTGCAGGCTATGACCACACGGTGCGGTTCTGGCAGGCCCACAGCGGGATCTGTACGCGAACGGTGCAGCACCAGGACTCCGTATCCTCCACTGTGGAATTGGGGCAGGTGGTGCTGGGCAGGATGCCTGGTAGGGATAACAGTCTGGGCAAAGGCCTCCGGTGGGAAGGATGGGCTCTGTTTGTCATCTTCCTTAACAGACCTAGCAGGTGAACGCGCTGGAGATCACACCTGACCGCAGCATGATTGCTGCTGCAGGTACCTGTACTCTCGACCCCAACCCCTGATTTCTCATAGGTCCATCTAGGCGCAGCCACACTTCAGTTTGGCCTGTGCCCCTAGGTTACCAGCACATTCGCATGTATGATCTCAACTCCAATAACCCCAACCCCATCATCAGCTATGATGGGGTCAACAAGAACATCGCGTCTGTGGGCTTCCACGAGGACGGCCGCTGGATGTACACTGGTGGGGAGGACTGCACTGCCCGGATCTGGGACCTCAGGTGTGGGGTACTGGGCAGGAGGGGTCTGCTGCCTGGGTGTGTGGGGGTGAGGGCCAGGCTGGGAGACTGTCTTAGGTCAGGTCCCCTCCAAGCAGAGGCTGAGACGGGGTTTTCTGTGCAGGTGACTTACTGAGGGCCAAGTGAGGAAAGATAGGGCAGGGATGAAGACCCACAGAGACAAGCAGAGCCTCAGCCTGATTCAATAGGCAGCTCTGGAATGAACTGCATCAAACAATGAGCCCCGCCTTGAGGCAAGGGGCCACCCTTTATGCCCCTCTGAGTCAGTTATTGGCTTCAAGCTGCCCCTGGGGAGGGCCAAACCGCCCAAGTATTTCCTATGGGATAGCTCCCATCGTAGAGAGACAAGATAAGTAGCCAGGGAAAGGGCCTTTAGGTGGAGTACCAATGGCATCCACTATAGACAGAGTGTGTCCCCCACCTCGAAGGTCCCGGAACCTGCAGTGTCAGCGGATCTTCCAGGTGAATGCGCCCATTAACTGTGTGTGCCTGCACCCCAACCAGGTGAGGGGGAAGCACAGGGCTGGGCACCCTGGGGCTTTGGAGGGCAGGGGTCCTGCCCCACCTCACATCCCCTGCACCTCAGGCAGAACTCATTGTGGGTGACCAGAGTGGCGCCATCCACATCTGGGACTTGAAAACTGACCACAACGAGCAGCTGATCCCGGAGCCTGAGGTCTCTATCACATCGGCCCACATCGACCCGGATGCTAGCTACATGGCCGCGGTCAATAGCACTGTGAGTCCCAGGGACGGGTGTGCAGCTCAGCTCCCAGCCCCTTACCTCCCTTATTCCCTGAAGGTGGGCTTATTCCCCAGATGTCCCTCTGGCCCCTCCCCTCCCCCCACAGTCCTGCTTCCCCGTCCTGGGCTTCAGCTCTGACCCAGCCACCAAAGCCAGAAACCTGGGTGTCACTCCTGATGCTACCTCTCGCTACCTGCCATAGCCCACCCAGCAGTCCAGTCACCTCCATCTCCAGAGTCCTTCCAGTTGTCCGTTTCTTTCTCCTCCCTGTCTCCTCCTGATCCAAGTTTCCCTCGTCTCTCCCGACAGTGATTGCAGCCTCTCTGACCTCCTTCCTTCCTCTGTGACCTCCCCCTGCCCCTAACCCATTTTCCCTCGACTGCCAGAGCATCCTTCAGCAGTACCAGCCTGACTGCATCCTTCCCTGGGTGAACTGCAAGATGCCCTAGGCTCCTTACCAGGGCCTCAGGACACTGTGATTTGACCCCTGGACTCCTATCCAGCCTCATTTTCTTCCTTTAACGTCCATTCAGTCTCAGCAAATCAGTTGTTCCCGACATCCCCAGACCGCCCACTTCCAAGCCTTTGCCCTGCTGTTCCCTCTATCTGGGTGCTCTCCTCTCATCTTGTTCTTCACATTCTTGTTGGCCAGCGGCATCCTTCAGGAAGGCCAGGCATGGCCTCCTGCCCTCAGCTCATCAGGTATGGATGGCCCTTGGTTGGGGCCAGGTCACCCAGGTGCTCCTTGCAGGCAGGGCCAGATGTGCCTGTCACATGTCCCCTGGCCCCCAGATCCTTGTGCACAGCCACAATGTTGGATGGCAGCCCCTGGATCTAGGTCTTGCTGCCAGGGCATCCTTCCCCACCTGTCAGACCGGAGGCTCCGGGCCTCCCGTGACTTCCCTCCTACACCACAGGGGAACTGCTATGTCTGGAACCTGACTGGGGGCATTGGTGACGAGGTGACACAGCTCATCCCCAAGACCAAGATCCCAGCACACACCCGCTACGCCCTGCAGTGCCGCTTCAGCCCAGACTCCACGTGTGTGCAGGGCCTGGGGGGCCGGGAGCCCTTGCATGGCTGCGGGGAGGAAGCAGTGTGCCTGGGGCTGAGGGCCTAATGCGTTGGGCCTGCTTGGAGGACGGCAAGGGGGTACAGGATGGGAGTGGCCGTTGATGACACCCCTGCCACGCTCACACCCACCCCCAGGCTCCTCGCCACCTGCTCGGCCGACCAGACATGCAAGATTTGGAGGACGTCCAACTTCTCCCTGATGACGGAGCTGAGCATCAAGAGCAGCAACCCTGGAGAGTCATCCCGAGGCTGGATGTGGGGCTGCGCCTTCTCGGGGGACTCCCAGTACATAGTCACCGGTGAGCCCCGCCTGCCTGCCGTGCCTCCCTGCACCCGTTGGCCCGGCCTGGGGCTGCACTCTGAGCCGCCACCCACGCTCTCCCTCCCTGCAGCTTCCTCTGACAACCTGGCCCGGCTCTGGTGCGTGGAGACGGGAGAGATCAAGAGAGAGTACGGCGGCCACCAGAAAGCTGTTGTCTGCTTGGCCTTCAACGACAGTGTGCTGGGCTAACCTGTGTCCCCTCAGGATTGCAGGCAGCTGTCCAGGCGGCACCAGCTGGATGTGTCTGTCCAGCTGCCCAGATCAGAGTGACACCCCATGGCTGGTCTCTACCATCCTAGGCTCGCTGGACCTGACTGACCTACCCTGGTCCCTGGCCAGACTAGACTGGCCAGGCTGGTCCATCCTGGGACTCTCTCAGCCCCGGCTGCTTACATGGATGTGAGGAGGCTCAGGAGGCCCACCCTAGGCAGCTTGCATTCCCTTCAGAAATTCTGGACCCACAGGGCCTAGAGCCGCTGAGGGGGATCCGAGGCTGGTGCCCATCCCCAAGCCAGTGCCTCCTCCTTCCCCTCCCTGCCACTGTTTCGTGTCCCGAGGCCACAGAGGACACCGTCATGGCCAGGTGGAGTTGTTTATTAGCCCCGCCAGCGGCTACCCTCCATGGACTGGTGATCGCGCCAGCCAGCTGGCTGGCCTGAGGGGCTGCGCTGCAAGGGCTTAGTCCGGGAGGTAATAAAAGCAGACGGACATGCAGATGTTGCTTGGGAAGCAGATGTCGATGCATAGGTAGATCAGCCGCTGCCTCTGGGGCCCTGGGGGGAGGGGCCTCCATGATCCCTAAAGGACTCCTTCCCCACCCCGCCACCGACTGTCCTGCGGGAGCCCAGGCCCCTCCGCACAGCCTGCCCCAACTCACTCTCTGCTCGTCGGGCCCAGTAAATGGGGGTCTTTGCACAAAGGTTCCGCACAGAAGCCCCCACCTGGGCAGGGTCCACCTCACGGCTCCCAAGCACTGCCAGCAGCTCCTGGGCATAGTGGGTGTCCTGGCTGGGGCTGCGAGTCCCTTGGGGCTGCAGAGAAGGACACTCGCACTGCCCCTGGCTGGGTTGGGCCCACATGTCCCTGGACATGCTGGCATTGTGCCAGCCCTGCCCTGGCTCTTGTCGGCAGCCTCAACCAAAGGAAGATAGAGCTTCTGTTCCCCTGAAACTGGAGCCCCATCCTGCCCCGGGCCCAGACCACACACAGGACCCTTTGTCTGGCCCCTGGCTGGAGGCTCCTTACCCAAGAGGTGTTCACCAGCAGCTGCAGGGTCTCGCGGTCTCGGGGTTCCATCAGGCGGAGGAAGCAGGCCCGGTGCTCTGAGGGGCGGTAACAGACACAACCCTGGGAAGGCAGGCAGGTGAGGCAGGGCCACCTGAACATCCACCCCCGCCCCCACCCCCCTCCCCAGGCCACTCACGCTCTGCCCGTCGAACAGCACTGCCCAGCTGCGGTTGCTCTGAGCTGGAGTCACCCTGATGGTTGCCACGTTCTGGGCCACGTCCACCTGTTCGGTTTGGTTGGACCAGGGTACCCTGGGGCTCGGGAGGGTCAGACGGAGCGTCTGCAGCAGTGGCTAAGAGTGGGAAGCAGGAGCTCAGCTGGCCAGGCTGGAGCAGACCCCAACACTCCCCCAGCCCTGCTGCGAGGCTTCTAACCCCGCCACCCCTCTGGTCCTCCTGCTGTCTGCTCCGAGCCCTGGCTCCACTGGAAGTGTGGGCTACGCTGGTCTCTCCTCCTCCTCCCCACTGTCTGTGCCCTGCCCGGGTCCTGAGGGGGCCTCACCTTGAGAGGGCTGTGAGCGAAGCCAAGAAGCCCTCCAGCCACAGCCCCAGCGGTGGCCAGTGCCAGCAGCAGCAGGAGGCCAGGAGCTCTCCAGCCCCCGTGGCAGGGCTTGGTCTTCACGTGGAGGCACATTGCAGTCAGTGGGGCCTGGAGTAGAGACCAGGCAACAGGCTGGCTCAGGGAAGGAAGGGGCTGAGGAGGTATGGGAGGTGGACGCTTCTCCTGCCCCTGCAGGACAGGCCCTGGGTCTTTGTCCAAGGAGAGGGCACCGAGTGGTGGGAGGCACTCACCCCGACAGGTCCAGACCCGGGTCTCTCGGCCCGGCAGCTCCCCTGCTCCATGATGCAGCCCTGGTGACAATGTGCTGATTGTCTGCTGCAGCCCGGGAAACCTCAGGACACCTCCGATGAGTCAAACAATCGACCTGGCCCCTTCCCCTCCTGACCCCCCTGCCTCCTCCCCAGCCCAGCTACCTGATATCCGGGTCAGAGACAGGTCACCTGGGGAGGCTGCTCGTCACTGTGCCTGGCTCTCCCAACACCTGGCCTGTGCAGACCAGAGCACACATGGTCACGGGAGGTCACGAGAGCGTGGCCACTGTGGAAGTCAGGACCCAGCGGCTGGCACAGAGAGCAGCTGAGGCCTGGCCGACTTTATATAGGGAGTCTAGTTGGGGGCAGATTTAATTTTTCCTAAAGAAGCCTGTTTCTAGTCTCTCAGGTTACCTCTACACTCCCAGGACTGGGTACAGGGCCTGGCACGCAGCAGACCATTAACAAGTGCCTGTTTCATGAATGACAGGCATGGGACTCTGTGCCACTTCCCTTTCCTCCCCATGCACCCCAGCTGCTCCCAGCTGCTTCCCAGCCCCCACCAACACAGGGCACTCCCCCAGGTAGGTGCCTGCCTGAGACCAGGATGGCTTCCAGGAGGCTCCACTGCGGTGAGGACAGCTTCCTGAAATCTCCTGCACGCCCCAGGATGGTTAGGTCAGCCTCATGTCCACTGACCCCTGCCCTGCCCAGCGTGGCTTTCTCTGACTGGTGCCGTGCATTTCTAGCTGCTTGATGCTGTGGATCCCAACAGTTACTGGCCCTCAGCACTGGCAGCTTTCAGGAAGTGCATTCCTTAACCGGCTTTACCCCATGGCCCTTTCATACTTTCTTTGTCCCTTGTTTTTCCTGATTCTTCAGAACCTGACTCCCTGCAGTGGGCCTGAAATGGGGTGGAGTTGCTGTGGTCAGCGTCCCAACTCTGGAATTGGAATCCCAGAATGGCCTTGTACTGAATGTACCCGGCCCTGCTGCCCTTTCCACTGCCCAGCTGTGGTGAGACAGCTGCACCCTGTGTGAAGGCTGCTGTCTAGGCGAGAGCGAGGAACACCAGAGTCAGCTGGGGTTTGAGAGTTTAATATACCTTTGGGTTCACACAGTGCAATGGGGTGTAGACATGATGCACAGGGCTCCCGGGCCGCCGCCCAGCAGAAAAGGGAGGTGTTGCTGGCTGCTGCACCTGCCGCGTGTTCCTGGTGTGGGTGACAACGCCCTGACAGGCCTGCTCAATAACCTGACCCACCTTGAGCCGACCTCGCAGAGCCAACGTCAGCACCACCAACCTCACAGGCGCCCGCTGCCCTCGTGTTGCCCACGGCAGAGTCCGAACCCCAGACACCCAGGCCTGGGGGGAGCTGGAGGCTCAGGACACCCTTTATTGCTCTAAGCACTCTTACGAGAGTTAATGAAGGAGCACTGTGACCCTGGGGCTAGGAGAAAAGTCACAGGATCTGGGCAGATGCCACTGGGTGCAGGGCGAGGCACCAGGAAGGAGTCGGCCAAAAGGAACAGCTTCCCAGGCCCTACCCTACAAGTGCGGCCAGAGAGTCTGCTTATCAGGCCTATTCTCAACGGTCAGCAACTTAGGGAACAGGCAGAAAAAGCACGGCCCCCTGCCAAAAACCCTTGGCTAGCCAGTGGACCCTTCCAGTCCTCCAGATGGCAACTGACAAGGGACTCCAGGGTCAAAATAGGTGGCCTCATGGACCATTGACATATGACACCCATCCCAACCAAGACAGGAAAAGACTGGATGCTCTGTAAAACGACTTCCTGTTTTGAGGGACACCTCTTTCCTCCTCTACCCAGAGGGAGCCTTGGGTGACAAGCATTCCTTAGCCAGCACATGCCTTTGGCCATACTGCTGGCTGCGGGGCACGGAGACTTCTTCAGTGGGATTTTCCCTACAAGACAGAGCACAGCTATTAATCGACACGCTTACGATTCAATTCCACCACCTGACAAAGTTGTTCAAAAGTTAAAAAAACTTTTGGTACCAATGCTGCTCTGAGCTCCCTGCACGGCAGCCCAGAGTTCAACGAAGGCATTCATACCCTCCTGGCGCTCAGCAAACAATATGCTCAGTCCAAGTCACCTGGGTTTATATGCACATTTGGAAAAGATGAGGTTTAGCCAGGCTGAGTTTACAGAACTGCACAATCGTGCATGAGGAGTTGCAGCCCTGGGTATCTAAAACGGAACATACACTCAATTGTGACATCAGAGTGGTTTTTAAGGAAGTGTGGGGTGGTGGTGAGGGCAGCACCCACACCCCACCACCTGAGACCAGCCCTTTCCTCCACTCCCAACCTGCAGGTGAGGGGCTGAGGCAGCAGTAGGCTCCTCTGCTGATGACCACACAGACGGGGCCCTGGGTTTCTCACAACAGTCAAAATAATCAGCCCCTCCTCCCCAAGATCCCTGAAATTTTCAATAAAATACATGACACCCCTAGACCCACCTCAGTCCCATTAGCAGGCCCCAAGGTTACCTGAATCCTAGACATATGCTGAACCCAACTGCAAGACCAATTGGCACCTAAGGCCCAGGACCCCCACAATGCCCTCCAAGCTTAAAAGTGCATCTTAAAATATAAGCATTTGTAAAAATCCAACCCCCCAAACATTTACTTACAAGGTTAACAACTAGTACCTTTGCTTAACTCCAAGTAAGCAAACTTGAAGCCACCTAGCTGAGTGATGCTTAAGCCCCACCTATTAATTTGGGTGATTTTCAATTTTTTTTTATTCTGGAGATTAAAGACACTAAATCTTTAACCTTGAAGGGCAGGCAAAAGGTCGGCTATGCTGTCAACATAGAAGTCAGGGACCATTTTCTTCTTAGACAGGCAGTCACTTTCCTGATTACTCTTCACATCCCGCAGAGTGGAGACCCCAGTGAGGGTCAGGATGGTCTTCAGACCACAAGTGACGCCCAGGAGGATGTCTGTGTCCAGGCGATCACCCACCATGATGGTGCGCTCCGGGTTGATGCCATATTCCTGGGACACGCAGTCGAAGATGAAGCGGCTGGGCTTCCCTATAACGTCGGCTTGGCGCTGCGCGGCCATCTCCACGGCTCGGACCAGACAGCCGGTACCTGCGGGGCGGAGAAGGAAAGGAGGAGAGTGCCGGGGGTCAGAGGCCGGGAGGGACCCGTCGCTCGCCCTCCAGCCTCCCTCCCCCGGGGCGCACGGACCCGCGATGAAGCGGCCGTTCTCGAGTGGGAGCCGGTTGTCCATGTTGGTGCCCACGAGCAGGCAGCCGGGCTGCTGCAGGTAGCGCACAGCCTTCGTGAGCTTCATGTAGCTGAAGTGTGGGTCGAAGCCCACCACGACGGCGCGCACATCAGGCTCCAGGGGCTCATCCAGCCAGGCGCTGGGGCCGTCGCCCTGCAGCGGCTCGGGCCCCACGCCCACGCAGGAGACGCCCACGGCCTCCAGCTCGGTGGCCAGGGCCACGCTGCCCAGCACGTAGGCCTTGGGGGTCGGTAGACCGGTCAGGCGCTGGCGCAGGTAGAGCGCGGTACAGTAGGCCGTGCCGAAGACCTCGCTGCCGGCGCCGGGCCCCGTCGGGCCGCCGAAGCCCAGGCGCCGCAGCTTCTCGGCGTAGGCCTCGCGGGTCTTGCTGCTGTTGTTGGTGATGAAGCCGAGGCGCTTGCCGCGGGCCCGCAGCGCCGTCAGGGTCTCGGGCGCGCCGGAGACCGCCGTCTCACCGCGCCACAGCACGCCGTCGCAGTCGAACAGCACCGTGTCCACGTCGGCCAGCAGCTCCTGGGCCCGCTTGGCATTCAGCCGCACGCAGCGGCCCTCGTCGCCGCCGGCCTCCACCTCCGCCATGGCCGCCGCCGCCGCCGCCGCCGCCGCCGCCGCCACCGACCGCCAGCTCTTCCTCGCAGCCGCCCGCCACCGCCCCCGCCCCGCCCCCGGCTCACTCATTGGCCACGCGCCTCGCACTTGCCGCCCATTGGACACCGCCTGCGCCAATCCGCCCCCGCCTCCCGCGGGCTGCAGGAGCGCAGCGCCAACCTTCACGGTCCGGCGCGGGCAGGCAGGCAGCCATTGGCTGCCAGGCCCTAGGCGCCCCGGTGACTGGCTGGCAGGGAGCCAACCGGCATTCTGCGTGGGACGCTCACTGCGGAAATTCAGCGGAGGAGCTGGAGAGTCGGCGCAGGACGTAAGCCTGCCGTTCATTGGCTGCCGCGGGGCAGCTCGCCCATTGGAGGCTCTTGGTCAGCTTAGGTGACGGAGGCCCTTAATCCAGTGACCCCCCCCCCAAACCGGCCGAGCCGGCTGCTGATTGGCTGGCTTGTCTCCGATCTTGCCGGCGGGGCTCACCGTAGCACCGCGGCAGAAGGCGGGGCCGCGGTCCCCTTTTAAGCCGGAGTCACGTCCGCACCGTTGCCAGGGCGGGGCTGGGCTGTGCCCTCCGCCGTGGACACAGTCCGGACGGTGTCTGCGCGTGGGCCGACTACGGCCATTCCTGAGAGCCAGCCGCAGGCTCCTTCCCAACAAGCGTCACGTTCTCATTTCCAGTCGTTCGCAAAAACGCTTTCCTTGTGCCTTGGTGGTCATGTGGACGAGTAATTACAAGACAGTGGCTTTAGGGTCTAAGAGAAGGGCAGTAGTGCCTAGAACAAGCACTCAACAATTGGTCGCTATTATCATCATTATTAGGTATTATTAACTTTTTTGGAGGCGTAACATACAGTAAATTGCATAAACTTTAAGTGTGCAGCTTGATGGAATTTTTACATCCCTGTTATGCATGTGTAAACATAGCCCAGTACTTCCCTGGTGGCTCAGCGGTTAAGAATCCACCTGCCAATGCAGGGGACACGGGTTCGAGCCCTAGTCCGGGAAGATCCCACATGCCGCAGAGCAACTAAGCCCGTGCGCCACAACTACTGAGCCTGCGCTCTACAGCCTGTGTGCCACAGCTACTGGAGCCTGCGTGCCTAGAGCCTGTGCTCTGCAACAAGAGAAGCCACCGCAATGAGAAGCCCACGCACCGCAATGAAGAGTAGCCCCTGCTCGACACAACTAGAGAAAGCCCCCACGCAGTAACCAAGACCCAACGCAGCCAACAATAAATAAATTTATATATGTATATAAAAACATACCCTAGATCAAGGTATAGAATATTTCCATCACTCCAGAAAGTTCCCTCAAGTCACAATCCAGTCCATAGCGGTACCCCTCCCCGAACTGCTTTTCTGACTTCTGTCACCATAGAGTGAGTCATAGCCTCCTTTGCCTGTTCTAGACCGTCTTACAGGAGCTTACCCTGTGTACTCCTCTGAGTCTTGCTTCTTTTGGATCAACATAATATCTGTGAAATCCATTCTTCTGTTTTTTTTTTTTTAATTGCCACATGGGTCATTGTAAGAATATACTCCCCTGATTTTTCTCCAGGTGATGGACATTTGGGTCGCTTCCAGTTTGGAGCTATTGTAAATAATGTCCCTATGAAGGTTCTTGTTCCTACACACTCATTTGTGGATGTGGGCCCTCATTTCTCTTGGGTATATACCTAGGAGTGGAATTCCCAGTTCATAGAGTAGGTGTATGTTTCTCCTTATTACTTTCACTAGGGCCACGTGACAGAATAGCAGGCCCCAGCTTCCTGAGCGCTTACCCTGTGACAGGCGATCCAGGCCTCCAACTCCTAGCGTGTCAAATCCCTGCTCCTCTCTTGGGCCCCAAATCTCCATAATGTCTACTCTGGACACCCCTCACCCCCAAACCCATGAGGTAAAGCCAGTAACCTCAGTACCCTTAAGGCCCTGATTGTTTACCTTCAGCCTGTTCTTTGGTCTTGGCTGGCCTGGGAACACCTGGAGGGCAGGGGCCATGGCCCACGAGGGCAGGATATGCAGTGTTCCTGCCTGGCGCACCCACTAGCCAGGAGGGGAGCAGCACCTTCCTCCCTGTGTCTTCCCACTCAGTTTTGTTGGTGGAGCCGACTGACACTGGGAAGAACTGGATTTGACAGAAGATCACAAATCCTGCTTTACCACCCGGAAACATTCAGTGTATGTGGTTCACTGGCCAGAATGAGAAAACACTGCTCTGTTCAGCCGTAGGCTGCCTGGTGCAATACTTGCCCGGTTGCCTTGGTTTACTGGGCACTCAGTAAGCATCTAGGCACTGAGTGCTGCTTCTTACCTGCATTACCTTGTCAGAATCACAGGACAACCCTGAGAGGCAGAGACAATTAGTGTCCCCATTTACAGATGAGGAAACTGAGCCACAGAGAGTCACCAGCTGAACAATGCAGAGTTGGGATTAAACTCAGCTGACCCCAAAGCTGAGCTCTGTTTGGTTTAACATCCCCTGTAGGTTGTAGAGTCTGAGCTGGCATAGTGGGAGAGATGGAACGGCCAGTATCAAGAGAGGGGATGGCTGTGGACAAGGTCCTGAAGGAGGTTGGAAAGGACGGTGCCCTTTATTGGGGAGGACTGTCCTTGGACAAGGTGCCATGCATCTGGATGGGAGAGGAGCACAGCATGATCAATCGCTTTGTGTCCCTGACACACAGTAGGTGCTCATTATATATCTGCGAATGGACGGCACCAGGGTCCTCCCAAGTGAGGAAGCTGGACCACAGGTGGAGTGGGGCGTGGACTTAGGTGGTACAAGGACACTAATCTTCATAGCATTGCATGGATTTGAATTGTATTAGAAAATACCAATAGCCACTGAAAATGTTTTCACAGATGTTATCACTTCCAATGAGCTAAGCAAAAAAGGGTGTCATTGAAAAAGGACTGAAGGGAATTCCCTGGCAGTCCAGTGGTTAGGACTCCGAGGTTTCACTGCCGAAGGTGTGGGTTCGATCCCTGGTTGGGGAACCAAGATCCCGCAAGCCGCACGGCGCAGCCAAAACAAAACAAAACAACAACAACAAACCCTTAAAAAAAAAAAAGAAAGGAAAAAGGACTGAAGTGGCAAAAAAAAAAATTGGAAGCAACCTAAATAATCTTCAACATGGGATTGGTTGAATAGATTTAAGTACATCCAAGGAAGGGAGATTGAGTAGCCATCATAAAGGATAATGGAGTTCCTGTCAGGCTCTGACCACAGAGAAGCCATTATTGACTATCAAACACACAGTGTGCAGGTGGAGCCCACGCCGAGGGCAGGGTGGGAAAGGAGGCCATCTGGAGGAAGGAGGACTTTGGGGAAGGGAGAAGGCCTGCCCCTGGCCACTCCGCCTTCCAGTGACCTCAGGCCCACTCCTGTTGCCGCTGGTCTGCCTGGGCTTCAGCTGAGGTGGGGCCTAGAGCTCACTGGGTCAGGATTCCCTTTTCTGACCCCCAGGGAATAACCAGGCAGGAGCCCTGGCCCGTCCCTGACAACTCTGTCCTACAGGCTCTGGAGCATGGAGCAGGGCAGGTTGTCTGTCTCCCCGGGGCCAGCTCCTCCTCATGTCCATCCACAGCCAGGCTGTGCTCTGTCTTTGAAATCCACCCCCACTCCATTCCTCTAGTGGTCTTCCTCTTCCTCTCTGATGCTGGCTTTCCCATCACTCCCCCACACATCCTCAAGTGAGGTGTCCTCCTGGTCCTCTCTTCCCAGGTGCCCCCTAGATCCCTCCTGCTCCATAAGTACCCACCTGCTCCTCCGCCTGTTTGTCCCTCTCAGAGACTGTCCATCCTAGATCTTCCTTTCCTGCACCACAGTCAGGAGGATCCTTCTGAAACACTGTCACTCTCTGTTTAAATGCCTGCAATGGTGAGCAAGCTCCCTGCAGAAAGCAGCCCCATTTTTACCCCAGCCTGACTTCTGGTGATCCAATCTGTGCCTCACACATCCCAGCTCCTGACAGGCTAAGGGTCCTCAGTTCCTTAGCTGGGCAGCCCCAGCATGCAGACAATCTCTGCTGGTGTCCTTCCCAGGGCAGAGCTGCCCACTCTCTGTCTGGGCCCTTGTGTCCGTGCTTGGTCTTTCCCGGAGACTGGCCTTCCTGGAGGGAACTGGGTCTGATTCACCTGAGTCTTTGGAATCTAGCACTGGGCTGAGCCACAGAGAATAACCAAGCTGGGAGAGCACGACCTGTGGGTTTCTAGCCCATGACTCTGGACAGACCTGGGTTAGATCTTTGGTCTGCCCTTGGGCAAGTGTTCCATCAGTTCTGTGCCTCAGTTTCTTCTTCAAAATGGGGATGATTGGTATCTTAAATGAGAAAATCCTAGAACGCACTTAGCTTCAAAGAACTAATGCTACCTTAAAAAGAATAAAAAGAATCTGTATGCACATGTTCATAGCAGCACTATTTACAATTGTAGATTAGGTGGAAACAACCCAGACGTGAAAAATGAAAATCAGTCTATTCATATAATGGAATATTATTCAGCCACAAAAAGGAATGAAGTACTGCTGCATGCTACAACCTGGATAAACCTCAAAAACATCATACTAAAGTGAAAAAAACCAGATGAAAAAGACCACGCGTGTAATTCTGTTTATATGAAATGTCCAAAAAAAGCAAATCCACAGAGAAAGAAAGTGGTTTGCTAGGGGCTGGGGGGGAGGGGAGAATGGGGAGTGACTGCTAATGCGTACAGGTTTCCTTTTGGAATGATGACAACGTTCTCTAACTACATGTTGGTGATAGTTGCACAACATTGTGAATGTACTGTCACTAACGGTAATTTTTATGTGTACTTACCTGCTATCTAGAGCTCGTGTGCCACAACTACTGAAGCCGGCACGCCTAGAGCCCGCGCTCCACAACAAGAGAAGCCACTGCAGTGAGAAGCCCGCGCACCGCAATGAAGAGCAGCCCCTGCCCACCGCAACCAGAGAAAGCCCGCACACAGCAACGAAGACCCAACGCAGCCAAAAATAAAAATAAAAAATAAATAAAATAAAAAATAAATAAAGAATGAAAGGGTTAGTGAAGCTACCCGTGAGCCATCCCCAACTCGGGTTTTCCCCTGTGGCTGGGTCAACCATCAAGGGAGGTTCTGCCACCCGAGGGGGTCGGGGGCGGGCAGCGAGCACCACTCTACTGGTCCGAGCTGGGGCGGCGTCTCGGCAGCCGCCCACTCGAGCTCGGATCGCGGCTGGGCACCTGCGGCGGCAGCACCGGCTCCGGGCCGGTCAGTTGGCGCCGCCAGTTCGCTAGAGCCTTGAAGGAGCTGCCGGAACCCAGCCCCAGCCACGCCCAGCGGGCCCTCCCAGGCCCCGATCCTCCTCCTGTCAGTCCTCTCCACCGTAACTACACCACTCCCAGTAGTCCCGCCCCGTCTCTTCTCTCCCTGAGCTTGGCCCCGCCTCTGCGGTTCCAGGCCACACCCTTCGGACTCCGCCCCGCCTCCTGCCAATCAAACGCATCCTGGCTCCGCCCCATCGCCCTCCTCCCGTCTTCTCGCTAGCCTTGGCGCGGCCCGTTGTTATGACGACACGGTCGTAAATCCGCCATCTTCCTGCGGCGCGTTGCGACATGGAGGGCGCGATGGCAGTGCGGGTAACAGCTGCGCATACGGCAGAAGCCCGGGCCGAAGCCGGGCAGGAAGCGGGCGAGGGCGGGGTCGCGGCGGCGGCGGCGGCGGCGGCGGCGGCCTTGGCCCCCGGTGGCTTCCTTGGCCTCCCGGCGCCCTTTAGCGAGGAAGGTAACAGGGCCGGACGGGGCCGGGAGCGGCCAGGGTGGGGACGGCTCAGCTTGGCTGGTGGAGGCCCCGAGGGCCTGAGCTGATGGCGCGACAGACCCTCCCAGGCCCGGTTCCTTGCAGACCTCACAGGTCCCCACGGCACCCCTCATAGCCTTCCACGAGCCCCCTGGTTTCCTCAGATCCTCAGGCCTAACCCTGGAGGGGCGCCCATCACCCCCGTGGGCTCCAGTGCCCACCCGCGGATACTCACCTGTGTCCAAGCCACCGGGGCTGTCAGTGTAGACCTCGGCGATCGCCTCCACTGCCTGCCCCGCCCTCAGGCCAGCGGCCCGGCCCCCCTCTGCCTCCCAGTCTCGACAGGGCCCTGCCCTCCTCCGCGCCCCCTCCCACTTCACCTGATGGGCCACTGGGGCCCTGGCCGGGGTGTGACTGGAGGCTCCGGGAGGGCGGGGCCTCGGGTCTTTCCAGCACCCGGGGGGAGGCAGCAGAGCCCAGTGCTGGAAAGCTGCAGCCAGCTCTGTCCCAGACCTGCCACTTTCTAGCTGTTTGATCCTGGGCAGGTAACCACATACCTCTCTGAGCCTCCATTACCCCTTACAGAATAGGGATGCTACTGTTGAGGATAATGTATCGAGTACTTTCCATGCATCAGCATTTTTCATTCTCAAGCCAGCCCTAGATGCCATTATTATTATTACTATTATTATTCCCATTTTGTGGATGAGGAAAATTGAGGTTCAAAGATGTGAAAGTGACCAGGTCACCCAGCTAGTAAGTACCAAGGACTTGTTGGATACCAGGATTGTGTGACTCCTCAACCCACTCCCTTAACTTCTGGGTTCTGCTGCCTCATAGGATGGTGGTGAGAATCAAAATAGAGGATGTATGTGAATCTCTGAGAACAGTTCTGGGGACACACAGGGGCACTGATAGCTTTTGGAGACAGAATTCTGGTCTCTACCCTCTGAGCTTGTCCCAGGAAGCTTTAGACTGGGCCAGGCAGGAGGGGTTTGGTGGTGATATCGGAGTGGTGGTCTTTGTCCCCACAGGATTTGTAATTCTCAGTACATCATTTCTTGCTCCTTATTCCAGCTTGGGTAGGTAGCTTGGCATGGGGGGCAGTGCTACCCGCAGAGGGGTCTCTTTGGAGGTTGCTGTGCCCTGCTGGGCTTACCCAGGGCCTTATCTCACTCAGTGTTACAGGGGCCGGGTGTGTCCCCTTCTGTGGTGGGGATTCCTTCAATGGCAACACGCTGGTGCTGAGTCAGACTTGGGGAGTGGGGTGGGAGGGTTAGGAGGGTACAGTCACCTCAGTGCTTGGCTTGTGACTGTGAACCATCTGGAGGGGACCGTCCTCTGTCAGGTGGCCTTCTGTGAGTCTTGGCTGTAGTTTGGCCCTTTGCTCATTAATCCAGTAGACATCAACTGGGCTCCTTCTGTCCTCCAGGCCTGGGTTTGACCTTGATGTGGGACTGCAGTGAGGTGGTGGGAACTGGCAGACGTTTATGAAAGCAGAAGGAGCATCCCCCTATCCCTTGGGGTAAACAGCAGGGTGTCTGGGGTAGATCCTCAAGTTCAGGTTCTGGCCCCAACACGCACCAGCTGGGTGGCCTTGAATCTCAAGTTGTTTTTCTAGAGAGGGAATAGTCACTTCTGTTTCCTCAGGGTGCTGGCCGGATTTGCTGTTGGCCCCAGTAAGATGCCCAGCACATAGTAGGGGACTCAGTGAGCCGGAAGTCTCTCCTGCAGGACCTGGGGCAGGCACTGGCTGGTCAGCCCAGATGGTGAGGGGCTCAGGTGCGGTGGCCCATGGCCCTGGGGTGTGGAACCCCTCTGGGAAGTCCCACCCTGCGCGTCTTCACCAGAGTACGGAGGTGCCGCCTGTTTGGAACCAGTGAAGCAGAAGTCAGAGTGAGAAAAGAGTGGTCATGGGTTGAGGGTGCCCTACCTCTCCCATGTTTGCTGAGGACTGGCCTCTCAGCTAGAGCCTGTACACACACACTGAGTCAGCCCATTTTACAGATGAAGAAACAGACCCAGACCTGGTCACTGAGGTGCCCAAGGGCACATGCAAACCCCAACCAGTCTTAAACCCTGGTCCTCCACTGTCCCCAAACCAGCTTGGCTGAATCCCTCTGCCTCCCAGCTGCTCCCTGGGCCTCTCTCCCCTTATCTGTGAAGTAGGGGCTTTGGATCCCTACAGCCTAAGTGCATGGTCAGGGTTATCCCCTGCTGGATGCTGCTCTTCCTAGGGTGGGCACTGCTGTAGACCCCCGGAGAAGGCCTGGCACCCTGGGCTCCCAAGAGTGTTCTCAGCCCCTTTGGGAGGGCTGGGGAAGGCGTCTCTGGTTCTGATGCCACCCTTGGGTGCATCTGCCTGGGGCTGGAATCCCTCCCAAGCCCCACTGACCGCAGGCTCGTTGCAGATGAGGATGACGTGCACCGATGTGGCCGCTGCCAGGCGGAGTTCACCGCCTTGGAGGACTTTGTTCAGCACAAGCTCCAGAAGGTCTGCCAGCGGGTGCCCCAGGAGGCCCTGCCTGCCACCAATGCTACTGCGCTGCTGGGTCAGGAGGTAGCATCCCCCTACTGCCATTGCACACGTGCGTGCCCTCCACCCTGCCCCTCGGCGGACAGCAGGATGAGGAGGTGGAGGCATGTCGAGACGGACCTGTGCCACCGGGGTGGGCAGAGGGCAGGCATCCGGCTGTGGGTGGGTGACTCCCGGCTGTGCTCTGGGCTTTCCCGGATGGCCTGGGATGCGGGCCCTCTCAGCAGCCTCTGGTTGAAGCCTGCACAGTTGGGGCCTGGGGTCCCTCCTTTTTTGAAGCCTGAGGGCCTGCCCTGGCTTAGGGATATCATGGTGGCTTTTGTCCTTTTGTCTCCTGTCCTGTACATATGGTTCCTGGGGATCCCACAACTCTGTCATAAAAATGGCCAACTTTGTTGCACTCGGTGTGTACTCGGGCTGTATACGCACAGTCTACTGAGGCCCATGGCACCCCTGTGGGCGCTCTTGTCATCCTCATCCTATGGAAGTGGGAAAGGAGACTCCAAGAGAAGTCAGGTGCCTCTGGTCACCCCGGGAATGGCCCAGAGGAGTGGGCCCAGAATTGTCTCACTCTGACTCTGTGCTCTTTTCCTGCCCCTCCCAGAGGTGTCCTCTCCTCCAGAAGGCCCCCGGCCCCACATCCCTGGGGGGCCTTTGCCCCGATCACCTGGCTGGGCTGTAGGTGGAGGTGCTCACCTTCATCTCTGCAGAGCCAGCTGAGCCTCAAGCTGGAGCTTCTAGTCACTTCATCCTGGAGTCCTCCCTGAGGGTGCTCAGGGCTCCCTATGGGGCCCTTGGTGGCTGGAGGCATTAGAGTGATGGGGCCGACCCCTGGGCCTGGGGTGGAGGGTTCAGGCTGGGAGTCAGGCTCAGAGCAGTGGTCCGTTGGGGGAGATGAGAGGCCCCACCCCAGCCATCCTGCATGGACATAAACCTGAGCTCTGGAGCCCTGGAGACGAGTCTCCTCTGTCTCCTGTCACCCAATGGCAGGTGGAGCCAGCAGCAGCAGGCTCAGAGGAGCCCATCACCGTGGCCCACATCGTGGTGGAGGCAGCCACTCTCACGGCAGACATCAGCCACACTCCTGACATTGTCGGTAAGCTGGTTTGGCCCCACCATGGCTGTTCACGTGTGGCTTTCTCAGTGCTGAGGCATTGCTGACCTGTTAGTCATCCACGGTCAAGGCTGGAAGCTGGGGACCTCTGCTGCCTCTGCCCCTCTGCTGTCCCGAGAGCAAAGCCTGGCTGAGGAGGGGCTGAGACCTTGTGTGCACCTTCCCCAGGGCAGGGCCTGCAGCAAGAGCAGGCATTGGCCACCAGGCCCTGCCCTGCCCAGAAAGCGGAAGCCCAGAACCTGGGCAGCCCTGGGGGACACCTGGGCCTCGGGGAGTCTTCACTTTGTGCATAAATCATCAGCTGGCTGCTCTCTCCTGCTGCTGCCCCGGACTGTCTCTGCCCTGGTTCTTCTGGAATCTTCCCTACTTTTTTGCCACCCTCCAACCCCAACCCTGGTTCCTACTTCCCACCCCACAGTTGGCTCTGGAGGGTCAGGCTGGGGTGTGCGTGGGGTGCACCTGCTGCTCCAGCTCTGCCCTGACCTGCTGCCCGACCTTGGCCTTCACCTCCCCAGTGCTCACTCCCTCTGGCGTGGGGGTGGCGATTCCTATCCTGATTCTCACATGGCCTTTAAGAGCATACAACGCCAAGTCAGGCTCTTTGATGGCTTTTTTAAAGTGCAGTAGGGCAGGGAGTGTTGGGATGTTGAGCGGTCTGGATTGGGTCACGTGCTGCTTAATAGGAGGCAGGTGAGCGTGCAGCTGGGACATTCAAAGGGCAGCCCGAGGGAGCCGGGGGCTAGGTGTGAGTGTGGCAGTGCAGGGAGGCTGGACTGGGCCTGATGGCACGGGAGGTTGGGAAGGGAATGGGCAGGGGCCTTGGCAGGGACGTGAGTAGGTGACTGGACAGGAAACAGGTTTGGGCAACAGGTAGAACTTGGCCTTGGGAAGCCCTTGGGACCAGCTGGAGTAGGAAGAGGTGGGGAGGCGACCTGGGGGAGGGGAACCTCAGAGCAGGCTGTTCTGCCAAGGTCCCATCCCAGGGAAGCTACAGGACCTGTCCCTGTCTCCACACTGTCTTTCCCCCGACATTCCTGTGGACGAGGACGGTTGCCTGTTGCTCCTCTGGGATAAGAGGGCTGACGTGGGAGGTGGGGCCATGCCCAGCCCTGGTGTGGAGTTTGGCTTCTTGGGTGGTGGTGTCATATGGGAAAACAGGTTCCCTGGGTTCAGGCAGCATCTCCAGGCTCTGGCCCCCTGGCTAGCCAGGCCCTGCCTACCATCCAGCCTCCAGCTGGCCCAAGCCCGCGGCTGGGCAGCTCCTTGTGCTCCAGGGGCTCCTCTCTGGGCACCCGCAGCCTCTCTTGCACCCTTGGGAGTTTCCCCTTTGGGAATTTCCCCTTTGCAGGCATCCTGGGTACCCCAAATGTCCCTTTGGCATCAGCTGCTCAGCGATCTGGAGCCCAGGCCAGAGTCCTAAACCACCAGCTGCTGGCATCACAGGGCTGGGGGTTCTCAGTCCTTGCTGGGCTGGGGGGTGCAGTTCCCAGGGACTGCACAGGGGGCTGGATACCCACTGCAGGCTCTCCTGCCTCTTCCCTGGAAACAAATATGCATTCTGTCTCTGGACTCAGGGCAGCCACGTTCCCCCCTTCTCTGATCCCTCTGTCTGCTGTGCCACACTCAAACTCAAGTCCTAGCCTGGCAGAAATCCCTGTTCTTTTGGAAATTCACTCCTGAGGGGGAGGAAAAATAAAGCTTCAAGCATGTCAGCTAGGGCAGGAGGGAGAGGTGCCCTTAATTGTTTGAGTCACGGCACTTCTGTTCTGTTTTGGGAAAATGGCTTGTCAAAACACGATGCCAGCCTGATTGAGATGGTTTCTAAGAAGCGGCTTCACAACCGATTGCCACGTGTTGTTTTCATGAGCAGAAATTGTGAAGTGTGTTTACAGCTTAGCTTTGCACAGTGTCAGATTTCTTCAACCCCCATGAGAGCTGCAAAAGCACAGCCTTCCTTCCTCAGACTGTCCTAGGCGTGTCGAGCGCTCCCTCTCCCAGGCTGGGTCTCTTGCCTGCCTGTCTTGAAACCGATGCTGGTGGGTGATCCCCAGAGGCATTTCCTCCTCACGTTAGCCGGAGCCGGAGCAGCGAGGAGGCCGATGGTGGCGAGTTGGCCTGTCCACTGCCTCTGTGCCGGAACTCTGCCGCCCTTGGACACGGCGGGACCCCTGTGCACATCTAGTCGTGCGTGCCTCTTGGCTGAGGGGAGGGGGCATCCGTGCTCATGGTGGGTTTCCCTGCTGAACACATTCTGGAGGCCTGGAACTCCTCTAGGCAGCTCCATGGAGTCAGAGCACAGTACCTCCCACCCTTTCAGGCTGAGCAGGCGCCATGTGCTGGGGCTGGGGGTTGGTCAAGACAACTCCACTGTGCCACAGCAGTGTCCTCGGGCTGGGATCCGAGGAAGCAGCAGGGCCCATGGCATCCCAAGGCTCAGGCTCATCTGCCTCTCCTCAGGTGGTGGACACATCAAAGAGGTCATCGTGGCCTCTGAGGCGGAGCCGGGGGACAGCGGGATGGCAGAGGCCCAGGGCAGCCCCAACTGTCAGGGGCCTGGGCTCTCTGGGGAGGGTGAGCAGGCCCAGGTCAAGCTGCTGGTGAACAAGGACGGCCGCTACGTGTGCATGCTGTGCCACAAGACCTTCAAGACGGTGAGGCCCTGGGGCCGCGGGCGCACTGGCTGTGGGAGCCAGGCCTTCCCGCTCCTGCCCAGGGAGGTGCCTGAGCCTCGCCGCCCCTCCCCCACAGGGCAGCATCCTTAAGGCCCACATGGTCACCCACAGTAGCCGAAAGGACCACGAGTGCAAACTGTGTGGGGCCTCCTTTCGCACCAAAGGCTCACTCATCCGGCACCACCGGCGGCACACAGGTGAGCTGGCCTCGGGCCTGGGGCCGGGAGCTGCACAGCACGCTGCCGCTGGCCCTGGGGGTGTCCCGGCTCCTAGGCTTCGTGGCCCCTTCCTCCTGGTGGTACTCCAGGCCTGCCTTCCCCTCAGAACCAAGTCAGCGTCCCACCCGAGGCTGACGCCATTCTCTCTGCAGATGAGCGTCCCTATAAGTGTGCCAAGTGTGGAAAGAGCTTCCGCGAGTCGGGTGCGCTGACCCGGCACCTCAAGTCTCTCACCCCGTGCACAGAAAAAATCCGCTTCAGCATGAGCAAAGATGTGGTTGTTGGCAAAGAGGACACTCCCACAGGTCAGTGTGGTCGGGGGCTCCCTGCCCCGGCCCTGCCTGCTCTCTGAGTGCCACCCTGGTTGGGTGTTTCCTCATGGATTCTCTTGGTTCTGCCTTAAAGGGCCTGGTGCCTCCACCGTGGGGACTGTTACATCATCGGCAATGACAGGTGGGCCCATGGAAACTTCGCCTGTGATTCACCTGGTGACAGATGCCAAGGGCACTGTCATCCACGAAGTCCACGTCCAGATGCAAGAGCTTCCCCTGGGCATGAAAGCCCTCACCCCAGAGGTGGGGATAGGTCAGGGGAGGCCTTTGTCTGCTCAGCACCAGGCTCTGTTCTGGACACTGGCTCCATTGGGAACAGGACTGACATGGGCCTGCCTTCCTGCTGCTCAGTCTGGTTGCTGGGTGGGGAAATGGGAGACCCAGGTCATGGCAGGGAGGGGCAACGGAGAGTGAGCTGGGGATGAGGTGGGGCAGGGGAAGGCAGGTGGAGTGGGCTGTGGGGCTCCCAGGGGCATTCCTGAGTGAAGATGCCAGGTATGCACGGGGGCCCCTGGGGCTGCCCTGTGCGGTGGTGGCGGGTGGGTGCTGCATGCCGGGCTGCCTGGCCAGCCTCCCTTTGCCTCCCCTGCAGCCCCCCGGCCCTGAGGAGCTTCCCTGTTCCAGCGAGGGCAGCCGTGAGAACCTGCTGCACCAGGCCATGCAGAACTCCGGCATTGTCCTTGAGCGGGTCCCTGGGGAGGAGGGAGCCCTGGAGCCAGCCCCTCCCACTGTGTCCAGTCCCCAGCCCCTGGGAGATGGTCCCCCAGAACTGCCGCTGCTGGAGGTGGAACAGGTGGAGACAGTAGGTGCCTGCGCTGCCGGCGTGCCCCTTCTGGGGGGCTGGACCTTGGGTACGAAGTCACCATGCTATCCTGGCCGCCACCAGCCTCCTTGCTGTGCTCCCTGAGGTGGAAAGTTGCATCACTGTCTGCAGTGACTTTGTCCCCTGATCTGTTTATCGCCTTCCTTGGGCCCATTATGGAGCCTCCCAGGGTCAGGGTGCCTCGGTCTGGCCTCCACGGTGCTGCTTGGGCCCAGCCCGCAATGGGTACTAGAGGTGTGCTGTGGTCCCCCAGCAGGTGGCCAGTGAGGCCTCAGCTGTGCCCAGGACCCACCCGTGCCCTCAGTGCAGTGAGACCTTCCCAACGGCGGCCACCCTGGAGGCCCACAAAAGAGGCCACGCAGGTGGGTGGCAGGATGGTGGGGGTACTGGGCAGTGGACGGCCGTGGGTAGCCAGGAGGGGTTCTCGGGTGTGCCGTGGATGGTCAGGGTTGCCTGTGGGCAGGTGGCTAGGGTGGCGCCCTCAGGTGGTGGTCCCGGCCTGACACGGAGTGTGGCCCCAGGGCCGAGGCCATTCACATGCCCGCAGTGTGGCAAGGCCTTCCCCAAGGCCTACCTGCTCAAGAAGCACCAGGAGGTGCACGTGCACGAGCGCCGTTTCCGCTGTGGGGACTGCGGGAAGCTCTACAAGACCATCGCCCACGTCCGCGGCCACCGGCGTGTCCATTCAGATGAGAGGCCCTACCCCTGTCCCGAGTGTGGCAAGTGCTACAAGACCAAGGTGGGCCCCTGATCCCCCATCTGTGGGCTCCCTGCTCCCTAAGCCAGATTTGTCCCTTGTTCCGTGCCCCCAGACCTCCCTCCTCACCCCTCACCTGACAGCCTGCTCAGTCCTAACCGGGGCCCTCAGAGGGGGCTGGGAGAGCCAAGGCCAGGCTGGCCCTGATGGTGGGTCTCCACAGAATGCCCAGCAGGTGCACTTCCGGACACACCTGGAGGAGAAGCCGCACGTGTGCCCGTTCTGCAGCCGAGGCTTCCGGGAGAAGGGCTCGCTGGTGCGGCACGTGCGGCACCACACGGGCGAGAAGCCCTTCAAGTGCTACAAGTGTGGCCGCGGCTTTGCCGAGCATGGCACACTCAACCGGCACCTGCGCACCAAAGGTAGGGCCGGGAGGTGGCAGGGACGGGGTGGGGGGCCGCGGCCGTCCAGCACTGACCGAGCTCCCTGCCACAGGGGGCTGCCTGCTGGAGGTAGAGGAGTTGCTGGTGTCCGAGGAGAGCCCTGCAGCAGCCGCCGCCGTCCTCGCCGACGACCCGCACACCGTGTTGGTCGAGTTCTCATCCGTGGTAGCCGACACCCAGGAGTACATCATCGAGGTGGGTATGGGGCCACCAGAGTTCGGATGGGGCCTGGGGCGGGCAAGGCTGACTTCTGATCCTCCGTCCAGGCCACTGCGGATGATGCAGAGACCAGCGAAGCCACGGAGATCATCGAGGGCACCCAGACAGAGGTGAGGGGCTGGGGGATGGGCGGGGTGGGGTGGCCTGGCACCCTCACCAGACTCATGGGCTGAGCCTTGAGGCACCCACAGGTGGACAGTCACATCATGAAGGTAGTGCAGCAGATCGTGCACCAGGCCAGCGCCGGGCACCAGATCATCGTGCAGAATGTGACCATGGACCAGGAGGCAGGGCTGGGCACAGAGGCAGCTGCTGCTGACACCATCACTATCGCCACCCCCGAGAGCCTGACGGAGCAGGTGGCCATGACGCTGGCCTCGGCCATCAGCGAGGGCACTGTGCTCACAGCCCGCTCGGGTACAAATGGCGCCGAGCAAGCCACTGTGACCATGGTTTCATCAGAGGACATTGAGATCCTGGAGCATGCGGGAGAGCTGGTCATCGCCTCGCCGGAGGGCCAGCTTGAGGTGCAGACAGTCATCGTCTAACACGGGCGCCTGCAGGGTCCCGGGAGGCTGGGCTGGGGCAGGGGGTGAGGACCCCGAGTGCCCTGCCCTTGCCTGCCTGGCCGAGTACAGAGAAGATGGGCATAGAACTCAGGCGTTCAGAGGAGATGTGGAAGTGTAAATACACAGAGTTTTTGGTTGCTTTACAATAAAACATGAAAACCCGCCGCTTGTGATGTTGCGGCAGTGGCAGCCTCAGGGGCTGGTGCCACTGCCCTGGCAGGTTCCTCTGTGGCAGCCCCTGCCTGCCCAGGGATCCCAGCAGGGCTGGCGGCACCTTGGCAGTGTGTGGGTGTCATTGGTATGTGGACAGGCAGCCTCCTGCTGCTGCCTTGCCCAGCTGGAGCTGTGACCCCAGCTTCCTGAGGCCCATAGAGGTGGGTGGGAGGGGATGCTGCTTCCTAGCCTCCAACCCTGGGGCCTCCCTGGGGCCGGGGAATGAGACTGGGAGACCCAGGAGTCTCGGCTTTTTACCTTGAGGTGACAGCACGTGGAGAAGCAGCAGGAGATGCTGGGCCACAAATGGGGCCGGTCTTTCCTGATTGTGTTGACTTAGTTTCCCTGAAGAGATGCAGCTTGAGGGAGATTCTGGGTGACCGAGTTTCTCGGGGGCAGGGACAGGAGCAAGACCTGGACCGTGGGCATGTCTGGTCCTCTTTCCCAGTCCTGATGTAGCTCTTGGGCTGGCAGGGCCTTCTGAGTCCCTGTTCTAACAGGCTTGGGGGCACCACAGCAGTCTCAAGGTGGATCCCCTGCCGACTTGCCCTGCGGGGGTGGGGGTGGTCTCTGTGGGAATGGGAGCTAGGAGTTACAGTGTCCAATTCGTGGAGGGGGCAGGACCCAGTGCAGTCCCGGCCCCTCCCTGGAGCAGGGTTTCAAATACTCACGGAGCTGGGGCGCCAGAGCTGCTGCTAGACCAAGCCCTTGCAGTCTGTCCTGTGCTGCAGACACACCCCCAGCTGGGACCTCTGACTTCTACTGGGACCCAGATCCTAAGCCTCTGACACAGCCAATCCACATCCCTCAGGTGAGTCTGGGGGGGGGGGCGGGGTACTGAGCCGGGGGCTGGATGTGAATGGAGTCTCAATATTTGGGCCTCCGTTTCCCCACGGAGGAGAACGGCCACGGCCGTAAGCCCAGCCCACCACTTTGGGGAGACCTGGAGAGTGGCAGGGGGAGGATATGCCTTCCTGCCAGCCACCAAAGGGTGGCAGAACCTGCCCAGCCCCCGCGTCCCAGCAGCCGGGACTGAGAAGGGTGGCCTGGTGTGTCCGATTCCACGTCCGCGCTCACGCGGGCTGTGTCTGTCCCTCTAAGCCCGCCAGCTTTGCGCCATGGGCAGGCCCCTGGCCTTATTGGCTGCGCTCTGGGCGCTAGGGGCTGCAGGAGATGCGGCGCTGCGCATCGGAGCTTTCAACATCCGGAGCTTCGGCGACAGCAAAGTGTCAGACCCGGCCTGCAGCGGCATCATCGCGCAAGTGAGGCTGGGGACCCTGGGCGGGGTTGTAGCTGGGCTCCGCGGGCTAATTTGCCGCGCACACGTGACCCCGCACCTGCCGGCCCCTCCCCCAGATCCTGGCTGGCTATGACATCACGCTGGTGCAGGAGGTGCGGGACTCCGACCTGAGCGCCGTATCCGCGCTCATGGAGCTGATCAACAGGTATGGCGGGCAGGGCCCAACGTGGGCCCAGGTCTCCGAGCGATGCCTTGACCCCGGGCTTGGCCGGTGTCTCCGCAGCGTGTCCAGGCACGAGTACAGCTTCGTGAGCAGTAAGCCCCTGGGTCGGGACCAGTATAAGGAAACGTACCTGTTCGTCTACAGGTGAGGGGCGGGGATGCGGGGGAGGGGTGCGCAGGGCAGGAGGGGGCCCACTTGGGGCGCCCACCCACCCTCTACACCCAGGAAGGACACGGTGTCGGTCGTGGACACGTACCAGTACCTGGACCCGGAGGACGCCTTCAGTCGTGAACCTTTCGTGGTCAAGTTCTCGGCACCCGGGTCAGGTGAGGCCCCGCCCGTCCCGCAGGCCCCGCCCGTCCCGCAGGCCCCGCCCCAGCCCCTGACATCTACCTCCTGCAGCTGCCGAGGAGTTAGTGTTGATTCCGCTGCACGCGGCACCGCACCAAGCTGTAGCCGAGATCGACGCGCTCTACGATGTGTACCTGGACGTGATAGACAAGTGGGGCACCTACGTAAGCCCCTATGTCCGTGCGGCTCCGCCCTGCCCCACGGCCCAGGGTCCCGGAGGTGCGCCCTGGGGGTCGACCACAGGCGTGAGGCTCTGCGCGCGCGGCCCCTCCCGCAGCCTCAGACCCAGTTCCGCGGTGCCCCACAGGACATGCTGTTTCTGGGCGACTTCAACGCCGACTGCAGCTACGTGCAGGCTCAGGACTGGCCGGCCATCCGCCTGCGCAGCAGCGAGGTCTTCAAGTGGCTCATCCCGGACAGCGCCGACACCACGGTGGGCAAGTCAGACTGTGCTTACGACCGCATCGTGGTCTGTGGTGCCCGCCTGCGCAGCAGTCTGAAGCCCTAGTCGGCCGCCGTATACGACTTCCAGGAGGAATTTGGCCTGTACCAGGCTCAGGCGAGTGCTGGGCCCAGTAGGAGCAAGGCCCAACCTCAGTACACCTGGCACTCCCCTCCCTGCACTGTTTCTAGAAAAGGCCCTTAGAGGTTCAGTTCTGGCTGAATGGAACAAATCTGGGATGGCAGTACAGGAAGCTCTTTACCTCCCCAGAGTGGGGTCCCGAGGCCATGCTCCCACCGAACCCGCACAGCTGGGATGGATAGCCCAGGCCTCGCTGTTCTGTTCCCCCACCCCCAGATGCAGTGGTTTGTGGACACCCAGTGGGCCCCTTCCTGGGGGGAGATGGGGCAGTTTTCTGGGGGTGGAGCCTGAGGGAGCACTGGCTGCTCAGCAGGGCCTCAGAGTTGGCCCCTTCTCCCTTCAGGCCCTGGCCATCAGTGACCATTTTCCTGTGGTGACGACCCTCAAGTCCTACTGACAGCCCTGAACCCTGGCCAGGGCAGGCTGCCTGCAGACTCTGGCCACAAGGAGGAAGCCCCACAGGGCTGCAGGGTAGGGTCAGCTGGGCCTGGACAAGTGATGGGACTACTCCGAGCCTGTTTCCCCATCGTGAAATGGGCCGCCACCACTACCTCATAAAGTTGTGAGAAGCACCTCGTAGAGCACTGGGCATACAGCTGAGCTCAATAAACAGCGAACCCTCAGCCAGGACCACACACACGTGTTGGCTCCGAAGCCTTCATGTCCTTTCTTAGGACTCAGCTCTTCTGGGGCACAAACCTTCGTCTTGCAGCCAAGCAGGTCCCCGGTCCCAACCCATTTAGGGGACAGGGACAGCCTGGCCTGCCCATTCCACATCCTGCTGGGAACTGACCACCTCCAGACCAGGCTGCCTCCAGAAGGCAGCTCCTGTGCTCACTGGCTGAAGCTCCCTGCTCGCTCTTTGTGCAAACTAAATGCTTTCAAGCACCTGTACTGAGTGCAGCTGGGGTAAGTGCTCACACAGGGTGTAGGGTGGATGTGCGAGGCCAACCTCCCAGTCTTCAGTGTTCCTCCTATGGCCCCGGTTCCCAGGCCTGCAGGCCACTCACAGGCACTTGTGTATGAGGGTCCTTTCCTACCCAGCACTGCAGTTGGCGGGGGTGAGGTCAAGAAGGCTGGCCCCCTGCAACCAGCCGGCTGGCGGCGCTGGGACATGTGGAGAGCCTCCTCAGTGGTGAGCAGGCAGGTTGGGTTAAGGTCCTGTCCACAGAACCTGAACAGCTCACAGTGGTTACAGCCCCTTCAAAGGTGCCTTCCTGGTAGCTTCTTCCTCAGGAGCCCTGGGCTGGGCAAGGACTCAGCAGGGAGGACAGTGGCCTGCACCCTGAGTAAACCCATCACCTGAGGATTGGGAACAAGTAGAACTGGGGTACACAGTGTAAATGACAGGGGCCTGATGAGGTTTCTGGTTTTCGAAGCGTCTCACCTTCAGCAGGATTTAACTGGCCTGAATTGTATGGGAGAGAAAAACCTTTGTTTCAAGAATCTGAACAAGCTTTTCTTGTTAGATCTTTCTAAAGTCAGATTTAGGACACCTGTGATGTAAAATGCCTCCCTCCTCCCTCTCCAAGTCACCCAATTTCTCTGAAATTTATACAGGCTTTCCATCCAAACAAAAAACCATGGCAGCCCAAGGGCTTTTCCCTTTTCCTTTTCTTGTGTGGCTTGCCAGGGCCCACAACTACCTGGCCTTATGCTTCCAGCAGTCAGGCATCCCACCAGCCAGGTATGGGAAACTCAAGGGCTTTATTCTGCTCTGGGAGAGGAGACACTCAACAGTGACATCGCTGAGGTCCAGAAGGGTGCCATCTACCACTTTATGATTCCCAAATCAAGACACTGCTTGCCAGCTGTGCCCATCTGCCCACCCGCCAGGCACAAAGGGTACTCGTGAGTGGTAACAGGCCTTAGGACTATGGCTACAAGGAACAGGCCTTTTAGGGAGATGAGCAAAACAAAGAGCTAAAAGTACGTTTAAATTGGAAAACACCTTCTTTAAATCCCTTGGAACCATAGGGCCCCCAGAAGGGTGCAAACGGCTAAAAACCCTGCATGGCAGCCCAGCCCTTAGCCTTTCTTTTGTTTGAGGTTTTCTAAGTACATCTGCAGGGACTTCTGGATGGAGTCTCTGGAGATGAAACTGACAAAGTTCTGGATGTCCGCGTCGCGCTGCTTCACCAGGCGATCTACCGTGGTCTTTCGCATCATGTTCTTGGTCAGCTGTCGAGCGTGATCTAAAGAAGATGGGTCCCACCTGTGAAAACCCATGCTCTTCTCTGGGACAGTGGTATTCCCAAGCTTTCCAAGGGAGTTCCAACTGAAACTCCGGTAGAAAACTTAGAAAATTCAAATGAGCAAAGAGAAGAAAATGAAAGCCACCTGTTCCCTACTGTCCATCGATTTCCTTTAAAATCATACAGGATGATATTGTGAAGGTTGCCTTTTTAACCTGTTATTTTCCCTCAACTATATTGTCGGCAATATTTTCCATGTCACTACATACTCTTTTACAACATAATTAATGGCTGCACGGTATTCAGGCATTTGTCTGTGTCAGGCATCGGCAAACCTGGCCCCCCAGAGCTCAAGAGCCAAGAATGGTATTTACATTTTTATATAGATGGAAAAAATTTTAAAAGGGTAATATTTTGTGATACGTGAAAATTACATGAAATTCAGAATTCGGCGGCCTGGTTTTATTGGAACACAGACACGCTTGTTAGTTCACGTGCTCTAAGTCCGCCCTCCTGCTCTGGCGTTATGGCAGAGACCATGTGACCAACAAAGCCGAAAATCTCCCTGGCTCTTTACAGACAGCCTGCTGATCCCTGGTTTCTACCATAGTTGATATAAGCAGCCCTATTTCTTTTTTGGCCACATTGCATGTGGGATCTTAGTTCCCTGACCAGGGATCGAACCTGCACCCCCTGCAGTGGAAGCAGGCAGTCTTAACCACTGGACCACCAGAGAAGTCCCAAGCAGCCCTATTTCTATACACAGACACACAAGCTGTTTCCAGTTGTCTGTGTAGTGGGTTGAACAGTGGACCCCAAAAACGTATCTGCAAGAGACCTTACTTGGAAAAAGGTCTTTGCAGGTGTAACTGAGATCATCTTGGATTCAGGGTGGGCCCTAAATCCAGGGACAGGTGTCCGTAAAAGGAGAGGGAGCTCTGAGATATAGAGACACACTGTGGGAGAAGGTCATGTGAAGACACAGCAGGGATGGGAGTGACGCAGCCACAGCCAAGGACACCTGGAGCCCCCAAAACTGAAAGAGGCAGGAAGGAGCCTCCCCCAGAGCCTCTGGCAGGAGCGAGGGCCTGCCCACACCGATTTTAGACTTCTGGCTTCCAGACTGAGAGAGAATGCATTTCCCTTGTTTTAAGCACCCCCCTGCCCCGCAACTCCCCCTCTTGTGGTAATTTGTTACATCAGCCTCAGGACACTAGGTCAGTCTGCTATTGTGAATGGCTCATTTGTGAATTGCTTGAGAACCTCCTGTCTCACCAGAAGCTCCAGGCTGGGGAGGGGACGGGGCTCTCTACTTGCCCACCAGTACCCACAGCTGTTGCCCCCCCCGCCACGCCCCTCACCTGGAATGGCCATCCACCGGGCCATCACCGAGAGCGCTGTGCTCAGCACCTGGTCCTCAGGCACCACCTGGTCCACCAGGCCCACCTGGAGGGCCTCTGCTGGCAGAAAGAGCAACCCCAGCTGCAGGGCCTGCTCTGAGGCACGATGCCCAATGGTGTTCACAAGGGTGTCTTTGAACCTGGAAGCAGACACCCACTCACGGTGGGCTCAGGGCTCCCGGGGAATGGGGGTCGGGGGGGGGGGGCGGTGGTGGGCTCAGCCCCGGGTCTGGTGGAGTGTGGGTGCAGCCCCTGGTCTTACCAGAAGGGGGCGACGATGCCCAGCAGGGTCTCGTTCAGCCCAATGAGGTACTTGGGGTTGTCAGCCAGGATCCGGTAGTCGCAGGTGAGGGAGATAAGGCAGCCTCCAGCCGGGCAGGCTCCCTACAGGGGAAGCAGGACCAACGGGCTCTGGGTGCTGCTGTGGCTGGTTCCGGTCATCTTCCAGAGACCCAGGGTCCCAAGGAAGGGCCTCAGGTGGCCGTGAGCTCTTGGGTGCTTCCAGCCCCCAGGATGCTGTACCAACACTGGGGGTGTGCGCACAAGGGGCTCCGGCTTGCCCATCAGCCTGAGGCCGCGGGCACTGGCAAGGTGGCCAGCGCTCAGGCCCAGAACACCCCCTCTTTTCTCACGCACATGTCAGGGCAGCAAGCGGCCTCTCCTCTCCTCCAGCAGGAGGTCCTCCGAGGCCCGACCTCACCCTGCCCTCATCTCATACATCCACTGCCCCAAACAGAGGCTGTCAGCGGCCACCACACCCCATGGAGTCTTCCTGACTCTGGCCATCCCTCCTCTCCACCCAGCTCAGGCCCTCCTGGCACCTCTCTGGCCTTAGCCCCACCCCTGCCTTCCCTAGGTTAGGCCAAAGTGATATTCGCAAAATGTAGATCTGATCCCACTTGCCCCCACCCTCATAACCCTCCTGCTGGACCACGTTGACCATGGGCCCTGGTTCCTGCCCCCACACTCACCCCCACCTCAGTGAGCAAGTCCCCCCCAGCCCCACCCCTTCACCTGGTCTGTAATGGCAAGCTGACCTGTGCACCTCTGAGGGTCTCCCGACTGCCCCCTGCCTCTCTGAGGGCTTTTTGAGGGCAGGGCCACATCCACACCCACCCTAAGGGCTGGCCCGCAGTGAGCCATGGAGGCCCCTCGGGAGCGGGGACACTCACGTTGATGGCGGCGATCAGCACCAGGTTGGATAGGTACAGCCGCAGCCACAGCTCCTGCACCGCCTTCCAGTACTCGGCGTAGTGGGCCGGGTTCTTCCCGCACATCTCTGTCAGGTCCAGGCCTGCGGAGAAGACCCTGGGGCAGTCCTGGGGAGGTGGGGGGGGGTGGGCAAGGGCCCCGTCAGAGTCTGCCCCACAGTGCCAACACAGCCCCAGGGCCCAGGGAGCCCACAGGTGCTCAAGAGACAGGGGAACTGAGGTCATGCTTGGGCAGCAGGATGCTGCCTCCAGGAGCCCAGAGCTGGGGGCTCCAGGGAGGCAGCCTGGACCTCCCTTGGACTCTGTTCCTTCTGCATCCTGGGATATTCTTCCCTTTCCAGCTTCAAACTGGAAGAAAAGGCAGCAGGGCCAGGTGCTCCCCCAGGGACATAAACACACCGGACTCTGTGCATACCTCTGTACTCATCCTGGGCAGAGGAACTCAGGGGCGGGGGAGGACTCCTGACAGTCGGAGGGGACACATGTTCTGATATACACCAAAAGCAAACTGCAGACTCCGGTGCAGGCCAGAAGGAGCTGTCAGGACCCGGCCAGGGAAGGAGGGAGTGGTGAGCAGTCAAGAAGACAGACCTCGGGACTCCCCTGGTGGTCCAGTGGTTAAGAATCTGCCTTCCAGTGCAGGGGATGTGGGTTCGATCCCTTTCGGGGAACTAAGATCCCACAGGCCGCAGGCAACTAAGCCCGTGAACCGCAATGAAAGATCCCGCGTGCTGCAACTAAGACTCAACATAGCCAAAAGTAAATAAATAAAATAAAATGGTTTCTGTTTAAAAAAAAAAAAAAAGATGGACCAACTTATGTCATGGCTGCAGTCTGGTCATCATGCAGTTAGCTTTTTTTTTAAAAAAAGAAGACAGACCTCTGCCCTGGGCTGTCACACGTGAGACATAAGCCTGGGGAAGGATCTGTAAGGCACGTGTGTCCTGTGTGGACGCCCCAGGCCCCAACACAGCCGCTGAAGTGGGGGTGGGGAGCGCAGACCAAGGCAGAAGGTGCTTCTGGGCATGGGCACCAGGTTCTGGGTGCTCTGTCAAGAATGCAGGCCAGGGGAGGGGCAGCTCCCCAGCCCTCACCCGAGAACACCGCACCTGGGGTTGCTGATCACTAACCAGCACTGGCCGCGGTCACCATGTGCTGCTGCAGCAACGACCGAACCCCCTCCCCTGCCTGCAGTGTCTGTGAGGAGGGGCAGCCACACTCGAAGTCCTCTACATCCTTATATTAAGCGACAAAAGCAAGTTGCAGTGCAGGGCATAGATGCAGCCCCGTGTTTCTCATATACACACGTGCCTGTGTGTGCACTGATACCAGCAGGCTGGCCTTTTGTTTACGTGGAACGTGTTCCACTCCTGTCACTAAAAAGGCCCCACAGGGATGGAAAGACTGGCGGTCGGTACACCACGTCCTGCTGTCTCACAGGCCGAGCAGGGACCGGTGAGCCAGCGCCTGTTGGGGGTGGGACGGCAGGGGGATGGAGCTGCTCCTGCTCTGAAGATGTGGCAGGACTGACGTTCAGCTTTTCAGCCTTCCTCCTTAATCTCTTCCCACCATGAGCTCCTGGCTCCCCCCTCCTCACTGCCTCCCCAATTCATTTTCTCAGCACAGAAGCTGGAGGGGCTGACAGCACTTGCCCACAGTCCTGGCGCTGGAGGGAAGCAAAGGCAAAGAACTCTATTCTGGATGCGAGAGAAGCGAACACATTAATCCCAGCTGGGGATGGCCTCTGCCAGACAGATGAAAATGGATGTGGGTTGGCCTATTTCCGTGATTTCTGTGATTCAGCAACGTATCTGTAGTGGGCTGAACTGTGTCACCGAAGAAGACAAGGTCAAGTCCTCACCCCAGTACCTGAGAATGTGACCTTATTCAGAAATAGCATCTTTGCAGATGAGATCAAGTTAAGATGAGGCCGTACCGGAGTATGGGGGTCCTAAATCCTTTGACTGGTGTCCTTCTGAGGAGGATTCGGACACAGAGATAGGGCAGACAGCCACGTGGAGATAAGTACAGGAACCCAGAGGCCCCCCGAAGCTGGCAGAGCAAAGGATTCTCCCCCATGGCCTCTAGATGTGATTGGCCCTGTTGACACCTTGATTTTGAACCTGTGGCCTCCAGACCGTGAGGGAATACATTTCTGTTGTTCTGCCCCATTGCTACCCGTTGGTGGTCCTTCGTTAAGGTGGCCCCAACTAACACAAGTCCTTCCAAAACATTTGCTGAGGACCCACTTTGGGCCAGGCCTTGTGCTACGTACACAGGAGGAACTTGATACAGAACACGAGGCGCAGACACATTGCTGGAGGGGAGGACACTGTCATAAGGAGAACGCAGGCTCCGGAGGGACAAATGCTGGCTCCCTGTCCCCAGAGCACAGGGGCTGGGGGCCTGGACAAGCGACAGGTCTTCCCCTCTTTCGTTCTAAAGGTCCTATCTCTGGTGACACGCAATTCTCTCATTTTCAGAGCATAATAAAGAAAACGTCAGGCTATGAAATGACACCTTAAATGGAGTATTTTCAGGAATTATCCAGGGTGAAAAGTTCCTAGGCAATTTCAGCATCTCTAGGCAGGTTAGAAAGTTCCCTCAAATGATCTACACCCAGTATAAGTCCTACCCTTGGAGCAATAAGGTCATCTCACTCCCATGGGATGGGGCAAGGCTTGGCTCTGCAAACCCCAGCTTCACGGGACGCACTGGGTGCGTGCATCAGGCCAGCCCCTGAGGGTTCCCTGCTGGTCCGTGCCTCCAGCACAGTGATGGGTCCCCTCGTCAGAGGCAGCCAGGCTCTCCAGAGCTGCAACTCCAGGCCACCCCAGGACAACCTGAGGGTTTAAGGAAGCAGGTGCGAGCCCACAGTGGACCTTCCAAACCTTGGCCTAAAAGGTGCAGGAAGCAGGCTGTGACCGTCTGCTTCCTGCACCTTTAATGACGGCAGGGCCAAGGTGTTCCCATTGGTCTCTAGTATCGTGGCACTTAGCTTTGGGGGACGCTTATGCTGTCTGTGGCTCCTTCTAACTTGAAAGGTGACCCCAGTGCTCTTCCTGACCCAACAAAGTCCTGTTGTTACCAGCATTTGCTGGCTTGTAGGGGAAATGCTGCCGTTCCCATTCCCCTCGAGAATTCAGAAGGGAAAAGCCTGCCCTCTGAGACCTCAACTCTAGGACCTGCCCAGATGGGAATGGAGGGCACAGCTTTTGGGATGAGCACCGTCACTGGGGCTGGCCTGGGTAGGTCCCCAGGAAGCTGTTGCCAAGTTTGCACAGGGTCCACCCTTCGTGAGGTCGAATGGCCTCAAGGGTATCCTGCAGAAATGTCACCTGCCCTCACCTACATCCTGGCCCTGGGTGTGGAGGGCCGAGGCTTGCCCCAGGTCTGGCTCCACAACCGCATGACCTGGGAACTAAGGATCAGCCTCCTGCGGGAGAACCAGCTGCCCATGGCACGGCCCCCTCGAGCCCCCACACCCAGGACTACAACCCCTGGAAGCCCTTTGTGGTGGCACCCACACCTGGGCCGCCTGGGTTTTCTCCACCATGTGAAGTGTGTAGGAGGGCTCCTGAGTCTGGACTTCGACCTGAGAACTTGGGGCCTTGGGGGAGCTAAGGAGCACCCACCGAAGTCAGGATGACGCCTCGGAAGGTCTTGTCATTCTCCAGCTTCTCCAGGCTGATAATGAACTCTGTCAGCAGCTCTAGGCTGAGGCTGTTCACTGGGGGGTTCTTGAACTTCATCACGGCGACCCCTAGTTTGAAAATGAAAAGGACAAAACTCATACCCAACATGGGAAAGGTACCCCCAACTACCCTGCACCCTCAACCAGGCCATGGGAAGCTACACAGATTTTGGGTTTTTTAAATTGAGGTGAGATTCATATACCTTATAAGAAAGGGAACCCTGTACCCATCAGCAGTTACCATTCTTCCTGTTCCAGCCCCTGGCAATCAGTAATCTCTTTCCTGTTCCTATGGATTTGCCAGTTGTGGACATTTCATATAAGTGGAATCATATGTGACCTTTTGTGTCTGTCTTCACTGTTTTCAAGGTTCATTTATGTAGTAGCATGTGTCAGTGCTTCATTCCTTCTTAAGATCAAATAACGTTCCATTAACTGTGTACAGCATGTTTTGCTTATCCAGTCACCTGCTGATGGACACTTGGGTTAGTTCCACCTTTTGGCCATTGTAATACTGCTGTGAACATTCATGTACAAATTTTTGTTGATCTTTTTCTCCCAGATGTAAGTCCTATATCCTCAGGGGAGTAAGAAATGGCCTTAGTTTCTTGAGTAAGTGAGCAAACACTAAACCAGATGTGCAAGGAGGAACGCCAGTGGGGGCCTCTGGTTCATGCTTGTTTAAGGATTGAGAGTAAGAATATCAGGGGTCAGATGTTCTTAAACACTCCATCTATTCATTTATACTGCCAGCAGCAGGGAAAGCAGGAGTGGTAGGGCCTGCCCTTGTGGACAGTGCAGCTGCTGGCCTGGGCCGGCTGGGGCCATCTGTTCTCACTGCCTGGCCCAAGGGCAGACCCCAAGGGCTTTAGAAATGCCACCGTTCACTTAGGGTACATCTCCCTGGTCAAGGCCTTGGAAATCTCTGGATAGTCAACACAAACCATTCTCTAGGAATGAGAATTAAGTCCTGAAGGCAAGGAGACTCTTTTGAGACCTATGATTTATGAGGAAGAGGTAATTATTAACTGGCTACAGGTATGTACATGTAAAAATAAGAAGCAATCAAAACTTTCAGAAGTGAGCTCCCCAAACTTGGTTCGGAGGTAAGTTTCTTTTTTCTTTTTTTAAAATTTATTTATTTATTTTATTTTTGGCAGCATTGGGTCTTTGTTGCTGTGCGCAAGCTCTTCTCTAGTTGTGGCGAGCAGGGGCTACTCTTTGTTGCGGTGTGTCGGCTTCTCATTGCGGTGGCTTCTCTTGTTGCGGAGCATGGGCTCTAGACACATGGGCTTCAGTAGTTGTGGCACGTGGGCTCTAGAGCACAGGCTCAGAGTAGTTGTGGCACACAGGTTTAGTTGCTCCACAGCATGTGGGATCTTCCCAGACCAGGGATTGAACCCGTGTCCCCAGCATTGGCAGGCAAATGCTTAACCACTGAGTCACCAGGGAAGTCTCAAATGAAAACATTTAAAAAAGTACTTTTATTCCATTAATTCCTCCAAGCCTCAAGATGCCTGAAGGTTACCCAGGTCTGGCAGTGAGGACAGAACCAAGCCTGGCTTTCTGACCTCAAACTCAACCTTCTACCACGATAAGCCGGTGAAGCTAGCGAGTTCTTCCATGGTGGGGTGGGAAAGCACTTTGGTAAAAAATTGTCTCACTGATAATTTTTTTCTTACTTGTTTACATAAAAGAAAGTCTACCATTCAAACCATTTTTAAGTGTACAACTAAGTGGTATTAAGTATATTCACAATCTTGTGCAACCACCACCACCTACTTCAATACTTTAAAAATGTGTTTTATTCAAGTTCTGATATATATTCAAATCTGTCACAGAAACAATCCTTTCAGAAACTCAGGTTTTTGTTGGACTCGTAGTTGGGCCCCTCATCACCTGGCTCGGGCAGCCCCCAACCCAGAGAGGAGCTAAACTAGAGAACTGAACCAAGGAACACGGTGGGTGCCCTGACAGCAGTCCAGGCACAGGCAGCGATGCACAACCTGTGCGTGTCTGGGGGACTCTGGGGGGCTGAAACTGTAGCCCCTTTTGGGGAGGAGCTTGGCTCCCTGCCAAGCCAGAGTGGACTGGGGATGGGAGGCATCTTGAAAGGCTGAGGCCAGGAGCTGGGAGGTCATGAGACAGCTTGTCCTAAAATCTGACACTGCACGTCTCCGATGTCAAGCCTGCTCAGGACCCAGCTCTGAAGTGCCCTCTGGTAGAGAAAGCACTGGTTTCTCTTTCAAAAGTGCTTTTTCTATCTTTTTAAAATCCCCCTTGGAGACTTTTAGGAGGTGTTCTGATGGGAGTGGGTAGGAGTGACTTCACTTGTGGCTCCTGGCTTTAATTAAAAAAATATCTGCTGGGTTCTGTGCCACTTGGGAGTATTAAGAAAAATTAAAATATTTTATTCTGAAATACTTCCAATTATTTTAGTTCCCAATTTAACAGCTAAGGAGCACATGCCCCAAACTTTAAAAACTGAAATATTTTTATCTTCATAATGAACTGGGGGGCGAAAACACCTAGACTGATGACCCTTAAGCTTTGAACTCAACAGAAACTGCCTTTAAAATTGGGCTTTATCCCGTGGCCTTTAGAAATTCGAGCGTTCTCCCGAGTCTGGATTCCAGGTCTGGGCCTGGAGCTGGGGGAGATCAAACGCACTGCCCAGTGAAGCCCGCTCTGCTGCCAGCGCCCCCCTCTTTCCCCACAGCCGGGCGGCCGGGCGCTCGGGCGACCGCGCTCCGGGCGCTTACCTGCGGCTGCGTCCGGCTCCACCAGCACCCGCTGGGTCCCGAAACGCCGCGCGCTGTCCCCGCTGCCGGCCGTCGGCTCCGTCCGCCTGATGGTCGCGCCCCGGAGCAAGGCCCCTGCGGAGGGCAGCGCGAGGCCCGTTAGCCTGCCGCGCCCCTGCCCCCCTCCCCAGGCCCTTGCCCAACCCGGCCACCGCCCCCAGTCACGCACAAGGGCAGAGCAGGGCACGCGACAAGACGCGCGCTCCAGCCGCCAGCGCCATCTTGACCGCACTGGGTCGGGGTCGCGGCGCCGGGGTGTGGCCTTGCCGCCCGCCCCGCCCCCAGGGCCTAGGCCTCTCCTCCGGGAGGCGGGGGCTACTGCACCCGGCCAAGGCCGCGGTCGGAGGCCCGAGCGGGCGGAGCCTCGGGCTTAGCTGAGCAGGACGCTGGGGCTGCGGGGTGAAGGGTCGCCGATAGGGAAAACCGGACAGGCCAGACGCCGCACTCCCCACGACCTCCCCACGACTCGCAGCTGCGCCACCACGCAAAGATCGAGCCGCCCAGGCCCGGGACCACACGTAAGTCACGGAGTGTGCGAGTCCCGGAGAGGGTTGTGAACCGAGTGGTAGTCAGGGACTGTGGGGACCCCGGCAGCTTGCGGCCCCGCAGAGCCGTCAGCAGAGCTGTGGGCACTGGAAAGGATGCTAGAGGGGATGCTGATGGGGGCCAGTGTGAACTCCGCCTCCTGCCTGTGGGGGGGACCAGGAATCTCAGCTGGTGGTTTAGCCACAGGCGTGGGGCAGCATAGCCTGGTGACTAAGAACTGACCCTTCACCTTCCCCAAGGGGTGAGGTGCTCTCACACCACTGTGGGACTGCAGTGCTCCCCACAAGGAAGGGGAAGGAGACATCTCGTGTTTGTATTTACTTGATCCTGCCTGAACACTGTTCTGACCATTCAGTTTGAACACTGGACACAGTAAGGGCCAAGGGTCAAGTACGGGGGGGGGGGCAACTGAGACTTGTTTTTGTAACATCTTAAGTGTTTTCAATTGTTCCTTGTGAAACAAACCAGTTTTTGAGGTGGAAAATAGCTTTTCCATGGCCACCTAAAATAGCAGCAGCAAATGAAATCCACATTTCTGGTCAGGCAGAATTCAAAGCTCCTGTAATATAAAGGTGATAAAACACCTCTTTCTGGGACTTCCCTGGTGGTCCAGTGGTTAAAGACTCAGCACTCCCAGTGCAGGGGGCGGAGGTTTGATCCCTGATTAGGGAACTAAGATCCTGCATGCTGCATGGTGTGGCCAATAAAGAAAAACAAAAAACACCTCTTTCTAAAATGTGTCTAGCCAAGGAGCAGCCCAACACTCATAAACACTTCCAGTGTTTTTCTGGTTGAGAGGTTTTGGAGCTGTGACTTTGGGAATGAAACCAAAACATTTTTTAGACAATCATGTTTAATTACCTCACAACTGAAGCTGCCTTTGGGGCCAAGGGACAGGAAGGAGGCAGCGAACCCAACACTCGAGCTACACTCTAATCCTAGGTTTATTCAACACAATTCTTTTCTCTACACGACAAAGTACAAACACAATATTATCTAAAATGCTACAAAGTTACAAAACTCAAAACAGAAAATGTATAGTACTGACTGTACAATAAAAGCCAAAAAAGCAATGTACACGTTGCCAAAGTAACCTGCACGACCACCATGAATACCAACACAACGGGGGGTTCTGTGATGACCGGACAGAGCTGGCTCTCAACTTACAAGTTTCAGAGAGAAAGGGAGACATGGGTTTGTCTGTGTGTGTGTGTGTGTGTGCACGCACATGAGTACACGTGAAAAGAACCATTTTGGGTATTTGGCCCTAGAGGTCAGAAGAGGACTCAAGCAGGGGAGCAGGGCCAGGCTAACAGGAATGGCAGCTGCGTAAAAGCACACCCTTTCCTGTGGGACCCTGCAGGCCAACAGGTTAGGGCACGACCAGCCCACCAGATGGACCCCACGTCATCTGTGGAATGGGAAAACATGCTCCCAGGCTGGGGCTGTACCACCGCCTGGAGCCCCCTGCTCATCCCTGCTGGCTTTGCCACTAAACTGACTCTCAGGAACTAGAAATGTGGAAGCTTTCTAGCCAGAAAACTGGAGGGCATCATTATAAGCACGACCCCAAACCAACAACACTCCTGCAGCCGGAACTCTGCCGCCAGGGGAAATGTAGCAATTACTGCCTTCACCTTCGAAGCCTGCCCCTGAGTGAGGGATGTCTTTCCTACCGATCCTCCTTCTGCTAGAAAAGTGACAAAAGTGAGTTGGATGGTATACAAGTCACAGGGCAGAGCTTCGGTGGCCCTGCTTATCGGGAGGAGTTGGAGCTGGAGCGGCTCCTGTGGCGGCGGCGTCCAGGGGAGCGGGATCGCCGGCGCACGGGGGACCTGCGCCGAGGGGAACGTGACCTGTGGGAAGAGGAGAAACCACATCAGACACGAAACCCACGCCCCGGGAGCAGCTCCGCATCTGGAATCACAGGGGTAAAGCTGCCTTCTTTCGGTAACAATTCTACACAGCTTCACACTCCAACACTCCAGTCAGGACAGCTCCCTTTGGATGTCCCTGACGCAGAACCCTTGGGAGACACACAAATGTTCTGGAGACCAAGGGCATGACCCCAGGCACTCTCTTCTTCGAGGGCTGTGCAAAGTGCACCTTGACACCGCTAGCAGAGGACAGCCTGACACTGGCCTCTGCCAAGGGTGTTGTTAGCCTCTCCCCTACTCCTCTGACCCTTCCGGTTTTCTCATGGAGGGAGGGGAGGGGTCACACCTCCCGAGGGTCCCTCAATCAGGCAGCTCTTCCTTTCCCCAGCTGGAAAGAACACGATGAGCTCTGAAGACTGCCTATGCCAATGCTGCTTTCCCACCCCCATCATGAGGCACAGAGGACAGGCAGGGCTGGACAAAGTCCCAAAGTCATCATCCTAACTTTATGTTTGTAAATAAGATAAACGGAAACTGGCCCTAACCAGTCCCCTGTGAGACCCCGAAGTGATTCACCTTCTCCTCATCCGTGGGGGTGACCTGCGCCACATGGGAGGTGGTGGCAGCATTCTCCTGGGAGGGCTGAATCGCCTGGGGGGTGGCCGAGGCCAGGGGGCCAGCACAGCAGTGGCAGTGATCTCCTGGCCATCGATTTGTCCTGTTGAAAAAAGGATAAAGTCACAAAATATCTAACAAGCACCTACCCTGGGCCAGGCCCAAGGCCAGCTATGGGCATACCATGGTGAGTGAGACAGAGAGGAGCCTGGGGGGACAAGGACAAACTACTCTGGTCACAGAAAGAACCTCATAATTACTGTTATTGGAGGTTTCATAAAGAAAACTACCAGGAAGCAGGGAACCTAATCTTAGTGCATTGGGATAGCCTTCCACGGGAAGCACCATCCAAGTCAACACCTAAAGAACAGCCTGGAATTTGCTAAGTGAGGGGAAGAGCTATGCTCCCGCCCTGAGCTGGAAGGTGGTGTTGCACTTGAACTTCCTTCTTAAGAGCAATGTGAAGGGGGCACTGCAGTGAGGAGACCTGGCAGGGGGCTTTGGCAGGACTGAGATGGGGGTGAAACATAAGAACTCAAGGGATAACGGGGAGGTATAATCACCGGAGCTTGGTGATGGATCAGGTGAGCAAGCCCAGGGGTGGGGTGAAGGATGATCAGCACCAGGGTTTTGGATGATCTGTGATCTCCTGAGAGCTGGGGCCCGAGAGGAAGAAGGGACTTCTGGGGTGGGGAACAAAATGAAAGGATGTTCAGGAGTTGTCAAGTCTGTCTAAAGAGTTTGAAAAAAGTGCTTCAGGGAGGTGAGTCCACGTGCAGCAAGTACTAAAACCACGTGTGAATGAAATCGTAGAACGGCAAGGGGAGGCAGCTCAGAATGGAGGCACAAGGAAACTGCAGGACCTCAGGGAAAGAAAGAGCAAAGGACACTGAGGCACAGACCCAAGAATCCCAGGGGATAAGGCACCCGGATCCAGTCCAGGGACTGCTCAGGGGACCAAGCACAGCCCGTGTACCCCCAAAGAGTGGAGGGTCTTCTATCTTCTCAGCTCCTACTTTCAAGGGAACTTCTGAGGTATTAAGGTGACTCAGGAATTTGGACCTATGTTCGCAACATACTTGAAAGGCTCAATTTAAGTAAACACGGCTTAAGGTGGCCCTGGCCTATGGCCAAAAGCCAGTCCAAGTCAGGGATTTCACAGGCACTGACTATGTAACAACAGAGGCAAAGTCATCCTCTGGCTAGCTACCAGTAAAGGCAAAGCCCCCCACCCCCGCTTTCTTTCTGGAGACAGTGTGGAGCTGTTCCATTCAGTGGTGCACAGCACAATACACACAGGAAAGTCCTACCAGAATCTTAAGAAAACGTGGAATATTTATAATCACACACATCCTGAACGTGCCCAAGTCTCCCAAATTTTTAGCAAGTGCTCAGACTCTATCAAATACACAAGATCAACAGTCTCTAAAACAAAGGTGTGACTCAACAAAGCCAAGAGCTGAAGTGTGCAGAGGGATGGATCATAGTTTATGCTTAACTCATAAAACACTCCAGAGGGATTTAAGTAGATTGAAAGAGTTGTACCTCAGTACCAAGGAAAATTTTGTAGTATACAAACTCTACCAGAGCTCAAGGGCCAAAGACCTGTGAAGCTATTTATCAAATGTATAAGAGGGCCTCCAAGGATGTCAAGATTTTAAGGGGTTCAGAATCTCCTTCCCACTTGGCCTGGCAGCCCACACAGTGCTGTGGGCAGTCCCGGCTCAGCTCCAGCTGCCTAGAGTACAGCAGCAGTGAACTGGGGCACAGACAAATCCCATATTCCTTCAAATGCAGACTATTCGAAATTTGAAGCTATTCACAAGCGTTCAAAGGTTGACAAATCATTCTACCGAATAAAAAGTGGCTATGGGAAATGGGTAAAATTTGTGAATTCAGCGAAGTTATCCTAAAAATGCTGAAATGTTAGCAAAAGACAAAATGATTCAGGACTTCCCTAGCAGCGCAGTGGTTAAGAATCCACCTGCCAATGCAGGGGACATGGGTTTGAGCCTTGGTCCAGGAAGATCCCACATGCCGCAGAGCAACTAAGCCCATGTGCCACAACTACTGAGCCTGCGCTCTAGAGCCTGCGAGTCACCACTACTGAGCCCGTGCTCCGCAACAAGAGAAGCCAACGCAATGAGAAGCCCGTGCACAGCAACGAAGACCCAATGCAGCCAAATAAAAAGAGAGAGAGAGAGGGAGAGAGAGAGAGAGGGAGAGAGAGGGAGAGAGAGAGGGAGAGAGAGAGAGAATGACTCAGAGAGGATTAAAGAAAACATTTCCATATAAAAATGATGCTTCGTTATATTCATAATATACTCCTTGGGGGGGGGAACCGTTCATTTAATCCTTAAACTTTGATTGATATTCATATTTGATGAATTTTTTTTCAAGAACCATGCTCCACAAAACATGTTTTTGGTCAACACCCACCCACTGAGTAAGAACTGGAATCTTGAAAGAGCTCCAGGGAGATTCTTACATGCAGCCAGGATGAAAGTTGGTTTTAAACACACTATGCGTGGTGGGTAGCTGGTCGTGGACAGGGGACAAAGAAACAGGGGTTCAGAGGGGAGCTGGCAGGGCTTAACTCACCTCCGTCCATGTGCTTCAGCGCCTTCTCGGCCTCATCTGGATTCTCAAACTCCACATATGCATAGCCTTTAGACAGATGGGGGTGCATCCTTTCTACAGGCATGTCAATCATTTTAATTTTCCCATAGGTGGAGAATATCTCCATGATATGATCCTAGGGAGAAAGAAGAGTCACTAATGCTCACCCACTAATCACTTGTGTAAGAGTCAGAGAACCCACTACACAATGACTACAACCTTGGCACCTGGGGGTAAATCTAAACACATACATATAATATATTCCATTAAAATGAATTAACCAGTGCTCTACTTGGTCATGCACCACCAAGTCAGCCCTCCGAAATGCTACATTCTAAGTTCACCTTCTGGCAGAGGCTTGCTTCTCCAGCTTTCCACTTTGAAAATTTGCAAAACAGACACACCCCACTGTCCACTGGACAGAAACAGGATTCCTCACCTTGGTCACATTCCTGGTGAGCCTTCCAATGTGCACTTTGGTGGGTTTAGGGGAAGGGCTCCGCCTTTTCCTTTCCTTTTCATCTCTTTTGGGTGGTTTGGATCTGATTGAAAAAACAAAAAATCCTATTAAGACAGTAAAACTCCTTTTTTGGTCTATTTTTATAATAACTACGGTGACTTTACAGCCCCCCGTTTGTTAATTTAGGTCCCCAGGTAATTCACAGGTTTTCGGGGAGAGCCCTCAAGCCAATTACTCCCGGGTGGAGAAGTGGTGCTGGAAGGGAGCTCACTTCGAGCGGGAACGCCGCCTGTTGTCATGTCTGCGCCGAGAAGGACTCGGTGAGCCAGAGGAGCTGCTGGAGCTGGAGCTGCGGGATGTGCTGGAACTTCCTGAGCGGCTTGATGCTGAAGATGAGCTGGATCCGCTGCTGGAGCCTGTGCTGGTGCTGGAGCCTGAGCTGGAGGTAGAGCTGGACCGAGACCTGAGGGGCAAGAGGGAGGGGGTCACAGACAAGTGGTGGGAGCAGCATTTCTTCACTGAACAGGCAAGCCTGCACATGCTCCCAAGATGAACCGCTGGCCTCGTATTTTCAAAACCCACTGCTTTCCCCAGCGGGGCAAACACTGACATCCTCCGATCCCTGCCCTAAGCCAAAGCCCTTGGTAGGGACAGAAAACAGCATACATATTGTGCAGTGATAGGGAAGGAAGAATGAGCTGCTTCCAACCTACACAGAAGCCTTGCCTACTGGGAGGTAAAGGAGGAGCCTGGCAAGTCAGAGCCACTAACTCAGCTTGGAAGGCAGCTACTGACTAACACAGGCTGGTTTTCAACAGAAGGAAAAGGAAGCTCCAGGCTAGGGCAATCCAAGCACAACTCCAAATCAAAAGCACTTGACAGAAAAGCATACCCCAAGATGTCCCATTCCTTAACATCTCCAGAAAAGAAAGAATCCCAACACCATCCTCTGTATATAATGAGAGCAAACCCCAAACCAGTTTGCCATAAATTAGAGTCTCTATTAAAAATCTGAGTGTGTTCCTTTATAAGAAGACAGAGCACTCTGCAGGCTCTTCGGGAAGGAAGAGGGACACGGCTGTGGATGCGAGGCCCTGGCAATGCTCTAACCCGTCAGCCCCACCTGGTGCTGCTGCTACCACTGGAAGCGCTGCGTCTCTTTCGAGTTTTATCCCTGCCACGATCCTTCTCGCTTGACTCCTTGGTGGCCCCCTTATCTTTAGAGCGATCCTTGGACTTCTCATCAGAGCGGTCTTTGCGTTTGGTAGGAGAAGGAGCCCTGGATAGTGAGGAAGAGTATGAGATTACATGCCCCTCTGAATGAACCCTGAAACAACAGCACAACCCCAAAGGGCTACACAAATCCCAGGCAATCACAGGGCAAAATATCTGTGGCTTAGGACACTTTCACTGTAAAATTCAAGACATTTCCAATTTTCCCCTTTCTGAGGGTCCCTAGCAATGAGCACCCCCAAAGTAGCACTAGAAAAATCTAACAGAAGGATTACCTAGTGCTGGACTTTTTATTATTTTCTTTGACTCCTAGCAAGCTCTTCTTTTTCACTCCTGATAAATCCATTCTCCCCTTCTGAGGTGTTCAAAGCAGCAATGGCGGCCTCACTTATCTGAACTCTCACTTCTAACTTGAGTCTGAGAAACGATCCCTAATCGATTGCAATTTACGCCAAAGTGCAGCCTAATAACAAGATAAAAGGATTTACAGAGTAAATTGGCAAGGCAACATATCTACTTTGCAATCAAAAGCTGAGCACAGGAGAAGGCAGCAAGGAACACAGTAAGCAGCAAGCATCCACAAAGCCAGGAACACACGGGGGATGAGCACTGTTTCCTCAGGGGGGGAATCCCGCCCCCACAGGAGGCACAGGTAGAACCATCACCTCAGCTTGTCTTTTTCTTAAGGAATGGTGTGGATGGTGGTGTCCTGTTATTTTACAGGCGGTACAATACCCGTTTTTCATTCTTAAGTTTGATGATGAGCCCTCCACAGTCCTTTAGAAATACTACAGCACCACATTTGCATGCAGAACAGAGAAAAACCCAACTGATAGGATTAGATTTCTTGTTTCATTGCTGTAATCTTTGTAGGATACATTGAATATATGATATGACTGGAAGCAAAAACCATTTCAAAAGTGACTGGTACCGGCATCAAAACATTTAATACCCAAACACAAACAAATGAAATGTTCCCCATGAACACTTAAAAAGCAGTAAAATAAGCCGTTGAAGAATAGTCATTGTAAACACTGACTAATGTTAATGATATGCATATGAGTTAGGGGGGGAAGTATACCAAAGTCTGCAACTTACTTTGCAATGCAAGAAAAAATAAGATTGATGGGTGGCTAGATATAAATAAAGCAAATGTTAACAGAAATGTATCATGTAGAATCTAGGTGGTGGTGACGTGGCTATTCACTGCACAAAATTTTTTCAGCTTTTCTGTATGTTCACATTTTTTCAAAAATAAAATGTTGGAGGGAAAAAAGTAGACATTGGAATTGGATGAGGTACCACATGTAAGGGTTTAGCCAAGTGCCTGGACTGCCATGTACTCAGTGAACAAGCAATAGTAAATATTACTCAAGAACAAACAATTAATTATGTGCCCTGTTTCCTCAGGACTGTTGTCTTTAGTATTTCCACTGAGGTTTTGTACAATCTGCTTGAGTTGCAAGCAAAGATCTCGGGATGTCAGCCTCAACTACCTCTAGCTCACCTTCCTGTAAGTAACTTGGACACGGCACACCAATCGGGATCCTGTTTCCACGTGAATAGTGCTGCCAAAATGCTGGATAAACATTCTGACTGAAGAAAAGAGTACCCAGCTTTGGACATGCAAGTGAAGTACAAAAGAGAATGTCACTTTTGCTGCTCTTTTCCAGGACTATAAAATTTTTAAAGATGTTTTGTTTTAAAATAATAAGGTACTATAGACACCCAGCAGGCAACATTGGATAAGGTTAGTGTCCTTGGACAATCAGTGAGTATAATTCAATGGTTAAGAGTCTGGAGTCAGCCTGCCTGGGTTTGATTCAAAGCTCTGTTGTGTGACCTTGGACAAATCACTTAACCTTTCTGAGCCTCAAGTTCTCATCAGCAGTACAGTGACACAGACAGTTCCTACACCTCATAGTTATCAGGGACATAAACCAAATTAACCCATAAAGGAGTTAATTTGGCACCTAGTTAAGGCTCAATAAACGGTAGCTAATGTTAGAAGAGAGGCTCTGGAGGCTCTTCTCCCACATAAATTCTTGACTCTAAAGTCACACACAGTCTCTGAATGCTCAACAGGGGTCCCTGGATTGCCCCTATTAGGGTCACCAAGAGCAGCACTGTCCAATAGAAAGAGTGCCAGCTACAAGAGTACTCTAAAATTTTCTAGTAGCTGCATTACAAAAAATCTTGGTTAACAGATAAAGTTAACTATTAGTAATATATTTATTTGACATGCTACACACCAAGTATTATCTTTTCACCAATCAGTATACAAATTCATTAATAAAACATCTACACCTCCCCATACTAAGTCTTTGAAACACCTCAATTTGAACTAGGTATATTTCAAGTACTCAATAGCCACGTGTGGCCAATGGCTACCTTATTGTTTAACTGTCCCAGAATGCAGATTCCTGGACCCCACCGCCGTCCTAAAGATCTGCCCTAATGTGCTTTGTGAAAACAAGCACCACCGGTTATTCTTAAAACACTAAAAATTAAGAACCACAGAGTAAGTGAACGCTTTGCTGGGCGTGGCCTGAGTACTAGAAAGCAAAGGTTGAGGTTCTCTGTTTACACAAGTTCAGGTAACAGCACAGGACCTTGATTACCTCCCCCATCCTCCGGAAAGGTGCGCGTCCAACAGCCAGAGAGAGGAGAGAACAATTAGTTAAATCTCGAGTAGATGGCGTTTCAGCTCACATCTTCAGAGCACCTTCCCCATTTAAAAGTACATTTTAGGCACAATTCATGCGAAATAACAAAGAGAAAAAGCCATGCCTCTCCTCCATCGATTTTAACCTTCCCGTATCCTCCCTCCTGGGGTTACCCGTCAAACTGAGCTCCAAGACGTTAGGGGCCTATCCCCAAGGACTAGCACCGAGAACGGCACACAGGAACCCGGCAGACGTTCGTGGAGTCGATGTTTGAATTAACGGCTTCGAAGGGAGGGTCAGTCGGTCACCCAGGGCATCCCACAAAGCAACTCCGCACCCACCGGCACCGGCCCCACACGCGATCTCGCCGCCCACCGTCCGCGTTCACTCACAACTCCCCAGTCCAGGCGCCGGGCCGCGAGCACTTCCAGGGTAGGGCCCGGCGTTGCGGGCCTGGGTCTCCAGCCCGGCGAGAAGGCCCCGAGGGCGGAGGCCGAGCTCCCGGCTGCTCCGAATTCCGGGGGCCTCACTGGGCCCGCCGCAGAGCGGACGAAGCGAGGGCGCCCTTCCGCCCGCCGCGGCCCCGACCACTTCCGGGCCGCGGCCTCGGCGCCTCCCACTCAGCCCGCCCCGGGCCACACTCTTTATTCTCAAACACTGTACCGCGCCGCTAGGCCGCCGTTGTCACCGCGTGGCCGGGGAGCAGGCCGGCTCCACGATGCGCCCCGCCGAGCCTGGCGGGCGGCCCCTGAAGCTTGGATGGGGTCGGATTCCCCCTACTTACATCTTCCCGCCGCCACGACCTCCGCTCGCTCTCCTCAGCCTCTGACGCGGGCGCCGCTCTGGCGTCAGGATTAGGGAGCGGGAAGGCACCCTCGTCCGGCGCGCAGCGATGACGTAGACCGCCTCAGCCAATGAGTGCGAGCGAGGAGAGGGTTAAAGGGCCAAGGCCTTTTTGGGGAGAGAGGAGTCGGGGCGCTTATACTCTGTCTCCCTCTCTGGAGGGGCGACTGGGGCTGTCCCGGGCTAGCTGCACCCCTCATGGGGTCGGCAAGCCGGCAGCTCTCTGGGGCTGGGAGGACTGCGCTGTGTGGGTAGCTCGCGGGCCGGCGCGGAGCGGGTTAAGGGGGCCGTGGCCCCGCCCCTATCCGTGCGCGTGCGCACCGGGCTCGCGGCGTGCCTCCCGGCTTGCCTAGGCGTTTGTCTCCAGACCCCGCAGCTTCGCGCTGGGAGAGGCCGGGCGGCGGGGTTAGGGGAGGGGTGTGCAGGTGCTGCGGCCTTTGGCGGCAGGCCGTGGGGACCCGCATGGCAGAGGCGGCTCAGCGGGCCGGGCCCATTGCGGGGATGGGTTCTTGCGATTACCACTAGTGGTGTGAGGGGTTACCGTGTAGACTCAGCTTCTGCGCCGGCGGAATTCGGCCTGGTGGGCTAGACGGGGTTGTGCAGCCAGAACGCACGGGCAGCAAACTGCAGGGTAGAAGATAATGTGCAGAAAGGGAGGCGCTTCCGAGGAGGTGTCACTGCAGCTGAGACCCGAGTGGAAGGGCGCGCCCGGCAGAGGGAACAGCTGGTGCGAATGCGCGGAGGCTCGCTGGAAGAAGCCGCGGCTAGGAAGGTGGAGTTTAGCGTTGGACAGAACGGGGAAGATGTGCAATATACGGCGCCATGGCGTCATCCCCTGGCCGGTGGACGGTGCAGGCGGGGAGGCACTGTCAGAGCCTTCTGGCGAAGGCAGGAGGGTGAGGGTTAGAGGCCCAGGACCAGTCAGGAGGCTGTCGGAGTAAAACCGGCGCTGAGTGCATCAGGGCTTGCAGGTTTGTTTACCGCTATGTCCCTCTTCCTCCCGCGCTGTGCCTGGTAAGCAGTCAAAACTGCGTGACTGTTAGTTGGGGGCAGGGAAGGTGCATCCCCGTCCCAGACGCCGTGTGAACAGGTGGGTGTCCCAAGGAAGAGAGGGGAACAGATCCAAGGTGCTGATTTGGGGGGGGGGGAGGAACCAGTGAGGCTTGGAGATGGATGAAATGTCAGGGGAAAGGACAGGAGAGTCCAGGATGAGCCTTAGTGGCCCCGATGGATGGGTATACCTATGTTTGTAGTCTGCAGGTCATTGCTTTCTGCTCCATGTGGTTTTCCCAGCCAGTGGATAGTGACTCCTTTCCTTCATCCAGTTCCTCTGGCCCTGTCCAGGGTGTCAAGTGTGCCCCTAACACCTCACCCTGGGCCGAGGAGTGTCTGAGAAGTTGGGGACAAAAGAGAGTCCTGGAGGAGCAGCCTGCCTTTTGAATCCTCTCTGCCTAGGCACCAACACACTCCTGGGGGTGGGGGTTGGCAGGCAGAGTCAGTGTGGGTCTCGTTCTCCCTTTGCATTTAGATTTGGGGAGGAGGGGGCCTTTATCTCTGCATCACTGTCACATCTGCCATGGCCACTAATGGAGGCATAAGTGGAACAGAAGGGTATCCCTGGCCGTGCATCAGTGAAGAGACCCAGAGGGTCGGTGTTGGGGATGGTGTGGCCTTGATGAGCCAGGCCTGCAGCACACAGAAGTCTGTGAGGAGGCCACGGCAGCACATTGGAGCCCCACATATTCAGGGCCACGTCAATGTGTGCCCGAAAGGCCCCAAATCCAGAGCCTTTGCCCAGGGACACAGTGACACCCTAGGTGGGGGTGGGGCAAGCCCATGATCCCCACTGTGGCAAAAGGAGGATGGGGACACAGCCAGCTGGGCGGATAGCCCCTTCTGGTTTTGGTTTTTTGGCTGCTGCCACACAGCATGCAGGATCCTTAGTTCCCTGACCAGGAATCGAACCCGTGCCCCCTGCAGTGGAAGCATGGAGTCTTAAACACTGGACCACCAGGGAAGTCCCCCCTTCAGTTTTTTTGTTGTTGTTAACGCTCTAAAGTAGTAGAATTTGGCACGCATATAAATTTTAACACATTTCGTATTAAATTTAAAAGCATGATTTATTCATTTATGAATTTAATCAAATTTGTTTCTAAATATTATTGATTTTATTATCGTGTGTTATCAGCTGTTGAGCTTTAATATTTGAGCATCTTGGCTTTTGCCATTTTGAGAATCAGCAGAATGTGTTTGGAAGGAACATGAGAAAATAAAACTCTGGAGGGCCCCCGACCCCAGCCTTCCAGGAGTCCTGGGTTTCTCCCCTCCCAACCCCCAGTGTTAACCTGCTGAGACCATGGGAATTGAGGGCCAGGGAGCTGTGGTCTTCGGGGACCTCAGGAGGTCTTTGGCCCAGGTTTGATGGAGGGGGTGGGGCAGGGCTTCTTGGGACAGGGCACTGGGCAAACAAGCCCCAGGCCTGGAGCTTTACACCACAAGCATCCTGTGGGCTCTGGCCAGTGTCTTGAGCCCCCCTCCCTTTCCCCCAGGGCCGAGGGCCACCTGCTGACGATGTGGGGCTGCACTCAGTTTGAGAATATACCCACATCAAGGCAGAATATCCCCCTGCCTTTATTCTCTATGGGCCTGGAGGCCTCCGCAGTGCCTGCCCTTGGAGGCTAGTAACCTGGCACACTGAAAGGGCCAGGGATGGCCTGGGTTGTGTTGGAGGTCACAGTGGGCCACACAGGAGCTTTGAGCAGGCATTGCATCTACTTGCAAACCATGTCAAGGAAGCACTTCTACCCATTGCTGACAGGCTCTGTGCCAAGGGCAGGCATGGTCTGGCCAAGTGGAAAAAAGGGGTTTGGGTGGGGTCAAGGCAGTTGTGATGTCTAGGTGACCCTGGAGGAGGCATCAGAAGAGGGGTAGGTCAAGAGGCCTGGCTTCTGTCTGCGGGGGTGAATGCCTGCAGCCCCTGAAGGAGCCCAGAAGGAGGCACCCAGGAGGAGGCACTGGCCTGTCCTTCTGGGTGGTCAGGCTGGATATGAAAGGGCCAGCCAGCCAATGAGGGACTGGAGTTGTGGTGAGGCCTCCCTGGCTCTGCGTCTCCAAGGTGTGGGGGCGTCAGATCCTGGGGCCCCATGGGCAGAACAGGCTGCCCGCTGGAGGGGCTACAGGGCCTAGGGCTGCTGAGCGGTGGGCTTGGGAGCTTGTGCTGGTTTTCATGCCCTAAACCCCATGTCCATTTCTGCCCTAAGGAGGTCAAGGATAGTGATATCTGAGCTGCCCACCTTGGGGCTGTCACAGGGGACAGGGAGGGGCCCGGCCAGAGAAGGGGAGCAGGTGTGCTGGGTTCTGGGTGAGCTGCTCAGGCCTGCCCCATGCCTACTCTGGCCTCCGCAGCCAGTGGATTTGGGGCTTCTCCGACCTTGGAGGCATCTAATGCTGGCATCTTTGGGGTGTGGGCCGGGCCCCAGGAGCAGGGCCTGGGCGGCCCTGTGTGTTGAAGAAGGAAGGCAGGGCCCCCGCTCCCTGGGCCCGACCCCCAGCTTCAGCCCCTCTTCCAGCCTGCTTGAAGCCCAGGCCACGTGTGCCCATCATGTGTGCATGAGACTCCAGGGCCCAGTGCTGTGCTGCCTCCTGGCTGTCTCTCCTGGGGGGCCTGTGGGGACCTGGACTGCCGTCTTGGTGCCCTTTCTCAAGCAGTCTCCAGGCCCACCTTTACCCTGAAACCCCCTTAGGGTGCCCTGCCCTCCAGTGGGGATGGGAGAGGGGCTGCAGGAGCTTGCACATTCCAGGGTTTGGGGTCAGACCTGAGCTAAGGTTCAGGGAATGGGGCCTTGTGTCTGGAGGGGTGATGTTGCACACTCGGCCTGCTGGCCTCAGCTGTGGGCTTGGGTGAGCAGCCTAACCCTGACTTTGGTGTTGGAGGTACCTCATGGAACCCCTGTGGGTCTTTTCCTTGATGGAGTGGGTGTTTAGCCCCTCTGGACCCAGGTGGGCCCAGGCTGTCTACCCAGGAGTGTCCCTGTCTGCAGGTATGGCTCTGGCCCTTAGCACAGCCAGCAGGGTCTGGATGAGCATGGGTGGTGCTCACCTTCACACTGACAGATCTGTGTGGGAGTGAGGGTCCTACAGGGCCTTGCTAGCTTATGCCATGAGCATTGCACTGGTACCCGGAGGTGAGCTGAACAGCAGCTGGCGCAGGTGTCACTCAGATGGAGCAGCAGGAATCGGCTGCCCTGGCTGGCAGTCTAGCCCCAGGCTAGCCTTTTGGAAACCTTTCCCCCTCATTCCCAGGCTCTGGCCCCACAGGTGTCAATTTGACTCCCCTGGGGCATGGGCCGTCATCGCCTCTGTGTTCAAGGAATGGCCTGAGTTCAAGCCGGGCTGGGGGTGTGTGAGTCCAGGCCAGGCAGACAGGGCCAGCTCCTCCTCCACCTGGTGGGTGTGGTCATCCCCAGACGGTTTGTGGCCACCCCCGGACCTTCCTTCCAGCCTGCCCTCCAGGTGCTGGCCTTGGCTCACTCCTCCATTTTGCTGGGCTCTCTGCCTCACTCTTGCCTGCTGCTTTGTGAGACTGGGTCAGGGGTCCCAGGGACTTGGGTGACCTTGGCTTCCCCTCAAGTTCTAGGCTAAAGATCTGGGATTGGAATTTTCCCAGAAAGAAACTGTCCAGTTTGTTTTGCTTTTCTGAGCCCCTGCAGCCAAAGGGCTAGGGCACTCTGTTGGCAGGGTGGTGGATGGGGAAATGGACCCTGGGGTAGGGCCACAGAGCGGCCATACCCAGGTCTTCCTGGCTGAAGTGGGGTCTCACTAGCTAAGGTGGACAAGGAAGGCATGCATGGGGGGACCAATTTCTTGAGGAAGCCAGCCTGCCTTCTACAATCACGGTTGAGACTGCAGTTGTGTCCTGGTATTGGGGTTTTTCTTGCGGGGGGGGGGTGCCCGGGTAAATATAAGACTGCATGTCCTAGCGCCCTCGTCTGGTGCAGCCATGTGTCTGCATTCTGGATGATGACAAAGACGCAAAACCACGTTGACGGCCAGCCGTGCCCTCCCGCTCCTCACCCTGTTTCCTGCTCACTCCATCTGGAAGTCTCGCTGGCACCTTGGCCCTGAAAGGTGACCTTGAGGAGGGAGGCCTGCACCTGGATGGAGCAGGCAGATGGAGTCTGGCTCCCTGAGACCTTGACCCTGGTAATGGAATGCCTAGATTGCCTTCTCTGGAATTCGTACTTGGCAGAGAAATAAACTCTTGTCTTTTGTAAACCACCGCGGTGTAGTTTTCTGATGTGTGCAGTAAGGCCACTGCAGAGTCTTTGTTCCACAGGAGCTGTTCCTGTAACCTGCTGCCCGGCAGCCCTTTCCCATGGTGAAGGCAGAGGAGGTGCTCCCCTCCTCCCCACAAGGCTGCCCTCCTCCTTCCTCAGGGCCCTCGGTTCTGGGTGCAGCTGTCAGGCTGTAGGACAGCCCATGTGTCCACTGACTGTCTCAGTTGAGCCACCGTGGGGCCCGGCAGGACTTTTCCACAGGCCTCGCTCTCAGCCCTGATGTGGTATCTAGACCTCCGGAGCCCCGGACCAGACTGCGCAGGGCAGGGAAGGCAGGACCTTGGCCCTGGCAGATGTGGCAGCTGTTTGGGGCCAGCATCTCTAGGGACCATCTGGGCCTGGAGATCTGAGTAAAGTGGAATAGGCATGGAGCAGGAGGTGGCGGGGTGTGGGTAGGCCGACTCTCCTGTTAGGGAGCTGGTGGGTCCTGCCCTGCCCCTGGGCTTGGAGGTGCCACAGCTCAAACCAAACCACCAGGGCTGCGGGCATCTAAGGCCCCAGTCCTGGCTCTTTGAGGACACTTGGGCCCAATGGTGGGTTTCCAGCAGACCTGCAGATGACCTGGGGGTGCTGCGTGGACCCTAACAGCGGCACCTGTCTGCTGCTCCTGGGGTCCTTCCTAACTGTCTCTCCTGCAACTGCCCAAGCTCCACGCGTGGATACAGTCATGGGCTCCTCTCCCCTGACTGCCGTATGCCTCTCATTTTGTCCCCACTGCTGCAGCCTTGGCTGTGACTCCATCATCCTCTCCACGGCTGCTGACTTGTCTTCCAAAAGGGGTTTCCGATCACGACAGCCCCTGCTTCCATCCTGCCAGTCTCTCCACCTCATCTCCCGTCAACAAACCCACCTCTCCCTGGACCCTTGCAATCTGATCTCATGCGTGTGCCTCAGATATGCTGTTCCTTCAGTCCTGAGCACCTTTCCTCACACCCTGTTTTGTGACATTGAAGGGAAAAATGTCAAATTTCTAAATCTTTAACACATAGGCTGAAAAACAAGGCCAGGATGCCCTGCAGGAGGACACGTGGCCAGGCCATGCTGGCCTCTGCCCTCCTTCATTGACCAGCAAACCTACAGCTGCCACACACCTGCAGACAAGTCACAGCCCACCTCTCAGAAGATGCTTGCTGCTGGGCAACGATTAGGACCACAACCACCCCTAAGTTGTTGTTGTTGTTATTTTTTAATAATATGGAACTAAATGATGATGGTTGGAAGAATCTTAAAGGGAATAAAAGAGCTACAAGAAACTATTTGCAACGTTCATAAACTTTGAGAGAATGATAAAAATGCAAATTTGAAACTGTACCAAATTAACCAGAGTGATGAAAACAAGTCTTTTCTAAACCTATGAATTCTAAGGTAATGTAAAAGGCACAGAGATTCAAATCACGGAAATTTAGAAAGCCATAAGAGGACTTCCCTGGTGGCACAGTGGTTAAGAATCCTCCTGCCAATGCAGGGGGCATGGGTTCGATCCCTAGTCCGGGAAGATCCAACATGCCACAGAGCAACTAAGCCCCTGAGCCATAACTACTGAGCCTGCTCTCTAGAGCTCACAAACCACAACTACTGAAGCCCGTGCGCCTAGAGCCCGTGCTCCGCAACAAGAGAAGCCACCGCAATGAGCAGCTCGCGTACTGCAATGAAAAGTAGCTCGTGCTTGCCACAACTACAGAAAGCCTGTGCACAGCAATGAAGACCCAATACAGCTAAATAATTAAATAAATAAACAAACAAATAAAAATTGCCGTCTCTCAAACCACTAAAAAAAAGGTTAAAAAGAAAGCCATTGGGCTTCCCTGGTGGTGCAGTGAGTCCGCCTGCCGATGCAGGGGACACGGGTTCGTGCCCCGGGCCGGGAAGATCCCACATGCCACGGAGCGGCTGGGCCCGTAAGCCATGGCCGCTGAGCCTGTGCGTCCGGAGCCTATGCTCCGCAACGGGAGAGGCCACAACAGTGAGGGACCTGCGTACCGCAAAAAAAAAAAAAAAAAAAAAGCCATAAGAAATGAGTGCGTCTTATTAATAAAAGGGAGCTGATGCTGAAGAAAACTCTCCTGGAAAATGGTGTAAAGCCAAGTGGCCCTGGAGCCAAAGGCCTCCTGCCCACCCAGCTCCACACCCTCCTCTGCCAACCCTACATGCCTCTTTCCTCACCCTGGATGAAGGGTCTTCCAGGTGGCCATTTAGCTACCCTGATTGTGCACTTGCATTTTTGGCTTATTCCACAGCAGCAAGTTCTGTAAATTGACTACGTACTGGGAAAAACGAGCACTTGTTTTTGTCTGGAACTTGATACAGGAGGCTCGTGCTGGGACTGCGCTGGGTGACGGGGCCCGCAGGCCCACCTCGTGACTCACAGACCACGGTTATGTTCCCTCCCAGCCTTTATTTTGCGGACAGTCACCACGCACTAGGTGTGCCCTCCATGGGTGGCCGCTCAGCCCCATGGTGGTCCCCAACTGGCCTCCCGGCCCGTGGCTCACCCCTCCCCTCACTGGTCACTCTGGAAGATGCTGGTGGGATGACACCGGGCTCAAGGCCGGCTCTGTCTGGTGCAGTGTCCACCCTCTCAGGAGAGGGACTCCAGGACACCCAGCTGCACTGGAAACCAAGACCTCAGTGCCTAATTCAGCTGCATCTCCCCTGAGGACAGCGACAGGCATCTTTCTGTCCATCCTGGGCAGCCTGGTGAGCCCGATGCCCACTGTCCTGCAGGCCTCCCCTGGGAAGCTCCGTGCCAGGTGCGAATGCAGGGATATGGCTGGGTACTCTTGAACCCTGGGTCAGTGAGGCCCCTTCCGGGACAGCTCTCCGCCCAGACCCCGCAGCCTGCCCGCACAGACTGCCCAACACGCTCTTGGTGGGGATCTTGAGTTTTGGACAGCGGGCTTCAGAATGCCTGAGACGTGGACATTCCCATGCTGCTTCCCGGCATGAGGGCGCGACACACCCGGTCCATACTGTGCCTTGATTCTTGAATCCATTGTAGAAAACAGTGATCAGAAATAAAGGTGCAGGATGAGGTGAACTCGGAGCGAGAGAGGATGCCCATCTGTGAGCCCAGCTCCTCACGGCCCCTCGTCCTCAACAGGTGGCTGCAGGTGGGCGAAGCTTAGGAAGACCTGCTCCAGCGAGATCTGGCTCACAGAGTAGTCATCCATGCCATACTTCTCCTTGGCCTTCTCCAGAACACCAAACACCTTTGGAAGCAGAAAAGCCACTGTTAACAAGGCAGGGCCTGGCTCCTCAGCTGGTCTGGGACTCCTCTGGCCATAGGGGATGGTAAGGTCACCAGAGATCCTACCCCTGCACGGGGTGAGCAGGCCCCAGCACCAGGCTTCCTCCTGACTCTTCCCAGCTCAGAGTATGACCTTTGGGCAAGATGTGTTACCTCTCTGGGCCAGTCTCCTTTTTTGCACCATTTTTTTTCCAACTCAGATATCTGAGGTATAAACCCCCAAACCTAGCAAATATTAGGGTGAGTGTTAGAGGAGAAACTGGAAGTGATTCCTCCTTGGAAACAGCTGGCTGGAGAAGGAGCAACTGCTGGAGGTCCAGTGGGGCCCAAGCTCACCTTCGCCCAGCTGAGGTCATTGCCAGGCAGGTGGTAATGGACCATCCCTTGGTGCTCATCTTCCAGGACGCTGCCTGCACAAAGGAGAGACCGTGTCCCCCTGAGGGCTGGGCTGGATGGCCAGGGGAGGGCGGCCCAGGCCCTTGGAATTGTAGCCCTTGTCCCAGGGGTCAGGGATGGACAGACGCACAGATGACCTCTGCACAGCAGCACATACCTGGGAAGGTCAGGTCCACGAATGCCTTGAACTCTTCCAGGGCCTCCTGCTGCCTGTCACTCCGGATCTTGGCCCGTAGGGAGTAGCCACTGCCAAACTTGCTCTTGAGGTGCTGTGGGCTGCCCAGGCACTTGAACTGACCCTGCACCATGATGGCCAGCCGGGTGCACAAGGCCTCACACTCCTCCATGCTGGGGAGAGGGAGTGGAGGCCTGATATAGCACTGGGGAATGCTGATGCCCACCCTCCACATCAAAAGCTGTGCACATGGGAAAGTACTGATGCCCAGATCAGGCTGTTCCTGATTCCCATACTCAGGATGTGGCCCACATGGTAGAGCCTAGGGATTCTCCTCAGACTCTTCACCAGATGCTGACAGGTCTTCTGTCCACCCAGCCCCTCCCGGCCCACCCCTCCTACAGCCCCGGTCCTGGCTTTACCTGTGGGAGGTGATGACGATGGCCTTTCCAGACTCGCGGGCCCTTGCCACGGTGTCCCAGAGCAGGCGCCGGGCCACGGGGTCCATGCCAGTGGACGGCTCGTCCAGGAAGATGACTGCTGGCTCTCCAAGAAGGGCAATGCCGGTGCTGAGCTTCCGCTTGTTGCCGCCGCTAGGGCAGAGAGGGTGCAGAGGAAGGCAAGGCGGATGATTAGCGTGGGCTCCCCGGGTCCCAGCACAGGACCGGGCCCAGTGATGGCAGAGTGTCTCAGGTGAAGAAGAATGAGGTGAGCATGCCTGGAAAGCCCACTTCATAGAGTAGGAAGCCCTAGAGAGAGCTGTGCCCAGGGGGTCGGTCCACAGCCCCACACAGAGCAGTAACACCACCTGTCTGCATCTAAGGGGGCCTGACAGGGGGTCCTGGCTGTGCCTCCAGGTAGCAGGAACCTGAGGGGCAGCCCCTCTCATCTGGACCTGCCTGGGCCATGCTGCCAAATCCTCACTGATCCTGGAATGATGGGTGGGAGCTCCAGCCCCTGACCCGAGTGCCCCTGGCTCTATGGTAATGGAGAGCCTGACTCCACCCTGGGAAGGCCTGAGGTCACTGAGGCAGGGGGCAGGGCAGGGGCTGGGACGCAGGCGCACCTATACGTCCTGACCAGCTTGTTGGCATGCGGCTCCAGGAGCAAGCCCCGCAGCGTGTTCTCCACGCAGGCACCGATGTAGCACTCGGGGACACCCCGGAGCCGGGCGTACATGACCAGTGTCTCCCGGCCCGTCATGTGGTCCAGCAGGGCATCAAACTGGGGGCAGTAGCCAATCCGCTGCCGCATCTGGGGTTGGAGCACAGCCAGGAGACAGCAGGTCAGAGGGTTTCTCTCAGGCGATCTGTCTAGGGTGGTCCCTCAGTTGGTGCACAGGCCCTGGCGGCCTCCCACTGCCAAAGTTTGCCGAGCAGCACTTTGTTGGGGTTGCTGGAGGGGCTCGGCTGGCTCAGTGGCCGGGTAGGCACCGGGACCCAGACTGCCCCCCACCCAGGGGTCAGAGACAGGCCAGAGACCAGTCTACCCCGGGCAGCACAGGGGCAGACGGGTGCAAGAATGCATTGATTATACAAAGTGACCGTATCCATGCAATGCTTTACAGCTGACAGATACCCGTTCATTAGACGCTTGACAAACATCTAATGTGTGCTGGGACCTTTCTTTTTCCTCCTCTGTTAAGAGATGTTTGCTGGCAGCACCTTTGGGGTGGGGTGTCACCTGGGCAGATGGCATGGTAGCTGGTCTTGGAGCAAGTGGCTACGTTCAGCACAGCCAGGATGCTGCGTGGCAGGCCTCCACCTCCAGCCACATTCGGCAGCTGGTGGGGACAGGCAAGCCTGGTTTCTGTGGATTCCAGAGATGTGGTTTCTTTTTTTTTAACCTCTTTGGGGTTCTTAGACTTCCGGAATCTGTTCTTAATTGGTCTGGGAAAGTTCTTGGCCATGACCATGGCAGTTACTACCTTTCCCCCCGTTCTCTCCTTTCTTGCGGGAACCAGATTAAACGTATTTCAGGCTTCTCACCTTGCCTCCATTTCCTAGATCACATTTACCGTTTCCTCTTCCTTGCATATAATTTCAATCTTGTCTATTTCTTTGAACATAGTAACACAGTTGTTTTATAATCTGGGTCTGGTAATGGCAAATCCAAAGTGGTGGGCTTGTCCTGCTGTGGAGCCCTTGTGTCTGTGGCTCCAGCCACAGCACCCTGTCTGCTTTGTTTGCTTTGCTTGTGCACTGCTCACAGGCCTTGAAGCACTATGTGAGGGGCTCTTGGAGGCCTAGGATGAAAGCCTTCCTGCAGAGAGGGTGTGAGCTGCAGTGTGGGGGCAGAGCCACCTGGAAGCCCCTGCTGCCAGTTCAGGAGATGCAGTCATTCCCAGGCACAGGCATCTTCTCTGTTCCTTCCCCTGCCCTGCTCAGCACACGGGAAACCGTCCATGCAATCCCCAGGGGGTAGGGAGAGCAGGAGGGTAGCCTGCTTCATCCTAACCTACAGGGGTGGCCCTTTGTTTCTGCCCCATACACTCGATAAGGTCCCTAAACCAAGTCACTGGGACCACAGCGCCCTCTGTGCAGGGGCGCTCCGGTGGAGCCTCTCGGGGCTTGCAGATTGCGGAGGTTTTCACCATGCCTCGGGCTCTTAGATGCTCTTAACCATGTGGTTTGTCATTAACATTTTATCCTGCTTTTGGTTCTCGGTGGAACGCCTAGTTTGAATAGCCCAGAACACCATTATTATAAATCTACGCGCACAGACTAGAGTTCTTTCCAGCGGGCAGAGTTCTGTGGGTGCCACTCTGGGCCCAGGTCCAGAGAAGCCGCTTCTCTGGGAGGGACCCGGTCTCGGCCCGCCTGCCAGGCCTGGTCCCTTCTGGCCGAGGGGGCTGTAATCTCCTCAGTCTTCTCCTCATCACTTGCTTACCTTTGGCCGTGGTCACTGCCTTGTCCTGCTGTCCATGAACCATGAGCCAGAGACAAGCCCCATCCCTACCTCCCGGGTGCCCTTCCTCTTGCCTCCCTGGCTGTACCCACCTTCCCGATGTCAGAGCTAATGCTGTAGCCCCCAACAAAGGCGTCCCCAGAAGTAATGGTCTCCTCCCCGGTCAGCATTTTGAAAGTCGTGGTTTTGCCGGCTCCATTGAAACCCAGCAGGCCGAAGCACTCCCCTTTCTGGACTGCGAGGGAGACCTTGTCCACGGCGAGGAGGGGTGCTCGCTGCTCATACACCTGCACAGTGCCCGGGAGAAAACACAGCTGTGGGGAGGCCTGAGGACAGCCGGGAGCCGGCTGGGGGGTAGACCCGCGGAGGGAGGGCCTGCCTCACCTTGGAGAGCTCCTTGATAATCAGAGGCGTGTCCAGCAGGGAGTCCAGGCTGGGGGCCAGGATGCGGTTCCTCTCATCCACCACATCCTGGTCTTCAGGAAGCGCCGACGTCCGGGTGTACACTTCTGTCTGTTCCAGAGAAAGACCACCAGGGTGAGCTCCCACCAGAGCGGTCCTTCCCCATGGAAGGAAGGGCTAAACTACTCACCCCAGCTCAGCCCCATGTGTGCCGACTCAGACCTCCCACAAGGAGAGCTGGGCAGCTGTAAGGGCTAACATTTGCCTTGAGGAGACACAAATTACCTGAGGGACAAGGACGGTGCAGGACTCATGGAGAAAACCACGAAACCCCTTTTCTTAGAAAAGTCATAATACCTTAGCCCCAATTAGCCCTGTCCATCCAATGTTGTTTCAACAGGTTTTGTTTGTTTAGGGAGAGAATGTATGTGACAAACATGAGAGCGCCCCAGTCCACACGCCTCCACTGAGACCGTGGTCCCTGAGGCCCCAGGCTCCCTCGACTCCATGGCTTCAGGGTCTTGGGACAGAGAGCCCCTGGGGACGGTGAGGCCGCAGCCCCTCCCAGGCTGTGAGCGCTGCCGGTGGACGCGCAGCCAGGCTGTGGCCAGTGCTGAGGCCCTCCCTGTGTGGTGGCCTCAAGGAAGCCCAACCTCGGTTGGAGGGCGCCCAATGCAGAGCAGCCAGAGGCCAGACGGGGGCCCCAGAACCACTCACCAGCGCCCGCCTCCTCTGGAAGGCACACAGGCAGGCCTTCAGCCTCCACAGCAGATCGGTCTCAATGAGGAAGAGCAGGGTGAGGTAGGCAAACCCTGAGGTAGCCATGGAGGTCACGAACCTGCCAACCCCCGGAGTGCTCCATGCATAGAAGTTCTCCTGGTACTGGATGTCTATGCAAGCAAGGGACAGGGTGCTGTGCCCATGCCCTGAGCGCCCCTCCCCTCCGGGGTCCCAGCCCACGACCCTCTCTCTGGGACCGTGAGGTGCCTGCGCTCAGCCCCCAGGGTGGAGGATGCGCTGGCGCGGGGCCCACTGGGCTTCCGAGGGTGTGTCACTGCCACACGGGGGCCCCAAGCATCTCCTGCGTTTTGGTGGCTTCACCATGCGAGGTGGCCCTTGTGCCTGTGATGGGGGACAGGCTGTCCCAAGAGAGGCCTGGACACTCACTGTGTTTCCGGCAGTAGTGGGCTGCCACTTCGGAGGAGGTGCAGTACCTCCTTGTCTCGTAGTTCTCGTAGAAGCTGCTGACCGCCATCCCCAAACAGTGGTTGGGCAGCACCAGGAACACGCGGTCCAGGGTTCTGGAAAGTTCTTCTAACTTGACCGCTGTGGGGAGGAGGCACAGACAAGTCAGCGCTGGAGGACACACCACACCTGCCTCCAAGAACAGAGCAATCGGGAAGGGCAGGTTTCCGGAGTTCCCTGCATAGCCAGCTGTGCCTCCCCCAGGGATCAGGCACCAGACCTCCGGGGCAGCACCTCTGGCAGGCGGCCCCACCAGCCTGCCCGGTGCCCCCATCTGGGCCTCCCCCATCGGGCTGAGCGGCTCTGTGGGTGCAGGGATGGGAGTGCAGGGAGGTGGTCTCCTGGCTCCCACCTGGGATGCGCATGATGGTGACCACGAGGAAAGTGGCGATGCCCGACAAGATGTTGAATATGGTCAGCCTCGTGTAGGCAGTGGCCGCCCCCGAGAAAAAGAAGCTCATCAGGTACATGAGGGGGATGATGGCCCAGCCATAGAGCATGAGCAGCAGCAGGGCGTCGGCCACGTGGCCGTCCTGCGTGAAGGCGTGCACGTCGAAGGCTTTGAACACCACCTGCAGCAGCACAGACAGGTGGCCGGCGTGCCCTCAGGGGGCGCATGAGCCCAGGCCCATCAGCCCCTCTGGCCTTGTCTGCCCCCCACCCACCTCCAAGGCTCTCCTGGCATCCTCCCTGAGGAAATAGGGAGCTGTCCACCAGGGCACCTGCTCCAGGGACCTACCTACCGAAGTGGGGCAGAGGCTGGGGGTGTGCAGACAGGCGAGGGGGGCTGCCAGGGCATTCCCAATCTCCTCCCACAACGGGGGCTGAGCTGCCAGCATGGACCCCAGGCTGGTTTCAGTCCACGCAGGGTCCCCAAGGCAAGCCCCCTGGACACGTGGGTGAAGGGCCCCAGCACCATGCAGCTCACCAGCAGCAGCAGACTGGGGATGAGGAAGGACATGAGGTCCCACAGCAGAGCCGAGAGCCAGAAAGTAGCCACGTGGACTCCGCTCACAAACTGCATGTGCTTGGCCTGGACGGCCCTCTCGCTGACCGCCAGGATGGAGAACGTGCTGGACAAGAACGCCATGGCGAAGAGCAAGTTGAGGGCGATGTCGAATCCCTTCCGGCCCCTGTGGGGGTGAGGAGGGGGCGCACCGACAGGTCAGGGACAGAGCACAGCATGTCCGGGAAGGTGGGGGTATCAAGTGCTGGGCCACTACTGTCCAAAGCAGGTGATGCAGTGGCCCAGCCACTAAAGGGTTTAAGGGAGAACATGAGAGCCTCAGGGTCTCTGCACCAGGAAAATTCCATCCCCCTGAGAACAGCTCCTCCTCTGGACATCCTATCCCCAATGATGGCAGTGCCACTCTCCCAGCTGCCTTCAATCTGTCCCCATGCCACCCACTCCCACAGACCCTCAGGTATGGATCTGAGACCTCCACCTCGCTCTCTGGCTGCCCCAGTCAGACCCGCTGTCGGGCACAGCATCAGGGTGGTGGCCGTCTCCCCGCTCTTGAGTGGGCAGGACCCTCAGGTGCCAGCAACATGTTCCAGAAACCAGCGCTGACAGCATTATTCTTCTGTAGCTTAAAACATCCCACACCATGAAAGGTTCAACAAATGGTGCTGGGACAAATGGATGCTAGGTACTGAGTGAAGTGCTAACACAACGTGGATGAGGCTCGAGAGTGAAAGAAGCCAGTCATGAAAGGCCACACACGTGGTATCTGATTCCATCTACATGAAATGTCCAGGACAGGCAAATCCACGGAGACAGAAAGCAGACTCCTGGCTGCTTAGAGTTGGAGGAAAGAGGAATGGGGAGTGACTACCAGTGGTCCCGGGGTTTCTTTCAGGGATAATGAAAACGTTCAATAAAATTATATTGTGGTGATGTCTCCACGACTCTGAATACACTAGAAACTATTCAGTTGTACACCGTGAACAGGTGAATTGTATGGCAGGTGGATTATATCTCCTAGAGCTGTTACAACAAAACAAAAACTCCTGTTCCTTGTCCACTGTCACCCTACTAAGCCCAACTCAGCCTGATCCCCAGCATGGCGAGAACAGAGGACCGCCGCTGTGTCTCTGCTTCCGTGGTGGGGACGGGAGGGAGCAGAGGGGAAGGGAGACACTAGAGGGCCAGGGCACAGTCTAAAATGGGAAGTGGGGATGAAGCCGCCCCCCACTGATTAACTGCCCTGAGGTGGGATGATTGTTCTGAAATTCATTGATTTTTCCGGCTTCCTCTGGACAGTCCCCAGAGGTCTGGGGACTCTGCAACGAGGAAGAGGGAGAGTCCCACACACATGATGGTGTGACAGGCCTAAGGACAGAGATGCCCAATGGGCTCCCTGACTCGAGGCCACCGAGGGGCAGCAACAGACACAACAGCTGCGTGCTGCAGCTTGGACAGGAGCAGACACTCGGATCCCCCAGGGGCAGTGGCCAGCAAGAGCTGGGTGCAGATTTGGGAAGAGGGCACGGCCCTCCAAATCCTCAGGAGTCTCCCGTGGGGCCTGGGTGTATGGGGGCTGTGGTCTCACCAGCTTATCTGCTGTCCAAGGGAAGGCTGAGTGTGGAAGGCCGAGAAGGATGTGGGGCAGGAGTCCCCAGCCAAGAACTGGGAGATTCCTGAGGGCAGAAACAATGTTGTTTTTACTGCCATGGCCCTTGGGGGTCCCTGGCAGTGCCCGAGGTGGTCAGGCCTGGTGCGGGGTCCCGACCTGATGGGAGCAGGGTCCTGACTGGGCTAGGCCAGGTCCTGACCATGCGGGGATGGGGTCCTGAGGGGCGGGGGGACAGTGCACATACTCGTTGAACTGATCCTTGGCGGCCTGCAGGGCACTCCGGGGCTGAGGGTAGTTGGAGACCATGATGGAGGCCTGAGGGCCGCACAGCAGCTTGAACAGAAGGTTGTCCACGATGGCCAGTGCGGTGGCCGGTGAGTGGTACGCCTGGTTGTTGAACAGGGCAGTGACCACTGTGCGCTCGCCCACGTCTCTGAAGGATGCCGCCACCAGGCACCGCTCGTTAAAGCCGCCCCCCTCCACCGAGGCCCTGAAAATCAGGAACTCCTCCAGGTCACCTGGGGGTGGGCAATGGCAGAGTCAGCAGCGTCCTGCGTCCCCCTCTGAGGCCCTGCTCTGTGGGGCTCTGAAGGGCCGGAGGAACAGCAGAAAGGATGCATCACCTTCCACCCGCACACTGTCCACGGACCATGGGGCCACGTGGTGGGAGCAGCAGGACCTAGGGCTGCAGGCCTCGGGGGGGACACCCCCATAGCCACAGGAGCTGAGTGGCAGGGCAGGCTCTTCCTTCTCCCCCACAAACCCCCTGTTCACACACATACACACACTAAAGGGCCTCTCAGAGATACAGGCCCGGACCTGGGCCAGGGTCAACGTGGCAGGAAGAGGCTGGATCAGGAGGAGGTGAGGATCCAGAAGTCAGAGCTGTGGAAACCTCTGAGCGGCCTGAAGGGCGAAGCTCCCAGTCAGGTGCAGGGAGGGGTGGCCCTAGGTGGGCTTGGACCAGCCCTCAGGACCACGGGGGTGGGTGAGGGGCTACCTCCAAGGGTGCAATTACACTGGACTGTCCCTCTATGTCTCTGTTTTTCCAGTTTTCATAGAAGGAATAAGTACCCTTTTTTTTTTTTTTTTCCTTTTTTTGCTGTACACAGGCCTCTCACTGTCGTGGCCTCTCCAGTTGCGGAGCACAGGCTCCGGACGCGCAGGCTCAGCGGCCATGGCTCACGGGCCCAGCCGCTCCACGGCATGTGGGATCTTCCCGGACCAGGGCACGAACCTGTGTCCCCTGCATCGGCAGGCGGACTCTCAACCACTGCGCCACCAGGGAAGCCCGTAAGTACCCTTTTATAATCATAAAAAAAAAAAAAAAAAGAGTTTTTAAAAAGAGTGGCCTGAGGGAGAAGGCCCTGGGAGAAGGAGCTGTTCTCTTGGCACACGAATGAGCTCCAGCGAATCTCCACTTCACATCAGATTCTCTAGGCAGTTGGGTTCTGGGCAGCCCATATGCCTGGCATTCTCCTGCAACCCAAGGGCAGCAACAGAATCCTAATCATGCCAGGCCCGTCACTTTACTCCTTAGCTGTGGCACAGAGCAAGTGGGGGTTCTGATGGGGGTGGGGTCAGCTGCCCACCCACGAGTGACCTTGGGGGCATTCAGTTCCACTAGCTCACGAGCACACACTGCCCAGCCCAGAGCTGGCCGCGCGGCTGCAGGGAACCAGCATCTCACACATACTCATTGCTCCCGCCTTGCCTCTCACTCAGCTGTCGCCTGGGGACAGCAATGACACCCACACTGTGGGACCCCAGTGTCAGCAAGGGGACAGGGACCCGTTGGTGAATCCTAATGGAGACAGTTATAGAGGCTCCTGGCAAGGTTTGCTGTGGCTCTTGGCACACAAGGAAAAGGGTCAGATGCGTTAGGTGCTGCGTAATTCACCCACAGTAAGGTGCTCAGGACTGAAAGTCCCCACGCTCCATGAGGGAGCAGGCAGTCTGGCCTTCCACACCCTCTCAGGCCCGGGCATCTACGGTACTGTTCTAAATCCCTGGAGCCACCACGCACCATGACAGCCCTGAGATCTTCACACCAGGCTGAGTGACAGCCAGAAAACAAGATGGGATGGACTGGGGGTGACAAACAAGGTGCCCACCACTGTCAGTAGGGCTACTCAGGGCCCTGATCGCTGGCAGGCCAAGCAGGGACTCCGGCTGCAACAGCTCCTTCTGGCAGCGGTGCCCCTGGCAGTGCCGGCCTGCTCTAGGCCGTTGATACGGTCGACATTTTCCTAAAGAGGAACCTGACTCCTGCCAAGATTTTGGAACCATCAGCGTGCTGAACCTCAAAGCTGCTGGCCAGGAAGTGGGAGGGGAGCAGAAAAACGTGAAAAACTTCAAGCATATTCCATTTAACTAGAGTGCGATGCCTGCTCTAAAGCCAGGGCAGTGTCCAACTGCCACCGCCAGGGACACGAGATAGTTTCAGTTTTAGGATGTGGTAAGAAAACACCATGTCACATAAGGCATATCGTGACCGTCCTCTCAAACAAAAAAAGGTAACGTAAACATTGCTGAGGTTTTACATTTCATTTGTAAATGGTCCTGAAGAATCTGACTTCTGTAAATGACTGCCTGGACATAGTTTAGCCCTAGAGACGTGGACTTTTGTCTTCCTTTGACTCAGGGCAAAGATTTTCTCCCCCAGGGGACACCTGGCAATGTCTGGAGTGGGGTGATGCCAGGAATGCTGCTAAGCAAAGAACCACCCCAAATGTCCACAATGCCTTGGTTGAGAGGCAGGCTCTGACAGCACAACTTGGGCCCCAAGCCGCCTAGGGACACCCCTTACCCAGCACCTCTCGAGGTTCCTGGTCCTCAGCCTGCAGCATGTCTTTCAAATGCTCTGACAGCTGCTGATCCAGCCGAGAGGTCCCGGGAACCGAGAAGGGCACGATGGTTCTGCCATACTCGGCCAAGGTCAGCTTCAGGAGGGGGTCATCGAAGATCTCGGAGGAGTAGTTGATGGCCAGGAGGGCCAGGGTGATGCATGTCAGAGGGACCAGGACCTGGGCCGTTACCATCTTCCACTCCCGCCAGCTGTATGCGGCCTTCTTCAGGAACATGGCCCAGAACTGCTGGCAGTGGAGGGCCAACTGCGACAGAGGGGATGAGGGTGATACAACCGCCACCACAGAGCCAGTGCCTGACCCCGCCCTCCAGCAGCAGGCACGGTCTGCACATGAGCCAGGGCTTCTCCTGGGGCCCAGTCGATGACATGGAAGACCCACAAGAACACATCCCCATAGGTCCCAAATGGGCCCTGGGGGTCTCACACCAGCTGTGGCGGCAGGGCAGGCACTATTCCACCATGGAAGGAGGTTAAGGGACCCTCTGCTATCCCAGAGGGGAGCTGAGGCCTCTGCTTTCCCCATGCTCCTGGTCAGAGGACTCTGGCCAACCTCACAGCAGAGGAAATGGACAAACCTCCCCCCACTGCCTATATTCCCCACGCTCAGCCCTTCACTGTCCTCTAAGTGCAGGTCAGGCCGGCAGGGACCAGAGCCCAGCTCCGCCATGTGCTGCCCATTCGACCTTGGCCCAGGCCTCAGCTTCCTGTCTGTAAAACGGGACCGGTGCTGCCCTCTGTCTAACTGGGTGCTGGGCACATAGCAAGCTCTAAGCTCTCGGTACACGGGGTACTGTTAGCCTTATAAGCAGTGTTCACCCTTATTTGTGAGTGGCCAGGTTAGAACAACGAGAAACGACAGGTACTCGACTAAAATGTTCCAGGTTTTCCTTCTGCCTGCCAGCCCATGGGAGCACGAGCTGTAATCTGCCCTCTTCCCAGAGTGCTGACCCTCCCTATGCTCACATCTGCCCCCGCGGCCTCTAACTCATGCAGTGCTCGAGGTCGCGCAGTCTCACCCCGGTGTTGAGCCTGACGGCAGTGTTCTCCTCAATCAGGGTGCCGACGCCGTCAGTCGGGTCCATCATCCCGCACAGGTGGCTGTCCACAGCCCAGTCACTCGCCCGCCTCTCGTGCTGGTACTGCAGGGCAGGGAGCTGGATGGCTTGGATGTCCATGCTGGTGTCCACCAGCTTACCGACCCTGGTCGAGACATGGAGGCCCAGTCACAACTCAGCTCCTCGGGGAGGGAGAGGGGCAGCAAAGGCGGGCGACTGTCAGGGGCACTAAAGCAGAGCGCCATCTGCTCCATCAGCTGGGACTTCATTTGTTCATTCACTCATTCATCGATAAGTATCTCCAGGACACCAGCTATGGCAGCCAAGCAAAGTCCAGGAGAGAGACAACTAGACAGGGCCCTGCCCATGAGGGCCTCCTGGTCTGCCAGGGAGACTGATCGAAGTCAGCATTTATAACCCGGGCTTTCCAGAGGGACAGGATGGGGCTTGAGGCACGATGGCAGCACCAGGAGGGCTTGTCACAATACAGGACACCGTGGCTCGGGGTGCTCACTGTCACTCTGAGACCAGGGAGCAGAAGAGTGTGTTCCAGAAGGGGCAACACTGGGACAGGTGCGACAGAGACGGGTGCATGGAGGGCGGGTGGGTGGTAAGGCTGCCAGGCCTTGTGGCGGAGCCTGGTGTTGGCGCCGCACCGAAGCCAGGGAGCCACCCGACTCAAACGGCACTGTACTTATAGTCACTTATCCTGTTGCCTCCTGTAGGGTATGCGATCCTAAAGGAAAAACATCTATCTCACAGTTTTTGTATTTCTTGTTCTTAGCACTATATCTGCTAAATAAAGCATTCAAGCAATGTTTGACCAATGTATTAACCGTCTGGAGCTCACCCCGTAGTTCTGAGGGGTGAAGGCTAAATTTCACATCTTCATCAAAGATGGAAACACACTCCGGGATCATTACCTAGACCTGAGAGGAGCTTGGCCAGCCTGATGCTGCTGAGGTGCTCCCGGGAGGGGCCCCAGGGAAGATGCCAACACACTCACAACGTGGGAGTGGAGTTTCCAGTGATCAGAGCTCGGCTGCTCTGCTGTCTGAGTCACTGCGCGTGTCAGGAACCTGGCTGAGTCTGTGCAAGTGTTAATATATAGGGCTGTGATGTGAACTCGGGTCCTGACAGCCGGCCCACTGCCCTGCTGCCCACCCCCCCAGGCTGTAGGTCCACCTCAGATGGGTGTTCCAGATGACTATCAAGGGGATTGCTTTATTATCACACTTCAGAAAAATCATCAAGGCTGAGCCCTAGACAGATGCAGACGCACGTTTACTTACCGCAGGAAGACTTCCTCCATGGTGGTGACAGAGGCCCCGAAGCTGGCGATGCCCAGCTCCTTCTGCTTCTTCTCCAGTTTAGCAAAAAGACTTTCAAACCTGAAGAAAAAGACCGAGTCATGAGTCACTTCTCAGTGACTTTCTAGATAATTTGTTTCTAAATAATCACCTCTGTGCTGTACGGGGGAGGAGCAAAGGAAGGTTAGCTCCTTGAGATGCCTTCTCAAAAAAAAAAAAAAAGTTAGGCTTTGTTCTTCCCCTGCACACCCTTTCTCCCCCCATGTAACATTTCTTTTTTAATAATCTTTTTTTTTTTTGGCCATGCCGCACAGCTAGCAGGATCTCAGTTCCCCGACCAGGGATTGAACCCAGGCCACAGCAGGGAAAGTGCTGAATCCTAACCACGAGACCACCAAGGAATTCCCACACATAACATTTTTTGAGTATGTTGGCCTATAAGGCACTCTTCGATACCTATACACCTACATGAAATCACAAAGCAAACCAAAAGAAATTGATGAATATTCTTTTACTTATTGGGTAGGGAAGTACTTTCTAAGAAGAAATAACAAAGGAAAAGATATAACCCATTAATCCCATCTGCAGGGGGAAAAAAATCCCACAAAATTAAAAGGCAGCAACAAATCAGAAAATGTTGCGACACAAATGGTTGATGTTAATACATAAGCCGTGAACATGCAACACGCAGAAGAAGCGACGCTTATAGCCCAATAAGCATGGGAAGCGGTCAACCTCCCGCCAGCAGGAATGGAAGAAATACAAAATGCCAATTACGTGTGTGTGTGCCACTTTCACCCATTAGATACACAAATATTAATAAGAAATTTTACTCAAAGTTGGCAACTGTGGAGTAAATGGACACTCCCCTATGCTGCTGCTGGGGAAGTCAAACACATCACCTTTCCAGAAGTGAATCTGGTAAAATTTACGCCACTATTGGGAATCTATTCTAAGGGGTCATTGGAAATGTTGACAAAGATTTTTCTAAAAGGATGTGCATTAGCACATTTGTGTGTGTGTGATAACAGAGTAGGTGTAAAACAAATTATACTATATCTAAGTCAGAGAGGACTCCCCTGGTGGAGCAGTGGTTAAGAATCCGTCTGCTGGGCTTCCCTGGTGGCTCAGTGGTTAAGAATCTGCCTGCCAATGCAGGAGACACAGGTTCGAGCCCTGGTCTGGGAAGATCCCACATGCCGCGGAGCAACTAAGCCCGTGCACGGTAACTACTGAGCCTGTGCTCTAGAGCCCGCAAGCTACAACTACTGAAGCCCATGCGCCTAGAGCCCATGCTCCACAAGAAGAGAAGTCACCGCAATGAGAAGCCCATGCACCGCAACGAAGAGTAGCCCCAGCTCACCGCAACTAAAGAAAGTCCGCACATAGGAACGAAGACCCAACGCAGCCAAAAAAAAAAAAAAAAATCTGCCTGCCAATGCAGGGGACTGGGTTCGAGCCCTGGTCCAGGAGGATCCCACATGCCACAGAGCAACTAAGCTTGTGCACCACAACTACTGAGCCTGCGAACCACAACTACTGAGCCTGCGAGCCACAACTACTGAAGCCCGCATGCCTAGAGCCCATGCCCCGCAAGAAGAGAAGCCGCTGCAATGAGAAGCCCGTGCACCGCAACTAAGAATATCCCTTGCTAGCTGCAACTAGAGAAAGCCCGCGCACAACAAAGACCCAACACAGCCAAAAATAAATAAATTAATTAATTAAAAAAAAAATGAGTCAGAGAACACTGTCATGATTAAAACAACATTTCTCAATCCAGATTGCAGCAAGATAAATGTACTTTTAAGTCTTCTATTCCGAAGTTTCTGAATGTGACTTAAAGAGTTTGTTTTTTACCTCCCCACACCGGGAGGCTGCTCTGTTTATGAGGCCTGTGTTCATGACTCAGATTCTGAGACCAAGAAGACACACGAGTTCACAGCTGCACACTAACCCTGAGTGGCTGCAGTGTGAGGAGTGAGCCTCGTGCCGAGTGTGGATGGCACCAGGGCACTGAGTACCCTGTGATGAGCCACTCTTCTCCCTCTCGGGTACAGCCCTGATGCACAGGGAGGCCTGGCACCCTGGGCCCAGCAAGCAGATTCACTGGATACCGACCATCACAGGCCCAGGAACTAAGAGGTGCCCCTGGCCAAGCCACACAGGTGCAGGGCGGGTGACTCTACACACGGAGCCCTTAAGGCCCCCTGAACCTCCTTCTCAGATCTGTACCTGTGAGTGCTCTGGGACACACACGTGCCTGTGCTTGGTCTCTCTAGGATATGTACCTGTCCGTGCTCTCTGGGACATGTATGTACCTGTGTGTGCTCTCCTTGGGAAGAATGAACGACAGCTCTGCTCCGGCACTGCTCTCCAGGGTGGCGTTGGGGACATGGTGGTGGACCAGCCGGGAGATGCCCTCGGGGTTGCAGTGAGGCTCCTTCACCAGCGTCATGTGGTAGCCTGCGCCTGGTACACCCAGGAGCCCAGTGAGGCTGCATCCCACTCTCCTCCTGGCCCACCCAGGGCCCCGGGCTCCTGCAGGTCAGGCTCCTGGGAAAGGGGCTGCAGAGCTGGGGCAAGTGAACTGGAATTGATGCATCTCAGGGCACCTCAATACTGCCCTGAGGGTCTCACCACCCCACCTCCACCCGCTGGGGAGAGATGCTGGAGGACCTGGGTTGCTGAGCATGATAAGGAGGTGAAACCAGAGCTGGACTTCAGATGTCAAGTCTCAGATACTGGGGTACAAATTGTCCCCAAAACCCCTTCTCCCTGCTTTCTCAGTAGCAGAACCTAAGGGCAAAGGCCACTCTCTTACAGCCTCCCCCCAGCCTGATGGTGACCATACTAGGTCACCTTCTGCTTTCAGGGCTGTGTGCTGGTCAGAGGAAGCTGCAGATATGAGGGGTGCAAATCCTGGGGTGTCCTGGGGGTGGGGTGCTGGTCTTCTGTATTGGCTCCTTCTGCTGGCGGGACATGGATGTGACCTGGCATGCCAGGACCATGTTAGACCATGAGTTGTCCTCGAGATGGGAAGCCATGCTCATACAGCAAAGATGGGGCTGACTCCACGCGCTGCCCACCAGCCCTAGACAGTGCCGTGGGCCCCTCACTTGTTTGGGAGCTGCAAGGCTGGAGAGCGGGCTTGGTCTCTGCAACGGCACCCCTGCTCTTGGTGGCCCTGGCACTTGACTGCTAGTCCACTGCTCAAAGCTGAATGATGCTCCAAATCAAGACTACCTGCTTCATTCCTTCTTCATTCTCCCAGGCCCCTCTGCCTGGGGCCTCAGGTCTCTACCCACAGGTAGCAGAACAGGATGTCTAGAGAAGGCCTCTCTCTGCTTGATCTCAAGGGTCCTTCGGGAACGTTACCAGTGGATACTTTCTCCAGCACACTGGGCCAGCAACGCTGACCCCACACAGAATGGAGTTTCGGCTGCCTGCCCCGTTGCTTGCCTGTGGCCGCTCACCATATTTCTGCTTCAGGAACAGAGATGACCCGCAGCACTGCAGCTCCCCCTTGGCCATGATGGCGATGCGGTCCCCCAGCAGGTCGGCCTCATCCATGAAGTGGGTGGTCAGCAGGATGGTGTGGTCACTTTTGTGCTGCTGAAGAAGGTCCCAGATGGCCCTCCTGGAGATGGCGTCCATGCCTGAGGTGGGCTCGTCCAGCATCAGCACCTGGAGGGCAGAGGAAAGGGCTTGTGATGACGGCAGAGCCACGTCCTAGGCCCAGGCTGCTGTGCTGCAGGCCCCGCCGCCCCTACCTTGGAGCCTGCGATGAGGGCAATGCCGATGGAGAGCTTGCGCCTCATCCCCCCGCTCAGGAACCTGCTCCGGGAGTCCCCCTTGTCCTCCAGACTGAGGATGTGCAGCATGCGTTTGACTTCTTCAGGGCACTTCTGGCGCGACAAGCCTTTCAGCTGACACAGGAGGGGACAGAGATCTGGCAGCGGCTTCTGATGGGAGGCCAGCCCGTCCAGCTGGCACTGGAATGGTGCCGTCTCCGTCCCTCCCCAGGCTGGATCTCGTGTCCTGACACCCACCCACCCCACAATTCACGAACGCCTCCTCGGAGCAGGTTCAGTTTGCTGGGAGGCTAAGGGCTCACATGGCTGCCCTGGGGACCCGAGCATGTAGGTGATGGAATAACCACGACGACCCATGAATCCTGTCACCTGCCAGCTCACCTGAGCATAGAAATACAGGTGTTCTGCGACAGTCAGGTTGTCAAACAAGACGTCATGCTGCGGGCACAGGCCCAAGCTCTTCCGGATCTGAGCCATATCTTGGGAGATTTCATACCCACTGATATATGCCCGTCCACTGGTCGGGGGAAAGAGACCTAGGGCCGAGCAGAAGACCCCGGGGCTCAAGTTCAGCGCGAACATCCTCCAGTAGCATGAGGAGTGCTGAGCTTCCCTGGTTCACACGGTGTGCACCCTGCCGTGTGGGTCTCCGGAGACAGAGGAGGGTGGGGGATGTCCACTGCCAGGATGTGTGGCTTGTAAGGAATGAGAGAGGCGCATCCCCCACGCTCTCCGAGCCCAGGTCCTACTCGAGCCTGTTCTCAGGGAGGACAGGACGACCGTTAGGGCTGGGCTGGCTCATTCAGGACGACTTTCTAGGAGAGTGGGCTCGGGACTAAATCAGCGTGGGTGGGGCCGCGTCTGTGTGGCCTGAGAGGCTCCCACCCTGTTCCCAGAGCCCCTGGGGCTCCACTAGCTATCAGCACAGCAGGGGGAGGACAAGAGCCACCTGAGGGCACAAGGCCGGGGCAGCCTGAGGTGGCCTTGAAGGAAGGGCCTGGAGGTCAGGGTAGGGCATGAAGGCTGGGCCCCTCACCAGTGAGCATGGAGAGGGTGGTAGTCTTCCCCGCGCCGTTGTGGCCCAGCAGAACAGTGATCTGGCCTTCATACAGGTTCAGGTTCAGGTCTCTGACAGCTGCCTTGCCCTTGTTCCCCACTCTGAACACCTGCAGGAAAGGCAGAGGGTGGCCCCAGACTTCAGGAGCCCCTCACTGCAAAGGGCCCTTTCTACTCCCCTCTGGAATACCCATCCAAGCGTCTGGGGAGGAGACCACGCCCAGTACCACCAACCAGCGCACAGAGAGGCAGGAAGAGGACTGAGAGGAGGCCCCGCTGCTTCCTGCTGCTCTCCGCCCCACCCCAGGTCCACAGCACCCAGGTGTTTTGGTGTCTCGGCCGGACTAGAAGGCCCATGACGCCCAGGCATCATATACGGCGAGCTCAGAGAGCATCCACTGCAAAGCTGGTCAGAGGTTAAGTGGGGCAGCACAGGTTGCTGACTTGACCCTGAGCCTCCACACTGGGCCCTGGGGACACAGCCTGAGGGATGGCTGGTGCCCAGGAGAGCCGGTCAGAGGGCAGCCACAGGAATCCAGGAGAAACAAGGCCCAGAGGATGGTCTCCGCCCCATGACCCTGCGGTCCCCATCCCCATAGGTATGGCACCTTGGACACATGCTTGATCTTGATCCCGGCTACCAGGTCCTCTGGCTCAGCTTCAAAGTACTCGGTCCTAAGCACTTTCTCAGGATCATCGTCTTCCTCCTCTTTCCCTAGAACTGTCCTCGGGTGTCCGCACCAATATGAGGGCTAGGATGGAAATCAGAAGCTCTCAAACAGCCAATTCACGTCAGTTCATTTTGTTTGCGACAACCAACTGACAAGCTAGAGCAGACAGTAGCCGCCCTTAGACTCCCCTGCAGGGAAGACGCTGCTTAGAGTTCAGAGTTGGGGTGAGACCCAGCGCAGTTCTGCACCCAGCTGCCCTGGGAAGCTCTGAGACTGTTTCCTATTCTGCTGAAGGGGCTTACTATGCACGTCAACTCAGAGGTGATACAGGGAAAGTTAACAATGGAATTTAATACAAAAACAGGTCATTAAGTCCAGCCCAGAGCCATGTGGGGCAAGCCCCCAGCTGCATCCTCACTCAGCCACGCAGGCGCTCGTGAAATAAGCAGGAGAAGCCCAAGGGCCAGCCTCCCTCTGCTGGGAGGAGGCCTCCCCTTCTACAGTCTGGCCCCAGCAGTGCAGGTGTCACTTGAGGGTGGCACACTGATGGCACAGTGGCTGGGCAGGGTCACAAGAGCGGTGAGCACAGGGCCCTGGAAAAATGCCCACACCCCGGAGGGAAGCCCTGCGGGGGGAGAACATCTCACCCACAGCTCTAGCCCCCACGTACCCCACAGCCTGGGGTGGTTCCTCATATCACAGTCTGTTGGTTTTAGGGGACACATGTCTCAAGTTTTAAGTGACTGAAATCAGAATGTGTCTTACAAATCACAGAAATGCCATAGTTTTAACTGTCAGTATCTTTCTTTCTTAGTGATGAAGTAACGGTGCCTCTAAGAATCAGGGTCATCTTAGATTTTTTTTTAATGTATTTATAGCTTTATTTTATTTTTATTTATTTGGCTGCACCACACGGCTTGTGGGATCTTAGTTACCTGATCAGGGATCTGAACCCTACCCTGGCAGTGAAAGCCCAAGTCCTAACATAACCACTGGACCGCCACAGAATTCCCCAAGGGCCATCTTAGATTTGATGAAATACAGTAAATGGATGCTTGATAAATATTTGTTGAATCAAAGAACGAACGATGAAGTGGCACCTGGCTAACCTAGCTCACCAACAGGGAATTAAGTTAACGATACAGTGGTACATCCATGGAATACTGTGTAGTCATTAAAAAGTGGAGTTGGTTGATAAAATCACATATGTTTAAATAGAAATATATTTATACATAAAATTTAAAAATTTATAAAAATATGTATATAAAAATCTAAAAACATATTTGTAAATAGACCACATGTATATGTACTTAAGATATCTAAGCTGTACTGTTACGTTAAAAAAAAAAAAGCAAGTTTCAAGCATTTTTACAATATAATCCCCCCATCTAAAAACAAGCGTATATATGTTATAGCTGCACGTGCATAGAAAATCATCTGAAGAGCTACACCTCAAAGTGTCAGCGATGTTCATCTCTGGGTGGTGGGAGTGTGCTGTGCACTCCAGCACGTGATCGTTCTTACACAAAGCTCTATTACTTTGTAGGCAGAAAACCCAACAAGATGTTTTTTGAGAAAGACGGCTGGGAGGGGGCTGTGTACTGGCCCTGTGGCAGGCCAGCCAGCGCCAGCTCCTCCTCTCAGACCTTGGAGCGCAGGGATAACCTCGGGCGTGGGGGTCTCGGGGTCCCTAGGACACATGGCTCATGACAGCGCACAGGGCATGCATTGCATGTCAGGGACTAGAGGTGCCTGGGGTGGGTGCTGGGCCCACCTCTACCCCCACAGAGGTGGCTGTCAGAACTTACCAGGATGAAGAAATACCAGGGCTGGGGCACACCGAACTGGCCTGGGAAGATGGCCTCCACATACCAGGTCACCAGGCTGTAGAGGACGGAGTCCAGCAATAGCATGCCGAGCACTTGCCCAAAGGAGAAGTCGTCGTCCACGTTGACAGGACTCAGGAGGTCTCGCCACTGGACACCTGTGCCTGGAAGACATGCCAGGAAACAGGCCTGAAGCGGACCCGTGGTCACCAATGTACACGTGTGCGCAGCAGTGCAAAGTCAGTGTGACGCTTCCCTGCCTACAGCAAACCTGACAACTTTCTTCAGGCCTCTAGACAAGAGCAAGTCACCAAATCGGTGTCATAGAACTAACAAAAGCTTGTGAACTGACGAGAGGGGCTCATGTTTGATTTATGACATATACACACATAAACACATATCCATCTACATAACATACTTGTACATATACACGGATGCACATACACATGTACATACACATACACACGTACACATATGTGATCTGGGTAAGGCCAACACTGGAAGAGGCTGCATTTAATATAAGTCTTTTCAAAAAAAAGGAAACACTCCCGGCATAAATAAAGCTCTGTTTAGTGGTGCTCGTGGTGTTCTGTCCTCTCTCTGGTTTGCAACATCACAGTCCAAATGATGCTTGGGGATTCTGTGCGGCTGGACCACCTGGGTTGGCTCGAGAGCCCGTGATGGAAATGGCTGCTCTCCAGCCTTGGTCACTGTTCACTTTCAAACAACTACAAGTTTGTCTATTTTAAGAAAATTCAGGGACTTCCCTGGTGGTGCAATGGTTAAGAATCTGCTTGCCAATGCAGGGGACACGGGTTTGATCCCTGGTCCGGGAAGATCTCACACACCGTGGAGCAACGAAGCCCATGTGCCACAACTACTAAGCCTGCACTCTAGAGCCTGCATGCCACTACTGAAGCCCACAGGCCTAGAGCCTGTGCTCCGCAACAAAGAGTAGGCCCTGCTCGCCACAACTAAAGAAAGCCCGCGTGCAGCAACAAAGACCCAACACAGCCAAAAAATAAAAAATAAAAAACAGGAGAAAATTTTTTAAAAAAAGAAGAAAATTCAGTATAGAATTTTGAAAACCAAGAGGTGCCATGTAGTTAGACTCCTCTTTATAAATGGCTTTTTAAAAAGCATTTGAACCCTGGAAGGGACTATGCCTTTAAAAAATCTACATTTTATCACACACTACTGAACATGGAGAACCACGTATATTTAAAAGCACCAATGTCATAGGACTTTTGCCAACTGAAGAAAAAAATTCTAATTAAGGATAAAGCCACACTAAAGGTTCCCGTGGCCACCCACCTCCCTCCCTCCTTAGACCCACAACTAGGAAGCTACAACTAGGCATTGCATGACTGGAAGAAACCAGAGCATTCAGCCTGATAGAGAACATCTGGGTGGGGCGGGGTGAAACCATCTCAAAATGCACTCAGGTCAGTCACTCAGAAGCGAGGTTGTATTTCACCTCCTGCTAGCAGAGCCAGAGCAACACCAGGAGCTCCCGGGAGACGGACACCGACACAACACCAGCCACACATAAACTCATCCTGTCCCTTCTGTCTCCGCTTGGAACCAAGGCAAGTGAGACAGAGGCAGGGCCAGGTCTGGGTCCACTTGCCTCTTCAAGGCCCTTCTGTGAGGTGGTCTGAGTGATCCAGAAATGAACGGGGCCTTCTCCTAAGAGGTAAGCACTCCATCTCTGGAGATTTCCCACTAGATGTGGGGTTAAGGGTTAAACTAGGCGTCCTCTCAACCCTTTAGAGAAGCAGCCTTGACTCTACCATGTGAAATCTGAGCATCTCCTGCAGGGTTTGCAAAATGGGAGCCCACAGGCCAACGTCAGCCCTAGAGGTGTTTATTTGACACCCATGACATTTTAAAAATCAGGAAATTTCACAAAACTCAAGAAAGCAATGTCCTGGTCTGTGACTTGTTCCTCTCAGGCCTTCCTGCCGTCATCACCAATTACTGCAGGAGGTATCAGGGAAACAGGAGGAGGGGAGATGCTAGTTCTACAAGTTCACCAAGAGCTGGGAACCCTTCGAACCCTGCAGACTGAGACCTCTGGCCTAGGAATCCTAAAGCCTCGAGAGGCAGGCAGAGACTCAGAGGCGACCAACTTGAATCCCACCATTGGCAGATGCAGACGCTCACGGCCAGCGTTTTCCTGAAGTAACGGCCAGTTCCAGGCAGGGCTTCGAGGGGTGCTCAGAGCCGGGACCGCAATGGCCAGGTGGTGGCCAACATTGCATTGGACACCTCAACTCTCTGTCCTGTGAACCACGTGTCTCTGACCTACCTCTCCTGTGGCTCTGGTCACTCCTCCCCGTCTGCCCTGGGCATGAGCCTCCCCCTCGCCGAGGACCTGCCTTCCAAATGCACTGTTCGTTTAGCTGTGCTGATGTGTCTGATTATCGTTGGAGCAAGAGTCTTGAGTCTGGAGGCCCCTCTGCTTAGACCCTCTGGGGTAACTGAATCAGCAAGGACAGCCCGTGTAAAGGAAAATACTCACCTTTTGCTTCAAATTTTCCTATGAGCTGGGCTCCCATTGCCATGGCAACATTGGACAGGAGGCAGGAGAACAGCTTCTGGCTAAGCGTCATCCAGTTGTATCGAGGGGCAACGAAGAAGTAAGGGATGTACGTGAAGAAGTAGAGGAAGCCCCCGATGGCTGCTGCCACATTGGCTATGGGCGGAGAGAGGAAGACAAGTGTGCCAGAACCAGGCGAGGGCATCTGCACTGATGGGCTCCATCCATGGCACAAAGGACGCCTCTCTTGGGCGAGCTGCCCAACCCCAGCCTGGCAGGAGCCGGGGACACGGGGACACAAGCCTCAGTGCTGGGGGGGGGCGCTCCATGCTCGGCTCTTAGCCTCTGCCCTTGTTGGCGTGCCTGTGCCCACCCCAGGAACCCCAAGGGGATTTCTCCACCCTCTCCTGCAGACCTACCTCCAGCTATCTGGGCATCGCACACCTGACACGACTAACACGGAGCATGTGATCCCCCGCCTGGTCCTGTCCCATCTTGTTCACTCGTGCATCCCACAGATACTCGCTGGGCACCTGCTCTGTGCCAGGCCCTGTTCCAGGCACCAGGAAACAGAACAGACAAAGCCCTCCACTCGGGGAGCTTAGGATCCAGTGTGGACACAGCCAGTAGACAAGAAGGTAAGTAAAGCAGATGGTGCTGGGTGGGTACAGCCCTGTGAAGAGCAACAAGCCACAGACCTGGGACAAGACACTCCCTAGGCTGAGGGTTGCAACTATAACCAGGCGGCCAAGGAAGGCTTTGATGAGGAGGTGAATGTGGAAAAGACCTGAAAGAGGTAAGGATGGGGTGGTGGAGGTGTGGGGAGACAGCATGGCTTCAGTCGACGCAGTGCCCTTACACCCTTTGGTCTTAAGACTCCTTTAGCTGTAAACAGTTGTTGAGGATGTCAAAGAACTTTGTTCATGTGGGATACAAACATTATATATATGTCAACATTCCACTGTGTCAGAGATGAATACTAAGAAAATGTTAAGATATTTAAGAATAACAATAATAAACCCATTACAAGTTAACATAAGTATTTTTATGAACAACACCTGTATTTCCCACAATTTAGTGGGAAGAGTAGCCTTGTGAAACATTCTTGCAAACCTCTGTAAAGATTTAACCAATTACAGCTGGATTCTCATATCTGCTTCTGCATTCACTCTGATGTATTGCCTTGTTTTAGGTGAAGTGAATGAAGAAAATGAGCTTCACAGAGATCAGCAGTTGGAAAAGGGACAGGAATTTTAATAGCCTTTTTAGGTATTTTGGATATTCTTTGCTACCACACCACCACTTAACAAGGGGTGGTTTCTTAAAGGTGAGGTGCCACGTGGAATCAACCTGAACAATGAACTTTTTATACTCTGTTATGTGAAAATCTATTGGTCCATCTTGTACCTGGAATGGGTTATTTACTATTCTTGCATGATTTTGTAACATGATGCATGGCCATTTGGAAAATATTGCTCGTTGGGCAAAGAACATCTTCCAAATGTTGACACATTTTATTACACCACATAAAAAAAATCACACTGGGTAATATTATCACTAATTTCATAAAAAAGTAAGTAAGTACTGGGAGGCTGTAAAGCTCATGGTGGTAGATTAAAGTTTGCAAAATTCTATTTTTGTTGCCTGAAAGCCTGAATTTTGTAATTGACATCAGATATTGTCAGTTGTTTTCCTCAAAAAGGCAGCTCACACTTGAGAAAATGCTTACCAAATACCAGCAAGTGAATGACAGTGTGATGGTCATTGCTTCAAGCAAAAATGGTGTTCCGTGAAAGAAGTGGCTAGTTCAGCTGACAACTCGAACACCTGCACACATGCTGTTCCTCAAGAGAATCATTATACTACAATACTCAGGAAGCACTTTCTGTGGACATCTCATTCAGTCATGCAGAATATTAGAAAAGTATACTTGAGAGTCAAAGGTTAACAAAATTAACATTTTTTACTGTTCCGTCAAGGACATTTTTGAGTGAAACTGGCATTTTTGTTTGTTTGTTTACGAGAGTGTGTGGTGTGAAGAACACGCCACTGTCAAGTGCAGTTTGGAGCCTGTCTTGATCGTGCTCAGGGCCGGCAGTTTTACCACTTTTGCTTTTGCACCATCAGTGCACATGTCAACATGGTAGAAAAGGCAAATGACATTCTGATATTATCACAAAAAGTTCTGATTTCGTGAACCTCTAAAGGTCCCAGGAGCCCGTGGACCACACTGGAGAACCTCTGACCTGGGCAGAAACTGAAGAGGGGCAGGGGCAGAACCAGGAAGGCCAGTTATGGGGCTACCGCTGTCAACCAGGCTGGAGATGACAGTGGCTTGGGCCAGGGCAGGGCTGTGGGGGAGGTGGGAGATGGCTGGAGTTCAGGGGTACCTTGTGGTACAGTGGACAGGATTTGACTGGACTGGGGCAGGATGCTAGAGGAAGAGGAGTCGAGGGCATTCCCAGGTTTTTAGTGTGAGCACATGGTAGAGATGGGGAAATGGGGTTTTGAGGACACCATCAGTAGTTCAGGACACGTCTGACTGAGACACATGTTAAACATCTAATGGGAGTTGCTGGGCATGAGTCTGAATCTGGGAATTATCCCCATGTTTAAAGCTCTCCAAAGGAGTAAGTTTGAGTAGGAAAGAGATACACTTCAAAACAAGAATATCAAGGACTTAAGGAGGAAATGAAGAAATGCTTCCATTGATAAAAGGAGGATTTTTCCCCACAAAAATGGATGAAGAAACAAGAATAAGTGGATATGTACAACAATCAACTGGATAGTTGGTAAAGGATAAATATAGTCATAGAAATAAAATCTCAAAGATGAGACACAGTCTAGAACATACACAGTCAAAGAGAGAATTAGGGAATTAGAAGACAACTCTAAGGAATTCATATAGAGCTCAGCACAAAGAGATTTTTTTAAGGTATGAAAAAGTAGTTAAGAGACATAAAGAACAGACTGAGAGATATACTTACACCCAAGAGGGGTCTACTATAAAAAAAAGCAAATATAACAAGTATTGGTGAGGATGTGGAGAGATTGAAACACTTTTGCACTGTTGGTGGGAATATAAAACGGTTCAGCTGCTGTAGAAACAGTATGGCAGTTCCTCAAAAAATTAAAAATAGAATTACTATACAATCCAGTGGTTCTGCCTCTGGGTATACACTCAAATGAACTGAAAGCAGGGTCTCAAAGAGATCTTTGTACACCCATGTGCATAGCACCATTATTCACAATAGCCACTAACGTGGAAGCAACCCACATATCCATTGATGAATGAATGGATATGCAAAATGTGGTCTATACATATGATGAAATATTACTCAGCCTTACAAAGGAAGGAAACTCTGACACAAGCTGCAACAGGGATAAACCTTGAAGACATTATGCTAAATGAAGTAAGCCAGTCACAGAAAGACAAACGCTCCATGATTTCCACTTACGCGAGGTCCCGAGTAGTCAAATTCAGAGACAGAAAGTGTAATGGTGGTTTCCAGGGTTGTGGGAACGGGGTAGGGAGTTAGTGTTTAATGGGGGCAGAGATTCAGTTTTGCAAGATGAAAAGATTTCTGGGGATGGATGTTGGTGACAGTTGCATGACAATGTGAATGTACTTAATGTCACTGAACTTTACACTTAAATGGTTAAGGTGGTAAATTTATGTCATATGTATTTTACCACATTAATAAAAAAAAAGTTACGAGACATGAAGGACAGACTGAGAGGCTTCAACTTAGGTCTAATAGAAGAGAAGGGGGATTAACAGGGAGCAAAGTCTGATTGATGACGAACGGAAATGCAGAACTGAAAAGACTTGAGTCCTCAGATCCAAACATCCATACAGAAAAATCAGACCTAGACTGTCAGCTGACTTCTTCCCAGCAATAATGGAAATCCGGTGGCAATAAGGTAATGTTATCAAAGCGCCAAGGAGAATTTTATACGCAGCTAAGACAGTATTCAGGAGTGAGGGCAAAACAGAGACATCTTCAGATACACAAAGTCAATGAGAATTAACCACTCGCTGAGCTTCACTGAAAGGACTGTTCAGGGATGTACTTTGACACCCAAAAAACTGAATCCAAAGGAAGGCACAGAGTAAAGAAAACCTCAGTCTCCGGGTTATTTCTGCTCAGATGCCCTTGGACCCCTTGACCTTACTCATCCCAAGAGAAACTGCCGGTCTTCTGAGGTGTGCATCACCCACAGACCTCCACTCTCAGAGGCAGGACAACTCACCTTTGCTGAAGAAAGTGCTGACCATGAAGCTGAAGGAGATGGAGGAGATAGCAAAGCAGGCCAGAAAGACTAGCACCAGCGAGGGGTCACTGTGCGCGAGCACTGCCACATTCTTCTTCACCTGTGCAGCCATCCCGTTGGCAGGTGGGGGCAGGTCGGGGCAGGGTAGGGGAGACAAAACCAGGAAGAGTCTCAAACTTTCCCAGCCCCAAATGGAGCTGGTAAGGGTGGGAGAAGGGCTACACCAGTCCTCTCTACCAAAAGGGCAGACTCCCCAACCAAAGCCGTAAATGCGGAGTCTTGGGGTCTCCCTGGTGGTGCCACAGCTGTCTCTGGCCCTCCCACCAACTCCAACGCCTTGCTTTTCATGTGAGACCCCCTTCTGAAGCCACACTCACCTTGATGCAGAAGAGCAGGGTCATGAAGGAGACGGTGATGAGGAGGAAGAGGAAGAACAGGAGGAACCATGCGGTCCAGTGCAGCCAGCTGCTGAGCCCCATCATGCGCATGTATTCCTGGGGGAGGGGCACATGTGCTGCTCCACACGCCCCACCGCCTGCCACCCCTGCCACACCAGACCCCAGGAGCCTCCCTCACGCTAAACCTGCACCATCCAATACAGCGGCCTGCGGCCACACGTAGCTATTTTGGCTGAAATTACTTAAGATTAAAAAGCCAGCTCCTCAGCCGCGCCAGGCACAAGTGCCCAGTGGGGCCGTAGAGGACAGCAGACCCAGGCCTGTCTGTTACCATGGACAACACTGGTCTGGGGGAGGGGACCAGGGCTGATTAAGTGTCTCTTGTGTACCAGGCACTAAGGTAGGCTGATTTTCCAACTTCTTCTCATGGACAATTTCAAACCACCAGAAAAATAGGAAGATTGGAACGGTGGCCACTCACATACCACTTGGGCTCAGTGATCATTCAACATCCCGCCACACTGTTTTCATCTATGTACCTGGAGGCGCGTGCAGGCACAAACATTTTTTCCTGAACCATTTCCTTGTCCGCTGCTAACCACCTCAGTGTCGCACCATTTTATTAAAGTTATTTAGGCACCGAAGTGGACAGGACCCACCTCATTAGTTCTCCCAGCCCCTCATTTACAACAATTTAAAAGCGCCAACAGGGACTTCCCTGGTGGTCCAGTGGTTAAGACTTCGAGCTTCCAATGTAAGGGGCACGGGTTCAATCCCTCGTCGGGGAACTAGTAAGATGCCACATGCCACACGGTGTGGCAAAAAAAAAAAAAAAAAAAAAAGCTCCAATAATCACAGAGTTGGCACCACTGAGAATACTCTAAACGTCCTTCCACTGGCACTGCAGACATTGCCAAAGGAAGAACTTCACATAAATTCTGGGTAATTCTGGCAGCGTCAGAGGTGAGAGCTTACAGAGGACACTATTCATCCAGATGTACATGGTTATGTCAGTGAGATGCCTGTGGAGCACACCTCACACACTTCCACACACTTCTCCATCCCCCACGACACTGCCTGACAGCTGGGCACCACAGCTGTCCTTGATCACATGCAAAGTTCGCTTCCTGCTCTCCATGTATGTGAACATTTGTCTTGTGTTGACCTACTGTTTCAACAGAAACAGAATTCAACCCGCATACGTAATTCAGAATTTCAGTACCCACATCAAAAAAATTTAAAGGGGGACTTCCCTGGCGGTCCAGTGGTTAGGATTCCGCGCTTTCACTGCCGAGGGCGCGAGTTCCATCCCTGGTCGGGGAGCTAAGATCCTGCAAGTCGTGTGGCGTGGCCAAAAAAAAAAAAGTTTAGGGACTACCCTGGTGGCACAGTGGTTAAGAATCCGCCTGCCAATGCAGGGGACACGGGTTCGAGCCCTGGTCTGGGAAGATCCCACATGCCGCGGAACAACTAAGCCTGTGCGCCACAGCTACTGAGCCTGTGCTCTACAGCCCGTGAGCCACAACTACTGAGCCTGCGAGCCACAACTACTGAAGCCCACATGCCTAGAGCCCATGCTCCGCAATAAGAGAAGCTACTGCAAAGAGAAGCCCACGCACCACAACGAAGAGTAGCCCCTGCTCACCACAACTAGAGAAAGCCCGCGCACAGCAACAAAGACCCACCCAATGCAGCCAAAAGAGTTTAAAGGAACAAATGAAATTAGTTTCAACAATGTATTTTACTTTACCTAATGTATCCAAAACACTGTCTTTTCAATGTTCAGTCCTTAACATACAGCACATGAACTACAGTGCTTTATCAGGGTTTTAAAAATCTGGACAGAACAGGCTTGATTTCAAAGAAGCCTGAGATGGGCTGAGCCATGTGGGCACTAGCCCCACGCCCAGCTGCCCTGGTGCCCCCAGTGCCCAGGAGCTGCCCCCACCTGATGACAGGACTCAGGACACGACAGCCCATGGCCACACTGTGCCCGGACTCAGGATCTCTCAAAGCCAAACGCAAACAGGGTTACCTTCAGTTTCCTCTCTTTCTCTTGCACGACAGCCCGGATGATGCTGAGTGAGGTGTAAGTGAAGCTCAGCATGAGCAGCAGGGGAAGCTGGTACTGGATGGCGACGAGGAAGGGGTCCGAGATAAAAGGCGGGTAAGGGAACCTCTTGGCGATCACGGTGAGCTTCTCAAACAGCTGGTGCGTGGAGGCGTTGGCGTGGTACTGCATGACAGCCCTGTCCACGGCATGCTGCACGGCCAGGAAGCCCTCACGGATATACCCTGAGTGCAGGAGCAGAGGACGTTCCGGCATGTGGGGTCGATACATGTGGGAGAAGCCAGGTCCTGGGTGCTGGTGCTCAGAGTGCTGAGGGCACTGAGCTGGTGAAGTGGCCTGGGGTTTCCTGCAGGCCTCCAGTTTGTAGGGGCCACCCTCGCTCTTTGGCTCGAGGCCCCTCCTTCCACCTTCCAAACCATCCAGGCAACATCTCTCTGACTGGCTTCCGTGTCATCACATCTTTCTCTGACTCTCTCTTCTGCCTCTCTTGCCCACTTTTAAGGACCTACTGGGATAATCGACAAGTCTTGTTCCCTTGAGACCAGCTGATCAGCAACTTTCATTCCATCCACCCTTGAGTTACCATCTCAAAGGGAGGCAGGAACCACAGACCAAAGGCCACCACTACACGACCTTTGTGTGCTTTGTGGTCCCTCCCTGCTGGCCCTTTCTGACTCCCCACATTTTTAAAGTGATAAGGGCCAGGGGGATACGATATTCCAGTCCACAGTGAGGCTTGTGAGAGGCTGAGCCTATGGAAGGAGTACGGCATAGCCTCAGGAGAGAGAAAGGCAGCCTGGATTCCTGATGTCCGAGCCCAGGGGACAGAGAGGGGACATGGGGTGCGGGTCTGGGTGGCGTGGGCACCCTCATTCCTAAAACAGTGACATTTAGAACACCTAACATCCTCCAACACAAAACTGTCAGCTGCCTGAGTTCAAGCTTCTAGAATAAAGAAAAGCAATTTTATGCCCACCCCACCCCCAGCACGAGGTCACCACATCTGTGCACTTCTACCACCTCCCTTGAGTAAGTAGTTTTATATGGCTGCAGAAATAGCAGGTGCTCAGTGAATCTTACCGCTCGTTGTGCTGGGTGGGGGTTTAGTTCTCATCTTCACTCTGACCCTGCAGAGTAGTGAACGACATCTTCATTGGACAAACGGGGCCACTGAGGCCCAGGGCGTTGAGCCACACAAAGGGGGAGGGGACAAAGCTGAGACGGGACCCTGGTCTCTTAGCTTCAAAGCCAGTGTCTTTCTCACGTCACAACGCCTCCCCCAGGAAACGTCCTGCCTGCCTCCTGCTCCCTAGTTGTTCTTCCATGAGGTTCTGCATGCTGCCATGGGGTCTTCACCACCACAACCTCTGCAGCTGCTCAGCACTGAGGCAAAGCCACCCTCTGTGATCAATCATGTCCCACTACTGAAGTTTTTATGATCATAAACAATGCTGTGGGGAACTTCTTTTGTGCCTCTGCATTTTCTCCTTCTTTCAGACTATTCCAGGGGCTTAATTTTTATCAGGGGTCTAAGGTATGGACATTCGGGGGTGGGCTTGGGGGGAACACTGGCCTAATTCTTGGAGGGCCTGCTGTGTGCCAGGTTCACATCCTTTCCACATCTCTTGGGGTCTTTGTGTTTTTTTTAAACTGATTTGGACTAAGGAATCATTTATAAAACAGAAGGTATTTACCCTTTGTCATCTGCTGGAATGTTTTCCCCAATCTCTTATTTGCTTTCAAAATTGGTGTTATGTCTTTTTCTCTTTTAGCAAATTTCAAGTTTGTACGTAGTGAAATCTGTCAGTCTTTTCCTTGGAGAACTTTTGCCTCTATCGCTTCCAAGCTTAGGAAATTGTCCCCACAAACAGGACGGACAGCCCCGCCCCAGGTCACACAGCCAGTGTCTCCTGCTGCTGGCCACAGGCAGTGGGCGTGGCAGCTGATGTGGCTTCTCCTCCTCTCCAGTTGGTGACCTGTCCAGGGCTTCATTCTGGGGCCTTGCACACTTCACCTTGCCTTGCTCGTCGTCTTAGCTCCTCTTTTGGATTTAAAATCTTTTCCTGGAACATTAGCCTGGTGATAGGGTCCTGGCACCAGAAATAAATCTAAATGCTGGCTGCCTCCTGCCTTCCTGGTGCTCTATTTAGGGCATTCCTGGGTCTTTTCATCAAAATCTCTAACAAGTTCTGCCTCTTGCAGACCTGGGAATTAATTCTGTGTTCTTTGCAACACCCAGGATGCCTCCTGGAGCCTGTAGCTGGGCCTCAGCTTGAGGGCATAGTCTAGTCCTGGGTCCCAGTTACTTGGTTCTAAGATGGAACCTTGGTCAGAGAAGACAAACAAGCCAACTACCTTCCAGAGTAACAGCGAACAGACCGACACACCCTCTGGCAATACAGTGAGCTGAGATCCGACTTCTGCAAACATTCCACTGACTCAATGAAACCACGGACAATTACACAAGGACAACAGAGCGTACAATGCCTATACAACTGTACAGAGAGAGGGGCAAGGAGAGAAGGGAAATGGAAAACCAAGCCCAAAAGACCCAATGCAAACTGAAGCTCCTTAAAAACTGAAATATAAATGTTTCATTCAACAGCACGTTTGCTGGGAAATAGGGAGACAGCCTTTGCTGTTTTCAAAGATTATTTTGCTTTTCAGAAGCCAGTTTTACTGGATGTTTTCTTCCTTCTCCTACAAAGAAGAAGGTCAAATAATCATAAAAAATCTTCCTCCAGAGAAATGCAAGATGGGTTTCCCCGACGTGATGATCATGAGCCAGCACCCCGGGGGAGGGAAGGAGACCCCCTAAAAGTGTTCCTCACCAGGTTCTCCGCCATCAGGGGATGTGGGTTCCCTTGGTCCTGGGCTGGGGAAGAGTGGAAAAAGGGAAGTGGTGTGCCAGCCTTCTGTCTCTCTCAGGAAAAAGGAGCCTGTCTGGGTCCACATGTAATTTCTTCGCGTGTAACTGAACCGTAAGTGATATTTCACCTACGGAAACAAAGAGAAAACCAAGTGCTCTAAGGGATCCAGCCAGAGGAGCAAACGTCTGCATCCAGTGGGAGGGTTGGGGGACCCTCATTACCGTGACCTCACCACTGCCCCAGCCCCCGCCAGTGTCTGGATCTCAGGAGGTCAGAGTGAGCGGTCCTGCCAGGGCACAGAGAGCCCAGGGGCACCTCTGCAGTGCTCTTCACCACCCTCTTCTGCCATTACCAATGGGAATTCCATGCATGACTCGTCACTGTTAACCAGTGCAGGGCCACCAGCGTGATGCTGAGGGACCTGACGGTTTCCCAGTCTTATTGCCACTGGGGCAACCAAAAAACCTTTCTTTTTGTTTGTTTGTTTAAATATGTAACAGAAATTCTAATGCCATATGGTGCTAAGTCCCGAGTATCTGCTACTTTCCTACTTGTCCTATTTGACTCTGTCAAAGGAGACCTGTAACGCCTTTCACAAAACGAGAGGACAAAGAGGGGCCACAGCAATGGTCTACAGCCACTTTCTTCAGACACGCGAGGTTTCTAAACCGCTCTGGCCTGATGGGTCAAACTCCATCAGGGCCCCTCAGTGGGCTGAGAGGTGATTCTGGACCCAAGGGGAAAGTCGCATTTGCTCCCAGGCAGGCAGAGCGTCTCTGGCTCCTGGGGGAGGAAGCTTGGCTCCGTGGGGCTGGGGTCCTCACCGCCAGCGGCAGGGGATCCCTGCTGTGGTTGAAGGCATGCTCGAACACCACGGCGGCCAGCACGTTGGCAGAGCGGTTGTCGTACCTGACGTAGTCCTCAAAGTCCTTTTCGGAGGGGAAGCCGCGAGCTGTGGGGAGGAGGGGGGCCCAGAGTTGCCCAATCGTCCACTCTGCTTGAGAAAGCTGGACCTTCAGATAAAGGACTAAAGCTTACAAGTTTCTCTAGGGCTTTGTAAACCTTTCCTAAGACTCGAGGAGGCTTTTGTTTTTGGCAGAGACGGGCTGCGGTGAAGACTGGCAGAACCTCACCATCGAAGCCGGCCCTGGGCATCTAGAAGCTGAGAGCTGGAGCAGGGCCCCTCCATGTGGGCAGCTGCCCTGCCCTGAGCTCTGCAGCCAGCATCAGTTTCTCTCATAACCATAATGGTGGGCTTTAAAAATTCAAGTGGACACTAATGTATAGTCTGTTCAACAACCTCTCTCACCCAGACCCCATTTCACATAAAGGGTTTGACTATAATCACATAGTGAGGGACCAGGGATCTTCCCCTAAGTGTTTGCTACACTGAATTAAACAGGCCACAGTGCCAAAATCAAGAGGGAGAGGAAAAGGGATAATACTTTCTATTCTGAATGCAAAGACCTAGCGAGGGTGACTGGCACATTTCCTGGGAATGGCCCTCAGCAGGCTTCTTGATGACCTTTATCAGAGCTGTCCTCCCAAAACCATATCCCAGAAGAGATTCCTGGCACCGGGGCCTTGCCCTCATAATTAAACAGCTTTGTGGGGTATGTGGACGCCATCCCCAGCCCCTGAATAGCCAGGGGCTGTAAACTGTCACACACACTGCTTCCCACAGCCGTCATAACCCTGGTCCCTGTTGCAATGAGACATGACACAGGGATTTGCGGGCCGTGCGGCCACTACAGGGCAGACTGCATTGCCTGCTGCCCGGCTCCCCGCCTGGCCAGTCCCTGCCCCAAAGCCCAAGTCCCGCAGCACTACTGAGTCCCCGACAACTCACCTCTCATGTTGATCACCAGCATCCTCCTCACTGTCTCCACAACGGTCCTCACGGCGTCACTCTGGGATGGGATGTAGGCGAGCTCCCAGGCGGCTCCCGGTGGCGGGAAGCTGAAGAACAGTGGCAGCTCTCGGATGGACTGGCCGGGGTAGAGGGTGGCATTGGGCACGTTCTCTGACTGGATCTTCAGGCGAAGCCAAATCAGGATCCCAGAAAACAGCAAGGGCAGGAAGAGCTCCAAGATGGTCACCAGGACCTTCCGCTTCTAAAGAGCAATGGAAACCGAGGGCTGAGGAGTGCGAGGTGGAGGCGAGGGGCTCCTGGAGCCCCTCCCACTGATGCCCCCTCTTGCTGACACCCCCTCTGCCAGGCCCCTCTCGCCCTTCCCCCTGCAGCATGCCCCCAGGGCCGGACCCACCTGCAAAGTGTAGTTCTTCCAGAGCAGGAGCGCCAGCTGCCTGAGCACCGCCATCCTTGCCAGAAGGGCCGCTAGTTGTGGACCAAAGACAAAAAGGGTGTTGGTTCAGGTTTGCGAATTGTGTTTGGGGAAGGCAGGGAGAGTGGGGGAGAGTCAGTCCTGAGACACAGACCCTCCACTTCTCCTCACCTTCTTTTGTCCCAGCCTAACTCAGAACAGCTCCCCAGAGGGAGAGGCCAGTTCTACTCTGTTCAAGGAACACACGCCCTTTTAGGAAGCTGACTTTGTTTCTTCTGGAAACAGGAGATGAACGGCAGGGCTGGTAGATGCAACGTGGCCAATGGAATGGCAATCATTCGATGAATGCTATTCAGATGTTCTCTGTGGTTCGTATGAATGTGCTATTTCTTAGCAAAAACTCAGGCTGATGGAATTCCCCTCCCGGACTGCTTTATTCTCCACCATCACAGAACAGTAAAAGGAAACTCAGCCCAGTATCCTGGCTGCGGGCTGATTTCTAAGACCTGGAGAGGGCTGTGGGGGAGCAGGGGAGGAGCCTGGGGTGAGGGCCCTCAGTGGCCTTAACCCAGGGGCAGACACAGCAGGCGAGGTGGACGCGTGGGCGGCAGGATGGCATGTACTCTCCCACCTTGAACCCTGAGAACCAGTTTTTCCTGCTTTAACTGTGAGCAGTGGTCTGTGAGCCTCCACACGACACTGGTCATTTTCCTCCAGAGAAAATCTACTCTATGTCAGGTATGAATGTTATATTTAAATCTGGCACGTATGGCTGGGAAAATCTGCTGAGACTAATTATCAAACACAGTGACAGCAGAAACAAGAACAGAGCTTTATAAAGGTCTTCCTCAATTTAGGGAAATCTATGTCATGAGACTGCAGTGTGAGAAGCAGAGACACGGAGCCACACTAACCTCTAGAGAAGGAGGGAGTTGGAGTTAGCTCAGGAAGACCCCAGGACGCTCATGACTAGAAGCACCTAGTTCTGTAAGCTGCGGGCATGAATGCCGAGGCTGGACCTGAGGTGGGCAGCGAGGGCGGCAGAGGAGGGGAGGCCCTGGAGAGCTCCTGGTCACCGTCTGCGCCAAGTATGCAGATGGAGCGGAGAGGGGCCCTCCACAGCTCACGGTCCTTCAGGTGGGGAGAAGCATCTGTGACTCACAGGAAAGAGTCCTGAGTGCAGTGAGCCAGCTCCACACTCAGGTCGATACTAACCCAACACCATCCATTAGGCGCGTCAGGACGGCACGGACAAATGGCTGGTAAATCCTTCATTAGTTAACCTGCTCTAACACTATGGCCCAAAGAACCCATCTCGAGACCCAGTGCGCATGGAGCGAGAGCTTGTTTTTTTTTTTTGAAACAGCCAGTTTTGCTTTTGACTTCAGTTAGCTGAAAAATCATTTCCATTAAAGCTCATTTTTAAATTAAACTCTCGCTTTTAAAAAAAAGATGTAGCTGTCCATATCTGCCTAAAAGTAGTTCCTCAAAATTTAAGCTTTAAAGGGCACTCAATAAATATTAGTAGAAAACACAACTGCAAGAAGTTATTTACAAATTAACTTAAAATATGGCTTTTATTTTATTTAACCATATGGTTAAAATATGGGGAGATTAAAGCTAAAATAGCAATGAAGGGCTATTAAGTGGCAACTTAATAAATTATCCAAATTCTTTTAAAATTAATAAGGTGGAAAAACCTGTCTTAAAATCAGTCGTAGACAGTTAATAAAAGAGCAGTAGTGTAATGTTACCCACGAAGGCCTACGGCCTATGAACAGTTTCAAGAAGTGGTTTAGGCTAAGAGGGGAAAGCAGTGCCTCCAACGGAGCTGATCATCCCCACAGCAGGCTGATGGGTGCCTGTCTTGGCAGAGATGAAGGTTCTTTCTCTACCAAGAGGGGAATGTGAAAAGGTCACAGTTCAAAGAAGTCTTCTGGTCAGAGAAGTCGATGACTTCCTTTTCCGGAAAAGTCTGGTCAAGAAAGGACAGGTCCCCACGCTTAATCCCACCTCTCTAGGCCCAGAGGGGTGGGCAGGGCAGGGAGACAGACCGTCCGCCTTCCCACTAGGACAACACCAGACAGCAACACCGGGGAACTGACCTGAGTCCTGACAGAGGCTCCTGGCTGAGGCTTTCCTCTGGGGCTATGGGAGGTCTGGCTGGGAGAAAGCGGCCCTGCACAGAGGGCTCTGGGGTGGGGCCGGTAGGCCTCTGGAGTGCGGTGGGCTGACCTTGGAGCTCGGGAGCACTGACGCCTCACAGGATATCAGGAAGGGCCTGGGGCTCGTTGGCATGACGCTCCGGCCACCTTTGGGCAAATGGAGGGTGCCAGAGCATAATTTAAAAAATAATCATAAAACGCCTCTCACCGAGGTAGGAAATCGAAGTGCAAAATACACTGTAAGCATGTTACTTAAGCAAAGCCAAGTCCAATATCAAAGAAACATGGATTTCAGGAATCAGAGAACTCTGGGGTGGCTTTTGTTCTCTCCTGGTACAATAAACTGTAAGAAGCTTTTATTTTATATACTTTTATATTTATAGAGCCTCCTAATCCAGCCCTAACTTCTGGTACCATCACCCTTTCAAAACTAAGAAACTAGGAGGAAGTGCCTAACCCAGGATCACACAGGAAGCAAGGCACACACCCAGGATCTGAGCTTCCTAGTTTGTGTTTTTACCACTACACCCCTACAGTCTGTGTATCCTAAAAGCAGCAAACATCTTTATAAAGTCTTTATGTATTTCTCCCAGAACCTAACATTAGAAATCAAAAAGAAAAAATATCCCTTGAGCCCCACCGCCTTAACAGACATCATACGTGTTTCTGTCTCCCCAAGGCACCCAGCTCTTTGCTCTGTGCCTGCCATGCTCTATCTGAAGTCTCACTAAATGCCATACTCGTGTCTGTTCAGTTTGAGCAGAAAAGGAATTTAAAGGAGGAGATTCCCAGAATTACAAAATCTGGGAAGCTTTCTGGTTGCGACAGCAAATGTACACGAGGAAAGGAAGTTAAAGTTCCTCAAAACACTTAAGACCGCGGCACTCAGAGTCCCTCAGAAGTGGCGGGGGTTGCGATCCAGAACCAGCCCAGGCGGGTCCACTCCAAAGCAACCGCTCGCAAAGCCCCACAAGAACGTCTGAGGACTTCTCCCAAGGCTCACTTCACTCCTCCCAGGACAGAGCCGGGAAGGGAAGGGAAAGCTCTTTTTACCACGGAAAGGCGTGTTTGCTTACCGTTAAAATATTAAACATTACACAAATCATTGAGTATTTCAATGTTTGGTTTTCAGGTGAGCAGTGGAGCTGGTCCAGAGTGAGTGCCTATTGTGGGCTGCTAACTTCTGAGAACTCTTCTTTTTTTAAATATTTATTTTTTTGGCCACACCAGGTCTTAGTCGTGGCATGTGGGATCTAGCTCCCTGACCAGGGATCGAACCTGGGCCCCCTGCATTGGGAGCATGGAGTCTTAACCACTGGACTAGCAAGGAAGTCCCTAAGAACTCTCTTGATGTCACACGGGATTCCTCTGAAAATGGCTGTCCCGGTTTGGGAAATGGTTGTCCTAGTTTGGGAGCACTGTGCTGGGTGCTTGCCACTGCGTGTTGAGTCCCGACAGCTCTGCTTCCTGATTTGGGTATTTTTTTCATTATGGGCTTGAATATGTCCTCCAGTTTCTATGTGCCCAAGCAAAAGAAGCTTTTATTTCTGCATATACAGAACAGAATGGTGGTAACGCTTCTGGAAAGATCACTGCTGAGTGGGCCTCAAGGCCAGCAAGCAGAAGTGGACGGAGCCCCGAGGCCAGGCACATGCTGTTATGTCACGTGTCCTGTCGTATCCCGAGCTCGGTGCCTTTCCTACCACGGAAGCCGTCAGCACAGGCCTGGGGGAAGTCATGGCTGGGAGGGAGGGGGTCTCAGTAAGGTCAAGGCAGACATCTTGCTGTCACACAGACAGCAGACAACCAGGGCTCTGCCCTCTTGACCACACATGTGGAACAGAGAGATGCCCTTGGTGGTGGTGCTCGCTGGGACTTGGCACTTTTCCTGAAGACTGAGGTGGGTGAGGACCCATTTCAGCTAGGAAAGCATTTCCTTCTCACACGGGGAGCCCACAACAGTCAGCGGTGTTAAGTCTACGTGTGTACACGCTGCAGAAGGCATGATAGGTACTTCACGTTTGCTGGTAGAATCTGTGGTTTTTTAGGATACACAAAACAAAAAAGCATCTACTCATCCAACTAACATTTGCCAAGTACTTACTGTGTGATAGGCACTTATACCAGGCACTAAAGATCTGGAAATGAAAATCACAGTGTTCTTAATCCAAGGAGTTCACAGTCTGCACATGCTTGCATGTACTGTAATCACTATAACTGAAGCCAAATGAAGCATCATGAGATTCTGGAGATCAGGATTCTGTGTGTATGTGTAAGACAGGGTGAGCTCTGGGAAGGCTCCCAGAAACAGGTGACACAGGAGACCAGTCTCGGGTTTCTTGTTAGTTGAGGTAGGGAGGGCATTATAGGATCATGAAGAAATGAAAGAGTGTGTGGGGGGAACAGCAAGTAATTCTGAGTGGCTGGGGAGGAGCACCAGGGACGGAGCCAGAAGGGGAAGCCGACCAAGGCCTTGGATGCCGTGCCAAGAAGGGAGCAGGGGTAGGGGTGGGATGGGGGGTGGGGAGGGGATCCAAAAGTGCAGTAATTCTGCTCGAGGGTGTTCTGTTTTGCTTATAATCTTTTACCCAGTACATGATCTTTTAAATTGTGAAAATATCTAATTCAGTGGATTCTGCAGGTGAATGTCCAAATACCAATAAGCACTGTAAAAAATAGGCTGAAAATAGCAGGCACATTTATAGAGGGTGGTTCCCACCAGTGAACCCCACTATTGGTCTTCAAGTGGGATGAGCAAGACAATCTGCTACAGTAAAGGAATGGCAAGAAATTCTACTTTAAAAATGAGGAAAAATTGGTTTTACTAATATTTAACACATGAATGCACCCTGGCACTCTTGCTGGCCTGTGTGTCAGCAGCCACAGCATCCTGACAGAGGAGGGGCTCTGTGACACGTGGGTGATGACTGGCCCTCGCCCGCTAGTTTACTTTAAGTCTCTCAGGTGTGTTGGAGTTTACATGCTTTGGGATATCATGGTTGTGGTCAATTAAAAAAAAAAAAGACTCAAATAGCTAAAGCTTTACAATACTTTGCAGTGATCTGGGGAGTTGTGAATACCTGGTTATCTTGTGACTTAGAACTTAAGGAGGAAATACATATTTTCTTTCATGAGAAGTGTCAAACCTGGAAACCTTTTTCTTTTTTTATTCAATGACAAATGAGCGCAGCAGCGTGTGAGCTAGCTTACTGGTTTTAAGCCAATGCACTCAAATCTGTCCCTTCCAGGAAAAGGTGACAATGCATGAGTTACAGCTTTTCAAAATAATCTGTGCCAAGAACAGAGCATTTATGAAAACAGACGTTTGGCGATGTTTCCACAGGTGTGTGACTGTATTGCCAAGGATGTGGCAAGTGCGCCATCCACATGAACACTGACACCTGCACAGCAAAAGCTTTGGGAACCAGGACTTTCACCTCCCCTGATAGCCCCTGAACACTTAGCAGCCCAGATTCATCAAGAGCCCTCAAATGACTGGCAGGTGGGATTGAAAAACAAGTACCAGACGCACAGCAAGTCTGCATGCCTCCCTGAGGTTCACTGTGCTTACCTGTGAACCCCTCAAGAACCAGGAACTGAAATAAACAGAAGTCAGAACCACACCTTCAAATGCTGGACTCAGGTTTCACCGAGTTTATAAATAGGATGTAGACTTGATCACATGGCTTTCTTTTAAAAACAGCACACATTTGTATAATAGATTATGTACTATTGATACACTGAAAAATTTAATCGTGTTCACTTCGCCTCTCATCCACTTAATAGGTCTTTATTTGTATGTGTTTCTATGTCCATGATATTCAAGACAGTAGTATATGGCTTTCTTTTATAATAAATAAATAAAACGTATTGTGGTGCATGCTCAATTCTTTTACATATAGCAGTGAACAGGAAAAAAGCTTGTGGACAACTTATTTACAGAAATGACCCTTGTGTGGTTAAGGTGGGAACAAATGCCACAAGCCGCAGTCGTTGTCCAAGAGCCCCATGAGGCCAGGTTCAAGGCCATGGTCATTTGCATTGGGAGGCCCAGATGGAGACCTAGTTTACAGGTCTCACACTCAATGCCACCACCTGTGCTGTCCTGGGTCAGGGCGGCGGGCTCCTCAGAATCATGTGGCTCTGAGTTTACACTGGAGCTCCTGGCAGGGAGTGGTGGGGTATATTTTTGAGCCAAAGGTGTGGCCCAGAGGAGGCTATCAGGAGAGAGTTCTACAAAATCTGTGCCACTGCCTGCTCTCCTAACCCCTGCTGCAGCCTCGGGCCCATTCCCCGTCCTGCTAGCCTTCTGCCTCTCTAGGTGTAGGAAACGAGGTAAGGAGGCAATTGAGAATCCCCAGAGAGAGGTAACCATGGATCTTCTTCAACAAGCAAGGCAGCAAGCTCATTACTCAGCTCCTGCAACCACACTTATCTGCCCGTTGACTCCAAATCTCTCCAAATGTGGCGAACGACTCAGCCAGTCGGAGCGACAGGCACTGTCCAAGTCTCCCAGGACAGGGACTGCCACACCTTACACTTTCCCGGGAGTGTGTGGGCCTTCTGTGGTTTTGTCGGCTTGGAGTATCACCCACCATTCCCATCTCTACTTTCTGAAATCCTTCCTATCATTTCCCAGTCCAGGTCTGGCTCCTCTGTGAAGCCGCCACCGACAACCCTGACTGGTTCAGGGGTTCTTTGTCTTGGCTTCACAATGGAATCTTCTGGGATAATTTAAGACAGAAACTGATGCTGGAGGCCCACCCCTGGAGATTCTGGGCTGTGGCCTGGGCATGGGACTCTTTCCCGGGTGATTCTAACATGCAGTCAGGGTTGAAACCTTCTGCTCTTGTCGAAAGCCATCCCTCCACCTTTGCATACTTGAGGCAGCTTTTCTGGATGTCTCATGTAGCACTTATCTCTTTCTGTCTTAGGTCAGTTACTTGTGAATAAATCATCTCTTTAGCTCCATCCTAAGGTCCCCGATCGTGCACAGAGCCTTGCCCATCATTCTCCCCAGAGTTCTAGAATGCTCCCCGCCCCATAACAGACTCAATAGCAGAGGAGTCTACTGCTGTTTCAGGAAGCAGGGCTGGAAAAGAAACTGTCAACTAGGGAGTCTTACCTGGGCTTTCCCAGTTGAGACTAAGTTAAAACAGGTTCCCACGGACTGCCTGGCATATGCACTGTGGAAAGCTAGTAACTCAGAAAAAAAAAAAACAAAAAACCAACAGCTTTAGCTCCCTCTCTTGTTCCAAAAGGCTGTTTCAACAGAATGATGATAGATCACCTTAAAGAAGGAAAGATGTCATCCTGTTTGTCAAATATAGTAAGCAAGTGTTCAATTAAAAAAACCAAACAAACCTCTGAGAAGTTAAAAAGGTGTGGGGATTCCCATGGCATCCATTTTTACCTGTTTTCCCTTTCTTTTACTTTTCCAATGATGTTAACTTTCTAAAGGAAAACATCCTTAACCTTTTCACATTTACAAAAGGCAGCATCAAAATGTTCTGAATCAAATGATATAGCTGCTCAGGAGAAAAGAGCATAACTCTTCCACTTGCACCTTGCCTGGATTTCCACACTGCTACAGGGTGTCATCCACTTCTTCAGCAAGCGTTCCTTCAGTGCCTCTCATGTGCCAGGTGCTGGCTATGTGCTAGAAGTGCAAGCCCCACAAGAGACAATCTGTGCCTTCAGGGAGCTCACAGATCAGGAGGCAAAGGGGCAAACAGAAACAACCCTATCAGGTAACAGGCTTTAATTAGGCAACGTCCAAGGAAGTGAGGAGGGGCATTCATGCATGCGACAAATATGCACTAAGCATGTGTCCTAAGCACTCATTTAGGAGATAGTCCCTGCCCTCATGAAGCTTATAGTCTAGTTCAGGAAGGAGCCAACACCTATGTAAACACAAATTCATACCAAGTACAGACTGACCATGGGCACCAGGGCTGTTGCAGGCCCTTCTGCCTAGACCAGGAGGTCCCTTTCCTTCTGTCCCCCACACAACTCCCACCACTAACAGTGGACCACTGGACCCCCATTCTGAGGCTCATGAGAAGGCGGGTTTGGGAGCAGGGCGGACTCCGTTACGGGGATGCATTCCCACCCACACTGGGAATCTCTGCACCGAGAGATGAGCCAGCAGCATCCTTGGCGGGCCTGCCTCAGCTCCCCAGCCTGTGATGCCGCCTGGCTTTAGCAGGCAAGTGCTCAAACTGTCTGCCGGGTGAAGGCCAGCGGGTCTTAGCGTGGTAAATGTCTGTCCACCCTCCTCGCCTCGGCACAAAGGATTCCACAACGATTCTAGCTCCGGGAAGGTAACGTTTCCCCAAGGGGGGGCCGGCTTTGGGGAAATGCCTGAGGGGATGAGGACACGCCCAGAGGCTCGCGCCGAGGGGAAGCCTGAGTCAGGGCGGCCTTGCACTGCTGGGAGATGCACCTGCTGCGCCGCCGGAGGAGACCGCGGGCAGGGCGGGGGCCGGGCAGGGCCGCGGGAGGGGCCGGGTGCCCGGCCGGGGAGGGCGGCAGCCCGCGGTGGGGAGGGGGCCCCGGGCGGGGAAGCGGCCCCCGAATCTCGAGCCTTGGGAGCCAGCGCGCGCGAGCGGCGGGTTCTGGGACACTCACCGACCCTTAGCGCCCGGGCGGCAGCGGCCGGGGCGCTGCCCTCTCGCGGGGTCCCCTCCCTCGGCTCCCGGCTCTGCTCTGGCCTCGCGGCGGCGGCGACCGCTGCTGACAACTGCTAGGCCGCCACGGCGGGGAGGGGGCGCCTGAGACCCGCGACTAGCAGAGGACCGGGCCGCTCGGGGTCCTGCAGGAGGCGCCCCTCGGCCGGCCCGCGCATGCGCAGTGTGCCGCCCTGCGGGTGCCAGCCCCGCCCCGGGACGCCCCGCCCCGCCCCGCCCCTGATCGCGCGTGCATAGGGCTCAGCGCGCCCGCTACAAGGCCGGCAGGAGGGGCGACACGCGGGAGTCTGGGCGAGGGCTGGATCCGGTAGGAGAATCGCGTGGTCCGTAGGGACTTACAGGCGGCTGAAGTAGTCTTCGCCCGAACCTCTGCCTTCCCTGGCCATCCTCCATTTGCCCTCCAGCACTGTCTTTCTGTTGGGCGCCGTACACCTCACGGAGGGAGGGCGCTTTGCTGCCTCAGGCCTGGCACGAACGCTGCTGGGCGGAAGAGGCCCTGGGGGTGGACCTTCCTAGGAAATTTCTAGAAAACGACCCTGGGGTGGGCAGGACGGCCCAGCGTCCCTGAGTGTGGCCGCGGTCCCGGGGCGCAGTTCAGAGGGGCAGGGAGGCCTCGGGGTCACCTCAGGCAGGAGGGTCGAGAGTCAGGGTCAGGGTTACCTCAGGAGGGTCACGGGTCGGGTCGGGTCGGGGTTCCCTGAAGCAGGGAGAGTTGTGAGGCTGGGTTGGGGGTCACCTTGGACGGGAGGGTCCCGAGGCCCGACAGGGATCACCGGGGGCGGAGGGTCTCGAGGCGTGGGCGGCGCGTGGCTAACAGTCCACGCGGGCTGGCCCCTCGGCTCCCGACTGCCCAGGTCGTGAGCGCCGCCAGCGGCCCATCATTTCCGAGGATCCTCCCGCGGCCCGACGTGCACCTGCCGGCTGGCTGCCCAACTGACCTGCTTCCCTCTGCCCAGCCTCTGGCGGCTCCTGGTTGAGGTGGCGGCTCCTGGTTGAGGTCGCCGTCCCAGGACGCCGCCTGCTGACCAGCCAGGCCCCGCCACCGCTCCAAGCGCGCCTCTGGAATGAGGACAAGACTGACTGAATCGTAAAGTAATGACCCAATTCGGGAGGCAGACCTCAGCCCCCCAAGACTGTTTATGGATTAGTGATAAGAGTGTCTCAGTGCCCCATTTGTTTACTTAACATCTTTTATTATCTGAAGTAGTGTTATTTACTTGTTTGTTTATTTTTTTCTGTCTCTCACCAGAAGATGGGCTCCATGAGTAAAGGGACTTTGTCTAGTTCATGGCTACATCCCAGGGTCCTAGCATGTCTGGCACAGAGGAGGCATTTGATAGATATTTGTTGAATGAAAGGGTCACAAAGACCTGGCTTCAAATCTTGACCCTATCCCCTAACTAGTGCAGGCATGGCATTTAAACTTCCTGAACCTCAATTTCCTATCCCTGAAATTAAAATAATACCAAACTCAAAGGTAATTAGTATTTCAAAGTGAAATGAGAAAAAAACATAAGTGCTTATTGCAATACCTGGCACATAAATGCCAAATAAATGGTAGTATAATGGAAATATAACTAGAGACTTATATAGTCTGGTCTCTGTAATGAGGATTCAGAAAAAAAAATTGAAGGCAATTACTGGATAGGTAGAAGAGTGGATTATTAGTATGTGACAAACATCTTAAAAACCGTCTCTCCCCATTATTCCTCACAGACTGCACCCCTTCCCTCCCAACAAAAGTGCTGGGAAAAACTCTGTGAACCTGGCTGACTCGTCCTTCTCTTCACCCTGCTTCTCTTAATCTTTTTTAATTTCAGGAACCCATCCTTTCCATTTCTAACTTACATTGGTTACACCTTGCAATTTTTTTTCAAACCCCTTCTAAACCTGATCCCAGTTTTGCATAACCAAATCCAGAAACAGAACTGGCTGACTCAGAATTTTCCTTATATGGAAAGTGAGGGTAGGGGCACAGGAAAAAGAATGACCATGCAGATCAAGACAGACATCTGGGGACTTCCCTGGTGGCGCAATGGTTAAGAATCCTCCTGCCAATGCAGGGGACACGGGTTCGAGACCTGGTCCAGGAAGATCCCACATGCTGCGGAGCAACTAAGCCCGTGTGCCACAACTACTGAGCCTGTGCTCTAGAGCCTGGGAGGCACAACTACTGAGCCCACGTGCCACAACTGTTGAAGCTTGAGCGCCTAGAGCCCATGCTCTGCAACAAGAGAAGCCACCACAATGAGAAGCCTGCGCACTGTAACAGAGTGGGCCCCGCTCGCCGCAACTAGAGAAAGCCCGTGTGCAGCAACAAAGACCCAACACAGCCAAAAATAAATAAATAAATAAATTTATTAAGAAAAAAAAAACAACTGCAAAGAATTCTATATCTTTGTTCTTAATCATGTTAGGGTGCCTGCTATTGTAATTATTATCAATTATCATAATCATGAACGGGAGGGTGTGAAGGTCACTGGCAAAGGCAGATGGTCACATGCAAAGATTCCAGGCTCTAGACTCCTGTTCAAAAACAACTGCCCACAGTGGGCTGGACTCTTCTGATGCTTTTCAACAATCACTGAAAAATCCACCAATGTTCTGCTCAAGGCCCACTACTGAAAAAAACAGAACAAACCTAGATGCTCCATCTAGTCTTCTCCTTCCATCGGGAGGCCCACATAATGGTCATAATTTTGTTCAAAGTACGCAGTAGAGATGAGACCGGAACCCAGGTGTTCAGGTTTGTGAGCTCTTTAATGTTCTCTGGTACGTGAATTACTCACATTTATATACCATGAATATATGCATAGAAATTACATGGTATACTTCTTGGGATTCACATGGCTCAGACATTTCTCAAAGATTGATGGCAAATGTTAAAGTCGATGGTGTCACTCATAAACAAATGTTATGGCTTTACAAAAGGCAGTAAACTTAGTCATTATAATAGTTGGCCGACATACATAATAATATACCTATATATACTATATGCATTTTTAAAATGAAACCAATATTTTAGCACCTGTTTCTTTTGAGAGGCACAAATACTATCTAGCTATACCTACATATGCTTATATATGTATTTTTTTTGTATGGTAGTTACTGATATTCAATGCAGAATTAATTTAATTTAATTTAATTAATTTACTTGGTTGCTCTGGGTCTTAGTTGTGGCAGGCGGCCTCCTTAGTTGCAGCATGCAAACTCTGAGTTGTTTCATGCGTGTGGGATCTAGTTCCCCTACCAGGGATCGAACCCGGGCCTCCTGCATTGGGAGCACAGAGTCTTACCCACTGCACCACCAGGGAAGTCCCCAATGCAGAATTTTAGAATGGGGCTTTTCCAGTTGCTTCCATAGGACTATGTTATAATTGGGGGATGCCTTCTAAACTAAGGGCTGTACACATACTCCTTCATTCAGTGATTAAGAGGCATTATATTGCAGTGGTTAAAACTGGTTATGGACTCTGGCCACACAGCCTCAAATTGAATCCCAGATCTTAATGTCTTAACTTTCTGTGCCTTGGTTTCCTTGTGTAAAATGGGGATTGTATAGTACCCACTTCATAGGATTGTTGTGAGTATTCGATGTATCAAAACATATAAATCCATGGTATATTTCTCCATCTGTTTGTATCATCTTTAATTTATTTCATCAGTGTCTTATAGTTTTCTGCATACAGGTCTTTTGTCTCCTTGGGTAGGTTTATGCCTAGGTATTTTATTCTTTTTGTTGCAGTGGTAAATGGGAGTGTTTCCTTAATTTCTCTTTCAGATTTTTCATCATTAGTGTATAGGAATGCAAGAGATTTCTATGCATTAATTTTGTATCCTGCTACTCTACCAAATTCATTGATTAGCTCTAGTAGTTTTCTGGTAGCATCTTTAGGATTCTCTATGTATAATGTCATGTCATCTGCAAACAGTGACAGTTTTACTTCTTTCCTGATTTGGATTCCTTTTACTTCTTTTTCTTCTCTGATTTCTGTGGCTAAAACTTCCAAAACTATGTTGAATAAGAGTGGTGAGAGTGGGCAACCTTGTCTTGTTCCTGATCATAGTGGAAATTGTTTCAGTTTTTCACCATTAAGAACGATGTTGGCTGTGGGTTTGTCATATATGGCCTTTATTATGTTGAGGTAGGTTCCCTCTATGCCCACTTTCTGGAGAGTTTTTTATCATAAATGGGAGTTGAATTTTGTCAAAAGCTTTTTCTGCATCTATTGAGATGATCATATGGTTTTTATCCTTCAATTTGTTAATATGGTGTATCACATTGATTAATTTGTGTATATTGAAGAATCCTTGCATTCCTGGAATAAACCCCACTTGATCATGGTGTATGATCCTTTTAATGTGCTGTTGGATTCTGTTTGCTAGTATTTTGTTGAGGATTTTTGCATCTATGTTTATCAGAGATATTGGGCTGTAGTTTTCTTTTTTTGTGACATCTTCATCTGGTTTTAGTATCAGGGTGATGGTGGCCTTTTAGAATGAGTTTGGGAGTGTTCCTCCCTCTGCTATATTTTGGAAGAGTTTGAGAAGGATAGGTGTTAGCTCTTCTCTAAATGTTTGATAGAATTCGCCTGTGAAGCCATCTGGTCCTGGGCTTTTGTTTGTTGGAAGATTTTTTTTTTTTTTTTTTTGGTGGTACGCGGGCCTCTCACTGTTGTGGCCTCTCCCGTTGCGGAGCGCAGGCTCCGGACGCGCAGGCCCAGTGGCCATGGCTCACAGGCCTAGTTGCTCCGCGGCATGTGGGATCTTCCCGGACCAGGGCACGAACCCGTGTCCCCTGCGTAAGCAGGGGGACTCAACCACTGCGCCACCAGGGAAGCCCTGTTGGAAGAGTTTTAATCACAGTTTCAGTGCTTGTGATTGGTCTGTTTATATTTTCTATTGCTTCCTGGTTCAGTCTCGGAAGGTTGTGCTTTTCTAAGAATTTGTCCATTTCTTCCAGATTGTCCGTTTTATTGGCATATAGTTGCTTGTAGTAATCTGTCATGATCCTTTGTATTTCTGCAGTGTCAGTTGTGACGTTTCCTTTTTCATTTCTAATTCTGTTGATTTGAGTCTTCTCCCTTTTTTTCTTGATGAGTCTGGCTAATGGTTTATCAATTTTGTTTATCTTCTCAAAGAACCAGCTTTTAGTTTTATTGATCTTTGCTATTGTTTCCTTCATTTCTTTTTCATTGATTTCTGATCTGATCTTTATGATTTCTTTCCTTCTGCTAACTTTGGGGATTTTTTTGTTCTTCTTTCTCTAATTGCTTTAGGTGTAAGGTTAGGTTGTTTATTTGAGATGTTTCTTGTTTCTTGAGGTAGGATTGTATTGCTATAAACTTCCCTCTTAGAACTGCTTTTGCTGCATCCCATAGGTTTTGGGTCATCGTGTTTTCATTGTGATTTGTTTCTAGGTATTTTTTGATTTCCTCTTTGATTTCTTCAGTGATCTCTTGGTTATCTACTAGTGTATTGTTTAGCCTCCATGTGTTTGTATTTTTTACAGTTTTTTTCCTGTAATTCATATCTAGTCTCATAGCATTGTGGTCAGAAAAGATACTTGATACGATTTCAATTTTCTTAAATTTACCAAGGCTTGATTTATGACCCAAGATACACTCTATCCTGGAGAATGTTCCATGAGTACTTGAGAAGAATGTGTATTCTGTTGTTTTTGGATGGAATGCCCTATAAATATCAATTAAGTCCATCTCGTTTAATGTGTCATTTAAAGGTTGTGTTTCCTTATTTATTTTCATTTTGGATGATCTGTCCATTGGTGAAAGTGGGATGTTAAAGTCCCCTACTATTATTGTGTTACTATCGATTTCCCCTTTTATGGCTGTTAGCATTTGCCTTATGTATTGAGATGCTCCTATGTTGGGCGCATAAATATTTACAATTGTTATATCTTCTTTGAATTGATCCTTTGATCATTATGTAGTGTCCTTCTTTGTCTCTTGTAGTAGTCTTTATTTTAAAGTCCATTTTGTCTGGTATGAGAATTGCTACTCCAGCTTTCTTTTGATTTCCATTTGCATGGAATATCTTTTTCCACCCCCTCACTTTCCGTCTGTATGTGTCCCTAGGTCTGAAGTGGGTCTCTTGTAGACAGCATATGTATGGGTCTTGTTTTTGTATCCATTCAGCCAGTCTGTGTCTTTTGGTGGGAGCATTTAATCCATTTACATTTAAGGTAGTTATCGATATGTATGTTCCTATTACCATTTTCTTAATTGTTTTGGGCTTGTTATTGTAGGTCTTTTCCTTCTCTTGTGTTTCCTGCCTAGAGAAGTTCCTTTAGCATTTGTTGTAAAGCTGGTTTGGTGGTGCTGAATTCTCTTAACTTTTGCTTATCTGTAAAGGTTTTAATTTCTCCATTGAATCTGAATGAGATCCTTGCTCCGTAGAGTAATCTTGGTTGTAGGTTTTTCCCTTTCATCACTTTAAATATGTCCTGCCACTCCCTTCTGGCTTGCAGAGTTTCTGCTGAAGATCAGCTGTTAACCTTATGGAGATTCCCTTGTATGTTATTTGTTGCTTTTCCCTTGCTGCTTTTAATATTTTTTCTTTGGATTTAATTTTTGATAGTTTGATTAATATGTGTCTCGGCGTGTTTCTCTTTGGGTTTATCCTGTATGGTACTCTCTGTGCTTCCTGGACTTGATTAACTATTTCCTTTCCCATGTTAGGGAAGTTTTCAACTATAATCTCTTCAAATATTTTCTCAGACCCTTTCTTTTTCCCTTCTTCTTCTGGGACTCCTATAATTCAAATGATGTTGGGCTTCCCTGGTGGCGCAGTGGTTGAGAGTCTGCCTGCCGATGCAGGGGGGGGGACGTGGGTTTGTGCCTCGTCCGGGAGGATCCAACATGCTGTGGAGTGGCTGGGCCCGTGAGCCATGGCCACTGAGCTTGCATGTCTGGAGCCTGTGCTCCGCAATGGGAGAGGCCACAACGGTGAGAGGCCTGCATACCGCAAAAAAAAAAAAAAAAAAAAAAAAAAGGTGTTGTGTTTAATGTTGTCCCAGAGGTCTCTGAGACTGTCCTCAATTCTTTTCATTCTTTTTTCTTTATTCTGCTCCCTGGCAGTTATTCCCACCGTTTTATCTTCCAGCTCACTTATCCGTTCTTCTGCCTCAGTTATTCTGCTATTGATTCCTTCTAGAGTATTTTTAATTTCAGTAATTGTGTTGTTCATCACTGTTTGTTTGCTCTTTAGTTCTTCTAGATCCTTGTTAAATGATTCTTGTATTTTCTCCATTCTGTTTCCGAGATTTTGGATCATCTTTACTATCATTACTCTGAATTCTTTTTCAGGTAGTTTGCCTATTTCGTCTTCCTTTCCAATTTGGATTCCTTTCATTTCTTTTTCTTGTCTGATTGCTATGGCTAGGACTTTCAATACTACGTTGAATGAAAGTGGCAAGAGTGGACATCCTTGTCTTATTCCTGATCTTAGAGGAAATGCTTTCAGCTTTTCACTGTTGAGTATTATGTTAGCTGTGGGCTTATCATATATGGCCCTATTAGGTTGTGGAATGGTCCCTCTATACCCACTTTGTGGAGAGTTTTTATCATAAATTGATGTTAAATTTTGTTAAAAGCTTTTTTTTGCATCTATTGAGAAATCATATGGTTTTTATTCTTCAGTATGTTAATGTGGTATATCATATGGATTGATATGTGGATATTGAGCCACCTTTGCATCCTTGGGATATATCCCACCTGATCATGGTGTATGATCCTTTTAATGTGTTGTTGAATTTGGTTTGCTAATATTTTGTTGAGAATTTTTGCATCTATGTTCACCAGTGATATTGGCCTGTAATTTACTTTTTTTTGTGATATTTTTGTCTGGTTTTGTTATCAGGGTGATGCTGGCCTCATAGAATGAGTTTGGAAGCATTCCTTCCTTTGCAACTTTTTGGAATAGTTTAGAAGGATAAATCTTAACTCCCTTTTTTATTCTTAATTAATATGTCAGTGTGTTGGCTCCCTTTTTGTGTTGACTTGGTGTGCTAGTGGATTATTTATTTTAGGGGTTTTATTTCCCAACTGTCAATCCTTCTTTTCTCTTTTTAAATTTAAACTCTCTGCTATGAAACAATATCTTGTGTTTCTAAGAAATTTAGAATTAAGAAAACACATTACATAAACAATTCTTTCAATTGGAAAGGGTTGTTATACACTAGAGATAGTCATACGTACTATAACAGTGATCCTCTTCTTGCCAGAATCTCAACTATCATATTTTAAAAATACCTTTCAAGTTATAACTACATAAACGGAACATTTGATTACATCTATATTTTGTTTAAGAAGGACTGACTTTCTTTCCTCTCATCAACAACACTTTCATTAAGCTAAAGCATCATACACATCCTTAGTATCCCTAACAGTGGGTGATAAAGATGTTAATGACCTATAAGAAGCTCTTGCAGCTGTGTAACTGCACAGACCTAGTTCCTTGAATCAGTTTAAGGAACTGTATGGTCCGTGTAATAAAAAATTACACACATTCCCAATTAATTGATTTTTAATTTAATTTGTATGACTTTTAAAATTTTCTAATTTAATAGTGAAGGTGTTTAGGATTATGAATTTTCCTGTTGATACAATTTTGCATCGGTATAGTTTTTTAAATAGAGTTTATTTTTTAGAGCAGTTTTAGGTTCACAGCAAGATTTAGAGGAAGATACAGAGATTTTCCATATACTCCTTGTCCCCTTACAGACACAGCCTCTTCCATTATAAACATCATTTTTCCCCAAAGTCCATAGTTTACAGTAGGGTTCACTCTTGGTGTTGTACATTCTATGGGTCTTGACAAATGTATAATGACATGTATCCACCATTATAGTATCATACACAATAATTTCACTGCCCTAAAAATCCTCTGTGGGTCACCAATTCATCCCTCCCTCCCCAACAACCCCAGGCAACCACTGATCCTTTCACTGTCTCCATAGTTTTGCCTTTTCCAGAATGTCATATCATTGAAATCTTACAGTGTGTAGGCTTTTCAGATTGGCTTCTCTCACTTAGTAATATGCATTTAAGTTTTCTCCATGTCTTTCATGGTTGATAGTTCATTTCTTTTTAGCACTGAATAATATTTCATTGTCTATGTGTACCACAGGTTGTTTTCCATTCACCTACTGAAGAACATCTTGGTTGTTTCCAAGTTTGGGCAATTGTGAGTAAAATTGCTATAAACATCTGTGTGCCGATTTTTGTATGGACATAGTTTTTCATCTCATTTGGGTAAATGCCAAGGAGCACATTTGCTGAATTGTATGGTAAGAATATGTGGAAACTGCAAAACTGTCTTCCAAAGTGGCTGTTCCATCTTGTATTCCTACCATTAATGAATGAGACTTCCTGTTGTTCCATGTCCTAGCCAGCATTTGATATTGTCAGTATTTTGGATTTTGGCCCTTCTAATAGGTGTGTAGTGGTATCTCATTGTTGTTTTAATTTGCAATTCACTATGATGAATGATGTTGAGCCTCTTTTTATGTACTTATTTGTCATTTCCTTAGTTCAGGTCTTTTGCTCATTAAATTTTTTTTTCATTTTTTAAATCTGATTGTTCATTTTCTTACTATTGAGTTATATGAGTTCTTTTTATATTTTGGATAACAATCCTTTATGACATATGTCTTCTGTAAATGTTTTCTGCCAGTCTATGGCCTATAGAGTCTCATTTTCCTGGTCTATGTAGTGTTTTGTGGTTTAGGAGAGAGTTTTTAATTTTCAAAGGTTTGCAGTGTTTTTTTTTGTTTTTTTGTTTGTTTTTCCTGTGCTTAGTACTTTTATTTTATTAATATTTACTTTCAGTGCATTTTGGTCTAGGAATATGGTCAGCATTATTCAACTTTTTAGAATCTGACATTTTCTTTATGGTTGACACAACTCTGTCTTCATGAATAGTCCATGGATGTGTATGAACTTTTCTGACCCACTTATATTGACCCCTTTTTCATATGGTGGACGTTTTGACCCCAAAGATGATTTGAATGCCCACTTTAAGTCAGAATTACACCAGCAATGATGAATTTTCATTTAGAAAGTATTTTCAACAAGAACTCCACTAAACTAATTTCAGTGAACCACATCAATATCTCAGTCCTTTTGGAGTCAGGGGTCAAGTCTTCTAGAAGTAGTAAACTGAGAACCTGAGAGACCTTATCTGTAGAAAGAGACAGAACTCCATGGCTGCCATCCAAACTCAAGTCCTGTGGTTGGACAGAGTATCTGGTTTTAGTTCCTAGCTTAAGGAGCCAACATAATGTAAATTGACTGGCAACTGACTGATATTTTACTGGAGTTTTATTTCTGGGGCATGGGGGGAATGTTTAATAAGCAAAATTCTGTGATTGTTCAACCCCTAAGTTAGTCTCTAGGTGTTTCTCAAAATCATACCAGTAAGAAGTGGGCTACTAAGGTTCTGCAGCTGCTCAGAAGGGAAATTGCCTCCTATTCCCTACTTACGAAAGGCCATGAAGTATGGCAAATACAACCAGTTTTCCCTCTTTCAGTGTATGTTGGATGACTTGGGTGGTCATATTCTCATCTTTTAGCCCAAACTACCATAGCCCAGGGAGTCACATGTAGACCAGGACCAGAGAAATGCACATTGCCCAGACAGCCTAGCCTTGATCTTGGATACAGAAACTGCACAAAACCTAGCAGATCTTTTGAAGAGGGAGCAAGTGTGTTTTATGTTGCACATAGTTGGTTTATTATATTAGGCTGAGAAGTTTGGAAATTTTGTATGTAGGAAGGATTTCTGTTTTGTGGAGAGCAAAGGAGGTATGCTTTGTGCACACACACCCCATTTCTGCTGGTAATAGAAACCTTCTTTGGTGTGTGTATGTGTGTGTGGGGTAACTATTCCATATAGTTCAGGAGGTGCTGACCTCTTCTCCCCCATTTTCCATACCCTCCTTCCACCTGCCACTCTGCTGGGACCCAAGCCAACCCAATAAGCGTCCTCCTAGGAACTACCAGGAAGGAGACACTCTTCTCTCTGGGATTTTGATATAAGCCTAGAGCTCCTGGGGGCCATCTCCGCCCCCCACCCCACCATGTATTTAGAGACTGCCTGACAAGAAGATACACAAAGGAAAGTAGAATGAAGAGAGAGAGAGAGACAAACTTTGATTACATTATTTGAATACTTGGATTCAGCTGTGTTCTGTAGTTTATTCCACTTTGGACTGGAAAGTAATGTGAGTAATGAATCCTTTTCAGGGGGAGGGCGGGTGCTTAAGCTAGGTTGAATTGGACTTCTGATACTTGTAACTGAAACAAGAAAAGAAGTGGATGACATTGAGATATCTTTCAGAGACAGAACCATCAGGACTTACTGATGGATTTGATATGAGAGGTGAGGGAAAGAGATTAAGGTTAAAACCTAAATTTTTGGCTTAAGCAGCTGGTATAGACTTACCATTTACTGAGGTGGATAGTAGAAAAGGCAGAGAGGATAAAATCAAGAGTACCTTTGTGGACACTTCAAGTTTGAGATGCGCATTAAATTCAGTGCCCACTACAAGTACTTTCTTGTGAAAGCTGCCCCATTTCTGAGTTATTTGGAATCATTTGAGCACTGATTGCATTTCATCCTCAATTTTTTTCAAGGGTGTTTATGGGTCCATCGATGTTTGCGAGCTTGAAAATGTCTGCCTGTTAACTTAGTTGATTATAACATCTTAGAATTGTACTCTTTTAATTTTTATTTATTTATATTTTTTGCGGTACGCGGGCCTCTCACTGCTGTGTCCTTTCCCATTGCGGAGCACAGGCTCCGGACGCACAGGCTCAGCGGCCATGGCTCACGGGCCCAGCCGCTCCGCGGCATGTGGGATCCTCCTGGACCGGGGCACGAACCCGCGTCCCCTGCATCGGCAGGCGGACTCTCAACCACTGTGCCACCAGGGAAGCCCCAGAATTGTACTCTTTTGCCTCCATCCTCTGAGGATATTCCTGTACTGTCTGCTGACAGTCTCTGGGGAGAGGACTGAGAGAGGGTGGACTGATTTTCTCCCTTCTGGTCAGTGATTTGAGTTGGTATTTTGGGGGTTTTTTTTTGCCTGGATGCTTGTAGGAGTCTTTCTTTATCCTTGAAGTTCAGTGATTCACCAGGATGGTCTCTATTTTTACAGTTCTATTTAGGTTTTTATTGGAACATGAGGATCTTTAAAACACTTTTTTTTTTCTGATTTAGCTATTCCTTCATTTGACACATTTTCTCCTAATACACACGTATTTAAATATATATATATATATTTCTGTTCTAATTATGCCATTTGCTATGGATTGAATTGTATTCCCCTAAAATTCATATGTTGAAGCCCGAACTCCCAATGGGACTCATCTGGAGATAGAGTTTTTAGGTAATTGAGGTTAAATGAGGCCATAAGAGTAGGGCCCTAATCTGATAGGACTGGTCCTATAAGAAGAGGAAAAGAGAGGGAAGTCTTTCTCCATCATGGGTGGACACGGTGAGAAGGTGGCCATCTGTAAGCCAAGAAGTAAGCTCTCACTGGGACCTGACTATGCTGGCACCCTGATCTCAGTCTTCTAGCCCCCAGAACTGTAAGAAAATAAATTTCTGTTGTTTAAGCCATCGAGTCTATGGTATTTGTTATGGCAGCCCAAGAAGACCAACACAGCATTCTCTATTTCAGGAATATTAATTATCTGCATCTTGCATATCTTTTAATCTTTTCTATCTATAATCTTATTTCTATTTTTTTGTCTCTATTCTTTTTCTCATATATTTTCTCACATTTATTATAAATAAGAAAATATATTTTCTCACATATGTCTTGCAGATCCCAGATTTCTGCTAGTACCTAGAGCTCTTCCTTTTTTTTCAAGATTGCACATTACTTCATTGTTAGATAAATAATAGTTTTTATAACTAATCCCCTATTGATGAATACTGGGCTGTTTACAATTCTTTGCTGTTATGAACACTGCTGCAATGAATAACCTTGTACATATGTCATTTCATACTTGTGCAAGTATGTCTGTAGAGTAGATTCCTAGAAGTGGGATTGGTGGGTCAAAGGGTAGTAATATGTTCTTGTAGAAATTCTGAATAGTTGCTGTGTTGCTTATTTTAAGCCCATTTTTTCTTTTTCTATCTCAGTCATCTGTTTTCCCAAATATAGCATAAATGGACTTTCCTTAATCCCCTTCCTACTTATCTGGGGCCTGTTTGAATCCTGTCCTCATAATTGAGCTTGAGGCTGATAATTCATCATAGTTTGTGTTTGGTTGTGATGTTGTGATCCTGCAGAAATGACTGAGGCCTTTATTCTGACTGCATTGCAGCCTGGCTTCTCTCTGCCCAGGCCTGCTTCCTTTACTCTCCAAAGCACTGATTTTGAGAGTGCTCTCCAGTAAACTTCCTGTGCAGAAATCTCCATCTCAGTGTCAGCTCTTGGTTTTAAAATGCATTTCCCTGATGACCAGATAGGTTGAACACTTTTTCATGTTTATTAGCCATTTGGTATTCTATTTTGGAAGTCATCTGTTCAAATCTCTTGCCTATTTTTCTACTGGGATGTCTGTCTTTTTCTTAGTGACTTATAGGAGCTCTTTAAATATTCTGTATACCAGTTGTTTGTCAGATGTATGTTGTAGATGTCTTTCATGGAACAAAGATACTTAATTTTGATATAATTCCATTTAGCGTTTTTTCTTTATATTTAGTGGTTTGCAGCTAACCCAATGAAGTAGGTTTACCTACTTCAAGGTCATGAATATGTTCTATTTTTTTTTCCTTAAAAACGTCATTGTTTTACCTTTCACATTGCGATCTCTATTTCCCCTGAAGTGCTGTTCTGTGTGCGGTGGAGGCAGGAGTCAATATACATTGTTTTCCATGTGGACAGCCAATTGACTCTGAGCCATTTGTTGAAGACTGTTTCCCTGTGTTCTGCAGTGTCAGCTTTGTTATAAATCAAGTGACCTTATACCTGTGAGGTCTTGCTAGACTTTTATTCTGTTTCATTTGTCCTTAAGTTTGCTTATCCTTAAGTGCATCTCTTTTGATTCTCACTTTACTTGTGCTATAATGTTTTCCTTTGTATATATTATTTTCCTTTACTAGGCTTATTTTCCACTGCTGGGTTCCATGAAAATGAGCTCCATTACCGGTCTTTTTATGATATCATTTTGCTCAGACACAGTGCCTTCAAAACATAATTGCTTTAATGCATAATTGCCAGTTATTGTACATTACAAGCATCTAAATAAACTTTTAAAAAAAAATTATTTATGGCTGTGTTGGGTCTTCGTTGCTGCGTGCAGGCTTTCTCTAGTTGCATCTAGTTGCAGCGAGCGAGGGCTACTCTTCGTGGCAGTGTGCGGGCTTCTCATTGCGGTGACTTCTGTTTGTTGCAGAGCATGGGCTCTAGGTGTGCGGGCTTCAGTAGTTGTGGCACATGGGCTCTAGAGCACAGGCTCAGTAGTTGTGGCGCACAGGCTTAGTTGCTCCGTGGCATGTGGGATCTTCCTGGACCAGGGCTCGAACCTGTGTCCCCTGAATTGACAGGTGGATTCTTAACCACTGCGCCACCAGGGAAGCCCAATAAACGTTCTTTTAAAAGAAACAGTCTACCTGTATTATCACAAACTTTAAAAAGATATGAAAACCTCTACCTGCTCTTATTTTTTTCCTGTCCATTGAACTGTAAATGTGGTTGGAGAAAACCGTGTATTCTCATTGTCCCTGGCTGTTACTTTTTATTTGTGTTGCACCAGTAATGAGCCAAAATACTTCCTCATCTACATGGTGAGGGTTAGGGTTGTCAAATTCTAACGCCAACTTTTAAAGAATTAAATGCTGAATGTTTTGGGATTCTTTTTTTTTTTTTTTTTTTGCGGTACGCGGGCCTCTCACTGTTGTGGCCTCTCCCATTGCGGAGCACAGGCTCCAAACGCACAGGCTCAGCAGCCATGGCTCACGGGCCTAGCCCCTCCGCGGCATGTGGGATCTTCCCGGACCGGGGCACGAACCTGTGTCCCCTGCATCGGCAGGCAGACTCTCAACCACTGCGCCACCAGGGAAGCCCTGAATGTTTTGGTAGGTGGATATTGTTCCTGGTTCTTCACTCTTTCCTTGTATGAAATTTTACATCTGTGCCCTTTACCATGTGATGCTGCAGTGCCCCCCACTAGAGTAGTCAGAGTTTCTTTCGCTGTTGTGCTAATACCAGGCTTGGCTGTGGGGTTTGCTCTGGCCAGTGGAATGCTTAGCAAGTGTTGTATGAGCAGAAGCTTTCAGCATATCTGTGTGGTTTGGCTTGGCCTCTTGCTATTAGAACAACATGCTCCAGCTGGAAGCTGGTCTGAGGAGACACATAGAGCAAATCTGTATTAGTTTGCTAGGGCTGCTATAACACAATACCACAGATAAGGTGACTTAAAGAACAGAAATTTATTTTCTCACAGTTTTGGAGCCTAGAAGTCCAAGATCTAGGTGTCAGCAGGTTTGCGCTCTTCTGAGACTTTTCTCTTCGACTTGCAGGTGGCTGTCTTCTTGCTGTGTCCTCACATGGTCTTTCCTCTGTGCCCATGCATCCCTGGCTCCTCTTTGTGCATCCAGATTTCCTCCTCTTCTAAGAACACCAGTCAGATTGGATTAGGGCCCACCCTAACAACCTCATTTAAACTGAATCACCTCTTTAAAGGCCCTAACTCCAAATGCAGTCACATTCTGAGGTACTGAGGGTTAGGACTTCAACATGTGAATTTGGTGGGGGAGAAACAATTGAGCCCATGACAGGCCTGAAGATAAGTCCAGGCAATCCCAGGAGGCCAGTACAGCCACAACTTTCCAGCAGACCCATAAGCAGGAAATAAATGCCTGTTGTTGTAGGCCACTGAGTTCTGGTGTGGTGTTTGCCATATACGTTTATGGCAGCAGTAGCTGACTAAATAAGTGTATCACTACATTCACTACTTTTGTTCATCGAGGGGAAATTCACATAACACATAATTAGCCATTTTAAATTGTACAATTCAGTGATATTTCATGTACTATTCATAATGCTGTTTCTTTAATTTCTTTCTTTTTTTTTTTTTGGCCGCGTGGTGCGGCATGCGAGATCTTAGTTCCACAACCAGAGATCGAACCTGTGCCCCCTGCATTGGGAGCATGGATTCATAACCACTGGACTTCCAGGGAAGTGCCAGTTTCTTTAATTTCTAATGCACAATGTCAGAGATACTTTAACTGGAGGAAAAGTATGCATATTTCCTCAATGGAAAAATGTTTTTCTGAAAAAGAAAAGCTCATTGTGGTAGTATCTAAAAATTAAAGCATATGTTATACTTGGGAAACAAAGACTGAAAAGGGAAGTAACTTGGTGCTATCCAAAGTGTTTTTCTTTCCTCACAATCACGTCTGTTCCAACCACATGCCTACAAAAATTGCCTACCCTTTAATTAATTAATTAATTAATTCAGTATTGCTGAATGACTACCACATACTGGCCCTACTCTTGTGTCTGTGGATTCAATGGTGAAGAAAAAAAAAAAGACAAAAAAATTCCCTGCCTTCATGGAGCATGTGAATTCTAGTAGGGAAATCATATTAAATCGATAAATATGTTAAATAAATACCACGTTAAATAGTTTAAAAGTGCTAAGAAGCAAAAATAACAGGGAAGATTGATACAAAATGTTTAGTGGTTTTGAAATTTTATATAGGATGATCAGGAAAGGCCTCATTGAGAAAGTGACTTTTAAATAAAGATCTGAAAGAAGTAGGAGAGCTAGCTATGTCAACACATGAGGGAAGTGTGTGCTGGGCAGAGGAAATAGCAAATGCAAAGGTTTGAGGCAGAACTGTGGTTTCTCTGTTCTAGGTCTGTGATACAGGAGCGGGAGAAGGAGGGAAAGTAGACCAGGAAATGAAGTGAGAAGAGATGAGCGAGGTAACGGGGTGTATCCCCTAGAACTTTGTAGCTCATCATAAAGGCTAGGCTCTTTCTTGGAGCGAAATGCAAGCCATTAGAGAGTTTTGAGCAAAGGAGTGGGTGTGACCCGACTTGAACAGGATCACTCTTGCTACTGCAGGGAGAATGGATCACAGGGTGGCAGGAGCAGACACATTGATACCACTGAGGAGGCTCTTGCAGAAATCCAGGCAAGAGATAAGGTGGTGTTGGACCAGGGTGATAAGAGAAGGGGTGGTGAAAAGAGATTGAATTCTGGGTATATTTTTTAAGTACAGTCAGTAACCCTGTGTAACTCAAAGAGTGGAACTGACATTCATTGAGATGAGGAAGACTGTAGGATGATCTGTTTTAGAAGAAATATGAGTAGCCCCGTTTTGACGGGTTAAGTGGAGATGGCAAGCAGGCAATTGGGCATTTGGGTCTAGAGTTAGAGGCAAGGTCAAGGCTGGAAATATAAATTTAAAAGTCATCATGTAGGGCTTCCCTGGTGGTGCAGTGGTTGAGAGTTCGCCTGCCGATGCAGGGGACACGGGTTCGTGCCCCGGTCCGGGAAGATCCCACATGCCGCGGAGCGGCTGGGCCCATGAGCCATGGCCGCTGAGCCTGTGCATCCAGAGCCTGTGCTCCGCAATGGGAGAGGCCACAACAGTGAGAGGCCCACGTACCACAAAAAAAAAAAGTATAAAAGTCATCATGTAGATGGATTTAAACCCAAAATAGTGAGTGAGAGCACCTTCAGAGTGAGTGCCGCTGGAAAAGAGATGAGTCCACAGATGGAGCCCTGGAGCACATTAATATTTAGAGGGTGGGGAAGGGAGGAGGAGTCACCAAAAAAGAGAAGGAACTGCTAGAAAGGAAGGAGGAAAAGTAGTCCAGAACGATGTTCTGAAAGCCTAAGAGAAGAAAGCTTTTCAAGGATGAAAGAGTAATTCAACATTTTTATGTTACGCATAATATTTGCCCCATTTGTTTCCCAACTAGTGATGATCCCTCCTCTTCAGCTAGAAAAATGACGATGTTCAGGAACTTAAAACTTCTTCTCTGGAAGAATTTCATTTTAAAGGTAGGTATGGTTATCTGTAGGGAAAATGTGAGTCTCCTTGGGAGGAACTGAAAGATTTAGTTAAATTCGTTTCTAATAATGGAGTAAAGAAAAAATTAAGAACTTTACTTGTAAAGGGGCCCTTTTCTGCAAATGAGCCATGTTTTCACAGTAGTTCTGTTAGCCCTAATTATTGAAGGTAGCATCATTGTTACTGATTTCTAGCCATTGTTATAGAAAAAATAAAAGGAGATGTTTCTAGCTAATTCTCATTGTTTTTTTCTTTGTCATGTGTTGTACAGGGAGGCTGGAAGAAATGAACACATTGTTTTATTTATATATATAATATATATTTTAGTGAAGTAAAGTTGATTGAAAACATTCTTAATGGAAGAACATTTGCCACGTAGCCATTTAATGCTTGTGTTCTATTTTGGATTAACATACGGCTTTTGTTTTTATTTTAGAAACCAAAGACTCTGGTAACAGTCCTTGAAATCTTGATGCCATTACTATTTTCTGCAATTGTAATGTGTCTTCATTTTGGTAGTTTGCCAGGAAATAGACCTCCTGTCAACTACTGTGCAATTGATATCACTTCACTGCCAGAATTCTTCATTCAATATCCTCTGAAAAATAGATTTCAACTAGTTTATATCCCTTCCAAAAGTGAAACTTTGAAGAGTATCACTGAAAGTGTGGAAAAAACCTTTGGTGTTGAGTTTGAAGGTTAGACATAAAGATGCGGGAAGGATAGAGAGGACATTTTTATAAAGTATAGTTTGAAGTTTTTTCCTGTGAGTTCTTACAATACTGATTCCAAATCTGGGGTCTCCGAATTCTGAACAGTCTGCAAAGGTGGTAGTTGGGGGAAACCAGTTCACAAGGTATAGTTACTATTTCACACAATGCACAAGAGACTTGTATATTTATGTCACAAGGCTTCAAGGCTAGTTAAAATGTTAAGTATTTGTTTTTAATTTACTGTAGCGACACTGGTTATCTCATATTAATCCTGGTTTGCAGTCATAATATGTCTCTGACTAATAAAAGACAGGAAACATTCAGAGTTTCTGAATTAGCCTTTTAACTGGTCTCTTTCCTCGTCTTCTTGTCCCATTCTCATCCAGTCTCTACGTGGAGCCAAAAAGATCTTTAAAAGATCTGTGGGATCTGGCCAGTCTCCCGATTCAGCCCCTTCAGTGACTTCCGTTGCACTGGCAGTCAACCAGACCCTTCCCCAGTCTTGCTGGCTTCCTCTCTTCCTTGGGCTCCCATACTGGTGGTGTTGCCACCTTTCAATTCCCGGAATCTGTGAGTCTTTCCTCCCTTCTGACAAAATGTTTTGCTCTTCCTGTGGGTTGCTCCTTTTTATCATTAAGGTTTCAGCTAAAATGGCACTTAGGAATGTAGGTTTTAGGTTTCCCATCTCTGCCTTTTTCTCTCTCACAGAATCCCATTGGATATGTTCATAGCATTTTGATAAATGTTTAATTACATTGCCACTCACTGCTTCCTGTGCACTGTCTGCCTTTCCCTGCTAGGTTCCACCTCCGTGAAGGCAGAAGACTATGTGTGTTTTGTTCATACACTGTGCCTGGCACACAGTAGGTACTCAATACATATTTATTGAATGAATGCAGTTAGGTAGATAAAATTTTTCAAAATATGGAGTAACTTTTCAAAGTTCCTATAATTGTAATATATGTTTTTATAAGGTATTCTAATAATATATAAGGTAGAACATGGAAAGAAAGAGCTCTCCTCTCTCAGCATTGAGTGCCACTCAATGAAGACAATTCTTTTAAAGGACCTCAGTGGTATAATGTGTGGGAACTACTGTTTTGAAAGTTGTGCTTTATGTTTGCCTAGTATTCTAAAATATTATTCTAATTCAGTTACCTTTCATAAGTATGAGATTACGAAATTAAAAGAAAAAAAAACCAGAATTCCTCCGTGGTGAGGTGATAAGTTAGATAAAACATGATGATAAAGAACAAGCCATAGGAAATAGGAGGGTGGTGTGTTTCAGGAGTCAGGGCCTATCCAGGCAGGGGCACAGCGAGTAGCCAGGCCCTGAGGTGTTTGAGGATCTGAAAGTCATCAAGGGAAGCTGAAGTAAGTTGAGAGAGTTAGATGAGGTTTGAAATGTCTGTAGGAGCCACATAATGCAGAGCTTTGCAGGCCTTGTTAGAGTGTTAGGGTTTTCTTCTACATGCAGAAGGAGCCATTGAAGGGGTTTTAAGAAGACAGGTTATGCTGCAATGTAATTTGTTTTAAAAAGGTTTATCTGGTTATTCTCTGGAAGAGTGATTGGAAGGGACTAGAATTTGCAGACATCAGGAAGGGAAAGATGCCTTGCTAATTGCCAAATCCAGTGCTTTCTTTCCCATCTTCTTTTCTTTGTCCTCATTGTGACAGGGATGCTTTCATCCATCTCTTTGGAATTCTCTACTGCTTTGAATGCTGTGATACTGTAATCTTCATCTATTTTTACCTCCCTGCCATTTCCATTGGAGTCTTCCTTGCTCACTTTTTGTCCTCAAACAGTTTAATGCCTTCTTTTCCTCCCTCTCTCCTTATTACAGAATGATACATGACACAATGCAGTGTTTAATGTAAAAAGTTAAAGTTCCCATCCCTAATCCCACTTCCCAGAATTCTTTGTTAACTGTTAGGGATGTATTTTTCTGGAATTAAAAAAATTTTTTAAAGCATCTTAAAATTTACAATAAATACAAGAACTCCTTGCACTGAAAATTTCAAACAGTATAAAAAGATAATAAAAGTTAAACTCCCCTCTTCATGCCATTCCCCTAAGCAAATCCTCCACCCTAGAAGTAAGGACAAACAATAGTTTGACGATCCCTTCCAAACTGTGGTAGACTTCTGGGTTTTTTTCTTCACAGCATCTATCGACCCTTTTGATATATGCACAGCCTATTTCTCCCTGGAGGCCTGATCCCTCTCCCACTCTGAGCCCATGATGACTCCACCCTGGGCTCAGGATGAGTCATGTAACCTCTGTCTACACCAGTCTGCACTTGGCAGTCCCCTTGCTATAGGGATTCGTCCAGGGAAGACACATAATTCAGTAAGACTCAAGGAAACACTTAGATTTTTTCCTGGGAATTTCTGGGAAAAAGATTATTGCTGTTCTGCTTCTGGTAACACGGCAGACTAGGTTATTTGGACCAACCCTCTTTCTGAAAAACAGATGCTGGATAAATATTTAAATATGTTCTTAAAAGTATTAAAGAACTAAATAGACAGTAAGGAACCATCAAGACAAACAGCATTGGGTAAAAATATTTTATTTCTTGATCCAAGGGGTAATTACTTAGATTTTAATTTTATAATTGTTCATTAAACTGAACATTTGTGTTTCATATGCCTTCCTGTATGTATGCTATTTTGTGCAATTTAACCAAATATGTGTGTATGTATATGTGTGTGTTTAAAAAGAAACCTAAATAAGGCTAAGGAAACAAAAGAACAACAACAACAAAAAAAACCATATATAGGATAAAAGGAAAATTTACTCATAATTCTATCACCCAGATACAAGTGCTGTTTAAAACCTCACATACACCCTTCCTGCCCTTTTTCTAACAAAAATAGGATCATTTTGTATGAACTCTTTGTAACCTACTTTTTATTTACTGTATTGTTAAAATATTTCCATATTCTTAGATATTTTTCTTAAGAAGGAAAGAACCCAGAGAGGTCAGTGGAGTCCTCAAACTGCTTCTTATGAAAACTGCATCATATGAGGGGGAACTGAGATGTAGTTTCAAGCCTTGTAAGGCACAGAGGGAAAGAAGAAAAAGTCAAGGCTCATTCAGGAGGGACGTCTCACAGGAGACCATCTCCCCATAGAGCTGGGATCCCAAATGCCTGTACTCTTAGTGTAAGGTTGAGCCAGAAGAAAACACACCTCATTCCCACTCCACTTAAAATAGCATCCAAAATAAAATACCTAGGAATACATCTGACCACTAAGATGAAATACTTGTACACTGAAAACTACAAAGCATTGCTAAAATAAATCAAAGAGGTCTTAAATCGATGAAAAGACATCCTATGTTCATCGATTGGAAGACAATATTAAGATAGCAATACTCCCCAAATTGATCTACAGATTCAATTCAATCTCTATTAAAATCCCAACTGCCTTTTTCTCAGAAATAGACAAATTTCATATGAAATTGCAAGGGGCCTCAAAATGCCAAAACAATTTTGGAAAGAGTTGGAGGACTCACACTTCATGATTTCAAACTTACTTCCAAGCTATAGAGATCAAAACAGTGTGGTACCTGCATAAAGATAGACATACAGACCAATGGAATAGAATTGAGAGTCTAGAAACCCATACATCTCATTACCAAATGATTGTTGACAAGGATGCCCAGACCATTCTATGAAGAAAGAATAGTCTCTTCAACAAATGGCACCAGGACAATGGGATAGCCACTTGGACTTCTTCCTCACTTCATTCTTTATGATGGCTGAGTAATACTCCCCACATTTTGTTTATCTATTCATCTGTTGATGAACATTGGGTTGTTTCTACCTTTTGACTGTTGTGAATAATTCTGTTATGAACATTCATGTACAAGTATCTGTTTGAGTCCCTGTTTTCAGTTCCTTTGGGTATACACCAAGGAGTGTAATTGCTGAGTCATATGGTCATTCTGTTTAACTTTTTGAGGCATCATCCAACTGTTGTTTTCCACAGAAGCTGCACCATTTTACATTCCCGTCAGCAATACACAAGGGTTCCAATTTCTTTGTAGAAATATCTATTCAAGTCCTTTGCTCATGTTTTACTTGCATTGTTTGTTTTTTTGACATTGAGTTGTAGGAATTCTTTATGTATTTTGGATATCAATTCCTTAATAGGTATATGGCTTGCAAATATTTTGTTCCATTCTGTGAGTAGTGTGAGTAGTCTTTTTACTCTCTTGATAGTATCTTTTTTTTTTTTTTTTTTTTTTTGTGGTACGCGGACCTCTCACTGTTGTGGCCTCTCCCGTTGCGGAGCACAGGCTCCGGATGCGCAGGCTGAGTGGCCATGGCTCACAGGCCTAGCCGCTCTGCGGCATGTGGGATCTTCCCAGACTGGGGCACGAACCCGTGTCCCCTGCATCAGCAGGCGGACTCTCAACCACTGTGCCACCAGGGAAGCCCTGATAGTGTCTTTTGATGCATAAAACCTTTTAAATTGTTGAAGTTCAATTTATCTATTTTTTTCTTTTGTTGTCTGTGTTTTTGGTGTCATACGTAAGAAACTATTGCCAAATCCAAGGTTATGAAGATTTTCCACTAAGTTTTCTTCTAAGAGTTTTATGGTTTTTAGCTTTATGTTTAGATCTTTGATCCATTTTGAATTAATTTTTGCATATGGTATAAGGTAAGGTTTCCACTTCATTCTTCTGAATGGCGATATCCAGTTTTCCCAGCACCATTTGTTGAAAGACTGTCCATTGAATAGTCTTGGCACCCAAGTTAATTATATTTGTGAGGGTTTATTTCTGGGCTCTCCAATGTATTCCATTGGTCTTTATATCTAGAGTTTGAGAAAGATTGGTGTTAACTCATCTTTAAATGTTTGATAGAATTCACCAGAGAAGGCATCTAGTCCTGGGCTTTTCTTTGTTAGAACAGAACCTGAGAGACCTGTGGGACACCATCAAACACCAGCATACACATCATAGGAGTCCCAGAATGACAAGAGAGAGAGAAAAGAAGCAGAAAAAATATTTGAAGAAATAATGGCTGAAAACGCCTCCTAATTTGATGAAATACATGAATCTACAAACCCAAGAAGCTCAATTAACTCCAAGCAAGATAAACTCAAAGAGATCCCCAGTAAAAGTCTAAAATTCCAATTGTCAAAACTCAAAGACAAAGAGAGCATTTTGAAAGCAGCAAGAGAGAAGAGACTCCCTACATACTCAATAAGATTAACAGCTGATTTCTCTAGAGAAACCATGGAGTCTAGAAGGTAGTGAGATGACATTCTAAATCTTGAAAGGAAAAAAAAACTTTTAACCAAGAATTTTCTATCTGGCAAAACTATCCCTCAAGAATGATGGAGAAATTAAGACATTTTTGGATAAACAAAAGCTGAGAGAGTTTATTACCAATAGTCCTTCCTTTCCCTGCTAAAGGGAGTTCTTCAGGCTGAAATGAAAAGTCACTAGACAATAACTCGAAGCCATAAGAAGAAATAAAGACCCCTGGTAAAGGTAACTAAAGCCAATGGCTAATGGGCATATGAAAAGATGCTCAACATTGCTAATTATTAGAGAAATGCAAATCAAAACTGCAATGAGGTATCACCTCACATTGGTCAGAATGGCCATTATCAAAAAGTCTAGAAATAATAAATGCTGGAGAGGGTATGGGGAAAAGGGAACCCCTGTTGGTGGGAATGTAAATTAGTGCAACCACCTTGGAAAACAGTCTGGAGGCTCCTTAAAAAACTAAAAATAGAATTACCATATGATCCAGCAATCCCACTCCTGGGCATATATCTGGAAAAGACAAAAACTATAATTCGAAAAGATACATGCACCCCCAATGTCCATAGCAGCATTATTTGCAATGGCCAAGACATGGAAGCAACATGTGTCCATCAACAGATGAATGGATAAAGACGATGCAGTGTATATATAATGGAATATCACTCAGACATAAAAAAGAATGAAATAATGCCATTTGCAGCAACATGGATAGACCTAGAGATAATCATACAAAGCGAAGTAAGTCAGACAGAGAAAGACAAATATCATATAGTATCACTTACATGTGGAATCTAAAAAAAATGATACAAATGAACTTATTTACAAAATGGAAACAGACTCACAGACATAGAAAACAAATTTATGGTTACCAAAGGGAAAGGGGAGAGAATAAATTTGGACTATGGAATTGAGAGATACACACTACTGTATATCAAGTAGATAAACAAGAAGGATTTACTTGTTACAACAAGGTCAGAAGCTCTTGCTCCAGCCTCAGAGTGCTGTATTTATATCTCGGTGTGGATCCTGACCTTGAGCAGGTCAATAGATTCTGTATCCATTTCCCCTTATGTGAAACTGGAAAATGATAGCACTTATCTCATAACTTAGTTATGAGGATTAAATGGGATGTAAAATGCTGAGAATAATACTTGGTATATAGTAAGAACTTAGTACATGTTAGCAATTATTATCACGTTTTACAAAAGAAGAAGCAAAGTCAGAGAAGTTATAGAAGACCCAGGGTCAGCCATAGTTCATGTAGTCAGGGTCAGTGAAGGGCTGCCCGATGCCTTAACTGTGGCTCTTTCTGTTACATATGCAATCCTTACATTTTCGATCTGTATTCTCTTAACTTCCTGGAAGGCAAATGTTTGCATTTATTTTGCGTTTTTCTCCCAGACTTCAGTTTGATTGGTTTATCTCCAAATCTGGAGCCACTATACTTAGAGCCTGGGAAACCTTGAATCCTTGACCCATCATTTACTAGTTCCATGACATTGAGCAAATTTATTTAATGTGGCTAAGCCTCAGTTTCTTCATCTGAAAAACAGAGAGGTTATGAAGATTAAATAAGATACTGTATATAAAGTGCTTACCCAGTGCCAGGCAATGCTCCATAGATGCTATATAATCTACCGCTTATCTTTGAAGAAGATGGTTTTTATTGTAGGAGATGTTATTAATGCAGTATTAGGGGAAGTTTTAGGCAATTAAATGTTTGTGCTTTTTTGTAAGGATTGATTAATTTCTTAAGTGCAACAAATCCTCTTAGTCTTTTGATGGTGACAGTGCAAGTATAAAAGGTTTCTATCAAAATTTCTTAAAAGACTGCTTCCCTTCTGAAATGCTGAGACAAATGCAGAGATGCTTTCCTTACCATGGCAGGGAAAAGAGACTTGCATTATACTTCTTTGTGCATTATTTTTTTATTTTTTTTAAAAAATTATTTTATTGAAATATAGTTGATTTACAATGTTGTATTAATTTATGCTGTACAGCAAAGTGATTCAGTTATACGTATATATACATTCTTTTTTTAATATTTTCATTTTATTGGAGTATAGTTGATTTACAATGTTGTGTTAGTTTCAGGTGTACAGCAAAGTGATGCAGTTATACATATACATATATTCATTCTCTCTTAGATTGTTTTCTCATATAGGTTCTTTGTGCATTTTAAAAAATTTATTTATTTATTTATTTATTTTTGGCTGTGTTGAGTCTTTGTTGCTGCATGCAGGCTTTCTCTAGTTGCGGCGAGCGGGGGCTACTCTTCGTTGTGGTGTGCGGGCTTCTCATTGTTGTGGCTTCTCTTGTTGCAGAGCACGGGCTCTAGGCACGTGGGCTTCAGTAGTTGTGGCACGTGGGCTCAGTAGTTGTGGCTCACGGGCTGTAGAGCACAGGCTCAGCAGTTGTGGTGCATAGTCTTAGTTGCTCTGCGGCATGTGGGATCCTCCCAAACCAGGGCCTGAACCCGTGTCCCCTGCATTGGCAGGTGGACTCTTAACCACCGCGCCACCAGGGAAGTCCCTCTTGGTGCATTATTGATGAAACTCTTCATTTTTCCCCTCTGAATTTGCAGCTCATGTTGCAACTGCCTCCAGAGGCATCATCTTCTTCTTCACCTACCTCCCATACCTGTACCTCGCTTTCAGCTACAACCAAAGGAGTCACTTCCAAAAGATTGCCTTTTGTCTCCTCTCCAGTGTTGCCATGGCACTGGGAGTCCGATTAATCTCCACATATAAGACAAAAGGTGAACCTTACCTTTCTCAAGGTAAACTGCCTTGATGTTTTGCCATTTGCTGACAGGCAGAGTTGACCTTCATTGCCAAATAAACATAACTGGCTCATTTTATTCAGTGTTCTGAGCATTTACAGTATACTTACATCTATGGTAGGTACTGTAAGAAACACTTAAGAAATGTAGAATGACGTTTACACCATGCAGCTTACAATGTAGTTTGGGAGAAAAACTAAAGCATGTAAATGATTATACACCTATATAGTTGTATAGATCTAAAATGTATAGATTTATGATTAGAAGTTCAAATAACACTTTAGAACTTTACAGATAATGTAGTGCTATTACAGATACCATATTTTATTCTCATAGGCTTCAGAGTTAGTCTTCTTTCACAAGTTGGTCTAGGGGGCCTTCCATCAGAGATGTTACAACTTCCACACTTTGGAGTTGAAAGTACAATGTGAAGTTTTCATTTGTCTCATGTTTCTGGAGTTTGAAGAATTCCCCACAACATCTACAGTCATTGCAGAAGATTGCAGCCAACATGTCAATCAAAATGCAGGATGCTGGGACTTCCCTGGTGGCACAGTGGTTAAGAATCCACCACCAAGGCAGGGGACACAGGATCAAGCCCTGGTCTGGGAAGATCCCACATGCCACGGAGCAACTAAGCCCCTGCACCACAACTACTGAGCCCGTGAGCCACAACTACTGAGCCCACATGCCACAACTACTGAAGCCCACATGCCTAGAGCCCGTGCTCTGCCAGAAGAGAAGTCACTGAATGAGAAGCCCGCACACTGCAATGAAGAGTAGCCCTTGCTCGCCGCAACTAGAGAAAGCCCATGCGCAGCAACGAAGACCCAACACAGCCATAAACAAACAAACAAGTAAATAAATAAAATGTAGGACCCTGAGGTCTGTGGGGTTACAGTACTTCTGAATGGAACAGTTTCCCATTTCAGTGGTACTAAGATAATCTGCTCTGAACACTCTAACAAGTGCCTTCATTGCTCAATGTTAGCTTTTATCACCAGAGTCCAGGTCCCAAATGATAAAGCTTGGTTTAGCAGCAGATAACAGGGATAGGAGTTATAAGTTGGGTCGAGTTTGTGGGTCCCCTTACTGCAATTGGGATAATCTCCAATGTCCTGGTTAGAGGCATCACCTACCAATGAATTTCTTCATTAAGTTTGGATGGTCTAAATGGGTTAAGGGTGCTTAAAATTTAATAAGTGATGTTAAGTTGACCAGAATTTATTGAAAGTGAGTGGTTTTCTTTAACAAAGCAATGTTGAGACCATGATTTACAAATACTTATGGAGGAAAAGTATATTTGAAATGGTATATCTGATTCCTTACATGTTAGTGAATGAACGTAGATGCTTTATGGAGCCTATCTGTTGAAATTGAGGGAATTTAGGTAGGTGGTTGGACTGGATGAACGGTGTGTTATGTTCAGTGTTCATTCCTGAAAGACACAGGATAGCCCATAAATGGTGTCTAGTGTTACAGCTGAAGGAAATACAAATGCATATGATCATAAGCAGGTAGGAATCTCTAAGAATATAATTGATGAAATGTTAGAAATCCGAGGATAATATTTCTTATTTAGAATCCTCATACTTTCACTGGATTAGGCTTTCCTATTCATTTGACCTATCTGCTCAAATCAGATAGCATGCCTTCTAGTGAGTGAATAAATAAAATTACTATGGGGCTTCCCTGGTGGCACAGTGGTTGAGAGTCTGACTGCCGATGCAGGGGACGCCGGTTCGTGCCCCAGTCTGGGAAGATCCCACATGCCGCAGAACGGCTAGGCCCGTGAGCCATGGCCGCTGAGCCTGCGCGTCTGGAGCCTGTACTCCGCGATGGGAGAGGCCACAACAGTGAGAGGCCTGCGTACCGCAGGAAAAAAAAAAAAAATTACTCTGTACATTTTCTCAGTAAGTCTAGTGCAGTGCTTTCGGTTTTAATCTTGAGCAGGAATCACTATATACAACATGAATCAGGCCTCTGGTTGTATGGCAGAAACATTTTGCCCTCTTAGAATCAGAACCTGCATGCTTGTGGAGCAACTGGGTTTGTCACTTGAAATTTCCATTTATTGATTTGTTAATTTATTATTTACTAGATTGATTTTAGTTTTTAAGAGGCCCAGTAAATAGCACCCTTCTCCCCTCCTTAGTTTCTGAACCAGTTGAGAAACAATACAGAGATGTCATCTTATTAATACCCAAATATCTTTTTATAACTAATAAAAAACTTAGTGGATGGGTTATTATAGATGCTCAGATGGGCCTTTTTATCTCAGCTCCTCAAGCTTGTCAGTGCTGTCTTGTAGCCCTGACTAATCTTGTTTCAATCTCTTCCCTTCCACAGGTATTGATCTCAAGGGTATTCCTTAATAAACATCTTGCATACTAAACTCCATTTCAGGGTCTGTGTCACAAGGAACCCAACCTGTGACTATTGAATTTATCTCTGGGACCCCTATTAATGTGAGAGAGGTCTCCTATTTTGCTCTCCACCTGGGCGGGACGCTGGGCCTTGTCGTTTAGCTCCCTTGCCTTGAAAATCCATCCGAATGGAACCCCAAAGTTTTCTTGTTAGTAAATGACCTCTGAGCAAAAGAGTTCCAGTAGGAAAAGAGAGAATAGGGCAGAGAAATACATTTGAAAAGATGGTGGCCAAACCTGTTCCAAAACTGGATTTCAGGAAGACCAGCAAATCCCAAACAAGATTACAATAAGAAATCTACATTAGACATACCAACATAAAATTGAGCACACCAGAGGTCAAGAGAAAAATCTTAAAAGTAGCTGGAGGGGAAAAAAAAAGACATTGCTTTTCAAAGGAGCCAAGAGTGGGAGCCTGAAGATAGTGGCTTTATACGTTGTATACAATAATAATGATGATGATAATGATGATGTCTTTAGGATTTTTTAAAAAAGATAGAATTAAAATACATAAAAGGGTTTTTGAGGAGATAAAGTCAGAAATTAGTGGGGGTAAATACTTTTTGGAAGGGGAGTAAAGATATTGATTAACTTTAGACTTTGCAGCAATGTACCAGGTAATTCACTACTGAGCCAACCAGGAAAAGGCTAGGAACAATGTATAACTTTCAAACTTAATAGAGAGAAAATGGAATAATCAAAAGATTGGTTGAGTCAAAAAGAAGTGGTGTGGGAGAGGAATTATGTCACATGACCTCTTCTACTGCAAAGGGGGATGAGAAGTCAGGGAAGAACAATCATGATCAAAGAGATGTGAGGGCAGGTGAACTTTGCCAGATTCCTTTCAGCAGCAACCTGCTCTCAAACACAAATAAATAAATTGTGGAAAGAAGTAACAGCTAACTCCTACCCAATCCAAACTCCAGCAGTACTTTTGTTTTGTTTTGTTTTTTAAATAGAACTCGATGAGCTGATTCTCAAATGTACATGGGAGTATAAAGGACCAAGAATAGCCAAGAACTCTTGAGGAAGAACAAAACAGCGAAACTTGTTTTACCGGATTTCATGATTTATCATAAAGCAATGGTAATTAAGATTATGGTTGACAAATAGACTAATAGAACAGAAAAGAAGGGAGAGATAAATGCATTGTTAAATATCAGAGATGATACTTCAGAGCAGTGGCATTTAATAAATGGTGCTGGAGCAACTAAAGAACCTTATGGAAAAAATTGAAATTGGACTTTGAATTCACACCATATGCAGATATCAATTCCAATGTAAAAAAACTATAAAGTGGGGCTTCCCTGGTGGCGCAGTGGTTGAGAATCTGCCTGCTAATGCAGGGGACACGGGTTCGAGCCCTGGAAGGTCCCACATGCCACGGAGCAACTAGGCCCGTGAGCCACAACTACTGAGCCTGCGCGTCTGGAGCCTGTGCTCCGCAACAAGAGAGGCCGCGATAATGAGAGGCCCTCGCACCGCGATGAAGAGTGGCCCCCGCTTGCCACAACTAGAGAAAGCCCTTGCACAGAAACGAAGACCCAACACAGCCAAAAATAAATAAATTTTTTAAAAAAGTAACAAATATTAAGTACAATTGGTGTCTTTAAAAAAAAAAACGATAAACTTTTTTGGAGATGATATAGGAGAGTACATTCATGTACTTGAAGTAGGAAAGATTTCTTAAACAAGACACAAAAATAACTAACCATCAGGAAAAGACTGATAAATAATGACATTAAAATTAAGACACCATGAAGAGAATGAAAGGAGAAGCTACAGAGTGGGAGAGGATGCTCGATACATTTAACCTGCAAAAGACTTGTATCCAGAATATTTAAAGAATTCATAAAATCAATTATATATCATACTTTATAGTAAAGAAAAAAACAGGCAAAAATAGGTACTTCATGAAAAGACATTTCCAAATAGCCAATAAACATATGCAAGCTAGAAGAAAATGAAGTGACATATTTAAAGAAAGTACTGAAAGAAAAACCTTGTCAACTCAGTGTTCTATATCCAGGGGAAAATTAGGGAGAAATGAAGACTCTCTCAAACCAAAGTGACAGAATCAATTGCTGGGAGACATGACGAGAAATGTTGAGTTCTTCAAGCAAAAACAGTATCATATCAGACAGAAGCTTGGATCTGCACAAAGAAATTAAGAGCACTGAAAATGGAAGATACAATTTATTTTGTCTTTTGTGGAGGTTTCTGGCTCTAAAAGAGAACTGTCTAAAGCAAAAGTGGTAACAATGTATTGTGTTTATAGCTTATGTGAAAATGAAATGTATGACAACAGTAGCAAAGGGTGGGAGGGAAGAACTGGAAACTGGAAATTGTTGTAAGATCCTTATGCTACACATGAAGTAGTATAATATTATTTGAAGATAGACTAAAGATGATTTTAAACCCTAGAACAACACTAAAAAAATTTTTAGAGGTATAAGTAATAAATCGATAGTAGAAATAAAATGGAATGATTAAAAAAAAGTCCCCATTAATGCAACAAAAAGAGGAAAAAAGAAACAAAGAAAAGTTTGGACCAAATAGAAAAGAGCTGGCAAAGTGGTAGATTTTAATCCAACCAATAATCACATTAAATGTGAATAATCTAAACGTACCAATTAAAAAGAGTCAGTTTAGATAAAAAGGCAAAACCGAACTAGATGCTGCCTACAGACAAAGATGATGGTGAAGTTGTAAAGGGGGTGTGCACATTTGGGGTTTTGGGGGTTATTGATTTGGGTGGTAGTTGTACAAAGTACTTCCTGTGTAATTGCTTGTTAAACTCCATTTTATATACTTGATATGTATATTCCCAATAAATAAATAAAGTTAACTGGCAATCAAATGTCTGCTGAGGTAGGGAAGGAGCCTTGTCTCTTTCTTCTTTTCGGACACTGCAGACTTACACTGAACAAGGATGCACCTGGCGTTCACAAACTAAGTGTGCTGACTGTTTATGGCAGCTGAGGTTTGCGAGACCTGTCTGTAAGCCATGGTGAAAGGCAAGGCTCTCGATTGGCACAAAGACAGACACAAGTCATAGAATCTCATCTCAGGAAGGGCATCAGAGGTTTCCTGGCCCCTCGCCCCTCACAGCGTGGCCTGTGCACCAGCAGCATCAGAACCCTCAGAGAGCTTGTTAGGAATGCAGACTCCCAGGCCCATCCAGACGCACTTAATCAGAACAAAATCCCCACGTGATTAGTAAGCACGGGAAAGTTTGAGGAGCACCGTTCTAGCCCATCTGTCTGCTCATCAGTATTTGAATGTCTCCTCTGGTGTTGCTAGTTACCACCTCCTCAATCCTGCCGTGTGGCAACAGATGCAGGGTATCTTGGATGCTTTACATGAGAAGCTTAGTCAGCTTGCATTCAGATTAGACACTTGGCATCACAAAGGATACTTATCTTTATACTCACCCAGGAATTGGTCCCAAGCCCATCCTCAGCACTCCTTTCTTCATGGCATATGTATGTATTGAGCAGCTGCTGCATATGAGGTCCTGGGTCAGATGTTGGAGATACTGAGATAAGCTGACAGTCCCTGGCCCCAAGCTGGGGTTGGCAATAAGTGAGCAGTTTCACAGTGCGGAGTGAGACCTTCAATCCTCACAATTAGCGCAGGGTGCCCCAGATGCACGTGGGTTAGACATATAACCCAAGAGAGTGAGTATACATGCTTGCTGGGGAAGGAGATACCTGTGCTGACCTACCAAGTAAGAATTAACCAAGCAAAGAAGGTGGGGAGGAGTAGGAAGGGCTTACCTGACAGCATGTGCAAGAGTGTGAAGATGTGTCTCAGATGACCAAATTTCCACTTCTTGGTGCCAAAGAATCATTTTGGCAATAATAAGAATGTTTTATTGGGAATTCCCTGTCAGCCCAGTGGTTAGGACTCAGTGCTTTCACGGCTGGGCCCAAGTTCAGTCCCTGGTTGGGGAACTAATATCCCACAAGCTGTGTGGCATGGTCAAAAAAACCAAAAAACAAAAAAAAGTTTTACCTTCTTTGAGAAACCAACAGCTAGCTTTTCTTTTCCTGTGCCTAACTTTTGTCCCTTAATACCCCAGACATGAATACTCCAGTCTTCTCATTGGCTTGTTCTCCAACTGTTTGATTGGAAAGTTCTGGTAACTCTTCTCTGTCTTCGATGTGGTGACTGTTTTCCTTCCTTTGGAATAGGCACAGGCATCCAATGGAGGAACATGGGCAGTATAGGAGGAGAGTTTAACTTCACTCAGGTGCTGCTGATGCTACTGCTGGACTCTTAAATGGCTTGGTGGCCTGGTATGTGGAGTCTGTCTTCCCAGGGGCTGTATGGTACACCCAAACCTTGGTACTTCTTTCTCATGGTGAGTACCGATGCTGCTCTTTTATAGATTGACATTAGAATTTTTATAGCTCGTCATCAATATTCCTATCCCTCTTTGTGGTGTTGGTTACAACCTCAAACTCCTGGAAATCTAAGTGCAGTTCTCTAACCTGGATTCACCCCAAACCTATCAACTTGTGGTTGCCAAGGGAGCATAATTAATGAGTCTGACTCTTGCCCCACTGCTGATACCCTGTGCAGAGTCCCCTTAAGAGTGCCTGTGGCTGTCTCACATGTGCCCACTTGAGTGGCAGGCCCTGCATTCTCTCACAGAATGCCACCCCAACAAGCTAGAGCCCTCAGGACTCCTTGGCCTCTTTCCTCTTTGGGCTGGTGGCAAGGCCCTGAAGATCTTTGAGACCTCTGTGACCTGGGGGCACGGGCATGGGGCACAGCTTTCGTTGACAACCCCATGAAGCTCTCCAAATCTTTTCTGTCCTATGGTGAGTAAATTTTCCTACAAAGTTGAACCCATCATGCCTGATTCAGTCCTCTTGCAGATTCAGTCTGATCTCATCTGAATTGCACAGGTACTCACTTCAGGCCTCGGCAAAGGCTGCCATGTTTGCCCTTCTTGGTCTGTGGGAAGTGGGTAGATTGTTAACGCCAGTATTTCTCCAGGCCTCAGCCCACAGGGGTGCTGATTGCCAACACAACAGCTTCCCCAGTACACCAGGAGTGTGGATATGAGGCATCATTTTTAGCTCCATCCTCCAGACGGTTGTAGGTTGAAATGCAGTTTATTAGTAGTAAGTCTGTGAGCAAATTCTTGACTTCTTCAGGCACCATTAAGTGTTCGATACCAGGAAGCTCCGGTGGGTGAGGCTGGGGTGGGGGTTGGGGGAGGGAAGTGTGAGAATTTAATTTACCAAAATATTTATCTTCCAGAAGAAGAGAGCCAGTTCACCTACATGTATTAATGTAAGTTGACTTCCTCTCTAGCCCTCCTACTGGTGTGGAGAACCTATATCCTTTACGAATTCAGTGCTGGAGTTGGGGGATCCTCAGAAAGCTCTGAAAAGCAAGTTCATTCAGGAAGAGCCTACTGATTTGATAAAAGGAATTGAAATCCAACATCTATACAAGGTATCAGCTCACAAATCTTCTTCCAAGGACTTGAGAAATAGTGCATAGAGGCTTCTGTTTTATTCTGCCAGTGGTTACAAGGTACATTTTGTGATAGATTTTTAATTCCCTTCTGTAATGTTATCCTCAAAATTAGGAGTATAATGTAAAATATCCTGTTTTCTGTCATAAAGTTAAGTGACTGGATGGAGGATCTAGATGATCTTTCTTGAAACAGTCTTGCAAAAGCCAAACACCTCTTGTTGGGGACACCCTGGAACTCAGTCATTTGATGGCTGACTTTGATCCACCAGTGTTTTTACATAACCAAATCAAATAGTAAACCAGATTTCACTGCTGGCTTCCAGATGCAGAAGTGTTTGTTCTTTCACCAGTGTCTGCTGAGTCCTGCATTGACTAAGGACTCCCCTGACAGGATGACTGGATATAAGCTCTGTACCCTGGTGTGTCCTCCAGAGCATTATTTTTTTGTTTGGAATCTTCCATTCTTCAAATATGATGAGCTTAAGGAGAGGCAGTGTCCTCTGTATGACTGATACAAGGTCACAGTCAAGGTGCTAGCTCAATACTTTGTGTTGCCTTCCTTGGCCTATGGGATCAAGTGCATCACATGCTGGCCCAGGGGCTCCACAGCATGGGGGATCATCCCAGCTCCTTTACATACTGTGGTAGCAGCTTGGAATGCTCCAGTCTTCACCCAATTTATTGTAGCTTCAATAAGCAGGGATTTCGTTTCCTCTTTTCACATAACAAGCAGTCTGCAGGCACATGGTTCTGGCATGATTTCAGCTGCTCAGCAAAGCTGTCCCAGACCCCTGCTCTTTCTGCTCACTTGCTTTCATTTATTTTCCCTGGGCCAGTGGAAGCATATAGCTCTCATCTGCGTGCTTGTCATTTCCCGGTTGCAAGATGGCTGCTGTAGCTCATCTATAGGGAAAGATAAGAGCGAGGGGCTTTCTTTTGGGAGGACTTCTTCCTTCCTTCCTTCTTTCCTTCCTTCCTCCCTCCCTCCCTTCCTTCCTTCCTTCTTTTCTGCCCTTCAGTAGATCACCCCTTATTCTTATTGCCCAGAATTCTGCCACATGTCCACCTCAACTGCAAAAGGGAGACTGAGAAGTTAGGGAAGAAGACCATCACACTTGATTCAAATTAATCATACCAGATGGATGTGGGGGCAGGAGAAGTGTGCCAAATTCCTTTCCGCAGCACCCTGCTTCCAAACACAGTTAGATAAATGGTGGGAAGAAGTGACGTCTAAGTCTCACCCAACTATAATGTCTGCACTCCAAACCCCAAGTCCAGCCCAGATGCAATTAGACAGGACAGAAATCAGGCACAGTTTCAGGCACTAGGAATTCAGCATGAACAAGACAGACCAAGTCTAAGACTGGGAAAACAGTAAAGATAGAAGCCTCTCAAAAGGAGTGCGCCTGGTATGTGTGAGGAATGGCACAGAGCTGAAATGTGATGAAGTGTGATGTATCTCTGCAAGTGGCATTGTGGGTGATTTTATTTTCTTCCTTATACTCATATGTGAATTACTTGTATAATAAGAAAAAAAAAATGGTATTTAAAATACTGGAGGGCTTCCCTGGTGGCGCAGTGGTTGAGAGTCCACCTGCTAATGCAGGGGACACGGGTTCGTGCCCTGGTCCGGGAAGATCCCACATGCCCCAGAGCGGCTGGGCCCGTGAGCCATGGCCGCTGAGCCTGCGCGTCCGGAGCCTGCGCTCCGCAACGGGAGAGGCCGCAACAGTGAGAGGCCCGCGTACCGCAAAAAAAATAAAAAAATAAATAAAATAAAATAAAATACTGGAGACATTTGATTTAGAAAACAGGACAGACTGTCTGGTGTTCTCTCCCTAGATCAACACCGCCCACAAAAGAGGCAGGGTGCCCTTTCTCAGGGGATTAGCCAGGCAGTGCAGAGCAAGGTGTGGCTCGAGAAGCAGAGAGAAGTTCTCGTTCAAGCTCAGAGCCCTTCGTCCTTGAGCTCTGGCCTCTGTGGTTCAGCTGCTCTACCACCAGGCTCCAGAGGCCAGGGAAACCCCCCTGGTGTTGCTCCCCATCATGGTCCTCAGTAGCTCCAGGCAGCTAAACTCTGAAAGAAGGAGCTCCCTTATGGATTTCCACTTGGAGTCCCACTGATGAACTTTCGGAGGAAGTTGGTGTGGGTGCTCGGCCTGTCACAGGTTCTTCAGAAATGCCACATGCGTGTGCATATTACACTGTCAGTCAGAGTTGGCTTTTCAACAGGTGTTCTACAAGGGAAAGGATGAACACATGGCAGTCAAAGATCTGACCATAAACTTGTACCGAGGGCAGATCACTGTTCTCCTGGGGCACAATGGAGCAGGCAAAACCACCACCTGCGGCATGCTCACAGATATGTGTGTGGGGTCAGCCCTCCTGAGGAAGTGCTGAAGAAATTGTTGATCCAGATCTAGATGTTTTGGCTCCATCTCCCCTCATCAGATTTCACTGGCATCTTTGTTTGTTGTTTGTTTTTTTACTATCTACGTAGTAGTGCCTGGTTGTTCACATTACTCTGTAGCAGGAAAAGGGAATCTTTGACTCTTTTGGTCAATCTGAGGAACTTAGTTTCAAACACTATCAGGAAGTTGTGAACACTGCTTAGCATGTTTCCTTCCAGGTAGAACTTTCCGGTACAGTGAGGCACCACTAATCTCTCAACCAAACATTTCATCCACTTACTTTTGATTGCCAGGGGCACTTTTAGAATGATACCTGGTGAATTATTCTAAAATTATCTGTTTCAGAATAGTTTTTATGCCTAAATAATTCTTTCATATTCCATTAACTAAAATAATATCTGTGATATTTGAAAACTCATTCATTCAAGAAACATATATTTATTGAAGGCTTAACCTATGTAAAGCTCTGTATAAAACCAGTGAGATGCATTTCTAAATTTTGAGGCACTCTGAAAGCCCACCAGTTCTTCTGTGTTACATACAGAACACCAAACGGCTGGGAAGCTATGAGCACTTCAAAGTCAAGCTGCCACAATTCTCCTCACAGGTTGCTGATGCACCTTCCACTGAAGGCATTTGAAGAGCAGCAATATTGTGAAGTTTGGTCTGAGGTGCCTTTGGTACTGGGACTTTAAAAACCAAGTTTCAGCCCAGCAGATACATGCTGGATGGGCTCTGGATGCATCAGGATGGGGGTGCAGTAATGTCTCCAGACAGGTGGTCCTCTCTCAGATACAGGCATTGCTACTTCTGGCAGCATGATCATTTAGGGAAGGCCTCCCCTTCTATGTAGACTTGTGAGGTCCTCAGTACTTGAAGGGTGATCCAGCTAGACAACAGGCTAAGTGATCAAGGAGGCAAGTCAGGTACAAACATTGTTTAAGAAGGCCGACTGATAGAAACACTCCATAGACACTCCCCTATTGCATTCCCTTATATTCTGTTCCTAGTATTCATCACAGTCTGTGCTCATCTGGTTTGTGTATACATATATGTGTGTGTGTGTGTGTGTGTGTGTGTGTGTGTGTGTGTGTGTTATTTCTCTGTCTCCCCCATCCCTCTCCCTAGAAACCTTGTTCTGTTCACTTCTGGATCCACAGTGCCTGGAACCGCGCTTGGCAAAGGATAGGCACTCAACAAATATCATTGAATGAATGACTGAATTAATTAATTAATGTAATTGCAAATTCTGCCAAAATGCAGACCATGAATGATAAATAAATAATCATAAATAAATAAATAATACATACATCTGTCCACTCTAGAGCCATAAATAAATAAATAAATAAATAAAATTTAAAAATAAAAAGCATTGCATAGGATTCCCACCTATGTTTCGTTCTAAGAGTTTCAAACATTAGTTCTTTTTAAAATAAATTTATTTATTTATTTATTTATTTATTTATTTTATTATTTATTTTTGGCTGCGTTGGGTCTTCGTTGCTGCGTGCGGGCTTTCTCTAGTTGTGGCGAGCGGGGGCTACTCTTCGTTGTGGTGCGCGGGCTTCTCATTGCAGTGGCTTCTCTTGTTGGGGAGCACGGGCTCTAGGCTCGCAGGCTTCAGTAGTTGCGGCACATGGGCCCAGTAGTTGTGGCTCTCGGGCTCTAGAGCATAGGCTTAGTAGTTCTGCCACATGGGCTCAGTTGCTCTGCAGCGTGTGGGATCTTCCCGGACCAGGGCTCAAACCCGTGCCCCCTGCATTGGCAGGCGGATTCTTAACCACTGCACCACCAGGGAAGTCCCATACATTAGTTCTTACATTTAGGTCTTTGATTCATTTTGAGCTAATTTTTATATGGTATGAGGTAGGTGTCAAATTCATTCTTTTGCATGTGGATATCCAGTTGTCCAGCACCATTTGTTGAAAAGACTGTTTTTTTCCCCATTGAATGGTCTTTGCACCTTTGTCAAAAATCAATTGACCAGGGGACTTCCCTGGTGGCAGAGTGGTTCAGAATCCACCTGCCAATGCAGGGGACATGGGTTCGATCCCTGGTCAGGGAATTAGATCCTGCATGCCACAACTAAGAGCTTACATGCCACAACTAAATAAAAAGATCCCGCATGCTGCAATGAAGATCCCTCGTGCCACAACTAAGACCTGGCGCAGCCAAATAAATAAATAAATATTTAAAAAAAGAATCAGGACCAGCCAAAAGAAGAGACATATAGGGTGATGTCTGGGAGGGTCCCAAATGAAAAGCTTCCATGTCTTCAGAATGTGTCACGCTCCTGGCACATTGCTATATAGAGGGTAGCTCACCTAAGCTTCAAGTGTCTAGTTTTTACTGGGGTTTCATTACATGGGCGTGAATGATTGAATCATGGACCTCGTGACTGAGCTCAGTCTGCAGTCTTTCCCTCCCAGCAGATTGGGAGGTCAGATTGATATCATGGCTCAAAGCCCCAACCATCAAATCACATGGTTTGTCTTTTTGGTATGACCAGCCCAGATCTTGACCACCTCATTAGCATAAACTCAGGTGTGGCCTGAGGGTACTACCAGGAATAGCAAAGACACCCCTATACTCCAAGGATTTAGAGGCCCCTCCCAGTAACTGGGGACAGAGGCCATCCAGATTCTTTATTATACAACACTTACATTGATTTTTAATATGCTGAACCTTCCTTGCATTCCTGGGATAAATCCCACTTGGTCATGGTGTATAATCCTTTTAATATGCTGCGGTACTTAGTATTAATAAGTCATATATTTAAATGGTTCAAGATGCAAAAGCCGGGAATTCCCTGGCAGTCCAGTGGTTAAGGCTCCACATTTTCACTGCCAAGGGCCTGGGTTCAATCCCTGGTCAGGGAACTAAGATCCCACAAGCCTCATGGTGTGGGCAAAAAAAAAAAAGATACAAAAGTCTTTTGTTTATCCCTTTCCCTGAAGGTAGTAAGTTTATTGTGTGTCTTTCTTATGTACAGTTTATGTATATACAATAGTCCTGGCTTATTTGCAGGGGATTTGTTCCAAGACCACCAGTGGATGCCTGAAACCTCAGATAGTACCGAAGTCTATATATACTATGTTTTTTCCTATACATACATACCTATGACAAAGTTTAATTTGTAAATTAGGCACAGTAAGACATTAAACCAATAGCTAGTGGGAAGCAGCCGCATAGCACAGGGAGATCAACTCAGTGCTTTGTGACCACCTAGAGGGGTGGGATAGGGAGGGTGGGAGGGAGGGAGACGCAAGAGGGAAGAGAGATGGGGATATATGTATATGTATAACGGATTCACTTTGTCATAAAGCAGAAACTAAAACACCATTGTAAAGCCATTATATTCCAATAAAGATGTTAAAAAATAAAAAAAATTTTAAAAACCAAAACAATAACTAATAATAAAATAGAACAATTATAGCAATATACTGTAATTAAAGTTATGTGAATGTGGTCTCGCTTTCTCTCTCTCTAAGAATATCTTATTGTACTGTACTTACCTTTCTTGTGATTTGAGATGATACAATGCCCATGTGATGAGATGAAGTCAGGTGAATGATATAAGCATTGTGACACAGCATTAGGCTATTGACCTAGTGACAATACATCAGAGGAGAATCATCTGCTCCAGGTGATCCTGGATCATCAAGTCATGACAACGTCGACGGTTGGATGTCAAGGGCAGACGATGTCGATGGTTGGGGATCCCGAGCAGGACAGAGCCGGATGGCACAGGATTTCAGAGTTCAGGATACTCAGAACGGTGCACAATTTAAAATTATGAGTTGTTTATTTCTATAATTTTTAAATACTTATTTATTTATTTATGTATTTTTTGGCTTCTTCATTGGGTCTTCATTGCTGTGCGCGGGCTTTCTCTAGTTGCAGTGAGCGGGGACTACTCTTCGTTGCGGTGCACGGGCTTCTCACTGCGGTGGCTTCTCTTGTAGAGCACTGACTCTACATGCACGGGCTTCAGTAATTGTGGCATGCAGGCTCAGTAGTTGTGGCTCGAGGGCTCTAGAGCACAGGCTCAGTTGTTGTGGCGCACGGGCTCAGTTGCTCCGTGGCATGTGGGATCTTCCTGGACCAGGGCTCAAACCCGTGTCCCCTGCATTGGCAGGCGGAGTCTTAACCACTGCGCCACCAGGAAAGTCCCCTATTTCTGTAATTTTTCATTTAATATTTTCAAACCATAGTTGACTGTGGGTAGTGGGTAACTAAAACTGTGGAAACCGAAACCTCAGATAAGGGAGGACTGCTGTTCAAGCAAAATGCTTGTTGGACGAGCCAGCCTCCCGTCAGAAGCTGCTGCCAGATCTCTGTCCTCTGCTATTTCAGCTGAAAGACTTGTTGCGCCAGAAGTGCCCTGAAGAAATCAATTGTGTGCTGCACATCCTCAGTCTGGAGGACAAACGGGACTCCCGGAGCAGGTTCCTGAGTGGGGGAATGAGGCACAAGCTCTCCATTGGCATCGCCCTCATCGGCATCACCCTCATCGCAGGCTCCAAGGTAGGGGGCGGCAGGGCCTGGCTTCCTTAAAGACACAGGTCAGGGCCCCCACATGCAGTAGACAAACACGTTGGGTCAGCAGGGCCCAGAAGTATCACTTTATAGTTCCCACTTGGCCTGGGCTGGCTGCAGGCCCTTCAGCCATGGCCCAGGCACCTCAGCTCTGGACACCCTGGATGGGCAGTCTCGTGTGGGTGGTACTGCTGAATCTTCATTGACCTCCAGTCACATAGGGCCTGCAGTGCAGCCAGCTGGGGCCTGGGACGTGACTCTGCCGTCATCACAAGGTCATTCCTCTGCCCTTCAGGTGCTGATGCTGGATGAGCCAACCTCAGGCGTTGACGCCATCTCCAGGAGGGCCATCTGGGACCTTCCTCAGCAGCACAAAAGTGACCGCACCATCCTGCTGACCACCCACTTCATGGATGAGGCCAACCTGCTGGGGGACCGCATCGCCATCATGGCCAAGGGGGAGCTGCAGTGCTGCAGGTCATCTCTGTTCCTGAAGCAGAAATATGGTGAGTGGCCCCGGGCAGGCAGCCGAAACTCCATTCTGTGTGGGGTCAGCGTTGCTGGCCCAGTGTGCTGGAGAAAGTATCCATTGGTAACGTTCCTGAAGGACCCCTGAGATCAGGCAGGGAGAGGCCTTCTCTAGACATCCTGTTCTGCTACCTGTGGGTAGAGACCCGAGGCCCCACGCAGAGGGGCTTGTGAGAACGAAGAAGGAATGAAGCAGAAAAAATCTCTGAGACTTGGAGTTAGAAGGCCTGTGTTTGAGTTCCACTCTGGTAGTTTACTCCCTCTTCATCCTTTCTACCAAGTTAGTTCATCCTTTTTTGGCCTTAGTTTTCTGATCTATAAAACGGAGATTAAGATACCATGTTCCTCAAAGTGGGAGCTAGTGCATGCAAAAGTGCGAGTTGTTGTTTCCACAACTGGGTGTGCTCCTCATCAGCATCCCACCACAAACATCCTCCCCTTGTTTTCCTGGACCCCCAGACCTCTGTGTTTCCCTCTTATGTCTCTGAATGCTCCTTTGCATCACTTCTACTTCTAAACATGGAAATGCCTTGGTTGCTTTACTTTTCTTCCTCTGCCCACTGACTTAGTGATCTCATCCAGTGTCCTGACTTTAAATACTTACCTGGCTGAAAAACGTATGTATCTCTGGCTGGACCTCTCAACTGAACTCCAGATTTGTGTATTTAACTGCCTACTCCACACATCCACATAGACGGTGAACAGACCTGAAAGACTTGTCCAAAACCTGTGCAGAGCTGAGCTCCAGCTCTTTACTGCCAAACCATCTCCCCCACAGTAAAGGCAGCTCCATTCTTTTTTTTCTGTTTTTTTTTTTTTTTGCTATATGTGGGCCTCTCACTGTTGTGGCCTCTCCCATTGCGGAGCACAGGCTCTGGACACACAGGTTCAGCGGCCATGGCTCACGGGCATAGCTGCCCCGCGGCATGTGGGATCTTCCTGGACCGGGGCACGAACCCGTGTCCCCTGCATCGGCAAGAGGACTCTCAACCACTGCGCCACCAGGGAAGCCCGGCAGCTCCATTCTTCTAGGTGCTTGGCCAGAACCTTGGGGGCTCCCTGATCCTCTGTCTCTCATAGCCCATAACTGATCCACCTGCAAACTCTAGTGAACTTGCTTTCCTCCCACCTCTACCACTTGTTAGCGTCCTGGTCCAGGCTGCCGTCCCTCTACCTGCATTATTGCAGTTGCTTCTAACCCACCCCTGGCCTCTGCCCATTTGTCAGAATGAGTGTGTCACTCTTCTGCTCAGTCCACCAATGACTTCCTGTCCCACTGAAAGGAAAAGGCAGAGTCTTGGGAGTGGCCCAAAGGCCTTGCTTTGCCTGGTCCTATTACCCTGACCACATTTCCTAAAGTTCTTCAGCTGCTTTGGTCTGCTCCTGCCTCATGGCCACCTTTCTTATCCAGCATACTGGGCCTGCTCCTTCCTCCGGGCCACATATTGTCATGGCTTCTCCTCTTCCTTAGGTCTTCAGTCCTTTTACAGATGTCACATTTTCAGTAAGGCCTTCCTTGTGACCCTGTTTAAAGTCACAATCCCCAATACTCTGTATCCCCTCCCCTGTTCATCTTTCGCCTTAGCACTTGTCACTAATATACTTTAAATTTTACTTATTTATCTTATTATCTGTCTCACATCCCTTTAATGAAAGCCCCTTGAGAGTAGGGATCTTTGACTATTTGGTCCACTGCTATGTGCTCAGTACCTAGAAGAGTGCCTGTCACATCATAAGAGCTCAGTGAATGTTTGTTGAATGAGTGCATTGCAAGCAGTGTAGTAACAAGTGTTACTAGTAATTTCTGAAAGAATGTTTAGAATACCATAAGGTATGTATCCTCAAAAACATAATTTAATTATGATAGAGGTATACTTGTTCTTAACCTTAATGTCCAAGGCCCCTACCTACTAAGTTTTCACTTCCCCACATTAGTTATCACTTAAAGAGAGTGTTGCCCTTAATACAACCCTCCTTTATTTTGCCTAGCATTGCTAAATGTGCTATTATCACCTCCCAACTATGGAGTAGAAGGTAAGACTCAAGAGTAGCATTATAGACCTTCAAAGGCAAGTTCACTGTGGTTTAAATTCAAGTCTGCAGGGCTCACCAGCTTCCCTGTCCTGTGGAGCTATCCTGTTCTAGGATATAGAATGCTAAATGTGACTGAAAAGGGTAAAACTGTTTCATGATCTTTTAAATGTTGTTTCAGGTGCAGGATATTATATGACTTTAGTGAAAAAACCTCACTGTAACATGGAGAAGATTTCTCATCTGATTTATCAACACACACCAAATGCAATTTTCCAGTCTAGCACTGGAGAAGAAATAACATTTATACTTCCTAAAGAGAGCGTGCACAAGTATGCCATACCTGAGACGTCTGGAGTAATTGTTTGCATGTACTGAGTGTACAGTTGTCTCTCCTATCCCTGTCCTCGCCAAGGGCACTGGAAGCTGTAATGGTCTGGATCCCTAGGCCTTTGGTATTTCCTAGAAAGACACCACACCCCAGCCAGAGTGCACTTGAAAATACAGGACTCTGATCATGTTTTCTTCTCCTTAAAAACCCTTGATGGTTCCCAGTTGCCTTCAGGTTAAAATCAAATTCTTTGAGATGGCTTTAGAGGGGCCCTTGATTGTGTGAACTCTAATTACATGCACCCAAGTAACTGAGCTCAGATGAAGATTTTACTTGATTTTCCTTTAAATTACAGTTGACCCTTGAACCACACAGGTTTGAACTGTGTGGGTCCACTTATACACAGATTTTTTCAATAAATAGGTTACTATGGTACTACACTATCCCCATTTGGTTAAATCTGTGGATGTGGAACATTTGGATATGGAAGGCTGACTATAAAGTTATAAGTGGATTTCTGATGTGGGGTGGGAGCAGAAGTCAGCCCTGTAATTATCTTAGACCTCAAATTGGTTCCCAACACTTCCCTCTCTCCCTCTCCTCAGTCCTCATGTTGCTTTCAGAGAGGAATCTTACCTTATACTTCATTGAGAAAATAAACACCATCCAACAAGAACTCTATTTTATCCCTGTCACAAACCTACAAACTTGCTTGCTTCAAGTACCCACCCACCTCACCTTCTCAAGTACCCACCCACCTCACCTTCTCAAGAGTTCACACAAGTACCCACCCACCTCACCTTCTCAAGAGTTCACTTGTTTGATAATTTCCTCTCTCATCTACATCACCAACTTCTCTCTCTTTGGGTCATTTCCATGAACATATTAGTGTGATCTGGAAAAACACTCTCTTGAGCCTACCTGTCTTTCCAGCCACCACTCCATGCCCTGCAACCCTGCACAATCAAAACTCTCTTAAAATGGGCTAAGCATGTTGCCTGCTTTATCTCATCACCCATGCATTACTTAGTCTACTTCACAGTGGCTTTCACACCCTTCCATCCAAACTGGAAAAATGCCTATTCAGATCTTCTGCCCATTTTAAAATCAGGTTGTTTTTTCTTTGATATTGAGTTGAATGAGCTGTTTATATATTTTGGATATTAACCCCTTATCAGTCATATACTATTTGCAAATATTTTTTCCCATTCAGTAGTTTATCTTTTTGTTTGTCAATAGTTTCCTTTGCTGTGCAAAAGCTTTTAAGTTTAATTAGGTCCCATTTGTTTATTTTTGCTTTTGTTTCCTTTGCCTTAGGAGACAGATCCAAAAATATATTGTTACGATTTATGTCAAAAAGTGTCCTGCCTATGTTTTCTTCTAGGAGTTTTATGACTTCTGGTCTTACATTTAGATCATTAATCTATTTTGAGTTTACTTTTGTATATGATGTGAGAAAATGTTCTAATTTCACTCTTTTACATGTAGTTGTCCAGTTTTCCCAGCACAACTTAATTAAGAGACTGTGTTTTCCCCATTGCCTATTCTTGCCTCCTTTGTTGTAAATTAATTGACCATAGGTGCATAGGTTTATTTCTGGGTTCTGTATTCTGTTTCATTGGTTTATTTGTCTGTTTTTGTGCCAGTACCATATTGTTTTGATTACTGTAGCTTTGCATGATACCTCCAGCTCTAGACTTCTTCCTAAAGATTGCTTTGGCTATTTGGGGCCTTTTGTGTTTCCATACAAATTTTAGACTTATTTGTTCTAGTTCTGTCAAAAATGTCATTGGTATTTTGATAGAGATTGCATTGAATCTGTAGATTGCCTTGGGTAGTGTGGTCATTTTAATAATAATAATTCTTCCAATCCATGAACACAGTATATCCACCACTTTGTGTTGTCTTGAATTTCTTTCATCAGTGTCTCATAGTTTTCCAAGTACAGGTCTTTTATCTCCCTAGGTAGGTTTATTCTTAGGTATTGTGTTCTTTTTTATGTGACAGTAAACGGGATTGTTTCCTTCATTTCTCTTTCTGATAATTTGTTGTAAGTGTATAGAAACACAGTAGATTTCTGTCTATTAATTTTGTATCCTGCAACTTTTACCAAATTCATTGATGAGTAGTTTTTTTTGTGGCATCTTGAGGATTTTCTATGTATAGTCATTTTCACAATATTGATTCTGCCTATCCAAGAACATGGTATATTTTTCCATCTGTTTGTGTCACCTTCGAATTCTTTCATCAGCATCTTATAGTTTTCTTAGTACAGGTCTTTTGACTCCTTAGGTAGGTTTATCCCCAAGTATTTTATTCTTTTGATGTGATGGTAAATGGGATTGTTTCTTTAATTTCTCTTTCAGATCTTTCGTTGTTAGTGTATAGAAATGCAACAGATTTCTGTGTATTAATTTTGTATCCTGCAACTTTACCAAATTCATTGATGAACTCTAGTAGTTTTCTGGTAGCATCTTTCGAATTTTTATGTACAGTATCATGTCATCTGCAAACAGTGACAGTTTTACTTCTTCCTTTCCAGTTTGGATTCCTTTTACTTCTTTTTCTTGTCTGATTGCTGTGGCCAGCACTTCTAATATTATGTTGAATGAAAGTGGTGAGAGTGGGCATCCTTGTCTTACTCCTGATCTGAGAGGAAGTGCTTTCAGCTTTTCGCTGTCAAGTATGATGTCAGCTGTGGGCTTATCATATATGGCCCTATTATGTTGATGAATGGTCCCTCTATATCCACGCTGTGGAGAGTTTTTATCATAAATGGATGTTGAATTTTGTCCAAAAGCTTTTTCTGCATCTATTGAGATGATCATATGGTTTTATTCTCTAGTTTGTTAATGTGGTGCATCACATTGATTGATTTGCCGATATTGAACCAACCTTGCATCCCTGGGATAAATCCCACTTGATCATGGTGTATGAACCTTTTAATGTGTTGTTGAATTCAGTTTGCTAATATTTTGTTGAGGATTTTTGCATCTATGTTCATTAGTGATATTGGCCTATAATTTTCTTTTTTTGTGCTGTATCTTTGTCTGGTTTTGGTATCAGGGCCTTGTAGATAGAGTTTGGAAGCATTACTTTCTCTGCAATTTTTTGGAATAGTTTGAGAAGAATTTTTCTTCTCTAAATGTTTGGTAGAATTCACCTGTGAAGACATCTGGTCCTGGACTTTTGTTTGTTGGGAGGTTTGTTTTGTTTTGTTTTGTTTTTTATTGATTCAATTTCATTACTGGTAATTGGTCTGTTCATATTTTCTATTTCTTCCTGTTTCAGTCTTGGGAGATTGTACATTTCTGTGAATTTGTCCATTTCTTCTAGGTTGTCCATGTTATTGGTGTATAACTGTTCATAGTAATGTCTTATATTCCTTTGTGTTTCTGTGGTGTCCATTGTAACTTCTCCTTTTTCATTTCTGATTTTATTGATTTGGGCCCTCTCTCTTATTTTCTTGATGAGTCTGGCTAAAGGCTTATCAATTTTTTTATCTTTTCAAAGAAACTGTTCTTAGTTTTATTGATTATTTTCTATTTTTTGTCTTTATTTCATTTATTTCTGCTCTAATATTTATGATTTATTTTCTTCTACTAACTTTGGGTTTGTTTATTTTTCTTCTTCTGGTTCCTTTAGGTGTAAGTTTAGATTGTTTATTTGAGATTTTTCTTGTTTCCTGAGGTAGGCTTGTATCACTATAAACTTCCCTCTAGAACTGCCTTTGCTGTATCATGTACATTTTGGATTATTGTGTTTTCATTTTCATTTGTCTCCAGGTATTTTTTAATTTCTTCTTTGATTTCTTCAGTGACTCATTCGTTGTTTAGTAGCATATTGTTTAGCCTCCAGGTGTTTGTGGTTTTTGCAGTTTTTTTCGTGTAGTTGATTTCTAGTCTCATAGTGTTTTGGTCAGAAAAGATGCTTGATATGATTTCAGTTTTCTTAAACTTACCGAGACTTGTTTTTTGGCCTGGCATTTGATCTATCCTGGAGAATATTCCATGTGAACTTGAAAAGAATGTGTACTCTGCTTCTTTTGGATGGAATGTTCCATATATATATATATATATATGTATGTATGTATATATATATATACACACACAGAGAAAGAGAGTCCATCTGGTGTAATGTGTCATTTAAGCCCAGAGTTTCCTTATTGATTTTCTGTCTGGATGGTCTGTTCATTGATGTAAGTGGGGAGTTAAAGTCCCCTAGTATTATTGTGTTACTATCAATGTCTCCCTTTATGTCTGTCAATATTTGCTTTATGTATTTAGGTGATCCTATATTGGGTGCATATATATTTACAATTGTTATATCTTCTTCTTGGATTGATCCCTTCATCATTATATAATGTACTTCTTTGTCTCTTGTTACTGTCTTCATTTTAAAGTCTATTTTGTCTGATACAAGTATTGCTACCCTGGCTTTCTTTTTATTTCCATTAGCATGGAATACCTTTTTCCATCCCCTCATTTTTAGTCTGTGTGTGTATTTAGATCTGAAGTCTCTAGTAGGCAATGTATAAATGGGTCTTGTTTTTGTATCCATTCAGCCACTCTGTCTTTTGATGGGAGTATTTAGACCATTTACATTGAAAGTAATTATTGATAGCTTTGTACTTATTGCCATTTGTTAATTGTTTGGGGGTTGTTTTGTAGTTCTTTTTTGTTTCTTTCTTCTTCTTTTGCTCTCTTTCCTTGTGATTTGATGACTATCTTTATTGTTCTATTTGGATTCCTTTCCCTTTTTTGTGAGTATATCTATTACAGATTTTAGGTTTGTGGTTACCATGAGGTTAATGTATAGCAAACTATATCTATATATCTATATCTATAATTTCAAGTTGCTGATCTCTTAAGTTGGAACGTATTTTAACAACCCTGCATTTTTACTTCCCCCCACCAATGTTTACTGTTTTTGACATCATATTTTACATCTTTTTGTTTTGTGTATCCCTTAACTACTTATTGTGGATATAGATGATTATACTACTTTTGTCTTTTAACCTTCCTAATAGCATTATAAGTGGTTGACTTAGTACCTTTACTGTATATTTGCCTTTACTAATGAGATTTTTCCTTTCATAATTTTCACATTTCTACTTGTGACCTTTTCTTTTTGCTTAGAGAAGTCCCTTTAACATTTCTTGTAAAGCTAGTTTTGTGGTGCTGAACTCTTTTAGCTTTTATTGTCTGTAACACTTTTGATCTCCCCATTAAATCTGAATGACAGCCTTTCTGGGTAGAGTATTATTGGTTGTAGGTTTTTCCCTTTCATCATTTTAAAAATATTGTGCCACTCCCTTCTAGCCTGCAGAGGTTCTGCTGAAAGTCACCTGATAGCCTTATGGGAGTCCCCTTTTACATAACTTGTTGCTTTTCCCTTGCTGCTTTTAATATTTTCTCTTTGTCTTTAATTTTTGCCATATTAACTACAATGTGTTTTGGTGTGGTCTTCTTTGGGTTGGTCCTGTTTGGGACTCTCTTACTTCCTGAACCTGAATATCTGTTTCCCTTCCCAGGTTAGGGAAGTTTTCAGCTATTATGTCTTCAAATATGTCCTCAGTCCCTTTATCTCTCTCTCTTTTCCTTCTGGGACCCCTGTAATGTGAATGTTAGTACACTTGATATTGTCTAAGAAGTCTCTTAAACTGTCCTCATTTTAAAAAATTCTTGTTTCTATTTCAGCTTGAGTGATTTCCATTACTCTGTCTTCCAGTTAGCTGATCCATTTTTCTGTATTGTTTAATCTACTGTTGATTCCTTCTAGTGTATTTTTTACTTCAATTATTGTATTCTTCAGCTCTGTTTGGTTCTTCTTCATATTTTCTAACCCCTTGTTAAACTTTTCACTGTGTTCACCCATATTTCTCCTGAATTCTTTGAGCATCTTTAGGATAATTACCTTGAACTCTTTATCAGTTAAGCGACTTCACTTAGTTCTGTTTCTGGGGTTTTATCTTGTTCCTTCATTTGAAAAATATTCTTCTGTCACCTCATTTTGCCTAATTCCAGCTGTTTTTATTTTTACGTTTTTGATAGATTGGTTACATTTCCTGATCTTGGAGAAGTGGCCTTAGGTAGGGGACATCACATCCTATGCATCCCAGCGGTGCATTCCTGTCTGGTCACCAGTGCTCTATGCTCTGCAGGTGTTTCCTATGTGAGCTATGTGTGCTCTTCTGTTGTGGCAGGCTGACTACTATGGGCAATCTAGTAGGTGTGGCTGACTTCCAGTCCAGTTGTTGCCAGGCTCCCACGGAAGTTATTTACCTTCTCAGCACTGTCCTCAGCGAGCTGTTGAGAGGATTCACAGAGTTAATAAATGGAAAAGGGCTTAGAATGGCCCCTGGCATTTAGTAAGCACTCCAAAAATAGTACTGTTATTTCTTCTTGCTCAAAATAAAAGAGATTAATTAATATTTACTTTGTATCTGCAATGTGCTAGATGTATGTTTGATTTATCCTTACAGAAAGTTTTTTTTTCTATTTTTTTTTTGCTGTATGCAGGCCTCTCACTGTTGCGGCCTCTCCCATTGTGGAGTACAGGCTCCGCACGCGCAGGCTCAATGGCCATGGCTCACGGGCCCAGCCGCTCTGCGGCATGTGGGATCCTCCCAGACCGGGGCACGAACCCGTGTCCCCTGCATCGGCAGGCGGACTTTCAACCACTGTGCCACCAGGGAAGCCCCTTACAGAAAGTTTTTGAAGTAAATGCTATTATGCTCATTGTTCAAGTTCAGAGGCATGAAGCAAGAGAGGGACCGAGTTGAGATTTGAACAAAAATATTCTAGACTCCATAGCCCATGCTTTTTCCTCTGTAGAAAGCCAATGGTGATAATGAGGGATTCACCTTCCACCTTTGAGGAATAAAACTGTTTTTCCATCCCAGGTTTGAATCTCTATTTACTGACTTGGAACTGAGGCAGGAAGAGCTGGGCATTGCCGGCTTTGGGGCCTCCGTCACCACTATGGAAGAAGTCGTCATTCGGTAAGCAAGTACAAAACTATAGACTCCAGGAATCTTAGGGTTGGAAGGGATCTTAAACATTGCCCTGTGCTTGAATCCTTTCTATAACATCCTCACTGAATGGTCTTCCAGCCTCTGACTGGTACTTCCAGTAATAGGGATATTGGTTAATGCAGAAAATATTGAATGTAATATCACCCAACAAACAAAATTTTAACATAAATTTCTAGGAATGAAAATAAAAAAAAATATTATACCAGTTGGGATACTTTTGATTGTAAGTAACAGATAACCCACACTCAGCTGGTTTATTAGGAAGGTTTATTATTTCATTTAAAAAGATTTCCCAAGTTAGGGCAGCTCTGAGATTGGCTGATTCATCCACCAAGCTATTTGAACGTAATGAAGCAGGGATGCTGGCTCAGTGCTAGGAAGGCTTTGAGGGGGCATTCCAGGTAAACTACCCAAGAGGCCACACTAGGCCATAAAGTGGCAAGAAGAACAGGTGAGTATTTTACCCAGTCTGGTAATATTTGTCTTCTAAATGGAATATGTAGGCTATTTACGAGTATTACTTATGATATATTAAAATTTATATCTATCATTTTATATTTTATACTAGTCCCGCTTAGTCTATATGGCTTATTCTCTCCCTTTTCTGGATTATTTTTTCTCACTCTATATTTTCCTCCCTACCCCACACTAACTGGAAACTATATATTCTTATTTTAGTGGTAAGCCTAGATATTGAGATACACATATGTAATTTATCAAAGTCTCAGGTGAATTAGTATCTTTCCTCTGCTTCTGGAAAATACTAAGACCTTGGAACACTTGAATTTTATTCACACACATTCCACCATCACCAACTTATATACTATTATTATATATTTTAATTCTCTTTTTTAACTCCACAAAACATTATTGTTGTTTGGGGAAGACAATGGTCATTTAAATTCATGTACATAGTTAGCTCTTTCTGTTTTCTCCTCGTGCTTCTCCAGTAACTTTCCTTCTGCCTGCAGTACATTCTGTACCACGTCCTTTACTGTTTTTATGCTGGTGCCAAACACTGTCAGTTATTTTGGTCTGGAAATGATTTTATTTCTCCCTGATTTTTGAAGGATATTTTCCTTGTCCATCCTTTTGCATTTATTCTAACTGTAGCCATATATTTTTGGTGTATTTCTTATAAACAGAATATAGCTGAAGTTTAAAAAAACATTAATTTGTCTATCTTTACTTTTTAAATAGAAGCTTTGGTCCTTTACAACTAAGAAAAATTCTAGTTCATTTGGTTTTGAATCTACCATGTTATTCAGTGTTTTCTATTTATCCCACCAATTCCATATTCTCTTATTTCCTTTCTGGTCTTTTGGATTGATTTAGTGGGTTTTTTTTTTTTTTTTACTTTATATTTTCTCCTCTGTTAGTTTAGAATTTGTAAGTTATTTTTCTGTTCTCTTGGTGGTTATCCTAAGATTACAATGTGCATTTTTAACTTATTAAAGTTTACAATAAACTAGTACATTTATCACATTCCAGACAATGCAAGGTACATAGCACACTTAAATTCCATTTATTCTACTTACAGAGATATGTGCTATTTCGTTCAACTATTGCAATTCTGTGTATTTTTAAAAACCCATAATACATTATTGTTTTTTGTGCAATCGGTATTCATTTAAATTTAGCACATATTTATAATCTCGCTTATATGTGGAATCTAGAAAAATGATACAGATGAACTTATTTGCAAAGTAGAAATAGAGACACAGAAATAGAGAACAAACCTATGGATACCGGTGGAGGAGGGGGGGTGGGATGAATTGGGAGACTGGGATTGACATATATACACTATTGATACTATGTATAAAATAGATAACTAATGAGAACCTACTGTATAGCACAGGGAACTCTACTCAATGCTCTGTGGTGACCTAAATGGGAAGGAAATCCAAAAAAGAAGGGATATATGTATATGTGTAGCTGATTCACTTTGCTGTACAGCAGAAACTAACACAGCATTGTAAAGCAGCTATACTCCAATAAAAATTAATTTAAAATAAATTTAGCACATATTTACCCTTTGCATTTTTCTTTAAACCTTCATTCACCCTTAAGCTTCCACCTAGAACTGTTTTCTTCCTGCCTAAACAATATCTATTTCCTTTAGCGCAGATTTTCTGGTGATAAAGTCTCAGAGTTTTTGTTTGCCTGAAAATATATTTTTGGCCTTCGTTTTTGAAGGAATTTTTCCTTGATATAGAATTTTACTTTAGCAGGGTTTTTTAAACACTTCTACAATGTAATTCTATTGTCTTCTTTTTAAAACAGATTTACTGAGGTATAATTTACATACTGTAACATTAATCATTAATTCATACCATGAAGTTTGATGGCTTTTAGTAAATTTACAGAGTTGTGTGACCGTAACCAAAATCCAATATTAGAACATTTTCATCACTCTGAAAAGATTTTTCATGTTCATTAGCAAACGTTCCTTGTTCCCAACTCTAGCCCAAGGCAACCACTAGTTTACTTTCTGTTTTTATATATTTACCTATTCTGGGCATTTCATAAGAATGGAATCATTTGGATTCATATGTAGAAAATCATATAGTATGTATTTTATGTCTGGCTTCTTTCACTTAGAAGAATTTTTGGAGGTTCATTCATGTTGTGGTGTTTATAATAAATACTTGTTCTTTTTTATTTCTGAATAGTACTCTATCATATGGATAGATCACTTTTGCTTATCCATTCCATTCTATTGTCTTCTGGCTTCCATTATGTCCACTGATATGTCAGCTGCCAGTATTATTATTATACTTTTAATGCGATCTGTCCTTTACCTCTGGCTGCTTTTTTTTTTTTTTTTTGGCGGTACACGGGCCTCTCACTGCTGCGGCCTCTCCCACTGTGGAGCACAGTCTCCGGATGTGCAGGCCCAGCAGCCATGGCCCACGGGCCCAGCCGCTCCGCGGCACGTGGGATCCTCCTGGACCGGGGCACAAACCCGCGTCCCCTGCATCGGCAGGCGGACTCTCGACCACTGCACCACCAGGGAAGCCCTCTGGCTGCTTTTAATATTGTTTTTTCTTTGTTTTAGGTTTTCAACATTTTTACAGTGATGTGCCTTTGTGTGGTTTTCTTTGTGTTCCTCTGCTTAGGATTTTTACCACTTTTCACAATGTGTTTCCTGATATTGGTCAGTTTTGGAAAATTCTCAACCAATCTCTCTTCTGATCTTTCCTGTCTTTCCACTCCTCCTGGGACTACTACTTATGCATGATTTTTCCCTTTCAGGTGCTCATGTCTGTTATACTCTCTTTTTGGCTTGTATTCATTATCTATTGCTGCATAACAAATTACCCTAAAACTTAGCAGCCTTGAAACAACAAACATTTATTACCTCACAGTTTCTGTGGGTCAGGAGTCCAGGAGCTGGTAGATAGGTGGTTCTGGCTGAGGGTCTCCTGGGAGGTGGTTGTAGTCAAGCTGTTAGCCAGCGCTGCAGTCTCCACTTCCAAGTTCACTCCTGTTGTTGCTGGCTGACCTCAGTTCCTTGGTATCTATTGGCCTCAGTTCTTCACCATGTGGGCCTCTTCCCAGGTTGCTGGAGTGACCTTGTGATATGGCAACTGGCTTCCCCCACAGTGAGTGATCAGAGAAAGAGAGAAAACGTGACCAAGATGGAAGCTACATTCATTTTGTAACCTAATCTTGGAAGTGACATTTTTATCACTTTCGCTATATTCTGTTCATTAGAAGTTAGTCACTAGGTCCAGCTCACAATCAAAGGGAGGACATTAGCACAAGCAACAGAAGGAAAATAAACAGGTAGAACTACATCAAAATAAAAAAGCTCTGCACAGCAAACAAAATGATCAACAAAATTAAAAGACAACCTACTGAATGGGAGAAAGTATTCGCAGACACTTATATGATAAGGGGTTTGTATCCAAAATATATAAAGAATTCATACAACTCAATAGCAAAAAAGAAAAAACAATCCAATTTTTAAATGGGCAAAGGGCCTGAATAGACTTTTTTTCCAAAGAATATATTCAGATGGCCAACAGATACATGAAAAGGTGTTCGACATCACTAATCATTAGGGAAATGCAAATCAAAACCACTATGAGATAACACCTCACACCTGTTAGAATGGCAGAGCGACTGGAGATAACAAGCTTTGGCCAGGATGTGGAGAAAAGGGAACCCTTGTGTTCTGTTGGTCGGAATGTAAAATGGTGCAGCCACTATAAACACTGATATTGAAGGTTCCTCAAAAAATTAAAAATAGAGGGACTTTCCTGGTGGCGCAGTGGTTAAGAATCCACCTGCCAATGCAGGGGACACAGGGTTGAGCCCTGGTCCAGGAAGATCCCACATGCCACGGAGCAACTAAGCCTGCACGCCACAACTACTGAGCCTGTGCTCTAGAGCCGATGAGCCACAACTACTGAGCCCACATGCCACAACTACTGAAGCCCATGTGCCTAGAGCCCGTGCTCCACAACAAGAGAAGCCACCGCAATAAGAAGCCCATACGCTGCAATGAAGAGTAGTCCCTGCTCGCCACAACTAGAGAAAGCCTGAGCGCAGCAACGAAGACCCAATGCAGCCAAAAATAAATAAATTAATTAAAAAAATAGAACTACCATATGATCCAACAATTCCACTTATGGGTATATATCTGAAGGAAATATACTCACTACCTCAAAGAGATATCTGCACCCCCATGTTCATTGCAGCATTATTTATAATGGCCAAGTTGTAGAAACAACCTAAGTGTCCATCAGCAGGGGAATGGATAAAGAAAATGTGATTGATAACACACACACACACACACACACACACACACACACACACACACACTATTTGGCCATAAAAAAAAAAAAAAAAGGAATCCTGACACTTGCAACAACATGGATAGGCCTTGAGGGCATTATGCTCAGTGAAATAAGTCAGACACAGAAAGACAAACACTGTATGATCTTACTTATATGTGGAATCTTAAAAAAAAAAAACACCTCATAGAAACACAGAACAGATTTGTGGTTGCCAGAGGTTGGAGGTAGGGGTGGGGGAATTGGGTGAAGGTGGTCAAAAGTTCTAACCCTCTAATCACTTGTTTTTTTTTCCCATGGCAACCAACCCCCATCCTTTGGTGCTTTCCAAAAGTCACCCATTAAGATAACAAAAGACACTTTTATGGCTCTCATCACTTAGAAATTTATAAGGATTTTAGGCGCTCTATTCCAGAACCAGGACAAAGATCAAATACATATTTCTTATTATCAATCACAATAATCACAAAAGGTAATAATAAAAGGTAATAATAAAAACTTCATTTCCTCATGATTTGGCTACATTTTACTATTATCAGTGCTCTTGAGGTTATTTTTACATCTACTTACATCTGTATGATGGAAATGTTATGTTGATAATTTGAAATCAATCATGGTGAGAGTATTTACAACATGGAAATTGATAAACACTATAAATTGGGGTTTAATTTATTGCTTTGATTGTCTAGATTAAAAAAGTAACAACTGAGAAAATGTTAATAGTGTGAATTAAGCTTAAAAGTATGTCATATCTGAAGCAATTTCATTAAGAATAGAATTTGAGGAAATACTCTTCCAGTATTAAAAAAATGTTACTCAATCCAACAAAAATGTTGCTCACCTCATGGATGAATGAGTGAAGTTCTGACATACATCTTTGTTGTTTCACTTTTATCTTAATCATTAATGTTACTTAAACCATCAACCAATGTTCTTGTCAGAACTACAGAGAACCACACACTACTGCCTCCCGCCCACAGCCACATAAGGGCACCACCCTGAGAGCTTACCCTCCTGCCCCAGTCCAGCCTTCAGACAACTGCAGCCTGGCCAATAGCTTGACTACAGCCTCAGGAGAGACCTTGAGACAGAACCACCCAGCTGAGCCACTCCTAAATTCCTGACCCACAGGAACTGCGTGAGATCATAAACGCTTACTGTTGTTTTAAGATGCTAGGACCTCCCTGGTGGTCCAGTGGTTAAGACTCCATGCCCCCAGTGCAAGGGGAGTGGGTTCAATCTCTGGTCAGGGAACTAAGATTGCACAAGCTGTGTGGCAAGGCCAAAAGATTTTAAAATAAATAAATAAATAAATATGCTAAATTTTGGGATAATCTGTGTCACAGCAATAAATAACAATTAATTCACTGTCTTTTGCAGAACTGTACTAGAGGGAAAATGAGTCACCGGTTTACTGGATTATTTTGTTGTGACAAATTCCCAGCAGTAGAATAACTGGCCCAAAGACTATGAATAAAAATATGTTTCTTGACCTAACAGTTTGCTGCCAACAATGAATACATCTTTTTGCCTTGTTGTGTGTGTGTGGTGGGGGGGGTGGGGGGCAAACTTTTTCTTAAAGGGCCAGATAGTAAGTACTTCAGGCTATGTAGGTTTAGTGGCATAATCAAGGGTATTACGTAAGTCACTTAGATAACCATCTAAACATGTAACCATTTAAAAATGTAAAATCCTTTCTGAGCTGGATTTGGCCTACTGACCATAGTTTACAAACCCCTGTCCTAGAGCGTCAGCAATGCTGCATTTTATAATTTATAGTTTTGCTCATAAAATAGATATTAGTGATATTTTTGTTTTAGTTTGTATGTGGTATCTTTTAAGGAAAATAATGAAATCTATTTATGCTAGTGTTGCCTCAGTTAATTCAGTTCTTATTTAGTGCCTATTTAAGAATTTTCTAGCCAGTATATACTTGCTAGCAGTATGGAATCTTGGTGCAGCTCTTTTTTCTCTCATTATTGTCCTAACTTATTTTTTTTATATCTTACACAACTTTCATTCTTTAAATCCAAACAAAATGAAATGTGTTGTGATTTTGAGAATTTTTATTTCTTTTTGTTTCTGGTTTGGTTTAGGGTTAGTAAGTTGGTAGATTCCAGTATAGATATACAAATCATCAAGCTTCCCTCCTTCCATTCTCACCCTCTGGTTAGCAGAGTTCCTGTTAATAGAATTAAATGTCTTCATTCAAGGATTTTCTCAATACAGTCCAGCCTACCAATCCAACCAAACACTGGGGTGAGCAAATATTTCAAATGTATGCAAGAAAGCAGATTTTTATTTCAGTCTTGGAATCATGATATTATTCTGTCAAGAAGTATATATCAACCTTTAATAGGGGCTTAAGAAAAAATGTGCAGATTTTAGGCCTAAAAGATTGGCTCTGCTGGGTTTCAGCAGTACCATGCTCTTTGCTCCACTTCAAAGTCAGAATGCTGGTGTTTTCTGACTAGGATCAACACAATGGAAGGGAGTATCAGAAAAGATCTAGAAAAAGTCGTGGCCATTCCTTTCACCAGGAAGAAGAAAGAATAAAAGCATTAAATCTACTGGCCAAAACCCATACTTAATCTTTCTTTTTAATTTTTCACTGTGAAACAGATCATGTATTGTACCACCTGGAATTTAAATTTTTAAAAATATATTCTTATGAAGTACATGGACATTCTTTTAATGCTTAAAAAAAGAATATTGATATGCGTTTTATATAGTGGTCTTGATTTAGCTATCTATAAGGTATGTTGCAAAATAATGAGACTGGTTTTCGTGGGTTAGTGAAGAGATTAATCTCACTGTTTCATAGTCTTAAATCACCTATTCAAGGGGAAGCTACCATTCATGGAGCCTCCAAGTTGGAAAGGGTCTTGGGGGTCATCTAGGCCAGTGCCTGTCTTATACAGAAGGCTCTTCTCCAACCCCCAGGAAGGATCTATCCGGCCTCTACTTGGCCAGGCTTTGCTTTAGCAAACAGTTCTGGAACCTTCCCAGGAAGTATTTCTCAGAGCACCACCTCTGATGAGTTATTAGCAGTGCCTTTTAATGAATGTTTGAGGGGAAAGGAGCTTCCATCATGTCAAATGTGGGAAACTTGGGGGGTGCTTGGTAGAGACTTTCAGGGATTTTTTGGTATTTTGAGAACAAGGAACACTGGCACCTGAGGCTTGAAGGCCCCGCTGCCTGCCCCAGCTAGTGCAGCACTACAGACAAGTTGGGTGGGAGCATATGCAGTGCCCACCTCCACAGTCTGCTGCCTCTGGGCCCAGCACTGGATCTTGGGATCTCAGTGCACACGACTACACACTTTGACATTTACTGTCAACGCCACAGGGACATCTCTGTGCGTGTCCTGCATACTTACACAAGTATACCTGTAGGATACATTACTAGAAGTAAAATTTCTAGATTAAAGACTGTGTGAATATCAAATTAATTTTATTCATTCAGCTAATTTGTTTTCTAAAAAGAGTTATACCAAATTAAAATGCCAGCAATGGAATTTTCCTCATATCCTCATCAACTTAAAATTTTTGCCAATCTGGCAGGTAAAAAACAATTGTATCATGTTTATATTTGGTATCTGTTTAGGCTACTCTTCCAGACTCTTTCCAATCTGTGCCTTCTTTTTCTGCCATTAAATGTTAATCAAATAATTAAGTCAAAGAATTTTAATCTGAAGCAATTTTTAACATCATCAAAATGTTAGACACAATATGGAGAATACAATTGGGCGTGAGCCACGTAACTGCCTGCCAGCTTCTACCTGTGACTATGTTAATGTTGTTTCCCCCTTTTTTTAAATTGTAGTTCAGCCTTCTCTGCCAACAGTTCTATGCCATGTTCTTGAAAAGGGCTACATATTCTTGGTGCAACTCGATGATGATGCTGTCAATACAGATCCTGGTACCTCTGGTGATCCTTATGGTCAGCCTCTCATTCCTCAACTTCAGTACAAGCATGGAAAATGTCCCATTGGAGTTGACCCTAAAAAACATATGGTCAAACTATTGTTCCATTCTTTATTTCTCTGAAATCCAGGCTGGGTCCTCAGCTTTCAGAACATTTTACAGATATGCTCATGGCTGAAGAACAGATTCCTCTGCAGCTGCTAAGTAAGTACCAGGCCCAGGAAAACAGGGCAGGAAACAGGCCCATTGCTCCTTGTAGTGAAGCCATGTGCTTCCAGGCCACGTGATGCTCCCTGAAGTCAGAGTGAATAGCTAGAAGTCTCAGAAAAACATCTTTCAAAAATCAAACGACAGGAAAGGGAGAGTTCCTAGAAATGAGACCAAGTTGTGTCTTTCTAGGGACTAAAGCATGTCCAAAAATGAAACTGATAAATTTTCTGTTACATTCGAATGTATTAAGAAGAGATTTACACTCCCTCCCACAAAGGGAGTTTGTGGATGACTTAGTGATAGATGTAGAGAAAACTAAGCAAATGAGAAAAGGAGAACGTTATTAACTTCAGAGGGGGAAAGTTGTACAAAAAAAGAAACATGTCATAATATACTGCTTGGTTCAGCTGTGAATAATTTTTACTTTGTCATAGTAACATCAAAACTGACTATTGATTGAACCGAATTTATGATACAACTCTAGGGGGAGGAGAGGGGAGGGGAAGGCCATAGGGGGCAGGGATAGTCATAAAAGAACAAAGTCCTTGCATCCAAGATAGGATGTCAATAGAGAGATGGACTATTTAGCAATCCAGAGAAACATGAACTAAAAGATTTCAAAGTGGTTGCCTCTGGTGAGCAGGTACCAGGGATGGTGATGGGTAGGCCATGGCACTGCCATTTCTCATTATAAGTTTTATATAATTATTTGATTTTAAAAATTATATTCATGTGATATTTTAATTTAAAATAAAAATTTTAAGCATTTTTTTTACTAAAGTAAAGAGACCAAATGCAGAAGATGATGTAGCAAAGTGGTTGGGATTACAGTGACCTACCTCTCCAAACCTTGGTTTCCTCTCCTGCAAAATGGAAAGAATAATAAACCTTGCCTCACATTGTCATCGGAGGATTCCATGAGAGAGTGCCTATCGTGAGCTTTGCACACTGTTAACACTGGCACTCAGTAACCTTCAGCCACTGGTACAATTATCATTATTGTGGGTATTTTGGGGTTTTTTTTCAATTATCATTATTGTTGTTGCTGTGATTGAAGGTCCCTTCCAGCACTAAAAATTCCAGAATTCTAAGTGGGTCATATATTTCGCCTGGCACTGTGTGCTGGAAGTCCAGTGATGAACAGTATTATTACCAGCCCTTGATGAGCTTCTAGCCCAGAGATCATATGGATAAGTGACAGTAGTTACAATACAAAGGAACCGTAAGTGATGATCTCAGAGACATGTCTCAGCCTTGGAGGGCCAGAGGATGCTCCAGAGTTAGGAGCCTAAGGTGTGAATAGGTACTGATCCACAGCAGGGGAATGTAACCCAAAGAACATTCCAAACCATGAGAAGAGCATTTGTAAGCATGGGGAACGGTGAGTCCTTAGGCATGGCTAGAACTTCAAGACAGGAAGCGGAGTCTGGATAACAGTTGGGCACTGTAGGTCGTGTGCAGGAGGTTAGCTTTATCCCGAGAGCAGGGGGGAGTCACTTGAAATTGTTGGGTAGGGTGTGTGTGATCAGACATGTCCTTTCACATGAGACTGGAGGGACTGGATAGGAGGCAAGGAGCTCTGTTAGAGCCACACAGTCCAGGCAAAGGTGGTGGGGCCTGGGCTGCGTCAAGGCCGTGGGGAGGAGGGGAGTAGACAGAGCTGAGATTTAAAAGATGACTAGACAAGACTTTTTTATACTGCTCCAGTCAATGAAAGGAAAACTTTCTTGATGCCCTGGGGTCATGGGGCTTGGACAGGAGGCAGCCCTGTGGGCAAAGGGGATCACTGGAATTCAGAGCACGGCCATGTCAGGAGGAGCCCACTTTCGGATGTGGGCGGGGGTTAGTGATGAGATAGATACCCAGGAGGAGCAGCGGTTGGGGGAGGCCAAAGGCGAATCCTCTCTGCCTCACTGGACCTGGTGTGATGCTCTCGGATGGTCTGCTCTCTTCTACGTTCAGTAGAGCCATTCCTCCTGAAAAAGTTAGAGGAGGAGCCCGAGGTCTTTGATCAGAACTACCTAGTGGCAGCTTCCTTTGAAGACGTGGGGAACCACACCATAGTGACAGCGCTGTTCAACAACCAGGCATACCATTCCACTGCCCTGGCGCTGGCACTGGTGGACAATGTCCCCTTCAAGTTGCTTTCTGGTGCCAGGGCTTCAATAACGGTATTCAACCACCCTCAACCTCAGTCAAACAAGGAGACCTCGGAGAATATCTTGTACGAGTATGTACGACTTTCCTTCCCTCCTCAGTGCTTCTCCCTTTACCACCTACTTCTTCCTTTTTTTAATTTTGTTTTGTTTTAATCACAAATTGTTATTTTGGAGTATGGTTGCTGTGAGCAGTTCTACTTAAATGGCTACCTTTCTCCTTATATCCTGTCTTTTACAGGGGTCCTAAAGGACATTATCTTGTTATCAACTTACTTTTTGGAATGGCTTTCCTGTCTAGCTCTTTCTCCATCTTGACAGTCAAAGAGAGATGCATCAAGACCAAGCAGGTCCAGTTCATCAGTGGCGTTTATGTGACTACTTTCTGGCTCTCCGCTCTGCTGTGGGACCTCATCTCCTTCCTCATCCCCACTCTGCTGCTGCTGGTGAGCTGCATGGTGCTGAGGCCTTTCCCCTGCACATCACAGGGGGCTTGCCTTGGGGACCCTGTGAAGAACCAGAACCCTACCTGAAGTCCAGGCTGGCAGCTAAGCCCCTGATTGGCCACACAGGGTGTGAAAGCACCTTCATTGCTGACCCTCAGTAAAACATGATTTCAGTCCCAGTATCATAAGGAGCAGAGGGGCCAGCTCTAGGGTCTCTAATTTGTGGCTTCCCCACAACTGCTGCCTCAAGCTAGTAAATGACAGTGCCTTGGGGACAGTGCCCAGAAATAGCTCACCAGGGCACTGAGGGTTGCAAGTCTTTGGTGGTGACTGAGTTGTGCAGCTTGAGGTTCCCTGGTCATTTGTGCAGAATGGATCACGTCCTCCTTTGTTCTGCCTCTGAGCCCCTGATCTCACTGCACTGATTTCCAGGGGCAGAGCCAGCTGTCTCTGCACTGCCGGATGAGTAAGGGGAGTTGCCGATGTAGTACTGCTAACACCCTATTTACTTTATTTTTAAAATTAAGATTATCATATCCTTTCTCTAATGCTTAGGACTGACTCTTAGTGACTTTTCCAAATTCTACCCCGCTTTCCAAAGGTGGTGTTTTTGTACTATGATGAAGAAGCTTTTACACACCAGAAAACATCCCTGCTGTTGTCTTGATGCTAACGCTCTATGCCTCTATCATCCCCTTCATCTACCTGACCAGCTTCTGCTTTGACAATGCGGGTAGCGCCTGTGTTAAGCTCATCATCACGCTCACCTTTTTGATCATCGACCCCCTTGTTCTCGTCTCAGTCACAAGTGAAAAAGGTGAGGACCGTTACGGCTACACATCACACATCTTTAACTTTCCCTCCAGCAGCCACAGAAGTTGTACCCATGAAAACGTGTGTCTGCCAGGGGCCTGTGTGAGGCTCTTCTCAGCAGCTGTCAATGGAAGAGCCCCAAACTGTCAACGTCCCAAACATGCATCTCCAGGAGGACAGTGACACACAGTGGTTATATTCATCAGCAGAGTATGCTCAGCAGCAAAGAGGGAATAGATGCTCACCACGTGCAGCAGTGCAAACAAACATCAAAACAGGGTGCTACGTGGAAGAGGCACACTCTGAGCCAGAAAAGCGTTTGGCTCAGAGCTGGGGGGAGGGGGTCCACCACATGGAGACCTTAGGGAACTTTCTGGAGTGTTGGAAACACTCTGTATCTTGATCCAGGTGTTGGTTACATGGACATAAATATTTGTCAAAATTCATCAAACTGTCCACTTATGATCATGCATTTCACTGAAATAAATTATTCCTCAGTTTAAAAGAAAGTAATAGGGCTTCTCTGGTGGTGCAGTGGTTGAGAGTCCACCTGCCGATGCAGGGGACACGGGCTCGTGCCCCGGTCTGGGAAGATCCCACATGCCGCGGAGCCGCTGGGCCCGTGAGCCATGGCCGCTGTGCCTGTGCGTCCAGAGCCTGTGCTCCGCAACTGGAGAGGCCACAACAGTGAGAGGCCCGCGTACCACACACACACACAAAAAAAAGGTAATAATAAGCCAGGGTTGGATGAAGGCTGCTTGGTGACGTGCAATTAGAGTCAAAGAAACTGAGGGGTAAGCCATCTTCACACCACATCCTTTAAAACCGACGTCTTCATGTCTGTGCTGCCGTCTCTCTCTGGGTCAGATATCCATGATCATATTTTACCTCTGTAAGGCTTTTTTTCATTTGTTTTTATGCTGACCACCTCCTTCAAATTGACTTTGGGGTTTTGTTCATTTCTTTCTTTTAATTTAAAAATATGTTAACAGCTTCTTCTGCTTTCATCTTGGGAGTCATTCTGTCTCTTAAAGGACGTGTGTGTATTCTCTATTTTGAATTTATTTTACTAGTTTAACTCTCAGAGTTTGTGGTGCCTTTTCCAGTTCTCATACATACCACCTGTGGAATTTCAGAGATGGAATTATTTTCATCTGAGAGGATCATAAAAGTGACAGTGTTTTGACTTTATGATTGAAATAGAACAAAAAGCACACTGCAGGCAGAGGAAAGGGGATACACAAAGGCCTGTCCTGAGGGAAGCCAAATCCAGCAGTTCTCAGCTGTAAACTCCATCTGAGATTCACTGATCAGCACTTAAAGACATCCTGCATGATTCCGACACAGGTGGTACAGGGAATCACTCTGAGAAATGTTTGCCCTAATCTCCAGGGAGAATCTAAGGATTCCTCCCTTTCTCCTCTTCTCTGTCGCTCAACCCACCCGAGAGGGACAGGCACCTGAAAGTCCAAGGACACTGAGGGCCCTGATGGGAGCAGAGCTTTTAGAGAAGATGACCAAGCTAGCACCTGACTCTCTGGACATTCTCTCTGGATCCTTTGGCCTTGCTGGGATCTGTTTCTTCTTAGATTCCTTCATACTATTTCTTCTCTTCCCTCCAATGCAGCAATACAGGGACCAAGGCACTTCTTCTGCTTAGCAGGAGGCAACTGCTAAAACTAACTGGAAATCGGGTGAGTCAAAGAGGAGGGAGGGGGCTTCCCTGGTGGCGCAGTGGTTGAGAGTCCGCCTGCCGATGCAGGGGACACTGGTTCGTGCCCTGGTCCGAGAGGATCCCACATGCCGCAGAGCGGCTCGGCCCACGAGCCGTGGCCGCTGAGCCTGTGTGTCCAGAGCCTGTTGCTCCGCAACGGGAGAGGCCACAACAGTGAGAGGCCCGCGTACCGCAAAAAATAATAATAATAAAATAAAAAAATAAAAAGAGGGAGGCTGGGACAAGGCAAGAAGCTTCACCTCTGGTCTGGGGAAAAGGATGCCAGTGCCTTCACAGGCTCCATCCCTACTCCCTGAGAAAGAAAACTATACATTAGAGGCTGGCCCTTGGCCCTTGTACACATGCCCTAGAGGCCTCATTAAGATGCTGTCACCATGGCAGTAGACAGAGAGTTATGAAAGCTAAATCTGAGCTCTTTTTCCTGAGACTCTACTAAAACGATAGCAAAGGAAATAAAAATGTATGAATTCACAATGAAGAAACATCTAAAGTGCATTCAGAGGGGAAAATGGCTGAGCAAGTATCTAATTTAGCAACACAGAATCCTCGAGAGGCTTGGGACCACAGAGAAAGGGAGTGAAACAGTCTGTTCCATCTCCACTGGCCCTACTACCACTCCCCACCGGGAAGCAGTCAGAGATCCCTCCTCTTGATGAATTGAAACTGCTTCCAAAAGAGACCTAAACATTATGGACTGGTCCCCTGCCTAATTGCCTTAAAATGTAGCCTGCCCCCTACCTCCATAAACAAAGCTAGCAAATCACCTCCTGGTGCCTCATTTGTCTCTCTGAATAGACAGACCAATCAAGGATCACTGATCACTTGAGGATGGCAGCGAAGAAAAGACTAAAACAAACCAACAAAAAGGAGACACAGGGGTAGGGCCATGCAGGAAACAAAACCAAACAAAACAAAGATTTTGGAAAAGATTGCATCTATTAAACAACAGAATTCCATGAAGAAGAAAAACTTTGAGGACAAGAAAGAGCTGATTGCCAAAATAAAAATTTAGCAGAAGTGTTGGAAGATAAAGTCAATTAACCTGCCGAAGTAGAGCAAAAAGATAAGAGAAATAGGAGAAGTTGAGAAAAAAGGCAGGTAACGTGAGAGTAAGTCCAGGAGATGCTATTATATTCAATTGATAAGCATTCCAGAAAGAGAAAACAGAGGAAATGAAGTTGAGGAAACTACCAAAGAAATAAAGCAAAAATATTTCCCAGAGTTGAAAAAACAAACTTCAAGATTGAAGGGATCCATCAAATATCCAACACTGAATGAAAAAAGACCCAGATGCTTCCTAGATGACAACGAGTTCTATACTGAATTCACTTGTCAGTCAGGTGTATGGACAGAACAAAGACAATTTCAAATGGGCAAACAGAAATTGAAGTCACCACGTCACTTTCTTGGAAAGTTAAGGATATAGGCCAGCAAAGTGAAGGAGTAAAGTAAAGGAGAAAGAAGACACAAGATCCAGAAAAGGATGAATCCCACCAGGAATGTGGCAGAGAAAAGTCCTTCAGTTGGAGGGCTAGATATGGATGATTTGTGACCTCTCCTCAGTCTTCAACAAGCTTTGGAGTAGGATCCGCAGAGAAGGAAGGAAGGAAGGAAAACAAGCAGAAGTTGTAAATATCTGTTCCTTTGATTACATGTATTGTTGGTGAACTGATTCTGGTTAGGGTGAGCTTGGGGCATGGGGTTGTCCCCTCTCAGATTTCAACAACTCGTCTCTTAGGGGCCCGAAGATTTTCGCTGAACAGGGGAAGGTCTGGGAGGAGACCGTGGCTGACTGTTCATTCCCAGTCTGGGCTCATGAGCCTTGCTTAGTGGTTAAGTCTTTCCCTCTACCCCACACAGGAGCTGCACTGCTGATGTTCTGGTAGTTTTCCCATCTCCCCTCTACCTCAGTCTCCAGGTTAGATTTCCAAATTTAGAATTCTAAAGAGAAAAAATGAGGAGGACGTGACCCACTGTGTCTCCTTCCCAAAGCCATGTCTGCCACCTTTGCAGCTGTACTGCTGAGGCATGGTCTCCTTGGATGCAGCTGTCTGGTCACCAGAGCCATGACTCTGGGGCCTCAGCGACAGTGTGGAGCCACGACTTCTGAGTTGTGCCCCAAACTGCACCTCCAGCCGCATGGGTGGACCCTGGCTCTGATGCTCAGTTTCTGAGTCCTGGCCCAGGAAATGTTGGTCTGGAGACGTCATATCCAAGTTCACCTCACCATACATCACAGTAGCCTCCACTGACAGGAATTTCACAGATTGACACCCAAAAGCTGTACTACTCTCTAAATCCAAGCCCTGAGAGTAGAGTTCATTTTTTTATATGAAGAGTTTATTCAGCCTCTCTTCAGGGAATCTGTAAGTCACACGTCCACAGGCTCTCTCCTTGGACTACCCACTGGTTTAGAGCTGGTGGTGTGACTAGTCATGAAGTCTGAAATTAGAGCTCTAATCCCACCCAGTTATTTTCCCTTTTTGTTCGTGAGGATACTTTGTGGTTTGTGAAGGGTGGCGGCTAGTAGCACGTGTAGTTATCAGGGATAAGCACGAAGTGGCCTGTTGGGTGGGTGAGGGCTTGATTACATTTGTGGACTGTAAACATGGCCCCACTGCTGGCTCATGACCCAAGCAGCACATTATGAGTTAATCCTCTTACAAATTAATTAGCTTATGAGTAGCATATTTATTTTGCAGAGCAGTTGTGTTTATTTGTTGTAAATAAACATTTAAAATATTTTAAATATAACACAGTTTATTTATAACCCCGTTTGGCATTTCTTCACTTTTCAATATAACATGAACCTAAAAACTTGGCTTCTCAAACCTCTAAGAGACCCCAGTTTCTGTATATTTATTTTATAACCAGCTAGTTTACTGACCTCTCTTTTATTTCTTTTTTTTAAATGAAGTATAGTTGATTTACAATATTGTGTTAATTTCTGCTGTACAGCAATGTGATTCAGTTATACACATATATACATTCTTTTCCATTATGCTTTATCATAGGATATTGAATAGAGTTCCCTGTGCTATACAGTAGGACCTTGTTGTTTATCTAGCCTATGCGTAATAGCTTACATCTGCTAATCCCAGCCTCCCACTCCACTCCGTCCCTCCCCCAACCCCCTCCCCCTTGGCAACCACATGTCTATTCTCTATGTCTGCGAGTCTATTCTGTTCTCTCTTTTTTTTTTGGCTGCAAGGCTTTTGGGATCTTAGTTCCCCGACCAGGGATCAAACCCGTGTCCCCTGCATTGGAAGTGTGGAGTCCTAACCACTGGACCACCAGGAAGTTCCCTCTCTTTTATTTCTAATAGCTCTTTGATTGATTCTTGTGGCTTTTCTAGGTACATGATAATGTACAGCATTTGCAAATAATGATGGTTTTGGCTTTACAAACTGTACAGGCAGGAACTGTGTTCTTACCTACCTGTAAGATGACACTCAAATAACTCCAAAGCTGGCCCACCAGACCCTCCTGTCTGGCCCTAACTCATTTGTAAACCTCCAGCCTTCAAATCCACTGCTTCCACAGGTGCATCCCATTCTGCAGCCACGTTCTTGCTGGTTTTCTCAAACACACCAAGCTCTTTCTGATTTGTCTGCATAAACAATAGGAATAGAAGTAAAATGACAGGTTCAGGAAGCACTGCAAAAGAAAAATACTTATGGCTTGGAGGTTGAATGACTACAGGGGAAGAGGGAACACTGGGAGTCAGGGAGAACCTGATTCCGGTCTTGGGCCTGGCAGTGTGACGTGCAGAGACAGATATAGCAACAGATAGAGATAACAGATCCTTTATACAGGATAAAAGGCACAGTGGGTTCAGAGAGTTGCTAGGGGATGTTCCCTTTTCTTCCTGAAAGAAGAGTTAATATTTTCTATTCCCCTCACAGATCTAGGCTACACAAAAGTCTCAGAGTCTTTGGATCACACATTTCTACCGCTTCCAGGCCACTGCCTGGGGATGGCTTTCTCCAACTTATATTACAACTTTGAACTACAGAAGTTTTGCAATGCCAAGAGCCTGAACCAGACTGAGTGCAATCAAGTTTGTGAGTATTGCAAACAGAATTTGTTAATTACATTTTTTTATTGAGATATAATTCATAGAAAATTCACCCTTTTAAAGTATACAATTCATTGGCTTTTGGTATATTCACAAGGTTGTACAACCATCATCACCATCTAATTCTAGAACATTTTCGTCACCTGAAAAAAAGAAATACCCCATCCATTAACAGTCACTTCCCATTCCCTTTTCCCCCAAGCATCTGACAACCAATAATCTACTTTCTGTCTCTATGGATTTGCCTGTTCTGGACATTTCATGTAAATGGAATCATATACTATGTGACCTTCTGTATCAGGCTTCTTTCACTTACAACAATGTTTTTGAGGTTCATCCAGGTTTTGGTGTGCGTCGCTACTTTGTTCCTTCTTATGGCTGAATGATATTCCATTGCATAGATAGACTACAATTTGTTTATCCATTCATCAGTTGATGGACATTTGGGTTGTCTCTACATTTTGGCTATTATGAATAATGCTGCTGTGAACATTCACGTACAAGTTTCTGTTTGAACATGTTTTCAGTTATCTTGAGTATATACTTAGGAGTGGGTTTGCTGGGTCTTATGGTGACTCTATTTAGCTTTTTCAGGAACCACCAAACTATTTTCACAGTGGCTGCACCATTTTACATTTCACTAGCAATGTATGAGGGTTCCAATTTATCCACATCCTTTCAACACCTTTTAAAATTAATTATTTTCTTAAATTGTGGAAAAATATATACGAAGTTTACCATTTTAACCATTTTTACATGTACAGTTCGGTGGCATTAAGTACATTCACATTGTTGTGCAACCATCATAAACATTATCTCCAGAACTTTTTTCAACTTGCAAAACTGAAACTCTGAATCCATGAAACACTAACTCCCCATCTCCCTCCCCCCAGCCCCTGGCAGCTATCATTCCACTTTCCATCTCTATGAGTTTGACTACTCTAGGTACCTCATATGAAACATTTTAATTCCTTTCTCATTTCCTTTTGGGTATATTCTATAGCTATTTTCTTTGTGGTTACCATGGGAATTACATTTAACATCCTAAAGTTATAACATTCTAATTTGAATTTATATCAGTTTAACTTCAAAAACATATAAAAACTGCTCCTATACAGCCCCTAAAAACCCCCTCCTGATATTTACACCCTTGAGTAGTCCCCTCCCAGATTGTACCAGGGTTGGTCTGTGTGACTGACAGAATACTGTAGAAGAGATGGCATGTCACTTCAGAGATTGGGTTATGAAAGACACTGCAGCTTATGTTTTGAGTACACTCTCCCCTTCACATCACTCACTCTGGGGGAAGCTAGTGGCCATGTCATGAAGACAGGGGACTTCCCTGGTGGTCCAGTGGTTAAGAATCTGCCTTGTGCCACAACTACTGAGCCCATGCCACAACTATGGAGAGAAGCCTGCACACCACAAGGAAAGATCCCATGTGCTGCAACTAAGACCTGACACAGCCAAAAAAGAAAATAAATAAATATTTAAAGAAAAAAGAAGACACTCAGGCAGCCCTGTGGATTATAAAAAATAGTCAATAGAAGACAATAAGTGCGAGAGAAAAAGAAACAAAGAACACATGGGACAAGTAGGTAGCCCTAATAAGATGGTAGATTTAAATTCAAATATATTAATAATTGCATTATATATAAATGGACTAAAGACTCCAATTAAAAGATTAAGATTGTTAGAGAAGATAGGTTAAACACAGAGTTACCATATGACCCAGCAATTTCACTCCTAGGTATATATCCAAGAGAACTGAAAAGTTACATTCACACAAAAATTTGTACATGAATGTTTATAGCAGCATTTTTCACAGTAGCCAAAAGGTGGAATCAGCCCAAATGTCCACCAACAAACAGATGAATGGATAAAAAAAATGTGATCTATCCCTGCAATAGGATATTATTCAACCATAAAAAGGGGACTTCCCTGGTGGTGCAGTGGTTAAGAATCTGCCTGCCAATGCAGGGGACAGGGTTCGAGCCCTGGTCCAGGAAGATCCCACATGCCGTGGAGCAACTAAGCCCCTGTGCCACAACTACTGAGCCTGCACTCTAGAGCCCACGAGCCACAACTACTGAGCCTGTGTGCCACAACTACTGAAGCCCGCATGCCTAGAGCCCGTGCTCCACAACAAGAGAAGCCACCACAATGAGAAGCCTGCACACCATAACAAAGAGTAGCCCCCACTTGCCACAGCTAGAGAAAGCTTGTGCGCAGCAATGAAGACTCAACACAGCCAAAAATAAATTAATTAATTTAAAAAAACATAAAAAGGAAAGCACTGACACACACTACAATATGGACGGACCTTAAATACATGATGCTAAGTGAAAGAAGCAAGTCACGAAAGGCCACAGATTGTGTGATTCTGTTTGTATGGAATATCCAGAACAGGAAATCTGTGGAGACAGTAAGTAGACTAGTGGGGAAAGTGGGCAGTAACTGTTCATGAATTTGAAGTTGCTCTGCGGAGGAGTGATGAAATGCTGTAAAGTTGATTGTGATCATGGACCACCACTGTGACTACATTAAAAACCATTGAACTGAACACATCTGATGGGTGATTGTGGTAAATGGATGAATTGTATGGTATGCTAATTATATCTCAATAAGCTGTTGTAAAAAAGAAAGAAGGAATGAACAAATGAACAAACAAAGGAATAAAAGACAAAACAAGACAGGTCAAGGGCAGATGGTCGTGGAGAGACCCTCCCACTGGCATAATTGTCATCAATCATCCATCCAACAGACATTTACTGAAGCTCACAGACAAGAAAGTATGAACCTACTCCATAAACTCAAATGATAAGAAGTGCTACATTTCTTTGTATTATTTAAAATCAAGTGGCATCTGCCTATAAGACCTTCATCCTGCCTGGCTGGCAAGAAATTGGATTTCAGTCTCCCTGGAACCCATCTGCACATCACCTCCTGGCAATTTGTGAAAATTCATAGTTGGAAATATAGAATTTAAATACAGTTAAACCTGCTCCTCCACTTCTCCATTTTCTCCTAGAAATCTCACATGGATTAATCTCATCAGCAAACTCTAACAGAGCTATATCCTTGCTCTCTTCCTTTGTGAGCCTTCTGCTTACCACCCTTTATCTGTACAAATATTTTTTAATTTTATTTATTTATTTTTTTTGCGGTACATGGGCCTCTCACTGTTGTGGCCTCTCCCGTTGCAGAGCACAGGCTCCGGACGCGCAGGCTCAGCGGCCATGGCTCACGGGCCCAGCCGCTCCGCGGCATGTGGGATCTTCCTGGACCGGGGCACGAACCCGCGTCCCCTGCATCAGCAGGCGGACTCTCAACCACTGCGCCACCAGGGAAGCCCCTGTACAAATATTTTTAAGCATTCTTTCACATTTCCTAAAATACATTCTTACCAGAATCTGCTAGTATTCTAAAAATCAGCAGTGACTTCTGAGAGTCCACATGCGTTTCTGTCAGAGTTACTCACTCAGAATCATTCGGCTCCACTGTGGGATTGTCATTGGTCCATGGTGCCACCATGCTCTGAGCAGGGCTCCTTGGCCATCCCAGATGAGCCACCATGGCAACAGGCTTACTGCAAACTCAGGTGTGTAAGAAACATCACATTTCTTCATTTTCTTTGCATCAAATGATAACATTTTCAAGCCTTCTATCCCAAAATTTGTTCATGAAATAGAAAGCCTATATAGACCAAAACTGGAGGTAAAATTGAAATAATGATTAAAGATCTACCCCTTCTTAAAAGAGTCTAGGCTAAAAGGGATTGATGGGCAAGTATACCAACCACCACCAAACAGTTATTTCCTTCTTGTATAACCGCTTCAGAAGCATAGGCGAGAAGACAGAGCGCTACCCAATCTTAAGCGAAAAACCAAAGACAGTATCCAACATGAGCCATAGGCCAATTTCATACAGGAACATAAATACCCTAAATAAGATATTAACAATACAAATTCAGCAGTATATTGAAAGAATAAAAATTACAATCATCAGGTTTATTCCAGAAATGTAAGTAAGGTTTAACAGTAGGAAATCCACCAATGTAAAGCACTACCTTCACAGATGAAAGGAGAAAAATATTTATCAATAGAAGCTGAAAAAGCATTTAATAAAAACTCAGTACCCACTCATGATTTTTTTTTTTTTTTTTTTTTGGTGGTACGCGGGCCTCTCAGTTGTGGCCTCTCCCGTTGCAGAGCACAGGCTCCGGACATGCAGGCTCAGCGGCCATGGCTCACGGGCTTAGTTGCTCCACGGCATGTGGGATCTTCCCGGACCAGGGCACGAACCCGTTTCCCCTGCATCGGCAGGCAGACTCTCAACCACTGGGCCACCAGGGAAGCACTGATTTTTTTTTAACTTTTAGCAAACTGTCTTGAGAAAAAAGAACAGAGCTGGAGATATCATGTTCCCTGTCTTCAGACTATACTACAAAGCTCCAATAATCAAAACTGTATGGTACTGGCATAAAAACAGACACATAGATCAATGGAACAGAGTAGAGAGCCCAGAAATAAACCCATGCGCTTATGGTCAACTAATCTACAACAAAGGAGGCAAGAATACATAACAGAGAAAAAACAGTCTCTTCAATAAGGTGCTGGAAAAACTGTAAAAGAATGTGTAAAAGAGTGAAATTAGAACATTTTCAGATACAAACTACTATATATAAAATAGATAAATAACAATGTCCTACTGTATAGCATAGGAAACTATATTCAACATCTTATAATAAACCACAATGGAAAAGAAGATGAAAAAGAATATATATGTATAACTGAATCACTTTGCTGTATACCAGAAACTAACACAAGATTGTAAATCAACTATACTTCAGTAAAAAACTAAAAAAGAAATTAGAACACCATGGTTTTCTCACACCATTTACAAAAATAAACTCAAAATGGATTAAAGATAAAATGTAAGAGCAGAAACCATAAAACTCCTAGAAGAGAACATAGAACACTCTTTGACATAAATCATAGCAGTATCTTTTTTGAATCTGTCTCCTACGGCAAGGGAAACAAAAGGAAAAATAAACAAATGGGACCTGATTAAACTCAAAAACTTTTGCTCAGCAGAGGAAGCCATCAACAAAATGAAAAGGCAACCTACTGAATGGGAGAAAATATTTGCAAGTGTTATGACTGATAAGGAGTTAATATCCAAAATATATAAAGAGCTCATACAACTCAATATCAAAAAAAGAAACAACCTGATTAAAAAATGGGCAGAAGGGAATTCCCTGGATGTCGAGTGGTTAGGACTCCGCGTTTTCACTGCCAAGGACGCAGGTTCAATCCCTGGTTGGGGAAGTAAGATACCACAAGCCATGCAGTACAGCCAAAAAAAAAAAAAATAGTGGGCAGAAGACCTGAATAAGCATTTTTCCAAAGAAGACACGCAGATGGCCAACAGGCACATGAGAAGATACTCAACATCACTAGGCATCAGAGATATGCATATCAAAACCACAATGAGCTATCTCCTCACACCTGTCAGAATGGCTATCATCAAAAAGTCTACAAATAACAGATGATAGTGAGGATGTGGAGAAAAGGAAACCGTCACCTACTGTTGGTGGGAATGTAAATTGGTGCAGCCACTGTGGAAAACGGTAAGGAGGTTCCTCAAAAAACTAAAAACAGAACTACCATATGATCCAGCAATTCCACGTCTGGGTATATATCCAAAGAAAACTAAAACACTAATTCTAAAAGATACATGCTCCCCAATGTTCATAGTAGCATTGTTTACAATAGCCAAGGTATGGAGGCAACCTAAGTGTCCATCAACAGATGAATGGATAAGGAAGATGTGGTATGTATGTGTGTGTGTATATATATATATAAACAAAGCAATATTACTCAGCCATAAAAAAGAATGAAATTCTGCCATTTGCAACAACATGGATGGACCTAGAAAGTATTATGCTTAGTGAAATAAGTCAGACACAGAAAGACAAACACTGTATGTTATCACTTATATGTGGAATCTAAAAAATAAAACGAATGTATATAACAAAACAGAAACAGACTCACAGACGTAGAGAACAAATTAGTGGTTACCAGTGGGGAGGGGCAAGATGGGGGGGATTAAGAGATACAAACGACCATGTATAAAATAAATAAGCAACAAGCATATATTGTACAGCACAGGGAAATACAGCCTTTTTTTGTAATAAATGGAGGAAAATCTATAAAACTATTGAATCACTATGTTGTATACCTGAAACTAATATTATAAATCAACTATACTTCAATAAAAAAAATTTTTTAGCAAAGTAGAAATAGAAGAAACATTAGGTTAAAATCAGTTGATAAAGGCAATCAGAAATCTTTATATTTAATACTGAAATATTTGAAGCATCTTCATTCAAGTCATCTGCATTTTTCTTCTCAGCAGTTCCCTCCAGACTAGTGACATCTGTCTTCAGGGGAAGCCCCAGTCTGGGAATCCAAAGCCCTGTCTTGGGCTTCCCTGGTGGCGCAGTGGTTGAGAGTCCGCCTGCCAATGCAGGGGACATGGGTTCGTGCCCCGGTCCGGGAAGATCCCACATGCCGCGGAGCAGCTGGGCCCATGAGCCATGGCCGTTGAGCCTGCGCGTCCGGAGCCTGTGCTCTGCAACGGGAGAGGCCACAACAGTGAGAGGCCCGCGTACCGCAAAAAAAAAAAAAAAAAAAAAGCCCTGTCTTTAGTTGGGTGATGCAAATGTTCTTCCCTAAGCAGACATTCCAGGTGATTTTCTGGTTTGCACCCCGTCATGGTCTCCCCACACGCCACCCCCAGATGGCAGAGCCCAGAGCTGTCCAGCTGCTTTAAAGGGAGGAGGAAAGGAGAAAGAAGAACACTGATTATCTTTCAAAAATGGTATCATACTATTGTCATCTTCTATTCCAGGGGAGCTCTTGAACATGGGCACAAATCAGGGTGGTTTGCTGCAAGTTCATAACGGCAAAAACTTGGAAATATCACATATGTGCCTGAATCTTTTATAAACAGCCAACTCAAATCTAGAAATGTTTCCTGGATGACTAAGTAGCAGTTAAACTGAGCTGGAGTAGGTTTGTATTTACTGACCAAGGAAGATCTTTAAGACGTAATGGCGAGTTAAAAAAGCAAGTTGCAGAATGGTAGATAAAGGATGATACTGTTTGCAACACAGTTGGTCCCCTATGGGGAGCACCCAGCCGTGCAAAAGTTTGGAAGTGCACCCCCATGTGACTGCACTGCCCGGGGCGTGCCCTGCCAAGAGACTCCAGCAGCCTTACAAAGAAAATCTATTCGTGGGTTACATGTCTAATAGAAAATGTGTTTAAAGGGGAAATAATAAAGCGTCTTCTGCTGGCCATATACTTGGAAGGTGACAAGAGGTAGGGAGCACTGGGCACTGAGGTTTCCTGCCAGGCAGGCAGGAAATAAGCACTCCAGCCCCACATGCACCCTCCAGAATTGGGGTTCACGCCACCAGCAAGTGCTGCATCCAGACTCCTGAACGTCACTGTTGGACCTTGGCACCCCATGGCACATATCTGTTCATGTGGCACACATGGGGGTGCACAGGACAGAGGCAGGGTCCAGGCCCCTGCCCAATTGGCAGCTTTCCTTCTGACACGCCTAACCCTTGGGCTGTGTTCCAACCCCAGGTGAGGCAGTGGATCGGCTACTCTCCCCAGTTTGATGTCCTGCTGGACCACATGACGGACAAGGAGACACTGGTCATGTACGCCCAGCTCCGGGGCATCCCCAAGCTCCACATCAGTGCCTGTGTGGACCAAATTCTTGATGATTTACTCATGTACACGTACGCCGACAACCTGGTGAAGACCTACAGGTGAGACTTGGGGCTCCCTCGGCCCTTCCCCCTCCGGTAATAAGATGTGTTGTGGTTCTTCTCAGTGCTGAGGGGTAGGGCAAGGCGTGTCAGCTCCATGCTTGGGGTAGTTTTGTGGTCCATGCCACTGCGTGGATTTTTGGGAAGATGGCCTCCCTCCCCTGTAAGAATGGGTCAATGGCCTGGGCTGCCCCAAGGCACAGCTTCCTCTTGGCCCCAGGCAGTTATGTGGCTGAGGACGGGCTGATGCACCATTGGTATTATTCTTCCTGTCGCTTCACAAAGGGCTTCTGATTTCTGGTAGACTTGCATTTCAAGCACACACTACCTTATCCCGCTCTGTATGAGGCATCTGAGCTGTTGTTCTGCTGAGAAGCCTGGGGGATTCCTCAGTCTTATGTTGCCAATGATCCTAACCCAACTCCAGTTAGCTTAAACAAAGCAAGGCCACACATGTCCGGAATCCCAGGCCACCCCTCGAGTTGTGCACAGCGCCCCTGCAGGCTGGCAGCAGTACCCCACTCCCGGGACAGGGAAGTCAGAGGCGGTTAGATGATGTTGCTCTGTCTCTTTCTTCTGTTGACTTCGGTTTCAAGCATGTTTTTGTGTTTCCTTGCATCTTCTGATGATTAAATGAGTTAACACCTGGGATGTTTAGAACAGTGCCTTGTACATTGTAAATGCTATGTGTTCATTAAATAAAGTTAGCTAAAACGGCCGTATGGGGCTTCCCTGGTGGCGCAGTGGTTGAGAGTCCGCCTGCTGATGCAGGGGACATGGGTTCGTGCCCCGGTCCGGGAAGATCCCACATGCCGCGGAGCGGCTCGGCCCGTGAGCCATGGCCGCTGAGCCTGCGCCTCCGGAGCCTGTGCTCCGCAATGGGAGAGGCCACAACAGTGAGAGGCCCACGTACCGCAAAAAAAAAAAAAAAAAAAGGCCCTATGCTCTTATCCCCCTAACATCCATAGAGACCCTCAAATGAGATTCATGGACCATGTGCTCACCCTGGACCTATCCCTGTGTCCAGGGAAATGGTTTAGATGCTGAGTGGACAGCCAAGTCACAGTGCACCCCTGAGGGAGGGTGGTGGGCCATATTACTGAATGCCCCACCGTGGGGCGTGAGCACTTTCTTAATAGAGAAGAAAAAAGGGGGGAGGATTGTACTACTGGAAATTTAAGATTGCCAATCACCCAACTTCTCCCCCTCTGCCCCAGCGGTGGCAACAAGCGGAAGCTGAGCACCGGCACTGCCTTGCTTGGAGAGCCCACAGTCATCTTCCTGGACGAGCCGTCCACTGGCATGGACCCCGTGGCCCGGAGCTTGCTCTGGGGCACCGTTGCGAGGGCCTGCAAGTCTGGCAAGGCCATTGTCATCACCTCCCACAGGTAAAGCCAGGACCGGGGCTGAGGGAGGGGTGGGCCGGGAGGGGCTGGGTGGAGAGAAGACCTGTCAGCATCTGGTAAGAGTCTGTGAGGAGAGTCCCCAGGCTCTACCATGTGGGCCACACCCTGAGCATGGGAATCAGGAACAGCCTGATCTGGGCATCAACACCTTCCTATCTGCACAAGCCTTTGACGTGGAGGGTGGGCATCAGCATCTCCCAGCCGTTTGTCAGGCCTCCACTCCCTCTCCCCAGCATGGAGGACTGTGAGGCCTTGTGCACCTGGCTGGCCATCATGGTGCAGGGTCAGTTCAAGTGCCTGGGCAGCCCACAGCACCTCAAGAGCAAGTTTGGCAGTGGCTACTCCCTACGGGCCAAGATCTGGAGCGACAGGCAGCAGGAGGCCCTGGAAGAGTTCAAGGCATTCGTGGACCTGACCTTCCCAGGTATGTGCTGCTGTGCAGAGGTCATCTGTGCGTCTGTCCATCCCTGACCCCTGGGACGAGGGCCACGATTCCAGGGGCCTGGGCCGCCCTCCCCTGGCCATCCAGCCCGGCCCTCAGGGGGACACTGTGCAGGCAGTGTCCTGGAAGATGAGCACCAAGGGATGGTCCATTACTACCTGCCTGGCAATGACCTCAGCTGGGTGAAGGTGAGCACATACCTGGGCATCAGAGGGAGCACACCTCTGATGTCACCCACTTTCTGGTGTTCTCTCTTTCGGGTGGAAGTCTTATTCAGTGCTGCTGCAACATTCACATGGATTTCATAGAAAATAAGAATGTTTGAGTTGGAAGGGACCTCGGATGTCAGCTCCCCCCGCCCCCTCATTTCACAGAGAGGTGAGCGGACCCAGAGAGGGGACACCATACGCCCAGGGTCACACAGCAATCCAGGGACCCAGCTGGGGCCTCTGCCTTCTGGCACCACTCACAGCCAGGGTCCCTTTCCCTAAAATCACAGAGAGCTCAATTCTGTAGGACTGACTTCTTGAGAGGTGGTCTGGGAGCAGCTGAGAGAGGGATGGGCCTTTGGGGGGCTTTGTAACAACCCCAAAGACCCTTCCTCTCCCCTTCCCTGTGCCCATCATCTATAGCGGCTTCCTCGTTTCCCACAGGTGTTTGGCATTTTGGAGCAAGCCAAGAAAAAGTACATGTTGGAAGACTACTCAGTCAACCAGATCTCTCTGGAGGACATCTTCCTGAGCTTCACCTGCCCTGTGCCCCCCAACCAAGGGGAAAACAAACAAGCGAAGGCAGAACCTGCAGGCCCCTTGTTACCCTTTCCACCTCTCTCTCCACCTTCTTCCCAGCCTCCCTCCCTGCCTCCCTCCCAACCTCCCTCCCAGCCTCCCTCTCCACCTCTCACTCCACCTCCCACTCCATCTTCCTCCCAGCCTTTCTCCCAGCTTTCCTCCCAGCCTCCCTCCTGGCCTCCCACTCCACCTCCCTTCAGGTCTTCCTCCTGGTCTTCCTCCTGGCCTCCCTCCCAGCCTCCCTCACCACTTCCCTCAAAGGCTGTCTTGCTGTAATAAAGAGTTCCCAGTGCCAGGTTAGCCCAGGTGCACACAGCCTGCCATGGGCTGCAAGGGTTACAGAGGCAACTTGAGGACCCAGTGAGCTCAGCTTGAGGGTGGAGGGGTGGGGGCAGCTCTCTACCAGATTTAGGCCACTCACCTTAGAGGCCTGATGGAGGACCCAGGTGCATTTCTGTGGAAAAGGATCCCCTCAAGTCCCACCTGGGTGGCTTTCAGCCTCACTGAGACCTGGCCATAGAAGCAGCCTCAGAGGAACAACACCTGCCATGTCCTGTCAGGAGTATGGAGGCCTGGGGGTGACCATGGTTGTAATGATGCCGTACTTCTGAAGGTAGGAGGAGAGAAGAGATTGACAAGTTTGCAAACTTAAAGCACCATTTTTCAATATTTGGATTTGTGGGGCTCCATTTGTTCTCTGCCCTGGCCCACGCGAATGTTAGGGGTGAGCCTGTATATGGCCCTCCGTCAACCCATGACATGGACATGATTATTATCCCATTGCCCAGAAGAGTAAGCTGAGACTTAAGAGATATCCGGCAACTTTCCATGGTCAACAGATGGTAGAGCCAGGATTCAACTCAGGCAGAAGTTCTCAAAGTGGAGTCTGACCAGAAGCATCCACATCATCCAGAAACTTGTTAGAAATGCAGATTCTTAGGCCCCACCCCAAACCCATTGAATCAGAAGTCTGGGGGGTGAGGACCAGCAATCTGTGTTAACAGGTGCTTCTGATGCAGCTCAGGCATGAGAAGAACTAAGCTAAGCCTGTGAGCTCAGACCATCCGGCCTGAGCGCAGATGGGTGTGGCCGTGTACCTTTGTCACGAGGGCTCTCCTCCGAGAAGTGCCCTGCCCAATAGCCTTTCTCCCTGCAGCATGGTCACACCCGCCCCTCTACAAAGCCCCATTCGGCTTCTCCTTTGCAGGTAGTTCTCTCCCTCCCTTCTCAGCTCAGCTCTGGGAAAGTGGTGTCTACCATCCCTGCCCACACTCCCTACCTCCCCTCACCACTCACCAAAAGTACAGCGTTGTCACATGCCTGGCTGCCACACCCACTCCATCCATTTTTCCTGTGACTTCTCTGAGGCATCTCAGTGTCCCCTGCCCCCTTCTCCCCACTGCACCAGGCCCCCCATGGCCCCTCATCTGCCTCCTCTGTAGGCTCCTCTTCCTTTCTCTCCGAGTGGGGGATGCCTCAGGCTCCCAGCCTGCTTCACTTTTCCTTACTCTCCCCTCTGCACCCTGCTACCCTTGAGTTTCTTTCTCTTTCACCCCAGGCCTTCAACTGCCATCTTATTCCAGTCAGGAACTTGCCTGAGCTCCCCAAAATCTACTCTTCCAGTGAGTTCTCTCACCTTCCTGAAGCCCAATGGGAAATGAGCTCTTCTCACACCTTCTGGGAGTGGCTCATCACCCCTCTGAGCCCAGGGGCTCTTACTGCCAGGGCAGTGGGTGGGGGTGACGGATGGCATGGCTGCAGCAGAGCCAAGAGAAGAACGCCTATTTCCTGAAAAACAAGAAAACTTTACCTCTGAATAAATAAAAAGAGTGGTAAGGACATAGGAGCAAGATAGAGGACAACTGAGAGACTGGTCAGGGTGCCACTTGGACTCCACAGACACGCAGCGTCACAGGGGAGCGAGAGCGTGACTTACTCACTGGTGAAGCCAATGCCACCAAAATCTAACACAGAGAGTGTACCTCTGCCCTGGGGAGACCAGCAACAAAGAAAGTAACAGTGCAGGGGGAGGACAACAAAGTACCAAATTGGGAAACAGTAACCAATGGAAACAAAGGTGAGGTGAAGAAGACTGAAAACCCTTAGGGGTCCTGTGGATTCTCCTGTCCTCTGGTATGGGAACGTGGGGCATCTGGGGAGCAAGTTCCAAGCTTGCTCTGCTCTACCCACTCCTCTTCCCATGAACATCACCCCTGCCCCTCCTCCACCCCCAGCTTCCAAGGCCTCATATCCCATGCTGTGGTCATCCGTTCGTCTCCTGCTCCAGACTGGCATGGAGCCTTGGCACCATGGCTCCTCTGTGTGTTCGGCTGCTGAGCACAGACCAAGTACCCTGAAGGGGTTCAGCGAGTATAAGTGGTAGCGGGACAGAGTGCTGTCTGAGGCTGTGGGGAAATGGGGGAGGAGAGTCTTGACCCAGATTCCCCGGCTTCTCCAGGAAAAGCCACTCTGTCCTCTTCCATCAAACACTTCTCCCAGGAGACTGCATTTCTTTCCTTGTCCGAAGGTCTCATGAAAGAGGTGGGATGTGAGCTGGTTGCAGAAAGACAGACTGGGTGGGCACTGCCTAATACCTGAGTAAACAGAACGCTCAGCTGTGGCTGAAAGCAGCCAGTAAAGCAAGCAGGTGTGCACTTCTATTTTAGTTGGGCTCCCAGGTGACCACGAGGAGACATTGGGGACTGACAGGGGACGATATCTAGTCCAAGTGAGAAGGTGAGGGCTTGCCCTGGGCAGGGATGGAGGAGGGGTCCAGGGTGAGCCACGTTTCAAGGGAGGAAGGAGTCAAACGTGCTGGATGAGTCAATGAAGATTTCGAGCACCAGGTCTCTGGACTCCACTTTCTGCATTACGATCTATGCCAACAGCGACTCGGCCACCGAACCAGGGGTCTCCTCGCCTGAAGCAAGGGCTGGAAGAAGGGCGTGCGGCCTCGGGGTGCGGGTCGGAAAGGTCAGGGCCAGCCTCGGTGAGGCGCAGCCCGCGGGTGCCGGCTAGCCTGCGTCCCCGCAGGTAGAAGACCACGTCGGGGTCCCCGCTCCGAGACCCCGGGCTCGGAGGCGCGGCCGGTCCGCTCAGACCTTCACTGACAAACCATTGCACGCCGTGGCCTCCGGTCGCCAGGACCTCTTGCCGCCGAGTCAACCACAAGGCCTAAGCCCAGAACAGGCCAGGTCCACGCGGGCCGGAGCGGATTCAGAGACACTGCTGCAGCCAGGCCCGGAGCCACGCTCCTTAGGGACACCCGCCAGGGCCGGGGAGGCGGGGCGGCCGCGCAAGCTCTACCAATCAACAGCCGGCGTTCGAATTCGCATCCTGGCGCGGCCAATCGCGAGCGTCCGAGCCCGAGTGGGGGGGAGGGGGCGGGGCCCGGCCGAACAGTGGCGCGCGCCCCCCCGGGCGGGCCAATGAGAGCGCCTGGTGCATTTGAAAACTCCGGCGGGCGGCGGGCGGGTCTGCGCCTGCGTGGGGAGTCGCGCTCTGGGCCGGCAGGCGGCACTGGCAGAGATACCGGCGACGGCAGCGACGGCAACCACGGTTATGGGGAGCGGAGGCGGTGAGCGCTGGGCGCGGGGCGCGGCGGGGCGGCCTCGAGACTGAGCAGGGCTGGCTCGAGCCCTTCGGCCCGGGGTGCATGTCTTCCCGGCGGCGCCCGCTCGGCGCGTGGTTTAAATGCCCGGGAGCGCCCTGCTCCGCGTGAAAGCGGTGAAAGCGGCGCGCGGGGTCTGCCACCTGTCGAGGGCCGTGAGCGCAGCTCAGGTTTCCGTGGTTATTATCGTGGCTGTCCTAGAGCAAGGGGATGAGGAAAATGCGGTAAAACGCAGGGATCGGTCGCCCTGCGTGTACGCTTGGCTTTCGCAGCATGTTAATTGATGATGGGAAGACCCAGGTGAAGAGCGAGGGGAGGGGGGCAGGAAGAAGCCCTGAGGAGGGAGTCGTGCGGATGGGAGAGCAGCCACCTCCTGTCGGGACTGGAGGAAGGAACGGGTGGGAAACCAGGTGAATTGTAGGTGATGGGCTCCTCCTGCCTCAAGCTTCTCTGTCGTCTGCTTAGACTCAGCAAAGACTTGCTGAAGTTGAAGTTAGAAGGACCTCCTGTGGGGAGAGAGGACACTGAGACTGGCTGGGCAGCTCTGACATCCGCAGAGCTGGGACAGGCCTGGCCTCCAAGTCCACCTTTGGCTTCTCTGCAGGGTGGACCCTCCTAGTTTGGACTTGAAAACCAGACTGTTCAAGTCCATAGATCCTTATTAACATTATGCATTTTAGTCCTGTGTGCAGATAGAAGCAAAGAGATCAGTAAGGGTCAAGGCGCCTCCCTGAGAGTGAAATGCAAGGCTAACCATCATCAGCGTTGGCTGCTTTTTCCCCCTTCCTGGTTGTCATCTGTGCTCTGGATCAGAAGGTTTCCCAATAGCCAGGTTACATGATTACTACTCACCATCAATGTTTATTGAATATTTGAATGAATGATGATGTCTTCTGTACCACTACTGCTCCTTTATTTAATATTTGTTTAAGACTGTAAATATGGCTGGGGCAGAGGACAGTAACTGTTAAATCATGTTCAGATGTAACTTTTCATATCAGCACAACTCGTTTCCAACACATCACTTAGACCATTCTGATTTTTTTTCTTAAGTGATCCACTGTAGGTGTGCCAAGTGTTTCTGTTATCCTACAAAGCGGAGAATAAGAAGGAGACCCCGAAACCTAACGATCTTGAGTCTCCCTGAAGATGTGCTCTTTCATATCCTGAAATGGCTTTCTGTTGGAGACATCCTCGCTGTCCGAGCTGTAAGTTGTCAGATGAAAATAGTGTCAGGCTTGGCATCATTGGTTATATTGTACCATGAAGCCTTCGTGTGTTAAACGTCAGAGCAAAAACTTTGGCTACAAATGAAGGTAGAGGAAACAATGGTGATATTGGTAATAGATGCCTAAGGTTGTTCTGATTGCAGGAAAGCTAAAACATAGGACAGCAAGGTTTGAGTCTGCTCATTGTAATGTTTATTTTGACAGAGAAAATACCCTTTTATGGCAGTGAAATTTGCCTCCCTCAAGAAATAAGATAGCATTAAGAAGAAAAATAGTATGTTCTTGAGGACAAAGCCCATGTAATATTCAGCACTGAAAGAGACTCTGTGAGTTATTTTGCAGATTTCGGAACTGAAGCCTCACTTTGAGGGATTTAACCAAGGGCATACAGCAAATTAGTGGGGGAACACCAGTAAGAACCCACTTCTCTGACTCCCAAACCTGCCTCCATTGCGTTCATAATATCCATGGGTGCTGAATTTCCAATGGCAGTGGAAGCTTTAGCACTTAAAATGCTCACCTGTGCTCAGGGCCCCCTGCCTGGGTACTTCCTGCTATCACCCAGGACAGAAGTCCTACCTGAGGCTGCTGTCATGTGTTTCAGTCTCTTCTGAGAGCCCCTATTGACCTGCAGGCCCCAGCTTTGCTCCCACTAGCAAGACCCTAAGTAAAGGAGCTCAAAACAGATTTCTGACCTACCTGTTCCCATTAGAGTTGATTTCCCTGATCCTTGCAGGTATTATAGCATTATATCCCCTTTCTCAGCCTAGGTGCTTATTCCCCCTTCCAGGACCACTGTCCCCATCTTTAGAGCCACAGAGAAAGTTGTTTCTGGGCTCTTTTCTCTATTCAAAGCAATTGTTAGTTACTTTGATACACAGAGGCTGGGCCTTTACTGCTAGGGTGGGGAGGGAAACAGGAGACCCTACATCTGTCTACACCCTGTCTTCAAGAGCTCCAGAAGCAGGGCTTCTGGGAGGTCCCTTGTTTGGAGTCCCACCACTCCCCCTCTTCCATTGTTCTTCAGGTGCACTCCCACCTGAAGTACCTGGTGGATAACCATGCCAGCGTGTGGGCATGTGCCAGCTTCCAGGAGCTGTGGCCTTCTCCAAAGAACCTGAAGCTCTTTGAAAGGTATCTCTGCACCCTGAGAAGAGCGTGGCTTTCTCCTACCTTTGGGCCTCCCTGCTATGCCAGTCTGTGTCTCAAGGCCTGACCTGGGAATGATCTTCCTCTTGCTTGTTGCTCCCGCCAACACCTTATCCCCCAGGGAGTGACTGAGGGCTGTCGACCTCACCCATCGAGTCACACAACTTCCAGCACAGTCATGGGTCATCCACACCACCAGCACGGGCCTGACTCTCATTAGTCACAGCAGTGCTTCTGAAGGGTCCACTTGAGCTGTGACCCATTGTGTGTGACTCAGATGCAGGTCACCTGCATGTGGAAACTTTCCTCAGCCCTCTTCTTTTGGTCAGAACAATGCGATTTGAATACTATTACATTATACTCATTGGCTGATCCCACCTCCCCGGCCGGGGTTGGGACCTAGAGGAAGGGCCGGAGGGGCTGCAAGCTGCAGTATGCCAGTGGTCACAGGCAGGCTGCCTGAGACATAGTCCACCAACCACACAATTTACCCTTTTAAAGTGTACAACTCAATGGTTTTTAGTATGCTCACAGAGTTGTGCAATCATCAACACTATCTAACTTTAGGACATTCTCATGACCCCCAAATGAAGCCCCATAACCATTAGCAGTCACTCCCTATTTTCCCTATAGTAACACAGACCCTATGCAGCCACTAATCTGCTTTCTGTCTCTATGGATTTGCCTTTTCTGGACATTTCATATGAGTGGAATCATACAACATGTGGCCTTTTGTGTCTGTCTTCTTTCACAAGTGTGTTTTCCAGGCTCATCCATGTGTAGCATGTCGTGGATAATTGATATTTAGCTGCATTGCCAAAAATATTTTCTGTTCAGAAAATAAGTACTGTAGTTTTAAGTGCTGTGGTGGAACATAACCTTTATGGAATAAAATCATGTGATATTTCATGTTCTTAATGTTCTAGGGCTGCCGAAAAAGGGAATTTTGAAGCTGCTGTGAAGCTGGGCATAGCCTACCTCTACAATGAAGGCCGTAAGTCCTCGAGGGGCTGGTGCTGGGGCTGGCCTCACCCCACTTGGTACTGACATTTTAGAACAAGCACGAGGGACTTCCCTGGTGGTCCAGTGGTTAAGACTCTGTGCTTCCACTGTAGGGGGCGCAGGTTAGATCCCTGGTTGGAGAACTAAGATCCCGCATGCTGTGTGGTGTAGCCAAAAACAAAAAACCTAATAGAACAAGCATGAGCTCTTGCCCGTGTCAGCAGTTTAGTCGCTGTTCTTGGTGTGTCTGGCTGTGTACCGTCCCCACTGGGGAGCTTGTGCCAGAGGTGTCCTGCTCAGGGACCCATGGATGAAGTTTGATTTTGTAGTTTGGGGGAGTTGCCTCTTTGTTTAATGAACCATTAATTTCGGTTGACAACGAGTGACTCTGAGCAGAGACTCAGAATGGGGGCTACTCAGGCAAGCCAGCCCTCCCTGGCTGCCTAGTTAACACCACAGCCCATGCGTAGACCCCAGCTTCTCTCCTTGGCCACAGCTCATCTGAGGAACCTGGGGCAGTGGTCAAAGCATGCCTGATGCCAAGTGTCAGTAACACAGGGAGCCAAGGCTCCAAGTGGGAGGCAAGTACAAACAGGTCAAAGCCAGCCTGGTACCTAGATTCCTTCACCCCTAAGGGGCAGGTGCTCCTCGAAAGAACCTGGTGCGGCCCTCTCTCCCAATTCCTGCCTGTCTGCTGAGCGCACTAAGGAGCGAGCCTGCAGTTCATCCTGTCCCACCTCCCAAGATGCATAAAGACTTGGGTATAGTCGCCATTTTTCTGCTTCTAAAAGACCTGGCGTCTTACTGAGAGGTCACCCTGGTCACAGCTGGTTGACAGGACTGTTGGACCTGCAGACGATGAGCAATCCTGCGCCCACCCTCCTGTCAGATGGCTTTGCCCAGACAAGATTCACACACCACTCAGCTCACCTGTCTAATGTATACAGTCCAGTGGTTTGGGTATCTTCACAGAGTCGTGCAGCCATCACCACTCAATTTGGAGCCATCATCTCATTACCCCACAAAGAAAACCCCTACCCGTTAACAGGGGTCTGAGCAGCAGTTCCCCACAGGAGGGAGGGTGGGCATCTGATGCCTCCACGTGGGGGGGACCTTCCCAGATCTTCGGAATCCAGGCCGCTGGGAGGGGCCGCAGGGCACTTGGTTCATAAAACATGGGAAGAAAAGGGAGGAGCCCCCATCCCAACTCTTCTGTCCTAAGACACCAGCAACTTCACGTTGTAGCGGCTTAAGGCTTTAAACTTTCCAAAAAGACTGGGGAACTTCCTACACCCCTCCTCCAGACACATCCCAGGCTGTGTTCTGTCCGTCTCTTCAGTGTCTGTGTCTGATGAGGCCCGGGCGGAAGTGAACGGGCTGAAGGCCTCTCGCTTCTTCAGTCTCACGGAGCGCCTGAATGTGGGCGCCGCGCCCTTCATCTGGCTCTTCATCCGCCCACCTTGGTCGGTGTCCGGAAGCTGCTGCAAGGCCGTGGTTCACGAGAGCCTCAGGATGGAGTGCCAGCTGCAGAAAGTGAGTCCTGGCAAGGGGTGCAAGTAGGGCAGGCCGTGCTGGGCGGGCTGAGCCCCGTAGGGTCCCGGGAGGTGAGAAAACTTTGAGGGGAGATGCTGTGGACCATGTAAAGTCAGGGACCCGAGAGCAGTGGAGGCATAGAAAACAGTGTGGATGTGGGAGCATCTGCTAATGACTAGCAGGAGAGGAGGCCTCGGAGCCAGGGTCAGGGGAATCAGGTGAGGGGCTGGGCTGCAGACGGGTCAACTGCTGGAAAGGCAGGACTGAGACTCTGTGAAGCAGTTGGCGGAGGCCTGGAATCAGGGAGCGGTCCTCTGCACAGAGGGGCTGGGCAGGGAGCAAGGAGGACCCGCACACGGAGGGACAGTCCCCGGGAAGTTCTGTCCGCTGACAGTCACCCCTCCTCCTCCACCTCCTTTCTCTAGACTCACAGAGCGTCCATACTGCACTGCTTGGGGAGAGTGCTGAGTCTTTTTGAGGTGAGTCCCCTCCACCATCCCACGGGGCCCTGCGTTGTTTGGCGTCCTGGCCCGGGTGAGCACACAGGGCACAGCGGGTCTGCATTTTTGTGCTGCTCGCCTTTCTGGCAGCTTCAAGCACCAAGAATCAGGAACTGCGTGAAAGGCAGCAGAAGGGGGCTTCCGGGGTTCAAAGCCAAGATGAGCCCTGTCTGTGAGGCTGTGTGGAGCCAGGAAGAGTGTCTGAGCGGGACAGGACCCCGGGTCTATTTGTCTCACGGCTCTGCTACTGGCGGCTCCCTGCCACTACTCACGCAGACTTCTCTACTTAGTGAGCCTTGTGATTCGGGAACCCCATCTGCAGCAGTCTTGGGGGAGGTGGTGGCTCCTGGTGCTAGGTGCTCTGACAGCAGCAGGGAGGGACACTTAGTATGAGCGAGGAGCTGGAAGACCTTGGGAAACCCTCCCCCATCACCGTCCGGGCAGTGCCGGGAGCCGAGTCCAGCACAAACCTCGTGCAGGAGGAAGCAAGGCCTGAGGGCAGAACTCATGGGCTTGCCTTCACGAGTTGGTTGTCAAATCATGTATCTTCAGAGTTGTTTTTACTCTAATGTAGTTAACTCATTTTATTAAAGATGAGAACAGTATATGTGGTTACTTAGAGGTACTTATTCTAGGATGAAGAGAAACAGAAGCAGGCCCGGGACCTGTTTGAAGAGTCTGCTAATCAGGGGTGTTTGACCAGCTCGTACCTCCTCTGGGAAAGTGACAGAAAGATGGATGTGAGTGGGCCTAGGTCTGGGGAAAGAATGGATTATGTTGGCCAAAGGCACAATCTCCAGAGTAGCCCGTGGACAAGGTTCTGCCACCGCAGCCGGGGTCGCTGCTGGTCATGGGGCTGCTTTCAGCACTGCCCCTGAAACGACCACCACCATTTGGGGGATAAAGGGCTGGGAAGAAAGCACAGCTGGGGACCCTCTGGAGGTGTCAGGGGGAACATTTAAGAAGACTGTGGGTTGGTTGAGTTTCTCCAGAGATATGGCCATGTAAGGGCATGGTGACTCTCCCATTGACAGATGTCAGATCCCGGACGATGCCTCCACAGCTTCCGGAAACTCAGGGACTTTGCTGCCAAAGGCTGCTGGGAAGCACAGGTGAGCTGGGAGCTGGCCTTTGTCCTGACGCCTCCTCTCGTGGGGACCGTGGGGGCAACACTGCCAGGTTCCCACCCAGGACGAAGTAAGAGTGGCCCAGGGTTTGGAACTGAATCTAAGGGAGTTCAGCTCTAGGGTGTGTGGGGAGGAGAGCCCAGAAGCGCTTTCCTCACCTCTGCCAGTTCCATCTAAGACAGCCAGCCACTTAATTTCTAAGTGCTGTGGACTACATCTGCATCAAAATTTATACAGCTCCCTAAAAAAAGGGAGGAAAAAAGTTGGCCTGTAGGGAAAGCATCTTGGCTACAGAACTTAGAGCTCCTTAGAGCAGATGGGTGTGTGGAATGCTGTCCTCTTCTCATTATCTGACCTGCTCACCAGGTTGTCCAGTGTTGGAACCAGGACATCAGGGGTCTGTAGTTGGCGTTCTCCAGACACTCTCCCTGTGCAGCTGTAAAGAAGTCATTATTTTAAGATAAATCAAAGAAAGTCCCCCTTTGCCAAGCTGGTAGACACTTGCTCTTGTCACCCCACCAAGTTGGGGGTTGAGAGTCATCTGCCCTTAAAAGCTAGGGAAGAAATCACAGAGGGATGGCCCGCCTGACACATCACAGGACGTTGTAATGTTTATGTCCAAAAAGGCACTTAACAAGTTTACAAGAAATACAACAATGAACAATGTGGTTCTAGTTCAAGCTCAGGCTAATCAATAAGAATAGTAAGGCCCTGTAGAAGTTCACAGAGCCTCAGGGTACTCAAAAAAGAGGAAATAAATACAAGCAGTCAAAATACGGAGCAGGTTTGACCTCTCTGCTAGTCAAAAAGGCACACGTTTAAAGAGATCGTGCCTGATCACACTAGCAAATCATATACACGTAGTCTTTGTGTTTTTGAGTGGATAGCTAGGAACTTCTGAAAATACAGTTCGGCTTTTTTTTATTGTTTTTTTTTTTTTGGCTGTGTTGGGTCTTTGTTGCTGGGCACAGGCTTTCTCTAGTTGAGGCAAGCGGGGGCTACTCTTTGTTGCGGTGCGCGGGCTTCTCAGTGTCGTGGCTTCTCTTGTTGCAGAACACACGCTCTAGAGTGCAGGCTCAGTAGTTGTGGCACACAGGCTTAGTTGCTCCACGGCATGTGGGATCTTCCCAGGCCAGGGATCGAACCCGTTTCCCCTGCATTGGCAGGCGGATTCTTAACCACTGCACCACCAGGGAAGCCCTGAAAATATACATTTTTAATGATAGCAGTTTTTGCCGGCAAACATGTGATAAAATAGTGTTCCTAAAAAAAAAAAAGTACAGGAAAGGGCTTCCCTTGTGGCGCAGTGGTTGAGAGTTCGCCTGCCGATGCAGGGGACGCGGGGCCGTGTCCTGGTCCGGGAAGATCCCACATGCTGCGGAGCAGCTGGGCCCGTGAGCCATGGCCGCTGAGCCTGCGCGTCCGGAGCCTGTGCTCCACAACGGGAGAGGCCACAACAGTGAGAGGCCCGCGTACCGCAAAAAAAAAAAAAATAGTGTTCCTATTAGTGTGTGTGAAAATGCGCGCAGGAATTTCAGAAAGCCCCTGGGCACAGGTAGCGCCTGTGGGTCGACTGCGTGAGCAGAAGGTGCACAAGACTGCACAAAGGTGACCCTCAATGTGACAAAACCAACAGAAACCCCCTCAAAGGAAGAACAAGGAAAACACGCTTACAGAAGTCTCCTATCGCAAAGAACCACGTTAATCGTTAGGCAGGCAAAGAAAAGGTAACATGTGTGTTCCGTGATCACAAATGCACATGCACACTGCTACAAGTGCATAGAAAACTCTGGAAGGAAATACGTAGAGATGGTCAACAGTAACCACTGAGGGCTTGGAGGGCCCCGGCGGGTCCTGAGCAAGGTGCTCGTGCATCTCATTCAATCCTCACGGCATCTGCCGAAGCAGCTGCTGTTGTGCCATTTGGTGAAAAGGGAAACTGAGGTGCAGTGAAGCCTCCAGTTCGCCTGTGGTCACACATAGACCCAGGTCTTAAAGCCGGGTCATTCGAGCCCCCAGCCAGCTCTCAGCCACTGTGCTACGTGGCCTCCCCCAGAGCATCAGCTTTCACTAGGGAGTGGTGAGCAGAAACAAACTTAATTTAAAAGAAAATGCTGGCAGAAGACTGGAATTGGCCGTGGAGCTGTGCCGGGCAGGAAGTCAACTGATATCCCATTATGCACCTTTTGTACCTTTTAAAATGTTCTATCGTGATATTTATTTCCAAAAGATTAAAATCTTGGCCCTCCTGGTTTCAGAAGGCTTAGAAGGTTTAAGTGGGCCAGTGTATGTACAGGCAGAATCCTCCTCGCGTTCAGAAGCAGGAACCTCAAAACCCCTTGCTCATCCCTCGAGTCTTTTCGTCCTCAGCTGTCTCTAGCCAAAGCCTGTGCACACGGAAACCAGCTCGGACTGGAAGCGAAAGCCTCCAACGAGATAGTCTGCCAGCTGTTCCAGGCCTCCCACGCTGTCAGTAAGCAGAGGGTCTTCTCTGTGCAGAAGGGACTCAATGACACAATGAGGTGAGGGGTCCGAGGCAGAGCGACAGCCGTCTCCGCGTGACAGGGTCTGTCTGTTGTTTCAGCTGAGCCTGCTGTCACAGGGCCCCTGCATCATCAACCCCACTGGGATCCGCGTGTGTGTGTGTGTGTGTGTGTGTGTGTGTGTGTGTGTGTTTCTAAAACCAGTTATGCCTAAGTTATCCAGGGCTTTGAAAAGAAAAATTTCCCACATAAATGTCTGCTCTCTCCAGTTTTCCTTTTTAAGTCTCGGACTATATTAAACCGTACTAAACATCTTTCAAAAATGATGCCAGAAAACACCTTTTCTTTCCAACCCATCATCACGCGCATCAGCGTGCGGGAGTGTGGGAGGCAGCTGCCATGTGCCTGTAGCCTCAGAAACCCCACAAACTGCCTCTTCCTGCAGGTCCATTTTCCCTCGAGGTTTGGAGATAACACACTTTTACACTCAATCACAGAACTTGTTTAGAGAGTAAAATGGAAAATGTGAATAATTTTTTAAGCTTACACCAGAGATTTCAAATACATTTTAGATTTATAATGGGCAGGCTCTGGCTGTACTGCGGCAGACAAAGCCCAGCACCTGGTAAGCTCTCTTCCCTGGAGAGGCTCCGTCTTTACTCATAGCAGGGGGTGCAGTGTCCTTGGCTCCCACATTAAATGTCACCAAGCTGCTGTGATTTTGAGTCCTGTGCCTGTGCTGGGGGTGGTGCCCCCTGCCCCACGCCATGCCCTCCCAGTCTGCCTTTCTTTTGGCGGCGGGAGCCAGGGACTGTTGCTATTCCTTTTGTGTGCTGGGGGTGGGGGTTAACATAAACTTAACCTTTCTTTTCTTTTCAAGAGCTAAAGTAGTTTTATTGCAATAATATCATTTCAATCCCCAAGTTGAGCATCTTTACATTTTCCTCTATGTAAAGCAACAGCTGACTTTTTCTTCCTTTTTTCTATTGAGTTATAATTGACATGTAACATTAGTTTCAGGTTTAACCATTTTAAAGTGTACAGTTCCGTTGGTCTGTTTTTATAAGTCAGATCATTGAGCTTGTCAAAGGTGTCTGCGTAGGAAGCTTCCTCTTCTGCCCCTAACCCTCAAACACCTGGCCTTGCGTGTCTTCCTCCCCAGCCTGTTCCCCTTCATCCCTCCTCCTTCCTCCCCTCCCCAACTCGGCCCCAGCACTCCCTCCTTTCCTCTGCCTATGAAAGATGCTCCTGTCCAGGCTGACACCTGGAGCAGTCCCTCCTGTCTGCCTAGAATCACTCACCACCACGTTTCTTTTCTCTCTTGCTTCTCTTCTCCCCATCTCTTCTCCCTTGTGCAAAAAGGCTTTCACCATGCTTGGGCATCCTTGATGTTGCATGCAGTATCCCCTTGTGACGTCTGTGTCCCTGGCCTGGCTTTTAGCCCCGTCGAGGAGGGATCCTATGTCTGTTGGCTCTGCCGGCCCAAGTTCTCCATCATGGTTGCTGGGTGACTGAGAACTCCAGCACACAGGCTCAGGGAATCCTGCTTTAGATGCATTCCTGGCTCTTTGCTCCACTGCGGAGGGTTGTGATAAATGACCCCATGGGTGAGAGTTCCTCAGAGAGAAGACAGGTTTGCAGAACGATAAACTTTGACTTTTCTCCTGTCCTGTGACCTGTCCCAGGTCCACAGAGCAGACCTGCTTTGCTCCCTTACAAGTAACGATCCAGGCTTATCCAGTGCCTGGGGGTCCCGGGGTGGGGGAGGCAGAGTACACATACGTGCAGCCCACCTGCCTCCCAGGAACAAAGTTGGGAGTCATGGGGCCTCCCCCTTGGACAGGGTGTCTCAGCCTTGGACAGGTGCCTGGATAAGCCAGTGATGCCTAAAGTGATCGCTCACCCCTCGGGACAGATGGCCAGGCAGGAATGGGAGACGGGACACTCATGAAGGCTTGGCCTGGTTTTCAGGGATGGTGCTCTTCCCACAGGTACATTCTCATCGATTGGCTGGTAGAGGTTGCGACCATGAAGGACTTCTCGAGCCTGTGCCTTCACCTGACCGTGGAGTGCGTGGACCGGTACCTGCGGAGGCGGTTGGTGCCCCGGTACAGGCTCCAGCTGCTGGGCATCGCCTGCATGGTCATGTGCACCCGGTAAGAAACCCCCCAGGCTGGGCCCGCAGACGGAACACAGCATGCTGGCGCTGCCCAGTTCACAGGCTGGCTTTTCAGTGGAACAAGCCTTCAGCACCCCACCTCCTTATGACAGGGATTTTCATTTTAGGGGGTGCCCACGCCAAGTGGTCCTACCCACACGGGGGTGGCAAGGCTGACCCTTGGTGTGTGGGCAGCCGCTCATCCCAACACGCGGCCTCAGGACCCAGAACGTGGCCTCTGTTGGGCAGGCTCAGGCTGGAACCCTCTTCCCCTGGCCCCTGAGGGCAACACAGCGATGAGGGAGGGTCACAGGCGGCTGCCCTTGCCAGTCCGTTTCTCAACTCTGCGTCCAGAGACCTGCGTTTCATCAGTGTCATGTGCCCCCCACCCCCAACTCCCCACAGACCCCCTCCAACCACATGGGCAGGATGCGTCCTCAGAGAGGCAGCCTACCCCTGCAGCAGCTCTGACTTTTCAAATCAGACCATTTTAAGTTTTACCTAAATCCACCTTTCCACCCAGTTTTGCCTTTGGACACAATGTGGATGGCAGTTTCCAGCATACATTTTGCATTTTCTTGTTTTCCTAAAGCAGACTTCTCCTACGTGGTCTGCTATCTCCCCTGGGTGGTGCTTTCCAGACCAACATCATTATCTGTAAGGCTTTCGAGGGAGGAGCAGGCTCATTGCACACAGTGGTGTCAACTATGGAGAGACTGATTTGTCTTCTGCACAGTAACCCAGAGGCTTGTGTCACTGGGATGGTTTATCTGTTTCATGACGTCATGAAGGAGGCCCAGGTCCTGACATGCTCTCTGCTACCTGCCATGACCCCTGAGGCCACCAGGTCCACCTTTTCAGTGAGCGCAGTCATGTGGCCACGACGGGAACTGGGAAGTGGGGTCTCTAGGTGGCTGTGGAAGCAGGGTCCGTGGGCTCAGAGTCGGTGAGCAAATGCCACACGCTGTCCAGCACCTCTCGTGTGCTCTCGGAACCCGGCGTTCCAGGTCTTGTCACCAGAGAGGGCTGAACAGATGGGTCCCCAGCCTCCCTGGATCCAAATGGCGTAGTTATGTCCTTGCAATGAGAGACTGAGGTACTACCAGACCACAGGCTGCTGGCAATGAGATGATAATTGCTTTAAAAGATTTTTAGAAGCCGAGATGCCCCTACATCCACTCTCAAAGCAGCACCTGCCGCTGCTCTGAGCACAGGGCTTTCGCCCGCCCCACTCACATAACATCCCCCAGCACCTGCGGTCCCTACAACTCCTGTCCTCTCTCTTGGCCCAGGCAACAGCAAACACGGGAGCTGCAGAGTCCCCATGACAGAGCAGCCAAGGGCCCGGTCCCAGTCCACCCTTGTGTGGGGAGGTGTCCTCGGCAGGCCGCTGGACTAGCGTGTTCCCTGATAGTTGGAACTGGTGGAGAGTAGAGAACAGCGTGACCACCTGCCTAAGGACAGTCCAGTTCCCATGGCCAGACCCCATGCTGGGTCCAGACCTTCAAACAACCTCTGTCTCTGGTTCTGCTGGCTCATCTGCCTTCTGGGTTAAAGCTGTTTATACTCGCTCCATAGAAGCTGACACAAGGCAGGGTGAACCCTTATCCCTCAGGTCGTTAAGAGGATTGACCGATCATGTCATTCGTGGGTGCGTTTTGCAGAAACACCTGCATGCCTAGCAGGCCAGCAGCTCTCACTGCCACTGATCTGTGACACTAATCCCCCTTCCCTTCCAGCCCCCATGATAGGCTTATCTGACCTTTTCAGTTCCCCTCAGTGGCTAGGGGCAGCAGGGTCCACTCTTTGGACCCCCCCAACCCCATCACTGAAGCCTAAAGTGATCACCCCACTAAGGGGAGTGGGCTCAGTGCTCAGACCCCTTCTTAACACTCCAGGTTCATCAGCAAAGAGATCCTGACGATCCGGGAGGCTGTGTGGCTCACAGACAACACGTACAAATACGAGGACCTGGTGAGGATGATGGGAGAGATCATCTCTGCCTTGGAAGGGAAGATTCGAGTAAGTGACCACTTGCTTTTTCCTTTTGAATCAAAGTTGAGGTCACTTGAGGGCATGGAGGGGCAGAGGGTATCTGCATGGCTTTGAGCTTCCCTGCTCTGGGAAGCCCTCCTGGACCCAGAGGGCGCGAGGCCACAGCTGTTTGGCGTGCACAGCAGTCGGGCCAGATGCTGGGCTGACCACGCCGAGGGTGGTGTTTCTAAGGTCCAGCCTCCCCACCGAGTGGGTGGAGGGGCCCTCTGTGTGCTGAGACCCCACGTCTGCCTCCCCGTTCCCTCTAGGTCCCCACTGTGGTCGATTACAAGGATGTCCTGCTGACGCTGGTCCCCATGGCGCCAAGAACCCAGCACCTGTGCAGCTTCCTCTGTGAGCTCTCCCTGCTGCACACCAGCCTGGCCGCCTATGCCCCGGCCCACCTGGCTGCAGCCGCCCTGCTTCTGGCGAGGCTGACACATGGGCAGAGTAAGGAGCTGGTCCTCCCCACCAGCCACTCAGAACATGGGCTGAGCCAGTGGTCCGGGGGATTCCTGGAGTCAGGAGCCAGTGCTCAAATTCAAGGGGGTTGGAGGGAGAAAAAGAAGTGTGTTCATCTTCTGGAGAAGGAAACACCAGAATGGACTAAAAGCCATTGTCTGGGGGTGAGGTTAGAGACAGTTCTAGCTTAATATTTCCCACATTGTAGACAATGAGCACGCATGCTCTGTACCTGGGGCCTTTTCAACCCTGAGCCCTAGGAAACTCCATCCCAGAACCATCAGGGCTGTGGGGCATGAGTGGGCATCAGAACGGCCCCACTATTCCTGCTTTCCTCCCCAGCACAGCCCTGGACCACTCGGTTATGGGACCTCACTGGGTTCTCCTGTGAAGACCTCATCCCCTGTGTCTTAAGCCTTCATCAAAAGTGGTAAGCGTGGGCTTCCCTGGTGGCACAGTGGTTGAAAGTCCGCCTGCCGATGCAGGGGACACGGGTTCGTGCCCTGGTCCGGGAAGATCCCACATGCCGCGGAGCGGCTGTGCCCGTGAGCCATGGCCGCTGAGCCTGCGTGTCCAGAGCCGCAATGGGAGAGGCCACAACAGTGAGAGGCCCGTGTACCGAAAAAAAAAAAAAAGTGGTAAGCGTGTAAGGAAGCAATTCCCCCCACAACCCCCCGACTGTCCCCCCACACAGAGGATGTGTCCTTAATACCACAAGTCCAGGGGGAATTTGCTCTCACGTGAGGGCTGTCAAGACACTCAGACCTTACCCGCGTGAGCCGCGTATCTCAGGACTGACGTTTAGAAATTCCAGGGCCATGTTGCTTATTTCATACGTTTTTAACATTTGATGTGTGGGCAGCAGCTCCCCCCAACCCAAACCTAATTCCATGGGCAGTGGAACGTAAGAAAAAATGAGACTGTCTCCCTGACCAGCAGTAATTTCAGTCTAGGACAGGTTGGCCTCCAGCTCTGGAGTTGGCAGACCGCAGCCCCGGGCACACACCTTGGCCCTTTCCCTCGCCTCCTGTCTCAGCTTGGCTGGCAGACTCGCTCCTCCCACTCCTCAGTCTCACGTTCACTCCCCACCGCATGCATATCTGCTAAAGCCCCCAGGGACCTCCTCCTTTCTCCGCCAGGCCACACTGCCTCAGAGTCCCCTTCCCCGACACGAGGGTCCGGATAATTCTGCCTTTCTGCCTGTACCCAGACGCTCCCTGGGAGACTTAACCACTTCCAGGATTCAGAACACATCTAAAAGCCAACCTCTGACCCGAGCCACAGACCCCCCTGCCAGCTTGTCCACGCCAGGCCATTCTTCCTCATAGATTTCATTTGGTGCTTGGTGGACAAGGCCCCGGTCATCCTATCAGAGCCCTCAGGCCAGCCCATTTCTGCTTCTCTGTCCCTGCATCCCAGCGGCTCTCGGGGCCAATGCACTTTCTTCACCTGCCCATGGTCATTGCCCCAGCCGCCTCCTGGATTTCCACAGGGCAGCCTCTGAACACGACACTTCTGCTTACACCTTGGGGATGAGATCAGAACTTGGGCACGAGTCTAGAGATTCCTCTGACCAGCCCCTCTGGCCCATCTGCCACTTCTCCCCCTCCCCGCTAACACGGGGAGCCTGTCAGCACTTCCTGGGTTAGTGTGTGCAGCCCGTTTCTCCTGCAGGGCCCAGACCTCGTCGCTGGTGGACGGCAGCATGGGTGACGGTGGCAGGTCAACACGTGTCTGCCCCCGAGGCTGCTCAGACCAGTGCAGGGTCGGTGCCTGACCAGGCTGCCAAAAGCTGCTGCTTGGCTGCCTTCCTACACCCATCCCCCGCCCCCCACCGAGTTGTTTTGTTTTTTTTTTCCCAATCCAGATAAACTGGAAACATATTTATTTACCAACGAAACTTTTTGTTAAAGTGTACAGTTCAACAGGCTCTTGGTATATTCAGAATTGTGCAGCCATCACCACAAACCACAATCTATTCGAGAACATCTTCCCCACCCTCAAAAGAAACCCCGTCCTTGCTACCTATTACCTTCACGTTTCCCCTCCCCACCAGCCCCCAGCAAACACTCATCTATTTCCTGGCTCTTTCTGTTCTGGATGTTTCACCAACATGGAATCGTACAACTTGGGGCCTTTTATGACCAGCCTGTCACCTACATAATGTTTCCACTGTACAAATAGCCCACTGGATGGAGGGACCACATCTTGTTTATTCAGTCGTGCACTGATGGACATTTGGGGTTTTTCTACCTTCCAGCTGTTGCGAATAGTGCCGCTGTGAACATATGTGTCCAGGTTTCTGTGTGGATCTCTGTTCCCCTTTCTCCTGGGGGTCATAGGTGACTCGAGGAACCGCCAGACTGCACAGCAGCGCTGGGCTTCACTCCCATTGCTGGGCTGGTTTTGAAAATGTCTTGTCCTCTCTCACTTCAGTGAGTGGAGGCTAAAGATGGGAGCTTTTGGGGTAGAGGTGCCAGCACCGTCTGCCCCCCACTACCCCTCACGTGTCATTCTGTCGGCAGCTTCCATGACGATGCCCCCAAGGACTACAGGCAGGTCTCTCTCACTGCCGTGAAGCAGCGATTCGAGGACAAGCGATACGAAGAGATCAGCCAGGAAGAGGTGCTGGTGGGTGCTAGGGAGCGGGGGTCCCCGTGGGCCCCTTGGGGCTTCGGCCCTCCCTCTGACCCCGGCTTCCCCTCAGGTGCTGAGCTACGGCCAGTTGTGTGCAACTCTAGGGGTGAAACAAGAGAGCCCAGAACCCGCGTCTTTCCTCAGCACAGGGGACATTCACACCTTCCTCAGCTCTCCCTCTGGAAGGAGAACCAAGCGGTGAGTGAACCCTGCGGGCCAGGCCTGGGTTCCCTCGTGACCTGTGCAGCCATCGGGGCTCCTGAGGAGCAGCAGGGAGAGAGCAGATCCTCAGAAAACTGAAGCTGCGGTTGGTAGTCTCCACTGCCTACAGTACCGTCTCCTTTCCCCAGTGTGGCTCTCTGGCTCCAGCCTGGCTCCCTGTGAGGGATGGTGGTCTTGAGCACAGGTTGAGCCCGCTCAGGCTCTGGCCCTGCCCCACGCCCGGTGTGAGCCATACGGGACTGCTCTGCTCCACCACATTGTGGCACTCCCTGCACTCCAGCTGTGCCCTCATTGTGTGCATCCCTTTTATCCCTGTCTCTTCCATCTCAGTGTCCCAGCTGTACTGCCTGGAATAACCTCCCCCTCCACCTCACCCACCTAAAGAACTCCTATCCATCCTACAAAGTCCAGATGAGCAGGAACCTCGCCATGGTGCTGGCCCTGTCTCTGCAAATCTGCCCTGAGCTTCTGAGGGCAGTTCCTGGGTGGCTGTGTTGTCCCTGCTCACAGCACGTGGGGGCAGGGTCAGGCAGGTGCCAAGAACCAGACTGGGCCTCCCAACACTGCTGCCTATGACCCGGCTCCTGGCTCTCCCACTGCACAGGAAACGGGAGAACAGCCTCCAGGAGGACAGGGGCAGCTTCGTCACCACGCCGACCGCAGAGCTGTCCAGCCAGGAGGAGACACTGCTGGGCAGCTTCCTGGACTGGAGCCTGGACTACTGCTCCGGCTACGAGGGCGACCAAGAGAGCGAGGGCGAGAAGGAGGGCGATGGTGAGTGCCAGGGCTGGAGACCACCCGGTGCTGCCCCAGAGGGGACAGCGGGCAGGAGGGCCCCCAGCCTGAGCTGCAGGAGAGTGTGTCCGGACACAGGTAGACATGAGAGAGCAGAGCCCCTGGAATACCAGCCCACAGGGAGGATAGGATGTGGGCCCAACCTGCGCCCAGCTCCAGCTGGACCTGTGCTGGTGGAAGGACCTCACCAGGTCAGGGACAGAGAAATAGACCTTTCTAGAAGGTTGTGTGAGATGTGCCCCCTGCTGGGCTCTGTCCCTCAGGCACCCATCTAGGGCAGGCTGCAGGAGGCTCTGTCCCCATGTCTCATCAGCCATCTGCACAGGAAGCCCAGTTCGACAGCTTCTGTTGATTTTCCAACTGCTATTTTTGTGTCCACTCAGGGGATTAACTAAATTATTAGATGGCCAGTTTGTTGTCACTTCCTACTGTCCCCTAAGTCACATTGGGTATTACCCCAAGTTTGAAAGGAGACACTTCACCCCCAATTTCTTACGTAAAGGAAAGGGGACTGTCCAGCGAGGTTCAGGATGTGCGGCCGAGAGCTGGACCCTGGGCTCCCCTGGGTCCTGACCGAGCACGGAGTCACCCTGATGCTCAGGCTATGGCCTGACCTCTCCCCCATCTCCCATAGTGACAGCTCCCAGCGGTGTCCTCGATGTCACTGTGGTCTACCTGAACCCGGAACAGCACTGCTGCCAGGAATCAAGCGATGAGGAGGCCTGCCCGGAGGAGGAGGGGCGTCAGGACACACAGGCATCAGCACCAGGCAGCCAGACACCTTGGACCCCAGGGCTCGAGCGCTCTCTGTGCAGCAGGAGGGGGGCAGGCAAGGACATAACGACCTCAGGGTACTCCTCTGTCAGCAGCACAAGTCCCACAAACTCCGCAGATGGCTTGGGGGGCCTTGCCCGATCTACCTCAGTACTGTCCCCGGGCAGCGACTTGAACACACAGCCTTGCCACCATCACGCGAGGAAGTCGTGTGTACAGTGTCGTCCCCCAAGCCCCCCGGAGAGCTGTGCTCCCCAGCAACAGGTGAAGAGGAAAAACCTGTCCGCCCACAATAAGGAGGAGGAGGACATGAACTTGGGCTTTTTGAAGCTGTGAGTGTGTCAGTGCGTTTGCTGCAGTGAATGTTGGCTGAAGTGAATGTTTGCTGAGGCAGGGCTGCTGTTGCACTAGCAAGGGGGAGGGGGGCGCTGGAGATGGATCCCTGTAGACCCCTGGTGGCAGTCACACGGAATAGAAAGGAGAACTTGGGGCAGTAAGTTTCTTTCTCTAGGGGAGCCCACTGTGAGCCATCAGAATGTCTAAATCACAACAAAAACTCAGTTCCTTCTCTCTGGAAAGTTTAGCCTCAAAGCAATCATGCCATACTGTGTGAAGCCTATTTCTCTGTCCCCTCCCATGTTTGTCCTGCTTTCTCTGGGAAACTTAAGCCCACGTCCTGAACTTCCCAGCCCCACGGAGCCCCAGGCACCGCGGGAGCTGAGAGCTTTCACAGCTGAGAACATGTGTGACCCAGGTATCCTGGCACAGCTCACCCCCTCCCACATTTATCTGGTTCGGGGTTCCACGGGGAGCCAATAGCTCTGAGCACACCATCCCTGCGCCCACATTGGCCTGGCCTGCCCTGCCCCAGGCAGCCGTTCCTTTCCTCACTGGGTGGTGGGTCCTATCGTGAGGGAACTCTGCCCCGCGGATCTTTTCGGACTGCGTGTGAATACCGGGTGAGTGGGCCCTGACATTTTTGCAGGCCAGGGCCTTGATGTCTTGGTCACAGGCTCTCTTCCTCCCATATTCTCAGCTCATTTTAGAAATCTGCCCCTTCTCCTGTGATGGTTTGTCTGTGTCCCCAACAGATGATGTCCGTATGAACATCGGAATGTCTGGGCCATTTCTTTCCCTGTCTTTATTTCCATCCTCCATCCCTCTAAGATAAAAAACAAAAGAAAAATTAAAAATAGAAGATATGAGGGCTTCCCTGGTGGCGCAGTGGCTAAGAATCCACCTGCCAATGCAGGGGACACGGGTTCGAGCCCTGGTCCGGGAAGATCTCACGTGCCTCAGAGCAACTAAGCCCGTGCGCCGTAACTACTAAGCCTGCGCTCTAGAGCCCGCGAGTCACAACTACTGAAGCCTGCGCGCCTAGAGCCCGTGCTCCACAGCAAGAGAAGCCACCACATCAAGAAGCCCGCGCACCTCAAGGAAGGGTAGCCCCCGCTCGCCGCAACTAGAGAAAAGCCCGCACACAGCAACAAAGACCCAGCACAGCCAAAAATAAATAATAAATAAAATAAATTTTTAAAAAAACATTAAATATATAAGGTATTAATTTTTTTTAATTCTCAACATTATTTAGGCTCAACTAAAAAAAAGAAAATTCGATTCAAACCCCTCAGTGCTATCCTGACACTGTATGCAAAACCAATTTTCCCAGAGAGGTTAGCCAGAAAAAAAATTAAATGTCATTTGTAACATCTGAGGTGACCAAGATACAGAAGAGCAAGATTCAGAGGACCTGTTTGTTGGGTGAGGGTAGATCTGCTGTGAGTTCCTGAGAATAATGACCACAGGGACTTGGGATCTGACGAAGACTGACCCTGACCTCTCTCCCCTGCTGACACACTCACCCTGCTGATAGCTTTTTTTTTTTTTTGGAAAAAAATGTTTTATTCCTCTTTGCGCAGAACAGTATATGAAGGTGGCTATCATGCTGACTCCGCACACCTCTTACACAAAAATGCTCCCTCCAGGATGCCCAGTTACCCGCCCCACTTAGAGAACTGGCAGTTAGTGGGTAGGGACAGGATGCTAAGTCTCAGGAAGGTTTCTTGCGACATTTTTGTGGGAAGTTTTGGGTCAAGGGGAGAGATGACCCAACAGTGGGTGTCCCATCCTCCGTCTTCCTGGGGAAAGCCAAATCCCAAAGGTCTTCTGAAGAAAGGCACCTCTCTCAGCGACCTAGGGAAGGGAGGCGCCCAGACCTACTGCCCGGATGTAAGGCTGAGGCAGAGGGAGGACAGGGTTAAGCAGCAGAGATCGCAGACCCAAGGCAGAGGAGTGAGGTGCATGTGGGAGAGAGAAGGGGACTGAGAGAGCCCAGAGGCCCAAGTCATAAATTCCACCCTATCCCCAGTTCTGAGCAGAAACTCTTCTTCCCAAGACTGGAATGGCATTTTAGATCAGGGACTGGCTTTGCTCCAGGGCACAGACAGGGCAAGCCAGGCAGAGCTCGCAGGGGTAGTGAAGGTGGAAAGTTAAGGTATCAGACGGAGAGACAGACACTCCCACACCGAACACTCACAGACCACAGCAGTTTTGAAGGTATAAGCCAGGATGAGGGTAAAAAATGCAGCTGTGTCTGAAATACAGAATTTTATAAGCTCTGTCCAATAATATTTAAATCACTGCTCCTTCCACTCTGTCCCCTGACTATGAGCTGTTCCCAATCTTTTTTCCAAGGCTGGAGGCCTGGGCAGTAAAAAGGAATGGGAGAAAATACCAAGTCCAGCAAGCGGCGCTGTGGCTGAGATTTCATATGCCTCTCCCCACCCGCACTCCTTCTATAGAAAAGAATTCTCTCTCTCTCCCCTTGCTGGACATATGGACTGTTGGGATGAAGGCCGGGTAAAGGCAAAGGGAGGAAAACACTCAGCACATTCTTTCTCCTGCTTTGATCTGAAGTGTAGCTGCAGCAAAGGGCACAGAAGTGGAGGAGAAAATATGGGGGATAGGAGAGCATGGGAGTATAATCCAGTCGAGCAAGGAAGAGGGTGCTTCCCCTGCCCTGTGTCCAAATCTGCTAAGAGCTTTACTCCCAGGACTGCAAAAAAGAGTGAGAAGGAACGGGAAGCGTATACGGGTTTGCGAGGGGGCAACCACAGAAAGGATGGAGATTTAAGGATCCCTGTTATCCCCGAGATGACCCTGAGAGCATCATTTGTGGGGCTGGATGAGAAGTTACAGCAGACGTGGATTTTTTGAGGGAGTGAGGAGCCAGGAACAGTGGGGTCTTCACCAAAGGAGTGACCACTTGATCTGTTCTTTGGCTGACTGCAGCACCTGAGACACGGTCTGCTCTGTAAGGGGTACATCTTCTCCCCTTAATGCCACCCAGTGTATCACTTGCTGGGGATCGCTCTCCAGGATCACCCCTCCGTCTACGATTTCATCCACAGCCAAGAAGAGCCCCTCCATGTTCTCCAGCAGAGCTCGCTTTTCTACATTTTTTCTCAGCGTCTGGCTCAAGGAGTCAAAGAGGCAATTCAGAACAGCCATGAGCATCAGCTCATTTTCACAAGAGCTGCAGATCACATAGAAATAGAGATCGATGCTGCTTTTGTATACCACTGTCAGGCCTTCCAAGAGGGCAATTTCACTGTCAGTCCGGTGGGTCTTGTTGAAAATGTTCTTCTCAAAGGCCTTTTGCTCCTTGATACTGGGGTAGGTGTCGTAATAGTACTTGGCAAAAAGTCGATCTCCATCATTGTCCAGAATCAGGATGGCTTTGACAGTATACAGGGAGGGTTCCAAAATCAGCGCCTCCATTTTGCTCCGCAGCTGGTGCCGACGTGGAGCCCTGCTGATAGCTTTTGCTTCCTCTCGAAAATGTCAGAAAGAACCACTTAGCCAGGAGTGTCCCCCAAATGCTCTTGAACCAAAACGACAGGGACAGGGAGATGCTGACTCTGTGAGGCTTTTCTGGGTGTTGATTTCCCTGTAGGAGCTCTTTTTGCTACTGTAGTAGAATTCTGACCATCCTGGGTCAGGCATGGTTGAGTAAGGGAATCCCAGCATAGGGATTGCAGACCTCCCTGTTGACTGTGTGCCCCTAGGCATGTGTGAGCCTCAGTTTCCTCATCTGTAAGATGGGGCAATAATACCTACCTCACAGGGGTGTTGTGAGGACTAAATGTGATGCGGGTAGTAGCAGCCACGTGATGTGCATGACTGAACTGCCTTCTCCCACTCCAGTGGGGACCTAGTACCACCTGACCGTGGGGTGGGGTGGGGTCTCCCTGCATCTTCTAAGCACTGACTGAAGCCCTCTTCCCTTCCCTCCTACCTCACAGAGAATCTCATTTTAGTCAGAATGCTGTCAGCCTCCCCGCACTAGGCAAGAAAACAGGCCACTACCGATGGAGGGGCCCACCCTAAGGGCAGTCCCAGGGCTGCCTAGGTCCTCACCCCCTTCTCCTTCTCTGCCTGGCACCCTCAACTCCCCTCCTTTGTGTCTCTGTCCTCTGCTGCAGCACCTTCCTATCAGCACTGTGAAACGGACACCTCGCCAACTTGAAACAACCCCTCCCAGGTTTGTCACCTGTCCTGCTCTCCCCTGAGATTTCTTGGCCCCTGAGGGGTTGGCATTCATCTGTTTTTCCTGTTATCTCCAATTACAGTGGACCCTGCTGCCCGAACCACTCCTCCCAGCCAGCATCTGTCCCTACAATCCCTCCTCGCCAAGTGTCTCCTGATTCTCTGAAGGCCCCGTTCCCCCAACCCGCAGACATTCCCTCCTGGGATAGCCTCCTGTGGTTTCTGTGACACCAGGCTCTGCTGTCCCTCCACCTCTCTGGGCTCCAGCTCCCCCTCACCTGTCCCCATCCATGCACACCTTGGACCAGCTCGCCCAGGCCCATTGCTCCATGTGCCACATCCTTGGCTCCTGGGCTTCATTCGCCTCTGCCCAGGTGCCCACTGATGCCTCCCCTGGATGTCATCACCTCACCAACATACCCAAAAGTGAACACTCCCTCCTCCCTTGTCCCTGCTCCCAACACACATGTAATCCTCACTTCTATCGACTGCAGTAAATACCTACTGGGCCACTCCATGTGCCTTGCCCTGTGCTAGGTGGCCCGGGGTCAGCAAGGCAGCAGGGCCCTGCTTTAGAGCGCCTTCACTACAAAGACGAAGCCAACCGTTAAGCGATCACAGGTGCCACCATCTACCCGGTTATCCAACCCAGAAGCCTGCGCGTCACCCGAGGTCCTCACCCGTGTTCCCTCCGCTGCCCCCGGCCCGAGCTCAGAACCGGAGTCATGGCTTGGACCCCGCGGGAAATGGGGGGCCTTGAGGCGGGATCATCATCGGGTAGGGCGGGCCCTGAACTCTGGGCTCGGAATTGGGCAGTCCGGCCGGAAGGGGCGGTCTTCTAGGCCGGAAGGGGCGGGATTTGACGGCGGCGGCAGATCGCGAAGAATGGATACCGCCTTCACGTTGCTTGCCGGCAGCTCGCGCCGGTGGGTCCTGCGCCGCTGGAGGGGGCGGGAGGCTGCGCGGCCCGAGGCTGGCCAGGGTGCTGAGCCTCTGGTGCGTCCTTTCCAGGCTAGTGGCCGAGCTGCGTGACGCCCTGGACTCCTGCGCCGAGCGACAGCGGCAGCTGGAGCGGAGCCTGCGAGTCTCCCGGCGGCTGCTGCGTGCCTGGTACGCGGACCCCGGGACCACCTGGCTAGGCCTCCCTCGGGCCGTCAGAACCCCGCTTAGCGACCCCGGGCCGGGAGGCCCGGCCCAGCTCTCACTTCGGAGTTGCGGGTTGTCAGTGCTCCCCGCTTTTTCTGCAGGCTCTGAGACTGCGGGTCTGCCCCTAGGCCAGGCGGCCTTGGGGGCCTGTTGGGCCCTGGCCGTGCCACGGCTGCCTTGTGTCTTCACAGGGAACCAGCCGAGACCCTGGCTCCGGAGCCAACCCCAGGGCCAGAAACTAATGAAGAGGCCCCATCTGCAGGTAAACCTCAGCTATCTACCTTCTCCAGGTGCCACCTCTGGCCTGTCTTCAGACATGAAGTGGTGAGCGACCTCTACATGACTCTTGGTTTTTGCAGCATGCATACCCAGCCCGCAAGACCTCAAGGAGCTGGAGCTTCTGACCCAGGCACTGGAGAAGGCTGTACGGGTGCGAAAAGGCATATCAAAGGCTGGAGAAGGAAACAAGGCCCCCAGCCTGAAGTCTGGATCCATTGCCACTTCCCCTGCCACCAGAGCCTCTTACCCACCCAGCACCTCACACAGGGCTGGCAGCCGTGCATCAGAGACAGAACCTCCCAGGGGCATCCTCCAAACCAGGGTGCCTACCAAGGACCTCCCTGAGTGCAGGCTTCTGTCAGTGGGGAATCAGGCCTGTATGGGGCAAGGGGCTGGAGCCACCAAGCCTAAATCAGGCCTCAGGAACGAACAAATAGTCCTGTCGGCTGCTTCTCAGGCCCCAGAAGCTTTTACACTCAAGGATAAGGGGTAGGTTTCCCAGACCCTCACTAGAGGAACTACTGTCTCTACCTGATCAGATCCTGGGCAGCAGCAGGAGTCTGGGTTTGGGGTGACAGGGAGGGCAGGGCATTGAGCTGGATGTGGGCCAGGGGAACCCCAGGATGCCACCCCATGAGGGGTGGCAAGCCCAGAAGCTGGCAGAGTGGAACAGCTGGCTGTGAAGGTGCCATGTTTGATGCACTGGGGCGTGACCTGTGCCCTATCCACTTATCCACCCAGCCCCAGGGCTCCACATGAGCTCTCGAAGGCCTGGGCTCTGCTTTCTCTTCTCTCTGCCAGGTGGTACCTGGACTGGGCTGGCTCCTGTGGTCACCCTGGAAGCCCTGTCTGAGGGGTGGGTGAGCTTCATCTCTCACTGGGCTCTGAGTAGGGAGTGGGGCCTGCAGCCCCCAGAGTGAGACAGAGCTGCTCTGAGCACCGGCTTCCCTGACAGGATCCTGCTGCAGCTGCCTGAGGCCTTCAGGAAAGCGGCTTCCCGGAATTCCCGGTGAGGCTGAGTCTTGTGGCTGGGTGAAGGGGGAGGGGAGACCAAGGGAGTGTGGAGAGCAGGGAGGCTGAGGCTTCCCACTGGTAAGACTTCCCACGGGTCCCTTGGCTTTCTTTGCTGGGTGGTGACACTCCACATTAGGAGAGTCAGCCTCCCTAGGACGGCTGTAGTCACCTTAGACTCAGCCAGCAGCTTCTGAGGCCCCAAGGCACTTAGTGTCTCCAAGTCCCCATTTGTCTTCCTTGTGAAGATGACAATAATAGTACCAGCTTCTAGAGGTGTTGTAGGGGTTAAACGAGGTGGTGGCTTTTCGGGTGCTTGTGCTGTGCCTGGCACAGAGCCAGCATCCAAAGCTCTTACCAGACATTTTAGTCACCAGTCACTGCTGGCTCCTCTCCCCTTTTCCTTGAATTCTCTCCTAGCATTTCCCAGAGTGGGTCAGCTCTGTCCCCTTTTCATGGACAGTGTCCCCCTCGGTTCCCCAGGACACCCAAAGGCCCCTCCTGACATTCAGAAGAGCCAGACACCCCAGGCTGGGGCTGCTACCCTGGCCCTTGCCTACTTCTCGTGGCCCAGCCCAGCTGGCTGTAGTAACCACGTTGCTTTCTGGTTTGTGGGCTGTGCATGTGTGTATCCCAGCCTGTGGGCCCAGCTCAGCTCTACACAGACCAGTGATTCTGTGGATGCTGCTACCACCGCCAAAACGCAGTTCCTCCAGAAAATGCAGACAACTGTATCCTTGCGGGGCTTGGGGGAGTGAGGGGTGGGGGGCAGAGGTTCTGGCTCTAAACCTGGCGAGTCTGAGGAGGAACAACTCCAGGAAGGGCCAGAGCTACTCCAGGACCCAGCCCTTGGGGAAAGCGGAGGGGCCTGACCACAGGGGACTTTCCATGACCCGCATGCAGTCAGGCTGGCCTGGCCCCAGGCTCAGTGCCACCGAGGTGGAGGCAGAGGTGCGGCACCTGCAGAAGGCCTGCTTGCTGCTAAGACTTCGAATGGGGGAAGAGCTCACGGCAGGTTAGTGGGCCCTCAGTTGCGTCTCTGGTCAGGGTGGGGAAGGCTTCAGGACCAGCGTGGACCTGGCCTGCTCCCCCTGGCTCTCGTGTAGACCCCAAGGACTGGATGCAGGAGTACCGCTGCCTGCTCACCTTGGAGGAGCTGCAGGCCATCGTGGGGCAGTGTCTCCACAGGCTGCGGGAGCTATGCACAGGTGAGGCCTGCCCCGCCCGTGCTGAAGTCTGGGGTCAAAATCCTCTAGCCACGGGGTGGTGTTGGGACTTTAGCAGCAGCTTGGGAACAGAGGCAGGCGGGCAGGACGGCCCTTCCCTGTGTCACCCCACTGCATTCTGAGTTCTCTGCAGTTGTGCTGTGGAGCTGGCCAGCACAGCACCCCTGCTCCAATTTCTCTCCCGACACACAGACCCCACCACTCCGAGTAGCTTACTTATTTATCCAGTTATTGAAAAAGTGCCTTGTGACAATCAGAGAGGTACTGGCAGATGCCTGGTATTGCAAGAGTTAGTTGTTTATGGACAATAGGGCTTCATACAGGAGGCAAGGGGAGACTTTGCACCCCCTTAAAGGGGCCTGGGGAGGAGGTGCCTGGCTTGTGCCCTGTGAGGCCATATCCCCTGTCCTCGCAACAGTGGTGGAACAGCAGCTGGGGCCGTGGCCTGAGGGGAGGTTCCCCAGGGCCTCCTTGCCCTGTGGAGGAGGAGCAGACCCTATCTGGAGCCCCCAGTTGCTTCTCTACTCTAGTACCCAGGAGCTGCAGACCCTGGCGGCCCTCAGGCTGCGGGTGGCCATGCTGCACCAGCAGATCCACCTGGAAAAGGTACTTCTAGAGTAGGGAGTGGGTGACTGAGTGTCGGGGAGCCGTGGGCCCTGGGGAGGACTCTAGGTCTGGAGCCTCATGAGGGCTTGGCCTCAAGAGCCTATCTGTGCTCCTCCCACCAAGACCCACCAGGGAAGGGTGGGAGCTGCTGGGCCTGTGCCCCTGTGAGGGTGCTGGAGCTTCTGGAAGAGGGATGGGCTGGGGCATGGTGCCTCAAAGCCGGCCCTGGTTTGAGCCCTCCTCTGGGGGCCCTGGGCCAGCTGGGACAGGGCCCCCTTGAGACCTTGGTCCTGCACCACCCACCAGGTCCTGATGGCCGAACTCCTCCCCCTGGTGAGCAAGCAGGAGCCGCTGGGGCCACCCTGGCTAGCGCTGTGCCGGGCTGTCCACAGCCTGCTCTGTGAGGGAGGCCAGCGCTTCCTCACCATCCTACGAGAAGATAAGCCTGCTGACTGAGCCCTTCCCATGGCCAGGCCCACCCCCAGTCCCCCAGAACCCTGCAGCAAAGGCAGGCTGGCTCTGCCTCTAGCCTGACTGTCGGTGAGAGCCCCCCTTCCCTAGGAGGAATCAAATGAATGGGCATTGAGGGGACTTTCACTGGTACAGTGAGCCAGGGGCCCAGAGATGCCTGTACCCCCTTAGGAAACCAGGTTTCCAAGGGGCGGGGACTGCCCCCTGGCTCTTCCTGAGGAACTTAGGGCCTTTCTAATGGCTGCTAAAGCTGCTGGTCAGGGCTCAGCTTGGCTTGGCTTTCCACAGGCTCAGGAGACCTGAGACTGGTGGGGGCTTTTCTTAGCTACTTCTGTTTTCTCTTGCTGTACACTTAAAAGCTACTTGTGTGACATTAAAACTACTTTAGAAAGTTTATATATTTAAATCATACCAAGGTGCGACTTGGTGCATGTTTGTTTTCTTCTTTGTGTTTATTATATACCAAGAATATATCAAGTATATTTACCAAGAATAGGCATATCCCTTGTGTACTGAAGGGAGGGGGCAAAGCCACTCAAGGTGGGCTGCCCTGGGGACTTGCCTCATGCACTGGCCCTAGCATACCTGAAACCTCTCCCCACAAGTGCCTACATTTGTACCGGGCTTATCAAAAGACAAAAAAGCCACAAGCCAGTATTGCAGTGGACGTCCACTGTCTGCCCACAGCCATCTTTCCTGGCACCCATGCCCACCACCTGCTCCTGTGCCATTGCTGTGGCTTATGTGGGCCCCCCAGACTGAGTCCACCCCTCCCCTGCTCCACTGTCACTTCCAAGGCTCCTACCTCCCCTGTTGAAGGAGGCACTGTTTCTTGGAAGGCAAGAAAGTGTAGAGGTCAAGGTCACAGCCTCTGGGTTTACAGGTCACACATCTTGGGTTTACATCATGACTTGTTTGCTGCTCTGGGACTTCCAGCAAGATTCTTGAAGACTCTGAGCCTCAGTTCCCAGTGTTGTCCCCACTGTCATACTGGGGTAGTGGTTATTACCACTGGGCTGAAGATGAATAAGGTGGTGTTAGATGCTTCACAGCTCTGCACCCTGGTGAGGGCTTTGAGGCAGCAGTGTCCCTTTCATGAGCCTTTAGTGAGTACCTGTGTGGACCAGGCACAACCCTCAGAGCTAGGGCAGTAGCCCTTTGTGTGGACAGTGATGTGAGACCAAATAACACCTGCTTCTGCCCTGAGAAGCCCAGGCCCAGGAGGCAGATGACTCCTGGAGAAGGCCAGGTTTTCTGCAAGCCTGATGAAGTGCTGCAGGTATGGGGGATGAACTGGGTGAAGTTGAAGCCGCCTCAGGGTAGCCCCACCCTGCAGGAGGCCCTACTTGTAAAGGGCCCCACAGTCCAACAGGCCAGAAACCTTGGACATGGAGTCCCAGGTCCTTGGAGCTGCTGGGGACCAGATGACAGACCAAAGTAGAAAATGAAAAATCAGGGCCCTCACTGCACTAAGGGGGCCTCCAGGGAGTGGAACTCCAGAGCAGGAAACCAGGGAAGGGGGAGAAAGAGAGGGAGGGAGCCTGGGGTACCACCACCTCCTTCTGGCCACTCCACTGCTGCCTCCAGAGCTTATGTCCAGGTGCTGGGATCTGGAGGAACCCTTAATCTCCAGGGCAAATCCCACCACCCCCCTGTTACTGGCCACCCCAGAATCCGTAGCAGGTGGTCTTCACTGCAATTATTTCACCCACTGGTTGTCTTAGTTTATTGTGCACTTTATTGTCAGGGATGCTGTCCACCTGCATCTCTAGCTAAGCGCAGATGGGCACCCAGAGGTTGTTGACTCAATGACCCACCTGGCCAGTCCTGGGCACTGGTGGTGTCCTGCGGACCTCTGTGGGCACCTGGGCCTTCATGGGCAGGGAGGTGCCAGCAGATAACATGAGGGGAGAGATCTGGGTAGGTCCCAACACAAGGCACCCAAAGCAGAAAAGGGAGACCCCCTGCGAGTTAGCGCCCGCCCACCTCGATTCCACACCACGCCAGGAGGCTGCAGCGAAGAACTGTCCCCGTGGCGTCACAGCATCGCCGGCCAATCTGCTCCGACGTGGCGGGCAAGCGGGGTTGCAGGGGGCGCCCACACCCACCCGGAGCGCAGACCCCGCTTCGGTAGCATGAGCGCGGCCGAGCGCTCGCCACCTGCGCCTGCCGAGGCCCCTGAGCCCCCCGGGGCCCTACGCTCGCTGCTCTTGGCCACCGGCGTCGCGGGGGGCTCTTGGCCGCGCTGCTTCCTGCCGTTCGGCGCCGTGGTTCTGCTTGCAGGCGCCGCTGCCACGGCCATCACCTTCTCGCTGCGCGGACCCCGCCTGGACCTGGCCCAGGGCTCGGCGCGGGCCTCGGGCTACTGGCCGCCGCCTTCCTGTGCTGGCGCGCATGGCGGCGGCGGCGGCAGAAGGCCGGGCGCGGGGGGCGGCGGGAGCCGGGGACGCCCTGAACCCACGCGCCAAGCCCTCTCCCCTGCGAGGTCACGGCGAGCCGGCGCCTCCTCCCTCCGGATCTCGCCTGGGCCCGGCTGGCGCAGTGCCAAGCGCGTGTGGCGGAAGCCTCCTCCCCAGACGCCGTCCCCAAACTGTTCTGAACCCTCAGGATGCCCAAGCTTTGGGCACTTCGAGCCATCTCCCTCCCCTCCCCCGACTCAGCTCTCCCGCTCTCGCACCCGCCTCCGCCCATGTTGCTTTTGAGCATTTCGCTTGGCGCGCAGAGCCGTCCTGGCTGAGCGCGGGGCTGGCGGCAGTCTGCATGGCACGGGGGGCCTGCAGGGTATGCAGGGTCCTGGGCGGCGGCAGGCCGGGGACTTGACGTGGCTACCCTTCTCGGGGCAAGGCACAGTGGTCTGTGTCCTCCTCCCCTAGCTGTCCAAACCCCACTGGTTTGGAAGCCCCTCGAGGCAAAATAGGCGCTCAGTAAATGTTTGTGCTATATATGAACAAGTGGTGGCTTGCAAAAGTCTGGTGGGGACAGTAAGTCCTGGGCTAAGCCGGGAGTATTTTATCAGTTGGCCTTTTAAGAGAAAGACCCCAGCCCCCTGAGACATATCAGGACCCCCCTCGGTCCCTTTTCCCCCAGAGAGGTTCCTGGAGCCCCAGAGCTAGCAGCTGTCACTCTGAGTGGGGGCAGGGGAGGGGAGGCCTGCAGCAGCCTGAGGAGTTGCAGGTGGGGAACTAGAGGCTGAGCCTCTTCTAAGGTGCCAGGAAGGGGCAGGGCCAGCAGAGAGATGTGAGGTCTGAGAGGCCCTAGTCAAGGACTGGGGACAGATGGCTGAGTCCCAAGGAGCACTGAGCCTGGGTGGGGGGCTGTGAGGAAGGCCCTCCCTAACTCCCATCACACCATCTGCCAGGGCTGCCCCCGGGGCCAGAATAGAAAGCACACCTAGGGCCACTCCAGAAAAGAGCCTGGGCTGCCTGCAGCCACCTCCCTGGGGAGCTAGTGGGGCAACGACGCTCTGGGCCAGGTACCTGCCTGCTGACCCCGATGAACACTCTGCAGGATGAGCCCTGGGGACCTTCACCCACACCAGAGGCCACCAGATGTTCTGCACACCCTACCCCCAACTCACGAGGAGGCTGTGCTGCACACAAAGTCTGCAAGGCTCGGGAGGGGGAGCTGCTCCCTGCTTTCCTCCTTCCCAGCAGGAGTCCTGAAGTCCAGCCAGCCAAGGTTTCCCTGGAGTCTTGTCTCAGGCCCTGGGGAACCACTGGCTTGGGCCTGGGCATTTCTCCCCACTGTGGCCACCTCCTTGCTTCTAACAGTCCGAGAAGGATCTATCGCACCTCCCTCTCTCCCACCAGAGCTCCCCCCATCCCAAGCATGTTTGAGGCTGATGATCAGAAGAACCTTGAAGAGAATGGTTGGGAAGGTGCTCTTTCTGAACTTGACCCATCCCAGAGCAGAACGGTGTTCCCCGCCAGCTACCTCATTCGTGCATGGCTGTTTGTTATAAGGGACACATTCTCTTTATTGGGAAGTTGAGGGACAGGCCCCAGTGGCACCTGCTTTGTGGGGTGAGGGGCACCCTCAGCCTTCCTGTTGCTGCCAGAGAAGAAGAGAGAGGCCAGCAGCCCCTCTGGCCCTCCTGGCTTAGTCTTTCCAAAGTCTCCTATTATCCCTTCAGTCCCTTCACCCCTCACCCCTGCATTTGTGCTGGTTAGGCCTGGTGAAGGGCCTGACCAGAGAGTGTCAGTCACTCCAGGTAGCCCATCAATCACCCTGTCTTCCTGCTGCTCCTTCTCCAAGGTCAAGCCCTCGTGTGTCCTCTTCTCCTTCAGTGTCCCCTGGGAGGCTTCTATGTCCTCCTGCTCCTCCTCTCCTAAATAGCACAAGGATTCTGCTTCTCTCCATCCTCTTCTTATCTGTCCTTGCAGTGTCTCTGGCCCAACCGAAGGTGGCAGCCCCGCCTACACAGACACACCCATGTGGTGTCCTCCACTGACAGCTGGGCTTGGCCTGGGGTCAGCCTCCCATTTAGAACTTCAGGCCTCAGAGCTGCTCCCAGGTGGGATATATTCCCATGTTCCCTGCCCCCTTTGCATGGGGCTGACCCTTCCTGGGATGCTTTGCCTCCTCCATCAAGGAGAGACTCCAGTCTGTTGAGCTCCCTGGCTACATCCAATACCTATGTGGCTCATGAAATCCCAACAGCTTGGCAAAGTTGAATAATAGGCATCTGGCTGATGAGGAAACTGAAGCTTGGGCAGGTTGAGGAACTGAAACCACACAACTAGAAACTGAAGCAGCTTGGATTCAAAATCAGACCTGGCCCCAATCCTGGGTTCTTTTTACTACAGCAGACTGCTGCCCTGGGGACACCCCACAACCACCAGCCCAGCTTGGCTCCCTCTGTGCTGAGTGTGCCCTGTAGGGACCAATGGGAGCATGAGGGTCCCACCTTCAGATCCAGGGCCCAGCCTGCCTGATGGGCCTGAGGGAGGAGGCAGCCAGACCCCCACCCGGCACGTGGCACAACCCCAGGAGCAGTCAAAGCCTGGAGGCAGGCCGAGGGCCGGCTGGGTGGTCCCCCACGGGCTGCGTGGCTGAACCACCCCCTCCAGAGCCCTCCCGCTAGCACATTCCTGGCTCCCCGGCCCCTCCCCCGGCTCCAGGGCCTCCCAGCCCCCTCCCCCGCTGGCCCAGCCAGTGTCTGAATCTGCTTCTGATTCCGGCTCTGCCGACGAGGCCCCCTCCCCGGCCCCCTCCCCTCCGCTCCCTCCCTCCCTCCCTCCCGGCCCGAGCAGCCCCGCCCCCGGCTGCGCCCAGGCTTGCGCCTGCTGCGCCCCCCACCCTCTACTGGCACAGCTTGCCCGCCCTCGCTGCAGCCGGGAGGAGGCGGTGGCCGGGGCGCCCCAGGCCCCGCCCGCCCTCGGCCAGTCCCGGGAGGCCGGGAGACCTGCTCGACCCGGCCCTCGGTGGGTGAGTGCGAGCGGCGGGCGGCGGGTGGGGCCTCTGCGGGCGGAGGCGCCGAGAGCGGGGGCGACGCCTGTCAACGCTCCAGGCCTAGCGGGAGGACGCGCCGACATCCCCGCTGCTCCGCTCGGCCCGGGGCGTAACGGCGGCTGCGCCCACCTCTGGGCCCTGACTGGAGCGGCCCGGGGCTCTGGTTGCTCGGCACCGCGGGCCAGCGGGCAGAGCCTCGGATCGGGCTCTCTCTCCCGAGGGCAGCGGCGTGGGCCCCCGGCCGGCTGACCCACAGCGGCTCCGGCCATGCCCGGCTGGCCCTGGGGGCTGCTGCTGGCCGCGGGCACAATCTCGGCCGCGCTGAGCCCGGGGCCGCCGGGGCCCGCCGACCCCTGCCATGACGAGGGGGGCGCGCCCCGCGGTTGCGTGCCCGGCCTGGTGAACGCGGCCTTGGGCCGCGAGGTGCTGGCGTCCAGCACGTGCGGGCGGCCGGCCACGCGGGCCTGCGACGCTTCGGACCCGCGGCGGGCACACCCTGCCAGCCTCCTGACCTCCGCAGGGGGCACCACAAGCCCGGTGTGCTGGCGTTCGGACTCGCTGACGCAGGTGCCCCTCAACGTGACCCTCACAGTGCCCCTCGGCAAGGCTTTTGAGCTGGTGTTCGTGAGCCTGCGCTTCTGCTCTGCACCCCCCACTTCGGTGGCCCTGCTCAAGTCGCAGGACCATGGCCGAAGCTGGACCCCACTGGGCTTCTTCTCCTCCCGCTGTGGCCTGGACTATGGCCGCGTGCCTGCCCCTGCAGATGGCCCAGTTGGCCTGGGGCCCGAAGCCCTGTGCTTCCCTGAGCCCCAGGCCCAGCCTGATGGGGGTGGCCTTCTGGCCTTCAGCGTGCAGGACGGCAGCCCGCCAGGCCTGGATCTGGACAGCAGCCCGGTGCTCCAAGACTGGGTGACCGCCACAGACATTCAAGTAGTGCTCACAAGGCCTACCATGCTGGGGGACACGAGGGACGCCACAGCCATGGTCCCTTACTCTTACTCAGCCGCTGAGCTCCAGGTGGGCGGGCGCTGCAAGTGCAATGGGCATGCCTCCAGGTGCCTGCTGGACACCCAGGGCCATTTGATCTGCGACTGCCGGCATGGCACCGAGGGCCCCGACTGCGGCCGCTGCAAGCCCTTCTACTGCGACAGGCCATGGCAGCGGGCCACAGCCCGGGAAGCCCACGCCTGCCTTGGTGAGGCCTTGGAGGGTGGCCTGGGGATCTGAGACCAGGCCAGCCTGTCCCTGACTCATCCCTCCCTGCAGCTTGCTCCTGCAATGGCCATGCCCGCCGCTGCCGCTTCAACATGGAGCTGTACCGACTGTCTGGCCGCCGTAGTGGAGGTGTCTGCCTCAACTGCCGGCATAATACTGCCGGCCGGCACTGCCACTACTGCCAGGAGGGCTTCTATCGAGACCCAGGCCGTGCCCTGAGTGACCGCCGCGCTTGTAGGGGTGAGCCTGCTGCCAGCTACCTGCACACCCTCACCTTCTGGTTTCCCACATTCCTAGATGGGCTTCTGACCATCCCACTTCTATCCTCAGCCTGTGACTGTCACCCTGTTGGTGCTGCTGGCAAAACCTGCAACCAGACCACAGGCCAGTGTCCCTGCAAGGATGGCGTCACTGGCCTCACCTGCAACCGCTGTGCCCCTGGCTTCCAGCAGAGCCGCTCTCCAGTGGCACCCTGCGTTAGTGAGTGATGCTGCCCTGCTTAGACCACCTCAGCCAAGGTCAACCCAGCTCCCTGCTGCTGCCTACCTGGGCCCCGCAGATCCCCCTGCCCCCCTCAACTGTCCCCTGAGCCCTGCAGATTCCCTTGGCTCCCTTCAAAGGAAGGCCTTTATCTCATCCTCTCCACAGAGACCCCTGTCCCTGGACCCACTGAGGAGAGCAGCCCTGTGGAGCCCCAGGGTGAGTGGAGGTTCCAGAGGGGGCATGTCCTTGGCTGGAGGGGGCTATGGATTTCAGGAGGGGAGGAGGAGAGGGTGGGAGAAGGAGGTGCAGATCGGTGCCAACCTCCTCCTGCGCCCTCCTCCCAGACTGCAACTTGCACTGCAAACCTGCCCGTGGCAGCTACCGCATCAGCTTGAAGAAGTTCTGCAGGAAGGACTACGGTAGGCCACCCTCAGGCCTCCTGCCCCCGTCCTCCTCACCTTGCCCTACTTTCTCTCCGTATACCCTGACCCTCGCTGGACCCCAAGGCCATCCCCTGGCCCTCAGGTCCTACGCTGTCGCCGGCCCCGCCCTGTCAGCCCCCGTGGCCTCTTCGTGCTCCCGCTGCGGCGTGTCCTCTTTGTGTTCCTCCTCCACCCCGCCTCCCACCCCCGCGGGCGCCGTGTCCTCCTCTGCGCGGCCCGCCCCCTCCGGGCCCCGCCCCGCCTGACCCCGCCCCCTCTCGCCTTCCCCCGCAGCGGTGCAGGTGGCGGTGCGCGCGCGCGGCGAGGCGCGCGGCTCCTGGACGCGCTTCCCGGTGGCCGTGCTTGCCGTGTTCCGGAGCAGCGAGGAGCGCGCGCGGCGCGGGAGCAGCGCGCTGTGGGTGCCTGCGCGGGACGCCGCCTGCGGCTGCCCGCGCCTACTACCGGACCGCCGCTACCTGCTGCTGGGGGGCGGACCGGGGGCCGCGGCCGCGGGTCCCGAGGGCCGGGGGCCCGGGCTCAGCGCCGCCCGCGGGAGCCTCGTGTTGCCTTGGCGGGATGCGTGGACGAGGCGCCTTCGGAGGCTGCAGAGGCGCGAGCGGCGGGGGCGCTGCGGGGCGGCCTGAGCCCGCGGGCCGGGCGGGGGCCGGGCGGGGACCGGGCGGGGCGCTTCTCACACATCAAGGCACACGTTCATCCAGTGCATCCGCCTCACGAGAAGTCTTTGCTGGCGTCGCGCGCGTCGCCATCTGGGCCCCCTGCCCCGACACTGCCCTGCGCCTCCTTCGGTGCCTCGAGCTCCTGCCCAGGAGGGGTGTGACGGACGCAGGGACACCCCCGCCCCAACAGAGGGATGTGATAGCCCCAGAGAGCTGCTTTGAGGCCCCCTGGAGCACCTGTCATCCAAAGGACCCCTTGGCCCCCCCACCCTCAAGCTATCTGCCTTCTCAAAGGGACACCACGATACCCCCAGAGGGCTGTGAACCCCCTGTGGGGCCGAATACTTAGAGGCTCTGCGAACACCTCAAGGGCCTCTGTGACACAGCCCCCCGTGATGTCGTGGTCCCTCAGCGTTCCCACCTTCCTGAAAGGCACTGACACCCCCCTCAAATAGTTATGAACACCCTTCTGATGCCAGGACGCATAGAGATCTGCGAATACCCCAAGGGCCGCTGAGAGTCCACCCGCCCCCGGACTCTGTGATCCGCCAGAGAGCGCCCTGACTCCCCAAGAGGAACTGTGGCTACCACAGACGCCTGTGGACCCCCATGGAGCTCGGTGACACTGGCTCCCCCGCCCCCTGTCAGGACACGCAGAGGGCGCTATGACTCCTCCCCCAACGAGGACGGCGGCCTCTGGTTCCCGTCTGTCCCGTAGGTCACCTCTGCCTGTCCTGTCTCTGCCGGCTGGGCGTCCGTGTCCCTGCCCCCCGCTGTGTTCAGCCTCTTTTTTGCCCCCTTGTGTCCCTGTCTCTTGTCTCCGTCTGGCTGTCTATCTCAGCCTCGGCCTCAGGACTCCTCCACCCAGGTCCCACCCGGAGGTCCCCCCATGCACTCCTCCGCCCGCTCGGGACCGGACGTCGTGCCCACGCGGGCGCGCGTTCCCAGGTCTACGCGTAACCCGGCAGCGACTCCGGCGGGCACCCCTGCCGACCCCCGATACCCCAGCCTTGCCCACAGCTGGGCCTGACAGCCACCCGCCCACTCGCGCGCGCCCCTCGCCTCTCATCGGGACCCGTGCTGAGCCGGCGCATGCTCCTGCCGCCTCGCCTCGGGGCGTCAGCGCGCATGCCCGGAGCCCGCTGCCCCAGAGACCCGCGGGCGCCGCGGGTGGGCAGCCGGCGGCGCGTCTCGGCGGGGGCGGGGCCGCGTGCGCGCGTGCGCAGAAAGGCCGACGCTCGGGAGCTCAGCTAGCTGAGGAGAAAGCGGCGCGGTGAGGCGCGGCGCCGGGAGGTGGGTTCTCGGCCAGCGCGGCGGGCGGTGGTAGGTGCGCAACGGGGTGGGCGGGGGCGTGACGGCCCGGCGCGGGGGCCGCGGGGTCGGGTGGCCGACTGTCACCGCGTCCCGGGCGTGCTGACGGAGGGGGCGTGCTGACGGAGGGGGCGTGGGGGCCTGGCTGCCGGGCCTCCGTCCGAGCGGGGCGCGGGGACCGGCCGCGGTGCGGGTGGCGGTTTCGCAGCCCGCGCGCCCTGGGCCCGCGACCGCCCGCCGGGCACTGCCCGCCGCCGCCGGCTCTGCCCCGCGGCCCGAGCGCCGGGCAGGGCGCGACGTGGGTCCGGAGCCGACCTCGGACCCGCGGGACACCGACCCCGGGGGTCGCGCCGGCGCCCCTCACCAGGCGCTGTCGGCTCTCCGGCCGGCTCCGGGCGAGGCGGCGGTGGGAAGAGCTGGCTCTGTGTCACTCCTTCCTCGGGCGCTTTCGGTCTCTGCGGGGTAGGAAATCCTCTTCTAGACTCGAAATTGCAACAGATTCTCTGATAACGTTCTGTCTTCGAAGACCTGCAGCTGCTCCCGTCCTGGTCCTACGCTTGCCCCAGGATTACACGCTGCCCACCTGCCGCCTAGGTATCTACCCAGCCTCTGAGTCCTGTCCGGCGGGTGCCTCCTGGGGTGGCCGCTGTGCCAGGCGGCAGCTGTCCGCCAGGCTGTGCTGGGGACGAAAGCGTTTCCACAGGGCCCCTGGGCGCTGTGCTCTCTGAGCCTTGAGTAAGCACAGCTGGAGGTCGGGGGCCCCTGGGCGCTGTGCTCTCTGAGCCTTGAGTAAGCACAGCTGGAGGTCGGGGATGGGCTGCACTCGGTCAAGGTCCTCTTCTGGCAAGGGCGCTGGTGGCCTGGTGGCCTTACTCTGTAGGGAACAGACGAGCGGTGGGCTTCCTGGATTACCACTTGCTGGGCTGACACTTAAGGCCAGAGGCTGAAGACCACCTGGGCAGTGCGGAGGCGCGGGTCAGCTGTTAAGATAGCGATGTGCCTGGGAGGCACAGACCTGGTGGCCGATGTGGCTGTGATGCTTGTGTTGAGGTCTTTACCTAGCTGCTTATTCCTGGTGAGGAGTTTGCCTGCCTTTCCAGGGCCAGTAGAAGGACTTGAAGGTGGTTTTCCTTAGTTCTGTGTGTGTTTTCTCCCAGGTCTGCAGGAACATCTAGGCAATTACAGGGGGGAAAAATCCCATTATTCATCAGATACAGCGGTTTATTCCACTTGAGGCAAGGGCTCCGCTCCATCTTCACTTTCTAGCCCCAGTACACAGTAGCTACCTGTAAACATTTACTTAATTGCCTTGAAGACAGATGTGCTGGTTTTTTCTTTTTAAGGGATACAGGGTTGGAGAAACAAACCCAGGTAAGAAAAGATCAAGAAAACTCACAGAGGTTTTACAGTTTCCATTTCTAGCCAGTGGTACAACCCCCACATATGCATCCTTTTATCCTGAAGGTTGGTCCTCGTTTAGTCTTCTCAGGTAAAGCCTGTATGAGAAGTACTTATCCAGTAGCGAGTGCTCTGTTTAGAAGCTCATCTCTCCCTATGAACAGGGCTGGAGCCACGTCGCATTCATCTTTGCTCCCCCATTGCCTCATATGGAATGGGCCAGGGGTTCTCCCTGAATGGTTGTTGAAATGAACCAAGGTGCTAAAACTAATGCAGTGGTTTTCATCTGGATGAAGGGTGACCTTCAGAGGATGTAGAAGTAATCTAGTAATCTAGGCAGGTTTTTCATAATAACAAAATTCACACCCTGAATTTGCAAGTTCACCTGCTGGTGAGCCATGCTAGCTGTCGCTGACCACACCTGCCAGGACTGTCAGCAGGCCAAGTGACCTTGGGCATGCAGTGTTGCGCCTAATTCTCATTACAGTCTCAGCCAATCTCAGAAGACATATTTAAGTGTTTGCTTTTAGATTGTTTCTGGTTTGAAGTACATAAGGACAATGAAGCAGGTTATAAAAAAGCACTTAATATTTACCCTGTTCAATGTTTTACCTGTTTGAGCATAGCTTCTCTGTTATGACAACTCTGTGCAGGGAAGAAAAAAAGCCTTTTCAACTTGAAGCAGCAGTTTCAGTGGCTGTTTCAAGTGTCACTTTCCAAATGGAGATAATATCAGAGAAACAACACATTGGGCTTTTCACTAAGGACCAACCTAAATTCATTATTTGATGATTTTTGTTGTTCTTTCAGTGCAGGTTTATCCAAATCATAATTCACATGATGAGGACTTGTGCCCGGTATTCTGTGGCTACAAAGTTGAGTGAGCCTGTGCCCTTGAAGAGCTTAGGGTACAGTGAGGAGACGGGCCAGTGAACTGTGGCACTGCAGTCGGCGCTCTCACAGAGGCAGACGGAGCTTGCTATGGGCACAGAGGGGTGGAGTCCAGCTGGCCTTTAGTGGGGGCTCCTGAGAAGGGCTCGAATTAAATTTTGAAGAACGGGGAGTTCCCTGGCGGTCCAGTGGTTAAGGCTCCACGCTCTCATTGCCGAGGGCATGGGTTCAATCCCTAGTCAGGGAACTAAGATCCCACAAGCCTCGCGGTGTGGTAAAAAAAAAAAAAAAAAAAAAATTTTTTTTTTTTTTTTTTTAAAACGAATGGGAGTGGCAGGGCCACATGAGGGAATGAGACTTCTAGGCCAAGGCACAGTGTGTGAAGTACAGGAATACAGCTCCCACCCACCGGCTGTTGGGAGAAGGGCAGTGGGTAGCTCCGGTGGTTGGGGTGAGGAGAGGGAGATTAAGTTAAGGAGCTAGGCTGGTGGCAGTCAGGAGAGGCCTTGAGTACCAGTCCCGAGTTTGCATTTTACCCTGAGAGTGGTGGGGAGCCGCTAAGGGATCTCGGGTTTGTGAGTGACTGGTCAGATTGTGCCCTCATGGGTGACCAGGCAGTGGTGGCCAGGGTGGGTTGGTGAAGTCCTGCACTGAGGGCGGTTAACAGAACACGGGGATATACCTGGCGGGACAAAAGGCCCAGCACCAAGGAAGGGCAGTGGGGACAGAAAAGAGAGCAAGACCTTGAGACAAGTGGCTGCAGGGATGAGAAGGACCAGGGATAAAGGAGGACTTAGGGAACATTCCAAGGTTAGGTGACTGGCAGCTGGTAAGGCTGTGCCACACAGAGTGTGCTGGAAGGGACAGGCCTGGGAGTGGGTGATGACTTGCGGTGTGGAGATGTTGAGCTGAGGGTCGGTAAGAATTCCTGGATAGAGATTGGTCTGGAGCCAAGGAGAGCAAACACAAAAGTGTCCTGGGTACTACTTCCTGTGTGGCACTGAAGCCAGGGAGTGGGGTGGTGTGGAGTGAGAAAAAGAAGACTGAACCTTGGAGATGCCTGATGTTTCATGTCTGTAGAGCAGAGTAGATAAGGTAACAAAAATCTGATTAATGATCTCTTGCCTTTTGGGGAGATGGGGGCAGGATAGTGGGCTTTTTATTTCTGTCGTAGAGCCCCTGTTTGTTGGTTAAACAGCAAAATGTAAGATACTAAAGGTGCAAAATCACATGATTGATTCCCGGGGCTTCCTGTCACATGTGTGTTTATTTGCCTTTTGGGAAACTTCCAGATTGTCACTCATCTCAAAGGACCTCATTCCCCTCCAGCCCGACAGTTGGTCCTCTCAGGGCGTTCTCACAATTTGATCTCTGAAAACAGGCCTTCTCAGACACAGAGATAGATCCAAGGTCGCAGAATTCTCTGGGTCCTGTCGCTCTTCTTCCAGGACCCCAGTTTCTGTGTAGTGCATCAGCATTAGCAGCAGGTGGGACTTTGGAAAGACTCTTGAAGATACAGAGGCCAAGTGTATAGTGCCCCCTCCGTAATCTTTCCCCCATGCTGAGGGGCCACACGGGAGAGGGTGAGGAAAGGCAAAAGGAGCTCCTCTTTACCCAAAGGAGGCGCATGGCCCCCAGGGCTGTCCCGGCCTCTGGATAAGTGCTGTTAGCAGTTATCTTCGTCTCTTAGGGAACCTGCTCAGTTAGGGGTATGTGCAACAAGCTCTCCTTCTATCTTGTGCAGTTATGGTCCCCTGCCTGGCTGTGGGACCTTATCCATCTCCCCTGGGTATTGCCCAAGGAGCTGCTGGCAGAGGTCACATGTGCGCGGTCATGGTTTCTCCCTCCATCCTGCCCAGCCTGCACTCTCCTCTTACAGGCCATTGAGAAGCCGCTACACATGGCTTGGCCTGTTTCGCATAACCTGAAACTGTGTGTCCGCCTAATTGTTACACAATTTTAATTGGGTACCAATTGATTACCGATGGGTGATTCTGTTACCAATAAAAGCCCTTCCACTGTGTAGCATTCTAAATGTAGCTCATTACCTGTGTCCCACCAAAAGCTTCCCTGGCTTCTGTCCCTTCAACCTTTCCTTGAGTCAGTTTGTCCTCATTCCCTAATTATCATCTGTAATTCATTTTTCAGCAAGGGTCATTCCCGCCTTCCTATCTTCCTAAACCTGTGCGCCTTCAAAGGATCCAGGGGTATACGTTAACTCCACTTGCCTCTGGTTTCTTTCCCTGCCTTCCTGGGCCATCCCATCCCCACCTCCCAGCGCACAGAAGCACTGTCCTTCCTCGGCAGCCTGGTGAACCCCAGGCCTCTGTCTTGGGCCCTTTGGCTTCTTAGAGCCCATGAAGCTGGGCTGTAGAACTGTCTTTGAATCTGAGCCATGAATGACACTCACTGGCCCTAAACAGCTATGCCCTCCAAGGCTCTGTCCTGTTCGCATGCTGTTTCTGCTGCTTCCTGGCCGAAGGCCTCCTCAGCCTTCAGGTTCTAGGCCAGGCAGGTGCTGGCTAGGGAATCCTTCCAGACCCCTCTTTTCTTGTAGGCTGGGGGCCCAGACACCCTGTGCTTTTCTCTCATAGCATCTGCTCCTGAGTTGGCATGGTCAATACACCATGTCCTCACATCCAGAAGCTCATTGAGAGCTAGGACTGGGCCTTGCATCTTCATATTCCAGCACTTGATACACTGGTGTTCAGGAAGTGTCTTGAATGCCTACTAAAATGATTAAACCTGCAAGATTCCCTCCCAGCCCAGCTCTGTTGTCAGGCCTAAAGATACTTGCTGAGAGCCTGCCATGTGCCCAGCCTTCCGAGGCACACCTATCACAGGCACCTTGCTTAGAATTCAGACCAGTCAAAATTCTAGCTTCTGACAGCTGGGTTTTCTCTCTCTGCTTCTCATTCTGTGTAGCTAGTTGGTTTCTCCTATGCCCTTGGGGGCTGTTGTTGGGAGGACCTTTTGAACTCAGAAGGTAAAGACCTTGAATTAGCAGAGCCCCCTTGCAACCCCAGTCCCTGCTTGTGGGTGGACCAAACCAGCAGTGAGCGGGGGTTGCTCCTTATTGTGGTGCGCAGGCTTCTCATTGCAGTGGTTTCTCTTTGTTGCAGAGCACAGGCTCTAGGCACGGGCTTCAGTATTTGCAGCGCTCGGGCCCTAGAGCGCGCAGGCTTCAGTAGTTGCAGTGCATGGGCTCAGTAGTTGTGGCGCACAGGCTTAGCTGCTCTGTGGCATGTGGGACCTTCCCGGACCAAGGATCGAACCCGTGTCCCCAGTCCGCGTTGGCAGGCAGATTCTTACCCACTGCGCCACCAGGGAAGTCCCAGCGCCAAGTCTTAACCACTAGACGGCCAGGGAAGTCCCCGAGTCCCTGCAGGAAACCTTTCGAGTGGCTAATACGGTTAGGACTCTGCCCTGCTCGGGTCCCATCCATAGGCTCAGTTGCCACTGGTAAAACCTGCATTTGAACTTCTGACCAGCGGCAGCAGATGGGCCAGCCAACTGGCCTACGGTGCTGTGACTAATGCCTCCTTAATGGTTGCGCCCCTTTATACCTGGCACGTGCCCTCCATTATGTGCCATCAGCAAAGGGCCCACTATCAGGTTCCGGGTAACTGGCAGCCTGGCAGTCACTGTGGAATGCCAGTTTCCATTAGCATTTGAAAAATCCCAGTGCTGCTTCAGGGCTGAGGCGGAGCCCAGTCTGCCTTCTCATCATGTCAAGATGTCTGCTGGGAAGGACACACGCCTAGAACAAACAAGTTGGCAAATGGCCCCTGTTATTTAGAGTTAAATTTCCCTCTTGGGCCCAAGTGGTTTGGGATTTTCCCGAGTCTCCATCTGTTTCCTTCTCTTGCTTCCTCCTTCCTGGGTACACTGAGTATATGGTGTGAGACACCTGGGCTCAAAGTTACAGTAGAATAGAAGAGCTTGATTCATAAGCAGCTCATCACAGAGGCCTGCCAAGTTCAAACAGACTTGGACAAGGAGGGGTGGAGTGTGGGGAGGTTGCCCTCAGTCCTGCCTGTGAGGTCAGGAGTCTAGAAAGGCTGGTGAAGGAGGGGGCATTGGGCCGAGGCTTGAAGCAGACTGGCCCGAGAGGAGGAAGAAGAACAGGTGTGTCCTGCCTTTCCCCCTTCCCACTGTCAAGACTCCTGAAGCTGCCCTACGTGGAGGGCAGGTAGGGCCAAATCCTGAAAGGAGGGGGGGTGGGGCGGTGGGCGGGAAAGGGTTTCAGGTGGAGAGCTGGGGCAGAGCGGGTTGGGAGTCAGAGCTGAGCTACGTTGGAGTCACATGAAGTGTGTGAAGGTGGGGAGACTTCAGGAAAGCAGTTGGAGGTATGGGACCTGAGAATTCTTGGCTGAAAAGAAGATGGATTTCTGCAAAAGGGACATTTGAGGGACAGGGACAGGAGCAGCAGCAGCCAGAGAGGCAAGGAGACAGACAGAAGGGGTTTCTGGAGGCCTGGGGAGAGGAGAGCTGAGAGCAGTTGGGTCAGCTCTGTGTGATTCAGGGAGATAAGGGCTCAAAGGTGTCTGTTAGGTCTGGCAGCCAGGCGTGAAGGGCGAGGGGGGAGACATACAGCCTGCTCTCCCCGGGAGCTTGACTGGGAAGGAAAGAAAGAGGAAAGGCTTAGCTCAAGGGGAGTGTTGGGTGCTGGGGTTGGGGGCCTATCTAACAGATCCAGGACCAAGGGTGGGGGTGCATATCAAGGGCCAAGGTCAGACAGGAGAGGATGCTTCTTGCGTGACACTGGGTTCTCAAGGAGAGTGGTAGATGTGAAGCTGTTGGCTAGTGTGGGGACCAGGGGCGGGTGCCACGAGGCATGCTGAGGGCTGCCAGGTGGCTCCAAGGGCCACGAGCAGGGCAGTGTGATTTTCTCTCTATAGTTGGTCAGGCTGGCCTCTCGTGGGGCTTCTGGGTAGCTGAGACAGGAGCATGGAAGTGGTGGAGCTGAGGCTTGGAGGGTCAGGTCTAGGCTGAGCAGACAAGGAAGTAAAGTCACAAAGGATTGGCGGTGCGGGGAGATAGAGTTATGGCGAGTGGGAGGAGGGCAGTGAAGAGCTTCAGGACAGTTACAAGAGAGTGGGGTGTTTGTGATATGCGCTCACTGAGTGGAGGAGTTTCTGGGGCTGACCTGGGTGTAGATGAAGCATCAGAGATGTAAAGGTTTCTAAAGTTGGGGAGCTTTGGGCTTCCCTGGTGGCGCAGTGGTTGAGAGTCCGCCTGCCAATGCAGGGGACACAGGTTCGTGCCCCGGTCCGGGAAGATCCCACATGCCGCAGAGCAGCTGGGCCTGTGAGCCATGGCCACTGAGCCTGCGCGTCCGGAGTCTGTGCTCCACAACGGGAGAGGCCACAGCAGTGAGAGGCCTGCGTACCGCAAAAAAAAAAAAAAAAAAAAAAAAAAACCCAAAAAGTTGGGGAGCTTTGAACCAGGTCTGCCTGCTTGACCCTCGAATGCCCTGCAATGAGGGCAGCTGAGAGGAGGAGGCCAAGAACTGGAATGAAGTGTGTGGCACGTCCTGGGGAGACCCTGGACAGAGGGGTGTCAGAACCCTGGGGAGACCCTGGAGAGAAGGGGCAGGGTCCCAGGGAGAGCCCCCTGCTTTCTGGCCTGGAGGAAGGGTGCATTAGGGGAGAGGATGAGGAGGTGGGGGATTGTTTGCTACAAGCCAAGTTCCAGAGCAAGAAGAGATTTGGGAGTTGGGAGTGAGGTCAGTAAAAAGCAAGGCAGCAAAGGAAGCGAATGTGGGGGATCGGTGACCGTAGTCACCCCAATCAATGACACTGTCACCACCAGTCATCTGCAGAATTGGGAATCATCCTATTGCTGAGGCCTTGGGCAGGGAGATGAGTATCCTCGACCTAGGACTCCAGACAGAGTCTTGAAGCTGTGTCTCCGAGGCCTCCAGCAGATCCTTGGGAGTGGGGTTGGGCATTTCCCTGGCCTCTCCCTATAGATGGACGGGAGCACTGGGCCTCTCCTAAGGAAGTCAGACTTGGACTTGAGAGGAAGGTCCCAGCCTGAGGAGAGGGTGGAATGCATCCTGCTCCAGGCCCCACCCACCCTGCCCCTTCTGGGTGTGCTAGGTGGATGGCCTCAGGAATAACTCCCACCCCCCACCTCCATCCACCTTCTCTGCCTCAGAGCTCCACCTGCCATACCCTACTCACCAGCCCAGATTCCCTTCCAGGCTGTCCCACCTGCCCTGCTCCTCTACCCAAATACCCTACAAGCAGAGCCACAGGCAGGAGGTCATCTGCTCTTCCCTGTCCTGCTGCCACATTCTGTGCCTGGCACCCTGAGATCTTATCAGACAGTGACCATGTCCTGTAATTGCTGTGTCTTTCTCATCCCCAGACCTCACATACCCTGAGGGCTAGAGTGGGGCCACTAGTTGTTTGAAGGATTCGTCATTCTGCTGCGTCCTGGATGGGGACCAATGGTCTCTGAGGGTGAGGGGCTCCCTAGAGAGCGCGTGCTCTGAATTCCACCCTGGGGAAACTGCCTGAGAGGAGCATACGTTTCTTGGTCACGTGGAACTCCTCAGGCCCAGGACCTAGCGCCTCTCACTGCCCCTCCTTCCCATCTGTCGCCCCGTTCTTGGCCGGTCGGCAGGGCTGGAACCAGCCTCCTTCCTCTTCTTTCTTTGTTTCCTGATCTCAGGAAACAGATGTGGGATTGCTCAGAGTGAAGGGGAAGAACTGAGACACAACTGTGCAGCACCCTGTCCTGTGGTGCAGTGACTAAGGCCCGGCCAGGCTGAGCCCCGGTTGCTTGGGCTATGAGCTATTCCTGCAGCCAAGGGGGAGGGTGGGGAGTGGTCAGGCTGGGCTGGGCAGAGGTCAGTAGGAGTGGGTAGGCTTCCTGGGGAGCACCAGGCTCCCTCTGCACAGGGCTGACTTTTTCCACCTGGGCCACAGTTGGCTCTTTGGTGGCCTCTGGGTATGTGGAGGGGCCATCTGTGAAGCCCACTGGGTGATAGAGGAGTCCAGGAGCCAGTGTAGGTGTCAGGGCTGAGGGGTGGGTGTCTGGGCAGGATCTCAGCACAGCAGCCCAGGGTTCTGCCTCACCTAACCTGCTCTGGCATTTGCGTGAGAGGCATCTGTGTCATAACAGGCACTTTAAAATGGAGCACTTCCTCTGCCCCGCCAAAACCCCACCCCTGGGCCAGAATTCTCGGTTCTTTGCTTGGGTCTTTGCCCCCCACCCCGAACAGGTCACCTCATCTGGTGGAATCCACCCCATCTTCTGCATCCTCCCTGGCCAGCTCAGCCCAACCCTCCTCCTGCCACCGCTTCTGGACTCTGCCCTCCTTCCTCCTTGGCCACCAGGGGTTTTTTCTAAAATGCAGATATGATATGTCACCTTCTGCTTCGGCTCTTCTCCTCCTGCTCCCTCTTGTGTGGGGGTGATGTCTGGTCTTCTAGTGCAGCTGGCACAGAAGGCCATCAGCCCCTCCTGTCCCACCTCCGGTCACTCCCTACCATCTCTCTGAGGCTCCCCAGTTTGCCGTGCTCTCCCTCATGCATTTGTCCCCACTCCCGTCTTTGTACACTCAGGTACTATTGTCCCCTCTGTGGCACTCACACCGAGTCAACGCCTGCCTTGGTGGTCTGCCAGTGCCCCGCCTGGGCTCTCGTAGTCTCACTGTGGATGCCGTGACCACTGGTCTCGAGAGCTGTCTTTTACCCTCGTATCCCCGGTGCCCTGCCCAGAAAAGGAACTTCGTAGAAGTTTGTCAAATGAATAAAAGTTTGAGTCAAGGGGAGGCATGATGGGGTGCTGGGCCCTCTGGGAGAGGCAGCCTGTAAGGAAGGCATAGTGCCGAGTGTTGTCGGGTGGTTAAGATGGAATCACCCAGGCTTAAGGGGGGTGGGGGCGGTCTGTCACATGCAAGTGAGTTTTTTTTCAAATCCAGTTGTTTGGGAAAATCATGTTCCCCACTAAAAAGGTGAGAAAGGCAGAGGTCTTGTGACTATCAGACCATGGGTAGTGCTTTGGGATAGCAGTGTGGCATTAAGAAGCCAGCCCTCAACTGGCTGAGGAGGGAGTGCAGTGGGGCTGGCCCTCCTGGGTGACCTGCGCTCCTGAGATGGGAGAGGGGTCGAAGACACTTGTGGGGTCACTCTGGAGGCAGAAGTGGCGGGTATGGGGTGGGAGGGCTTCTCCCACCCCACTGGCCGCCTTCGTCTTCCTGTGGGCACACTTTGGGGGTTCACCAAGGAGAGCAGAGTTCGAGTTTATTTGACCTCCCATGGGGTGTTCCCAGCCAAAGCGTCATGTCACAGGAACTCCCCTCCTCAGAAAAGCTTCCTGGCCCAGGGTCCATGGGACTGCAGTCCTAGAGCTGCTGAAGGGGCCCCCTAACACCCCTAAATAGAGGTCACTTAGTTCCACTTAACGTTTTTATTTTTTCTTTTTAAGGAATACTTGCTTTCCATTAGGTAGCTTGAACTCTCAAAACAGGTATAGTATTTGTGAGTCAAGGGACATGACGGTGACTGGAAGGGGCTTCCGGGTGGGGAAGCAGTAGCACAGGCAGGGAAGGGGAAGAAGGGCCCTCGAAGAGGCCATTCGAAGAGACCATCCCAAAGAGAGCAGGGGCCTTCTCGGCCCGTGGGAGAACCTTGGCAGCAGCCTCCTGTGGCTGCACTGCCCCCTTAAGGAGGGGCACGGTTCAGCTTCACCACAGGACTGATCGGGCATTAGCATTGACCTGCCTGACCCCATCACTCCCCAGACGTCCCTGAGCCAGTGCCAGACCAGCAGAGCCCAAGGAGCAGTAACGACGAGAGGCCCTCGGGACTTCTGAGCTGCCCTGGTGAGCCAGGCCGGGCTGAGTGCCTTCTATAAACAGGCTCAGTTAATCCTCACAGCAGTCAGCTTTTAAACCCGTCTGTTGGATCACATACCTTCCCTGCTTCCCACTGCACTTAAAGTCCAGGCTCCTCCCCGTGCACGATCCAACCCATGGATGTCTCCGCTCTTCTTTCTCACTGTGCCCTGGCTGTACTGGATGCTTTTCCCTTTCTGGAGCAGGCCTCTTCCTGCCTCGGGGCCTTTGCACGCGGTCTTCTCGTGGTCCAGAGTGACCTCTCCTCAGCTCTTCTGGCAGCTTCCCTCTCATCACTTCAGCTCGGCAGGGAAGCGGTCCTCCTGACAACCCTAGCTGAAGTAGCCGCCACCCTCCAGACACACGGCGTGGTGTCCCAACTATCTGAAATGGTCACTGTGTGCAGTTCTTGTGAGTCTAACAGGATGCTGAGCAGAATTTTTCCTGTTTTCCCAGAATTGCAGGTTAGGCCCAAAGCTAAGGACAGAAAACACAAAGTTCTTTCCTACATTCTAAATTCAGGGAGCTGTGGGCAGCTGGGGCCAGCCTCCTCCCACAGGGCTGATGGAGAGGTGCCACCCCAGAGCCAGCCCTGCCCCCACCCTCTTCTTCTGCAGTGAACTTGAGACTGGGGGGGGGCGGTGCTTAAGGTGAGTGCAGTGTTTGAGATTAGAATTCACTCCCTCCCTCCCCTTCCTGAGGCTGAGGGAAAGTGGTTTCCTAGTGCACCTGCCGCCAGGGCCCCGCTGGCAGAGAAGAGTGGCTGTTTGCCCTGGGCTGCCACAGGGCAAGGGGGAGTGGAAGAGAGTGGGATGTGCCTGTGTGTGGGGTGTCACCCACACCCCAGCCAGTGAGCCCAGAGTAAGAGCTTAACCCACAGGTGCTGTGTGGGGATTAATGTCTGTCCAGTGGCTTATATTCATTGGCTCCATTTTAGAGACGGGCACCAGCTGTTTGGGGAGGAGGCATGGCTTATCTGAGGTTCAGCCCAACAAGCGGCAGAACTGGACTCTGAGCCCGGCCTGTCTGACTTTAAACTGGCTCGCTTCCCGAGTAAACTGCTTCCCTTCTCTACCACTGGCTGCGAGGCATGGACCAGGGAGCACAGCCTCCTTCCTGGGCCTGGCGCCTCAGTCAGGAGCTGGGGGACTGTGGGGAGCCGGTGAGGCCTTGTTTCTGAGTGGGAGCTGGAGGTGTGGACAGTGTTGCAGGATGGCTGCAAGCTGCAGGTGGGACAGCTCGGGGAGGGTGTACCTTCACCTCCACACGGTGAGTGAGGGTCCAGCCCAGCGACTTTGTGTTTTTGATCCGTTTCCCATCTCCTGACTTCCCCTTCCCAATAGCCAGCTTAAACTATCTAACTGGGTTGTGGATGCGTGTGCACGTAAATGAAAGAAAAAGGTTTTGAAGGACATGCACTTAGATGTGAACAGTGATTACCTTAGGTAGAAGAGGGAGTAGGATTGAGGGGGTAACTTAAACAGGACTTTACATTTTTACTGTATAATTTTGTATTACTGGATGTTTTCATGATTATGTGTTTATGTAAAAAACAAACCAAACAAAAACCTGCCCTGAGACCTGGCTTTATAGATGCCTAAGGAGGTCATCATAAGCCTTGTTTGCCCTGCTCCACAAACACCATGCTGTCTTTTCAGGTGGGAGGAGGCCTGCAGGGATCCAGGACCTCCTTCAGGGTCTTCTGCACCTGTCTTTGCCTCGGAGTCCCCAGGCTGCAACAACTTGCTACAACAAATAAAACAGTGGGGGACTTCCCTGGCGGTCCAGTGGTTAGGACTCTGTGCTTCCACTGCAGGGGGCGTGGGTTTGATCCCTGATCAGGGAACTAAGATCCCACGTGCCCTGCGGCACAGCCACAAAAGAACAAACAAAAAGTGGGTCTTGGGCTTCCCTGGTGGCGCAGTGGTTGAGAGTCTGCCTGCCGATGCAGGGGACGCGGGTTCGTGCCCCGGTCCGGGAAGATCCCACATGCCCCAGAGCAGCTGGGCCCGTGAGCCATGGCCGCTGAACCTGCGCGTCTGGAATCTGTGCTCCACAACGGGAGAGGCCACAACAGTGAGAGGCCCGCGTACCGCAAAAAAAAAAAAAAAAGTGGGTCTGCTTCTCCCTGAAGGTCCTTTCTGAAGGAATTTGCAAGGTGCAATAACCGTTTTTGGAGTTTCCAGTTTAATGTTCAACCTGAATCTGAGGCCACTTGAGCAAGATTTGGCACTGTCCTGCCTAGCTCTTATCCTGTTTATAAACACTTTTTTTTTTTTTTTTTTTTTTTTTGCGGTACGCAGGCCTCTCACTGCTGCGGCCTCTTCCATTGCGGAGCACAGGCTCTGGACGCGCAGGCTCAGCGGCCATGGCTCACGGGCCCAGCCACTCCGCGGCATGTGGGATCTTCCCAGACCGGGGCACGAACCCCTGTCCCCTGCATCGGCAGGCGGACTCTCAACCACTGCGCCACCAGGGAAGCCCATATTCTGTTTATAAACATGTTTATTGCCCTGACAAGGAGTGGATTCTATTCGAGAAAAGAGGATAGACCTGGGGTCCCTCCAGAGGCTAGTGGGCTCAGAGCCTAGAACGAAAGATGTAAACTGTACAGGTAATTCACAACCTGGGGAAATGGGAGAGCCCTAACTGCCATCCCTCCCAGGATAGAGCAAACAGACCAACTGCCATTTGGGATTCTTTTCTGGGGAAGAAGTTTCCAGCACTGGCAGCGCCTGGTCCTGCTGTGGGTAAGGTTTTTCCAGTGGGATGTGTTAAATAGATGTTGTCACAAAACCTTATTTCTGTGGGAAAGTCCCTATAAAAACAGTATCAGTGGATATATATCCAGGGACTTGAACAGATACTTGTACCGCTGTGTTCACAGCAGAATTATTCACAACAGCCAAAAGGTAGAAACAACCCAAATGTCCATCGACAGATGAATAGATAAACAAAATGTGTTCTGTCCATACAATGGAACATTAGCCATAAAGAGGAATGAAATTCTGATGTTGCAGGGAGCAAGGATGAATACGTGGAGCACAGGATTTTTAGGGCAGTGAAAATACATTTTATGATACTATAATAAGGGTACATGTCATTTTATATTTGTCCAAACTCATGTACAACACCAAGAATGAATCCTCATTGATCTATAGATTTGGGTGATGTGTCAGTTTAAGCTCATCAATTGTAACAAATGTACCATCTAGTGGGGAAGGTTGATAACCGGGAGGCTGTGCATGCGTGGGGGCAGAGGGTATGTGGGAAATCTCTGTACCATCCTCTCTAGCTGTGAACCTAAAACTGCTCTAAATAATAGTCTTAAATTCAAAAAATATATTCTCATACATGCTATAAACATAGATGAACCTTGAGGACATAATCAGTGAAATAAGCCAGACACGAAAGGGCAAATATTGTATGATTCCACTAATATGAGGTCCCTAGAGTGGTCAAATTCATAGGAAGTAGAATGGTGGATAACAGGCTGGGGGCCAGGGAATGAGGAGCTCGTGTTTAAAGGATGCAGAGTTTCTATTTGGGAAGATGAAAAAGTTCCAGAGATGGATGGTGGTGATGGTTGCACAGCATTGTGAATGTACTTAATGCGACTGAACTGTATACTTATAAATGGTTAAAATGGTAAATTTTGTTAGGTATATTTTAACACAATAAAAAAACCCACCGTATCAAGGTGATTTCTCAAGACATCTTCTTGAATATAACAGGTTTTACATTACAATTCTTTCCACTCAATATTTTTAAAATGTTACTTTTAATATTTTCAGATAAATGTTCTTGATGCAAGCAGAACCAGAATGATCTGGTCATTTACCAAAACTCACTGAAGCAAACCCTTGTGATAACTCTGGACAGTGTACCATCCCAGGTGGAAAGGTTAGTCAGAGGTGCATGGGCAGACTATTGTACTTTAGTGTTGAGGACAGTAGCCTTTGGCAAAACAAATGTCAGATTGCGGTATTCTGAACGGTAGACTTCTGTCTTGCTGTCCACATGCAGCCAGAGACTCTCAAATAGCACATTTTATCCTTTTTTATTTTTTAAATGTCTGCACGAATCTCAATAGTTGCCCAAATCCCCCAATACTTCTGGTTCATTTGGTTCCAGAAATGTCTAATTTTGAAGCTGTGACACCTTCCATTTATTTCTCAGCCCTCATGTCTACTCTCCACCACTGAGTCTTCTCGGAATACCTGCCCGAAACTTAGCTGTTATTTTTAGAGAATTAAGAGCTGGCCTCCAGATTGCAAGCCAGGGGTCTTGGGGCAGAAACGCAGCATCTGTTGACTTCGTGGAGTCTTCTTGACTAGCTGCTCCTTTTACAAGGCCTGCAGGGTGAAGCGTGGGGGCCCGGTGGGCCACCCACCCCTGAGCAGAGAGTTGTTTACAGTAGAATCAGCCTCTCGAAGCCCTTTCTCATGACCCAGAATCTATGTGACCTCTTCCAGTATCTTCATAAGCCCCAAGGAAAGAAGTTATGCTCCAGAGTTCATAGTGAATTCTCAGAGTATCCACTTATCTTAAATGGAAGCCCTACTGATACTTTATAGAAAGACTAAAACAGGACTTCCCTGGTGGTGCAGTGGTTAAGAATCCGCCTGTCAATGCAGGGTACATGGGTTCGAGCCCTCTTCCGGGAAGATCCCACATGCCGCAGAGCAACTAAGCCCGTGCACCACACTACTGAGCCTGCACTCTAGAGCCCGCGAGCCACAGCTACTGAGCCCACATGCCACAACTACTGAAGCCCGCGTGCCTAGAGCCCGTGCTCCACAACAAGAGAAGCCACCACAATGAGAAGCCCCCGCACCGCAACGAAGAGTAGCCCGTTTGCCGCAACTAGACAAAGCCCGCGCGCAGCAACAAAGACCCAAAACAGCCAAAAATAAAAATTCATTAATTTTAAAATAAAGTATACAATTCAATTAAAAAAAAGACTAAAACAAAAACATGTGTTTTTTTAATGTAAACCTTTATACACGCATACTAAGCATGGTTTTTAATCCTGTAGGATATGGAATGGCAAACAGGTTAGCAGAGAAGCCTCGGACAGAGCGCTGGTGGATTTAGCTGCTCTTCGCCCCCTCCTGGCAGCCCTGGGCCTCCTCCTGGGCACGCCCTGCGCTATGGACTCCCCGGGCTACAACTGCTTTGTGGACAGGGATAAGATGGATGCCACCATCCAGGACCTGGGGCCCAAGGAGCTGAGCTGCACCGAGCTGCAGGAGCTGAAGCAGCTGGCACGCCAGGGCTACTGGGCCCGCAGCTACACCCTGCGGGGAAAGGTGTACCAGCGCCTGATCCGGGATATCCCCTGCCGCACGGTCACACCAGACGCCAGCGTGTACAGTGACATCGTCGGCAAGATCGTGGGCAAGCACAGCAGTGGAAGCCTGCCCTTGCCCGAGTTTGTGGACAACACGCAGGTGCCCAGCTACTGCCTGAACACACAGGGCGAGGGCGCCGTGCGTAAGATCCTGCTGTGCATCGCCAACCAGTTCCCTGATGTCTCCTTCTGCCCCGCGCTGCCTGCGGTCGTGGCCCTGCTGCTCCACTACAGCATCGACGAGGCCGAGTGCTTCGAGAAGGCCTGCCGCATCCTGGCCTGCAACGACCCCAGCAAGAAGCTAATCGACCAGAGCTTCCTGGCCTTTGAGTCTTCCTGCATGACGTTCGGGGACCTGGTGAACAAGTACTGCCAGGCAGCCCACAAGCTGATGGTGGCCATTTCAGAGGACGTCCTGCAGGTCTATGCGGACTGGCAGCGGTGGCTGTTTGGGGAGCTGCCCCTCAACTACTTTGCTCGCGTCTTTGACGTCTTCCTGGTGGAAGGTTACAAGGTGCTGTACCGTGTGGCGCTGGCAATCCTCAAATTCTTCCACAAGGTGAGAGCTGGGCAGCCGCTGGAGTCAGACAACGTGAAGCAGGATATCCGCACCTTTGTCAAGGACATCGCCAAGACTGTGTCTCCCGAGAAGCTGCTGGAGAAAGCGTTTGCCATCCGCCTCTTTTCTCGGAAGGAGATTCAGCTCCTACAGATGGCCAATGAGAAAGCTCTGAAGCAGAAGGGCATCACTGTCAAGCAGAAGAGGTAGGCAGGGGCTACCATCAGGGCCCAAGTGGGGTGGGGCTTTGGGGGAATGCATTCTGGGTGCTTGGGGCCTGAGCCTGTCCAGCCAGCCATCCGTGTGTGGATAGAAAGCCACGGGAAAGGAGAAAGGGCCTTCCTGGCTACAGCCACAGGCTGCTGAGGCAACTGTGGGTGCAGAAGGCATAGGGTCCTGTTCCCGGGTACAGGGGCCATGGCTGAGATGGAAGCTGGATGCTGACCATGGCCCCAGCAGGTCCAGCAGTGAGCCAGGCTGTCCTCCTTGGGTCATTTTAGAGCAGCTTCTGCTCCACCACTCTAGCTCTGGGCTCCCTTGCCGGCCATTCTCGTGGCTGCTGAGCGTGGCCCCCTGCCCTGAGCACAGACCCCTGGGGAACAGGCGTGGCAAGGGCCCATGGTGTCCTGAGACCTCGGCGGCAGACGCTGTGAGTGTACTCTAGGTGTGGAGGCCTTTCTTGCAGGCCAAAGGCAGGCGTATCCTGGGCATCAGTACTTGCAACTAACCTCTCCTTGTCTGTTTTATTTTTCTTCCTCTTCTCCACGTCTGTTGCTTCCTCCTGCTTTTCAGTGTTTCACTTTCTAAAAGGTAGGTCTGGAAACCATGTCTCCACGCCTGGCTTCCCTCTGTCTTCCAGCCTGGCTGCTTGCTCTGGCTCTCGGCGCTGGCTTCAGCAGTGCTGCCTCAGAGCCTGGCCGAAGTTCAGGCCCTGTCTGTCTGCCTGTCGGTGCTTGGCTGGCCAGGAAGCATTGTCTTTCAGAGCTGACTCACTCTCTATCCCCATTAGAGAAAAGGTGCTTTTGTCCCCACCCAGGCTGGGCGCTCTCCCCTCTGTGTAGCGGGGTGGGAGCAGGACTCCAGGGGGACAGCTCCACCCCGTTTCTTCCTGAGGGCCCCTAGAACCAGGCTCTGACCTGGCTGAACAGGTGAGACGTTTCCTCCAGGCTGAGCTCACACAAGAGGCTCTGCACACCTCCAGGGTGGGGGGCGTGGCCAGGGCTGGGGTTGCAGCTGTGCTCTGACCTCTTCCCACTCCCCCAGGCAGTTTGTGCACCTGGCTGTTCATGCAGAGAACTTCCACTCAGAGATCGTCGGCGTGAAGGAGATGAGAGACATCTGGTCATGGGTCCCTGAGCGGTTCGCCCTCTGCCAGCCCCTCCTGCTCTTCTCTTCGCTGCAGCACGGGTACAGCCTGACCAGGTAATGCCCAGGAGGCTGGGGAATGCTGGGCCTACCCTCCCAAGGCCCCAAGGTATGGACTTCAAGGGCCAGACAGTGCAGAAGGGGTGGAGTGAGCTGTGGAGTTGCCCAGCTTCTTCGTCCTGTCCCCACTTCCGGGAGGTCATGGTGGGCCTGGAAATGAGCCTTCAAACATGAGCACCTGGGCAAGGCCCTGTCTCTTCCTGGGGGGCCCTAGAATTGGGAGCCCCTTTTCTGGGCATCTCTCTCTCACTCCAAGGCCACCCAAACATCAGATGTCATTACAGTACACGCCGTAGCTCCAGGCCCCCACGTAGGCGTTGTGATGACATGGGAGGCAGAGTTTCCCTCCTGGGAGCTTACAGAACTGTCAGGACAACTTGAGGCGGCCGGCCTTGGTTCACTACTCCTCCACCCCACTTCATCAATCCACACACCAGGTCCATGTTGGCCCTGTGGGCTGTGCCGGGCCCTGTACAGGCTTCCCCCAGGGCACACTGTCTCCCAGGGTCACTCTGCCAGGCGTGGCCACCCCCCTAGAGCCTTAGATGGCAGGTAGCTTCTGACCCAAGGTCTGGCTTGGGTCATAGGTGATGCAGTCGGGGCTGGCCCAGCCACACAGCAGGCACCAGAGCTGCGCTGACCTGGCCCCCACCTCTGTGCAGTGTGGGAGGCCTGCTGAGGGACGGCTAAGCAGGGCCACCAGGGATGCCAGCCAACCCCTGGGCACCTGGTGCTGGCACAGCGGCAGCCTCAGTCCTCCTCACATGCTTCTCAGTGCTGCCTAGCTTCCGAGGACGTTCCGAGCTTTCCCAGAGCAGGGACCTGTTCCTCTGGTTCTTGCTTCCCTGAAGCATCTGGCACGTGGCTCTGTCTGCTGGGGGCCCTCTGCCATGCAGCTTCTCCTCTGTGTCACACCAGGGCAGAGAGTCCTGGGACCTTTGACCGCTTGGCCTGCGGACCTCCTGGCCAGGGCTCCATCTTGTCTGAGAAAAGTGCCTGGGCCAAGGTGTTACCATCCAAGCCACTGTGCCTGGTCCCTGGGAGAGGAGGACAAGCAGTTTCCAGGTCCATCCACCCCCAGACAGCCTGGGGCAACAGAGGCTGGCTGAAGTGGCACAGGGAAGGGGTGCAGGTGTGATTGTTACTGTCAGGACTGGCATGTGTGGTCTCTGCCCCCAGGTTCTATTTCCAGTGTGAAGGACACGAGCCCACCCTCCTGCTCATCAAGACCACGCAAAAGGAGGTGAGGAGGGACCAGAGGGAGCTTGGGGTCCTGGCCTCTGATGAGCTCTGGGGGAGTCTGTGCCCCAGAGAGGATGGGTGTTCCCTGATAGCCCCTACCCAGACTCCCTGGGCTTAGGGGTGCAGAGCAGGGCCAGCCCTCTACAGAGAGGTGAATCTAGCCTCCCCTAGGACCCCCTAAGTACCCAGAGCCTCCCTGTTTCCTCTTGGGGTCCAGGCCCCAAGCCTGACACAGCCCGGCAGTTTAGAGGAGCTTTGCAGGAATGCCTAGTGAGTGAGGCCTCACCTCCTCCTGTAGTAGTTGGCCAGCACCAGGTGAGTTGTCTGCCTTCACCTGCCTCCAGCCCCTGACAGGTAGTTCTCAGGGCCTTGTTCTCTGCAGTGCTGTCATCTGGAAAGTATCTAAGGTGTCTAGAATAAAGTCAGAGCTCACGCGCCCCAGTCCTGGGGGTGTCTGCATGAGATAGAGGCTCCTCGTTCAGTGGCTCCCAAACCTGCACCTGTGGGAGTTTCAGTTTCTTCACCCTGTTGCAGAGTCTGCGTCTGGCTCTCCAGGAGAAGCCCAGGCATCTATGTTATAGCAGATGGCTCTGATTGTCAGATACTTTGGGCAAATCCTGTAGCGACTCAAAGGAGTGACTCTTTAATGGTGAAATCAACCACTTTGCTGGCTGATGGGAGGGTTGGAAAACGTTTCTTGAGCAGGGGTGCTTCCTGGAAGCTTCCATCTGAGGGGCCTCCCTGGCACTGATGCCCACAATCAGAGTGTGGATATGGAGCTTATTCCCATGCTTTAGGGCCCAAGAGGGAAATGAAAATATCCCAACTAAGCTGATGGCAGCCGAGGCAGCCCCCGCGCATGGTCACTGCCAGCCCCATGCCCTCCAAACTCTGACTTTCCCATACTACTCTCCAGCCCTGGCCCTCAAGTGTGAGGGGGGCTGTGACCACAACACCCCCAGCTGTGACTGTACTGTGGCTTCTCAGCAGGTCCTGAGTGAGGGGACACTCCTGCAGGCAAGCAGGGCACAGCCTCACCCTGGGCCTTTCTCCCCAGGTGTGTGGAGCTTACCTGTCAACAGACTGGAGTGAGAGAAACAAGTTTGGAGGCAAGCTGGGCTTCTTTGGGACCGGAGAATGCTTTGTGTTTAGGGTGAGTGGGCCTCCCTGTGGGAGATCACCCCCACTCACGTGACCCTGTTTACTTCTATCAGAGCTGTTACCCTACAGGCTAACCTCGCCATCTCTCTCTGGTTTGTGATCATTAGACCGTGAGCTCCGTGAGAGCGGGCAGGCCCTCATCTGCGCTGTGTGGCGCCATCTCCCAGCCCCCACTCAGGGCCTCACTCAAGGCACTGATGATGAATTGGGTGGGGTGGCGGGCGGGAAGCTGGCAGGGGCCCTGTGGGCGCCATGTGCCAACTCCTCATGCTGCCCTTTTGCCCTCAGCTGCAGCCCGAGGTCCAGCGCTACGAGTGGGTGGTCATCAAACACCCGGAGCTGACCAAGCCTGTGTCCTTGGAGTCTACCACCATTCTGTCCTCGCCCTGCCACTCTGTGTCCTCAGACCCTGCTGACCGCCTCTCGCCGTTCCTGGCTGCTCGACACTTCAACCTGCCCTCCAAGACGGAGTCCTTGTTCATGGCCGGGGGCAACGACTGCCTCATCATAGGTGGGCGCCTCCCTGCACCTCAGGCTGGGCTCCTGTCTGCCCTTGGTCACTTAGCCTGGGAGGAGGGTACGGGGTCGTGGGTGGCTGAAGCCCCAGGCCAGCTCTTGCTGAGCCAGGTGATAGGTACCTCACCTGAGGGACAGGCAGAGCCCCTGTGATGACGGAGGAAGGCAGTGGGATTGTTGGGGGTGGAGCATGCATGCGGGGCAGGCGTGTGAACCTGAGGCTGTGTGTGGGGAATTGAGCTCACTAGCAGGGTCTCACCAGGAGCCGGGGGACTTTACAGAGTGGAAAGCCAGCCCCGTGGTTTTAGAGAGGCCTCTGGCAGGGCTGCACAGGGACGGCCCAAGACTTGCCCTGTACAAGTGGAGTTGCTCAGAAGCAGAAGGAGAGCCCCTTGGGGGCAGCGCTGGACAGCGGGCAGCCACTGACCAAGCATCCCACAGGTGGAGGGGGCGGCCAGGCACTCTACATCGACGGGGACCTGAACCGGGGCCGCACAGGCCACTGCGACACTTTCAACAACCAGCCCCTCTGCTCTGAGAACTTCCTCATCGCTGCTGTGGAGGCCTGGGGCTTCCAAGACCCTGACACCCAGTGACAGGCGTGATCTAACGGTGACCGAGCTGCTGCTGTAGGGTGGGGTGGTGGCTGGGCCCCTTCTTCAGGGAGGAGGCAGTGAATGAAGACCGCCCCCCCCCAACGTGCGTGGGCACCATCAGGGTGCAGCTGGGCTCTGGTGCTGGGCTGGGGAGTGGTGCCAGCACCTCAGCTGGCCAGGCCTGTCCCTCCTGGCCCTTCTCAGACCTGCCCATACTTGCTACTGTCTCCACCTCGGACTCAGGCCCTGGCTGTTCTCTGTGCAGGCATCCTGTGCCCAAGACCGGAAGGGTTAAGTCTTGCAGCCCCTGAGCCTTGGTTCTGTGGGGTGAGAGGGGTGGGGGAGATGAGACTGGAAAGGCAGAGGGAGCCTGCCCCTCGAGTGTGGGTCCATGGCACCCCCTGCTGGTGCCTCTGAGCATGGCTCCCAAGCAGGCCCTGCGGCCTCCTGCCGGGCCTGCTGCTGGTGGTTCCCTAGGGGTGTGTTGGTCTTGGGAAGACAACAGGCATCCTGCGGACTATTCCTTAGCAGGAGCATCTGCCTGAAACTTCTGACTCAGTTCCCTCCTCCCCATACTGGCCTTCTGGGGGTGCCTCTCAGACAGGAACAGCAGGGTGAAGGCAGGGAGGGTAGGCTGTATGCAGGGCTCTGGGCCCCTCCCGAGGGAGGGCCGAGGGCCAGTAGGATGAAGGGCTGCAGGGGACAGTACGTGTCCTTGTGTTTCCACAGAGCCTGATGCTTCTGCTGGGCCTCAGTGTGTAGCCACGCCTAAAGAGGCTGACCAGGAAGGGGCCCTCCGTGACTGACCCCAAACCAACCAACATTTCCAGGGGCCTGCCTGGAGAAGCCTGGACCCCTGGAACCTTTTTCAGCCCTCCTCCTCTCCAGCTCGGGCCCTCCTTAGCTCCACTGCAGTCCTTGCGGCGGCCCCATTTCACTGCAGTGACATGGCCCAGGATCCTGTCCAGACCCCTCAGCACGGAGTGCTGGCCTCGTCCAGGCCTACCCACCTCACCTTCATTGTGCTCCACACACCCTCCCCAGCTCCCTGCCCCCGAGCACCTTCCTGATGCATCCCTCTGCATGGCACGAGTTCTCCTTCTGCGTCTCTCAGGGCTGTGTGAGCCCTGCAGGGAGTGGCCCTCCCACCCCATGACCTCCCTCAGCTGGTCCTGAGGGCCTGGGCACACCCCTGAGGAAAGAGGACAAGCGGACATCCAAGGGGCTGTGCCGAGGCCATGGCAGCCTGCGCCACAGATGCCAGGGGGTCCTGCCTCTCCATGTTCCCACATGCCACGCCTCTGTCCTCCACATCTTGCTTGCTCTTCCTGTGGGGTGCTCATCCTCCCCTGCCCACCTACTCAGATCCCCCCCGAGCCAGGCCAAAGTGATACAGAAGGAAGGACCGGGAACCCTGTGTGGCTTTGGGCAAGCTGATGAACCTGTCTGGAACTCAGTTTCCCCAACTGTAAAATGGGGCCAGTCATCCTGCTGTGCTGTACCCACAGGACTGCTGAGAGGCTCTGAGGGGCCAGTGTGAATCCCTGTAGAAGGGAGAGGTGTTGGGAGGTGGTGTCACAGCTTACCCCCCCCACCAGACCCTGCAGCCCTCGCTGCCCCCTGTCCTCGAGCCCCCACAGCCCTCACCTGTACTTTGGTGTTCATTAAACACAGTCTCGTTACATGAACTCCAGGGATCCCGAGTCTGGTTTCTTCAATTAGGGGGACCTCCCGGGGCTACCCGCCCCTGGGCATGCCACTGAACAGGGTGCAGCCTCCTGCTTGTCAGTGTTCTATCACGGGAACGTCGAAGGCCTTTTAAAAGCACAGCCTTTCAGAAGCAGCTGAAGGCATACCTGAGCGCTATTTGCATGGCCTCCTCTGTAATCTTCCTGAACTGGGGTGTTCTTTATCTGGAGAGTAAGTCCAGAGGATTCTCTGTGGCTGCCCCAAGGGCCCCCAGAGGTCTGCCAGGGAGGGTGACTGCTGATTAGTCACGATTTCTGTATCATGAGATCTTCATGTGTGCATGTAAAATATTCAGTTTCTTTGAATTTCACATCTTCTCCCTAACTTTTCTGCTAAACTAAAAGGTATGTGGTTATTATCTCTATTTTTTATTCTTATTATTGTCCTTGTTATCTGATATTAGGTGTTAATACTCTATTATTTCTTCCTGATTATTACTAGCATTTTATGTTAAAAATTAGCCAAAGTTTTATGGATTTGCATAATGAGTTATTTGTTTTTCTAGAAACATTTGAAAATTTATTTCAAAAACAAAAAATTAGGGACTTCCCTGGTGGCACAGTCGTTCAGAATCCACCTGCCAATGCAGGGGGCATGGGTTCGATCCCTGGTCCGGGAAGATCCCACATGCCGTGGAGCAACTAAGCCCGTGCGCCACAACTACTGAGCCTGCGCTATAGAGCTGCAAGCCACAACTACTGAGCCCGCGAGCCACAACTACTGAAGCCTGCGCACCTAGAGCCCGTGCTCCGCAACAAGAGAAGCCACCACAATGAGAAGCCCGTGCACTGCAACGAAGAGTAGCCCCTGCTCACCGCAACTGCAGAAAGCCCACGCGCAGCAACGAAGACCCAACGCAGCCAAAAATTAATTAATTTTTTAAATTTTTAAAAATAAGGAAAGCAAAAAATTGAACATAGATTAAACCAATTCATTATCAAAGTGGACTGTATGCATTTAAGGCTTTAGAAAATCAGTTTTTAAAAAATAATTTGTAATACAAGAGTAAGTCATTTGTATTTTATGAGTTTTTCAGTTTTAATTATTGAATTAAAATAAGTATTTCAGTTTTTCCTATTTTTATAAGTTCCATGCCTATTATTTTTTTCAGGTTTTCAGGGCAACTTGTTTTAGAAAATTCTGAAGATTTCACAAGGGCTTCAAATTTCTTTTATCTATTTCCTGAAGCCACAGAGCCTTTATAATAGTCTCCTTACATATTTTATGTTTAGTAGATTCAGTTTTTGTCACTTTATTTTGAAATAATTTTAGATTTACAGAAGAGTTTCACGGATGGTATAGAGCTCCCACGACCCCTCCCTACCCTCCCCCAGTGTTAATAGTGCATGTTTATCAAACCTAAGAAATGACCATTAGTATGATGCTGGAAACTTAAACTACAGTCTGTATTCAGATTCCCTCAGTTTTTCTATAGTCGTTTTTGTTCCAGGAATAGATTTAATTTTTATAACTGTTTACTTCCTCATATTTTAGTTAAATCCTGAATGTCATTAAGTTCACATGACTAACACTGGTCAAAAAAAAATTGCCATAATTAGGCCGTACAGTGACTGTGTCAAATATGTATTCCTGTATCTCAACGGTCCTCCCCCAACTGTCGTGTTTACACAGAGAGGTTGCCAAATGAGGCAGGAGTGCCAGGCACACCTCGCAGGTGCTTCACCCTACGATGTCAAGTTAGAAAGAAAAGTGTTTGCATGTTTAAAAATAACCTGTCGTAAAAAAAAAAAGAATTTATGATCTTCGTTATATACATGTCAGACTGTGCTTGAAGTTAGGTGCAGTGTCATGTGACTCATGTCTGGAGCTGAAATGCCTCCCATGCGTGCAGACCCACTCATTTCACCCGACCGCGTGGAATTTATCAACACCGCACTTGGCGACCAAGGAAGCAAAGTTAGTGGGCACACTGTCACACAGACACTGACCCATGATGTGACATGGGACACACCAACTAACAAAAGCTTCCGCCTTAGACCGCTAAAGCCCAGGTGTGGCTGCTCAGTTAGGTTCCCCATTAGATGCGCCCCTGGTTGCAGGGAGCCTGCAGGTCTGATCTTGTCCAGTGATATGGTCGATAACGTGGTGAAGCTAGCTCAACCCAAGCTATCCCAGCCCCTGTTTTTATTTTCACACAAAGATACAGGAGCAAGCCCCTGTTCTATTTCACCCTGAAGTGCATTGACTGGCAAAGGACACGTTTTGTCAAAAGTTTACAAGCTAAAGATCGAAGAGGAGAGCTGTGTGAATAATTTTACCTTCTTGTTCTTGTCTAGGATGGTTATTGGCTGAAAAATGGATTACTGGACTGACACTTTAGAGCATTTAAATGAATGTAAAAAAAATATTTTGAGGACCTTGTGGAAATACGTGTAGTGAGTGAATGTGTAACTTTGAAGCAAAATCTAACTTTGGAAAAATAAGTGATTTAGTGATATGTTTGGTCAGTGTTAATTTTGAGTCCTAAATAAAATGAATGAGAACATATGGATCAACATCACTGTGAAGTATTTGATTTGAAAATGTTTCAGTGGGATGGGAATTTCTGAAGGAACCACTGGACATGAATTTGAGGGACTGCATTAGCTGATCCTGATCAACGGGGAGGAGTTTCTTCATTCCAGAGATAGATCCTCTGCTGCCTCTGGTGCCAACCAAGTCTTCCCCTGATGGATTTTGTCTACTGTTCTTCACAGCGCCCGGCGTGTGGACGTGCTCCGTAAACGTGAGGAATGGCCATCAGGAAATGTCGCCCAAACTTCTCTGTCCAGAATTGCAAGGATCCCTGTCTGTGTAAAACTCAGTGTCAAAAAGTCATGCTCATTCAAAATAAGCTTATTCTATCTGGAAGTTTATGGAAGTCACTATGAATGTCTTTTCTAATCCCTTGCATTTTAGTTGGGTGTACGTATACAACAAACACGTAAGACCTATTTTCTCTGCCACCTGCACACACCTGTCCTTCAGTTCCTCCCAGGGCTGGCGGATTGCCAGCGGCCCTCCCATCCTGCTGGCAGCCTTGGCGGCTCTGTCGCGCTCTTGCCTTCTGTTCCTCTTCCAGTGGCGGCTGGACACTCACTCCTGCTGCTCCCCCTTCCTTTGCCGTTGCCTTCCAAGACCTGCGTGTTCCCGTCATCCCTTTCCTGCTGCCACCTTCTGATGGCTTGGCCCAGGTCCCAGAAATCCTGGGCTGGTAGGGGAAGAGAGGCTTGGCCCCAGTGCTGCCAGCTCTCTGACACCAGCTGTTTCAGTTCCTCTTCTGAACGAAGAGACTGGGCCTCTGGACCATTTCCCATCCATCAGTGGGCTGCGTGCCCCTGCCCCAGTACCCCTCCCCTGTTGGCCTGTGAGAGCAGGAGCCCCCTGTGGTGCTGCCCATGCTGGTGTCCATCAGACAGTTCTGGATGGGGATGGCTGTGCACCTGTCTCACGTGTCAGTGTGTGTTCCTGGGGCCTGCGGTTGGGGATGCCCCAACATTCCCTGCAGTCCCTTCTTACTGTAAGTGGGCTTAGGCCCATCTTATGGTTGACATTAAGACACTGTGACCCTGGGACTTCCCTAGTGGCGCAGTGGTTAAGAACCTACCTGCCAGTGCAGGGGACATGGGTTCGAGCCCTGGTCCAGGAAGATCCCACATGCCACAGAATAACTAAGCCCGTGAGCCACAACTACTGAGCCTGCACTCTAGAGCCCACGAGCCACAACTACTGAAGCCCACGCGCCTAGAGACCGTGCTCCGCAGCGAGAGAAGCCACCGCAATGAAGAGTAGCCCCCGCTCTCCGCAACTACAGAAAGCCTGCGCACAGTAATGAAGACCCAACACAGCGCCACCCCCCCAAAAAAAAGGACACTGTGACCCGGGCCAGAGTTGGGCAAGATGCGTTCCCTGGGTGGGGGGATGGAGAAGGCCCCCATAGGGGAGGTAGGGATGCAGGCCTATATCCTCCAACATTTTGGAGGCCTGCCTCCCTCAGGCTGGGCCAGCTGTGGTGACCACGGTGTCTGCCCAGAGCTCCACCAGCCTGGGCTACCTCTCTCCTCCCAGCACCACCTCACGTGGGCCCCTTTTTGGGCCTGGTCCAGGGTAATCGTATCTCAGCTTGTGTTCCCATCTGTAGCCAGCCATGGAAATGCTTTGTTTTATTGTCCTTTTAAACATTCAAATGGTTAAATTCAAAGTGAGCAATGCAGTGGCCCTTAGTGCCATCACAGTGCTGTGCAACCACCACTGCTATCTAGTTCCATGACATTTTTATCACTCCATAAGGAAACTCATTTAAGCACTTGCTCTGTATTTCTCCCTGTCTCTTGTTTTTTTTAAAGGTAAAATATGCACCTTGTAGAAAATCAGTACAGTACGGGAATATCCACAGGGGGAGGTCTCCCTCCCAGTCTGGTCTCGGGGACCCACCGCTGTCAGCAGGGTCTGTGCACTTCAGGTAACCCACCTGTGCACTCTCCCCACCCTGCTGCCTGTCACTTAACTGCATCTCAGGGGTCATCCACCTGCTTCCATCTCATCAACAGCTGCCCAACTTTCTGTGGTGTGGATGGTCTGTAATTTAAGCACAAACAGGATCCTGTCTCTCCCCTGCTCAAACCCTCTTTATCTTTTGGGACTTCCCTGGTTGTCCAGCAGTTAAGACTCCATGCTCCCAATGTAGGGGTCCCGGGTTCGATCCCTGGTCAGGGAACTAGATCCCACATGCCACAAATAAAAGATTCCACATGCGGCAAAGAAGATCCCACATGCTGCAACTAAGACCCGGAGCAGCCAAAAAAATAAAAAATATATATTTTAAAACCCTCTTCATCTTTAAAAAATATATATTTATTTATTTAGTCTGTGCTAGGTCTTAGCTGCAGCACATGGGCTCTTTAGTTTTAGTTGCGGCATACAGAATTCCCTGACCAGGTATTGAACCTGGGCCCCCTGCATTGGGAGCGTGGTCTCAGCCACTGGAACACCAGGAAAGTCCCTCTCTTCATCTTTTAAGCCCTCATTTAGAGATCACCCGCTGGGGGCCATCTGAGCTTTCCAGGCTTCTCCCTCCTTTGTAGCTGATTTGGCACTGGGATGTCATTGTCCTTGAGTCCAGCCCTCCCAGGTAGGGTAGGAGCTGTCTTCCTCAATCTTGTATCCTCAGAGCCTAGTTCAGTGCCCGCACACGGTAGATGCTCAATTAAGTGCCAGACGAGTGGCTTAGAGTTGAAGGCTGACTGTTGGAGTGGAGGGAGATCATACTGGCCTTCAGGGTGCTGAGCCCAGACCAGGGCCGATGGTGCCCACCAGGGCTGAGGATTCATCCAGCGCACTTTCTGAGAGCTTGCTCCCTGTGCCTGGCCCTGGTTTACTGTAAACCCATAGGATTCCCCCTTCCTTCCTCTGACTGGCCCAGGGAGAGTCACACACTGCCCCCTGGCTGTCGGGGCCAGCCCCTGGGCTTCCTGCCTGCTGCCAGTCTGGTTCTCAAAGAGTTTTAAGAATCAGTCAGGCTGGGAATTTCCTGACAGTCCAGTGGTAAAGCCTATGCGCTTCCACCGCAGGGGGCCTGGGTTTAATCCTTGGTCAGGGAACTAAGATCCCGCAAGCAGCTCTGCTTGGCCAAAAAAAAAGAGAGAGAGAATCAGTCAGGCCCTTTCTCATCAGCCCTCAGAGTTGGGGTCAGTGGGAAGTGGGGGGCTGCTCCATCTCTGGGATCACCCCAGTCCTCCACCTCTTGCCTCTCTCAGGGCCTGACATCCAGCTGGAGCCACTCAGGAAAACACAGTCTCCCCTGCAGGACTGGCTGCCCCGGCTGTGCCCCTGTCCTGCTTGTACATAGACATTTTTTATTTAAAAAAAAAAACACCTTGTATCTTTTTGTAAGCTCCAATTATTTTAATTATACCAAAAAGTCATCTTTATGCATCCCGCCCCTTCCCCCTCTGATATCGCAACTATATTTTTTGTTCCATCTCCTCCCAGCCTTGCCTGGGCCACACTTAGCTCTTATCTATCAAGTCAAGAGAGCCTGGTGCCCACTCTGAGCATCACACCCTATGGTATGTCTTCATGGCTACTCGGAAGAATGGGACTGTCCGCTGGGAGAAGACGCTCTGCTTGGACACCTTGTCTGCAGTTTCCTGATATTCTTGATAAGACTGCCATGTCAGGCTGCAGGACTCTCTCTTCTTTGAAATGGCTTCCTCAGGATTCTAATTCTAATCATTTGAGGCCCTTTGTCACTTTATTCGTGGTCTCCATCTCCCCAGCCATCTCCTCCTTCCCTGAGGTCTCTGCAAAGTGCCATTGGATTTCTCTTTCCCACCATCTTTCAGTCCAGACAATGGGCCTGTTCATCCCCGTTAGAACCCTCGGGGAAGTTGGGACCTCACCCCACATCTCTCTATACCTCTCCCTATTGGGGTCTCTGGCTTGAGTTTCCCAAAGCCCCTCCTTCTTTATTCCTGGAAATTCCCACCTGCACAGTGACAGGCCAGGGGCTTTTGACACTGTGATTTCACTCCAGGGGCTGCACAACTGTGAGGGAGAAGGCAGAGGTGTGTGTCCCTGGCCATTCCCTTACACATCCCCTGGCCCACCCCATCCCCGGGCCCTGCCTGATGCTGGGAGGCCAAGGGGAAGGTGACCTGGGTCTCTCCTGTCCCTGTCACTGGTCACCAGACACTCCCTGAGCTCCTATGCAGGAAGCAGGAGGTGTAGTAAGCCGCACAGGCTAGGCTCAGCCTGTGGAGTTTGAGTTTCAATTCCGCTACTCGCTAGCCGGCTAACCCTGGGCAAGGTACTAAACCTTCCTAGGCCTGTTTCATCCACAAAATGAGGGTAATGGTTATATCTTCCTCAAAGGATCATTATGAGGATTAGATAATGCCCCCAAATGCTTAGAGGGACATTGAAGGATTCCGGGACCAGAGTAACTGGTCAGATGTACCAGTTAGGAAGCTCCCATGGTGACAGGGTGAGGAAGACTGGACAGGCAGACCAGGTTGGAGGCTGTGAGAAGACCCAGGCCAGAAGTAAAGGCCTGCCTCAGGGGCAGCAGCAGCAGTGAGGCAGGGGCAGAGCTGAGAGCTGGGAAGCCACAGAATCTCGGGGCCTGGTGAGTAATGAAGAGGGAGCTGTGACTCGAAGGCTGCTGGTGTGGCAGTGGCTGATGGCTGTGCCTCTTGCCGGAAATGGAAACAACCAAGTGGAAGCTGGTGGTGATACGCTGGGAGGTGAGTTCAGTTTGAGACATGCTGGTTTGAGGTGTCAGCACAGCCCCACTGGAGACCCGCTGTGACTTCTCACACCAGAACTTCGGCAGAAAACTAGAGGACGGTGAGCAAAGCCGACCTGCCCTCTGAGCCTGAGGGGGGAACTGTATCCCTGACCTCCCAGTCTCAGGACTTCAGCTGTGCTGGGGTTTGTGCGCTTTGCCACCACTATGCTTTTGGCTGTGCAGCTTCCCGAGGGGGGCTGTCCTGTATCTCCTTTCCTTAGTCTGAATTCTGCCCCTGCATGCAGCCTCCCTGCCCCCCAGCCAGTGACAGCTCCCTGGTCTGGGCTCCCCGGGCCCTGGACCCTGAGTGCCTGTAATTATGGGGACTGGGCCTGGGGCAGACACTTGGGCATTCACTTGCTCGGACAGCTTCAGGTCTGGAAAGGTGCAGGTGATCACCCAGGGTAGGGCAGGGCAGGGAGAGCCCTGGGAACACCCGGGACCTGCAGTGAAGCTGAGGCTTCAGGGCTTGGGTCCGTCCTTGCTCCTCCTTGTGACTCCAGGAAGGAATGAGGGCATCAGGGCAGATGGTGGTGAACTGGAGAGAGTGGGGTGTGGGGAAGTGGGCAGCAGGCCGCGGCAGCAGAGAGGCCCATTCAGAGAGCCTGACGAATGTTCCTCAGCTTAGAGAAATGGCGGTCACCAGCAACCTTGGCAAGGACAAGGAGCTGGGGAGGAGGTGGAGATGCTGAGTGAAGATTCCTCTTTCCAGAAGTTGGTCAGGTGGCAGAGGGTGGTGGGGAGGGCTCTAGCAGAATGGTGGCCTCCTCTCTTTTGAAACACGACAGACATGGCACTTTGAGGGCTGCAAGTTCAGAGGGGGGCAAACTCAGCCTCACTGAGAAGACGCTGTGAGGGAGGTTCCTGTCATGGAAGGTGGGTTTGAGAGTCCACTGGGAGGGCCAGGCCAGGGGAGGTGACCCCACCACCCACATGGAGAAGGCTGACGACAGCTACCGCTCAGGCTGTTCAGGGAGAGTGCTTTAATGCTGGGACAAGGGCTTGGGGCTCAAGGGAGACCCAGGACCAGATGGCAGCCACCCAGGGCTCCTGAAATGCATGGGACAAAAAGGCAAAGGGAACCAGAGCTGGTGGGCAGAGATAAGGCAGCCAGTTGGGATGCCAGGATGGTCACATGGAATCATCAGGGTGGGGCCAGTCCCAGGCCAGGCTGCCTGCTGGGCTGAGAGGGAACCACTTACTGCTGCTCCAGAAATACAGGCAGCCCTGCATTTGCAGGGTTTGTGTGGGAACAGGGAGAACAGGAACACCAGAAGATGTAGAAATCCGGGGAAGCCTTCACAGGTTGCAACACTGACAGGTCTTCAGACCAGTCATGCTTACATTTTGAGGGGCAGAGACAACCCCTCCAACTGTAGTCTGGGTCCCTGACGCAAAGGAGGGAACAGATACGGGGGAGGGGGCTCCTCTTCCTCGGAAGCCAGGAGAGAAATCACCAATTGCTGGGTTGGGGCCTGGTGGGTCTGGAAGAGTCTGGGGACGGTTTCGGCGGGGTGGGGGTGGGGGGCAACGGGAGACACAGGATTTCGGCTCCGCCTGCTTGGACTCTCAGATCACCGCAGGAAGTATGAGGACGTTCGGGGTAGACGGTAGTCCTGGGTCCCTGCGGTCTGGGCCGTGAGAACTCCTCGGCCAGCCTGCACACTGAGAACGCAAACAGAAACGACGCTCGGAAGCGAACACCGAAGAGTGCCGCGCAGCCGCAGAGGAGGTGGGACACCTCGAGCCCCGCCCCATATGCTAATATGGCGCGCCACCGCCCCGCCCCGGCCCGGGGACCGGACGGGCCCAACGCCGCGGGGTTCGAGAGGCCGGCGGCGCCCGACAGCGCACCTGAGGAGGCCGAGGTGGGGCGGGGCGCAGGGGTCCAGGCCGGCAAGGCGACAACACAGTGCGTGGGCCGTCAGCGGGCCGCTAGGAGACGTCCCGGGGCCATGACGCCCCCTACCGGCGCTAAGTGGTATGGCCCGCAGGGGCGGGGCCCGGGTCATGTGACGCGGCCACGGCCGCCATTTTGTTCTGCGGTGCTGGTATTTAGAGCGCAGCGGCTGACGGCCGGGATCGCTTTCCCAGCCGCCTGATTGCTCGCTTCGTACAGCTCGGTGCTCGCAGCGCCCGGCCCGACCTCGCCCCCGCCTCACCGCAGACATGTCCGAGGCCAAGAGCGGCCCCGAGTACGCTTCCTTTTTCGCGGTCATGGGCGCCTCGGCCGCCATGGTCTTCAGCGGTGAGCGCCGTGGCAGGAGGGACCCGGGAGGCGGGGGGCGCGCGGGGCTCGTGCCTGCTGCTCTCCGGGGTTCGGCGTGTGACGTCACTCTGACGTAATTTCGAGCTGTTGGGGGTCCCGGGTCTCACGTGACTGCAGGCCTGGGCCGGGGCCCTGAGGGCTGCAGGGGGCCGTCGGGTGTCTGGAGGGCAGGGCATGCGGGCTAGGTCCCGGTGTGGGTCCCAGGGTCTCCCGGGGGTCCCCGGCTGGCCCGCGGCCAGCCGGTCGTGTCGGTGCGGGGGTGGGGCGGCGGCGCCGCTGCCATCTTAGCCCCTGGAGAGGCGGGAGCGAGGCTGGGGTGGGGGCTCGCGGTCCTGCGTCTGCTCCGCACCCGCCCCCCCTATCCTGCGGGCAGGTGTGACATCACACCTCGGAAAGATCCCCCGACACAGGGCCGACCCTGTCCGTGGGCGGCGGAGGTGGGGAATCCGGCCCTGGCGCTCCCCGCCGTGGTCCACAGCCCTCGCCCTTGTGGCGGCCTGGCCCGTCGGCGGGGGTCAGGTGGGTCTGCACCTAGGCAGGTGCTTCCGGTTAGGACTTGTCGGTGTTTCCCAATACCCCTGTAGGCGGTGTGGGTTGGTTAGAAAAACTGGGTTGAGAGGTTGGTCTTGAGAGCCGGCAGGGACCCAGAGGTGGGAGTGGAGTTGGGGGGTGGGGGTGGGTCAGACAGGCCGAGGGTGCAGTATGGATGTCTGGGAGACAGGCCACCCTCAGCACTGCGTTTGCAGACGCTTGTCGGGGTGAGCGAGGTAGCATGAAGCCTCAGTGTTGAGGGGATTGGTTTTTTTTCCATAGAAGGAAGTCTTCAGTTCAGGCCTGAATGAATGAATGACCTTTCTCCCTTTCCCTGAGGCCTGGAATTGGGAGGGGCTTCCCTAGGAATGGAGAAGGGGCCTTGCAAGGTTTTTGATGGCACCTTGGTTTTGAAGTTGGGTCTTATCAGTCCTGGGATGTAAAATTCAATGAAAATGGGCCCTTCTGGGAGAATAGCACTTGGGCCCGGCCAGGAATGTGGGACCCAGGGAGGTGAGTCCTGACCCAGCTGCAGCCCTTGTGGACTGGTCTGGCCTGGTCTGGTCTAGGCCTTCTGAGGTAGGTCTGGTTTTGGGCTTTGATGACTCGCCCTGCCCCACCCTGTGTGGTGGACTGGAGAGGCTCCCTATGCAGGTATGTGGAGGGATTGAACTCTAAACACTCTCTGCTGACTATAAACACTAGTGGGGTGGGGGCTTGGGGCCTCCCTCTGCCCAGGCGGGCCTGCCTGCTGGTCACAAGCTGCTGAGTGGGCCCTGCCCTTCCTGTCATGTGCGAGTAAGGGATCATTTGTGGTGGGAGAAGTGGCCTGTACTTCCCCTTTTGTCCTAGGCGATGCCTACTATTTCCACATCTTCCAGAGCTGCCTGCTCTCCCGTGCCTCCCAGCAGGCTGCTGTACCCTCTTTTCCCTCACCGTTTTCTGCTCTTTGCCTCCGGAATGCCTCCAGGGCCAGGCCTGGCCACTTGTGGGTTGTTGATTGTCTGTCATTGACCATTCAGTAATTCTCCATTGAGCTCCTACTATGTGCCAGGCACTGGGGGACATCGGTGAACAAAACAAGAACCCTGCTCATGTGGAACTTGAAATCTGGCAGAGTTTACACCCGAACCCTTTTTCCATATCCAGCTCCTGGCCTCCTTCTGATCACCAGGTGCCTCTCTTCCTGTCCTTCTAGAACTTACTTGGTACTTTTGAATAGAGCCTGACCAGCAGGTCTTTGGAAGTTACTGAGACAGGGTATCACTGGTCCAGAGGTATTTTGCTTGCCCCAGGCTCCTGGGAATTGGGGCCACCCGTTCTGGTTGGCTCGTATGCAGCTTCACTCCTGCTCCCCTCCCTACATGGGGCTTACTGTGGCCCTACAGTAGCTAGCTTCTTACTTGGTCAGTTGGGTCAGACTCTGACTTAATTTCTTTCTCTAGAACCTTTCTCCAGGGCCTGTCTTCGTCTACTTCCTTGTGCCTTCCTGAACAGTTCTCAGGCCTCAGGTGCTGCTGCTAGGGTGAGTGCAAGCTCTGTCCGCGGCTCCTGGCCCAGATTGCCACTGGCCTGCCTAGCACTTGGCTGACTGGGCTTCTTACGACTGAATGAGGTCCACTCCCTCTCCCAATCCCCATCACCCATTCCAGCTTCCCTTTTTTTCTTAACTTACGACCCAAGTCTTGTATATTTTTTCTTCATCATGTCTTCCATGGAGCCATCAGTTGCTCCTTTTCCATATCTTCTGTGACTTCCTCCCTACCAGTGAGCCACTGGTGTTTGGCGCTATGTTCACGGAACTGTGTCCTGATTCCTCTTTCTGTTCCCTGCTCCATCTGGAGCACCTTCAGGCTTGGACTCTGGAGCTGGCATCCAGGGTCTTCCCAGCCCAGCAGCCTGGGTCAGGCTGCTTTTCCCTCTTGATGGTCATCCTTGTTTCTTCCCTTTGTTCCTCTTGTGGCTTCCCCACCCTCAGGGGAAGCACAGCCACATGATCTCCATGCTGCACTCTACAGAGAAGGGCCCAGCTCACTTGCCAACCCTCACCCGCTCCAGCCTTGCAGCAGGGCCCACTGCCTGGGGCGCTGGCTTCCCTGTAATGGGGTCTCACCCAGTGCCACCTATCAGTCTGTGTCCTCGTCCTTGAGTAATGAGCCCTGGCGCTGGCCTGGTGTGGTGCTGGGCCCGTAGTAGGAGGCTGAAAAATGCACGGTTGCTCCAGGAGCAGCTTGGTGAGGATTGGCACCTGAAGGCTGGATGTCGGGGGTGTGGAGGGGAAGCAGTGAAGGTCCTGCTGCCCCCACCACTGCCTCCCTCCCTCTGCTCCCTATCTGGTATCTCTGCTCTGTGTGGTCTGGAATCTTCTTCCTCTTGCCTCGCCTTTCTGTGACTACCTACTCACTATCAGCCCTCCACTCAGTTGTCACCTCCCTTGTGAAACCTTTCCCCAGACCTCCCCACTCTTCCTGGAACATGTTACCATGCTTGGAGGGGCTGCGTCTATCTCTTCACCAGGCTCAGAGCCCTGGGAAGGCAGAGCCCCTCTGACCTCATCCCTGCTCTGCAGTGAGCACAGATTAGTCATCTTTTGACAGCCCAAACAGGTGAGTCAAAGATGCACAGGAATGTCTGGGATTGTCCTGGCCCCTTCCACCTCTAACCCATGTCAGCATCTGCTCAAGCCGCACATTGGGAGCCTCGAGGGTGGCGACTGGAGTCAGAACAGCTGCCTGGGGCCCTGTGGTTGTCTGTTGTACTTGCAAACGTTTTTCCTAGGCTTGGAAGACAGGCCAGGAGAAGGGGGGCTTTCAGGAAGGCAGCCCACCCTGGGAAGAGGGAGGAGAGATAGTGGCAGGGGAGACAGGAGTCCTGCAGTGCCTAGAGCCTCCCCCCCACCCCAGTTACCAGAGGCCTCAACACAAGCTAGGCTTCTCACAGGTCTGCAGGGGCCTTGGGGTTGGCCTGGGTGATGGCTTCACAGCCCACTGTCTTTCCTGTACCCTGTCCTCTCTTTGACTTGCCCTTTCTCTGGTTGTTCAGAGAGGATTCTCCCTGAACTCAAGGGTCCTGGCCTGCTCTGTGGCTGAGGGTGCCGAGAGCTGCCTTTTCTGGCAGAGCATTCAGCCTGTTGACAGACACACTAGCCCTTGCTGCAGCGTGTCCCTGGGCTGGGAGTTGTGGGAAGTGTGGTGGGCAGGGTGGGGAGTGGGCGAACCTCTGGCCTGAGAGGACAAGAATTGCCAGGCCAGCTTCCCCTGACCCTGCACTGCAGTGGCTCTTCCAGCGTGTTGTCTCTGCACTTAGTCCCAGGGCTTGTGGGCTGACCCAGGCTCAACATCTGGGCTGTTGACATAGCTCGTGCTTTTCCAGGCCTTTCCTGACGTGGGAAAGTGCCTGGTGGGACAAAAGGTGCCCAGAATCTGCAAGGCTTCTGTGCCCAGCTGCCTGTTTCCCCACGTGACAGGGCAGCCTGTCACAGCTCCCCCTTTTAGGTCTGAGGCTCCATGGAAGCATGGGATCTATGTAGCAGGCATGGGGAGTGCTGTTGAGCCTGGGTTGGGATTTCACAGGAAAGCAGGAGCCCATATGGGCCAGACAGCCATGAGGGTATCTGGTGGAGGAACCCATACCGTGGGTTCCTTGAGTGCCCAGCTATGGCTGTTCCTCTGAAAGCCACCTGCTCCTGGCTGAGTGCCACTTTCATCTTGCCCCTTGCGGGTGATAACTTGCGTTGGCCTTCAAGTATGCCAAAAGCTGCCCCCAGGGTTCTGGCCACAGGTGCTCTGGGCTCACCTCATCTTCTCCCCCTCAGCCCTGGGTGCTGCCTATGGCACAGCCAAGAGTGGCACCGGCATCGCAGCCATGTCTGTCATGCGGCCGGAGCTGATCATGAAGTCCATCATCCCGGTGGTCATGGCCGGTATCATCGCAATCTATGGCCTGGTGGTGGCAGTCCTCATTGCCAACTCCCTGAATGATGGCATCAGTCTCTACAGGTGAGGCCTGGGTTGCTCTCCCTACACCCTGCCTGGGGTAAAGCCACTGTGCGGAGCCAGGAGGGGTCTTGGGTGGATGGCTGGTGACCCATGCCTAATGCCTTCCCTGGCTGTTGGCTAACATCCATCCTGTGTACTCTCTCCCCCAGGAGTTTCCTTCAACTGGGCGCTGGCCTGAGCGTGGGCCTGAGTGGGCTGGCAGCTGGCTTTGCCATCGGCATCGTGGGGGACGCTGGCGTGCGGGGCACTGCCCAGCAGCCCCGGCTATTCGTGGGCATGATCCTGATCCTCATCTTCGCCGAGGTGCTCGGCCTCTACGGTCTCATCGTCGCCCTCATCCTCTCCACAAAGTAGCCCCTCCGGGCCCACCAGCCACAGAATATGATGTAAAGACCACCCCCTCCTCATTCCAGAACGAACAGCCTGACACACACGCACGGGGCAGCTGCCTGCCAGTAGTTGGTCTTGTAAATGCGCAGTGTCCTAGTGCCCATTGTCTGTTGCCCCCAGCCTTGCCCCTGCCCGCCCCGTGCCGTGGACATCTGGGCCCACCACTCCCGGTCCAGGCCCCTGACCAGTGAGGATGCAGGCCTCTGGCCGCCCCCCACCCATCTGCCCTAGAGTGCTCTGTGTATAAGGATGAATTAGAGTTGTCATTTTCTCTTCACTGGATGTTTATTTATAAAGATTTGACCTGTTCATACGTCTATGGAGCAGCCCTCTGTCTCCCAACTCTATAGTAATCTTAGGTAGACTGTTGCGTTGTGCGGTTACCGGTTACCGTTTGCCCTGAGACGCGTTGGATGGAACCACCTCCTGCAGCCCTGGCTGCCAGGGCCGTGGCGCAGTGTGTTGGGCCCACTGGGCCCTGGCGCCGAACCGTGTCCAATAAAGTTCTCGGATGTGACTGGATGCCTGGGTGTGGGTCGCTTGTTGGGTCCCGGGGCTCGCGGGTGGCAGGGCCGGGAGGGAGGGGCCGAGGGCCGAGGGCCGGGCCACCCGGGAAGACGTCACCGCGTCATTGTGTACAGCGCTGGTCACGTGGGTGCCCGAATCACGTGGGCACGCCTCAGCTGAGGGTCACGTGCGCCCGGCCAAGCTCTAGGCCGGAACTCGCGCGCGGAATCCGGCGCCTGCCGCTTGGTTGGGCTCAGGATGCGCGGCGGGCAGGGCGCGGCGCGGGCCCCGGTGATCCAGTTCACCAACTGTCGCATCCTGCGGGGCCGGGCGCTGCTCAGGTGGGCGCGGGCCGGGGCCGGGGCCGGGGCTGCCCTGGTGGGCTCCGGGGCCGGTGATGCGAACCTCCGCCCCGCTCTGTGCGCAGGGAGGATCTGTGGGTGCGCGGGGGCCGCATTCTGGATCCGGAGAAGCTGTTCTTTGAGGAGCGGCGCGTGGCTGACGAGCAGAGGGACTGCGGGGGCTGCATCCTAGCGCCCGGCTTCATCGACGTGCAGATCAACGGTGTGGTCCGGAGCCCGCGGGGCGGGGACCCAGAAGAGGAGCTCTGAGCACCGTGTGATCCCCTCTTGTCTGTACCGCAGGTGGGTTTGGCGTTGACTTCTCTCAGGCCACAGAGGACGTGGGTTCGGGAGTCGCCCTGGTGGCCCGGAGGATCCTGCCGCACGGAGTCACCTCCTTCTGTCCCACGTTGGTCACCTCGCCACCGGAGGTTTATTGCAAGGTGAGGTCAGGCTCCCGGCCTCCAGTGAAGGAGGCCCCAGGAACACCCAGCCTCTTAATTTTCAAATCTGATCTCTTTCCCTCACGAACACCCCTTGGCCCTTGAGTCTGGCCTCACCTGCGGCCTCCCTCCACCTGGGCTTGGGGGTCCCCTCCCCTGGGCTTTCTCATCCAGGTGTTCCTCCGCCTGGTGTGCCACTGCAGGTCTGACTGTCCCCATGGGCTTCCGCATTCGCTGCCTCAGCCACCTGCCATACGCCCTCCCCACCCTGCAGTCTGGCCGCCTCCAGGCACCTCCTTGACTATGGCTGCTGGGGACTCTGTGATTGCCACATCCTTAGTTGATCATGCCCCACCACCGATCTGTGGTATGCGGTGCCAGTGGACAGCTCTCCAGGAAGAAGCTCCATCGCCTGCCCCAGGCTTCCTCTGCTGGTCCCGCATGCACCACCACACTTCTTTCTCATCTGCAAGTCTTGGGATTCAGTTGTCCACAGTCCATTTTTCTTTTAAGTTTTACTTTGTACGCAGGTTCTCCGGTTTTGCTCTTTGCCACGTTATGTTATTCGATCTTGTTTTCTCTGTTTGTATATTGTTCTGTTTCTCTGAATTTCTGAATTGTAGCTGGCACACAACATACGTGTTTGCTCCTTAGTATTTACCCTTTTCTTAAAAGCATGGGTATTCCTTTATTCGAGTACCATGGAGTCCTTGAGTTTTGGGAATTAACACGGTTTCCTTTTAGTCTACCTTTTATGTTCTAGTTTTGTAGTTTTTCTCCAGACCAGGATCCATCCCAGGATCCTGGATTGTGTTGCCTGCTGTGGGGTCCCCTCCTGGGTGTGTGCACGCAGACTCAGAGCCTGGAGCTGGGGGAGGTTGGCTGTGGACCCGGGTTCGGTCCTGGCCCCCTGACTTCGTGTATCGTCTCGGAGACTCGGGACAACGTTATTTGTTTCTGAACCTCAGTTTTTTCAAGCCTTAAGTAAGAATAATAACGGAATGCATCTCTTAGGATTGGGCGCTCAGCACTATGCTTGGTTCATAGTATGCCCTTGGTAAATGTCAGCTATGGACATCTTTCCGGAAATTTCCCCGAGTCTCCCACGACAGAGTCAGGTGTCAAAAACCAATCTCATTTTCCTGCTGCAAACTGGCCCCTCGTTCTGTGTTTTCTCTTTCAGTCATCAGGCTGTAATTTCCCTGCCCAGGATCCAGGAACATGCCTACCCTCTTGCCCCCCCTTCTTTATCCTCCCCTCTCCTGGTCCCCAACAGTGAGGCTTAGTGACTCCTAATCCAGTCTCCCAACTGCTCTCCCAGCCCTGGGTCCTGCCAGAGTGGCGTTTCCTAGGTGTCAGGCTCCGCACAACACTCATGTTTCCCCCAACCTCCTGCAGGGTTGACCAACCCTCCTGAGCATTCCTTCCCCACCTGCATTTCAGCCATTCGAGGCAGCTCCCTCTTCTGCCCCCAGGCTCTCCGCGTGGAAGGCCTCTGCCTCTCTCTCTCCGTCCTGTGTAGCTCCTCTGCTGCGCGCTGCCCATGCCGTGCTGTCACCCGCTGCCCTTGATTTCAAGCAGCACCTTCGAGCATCATGATATGAACTGTGGGGCTTCTTCCATAGGGGAAGGAGTTTTGGGCCAGTAGGGCTTCTGTCTTACGTTTTCTTCCTGTCACCCTTCATAAATGCTTACAGGATGAAAGCCTTGGGAGGCATAGAGTAAACTGATTTATGGTGGAAATCGTGGAGGGCTTTGAATATGAAAACTTTGATACCAGTATCACGTTAGAAACCAGAGAACTGTTCACTTGGATGTCCCCACACACGCCCCTCCCTTCGTTCTGCCCCATCTCCCTCCAGGAACGTTTCACAGTGGGCGGAAACAGATTGCTACTTTGTCAGAAGTTCTTCAGGTCCACTGAGACCACCTGCTCTTTTTCTGGGGTCTCCTCCTCCAGTCTTGCCCTTTCCTACCCTTCCAGGAGGAGGGTCTGAGCGCGTTGTTCTCTGCTTCAGGTCCATTGTCTGCTGAGTCAACATCAGGCACCTCCTCAGGGTGGCAGCCAGGCCCTTTCCTCAGGCCCCAAACGCCCTCTACACTTTCACCTTTTCCACTGCTTTCCTGCCTTGAACGTGCCTCATTCCCTTCATCTCCAGACTGTTCTGTCTACTCAGTGCTTTCTAGCATTCCCTTTTAAAACTCTGTTCTAGAAAAACGCAGCCATTATTTCTTTTTTTAATTTTAATTTTTTTTTTTTTTTTTTTTTTTGGCTGTGTTCCGTCTTCGTTTCTGTGCGAGGGCTTTCTCTAGTTGTGGCAAGCGGGGGCCACTCTTCATCGCGGTGCGCGGGCCTCTCACTGTCGTGGCCTCTCTTGTTGTGGAGCACAGGCTCTGGACGCGCAGGCTCAGTAGTTGTGGCTCACGGGCCCAGTTGCTCCGCAGCATGTGGGATCTTCCCAGACCAGGGCTCGAACCCGTGTCCCCTGCATTAGCAGGCAGATTCTCAACCACTGCGCCACCAGGGAAGCCCTAATTTTAATTTTTTAACCCTTTAGTGAACTTACGTGTATCACACGGCTTGTTAGGAAAAACAGCAGCCCTTTGTTCCCACCAGTTCCCACCTAGAGGTAATCACTTTCAACTCAGCTGACCCTTGGAATTTGCTCCCGTATCTCTAGAAAATGTGCTAGTACTCCTGCTCAAGTTTTTGGTTTAGGGCAGCGTAAGTGTTGCTTTCCACCAGGAAAGATAAGAGTTAGCTTTCTGTTAGCCCTTTCAGGCCCATCTCCTGCCCTCCAGCCCCCCAATCTCCCCAGAGAGTCACACAAGTGACATTGCCCCTGGTGTCCAGATCCGGGCACAGTGTGGCTGCGCCATCGGTGCCTGAGCTCTCTGGCCACCAAGCCCTGCTTTTGCCTCTTGCTCTGCCTGGACTGCGTGCCCTCCTACTGCGCCAGCCCTGCTTCCTGGGCCTGCAGCTCAGCGAGGCCAGGCTGGTCATCCTGTCTAGGTCCAGACCCTTTGGTGCGCAGCCCGCTGCGTCCTAGCTTCTGTCTGACGGGGCCCTTGAGGGCCTTTGTGCCATGTGCCTGCCCCCTGCTTGGGAGCTGTCTCCCCGCCTCTAGGTCCTCTCAGGCAGGGCAGGTTTGCATCCCTGGGCACCTGTCATTTCTTTCTTTTTTTTTTTTTTTTTTTTGCGGTACGCGGGCCTCTCACTTTTGCGGCCTCTCCAGTTACTGAGCACAGGCTCCAGACGCGCAGGCTCAGCGGCCATGGCTCAGGGGCCCAGCCGCTCGGCAGCATGTGGGATCTTCCCGGACCGGGACACGAACCCGTGTTCCCTGCATTGGCAGGCGGACTCTCAACCACTGCGCCACCAGGGAAGCCCACCTGTCATTTCTTGATGTGCTGTGCTTTCCCGTGGTTGGGGCCTTCGACCATCTTCTAACACCTGAGGGAAGGCCAGCAGGGGCTGGGCTCTGAACTCTGACCTCTGACCTTGACTGGGCTGTGACCTCTGGGTGCTGGGCCGTGGGGGGCAGGGCTTTAACAGCTGGTTCCCCCCAGGTCCTTCCTCAGATCCCCGTGAAGAGTGGTGGTCCCCATGGGGCAGGGGTCCTCGGTGAGTGGCTGACCCCTCTCCCCACCCCTACCCTGGGAGGCTCCTTGGGGACCTGTTGGCAGCCCCTTGCCTTCCAGATGCCCAACTGGGGAGGGAGGGCGGGCAGGCAAGAGGGGCCAGGGTGGGGGCTGCAGGGCAGGGGGCCTGCTGGAATCATCCCCTCCCCTCCCCCCAGGGGTGCACCTGGAGGGCCCATTCATCAGCCACGAGAAGCGGGGTGCACACCCCGAGGCCCACCTGCGTTCCTTTGAGGCCAACGCTTTCCAAGACTTGCTGGCCACCTATGGGGGCCTGGACAACGTCCGCATCGTGACACTGGCCCCCGAGTTGGGCCGCAGCCACGAGGTGATCCGGGCATTGACGGCCCTTGGCATCTGTGTGTCCCTAGGTAAGGGGGTGTGTCATCACCTTGGGGGCCAGCCCATCCGGGGTCCTGGGCTGGGTGCCGAGTCTGAGTCTGGGTCGCCGCAGGGCACTCAGTAGCTGACCTGGGCACTGCGGAGGAAGCCGTGCAGAGCGGGGCCACCTTCATCACCCACCTCTTCAACGCCATGCTGCCTGTGAGTGCCACCCCAGCTCCTGGCGGGAGGGTGCAGGGGTCCTGCTGTTGCTCAGCGCCCCCCGCCTGCCCCTGCCCAGTTCCACCACCGTGACCCAGGCATCGTGGGGCTCCTGACCAGTGATCGGCTGCCCCTGGGCCGCCACATCTTCTACGGGATGATTGCTGACGGCATACACACCAACCCTGCCGCCCTGCGCATCGCCCACCGGGCCCACCCCGAGGGTGAGCGGCCATACAGGGTGGGAGCCAGTAGGAAGACCAGGCTGGGCAGCTCCTGAGGCCCCTTCCCCTTGCAGGGCTGGTGCTGGTCACTGATGCTGTCCCTGCCCTGGGCTTGGGCAATGGCCGTCACACGCTGGGGCAGCAGGAGGTGGAGGTGGATGGCCTGACAGCCTATGTGGCAGGTGAGTGACCCCTGTCCCGAAGACTGCCGGAGTGAGGATAGCCTCTCAGCCCCTCTGGTGGGATATAAGAACCTGGGTGTCCCCTGCCGACCCATTGGGCCCTCGGGTGGCCCAGTGTGCCTGGTGCCCTTGGCCTCCCCAGAATCTGCCCTTTCTGCTCTCAAGGCACCAACACACTGAGTGGCAGCATAGCCCCAATGGATACCTGCGTCCGGCATTTCCTGCAGGCCACAGGTTAGTGAGGCTGGGGTGCGTGTGCCGCGTGTGTGTGCGCGTGTGTGTGTGTGAGTGTGTGTGCTGGGGCAGAGGCTACATCTGGGAGTAGTTGGAGGGAAGAGTGGGGACCACCAGGGCCTGTCTGTGTCTGGTGGGGTCCCCAGGGGATGGGCACTAGGAATGTGGCCAAGGTCCCGCCTGCAGGAGCTCATGGCAGAGGGAGAGGGCTGCGAGCAAGCGGATGGCTGGAACCCACAGTGACAGGCACTGAAGCCACGGCACCCGAGGGCAGGGCCTTGGCCTGGGGCCTGTGGAACTGCAGGATTGGCAGGTGCAGAGCTGTGGAGGGCAGTGGGGTGGGGGCAGCACTCCAGGCTCCAGGGTTGGGCTGCTCGGGGGCCTCTCAATGGGGTTGGCATGTTTTTGGGGAGGTGAGGAGGGTGTGTCTGGCAGAGGCTGTGGTGGGCCAGGCCCTGTGGGGCTCTTGGCAGTGCCTTGGGGCTGGGATGTCATGCAGGGGGCCGGGGGTGGGGGGCACCGAGGTCCAAGGTGCTGTTTGGAGCCGCAGGGAGACGAATTGGGAGGCACAGACAGCTGTTGACCTGGCTTGGGGGGTGAAGCAGGGGATGGAGAGAATTGGGGTACCCAGCAGTATCCTCAGGTTGGGGGGAGGGGAGGGCCTCATCACCCTGCTGCGGAGTCTTGGGGTGTGACCTTAGGATTTGGAGCTCTGGGGCTGGGGAGGGAACCCTGCTGGGTACCCTCTTCCTGCCACTCACCCATCCCAGCCCTGCAGGGACCTCACTGACAAAATGCTCTAGACCCAAATGTCTGCAGGCCCCTCCCCTTGGCTTCCAAGGAAAGCACCCCTCCAGAAAGGAGGACCCCAGGCATCATGAGGCCACCCAGGACTCGGTGCTCTGCCGCTGCACCCCCACCCCCGGCCCTGCCTGCCCTGAAGTCAAATGGCAGAGCCAACCAGAGGTTGGGGGTAGTCACCCATTTGTGCTCCCTGAGCAGGCTGCAGCGTGGAGTCTGCCCTGGAGGCTGCGTCCCTGCACCCTGCACAGCTGCTGGGCCTGGAGAAGCACAAGGGGACCCTGGACTTTGGGGCCGATGCAGGTCAGCGCCCAATGAGGGGCGGCCTGGGAGTTCCTGGGAGGCCTGGGACAGAGCCAGGGAGGCAGGTGGGCAGGAGGTGGGCTCTTCCCCTCACCTAGGTGGCTTTGCCTGGCCAGTGGCCTCGGTCCGGCCCCCCTTTCCCATCCGGTAGGCTAGGCCTTCTGGCATCTGAGATGGGCCAGGCAAGGGTCTGCGGGAACATTGTTGGCTGTTCTCTGCTGCCCGGAGTCTTGCTTCTGTGGCCTCAGTCTGTGATGGGCTGGGATGTCCTGCACAAGTCGTGTGCCGGGCCTTGGTTTCCTGCACCCGGGCCTTGGGGTGGGGACGGTGGCAGCCCTGCCCCTGCCTGCTTCTCACCACCCACCTCTGACCCAGACTTTGTGGTGCTCGATGACTCTCTCCACGTCCGGGCCACCTACATCTCGGGCGAGCTGGTGTGGCAGGCGGAAGAAGCCAGGCAGTGACTGAGGACCGCCGCTGGAGGGGATGCCCAACCCCAGCTGGACACTGTCGGCTGGGCCATCGAGGAACTGGTCTCCAGAGAGTGGTGGGGGCCTCGGCCCGGAGGCGGCTGGCTTGGATAAACATGTGCCCCGTCGGGACTCGCCTGGTCTCTGAGTTTTTTGCTTCAAAGTGGGGCTTTTGCTGTTTCTGTCCTCACCTTGGTGGCTGTTGGTGGTGGTGGTTGGGGCTGGTGTTTGTGGCTCAGGGTTGGGAGTGGCCGGATTCCAGCTTCACCCTGCCTGTGGGGTTTATGGGGCTCAGTGGGGGCAGCAGGTCCCCTCTCTGTTAGACAGATGTGTCTGAGGCCTGCAGACCCACAGGCAGATGAGCTAGCTGAAAATGAACAGAGGGCAGGAGGGGGAAGCCATGGACTACAGGAAGGGGCTTGGGGAGTGATTGTTCAGCTTCAGCAGTTTGCCTATGGGGCTGAGCTAAAGGGTAGGTGCACCTTGGAATGTTTAACAGGAAAGAATGGATCAATGGTCATGGAGACAAGTTAGGGAACAGGCTGGATGGAGCCGAAGACAGGAGGGGCCTCGGGTGGGCACTGCAAAGGGTTTGGGAGGCTGGTGTGTGCGGGTGTCCTGTGGGTAGTTCTCTGTACCCCTGAGTTGGGTGGGCCAAGTGGAGGCCCAAGGCCACAGCGCTGGACCTGGACACGGCACCGGGCACTCCTCTCCAACCTTCAAGAGGAATCTGCACTGGCCTTGGGGCCCCTGGGCTGACCCCAGTCAACTTGCCCAACCAGAGTTTCTACTGCCTTGAGCCCTCAGGATAATTGAGGCTCCATTTCTTTTGGCTTCTTTTCTGAACAGCTCTACTTCCTGACCCAGCTCCTGAGTGGGTAAAATGATCCGCTTGTGCCCTGGTGTTTACACAGCTGTGGGTGACCCTGCCTGGTGCTGGTAGGCAGCTTGGGGGTCCTCGGTGTGTATCCTGCACCCTGCCACTGTGTTTGTCCATTAGTGTCATCCTGCAGCCTCCGGTGTCCTCAGCCTTGGCAACAGTCCCCCCACATTGGGAGCACAGGCTCTTGGGCTCCCTGGGTAGGACAGCTTTTTTTTTTTAATCTCTGCATTTTAATTAATTTTACTTATTTTATTTTTGGCTGCACTGGGTCTTTGTTCCTGCATGCAGGCTTTTCTCTAGTTGCGGCAAGTGGGGGTTACTCTTCTTTGTGGTGCGTGGGCTTCTCACTGCGGTGGCTTCTGTTGTGGAGCACGGGCTCTAGGCACACAGGCTCAGTAGTTGTGGCTCTCAGGGTCTAGAGTGCAGGCTCAGTAGTTGTGGCGCACGGGCTTAGTTGCTCCACAGCATGTGGGATCTTCCTGGACTAGGGCTCGAACCCGTGTCCCCTGCATTGGCAGGCAGATTCTTAACCACTGCGCCACCAGGGAAGCCCAGTAGGACAGCTTTGAGGCAAGGCGGGTGGGCTGTAGGGGGCCTTGCTGGCTCTGAGGACAGCCACGACACAGGCGTTGGTGAGCCCCAGGTCTGGGGTTGTTGTCTTGACTTCCGCCCATTTGGGTCCTGGGGTAGGCACCCCTCTCCCCCTTTCACACAGGAGCAGCCCTTGGTGCAGGAGGTCATGGGGCACCATTGTACGTGGCCGGGCCACTGCCCCTCCTGCCTCTGCCTCAGAGCCACTAAAGGAAGTGTCTCCAGGCCCAAGGTGACAAAAACGGTTGCAGGTCCCAGCTGTGTTTGATGGTGAATAGGCTGGGAAGAACAACCATGTGATGCAGGCCTGAGGGATGGCCTGGGGTGGGGGCCACCTGCAGGAGCCCAATAGGGAGGAGCTTTTACAGTACCCACCAGTGCCAGGCCTCCTAGTGCTCTAGCATGTACTAGTACTCCTTCCTTCTGTCCACATTCCAAAGGGGTTCCTGTTTGTCATCCTTATTTCTCAGCTGGGGAAACGGGGGCACCAAGTCCCAGAGCTGGTGAGCACTGGGGTGGGGACGTGGCCTGGCCTGCCCAGCTGCCGGGCCTCTGTTAACCCTGCTACCATGCTGCCTCTCTGGGTGGAGAATCACAGAGGGGCTAGTTGAGATGGTGGTCAGCAAGAGTGACACCAGGGAGAGTGGGAGTGAATGCTGGGCTGGAAGCGAAGGGAACTGCCCCACAAAGGCCCAGTGCACAGGCTTAGTGTGTTGGTGGAACACAGATGGATGCTAGGGCTGGAGGAGGAGGTGACCTGGGGGCTTTAGTGGAACCACAGCGTGGGGAGCTGGGCCTTGCAGTTGGCCTGGGAGTTTGGATTTTATTTGGGGTGTGGGGGCAGCCACTGGAGTGAGTTTGTTTTGTCAAATATATGTAACATTCACCATTTTAACCATTTTTAAGTGCAAAGATCAGTGGCATTAAGTACATTCACATCCCCATTATCATCTCCAGATCTCCCCAAAGGGGAACTGCACCAAGGACACTCCCACTCCCACCCCACCTCCCCCAGCTCTGCACCCACCTCGCTCGCTTTGGTTTTGAGTTTTGAGTCTGCTGGGTTTTATTTTTTTATTTTTTTGCAGTACACGGGTCTCTCACTGTTGTGGCCTCTCCCGTTGCAGAGGACAGGCTCCGGACGCGCAGGCCCAGCGACCATGGCTCACGGGCCCAGCCGCTCCATGGCATGTGGGATCTTCCCGGGGGCACGAACCCATGTCCATCAGCAGGCGGACTCTCAACCACTGCGCCACCAGGGAAGCCCGACGCTGCTGGGCTTTAAACACAAGGATGCCCTGGCATTTTAAGTGCTCCTTCTGGTTGCTGGGGGTGTGGGGGTAACAAGGAGACCCTGAGGGACTGGCTGTCGGGTGGCAGTGGGGCCAGAGACAAAGTATGGGGACAGGCTTGCTCTGGTGTGGGTGTGGACTGGGGGGGCGGGGGAGGTGACACCAGGTGTGTGCCTGAGTCACTGGTGGGTGCGGGCGACTTTCACTATTTGGAGAAGCTGGAGTGGGATCCGGGGAGGTGACCTGGGGGCTCCCAGCTTCTCTTTCGTGGCTTGTTTGGGTGTGGGTGGGAGGACTCAAGGGCCCAGCGTTGGTAAGAGAGGCTCTGCAGGGAGGTGCTCAGCCCACGCAGCCGCCGCGTCGCGACTCCCCTGGGTGGGGGCGGGGGACACCTGGCTGCCGAGCCTGGGTGCTGCGAGGCTTCCACTGGACGCTTCTGGACTGTGCCGAGCGCCTGCGGTTCGAGTTGGAGTCTCATCGCTGAGGGGTCCCTCCCGAAGCCTCGGGCTTGTCATCGGGATGACGGGCCTCCTAGGCCCCGAGCTCACCAGGCACCGTGGTGGGCCATTAATGCGCTCGGGGTCGCACGCGGATTCGTGCAGGGGTTCCGGGTGGTCCCGGCCGGAGAAGTCCGTTTGGGGGTTGGGGACCGACTTACGGGCCACGCCGAACCGGGCTGTGCCTGAGGGGCGGGTCGTCCACAATGAACCTGGTCCAACCCGCTACGCTGCGCGCCCGGGCTAAGAGGACCTGCAGGTCCGGGAAGGGGTGCGGCACCCGCTGACTCGCTCGCCCTGTGCGGGGCTCCTTCCTGTGGGCGGGCTTCTGGCTCTGGCCAATCTGGGCCGCCCTGCGGAGAGCCGCGCCTCCCCCGAGCGATAGGGGTGCGCGGAGCCCTCTGACCCAGTTTAAGGGCGGCCCAGCGCCCAGACCCGCCCGGCCCCGCCTCTTTGCGCCTGTTCCCTCTCCGTTCCATCGCCTGCCTGTAGAACCCCCTGCACCACAACCCTCTTTTCCACGCCCCTCTGCCCCACTCCCCCACCGTTAACAGCTTGGTGTGGTTCTTTACAACGTGACCCTGGACTTGTTTCCACATTTATGTCTTTGTTTTACAACCTGGGATTGCACTGTTTTGTTTTTGTTTCGGCCCGCTGTGTGGATTGTGGGATCTTAGTTCTCTGATCAGGGATCAAATCGACGCCCTCTGCAGTGGAAGCGCAGAGTCTTAACCACTGGGCCGCCAGGGAAGTCCTATACACTTTTAATACTGCTCTAACATTCACTATTTTTTTTAATTGAACAACGTGAAGTGGAGAGCTTCCCAGGTGGGGATGCGTGGATCTGTCTCACTGTTTTAACAAGGTACCCAGTGTTCTCTAAAATGGATGTTCCTTGACCTAATAACCAGATCCCACCATGGACCAGCTGGGTTCCTCCCCACCCACCCCAGCTGCCCTGGGGAGGATGGACCCTGGAGTGATGCACAGGGAACTCTGCGGATTCTGATGCTCAAGTGTATGTAAAAGGCTGAAGGGGGCCCTGCCTGGGCACTCCTTTGGGCCCTGTGGGTTCCTCCTCCATCCTGTGGCCACAGAAGGGTCTTCTGTATTAGTTTCTTAGTGCTGCTGGAACAAATTACCACAAATTTAGTGGTTTAAAAAGACATAAATTATTTTACAATTCTGAAGGTCAGAGTCAAAAATAAACCTCAATGGTCTAACATCAAGGTTGTGGCAGCTCTAGGGGAGAATCTGTTTTCTTACCTTTTCCAGCTGGTACATGCTACTGGCATTCCTTGGCTCATGACCCCCTTCCATTGGCAAAGCCAGCAATGGCAGTCCAGTTTCTCACATTACATCACTCTGATCATGACTCTTTCTGTCTCTTCCATCTTTAAAGGACACTTGTGATTATATTGGCCCTACCTGGATGATCCCCTGATTTTTAAAATTTATTTATTTTATTTTTTGGCTGTGTCGCATCTTAGTTGCGGCACGCACACTCTTTGTTGCGGCAGGCTCTTCGTTGCAGCACGTGGGCTTAGTTGCCCTGCAGCATGTGGGATCCCAGTTCCCCGACCAGGGATTGAACCCACGTTCCCTGCATTGGAAGGCGGATTCTTAACCACTGGACCACCAGCGAAGTCCCTAATCTCCTGATTTTAAGGTCAGCTCCCTAGCAACCTTAATTCCCCCTTTCCATATAAGATAACATATTCACAGGTTGGGGGATTAGGATGTGGACATCTTTGGAGGTGCTGTTATTCTGTTATTCTCCCCACCATACCTTCTAGAGAGAAGGGCCTAGGCCAGGGCTCCCCACTGCCTGGGTCTAAAGGGGATACTACATTACAACTATCAGTGTATGAAGGTGCTAGTTGCCCTACATGCTTATCGACACTGGATGTTTTCAGTCTTTGGAATTTTGACCAGTATGGGGAGTCAGCCCATTTTAAAGTTGGGGAAGCTGAGTTTCAGAGAGAGAAACTTACTTGCCTGAGACCTCATGCAACTTTCCATTTCCAGACTTTCAGTCTAGGTTTTTTCCTCACATAGCATGATTCACATGGGAGGATATTTACCCAGGTGGCTTGGAAATCGTTGGCTGAATTTGGCATCTTTCATCCATCCACCGGCAGCCACGAGCAAACCTCAGCCATGGTGACCAGGGACTTAGTAGGCAGAGGCAGAGACCACGCCAAATATCTTTTTTTTTTGGTTGCGTTGGGTCTTTGTTGCTGCACACGGGCTTTCTCTAGTTGCAGCGAGCAGGGGCTACTCTTCCTTGCGGTGCGCAGGCTTCTCATTGTGGTGGCTTCTTGTTGTGGAGCATGGGCTCTAGGTGCGTGGGCTTCAGTAGTTGCAGCACTCATGCTCAGTAGTTATGGCACACGGGCTTGGTTGCTCCGCAGCATGGGGGATCTTCCTGGACCAGGGATCGAACCCATGTCTCCTTCATTGGCAGGCGGATTCTTAACCACTGCGCCACCAGGGAAGTCCCCCCCATTATCTTTTGAGAGTCCCCATGTCTCTCCCTAACTGGATGTGTCCTAACTGGTCTCCCTGCCTCCCCTTTTCCAGGTAGAGCGCTTTCTTCCCGGGCTCACTAAACCTCCAGGGGTGTGGGCCTGGCCTGCTTCTCTCACCTTGTCTCTCCCTGCATCCTAGCGGGATTGGAGTCCTGGCTCTGCCCTTGACCAGCTGTGGTGGCCAGCCTTGAAGATGGCCCCCAGCGATCCCACCTCCTGGAACTCACACTCTCCTGCAGTTCCTCCCACATGGTACCAGGGGTACCCTGTGACCCACAGACCGTGTCAGAAGTGATGCTATATCGCTTCCAAGATTAGGTTATAAAAGTCACTGCAGCTTCAATCTTGGGTGTTCTCTAGACTCATTCACTCTGGGGAAAGCCAGCTGCTGTGGCATGAAGACAGACAGCCCTGTGGAGGAGACCCCATGATGAGGAACTGAGGCTTCCAGCAGCAGCTGGGTGAATGGGCCATCTTGGAAGTGGATCCTCCAGCCTCAGTCGAGCCTTTCAGTGACAGCCTGAGCTGACAACTTGCCCACAACCTCATGAGAGACCCTGAGACAGGACCATCTAGCCAAACTGCTCCCATATTCCTTATTCACAGGAACCATGAGATCATCAATGTGTGCTGATTTATGCCTCTAAGTTTTAAGATCATTTGTTGCACAGTACTAGATAATTAACACTAGCTGTGTGATGTTAGGCAGGTTCTGTAGCCTCTGAACCCGTTTCCTCCCTTGTGCCACGAGGGTTACAGAAGTGAGTGAAACATAGGAAACAGCACAGGCCAACTGCAAGCACAGGGCCTGATTTACAACAAGTGCTCCACACACATGGGCCATGTGCTTAAAGCAGCCTTCCAGCCCCCTCCCAGGATGGTTACAGTCATCCTCCTGCCCCTCCCTGGGCAGAACATGACCTCACAACATCAGGCCAAGCCCTTGCACTCCTGGCCTGAGGTCACTCTCAAGCCAGCCAGAGATAGAGGCTCTGGGTAGGGAAGGGACAGATCAGAGCCATGGACCGTCCCTCTCCTTTCTCCAGCTGGGGTGCCAATGAACTGTGCTGGGCCAGGTGAGTCCATCTCCCTTGCTGCCCACTGTCCTGGGATGGGCAGCCAAACCCAGCCCATGGAGGGGGTACCCTGCCTCTCGCAAGGTGAGAGGAGCGGCCTGGCGTGACTTGGGCTTTGCACGCTGGCTGCCTTTTGGCCCTGTGAAGACTGAGAATTGTCCTTCGTTCTTCTTTCAGCTGTCCCTCCCTGCCCTGCCCCTGCTGCCTGCTCGGCAGACTTCTTCAGGGCCATGGCCTCCCCCTCTCCCCTCACCCCTTCCCCTGAAGCTGTGTGTGATCCCCTCCACCTGCTCTCCAGCAGGCTCTAGTGTCGACCACGGACGTTCTCCTCAAGCTTTGTTCACCTCCCTGTTTTTCCTTGCATAACTCAAGATCCCCATTGGCCATGCTTTGGTGTCATAGACTCTAATTTTTAAAAGGCTAAGACTCCAGTTCATATTCTGCAACTTGCTTCTCTGCCCTTACTCTTTTTCTGTGTTAGAGCTTTGCCCTGTGCTTTTCAGCAGCTGCAGAGAATTCAGGAGGAATGTACCTAATTTACTTTACCACTCTCTTGATAAATATTTTGGTTGTTTTTCTTTTATGTTTTTTGCTTCTTATTAAAGCCATGTGGTCATAGACATCCTCACACAGCTTTACATTCACAAGTGAGAGCTTCTTAGAATTTCCGTGAAGAAGATATACCAATTTATTAATCATTATTTGCATCAATGTTTAAGAGGCCAAACAGCCCTAGAAAGGCTTGTAATGAAAAGCAGCAGCCCCCGCCACATAGCTCCCTACTCACAGCCCACTTACCACTGGTGTAAGTGTTCTTCCTATCATTTCTGTCCATCTTTCGAAGTAATGTCTTTGTACTTTATGATTTGCTTTATCACTTGTAGTCATTATCTATTGCCTTTCTGTTAAAATAGGTGAGAATTCTGCTCTCTCATACCCCACTTCCTCTCGGGGTCCTGCCAGGGTGGAGTATAGTATTACTGGTTGAATCAGTGCATCTGTGTTATGCCTGTAATATCACTCAGTGCTGAGATGAGTGAGCTCCCTCGTGAACTGCGATTGTGCTTTCTTTCTTTTTTTTATATTTATTTTAATATTTATTTATTTATTTTTGGCTCTGTTGGGTCTTCGGTGCTGCGCATGGGCTTTCTCTAGTTGTGGCGAGCAGGGGCTACTCTTTGTTGTGGTGCACGGGCTTCTCACTGCGGTGGCCTCTCTTATTGCAGAGCACTGGCTCTAGGCTCGCGGGCTTCAGCAGTTGTGGTGCACGGGCTTAGTTGCTCTGTGGCATGTGGAATCTTCCCGGACCAGGGATTGAACCCGTGTCCCCTGCACTGGCAGGCAGATTCTTAACCACTGTGCCACCAGGGAAGTTACGTGTGCTTCGTTTTTGGTGTGGCTGTTTTTCTGAAGTTTTTCTCATCTGTCAGCTGCTTCTTTTTTTTTTTTTTGCATTACGCGTGCCTCTCACTGTTGTGGCCTGTCCTGTTGTGGAGCACAGGCTCCGGACGCGCAGGCTCAGTGGCCATGGCTCACGGGCCCAGCCACTCCGCAGCATGTGGGATCTTCCCGGACCGGGGCACGAACCCGTGTCCCCTGCATCAGCAGACGGACTCTCAACCACTGAACCACCAGGGAAGCCCTGTCTGTCAGCTTCTTAATTCAATTTTTTAATGTGGTGAAACCTATCATAGAATCTATCATTTTCATTATTTTGGGGGAGCCCTCTGAAGCCTGCTCGCTTCCCTTGGGTCTGAGGAATCTTGGGATTTCTCCCCATTATCCATTTCAATTGCACCTTCTCCCTGGGCACTCCTTGCCCCACTTACCTGATTTTCTTTCTTCCCCACAGGACTTATTACCTTCCAACATCCCATAAGATGTGCTTATTTATTATGGTTGCTGCCCCCCCCTGCACCCCACCGGTGGTATCAGAGTGCCACGAGGGCAGAGATTTTTGTGTTTTGTTCACCAGTGAATTGCCAATGTCTACCACAGTCCTTGGCATGGAGGGGAGGTGCAATACGTGCTTGTTGAATGGACAGTTCCTGGGACTTCCCTTTATTGCCCATCTGTGTGCTTACCCCCTCATTTGGTGGAGCTCATGCTTCAGTAACTTTCTGAGAAAGGGTGCTTGTGATACACACACACACACACACACACACACACATATTTTTTGGTCATGCCGCGGGGCTTGTGGGATCTTAGTTCCCTGACCAGGGATCAAACCCACGTCCCCTGCATTGGAAGTGCAGAGTCTTAACCATTGGACGGCCAGGGAAGTCCCAAGATATATATTTTTAGACTCTATAGCTATTTATATATTTACACTCACATTTAACGTTGTGTCTGGCAAATTTCTTCAGTTGTAAGATGGTAATAAACATTGAGTATCTCAAGGTTGTGGCGAGAAGATAAAGTGGTTAGCATTCTTTGAGGATAAAGTATTATTACTTTGTGAGGATTGAAATAAATAGAAAATAAGAGTTGTTGGGAGGCAGTTGAGCCCAGTGGCCGAGAGCAGGGCGTCGGTGTTGGTCGGGACTGGTTTTGAGTCCTGTGCTATGTAACCTAGTAACTCTGTGACCAAGAATAACAAAGTCACTGAAGCCTTGGTTTCCTCATGTAAAGAATGGAAATGGTCATAGTACCTATTGTTTGAGGCAAAATCCAATACACTGCTCTTAATATGCAGTAGTGGTTATTGATGTAGTATAATGTTGGATGTGGCTTGGTATGGGAGCCAGAGCAGTGTCTACCTTGGACCTGTCTTTGTGTCCCCTGAGGGTGAGAGTGTCTCACTCTCAGAGTGGGGTAGGCAAATAGCAATTTGCAGCAAAAGTCCTGAAGGGGATACCGGCATTTTGACCCAGCAATTACGTCTACTAAGAATTTACTAAGGGAAGAAGTAAGCGTGTGCCTGGATTGACATGCAGGGCCTTGTTCATGAGGTAGAAGTCTGGGAACCACTTCAGTGTCAGGAGGGAGCTTGATCAATACATGGATCTATAGACTCTAGGCTTCCTCCAGTGGGGTCCTCTGTAGTCCTTACAACTGAGGAAGGCAGCAATCAGATATCAGGGGAGCTAGACAGGGTACACGATGATACACTGGTAAGTGAAAACAGTGAGTATCAAAACAGCGGCAGCCTGGGCCTCCCCTGGTGGTGCAGTGGTTAAGAATCCGCCTGCCAAGGTAGGGGACACGGGTTTGATCCCTGGTCCGGGGAGATCCCACATGCCACAGAGCAACTAAGCCCGTGTACCACAACTACTGAGCCTGTGTTCCACAACTACTGAAGCCTGAGTGCCTAGAGCCCATGCTCCGCAACAGGAGAAGCCACCTCAATGAGAAGCCCGTGCACTGCTACGAAGAGTAGCCCCTGCTCGCCGTAACTAGAGAAAGCCCATGGGCAGCAACAAAGACCCAACGCAGCCAAAAATAAATAAATGAATAAATTAAAAAAAAACAAAACAGCGGGAGCCTTCTGAGGGATAGGGGTTACATTTGCCTTTTTATTAATTAATTAATTTTTGGCTGCATTGGGACTGTTGCTGGGCACGGGCTTTCTCTAGTTGGGGTGAGCGGGGGCTACTCTCTGTTGCAGTGTGCAGGCTTCTCATTATGGTTGGTTTCTCTTTGTTGTGGAGCACGAGCTCTAGGCATGTGGGCTTCAGTAGTTGTGGCACGTGGGCTCAGTAGCTATGGCTCGCGGGCTCTAGAGCACAGGCTCAGTAGTTGTGGTGCACAGGCTTAGTTGTTCCGCGACGTGTGGAATCTTCCCGGACCAGGGATCGAACCTGTGTCCCCTGCATTGACAGGCAGATTCTTTTTTGCTTTTTTCCAACAAAAGGTTTCATATTTATTTCTGAGTTACACAGTGAACAGTGGTGAGGAAAGATCAAAAAAAGAGGAGAGGGCCATTCCATTTCTCCCATCAAACACAGGCAGCTGTTCCAGACACTAGTGATGTTCTGATACAGTAAGATGCAATTGACCTTGATAGCATACATGTGTGCCACCTCATATGTGAAGCTCCTTATAGACCCAGCTTGGTTCTTCTCCAATGTCTTTTCTTGGAGTTGTACCTGATTTTATTACCAGTTTTCATTCGAATCCATTGGGGAATGGGACGATTCTGCTTTTGTTTCTTGGCCAGGAATCGCTTGATCCTGAAAGTCTTGTGAGAAGACATGGCGAGGAGCAAATTCAACCACACATAGGATGGGGGATGAGAAAAGAGCAGCAGGCGGATTCTTAACCACTGTGCCACCAGGGAAGCCCTAGACATGAAAATTCCTTAATAAGAGTAAGCACCAAGTGAATGTTCGCAGCCATCAGTGCTAATCAACAATTAATTCTGGCCAGCGGGATGAAGGATTAATTTATCTTACGGTTACTTCTCTGTATTGTCTAAATCATTATTTTAAAAAATGAACATGTATTTCTTTTGGAAATAGAAAAAAAGATTTTAAAATATGCAAACCTTCAGGTAACAAGGCGATTCTAATTTTGTTTGAAACAACATCATCTTAGAACAAATTGAATGAATGTACTTAATGCCACTGAACTCCAAAATGGTTAAGGTGGTAAATTTTATGTGTATTTTACCACAATTTAAAAAAGCAACAATATCATCGTCATCAACAACAATAACAACTACCAAAAAATTCAACATCATCATCGTCAACAACAACAGCTCCAAAAAAATTTATAAGCAGAGTAGAAAGTTCTTAAGGTGTCCCTGGGACTATTAGCAGTGATGAGATGGGATTGTTTCCTGTCTTCTAGCTATGGCTTTAAAGTCTAGATTTCCTTCCGCGAACACTTCTTAGTTTTGCAACTAGTGAAGTTGCTCCTCTCGATGTTTTACTCAGAGCCCCGCTCCGGAGTCGAAGCTGCATGGTTGGAGTCCAGCCCCACTCCCGCCTCGGGGCCGACCCCACCGAGCCTCAGTTTTCCTGTCTGGCAGCCGGGATGACAGCTCGCCCGGTTCCGCGCCCGGCCCCGCCCCGCGGCCCTGGGATTGGCTCGCGCGGAGCTCCCCCCAACCCCCCCGCGCCCGAGGCGGGGCCGAGCCTCTCCCGCCTGCCGGGCCCCAACCCGGAAATGCAGCTCGGAGGCGCCGGCGGGGCTGGCCAGGGCAGCGGCAGAGCGACGGCGAGTCTGACCAATGGGCGGCGGCGGTGGCGGCGGCGTGGCGGAAGTCCCGCCTGGCGTCGCGCGGGGGCGGGGCGGCTCTGGGGGCGGCAGGCCGCGGGGCGGGCGCAGGATGCGGGCGGCCATTGCTGGAGCTCTGCTGCGGGGAGGAGGACGCTGAGGAGGCGCCGAGCCACGCAGCGCTGCGGGGGAGTCGCCGTGCAGGCGCGGGGCCCATGGCCAGGACCACCAGCCAGCTGGTGAGTGCGCGGCAGCCGCCCGGGTGCGCCGGCCCGTCACCCTGCCAAGCGCGGCGGTCGCCGGGGCCCGGCGGGGCGGCCCGCCGTCCCGGGGGCCGGGCGGCGCCTCACCTGCGGCGAGCGGCCGGACCTGGGACCCTGGGCGCCGTGGGGGCGCCGCTTGGCTGCTGCAGGAAGCCCTGGCCCGGGTGAGGCGGGCGCCGGCCCGGCGGGGTCGCTGACAGGCGCGCGGAGGGCGGGGGAGGCCGGGGAGGTGTCACCGGCCCGTCGCGGTGGAAGTGCTTGGAAAGTTTGTTTTCGGCGCGGCGCGGCCTGAGTCAGGCCTCCGGGGTTACCTTTCGTTCTTTCTGCAGAGGAACCGCCTCGGGCCTTCACCTGGGACGGGGTCCCAGTGCCTCCGCTCGCAGCGAAAGCGGGACGTGCGAGTTCTTGCTCGAAGCACCTGATGCTCGGGTCCCTCCGAATTCTCGGTTGGGGTGGAGTCTGATACACTCGATATGCTCCTTTCCCGGCCCGGTGGGGTGGCGTTTCGGTGCTTTTCATGCCTTGGGGCTCCGCTCCGGCACCGGCATTGGCGTGATGGGAAGCCTCCTCGAGGCCGGGCTTGAAACCACCACCGCGGGCAAGTGAGCCTGACCGGGCGGAGGGATTTTAGGGGGAAGGAAAGAGATAAAGCACTTGTTGGGTTAAATGTTTTGTTGCAAGTATCGTTAGTGTTTCTGTGTTTTCTCTCTGTTGCTAAAAGTATCCCTAGTGTTTTTATGTTTGCCCTCGGTTAAGTTCGGGAGTCTTGGGAAGATGGTTTAAGGATTTATACCTTGTATGCGAATGTGAAGAATGGAAGAATATCGAGACCGCTTGCAAAGTCTGGTTCAAAAGCCAAATCCCTTAAATGAGGGAAGACCCAAGAAATTTACATTACCCCTTATTTTCCACGGTAGCGGCTGTTAATCTTTCTGAGGGGTCATGGGCCCTTTTGAGAGTCTGACGCAAGATCTGAGTCCCCTCCTGAGAAAACGGCACGGCTTTACTGAATTTTGTAGTTACTTCAGGAGGCTCTTGATCCTTCTGGAGCTGGTCCATGGACTTGAGGTTGAGAACTCCGGTTTGTAGAGATGGGTGATACTCTGAAGTCTGAGAGGAGGAGGACCTGTTCAGTTGAGAAAAATGGTGAAAGGCCAAGGGATGCCTTTGACTCTTGCGACATGTGTGGCTGTACCGCGGGGTGCCTGGGCTAACGCGCAAAAACACGAGTTAGGCTGCTTGGCGGACCTCAGTGGCGGCTGGGGCTGACAGTGATCGTGGAAGTTTGTAAGACGAACTTTCACACAGTGATGCTGTTGCAGTACAAGGTGTGCGCTCTGATGGCGTACAGGGGAAGAGGAAAAGAGCATATCGTGTCATAGTCTTGGAGGTTCCATGTGATGGACACTTGACATCTGGAGTTTCTTTGCAGAAGGCAGCTTTTTAGTACAAAAAGACTGGAATCCAGTGAGAAAAAATGAATTACAGAATACAGGATGGACCTCCCCATCAGGAAGTGAGAGGAACTAGGCTTTTGTGTTTTCATCAGCTACATTTGTCCACATGTATGTGAGAATATGCTGTATTTCCCGTCAGTAACGGCAAAGATGCCCCCAGTAGTGGATTTTTCATCTGGGGACAGATAGATTTGCACTGTTCAAGTGAGTTTGCACCTGGATTTTTAAGGTGGCACTTTAGGAGAGGCCCCGTCCCAATTACTTTCCCTCTTCTTTACATGTGTACAGCCAGCGGGGGAGCAGTATGAGTTGAGAAGTCTGGAAATGGCCCAGCCCAGTTTGGTACTACGGTGAGCCAGAGGCTGTCAGAACCATTTATTGAGCACTTACTTCAAGGCAGGCACTTTGCAAGATAGCTCACACTGTGTTGCTTGACTTCTGTCAAAAGTGTTGTGAGATAGGTGTCGCTCCCATTTTACAGGTGCAGAAACTTCAGCTTCCACAGTGCAGAGAGGTTAAGTACCCGCCTAATACATAGAGTGCAGTTTGAACCCATGTCTGAGCGATGGCAGAGGCCTGGGTGCCACCCTGCCCCTCCTGGGAGGGGCGCCCTGAGGGAGGGTCGCAGCCCTCTGTCTGGGGAAGTCCTCAGTACCACTGCCCAGGACGTCTTCCTGGGGGTTGTGCGTGTCCTCGGACTGCCGTGTGGGAGGCAGGAGGGACATCTTCTCGTGGAAGGACAGCACACTTAGCTATTTCTTTGGGCAGATGGCTGAACTCTGTGACCCCTGGAGCCTGTTTCAGCCTCACACTGTCAGAAAGCAGCTGTTTGGAAAGAGTCTCTGGTCCCTCCTTATTTGAGGGCTGATATTCTGAATGAGTGAGGTTTGGAATCCTTGCTTCTTAAAAAATTGTGCAACGATTTTGTTAAAGGTAAAACTGTTGATTAGGGAGAGTGGTTCCTTGCACACTCTAGGGTGGCTTTTGCAAGGGTGACTGCATCTGTGTGGGAAACCAGTGGGGAAGGCAGAGAACATGGAAAGAAGTGGGTTCTGATTTTCACACACCCTTTTGGGGAGCTTCTCATGTGGCCTCGTGCAGTGTGATGTATTTGTGACATCCCTACAGCACTTACTGAGCTGAGTCCAGAGGTAGCAAGGTGAGGTCCCTATACTAATAAAAGGTGGAAGTGTAGGTTTGTTCTACTCTTCTGACATGCGTTTTATAAGAAGGATCACAGCAGCAGCTTGTGGTGATATGGGACCTGAAAAGAGGCCTTGGGCAGCTCTTCAAAGCAGGACTTGGCCTCTAGGTTGCCCTTTTTTTTTTTTTTAAGATATGTAAGGTATATTTATATAATGATAAGTGTAATGGAGAACATACTACAGGATAATGGGTTACAATGACGGAGGTGGGGGGTGGGGTGGACTGGCGGTGGCACTTGAGACTTGAGTCAGTATACACAGTCTAGGCTGCCTTTAGCACACGTTTGCGGAGGAGGAAAAGGCAGCTCCTGGGTGGGTCCCCCTCTTCAATCTGTGCCCTTGTCTGCTGAGCCACCTAACGCGGGGTTTGGGTGCACGTAGGGCAAGTGTGTAATGAACTGGGAAGCGCTGCAGAAATGAGGGGGCGAACAAAGTTGGTCCCTTCTGAGTTGATGGTGTGAGGAGATCCTCCACTGGCCCTACACTTTGTCCCTTCCTGAGAAGTATCTTCTGTGGAAATGGACTTTGATGGAATCCCACGTGATACTTCACTTCTGTGACTATGGAGCAAGGAGCCACTGCTGAGGAACACTTGATGCAGAAATGACTCCCTCAGCAGGTGTGAGCGTTGGGGCCAACGTGTGCTTGCTCTGCGCCTGCCCTTGTGATGACAGCTGGCCATAGGGGTGTGGAGCAGTTGTTTTGAAGGCAGGTTCAAAGGGCAGATCACCGGGGAGGAAGTGCTGGTGTGGAAACTGTAAGTTTTGGACATGTGTTGTTAAGGCCTTTTCAGTAGTGCATTCTTCCGTAACTGGATTGCATTGTTGTTCACTGTGATACCAAACCCTTTAAAAAAAATAACTTGAATATTGAGAACCAGTTGTGTATCCAGTCTCTAGATGAAACAACAGGCAGAGGGCATTTTCTCAAGAGCAGTGGGGGACATGTTCTGATGATGATGTCTTAGAGGAGAAAGGCCTGTTGGGTTCATGGTGGTTCTTGGGTGGGGGGGTCTGTTTTCTGTGCTCGACGCTGGTTGCATTTATATAGTTGCATGAAGTCTGCTTCCATCATCTTGGTCTAGAAAATTTTCCTAATTTAAAATGGAATTTTATTATTTATTATTTGGCCACACCACATGGCATGCGGGATCTTAGTTCCCCGACCAGGGATTGAACCCGTGCCCCCTGTAGTGGAAGTGCAGAGTCTTAACCATTGGACCGCCAGGGAAGTCCCTAAAATGGAATTTTTATCCCAAGAAATTCCAAGTTGTTTTGAATGTGTTAAGAGAGAGAGTTCATTATAAAGCGTTTACATTTGTGGGCTTCAGATCCCTTATCAGAGCAACTGATTCAGGTTTCTTTTTAAATAGTTGGATTACACATAGGCTCACAGAAGCGAGAACTGAACAGCACTGCAAACTCTGTGTGTGAAAAAGAGGGACAAATCTGACCTTAGCAGCTCATGACTGGGTGCATGGCCCACAGAAGAACAAACAAGTGTGGTTTCCATCTGTAATGTAGTTGAGGGGCCTGATGAAGGTGGGCACATAGTTCCTGGTGGCCTGGTGACCTCCTCTATCCTACAGATAGGATTGTGTGCCCTCTGTACCAGCCACTTGCAGCCTTCGAAATATTTAAAGATGTGGTTTGAAGGTATGTCTGGAGGTCCCTGTCTTCCGCCTGTTTATGGAGCTGGTGGCAGGTCTGCCCACACTGGAGAGGGCTGATGAGAGGCCGTGTGTGTGTCTCTCTCGGCAGTATTTCGGGCAGAATTCATCCGGGTAAAAGCTTATTTAACAATGAATTCATTGTTAAAGTCTCATTCTTCAACCTGTTTTTCTTTTTTGGAATTAATTTTACTGCAGCAGGAGTTGTATCTCAAAGTGACAGCCTAATATTGGATCCTGTCAAAGATGGTTGATAAGATTCGCTGGGAGGCTTGAAGTCGCTTGAAGTCGCATTGAAGTTCTCCTTAGTGCTTTGACCTGCAGTGGAAGCCTGTGGGAAAAGGGGCTTGGAGTTAACTTTTCTATCTTCCCTCCCTGTTTCTGGAAGATTTGGGAAGACACGGGCTGCCGTGGACCTGGGAACTCTGCCCCGTCCAGGGGAAGGTTTACCTTGCAGACCTTGCTCTTGCACCGGGTCTGAAATGCAGTCGGTTCTTGTGCTCGATGGTGGCGTGGCTGTGGACACCCTCCTGCAGTGAAGGAAGTAGTTATGTCTGGAGGGGGATGGCCGCACTGCGTGCTCATCACACACTGTCGCTTGTGGGGCTGAAAACATTGACACGCTTTCTTCCTAGTTTTCCCTTTCTTGGTGAGGAAGTGAGTTGCTGGTGGGGGTCCCCAAATTCCAATGCTCCTGTGACTTCCCCTGCTTTTCTTGGCTTGTCACTTAGCTCCTCCTCCGCGAGCGTCCCTCAGTTGCCCGTGCCATGTGGCCTCTCTTCCCAGCCTATAAAGCCCAGGACAGTGTCCAGGATGTTCTCGGCTGCCAGGTTCTCCTCTTTAGGCCCTTCCTCTTTGCCTGAAGAAATTCCCCTCAGTGGAAACACACTGGCCTCCCCACCCCCAGGCTGTGAAGCCTTTTCTGGCCAATCAGCTTCTTTGTGTCCCCTGCTACCGCCCTTTGGTCTGCATCAGCTTTTGTTATATATTCAATGTTCTGTTTCTCTAAAACAGGTTCTGTACCTTGTTATGTATATATCTTTCTAAACTTGGAGTCTAGATGGTTTCTGTTACTCTTTTTCACGCTTTCTCTTCATGGTTCTCATACCCGGCATATTTGTGACAAGCCTGTCTTACCATTTTTGCTATTTATTAACGAAGACATCTCTGAATCCTGCATGTGTATTCTGACTCCCTGTGTTCAGAGCTGTATGTGTTTGAGGGACGGAGGGTCTCATCATAAACTGTTTGTTGCTTAATATGAAAGCATTCCAAACTAGAAAGAAGTCCGATGGTTAAAAACATGGTCCCATGTACCATTTCTTCATTGTCTAAGGAAATATAATTCAAAAAGGGGATGGCTCTTTTTTCTCTCTATATATTATACCACCTACCCTTTTACCACCTTTCAACCCTTGAAAGGTTGTATTTGAAAGCCATTGGTTCCTTTTTATACTACAGTCCTTCCTGGGAAGTTTTGGTGATCAAATGTCAGGTTAAATCTGGATTAGTAAGTGTTAGTGTCAGGCATATAGTGTTCTGGGCTGAGGCTCTCCAAGTTGGCACTGCTACCCTGCTGTGCCAACAGGCAGGGATGAGCCCTGCCATGGACCACTGTCCTCATGTGGTCAGACCCTGAGTATCTAACCTGTAGAAGAGCCAGCGTCGGCTTTGTGGACCCGGCAGGTGGGCCCTGAGGATCAGGATGACCCTAGCACATTCTCTGACCAGAAGCCAAGGTGCTTTCCCCTCATGACGGAAGCAGCCACCCTGCTCTGCGGTCCCTTTGGCACACCTCTCTTTGCTGCTTTGGGTAAGGTCAGAGACAGCTTTTCCCAGCTCTTGGCTTTGCTCTAATTTCTAAGAGCATCCTGTCTTAAGAGGAGCACATGCTCTGTGGGTGTGTGCAGTGCCACAGCTGTGCCCCTGGCTGTGAGGGGCTCCACCTTCCTGAGATGGTTGTGCGGCTGGTGGTCCTGGGGGATCCCAACACTCAGTGTCTGAGAAGCCCACCTTGTCTTGGGTTTTCCTGCCATGCACCTGTGCACGGATATGGGGTGAACGAGTGTGAGTGAGAGAGCCACCAACCTAGGAGGAGGGCGGGAGTGGATGGGAACTTCAGACCTAAGTGTGTGCCAGCACTGGCCGTGAGCAGTGCTTCTCCTATGGGAAATGGTGGGAACAGCCCAGTCTTTGGGAAAATTGCCCGAATACTGGCTCTGCTCAGGCATGTTCTTAGGAAAGTCTGATCCGTAGCAGCTAGGCCCCGGGGAAGCAGGTAAGTTAGCAAGCCAGGAAGCTTGATAACTGCTCATTTCTGGGGTCCTGTCATTATTAACCGGCTTCCTTCCTAGAGGGTGAGCCCTTAGCCATTCTGCATTTTTCTGTCAGAGTGGCCTGTGGCTTAGCCTGGACTGGAGACTGAGAGAATAAACTGTTTCCTCAGTGCACAGTCTCAGAAGCTCAGCCCATACTACTCTCTTTTTCCATTGTTAACTCATTTTTTTCTTCCTGCAATTTGGCATTTTTCTTTCATGGGTTTTTTTCATTGGTCAAAATTATAGTCTGCCGATTGTATGTACATAGTTGTTATTATCAGATAGACAGTTTTAAAATTGTGCATCTAAATATAGATTTTATTTGCAAATACATTTATTTTCATTCCTATAAAAACAAAACTCATACAATCTAAGTGCTTTTTTTTTTTTTTTAAAATCTTAGAAAACTCTTTTACCCAGAAGCACTGGCACTGAGCTTTGTGTTTCGGAGGGGGGTGGGTGGTGGGTGGGTGAGGATGGTCAGGTGGTGAGTTAGGAGAATAGACATCAACAGAACAGGGCTCCATGCTCATGCCCTGAAGGAATCCTTGGGTGAAAAGGACCTGATGTGCAGCTTAGTGGGTGGGGGGCAGCCTACGTGCGCGCTCTCACCCCTCTGTGACTCCCTTAACCATGGCCCCGCTTCAGGGGCTGAGGGGAAATGGTTAGCAGTGCGGCCAGAAGGGAGGGCAGTGCCCTGCCAGGAGTGGGTGGCCGGCCTTTGTAGGGCTGCTGCAGTGAAGAACACAGAAGAACCTGGCCCCGGGGTGCGCCGAGCAGGGGGGCTTTCCTGGCAGGGGCAGCCGGGAGGACAGGGGAGCAGGGAAGTGGCTGACCGTGGAGGAAGTTCAAGGAGGGAGTGCCGTTTTGTGTGCTGGGAAGACCAGGTAGCTGTGCTTGCCTAGTGCTTTCTCGGGGAGACCTGCTGTGCTTTCAAACACGGATGTCTTTTGGACAGTGCATGATGAAGGTGGTGGTATTTGGAAATTTATACTGAATTTATTCAGTGTCAGGTTTTTTCCCTTCCTTTCAAGTGTACTATTTTCCTTTAGTAGCCCTGTATTTTTCAAATTAGTATTCAGTATGGACTCTGAGTCAAGTTGTTTTTTGTTGTTGTTGTTTTTGTTTTTGGCCGCGCTGCACTGCTTGCCTGAGCAGGGACCGAACCCGTGCCCCCTGCAGTGGAATCGCAGAGTCCTAACCACTGGACCACCAGAGAATTCCCCTGAGTCAGGTTTTTTAATGACACAGGATGTTTTCAGATCCTTTAAGTTTGCTTGAAGCTATCAAAATAGCCTCCAAACAAACTTATTTTTAAAATAAACTTGAGGGACTTCCCTGGTGGTCCAGTGGGTAAGACTCCACGCTCCCAATGCAGGAGGCCCGGTTTCGATCCCTGGTCAGGGAACTAGATCCTGCATGTCACAACTAAGAGTCTGCATGCTGCGACTAAACGCGCCGCAACGAAGATTGCGCGTGCCGCAACTACGACCTGGAGCAGCCAAAATAAATAAATAAATATTAAAAAAATAAAATAAACTTGATTTTTGGAATAACTTTAGATACATAGAAAGGTTGCAAACACAACACAGAATTCCCATAATACCCATCATCCCACTTCCCCAATGTTAACATCTATACAACCCTGCCACATCTGTCAAAACTAAGACTTCAACATTGGTGCCACACTATTTACTGTACTGCAAACCTATTGGGATTTCCTCAGTTTCCCCCCAATGTCCTCTTCTGTTGCAGGGTCCCATCCAGGGTACCACATTGCATTTGGTTGTCGGGTCTCCTTGGTCTCCTCTGCTCTATGACAGTTTCTCAGTCTTTCCTTGTTTGTCATGAACTTGATGCTTTTGAAGAGTACTGGTCAGGTATTTCATAGACTGTCCCTCAGTTTGGGTTTGTCTGATGTCTTTTGTTGATGAAACTGGGGTTATGGACTCAGGAAGAATCCCAAGGAAGTTGGGTGCCCCTAGTGCATGTATCAGGAGTGCCTGATGTCCACATGACTTATCACTGGAAAGATGAAACAAGATTAGTTCTGATTGACTGGAATTAGGCCTATGGCACTGCTCTGCTCTCTGATACTTGTTGTTTGTGTGTCATAGGATGACCACAGTATTTTTATTTTGGGAGGGACCTTCACGCTTACTCAGTTGGATCCTTCTGGTTTCCAGATGAAGACACTTGGGACTTGGTGGGCTTCTGACTTATGTACCAGGTCAGAGCTGGCATGGGGTCCAGGTGCCTGCCTGCTCTGGCCCCTTTATGCAGGCATGGACGCCCCCAGGACACTGTGCAGGTTCAGAGATGTCCCCAGGTGCCGAGTGAACCTGAACCCACTGATAGAAACGCTTTCTAATCGGGGAAGGCCCGTGACCCTCCGGAGTATTTGGAAGCTGCTATTTGTGATCTAATTAGCATTTGCCGTGATCTGCTCAGGTCCTGTGTGCTCAGTCTCTTTGTGCTTTCTTTGCAGGTAGGAGGATAGATCTGTATCACCTGGTCCTTGTGAAAGTAGGTGGTTAGCTTTGGTATGTTCTCTAGCTTTTTTTCTTTCAAGTGAAGCTATGGTGTTGTTTACTGTCTAAAGGTCTTGAGTCACGGCCTGACTTGTGGGCTGTTACTTTGAGACTTTTAGATTGAAACAAGCACAGAGTTTGGAGTTTCTTCTAGCCCAGAACTCTGAAGATAGGCATATTCAGGAAAGTCATGAGTTTGGTTTGTTTTCCCACCCATCTATGGATTTGCCCCTCCAACGTCGTTTCCATATGACCACAGCAAAAACAAGACAGTTATGAAGGTAGGAATTTGTGGGAAGAAAGAGCAGGGCACTGATAAAAGGGCAAAGCACTATGAAGAAAATGACGGAGAGGCCTGAAGGCATTGAAGTCCCTCCCTAGGACTCTAGGAGTCTGGAGGCTGTTTACATGTTTGGGGTTGGCTAAGAGAAGGTGAAATAGAGACTGGACTGGCCTGGCCTGCTCTTCTTTCCTTCCTCCTCCTCTCTTTGTTTCTGGTAACTGAACTCTTAAGTTGGTGATTGGTGGAGGTGTGGATGAATGTCATGCTAGACAAAATAGATCTTTCTTTGCACACTGATGATGTTGTGAAGCTCTTCTGTGGGAGTTAGCGGTTAACAGTGGGACAAAGTCTCTCTCTGTCTCAGTTGGCCATTATTGTTCCCAATAAGAAACTTGTTATCCAGAATTTGCAGATAAAGGCCCAGGAAAGGAAAGCATCTGTTAAAGGAGCCTTTTCAGGTGTCGGGATAGGCATTCTTAGTTAGAAATAAGCTGGGTCTCTCTCCTTCCGTTGCAAAACCATGTAAGTTTACACTGCTGGAAGGGTGTTCCTGCCAGATGATGTTGATATGTATGGCCAGTGGCATTCTGGGGGCTGGTTTGTTTTTCTCCTATTTCAAAGAGAGAGGAGCTTCAGAGGATTAAAAAACAAAAGTCTGACCACATTAATCTGGCTTTTTTTTTTTAAAAAAAAAACAGGATAATCTGTTAGGGTGATTAGAACAGTTATCCATATCACTGTGGTTGTATGTTTATGTGTGGGAAACACCAATGAAGGGTAAACAAAATCTAGGGCATTTTAAGGAAGTTCCAACAGGTCCGTTTGCTGCTCTCAAGGATCATGCACCTTGCTGGGGGAGGGGCACAAGCTGTGGGCCGGCAAGGACAGATTACAGTGCAGTCCCCACTGAGGTTGAAGGACACAGGAGGAGGAGAGGGCATGGCTGGTGGGTCAGTGTCAGCAAGGGGAACATAACGGGGCTGCTGAGGATCCCCAGCGCAGGAGAGGGGAAGGAGGGGCTGGAGGGGAGGGGTTGGGAGGGCTGGAACCCTAGAGAACGGTTCTCATTTCATTGGAAGTGCCCATGTGCTCTAGATTTTATTTCAGCCCTTGACCTTTCAGTCTTGGAGGCTGAGGGAGGTTTCCTTTAAGGAGCCGGGGTTGGAAGCTGGAGAGTGGGAAAGAGGAGCCCCAGGGTTCAGCTCCTCTGAGTAGAAGGGGAAACAGCTCAGTACCTGCTGGCCTCACCACATCACCTAACTTTCAAGATAAATTGCTTTGGATCAAGTTAGGTATCACTCAGATTCACAAACTAGATTGCAGGGGAAAAACGTTTGCTGAATGAGTTTAATTCCCAAGGAAAGATTCATATTTAAGTGGTATATAATTAATGTGACTTGAGCTTAGAAATTCAGTTTTTCTTAGTTGGCAAGTTTAATATGTTAAATTATTTTAGTAAAACAGAAGGCGAGAGCTTGTTGATATTATTGTTTTCTGACTAATAATAGATTTTACTGAAAAGCTTTTTCACTAAAGCTTTTAATGCATATTCTTTCTAGATTTCATCCAAGTTATTTGGCTGTGAAACAGAATCTTAAGTATATGGATTGGACTGTCTTTGAATTGCTTCTGTTTTTCTGATACTGCTCTAGGATGACAAGCTTTAAAAGCAGAAATAGGATTTCCACACTGGGCCCCCAGTGGTAGTTAATGATTTCTTCCTCACACATAGGATCTGTATCTAAAAGATATTAATTTATTCATCTACTTATTAGCAAATACTTTTTATACATCGCACGTCTTTTCTGGATGAATTAACTGATGGACCTGGAAGGAAGTGCAGAAGGTCTCTGGGCCCCACGTGGTGTTACCAGTGTCTATTGAGGACTTAGTGGCCCCTGTGGTCGGTGCGCTGTTGATAAGGTCCCTCAGAGGCCTTCACTGCCTGGAGCCCCTGTGCTGCATCTGCTGACCCTCCTAGGTCAAATTTCATCCCTTGCAGCCATCAAGGTTAATAGGTACTGGGAACCAACTGGAAGATCTATCTTTTCTTCACCCAGGGGTCATCGTTTCCTTTCTGTATTAAAAAAAAAAAAATCAAATTGGGACCCTGACCGTATATCTGAGACAGCTTTGTCTCCTGCTGTTTTTCACTGAGTGTTTTGCATGAGCCACTTCCAGTGGCTGTGTAGTACTCCTCTCTGTGGGTCAACCATGAGTAGCCATTGTCCTGTTGTGGACGTTTACACTGGCCATTTCCAGCTGTTGGGAGTAATTTCTTTCTTTTTTTTTTTTTCTCGGTACACGGGCCTCTCACTGTTGTGGCCTCTCCTGCTGCAGAGCACAGGCTCTGGACGCGCAGGCTCAGCAGCCATGGCTCACGGGCCCAGCCGCTCCGCGGCATGTGGGATCTTCCCGGACCGGGGCACGAACCCGTGTCCCCTGCATCGGCAGGCGGACTCTAAACCACTGCGCCACCAGGGAAGCCCGGAGTACTTCCTTAATGAATGTTTTCATAATATAAATCTTAGTATGAATTTGACTGAACTAGATTCAGTGTAGCAGAAATTGGCAAGTCAGAAGGACTTGAGCCTAAGATGTGATATGGAAGTGGTTACTGAATGCTTCCCAGGAAGGTCCTGCCAATTTGGGACCCTACTTTCTTGTTCCCTGGGTCACATGGAGTATCAGCATCAGACATACCCTCTACCAGCTGGGGAGGGTTGAGAGCGAGTTTGAATCTGGCTTCACTGTTGGGCTTTTGACTTTGGACAGGGACCTGATCTGTGCCTCAGTGCCTCCATCTGTAAAAAGGGATGCCAGTGGTCCTTACCCCCAAGAGTTGTTTTGAGGACTGTGATAATATGTGTGAAATGCTCAGAAGTGTGCGTGACAACAACAAGTGCTTAATAAAAGTTATTTTTAGAAGTAGAGAAAAATGGCAGTTCATTAAGTCCTTTTAAGCAATATTATTTACAGTTGTATCTATAAGGGGTGTATATTGAGAATTTAAAACAAACTTGCATGTGCCACCACCCTGTTTTAAACGTAGGATTTTACTAGGCTCTTAGAAGCCGTCTGAATGGTTCTGCTGATTGTAATCTCCTCCCTTCCAACCCAGAAGTCACCTGCATCCTGATGTTCATGTTAATCAAGTTAATGGCATGTAAAGTATACCTTTATGCAGTTCCAAAGTATCCAAGGAAGTTAGAAGAGCAAAGAAATCCTGTATTTCAGTGTTTCATAGTATGTTTGTGGTATGCACAAAGTTAATGTTGAAGGTACAGGTTTATTAGCAAAATTCAGACATTGTTTACTGAGTCTTGGGGTCTGTTAAGCCTGTGTACTAGACTTTAGGCGGCTGGCAGCTGTGACCTTGTGTTCTTCCACCTGCCTTTCGTTGGGTGAGAGGCTCCAAGGGGCTGCAGAAGAGAGTGGGAGGACAGATTAAGTGGTCACCCTCGGGGATCACCCACTAGACGCTTCTCCCTCTCCTGGTGCACTTTCTCCAAGCTGCTCCATGGAACAATAGAAAGTCTTACTCGGGTCTTCATTTAAATCCAGTCAGCCATCCACCTGGAGCTCCTAAGTGTAGTTCCATGCTGGTTAGGATGAGCTGCATTTTGCTATGTGTCGAGTTGCACAAGAGCATTGGTGACCATTTGTGTCATGTGGGCCAGCCTCCCGGTCTGCCTGTGGTTGAAGGCTAATGTGGGTGAAGCATGTGGCGTGGTCTGTGTTACAAGAGCCCATGCCCCGCAATCCCCTCCCACCACTTTAGGCAGTAGCCATGCCTGGTCTGCCCTGTGAACACAAGACAGATGTATTTCACAAAGTGACTTTGAGCTCCTGTCTGTTGTGGGCACCCAGCAGCCCTCAAGGGGTGGGTCAGTGTTATACACCTCACTTCACAGAATAGTAAATTACGGCTCAGAGAGAGTGTGGCTTACGCGTAGTTACCCATGATTTCAGCTAAGTCACCTTGGGTCCTCGATTTTGCTCCTTCACTCTAGTTCTTCATGGTAGAGGTCTGGGGATTGGGGAAGGTGGCAGTGGTTGCTGTCCCTGCCTCTGCCAGGTTTTCTGTGCTGGGCCTAGCTTTGTGGACTTTCTTGAGGTGAGAGAAGCTTCTTACCAGAATGTTCTTTGCCAGTGAGCACGACTGACTTGAGAGCAGTGTCCCTTTGGGGATGAGCTGGTCGGATTTTATGGCAGTCTACCACCCCCCTTTATGCAGGGGCCTAGAGGGAGGTGTTCCTCTGTGCGGTGTGTTGGCTGTACCAGTCGAGGGCCTTTCACAGCACACTCTGCCCAGGCAGCATTTAAAGGCAGCTTAGCCTTTTGAGTTTGAGATCCTTTCTCTTGCTGGCTGGAGTCTTAAGCTGCATGACAGCATCTTGACCATAGAAGGCCCTGATTTTGATCTTGATTCCTCTCCCAGTGTGTTAGGGAGCCCAGCCTTCCTGTATCATTTTGTCTGCCTCACAGTTAGAATTGGGCCTCCTAATTCAGTATATAGTTAATTCAGTTTGCTCACAGATAAATATAGTATGTGGAAGGGGGATGGGCTTCATTTTGGTCTTGAAGAGCTTATTTTATCATCTGATGACCCTTGGTTGGGAAAACCTCTGTGTGTGTGTGTGTGTGTATGTGTGTTTGTCTTCTGTGTTATTTAATCATAAAACTGCTTATAGGGGCTTCCCTGGTGGCGCAGTGGTTAAGAATCCACCTGCCAATGCAGGGGACATGGGTTCAAGCCCTGGTCTGGGAAGATCCCACATGCCGCAAAGCAACTAAGCCCGTGCTCCACAGCTACTGAGCCTGTGCTCTAGAGCCCGTGAGCCACAACTACTGAGCCCTCATGCCACAACTACTGAAGCCAGTGCGCCTAGAGCCCGTGCTCTGCAACAGAAGAAGCCACCACAATGAGAAGCCCGTGCACCGCAACGAAGGGTAGCCCCCGCTCCCCACAACTAGAGAAAGCCCACGCAGAGCAACGAAGACCTAACATAGCCAAAAATAAATAAATAAAGTAAATAAATTTATTAAAAAACAAACAAACCAAACCAACTGTTTATAGCGTGCTCCCTTGGAGTCAGCTTGAGTGCTTTGTATAGATTAACTCATTAAATCCTCACAGCAAGCCTGGAAGGTCCTGTCCTCCTTATCCCTGACTATTAGGTGAAGTCTGAGCCACAGAGAGGTGACATAGTGTGTTCAAGGTCAGATGGCCGGCAGGAGCAGAGCTGGGGTCCCAACCTGGCAGAGTACGAGTTCTCACAGTTTGGTGGTAACTTCTGTACTTGTACCTGTAACTTGTTTGTGGGAGGCAGCAGCTATTCATATGCAAAAGGTTTGGACAGTTTAGTAACTAATGATTAAGCATTTGCAGCTATTTATTCTTGTGACGTCAGATTCTTCCTCAGCAGGTTTGTAGGTAGAAATTTTAAACTCTTAAGAACCAAGACATGTTTAAAGCATCTAGTTGCAATTGCTCAAATACAGGGTGTGTAGGCCCCCAGGTTTGAATCCTTGGCTCTGGTGCGGAATGACAGGCTCCCTCCTCAGGATGAAAGACTGTTTCTCATCACACCAACCCTGAGTCTAGCTTCAAACTCCCAAGCTTGTTCTTCATATGAAATCCTTGCTTAATTTGCACTTTATCCTTCCTAAAGAGATAAAGACATAAAGAAAGATCCAGAGGGATCTGAGGAACATCAGTCAGCCCTTTTTCCCTGAAGTCAACTCCTCTGCTTCCTGGTGCTGACTCAGGGGCTGTTTGCTGTTTTCTTTTCTCCTTCTAGTCCCTAGGGCTCAAGTAAGATTGGGCTCCTGGTATCTGTTAGTAGAATGAATAGATAAATCACTTTTCATTGTAAAGTGTTTCAGACTATATTTCATAACAGAGGAGGAGAAACCATGAGTCTTCCATCCTAACACAACCTCTCTGAACCATTTTGGAGAAGAAATCATCTCTTCAGCTGAACCCTATCCCATGTTTAGACACAGCAGGAGCCTTGGGAAGCCACCCAGGCCACTGGCTGTGGCTGCTCCCCTACACACTTGCAGTGCCTTCTGAAACCTGCTGAGTTGTGTCCTCTCTCCACTTCCTCATCTGACCCTCGTAATACTGTCTTGCCACCAGGTAATTAAGGTCTGAGGTGCGCTTTACAAATATATGACTATGTATTTTAAAAATAAGCTTCCATTTACCTGGCAGTAAACCTAAGGGTTAGTGAAGTTGTTGTCTGCAGCTTTGGAAGAGGTGAGGTGTCTAGTATAGGAGACTTGACGGAGGTAGAAAAGAAATCTGTGGGTCATTGTTTTCCTTTGCCCCAAATTCATTTGCATTTTAATCTATTTGTCAGTCAAATATTTGTCACAGGGCTTCCCTGGTGGCGCAGTGGTTGATAATCCACCTGCCAGTGCAGGGGACACGGGTTCGAGCCCTGGTCCGGGAAGATCCCACATGCCGCAGAGCAACTAAGCCCATGAGCCACAACTATTGAGCCTGCACTCTAGAGCCATCGAGGCACAACTACTGAGGCCTGCATGCCTAGAGCCCGTGCTCTGCAACAAGAGGAGCCACCGCAATGAGAAGCCTGCGCAGCATAACGAAGAGTAGCCCCTGCTCGCCACAGCTAGAGAGAAGCCCACATGCAGCAACGAAGACCCAACGCAGCCAAAAATAGAAATAAATCAATAAATAAATTTATTAAAAAATATATATATATATTTGTCACATTTAGCAGTTTTGAATGTTGGATACTGGATATTTTGATGTTCATATTTTCCTAAGCTTTCTAGTGGTTGAGCAATGTATTGCATAGTTAAATTGAACCTTGATGTGTTTTTGGTGGATACGAAAATGTAAGTCCATCGCAAATTAATTTTCCCTTGAGAGTTTCTACCTCTAAGAGGAGACTGCTGAACTTAACACTCAAAAAGTCAAAGAAGTTGAAAATCCTAAGTTTTTATATACAAATTGTTGTGAAACCAGTTGAAGTCTACAGAAAACGCCCAGTTTATGGACAGTATTTTTACAAGTTCATTTGGAAGTCAGTTGTTTAAGACTTGGGCTTGTCTTCCTGACAGAGATGCTCTTGCAGAAGGGTGTCGTGGTCCTGCTCTGGGGAGGCTGTGAGCACACAGGCCCCCTCCTGCTTACTCAGTCACGTGACACGGTGACAGGTGCAGGACGAGGTGCATGTTGAGTGCAGTTAGGGGGGTGTGACCCACTTTTCCAGAGACATCCCAGGTGTCGGATGTTCGTGGCGCTGGTTTTCCTGGCCAAGTTCAGTTGAGAACAGCCGTCCTTCCTTGTTCACAGTAGAGCTGAGCCACAGACATGGCTCCCACTTCATGCAGTTATGGAAGCTTGTTCTGACAGCCACACAGGAAGCAGGAGAGAGGAGCACAGGAGGAGTCCTGTCCTGTGGGGGGATTTAAAGGATGCTGGTACTGGGAAGTGGGGGAGAAAGGGTGGGGGTTGGGGCCTGGCCTGGTCAGTGCGAGGCCTTGGCCACAGGGAGCTACTGGTGTGAAGCTATTGGTGAGGCAGGCTGCAGCTCCCAGCCTTCTCTTGGGTGTGAGGTGCTTGCATTTGGGGTGCACCTGTGTGTGTAGGAAAGGCCAGCAGTCATGACTTGTGGTGACACAGTGCCTACAGGACCAGGTAGAGAGCTGTGTTCTTGAGAACTTGTGACCAGCTCCATTTTATTAGGGAGGGCGAGGATGGGGGACAGGGTACTGTTGCTTTAAATTTCTCCAGAGACTTAAATTTCAGAAGCTGTTGAGGAACCAGATTGTATTTACTTACCATAATTTTGGGTCACCAAATGGGTGGTAAGCTGATTGGGCTGTGCTGGGAGGGAGTGACTCTCCCAGGGCCCTGGGTTGCCTGGGCACACGGGGCTGCACTGCCTCTGCAGGGCCCCGGGCTGGAGGGCTGGAAGGAGCTCCTCGGGAGCCTGACCCCTGCCTCCACCCCTGGGCCACCGTATAGTGAGTGTCCTCCAGATCATGGCAGACCGTCTCAGAGTGCTGTTTATGCAGCTTAATTACCACCTCAAATGTGAAAAAAAATCAGCCCTTTAGAATAATAGCTGTAGTACAAATAAGCATTTGGGCTTTTCACACTGGAAGAGGTCTTTTTTCGTAGGTTTTTCATTTTATAATTGATGCTTTTAAAGTGCTTTAAAAGGTAATATTTCGACCATCATTTTAACTGCAGAAGTGAAACTGTTCATTAAAACATACCCATGCCAGCGACTTATGACTGCAGGAAGAGAAAGCACGAGCACTGAGTTGTCACTATGAACATCTCTCCATCAGTGAGGGGCCATGAGAGCTGGTCCTGCACTGAGGTACTTGGCTGGCGTGCTATGGCCGAGGCAGGAAGGAAATTGCGGAATTCCATGAAGGAGAAAGGCTGCCATGACAAGTCCCTGTGTCATCATGCCCATAAAGCTGGAGCAGAGCAGATGCTGCTGTGGCGCTTCCAGAGCGGCAGTGGTCTGGTGTTCAGCATCTTCAGCCCAGGTCTGATGAGGGACAGTACAGCCAGGGTTAGGCTGGCATCAGACTCTGGTTCAGGAGGCACCAGGACTCTTATGGCAAGTCCCATTGCTCAGGCTTCCACCCTTGTGGTTTGAGGTGCCCAGAAGTGACCCCAGGAGGAGTGTTTCAGGGACCCTGAGGTCCTGCCTGGCATCCAGAGGTTTTGTCTGGAGGTGGCCCGTCCAGAGGGCCAAGCTGGACTGTTGTGAGTCTAGAGCTGCTCCTGCCTTTGGGCCTTCTCATTGCCCAGTCCTCTCCTGGGAAGGCTTTCCCCACCTCCTTGGGTCTTTGTTCAGATGTCACCTTCCTAGTAAGGGTTTCTCTGATTATTTAAATTTGTACCACTCCCATCTTCCTTCCCTGCTGTATTTTTCTCACAGTTATTTATCACCATTTGACACACTGTGGATTTTACCTGGCTTTTGTTTTTTGGGGGGAGTCTGTCTGCTCCTACTAGAATGTGGGCTTCTTGAGGGCATGGGCTCAGTTTTGTTTTTTGCTGTATCTTCAGTGCCTAGAACAGTGCATGGCACATAGTAGGTGCTCAGTGAATATTTGTTGATGAAGTGGATAAAACAGCGTGGTCTTGAGGGTACTACTGCATTTACCTTAAATCACTGAAGCTGCTATGAAGTGCTGGTGGTGGCCCTGCCGTTTCTCATAAAGCATGTGGTGGAAAAGCAGATATGTGTGTATGTCTGTCTGTATTACATCATCTGTTATTGCCATTTCAAAAATCCGGAGTTCATTCTACACTTCACTTGGATGTTGATTTCAGAATGACTGGTTTTTCCTTCTGACTCATAAAGGCTGCTGAATCTGAATTTTGAATCTGAAACATTAGGGGAAAGTGAAATTTTGAAATGCGTGATGCATGATTAGCTATTATTATATTTCATATTTTGTATGTGAGTATTCCCCTTCCTGCCACTGCAGCACATCTAAGCCGCTGTCACCCTCCCCTGGACCTGCTGCAGCCCTCTGACCGCTCCCCCCCCACCCCCCCAGCACCCTCTGCCAGCCCCTCCCCAACCTACGCTCCGGCCTCACAGCACTCATCCACTTCTGCCATGGCTGCCCTCACAGCTTTAATCTGCTAGTTCTGTAAATGATATTGGGTCTGTCACTGTGTTGGGATGTAGCTTCCTAGGGGTAGGGACCATGCCTGCCTTACAGCGAAGTCCCTGGACCTTCGCTAGCACAGCGGCCATGTTTGTTGAGTAACTGGGTTAAAAATGTGGTTAATTTACCTTTTTTGAGAAACACTGATGAGCAAAATGAGTGCATGTATTTTTATGACATAACAGAAAAGCATGGCTTTGGAGAATAGGGTGTACTTAACAGAAGTCACTCCACATCTAGTCACTCCAGAGCTGTCTGCGCTAGTGAGTTAAAGGTCTTGGCGCTCTCCTTGACCCTCCTGGGACTGTGTGCACTGCGCTGCGGGATGCACTATAAGCTGTGGCAAACAGCAAAATATGCCTGCTGTGTGTGGGGGGATGAAGGGGCGGAGAGGTTCCTGGGGGCAGTGGCGGAGTCCTGGGCATTTGAGGTGGAGGGGGATGGTGGTTGTGCTCTGGGGGTGAGGCCGGCAGGTGTATGTGTGTAGACATACAACATCCTCTTCCTGCCCCCTCTCAGCCTGGCCCCAGGGTCATGTTTCCACCTGCCAGCGTCTCCAGAGCACACACTCTGTTTCTCTCCTCTGACTGTAGTCAAGCCTTTTACTTCAGTGCCCACCAAACTGAAGTGGGCGTGGTTTAGCTTAGGCTCCAGAAAATTCTGCACCTGTCCAGAGCATGCTGACAGTTTCAGCCAGCTACCAATGACAGAGAAAGACGGCTTACTAGTTTATGTTAATTTATACTGTTATGTTTAACATAAACATAACTAGGTTATGTTAATTTATAAGGTGGCATGTATCCCTTAAAGAGAGGCTTATCAGCCGCCTTCATACCTCTCATTGAAGTTGTGCTTTTGGGCTGGATGAACTTACCAGGCATCTTGTAAAAGTAAGAGTTGGCATCAGGTGCATTAATGTTTACAGGTGGGAAAATCCTGTGCTCCAACCTTTACCGTGTGACAGGTTCTGGGAAGTATACAGGTAGCCTGGGCATCTTCCGTGGCGCTTATCATGGACGGGTGTCAGGGAGGACGTGAGCAGGTTTTATCCAGCACGATTTTCTACCTCCTACCTTGTCATTGCCCAGCCAGATGCTGCTCGGTGTCATAGGTCTGGAGGCAGGTCCAGCTCTGTTGAGACAGCATGTTGATTTTCAGCGCACCTCGTGGTTGATTTCTGCATGTCTACCAGAAATGGGCAGAGTTGCGAGTTGAGGGCTGCCGCCTGGTTGGTACCTGTGTGTGGGGTCGGCCCAGCTGAGGTCAGGAGCAAACCTGTATTTTCTAAGGGACAGTGCTCTCCTTTGAGGACCTGTTCTGGAGACCTTTTTTTTTTTTTTTTTTCCTTTAAATAACCATAGAAACTACTTTGATGAAAAGGAAAGAAAGCTCTCAGAAACATGTACTTGTCAACGAGTGTTTCATTAGACTTACCTTTCACTGTCTTTGGAGACCACTCTCCGTGGGCTGGACGGGTGTTCAGTTATCATGGAAGTTGGAGCTGAAGACCCTTTCCTCGGCAAGTATTCCTGAAGCCAGGATAAGCATTCTTCACTGCGCTGGGCCTTCCCAGGGTGTTTGACATCAGGGTCATCTGTCCCTGGAGTAGCCAGTTTGATGGTGTTTGTCACGCCAGGTCTTGCTTTCCGTGGCTGTGGATGCCTGCTGCCTGCAGGCCCTGCCTCCTCATCCTTGCTGCTCTTGGCTGTCACTTCCAGCACCTCCCCTCCCAGAGTTGAGCTTCTGCCCTCCGTGAAGAAGCAGTGGGTTGTCCCTCGCCTGTGCCAGAAACCTTCATGTGACACATACGTTGGCGCCTTTGCTAGGATTGTCATTGGGTCCAGAAGCATGTCTATGTAAAATTACATTTTTCCAGGTCCATGAGTCAACTCATCACGTTTTGCTATTTAAAAACTTCATGTTTGAGATTTTATTCAGTAGTTCACTTGTCAGTTTTGAATTAAAAGCAACATTTGCCACTGTTCTGTGCATCTCCGGTTGTCTTCTTGAGCCTCACTTGGCAGGAGGCTGGGCACACAGGTGAACTTAGATGAGGTCGGTAAACAGGCCCACACTTGGTGGGACAGGTGCGGTGGGGGTGGGGCACGACAGAGACAGGCGGTGCTCTCCCCTCCCCTATCTCGTTGGGCAGCGATGGCCCCCAGTGGGCCTGTGACCAGGCCTGTTGGAAGCAGTGCTGTAGTGCCTGGGACGGTGCTGTGTGAAGTGCTGGCTCTTTCTGCTTCCCCTCTCTCGGCGTGTGTCCCTTTGGGTCACACAGTCCTGCTGCTCCTCAGTCCCGGGCCTGAGGGTCTGCACTCGGAATGACCCTGCAGGCCCAGGGAGTGCTTACAGACACAGGCCCAGAGCTGTGTCTGGGAGCCCTGTGAGGTTCTTGGTGCTCCCTGGGCACAGCTCTCGGTCATCGTGCAGCTGGCCTGGCTGGTGAGGACAGTCCAGGCCTATCTTGGTTCTTGATGGGCTTCAGCCTGGTGACTGTGACCTCTTCCCCACTTACCACTGCCTTCGAGGACAGAAAGTTCCAGCTAATCTCCAAGGAAGTTATTGAATTTGATTACACTTCTGTTAAGATTGTATGCGTTGTTTATAGGGACAAATCATTAAGGTACTGACTGACCACAGAGCTTGGTCCAGCCCTTGGTACCTCTCATGAGATAGAGTGTTTATGAAATGCATAAGGCACACTTGACTTACTGCGACCCATAGAGCGTTCAAGAAAACAGCAGTTTGCCATAACTAAATGGTGTGTCTTGGACTCCCATTCCAGCTAGAGAGCCTGTACTGCTGGTCACGTTTGTGCTGTGTGCCACATTTAAAAAGCCAGATTCTCGGGCTTCCCTGGTGGTGCAGTGGTTGAGAGTCCACCTGCCGATGCAGGGAACACGAGTTCGTGCCCCGGTCCGGGAAGATCCCACATGCCGCAGAGCGGCTGGGCCCGTGAGCCATGGCCGCTGAGCCTGCGCGTCCGGAGCCTGTGCTCCACAACGGGAGAGGCCACAACAGTGAGAGGCCCGCGTACCGCAAAAAAAAAAAAGTCAGATTCTCTTAGATATTTTTTACAAAGCCAATTAGTCATATTCTCCTAGTATTTCACTGATGCTATGTCTTGGGTTAATTCCTTCATATTTGTATACCTTACCTGAAGTGATAATGATCTTGACAGACAAATAAGTAAAAGAAGCTTGCCCTCTCCCAGCTGTGGTGCAGCTCCAGAGTTGGTGGTGGCTCCTTGGTTGGGAGCTGGCATGTGGTGTGTCTTCTGGGGTGACCCTGCCTGAGCTGGCCTTCCCGGGGCTGGCCTGCCTTGTGGAGCCGAGGTTTATATGGTCTTTTGGGGACTGCCCAGACTCCTGCCTGTTCTTGCCACCTGCTGCCTCACTTCTCCACCTCCGTGCTCATCATGTTTGGGTCACAGGATGTTCTGTCTAGATTTGTTTTTTACTTGTTGTCTTAAAATGAGCTTCTCTGTCTCCAACTTTTCTCTTGTGGTTGAGCTGTCACCCTCTGCAAACCATTGGTTACTGTGTGCTCCCCTGTCTTGCCTGTTCTTGGTGCACTTTCTACAGGCTTCTTCATAGTTCTCTGAAGTCTCCCTTCTCTATTTTAATGGAGAGAGAAAATTTTTATCCTTTATGAACAAACATATACACAGTATAAGAAACAGAGCTTTGTATGGCCACAGTCCCTTAGCTATTTTAATTAATTAATTAATTAATTAATTTTGCGGTACGCAGGCCTCTCACTGTTGTGGCCTCTCCCGTTGCGGAGCACAGGCTCCAGACGCACAGGCTCAGCGGCCATGGCTCACGGGCCCAGCCGCTCCGCGGCATGTGGTATCTTCCCAGATGGGGCACGAACCCGTGTCCCCTGCATCGGTAGGCGGACTCTCAACCATTGCACCACCAGGGAAGCCCTGTGCACAAGCTTTTAAGTTTCATTAGGTCCCATTTGTTTATTTTTATTTCCATTTCTCTAGGAGGTGGGTCAAAAAGGATCTTGCTGTGATTTATGTCATAGAGTGTTCTGCCTATGTTTTCCTCTAAGAGTTTGATAGTGTCTGGCCTTACATTTAGGTCTTTAATCCATTTTGAGTTTATTTTTGTGTATGGTGTTAGGGAGTGTTCTAATTTCATTCTTTTACATGTAGCTGTCCAGTTTTCCCAGCACCACTTATTGAAGAGGCTGTCTTTTCTCCGTTGTATATTCGTGCCTCCTTTATCAAAGATAAGGTGACCACATGTGCGTGAGTTTATCTCTGGGCTTTCTATCCTGTTCCATTGATCTATATTTCTGTTTTTGTGCCAGTACCATACTGTCTTGATTACTGTAGCTTTGCAGTATAGTCTGAAGTCAGGGAGCCTGATTCCTCCAACTCCGTTTTTCTTTCTCAAGATTGCTTTGGCTATTTGGCGTCTTTTGTGTTTCCATACAGATTGTGAAATTTTTTGTTCTAGTTCTGTGAAAAATGCCATTGGTAGTTTGATAAGGATTGCATTGAATCTGTAGATTGCTTTGGGTAGTATAGTCATTTTCACAATGTTGATTCTTCCAATCCAAGAACACGGTATATCTCTCCATCTAGTTACTTGAGTTTTTTTGGTGCCTAATCCTTTGCGTGTTTCGTCGTTAGAAAAAGTCTTTAGGATTTACAGATTTGAATGAGATCTTATATATAAATTAATGTAGTCGTATATGATATAGCTATTTTTATAACAGTTTATTGAGATATAATTCATATACCATACAATTCACCCATTTAAAGTGTATTTCAGTGGCTTTTAGTATATTCATGAGGTTGTATATCCCCATCCAATTCCAGGACATCCTCATCATTCCAAAAACAAACCCATTAGCAGTCATTCCCCATTCTCCCCTCCAGCCTCTGACAACCACTAATTTTTCTTACTCTATAGATTTGCCTATTCTGGACATTTCAGGTAAATGGAATCATACAGTATGGGACTTTTGTGTCTGGCCTTTTTCACATAGCATAATGTTTTGCGTGTTCATCTGTTTTTTAGAATATATCAGTATTTCCTTTTTATGGCTGAATATTCAATTTTATAGCTAGATTACATTTTGTTTATCCATTTATCCGTTGATGGTCATTTGCGTTGTTTCCACCTTTTAGTTGTTATGTATAATGCTATTATGAACATGCTTGTGCAAGATTTGTGTGGACCTATGTTTTCATTTCTAGGAGTGGAATTGCAGGGTTATGTGATACCTGTTTCCTTTTGAGGAACTGTTGTAATGTTTTTCAACGTGGTTGCACCATTTGACATTCCTGCCACGAATACGATGGTTCCAATTTCTCTTTGTCTCCATCAGCACTTGTTATTATTATCTTTTTGATTCTAGCCATTCTGGTATGTGTGAAATGGAGTCCCATTGTGGCTTTGATTTGCATTTCCATAGTAACTAATGATGTAGAGCATCTTTTCATGTACTTATTGGCCATTTGTATGTCTTTTTTGGAGAAATGTTTATTCAGATTTGTTGCCTATTTTTTAACTGTGTGGTTTTTTTTTTAATTTAGTTGTAAGAGTTCTTTATATAGTCTGAATACAATTCCTTCAATTCCTTTATCAGATATATGATTTGAAAATATTTTCTCCCATAATTGGGTTGTCCTTTCACTTTGTTGGTGGTGCCTTTGAAGCGCAAAAGTTTTAAAATTTTGATGAAGTTCCTTTGACCTGTTTTTTTTCTTTTGTTCCTGTGCTTTTGGTTTCATATCTAAGAAACCATTGCCAAGTTCATAAAGATTTACTCCTATATTTTCTTCTGAGAGTTTTCTAGTTTTATTTCTTACATGTAGATCTTTGATCCATTTGAGTTAAATTTTGTCGTGGGAAAGGCATCCAACTTCATTCTTCTGCATGTAGATATCCAGTTGTCCCAGCATCATTTGTTGAAAAGACTGTTCTTTCCCATTGAAGGGTCTTGGCACTCTTGTCAAAAATCGATTGGCCGTAGACATACGGTTTTATTCCTGGACTCTGTTCCAGTCACCCACGTGTGCATCCTTATGCCAATACCTCATTGTCTTCTTTCTATCTTTCTTTCTATCTATCTATTTATGGCTGCGTTGGGTCTTCATTGCTGCACAGCCTTTCTCTAGTTGTGGCAAGCAGGGGCTACCCTTTGTTGCTGTGTGCGGACTTCTCATTGCGGTGGCTTCTCTTGTTGTGGAGCACAGGCTCTAGGCACGTGGGCTTCAGTAGTTGTGGCATGCAGGCTCAGTAGTTGTGGTGCACGGGCTTAGTTGCTCTGTGGCATGTGGGATCTTCCCGGACCAGGGCTTGAACCCGTGTACCCAGCATTGGCAGGCGTATTCTTAACCACTGTGCCACCAGGGAAGACCTGCACTGTCTTATTATAGCTTTGTAATGAATTTGGAAATTAGGTAGCGTGAGTCCTCCAGTGTTCTTTTTTGAGATTGTTTGGCTATTCTGGGTTCCTTGAATTTCCATATGAAGTTTAGGATCATCTTGTCGATTTCTGCAAGGAAGCCAGCTTCTTTTAATAGCGATTGCATTGAAAAATTTTAAAAACTTGTTAGGTTTTTGAATTTGTTTAAATAACTAAAAAACATATAATTCTTTAATTTGTTTAGAGGTAAGTTTGGTGTGTAGTGAGCAGTTGGGCTCTAAATCAGTTATTTTTCAAATTGTTAAGCAGTTATTCCACTACTGTCTTTTTTTTGAGCAGCTTATTTCTTTTTTTTTAATTAATTAATTTATTTATTTATGGCTGTGTTGGGTCTTCGTTTCTGTGCGAGGGCTTTCTCTAGTTGTGGCAAGCGGGGGCCACTCTTCATCGCCGTGTGCGGGCCTCTCACTATCGCGGCCTCTCTTGTGGAGCACAGGCTCCAGACGCGCAGGCTCAGTGATTGTGGCTCACAGGCCCAGTTTGAACAGCTTATTTCTTGTTAACTATAACTTTTACATGTAGTTGGCAATTCTTGGGCTCTTCTTTCCATTAAGTTATACTTCTGTGTTCCAGGACTGCTAGGTTAAAATTCTATTTAGTTGTGGGGTATAGTTATTTATTTATTTGTTTGTTTGTTTATTTCTGCTTTGGGTCTTCGTTGCCACGTGTAGGCTTTCTATAGTTGCGGTGAGCCGGGGCTGCTCTTTGTTGCGGTACGCGGGCTTGTCATTGCAGTGGCTTTTCTTGTTGTGGAGCACGGGCTCTAGGCGTGTGGGCTTCCGTAGTTGTGGCTCGCCTGCTCAGTAGTTGCTGCTCACAGGCTCTAGAGCACAGGCTCAGTAGTTGTGGCGCACGGGCTTAGTTGCTCTGTGGCATATGGGATCTTCTCGGACCAGGGATCGAACCCGTGTCCCCTGCATTGGCAGGCAGATTCTTAACCACTGCGCCCCCAGGGAAGTCCGGGATACAGTCTTAAGCTAGTCTGTTCAAACCCTGAGTGCCTTCTGTGTGTCTAGCCTTATATCAAATGCGAGTGGGTGAGCAGGGGAAGGGTTCTGGGATGGGAGACAACGTGGTCACAGGGTTGGACCAGCTTTCTCTGTGGACAGGGCCACAGATGATGTTTAGGCCAGGCAGTGTGATGGGAAGGCCAGCTGGCCATGGCTGGGTGGGGGTGGGGGAGGTGTTGGAGACGTACACAGAACTGAGGGAGAGGGTGAGGGCAGGTAGGTTCTGGGTGCTGGGGTCTGTGGGCACGCAGGACAGGGCAGGGTGGAATTTGAGCGGGGAAGGGACTTGGGAGAGGAGGGCAGTGGCCCGAACTGCATGGCAGAACATCAGATGGTCTGCCCTGTGCTTGGTGGTGTTTCAACGATGTCAACACTTTAGTTCATACATTTAGGAAGGGTGATCCACTTTGAATCTTACCTCTTTTTTCCTGTGTCCACCAGTATGACACCGTTCCTATTCAGTCCAGCGTGGTATTATGTTCCTGCCCGTCCCCATCAATGGTGAGGACCCAGACTGAGTCCAGCACGGCCCCTGGCGTTCCCAGCTGTGGTAGCAGGCAGGGCCCCACCATGGACAGCACCACGGCCGAATCCCGGCCAAGCGCCAACTCGCTGCAACACGCCACACAACCGCCACCACAGCCTCGGAAGAAACGGCCAGAAGACTTTAAATTTGGGAAAATTCTTGGTGAAGGCTCTTTTTCAACAGTGAGTACAGACTGCTGCTGTTTGTTGAATGAGGGTGTTTTCCTTGGGAGTACTGGCCTTTTTTGGGACTTGGAGCTGGGGGACTAAGACACTACAGTGGTGTTCTACCCCAGAGGAGGGTCTCAGGCCCTTGGGGATTCCTCTCCTGTTGTGAAGGTGACTTGGGGCTGGCTACCACCAGGCAGATCATGTGGTTTAAATATCTAGCTCATGATTTTGTAGGGGAAAGCTTTAAAAGGCATTTCATGATCTTATTTTTAATTTTCTCAAAAAATGCAGTTAGATTGTATTCTAAGTTACATTACATATCATTGTGTCCTGTTAGCAAGACCCTGGGAAGCTTTCCTGTTCCTTAGATTAAACATTAGTGTTGGTGTATCTCTTCGTAGTTTTGGGGAAACATTTAATGACCTTTGTTATTTCTCTGTTATTTTTAAAATATAAAACAGTACACCATTGACATTTGCTAGAGTTGCAGCCCAAGATCTGCTAGCTTCCAGATTTTTGTGTCCTCAGTTTCATGGACAGAATTACTATCACAGCACTGTCAAGTCACACTCAGGGTAATTCTTTTTGTTACCTGAGAGAGTTTTACCTATCTTGTGGTATTTTTCCTCTTAAAGCAAAGATATGAAGGTTCAGAGCTGCCCTTTGCTGAGTTGGAGGCCTCATGTGGCTGTGGCCGGGCCAGAGGCTTGCTGCAGGCTCGGGAAGGCCAGAGCCCCCGTCCCCTGGCCGTGCCTTCAGAAGAGACAGATCCTTGCTGCTGTGGTCTCTGAGCTGGGCCCAGCATGAGCTGCAGCTCCTCAGGCCAGCAGGTCCTGAATAATGAGACTTGCTTGCCTGGCCTTTGGGAAGAAACCGCGTGTGAAATTTGTTTTCCTTTTCTTTTTTTCCATTTATGAAATAATTCAAAATACAAAGAACATGACATACTGGGGCTCACCCATGTTCCCAACATCGTTTTAAGTGTTAACTTTTGCTCCTTTTACATTTTTTATTTAGATTTTTTTATTGGCAGTTTTTAAGTTAATGAAAGAATTGGGCCCTCATGATAAAAACCTTCAACTTTGAGCATAATCCCCAGTAGGTCTGGTACTCACAGGTCCTTGCAGAAAGAAAAAACTATTTTGAAAAGAATCTTGGGTGTTCTTTACAGTTACTTACATGAGTCCAGTAAAAGAAGAAGCGTTCTCTCTCCTTTTCTCAGCTGTACTTCACTGGACATTTATATTGACTGGAAAATGAGGATGTATTTATGAAATTCCCCTGTGTTCCTGGGTTTCCACCATGGGTAAAAAAGTAGGTGCCATCTGTTCTGGGTGACAGATTCCTGATGTAGAAAAGCCCCAGCTGAGATTCTTGTCATCCCTGTGCCAGGGTGGTGCCCAGGAAAGTGCCGTGAGCCTGGAGCCTCCTTTCTGGTACTGTTTGGAATCCTGCAGCCTTGGGTCTCAAATTATATGTGCTACCCTCAGTTCCTTCTCACCATTCCTGAAATAGAGACAACCTAAAATGAGGTTTCCAGGGGAGGCAGCTCCCAGGCTGGATCCCCAGGTAGGACCTTCACGTGATGGAGCCTGCGCTGGAGAGGGGGAAGCCTGGTCCACTGCCGCCGGCAACCTGAGGGTGATCCTGATGTCTACTGCCCCTGCAGTTGGCCCGGGCCATGTGGAGGGACATAAGGAAACTGCATAGAACATGCAGAGTTCACACAACAGAAAGATGACATAAATATCTCCTTCAGATAGGATTCCATTAAATATTAGCACTCAGTGTTTTTCTTCCTTTTTCCTACTTACGTAGCTAGTACATGCTGCTGTGAAGAAATTTAGCATTACATCAGTACATAACCTAGAGAATGCCAGCCCTTCCCTAGCCCACTCTCCTTGACTCACCAGCGCCTGAGAACAATCCACACAGGTTCCTTTCTCCACAGAGATCTTTAAGATCTTTCCATTTGAACACATATAATCCGACCTTGTTCTTAAAAACCGCAGGGCTACATACAGTGCTTTTCCAGGGTCACTTCTGATGAACTTGGTGAAGAATTCCCTAACGGAATATAACTTACAACCAGGGGCCTCCGGAGGTCTTCCCGGAGGCTCCGGTATTTCCCGGGAGTCAGCAGGTTTTCATCTGCTCTCTGGTCCTCGGCTGTTCCCTGTAGGTGTCTCAGGAGAGGAATTTGCACCAGCTGGCGGTGGTGGGGACCACCTCAGCTCACTGCCAGACTGGGCTCATCAGGCATTTGGAAGTTGTTACTCAGGTTGTGCCCAGGGTGTGTTCGTGTAGAAAGTTCTTTTCAATGTGTGTGAGGCCCCACTGGTGCTCTGTCCCCGAAGTAGTGTAAGACCGGGCTGTGCTGTGGAGAGGGCATGGGGGGCGGGGGGCGGGTGTGTGTGTGACTGCATGCTGGAGGGAGGTGCTCTCTGCCGGCCGCGGTTCCTGTGCCCTCAGTAGCAGGGATGGGATTTACAGCATCTGAGAGTGGCATCAAGTGAAATGCAACTATTATTTGTAAAAGCCCAAATTCAGGGTGGCCTTTTGCAATGAACATGTACTGGGGACCTATCCATAGAGTTAGTTTTTGAAGAAATTCCCAGTACCCACCTTGTGGAGATATTATTATATGCTGCTTCTTCCTACTGTTTGTGTGAGGGTTATGCTGGTCATAAGGTGTTCCTGAATATATATTTCACTGCATGAGGGGGGACTATTGGCATCTGATGAGGAACTTTCTGGAAACATTTGAGAGATACATGTGTTTCCTTTAACTATTAGAACACATTAACTTAGTCATTGACACTCAGCTATGTTTGTTAGCACAGGACCAAAAATATTTAAAATGTAATTTCGTGGTGGGGGCGGGGTAGCCTGTGTGGTTGGTTGCAGGGTGACTTGTGAGACTCAGTGCCCTGGTTACATTGGGTGTTTTTTTCTCTTCTTTTTCCCCCTTTTCTTCCCAAACCAGGTTGTCCTGGCCCGAGAACTGGCAACCTCAAGGGAATATGCTAGTAAGTAACTAACTCCAGCGAGCTAGGATGCTCCAGTGTCTAGGATGCAGGAACAGTGCACCTCTGGGTACGCGGCCACCTGGCTGCCCAGCCCCTGGAGGTTTCTGTGCTGATTTCAGGGGACAGGACACTGTTGGTCTTAGAGATCACAAATCTGGTGGGTGCGTTTTGTGAAAAACTTTAATTTTTATCTGTTACTTTATGAGTTGTGTCTTTAGTGTTTTCTTACCATTTCCAATTGTAGTAACTTGCTTCTCTCTTAAGTTAAAATTCTAGAGAAACGTCACATTATCAAAGAGAACAAAGTCCCGTATGTAACCAGAGAGAGAGACGTGATGTCGCGGCTGGATCACCCCTTCTTTGTTAAACTTTACTTCACATTTCAGGATGATGAAAAGCTCTGTATCCTTTGAACAGTCAAAGCCTTCTGATATCACGCCAGTGACCCCTTATCGTTTTGGAACCATGACCCCGTTTTTGTTTTCACAAGTAGCCCCTTCCCTGGAAGGGAAAAGGGTAGCTTATTCTAAATACAGACGAATTCACATCACTTTGCTTTGGGACCCCCTGGGATTGCTGACATTCACTGAAGTAGAACATTACTTCAAGGGAGATCATCACAGTCATTTTTGAGGTTTTTTGTTGGTAAGCTTCATATCTAAAGGATCATTATTTTAATGCTGTTCTTGCTAGACGTTTATTTAAAAGCATGCCCTCATTCCTTTTTAATCAGCATCCTTGGAGTATCTGTCAGGTGTCAAATCCAGTGCTCAAAGCAGGGAAGTGAGAGAGAGGAAGAAGGATCTTGGGCATCCGGGGCTCCCGGGAGGTGGGCACCTTTCTGCCCTCTTTGGCCCTGGGTTGTGGGGTTTGGTTGGAAGGAACATCTTTCTCAGGCTCAGCTGCCAGGTAGAAAGTCTAGGGAGTGACCCACAGGAGCCCAACCCTTTCTTCCCGTATCCAGGACTTGTCCTCCCAGAGACAGCCCCTCCCCAGGGCCCTCCAGCCTCCCCCTCTCCCACCCCTATGGATATCTCTGATCATCCAGTGCCTGGCTCTCCAGGGCTGTGCACACTGCTTCTCCAGCGGCTTCTCCTGCAGGGACGTCACACCCTGCTGATTCTTTGTTTTATTTCAGGGCATCTCACGTTCCCTGACTTCTCCTGTAATCCCTGAAGCACTTTTTTCTTTCTTCTTTGCTCAGGGTTCAAGGAGACAGGGCACCGTGGCAGTCAGGGTGGGCCATATCTGTGTCGTCAGCTTGTCTCTGGGCCATTCATCATAGAGCCAGGCCCGCCAGGTCTCCTCACTCCCCAGCCCCTCTCCTGCAGTTGTTCTTCCAAACCGGGACTCCCTCAGCCCCCGTTTGCCCAGAGACTCTGTCTTCAATCCCAGCAGCTGCTCTTGGCTTCTTCTCGACGAGGGAGGTCGAACTGCCAAATGGAGTTGAGAGTTTGTTCAAGTGTAAACCTCAGTCTGTGCATCTGTTCTTTTCCTCCTGCCCTTAGGTCTCCAGAGCCCCTTCCCCTCACCCCACCACCTGCAAAGCTTGGCTTCCCCATCCCACCTGGGGGTGGGGGCCTGATCTTAACCCCCTTCCCTTCCCCTCTCTCCTCTCTCCACACATATTCTTCTGGGTTAAAACTTTGCTCGATCCTGTTTCCCCTTTAACACCATTTTCTGGCTCCTTCAACTGTCAGCTGAATGTTTCCTTTTGTTTATTGAGAAGTCCTGGTTGAGTTCCAGGTGATGGGAACATGCTGGTACATGAGGTGAAGGCTCTGCCCTCATGGGGCTTGCATTTCTGTGCAGGAGTTAGATATACACAGGTGATTAATGGCTGTGTGATAGACACTGAGGGAACAAGAGTAGTAGGGCCAGGTAGGAGTTGGTCGGTGGAGAGTTGGATCAGCTGTTTTAACTTGGTGGTCTGAGGAGACGACGTCAGCCCGAGGCCTGGGCAGAGCAGGGGCAGGTGTGCGTATGTGTGGGGGGTACAAAAAGGCTGGGCAGGGGTCAGCTCCTTGGGCCTCGGAGTCCCGGCAAGAATTTTGGATTTTCTTCTAAGTGTGGCACAGAGTCCAGGAGGAGGGTCTGGAGCAGGGTAGCCATTTGCTCTCACTCGGGCTGCTGCTGCAGGGAAGGCTCTTGTAAGTCAAGCTGGCTCCTGGGGGTGGGGCCTCAGAGCTGGGTGCACAGTGGTCCTGTAATTGATGCATCCGTTGATCCTTGCTACTTGAGGCCTGAGTGGGCTACTGGGTGGCTGCCTGCAGAGCCTGAGAAGTCAGGTTGGTGTGCAGATTGGTGGGGGGTGGGCTGGGGTGTCGGTGGGCCGGAGGGTGCCCAGCAGGGAAGAGTTCCAATGAGTGGAGAGAACAGAGTCCCAGGGGCAATGGACCAGATGGTTTCTGGTGGAGGGTGCTGGCTGCCCTGCCAGATAGTGCCAAGTGGTCAAGTAGCTGGGCCCTGGCCTGACCTGTGGATTGCTTCCCATGCAAAGTGTTGTTGAGAGTGGCAGTCTGGGGGTGGGGCTGAGGGCTCAATCAAGAGAGAGAGGCAAGGAAAGGCAAACAAAGCAGGTTTTTCCCAGTGGTTTCACCGTAAAGGGGAGCAGTAAAGTGGTCTAGTAGCCAAGAGCATGTGGGAAAGGGAGGGGGATTCCTTGTTGGTTTGTTTTAGGTCTTTTAAAGTGTTTGCCTCTCCACCTGGCTTCAGCATCGCCCCATGTCCCCGTCTGCTGTCACTGCTCATGCAGCAGCCATCAGTGACCGATCTGTTCTGTATCTCACCTCTGAGGCCACCTAGACCTCTTGCTTCTTGTGCTCCATGGCACCCACGTGATGGTGCTTCTCTTTGAGCCTGTGGGGCTCTCTGGCTGCCAGAATTCCTGGATTCCCAGGCCTGGGCTTCCTACGGGGCCTGGGGAGAATAAGTCGTGTTGGTTGGGAGGCTCCGGCAGGTCGCACACACTTGACTTCATCTTCTCCCAAGGTCATGTTCAGTAGGATCAGGCACTCAGAGGCTAGATGAGTGAGCTCACTGTCTGATTTCAGACGGGATTGGCCAGAGTAATGCAGGTGGAGGGGACTCTAGGTCTCTATCCAGTGGTGTCTGTTGCTTTTGACATTTTAAGACAAATTTGAAAGCCTGTGGAGATTGCAGGGGCTCACTTACCTCTGACAGGAGCGAGACCTGGGGACTTCTGCTCCACTGGAAATCCTTTGTAATATACAGTGTGTTGAAAGATAAAGAAAAGGAAGCACTCTGCCTGAATAAAAGCCCCAGTGTGCACACTATCCTCCTTTTAGCTGTAATTTACACATTGGGGAGAGAGGGGAGCAGCTCCTCCAGTGACTACAGGGCTAAGCACACTCTCAGGACAGGTGAGGCAGAGCTGGTGACACCCCTGCAGCAGCCTGAAAACAGGCAGATAGATCCGTGAGGGACCTCCTGGGCACTGTCAGCCTCTTTGCCCTCTGGAGGTTCAGTTTGACCAGACTCAACTCCTGCTCCCCAGAGAGGGCTGAGCTCAGAGAAGCCCTCCCTCCCTCCTTAGGTGCAATGCAGGGCTGGGCACCACAGCCAGCCAGCCAGGGTGCCTTTCCCTCCAGCAGGGATGAAGGCTGAGGGGTTTCAGAGACTGTTGCTCTGCTAACCTGCGTTCTTCCTCCACCTCCCACCTGCCTGTCCTTGTGTGTCGTCTCTTGAAGCTTGGGGACAGGAACAGCACACTAGACCTCAGGAAGCTGGGCTCCAGTCCTGTCCCTCCTTGGCTTTGTGACCTTGAGTCAGTTGCTTAACCTCTCTGGGCTGGGTTCCTCTGCAAAGCGCAGGCATTGGGCTCAGCAGGCTCTCAGGCTCTGCCACAGGCCTGATCTGTGCTCATCATCCCAGGAATTGACTCGCTCCCTGTGAGAGAGCAGCCTCCCCTCACTGCCCTGGGGCCTTAGCTGTGCTGAGGGAGGTAGAAATGTTCTAGGGTGTGAAATGGACCAATGAGGTCTGAAAGAGTGTTTCTGGGCAATGAGGAACATGTGTGGTCAGAGAGAACACGGGCTTGGAGCCATGATCTACAACATGTCATGTTCAAAACCTGTCGGTCACTTAGTGCCACAGCCGAGCAGAGAACTAGAAGTGTCCCTTACACCGGAAACAGGAACTCAGGGAGTGGTCAGATAAGGGGCAAAACCTGTGAAGCCAGAAGAGGCCCTGTGGCCATGGCCGAGCCTCTCACGTGGGCTGCTGGTTTCTGGGAGACTGTGCTCCTGAGTGGGGAGGCTCTGCGGCTGGTCTAGGTCCAGATCCAGGCGGGGCCCCTGCTTGGGGTTGGGTGGGCCAGAGTCTGCAGGCTGCTGGTGAGGAGGCCACGGATACCAGCCTTCCCCGAGGAGGGATCAAAGCAAGGAGAGGAGGGAAGGGGCCCTGGCCGAGACCCTTTGCATTCCCTAGAAGTAAGGTTGGTTTTGGGCTTCAGCTTCCTGTTAAACGTTGTTCTAATTGGAAGGGCTTGGGAGGCCACATGTGGGGCTCGATCACAGGCAGGTTTGAGCAGCTTCGGTTGGTGGTCTCTTCCCTCCTGGGCCGCAGCTTCAGGCATCTTCTTTGGTGGGAGATGGCAAGTGCCTTGGCAAACAGAAGCCAGATGGGACACCTTGAGCACAGGTCACCCCTTACCCCCTCGGAGCTGATGCTCAGGGCGGGTGAGGACTTGGGTGCCACTCTGCCAGGGAGTGGCAGAGTACCTGTAGATTTCCATCAAGAGGTGTGGATGTTCGGTGCTTCCAGGAGGAAGCAGTTATATGGGATCCATTTATAGTTTCTCCTCTTAGAAAAAGGGAGAACAGAAGTAAAACAAATCACACTGCAGTGGTGTCCGAGGGAAAGATGACTGTTTTCCTCGAGTCTCTCCCCAGTGGGGGCCCAATAAATAGATTGAGTTTATCTATTAATGGCATTTCTCTTACAAAACTTGTCACTTTATACTTGGGAAGGAGCATTCATTTGAGGAATCTTTACGTGAATGGACTGAGCACGGCATGTGCGGTTGGTGCAGGTTGGAGGCTGTGTGCTGATGGCGTTGGGGCCACAGGCCCTGACCGCCATCTCTAGCGGCTTCCCTTCACTGAGCCCACAGGTGTCTTCTGGGGATGGGGGGTCCAGAAGGGGCAGTTGGCCTGAGAGGCATGTGCTTTTGTTGTTGGTGAAAAACTCACGCTGGGACCCTGTCCTGGAGCCAGGGATTCCCTGCAGACCCAGCGGTTGCGGTTGGGTCTGGCTGGAAGAGGGGCAGCTGTCTCAGGCCACAGGTACCTTCAGTTTTAATTAATTTAAAAAATTGCTACTGGGCTGTTAAGGTCAGTTTAAAAGAAAGATTTTTGCTCTCTTCCTTAACTATCCAATGTTTAGATTTTGGCCTTAGTTATGCCAAAAATGGAGAACTACTTAAATACATTCGGAAAATTGGTTCGTTCGATGAGACATGCACCCGATTTTACACAGCTGAGATGGTGTCTGCCCTAGAGTACTTGCATGGCAAGGGCATCATTCACAGGTACCAAGCCAGGGGGCTACAGGCTTTGCTCCCCAGGCCTGGGGGGTCAGCTCTGGTCTCTTTTATGGAGGGTGGGATGCCTCATTGTGAGAATTAAGAAAAGTTCACATTACTCTGATGTTGAGAGACTGTGGACCTTTAATATCAGATGAAATTGGTCAGATGTCTTTTTTGCCAGACTAACGATTCTCTTAGCCATGTTGACTGGTGCTTTTATTTTGTCAGTTGTAGATTCTGTGTGTACTTATCATTTTCCATGATTTTCCGATAAAGTCAAGTTGAAGGTGTTCATTTAAGCTTTCTTTTTCTTACTGTTTTTTTTTTTTTTTTGGTGGTAAAATACCCATAACGTAAAATTTACCAGTAATTCCCTGGTGGTCCAGTGGTTAGGACTCGGAGCTTCCACTGCAAGGGGCATGGGTTCAATCCCTGGTTGGAACTAAGATCCCGCCAAGCTGCGCGGCGCAGACAAAAAAAAAAAGAAAAAAGCCTAAAATAGATAAAATTTACCATTTAACCATTTTCTCCCTCCCAGTTTTATTGAGAAATAGTTGACATATGTATATACAAATTTAAGGTGTACATTTATTGCGTAATGATACCACAGAAGGTTTAAAGGCGCTTTATAGGTTAGGCATGATAGATTATACTTCAATTAAAAGTTTATTAAAATGGTAGATGCAGTTATGAAATGATGTAATTTGTCCTCATTATATGCAGTTGATATTTGTTCAGTGCTAACTTTAGACTTGCATTCTTGGTTGTTAGTCTGTAAAGATTATAGGTATTAATCAGTTCATTTGGGGTTTTAGCAAAATTTAGAGTTTGTAATAATGTTACTGTTTTAAATATTTCATCTCAAACGTAAAAAAATCTGCTTTCACAGGGACCTGAAACCAGAAAATATTTTGTTAAATGAAGATATGCACATCCAGATCACAGATTTTGGAACAGCAAAAGTATTATCCCCAGAGAGTAAACAAGGTGTGTGTTTTATTTCTAGTAGATCCCTGCTCAGTGCTTAAATCAAAACCAACTTCTTAGAAACAGGTTGAATTGCCTTATGCTCATCATTAATGACAGTTGTCTGTAGTACCTTTGTTATTATAAAATGGATGCTTGAGTTTTCACAGAGGAAGCCTCTGCCTTTGGGCAACTTTAGCTGAGGGTCTGGGCAGGTGTGTGCCTGGTCTGGTGGGTGCAGGGAGGGGCTTCGCAGGCTGCCTGTGGTTGGTCCTCCTGGCCTCAAGTGGTAGTAGGTCACCAGGCGCTTTCTGCATGTTGTCATAGGCCCTCAGATGCCCACTGTGGCTCACCCTCCCTAGTCATCTTCCTAGAAGATGCTGGGGTGCCACATTTGTTCCTGGTCTCCCATGCAGGGGTGTGAGGTCAGCTCCCAGGTCTTCCTTTTGGCACTGTGGGTTCTCTGGGGTTGGGGGGTGGTATGCGCGCACGCGCGCACTCACACACGCACGCACGCGCGCGACTGACCTTGTATCCCAGTGCTGACTGTCTGCCTGTCTCCTGTGCGCACCTGCCAGGGGTGGTGGCCCAGGCACGCCGATTATAGTGAGGTTCTATAAGATCACAGAATGAGTTGGGGGCTGTTTTTTTCCTGCTGGTCAAGTGCATGTTAATCATTGCAGACCCTTCTAACCACTGTTCCTCTAGGGTATTTCCTAGCCGGATTATGTACTGTGACAGTTGCTCGCAGTCCACCTGGGTCAGAAGAGAGCCCTGGGTATCTTAGCTACCCAGGGGCATCTCGGCCATGGTGAGGGTGGGGGCATCTTGCTGTCCTTCAGGTGTTTGTTGAATGGAAATCATAAACTCCGAGGGTATAAAAAATGGCAGTTTAACTCCTGAAAACTGTGTTCAAGTATTGGGGTAGAGAGAAGATAAAGCCCTTTATGGTGAGGGTTTGGGGAAACTCAAAGCCCCTGTGTGAGTTAATAAGTGACCTTGAAAATGAAACTTGGGTGTACGGACAGGTGTGACTGTCAGAGCTACCCTGACCTGGGAGGCTGCTGCAGGGACCTCTACCCAGGGCATGTGCTTCTCTGCCGGGCTTGTGGGTACCCCTCAAAGAAGGACCTTGATGGAGAGCCCTGGGGGGATGGACATGCTAGGGGAGGGTAGAGTGTTTGTTGGTGGAAGAAAGATTCAGACAGAAGCATCCAGTTCGCTGCAGCTGCTCTTGCGTGGTAAAGGGGAGCTGTGAGCGCAGGGCAGTGGTGGGGAGGAGCTGGGCCTCTCCGAAGAGCCCTCTAGTTCAGCTGCGCTGGCCTGCTCTGCCTCGGGCTTGAACTGAGGCCTGTTTCGCAGCAGCTGCGGGGCTAACACCTGGGGTTTTGCTCCTCCCGGGCATGGTGGGCAGTCTTGACTCTGTGCTGCTGGAAGGGCCTGGCTGGGCTTCCATGGGTTCCCTTCAGCAGGGTGTGTGATCTTTCCTTTCCAGGCCTTTTCCCAGCCCTGTGTTTTCAAACGGAGGGTTCTTGTCAAGATTCTGTCAGTGCTTTCATCTGTGCACAGACACTCTTTGAGTCACAAGATGGCATCTTGAATTCGGGAACTTTTCTGAGAATCTTAAAGCACCACCCTTTTGTGTTTGAAACAGAACTTGCAGTCAAGGCAGATGCTCTTATTTCTCAGTGAGGCTTAGTCCTGGCGACGCTTGCCTACCTTTGTATTGTACTTCCCACCCAGGGCTCCTGCCTGGAGGTGCACTTCCCAAGCCCCAGGAAGTCCTCCTGTGACATGCCCCAAACTTTGATCTATTTGACTCATTCCTATTGTATAGTAACATTTTGTTGGCCGCTAATTATGTTTTGATAGACATGGTATAACTCTGTAACCTAAGCATTGTCCATGACAGAGGTGAACCAAACAAGAACCTGAATGTTCTTGCTGGGCTGCTGGGCATCTCGTGTGTGACTTGCCGCTGAGACCAGCCACCGCCTGCCAGTCAGCCATGGGAGTCACCCCCTCAGAGTCTGCTTGGTCCTTTTTTATTCACTTAGATTTTCTTCAGATCTGATATTTGGCACAGGCTAGTCCTACTGTCATGTAGCCATTAAAAAAATGTAAGAACTTAAATGCATTGGTGAAATAGTGAAATAAACCTGAGTTTTAAAATCTGTCTGGAAGCAGGAGGCTAAAAAGTCCTTAACATTGTAAACCAGGCAGAACTATCGATACTTATATATACACAGTTGAGTTGGCTTTTTTTTTTTTCCTTAGAGGAAATGTAGAAAACATGTATAATTACGTGAATGAATAATTTTGGTGACATACTCTCATTTCTGTTTGACATAGTTTAGAATCTTAGAGTTTATTCCTGCATTAGCTTTTTTTAAACATCTTTATTGGAGTATAATTGCTTTACATTGTTGTGTTAGTTGCTGCTGTATAACAAAGTGAATCAGCTAAAATATGTGGAACGCTTCATGAATTTGCGTGTCATTGCGCAGGGGCCATGCTAATCTTCTCTGTATTGTTCCAATTTTGGTATATGTGCTGCCGAAGCGAGCACTTGTATTAGCTTTATAAACTTTTGTACAGAGATGGTTTCCTCAAAACATCTTAAAGCTTCCAGAAGGGAAGTGTTGGTGGGAGCGAGGCCCAGGTTCCTTAGCTGTGCAGTGAGCATGTTTCGCCCTCCGCCTTGTGAGAGACAGGCTGTCTGTCTTCACAGACCTCCGTCCCAGTGGGTGGCTCCTGGGATGGGGGGAGCCCCGCATTCCTCTCTTACTGCTGCCTGTCGGGTCCAGGGAGTGACCCCTGTGCTGTGAGGGTGGGTGGGCACATGGGTCGATGGGCCTTTCTGGCACAGAGGACTTAGACCTTCTAACCTTGCACAGGGATCCCACAGAGCTTTACACTGAGGGCGGCTTAATAACATGGAGTCAGCCCCTCATCTGTGGCCGTGTGCCTGGCCGTGGCCCTCTTTGCAAGAAGCTTGGGAAGTTCAGGGTGCCCTGGAGGTTGAGACTTGAGGTTTGTGTCTGGAAGCCTGTTTTGAGTTGTGCAGGCCTTTCTGGTACAGTTGGGCGTGGAGGCTCCACTCACCACATATGGGGGTGCAGGGAGGGGGGGGCGCCAGGTGTGGGGACTGCTGGAGAGGGGATGCAGCAGGGAAGCCTCAGAGCCAGCATCACTGTCACTGCACCTGTACCTGTGCAGTGGCCCTCTGTGGACCGCCTTTGTCCAGACCCTTTGACCAGCGTTGACCTCCATCCTGCTGTGCTGTGGGCTGGAGACCCTCTCACAGCCTCTGCCCTGCTGCCACTCTAGCACATGCAGGGCCACCTGCCCCCCTATACTCCCACCACCAAGCATACCTCCCAGCCATCGAGAAGCGATTACTCTGGTCTTTTCAGTATTGGTATTCGTTTAGTCATATCTGTGATGCATAGAGTGTTGTTGTTTTTAAAACACAAGGGTACCTGCTTTTTGTAAAAATTCAGAACATCCTTGTGACCTGATTTCCACCATCATCGATTTGTTTTCCCTGTAAATATTTTAGTATTTATTACTAAATACAAAGCTTATTTTTAAAAAACATAACCATAATACCATGCCATTTTTATACATTAAAAAATTAGCAGTAATAGCTTAATATCTTAAAATATTTAGTCCGCGTTAAGTTTCCAGTCGCCATAATTCCACATCATAATTTTTTGGTTGTTGCTTACTTGAATCAGGTTTCAAATAAAATTCTCACATTGAGCTTAGCTAATTTTTCTCTTAAATTTCTGTTATCTATAGCTTCTTCTCCATCTGTTTTTTCCCTTGCAGTCTGTTGAAGAAACCAGGTCATTTGTCTTATAGAGTTTCCCAGAGTTTGCTGATTGCATCTCTGTGGAGTCATGTAACATGCTCCTCTCCCCTCTGTATGTCTTGAAAATTGGGAGTTGGATGTGGCTGCTTGATCACATTCAGGTTCAGTCCTTTCACACCAGAGGCTGGTGTGTGTGGTGTGTTCTTCATTAGGAAGCATGTAGCATCCATTCGTCTCTCCCTGTCAACAGCCCTTTATAGCCATGATATCCGAGATCCATCAATTCATTAGAGAATGCAGAGTGATCATAGCCCAGTTCTTTCATTCTTGAGTTGGAATTCTTCTTTTTTTTTAATTAAAATTTTTTTAAAAATTATTTATTTATTGGCTGTGTTCAGTCTTCGTTACTGCACACGGGCTTTCTCTAGTTGCAGCGAGCGAGGGCTACTCTGTTGTGGTACGCGGGCTTCTCGTTGCGGAGTACAGGCTGTAGGGCGCGCAGGCTCAGTAGTTGTGGCTCGCGGGCTCTAGAGCGCAGGCTCAGTAGTTGTAGTGCATGGGCTTAGTTGCTCTGTGGCAGGCGGAATCTTCCCAGATCAGGGATTGAACCTGTGTCCCCTGCCTTGGCAGGCGGATTCTTTTTTTTTTTTTTTTTAAATAAATTTATTTATTTATTTTATTTTGGCTGCGTTGGGTCTTTGTTGCTGCGCGTGGCCTTTCTCTAGCTGCGGTGAGTGGGGGCCACTGTTCGTTGCGGTGCTGGGCTTCTCACTGCGGTGGCTTCTCTTGTTGCGGAGCACGGGCTCTAGGTGCACAGGCAGTAGTTGTGGCTCGCGGGTTCTAGAGCACAGGCTCAGCAGTTGTGGCACACGGGCTTAGTTGCTCTGCGGCATGTGGAATCTTCCGGACCAGGGCTCGAACCCGTGTCCCCTGCATTGGCAGGTGGATTCTTAACCACTGCGCCACCAGGGAAAAATCCCTGGAATTCTTCTTTAAAGAGAAACTTCCCCTTAGCCACTATTTGTTTAGTGATATTGATTGTGGAGGAAAAACAGGATAAATGCTTGCTTCATTCCCCTTTATTTGCAGCTTTTGGAAAGCATGAATTGGTTCACTGTCATCCTCCAATGATGACCAGTTCATCAAAAACATTATTATCCCACCTCACAACATACACAAAAGTTAACTTGGACAGATCAGAGATCTGAATGTAGGAGCTAAAACTATTACACTCTTGGAAGAAATCATGGGAGTAAACGTTCTTGACCTTGGGTTAGGGTCTGGTTTCTTAGATACAATACCAGAAGTACAAGCAGCAGAACAAGTTTTAAAACTTTGGTGCTGTGATACCATTAAGAAAGTGAAAAAGACAACCTATGGGGTTGAATAGGAAAAAAAATTTCAAATCATATATCTGATAAGGGGCTTGTATCCAGAATATATAAAGAACTCATAGCAAAAAAATTTTTTTTTAATGGGCAAAGGGTCTGAATAGACATTTTTCTAAAGAAGATAAGCAAATGGCTAATAAACACATGAAAAGATGCTCAATATCATTAGGGAAATGCAAATCAAAACCACACTGAGACACCACTCCACACCCACTAGGATGACTAATCAAAAAGATATCCGATAAGAAGTATTAGCAAGGCTGTTGAGAAATCAAAGCCCTTGTACTCTGCAGGTGGGATTGTCAAATGATGCAGCCGCTTTGGAAAAGTCTGGCAATTCCTCAGAAGGTTAAGCATAGTTACCTTATAATCAGCCATTCAGCTTCTAGGTATATATCCAAGAGAACTGAAAAACAAATGTTTACATAAAAAGTTGTACGCTAGTGTTCATAGCAGCTTTATTTGTAATAGCCAAGGAGTGGAAACAACTCAAGTATCCATCAACTGATGAATGGATAAACAGAGTGTGGTCTATCTGTATAGTGGAATATTATTCAGCCTTAAAAGGAATGAAGTTCTGATATAGGCTCCAGCATTGATGAACCTTGAAAACATTGTGCTAAGTGAAAGCCATCTGGGATTAGGATAGGGATTTTGTTGAATGTATAGATCAGTTTGGGGAGTATTGCTCTCTTAACAATATTGTCTTCTGATCCTTCAACGTGGAATGTCTTTCTGTTTATTTATATCTTCTGTAATTTCTTTCAAAAATTTTTTGTAGTTTTCCGTGTTATAAGCTTTGCACTTTTTTTTTTTAATTTTATTTTTGGCTGTGGTGGGTCTTCGTTGCTGTGCACGGGCTTTCTCTAGTTGCAGTGAGTGGGGGCTACTCTTCGTTGCTGTGCGCAGGCTTCTCATTGCGGTTGGCTTCTTTTGTTGCGGAGCCTGGGCTGTAGGGTGCGTGGGCTTCAGTAGTTGTGGCGCGCAGGCTTAGTTGCTCTGTGGCATGTGGAATCTTCCCGGACCACGGATCGAACCTGTGTCCCCTGCATTGGCAAGCGGATTCTTAACCACTGCGCCACCAGGGAAGTCCCAGCTTTGCACTTCTTTTGTTAAATTTATTCCTAAGTATTTCATTTTATTTTTGAGGCTATTGTAAATATAATTGTTTTCTTAATTTTCAGATTGTTCATTGAGAGTATATAGAAATATAGTTGTTTTTTTTGGTACACTGATCTTACGTCCTGCAACCTGATGGACTTGTTTATTAGTTTTAATAGTTTTTTAGTGACTTCCTTGGGACTTTTTACGTACAGATCATGTCATCTGTGATTAGAGATAGTTTACTTCTTCCTTTCCAGCCTGGATGCGTTTTGCTTCATTTTCTTGCCTAATTGCCCTGGCTAGAACCTCCCCATTGAATAGAAATGGCGAGAGCAGGCATCCTTGTCTTGTTCCTGACCTTAGGGGAAAAGCTTTGTCTTTCACCATTGAGTATGATGTTCGTTGTGGGTTTTTCATAGGTGCCTTTATCAGGTTGAGGACGTTCCCTTCTTTTTTTTTTTTAATTTATTCATTTTATTTATTTTTGGCTGCGTTGGGTCTTTGTGGCTGCGCGCAGGCTTTCTCTAGTTATGGCGAGCAGGGGCTACTCTTTTTTTTTTTGCGGTACGCGGGCCTCTCACTGTTGTGGCCTCTCCCGTTGCGGAGCACAGGCTCCGGACGCACAGGCTCAGCGGCCATGGCTCACGGGCCTAGCTGCTCCGCGGCATGTGGGATCTTCCCGGACTGGGGCATGAACCCGTGTCCCCTGAATTGGCAGGCGGACTCTCAACCACTGTGCCACCAGGGAAACCCCGGGGGCTACTCTTCGTTGTGGTGCGCGGGCTTCTCATTGTGATGGCTTCTCTTGTTGCTCTAGGCACACGGGCTTCAGTAGTTGTGGCACGTGGGCTCAGTAGTTGTGGCACACGGGCTTAGTTGCTCCGCGGCATGTGGGATCTTCCTGGACCAGGGCTCGAACCTGTGTCTGCTGCATTGGCAGGCGGGTTCTTAACCACTGCGCCACCAGGGAAGCCCGGAGGAAGTTCCCTTCTGTTTCTAGTTTGTTTTATACTTTACCATGAAGGAGTGTTGAATTTTTGTTAGATGGTTTTTCTGCATCTCTTGATCAAGATGGTCATGTGGTTTTTGTCCTTTATTCTAATGATGTGATGTAATATATTGATTGGTTTTTATGTGCTGAACCACCCTTGCATTCCTGAGATTAAATCCCAGTTGGTCATGGTGCACACTCCTTTTTATGTGTTGTTGGATTCAATTTGCTTGTGTTCTGTCCAAGAGCTAATAAGCACATTTTGTGGAGTGTGTTTGCTGTGCTTCATATGTGGGTTCATGGATAAGACAATAGCGGTCTGCACTTTTGGCTTTGAAGAGAGTGTTCTGACCTCAGGAGCATGTCAGGTCCCTCCGTCCCCACTGGCACCTCACAGTCTGACCTGCAGATCTGTGGTGGCCAGAGTGGTCCACAGCCCAGGGTGCTGGCCCGTTTATTTGAACCACTTTGACGGTGGAGGTAACAACCCAGCCCAAACCCTTCTTTACCCTGACCCTTTGGCCTCCTGTTGAGTGGGTCAGTAGCCTAAAGGAGGCAGCATAAGCCAACAGTGGCTTGTGGGCCTTGGTTTTCCAGTAGCTGGAGAATTTTGACCTCTGGCTAATCTCTGAGCTTACAGGGGTAGGTAACTAGATTATCTCTGTGGCTTTCTAATGCTCTCTTGGGCTCTTACCCTGGTGTCACAGATAGAAATCTGCCATTCGTGAAGTGGGAGAGGAGAAAATTACTTGTTTTCACTAACCTTTCAGTGAAATCGAGCATCTCCTTCAGTTATGAAGGTAGGCAACAAACATCTGTGTCATTAGAAATCACAGATGTTTTCATGTCCTGTCACAGTCGTCACAGATTCTTGATCTATTGTTTATGCTCATCGCTACTTCAGAATTACTCTATTAATAGACCTGCTGCCAGATCTTGTTGGTGCATTAATAAAAAAGAAACATATTAGTATATTGCATATTTATTACTTTAATATTTTGATACTTTCATTATGTATAGTCTTGTAGATATTATTTTATGTCTTTAGAACATCATTCTGAGAACAGTTATTCTTTTCCACACTCCAGAGGATTCATTCATCTCTAGACTAGCGAAAGAGCTCCTTTCTAAGGGGGTGACTCTGTATCCCCAGGGACTTGGGAGTCCCTTTAAGAAGGTGGACATAGGCTCCTGGGGAAGAGGAAGCAGCAGGTGTTGTGGGGGACAAGCAGACGCAGGCCCAGAAAGCTTACAGAAGCAGCAGCAGCAGCACACAGTCCTGATGCCGTCACGATTTGCTCTTTAAAGCCCAGCCATGTGGTGTGTGTGTGTCTCCTGTCCACTTTGTTTTGTGCATAATGTAGCTATTTAAAAGCACAAATACCTCTGCATACTGTGTGATAGCCTGAATTATTTAATTATGTGTAATACATATCTTTCCATATAAAAATATATTTCTAGAACTTCTCAATAATAGCATTTAAAAATATAAATCACGGAAGTGACGCACAATTATTATGAAGAACAGAAACACTGAACAGGTGAAGTATCGAGTTGAAGCCTGTCCCCCGAAGGATTGTGTCATGGCCCTGCCATCTGTGCTGGCTCCGTCCTGGAGGATCAGGTGCCAGAAATGAATTGCTGGGTCAGAAAGCAAGCCTGTCCTGTATGGCTTTTGATGTTTTTTGGAAAATTGCTCCTCCAAAGTCACAGCATTTCACATTCCCACCAGTAGCACTGTGAGGTTTTCCTCTTCAAATCCTTGCCAATACTGTGCATTTTCCTTCTTTTTTATCTTTGCCGATTTGATAGGCTACCATATTAATTAACATTTCTTTGATTCATTGTAAGGTTGGTTTCACTTGGTTTTAGCTCTTGATTTGTTTTCTTCCTCTGTTGAATCACTTCAGTGTTCTCGGCTGTCAGGGTCCTGGAAGGATGCAAACGTGGCTGAGAAGTCTCTACAGGAGAGTAGCTGACCTAGGGGACCAGTTACAGACAGCAGGGCCCAAGGAAGCTGGACTCCCGCAGCGGGATAGAGAGCCCCTCGGCCCTGGGAGGGCAGGTGGGAGGGACCAGCACCTGAGGGCGGGGTGGGGGTGGGGGTGGGGGGGTGGGCTCTGTGGTGGGAGAGGGCTGTGGCCTGGGGGTTGGCCAGGAGGAATAATCTCCATCTCTCTCCTGTCTCCCACTGGGGGTTCCTGCTGGCTCCAGGGCACAGAGAAGGACAGAGACCGCATCTGGGAACACATGGGGAAGGTGCAGCATGTCGGCCTTGTCTGTATTTTTTAGGCATCTGCCTTTGGAGGCTCTTGGACCCGCAGTTAGGAAGTCTCCCGTATGGGGAGCCCTGCTGGCTGCCCACCCCAGGGATGGCAGATGGGGAGCCGATGGCCACCATGGCCAGTGGGCCTGCCTCACAGCAGACCATTGCATGCTGAATTGGTGTGGCCATGGGCCCTGGGTTTCTTTTGCATTTTAATTCTGGTGTTGTGTTGTTTATAGCCATACACTGTAAAGAATACAGCTATAGACAAAGCATGGGTCTGTTGTGTTTTACTGCAGGTGGCTGTACCCTGTCAAGTTATTTCTGAGTCAGGCCTAAGTTGAGGTGCCCAGTACAGAGCCTTCAGTCAGTGCAGGAAGAGAAGGGTACTTTCCCCAAACTGGAGCACTTTGTGTAGCAGGGTGGTTGACTTTGAGAAGGAAAGACTAAAAAGAAGCAATTTCAGCCATCCTCCCTTCCCCAGCTCTTCCTCCTCTAGAACATCCCAGAACTGAGTGAGTTGCTCCTGCTGTGTTTAGAGCCGGGTCTTTGGAGGGCAGGTGCTAATGTCTGGGCAGAGCGCTGTCCCAAGGAGGCCACCCAGGGCTTCATAGCCAAGCCCCTGGGGGCGTTTGGGGTTGGAGAATTCTTGGCTGTGGGGCTGTCTGGTGCCCTGCAGGATACTTAGCTGTATCCCTGGCTTCTACCCACTAGGTGACAGCAGCCCCTTCCCGCCCCCATTGTGGCAGCGAGAGATGTCTCCAGGCATTGCCAGATGTCCCGGGGGCCCAGTTGTCCACAGCTGAGACAGTGGGGCCAACAGGCAGGTCCCTTCACCGGGGGCCTGTTACAGTTTTTAGTGTTGCCTGATTTCAGAAGTGATCCTGAAGGGCCAGAGACCTCTCAGTGGTAGGTATATTGGTGTAATGTTTTACCCGGTACACTTTCTAAGTTAGTTCAGGAAAATTTGTCTACGGAGACAAGTAATTTCTAGCCCAGATTATTAAAGATGTTGAGGAAAGGGACAGCTTGATCTGTAGGTCAGGCTAGGTGAAAGGGTCTTGTGTGTCTGGAGCACAATGGTGTTGAGCTGTGGTGTTGTGTCCTGCATGTGCCCCGGGTTGCCGTGCAGGGACCTGGTAGTGGGAAGGGCAGTCTGAGCAGGACCAGAGCCTCGCTGGCAGCCGTTCAAAGCGGGTTACCGAGTCTGGTTATGCAGCGCAGGCGTGGAAGGTCGTGGGAGGCAGTTGGCTGCTAGTGCCATGGGTGTCCCCAGTGAATCAATCAGTGGAGGTGACCCAGCACTTCATGTGCTCCTTAGAGAAGTGATTTGTCCTCAGATGGTGGGCGGCTCTCACACAGGAATCCCCAATCCTGTGTCCTCTGGTTGTGGGCAAGGCTGAAAGCAGCTGTTCTGTCCCCGATGCCAGAGGATGCCCTGCGGGGGATACCTCTGGAGTGGTGCTGGGGGATGGGGTGTGGGCAGGCTGGCTTGTGCCCACAGTGCTGCTCTTTCAGGGCTGCCTGGCCACTGATGAGCCCCTGAGGACCTGCTAGGGTGACGTGGGTGTCATGCCTCCTTGTGGCAGTGATGGGTGGGGCCAGCAGCCAGACCCCACAAGTCTGCAGTTGAACTTGGCACAGTCCAGTACTAGAGGTGGCAGACTGTTGCAGAGGGTCTCTGGCCGTGACGCCCGAGTCTTATTCCTCTCGTAGTCCCTAACCTGCCTGAACTGTTTGTTATGAGGAGAGGGTATCCCTGCCCTGCGTGCAGCTTGCGGGAGATCCAGTCCTTTCCACATTCTGCGTGTGTCCGGGGCTGTTTTAGGCACCACAGGTCCAGCAGTGAACAGACAAGGCCCCTGTCCTCAAGATGCTCCCAGCTGACAGCATGCTGGGCGAGGGCCACTCAGGTGTGTTGGCGAAAGGCAGGGAGGGGTCCAGGAGGGGCTGCCCTGGCAGTCAGGGCTGGTGTTGCTGAGCAGGCAGCCTTGAAGCCAGCCCTCAAAGGGGCGGGTCCAATAAGGGGGTGTGATGGGAGGGCCTCTGACAAGTCCCGTTCTCGGGAGCGTACAGTCTGATCTCAGGTGACGGTGGCTTCCCGAGAGATGAACACTGACTGTGCAGCGTCCACTGTGGAAAATGCTCTGTGTCTCAGCATGAACTTTACCCTTTTCCCTCTTCTCATCAGCCAGGGCCAACTCGTTTGTAGGAACAGCCCAGTATGTTTCTCCAGAGCTGCTCACAGAGAAATCGGCCTGTAAAAGGTAACCTGTTTTCATCTGATCCATAATTCTCTTTTCTCTATAAGTAGTTGGTATTTTTTTCAGGTGAAATTAATAGTTAAGAGAGTGCCTTTCATGGCCTTTACATAGCCAAGCCTACTTTGGAAGAAGTTAGCCATTTGTCTTTTAACCAGCATCTTTCCTTTGATAACCTGTGTGCTACTTTGTTACTACTTATACTTCCTGGGGTGGTTGTTGCTTTTATGCTTCGAGATTTGATCTTGTTCCTTCAGGAACAACTAAACAACTAACTATTCAGTGGGGAGTACTGTGGCCGACAGGTCTGTATTAGTGACACGAGGCTTCCTGCTGTGTCCCAGAGCCCCGGGACCATTGGTGCCACGGTGCCACCTCCAGCTCAGGCACCCTGGCTGTGGCAGCAGCAGCAGGTCAACTGTTCAGTGTAACGTGCTCTGCAGAGTGCAGGACAGGCCCAGAAGGCAGCGTCTGTGGGAGGGGACAGGACTGGGCCAGTTTCCCAGCAGGAGCCCAGCTATCACTACAGGGGGGAGGCCCAGTGGTGGCGACAGGATTGAGAGCCTTGGTGGAGTCCTCAGTTGTGAAAATGAGAAGTGCAGGGGGTGGGATATTGTGTTCACAAGAGTGGAGGTCCAGAGAGTGGAGGGGGTCAGTTGGGCAGTTGGGCAGTGGAGGTAAAGCAGGTGGGGGTGACGATGGCCAGGAGCTGGGAGAAGTCTGGGGTGCTGTCTTGGGTGGACATGAGGCAGGTAGAAGATGGAGAGGCAGCAGTAGAACCTAGGCTTTCAGAGTTTGGAGATGACAAGTTCTGTGGTTGAAGCTTTTCTTTGAATTCTTCCTGCCCTGAGCCAGACACTCAACCCACTGGGACCATCGCTGGAGCTGACAGAGGCCCACACGGTCAGTGTCATGCAGTGGCAGGTTGCCAGGGGCCGCCTTCCTAAAGTGACAAGCGACTGCCAGGGCAGCAGAGGAGTGATGGTTCTTGGCACAGCAGTTCTGTGTTTCTGAGCCTGATGGCTTTTTAAAACCTCTTTAGGGGGTGGAGCCACAGGGCACAAACATGATGGTTGGAAGTATATTCAGAAAAATTAAGCTTGGGCATCTTAGCAGTTGCTGGGCTCTTTGGGCTTTTTTTGTTTTTGTTTTGCTTTTTGTTTTCTACTCTTATTGAACCAACAGACTTTGAGCTCTCACTGTGGGCCAGATGCTGTTGTAGGTCAGGGCTTCCCAGCTGGGACAGTTCTGCCCGCCAGGGGACATCAGGCCATGTCTAGACACAGTTTTGGTGTCACAACTTGGCGGGGGTGGGAAGGGAATGGGTGGAGCCAAGGGCGCTGCCCAACATCCTACAGTGTAGAAATGGCCCCCCAGCAAGGATGACGGGTCCCAGATGCCCACAGGGCCCAGGCTGAGAGACCCTCCTCCAGGTGGTGGGTGCACTGGGCCAGATTCTCCAAGTGTGTGTCACTGCTGCCTAAGAACTAGCTTTCCCTCGAGTTGGGGTTTACTTTCAAGAAGAGGAATTCCTTTCGTACTAATGGAGGAAGGTCTCCAGGCTCTACTCAGTGAGAGAAGGAAGATACAGAGTGGCCACCCAGAGTCACTTGTCTGTGCATTTAAACCTCAAGAAGGATATACAAGCCATGGATAACTGGTTATCTGTGGTGGGGGTAAGGGTTAGGGCTGTGAGTGAGACCTCACTGGGTGCCTTTTTATGCTTTTAATTTTTAAAGTCATGTGATACTTATTTAAAAAATAGTTAAGAATTTTTTTCCTGATTCTAAAAATGATACTTACTCATTATAAAGAATTCTTAGAAAATATGGAGAATAAAAAAAAAAAGTTTCCTGGTGGTCTAGCGGTTAGGATTCGGCGCTTTCACTGCTGAGGCCTGGGTTCAGTTCCTGGTGGGGAGCCGAGATCCCACAGTCCGGGTGGCCAAAATAAAACAAACAAACAATAAAAGCCAAAAAAACACTCATAGTCTCCAACCCACTTGTAGTCACAGATAAGTTTTGGTATGTCTTTCTTTCCAGCTACTTTTTTCTGTGTGTTTTAAATGTGTTTACATAATTTTTATACAACTGGAATCATACTGAATAACCAGTTTTGAATCCTGCTCCCTGTGATTATATGGTGAACATTTCCCCATATCACTAACATTATTGGCAGAAATCTTTTAACAGCTGTGTGATTTTCCAACATATGAATTCATTGTAGTTCGTTGAGCTTTTCCTTTACTGTTAAAGACGTTGAAGTAGTTTTCATATATTGGGCACAGCCTGGTGTGCCTCTACGTGCGGCATGTCCTGCGCTGGGGAAGAAGGGCCCTCCTGCCTGTTCAGCTGGAGAGTCTCCCAGGGATCCCCCACGTTCCTCTTTGAATTTCAAGAAGTAGAGTGACTTGGTTTAACAGCATTTAAAAAATCATCGGTGCATACTGCTTTCCAGAAATGTTACACTGGCTTCCCCCTTTAGTTTTCATTGTATTAAAAAACATTTTAAATGGCAAGATACCTGTGGAAAGTTAGCCCAGAAGCCGTTCTGCTGGCAGTCCCACTCCCTGGAGATGACCTGTGAAAGCAGCAGAGGCAGCCCCACCCCACAGCTCTGCCCCTCCTCTCTGGCCACTGCCACATGGAAAGGCCGATACTTTTCCGTTGGCGTTTTTCTCTTGTAGCTCCCCATTTTAACTACACTAAACAGCAGAGAAAAACAAGTGTAAGAACTAGTTACTGAGTAGAATGTACGTTCATTTTTAACATGCCCTTCACTCCATCTGTGTGTTGTGACTCAGATTTCTGATCTGTGGCATTTTTCACCCACATCAAGTGCTTCATCTACCCCGGGCCAACGGTGCTGTGATATGGGTCTGAGGACAGAGCCTTCACCCAAGGCCCCCAGCACTGTAATTGGCCTGTTGTCTCCACCCACGACCTACGATTTCATCTTCCAGAATGCCAAGCTGTGGCCTCTTGCAGAAACTGACTGTATCCAGCAATACATGAACCCTCCGTACATTTAGGGCTTGTGGGGAGGTAGTTGGCCATGCAGGGCAAGTTGTGTCTTGATGCTTTCATAGGGCTGAGCTGAGAATAGAATGCAAGATTTACAGAGGAAATAAAATATGCAAAGTAGTTCTCAGCCATGAACTCTGAGATGCACTGAGGGGAGAGAAAAAACAGGAGCAGGAGGGAAAGAGGGTGGTGAGCAGAGCAGCCCCTCCAGGGTCCCTGCCAGCTGGTTCTGGAAAAGACTTAGGGAAATTCAGAACCGTAGTGTGTTTCCTTTAAAATGTATAATTAAGTGCTTCCCTGGTGGCGCAGTGGTTAAGAATCCGCCTGCCAATCAATGCAGGGGACACGGGTTTGAGCTCTGATCTGGGAAGATCCCTCATGCTGCGGAGCAACTAAGCCCACGCGCCACAACTACTGAGCCAGTGCTCTAGAGCTGCGAGCCACAACTACTGAACCCGTGTGCCACAACTACTGAGCCCACGTGCCACAACTACTGAAGCCCGCGCTCCTAGAGCCTGTGCTCCGCAACAAGAGAAGCCACTGCAACGAGAAGCCCACGCACCACAATGAAGAGTAGCCCCCACTCACCGCAACTAGAGAAAGCCCATGCACAGCAACGAAGACCCAATGCAGCCAAAAATAAATAAAAATAAAAATTTTAAAAATGTATAATTAAAATGTTCATAAAGGAGGGGCAGGGCTTTGCACAGTGAGTCCAAGAAGGGAAAGAGAAAGCTTGCTTTGTGCGCATCCTGTGGACTGCGATTTGGCTCCTTGGCATACATGAGCTCGCGTCTGTGGCCTGGGGGTAAACAGTGAGCTGTGAGAGAATCTGAGACTCAGCTGTACCAACCTGCCAGTGCCCCTGCCCCTGCCCCTGGCACTGGAAGAAGGGGCTTTTTGGCCAGTATTTGCTGTAGTCAGGAGTGACCGCTGCTCCCTGGCCAGGACCAGACCGGGCCTGTGAGGTCGTTGGTTGCCCCTGAGCGAGGCGCCCAGCCTGGCCCAGTAGTGCCTGCTGTGTGTGTGGGGGATCCTCTGGTCCTGGATCCGCAGAGAGGCCCCCTCAAGGAGATCCCAGAGCAGGTTTTCACCCTCACACTGACCTGGTTTTAAAGGTGAGAAATAGATTAGAGGCTGAAATGGGTGGTGTGAACAGACAGGATGGAAATGAACCATGCTCGCCACTGAAATGTTACAAATGTCATTCTTCTTTGTTTTTCCCCTCCCTTAAAGTTCAGACCTTTGGGCTCTTGGATGCATAATATACCAGCTTGTGGCAGGACTGCCACCGTTCCGAGCTGGGTAAGAGACCCACACCCCACACCCCACTCCTAGCCCTTCTCAGCAGCCTGACAGAGAAGTGGGAGGGGGCAGTCCCAGGGTTAGGGCAGAGTGGGGGGAAGTTTTATGACGGCTCTTTAGTGAACATGGTGGCTCTCTGGGGAGAGAGGGAGATGGCTGTCCCAGGAAAGTACAGCTCTGTACTGGGGAGGTTTGTGTGACCCTGCCCAGAATGATGGCTTTTCTTATTTTACAGAAATGAATATCTTATATTTCAGAAGATCATTAAGTTGGAATATGACTTTCCTGAAAAATTCTTTCCTAAGGCAAGAGATCTTGTGGAAAAACTTCTGGTAAATATTTCAAATTTTCTTCTGGTAGGATGATCCAGTAGCCACACCCTGAGTCCCTCTGAACTTGTGGTCAGAGGGCCTTTCCTTGGAGGCACCTATGTTTAATAAAAGGGCATTTTAGGGTTGATAGTGATTGTAGGTAGATGCATATCTTCAGTCTCATCCTGTCAGGCCTTTTCAGTTTCCAGGTGCCTGATTCTTGAGCTTAATAAGATAGGAAATTACTGTATCACTTTGCATTTGCTCATCAACACACACACCATTTTAAGTTACCAGACGCTGCAGCAGCTCGGTGTGCTGCAGTGGCAGGTGGTTGTAAATTCTACTTAGCGACATCTGTATCAACTTTAGAGTCAGCTACGTGAAGGTGCTAAAGATCAACCCAAGCTATATAGCAAAGGTAAACAGATTTACCCAGGAAGGGAGTGTCTGTTTATGTTCTAGAAACTATAGTGTCCCTTCCCCTGGTGTGTTTTGGCTCCAGACCTTCCATTCACTTGATTTGGGGGAGCAGGGTCAGTCAGCCTCTTCCCACCTGTCCCTTGTGTGTCTGTCCCCTCAGTGGGGGAGTGCGTTGGATCCTCTGTGGGTCTGGGGGGGGCAGCCGAATTCTGGAGGAGCTGGCTGTGGGGCCGTTTGAGACCACGTGCAGGCGGGGGACCCAAGGCACTTTACTCCCCGTCTGTGATAGCTTCCTGTTCATGTAAACTCTTCATTCTCTTATTAAAGCCAGTGAGTTCCTCTTTTTCTTGTTTTAGGATTTTAAGAGAATACTTGCTGCTATTCATTTAACTTTTGATGTAGTGATTCATTTTCACCTGTGGGGGGAGGAGCAGAGACTCCGGAGAAGTGAAAGCTGCGCGTGGCCACCCCCCTACCCCCCATGGTGACTCAGTTGTCCCCAGCACACTGTGCCCTTCCTATTTCCAGGAGATCCCAAGAATTGAAAAGAACTACTACTCAGAAGTAATTTTTTTTGTCAGAATTACTTTTTAACCCCAATGCTGACTTGAATTCTATTTAAGGTTTTAGATGCCACAAAGCGATTAGGCTGTGAAGAAATGGAAGGGTACGGCCCTCTGAAAGCTCATCCGTTCTTTAAGTCCATCACGTGGGAGAACCTGCATCACCAGACGCCTCCGAAGCTCACAGCTTACTTACCGGCCATGTCAGAAGATGATGAGGACTGCTACGGCAATGTAAGCCAGTGCGCCAGGGCCGAGATGGGTCCTGCCGGCCCCGCCTGGGAAGTGGCTCCTCTGGGCGGGGCCAGGGACCCCAGGTGGTGGGATGAGTGGCTAAAGGGGGAGCCAGTGTAGATCCGTGGAGGGGGAGGGGCAGTGAACACTCTGTGGCCCGAGTCTGAGTCCCACTGAGACTGGGGCCGAAGAGGCTTACGTCTGCCCCGAGTGCAGATCACCAGGTGCGTGCATCCCTTTCTCATTTCCTCTAGTTAATTTTTGCCCAAAGGGGTCGAACCAGAGCCTGGGCGCTGATTCTCCTGGTGGGCTTCTGTTTTCCGGTTTTGGCTGATGTCCTTATAATTTTGTATCTGAAGACATTCTGGAATGCCTCTGGTATTTCCCAGAGAATCCCAGGGTGCTGCTGCTGCTTTGAACTTTGGGGGGATGTAGTATTGAGGATGGACACTGGTCACTATCGGCTCTTAGTGCCTGGTACAAGCGGGACAGTGGCACAGGCTCGAGGGATGAGGCACCCTGGGGTCCGAGGGAAGCTCAGACATAGGGTCTTCAGTATACTTTGTCCTTTAAACTTTCCTTATGGATGGTGTGAAACATGCAGAAATGGGCTGAGGAGGATGGTGAGCTGCAGTGTGTCTGTCACCACCTTCAGGTCACCCTCCACCAGGACCCCCATATTTACATGTAATGTCAGGTGTTTTGTTTATCAGTCATAGTCCATATTTCTGGTTTGATTTCTGTCATTGTGGCTTATTGCAACCAGTTATCTTATATAGAGTTCCGCCTCAGTTGACTGAGGAATTCTAGAGTTCACGTAAAAGTCATCCAAGGCTAAGTTAAAATTACAACTGGCATCACCTCTTGGAGATCAAGAGCCCCCTATGTCTCCTACCTACTGTTTTAAGCAACACATCCCTCCCTTTTTTGCCCTAAAATATCCTTTATGCCCAGACTTGAATTGAGCCAGATGTGGAGTGCCATCTGTGCTCCCCACTGACTTGCTTCCCTACCTCAGTGGTCACGGCTGTCCACAGCCTCTGCGTGTGCAGACTGCAAAGGGCTCCCTCCCTTGGCCCTAGTTGCCGACCAGGCCCTTGGGCCCTGATATTGTTCTGGGGTCATGGCCGGCAGGCACAGGCGGGGTCCCCAGGGCCTTTGGCAGGGGTGTGCCAGGGGAGCAGCATGCTCTGCTGGCCAGGCTCTGAGGGAGCCACTGGGGCCCCGGTTGTCTCAGGTCTCGGTGCCCAGGGAGCCTGGCTTCATGTGTGTGTGCGTACTCTTGAGTGTCTGTTGCAGGCCCTCTGTCTGCTGTTCCATCATGTTTGCCATGTTGAGAGCTCTGGCTTCTTGGTACTCAAGTGTCGCCATCTTAATCCTGATCCTCCAGGGCAGCACGGGGCTCAAAGAGGCCAGCAGGCCACAGGTCCCGGGCCTCCCCTTCCTGTAGGTTAATACTGAGGATAAGCTCCTCTCTGGGGCGAATAGCTTCTGACATTGCCATCAGAAGGGGGACGCAGGGCAGGCTGGATCCAGCCTGAGGCTGGTGGTCAGCTGTGTAGTAGAGGAGAAAGCTGGGCTTCGTGTCGGTGACTCGTCTCCCATGGCCTTTGGGGTGAGGCCTGCTGGGTGTACGATAGGTCAGAGTGTGTCTGGATCTTTGGACTGGAGGGAAGTCCAGGCACTGTTCTCACTTTTCCCTCTTCTCTGTGCAGTACGACAATCTCCTGAGCCAGTTCGGCTGCATGCAGGTGTCGTCGTCCTCCTCCTCCCACTCCCTGTCCGCCGCGGACGCAGGGCTGCCCCAGAGGGTGGGAAGCAACATCGAGCAGTATATCCACGACCTGGACACTAATTCTTTTGAACTGGACTTACAGTTTTCTGAAGATGAGAAGAGGTTGTTATTGGAGAAGCAGGCCAGCGGAAACCCTTGGTAAGAACGTACAGCTGTAAGCAGCGCCCCATTTAGAAACGCAGGGTGGAACGCGCGGGGATGAACGCCAGCCGTGGTAACTGACAGAGCTTGGGCGTCCTGCCTTCGTCACCACTGCTGTAAAGGCTCTGCTCCCTTCCGCCTCACACAGCTGCCTTTCTGTAGATAAGGACCCTCAAAGTGTCCAACTGGAAGTGGGTGTTTGGAGGGCTGGCTGGGGGGTGAGTGGGTTTGGGACCCTCCGGGCTCTGGCCTTTGGGACTTGGTGGGCCAGGCATGCCAGCAACCGTTTTGGGACCTGGATTCACCATGATTTAAATAACCGCTGCCCAACAGCCTTTCCTGCCCTGGAGCGTTCAGATGCTCTAGAAATGGACCCATGTGATTGGCGTTTGTGTTCTTATCGAGGCAAACATCTTCCATGTTTATTGGCCATTTGTATTTATTTTTTGAGGTTCATTTGTATCCTTTGACTCTTTTTTTCTTGTATGTTTTGCATCTTTCTAAAATTGACTTTTCAGAGCCATAGATATGAAGACTATTTCTCCGTTTATTTTGCAAACATTTTTTTTTTTCAGTTTATCTCTTCATTCTATTTGTGCATTTTTTGGTGGGGAGAGTTGCAGATTCTTACAAAGTTGAACCTGTTTGTGTGTTTATTTTCTGCTTTCCATCTTGGTCCTGTTGAGAAGAGCTTCTCCACCTAGACATTTTCTTCAAGCATTTTTATGGTTTCACCTTTTGCACAGGCAGAGAGGAGCCTGGGTGGGGGTGGGGAAGGAGGCTTAGAGGAAGAGAGACCACCTGGACATGGGCGCTGTTGTGTGGAGGAATGGGAGTGGGGGACGCAGAGGAAAAGTGGCAGGTGGATGAGGCTAGGATTTTGTACAATTAGAAGTGATTGTCTCTAGGGACTTACCTGATGGTCCCGTGGTTAAGACTTCGCCTTCCAATGCAGGGCGTGTGGGTTCGATCCCTGGTCGGGGAGCTGAGATCCCACATGCCTCGTGGCCAAAAAACGAAAACATAAAATAGAAGCAATACTGTAACACATTCAATAAAGACTTTAAAAATGGTCCACATCAAAAAAAAAAAAAAAAAAGATCATCTCTTGAAAAGTGAGTGTATCTCTTGGCCAGCTGAAACAATCTCCAGTTCTTGGGGGCTTACGTTTCCTGCAGTGGTGTTTCGAGGAGCCCTAATGTGTACTGAGCAGGAGCGAAGGGCTCCTTCTGGGCGCCCTGCTCTGAGCAGGTCCATGCACCAGGTTGTGATCCCTGAGAAGGGCCTGCTGTGTCCTCCCCACAGGCTTGGTCGAGTGCAGAGCACGGCCGAGAAGCACTGTTGCCGGCATGGGGGTGGCTACTCAGAAGGCCCATGTGCCTCGCCCGGGGTGTTTTCAGAGGCCCTGGGCAGCCCGGGCCCTTCAGCCTAAGTTCCGGGCAGGGCAGAGCAACTGGTGGCCGGTCAGGCCCTGCAACCTCTCACCCACTCTTTCTTTTTTTCTGCGCTCTCTTCCCTTTCCTCCCAATTCAATCCCATTTGGAAGCTGGCTGTGGAAAGCTTAAGGCATTTCTCATTTGGTCAGTGGAGATCCCTCAGGCACATTCTTTAGAACGGTGATTCTCAATGTCTGGCCCATGGACCATAATAATCATTCTGTAATAATACTAAGATGGTGTCTGCTTTTCTACTTTTATTTTCTATAAATGTACAGTGGAGTTTTTCAGAAGCTACACACTGTAGGATGACATTGCTTTGACAGCTAATGGAATTTGTGTTTTCTGTCTTTTGAATCTTCTAAAGAAGTAGGTTTATGGTATAAATATGTGCACTTTTAGACATTAATAAGTTCTCAGTATTTCTGCTGGGCTCTTACTAGCTATTTTCAGCTATACCTCCTATAATTATTGTAACTTCCTATCATCGAGTAATTTACTGCTTTGCAATCCTGAAATTTTTCCTGTGTCCACATGGAAACACAGTGAAGAAGTAAGTATACTTTGAGTTGTTTGGCAATATTATTTTAAAATTTCTCAAAAACTTTAATAATTTCTATCTGAAACTTATTTTAGATTTTAATGATATATTCTAAAACAAAAGAACATTTATATGTTTTTCATATTTGAGTATAGATCATTGACTTAAAAAGGGAGAAGACTTGCTTTCCCACCCACAGTAGCATCACCTCAGTCTAAAGATGCAAAAAGAAGACACTGGGTTCTCTGACTCATGGAAGGAAGGAATCCACTCCAGAGAAACTAGGCAAAACTGTAAATATGAAACAGAAATAGGACAAAAGGCTGTCTTTCCCTGGCTTTATAGATGTGAATACCTTGTTGTGTTGTGTCTATGAACAGAATGTCTTTGCATATTATTTTGGTGCCAGTTAAGTTGCAGCATCATTTAGAGACCAGTCATTCAGAATTTTAAAATACAGGAATTGAATATTGTAAGTGTACCCGTGATGAGCTCTTTCAGAGCCAAACATCAGAAAGCCTCTGCAGCGCCTTACCCGAGGAGTTAAGTGGGGCGGCGGGAGGAGTCACACAAGCGCTGGGAGGCTGAAGAGCCTCGGGCCATTGACCCTGCTGAGTGAATGCTATTGATGCAGATGAGAGCCACTGAGAGGAATCCCGGCCACAACGGTGGTCCACGATACGATACAGCGACTCTCTGGATTAAAGATGTGGCTGCGGAGGACACAGGGAGTGAGTTGGTATCTCTACCTCCAAATTGTTTTTTTGCCTTCCAAGTGGATGAATCTACACATGGGACTAGACTCACTGCTTTACTTGTATTTGTCCGGTGTTCACCCCAACTTACCATCAAAGAAAGATGGTTCTTTTACCTAAGTGCTTGGCAGAAAGCACACGTTGTGCTGAGACAGTCCGTGTTGAGCACCTCTTTTGAATCTCACAATTTGTTCTGGAACAAACATGTTGACATGTACAGTGATGGTGCGGGAGCAACGGTGGGTAAAACTGTCAGTGCCAGGTCATGAATCCCGGCCATGGCACCAGGAGGTGCGAAAAGATCCGGCTCTTCACAGCCACACGATCACAGGGGCAGAGGAAAAGACAACAAGCCAGCCTCCCTTAGGAGTGGTCATTGAAGATGATTGATTTAATTAATGTGCTGTAGAACGAAAAGGGAAGTACGCATAAAGCACTTCTGCTGCACCTACAGGGTGACGGCTACCTCAAGAAAAGCGCTGTGTGGTGGTTTGTGCTGGGAGCTGAAGGAGCTGCTCTTTTCGTGGAAGACCATTTTCACTGGAAGGTTTGACTGACAAACTGGTTGTTCAGACTTGGCTATTTGACCAGCATTTTTCTGGAAAATGACTGGAATGAGCCTGTCACTTCAAGGAAAACAACTGCTGGTGTTTGTTACCAATGATAAAATCAAAACCTTCAAGTGAAAATTAGAATTGTGCGAAACTTTATTCATCACTGTGAGCTTAACATCTTCCCAATATTTAAAGACTTTTTTGGGGAGAAAGGTAGCAATATTTATGAATTGATTTGTTGATATCGTAGAATGAAATTTGTCAACATTTGGAAGATCTCCATAACTCAGCGAACCACTATTTCCAGATGACCAATGTTTGGTGCTGTAAAATCATATAAGGGCAGAAGATCTATTCAAAGTGCAAGGTAGGTTGGTGGATTCTAATGTCAAAAGTATGAAAAATTCATTCTTGGGGATTCAGATTCCACATGGCAGCTAACGTTTAAGAAACTACACTTCTGGAGTTTTGGTGTAGTATCAAAGAAGAATGCCCACAAATATCTGAAAAGGCTATTAAAATACTCTTATGATTTCTTCATGTACTTCAGCCTGGACAGCATATCACAGTAGAGTGAAGGCAGAGGCAGATGTGAAAATCCAGCTCTCTTCTGTGAAGCCAGATGTTAAAGAGATTTGCAAAGACAGCAGTGTCATGTTTCTCATTAATTACCTTCATTTTCGAAAGAAATTATTTTTAAAAAATCATTTATGTTAATGTGGAATGGATTTATTTTGCTTTTTAATGAATTAAATATTTGAACATGTCTGTTTTAATTTCTTATACATAAGTGTCGATGCATCTAACCCAAATGAAGGAGAGCTCTTTGGGGTCTTCCATAAAGTTAGAGTATAAAGGGGTCCTGAGACCTGAAGGGTTGAGAGATGGCATTTTAGAGCAAACTGGCCGTGCTCATGTGGTCCTCCCTTACCTGCCTAGAAGCCCAGCGTGGATAGCCTGCCCGAGGTGGTTGTAGAGCCCGTCGGGCCCTGGCAGACTCACTCGGCTCTCCTGAAATGGCCCAAAGTTGCTGGTGGCCTCAGGTTTATATCCTTGAGGTTGGTCTTCTCAGGGTTTGGGCGGGATGGGAGAGGGTGAGGAGGAGAGAACTGGCTTTGGAATCAAAAAAAGTGGGGGGTTTTACACTGTTACCCCTTGTGAAATGATGGTGGGAAAGTTGTGAGACTCTCAGCCCCCACGTTGACATCTGTACAGAGGCAATGACAACTGTCGCCTGAATGATGGGAGCCAGAGGCTGTGTGAGAAAGCGAGGCTGTGTTAAAGCCCTGTCTACACACTAACTACATGCTACCTACATGCTGAGAATCAGGCGTGTCTCTGACTTAGGTCTGGTTTCGGCGCTTAATCTGCAGACGGCATCTACCACCTGCCAGAGAGAAGAAGGTGCCAGTGCGGGGCGGGGGCCTGGGGGAGCTTTCTTCAGGAGGGTGGGAATTGACTTTCTGAAGTAAAAGATCAAAATGATTCCTTTAAGTCCTTAAGCTTTTCAAAGTAGATCAATAACCGGTAGCCTGTTGTAAGCTGCTTGGTTAGTTAACTAAATGAATGGACCGGGGTGTTTACGCTAACAGTGGAGCCTTGGGCTGCTCCGACTACCCACTCTGCGTCCTGCTTCCTGGGCTCGTTTCACCACAGCCACGGGGTGCAGTCGGAGCCCTGCTTTGGCCTCTCCCGCTCTGGGCCACCCGTGGTTCTCCTGTCTCTTGGGAGAAGCTGGGAGAGTGTGGTGCAGGCTTCGGCCTTGTGTCAGGAGATAGCTGGGCCCCTCCCTCTGCAGGGCTGGGAAGGGGCTCGCCTGCTTCCCAGGCTTCAGGTTCACTCATGTGACTAGTACTGCTGTGAACATTTGTGCTCCTTTTTGTTTTTCTTTTCCTCCTTAGAATAAATTCCTGGGAGCCGGATTACTGCAGTATTCAGCGAGTCCTCCTCATTTCAGGGCCGGTGGTGGTGGTGCTGGTGAGAATGCTACTCCACAGCCCCCGCCTGCGTTCACCTCACCCCAGTGCACCCCAGTAGAACGCCTGAAAAGTGGGGCTCAATTTCCTTTCTTTGTTTAGAGCCATTGAGAATTTGTGGTCACTTAATTCCCTTTTGGGAATTTCCAGTTTGTGTCCTTTCTCAGTTTTCTTTCAAGGTTTTAAGCCTTTTATGTTGCTTTATGTATGCTCTCTAGAGTACAAATGTTTACCCTTTATAGGTAACATTTGCTGAAAATCTTCTCCAGCCTTTTCTCATGTGAATTTTGGTTATTTTTGTAGTTAGAGATTCCGTTTGTTCCCGTGTAGTCATGTCTGTTACTCTGTATTTGGTGACTTGTTTTTTCAGCGTAGGTGACTGGCCCCTTCTCTTTTTCATTCTCTTGTTTAATATACTGTTTTAAACCGTCCTTCATGTTAACCCAGCTGAGGCTGCAAAGGCTCCCTGAGGCTTCTTCTGTCCTTGCCTGTCAGGCTGCCCTGGCGATCCAGCCCCAGCAGCCCAGCTAACTGGAGGCCTTGGTGGTGTGGTCCTTAACTGGCCTGGGATTAGACGGCACTCGCCTGGCCCGCCCCGCCGATAATTTAATTAAAGTCTTCCGCTTATTATCAATTTGTGGTTCTTTACTACGCAAACATTCTGACATAGTAGGGCCTGCTGGTTAAGGGGCTTTCCCTTTGGCCCTGTATTTCTTGTGCTGCAGTGACCCTCATTACATCTCCTTCTCATAAAATCTCCTTGATTTTTTTCTTTGTTTCAAGTCTTGTTTTTGTTTGTTTGGTTTTTAAATACGTCTGAGAGGAAGCATCGCACTTTTCCTCAAAAAGGTCATAACACTTTTTTTGTTGTTATTGACATTTTTCTTAGTTGTTTTCAAAATCCATATGATGCCGTGTCAGTTTACCTGGGCCTGGGTCCTCCGTGATGGGGCCTTGGTGGAGAAGCCCAGTGGGCTCTGGGGAGTGGGCCTTGGTCTGGTGGGTTAGGCTGGGCAGACCTGGGGGCCAGTTAAGCTCGGTGGGAGGACGTCCCAAGAGGAGCCAGGGGAAGCAGGTGGATGTGCTCAGATACTCACATGGTAAAATTGTCACTGTTTGAGGAGACAATTGTCATATGCCTTTTACTGTTTCTACAGTAGAACCTTAGGAATTTCAGTAAAATCAGACAGAACGTAAAGCAGTAACTGTTAGCTTTAACCAAAAGAGAGAACCTGCAGAAATTAAACTCCTACGAATCAAAGTGGACTATACTTGGTAACAACATATATTAAGTCAAAACCTGTATTTGAAGCTTTTCCTTCTAAATTCCTGCCGTCTTTGTATACAAGTGCTTTATTACTATGGTAGAAATACCAGATAAGATGTTCTCTTTATTTTTGATGTGGACCATTTTTAAAGTCTTTTATTGAATTTGTTACAGTATTGCTTCTGTTTTATGTTTTGGTGTTTTGGCCTTGAGGTATGTGGGATCTTAGCTCCCCCACCAGGGGTCGAACCCGCACCCCCTGCATTGGAAGGTGAAGTCTTAACCAGTGAACCTCCAGGGAAGTCCCCAGATAAGATGTTCTTAAACCAAGTTTCCCACTTGGCTCTTTTAGGGATTTGTGATTCTAAACAGTGCAGTGGTTTCTGAGTGCTGAGTTGGGGTCCCAGCTTGAGGAGGTGACTTGAGAACAACAGTCTGCATCCTGAGCTTTCCTCGCAGCGGCCTCCCCGCTCTGGTGGGGTTCTGCGTCTCACCCCAGCCTTGCTTAAAGTAATGAAGACTTGTGTTCCCACCACCTCCCCTCTGCCTTTCCCCTGCTGTGCAAACACTGCTGAGGAGAGGTGAGGGTAGGTGATATTTCTAGGATCTGTGGACCCTGGTCCACATACAGATTGCAAATTCTGTAAAGCAGTAGGGCTTGCATGCTAAGGTACATTTGGGTTTTCTCACGTTACTGAAGCAAAGTTCACAATGCCATCGGGGAGTTTGTTTTGAAGGGAGGAGTTTGGAGAATTTCTGTCTCTGACTCTGATATGGGTGTCTCATTCATGTTTTCTTCTTTTTATAGGCACCAGTTTGTAGAAAATAATTTAATACTAAAAATGGGTCCAGTAGACAAGCGCAAGGTAAGTTAGATTACTATGGCTCCTTGCTGTGCGTCTGTATCTTCCTCCCAGTTCTCACTCAGGATCAGGCCTTGCTCCTCGGGCTCCTGTATAACTCATTGCCCATAGCACCTTTGTCTTGGTTCCCTTTAAGAGATCATCTCTAGATTTCATAGCTGAGGAAGATTTCAGCCATTCGGGGGAGGCACTTGAAAGCACGCAGAGGCCGTGGCAGACAGAAATGCAGATTCTCGTTTCTGACTGGGGAGCCAGGGTTCCGATTTGTGCCTGAGGCTGGGTTCACTGAGGTCAAGGTTTCTGTCTGGTTGAAGAGGTTCTGTTTGAATCCCAGCAAGTCATTTATTACTTCATTAGAATTGTTTTTGAAAATCTTATTTATTATGTCTTATGGATTAATTAAATGGATTAACATGTCCAAAATACCAGACTCCACAAATGTTCTCTCTCTGCTGCTGTGGGCCCTTCTCAGTTAGGGCTCCCAGCCTGCAATGCTGGCTGCACTCAGCCTCCCATACCCTGGGGCATCTCTGCCATGAGAACCTCTGTGAAGGTGGCTTGTGGTGGGACCGCCAGCAGACAGGACACTGTGCCTCGGCACGGAGCAGAGGGCAGGAGAAGCGGCAGGGTCCTGACTGCCAAGGGCAGGCCCCTCTTGGCCGACTCAGCAACAGGGCCGTGTGCCGGTGTGCTGGCCTCGGGTGCGCTGCCTGTGTGACCGCTCCCCCACATGACGCCCGGCACAGGGCCGTCGGGATCCAGCTCACAGAGGGAGACAGGCCGGGCAGTGAGTGCTGCCCGCTTCTCTCTGACCTGAGGGGCTGGGTCCAGGTGAGGAGGAGGTGTGCACGCCCCTCTGTCCCAGGCGAGTGGGCAGGTGGCTGGCAGTGGTCCCTGTGCCTGGAGCTACTCTGACAGTCCAACCTCCAAGGCAGCAGTAAGTGCTGTCAGCATCCACTTCTGAGCCTTAACTAGCAGTGTCTTCTTTCTTTCTTTTTCTTCTTAATTTGCATCAGGGTTTATTTGCACGGCGACGACAGTTACTGCTCACAGAAGGGCCACACTTATATTATGTGGATCCTGTCAACAAAGTCTTGAAAGGTGAAATTCCATGGTCACAAGAACTCCGGCCAGAGGCTAAGAATTTTAAAACCTTCTTTGTCCACACGGTGAGTTTGTCCCCACGGGTTCTCCCTTGCAGGGCACTTAAGAGGCCTTTGGGAATTTGTGCCTCCATTCAGAGCATCCAAATGCTGTGGCCCAAGGAGGCATCTGGAGTCGGGGGGGCAGTGGTCTCCCCCTTTCCCACCTTCCAGGGACCCCAATGTTCATGGCTCAGTTCACAGTTGGGCTGGGAGATACCTGTGCTTGTTTTCAGTTTGGGGGTGACCTCAGGGAGCTATAGGTCATCACCTGTATGTTTAATTTCTGCACATATGTGGAAGGAAAAAATTCACATGTTCATGTGCTTCCAGAAGGGACTTGCGGTGGCTGCAGTGGACGGCGATTTCTTTTTACAGTTGCTCGCTGATGGGTGGAGGTGCTGGTCTTAGTGGGACTCCCTGGAGAATGTTAAACGTTTCTGTCTCTGCAGCCGAATAGGACGTATTACCTGATGGACCCGAGCGGGAATGCTCACAAATGGTGCAAAAAGATCCAGGAGGTGTGGAGGCACAGATACCAGAGCCACCCGGACGCCGCCGTGCAGTGACGCCCGCGGCCCTGCACCCGCTGCAGGATGTGTGCCCAGCACGGCTCACCACCACCTGGACACTTCCAGACCACCTGCCAGCCATCTCAAGGGGGACGCAGACGGCGGAACCTTGCAGCTTTTTTATTTAAAAGAAAAGAAAAATACCCAACCACACAAAGAACAAAACCAATAACGAAAAGGAATTCAGGGTCGCTTTGCTTGCTCTCTGTGCCATGTGGAGCTTCTCGCACTCTGCTCGCAATGGGAACCAGCATCGTGCACATCCGCCTGGTTCCTGCCCGGACTTGTAGACAGACTCGCGGCACCAGCTCTCTACCATGTGCCCTGTCACCTGCCGGTCCTGCTGTGGCCAAGGGGACCACCCAGGCATGTCTCTGGGCTCTCTCTGCCCCCGGATCATCATGGAACTAACTTTTCACCAGGGAGCTGGGCATAGCTCTCTTGGGGTGGCCCCTGAGCTCTGTGGGGCAGGCGGGTTCTTGGCTTTTGTCTGTGTGCTCCTTTCTTCACGTCCCTAGTGTATGGCCTGGTCTCCACGGCCCGTGCTTGCCTCCTCAAGTAGCCCTGGCTGTGAGATTTCTGCGGTCCTTGCTGTCTGTGAGTTGTGTTGGCCGGGCAGGCTTCGGGCACTGAGAAGTAGAACAGGTCTTCCCGGTGAAACATGGAGTCGCTGCTGTGTTAGAAGGTGCCAGCCAAGCATTCTGATGTGTCATCCCTCGGAGCAGCGTTGCCCTCTGAGGCGGGGAACTGAGTACCTGCCCGGGAGGAACACCAGGTGCACCAGGAGATGGGGCTCAGTGGCCTCCCCTCCCCGTGTGAGGCCAGGGCAGTGCAACAGATGGGCCTGGAGGCCTCCCTGTGGAGGAGTGAGAGCTGGTGGCCCCTCTTGAGAGTTTTGTTTGAAAGGTGGAGGGTTAAGTCAGGGCTGAGAGGTGCCTGGAGTTGGCACACTGGATGGTCCTCCATCACACCCAGGCCTCATGGAGGAGGGCAGGCTCCCAGCTGCCACATGCACACTTTTCCTGCTAAAGTTGAACATTCTCATAGTCTAACTCAGAGTGTTTTTACATATGCACAATGAAAATCAAAAAGCCTTCTCATGTTGCCCGGTCATCTGGTCCCCATCAAGTGGACTTTGCCTGGAAAAAAGTGTCACTCACCTTGCATGAGGGGCAGGAACACCACACTTGAACCCAAGCCCCAGCCCGCTCTCCTCCAGTTTCAGGCTTATTTCCTTTAGCTCTTTAGAGGCTGCGCACTGCTGTGCACTTAGGATGGTCCAGGGCTTACCGGTCCGTTGATTGTCTTTGCTGCTGCCCCCTGAACAGAGAACGCCTGTCAGCCAGGCAGGGCTCAGCCATTCCTCTCCCTGCCCAGGGGTCCCTGGGGGGCAGTCCTCAGTCCCAGGTGGGAGAGGAGCAGACACTGGGGCCCGCAGGCTGCCGCTCACAGACATGAATGGCTCTGTCCCCAGGGGAGGGATGACTTTGCCATTTCCTTTAGACTTTCACAAAGGTACCAACAGAACCTCCCACAGAAAAGGTCCCCTGACTACTTCCCTACCCCCATCTCCTATCTCGAACGAACCATCCATCACCCTGTGTGACCACTGGTCCACATGTAGAGGAAAGATGTCTTAAACTGTTTTTTTAGTGATATAATAGTAGTGGCTCTTAAACTAGGAGAAAGGTTCGGATGTGGAGAATCCCACGGTGCTTGGACAGGGAGAGGGGTTGGATGGGAGCAGAGGTGGGAGCCAGGTTTGCCAGGGGTTTCTGCTTGGGGTGTGTGTGTGTGTGTCGAGGATACCAAGGTGTAGGGGATGCCTGCCCTGGGGGCGTCTGAGGGTGCCCTGGGCGTGTGGTCGTAGACTGAGCCCCCTTTCCTCCTCGTTTTGGAAAAGTCTTGCCTGTGTTCACGTGCTTTCCAGAAAGTGAGTCTTTCTTGACCCTTTCTTTCAGGACTTTGATTTCAGGCGCACTCCCATGTTTATATTTACCCTCGTCAGAGCGTCCTCATCTGTGTGTGTGCAGTTAGGAGGGTGAGGAGCCCGCTTCTGCACAGCGTCTTTCCTGGGTGTCTGGTTGCAGGGAAATAAGCAGAGCTGATATTTGGCTTTTAAAAGAGCACTCGGCTGGGCTGCTCGGGGAGAGACAAATCTTCTGTTGCATTCTTCCCTCTGGATAGCGCCACTACCTCCTGGGCTTAACCGACAAGCTCCATCTTAACCTCCGAAACCAGAGAATAAGGGGTTCAGGGTTGAGCTCGAAGCTGGCAGAGCTGAAGTGACTGCCCAACCTGAGCCAGTGACAGCTGAACCCTTTGTAGGTCACCGTTCTCTGCTTAGAGTCCTCTTTCCTTTTTGTTTTTTTAAGGCCCCTATATATTCCAGTCTTACCCTGTGCTTACTCATGTCATCTTTAGTTTTATCCACCTCATCCTTTGAGCCATCGTTCTGGCATGCAGGTGCCTTATGTTCTAAGACGTGGACGTGGGTGTCAGTCTCTGTACACATGCAGACATACCTAGAAATATATATAAATGTGGTCTTAACCAAGGTGAGAAAGAAAATGCCCTGGTGTTTAATAGATCCAGGAGTGTCTTACTGAGAGGGGACAAGACAGGGATAAGCACCAAAGCCAGCACCTGTCAAGCAGCGATGGTCTCACACCATGCAGCCTCTCTTGGCACAGAGTGGAGGGAGAACGGCCAGGAGGGCCAAGTCTCTGCTGGCCCAGACAGCCCGCTGTGCCTTGCCTCTCTCTGGGAACGTGAGGAGGCTGGGTTTGGATGGGGTTTCCTTCCCTCTGTGAACCTGACCAGGCCAGTGGGCAATGGGCAGCCCCATGTGGAGCACGAAGCCCCACCCTGTGAGTGGCACCCTGCATGCCTGCCATCCTGAACCTTGACTCTCGGGAGGCTGGTTACAGACTTGCTTTGGGAAAGATGGCTCTTGGGGTCATGCCAGAGCTGATGGGAGCTGCACCTACCCCAGCCCCCTTGGGGGCTACTCTGTGGTATTTGTGGTGCAGACCTGAAGGAATTGTAGGAGACGGGTCTGTGGCACAGACCCCCGAGGACAGGGTGCCAGCATGGGGTTCCAGGTGATTTTGTACTTTGTTAAGAAACGTTTGTTTTCTGAAAAAAATCAACTGGAGGCTCAGCGCCCAGGGAGGACCACTGTGAGCATCTTGGTGCCTAGCCTGCTGCCCCCTACTCCCCATCCGCACACATGTGTTTGCTTTTGTAACTGAAGTGGGAACATTGCAACATGCACCATTTTGCACCCCGCTTTTTTCACTTGGTATTTATCTTAATGTCGTTCAAAAACCTTGTTTTTAATGATTGTAGAGTTTAATGGTTAATAATTTTTATAATTTATCTGACCATTTCATTGCTATAAAACATTTAGATGGTTTCTGGTTTTTCACTATTTAAATAATGCTGTGATTAATATCCTTATAATTCTTTGATTTTTGACTCTGATCTCCCTTGCCCCCACCCTGCCCAGATTCCTAGAAGTGGTATTTTGGGGTCAAAGAGTTTGTTCATTTTAAAGCTAGTATAGTCTCTCTTCTCCTCTGTCTTGATCTGATGCTTAGATGTTCAGAGTTCCAGTACAGAACTTTCTTAGTTGTGTCCTACAGATCCTGAACAAATCAATTTCTGGTAAGCTGTGTGTTCCCAAGAATGTTTGAATAAGACTGCTCTTTTTTTTTTTTAAAATGCTAAAATGTTGTCATTACTGCAGGCCATTTGTGACATATTTTTCCAAAAGCCAATTTCCTTATTTTATTGAAAGAACCTGGTTGTGCTTGCATGTTACCTTCCCATCCCTGCTGCTATGGCTTTCAAGTGCTTGGTGATATTTACAGAGTCTTGTACTTTGTGTCCACAATGGTACTGAATTTGCATCTGCACAGTCAGCAGAGATAAAAAGTGTTGAACTGACCTTGCCACATTCTTAGTGGATTAGTTGTAATTAAGTTTGTAGACTCAGAAAGTACATTGGGCCATTTGGAATCAGTAAAAGAGCAAAGGCTCTACTTGAAAAAGAAACCATGTAGACAACTAGATTTTACAGAAGTTTGTTTGCCCCCGTGTTCTTCAAATTGCGGGACTTAGTCAGAAGGTCTTAGCAGTTCAGTAGAGCACCCTGGCCAGGCTTTTTCATTGTAGAATGTGATTGTCCTGGCTGACAAGGATTTAATGATTTCTCTTCCCCTCGCCCACAGTGTTGCAGGTTGCCTAGTTGTCTTGAAGTACAGACCACCCAAATTTGGTTTCATTCTTAATTTCTCCACTTTAGTTTGGGGTCTGTCAATTCTGAGGTGAAACATGCATGAAAGATTTTTCTAGGTGCCATGCTCAGTACCACTTGGCTATGCCAGAGATTATGGCCAGATTGTGCAGAAGTAGGTTTCCTACCTTCCCTCTGACACCCCAAATCCCCTTCTCCCCAGGTTGGTCCACAGAATGAGGCAGAGGCTGCAGCCACTATGAGAACATGGTGAAGGTACTATTCTTGGAGATGGTGCCATATGCGTTTTTCCATATTGTTTCTTTTCATATCCAAACCTAACATGAACTGATGGTGACTCAAGTGGGTGTGGCCCTTGTCTCTTAGGCAGACTACATGGCAAGTGCCTTAAATCGGGGCAGGAGTCACTCCCAGAGCCTCTGAGGGGTGCAGGCTGCTGGCCCAAGATTGCAGGGTTGTAAATTAGGCTGCCTGTGGAGAACTGGTCTGGGGCGGAAGCTGTTCCAGCAAAGGGCAGTTTTATCTGTAGCTCAGACAGCGTGGTGGGCAAGCCTACATGTATACCTGAATTTCCCCCAGAATTCATTTCTTCAATATGAAGAAATACCAAACTTTATGTACAGAGAACTTTTTACAAAAGGCAAAATGTTTTGTAGCTGTGTAATCCACCCTAGTCTAACCCATCTGGCTGAGTGACTATGAATAAGGGTCGTTTTGCTGATGAAAAACCTCTGTCATGATAAGTTTGGACATTGCAATCAAATTTTTGCAATATTTAGAGCTGCTGTAGCTGTTCTTTAACAACACAAAATAGGATGAATCAGTAGTATGTTAGCTGTCTTTCAGGTTGGTGGCAGTCAGTTAGAACATGTATAATATTCTCTACCTGGTCTGTAGCTGTAACTGTGATGTACAGGCAAAGCAAAAATTAAAAAAAAAAACTTATGAAGACAAATAATGCAATGATATTAGGATATACACTTTTGTATTTTTATTCTTATATAAGGTTATTTGCTGGCTATTGTTGGCCTCTAGTTCAGTCTGTGTTATTTAAAATCTAATATATGAATTATTTGGATTGAATTCATGTTCGGGGCCACGTTGTATGTATTGATGTACAGCCTTGAATGTGAATAATTATTGTAAACTATATTTTACAACTTTTTTTTCTGGCTTTATTATATAAATTTTCTATTTGGTCGATGATTTAATCATATCATAATTTAATGAATCTGTTTATTCTTTTTTTCAAATATTTGTGCTTTAGATGTAGTTACCGGATGATGAATTTTCCACGTATGCTCGGTAGTCTTGTAATAAAAAAGCATGTAGAGTGTAGACGCTCGCTGACGTAGCTCTTCCTTTGGCCGGGGCGCGGGTCGGTTGACCTGGATTCGGGGCCGGGAACCTGGCGTCCGGGCATTCAGGTGCCCGGCGGAGGCCGGCGAACCCCTCTAGAGTCCGACGCGCGGCCCGCGCGGCCCGCTCGCAGCGGCGTCATGGGACCACTCCGCGCGGGGCTTCAGCCGGAAGGTGGCACGGCCGGCCGCTTTTCCGGACCTGAACTTCCGCCTCCCGCGTGACGTCGGGGTGGGCGCTTTACGAGGGCGGACCTGTGGGCGGGACGGAGCTCGGAGGACTGTATTAAAGGCCGGACGCTTCCGGTAGAGAGGAGCTGTGGCGGGGCTTGCTGGAATGATGGCGGAGAATCATTGCGAGCTGCTGCCGCCGTCCCCGGGCGGCCTCGGGGCGGGGCTGGGGGCCAGCCTGTGCCGCCGCTGTAGCGCGGGGCTCGGCGCCTTAGCCCAGCGCCCCGGCAGCGTGTCCAAGTGGGTCCGGCTCAACGTCGGCGGCACCTACTTCCTCACCACTCGGCAGACGCTGTGCCGGGATCCGAAATCCTTCCTGTACCGTTTGTGCCAGGCCGACCCCGACCTGGACTCGGACAAGGTGAGGGCCGCGCGGGCCAGCCAGGAGGGTTCGGGCCGCCCTGGTCGGCGGCCCGCCGCACGCCCCCTGCCCCACGTTGAGGAGACCCGCCTCGGCTCCGAGCCCCGCGCTCCCCTCGTCACCAGCTCGACCCGAGCCCCCCGACTCCCTGTCCTGGGCCGGGGAAGGAGAGGATGGCGCCCTGGCGCCCACCACCCTCGAAGATCCCCAGCCAGTCCACCTCGGAGTGTCTCTGTCTCGCCCTCTCTGCTCTTCGGTGGAGGAGGTTTTGCAGACCCCAGACTCTGCTGTGGATCTACTTTCTTTTCTTCCCCAGATTGTTTTGTCCCTGGTGTGAGAACACCTCTTCTCTGTCCCAGTGTACTTAGTGGCTCTGGAATCCGAGAACCCTGGTGTTCTTCTCATCTTCTCACATTCCAGACGTTTGACTTAACGTTGGTGTGGGGGGTTGACACGGGTGGCCTGCCTTTCCCAGTGACTTGCATTTAGAGAGTTGGTGCTCCATCGTTTTCAGCCGCAACACGCACCCACTCAGCACTCTCAGAAATTGCCGTCCATAGAGTGATTTTTCAAACGGAATGTTGCTCATGTTAAGGGGAGGCTTAGGGGTGTTAAGGAAGGGCAAAATAGGAAATCTTTTTCAATCTGCTTTCTAATTAACCTAGTTTTCCTATTGCCCTCTCAAAAGGATAGGAATCTCTAGCTTGGTTTGCTGATTGCCTTTCATCAGATTAAATGCTCATACTGTTGTGCAGATGGTACTAGAAACTATTTTGATTGTTACCTTTACAAGACTTGTGTGGCTGAAGAATATCTCTGGAGCTGAACAGCATTGAAACTCAGAAAAGCCTCTGTTGGAAGAATAGTTGTTACCTGTATTTATCCTCGGCAATTCACAAACCTTATTCTAACTTTCCTGTGTCTTTCACTCGAGCCTACATAATTGCACTTGGCTTTGTGCCTTGCCAGCCCAGCATTTGCCAGGCATAGGCTTCCCGAAAGATTCAGATCCCTCTTCAAGATCCAGAAGCCTGACACAGACCATCCTCTGTGTGGCATGACCTTATGATTGGGAAACGAGAACTCGAGTTACCACAAAACCACCAGTCATGGGTAGAAATCAGGGTTTGAGATGCCAGTGCTCTGGTACCCCCCCCCCAGCTGTTTCCATTGCTCATTTGACCAAGCTCTCCACTCTTAGAGAGTTGACCTCCCAGAAAATGACAGTCATCTCCAGGATAGAAATAAGCTTTTGTTAGCTATGATTTTCCTTTTATAGCGTGGGTGTATGTTTTACTGTTTTGTTTTTCTGTTTAAACAGTGAGCCTTAGTGGTCATTCACTTGCATTTCTACTTGAGGGTTTCTCTTTTGTATATTGAGTACGATTTTACATTGCTCTTGTCCATTGGGCTATTTTGAAGCAATGGCTGCCTGTTCAGCACTGAGACAATTATTCAGAGCTGATTAACTATAGTTTGCCCAGTTAAGTCTTTACTGTTTCAAGACTACTTAAAAAAATTATGCTTTACTGTATAGTAGTCCTTTGGGGAGGGTAATTTATCAGAGTATGTCTATGTTGAAGTTGCTTTTTTTCACCATCATCCACTTAACCACATTTGATGTCCCAATTGTAAAATTGAAATTTAGAACATAAAGGTAATGCAGCAGATACAGTTTCTGTCTCATAAAATAGTTGATAGTAAATATGGGTTAGTTTTAGCCACAGATGTGAATTTGCCAGAAAGAGTAATGCTAATTCCCGTTAGTCATGGTCGTAGAGTGTTTTACCTCAAATGAGAAAATGTATAAAGTACTCATTCTTCTCAGTTTTTTCCCCCTTTGGTTCTGGTGAAAGAATGTCCCAGAGATTCACTCCTAGGTAGTTAAACCTTGAGTGAGGAATCTGAGGATGAGGGTGGAGGGAAAGGGGTGTTTGGAAGAGTGGGATGCCAGCAATTATGTGATGGAAGAGAAACAGGATGTTGATTCACATGTAAAAATCTCCAAGCCCTGATATCATAGTTGAGATTGATGAAAGGATACCTTGCAGATATTCACAGGGCTGGACGCACCTGGTGGAAGATTTCCTGCTGGGCATTTGTCTCCTGTTTATTGAGCACCTGGGCTTGCAGAGTAGTGCTTGGGTCGGGGTTGGGTGGGGAGATCAGGGGGAGGAGTTCCAAGAAGTGGAAGATCTGGAATCTTTCAGGAGCCTGATGGGTTTGGAGTTCACTGGGAGAGTACCTGGAGCTTGCTGTTAAACGCTCAAGGTCTGGCAGGGGGCTCAGTCATGAAGCTCTGTGGGAGGGGTGGTGTCAGGACATTTTTCTGGAGGAGTGCTTTGTTAAATAGCCGACAGACTGGTTGTTAGGGATGGTGGGGAGCTGGGCTGTAACTGGGACCCAGTGCCCACGGTGCCCCAAGCCGCTAAACCCTTACCCTCTTGTCTCCAGTTCTGACTCGGAGCCCTTGCTGCCACGAAGTTCTCTCTATAGATAGCCCAAGTGTGAATTCTCACTTCCTTCTGGTGCTTCCCCAGTAGGGCTGTGTCTGTGTTATTCATTTCAGCATCTGTTCACCTGCTATCCTGGGTCATTTTTCTCTCCCCTGTTCCATCAGGGGCAGGCCAGGTGTAACACTCCTTCCCAGAAGTGCTTTGTAAATACTCGACATGTGATTCATTTGGGTTGTATCTCTCTGTATTCCATGGTACCTGGCCCAGTGGCATTGTTGAAAACAGGTTAGAGTTTGTTCAGAGCTGAATCAGTCCCTGTTTCAGTGTGGAGATGCTTTAGGAATAAAAGGGAAACAGGAAATACTACTTGGTGGTTGGAAACCACTCAGATTAAGTAGGATTTGGGATGGGGGTGGGGGTTCAGTCTCTGCAGCTGAGCCAGGCCTGGAGAAAACTGTGTGTTTCACATGAGCTTTTGCCCTTCAACAGGGCCGTTGTCCTGGCTTTGGGGTTGCAGATGTGGTGGCATCAGATGGGTCTTTGAGGGGTGGGGCCGTCGAGGTGTTTCTGATGACATGCCATGTCCTCTGCAGTTCTTTGCCTGTGCCTACCCCCAGCGTACTTGGTGTTGGCTAGAGTTTCAGGATTAGAAAGATAGTGAAAGGAGTTTTACAGACAGGGCTAAGTGATGGGGGTGTGGGTGGAAGGACTATCTTTTAAGCCGCTTGGCAGGAGAAGTGGGGATTACTTAGAGTGAAACGGCAGATTATGTTCCGTGTGACTAAGTCAGAGGTGAAAAGGCTGAGAGCATCGTGAACTCCAGTGAGAGGGCTGGGTCTCCAGTCTGAGGCCAGGAGTGGGGGTCCCGAGCCACTGTGCATTTCGTCTCACGCTTTACTTGAGGATTGGCTCCGAGCATATTCTCAGCCCTGACCCCACGCCTGGCTCAGGCCCTGGGCAGGTGGTGGCCCAGTGCAGTGGGGGTTCACTCGCCGTGGATGCCATGGTCACCTCTCCACAGGACCCCTTGGACCTGAGCAGGGAAGCCCTGAGGAAGGGCTTGCCTTTAGTGAGGAGAGCTGTTCGGGGCATCGGACACAGCCATCAGCTGTCCCCCTGTCAGCCGTCTGAGGGTAGCTGGGAGGAAGTGGTCGTCAACTGAAGAGCAGTTCCTCTTTCCCCCGACCGCACGGGCAGCCTTCACTTGCTCTTGGCCAGCAGGACGGTGACTGGTCTTGGTTTCGAGCAGCAGTCAGAAAGCTGCGGTCCACCTGCCTGGTTTTGCAAATAGAGTTTTATGGGAACCCAGAGATGCCAGTTCCTTATGGCTTATCTGTGGCTGCGTTCCCCTGGAGTGGGTGCACATGGCTGCTTTCCAGGGGTGCTCAAGGACAGCTTTCATTGGGCCAGGAATCTTTAAAGTCCTTTAGAGAAGCTGACTCTGTGTGGCACCCAGGGAGGGGTCTGTGTGGCCAGGGTGCCAGCAGGCCACCTCGAGCACTGGTGCTCTCCCCAGACTGCCGAGCACCCAGCACATTCCGGTCTGGAGTTGGTGGGATGTGGGTGTTGGGGGTACGGGGCATTTTTCATGGTGGCCGAGTTAGACTTTGGACTCAGGCCTGACTCTGACTCCACCCACAACTTAACCTGCCCTGCGATTTGGGGTTAGTTAATGTACCTCTCTGAGCAGAGTCACAGAGGAGGAGTTGTGAGAATTAAGGAAGCTGAGGAATCTGAGCCCTCCCCCACACAGTGCCTCATGCTGAGTTGTTGCAGGAATTAGAGATGGCTCTTAGTAGTCTTTATTTTACTTTTGTACTTTGTTTTTAGAAAGAATGTACCAAGAATGCTTTTTTGTCCCCCTCAGAATTTGTTTTTGTTCCTATTTGTCACTTATTACACGCTCCCTCACTTGCGGCAAACCTCATGCTGCTGGCAGGTAGCTCTGGTTGCTGGGCCGACCTCAAAGGGTGGGGTGTGGAAGCTGGGCCCTTCAGTGCCCCCTGCTTCCCAGATGGACACTTCTTAGGACAGGCCCTGGAGGGCCGGTTCCCAACTCTGGGCACTGGAGCCTGTGCCAGTGGGGAGGGGCACAGCTTCCTGGGCAGCCATCGAGTTATCGTACGAGAAACCTGATGCCCTCGAGCCTAGAGAACACAGCTCCAGAGTTCAGTACCATCCTCCATGTGTGTCTGGGATGGGCTCTTGGCATCAGGGAGGCGTCTGAGCAGGGGTGTGTACCGTTCATCTTTCCTCATCATCCGTATTATGTTCTGTGGGTTTTAGTTTCCTCAGTAGTTGGACTTCCAGGATCCTGGCCTGGTGTTACAAGTCAGGCTCTGTTGGGGCTGGTTCTGGAGGTGATGAGCTGGGCCAGCCCATCACTGCCACTACATAGGCCAAGGTAGGTCTTTCGAAACAGGTAACGGAGAGGCAGGCAGTGCTGGGCGCCAGGCAGTTCCTCGGTGAGGAGGGGAGGTGGGCGAGGGTGCAGAGGAGCCGTGGGCCTGCTCTTCAGCCCCAGCGAGAAGGAAGGGGGAACTCTGCACCGGTCTGCCGGCAGGGCCGAGCATAGGAAGAGAACAGAGGCTGCCTTGGAGCCAGCAGGGCGGTGGCTGTGGGGCAGCTGCTGGGGAGGGCTTGGGCACCCCTGGGAGCAGCGGGCGTGGTGTGAACCCCTGGCGGGGCATCCTGGCTGCAGAATGTCCTGCCTGCCTGAGCTGAGTGACTGGCGTCCAGGGGACTGGAGACTCTGGGCCTGGAGGGGGCCTCGCCTCCAGGCTGGCAGAACCACTGTGGGGAGGTTTGCGGCCAGGGACCCTGGGCTCTTCCTACTGGTGCTTCTCTCCCAGGCGGTCGTGGTTTCCGCCTGTTTCCATGTCAAGTTGACTTCCTAGTTTCTCTCTCTCGCTCTATCTCTCTCTCTCTCTCTCTCAACCAAGCTAAGTAGTGTGGCATCTGTAGGGGATTTATGTGCAGGTGTTCTGTAACTGGAGTGTCTGTAGGGAGGGAAGTACCTGAGAAGTTCGGACAGATGGCTGCCCCCTTGCCTTGTGACAGAGATGTTCATAGCACTGAGACCTGGACGGGTGGCTCTCCGGCTGGCAGGTCCACCCATGACATCCTGCTCACGACTGCCCCACACCCTGGGGTGGCCCGATGCCTGTTTCTGCCTGCACAGTTGATGTGGCATCTGCTCCAAGTGGGCCCTGGTCCAGCTGAGCTGAACGGTCCCTGTGAGCCATCTCCGCTTGTTCGTGGAGCTTGGTGGGACCCCCCCCCCAACCCCACCTTAGGTGAATTTGAAGCACGTTTGTTCTACGAGAATAACCAGGAGCCTCATGTGCTGGGGTCCTTTCACACGTCCTCTTGCATTTGTTTCTTAGTGAGCCTCGTTTGAGTCCTCTATGTCACCCTAAATTCTGTTTCTAAGCCACATTCTAAGACTGGGAGGCACCCGGGGGTCAGGACCCTGAGAGCTGGGTGCTGGTTGAGATCTGAGGGTGGGAATGGCCCAGAGCTCTTGCTTTTCCTTTATTCCCTGTGTGTGCCGGAGGGTTTCCGATCTCCAGGTGTACACAGGGCGTCGTAGGGTCTTATATGGGGAAAGCTAAGTCAGAAGCAGCCAGCACTCCCACACACGTCAGCACAGTTCTGCACATCCGCTGCTTGGACAGGTCTCTGGGCCTCTGTTTCCTCATTTGTAATTGGTGATGTCTAAGGCCTCTTCTAGGTCAAGGATTTGACAAACTGTAGAAAACAAAAGAGAAAAGAGAGCAGAGGTGAAGGTTTTAAAGTGAAACAGAATCACTGAAATGGATAATTTCAGAGTGAAAATTAATTCTAATTATGTTGATTGCAAATGTTTGTGTACAGAAAATTCTGTGCTTTTGCGTTCAGATTTCAAATGGGGAAATTTGACAGAATACATCTTGCGTTTAGCTTGGGACACTCAACCCTTTGCATTTCTAGTCTCCAGTGGCCGTGTGTTTCTCGTGTTCCATTTCCTCGTGTGTTTGTGGAAGTTGGGAATGTGATAGAAAGGAGCCAGGTGCAGGCCTCTCCAGAGAATGCACGGAGCTGGAGTGAGACGTGGCCACAGAATGCATTTCCGTCTCCAGCCTTGCCTGAGAGCCTGACTTCCTCGACCCTTGTTCCTTATGGCCGTTTTCAAGGCCATGTGCACGGTTCTATCAAGGGGGTGGGGGACCCGCCCTGGACCTATGATGTTTCGCCGCGCAGTGCACTCGAATCTGTCTTGAACGTGAGGGCCAGGCACAGGCGAACAGGAGAACCTCAGCGGCCCTGTCAGAGCATTGCCTCCTAACCAGCACCGAGGGCTGAGGCTGCTGGGCTGCTCGGAAGGGAGTGGACGGGTTGGGGCTGTGTGGGTTTCTAATTAGGATCGTCTTCTCTGCCTCTGTCCATGTTGGGACTGCAGGTCAGGGGTCTCCTCAGAGAGCGTGTGACGTGGCCTGTCTTGCCTGCTGCCTCCTCTCAGAGAAGTGACTGCGGGCAAGGTGCTCCTGGCCGTGGCCAGGGCGTTCCCTCTGCAGCACAGGCTCAGGGATGCAGGATTCACAGTTCCCTGGAGCCCAACAGCTCGGCCTCGGAGGCTGGGCCCCCTTGGAGTGGGATTCGGCCAACTTGGGCGTCAGTGAGCCCCCAGCAAACTGTGTGTAACCTGACGGGCATGACCTCCATTAAATATTCAAGAGCTAAGTCCAGCATTTCTCTCTTTTATGCCTTTAAGGTAGATATATATTTTAAAAACCAGCACAAGTAGGTCAAATGCAGATTCAGTGAGAAGTGGGGATAGTCAATAGAGGAAAATGATTTGTCAAGCAAGCAATCTTAATTCTGGCTCTTTTACAAAAAAACCCAAAAACCTCAAGCCTTGCCACTATATAAATGTAGCACACGCTTGTTATATAAATTGAGGAGAGGACAGAGGGAGGGGGGAGAGAGATCCTCGTGTCTTGCTGCCTTTTGTAAGTGTGACCATGCCAAGTGCACATCACAAGGTTCTTCTCCCGTGAGCAGGTGATGGATGGGGTGCTGTTATCGCAGCTGCCAGTGGCCGAGCCTCGGGCGTCCCCTTCCGCTGCTGGTGTGGGTGTCACAGAGACCATTCTCTCTTAGCTTTTGCATAAGTGAGTCTGAGACTTCTGAATTTGGGATGTTTTGGTATTTTCTCTTTTTCTGTGTTCTGTAGTTTTCTTTATTTCTGCCTTAGGATGGAGGCCCCAGGGCCACTTACAAACACAAGCAACATGAGATGCCGAGGGCCCTGGTGCCCGTGTCAGTCGCAGCCTGGTCACAGTCGAGTGTGCAGGCAGCCCTTGCCGGCACGTGTACACTCTCCAGTGCTGCTCGGGCTTAGGTGCTGGAAGACGGTGTTCCTCCAGAGCTCCTGCCTGGGTGCCTCTAAACGAGAGTCAGTCTGCGGTCCTCTGGGCTGTTGTCCAAGATAAAGCCCAGTGGAATTTGGGGGCCCCCGGCACTCCTTGTAGGATGAGAGCGCCGCCCCAACATGCTGCTGCCCAGTCTCTCCTAACCCTAGAGTCTCAGCCTTGTTTGTTTCTTTTTCTTTCTTTCTTTCTTTTTTTTAATTTTGGCTGTGCTGGGTCTTCGTTACTGTGTGTGGGCTTTCTCTAGTTGCAGCGAGCGGGGGCTACTCTTCATTGTGGTGTGCGGGCTTCTCATTGCAATGGCTTCTCTTGTTGCAGAGCATGGGCTCTAGGCATGCAGGCTTCAGTGGTTGCAGCACGCAGGCTCAGTAGTTGTGGCGCACGGGCTTAGTTGCCCCGCAGCATGTGGGATCTTCCCGGACCAGGGATTGAACCTGTGTCCCCTTCACTGGCAGGTGGATTCTTAACCACTGGACCACCAGGGAAGTCCTCGTCCTTGTTTCGTAATGAAGCCCATCAGAGCAAAACAAATCCACGGGAAGAAACTGGGCCAGAGAGCCCTGTGGGGTTCATGGAGGAAGCTGCCATGAAGCCTCCTGAAGTCTGCTTAGCAGTGGCAGGGCTGGAGGGGTGGGCTTGTCACTGCTAGGGGACGGCCACTTGACCTTCAGTATCTTAGGGTCACCCCATGGGCCTGCATTTCCAGGTCTAGGTGGGTGGGTCTTCCCTCCTGGGAGGGAGTGCTAAGGCCACACTGCTGGGGCCAGCGTGGCAGCTGTTGGACTGAGCTTCCTGCCCTCAGCTGGTGACACCACGTGGGAGAAGCATGGGGTGACAAGGGTCCCAACTGAAGCCCATTCCAGCTTCCCCAGTGCCCTGGAGGCTGGCTCAGGCAGCGGGTCCTGGGACACCCAGAGAGCTGGCATGAGATGGGGGGGCGGTGCCCAGCTGTGGGCAGCCAGTGCTCTGGTGCAGGTCTGGATGCCCAGCACCCAGGCCTCTCTTTCTGGGGTGCTCGGCCCCAGCTTTCTAAACCTATGTGTGGATTGAGTGCCCAGGATGGCCTCCTCTAGGTTTTCACACGGGTTTTTAAGATAAGCCACGGACTGTGCGGCGGGGGGTGGGGGGTGGGGAGGGTGTCACTGGAGGCACTGCCGGGGAGGAGGCGTGGAAGGCACAGGCCTCCGAGGGCCCGGCCAGGTGTGTGCTTCAGTCTCCTGGCTCAGTGCTTCCCCATCTCTGTGGCCAGAACATGTGGCTTCCTCTGCCTTGGAATTTGTCCCAGCCCCCAGGACAGGTCACGAGCCCAGCTCTGTCACCTTGAAGAGACGTTGGACTAGACACAGACCGTTAGAGCCAGAAGGGCCCCCGGCCTCTTGGCTGAGTATCTCATTTGACAGATGGGGAAGCTGAGGCCTGGAGAGAGGAGCAATGCGCCTTGAGTAGCTGAGCGTGAGCCTGGACCCCAGGGGTTTGACCTCCGTGCTCCCTCCAGCTGTGGCTCTGTGCCCCCACTCGCCGTGGTGCCAGCTGTCTCCCAGCTGTGCTCCCAGCACCTCCAGGGACCAGTGCCTCTCTTGTTCTCCGGGTGGGCCACCAGGAACGTCTGTTGGTGGATACAAAGCCTGGGTTCCAGACCCTGAGACGCAGGTGGGGTCCTCTTTGCTCTTCCACCCTTGGGCTTGGGCTCCAGTCCAGTTAGCAGCAAACACCTTGGACTCTTCGGCCTTGTTCTGGACGTATCCGTGAGGCTGCTCCTTTTATGAAGGCAAGGGTCCCCACGCAGCGACAAGCCTGCCCCTCCCCTTGGATAGCTGGGTAGTTGAGCACGGAGGCCACTTGCCTTTGAGCACAGGGTATGGGTGGGAGCATGTTGGGGAGGCTGCTGGGGGTGTGCTGTCCCCCCGCCCCTTGCTGCTACCTCTGCATTTGCCAGCCTGGGTGCTGGATCCCCAGTCCCTCCTGGGGAGTCCTCAGCCTCCCGGGGTTAGAGGGCCTCACCTCAGGCACCCTAAGATGGGGCCACGAGCCTGGCCTGGTGTGCGCCGAGCTGAGGGCTGGGCCTGGGTAGGAGTTCCTTCGGAGCATTGGCCACGTGGCCTTTTAGTGAAAAAGCCACCCCTGTTCAGCAGCCTCCCACCCCTGCCCTTCTACGGGTCAGCCTGATGTCTGGAGGCCCAGCCCCATCGCTGGCTCTCCAATGCTCTCCAATGCTCTCCAGTGCTTGGTCTGGGGTCCCTTTGCATCTGGGCGGTGGCCCTCTCACCTGGCCCTGGGCGTGCCACCACCACAGTTTTGTGGGCTCACCTCCTTTCCCTCCTTCTCTGTCCCATCCCCCATCCCTCCAGGCTTTGGAGGCCTGGGTCACTTCCTTTTCCTCTCCTGCCCACTCCCAGTGCTGAGCGAGATACCCAGTGTGTCGGTGGCATGGCCTTGAGCCCCGTCGTGGGGCCTCAGCCCCGTGTGACAAGGGAGGCTCCCTGGGGTGTCCTGAGGGCGGAGAAGAGCCCAGTCCTTGTCTGATCTTTCCTTCTCGACCTTCTGCCAGCTGTCTGTGGAGGTAGCAGTGAGCCGATGAATAATTCCTGAGCTTGGCAATCTGCACTTGTCACACTTGGGCTCTTTTCATCCACAAGGTGCAGGGAAGAGCCCCTGGATTCCATGTTGTGGCAGCTCCATCCTTTTCTTTCCAGACCTCGGCCCCTTTGTAGGAAATGGCGGCTGTTTTTCACCAGTAGGGAGGCTGCTGAAGCATCATTCTTCCTGAAGCCTGTCCCAGGGGTCTTCTGGCCTTGCTTGGAAAAGAGGAGGGGTCTAGGGAGTCTGGAGAAAGGGCTGAGGAGCCAGGCCAGGAGGCAGGATCCCTTGGGACAATATCTGACCAGTGCTTCCTTAGACAAAGTTGGGGGTCTGTGTGTGGTTGGATGCTGCCCTGGGGGACAGGAAGCCCATGGGGGGACCCGGCAGTGGCCTATCGAGGCAGGAGGTTGGGTTGAGCACCCAGGGCCTGTAGGAGAGAGGAAGGGGCAGAGGTGCTCTGGGCTGAGCGGGGCCTGCCCACCCATCAGCGAGGCTCTGGGTCCTGCTGGCCCCACATCCGGATTTGATCTGAGGAGAGCAGATTTTTACAGCTTTGTGGACTCAGGAGGAAACCCTTGAAACCACCAGGTTTATTACACAAAATTCCAGATTTGATGCTTATGAGTGAGAAGGGGGCCCTAACACAGCACTCCGCTTCACAGTTGAGATTCCTCCCAGTGGGAGTGAGCTCTGGGGCCCGTGGGCTCACTATGTCCAAGAGGTTCAGGGGGTTCCGCCTCGCCACCTCCCTGCCAAGATGCCTGATGCCGTGTGCCGTGGGCAGTGAGGGTCCCTAACACTCAGAAAGGCCCTGGCCCTGGGGGCGAAGCAGGGCCTGCCCAGGTGTGGAGGGAGTGCCTTCTGTAGATGGACCCCGGGGGGGCGCTGCTGTGGGGGAGGCCTCCTCGGTGGTCAGCAGTCTCAGGGGAGCTCTAGGGTCACTTGGCAACAGAAAATGAAGCTGTGTTCCATGAGCCTCTGACTACCCAGTCCTGCCCAGCGAGGAGCCCCAAAATGAGCAGCGGCGGCCTGGGTCACGGTGTCTTTCAGATGCTGACCTGTTGGCATCAGTCCCGCTTTTGAGAGCATCCCATGGGGGAAAGTGTGTCAGGTTACTCTTGTGAGACGGTTGCTGAAATGAGAAAAGGATGAACTCGCTCTCAGGAATTATTGGAGCTATGAGGAAAGAGGCCTTGTACACAATCTCCTTGCCTCAGAGTAAATAGGGAGGTCACCTTGACGCAGCAGAGCTTAAACTTGGCTTCACCTGCAGTGGTGACAGATCAGGGTCAACGGCTGCAGGTGGCTGGAAGCAGGCGACACTGCTTAGGGGTTCCCTAAAGAGCCATAAATGCTGATCCTTCCAGTTGTGTGTTAGACACGTACAGCCCACAAGCCTCCAAAACCCCCTTTAGCTGTGGCTGGGCTGCGGGCCAGCTGTGGGAACTGTGCTTTCTTGTCTGGGATTCACCTTGGTGTGTTGTTCTTTGTAGGATGAAACAGGTGCCTATTTAATCGACAGAGACCCTACCTATTTTGGGCCTGTGCTGAACTACCTGAGACACGGAAAGCTGGTCATTAACAAAGACCTTGCCGAGGAAGGTGAGTTGCAGGCAGGACCGGGATCAGGGGGGCCCTCCCTTGCTCTCCAGCTCCATCCCTCACAGATGCTTATCTCAGAGGGAACAGGGCTGCTCGGTGCTGCTTCTTCCCCTTTTCTTCCTCCAGGAAGCTGAGACAATCCAGAGCTGGGTGGGGGCTGGTTGGGACTGCAACCCACTCCCTCCTTCAGGTGTCCGGTTGGTGGTGCCCTGAGGGTGGGGCTCCTCCCTGGGGCCTGCTGCTCTCTGGTTGCCTTGATTCACACAGCTTGGGGCCCGCCACCTCCCAAGGGTCCCCGGTGTCGGTTACCCTGGGTCTGCTCTCCTTCTGGGGCAGCCCTGGCAGAACCCCCTCTGAGTTCTTCCTGCGTTTCCAGATGCCTGCCGTGCTATGGCTCCCAGCTCAGGGTCTGGTCGGTGCTGAGAGCCCAGGGCTCTCTCCCCTTTGCTTGTTGAGCTGAGCCTGCTCCCTCCTTGTCTCCGGGCCCTCTTGCTCCTCCGACTGCGTGTCTGCATCTTCTTTTGCAGTGTCTTTTTCGTGCACACACATGTGTTCTGTGTGTGCAGCTGTACAGTTTTAGGCAAACTGTTCCCAGCATGATTTGCTTAGAAAGCAAATGTGGTACTTGCCACAGATCAAGCCCCTGCTGCCTGGCCTCACTCACCTGTCTTCCGTCAGCCTCAGATGCAGTGCTTTTTTTCGGGAGAAAGGCCCCCACGGGTGCCGTTTCCCATCTGCCCCTCAGAGCACGAGGGGCACCTGGAGCGTCTGGATGGTAGAAGACTGGCCCTTCAGGCCAAAGTGCTTATCCTGAGGCTTCCAGGGCTTATTCACAGCCCCACAGTCCCCACCCCTGGATCCAAAGGGAAGGGTTGATAGGACGTCGCCCCGCATCATCCTGAGATGCACCTCCCTTTGGGGCCTTGAAGAGAGACACGTCTGCCTGGGCGTTGGCTGCCCCACCACCCGCTCTGCTGAGTCCCTGAGACCTCATTAGGCTGCAGCTTGAGGGTCAGACAGAGTCCACGGCTCCGAGCCCCCGGTGCCGCTAGCGCCGGGACCCGCTGTGCAGAGTGCAGACTGGTTGGGATGACCAGGCATGGTGGCAGGAGGCATGCACCTGACCTTCTGGAATACCCATGAGGAGCCCCCGAGGCAGGGCCCCTCCGATCCGCTCTTCAGAGTTACCTGGCCGTTCAGAGCCCCTAAATTGGGGACTTTGCAAACGGCAGGAAAGGGTTCCTAAGTTGGCAGGAGTTCCACAGCTGAGCAGCCTCTCAACCAGCTGTCTTCTGACTGAGTGACACAGGGACCCATGTGAGGTGGCCGCTAGCCCAGGACAGACGGCCGCAGGCTCTGGAGGGGGTCTGTCCGAGAAACGTCCCGGGGGCCTGGCGTGAACTCAGCACCCAGCAGGTCACCTGGAAGGACGCGGGCCAGACGTGCGTCCACAAACGTGTCCTTTCTCCGTGTGCACCCTGGGGGCCCTGAGAGCCAGCGGTGTCTGCAGAGTCTGTAGGATGGCAGGACGGGGGCCGGGGGCTTCCAGTGGGCTGGGCTGAGAACGGGCCACCGGTCCACTGAGGGGCAGAGGCACAACGTTTATTCTTTGATCTGGTGGGAATTATAGTTGTTTTTCTTTATTCTAGGGGTGTTGGAGGAAGCAGAATTTTACAATATCACCTCACTAATAAAACTTGTAAAGGACAAAATTAGAGAACGAGACAGCAGAACATCACAGGTGAGACCGGTGACTAAGGTGCAGGAACCTTCCGAGGCCTGGCATAAAGGCGCGGCTCGCTTCCCTCCCTCCTTGCTGACTGGCTTCCTCTGGAGTTGTCCTGGTGCCTGTGGCCCGCCCTCTGGACACCTCCCGTGGTGCTGTCAGCTGGCGCCCTGGCCGGCACACAGGGCACATGCTTCGGGGGCCCCACTCCAGTGGGGAACGATGAGCAGCTGCTGAGGAGGACGGTCCAGTGAGGGTGAGGAGGGGGCAGAGGGAGAGCAGGAGGCCTCTGTGGGGCTTGAGTGTGTGGCCGTCTCAGGGAGGGCATTGCAGACAGGGCACAGCGAGTGCAAAGGGCCTGTGGTAGCTGAGTACTCAACCCATTCAGAGGGCCAGTGTGGCTGGAGGGACAGCACAGGGGAGTTGGCGGCAAGCTGGGCACAGACGGATGAGGTGGGGGTCCTGTAGGTGTGTGTAGGCACGATGAGAGTTTGGCTTTTACCAGGAAGGAAGGGCTCAGTAGGTACTCTTTGTGCTGGACTGTGTCCCCAATGGTGCAGAGCCCCATGTGGGACCTATTTGCACTTGGCCACGGTCAGCAGTGCCAGGCCCAGCACGGCCACTCTGCTGCCCATTAGGCCAGTGTTGTTTGAGATGGGCTGTGTCTAGCACCTCCCACGAAGGGAGGTACCAGAGGGTCTAGGCATTAGTCTTTGTTGCAGTGCCAGCTCTGCACTTGCTAGTAGAGCGCCAGGCCCTGCCTGGCGGGTTCCCTCTGCCAGGAGGCTGCTGTGAAGTGCGCTTTCTCTCAGAGCTTCATGCCAGACTACATGAAGAGTCTCCATCCACTTAAAACCCTTTCACTGCCCCCCACCCACCCCAGGCTTTCCCGCTGGGCACCCGGCAGGCCCAGAGCTGGAGCTCTTGGCCTTTGTGAAGAGGCTTGCTGACAGCCTGGCCGCTCCAAGTGGCTGGTCAGGGGCCAGGGGAGGGCACATTGGGGTGACGGCATGGGAGGCTGGGACCACCCACCACACAGCTCCCGCCCTCTCCCTGTTGCAGGAGCCACAGGGCCATCGGGACAGCGGGAGGGGCCTGGGGAGGGGGCAGGAGATGTGGCCACGAGCTCCCCAGTCATCTCTGGCCAGTTTGAGGCCTCTTTTCCCTCCGCCCAGCCCCTCTGGTTACGAACCCTGTGACCTGGGCTGGCACCAGCCCTCTGTGCCTGTGTCCCCCCTGCATGGTGGATGTGGGAGAGGCCCCCTCACAGGCTGGCAAGGGGATTAGCAGGCTCAGGCTGAGCAGTGCTCAGTGTCCTCCACTGTTTCACAAATGAAAGCACTTGGGCTGTGTGGTGACCCGTGTACTTCGAGCTGTGACCCTATCACTGACACATTGTGTATCGGCTGGAGCGGCAGCTGTATTAGGACAGGCCTTTGGCCAGTGCTCCCCGCGGTGTTGCCAGAAGCCGAGCTTGGAGCAGAGCTCAGCGAAGGTCGGGTGGGTGAGTGGATCGGAAGATCCACGGGCTCCTGTCTGAGCTGCTGTGCGTGTCTGAGAGCTTTTTTCTGTGAGCAGGGCTGAGGCTGGTCCTGCTTAGCTCTCAAGGCACCCCCTTAGTTTGTGTGGTTCCCCCAAGGCACAGGAATGGCTGTCATCGTGTATTCACATCTAGCCACAGGTGCTCTTGGGATTTCAGGAACATGACTCATTTTATTTTGGAATTCAGAAATGGAAATATTTTTGGAGGTGGATGGGAAAGCAGAAGACGGCAGCTGTTCCAGCATGTTTGTTTTGCTTCTTCAGTGGATGCCTTTGGGGTTTCTTTAGGCATCACGACCTGGGCCCAAGAGGTGGAAGGGAACCGTAGGCCTCCCCTGGGCCTCTGTCGCCTGGGCCCCCGTCGCCATCCCCAATTGGCACGTGGGGCGGGGCTGCGAGGGGGCGGGGCACGGGCGTTGCCCTCACCTGTGGCCCTTCTCACAGGTGCCAGTGAAGCACGTGTACCGTGTGCTCCAGTGTCAGGAGGAGGAGCTCACGCAGATGGTCTCCACCATGTCCGACGGCTGGAAGTTTGAGCAGGTAGAGTACCCCCTGAGCCTGCAGCACAGTGGATCTTTTAATTATAAAGGCCCTGCTCGGGTCCTCAGGTCAGCTGGCCCCCGGGACCAGTAATGAGGTGTTGGGCGGCCTGCAGTTCATGGAAGCATGGGTCCCCATCATGTCTCCAGCACCTCTCACAAGCAGCAGCTGTACCAGTCCTGACTAGATTGGTCACGGGTGATGGGGGGAGCGGCAAGAGTTGTTCTTAGGGTCCCACCTCCCAAGTCTTCTCTCTGCAGTTATTTTTCTTAGTCTAGCCCATTCTTTTGTGGGAGCACTGTTCTGTGTGCTTTTTTCTAACATCTCCGTGTGCGTGTGTGTGTGTGTGTGTGTGTATGTATCCTGAGTGCCTCCTGGCATGACCCCGGCACCCATCCCCTCCCTTGTCCGCCCTGGCCCCTCCTGGCCCTTCTGTGCTGGCCGAGCAGATGGGGCTCCGGCTCCTTTGTGCTGCTGCTGGCATAGATGCCCTTCCCCTTGGGGCTGCTCTGCAGTCCCCCAGCCCTTGATTGGGAAGTGCTGCTGACTCTGGCTCGGCCATGCCCCTCATTTTCCTCAGCTCTGCTTTTGCTAGGATGCCTGTGAGAAGGGGTGAGAGCCAAGTCTCTTCCACCCACCCACCGCCCTCTGTTCACAGCGCTCTGGTGTTTCTGTGGGCATGCTGCCTCTCGTCCTGGGGAACTGTAGCCCATTACCTGTGGGCCTGAGAACACGGCAAGGATGTCCTCTTGAGTGGGCGGTACCTTGCCCACAAGCTCATTGTCGCTGTTTGTGTGTCTTAGGCAGAGACTCTGAGGTTTGGGCTTATGACCCTGCCCGGCCCAAGCCCTGGGCGCTGGTCCTGAAGGGCGGAGACCAGGTCTGTGACCCCAGCCCACCCCCTCTGGCTCCTGAGAGCCTCCTCTGGTGCCAGCTTTCTGTCCACGGTAGGAAATCATGGGGTTCCCTGGCATCCCTCCTAATTAAGGCTACCCTTTCTTATGGGTCTTTTGAAATAATGAATCAGGCTGTAGAATGCTTGGCGTCCTCTTGAAATGTCATGAAAGGCACAGTCGGCACTTGTGTCCCACTCTTCACCCGGAGACGTAGCCAGCAGGGCTGCTCTGATGCCCTGCCCTTGCCCTGGGGCGGGGTTGTGGAGGGTGTCCCGGTGGGGTCCCGTGGTTACATTTGCATTCCTCACTCCCTGACCCCAGCACAGTCACACCAGGCTCACAAAGAAAAGGAAGTCTCCCACCACCCCTCGTTTTGTCCCTTGGTGTGCAGCCCGGAAAAGGGCTGGGGAGACAGGAGCTGCGGTCACTGGTTCAGGATCCGTGAACTAGGTCACCCTCGCTGTGGCTCCTGCGGAAGGGAGAGGGGTTCCCGTGCCTCCTGCATGGGCATATCCTCCCTGAGACCAGCTCAGGGGCTTTGTCCTGAGCTCCTCTGGGAGGATCCCAAACCCCCAGCAAAGAGTAGCTCCTCTCTCCCCAAGTCTCACCCGCTTTGCCCAGTTCCTCCCTTGGGAACGTGCTCCCCCCGTTCATGCCAGAGAAACCCCAGAACCAGGGTCACGTTTGTTCACTTGTCTGCTTCCTAGAAACAGGAGCCAGACTGCAGGGGAAGAGGGGCCAGAGCCTGGGACCCCACGAGGTGGTGGGGCTTAACCCAGAGTTGGCCAGTGGTCAGTGACAAGGCCAGAACCAGGTTCTGAGAGGCTTGCACGCCTCGTGAGGATGTGGTCCCTGGGCAGACCTGATTATGAGTGGCTGCATATGCGCTGCTCCATCTGCACCCAGGGCCGGGCACCCCTGAGGTCCGCAGGTGGCAGGTCTGTCTCTGAGAGGCATTTATGAACCTAGAACAGCCTTCCAGTCTGTTCCTAGAACAGACCTTTTTATTTATTTTTTCCTCCCCGTCCTCAACTCTTTATTTCACTCTCGCTTTGTTAGCCATCTAACCCCCACTGAAAAGCCTAAGGTTTACAAAGAAATTACAAAACAGCATTGCTGCAAAATCAGTCCCATGTTTGGGAAAACAAATACCTGTATGTGTACACAAAACACAAACTCCCTGGACCCCATTCCCCAGCATCCAGAGTGTTATCTCTGGCAGAGACTGTCAGGTGGGCACCCTACCTAGCCTTGGGGGAAGGGTGGGAGGGATGAGTTTCTCAGGGGATCTGATCAGTTCCCTCCATAACCTCTAAAAACCATCCACTTCTCTCCACCAGAGAGACAGGGTGGGCACGCTGGCCCTGGGGCTTTCCTCTTCTTTCCCAGAGCGGCCCGCACCGCTCTGCACACTTCCCTCACTTGGCGGTGCTCACCGTGTCCTTGTCACTGCACGTGGCGCTCCTGCCCCTGGCCTCTCCTCCGTGGGCAGTTCCATCAGTAGAGAAGGCAAAGATGGAGGGCCTTCCAGGCACTGCCTCGATAATTGTGCCACTGATAGCTCACTACAATTTTAGTGCGTTTCTTTTGATTAAACACAGAGTCCCTGGTGGCTCTGGGCTAAGCTGGAGCAGGCAGGTCGGACCTCAGCTCCTGTGTGGTGACCTGGAGGCCCAGGGATGCAGGGCCATGGGCGTGGACACACCCAGACTGAGATTGCGGCTGAGGCGTGGGAAGCCACAGCCCCGGCATTTCTCCCTGAGCCTGTCGGAGCTGCTGCGTCCCTCCTATGCCCCTTCGCAGTCAGTAGCCCCAGTGAGAGGAAGGCTTGGTCCTGGCTTCCCTGGGGAGGGACTCGCCCTCACATGTGTGTGGGCGTGTGCTCACACTCGTGTGTTCAGAGCTCGTGCGGAGGGCACAACTTATGGGCAGAGCAGAGTGCCACCGCCCTGCTGCCTGCTCTCGGGCCCGGCCCGCTTGATGCCCACTCCAGCGTTGCATTCCCCTCCCCGGGTCACTCAGCGTCCCCTGGACCCAGCCAGGAACCTGAGAGGAGCTTGGACGTGCTGGCACAGGAGGCCTGTCCTGCACGTGGTGTGTGTGTACGGGTGCATCTGAGCTTGAGTGTTGGTGTTCAGGAACTTTATTTTCAGTAAGTTCGTTAAAAGTCTCTTGGTTGAATCCTGTCCCTTAGCTTCCCTGAGCATCGGCCGTCTTTGCCGGGGGTCTTTGCAGGCTGTTTCCCTCCTGGTGGGGGGCTGGTCTTGAGCCAGGTGTGTGAGGCTCTCTGCCCACATCCCACTGGCCTTCTCTCCTCCCAGCTGGTCAGCATTGGCTCTTCCTACAACTACGGGAGTGAAGACCAGGCCGAGTTCCTCTGCGTGGTCTCCAAGGAGCTGCACAACTCCCCGTATGGCACGACCAGTGAGCCCAGTGAGAAGGCCAAGGTGGGTGAGGCTGCGGCCCGAGTGCCCTCTGCAGGGCTGGGTTTCTCTCCTTTGCTGTGTTGTTTCTTACTGTCGTCGCGGCGCTCCTGGCCATGCAGGCTTCCTGGCGGCCTGCTCGCCTCATGCTGCTTGTCCATCATCACATAATTCTCGCCTGGCATATCAGAAGCAGAGTCCTGGAAGAGAGGACACGGACGTCCACGGGACGCGAGTGGTGGAGCGCGGGGTTGTTGAACATGCTGCGGCTCCCACAGCCCAGGCCTTCCGCCCTCACCTCTTCTAACCCGCTAGCCTGCTCCTGGAAGTGTTGCTGTCTTCCAGTTCTGCTGGTGGGGGCTATGCTTCTGAGTGATGCCACTGTGGGCTGTTTTCCTGGGTACTGGGGACGTCGAGGCTGGAGGGCAGAGCCTCCTGGTGGCACCTGCCTCGGATACACCCATCCCAGGCTTGGGAGTCGTGCTGGTTTGTAAACGGAGCAGATCTGGCAGGTTGTGTGATTTTGAGACTCCACGGAGTGTTGCCTTGGCCTGGCACAGGCCAGTTCCTGTTGAACTGTACCGGCTCCCTGCTGGACGTCTGGCCCTTTTGTCTCCCAAGGAGCGCAAGGGCAGCCTTGTGGCAGGGAGCAGCTGCTACCCTTGCCTGCAGGTGACAGGTTCTAGTGGCATCTCCTCTGGGCTTGTTCCTGAGGTTGGTGACTCCAGATGTGTCTGTCCTTGCAGAGTCCAGCATCAGCCTGGGCAGGACTTCTGGACCTTCAAGCCAGGTGGTGCCTGGACAGCCCCATAGCCGGCTCTGAGGGGATCCAGGGGCTCTGTGGCAGCCAGCCTGTGTGTCCTGGGCCCACAGGCGGCCCTGGGGGAAGGCTCTGGCATGCTGTCAGAGGGTGTTTTGAGTGAGTGTGGACAAGGCCAGCGAGGTTTTAACTGATGACATTAAACTGGGGGCTCCAGGCCTTCCTCACACTCTTGGCTGGTGCCACCCTGGCTGCTACCTGCCTAGAACTGCCCCTGTGAGCCTTTCAGGGTCTTCCTTGGAGGCATGGGCTTGGAAATGGATGGCAGATTCACCTCGCCCGCTGGTCCTCCCGCGGTGGCCATCCTCCACTGGTGCTCGAGGCAGCTCTTTCACCCCAGCACGACTGGGCAGTTGTCCAGGCCCTGGGGCCTCCAGAGTCCTCACATCCTGCCCCCCCACCCCACCCCCAACCCCTGGCCTGCAAGGGTGCCTGCAGCTGCAAGTGCAGGGTCCGGGCTGTTCCGCCACTGCCCAGGACAGGCTGTCGTGGGGGTTGGTGCAGGTCCCCGCAATGGGCCGGGAGCAAAGGGGTTCTGGTGCCATGCCTGGGGACGTGCTTCCTGTTGAGTCAGGGTAGGAGGCAACCCCACTTCCCGGAGCCCCCAGCCTCACGAGGAGCCATACCTCTGAGCATTTGCAGGGCTCTTTTGCAAGTTGTCTTATTTTTAGAAACTTTTATTTCTGAACTTGAAAAATTCTCATAGCCAAGTTCTCCAGGGCAACTGCCTGAGCTCATGTCCCTCAGGTGGCTTTTCAGCTGCAGAAGGGATGCGTTTGTGCTGACAGAACTCCACTCATGACCCCAAATCCCTTTGCCATTGAAAGTGCGGCCCTATTTCTCTCTCCAGAAATACCTGGCTCTGGAGTGTGGCAGCAACAGCGGCTTCTAAACTGGGGCCGTGGCAGGAGCTCCCCAGGAGGTGGAGCACAGCCAGGGCCTCTGTAAGCCATGGAAAAGTGTTGAGGCCGGATTGGGGGTCACGATCTGGGGACACCTGTGCACAGCCTGGTTGGAGCAGTACTTCATGTTCTGAGGACACTGGGTCCACTACTGTGGACCTGCTCATTGGGTGCCCACAGCACGGGCCAGACACACACGCACGCGCGCGCGCACACACACACACACACACACACACACACGTCTTGAGGTGGAAGTGGCAGGAGAGAGCGGGTGGGGGTCGGGCAACTCAGCGAGGGGACCAGTACACTGAGAGCGGCCACCAGCAGCCCCAGCTTCAGGGGCTTCCCAAACCACTCTCCTACTCCATGATCTGCTGGGAGGACTCAGAACTCACTGCTGGCTGTTCTGCTCAAAGTTACAGTTTATTACAGGAAGTACAAAGAGGGGGGATTTCAAACTTGCCAGGGGAGGGTGTGTGGGGCAGAGGCCAGGAAGTATGCCAGATGTGGAGCTCATGTCGCAGAGGTGCTCCTCGTGCAGTCAGGATGCATGGCACCGTGCACAGAGCACCGCCCACCAGGGGTGCCCCGCCAGCCTCCGTGTGCAGAGATGTTACTGGGCTCAGTCACGTAGGCATGATTGATCCATTGATCAACAGTTGATCACCCATGTGCTTGATTGCAGTCTCCAGTCCCCCAGCCAACTGACCCCCCCCCATCACATGGTCAGACTGGTGTGTCCTGGAGGTCGTGACCTCCCAGGAGCTGAGGGCAAAGGCCAGACCTCTGTTTGGGCAAGGTTCAGTTTTTCACAACACAGAGGGAAGGAAAACTCTGGAACTTCGGGAGTGCTGGGGCCCAGGGACGTCGTGCTTCCCCCCACAGTGTGATCTGGACGAGGCTGGCCTGTAGTTCACCGCACAGCACAACTTTAGGTCCATCCCTGAGCGCCGTGCTCTCTGCTGTCCTGTGGAGACCTGGCCTGTCTGGGTGGGCTTCCCTCTGCTGCCTCCCGCCTCGCCCTACACTGACGGTCCCTCTCTTCTTCTCCTCCCTGCCGCCTGCCGGTGCCGAGCCAGAGTGACGACGAGGACACGGGTCACGAAGGGAATGACTCAGATTAAGTGTAAATGTCATGGTGAGCCTGCGCCCTTGAAACTGACCACCTACCTTAGTCTCCTTGATCCCAGACCCTCCTCCGCTGCGTCTGTCTCATGCCTGTAGTTGACAGAGAACCTTCCATGATAGATGCCAGCGCATAGATCTGCACTGGAGCCAGTCTGTCTCGGGGCGGGGCTGTCTGTCCCCTTGAGGATGCCCGTGTGGGTGGGGTTGGGACCTTGGCTGAGGCACCTCCGCGCTGTGTGTGTCAGGCTTGGGAAGGGCCTCCTTGCCATGGGTGCCAGCAGCAGGGACGTGGGCCTGCGCCCCCTAGGGACACGCAGCCCCCAGCCCGCCAGTCTCCCCACCGTCACCAGTCTACCCACAGGCTCAGGGCCAAGGAGTCGGAGCTTGTGCCACAGAGAGTGGGCCCTGATCCCGACACCAAAGCCTGTGGCAGCCCTACTCCCTCATGCCTCAGACTAGGGGTGCTGGTGGAGAGGAGTCTGTGGGGACCCTCCTTCTGTTTGCCCTGTCATGGGAGGCTCCGTGGACGCCCCCTCAGCCCCTCGCTGCTCCTCAAGTCCCTGCTGCCTCCTGGCCCTTCTTGTTGTCGAAAATTTGTGGCTCAGCCAGGATCCCATCAGCAGGGAGCGCCTCGTCTGCTCCCTTGCGTTGCACAGGGGAGATTGAGGCCCAGAGAGGGCAGGGCACAGGTGTCATGCAGGGGTTCCCCGCCAAGCCCTGCAGGTGAGGAGCTTGGGAAGAGCCTGTGGCCAGCCACGTGCTGAGAGGCCAACATCTGACTATGAGTCTGGTCTGGGAACGCAGACCAAGAATGGCTTTTGCATTTTTAGTGGTTATTTTTCTGGTGATTATATGAGTGCATAATATCCTCAGCTTTACCTCTTGACTTGGAAATCCTGAAGTATTTACTACCTAGCCCTTTAAGGAAAGGTTTGCTGGGCCCTGGTCTGGACCACTGCCGTCCAGGGCATGTGCAACACGAGCTCCATCTGTTGTTTTAAACTTTCTAGCAGCCACGTTAAGAAAGTAAAAAGATGCGTGAAATTGATGCTGATACTGTTAGCCCATTACATGCATAATATTGTCATTTCAACCTAAAAAATCACTGACATATTTTACTTTGCTCTTCTCTAAGTCTTTGAAATCAGGCGGTAGTTTGCATTTGTGGCCCGTCTCGGTTTGGAGTGACTGCACCTTAGGGGCTCAGCTTGACTTTGGCGTGGCCTGATGGTCAACTGTGGTAGGAGCCAGGGACACGGGGTGGGGTGGGGGGGCAGGGACAGAGGAGCCAACCTCCAGGAGGAGGGGCTTCTTTCAGCAGCACTGCCCACCCCCTACCCCCAGTTACAGACTTCACATCTGCTGGCAGGAGCCGCTTCAGTGGCCCTGACTGCCAGGGTCTGGGCTGTGGGAGGGGCGAGGTGAGCTGATGGCAGGGCAGCCCTGGAGTGGCCCTGGCCCCTGGGCCCGCTGGGTTGGGGTGGGGGGCGGGGGTGCCATGTGCCATGCACAGCCTGCTCAGTCCCTGTGGCCCAGCTCAGGCCTTCTTGTGGGCGGCAGCCCAAGTGAGAGCTCCTTCCAGGGCAGACGGGCCGTGACCGTCACAGGTCCCAGGAGGGGTCTTCTGTCCTTGTTAGGAGATAGTCACTGGGGCTCTGGCTCTGGCAGGGCAGCCCCTCCTGTGCTGTCACCTTGCTCCCAGGCCGCGTGGTAGTTACGTGGGCCTTGTCCTTTCCACCACTGAGGCCTGTGAACTCGGACGCCGTCTGCTCTGCTGGGCTCCCACTGAGTGAGCAGCTCTCGGCTTCATGGCCCCCCAAACTCCAGCTTTCCCTGCAAACAGCCACGATGATAGGGTGGCAGACCTTCTTGGGGCTGGGACTAGCACCAAGGGGGCCAGAGGGTCCTCTAGGGCTGAGTGGGGACCCACCCTCACCCCAAGTCACGTCCTCAGACCATGTCCCTCCGACAGGGGCCTCCTGGGCTTTCCCAGTGAGCGGGCGAGTGCTGCTGAGCTTAGGGGCTTGTCCTTGTCTGGCCTGAGGAGGGGCCTTCAGCCTGGGGTGCTGTTCCCCCAGCACAGTGGAAGGTGCACCTACTGGGGAATGGGCAGCGGGCAAGAGGGTGTGCTTCCTGGACGGCCTCGGAGCTGTCAGAGAGAGAGGGACAGGCCTGGGGAACCACAGGGATGGGGGGGCGTCAGGGGACAGCCTGGAGAGCTTGGGCTTCTCTTAAGTCATTTGAACAAGCCCTCGGGGGACGTGAGAGATGGGCCGTGTGGTTCTGGACAGCCGCCCTGACAGTGAGCAGGAGTCAGGGCCGGTGGCCACTGGCCATGAACCTGAGAAGTCTGCCTGTGCCCGCAGGGCCTCACTCTGGCTGGTCATCCGTGTGAGCTGGGCCTGGCACGAGCAGGACGGGCCCCTTCCAGGCATGTCCCCACGTTGCACCGGGTCCAGGGCTCAGCAACACACAGTGTCCTCTGGCCCGTATCTCTCTTAGCTCTGAAATTCAAGTGGAAAATGCCCCCGGGAGGCCACTCTCGCTGCCAGTGGGATCGCAAGGAGGGTCATCTTACAGCGCTGGCCTGGGCATGGTTGGGCTTGGCCGGGACGCGTGGCCTTTCTGTCCTGGTTACTTGATGCTCAGTAGCCACGCTTGACGTGTCGAAACAGCACACTTTGCCAGCTCCAAAGTCTCCCCTGGCTCCCATGGGGTTGTGGCCTTGAGGAGCTCGCAGCTTGATTTGGGGGAAGATGGGAGGCATGGATGGTTCCAGTGGCGAGGAAGGCCGGGTGGGGGCGCTGCTCTGGCTCCGAGGTGCTGAGGAGGAGTGGGAGGGAGAGGCTCAAGCATGGCGGCCGAGGGCTGGCAGGGTCCCCCAGTGGGGTCAGGTGTGTGTCCCAGAGAGTCCTGTCTGGCTGTAGCAAGGAGGCGGCTGGCACCCTCAAGGAGGGTGGTCCATTTACAGAAGATGTGACCCCAGCCAGGCAGTGTGGGGAGCAAGTTGGCACGTATGGATGTGGGGGTGACGGCAATCCCAGGGGCCCAGGTTTCTGGGTGTGTGGCTGCAGGGTGGAAGGGACGTGGTTTATGATGGGGCATGGAAGAAAGAAGAGGGTCAGGTTGGGCTGGCGGCCCAGGGGCCCTGGTTGCACACATGTGTCTTCTGCCCGGGATCAAGCTGGGCTGGAGAGAAAATCAGGAGTCGGTGGGCAGTTAAACCGCCAGGTGGGCTTTGGCACCCTTGGGAGCAGGGAGCCTCCCATCCTCAGGAGGCCATTGAGAGAGATGCTGCCCAGAAGTCCTTGGGGCCTCAATGAGGAGTCATCCCCCCGGAGCCCTGCCGCATGTCTCAGGAGGCCCGGGAGGCGCCGGGTTGAGGACAGGTCTGCTGCTGCCTCCCAGGCGTGGTTGCTCGGTGGTTTCTCGCAGCCTCCACAGGTTCACTACTTCCCAGGCATGGTGATGTCAGGCTCGGGTGGAGAGGTGGAGAGCTGGGAGGCCTGCCCCTTGTGTGCGGCCTGGAGGTGGGCAAGCTAGGCCTGCACAACGGGGTCCCCGTTCTCGGACCCTGGCCTGCGGTGGGCTCCACCCCCAAGCAGGGCACTTGGCCTCAGGGCCGTGAAGCTCCCGGCTGCAGGCTGCCTTTCCATTCAGGGCCTGAGTCCTCATTGTCTGCATTTGGCATTTTCAGATTTTGCAAGAACGGGGTTCAAGGATGTGAGGAACACAGTGTTGACAACTGAAGAGACGTTTTACCTTTTCCCAAGATGCAATGATCTGCCATGTCGAGGAAGCTTGGCCGTGAGAAGAAACCTGCTTTTGACAATTTCTCTAGAGATCTGGGTGTGAATCCTTTTTTTGCCTCTGAGGTGGGTGGTGAGAGACAGGACCAGCTGTCCGAGGCCGGGCGTCGCCACTCAGAGGCGGCATGCTGCCTGGGCGGGCGTCTCTGTAGGGCCCTCCGCTTGGTTTTCACAAGTGCCGCTCGGGCCTGAGGCAGGGCGCTCCTGACTGACCCTTTAATCACCGAAGATCATTTAAAGGACAGCGTTCTTGGTGCTACATAAACAGTCTGTAACAGAGCCTGGGCCTCGCTGGTAGGAAGTGGCCGCAGCACCACAGCCCTGGGCTCTGGGTGCCTGCTGGTCACCCTGGCATGCACCAGGCCCTCTTCCTCAGGGCAGGGGGTCTGCTGTGCCTCCCAGACATGACCGGTTGGTGGTTTCTCCCAGCCTCCACGTGTTCACTACTTCCCGGTCCTCCTTCAGAGCTGGGCTCCACTGGCCTGATCCGGCCTGGCACAGTCAAGGCTTCTCCATTTGTAGTTTCCAGGCGAGAGACCTTTGCATCCTTTCTTTCCAATTGTGGATAGACAACCCAGTGCTTTCACTTCTTAGAAATGCCTAAAAGTGCTGCTGCTTTTTGGGCTGATCTGTTAAGTCATGTAAAGGGAGGTACAAGTTTTGCCTCGTCTGACCCACCTTGGGGCTCAGGGGGAGCTGGCGCCCATCAGTGCCTTGGTCTCGCCTGGGATGGAGGTCGGGGCGGGAAGCCTGTCCACCCGGCTTCTGGAGCTGAAACTCCAGGTCACATTGGAAATTGGATGTTTACAGCACATCACAAACATCTCTCTCTCTCGCCGGCTCTCTCGTGTAACTATGCAGTTCTCTCTGACGTTTCTGGGGCGGTGGGGACACAGGCTGCACGGGCCCTGCCCCCTGACGTGACGGAGCTACCGGGATTCCTTTGAAAACCGCTGTCCGCATGCTTTGAGAACAGACCTTCCTCAGCTGGTCGTGGGTCCTGTCCATCTGGGGGGCCTGGCCGGGCAGGCGGCTCTGCCACCTGACCTCCAGCTTCCAGGGGAGCTGTGCCTACCGACCGCTGGCTGGTTCCAGACGCTTCCAGAGGCTTCTTGCCTGTGCCCTCTTCTCCTTTGCCAATATTACCTGATGAACCAAGTTCTCCAGCACCTAGGACTTACCTCCTCCTCCTTTTGTAAGGTCTGTTGTATGTTGTTAAATGTTTGGCTTCATCCGTTTATAGCAATCTTTCTGTAGGACACACTTGGCCCTGGTGACCTGTCCTCCCGGTGGAGCGCGCGGGGGCTGGGCAGCCCCTCCTTGGCCTCGGGGTGTACCAGTGGGGCGCTGCTGGCCATTTAGCGTTGTTTGATTTGTGACCTTGACGTAATAGATAGGCTTGTGGGTTTTTTTTTTAATTTAAAGATATTAAGACTTAATTCACTAAAATTTATTGTAAGGGGATATTTATACTTTTGTACTTTTTTAGGTATCCGTATTTTATCAGCTTACAGTTTAATGCCTAAGTTTCCCCTGAAAATAGCAAATAAAATTGTGTATTTATGAATGAGCAGAACAACTGTTAGTGTCTTAAAATGCACGGAAGAGCCACTACTGCAGAAGCGCCGCCTTGGGCTCGCGACAGCCCCGGGCCTGCCGCCTGTGTCACTGTCCAGCCTGGGGCTGGCAGGTTAGAGCAGCACAGGCCTGTCTCCCCGCCTTGGCTGGACCAGCCCCCGGCCCTCACCCATCATCTCTTGATGGTATCGTGCCCCCATCCCTTGGGCCAAGGAGATCATCTTCAAGAGACTTTTTTAAAAGTACGGATGCCTCGTTGCATCAAGCGTGTGCACCTGTCTTGTCTCTTTCCCTGGCCAGAAGCACCAGCTTCAGAGAAATTTCTCTGAAATTCCTTGGGCCCGCACCCCCCACAGCCACTCTGGCTCCCCCTGGTGGTGGCTCTTCAGAAACTCCCGGGACGCCAAGGCTTTGAGGAAATTCCCATTCCACGTGTTCCCTGGAGAGCTCTGGCTCCCAGAGGTTGGGTAGGATGTCTTTGACCCCGAGATGCCGGAGTCTCCTGCAACCCAAACTCTCAGCCTTCTTGGAGTGTCTGTCGTGTTTCCAGGGCTGGCGTCTGTGAGCAGAGGCAGTGCCGCTCTGGCGCCTTTGGACTGAGCCGTGCTTCCCTGAGACAAACTGCAAATCAGGACGCTGGTGTACAGTCCCTGGGTCGGGACGGTGTCTCTGGTTTGGGGGGGGGGGCTTTGATTTGCACCCCTGCCTGCTCCAGGTGTTGGCATCAGGACCATGGCTGACCCCTGATCCTTGAGGCCAGAAGGGGTCAGGGGTCCTGGAGTCCTGGCCCAGTGGTTTTCCTTCTTGGGGCTCCCACAGGCTGATCCTAAGCGTGCAGTATGGTGTGTGTGCACATGGATTTCCAGGCTCGGTTGTGGCCCCCTCCTGTGGCTTCACCTGCTGGCTGCTCTGGTTGCTGCAAGGTGGGCCCTGCCCTGGGCTGAGCCCCGCTCCCTCTGCCCGCCACGGCTTAGTGGTCTGTGCCAGCCGGCTATCACTCCAAAGCCTTCTCCCTGCAGCCGGCGGGGCCCTGGTGGGGCCCCCACCCACCAGGCAGTGGCCCTGAGGCGCTGCTTGGGGGCAGCAAAAGTTGTGTCTGAGTGGCGCCCCACCCAGGTGGGAGAGGGGACCCGTGACAGCTGGGGGCACTTCTCTCCTTCCCCTTCACAGCACTGAGCGCACTGTGAACAGTGTGAATAAAACCTGCTTCCCTTTAAACCCTTAGTCTCTGCACGAGTGTGTCCCTTCCCCTCCTGCAGCTGTCTCTTTGAGTGTCCACCCTGGGTTTAGGGAGCCCAGGGCGTGGGGGATCTGTGCCCTAGGGTCGCACACTGGCCACCGCCTGGGACCCACCCAGGACCCTAGCCTCGCTCTCCTAGCCCGGCTGGGTGGGGCGTCACTAGGGAGCACTGGGCTGCCCTGACATCTTCGCCCCTCCTCCCTGTTAGGCCCACAGGACCCTGACCAGACCCCTGCCCTGTAGCAGAGGCAGGAGGATGGTGGGGTGATGGGGGACCCCAGGGCACTCAGAAAGCTAAGACAGCAGGAAGAGGAGGCAGGGGCAGGGTGGCAAGTCCTCCTCCAAGGGGGGCCTGGCCCTCACCTGGGCTCCATCCTGGCCTCTCACCACAGACGTGGCAGATGGGCCACCTAACCTCCTCTGACCCCCATATCACTGCAGGACCTGAAGCTCTTTCTATTCCCCACAGCAGGGTCGCCTCTCTCCCAAGCTGCAGGACCCAGGCCAGCCCCTGCTCCCAGCCAAGATGGCCCAGAACTTGTCCCTGGGGCCACTCTCAGGACACCCACAGCCCGGTCGTCCCCCCATCAGGCCTCAGTGCACCCGCTGCCCCGCACCCCCACCTTCCCCGCCGGGACTCGGAATCCATCTCTGCTCTGGAGAAAAAGCCCTCAGATGGCTCAGTCCCTGGAGGGCCACCAAGCAGTGCTCTCTGCCTGGCAGGAACATGCCCAGGCAAAGCAGAGCAGAGGCGAATTCAGTGTGTGTTCCCCACTCCATTCCCGGGGCCGGTCCACAGCAGGTGCCTGCTAAGTGCTTATTGATACGTTCCATAAATAGCCAGGCCTGCGTTCTCCCAGCACCTGCCGGGCCAGCTGGGCCTGTGCACGTGCTCACGTACGTGTGCATGTTTCTCTGTGTGTGGGTGTGCAAGTGTGTGCATGTACTAGCATGTGAGCATGGGTGTGCGTGTGTGGTGTGCGAGGCCCTGCCCTCTCAGGCCTCTTCGTCTGTTCATGGTCACTGAGCACGGCAGGAGGCTGGGTGCCTTTCAGGAATCAGCCCACACTGGGGAGCTGGCCGTCCGACTGCAGAAGGCCTGCCGTGGACATGCTGGGCCAGGCTGAGAACCCGGGGCCACCTCCGTGGGCAGCCGCACCATCGCGGCCAGGACAGGCAGGGCCAGAACGAGCTGGGGCCTGGGCTCTGAGACATATTTCTGCTGGATTCCTGGTGGCCACAGGCCGTCACGGGAGGACTGGGAGGGGGATGGCGTGGAGCTACTGACAGGACAAGGGACGAGAGGGGGCCGCAGAGCTGGGGTGGGGCCCCTGGAGGCAGGGCCAAGCACCAGGCTCTCTGTGCAGGATTGCAGCTCATTCCTGAATTCCCCAGGGATCCTCGCAGAAACCATTAAAGACTGCTGCAAGGATGGCCTGAACCCCAAACTTTGCAGAAGGAAGAAGGAGGGGGTCCTGGCCCAGGGAGCTGCTGAAGCCTTGGCCTGTCTCAGTGGGGGGCCTGTCCTGCTGACCTCCACGGCCCCGAATGGCCTGGGCCTTGCCTCCTCTGTGTGACAGCCAAGAGAAGTTCAGGGTGATTCAGACATAGGCAGTGGGGGCTGTGCTCCCCCACGCCCCGCAGAGCCCCCCTCCTTCAGGACCCTCTGCCGGGCCCCCTGCCAGTGTCTGTTGCTGCCCCCAGTGCCCAGAACAGGGCACCCCTTGGCAACACTCATGGTGACGACCACGTTGGCAAGGATGCTGAGGCGGGGGGGCGGGTCAGGGAAGCCCCTGTGAGGGGGTCAGGGCACAGGTGTCACAGGACTCGGGGATGTCTAGCCTCCAATGTGCCTGCTGTAGCTCCTTCCACTGGGGAGCCTCATCCGCCACACCCCCTGCCCAGCACCGGCCCCATCCTTCCCCGAGGGTCTACACCCAGGCAGCCGGCACTGAGGTTAGGGTTTTATTGGAGAGTGAACATAAATAAAAATAAGTGGGCGTTAGAGAGTAGGGAGAATTGGAGAGCTATTTACAAATGTACACCATAGGCTCCGGGGCGCCACTGGCCCACTGGCCTGAGCGCAGCTCAGAGGAAGGTGAGCAGGGCCATGAGGACCAGGAGGATGGCATGGGCTGCCAGGCAGGGTGCAAAGTTCCGACCGAGGGGCTGCTGGCCCCGGGGGTCCCGCTTCTGGCCACCCAAGCTAGGCCGCTGGAACTGCAGTTCTGGGATGATCCGATGGATCCAGTTATGGTGGGAGGTGACCCGGATATAGACACCTGGGCGGTTCCGGCGGGCGCAGCCCTCACCCCAGCTGGTCACCCCAGCCTGCAGCCATGACTGACCCACAAGGCACACCAGGGGGCCCCCCGAGTCTCCCTGCAGGTGAAGAAGAGGTACCGTTAGAGTCCACGGAGGCGCAAGAGCCAGACTTTGCAGCTACATGGGTGCACACATGCCTGTCTGCCTCCCTTTATCTGTTCTTCCCTGCCCAGGACCCACCCCCCCACCCCCACCCCGCCACCCAGTCCTTCCTCTCTGACTTGGGGTGCCCATTTCTCTAACATCCCCAGACTATCCACCCTGATTCATCTCAGGAGAGTGTGTTGAAAATGCAGTTTCCTGGGTCCCACTGCAGACCTGCTGCCTGACTCCCCCGGGTGGGGTCCAGGAATCTGCTTTCCCAGCTGGTCAAATGCACAGCCCTGTCCTGACCCCATGGGCCCGCCTCCTGGGGCCTTATCCCTTGTCCCAGGTGGGCTGGCTTCCACCTTGACTGGGGTCTGGGGAGCAGGGCTCAGCCTTGGCACGGCCCACCCTGGTCCCTACCTTGCAGGCGTCTTTCTTGCCCTCGGCGAAGCCAGCACACAGCATGTCGTCCTTGATGGTTTTCGGCTGGAAGCCGGGCTCAGAATCCTTGCTGTAGAGCAGGTTGCACTTGGGCGTGTCAATGATAGGCACAGCGAGTTTCTGCAGGATCCGGGGGTTGGGCAGGTGGTCTAGGGAGGGGAGACACAGCCTGCGACTCAGTGGACAGTCTTACTAAGGACTCCGGGGCCCTGGGTTCTTGAGAACCACAACTCTGTCCCTTCCCATTCTTGCTTGCGTTTAGACCTTCTCTTCTGGCTGGGGGCTTTGTGAGACAGAATTCCTTCTTCCCTCCTCCTACCCACCAGCCTGGGCTCTTTCTATTCCCCACTCTCCACTTCCCCATGCCTCCTCTTCCTGAGTCTACTGCCCCTTTCCCATACCTACTCCACCCATTTGAGTAGAGATCATGTGCACCAATATCAACAGAAAAAGATTGTTGGTTCAGAGTGGCCCCCACGCTGCCTTCTCTAGGCATGTCCCGCATTCTCTCCTGGCCCTGCCCCATTACCTTGTTCACTGGGGTTGCCCCAGCCGGTGACCCAGCAGTTCATGCCCGTCTCAAAGATGACTGAGGGGTCAGGCACACACACAGGGAGGATGTAATTGGTGAAGGTCACAGGTGCCTCCAGCTCCACCAGAGCCACATCGGCACTAGAGGCCATGCCTTGGTACAGGGGGTTACTCTTGACCTGCTTCACCCGGGTGTACATGGCATGCGGCCCTGGCTTCACCAGTTGCCGCACCCCCAGCAGGACCTGGCACAGGGATGTTTCAGAGGTGCTGGTGGGAGAGCAGAGAGCTGGTGTGAGGCAGCCCCACAAGGGCTTCACAGGTGGAGTTGGTGGAAGTTAAATGGAGACGGGAAAGAGGGAGGAGTTGGGCTCCCCATGGTGCCAACATCTCTCTGTACATTGTCTTCAAAAAAGTAATCTCCAGTGGGACATACATCAGGATGAGGTGGGTAAGGGGGTAGAAACTGAAGCAGCTTTAATTCCTGACTTTAATTCCCAGCTATACCCTGGCCAGCCTGGCGACCGTGGGCAAGTCACCCAGCAAGTTCTCTGTGACTCAGCTTCCTTGTCTGTAAAATGGGGACACTAACATTCCCCACCTGAAAGGCTTGCTGTGAGGGTTGAAGGAGATGATCACCCACCAGGGTGCATCTGGGGGTTGGGCCTAACCTTAGGCAAGCCGCCTACTCCCTCTGAGCCCGAATATCTGAACTTAAAATGTGAGGTTTTAAAAGAATTGCAGAGCTGTGGTGAGGCAAGAGCCAAGATGCTTGGGAAACCCTGAAGGTCTAGGACCAGGTGGGTCATAGTATGGTAGTAGGGATTGGGTGACTTGGCCCTTTGGTTAGGGACAGCATAGGTGACCTTAAGGCCATTCTGCTCGAGTCCACCTGTACCCAGAGTCCCAGCCAGAAAGGGAGTGTCTTGGATTTGAGGTGTGGGAGGGGGACGGGGAAGAGGGCCAGGGCATGGGAGGAGCCTGCCAGCATCGGCAGGGGCAGGCCCCAGGTCTGGCAAAACACCTCACTGGTGAGACCAGCAGTAGGGGAGTGTACCCCTCCCAGCTGGGCTGGGGGGAGCAAGAGCCAGGAAGCAGGGGTTGCTGCTGGAAGCTGGCCCCAAGGTTGGACCTAAAGGGAGCTCTGGTAGGGAAAGCTCAGATAATGCAGACCGAACCCGCCCCCCATAGGTGGTCAGCCTGAGCGCCCCACACTGCAGTGGGTTGGCTCTGTCCGCGGTGCTGAAGCTGGGCGTTTTGCGGGGTTGGGGAGGTGTGGGAGGTGTTGTCCTGTCTGCATTGTCTGTGCCCCTGGTGGGGAGGGAGGCTGGCTGTGCTGGCGAGGGGGTGGGGAGGGGGAGCGTCGGGGCTCAGCCAACTCACTTGGAGAAGCAGTGCGCTGCAGTGAGGACCCAGCGCTCTGTGATGAGGCTGCCCCCGCAGAAGTGGCTTCCATTTCGCTGAATGCTGACCTGCCACGGCCACTCGCCCTCCAAGGTGTCCTGCCCGCCCACCATCCGGTTCAGCATCCTTGGGCTTCCGCAGGCTAGGGGAACACAGCCAGGGGTGCGCTCACTGGGGGCCAGTTCCATCGGCTCTGATTCCATACCCCCAAACCCACACTTTCACATTCTGTTCACTTCCCGGCCTCCCTGCCCCTGACCTGCTTGGGGACCTTAGGCAAGTCAGAGGCCTGGGCATCAGGTCAGCCTCTGACACAGTCAGACCCTTCCCAGCTCTGGGAAAGTCCCCCACCACCATGGGCCCCACTCCCTTCACCTGTGAAATGGTGACATCAGACCTACCTGGGGCGGGGAGTGAGATAACACGGGTAAAGGTCTTATCACAGAGCCTGACAAATGGGCTCCTGGAAGGTCAGTGGGTGTTGGGAGGGTCCCACGTAGGGTAGGTGAGTGGTCTTCCAACTCTGTCTTTACCTTTTTTTCTGTTGCTTTCCCTGCCCCCCTTCTCCATGCTTCCTGCCTTGATGGCCCTCTTGTGCCACCTGCACTGTGTGTCAGACCTTCCCCCTCCACTCCTGCCTGGGCTCCACAACTTTCCTGCACTGTGGGATTCCCTGTGCCCGGCCCATTCATTCTGGGTCTCATTCCGGGGGTGTGTGAGGGTGTGGGTTTCTGATTAGTCTTGCAGCTCTCAGACAAGCCCACTCCTATCCCCCGACCCAGGGGACTTGGATGCTTACCAGTTAATGCCTCAGCCTCCTGAGTCCCTGGAAATGAGAAAAAAGAGGGTGATCAGCCAACTTAGCTGAAGCTGAGGTCTGCTCCTCCCCGCCCCACCCACCACTGCTGGTCAGCGTAGCCCCTCATCTGCTCCACACGCAACCTCCTGAGGACTCAGCAGGACAGCCCACAGGGGGACCTGGCAGGAGAGGCCAGCAGCCTTCAGTTCCCCACAGGTCTGGCCCCCGAGATGTGTACAGGCCAGACATGTGGGCCAGAGCTCACCTGCAAGGGCAGACAAGCCCCTTGCCACAGGGGGAAACAATCAGGAGATGCCAGTGAGGGGACCCTGTCAGGGCTGACTCTCCTGTTTGGGGCAGGAGGACTCCTTCTTGTCCCCACAGGGCCTTCCCTCCACACCCCACACTCGTCCTGGTCAGAAGCTCTGCGGAGCATCCAGCCTTCGGCCCTGGTGCTATGGGATCTCCCTCCCCATCCCTCTCCACCAGCCCGGGGCTGGGATGAAGGACGAGATAAAGGGAGCGGGGCTCCATGTCTGGCTGGAGTCCTGGGGCGACAGCCCAGATACTTGGGTCTCGGGGGAGTAGAGAAAGGCCAGCCAGTGGTTGTGGGTCAGTCCTTCCAAGATTCCAGATTCCCAGGAGCCAACCCCTCTCTCAGACATTCCAGCATGCTTGCAGTTGGAGCCCAGGGCACCCTACTGGGCCATGGCATCCCTGCCCATGGGAGGGACAGGGGAGGTGTGAGGGTGGAACCGTTCGGTAATGGCCTCCATCTCCCCAGGATCCATTGCCCCCATGTCTCTGGACATAGGCACAGGGCCTGCTACTTGGCTTTGACAGGACCCACCCCCCCCAGCCCGGAAACCCCAGCCAGGCCGACAGTCCCCAGCCCAGTGCCAGCAACACTCCAGAAATACCCGCCCTGTAGAGAGAGCCCCACTCACATATCTGGTTCACTGGGGGCAGATCTGATCAGAGCTGGGGTGGGGGGCTCAGGACAGCCTCTCCCCACCTCAGCCCTCAGTATTCCCCCTATACACCAGCCCCTCTTGGTAACCAGTTCCAGGCAGCTGAGGGGCCCTGGGGGCAGGAAACGACCAGGCTGAGCCACGCCTCTCTATGGGGTGCCCAAGGACCCTGGGGATTTTTACAGGACCCCCATTCTTGCAGTCTAAGGGGTGCACTCCCCAATGCTGGGGGTGCTGGATGAAGAAGCGGTGTGGGGGGGAGCTGTGCTTGGAGCAAGAGGAGGAGGAGGGGCCTGAGGAGGCACAGGCAGGACTGGCCACTCTTCAAAGTAGAGGTGCCAAGCAGAAATGTGAGGGTGGAAGTAGTCAGCCCAGGCCAGCGGGGGGTGGGGGGGAGCAGGAATTCTGCCTGGACATTGATTTGTGTTAATGAGGTGCCTTTTTAAAATGCAAATACCCCCAGGAGGGCAGTTCCCTCCAGCCCCTCATCTTAGTATAATATGATTTAATTAGATTGATAACACCAGACCCCATGCTCTTTCTAAGGCTGATGCTTCTGCTGGCAAGATGCTCCCATTCACCTTGTCCTCGCCGGCATTAACGTGCTTTCAGGCTTGTTCCCTCCCTGTGGGACTTTTCCAGAGCCTTGTCCAGATTCTCCCCACAGCCATCCCCCCTCCCATACATGCAGATGGATCCTCCACTGCCTGCTCCCAGGATCAAGGGCACTCCCACCCTGCCTGGCAGCACACCCACCCCCTACCCCGTTAGAGCTCTGCAGTCTTCCTCACCCCAGCCTAATGCAACTCTGCTTCTCATTCGGATTGAGCCTTCTGGCCTCTGAATGTTTGCCCACAGCACCCCTTTCCTCCTGGTGTCTACAAATCCAGATTCTATATGGTCCTAATCCAGATCAGGCCTAACTGAAATGCCTCCTCCTCCAGGCAGCCCTCCTCGCTTGCACTGTCTGGGAAGCCTGGCTCCCTCTTCTGAGCTTTCTGTCCTCCTGCCTGGCCTCACAGAGCTCTGCTTACCTTGCCCTGGGGGTAGAATTGTTGTCTCATCTCACCTATGGGCTCAGGAGCTCTGTGAAGGCAGAGCCCACATCCAGGGGGCCTGAGCCCGGGGAATGTATAAGAGGGAGAGAATGGGAGCAGCTGTGGGAGCACGGCTGACCGGGAAGGGGTGATGTGGAGACCTGAACTCTGCAGGGTGGGTGTCCTATAGGGGCTGGGTGAGCTGGTGGGGGTGTCAGGCCCCTCCTCTGGGCCCAGGGCCCTCATGCTCCTGTAGCTAGTTGCTAGTGGGGATAGGAGAGACCCAAGGCTCTAGCCAGGGATGAGGGGCAAAGACAGTGTTGAAGGAGTTCAGGCCTCTGGTCACAGCTGTTTGAGAGCCAAGTGCAGGCCGCTGTTTCCATTTTCGCAATGACCTTGGTTTCTCAACCCACTAGGAGCAATCACAGTGTTACACACCCTGGCGGAGATGGGCTCCCTCAAAGAACGCTGTGGTTCTTGAACCAGGAGGCCAGGGGAGGTAGGCGGGGCAGCGAGACCTGGAGAGGCCCTGTGGAGCCCAGGGAGGCTGGGGCCTCCCCACCAAGGTGCCGCCCTGGTGCCCTCCTCCCCTGGTGGAAAGCCTGGAGCCCTGGCTGAGTTGCAGCCTGGGGTGACCCGGCCTGGCCCTGGGAGGTGACTTAAGGACAGGGAAGTGAGGTGGCCCAGGAATGCGGGAGAGTTTCCCTGGCAGAGAGCAGCCCGCCCACTGGGAGGGGCCTGCAGGTGGGTCCCCTGGCTGGCACCTGCTAACCCTGACCCATGATTGGGAGAGGGGACAGGGGTTCAGGGCCTGCTCCTCCCATACCCTCCCTCTCTGGTGGGAGCTGGAGCCTGCACCCCTGTCCCCCTGCTCCCTGCTAAGCCCTCACCAGCCTCCCAAGGATCCCAGGCTCAGGCAGCAGCTCAGCTACCTCTCCCGGGCCCAGCGAACAGTGGCCCAGGGATTGGAGGGCAGGGGTTTTGAGTTCAGATCCTGCACCCATGCAGCCCTTGGAGAAGGGAGAGAGGCCCAGATGAGAGGAAGCAGAAGCGCCAAGCCCAGAGCTTGGCCGTGCTTGCCCAAGGCAAGGGAAGCAGGGTTATGGTTACTGCCTCTGGGCTCCTCCCGGGCCTGCATCCACACCCCAATCCAACTTCCCCACTTCACTCCCCCAGGTGGGATGTCTGGAACCTTCCCCCTGGGGCAGGGAGGAGAGGCCCGTGCTGCAGCCCCAGGCCTGGCCAGGGAGTGGGGGGCTTAGCTACAGCTCCAGGTAGGAGAGAGGGGCCCTGCAGCCTCTGGGACTCACCAAACCGCAGCAGCAGCAGGAGCAGGAGCAGGGCCACAGCCGGCACCTGCCTCATGGTCTTGGCCTGGCTGGAGTGCCCGACGGGCAGGGGACAGCAGTGGCAGGAGCTCCGTGAACACTAGCACAACATTCGGGGCTCCATGAAGTGGGGTTATATGCTGGAGATGAGTGTCAGCTTGGCTATGCCACTGGACCTGTCAGCCTGGCCCGCCCAGTTCCTCTCAGCAGGAAGGAGGCACCCCAGAACCCCGACTCCTCCATGACCTGGCCCTGAACCCCAAGGGGCCAGACCCCTCACCCTAAGACACCTTGGGGTTTGGGGGCCAAGGTGCATCTGCCCCATTTAGGTGCTTGTGGCATGGGGTTCCAACCCCCACCATGGCTGACCGCATCCCCCAACTGACCACAGGCCCCACATAAGCTGACTACAGTCTGCCCATGAGACCCTTCCTGTTTCATTCATTCATTTGTTCATTCATATTTATTGAGCATCTACTATGTACTGGACATCAGTGAAAGAAACAGAGTCCAGGACTGGGGCTTACACTTTTGGGGGGAGGGGTGATGGGCACGGAAAAGTCCAGGTCACCTGTGCTTATGGAACAAAGGAGAGCAGGGAAGGAGTCCGGAGCGGGGTCCCCAGTCGACCCCAGCGCTCTCACCGGCCCTCCCTCCAGGAAGTGGGTCCCAGCAGTCCCAGAACCGGCCCCAAGGTGGCCATGACCTCCCTTCCCCTGCCTCCCTCCCGTCCCCGGGGCGGCACCCTCCTCCCCTGGGCCGGGGCCGGGGGGGTGGGCTTCCCGGAACCCGAGGGCCGGGGTGGGCGGGGCGGAAGCTGGTTCTGGGAAGGCCGGGCCGGGATGACCGTCCCCGGGTAACCCTGCCCTGGGCGCGGCTGGCCGTGTCCGGGACTTGCGGCCGCCACGGAAGCGACTCCGGGAGGAAGTTATTTGGGGTATGGGGCTGACGTCAGAGGCGGAGTCGGGTCTCGGCGGCCACTGCCCGCCCAGGCGGCGGTTCGGATTTTGGCCGGAGGAAGGGACCAGGACCGGCAGATCCCCTCCAGAACTGGGATGGGGAGCGCAGGATAAGAGGCAGAGCCCTGCCTCAGCCTCCCCGCCTGCGCAGTGGGTGCGAGCGTGGCCTGGGTGTGCTACGGTACGCCCCGGGGGGTAGTCGGAGCCGGGGTCGCGGTCTCCGGGGCTGGGTTGGGTGTCAGGCAACCCCCGCCCTCTTGCCTTGGCCTTCGCGGGAGCTCCTGGTCAGCGCAGTTCTGCCCTCTAGTGGCCGCCTGCAGCAGCGCCGGGCGGGCCGGGCAGGATGCTGAGGGGGGGTGCGGGGGGGGGTCTCTCACCTCCTCACTGTCCCTCTTCTTCCCATTCCTCCCACCTCCCCCACACACACACCGCGAGCACTCCCACCGTCCGTTGTCCTCCTCTCCTGACCCCCTCACCCCAATTCTCACTTTGCTTCTCCATCAGCCCTGTGAGGGGGAGGAGGCGTCACCCTGAATTCGTGACTGCCACCCAGGCGCTGACCCGCCTTTTCTCGCCCCCCCTGCCTCCCCTGTCCCTTCTCTGCGACCCCTGTGTCCTGTGTCCCGGAGTTCCCGGTGGGGTGTCTGGGCGAGTGGGGTCCCTCGGGGAGGGAGGAGCAGAGTATGGGAAGAGGGATTCTAGAATCATTCGGTCATTCAGTCCACAAGTGTTTTTTGAGCACGTTGGGTGCCCAGCACTGTCCAGTTATGGGGAACATCAAGGTGAACGGTGTGGAGGAGATGGCAAGACAGAATTAAATCAAAAATGTCTAATCATAAACTTTGGAAAGTGCTTCAGAACGTCAGGGTAACCACATTTCTCCAGGCACCTGATGATTAATTCCCAGGATCTCAGAGGCCTTTCAGATTCTTTTGGGCCGACCACTTACTCTCAGGGCCTTCTCGGTTTTCTCTGCCTTTGCTTTTAAAAGCCAATTCTAAGAAGGCTGTGCCTTGAAATCAAGCAAACAACAAAAGTCGAGAGGTGATCAGAAAGTGGGGACACCGGGGAAGGTTGGGCTCCTGATGACTCCAGTGACTAGAGAAAGAGCACCCGTGTACCCTGGACACCCGTTGGCCCGGAGCCTGTGGACCCCCAACTGAGCAGGGAGCTGGGGGTAGGGGTGCAGGGTGAGCAGGAAGCTAGGTCCCTTCCTCACTCCTGCCACCAAACAGGTGAGGAGGATTGGAATCCAGAGGGATTCAGAGACATAAATATGTTTTATCAGTTTCTCCTTAAAAAAAAAAAAAAAAGTGGTTATCTATCAACTCTGGAAGGGGGCATGTTTTCTAATGTTAGAAGTCACAGTACACAACACAAAAGAAAAGAGATGTGGCCCATAAACTAAAAAAATACAAGCAAAGTTGGCTTCAAAATAAAATAGCAAACAATAGGAAAAATATTTGCAGGAAATGTGGCCAAATGATGACAACATTATTGTCCAGAGTGCTTAAGAAATTGATCAGAAAAACCCTGAGCCCCTAAAGATGAAAAGAACAAAGGACGCAGACTAGTCTCGGAAGAGGAAAGCAATTTGGCTTATAGACTTTTGGAGAAATGTTCAGCATCAGTGATTAAAGAAATGCAAATCAAAGCCACAGCAAGGAGATACTGTTCTCCTGTGTGGAGTTAGCTTGACCTTGGAATGCTGTTAGTCAAGGACGTGGGGAATTGCCCCAGCTGGTGGGCATGTAACTGGCACAACCCTTCCATAAATTGGTCTGTCAGTCTTTTAAAAATAGTTATTTGCTTTGACTCAGTGAATTCATCATTGGAAATCTATTCTAAGAGGAAAATCCTAAATACAGAAAAAGCATGAAGATGTCAGTGGCCAGGTCATTTATAATTGCAGAAACAAAACAAAAACAAAAATTTGTTGGATGATGGTAAATAAAACTTCCTTTGAATATAATTAATAAAAAATGACATTTCCATGGAGAGTGGGTAAATGTGGAAAATGCTCATAATATAAGGGGAAATTTTAAAAGAATGTGTATAAAGATTTTTAGAAAATATAATGACTGAAAGAAGTTAAATTTCAAAACAACAGCAGAAAAGCTGTTGTTTTGAAATTTAAAAAGGAAAGCTTGCAGAATGTTCAGGAGTGACCATCCAAAAGAAAACTTGCAGAATGTTCAGGAGTGATCATCTAGGAGGGCTTCTGCAGTCATGTGGATTTCTCTCAAAAGTAGGTGACAGCAAAACTAGAACAAAAAATTTTACAGTTTTTATGGAAACACAAAAGACCTCGAATAGCCAAAGCAATCTTGAGAAAGAAGAAATGGAGCTGGGGAAATCAGGCTCCCTGACTTCAGACTATACTACAAAGCTACAGTAATCAAAACAGTATGGTACTGTCACAAAAACAGAAATATAGATCAGTGGAACAGGATAGAAAGCCCAGAGATAAACCTATGCACATATGGTCACCTTATCTTTGATAAAGGAGGCAAGAATATACAACAGAGAAAAGACAGCCTCTTCAATAAGTGGTGCTGGGAAAACTGGACAGCTACATGTAAAAGAATGAAATTAGAACACTCCCTAACACAATACACAAAAATAAACTCAAAATGGATTAAAGACCTAAATGTAAGGCCAGACACTATCAAACTCTTAGAGGAAAACATAGGCAGAACACTCTATGACATAAATCACAGCAAGATCCTTTTTGACCCACCTCCTAGAGAAATGGAAATAAAAACAAAAATAAACAAATGGGACCTAATGAAACTTAAAAGCTTTTGCACAGCAGAGGAAACCATAAACAAGACGAAAAGACAACCCTCAGAATGGGAGAAAATTTTTGAAAATGAAGCAACTGACAAAGGATTAATCTCCAACTGAGACTCATGGAACACAACAGGTATTCATGGGACCTTTGGTCCTGGTTCATGGGACCCAGTTCATGGGACCTTCCTGTGATGCTCCAGTTGAAGGAAGAGCTTCAGGACCCAGGGTGGTGCAGATGGCTTTCCATCTTAGCCCCAGGATGTGCTGCCACTCTCTGGTGGTGATGCATTCTCCAGTCTCCAAGGTGACTCCTGGAGCCAGGCACACTGGAGTCTCTTCCTCAAGGAATGCCAGCTAAGTGGGCTACAGCTCCTCCTCTGCCCCACTCAGTGTGAGCAATCCTACGGAAGGACATTAACTGTCCCACAAGTAGCCCAGGCTGGTCGCATGGCCACTATGTGACCACAGGACAGAGGTTGTTAGCAGAAAGGAGGAGGGAAGGAAACGTCATCAAGAAGCAATAGCTATGACACTGACTCCAGCGTGAGAGTGAAATAAAGACATTTTCAAACATGGAATTTCTCAGAAAATTTACCCCCAAGGCATGATTTTTGGGAAGCCACTGGGGGGAAGATGTTCTCTGACTAAAGAAGGAATAAACGAAGAAAGTAGGAAATATGGGCTGTGGAAAACAGAGATGAAACTCAGAAGAGAGAAGGGAATCTGCAGTATGCTGGTGAAGGGAGATTCCAGAATGGCAGCTGTGCCCCAAACAAAGAGAGCAGCCTTCACTGGAACACTGTGACAAAAGAGACAGGAATGCTGACAATGTCACACTGTCATCATGATACACTGTGCCACTGAGCTGTCTTTTCAATCAGATGAAACAACTGGAGGATTTGCTACACCAAAACAAGATGTAAATCAAGAAAGAGGAAGATGTGAGACCCAGGACAGGGAATCCAAACCAGGAGAGAGGCAAAAGGAATTCCAAGGATGACAGTTAAAGGGACATCCCAGGATGACAGTGGTGCTTAGAGAGCAACTATCCCAGAGAAAGGAAAATGGGTATATCAAGGAGGGATGAAAAAGAGAAAAAAAAAAAAAAAAAAAAAGGAACTGATATGTTCCCTAATGGGATTGACCTGGTGGAGATTTGGAAAGTTTGGGTAGGTACAAAGGCAATTATTAACTTCAGGGGAAAAAATTAAGAAAGGGAACAAACGTAGTACCCCCCACCCAAAGTCTCATCCTCTTATGGTATCAGCCAGGCTTGAGGTCCAGGATCTGGTCAACTAAATCAGATTTAGGTGCAGACGAGGCTTCTTGGGCATAGTTCCTCATGATCTGAAGAACTGTGAACTAAGGAGTTCACCCTGCTCCCCCAACATGCAAGGGTGAGGAAGGGACAGGGTAACCACAATAGATAACCCCACACAGCAAGCACTGGTCTATAGCATTTCTGAAATCTCACTAAGAACACGTGCTACTCCCTTCTGCTCCAGGAGCAGGGAGTGTGTGTTGTCCAGAGGCCCTGGGAGTAGTTCTTCATGACTCTTAGCTCTGCCCTTGGGCTTTTGGCTTTGGCTTCTGAATCATCCATGCTTTCCCATAAAACATGGTTCATTTCTGTAACTGAATAGCTTTCTCTGCCAACCTGCTTCTTGTCTGTAGAAAGTTGGGGATTTAAAGAACTGTCCCTTTCAGTTCAAGCTTGTACAATTTGCTGACTTATCATAAATAATGTAGGTCAGAAGACAATGGAACAACTGTAAAGTGCTGGAATATCTTATTAGGAGTATGATGTGTTGACTTCTCAGAAGATACCTAACACTCTGGGTTTCGCTGGTTTGTACAAGAATTCCCACCCTGGCTAAAAAATATTTTTAAATGGGGTACCTGTAACTTACCTCTGACTCTGACCCAGATAAGAGATAAAACAGTCCATCAATTTTTAAATGCCACTTGATAAATGAGAGTTGACCAGTCTGATCCTTGACACTTATTCTCCTAATTAGGCCTCAGTTGACTAAAAAACTGAATGCAAGGTATGTTCTCACAATACTTGTGATTGTTTTCAGATCATTCTGCCCTCTCCACTGTTTGATTCAGAGTCTTAAATATTGGCGCAAAACCGTTATTCTGAACTGGGATCCAGCTAATCACACCAGGCAAAAAAAAGCCTCATGGTCAAAAGTGGTGCTGTTCGAGCTTGTTTTGAGGGGGTTGTGGAGAAATTCTGATGAGGGAAATGGTGCACACCTGCATGAACCAAGCAGATGCTGATGGAAGGACAACAGACGTCACACAGGTGTGTCCCATCACCTATGCTCTAGCTCACGACTCTCAGGTTTTCTCAGAATCCAGAAACAACTGGAATTGTTTTCTCTGATACCTCAAGTAGACCTACTCAGGGACAGAATGAATAGACTTACTGCTCTGCTAATTAATTTACCTCTCAAAATGTGCAAAACAGATTCATCTTTGTCAGACCATCTGGTTTGTTTCTCCCTGACAATATTTATTTATTGACTCATCCAGTTTTATGGAAGTATAATTAACAAATAAAATTTCTATATATTTAACATATACAATGTGATGATTTGATATATGTAAACATTGTGAAATGGTTACCACAATCAAGCTAATTAACATATCCATCACCTCCTGTAGTTACCATTTTGTGCGTGTGTGTGTTGAGAACACTTAATATCTAATCTTTTAGCAAATTTCAAGTATACAATATTATTAGCTATAGTTACCATGCTGTACATTTGATCCCTAGAGCTTATTCATCTTATAACCAGAAATTTGTACCCTTTGGCCAACATCTCATTTCCCCCACCTCCCAGCCCCTGGCAACCACCACCATACTCTATGCCTTTCTGAGTTTGACTTTTTTTTTTTTTGCAGCATGCGAGCTTCTCACTGCTGTGGCCTCTCCCGCTGCGGAGCACAGGCTCCGGACGCGCAGGCTCAGCGGCCATGGCTCACGGGCCCAGCCGCTCCGCGGCATGTGGGGTCTTTCCGGACCGGGGCACAAACCCGCGTCCCCTGCATCGGCAGGCGGACTCTCAACCGCTGCGCCACCAGGGAAGCCCCTGAGTTTGACTTTTTTATATTCCACATGTAAGTGAGATTATACAGTATTTGTGTTCATAGTGTGTCTGGCTTATTTCACTTAGCATAATGTCCTCCAGGTTCATCCATGTTGTCCCAAAGCAGGATTTCCTTCTTTTTAATAATATTCCATTGTATATTTGTATTCCATTGTATATTTATACCACATTTTCTTTATCCATTCATCCATTGATGGACACTTGAGTTGTTTCCATATCTTGACTATTGTGAATAATGCTGCAATTAACACGGAAGTGCATATATCTTTGAAATACTGATTTTATTTCCTTTGGATATCTACCCAGAAGTGGAATTCCTGGATCATATGGTAGTACTATTTTTAATTTTCTGAAAAACCTCCATACTGTTTTCCATAATGTCTGTATCAATTTACATCCCACCAACAATGTACGAGGGTTCAATTTTCTCCATATCCTCCCCAACACCTGTTAGCTCTTGTCTTTTTAATATTAGCCATCCTCGGGGACTCAGTGCTTTCACTGCCGTGGACCCGGGTTCGATCCCTGGTCAAGGAACTAAGATCATATAAGCAGTGCAGCAAGGCCAAAAAAAAAAAGGATGACCTGTTGGCCATCCTAACAGGTGTGAGGTGATATCTCATTGTGGTTTTTTTTTTTCTTTTCATTGTGGTTTTGATTTGCATTTTCCTAATGATTAATGATGTCAAGCATCTTTTCACATACCTGTTGGATATCGTATGTCTTCTTTGGAAAAATATCAACTCGGGTCCTTTGCCCATTTTTAAATGGGGTTATTTATTTATTTTTTTGCTATTGAGTTGTGTGAGTTCCTTACACACTTTGGATATTATCCTCAGTATATATATGCTTTGCAAATATTTTCTCCTTTTCAGTAGGTGGCCTTTTCGTTTTGTTGATTGTTTCCTTTGCTGTGCAGAAGCTTTTCAGTTTGCATAGTCCCAGTTGTTTATTTTTCCTTTTGTGGTCTGTGCTTTTGGTGTCAAATCCAAAAAATCATTGCCAAAACCAATGTCAGGGAGGTTTTCTCCTATGTTTTCTTCTAGGAGTTTTATGGTTTCAGGTTTTACGTTTAAGTCTTTAATCCATTTTGAGTTAATTTTTGTGTATGGTGTAAGGGTCTGATTTTCCCAACATCATTTATTGAAGAAACTATCTTTTTCCCATTGTGTATTCTTGGCACCCTTGTCAAAGATTAATTGACTGTATGTGTGTGAGTTTACTTTTGGGTTCTCTGTTCTGTTCCATTGGTCTATGTGTCTGTTTTTATGCCAGTACCATACTGTTTTGATTACTAATAACTTTGTAGTATAGTTTGAAATCAAGGAGTGTGATACCTTAAGCTTTGTTCTTCTTTCTCAAGAATCCTTTGGATATTCAAGGTCTTTTGTGATTTCATATGAATTTTAGAATTACCTTTTCTATTTCTGTGAAAAATGCCATTAGAATTATGATAGAGATTGAATTGAATGTGTAGATCCCTTTGTGTAGTGTGGATATTTTTAAAATATTGTCTTCCAATCCATAAAGACATATCTTTCCATTTACTTATGTCCTTTTTCAATTTCCTTCATCACTGTCTTATAGTTTTCAATGTACAGACCTTTCATGTTCTTGGTTAAATATATTCCTTAGAACTTTATTCTTTTTGATGCTATTATAAATGGGATGGTTTCTTGATTTCTTTTTTCAGATAGCTCATTGTCAGTGTATAGAAATGCAAATGAATTTTGCATGTTGATTTTGTATCCTGCAACTTTACTGAATTCATTTATTCTAACATATTTTTGGCAAACTCTTTAGAGTTTTCTATATGTAAGACTATGTCATTTACAAACAGGGAGAATTTAACTTCTTTTCTGATTTGTATGCCTTTTATTTCTTTTTCTTGTCTAATTGATCTGGCTAGGATTTCCAGCACTATATTGAATAGAAGTGGTGTCATACAGAGTGAAGTAACCTAGAAAGAGAAAAACAAATATCATATATTAACACATATGTGTGGAATCTAGAAAAATGGTACAAGTGAACCTATTTGTAGGGCAGGAATAGAGACATAGACATAGAGAATAGATATGTGAACACAGCGGGGTAAGGGGAGGGTGGGATGAATTGGGAGATTAGGTTTGACATAAATACACTACCATGTGTAAAATAGATAGCTAGAGGGAACATGCTGTATAGCCCAGGGAGCTCAGCTCAGTGCTCTGTGACGACCTAGATGGGTGGGATGGGGGAGGTGGGAGGGAGGTCCAAGAGGGAGGGAATATAGGTATACATATAGCTGATTCACTTCATTGTACAGCAGAAACTAACACAATATTGTAAAGCAATTTTACTCCAAAAAAAAAAAAAAAAGTGGTGAAGGTAGGCATCCTTGTCTTGTTCCTGATCTAGAGGAACAGTTTTCAGCTTTTCACTGTTGAATATGTTAGCTGTGGGCTTGTCATATATGGCCTTTATTATGTTGGGGTACATTCCTTCTATACCTCATTTGTTGAGAGTTTTTATCATAAAAAGGATGTTGGATTTTGTCAATGCTTTTTTGGAATTTACTGAGATGATCATATAATTCTTATTCTTCAATCTGTTAGTGTAGTATATCACATTTATTGATTTGCATATGTTTAATTTTCCTTTCATCCCATGGATAAATTTCACTTGGTTGTGGTGCATGATCCTTTTTTTTTTCAATAGTGAACTTATTTATTTATTTATTTATTTATGGCTGTGTTGGGTCTTCATTGCTGTACGTGGGCTTTCTCTAGTTGCGGAGAGCAGGGGCTACTCTTCGTTGCAGTACTTCTCATTGCGGTGGCTTCTCTTGTTGCAGAGCATGGGCTCTAGGGTGCACGGGCTTCAGTAGTTGTGGCACGCGGGCTCAGCAGTTGTGGCTCACAGGCTCTAGAGCGCAGGCTCGGTAGTTGTAGAGCACAGGCTTAGTTGCTGTGCGGCATGTGGGATCTTCCTGGACCAGGGCTTGAACCTGTGTCGCCTGCATTGGCAGGCAGATTCTTAACCACTGCGCCACCAGGGTAGCCCGCATGATCCTTTTAATGTGCTGTTTAATTCAGTTTTCTCTCATTTTGTTGAGGGTTTTTGCATTTATGTTCATCAGAGATATTGGCCTATAATTTTCTTTTTTTATACTGTCTTTATCTGGCTTTGGTATGAGGGTAATGCTGACCTTATAAAATGAGTTTGGAAGTGTTCCCTCCTCTTCAATTGTTTGGAAAGTTGAGAAATATTGGCATTAATTCTTCTTTAATTAATTAATTAAATTCTATTTATTTTTAGCAGGGGAGGGGGAAGTAGAGGAGGTAAAAAAAAGTTTGGTTTCTGCATCAAAGCACTTTCCCTAAGAGTGGTGATTCATTCATTGCATATCATCATGGGTGCACATAGTTATCCTGGCTTTCATGACAGTTTGAATTCAAGGTAATGTATGGAATATGTATTTTTCTGAAATCCAGTGTATTCATGTGGACATATACAGGGTATCCCTTGTGTTCTCATTCTCATATGAAAGATAATGGTACTTTGGCTTCAAGAACAAATAAAAAATATCATAACTACAGCTTGTGTTTGATTTGGGTCTGGGCTAATTACTTAAGGAAAAATTTAGTAATAAAGGTCTCAGATATTTAAATTCCCTATGAAGCTGCAATTAATTAAGGGGCTGCTGATTCTGAGAACTATGCAACCAACAGGGAATGAGGGAAGAATTACATGTCTGGATGCCAAGTTCAGAGCCAAATATCAATAATCTCCTTCACACTTTTGCAATATCTACAAATAAAGTAGAGAGAAAGGATAAAAATAATATATAAATAATGATAAATAAAAAGTACATATAGAACTGGGAAAATCATTTTTCATTACATTTGCCACGTATTCCAGTTCAATAAGATGTTTGTAAGGAAAAAAAGCAACTTAAGACAGAAAACTAGTTACACTGTTGCAGTTCAGAACTGCTTGAAAACAGAAGAATGAATACCAATCAACTTCCCTGATTAAACCTAATTGTTTTAAGACATATTTTGTAACCTGAACATCTATGTTATGCCTTGAAAATTCAAAGCAAAAAGTAAATCATATGAAAGCCAGAAACTTCAATACATCTAGACAGACGTTTGCTTGTAGTTTTTGGTATCCAAATTTTTTTCCCCACACAGTGCAGACGCCCTTTTTGTAGGCACAGCACTGGCAATAATGAGAACCCAGTTGGTGCACAGAACTTTTACAAATTCTGCAAGTGGAGGACGTATTCTTTCCATGTGGATCAAGTCTTGCTTTTTTTTTTAGGTCAAAGCTTTATTTTTGTCCAGCTCTCTTCCACCACTTCCTGTGATATTCCTTGCACCATCTTTCCATGTATCTAGAGTGATAACAGTACCAAGTTTCTTTTTACATTTTTCACACACCATCCTTCCATGACAGAAGGAGTAGTAGCTAGTTCTTCTTTAAATGTTTGGTAGAATTCACCCATGAAGGCTTCTGGTCTTGGGCTTTTCTTTGTTGGTAGGTCTTTGGTTACTGCATCAATTACCTTACTTGCAATTGGTCCATTCAGATTTTCTATTTCTTTATGATTCAGTCTTGATAGGTTGCATGTTTCTAGGATTTTATCCACTTCTTATAGGTTATATACAATTTGTTGGCGTATAGTTGTTCATAGCAGTCTCTTATGATGCTTTATATTTCTGTAGTATCAGTTGTAATGTCTCCTCTCTTTTTTTCTTTGTTAGTCTAGCTAAAGGTTTGTCAGTTTTATCTTTTTAAAAAACCCCAACTATTAGTTTTGTTGATCTTTTTAATTGTCTTTCTAGTGTCTTTGAAATTTATCTCTAATCTTTATTTCCTTACATCTGCTAACTTTGGACTTATTTTTCCTTCTTTTTTCTAATTCCCTGAGGTGTAAAGTTAGATTGTTTGAGATCTTTCTTTTTTCTTAATGTAGGTGTTTATCACTCTTAACTTACCTCAGGATTGTTTTTGATGAATCCCATAAGTTTTGGTATGTTGTATTTGTCTCAAGATAGTTTTTTATTTCCCTCTTGATTTCTTCTTTGACCCATTGGTTGGTTGTACAGGTGTATATCATTTAATTTCCACATATTTATAAATTTTTTTCCTATTTTTTTTTTAGTAGAGTTAGGAAGGAACTGGACTTTTAATTTTATTTATTTATTTTTGGCTGTGTTGGGTCTTCGTTTCTGTGTGAGGGCTTTCTCTAGCTGCAGCGAGCGGGGGCCACTCTTCATTGCGGTGTGTGGGCCTCTCACTGTCGCGGCCTCTCTTGTTGCGGAGCACAAGCTCCAGACGCGCAGGCTCAGTAGTTGTGGCTCACGGGCCTAGTTGCTCCGCGGCATGTGGGACCTTCCCAGACCAGGGCTCGAGCCCTCTGCATTAGCAGGCAGATTCTCAACCGCTGCGCCACCAGGGAAGCCCTCTCCTATTTTTGATTTCTAGTTTCATACCATTGTGGTTAGGTAAAATACTTGATATGACTTCAATCTTATTAAAATTGTTAAGACTTGCTTTGTGACCTAATGTATAATCTCTCCTGAAGAATGTTCCATGTGCCTTGTAAAGAATGTGTCTTCTTCTGGTTTTGGATGGAATGTTCTGTATATGTCTGCTAGGTCCATTGGTCTATAGTGTTATTCAAGTCCAGTTTTTCTGTCTGAATGATCTATCAGTTGTTGAAAGTAGGATATTGAAGTCCTCTACTGTAACTGTATCACTGTCTATTTCTCCTTTTAGTTCTGCTAATATTTATTTTATATATATAAGTGCTCCAATATTGGGTGCATATATATTTATAATTGTTATATCTTCTTGATATATATATATATATATATATATAGGGAACTATGTTCCCCAGAATTCCCTTCCATGTTGGTATGGCTTGAAAAGAAATCCGTGTGTGATCGGGAAGGTTTAAATGAAGCAGCAGCAATGAAGCTCTGAGGTCAGTGCAGGGATGAGTCCTCACTAGCTCATGCACATGGTCACTGATCTGCTGAGCCCCTTTGGTCAGCAGCAGGTCCATGGCTCCTGCAGCTCTCACCAAGTCTCTTCCACTAGCTTCTCAGTGTCCTGAGCCAGGCACATTTGCAGATTCAAGGTGAAGGGCACCAGCTCCTTCTGCAAGTCATTATGTTATCAAGGGTAGAAGCAGAGAGAGACAGATGTGGTTCCAGTTTGTCCTCGCTGTCCCTTGCTTCTTCCTTAACTCTTTTTCTGATTTTCTGATTTCTCTGACTTTAGCAGTTGTAGATGAAGAGGCAGCCAGCCTTCCATAGGCTTTCCCCCTTACTCCCACAATCATGTAAAACGTGATCTCTACAATTAATTCCTTATTTTATATTGCTCATGGAGGTTCTGCTTCCCTGGTTAAAACTTAACAGATATGTGAATGAATTTTACCCTAACACATATACATAAATGTATCTTATGTCAATGTCACTTCAAATCAGTGGGGAATGAAAAGGTTATTCAGTCAGCATCCTTGAAAAAAATTAGCTAATATATTTGGAAAATAGTATATCTGTACTTCATATCATTCATAAAAATGTGATGATATGTTTATAGAAACATATTGGAAGAAAATATAGAATATATTTATAGCCCCAGAATACAAAAGCAAAATGCAAACATCAAAAAAATTGAAAATTTTAATGTATCAAACATAAAGCTGTTCAAAGGCAGTTTTATTTTTTGAGTTTGTCCAAAAATTTTTTTAAAAAAAGAATCTCAGGAGACTGACTTTGAATCTAGCCATCCAGCTAGATGATAAAAGTTGTATAAACTTTCCAAAATGGAGTGTGTGTGTGTGAGTGAGAGACAGAGAGACAGAGAGATAGATAGATGGAGAGAATATGTGTGTTTGAACAGAACTTTGGTCATAAGAGCAGCGTGGGCCAGGTATGGAGTCAGGAGCCTTCAGCCATACTGGGAATCAGTATTCCTTCCTGGCTGGATCACAGAAGGAAGATAGGAGATGTGGCTGAAACGTCATGTTGCTGCAGACATGGAGCTCACAACAGGAGAATACACAGAGCATCCCCCATCCCATTCTGTCAGGACTTGCTCTTTGCCCCCACACTAACCATTCCTGCTCAGCCTCAGCAGTGAGAACACCAGTGCTTTTCCAGATCCATCTCCTATCACCCTCCTCTTAGCCCTCCTGTTCCAGCCAAATCTCCAAGGCCCTCTACAAACCCAGGCCTTTGCCTGGGCAGTTCTCTCAGCCTGGGACCCACCCCTCTTCCTTCTTTTGATAACTTCCCTCTGCCTACAAGCCCTACTTGTCAGGGCTGGGTCACAGCTTCTTTGCCTCCTCCAGAAAGAATGTCACTCTTTGGCACTTTGAACTGCCTTTTTCAACGCACTTATCACACTCATAGTAATCGTCAGTTTACTATCTCTTGCACCACAAGGTTGAACTCCCTGGGGCCACGGATTGTGATTTACATTCCTCTCCACAGCCTTGCCCCTACACAGGTCCTGAGTGCTGAGCCAAGTCTTGAATAAACAGTCTGGTCTCCTGGTTTCTGTTCCTTCCTCTCTTCAACCTGTCCTGCACACAGGCCTGATTCTCATCCTAAAGCAAAATTTGAATTATATCATCCCCAACTCAAAATCCTTCCTTGGCTGACCTTCACCAGGGAAACTATTTCAATTGTTGGCATTCAAGGCCTTGCACACCGTGCAGTGAGGACTGTTAGGTCAACCGGGGAAAGGTCAGGTAAGACGCACAATCAAGGTTAGGTAAGCTGATCTTAAGAAAATTTACAGAGAGCCCAGTTTAGCACATAATTTTCTCCCTCCCTCTCTTCCTCATTCATTGAGCACCATGGTCAGGACCTGTGCTGGGCCTTGATAAAACTGATTATGTTCCTGTGCTGGCCCCCCAAAAGACATGGGCCTTGTTCTCTGTGCACCCCACCATTGTCTGACTCAAGTGGTGTGCTGGTGAATGTTTGACCCTGGTGGGAGTTGGGGGTTGTGGGGGTGGGGACTGATTTCTAGAGTTTGCCAATTTCTGTGGTATAAATACTCCCATTATGGATGATGTCAAGTTACCAACAGGGTCACTGAATGTGGAGTCAGAAATAAATGTACAGTAGCACATCATTGTATGGTATTTCCACCATACGGATATAATAGACACAAAAACCTCAAGAACATAGATAATCGTAAAATAAATAGAAAGCAATGAATTTTGATTATTTGCTACATTTTTGAATATAATTTAATTGTAGGTTTATATAATACAACTTCTAACGATGACTTTTTTAAAAATATATATTTATTTGGCTGCACTGGGTCTTAGTTGCAGCATGTGGGATCTTTAGTTGCGGCATGCAGGATCTAGTTCCCTGACCAGGGATCGAACCCTGGCCCCCTGCATTGGGAGCGTGGGGTCTTGACCACCAGGGAAGTCCCCAACAATGACTTTTAAAAGATAATGTATTGAACATCCAGCTTGCAAAACTCCTGAACACAGTCTCCTCATTTAAAAAAAAAAATTATTTTATTTATTTATTATTTTTGGCTGCATTGGGTCTTCACTGCTGCGTGTGGGCTTTCTCCAGTTGTGGCAAGCGGGGGCTACTCTTCGTTGCGGTGCGCGGGCTTCTCATTGCACTGGCTTGTGGCTCGCAGGCTTCAGTAGTTGTGACTTGCGGGCACTAGAGCGCAGGCTCAGTAGTTGTGGCGCACTGGCTTAGTTGCTCCGCAGAATGTGGGTTCTTCCCGGACCAGGGCTTGAACCCGTCTCCCCTACAGTGAGGCGGATTCTTAACCACTGAGCCACGAGGGAAGCCGTCTCCTCTCATTTTTGATCGTTCGTATTTTACTTCTTCCAAGGCTCTGGGAAACAAAGGCAGGAGGAGGAATGGGGCTCAGGTGGGGAGCAGCAAACTCCGGCTCGAGTCCCCCACACGGCCACTTGGGGGCGACAGACACAGTCTGATAGGCAGCCGGGGTCGGAGTCGAAGACCGCTGCGGTCCGCGGCACCTGCTAGGCTCCTGGACCATGAAGACGCTTTTCCTTCTATTTCGGGCGCGTCCAGGCCCGGGGGGACGCTGGCAGGGGTCTTGGGGCGCGGAAGGGCCGCCCCCAACGCGGCCGCCCTCGTTCCAAAGCCCACAGCCGGCAGCCTCTGAGGCCGAATATCGGCCCAGCCGCCGCCTTCCCGGCATCCCCCTCGCGGTGATCATGGTTCCGCCTGCTGAGGTTCCAGAGCGGTTCTAGGTCATTAATTAATCAGTGGGCAATTAGCTTATATTTACCTGGACTAGTGCAGATTCGTGCGGAGGGACGAGGAACAGGAGCTTCCTCCTGGGTCACCCTGAGGCAGCAGCACCCGGGAGATCAGGGAAGGAGGCTTCCCAGGCTTCCAGTGTGGGTGCGGACGAGGTCAATGGCCTGCTGGCCAGAAGGCCTGCGTTCTCCTCCCAGCTCTTATGCCAACAGTCTGCGTGGCCTTGGGCAAGGCATTTAACCCAGCTGGGCATGGGTTACTGCAGTAGACACTGTTGTTTGGCTCCCAGACATCTGTTCCCTTTCTTTCTCTTTGGCAGGTAGTGCCCACCCCTCCAGGGAGATTTACTCCAGTGCTGCGTCTGGCCCAGTTGGGCTCGGCCCACCGTGTTGGTCCTGTTTCCCTCGTCAAATGCTGGCTCCTTGAAAGTACTATCCAAGCAGCCTGTTGCAAAGACAGAACTGAGTTTGTTGCTTCCCTTGTTCAGGAAGAGCAGCATCTTGAAAGAGTCCTTAGTGGAGAGGAGGTGGGAAGGGCAAAGTTGAGATAGTGAGGTTTGGAGGTCTGGTTTAAGGTGCACCTTAATGAGGATTGGGTAAGAATCATGTTATACAGTTTAAGGTTGTTGGTCACAGTAGTTTAGGATTTGTCGTCTCAGCGAGGTGAGGGTTTCAGAGTCTTGGAGCTTCAACAGTTGTTTGATGTTACCTGTTAAAAAGTGGTGCCATTTTTGATGGATTTTTCTGAAGTCAAGGCGTAAAGTTATTTGCACCTTTTGTCCTCCCGGGCAGGTGTTTCCGGGAATAGTAGACTCACAGTAATAGTCATTATTTTGCCTCAGCCAGTGTGAGTCACAGTCCTCTGCTATTTGCACCCAGAGGAATCCTGTATGTGGTTTTCTTGTGCGTTAAATGGGGATTATGCTGCGGGGGGTGCGGGGGGCGTGGGGGGCGTCAGGGGCGCGGGGGGCGCCGGGGGAGCTGGACATGCGTGAGAAGACCAAGGTTGCAGCCTGTTGGAGCCTTTCAGTATTACAGCACGGTGGGGCTTACAAAACTGTCTGCGTCTTGAAAAATAATTCTTACTCTCAAATCCGAAAAGGGAGCTGCCAAATCGAAACGAATAGATGTTTATTAAATGTCTCCAACATATCACTGTGTTCACTTGCCAACTGCGACTGAACGCATATAGTAACAGGGTCATTGCATTTACTTGGTAAAGGGAGGTGCACGTTCACATGTTTGATGCCATGTGGTGGAGGCTTCAAGGTTACAAATGTTCCAGGCTTATCAAGGTCTTAAAATGGCCCTGGGGTGTTTGACTCCTGGACTTCCTACTTCCCAGTCATGTGAATTGGGGTGAGCTCCTCCCCTCTCTGAGCTCATTTCCTCCTAGGTATGGTGGGGAAGACGGTGCTTTGAGCAGGGTAAGGAGGCTGAAGTGAGTTCACGTGTTGAGTGCCAGAAGTTGCAACTGAGGTGCAGATGATTCTGGAGCAGCGTCAGCCCTTAGCAGTGTGGGCTGCCCTGTGAACTGTGGGCCTAGGACAGCTGTGAGAGAGAGACTGGTCCCATGGGAAGCAAAGTTGGGAAGGACTCAGAGGATTAATCAGGTTGGGAAAGAAAGCAGGAGAAATGAAGATGACAGTAACCACTATCCCAGCTCAGGGAGTCTGGGGCTTGTTCAGGTCAGTTCCTGCACTGCTCCCACTGACCCCCTCCCCATCCCCAGGACAAGTGCAGGGGCAACATAAAAAATATTGAACAACCAGTTCTTTACAGGCAGAAAACAATCAGAAAAGGCTGGCTGGAGACTCTTGGAGGTCCCCTGTCTCAACAGGCATTAACACCCCCCCTTTTTTTTTTCATTTTTTGGCCATGCTGAGTGGCATGTGGGGTCTTAGTTCCCCAACCAGGGATCAAACCCATACCCCCTGCATTGGAAGCACAGTCTTAACCACTGGACCGCCAGGGAAGTCCCCAGCATTAACCCTTTAATTACTCCCTTTGGGGGTCTAGAGGAGGGCTGGAGCAGCGGCATTAAGGGGCAGTCGGGGGCTTGAGGAAGCAACTATTTACAGCCTGTAGGTGACATTCATTTGGGCCCCCTCAGAGCGTCCTGGCTGGATATCTGCTTTGCTAGGGAAGCGTGGAGGTGGCAGGTGTGGCACAAGTGGAGGTTGGCAGCGCAGCCCAGTTCAGGGCCGGCATGGGAGAGGAGTAAATTCTGATCAGGTGGGTCCTCTCTGGGCACTCCCAGGCCCTGGCACCTGATGGCTGGGGTCTCCCGGTGAAGCCTGGGCTCCTTGGGGCTCCTGAGCCTTTGAGCTGCGCCCTCACACGGAACTTTGCTGGTCTTTCCTTGATTTAGACTGGGGGAATTCCTTCCCCTTTTCTGTTCCTCAGTGAAGCATTTCCTGTCTCCTCTTGTCTTTCCCAGCAGACCTGAGGGCAAGGTAAGTCTTGTGACCAAGTCATTAACACCTGGAAAACTAGTTCCCTTTTCCTCGAGGGCAAGAAAGACGGGATCTTGAAACTCTGCTAGGATATGAGGGAAAAATATTTGCATTTCATCTTTCTATGGTAAAGAAAGGAAAGAAAATAAATCACTATACAATTTTAGAACAGAGAGTAGTTTGATAATACATGCTAAAAGCTGTATATAAGTTTATAACCTTTGACCTAGCAATATCTCTATTAGGAATATAACTTGTGGAAATAATCAGAGATGTTTTTCAAAGATTTCTGAATAAGATTGTTTAATGAAGCATTCTGTACAGTAATAAAAAGAATGAATGTCCAGTGTTAATTTTCATGTTATGAAAATAGTTTACTGGCATGGGAAGATACCAAAATATATTACATTTAGAAAACAGATTAAAATAATGTAGTAGCATGATTCCAATAATATAAAAGGGTAAAAATAGAATCCATAGCCTGTTTTATCAGTTAGGAAAAAAGTTGCGTACTGTTTCATTTAATTAAGTAATCAATTGACTCAGCAAAGGTGGGAGCTGCTACGTGCCAAGCACTGTGGGTATAACAGTGAGCTGTTAAAAGTGTAATTTTCAAAAAAGGTAAAAGCATGACTTTCAAATAAATATGAGTGGCATGTGTCAAAGACTTTAACTCATTAATGAAGGAGGAAACCATCAAGATGTTAAAACTGGTTTAAAAGAGAATCTGAAGAAGAGACATATACATGGGAAATCAGGAATGCTGAAATCAATTTACTAATAATGGATGGAAGACTGCTCAGTAGCCTAAAGCAAGGAATGTAACTTTTGGAATCATCTCTTCCACAGGATGACGAGAATGCCAACCAGCAATGCTGTCCATCCTCACAGGGTAATCAGTAGCATTGGTGGGATATGACTTGCTTTCTAGGAGCAGGAATTATTGGCATTACTATCAGTTTTCTGCCAATTAACTTCTGTCTCCACAGAGCTGTCAAATAGCCTCCTCATCAGAAACAAACAAAGGTGCACTCCCCTATGGGATCGGATGATCCCTGGAGGCTCCAGCTTGCCTTGGAAGGCTATCCAGGCATCTCATTTGCCCATTTCAAGTCTTCCACACTTTTCCCAACAGGGCTGTGTAAAAGAATAACAGAGGGACTTCCCTGGTGGTCCAGTGGCTAAGACTACGTGCTCCCAATGCAGGGGGCCTGGGTTCTATCCCTGGTCTGGGAACTAGATCCCACACGCCACAACTAAGAGTTCCCATGCCACAACTAAAGGTCCCGCACGTGGCAACGAAGATCTTGCGTGCCACAACTAAGACCCGGCGCAGCCAAGTTTATTAATTAGTTAATTTTTTAAAAAAAGAATAACAGGGTGTCACTTAAACTAAGGCCAAAGAGAAGGTGCCTGCTCTGAAGGTGCGGTCAAGACCTTCCGGTTAGATGGAGCAGCACGTGCAAAGGGCCAAGAAGAAATAGAGGCCCAATGGGGCTGGGCTTGAGCCAGGAGTGAGGACAGGAAGGGGAAGAGGTCAGCACGGGTGGACGCTGAAGCACCTGCAGGGAGGAGACGCGAGGATTTGAGATCTCCTAAGTGCAGTGAGCACCGCTAGGGTTTTTAATGGGGAGATGCCGTGACCTAGTTGGTGTTTTGTTAAACATCTCTGGTTGCTGCGGGAGAAGAGCCTGGAGGGGACCCAGGACCCACCAGGAGAGGGGCTGGCGGGCCTGTGCCGGGGTTGTGGGGTGGGGGAGAAGGCCTGGGCTCTCCCACTCGCTTGTTCTGGGCTGGAGACACCAGGACGTGCCGATGGATTGGTGGGAAGTAAGAAGTATTGCTGTGTTGGGCTCAGCCTATCAGTAGTAACGCTGGTGGCGAGGGGTGCCTGAGCCCTTCTCCCAGCCCTACAACACGGCAAGGCCTTCACAAGACGTGTTGTGGCTGGGCTGGCCCTTGTGGTTCTTATTATGATTGCAAGACACACCTTAGCAACAACCCTCAGGAAACTTTGGAAAGAAACCAGATTTATTACTCACAGGTCCTGGGGGGGCACACCGTACACCCTAGGGCCACACAGCGAGGTCGAGGGTGGGGGGGGATGGGGGACGCGGACAGGGGGCTCTGCCTTTATTAGGGTCCAAGAGTGAGGAGGCTGGGGTTTCCCGGCTTCACTCTTTGTCGAATTTAAATTCTAATTCATGGCCGAATTTAAAAGCTGAGAGTTGGGGGAGTTCCTGGTGGTCTGGTGGTTAGGATTCAGCACTTTCACTACCGTGGCCCAGGTTCAATCCCTGGTCAGGAAACTGAGATCCCGCAAGCCTCTCGGCAAGGCCAATAAATAAATAAATAAAACCTAAGAGTGGGAATTTGGGTTCAGGAAGGGAAAAGTGGGGTCACTCCAGTGGTCAGTTATCTAGGTCACTCAGGGCTTTCTAAACCTTTCTAATCCTTCATGTGCGGGGCCGCCTGGCTCCTTATCTGGTTGTCAGCTAGTAGCTGTGTTGCACAGCTGGCGATGTGTTCATTCAAGATGGATGTCTTGAAATGGTTGCCCCAGCAACCAAAAGCTTAATGTCAGACACTTACACTGCAAATATATGTATATATTGGTCTCTGCCCCCCTCACCCCCGTTCCTGAAGCCCTTGGAATTCCTGGGTGATTGGAGCATCTTTTGTTCTAATGAGATAATTCTTGGTAGCCTCTTTGGTTCCTGGATGGGGACTGGTCACCAGAAAGACCAAGCCATGATTAGAAGCTTGAAACCTTAAACCCCATCTCCCATCTTCTGGGGAGTGGGGAGGGGCTGGAGATTGAGTTAGTAATGGATTGTGCCCACGTGACGAGCCTCCATAAAAATCCCTAAAGTACAGGGTTTGGAAGGCATCCAGGGTGGGGAACACATCCACATGCAAGGCAGGTGACACACTCCAGATCCATGGGGACAGAAGCTCCTGCAGTCGGGACCCTTCCGGACTTTGCCCCATGCGCCTCTTCACCTGGCTGTCCATCTGTGTCCTTTATTGTATAATAAACTGGTAAATGTAAATAAGTGTTTCCCCGAGTTCTGTTGAGTCGTTATAGTAAATTATCAAACCTGAGGAGGGGGTTCCTGGGAACTCCAGATTTGTAGCCACGTCAGACAAGTGCAGGTGACCTGAGGACCCACCACTTGTGATTGGCATCTGAGATGGGGGGAGTCTTATGGGACTGAGGCTTTAACCTGTGGCGTCTGCACAAACTCCAGTTAGTGTCAGAATTGAGTTAAATCGTAGGACACACAGTTGGTGTCCACAGAGAATTGCTTGTGGTGGAAAAACCCACACACCTGGTATCAAAAGTGTCCTATGTGTACAGGAAAGGAGTTTTTCCTTTACAATTGGTTATGGGTGGGGAGGAAAAGGCTAAATCAAAGATGGCTCGCAGGCGTGTGGCTTGAGCAACTGGGTGCATGGTGGTGCCGTTTTCTGAGACATGGTGCCTGGGGAGTGTCTGAATTTGAGGGAACCTCCAGATTCCTAGTTAAAGATGCCTGGTGGGAATCCAGATCCCCAGTACCCAGCCTGTGTCTTAGAGGCACAGCTATGGACTGCAAGTGGGGGGTGTCTCTCTCCCTGGGCCCCTAGATCAGGGGTATCCCAATCCCAGCTGCCAACTGACTCCCCCAGAGTTGTCTGTCCTCCTGGCAAGAGAAACGTCCACACTCTGACTTACCCAGAAGCCATTCATTAGCAGTAATTAGCACAGTCACTTATTTCCCTGGAGGGTTGGTGGGGGAGGAGGAACGTGGCTGGAGGCAGGTGGCTCTCCACCCTGCAGGGGATGCTGGAGCTGGTTTCTCCACGCCTTCTCTCTGGCCAGCATCACGTGGCTGCCTAGCTCATGGCTCAGTAGGTACCCCACAGGCAGACCTGCAGACTCCAGCTCTGTGTCCAGCTCACCTATGGAACTGGGAGCCTCTCATTCTCCACCTACCCCTAGCCGAAGTTAATTCTGTACAGTCACTTCCTCTCCATGAGCCCTTGGCCATGACCTCTGACCTCACAACTCCTAGGTCTGCGAGTCTTTGATGAGTCACCAAGAGTGCTAGAAGTGGCCCAGGCCGGCAATGGGCACCTAGCAAGGCAGTTTGCCCAGCGTGCCCACTCCCTCTGCCTTTCCCAGCTCAACTCTTCCCATCAGGCTCCATCTGGGCTCAGCCCTTCCCAGCATGGGGCTCCCCTCTCTGTTTCCTGGTGCAGAGGAATTGCAGTCCTTCCAGACTGATTTCTCAGTGTTGCAGTGAGAGTCATTCTAGTTGGTCCTGGGTAGGAGGAAGAGCAGTGTGCTTGACTGGTGAAGGACACTCTTAGTCATGGAGGAAAGGAGACCTTTCCAATGACATTTCTGTAGGATGACTGGCCACCTTCCTCCCTGGTGATTCCCAGCCAGGCTGGTGGGATATTTTTCCAGAACAACAGGAGTCAATGGGGAAAACGTGCTCTAAGAATTCTGACGTACAGCCAACTTTTCCGAAGAAGGAATAGGTTATGAGCAAAACCTAGGAGAATGCTCTAAGCCATGGAAGGAAAACTCTGGAGGAAGCTGACATGGAGACCTGCCATCGAGAAAGAGATGGACCACTAAGGAATGGAGGAACAGGTATAAGTGCAGTTTTTTTAAAAGTGCTGAAAGTCTCAGTGGACCACGAGAATGAACAATGCTCTATATTCCAGGAAGACATTAACCAGAGTGAAGATACATGGAGTCACACTATTAACACCTGGACCCTGGATGTCCAGCATTCAAAGAGTCAGACAGTGGTGTGGGTCAAGGAGGGGCTCTGTGTTTAGAAAGTATGGGGTTGAGGAAGGGACTGGGGAGGAGGGACCCCTAAGACTACAGAAAGGAAGGCTGGCAAGGAGGGGGATGCTCAACTTCCATTTTGAGGAAATGTCAAGAGGACAGGCAATGCTGTTATAAGATGGAGAAAATTTTATTTCGCAGAATTTGGGGTGGGGGGTGCGGGTGGGGAGTGCCTGGACTACACAGCCCAGGGTCCGAGAGCCTGAAGATGGCGAAAGGATTCGGTGTGCACTGATGAAGCTGGGTTTCTCGTGGAAGAAAGAAGAAACAGAACTCTGGGGCTGGGACTGGGGTAAGCAGAACCAAGAGGGCCTTGAGGAGCCTGGGCAGAGGTAGAGGAAATGCGAGGCCTGGGGCCATAGGAGCCATGGTGAGGCTCTGAGGGGGACCCGGGCTTTAGGGATGGGGAGACCTTTCCAAACATCACTGGAAATGTCTCCTTTCCTCCATGACTAAGAGCATTCTTCACCCCAGTCTCCAAGAGGCAGGGAGCCCCGAGTGACAGCCGAGCTCCTAGGACAGTTCAGGAGTGGTTAGATGGAAGGATGTCCCCTCGGGAAGGTGATGAAATGCCAGCTGGTGAGCAGTGTCCTGGAGACCAGCCAGGCCAGGTTCCTCAAAACCATTAGGGGGCTTCCCTGGTGGCGCAGTGGTTGGGAGTCCGCCTGCCGATGCAGGGGACACGGGTTCGTGCCCCGGTCCGGGAGGACCCCACATGCCGTGGAGCGGCTGGGCCCGTGAGCCATGGCCGCTGAGCCTGCGCGTCCAGAGCCTGTGCTCTGCAACGGGAGAGGCCACAACAGTGAGAGGCCCGCGTATAGAAAAAAAACAAAAACAAAAACAAAAACAAAAAACCATTAGGGCCCTGGAAAAACTCGCCTGCAGACAGCACAGCCTGGCTGTTGCTCAGTCGGCGCTCAGCCTGAGCAGTCATGACAGACTTAGCGGGGCTGACAGGCCTCTGCACAGATGCATAAACTGAGGCCAGGTTGGAAGAAGCAGCTGCTATGTCCCTGGCTCCTTCGGAGTGCTCTGCTTGCTCTGGGAGCTTACTTGAGTCACCCGGCAGGGATGGAGCATCTGTTCTGTCCCAAGCCCTGCCCTCCGAGCGCAGGAGATACCCAAAGATGTGGTGCCCTGGCTGGCCCAAACCGCGGAGTGCGGGTGGGTAAGTGTGGCTGGACTGGAATCAGGCCTCTCAGCCCAGCGGGGCCCAGTGTTGCCACCGCTTCTGAGGTTCATGAAACAGTGGATATTCAGATTTCTTTTTCCATTTTTCAATTGTAGTGAAGTATACATAAGATTTATCATTTTGGCCATTTTTAAGTGTACAGTCCAATGGCATTACATACATTCACAGTGTTGTGCAACCATCACCACCATCCGTCTCCAGAACTTTCATCTTCTTGAGCAAACTCCTTTCCCATTAAACACTAACTCCGATCCCCCTCCCCCAGTCTCTGGCACCCATCCTCTACTTTCTGTTGCTATGAATTTAACTGCTCTAGGGACCTCATATAGGTGGAATCATACAGTATTTGTCCTTTTGTGTCTGGCTTATTTCACTCAGCATAAGGTCCATCCATGTTGTAGCGTGTGTCAGTGCTTCATTCCTTTTCATGCTGAACAGTACATAATGGTCCACCTTTTGTTTATCCATTCATCCATCGATGGACACTGGGTTGTTTCACCTTTTTGTCTGCTGAGAATAATGCTGCTGTGAACATGGGTGTGCAAACATCTGTTTTAGCAGGGACTCAGAAAAACATTTGTACACTCGTGTTCACAACAGCATTAGTCAAAATTCAGATTTTTTTTTTTTTGGCCGCACTGCCTGGCTTGTGGGATCTTGGTTCCCCAACCAGGGGTCAAACCCGTGCCCCCTGCATTGGAAGCATGGAGTCTTAACCACTGGACCGACAGGGAAGCCCCCAGATTTTTTTTTTAATGTGGATTTGCCCAATTTAAAAAACACAGCAGTGTGGATCTGACCAAACCCACTGGAGGGCTGGATTCCACACCTGGAATGCAGTGCTGATCTCAGAGCCAAGTGGCTTGCCTGGAGTTCAGCATGACCCCCACCCCACCCTGGCTCCCCTCTCCAGCTCAGAGATCCAGCCTCTCCTTACAGAAAACAGCTCGCAACCTCCAAGCCAGGGCCAGAACTGCATGAAAATGAGCCTCAGAGGAGAGAGCAGTTCCCGCGGCCAACGCTCTCTGCTGGGTTTCTGTGCAGGGCTTCTGCCCTAAAGCCAAGGCTCCCTTATATGGTTGGGCCCACGAGGACCCTGGTGGTCTGGTGACCTCTGCCCCGAGTACCCTGTCCCTGTGCCCTGAGCTGGTTGGCCCCTCAACCTGGATGGCTCTCCCCACCTCTTCTCCTTAGTGTCCCCAACTCATCCGCTGGAGCCAGGCTCAGTGTCACCTACACAAGGAGGCCGGGTGGCCAGGCCAGGCCCCCTTAGCCCCTGTGCCTCTACTTTGCCACTGGAATCCTCCATTCCACCCACCGAGCCTTTGAGTTTGCTCTTCCTGCGGCTGGAATGGTCTCTGACCACACCTGCCTCTGCCCCTCTCCTGCAAGTCTCAGCTGAAGGTTTGCACTTCTTCCCTGGGCTCCTGATGTAAGATTACAAACCCCAAAATGCCACACCCCACCTCCTGTTCCCCCTCCCATCCCCACCCCCACCCGAGTCCCTTCCGGCTTTGGTTTTCCCCATAGACTTTATCATCTATTAAACTAAATGATTTACTTATTTATGTTGTTTATTCTGTTTCCCCTGGTGTCCCTGCCGTGAGGGCAGGATTGTCTTTGGTTTGTTCACAGCCGTATCGCAGTAGGTGCTCAGTAGATTTGGTTGGATAATGAACGGATACCCCTGATCAGATATCTGCCAGACTCCGGTGCCCACGTCTGAGATGCTGAGAGAAGGGGGGCAGTGAGTCACTTCTCTGGATTGAGCATTGCTGGCTCCCGCTGCTATGCCCTCTGAGGCCTCTGCAGCCCTATCTGTCACCCCCAGCTCCCTGCAAAATCATCAGTGGTCCTGAGACGGCCTGGCAGGGACACGGATAGTGGGTGGCAGGGTGGGCAGCCCATCCATCTCCTGCCCCGGTGAAGAGATGCCCAGCCACGACGCCTGGCATAGGTCTGGCATACCGTGGGCACAATGAATATTCTGTTTGAATGAATATTGAATCATACCAAGGTCTCCACTCCTTGGGAACTGGGGAGCCGGTCTGTGGGGCCCTTTTCCAGGACTTGTGCCAGGAAGTCTTCACTGGCTTTTCTGGACTTCCCCTGGTTCTTCCCGGGCCCTTCCCCTTGGGGCTATCTTCCTGGCCACCCCATCACGAAGACGGAAACATCTTGGGGCACATGCCTGCCCCTTGGATCACCTGGGAAGTGATCCAGGTGGCATGAATGGCACACAGAGCTGGAACACAGAGGAACTGGAGAGGCAAGAGGCTGAAGCAGTCGGTCCCCAGTGGAATTCTCCAGACTCACTTCTTCCTCATTTGTTTATTCATTCAACAAATATCCATCGAGACCCAGTGTGCACCAGGTACCAACCTAGATCCCGAGGATCCATGGGGAACCTCCTCACCGTCCCTCTCCTCTGAGAGTCGCAGCACACAGCACCCACCCTCAGGATGGCCCTCCAGGGTCCACGCCTACAGCCCCCTCCTTCCCTGACACTCCTACCCCAGTCCCAGGCCTCTGTGCCCATCCCCCCATGACCCCTTGCGGTCATTACTTGCTCACTGCCTCCCACCCCTGGGGAGATGTGTGCTGTCTAAGGATAGGACATGTGTCTTATTCATTATCGTGTCCCAGTGCCCAGCACAGGACCTGGCCTACAGCCGGTGCCCAATAAGTGCTTGTAGGGTGAGCTGGGGAGGCCAACCGCCTTAGATTCAGGAAGGGAGTGGGTTGGAAGAGCATGAGGGGCAAGGCCAGCCACAGGGCACAGAGGTGGACCCAGGACAGACAGTAGGTGGGGGAGGGCAGTGGCGGGGAGCCCCCTTCCCCCACCCTGCTGGCATTTCTGCTCGACTGCTGCTGGGGCCCCACTGGAGGTGCCCCTCACCTTAGCCACTCTGTTTCCCAGCAGTCTCCCCACCCCCAGTCCTGGGACAGAGGTGAATGCGTCAGCTAGGAGCTGTTCACGCTCCTGCGCCCCACCCTTGCCTTGTCTTTGGGTGGAGTGGGGCAGGGGCCTCCACGCAGCAGGAGGGCACCTCTGGCCTGCGGTTTAATCCTGAGTTGCCTCCTGCCCCTCCAACCCAAGCAGGGGCCAGTAAAACACATCAATGATCCTTTTTGGTATCGATGATCTCCAGGTGAGTCTCACAGACTCTTGGAACCCCTAACAGCCTGAGGAGGTGGACAGCAGGAGGGGAGTCCACCCCTGGGCAGGCTCTGGGGGCAGAACGTGTGTTGGCTAAGCTGTGGGGCTTAGGAGAAGCTGTGGTAGGCGGTCTGCCCACAAAGGACATGGGCTGTGGTGGCAGCCCCTCCCAATGCCCCGAGCCACCCACCGGGCCCTCACTCCCTCTCCGTGACCTCGGGCTTCCCCCCCAACTGGTCCCCATCCCCAGCCTCTGTAGGGTTAACTCCATCATTTCCTTCAGCCTCCCTTTCAAGGTCCTCCTTTCTGGGCAGCCCTCACTGGCGGCCCCCGCCCCCCGCCGGCATCAGGTGCCTCCCCTGGGCTCCCACCCACCCAGCACTTTTGACCCCAGGGGGCGGGTCACCATCTGTCTGCTGCTGGGCTCCCTCAGGGCTCCAAGAGTCCAGTTGGCCCTTCTCTAGAATTGGGGTTCACATCTGGGCTCCTCCCCTCACCAGCTGCGGGACCTTGTGTAAGTCACTCACCTCCCTAAGTGGCCTCAGTTTGCTCATCTGCAGAATGGGAATAATAATAAGGGACTTTGCAGACTGAATGGGGTGGTGCCTGGCTCACTACGCACACCGTAACTGCTGTTATGTCCACGCCCCTCCCCAGGCATATCGAGGGCCATCGCAAGTTTTGTTGATCAAATGACTGAAGGACAAAGATACACAGTCTCTCTCAGAAGAAGCCTGACTCCTCCTGCTCAGGGCACGGGTGTCTGGAGTGTGGGGTACTGAGTCACGGAAGACCTGACTGCAGGGTGAGGGTTACAGGATCACGCGGGCAGATTCCTTGGGGGAGCATTTTGCTTCTCACACCCCCACCTGGGCTCCCCGCTCAAGCATCACCCAGCAGCCATTTGACCCCAAGGAGGGGTCCAGGGGGGTGGTCCTGGGAGCACAGGGGCTGGGGTGGGGGGTGGGGACTCAGCATCCCAGCCCTCCCCAGGCAGCCGCATCAGTCACAGCCACCTGGGCAACTGGCTGCCCCACCTGGGGTTCCTGGAAGTCCAGGTGAGAGATGAATCCTTAGGCTGCTGAGTGACAGGGCCCACAGGAAGGTGTCCCCGGGACAGGTGGCCACCGGGGGTCTGATTCACGCCTTCTGGCAAGTGGGTTAACGGGATCCCCGAGCCCAGGGCTGGGTCAGGTCTTCCGCTGAGTCACAGGAGCCGTTACGGAGCCTCTGGGCAGTCCCTTGCCCGCTGTCACCCACCCAAGGCCCCAGGGCCTCCCCAACGGCTCCCGCCACCGCGGACCCAGGCCCCAGAGTCTGCGTGCCTTCCTTCCCCACCCGGACCACCCCCCCTTCAAGCTTAAGGGCCTTTCTCTGCCCTGCCCCTCCAGTCAAGGTCAAGGCCCAGCCTAGACCTGAGGGCCCAAGTTCCCTCTCCTGCCCCTCCAGAGCCCAGATCCTGAGACCTGAGTCCGCGGATCCAGGCCCGAGGTAGGGGTCCCAGCTAGAGCCCTCCAACCCCACCGCCAGCCCCACCCCTGACTTTAACGGCTTATTTCCTCCCCAAAGCCCCACCCCCTCCCTGTGACTGACAGCCCGGGGTGGCGGGACTGAGCCACTCACTTGGGAGACTGGTCCAACAGCATTCTGCCTCACAGGATAAAACCCGGGGTGGCCTGCAGGGAATCCAAGCTCTCCTGTCGGCAGTGGCCATGGTGGTTCCCGAGACTCTCCCTGCCCTGGGGAGGTACTACCTCAGCATTGTAACCTCCCTGCTGCTTCTGGCTGCTCCAGGTGAGTCCTGAGGGCCTGCTGCCCCCTCCACCCCTTCCCCATTGTCCACCCAGCCGTCCTCCCTCTTGGTCCTGCCTGAATCCCTCCTCTCCCTCTCATCTGTTGCTTTGTTCCCCCACCTCCCTCTCTCCCTCTCCCTCTCTGTCATTTGCCTGCTCTGAGCCTCAGGTTCCTCCACAGCTGTGAGGAGTACATAGAACACTGCACTACAGGGCCCAGGACAGGGCTTAGTGCAGTCAGTGCTCAGTGTGCTCAGCTCTGCTTGTTATTTACCCTCTTCATGTCCCGTTCCTGTCTCTTGGGTCTGCATGGTCCACTGCCGGGGCAGCGGCATCCAGACCTAAGGCCTGGGAGGGGGGTTCTCCCTCTCACCTCAGTGAGACACCCCAGGGGCTGACCCCTCACCCCCAGGTAGGCTGGATGGAGCCCGGGCACAGGCTGGACAGGAAGTCGCAGGGAGGCCAAGGCTGCAGCTCACACCGAGGGCCTGAGGTTTCGGTCTGTCCTGCCCAGGCTCCAGGAAATGCCCCGCCTGGGAAGGTCTGGAGGGCCCCAGGGACTGAGCCACCGGGAAGGATTGCTGGGTACCAGGGCTCCCCTCCACCGACCTGACCCTTTCTTTCTCTTGCCCTCAGCCACCCTAGCTGCTGCCAAGACAGCTGGTAAGTCAGAGCTGCCCTCAGGGAAGCGGGGAGGGAGGAAGCCTGAAGGGCAGGGTAGTGTCTGTGTGTCTGTCTGTGGGGGACAGGTCAGAAGCGGGCAGTGGGGCAAGAGGGTGTTTGAGCTGGAGAGGAAGGGCAGGCAGGAAAAGAGGCCCAGAAAGTGAGGATGCGGCCCAGCGAGTCGGGATGCGGAGGAGAGAGGCCCAGGAGGGGGTGAGCGGCCCGAGAATGTCAAAGGGCTAGAGGACCAAGTGCTGAGCCAGAGTGGAGGGCAGAGGGTGGAAGGGCCGGGGAAAAGGCAGCAAAGAACGGAGCCAGGGTGGGAGGAGACTGGAGCACAGGCCTAAGTGCTGAAGGCAGGGAAGGGGGGCTGGAAGGGATGAGGATTGTGCCTGAGGGTCTGACACACCGGCCCCTCCTCCGCCAGGTCCCCCATCCTGTGGAAAGCCCCAACGCCTGAACCGAATCGTGGGTGGTGAGGACAGCACCGATGCTGAGTGGCCCTGGCTTGTGAGCATCCAGAAGAATGGCACCCACCACTGTGCAGGCTCCCTGCTCACCAACCGCTGGGTGGTCACGGCCGCCCACTGCTTCAAGGGGTACGTACGCTCAGCCGGTCCCTTCCACTCGATTCCCCAGACCCCGGGCTACCCACACGGCCCCGGCTTCCAGGCCTCAGTCCAGTCTTGGGTCCCTCAGGAGAGTCCCTGCTTCTCCCCAGAAGCCTCTTTTGCTCACCAGGAGCCTTCATATGCCATTACACCAGAAACCCTTCCCAGACGCTTCCTGAACACCCAGTGGTTCCTGGCTGATGCCACCCCCTCCCTCTCCCTTCTAGCCATCCGAACAAACCAGCCCTGTTCTCTGTGCTGCTGGGGGCCTGGCAGCTGGGGAACCCCGGCCCGAGGTCCCAGGAGGTGGGTATTGCCTGGGTGAAGCTCCACCCTGCGTACTCCTGGAAGAAAGGCGCCCGTGCTGACATCGCCTTGGTGCACCTGGAGCACGCCATCCAGTTCTCTGAACGCATCCTGCCCATCTGCCTGCCTGATTCCTCCGTCCATCTCCTTCCGGACACCAACTGCTGGGTTGCTGGCTGGGGGAGCATCCACGATGGAGGTGTGGCTTCTTTCTCACCAGGGGTATGGGGGTGGGTGGGGACAGAGGGCGGTGGACACTGGGAGATACAGGTGCCACGGGCAGCAAAGGATAGAGGCCAGAGGCAGAGCACAACACAGATAGAAGAAAAGACAGGTTGTGACCCAGAGATGTGATGACACAGAAGCCTAGGTGGATAGTTCTAGATCATTTCTAGTTAAAAGGTACCTTTTGCTGTGTTCTGAGGCAAAGATGCCAGATCAACCAAGATATTAAGTGATATAGGAACAGCTGAGAGGAGGTGTCTATGGGACCAAGCTGAACCAGGTGAATATGAAAACAGCCCTAAGATTCCAAATCTGGAATAAACGCCCCCTGGTGGCATCATGACACAATTGCAGGCAAAATTTCCAGGAGAAAATGCAGTCTCCATAAATGGTAAAATATAATTGGCAAACCAAGTCTGGAGGTTTGGAAAACCTCATCTAGAAACACAAATTAGATTAGATGAAGTAAGAGGCAGAGAAGCAGTGACATATATATATGGAACTTTAACCAGATTCCAGAAGAATTAAGAGAAATGACACCAGTTTGGGCATCTGGGGACCCCACTGACTCTGAAGTTTCAGTCAGTCTCCCCACGGTCATTCTTAGGGGCTCCTGTGAAAGGTGGATTTATGAACTGGGGAAGGTCTACAGACCAACCCTAGGATCAATCCCCCTAGGGGATGGCAGGGGTCCCTCAAGTCCCAATAAGATTCAACACTGAGTGGCCATTAGCCTGTAGCAGTACCAGTGCTGGATAAAGTAGTGCCTGAGATGGGACAAGCCTGGACCATTGGTTTGAACCATCTCATTGGCATCAGAGATCTCGTTAAAGATTCAGAGTTTCAGGCTGCACGTTAATTTGGGATTCAGTAGATCCAGAGTGGAGTCCTGGAATTTGGGCTTTCTGCAGGCATTGTGGGAGAGCCTGACAGAGTTGATCCACTTAACCTTTGAGAAACGCTGCTGAGGGAATTGAGGAGGGAATTGAGGAGGCCACCAGGAGAGTCTCCCAAGCCTGACTCTCTCCTCCCTGCTCCCAGTGCCCCTGCCCGACCCTCGGACCCTCCAGAAGCTAAAGGTTCCCATCATCGACTCAGCAGTCTGCAGCCGCCTGTACTGGCGGGGAGCCGGGCAGGGCGCCATTACGGAGGACATGCTATGCGCCGGCTACCTGGAGGGGGAGCGGGACGCCTGTCTGGTGAGCACACCACCTCCTTCCCAGCCCTGCCCCACTGAGCTCCATCACCCCTCTGCTCCTGCGCCTCCTCCCAGAATCAGCTGTGACCTGGTAGTCCCCCTAGATAGATGCCTACAGAACCCGGCCCCAGCCTGGCTCAGCCGTTCATACATCAAACATTCTGAGCACCTCCGGTGTGCCTGACCCCATTCTCAGGGAGCTGGCATCCTCCTGAAGGGGTGCCACGGTCCTGGCCCCCAGAGCCAGCTCCAGCTCCACCACTGTGGCGGAGCACGGTGGGACGGTGCAATGGTCCACACCCGGGCTGGGTCAGTTTTCTTCTTTCTGAGCCTCGGTTTCCTCAACTGTGAAGCAAGTCACAATCCTCCCTGCCTCCAGGGCTGTGAGGGAGAAGGTCTAGCACAAAGTGCTTCTTACCGGAAGTGAGCCTGGGAAGTGTGTCCTTCCCCGCCCTCCCGGTCCTGGTGGCGTTGGTTAGGGTGCCGCGGCCCCCAGGTCGGAGAAATGGTCCCCCGCGAAGGGAACTGCCACCTACTGCGGCGCGGGTCCTGGGCTCTGCTCACCGCTTGCCCCACGCGGGTCCCTAACCTTCCCTCCTCTCCGCAGGGCGACTCCGGAGGCCCCCTGATGTGCCAGGTCGAGCGCACCTGGCTGCTGGCGGGCGTCATCAGCTGGGGCGAGGGCTGTGCGGAGCGCAACCGGCCTGGCGTCTACATCAGCCTAGCCGCCCACCGCTCCTGGGTACAGAAGATCGTGCAAGGGGTGCAGCTCCGCGGGCACTCGCAGGGTAGCGGGCCCACAGGACGCCGGGGACGGGCTCTGGGGGCGCGGCGAGCTCGCAGGGCCGCCCGGGGCCGCGGGGTTTAGGGATCTGGGGAGACCACGTGCTGTTTCCTCCGTTGTAAATAAGCGGTCTACCTCTGGGAGCGCCCGAGTGCCGGCGCCGGATCTCCTCCGCGGGGAGGCCCCGCCCCGCCCCTGGGCTCAGGCCCCACCCCCGAGGCCCGGAGCGCCTTTGTGTACATACATGTTAATGATTTTTACAGTTATTTGTAACTCCTCCCACACATCTTATTTATTCCTCCAATTTCAATAAATTATTTTTACCCTAGTTCCTATTTTTTCCCTCGGGTATGGGAACATTGGGAAGAAGGGTCCAGTCAGGGTTAAAACGGGGGTTGGCAGGTAGGACTTTGGATGGTGGTCTGGCCAGGGACCCAGGTGTCCTGCCCACCTAGGATTCAACATCCTGACTTCTGACCTTTGCACTGTCCTTTTGTAACCCCTTGCCACCAGGGAGACCAAATGGAGAGGAGACAGGAGGCCCAGCAACCTGGGAGGCCCAGCTCTCCCACCTGAAAGGTGGGTGTTGGGGGCTGCAGGGCCAGGCAGGTCCCCAACCTGCCTGTTGAATTTCCGAAACAGGGCTGGCTAGGAGAACACCCCCCCACACACACACACACACGAGTGGGGTGTCCCCCATCCTCCCTCATCTTAGAGCCGGGTGTCTCAGATTTGGGCTGAGGCAGCCAGGACTCCCCAGGAGCTGACTCAGCCAGTGACTCACTGCTGATTCTGTGAATCCTCCCCCCGGAATGAAGGAGCAAAACAATGAGACAGCAGGTCTCTGTGGGGGCTTGAGTCACCTCACCTGCCCCCACGGGGTGGGGCTGAGAGCTGGGTCCTAGGCCACCATAGGGTCTGCCTGGGACCGAGCTAATGCTCCCCTTTCCCAATGCCCACCATTCTGCAGCCAGGCCTCTGGCCTCCTGGACCAGCCCTGCCCCTCCTCCCAAGGCCCAGGATACTGTACCCCATCAGCGCCACCTGGGCTTCCCAGAAACAAGCGAATGTGCAGGCAGGGCTGTGTGGTTGGTTTGATGAGTATGTGCGAGAGAGATTTTTTCTAACAGTCAGGAAGACAAGTAGGTCCAGCTGTGCAGAGGACAGAGCTGAGTGGCTGCCTCAGGGTCTCCAACTAGAAACGTAAATGTAAAATCAGTGCAGTGAGCTTGAGAAGGCAGCACAGGTGTGGTTTGGTTGGTTGGTATCCTTTACTGCGAGCACTGTCCTAAAACTTCTGTTCATATTGTTTTGATTACCCCCATGTTAATAAGTGCTGTGGGGTTGGTCTTATTAACAAACAAACGCTAACCTGGCCTCCCGCTGGCCTGGGAACCAGCTGGGGGGTGAGCAGGTGGCTCAGGTGAGGCCCCTCCCCTTTGTGACCTGGTCCCGCTTTACCTGTCACTCTGCTTCCCTTGTCCACTTACCCTCCTCTCTGGACTCAGTCTCCCCTCCCCCCCATACCCCTCCACTAGTGCCTCATTCGCTGCCCTTCTTGCTGCCTCCATTTCCCCCTCTGCCCTCCAGGCTCTTCCTCTGTTCCTCTCTCCCCCACGTCCTGTCCCTGTCCCCTCACTCCTTCTCTGTCTCTGTCTCTGGCCACTGGCCTCTGTGGCTCAGTGTCCCCCACACCCTGACTCTCACCGCCCTCTACCTCTGCTTCCAATGGCATCCTGACAGAAGCCCCTGAGAAGGCCACACCTAGAAACATCTGCTGGGGGGACTTCCCTGGTGGCGCAGTGGTTAAGAATCCGCCTGCTAATGCAGCAGACACAGGTTCGCGCCCTGGTCCAGGAAGATCCCACATGCCGTGGAGCAGCTAAGCCCGTGCGCCACAACTACTGAGCCTGTGCTCTAGAGCCCGTGAGCCACAAATACTGAGCCCACATGCCACAACTACTGAAGCCTGTGCACTTAGAGCCCATGCTCTGCAACAAGAGAAGCCATCACTATGAGAAGCCCACGCACCGCAACAAAGAATAGCCCCCGCTCTCCACAACTAGAGAAAGCCCACATGCAGCAACAAAGACCCAGCACAGCCAAAAAAATAAATAAATAAATAAATAAATAAAATTAAAGAAAACAAAGGAAACATCTACTGGGGCTGAGAAGTCACCCCGTAAATGTGGGACCCTCAGGTGAGGGTGGGTTTTCTCTGAGCTGGCCATCACCCTCCAGGGAACCCCAGAGCCGGAGGCACCTTCCCAGAGCCCCAAGAAGCCTGACAGACGGGCTGGGCCATGGGGTGGGGAGCCCGCCCCGGCTCCAAAGTGTGACAAGATTTCCAGTGACTCCCTCCCCAGTTGGGTGGGGGTCCCAGGAGGTGGAAATGTGGTCAGTCCAGCCCTGGTGGGGTCCACACCAGCATCGCAGAGAGCTTGTTTGCCCCTTGGTTGGAACCAGGCCAGGAGCAAGCCCCAAATGGGCGGGGGTGGGGGCCATCACTGCTTCGGCTCCACCGACACCTCCTGCCTCTGGGGGCCGCACATGGAGCTCCTTTGGCCTGTCGGGCTAAGGGGAAGTGCCAGTGGGAGGGGCTGGCACGCCAACCTGGGCTCCCAGCAGGTGCCTCCACTCACCTTTAACTCCCCACATGGAGCAGCGCCAGGGAGAGTCCTCCTTACCTCCCCCAGCGCAGGGGTGCCGCCATCTGGCCACAGTGACCCATGTCCTTACTATGGAAGTGCCTTGGTCATAGGCTGCGAGGTCTGGCTACTGCTCTTCCACATGCTCCTTCCTCAGATCTTTAATTCTTTAGAAGACTTTCACTTCCACACCAGGGACCTGCCAATTCGTCTCTACTCTGCATCCAGAACAAGTGTGTAAATCGCATCTAACCCCATGAGGTCCCTCGGTGGCCGACTCCTTTGGCTGGCTAAGCCAATAACCCCATTCCAACACCCCTCCCTTCCTTCTTCCACCTCAGAGACTGGAAAAACTAAATGTTCCTTTCCACAGTCTCCCACAAGGTCCCAGTGGAAACAGATGTCTGATGGGTAGTTTCTTGGGAAGACTTTGTTTTGTTCCTGATAACAGGAACATGTTCAGTTGGCATTATCCTTTCCCACCGTCTGCCTTCTTCTAGTCTTGGATACAGATGTAATGCCTAATCCTTAGCAGCCATCTTATCAACATGAGGCTACGAGTTGAATAACACCTAAATTGACAGTGAACAAAGATTCAGAAGCTGCGGGTGTGAGGACATGGTTGAGAAGTTGCCTCCATCCTAGACAGCCACCTCCATCCTTCTTGTGTGCTTTCAAGCCACTGTTGGTCTGATCTTCTTTTACTGCAGCTAAATGCCTTTGTAACTGATATACCTGCTTCAGACCCTCTGTCAATCTAAAACTATTCTGAACAATCGTTTTTTAATTAATTAATTTTATTTATTTTTGGCTGCATTGGGTCTTTGTTGCTGTACGTGGGCTTTCTCTAGTTGCAGCGAGTGGGGGCTACTCTTCGTTGTGGTGCATGGGCTTCTCATCGTGGTGGCTTCTCTTGTTGCAGAGCACGGGTTCTAGGTGTGTGAGCTTCAGTAATTGTGGCACGTGGGCTCAGTACTTGTGGCTCTCAGGCTCTAGAGCGCAGGCTCAGTAGTTGTGGCACAAAGGCTTAGTTGCTCCGCAGCATGTGGGATCTTCCTGGACCAGGGCTCGAAGCCGTGTCTGCTGCATTGGCAGGCGGATTCTTAACCACTGAGCCACCAGGGAAGCCCCCAGAATAGTTTTAGATTGACAGAAAACTTTTTTGCTTTTTTTTTTTTTTACAATAAACACTGTTATCATGGAAACAGTATGTCAGATTTTGTCAGTGCAATCAAATCACACTTAAATTATCCAAATTATGAAGGCTTTGAGCTCATACCTATCCACAAGAGCTTTGGACCTTCGGAGGGTGTCCCAGTTAGTTTCATGTTTTCATATCATGCTTACTCAAGAGCAAGTATTTTCTTTCTCTCCCTTTCCTGCTTGAAGTCTCCCAGTCAGTGCTACTGCCCGGGGAGGCATCTGAAGGAGTCTCACCATGACCCCATTGATGGTGCCCTAATGAGTTCACCAGTCTCCTCACCAAGGGCGCAAGCTCCCCAAGCTCCCCAGACTGGCTGGGGAGTGTGGAATTCTACGTGAAGGTGGAGACAATGGATTTCCCAGCTCCAAGCCAAACTTTGCTACCTGTGCCCAGGTCGTTGTGCTCATAGTATCACAAAGTCGCTCATGGGAAAGATGACTGGGCCTGTGAGTATGACCTTCAAGGTCTGCAACCTTAGACCTCACATGATGACACCAGGCAGACTGGCAGGCAGCTAGTGAGTAAGAGCATAACCAGGGCATGCGGGAAGGTGGTGTGTGTCAGACTGTGGGGGCTGTGTTCATCTGCCTCACCACTTGGCCTTGACCCAATGGGCCTGTGGGTCTGATTTCCTGTTGGCAGCTACTAAACAATCACACACAGGCAAACCAGGACAAATACCAGTTTTCAGGGACACAGTTGTCTCAATTCTTACTGAGGGGGGAATAATCACTTTCACAGAACATAGTCTATTTTGCTGGTTCTTCCTCATTTCCCCAACCTCTGTGTGATTGATGCCCCAACATCATATCTGGGACTTCTCTCCTCCTTCACCTACTTGTATCCATGGGTGATAGCATCTGTTGTCATAGCTCTACACACTATCCATAGAGGTGACTCCAGAGTTCTCTCCCTGCATGTCCACTCAACTAATCAACATCCCCTTGTAAATATCATATAGACATCTCATCCTTAAGGTGACCCCAAATGAATCTCAGTATTCCCTCTCAAACTTGCTCCACTGGCAGAATTTCCATCTCAGCACAAAGCAGCTGTCCTTCCTTCCAACTGCTCAGTTTGGGAACCTTGGAGTACTGACAACACCAAGTGTTGGCAAGGATGCAGAGCTCCTGGAACGCTCACATGTTGCTGGTGGGAGTGCAAACTGGTACTGCCCCTGTGGAAAACATGCTGACTGTTTCGTGTAATGTTGAACATCCATGCAGCAATCCTACTCCTAAGATTGATCCAAGAGAGAAGAGAACATATTCTTACAAAATCTGTATGCAGATATTTATAACAGCTTTATTCAGAATTGGTAAAAATTGGAAACAACCCAAATGTTTCTTCAGCTGGTGAATGGATAAGCAAACTGTGGTCCATCCGTTCAGTAGAATTCTACTTAGCAACAAAAATGAACAAACTATACACAACATGGTGAATCTTTTTTTTTAAATCTTTATTTATAAATTTATTTATTTTTAAATTATTTATTTATTTATTTTTGGCTGGGTTGGGTCTTCGTTGCTCCGCATGGGCTTTCTCTATTTGTGGTGAGCGGGGGCTACTCTTCGTTGTGGTGCATGGGCTTCTCATTGCGGTGGCTTCTCTTGTTGCAGAGCATGGACTCTAGGTGCACAGGCTTCAGTAGTTGTGGCATGCGGGCTCAGTAGTTGTGGCTCTCAGACTCTAGAGCCAGTCTCAGTAGTTGTGGCGCAAGGGCTTAGTTGCTCTGTGGCATTTGGGATCTTCCCGGACCAGGGATCCAACCCATGTCGCCTGCATTGGCAGGCGGATTCTTAACCACTTCACCACCAGGGAAATCCCTCTTTTATCTTTGTCTGCGTTGGGTCTTTGTTGGTACGCACGGGCTTTCTCTAGTGGCGAGCAGGGGCTACTCTTCGTTGCGGTGTGCAGGCTTCTCATCGCGGTGGCTTCTGTTGCTGCGATGCACGGGCTCTAGGTGAGCGGGCTTCAGTAGTTGTGGCACACAGGCTTAGTTGCTCCGTGGCATGTAGGATCTTCCCAGACCAGGGATTGAACCCGTGTCCCCTGCACTGGCAGGCAGATTCTTAACCACTGCGCCACCAGGGAAGCCCCACAACATGGTGAACCTTAAGCACATGATGCCGAGGGGAGAAAGCTGAACTCCAAAGGCTCCACACCATGATTCCATTTATATGACACTGTTGAAAAGGCAAATCTATAGGGACAGAGAGCAGACGGGTGGTTGCTAGGGGCTGGGGTGGGGAAAGGATTGCTCCCAAAGGGGCATAGGGGGATTTTTTAATAGTGATGGAACTGGCTTTATATCTTGATTGTGGTAATGGTTACATAACTGGATGCATTTATCAAAACTCATAGGACTATAATTTATTAAAAATGGTGAAATTTACTCTGTGTAAACTATACCTCCATAAAACTGATTTTAAAAACCCCAACAACACAAAACTGTGGCATCTTCCTTACGCCTCTCTTCCTCTCATTCTCTAAGTTCAAGCCATCAGCACATCCTGTGAGTTCTTTCCTATCTCCAAAATACGTCCAGATCTGGCCACTTCTTTCCCATGCCATCCCAAGCGACTTTCCTCTTTATCCCAGATTTCTGTCATGGCCTCCTAACTGGTCCCACTGCTTCGGCTGTTGTTCCCACCAGGCTGTTCTCAGCACAGCAGCCAGAGTGGTTCTCTTAAAACCTAAGTCAGATCCTGTCATTCTATTCCAAACCCTACTCAGAGTAAATGATGTCATCTTTCCAGCCTCCCTTCTCATCTCTCTCCTCCTTGTTTGCGGGGCTCCAGCCTCTCTGGCTTCCCAGCTGTGTTTGGGAACACAGCAGGCATGCTCCTGCCTCAGGGCCTTTGCACCTAGGGTTTCCTCTTCCCCTGCAGGACTGCATGGCCACTCCCTCCCTTCCTACAAATCTCTACTCAGATGTCACCATGTCATCATCTTGTTTACAATGTTCCTTCCCTCCACTCTTGCTCCTTTCCTTGCTTTCTCTTTTTCCAGCACATTTATTACTATTTAATATATACAATTTATTTCATTTGTTCCTGGTTTATCATCACCTCCCTAACACACATAACCAGAAGGTAAACCTCTGTCCCTGCATTTGTCATGTTCTCTTATTACTGTCTATTTACTCAGTTATCTTTCCCAGGAAATATTCTGAGCTTATGAAAGGTGAGACCTTTACCTTATCCAGCATGATACAGTCAGTGTCCAGAAAACGGTCCTGGAAAAAAAAAATGTTAGTAAATGTTTCTTGAGTTAATGGTAATGGTAATGAGTATGGTCTCTGTCACCAGTTTGGTGGACAATGTGGACACATCTCTTTTGTTTTTCTAATTATTCACTCAAGCACTGAGTTCTCTCCTTAGCAGAAGTCTATTCTTTCTTGAGGCCACCCCATTCTGCCCAGAAATTATCCAAGAATCCTACAGGTTGACTCGGTCTGTAGGGAGGAGTCCTATGAGAACTGGAAAGTCGTGTTATTCCTTCAATTCGGTTCCACTGCTTGGGTCAAGGTCAAGTGGGGACGCCGATGAACACACCTCCTGCCTGCAGTCTGACTCACACTGCCCTCCCCCTCGCCCTGCTTACACTATACGCAAGCTCACTGCCAGCCCGCCCTGGTTTGCACGTGAGGTCTAAGTTTGCAGGTCTTACAGGTTGCACTCAGAGACCAGTCACCCTTCCCACGAGCAGAGCACCCAGGTGGCTATGTTCAAAGGAGCATCTAGCCTCAGCCACCTGCTGAGCTCCAACCCTTAGATATTGCCATTGATGCACATCACTCAGGAGGTTTGCCTTTGGGGTCCTTGGTTTTAATTTCTGCTAACTGACCCAGTGGGGACTGTCCCTAACCATCAGAGAAATTCTAATAATGTCAAACTCACTAAATTCAACTTGCCTTGTCCTACTCCACAAATGAAAAGTGAAGGCTTTGCTGTGGATTAACCATGAACCTAGAGATTTCTACTCTCCGTGAGCTGCAGTTTCCTCTGGGAAGAAGGGAGTCAGGAGGTGGCCGGTCCACAGGGAGACATCGTGTGCCCTGGGTGGGACAGGGAGGCCAGGTGGCCATCCCTTAGCAGCGAGTAGGGACCCCAGGTCTCCTGGACACAGGAGGTGATGGGCTGCCTGCTGGATGACGTGGCTTTCACATCTCAGTCTGGGGAAGCCCGACCAGCTCCACCGACCCTGGATCCTAGGAGGGACTGGCCTCAGATGGGCCCTGTGGTACCCGGCCTCCTCTCAGCTGTCTCCCTGGAAGGGGCAGGACAGGAGTCCGAGAGGACTGCCAGCGAGGAGCGGGCCAGGTCCTGCCCAGCCAGGGCTCCGGGTGACTGCCATCGGTGAGGGACCCACCAACCATCCCTCGGGTGCCATCCAAGGATGCTGACCCTCAAACAGCGTCTGCAGGTGGAGAGTCATGCGGCTGGCCAGGCCTCTGCCTGTTTCTGCTGCTGCATCTGTTGACCGCTGCCCTGCCCCGCCACTGGCCCCTCTGCTCTCCTGTGGGGCCTGGGTCTTTTGCTTCTGTCATCCTCCAGGGAGATTTCTGGTTGGCTGGGACAGGGCCAAGGGGCAGAGGCCTGGCCCTGGGGGCCAGCGAGCCTCCTGGGGAGGTGGGAGGAGGAAGAATCAAGGAGGAGACCCGGAAGCTCCTTCCATCTGGGGTGGCCTCCCCCAGACCAGAAGGAGAATTGGGATTCGCCCTGTTCTTGCACTCCTGGTCTAACAGAGCGGGGTGACTTTATGACCAGAATGGTGACCCTGCCTCCCTGGTCTGTCTTTCCTAGGGGCCCTCAAGGATGTGCTGCCTCCAGGTTGGCCCAGCCCTGGACGTCCCAGCCAAGGGTCCAGGGCCAGTGGGGTGTGCGTAGGAGGTGCTGGAGTAGAAACTGAGAGGAGGGGACACATGTGATGGCTGAGGCTGGGCCCCGTCCCCACCTGCCGGTCTCTCCCGGGGTGGGGCCTATCCAGGGATGCCGGGAAGATTGTGGGAGACCAAGGGGCCCAGGAAGGAATGTGGCTGCAGCAGGTGAGCTGAGGATGGCCTCAAGGGGCACGTGGGTGGGGGCTCCCTCACCCCCCTCAGCTGGGCGCCCTGGGCGTTACTGCTTCCTCGGGTGAGTGGGGTGGGTGGAGGGCGGCCACGGGCTCCTTAGCTGCAGAGGCAGCACCTGCGTCTGTTCCCTCCTAGGTCTTTATTGATTGATTGATCGTGTGCTTTGGAACAGCTGTGCTTTACTAAACAGGACGGCGTCTCCAGCAAGAGTGAAGGGGCATCTCTACACCCGGCTCTGGATGTGGGACTCAGGGTCTGTGTGAGCAGGAAGCTAAATGGATGCCCTGACTCACGTGGTTGTGTGTCGTTTTTGTTACTGCTGCTGCTGCTGCTTTTGCTGTGGTCACTGTGGGTGCTGTCTCCACTGTCACTGGGTTGTGGTAGTGGTTGTTGCTGCTGTTGCAGCACGAGTGAGGGCGGCCCCTCAGCCCTGCTGGGCGGCGGGCTCGCCCAGAGCTCGGGGCTCCATGGAGGGCATCCCACACTGCTACTTCCCTGCTGGTCTTGCAGAGTCTCCTGGAGGGCAGGGGCGGCCGAGGGCCACCTGGGGGACACAGACCCTGGTGCTGACATAGTGGGGACACTCCCAGCGCCATCATCCCCGGAAGCTGGCATGTGGGATCATCAGCGCCTCCTGGGTGTTCGGATCCCAGCTCTACTGTGTTGAGGCAGGTGGGTCGCTCCCTCCCTTTCCCATCCCAACTTGACCTCCGTGTCTGTGAACAGTCTCCTTGTCCACCCTCGACCACGGGCAGGGGTGGCCCAGGGGACAGATTCCTGGTGCAGTTAGACTCCCTGAGCCCTCTCACCACAGGGACCTGCATAGGACTTGGGGGCCTTGGGCCAGTGTCCTGGATTCTGCCTGTGGCGGAGCCAGTGCAGTTGAGGCTGAGAGGCTGTGAGATTAGTAGGGCCCTCAGTTCCCAGGCAGATGCTTGAACTTACTGCCCCAGCCCCTGCCTCCTGGTTCTGGGAGGCGGGAGGAGCTGGGTGGGCAGAGGCGCAGGAGATCCAGTCCTAGCGTGGGTCCTCCCGGCGGTGGCTGGGCCCATCTGCGTTTGGGAGACGTACTAGCAGGTGAGCACCTAGGATAGCCCAGCCTCCCCAGGAAGGGCCTCATCCAGTATGACATGTTCCGTGCCTCTTTGTGATGGGAAAAAAGACTCCTGCGAGGTGACGGTGGCTTCCATCCACCCTCCAGGTTCTTCGTGTCCCCACTCGGTCCCCACCCCCACACCCCAGCATCCACAGGGAGCAGCATCCTTGCTCAGCCCCTGTGACCTCAGCAGAGGGTGCGCAGGCCCATGGGCTCCGGAAGGCCTCATGCTCGGCTCCTGCCCTCCCTGTCCCTGGGGTGACTGGGGGGGCCACTGCTCTGTTCCATCTATGATGCTTGGATCCCGGTTGGGACTGTAAGCTGGGAATCAGGCTGCGTTGGGCCATACCAGCCTGGTGTCTACACCCATGTGCCAACCTATACAGACTGGATGGGGAACACTGGCAAAGTCTCCCTCAAGCACCTCTGGGTTCCACGCTGTGCCCCTGCTTGAGCCGGTGGCCTTACTCTTGCTTGGGGCCCTGTGAACTCTGAGTGATGCAGTCCAGACTCACCCTTCTGGTGGGATTTGCAATTCAGGAGGCTTGGAGGTGACACAGAAAAAATGGACCTCAAACTGGGGATTTGAAGGTGACAGCCCAGGTGCTTGAGGCTCCAGAGCTCAAAGTGACTCTGGTGCATCGTGACTCCTGGAATAGCTGGTCCTTCACTTAAGCAAAACGCCTCATGTGTATGTTCACATTTATGTTTCTGTGTGTATATGTTTGCGTGTGTGTCTGTATTTGTGTATGTATCTGTGTGTGTCTGTATATGTCTCTATGCATCTATATGTGTACGTGTGTGTGTGTTTGTGTCTGTGTACATTCTGTACGTGTCTGTGTTTGGGTGTATCTGCGTGTGTGTCATGTGTGTATGTGATCTGTCTGTGTGTGTGTTCCTCAGAGCGCCCCACATTTGCTGGCAAAAGACAGCAGAAACGGTTCAGTTCCCCCAGCCAGGGGTGCCTCCTCCCCCCACCCCACCTCCCACTTGTGCCGATGGTGAGTGAGGAGGAAGGAGCCTGAACCAAGAGCAAAACCCACGGAGACCTTGCAGCCTGACCTTGGTTGTGATACACACACCAGCCCCTTTGTCATCTGTTTCCCTGGCCACTTCCAGAGGGTGTTTGCAGAGGATCTGGAAGACTGACACTTGTGCTCATAAAACTCCACCCCAACCCCGGCTTGGTGCAACAGACAGAGAGGGTTCTCTTGGGGCCTCTTGGGGGTGGGGTGGAGTGGAGGAGCTGCCCCACCTCCAGCAGCTCCTCTCAGCATCTGGCTGCCCAACCACCCTGGCTGCACGGCTGAATGTCTCTCAAGGGCCCCCTGATGGCTGGCCGGTGGTCCCTGCACCCTGGTGGGCCTCTGGTGGGCCTGGGACTAGTGACACTGTCCAGGGACAGGTTAGGGGCTGGGAGTTCAGTGTGTGGAGAAGAAACAATTCACAGCCCCCAAACAAACGACCCTCCATGGCTCAGCCAGGACGTGGATAAGGAAGAGGTTAGAATGTATGCAGATGTTCCGAAGGCTGACAGGCTGACTTCTGACCAAAGGCCAGATGAAGAGCAGGATCCAAGCCCAGGATAAACCGTCCCTCCGTCAGCCTGGACCCCAGGGCTCAGGTTTGACATGTGCCCGGTTTCTTAACTTTTGTAGAACCACTGAGAAGGAGATCACAGGGGCCAGGCCGGCTCTGCCAAAGTCCCTGTAAGTTCTGGGCCCCGAGTTCCCAGAGCAGCGGAAAGAAACCTGCAAGGAGACTGCCTGCTGTGTGAGTTTTGAAGTGTGTGGGGACACTCAGGAAAGGACATCTCTCCCCCCAGATGGCACCCAGATGGGCACTGGATGGACATCTGAATAGGGGAGCGGGGGTGGGGGGGGCAGAGCGATAGTAGGTTTAAATTCCACAACCACTGGGTAAATTACAACAATTCTCTCAGCCTGGGTTCCCTCATCTGTAAAGATAGGATGTTAACACCCACCTGAGAGGTGTTGTGAGGACTAAATGAGAGAACAATTGTGAAACCATCTGGCATTAGGCCTGGCCCCACATGGGTGCAGGATGGATGCTACTGCTCCTTCAGTCCATCCTTCCATCCATCCATCCACCCCTGTTGCAGGAATAAATCAAGTCACGGGAGAATTACTCACACACGTACACAAAACATTGCAACAGAAAGCAGTTTTCACAAGCAGCACTCTGGAACCAGTTCCTTTCTGTTGCATAATTAATTCCTTGCCCCTGGCTTGCTAAAAGGGAAATGTTTCCAGTACTGAGGAGACTCCACTCCTTTTCTGGGGCCCACCTTTCCTGGGGCTGGCAGCTGGGAGCGGGTCGCCTCCCAGTGCTTCCTGGTTGGCAACAACGAGGGTCAGAATGGGACAGTGTTGATGGGAAGAGTGACAGCACTGATCCCCACAGCAGTCACTGCCTTAGACTGGGGAAGGTAGGAGAAGAGGAGCATTTGGAGGAGAGCCGGAAGAGGAGCGGGTGGGAGGAGGAGGGGAGGGAGGGGCCGGAGCAGGCGTGGCGCCAGCTCAGGGGCTGTTGTGGGGACTAATTGCGAAGCACCTTCCTGGGCACGGTTCATCCTTATTTGGGAGCCGGTTCTTGGGAATTCCTTCATCATTCCCACTGCAAACACTGAAGTGTCCTCCGGGCCAAGCCCTGCCCGGGCCCCACGGAGTCACGCGTGGTGGAGACAGCGTCCTGAGACGCTGTTCTCAGAACCTCCGGTCATCAGAATATAAGGCTCGCATAGTGCGCGGGCCCAGGGAGCTTGGGGGCGCCTGGAGCCACTCCCCTTGGGGGCAAGAATCAGGCGGGCTCACGTGTGTGCAGAACCTTTCTTCAACACGGGCATTCAGCATCACTCTGGCCTTGCCGATTGGTACCAGCTCGGGGTCACCTGGCCTCTGGTCCTGACCACCTGGCCGCGAGGAAGCAGGGCGTGGTGGGACCCGAGACCGGCTCAGGACCGCACTGGGCCTCGCTGGGTCCTGCTTCCCCGCGCGGGTCATCAGCTCTCTGGTCACCGCGGCGGGCCGACTGGGCGAACGGCTTCTCGGGGCCAAATCCCCACTTGAAGCCGATTCCCGAAAGGCAGTGGAGCAGGTGCTGGCCGTTGGCGGACGGGAGTGTCAGCCGGGAGGCGGGAGGGCGGGCGCTGAACCGCAGCCCCGCGCGGTACCCGATGGTGGCCTGGCGCCTCCTGCTGGTGCCGCAGCGCAGATGCCGGATGCAGGCCGCCCGGGTGACCCTCTAGCGCGTCTACCGCAGGGACTCCGGCCCGCTACCGCTGGGGGCTCCTTACCGCGGGCTCCAGTGCGCCCTAAACCTCAGCCGGATGCTGGGAGGGAGGCGGACTTTCCGGCCGCACACTCCCCCCTCCAACCACCCCCCCCCACTCCAGGACTGATGTTTGCTGTGAAACACCCAAGAGGCACAGAGCCTGGGTATGTGAGGAGGAAGAAATCAGGCAGGTTCTGCCCTAGGTGACCCCCAAGGGGTTGAAGACACAGAAGCAACTGCACGGAACAGAAGGCCGGCTGCAGAGAAAGTGGGAGACAGGGCCCCACCCTTCCCTCATTTAGGTGGAGTTGCTTGTGCTCTTCTAAGTAAATTAAAAGTCTAATCCCACTGCCCCATCCAAGGACTTGCGGGATAACACTGCTGGGGGAGCATCACTCGGATCAGGCCTCCAGACTAGTGTCCTGATCCTGGTGACATCACATCACTGCTTTATTCCCACTGTATCTGAAGCAGCAGCCTCGGAGAGGTTCCGCACCTTGCCTGAGGTCACTAGGGGAGATGGTGGCCAAGGCCAGGCAGGACCCCAGTGACAAGTCCCGAGTCAGGCAATCATTGCCACACCCCATTGCCCCTGATCCACGGAGACCCCTGCTGAGCTCCAGGCACCCCTGGCTCCTCGGCCTCTTCCCAGCCAGCGTTCAGCCCCATTCCCTGTCCCTGGTTCTTGCAAACGTCCCCCAGCTAATGGGCACATGCAGAGCTCAGCACAATCCAACCCATCTCCCCAAGGGACCACACAGGAGGACAGGCTTTCACCTATTCGACCCCTTGTGACAAGTGGGGAGCCCACCTGGGGAGGAGGAAATGTAGAAGAGCTGCCAGCCTGCTAAGCCCTCAGCAAAGACCATACTCAGCACAGCGCAGACAAAGAGCTGGAGATTCCCCTTAACCAAGCCTAAGACTGGAAAATCTCTATTATGAGTTTTGCTGCCCTTTCTGGTTCCCTCCTTCTGCCTTCCCCTGACACAAGAAGAAAAGAACGTCCCGCAAAGCAGCTGCAGATACACCTGTTAAAACGTGCCTTACAAGTGTCCTATGAACACCTGTGCTTTTATTATTGATTCAGTAAAAGGCAAATCTGGGGGTTCCCTGGTGGCCTAGTGGTTAGGATTAGGTGCTTTTACTGCAGAGGCCAGGGTTCAATCCCTGGGGTCGGGGAACCATCCTGCATTACAAGTGGGGCGTGGCCAAAGTTTAAAAAAAAAGGAAAAAGCAAAACACAAACACCCATAATTTGGAAGCAGTGCTGAGTGTGAATTTCAAGCTATCTGGGACAACTCTAATTGATATGAAGAGGCACAGGCGCTGTTAAAGAGGGGTCCCAGGTCCCTTCTACCAATGGAAACATGAAATTTCCAGTAGAAGACAATGAAAATATCAGTGCTTTTTTCCTGATCCGAGTTCAAGGATTCCTGAATTTTCCCACAGACTCCAGGTTAAGAACCACTAAGTGACTCTCAACCAGCATGTAAAAGGCCTGGGGTGTCAGACCCACCTCCTGCCTCGTCCTGCAGCTCTGCTCAGTGAGCTCCGCCCCGGAGGCCTCATCCCGCACAAGCTCAGAAGGCTGTGTTCTATCCCAGACTCAAGGACCATGCCTGGACGCCTTGTTGCTTCAGAAGCTTGATTTATTGATGGATTCTGATTCAGAGTCTCAACTCAGACTCCCTTGTGCATGAAGCCCACCACCAGCCAGATGGGCTCAGCAGGGTAACCCAGGTCCCAGCCCTGGAGACCCAGGAGCACTCATTTCTTTTAGGTTGTGGTGCTATCTGGTGGAACAGAGTTCAAGGTTACTAGAGGATAATCCCACTCAAAGCCGATACTGGAAATGCCCAGGAGCCTGTAATGCTCAAAGATTCCAGTGAGCACTTCCTTACTGTTACCTGGGGAGTCAAAAAAGGTCCTGCCACCTTCCTCTCCAAGTGTGGAGAGTGCTTCCTCTCCAGCACTCAAAGTCGGTGTATATGACCAGGTGCTGGAGGAAAAGCTTGTAGGAGCCGTAGATTCCTATAATGTGTTAACCTGGCAGCAGGAGGCATTCCTGGGGCTTCGCACCTGAGACTCCATATTTTTCACTCCAGGGGATCCAAACCTCACCTGGATACTGGGAGGAAGGGGGAGCTTTGAAGGCCTGGGATCCAGGTGACTCACCACCCCCAGGTCCTTTATCCCCTGGTCACCAGCAAGAAGGACAGCCCTGTCACTGCAGCATAAGTCCCTGAGCACGTGACTTTGGGTGCCTGAAACAGGCTTCCTGATCTCAATCCCCTGCTTTGCTACTTTCAAGTTCTGTGATTTTGGGCTTGCTACCTAGCAACTCCAGGCCTCAGTGTGCTCATCTGCAAAGTGGGAGTGATTGGGGGAGCAGTCACTGAGACCTTCCATCAGGAGAGCTCCACAAGGTACCCAGTCACCATGATGCTCAGGAGGTGCCAGCTACTGTCATGACTCAGAGCAGGGAGCTGTCCCTGGGCCCAGGTTTTGGAGCCCCAATCACTCCAACAAGTCCAGGTGGCAGGCCTGAGAAGTAGGTGACTCTTATCTGTGACCTTCCCCGACCTTGGTGCCTGTCCCAGAGCCTCCCCTCCTCATCTGGCCCCACCCACATTCTGTCTCCTTTAGTGTCTGCAGCTCTGGCCCATTCCCTCTCCCAGGTCCCTGGGACCCAGTAAATGCAGAGCAAAGATCCACCCCAGACCTTGAGCAACGCCCCCACCCCATCATTAGTGGAAGACCCTGGGCTTGCTGCCTCTATATACTTCTTGTATTCAATCAGTGGTGCACTCTGACCCTCACTTCATTTTCTCTTTGACCCTAAACTGGGCAGACCTTTCTCCTGCTTTTCCCATCAGGTATTCTCAAACTGAGAGACCATTTATGGTTGAGTTTGGGTTGAAAGGACAAAGTAGGGAGAAGCATCATCTACCCTTCCCTTTAGATCAACCCAGGAAGCAGAGGCCGGACTTGCAGGAGGAGAGAGAAGGGAGTAGAGCTGGTGTGCAGGAGAGGAAGCAGCAGAGGAAAAGGGACAAAAAAAAGGTGATGACTGGTGGCTCCAGGACTCCAAGGACTCAACTGAACTCCTAGGGTCATCAGGAACCCAGTGAGGGTGTTGGGAGAAGGGGCTCTAAGCCCCACTACCCCTGTTCGCAAGACTGGGGCAGGAGTTGGGACACAGCAAGGGGCTCCATGGTCCTGCTCCTACTCACCTCTTAAATATGCCGATAGCACCTACAAACACTCGAATCCCAGTGATTTCATTTTCATAGTCTTTAAAGGTACTGAAATGCCATCCTCCTCCGGGCCCGTACATCTCTATTAGATGAAGAACCAGGTGGGATAAAAGAAAAAAACTACACAGGGACATGTTGGTTATTTCTGCCCAGAAGAGGGTGTACCCCCTCCAGACAATGGGACACGCCTGAGACTAGAGTTAGTCTGTGAGAAGGGCTGGGCCCAGACCCCAGGTCCTGGATGGAGGGAGGTGAGGGTGGCCTCTAGGGGGATGGGCTGGAGGGGAGAGACCCAGCCAGACTTACGCCCTGCCCAGCAGGTGGGGCTCCACAGAAGGGTGAGGGTCAGCCATAGCAGCATGGCTTCTGGCTGGCGAGTGAAGGCCTCCTGGAGAGAAGAGAACAGGCCATCTGACTCTCAGAGATGGGTCCCACCCGATCTCGTTGGCCCATCCATGGCAGGGGGCACTGTCTTACCTGGCCTGGAGAGTCTTGTGGTCCAGTCCTGGCACTGGGGAGTCTTGTTGTACCTGGGCGCCCTCCACCTGGCCCTTTATACCCTCCTGGGCCCTATGGGCCCCCCTCCAGAATGAAGGAACAAAGGGGCCACCAGGGGGACAGAAAGGAGCTGGGAAGTGGGGGCTCTTCCTGGAGGAATCCCCAGAGCCATCCAGGGGGAGGATCCCGGATGTGCTGTGTTTACTGTCTTGGCCCTGTGGCCTACACAAACAAAATGAAACAGTGACAAGCATTTTGCTGTCACCTGTGGGTCTCTCTCCTGGGTACCTGCACTTGACCTTGACTTTGGAGGTGGGGAAGGTTTCCTGAGAGCCCTTTCCAGCTTGACCAAACGGGGTTCAACCCCACAGGGGTGCTTCGGGGCAGCTGCCCCCAGTAGCTTCATGGGGCCCAGGACTCCTACCTCGTGCAGAACCTGGTCCAGGGCCTTATTCATGCTTGGGCAGAGCCCTGGGTTCCCTGGCCTTTCCCCTCTGGCCCTTAGACAGCCGAAGTGGACAGTCCAGTTCTGAGTGCCTGGTGCCAGGTGGTAGAGACACCCCAGGCACTGGCCCTCCATGGCCTGTCACTGGAAGACGTCTGAGATCTTTCCTTTGTGCTGAGTCTGGTGTAGCTGGGGATGAACTGGGCTGAATGGGCTATGGGATGACCAGCAGCAATGACACAGGACCAGAGGTGCTGTGGGTGGGGACAGGGTGATTCTCCAGGCCAGTTCTCCCCAGAGCTCCTGGGCAAGGCCGAGGGGTCAGACTTGATCTGGGAGGGAATGGGGTGTTTCTTGAAGGCAGGGGATCTGGGGACCCTCTTGGTACAGCAAGCCCAGGCTTTCTGTGACTGGACAGAGCTCAGGCTGTCTGCATGGCCTCCCTGACCTTTGGGAAGAGCCATGGGGTCACAGTCCTCAATATAGGGGTACTGTGGGCATGGATCTGGAGCCAGATCGGGTCTGAATCCCCACTTCCCTACTTCCTAGGCATGCCCTTTGGGGAGCTCATGTCACTCTCGTATGCTTCAATTGTCCCCTCTGTTATATGTGGGTAGCAATAGACCCCCCTCACAGGTGTTACGAGAATTCAGTGAGATCCTTCTCCATCCACGGGCCTGAACACAAAAGCTTTACACCTGTGGTCAGGTATGCAGGTTATTCTTTGAGCAGCCTTTGGAATCGCCCAAGATAAGACACAACAGACCTGTCTGTCTAGGTGACAGTTTTCATGAATGGTGGTGTCCTCGCTGTGGCGGTGAACTACTCAGGCCTGGAGAAGAAATGGACCCCACAGCTGTGCTGACGCATTGCCACAGGAAACAGGCTGGGCATAGACTACAGTGTCCTGAACCAACCCCCCCCCCCCATGTGGTTACAAGGAGAAGGGGTGCAGAGCATGGTCTGGTGTGTTCACAGCCTCACTCGGAAGTGCTGGCTGCCAGGAACTGGGACGTTGGCTTCATCGAGATGGCTGTGCTGGGGGGGCCTAGGGTCAGGGTGGAGGCCCTGTCTAGCTGTCACCTTCCTTACTTACATCAGGTCCCTACGCCAGGGGTCAGTACACTATGGTCCAAAGGCCAAGTCCAGCCCTCCATTGGTTTTTGCACAATCCGTGAGGTAAGAGTAATTTTTATATTTTTAAATGGTTAGAAAAATTTCAGGAGAAGAATGTGATTCATGGCCAGTTCATGAAATGCCAATGTAATTGTCCACAAACAAGTGTTATTGCCCATTCATTTGCATATCGTCTGGAGCTGCATCCAGGCTGCAAAGGCAGAGCTGGTCAGGTGTGACAGAGACTTTATGGCCCAGAAAACCTGAAACACGTGGCCCTTCACCCACAAAGTCAGGATCCCTGTCCCTACCCTGCAACAGATGCAGCCCTGCCCATGGTCGTGGCTGCAGGCGGCTTGGGGGCTTCATTTGACAACCAGCCTTTAGTGGGCAGAAGGGAGCAGAGAGCAGCTTTGTCCAGAAAGCCGTACCCCTCCTTCTGGCCATGCACTGGTCTCCCTGGACAGGCTCCTAGGGCTCAGGCCACCACTGACTCATGTTGCAAAGATGAGAGCCCCCATTGTCCTCCAGAGCCTTCACCCAGCCACCAGAGGCCTTCAGCCCCATGAATGCATCAGAGGCTGGGCTGGGGAAGGGCAGGGCCAATAGGCTGCAGAGGGGCAGAGAAACCCTCCCGAGGCCCTGGAATCCTCCTGGGGGAGGCGGAGGTGGAAGAGGCCTAGGACCTTGGCAGGCACAGCTCCTAGAGGAAAGGGCCCAGAGACATCACAAAGGGGACTTGTGTTCTTGTCCGAGCCCACCCTCGGGCACTTTTTCTGATAATGCTGTCTGTTCTTGAGCCTTCCTTCTAGATGCAGGCTGCCAGGGTTTGAGCCCAGAAGGAGGGTCTGTCTGGGCTGGGACTCCAGGAAGAAGTCCCTGGGGTGGAAGTTGGAGGAAGAAACAGCTGCCAGCCTGGACAAGGAAGGGTTGACAGGACATGCCCGAGAGCACACGGGAGGTGCATTTTCATAGAGTGCATGAGCATGCTTATAAGGGATGCACATGCACACACATGCGTTCAAAATGCACGTGTGCACCACAGGCTCACACGTGGATGCACCCTTTAACACACACACACGCTTGCCCAGCTTTCCCTACACCCAGGAGCTTGCACTCACCCTGCACAGCCGTGTACACCATGCATACCTATGCTGGAAGCCCCACCCTCAGAGGAGCCCTGCCCCCTTGTCCACCCTGGCCCAGTGCTGGCTGTGAGCCCGCTCGGGAGACTCAACACAGGCCCTTTGTCCCCTGGGATCAGGGCTGCCCACAAGGGGATTTAGCAGCATTAAAACCATAATCCCCTGTGTGGGCGTGCCCCAGATCTCACTCTGTCAGGAGCCTGGAACAATTGGGTCCCCTTCTCCCAGCAGAGGCAGATGCTGGTCTGGCTGGCTTGTGGGTTGGGGGTGGGTCAGGGCTGACATCCTTGCCTCCCTCCCCTCTGGATGTGGGGCTTGCAAAGACCCCTCTGTGCTCTGCAGCCTGAGGCACAGCAGACTGAGGGCCTCTGTCCCCAGCGCACTCAGAGCTGGTGGGCACCTCCCTGCAGCCCTCTGCAAGGAGTCCCACCCTGGCTCGCAAGCTGGATCCTGTGTCCTGGGCTCAGACTCCTGGGGCAAGGTGTGGGTGCTGACTTCTGCACGTGGCCTCATCTGACGCCTTAGGCCCCAGGAATCAGATGGAAGAGCCCGCTGAGTGGGGGAGGGGGAAAGATCAGATGGGAAGGGGCATTTTGTCCCCGCCTCAAGGGAAGTCCAAAGCTGGCCTTTGTGCCCGGGCTTGCCTTCAGGTCACGGCTACCAGACAAGGAGGCCCATCCTAAGGGGAAAACTTGGCTGTGCATTTTTGAAACTCTCGGCTCTTCCCCTTTTACTCACTCATTCAAAATCTCATCGGATGCTCTAAGCAAAACATTTTTCTCCACTTTTCCCCAGAGAAATTCAATACTTTTAATGGAATGCCAGGTCACCCAACAACACATTTTTCTCTAATCTTTTATGTAATTAAAATTCCATTAGTGTTGGGGCTTCCCTGGTGGTGCAGTGGTTGAGAGTCCGCCTGCCGATGCAGGTTCGTGCCCTGGTCTGGGAAGATCCCATATGCCGCGGAGCGGCTGGGCCCGTGAGCCATGGCCGCTGAGCCTGTGCGTCCGGAACCTGTGCTCCGCAACGGGAGAGGCCACAACAGTGAGAGGCCCGCGTACCGCAAAAAAAAAAAAAAAAGTTTTCTTTATGGACTTCCCTGGTGGTCCAATGGCTAAGACTCCATGTTCCCAGTGCAGGGGGCCTAGGTTCGATCCCTGGTCGGGGAAGTAGATCCCACACGCCGCAACTAAGAGTTTGCATGCCACAACTAAAAGATTCCCGAGTGCCACAACTAAAGGCCCCGCATACCACAACGAAGATCTTGTGTGCTGCAACTAAGACCCAGCGCAGCCAAATAAATAAATATTTTTTTAAAGTTTTCTTTATTTTTTGTGTTTGTTTTTTATGTATTATTTGTGTGAAAGTATTATAAAGCTATTACAGTACAGTACTATATAGCCGATTGTGTTAGGTGGGTACCTCAGCTAACTTTGTTGGACTTATGAACGGAACTCGTTCGTATGTAGGGGACTTACTGTATTATCTCTGGTTTCCTTGGAGTCAGTTCAGTTTATTGAAATAGATCCTTCTGGTGCATGCGTAAATTCCCTGCAAATATTTCTTCATCCTTGGTTGCTGTGCAGTAAAAGGTTAACTGAACAGGCCTAGGATGTTCAAACCCTGCACAATCCAAAGAAAGGACTGGCCCTTGCCCACCTCCTAGGAAATAACCTCTGAGCCCTTGGAATGTCCTGCCTGAAAAGACTGTCTTTGTAGACCTGGGGCCTCAGGCCACTCCGGATAGTTGATGATAACGATGTGATTTATGGCGGGGCTTTGGGTCACACTGGATCAGCTGGACCACTGGAGGGGCTGCAATCTGAGAAATAATGTTGGCCACATGGGCCCTCCATGCCTATGTGATGAAACCCCAGTAAAAACTCTAGACACCAAACTTTCAGTGAGCTTCCCTGGTTGGCAAAACTTCACGAGTGTTGTCACACGTCATTGCTGGGAAAATTAAGCACTGCCCACCTGACTCCCCTGGAAGAGGACAACTGGAAGCCTGCACCTGGTCTCTTCCAGACTCTCCTCTGCACCTTTGACATTTGCTGATGTTATCTGTATCCATTAACTGTAAGGAACCATAACTAGGAGTACAACAGCTTTTCTGAGTTCTGTGAATCCTCCTAAAATATCATTGACTCAGAGGGTGGTCCTGTGGACCCCAACTCAGTGGTCTGCTCACATCTATGAGAGAGTCAGTTTGGTGACTTTGGTGCCGTGCAATATTGTCTGCAAGGAAGGGAAGCTACCTGTAGACTCCATAGAGTTAGGTGAGGCTTGTTGCTGGGCAGCAGGCAGACATGGAGGCTAAGAGCCCTCTAGATGGTCAAATCAGGCCAACATTTATTCTGTGGGTCCTGTAATGGATCATCACGTTTAACAGTAGATGACACAGTGCGAGACCCCCAATGGGGGTCTCAGTGAAGACTTGCTAATGTGCTTTCACGGGAGTCCTGGCTATGGGGCAGGTCCTTGTTCCTTCCTAGCGGAAGGAATGGGTAGAAAAGAGGGTAGCATGGGGGGCAGCCAGGTCCCCAGGGTTGCAGACAAGAAAGGGATCGTCTGGGTAACCTGGCTCCTGGGCCATAACAAGGTACTTAGTTGGGGGACCGAGCTCCAGTAGAAGCTCAAAGCCGGGGCACTGTGACGTCCCAGGTTCCCAAATATCCCTTGGACCAGAGAGGTCAAGCTGAGGGAAGGGGGCGGCCAGGGTTCCCGTGGCTCCCTCTCCCCGAGGGGGCGCCCCAGCCGCGCCTTGGAGCTGGCGGAAGCAGAAGGGGCGCCAGGCGGCGGGAAGAAGAAGCCGTGGGCGCGCAGGTCAGGACGCTGCTGCTGGCGCAACTGTTGGTGCGGGTCGAAATCGCGAGGCAGGGTGAGCTGAGGCGAGGGCTGCCGGCGCAGCTAGGGGTGATGGGGGAAGGGTGGGGCGCGTGGAGACCAAAGGGAGCTCACTTTCTCTCCTACCCGCAGCGTTGCGGGATAGGGACCTGTTGCTTCCAGGTAAGGCGTCCAGGGGGCCCGCTTACCTGCGCAGGGCACCTGAGCCGGAGCGCGAATGGCGACTCATCTTTTCCTCTTCCCGCCCCAGGTTTCTAGAACTCTTCTATGCTCGCATGTAACTGATGGGGCCCCCCCTGGGTGTGGGGGAGGGGCGTGCGCCTGTGGAACACGTGGGGCAGGTCCCCAGCGTCCCCTTCTTCCTGGGCGGCAAGACCCAGGACGCGCGGTTCCCCGGGGCGCCCCTTTTCTTCTCCCACTCGGTGGGTGAGGGTGGACGGGGTGGGCCTGCCTCCCGCAACTCGGCCTGGTGTCCATTTGTCCATCCCAGGGCCATGTGGCCAACGGACTGTCCCGACACTCATAGTGTATGGAAAGGATGCAGGGCTTGGGCGCAGGGCAGCCTGCGCCTATGGGGCTCCCACTACTGCGGAGCAAGCCTGCTCAACCGCCGCTGGGTGCTCTCGGCCGCGCACTGCTTCCAAAAATGAGTCTGGGGGCGGGCGGCCCGCTGACCCTGGGCCCTGGGTCTGCACCAGGACCTGCGCGCATGCCCCACGTGGACACGGCCCTCGGGCGCTCCTGAGGCGCAGTCCCGGCTGCAGCCCATTACGCACCCACGCGAGTCCCCCAGGGCGCTCCGGGAGGAAACCCTGTGCGGTTTCTACCAGAACGTTCTCCCAGAACTTTCCCACGCACATTTGTCTTGTTCTTTTCTTTCTCACGTCACTTGTCCCCAAATGGCACCACCAACCTCCACCTTCCTCACCCCACCTCCCAGCAGAGGTGACCCCATCCCCCCCCCCACCCGCCGCGGGGAGGAGCTGAAGTAAGTGCTGGACACACAGCCTGGCCTGTGGTGACAGTGGCCCCGGTAGCTGTTTTGAGCCCAGCCTGCTGTGGCGCCCATGCACCTGCTCGTAGCCTTTTGAGAAGGGTTCTTGGAGGTGACAGGTGGTTGAGTGACTGGCCAGATGAGCTGTTAGGGGAGGCACCCTCCTGCCAACACCCCCAAGTTCCCAGGTGTGGGACTTTGTTTGGGGCTGTCTGGGCTCTCCCTGTTTCTACCCTGGCCTCTTTGGTCGAAGGAAGACCTGCTAATGGTGCCTGGGGTGAGCCCCGCAGCAGCTCGGGGGTCTCAGCTCAGGGAGCAGCCCCAGGTGTGCTCAGGTGGCCCACCCTCCCTCTGAGGACCCCTGACAGCTCTCTCCTCCCCTGCCAGCAACAGAGATCCCTATGAATGGTCGGTCCAGTTTGGCGAGCTGTCTGTCACACCACCCATTTGGAGCCTGCGGGCCTACCTCCATCGTTACAGGGTGAAGAGTATTATTATATACCCCAAATCCAGGAATTATTTGCAGGACGACAGCTCCCTGCTGAAGCTGTCCTCCTCCGTCACCTTCAATAAGAACATCCAGCCCGTCTGTGTCCTGTCCTCCTCCTCTGAATTCAAGAACCGTGATGACTGCTGGGTGAATGGCTGGGGGGACATCCATGAGAAAAAGAGTGAGGTTGGGGACAGACGGGTTGGGAAGGGGAGTGTTATTCACCACGTCCTGTGCCAGCCACGCCAGCTGCAGTGGCCCCCACCTTGGTCTGTGTGCCACTGTGCTTTGGCTTTGGCCCGCTGAGCAATCCCTCCTCACCTCCTTTCCACACCCCGCCCCCCTGTAGAGCAGGGCTTTCTGTACCCACACTCAGCTACCCCTCCCTTCCGAGTCTGTGAGCCAGAAACCAGAGAGGGAGGCCCCCCTGCACCGCCCCAGGCCACACCCCCAGCCTGCGGGGGTGTGCGAGGTTTTGGGGTGGACTTGTCAGAAAGACATCAGGCATTGTTTGTTTTGGGGGGTTTTTTGAAGTATACTTCAAAAACCATAAAATTCATCCTTTTAAAGTATACAATTCAGGGACTTCCCTGGTAGTCCAGTGGTTAAGACTCTTTCCACTGCAGGGGGTGTGGGTTCGATCTCTGGTTTGGGAACTAAGATCCCACACCCCGTGCGGTGCAGCCAAAAAAAAAAAAAAAAAAAAAAAGGCATACAATTCAGACGGTTTTTTTTTTTTAGTATATTCACAGAGTGGTTCCATCACCACTGTCTAATTACAGAACATTTTCATCATCTCAAAATGAAATCCCATGCTTATTAACCATTACTCCTAATTCCCTGTTGTTCTAGGGCCATAGCCCCTGGCAGCCACTAATCTGCTTTCTGTGTCTAATGGATTTACCTACTCTGGACGCTTCATATGAATACAGTTATACACTACGTGCTAGCTTCTCTCACTAAGCATAATATTTTCAATGTTCATTCATGTTTTAGTGTGTGTCAGTACTTCACTCCTTTCTTGTTAAGGTTTAACTCATATAACATTAACCATTTTAAAGTATATAATTCAATGGCATTTAGAACATTCACAGTGCATAACCATCAACTCTATCAAGATCCAAAACATTTTCATCACGCCCAGAGGAAATCCCATAACCATTAAACAGTCACTCCCCATTACCCCCTCCCTCCAGCCCTTAGCAGCCACTAACCAACTTTTTGTCTCTATGGATTTACCTGTTCTGGACATTTCATATAAATGGAATCATACACTGTGTCACCTTTTATGTTTGGCTTCTTTCACTTAGCATAATGTTCTCAAGATTCATCCATATTATAGTATGTATGAAAACTTCATTCTCTTTTATGGCTGAATAATATTCCATTGTATGGATGCACAATTTGTTTATCCATTCCTCCATTGATGCCATTTGTGTTGTTTCCATCTTTTGGGTATTTGTATTAGTATACAAATTTGTGCTTGAATACCTCTTTTCAATTATTTTGTGAATGTATTTAGGAGTGCAATCCTGGATCACATGGTCATTCTATGTTTAACTTCTTGAGGAGCTGACAAACAGTGTTCCATAGCAGCTGCTCCATTTTACGTTCCTATCAACAGTGAGGGTTATCATTTCTCTCCATTCTCCTCAATAAAAAACTTGTTATTTTCCAGGTTTTTGTTTGTTTGTTTGTTTGTTTTGTTTTGTTTTGTTTTGGCCATCCTAGTGGGTGTGAAGTGGTATTTCACTGTGGTTTTGATTTGCATTTCTCTAATGACTAGTGATGTTGAGCAACTTTTCATGTGCTGGTTGGCCATTTGTATATCTTCCTTGGAGTAATGGCTATTTAAGTCCCTTACCCTTTTTTTTTTTTTTTGGTCACACCACGTGGCTTGTGGAATCATAGTTCCCCAGCCTGGGATTGAAACTGGGCCCTCAGCAGTGAGAGCAGAGAGTCCTAACCACTGGACCTCCAGGGAATTCCCAACCCAATTTTTAAAATTTATTTATTTATTATTTTCTTTTTTTTTTGCGGTACGCGGGCCTCTCACTGTTGTGGCCTCCCCCGTTGCAGAGCACAGGCTCCGGACGCGCAGGCTCAGCAGCCATGGCTCAAGGGCCCAGCCACTTCGCGGCATGTGGGATCTTCCCGGACCGGGGCACGAACCCGTGTTCCCTGCATCGGCAGGCGGACTCCCAACCACTGCGCCACCAGGGAAGCCCTGTTTGTTTTTAAATAAATTTATTTATTTTATTTTTGGCTGCGTTGGGTCTTCATTACCGCACGCGGGCTTTTCTCTGGTTGCGGCGAGCTGGGGCTACTCTTCGTGTGCGCAGGCTTCTCACTGTGGTGGCTTCTCTCGTTGGGAGCACGGGCTCTAGGTGCACGGGCTTCAGTAGTTGTGGCACACGGGCTCAGTAGTTGTGGCTCGCAGGCTCTGGAGTGCAGGCTCAGTAGTTGTGGCACACGGGCTTAGTTGCTCTGCGGCATGTGGGATCTTCCTGGATCAGGGCTCAAACCCATGTCTCCTGCACTGGCAGGCAGATTCTTAACCACTGCGCTACCAGGGAAGACCAACCCCCCCCAACCCTTTTTTTTTTTTTTTTTTTTCCGGTACGCGGGCCTCTCACTGTTGTGGCCCCTCCCATTGCTGAGCACAGGCTGCGGACACGCAGGCTCAGCGGCCATGGCTCACGGGCCTAGCCGCTCTGCAGCATGTGGGATCTTCCCGGACCGGGGCACGAACCCGTGTCCCCTGCATCGGCAGGCGGACTCTCAACCACTGTGCCACCAGGGAAGCCCCCCAACCCATTTTTTTTTTTTTTTTTTTTTTTTTTGCGGTATGCGGGCCTCTCACTGCTGCGGCCTCTCCTGTTGCGGAGCACAGGCTCCGGACGCGCAGGCTCAGCGGCCATGGCTCACGGGCCTAGCCGCTCCGCGGCATGTGGGATCTTCCGAGACTGGGGCAGGAACCCGCGTCCCCTGCCTCGGCAGGCGGACTTTCAACCACTGCGCTACCAGGGAAGCCCCCCAACCCATTTTTAAACTGAGTTGTCTTTGTTGTGATGTTGTAATCGTTTTTATATATTCTGGATACTAGACCCTTTTTAGATATATGATTTGCAAATATCTTTTACTATTCTGTGGGGGTTTTTTTTCCTTTTTTCTTCTTTTTTTTTTTTAAACTGGCTCCTGGGTCTCACTCCATGGATTTAATTGGTCTGGGATGTGGCACAGACATTGGGCTATTTTTAAGCGTCCCAGGTGATTCTAATATGTAGCTAAGGGTAAGACCAGCTGGCCTAATGGGGTTCATGATGCTTAGAGAGCCAAGTGATGCCAGGAAAGAGGCAATAATCTCCAGGAAAAGGACGAAGAGCTAAAGGTTTGAAAGTTGAAATGAAGACCTAGCTGAAGTTCTGCAGAACAGGTAGGCTTTAGTGTCAGAAAGTTGTGTTTTGAATCCTCTTACTTAACTCTTCAGTTTCTTCGAAAGAGGCATCATAGCTCCTTCCTTCCGGGTTGTTCCATGTTGTCAGTCCCTGGTGTTGATGGGGGAAGAGCACTTCAGATGCAGGACTGAGCCAAGACTCGTGGACCACATCTCTTTTCACTTTCATGATAGTATCTATTGATGCACAGAATATTTTAATTTTGATGAAGTTCAGATTATTTTTTCTCTGGCGCTTTTGCTTTTGGTATCATGTCTAAGAAATAATTGCCAAATTCGAGGTCATGAAGATTTACCCTCATGTTTTCTTGAAGAGTTTTATAGTTTTAGCTGTTATATGTATATCTTTGATTCTTTTTTTTTTTTTTGCGGTATGTGGGACTCTCACTGTTGGGGCCTCTCCCATTGCGGAGCACAGGCTCCGGACGCGCAGGCTCAGCGGCCATGGCTCACGGGCCCAGCCGCTCCGTGGCATGTGGGATCTTCCAGGACTGGGGCACGAACCTGTGTCCCCTGCATCAGCAGGCAGACTCTCTACCACTGCGCCACCAGGGAAGTCCTCTTTGATTCATTTTGAGTTGATCTTTGTTTATGGTGCGAAGTAGTGGGTCCAACTTCATTTTTTGCATTTGGATATCTAGTTGTCCCAGCACCATTTGTTAAAGAGACTATTCTCTACTCCACTGAATTATCTTGGCACCTTGTCAAAAATTAGTTGACCAAAGAAGAATGGGTTTATTTTCTAGACTCTCAATTCTGTTCCGTTTGTCTGTATGTTTATCCATTTGCCAGGACCCCATTGTTTGATTCCTATAGCTTCCAAGTATGTTTTGAAATTGGGAAGTGTGTATTCTCCAACTTTGTTTACTTTTTCAAATATTGATTTTGTTATTTGGGGTCTCTTGATAGTCCCTCTAAATGTTAGGATGAGCTTGTCAATTTCCACTAAAAAGGCCATTGGAATTTGGATAGGGACTGCATTGAATCTGTGGATTGCTTTGGGGGAGTATTATCATCTAAATAATATTAAGTCTCCAGTCCATAAACAGAAGATATATTTCCATTTATTTATGTCTTCTTTAATTTCTTTCAGCAATGTTTTGTAGTTTTTTGTGTACAGGTCCTCAATTAAATTTAACTATTTCATTCTTTTTGATGCTATTGTAAAATGATATTTCTTTTCTAATATCCTTTTGAAATTGTTCATTGGTAGTGTATAGAAATATAATTGACTTTTGTGTCTTGATTTTAGATCCTGCAAATTTGCTGAATTCATTTATTAATTCTAGTCCTTCTTTGTGTACTCTTCATTATTTTCTATATATAAGATCATGTCTCCTGTGAATAGACATAGTTTTACTTCTTCCTTTCCAACTTGGATGTGTTTTATTTCCTTTTCTTGCCTAATTGCTCTGACTAGAACTTCCAGTAAAATGTTAGATAGAAGTGGCAAAAACTGGCATCATTATCTTTTTCCTGTTCTTAGGGGGAAAGCTTTCAGTCTTTCACAATTCTGTAGCTGTGGGTTTTTCACATATGATCTCTATCATGTTAAGGAAGTTCTCTCTATCCTTAGTTTATTGAGTGTTTTTATAATGAAAGTGTTGGATTTTCCTGCATCAATTAGGATAACCATGTGGGTTTTTTTTTCCTTCATTCTATTACTATAGTCTGTAGTATGTTATATTGATTGATTTTTGTATGTTGAACCCACCTTGCACTCTGGATAAATTTCACTCGGTCGTGGTGTAGAATTCTTTTAATATGCTGCTGGATTCAGTTTGCTGGTATTTTGTTGAGCATTTTTGCATATATGTTGGTCTGTAGTTTCTTTTTTTTTTTTTTTTTTTGCGGTACGCGGGCCTCTCACTGTTGTGGCCTCTCCCACTGCGGAGCACAGGCTCCGGACGCACAGGCCCAGCGGCCATGGCTCACGGGCCCAGCCGCTCCACAGCATGTGGGATCTTCCCGGACGGGGACGAACCCATCGGCAGGCGGACTCTCAACCACTGCGCCACCAGGGAAGCCCTATGGTTTCTTTTTGTGTGTGATAACTTGCTTGGGCTTTGGTGTCACAGTAATGCCAGTCTCATGGAATGAGTTAGGAAGTGTTCCTTCCTCTTCTGTTTTTTGGAAGAATGATTGATGTTAATTTCTTCCTATGTTTGATAGAAGTCACCATTTAAGCCATCTGGCCCAAGGCTTTTCTTCATTGGGAGGTTTCTGACTAGTGACTAAATCTTTTTACTTGTTATGTGTCTGTTCAGATTTTCTATTTCTTCTTGAGTCTGTTTTAGTATTTTGTGTGTTCCTAGGAATTTGTCCATTTCCTCTAGGTTATCTAATTTGTCGGAATACAGTTGTTCATAATATTCACTTATAGTCCTTAATTTTTCTTTAAGGTCAGTAATAATGTCCCCACTTTCATTGTCAATTTTGTTGATCTTTCAAAGAACCAACTTTTGGTTTTGTTGATTTTCGCTATTGTTTTTCTGTTCCCTAGTTTGATTTTTTTCCATTCCTCTCTTTATTATTTCCTTCCTTCTTCTACCTTTGGGTTTAATTTGCTCTTTTTTTTTCTAGTTCCTTAAGTTAGATTGTCGATTTGAGATTTTTCTCCTTTATTAACATAGGCATTTCCAGCTATAAATTTCCTTGTGAGAATTGCTTTTGCTGCAACCAATAAGTTTTGGTATGTTGTGTTTTTATTTCCATTCATCTCAAAATACTTTCTAATTTTCCTTGTGATTTCTTCTTTGACCCATTGGTTAGAAGTATGTTGTTTAATTTCCACATATTTGTGAATTTTTCAGTTTTCCTTCTGTTATTGATTTCTAGCCTCAATCCACTGTTTTCTATGATGTCAATCTTTTCTAATTTATTGCAACTTATTTTGTGGCCTGACATGTCATCTATCTTGGAGAATGTTTTGCATCCACTTGAAAGGAATGTGTATTCTGCTCTTGTTTGGGTGGATTGTTCTGTATATGTCTTTTAGGTCTAGCTGCTTTATAATGCTATTCAAGTCCTCTGTTATCTTACTGATCTTCTCTCTGGTTGTTCTATCCATTAATAAAAGTGGGGCATTGAAGTCTCCAACTGTTCTCATAGAACTGTCTATTTCTCCCACCAGTTACATCAATTTTGCTTCATGTATTTTGGGACTCAGTTGTTAGATGTGTAGATATTTATAATTATTATACCTTGAGGACTTACCACTTTTGTCAACATATAATGTCCTTCTTTGACTCTTTTTAAAAATATTTATTTATTTTTTTAAAATTTATTTTGGCTGCACTGGGTCTTAGTTGCAGCATGCAGGATCTTCATTGCGTCATGCGGGATACTTAGTTGTGGCATGTGGGATTTCTTAGTTGTGGCATGCAGACTTCTAAGTTGCGACATGCAGACTCTTAAGTTGCAGCATGCATGTGGGATCTAGTTCCCTGACCAGGGATCAAACCCAGGCACCCTGCATTGGGAGCACAGAGTTTTACCTGCTGGACCACCAGGGAAGTCCCCCTTCTTTGACTCTTGTAACACGTTTTGACTGAAAATCCATTTTGTCTGACATTAGTATAGCAACCTCAGCTCTTTTTGGTTACTATGCATGGAATGTCTTTTTCCAACCTTTCACTTTAAACCTATATTTACCTTTGGATCTAAAATTATTGTCGGGCTTCCCTGGTGGTGCAGTGGTTAAGAATCTGCCTGCCAATGCACGGGACACAGGTTTGAGCCCTGGTCTGGGAAGATCCCACATGCCGCGGAGCAACTAAGCCCATGTGCCACGACTACTGAGCCTGCACTCTAGAGCCCACGAGCCACAACTGCTGAGCCCATGTGCCACAACTACTGAAGACTGTGCACCTAGAGCCTGTGCTCTGCAGCAAGAGAAACCACGCAATGAGAAGCCTGTGCACCACAACAGAGTGGCCCCCGCTTGCCACAACTAGAGAAAGCTCACATGCAACAACGAAGACCCAACGCAGCCAAAAATAATAAATAAATAAATTTTAAAAAATACAAAAATTAAAATATAATAAAATTATTGTCTTGTAGACAGGATATAGTTGGATCTCTGTTTTTAATCCATTCTGCCAATCTCTTCCTTTTAATTGGAGTGTTTAATAGTTACATTAAAATTAATTACTGATAGGGAAGGATTTACTTCTACCATTATTCAATTTGTTTTCTATATTTTGTCGGATGTAGAAGATATAGATATCTTATATCTATATCATATCTATATCTATACCTAAGTCATATCTTTTTTGTTCCTTATTTCCTCCTTTTTGTGTTTAATTGATTTTTATTAGTGTACTATATTGATTTCCTTCTTATTTCCTGTTCTGTATATTTTTTAGTTATTTTCTCAGCAGTTTCCCTGGAGATTACAGTTAATAACTTAAACTTATACCAGTCTATTTTGAATTAATATCAACTTAGGTTCAATAGCATACAAAAGTTCTGTTCCTATACAACTCTATTCTTCTCAAGTTGTTATTGTCACAGTTTACATCTTTATATATTGTGTAACCATATCTTTATATATTGTGTAAGCAATCTCTGTGTAACAGAGATTTACAATTATTGTCTTTTAAATTGCATTTGTCTTTTAAATTGTATAGCAAAAAAAGTATGAACCAAAACTATAATAATACTGGCTTGTATGTTTACCTGTGTAGTTATGTTTACCAGTGTTCTCTATTTCTTCCTATGGGTATAAGTTACTGGCTACTGCCCTTTCATTTCATCCTGAAGGTCTCCCTTTTCCATTTGTTGTAGGGCAGGCCTACTAATGATGAACACTCTCAGCATTTGCTTATCTGGGAATATCTTAATCTTGCCTTCATTTTTTTTGAAGGATAGCTTTGTCTGATCTAGAATTCTTGGTTGACTGTTTTAGTCTCTTAGCACTTTACATATGTCATTGCACTGCCTTTTGGCCTCCAGGTGTCTGAAAAGAATGTGGCTGTCAATCTTGTTGAAGATCCCCTATACTTGACGTGTAGCTTCTCTCTCGCTGTTTACAAGATTCTCCTTTTGTCTTTGCGTTTTGATATTTTGATGAAAATGTATCTCAGTGTGGATCTCCTTGTGTTTATCCTACTTGGAATTTGTTCACCTTCCTGAATGTGTAGTTTCATATCTTTCATCAAATTTGGGAAAACTTCAGCCTGGATCCTGCAGCTATACTAATTATAAACAGGCTCAGCTGCATCAGCCCCTCCCCCTGTGTATGCTTCAGCCATGGTCTCTCCCCACTGGCTCAGGCAGGGCCTGTCATCTGCAGGCTACAGAGAGGGAAACCAAGCCTCAGGGAGGTGCTGTGACAGCCTGTCCATCCATTGGGTCCTTCTGTGATATTGTTCATCACCCACCACATACTGGGTGCTGGACTAGAGCAGAGGAATCAAGAGCAATGTCCCAGGTGCTGTGGATACTCCAGGAAGTCCACTCCCCTTCATACCCCCTTTCCCCAGATGGCAGAGGAGAGGCTAAGGTTGTTGTCTTTCTCTCTCCCACCCTCAACCCCTGGCAGATCTGCCACCTCCCTACGATCTTCAGGAAGTGCAAGTCTCCATCATAAACAAATCCAGGTGTTCCTACCTGTTCCATCAGCCTGATTACAGCAGTCACAGCAGTAATAATATGATTTGTCCTGGCTCTGAGGATGGCAACACTGACGCCTGCAAAGTGAGTACCCCTGCCCCAATGAGGGCCATACTGAAACTGGGTACCACCCCTCCCAATCTTGGGCCTGAGGGCAACCACCTTGACCCCCTACCAATCCACCCTTAGAGTTCATTCATGAGAAAATCATTGTAGACCTCATTTATCCAGCCTATAAAACAAGCTTCCTGTTTTACATTAATTGTACCTCCTTTGATCCTATGAAATTGAGTGGATAGACTATTGCCCCCCTTTGCAGATGCAGAAACTGAAGTTTTTTTGCTTCCAGGGGGAGGAGTGGGATTTGCAGCCAGTCTGCCCAGCTCCACAGCCCCTCCTGCTCTACCAGCCTCTCCACTGGCCCCTCCTGCCCCATCCCAGGTCTTGCTCACCCACACTGCTTTCCAGGGTGACCCAGGCAGACCCTTGGTCTGTGAAAAGAATGGGCTGTGGATTCAGATTGGAATCGTGAGCTGGGGAGTGGGCTGTGGTAGGCGCAACCAGGCCGGCATCTATACCAATGTCAGTAGTTACTTCGACTGGATCCAGATGCTGGTGGGCCACAGCACACCCAGGCCAGACCCCTCTCAGTTGCTGCTGCCCCTCGCTCTGCTCTGGGCTCCCTGACTCCTGTAGCTGGCCTGTGCACACCTAAGCCCATGAGGGTGCAGTAGTTACTGCAGCTCCAGACATATTCACCAAGGGCTGGGGGCACGCCAGTGGCAGGACTGCCTGCTGGACCAGGCCCAGTCCCCTTCTGTCCCCTTTGCTAATAAACGTGTGCATGTTCACATTGATGCCTTGCACCACGTTCTATGGCCCTGGGTGGATTCCTGGATACCCTCACAGTTACCCATGTCCCATCCACTCGAAGACCACTCCTTAACTCCTAAACCATTGTCACCCATATGTGCTACACGGGTTTTGGTTGCAAACAACAGAACCCTCTCAGGTTAGTTCAATCAGAAAGATAATTTACAGGGATTTCCCTGGTGGTCTGGTGGTTAAGACTCTGTGCTCCCAATGGGCCCAGGTTCAATCCCTGGTCAGGGAACTAGAACACTCATGCCGCAGCTAAAGATATCCTGCAACAAAGATCCCGTGTGCTGCAACTAAGACCCGGCGCAGCCAAATAAATATTAAAAAAAAAGAAAGATAATTTACAGGAGGACATAAGTAGCAACAGGGTCCCTGGGGGCTAGGAAGGCTGAAGTGGAGTGCAGGGGAGGAAATGCCCCCAAACACCCCTAGCGCTCATGCCGTATTCCCCACTACACAGACGCCAGACACTCCTGGTCTCACCACGGTCCCCCAAAGGCTGACCTGGGACCAGGACGAGGGTGCAGATAATTTATTTGGGAGGTGATACCAAGAAGCCCCAGTGAAGAGTGGGGAAACTGAGGCAGGAGGGCTGAGAGCCAATGACGTTTGCCCAGATGAGGAAGTTACCCTTGTGGGCAGCTGAGGCGCTGTCTGGCCGGGATCCCCTGAGAAATCACGGGGACACACCTCAGCATTGCCTGTGGGGGACAAGGACCTGGCATGGCCCTTTCTCTCCTGACTCCCCGTGGTTGAGGCTTGTCCTGGGGGCGTGGGGGCTCCAAGCTCCATAGGTGGCCTGGGTGGAGGGGCAGCATCAAGCGTGTCTCCCCCCAGCCTCAGCATGGCCAAGGGACCAGGCCAGCGGGGCCGACTTGGGCTGCTTGGAACTGCTCGGGCAGATCTGCGTTTTCATGAGATCCAGAGGTGCTATGAGAGCAGAAGGTATCAGAAGTTCTGGTCGATTGACAGCTTGTCTCTGTGAAGAAGCAGGTGGAGGAGTCTTGGGAGGGTGCCCCCCTCGCCTCTGCCCACCAGGACAGCCACACAGGCTGTAGGACACCACGCTCAGGCTTCATACCCCTCGGCAGCCCTGCAAGGCTGGAGCTTCTCTTCCCCCTCATCACAGTGAGGAAACTGAGGCCCAGCAAGGTGACAGAACTATTCAAGTCACTCAGCTCACAAGGGCCTGTGTCCACCTCTCACTGCATGGCCTGACTCAGAGGGGCCAGCAGGTACCGGGCAGGTGGGGTCTCCCAGGTCTCCTGTAAGACTCACCTGCATTGAGATTTCCACTCCCCCCATCTGCCCTCCCCAACAGCCAAAACCTGAGGGTGCCCCCACTCACCTCCCACAAAGGCCCTCTGAGTTGACCCAAGCAGAACACTCACTGCCCTGGTGTCCCATGTGTTACTGGAAGACAGTGTGATTTAATGCCCATTAAGCACTTGGCCCCAGACCGACCACACTGCGACACTGCCCTGCAGGCCTGCTTGGACATTGCCCCTCCTCCAGTGCAGGCAGAGTAGCCTCTGGTGGCCCAGTGCCCATGTGACAGACTCATCCACAGAAATACTTTCAAGCCCGCCCAGGTGCACGTCCCACGTCCACCCATAGGGTGCTGTTCAGGGTCACCTACCCAGAGGCTCAAGAGGACTCCAGCCAGGTGCCACGGCATGCCCCTCCCCCTGGCCTGGCTCACCCCACACCTTTGTCCCCCTTCAGGCTGCTTTAGATGACCCCTGGTTGTTGGGTCAGCATGGTGTGGGGTCTGGCTGTGGCCGTCCCAAAGGGCCCAGCTTCTGCTGGGACATCAGTGAGCATACCACCTGGATCCTGGAAAGGCCACCCCGTCCCACCTCCTCCTGCTGCCAGGTCTACAGGGTGCCCCTGGGATCTGGCCAAGGGTAGGGCTGGGCCCTCGTCAGAGATGAGTCCTGTGCTGCAGATGGTGGGCTGGGCACTGCCATACTGAAACACACTGGCAGGGCAGCCAGCTCAGGGGGCACATCCTCTGCACCTTTGTTGAACTGTTATTTTGTTTTCATCCTTGGCATTTAAAGACTTTGTTTGTAAGCAAAAGAATCCCCTAGTACCAGCATGAGTGAAGGAGAGTTGCTTTAGAAGGATAAAGAACAGCCCACCAAGGGCAAGGATGACTGGAATGAGGAGCTCCAGCTTCACAGGACACTCTTTCTCAGCCTGGAAGGTTGCAGGCTTTCAGGCCAGCTATGGCTGCCCCCTGCCTGGGCCCCAAGGGGTCCTCTCTCCCTCCTCCAGGATAAAAATCCCAGGGAAGGATTCTGATTGGCTGGTCTGGGGTCATGTGTCACCTCTTGATCAATCACTGTGACCTGGAGGACATGGTGGGATGATGGCCCTCGTTTGGGTCATTTGCCCTCCCCTGGGAGTGGGGACAGATCCAGCACCAGAAAAACGTGGGGTTGACTCAGCTATGGCCCTGAGAAGGATAGCTGTGAGAAGGGCAAGTAGATGACATTTGCTGAGGGGTCATTTCTGCAGTGTGACTCAAGGGTGGGACTGAAGGGCATGTGGGCCCAGCAGGGGTCTGTGCCTCAGTTTCTCAATCTGAGACAGGGGCTGGGTTGGGGTGAGCCCCTGGAGCGAGGTTCCTTTCCTACTCCTCTCAGCTTTGATTGTCCAATATTCAATCAGTACCAGATCCTCCCACCATAAGCCAGTTTCTCAGTGGGAATTTGTTTCCTGGTCCCTGCACCCAGGTGTCTGTCCTCCAGGCTTCCCGCCTCACCTAAATTGCAACAGGCAGACACGCAGCTCCTTCCATCCCGCCTTCCAGTGAACTCCCCTCTCAAGGTTTGGCCCATATCTCCAGAGATAGCTGTGTGTTCCCAGGGTCCCTGGTCACTCTTACTCCCACCTGCCTCTCCAGCTGCCCCAACTCTGCACCAAGGGGAACACTGCCCACCTGGCTCCATTCCTGCCAAGCCCTCTAATGGCAGCTGAATCCGGTGTAACGAAAGGTCAGGAGCCTTGGGGAAGGTGCTTCTTTCATTCTTGTGGCACTTCTATAGCATTTACATCAGCCAGGCACTATTCCAAGCTCTGCGTGGGCTAACCCAGTTAATCTTCACAACCACCTGGGAGGCGGGTTTTACAGAAGAGGAAACTCTCCCAAGGTCTCAGGGCTGGAGGGAGGGCGTTCCACAAGCCGACTCCGGAGTCCTTGAGCCTGGGCTTGAGCCTGCTCCTAGAGTGTGGACAGCAGAGGTCAGGCCTGAGGCTGCCCTCCCTCACTTCGAGTGGAGGGGCTGGGGCTGGGGCCGGTTGGCCTCTAGGTCCCCTCGTTCATATCCTTCACCCTCACTCCCGGCATGATGCCCTGCTGGCCCCTTTCACTCCCAAAGACTCAGTGCCCACTCTGTGCTGGGCACTGTTCAGGCCATGGGGGACTGGTATGCACTGAATGTCTGTGTCCTCTCCAAAATTTATATGTTGAAGCCTTAACCCCCAATGTGACTGTCTGTGGAAGTAATTAAGGTTAAATGAAGTCTTAAGGGTGGGCTCTGATCCGATAGGATTAATGTCCTGCTAAAAACAGACACCAGCACCCCCCCATGCCCAGCAGACATAAAGAGGAGGCCGTGTGATCACACAGTGACATGCCAGCCACCAACAAGCCAAGAGAAGAGGCCTCAGAGGGAAACCCATCTTGCCAGTTCCTTGTTCTTGGACTTCCAGCCTCCAGAATGGTGAGAAATAAGCTGTGTTTAAGCTCCCCAGTCTGTGGTGTTCTGTTCTGGCAGCCTGAGCTAAGACAGGGACAGAGACCCAGACCCTGCCTCATGGAGGGAGGACAAACAAATCAAACCTCCTCTATCACACATCAACTCCCACTGTGACGTGGCAGAGGAGGAGGTGTGCTGGGCAGGAAGGCCCCCAGGAGGAAGAACCAAGTGGAGGGCTGCTGGATGACTTGGTAGAAGGAGGTTCCAGAGCCTTCTGGGAAGTGGGCACAGTCCAGGCCCAGCCCACCGACTGAGCCCTGTCTCCAGCATCTCCCAGCCTCACCCGAGACTGGCAGCCTTGCTGTCCTGGCCACCCCAAATTGAAGAGGAGACTGTTTCCAAAGGTCAAGTCTGCTCCTGCCTCTAGGGTTAAGCGAGGAGAGCTGCCAGGTTTAAACAAGATATTCATAAGACATTCATTCCCCACCCCCCACAAAAAAACTGTGCAGAGCTGGGGCTGGGAGGGTCTATGCAAGGCCTGAAGCCTGGGCTCTGTATGAGGCTGTCCCGGCCAGGATTTCTGGACAGAACAATGCTGTTCAGAAGCCCCAGTGACTGAGCACTGCAAGGAGCCAGGAGGCAGGATCAGGTTCAGAGATGAGCGGCCAAGGATCCTCTGGAGCTTTGTGGCCTGACCAAAACAACCCCGACCCCCATTCATCCCCACCCCACATCGCCCCCCACATTGCCTGGCTGGGCACAGGCTCCCGCCCCCAGTTCTGTGCACCTTGGCCCAAGCCAGGTTTCCTTTGAGAAATCCAGGTGTCCCTTTCCTGCCACCTCAAAAGCACTGTTCAAAGCATCTTTGTTCAAGGCTGGGCTGATGAAGCCACAGCCCCGCCCTGACCTCCTTAATTACCTCCTGGCCAGGCCCCCACCCCCTCCTGGGTCTTTAAGCCCCCAGGTTGTCCCCCAGCCCAGTTAGCAAGGAGGACACCAGCTGCAAGAGTGAGAACAGAATCCAGGGGCTGTGGGGTCTAGGGGTGGGGGGCACGCAGGAGCAGCTGTCAGGCAATGGAAATACAAGATGGGGGAGGGGCTGGGGTCCAGGGCTTGTATCGAGACCTAAGGTGGCCAAATCTCACAGTGGGTGGGGGGCAGGGGTGGTCTCTGGGGCCTGGGCATAGGGCATAGAGCCTGGGCCACAGGGCTAGGTCTGGGACCAACCAGGGTCTAAAGGAAGACAAAAGGGCCTCTGGGGGGGCTAGATCCTCCTCCTCTCTCTTCAGGTTCCAACCAGAGGGCACCCTCATTCCTAATCTCTGACCTCCCTCCCCTCACCCTGTTATCTGACACCAAACCCATAATCCAGTCCCTTCCGTGCTTCCTCCTCCAGTGTGCCAACCCCCCTCCACTCCCCCCCACCCCCCCCAACCTTAGCCCTGTGTCTCCCTGCCCTCATCCTCCTCCGAGTTCCCTGCTCCTCTGCTCACCCTTGAGTTCCCCTTGTCCTCCCACAGCCTGCGGGCAGCCTCACGTGTCAAGTCTCATCGTGGGGGACCGGGACACCCAGGACGGAGAGTGGCCGAGGCAGGCGAGCATCCAGCACCGCGGGGCGTGTGTGTGTGTGTGTGTGTGTGTGTGTGTGTGTGTGTGTGTGTGTGTGTGTGTGTGTGTGTGTGTGTGTGTGTGTGTGTGTGTGTGTGTGTGTGTGTGTGTGTGTGTGTGTGTGTGTGTGTGTGTGTGTGTGTGTGTGTGTGTGTGTGTGTGTGTGCGCGCGCTCATCGCCCCCCAGTGGGTGCTGACGGCAGCACACTGCTTCCTGAGGTGAGCAGGCAGCCCAGGCTTGGACAAGGGGCACTCCCCTACGCTGAGGGCTCAACGTCGAAGGGGGCAGGGGCGGGTGGAGCAAGACCCACGGAAGGGGGCGTGCCACTTGGTGGAAGCATGGTCCCCAGGCTCTGAGTGAGAGGGTGGCGGGGATGGGGGCCCTACTGGGGGTGGAGAAGGAGCTGCTTTAACTAGACCCACCGCTGTCATGCCGGAGGGCGCTGCCATCTGAGTGCCCCGTGCGCCTCGGGGCACTGCACCTGTGTCCTGCCTTGCCCCACGTTCTCTTGGTGCCCGTGCAGAGGGTGCTGCTGCCCCCGGACTACTCAGAGGACGGGACCCGAGGAGACCTGGCGTTGCTGCAGCTTCGCCGCCTAGTGCCCTTGAGCACATGAGTCCAGCCCATCTGCCTGCCTGAGCCTGGGCGTTGCCCACCACCAGGTACACCATGCTGGGTCACTGGCTAGGGCAGCCTCCACTCAGGAGGTGAGGCAGAGGGCGGGGCACTGGGGCATTGGGGCCGGACAGGCGATCTCTCTCCACCTCTCTCTGATCGGGAATCCCAGCCCCTCACTGCCCCAATCCAGGACCCACCGTGACCTCCAGGGACCCAAACATCCTCACAGTTTTTCCACCTCACTGTCTCCCAGCTCTTAGAAGTCCCCCCTTCTTCTCCAGTGCCACTCCCAGAGTGGCGACCTCTGCAGGGAGTACGGGTGCCACTGCTGGGTACTCACACCTGTGACCTCCTCTACTACATGGGCACCAACATTCCTCGTGCCAAGCACATAGTGCTGCCAGGGAACCTGTGCACCGGCTATGTCGAGGGCCAGAAGGATGCCTGCCAGGTGCGAGAAGCTGCCTGGAAACTCTGGAGTCCATGCTGCTATGGCCAGCACCCTACCTCCTTAGAACCCAGGACCTAGGAGGTACCACCTCCAGGGTTCAGTGTCCTGGACCCCAACCCAGAGGCACCACCTGGGGGATTGCAGCCCTGGGACCCAAAGTCTCTGGAGGGCTGGGACCTAAGCTCTTCTTTCTCCTGCAGCGTGACTCTGGAGGACCCCTGACCTGTATGAGGTCTGGGCGCTGGGTCCTAGTGGGTGTGGTGAGCTGGGGCAAGGGCTGTGCCCTGCCCAACCGTCCAGGTGTCTATACCAATATGGCTACTTACAGCCCTTGGATTCAGGCTCGCCTCAGCCTCTGATGCAGTGACACTGACCTGAAGCCAGACTCTGGAGTCCCTCAGCTGCCTGGTCTGTGTGGGGATCTACACATCCCCCCACCCTGCCCCTTCTGACTTAGGGCTTAGAGGCCTAATAAAGTTAAGGGGCCATCCACCCACCCATTCATCTGTCTATCCCCTGCCTCCTCCTTGGGGCTCACCAAACCCAAGCTGCCAACCCTCCTCCAGGAGCCTCCCGAGTGTCCCAGGGTCTCACACTCCCTCCCTTCCCTTCCTGCTCATATTTAACCCCCTGAGCTCCAGTCAGACAGGCAAGTGAGTCAGTGCTAGGTCTGGTCTGTGTGCCCTTCTTTTCTGGAAGAAGTCAGAGAAACTCAAATATGAGAGGAATTCAACACCAAGGAAATGACTGTCCATTGCTAGCTTTGAAGATGGAGAGGCCACGTGGCAAGGAGCTGATGAAAGCCCCTGGCTGACAGCCAGCAGGGAAAGGGACGCCTCGGCACTACTACTGCAAAGAACCGAATTTGGCCAATAACCAGAACAAGCTTGGAAGCCAACTCTACTCCCAGCCTCCAGATGAGAACCCTGACAGGCCAAGCCCTTGATTTCAGCCCGGTGAGATCCTAAGCAGAGAACCCAGTTTAGCCCACCCACAGAGTAGTGATTTAATAAATTAGTGTTTAAGTTGCTATGTTTGCAGTCATCTGCTACACAGCAATAGAAAACTCAAATAGATTTTGCCCCACTGCAGTGAAAGTGCCCCAGGAGGCAGATGGCCAGCCACCAGGCCTGGCCTTCCCATGAATTCTAAGGTCTTAGGAGTTTGGGGCACCTGACATCATGCCCTCTGCCAAGAGGAGACAGGAGCCCCCAGATAGGCCTGGCCATAGCTTCTGATATCCTTGTTTTTTCTGCGACTGCCCCCATCCATGCCCTGGATGAGTCTGAGGCTGTGTCCTAGCCTTGGCCAGGCCCCCAGGCCCAGGACCGCCCCCTTCCCCCACCTGCATCTGGAGACCGGCCTAGGCCCTTTCAACTCCCTGACCACCCTCATGTGCTGGGACCTGGTGTCCCATCCCCTCTCTGCCATCTCCTCATCCCCAGGCCAAGGATCATCCATCCCTATAGACAGAGCTCAGTTTCTAGAACAGCAGAAAGAACAAGAACCGGAACAAAACCTGGAAACTCTGAAGCCCCCCTTTGGAGCTGACGGGGCAGTCGGGAAAGGGGGGACAGGGGAAGCTATCATTGAAGGGGCAGTCTGGCTGGGCAGGACCAAGTGCAGCTGCCGCCACGCAGGCCTGAGCTTCGTCTCCCTCCCTTCTTTCCTCCCAGGGGAAAAAGTGGCTGCAGCACGTGGTCGCTGCTGGGCCAAGCCAGGCTGGGAGGGTGGGGCTGTGGACTGGGCAGTGAGGGAGCTCCGGGCTGCTGTCTCCCCTAGGCTGAGGGCCGTCTACTGGCTGCCCCTGGTGGGGTCACTGGGGACCAGGGTACCCAGAACAGGGCATGGCTGTGGCAGGCCAGGCAAAAGGCTGTGGGCACATCTGCGGTGGGACCCTGGCCGCCCCTGATGGGTGATGCTGGCCATCCTCCCATCCCGCCCTCAGCCGGGGGCCAGCCCAGAGAACTTCCTCAAGATGCCTCCCAAAGTACTGAGACCAGAAAAAGCCAAGGACTGAGAGCCAGGATGCCTCAGTCTTGGACCTGCCGTGATTAGAGTAATGGATCCCCATTCAGAGCCCAGTGTTTCTTTTCTTTCTTTCTTTGGCTGTGCTGGTTCTTAGTTAAGGCTCACGGGATCTTCGTTGCAGCATGCAGGATCTTTAGTTGCGGCATGCAGGATCTATTTCCCTGACTGGGGATCGAACCCGGGCCCTCTGCATTGGGAGCGTGGAGTCTTAACTGCTGGACCACCAGGGAAGTCCCAGAGCCAAGTGTTTCTGAAGCATAAGGTGAGAGCTAAGCAGGGGTGTCCTAGAAGTGGAGAGGGCGGGCTGCCCACGGAAGGGAATGAGCAGAAATCTGCTACTCGTTAAACCCTCACCAGACACGGTGCAGAGAGCTCTACTGCACCATCTCATGAGATTCTCACTAGACACTCTGTGAGGGGGGTTTCCCCATTTGTCAGATGAGAAAACAGGCCTAAAGGCATACAGCTGGTAGACGGTAGACTGTGATTTGAACCCAGGTGGTCTGATTCTGGAGGCAGCTGGGGGTGGTAAAGAGGGTATTACCACCTTGGTTCTCTCCACTTCCACTCCAACAGTGTGGCCTCCAGGCCTGCCTCCTCTCTGCTTGTTCCTGTTGTGGCAGCCTCACAGGGCTGGACAAGCTACAGCTCTACTCTGTCCAGCAGGCTCAGTGGCACGGCACCCTGTGCTGCTGCATCCCGCCTGTCAGCAAGGTCATTGGGCCTGGAGCTGGGGCGGGGCAGGGGGGGCGCCGGCGGTGGTGGCGGGGTATGGACCTGGCCCTGCATCAGTAGCATCCTGCCCCTGGCCTCACAACGGTTGCCTGATCTGCCAGGAGGGAGGCCCTGGGGCGGCGAGGATAGTCCTCAGAACCCACCGGGGACAGGACATCAGGCTCCTGTCCAAGCAAGCATTCTCTAGCTGCTCACCTGCTCCAGTTGGTAGAGCTGCAGCCAGATGGCCCAGCCTCTCCCAGGAGTACTGACTCAACCTCAGTTTCCCCATCTACAATCTGAACTGGTAACACGAACCCTATCATGGCTGTAGGGAGAGTCAAAATGACTCAGTTCTGCCCAGCGAGCACGCAGCCTGAGCCAGGCACTGGCGGGCTCTCAGCTGATCTCTGAACACCCGTGAGGTGTTCCCATTTCACGAATGGGGAAACAGGACCAGAAAGGCTAGGTAATATGCCCTAAGACCCACAGCAGGCAAGAGGTGGAACCAGATTTGAATCTGGGCGACTGACTCTAATTCCACACTGAATTGTCACTTCCCTCATAGAAATGAAACCAGTTGTATGACACAACTAGAGGCACACTAGTAACGAGTGATGATTGACAATTACTCTTTATTAATCAACACTTTAAAAAGTTTAAGTAGACCAAAGGAGAAGTCCCACCAGGTTGATACCCTACAGGCTTAGTTTGGAGGCCGGGGAGGGTCTCTATCATGAGCACTGGGTGGTTGAGGCCACAGGGCAGAAAGGGCCCAGGAGGACTTCCTGTGCAGAGAAGCAAGAGCAGCTGGCCAGCTGGCTCACCCACCATCTTGAGACTCCCATTTTGTCTGTCATGGCCCCCAGGAAGGAGGGCCTGCACCCAGCTAGACCACAGAACTGGGTGGCTGGGGGCTCAGCCCCTGCTCCTCCTTCAAACTTCTCCTGACCCCATTCCCACTGCAGGAGGTGTCACTGTACTCACTGACACGAGGACTGCAGTTACCTCCTGCAACCGACCCACCCACCATAGCACAATGGGGTGCACAGAGATCCCATCTGAGGGAAAGGGCTGCCTTGAGGCACAGGTGTGGAGGAGTCCCAGGAAGGAAAGGGACTTCAAAGGACTCCTGAGGAGCCAGAGGCCAGAAGTCAAAAATGATAACTATAGCTATAGTTTAGGAAACATCTATTGAGTGCTAACTCTTGGTGATGTTACCGGCAAACTGGGTTTGCTTCTTGGTGAGTGTCAAGCGAAAAGACCACAACCAAGCCAAAGATGGGGAGAAGGAAGGATTTATTATTATTTGCAGCAAGTGAAGAGAACACCAGGGATCTTTCCCAAAGCAGTGTCTTCCCGAACAGCAAAATTGGGGGAATTTTAGGCTAAGGGTACATGCATATTCATGAAAGGGCTTGCAATGAGGCCAGGCTTAGATCACAAAGTGGCTTAGGCCAAAAATGGCTTCTCTTCTGTCAAGAAAACCATGCTGGGTTCTCTCTCCAGGGACCCCCCCCCCATCTGCTTACACCAAGCCTCCGCAAACTTTACAAACAGTTATTCTCCAATCTCAGAGAGGGGGAAACTGGGCCTTGGTGAGGTTAACTGCCCAAGGCTGCACACTCAGTGCCAGAGCAAGGATTTGAATCCCAGCAGGTCTGAGCCCAGAGCCTGCATGGCTAGCCACCAGCTTGATTCAGGGCCAAGGCAGCATCATCTTCAGATTCCACCCACTCCAAAGAACCTCAAATTGTGGCCTCAACAACTGCTGAGCTGTTCAGCATCCAGGGTCACCACTGGCTCATCTCTCATTGGGTGCCACGGCATGCCTTCTCTGGCACGTGCCAGCAATGACTCAGCTGAGGTTCTCCCTCTCCCTGGGAGAGGTTGAAAAAGCCTCCTTCTCTTGCTCTAGTATAACTGCAATTTGGGGCGATGCAGGAGAGCATCCAACTACCAAGGAGGGAGGCCTAGGCTGTCAGTAGGTACGAAGGGCAGCCAGAGAGGGAAACCAAGTCCACAGGCCCTTCTGGAGCCTGAGTGGACCTGGGCAGAAAGGCGGGCAGTTGCCCAGGGCACCCTCCTCCTGGGAAGCGTGAACACCAACTTTGGCCATGCATGCTGCTTCTTCCGAGGATGTTTGCCAGGCCTTGTTATCAAATGGGGGTCCTGCTGCTTGCTGCTCACAATCAATTGCATACTCACAAATGTTGGTGGCAAAGGAAAGGTGCTTTTAATCAGAATGCCAACAATCTGGGGAGATGGTAGACTCGGCGTCCCCCAAAAACCACCTCCACAGATTGTGCTCGGCCATGAAACTTTTAAAGGGCAGAAGGGAAGTAATCTCAGTTAATTGTTGAGATAGCGGGTCAGAATTATTGCCATCCCTCCACTGCATGCAGGCTGGTTAACTTCTTGGGTTCTTCCTCTAGATGTTATCTTGTTCACACAGTTTGGTCACACAGTTTGTTCAGGTTACTGAAGGGAAAGCTAGAGAAGAGATCTGGTCATCTGTTAAATACTTGCTCATTGTTCTAAAGAACCAACTAGTTTGGCAAGGTATTGTGTAATTAAAAGATTTGAAAGGTGTGCTTGGGCCAGAGATGGGTAGGTAGAACATGGGGTGGGTGGAGGGGCAGTGCCTGGTTTAAAAGTTAGTTACAGGGACTTCTCTGGTGGGCCAGTGGTTAAGAATCCACCTTCCAACGCAGGGGGGCAGGGGGTTGGATCCCTAGTCAGGGGAATTAAGTTTCCACGTGGTGAGCAGTATGCCCCCCCAAAAAAAAGTTAGTTACAATATAGCTTTGCTAAAGTGACAAGAAAAGGGGCTTCCTGCTGAGGGCAGTTTCCTGCAAAGAGCTGCTTACACACTCCCTAACCCCAAAAGCAGCTTCCAAGGATTCTTACAGGCCCTAAAGCCTCGGTAAACTGGTTTAAATAATCCTTACAGCAAGGCTAGGGCAGGGACATGGGGCTGTTTCCTGATACGGCGGCCGAAAGATCCAGAATTTAACACCTCCTCAAAACACCCGCCAGGAAGACCCATAATCATGAGTCAGACTCCCAAACCTGGCAGCCCAGGTCTCGCTGAGATGTGAATGTCTTGCCGCCCTGATGACCGAGACACATCATTCATTCACTCTCATTAGGCTGTGAGGCACCCTACGCTTGAAGTTAGTCCCCACAAGGCTGACATTCCCCACAAGGACGGGAGTCCCCTAGACTGCATCAACAGGGGGAACTCGCTTTGCCACACCCAAGATGGCGCCACCGCGCCCTGCGTCCCTCCCGCGCTCGGTCCCTGTCGGCCTCCCACTACCTCCGCCACTCCACCAACCGGCCCCGCCCCGCGCCACGGCGCCCAGTCCGCAGTCGGAGGCTCGGCCGTAGCGCGCCCCTTTACGGATTACTTAAAATGGCGGTCATGGGGCGGGGCCGCCAGGCGCGGGGTACGCTGGGAACAGCGCGCGGGCAGCCGGGAACGGGGCGGAGCGCGGCCGCGCCGGCGCGTCGAGGGGGAGAGGCAGCCGCCGCGATGGTGAGCGGGCGCTGGGGGAGGGGCGCTTGGCCGGGGCCGGGGCCGGGGCCGGGGGCGGCAAGGGCGGTGGGCCGTGCGTGGGGGCCCGGGCTCCGCGCTCACCCCGGCCCGCCGCCCCCAGGACGTGTTCCTCATGATCCGGCGCCACAAGACCACCATCTTCACGGACGCCAAGGAGTCGAGCACTGTGTTCGAGCTAAAGCGCATCGTCGAGGGCATCCTCAAGCGGCCGCCGGACGAGCAGCGGCTGTACAAGGTGCGGTCCCGTCGGTTCCGGGCGGCCGGGAGCTGGGGGAGCGTGCTGCTCGGAACCGCCGCCCGAGCCTGGCCGTGGGCGCAAGGCGGCCCAGTCGTTGATGTAAACATCAGCGACCGGTTGCCGCGGGCCGGAACTCCGCCGCGTGGGGCCGTTGCTCGAACTCGGGGAGATGAAGCCCCGATAGCGGTCGCTACACCGGGGGTCTCCGTTCGGATGGCTTGAAAGTCGCGCGCCAGGCCCTATGCTGAGCGCCGAGGGCCAGCGTCACATCTGATCCCTACAGCGGTCCCACCCGCGACGTGCTGGCCCTTGATTTCCCTGCTCTGCGGTTAAGGAAACAGGCTCGGAGGTGGCCACTTAACGAGGCCAAGGTTGTTGGCAGAGTCAGGATTTGAACCCCGATGCTCAATCGTGTGCAGGACTCTCACACGCCCCCCGCCCCAGACACGCCTTAATACAAAGAAATGGAGAAATGGAGGGTGTTGAGATGAGTCAGGTCCCACCAGTTCTTCACCCAACAACTGTTTATTACTCCCCAACTTACTGCTGATGTTCTAAAAGCCCCCGCCCCTTTCCCCCTTACAAGCCAATTGCAATTATCCAGCAAGGATGTCGTGGGATTTGGGGTTTTCATTGAGGAGTCCTGTTTGTTGGCCCCTCATTTCAAGTTTCTGGCAGCATGAGGTCCCTCACCTAAGTTCCTTGATCTGATTCTGGGTGGAAACTGGGAAACTGATCTTTTGCTGCAGGCTGAGCCTTCACCCCCTTTGTCTCTAAAGGCCTTTTCTTGTTACCTGCCGGGGCTTCTATAATAAGGACCTTTCCTACTGCCTGAGCTTGTTTCACTTGCTGTGCTCTGTGCTTTCTGTAGGTCCTTTGCTCATTGAAGCCTCTGGCTGCCCTATGAGTTGGGAATTCCAATAACTCCCGTTTTACAGATAAGGAAACTTCACATCAAACTTGCACATCTTGTGCAAGGTGGTAGAGCTGGGATTCAACCAGGTCTGCCTGTGGCCAGATGGGGGTCACTGACACTTGAAATTAGATTCACCTGGAGTTGCAGGGGGGTGTAGATTGAAATTAGATTAGATTCACCTGGAGTTGCAGGAGTGTAGCTTCCAGACCCCTACCCTACCCTGGGAGGTTCTGATTTGGAAAGTCTTGGGTGTAGTCCTGGAAACTGTTTGATATACTCTGGGGTGGTTCTGGGCCCTACTCGGGGCTGTTTCTTTTCCGTCTTCTGACTTTCAGTGTAGTTGCTGACCAGAGAAGTCTTTGGGACTTGCCCCTCCTGGGGCCTCTTCTGAGACCCTGCCTGCCTCTCTCCTCAGGACGACCAGCTTCTGGACGACGGAAAGACATTGGGCGAGTGTGGCTTCACCAGCCAGACAGCACGGCCTCAGGCCCCAGCCACTGTGGGGCTAGCCTTCAGGGCAGGTGAGAGGGACAGCGACAGGGTGGAAATGGCCAAAGAAAGGGGTGGTCAGGGAGCCTGCAGTTGTTCCTCCTGGACCATGTCTCCCAGTTCACCAAATGCCGGCAATATCCTATAATAGTGTGTTTGCTTCCCCCATTAAAAACAATGAGAAGCACATGAGATACTTGTAGAAATTGAAGCCCATTTCATGGAGGATTCAAAGATTCTTAGTCACAGTACTACCTTACAGTTACAGGGAACTTACTGAGCACCTGGCCCTGCACTCTGCATTTTATTTCTGTTGTCCCATCTAATCCTCTTGATAGCCCTGAGGGGTAAGCACTGCCATCCCCATTTGGGAGACATGGACGCCGAGGCTTGCTGGCAGTCATGTGGGAGGCCACAGTTCAGCTGCCGGCTGCCAGGACCTTGTCTGAGCTGGGCACCATGCCAGCCAGTGTCTCCGTGGTACATCGCTTACTCCCCCAGCATCTCTGTACAGGCCAGAGTTGTATTGTGATCATTTTAAGGATGAGTAAACTAAGCCTGGGGAGGTTAGATCAGGTTCAGCCCTTTCTTGCCCCAGAGCCTGTACTCTCCTTAACCACATTCCACCGTGACCAAAGTTCAGAAACCTGAGGGGTGGGGGTGGTTTATGTTGCTCCTTTTGCCAAGAAAAAGATTTAAATTTTATCCTTTGTCTCTGGAAATTTAAACAGGAGTTATAGGGTGTTTTCACAGCTGTAGACAGACCCAGGGGCTGTGTGAATGGCTGGGTAAATCTGGATGAAGTTACAGGGAGTTATTTTTCTAGCTTCTTGTAAGAAAATGTAGCAAGGGCTCAGGAGGGAGCATATAGCCTTAACTGCACTTCTCAGTTTCATAAGGATAAACTATGTGAGGCCTCAGCAGCTGTGTCTTCGGGCAGCTACTTCACGCCCCGCCCCTCCCAGACTGGAGTTTGTCTCCATAAAGGAGTATGACACTGGGACCAGCCTCACAGCAAAGCAATGTGAGCCCCCGTGCACCCCAGGCCCTGCAAGCGCTCAGGAAAAAGCAGTTTTACGGGCCTTTGTGTGGGTTCCCTCAACTCTCACAGTGACAGTGAGGCAGGTGAGGGGCTGGTGCAGACTTTGTACAGGGTGGGTACTATACAAGGCTGTTCTCTGAGGCAGGTAAGGGAGGGCTGAAAGCACATCTGTTCTTCCTAAGCCAGGGCCAGGCTGCATTCTTCCAGAAAAAGTATCTCTTCCTCTAATTTGAACAGAGGCACCCTATAGACTTGCAGCTACTCAACCATCTTGCAGGTGAAAAAAATCACAGCACAGTGAGGTGATTTTTTTCTCCCCATGACCCCCACTTATGGCATAGATTGTGGACCCTTGGTGGCATCACCTCAGGTGTGTCATTGCTGTTTTGATAGGGGCTGTGGTGTGGACTGCAGTCTGTCTGCTTCCACTTGCAAAAACGCACTTCTGGGTGGGTAGTTTCCTTGTGCAGAGACGGGTCTCTCCCCACCCCCCAAAGTGGTTTGCTTGGTTAGGGAGATTATGATAGTGTCTGGTGTTAAATAGCATCTTCCAGACTTTATTTCCAAAGAATGGAGAGAGGTGATGAAGGCAAGAATTGTCACTCAGATTTGTGGCTTGGAAGATGAATTTGTTATTAAGCTGGGCCATGTGTCTTCACCTCAGCGCTGTTGACATTTGGGGCTGGATGATTCTGGGTGCGGTTGTCTTGTGCATTGCAGGATGTTTAACATCTCTGGCTTTTACGAAAGATGGCCTCTCCCCACTAGAGGCCAGTTGCAGCCCCTCAACCCCCAAAGTTAAAACTTGTCAGACCTGACCGACTTCCCCTGGGGAGCCTAATTGGTTGAGATCCCTGAGCCAGGTGGAGAGAAGTTTCCCATGTAGAAGAAAAAGTTGTGTTCATTTATCTGTGTAGTAACAGCAGGAATGACAGGGAAAATCTTCCTGGGGCTGCTTTTCTAGTAGGAAAGCAGCTGGTCAAGAGAAACATTCGCGCTAGCGATTAAGTGTTCCCAGTGTAATGCACAGGGCATTGGGCATGTAGAGTGGGTGGTTGTACAGGGTGGTTGGGGAACGCTTCTCTGAAGAGGTGTTTTTTTTTTTTTTTGGTTAAACTTTTTTAAAAAAAATTTATTTTTTTGTCTGTGTTGGGTCTTTGTTTTTGTGCAACGGCTTTCTCTAGTTGCGGCGAGCGGGGGCCACTCTTCATCGCGGTGTGCGGGCCTCTCACTGTCGTGGCCTTGAAGAGGTGATATTTGATTGCCCCTGGATGCCTTTCTTAGGCAGCCAGCCATTCTAAGTGTCAAGCTAGGGAGTGGCAAATGCAGAGACCTTGGGGCAAGAAAGAGGTTGATGTGGGAACATGGGGACCACAAGGAGACATGTGGAGAGACATAATGACATGATGATTTTATTCAAAGTATGATGAGAAGCACGAGAAGGGAACAAGGTGATGGGGGAGATTGTAGGTGGATGCAATCCCAGAGGCTGAGGGATGCAGAGGGTGAGGAAAAGGGCCCTAGCATGGCCAGGCTGGGGGAGGGGAGCAGGATCAGGTTGGTTCTGTAAGTGTGGGAGACTCACTTTGCAGTGGCCACCCCCTCTCCACCAGATGAGGCCTTTGAGGCCCTGCGCATCGAGCCCTTCTCCAGCCCACCCGAGCTGCCGGATGTGATGAAGCCACAGGACTCAGGAAGCAGCACCAATGAACAAGCTGTGCAGTGAGAGGTCCCCCAACCGCCCTACCCCCCCAATAAAAGAGATTTGGGTGTCCACCTGGTTGCTGCTTCTTTCTACACACCTTCTCCTGACTCAGGCATCACCTCACTGGTGCTCCCCGCCTTGCCCCACCCTCAGCCTCTTCCAGGCCAGCCTGCTGCATCCCAAGCTCTCTGAGTCCAGCTACCAACCCCCAGCCCAGCCTACCCCTCAAAAGGCCATAATGGGGAGAGGAACCCAGGGCCCCCAGGCCAGCCTTCTGCTCAGCCTGGGGATAAAAGGTTTAGAGGCTTTTGTTTCTTCAGAGTGGCCAGCCCCCTCCTAGCATGAGCATGCTGGCTCCCAGCTGGAACGAGCGTGTTGGTTTGAGTGGGTTCTGTGGGGGATCCACAGCCTAGAGCCACCCCATAAGGCTCCTCCAAGGTATGCCCCTTGCAAGAGGGATGCAGCCACAGAATAAGGGCAGCTCCTCTCCTAACTAACTCTCCCCACCCATAATAAACAATCTATAGACCCAATTCCTGCATTTCTCGTTTTTATTTGACAGAAAAAGTTGCTCTTGCTGTACAGATTTTAAAAAACCAAAATGCCTTTAAGAAACGTGAAGAAAAGTTGGGGGGGAAGGGGCCACAACCTCACTGGGAGGCCAAGAGGAGCCAACTAATCAACTGCCCCTTTTTTCCAGGTATACCTCACACAGGTCTGCAAGTACCAAACCATCATCCCCCCCAAGAACTCGGGGCTAAAAGGGGGACAGTGCCTCCCAGATCCTTTCCGAGTCAAGACCTGGGAGTCCCAAACTGTATCCTCCCCTCCCGCAACTCCCATTCTCATTCCCACCCACCCCAAACCCCCCAAAACATGTGAACCAGGAAAAACTCACAGAGATTAACATTTCACAGAACAAAGAAAAAAAAAAAGAGGGAGGGAAAGAAGGGAGCCCTCCCCCAGGATGCTGCCAGGGTTGGTGGGGAGGGCAGACAAAGACCTCCTCCCACGGCTCTGTTGGGGAGAAAGGGGGCACGTCCTGTGGCTCCAGAACTTGGGGTATGGTGGAATTCCCCAAAAAAGATTCACGGAGACCTGAAATGGAAGAGAATAATCAATGCAGAGGCCCCAGCCAGCCCTGGAGCTCTCAGAAGTGAGCCCAGCCCTAGAGTGTGACAAAGACACATACCTGGAGGAACGGTGCCGCACGGAGCGAGGGCTGGGCGTTTCCCTCCTGCGCTTGTGGCCCGGGGAGTGGCTGTCCCCACGCTGGCTTCTCCGGGAACCCCGTTCACTGCTGCTACAATGAAGGACAGACATGAGACCACACACAGGACACCACCAACCCTTGGTACCTTGGAGCCTTAGAACTTATTTTGCAGAAATCAGTGGCAGCCAGACTGGGCTGCTGGCAGGACAGCACACACTGGCAACCCTACCTCTGCTGGTCCCGCGGTGAGGGCTGGGGTGAGGGGCGGCGGCGCTCCGCAGGCGAGTAGCTGAGGGACCGGGAGTCCCGGAGAGAGTCTATTGGCTTCCGGGGGCTGCGGGACCTGGGGATCAGAGTAGGTCCCCATAGTGCCACACTCTTTCAAACCCACAAGCCAACACTCAGGACCACCCCCACCCCACCCCAGGTCCTGACCACCAAACCTCATACCACGCAGGGCCAACCTCAGACCCACCTTCATCCGCTCACTCACCCATCCGCCCGCACACCATCCACCGAGTACCCCAACAGGCGGGGCACGGGGTGCAGCGGGGGAGGCAAAGATAAAGACAGTCCCTGCCCTTGGAGGGGCTCAGTCTGATGGTGAAGGAAGGCCAAGGGAGGCTCGCTTGGCCCCACGTGTGGGAAGCAGCCCCGCAGGACCGATGTACATGGGGTCTGGGGACCCAGGGGAGGGAGACATGGGGCAGGGCAGGGAAGGGGCAGGGTAGTCTTCTTGAAGGTGCTGTTTGAGCGGAGTCTTGCAGAACGAGGAGTTCACCAGGCGGACAAGGGAATTCCAGGCAGGAGGAACAGCATGTCCAAAGGCATGGGGTTCTCCTTAGACTGCAAGGCGCTGCTGAGTGTGGCTGGAGCACAGGGCATGTGTGGGGGCGGGCAGGAGAGGAGAACACAGGGCAGGCAAGGCCAGTTGGTGAAGAGCCTCACACGCCATTCCCGCAGAGGTGGGGCTTTATCCTGCAGGCCACAGGGCGTCCCGGAAGGATTTGTGAAGGGAGTAACCAGATGTGCGTTTTAGAAAGATCCCTCTGGCTACGTGTGGAAGAGAATGGCGTGGAGGCAGGGAGACAGGGAAGAGGCTGTGGATAGAGTCGGGAGAAGATGACGGTGGCCAGACCCTGGCAGTAGCAAAGGGGAGACTTAAAAGCTAGAATCCCTGGAACCTGGGACCAGGCTGCATGTCAGGGGCAGGGAGAGGAAGGAACCTAGGACTCCCCAATTCTGGCTTGAGCACCCACTTGGATGACAGCCCTCTGCCAGAACAGGGCACAACAGAGTAAGCAGGGAGAGGAGAGCCCCACTCCTACTGTACAAGCAGACACCACAGTCCAGCAGGGATCTCACAACCCAGGGTCACACCCCACCCCTTCCTTCTCAAGCAAGGCAGCACTCACCTCCGCTCGCCAGGGGGTGGCTTCTTGGGGCTTGCAGGTTTGGGCAAGGCCTGAGGGCCAGGCTTAGCAGGGGAGGGGGAGGAAGAAGTAGAGGAAGAAGAGGAAGACGAAGAAGAGGAGGAGGAGGAGGAGGAGGAGGAAGAGGAGGAAGAAGAGGATGATGAAGAGGAGGAGCTGCTGCTGGAACTGGAGCTGCTAGAACGCCTCTTCCGCTTGGCTGGGGTCGGTTCCTGAGGACGGCCCTCTCGAACAGCCTCCTTTGGGGCTGGGGCGGGGCTGGGGACCCTGCGGGAGAAGAGGGCGTCACAAGGAGACAAGCTGCCCCAGCCCCAACCCTACCTTCCTTGGCCTGGAGGAATGGCAGTGGGGGAGGGGTGCCTGAGAAAGGCCCGGAGCTCTCCAAACCGAGAGCCAGTGAGTGCATTCTCTGGAGAGCAGTGGCCCCAACTGACCCAACCTCTGCTAACACAAGCAACAGGCTGGGGCCCGCAGCAAAAGGGATCAAGGTTAAACCTCAAGAATGTCCCTGATGGAGGAATAAGGTCCCTGGGCTCAGGTGTGGAAGCCAGGCTGGGTGGTCTCCGTCCTCTCCGTCCTCAGAGAGGAGAGCCACAGCATGGGGAAGCCTCTGTGTGTGTGGGTTGGCTGGGGGAGGGGCCGTCCTGCCTGGAGGCAGGGAGAGGGATAGGATGACCTCTGAAGATCCTTCCAGCCCAGGGAGTTCCTCTTGAGGTCTAACTGCCATCCCTCCTGCTGTAAAATTAAGTCCATTTCCTCTAGTTCTGTCCTCTGTAGAGACGGAAAACTTATCATTATCCTCTAGAGAATTAACCTTCGGAGACTTTTACCTGTCCCATTCCTCCCCCCGTTAACCCCCACCCCGGCATTCTCTTCTACCCCCAGCTTAAGGATCATGGTCCCCATACCTCCTCAGAGAGCCAAGAACCTCTGGATAGGGCTTCTCCCTCCCCACCCCCACCAACCATCCCCAAAACCTTCCCCGTAGAAGAGTTCTAAAAGTCCTCTCACCTCTTCAGTACTACCTCAGGTTGAGTGGGAAGGCTAGAGCCCTCCGAGTCGCTAGAACTGGAGCCAGAGGAGGAGGAGGACGACGACGATGACGATGACGATGAAGAGGAGGAGCTAGAGGAGGACGAGGAGGACGAACTCCGCCGCTCCTTTGCTGGCTGCAGGGCAGCCAAAGCAGAAGGCTGCTGGGCCTCCATAGAGGCAGTTGGTTCCCCACCCTCTGGGTGGAACACCCCAGGGACGGGGCCAGAGAGCATGCCATCGTGGTCACCAGCAGAGGATGTGGTCTTTGCCACCGTTCCAGAGGAAAGGGACTGAGACCCTGCTACAGGGGTGGTCTGGGCAAGCAAAGATCGGGACTGGTCAGAAAAAGCAGATGGCACAGGGGACCTAGGCCGATCCTGAGCTGGAGGAAGAACTGACTGTGAGGAAGCCTGTACCATTCTAGAGGCAGGAGAGGGAGCCCGCTCAGATGTCATTCTAGACTGGCTTGGGGCAGATGGTGGGGTTCTGGAGCCTGGGCCTCCTGGTGGGGTTCTGGACCTGGCTCGGTCAAGGAGTGGTGGTGAGGTTCTGCCACTAACGCGCTCATACGCAGAGAGGGGAACCCTAGGGCTGGTGAGGTTTGCACCAGACAAGGCTGGAGCCATTCTAGCACTAGTGAGATTTGCAGGGGCCAAGGCTGGAGGGGTTCTTGAGCTGGCAATATTCACAGGAGCTGTGGCATGTGTAGATCTAGGACCCACCAGGTTTGCAGGGGCTGGAGCCTGCGGTGTTCTGGAGCTGGACGGATAGTTTGCAGCAGTTGGGGCTGTGCCAGAACCCGTGAGACTCAAAGCTGCCAAAGCAGCTGGGGTTCTGGCTCCTGCCAGGTTCACAGCTGGTGCTGTGGGGGTACGAGGGTCAGCAAGGTTCACGGCCGAAGGTGCCACTGCTGTTCTGGGGCTGGCCAAGTTCATGGCTGCTGCTGCAGCTGGCGTTCTTGAGTCAGCCAGGTTTACTGCTGTTGGGATGGCAGGTGCCCTGGCGCTGGCCAGGTTCATGGCTGCTGCAGAGGCTGCAGGAATCCTGCTGGCAAGGCTGGCAGCTGGGGCTGTTCTGAGACTCATGAGAGGCACTGGAGCTGGAACCTGGGACATTCTTGCAGCAAGGCCAGCTGCAGACATGGACGGAGGAGGCCGAGCGGTGCCAAGACTGATAGCCGTCAGGGCAAGTGCAATTCTAGACTGAGCATGGTTTTCTGGCACAGACGTTCTCGGGTGATCAGGAATTCGGGGACCTGGACCATCCATCATGGAACCACCAGCTTGCTGCAGGACAGACATGGGTGTTCTAGAGCTGCCAAGGGGCTCAAGCATTCCAGGTGATCTACAGCGGTCAAGAGGAGTTGGTGACATGCTAGGACGACTGAAGCAGCTCATTCTGGAGCTATTGAGCGCTACTGGAGGTGTCCGAGAACCAGAATGATTTCTTGTTGCTGGAGGAGTAGCAGAACGTGAACGATCAGAACTGCTTCCGGACGCAGAACGCCTGCGAATAGCTGGAGGAGATCTTGTTAAGGACCGTTTGCCCCGAGTTGTTCGTGGAGTACGGGACCTAGAACGCCGGCGAATAGCAAGTGGTGAGCGACTTCGAGAACGCTTACGTGCTAACAATGGGGTTCGAGACCTAGAGCGGCGCCGAAGAGCTAGAGGAGTTCGGGACCTAGATCGGCGGCGTGTCACTGGAGAGGTTCGAGAGCGAGACCTCCTTCGAGTTACCGGAGATGTGCGAGATCTTGACCTCCTTCGGGTGACCGGGGATGTTCTGGATCTTGATCTTCTGCGAGTGATAGGGGAGGTTCTGCTTCGAGATCGCCTTCTGGTTACTGGTGGGGTCCTAGATCTGGACCTTCTCCGAGTCACTGGTGGAGTCCTAGAACGGGAGCGTCGGCGAGTCGGTGTTCTGGACCTTGAACGACGGCGGGTTACTGGTGGTGTTCTGGACCTAGATCGCCTTCGACTCACTGGGGAAGCTCTTGATCGAGATCTTCGTCTAGTCACCGATGTCCTGGACCTTGATCGCCTCCGGCTGACTGGTGAAGTTCGAGACCTGGACCTCCGTCGGCTAACCAGGGGTGTTCTGGACCTGGATCGCCGGTGAGTGGCTGGAGAGGCCCGAGACCTGGAGCGTTTCCATGGGGCTGGTGATGTGCGTGAGCGGGAACGCTTCCGACTGGTTGGGGGTGTCCGAGAGCGGCCTCTTCGGCGTCTAGAGGAGGTTCTGGAACTCTCCTGCCGGGCAGGAGACCTTGAATGGTAACCGGAGCCTCCCCTGCGACGCCGAGTAACCCGAGACCTTGACCGGCTCCGCTGTCTTCTCCGAGAGGTTGACTGAGAAGATCCAGACCTATCTCGACGACGGGTTGTTCTGGTTTTCTCCCTCCTCGAGCGGGAACGGGACCTCTGCAGCCCACGAGGCTTTGGTGAAGGAGAACGGCCTCTCCTTGAAGTTGTCTTAGTGCGTGGAGATGAAGCTGAACGCCGCCGGCGTGAGGATCTTGACTTTTCGGCTGGCTCTGGGGAAGACACTGAGGGACTTCTTCTGCGTCTTGGGGGAGTTCTAGAGCGGGTCTCTGGTGAGGATGATGCAGAACGGCTTCTACGGGAGAGCCTGGCCTTCCTAGTCAGCTCAGGAGATGATCGAGAGCTGCGACGGCGAGGGGGAGTACGAGACTTGGTCTTGGGCTCTGGTGATGACCTAGAACTTCTTCTAGTAGTTCTGGATTTGGGTGGGTGTTCTGGAGAGGACTCAGAACTGCTGCTTCCTTCAGGCGAAGGGCCTCTGCCTTTGCTTGATGAACCTGATCTGCTTCGTCTTGGAAGGACCCGAGGGACAGGAGCCTTGGGTTCAGGAGAGGAATCAGAACCACTCTGTGCCCTGGGTACTGCTCTTGGCTTATCTTTAACTTCAGGGGATGAGCCAGACCTACTACGCCGAGGAGAAGGCCGGGATTTGCTGTCGACCTCTGGAGATGATCCAGAGTGACTCCTTTGTCTAAGTGGCATTCGTGTCTTAGCTTTAGAATCTGGAGAAGAGTCTGACTCACTTCTCTCCTGAGGCGATGAACTGGGTTTCCCATCAAGTTCTTGAGAAGATCCAGACCGACGTCTCTGCCCGAGAGGAGTACTAGTCACAGTCTTCTGTTCAACTGATGACTCTGACCCACTTCTTTCTCTCTGAGGGGTAAGACACTTATTGTTGAGCTCCGGGGATGATGGAGAATGACTCCTTGGCCTAGGAGTCTGAGGCAAAGCTTTTGCTTCTGGAGAGGAATCACATTCACTCCTTCCCCTGGATGGTGTTCTAGGTATATCTTTCATTCCAGGAGACGACCCAGATAGGCTGTGCCTTGAGGGAGTCCCAGACCCATCTCTAAGTCCTGGGGAAGACCCAGACCTGCTTCTCCTTGAGGGGGTTCTGGGTAAACCATCCTTCATTTCAGAAGATGCAGAACTACTTCTTTCCCTTGAGGGTGTTCTAGGTATAGCATCAAGTACTGGCGAAGAGACACTCTGATTTGAAGACATTCCTGCTTTTTCCACCGCATCTGGGGATAACTCAGAACTGCTGTGTCTGGAAGACCCTGTTGATTGTTCTTTCACATCTAGAGATGGATCTGTCTCCAGCTGATTAGGAAAAGGTCCATTCAAATCTTTAACCTCAGGAGAAAATCCAGTATTCATTTCTGCAAGAGAGCCAGAGTTTCTAAATTCTAAAGGTGATCCAAAGCTATTCTCTCTGGGAGGAGAGTCAGACAGTTCTTTATGTTCTGGAGAAAAGTGTGGCCCGCTCCAAGCTGAGGCCACTGCAGGGACTTCTTCCAAAGAAGCCTGTGACTGGCTTTGGTCAAGAGTCAAAGACATGGCAGATTTTTCTTCTATTTCAGGAGATGATTCAAAGTTACTTCCAGCCATTTCTTTAAGTTCTGGAGACAAATGGGGCAGGACCTGGTTTAAGGATTCTTCAGATTTCTCTACCACCTCCATTAATTCCTCATCTTGGCTTGGCTTAGTTAATGCACTACTTCGGTCTTTTGTATCTGGAGATGACTCAACACCACCTCTTTCCCTTGATGGAGTTCTAGGGGTATCTCTGAGTACTGGTGAAGACTCAGGCCTATCCTGCACAGAAGGAGGACTCAATTTGTCTCTTGGTCTTGGAGATGATGCAGTAACATCCTCCTGAAGGAGTAAGCTCGTTTTTTCTTTTGATTCAGAAGGCTCCAATCTACTCTGCCCCAGAAGAGATTTAGAGTCCACTGCAGGATATAGGGAAGAGTCAGACTGGGACCCGCTCTGCTCAGGAGACATTCCAGATTTCAGCCTAGGACCTTCTGACAATTCACTTCTATCTTGTCTTGTTGGAGATCTGGGTGCCAGCTCAGTGATTGGAGATGAGGACCTGGACTGGCCACCCTTAGGAGGTGTCTGAGATTTGGTCTGCAGATATGGAGATTCAGAATGACTCTGTCTCATTTCTGGACTTGAAGTACCAGATGTGGAGTCTGGTGAAGTTGGAGATTGTCCTTTCTGTTGCAGAGCTGAGGGTGGTGTGCAGGACTTTACTCCTGGACACAGAGAGAAAGATCCAGAGCAACTCTGTGCTGATGTATCTTTAGACTTCTCTTGGGAACATGGTGACACTGATCCAGGAAGATTATGCCCTGGTGGAGTTTGGGGCTTTGCTTTGGGGCATGGCGAAGTAGACCCTGAGTGACTCTGTCTTGGTGGTGTTCCAGGTTTCACTTTGGTATCTGGAGAGGAGGATCTAGAATGGCTGTGTCTTTGCAACGATCTAGATTCTGTCTTGGAGCATGGAGACTCTGATCTGCTTTGCCTTGAAGGTGTTTTAGATGTCACTCTACTAGGACTTGGAGAAGAGAAGCCAGAATGGCTTTGGATTGGTGACGTTACTGCTTTCATTTTGGGTTGTGGAGATGATGACCCAGATCGGCTCCGTCTTGGAGGTGTGCTAGATTTCACTCTAGAAGGAGAAGACCCAGAGCAGCTATGTCTCGAAGGGGTCCTAGACTTCACCTCAGGGTCAGGTGATGATTCAGAACGGCTCTGTCTTTGTGGTGTTGCAGATTGTTCATTTACCTGGGGACTTGTTACAGACTCTTGCCTTGGCGTTCCAGATTTCACGTTAGGTTGAGGAGATGAACTGGAATGACTTTGTCTTGATGGCGTTTTAGATTTCTGATTAGGAGGCGGAGAAGAACCAGAGCGACTTCGCCTTAGTGGTGTTCTAGATTTAGCTTTAGGTTGGGATGATCCGGAGCGACTGCGCCTTGGTGGTGTCTGAGACTTTTGTTTAGGGCGTGGAGAGGACCCTGAAAGGCTTCGCCTCAAAGACAGGCGGGATTTTACTTTGGACCTTGGTGAAGAGAGAGACCTGCTCCGCCTCGAAGAAACTCGAGATTTCTTCATTTCTGGGCTTGAGTTGGACCTGCTCCTTCTCTGTGATGCTCTGGATTTGTTCTTCCGCTCTGATGAGGAGCCAGACCTGCCCCTTCTTTGTGGTGTTCTAGAGGGAGATCTTCCCCGTCTAACTAGACTTCTACTACGGGATCTTCCTCGTCTTGCTGGTGTCCTAGACTGAGATCTCCCTCTCCTGGTTGGTGTTCTAGAGCGTGACCGGCCACTTCGTCTAGCTGGGGTTCTGGAGCGCGACCGCCCACGCCTGGCTGGGGTTCTGGAGCGTGACCGCCCACGCCTGGCTGGGGTCCTAGAGCGTGACCTGCCACTTCTCCTGGCTACCGATCTACTACGAGACCTCCGTCGTACTGGTGATCGGGTCCTAGATCTGCGCCTAGCAGGTGTTCTAGACCGAGACCTGCCCCTCCGGGCTGGTGTTCTAGACCGAGACCTGCGCCTAGTGGGTGTTCTAGATCGTGACCTCCGCCTGGCAGGTGTCCTAGACCGAGATCTGCCCCTCCGGGTGGGTGTTCTAGAACGAGATCTGCCCCTAGTTGCAGGGGATCTAGAGTGTGACCTGCCTCGTCTTGCTGACCTAGACCTGCCTCTTCTCTGTGTATTTCTGCTCCTGGACCAGCCTGGTCGCTGAGGAGACCTAGAGCGGCCACGTCGCTGGGGGCTCCTAGATCGTCCCCACCTCTGTGCAGACCGGGACCTACGCCACTGAGGTGACCGGGACCGAGAATGACCTCTCTTGGTAGGGGTTCGAGACCGAGACCGCCCCCTCTTAGTGGTAGGACTACGGGACCTCCCCACTCTATGAGAAGGAGTATGAGAATGTGACTTATCCCGTTTTGTTCGGCCATGTGAGCGACTCTTGGATGCAGGAGAAGAAGAAATATCTCGGCGGGACCCAGGAGCTGGTGTAGGTTTAGGACTTTCAGGGGAAGAGCTGGCATGCCGAGAAACTTTGGTAGGTTGAGGAGAGGGCGGGCAGCTCTCTGAAGAAGACTGGGGAGGTTTCTCAGGAGACTTAGGTGGTGAATGGCCCTGGGCTGGAGAAGCCTCAGAAGGGGGATTCACTGGCTCCTGACTTAAGGGGGTTGTTGCAAGGGGTTGTGGGGAGCCGCCATATTGCTCAGCAAGGAGCAGAGTGGGAGCAGGTAGTTCTGGCCCTGTGCTGCTCCTTTCCGGAGAGGGGCTAGGTTGAACTGCAGATTTCTAAGAGTGGAAAAAAGAGTAAGGATACGGGTATGTAAGCACCAAAACTTCCTATCACCTGTAAGATCCCAACACCCTTTCCTATGAAACTTTTCCTCTATGCACCCCATTATACCAACTGGTCCTTTTCCTCACCACAGGCAGTCACATTCATTCAATAACAAGAGATCACGTAATATAAAACACAGTGAGAAACGTACGAAAACAGAATCTACAATCTTGAGTCTTCTATCCAGAGAAAAATCATAATGCAAACTAATGTACTATATTTCACAACAGACAACCATTACAAAATGCTGAGTGCAAAAAAGAAGGTATTTTTAAATGGAAAGATAAAGCAGTTTCCCAAAATGACTGACTTCACTCTTAAAAAATATCTATATTAAAATAAAAGGAAAAAAAACAAAGATTTGAGTACGTGACTTATGTGAGTAAGAAAGACCAGAATGAAGTACAGGGAAATACAGAAAGAGACCAAGTTATAAAAGCTTTAAATATTAAAGTCAAGAACAATAGGAAGTAAATTAAATTTCTGAGATGATCCAACTTGCAGTTTGGAAAACCAACTCTGGGTAACATGGAAAACAGACAGGAGAGCTACAAATTTAGCAAAAAGCAATTTAAATTATACTGTGACTGTTGAAGTAAGAAAACATGATTAGAACTTGAATTTTTTTTTTTCCTTTGCGGTACACAGGCCTCTCACTGTTGTGGTCTCTCCTGTTGCGGAGCACAGGCTCCGGACGCACAGGCTCAGCGGCCATGGCTCACGAGCCTAGCCGCTCCGCAGCATGTGGGATCTTCCCGGACCGGGGCGCGAACCCATGTCCCTTGCATCGGCAGGCGGACTCTCAACTACTGCGCCACCAGGGAAGCCCTAGAGCTTGAATTTTAATAGCAAGTATAAAACAACAGGTACTGAATAGATCTTTCCAAAGTTGTGTTTTCAGACTGCAAGCAGCAACCCAGTGTGTTGCAAAGTTTTAATGAGCCACAACCAGCATTTAATGAAACTGATACTAGAGACACTATAAGTAGTAAAGTTAGGTGTAGTTCAAAAAATTTTTTTTGTTCCAGTTTTATCAACTTGTAAGTACAAAGAAGACAGTGATGTAAAACTAACACCCAGTAAAGTCTGAAAGCCACAATTCTAAAGGATTTGCAAATGAAAAAGAGAACTTTATGAATAACTGAGAGGAATGCAAAAAACAAAACCGGACCTTACTTCTCCCTTAACTTCACACACCTATCCTGAATCCACAGCCCTGCAAACCAAAGAATATCCATTAACTCAGGAACATACCTCCTTCTTGTCTTTATCTTTGTTTTCATAAGGGCTGCTAGGCTGCTTTGTAGAAGGCTCCGGGCTACTAGGCTGCCCTATGTTGGTGATACCTGGTTCCCTGGATGGTACATCTCCCTCCCCTCGACGCCCCGAAGCAGGGGAAGGACTTCGCCCAGTCAAGGTAGTTGTATGGGTTTTAGCTGCAGCACTTCGAGACCTGAGGAAGGTAATTGAGGATGGGAAAAGAGGAAGAAAATCAGTTCAGGGGAGAACAGAAAACCCCCTCCCCAGCTCCCATCCACCTTTCTTCAATATAACCCTCTTCCAAAGAACCTTCTCTTACTCACAGGATTCAAGTAACTCATATTGAAATTCAAGTCCAGTTCACTTTGCTCCTTCTCTTCTCAACATCAGTCCCCAAAAATGTTCTCCCTCTACCCCTTTATATTTACCTCCCCCAAACCTCCCAAAACCCTCCACCCAGTCCATTCCCTACCCGCTTCATTCACAACTCACCTCTGAGCCCACCTCCTTCAGGAAGCCTTCCCCGATTAAGGAAGCCAGGGTAAGGATTCCTTCCTCCCCCAGACACCACGAACAAACCACCACCCTCCCTATTCTGGCAGTCCATATATATCAGAACAAAACAAAATCACAAACAAAAGAAAACAAAAAACAAAAAACAAAAAAAAAAGAGAAGGGGAAATGTATATGTCTGTCCATCCTGTTGCTTTAGCCTGTCAGCTCCTAGAGGGCAGGGACCGTGTCTTCCGAATGGTCTGTGCAGCGCCTAGCACACCGTGGGCGCTCAATAAATATTAAATTGATTAACCCACAAGTCCCTCTCCCTCCCTTCCTCCTGGACCACCCCTTACCGACTGCGGGAAGTATCTGAAGAGGAAGCAGAGTCTGCAGAAGTTGAACGGTGCACCCGTCGGCTCTTGGGGGCTGGTGTTGTACTTCGAGACCTGAAGGAAGACCACCACCACAGCTCAGGGTGCTGTCACACCTGCACTGGGTTCCCCTTATCCACCCTTCAACCTTTTACCAGTCAGGGACGTGACTGATTCTGCCCTATCCCCAGGTGGCACTCATCTACTCACTAAGCAAATTCCCCTCTAATTCACTCACCGCTTCCTCTTCTTGTCCTTAGATTTACGTTTGCTCTTTGGAGTAGGAGACCTGAGAAATAAAGCAAAATTATTTAAAATAAAAATCATTTTTAAAAAAAGAAATAAAATGAAAAGTAAAATGGAAAGAACTGAGTTACTGACAGTAGGAGATCAAGGAACTGAGCTTTACCCCAAGAAAAAAAAAACCCTAAAGAGCCAGCAAGGCCATCAAGCAATGGCTCACTGCTCCATGTGCCACTATGTTCCCAATGCCACAAAGAGCTCTTACCTATGCTTCCTTTTCTTGGATTCAGATTCTGACCTGTTGGTAAAAAGTAAGTAAAATTATTATTTTTTACCTAGGCCTGGACTCACCAAACCTCTCCAATTGTTCCCAGTTCATACCTGTGCTTCTTCTTCTTAGAGCTCTTCTTCCTCTCTCGTCGAGGAGAGCTGCTCTCTGACCTGCTAAATGTGGGTTCAGAAACAGGTCATTCAGCCTGCCTCCTTCTCTGGCCCACCCACTTATAATCCATCCCCAAAAAAGCTTCTAAAGCACAGAACAACTCCAATAGCACCAATGTGCTGATCTAAGCCCAGAACTTATTTACTCTCCAAGAGGCGTAGGTACCTATGATATAGTAACAAACCCCAAAATGGAAAAAACAACATAACTCCAAAATGCTGCTGATCAGTTTTGCAGAGGTACAGAATCAACCCTTCCCCACTGAAGCAGCACACATTATTTCTTCTACCAGGTGAGACCTGAATGGTAACTCCCTCTTCCCTGACTTTTCTGACAACTCTCTCCTACTTCCTAGAAATAAGAATACTCTATTTCCAGAGAGAGAGAAAAAACATGACATGTTTGGTCCTCTGGCTACTAGAATAGCTTTCCAACTAACTTACCGTCCTCTATCTTTCTTCTTTTTCTTCTTCTTTTGCTTTGGGGTTGGTGAGCGAGAACTGCTAGACTCCCGGACAAGGCTGAGGAAAGATGAAAAACGGCAGAGATGGGTGCTAAGACAAACTTTCTTAGACATTTCAACTTCAGAAAAACAAAATCTCAAGAATTTGAAAAGACATAGTCCACACACAAAAAATGGAGCAGAGTGCTTAGAATTAGGAAGAGAAACTGACACTGGCTTCTTGGTCTTGTGTACCTGTAAGGTTTGGGTGGCTCAGGAACTGGTTGTTTAGCTTCCCGAGCACGACGCTGAGGATCAAAAGAGCTGCCATCCACATAGGAATCACTGATGCCAAAGGCAGCTCGGAGTCTCTCGTTCTTCTTCTCATTCAATTCTGCCAACTGGTGAGTCTCAGTTACCCTAGAGGAGAAAAGGTCAAAGGTCTAAAGGAGATAGAGAACAAAATGCAGAGTCATATTCACACAAACAGCCATGAGAAAATGAAGACAAGAGCAGGGAGAAAGTCCAAACTAAACAGAGAGAACAACAAAAGCAGAATAAAGTCCAGAGAAAATCGAGAGAGGGAAACACTCACGCTGGCCTCTGCCCTGGGGTCTCCTCCTTGCCCCCAGGGTTCACATCCTTCTCCAGCAACATGAGTCGAAAGGTCGCCACTTTTTCCTGAATTTGCTGTTCCTCGTACCTGGAGAACAAAAGCCTTCAGCGTTAGAGGTTGACTAGACACTCTCCCCAGTCCCAGGTTTACAGTTCCCTCGTTCCCAGCAGGATCCCTTCCCTTTCCATGCACACATACAATTTTTCACTCACTGTCACCCAAAGGGCCCTTCTATTAAATCCTGCTCTTTTCCTGTCATCTTTCTTCCCTCCACTGACTACACCCTCTAGAACAGTGGATTTTAAACATGCTACACTCCAGGGGCCAAGAGAGGAAAGTTAAGCAGGCAGAGTTCCAGGTGTTCCTCCCCAAATCCAATCAACAAGAACAAGTCTTTCATTTCCTGGGATTCCAAAGGAACATGCATTATATGAAACGGGCGCCACTGCTTAAGTTTGAAAACCACTGCTCTAAAAGGTTTTCTACCTTAATAGGTTCCTTTTCCAAAATCTCAATTCCCTATCCAACCCATGATCCCTTTTATCCGGGTATTATTCCAATTCCTGTTTTCCTGCCTTTGCTACTGTCCAAGCCCTCAATCCTTAAATCCATTTATCTTCCTTTTCTCTACCAATGACAACACATATCAGCTTACCTAGCTAGCTCTTGTCTCTTCCCTGGTCTGCTTCCCCACCTCTCCCTTAAAGCACATATTTGCTTCTCAATGGCCCCCCTCTTTCCCCATGTGCCTCCATCTAAATACCTCATAAAAGGCTCCCTTTTATATCCCAGACACAGGTTCCTCATCTCTCACTTTGAACTGTCCCTTAACTCCTTTCAATCCGCTAGCTCCTTTACCTCCTCCCCTCCTACAAGTCCTCTCCAGGCCTCTTTCAACCAGCCCTAAGCTCCCTACATCCCACCTAACTCCCCCAGCTCTGCACTCACTCAGTGCTTGGCTCTCCCCCAGCCCTCCCTCACCCCTGCTCTTCCATCATCTCCTCCAGCTCGAGGCATCGCAGCTCCACGCGCCGCTTGCGCTCGTGGTCCAGGATGTCAGGATTAGGCCGCTTCACCAGGGCAGCCTCCAGGCGCCGCAGTTCCTCCTCTCCCTTGTAGTCAGGCCGCTCACCGCGGCGGCCCCGCACCAGGGACAGGTTGCGCTGGACGTAGCCGTTGGTGCCGCTGCCCCGGGGCGTCGGCAGCCCGATCCCGTTGTACATGGCCCCGTGCCCGGGGTGGGGCACCACCGCTCCTGAAGGGGAGCGGGGAGACACGGGTCAGGCCCCTGGCCCCAAACTAGCCACTTACCACCACCCAAATCCTTGCTCTTCTTCAACCCTACTTCAACATGTCTCTCCACACTAAACCTCCTTTAGCTGCATAATCCTCCTGGTCTCCTAAAAAAACCTGTTCTTCATCCTTCCAGCACTGCTTTCTTTCCACCAAATCATAGCCCAGCTCTTACAGCCTTTCCCCACAATGTGCAAGAGCCACTCTTGTTTTCACCTAGCTTTCCTGTTTCCACCCAAAACAAAGATCCCATTTCTCCCAAATTTCTCCACACACTCTCTTTATTCTCCTTTAGCCCCAATATACACAACTGGTATCTTCACCAACTACTCTAATTCCTAACCCTGGCAACTGACTGAAGCCTCCAAACAGGGCACAACAAACACCAAACGAAGATCTGTGGCACCCAAAGGCCTGCAGTCCAAGTCTAGACTCTTTCAAGAACTGACCTAAGCATTTCAGGCTACCCTGAAGATAGCCAGAAATTATGAATACAGTCTGACTGAACAGCCCCTAGATATCCAAAAGGTGGCCCAGGCTAAAGGCCAGCATGCACATCAGAAACACATGAACTTTGGATATGTAATCCTCTTATACTTCACCTCTTAAGTAAGGGGCCATTTCCAATCAACTATCCTGACTAATAACATATTCCTTCAATTTCCTTCCCAATAGGATTTCTCACATGGTTTGTGGCTCACCGAACTCTCACTAGCTCCTGTAAAATATTACATTTTCAACTCAATGCTCTAAATACACCAAACAAGCCTCCTCTGTTCCAACTGTCCCCATACCTTCTCTACATTCCTTCCCCTGCACTTACAAAACCCCCACTCTTCATACCTTACTTTCATTAACGTCAAACTGTCAACTTTCCCTAACAGTCCCGTTATCTCATTTCCTAGTTTTTCTCTTCCAGGCCGTCCTTAACCCTCTCATTATCACGTGCCTCCTACCAGGTTCTATCCTCTCAATCTGTCCCAACCCCAGCATGACTCTGAAGAGCCCTCTAACTCTAGTTTTACTGATTAGATTTCTTGGCTACGTACACTCTATTCCTTTCTCCAGCTACATGTACTCTGTTTTTTTCTCCAACTCATCCTGTCCGAGATAGTTTCACATGGGGAAATGTGTGAGGGAAAATGATCCCAGGAAAGAACCCAAGGAACAAAGTGGAGAGATTAGTGAAAGTAAAGGGGAAAAACATAGAACTGGATAAAAGAAAAGGCTTCATTTTAAAAATTCTGAAAGAAACATCATACAAATACCTGGAAGAATATACTAAAGCCCCCCCCCCCACCCCATACAGGGAGATGCTGAATGAAAGGGAGCTAGGACAACTCTAGAACAGTTTGGAGCCCCTTACCCCCCAACTCTAAGGCTGGGTCCCTGCCCAATCCCAGTTGCAGACTCTAGAGATCTGAAAGCAAAACAAAACGAAATAACAATACTGGGTTAAAGGAGTGACAAATGATGCTAAATCTATGAAAGACAAGTGGAACTGTGCAAAGAAATGAAAAATTTCTTTACAGCACAAGAAATTTTCCAACCCTCACTTTTATTTTCTCAAATTTTCTCCTCCCTATTCTAAAGCTAGGCCTTCTTTGGCTCTCTATACCCTACCCAGTTTCTGCTTCCCTTGCAGAACGCTTCTGACCTGCAATCAATTCTTCAGCTTAACCATTCACCCACACTTCCATACCACCTCACACAATAATCCTCCCACTCCCTGGAAAAGGATAACCAGCAGCTGCTAAGCAAAGGATATTAAATCACAACAGACTGGAGAACTTTTACGGAATGAGCCAAAAAAGAAAGAAAAAAAAAACCCAAACAAACAGAAATACCACAGCATCTAAGACAGTGCTCAAAACACTAAAAGGATGGATGGACCAAAAAGTGTATTAACAACACAAACACAAATCACCAAAACCTAAATAAGGACACTTAAACTGGGGTCCAGGACTGTGGGTATGCAAAAATCACCCAAGCTAAAAGTTGACAGTAAAAGCTGCAAAAAAAAAAAAAAAAAAAAGACAAAAAGGCGTTTTTTCTGTTGGAAAATTATCACGATGCCCAACTAACCAGGCAGAAGGGGGTCTTGAAATTCAGTATTATGGTATTCAAGAAAAAAAACGCACCAAAAAGGGAGGAGAGTGTGCAAGAAAATGGACAAAAGTAATAAGCACAACAAGCTCAGCACTGGGGCACTGTAGTAGCTGAGTAGACACTATGAAACCCCAGAAGCTAAAATACTAGCTCAGGAAGAGACCTAGACTCACACTCAAGAGGAAACACAACTCTTCAATTTTTGACCCAGAAGATATCTTAGAAAAGCGTCCGAGTGAAAACCAAGGCCTAGAAAAGTTGTGTGCGAAATAGTGACAAAAGTCCAGCGTTTTCTCAAGGAAGGGCTGGCAGCCTCCTCCCCAGCCGTAACACAACTTTGGGGGAGACGATGAAAAAGTGCAAGAAAGAAAGGAGTATGTGTTCTGCCTTTACATACCTAAACCAAATACGTAAATTTTTTAAAAAACGTTTAGAATCCTTCTCTTCCTAATACCTCATGACACACAGTAATGAATCCAAACTGCCTAACTCTCCCGGACATCTAGTTCAAGGCCTTCTCTGCACTGGCTGAGCGGCCAAGGCCTATTTTCAGCCTTGAGAAATGGGGGAGGGGGCTGCGCGGCGCCCCATAGTATGGGAGGCTCCGGGCCCGACCCCAGGCCCCCGGGAGGGACGGGTAGGCCGGACGCCGGAGAAGCGCAGGGGAAAGGAGCCGGCAGCGGGCCCCGGACGCCGCAGCCCCCTCCTCGCCGAGAAAATGTCGGCAAAGACAGCTGCAGGAGGGCCTCCTCGCCGCACGCGTCAGGGAGGCGAGAAGCCGAGTCGCGCGCTCCCCCCTCGAGAGCGCGCGCGAGCCCGAGTGCAGTCGGCGGCGCGCGCCGTTGCCATGGGGGAGGGAAGAATAAAAGCCCGCGCGCGACAAGAACCGCGAGAAGGGGGGAAGGGAGGCAGACCAGCAAGGACGTCCGCGCGCGAGCTAGGGGCGGCGAGCGCGCGTGCGCGCGGCGGCCTGAGCCGTTCTCCGCGCGCTTTGGCCTTGCGCCGGGGCCGCCGCCCCTCCCCCACCCGGCTCGCGCGCTCTCTCACCCGCCGCCGCCGCCTCCGCCCGCCGCCTCCGAGGGGGAGAGGTGCTGCCGCCGCCGCTGCTCGAGCTCCTGAGTCCCTCGGGGCCTGGAGCCGCCGCCTTGCCTCGCCGGCCCGCCCGCCTCAGCCAACACCGCCGACTCCTCGCTTCCTCCGGGGCCGCAGCGGACTCCGACTGCGCCACTCGCACCCCGCCTGGGCCGCGCTGCACGTCAGCACGACAAATTATGTGCGTCAGCACGCAGCTGCGCGCGTCGCAGGGCCTGCCGGGAACCGTAGTACGCCCCCCGGCCTTGTGCGCAGGCGCCAAAACCGCACCGGGAAGTGTAGTTTCGTAAGGCCCGAAGGAGGTTCAACTCTGTCGTCGAAGAACTACGATTCCCGTCAGCCAGTTGCGAGGAATGTCTGGGGGGCGGACCGGAGCAAACAACGCATTCCAGAGACTTTCCACTAGGGGTCGAGAGGACACAGGGCCTAGCGACGCTAGCGCTCTCCTCGGCCTCCCGCCTTCCACCCAGGTCATCCTGGGAGTTGTAGTTCTAGCGTGGCATGGAACCCGTACGTAGCTTCGCCCTCCCTGCCCCCACACGACCGCCATTTTGTCTCCCCGTGTTGGGAGGCGATGAGCCCGAGCCCACTGATACAGCTGTTTGCAAGTGATCGCAGGCTTCCTGGGGCGAGCCCGGGGCCGCGCCGCACCCGTCCTTCTGCACCCAGGAGAACCCGCCCCCCAGACCCCGGCCAGCGGACACCCGCGGAACCCCAGAACCTAGCTACAGGCCCAGGGCCTGAGCCAAAGGCTGAGCCAGGAGGCCGTGGTGTTCGCAGCTTCCAGCCGCTGAACCCGGCCGGCTGCCCCTGGGGAATGATTTTTTTTTTATGATCTCCGAGTAAGGCGCCCAGGCAGCGATGTGATTTTCGCCTACAGAACCTGGGACATGTTATATACGTCGTGGCCGGGCAAAAACGTTACAAACACCCTTAAATTTTTCACCCTTCTGCAGAATGTCTTAGGTTAATGGTTTTAAGTTCGTTTTCTTTGAGCCTGAGAACCAGCCAGTCTCCCTCAGAGCAGACTTTGAAGAAGCTGGGCTTCGCAGGCAGGCCAACATTTTAACCTGACCTTGAGCTCGCACTCAGCAGTCCTGGTTATCTCGAGGGTCTCGCACCCTAAACAGGACCCAGCACGTGGCAGACACATAATGAACTGTGGTCCGTTTGAGTTTGATTGTGTTTAATGTTAGTTTTCTTTGTAACCAGGGAAGGATAAAGTCATCTCAGACGCTGTAACTGGGCCACCCACCACTTGGCGTAGGAACTGTAGCTTCGGTGTACGGTGCTCGGGATGTTGTAATCTTGCCTCTTTGAACTGCGGCAAGTGCTTCCATGAGCTGGATGAACCTTTGGAGTAATTTATGGCAAAGTGGCAAAGCCTGTGTCTTTTCTGGGCCTAAGCTGGTGTTTCTGAGGTTGAGGGTGAAGGTGCTGGTTTCTTAAAACCCACCACCTTCAGTGAGACCCTTCCCTGTAATCAAATTCCCAATGATATTATTCCCTGTATTTACTGAATATTTTGTGCTAAATTCTGTACATGAATCACTGCAGTTAATAATGCTCGTGACAATCTCCTTTTCCTATGGGGAGAACTATGAATTCCTTTACATATCCACAGCACAGTTTTCAAAATATGAAAAGTAATGTGGAAATAATACTATAATCTACAAACCTTATATAGAGGTGTTATCAATTGTTCTGATAATATCCTTAATAACAAAAGAAAATTCAAAATCATGCATGTTGCATTCTTAGACTCCTTTAACATACTATAGATACTCTTTTGCACTTTACTGTTTTTCACTTAGCAATATATCCTGGAAATCATTGCATATCAGTTCACAGAGATGTATGGATGGACTTTTATTTAACCACTCTTATATATGAGCATCTAAATTGTTTCCAATATTTTCTAATTACAAACCATGCTGCAATGAGTAACCAGGAGCATATGTATTTTCATATTGTTAGGGGGTATATCTTCAAGGTAAATTCCTAGAAGTGGGATTGCTAGGGCAAAAGGTAAAGACAAATGTAGTTTTGTTAGTAAGGACAGAGTCCTCTCAGTAAGGGTTATACCAGTGTGCATTGGCAAAATATGGGAGGGCCTACTTTCCCACCACCTCACCAACAGAGTACATTTCTGTGCTTTTCCATTTTTGCTAACCTGATAGGTGAGAAATGGTATTCTAGGGCAGTTGTTTTGTGTGTGGTAAAATGCACATAAACATAAAATTTACCATTTAAACTATTTCTCAGTGTACAATTCAGTGGCATTAAATACATTCACAGGGACTTCCCTGGTGGTCCAGTGGCTAAGACTCCTCGCTCCCATTGCAGGGGGCCTGGGTCCGATCCCTGGTCTGGGAAATAGATTCTGCATGCATGCCACAGCTAAGAGTTCACATGCCGCAACTAAAGATCTGGCTCAGGCAAAATAAATAAATAAATAAATATTTTTTAAAAAATAAATATTTAAATACATTCAAAGTGTTGTGCAACCATCACCACCATCCATTTCCAGAAGTTTTTCTTTTTTTTTTTTTTGCGGTACGCGGACCTCTCACTATTGTGGCCTCTTCCGTTGTGGAGCACAGGCTCCGGACGCGCAGGCTCAGCGGCCATGGCTCACGGGCCTAGCCGCTCCTCGGCATGTGGGATCTTCCCTGACCGGGGCACGAACCCGTGTCCCCTGCATCGGCAGGCGGACTCTCAACCACTGTGCCACCAGGGAAGCCCTCCAGATGTTTTTCATCCCCAAAACTGAAACTCTGGACTCATTAAAGACCAGCTCCTCACTCCCCCCTCCCCCCAGCCCCTGGTAACCTCTATTCTATCTTCTGTCTCTATGAATTTGCCTATTCTAGGTACCTCATTGTATGGTCAGGCCACTCGAGATGACTGTTCTCTTGCTCTCTGTATATTCCCCTGCCCGACCAGTGCCTGCTTCACCTATATCTTAAGCACATGACTGACCTTCCTACGTACTTGCCCCAGGCCCCAGCTAGTGCTTGTTCTTATCAAAGGGGCAGTGAGGGGCGTGCCCCTATAACTGGTAATCAAACCTCCCACCCCTCCCCACAGAGAAGACTGCCATTATGTCCTGCCCCACCCTCAGCTGCACACGGTGGGGAGCTGCTCCGGGACCTTGCTTCAGACATGTAAGATCCCCCCTATCCATTATTATTATTTGTGTGTGTGTGTGTGTGTGTGTGTGTGTGTGTGTAAGCCAGCTTTGTTTTTTGAATTTTATTTTTTTATACAGCAGATTCTTATTAGTTGGTGGTGTGATGAATTAGGAGATTGAGATTGACATATATACACTAATATGTATAAAATGGATAACTATAAGAACCCCCTATCCATTAAACCATTGATGTCTGTGTTGATGACTCCGGGCTCTTTCTTCGTTCTTAAAGCTAGGCAAGTGCAGGCCTTGTAGGCCTGTTGTGTGTAGCCCAACCCTCATAGGGTGGAATCATAAAATATCTGTCCTTTGGTATCTGGCTTATTGTACTTAGCATAATGTCTTTTTTATATTGTAGCATGTATCAGAATTTCATTCCTTACTATGGCTGAATAATATCCCACTGAATGTATATATACCACGTTTTGTTTACCCATGTGTTCACTGATGGACATTTGAGTTGTTTCCACATTTTGGCTATTGTGAACAGTGCTGCTATGAACGTTACTATGCAGGTCTCTGTGTGAACAAATGTTTTCCTTTCTAGACTCTAAAGGTGGACTCTTCTCCAGGCTCCCAGCCTCTGGGCTTCCCCTCCAACCTTCATGGGACCTCCAAAAAGATTTTTAAATTTTCCTTTGAAACTTTATTTGTATCCTACAGTGTGGTAGGTTGACTAGTGGCCCCCCAAACTTCATGTCCATCCAGAACCACAGAATGTGACCTTATTTGGAATAAAGGGCTTTGCATAGGTAACCAGTTAAGGATCTCCAGAAGAAATCACCATGAGTTTGGAGTGGGTCTTCAATCCAGTGACTGATGTCCTTAAAGGAAGAGGAGATGCAGAGATGCACAGGAGAGGCCATGGGAAGATGGAGGCAGAGATTAGAGTGGTGCAGCCACAAACCTAGGAATGCCAGCAGCCACCAGAAGTTGGAGGGTGGGAGGCTCTGCAACACCTCAATTTAGGACTTCTGGCCTCCAGATTGTGACAAATTCCTGTTGTTTTGTGCCATGCCGTTTGTGACATTTGTTATGGCAGCCCCGTGAAACCTCATCCATATAGGTAAGCCATAGTCTTTGTAGAAAACGAGAAAATACAGATAAGCGAAAAGTCAAACCGCACAGAGGCAATTCCCTGCCCCCAGAAACAACCACAGTTAACACTTTAGCATCTATGTCATCAGAGTAAGATTTCTAAAATGCAACCTTCTGAAATGCTTCAAGTTCTCCCAAATGCCTTCAGGATAAACTCTCAAACTCCTTAATAGGGCCTCAGAACCAGGCCTTTTTGTAGCCTCTTTTCCTTCTACTTGAAGAAGAATCAACGTGCACACCTGCCTCTGCTTGTTCCCCCAGGCAGACAGGCCTTGCCCGTGCCTTCAACCTCTGATTCCCTGGCCTCCTCGCAACACCCCAGTGGAAGCACTCCTCCTTCTGGAACTTAAGCTGCTGGACCACCGGAGCCTGAGGTGCTGGTGACCTCTGGGGCAGGGGTGAGTGGAGCCTCTCCCACCTCCACCTCTTGATTTCTGGACCCAGGAATCCTGGAGCTGCCATTCCACCCAAGGCAATACAGACCATAAACAAACAAATAATAGGCCATTACCAATCATGGGAACAGCAAGGAGGGTGTAAATGGGGTGGGAGGGCAGGAGGTCTAGAAAAGGATCTCACCCTCCCTTCCAGAGGGAGACCAGGCCCCAGCAGGAGGGCAGCTCCCAGGGCTGATGTTGAGGCACACTGGGCCAACTGTGAGGGTTTCCAACATGGTCTTTTGATCTGGAGGCCCCCAGTCCCAGCTCGCCCCCTCCAACAGGCCTGTAAGCATGGTCCTGGCCAGGCCTGGTAGCTTCCAGGCCCTGTGTGGGCTCGGTGGCCTGGCTGGGACCAGGTAGCCTCAGCTCAGGTTGAGGGGGGCACACACCAGTCAGAGTGTCTGCCTGAGCAGCCTCCCAGCAGCACTCGGCCCCCGAAGAAACCTCGGATCCAAGGCCCTGGAAGATGACCCTGATCTTGTGCCCAGGACAGGACCCTGATAAGGGAAGCCCTTCCATGGACAACAAGGGTTGTCCTGGTCCCGAGCCTTCACAGGCACTGCCTCCTTCCCTGTGGCCGGCAGTCCTTGTGCAACGCGCCCTGGCCCAGGGCAGCACCGTGCTCCCCATCCCTTCCTTCTCGGGGTGGATGCTCTCCGTAATTTGGGGGTTTCTAGAGCTTTTAAAGCACTAACTTTATTTTGTTAGGACTGCATATTTAGTCTCTTTGGAGAGGTTAGCAGTTGAGGCTTTATGAAAATTCAGATGAATTATGACTGCCAGACGTGGCACTTTTTTTTTTAATTTTTGGCCATGCTGCATGGCATGTGGGATCTTAGTTCACCAACCAGGGGTCAACTGACATCCCCTACAGTGGAAGTATGGAGTCTTAACCATTGGACCACCAGGGAATTCCCCGCCATTTTTTATTGTAAAAAATACTGAGGAAAAAACCCCCAAACACTGAAAAGTAAAAGATCAACCAAAATCCCATCACTTAAAAATTATAAACATATTTTATAAAAATATAAAGCGGTACTCCCCCAACTGGTACCCTCACACTGCAGAGCCCCCAGAGCCTTGGTGGGAGCCGCTCCCTGGAGGGGTCACAGAGTGCCGTGCCGGCTGAAGATCAGAAGGCGACACCCATGCATGCATAGTGTTGGCACAAGTTCATAATACGAAAAAAAAAGGGAAAAAGCTAAATACCCATCTATAGGATATTAGTTAAAGTAACGGTGAAACAACCTCATGTTAAGAGAGGAACTCTATTCTCCTGGTTGTCAAGGCACACGTGTCAGGCAGCCTGCATTCTCCACAAAGGTAGGTAGTTAGATGCAGAGATACAGGGATGGTGGGTGGTGTACGGCAGATGGTAAGATGAGTGGCATTTTGTATGTGTCAGGGACCCTGGGCCCCCCCCGCAGGACCTGTCCCCAGGAAGCCTCAGTCTCCCTCCTGCTAGCCCTCCCCAGGACACCCCTTGGTCACTGCCCTCCCAAGCCCAAGTATCACCTCCTCCAGGAAGTCTCCCAGGACTGAAGGCTCCCAGCTGCGAGCTCCCAGGGTAAGCATCTCCTGCCAAAAATGTTGGCTCCAGGGATTCTAATGAGTATGAGCTGGGGGCTACAGACTGAGAGGGCAGGGATTGGACATAGGGGCTGCACTTAAAGCTGTGCTTACACAAGGAGCTCAGCCTCCTCTCCAAAGGGCTCAGAACTGTGGAGTCTTTGGCCCCACTTCCTGCAGCTAGTGGCCCAGTGCCTCTACATTCCTCCTCTACCAGCCACATGGGAAGCCTGCCCAGGAGCTGGGTGCTCCCTCTCCCCCTCACCTGCACCCACGGTGCCCTTAGTTGTCCCACAACTAGGTACATCTTAAACACTTTTATTGTAGAGCAGGTGAAAGAGAAAATGAAATGAACCATCATAGCCTCAGAAAAACGTCACGTGGTTTCAGTGAAGCCACTGTTTTTCTAAGAAGCCATCATGGGGACACAGGAGGGAGGAGCAAGGAAATAGCACGCCCAAGTCCATTTCCTGTCCTGGCCTAGCTAGAGGCTAAGAGCCAGAGAGGAGAGAGCTTGGCTCTCTTCAGAAGGTGAGGACCTGGTGCCGGGCAGGGGACCAGGGTGGGAGAGCTGCCCCACCAGCATGTGGGGGTACCTTTGAACTGGCTAGGGAGTAGGGGGAATTGGGCAGGGAGTGTGAGTGGGGCAGGGGAGGGAGGGTGCCAAGCTGCTCCTTCCTCTGCACCCAGCAATCCCTGGGGTCCCCCACCCCACTGTCACCTGCCAGAGGACCATCCCCCTCAAGTCAGCTCCAGGCTCGTCCCATGGCATGTTCTCAGGACCAGAGGATCCTGCTGGGAGCAGTGAGATGGGGGAGGGGGGCATCAGGATCCTGAGCAGGAACAAAATTTCAAAATTGCCTGGTGGACATGAAGAGGGGCAGAGTGGGGGCGGGGGTCAGGGAGCTGCTGGTGGGTGTTCCCAGATGACATGGGAAGCAGAGGAGAGGGGCCCAGTGGCCAAGCCTGGGGCTGCAAGTTGGAGGGGGCAGCTGGAGGAGGCTGAGGAGGATGGGCAAGAGGAGAGGGCAGAAGGGAGGGGGCCAGACCAGCGGCTGCAGGAGCTCCCTCAGGAGACAGTTTCCTGAAGTGGGTCAGGGTACAGGTAGCCATGAGGGCTGACCCCAGGGGAAGCTGTCACCAACCATAGGCCCGAAGGGGCCCTGGGAGGAGTCCAGCCAGAGCTGTAGCCTAGAAGGAGTGAGGCCAGGAGCAGGAGAGCCACTGGCTGAGTGGGGCGAGGCAGGACATGTGACCCTCCTCCTCTCAGCTCCAGCCTTCTGCCGCTGCCTCCCCTGTCAAAACCAGAAACCAGAAACCAGAACTGCAGAGACCCAAGGCCCCTGACAGAGCAGGGATGTGGGGTGGGTGGAGGGAGCAGGCGCTGTGACGGCCCCTGGGGTGTGTCCCCTTTGCGGCTGGGGAAGGTGGCTCTGCAGGGCTGTGGGGAGGCAATGGGCCCCCAGCCCAGAGTCCTGAGGGGGATGTGAGCATCCCCAGGCCTGTGGAGGGACTCCTGAGCCCAAGGCCCTGGCCTCAGCCTCTGGGGAGGGGATCCCTGGGGGTCTTGGGGGAATCAGAGTGTGTGGGAAGGAAGATGACTAGGCATGTCCCCGCCCCACACACAGGGGTGAGCTCTGATACCTTGAGAAGATGGTGGCAGGAGAGATGCCCATGGCAATGGCCATCAACATGTTGAGAGACATGTCCCCCCTCGCAATCAGCCAGGCCTGACCAGGCCCAGCCGCCAGCTACCAGGACAAGAACAGGACCCTGGTTGCTTCCAGGACAAATAAAGTCTCCAGGGATGGGGGGAGGGGGAGGGGGCTGCTTCCCCTGGACTGAGACCCCAAGACATCCCCAGCTACAGGCCAGGAGCTTCAGGGGACCTGAGGGACCCCTCAGCCTCCATCCCCTGCCAGGGGTCCAGGCAGGTCTGGAGCCGTGCTTGAGGAGCCAGAGGGACCCCCTCCCCCCAGACCCTGGAGCCTGTACCTGGCTCACCTGGAAGCACTCCCTGCAGCCAGCCCTGTCCCAGGTGCCACCATATGTCCACTTGCTTCCTCCCACCAGCCCAGGGGTTGGAGGGTGCCATCTCCATGAGCTGTGAGGAGGCAGAGCTCCGAGGGGCCAAGTCACTGCCCTGAGGCCACCAGATTGTCACTACAGAGGGTGGGGCAAGGCTGGCATCTACCTTGGAGTCCATTCTTTCTGCTCAGCTGGAGAGGGGGCATCTCGAGTGTCCCTGTCTTTTCTCTGGTTCCTGCCCCCGTGTCAGCCTGGGACCCTGAGCCCTACAGTCCCCTTACTGTCTCCATCCTGTGGGGTCACCCTGCCCCGTTTCCTCCGGCCCTGAAATTAATGGCCTCCGGGTCGGTAGTGTGGCACACTGTGATAATAATGATTGACGGGATGGCCTTATACAGCTGGATGAAGAGCAGAGCAAGCCGGAGCTTGCACCGTGGGAGGTCCCAGGGTGGCCAGAAGTAGGGGTCAGGGAGTGCCTGAGTAAGAGGGAGGCCTGGGCATGGTTTGGGGGAGGCACAAGTGAGGTGGCGAGAGGGTAGTGGGAGACCCCCTCCCTTGGCCTGGCCGCCCCACCCAACTGGCCACCATTGTCCTCCTCCCATGGTCAATTCTGGGCCCTGCCTGACCCCACCCCCTTCTCTTGCAGGTAAAAATGAACAAGAAAAAGAACCCTAAAATGTATTGACAAGAATCCTCTCCAAGCCCCCTACAGACAGGAGAGCCCACCTTCCTGGGGATGGGAATGCTGTGAGGCGACATTTTACCATTGAGGTATGAACAAAGTCAACTTGTGGGCAAAAATAAAAATTCACTGAATGCACATGTATTCAGTGCCTACTGTGTGTGCCTGACTCTTTTCCAGAAGTGGGCTCCAAATCCCAGGATTCTGGGTCCTTTGAGGCCCAGCTCCAACCCTAGAAGCCCTGGGCCCTCCCCACCCCTAACTAGCCCTGACCTGGCCCTTCATCAGGGCTGTCTGGCCTGGGCCACCTCTCAGCCCCAGGGAGGCTCTATGGGGCCTCTGTGCCCTGAGGTCCTGAAAAGGGAAAAACACCCTGCTTTCCCTCTCCTACACTCACAGTCACACACCAACACTTCTCACACCAGATGTGTGGGATTTTTCACACCCACCAATTTTCCAATTTCCTGTGGACACCAACTAAGATTTCTATGACTTAATTCTGACACTGACAGAATTTAGCACTGACCCCACATTTTAAAGGCTCAGTCCTACAATACTGCTCCCACTTCAGATGCCAATCCCAGGTAGTGGGTCCCCAGATTACCCACAAACATCTGTCTGACTTGGCTACAGATCATGTGTTCCCATGACCCCCTTCTTGGGTTTAATAATTTGCCAGAAGGGCTCACAGAACCCAGGAAAACAGTTTCCTTACTAAGATACGGGTTTAGGGAGTTCCCTGGTGGTCTAGGGGTTAGGATTCGGCACTTTCACTGCCGTGACCGGGGTTCAATTCCTGGTTGGGGAACTGAGATCCTGCAAGCCCCGAGGTGTGGCCAAAAAATAAATAAATAAAATAAAATAAAATTGTTGGGACTTCCCTGGTGGCGCAGTGGTTAAGAATCTGCCTGCCAATGCAGGGGACACGGGTTCGAGCTCTGGTCCTGGAATATTCCCACATGCTGCAGAGCAATGAAGCCTGTGTGCCACAACTACTGAGCCTGCACTCTAGAACCGGCGAGACACAGCTACTGAGCCCATGTGCCACAACTACTGAAGCCCGCGCACCTAGAGCCCATGCTCCACAACAAAGAGAAGCCACTGCAATGAGAAACTCACACGCCACAACGAAGAGTAGCACCCACTCGCTGCAACTAGAGAAAGCCTGCGCGCAGCAACGAAGACCCAACTCAGCCATAAATAAATAAATAAATAAATTTATATTAAAAAAAAAGAATCCGACTTCCATTTCAGGGGACACAGGTTTGATCTCTGGTCAGGGAACTAAGATCCCATATGCCGTGGGACAACTAAGTCCATGCACTGCAACTACTGAGCCCGCATGCTGCGACTAAGACCTGATGCAGCCAAAAAATTTAATTAATTAATTAATTAATTTTAAAAAAGACTGCTCCTTTAAAAAAACAAATAAGTAAAATTGTTTAAAGGAAAAAAATGGTGGATATTATGGCATGTGAATTAAATCTCAATTAAAAAAGAAAAAATGTGGGAGTTTGGGATTAGCAGATGCAAACTATTACATATGGAATGGATAAACAACAAGGTCCTACTGTATAGCACAGAGAACTATATTTAATACCCTGTGATAAACCATAACGTAAAAGAATATGAAAAAGAACATATATGTATAACTGAATCACTTTGCTGTACAGCAGAAATAAACACAACATTGTAAATCAACTATACTTCAATAAAACAAATTTGTTAACAATGAAAGGGAATTCCCTGGAGGTCCAGTGGTTAGGACTCCGTGCTTACACTGCTGAGAGCCCGGGTTCAATCCCTGGTTGGAGAATTAAAATCCCACAAGGGGCGCAGCGTGGCTAAAAAAAAAAAAAAAAGTTACGGGTTTATCATGAAGGACATGGCTGAGGAACAGCCAGATGGAAGAGATGCACTAGACAAGGTATGAGGGAAGGGGCGAGGAGCTTCCATGCCCTCTCTGGGTGCACCAACCTCCCAGCACCTCTGGGTGTTCACCAACCCGGAAGCTCTCCAAATCCCATAGTTCACGGATGTGTATGGAGGGTTCATCACATGGGCGTGACTGATCATTAACTCAATCTCCAGCCCTTGTTCCCTCCCCAGAGGATGGGGCTGAAAGTTCTAGGTTTCTAATCAAGCCTTGGTCTTTCTGGTGGCAGCCCTCATCCTGAACCTAACCACCCAGAGCCACCACATTAGAACAAACGACATTCCTGTCACCCGGGAAATTCCAAGGGATTTGGGAGCTCTGTGTCCGGAACCACAGGCAGAGATCAAATATACTGTATAATTCTCTTTTTTAAAAAATAAATTTATTTATTTTATTATTTTATTTTATTTTATTATTTTATTTTATTTATTTATTGTTTCTGGCTGCGTTGAGTCTTCATTGCTGCGTGTGGACTTTTCTCTGGTCGCGGCGAGCGGGGGCTACTCTTCACTGCGGTTCGCGGGTTCACGGGCTTACGGGCTTCTCATCGTGGTAGCTCCTCTCGTTGAGGAGCAGGGGCTCTGGGTGCGCGGGCTTCAGTAGTTGTGGCACGTGGGCTCAGTAGTTGTGGCTCGCGGGCTCTAGAGAGCAGGCTCAGTAGTCGTGGCACACAGGCTTAGTTGCTCCGTGCTGTGCGGGATCTTCCCGGACCAGGGATTGAACCCGTGTCCCCTACACTGGCAGGCGGATTCTCAACCATTGCACCACTAGGGAAGCCCTACTGTATATTTCTTGTTATGTCACAGGACCTCATACTCCTGGGCCCCCTCTACCTGGAAAACCAGCCACTAGGTAGGGTCCCTGAGGTTTCCCATTCCTGTGGTCCTTGACCCAAAAGGGGACAGTGGGACCTCCAGCATCACCTTCCCCTGGTGACCTCTTTTCCAGCCTTCACTGCCTCAGTCATTTTCAGTTCATAAGACCGTCCACACAGAAGAGAAATTTTACAAAGTAAACGTAAAGTAAAAGTACAGTCTTTCCGTCCCATTGCCCCCAATTACAGTTCTCATTTCTGGTGGATTGGACCTTGTCCCTCTGGATGTTTTGGTGCAGAGACAATCCGAAGTAGGTGTATCTGTTCTCTGGGGCTGCCACAATAAACCACCACGAACTGTGTGTCTTTTCTTTTCTTTTTTTTTTGGAACAAGGAATAACAATTTGAATCAGAAAGCTAGCAGACCCAGAAGATGGCAGACAAGCATCTAAAAAACAAAACAAAACAAAACCAAACATTTTACCTCAGTCCAAATTCCGACTCCTTTTATAGAGAAGAGAGGAAGAGGAGAGGCCCACTGTGGCGCCCACCAGTGGCTGAGCGGGGGTTGCTAGAGCAGCGAGGCTGCTATAGCTGGCGCCTGCCCCGCCCCTATTACAATTCTTCTCCCTCTCCCTCTTACACGCTGTTAGATGCCTTTTCCCCAGGGGCTCAGACTCACCCTCCTGGAATTCAGGCTTCAGGTCATGATTCGGAGCCATTTACAAGCGATTCGCCGCCTCCTCCTTCTCCTCACCCCCGACTACTGCCCCCTGCTCTCTATCCCACCCAATTCCGCGTCAGGCTCCCCGTCAGGCACGGCCAGCTCTACATCCTGGGCCCGATTTGCCAGCTCTGCATCCTGGGCCCGATTTACCAGCGCCCGCAGATCTCACAGCATCGCGACCCGCGCAGCCGCCGCTCCAGCCAATGAACTTTGTGTCTCAAAACATCAGAATTTTATTCTCTCTCACTTCTGGAGTTCAGAAGTCCAAAATCTGGTTGTCACTCCCTCTGAAAGTTCTAGGGGAGGATCCTTCCCTGCCTCTTCCAGCTTCTGGTGGGTCCAGCATTCCTTGGCTTATGGACACGTTACTCCAATCTCTGCTTCCATCTTCACATGGCCTTCTTGCCTGTGTCTCTCTGTGTGTCTGTGTCCCCATCCCCTTTCTTTGCCCTTAGAAAGACACCAGTCACTGGATTTACAGCCCACCCTAAATCCATGATGATTTCCGCTTGATATCCTTAACTTTTTACGTCTGCAAAGACCTTATTTCCAAATAAGGTCACATTCACAACTACTGGGGATTAAGACTTGAATGCATCTTTTGGGGGACACAATTGTACATTTTTTTATACACAAGTGATATCATATAATAAATGTGTATATTTCTACAATAAAGTGTGGAGAAGACACATTTCTCTAACCACAAACTAGAATTTTTAAAACTTTGTCTTTTGAAATAATCTTATATTTAGAGAAAAGCTGAAAAAAAAGTATAGAGTTTTCCCATATATCCTCCGCCCACCTTTCCCTAATGTTAGCATCTTACATAACCATAGTAATCAACCATAGAAAAGAACATTGATACAATCCCATTAACTAAAGCCCTCAAATTTCACCAGATTTTCCACTAATGTCCTTCTCGGGTCCAGGATCTAACCCAGGATCCCAAATGTATTTCTCTGTCATGTCTCCTTAGCCTCCTCCAATCAGTGACAACCATCTAGAATATTTGTACAGCCATTAGTAATTTAAAATGTATGTATGATCCAAATTTTCAATAGTTCTACTTTATTTTAAAAATATGAACCATGGAGGGACTTCCCTGGTGTGCCAGTGGTTAAGAATCATCCTGCCAATGCAGGGGACACGGGTTCGAGCCCTGGTCCAGGAAGATCCCACATGCCATGGAGCAACTAAGCCCATGTGCCACAACTACTGAAGCCCGTGCGCCTGGAGCCCGTGTTCCACAAGAGAAGCCAATGCAATGAGAAGCCCACTCACCACAATGAAGAGTAGCCCCTGCTTGCCACAACTACAGAAAAGCCCGCGCGCAGCAACGAAGACCCAACACAGTCCCAAAGCAGCCAAAAATAAATTAATCAATTAAAAAAAATTTTAATTTTCAAGCTACTAAAGAAAAAGAGATAAAGTTTCAAGATATATTTATCCCAGGATTGAAACTGAAACTGAATACTTTGGAAATGAGAACCACCATCTCCTGTGGATACATGTGCCTAAGCATAGGGCACATTTGTAATTTGATTCCAATGGTACACTCGCTGGAGTACACATCCCTTCCTCACCTATGTAAAGGCCACTTCAACACTTACACCATCTGGTTGAAAAATGTACAGTGAAGCCAGTATCCACTAACGCCAATGAGGGCAGGATCAGTACAAAACATATCAGTGATCTTTGCAAGTACTGTTTAAACAATGATTTTAATGTGAAAGAAGTTATGAATATAGGCAGAAAATGCGTGTCTAGAATCAAGGAACAAAAGATATTTTAGTTTCACTTTTTGGTATTTAAAATGAAATTATAGGGGTGGGATAGGGAGAGTGGGAGGGAGACACAAGAGGGAGGAGATATGGGGATACGTGTATATGTATAGCTGATTCACTTGGTTATAAAGCAGAAACTAACACACCATTGTAAAGCAATTATACTCCTATAAAGATGTTTAAAATCTTAAAAACTAAAGTGAAATTATATAAAGTAACTGAAATTATGGCTATGGATATACAAACCATTCTGAGGGAGCAGTTTTAATATATATGCCACTTTTTTTAAAAATTAATTAATTTATTTATTTTTGGCTGCGTTGGGTCTTCGTTGCTGCGCGGGGGCTTTCTCTATTTGCGGCGAGCAGGGGCTACTCTTCGTTGCGGTGGGCGGGCTTCTCATTGCGGTGGCTTCTCTTGTGGGGCACGGGCTCTAGGCACACAGGCTTCAGTAGTTGTGGAACGTGGGCTTAGTTGCTCCGTGGCATGTGGGATCTTCCAGGACCAGGGCTCGAACCCGTGTCCCTTGCATTGGCAGGCGGATTCTTAACCACTGTGCCACCAGGGAAGCCCCTATATGCCACTTCTTGATCCTTCATTTTTTATCTTTGTTTGTTTGTTTGTTTTGGCCGCATGGTTTGTGGGATCTTAATTCCCCAGCCAGGGACTGAACATGGGCCCTCGGCAGTGAAAGCCCTGAATCCTAACCACTAGACGACCAGGGAACTCCCGATATTCACCATTTTAGAGTGTACAATTTTGTGGCTTTTAGTATATTTACAACGCTGTGCAACCATCATCATTATCTAATCACAGAACATTGTCATTACCCCAAAAGAAAGCCAGTCCCCTTTTAGCAGTCACTCCCCATTTCCCCCCAAATCTCCCAGCCACCGGCAATCACTAATCTACTTTGTCTCTATAGATTTGCCTGTCCTGGGCATTTCACATGAATGGAATCATGCAGTATTTGTCCTTTTGTGTCTGGCTTCTTTCACCAGAGTATGGTCTCCCAGGTTCCTTCGCGGTGTAGCAGATATCTGTATTTTGTCTCTTATTATGGCTGAACAATATTGCATTGCAGGGATAGCCCACATTTATTTATCCAGTCATCATTAGATGGACATCCGAGTTATGTCATATTTGTTTCACTGTTATGAATAATTCAAAAAGCCTTGAAGCTAAATCCGTGTCGCCTCAGCATAGGCCAAGGAGTGAAATTGCGATGAAACAACTATGTCAGAAGGATAAACAGGAGGTCTTCTAGTTATTCGGTAACGGGGGGTGGGGGAGGGGAGACCAGACAAAACACCCCTTCGCTCTGTGCACACGACCTCTGTGCTTTTCCTCGGTCAACGTGGAGAGCGGATTACGATCTCACCCATGTTTCCCGCCGTGGACAATGTATGGCTGATGCTCCTGGCGGCCGGGAGGCGGCGCGCGCGGACGCCGTCGGGTCCAGTGGACCCCGGAAGCCCACCCAGGCCCTTTTGAGACCTGGGCATCGGCTCTAATTTGCCTTCTGCAGGGGTGGCGGGGACGGTGGCGTTTGGGCCAGGAAGGATTCCTCAGCAATGACCCGGCATTTGGCCCGCTATCCGAAGAATGCGGTGACATCCTTACTCCACCCCGAATTCCAACATAAATCGCAATACAAATTGCAGGCCCCCCTTTCGATCTCCTTCCTTCCTTCCTTCCTTCCTTCCTCCCTCCCTCCCTCCCTTCCTTCCTTCCTTCTTTCTTTCACAACGCTTTTTACAAAATCAATTTTCTTGAAATATAGTTGACATAGGATAAAAATTTCCCTTTGGAAATGTACATTTGCCATATACAAATATAACCACTGCCCCAATCGAGAAATGGAACATTTCCATAATCCAAAACATTCCCTCAGATAGCACAAACTATTGATATATAGCAAGGTATATAACTTTAAACAAACTATATAACTTGATCACTTATTATATCTATTTTATTATGTCTCCTCCATTGACCCTACAATATGGGTTCCTGGAGAGCAGGATCTTTATTTTGTTCACTGAGGTTCCCAAGTTCACAGTGCCGAGTAAATAGTAGCTATTGAACACACATTTGTTGAATAAATAAATTCCAGGGGACTTCACTGGCAGTGCAGTGGTTAAGACTCCGTGCTTCCACCTTCCACTGCAGGGGGCACAGGTTCGATCCCTGGTTTGGGGGGCAATGAGAAACTTAATTTTCAATCAATTAAAATTAGAGACAAGTCCCTAAGCAGTATCAGTATTTTGAAACGATTTGATAATATATATTAAAATTTTATTTATTTATTTATTATTTATTATTATTTATTTATTATTATTTATTTATTATTTATTCCAAAACATGAGAGAATCAAGTGGAAAGGGAGAAATTATCAAACCTTTAGAAAAAGGTAAAAGCAAATGCTATGAGTTGAATTATGTCCCCACCCCCCCCACCCAAAGAAGTTTAAGTCCTAATCCCCAGTGCCTGTGAATGTGACCTTGTTTAGAAACAGGGTCTTTGCCGATGATTGAGTTAGGTGAAGTCATTAGGGTGGACACAACCCAAACGACAGGTGTCCTTTTAAAAAGGGGAAATCTGAACACGGAAATGCACACGGGGAGAACACTGTGTGCAGACAAAGCAGAGATCAGGGTAATGCACCTAGAAGCCAAGGAGAGAGGCCTGGAACAGATTCTCCCTCCCAGCCCTCAGAAGGAGCCCACCCAGTCCACACCTTGATCTCAAACTTCTGGCTTCCAGAACTGCCAGGAAAAATTTTCTGTTGTTTAAGCCACTCAGTTTGTGATACCTTGTTCAGCATCTCTGACAAACTAATACAGAAACTATCCAGTATTTATTCAAGTAAGTATGGGAAGAACTTGCTTAGGATAATTTTAAAAAACAGAGAAACTCAAATTGGAAAAGACCACTAGATGCAGCTGTGTAGGGAATTCCCTGGTGGTCCAGTGGTTAGGACTCTGTGCTTTCACTGCCAAGGACACGGGTTCAATCCCTGGTCGGGAAACTAAGATCCCACAAGCTGCGAGGTGCCGCCAAAAAATAAACAAACAAACAAACAAACAAATAAATAAAGATTCAGATGTGTAAACACACACACCTATCATACACCTATTTTCCCAACCTCCTCCCCCACCAAGTGTAAATAATAAAATATTTCCATCACATGTGGAACACTAGGGTTAATCTGAGTTCAATAAAAATGTTTCTTAAATCAGTAAGAAAAAGATGAACAAGCTAATAGAAAAATGAAAGTGCAGCTGTTCTCAAGGTGTGTTCTGGTGGCCCCTGGGGGTTCCCAAAGACTTTTCAGAAGGTCCATGATTATTTTCATAGTAATACTGAGACAATGTTTGCCTTTTTCACTGTGATGACTTTGCACTGATGATGCAGAAGCAATGGTGACTCTTAGTGTGAATCAAGGCAGTGACACCAAACTGACAGAATTTATTGCCAATGATAAAATTCTAAGTCTTCTGGCAAAAAGTACAATTTTGGAAAACTTGTATGCCACCTTTAGCTTCACAGCTTCCCAATATTGCCAGACTTTTGTGTTGAGATTGGTGGCAGTATTAATGAATGTTATACATTTTATTTATACTGTATAATGAGATGTGTCAACATTTGCAAGATCTGTATAAGTCAATGAACAAATATTTTTGAAAAGACCAACACATGATTTATGAAATCACATGAGGGTAAAAGAGTCTTTCAAAATGCACGACAGATCAATGGATTTTCATGTAATAGAACACAAAAAGCTCACTGATATCGTCTCAGATTCCATGTTGCAACTAACCTTCAAAAAACTACCATGTTTTGAGTGTTGGTGTAGTATCAAAGAAGAATATCTACAATTATCTGAAAAGGATATTAAAATATTCCTTCCTTTTCCAGTTTTTTATGTGTGAGGCTAAATTTTCTTCACGTACTTCAACCAAAGCAGCGTATCCCAATAGAGTGAAGGCAGACACAGATATGCAAACCCAGCTGTCTTTTCTCAAACGTGATATTAAATAGATTTTTTTCTTCTTTTTTTGGCCATACCACACGGGATCTTAGTTCTGCGACCAGGGATTGAACCCGGGTCCCCTGCGGTGGAAGTGAGGAGTCTTAACCACTGGACAACCAGGGAAGTCCCCAAACAGATTTTTTTTTTTAATGTAGAACATTGCCACTCTTCTCACTCATTTTTGGTTTGAAGATACAGTTATGCAGTGAATTTATTATTGCTATTTTAAATTCTCATGTTAAATTTCTGATATTGTAAATATTGATAGATGTAACCTACATAACCAAAAGCTCTTCAAGCTGCTCAATAATTTAAAGAGTATAATCACTCTTTAAAGGGGTCCTGAGACCAAAAAGCCTGAGAACCGCTGGACTACGGAATATAAATGTTGGAACCCACGACCCACAGGATAATACTCTGTGAATTCTCACAATGACTCCATGAGGTGAGTGATGTTATTATACCCATTTATCAGATGAGAAAACTGAGAGACAGGGGAAGCAGTTGCTTGTCACACAGCAAGCTAACGCCAGAGCTGGGATTTGAACACAGGCATCTGACTCCAAGCTTGTGCACTTCCTTGGGGACAATCTGGCAACATGTTTAAAAAGTTCTTATGGACTTCCCTGGTGACACAGTGGTTAAGAATCCGCCTGCCAATGCGGGGGACAAGGGTTTGATCCCTGGTTCAGGAAGATCCCATATGCTGCAACTAAGCCCGTGTGCCACAACTGGTGTGCTTGTGCTCTAGAGCTTGTGAGCCACAACTACTGAGCCCTTGTGCCACAACTACTGAAGCCCACGTGCCTAGAGCCCATGTTCTGCAAAAGGAGAAGCCACCGCAATGAGAAGCCCGCGCACCACAACCAAGAGTAGCCCCCGCTCGCAACAACTAGAGAAAGTCCGCGCGCAGCAACGAAGAACCAATGCAGACAAAAATGAATAAATAAAAATAAATAATTTTTTAAAAAACTTATCAAAAATAAAATAAAAAGCTCTTAAGACGTTTGCCTTCTTTTACTATTTTTTGAAATTTCAAGAAAGGGGATAATCAGATGTCAGGAATTTAGATACAAAGATATTTATAACGTAATAAAATTAGAAACAACCAGTAGTCAGTGGATTATTAATAGATAATGGCAAATAAATTCATGAAGGCCTTTGAATGACTCTGAAGAATACCCAGGAAATGACCTGGCCCCTGGAGAAAGGATTGGAGTTCGGTGGAAGCCGTGGCTGCTGAACCGAGGGTGGTGATCAGGGATCTGCAGAGCCAGGGCGGCGGTGGCGGGGTGAGGCGGGGGAGGAGGGAGCTAGGAGCCTTTGTATAGGCAGTTGCAGGTTCTGCTGATATTTGGACTTGAGGAGGAGGATACAGGAGAACGCGGGAGAACTGGAGGACACGGCGGATGCAGAAGATGCGGAGAACGTGGGAAATGCCTGAAGTCCAGGTCAGGCAGGCCTCATGGCACCTGGACCTGCACCTGCTGGGAGCCCAGGAGCAGCTTTAGAGCAAGAGAAAGAAAGGAGGAGAAGAAGAGGGGTGTCCGGGGAGTGACGTTTTCTAGAGAGCAGCAGCGTCTTCATTCTGCCAACGTTAGGACGCGCAGCTAAAAGAGTGGGGGCTCTAGCGGGGCGAAGGGGGACAGGGGGAGGGCTGCGGAGGGTCGCAGTGAGCGGAGGGCCCGGGGCGCCGTGCAGGAGGGGTGGCGGGTGAGAGGCAGGGCGGGTGTCAGCTCGGAGGATGCTGGGCCACTCTGATCGCCACCCGCCAAGTGTCCAGGAAAGCAGCCCCCAGGCTCCGCAGCTCCCCGTGCGGGAGCAATCCCGGTCTCCACCGCCCAGGGTAGTCAGAGAATCAGTGTGCAGTGACTGTGTGCTGTGAGTGCGGGCTGGACCGATGGGCGAAGGCCGGGATGATGGACGAGGTCTGCACCTGTGGCGGGGGAGGGTCGGGGAGCACCAATAACGAGGGAGGGGCCAATGGCGAGGGCTGGACCGAGGGTCGGGGAGGGACCAACGGCAAAAATGCTGCGCCCTCAGGGATGCTGGGCGGAGCGGAATCAGTAGCTTTGATGAGCATACTGAAAGTTCTTCCCTCTGCTCGCTCAGAAGAACGACGGAGACGATCGAGGCCTTTAAACAAATGCTGTGACTTCCTCTACGTGGAGCCGAGGTCAAACACTGGGGGAGGCCGTGTGGTCTCAGTTAAACCCACCCCCTCTTGTCCTGGGAGAGCCCCGCCCAAAACTCGAAGTCTGGCCACTGGAAGGCTGAACCCCGCCCCCCGGGGGCCACCGCCCAATAACGGCATGGTCCTGCCCCCTCGCGAGCCCTGGCTCCGCCCCCGCGCGGGATTGGTCAGGCCGCCAGTTCTGCCCCGCTAGGGGAAGACCCGGAGAAATCGAGTTAGCCCAAGGAATGGGCCCCCCACAAGCCCTCTGCGCATGCTCGCTCCGTGACCCCAGCTTGAGGTGACTGCCCGAACCCAGACCGGGGCCCCAGGCACGGAGGCTGAGGGACCTGCCGCGGCTCGGTCTCCGGAGAGGGAGGGCCCCGCTGCCGTCGCCGCCCGGCCGGTGCCCGGTGAGGACGGGCCCCAGCGGATTGGGGAGGGTCTCGGGTCCCTGCCGGGCTCCTCTGGGGATCCCCAAGGGCTGCTGATGCTGGGGGGTGCCCCCCAGCTCTGCATCCCGGCGCTCAGGCCGCCTCCTTGTCCTTCACCAGCGATTCAGCTCTTCTCCTCGCTCGTCCTTCCCCAACCCACCCTACCCCAGGACTGAGCTCTCACACCCCAAGTCAGGGAGCCCCACATTGGTCTGCCTTTCCTTGACCGTGTCCGCCCCGCCCAGTACTGCCCCCGCGCTGCACCCATCCCCAGTCCCGTCCCATCCTTGTGGCTCTAGAGATGCTCGCAGGGATGGCAGTTGGAGGTCTGAGATGTTGGGGCGGGGGAGGCACTCCGGAGGCTTAGGAGGTGGCGGTAATGATGCGAGAGGAGAGAGGCGGGGAGCAGGGGCCATTTGGGCGCAGCATAGACAGGTCTTAGGACAAATTGCAGTGGGTAAGGAGAAGTAAAAGTAACTAAGATTCCAAGCCATGGTGATTAGGGTAAGGAGGTGCCATTACATGAAATTCCCACTTTGGGGAAGCTGTTCCCTGCACACTATAGAGTAGCAGTTCTTGACCCATTCTGGGTCTTACTGCTGCTTTGAAAATCTCCCTGTAAGGATGTGTACCTGCATATCTAAGTGGGTCCATCATCCCACCAGCAGCCCTCCAAGAACCACATGAGACAGCGATTATAGAAGGGGCATCTGTCAGTATCACCGGTAACTTGAAGACTTCACCCTTGCCTGCCTGCCTGCCTGCCTGCTCTTGAGAGCCCCTGCGAAGTTCACCACTACTCCCATTACATAGGTGAAACCAGCCCAGAGAGTGTAAGGGGTTGGCCTCTTAGCTGAGAATGCAGGTGTTGGTGGACATTGATGGTATTTCTTTCCCATACATATGAAGGTAATGGTAATTCTGTTAATCCATCATCAGTTTCCAGGCAATGATCCTGGCTTTCTTTTTTTTTTGGCCACGCCATTTGTGGGATTTTAGTTCCCCAATCAGGGATCGAACCTGCACCCTCGGCAGTGAGAGCAGGGAGTTCTAACCACTGGACCGCCAGGTAATTCCCATGATCCTGGCTTTCAGAACCTCACCATCAAGGGATTGGACCTTGTATTAGTTACCTACTGCTGCCATAACAAATTACCACAAATTTAGTGGATTAAAACAACACAGCTTTGTAAAAGTCATGCAGTGCTGGAGGTCAGAGGTCTGACACGGGCCTCACTGGGTTAAAATCAAGGTGTGGGCAGGGCTGTAACCCTTCCAGGGGACTCTAGGAGAGACAGTCTGTTTCTTTGTCTTTTCTAGAGGCCTCCAGCATTCCTTGGCTCATATCCCCCTCCCTCCACCTTCAATGCCAGCAACATTGAATCTCTCCTCTCGCTGACCCTGCCTGCATCATCACACCACTCTTTCTGACTCTTCTACCTGTGTTTCCTGCTTTTTAGGATCGTTGTGATTGTGATGGAACCACCTGGACAATCCAAGATAATCTCCTAGTTTAGTAACCTTCATGCCATCTGCAAACTTAATTCCCCCTTTGCCATGTAAGGTAACATATTTACAGGTTCCAGGGATCAGGACCTAGATAGCTTTAGCGATGGGCAGCGGGGAGGCATTATTCTGCCTCCCAAGGTGTCTAAGAGGCTCCTGCCAGTTCTTAATATTGTGTGGTTTGGGGTTTACACTGAGCCATCTTACAATATCATGACAGCTGGCTAGGATAAATGGGTGACTGGAGACCCATAGCAATATCAAACCATCCGACTGGGGATGCAGGTGGAGGGTGTAAAGTGAGTGAAGTAAGGTAAACTATTAAGCCTTTTGATCTTTTTAATACATTTCTGCTTCACTTCTAAAAATTCTGTTAATTCAATGAACTTTTATTGAGTAAAAATTTAATTTTCAAAATAGATAAATAGCTTAAATAAATAAATAAATAGCTTAAAATAGCTGCCTGTCAACTCTTCCATTCACATCTCAAAAATAAATTGCTAGAAGGTTAGGGATGAATCCAGAAAAGAGACTGATCCAGCCTGAGGAACTGTCCACCCCTGTACATGGAGTGGTGGAAAAACAGTTCAGCTATGAACTAGAAATTAGAAACTTCTTAAACAGAGGGCCCATGGCATCATCCATTTTTCACAAAGTATCAAATCAAATAGGGTAATGGTAAAAAAAAAAAAAATGTAGATTCTCAGGTCCCTCTCCAGACCCACTGAGAAAGAAGTCTGGGGGTGGAGGAGTCCAGAACTGTGCATTTTTAACAAGAATTCTGGGTGATTCTTAGGTATCATGAAGTGGGGAAACCACTGATTATAGACTTAATTTCTCTTTTCTCAATACGTAAGTTTTATTGAGATAATTTACATACCATGCAATTCACTCACTCACAATGTACAATTCAATGGCTTTTAGTAAATTCACCAAGTTGTGCAGCCATCACCACAATCAGTTTTAGAACTTTTTCATCACCCCAGAAACCCCATACATACTAGTATTCACTCCTCACTCTTCTGGTCCCCATCCCTCCCACCCCCAGCCCTAGACAATCACAAATCTACTTTCTGTCTCTATGGATTTTTCTACTCTATAGATTTTCTATAGACTCCAGGTCATTTTATAGAAATGGAGTGTATAATATGTGATCTTTCATGACTGGCTTCTTTCACTTAGCTAATCTTTCCAAGGTTCACCCATGTCGTGGCATGAATTTTTTAAATTATCAAATAATATTCCATTGTGTGGATACATCACATTTATTCATTTATCTGTTGATAGATATTTGGGCTGTTTCACTTTCTGGCATCTACGAATAATGCTGCTGCAAATATTCATGTACAAGTTTTTATGTAGACATCAGTTTCCATTTCTCTTGGGGATACACTTAGGAGTAGAATTGCTGGATCATATGGTAATCCTATGTTTAACCTTTTGAGAAATCATCAGACTGTTTTCCAAAGTGGCTGCACTATTTACATCCCCACCAGCAGGGTATGAGGGTTCCATTTTCTCCTCATCCTCACCAACACTTGTTATTGTCTGGTTTTTTTGTTTTGTTTTATTAGATCCATTCTAGTAGTGTGAAATAGTATCTCATTATAGTTTGATCTGCATTTCCCTCATGACTAATGATGTTGAACATCTTGTGCTTACTGGCCACTTGTATATTTTCTTTGGAGAAAGTCCTATTCAGATCCTTTGCCCATTTTAAAAATTGAGTTATTTGTCTTTTTATTACTGAGTTATGTGTTCTTTATAAATTCTAGATACAAGTCCCTTATCGGATGTATGATCTGCAAAAATGTTCTCCCATCCTATGGGCTGCCTTTTAATTCTCTTGATGGTGTCCTTTGACTCACAAAAGTTTTAAATTTTGATGAAGTCAAATTTTTGTGTTTCTTTTTTGGTTACCTGTACTTTTAGTGTCGTACTGAAGAAAGCTTTGCCTAATGCAAGGTCAGGAAGATTTACTCGTTTCTTATTTTTTTTAAGAGTTTTATCACTAGCTCTCATAATTAAGTCTATGGTCATTTAGAGTTAATTATTTTTATGATGTGAGAAAGGGGTCCAACCTCCTGGAGTTTCATTCCTGGACCACAGAGGTGTGGGCTGCTGGCCAGTGTTGTACACCAGGCCAGTCAGGGTATGGGGGCAGGGTCCTGTGGGTGGGGCTTCCCACCATAACCCTTTCCTGCCCAGAGTCGTTCTCTGGGTTGGGGGGGGGGGTAGGCAGTGTCTTTTCTGCTGGGCCCCATGTCCCCCCAGGTCCCAGGTACCACCATGTTGCCTGCCCTGTGAGGCAGGATGGGCAGAGCTGGGAAGGACCACATGGGAGGAGTAGGGGTTAGCTTATCCAGGGGCTGGACCAGGGACAGGAGGGATAATGAGACATCAATCCCAGGGGTGCCTGTGGTCAGGTGACTTGCTACCAGGAAGCATTTACCTGAGGCTACACCCCCTGGAGGTGGGGGTCCTCCTCTGTCGCAGTTGGGAGGTCTCTGCTTTCGTGTCTAGTTGTCTGGTCTCTGCTTTCATGTCTAGTTGACTGAGAAGGGGAGCTTGCAGGGGGCAAGGCACCCCAACCATGCACTGGCCTTGTACCTCAGGCTCCTCTCATGGATGAAGGGGTCTTCGAAGACTTTTGGGTGCGGGGCATGGACACCTCAAGCCATGTGCATTGGAGGCGCCCAGAGAAACACAACTAAAAGCCATGTTGGAGAAACAGGTCTAGGGGGCCAAGTAAGAGTGTACGGGCCTTGGTGCTGCCTGAGTCCTGGACAGGGAGGGTGAGATGTCTGCCAAGGCGGCAATCTTGTTTCTGGGCCAAACTGGAAACTGAGAAAGACCCCGCCATCTGCCCACCACCCAATCACCCCCAACAGACAAAACAGCTAGCCCACACTGATGCCCCAGAGCCCCGGTCTCCAGGCCAGCGCTGCCCCTGTCATCCATTTTTTTCTTTTCTTTTTTTTTTTGGCCATGCCATGTGGCTTGTGGGATCTTAGTTCCCTGACCAGACATTGAACCCGGGCCCCCGGCAGTGAAAGTGCAGAGTCCTAATCATTGGACCACCAGGGAATTCCCTGTCATCCATCCTTTCTGCTTCTCCGGACCAGAAGCCAGGGAGCCCTCAGTGACCACAGATTCTCTGGACACCTCCACAGCCCTGTCCCCACTCAGCTGAGGCAGAGCCAGCACCAGCTCAGACACAAGGTCACTGCCCTCGTGGGGTCCTAGTGTCCCCTAGCACTGGGTGCCCTGGGGCCTCTGGCCTGGGATGGGGGCTGGATCTAGTTGTAAATCTGGAGAGCTCTGCCTCCCAGGGCCCAGCCCATGTTCCTGGTGACACAGTGTCAGGGTGAAGGGCACCGGGCATTCTGGGAGTATCAGTGACCTGAGCTCCTGTCCCCAAAGTACTTTTCCCTGAAGACTGGTGCTCAGGAAGATGGGTGTCCATTATCCTGGACAAGGTACCCCAGGTGCTGTACAGGCGGGCTCTGGACCCACCTTGACTGGACTCCCAGCTCTGCCTTCATGGCTGCATGCCTCAGTGTCCTCATCTGTAACCTGGGTCAATGAGAAAGATCAACTTTCATAACATGGAGCTGAAGGTTAAATGGAAACACCTGTGGAAGCACTTCATCATGTGCTCAGCACCTGTGGGCCTGGATTCCTAGTAACTCACAGCTGTCAGCACCTTGGTCACCCCAGTAGCCCCTTGAGAGCCCTGTTTTGGGCACATTTTGTAGATGGGAAAGTGAGGTTTGGCTGGGAGAGGTGACGGACCCAAGGCTACCAAGAGAGCAGAAGCACCAGCCCAGGGTTCTCTGGCTCCATTCAGGTCCTTTCCTGGGGGCACCGAGGCAGCCCCATCTGCCCCAACCTCCAGCCCAGATTCTTCCTGAACCCAGGCCTAAGGGCACCTCCACTAATGGGATTTTGCCTCCTGCCTTAGGACGGAGCCCTTGAACTGCTGGGTTCCTTCCAGGGAGGTGGAGGAGAAATCCATCTGCTGGGGCCTGAGCGTGGCCTGGGGGCCAGGCCATCGGTCCCAGAATGCCCCTGCCCGAGCCCAGTGAGCAGGAGGGCGAGAGCGTGAAGGCCGGCCAGGAGCCCTCCCCTGAGTCCCCTGAGCCGGGCACAGATGTCGTCCCCGCAGCCCCCAGGAAGCCCAGAAAGTTCTCCAAACTGGTGCTGCTGACAGCCTCCAAGGACAGTGCCAAAGTGGCGGGGGCCAAGCGCAAAGGAGTGCACTGCATCATGTCCCTGGGGGTGCCCGGCCCCGCCACCCTTGCCAAAGCCCTCCTCAAGATCCATCCCGAGGCTCAGCGGGCCATCGAGGCCGCCCCCCAGGAGCCTGAGCAAAAACGCAGCAAGCTGGACACAGGTGAGGCCGCAGCTCAGCGAGCAGGGCGGGAGCAAGACCTTCCTGGGGCCGAAGTCCCCTGTCACCTGGGCAGCCAGGGGGACAGCAGGCTCGGCTGCCTCAGGGGAGTATGTGTGTGCTGTGAACATTTCTGCGTGCATCTGTCTACATTATCTCAGTGTGAATCTCTGCGTGTCTATAGGCCTCCGTGTGTGTGTGTGTGTGTGTGTGCGCGCGCGCGTGTGTGTTTCTCTAAGGTTCTGTCTCCCTATGTGTGTATTTGCCTAGGAGAGTAAGTTTGTGTGGGTTCTTATATGTCTGTGTTCCTGGGCCTATTTCTCTCCGTGTCTACTCTTATGTGTTTTTCATGAGATAGGGGCATCCCCAGCCACAAGCCTAGAGTTCTCAGGGGACCTGAGGGACCCCCTCAGGCTCCATCGCCTGCTGGAGTCAGGGACCCCAGAGCCTGGAGGCCCCTCTGCAGTGGGCCTGGCTCACCCTTGAGCCCTTCCACCAGCCTGTTCTGCTCCAAGTGCCTCCTCATGTCCACCTGCCTCTGCCCAGTGCAGAGAGGGTTCTGTCCTCAGTACCTGTGTGGAGGCAGGGCTCAGAAGGGCCAAGTCACCACCCTGAGGCCACCAGCTAGCTCACTGCAAAGGATGGGGGGGCCCCCTCTGGCTCAGAGCCCATTCTTCCAGCTGAGCTGGATGGGACAGGCCATTTCTAGCCCAACTGAGACCTCTGCTCACTTCTCAGATCAGGCAGGCTCTGGGGCCATATGGACCCCACCCCATATGGCACCTTTGTGAGAATCAGGACAAAGTCACCCTTCCTCAGATGGAGAGATGAAGAGCGTAACAAGGGCTGCAGCTTGGCCCCATGGGCTCCCCTGGGCAGATGCTCATGGGCAGTCAACACCTCTCAACCTGCCTCTCTGTCTTTACCTCCAGACCTGTCCACCGCCCTCCCCACCTCCTGCCCCGTCCTGGGCCAGGCAGCGGGGAGGGAGCAGCAGCTTCCTGATGCTCAGCCCAGATTTGGCCCAAAGTTTCCTGGAAACAGGCTCTGTGTCCCTGGGCCAGTGGCCTTTGGGAGCATGTCTCTGGAGTCAGCAATCCCTGCCCCTGCTCTGGCAGCTGGGACCCCCAGGTTTGCCCCCCACCCCTTCCCCCTTTTCCTTTGACAACAGCCTGACCCATCCCCTTCTCTTCCAGACGGAAAAGAAGATGGAAGGTTGGCAGGACAGCCTGCCCCCAGTCCCTTGGTGGATGGGGAGGAGTCCACCATGGGCCCCATCGTGTCCAGGGAGGACCCGTAGCCCTGACAACTGAGGGTGCATCCTGGCTGGGTCAGTGAACTTGGCTGCAACTTCTACGCGTTCCACTGGGCTTCTGCCTGCGGCCCAGCCGCTGACTGATTTTCACTTTCAACGTTGTAATCTTTTTCTGATCAAGCATAATTTACTTTTGTAAGCAGAAAAAAAAATTAAAAAGAGAATAAAAGAAGCTGTACACTAGATCCCACCACGGGTAGGTTTTTAAAATTCCATGATTCTGGGTCCTTTGAGGTCCCAGCTCCAATCCCCGCCCCCCTGCTCCTGAGCCTCCCCAACCCCCACCAGCCCTTACCTGGCCCTGCTCCAGGGCTTCCTGGCCTGGGCCATCTCTCAGGCCCAGGAGGGCTCTCCAGCGGCCTCCATCCCCCAGGGCCTCCTCAGCCTGGAAAACCCGACCACTGACTCAGAGACTAGGTGGAGTCTCTGAGGTTTCCACTTTCTGCTGCCTTTGGTGTCCAGCCCTGAACCCCTGGGAAGCCAATCCTGCCCCTCCCTGGCTCTCCTTCCAGGGCTAGTTCCCAGGAGGCCTCAGCCTGCTTCTTCCTGCTGGACCCTCATAAAGGCCACCTCCTCCAGGGAGCCACACAGGACTGACAGCCCCTGTGCACAAGGGCCCTGATGTCCACGGCAGCCCAAGGTTCTGCTGAGGAGGTGAGCCTGCGGTGTGAGGGGGCACGCCTGACAGAAGTGTATTGTGCCCCTGCCACGTTCCTTCTGGGTGGTTTGGGGGCTGAGGGAGATTCCTGGGAGCCTGAGCCCCTCCTCAGGTCCCCTGGGTGCTGCCCTGCTGGAGGGAAAGATGAAGAAACACTGTTCCCCTCCTTCAACCATAAGTCAGGGTCCCCTGAGAAAAGGCATCGGCCTCAAGTTGCTTCAGCCCACGTGTTCCTCATCATTTGAAAACTGCCTTTGGGCAAAAGGAAATGGATTACTTTTTAAAAGTAGAGTTTAGAGGACTTATGTTTTCAAACATTTTCCAAATTTAATCAGTATCTGTTGACTCCCTCTTGGGAAAAGTGAGTTACACAGCACATCCGCAGCGCCCAACTCTCCATTTTGCTGTTATTTTTACAGCATAGTTGCCTGTAACAATTATATTCTGTAACCATAACTTGAAAAGTTGTTTTGTCTGAATTCTATATTTAAATAGATTCCCATCCCCCACAAGATTTCTCCTTTCCTGAGGCTCTGAGTCATCCTGGAGGGCTGGTTCTGTCAGTTGAGGAGACTGCCTGAGGGCTTGCTCTGGTTTAACATTTGATGGTGGAGGAGGCATGGAGTAGAGGAGGTGGGGAGAGGGACTGGCCAGCCTCGACCCCTGCCACTCATCCTGGACTCCAGGCAGTCCTGGCTTGGGCAGGGTCACTGCAGGCATCCACTCCCCTGCATTTTGCTGTGGCACCATCGACCCCTTCTGCAGCTGCCCTGGGAGCCTGGGGCGGGGGTGGCACTTGGGTCCCCAGTGAGGGGGCCTGGTTGACTAGGTGGCCCCTGGAGGCTGGGTGGGGGCACAGGAAGGGTGCACCCCCCTCCGGGGGCTCAAGCGGCCTGTGGTGCCTGTCATTTGCCAGGAGGGTGGGAAGCCACTGCCAAGCCAGGCAGGGAGCTCATACACTGGATCCGGAGGTGTTAAGCTTTTCTTATTTTTTAAATTTTGAAACATTTCAAACTCCCATAAAAGTTGAAGGAACATGCAGGCAACACCACATATCCCTCACCTAGATTCACCCTCCCTCTCCCTCCTAGTCCTGCCGCTTTCTTGCCTCATTACTTCTTGAGGACCTTAATGTCTGCTACACAGGACCTAGTGGTAAACAGGTCACAACCCCAGCCTCCCAGAGGTAGACAGGAGACACAGGACTTCCTGCTGATGAGTCCATGAAATCTGGGGCTAAGGGCTGCCCAGGAGAGGACCAGGAGCTCCTCAGCATATGACAGGTGCCTGAGGAAGCCCCGTGGAGGGAGCTGAAAGGTGAAGAGGGCGGGCTTAGGAGGAGTGAGCCCAGACGGAGTAGGACAGGAAGGCCACGAGGCAGGAATGGTTGGCAGAGGCTACTGGCCCAGGGCCTTGAGACCACAGGTGGGTTCCAGGCTCATCACGGGTAGTAGGAGGTTGGGACGGATTTATGCAGAGGAGGAATGTGATCAGTGTCGTTTTACAAAACTCCCTTGGTGCCCTGAGGAGAACAGACTGGAGGGGGTCCCAAGTGGGAGCAGAGAGGCTGGTGAGGGCACCACCACAGCCCGGGGGAGAGCAAAGGGAGGGGAGATGGGAGATTCTAGAAGGGGACTGAGAAGGGCTCAGTGTAGGCCTCTTTTGGGGGACAGTGTTTGAGGGAAAACTGGCCTGCCCAGCCCGGGATGACAGTGCCATCCACCAGGAGGAGAATCCAAGGGGAGAAGGCAGCTGGGGGCAAGTGGCCTTCCAGTTCACACAGTTGGCATCCTGCTGGACGGGTGTGTTCCTGTTGGTCAAGAGTGGTTCCCACCAGTGTCAACGGAGCAGAAATCCCTCAGAAGTGGCAGATTGATACAAGTTCTGAGTCTCTGCACTCAGTGAGTGGGTGGGTGGGGGCATGAATTATGATGGGGATAAAAAGTAAATAGGATGACTACTGTACACTTATTTTTTAAATATTTATTTATTTGGCCGCACCGGGTCTTAGTTGCAGCACATGGGCTCCTTAGTTGTGGCATGAATGTGGGATCTAGTTCCCCAACCAGGGATAGAACCCAGGCTCCCTGCGTTGGGAGCGCAGCGTCTTATCCACTACGCCACCAGGGAAGTCCCTACACTTACTTTAAAAAAATATCTTGCATTGGTCTTTCCTTCAAGCTAAAAAACAAACAAAAAAAGGTAATTCATGTTCATGAAAATAAACAGAAAATACTGATTATGAAAAAATATTACAAAATCTACAATAATTCCACCATCTAGAGATAAGTCTATGATAAATATTTTTTATATTAAGAAAATTGGGGTGATAAAGTGCCTTTTTTTTTTTTTTGCCGCACTGCGTGGCTTGCGGGATTTTAGTTCTCGACCAGGGATCAAACCCCGACCCCGGCAGTGAAAGCACGGAGTCCTAACCACTGGACCACCAGGGAATTCCCTATTTTTTTCTTAATGTATTACAAATGTCTCTCCAGCGTCCATTTTACAACGTACCACTACAGGGGTGGATCATTTATCCAACCAGTCCTGATTGTTGGACGTATCCGTTGTTTCCAGGTTGGCAACAATCCTTTCAAAAGCCTTGGGTGAGATTCCTGCACACGGATTGGACACAGCCACTATCATTCCACCCGCGGCCCGTGAATACCCGGCTCTCAGGCATCCTTGCAAACATCCGGTAATATCATTAAGAAGAAAATATTTAAAAAAAGAAGAAGAAGAAAATATTGATAACGCCCCCCGCTTCATCTTGTATGCACAACCTCTGCGTGCTTTTTCCTGGGGGTTGCATTTTCCTTGGTTAGCTTGGAGAGCTGGTCCAGGCACGCCCCCGTTCCCCCAGCCGCCGCCAGGCTCAGTGTGGCTGATTCTCCTGGAGGCCGGGAGGAGGCGCGCGCGGACGCCGTCAGGCCCAGCAGATTCCGGACGCCCACCCAGGCCCTTTGAGGCCCGGGCACCGGCTCTAACTTGCCTTCTGCAGGGGCCAGGGATGATTCCTCAGTGACAATCCGGCAGATAGCCGGCTATCCGAAGAACGCGGGTGAGATCCGTACTCCTCGTCATCCTCAGACACTCCAACACAAGTCGCAGCCCCTCCTCCTCCCAGTCTGATTGCCCCACAGCAAGTACCTCTTCTAAGAGCCCATGTGACTCATTGTTTATTATTATCTATTGCTTCTCCCCAACCCACCCCCCATAACGTAAGCTCAACGCCACCACGGCAGGGGTCTTTGTGGACTTGGGCTCCTAAGGTGCCCAGGGTGGAGACCTGGCAGGGGAGCGGGCGGAGAGGCGCAGGGTGCGGATGGGGTACGGCACTCGGAGCCCAGGCAGGGGCAGAGGTGCGGGGATCCAGAGCGCGCAGTCGGAGTTGGGCGGAGCGTAGGTGCGAGAGGAAGGCGCGGAGGATGAGGCAGTGGGAGGCGGAGGACTGAAAACAAGGATGGGAAAGGGGGCGGGAGAACGCGGGAAGGAGGGGATTCGACGGAGGATGCGGAGAACGTGGAAATGCGGAGCGGGCGGGGGACCAGGGCAGGAGGGCCCCATGGGACCTGAACCTGCACCTGCCTGGAGCCCAGGGGCAGGGGGGCGGCGGGGACTTCCAGCAGCAGCTTTAGAGCGAGAGGAGGAAGGCGGAGGGGAGGGGTGTCAGGGTAGTGGCGTTTTCTAGAGAGGAGCAGCGTCTTCACTCTGCCAACTGGGAGACTGGGGGCTCCGGCTGGGCAAAGGAGGGCGGGCGGAGGGAGGAGTCCGCGGGGCTGCGGAGGGTCGCGGTGAGCGGAGGGCCCGGGGCGCCCTGCAGGAGGGGAGGCGGGGGCGTCGTCGCGCCTGGGCAGGCGAGAGGCAGGGAGGGTGTCCGCTCGGAGGATGCTGGGCCGCTCCGGTCGCCACCCGCCAAGTGTCCAGGAAAGCAGTCCCCAGGCCCCGCAGCTCCCCGCGCCAGAACAATCCCGGTCCCCACCGCGCAGGGTGATCAGAGAATAAGTGTGCAGTGATTGTGCGCTGTGAGTGGGGGCTGGACCTATGGGCGAGGGCTGGATAGATGGGCAAGGGTTGGACCAGTGCAGAAAAAGATGCTTTCCCCGCACGGAATCCCCTCAAAGGGGCAGATTTTTTTTTTCTGACGTTTTATTTTGACATAATTTCACACCTACAGAAAAACTGCAAGTGTACAAAGCATGCCCATATACTTTTCACCCAGGTTCCCCAAAAGTTAGGAATAAAGCCAGCCACAGCAGCAATAGTGAAATTTAGAAACGTGTCCACAACTGCTGAGCCCGCGTGCCGCAACTACTGAAGCCCACGCTCCTAGAGCCCGTGTTCCGCAACAAGAGAAGCCACCACGATGAGAAGCCCGCACACCACAATGAAGCGTGGCCCTCACTCGCCACAACTAGAGAAAGCCCTCACGCAGCAACGAAGACCCAACGCATCCAAAACTAAATTAATTAATTTAAAAAATGCTTAAAAAATTTTTTTCTTCAAATTGAGTTGGAGGATTCTTCTGGTTAGAAAATCTATATCAGATCATGTGATCTGAAAAACGTTTAAATGTTTCCCCTGAATTTATATGATGTATTATGATGGAAAAAAATGAGATCTGGGCATCTTATAAAATACATTTGCCTGTAAAAAAAAGAAACTAGTGTCTAATAGGAAAATAACTAAACTATGTAGCCAGCCATATGTAAATACGGTTATAATATGGGGGCGGTGAGTTTTACAATATACAGTTAGGTGGAAAAAGCAGGAATACTTGAAAATAATTGCCATGGAGTGTGTTTGCAATGATGTAAAATTTAAAAGAAGATTCATTTTCAAAAAGATTGACAAGAAAGATGACAACTAGAAACTCAAGAGACCCAAAACGAAAGGGAAAGAACGAAGTTGGAGAATTCACACTCTCTGATTTCAAAACTTACTGCAAACCAACAGTAATTGAGTCAATGTAGTGCTGGCACAAAATAAACACAGACCCATGGATAGAATTGAGAGTCCAGAAATAAACCCTCACGTTTATGGTTAATTGTTTTTTAACAGGGGAGCCAAAATAATCACAGAGAGGAATTAACAGTCTTTTCAACAAATGGCACAACTCAGATATCCGTATGCAAAAGAATGAAATCAGAGCCCTACTTTGCCCATAAAAACAAACAAACAAACAACTCAAAATGGGTCTAAGTCCCAAATGTAAGAACTAAACTATAAAACTTTTTAGAATACATACAGGTAAATCTTTGTGAACTTGGATTAGGCAGTGGTTTCTTAGATGTGACATCAAAAGCACAAGCAACAAAAGAAAAAACAGATAAATTGGACATCATCAAAATTAAGAACTTTTGTGCTTCAAAGGACACCATCTTAACTGGGAGCAATAAAGTGAAAAGACAACCCACAGAATGGGAGAAAGATTTTGTAAATCATATATCTGACAACGGAAGTGTATCTAGAATATAAATATAAAGAATTTTTAGGCTTAATAATAAAATGACAACTCAATTTTAAAATGGGCAAAGGATCTGAATAGACATTTCTCCAAAGAAGATAGGCAAATGTCAAATAAGCCCTTGAGAAGAGGATCAACATCATTAGCTATCAGGGAAATGCAAATCAAAACCACAATGAAAAGCCACTTCATATCCATTAGCATGGTTGTAATCAGAAAGACAGATAATAACAACTGTTGACAGGGATGTGGAGAAATTGGAACCCTCACACACTGCTGGTGGGAATGTAAAATAGAGTAGACCCTGTGGAAGACAATCTAGCAATTCCTCAAACGGTTAAACATCGACCCAGCAAATCCAATTCCAGGTGTATACCCAAAAGAATTGAAAACATCTGTCCACACAAATTTGCACATAATGTTCACAGAAGTATTAGTCATAGTAGCCAAAAAGTGGAAACAATGCAAACGTCAGTCAACAGATGAATGGATAAACAAATTGGGGTATATCCATACAGTGCAATACTATTTGACGATAAAAATAATGAAATACTACTGGCATGCTACAACATGGATGGACTCTGAAAACACTAGGCTAAGTGAAAGAAGCCACACACAAAAGATATATGATTGTATGATTCCATTTAAATGAAACGTCCAGAATATGCAAATCTATAGAGACAGAAAGATTAATAGTTGCTTAGTGTGGGAGGATGGGGGACTTGGGGGTGATCGCTAAAGGTTTCTTTTGGAGTGATGAAATTGTTCTAAAACTGAGTGTGGTGATGTCCGCATCTCTGTGAATCTATTAAAAACCATTCAATTGGTACACTTTAAATGGGTGAACTGTATGGTATGTGAGTTATATCCAATAAATCTGTTACCAAAAGATACAATAATAAACCCTTTATGTGTTAGCATAACATATTTTTATGAAAATCACTATATTTTCCAAATCAAAGAAATTTTATAAGAATGGCGTTGTTCTTTTTTTTTTTTTTTTTTTTTGCAAATCTCTTTAATGTAGGCTTAATGGAGGACTACAGGTTCTCATCTGTGCTTTGGCATTCAACCTGTTACACGTCATGTAACCTTTGGAATATCCCACAGGGACTTCCAGGAACCCCAGACTACACTTTGAGGACCATTTGCCTACTGTAAAATTCATATTTTTCCTCTTGTAATTAATAAATGTATTGTGGGGAAATATGTACTTTGGGAATATGTAAATACTAGTTCCTTGTTAAACTTCCACCCTCCGGTCTTAGCGGCCATTGATAATTTTTGCCCGAATCAATTATTACTTACGATGGTCGCCAAAGGGTGATTTTCCGCATCCTTCCTTCTGCATTTATTAGCTGGCATTCTACTGTAAGAGCTTTCCCATCTCCCCATTTACTTACTTACATCACTATCGATCATGGCTTCCTATTTTACTCAGTTATAATCTGTTATTATCATTATTTAGTTTGAATCAAATTGACCCAGCTTTGGGGTAGGTCATTTTAAAGTTTCTGTGAAGTCCACAGGAAATTTCCTTCCGCTGGCTAACGAAAGTGACGGGCCTAATGATGCATTTAAATGACCGCTTCCGTAGTAAGTCAGAAAGAGAAAAACAAATATCGTATATTAACGCATATACGTGGAACCTAGAAAAATGGCACAGATGAAACGGTTTGCCCGGCAGAAATAGAGACATAGGTGTCGAGAACAAACGTATGGACACCAAGGGGAGGAAGTGGCAGAGGGGTGGTGGAGTGGTGGTGGTGAGATGAATTGGGAGATTGGGATTGACATATATACACTAATATGTATAAAACAGATAACTAATAAGAACCTGCTGTATAAAAAATAAATAAAATAAAAAAAATTTTTTAATGACCGCTTCCGGGCTTCCCTGGTGGCGCAGTGGTTGAGGGTCCGCCTGCCGATGCAGGGGACACGGGTTCGTGCCCCGGTCCGGGAAGATCCCACATGCCGCGGAGCGGCTAGGCTCGTGAGCCATGGCTGCTGAGCCCGTGCGTCCGGAGCCTATGCTCCGCAACGGGAGAGGCCACAACAGTGAGAGGCCCGCGTACCGTAAAAAAAAAAAAAAAAGACCGCTTCCGCTCAGTGAGCTCAGACTCAAATCCTGGATCAGGTCTGGGGTTCTCAAGCCCCCCAAATCTCTTCTTCTCTGAGGGTCCACCGCCCCGGAGGCGACACCCCCACCCCCACCGTCCAAGCCTCAGGTCAGATCAAAGCTCGGTCCCCGGCTGCCGCAGCCCAATCCTGGGCTTGCCCCGCCTCTTTCTCCAGCCCTGGCCCCGCCTCCCAGCGCCGATTGGTCCGGCCGCCAGCTAGGCACCGCGCACGGAAGACCCGGAGAAGTGGGGTTTGCCCAAAGAATGGGCTCCCCGAGGCCCCGCTGCGCATGCTTGCTAGGAACCCTCTAGTGCGCTCCTAGAGGCCGGCTCCCCCGCGGGGCCGTGCGCGCTCCCTACGGCCAGCGGGGCAGCGCGCGCGGCACGGAGCTCGCTCCCGAGAGGGCAGGTGGGGGCGGGGAGTGGGCACCCGGGTTGCGGTGGCCGGAGGGGCCTGGGCCGCGAGGTCGGCGCCTGTGGCTGCGGCGGCCCGAGGCCAGAGGACCCGCCGCGGCTCGGTCTCCGGAGAGGGAGGGCCCCGCTGCCGTCGCCGCCCGGCCGGTGCCCGGTGAGGACGGGCCCCAGCGGGTCAGGGAGGGTCTCGGGTCACTCGGCGTGGCCGCGCCCCCAGCCGGGCTCTCCCGGGGGTCCCCAGGACTGCTGATGCTGCGGAGGGGGGTGTCCCCGGACTCTGCATCTCGGCGCTCAGGCCGCCTCCTTGTCCTTCACCTGCAATTCGCAGCCTCCCTTCTCCTCGTTCCTCCTCACCCCCCTCCACCCACCCGACCCCGGGACTGAGCCCTCACATCCCAAGTCAGGGAGCCCCACATGGGTTTGCCTTTCCTTTACCGTGTCCGCCCCACCCAGTACTGCCCCCGCCCTGGCATTCACCCCAGCCCCATCCAGTCTTTGTGCCTCTGGAGGTCCCAGTGACCTTGCACTTTTTGCTGTCGTTACACCTACTTCCACTCCTGCATACCTAGATTACCTGTTGGGGCTTTCAAACTTTTTTGACTCAACCTACAGTGAGAAATATATTTACACGCCTGTAGATGCAGATTACTGAGCGATAAGTTTAAAGGGAGATTTTTACCCCAATCTCACATGACGCAGCCAGATCTACTCTACGTGGGTTCTAATTCCAACCTATCCTATCCTGTCCTGTCCTGTCCTATTCTATTCTATTTTGTTCTGTTCTTTCCATTCCAAAAGTCTGTTGCTAACCCATTAAACTGATTTCAGGACCTAAAGAGTCTGACCACAGTTTGAAGCCCTTGCTTTAACGACCAGTCTTTTACTTCCGTTACCCCTTACCTTTGGAGGATGCAGAGGTCCAATAACAGATAATCATGTGTAAACTTAAATTCCAAAGAAAGGGTATATTTTTATTATTTTGACATTAATGCTTTTCGGGGCCAAAATCATCTCCAGGACTTGGTGCGATTCAGGCAGGTTTACCTTGTTCCTCTTCCCAAAAGCTCCTAGTCGGACTCGGGGAAGAGTTCGTATGTGGAGGCTAGATTATAGAGCGTTTATAATGGAGACGGACACTACTTTTATCGGAGAGGGAAATGTTTCAGCTTTAGGAACTCAGCACTGCGTAGGGAGAATCGGAACAGCTGGATGCCGGGCAGAAAAGCCATTTAGGAGGTGGTGGGTATCAAAGCCTTGAGGTAATGTGGGGTGGGAAGGCGTGGAAGATGGTGTGACCAGGTGCCCAGAGATGTGAGGACGAATTAGGCCTGATATGGGAGGCATGGAAATAGCCATGATTGTGCTCTAGGGGCGTTGGGGGATCTGGGGCTGGGAGTATTATTAGCTGGAATCTTCCTTTCTGTGTCCTCTGCCTCTAAGTTGCTTTGGAGCAGTGGTTCTCAAGCGACATGCAGCAATGTTGGTTGTCAGGATTTGGTGGCTGCTACTGGCATCTCACAGGCAGAGGCCAGGGATGCTGCTAAACATCCTTCATTTCACAGGACAACCCCCCACAACAAAGAATTATCTGGTGCAAAATGTCAGTGGTGCCAAGGTTGAGAAGCCCTGCTTTGGAATAGAATTATTATTTTATTTTATTTTATTTATTTATTTTTGTCTGCCTTCGGTCTTCATTGCTGCGGGCGGGCTTTCTCTAGTTGTGGTGAGCGGGGGCTATTCTTTGTTGCGGTGCGCGGGCTTTTCATTGCAGTGGCTTCTCTTGTTTTGGAGCACTGGCTCTAGGCACGCGGGTTCAGTAGTTGTGGCTTGCGGGCTCTAGAGCGCAGGCTCAGTAGTTGTGGCGCACGGGCTTAGTTGCTCCGCGGCATGTGGGATCTTCCTGGACCAGGGCTCAAACCCTGTCCCCTGCACTGGCAGGCAGATTCCTAACCACTGCGCCACCAGGAAAGTCCCTGGAATAGAATTCTTAATCTTTAGGGAGATCACTGCCACCTTCACCTCTCCCAGGACTAATGCCTGTATGCACACTCAGAGACTTTGCACATAATGGTAGGAGGGTCCATGAGCCAATCAGTGTGCACCTCTAATTTTCATAGCTTGCTGGGGGTGGGGGGCGGGGCAGCTTTTGGAATCATCCAGGAGCTTTTTCAAACATCAGGATATTCGCTCCTCCCCGTTCCACTATTCAGAACCTCTGCTGGGCCTGGACAAAGTACTCCTTGTTCTTACATGATGATTCACAGTTTATGGAAGAATTTCACATACAGTATCTCATTTGCCACTTTTCCTGTTTCACAGATGAAATCAGCCCAGAGAAGTGATGGGATTTGCCCCAGGTCTCCCACCCAGCAAGTCAGCGCTAACGACGGGTGTTGGCGGACAGTGATGTTGGTTCTCACTCTTGTGTATGAAGGTAATTCTGTTGATCCGCCATCAGCTGCTGAGCGAGGCTCTGCCTTTCAGGATCTTAGGGCTTGGACCCACTGGTGTCTGAGAGGCACCTAACAATTTGTAATATTGTGTGTGTCTTGGGTGTTGGGTTTATTTGAGCAGGCAGTCTGAGTATTGCACTCAGATTGCTCTGTACCTCAATTTTGGGGGAGGGGAAACAGCATAAGAGAATGACCAACTGTAAACTGTGAGGCTCTCCTACTTTCCATTTACATCTGCCTGACTTAAAAATATTCTAGCCAACTCAATAAATCTTTACTGAGTAAAAATGGAATATTATGAAAAAACACATTAGGGCCCAAGTATTTACCTCAAAACAATGATCATCCAAAAATTAAAAAATACATTTAAATCCACCTAGAACAAATATATAAATTTATTGCAAATAGAAGTTTCATAAAATAATGCTCATTTCTGTTACACACAATGCAGATTGGTTATTTCCTATGTAATTTTTGAAATTGCTGCCTGGAACCCAAAGATTATAAGAGCAATGACCAGGGAGATTTGAAAAGCAGAGGCTTAGACCAAAACAAAGAAAATAAAACTCTTTCATACAGATACTAAATGAACACATGTGTAAGCTTTTACTTAACTCATCAATCAAGGAAGCAGTAAGATCTTACAACCAGTTTGCAGGAGACTCCAAAAAAGATTCTGGAAGACTGTAGATTAGGAATATTGACATGAATGTGCAAATGGAGGCAAAACCAGAGAAGTTACTTACTTATCTGTATTTATTTACATGGCAAGAAAGAGAGAACGTGTCTACAGAATAGAATTATTTTACCTTGTTCCGTTATCTGTGCAGAGCTGCAGAAGTAGCTCAAAGGCAGCAACAGGCTAGAATCGTATAACCTGAAAGGCTGTGTTCTAGACAAAACCCAGTTCTCCATTGAAGCACAAATTTTCCCTATGGCCTCAAAATCTCAATGAAAGATATTTTTTGCATGAAATAAGGTTGGTCCAGTAAGATTGGGCCTGATTATTTACATAGGTGCGGCAGGCATGCTAATTCACCTCGTAGGCCATCTTGAGTTTGTTTTGCTGGAAGTCTCTGTGAGGAACCTCAGATTGGATTTCTAAAAGTCTGGTATTTGTTATCCCAAGGTACTAAAGCCATGCCCAATGAGCTTTCTCCCCCAGATTTCACCTGTACTACTTAAAATTTGGACAAATTCCACTCTTCTTGAGGTCCCCAAAATATCTTAAGGTGTCTGAAACTTGTTAAATTGTTATTAAAGGATCATTTAAAAAGATGCAATCATGACTCTCCCACCGATATAAAATAAACAAATGTTAATGATTCTGTTTAATGCATTAATGAGGGAACCTGTACAATGTGACAGGTTAAACGAGGTAATGTATGTGAAACACTTCATGTGTTGCCCTGCATAAAGAAAACCTCAAATCCTTATTAAGTTGGTCACTTAGCCTCTGGCCACCTAACCTCAAGGGCATCTATTCCAGTGTTTCTCAAAGCCAAGTCCATGATCCACCAGAACCAGGGTCTCAGGGGGTACTTGTTAAAAATCCAGATTCTTGAATTTTGCTCCAGACTCACCATCAGAATTTTGGATGGGAAATCCAGGCATCTGATTTTTTTTTTTTAATATCAGAGAAAGGGTTATTGCAGGGCCAAGCAAGGAGAATGGGTGGCTTGTGCTCAAAACCCCCAAACTTCCGATGATTTTCAGGGAAAAGTTTTTATAGGCAAAATTTGGGGTGAGGCTGCAGGGTATGTGATTTTCTTCTGGTTGATTGGTGGGGAGGTAACAGGGAGGGGCTCCAGGAATCCTGTGCTCTAAGCATCTGCATTTTTACCAAGTGCCCCGAGTAATTCTTATGGAGACCAGAATTACGTATACAAATAATTGAAATAAAAGCTTCATGAAAACTGTACTTAACCTCAGTATATGGGTGCACTCTTTCTGTTCTGTTTTATTTTTCAAGCGCTGCTTTTAAGCAGGTTTCTCAACCTTGACCCTGATGCTATTTTAGACCAAATCCTTCCTGGGGAGAGTGGGGGTGGGGGGCTGCCCTGGGCACTGTGGGATGTTGAGCAGCATCCTTGGCTCCCACCTACCAGATGCCAGTAGCCTGCCCCACCCCCTAGTTATGACAACCAAAAATGTCTCCTGACCTGGCCAGATGTCACCTGGTGGGCAGATCACCATGACTAAGAACCACCAGTCTTAACCTACTGCGTTGATTCCTATGGGTTGGAATCCTCAAATTGAAAAGAACCATTTTAACTTATATTAAGAGTTTAGGCCCTGAAAGCAGACACAGGAGTTTTGAATGCTGACTCTGTCCTTTAGTGGCCTGGCTCTCGGTCACAGGAATCTAAGAGTGAGCCTTAGTTTCCTCCTCTGTGAATGAAACAACAGCAGGCCTAATGGATGAGGGTATTTGGGAGATAAAATGGAATAAAGCATGCAAAGCCCTCGCCTAGTGCCAGGCACCTCATTGGTATTTGGTGAACATGAAATGTGTGATCACAGTCCTTCGGACTCTTGAAGCATGTGTGATCAGAAACCATCTGGGAAAACAGAAACTACCGTAAGGTTTCACTGGGAATTTCATTGCTCTCCCTGGTGGTGGAAGAGCTGAGAAGCCACATGGGAAATGGTGAGCGACCCAGGGATTAGCAGTGGTGGGATGCCACCCCCACAGCGAGGCCCGGCAGAGCAGCCAGGGTGGCAGGCGGGACCCAGCAGAGCTGGAGCAGCCACCCCAGGCAGGTCGCTTCAGGGACACCCTCCAGTCTCCCATGGTGCCTCCGGTTGGCCAGATCAGCTGGAAGCCACAGTGCTAAGCCATAACATAGCTGGTTTGTAGGGCTGATCAATGCAGCTCTGAAGGCCTGACTCTCACTACCCGTATGGTCCTGGGCCACTCGCTTCAGGCCCGAGCCTCAGTTTCCCCAGAAACAGAGCGGGGATGATGGTGAAGGGAGATTGTTGGGTCCCCATACTTGAGGTACACGTGATGTTATAGGATTTTTGTTCCTGGCTCAGGTGCCAGCTTGAGGACCAACCACATGGCTCTGGGTCAGAGAGTATCCCTTTTGTGTCCCCTCCTCTCCTCCCCCACCCTTCTACCCAGGAGGCCTATGGGTCATTTATTTTCTCTGTCAACTTCCATTGTGTCTGTAAGTTTGAAACTTGGGTTTTCAAAATCCTTTTATTTTGAGTTAATTTTAGACTTTTTTAAAAATTGCAAAAAAAAGTACAAAGAATTTTCCTATACTCATCACCCAGTCTCCCTGAATGTCAGCATCTTACCTAACATTGTGCAGTGAGCAAATCTGGGAAATCCACGTTGGTACAAAACCATTAACCTAAACTATTGACCGTATGCAAATTTCACCAGCTTTTCCCCTAATGTCCTTTTTCTTTTCTGAAATCCCATGTTGCATTTTGTCCTTGTGTCTCCTTAGTCTCCTCCAGTCTGTGACAGGCCCTCAGCCTTTCCTTGTCCAAGATGACCTTGACACTTTCAAAGTGTCCTGGTCAGTTTTGTAGAATGTCCCTCCATGTGGCTTGGGGGTGCCACATGGGGGTGTGCGTTCTGGGCAGGAATATCACAGAGGTGATGCTGTGCCCTCCTTGGTGCATCTTATCAAGGAGGTCATGGTGTTGATGTGTTTTATTACTGGTGAAGTTGACCTTGAGCACTTAAGGCTGTGTATGCGAGATTTCTCCCCTGTCAAGTCATTATCTTTCCCTTTGTGGTTAATAAATATCTTGGGGGAAAGGTCTTTGAGGCCATGCAAGGCCCACAACACAGACTGCAAGGTACTTGATTTTCACTTGTTTTTCTGTCCCATTATCTATATTACTCTTTTTTTTTTTAATTTCTTTGGATTTTATTTTATTTTAATTTTTTTTGGTGGTACACGGACCTCTCACTGCTGTGGCCTCTCCTCTTGCGGAGCACAGGCTCTGGACGCGCAGGCTCAGCGGCCATGGCTCACGGGCCCAGCCGCTCCGCAGAACGTGGGATCTTCCCGGACCGGGGCATGAACCCGTGTCCCCTGCATCGGCAGGCGGACCCCCAATCACTGTGCCACCAGGGAAGCCCTGGATTTTATTTTATTATTTTATTTTTTGGCTGCACTGTGCAGCATGTGGGATCTGAGTTCCCTTACCAGGGATCAAACCCATGCCCCCCTGCATCGGAAGGGTGGAGTCTTAACCATTGGACCATCAGGGAAGTCCCCTGTCTATATTACTCTTTATTTTCCTGTATGACACATCTTGCATAGGACTGGAATCCCTACTTTTCCTGAGAGTTATGGAGTCAAAGAAAAAAATTACCAAGCAAGGAGATGCAGCTTATCTTTAAAGTGTTTACTATTTTCCCACTGTAAAGTGTTCATGCACCTTGTAAACAATTTTGAGAAAACAAAAGAAATTTAAGGGAAAAAATTAATTGCCTTCCTTACTAGTTTTAACATTTTGAGATATTTCCTCCCAGTTATTTAAGGTTTTTTTAAAGTCACAAATACATACAATAAAGTTAGTCGATAAACAACAAATGTGACCAGACTTGAGACTTGAGTTGAGACAGAAGAAATGAAGTGGATTGAGGTCTAGAGGCAGTGTCATGGTCTAAGGAATATTTTGGTTTTTTTTTTTTTAAACCTTAGCTTAGAAAACATAGTCTTCGCCGATATGTTAACTGGATTTTGCTTTCTACGTAATATATTTTGTAAATACAAACGTTTTCAGAAGTCTTCCTGAATTATTTGTCTGATATGGAAAAACTCCCAAATTCTAGTTTTTAAACGTTGTGATACATCTAATTCTACCAAGGATGCTTTACGTGCATTTCAAGGAGCAAGATTGCCATCTTGTGGTCATCTTTTGGTATTACTGAGGATTTAGATTTGTGTTCATGTTAGGGGCCTGCGTTAGGTAATGCTTTGGTCCTTCACAAGGGCTCCATCTGGTCTGCAGGTGCGGGCTTCCCACTCTAAAGAGGAATAAAATAGCAAACATGTTGAACACATGTGTGTGCAACAGAAAATTACGTGTATATTAAAGGCACTAATACAAGAATGGAAACAGCTGTGCATTTGAGTGGCAGGCTCGTGGGTGATTTATGAGTGTCAGTTCTCAACATTTTAAAATGTTTTCTATGTAGTTTTTACAATATGATCTTAGCAACTTACAAAATATCTCAGTATATAGTCCATGCCACCCCTCTCCTTTGGTGAGGAAACCAGGCCCAGGAGTGAGAAGCCTGTTTCTGATGGAGAAAACTGTTTTTTATCCAAGTGACCCTGGGGACATGAGTCATACCTATGAGGATTTTTTGTTTGTTTGTTTGTTTGAGATCTTAGTTCCTTGATCAGGGATTGAGCCTGGACCCTGGCAGTGAAAGCACCAAGTCTTTTAACCACTGGACCACCGGGGGATTCCCTATAAGGTTTTTTGGGGTTTTTTTTTGCGGTACGCGGGCCTCTCACTGCTGTGGCCTCTCCTGTTGCGGAGCACAGGCTCTGGACGCGCAGGCTCAGCGGCCATGGCTCACGGGCCCAGCCGCTCCGCGACATGTGGGATCTTCCTGGACCAGGGCACGAACCCGTGTCCCCTGCATCGGCAGGCGGACTCTCAACCACTGCGCCACCAGGGAAGCCCTTATAAGGTTTTTTTTAAACAACCTTATTAAGATATGATTCACATAGCATACAATTCCCCCAACTAAAGTGTATAATTCAATGTTTTATTGTATTCACAGCCAATTTTATAACATTTTCATTACCCCAAGAAGAAACTCCACACGCCTTAGTATCACTCCCTAATCTCCTCCTCCCTCCCCTCCAGCCCCTGACAACCACTAATCTACTTTCTGTCCCTATGGATTTGCCTCTACTGGACATCTCACTTAAATGGAATTATACCACATGCTGACTTTAGTGTCTGGCACCTTTAACCGAGCCGCACTGTCTTCAAGGTTCATCCACATGGTAACATGTATCAGAACTTCATTCATTTTTATGGCTGAATAAATTCCACTGCATGGATAGACCACATACAGGCCAGAGCAGGTATTTCAGAGGGAAACACGGATTATGGATTGACCCAGCAGGTGCTGATCCTGCACGGTGGCCCAACAGGAGAGAGGTGTCTGCAGAGTTGGGGGGCAGCTGCCAGGCGGCCTGGGTGAGAAGGAAGGGGTATGGACTGTTCCTGCAAAGTCTAACTGTTGAGGGAAGGAGAGAGTCTTGTGAGGTTTTGTTTTAGGATATAGGAGACCTAAGAAGATTAGGACCTGAGAACTCTAAATGCAAAGACCCAGAGGAGGCAGAGAGGTTTGGAGACCAGAGAGAGCAGGATATGAATGATGGAGAAAGGGCCCCCGGGGGGTGGAGTGCCAAGGGAACTGGACGGGACACTTCATTTACCAAATCAGGATAAAAATTGTATGCTGTCTTTATCCAGGCAGTGATGATGAGTCATTAGAGCTTAGGCAGCATCCATCCTCAGTGGATAAATTGTGAAAGAGAGAGAAATTGTAAAATTCAGAATCATGGAGGGATAACTTTAGTTAATCAGAAATCTGCATTGTATGGAGAACCTCATTCACCAGTATGGTAGGTGGAGCATTACTATGTATGGTTTGTTATAGTTGGGTTTTTTTGGGTTTTTTTGTTTTTGTTTTTTTGCGTGTCTGTTAAAATATACCTTACAAAAATGTACTAGTTTGATCATTTTTTAAAAAAAATTTTGGAGTATAGTTCCTTTACAATATTGTGTTAGTTTCTACTGTACAGCAAAGTGAATCAACTATACGTATACATATATCCCCTCTTCTTTGGATTTCCTTTCCATTTAGGTCACCACAGAGCACTGAGTAGAGTTCCCTGAGCTATACAGTAGGTGCTCATTAGTTATCTATTTTATACATAGTATCAATAGTGTATATATGTCAATCCCAATCCCCCAATTCATCCCAACCCCCACTTTAATCATTTTTAAGTGTACAGTTCAGTGGCATTAAATACATTTGCACTGTTGTGCAACCATCACCACCATCCATCTCCAGATCTTTTTCATCTTCCCAAACTGAAACGCTGCCCACTAAACACTAACTCCCCATTTCCACTCCCCCCAGCCCCTGGCAACTACCATTTGACTTTCTGTTTCTATGAATTTGACTACTCTAGGTACAACATATACGTGGAATCATACAGCATTTGTCCTTTTATGTCTGGCTTATTTCATGTTACAGACTTTTTAAATAAGTAATTCTCATTTGCTATCCTTTATACTTAATATTTTTATTCCTTTCACTGGGTTACCAGCCCTTTAAATGTGATAATCTGAGGGATTTAAAATTTGTGTTGCATGGCCCCTAGAGTTCAAGCGTTCAAAAGCACTTTGATATTGGATATTTCACAACCATTAGTATTAATTCATCTGTCAAAAAGCCAAAACTGACTAGGTTCAGTCACTTGCCAAGAATATCAGTTACTGCTGCATAACAAATGAGCCCTGATCTTATTGGCTTAAAATAACAGTAGTTTATTATTGATCAGGGTTCCATGGGGTGCCTGGGCTTGTTTCCCCAGGCTCCTTCTTGTGGCTACACAGAGCTAGAGGGTCTGCTGGACTGGACACTGGAAATGGCCTCCCTCCATGCCTGGCAGTGCCTCCATCCCTTGCATGTGGCCCTTCATACAGCTTCCTTCTCTGGCAGTCTCAGGGCCCCTGTCCATGAGGGTGAGGGCGTCCAAACCCCCACAGCGAGCTTCTGCCACTCTCTATTGGCTACGGCAAGTGACCAATGTGGGCTGGAGACCAGTCCAGATTCAAGACCACATGGCAAAGGGGCCTGCATACCTTATGGGAGGATCTGTGGTCATTAAACAGTCTACACTTTAAGGCCCTTTAATGGTTGAGAATGGGAACCGTCAATCGAATCGAAATTCAAGCCCACTGGCAAGGAGCCAAGCCTATCCACAGTCTGTAGTCAGCCACAGTTCAAGGTCTTTTGTTGCGCTGGAACTTGTTCCATATCCTTTGAGGTACAGAGATTTTAGTTGAGAGAATTACACTGACTCAGGGTACACATGACTCTGGGTACAGTTTCACGGGAATGTGGGTGTTCTCTGTCATGCCAACCCCCAGTGGCCTGAAGGAGGCCGGGCTTCGGCATCTGATCGCTTGAGACTGAGGCCATTGGTGTGTCGGGGTCCCTGCAGCCTCAACTCCTGTCCCTCTGCACGGCGGGGACCAACCGCATGGTCCTGTAGGAACATGCATGCTGGGTGGACAGTGACCGCAACGGTTTGGGGGCTTGAGTTGTCTGAAAGGCCTGTGGAAGGGAGGGCCAGTTTCTCTGCGCCCTCTCGCCCCGTTGAGGAGAGGACGCCCGGTGGAGACCAAGTTCATTCGCCCGGCAACCCGGAGCGCGCAAGCCCCGGAGGCGGGCTGCCGGCGGAGGGACGTGGGCAGAGACCAATCAGCGAGCGGGGGCGGGGGGCGTGGCTTCCCGCGTAACCCTTTCCCGCCCGAGCGGCTCTGCACGCGGAGGCGCCGGCGCTGTCTTGCTGCGGCCGGTCCCCATGTACCCGCAAGTCCCCAGTACCACTACATCGCCCTGTGGGGCGGGATGGGCAGAGCGGGGAGGACTGCACAGGAGGAGCAGGGGTTGGCTTGTCCGGGGGCCGGAGGAGGATGACGCTGGAGGACAGACGTGGCCGGGTACTCCCAGTCCTGTGTCCCGTTACCTGTTATCCGGATTTCCTAGAGTCTCGCCCCTCAGGACAGGGCTTTGGTGCTGCCCGGGGCTGGGCGTGCAGGCGGTTTGGGAGAGGTTGTAGGGGACACGGCGCCCCCTGCACCTTCGGCCTTGGCTCCGTCTCCACGGGGACCCAGGAGCCCCGCGCTTGGGCTGACAGGCCTTGGGGAACTGAATGTGGGCCCCAGACCAGGAAATGGCGGAGCAGGAATGGGGGACCCAGGTATTAGAACCGTAGAGCTTGGGATGGGGATGACAGCTCACAGGTGGGGAAGCTGAAACGTGCTGGGAGGCCGCATCCTGTTTCTGGGCTAGTACTGATAGATGGGAAAGACCCTGACATGCACCCACCACCCAGTCCCCCAGGAAGACAAAACGGCCACTTATGCCCCCACACTGATGCCCCAGGGTCCCGGTCTCCAGGCCAGCCCTGCCTGTCATCCATCCTTTCTGCTTCTCCAGACCAGAAGCCAAGGAGCCCTCAGTGACCACGGATTCTCTGGACACCTCCACAGCCCTGTCCCCACTCAGCTGAGGCAGAGCCAGCACCAGCTCAGACACAAGGTCGCTGCCCTCGTGGGGCCCTGGTGTCCCCTAGCACTGGGTGCCCCGGGGCCTCTTGCCTGGGATGGGGGATGGATCTAGTTGTGAATCCAGAGAGTCCCTCCTCCCAGGGCCAGGCTCCTCCTTTGGGGTCTGCAGAGTGCCAGCAGGGGCCCAGCCCATGCTCCCAGTGACACAGTGTCAGGGTGAAGGGCACTAGGCATTCTGGGAGGGTTGGTGACCTGAACTCATGTCCCCAAAGTGCTTTTCCCCAACGCCTGGTGCTCAGGAAGACCGGTTCCTGTTATCCTGGATGTGGTACCCCAGGTGCTGTACAGGCGGGCTCTGGACCCACCTTGACTGGACTCCCAGCTCTGCCTTCATGGCTGCATGCCTCAGTGTCCTCATCTGTAACCTGGGTCAATGAGAAAGATCAACTTTCATAACATGGAGCTGAAGGTTAAATGGAAACACCTGTGGAAGCACTTCATCATGTGCTCAGCACCTGTGGGCCTGGATTCCTAGTAACTCACAGCTGTCAGCACCTTGGTCACCCCAGTAGCCCCTTGAGAGCCCTGTTTTGGGCACATTTTGTAGATGGGAAAGTGAGGTTTGGCTGGGAGAGGTGACGGACCCAAGGCTACCAAGAGAGCAGAAGCACCAGCCCAGGGTTCTCTGGCTCCATTCAGGTCCTTTCCTGGGGGCACCGAGGCAGCCCCATCTGCCCCAACCTCCAGCCCAGATTCTTCCTGAACCCAGGTCCAAGGGCACCTCCACTGATGGGATTTTGCCTCCTGCCTTAGGACGGAGCCCTTGAACTGCTGGGTTCCTTCCAGGGAGGTGGAGGAGAAATCCATCTGCTGGGGCCTGAGCGTGGCCTGGGGGCCAGGCCATCGGTCCCAGAATGCCCCTGCCCGAGCCCAGTGAGCAGGAGGGCGAGAGCGTGAAGGCCGGCCAGGAGCCCTCCCCTGAGTCCCCTGAGCCGGGCACAGATGTCGTCCCTGCAGCCCCCACGAAGCCCACGGAGTTCTCCGAACTGGTCCTACTGACAGCCTCCACTGAGAATGGGAATGGAGTGGACTCCCAGCCCAAAGCAGTGCACTGTGTCCTGTCCTTGGAAATGTCTGGCCCTGACACCCTGGCTGGGACCCCCCAGATCCTGCCAGTAGAGGAACAGCAGGGGGCAGTCCAACCAAGCCCCCAGGCCCAGGAACTGAAACACAGCAAGCCAGACACAGGTGAGTTCCGGGCCAGCTGCCCCTGTCTGGCCACTTTTGTGGCCCTGCATGCTCAGACTTGGGCTTCGCATACTCCCCTTTCCAGTGAGGTGACCTTAGCCATCTCTTCCCTGCTCTGAGCAGGGCCTCCTGGACCTTGACCCAGGCTGGTGTGATGATCGCAGGACGTCATCCAAGGGCACCCCAATCCCTGTGTTCCCATCTGTGCCCCTGGCTCAAGCCTTGCTCTGTGTCAGCTGACCTGGCCCTCCCCTTGCCTTCAGCAGCCCCCCAGCCCCTGGAGTTCCTGAGGACCCCATTTGGGGGCCGCCTGCTGGTGCTGGAGTCCTTCCTGTACAAGCAGGAGAAGGCTGTGGGGGACAAGGTATACTGGAAGTGCCGCGAGCACACCGAGCTGGGCTGCCGGGGCCGGGCCATCACCCGTGGCCTAAGGGCCACGGTGATGCGGGGCCACTGCCACCCGCCCGATGAGGAGGGCCTGGAGGCCCGGCGCCAGAGACAGAAGCTGCCCAGCCCAGCCCTGCCCGAAGGCTTGGGGGATCCCCAGGGCCCCGGCGGCCGAGTGGAGGAGCCCCTGGAGAGGGTGGGCCCGTGGCTGTGCCCCGAGGAGCCGGAGCCGGCCCCGGGGCCAGTGCTGAGCAAGCCAGCTCCCGAGGAGGATGAGGGGCTCCGAGCCCTGTCGCTGCTGAGCTTGCCTCCCAAGAAACGCCCGACGCTGGGGACCGGTGAGTGCCCCCCCACCCCGGCTCTACTCTCAGGCAGGTGGGAACCACAGCCCTTTCCTCTGCCCAAAGATAAATGTGGGTCCCACGTGGCTTCATAATGTGCTCAAAGTCAAAACGATTTTTAAAATATAAATGTGTCCAAGTAATCATTAAGCCCAAGGGGTAGAACTAATGCTCGTAAGCCAGGCAGCCTAGGTCCTTCTGGAGCTTCCTGATGCAAAAACCTGAGGTTTATGGACCCCACGTGATTCTGGTAACCTTTGAAGTTTGGGAAGATCGGCCTGGTGGGAGGCTTGAGCCTTGTGCCCCAGGTTCAAGATCCAGCTCTGCCTCATGTAGCTGGGCAGCCTTGTTGAAGCACTGCAGGTCAGGAGGTCGCTCCTAAGATGTGTGATAGCCTCGCCATTAGGGGATCTGGTGCTGCAGTGCCAGCCCTGGTCCAGTGTGTGTTGTCACTGAGTAACTGGTAGATGGAGTCTTTGCAGAGGTTCTTATTCTTTGTTTGTTGGGTTTTGTTTTGTTCTTTGTGGCAGTTTTTATTACCAGTAACTGGGAGGTGGGCTTGGTCCCATAGGCTGGGTGCCTCCAGACCTGGAGAGGATTGAAGGATTTAGGGATTTAAGGCGGCTGCTGTGCTGGGTGCCGGGGGCTGGGTGAGAAGGACTTGTCTTTCACTGTGTATCTTTTGGTCCCATTTCATTTTATGGCGTGTGCATGTGTTATTCGATAATTAGATACAATTTTCAAACAAACCCTAAGAAAAAGTATGGCCGGGAGTGACTGAGCAGGCAGGGTGTGGCATCGGAGGCAGCTTGGCCCTCTCCAGTGTGTGACCTGGGACGTGGTGCTTGACCACCCAGAGCCGTGGCCTCCTCACCGGCCACCAGGAGAGGAGCCACACAGCCTCCTTGGGGCACTGGGTGGGCAATCAGTGGGGATGCATCCAGGGCCCTGACCTGCACGGTAAACTAAAGGAGCAGAGCTCTGCCAGCCTGCACCTGCCCAGCCCCCTCTCCACTTCCTCCTCCAGGAGGGCCCCCGCCCCTGGAGTTCCTGAGAACCTGCTACGGGGGCAGCTTCCTGGTGCACGAGTCCTTCCTCTACAAGCGGGAGAAGGCTGTGGGGGACAAGGTGTACTGGACGTGCCGGGACCACACGCTGCATGGCTGCCGCAGCCGGGCCATCACACAGGGCCAGCGGGTGACTGTCATGCGTGGCCACTGCCACCCGCCTGACGTGGAGGGTCTGGAGGCCCGGCGGCAGCAGGAGAAGGCCATGGAGTTGCTGCGGGCCAGGCCGGGCGGCCCCGGGGGCCAAGTGGACAAGCTGCTCCAAGGCGTGGACAGCCTGTTCTACCGCAGGGGGCCGGGCCCCCTGACTCTCACCAGGCCCCGGCCCAGAAAGCGGTCAAAGACCAAAGATCAGGACCTCCTGGCCCAGCCGCAAGGCGAGGAGGACCAGGACGAGGACCTGGGTGAGTCCACACCCGCTGGCCTGGCGCTCTGCCTGCACTCCAGTCTTGCTCCCCGAGGTCCCAGGAGGTGGGAGGGGGGCGATGCCAGGCCTGGCCCAGCCCCAGGCCCTGCTCCGGCTCACACCCCAGCTTCCAACCTCCCTCCCCTGACCCCCTCTCCCATTTCTCCCCAGGAGGCCCTGAGTTCCTGAGGACCCCTCTGGGGGGCAGCTTCCTGGTGTACGAGTCCTTCCTCTACAGGCGGGAGAAGGCGGCCGGGGAGAAGGTGTACTGGACGTGCCGGGACCAGGCCCGCATGGGCTGCCGCAGCCGAGCCATCACCCAAGGCAAGCGGGTGACAGTGATGCGAGGCCACTGCCACCCGCCCGACCTGGGGGGCTTGGAGGCCCTGCGGCAGCGAGAGAAACGCCCTGGCACGGCTCAGCGAGGGAGCTCTGGTAGGCCAGACCGGGGAGCGGCCTCGGGGGACAGTCAGAAGACCCAGACTGCCCACCCCGTTCCCTCTTGACCTCCAGCAAGCATCCTCCCCGTCCTTACTGGGGACCCTCTGGAAGGTTACAGCTCCCTCCTGTCTCATCTCCCTACCCCCACACCCCCTCCTGGTCCACCTCACCTTATCCTCAAGTCGATTAGGTGACTTGGGGCATCACCCTTTCTCTTGGGCAGTGGGCCTCACTCTGCTGCTCAGACCAGCCCAGAATCTCTGCAGCACTTGATCAAGCCAGGCTCCCTTTCCTCCTTCTCATCCTTTCTTTTTTCTTAAGAATGTATAGGAGTCATAGAGAAAGCTAATTGCACAAGCTGGTTTCTCATTTTTCCAGTGTGGGTGGCTGACACCGTGCCCAGTAATAAGCACGTCCTACAGATGTGGCTTAAGGGCTGAAGGTGACCCGTTCCTGTCATTGACTTCTGTTCTCCTCCAGCTGTTCTGCCTGATCATCTACCATCGTCCCTCTGGGCTCTATGACGAGGGTCACAGCCCCCCTCCTCCCACCTTTGTCGGCCCCACAGTGCTTATGTTTGACTCTCGTGGCCACAATAACGTGCATATTCCGGCTCATCTTGCTAAGAGCAGCCTCGGCCCAGCCTTCTCTGCTCCCTGCTCTCCCTCGGGGGTTCCCAGTCCCATACTTTTCTGAGTCATCTGAGTCGCCTTTAGAGCCTTTTTGGCCCTAAAATTCTCTCAAACTCGAGATCTCTGATTTTTTTTTTTTCTGACTCTTTTTATCCCATTTCCTTATAACTTCTATGTACCTAGGGATGATCTAGCCTCGCCCCATCCTTACCCCCAACTCCCACCCCAAATAACCACTCAGCCATGGTTCTTTTTTTGTTTTCTTCCTTCCTTCCTTCCTTGCTTCCTTTTTTAATTTTTTGGCTGTGCAGAACGGCATGCAGGACCTTAGTTCCCCAACCAGGGATTGAACCTATGCCCCCTGCAGTGGAAGCGCTGAGCCTTAACCACTGGACCACCAGGGAAGTCCCCTTTCCGTTGTTCCTTAGGGCATCTGCTGCCCTCTTCCCTAAAGCGTGCTTCCTTCCATTGCTGTCAACTGTTTTTTTATTTCCTGTTGACTTCCGACCAGAGACGGCAAGGACCCAGCAGTTACCCACTGCCCCCTCCTCTCGAGGCAGCTGTTGCACTTTTTTTATTTAATAAATTTATTATTTATTTATTTATTTTTGCCTGCTTTGGGTCTTTTTTGCTGTGTGCAGGCTTTCTCTAGTTGTGGCGAGCAGGGGCTACTCTTCATGGCGGTGTGTGGTCTTCTCATTGTGGTGGCTTCTCTTGTTGTGGAGCACGGGCTCTAGGCACGCAGGCTTCAGTAGTTGTGGAACGTGGGCTCAGTAGTTGTGGCTCGCAGCTCTAGAGCACAGGCTCAGTAGTTGTGGCTCGCGGGCTTAGTTGCTCCGCGGCATGTGTGATCTTCCCGGACCAGGGCTCGAACCTTGTCCCCTGCACTGGCAGGCGGATTCTTAACCACTGCGCCACCAGGGAAGCCCCACTGTTGCACTTTTGTTCTATAAATCTGTCCACGGCTGAGTGGGAACACACTGCAGTGGAGGTGTGGCTGTTTGTGGCTCCTTTTCCATGGTTGTCCGGTGTTTGTGCTCGAATGACTGCATCTTTCCAAGGTGCATACAGGGGGTCTTTGCTTGAAGGTATAGGGTCGTGTCTCCATCCCGGTGGTACCTGGCTCTGCTGGGGGCACTTGGGGCCTTTTCAGGCCGGAAACCATGTCCTTCACTTGTAAAAATTTTCTCATGTTCAATGACTTTCGAGTCCCCATTTTTCTGACATTTCCTTGATTTTGCTTTCCAGTCCTTCTATTTAATTTTTAACTTTCACTCTTGTATTTGAACTCCTTTGCATTCCATCCTCTGAGGAGTGCAGCGGCCCTGCCATCCAGCCTCTGGCAGTGGCCTTGTTTTCTCCAACTACCTTTTCTGTATGAGTTTCTTTAGTCTCTGCCATTCAGGGTGAAGCTTCTCTCTTTTTTTTTTTTTTTTTTTGTCAACTGGTGAAATTTTCCAGCCAGGTACATGCCATTCAATTTTCTGTCGATCACACAGTTGTATAAAGCAGCAAAACTAAAGGGGGAATGATTGTTGTATACACTTTAAATTGCTTTGCATGGTCTCATTTGTGATGCTTGGTGTAAGAGTCTTGACTTTTTCATCATGTAAGATGGTATGAGAACCTTTGACCCACGTGGCCAGTGGTCCTTAGCCAGGTTTAAGGAGAGACCCACACGCTCCGTATGTGGGTGCCGACCAGGCGACCCTCGAGACCCCAGGCCTCAGAGCCCTAGGACCAACCTCCTGCAGCGATTTCAGCCTGGCTGCCGGCTCCAGGGACTTGGGCAGGGAAACAGGGAGTTTCATGTCAGTGCAGACTTCCTCCTCCTCCCCCACACCCCAGACTCTTCCTCCCCCAGGGCGGGCACCTGTCTTATTGCTCTTCACGCAGACAGTCCTTGTCAGTCCCCCTGTTTGGGGCCTGCCCTAGACCCCTACTTCGGAGGGACCTCGGGCCTCCCTAGGTTTGGCCACTGGACTCTGCTTGTTCTGAGAGTCACCCCCTGAGGCTGGGCGAGCTCTTGCTTTGCCAGGTCTGTGACCAGGTGACCCCCTTTGCCCAGCGTCTAACCTGGGTCAGCATCTCTGCCATCTCCTCTCCTCTCTGAATTTCTGGCCTCACGCCCTGTGCCTTTTTCATCCCTCAGTGAACATTTTCATTGGGTGCTGGGGGAGCAGAAACATGCCCCACATCATATACCTCCCCTTCGGCCACTCACCCCCCACCCTGGCCCCCCCTTCTCCAGGGCATTCTCACCAACCCCCCACTATGGCTGCCATCCCTGCTGCTGTGCTGACGGACCCCCGAATCCCCCTCCACCCCTCCTGTGTGGTCCTGGTGCCTGGGCAGCGGGAAGGGAGTCCTCAGAGCAGAAGGGCGTGGCCACCTTCCAGGTCCCCCCTCTCAACACGTCAGGACAGTGGCCCAGGCTGCTCCCTGCCTCCCCTCCTGCCCTCAGGTCAAAGCCCACCCAGCCTGGCTCCCTGGGTGAGTGGACCCTTCTACAGCCCCACTGCTCACCACGCACAAAGGGCTGCACGCAACTCCCATTTCGCTCCTGGTTGCTTATCCCCCGTAGGGCCTGTCCACTAATTCCTCCAATTTAGCAGGGGTGAGAGGCCCTTGTGCCATCCCATTGCTGGCACCTCAGATAAGACACTGCCTTCCTGCAGGCGCCGCGAGGTGGAGGAGACGGACTCTGCCTTCAGCGATCTCCACCTCACCAGTCTCCCGCCTCCCTTCTCTCCCAGGCTTGGGAAAGGAGCCCTGGGAGCTCAGGCTAGGCTGAGTCTGGGGGATGGGGGGCCTGTGTCCTGGGCTGTGAGGAGGTAGATGCAGCGTGGGGTAGGGTCCGTGGGTCTCATGCCAGGAGCCATGCTGCTCTAGGCTCTGAGAACGGGGTCACGGCCCCCCTCATTCCTCGGCTCCAGGCCTGGCTCCAGGCTCTTCCTCCCCCGACCCCCTCTCCCATTTCTCCCCAGGAGGCCCTGAGTTCCTGAGGACCCCTCTGGGGGGCAGCTTCCTGGTGTACGAGTCCTTCCTCTACAGGCGGGAGAAGGCGGCCGGGGAGAAGGTGTACTGGACGTGCCGGGACCAGGCCCGCATGCGCTGCCGCAGCCGAGCCATCACCCAGGGCCAGCGGGTCATGGTGATGCGCAGACACTGCCATCCGCCCGACCTGGGGGGCCTGGAGGCCCTGAGGCAGCGGGAGCAGCTCCCCAGCCCAGCCCAGAGGGAAGGCTCAGGTGTGGGTGAGAGGGGCGTGGCACGGGCCGGGCCCCGGTCTCCCTGCTGGCCCAGCAGCCCCTGGGGACAGCTCAGAACACAGGCTGGAGGCTGGCTGCTGGGACATTCCTCCTGTGGCCCATGTCCAGTGGTGTCTGTCCTCCTGGTCTGTGGGCTCCCTTAGGGCAGGGGCCACATCTGGACTCCACACTAATGGCACTGGTCCTCATCTGGGATGCGCTGTCAGTGGGAGAAACCCACTCAGACCACTGGAGAAAACGGGGCCAGGGGCTGCAGTGGCATTACTGGCAGCTGCAGGAAATGCTCGGCACCCATTTGTGGGGCTCCTGGACCTGGGGGACCCTCTGTCTCCCCTCTCCCTCCCCACCCCTGCCAGTGCCTTCAGCCACCCCAACCCCAACATGTCAGGAGCTTTCAGTTCAGATTCTTAAAAGTCTCAAAAGGGAGAATTTGATTGGTTGCCAGCTGGCCAAGGGGAGGGTGAACAGGGAGCCGGGAGGCCCCTAGTGCACTGTCCAGACCAACCATGGCCCTTCCAGAGTATTCCATTTCAGCCCAGCCCCTGCCCTGGGGTGCTTGCTTGCCAGCCAGCATGAAGGCCGAGCAGGGTCAGGAGAGGCCCGCAGGAAAGCTCAGTGTTTGGGCGGCTGCAGGGCCAGCCTCCCCGATAGCACTACAGCCATCAGACAGACAGCCAGTCTGCACTCCAGGGCATCAGGGCCGTGGTGGCTTGAGCTTCAGTCCCCAGGGCCCTGCAGCACAGGCTGGGGTGGAGGGCAGGGACCAAAGAGGGACCTGCGGGGGTTGGGGGGTCTGCAGTTTCCTGGCTGGAGCTGGCTGGTGGGACAAAGGAAGCAGTCTCCATCCCTGGCACCCAGGCTCTGTCCCCTGCTTCCAAGGCCCGGCCCAGGCACCCCACTCACACGTCATGTTCCTTCCAGAAACCCTCCAGCCCCTGGAGTTCCTGAGGACCTCTCTCGGGGGCAGGTTCCTGGTGTACGAGTCCTTCCTCTACAGGAAGGAGAAGGCGGCCGGGGAGAAGGTATACTGGATGTGCCGGGACCAGGCCCGCTTGGGCTGCCGCAGCCGGGCCATCACCCAGGGCCAGCGGGTGACCGTCATGCGCAGCCACTGCCACCTGCCTGACCTGGCGGGCCTGGAGGCCCTGAGGCAGCGGGAGCGGCTCCCCAGCACAGCCCAGCAGGAAGACCCAGGTACAGACAGGAGTGGGGGCGAGAGAGCTGTGGGTATCTTGGTCTCTGCCAGCCCGAGGTTCAGACACCTCAGGCGACAGGCACTGTCTGGGGACCTTTGTTCCCTGGTCTTCCTGCCTTTCCAGTCTTCTAACCTTCCTCTCTACTGGCTCCTTCTCCTGAGCCTAGAAACACACCTAAATTGGTCCCATCCTTAAAACCAACTCCCCTTGTAACTGCCATTTTTTTCCTCTCTTTTATACTAAGAGGTCCTAACTTTTTATGGGTGGTAGTATCTTTTGAAAATCTGATGAAAAAATATAGACCACCCTAGAAGAATATACTAATGTGTGTGCACACGCAAACATGAGTGCTCCCGTGCGTGCACACACACACGTAGTTTTGCAAATAATTAACTGTATCAAACTGAAAATGGGTTCCCTTCAGATAAACAGAATGTAAAACCAGTCTTTTTTTTTAATTTTTGAATTTTATTTTATTTATTTTTTATACAGCAGGTTCTTATTAGTTATCTATTTTATACATATTAGTGTGTATATGTCAATCCCAATCTCCCAATTCATCCCACCACCACACACCCCCCGCCACTTTTCCCCCTTGGTGTCCATACGTTCTCTACATCTGTGTCTCTATTTCTGCCCTGCAAACCGGTTCATCTGTACCATTTTTCTAGTAAAACCAGTCTTTAGAAAGCATTATGTGTCTCATATTAATTCATGGAAATATTAAAGGGCACATCTTATAAAATACGGGAATGAATCCAAGTTGTATCAAACAAACAAAAGAAACTTGATTTCTGTTTAAAAAAAATTTTTTTTCCATGAGAAAGCCACTGTTCAGCTTAACCAAGGAGGAGGCGCTGTGGTTTGCCTTTGTTGGGGTGAAGGGCGTGCCATCTTTGAGATTGTTGCCTCCCAGTCTTTTTGGTGACAAGGTGAAGACTGACTCAGGATCTCCAGCAGTTTATTTTACCGGGCATAGGTAGTTTTGGCATCAGAAAACCAGAATTCCCCTAATGACTCCCCCAATCAGAGTCATTCCACCTGGTTTTCATCCTCAAGGCCTTGAAGTCATCGTTCCAGGAGGTGTGCCTTTGCCTCTGGCAGCTTCAACAAGAAAAGAATTATTAATCCATGTTTTCAATGTTTTTTACTCAGAAAAGACAAAACTTCTGCCTGAAGTTCAACTGTGCTTCGAGACTTGTGCTCCTGAAAGCCAACAGAGCTATGGGTAACTGTATTACCATAATCACAAATTACACAAAACTTAGTGACTAAGAACAATAAATATTTACTGTCTGTCACAGTGTCTGTGGGTCGAGATTTCAGGAGTGGTTGGGTGGGGTGGTTCTGGGGTTGAAGGAAAGATGTCAGTGGGGGTACACCCATCTGAAAGCTTGAGTGGGGCTGGAGGAAGTGCTTCCAAATGGCCTGTTCACTCACATGGCTGTGGGCTGGAGGCCTCAATTCCTCACCATGTAGACATTTCCTTAGGGCTGTTTGAGTGCCCTCAAAAATGACAGCTATCTCCCCCCAAAACAAGTGATCCAAGAGATCCAAGGGAGAATGCAGAGCAAGAAGGAGGCCACCACCTAAAGCAGAATTCACGTCCTTCTCAAGCACATGTGGGACAGTCCCCAGGATGGATCATATCTAGGCCATAAAACCAGACCCCACAAATTTTTTTATTTATTTTAAATTATCTATTTATTTATTTGGCTGCACTGGGTCTTTAGTTGCAGCATGGGGGATCTTTGTTGCAGCATGCAGGATCTAGTTCCCTGACCATGTACCAAACCCAGGCCTCCTGCATTGGGAGCGCAGTCTTAACCGCTGGACCACCAGGGAAGTCCCCAGACACCACAAATTTAAAAGGATTGAAATCATGCAAAGTATTTTGTCTGACCACAGTGGAAAGAAATTAGAAGTCAATGACGAAAAAATTTGGGAAACTCACAAATACATGAAAGTTAAACAGCCTACTTATAAGTATTACCAGTGACTCAAAGAAGTTACAAGGGAGATTAGAAAATACTTTGAGGGGCTTCCCTGGTGGTCCAGTGGTTAAGACTCTGCACTTCCATTGCAGGGGGCACAGGTCCAATCCTGGTCGGGGAACTAAGATCCCACATGCTGCATAGCACAGCCAAAAAAAATTTTTTTTAATAAAAATTAAAAATAAAGATCTTGGGCTTCCCTGGTGGCACAGTGGTTATGAATCTGCCTGCCAAAGCAGGGGACACGGGTTTGAGCCCTAGTCCAGGAAGATCCCACAAGCCGCAGAGCAACTAAGTCTGTGCACCACAACTATTGAGCCTGCGCCCTAGAGCCTGCGAGCCACAACTACTGAAGACCGTGCACCTAGAGCCCGTGCTCTGCAACAAGAGAAGCCACTGCAATGAGAAGCCCGTGCACCGCAAGGAAGAGTAGCCCCCACTCGCCGCAACTAGAGAAAGCCTGCACACAGCAACGAAGACCCAACACAGTCAAAAATAAATAAATAAAATAAATTAATTTTTAAAAATAATAAAAAAATAAAGATCTCAAGTCAATAACTCAAACTTACATGTTAGAAAAAGAATGCTAGGAAAAGAAAAACAATGTAAACCTAAAGCAAGCAGAAGGAAGGAAATAATAGCTATTAGAATAGAAATTAATGGAGTAGAGAATAGAAAAGTAGGGACTTCCCTGGTGGTCCCGTGGTAAAGAATCCGCCTTCTAATGCAGGGGACACGGGTTCAATACCTGGTCGGGGAACTAAGATCCCACATGCCACGGGGCAACTAAGCCCGCATGCCACAACTACTGAACCCACGCGCCTCAACTAGTCAGCCCACATGCTGCAAACTACAGAGCCCATGCACTCTGGAGCCCATGCACCACAACTAGAGAGATGCCTGTGCGCTGCAATGGAGAGCCCATGCACAGCAACAAAAGGTCCCATGTGCTACAACAAAGATCCTGTGTGCCGCAACTAAGACCCAACGCAGGCAAGAATACAATAAATAAATAAATAAATAAATAATATATTTTTAATGTTAAAAAAAAAGAAAATAGAGAAAACTAACAAAACCAAAAGTTGTTTCTTTGAAAGGATCAACAAAATTGACAAACCTTTAGCTAGACCAGAAAAACCAATTATAAGGAAATACTGTGAACAATGGCATGCCAACAAATTAGATAACTTAGATGAAATGAAAAAATTCCTAGAAACCTACCAAACCTGATTCATGAAGAAATAGAAAATCTGAGTAGACTTAAACCAAGTACAGAGATTGAATTAGTCATTTTAAAACTCCCCACAAGTTAAGACTCTGTGCTTCTGCTGCAGGGTACACAAGTTTGATCCCTGGTCAGGGAACTAAGATTCCCGCTTAGGCCTAGATGACTTAATTGATGAGTTCTACCATATATATATGTTATATATATATATATAATATATATATTTATAGATATAATATATTATTTACATACTTATATACTATATAGATATAGATAGATAGATAGATATTCTTTTTTTTTTTGGCCACGCGGCCTGTGGGATCTAGTTCCCTGACCAGGGATCGAACCTGGGCCCCCTGCATTGGAGGCATGGAGTCTTAACCACTGGACCAACAGGGAAGTTCCAAGTTCTACCATATATTTAAAGAAGACAGATACTCTTCCCAAAAATAGAAGAAGAGGGAACACTTCCCAACTCATCCTGTAAGGCCAGCAATACCCTGTTATCAAAACCAAGCAAAGACATCACAAGAAAAGAAAACTAGGGACTTCCCTGGTAGTCCAGTGGGTAAGACCCCATGCTCCTAGTGCAGGGGCCCTAGGTTCGATCCCTGGTTGGGGAACTATATCCTGCATGCATGCCACAATGAAGAGCCCACGTGCCTCAACTGAGATGTGGCAGAGCCAAAATATATTAATTAATTAATTAATTAAAAGAAATAAAACTATAGAGCAATGTCTCTTAGGAACATAGAAGTAAAAATTCTCAACAAAATGCCAGCAAACTGAATCCAGCAACATAAAAAAGGATCATACACCATGACCAAATGGGACTTATGCCAGGAATGCAAGATTGCTTTCCCAGCTGTAAATCAATATCATACAGCTTGTGTACAGAACAGATTTAACACAGCAGGCCTGCAACTTCTGTCCTTAGAACAACCTGCTTGCAAGGCTGACCCTTAGCTTCCAGGGTCAAGGTCAAGGATGTTTCCAGGACTTGACCCTGATACTATCCCTAAGTGATAACAATTGCTCACTTTTACCTTTTTGTACAAAAAAAGCAGCCACAACTACTGAAGCCCATGCTCCTAGAGCCCATGCTCTGCAGGAAGAAAAGCCACTGCAAGGACAAGCCTGTGCACCACAGTGAAGAGAAGCCCCCATTTGCCACAACTAGAGAAAGCCCGCGTGCAACAACGTGGACCCAATGCAGCCAAAAATAAAAAAATTTAAAAAAAAACAAACTTTAGTGCTTCAAATAATACCATCAAGAAAGTTGGAAAAGACAATCCACAGAATGAGAGAAAACATTTGCAAATCATATCTGTTAAAGGACTTGTATCCAGAATATATAAAGAATTCTTAGGGAATTCCCTGGGAGTCCAGCAGTTAGGACTCAGAGTTTTCACTGCCAGGGCCTGGTTCAATCCCGGGTCGGGGAACTAAGATCTTGCAAACCACAACAATAAAAAGACAAATAATCCAATTAACACGTGGACAAAGGATGTGAATAGACAGTTTTTATTTCAAAGATTTTATTTTTTTTATGAAGTTCAAGATATACTAATGGCCAATAAGCACAATTAAAGATGTTCAACGTCATTAGCCTTAGGAAATGCAAATCAAAACTACAATGAGGGGCTTCCCTGGTGGCGCAGTGGTTAAGAATCCGCCTGCCAATGCAGGGGACACGGATTCGAGCCCTGGTCTGGGAGGATCCCACATGCCTCGGAGCAGCTAAGCCCATGCACCACAACTACTGAAGCCCACGCACCTAAAGCCCATGCTCCGCAACAAGAGAAGCCACCGCAATGAGAAGCCCATGCACCGCAACGAAGAGTAGCCCCTGCTCACTGCAACTAGAGAAAGCCCATGTACAACAATGAAGACCCAATGCAGCCAAAAAAAAAAAAAAAAACTACAGTGAGCTAGCACTTCACACCCACTAAGATGGCTAAATCAAAAAGACAGACAATAACAAGTGTGTACAAGGATGTGGAGAAATTGGAACCTTCATACACTCTTGGTGGGAATGTAAAATGGCACAGCTACTTTGGAAAACAGTCTGGCAGTTCCTCAAAATGTTAAACAGGGATTTCCATGGCGGTCCAGTGGTTGGGACTCCGCACTTCCAGTGCAGGAGGTGAGGGTTCAATCCCTGGTCGGAAAAACTGCATGCTGCGTGATGCAGCCAAAAAAAAAAAGAAAAGTTAAACATAGAGTATTTGTTCACCCAGTAATTCCACTTCTAGTTGTACACCCAAGAGAATTGAAAACATGTGTCCATAAAAAAGTGTACATCAATGTTCATATCAACATTAAACATAATAGCCAAAAAGTGAAAACCCAAAATATCCATTAATGGTTGAATGAATAAATAAAACATGGTTCATTCATACAATGAAATATTACTTGGCCATAAAAAGGAATGAAGAACTGACACACACTACAACACGGATGAACCTCAAAAACGTGATGATAAGTGAAAGAAGCCAAACACAAAAGACCACAACTTGTATGATTCCATTTCTATGAAATGTCCAGAATAGGCAAATCTATGGAGTTAAAAAGTAGATTAGGGACTTCCCTGGTGGTCCAGTGGTTAAGAATCCGCCTTCTAATGCAGGGGACGCAGGATTGATCCCTTGTCAGGGAACTAAGATCCCGCATGTGGAGGCACAACTAAGCCCGCGCTCTGCAACTGCAGAGCCCATGCACTCTGGAGTCTGCATGCCACAACTAGAGAGAAGCCCATGCACTGCAACGAAGAGCCCACACTCCGCAACGAAAGAGCCCACACTCCGCAACGAAAGATCCCACGTGACTCAACTAAGACCTGACGCAGCAAAACATAAATAAATAAATATTTTTTGAAAAAAAGAAACTAAATTAGTGGTTGCCTAGGGTGAGGAATGTTGGGGGGTGTAGCTAAAGGTTATGAAGTTATTTATTTATTTATTTATTTTGGCCACACCGCATGGCCTGTAGGATCTTAATTCCTCCACCAGGGATTGAACCTGTGCCCTTGGCAGTGAAAGCTCGGAGGAAACCATAAACAAGACCAAAAGACAGCCCTCAGAATGGGAGAAAATATTTGCAAATCAAGCAACTGACAAAGGATTAATCTCCAAACTTTATAAGCAGCTCATGCAGCTCAATAACAAAAAAACAAACAACCCAATCCAAAAATGGGCAGAAGACCTAAATAGACATTTTTTAAAAGAAGATATACAGACTGCCAACAAACACATGAAAGAATGCTCAACATCATTAATCATTAGAGAAATGCAAATCAAAACTACAATGAGATATCATCTCACACCAGTCAGAATGGCCATCATCAAAAAATCTAGAAACAATAAATGCTGGAGAGGGTGTGGAGAAAAGGGAACACTCTTGCACTGCTGGTGAGAATGTGAATTGGTACAGCCACTATGGAGAACAGTATGGAGGTTCCTTAAAAAACTACAAATAGAACTACCATATGACCCAGCAATCCCACTACTGGGCATATACCCTGAGAAAACCATAATTCAAAAAGAGTCATGTACCAAAATGTTCATTGCAGCTCTATTTACAATAGCCCAGAGATGGAAACAACCTAAGTGTCCATCATCGGATGAATGGATAAAGAAGATGTGGCACATATATACAATGGAATATTACTCAGCCATAAAAAGAAACGAAATTGAGCTATTTGTAATGAGGTGGATAGACCTAGAGTCTGTCATACAGAGTGAAGTAAGTCAGAAAGAGAAAGACAAATACCGTATGCTAACACATATATATGGAATTTAAGAAAAAAAATGTCATGAAGAACCTAGGGGTAAGACAGGAATAAAGACACAGACCTACTAGAGAATGGACTTGAGGATATGGGGAGGGGGAAGGGTAAGCTGTGACAAAGCGAGAGAGAGGCATGGACATATATACACTACCAAACGTAAGGCAGATAACTAGTGGGAAGCAGCCGCATAGCACAGGGAGATCAGCTCGGTGCTTTGTGACCGCCTGGAGGGGTGGGATAGGGAGGGTGGGAGGGAGGGAGACGCAAGAGGGAAGACATATGGGAACATATGTATATGTATAACTGATTCACTTTGTTATAAAGCAGAAACTAACACACCATTGTAAAGCAATTATACCCCAATAAAGATGTTAAAAAAAAAAAAGAAAAAAATCAAAAAAAAAAGAAATTAAATTAGTGGTTGCCTAGGGTGAGGAATGTTTGGGGGTGTAGCTAAAGGGTGTGAAGTTATTTATTTATTTATTCATTTTGGCCATACCTCATGGCCTGTAGGATCTTAGTTCCTCCACCAGGGGTTGAACCTGCACCCTTGGCAGTGAAAGCTCAGAGTCCTAACCACTGGACCACCAGGGAATTCCCAATCTCACGTTTTAAAGGAACTGCTGTGATGCATGTATATGAGTGTGTATAAAAATGATCTGGTTGATGGTGATCTCTAGGGGAAAGGGATTACAGGAATCCTTAACTTTCTTGATTATCTCTTTCCACCACGTTTGGATTTCATGGATATCATGAATGTGTGTTTCTTTGTCATCAGGAAGGTGGAAGATACACATCTGGACAGTGAGTCCCAATGAGGCCAGCCTCCTCCCGGACTCAGCAGAGGAACCTCACGTGTCACCTGCGTCAAGGATGCTCCAGGTCCACACAGAACCCCGGCATTTCCCACCACGTTAGATTTTGCTCGACAAAACCTCTTTCACTCTTCCAAAGCATCCACGGCCTTCACATTTCGTCAAGAGGCCTCCCAGGAGGAACACTTCGATGGTGTCTCCCTGCCGACAAAGAAGAGCCCCAGGAGCTGGTGGCCCGCAGCTGTGTGTGACGTGGAGTGACGTGGGGAGGGCCACGGCCACCAAAAGCTCTGAGGAAGGAAGCATCGTTCACAAAGACACCTGCCCCTGCCCTGGTGCAAATACCCATCTGTTTTCAGAGCCCACAGCTTTGCCAAGGGCTTTCCTGTTGGGTGTGGTCCTGCTTCAGCTCCACAACGTGGAAAATCATCGTGGAGGCCACTTCAAGACGAAGGTGGGGCACGTTTGGGGAAGTTCCTGCTTCCTCAGGCTGAGCTGCCCCTGCGGTTCCAGCCGCCCCAGGTGTTTTCCGGGCAGGTGCCAGGTGGGCCTTCATGCTCCTTGGCCATCTGCTGCCGGGGTGTGGCTGTCCCATTAACAGAGCAGGCCGAAACCAGAGGCCTTGCTACACCCTCTGTTAGAGTTCCCTTTGCTGTTTTCCAACTTAAATTAAACCCAGTGTCCACAGTCCCCAGGGCAGGTGTTGTTCAGGCCCTGGAAGCCAGCCTGACGGCTGCAGGAAGCCAGCACTGGGCAAACTCCACCGGGGTCGCCCACGTTCGCCTGATGCAGGAGGAGAGGCAGACCCCGATGACAGCAGGTGCAACCCCTTCTCCTGTCTGATGGCACGGCAGGGAGACAGCCTGCAGGGAGCAGTGAGCCCATGTTCCCCACGAACTCCAGAGGCTGCTGCTTGCTAACAGGGCCGCATCCTCCCCAGCGGGCTCCTTGAATTGCAGGGGGAGCACAGGGTGCAGGCTTCCTCCCACCAAGCTGGCCATGCAGCCTGCCGTCCAGCCATGGGACAGTGACAGCTCAGACACCCCCCACTGTCCTTCTGTCTATACATTTCCTGCAATAAACCTGATTTTATATCTTACTGTGTAGAGCTGCTGTGCGTCCACATGCCCTTTGCAGCAACAGATGGCCACCAGAAAGGCATACACTCCACATGTCTCAGTGCCACGTGGTAGGAAGTGATGGAGTTTGGCTGGGCAGAGGGAAGCCTCCACACCTGGGGCAGAGTCTGGTCACCTGGCCCAGGTGCCCGCTGGACTAGGACCCACCTAGTCCTAGTGGTGGGAGTCCTCGGAAAGGTTGCTGAGGGGTCTGCTCCCAGCGCACAGGGGGACAGTGCAGCTTCTGCTGGCCATTCCCCAGCCCCCGTCGAGCTGAAAGAGAGGCCTTGATCCTCTGCTGATTCATCCCAAGTCCTCCCTGACTTGTTTTCATAAGCTGTGGCAAGCTTGAAGTGGAACTGGCACCCCCAAGCCAGGGCAACCTTGACCCCCAAGACTCTGGCTACCTTCCCAGGCAGGTAACTGTCCCATCTCTTGACCCGACTACCGGCTCCATGGGGCCCTCACCCACCAGCCTGGCCAGCAGTCATGGAGATGGTCCAGCAACGTGACAGCCCACCTCCCAGGTAGGAGGCAGGAACCTGCCAAGAGACCCATCATGCTGCTGGCCGCCTGCAGTGGACACGCAACACAGGGGCTATGTTTCGGGCAGTGCTCTTGGCCATGGAGCACGCTGCCCCGAGAGAGTGAACTGCCCATGGCCAAGGCCAAAGACAGCCCTGTGGGAACAGATGCACCCCAATCCCAGACCCACAGATGTGCACATCCACGGGAGGTGACCACACTTATAGAACGGCACCTGAACTTAAAAGGACAGTCAAGTCTGTGCCAGCACCAGCTGGGTCTCTGCTCAGTCCCACACAAAGAGGAACCTCACACAGGCCTGAAGTGCCCGGAGAGAAGCACCGAGTCCCAGCAGCCAATGTCACCCAAACGCCTGCAGGGTCACTGGTTTCCCACCCTCCACAGTAGGGCTTCCACGGGGCGCAGGGTAGGCGACTCCAAATCTCGAGTCCCATGACTGTCACCTTGGCTGGGCTCCAGGCCCAGAGTCAGAGGAAGGACTCAGGCTTGTCCCTCTGCCCCCATGCTCACATTGACCAGGGCCCAGCCACTCATTCTCATCTCTGCACCTGCTTTGACCTTAGAGGGCAGGTGGATGGTCCATGTTGCTCGGACCGAGGACTCCCCAATGGACATGAATTTGGATACTGCTGCCGCCTTGGGTAGCCCCATGGCCACTCACCACCCACCACCAAGCCCCAGAGGCTCCCCATCATACAGCCACTTCCTCCACGGTTCCAGAGCCAGCAAGATGTCCCCTGCCCTATCCCTGTCACAGAGCAAAGTGCACAGAGGCAAGTCCCTCTTGGAAGCTGGCCCCTGGTGGACAGCGACAGCTGGGCGTGGTCCTGCCCTCCTCCTTCCCTATTTCCACTCTGCTGCTAGTTCCCCCAATAAACCCTGTTTCATTATGTCTGCACCACGTGGAGCCACTAATATATCTCTGTGTCTCTTTGGGTGATGGCACAACAACATCTCAATTATGAAATCTGAAATAAAAAGTTCATAAGGAGCAGCGAGACTGCCAAAAAGTTACTCAAATTTTAAAAATGGGCCAGCGGCTGGCTCTAGGGTCCCCAGCCCTCAGTCTTGTCCCTGGGGTTGTGAGGTGAGCGTCACTGAAATGCTTCTCCTGGCCCAGCTCCCCCTGCCCACCCAGCCCAGCCTCCTGTCCCCATGTCCTCTGTCGAGATGGCTCCTGCTGGGTAGCACCAAGGACTTCCTTGTCACTAAATTCAGCGGGTGCATCTCAGAGTTCACCGCCTGCACTGACTGCCCCTCCTTAAGCCCTGCAGACCTGAAGGTGGCTCCCAGGTTCTCTGCATCTCCTTTGAGGGCTCCTTGGTTCCCACCCAACCGATAAGCAAGGTGGTTGGTGTTCTGGGGACTGGACCTCAGCCCTTTTCTGAACAGCCATTTTCAGGGTTCACGGTTTGTCAATCTGCAGCCCCAGCTCTGCCCTCCCTTCTGCAACCAAACCTGTGTGTCCAGCTGCCCCCAGGACCTTGACCCTGGATATCCCACGGTCACCAGCAGCAAAGGTGGAGAAGGGGAGTGTCTTCATCATCCCCCTCCTCTGACAGCTCCACCACATAAGTAGAAACCCAGAGCCGTCCTTAACACTGCCCTGCCTGTCCCTAGGTCCCGTCAGCTATCAGTGCCACAAGTGCCACCCTGCCTAGTTCTTTCTTTCTTTAGTAACAGCTTTATTGAGATACAGTCCACACACCATAGAGTTCACCGACTCAAGTGTACGATTCAGTGACTGTTAGTACATTCAGAGTAGGGCCTCTGTCACCTCTATCTAATTCCAGAACATTTCATCACCCCGAAAAGAAACCTCAGACCCATTAGAAGTCACTACCTCTGTGGTTTCTTTCCCTATGTGTTAAGGCTGATGGGGTTCCTTCCTCTGGTGCTGGGAGAATTTGGGGAATCCAGGTGTCTTAGTCCACTCAGCTTGCCATAATATACCATAGGCCCCAGAGGGGGAATCTTAAACAACAGACATTTATTTCTCACAGTTCTGGAGGCTGGAATTGTGAGGTCAGGGTGCGGGCATGGTTGAGTTTTGGTGAGAGCTCTCTTCCTGGTTTACAGTTGGCCACCTTCTTACTGTGTCCTCACATGGGGAGCGGAAGGGGGGTAGGCCTAGCTAACTTTCTGGCCTCTTCGTATAAGGCACTAACACATCATGAGGGTTCCACCCTGACTGGAACACCTCCCAAAGGTCCCACCTCTTCATGTTATCACATTGGGATTAGGGTTTCAACATGTAAATTTGGGGGGGACACAAACATTCAGTCCATAGCACTAGTAAGGCACACATATGGTAAAGAAGACTGTTAGTCAATCCTTGTATTAATAAACATCCCTGGGCTTCCCTGGTGGCGCAGTGGTTGAGAGTCCACCTGCCGATGCAGGGGACACGGGTTCGTGCCCCGGTCTGGGAAGATCCCACATGCTGCGGAGCGGCTAGGCCCGTGAGCCATGGCCGCTGAGCCTGCGCGTCCGGAGCCTGCTCCGCAATGGGAGAGGCCACAACAGTGAGAGGCCCGCGAACCGCAAAAAAAAAAAAAAAAAAAAAGAAAAATAAACATCCCCATCCCTAGGCCCCTGAGTCACCTAGAGCCCCAACCCTTCACCTTTGTGACCACTGCAGCATCCAGTGTCCCCTCTGCAATCTGTCCCCATGATAGCCAAGGGCTTTTCTAAAATGCAACCCCAGCATACAACACCTGCCCCAGGTGTTCTCTCCCAGGTGTCCATATCAGGTATGATTACCTGGTTCAAGGACCAGAAGCCAGAGGTACCCAAGGGAGTCTCTGGAGACAAAGGGCAGGGCGGCTGCCAGCCTCAGGCTGCATCCTCATCACAGCTCTGCAGAGCCCAGCCTCTCCTGGCTGTCCACCCTACTGTTCCCCTGAGGGCTCCGAGGGCACTAGAACAGCCCCTCAGCCTTCTCCCATTAAAAAAAGGCTCTGGCTGCTGGAAGGGCTGTTCAGGGTAACCATGGGGAGTTGGACCTCAGTTGAGAGAGCTATTAGTCCAAGTAGGAGATGGTGGTGGCTCGGACTAGAGAACTAGCAGCAAGGATGGAAAAGTGACAAGAAATAAGTAACATGTTATGAGTTGAATTGTGTCCCCCCAGAATTCACATGTTGAAATCCTAACCCCTAGTACCTCAGAATGTGACCTTATTTGGAAATAGGTCGTTGCAGATGTGATTAGTTTAGACGGGATCCTACTGCAGTAGGTTGGGCCCCTAATCCAACATGACTGGTGTCCGTATAAAAAGGGGAAATTCAGACACAGACATTCACACAGGGAGAATGCCATGCGGAGGTAAAGGCAGAGACTGGGGTGATTAGTGGCTTCTAGGAGCCAGGGAATGCCAGTGACGGCCAACAAGGCACCAGAAGCTAAATGAGAGGCATGGAACATTCTCCCTCCCAGCTCTCAGAGGAACCAGCCTTGGAGACAAGAACTGTATGAGGGTGGGGGGAATGTATTAGTCCAGGTAAGTTGTGCCAGCTGCTGTAACAAGCAAGCCCCTGATCTCAGTGGCTTAACACATAGATATTTATTTCTCCACTCATGCAGAATCCCACGCTGATACTTCTAGTTGGTGGGCTCCTTCTACAAGGTCGCTAGGGAATCTGGCTCCTTCCACCCTCCCCTAGGCCCTAGGTATCCCCTCCATCTAGTTGGTGAATGAAGGAGATAGAAACTGAGGCTATTGTAGACCAGACCTGGCTGGGGTCTACATCAGTGCTTTTCAAACTTTAACACCTGGGGATCTTGTTAATGCAGGCTCTGATGAAGGAGGCATGGAGTGGGGTATGAGAATCTGCATTTCTAACAAGCTCCCTGGTGATGTCAATGCTGTTGATCTGGGCCCTTGCTTTGAGAATTGAGGAGTGAGAGGCATCACTCCTGCCCATGCCTCATAGCCAGAGCTCACTCCTGTGGCTATACCTAATGCAAGGGAAGCAGGGAAATGAAGTTCAGCTGTTTGTGCAGGAGCTGGAGGAGCCAGGGTCAGTAAACAGGCAGGGGGCAGGTAGGGGCCAGGCAGTAGGGACCCAGCCCTCCCATGACAGTGGTACCATTGCTGCGGGGAGACCAGGGGGAGGTCCTGCCTGAGACCATGGGTCCCTCGGCAGGCAGCCTTTCTGAACTCCCTGGAAGTGGTGGGGGCGAGAGCCCAGGCCTTCCTTAGTTCAAGGTTCTGTGAGCCACCTGGGACTGGAGCTTGCAGTGGGGATACTGCCTCTCATCTTGGTGCCTGAGTCCTGGAACTGAGCACCCCCTTCTTTTCATCCAATACCCCTTTTGCAGGAGATCAGCCTGGCAGTGGGGGCCCAAAGTACAGTGGACCAGATGGACAGCCCTTTTTAATCAACCCTCCTGCCAGAAAAGGGGTCAGTTCTTCCTCCACTCCACCACTGACCTTCCTTCTGCACGAGGGGTCCTGGTCGTCTTTGTCCTCCACCCCGCCCTTTTCTCAGGTGACTCTTGGGAGCAAGGCTCCCCATGCACCCCCATCACCCAGGCCTGCTGCACCAGGATGCTGTCCCTGGGCCAGAGCCTAGGACAATGCCACGGAGCCACAGCAGCCCCCAAGCTCACAAGCAGAAGGGAGAAGGGGGCCAGGTCCATGGGTTTTACTACTCCCTCCTTAGATGGGTTCCCTGCGCTGGGCTAGCCTGCGCTGGTGAGACTCCCAGTCCATTGCTCAGCAGGGCCAGGAAACTGGGAGGTGATCCCGGGCCAGCGTGGCAGCTGAGAGGGTCCCCCCAGGAGGCAACCTGGGCACTGGCCTCCAGCCTCAGCCAGCCAACTGCGTTGGGATAACGCCCCCCCCACACACACACACCTCCCCCCAGCCTGTGTATGAGGCACAGGCTCATTCGAAGCGAGGTCTTCGCGGGTCCAGTCACCACCACCAGCACTGTGGCTTTCCTAGAATCTTCTCTGCGCCCCCGATCTGGGGCGGGGGAGGAGTACGGCGGGTACTGACAGAGCGGAGACAGGTCCTTGCAGGCTGGACAGCCTGGTGGGGGACTGGTGAGGGGTGGGCAGGCCGGACTGGGAGGCAAGATATCGGGGCCGGGCGGGCCGCTCTGGGCCCCAGGCCACCACCCATCTCCTTCCCGGTCCCCGCCCCCGCCCTCCCACGCACCTGCGCTGGCCTCTCCCCAAGCCCTGGGGGCAGCCGGCGGGCGCTGCTGGGAGATCAGAGGACTCGGAGGAGTCGGGCCCAGGGGGAGGGGGCGGGGAATTTCCCCCCACGCCTGCCTGGGCCTGCTCCCCCTCCCCCTTCCCCGCCAGGTGGGGGGGGGCACCGCTAGGGGAATTCCACCGCGCTGCGAGGGCTCCGGCGAGCCTGGGCTGGGGGTCCTAGGGAGAGGAGGAGGAGAGGAGGGAACAGGCTGGGACCAGGGGCGCAGCTGCCTTCCTCCCCAGACACCAGCTGCCCCTGCCTGTCCCAGACTGAGCAGCCACCATTCCAGCCCGTGGGGCGGGTGCGGGGGCAGGGAGTGGCGCTTCCTCAGGCCAGAGGCGTCGGGACCTGGGAAGGGAGAGGCGTGAAGATCCGAAAGAGGGTGTGCGTGTGAGCGTCTCACAGTGAATGGGTGACTGAGTGGGAGAGCGTGCCTGCACTTCATTCAAGGGTGTCTGTGAGCTGGGGACTCCGGGTGCCCCGGGGACGTGTGGCCTCAGGAGAGGGTCCTGTGTCTCCCCCATTAGGGTCGTTCTGTCTACCAGCCTGGCCGGGCCTCCTCCACACGCTCCCGCAGGAACCTTCACCGACCCTGAGAGGAGGAAGGGAGGGGAGGCGCGCTCCGGGACACAGAGGGTCCCGGAGATGGGGGGCGGGCGTGGGAGGCGTCTGGACCTGCTGCCTCCGCTCCAGTCTCGGGCGGGGCTTCCCTGCCTCGGTGGGGGGGGGGGGACCCGTGGGGAGGGACGCCAGGGGGGCAGGAGACAGCGCGTCGGAGACCTGGGCGAGGGAGACTCAGAGAGCAAGAGGCAGAGGGAGGGGGCGGGTGTGGAAGCCGAGGCAGGACCCCGAGCCCGGAGAGGCAGAGACGGAGAACATCCCTGGCCAGAGATCGTCCCCCCGGGGAGACTCCCAGTAGGGGCCGGGGCAGAGAGACGCCTTCAGGGCCAGAAACCCTAGGAGGCAAATACCCCTGGGAGATATTACCGCCACCCCCTGCCCCAGATAGAGAGCGCCTCGCAGAGCGGGGACGAGGACAGACTGTCAGAGGACAACGCCCCCCAGGCCTCCTGGGAGACCCCGGAGCAACCCCAGGGGCGACAAGGGCCTTGTGAGGGCCAGGGCGACCTCTTCTTGGTTGGGGGCGATGGGGACACGGGCGCCGCAGGGCCTCCTCCTCCTTCTCTTGCTCCGGCTGCTGCTGCCACGCGGGACCTCAGCTGGGAGCCTGCATAACCCAGGTGAGTCGCGGCCCGGCGACTGGGCCGAGGTCACCATTCCCTCCTCGGCCTCCGCGCCTAGAACCCGAGTCCCACTGGCGAGGGGGCAGAGCAGGTGGTGGCAGCAGCTGAGCAGCCCGAGGGCCCCGTGGGCGCCGGGGGCGCTGGCTGGGGAGCTGGGTGGGAGTTGGCATCGGAGTGTGGGGTGAGGATGCCCGGCAAGGGTCAGGACCTCCCAGGCCCCGCCGTCGCCGTGCAGGCCTGTCCGAGTGCTTCCAGGTGAATGGCGCAGACTACCGCGGCCACCAGAACCGCACGGGCCCGCGCGGGGCTGGCCGCCCGTGCCTCTACTGGGACCAGACGCAGCAGCACAGCTACAGCAGCGCCAGCGACCCCCACGGCCGCTGGGGGCTGGGCGCGCACAACTTCTGCCGGTGAGGGGCGGGGCCTTCGCTGGGGCGGAGCTCGGTGCACTATTACAGGCGTTGGCCCGGAGCTGGGCCTCGGCATGGGCGGAGCGGAGGTCTCTGCTGTGCCGGCACAGGGGCCATCTCGAGGGCCTGGGGGCGGGGCTTAAGCGTGGGGTAGAACCTTTTCTGACCTGGGTCGGGCCGTAGGCGCATAACTTCTGCAGAGCCTCAGGTCAGGCCTGGGCACTCAAGGCGCCCATAAGGGCGTGGCGTAGTCAGAGGGCAAACCCTGGAGTGAGGGGCCGGGCCCTTGGCTCACATCTTCTTTTGAGACACATCTACTGGTGGTGACGGAGGGATTGGGGGTTCAGAGCCACAGTTTCGGTCTGAAGCGGCAGGGACCGAGCTGCGCGGGAGGACACTTCCCTGCTGAACCGCAAAGCTTAGGGCTCATCACTTCTGCTTTAAAGCAGGATTCCAAGACAAGGGACTTGGCTGAGGCCCATGGCTGGGTGGAGGACTAATACTACAAATGGCCTCAAAGTCTTCATAGCCTATCAACAGCTGAAGACCTAAAATCAGCCCCCAGGGCCCTTTAATGACTTCCCAGCGTACACTCGGAAGTCGACATCCATTCTGGTGGGCAAACCAGAATTTGCTCGAACACACACGGTGGCCATTTTGAGAATAAGCCGTGGGTCAGGGCTGGAATTTGCCATTCTTGGGACAGGAGGATCCCAACTATTTCTCTTGTACCAACAGTAACCCAGATGGTGATGTGCAGCCATGGTGCTACGTGGCCGAGACAGAGGAGGGCATCTACTGGCGCTACTGCGATATCCCCACGTGTCATAGTGAGTGGGCCGGGATGGACAAGGGTGGAAGCCGGGCTGCCTGGGCAGAGTTCGCTTTTGGAGGCGCCTCACTGAGCCTGACTCTGCTGCCCCCTCAGTGCCTGGGTACCTGGGCTGCTTCGTGGACTCCGGGGCACCCCCGGCCCTCAGCGGCCCCAGCGGCACCTCAACAAAGCTCACTGTCCAGGTGTGCCTTCGCTTCTGCCGCATGAAGGGCCACCAGGTATTGCCCACCTGCCCAGACCGGTGGTGACCCCTGACCTTGACCTCAGGACCAAATCAACTTCGAACTCTGAGGCCAAACCTTGACACTAATTTCTGAACCCCCAGCCCGATTCCCACTTTCGACCCCAACCCCTGGCTCCCACTACCCCACCCCCACCCCAGCCCCTGTCTCGGTGGTCACCCAGTCTGTGCTCCCAGTTGGCGGGCGTGGAGGCTGGCTACGCCTGTTTCTGTGGCTCTGAAAGCGACCTGGCCCGGGGACGCCCGGCTCCGGCCACCGACTGTGACCAGATATGCTTTGGCCACCCGGGCCAGCTGTGCGGCGGTGATGGGCGCCTGGGCATCTACCAAGGCGAGGAGTGGGCAGGGATGAGGGGCCCGGGTGAGGGGAAGAGTCTGAGTGAGACTCAGCGATGCCGTGACAGGGGGCGGGATCTGGGAAGGGAAGGCGGTAGGTTGGGGGCGGGGCTTAATAAAGGGATTGGGTTGAGGACTGGGCCCGAAAACGGGACTGGGCTGAACCTGGGGCCAGGGGTCTGGGTCTGAGGACGGGACCTGAGAAAGAAATTGTTTGAGGGCGAGACTTGAGGAGGGAATTAATAGTTTGACAGCGGGGCCTATGGAAAGGGTTGGACGGGGTCGGAGGAGGGAGTTGGGCTGAACCTGGGGTGGAGGCGGGGTCCGAAGATGAGGCTGGTCTGTCTGGGGCGGGGCCTAGCTGGGAAGGGGCGGGGCTCTATGTAGAAGGAGGAGCCCGCCGGTCTCCGGGTTCTGACCGCCGGCCCCGCCCACAGTGTCCGTGGGCTCCTGCCAGGGGAACTGGACTGCACCTCAAGGTGTCATCTACTCCCCGGACTTCCCGGACGAGTACGGGCCGGACCGGAACTGTAGCTGGGCGCTGGGCCCCCCGGGCGCCGCGCTGGAGCTCACCTTCCGCCTCTTCGAGCTGGCGGACCAGCGCGACCAGCTGGAGCTGCGCGACGCCGCCTCGGGCAGCCTGCTCCGCGCCTTCGACGGCGCCCGCCCGCCGCCGCCGGGGCCGTTGCGCCTGCGCTCCGTCGCACTGCTGCTCACCTTCCGCAGCGACGCTCGCGGCCATGCGCAGGGCTTCGCACTCACCTACCGCGGTGAGGCCCCGCCGCGTCCCCCCTCAGCCCGCTCCCCCGCCAGCCTGCCTCACACCCCTCTCCGCAGGGCTGCAGGACGCCGACGACCCTGCGCCCCCCAAGGGCTCGGCCCAGACCCCTGCAGGGCCCCCCGACGGGGCCAACGTGAGCTGCAGCCCCCGGCCTGGAACTCCAGAGGCCGCGATTGGGGGTGAGACGGGCGTGGGAGGCGGGAGAGAGTTTGGGGAACAGACCCTTCCAGCCCTGTCCTCACCGCACTCGTGTGCCCGCAGCCCAGGTCTTCTTGACGGTGACGGCCGTCTCAGTGCTGCTGCTGCTGCTGCTGTCCCTGCTGCGCCTGCTGCGCGGACGGTGCGCGCTCTGGGACAGGACCTGAGGGCGGACCTTGCCGGGAGCCTGACGCCCCACCCCGGTGCCCCGGGGCGTGGGGGGCCCTGGTGGGAAGCTAGGGCCCACGACGGGAACAGGGCTGGAAGGAACTCCTGGGTTCGAGGGACGAGGATCACGCGTTCGAGGGACGCATGGGATCACAAGCGAAGCAAGGTGCTGGAGGTGAGGTTGGTTGGGGGTTCGGCTGACGTCTGCTCCCTCTCTAGGAGCTGCCTGCTGGCTCCGGGTAAAGGGCCCCCAGCGTTGGGGCCTTCCCGGGACCCCGCAAGAAGCTGGGCCGTTTGGTACCGCCGGCCTCGAGGGGTCGCCCTGCCCTGTCCTCCCGGGGACCCCCAGGTTGAGAGTCTAACCGCGAGTTACCGGCCATTGAGCGCCTCCAGCCAGAGTTCCCTGCGCTCACTCTTCTCTGCTCTCTGACTCGGGACCCCCAGGGTCCACTGGACCCTCCTGCAGCGGGATAGACTCCTGAGACCCTTTGCCACACACTGCCTACCTTGGCCTTCTGCCCCTTTGAAGTTTGGCAGCTCGGCCTCTAGTCATCTCAAGGAGGCCAGACGTTGGACAGGAAGCATCTGGTGCTATTATTGGGAACTTCACGTGACCCTCGGGGTCCAGATGGTCAAGGCAAAAGGGCAAGAGGAATTCGACTTCCCTCATAAACCTGGATACCTGGGTCTTTGAGCCCCTTCTGGGGTGGTTCTGGACTGCTGCCCAAAGTGAAATGTGAGAGGTCAACAAAAGTGGTCAAAAGACTAATCATAGGTTTTGAATAAAAGACCTATTTTGGTACAGGGCTCCGGAATTTCTTATGTGTGGGAAGAGCTATGAGGGTACAGTGCCAAGAGTGGTTGTGTACATGCAAGTTAAAGGCGTTCATCGCAAAGAGTTTCATGTAGCAGCCTGGAATGCAGAGGAACCGCGGAGGCGGAAGGATGAGTGGGCGGGGTCCTGGAGAAGGGGAGGAGGTGGAGGCCGGTTGTCAGCAGGGTTAAGCAGAAGAAGGGATGCCTTCGTAGACCTGATTTAGGATGAACCCTGGTGGGGACCGAACTTTCTTCCCTGGCCTCCTGCCCTCTCTCCCTCTCCGTTTCCTGCCCGTCCTGGGCGGGGCCGAAGATGCGCCTTTGGCTTGAACAGTGAGCGACTTTGGCCCAGACCAAGCTCGAAGAAGCCTGGCCCGAAGGGCAGGGCCTCACTGGAGGGCTCCGGGCACGTCAGGCACACCCCTAGAGGCCCGGGCATCTCGGCACGCCTTGCTGCGCTCCGGGGAAGTCGGGCGAGTGGAGATATCACCCGTGGAGTAGGGGCGCGCCGGCTCTAGACCTGGCCCGTCCGAAAATCCCGGGTCGGCAGCACCTTGGACAGAGACCGGGCTGTGGGGTGCTGCAGGGTGGAGGGGCTGTGCCCGGGAGGGTGAAGGCCCAAGGGTGAGTCAACCTGGCGGTAGCGCGAAAAGCCCGGGCGCAAACTGCAAGGGAACGCGAGCCACCGGGACCCAGAAAGTCGGGTCCCAATCCAACAGGAACCCCATGCAAATAAGACTGGGACCGCATATATTATGCTAAGACGCTGAAGTTCTGGGCGGCTGCCGGGAGGAACCTCCCAGTCGGCCGCGCCCATTGGCCCTCGCAGCCGCGACGTCAGGAGCCCAGAGCGCGAAACCCTGGCGGGATGGCGGGGGCGAGCAGCTGGGGCGGAGCCTGGCGTCCCCTCCCGCGTCCGGCCGCGCCCGTCCTCCCGGCAGCCCAGAGACTACTGGCCGCTGCCGCCGCCACAGCAGCCGCCGCGAGCTGTCCCTGCACAGCGCCTGCCAGCCGCACTGCGCTCCGGATTCCTGTGCGTCCCCGGCCTCCGCCCAGGCGTGGGGTCGCGGGGCCCGCGCGTGCGCAGCGGGGCACGGGCCGGGACCCCCGGACCAGCGCGTGCGCGGACCGAGCACTGGGAGGTGGGCGGGCGCAGGGATGAGGCTCCGGGTGCTGTTGGCCCGCTGAGGAGACCCGGGGGCAAGAGGAGCGCGGACCGACTTCGCCCGGCCGGGCCATGGCGTTCCTGGCCGGGCCGCGCCTGCTGGACTGGGCCAGCTCGCCGCCGCACCTGCAGTTCAACAAGTTCGTGCTCACCGGCTACCGGCCGGCCAGCAGCGGCTCGGGCTGCCTGCGTAGCCTCTTCTACATGCACAACGAGCTGGGCAACATCTACACGCACGGTGAGCCGCGCCCCTCATCCCCCATCCGCGGCAGCCCTGCCCGCGCCGGACCGGGGGCCCGAAGGCCGAGGAGAGCCCCAGCGCCCAGGTCCTGGGCTGCCCCGGCCCTGGCACGGCCAGGAGCCGTGGTGACAAAGCTGCCATTGTGCCGATCGTCGCTGCCCGCGTCTGCTCCCCCGGCGGGGCCCCCGGGGCAGGCGAGGGAAGCAGAGTCGGAGACCGAATCCGCTTAATCCCTCTGAGCCCTGGGAATAAGGAATCTGGTTTCCGGCTGCTTCGTAATCCCTGCGCCCTGGCACCCTCTACCGCCAACACCCGTCCCGGAGATGGGTGTTGACTTTGGCGAGGAGGGGCCCAGGAGGAGAAGCTAGGCCCCGGCCGCCCTGCAGCCCCCGCCCGCCCATAGCAGCCCAGCTGCCGGGCTCCGCCTGGTGGCGGCTCCTCCCCCCCTCCGACCCCGCCCCGGGCCCCTCCTCCGCGGCCCCGCGGAACTGTGCTGACACAGCCCTGCCCGTCCTTGGCCTACCCGGGTGGATAGAGGTGCCCTGAGTGCGCTGGGACCAGCCTTGGTACCTGCCCCCAGGGGGACTGTGGCCTGGCTAGACCCTGCCAAGAGTGGGCAGTCAGCGGCCACAGCCTGCCAGTGCCGACCTTTGACCCATGTGAGGGCAATGCCAAAGTGCCTGCAGGAAGTGGTAGGAATGGTTCTGAAGACCTGGACTGGGAGGACTGGAACTCCCTGAAAAGGTGCCTGGGTAGAAGATGGAACAGGGTTCTTTCAGCCCCCTGCCCTGCCTGGCCTCACCTGCTCTGGTGGACAAAAAGGCCCACAGCCTCCATCTGTCTGGTCCCTTCTGGAGAGGAGAGGACATAGGGATTGGCAGGAGCAAGATAAGTGGCCCTGGGATCTGTTGTCATTGCCTACATGTCGGATTCAGAACTCACCTTGAGATCATGCCCCCTCTGGCTTCTGCTGATATATACCTAGGCCAGATTGGGGAGTGGGGGCCCCCTGCTTTCCTGGGAAGTGGTGTGGTGGCTGCAAGGGTGAGACCAGCTTGGGAGTCAGACTGCCCAGGGCTCTGTGCTGCTTCATTGCTTACTTGCTGGGGTTCCCTGGGGCAGGTTACTCAGTTTCCTCACCTATAAAGTGGGAATAATGGTCTCCCCTTCCCAGAACTATTGTGAGCTCTGCTAAATAAAGTTACTGAAAGCCCAGAGCCTGCCTCTGTCCAGGGCCGGCCAAGAGTTGGCCAACAGCCTTGTCAGGACCTGTCTTGCTCCCATCCCTCTAGTGTGTGGCCTCATTGAGGACATGACTTGTCCTCACTGCTGAAGCTGTCTGATGGAAAACTGTCTCCCTCCCCCAGGGCTGGCCCTGCTGGGCTTCCTGGTGCTGCTGCCCATGACCTTGCCCTGGGGTCAGCTGGGCAAGGATGGCTGGCTGTGGGGCACACACTGTGTAGCCTGCCTGGCACCCCCTGCAGGCTCTGTGCTCTATCACCTCTTCATGTGCCACAAAGGGGGCAGCCCTGTGTACACTCGGCTCCTTGCCCTGGATATGTGTGGGGTCTGCCTCGTCAACACCCTCGGTGAGCCAAGGGATGGGGTGGGGGGCGGAGGGCTTGAAGGATGGGAGCTGGGGGTTGGGTACACTCACATGAGCCTGAGATAGAAAGGGCAGGTATCAGGGAAACTGGAAGAAAAAAAAAAGGGACAAGGGCAGGTGGATCCCCAGACTGATGTGCCCTCTCCTGCCTCTCTCCTCTGTGCAGGGGCCCTGCCCATCATCCACTGCACCCTGGCCTGCAGGCCCTGGCTGCGCCCAGCTGCCCTGGTGGCCTACACCGTGTTGTCGGGTGTGGCAGGCTGGCGGGCCCTCACCGCCCCCTCCACCAGTAGCCGGCTCCGCGCTTTTGGCTGGCAGGCTGGCACCCGCCTCCTGATGTTTGGGGCCCGGGGAGTGGGGCTGGGCTCTGGGGCTCCAGGCTCCCTGCGCTGCTACCTGCGCATGGATGCACTGGCACTGCTTGGGGGGCTGGTGAACGTGGCCCGCCTGCCAGAGCGCTGGGGACCGGGCCGCTTCGACTACTGGGGTAACTCACACCAGATCATGCACCTGCTCAGCGTGGGCTCCATCCTCCAGCTGCACGCTGGCGTCGTGCCTGACCTGCTCTGGGCCGCCCGGCACATCTGCCCCCTGGACTGAGCCACCTCCCGCCCGCCATGCCGGCCTGCTCACAGTCTTCTAGGGCCAACAGCACCATGCTGGCTCCCTGGATGCTTCCAGCAAATGGGACTTCCTAGCGGGGAGCCCTCGTCTGTTCATCCATTCTTCCCTGTGGACTAGCCTCTTTTACTCACACGTTGGATCTCCACTTCCCCTTCCTGCCTTCTTCCACGGGACTTATAGGCTGAAAGGAAACCTTCCCTTCTCTGGGCCTGTTTTTACCCTCTGTGACCTGTGAGGTTTGGGCCAAAGGGACAGTTGGGATCCTGCCAGCCCAGAGCCATCACCCACCCTGACCCTCACATAAGGCACCTCACAGCTGCCTAGCCCAGCCTCCTGCCCTCTGTCTGTCCACCCTGCATGCTGGCCCTCCCAGCAGCCCGTTCTCCCTGCTGTCCAGAGACTGGAATGAGGGGTCTGGACAATAGGACTAGCCTCTTATCCCAGGACCTAGGGGCAGGAGGGTGGTGGCTGCTGCTTTTTCCAAGCAACTGGCACAGAGATGTAAAGAGCTGAATGGCCCCGGACCCAAGCCCCACTGGACTGAGGGCACCCTCCACCTTGAGTGCTCTGAAAGCTTGACCTGCCCAGCAGGGACATGCCTGCTCAGGAAATCTTTGCTCCACACAGTGGGTGACTCCCAGCTCCAATCTGCCAGCCTGGGGCTTGGGGCCTTGCAGCAGAGCTCAACCTTGGGCCGTCGCAGGGGCCTCAGACCCTGGGCAACGTCAGTAAGCGCCGTGTTGCCATGCAAGCAAGCTTGGGTACTCCCAAGATTCAAATACCTTTTATTAGACACGGCCAGGCAGAAGGGACCACTGGAGTTTCCAGATGGACCCCAGCCTCCAGGAGGATGGAGGGAAGGGGCTAAGAGGTTAAAAGTGCCGAGCCTGGGCCTGTGGGCTCAGGTTGGGCCCAGTGAGTCCTCGAACAGGCTGAGGAGGTTCCGAGGCTCAAAGGCGGGGAAGGTGCCCTGTGGAGGCTCTGAGTCAATGTCACTTAGGTCCAGAGAATCCCTAGGGGGAGAGAAGAAAGAGAAATGACTCTCAGGATCCAAAAGCTGCCCCCTCCCACCCCCTGGGACCCTGGGCCCGCTCACCTCAGCGTGTACCTGCCCCGGGAGGCAGGGGAGCCACTGCAGGGGGTGGAGGTGCTCCCGGCAGCACTGGCCAGGATGGCCTCTGGAGAGAGCGAGGGCCTGCGGGGGGTAGGCAAGACAAGCAGGGTGTTGAGGGGAAGGGAGGAGGCCACGGCTGGGTGGGAGCAGCAACACCAATCCTGACCCTGTGCGGGCTCCGAGCTCCTGCCTGACACAGGCAGGTGCCATTCTCGGACAATGGGCATTGGTGGACATTGAAAGAACACTCTGACAACTTCTAAAGTCTACCTGACCACACTCAAATGCCACCTCTGTCCCTTTTCAGAACACATGGGCTCTGACTGAGCTGACTTTGAAATGACCTTGTGGTATCTGAAGCTCATCTGGCACTTTGCCTGCTATAAAGCACCCCCATGGCAATGGGGTGACATTCTCGTAAGGAAGGGGTTAATGGCGTGATTCCTTCTGAGAACTGTCTGCCCTGAGCTTGTAGTTTCCTTTGCAGTAGTTTCTTAATTACAGCCTCTCACTTGGCCACCAGGCACGTGGGACTAAGGAATTCCTCCCAGGGCGGGAGCTCACCAGGCTCTGGGGGTTTTGCGCCCTAAGAGGAAGGATAACACCTTGCCCTTGGGTATTGGCAGCCTCTGGGGGGTGGGGGCTGCACCGCCTGCCTTTCCCAGCAGGTGCTGTGGCCCCTGTGCTGCTCCCCAGCATGGCAGCACCCTCACTGTGAGGTTGCCAGTTCGCCCTGCTCCGTACGGCCCCTGGTCCACACACTGAGATTAGAAGAAACAACTGCATTCAAACTAGGCCAGGCCGCACCCCCACCAGCCTTGGTTTCCTTCCCGGCGTTTGATGGGGGCCAGGTTTGTGGGAGGAATGCCGGTTCACTACTAATTCCCGTGGGGCTGGGGCCTGGGCCTCAGGCATGGGGTTTGGCCATGCTGACGGCCCGTCTCCCCCAACTCCCAGCCGCCTGCCCAGAGTCCTCACCCACCCTATGCTGTCGTCATCCCAGTTGCTGGCGAGGCTGCTGTCCAGGAGGAGGCTGCAGGGCGGCGAGCCAGGTGGGGTGGCCGGCGGACCCAGGGGCTGCAGCCAGCTGGCAGGGTGTGCCAACCCGTGCCAGAGCCAGCATAGCAGGGAAAGCAGGGCCTGTGGGGACAGGGGGCCGAGGGAGGCTAGGTAGACCCTGGGCCAAGGAACAGAGCAGGGCCGCCCATCACCTTCCCTGGCTTACCTGCCACAGGGCCCACCCTCGACTGAGGGCCTCGGCAGCCATGTACCACAGGACGGTCCAGGGCCGCGGCTGCCTGAGCATGGGCAGGGCCAGCAGGGCCTCGGCTGTGGCCCGCAGCTTGGGGTCAGGTTCCAGCATCATGGTGAGGACAGAACGCAGCTCAGAAGACAGGCCTGTCCCCGGGGCAGGGCCACATCAGAGGTGATGGGGCCTTGAGCCTGGCAGTCCCTTGCCACCAGCCACCCCCCATGAGAGCCTGCCCTCCCTGTGGCAGTGCATCCCCTCCAATCCTCTCCTCCCACTCACCAGCAGTGAACTCAGGGGGCAGGTAGCCCTGGCGCAGCTGCTGCCAGCCCTCCCCACCATGGGGCAGCTCCATGTTGCACGCCACCTCCAGGATGGTGAGACCCAGGCTGGGAGGGACAGGGACAGAAGAGGGGCAGGGTTGACTTCGAGACACAGAACCCAGAGCCCCAGGCTACCCCCAAGAAGAAGGGTAGGAAAGGGATGCTATCTTCCACCATGAGCCAGGGAGGTGGGGAAGGAGGCGCTGGGGGCCCTAAGAAGGTCTCGGCAGGGCTGATGATGGGGACTATATCATGGAGCACAGACCCCGGGCCCAGCGTAGCTCACACACCACCTACCCCCCCACCCCGCCCCAACAGGACTGGCACTCTGGTCGCTGTTGTTAACAGTGATGTTCTCATCATCCTGTTGATGTGACTGGATGCTACTGTCAGAAGCAGAGCAGTGGTGACCAGCATGGACCTTGGAACCCAGCGCCTGGTCCAGGCCCAGCCTCACCACCTGCTCACTGTGGACTGGGGGAAAGTCCCTTAACCTGCTGTGCCCAATTCCCCTGTGAATGGAGTAATAATAGTCCCTCCCTTGGAGGTGTGGTGAGATGAGTGAAGAGACAAGTGAATCAGGTAAAGTGGCTCCAGAGGGTTCTCTGATTAGCTTAACTCTCCAGACCCCTCTCAACTAGAGGGCGGGACCCCCAACCCCTTGGGGAAGCATCTCCCAGCAAGTCTTCCTGACTTTGGGCTAGGATGGTGACCCTCTGCTGACCACTCCCCCGCCCACCAGGAAGAGCCTCCCACGTCGAGCCCTACCTGAACACATCTGCCGCTGTCCCATAAGCGCCTTGAAGCAGCTCGGGGGCCATGTAGCGAGGGTCTCCCTCCTGGGCCTCGCTAGCTCCGGATGCACCCAGCTCCACCAGCAGCCCAAAGTCACCCAGCTTGCAGCGGTCCCGGGGCCCCAGGAAGATATTGGAGGGCTTGACGTCAAGGTGGACCAGGCCTTGGCTGTGCAGGTGGGCCAGGGCCAGCAGGATGTCCCGCAGGTAGCCCCAGACCTGGGCCTCGGGCAGGCTGGCGCCCCAGGCCTCACAGTGCTGCTGTAGGCTGGGCCCACACAGCTCTGTCTGCAGGTATAGGATGCCGCCCTCCTCCCAGGCTTGCTCCAGCCGCACGCAGCATGGGTGCTGCCCCACCTTCTCATGGCCGCCGACCTCGGCCAACTTGCGGGCCCGGTCCTTGGGGCCCCGGAAAGGTGACATGCAGCGCTTCACGGCATAGAGCCGGCCGTCTTCCTTGGAGCGCACCTGGAAGCAAGGGGGAACAACCACTCAGGAGGACAACCCAGATGATTCTGTTAAGATTTCACGTGTGCGGAAGGTATGGCATGGCAGCTACCTTAGAGTGACCCCCACGTGTGCAAGAGCAAAGCTGGACAAACCTCCACCCCAGGTGCTGGTTTGCTGGTGACCCAGCGAAAGAAGAGACAGGGCAGACCTCTAAGTACAAGCCCAGGAGAATGCGTTAAGTAAAAAAGCTGCCTACAGAGCAGCACGGGCAGTGTGGTCTGCCATGCGGCATATGAGATGGGTTTGTTTCTATCTGGTCAATTCCAGAGAATTACAGAGAAAAGTCTGGAAGGAAGAACGCCCACCTGAGAATCACCGTGGTTTCCCCTGACCTAGGGGCCTCTGTACTTTTTAACAAAATTGTCTTCATGTAGTATTTGTGTAAGGAAAACTACCATTTTAGAGGAAATATACATGATTGGAAAATATATTTTAAGAAACAAAAGGTGGCATGGAGGTGTCGCCTGAGTGCTTGCAGCAGGAGGGAGGTGGGGTGGGCACTGCACTGGGGGCGGGAGGTGGCCTGGCTCCGGGGCCTTGTGGAGCTTGCCAAGACCCCCACACGGCTGGCACCAGGCAGCAGGAGGTGGCAGGTGGGAGCCATCGCAAGGCGTGCCAGGCTCTGGACAAGGGGAGAGTGTGTACTGAGGGGGCCTCAGAGGGGCCTGCATGTGGGGTTATGAGAAAGCGGCCAAGTCCAGCACTGAGGGGAGCCTACCAGCCCAAGAGGTGGGCCGTCAGGGGAAAGGAGGGGAACAGGCTTCCCAGGACACTGTCCCATCCCAGCCAGGGTGGCGAGGCGGCAGGGGGTTACCCCAGACAGGCCTGGGGAGCTGTCACTGACTCACCTTGAAGACCTCTCCATAAGAGCCGTGGCCCAGGCGGCCGAGCCTGTGGAAACTCTGCTGGAAGAAGGACTCCGGCCGGCTCGGGTCATACCCGGGGCTCTGCAGGGGCTCGGAGGCTCGGCCTTGGAACGACACCCGCCGGGGCTGGGGCTGGTGCCAGCCTGGGGTCCGAGGAGGGAAGAGGCGGCTGATGGGGATGCTGCCCTTGGCAGGGGGCCGGGGTGGGAGGCTCCGACTGAGACCCCGAGACCTCTTGAGGGAGAAGCCAGGTTCTGCATGGCGGAAGTAGGCTGGGACCGGGACGGGGGTGCCACTCAGGGGTGGCGGGGTGCCCTCTTCGGGCACAGGCATGTCCAGCACAGGAGCCCCCAGAGTTCAGAACAGTGTGTCACTCAAAACAGCACCTGGTCCTATGGCCCCAAAGAGGCTGCAGAAGAGAGCCGAGTCTACGCCACACACACACACTCTGCTTTAGGCATGGAGGCGGTGGGCACAACAAGCACCTGGTGGAAAAAGGTATACAAATGTATGCACGCCTGCAGGTGGTCACCTGCACCTTGGGGGTTAGAGACACATAGACTGAAAACCACAGGGTCGTGTCCTGGAGGTTCCCACAGTCCAGCAGAGGTTAAACCAAGGCATGTTCTGGAGCCAGACCATACCTGTGTGCACATCTCTGCCTTGTTTGGCCCTAAAATATCCCACCTTGGGGAACTCCCTGGCGGTCCTGTGGTTAGGACTCGGCACTTTCACTGCCATGACCCAGGATTCAATCCCTGGTTGGGGAACTAACATACCGCAAGCAGGGTGGCATGGCAAACAAACAAACAAACAAATAAATAAAACATGGCCAAAAAACTAAATAAATAAAACTTAAAAAGAAAAAATCCAGGGACTTCCCTGGTGGCACAATGGTTAAGATTCCGCACTCCCAACACAGGGGGCCCGGGTTCAATCGCTGGTCAGGGAACTAGATCCCACATGCATGCCACAACTAAGAGTTTGCATGCCACAACTAAGGAGGCTTCTGGCCGCAACTAAGACCTGGTGCAACCAGAAAAAAAAAAAATCCAACCTCTTCCAAGACTGTAAGGTAGAAATATTAACACAGGTCTGCTATCCTTTATCTCCAATTCCAAAGGAAAAAAGAAAGTCTAGGGCTTCCCTGGTGGCACAGTGCTTAAAAATCCACCTGCCAATGCAAGGGACATGGGTTTGATCCCTGGTCTGGGAAGATCCCACATGCTGCGGAGCAACTAAGCCCATGTGCCACAACTATTGAAGCCCGCGCACCTAGAGCCCGTGCTCCACAAGAGAAGCCACCTCAGTGAGAAGCCCGTGCACTGCAATGAAGAGCAGCCCCCGCTCGATGCAACTAAAGAAAGCCCGCGTGCAGCAACGAAGACCCAATGCAGCCAAAAATAAATAAATAAATAAATTTATATATTGAAAAAAAAAAAAAGGGCTTCCCTGGTGGCGCAGTGGTTGAGAGTCCGCCTGCTGCTGCAGGGGACACGAGTTTGTGCCCCAGTCCGGGAAGATCCCACATGACGTGGAGCGGCTAGGCCTGTGAGCCATGGTAGCTGAGACTGCGCGTCCGGAGCCTGTGCTCCGCAACGGGAGAGGCCACAACAGTGAGAGGCCCGCGTACCGCAAAAAAAAAAAAAAAAAAAAAGAAGGAAGTCTGAATTTCAAATTTCTTTCTTGCTTCCTTTTTCGTAGTTAAGGTGCTAAAACTCAGTTAGTGGGGTTTCGCTTCCAGCTCCATGTAGCAGAGGCTAAATTTCAGCTGAGTGTAGCAGAGAGGCTGGGGGCTTCCTCCTTTCACCAGCCCCTACTCAGAGAGACAGGCACCACTGTCCCTGTCCCCAGCTCCAGAGCTGTGGCTCAGGAGATTCTGCTCGGGGAGAGGCAGGTCATGAAACAGAGAGCTCCAAAGCTCTCCCTGCAAAAATGTGACTTGATTAGAAGTAGAGTGTGAGAAGTTCAAGCCTAAAGGCCCTCTCAAAATCAGTGGAGGTTTTGGTACTAAGCAATTAGGAGGAGGCCGATACCTCCATTTGCACTACAAGTGAACCACAGGACAACTAGTTTACCAGAGAGAACTGGGGAAAGAGACAGCTAAGAAGAGGCTTCCTGAGGTTAGAACAAACCTTAAACACTGAACTCCAAAGCTACCCCTTTAGGGACTTCCCTGGTGGCACAGTGGTTAAGAATCTGCCTGCCAATACAGGGGACATGGGTTCGAGCCCTAGTCCGGGGAAGATCCCACATGCACCACAACTACTGAAGCCCATGCACCTAGAGCCTGTGCTCCACAATGAGAGAAGCCACGGCAATGAGAAGCCCAAGCACCGCAACAAAGTGTAGCCCCCGCTCACCACAGCTAGAGAAAGCCCACACGCAGCAACAAAGACCCAACGCAGCCAAAAAAAAAAAAAAAGCTACCCCTTTAAAGCCCAAATTTGACTGGATCAGTCTATGGAGCAATTGATGTTCCAGGGCATTGTCAAAAACAACAGAGCAATCATCCAGCAATTGGTGGGGCCTGACAGCTGGGTATGATCAGGGAGAAGACAAACAGAGCCCCCCTAAAACCACTAGTGTCCCAGGGTGACTGTGCACATGCCCAAGGCTGGGCCCTCTGAGGAGCAAAGTCAAAGGCTTCACATTGTTTAGGAAAGAGACATCACTACAGTGGTCCAGCCACTTTAAACAAGCAAAAACAATCCCAAGCCCCCAGGGGTAGGGTGAGGAACCAATATTCACAGTTGCTACAACATACTATCTAAAATGTCAAAGAAAAATTACAAGATATGCAAAGACGCAGGAGAGTGTGACCCATACACAGGAAAAAAAACATACAGCAAAAACTCCCTGTAAGAGAGACCAGATGTCAGATTTAACAGACAGACTTCACAGTAGCCACTATAAATATGTACAAAGAACCAAAGGAAACCACACTTGAAGAAGTAAAGGAAACACAATGACAACATCTCATTAAATAGAGAATATCAATAATGAGATAGAAATTATAAAAGAACCAAATGCATAGTTGAAAAGTACAATGTCACTGAAATGAAAAAATTCACTGGAGGGGTTCAACAATAGATTTGAACTTGCAGAAGAAATAATCAGTGAACTTGAAGATAGTTTGATAGAAATTATGCAATCTGAAATACAGACAAAGAAAAGGGAACCAAATCTCAGAGAAATGTTAGGACAGCATTAAGTGAATCAACATATGCATGATGGGTACACCAGAGGAGAGAAGAGAAGGAGCTGGAAAAGTATGGATTAAAACTTCCCAAATGTGATTTTAAAAATATTAACATAGCCAAGAAGCTCAATGAACTTCAAGTAGGATAAATGCAGAGATCCACACACAGACACACCATATTAAAACTGCTGAAAACCAAAAACAAGGGGAAAATCTTGAGAGGAGCAAGAGAAAATGACTCATCACTGACAAGCCCCCCCCATAAGATTAACTGTTAACTTCTCAAAAGAAACAATGGAGGCCAGAAGGAAGTGGGATGACATATTCAAGCACTAGGGAGAAAATTTGTCAACCAAGAATCCTATATCCAATGAAACTATCTTTCAAAAATAAAGGCAATAAAGAGGGCGTCCCTGGTGGCGCAGTGGTTGAGAGTCTGCCTGCCGATGCACGGGACGCGGGTTCGTGCCCTGGTCTGGGAAGATCCCACGTGCCGTGGAGCGGCTGGGCCCATGAGCCATGGCCCCTGAGCCTGCGTGTCCGGAGCCTGTGCTCCGCAACAGGAGAGGCCACAGCAGTGAGAGGCCCTCATACTGCAAAAAAAATAATAAATAAAATAAATAAAGGCAAAAAAGAGATTCCCAGATAAACAAAAACAGAAAGAATGCATTGCTAGCAGACCTGCTTTACAAGGAAAACTAAAGGAAGTTCTTCAAGCTGAAACAATGTGATCCCAAACAGTAATTCAAACATACATGAAAAAAAGAAAGAGCACCAGTAAAGGTAATTATGTAATATAAAAGACAGTATAAATGCATATTTTTCTCCTTTCTTCTTTTAACTGATTTAAAAAGCAACTGTATAAACTATGTATGTAACTGTATTGTTGGGCATATAATATATAGAAATGTAATATACTTGCAAATAACAGCACAAAGATTTAAGTGTGTGGGAACAAAATTATATTGGACTAGAAAATGACACCAGATGGTAACTCAAACCCACAGGAACAAATGAAGAGAACTAGAAATGGTAAAAAAGAAGGTCAATGTAAAACAATTATACATATACACTTGCTTTTCTTTCTTCCCCCAATTTCTTTAAGAAATTAAAGATGATCTAAATAAATGGAAAGGCATTATATGTTCATAGATCCAAAGACAATATAAATAAAATGATAATACTCTCCAAATTGATCTACAGACTCAGCACAATCACTATCAGAATCCCAGGTAGCTTCTTTACAGAAATTGGCAAACTGATCCTAAAAATCATATGGAAATTAACAGGACCCAAAAGAGTCAAAACAAAGTCGGAGGACTCACACTTCCCCATTTTAAAACTTACTACAAAGCGGGACTCCCCTGGTGGCGCAGTGGTTAAGAATCCGCCTACCAATGCAGGGGACACGGGTTCGATCCCTGGTCCGGGGAAGATCCCACATGAAGCCCGTGCACCACAACTACTGAGCCTGTGCTCTGGAGCCCACATGCCACAACTACTGAAGCCTGTGCGCCTAGAGCCCACGCTCCGCAACAACAGAATCCACTGCAGTGAGAAGCCTGCGCACCACAATGAAAAGTAGCCCCCCTGTCGCAACTAGAGAAAGCCCGCACACAGCAATGAAGACCCAACAAAGCCAAAAATAAATGAATAAAAATAAATAAATGAATTAATTAAAAAAACTTACTACAAAGCTACAGTAATCAAAACAGTGTGGTACTCACATAAGGATAGACATGAAGATCAACGAAATAGAATTGAGAGTTCAGAAATAAACCCTCACATTTATAGTCAATTGATTTTGACAAGGGTGCCAAAACAATTGAGCAGAAATAAAACAGTCTTCTCAACAAATGGTGCTGGGACAACTGGATATCTACATGCAAACCTCATTTAGCAGAAAAATCTGACCTGGCCTATTCTTCCCTCTAAGTGTAAAATAATAATATATTTCTTGACAGAAATATTAATGTGTTTGATTATGAAATGATGTCCCAGACCCATGAATGGATGGTGTTACATATAAATGTTACACGTACCCTATTAGCTTTCTAAAATGGGAGACATTTTGAATTCTGAAACACACCTGGCCTCAGGGGTTGTGGACCTGTAATGCTAACTTCATGGAAGCCTTAGTCTAGTGTCTGGCATGCAGATCCCTCAGTAACTGTTATATAATAAATAATATATAATAAATAACGCTCTGAGTAGTAATTGAAAGAACACACAAAATACAGTGGTCCCACGGGTGTAAGTGACTTTTGTATTGGAGCAAAGAGGGCTACTGTGTTGCTATAATGTTATAATTGAAAGAATAACAAGAGGAAAAAAGGAGAGAAGTCCAATTTTGAGTGGAGCCACAGTGTATCAAAAGATTCCATACTTAGCAGGGGGTGAGTCAGTGACTGAAACTGGAGGGAGCAGTCATCTGAAGGGTACTCTCCAGTGCCTAGGAAAGTGAGGCATGAGGGGAGGGACCCCACAGGGGCCTGCATGGGAAGACTCACCCTACAGCCTGTGGGTACCCTCCCTCTGCCTCTATGCATCTCAGGAATCCCATCCCAGAGTTTCTCAAAGTGAGGGACCAGGGTGTCAGGAACCCCTAGGGTGTTGGTTAGAAGTAGAGCCTCCGGGCCCAGCCATATCACATTCAGGGACATTGGGCACCTGTATCTTAAACCAATTCTCAGATCATCCCAATGTCACTTACGTTCTAGCACCATTGGCATGGCCAAACAGCTTTGGGGGTGGGATGGGGAGGGAGGAGAAGCAGGGGCTCCCGGTGAATCCAGGGTGGCCCTGAGCAGAAGCCAGGCCGGGATGAGCTCTGCAGCTTTCAGGGGCCTCACCCTCTCACTGGGCAGGACACATCTGCTGACCACGGTCTATCGCACTAGACTGTGAGTTCCTCCTGGTCAGGGCCACAGCTGATTCACCTCCGCGGGCGTGGGGAAACCCTGGCGAATAAAGTTGAGCAGACCAGCTGTCACGGGGGAGGGGCTGTAGATGGAAGGTCGGTGGGGGCTTTTCCTGGGAAGGGACGAGTAAAGGGGGAGCAGTCGCTGTGGAAGGGGGCTCCCAGAAAAAGAGGGAGGCCGGGAAAGGAGGAGGGCAAGGACCGTCTAGGGGCAGGAGCCGCTAGAGGGGAAGTGGGCGGAGCCGCCCGCGGCAGGGCTGGCCCAGGGAGGGGTGGGGCTGTCGGAGAGGTGAGGAAGGAGGCGGGAGGGGTTGGGGGTGAGGCAGATCCGGGGAAGGACTGTCAGGGGGCAAGGAGTTGCTCGCGAGGAAGGTAGAAGGGAGGAGAGGGCGATCCCGCCCGAGAACCTTCAGGGCCGGGTATGGGCTCACCTGGGGCGGGAGGGCGGGACGCAGCTCAGCAAGGTCCCAGATTCCGGGTCGGCGGAGGGCACAGGAGCTCTCGGAGCGGTCTGGGGTCTTCGGCCCACCGCTCCCCAAGCCAGGGCGGGAGGATTCTCCGGAGAGGGAACGGCCCGTGAACGCGCGCGGACACGGCTCGCGCCAAAAATTCCAAACCGGCCTCGAGGCCCCGCCCAGGAACGCCTCTTACCCCCGGTGCAGCCTGTCAGAGGCGCACAGCCTGCTGGGGCTCCGCCCCAACGTCCCTGCGTGCGCGCCTCCGACCCCGCCCCGCCGGCTCCGCAGCCGAGCGCTCTCACTGCGCAGGCGCGAAACCTTCTCTGTGCTGGCCCAGGTCGGGTGTGGCTACGCGGTGCCACCTAGAGGCTGAGGCGCCACACTGGGTCTGAGCCTGCTCTTGGGTACTCCCGCCTGGTTCCCAGGACCCCGAACGACCTCCGGGCGTCGACCGACCTCCAGACCCAGGTGCCGGCACCCACGGCCCTCGCTGGGCTGCCTTAGTTTTCGCATCTATAAAGGGAATGGTCACTGCGTTTCGCCCCGGAGGTGTAGCCCCAAGAGGCGGTCACTTGGGGCTGCACAGGAAGTCGCTGCCGCACTGGGGATGCGGTGGGGATCACACACACACACACACACACACACACACACACACCCTCCACCTGCGGAACGCGCGACACACACACACACACACACACACACACACACACACACCCTCCACCTGCGGAACGCGCGACACACACACACACACACACACACCCTCCACCTGCGGAACGCGCGACACACACACACACACACACACACTCCACCTGCGGAACGCGCGGCTTCGTGAACCAGAAAATTCTTCCTTTTCCAGGAAGCCTCCCTGTCTCCAGGCCTCGGCCACCTCCGAGGCAGCCATTCCCATTCTTTGGATCTGAGACTTAAGCACAGCTCAAACCTCCCTCAGCCCCTTCCTGGCTGAAACGGCCTTTCTGAGCTTCAGACTAGTCTCCTCTCCTGTAAAAGCGGAGCTGATTATGCTTCCTTCACCGAGCTGGAGGTTCAAATAGCATGATCCCCTTAAATTTCTTAGCAGGGGGGTTGCTTCTTCCTCCATCGGAGGGGACTTTTTATCTGTTTAACAGGATCGAGGGGAGTCACTCTTCCAGGCCACCCTCCCTAGAAAGCTCCCCATCTCATCACGTCTCCTTTCCCACCTTCTTTTCTTCTTTTTTTTAAAAATTTTATTTATTTATGTATTTTTGGCGCACTGGGCCTTTGTTGCTGTGCGTGAGCTTTCTCTAGTTGCAGCGAGCGGGGGCTACTCTTCCTTGCTCGGGATTCTCACTGCCATGGCTTCTCTTGTTGCAGAGCACAGGCTCTAGGTGCGTGGGCTACAGTAGTTGTGGCACGCAGGCTCAGTAGTTGTGGCTCATGGGCTTAGTTGCTCCACAGCATGTGGGATCTTCCCGGACCAGGGCTGGAACCCGTGTTCCCTGCATTGGCAGGCGGATTCTTAACTGCTGCGTCACCAGGGCAGTCCCCCACCTTATTTTCATATAGCATTTATCTCTATCTGAAATTCTATCGTCTATCAGTTTATTTGTTGATCATCTGTCTCCCCAAGTCTCTGAAAGGTCATGGACTGCAGGGCTCCCAGTTCACTGTGGTGCTTATACCTTCAGGGAACACTCTCCACTGCATGGACCAGTGCTGGAGGGCCTGGAATCCTGGGTTAGGCCCAAGACCCAGAGCTTTTCTGGGGGCTGCAGCACCCCCTCCGTGTGCCCTTCTTTGCATTAGCATATCTGGTAGCCACGGGCCAGCCCCTGTCACTCAGGCTGAATCCTTGTTAAAGACCCCAGGCTTGTCCCCAGGAGACCCAGGGAGCAGGCAAGCCCCTCTCCAGCTGCCAGCCCCTCTGCCAGTCCCATCTCTGGGAGTCCTGGGCTCAGGTCCGAACGTCTAATTCACGATGACTTAAAAAATAATTTTTTAGGGACTTCCCTTGTGGCACAGTGGTTAAGAATCCACCTGCCAATGCAGAGGACACGGGTTTGAGCCCTGGTCTGGGAAGATCCCACATGCCGTGGAGCAGCTAAGCCCATGCGCCACAACTACTGAGCCTGAGCCCTAGAGCCCATGAGCCACAACTACTGAGCCTGTGTGCCGCAACTACTGAAGCCCATGCGCCTAGAGTCCGTGCACTGCAACAAAGAGTAGCCCCCACTCGCCGCAACTAGAGAAAGCCTGTGTGCAGCAACAAAGACCCAACACAGCCAAAAACAAATAATAAATAAATTTTAAAATAATAATTTTTAAATTCACAAACATGCTTTAATATAAAGTTAAGTACAGATAGCAGGTAAGAGCATCGACCATGGAGTCAGGGAATTTAAGGCTCTAACCCAACTCTGCCACACAGAAGCTGTGCAATAATGGGCAAGTTGCTTTATGTCTCTGGGCCTGTTTCCACATTTGTAAAATGAGGATAATAATAATAGTTCATTCCTCCTTGGGGTGTATGAGCAGTAAATGAGAAAGTGCATGTGAATAAAGGACAGGGTCAAGCACACAGTAGGAACTTACTCACTTTTTAATAATAATAGTAACACTCCCTCGTGCATATAGTGTTTTGCAGTTCTTAAAGCACCTGCCTGGACCTAAAGGAGGCCCCTGGAGAAGACTCAGACCCAGGACCTCTGCACCCACCTGGGGGGGGGTCACAGGTTTGAGACCAGAGCACTTGGCAGAGGCTCGGTCCAGGAGGAAGCCCCCCAACCCCTGCCCAGGCTCTGGACTCCCCGGGTCCTGGCCGCACATCCAGGTGATAGCCAGCTTGAACAGCGCGCCCCCGTGTGACCTGTCACAGAAATAGCACCGCGGGCCCGCCAAGACCGCATTCACCACTCACCAGGGATGGGGCCACAAAATTGACTAATGTGACTTTAGAAAGGCAAGGGACTTCCCTGGTGGCGCAGTGGTTAAGAATCCTCCTGCCAATGCTGGGGACACAGGTTCGAGCCCTGGTCCGGAAAGATCCCACATGCCGTGGAGCAACTAAGCCCGTGTGCCACAACTACTGAGCCTGCACTCTAGAACATGTGAGCCACAACTACTGAAGCCCACGCTTCTAAAGCCCGTGCTCTGCAACAAGAGAAGCCACCGCAATGAGAAGCCCGCGGACCACAACAAAGAGTAGCCCCTGCTCTCCACAACTAGAGGAAGCCCACGAGCAACAACGAAGACCCAATGCAGCCAAAAATAAATAAATAAGTAAGTAAATAAATTAACAAGAAAGAAAGAAAGACGAGGAAAAGACGGCCACATGTGCAAACATGGCTACCCTAACAGGAAAGAAGCGATTGTGATGGACACTTCTGGGGAGCTGGCTGTGTTCTATTTCTTGACCTCTGTGCTTTATAGGTACTTATTATACTGTATGTTTCTGTCTTGTGCACACTTTGCAATGGCATAAGTTTTGTTTGTTGGTTTTGGCCATGCTGCACAGCTTGTAGGATCTTAGTTCCCCAACCAGGGATTGAACCCGGGCCCATAGGCTGTGAAAGTGCTGAGTTTTAACAACTGGACCACCAGGGAAGTCCCTGGCATAGGTTTTTTTTAAAAAATAATCTGAGGGCTTCCCTGGTGGCGCAGTGGTTGAGAGTTCGCCTGCCGATGCAGGGGACACGGGTTCGTGCCCAGGAGCGGCTGGGCGCATGAGCCATGGCCGCTGAGCCTGCGCGTCTGGAGCCTGTGCTCCGCAACGGGAGAGGCCACAACAGTGAGAGGCCCGCGTACCACATTAAAAAAAAAAAAAAAAAATCTGACAGGTAGGAGAGGGAGTTAATAGAAGTCAGCTTTGCACAGTGCACGTGCTTGGGGGTGACAGAGGTGTCCTAGAGGTGGCCAATACAGGGATCTGGGCTGAAGTCACCAGCACCTCCCCCTCTGCCCCCCCCCCACACACACACACGCTGGGCTGCACCCTTGCTGCTCGCTTCCCACAGGAGGGCCTGCACCCTGGGAGCACACTCACATGAGAGCACATGTGATGTGACTATGCCTGGGGCACCCACCTCCCCCGCACAGACCCACCCGTGAACAAGACCCCTCTGTTCGAGCTGGGTCCCCTCAGCCAGGCACCCCAGCACAGCACCCCACAGGCCCACCTCCTGCCCCACCTGGCAGGTAGCCAAGACCTGGAGTCCTGGAGGCTGGACCTTTACTGGCTGCTGGGAAGGGCTCAGGGGTGGCCCCTGGCCTCAACCACTCCTGACAGCCGGGGGCAGCTGGGATGGTCCACTCAGGTTTCCTGGGGAGGGCTTTCCTGCCAGACCACCTGCTCTGCCCCATGGCCACAGGCACCGGCTCCCTGGCCCACTCACGGACGGTGACCAAGTGGCCTATGATTAGCCGACTGGGCGCTGGGTTCAGATGCAGATCGGGTTCACATACCAGCTCCATCTGGCTGGGAGCTTGAGCAGAAATCCCACTTTCCTGAGTCTGTTCACTCTCCTCTAAAATGGGGGAGCTACTTCTCACCCCATTTTGCAGATGGGGAAACAGAGGCAGAGAGAAGGGACTTGGCACAGATTTTACAACTAAGCAGCGGGGCTGGGATTTGAGGCCGGGCAGTACACAGGCCTCCGCCCTCTGCTCATCCACACACTTCTAGGCAGCAGCAGCCCCTGTTACCTCAGATGCCACTTCGCTGTCTGCCCACCTTGCGCCAGTCTAGGCCCAAGGTGTCTGCTTCAGACCTGGGATAGCTGAGGGCCCCCTGCACAGACCCAGACACACAGACACATGGCCCACCCTGCAGGGCGCCAGGGAAGCTTGGCCCAGGAGGAGGCAGGCGGGGAGACTAGGAGAGGCCTCGCAGGAGGTACAGTCTGGGCGCCTGCTTGGCCACTGCCAGAGGGAAAGCCAGTGCCCGCCACCACTGCCAGGCTGCCTGGGTGCTGGCATGGGCCTGTGAAAAATGCCAACCAGTCTGGGGCTTTGGGCCAGCTGACTCCGCTCAGGACTAGGGCCTGGCCCAGTTGGGCACCTCCGGCCCCTGCAATGCCACCACCCCGACCCCCGGCAAGGCCAGTCCCCTCAGCTTACCCCCAGCCCCACCCTGGCAGGACAGCCTGAGAGCACATGGACCACTTAGAGTGGGTTGAGAGAGCCCCTGATGGAGCTAGGTCCTGGGCTACCTTTTGCCCCTAGGTGTGAGGGGACATGGCCCAGCCTCCGAATAGAGGAGCAACTTTGAGGTGCCAGAGCTGGGAGCCCAGGGCAAGGTGACAGCTGGGGTGTCGGAAGTGCAAGTTGGAGGCCCAAGGAGCGCATCGCCTAAAATGGCACAGCCCGTGTCAGTAGGCTCCCTGCCAACTGCTCACAACAGCACCACCTGCCAGGGTGGGAATTTGGGGGAGGCCAGTTGAAGGGAGGCCAGGCACCTGCGGGTCAGACATCTTCTGAACATGCAGCTGTGCTAAAGGCCCCTCAAGCCACCCCCTCAGCCCTCTACCTGGGCTGGGGTCCAGGCCCCAACTCCTGGCATTTCCCAGGCCTACCTCTCTGGGTCTCCCGTGCTCGGCTCCCCACCAAGCTCCCTGCGCCCAGGCCCCAGCTCCAGGCTCATCCGCCCACCTGAGGAATGGAGAGTGCTTACTAACCTCCAGGTACCCTTTTTGTACTCCTGCCCCCACCTCACCCTAAGCAGCTCCCCCTCCCCCAGATTCTGTCCCTAAAGTTAGAGTCAGTGCAGATGGAGCAGAGCAGGAGATGGAGGTGAAGCTGGGAGGGACTTGTGCAGCAGGTGGACCCTGGCTGAGCCTTCAAGAAACAGCAGGGACTCTTGGACAGGCTGAACATGGGGTGACCCATCCCTGTGTGTCACCATCCTTCATGGAAGGGAGGCTCAGTCCCACTCTTGCAAGCCCAGACTCAGTTGGGGTCAAAGGGCTGTCTCCTGGTGTGATCACTGCGGTCTCCAGGGTTAGATGGGTTAATAGCCCAGCTCCTCTCGTGGACACGCCTGCCTGTGGGATACAGTGATACAGTCCTGATACAGTCTGCTACACTGTCCCCTGGCCACTTGCCTCTGTAATACTGTCTCCTTCCTGTAACATAGTAACTCATTCAGAGCCTCCCCTGCCAGCCACGCCCACATTTCTGGGCCTGGCTCACCCCCACCCCCACCCCCAGCTGTGTTTAGGCTGGGCCTGGGGTGTCTGCCTGCCCTCTCCAGCTGCTGGGGGGAGCAGCTGAGCCCTCCAGGCCTGGCGCCAGGGCCCCAGTCCCTGACAGGGGTGGAGGAGCCTGGGGGGCTAGGTGGGGGCCTGTCCCGGCTGTCAGCACCCATGATGGATGAGGGGTGAGCAGGGAAGAGGCCTGAGGGGGCGGGCGGGGGCTGCCCCCTGGGGTCTGCCAGCCCAGCGGAGCCTCTGCTACTCACAGTGGGGGGAAGTGGATGTGGGCCCCCACATAGCAGAGGTGTTTAAAGGCCCAAAACGTGGGTGTCCTCTCACTCTGCCCTCATCATGAGCACCTGGGCCTTCCCCTCCACCCTTTTCCTGCTCTGCTTGACTTCTGAAAGCCTGCAAGGCTGTGAGGGCAGGCAGCAGGGCTGCTGGCGGGTCTGGGCAGCTGAAGTTGGGGCTTGGAGTGTAGGTAGAGCATTGGGCCAGATGCTGGGGCTCCAGAGAGAAGGAGGGGAGGGTCTGTGAATCTGGGCTGGGCAGGGCTTTGGGAGACTGGGGGATAGATGCCTGGGGTCCCTGCCCTGAGTCAGGACCCCCCTTCCTCCCCTAGGGCTACCTCCATTGTCTCCTAGCCTGGGGAAAGGTAAGTGGATCCTCCAGGCTCTGGGGTCAAGGAAGAGGGCCTGGTCTTCCCCTCGCAGGGGTCTGGGAGTTCTCTGGGGGAGCACCCCAGATGTTCCCTGCTCTGGGATCCAGATCTGGGGCCCAGGAGAACACAGGGTCATCCGTGTCTTCCTGGCAGGTGACCTTGTTCACGTCAGCTCAAGTGTGAGAAACAGACAGCTCGCACCCTTGGAACTGAGTTGAGATGGGGCAGAATCTCAACCCTGGGTGTGAGAACATCAGGGCTGGAGGAAGGCCTGGAGTTGGTTTTGCGGGGTGGGGGTGGGACAGATTGCGACAGGAAAGGGGAAGGACATCGCTGGCAGTGACACAAGGCAAAGGCGTGGAGGTAGGACAGGAAGGGAGGAGACAAGGCGAGTTGGGGCGGGGCCAGGGGTGGGGTGTCCGGAAAGGTCTTCCCTCCAGGGACCTGTGGGGCCCTACAGGTGGGAGAGGGGCTTCCTCCTGAGACCTGACACACCTAAGCTGCAGGAGAAAGACTTCGGGGCTGGGGGACGAGGATGGGATTTCCAGGAAGGGAGGAGTTCAAGTAAGAATGGAGGCCAGAAGTGCAACTGCCCCTGGAAGAGGGTACAGGGGGATCTGCTCCCAGGGGTATGGCCCAGACGCCTCCCTCCATACCAGGGACTCTTCCACTTCTCCTGCCCCTGCCACCAGTCTGCTCACCCTCCAGTGACCCCAGGGCACCTGAGGCCCAGAGACGGGGGTGTGCTCTCTTGCTTTGCAGGGAGCATCCAGATTCAGCTCTTTGCTGCCTCCTAAGTCACCCTCTCTTCCTGACCCCACAGGCTTAGGAGGCTTGAATGGCTATCCATCAGGTAAAGCTGGCTGAGGGGTGGCGGGCGGGGCAGTTCTGTGTCCTCGGAATAAGAGCAGGGCACCCAGCTCCTGGCCCCTCCTGCCCCCCAGGCTCAACTTCCTGTTTCCCCCACAGGCTATGGCCCCCGCAGTGGTCTAGGAGCAGGTAAGGCATGGGCAAATGGGATTTGGGTCTGGGGGAGACAGCCATCTCAGAAACACTTAAGGACCACACTGCTGCACTTTCCCCCCCACCCCAGCCCTGGGTGGAGAAGCCCGCCCACCACCCTTCCTGCAGGCCTTGTCCTTTCCCTCCTACATACCGCTCCCCTGCCCTAGGAATCCACCAAGGCGGTTCTGTTGTCTCACCATGTACACGCCTCGGGGGTACAACTCTTTCCTGTCCCTGCTTGTTCCCCGGTTGCCCACAGAACCCAACTCCAGGGCGGGCCAGCCCGGCTCACTGCGAGGCCCTGGGCCAGCTCAGAGCCAAAAGAAGGAAGGAAGGGGAGTGAGCTCCCAGGAGCCAGGGCCCCTCCTGTGTCCCCCACCCTTCTTGGGAAGAATGGACTGGAGCTGAGTTCCCACAGGCCCTGGCTCAGAATGGCTATGGGGTGGAGGGTGTCCTGGGTCTCTCACCGGCTCACTGGGTCTCCCCCAGGCTTCCGAGAGGGTGTTTAACCTCAGAAGCCAGGTGGGCCCTGCTTGGCCCTGGCTCTCTCTCTGTCTCCCCACCCTTCTCTCACACCCCTCACCTCTATCTCTTCTCCCAGGATTCCGCACTGGGCATGGGCTAGAAGCCCAGCCAGGTGAGTGGTGGAGCTGGGCATTGCCCATCCCCCTGCTCACTCCCAGGCCTCGGAGCAGAGGGCAGGATTTGTGAATGATTCCAGGGGGTGAAGGGACAGACAGAGAGCCTTCAAGTTTGCTGTTTCTGGTGGGGTCCAAGGGTCCTGCACCCTCACCCCAAACCCACCCAGTTCATGGCTTCCTCTCCCCACAGGTCCTCCAGCTCCCAATGGCTAGGGAACAGGTGGAGGTGGGGCCAGGATTCTAGGGGCACCCCTGACATGGGGTCTCCTGAGACCCTCAGTTGACCCCCATCCCCCTCTCAGGCATTGGAGGGGTCGTGAAACCCCAGAAGTCCGGTGAGCCTCGCCCTACCTGTCTCTCCTCATCTCTCTGCCCCTCTCCCTTACCCTCTCCTGCCCTGTGTCCCCAGGTGTCTCTCCAGAGTTTAGGAACGGGAATGGGCTGGGAGTCAGGGCCTTCCCAGGTGCTGCCACCCAGCCAGGTGAGGAGGTTCCGGGAAAAAGATGGGTTTGGATATGAGGGGTGGGGAGGATACCACTGGGTCTTCCCCCAGGCTCCCTCAGGGCACAACTGGTGACTCACTGGAGGCAAAGGGAAAGACCAAAACTGTTCCAGTTGTCTGGTTTGGGGAATGGAGACCAAGGGCACCCCTGCTCCACCCCTACCTCAGCTGGGACCACAAATGCCCCCACCTTAGCCCTCAGCTCATGGAACCCCAGGAAGAGGCTGGTTCCCTGGGGTGCCCTCATCTACTGCATCTCTCTCCCCAGGCTTTTGAAGGGGGGTGAAACCCCAGAAGCCAGGTGAGACCTGCTCCATGACCGCCCCTCTGCCCACCTCTCCATCTACCTGCCCTTTGAAGCCCCAGCCCCTCCCCCCATCCTTCCCTCTGGCTCTGTCTCCCCAGGATATGGAAATGGACTGGGAGCTGGTGACTTCCCAGGGCCGGGAGCCCAGGCAGGTGAGGGCACCTGGGGCACCACCCTGTGGTCCAGGGAGGGGGAAGACGTGAACAGAGCTGGAATCAGGGAACCCAGAGAGAGTTGCGTTCTGGGGGGAGGGCAGGGGCTCAGCCTGGGAGGGGGCATGAAACCTCCGTAGCCAGGTGAGCCCTGCCCTGCCCATCTTGGCACTCTCCCCACCCATTTCTATCCTGGCCCCTTCTGCCTGCTCCAACCTGCCAGCCCACAGCCAACAGTGCCACCTCTGTGTCCCCAGGATTTGGGAGCAGAAATGGATTCAGCATTGGTGCTTTTCCAGCCAGGGGGCTGCAGGGAGGGGCAGGCAAGCGGGGTTCAGGGTCCTGGCCCACACTCTTAGGAGAGGGGCTGGTAGGGGTCAGTGTCAATCTCTCTGTCACTCCCCAGGGCTGGGAGGGGGCATAAGACCTCAGAAACCAGGTGCGGGGGAGCCCTCTCACCCTGTCCCCAGCCCTGCCACTCTGCCACCCTCCCAGGGACTGCTCCCTTCGTTAGCCGCTGCTGCCACTCCTCTGGCTTGAGCTGTGGTCTTGGGGAGGCTCTTCCAGACTTCCAGTCCCCTCTCTGGGCATGCTCCAGGGGAATAACTTTTGGGGGGCACAAAGGTTGTGGGGTGAGGACACCACAGGAGGTGTGGGCCCACCCAGCACTGGCTGGGCTCCAGCCTCTACCCTCCTCCTCTCCACAGGCCCCGTGGCTCAGAATGGCCAGGGACCAGGTAGGGGAGGGGTGGGAGGAGCTGGAGGCACGTGCTTGGGTTCGGGGTTCACAGGAGCTCTAGGCTCCCTCACCGAGTCTCCGTCTCTTTCTCAGGAATTGGAGGGAGCGTGAAACCTCAAAAGCCTGGTGAGCCCCACCCTGTCCCTATGTCCCTGTCCTCTGCCCCCCATCGTCCCTCCACCCCCACCCCTGCTCCCCTTACTCACTCCTGCTCTGTCTCCCCAGGACTCAGCAGCAGGAATGGGCTAGGAGCTGGGGCCTTCCCAGGAGTTGGAGCCCAGCCAGGTGAGGGCACCTGGGGTCCTAGAAAGGAGGGAGGGGGAGGGCAGAAACTTGATTTCTTGGGGGAGAATAAGGGCTGGGAGGGGTCCACATTGCATGTGGCTCAGTTCTTCTTTCCCCAGGCTTAGGAGGGGGCATGAAACCTCAGAAACCAGGTGAGACAGAGACCCTGCCCTTCCGTCCCACCATCTTAATTCTGTCCCTGTCCATCCCTGTCCTTGTCCCCATCCCAAGTCCTCCCCCAATCCACTGCTCACATATGGCTTTTCCTCTCCAGGACAGGGCATGGGCCATGGCCTGGGGGCCCAGCCAGGTGAGGGTGGCTAGGGCCCAGGCTGCTGGGGGAGGGAGAGATCACTGCTGGCCACCACTCTGGGCTCCTAACAGGGGGCCTCTTAGAGGCTCACTCATTCCACCAACTTTCCCAAGTGCCTGCCTGAGCCCGACCTTGGCTGCACACTGCAGACCGAGCCGGTCAACCCTGACCTGGCTGCAGACCCGCTGGGCCCAGTGCCCAAGCCAGAACCCCCAGGTGCTGTTGCAGGCTGTGGTCAGGACTGGGGGACAATCCACCAGAGGTGGAAAGCCAGAGGACACAGCCCGAGGCTGGAGGCCTGGGGGGACTTGAACCTGGCAGTGGGACACACCTTTGTGGTTTTAAGCAGGGAGCAAAAGACCTTGTCTACCTGGAGTAGGCAGGGGTTGGAGAACTTGGGGAGGAGTCTGCTGGCGTTTCTGGGTGGGGGGTGGGCTTGGGTCCTGGCATCCAGAGAGGGAGCAGGGAGGAGCGAGGATGTTAAGACCCCAGGAATCTTCTGGGCCAGAGGGATGGAGGAAGGCTGGATCTGGGATCCCATCTCTCAACCGCCTCAGTCTCCCCAGCCCTTTTCCTATCACAGGTCCCCCCAGTGAGCTCCCCACCCCTCTTGTGAACCTAGCTAGGTTGAATGGAGGGATGTTGAAGGGGAGGGCAGGGGTCTGGGTAGGCAGGAGGCTGGGGCTCACTCTCACTTCAGTGCCATCCAGATTTCCTGTGTCACACCCACCCCCCATAGGTCTCATAGCTCTAAATGGCTTTGGACCAGGTAGAAAGGGGACCAGGGCTGAGTTGGGGGGGCGGAGACCCAAAGGTGGGGGTTTCTGGAAAGGAAAACGCCAGAAGCTAGGTGAGCCATGCTCTGCTCTGTTGGGCTCTGTCTGTCATCTCTGCATCTGTGCTCCTGATCTCTCAGGAGTCCTGAGACTCCTGATCTCGTCTGAGTCCCTGATCTCTCCTCAGGCCTCTTGCTCTGTCTCCCCAGGGTTTGGGACCGGGAATGGAGCCCAGCCGGGTGCGACCCCAGAGCTCTAGGGGTGCAGGGCTCACCGAGGGGGTGGCTGATGCAGGGGTGGAGGTGCTGTCCCTAGCTCTGAGGGGACGGGGATCCAGGTGGACTCACTGGACAGTCTCCTTCTCTTCCCCAGGCCTCTGAGAACTGAAATCTCAGAAGCCAGGTGAGACCCGCCCTCCCATCTGGCGTCACACAACAAATACTCCTTCAACAAACATCCCCAGGGCAGCCCAGCCAGGTGGGGTGGCAGGCCTTCCCGAGCCTGGGCAGCAGGAGGAGGCAGGCAGGAAAGAAGCGTGAATGTAACGGGGGCATATTCTGGGGAGGTGGAGGCAGAGGTGGGGGCCCGCTGGCCATGCCCCACTGAAAATCTTGAGCTGGGGCATCTGAGAGAGGACCAGAGAGGGTACAGTCTCTGGAAATGGCTGGGGGCCAAGGAGGCGGGAGCTCATGCCCAGAGCAGAGCATGTGGTTGGTAAGGGGACGTCAAGGTGTCCACCTTCCTGGCTGGTTGGTGTGGGTGGTGGTGGTGACACCAACCAGACGGGACTCAGGCAGCTGGGATGGCGTTCAGGCTCCACAGGGAGGCTGGACCCCAGGAGGAGGCCGAGGGCCCGGCTGGGGGTGGGGGGGAGAGCTAAAGGACCTTTCTTTGTGCAGGGGCCTCAGAGAGGCTGTACCCAGAGCCCCTGTCTCCTGCCCCCAGGCCCTGCAGCTCAAATGGCTATGTAGCAGGCAGGGGTGGGCCTGCCTGGAGATGCTAGGGAGGTCCAGTGATGGGGCCAGGAGCCCTAACCTGCCCCCCGTCTCTCCACCAGGCTTCGGAGCTAGTGTGAGACCCCAGAAGCCAAGTGAGCCTTGTCCGGGCATGTCTCTCCACCTCCCTGCAAACCCTAATCTCCCCTCCCCCTATTCACACACCCATCTCCATCTGTCCCCCCAGGATTTGGGAATAGCTACAGGCTGGGAGCCCAGCCAGGTGAGACTGTTGGGCTCTGGGGTGTGGTCCACATCTAGGCATTCTCTCCCATCTCCCAGGCCTTCAAGAGGCAGGACTGGTGAAGGATTAAGAGGGGGTCGGGGAGAGCCTCCAGGGTTCTGGCTTGGCTCTGTACGGGGGATCACAAGTCCTTGCCTCTAACTTAGCCAGGGTCCCCAACCCCCTGCTCATCCCTCCATCCCTCACAGGCCCCCCAGCTCAGAACTGAGGGGTTGGGAGAAGCTGGAGGCTGGGCGAGGAGGAGAGAGGAGGGGGCGAGGTGGTCCCCACCCAGACTCTGTTCTGAGGGTCCTCTCCTGGGCTCCTTGGAGAGGGCAGAGTTGGTAATGGAATGCAGCAGAGGAGGCTCCAAGTTTTCTGGTCCCTAAACTGGGAGGAAAGGGAAGCCCAGTTTCTGGCCTCCTGTGTTCCTCAACCCCTCCCCACCCCCCGCACCTCCTGCCCAGGCCCACAGGGTCTGCGGTTCCCATGCTACGGACCAGGTACAGGAGTGGGTGCTGGGGGCAGATGCCAGGGTTCTGGAGGAGAGGCTCAGAGGGGGGTCATGGGTCCCTTACCTGCTCCCATCTCTTTCTTCTCCAGGCATTGCTGAGGCCATGAAGCCTCAGAAGCCAGGTAAACCCTCCCTTTCTCTCTTACCACCCTGTGATATTGTGATTTATAAGAAGAAATATGTATGTTTAATCTTCCTCACATTCCTGGCACTGTGCTCCTGAAAGCGTTGGAATTTCCTGGAGAGAGAGAGAGAGAGAGAGGGAGGGAGGGAGGGAGGGAGGGAGAGAGAGAGAGAGAGAGAGAGAAGGAGGGAGGGAGGAGGGAGGGAGGGAGGGAGGGAGGGAGAGAGAGAGAGAGAAGGAGGGAGGGAGGGAGAGGGATATGTCTTCTGTTATGTTAATGAGGTGACTTTTGGAAAACCCCTAGGTCATCTGAGGGTGGGGGCTGGTTGCCAGGAAAAGCAACCATGTGATTGGAAGGTTGGAACTTTCAGTTCCACTCCGTGACCTCCAGGGAGGGGAGAGGGGCTGGAGGTCAGTCACCACTGGTCAATGATTTAATCAATCATGCCTATGTAATGAAGCCTCCATAAAACCCCAAAAGAACAGGATTTGGAGAGCTTCTGGGCTGGTGAACACCTGGAAGTGCTGGGAGGGTGGCTCTTTGTGCCTTCCCACGTGCCTTGTCCCTTGCATCTCTTTTAACTGGCTGTTCCTGAGTTATATCCTTTTATAATAAATCGATTATCTAGTAAGTAAAATGTTTCCCTGAGTTCTGTGAGCCGCTCTAGCAAATTAATCAAACCCAAGGAGGAGGGGGTGGTGGGAATCTCTGATCTACAACCAGTTGGTCAGAAGCACAGGTGACAACTTAGACTGGAAATTGGTGCTTGAAATGTGGGATGGGGGTGGGGGGAGAAGTCTGAGCCTTTGACCTGTGGAATCTGATGCTGTCTCCAGGTAGACAGTGTCGGACTTGAATTAAATTGTAGGACACCCAGATGGTGTCTGAGAATTGCTTGGTGGTATTGGAAAAACCCCAGAATTGGACTTGGTGTCAGAATTGGACCCCCACTTCTCTTACCCCCAGAAACTGTCTACTGCCCCCACTTTATTCTTCCTCATAACCCCCCACTCTGTCTCCCCAGTTTATAGGAATGGGCTGGGAGTTGGAGCCTTCCCAGGTGAAGGGCCCCAGCCAGGTGAGGGGGGCAGGGTCAGGCCCTGCAGTTCTGGGAGGTGGGGAAGAGGGGGCACAGGGCACACTGGGCAAAGAGGAAGAGAAGGGGCAGGGTGGGGTCCACCTGTCACTCAGCCTCTGTCTGTCTCTCCCCAGGCCTGGGAGGGGGCTTGAGCCCTCCGAAGCCAGGTGAGTCCATCCCTGCCTCCCTTCTGCCCCTTCTGAAGTCTCCCCCACCCAGCCCCTGCCCTCATGCCCACACTTCCTCCCAGCATACATATCAGGGAATGGGCTGCAGCTCCCTCCAGGTGAGCTCAGTGGTGGCCTCAGTAGGGGAGACAGAGGGCTCCTTTCTGGGGAAGGGCTGGTCGGGTCTGAGGCAGCCTCTGTCTCTCCTGCAGGTCTGGGAGGGGGTTTGAAACCTCAGAAACCAGGTGAGCCAGAGCCCTCCCCATCCCTGTCCTGCACCTCCTCCTGCTGTCCTTCCAGAACCCCCCTGCCCAATACTGTCCCTCACATCCCTGCTTTTCCTCTCCAGGATATGGCAATGGCAATGGGCTGGGGGCCCAGCCAGGTGAGGGGGCAGGGAACAGAGGGAAGTGGGGTATATTGGAAGGTGGAGGGCAAGGTGGGCAATAGCAGGAACCACATCAGGTGGCTGAGTCACCTTGTCCCCAGAGCAGATTGTGGCCCGTGGGAGCTGGGCTTTTTCTGGTCTGGCCACTCTCTCCCCTGGAAGGTGTGTCTGCCCTAGAAACCACCACAGGCGGGTGGCTTGGCCATGTGGAGGCCAGGAGGGCAGCCTGGGGGCAGCACTGGCCTGGGCTCACTGCCCCCTCCCTTCCTCCCCATCTAGGTCCCTGCAGTGGTGGGGTCCCTCCGTGGCTTCTTGCCAGGCCTCCCACTCCAGGGATCCCTTCAGATAAAGCAGGTGGCTGGGGCCTGAAATCCCAGCCCCCTCCCCCAGTGCAGAACGGCAAGTTCCCAGGTCAGTGCGGATAAGGGACCTGAGGGGCCCTGGCGGGTACCTGGTCCCAGGAGGGGCTGGGCCTGGCTGGGCCACTCAGAATCCCCCAGGCCTGATCTCCAGCAAGTCAGTGAGGAAAAGCCTGAACTCTGGCCCTGAGACCCCACATGACCCCCAATATGACAGCTCCCCCAGCCCCTTCCCCCATGGCAGTCTGCGACATTCCACACCTGCCCCACCTTGGGCTCACTCCTGTCCCCTGGCTTTCCTTCTAGTTCCTACTCCAGCCATCCAGTGGGGGCCGAAACCTCAGGAAGCAGGTGTGCATCTGCCTTCCCTGCCCCACCCCATGCCAGATCAGATCATTCCTCCATCTCCCTTGTTCCCTGGGTCATCTCAGGTGTTCAGGCACTTTAAGGGCCAGGAAGTCCCTCTCCGAGTCTACCCTTGGTATCTCTTGCTGCTTTCATATCTCATTTCTTCTGGTTCCATTCCCTGTGGATGAGAAGAGTCCCTTACTCCTCAGAGTCTAGAAGGTCCATACTGGGCCCCCAAGGAGTTTGGGAAAGTCTGGGTCCTCCCTGCTCATCTCCATTCCCCTCACAGGGTACCAGCCTCCGAATGGCTACAGACCAGGAGCAGAACTGGGTGAGGAGGCCCTTCGCCTGAGTTCTCCCTCCTCTCCCCTCCAACAGCGCAGGAAGCAGGGAGGCGAAACCGGCTATCTCTGACCCCTGTTTCCTCTCCCCCAGGCTTTGGTGGTGGCCTCAAGCCCCAGAAAGTCGGTGAGCCCCCGGGTCCCCATCTTGGGCATGAGCTATGTCTCCCTCACAGTGAGTGCTCCTTGTCTGTCTGTCAGTCTCCGTCCTTATCCACCCAGCGATTATGTACTATGCACTGGACCACAGTGGTGGCCAGAGCCAGGGGGATCCTGTCTCAGGTGAGGGCAGAGTGACAGACTCAGCAGGCAGAAAGGGAAGTGCCCAGAGGGAGGGAGGGACAGCTTCCAGAAGGTGGGCTCCACTGGGTTAGCTGGATGATGGTGGGGGATTGTGGGAGGTCCTCTCTAGTCTGCCTCTGAGTCAGTCTGTCTGTCTGCCCCTCCCTGTCCATGAGCAGGTCACCCTGGCCCCCCCCAGTGCTGCCCCCGCCCATTCCAACCAGCCCCTCTCCCACCGCTGTCCTACAGGTTTTGGTTACAGGAATGGTGATCTGGGATCCGGGGTCTTCCCTGAGGCCCGCGCACAGCCAGGTGCCTGGGGCAGCTGGGTAGGGTGGGGTGGGGGTTTCTGGGCTCAGGGGCTGCTCCTGCCTCTGACCTTCCCTTTCTTCCTCCAGGGTTCCCTGGGACTGATGGCTTTTGGAATGGTGAGTTGGACCCAGGGGACACCGTGCAGGGGGTGGGGGAAGGGATGTCCAGGGGCGGGGCAGGAGTCTGGTCTCTTGCAGGGTATGAGAGGGCAGCAGTTGTGCGCCCCAATGTGGCTGCTCCAGCCCCTGGAGGAAATGGTAAGAAACGTTGGGGGAGCAGAGGGAACCCTAGCAAGGGTGGCGGGGACCAGGCCGAGTGGGTGAGGGACTCTGAGACCCTGGAAGGACTGGGGCATCCTGAATGTACAACTCCAGTGGGCAGGAGTCCCAAGCTGGCTCTCCTCCTTCAGGTCAGGCCGGGGCCCCGAGGGGCTCTCCCTGGCCCTCCCTCCAGCCCTGGGGGGCCAACTTGAGGCCTAGATATGGGGCCAGAGGTGCATATCCAGAGGTCAGGAGCCAGCCAGGTAATGGGGTGTGTGGGAACGGGTCATCAGGGGTCGGGTAGCTGTGGAGAACTGGGCTCTGGGCCCTGGGGCTAGCCGTACAGCCCACCTTATAGCCCTGCAGAGATGGAGGGAGGGCACTCCTGGTGGAGGGAGTAGCAGGGGGACAGGAGGGACTCAGTGTTCTCACCTCTGCCCCTCCCCCCAGGGCCCTATGGGCAGCTGAGGCCAGAGCTGGGCCCTGGGCCCTTAGGTGAGTGGGGGTCTCCCAGGGCCTGGGGTAAAGCTGGGGTGGGCAGGAGGACTGCGAAGTCGTCTGGTGACTGGGGTGCCCTGGCTTGTCTGTGTGCCTTAGGGGGCCCTGAGGTGAAGCGAGGCAGCAATGGCCTGATGGGAAATGGCTATGGAGGTGAGAGGGAATGCAGGGCCCCTGCCCCCACTCATCCCATGCCACCATCGTTGCCCCTCCAGGCTGCACTGGGGGACACCCCCAGCCCTCGGGGGGGACATATAGCCAGCTCTCAGGCTACCTGTGTGTGTCTGCTGGGTGACTGGCCTCAGAGGCCAGGGGAGGGAGAGGACTCATGTCCCCCAGGAGGTAAGGAGGGAGACAGGGCTCACCACGGCCCTGCTCTGCCTCTTCCCAGGCTGCTGCCCTCTTGGGAAATGCTGAGCTCCAGAGCAGATTTACTGCCCACTCTGAGCTCCTCTGTATCAGAGCCTGGTCTGCCTGGCGAGGCTGGCCAGACCCTCGGGCTTGGCCTCTGGCCTGGGGTCTCCTGTGGGCTGGAACTATCAATAAAGGCAATGTGCTTCCCTGTTTGCCTCTGTGGGCTGTGTGCAGGGGATCAGTGTCTGGGTTGGGGGCCAGCTGGGGGCCCCTTATTCATTCCTTCAACAAACATCAACACAGCTGTGTGCCAGGGGCTGTGCTCCAGATGGGAGAGATGTGAGAACTCAGGCCTGCCCTTGGGGAGGGGGGCATCACGTGGTCACAATCTGGCGATGGAGCCATGTCCAAGTTAGGGGACTTGTGCGTCATTTGTGTTTTAATTTATAATTAACTTATTAAAATGATCCAACTAAAAATCTCATTTTCCTTAAGCATTATACTTGCTTCCAGACCTCATTTTATTGATTGACCTTATAATGTGGCTGTAAAACTCACTTCACATTCTTTGATTAGTACTCAATTAGATTATAAATTTGACAGATCAGCTTCTCCCTAAATATTTAGCATGCTTTACAAGCCTGATTAATTCAATTCCCTTAGACACTTCAAATAATTACACACATAATCTACTTGATCTCTTAACAGGGTGAGGGGGTGGCGTACGTGTGTACAAATCCAACCAGCAACTTCTTCCTAAGCACTTAAGGGGCTTTTGGAAATGAGCCCCTCTTGGAAATGAATAAATTAGACATTTAATATCTCAGATTACTGAACACTTTCAAACATTTTAAAAAGCCAGTTACTAATCCAATGTCAATAATCAGTGCTACTGGATTGCTTCGTTTTCTCATCCCGTGATTATAAGTTTAATCACCCAGAAATGTGGAAGCAAATTACTCTCCTAGGCTGGGTCCAGAATGGAGGTTGCACAATTGGGGATTGATCTGCTATTCTGAACTTTGACCAAGGGCTTGGCTAGTCCTGGAACCAGTCTCTTTGAGACTCTGTTCTGAGCTGTGCCTTCCCAAGCCTACACCTTTTGCAATCTGGTGAAGTTTTGTCTTAACTGAAGAATTCCAGCTGAATAGAGTTGAGGGGATTTGGCACCCTATGAGGAACTCAGCTTGTCTTTCTGTGGCCTGATTTAGGATAACAAGTGTAGACCAAAATCTGACTGCAGTATGCACAAGGTTTTGGGTTGAACAACCTTGAGGAGTGTAAATGTATAAACATTATTGGAATTCCAGACTGATTTCTCTTAGCCTACCTCATTTAATTTGCTCTATTTGAGAATCATTATAGACTTTTGTTTTTTCACAGAAGTATTGATTCTTTAAAAATATAATCTTGGGCTTCCCTGGTGGCGCAGTGGTTGAGAGTCCGCCTGCCAATGCAGAGGACACGGGTTCAAGCCCTGTTCTGAAAGATCCCACATGCCGCGAGCGGCTAGACTCATGTGCCACAGCTGTTGAGCCTGTGCTCTGGAGCCCGTGAGCCACAACTGCTGAGCCCACATGCTGCAACTGCTGAAGCCCGTGCGCCTGGAGCCCGTGTTCCACAGCAAGAGGGGCCACAGCGGTGGGAGGCCCGCGCACCACAACGAAGCGTAGCCCCTGCTCTCCACAGCTGGAGAGGGCCTGTGGACAGCAATGAAGACCCAACACAGCCAAAAATAAATTAAATAAATAAATTTATTAAAAATAAATAAATCCTGGATGTCATTTTTTTTTTGTCATTTCTTTAAAAAAAAAAAATCATCTTGTGTTTCTCTGACCTGAGGTGTGGAATAACCCACATCGTCTCTTTACTGGAGAACAGGATTAAGAGGAGCGTTTGGGCACAGGGGCCACAGAGAAGAGGGTCTCAGTGAGGGCAGTGGATGATATCCTTTCTAACCCACTGAGAAATGTTCTAATATTGTTTTTTTTTAAATTAATTTATTTTATTTTTGGCCGCACTGGGTATTCATTGTTGCATCCGGGCTTTCTCTAGTTGCAGCAAATGGGGGCTACTCTTTGTTGTGGTGCTCGGCGTCTCTTTGCGGTGGCTTCTCTTGTTGCGGAGCAAGGGCTCTAGGCGCGCCAGCTTCAGTAATTGTGGGTAGTTGTGGCTTGCGTGCTCTAGAGAGCAGGCTCAGTAGTTGTGGTGCCCGGGCTTAGTTGCTCCGCGACATGTGGGATCTTCCTGGACCAGGGCTCTAACCCGTGTCCCCTATATGCACAGGCAGATTCTTAATCACTGTGCCACAAGGGAAGGCCTCTAATATTGTTTGTTTTTTTTTTAAATAAATTTATTTATTTATTTTTGGCTGCATTGGGTCTTCGTTGCTGTGCATGGGCTTTCTCTAGTTGTGGCAAGCAGGGGCTACTCTTTGTTCCGGTGCACAGGCTTCTCATTGTGGTGGCTTCTCTTGTTGTGGAGCACAGGCTCTAGGCGCACGGGCTTCAGTAGCTGTGGCACACGGGCTCAGTAGTTGTGGCTCGCGGGCTCTAGAGGGCAGGCTCAGTAGCTGTGGCGCAGGGGCTTATTTGCTCCGTGGCATGTAGGGATCTTCCCGCACCAGGGCTCGAACCCGTGTCTCCTGCATTGCCAGGCGGATTCTTAACCACTGTGCTACCAGGGAAGCCCTCTAATATGTTTTAATAAATATTTCTATATTCCAATTTTAAATAGATTGACCATTTCTCATTTTTTCCTGATTGTCACCCATCTGTGTTGTTTACAACCGTTCTTAACAACGTTAACACAAATGCTGCATGTCAAGCTTTGCTTTTGAATTAATATCGTTTCATCTTTTCTGTAAGATCATTCATTGGGAATTTGCGTAGATCTTGACCTACACCAGGAGCATCATTCCAGAATCCCTAAGGGCAAACCCCCCCAAAAAAAGAGATCCATACACTCTCCACATTGGCTGTTGTAGGGAGGGAGGGCGGGGCTGTAGAGGGGGTTGCGTGGCTAAATGGACCCTCAGGCCAGTTGGGGGCGCCCACTGCACACGCAGCGCCTGGCCTCAGGGATGGTGAGGGGTGGAGCCTGCGGCAACTCGGAATACTATGATTGGCTGGAACTGAGGGAGGGGAGGGAAGAAGACGTTGACAGAGAGTGCTCCTGCCTCTGACTGGCTGCCAGTGACAGCTCGTGCCAGCCGGCGGGAGAAACGCACAGGTCGCCGGCGCATTGGCCTTTGATTGGGTGGAGCGCGGTGGCGCACGGCTCCGATTGGCTGGGTCTCTCGCAGGGCGGCGCGTGGCCACCTGCTGGAGAAACAAGGCCTCCGCGGACTATGCGCGCTCGGCCCTGTCGCGGCGGTGGTGGCCAAGCTGGCGTCCCGGCTTCCTCGCTCCCGCTCGCATCCGCGGCTGGCCCGCGCCCGCGCCCACTCGCGGTTAGGCCGGGCCCGCGCATCTCTATCCCTGACCCCACCGCCTGCTCCGTCCCTGCCGCACCCGCCGCTGCCCGGACTGCCGCCCGGCCTGAGCCCCGCGCCGCCGCCGCCGCCTCCCTCGGCGCTCGCGCTGGCCGAGCTGCCGCCGCTGCCCGCGCTCCCGCTGCGGCCCAAGCCGGTGGCGCCCTGGGGCCCCGGCGCCCACATGGCGCTGCCCGACCTGCCGCCCGAGGCCTGGTCTTCCGCGCCGCCCGCCGCCGCCCTCGCCCTGCAGGACCTGCCGCGCCTTCCCGCGCCCGCGCCACCGCCCTCGCATCTGCCGTTACCGCCTCTGCCCGAGACCGCGGTCGCCGCCACGCCAGGGCCCGTGGGCGCGCGCGGCCGCCCGCCACTCAACACCGAGCCGCCGCCGCAGCCGCTGCCGCCGCTACCCACGCGGCCCTCGCCTTTCAACCTGCAGGCACCGCCTGCGCCGCTAGACCCCTGGCCGCTCGACCCCTGGCCGCTGCCCGCCTTTCCCCCGCCGCTGCCACTGCCGCCCCCGCCTCCGCACTTTTTCCTGTAGCCGCCGTGCTGAAGGCCCGGCCCTCCCCGCCCCGGAGGGGCCGCGGGCGGGTGAGTTGGCAGCCCTGCCTGGATTCAGAGGCTATGCCCCTCGCCGCCTTCCCCGCCGGCAGGTTCAGGGGCATGGGTCGGGGTCCGGCTTGGGGAAGAAGGAGGGCGTGTCGGGAGCAGCCCAGCTTTGGGGGAGGAAGGAGCAAGTCTGAAAATAAGCTCGTTTGAAAATTGGGGCCATTTCTTCCATTTTTTCTTACTATCCTACAGGAAGCCTTTTGCCTGGTCATTTGAGAATGTAACTAATTCCTTGTAGTGATAAACTGGCTGGTGATCTGGGCAGGTGGGGCTGGGATCCCACAGCACGCGGCTTGAGGAAATGAAAACAAAATTTAAAAATACTTTTACTAGAGTACGCAAAATGTCTCATTTTCCCTTGTACAGTAAAGGGTTTGGATGTCATCGCTAAGATCTTTCTCTGCTGAAGTTTGTATGGCTTCTTGGAAACTCAGAACCTGCCTTCCAAGTCTTAAGAAGTCAAACTTTCAGCTGAAATAGATCCTGGGGTCCCTTGGGCATGGGCGCACGGGGAGAACAGCAGTGTTGATGGACAGTCGATACTGGGCCTTGGAACAAGAGTGTCACATGCAAGGGCTCTGAAGTCATCCCCAAGGGACAGGAAAGCTCCCAGGGTGAGTCATGAGAGGAAGCCCCTGTTCTCTCCTCATCCTTACTACCTCCCTTCACCACCCCCACCCCCCTTTCTCCCCAGCATGTACAACGCAGAATAAAGTTCCCTTTGTTACTCAGGTGGCTTGGGCTCAAGTAACCAGGCAGACGTCCTATCTCAGTGGGCTCTTCTACAGCAGCTCAGGAGTGGTATCAGGAAGCCAAATTGACCTTGGGAGACCTCTGAGAGCCTGGGACCTGCCAGCAAGAAAGGCAGTGTATGAGTTTCCTGAGACTGCTGTAGCAAATCACCACAAACTGGGTGGCTTAAAACAGAAATTTAGTCTCTCTTGGTTCTAGAAGCTGCAAGTCCAAAATCAAGGTGTCCCAGGGCCATACTCCCTCCCAAGGCTCTAGGGGAGGATCCTTCCTTGACTCTTGCAGCTTCTGGTGGCTCCAGGTGTTCTTTGTTTATGGCTGCATCACTCCAATCTTTGCCTCCATCTTCATATGACCTTCTCCCTTGTAGCTGTGTCTCACATCTCCCTCTTGTTTTTCTCTTATGACACCTGTCATTGGATATAGGGCCCACCCTAAGTCCAGAGTGCTCTCATCTTGAGATCCTTAAGTACACCTGCAAAGACCCTTTTTTCAAATAAGGCCATGCTGACACGTTCCTGGGCTTGGGACTGGACATAGTGTTGGGGGCCACCATCCAATCCATACAGGCAGTGTGCTCTCCCTTGTGGGGCTGGCCCACATGCCACGCTGTCTTTCAGCTTCCCTAAAGCCTGTGTTAGGCCCTACCCCTTGCTGAACCTGAGCCTTGGGTGCCCTTGGAGTACTCACGCAGGATCCAAAGGCGCTAGTGCCTTGATAAAACTCTCACTGGCACAGGAAAAAATGTAGACCGACTTTCCCCTTTGCTGAATTGTGGCCGAGTTCGCATTCCTGCCAGCTTGCTGCTTCCTCTATGCTCTTTATGTCCTGTAGCCCTCCCTACTCTGAGCTGAGAATCAGACAGTAAACAGGAAGGACAAGACTGAATGTGGGCTCCTAAAGAAGACAGCACTCTCAGAGCTTCAGATGGCTAACTGCTGCTGGTTGTAAGCTGACAATTACGACTGATAATAAAGTTGTTACCCAGTCAATGGAGTCGGCCCCAGTTTACAAGTGAAACTGCCATTGTACTCTTGATGAAATACTCCCGTCCCAAGTTAATACCTACAATAATACCTAAGGTGTGCAGGGCACTTGCGGCCCAGCCAGTGCCTTTCGCAACCCTGGAGGTAAGCAGGGCAGGCTTCTCCCTCTGGTTTGTAGCCAGGAGACACCGGAGATTAGGCAGACGTGACTTGCCCAGCAAGGTCCTGGGGTGGGGTTGACACCACGTCTGACCCCAGAGTTCACTGATCTGCGTGCTGCGAGTGGAGAGCACTCTTTGCTTTCTGAGACGGGGACATGGACACGGTGAAAGTGAACCGGGTGGAGGGTGGCTTCCCGTGTAATCAGATACAGATGTTGTTCTGTGCAGAGACTTCCCCATGACGCAGGGAGCCTCGAGGAGTGGGAGGAGGAGGGGATGGCTGGCTCTGGAGGAAAGGACAGGATGCAGGGAGGATGGCTTGAGGGAAGCTCAACATGGTGCGGGGTGGCCCGGCTGGGCTGTGGGCTGCATTGCCTTCGGGGAAAGAGGCACCAGGAGGCCCAGCTTACTCTCAGGAAGCTCAGCCAGCGTTGCTGGGCAGGGAGCTGGAGGCTTTGAAGTCAGTCTGGGGTTGCATCAGGCTTGTCCTGTTTCCCACGTGTTCTCTTGGCCAAGTTCCTTAGCTCTCTGAGCTTGCTCCCTTGTCTGTAAAATGGGGGCGTAAGTCCCTGAGAATTATTATGGGATGTCAGTGTTTCCTCTTTTCCTTTTGGTTCAGGAGCCAGGGGCTTTCTACCTGCAACTTCGGGGCCTCAGGTGCCTCCCCAGGGAAATGGGCGATGCAGCCTTTGGGGTTGTTGTGCAGCCCCCATAGCTACCTCCATACCCTTCCTGGCACCATGGTGGCCACAGTCAGTTCCCCTCTTTTGTCCTGTTCCCCTGTAAGGGGAGCGAGATGGACAATAGGATTGGAGTTAACCCCCTCCCACTTCACCTTCATCTAAGCTGAGCTGCAGTCTCTTCTGCCCACCTGAGCCTCCCACCCCTCCTCCCTCCCAGAGAGAACAAAGGTTAGTTTCGGTTCTGTCACTCCCTGAAGGGGTGAGGAGGACAAGCCCCCTCCACTTCCTTGGTTTCCTCCCTCAGTGGTACAGCGGGGAAGGTTCTCCTCCCCCACCTCTTTCCCAGGAGGTGGCGGATGAGGTGGGGCTTCCTGCGGACTCGGTAAAGTGTCATTGAGATGGTAACTACACAGTGGGGGTCCCGGCCTCTCCTGTCCGTAGCCTTCCAGCCAGAGTCCCAGGCCCAGCCTAGGCCCCAACTTTAACCCTTTGGTTCCCAGATCCAGCTGAATCCAGGTTGACCAGAGGACCTAAGAGAGGGCCTGGGGCCTCCCAGCCGTGGCCTAAGGAGGGCTGAGGGCTGAGGGTGGGCAGTACATTCCTGCCCAGGTGCCCTGGGACTCTGACCTCTGCTGCCCATCCCCCCCACACACACACAGTGTGCCTCTCCTAGTTCTCTGACAAATGTCCCCACATTTACTCTCCGTCTAGGCTGTGGAGGAGGCGCCTTATCAAGAGGGGGAAAAGGGAGACAGGTGGGAGGAAGCTGAAGCTGCCCCGTCCCCGGAGGCAGGTCTGGCTGGGATTGGTTTCTGGGGGCGGCGGCAAGAGGGGTGTCTTCATCCTCTGACCGCCCACCTCCCATGTGGCAGTGCAGGGGTAGAGTGTAGACATGTCGGGCCGAAGAGGAAATGGGATCTAAGAAGTTTAGGGTCCTCATTGTGCCATCTCTGGGCACCACGTTTACCTGGTGTGTGTAGTGCCCACACCAGGCCCCATCACGACGTTGGGGGGAGGGGGTTGGAGCTGCCCGTGGAACTGGTGGGCCCTTAAAGCAAGGCCCAATTGCAGGCTGATCAACTGTCCCCATCCCCTGCGACCCCCCTACAAAGGACTCAGTGCTCAAACCAGGAATGTACTAGGCAAATCAGGATGAGTTGGTGACCTTATGCCCAAGGCAGGAGGCAGACTCTCTCCAGGCCTGGGGAAGGAAAAGGCCCTGGGCTGACGCTGCCCAGGATGGGAGGCCTTTTGTGCGGTTCGGTGGGCCCTCCAGAGATCCGGGCTGGCTGCTGCTCCCTGACACCTGCCTGCCCAAACCTGTGTGACTGGATTCCTGGTGGCCCCAGAGGGAGCCCACTGAAGGCTTGCCTCTATTTGCCCTTCTTCTCAACCACCCACCTACCCCATGAAGTCTGAGGCCTGGGGGCGTGAGGGGGCACTAGATGAGCTGGACAACCTGCCCAGGGCTCCCCCTGCCCATCACAGCCAGCAGGGAGCTCTGGCCGTGTCCCAGCCAGCTAGCATCAGCACCCTCCTCCCCTCTTCAGGCCGGGGCCACCAGGTCAGCCCATACCAGTTTATCTCTGCCCCTCTCTGGGGAGGCACCCAGTGTGGAGAAAGCGCCAATCATTGGCGTCCACCTATCAGACCCACTGGCTGGCACTGGCCTCAGTTGTTCCATTTTAGGGGGAGGCGTTCTTGTGCTTTTCTGGGGCACCCACCCCTTTGCAAATCTGATGACGTTATAAACCTCTTTTCCAAAAAATTGCTAAAACCCATTCCCAGAAGCAATGCAGCCACTTGAAATTAGAATCCTTTATAAATGAAGCCCCACTGGGTAGGTGAGGAGGCACCTAGCACCCCTCCCCTCCCTCAGGGTCGTAGAGTGGTGCAGCGGCCAGGTGTGCATTGGGGGGCCTCCCACCCCTGCCCCCACAGGCCAGGTGAGCTCCAGCTTCCTCAGGAGGAGGGCGGGTGGAGAGGCTCTCCCCCGGGGGTCCTCTCCACCACCCCGGAGAGTGGAATTTTCATCAGCCCCCAACTCCCTTTTCACACAGTAATCCTCAGTTCTTAGCACCCAGGGAGGGCCTTGAAGGAGCTCATGGCCCGCCCCAAATGAGGGGCTCCTGTTTGTGCGCTTCTCAAAGGGACCTTTGACCCAAGGAGGCTAAGGACCTTGACCTTCCATGAACTGGCCCTGGGTTGGGGGCAGGATTTGAGCCATGGTCTGTGTGACTTCCAGGCTGCCCCCACGAGGGGAGTCACAGGCTCTGAGGGGGTCTTCAGGAGGGGTGCCTTTCCTGAGGACTGTGGGGCAGGGCTCAGGGACGCCCTCCTCTGTGGTGTCCCACTCCCCGAGGAACAGAGTTGGGTGCTGGGGCTGCACCCCCACGGAGGGCTCACGCCCCTGCTACTCTCCCCCTTCCCCCTCCCCCACCTGCACAACGGGCTCTTTGTCCCTGGCCCCCAGACACCCTCAGCTCAGCCCCCAGATTCAGCAGCAGGGGTGGGGATGGCACACCTGAGCTGATGTAGAAGTTGGGGGTGGTGGTTTTCTAGGCCATTGCCTGGGTGATGCCACCTGAGCTGAGCGCCAGGCACCTGTTGCTGGGGAACAGTGCGGGCAGGGCCCCTCCCTCGGGAGCCGCCAGCGCCACTGGGCTGAGACGGGAGACGGATCAGATTCCAGAGAGTCCCCGGTTGGCGGGCAGCTGGACAGGGGCGGGGTGTGTGATACTGGGGAAGCTGGTGCGTTTGCATCACGGGGTGGGGGAGAGCAGAGACAGCGGCGGGCGGGGGACAGGAGGCTCCCCAAGATACCCTCCCACTTCTGTCCTGAGCCAGTTCCTTTATGGCCCCCATTCCTTCCTCCACAGCCGGTCCTCAGTCTCCCCATTCCTTTGTCCATGGGTTCCTATGGCATGGATGTTCTTTCTTCCCCTGTTCCATCCTGGTCATGACCCACCCCCGCACTGACCCTGAGGCCCCCATCCCATCCCCAGCCCCGCCTCCTCCCATCACTCTGGCTTCCCCAGTCTCGGCCTCTCTGCTCCTCCCCTGCCTTGGCCTTAAAACCCCGCCTGCAACCGGGAGCCAGCAGAGTCCCCAGGTGGCACTGCCAGGTGAGCCGCTCAGCGTGAACCTGCACCAACTCTGGGGACACATCTCTCTTCAGCCTGAAGGTGGGTCGGGAGGGTCCGTGCAAGCTGGGTCAGACAGGCGGCGGTGGGACCTGACTGCAGGGTGGCAGGAGCAGCCGCTGGGCATCTGAGGGGCGACGGGCCCCTCGAAGGGACACCAGCCGCTCAGCTGAGCAGGACTTGAGGTTGATTTGTGTTTGTGGAGGTTCAGAGACACATCTGTGAGGGGCACGGAGCGAGGAGGTGCCTTGCCAGAGGCTCACAGATGTGAGGACTGTCTTGGTCAGAGGACGCTGACTTACGCTCCGCAGCATCGGACCCACTCCTGCAAATCAACCAGGCCTCCTAGAGTTGGGAAGACCTAACTGAGGGAACAGATGGCTTCGGCTGCTCTTGAACTCCTGGGCATGACCCTGGCTGTGCTGGGCTGGCTGGGGACCCTGGTGTCCTGTGCCCTGCCCCTGTGGAAGGTGACCGCCTTCATCGGCAACAGCATTGTGGTGGCCCAGGTGGTGTGGGAGGGGCTGTGGATGTCCTGCGTGGTGCAGAGCACCGGCCAGATGCAGTGCAAGGTGTACGACTCGCTGCTGGCGCTGCCCCAGGACCTGCAGGCTGCCCGAGCCCTCTGCGTTATCGCCCTCTTGCTGGCTCTGCTTGGCCTGCTGGTGGCCATCACGGGTGCACAGTGTACCACCTGCGTGGAGGATGAAGGCGCCAAGGCCCGCATTGTGCTCACCGGGGGGGTCATCCTCCTCCTCTCAGGCATCCTGGTGCTCATCCCTGTGTGCTGGACCGCCCACGCCATCATCCAGGACTTCTACAACCCCCTGGTGGCTGAGGCCCTCAAGCGGGAGCTGGGAGCCTCTCTCTACCTGGGCTGGGCGGCATCTGCCCTGCTTATGTTGGGCGGGGGCCTCCTCTGCTGCACATGCCCCCCGCCCCAGATCGACCGGCCCCGGGGACCGAGGTTGGGCTACTCTATCCCCTCCCGCTCGGGTGCATCTGGGCTGGACAAGAGAGACTACGTGTGAGGTGAATGTCCATGGAAGCCTGCTGCTTAGAACCTTGACCCTGTGCTGGATGCCCTGCCCTAATCCTTGCCTTCTACTGTCAATCCCTCCCCCAGGTGAAACCCACTTTCCAGATGCTGGAGCCCAGCCCGGCTGCAGGGCTAGTCTCAGCGGGCCTGACTGAGTCTAGACCCTCCTCAGGGTCCCCACCTCCATCCAGGCAGGGTGCCCTGGCCTGCCCCTGCTTCCCCCAATTTTCTCTCTTCTGCTGTCTCCTTCTTCAGGCTGGCCCTCCTCTTCCTGAGCCCTCCCCTGCCCCCAGAACCTGGGCCTCACTCAAAGGGCAGTAGCTCCTTATGCCCTCCCTGGCCTGGAGTTGGTCCCTTCTGACCTGGCCACTACCAGCATCCAGAGGCCCAGGACAGGTCATCTGGGAGCAGCCACTCTCCTCCAGGCCTGGAGGCCCTGCCCATCATCAACCCCCCTCACCCCCACCTTTGAGTAGGGAATAAATAGACCATTTGTAACCCGGCTCCTTTGATCTGTGGTTGGGCCGGGAAGACCTGATGGCCTCTCCTGGGTTTGTCTGGCCAAGGCCTGCTCCAGGTCCTGACCAGTGGGTAACCTCACTCAGGCCACGCAAGACACGGGGGCAACACGGGAGGTGAGTGACTTGTGCCCACCTCCTCCTGCCAGGCTGGCACTCAGCAGACCCCCAGCAACACCAAAGGCAAGTAACCAAACAAAATGTGCTTTATTTAGTAAAAACTGGTGAGTGTGGGCAGGACATGGCAGAAGTGCACAGGGGCTGGGGATGGGAGGGTCAGGGGTCAGCACAGGGGGGACATGACTCAGGATGGAGAAGCCAGAGGTCAGAAGACTTGGAGGTGGGTGGGTCTTTGGTAACTTATCACCTGCTCCTCTAGAGGCTACACGTGGCTCAAAAGCCCCTGGGGGTTCCAGAGGCCTGACCAGCAAGGGAAGGCTTGTCTCTGCAGGCCTAGGGAGGCCCTACCCCCAACATCAGCAGGAACTCTCGGGGACAGGATGAAAGCACCTGGATAGCAAGCACCCTTCACATGGGGCCCAAAGCTCCAGGTTGGTCTCTAAGATGGGGGTGTCCAGGGTGGAGAAAGATCCAGAAACTCTGAAGCATCACCTCTTTGGCTCCATCATCCAAAGGTGAGGAACGCCAGTAGCAGAGCCCAGGTGGGTTATCAAATGGATTAACCACCGCCCCCCACCAATATAAAGCAAAAACAACACCAAAGCTGTCATGGATCACCATTGCCATGGCTCCAGCTCAGAGGGTTAGGCTCCACTCTCAAGGGAGCCCACGCTCCCCTTCCCGAATTAGACGTAATTCTTAGTGGGGTACTCAGAGGGACCCCGAGAGGCAGTATGTGGGGCTGAGGCCGAGTATCGGGCCATATAATGGCTGGAGCCCCGGGACCCCCCAGAGGGGCAGGTGCAGCACAGTAGCCCCCCACCCAGCAACAAAAGGCCAGAAGCTGCCCAGCCCAGGTAGAGGGAGGCTCCCAGCTCCCGCTTTTGGGCCTCGGCCACCAGGGGGTTGTAGAAGTCCTGGATGATGGTGTGGGCAGTCCAGCACACGGGGATCAGGGTCAGGACTCCTGAGATGACAAAGATGATCCCAGAGATGAGCACCAGACGGGCCTTGGAGTCCTTGTCCTCCACACAGGTGGTGCACTTGGCCCCTGCGAGGTAGACCAGCAGGCCGAGCAGGACCACTAGGAGAGTGATGACACAGAGGGCTCGGGCAGCCTGCAGGTCCTGGGGCAGCGCCAGCAGCGAGTCGTACACCTTGCACTGCATCTGGCCAGTGCTCTGCACCACGCAGGACATCCACAGCCCCTCCCACACCACCTGGGCCACCACAATGCTGTTGCCGATGAAGGCGGTCACCTTCCACAGGGGCAGGGCACAGGACACCAAGGCATTCACCCAGCCAAGCAGTGTCAGGACGATCCCCAGGATTTGCAGACCAGCAGAGGCCATGGTGAGGTTGAGGTTGAGGAGCTGCACTGCGGGACAGAAGCAGAGTAACGTTAAGATCAGCTGGCCCAGCCCCTGGTTCCCAGTGAATGCTAACCCCCATGCCACATGCCATGGCCACCACACAGGACACCAAGAGTATGAACCCTGGGAATCAGGACACCGTGTCCTGTAACATGGGCAAGGCATGCTCCCTGAGCCTCATTTTTTCATGGGCAAAATGAGCATTTAATGCTTTAGTATTTTTTTTCCCCCAGACAGGCACTAGTTTATAAGAGTGAAAAAGTAAGCAACCCAGTCCTAGTTGTTTTGAGTGCAAATGAAATATAAAGCCTATGCACATGCTTGCCCATGGCTTCAGCTACTTTGGGTACAAAGGGGCAAAAGGGATGAAACAATAGAATGCAGTTTTTTGGTGGTTTCCACAGGGTTAATGGGTGGTAGGTTTGCTCTAGCCATGAGTTTCAGGCTTAAAACTTAGTTTTAACACCAAGAATAGAGATACAAGTTTCCTCCCAGCACCCAACATAAATGTCCAAACCCTTCACCCCAACTTGGTTCTGTACCCCATACAGGCGGTTGCCAGTTTGATCTTAAGATCTTGTGTACATGGTGGCCAGTCAGCCCTGGCCTTGCCTGCCACTGCCTGGCCCAAACCAATCCCACCCAGTCAGACCCTGGATGGGGCAGGAGAGATGGAGGGAAACAAAAACAAAAACAGCCCTCCCACCCCGAAGCACTTCCTTTCCCAAGGCCACCGGCTGCCTCCCTGGTTCCTGCCCTTCTGTCCTCCCCTAGGGGGGCCACAGAGCAGACCCCCAAGGTTGGTGACATTTTTTTGTGTATTCTTGCCCCAAGTGCCATTCTCTCAGGACACAACTTCCCTAAAAGAAGTTACCACCCTTGGGGTCTGTCCAGTGAAACATCTCCTCTGGGGCAGCCCTGGCCCCCTCACATCCCACTTCGTGTTGGAGGTCGCCGCGGGGGATCCCTTCCGTTCAGGGTCCCATTGTGGCTCTCCATTGCCCAAAGTTGCCGCGCACGGCTCGGACCTAAACTTAGCACCGGCCCCACCAGGGTGGCCAGAGGGCAGACTCTCCACTCATTTGCACCCGCCCATAACCCCGGCCGAACTCATGGCCTGGGGGGAGATAGGACGCGGCGGGCCGTGTGGCGCTAATCCCAAACCCAGTGTCAGCCCTCCAGGACTCTGGCCGGGTTAGGGCCGGGGCCACGCCAGACTAGGCACCCAGCACCTCTCCCTTACAAGCGTGTCCCTGCTCTCGACCCCTTCCCTTTCCACGCACCACAGGCTCGGCTCATCCGAGGGCGTCCCCTCCCGCTCTCGATCCCTATTTCCCTTCTGAGTCTGGCCCGAAGAACGGTGTCCTCAGCCCCCCGGCCTGGAAGCCGCGCACCCTGGAAGGTTCTAATGGCGGCGCTAGCTGCAGGGTCCGCTCCCGCAGGTGAGGGGGAAGGGAGCCCCGCCCCAGAGGGAAGCACAGGTGGGGGAGGGGCGCCTGGGTTTCGGTGCCTTTGTCCCCGGGCTGGGGGGAGGGGCGTTTAACCCTTCCGCCAAAGGACCCCATTAGGGCTTTGGTGCAGCCCCCCGCCCAGGGGCTCCTGGCCCTGGGTGGCTGCCGCCCAATCAGTTCAGGTTCTTCACGCGCACCCCAACCCAACTCCGCCACTCCCCCTGCCCCCCTATCTTCGAGGCACCTACCCCCTCCCCCACGACACGCACACTTCCCCCAGACTCACCTGCAAAGGAGTCCACCAAGATTCGGAGTAGCAGGCGGAGTGCTGGGACTGGGGCGGAGGCGGGGGTCTTAAAGAGGCAATGACGTCACCGGACCACCGCCCAGGGGAGGGGCAGAGACCCCAGTCCAGACCGCGGCGGACGCGCGAATCCCAACCTCGTCAGTGGGGGGCGCTCGAGCCTGGAGCCGCTGCTCCCCCATCTGGCCCGGGTGCAGGGCATCAACTGGCTGAAGTCCGGCAAGCAGTGGGTCAAGGGGCAGGGTATGGAGCCGAACAGAGCTTGGGGCTCGACTCCGGAACTCACCTAACCTTCCCGAGCCTCATTTTAGTCTGAAAAATGGAGACAACAAGCCCACATTTTACTATGTAACTATGTCCTAAGGTAGAAATTAAAGGGCACAGTATTATTATTTTTGTTGTATTGTTATTATCATACCCTCGGGGCCCTTAAGAAACAGCTTTCTCTGTGCTGGGTTGTTTCGTGTAAGATCCGCCCTCTCGCCCAACATGCACCTCCTGGGCTTCCGCACCGAGAAGGCAGGGCCAGATCTGCATCCCTTTGGCGTTCTGGCCGCTCCCGCACAGAGACGGCGTTTGTTGAGCGAATAACTGAACTTAGAGGTCCGGGCGGGACCCGGCATCTAGGGGTGGATCATGGGGCGGGCAGAGGCTAGGGATCCGCCCCGGAAGGCGGGGGCGGGGCCGCTGCTGTCTGCCCCGGTACGCGGGCGGCCAGCGCAGACTGCAGCCGCCGCCCGACGAACACCATGTCTCCTGGCCCACTACGCCCGCTGCCGCGGCTCTTCGTGCTGGGGCTCGGGCTGGCGCTGCTGCGCGCCGCGGCCGGGGAGCGAGCGCCAGGTATGCCCGGCCCGGGCTGGGCGGGAGGGCGTGGGAGACGGAGGACTCCCAGGTCCGGGATCGGGGAGCCGTCATTGGGGGCCTAGAGGAGGGGGCAGAACTGGGGGGACTAGGCGGACATGGGGATCCGGGGTCAGGTGGTCTCCAGACACCGCGCTCCCTGGCCAGGAGAGGTCCCATCTCGCTCCCAGCTTCATCCGTAGTCCGGGCCTCAGTTTCCCGCCTGTCCAACTTGGGGGGCGGGGGAGGCTTCGGTCCTGAGTCTGGACTCGGAAGTGGAGAGAGAAGAAAAGTTTGAGGGAGGGATGTCCCGTCCGGTAAGGTGGCACGCCCCCAGCCTGATCAATACCGGGTCTGCCCACCCCCCTTAACCGGAGAGTTGGGGGGGTGCTGAGAGGCACGGAGGTCTGTGCCCCCCATACCATGTGGGGTGCCCCCTTCCATCCGGTGACTTCAGTGCCCAGCTATGCGGGGGGAGGGACCGGGGTCGGGCCCGGTGCCCAGGAATGAGTCACCCGCCGGCGGCGGCGGGGGGGCTGTTATGGGGACCTGACCCACTCCCCCAGCGTTCCGCACTACGCCCCCCTCTCCCCCGCGCTGCCGTGTCCCGGTCGGGCCGTGCGGTCACCTGTGAGGAATGTGGAGGGAGGGCGCCGGTGACTCACGTTATTCGAGCCGGCCGACCCTGACCTCAGCCCCAAAAATAGCCGCCCCCCGCCTCTGACTCGTGGCCCCCTCCCCAGGCACCACCCCCTGCTCTCGCGGCAGCTCCTGGAGCGCGGACCTAGACAAGTGCATGGACTGCGCATCGTGCCCCACGCGACCGCACAGCGACTTCTGCCTGGGCTGTGAGTGGGGGCGGGGCCAGAGGCGAGCGGACCCCAGTCTGGGGGAGAGGGTTGCTGGGTGGAGAGGGGAGCAGATCTGTGGAATTAATTGGGAGAGGCTGGATTGAGGAAGGGGCTCTGACTGGGGTAGGGACCAAGGTGGAGGAAAGGCTTAAGGCTCCGATCTAGGGGGCGGGGCTGGTCCCTAGAGGGGCGAGGTCTGACTTGGAGTCCCGCCCTCAGGCGCTGCGGCCCCTCCAGCCTCCTTCAGGCTGCTGTGGCCCATCCTTGGGGGTGCCCTGAGCCTGGCCCTCGTTCTGGGGCTGCTTTCCGGATTCCTGGTCTGGAGACGGTGCCGCAGGAGAGAAAAGTTTACCAGTAAGTGTGCCCCTGCCCGCCCGACGGCCCCTCATCATTCCTCAACAACTCCCCCGCTCCTGATGCCCCTCTTCTTATCTTGCAGCCCCCATCGAGGAGACCGGCGGGGAGGGCTGTCCTGGCGTGGCCCTGATCCAGTGACAGTGAGCGCCCCCTGCCAGCAGGAGGCTGCGCCCACTCATCTTTCATTCATTCATTCTGGAGCCAGCCCCAGCCTCCCAGACACAGCCAGAGCCAGGCTGCTCCAACCACAGGGGTGTGGAGGGATGGGGGACAGCGAGTCACCTCTCTGAGGCCTGGGTCCAGGCTTCAGAAGGGCCTTCCAAGGTGTCTGACTGCCCTGACTCTGGCTCCAGAATAGAAAAGGAGACCCTGGCTGGCTCATGCCAGACAGCTGACACTAAGGAACCACAGCATTTGCACAAGGGTCCCCCCACCCCCACTATGGCCTGGGGGCCAGGCTGACCTGAGAGACAGACACAACATCAGGACCCACCCACTCAGATGTACTGAAATTCCACCAGGGGGTCTCAGCCTGGGGGGCTAGGGACCTGTTCCTAACTCTAGGGGGCTGGCCCTCTAGCACGGCTGGCCCTAAGACACTGCCCCTCCAACCCCCAAAAGGGGGGAGATATTTATTTTGGGAAGAAAGTTTGGAGGGGGAGAGAATTTATTAATAAAAGAATCTTTAACTTTAAATGGTTTGGAGAGTGGCATGATCCCAGCCTGACTTCCCAGAGCTGGAGGGAGGAGTGAGTCAGCCGCGGGGGTGGGGGTGAGGCTCTGACTCACACATTCTCAATGCCTGAGCCCAGCCTGCCAGGACCTGGCTGTGCCCTGACCGTTTTCCAGGGAAGATCTTGAGGAGAAACCCCAGCATCCAGCACCCCTGCCCTGCCCTCCCTTTCCCAAAGGCCCTGGGTTCCACACTGTAGCCTTCATTTGCTCAGCAATCTTTATTCAGTTCTCTGGGGAGGGGACGGCTCCCTTCCCATGCTCCTGCGCCTCCCACCCCAGGGCTCCGTGGGGCTCAGTGTCCTCTGTTGGGGGAAGGTCCTGGTGCCCAGAGGCCTGGTCTGGAGGAAAAGCAGGGCAGCTGCTCCCTTCGTGGGAGTGCTGGCCTCCCCTGCTGTGGGGAAGAAGGAAGGTGGGCAGGGGCACTGCCCCCCAGCACTCAGAGCTCCATTATGTCCCCAGCTGGGGTTGCAGGATAGTGGGGGCTGGGGGTGTCCCCCAGCCTCAGCAACCGGAGCGCCTCAGGGATCAGGTTCCCAGGGTAGCACCAGAGAAGCAGCTCAGAGCAAGGGCTTCTGGAAGAGGAAATGACAGTCACGGCACAGGGCTGAGGCTGGACTGGCAGAGCCACACCCCACCTGGTACAGGTCCCCAGGGGCTCCTGGACTGCTGGCACCTTCCAAGGAGCCAAGTAGGGAAACAACAGAGGTTGGCTAGAAGCTAAAAATAGCAAGATGAGGCAGAGCCTGGAGATTGGCTCTGAGGATTGGGTATGATCCTCCAGAAGGCCCAGCTAGTGGATTGTGGATTGTGCCTACCTGAGTGGGGGCAGAGCTGGGGGGAAAGCCATGGGGGGGCTGCAGTAAGGGTGGTCATTGTGCAGGCTGAGTCTAGAGAAATGGGTGACCATGTTCTCCTCAGACAGGAACTGCTTGCGCAGGGGCTCCCTGGGGAGAGACGAGGAGGCAGGCAGCCTGGGATATTCAGAAGAGAGGTAGTCTGATGGGGACCTGAGGTGACAGAGGGCTTGCTGGGAGTCCCTCCCTGCCCCCAAACTCACTGCTCCTCCTCCAGGCGACGCTTGGTACTCATGGGCACAGGTCCTCGGAGAGGGGAGCTGGGAAGAAAAGAGAGCCAGGAGCACCCCACCCTCTTGGACCCATCCCCAGGATCTGCCCAACTAAGCCTGCAGCGTCAGCCAGGAGCCCCCAGCCCAACCCTGTCTCAGCTGACGCCTAAGTCACCTCCTCTCCCAGACCATCCAGAAGCCTGCCTCGGAGTCTGTCCAGAGTCTGCAATCCTGTCTTAACTCATGCCCAAGCCCTGCCGATAAACCCCACCGCGTGTCATCCTGCAGACCAGCCCTGAGGGCCCAGCAAAGCTCCTGGGCCCCCGGGCCAGGCCCACCCAAGGCCCCCACACACACCTCGCGTCCAGGCCTCGGGACGCCCCTGAGTCAGCCCGCGGGTCGCGCCGGGCCCGACCCTGGGGGCTTCGCTCCAGGGGTTGCTGCAAGATCATTGGTGTTCGGGGTCCTGCGAGCGGAGGGGTGGGATCCGGGCGACAGGGGCGGAGCCTCCGAGGGCGTGGCTCAACACGTGGGCGTGGCTTTAGGCGCGCGCGCGGCCAGGTTCCACGCAAGCGCGGAAAACGGACGGCACGCGACTGGAAGGCGGGTCGGTTCAGCGGGGTAGGGGAGGGGAGGTAGGGGAAGGGACCTGGCGTAGTGGCGTTGAGGAGGGCGCCACTTAGTGTTGGGACCTTCTTGGCGGTCACCTCCGCTCCTGGGACTCGGGTTACGCGGCGGCCGCCTTCACGCCGGACCCGCCACCAGTGTTGGGTAGGTGACGCGCCGCGAAAGGGAGGTGCTCGCCGGCACTTCCGGTCTCGTGAGGCTTCGTCGCGCGCGGAGCACTCTGGGACTTTTATTTCTCGAGATGGAGCGAGCCATGCCGCAAGCGGTGCCTCTGGGTCAGGTGAGGGGGCGTGATGCGTGGTACCTTCTGGGGTTTGTAGTCCATGCCCGGCTCCGAAGGGGCCGGCAAGGAGTCGTGCGCTCAAGACCTGTTTTGCGTGGGCTGTTGGTGGGACTGGGATTCTGACCCGAGGGAGGGAGAGTAACCCAGAAATACCTCAGGGGCCTAACATGAAAGTCAGGATACGGATTAGGAGTCAGTACGTTTTTCTGTATTGGAGTAATAGAGCCACTTTTTTTTTTTTCTTTTTTTTTTTTTTGCGGTACGCGGGCCTCTCAATGTTGTGGCCTCTCCCGTTGCGGAGCACAGGCTCCGGACGGGCAGGCTCAGCGGCCATGGCTCACGGGCCCAGCCGCTCCGCGGCACGTGGGATCCCACGGACACGAACCCGTGTCCCCTGCATTGGCAGGCAGACTCTCAACCACTGCGCCACCAGGGAAGCCCCTAGAGCCACTTTTTAAGCGGTTTCTCCGAGGCAGCCCTGTGCGAAACTTTTTATATACAGTAGCTCATCCAATCGTGACGAAATCTCCAGTGGGCTCCTTTTGACAGTTGAGGAAACGTGGAGGAGAGGCTGAGTCCTTGGTCAACAAAAGTTCCAATAGGCATCAAGCCTCAACTCTCCCCTTTCTCACCTCCTTCTTCGAGCCACTCCTGGGACTATATGGACAGGTGCCTGCTTGGTGGGCTATAAAAAGGAGAACTGAGAAGTCAGTGCGGTGGGAGGCCGGACTGCGGCGGGAGGCCGGACTGCAGCAGGGGAAGCAGGAAGGAGTGTGTGGTTCAGGGGTCCCAGACGCCCCAGACAGCCTTCATCCAGCCTCTCTCCACAGATGGAAGTATTTCAGGCCCTGCAGCGGCTGCACATGATCATTTTTTCCCAGAATGTCTCACCCTGTGGGAAGTTCCTGGCAGCCGGCAACAATTACGGGCAGATAGCCATCTTTAGGTACCCTTGCCCCTGCTCCCCACCATCAATTGCTCTGGCACTTGGTCCTCCTGGGGCTGATGCCCCCTGCTTCTGACTCTCAGGCCCCTCTCCTTTCAGCTTGTCTGCTGCTTTGAGCTCTGAGGCCAAAGAGGAAAGTAAGAAGCCCATGGTGACCTTCCAAGGTGGGTGCAGGCATTGAGGCCAGCTTAGGGAACCCCCGGGTGGACGAGAGGAGCAGGACAGGGTCACTCAGGTTCTGTACTTCCATTTAGCCCATGATGGACCCGTCTACAGCATGGTCTCCACTGATCGACATCTGCTCAGTGCTGGGGATGGGGAGGTGAAGGCCTGGCTTTGGGCAGAGATCCTTAAGAAGGTGAGTGTGGAGCTGGGGGAAGGGTGAGGTGCCCAGACCCAGAGAGAGCCTTTGAGGTCACCCAGTGTTTTCCTCCATGAAGGGCTGTAAGGAGCTGTGGCGTCGTCAGCCCCCATACAGGTGAGCCAGGCCCATGTGGGCAGAGGGCATGTGGGGGTGAAGGTACTGCCTCACAAGAGCTGACTCTGCTTTCCCTCTCCCAGGACCAGTCTGGAAGTACCTGAGATCAATGCTTTGCTTCTCGTCCCCAAGGTTTGAGCCCTTTTTAATCGGGGCTCTGCCCTGCCCTGTTTTGGGCCCAAATTTTAATCCTTTCCCTCTCCCTGTTCTGACTTGACATTGTCTTCTGACCCCATCCTTCCTTCTTCTGCAGGAGAATTCCCTCATCCTGGCGGGGGGAGACTGTCAGTTGCATACGATGGACCTTGAGACGGGGACCTTCACAGTGAGAGGGCTGTGGAACTGGAGTGGCAGGGGCGGGGTGGGGGAGCAGGGGCAGCAGCATCCTTCCTGGATCTTGTCCTGACACTGCCCCTCTCCCTGCAGCGGGCCCTCTGGGGCCACACAGACTACATCCACTGCCTGGCACTGCGGGAGCGGAGCCCCGAGGTGCTGTCAGGTGGCGAGGATGGGGCCGTGCGGCTTTGGGGTAAGGGAATGTCTGATTGGAGGGAAAGATGGTGGTAAGGGAGGCTGGGGCAAGGAGGGTACTTTTTATGGTTCTTCCCCCACAGACCTCCGCACGGCCAAGGAGGTCCAGACGATTGAGGTCTACAAGCACGAGGTGAGGGCGCACCCCATGCTCTGTCCTTCTTCCTTCCTGGGCATCTCCTGTGTCTTCACCTCCTCCTCTATTCTCCTCCTCCCTCCCAGGAGTGCTCGAGGCCCCACAATGGGCGCTGGATTGGATGTTTGGCAACTGACTCCGACTGGATGGTGAGCCGGGCAGAGTGCAGGATGGGGTGGCAGCTCCGGGCCCTGTCCAGCTGAGAGCCTGTGGTTCATGGCGGCTGGGGACCCCCACCTTTCTGCCCAGGTCTGTGGAGGTGGTCCAGCACTAACCCTCTGGCACCTTCGATCCTCCACACCCACCACCGTCTTCCCCATGCGGGCACCACAGAAGCACGTTACCTTCTACCAGGACTTGGTGAGGCCCTCTGTCTTGCTTCTGCCAGCCCTGCCCCGCTCCCCCTGCAGCCCTGAACCCTGAGGCCCCTCCTTGTCTTCCACAGATTCTATCAGCTGGACAGGGTCGCTGTGTCAATCAGTGGCAGCTGAGCGGGGAGCTCAAGGCCCAGGTGCCTGGCTCCTCCCCAGGGCTGCTAAGCCTCAGTCTCAACCAGCAACCAGCAGCCCCTGAGTGCAAGGTGGGTTCAGCAAGGGGCAGTGGGGATCCTGGGAGGCCAGGGCATGTGGGCAGGTCAGTCACTCCCCTCTTGCCTCTAGGTCCTGACAGCTGCAGGCAACAGCTGCAGGGTGGATGTCTTCACCAATCTGGGCTACCGAGCTTTCTCCCTGTCCTTCTGACCTCCAGCAACACCTCCACCTCCATCTCAGGGGTTCGGAGTGGTTTGGTTTTTTCTTTTTTTTATACTAATAAAATTTGGGGCATTTTTTTTTCATGTGCTTTTTTTCCCAAGAATGGAGGCCAAGTCAGTGCAATGATTTATATATTACTCTTTCTGAGCTTGATACATAAATACCCACCCTCAACCCTGTCCTGGAGCATGCCGGGGGCCAGGGGGCCTAGTCCCTGGAAAAGATAGACTTATATAGATTCGAAAAACAGCTCTGCCACACCTGCCCCTGCCACCCACCTGGGGTCCCTGGTCCCCAAAGCTGGCCCCTGCTCCCGGTGAGCCCTTGCCCAGCCTCTCGGGGTGGAGAGGGCACCAGCCGCCTTTGGCAGACAGTCGGGGCCCGTTGCTCCGTTGGCCAGAAGAGGAAAGTGAGTCAAAGAGGGCAAAGGTGGCCCCCTCGACCAGGCGCTCAGGTCCTTCGGAAGAGGTTGCTGAAGAAGCCGCCGGCGGGCCCAGGGCCCAGGCGCAGCGAGAGGCGCGGCGGGTTGCGGCTCGGGGCGGATCCAGCCGCACTCAGCTCTTTCTGGCGTTGTGATCGCAGCTGCTGCCCGATGACCACCTGCATGTCGTCCTGCGGACAGGGCGGCCGGGCCGGCAGGTCGGGTCAGCGTTCGGCACCGCCCCTGCCGGCACCGCCCCGCCGGCACCGCCCCGCCGGCACCGCCCCTCACCTGCCAGGCTTCCAGCTCTTGCGTCAGCGCCACCTTCTGGCGGATGGTGCGAAGCAGCTCCCGGGAGAGGGAGTCCCGCTCCAGAGAAACGCGGCTGAGCTCCAGGGCCAGTTCCAGGGACCTGCAAGAGCGAGGGGCAGAGAGCAGGTACGAGGGCGCTGGGGCCTCAGCGAACAGTGGTGGTTGGGGGCTCCTGGACGCAGGCGGGAGTGAGGCCGCTAATACCGAAACCAGGGAGGTTAGAGGGCCCTTGCATCGGAGTGGGGACAATTATAGCACTCGCGGGAGGGAATCCGAGACCCAGAAAGGCCAGAGTGTCCTGGGGGCCTGCAACCCCCCCTGGGGCGGTGGTGGATGGTGGCAGATGCTCACTTGTTCACAGCCTCGTCCCGATCCGAGAGGGCACCGCTTAAGATCTCTTCGGGATCCTCCTGCGCCCGCAGTTCCTTCTGCCTTTGCAGCTCCTCCCGCAGGGACTGTAGCTCTTCCCGCTGCAGCGCTATCTGCGGACAGGGTAAGGTGCAGAAAGGCAGGTAGGCCCCTGGGTGCCCCAGCTCTTACTCTTCCAGGCAGCCTGGACTCCAGTTCGCCGCCCTCCCGCCCCCTCCCCCACCCCCCATCCCCGCCTGCTCCACAAACAACCCAGACAGTTGTGGTCCTGTGCTGGAGATGAATTTTCTGAGCGCCTAGAGGGGTGGGGCTGGTCGGGGCTAGATGGGTGGTATAAGCCTGCAGGAAGGATGCATGGAGAAGCATTGGGAGGTGGGACTAAAGGGGCAGTGTAGTTCAGGAAGTCTTCCTGGAGGAGGTGACATACAGGCTGACTCTTCAAACATGATTGCAAGTTTGTTGGGTTGAAGGGCTATCCAGGTAGAGGGGAATTCGTGGGCAAAGGTTCGGAGATGTAGATGGGAAAGAGAAACTGACATTGAGAGGGGCTTTGCGTCCAGTACTATGCTCCCCCCACCTCATCCTGCAACTGGACCACTTCCGTCTCCTTCTCTTCCAGTATTTCCCCTGGGCTCAGGGATGCTCGCTTCCTGGGAGGCTCCAACCTCTCCTCCTGGGGCGAAGGCTGGTGGCTGGATGCCTCTTGGGTCTCTGGGGGCAGAGTGGCCTATTCACCAAAGAAACTGGTCAGTGCAGTGTCAAACCTCGTGGGAAAAAAAGGAGGGACGGAGTCTGCAGCCCTCCTGGATGGTACGTGTAGGGGCTGGTGGGCCGAGAGCTCACCAGAGCATCTCCGCCTCTGTCCGCGTTCTGGTCTTGGTCCTTGCTGTCGAGGCTATGGGCAAGCTCTGACTGAAGCGAGGCTCCTGAGATGTTGGCGTCCTGGAGGCGCGACTCCTCCTCCAGCTCCGAGACCCGCCGCTGCAGCCTCCGCAGCGCACTCAGTGCCTCCCCCGCCTCGGAGCGCGCGAGTTCCAGCTGCGACCAACCCACCACAGAGTGAAACAAGGGCGGTCAGCCAGGTGCTCCCGCCACCGGCATCCCGCGGCCGGCCCACAGGGGGCGCCGGCACGCCGCAGAGAGTCAGGCAGCCCCGCGCGTCCGCGCAGCCCAGCGCTGAAGTTGGCTCCCACTCCCGGATCGCTGGGCTGCCTTGGGCCGCGCAGTTACCCTCGGCAGACACCAATTTCCTCCCCTATAAAGCAGGGCGCCGATGGGTGCCCCGGCTTCAAAGTCTCCCATCACCGTTCCTCCAGTCCCACCCCACCAGGTCACCTCGAAAAGCCCCACCCCCTCCCCCGACCATACCAGTCTACCTTCTAACTCTCTCACTAGTGCTATCATCCAGCATTGACTGATCCTTTCTTCTAAGCTGGGCAATGTGCTGAGTGTCTCACACCCTTACCACAGCCATGTACCATTACATCCCATCTCACAGATGGGGAAACTGAGGCTGGTGTTCCACAATAGTAGGAAGGGACACTGAAATAAGAACCCAGGTAATTTGACCACAAAATGCAAACTCCTGAGATCTCAAACATCAAGCCATACTGCCTCTTTTCATTTCCTTTCCTCCATTTTCACAGCCCAGACCTGGTCCAGGTCCCTATCATCTCTGCCCTGAGTTCTGGCCTCAGCCCCATCCCTGGCCTCCCAGATGCCAGTCTCTGATGCATTCTAAGATTACTGCCCCTGCTCAGTAGCTTATGGCTCCCACTTGCCCTTGTGCTAATGCCTGTGCTCTTCTGGCCCAGCTGTTAGGGCTCCCAGTGACCCAGCTCTGGTGTCTTCTCCCAGGAAGCCCTGAGGCAGTGGCCAAGGCCCTGGCTGGATGCAGCTGCCCACCCCAACCCTACTAGTCACCTCCAGACTGTGCTCGTGCCTCTCCCGCCGTAGCAGCAGCAGCTCCTCATGGGTTGCCTGTAGCCTGCCCTGGCCCTTTTCCACCTCCTCACACAGACCTCGAATCTGGGCCTCCAGGTCCTGTCGGCGACTCTGGAGCATCTGATTCTGGGGAAAGGCCTCAGAGCTGGAGTGGAAGGGCTAGGCCAGGCACAGACAGCTCCCAGCCAGCCTTCCAGGCTCAACAGACCCAGCTGGCACTCACCTCCCCCTGCAGACATTCCAGCCGTGTCCTCAACTCTGCCCCAGCCAAGGCCTGGGCCTGGCACTGACCCCGAAGGCCATCCAATTCTCTCTGAAGCTCCTGCTCAGTCTGGGAGGCCTGAGGGTGGGGGGAGGCAGTGGAGCCCTCAGCTGGCCCAAGCCACAACACCAAGCCCAGTGCACCCACTCCCACCAGGACCCAGGTATCTGCCACTCCTTCCCAGGGACCCGGGGTCAGAGCCGTCCCACCTGGGCCAGCTGCTGGCTGAGCTGGAGGTTCTGTTCACTGAGTTCACTGAGGGCGCGTGCCCGCTCCCGTCCGCTGTCCTGCTGCTCAGAACGCTGCTCCCCCAGCTGGGCCCGAAGGGCCTCCACGTCCCCCTCCAGCTCCACAGTCCTGGCCTCCCACTCGGCTCCCCGGGCTGCCAGGCCTCGGCGGAGCTCATGGTTCTCCTGCTGCAGCCGCTGTGGGGGCCGGGACAGAGGGTAGAGACAGGGAGAGGTGAGACTGGAGGGGACGCAGGGAGACAGAGACCCAAAGAAAGTCCAAGGGGGGTCTGAGACAAGCCTGAAAACCAGAAACATGAGAGAGCCGGGGAGGAAGTGGGCAGAGGGCAAGACACAGCCTCAGACAGTAGAGGAGGAGGGGGAGCAATAGAAAGAAGCTTCCAGGAGGAGCTGACCCTGGGCCAGAGTTGGGCGGGGCTCCCTGATGCCCACTCACCTCTGGCTGCCACCAGGGCTTCTGGACCCGAGGGCGTAGGCGCCGTTTGTGGCGCCTGAGTCTGGCAGAATTGAAGCCTCGGCCCATGGCCTCACACACCTGGGTTCCAGGGGCTCGGGAGGTTCGGCCTCTGCCCAGCCTCTCTGCTCCGTCCCTCTCCCCCAGCTCCTCCTGGCTAGCTCCCTCTAATTAACCCTGGTTAGCCACACCCTGGCCCCAGGCCTCTGCCTGCCCTCCCCCAAACCTGTCTAACCAGCAGGGGGATGCTCCTGGCACACCCAGATGCCCAGCTTGTGGAGGCAGGCAAGTCAGGGGGCCAGCGTCTCCTGCCTCCCCGGTCATAGACTCTCCACGCAGGAAGGTGAAGCTAATCACAGCTGCTACAATGATTAGCAGGCATTCCTGCCAGGGCCTGTGCTAGCACTTTATATTATATTATTTTATTTACTCCACGAGACTTAGACTCCTTAACATCCTCATTTTACAAATGAGGAAACTGGGCCTCAGAGAGGTTAAAAGCCTTGCCCAAGGACACACAGTGAGTTAGTGGAGCCGGGATTCTAACCCAGGCAGCCAAGCCCTTAACCAAATACTGTGGGGGCAACACAGCTCTAGGATGGAGCCCACAGATTCGGGGTCTGATTGTCCTGGCCGTTGTCCTGCTCTGCTGCTGCTTTGTGGTAAGGCAAGTTCCCTGATATCTCCAAGTCCCATCCATCCATCCATCCATCCATCCATCCATCCAATATTTCCTGAGCTCACCCTGTTTTGGAGTCTTTGTCAGCAGTAAGTGAGACCACCAAGTTCCGTGCCTGAAGCAGCTTAGAGTCCAGAGGCAAATGGACACTTCATTGAACCAGGTAGTTTCAGAGGGGGAACATTAAGAGCTCTAAAGAAACCCTGGTAAGTGATGAAAAGGAGTGGGGTGGGGTGGGGATCCTTCAGGAGGAAGTGATGTCTGTTGACTCCTGCAGGGCAAGAAGGAAGAGGGCTACAGCAAGGGACAGCAAGTGCAAAGGCCCTGAGGCAATAAGCGTGGGTTGCTCAGGGAACTGAAAAAAGGCCCCCTCTGAGAAGGGACTGCGTGGCTGAGATGACTGACGTCAAGGAGGTCACAAGGGGAGGAGTTTTGGTTTCATTCTAAATGTGAGGGGGAGCCACTGAGAGATTCTGGGCAAGGACTGAAATGATCTGATTTGCAATTTTTGAGGATCCCTCTGGCTTCCCCATGGAGAAGGGGCTCAGGGGGCAAGAGTGGAAGCTGAGGACCAGTGAGGAGGCAGCTGCAGTGTCTGGGGCAGATGATGGGGCTGCAGCCAGCTTGGAGAGACGGTGAGAAGTGGGTAGACTCACAATCTAGTTTCGAAGAAGAATCAACAGGGCCTGCCAGTGTGGGAGGGAGAGGTCACAGAGATGTGCAGGCTCTGGTCCTACGGCGGGAAGCTGGGGTGGGGACAGCAGGGGATGGGGTCATGGAATCCAGTGCCACTTATGTTGAAATGCCCATTAGGTGGCCAGGTGGGGAGGGTGTGGGGCCGACGACATGGATACAGGAGTCAGTGGTGTCTAGGGTGTTTAGGGGACCAGATGTGATCCCCAGGGTGAGAGTGTGGCTGACCACAGCCTGGGCAGAGGGAACTGTTCATATCTCCCAGAGCCGGGTGAGAATTGACTGAGATGATGCATGGAAAGTGCTTAGCCCAGAGCCAGGCAGGGAGAGAGCCCAGGATCTGTTGGCAATACTGCTGAGGAGACAGACCCAAGATTCAGAGAGGTCCAGCAGCTTGCCCAAGGTCACAAAGCCAGGCAGGGATCTGAACCCAGGTCCTGTCTTGCCCTCAGAGCCCATGTTCTTAACCACTGGGCAACACTGCCAGGGAGGCTGGTCCCAGACCTGAACTGCTGTTCCAGAGGCATCCCCCTGCCTGGCTTTCCTCTCCCTGCCCCCCTGCCTGGTCCCTCCCCTGTCCTCCATCCCCCCAGCCCTGCCCTCTGCTGTCAGCTCACTTCCTCATGCTCGGAGTGCTGGGCGCTCAGCATCTCCAGCCGCCGCTGCAGCTCCTCATTGCGCTCCAGAAGCATCTTGCCAAGCTCTGCGGCCAACAACAGGTCTTTCTCCTTCTGCTGCAGCTGCAGGGCCAGGTCCTCGGGCTCCTCAGGCCTTGGGCCCCCTCCCAGGAATGAGTCCCGCCGCTCCAGCATGAAGGGGAAGAAGCCCTCATTGCTGCTGGGGGAGGTGCCCCTGGAGAGCAGCCCGGATGGGAAGCTGGGCCCTTCTGGGGAGCTCATGGTGCCTGCAGTGTCTGTGGGGACAGGTAGGTCTGTGGGGAGAGGTAGCTGCATGACACTACACCGCAGCCCAAAGGGGTTCACTGCCCTGCCCCGCACCCCCACCCCCCCACACACATACACTGGCCAAGACGTGGCTCTCCTGCAGTTCTTCACCTGCCTACTGGCCCTCTCGGTCCTGCAGCCAGGGCCTCCCTGGGCCATGAATGGTTAATGATCTGTGTCTTGGCTGTCCAGCTCCTTTAATGTCCCCAGGGTAAACTGAGGCAGGGAGAAGCAGGAAAAGAGCTGTCCAGGCTTCTGCCTCTAGCAGATGTTTTCTGCTCCCAGGAAACCTTCTCCCAGTGCTCCAGGACCACACGCCACCCCAGTGACAGTCTCCACCCCCCTCTTCCCATGACCCAGCTGTTCTGGCTCCCAGCCTCTTACCAGCTGAGAAACTCTTCCCAGAACCCAGGTTCTTGGGACTCAGGACTCTGCGATTAGTCCAGCCTCTTCTCCCAAGAATACAGGGCCTTGTGAACTTCCGTGTCCTGAGCCCTTAGCCCCCAGAAATCCAGCACCCTCCCTTTCCAGAAGCCCAGGCCCAAGTTCCCTGCCCCCCAGCCCTCCTGGCCCTTGTTTTCCTATTTTCTCAGGTCCCCATCCTGAACTTAGGTGCCCAGACCCTCAGCCCACCCCTTCTGGATTGCTGGCCCCAGTCCCCCAGATTCCAGGCCCTGAGCGGGTGGGCGGGCCGGCGAGGTAACAGGTTGTGCCGGCACTGCCGCCCGACCGTCCAGTCCAGGTTTCTGTTTACTTCCCGCCCGGCTTTGGGGATGGGAGCCTGGTGGCACTCCCCTAGGGCCGCCAGGGCCCGCAGTTCAGGGGCTCCAGGGCTCAGGAGGGAGGGGACACATGGGGCTTTCCTGGCATATTACCCCTCTCCAGCACTCCTGAGGTTCTCCACCCCCTACGCGCGCACACACATCTGTCCCTTCCCCTCCTCCCCTCGCCATGTGTCCGACCCTAGGCCTACTCTCAGGACCCAGGCATCAGCGGCAGTCCCAGCCCAAATTCCCCCCGGCCAGGCTGGGGGTCTCCCTGACGTGGCCTCTGCAGGCCCAACACCACTCTGGGACTCAGGGGTATCCCTCCTCCTCACCCCTCCCGGCACCGAGCTACCAGTTATTAGCACCTCAGCCCAGGCGTCAGGGTCCCCACTCCTCGACCCCCAACCCTAGGCGTCGTTAGCCCAGCCACCGCCTTCCTGCCTTCCTTCCTGCCCGCGTCCCCCGTTTCCCGGCCCCGGGAGTCCGGCCTGGCCGCTCCTGCCCCGCCCCATGCCCCACTCGCCCACTCTCTCCGGCCCGGTCCGCCCAAAACTTGAAGGGCCCCCATCCTCGCCGCCCCTTAGGCTCTCACCCGACGACGCCGGGCTCCCTCCGAGGTACCCGCGGCCCCGGTCCCCTCTTCCGGAGACGGCGCCAGGTGAACTGCCCGCACAGGTGAGGGGGCGGTGCCACGGGCAAGGCTGGGGCGCCCCCTGGTGGCCGGAATGGCCAGGTGGGGCCCAAAGAAAGTCGCCTCGACCCAGGTCAGAGCCAGTGACCCATCTTGCCGCCATCGGAAAACGACAGGGCCCATTAACTGACCACCTGCTGTGTGAAGACCCCTGAGTATATATGTCAGCTCCTTTCCCCTCACAACTTCCCTTGTGGGATAGGAAATTATTAACAATAACAACAAATCTAACATGTATTAATGCTAAGTAATATGCTAAGTAATAATATCTTCTTATATGGGGATAACTTCTTTACTTTCATGACATCCAAATGAAGCAGGAACTACTATTATCCCCATTTTACAGATGAGGAAACTGAGGGCCAGGGAGAATCTAACTTGCTTGGGGACAGAACTTGAATGTGAGCAGCACAAGTGTGACTTCAGGGTGTGTGCTCTTATGCTGATTCCCGTGCTGTAGGTGACAGCTAAAGTGACTTGCCCGTAACCACACCTTAGCCTGTGCGCCTCCCAACTTGAGGCTCTCAGTTCCCAGGCTGCACAGAGGCAGAGGCAGAGGTCTGGGTATGGAGAGTGGGAGGATCCAGGCCTGGGTTCTGGGGTCCAGCCCAGTGCAGCCTGGGCATGCGGGGGATGCCCCTGCCGTGGCCTGGTGGCTTGTCAGGAGTCTCCTCAGACTTCCAGGGCTCCCTGGGTCCCTGTAAAAGGGGTTCCTGTCCTGGTGAGTAGGGACAGATGGAGGGCTGGGAGCAATGGTATGCTGGTAACACTTTAACAACAGACTCTCTGGGGAAAAAGAATGCCCTGAGTTGTTGCTTTTGCCAATTTCTGTGCTGTAAGTACTCCCTCCAAAGCTGATTTCAAGCTACTGATGTGACATCCTTGAATGTGGAGATGGGCAGAAATGTCCATAATCAGCTTTTGCCAGCCAGTATCAGCTGGGTTCCCTGCCCCTCTGGCTGGGGGGGTCAGGGCTTCTGAGTCTTGGAGGACTGGAGTCCTATCTGGCTGAGTTTTAGAAAAACAGGAGGAAGATGGGAGCTGGGACTCCTGACTTGTGGGGAAATGGATGCAAGGATTCCTTGGAGGGATGGTTCGGGGGCTGGGACTACTGCGTCCGGGGCTGGGACAAGGTTTCCTGCCAGCACAGAGCAGGGGTACCAATTACATTGCAAAGGGGTCTGTGGGCTGCCTTGCCTGGCAAGGCTACTACATTCTCCCATAGCACCTGTGGGACAGCCTGGCAGACTTCAGAGGGCTGGAGACACCCCAGCCTTGCCTCGGTGCTGCCACCTAACTCCCTCCAAATACCAGGACCACCTGGGGCCCCAGGTGTAATGCACCCACACTCCACTCCCTGAGCCCCCCTCCTGCCAGGCAGGGGGTGGGCTCACCTGGAGATGAAGTGCTCAAGGCCCTACTCCCAAAGGAGGTTCACAGTCCACCCAGGAAGTTGGAGGAGGTGTAGACCTATAAACCAGAAAGGCACCAATAAAACAAACAGCAAAAGAGCTTGGCTCTCGGGTGCTGGCATCACATGGCTTCAATCCAAATTCCAGTTTGGTCACATGTCAGCTGTGTGTACCTGTGTCATTCAGCTGACTGGCCTCTGCAGCCCTCAGTTTCCCCATCTGTAAAACAGAGGCGATCACAGTTCCTAGCTTATGGAGTTCTGAGAATTCAATGAGGGTGAAGTACCAGCGCTTAGGCTGTGCTCATGATCCTCAGCAGGGCCCTAAGAAATGACTCACCACACGTATTACAATGCATTTCATCCTCACAGCAACCCTATTAAGTCATTGCCATTCACAGACAGGTTACCAGCTCAGGGAGGCAAAGTGATTTGTCTGTGGCTGCATAGCCGACCTCTCATCCCAGCTTGCCTGGTTCCCAGCCCCAGTCATTCTTTGGACATTTGAATCTGGCCTCCAGCCTCCCTGCTGGACCTGAGTCCTGGTCTCCAGCCCCTCCCCTGTCCCCCAGCTCCCCTCTCCCCAGCCTCCCTGCTGATCACAGGTGAAGATGGATAAGAGTGACAGAGTGGCCCCAGGGAAGCCCTAGGGATGCTGGGACATGTCCAGATAAGAGCAGGGATGATAATAACCCAGCCCTCTGGTCTCCAGCCACCCCCCAAGCAAGCCAGCTTCCTGGAGCCTCCAAGCTCTGGCTCGGCCCTGAATGCTCTCCCCAGCCTTCCTAACCACCTGGTGAGTCCTGGTGTCTCCTCCCTGGGGAAACCTCCACAGACTTCACAAGGACTTGGGCAGCCTTTGCTGGGCAGCGGAAGCCAGCAGAATGCCCCACCCCCTCCAGTGAGGCAACCCAGGGAATGGCGCACTTCCAGACCAAGGTGCCTCTGGGCTTTTACGACAGATACAGAGTCTATGAACAATAAGTAGTATTGTTTGGGGCATTTAAAACTTTCCTATAAAATGTTTTGCACTGAATACGTTGTTCTGTAACTTGCTTTTTTTCATTTAGCCTGATATTTCCAAGTTTTTTCCCAACTTAAAAAAAAAATTGACTTTATTGGTAGGTATTCATTCCCTAGGGCTGCCATAACAAATTTATGGCTCAAAAAACAGAAATGTATTGTTTCATAGTTCTGGGGGCCAGAAGCCTGAAATCAAGGTGTGGGCAGTGTTGGCTCCTCCTTGAGCCCCTGACGGGCATCTCTCCCACACTGCTCTCCCAGCTCCATGGTCCATCACCCAGAGCTCCCCGTGCTCCTTCCGCAGGTCTTATCCCCTGGAAACCACTGATCTGCTTTACTTTGCCTCTTCCAGATTGCTCTCTGAATGGAGTCGTGGCAGTGAAAGCACCAACTCCTAACCACAGGACCGCTAGGGAAGTCCCTGCTCCTGGCTGCTTTGACCCAGCATAATGCTGCTGTGATTCATCCATGTCATACATATCAGTGGAATCAATAGGGTTGAGAAGTTTCAAATCTAAAGGAAAGTTGCTGAAATAACACAATGAATACCCTCCACTTAAGCTCCCAATGGTGGACATTTTGCCACATTTGCTTTCTTGCTCTCTTACACGACACACACTCGCACACATTTTACTAAACCATTGGCTACTTCACCTTGCATCTCTGAGGACGCAGATATCCCTCTACATAATCATGTACCATTATCACATGTGATCGACTGAACATTTCTCTTTAGACCCCTTTCATCTGAAATACTCCCCTTGCCTTCTTTTTTTTTTCTTTTTTTAAATATTTATTTATTTATTTTGGCTGTGCCGGGTCTTAGTTGTGGCCCACAGGATCTTCTGTTGCGGCATGCATGCGGGATCTAGTTCTCTGACCAGAGATTGAGCCCAGGCCCCCTGCATTGGGAGCATGGAGTCTTACTCACTGGACCACCAGGGAAGTCCCACTCCCCTTGCCTTCTTATGTGTCTTTCGGGATATTGACTTTGGGGGGAAGAATACAAGCAGCTGTTTTCCAAAATGTTTCTCAGACTTATCCAGGATAATGTATTTAGATTTAGTTTGTTCTTAACAGCTGTAGGGTATTTCATCCAATGTTTATGCCCCGATTTGTTTCTCCACTCTCCTATCAATGAACACTTAGTCTTCTGGCACTTCTTCAACATTATAAACAATGTTCTAATGCACATCCTTGTACGTAGATCTCCATGGACACTTGGATGGAAATTTTATGCTGTCATCATTCTAGAAGTAGAATCAGTGGGGGGAGGTGTTCCAGTGATCTCTTGCTGGGTAATAACTATCCCACCATTTAGAGGCTTGGAACAGCAAGTTTTTTTTTTTTTTAATTATTCTTTAGAACTTTTTTTAAAATTTATTTTTGGCTGCGTTGGGTCTTCATTGCTGCACGTGGGCTTTCTCTAGTTTTGGCTAGTGGGGGCTCCTCTTCATTGCGGTGCGCGGGCTTTTCATCGTGGTGGCTTCTCTTGTTGCAAAGCACAGGCTCTAGGCACACAGGCTCAGTAGTTGTGTCGCACAGGCTTCATGTGGGATCTTCCCAGACCAGGGCTTGAAGCCGTGTCCCCTGCATTGACAGGCGGATTCTTAACCACTGTGCCACCAGGGAAGCCCAGCAATTTGGTTTTCTCTCTCACAGTTTTGAGGGTTGGCTGGGCTCTGCCGGGATCTCATGCAGTTGCAGGTAAGATGGTGGCCGGGGCTGGAGTCGTCAGATGGTTTCTCCGCTCCCAAGTCTGGCGCCTGGGCTGGCTGGCTGGGTCAGCTGGGACGAGATAGCGTTTCTTTCTTCACGCAGCCTCTGCACGCGTCTGCCTGGATTTCCTCCCAGCGAGGCTATCCCAGACTCCTCACGTGGCAGCTGACTTCCCCAAAAACGAGGTTCCAAGAAGCCTGGGCAGAAGCTGCCAGGCTTCTTAAGACTCAGAAGTTCCCAGAACCATCACTTCTACAGCATGCTACTGGTCAGGTAAGGCACTGAGTCAGCCCAGGTTCCAGGGGAAAGGAGTGGATTCCACCTCCCCACAGGAGGTGTAGAGAAGAATTTGCAGCCATCTTTTACCTACCACAGAGGTTATACTCTTCAGTTTTATTAAATATCGCCCAACCGGTTTCCAAAGGGTAGGTATGAATTTACACTCTGTAATCAGAAGTCCAACTCCATTTCTGATGTTTGCTGATAGCCTGAAAGCCTCAGGCTTCCCTCTTCCCTCTTGTGTCCCACATCTGGGCAAGCTGATAAGAAGGCCCTGATGCTTGCTCCCTTGCACAGGCAGGAAATTGAATTCAGGAAAGCCCTGGCCAGTGTGGAGGGGCCCTCAATCCAGCCTCACCCCCTAACCACAGTGAAAGCCCCTCCTCACTCTCTCAAGCCATTTCTGACCTGCTTGGGAACCTGCCCTGCTCCTCCCAGGAAGCCTCATTATGTGAGTCATCAATCTTATCCTACTCTCTGGCTATATGTGACCTCATCAGTCTTCACCTCTGAACCAAATTTTGTGTGGAGGGTTTGATCCCATCATGGAGCAACCAGGAAGCACACTCCTATCGGCAGAGTGTGAGTTTCATCTAGCCCGTACCTAGCTAATACTTGGCATCATCAGACTTTTTAATTTTTGCCAATCCGATGACAAACATGGTGTGAGATAATAGAAAAAATATATATCGGTCTCTGCCCTCAGTTCCTGGTACAAAGCTCCTGAAATCCTTGTAAATGGGGATGCCAGGAGAAGTGAGGTTTTCATTAAGTTGGTGTCAGTGAAGTGGGATTTGCTAGAACTCATGGAAGCATGTGGCTTGGGAAGAGAAAGGATAAAAGGGCAGGGGATGCGGAGATTTTGATTCCTGGTGGCCATGTGGTCACCCATGGCCTGGAGAAGCAGCTGTGCTGTATTCAGGTACTAAAGGTAAAAGCTGGCAATGGAATTTAGGGATGGACCCAACTCCCAGGGAGTTGGTTCAATTGAGGCAGAAGGAAATGAAAACTACTAAGAAAACAGCAAATGATTCAATTGTTTATTGTTATTGGTAACAGCTAAAATGAAATTAAAAGAGAGTGCTGGGTGGAACATTGATACTGATCAGATTTTGGTGAGTCTGAGCTTTGGCCACTAGCCTAATGCCACCCACTGAGGGAAAAGTCATGCAGGGACAACCATAAGAACCTCTGAGACCTCAGGTCACCAGGAAGGTAGTCAAGGAGGGGGAAGGGCAAAACCAAGAAACTGCTGAAAACAGGGGGACAGTGTGGAGGGCTTTTTTTCATTTCGTGGATCAGTATCATCACTTTCTTGAAGACCCTTTCTTGAAATGGATTGTGAGAGTAACTAGCTTAGGGGCTGTTCTTTGGTTTTGAGTCTGCAGAGTGGAAGGGCATGTCTGGGTTGTTCAGGACCCACAGCTCAGTATGAAAGAATCACAGATGGTTATAAGTGATCCAGACCCACAGGAGGTTATTCCTGAGGGAACAGCCAGCCTGGTAGACTGAATAAAAGCCACAGTAAGGTCTGATTACCCTGAGAAGGAGAACTATCCATCTCGCCCCATAAATGCCAAGTGGAACACTGCAGATGAAGTGGCTGACAACTCTGTATGCTAGCCACCTGGGGCTGGCTTTAAAATGACTTGAATATTCGCCCACAAAATACGCCCCTTACCCCGACCACCCTCTGGTTGGGGGGTGGCCCTTTTGCATGGGTACCCCACATAACCCGACTGCTGCAAAACTGAAGGACAGTTCAGGAAGCCTTATAAATCTGCGGTCCCAGCTCCCCCTCATGGGTCTTACTAAAGAAAAAAAATTAGGTTAATTAACAAGAAAATGGGGGGACTTCCCTGGTGGCGCAGTGGTTAAGAATTCACCTGCCAATTCAGGGGACATGTGTGTGAGCCCTGGTCCAGGAAGATCCCACATGCCGCGGAGCAACTAAATCCGTGCGCCACAACTACTGAGCCTGTGCTCTAGAACCTGCGAGCCACAACTACTGAGCCTGCACGTGCCGAGAGCCTGTGTTCCACAAGAGAATCCACCGCCATGAAGAGTAGCCCTCCCTCGCTGCAACTAGAGAAAGCCCAGCAACAAAGACCCAACGCAGCCAAAAATAAATAAATAAATTTAGTTATTAAAAAAAAAATGGGGAAAGGCAGAGAGAATCAAGAGACAAGAGACAGGTCTTGGCAGGGTGAACATTTTTAAAGGGTTATTAAGAAATAAGGTGAATAAAACGAATATTAATAGGAATGAAACAAAGAGGAAAACGCGAGGAAAGAAGAACTTCCTTGGTGGTCCAGTGGTTAAGACTCCATGCTTCCATTGCAGGGAGCACGGGTTCAATCACTGGTTGGGATCCGGGATCCCACATCCCGCATGATGCGTGGCATGGCCAAAAAACAAAAAAAATTAGGGGGCTAGCAACCTGGGGAGAAGTCGGACTCAAGTCCCAGAACCAGCTCTGGAGATTCTGCTTGGCCATGAAAGTTTTTAAAGGGGAAAAAGGGGAGGTAATCTCAGTTAATCACTGACTGTCAGTTTCTTTTTCTTTGACCGCACCTCGCTGGCAAGTAGGATCTGAGTTCATTGGAAGAGTGGAGTCTTAACCACTGTGCCACCGGGGAAGTCCCCTCAGTTAATCACTGAGATAGGGGGTCAGAATCATCACCATCTCCCGTTGGGTGCAGCCTTGTCGACTCCTTGTGATCTTTCTTTAGATGCCACCTTGTTCACACAGTTTCTTCACGGATTACTGAAGGGGAAGCTAGGAAAAAGATCTAGTCATCTGCTAATTCCTTATTCTTCATTTCTATTTCTTTGATCTAAGGAAAGAATCAGGTTAGGCTAAGTGTTGTGTGATCAAAAGATTTGAAAGGTGTGCTTGGGCCGGAAGTTAGTTACAATATGGCTTTGCTAAAGTGACAAGACAAAAGGGACCTCCTGCAGAGAGCTCTTTCCTGCAAAGAGCTCTTTCCTGCAAAGAGCTCTTTCCTGCAAAAAGCTGCTTACAGATCCCCATTGTCAGACATCACTCCATTTCTAAGGGATTAGGGGCGAAGGTCCATCTTCTGTAACTTCTTCCTGCTGATATAGGGTGTCGTAGTCTTAGAGTGGAAGATGCTGACATGCTTCTATAACATCTCTTTGCTGACAATTTTAGTTGCCCACTTACATATACGGGCCTAGCGAGCTACAATTTTTTTTTTTTTTTTTGCGGTACGCGGGCCTCTCACTGCTGTGGCCCCTCCCGTCGCGGAGCGCAGACTCAGCGGCCATGGCTCACGGGCGCAGCCGCTCCGCGGCATGTGGGATCTTCCCGGACCGGGGCACGAATCCGTGTCCCCTGCATTGGCAGGCGGACTCCCAACCACTGCGCCACCAGGGAAGCCCGCTACAATTATTTTGACGCCCACAAAGATACAGATTATTATGAGCAATAGTGTTAACCGCATTCTCTTGAGGCCAGTACTTGGAATTGTGCTAGCCAAAGAGTCAGTACTTCTCAAAATGGAGCAGCTTATGTCATGGCTGCAGTCTGGTCATCATGCTTTTTCCCTCTGGGGGACAGTTACAGTATCTGTAAAGCAACTCAAGAATGTGCATCAGACACTGAAAGATTCTATGACTCTATTGTCCTGATCATTAACTACTTGAGCCTGCCCTTTTGTGACTCAGGGAGGCTTGGGAGACTTCAGCTTTTCTACAAACAAGAGGCAGGGGACATTGGAAGGGCCTTTGTACTTGGGGGGAGGCGGGGGTACCGCAGTGTTCTGCTCGGTTTAAATTCCTCCCTTCTGCCTCCCCCTAACCCCACCCAAGCAACCACTGATCTGCTTTCTATCCCTCTAGTTTGGTTTGCATTTGCTAAATATAACTGGAATCATATAGCATGATCTATTTTTTTGTCTGCCTTCTTTTTTTGTTTTCCACATTAACTTTTTTTTCTTATTGTGGTAAAATACACATATATAATATTTACTATCTTAACCTTTTTTTCTTTTTTTGCAGTACGCAGGCCTCTCACTGTTGTGGCTTCTCCCATTGCGGAGCACAGGCTCCCGACGCGCAGGCTCAGTGGCCATGGCTCACGGGCCCAGCCGCTCCGCGGCACGTGGGATCTTCCTGGTCCAGGGCACGAACCCGTGTCCCCTGAATCGGCAGGCGGACTCTCAACCACTGCACCACCAGGGAAGCCCTACCTTAACCATTTTTAAGTGTACAGGTTGGCGGCATTACATGCAGTCACAATGCTGGGCAGAAATCACCACCATCATCCCCATAACTCCTTTCAGCTTGTAAAACTGAAACTCTGTCCCCATTAAACACAAACTACCCCTTCTCCCCACCCTTGGCCCCTGGCAGTCACCACTGTACTTTCTGTCTCTGTGAGTTTCAGTACTCTAAGTACCTCATATGAGTGGAATCCTGTAGTAGTTGCCTGCCATTAAGTCTTTTCAAGGACAGTTTCTGTTGATTTTTTTTTCCTTTGAACTGGCCATATTTCCTGTTTCTTTGTGTGCCTTGTGATTTTTTGTTGAGCACTGGGACATTTAAATCTAATAATGTGGTAACTCTGGAAGTCAGATTCTCCCCCTCCCCAGGGTTTGCTGTTTTTTGTTGTTGTTTGGGGGCTTTTTTTTTTTTTGGAATGTTGTAGGCTGTCTCTGTGACTGAGGTGTGAACTTAATGTGTTCTTAGGTCTTTTCTGAGCCTTTCCTTGGGCACACGCAGTCACTTGCTAATTTTCCCCATAGATGCAGGTTTTTTGTTTTGTTTTGTTTTGTTTTAATGTTCTAGTCTTTAATGTCTGACTCCTGAAAGGGGAAAATCGTTAAAAGATGGGGATTAATACTCAATGCTCTGTGGTGACCTAAATGGGAAGGAAAAGGAAATCCAAAAAAGAGGGGATATATGTATATGTATAGATTCACTTTGTTGTACAGTAGAAACTAACACAACATTGTAAAGCAACTATACTCCAATAAAAATTAATTTAAAAAAAAAAAGAAAGGGGTTATAAAGGGGTCCGGGGCCTTTAAATCCCCTGGCATTTACTTCAGCCAGATGGGCGGGGGCTGCAGCAGCGGGCGAGCTGCCACAAGAATGGCTGCCGCCCCTCGGTCTACAGCTCCCTGATCAGAAGCATTGATCAGTCTCAGCCGTCAGAGCCCAGATCCCCCATCTTCGGAGGACAGGGTCCTTTTTTGCTCACCTTCCTTCTTACAAGTTCTCCAGGTGGGGGATGGGCAGCTACTACTGAACTGAGAGCTGAAATTGATGGCCATTTACTGTCCAAGCCTTCCCCTGGAAGTTGTAAGCCTTCAGGCTTCCAGAATAGTTCCATCAGACAGATTCTGCCAGTGCAATTGTTGTCCAGGTGGGGAGACAGATTCCTGGTGCTTCCTACTCCATCATCTTCCCAGAATCTTCTCCGATCCAAAGCCTTTTGCACAACAGTGGGTGAAACAGTCGGGGAGTGAAGAAGGGAACTTCCCAGGACTCCTTGACACAGGAGCCCCACTCACCACTCATTGTGGTACCAAAACCTGTTGGTGAAGCCCTGACTTGGCGGCAATTAGATTGAGAAAACAGAACTAGAAGTGCAAGAGTTCATGAGACTATGGAAGTTGGAATGTTTAAACAGCCTTTATGTAAAGAAGCTGTGTCTCCTTTACCTATTGTTTTATGGGAATGGATATTATGTCCTGCTGGGAATATTTCCCCTACCTGGTATTGTAAACTCCAAACCTGTAGATGGAGTCCCAGCGGAGGCCACATCTAGGAATGTAAGGGTCGATTGAATTAAGGTAAAAGTTCTACTAACTGGAATTCTACTAATTGGAATACTCCATCAGACTTTCTGTGAAGTGCCTCTTTTACCTGAGTGCAATTACAGGGATTGACACTGTATCTGACTGGGGAATGTTTCCCTAACTAGTACTGTGAAACAGAAGGTGTGCAAATCCTCCCTTCAAGCAAGGTTACTTGGACGTGCTAAACAGGAACCAGTAAGATTGCCCGACTCTACACAGCGTTGAATAGAAGGTGGGGTGCTGGCAGGGACAGAGTCTCTGTGCGGTAGACCTATGTGGATTGTAGACTGGGGCTTAAGGCAAAAGCCTGTGAGCACCCCCCAGCGATGACTACTGGGACTTTCAACTGGAGAGTTTCCAGGGTTATTTACTATCTTGTTTTCAGACATTAATTGAAGCTACCCCATGACTGAAGGACATAAAATGATCTTAAAACCTGAAATACCCATTACGTCTAGGGTGATATCAGAGAAATGCTCTAATGGGGATGGCAGAACCCAGAAGAGTTCCATCATAAGATGGAAATGGTTTTCACAAGATGGCGCTGCCTGGGGAGACCGTCACGAGGAGGGAGCCTCTCTTCTCTGAGGACTGAATCCGGATCTGTGTGAGCAGCTCTGGATTCCACCACTTGGACAGTGAGTGCCCTATTAACAGCTCTCGACTGACCAACAAGAAGATGCTTGGTTTGTGGACAGCAGTTCCAAGGTGAACAGACAACCTCCTCTTTGGAAGGCCACCACTGTGATCAAAGAATGTGAAAACAGATCAGTCTGGTGGGCTGAAATGCAAGCTGTTTTCCTAGCCATGATGGGAGAATTGGCAGTGGGGAAATTCCCTATGTTTTGGTTTCTACAGACTCACGGTCAGGCAGGAGGGCAATGGAAACCTGGCCTGTTAAAGGGATGCCTAGGGAATTCCCTGATGGTCTAATGGTTAGGACTCTGCGCTTCCACTGCAGGGGACACTGGTTTGATCCCTGGTCGGGGAACAAAGATCCCACATGCAGCACAGCGTGGCCAAAAAATAATTATAATAATTAAAAATAAATAAATAAAATGATGCCGATATGGGACACAGCCCCGTGGAAATAACTATGGAAATTTGAGGGGTGCTTGAAAGTAGGACATGGCACATCAGTGTCCATCCTTGGAACCCCCTTCCAACTTAATAAGCAGAGATTCCTATATGTTCCCTTAAGGTGGCTGCCACCTGGGCCCATGAGATAAATGGACATGGGGTCCCTACAGCAATGCAGAGTTGGGCTGAATCTGGACATGGTCCTCTTGTACCCCCTGAGGCACGAAATGCCAATAAGAGCTGTTTTGTCAACAAGCAAGAGACAGAGAATGGAGATAGTTATGTGGCAGATTCCCTGGGGGGAAGGCCTGGATCGTAACTGGCAAGTGAGACTAATGCTGGTATCCCTGAGAGGTACAGATGGGTCCTGCCGGGAATAGACACCGATTCTGGACTGGGCTTTGCTTAGCTGGTGGTAGATGCAAATGCTCAGAATAATATAAAAGAACTGGAACAGAAGATATTGTGACAATTTGGGTGGCCGATCATCATTTCTTCAGACCAAGGACCCCACTTTATAGCCCATAATGTCCAGAGTACTAGTTTGGTAGAGAATTGGAGCAAGCAGTTAAAGCATTAGTTGTTTAAAATGGGACAATTAAAGAGCTGGCTTATACTCCTCCCTGTGTAACACAGGTATGAGTGCGGCCAAAGGAGTGTCCCCACTGGGTAGATGTCTCTGTTTTTCTGGTGGATCTGGGGAAGACAGGGTGGGGAGAAATGCTGGTAAGACTATGTAGTTTTTCCCAAGGGAGGAGGATGCTCATATAACAACTCATTTTTTTCTCTTTCTTTCTTCCCCACATCATCACAACTTTTTTTCTTCCTACCTGGTTCCATGACCAGGGCTGCAAATACAAGTGCCCCAAACAGTGATGATTCCTAAATAAGAGATAGCAACTATACGTCAAACCTTATGTCAGAATTCCTACGGGACTGATGGGGCAAGATGTGCCTTCACCTCCTCTGACAAAATTGGCATTGACAGTGAATGCAGCTATAGTGATGCTGGTAAAGATAGCCCACCAGTTTTGCACCTGTGTGACCGCAACCTCTGTGGACCGAGGGGGAGTCACCGGCTAGACTAGTATAGCTGCCTGCAATCTGGACCAGCACGGTGGCTGAACCTAACGTCCCTTCCAAAGGTGGAAGCATTTGGGTGTCAATGTAGAGAAGGAGGAACAGTAGCTAAGGGTAAAGTAATGGATAAATGAATTATGTCATGAGGGAAATCCAGTATTACATTAACACCTTGAAAGAGGCTCAGAGCAAGAGATGATATTCTCTGTTAGCTCGATTATACCAGATGCCTGGAAGGGTGAAGCCATATGTGCCAAGACCACTCCTGCTTTTGGAACCTGACAAGATCAGACAGAAACTTGAGACCCTAAGCGGCTTCACCCTGGCAGACACTTTCATATGATACGATGATGGACTGGAGTGATTGCTGACGGCATGGGATTCTGTAACATGCCAGTATCTTTCAAGTTGCATATTGTTTTGCTGTAAATGTTCCATGGCTAGACAAGGGGGTGGGCTGCGAAATAATAGAAAATTTGTCTTTTGGTCTCTGCCCTTGGTTCCTGGAACAGAATTCCTAAAATCCTTGTGATTTCCTAAGTGATAAGAGTACTAGGAGCATCTTTTGTTCTAATATTTGGTCTCTGTCCCCAGTTTCCGACCCAGGGCTCCTAAATCCATCAGAATTTCCTGGGTGATAGGGGTGTCTTTTGTTCTAATGAGGTGACTCTGGGTGGGCTTCTTGATAGCTCCTGGATGGGGGCTGGTCACCTGAAGCTTGGAACTTTCAGTCCCACCTCTCATGCTCCAGGGAGGGAAGAGGGGCTGGATATTGTTAATAATTAATCATGCCTACGTGATGAGCCTCCATAAAAATCCCCAAAGTATGAGGTTCAGAGAGCTTCTGGGTTGGTGAACACATCTACATCCCAGGAGGGTGGTGCACTCCAACTCCACAGGGACAAAAGCTCCTGGGCTGGGGACCCTTCCAGACCTTGCCCGATGTATCTCTTCATCTGGCTGTTCATCTATATTCCTTATCCTATTTTTTTATTACATAAAAAGCTGGTAAATGTAAGTAAGTGTTTCCCCCAGTTCTGTGAGTTGTTCTAGCAAAGATTATCAAGTCCAAGGAGGGGGAAGTCATGGGAACCTCTGATTTGTAGCCAACTTGGCAGAACCTGGGGTGACCTGGAGACCTCCTACTTGTGATTGGCATCTGAAATAGGGGGCAGTCTCGTGGGACTGAACCCTTAACCTGCGGGGTCTTCAATAACTCTGGTTACTATCAAAATTGAAGAATCGTAGGACACCCAGCTGGTGTCACAGAGAATTGCCCGATGTGGGGAAAAACCCCACACATCTGGTGTCAGATGTTAAACATTGTGAGTGCGGTAGTGTGTGAGAGCAAAGGAGAAACACCAGGAGAAGGAGTGGACGCTTTTATTGCATACGGGATCCATTATGGACTGAACCAGTGTCCCTAAATTTGTATGTTGAAGTCCTAATCCCCAGTCAAAATGTGGGGATTTGGAGATAGGCCTTTAAAGAAGTGATTAAGGTAAAATGAGGCCATTAGGGTGGGCCCTCATCCAATGTGACTGGTGTCTTTATGAGAAGAGGGGATATGGACCGCAAAGAGACACCAAGGCTGCGTGGGCACAGAGGAAAGACCACGTGAGGACACAGGGACAAAACAACCACCTGCAAGGTGAGAAGAGAAGCCTGGAAAAATCGACGTTGTCTGCACCTTGATCTTGGACTTCCGGCCTCCAGAACTGTCAGAAAATAAATTTCTCTCGTTGTTCAGGCCACCTGGTCTGTGGTAGTTTGTTATGGCAGCCCCAGCGGATCAGCACAGGATCTCAGTGTTTTAGTTTGCATCTCTAGCTTGCTAATCCTGCTCACTATTTATTTTGTTTAAAACACACATGGGGTCCTGTGGCTGCCCAGCTTGCGCCACAGACTGAGCTCTTTCACTCAGCCGCCCTCGCCAGGAAGTCCACCCCCACCTTCATCCTCATCCTTCTCCAGCTGCTCGGCCTCCCAGCACCCGGCTCCCCGGGGGGCGCGAGGGGCGGCTGTGCCTCCGGGATCTCCTCCTATTCACCCCTCCTCCGCCCTGCGCTCCCGGCCCGGGGCCGGCGCTCCAGCTCCTGCGAGCATGTTACTGGATTTTTTTTTTTTTTTTTTTTTTTTTTTGCGGTACGCGGGCCTCTCACTGTTGTGGCCTCTCCCGTAGTGGAGCACAGGCTCCGGACGCTCAGGCTCAGCGGCCATGGCTCACAGGCCCAGCTGCTCCACGGCATGTGGGATCTTCCCGGACCGGGGCACGAACCCATGTCCCCCGCATCGGCAGGCGGACTCTCAACCACTGCGCCACCAGGGAAGCCCTGTTACTGGATTTTTAAATGCCTAGTACCTGCCCCGAAGTAGCCCCCGGGTCTGGGATCTAGAGTTGCTAGGACCACCGCGTAGGAAGCAGAGACCCGCGCAGCCCACGTGATTGGGGGAATGAATTCGGTGGCCACAGGTAGCCGCACGCACGCACACGGGGACCGCGGGCGGAGATGGGCGGGGGGCGTGCCAGGGCCCCGCGGAGGGGGAAGCAGCCCAGCCTCCCGCCGCCCGGAAATCCCCCCTGCGCTTGGCCGGCCGAGCGTCCTGGGGTCTCCGGGAAGGGCGCCTGGGGGAAGGGGAGGACCCCGAGCCGCCCCTCCCCCGGGCCCGGCTTCGAGGATCTGAAAAAGCAGAAGCGAGCGGCGCTCCGGAGAGTCCCACCGGAGCCGGGATCTGGGAAGAGAAACTTGCGGCCGGGGCTGGGGCCGCGCCCCGCGATCTGTGTAGCGCTCGGAGGAGAGGTCCTGGGTCCGGGAGAAGTCCTGCGTCACCACCCGGCCCGCCTCGTCTCGCTGGAAGACCGAAGATCCGGCCCTTTCCCCTGCTGCGCCGTCTTCGCCTAGTGGGTTGCGCCTGATCCGCCCCTCCCCGCCGGGCCCGCCGCTCCAGTCCGGAGGAGGGGCCGTCGGCGCGGACAGGACCGGCCCGCATCCCCGAGAGGCGGCCGTCGCGGACCCGGAGCCCGAGCTTCCACCCCCTTCCCGCACCCTCTCAACTCTGCCGGCCCTCCGCTGGACGCCCCTGTGCCCCCCGCATCGTGCTCCCAGGGTCCCGGATCCCCGAGCGGCCCCCCATCCCCTCGCCCACTCCTCGTATCCCGCGCCGGGTCCCCTGAGCCAATCTGGGCCCCTGATCTCCACCCCCGGATCCCCAGGGCGGCGTGGGTCAGGTCCCCTCGAGCTCCGCCGGCTGCCAGGGCAGGACCGCGCCATGCTCCGGCTCCTGGCTCTGTTGCTCCCGCTGCTGCCGCAGCCCGCGCGCGCCCGGGAGCCCTCCGCGCAGGACGTGAGCCTGGGCGTGGTGAGTGCCGGGGTTCGCGGGCTCCTGAACCTGCAGGGGTCTGGGAGAGGGAAGCCGGGGCCTGAACTCTCGGGTTCAGAGGAAGCTGGGGGCGGTTCAAATGTCCGAAGAGTGACCGGGGATGGAGACAGGGGACCCGAATTATTGGATCCGTCAGGAGGTTCGGGGCCCGAATTTGGAAATCTGGAAAGGGGCTATGGTCGGGAGGTGGGGACTCTTGGGAACAGATGAACAAGGGCAAGCCCAGGGCTGGAGGGCCTGTACCTTGAGATGGGGAGCAGGCCAGTACCCGAGGCTGAGGACTCTGGACTATCCATGTCTGGTGAGAGGTGGGGCTTCCAGGATGGTGGTGGGAAGGGAAAGTCCCATCTCTTCGACCTTTCCTGCTTCCCCTGTTCCCTCCTCTGGTCTAGGACTGGCTGACCCGCTATGGCTACCTGCCGCCACCTCACCCTGCCCAGGCCCAGCTGCAGAGCCCTGCAAAGCTGCGGGATGCGATCAAGGTCATGCAGAGGTTTGCGGGTCTGCCAGAGACAGGCGTCCTGGGTATGTGGCCCCCATCCTCCCTCCCCCAGCCCAGCCTCCGCACCCAGCCTGACCGTTGTTGCCCACCCAACCAACCGCAGTTTCTAAACCTCCCGTGTATCTGAATCATGGGCGTTATGAAATGCTGACCTCAGGTCCCAACTCGGAGGTTCTAAGATATTCCTCTTTCAGTAATTATCAGGAATCTCTTCTTGATAAATGACATGTGAGGTCATTTCAGGCTCCGCTGGTATAGTGAACAAGGTAAACGAGGTCCCTGCTCTCTCGGAGCTAACATTCTAGAGGGAGACACACACAGATCAAGAACAGAAATATGCAAACTAATTTCAGATAGTGGTGAGCATTCTGATGAAAATAAAATGCTAATGGTATTCAGGGAGCTGGTCTGGGCAGGGCAGGCCTCTCTGAAAGATGTCATATGAGTTGGGAGGAGCTCATATGACTTGAAGAATTCATAGGACACAAAGAGGAGGAAACAGCCATGGGAAGATGTGGGAAAAGAGTGTCACAGGCAAGTGCAAAGGCCCTGTGGCAGACACTGGCTTGCATGCCTGTAATGAAAGGAGGACTGATGAGCTAAACAAGAACCTGATCAGGGGCCGTGAAAGGTGTTTCGGTTTGATTTCAAGTGTGATAAGAAACCCTGAGCGGGTTTGAGGGAGAGAGGCAACTTGATGTGATTTGCAATTTGTGTGTGTGTGTGTGATTTGCAATTTTAAGCTTCCTCTGCTTGCTGCTGGAGAATGGAGGGTGGGGAGCACCCAGATCAGGAAGGAGGCACGTAGTGTTCAGGCAACGATGTGATGAGACGCAGCTGAATCCAGGGTGTATATTTTGGAGGTAGAGCTGAGAGGCTCGTCTGTTGGGTTAAATGAAAGGAAGAGAGAGGTGGAGGGGTCCTGTCCAGCTACGAGGGGAGGTAGGACCCTTTGGGCAACAGGATGTGCTCAATTGCTCTTTTTTTTTTTTTTTTTTGCGGTACGCGGGCCTCTCACTGTTGTGGCCTCTCCTGTTGCGGAGCACAGGCTCCGGATGCACAGGCTCAGCGGCCATGGCTCACGGGCCTAGCCGCTCTGCGGCATGTGGGATCTTCCCGGACCGGGGCATGAACCCGTGTTGCCTGCATCGGCAGGCGGACTCTCAATCACTGCGCCACCAGGGAAGCCCTCAATTGCTCTTTTTCACCTCAACCTTCACGTGGAGTGAGGGGACGGCTGGGGATGGAGCCAAGCTGGTAAAGGGGATTCCAGGAGATCTGACCTAGGAGGGGCTTGCCACAGACCAGAGACCCAGCTGGCCTGAGGACTTTCAACTTTATCTGGATGTGATGGGGACTTGGGAGCTAGCGTGTGAGGTATGGGCAACCTCCCAGGGGTTCCAGCCTCCAAGAGAGTAGTTCTCACTGCACCCCCAGGGTTCCTTTCTCTAGAGGCCAGCGGCCAGGGCTCAGGGAAGCAGGATGCCCAGATCCTGGCCTGAGACTCTTGAGTCCATCCAGGGCCGTGCAGAGAGTCATACTACCCAGAAGGGCAGTGTCATAGTCTGGTATGAGCTGGCTTCCAGAATTAGATGGCCTGGGTTCCAATCGAAGATGTGGGGCCTTATTGGGCAAGTGTTTGAAGCACTATGAGACTCAGTTTCCCCATGGAGAAAGTGAGCTTGTGCCTACTGGTGACCCCCCTCTGCCACAACCTCTCCCCCAGACCCTGTGACAGTGGCCACCATGCATAAGCCCCGCTGCTCCCTGCCTGATGTGCTGGGGGCGGCGGGGCTGGTCAGGCGGCGCCGCCGGTATGCTCTGAGTGGCAGCGTGTGGAAGAAGCGAACCCTGACGTGGAGGTAGGTCCTGGCGCCCTCTCCCACCCTGGGCCTGCCTGACCCAGCTTTGAGTGAGTGGCTGCCTTCTCTCTCCTCGGCCCCCCTCACTCGCCCCTCCTCTTTCCAGGGTAAACTCCTTCCCCCAGGGCTCAGTGCTGAGCCAGGTGACAGTGCGGACCCTCATGCACCATGCCTTGACCACCTGGGGTGTTGAGTCAGGCCTTGAATTCCAGGAAGTGGGTTCTCAGGATCCGATGGAGCCTGATATCCTCATCGACTTTGCCCGGGCCTATCACCAGGACAGTTACCCCTTCGACGGGCAGGGGGGCACCCTCGCCCATGCCTACTTCCCTGGGGAGCACTCCATCTCTGGGGACACTCACTTCGATGATGAGGAGATCTGGACTTTTGGGTCAAAAGGTACACTCTCCCCTCTTCTGAGAGATCCTCTCCCCAGATCTGTCTGTCCTTAAGAATTAAGTTTAAATTACCTTTATTTATGGAGGCTGTATCAGTTGGGCTTCTCCAGAGAAATAGAACCAGTTGGATGTGTGTGTGTGTATGTGTGTGTGTGTGTATGTATGTGTAGAAAGTGATTTATTTTAAGGAATTGGCTCATAGGATTGCAGAGGCTGGTAAGCCCAAAATCTGTAGGGCAGGCCTGCAAGCTGGAAATTCAAGTGACTTGGTGGTGCACTTCTGAGTCCGGTATTTGCAGAACAAGCCAGCTGGAAACCCAGGCAGGATTTCTACGTTGCAGTCTTTGAGGCAGAATTCCTTCTTCTCCAGGAAAGCTCAGTTTTTGTTCTTAATGCCTTCAACTGATTAGACGAGGCCCACCCACGCTATGGAGGGTGATCTGCTCTACTTACTGTCAATTGAATATAGACGTTATCCATGTCTATAAAATAACCTCCACAACAATATCTAGACTGGTGTTTGATCAAGCACCGGGGCGCCATAGTCTGGCCGAGTTAACACAGAAAATTGCCCATCACAGAGTCCTGTTAGATGCTCAGCTCCAAGGTAGGGCTGAGGACTTAAAGGGGCAAAAACACAGCTCTGCCAGCAGCTGAGTCAGAAGAGTAACTGGCAATTGCTACACATGGTGACAAAACCACGGGGAATCACAACAGAGGATGTCCTCAAGCCTGGGGGTGCTCAAAGGAAGGCTGATCCAAAGCTCTTGAGTGCCCGGGACTTCCTGGAAGTGGTGACTTTGTTTGTTCCACACATATATACTGAGTACCAACTAGTGCCCGAGGTTCCACTCTCCCGGCGTATGCAGGGCAGGGGTGGGGTGGGGGTGGGGGAGAGGGGACACATAAGAAAGCACAAGCCAGTGAGCTCTCTGAGGCCAGGGGAGTCAGGGGTGGGAGCACTGGGGGGAGAAATGGCCTGGGACATTTGGGGCTGGAAGGCAAAAATATGGTGTTGGGAGGGGACTACAGAGGCTGGAGGGCAGGTCTCACATCACGAGGGGTCTTGGACAGCACATGGTGGGGTCTGGATGATAGGATTCTGAAGGCAGTGGGAACTGTGGAAGGTTTTGCATTCTAGAAATACCACTGGCTGCCGTTGGGGGCAAGATAGGGACAGGGAGGCAGGAAGCTATCTTGGGGTCCAGGTGAGAGATGGTGGAGGGGATGGGAGTGGGGGCAGAGGGCAGTGGGCAGCTCTGAGGGGAGTCTAGTCAGGATGGGCAAAGATTGGGATCTGACTGGGTTCTAGGGGTGAAGGGGGGTGAGGATGGTTGGGTACCAGCCAGGTTTCTGGCTCAAGGCCCCTGGAGGATGGTGTCCTGTTAATGCAGGTGGGAAGTGGGGGAGGAGGAGGAGCAGACTCGGGAAGGCAGGGGTGAGTTCAGGTTGGGACGTGTGCCTGCAGTGCTGGTTGGCTGGTCAGTGCAGGTGGTGCATTAGTGGTTGGGTATCTTGCACTAGAATTTGGATTCCTCCAACTTAGGTCAGGTTCCCCAGAACTGGAGCTTGAGAGGAAAATTCTTGTGCAAGCAGTTTTCGGGGGCATGTTCTCAGGGGAAAGGGAAGCAGGAGAGGACTGGGGAAAGAAGCTAAGCAAGGATGTGGTCTCAGCTGGACAGGAGCCTGACCCCACAGGGAACACTGGAGCATAAATAATGCCACAGGGCTGGTTCTGCCTGGAGGAAGGGGGCCCAGCTCTTCCAGCCCCCCGCTCCCCACATCGATCAGCCACTGGCTGCAGACTGCTCAGGGAAGGGGAGGCTGGGCCAGGAGGGAGAGCCATTTCCTGGGGGAGGGGGTGGCCGGAGGATGGGCACACAGGCTCTGTAGAGGATTTGGGTGAGGTGCAGATCACATAGATAGACAAATCCACCATAGGGAGGCTGTGTAATGCAGCATTTAAGCTCTCCGGGTTGAAGTGGAACTCGAGCCAGGGTTCTTCTGCCTGCTGCGTGTATCAGTTACTTGACCTCAATGTGCTCAGTTTCTTCATCTGAGAAGTGGGGATAATAATAGTATGTGCTGGTCCCATGGGCTTGCAGATTAGACGAATAATTCACCTACAGCTCTCAGCACAGAACAGGCTGTTCACTGCCAGCTGCTATGAGCTGGGTCTGGTGGCAGATTTGAGAGTTGGCAGTACTTGGGGGTAAGGTTCCAGGAGAATGTAGAATGTGATGATCAAGTTCAGAGCTGTGGGGCGTCCCACAATTAAGAGGAGGGTGGCAGGGAAGGAGGAATGAAAGGAAATGGAGAAAAACCAGGCTGAGGGCTTCCCTGGTGGCGCAGTGGTTGAGAGTCTGCCTGCCGACGCAGGGGACACGGATTCGTGCCCCGGTCCGGGAAGATCCCACATGCCGCGGAGCGGCTGGGCCTGTGAGCCATGGCCGCTGAGCCTGTGCGTCCGGAGCCTGTGCTCCATAATGGGAGAGGCCACAACACTGAGAGGCCCGCGTACCACACACACACACACAAAAACAGGCTGAAAGGTGACCAAGAACAAAAGCAAAGGAGGAAGTGGACAGGAGTGAGCAGGGCAGCAAATCATCCAGTAAGTTATTTATGCCTGGATCTGGCCCTCTGGGGACAAAGTGACCTTAGTGCCCACAGGCTTGGTGGGTGGCGGGAGAATCTAGACCACAGAGGCGTGAGAGGAGCTGAGGAATTGAAGGCTGAGTTCAGACCACTGACCAGAGAACTTGTTGGGGAGGGAGAAGGGATATGGATGGGGGGCAGACAGGTCCAGGGGGTGTCTTAGGATGAGGGAGTCTTGAGCACTCAGGGACAGTGGATGAGCCAATAGAAAGAAAGGGGTGGGGGATGGGTGCATGGATCATGGATTAATGGATGGATAAATGGATGGATGAACGGACACACGGATGGAATGGATGGACAGCTGGATGCATGCACGTATGAATGCAGTGATGAACGGATGGGTGGGGCATTGTCCTTGTCCTGGAGGAGGTGAGCGAGGCAAGGACCTCTGCCCAGGGCACTGCAAGAGGCAGGAGGTGAGCTGGGGGAGATGAAGCGCTGTGCCCGATGCACAGGAAGTTACAGATTACACCAGCGGCCTGTCTTGATGAAATAGGAAATGCATTTGTCAGCATTTGTCACTAAGAGTTGGGAGCTGGGGCTGGGGCTGGGTAGCGGGCTGAAGGGGCTATGAGTCTGGAATTGAAGCTGAGTGGAGAGAGCAAAGGAGCTGCCCACTGAGGCTGTGGGCAAGGATGCGAGGAGGTGCTGAGGACCCCCAGAGATGGGCACCGGGAGTCTCATGTGGCTGGATCTGCATGGTTGTGTAATTTCCCCAGCTGAATAGCGTGAGAAGGTTGCAAGAAAGGGGTGCGGCCAAAGGAGAGGCAAGGCGGGGTGGGGGGGAGTGGTGAGATATGAAAAAGATCTACCCAATTAAGACACCAAACGTCCTGTCCTCCAATTTCTTAGAAAAAGCACTCAGTGCAGTGAGAAAATCCACAGTCAACATGGGAATTCATCAGTACTTACGAGTTTGACCAAGACATCTGAAATCATTGCTGAGCTGCAGGACAGCACAGCCAGGGTACCAGCTCTGTCATTTAACTTGATCTCTCTGTGCCTCAGTTTCCTCACTTGTAAAATGGGGATAGGAGGTAGAGGTTTGTGAAAAGTAAATGGGGACAAGTGTTTGCTACTCTGCTTATGACTCACTCATTTCATCCTTAGATTCTCGCCTAGTGGCCTTGAGGGGTGGAGAGAAATTTGCTTTTCAGTTCACCAGGTTACTTCCAATAAACCCACATGCAGCACTGCTCACTCTAGTTAGAAATTTCCATGAAGTAGATCAACATCTGGGGAAATCCGTACCTCCAGGCGGGGCTGCTTGCCTCTCTTGCTGTCTCTGTCCCTCCTTGGCCTCTCACTGGCTCAGGAATCGATGAGGCGCTGGGGTTTGGCCAGCAGCTGGGAGTGTGGAGAGGCTCGGTCCTGGCACCTGGGCTGTCCCCCCAAGGAAGAGGCTTCTGTGGTCAGAGAGGCTGGGCGCCAGGGCTAGCAGGCTGTGGTTGGAGAGTCCGTGCTAGAGCTTTGTGTTCTGAGAGGGATGAAGTCTGCAGTGGTGGGGAGGGAAGGCGAGGACCCCAGGGAGGTGGGGGTGGGGGTGGAGGCTGTGGGAGAGGGAGATGGGGGAGGGAAAATAGAGGACTGAGGGGTTGTGGGCACTGGGGCGGGAGGTGAACCCTGGACGGCAGACCATGGGGTGGGAGTGGGGCCATGGAGTCTGACCAACATTCCCCATGGGTGGGAGTGGGAAGGGTTTGGAGGGGTGGCGGGCCTCTGCCAACAGACTGGAGCTGTGAGAAGGGTACTCCAAGGGCTGGAGCTCCCTTAAGAGAACTGCACACACCCTAAGGTTCCTGATTCCCCCAGAATGTTTCTGTATGTTGCCTTCTTGGGGGAAGGGGCTTCGTCAGTGTAAAGCTGCTCCTTCCTCTATTCACACTGTTTCCTCCTGCTCTTCCCCCAACCTGCTCTGTGGCTCTTTTCAGACTGGCACTCCAGTATCTAGCACGGCCAAACAAGGCTACTCAAGAACATTTACCAAATAAGTGAATGCAGAGAGGAAGGATAAAATGGCTGGGGGGGTGGGGGCGGGTGTCCGGGTAGAGGAGGCCATGGCCACCTGTGAGGGTCTCCTGGTTGTTTCTGCCCAGCAGAAGGCCCCATTCCCCGGGGCCTGGGGGTGCTAGGGGTGGGGGTTGGGCACAGCTCCAGCCCATTCTCCCTCCCTCCCCAGATGGCGAAGGGACGGACCTGTTTGCCGTGGCTGTTCATGAGTTTGGCCACGCCTTGGGCCTGGGCCACTCCTCAGCGGCCAACTCCATCATGAGGCCCTTTTACCAGGGCCCGGTGGGCAACCCCACCGAGTACCGCCTGTCCCAGGACGACCTCGAAGGCCTGCAACAGCTCTACGGTACAAGGAGCGATGGGGCGCTCGCCGGGTAGCCTCTGCAGCAGGGTCAGGGGACTCACCGCTCTCTAACGGTTTCTCCACAGGGAAAGCACCCCAAACCCCACTTGACAAGCCCACAAGGAAACCCCTGGCTCCTCCTCCCCCGCCCCCTGCCCTGCCCCCGGACCGGTGAGTATCTCTCCTGCTGTGAGGCCTTGGGTGAGCTCCCTAACCTCAGGGTCCTCCTACACGAGATGGGCAGGTAAGAGTCCCTGCCTTGTAGGATGCCGTCCAGGTTAAGTAAAGGGAGAGGGGCCCCCCAACCCTCTCTGTTCACCTCTCTTTTCCTTCCCAGCCCCTCCCAACCCGTTCCTGATCGATGTGATGGCCATTTTGACGCCATCGCCAACATCCGAGGCGAAACTTTCTTCTTCAAAGGTAAGTAACTTCGGACCTCCCCGACCCCATATAGTTGGCTTCCTACCCACTTAGAGTGACCCGCTCGCCGGGGCTATGAGGTTCGCAGGGATGCAGGACTTTCAGTGCTAAAAAGGGGAAAGCCCTGGATCAGCCGGTCACCCAAGAGCCACTGCAGCCTTGATTTTCAGATGGACCTGCCCAACCTGCGGTGGGAGGGGAAACCTAGCGCTGTGTTCGAGCCACACACTGCGGGGTGGGGGGTGGGGAGGAGACCTCCTGCCGTCTCATCTCACGCCCACATGCCCACCCCTTCTTCCCCCGTAGGCCCGTGGTTCTGGCGCCTCCAGCCCTCGGGACAGCTGGTGTCCCCCCGGCCCGCCCGGCTCCATCGCTTCTGGGAGGGGCTGCCGGCCCAGGTGAAGGTCATCCAGGCCGCCTACGCCCGGCATCCGGACGGCCGGATCCTTCTCTTCAGCGGTGAGTGGGGCTCGAGGCGTGGCTGGCTCCGGGCGTGCGCAGCGCCGCTCACCTGCCCCTCCCCCCCACCCACTCAGGTCCGCAGTTCTGGGTGTTCCAGGACCGGCAGCTGGAGGGCGCCGCGCGGCCGCTCACGGAGCTGGGGCTGCCCGCGGGAGAGGAGGTGGACGCCGTGTTTTCTTGGCCGCTGAACGGGAAGACCTACCTGATCCGGGGCAGGCGGTACTGGCGGTACGACGAGGCCGCAGCGCGCCCGGACCCCGGCTACCCGCGCGACCTGAGCCTCTGGGAGGGGGCACCGCACGCCCCCGACGACGTCACCGTCAGCAACACAGGTGGGAGAGAGCGCCCGCGGGGAGAGGCCGAGGGATGGGGAGCTAGAGGACGTCCCGGGGTTTTGGAGAGCCCTGGGGAGAGAAGCTACACGGGGGGAGGGGCAGGCCTGGACCAGCCCCTGAAGCATCTGCTCCCTCCCCTCAGGTGACACCTACTTCTTCAAGGGCGCCCACTACTGGCGCTTCCCCAAGGGCAGCGTCAAAGCCGAGCAGGACTCCCCCCAACCAATGGGCCCTAAGTTTCTGGACTGCTCCGCCCCCAGACCCCCCAAAGCGACCCTTAAGCCAGGAGCCTGCGACTGTCAGTGCGAGATCAGTCAGGCGGCAGGGCGGCCGTCCGTGGCCCCCCTGCTGCCCCTTCTGCCCCTGCTGGTGGCGGGCTTCGCCTCCCGCTGAGGGGGGACAGCCCGCCACATGGAAGGGACCAGATCTCCCACCGCGGGCCCTCTGTCCCCGGAGGCGGAGCTCAGCGAGGATGCACCTGGGCGGATGCGGGTGGAGTTAAGCCCTGGGAAGGCCAAGAGGTGGTGACAGGACTAGCCCTGGCACTGAATGCCCCACGTGTTTGGCCTCCTAGTTCTCTCCTTCCCCTCCCCTGGCAACCCGGACTCCGGCCTGGCTTCGACCCCGCAGGACTCTTATTTTCCCGGAATACCTAGCCTTTCCCGGAGCTCAGCCGGCTGACTCCCTGCAGCCTTGGACCCGCCTGACAACAGCAGCTGTCCCAAGCTGTTCGGGTCTTTACAGGACAGGCCTGCCCCGGACGCTGAACCCCAGGCTGGCTCTCCACCTGCTGCTCTGACGTTTCTCACCCTGCCCTGCGTCCATGAAGTCCCAGTCAAGCCATATTGGTGGGGACCCCAAACCCAGCCCTGAGACCACCCCTGAGCACCAGTGTCCCAAGTTCTGGGTGGACCTTCTTTCTAGTCACCACGCTGGTACCAGAAATGCCTACGTTCAATAGGACACCATCCTGTCCCTAAAACGCCTCTCCCCACCTCCACACCTGAGCCTCTACCACCTCCTTCTGAACTGCTTGGCTCCATCAGCTCAATGCTGGTGGAAAGACAGTGGACTGGTCCCTTCTTAGTCCAGGGTCACTGGCTCCTCAGCTTTCCTGCGTGATGAGTGAGTGGAACCTGGGCCATCTCATTGACCCCACTGCAACCTCCCCCCTGCCCACTATCCACAGAATTCAGGATCTAAATCAGTGCCTCTGCAACTATGCTTTTGGAATATTACACAACAGAATGACCCACTAAACTTAAAAATGCAGATTCCATGCCCTCGCTCTGAATGCTCACTCTGGGGCTGGGGCCATGAATCTGCATTTGAACAAGCTGGGGTGGGGGTGGGGGTGGCCCTGCTGGGCAAGGGAGCTGGGCCAGCAGCTGTCATCTCTGTGTCTCTGCCTTGTGGCTTTTCTGTGTCTCTGACATGTTCTCTCTCCCAGGGGCCAACCCCTTCCTGTTGTCTACAAAGCCCAGCTGATGGCCTTGGTTGAGAGAGGTCCACCCCCCATGTGTGGAGTCACTTAGCAGCCACTTCTTTGGTTGGTACCCAGCTTCAGCGGCCCCACAGTGCTGCCCAGAGCTGAGGCCAGTGGGGATGTTGCCCACCTCGGTCACGAGCAGGAGACCAGTAGGAGGGCGACAGCCAGGTGTCTTCAACCAGCCTGGAACCTGAAAATTCAAGGCCACCAGAAAGCCATCGGGGCCTCTGTTAGGATCCTTGTGAAGTATGAGGAGGAGGAAACTTGTATTTGAAGAGCTTGTCAGCCCCACCAGGAGGACAATAAAAATGACGGGAGAGAAAGCCCTTCGTTTCTTCTGAGCACTGATGGAGCTGGGGTGAAGTTCGGTGGCAGAAACTTGACAGACCCAAATCACTCTGATTTGCAGAAGAGGTTGGAATCCAGCATTGATGGGAGACAGGGTGGATGAGAATGAATGGGAGGAGGAACCCAAAAGTTGGTTGAAGGGAGCCCAGAGGAGGGATGTCCCATGTGAAATTTGAGGCTGCTTTCACTGCTACAATGGAAACTTCTGCAGCCTTTAAGACTTCATTAAGTCTGCTACACAAAAATGCCACATTAAATTGAATTATATTATTTAAAGAACAGTACAGTCCCATAATAAAAATGTAAAACTTTTGTGTTTCAAAGGAGACCATCAGAAAAGTGAAAAGTCACCCCAGACACCCTTGTCCCTTGTATACCCCCTTCTTCATACACTCTCTCCCTACATGCAGATTCTTTAGGTCCAAACAGGCAGAGCTTCAGACTGCAAGTCAGCTCTTCCAAAATGACCCTGCAGCAAACACTGCAGGATTCCACCCAATGGGGTCTCTGGAGTCAACAACTCAGGGACCGAAGTGGATGTTGTTGCCAGGGGCAGTGGGAGGGGATGGGGAGTGAGAATTTCATGGTTGCGGAATTTTGGTTTTACAAGATGAGAAGTTCTAGGGATGGTGGTGATGGCTCCACGAGAAGGTGAATATATCTGATGCCTCAGAAACGTGCACTTAAAATGGTGATGGTAAAGGGTATGCGACATGTGTTTTATTTCACGTACAATAAATTCTTAAAAAAAAAAAAGTGAAAAGAATGGGGAATTTTTTTTTTTTTTTTTTTTTTTGTGATACGCGGGCCTCTCATTGTTGTGGCCTCTCCCGTTGCGGAGCACAGGCTCCGTACGCGCAGGCTCAGCGGCCATGGCTCATGGGCCCAGCCGCTCCGCGGCATGTGGGATCTTCCCGGACCAGGGCACAAACCCGTATTCCCTGCATCAGCAGGCGGACTCTCAACCACTGCGCCACTAGGGAAGCCCGGGGGAAAATTTTTTGCAAATGATATATCTGATAAGGGACTTTTATCCAATATATATACACTACCCTGACAACAATAAAAAGACAAATAACTCAATTTAAAAATGGGCAAATGGGGCTTCCCTGGTGGTGCAGTGGTTGAGAATCCGCCTGCCAATCCAGGGGACACAGGTTCGAGACCTGGTCTGGGAAGATCCCACATGCCGTAGAGCAACCAAGCCCATGAGCCACAACTACTGAGCCTGCGCGTCTGGAGCCTGTGCTCCGCAACGGGAGAGGCCGCGACAGTGAGAGGCCCGCGCACCACAATGAAGAGTGGCCCCTGCTCGCCGCAACTGGAGAAAGCCCTCGCACAGAAACGACCCAACACAGCCAAAAATAAAAAATAAATAAATAAATTTAAAAATGGGCAAAGGGACTTCCCTGGTGGTCCAGTGGCTAAGACTCCACGCTCCCAATGCAAGGGGCCCTGGTTCAATCCCTAGTCAGGGAACTAGGTCCCACAAGCATGCCTCAACTAGAGATTCCGCATGTTGCAACAAAGATGCCTCATGCCGCAAGACCCGGAGCAGCCAAATAAATAAATATTTAATTTAAAAACATAAAACCTACTATTTAAAAAATCATTAAATAAAATAAAAAATAAAAATGGGCAAAGGATCAGTGTATACATTTCTCCAAGGAAGACGTACAAATGGCCCATAAGCACATGAAAAGATGCTCAACGTCCTTAATCATCAGGGAAATGAAAATAAAAATCAGAGTGAGATACCACTTCACACCCACTAGGATGCCTAGAATCAAAAAGACATAGGGGGCTCCCTGGTGGCGCAGTGGTTGAGAGTCCGCCTGCCGATGCAGGGGACACGGGTTCGTGCCCCGGTCTGGGAAGATCCCACATGCCGCGGAGCGGCTGGGCCCGTGAGCCATGGCGGCTGGGCCCGTGAGCCATGGCGGCTGGGCCCGTGAGCCATGGCCGCTGAGCCTGAGCGTCCGGAGCCTGTGCTCCGCAACGGGAGAGGCCGCAACAGTGAAAGGCCCGCGTACCGCAAAAAAAAAAAAAGACATAATAGTAAGTGTTGATAAGGATGTGTGGAAGTTTCATACATTACTGCTGGGAATGTTGAATGATTTGTCATTTTGGAAAATAGTCTGGTGGTACCTCAAAAAGTTAAAAACATAGTTACTGTATGACCCAGCCATTCTACTCCTAGGTGGAATTCATGAGAAAAAGCATGTCCACACAGAAACTTGTACATGAATGTTCATAGCAACATTATTCATAATAGCCAGAAGGTGGAAACAACCCAAAAGTCCATCAGTGGATGAATGGAGAAACAAAATGTGGTCTATCCTTACTGTGGAATGTTGTGCAGCCATAAAAAAGAATGAAGTCCTGGTACACGCTGCCACATGGAGGAACTGAAAACACTATACCGAGTGAAAGAAGCCAGATACAAATGGTCACATACTGTATGAGTCCGTTTATATGAAATGTCGAGAATAGGCAAATCTACAGAGACAGAAAGTAGATTAGTGGTTGCCTGGTAACGGGCACTGGAGGATGATGGCTTAGGGGTGCAGAATGGCTTTTTTTTTTTTTGTTTCTGGCTGCTGGCTGAGCAGCGTGGCATGAGGGGATCCGACCAGGGATGGAACCCATGCCCCTGCAGTGGAAGCAAGGTGTCCTAACCACTGGACCGCCAGGATAGACCCCCAGAATGGCTTTTTGAGGTGATGAAAATGCTCTGAAATTGATTGTGGTAGTGATGGTTGAGCAGTTCTGTGCATTGAATTGGGCACTTTCCTGGGTGAATTGTATGGTATGTGAATTATATCTCACTAAGGCTCTAAAGAAAATGGCTCAGTCCATGATGAAACACAAAATGCCTTCAGATGGTGGCCTTCATGAGACAGACATGGGGGGCAGAGTGTCACGTCTCAGGGAGCCAGGTTTCCAGAGATGAAACCAGAAATACGACTTGCAGCTGAAGCAGGAGCTGCTCCCTTCTCTCCCTCTCACCCTGGAATTCAAAGATGGCTCAGGGAAGATCTGGACTTCCTGGGTGGGGAAAGGGGTTTTCAGACAATTGAATGGGCTCCTAAGGGTCAGGGGATGTTAGCTGGAGTCCAGTGAACCCAAGTGACGCTTTCACCAAGGAGTGGGACTTGTAGGTCTGTCCCTCTTGGGCTCACACGAGTGGCCCCTAAGGAACCCTGTTCTTCTTCAAGGATATTACAGTTTGTAGTTTGCTTCCCCAAATTCATATGGTGAAGTTTTAACCGCCACTACCTCAGAATGCAACCTTATCTGGAGATGGGTCATTACAGAGGGAATAAAGTTAAAATGAAGTCCTTAAAAAAAAAAAAAAAAGTCCTTAGTGTATGCCCTAATCCAGTATGACTGGTGACCTTATAGAAATGGGGAATTAAGAGACAGATACATGTCTAGGGACGATGCCATATAAACATGGAGATGGCTGTCTGCACGCCTAGGAGAGGGGTCTGGAACACATCCTTCCCTCAGGGCTCTCAGAGGAACCAAGCCTGCAGACACCTTGATTTCAACTTCTAGGCTCCACCGGGAGAGAATAAATTTGTGCTGTTTAGACACCGGTCTGTGGCAGTTTGTTAGGGCAGCTCTGGGTCACTAATACAGTCAGCAAGGCCATGGCCGTGCTGGGCTGTGAGGAGCTGTGGCTGCAGCTGGGAGGCAGGCCAGGCTGTGAGAGATAGGGCCAGGGAGAGCCCTGCCGTGGTGGCTCTGGATTGAGGGGCTCCCAGAGGGCTCAGGAGCATCCCCCATATCTTAACCCGCAGCTGGGTGATGTCCTTCTCCAGAGCTCCAGAAGATTCTTCAGCCTGCTGTCTCAAGTCTGGACTTTCCCTCTGCCCCTCCCCTCTCTTGAGCTGATGGGTCAGGGGTGAGGCCCATGCTGGGCTCAGAGAGTCCCATCCCAGCTCAGGGTGGAGGGGCGACAGCCAGGGACCCTGAGTGTAAGGGAAATGCCCTCCTCAGTCCAGGCCCCTCAGACCTCTGTCGCCTCGTCTTTCCTTTTTTCTGTCTCTTCCCCTCTCTGTCTCTGTTTCTGTCACACACACGCAAACACACACAGCTGACCCTGCATCCTGCCCCAGGGTGGCTCCACCCTCCCCCGCCCCTCTCTCTTCTGCTCTTAAATCAGTGGATCTCAGGGGTCAGCAGACAGCTCAGCTGGGGCTCTGGCTGGAGGAGCTCAAGGTCACTGGTTCAGGAGAAGCAAAAGTTGGGGGAGGGGGCTGATCTGTAGCCAGAGGACTTTCCAGGGTGGCGGGACAGGCTGCTTCTCTGAAATCCTTTTCCTCACACCTGTTCCTCCCACTAGGTCACAGCAGCAGAACCCGGAGCCACCATGTGCTTCTCCAAAGTGAGTGAGAGCGAGTGATGGGGGGGAGATTGGGCCCTGGAGTCTCATTTCCCCCGTGTCCCCCACCCCCACCAGCTCAGCCCCCACCCCTGCTGATTGGTCCACATGCACCTGCCTCTGTCCCACCCTCCCTGGGCCCTGGGGGAGCCACCGGGGAAGCAGAGGGTCAAAGGCATGTGACCTGTGCCATCAACAGGGCCCAGTCTCACAATGACCCTGTTTGAATGCCCTGCTGTCACCATCCTGAAATCCTGCATAATTGTGGACAAAGGACCCTACAGTTTTCTTTTGCTCTGAGCCCTTTCCTTTATGGAGCAAGTCCTGTTGTGGGCCAGTATTCCTGTCTGGGAGGTCAGTTATGGGGGGCAGCTCTGTGTGCGTGTCTGTGTGTGCAGGAGCACAGAGGAGTTATGGGACAAGGGTGTCACTTTAGGAATTAGACTGGACATGCTCGTGGGGGAGCTGGAAATGGAGGGTCTGCAGTGTAAGAGGAATCAGCCATCCCCTTGGACCCCGTCTACACCCCGGAAACCCAGGGGTTGAGGCTGGGCAGTGCTTTCCGAGAAACTTAAAAATATTCTTCTCAGGTGCCTGGCCTCACTGTCTATTCTTTCCCTTTGGGGTGCCTTCCCCCCTTCCCCCACCACACCACTCCCCCCACCTCAATTCTGAGGGTGACCAGACCAGGGAGCTCTGGGCCACGCAACACAGGGATCGGGGAGTGGTCTTTGTGGGATGACCCAGGGCTGAGTGGTCAGGCTCAGTTAGAGGGACAGGAGATTGTTCCCACTGGCCCCCAAGGTATTTTTTTGCCCCGTTGTGTGTAACACTGGGCTGACAGGGTGGTGCCCCTGGTGACACAAAGTGTGCAGACAGGTGCCTTGCACACGCTGTGAGTGGCACTGACCACCCAGGGGCCGGAAGGCAGTGTGGACAGCGCCAGATTGGGACCATAATGTGGAGTCTTGTGAGGGTCTGTGGGGCACCTCCCACCTCCATGGTGGAGCCAAGTGTCTGGCGGGGAGGTGCTGGGGCCCGGGGGCCTGCAGGGTCAGCGGTCAGGTAGAGCCTCAGACAGGAGAGGACAGTGCCAATTCCTCCCTGTTCAGCTCTCACCAGGACCACGGAGGGCTAGGGATCTGGGAACCAGGTTGACCCTGCACACTCAGTGGCAATGGTTCTACTTGTGTGTGTGTGTGTGTGTGTGTGTGTGTGTGTAACAGGTCTGGGGGAGTTGGCAAGGTCACATAAGCCTGAGTGTCACTGTTACCTCCACAGGGAGTCCCAGATAACATTGCTTCTCTGAGGGCCAAAATGGCAAGAACCTCTTCCCCATGTATGGTTGGGGGATGCAGGAGGCCTGGGTTCTGCTGGGTGAAGCTGAGAATGTCCTGGCCCACCTGAGACGCAGGAGGGAGAAGGACCAGGCCTCTTTGTCCCAACTCTGTCTCTCTTCACAGCATGAGTGTGTGGACGACTTCTGTGATGACCTCCAAAGTCAACCCCAAGCAGAAACACAGGTGGGTCAGTGCGCCCCTACTCCCCTTGCCTCCCCAGTTTAAGTGTGGTGGGTGGTTTCTGATGATGGTGATGATGAAGGTGAAAGCTCAGCACCCAGTCTTTACACTGGACAAAATTCCTACCTGTGTGGCAGGTGAGTGCACAGGTGGGGGATACAGAGGCCCAGGGATGCTGAAGGAGGTGTCCAAGTCAGAGGGCAATTGATGGCAGGGCAGGGATGCCAGATGCCTGGTCCCCAGGCACATGGGCTGAACCCTCACCTTGCGGTGAGGGGCCACAGATGAGAACAAGCTGGGGCTTGGGGTTTGAGACTGAAAGTGAGAGTGGGTGGGGGGATTTTAAACGGAGCGTTGTTTTCCCAGCAGGTCGAGTCAGTCCTAGCAAAGCTGGACGTGAGTTTGGGCCTTGCCCGTCCCCCAAAGAGTAGCCCCCAGGGTTGGATCAGCCAGGTTATCTAGGTTGCTGTCTCCCTTTGGACCCATCTGGATGCATGGGAGGCCACAGTGAGGACCACAGACCTCAGCGGCAGGGGCAGGTGTGCAGCCTCCACACTTCCTCTCCCCAGGACCAACTCAGTGAGAACCTGCTTGAAGCTGTGGATGCCGAAGTTCACAACAATGTACCGGTGAGTATGAACCACTGTCACAGCCCCTTGCTTCCCCTCCACCTTACTCTCTCTCGCCGTTGGCACTGCCATGTGTGCACATAGCTCCCCTGAGTGGGGGTTGGAGGGATGGCCCCTGAGAGCTCGGGAGGTGCAGCCTTGCTGGCACTGGCCTCCCCGCCCAGCACACAGTGGCCAGAGCCCCGCCCTGAATTCACAATGATGAGCCCCGTGGGCCTGGTGCTGGGCTCAGAGGCCAGTATGCCAACAGGCAGGTACACCTCACCATGGTGGTTTGCGCCTTGAGGGGAATTGAGGGGCCAGGCCCCGCCTCTGGGAAAAGTCCTGGTGTCCATGGAGCTGTTGGCAGGAAAGCAGGCAGTTTCCATTTGCGGGCTTCTGTGTCCCAGACTCTCACAAAGGCTTGGAGGCCTCAGCCAGGGTCAGGACCTGGGGCTGCATCCCCGCTAGGGGTTGGGGGGGGGTCCCTGAACAGCCTCCCATCCCTGCAGGAGTTCACCCCCGTGCTTGGTGAAGTGCAGCAGGAATTCCGTTGTAGAATCCGGAAGCCCTCTGGTACTGACAATCCAGGAGACCCGGAGAGGCCCTCTGGCTCTGACAATTCAGGGGACCAGAAGCCGGGAAAGAGCTTTCCGGACATAGCGCTGAGGCATAGTTCTGAGAATGACTGCAGAAGCTGAAGCGGAAGTTTTTTGTTGCGCTTGCCTGCCTGCGGCAGAAGGGGGCTGCCGGCCTACAGGCCTTGCGCAGTGCGGCTGAGGCCATCTGGGGAGAGTTGAAGCGTTTCTTCTCCTCTGTGGGGCAGGTCTTCAAGAGCCTCATCTAGGTCTAGGGAGCCCCACAGGGTCCGGGAGGAGATTGGCCTCATGTAGAAGCCAATTTGATTTTCCCCTTCTCAGTAAGAATCTTCTGAAGCGACCTTTGCCCTCCTGCTCACCCTTGACCCATCCTTGCAACCTCCCTCACCTCCTGTCCTTCAGGGAGGACACCACCATCAAGCTCTCCCCACCTGGGTTTCTTTCTCCAGGTCTGACCTGCCTGTCGCTGTAGTGCTGAAATCCTAATAAAAGTTGATTGAACCAAATGGAGTGCCTGTGGGGATGGAGGCTGGGGGCCCAGTGGTGACAGGCAGAGTTCATGGGTCAGATGGACCCAGGTGGGGGTCCTGGTTCTGGGTGAACAAGGACAAGCCACCCGCCTCTCTAATCTGTAACTAGGGACACTGGTCAAGGACTGACTCATGGTGAGGACTGGACCATCTCAGGCCACTGCATTGCTTATCGCAGTGCCTGAGGCATAGTAGGTGCTCAATAAATGCACACTCCTGGGGCACAGGGAGCTCCGGGGAGCGGCTTTGACCCCTCTTTTCTTCTCCTGATCTCCCTCTTTGGGCCTTCACCACTCCAGCTGGGGCCTCGCAGCTCCTTGATCAGAGCCCCAGGAGCCAGGGAGGGTGCACCCAATCCTGGGCCAGGAGGGAAGGCAGAGTAGGAGAGGTGGGAGCTGGGTCTCTGGGCCTGTGGCCTCCCTCACCTGGGCCTGCAAATGCAGACTGGGCGATCCAGGAGCAAGGCCTGAGGGCCAGCCATGCTCACCATCTCTGAGGCCAAATTCCCCTACCCCCAATCTGTCCAACCTCACCCCACGCAGCCCTGACTTCCGGCCTGAGGGTGGTCGCAGAGTAGCTTTTCCTTTGGGGATTCTCTGCAACCCACTCTTCCTCCCAACCCCTGAAGGGCTGGACCTTCCCTAGGCTCAGAGCTTTCCCTCCCAACTGTGCCTGAGAACCACCTCTACTTGCCCCAGATTTGGGGCTGGTTCTTCAGTTCCTTGAGCTTTGGTTGATGAGTTCACTTCCTTTCCACAAGCATTTGCTAAGGAGCAGTCTTGTGTCAGGTTGGTGGAGGGGCAGTAATTAAAATATAATATTTTTTGAGTGAAAAGTGACAGACAAAAGCAGGTGTATGTGTGCTCTGGAGCTGGGGTGGGCAGCTTTTCTCTCCTGTATTTTTAGCAGAAGTCACGTGATTTAAAATCTGTCCACCAGAGGGAGAGGCAAACCGAGTCCGCCTGATGGGCAGGAAGAAGGTGGGGCAAACCTACAAGGCAGCTTTGGGTTTAGAAGAGTATGATGGTTAGGGGTCCCCAACTGTCAACCTGACTTGGCTGTGGGCAGGTTAGTTTCTCCTGTTAGCATTTTCAGTTAGAATTAGTTACCAATGTTACAGAAGAAGAGGTTTCCTGTATTAATCCAGAATCTGGGATTTTAAGTTTTATTCATTTTAATTAATTTAAACAGCCACATATGGCTGGAGGATACTGTATTGGACACGGAGGGTTAGTGGTAGACTCCAGAGGAGAAAAAATTCCTGGGTGAGATTGGTTGGCCTTACCAAGAGCTGCCTGTGACAGAAACCCTCCCCCCAACTCCCAACACACACACACACACACACACACACACACACACACACACACACACACACACACACACACACACCAGTCTGAGCCTTTTCAGGTGGGAGGAACTCCCCCTGGGCCTGCTCCCATCCAGCCTGCTTTGAAGGGGTGGGGGAAGGAGAAATGCATCACCGTGATACAGTGGGGAGGGTAAAAGGTGGCATTTTGGTGCACTTAAAAAAACATAAAGAGGGACCACTTTCAAGAAGGCTGTTTTACTTTGGGTATTTTAAAATACATTCCTGAGGCCTGGAAGAGTTCCCTGTGGGGATGGGAAGAACTACTGTGCAGGGTCGGTGGAGCCAGAGAGAGGTGGCTGGGGCGTGGGGGCAGCGCCATCCACTGCAGCCTTGGAGGCCAGGCACGCTGGGGAGATGCACGCGGGACAGACCTGGCGGAACCAGGCGAAGCTAGTACAGGGTCTCCCGGGCGTGGGTTCTCAGGTGGCGTAGCAGGTGGGAGTTGCGGCTGAAGCTGCGGCCACACTGCGCGCAGGAGTAGGGCCTGGCCCCCGTGTGCACCAGCATGTGCCGCAGTAGGTTGCAGCTGCGGCTGAAGATCTTGCCGCATTCCAGGCACTCCTGGGGGGGCTCAGCCTGCCCAGACACGCCCTCGTCCCCTGCCCCGGCGTGCGTGGCCAGGTGGCGCTGCAGGTGGGCGTTGCGCCGGAAGCTCCGGCCGCACTTCTGGCAGCTGTAGGGCCGCTCGCCCGTGTGGCTGCGGCGGTGGCGGGCCAGGTTGGAGCTGTTGCGGAAGCGGTGGCCGCACGTGTCACAGACGTGAGGCTTCTCCCCGGTGTGGATGCGCTGGTGGCGCGCTAAGTGGGCGCTCTGGCTAAAGCCCTCGCCACACTCGCTGCAGCGGCAGGGCTTCTCCCCGGTGTGGCTGCGCCGGTGGCGGGCGAGGTCCTGCGTCTGGCTGAAGCTCTTGCCGCACTGGGTGCAGTGGTGGGGCCTCGGGCCGCCGTGGGTCAGGAGGTGGCGGGCGAGGCCGGCCCTTCGCATGAAGCGCTTCCCGCAGTGTGGGCAGCTGTAGGGCTTCTCGCCCGTGTGCACCCGCTGGTGGCAGACCAGCTGGGAGCTCTGACTGAAGCTGCGGCCGCAGACCTGGCAGGAGAAGGGCCGCTCGCCTGTGTGCACACGCCGGTGTGCCCCCAGGTGCTCGCTGCGCCGGAAAGCCTTGCCGCAGTCGCCACACACGTAGGGCCTGAGCTCGGGCCCGGGACGCAGGCTGCCCGAGCACTCGGAGCACTGGTGGCCCTGGTCCTTGGCGTGGATCCGCAGATGGCGCTTGAGGCTGGAGCGGCGCTGGAAGGTTTGGCCGCAGTGGGAGCACAGGACGATGGCCAGCTCGGGGGGCGCTGGGGTCTTGGTCTCCGGGGCGCCTGGGGGCTTTTGGTCCTGGGCGTGCGCCAGAAGGTGCTGCATGAGGCGGGCCCGGCGCTGGAAGCCCTGACCGCACTCGGCGCACAGGAAGGCGGGCTCGGAGGAGTGCGTCTGCATGTGTTTGCTCAGGTGCGAGCTCTGGCGGAAGCGGTGGCCGCAGAGGTGGCAGGTGTGCGGCCGCTCATCCGTGTGCGTGCGCATGTGCAGCTTGAGGATGGAGCTGCGGCCGAAGCTCTTCCCGCAGCACAAGCACAGGAAGGACCGCGCGCCCGGGTGAGACCGCAGCTGGTGCGTCTCCAGGCGGGCCAGCTGTGGGAAGCTCACCCCGCAGTCTGTGCAGATGAACTTTATCTCCGGCTCCGACTTGGGGGCGCCCCCAGCCACTTTGACCTCCAGAACTTCACTCCTGTCGGGAGGGGACATTTCTCCACCGGGGCCGCCCACCTCAGGGCCCGGGCCGAGCGACTGAGTGTGGGGCTCTTCTGCCACCCTGGGACTCTCTGCCTGAGACTTTGCTGAGATGGCAGCAGGCCAGGACACCTCTTTCGGTTCCTCTTCTTTAAACGCCTCGTCTGGGGTTCTGCCTCCAAATCCTGGGAAAGAAGCAGAAAACAGGACAGGTCAGGCCTTTTCGGAGGCGCTTCTGGGAATTGCCAGAACCTCAGTGCCTGGAAGCAGAAAGAATCCCAGAATCCTGCAAAGCTGGTAGGTGGGCAGAGGGTGGGTAAAAACCAAATAACATACAGTTTACCGTTTTAAGGTGTATAATTCTGGTCCATTAGGTCCATTCAAAATGTTGTGCAACCATCACCACTATCTATGTCATTCTCCCAAATGGAGACCCATACCCATTAGCAAGCCCTCCCGTGACCACCTATTTTATTTTATTTTAGCTGTTGTAATTAATTTTACTGAAGTACAGTTGATTTATAATATTGTGTTAATTTCTGCTGTACAGCAAATGGATTCAGTTACAGATATATTCTTTTCCATTATGTTTTATTAGAGGGTATTGAATATAGTTCCCTGTGCTGTACAGTAGAGCCTTGCTGTTTATCCAGTCTATATATAATAGTTTGCATGTGCTAATCCCAAACTCCCAATCCATCCCTCCCTCCCACTCCCTTCCCCTTGGCAACCACAAGTCTGTTCTCTATGGCTGTGAGTCTGTTTCATAGATCAGTTGATTTGTGTCATATTTTAGATTCCACATATAAATGATATCATATGGTATTTGCCATGACCACCTTATTTATTTATTGGCCATGCTGCACAGCTTGCGGGATCTTAGTTCCCTGACCAGGAATTGAACCTGGGCCCACGGCAATGAAAGCCCAGAGTCCTAACCGCTGGATGGCCAGGGAGTTCCCGACCACCTATTTTAAAAGCTCAAAGTTTTGGAGGTTGATGATTAGACCCAATGAGCCTTAAAATAGCCCTGTATAGATACAGACATATCAATATATATCTATGTAGATGTATATATCAGTATATATTACCTCATCAAAATAGTCCATTTTTTGCCAAAGAGGTCAAAAAGTCAGGTAGGGACCACCCCTGACAGGCAAAGAAAAACCCTTCAGTGGTCATAAACCCGGGAAAAAGGCCTCTTACCCAGAGGATGCACAGGCCAAGCCTTCTTTGCTGGGACATCTTCAAAGGTTAGGGACTCCTGTGACCAAAGGAGGGGCAGAGATTGTCACTAAGTGAGGAATGGGGCTCTAGGACCTGAGGGGGATGAAGAACTTTCAAGGTTTAAATTAAGAAAAACATGGATTTGCTAAAACTTCAGAGGCAGAGAACTGAGGGGACCAGTCCGGCTCACCAGCACAGCTGCTAGCTCCTGATCTCCAGAGTTCTCCTCTGGCCACAGCTCAGGGCCCAGCGGGGCTGACAGCACTGGGGGAGAAAGAAAGAGCTGTTAGAAGCCAGTCCTACCACCATGTGGCTCCGAGGACGTGCACCCATCATCAGGGCCTCGTGACAGGCATCTTGGCTCTCCCCCATTCCTGTCAACTAGGGAGGCTGCCCCCTTCCTTCCCCACCCTCACCCACCTGGCCCCTCAGCTCCCACCGCACACCAGGCCTCCACCTTCCTTAGGCCCCAGCTCCTCACCGCTCTCTTGCGGGGCCTGCAATGTTCTCTTGGGACCTGGACTCAGTGGCTGCTTTGAACTTGGGGGGCATCTCCAGGCCCCCATCTCAGCAGGCTTGGAGGGCACTGGCTGGGACAGCGAGAGTTCCTGCGATGGCTCCAGGGCTAGAGGCCCTTCTGAGGGCACTTCCTTCTTGGGGCTGTGGCTGGAGACTTGGAAAGAGCCCCCCTGTTCCTCCAAGGTGACCTCTGCACGGGGACAATTCTTGCCAGCATTAAAACTAAAATCCTGTTCAGAACACATCCATGTTAGGTGACGGACAGGACGGTAATCCAAGTCCTACTAACTCCCTAGGGCCATGGGACTGAGGAAAGGTGAGGGTCAGACAGGGAGGGAGTTAGGAGGTCAAGAAGGAGCCGGCAGAGGAAGGAAAGTGGGGTTTAGTGACTTCTTTTTTTTGGCCTCACTGCGCGGCATGCAGGACCTTAGTTCCCCGACCAGGGATTGAACCCACACCCCCTGCAGTGGAAGTGGGGAGTCTTAATCACTGGGCCGCCAGGGAAGTCCCAGCTCAGTGATTTCTTAATGGGGTGATAAAGTCACTGTCTTTCCACCTGCTGTCCAGCCCGCCTGGCTGCCCCCTTCTTACCAGCGGCCCCACATTGCTGGACTCCCTCTGGACACCCTCCAGCAGCAACACCACCTCTTCGCCATCCCTGAGCTGCTGGCCCTGGAGCCGGGCCAGGAGGTGGGGGGGCAGCACGCTCAGGAACTGCTCCAGCACCAGCAGCTCCAGGATCTGCTTCTTGGTGTGCAGAGCCGGCCGCAGCCAGTGGCTACAGAGCTCCCGGAGGCGGCTCAGGGATGCCCTCGGCCCCATGTCCTCCTGATACTGGAAGCACCTGAAGAGCTGGTGAGCCACCTCGGGCCGGGGCCTGGCCTCTGGCCGCCTGGGGTCCTCCTGGCCGGCAGCCTCTTCCTCCTCCAGTTTGACTGCTCCGAGCTGCTCTGGCTCCCGTGCAGCCGGGCCTGGTTCTGCAAGCATCCTTCACCTTGGCGATGACTCACAGTGGTTGCTTCAACTCTTGGGTCTCTCTCTCTCTCTCAGCTCCCACACCTGGGGTGTTAAGGGATGCCTACAGATGTGGCCTCCAGAGGAATCGTTTCTCGAACTGGTCACGAGTAGTGGCTCAGCCTGACCAACACACCAAAAGGCAGAGAAAATGGATTGTTTAGTATTCTCATTCCCTCCTGCAGCATTTAGAAGTTCACCTCACTTTACCCCAGTGATCAAAGTTGGCATTCCTGAGAGAGGACAGTCTGGCTTTCCCTGCCTCTCGATATGGTGCCACGGGGAGTACCTGGCACCACCGAAGATGGATCCTTGCCAAAAATGTTTCATCGTGATCCAATCCAGCCTTTAGACCCAACTTCCAGGTTAAAGGGCATTGCAGGGAATAAAAACAAGTTGGCAGAGAGGCTAAGAGTGATGGTGTTTAAAGGTACAAACTTGTAACAAGTAGTAAATAAGCCATAGAGATCTAATGCACAGTATAACAAATGCAGACAATAATATTGTACTATAATATAATTATATAATATGATACATATCATTACATTACAATCATATTATAACATATAAATGCTGTATATCTTAAACTTGCTTAAGGTTATATGTCAAATTTATAAAAAACAACAACAACAAACAAATAAGTCAAATGTCTCTTGAGGAAACGACCAAACAAATCCCAAAGACAGGACATTATGGGAAACAAGTGGCCCAGGTTCTTCTGAGTCTGTTATGAAAAACAAGTGCCTGGGGCTTCCCTGGTGGCGCAGTGGTTGAGAGTCCGCCTGCCGATGCAGGGGACACGGGTTCGTTCCCTGGTCCAGGAAGATCCCACATGCCGCGGAGCGGCTGGGCCCGTGAGCCGTGGCCGCTGAGCCTGCGCGTCCGGAGCCTGTGCTCCGCAACGGGAGAGGCCACAACAGTGAGAGGCCTGCGTACCGCAAAATAAATAAATAAATAAATAAAATTAAATTTTAAAAAGTGCCTGTAGGGCACACATTGCTCTAGAGGGGACTAACAGCTGATATAACCAAATGCACGAACATTGATTGGATCCTAATTTAAAACAAAAAACAAAAGGCTCTAAAAGCTATTCTGGGGTCAGTTGGGGAAATCTGAATATGGGTGCAGCACTGGGTGATAATGGAGATGACTACCAACTTCTGAGATGAGGTTCCAGTGTTGTGGTATGTAGGAAATTTCTTTATTCTTAGAAAATGTTGAAGGGTTTGGAAGTGATGGAGCATGAGGATTCAGCCACATTTATGGATCAACAAGGCAAATGTGGCAAAATTATAGCAATTGTTGAATCTGGGAGATGGGTGTATGGATTCACCCATTCATTGCATTGCTCTTTCAACTTCTTTGGAAGTTTGAGAATTTTAAAGATAAAAGGTTGGCAGGAGGGGGGAGTAGTTCATGCATGTGATTGCTCTTTGACCAGACTTCCGGACCCTCACTTTCTGGCTCTGGAGGTGGTTCTCAGCAGTCAAGGCCAAGGCCACCCAGCTGACCAGTGCAGGGCTGAGCTCCCACCTGGTGTTCCAATCTTCTTCCCTCCCTGGGTTCCATCCCTAGAGACAGGCTGGGATGAGCCGGGGAGCTGGGATGGGTGGGTGGGTCTCCACATGGGACTTAAGCTTACTGCTTGCAGAAGTCTGTGACAGATGTGTTCCCAAGGCAGGCCAAGGCAGTCTCACTCACTTCAGAGGCCTCTAGTGGGTGCACCCTTGGGAGCTGGGTGATGGCAGGAGAGGCAGTCATTTCCCTTTCTTTCCTAATTTTTTTTTTTTTTTTTTTAGTTCTGGATTCCTCCTTGGTCTACCCCTCTGGGAGGTATCCATCCCAACCCTGTGAGTCTGGCTAGCATTAAAAAAAAAGTGTTTCTAACTGACCAACAGGGGGCACTGGTTCCATAGGACTATTCCTTCCTTTTGGGGTAGCCAAGACCTACCTAGGGGGAGCTGACCCAAGTTCCGCACCCACAGGGGACTCAGTTCAGTCATTCAGCACAACCCAGAAGGCTTATTCTTTGGATATGGAAACCCAATTTCCAACGTGTCTCTGCCCTCCCTGCTCTCCAGCTTCAGGACTGCAAATGAGCTTCTCCCAAACCTGTCCCCCACCCCCACCAGGAACATCCCAGGCAGAGGAATGGGAAGAAACCCTCTTGCATCACTTCCCACCACATAAAGGGAGTGGAGCGGTGCCCGACCTGCTAGCGAGTACACGTCGGGTGTGCCTAATGAGAACACCTTACTGTTCTCATTACTGAGTAAAAATACAAACAACCACAGCTAACAGCTAGTCCTATCACTGACCCATTTTACAGCCCAGGACACCCAGGCTCAGAGGTACAGATATTTCCCCAAGACAGCCCAGCCTTGACAATGGAGCCAGGGAAAAGTCAGCCTGGTCAAGAGCTTTGGATAGTTTAAGTCCCCTTCATTCAGGGCTGAGGGATCTCTGAACCTCCTTTAGAGGTGGGGTGAGTGGGGTATGATGTGGTAAAAGAACAAATGAAACCCGTGTGTTTTAAGTCTGGGCCTAGCGCTTCCCACACAGGGGAGAGGTTTGTGATGCTAAAACACAGACCCAGGCCTACGTGTGGCCACCTGACCAGCCTCCCTCCACCTCCCTCCAGCATCTTCCCAGCTTCCCTCCCTCTCCCCCACCTACCCACTCCCTCCGGCCAGTCTGCAGTCTCCCCCCACCACTCCAGAATCTCCCCAGCTTTCCCCTACCTCCATTCTCTCCCCCACAGCCTTGTCCAACGTCTGTTCCTTCCTGCACTTTGGCACATGGGGCTCCTTCCACCCACTGGCACCTCTCTTCTGGGACTCCACACACACCACCCACCTGGCTACCTTGCAGTTTTAATTATTGAGGAATGCATGAAAAAATGTCTGGTGCAGAAAAGGTCTTTACTAAATGTTCAGGAAAATGGGTTTTTGTTTTATTGTGTTTTGGTAGCATGAGCAAAATAATTAGAGAACCAATCACGTGTGATCAGGAACACTGTATTAACAGCTGGCATGTACTGAGTGCTTATCTGTATGGGCTCTGCTTAGGGTCCCTTCATCCCACTCCAGTCCACGCAGTAAGTTATAATTTCTCCATTTGACAGGTACAAAGACCAAGCTCTGAGAGGATGGGTGACTTGCTCAAGGTCACACCAGGGAGAGCCAAGATTTGCTTTAAGGGGAGAACGCTGATTTTATGGTGCAAAAGCTCAGAAACAGAAAAGGACCCAATTCCCCTCCCACCCTGTGCGATTTGCCTAGTCTTAACCAGAATATTACAGCATGAATCAGAAAAAACAAGGCCATTCCGATTTCCAGCCCTCAGGCTTAGGCAAGTGGGGCGCCGGAACCTTCAGGGGAGGTCTCTCCAAAAGGTTTGAAAGAGGTGGAATTCAAGGGACGAAGGCCCTGGAGAGTCTCTCCCTCCCCCCAAGTCTCCAGGACAAAAGCTTTGTTAATATGCGCATCTGTGGGGGGTGGGCTGGGTTGCTGGGGGAGCTTTTCAGCCATCCTCCGATATTTGACCAGCTTAATTTGGAACCTCGAGAGGCGGAGAGGCTTAGGCTAGACCAGCCTGGGGTGGAGGTGCTGCCACTGGACCCACCCAGACAATGGGAGCACCCAGAGCCGGGGTCCTCGGCCAGGGGCTCTCCCTTTCTCCCTGGATCGCTCGTCTTTGTTGGCCGGGCTCCCCTCCAGTGCTGGGCCGAGTCGATGAGTCCGGTCCACCTGGGGGACCGTGGAGCCTGCCTTCCACTCCCCAGCGGGTACAGCAAGCCCACGACACAGGAAGTCCAGCGACCCTCCCGAATGTCCCCATTGCCACAGGCCCGCCAGTACTCCCCAGCATGGACCAACCACATCCACCCAAGGCTTTCTTCCAGCACCCTAATCCCCCATCCCACCACAGAGGCCTGGAGCCCCCTTTCTCTCTCCAAGCTACAACGAACCCTTTAAGTCTGTCCTGGAAGCCTGTACCCCAGGCCTCCCTGCAACTCACCACTCGGGGTTCCCACTACAGAGGTGTAGGTGCTGAGGGGTTCTCTGAGGGCCCCCAGGGCCAGAGTCAGCCTCGGCCAACCTGGGAAAGGACTCCGGGAAAATGGAACAGGAAGTTCCCTTCCCCAATCCCATCCAGGTGGTGAGGGGGGCTTCCTAGAGTTAACCCTTAACCTCCCAGTTTGGGAGTGGGGTGGGGAGAGGGCGGGGCCAAAGAAATAAAGACAAAGCAGTGGATCCAGATTCCAACCCAGGCCTGTATTTGAGAGTCTAACTACCCCTCCAAGTAACAGCTGCCCCCCTCCTAAGCAGGACTGGCCCTGTGCCGCTTGGCCGTCTGTCACCCTGTACTTTTTTGGGGGACAAGAGTTGCCATTTACAAATGCTTGCTGGGACTTCCCTGGTGGTGCAGTGGTTAAGACTCTGCGCTTCCACTGCAGGGGGCGCGGGTTCATCCCTGGCCCAGGAAGTTCCACATGGTGCTAGGTGTGGCCAAAAAAAAAAAAAAAAGCTTGCTATGTGCCGGGCAAAGAGGATACTGAGGTAAACGTGAGGGACAGTCCTGAGCTTGCACGCCAGGGTACAGGAGCAAACCACAGGTGCTAATTAGAAAATGGAACAGGACCATGTGATGGGGAAGAGAGGGCACTGGTCGGCACTGGCACCTAAAATCCTCCCAAGAATCTTTAGAGGTGGCTTTTGTCCCAGCTTTACGAATGACCAAGCAGGGGCTCCCAGGAGGCGAAGTGACCTCACCAACAGCCTTGAGTCCAACTCTAACTCCAGTCAAGCCTTTCCCTTTGCTCTAAAGGGCCTCTTTGCGTCATGCCCTTGTCTCCAGCCAGATGGGCACTTCCTCTGGGGAGTCCACGGTGCCTCGCTGAGCGTTCAGGGCTCCAACCTGCTCAGAGGCTGCCCCGACGGGCGGCCAGATGCTGCGCTTGCTCTGGCTCCTCGGCCGGGTCTTGTCTCCTGCACTTAACAGCACCTGGGCTTCTCCTGTTCCTTTATTTTAATTGTCTAGCGTGGATCTCATTGGACCAAAGCTCCCTGCGGACAGTGGTCCGTTTCCCTTGTCAGCTCTGCATCCTCCGCGCCTAGCCTAGCGCCTGGCACACGTGAGGACGGACAAAATGGATGAGGAACCGCCGAGCAGAGAGTCCACCGCCCTCCGAGGTTTGCTGGCACCCCGCACCGGGCACTCCACAGCGCGGACTCCCGCTACCTCGGGGGCAGTCGGGGGCTACTGTGCCCCCCCTCTCTGGGGCGGGCCAGGAAACCCACCCGGGGCGGGACTATGAAACCCCACCCCGGATGTGGAAAGGAAACCCCGCCGCTGGGCCTGGCCTGGGAGGCGGGGCGGAGGCGTCTCCTGTACCCCTATACCTAGGCTGGACCATCACACCCCCTCCCCCGGGCACCACCGCTCCTGCCCCGCCTCTAGGACTGACACGCGCACCTATGGCTGCCGCCTTCGAGGACGAGGCCGTGTCTGACCCCTGGGAGTGGGGGCAACTCGACCGGGAGCTGTGGGCCTTGTCTAGACAGGATGGGGGAGAACTGCAGGAAGGAGCGTGGCCTCCTCGGGTAAGGTGGTCTCGGTGCCTCGGGCCTGGAGCGTCCAGGTGAGAGCCTGGGGGAGCTGGCTGGGAGCACAGACGGAAGGCTCGGTGTTTGCTGTTGACGCTGTCTTCCAGACCTTCGACTCAGGTGCACACCTTTCCTGGAAATCTGTCAGAAAAGCAGAGACCAAGTTGACCTAACTCCCAGAAATAGCATCCAGGCAGAAAGGCAAGTGCCTGGAGTGAGACAAGACCAACACTAGCTTTTGGCCTCCTTCAATCCTAACTCTCGGCCCAGGTATGGGCTTTGGCTAATACCCGCGCTCCTGGCCCACCACGCGCGCGCACCATTCATTCGGGAACTATTTCCTTCCCCGAGTGTGTCCGGGCATTGTCCCTGACCCCGGGTACCCAGTACTGAATAGAAGGGACAAGTGCTGCCCCCTTGAGGCTTACAGACCGGGCAGGACCAGATCACGGGGGCAAGGTTTATTAACTCAAATTACTTTGCAGAAATAAAGGGCTTAAGTGAATTCCCTAGAGGTCCGGTGGTTAGGACTCAGCGCTTTCGATGTCTGGCCCGGGTTAAATCCCTGGTCCGGGAACTAAGATGCTGCAAACCGCGTGGCGAGGAAAAAAAAAAAAGAGCTGAACATTTAAGTCCCTTCACATTCGTCCTTATCTTTGAAAATATCAATACACTCCCCTCTCCCAGAGTGTTAGCCACTGAGAGACGAAAATTCTTGTGAAGATGCTGGATTGCTACTTTACTCCATTTACTAAAAATGATAAACGCATCTTCAAAGGACTTTTAATATAAATCTACCTGTTTAGGATATATATCAATATCTTCTAAAATTATCTTGAAAATGCACACTTAAACTATTCTAGTTGTTACCTTAGATTTTGGGGGGAAGTAACTGGTGTCTAAAAAACAAACAAAAACAAACCCCAACTTACCATTTATTTATTAAATATGAAAAAAAATTAAGTTTAGTATTATCCAGGTCAGCAAAAGCACCTGAAAATAGTGATGGGGTGATGGGGTCTTCTTCTTTCCTCTTATCTCTTCAGAGATTGCAAAAGAAAAACAAATTTCCTTGTATTTTCAGTTTCCTTAGGATTCCTCCATTTAGAATTATTCAGGGCAAAGGGAGAAATCCTTCTCCAGCTCTGGGAAGAATTACTATTAAAAACACTATGATCCCTTGATTAGCCTTTGGTTCATCCAGAGGCTTAAATGCCTGTCTCTTAACTGCATTAGTAACATCTTTTCCTACAGCCATAACCCCAGCATTTTCCTCTGGGTGGTTGCAATCTTGATGGAGTAATTGCAGTGTTTATGGTACAGCCAGATCCCTCACTAAGGACCAGCCCTGGTACAGAAGCACTGGGGATTTTGATAAGAACAGGAGTGAGCATTGCACCTGTCCTGGTCTTTCTTCAGTATCTGTAAACTAGCTATCTCCCAGGTGTTTCATCTTGTCTCTTTGGTAGGAGCCAGCCATTGGCTCTGCAAGCCCGAGCTGCAGTCTCAGTTTTGCCATTTGCTGCTGTGTGACTTGGGCAGATGGTTTAATTGCATCCCTTCACTCTGCTGCTCAAAGCTCTTCTGTGGCTTCCTATGGCACTTAGAACTAAATCCAGACAGCTCAGCCTGGGGCTCATCCCACAGCCCCTTCCTACCATGGATCTCATCTTCTGGCTTCTTTTCCTTTTCCTTTCAATTCCTGAACATGCCAGTCTGATCCTGCCCTGGCCTGGAATGGATGCTCTCACTCACATCCCCACTTTGCCAGTTCCTCTTCATTCTTTTTTTTTTTTTAATGAGTTGGTTTAATTCCAGGTGGTACAGAATTCAGGACAGAACAAAGACTTAAGAACACACTTTGGCAGGATTCTGGGCTAGGTTTACTCTAATCTCACTGCTAAGGTAGAAATGACTGAGAAGCACTGAAGAGAGGGTGAACCACTGTATGACTTTAAAAAAATTATTTATTTATTTATTTGGCCACGCCAGGTCTTAGTTGCAGCACGCGGGATCTTCGTTACAGCATATATACGGGTTCTAGTTCCCTGACCAGGGATCAAACCCAGATTCAAACCCGGATCGCCTGCATTGGGAGCACGGAGTCTTAACCACTGGACCACCAGGGAAGTCCCTCACCCAGCCACTTAAACGCAAGCTCCACAAGACTGGCTTTGCTGCTGTTCACTGCTGTATCTCCAGTGCCCGGCACATAGTAAACACTCACTAAATGTGGATTGAAGGAATATTCCACATCAGACCTTGTCTTTCCTGGTATTCTCTATTTCGGTAAGTGTAGAACAATCCATTCAGTTGCTCAAGCCAGGTACTGGGATTTATCCTTGACCCCCTTGCTTTAACTCATTCCCACATCTCATCAGTCTCCAAGTTCTGTAGGTCTGATAGCCTAAATATTTTTCATATATGTGTTTCTCTACCTCCACTGCTGCTACCAAGTCCAGGTCACCATCATTTATTGCCTGGATCATAGCAATGGTCTTATGGTTTCTCTTCATTCATTTCCTTTTTTTTTTTTAAGTAAACTTTTAGGTGTAATGTACAGAAATTGTGCGCAAACCAAAAACGAAGAGCGTGATGAGTCTCCACCAAGCGAAAACAGCCCTTTAGCCAGCATCCCAATCAAATTAGAATTTACTAGCTCTCTTGGGCCTACTCTGGTGCCCCCTTCTGGTCACTTCCCTTCCCCCATAATCGCTATCCTGACTTCCAACCACAGCAGATTTGTTTGGTCTGTCTTTGAACTCCGTGTAAGTGAAGTCACACAATAGGAACTCTCATCTGACCTTACTCCACAGTGAGGGAGTCATCCACGGGTTGCTTATTCCCTGAATAGTATTCCCCCATTGTGTTATTTGTTCATTCTACTGTGTCTACACGGGGGTGGTTTTCCGTTTGAGGCCACGCTTAGTAGTTCTTGTAGGTCTCGGGTAACCATATAAGTGCGTACTGCAGTACTTGTGCCCAGGAGTGAATCGCTGTGTCATAGGGTATGTGGATGGTCAGGTTCAGAAGATTCTGCCACACTTGTCCAGAGAGCTTGTACCATTTCCCCTCCCACTGTCTGCAGACTCATCTTGTACATTTCTTGCCCCAGTCCTAGGATCAGCTGTTTCTCCATGGAACCCTGATTTTTTTTCACATTATAAAGCATTCACAAAAATAGGATTTTTAAAAGGAGAGAAAGTAAAATTAATGGAAGTTCTACATTTTTTTTCACACCCAACTGAGTAAAAAAAAAAAAAAATAGGAGACACTAGTGAAAGACCACACGCCATGTAGAGGAACGAGTCTGAGAGCTGAGGGTAGGTGCCAGAGAGTGCAGCAGGAGGAAGGGCTGAAAAGGACATCAAGGGTGGGTGCCTGAGTGCCATTGTCATCTGCTCCCAGGAGGGGTCCTCAGAGCTGAGCCAATCAGAATGCCTCCTAAGTACTCCCATCCCCACCTGCTTCAGTGTCTTTAGCTTTCGTGAGTGAATGTACCTTAAACTCTACCCAAGACTGGGGCACCCTTTAGGTATCAGATAGCAGGAGGTGACTGCAGCAACAGTGAAGGGTATTTTAGGATGATGATAGTGTCCTGGTTTCCTAAAAATGCAGCAATCTCTATAGGGAAAGTAACTTAATTTACTCTAATATCTACCTCCAAAGAGCCAAGTGGAGTGACTCTTGAGCTTGGTCTCAACAGAGAATCCCCTCCCTGCCTGTACTGTAAGCTGTCTTTAGCTCCCAGGTAGAGAAAATGTTCTGGAAGGTGGTATGTGGGTGTTTGGGGGAATATATCCAGTCAACCCTACTAAGTTTGGGGGCTTTTCTGGCCTTGGTGTTCACAGCTTGCGTGGCTGAGGCTGAAGCTGCCAGCCTTGACAATCATGGTAAGAAGCACTTGGAATTGCTGCCTAGGGAGGAACCTCCTTTCCTCCTGGAGCTTGCCCAGGGCAGGAGAAAGCCATTTCTGCTGACTGTGATGGGCAGGCTTCTGGGCCAGCATCACAGCTGAGATCCAGGAGCCAGGTTTGGGGTTGGCAGCCTCTCTGCCTGCCCTGTTGCAAGATCAGATGATAGTCTTGTTCACCCACTGGAAAGGAGCAAAGCCTCCACAATAAGAGCTGCTGGGTAGTTCCAGTTGCTGCAAGGCAAGGGCATCAAGAATTGGGTGATGAGTAGGCTCCTGGTTAGACATTGTGATGTAGCCATACAACAGAATATGCCGCAGTTGAAAAACAGCAAGGCACCGCTTGAGAACAGTAGAACTCTTGACACATAACCATCCGTCCAAACCTGCCCTAAGACTTGACCAAACTCTAGCATAGCTTCTAGCAGCATAAGGCCATGATGACCCCAGCCCCCCATTAAAATGCCTGCCTGAGAAAGCTCAAAGCTGCCAGGAAAATTTACTGTTCATTCTAGCTAATGCCTGATGATGGGCCCCTAGCCTCCCTTTCTTAGAGCACTTACTAAAAAGGGCTTATAATTGTGAATATGTGTCTCTTATAACCCAGAAGAAGATTATAACTCTTACAATCTTTCACTGACCTGAGAGCCATTCCCTTGAAATGTACTCATCAGGAGGGACAGGGCCTCTTTCTCCCTTCTCTGTGGGAGGATAGACTCCTCCTGCCTCCCACACCTGCCAGATAGCAGACACACCTGGCCTAATTGCAGCTTCACTGACTGGCTCATTGTGACTTTTCACTACCTCCCGCCCCCCGCAGCCCCCATTCTCCCTTTGAAACACCCAGTCACCTCTGCAGCACATCGGATGGAGCGCAGCTCTTTGCCCTGCTGTCCGTAGTTACCGAATAAAATCTGCTTTCACCACTTCATAATGTATGGCTGTGTATGTCTTTGACATGCTACATGTTTTGTCTTCTCTATATGTTTTTTATACTAAATATGTGTCACGCACACAGAGGGGGCACGTCAGCAGCATATACTCCCATTTTTGAAACAAAACAAAACAAAACTCAAAACGTGTGAGGGGCGGAAACCCTTGACCTGGGAGGCTGGATGGGGCGCTGGGCCGGAATTCGTGCTCCCGGGTACCCCGGCGCCGGCGCTCTCAAGCTGAGGGCCCTCGCTCAGCCAGCCTCAGTTTTCCCACCGGAAACTCGAGGGCTCCCGGGTGTCCGCCCCGCGGTCCTCACCGCCCCCGTTGCCCCCGTGCCCCTGGCCCACAGGCGGGCTCCACGAGAGACCCGGGGAAACCGGAAGTTGGAACGGGGCAGCCGGACGGAAAACGCGGGCACACCGGCCAGGGTCCGGCAGCACCAGGATGACCCTTCGCCCTCGGCGGGACTGCTCCTCGCGGGCGCGGACAGCAGCGCGCAGGTAAGGGCAGCAGGGCGGTGCTGTGGGGGGCGGGGCCAGGGAGGCGACAGCCAATCACCGCGTCTCCCGTGGGGGCGGGATGGGGCAGTTGTTGCTTGGGAGACGCGCTCCCCGCATAGTTGCCCTGCGGGCTGCAGAGCTGGGGAACGACGACTTGTGCGCGCGGGGCTCCTGGGCCTCCTGTGGCTCCGAACGCCTCCCCCTGCGTCCGTCTCGCATCAGGGGACGGGGCCTCAGGGTTGCCTCCACGCCACCGGCGGTGAGCGGGCCGCCCGGCACCTGAACTCTCACTACCTGGTCTCCAGCGGCCCTGGGAGTTCTGTTATTTTTCTTCAAAATTTGTTTTATTTCCGGAGTTCCACCTACCTAACACTTGTACTGGCTTCCTTTTCTTCTTTTTCAATGGTTAACATTTTCTCTGCTGTTTACTCGATTATTCCTATTTTTCTTGGCTTCTCTTACATTCCTTTATTTGCCCCTATCGTCTCTCCTTCCTAAGGCTAAATCTCTGCATTTCCCTGTCTCCAGCCTGGCTTAACGGTGTTCATTAACACACGTTTGTTTTTATTTTTCTTACATCAGATGATTCTTTTTTCTAGTTTTTATTATTCTGGCTGCTTTTTTGTAAGGTCCTCTTTAAGACCTGAATCAGCTCGCAGGCCAGTCTGAGGGTAGATCACGATTTACTAAAGGTGGCGTATTCTCTCTTACTCAAGCTCACTGAAGCCGCAGGATAGTGGAGTTGGCATTTGTTGAGTGTTTCCCGTGCCTGAAGCTCTGATAAGCGCCTTGTAAACAGGCTCCTGAGGTAAGTACTCTCTAACCTGGTGGCCTGTGAGTGGGACAACAGATGTTTTCTGCTGGAATTGTATGGAGTTCTTAATTTTGTTTTGTTTTTGTTTTTAGTCATCAACATTCAAAAGTCAGGATATTTCACATAGAAATTGAATTCTTTTTGGCTTCTCTTGAAAAAACCTCATGCTTGGGCAATACTGAGCCCCCAACCGCCCCCTTTAAACAAAATATGGTTTCTTGAGGCCCCTGAAGTCTCTCCCACTCCGGTCTTACACCCAAGGCACTGGTGGTTTATGGTACTGCGTGGTTGCTGAAGGCATTTAAGTTTTTGATCTCTACTTATTGACTCACCCTGCCCTGGTCTGAAGTCTTTTGGAGACTGCAATTCCCACAAAGCAAATATCAATAATCCTTCCTCCTAGACCTGCTCAGGCCTAGAGCCAGCCCTAGAAGGGTTTCCTCTCATTTCCAAGAAGGAGCTAATATCTATCACATAGCAGATGCTCAGTAAATATTTTCTGGGGCTTCCCTGGTGGCGCAGTGATTGAGAGTCTGCCTGCCAATGCAGGGGACATGGGTTCGTGACCTGGTCTGGGAAGATCCCACATGCTGCGGAGCGGCTGGGCCCGTGAGCCATGGCCGCTGGGCCTGCGCATCCGGAGCCTGTGCTCCGCAACAGGAGAGGCCACAACAGTGAGAGGCCCGCATACCGAAAAAAAAAAAATATATATATATATATATAATTTTTTTTTCTGAACAGTTAAATAAATGTTGAGACTTCTTTTGGTCTAACTTAGGTGATCCCATGGTGGGATCCAGACCTCTGGGCTTCCTCAGTATCCCTGAACTGTAGCCCCTTTTGTCTGGTAGAGAAACGTTTGCCCAGGAATCAGGACACACCCGTTCTTTCTGGACTTGGTGCACTCCTGGGACTGCCATGTGTGAGATGGTCCACCTCAGGTTGAGTTCCTTTACTCTGGACACTGGCTTAACACAGTCTGGCTCCCAGACTGCGCATTTCATCTTTTCCAGGGCCCCCTGTGGCTTTTTCTCATTTTATAATTCTGTTTTAAAAACAGTATTGACTTTTGATACAATTTTGTTCATCTCTCTTTACTTTGAGGATTAAAACACCTGGAGATACTGACCAGAGCCAAACCCTGGGGGTAATTTTTCTTTCATCAAAGTGATAGTAGAATCAATAAGAATTCTAGGACTCCTAAAACAAGTTGAACTCCAAAAGCAGAGTTGCAAACTCAAAATGCTGCAAGGGCCAAGTGGAGAACCAAAGGTAGCACCCTGAGATCAGGCCCGGAATGGGAGGAATATGGGTCCAAGTTTGCTCTGGTTGTTCTGGTTTCTCAAGAAAATCAATTTTATGGGAATTCCCCTCACTTTTATTTTTTTATAAATTTATTTATTTATGGCTGCGTTGGGGCTTCGTTGCTGCGTGCAGACTTTCCCTAGTTGTGGTGAGTGGGGGCTACCCTTCATTGTGGTGCTCTGACTTCTCACTGCAGTGGCTTCTCTTTGTTGTGGAGCACAGACTGTAGGTGGGCGGGCTTCAGTAGTTGTGGTACGCTGGCTCAGTCGTTGTGGCTCATGGGCTCTAAAGCGCAGGCTCAGTAGTTGTGGCGCACGGGCTTAGTTGCTCCGCGGCATGTGGGATCTGCCCGGGCCAGGGCTCTGAACCCATGTCCCCTGCATTGGCAGGCGAATTCTTAACCACTGCGCCACCAGGGAAGTCCTGGAACCCTCCTAATTTTTTAAGCGTTGGGAACTAAGTTTTAAAAAAATTGAACCCTTGTGAGTGCACACAGCACACCGATGGGGTGGTACAAGGGCCAGTGGTGCCTGTCTTCCTGGGTGAAGTGGATGTATCTCAGAGGACTCTGATAGGCCGAAGGCAGGGGGCCTGGGAACGTTTCCAGCAGGAATCTTCCTGGAATCTGACTACAGGGCTGGCCCTCACCCCTTTCCTGACACTCATCTCCTGTGCCCTGTTAAGGAGAAATAAGTGCCTTGCCCCAGGGAGTGAAGCGCAGTCTCTGTTCTCCCGTTTTGGGAGCCTTAGCTCTCAGAGTCTGAAGGGAAGACAGAAGCTGAGAGGTGGACTATGAAGCCACCAGGGATGTCTGAGGGTTTGGGACCCCATGCATGGCTGGGTCAGACCCCTTTGTCACCTCTATCCCTAGCCTTGAGAGGGAGCTGGTCGGGGGCGGGGGGAGGGCAGCGTCTGGAAAAATCAGATTGATGCCACATCTTTCCAAAGTGTGAGACATAGGTGTAGGGGTGGGTACTGAGGAGTTCCCAGGTCTCTTCGTTTCCTAAGTTTGCTCTTAGGGAGAGAGAACTCCATGCCAGTCTTGGCGGGAACCCAGAGGAGCTGCTGACTGGTCTGGGAGCCTTAAATGAAATCCAGGGACGTCTCCACGGAGACACCCATAAGACTTTCAGAAGCTCTGTGTACTGAAAAGGACCACCATGTCCCTCCACTCGGCAAAGTGTCCTTCGTCCTGTAACGACAGCTGCAATTTGAAACGTCAAATATCAAAATCCTTACACAAAATATATTTTCCCACTTTGGCGCTCCTGCTTGGCTGGTGTCACGAGCACGTGCCAGGTAAAGCGATCGTGAGCCGGCAACGCGGATCTGGGAGTCACCTCCCGGCCGAGAGCAGGTGCAGCCGGCCTCGGGACCCCAGACCCGGAACCCTCCAAGCTGGGAACGCTGTAGGGCTGCAGCTGTGTGGGGAACGGGATCTGGGAGGGACTTCCTGTTGTCCCTAATCCCAGTCTCCACCCGGCTCCCCGCGCCCGGTGTAGGCTGCGGAGACTCCCTTCCCCGGGGGAGGGGGCTCCGCCGCCCGAGGTGACCCCTCCGCCTCCACCTCGGTGAGAGGGGGGCTGGGAGGGCGCCTGGATCCCGAGACCCGCGCGGGTGGCCAGCTGGCAGGAGGGGACGGGGTCAAAGGTGGAAGGCTACGGGCTGGCAGGGAGAGGAGGCCTGGACCCGGGTTCGGAAAGAGGAAGGACATCATCTGTGCGGGACCGTGAGCAGGATGGACACCCGGCCCGGGCGGGTGGCTGCAGCCGCAGGGAGGGCTGCTGAGAGCGGGCAGCTCAATTTCTGGATCCCAGGCGGGACCGAGTCAGGTCGAGCGCAGGGTGTGTGTGTGTGTGTCCTGGACCCGGGAGACGGCGGGGCCTGTATTCCTCCGCGGAGCTGGCTGTGGTGGGCGGGGCCCCACTCAGCACCTGTTTCGCAGGATCTCTGCAGACCTTTCGGCTCCTGATGACAGGAGATTCAGATTTCAAGTCACCCCGGTTTTCCTTAACCCAGTTGCTGTGAGAGTCTTGCTTCAACGATAAACGGGATAATACAAAATAGCATTCTGTCAAAGAGAGGGACCAAAAAACAACATAGAGGGTGAGACCGTTGGAGGGCGTCTCGGAGGTTTTATTTCTGATTGGGACCAGGGATGGATCTGGTCCGGCGTGGGAATTTGGGGGGCTTCAGGGATGTCCAGGAGACACTGGCTGATTTCCTTCTGCTCCTCTAGGCTCCTGGCCAGAAGCTGGAGGGGACTTGGCCAACAAGACCAAGAAACAACTCGGCTGAGCTTTGTAGCTCTGAGACAGAAAATGTCTGCGGATGGTGGAGGCATCCGTGCTACCCAGGACAAGGAGGGAGCCCAAGAGGTATGGATGGGGTGCTGGGTGAGGGAGGCATGCACTGGAAGGAACTGGAGTGGAAGGGGATTTTCAAGGCAGGGCATTTGGACCAATGGATGAGTTAGACTCACCGTGGGAGCAGGGCTGGTAGATGCGGTGGGGGGATGTTGAAGAGAAGGTGATATGATGGGAAATACCTTCCACCTGGGAATCGACTTCTATGGGACTGCTTTGCTTTGCCTCGTGAATTCGGTAGTCAGCAGACCAAAGGCTACACGAGATAGTAAGGGGGCTGCACAGGGGTCCCGTGGGTGGGGTTTGCTCTCTGAACAGTGCTCAGAGCATATGGGCAAACCTCAGTCTACCCTCTACTCCCCTCTGCCTGGGCCCGCACCTCCTCTCTCTCTGGGTCTGAGCACATAGCCCTTCCTGTACCTGTTGCCTGTGTGTGCGTAGTTACGACTTGCGGGGAGACCATGGTCACCAAGCTTGGGACTGGGGGAACATGAGTCAGCTGCAGCGGGATGTGCGACCTTGGGCAGGTCCCTTGGCCTCTGGGAACCAGGTGTGTCATCTATAAAATGCAGATCATGTGCCTGCCATTCCCACCTGTCTTGCCAGGTGGTTGGGAGGCTCAGAGAAGATAATAGGCATGAGAGGCCTCTGTAAGCAGCTCATCAGCCCGTAGGTGCTCATTATTGTAACATATAAAACACCACCACCCACAGCAACTAGAACCTAGGTCAGAAAAACCTGGAAATCCTCAGCTACGGTTTCCAGTAGCTGTAAGTTCAAGTACAAATCAAGTGTCAGTTCTGTTTTCATACCATAGAAGCACAAAGAATTTTTACTGCAGTTCAGTTTCCCTTCCATAATGCCTTTGTAACTCCCAGTGGGCCTCATATGTCCACAACATTCTGTGCTGATGTTGGATTCTGTCAGCTCACACAGTAGAGTAATAATAATAATTACCAGCACTGCTCTTTGTTTATCCAGAACTTTGTGGAGAGGAGAGCTGTTTCTCACGTGTTATCTGTGTGGAGGCAGAGCAGCTGAGTCTCGGAGGCCGCCTGGCCTGTGTGGCTCCCAGGAACTTTGACTCCTGGCCTGAGAGTCTTATATACTGAGGTGGGTGGGGAGGTGGAGGGATAGGCTTGAGTTCCCAGCAGAAGGCTGGCCGGTGCCCAGTGCTATGGGTGGTGATGATGAGGCCTCACCAGGGCCTCCCAGTGCAAGGGAAGTGACTTTCCCAGTGCAAGGGAAGTGACTTTCCCAGTGCTCTGCTCTGCTCAGGACTGAAAGGCTGGTAAGCGGTGGTTCTGGATTCCAGCCCCGGTAGCCTGACTCAAAAGCTTGCTCCTCACCTCCCAGAGGGCTGGGGCAGAGGCTGCTATGAAGAGGGGAGGGAGGATCCTGGCAGTCCCATTGTGGGGGACAGTGCTAAAGGGGGTGAGCCTGAGAGGAGTTTCCCTTCCATCAGACTTAGGTGGGTACAAGGCCTCAGCACAGTTAGAGGTATGCTTGGACTTATTTTTTCCAAATCAGAAACTGCCAACAGCTCTGACCAATTGAGTTAGGACTGAAATGGCCCAAGGCCACATGTCTTCCTGTCACTTTCAAGAAGTTATGGCCCTGGGGGTGACTTGTGAGTCCGATACACTGAGTTCAAGTCCTGGCCGAGTCACTCCAAGCTCTGTGACCTTGGGCCATTGTCTGTTCTCAGAGCCTGGGGGTGTGAGTTTTCTGTGTCTGCTGTAACAAAGGACCACAAACTGGGTGGCTTAAAACAACCGGCTTTTATTCTCTCACACTTTGGAGGCCAGAACCCCAAAATCAAGGGGTCAGCAGGGCCCCCTCCCAAGGCTCTAGGGGAGGATCCTTCCTGCCTCTCAGCTTTTGGTGGCTCCAGGTGTCCCTTGGTTTGTGACAGCATCACTCCAGCCTCTGCTTCCATCTTCACATGGCTTCTCCTCTGTTTCTGTGTCCTCTCCTCTTTTTTTTTGGCTGCCGCATGGCTTGTGGGATCCTAGTTCCCTGACCAGGGATAGAACCTGGGCCCTCGGCAGTGAAAGCGGGAGTCCTAACCACTGGACTGCCAGGGAAGCCCCTGTGTCCTCTCCTCTTCTATGGACACCAGTCATTGGATTCAGGGCCCAACCTGAATCCAGGATTATTTCATCTCAAGATCCATAACTACATCTGCAAAGACCTTTTTTCCAAATAAGGTCACATTCTGAGGTTCCGAGTAGACATGAATTTTGAGGGTACACTATTCAACCCAGCCAACTACATTCGGTTTTCTCATATATTAAAAGAATAACAATCCACACTCCTGTGGGAGGTGGGAGGCTCAAATTGGGAAGAGGCATCTGCCCTGTGGGCACCCAGCAGGGCCTCGATGAGCCTCCCCTCCTTCCCTCACTGTCCTGCCTCACAGGGTGAACCACGGATATGCAGGTCTCAGGGACGGAGGCGGAAGCAGGGCCAGCCTTGCATCTGGGTGTGCGTTCTGCCAGCCTCGGTGTCTGACTCTGCAGGTCCCCGAGTGTGGAGTTCTGCTGTGTTTCCCATTCTCCGTCCCAGTGCTGATGGGGCTGTTATTTCTAGACTCCAGGTCATGGGCATTCTTGTCAAGAAATGCTTTCCGAGTCGGAGGGGACAGTGCCGTTGGGAGCCGCTCAGGAGTCACCCCACATCAAGATGGAGCCGGAAGAGCCGCACCCTGAGGAGGCATCACAGGAGGCCAGAGCTCAAGGAGTACGGGGCTGGGTGCCCCTAAGCCAGGGCTCTAAGGAGAAATCACATTTCCTGCCTGGCGGAGGTGAGGAGGGGGATGTGGAGAGAGGCACTTTCCCAGGTGGACGCTCAGCCCGGGTGGGGAGACCCTGATGTCTGCCCCACCTGCCCCTTGGAGGCTGCCCCCGCTCACCCTCAGAGCCCACTGACCCTCTTCTTGGATCAGGTCGGGGGTGGAGTTGGAGGCACTGTGGGTTTCCCTGGTGGGCCTGGCATGAGCTCACTGCGGGGAGTGGGAGGGCCAAGCGGGATGAGGTGGCCGCGCTGAGGACCTCTCTCCTCTCTCAGCCCTCCCCTCCCCCCAGATCTCTGTGCTTTCTCACGAGGGGAGGACCAGAGACCGGCGGATGGCCGCGGCGCTCCTCACTGCCTGGTCCCAGGTGAGTGTCCCCATCCACAGCTGGAGCCGAAGGATGTGGAGGGACAGCGTCTCTGAATCATCCTCTGGATCTGAGCGCTGGACCTGAGGGTGGGGACTGGAGATCCTGAGCTTTGGCAGTGGTGCCGAAAAGAAGGATCCTTGTTTTTGTCTCTTGTCTTCTGCTGTACACAAGCGCTTTGTTCTTGCCCACAAAAGCCTTCCTTGGGCAACTGTCCTGCTTCATCACACCCGAGGGCCAGCCTCACTTGAGTCAGCAGGATGGGAGTCGGGGTCTTGCCCTTGTCCTGGCACCACCATGCCCCTCCACCACGTCCTGGCGTGTCCTGGAGAGTGGGCATCTCATGTTGTTTCAGATGCCAGTGACCTTTGAGGATGTGGCTGTGTACCTCTCCCGGGAGGAGTGGGGGCGGCTGGACCACACACAGCAGAGCTTCTACAGGGATATCCTGCAGAAGAGGAACGGGCTGTCCTTGGGTAAGTGCTCACTCGTGCTGGAGTGCTGCTTCCTGAGGCCCTGGGAAGTCAGCGGTGGGGCCTATCTTCCATCACCTCCTCCTCCCTTTCCAGGGCTTGAACCCCCTCTTGTGGCTCATCCAGACCTCACTGTACTATAGAAGCTTCCTAGTGATGGATGTGTTCTGGTCGGTGCTGATATGGTAGCCATGAGCCATATGTGGCTATTGACCCCTAGAAATGCAGCTAGGACAACTGAGTTTTTTGTTTTATCTCATTTTAATCAGCTCAGATTTGAATTGAAATAACCACATGTGGCTAGCGGCTGCTGTGCTGGACAGTGCCGACCTAGAGACTGTGCTTCTCTCCAGTTCTTCCCTAGCTTATTCCAGTAGTTCGCCCACTTCCAAGCCCAGCTTCAGAGGTATCTGACCAGAAAGCCTGGCTCTGGGCCGGGCTGCTAGCCCAGGGGATGGGGAACAGTGCCAGCTAATCCCTCCAGGCCTTTGACTCTGAGCTGTCACATCCACCCCAGGGCCGTGTCCTCTTCTCAGAGGGGCCTTGGCTCCCTTGGTTTTTCTCATGGTAAGCAGTAAAGTCCCAGGGCTTTGATTCCTCAGTTTCAGGCTCTAGTTTTCATGGCAGACTTTTATGAGGGCTTATGGAAAAATCAGCATTCATTCATTCATTGTCATTCATTCAGTCATTCAGTCTGTTTGTCTGTCAGTGCACATCTGTTGCACACCTGCTAGTCCAGGTGGAGCCAGGGTCTTGGTAATTCCACCCTCTGACTTTGATGGCGGGCCAAGACCCCTGTTGTCCCTGGTGGACCCCGGGATCACAGCAGCTGCTGTGCTCACACCTTTAATTATCTCTGGTTTGCTCACCACCCATTGTTAGCACTCTCCGGGGCCCAGGCCAGCAGGTCCAGGCAAGTCTTGGGAGATCAGAGGGAACCAGCATCCACTCCAGAGCCCCATGGCAGGCCTCACAAATGCCCTAAACCACCCAGTTGGTCCAAACATTCCTTCCCCCCCATGGGGCTTGGATCAGGGCATGGAGGCCAGGGCCCTTCTGCTCTCTTCCTGACTTGACCAGAATTCTCAGGCCCTCACCCTGGGGTACTTGGCAAATGGGCCTTTGGTCCTTGACTTCTGGGTGGTCAGTGTCCCTGGCCCTCTTATCGCAGGCCCTCCCACTTGGCCTCTCTTTGCCCACTGCCCCTCCCCCAGGAGCCCTTTTTGCCTGTGATCCTGGGAAGGTGCAGGTGCAGGATAGAAAGACTGCATCTGGTTTCTGACATTGCTGGACTCACTGCTGCGGACAGTGTGACATAGAGGTGGCCAGCAGCTGACCTGGCCCAGCCCTGAGAAGAGTGTGCCTGGAGGTTGCCCCGGAGTGTGCATCCTGAGAGGGCATGGCCATCTGCCCCCAGTGACTGTTGAGCTCACTTGGTTTTGCCCCGTGTTTGCAGAGCTGCATCCCCTCTTCTTTTGCTCCATCATCTCTCCGGGGAGGTGGGGGGTGGTTTCTCCTTGCTGTGCAGCCCGAAAGGCCCTGACTGAGCACAGCATCTCTTCCCAAGCAGGGTTTCCCTTCAGCAGGCCTTTCTGGGCCTCTCAAGTGCAGGGCAAGGGCGAGGCCTCGGGATCCTGCCAGCAGATGGGAGATGAGGAGGAGGAGAAGAGAGGTGCGTGCAGAGGTGACAGGTGGGCGGGGCAGTAGGGTCGTGGCTGTCACTCCCAGGTGCCCCATGTCAGTGCGGGCGGTTTTCTGTGGGGTGCAGACACACAGCCCCTCCTGGGGCAGGGCCACCAGCCCTCCCTCCTGTGTGGAGGGTGGCTCTTGCTTCCAGGGTTCCCAGCAGGTCCTTGCCCTAATTTCTAGCTCCACAATTCCCCCGGGGCCCTCATGAAAGCCTCTGCCTTGCTGGAATCCCTCTTTATCCAGGAGCCATGGAGGTGGGCAAGGAGGAGCTAGCCCCATCCCTGGGAGCCCTTGGGGATATGAAGTCCTTCAAAAGCAGGGTGGGGAGAGCCCAGGGGGACGCCCCACGGTGTGGGCAGCGAGCAGCCGGCAGCCAGAGCTCAGGGCCAGCCAAGGACGATGTGCAGCCGGGTCCCGTGGTGGAGGCACAGTCGGAACCAGCCCCGCCTGACATCGGCATCCCGAAAGCCCAGGAGGGCCGCTTCCCAGAGCAACCCAGAGAGGGGGGGACGACCGCCCCTGAGAGCAGCGAGGAGGGCCTGGCCTCTGACGGCGACGCCGGCAAGAAGACCTACAAGTGCGAGCAGTGCGGCAAGGCCTTCAGCTGGCACTCGCACTTGGTGACGCACCGGCGCACGCACACGGGTGAGAAGCCCTACGCGTGCACGGACTGCGGCAAGCGCTTCGGCCGCAGCTCACACCTCATCCAGCACCAGATCATCCACACCGGCGAGAAGCCCTACACCTGCCCGTCCTGCTGGAAAAGCTTTAGCCACCACTCGACGCTGATCCAGCACCAGCGCATCCACACGGGTGAGAAGCCCTACGTGTGCGACCGCTGCGCCAAGCGCTTCACCCGCCGCTCGGACTTGGTCACCCACCAGGGCACCCACACGGGCGCCAAGCCGCACAAATGCCCCATCTGCGGCAAGTGCTTCACACAGAGCTCAGCCCTGGTCACCCACCAGCGCACCCACACCGGGGTCAAACCCTACCCGTGCCCCGAGTGCGGCAAGTGCTTCAGCCAGCGCTCCAACCTCATCGCCCACAACCGCACACACACCGGCGAGAAGCCCTACCACTGCCTCGACTGCGGCAAGAGCTTCAGCCACAGCTCGCACCTCACTGCCCACCAGCGCACCCACCGTGGTGTCCGGCCCTACTCCTGCCCCCTGTGCGGCAAGAGCTTCAGCCGGCGCTCCAACCTGCACCGGCACGAGAAGATCCACACGGCGGGGCCCAAGGCCCTGGCCATGCTGATGCTGGGGGCAGCCGGGGCTCTGGCGGCACCCCCTCCGGCCCCCACCTAGGAGGCTGAGAGACAGGGGCTGGCCTGGAGACAGGGAAGGAGGGGGATTGGAGCAGGGGCAGCTGCTGCGGGGGTGTGACCTGGGAGGCCCAGGAAGGGAGTTGGGGAGGTGCTGGCATGGGGATGGGGCGCGGCAACATGGGAGGAGCTCGGGTGAGGAGGAGGCATGCTCACTGCAAATTAAAGGCCTTGGAATTCGAGCGACAGCCTATAGCTCTGTCTCGTGGGGCCCTGGAGGCTGACCCTGGACTTGGCGGGGGGAAGTGGGGGCTCCGGAGTCAACCCAGTGTCTCCTCACTCAGCCATCCCTATGTCATCCCTCTGGGGGCTTGGGCACCTTCCTCCCCAGCCTTCACCTAGCTTGGACCCATTCCAGAGCCTATAGCAAAGGCTTCTGAGCACAGAGGTTTCCAAACCTGAAGTCAGCTGGCCACTTCTGAAATTGTGGACCCGGTGGGGTGGTCTGCTGCTGTGGTCACTTGTCCCAGGCATTGCCCAGTGAGCTCTGGACCCTCCCTGGGCTCTTCTCTTTGGGAGCCGGGAGGAGGGCCAAGCCAGCATGGGAATTCACGCTCAGTGTCTCCTGCCTTCCCTGTCTCCTGTCTCAGGCACTGGGGCCTGCATTTTGTGACTGGACGTTTTCACCTGCGTCCCTGAGGACCCAGCTGTAATCCAGTGAGGATTTCTCACTTACCAGGGACCCTGCCCCTCCTGGTCCTTTCTGAGGCTGCTGCCAGCTTCCTCTCCTATTTCTCACCTCCTTGGTCTCTTTGCACATGTCCTTTGTAATTTGCCCTAACCGCCCCTGCCTGGCTGTTTTACTCCTGGCCTTCTGGTTTTTTAGCTCTGAAGCTTCCCATTCTCTACGTTTTTTTTTCCCCCGCTGGGGAGGGGTGGGCTCAGCTTGCTTATTGTCCTAGGTTTGCAGCTCAGCTCTCACAATTACATTCAGTCTGACACCAAATGACCTTGAGGACGTCTGCATCAGGGAGGCTGTTGGGACCCCACCTGTCTCTGCAGATCACAGGGCTAGCAGGGCAGTCGCAGCCCCGGTTAGCTCCCAGCCAATAAGGGATGAAATGTCTTGAACAGGACAGCAGACTGAGAATGGTAATAATAGCTGCCAGTGGCAGCTGCCCTGTCAGGCGTGGGACCAAGCACCATATATACGTTTCCTCAAAGCTCTACAAGTCTGAGCAGTGGGTTTCATCTCAGTTTTATAGAGGAGGAAACAGGCCAAGAAGTCCAATAACTTGTCCAAAGTCATTGAACCAGAGAGCTGGAAGCTGGGGCTCAGGTCCAGGGTTTTTATTTGTTTGTTTATTTATTTACTTGGTTGCACCGGGTCTTAGTTGTGGCTCACTGGCTCCTTAGTTGCAGCACATGGTTTCCTTAGTTGTGGCTGCAGGGCTTCTCAGTTGTGGCTCACTGGCTCCTTAGTTGTGGCATGTGAACTCCCAGTTGCAGCATGCATGTGGGATCTAGTTCCCTGACCAGGGATCGATCCTGGGGCCCCTGCATTGGGAGCACGGAGTCCTATCCACTATGCCACCAGGGAAGTCCCAAGATATTTAGGGAGTTCTAGACAATGCTATAAGACTAAGAAAATAATGAGTATAAATTCTGGAAATGAATATAAATTTTCTGGAAAGACAATTTTCCCTTTTTACATCATAGAAAAATAAACTAAAACTATCAGAAGGAAAGTACAATAAGGTGGTCAATTTCAATATAACTATAAACAAATTATCATCCATCAGCAATGCCCAATAGAATATATGGTAGGTGTGCTAGTTATTAATTTATTGTCCCTCAAACCCCCAATACACCCTTTTGTCCTGCTTTGTGGTAATGGAGCCAGATCCCACGGACGTTTCTCCTTTGCAAGCCAACTTGTTGTTAATCTTTGTCAGTACAGGGTGAAGAACAATGTAAGGGCACACTGGAAAAAGGGACTTTCAAGTTCCTTCTTCCTTGTGTAGTTTTCCACTGGGGCCAGTAAGGGGAGGAGAGGGAGCCCAGTAGCATCCACTTCAGCGGTCTTCTTAGAACAACCTGGGCTCATCCCTTCCAGCAAGTAGTTCAAGCAAATGCAGGAAGGTGTACGTAGTAAACATCTACAAATGGAAAAATTGAAACAATCTAAATATCCAAGAGTAGGGGACTTTAAATGGAATATGGAACTTCCATGTTTTGGAATACTATGCACCTTGCACAACAGATGGATTTTGATAGACTTTTTTTTTTTTAATATTTTGTCTCCACAAGGCATTACTGTTATCTGAGATGGATTTTTTTTATTTATTTATTTTTGGCTGCGTTGGATCTTCGTTGCTGTGCGCGGGCTTCCTCTAGCTGTGTCGAGCAAAGGCTGCTCTTCATTGCGGTGCCGAGGCTTCTCACTGAGGTGGCTTCTCGTTGCAGAGCATGGGCTGTAGGTGCGCGGGCTTCAGTAGTTGTGGCCCGCGGGGTCAGTAGTTGTGGCTTGCGGGCTCTAGAGCGCAGGCTCAGTAGTTGTGGGGCAACGGCTTAGTTGCTTCACAGCATGTGGGATCTTCCCGGGCCAGGGCTCGAACCCGTGTCCCCTGCATTGGCAGGCGGATTCTTAACCACTGCACCACCAGGGAAGTCCTCTTTGATAGACTTGAGCCAACAAAAATTCATTAAATAGAATTATTCCAGATTTACCTTAGAAATAATCATAGATGTAGAACTTAAGACTGAAATATTAATAGTGCTTATTTCTGAATGGCCTTATTAGGGATATTTTTAACTTTCAGTTATTTTAACCATCAGTTTTTCAACAAATATTGTGCCAGGCACAGTATTTAAGTTCTGGAAGTAGGGCAGTGAAAACAGTCTGATATCATGAAAATTATAGTCGAGTAGTGGGGGGCAAATATACAAATATGTCAGGTAGTGATAAAAGTTAGGAAGAAAAATAAGGCAGGGCAGAGGCATGGCAGCGGGTGCCGGGTGCTGTTTACATAGGGTTAGGGAAAAACCACTTTGAGGGAGTGCCATGTGAGCTGAGTGAGGAAGTTAGCTTTGTGGATATGGATGCCTTTAAAATTTTCCGTACTTTATTTTCTTTCCTACACTAAGGATGCAATACTTGCATAATCAAACAACAACCACCACAAGAAAGGATTTTCTATTTCAGAAAAAGATCTGGAGCCTCATATCTCCAAGGGGAGTAAGAAGAGGGTGGGAGCAGGTCCAAATGCATAGAGCTTCCACGACGCGGCCCGCCTGCTTTAGATTCTCCCCAGCCGGGAGAGCCCCGCTGTCCTTCAGTCAAATCTGCTGGTCGGGGTCAGCGTCCCCGACGGCCGCATCCTGCTGAGAGACCCTAGCCGACCCTCGGGAACAGAGGATCGGCGCAGGAGGTTCCCGGCCCCTCACTGGACTGCATTTCCCAGCAAGCTCCGCGCCCTGCTAGAAGCGGCTAAAGACTATTTGGGTGGGTGCGGGACCCTAAAAGCTATAAACGAGTCTCCTAAGGCTGAGTTCCGGCTCCTGGACCACGGCCCCCTCAGCTCTCGACCCACTGTGTAGCGGAAAGAGCAGGGGACGGAAGGAAGAGTCCACGCCCGAGCATCCCTTGCGGTGGAACAGGCGATCCACTCGTAGCTGGGCCCAGAGACATCTCTGCCCAGCAGGCCAGCCTTGGCTTTTCCTTTTCACCCTTCACGGGTCAGAGGAACACAGAAAACTGAAAGACAAGGCGAGAGGGAGAAAGCGCGAATCTAGGGGCAGACCTCAGCCTGGGGGCATGGGTGTTGACCACATGACGTCACTGCCTTCTGATTGGCCATCCCTGGAAATTCTCACCGTTCATTGGTCATCCGTCAGGGAGAAGGCCCGTACAGTAGGCGAACGCCCTCCTGGGGAGAGTAGTTGGAGTGCTTGTCTCGGCGCATGCGCCGTGTTGTTTCCCGGCGAGCCCCGCGCGAATTTCCGGCACCGAAACCTGGAGGCGGAAACTGGGAACGCCTGGGCGACTGTGGGCGGTGTGAGTCCTGGGGGGCGGGACAGGCGACGCGGCCCGCCTGGCTCCGAGGTCGAGCGCAGGGCTTCGGGAGGCCGGGGCCGGCGCCCCGAGGCAGAGGCCGAAGGGGGCGCGCACCTCAGGGAGGTGCAGGGGAAAAGCCTGGGGCGCCGCACCCGCTGCCCGCCCCTCCGCCTCTCATCTCCGCTCAGGCAAGGCTGCTGGGACCGAGCGCGGGGCTCTGGCCGGGTCCGCGTTCCCGACTGCCGAGTCCTACTGAGCGACCCTGGTGAGTCCCTGGCTCTGTCCGAGCGGAGCCTTCTCCTCGGTCACTGGAGGATGAGCATGGAGAGCGTACCTTTCAGAATAAACTAAATAAAGTGCTTAGTGTGTAGTAGTAAAGAATTGGAAACAACCTGAATGCCTCACTCGGGTGGGTATTCATTAAGAAACGAGTATATCCATACCACGGAATCTCCTAGAGCGGCTGAGGCAGCATTGTTGCGTAGAAAAGCAAATGACAAAATAGTATTGCCGTAAGACCTGATTTATGTAAAAACACGCACAAAGCACTTTTCTCCCGGTTTCTATGGATATATTTCCAGTAAATGAACAGGGCAAGATTTGGGAGGTCATATGTCAGACTGTTAATGGGGGTGCAGCTGCAGTGTGGAAGGAAGAGTTTCTCTTTTATGTATTTCTGTATTGTTTAACACCCCCCCTTTTATTACAATGGTTTGTATCACTTTTTTTGTTGAAACAAAAAGCAATTAAAAATATTCCAGGGCTTCCCTGGTGGCGCAGTGGTTGAGAGTCCGCCTGCCGATGCAGGAGACACGGGTTCGTGCCCCAGTCCGGGAAGATCCCACACGGCGCGGAGCGGCTGGGCCCGTGAGCCATGGCCGCTGAGCCTGCGCGTCCGGAGCCTGTGCTCCGCAACGGGAGAGGCCACAACAGTGAGAGGCCCGTGTACCAAAAAAAAAAAAAAAAATATATATATATATATATATATATATATACACACACACATATATATATATTCCAAAATACAGACCTTTCAGGACTGTTGTGAAGAGAAGCAGTAAGGTATAACTGTCCCACGTTCATGTGTATCTGGATAAATGGCTCAGGATGGTGTCTGTGGGCCCTTTGCTGATACACTAGGGGCCAAAATTTGAGAAAAATACATATATTGTATATTAAATAACGCCGCTAGCGCAATCTGGTACAACACTCAGTAATCAAAACATTAGTTTAAAAAAAACATTTTTTTTGGCCGCACTGCACGCCTTGCGAGATCTTAGTTCCCCACCCAGGGATCGAACCCGGGGTCCCTAGCAGTGAAAGCGCAGAGTCCTAACCACTGGACCTCCAGGAATTCCCAGTTAAAAAGAATTTTTTTTAATTGAAGAATAATATACAGAAATATACATCAGAAGTACAACTTGATAGATTTTTACAAACTGAACAAATACATTAATATTTCTCCCATAGAACCTATGAACATTTACATTAAGTGAGATAAATTGAGGTTATAAATATGCTCATCTCATGTCAGTAGACCAGGTGGTGAAAACCTGGGAGTTTTGGATTTTGGAGCTGAGGATAAGGAGCCGCGGATCTGTATTGGTAGGAGAGAGTCATGTGAGCAAGCCTTTATAGGAGAGCCTAAAATAGCCTTCAAGGCCAGGAAGAAAGGGAGCTGGAGTCCCTGGATGTCCCTCAAGGCTGGTGATTGCTCATGTACCGCCCCCCTCCTGCTATTCTGCTCTTTCCTCAGGAGTGCCTGTCCAGATGCCAACCCAGCTGCCACTGGGGATCCCTCTGGGAGATTGAAGGCCCAGGTTGAGGCTGACCAGCCCTGAGCCTTAGGCCAGGGGAATGGCAGCCCCCCCAGAGCCTCAGGACCAGGCCCCTGGAGAGGGAGAAGGGCTTCTGATCGTGAAGGTAGAAGATTCCTCCTGGGAGCAGGACGCTGCCCAGCAAGAGGACAGCAGGGATTCAGAGGTGTGCCGCCAGCGCTTTCGGCAGTTCTGCTACGGGGATGCGGGTGGGCCCCACGAGGCCTTCAGCCAGCTCTGGGAGCTCTGCTGCCGCTGGCTGCGGCCCGAGCTGCGCACCAAGGAGCAGATCCTGGAGCTGCTGGTGCTGGAGCAGTTCCTGAGTGTGCTGCCCGTGGGCGTCCAGGGCTGGGTATGCGAACGATGCCCAGGGAGTGGCGAGGAAGCTGTTGCCTTGGTGGAGGACCTGCAGAAGCAGCCAGTGAAAGCTTGGCCACAGGTGAGGGGCCCCTCCCGCATCCAGGGGCACCTGGATAGCACCTGGACTGAGGAGAGGTGGCCATCTCTATAGAGATGAGTCCTCCAGGGGGTGGGGCGGGGGTTGGGGGTGGGGGAGGACATGGAGAGCCAGAGGGAGCGTCCACAGGAGCTTGTCATAATGTGTGGCCTTTCTGAAAGACACTGTCCAAGTGAATCTGGTTTCTTTTGGTGGCTTTGGAGGGCAGCAGCAGGACCAAAGTGGGCATGCTCCAGGAAGGCAGGTTTTAGCTCCACAGGTTCTGCAAACGTTTATTTGTGTTCTGCTCTAGGCCAGGCCCTGGGGATACAGTGATGTGCATAGTGAGAGCACCAAAGGGGGTGTGAGAAGGTAGAGCTGTCCCTGTGAACCCTGCTGTCTTGTGGGGTGTTGGGTCCTTGACACTGGAAGCGTCTGGGGAGATGCTAATGTGTGGCGGGGGTGTGGGGTTCTGCCCTTGACAGGAAGGTCTCCCCCCACTGCCCCTTGCTAAGTGGCTCTTTGATTCTGGCCTTTGGGGGCTGGTTCTTGCCTCACGCTTGGTTGGGGAGTGTCCCTGGGCACATAGCACTGCCTGGTGTCACATTCTCATCTGGTCTTTCCTGGGGCCCCATGTTGACCTTCTTCCCCACACCCAGCCTCCTGAGGGATGTGTCCTGTGTCTCCTTCCCAGGGGTTAAACTCTGTCTCCCCCATCTGGTCTTGGTGCTGATGAGCATGTTGTGGTTCCTGCACAGGATGTGCCCTCAGAGGGGGCGGAACCTGAGGCTGCAGTCCAGGGATCTCAGGCCCAGGGGCCTCCCCGGAAGGCAGGGACACAAAGCCGGCCACCTGTACCCTGGGAGCAGCACAGCCATGGTGGTGAGTAAACTTGAAGGTGGCAGAGTGGCTGGACAGGGGCCTGGGTCTTTCCTGGACGTTGCCCTAAAGGGAGCAAGAAGGGTATTTCTGTTCTGAGAAGGCAAGGTGTGTACGTGTGTGTGTGAAGGAGAGTTGCGAGATCTCACTCCCGGCCTGGGCTGGCCTCTTTGAGGCTCCATTCTTTCCCTGCAGCCCAGCTTCCGGCTCTTCTTAAAGAGGGGAGCACCAGAGAGACGACAGATACCTGCTTTGACTCTGGGGTGAGTTACCAGTTCCTTTGTCCCCTCTGATGCTGATGAGTCCCTGTAATGGGTCATGCCTTCTCACCAAGGCCTCTTCCATCCATCCTTTTCTGGCCTGGACCTGTCCTGTTTCCCATCCCCCTTCATGTCTCTGCCCATGACTGTCTGGGGAGTCCTGAGCAGGGCAGCCCTGAGCTGGGTTTTCTCACCTCATTCCAGGGACCTGTGACATTTGGAGACATTCCCTTCTATTTCTCCCGGGAAGAATGGGGGTCCCTGGACCCTGCTCAGAGAGATCTCTTCTGGGACATAAAAAGGGAGAACTCCCAGAACATTGCCCTGGGTAAGCAGTGGGCACAGCGAGGGGCCTTGGCGTCCTTGGCTCTTTTGAGCTGGAGGCTCTCGCCTCCTTGGAGTCCCAGCAGCAATGGGTGGGCCCAGTCAGGCCCCACCCCTGCACACCCTGCTGGAATCCTCAGTCTTCCTCCCAAGTCCTGGCTTAGCTGGCTCCAAAGAGGGCTTTCCCTGCGTCTCTTTAAGAGCCCCCGGAGGTTTCGTTTGTGCTGGTGTTCACTTTTCTCTGCCTGTGATGGCATGGGCAACATGCCAGGACTGTGCTGAGCACGGGTACAGGCATTTTCTCATGGGATCCTCACAACCCACCGCATGAAAGTGTGTGCACGTTTATAGACGAGGGACCTGAGACTCAGAGAGGTTGAAGGACACTGAAGGGACGGAGCTGGGACTTCGTGCAAACGTGGTTGTGAGGCCCCCTCAGCCTGCCCAGTGAAGAGGCGCGGAGAGACACCTGCTCACTAGAGGCCGCGCTGCTGGGTTTCTCTCCAGGTCAGGGCCTTCCTAAGCACTGTTTGGGGATCATCTCATTTAATCTGTGCAACCCAGTGGGACCGGCTAAGATCCCTCCTGATCCACTTCCATTTGTTCTTGAGCTGAGAGGACAAGAGCTTGTGTAGCGAGAGGAACCATGTTAGCTGAGCCCTGTGGTTCCTTGGTTGCTGATAACAAATGGTGAGGGTTGGGATCATTTATAGATGACCTCAGTCTATGCAGTTTTGGCATTTGAATAGGCAGGGCTTGGGGTGGGACGTTGGATCGCAGTGTGGGAAGGGGGTGTAGATTGGTTAGCCCTGTAGTTAGTAAGTGCCTCTGTTGGAGACGCCCAGCAAGCCCCTTGCCGCTTACTCTGAACGGTTTCTCTGTCGTCATTTTCTCGTGTCCCCATTCCATGGAGGAGGAAGCTGAGGCTGGAGTTTGCTGGAGCCCAGGGCTGTCTGAACCTGAGCCCCAGGCGCTGGCCGGGAGCCTCGTTTCTGCCTCCCCTCAACTCTGTCCCTGGAACCGCGTGGCACTGAAGAGGCCACCTCCTCCCCGCTTGCAGGTTTGGGACTCACGAGCCACAGCGAGAGATCCCGGCTGGAGGAGGTGGTGACGGCGCTCCCGGGCCAGGCTGCTGGCGATGTGACCGTGTCCTGGAGGCTGGAGGAGGCCGAGGCCCGGCCGGGGGTGCCCCGGGGGCGGGCAGCGGGGGCGCGGCGGGGGCGGCCACCCACGCGCCGGCGGCAGTTCCGGGACCTGGCGGCCGAGAAGCCTCACAGCTGCGGCCAGTGTGGCAAGCGCTTCCGCTGGGGCTCCGACCTGGCGCGCCACCAGCGCACGCACACGGGCGAGAAGCCGCACAAGTGCCAGGAGTGCGACAAGAGCTTCCGCAGCTCCTCGGACCTGGTGCGCCACCAGGGCGTGCACACGGGCCAGAAGCCCTTCTCCTGCTCCGAGTGCGGCAAGAGCTTCAGCCGCAGTGCCTACCTGGCCGACCACCAGCGCATCCACACGGGCGAGAAGCCTTTCGGCTGCAGTGACTGCGGCAAGAGCTTCTCACTGCGCTCCTACCTGCTGGACCACCGGCGTGTGCACACGGGCGAGCGGCCCTTCGGCTGCGGCGAGTGCGACAAGAGCTTCAAGCAGCGCGCCCACCTCATCGCCCACCAGAGCCTGCACGCCAAGATGGCCCAGCCTGTGGGGTGAGGGCCGGAAGGGCAGCCCAGGCAGGGTCCCCACCCGGCCCAGTCCACCATCTCCGCTGCCGGCAGGACTGCAGGGTCCCCCACGTGCAGAACCCATCAGCCCTGCCCTCCTGGGGACCTGGCCAACGCCCACCAGGCATGGAATCCCTTGTGACCTCGTGGCCATGCCCCTAACTGCTCTGGGGTTTTTCTTGCCCCCTGGTTTCCTGGAGCCCCGGCATATTCCAGGCTGGTGGCGTGAGCACAGGGGAGAAGCTGGGGCACAGGGACGTATGAGGACTCGGGCAGGCCTGGTGTCTCCATCCCAGAACCCCCTAAGCCTTGCTTGGCCCCGTCGCTCTCTGTTCCCAGCCTTCTCGGCTGGGTCTATGAGCTGGGCCTCCTGTCCTGCCATCCTGTGCCTTCCCACGGGGGTGAAGGCTAAGCCTTAGGGTACTGCTGGGCTCTGGGAGGGTCAGTCAGCCCACACCCATGAGGACCTGGGTCCTGGGTGCAGCCACAGGGGCTTTCTGGCCTCCACCCCTTCCCATTTCCAGACCTTGACCGCTCTGCGCTGTCCCAGCAGCATGCAAGCTGCCTGCCTCTGCCCTCAGCCAGCTTGCCCCCAGCTGAGTTCCCAAGAGTCACCCTCTACCAGTCTGGGGAGGGTGGTGTTGGCTCCAGGGACAGAGGCCAACTGTGCAGACCAAGAACAGGGCCAGCGGAGGCCCGCTGCCCCCGCTGCTCCCCAGTCTCCTGGAGTCTCGGGGTTTATGGTACTTAACACTAGCACTCCATCAGCACCTTGTCACTAACTCCTCTGAGGCGCTGTATTCCCTGCAGAAGGGCATTCACAGGGACAGACCACAGGCCCTCCCAAGGAGCTGGCCCAGCTGGCCTCAAAGGGCAGCAGAAAGGTTGAATAAACATGAAAACTTTCTCCAGGCTATTCTTGTTCTTTAGGTGGCTGCTGGGGGTTGGGGGGACCTGGAATTCGTACCCCTGGGCCTCCTGGCCTGGTGGTCACAGTGGCACGTGATGCTGGATGGTCATCAGGTGGAGCCACATTCGTGGCTTCCAGGTCACCTGGGCCCCAAGGGCTGCCATGAGCCTTGGGTCCTTCCTCCTGTCAGCTAGTGCCTGTCCTAGTCTGAGGACAGCTCAGGATGGGACAGCTGGTGGCACCCCTCCCTACTCAGCAGGAGAGTGAGGGAGCTGACTGGGAGTGGGGCCTTTACGAGGCCACTCACTCTCTCCCTTTGATGAAATGAGGAACCAGGCTCAGAGTCCGTGACTGGTCAGGGTGGTGGCTCATGCTGCCCGTAGAGGATCTGGAACACTAAGCTGGACCCTGTGCTCAAATCCCTTAGGGAGAGAGTGCTGCTGAGTCAAAATGGGCCATGCCCCATCCCCACCCAGCCCTTCACATCTGACCCCCCCGCCCCGCCATCCCCAGGCTGGGCCCTGTGGAGCTGGTAGGCACGTGCTGAGAGCACCTTCTACCCCACCGAGTCCTTTCTGATTCACCAGGTGGTGGCTTCAGGGGCCACCTGAGAGGCAGTGAGGGCGGGCTGAGACAAGATGTTTTGTCCCGCAGTGTGTGTGTGCCAGCCTCTCTGCACCCCCATTTAACCTGGGCTTCATCCTGAGGTCACTGGACAGACCCCATTTCCCAGATGAAGCTGCCGGGGTCTCACTGGACAGCTGAGTCCAGCCCGGGGTTTCTACCTCTGGGATGATGCCCTTCACTGCTCCCCATGCCCTCAGGCTGGCAGTTGCTCTGTGTTTGTGTGTGTGTGTGTGTGTGTGTGTGTGCGTGCGTGCACACGTGTGGGTGCCCTGAATGAGTGAGTAGGGGTGATGGGTGGCGGGAGCAGTGCACAAATTTTTTTGGTGCTGGTGGCTGGCTCAGAAGGGAGACACTGGGGTGTAACGAGATCAGGTAGCAGGTGGGCCAGGAGCTAAGAATAGGATTGGATACAGGCTCCTGGTGCAGGTGGGGGCGTGTTAGTGCCAGCCAGGAAGCAGCCCGCTGGAGCCAGGGAACAGAGCAGGGCCTGGGGTCGTAGGGCCCAGAACGCAGGGTTCCAGGGCAGGGGACAGGGTCCAGCTCAGCTCATAAACAGAGCTGATAGGATGGGACTCAGGGAGAGGCCAAGGGTTGGGACCAAGAGCATTGGCACTGGGCCCGGGAGGTGAACTCTGTGCTTGGAGGAAACCCCCACATAGCCCCATGGCTTTCCTGGTGTCTGGGACCCTGCAGGTGGCCTCGCAGATGGCAGATGCTCGGGACAGCCTGGGAAGAAAGGTAGTCGGAGGCACGACCTGACCCAGCCCAGCTGGCTCCCAGCTGAGCCCTACCCTGGCCCGACTCTGGCCTTGCCTCCCCAAGGTAAGTACAGTGGGCAGGGTCCAAGGGTGACCCTGTCACTCAGCAGTCCTGAGGTGTCAGCCTCTACACTCGCTGTCCTGGAGGGTGTGTTCCGGACGCTGGGCTTTGAGAGCTGCAAGAGGTGGGAGGCCTTGGTCCAGGTGAGCCCTCGCCTGCCTCTTCCCACCTCCACCCCCAGTCCCACCTGGGGCCTCCCTGGACTCAGGCCCAGCACTCGCTCTTGCCCTAGGGTTTCCATGGGGAACTGGTTAGGTTCCGGGAGCAGCTGGATGCCCACGGGGGCCCTGTGGGCTGTGCTCTACTGGCCTTGGAGGCCCCCAGTGAGCAGCTGAGGCAGCCCCAGCAGCTGTCCAGGAGCTGAGCCACTGTGAGGCTGGTGGGGCTGCCCCAAGTCTTCCTGCTGCTCTCCACTTCCCCCCGGGGGTGAGTGGGCTGGCCAGGGACCCCCAGTTGCGGGGCAGGGCAAAGCGGGTCTGGGGGGTGGGCAGGAGGGCTGAGACCCTCCCTCCAGGCCTGTGTGCTGCTTCCCCACCCAGCTACCCCCAAGCCTGGAGCGTTCCTCACTGGCCTGGGCGAGCTCTGTGGCCGTCGTCTTCACTGGTCGCTGCTGCAGCTGCTGACCAGGTGAAGGCCCAGAAGAGGCGTCCAGGAGGGGGGCTGTGGCTCTGATGTGTTGTCCTGAACCCATTACCTCCACCCATTCATTCCACAACATAAGGCCATGTTGCCTGCAATGGGTGTCAGCTTCAAAGCCTCGCCTCCCACCCCCACCCACGCCCGTCCTCACAACCCACTCAGGGTCCCCCACACGTTGCAGTATCTTCTCAGCTCCGTGCCTTTGCCCAGGCTGCTCCCTCTGCTTGGCATCCCTCCCTCTCGACCTAGCCTCACACAGACCCTTCCAGGCGTCAACCATACCCCTTACAATCCCTGGGTTGACACTTGTATTCCCATCCACCCCTGTTCACACTTACCTGGCAGTGACTGTCTCGTCAGACTGTGGGTCCCTGGGGTCCAGGGTTGGGGATGATTCAGGTCTGGTCCCGAGGCCCAAAGGTCTCAGTGGGCAGTTGGGTGGTCACTGGAGGTGAGAATGGGCCCCAGCTCTGCTCCACAGTTCTCCTCGGCCTCCCCAGGCGGTGCCCACCCTGCGAGCCTTCCCAGACAGGCCCTGACCCGCTCTGGGAGCGCCCCATCTCTGTGCACGCTGATCCCTGGACCCCGGGGAACAGCATGGCTAATGGTGCAGCCAGTGTCTACCTGAGGCCATCCATGTCCTGGGAATCCTGTGATTCAGCCTGAACTAAGACCCCCCTTGGGCCCTCCCTTTCTTTTGTCTGTCTCCTCCTCCCTCCATTCTGGCAGGGTTAGTGTCTGGCAGGGTTAGTGTCTGGTTAGGGTCTCTAACACGCCGCCACCTGCGCCAAACTAGTCCTTACCAAAGAGACAGTGGTAGCCAGGAGCCTGGCCAAGCTGTTCCCTGGAGCCAGGGTCCTGCTCCCCCATAACTGCACCCGCACGGAGCGGCTGCCTGAGGAGTCCTCCGGCCCTAACCCCCACCAGGTCTTCTGCTGGACAGCTGAAGAGTCCTCAGGGGCTACCTACTGCCCAGTCTTTGGGAGCTCCTTGAGGGGGGGCACTGTGCCTAGGGGACGTGGAGCTCTGGGGGCTCGAGATTAGCGGGACAGGGCTGGGGTCCAACCATGTGGCAGCAGTTTCTTTTTTTTGACATTTATCTTGGTTTATTTTATTTTTTAATACATGTTTGCTTTTCTGTGGCAACAGTTTCGACTGGGAGAGAGGCTCGGGAGACCTGAGGCAGGGAGGCGAGGAGCTGGGAGGTCCTCAGACCACTTTGAATCCACCTTAATCCTGTCTGTAGCCAAAACCCAGCCCCAGCGCTCAGTGTGACCTGTCTGGGGCCAGGGCCGCCCTCCTCCTGGCCGTGACCCAGGACCGGCCTGGGGCCCAGCCCGATGTGGAGGCACTGGGGACCTGTGCCAGGCCCTGGGCTTCGAGACCACCCTGAAGACAGACCCTACAGCCCAGGTGAGGGGAAGCCCAGAACTTCTGGTGGTGCTCTGAGGAAGGCACCCCCCACCAGGACCCTGGGCACTCTCTCCTTAGCCTCTTACCAATCGTGGGCAGGAAGTGCACCCCCAAGTTTAGCCTCCATCCTCCCTGCTGCACGCATCCAGAACCCACTTCCCTGACTCTGGAAGCACAGTCTCCAGGGACCCTGAAGCCCCCCACACTGGCCATTTCTCCTCTCCCCTGCTCAAGGCCCTGGCTGGACCCTCAGGCTTTTCCTGGGAGGATCTCAGGTTCCTTCCCAGACACCTGTCAGCTCACTGCCCTCCCCTCACAGCTCTTAACTTTTTGGTGCAGCTTCTCCAGGGGGGCCAGAGAACCAGCTGCAGGAGGCTGGACCCACGTCACTTCCAATGAGGCCATGCAACCAGAGGGTTAGAAAAAGAACTTGTGGGACTTCCCTGGTGGTCCAGTGGTTAAGAATCTGCCTGCTAATACAGATGGCACAGGTTTGATACCTGGTCGGGGAACTATGATCCCACATGCCACATGGCACCGCCAGAAATTTTTTTTTTTAATTTTTAAAAAAAGAAAGTAAAAGGACTTGCTCCCCGGGCCTGAGGCTGGAAGGAGGTGGGAGGTAGTGTGGCAGGGGGTTAGAGAAACCACCCAGAGAGTGGGCCACCAGATGCTAGGGAGGCCGTGACTGTGGCCCAGGCCTGATCTCATCCCCACCCCCAGACTTTCCAGGAGGAGATGGTCCATTTCTGGGAGTGGCTGGATGCCTGCAGGGACCCTGTGAGCTGTGCCCTTGTGGCCCTGATGGCCCACGGGGGGCCTCAGGGGCAGCTACTGGGTGCTGATAGGTAAGAGGTGCAGCCAGAGGCGCTGGTGCAGGAGCTGAGCTGCTGTAGGGCCCTGTGGGGCTGCCCCAAGATCTTCCTGCTTCAGGCTTGCCATGGGGTGAGCAGGGCCTGGAGCCCGCCCTGGAGGCTTGGCCGGGTCCTTCCCTCCAGCCAGCCTCCTGCAGCCCTGGCTCTCCTCACCCAGCCCTCAGCCTCCCAGGACTTGCTGTCCACCTCCTCCAAGAAGCCTGAGTGAGCCCTGCCCTTTCCCCACCCCCTCTCCCAGCCTCTCCTAGGAGTCATGTCCATGAACTTGAGCACTTCACCCTCAGCACCTGTCATTCGGTGCTCTGAATGTTTCCAGCCTGGCAGCCTGCCCAGGAGCTCTGGGGGCTAGAGCCCTGGAAGCACCCCCAGGTGTCTCCTGAGTGAAAGGACGTGACTGTTCCCTCCTTCCCCAGGGCACAGGGACGCACACTGGTGTGGGACGCACACTCTCCCCTGGTTGTGGCGCTGGCTGCAGGCACCACCAGCTACCCCCTCCCCGGCCGATGTCCTCCACATCTATGCTGATGTGCAAGGTGGGTCTACCTACCTCAGGGAGCCTGGGCTTGGGTGGGGCTGATGGGGGGAGCTGTCTGGAGAGCACTTCCAGGGCTCTGAGCTGGGATCCTGCTGCCACCTCCTTCCTCTCTTTGCCAAGAAGATGGGAAGGAAAACCTTAAATGGCAAAGGCCTTTGAAAATGGAGAGTTTCTTCCCCTACTTGAGCCTGGAACAAGTGAAGGTGAAATAGCTTTTCCGAGGTCACACAGCTGGTAAGAAGCAGCAGGGCTGAGATTTGAAACTTGATCTGGCTTTCCTGCTCTGCACTCTTTCTACTGCCCTGTGTGCCCTTGAGCAAGACTGGAGGAGACCCTTGGGGCTGGTGGAGTCCCAGGACGCTGGGTAAAAGGCATTGGTCCCTCTTGCAGGCAGCTTCTCCGGGGGCCCCACTCCAGGGAGCCCTAACCAAGCAGACATCTTGATGGTCTACGCAGCCACTGAAGGTAAGGGGATGGGTCTCCACAAAGCCCATTACACAGGGCCTAGCCTCCTGGCCAGAGATCTGAAGTGGCTTTAGGGGCATCTGGCGCTTGGCTGTTGGGGTGCAGGGGTACCAGCCTCGTCGCAGTTAAGCCGTCTTCCTTCCATGTATATTATTTATGATAATAGTAACGATGGTGAGCACATATTGAAGGTTGGCTCTGCTAAGCACTGTACCTACATCCTTTCCTCTAGGCTGTAAGTTCCATGAGGGCAGGACAGTTCTGTCTGCCTCAGGGCCCTGGCCAGTGCCTGGCACGTAGTAGGTTCACAGTAAATGTTTCTTCGATATTGAATCCATTGTATATTCACTGCACAAACATTGAGCAACAACTTGATCCGGAAGCGAGAAGTTCCTGCTCCCTGCCCCATTCTCTTGCCTGACTGCTGGGGTCCTGTGTGCTTGCCCCCACTTCCACCAACAATAGGCCCCTGGGGATTGGAAGGCAGCTGGCAGGGGCCTGAGTCTGACACTCTGGCCCTGGTCCCCTGGCCTGGGCTGTGTAGCCTTTCGGGATGAGAAGGGCTGAGACTTTATCCAGATGCTGGTGGAGGTCCTCAGAGCTGACCCCAGGGAAGACCTCCTGGAGCTGATGACTGAGGTGAGTTGGGGGTGGGGGGTCTCCTGGGGAGAGGAGCTGGATTCATCCTTCTTCTCAGCCCTGGTGTTCTGGTCACCTCCTATTCACCCCATTGCAGAGGGAGGGATACCCCGCCCTCAATAGTATGAGACGGTTGAACACACAACACCCGGCCCTGGACAGTGAGACGGACAGCAGTTATTAACCACATATACTCACAGCTGGGGGAGGAGGACACCTCAGGCCATTCCGGCCACTCAGTGTTTCCCTGGGGAGCACAGGGAACCAGCAGGGGTTGTAGATGCAGACTTTGTAGTAACGGGGTGGGGTACTAGTTTGAATAATTTCACAGGCTGGCAGGGAACTGGGGTGGAGTGTGGCTGATCTGGCTGGTGGGGGAACTAGCGGGATGGGGGGGCCTTCCCTGCTGGGTCGGGGGGTACAGCTGACAAGAGCAGGGGAAATCAACGGGGCCTGTGAGACCCAAAGATGTGAAGGCAACACTTGAAACTTTAGGCCTTACAATACACTGGATGCCAGGCTGGGCGCTGGGGGACCTGGCAGTCCTGGGCACAGGCTGGGTGTGGTCGGCACAGGTCAATTAGCAGGTGTGCAAGCTAGACGTGCTGGGTCCCGACTGTGATGAGCACCGCAAGGCCTGTCTGGAGATCCGCAGCTCGTTGAGGTGCTGGCTCTGCCTGCAGGCCTGACTGAGCCCGCGGCTACCAAGGGGATGCTGACTGTGGGTGGCCACACACCAACGCCATCCCTGACCCCATCCGCTCCTCGGTTTCCTCATCTAAAAGCAGCGCGATAGCACGGGAGGCTCAGCCGCCATGGAATAAACATGATGATCACTGTACACGTGAATAGCGCCTGCACGCAGGGAGCTGTGACACTAAGTGAGATAATGTATGCAGAGTGCCTGGCACTTCAGAGGCTGGGCCCACCGGGTGAGGAGGGGGAGCAGGGGAGGCGCCAGGGCAGCCTCCGGCTCTAAGAAACCCAACATGGGCTAGGCTGAGCTGGGTGTCCTGGGAAAGGGCAGCGCGGGGTCCACACCATCCTCCCAGCACGCGCACCCCACCTGCACACCACGCTGGGGCCACGGACAGGGCCTCTGCCTATACAGCAGTCAGAGTCCATTCTGGGACCATAAGACTGGAACAGAGCATGGCAGGTTTAGCAGTGCTGTGATAGGGGAAGCAAAGGGGCTGGGGGAGCAGAGGGCAACTCCTGACCCACTGCGGGCCGGGGGCACGTGGGAGAAGAGATCAGGAGCCTCTCGGGACAGGAGGGGCTTGGGCAGCCTCACCCAGGCTCGAACCCTCACTTGGGCTGTGCTCAGTAGCGCTCAGTCGTACAGCTTGGAGCCCCGCTCACACCGAGCCCGAGGGGCGGGGCTCCTTGCCAGTGTGAGCATGCGTATTAGGGCATATTGAACAGGCGCCTGAGAAAGCTTTATGAGAAAAGCTGAAATGGAAACAGCGGCAAGGCCGCGTGGCCTAATGGATAAGGCGTCTGATTCCGGATCAGAAGATTGAGGGTTCGAGTCCCTTCGTGGTCGTTGCGGAGATTGCTTTTTCTACTCCGGGTAAAAAACAAACAAACAAACACTTTTCCCTCTCTCCAGACTGCTCCCTACGCGGGCCTAGGATCCTCGGGCTATGTCCACCCCTCGGAAGTAGCCCTGCACCTGCAGCTGCGTAGCTCGGGACGCCTGGGAGGCCCCGAGGGCGCTGTGAGGACCTATAGTGCTCAGATCCAGACGGAATGCTGACTCTGAAGTCCACCGGCCGTGAGTGCCGGGAGCCCACACGGGACTGGCTGCATGAATATAGTTCAGACGACGAGAACTGTGACAGATGAGGGGTTGAATTTTTGCACGGGTAGGTCATCCCCAAGGGGTCAGTGGACAGGGGCATTTAAAAATATAATAGATTATTGTGATGAAGAAGTTTTGGAAATAGATAGTAATGATGCTTGCACAATATTGTAAATGTAACTGATGCCAGTAAATTGTACAGTTAAAAATGGTTAAAATGGCAAATTTAACCTTAAGCGTATATTTTACCACAATAAAAAATGTGAAAAGAAATTAATAGATTATTTCGATTTCTTGCAGTGAGAGTATACCCTTAAATGATTAGTGTGAATGTTTTTTTAAAAATTTAAATGTAAAGAATATGCCCAGGATTGAGTCATCATTTTACCTGGAAAAAACGACTCTACCTGCGGAACCGAGTTCTTACCAAGGGATTCTGGCTAAGCGGAATGACCAAAGTGATGGGACCTCCTCCCACCAGGGAAAACGCTGGGGGAATGGCAGCTGAGCGTGTACCCCTACAGTGGGCGCAGGTGACCTTGGAGTCATGAGGAGTGTCACCATCTCCTTTATCGTTTTTGTGATGTCTCAGTGGTTTACTAAGGGCTTATAAATAAAAAGAGAAACTTCATTAAGATAAACATTTTTATTATTTTCCCTACTTTTATTGAGATATAATTGACATACAGCACTGTATAAGTTTAAGGTGTACAGCATAATGATTTGACTTACATACATCATGAAATGCTTATCACAGGTTTAGTGACCATTCATCAACCTGTGATGAGAACTCATAGGATTTTCTGTCTTAACTCTTAGGATTAACTCTTCTTATAACGTACAGCAATGTTAATTCTCTTTATCACGTTGAATACTACACCTCTAGTACTTACTTATAACTGGAAGTTTGTACCTTTTGACTACCTTCATCTAATTCCCCCCACGCCTCCCTCCACCCCGCCTCTGGTAGCCACAGTAAGACAAATACTTTAGAGATGGCAAAGAATACCCATCTTCTGGTGGGAAAGTAAACGCTGGGTCCTCTGATACTAGTTTCACGCTCTACCAACTGAGCTGGCTGGGCAGATACAGAGCCATTACGGAGCATCCTTAGGACAAAGACCTAAGGCCATTGGGCTCTGCTAAAAACTGCACAGACTTGGAACCAGAAAACACTTTTGGTCTAAGGGGCAATGTAGGGAGGAGGATGAAGACAGGGACCGACACTTTTCCCAAGCTCCCGGCTGTTGCCTCTCTCCCTTCTGCTCCCACATTTTGCATAATGAACACCTTCTTTTTTTTTTTTTAAGTACTTAAAGACTTATTATATTAGACTAACTGAAATCTATGGAAACACAGTTCCATTGAACACATTCTTTATGCACTATACTTAAAAATATAAAATACAAAACGAATTTAAAGTACTTATATTAAACCAAGTTTTCCTTTTGTTTAGCTTTCTTTGACACCATAAAAGAAAGGAAAAAAAAGAACAGAAAGTATATTAAAAGAAAACTATTAGGTATAATTTTTTTAAACTTTTACTTTACCTATCATATTTAATATTTCCAAGACTATTTGGCCATGGAGAATCATACACATCGCACTCAAAGTTGTGTGATCACCAGTCCCCTGAGAGCTAGAGGACCAAACAGAACACGTCAGGGAGAAGGGGCAGCTGGTGGCACAGCCCCGTACGCCCTCCAGGCCCTGCCGTCCCCAGAGGCCAACGACGAGGACAAGGTGGCGGGAGGATGGGCCCAGGAAACAGCGTTGGTACCGCTCAGTCAAGGCTGCCTGAAGGTCACGGCCACTCGTGCAGGGCTAGGAGGATCTTCAGACAGACGGAGGAGGGAGTTAGGAAGGAGGATGGTCTTCCCCCCGGATGCTCCGGTACTTAGCCATGTCCTCAGGAAATACTTTAGAAAGTTCTTGAATCAACAGGCTTTTAAATTTCTTCATCGTGTCAATCTTGCCTTTAACTTGTTCATTTTTAGCCAGAGCCCTCTCCAGGCACTCTTTGTTATAGAGTTGGGGATTTCGACCTTGATCTATGTATTCAAAAACTTCTAAAGGGACAGTAATATCATGAAGTTGCTGTCTGCACTTATCGATATCCTGTAAGCCAGTAACAATAAAATTCAGCTTCTGGTTGAGCCCGGCCTGGCTGCTGGGCTGGAAGTCGCTGACGATGATGCCGAGCTGCCGGATGTTCTCCACGAACTTCTCCAGGTGCTCCTCCAGGTGGTCGAACTTCTCGGCCATGGCCCGGCCGTCCGCACCGCCGCGGGCGCGCTCCTGCCCCCTCGAACGCCTTCTTGATGTTAATTATCCCAGGACTCGGATTCTCCTAAAAAGATGGGGAAAGGGCTCCTCCGGGACTTGATCCGCAGACTTCCTACATCCTAAGCGAGGATCGTACCTCAGCTTCATCCGCGCGTGCGCGATCTCTCCCGAGCCCCAGGATGCTCGGGAACCGGCGGGATCTAAGAGGATGCACCCGCCGAATACGGACGTCAAGGGGACCAAGGACCCGCCGAGCTGGAGCCGGGAGGCTGTGCGTATTGTGCAGGAACCATGGGGAGGTGACAGAAAGACTGGTTTAGGACTGTTGTAAAACATTTCTCATGAGCCCCGGTGGCCTAATGGATAAGGCATTGGCCTCCTAAGCCAGGGATTGTGGGTTCGAGTCCCACCCGGGGTACAGGAGGTAGTATTTTAAACTTTCTGCCAGAGGAAAAATGAAATGAAGCTAGCTGTCTACTTACCCTAGTGGGAAATTAAGAGGCCCTGGGGTTTAGCTAGATGCCACCCTATAGCGAAGTTGGACAAGGTTTACTTTTCTGATAAAGATGTGCGTGTTTTCAGATTTTGCCCATAATAAAGTTTTCTCTCTTTTTAATCCATGCCTTCATCCTCAAGGTAAAAATCTCCCAAACTGCAGGACATGGTGGAGTAAAATCAGAAGCCTCCTTTACCACATGCCCAAAGAGGAGGTGGCCGCTGAGGCTTTGTCATATATACACATAGTTCTCTTTTATTTTTAAAAACCATGGATGGGACTCTTCTGTTCCTCCAGCTCTGGCCTTACTTCTGCTTTCCCAAGCACCTGAGGTCCCATCATCCCTACTCAAACCAGGGATCTCATCTCAATGCAGCATCTCCCACCATCATATGTGGCCTGCAGAGAACAGCGACCACAGAGCTATCCAAGGCTGCTGGTGCTTCCCTCACCAACGTTTCTCAATGCCTTGTTGAAGGGAATGTCCCTGGGGCCCTCTCAGTGGGGTGGTGGGTGTGCTTTTCGTGTATGATAGACCTGTTCCAGTATTTCTGTCTCACAGAGTCTTTGGATTCCTTTCTCTACATGATGCCAGGAACATTCTTGAATCTTAATCTCCTTAAACATAGGCCACCATTGAGTTCCATGCTTAGCCAACCGACTAAGAAAACTGGCAGAGCCACATTCAGCTGCACAAGATAACACATTAGATACAGGCTTGCTGGGAAGTGCACCCAGAGAAATAACGTCACCAGTTGCAAAAATCCCATCCTCCTTATTCTAACATCCTTGGGTCCATTCCCACACACATTCCCTAGTTCTCTGCTGGCATAAATGAACAAAATTTGCAATTCTTTTGGCATATGAATGATTTCCTCCCAGGCCGGCCTTTGTCCTTCTCCTACAGCATGCTGATCTGATTGTAGTTATAGGGCAACCAGTGTTAGGGGGTAACAAGGCTGGCTGGTGTGGGCTTTGAGGAGAACCGTCATCCCCTGTCTCACCTGCCATGCTCCAGGTGAGATTATTATAGGATATTCAAACACAGGAAGGCTACTCTTCTCAGATATCAGAGGACAGGCTGCTTTCACTGGCAAGGGAAGCTCCAAATGACTCAGGGGTTCAAGATTCTCAACTAGATCTGAGCCTACCTAGATGTCCCCAGGCTTCGGCTCCACTCCTTCATAATCAATGCCGTTTCTTCCACATGGAAGATCTCCCAAGTCTATGAACTCAACTTACATTGTCATTCCACAACATACTTCATTCGATTATGTGTTTGATTTTCAGCAATGTCAGCCCTGCAGCTATACGATTATTTTACGGCTGCCAGAAAACGTCCCTGGATCTCTGAACATGACTTAGGCTGAAAATTTAAAGGCCTGATCTTGTCATTTTCTTTCTTTAAGCAAACGGATGCACCCAGGAGAATCCTTTCCATGCTACAGTCCTTGTAGTCACCTTTACTGCCGTAAGAGTCAAGTGCAGCAGCCAAGTGGTCTCCCAGGGCACTTGCTTCAGTCGGCACTTCATCATAATCAACCAGGTGATAGGCGGCTTGATAACGATGCCCTTGCATGCCACGAGTCACCAGTATCCCATTTCCCATTGGCAAGGAGCTCAAGCCCAAATTCATTACCAAACCAGGGTCCACACAGCAGTCAAAAAACCCATCCGTTGGCGAGTGGGGGTAATGGGGAGAGGTTGGTACAAGGATACAAGCTTTTAATTATAAGACGAATAAGTTGTGGGGATCTAATGTACAGTATGGTGATTATAGTTAATAATACCGTATTGTTAACTTCAAATTGCTAAGAGTGGATCTTAAGTATTCTCAACACACACACGCACACACAGAAGGTAACTTTGTGAAGTGATGGATGTGTTAATTAGCTTGATTGTGGTAATCATTTCACGAGGTATAGATATATCAAATCCTCATGTTATACACCTTCAATATATATCATTTTTATTTGTCAATTATACCTCAATAAAGCTGGGGGAGGGTAAGAAAACCTATTTGTTATTGTAAGACTAATGAAAACTGGTAACTATGTAAAAAGCATTGTTAAGGAGGCAGTTGAGAAGGCAGAAGGGAACCGTGAGAAAGCAGCTACCACCCATGGGGCTGGAGGACCACGGGAAGAGGTTGGGATTATTAAAAGTTAGAAGCTTGGAGAGAAATTGTGGAGCTTAAAAACCAATCTCTGGGGCTTCCCTGGTGGCTCAGTGGTTGAGAGTCCGCCTGCCGTTGCAGGGGACACAGGTTCGTGCCCCGGTCCGGGAAGATCCCACATGCCACGGAGCGGCTGGGCCCGTGAGCCATGGCCGCTGAGCCTGCGCGTCCGGAGCCTGTGCTCTGCAACAGGAGAGGCCACAACGGTGAGGGGTGCGTGTAACGCAAAAATAAAAACAAAAAAAACACCAATCTCTGGAAAAGAGGAGCAGCTCAGCTGAGCTCAGAGGAGGGTCCCCTGGGACTGGCATCCCCAAACGCCTGAGGGGGGGGGGCTCCGTCAGCTTGCGCAGGTGTCTCTCATGAGCCATGATGAGGGTGGTTCTGTGAGTGCTGGGAAAACAAACTGGATTCAGCTGCCATTTCTGGAAAGAACTACTATTGCAGGAATAAAAAAGTGAGGCTGGGTGGGGTGGGTGGCAGTAGGAACGGGAAGCGAACAGGAAGTAGAGTCCCTTCTTCCTCCGCCAGCCTTTCAGCCTCTCGAGTGTCTCCTATCGGCAAAATATGACGCAGATCCTCTGGCAAAGCGCAGTACAGTCAGTCCCCCACATACGAACCTTCAAGTTGCGTACTTTCAAAGATGCGAATGTGTGTTCGCATGTCTAATCACGTAAGTTAGTTCACGTGTCTGGCGTATATTGTCACATGCGTGCATCCTATACAAGTGGTTATGCTTTTGTGTACTTTACTGTACAGTACTGTATAGAGGACAGTAGTACAGTGTCTTTATTTCAAGCCCAGGATGTCCGGAAGCAAGCATAAAAACAGCAATGATGTAGCTGGTACTACTGTACTTTTCAAGGTACTGTACTGTAAGATTAAAAATGTTTTCATTTTGTGTTTTTTATGTATTATTTGTGCGAAAAGTATTATAAACCTATTACAGTACAGTACTACATAGCCGATTGTATTAGTTGGGTACCTAGGCTAACTTTGTTGGACTTAGGAACAAATTGGACTTATGAACGTGCTCTCAGAATGGAACTCGTTCGTATGTAGAGGACTTACTGTGTCACTAAGCGGCGTCTACAGGGTGAGTTTGAAGCTGAGGGATAAAAGTTTAAATACTGGCCCACGGGTCTATCCTGCTTCCCCCGCTTCCTTACAGATGCCTCCTCAGAGTGTTCCCTTCATGAACTGATTACACAAAAATCCCTGGAAACTTGTCCTAAAATAGTTGGAAACAGACTCTAAGAATGAGAATGTTACCGAACCAAACTTGGGTCTGCTCAGCTTTGTGCAATAAAGCCAATCTACTGACACCGGGTGGTGGTGAAGGAAAGTGCAGCGTTTATTGCAGGCATCGCGCAAGGAGCCCAGTAAGCTAGCGTTCAAAAGGCCTAAACTCCCCAGATGGCTTTCAGGGAAAGGTTTTTAAAGACAAGGTGAGGAATGGGGGTTGTGGGGGTGTGTGATCAGCTCATGGACATTCTTCTGATTGGTTGGTGGTGAGGTAATTGGGAGTCAACATCATCAACCTTCTGGTTCCAACCGGTCTGGGGTCTACATAGGTGCTTTTGGGCAATCTACAGTTAACTTCTACCACCTGGTGAGGGTTTCGGGCTCTGCAAAACAGCTCAGAATATTATCTACAGCCCTTGAGGAGGAGTTAAAGGTGCTTGACTTTGTTTAATGGCTAAACCACTGTCTTGCTTGACTGTTTTCCTTTCTTTCTGCATTTTCTCACTTCTCTGATTAAATTTATTCTTTGGAACTTGGGGAAGGCCTAGAAGGCTAATGTTTTCTACAGATGAGGGCAGGCGGAGGACATGGGGGGATCTGTCCCTGGAAGGCCCCATAGGGTCCTACTCGGTTACAAGATTCCAAGGTTGAATCACCTTCTGGCTGCCTGGCACCAAGGAGAACATCACTGGTGGTAGGTAGACTTCTGTGAGACCCGGGTATGCTGGAGCCATGCAATTATTAAGCCTTTTGTCCCCGTTGAACTGGGATGGCTGTATGGGAGGGAGCTCACCCCATGTCTCTGGCATTTTGGAGATACAGTGGAAATGTGATCATTGTAAGCATTGTGGAATTATGTGTTGACGCATTGAAACCAAAATGTTTCAATGTCATTAATGCATTGAAACCCGAGAATGACAGCCTCCTGTGGACTAATCACCAATTCAAAGCAGTGTGAACATCAGAGGCTGCTCTGGCAGCACTGAAAGCAACCTACATCTTCTACAGCTGAAGGGCCGATAAAGCTGAAGGCCAGGCTCAAGAGCAGGCCTTGAGGCAGACTTGAATCCTCAGTCTCAGCAAATTTCCTGGACCAATGTCAGGGTGCTGATAGGGAAGAAATGGGACCCTCAAACTTGCAATGGGGATATCTGAGTAGCTGCATTGAGAACCTTGAACGCTCGGGGCCATCAAACTTGGAATGGATATATCTGCATTGAGAGCCTTGAACTCTCGGGGCCTGCTGTGGGGGCCCAGGCCTCCAGCCCCTTGCCTGGAGACTAGGAGGAACCTCAAATGAGGCAGGTATGTTACAAAACATTTGGTCACTTCAGACCTGCTCCAACTTCCCCTCCAGGCCACCATACCAAATACTAGGGTCACATCCCAGCATGACTCAACTGGGAAAGTACTGGGACTGCTTCTGTAGGATCTGGATGACGTGTCAGCGGTGACCTTGAGAGTCTGCCCGGAGTGGATCCTGACGGTCCTGGATCTGGGTGAGGAGAATAAAAAGCTGGAAAAAGGAGAGATTATCATATGGGACACTCTTTCATGACACAGAACTTAACGCCTGGCATGGTCCCTCAAGCTGGTTGTGATACTCAGCTGGCATGGCTCTTGGAAGGATGGAAAAAGCAATGGCCTACATTAAATGAAGTAGAATTGCCAGAAATGCCATGGCAAACTGTGAAAGAAGGAATCAGAAGGGACAGAGATACTGGTTCGCCAGCATGGCTCTACGGCATGCTGCAATGGAACAGACTAGGGATCTTGGCAGTGCCTGCAAGAAATGCTATTCACGGAGGCAATAAGACTTGCACGGTTGAGGAGACGCACCAGCACCTCTGAGAAGCTTGAGAGGTACTGTTTTCTGGTCTGGTGCCTACTGGGACACATCCAAAGTAGTAGGTAAGCTTTTGTACCTTGTCTCTCCTATTATTAAGAAGGAAGCTCAGCACTTTTTAAAAAATTGAAGTATAGTTGATTTACAATGTTGTGTTAGTTTCTGCTGTACAGCAAAGCAATTCAGTTATACATATACGTATATATATTCTTTTAAAAATTCTTTTCCATTATGGTTTTATCATAGACTATTGAATATAGTTCCCTGTGCTACACAGTAGGACCTTGTTGTTTATCCAGTCTATATATAATAGTTTGCATTGGCTAACCTCTAACTCCCAATCGATCCCTTCCCTACTCTCCTCCCCCTTGGCAACCACAAGTCTGGAAGGAAGCCCAGCACTTTGACAGGACCCTGTGATGGGTAATTTTGTGTGTGAATTTGGCCAGGCTATGGTGCCCAGATGTTTGGTCAAACACCAGTCTAGATGTTGCTGTGAAGGTATTTTTTAGATGTGACTAACATTTAAATCAGTAGAGTTGAGTAAATCAAATTATCTTCCCATAATGTGGGTGGGCTTCTCCCAAACAATTGAAGGTCTTAAGAGAAAAGACTAAGATTACCCCCAAGAGGATAGAATTTTGCCTTGGACTGCCTTCTGACTCCAGTCTGCAACATGGACTCTTGATGGAATTCCCACCCCGCACATTTCACTTTGGGATCCCCACAATCATGTGAGCCAATTTTTACAATCAATCACAATCTCTCCCTCACTTTCCCCTTCCTCTCTCTCTCTCTCTGAGTTCTCCAGAAAAATAGACTACAACAGAACTCTGATGAATATAGTCTCTCTCTCTTTTGGACGAGTAGGGTGCCCCAATCCAGGCACCAAGAGGGACACAACCTGGCAGGCACCTCCCCACTGCCAAGCCCTCTCCTGCCCCCCGTTGGCCCCCACCTTGGAAACCTGGATACCCAGATGAACCGACATCATGAGAGCCTCAGGGCCGGTGTTGCTAACCCTTCTGGTTCCCCTACCCCACCCCAAGAAAGGAACTCACATTTCCCTCACTGCTGCCTCTCGAGGAGAGGGACACCCAACCTCTACTTGGAGTAGCCCACGATTTCCAACTTTCTTTCTACTTTAGAAAGGGGAGGGGGCTGGGACAGGAATAACGGCCAGATGAGGGGCTCCCTTCCCTGCTGCATCTCTGTCTCAGGAGGGAGGAAAACTGAAGCAAATGCACGTGGGGACACACAGGGTTGGGGGAGGCGAGGGTCCTGGGTGGGGAACACCCCCGGATGGAGCATCACGTAGGTCCCTGCTTAGGGCCAGAGTTAGCTGAAAATCCATTTCCAAGTCTCCTGTTGTAGCTCTCGTTCCGCGTGTAGAACTGAGACTGAATGGGTTCAAGTCCTACTTTGGGCGATAATTCTTGGCCTGATAAGCGCTTGCCCCGATCGCGGGAATTTCAAGAAAGTTCTTAGAAAAGGAACCTCTCAGAGGGGCTCCTGACCCACTCTGTGTGCTGTATCTGGAACTGTGGAGTAAGTTTCAACTTTTAAATTCCAAAACGTATATAATAAAATATTAATGAGACAAAAGCAAGTTGCTCCGGTGAGATTCGAGGTTGGTGGCCACATGCCGGCCTCCCTGGACCAGCAACAGATCCTCCTTTGGAAGAGGCTTAGTTTATATGGATCTGGTCACTTCTGTAATATCATCTCTGCTTACCTGTGAAGCCAAGCCCTGAGGGCAAAAGTCATGTCCAACGTGGAGCTCGAACCCACGACCCTGAGATTAAGAGTCTCATGTGCTACCAATTGAGCTAGCCACGCAAGGTTAGAAAAGGATAGTCCTCACAAACTAGTTGTATTTCTTCAGAACTTTACTGTCCTAAAAATGGTAGGGACAAACCCTGGATCCTGTGCACACTGCATCTCGGGCACTGGAGTGCTGAATTCTCGGGTCCTTTCAGCAGAGGACGAGAGCCCCAACAAGTTCCTGTCTGCTGTCCGGCCGTGGGTCTGTGTAGTCCCAGCAGCTCCAGGGAGCTGGAAAGTCGGGGGCAAGGGCACGTGGTTGGGTATCACTAGAGACTAGTAAGGATCGCGGTGTGATCCTCGCTTAGGTTGTGGGAGGTGTCGGGTTCCAATAAGGGACGATTTCTCATCATCAAATTCTCAGCTCTCTTTTGGACGAGTAGCCTGAAGCAAATCAGGAAGGCTCCATGGCCTCGCCTCGGGAACAAGCCAGGGAGGCCTTCCTTTCCAGGTGGATGCTGGACTCCTTGCTAGCGGGGCAGCGCCGTTCAGGAAGAAGCGCGCACCAACCCCAGTTCTGACCCCTACATCAGGGTTCCAGAACTGTGAGGGTTTTCTGGGGCCGAGCTCAGGCCAAGAGGGACCCCGAGATGCTCGAGGCTCACCCGGACTGGCCGGTTGGGAGGTGGCAGAGTCTCATTCTCGAGGTCTTGGATTTGTGTCCCATATTGGGTGAAATTTCTGGCCTGGGAGACTTTCACACTCACCTGGGCCACAGGGACTCCCTCCTCCTCCTGGTCGCCCGTCCCCTCCTCTAGCTGTTGGAGACTGGGTGGCCCTCGTGGCCTGGGGGAGTCTGGCTCTGCGGCTCTAGGGCCCTAGTGTGCGGGAGCCCCCTCTCCGTTAGGTTCCGGCAGCGCTGCAACTCTCCTCCTTCTGGAATCGAAACCGAAACCTCCTCCGGCGCAAGTTCCTGCGGGGCCCGGCCGCCAGAACTCGGCCCAGGATCGGAGGGCAGAGCCGCGGTCTCAGGCTTCCAAAGACAGACGTCAGGAGCTATTCAGGCGTCGGCTGGTTGGTCTAGGGGTATGGTTCTCGTTTTGGCGTGCGAGAAGTCGCGGGTTCAAATTCTGGTTGAGCCCCACTTTCTTTTATTCAGACATCCCCAATTTTCGGGCTGAAGACTCCGGAGCTCTACGGAGTCCTAAGCGAGAGGATCTTGGTCCCCGCCTGCCGCGATCCGATCGGGCTGCGCCCAGTTCCGTGCTGCCAAGTGGCCATCGCTCCGCCTGGGGCGGGTGTTTCCAGGCCGGAGGCTTCGTCCTTGGGGCTCCGGGACTGGCCTGGAGGCCTGGCGCTGGGGGAAGGAGCCCGAACGGGGCGGGGGCAAACACTTCTGTCTCCGCTCGCTGGAGACCAGGTCTGTGTGCCAGACGGTGCCTGGACCTGGAGAACGATGTAACTTGGTCTGGGCATGTATTTTTGCTTTGGGTCATAAATTCAAATTCCGGACAAGCCCACGTTTCAACGTCTTTTTCCTACTTGAGGGGCTGCCAAAGGACCTTCCACGACCAAGGGAAGGAAGGAAACCGCATCGGAGACTGAGCATGGGGACCGCGAAGGACCTGGGGTCTCCACAGGTGTCCAGAGGGCGGTGCTCTAGACACGGGGTCTCTTCTTCAAGTTGGAAGAACGGCAATGTTTACATAGGTTTTATTATTATTCTCTGAGGCCAACAGATCCAGCCATTGAGAAGATGGCTTGTTACAGTTTCCAAGAGGAGGGGGCACGCCTCCACGTTGGGGGAGGGGGGCACAGGGGAAGCACCAGAGTCAGTCAGGAGGCGGAAGGAATGAGAAGAAAATGTGCGCAAAAGAGGCTTTATTGTGGTTTCACGAAAGGTGAAACAGGTGAGTCAGGGAAAACAGGTTTAAATGGGTTAGTTTGAATAATTTCACTGGACTCTGGGGCATAGGTGCTGTCCCTAGTTGTCTGTTTCCCAGCCTTGAGGTGATTCTGGCAGATGGGTTGTGGCCCAGAGTGTAAGAGTCTGATAAAACAGGTGGTTGTGGACTCTGGATTGGTTGGTTTGTATCTGAAATGCCTGCTGGCAGAGGAATTGTTTACTATCTCCTAGAATTGGCCAACCTTGGGAGGGGCATTCCCTCCAGAGTCAGCAAGGCTCCAGACATCAAAGAATCAGAATACAGAAAAGAAAAGACATGTGTGACACGGGCAGGGACTGAGGCTTTGGTTGAAATTTCAGGTCCCCCAATCTGGGAAGAGCTTCCTGATCCCAGGCCCAGGGGATTATGGCACAGAGCCCCTGCCAGACGAGCTGCCGAAGAGCCAGATCTTCCCAGAACATGCAGAGGGGGCAGGGGGCTGGTGGGCCTCTTCTCTGACCTAAACGCTTGGGTTTCTCCAGTTAAGCCCAGGGTCGTGCATGCTGGGTGCCCCTTTCATGCCTCCTGACTCTCAAGTCCCCTAGCAAGTGGGTTTCCTGCACAGAACCCCGGGCCCCACTTGGATGTCCAGGGAGGCCTCTCCCACCCCTGAGGCCTGGTGGGGGTCAACCGGGGTAACCAGGCTCCCTGGCCAGCACTTTCTTCTCCTATAGCCAGAGCCTTTTAAGACTCCCCTTTTCTTGAGGGGAAAGCACTACTGCCTCCACCAGCAGGTTATTTCCTCTGCAAAGTCCTGTGTCAGTGGTGTCCCTCCCTCAGGCCTGCCTTAACCCCCTTTGGCACCCGGTGTCTGCTGCCCTCTACCCATGCCCTCAGTCGAGGGCCTGCCTCCAGTTGGGCATTTGTCCAATGAACAGGAAGTGCGAACTGCAGAGGTAGGTCCCTGGGGAGGAGTTCTTACCCTCACTTTGGCTTCGAATCCCCGAGGAGCCCAGTTTGCTTTTTCTGGTCATTTTATGGCAGAAACGGAATCCCTGGCAGGGCTGGTGTGGGGTCAGGGCCTGTGAGGATGGATCATGTGGCAGGCCCAGGGGGTGGTGGACCCAGATCCCAGTTGGACTTGAGTGGCCAGATCGGGCCTGGACACTGAAGTCTGGTGTCTGGGTGTGCTCAGCGGACATGGAGGGGCTGTGACCCAGGTCACAGCAGTGGCAACGGCAACGGCAACGCGGGGCGGGGAGTGTCCCCTGAGGGCTCCCTGAGTTTCCTCAACTTCCTCCTTCATCCTTTTGCTCCCTACCTAAACCCCCTCGCCGGGGTCCCTTCCCAGCTGCTGTCTGCACTGGGACGCGAGTCTGGGGCTCTGGGAGGCAGTTCTCTGAGACTCGGGACCCCGCGGCGGGTATTTCCAGTGAGTGGCGTGGGGGTGGGGGTGGCGGTCCCGGAGGCGTCCGGGGAGCCCGCCACGCCAGGGGCGGGGGGCCAAACCCGGCTCTCAGCTTCACTCCGCTGCCCAGCCCTTAGCCCGGTGACGGAAGAGGGACCTGGGGACGTTCTCCTGAGCTGATCGTCTCAGTTTTCCACAGGCGGAGAGGAGAGCAGAGGAGCGGGACCCTCCAAAACTCGCATCGGGACTTGCCGACTTGGGAGTCTCAGAGTGTGCCAATGCTGAGCCTTCCCATCCCCCTCCTGTCCATGGAATCAAATCCTTCCCTGACATTCGTGGGGAAAAGGGAAACGATCCATGGATGAGAAAACCGAGACAGTCCAGACCAGTGAGGACAGAACCACGTTGAACTCAAGAGGAGAACAAATGACCCTCAGGAGGTGGCTCGTTGGTCTAGTGGTATGATTCTCGCTTAGGGTGTGAGAGGTCCCGGGTTCAAATCCCGGACGAGCCCCTCTTTTAAAGAGTAGTTGGGGGCTTTCCTGGTGGCACAGTGGTTGAGAGCCTGCCTGCCAGTGCAGGGGACGCGGGTTCGTGCCCCGGTGCGGGAAGATCCCACATGTCACGGAGCGGCTAGGCCCGTGAGCCATGGCCGTTGAAACTGCGCGTCCGGAGCCTGTGCTCCGCAACGGGAGAGGCCACAACGGTGAGAGGCCCACATACCGCAAAAAAAAAAGAGTAGTTGGGATGTGGGACACACCGCTGTCGCATTCACCAGATGTGGACATGCCCACCCTGGTTTTCACCCTCGTCCTTCCTCACAGTGGTCTGGGCTCCTCTGCCCTGTAGGGTCACTCCTGTTTGAGAAACGATTGTGACTTGGAATCCAGTACACCCCTCACTCCCAAAGGAATATCATAGTATAAGTTGAGCTTTTTACACCATGTTGTCTTGCAGATGCACAGATAATAGTAGCAGCTCGCTCCATCGACTAAATAAACCAAAGGAGGAACTGGTGGGTGGCTTTTGTCTGGTAGCCAGGTTCAAATCTTTGATGGACCTATTTCTAAGGTTCCTTTGGTTAAAGAAGTTGAGGAATCAAGTGGGTTCGCGGACCCACTGTAAGGAGGAGACTCCAGGCCTGTGAGAGCTTGGGCGGGGTGACTCATTGCGAACTGACAGGCTGCAGATGTGGCAGCGTCTGGACCCAGTTCGTCAGACTAGCCTTTGGTGCATTTTGTACCTAAACCGAATGCCAGGAATTGCTTAGAGATTCTGTCAAAAGAACGCCCAACGTGGGGCTCAAACCAAGGACCCTGAGATTAAGGGTCTCACGCTTTACCGACGAAGCTAGCCGAGCACCCATGCTTGGTAGACTGCGACCATGTTTGGAAAGTTGACTGGCTGTGGATAACCCAAAATGACTGGGCTGGGTAGGCCCCGGGGTCAGCGGGGACGTGGAGCACCATCGGGCGACCTGCGTGTTGAGAATGCCCGGAATTCGCGGTGTCCCCAGCCGGAGAGCAGCTGGGGGGGGAGGGGTAAGGCTCCACACTGACCGATGGACGGAAGGACAGACAGCGGCTCTGCTGCCCCCGGGAGCCCTGAGGCACGGATAGAACTCGGGGCGGGCCAGCCCGAGATGATCCTGCAATGCGCGGGCACGCGGCCCGAAATGGGGCAATGATAAGGGACCCACCACTATATTTACGCAAACAAGCCCGTGAACCCAAAATAATTGTTAGACTTAACTGGATTCCACTTGTTCGCATAACTCCATCTATACTTCCTTTGAATTAGCTAAAAGAAATTTATTTTTATTTAAAAACTTATTTTGCCCCAACATTTCTTGGTCCGTCCTTTGGACGATCTTGAGTTGCTGGAACCAGCGACCTGGTGGTGGATTGCTGGAGGGGAATGGAGACCCCGTGGAGCCTGCCGCGACACCTACCCTGCTCACGCCCTCTGCTTTAGGATCCAGTCTCCCGGGATTCAGGGTCAGAAATGAGACGTCACTGGAGGGAGCAAGCGGATCCTTGCATGCCAGGAGTGAGACCCGGGAAGGTCGGGGCTGGGGCAACGCCGCCCCAGCCCCCTCCCGGCTTGGCTCTCCAGAACAGAAAGGAACTTCAGATACATGATGGACTGGGAGTGGGACCTAGGGGTTGCCTGCTCCTTCCCTACCCCAAATTCTGGAGACAGGGCACCTCGGAGAATCTGCTGAGGACTCAATGAGATTTCAGATTCCACCAACCTCGATGTGCGGACCTGGCTTGAATCCTGAATCTAACCAGCCAAATGCGGAGTGGAGGTTAGGAGGCAGCGGGAACCTGCATGCGTACTGAGCACGAGAGAACACTGCAGCATCACCGTTAATGTTGTTGGATGTGCACATGGCATTGCGAGTATTTTAGAACAAAGGACTTTATTTGTAGAGATATTTGGTGAAAAAAAAGGCAAAAAGCTTTTACGGGTGAAGCAATGCTATATGTGCTTTAAAATACGTCAGAAAAAAAGTAGAGGGAGATAGATTTCAAAAATACACGGGAATGGGCCGTGTCTCGCGCGCGCCGCCGTCATGGGAGCGGGCGGCGGGAGCGCGGAGCGGCCGGCGGTCCCTGCTCCTAAGGCGCGGGGCTGCGGCCTCGGGGCCTGCCCGCCGCCTACTTCCCGACGGTGGGGACCTTGAGGCCGCGCCCCCGGGCGCCGGGAAGAGCTCAGTCAGGTTGGCCGCTGTCTTACGGGCGGTTCCAGATGAGACCGCGTCCGCCGCCTTCCCGTCGGGGGGTCCCGCCCTCTGGGCCTGGTAGCCCCGCAGGCCTGTCCCCAAGTACCATCACGGTGGGGTCAGACCTCAACCTAGGGGTTTGGGGCGGACACCAGCGTTCGGCCCGTAACAAGATGGGAGCCGCATTTCCCAGAAATTCCTCTGGAAGTTCGAGTTTGCCGAGGAGAAATCCGGAGGCAGCCAGAAGTGTGGCCTTGAATTTCAGGGCTGCTCTCCAGGGAGCCTTCATGAAGCACCTGCTTCCCTGCTGCAGACGAGAGACAGGCGAGGGTTCTCCAGGGCTGGGGATGGCAGTGGACCCCCGCGAACTCCAGACCATCCGCCTCGGTGCTTGGGCTGAGGTCGTGGCAACAGTTTCCCTGACTTTCCTCCCCCACCTCATTCGGTGCAAGCCCCTGATTTCCCGTGACCCCAGACACCTATGGTCGCTTTACGTTTTCCTGATGGACCGTTGCTTGATTTGGTTGTGGGTTCTGGAAGGGCGGTAGATTCTATTTTTCCCAGTTATTGGCTTTCTTCCTTGATGTTGAACTTGGCCATGTGACTTCAAAGGCATCTGTAAAGTAATCAGAGCTGACTTTCAGGAAGAAACTTTAAAAGCTGTTGTGAGGGTCACCCCTCCCCTTCCTGCCCACAGTGTGAGAACAGCATGTGCACAATTAGGGCTACTTTTTCACCCTGGACCCTGGAATGAACACACAGCCACAGCCAAGCTACAGCCACTGCAGCTGATAGGTAGCACCAGCATGAAATAACAGTTGTGATACTGAGAAAAACAACAACAACAACATGGGAATGGAGGAGGCTGTGGTGTTTGGGGGCAGGGGGTTATGTAATTCTGCTCGATTTTGTTGTTGTTGTTTTTTGAGAACTCTAACAATAAGGATTATTTTGAAAACTTTATTCTTTCATCAAAGAATGGAGAGGTGTGAGTACACCCTCTCCCAAAGTTTATTTTTTTAAAAAACCTACTGGAAATTTTCAGCTACTATTTCTTCTAAAACTATTTAGCCCCATTTTTCTCCTCTCTTGGGTCGTCAGTGACTCCAATATTATATGTTTTGTTAAAGCCCTACAGATCCTTGAGGCTCTGTTATTTGGTTTATTTTATTTTTTAAGTTTATTTTCTCAGTTCTTCAGATTGGGCAACTTCTATTGTTCTGTCTTCAAGTTTACTGATTCTTCTGTCTTGTTCATTCTGCTGTTGCCCATCAATTAAGCTTTTTATTTTGGTTATTGTATTTTTCAGTTCTAAGTTTTCCATTTGGCTATTCTTTATATCTTCCATTTATTTGAGACTTTCACTTTTTAAATTTGTTCAAGTAGCTTGTAATTGCTACTTGAAGCATTTTTACCACAGCTGCTTCACCCACCTTTACCCTCCTTGGCAGATGGTTCCAACATTTGAGTCGGTGTCTCTTGTCATTTCTCCTTCAAGTTGAAATTGTCCTGGTTCTTAGTTTGACCAGTGATTTTCAGTTGCATCTTGGACATTTTCGGTATTACGTTATGAGATTCTAGATCTCATTTAAATCTTCTGGTTTGCAGCCTTCTCTGACTAGATGCCCCTCTGGTAGGGAAAGTGGGGGCTGCCCTGTTGCTGTCTGGTGCGGGCAATTCACACAGGGTGGGACCTCCTCACTGCTGGGCTGGAGTAGGTGTTCGTGGTCTCCACTAGGCCTCGGCTGATGCCCCCTGTCTGGGGGGAGAAGGGGCGCCTCTTACTGCTCCCCATGTGGACAAAGAGAAGGTTGGGGCAACATGGATGTCCATCATTAGAGGCTGGATTAATGCAGCGCGAGGGTGCTGTTACTAGGTTCTGGGCCACCGGCTGAGGTGGCTCTGAGGTTTCTGTTCAGATCCCAGGAAGGGAAAGGGGAAGTGAGAAGAAACTGCGGCCGAAGTTAAGGGGTCCCCTTCGTGAGGTGCACGCTCAGGGCAGTCCTACCCAGCCTCCCAACTCTCCCATTTCGCCTCGTGGGAGTGGGGGGGGGGTCTCTGGAGGCTCCCCTATCCTCCACTGGTCATTAACAACGGAAGAATTGCAGCCCGGCGGCCAGAGCCTAGCTCACCCGAACACAGTTGGGGGCTTTCCCGGACCGGGGCCCAGGTGGAAGTTCCCCAATTCCCAGCCCAGCAGCGTCGGCTCGGCGCTCCCTCTGGCGGCCAGAGGGGAAAACCACCTGGGAGTGTTGAGCCTCAGCGGGATGGGCGGAGGGCGAGGTGTCCCAAGCTGAGGCTGTGGCCTCCGGCTGTGCGTGCAGATCTCTCTCCTTACCTCCCACTCCCTAAACTAATATGGAGCCCAAATTCAGGACTCAGATTCAGGGCTTCTGGCCCTTCCGATCAGGCTGGCGGGCTGGATGTGGGCGGTGGAGGTCGACGGGCCCTCAGAGCCATATTTTGTTCCCGCAGGAGTCCCTGGGCTGGGTACCCTGGGAGTTCTTGGGTTAAAAAGAAAAGAGAATGGGCTCGTCCGGGATTTGAACCCGGGACCTCTCGCACCCTAAGCGAGAATCATACCCCTAGACCAACGAGCCACAGTAGACCTGAACTTCTGACTGCCTATTCCAGCTTATCTTCACACCATTTCCCTGTGCAGCCTCAGGTCCCCGTTTTCCCCATTCCAAGCGGCCCCCGTATTGAGCTCGGATAAGTTCAGCTCTCAGCCCTCGAGAAGAGGATAGCGCAGTGTCGCCGCCCCTGTGAGCACCAGGTCTCGGAGGCTGACGCTCTGCGGGTCCGGGACTCCCTTGTGCCTCTCCTAGTCCTGGGCTCGGCTGGCGTCTCCACGCCCAGAAGACTGATGCCTCCACGGCAGGGAAACTTGAGGGTCCTTTCTTCTCTCTACAGCCCAAGGCTCGGGACAGAGCTAGAGGCATGGTGCCTGGATTCCTCCGTCCTGACGAGCCCACGTGCGACGCAGCTGTCGCTCTCCTCCACTGGAAGCAAATTGGGATTCAGAGAAATGTGCGTCTCGTGAGGCTTAGGGACCAGGCGCACCGGTCACCTCAGAGGACCAGTTAGTGTGGCCGGGGCCTTTCCCGGGGCCCTCCCGTAGGAGCCTCCATCCCTGAGCTGGTGGCCTTGTCCACAGCCCCCACCTCTCCCAGCCCCGGAGGATCTGTCCTCTCCAGAGCTCTGCAGAGGGTCCCCAGCCCGCTCTTCCCTGTGCATCCCAGCGCCAGCACTAAAATGTTCAGAAGAGCTCATGCCTAGATCCCGATGGGCTTTCTCACACCTGAGATACTACCCTCGCGTGTCCCTCTTGCTCCTGCGACCTCGGTGACCCTGCTCTCCACCGAGCATTCTGGCTCCGTTCTGCATTCATCCCACAAACCCCCTGCGCCGGATCCTTAGCCAGGCCCCGCGCTGAGAACTCTGCAGGGACAAGATTTGTGGGGACCAGCCCCACCTGGAGAGGCCGTGATCTTTGAGCACGGAGAGGCACACACCTGGAAGGGAGGGGTCACGGGCTGGGGCAGGGAGGCTGGTTCAAGTCCTGACACAGGGGCAGAGTGAGGAGGGGGAGATGGGGGAAGGGCAGAGTGGGTGGGGTTGACTGGAGTGCACGTTGGAAGAGGGGCTGCTGCAGGGTCGGAGGGTGGAAGGAGGGGAACCACACAGCCTTGTTGTGGGGGGAAGGCCCATGGCCAAATGGGGTCTCGCAGGCCTTTTAAGCCAGAGATTGTGAGCCCCAGCTCCACCCGGAGCAGGGACTGCGTGTTGGGTCTTGGAGAAGGTTTCTGTTGCCCGGGTTTGGGGCAAATGGAGCTCCAGCTTTGGACATTGGCATAACTTAGCTCGTCCTACAGATCCCCGAGGCTGTGATGAGGGTGTTCTGGTTAATTTGCTAAGGCTGGGCTGTCATCCTTGGCACTGTGGGGGGCTGGGAGGGGGTAAGAGGCTCCTCATTCAGTCTAGCTCTTCTGACTTTTCAGTAGCGGCAGCTTTTCTAGAGTCTGAGACTTTGTGGGGAAGTAGTGGGAGGTCAGGAAGAGAATCCCACCCAGGATCGGTTTTCCTAGCTGAGCAGGAATGGTAAACGATGTGCCCCTGCCCCAGGGACCTTCTGGACAGATGAACCATTGTGGGTGGGACCCAGGAGAGGTTCGGATTTTTCCATTATATTCCCAAGACATTGGTGGTCTTGGGCAGGCTGTGGCTCCGTGGAGTCACAGAGGCGAGGACTCTACAACGGGGCAAACAGAACTGGCCAACGAGCCCTCCCCTCTGGGACTTCGTGGGCCTCTCTGTGGCCCTGCACATAGATCCGCAGAGGAGTGGGAGGGGGCTGATTCTCTGGGTCATTTTAAAAGAATTGGAGCCATAAATAGGCAGGGGCTCAGTACTGAGTTAGGATCTGGGTTTATGCAAGCAGAGGGAGTGTCAACCCAGGCTCCCCTGATCCTCGAGAGAGGCTGTTCCTTGCCCCCATCCTCACCCCTCAAGGACCACCCTGAATGACCCCGACCCAGGGCTGTGGCTAATGGCCCCACGCCAAAAATTCCACTTTAACACCAGGTGAAAGATTCCCTGTCCGCTGACAGCTGGCTGAGAATGGGGGGCAGGGTGGGGGCGTGGTGCCGGGTTTGGATGTCCAGAGTCCCAGTCAAGGACTGTGTCCGGCCTCCAGAAGGTCGACTCCGGGGACGGCTGCACCTTTGCCATTTTTTGCAGGACCTGCCTTTGGGACTCTGAGAAGCTGGGCGTCAAAGATTGTTCTTGTCCTTGCTTGGCTAGCTCAGTCGGTAGAGCATGAGACTCTTAATCTTAGGGTTGTGGGTTCAAGCCCCACGCTGGGCCCAACTTTTGCCAAGCTGGAGTGAGGGAGTTCAGATTCTCTCCTGTAAAGCAAGCATTCACGGAATCCTAGCCAGACCAATCACAAGACCCTTGGACAAATTCCAGGACCTTGACACACCATTGCCTGAGCTAGGGTTACAGACCATCGTGGAGCTCCGGAGAAGGCATGGGACCTTTGCTTGGTGAAGGAAGGATAGACAGGGTGAAGTGGGTGAAGACACCTGTGTGGTCTTTTTTTTTTTTTAATGATTGTTTGACCTCTTGGAGGGGCCTGCTGGCTAGGAAGAGACTGCCAACCCCAGGGTCAGCTAATTCTAGAGAAAGTAGACAGTTTGCAAACCAACCAATTTCCAGTCCACACCCTGACCCAACTCCTTATCTAACTTTCACACACCAGGCCAATATTTCCCCTTCCCCAAATCACCCAGGGCCAGATATTAGACCCCTAGGGACAGCCCCTACACCCTAAAACCCACTGAATTATTCAAACGAGCCAGCCACTGTTTACCACACTCTGCCTTACTTTTCCTGCGGAAAGGATTTGCCCGAACCACAGGAGGCTCCCAAGGTGGTCGTCGTCCACCCTGCGGCACTTTGGGGATCAACAGGGAGAGCCAGAATCCTCTATCATCGGAGCTCTCTTCTCCTAGCCGCAGGCTGGCAGCCCTGGAGCCCGGCGCAAAAAGCGGAACCTTCCCCTCCTTCCCCCCTGTTCCTCCTCCCCTAGAGATTCTAGGGCAGGGGCCCCACCGTAGGACCAGGGCCTACTTGATGCCGGTCCCCTGCCTCCTGCCTGCTCCCCAGCCACAATCCACAGCCCCACGGCTGTCAGCCTGAGGCTCGGGTTCCCCTGGAGAGTAAGGTGCTCTCCGGGTCACCCAAGCCTCCCGTCCCCGCCCTTCCCCCACCCCCACATTTCTGCTCTTCACTCCCCTGGGGCAAGAATCTATCCCCTGTTGTGGTCCAGGAATCGATCTCCTCGGCCCTGTCCGGGCTTAGCGGACCCTTCTTTCTGCCCCTGCCGGTCTGGGTTTCCTGGGTCTCCCCGCTGTGATTCCAGTGCTCCTCCCAGTCCACTTCGGGATAAATCCTAGTCGCGGGGCGATGGGAATAGTTGTGAAGGAAGCACTGGAAGATGGTTCACTAGGGAGGCTCGTTGGTCTAGGGGTATGATTCTCGCTTCGGGTGCGAGAGGTCCCGGGTTCAAATCCCGGACGAGCTCAAGTTGTGTGTCCCGATTTTTCACTGTTTTAAAGCTCGGGGATGAGAGACCGAGCCTAGAGACCCATCCGGCCATGCGTATTGCGCTCTGCTCCAGGCCCACCCCTGCTGACCCGGGCCCCCGCGCCCCCGCGTCCCTCCCCTCCTCCCCAGCCCGGGGAACCTAACCGCAGAGGTCCAGGCAGCCCTTGAACTCCCCAGTCCCCAAAAGCAGCTTCGTTGTGTTCTTCGATCAGGGCAGCTCTTCCCCGGCTGGACACTGGTTTCCTCCGGCTGGTCCGACTGAGATTGCTGCTTTAAGTGTAAAAATACGCATTGGCTTTTGAAGGCTTTGTTCAAAAAAAGTAAGAAGTCTGAGTATGTGTTGAAATGATACTTTGGATATATTGGGTTAATTAAAATACATTACACTTAATTTTACCTTTTTACTTGTATTTTTTAAATCTGTGGGAATTCCCTGGCAGTCCAGTGGTTAGAACTCCGCGCTCTCAATGCCGGAGCCCCTGGTTCGATCCCTGATCCGAGAATTAAGATCCTGCAAGCTGTGTGGTGAGGCCAAAGAAATAAAATTAAATTAAACTTAAAGACTTAAAAAAAGATCTGCTGGTGGTTGGGAGTCCGCCTGTCGATGCAGGGGACACGGGTTCATGCCCCGGTCCGGGAGGATCCCACGTGCCGCGGAGCGGCTGGGCCCGTGGGCCGTGGCCGCTGAGCCTGCGCATCCGGAGCCTGTGCTCCGCAACGGGAGAGGCCGCAACGGCGAGAGGCCCGCGTACTGCAAAAAAAAAAAAAAGATCTGCTGCTAGATGAGTTTAAATGACAGATGTGGCTCGTTTTTGTGGCCTTCAACAATGGACTGCGCTGGGCTAGAGACATGACTTTTGTTGTTGGGGACAGAGGTCCCAGGTCCAAATGCTGACCGAATCCGTAGTTGTAAAAACATTCCCTTCTGTTTTAGACCCTGTAGCGGGGGGGGGGGGGGGGGGGGGTCGCATTCCTCCCAACCCAGGCTCTGGACTCAAGACATTTAGCCCTGTAGGCCGTAATTTCACCATCTGTTAAAGGGGGACAGTTTTGGTTCAGAACAATTTATTTAAAAGACTGTCCTTTCCCCCACTGCTTTGTAGTGCAAACTTTCACAAATCAAGAATCTGAGTACGTGTGATTCTAATACTGCGCTGCTTTGTTCCATGATCTGTTTACCCTTGTGACCAAAATAACTTCGGTTCATAATAAATCTTGGTATTCAGGAGTGTAAATCTCTGAAATTTGTTTTTGTTATTGTTGGTCATTTGCACTTTCATATAAGTGTTAGAATCAGCTTGTCAATTTATACAAAAATAGTGATTGGGATTTTGATTGGTCTAACATTGATTCTGTAGGTCAGTTGGGGGTGATTTGATATCATTACAATAATGTCTTTCAACTCATGAACATGATGTATCTCTTCATTTATCAAGGTCTTCTTTAATTGATCATAATAGTGTTTTATATTTTTCTGAAATAGGTCTGGCGCATCTTTCATTAGAATTTTTGCTAGGTATTTGATTTTGTGGATGCTATTGTAAATTATATCACTTTGAATATAATTTTCTATGTTTTGCAGTTACATAAAAATACATTTTTGTATATTAATCTTAGATTCAGTTACATTACAAAACTCATTATTTTTTTATTATTTTTAATCTGTAGGATTTTCTACCTATTCAGGCATGTCCTTTGTGAATCATGGCAGTATTGTTTAATTATTTCCAATCCTTACTTATACCTTTTAACTACTTTTCTTGCCTGATTGCACTAAGACCTCTAATAAGATGTTAAATTGAAATGTGATAGGAGGCCTTCTTGTTTTGTTCCAGAATTCATAGTGAGAAGCTTTCAAAATTCTTCCATTAAATATGTTTGCCATCTTTTAGTTTAATAGTTATTATTTGTCAGTTATTATTGCTATGTAACACTCTCAAATGTAGTGGCATAAAGCAATATTTTATTATGCTCATTGATTCTGTGGGTCAGGAATTCAACAGGGAAGAGCAGGTATAACTTGTGTCTGTTAAATTTGGGGCCTGGCTGCAAAGACTTGAAGTCTAGAAACATCTGGAGGCTCCTTTAACAACACAGCTGTCATATGAACTGAGATGAATCAAAGACTGAGCTCAGCTGGTGCTGTGGAATGGAACATCTGCACATGACCTCTCCATGTGGCTTGGGCTTTCTCACAGCATGGAAGATTCAGGCTAATTGAATTTCTTACCTGGCAACATGGAACCCCATGTATGTGTTCTACTGAACAAGATGGAAGTTGCATCCCCCTTCATGATTCAACCTTGGAGGTTCTACAGTGTAACTTCTGCCATACATTATTGTATGAAGAAGTCACAGCCCACTGAGGCTCAGGGAGAAGAGACACAGATGCCACTTCTCAGTGGAAAGAGTGTCAAATAATTTTGTGGTCATTAAAAAAAGTTTTATTCAGACTCACAGATATAGGGAACAAACTAGTGATTACCCGTGGGGAGAGGGCAGGGGGGAGGGGCATCACAAGTGCAAGGAGTTAGTAGGTAGAAACTATTATGTACAAAATAAGCCACAAGGCTATATTGTACATCACAGGGAATATAGCCAATTTTTATAGTAACTATGAATGGAGTATAACCTTTAAAATTTTTTTTAAATTTATTTTTGGGTCTTCGTTGCTACACGTAGGCTTTCTCTAGTTGCAGCTAGTCGGGGGCTACTCTATGTTGTGGTGCGCGGGCTTCTCATTGCGGTGGCTTCTCTTGTTGTGGAGCATGGGCTCTAGGTGTGCTGGTTCAGTAGTTGCGGCTCGTGGGCTCTAGAGCGCAGGCTCAGTAGTTGTGGCCCACGGGCTTAGTTGCTCTGCGGCATTAAAATTGTGAATCACTATATTGTACACCTGTAACTTATATAATATTGTACATCAATTATACTTCAATTTTTTAAAGTTTTGATATATAATAAATTGTATACATTTAAAGTGCACAATTTTATATGTTTTGACATTTGTGTACACCCAAACCGTCACTACAGTCAAGATAATGAACATATTCATCATCCTCAAAAGTTTTCTCATAGCTCCTCGCTCTCTCTCCTACCCCTCAACATCAGTTTGCTGAGAGTTTTTTTAAAATCAGGAATGGAGTTTGGAGTTATCAAATGCCTTTACTGCATGTATTGAGGTGATCATATGGTCGTTTCTTAGTCTATAAGATGTACATTGATTTTTAAATGTAAACATTCTAGATAGATAGTTTAAAAATACATATCAGAACTTTAAAGATATTGCACCTCTGTGAGATGCCCCTCACCCCCCAGCTAGCCTCAGTGGGTTCAGCCCCAGGTGGCCCCAGCTCCCTTGTTTCCTCACCTTCAAGGGTGTAAAGAAACACCCGTCCCCTAACCTCGGGGGTCCTAGAAGGTGCAGCTCTCAGAGATGTGGCTGACAACAGTTTTTGCCAACAGAAGCCACCCCAGCATAGCAATGCCAAAATTGTGAGTGAATACCCCGGGTGGGACTCGAACCCACAATCCCTGGCTTAGGAGGCCAGTGCCTTCTCCATTAGGCCACCGGGGCGCACTACCTGGTAGCTGGCTTCCCGTCCAGGACCCGCCCCCTTCCACTCTTCCGGCGCCCGATGTCTGTTCCAGCATTTTGCTGTGCTGGTTGCTTTATTTAGGGCCCATCTTGGACACCCCCGGGCCCGGCCCCGTTGGGTCCTGGGGCCTCCCCAGCTCATCGGCCGCTCAAGTCCCCGCCGCGCCTGGTGGGGATGGAGGAGGGAGCCGGGCCGTTGGTGGAAGCCGCCCTGCGTGTGCATCTCCGGGACTGGACCCCGGACCCCAGAACACCGAGCCTAACTTCACCCTCCCTTTGGAGGTATCGGGACCGAAACTTCCCCCAGGTTCCCTCCCCTGGAGCGGAGAATCCCGCCTCTGCCCCAGATGGGGGAGCCAGGGTGACCGAGTACCGAGAGCCCGCATCTTCGTTCTGGCTTTTTGGTTTAAGGGTATGGTGCTAGCCTTGGGGGAGTTTTCAGACCCTGTCTGTTTCAGGTGGGGCAAACCGGGAAGGCTCCGAAGCCCCCTCCAGGAGGAGGAGCTTCACCAGGTCTCCCCTTTTTAGTGCCCAGCACAGGGGAGGCGGTCGCTTCGGATTTTTCCAGCTGGAGTAAGTGTCCCTCACCCTCCGCTCGTCTCACCTGGAGGCGAGGCAAGGGGGGACCGCGGGACCCTGTTGGGAAGGACCCTGGGACTTGTGGACAAGGACCGAGGTGGGGGTGCGGGGAGAGCTCGGAACCTCTGCACTCGTCCTCGGACCGGCGTGGCACCTTGTCCCACGACGACGCCCTTGAGGCTCGGACCCAGGACCTGGCCCCGGGATCATGCTCAGGAAGAGAGAGGAGGTCGCAGCTCCTCGGATTCCGGGCATCCAGACTGTGGACTCAGCGACCTCAGACCTCAAACCGCCCCACCGGAGCACGCGACAAAGGGGACCCGGTTTGTCTGCGGCGGAGGCTCCGGTGAGTGGGCCACTGTCCAGGGATGGGACCCCGACATTCCTCTGCGGCGCTGGAACTTGGGCCACGAGTGGGAGTCTGAGCTCCAGGATTCGGCGCCTGTACTCGCCTGTGGGACTTAAAGGATGGGAAGAAAAAGGGTAGGAGTAGCCAGTCACCTGGGCCCCACCTGCACTTGCACTGCCCTCTACTGCTCTACTTGCATCTGCTCCTCTACTGCCTGGGGTCTCCCTGCCTCACTCATACCCTTGAGTTGGCTTGTGTGGGTCGATAGGGCCCCCTACATCTTCACACTAAAGGAGACTCACATTCTACTCCTCTCTATGGGTGGGTGGTAGGGTTGTCTTACCGCAGGGAATGCTCCAAGTGAGGGTGCTGGAGGGGAAAGCATCCAAACCTGGGGATCGGGAAGAAAAGAGGCCAGGTCGACGGGGACACCCATCCAGGAGGCAGGGTCCTAACATCCCATTGCCCTTTGACTGAGGATCTGTGGTCACACTCCTGCTCCTAGCAGAGGAACAGGCTTGGATTTCAAACCACCCTCAGCCTCCTCCACTGCTGCCTCTGTCTCTGCAAGCAAAGGGCCTCAGAGCAGCCCTGACCCCAGAGCCCAAGGAACTCAACCAGTCTGCTCCTCCCGACCACCCTGGGCCAGAGCCTGAAGCCTGGTAGGGACCCACACCTGTATCCTGGTCTCTGGAGGCTCCCAAGGCATGGGAATTAGGTGGAAGGAGCTGAGGACCCTCCCTGGTCTACCTGCCTCCAGGGCACCAGGCTCTGCCTTCCTCTTAAAACACCCCCTTACCCCCCTAAGGCTGCTGCCACTGTGGATGCAGGGTGGGTTGCTGAACTGAGGCTCTTATCTCAGGGATGTGGTCTGTACCACACCTTGGACCTGTCTTTTACGGCTCTGGACTTTTGGGTTTAACTGAGGCCTGCACCCAGATACTCTTGGGCTCCCAGCATGAGTAAATATTACTATCTCATTGTGGAGACCAGAACAACCTGGAATCCACAAAATAAAATAACCCATAGGACACCCCAAGATGTGGCCTCCTGGCCTTTTCCAGACATGCTCTGTTCAGACCCACAGGAGAGAGCTGGGCCCCCCTGGGGAGCCCTGTGCAACACCCTGGCCCCTGCACGGGTGGACAGAGGAGGCTGGGAGCCCAGGTGACAGAGAGGATAGTATAGGAATAAGGAATAGACATGTTTAAAATAAAACCTGACCCCAGCATCAGGGGCCAGATTCTCTCTTATTTTAGGGGCCAATTTCTACCCTCCCCTCTCAAATGCAGGCAGCCCCACACCTGCTGCACCCACCTTCCCTGCCCCAGCCCTGAGATGCTTCTCTCCAGGGATTCCTCCCAGCATCCAGGAGACCCTGTTGCCATTCACAGTCCTACCGTCACTGGTTCTGTGGGCAAGTTGGTACTCAGTGTATCCCCAGCCTCAGCTCAAGGCCTGGCTCAGCCAATGGTTGTCAGAAGAATGGACAATACAGTCCCCACCTAACAGGGAGCAACACCACTTCCAAGGAAGGAAGAGAGGCAGGGGAAGTAACTGACCTTGATGGATTTCTAGGGGTATATGTCTAGCTTTAGGAGTGAGAAGCCCTGGATTCAAATCCTGGACAAGCCCTTCCCTTGCACTCAGGACACTTTTGTGGTGTGGATGGAATGGTGGGCCCTGATTCTAGGTGCCTTACGTTATGATGGAGAGCAAAGGGGTTGAGACAGGAGAAAGTGAAGAGAGGGGTTTCTGGAGCCGGAGCCCTGCCCTCTCCCCTCGTTGTCCAGGTCTCACTTTGGGATACTGTGGGCTGACCCATGTCCCTGACCCATGCATCCATACTTCCGTGCACAGACTCCATCCCTGAACCTCAGTTTCAGGAGAATTCTGTGCTTCCTGGAGAGATCCTGAACTGGGAAATCTCCACGGCCAAGTGGCTTGTGGTCTGGGGTCTTGAGCCTCCCCATAAGTGTGGAAGGTCAAGGACACAAATCCTGGGCAGTTCCTTTAGGGTTGAAGGAGGGTTGCAGGACCAAGCTCCTCTATTCCTCATCTGGACTTCACAGATCTGGACCCACCAAGCCTGGGCTCTCAAGGGCCTCAGTTTACCCATCTGTAAAGTGGGGATAGTAGCAGCTCATGTCTCAAAGATTTGGTTGGGATCTTAAGTTACTTAATTTTTTGGTAAAGCATTTAGAACAGTGCCTCAAGACTCCTGCCTGAGTTTCCGGCCTGTCTGCCCACCCCAGGCCACCCCAGGCCACCCCAGCCACCTCCCTGAGCAGGGCAACTCTGGGCTGGTGGAAGCCCAGGTTTTCTCCCTGAGGCCCCTCCCAGTTCCCGGGGCCCCTCTTGCTTCCCCACCTCACACTCCTCCCCACCCCTTTGGGCAGGAACCTGAACAGTCTTGTCCTAGATTGGCAACCCCTAGCTCTGGATCCTAAGGGCTTGCTCCCATCAGGTGATCCAGCTGGACTCAGAGTCAGGGTTCAGCAAAATATTTCAAGGGCAGGAGGAATCCACGGGTCAGGCCTGCTTTCCGTCGCTCTGAGGAAGAGGCTGGGTTCCCACATCCCTGGAGCCACCTCAAGCTGGCGCACCCACCTCCCCTGGCCTCAGGATGGTGCAGGGACCCTGGCCTCAACAGGTGGGCCTCAGGCGGTGTCAAGGCCCAGAGAAAGACCGGATTCAACTCAGCGACCGGCGCCACCCAGGATCTCAGACTAACTTTTGGGGTTGGGGTTGAGGGCAATGCGTGCAGCTGAAAACGTCCATGATCTGGAACAGACCCTGACATCTTCCTGAGCCAAGACGCGACTTTAACCTAGATATTCAGCAACAGCATCTATGTGGGTCCCTTGTCATTTTCGGACCGTGGGGCCACGAGTCCCGGGATCAGCTCGGGCGCGTCAGCCCTGAGTTTTGTCCACGCCGCAGGGCTTCCGGCGGCTGCTGAGCCGCCGGCCGTTCGTCCGTCCGTTGGTCAGTGAGGCGCCTCACCCCCAACCCGGCACAGCTGCTCCTGGCCTGTAGACGCCGAGGATTCCAGGCAGTCTAGACCCACAGAATGCCCTGAGGGGATCCATGTCCCCGCTGACCCCGGGACTTGCCCCATCCAGTCATTTGGGAATGGTCCACAGCCAGTCAAGTTTGAAAACTTGGCCGTAGTCAACTGGTCACAGTTGCCCGGCTAGCTCAGTTGGTAGAGCATGAGACTCTTAATCTCAGGGTCGTGGGTTCGAGCCCCACGTTGGGCGGGCCTTTTGGCGCCTATTGTGGATTCCGGTCCCACGTGGGTTGGTTTCCTGCTCCCAGCTGTCCACTCCCGACTAAAATGTGCCCTGTTAGAGGCACAGTGAGCTGAAACACAGAAATTCCTGCTCACCGGAGGAATCCGGGCTGGGTCCTGCCCTCGGAGTTGTCTGCTCCTTTGTAGAGGGTGGGGCCTCTCATGGCAGCTTCTAGACTCTCAGGACAAGGCAAGAACCAATGCTCTTTAAGGCTGACAAGGGTTTTCCTCCTCGGGAAAAACTGTCCCCAATTAAAATACAAGAAAGTGTGAAAACCTGGGCTTCTCCAGGAATTTGACCCTCTTGTACCTAATCGAGAATCATACCCCTGGACCAATGAACCATTCCACCTAACCTCCTCCTCCTCTCGCTCAGAGACACTGCTCCGTTGAGGGAGAATTTGATCCAGGTGTCTATCAGGTAGGTGTCGATCAAGTAGAGGAATATAGGGCTGTTCAGTAGTTCCAGTGTCTGTTTTGCCTCCCTCCCTGACGAGGCCCAGGAGTAGATACCCGTGAGTGGGGCCGCTTGCGGGCGAGCTGTTCACCCTGGAACAGGGCTGCGAGTCTCCTGCCTCCATGTGTAATAGGAAAGCCGTGGTTTCAGGGGCCTCCCGAGAACGGAGAGGCGCAGCTGCGCGGTCTTCCTCTGGCTCCCGCCGCACTTGGAGCAGATAATCTAACCCTCGATCTGAAATCTGACAGCGGCTGCGAACCCGCGAACCCACTGAGTCGGATTCACAGGTGCGCAAGCTAACAACTGAGCTATCGGGGCGAGCTTCACATAAGTCACCTGTAGAAGGGCTGAGAGAGAAAAGAAAAAGACTGATGTGGCGGCTCGTTGGTCTAGGGGTATGATTCTCGCTTTGGGTGCGAGAGGTCCCGGGTTCAAATCCCGGACGAGCCCTACTCGTTTCCCGAGTTCAAATCCCAGCAGCGCCCTCTCTTTTTCTTTTTCCTTTCAGCGTTTTCAGCGGAAGACGGAAGATCGACCAGTGGAGGCGTCAGGGAGATGCAGACGGCTTCCTCTGAGAGTGGGATCGGAGCGCAAAGGAGATGACTCCGGCAAACAGCAAAGGAAAGTGCATTATTGGTTGCTCTAGGGGTACACGTCTAATGGCTCGGGATGGTCGCTGCTCAAGTCGCAGGTGAGCCCTACTCTTACTTAAAGTTGCGTTTTAGTGGTGGGGAGAGGGAGGGAGAGAGAGAGAGACAGACTCCCGGGCTTCCGTGGGCAGAACTTCAGTGTTGGGTCCTGCGCTCGGCCCCGGGGCTTCCCAGATGAGAGAGCGAAGAAATGGCGCCACGTATCCAGAGGGGTGGGGGAATGGTTGAACATCTGGGAAGGACGTATCCAGAGGGGTGGGGGAATGGTTGAACATCTGGGAAGGACATATCAACTGCAGAGCGTGCCCCAGAACCCGACCCCCGACTCCTGGACGCGGCTCTCGCTGTTCTGAGGGCAGCGTCCTCTTGCTGCCCAACAGGACCGGAGGAACCTCCTCCTTCTCCCCTTGGTGAGCTGGGAGGGGCATCGTGACCCGCCCAGGTGTGGGGTCTGGTTGGTGAGCTAACCCGCATCCCTCTAGGGGGCCAAGCCCCCCCCCCCCCCAACCAGGCCATCCTAGGACATCCGAGGCCAGGACCGTAGCTGGCCGGCTGATTCAGTCGGTAGAACAAAGCGACTCTCAAAGTCAGCCTCTCAGGTTGGAGGCCCCACGTGCTCGCTTTCTTGGTTTTGATCTCACCGTGGCGGGAGCTGGGAGCGGAGCCGGTAGAAGCGGGAGCAGCGAGGGGAGGTAGAGGCGGTGGTGGCCGTTTCCTCCGTGCACTCCGCAGGGGTTTGGTGAGCAATTACTGGGTGCCAATACTTGGCGGTTCGACTTTTTACAAAGCGAGCGTCCCGGCGATCGCGGCCCAAGGACCCTTCGCGCGCCCCCGCCGGCTCTTGAGCAGTCCGGCTGCCCCGCGCGGCCAGGAGCTCCTCTCCGGCTTTGGCCTCGCGGGTCCCCAGCGCGCTCGCGGCTGAGAGGAGGCCAGCAAAGGAACCGAAGAGCGGCGCGGGGACTTAAGGCCTGCCGCCCTTCCTGGCCGGGGGCTCTTTGTCGTCCGAGCGCGGAGGAGAGGCGGCGGGGACCACCGCATTGGGGAGAGCGCAAGATCTGCTGCCTACTTTGTCGGCACAGGGAGCGCTGGGTTTTCTCCCTGCCCATGGGTCCTGGAACTCTTCACTTCCCGGTGGGTCTGAAATTGGAATCTCTTCTTCGAGCCATTTCATTGGCCTTGTCGGTCCCACCCCCGGGGTGTCACAGCGTCATAGGGGAGAGCCAAAGAATGCAGGTCGAGTGGCTCGTTGGTCTAGGGGTATGGTTCTTGATTAGGGTGCGACAGATTCTGCGTTCAAGTTCCGCACGAGCCCTACTTTTTCCCCAGTTGTGTGTCTCAGCCCCACTCAATGCCACCCACTGTGGTTTAGAAAATTTCATTGAGGACCAGTAGCCAAAGCATCTCCACGAGTCTCACAACAAGCTACTTCTGTCAGTCCAGGTTCGAGGCACCGAAGACTGGAGAGGTCTTTCCTTCCTCTGTGCATCAGGAGCCCCGTCTTCACCAGCTGGAGGCCTCTGAAATGTCAAGCCTGGGCCCACACTGCCCGGTCAGGAGGCCGAGGCATTAGCCTGGGGAGAAACGATGTGTTGCTGGTGTTTGCAGCCGGCGTCCCGAGCCTGCCCCCACCCCAAATCCAGTTGTTCTACCTGGCGTGGCCTGCTGCATCTCTCCTCCTTCCCTGCCCGAGGTCAGTAGGAGTACCGTGGCCCTGGACCCCAGCGCCCGCCAGGAGCCGTGTCCCCTCTGCTCTGTTCTGCAGCTCAGGGGGTCGCCTTCGCGAGGCGCAAGAGGTGGACACCAGGAGCCCAGACACCAAGCACCAGGACCTGCTATCACGGGAAAGTTCAAAATCTAAGCATCTGAAGAACAATAGTGGGTGTGTTGTTGGTCTAAGGCTATTATCCCACGTGGTTACACCCCCACCCCATGTCCTGCCAGCTCAATAACGTCAAGCAACGGATTCAGGCCAACACACACCTTACCACTATCAGAGAATATCTCAGACCTGTGAGTAAGCCTAAAAAAACATGTTCAAGAACTCTACAGAGGTGGACGTCTATTGTGCAGAACCCTGAGGTGGGGATGGCTCCAGGCTCCAAATTCCTACAAAACAGTTGCTCAGTGGGAAGGCACCTTTCCTCAAAGTACCGGGGAGTGAGAGGAAATCGGGAGGGAGGTTAACTCCTCCAGCCTTTCCCACTTCCCTGGGCACACTGGCCCAGGAAAAGTCCCCCCTGCCCCACCGTGGGGTCTCAAGTGCTTGCTGGCCAATGCCTTCAGCTTGTGCTGGAAAGAAGAGTGCCATGGGGTGCCAAGAGAATTTGCCTCTCATAGAACGTTAAGGATGGTTACGCTGGAGAGGAGGAAGCAGAGAAATGGGTGGCAGAGGGTCTTCCTTTTTGTTTGGGATGGTGAGTTTGTGTGCCTTGAACCAAGGATCATGAATAATCCAATGCTGGGAACTTGAGGACCAACTGGGGTGGGGGGAAATCAAGTAGAAAATTTAGTTTAAAGTGACCCATGACTGGTAAGTAGTAAACAATTTTCTGTAGAGAAATACACTTTTATTCTAGATCTCACAGGATTCCCCACACAAGGAAAATGGGCTACTCACAATGAAAAATAGCAAGGAAACGAGGCACCATGAGCAACAGCCAATGAACAATAGACAATGGAAATAAAACTGGAAAGATTTCAGATGCTAAGATTATCAGACACAGACTATAACGCAACTATCTCTACCATGTATAAAGACATGAAAGACAATAATGAAAATATATTTGAGAACAGGAGCTCTGTAAAATGCTTTAGAAGAATGAAACAGGACTAAATTTTTCTAAAATTAAAAGTATGCAAAAAATGAAACAAAACTCAATAGATGTATTAACAGTTGGTTTAAAAAGATGAGAGAAATGGTAAACTAAAAATAGGTCAAAATAATACAAAAACAAAAAACCCCTAAAATATCTCACATGATTACAAATTAAGCAATACACTTCTAAATATTCCATAGGTTAAGGAAGAAATTACAATGGGATTTAGAAAATACTTAGAAATAAATGATGATAAAAATACTACATACCAAAACCTTTAAGACATGGATAAAGCAGTAGTTAGAGGGAAATTGATAGCCTTAGATGTGTGTAATAGAGAAGACAGGTTGAAAGCTAATGACAAGAAGTTAGAAAAAGTACAGCAAAAATAAACTCAGATAAATTAGAACAAGGGAAGAAATGATGAAGAGATGAACGTAATGAAGTTGAAAACAGGCATACAACAGAGATTAATGACAGATCTTGGAAGGCAGGTATTGGAAAAAGCTAATGTTATTGATAAAACTCTGCAAAAGCTGGTTAAGAAATAATGACAGAAGACACACATAACCTATATCAAGGAATGACTTTACACTTATTGCGTAATTTAAGAAGATAATAAAAGCATATTCTAAACAACTTTGTAAAAATTTAGAAATAAATATATAATTTTTTGAAATATAAAACATGCCTTAATGGAATCAAACTGGAATAAAAAGGTAAATGATCTTAAAACTAATAAAGTGAATCAATAGTCAAGTATTACCCTCCAACGAAAATTCTTGACCCAGATGGCATCAGTGGAGCATGCTAACAAACATTGAAGAAATAAAATTTTAGTCCCACACAAAATGTTGCATAGAAGAGGGAACCTCTGAACACATTTTATGAGGCTAACGCTATTCTGATAACAAACTAACCATGGACAGCACGAAAAAGACATTTAAAAGCACATAATCTTGCTCACGAAAATAAATATAAAATCTTAAAATATTAGCCAACAAAATCTTACGAGAGGTAAAAAGAATAATATGTCACAGCCAAGCTGAATTTATCCTAGGGAATGCAAGGTTGATTTGACATGAGAAAACTGGTAAATGTATTCAATAAATTCAGGGGAAAGTATCTGATACAATCCAACTTTCATTCATGATTTTTAAAATTCTTAGTAAATTAGTCAAAGAAGGAAATACCCATAACTTCTCAAATTATCTACAAAATACTGCAGCAAATTTCATACTTGTGGTGAAACCTTGAAAACATTCTCTTTGAGGTTAGAAATGCAACAAGGATGCTGACACTCTTTACTTCTATTGAACATTTTATTGGAGACAGTGGGTCACCACACATGTAGGGCTTCCCTGGTGGTGCAGTGGTTAAGAATCTGCCTGCCAATGCAAGGGACATAGGTGTGAACCCTGGTCCGGGAAGATCCCACATGCCGCGGAGCAACTAAGCCTATGCGCCACAACTACTAAGCCCGCGTGCCACAACTACTGAAGCCTGCGTGCCTAGAGCCTGTGCTCCGCAACAAAAGAAGCCACCGCAGTAAGAAGCCACGCACCGCAACGAAGAGTAGCCCCCGCTCTCCGCAACTAGAGAAAGCCCGTGCGCAGTAACGAATACCCAACGCAGCCAAAAAAAACCACCTAAACATGTAACTACCATATGACCCAGCAATTTGGGTATTTATCTCAGAAAAATGAAGACTATGTTCACACAAAAACCTGTACACGAGTGTTTATAGCTGTTGTACTTGTAACAGCCCAAAAAACTGGAAATAATCCAGAGGTCCCTCAAGGGGTCAATCGTTAAACTAACTGTGGTACATCTCGCCCTAGGTTTTCACCCTTGGCGCCGCTCCCTCCATCCACCTACGCCCAGCTGCTTCTCCCTACACCCGATGTCAGGTGGGCCGGGTGGGCATAGGGGCCAGACCGGGTTCCCTAGCTACTGGGTGGTGAGGGAAGTCCTGGACTAGAAGCACCCTTGTTGCAGCAGGGAGCGTCGGTGGGGAGTGGAACCTGTGGCGGGGAACCTCCTGTGAAGCCCAGGAAGCTTTGGCCGCTGACCCGCCCCTGGTGCCCTCGTCTAAGTCATTAACTATTCTAGATTCCATCACCTTCGCGCTACTCCCCATCAACATGTACAACGATAGCAGCAGTTCCCGGGTGCCCGGCTAGCTCAGTCGGTAGAGCATGAGACTCTTAATCTCAGGGTCGTGGGTTCGAGCCCCACGTTGGGCGAGCTCTTTTTCTAGTTTGGACCTTTTGTTTGGAGTCCTGAGAAACTCAGCAGGTAGTGACTAGTAACCAGGATACCACACCTGGGGGAGTGGCTTTTCCAAGCAAGGCGTTCCTGTGACCTGCCGTCAAAAGGCACTCAACGCAGGGCAGAAATAGAGACACAGATGTAGAGAACAAACGTATGGACACCAAGGGGGGAAAGTGGCCAGGGGTAGGATGAATTCGGAGATTGGGATTGACATATATACACTAATATGTATAAAATAGATAACTAATAAGAACCTGCTGTATAAAAAAGAAATAAAATAAAATTTAAATGATTAAAAAATAATTTAAAAAAAGGCACTCAACGCTGCCCTGCCGGACCCGGAGTTCCTTGCTGGCTTTTACCCCAGCGCGGCCACAAGCGCGCTCCCGGCTGCAAGGAGTGTTTGCTAAGTGACATAAGAGCCGGGCGGGGACGCACGGATCGCTGGCCCTTCCGGGCCTGTGGGATCCGCTGGATCCACCAGATTTGGGTCAGGGGGTAGGGTGCAGGGGCCGCTCCCCTCTTTGTGGGCATGGGGAGCTCTGGGGTCCTTGCCTCGCTCACTGGTCTTTGAGCTCAACACTTCCCGGCGGGTCTGAAGTTGGAACCTCCTCCCCACACCACTTCACTGGCCTCCCTGTTCCACATCCGGGACGCCAAGAAGTCTTAGAAGAGAGCCAAAGGGTGTGCTTTGTGTGGCTCGTTGGTTTAGGGGTATGGTTCCCGCCTCGCGTGTGAAAGGTCCTGTGTTCAAATCCCGGATGTGCTCACTTCTTTTTACACAAAAACAGTTCCTCTGTAGAGATTTGGGAACTACCTGAGGCCCCAAACCTTGGGCGTCGAACCCAACACTGCAAGAGAGAATTAGAGAAAATATTTCAAAGCCTCAATGTGTCTCCAGGTGCTTTTAAAATTTTAGTAGGAGTCTTGGCGGGGGTCCAGTGGTGCGGACATCCCGGTTCAGGGCGCTGCGCCTTGGGCTTCGATTAGGTTAATGCCGGTAGGGGAGAAAATCCATGAGAGGCAACAGTCTCCCAAAGTCACATAGCTTTCAGGGTTCAAGTCCAGCAATTACTCCAGTGAGACTCAAACATCCCTGCTAAGTGTCCAGTAACGTATCCACCGTGACTACCCAGCTGGGAGGATGGATGAGGCACTTAGAGACGGCGCCCCAGGGCTTCCTCCCCTTTCTTTATTCTCTTTTCTTCCTCCTCCTCTTCTCTCTATTTCCTTGTTACCCCTCACCTGGGCGCTCCCAGGTCTGCCCTGGTCCCGCTGTCCCAGATCGGGAAAGGGTTCCTGGAGTCCGAGCGGCGTAGTCCTGGGGTCCACGCCATCAGGACAGGTATCCTGTGCCCCGCTCTGGACGTCAGGCTGTGATAGTCCCCTTTTTTGGCGGCTGGGGGTCCCAGTGGGGTTTGACTTTGACCCTTAAGGAATTCCAATCCCAGGGAGCTGCTTTCCGTAAAGGGCGAAGGTTCCCCGCTTTTGGGGCAACCGTGGGCCGGGGTCACCCCTCAGGCCAAATCTCCTCTTTCTTCCAGAGTCTACCGCAGAACTCCAAGGCTGACTCTTGAATTAGATTTCCTGGGTGAGGGGGCGGGGTGGGGGCGGAACTGGACTTCCCTGGTAGTGCAGTGGTTAAGAATCCGCCTGCCAATTCAGTGCACACGGGTTCGATCCCTGGTCCGGGAAGATCCCACATGCCGGGGAGCAACTAAGCTGTGTGCCACAACTACTGAAGCCCGCGCGCCTAGATCCCATGCTCCGCAACAAGAGAAGCCACCGCAATGAGAAGCCCGAACACCGCAAAGAAGAGTAGCCCCTGCCCGAGGCAACTAGAGTAAGCCCGCGCGCAGCAACGAAGACCCAACGCGACCAAAAATAAATAAAATAAAAACATTTTTTTAAACTTTAATTTATTGGTTAAAAAATTATTAACAGCTTGAAGGAAATTACAAAGAAAAATACTCCAGCAGAGTTGAGGTTTCCAGTAACACGAATGTGCAGGGTTTTGGGGACCAATCCTCTCGCTAAAAACAACTGAAAATGTTGGATATTAAAAACAAACAAACCTCAAAGCAGTGAAGAGCTTGTTTTGGGGAAAGTAAAGAAATTCCGGGCCCAGTTTAAACGGATGTGGAAAACCAGAGGGATGCTGGAGTCCCAAAGCTGCGGTCGAACCAAGGACACTTGCCAATACCGGCAAACGCGACCGCTCCTAGACCAAGGCAGATTCCTCCTTGAATCTGTCACCCTCAAAGATGAGTATGTACAGAAACACACCCGTCCCGTCCCAACGGGCCGCCAACTGCTTCTGGAAAGCGTGTTGCCCGGGGTCTGCTCCTCCTCCCGCCTTCTGCTAGAATGCAATCGATTTAAGAGGAGAGCCTGTGCCGAGACCTCGCGCACCCAGAAGACGAAGCACATCCCCGGAGCAAGGGGGCCGCGTCTACAGCGTCCTAGCTCCTCTCAGTGAAGGCCGCGTTCCTCCAAATTGGTTCCTGTGCAGTCTTGGGGGTGGCGGCTCCAGCAGCCCTCCCGCCGCTTCATCCGGGCCTGTGGCCAGACTGCCAGGACCAGCCAGACAAAGGAGATTAGAAGACTGAATCAAAGTGTGTTCTCTGATTCTGTCCTGGATTTTTTTTTTTTAAAGCCATAAAGGATGTTATTGGAGGAAATTCGAAAATGGACTGTGCGTTAGACAATCTTGTTGCTCCAAAGATAAAAGATACATTTGGGGTGGGGAGGTGGCGAGAGGAGTCTCTGAGGTACCGGGAGCTCTCCTGGGAGGAGGGCTTTTACATTTGGATAAATTACAAGCCTTAGTGAATAAAGAAGGATGAGTTGCGAGGAAAATTGCAGGGGTGTGTCCAGATACCCGGGACTTCGGCTTTGTATAGCTCCATGGGGAGGGGTTTGTTCTGGCTCTGGGCCTGGAAGAGCGACGTCCGGTGTAGAACATTCCGCGCACCCCCAGTCTCCTGTACGTAGGCCAAGCCCTGAGTGACAGCGCCCTGCGCAGGAGGCTGCGGAAGAGGCTCTGACTTCCGCCTGCGGGTGAGCCTCGGAGGATGTGGAGGGGTCTCCTCCCCTTGCACACGATGTTGGTCCCGCACCATCTTCCTCCAGCCCTTAGCTCTCCCGGGTCTTCTGTCCAGCCGGGGCCCGGGAGGACCGAACATTTATCACACACACTGCAGTCGGTGGTCCGACCCAACACACCACTGATCCAGCCAGGGTCCCTCACTGCTCGCTGAATCTGTCATCCGGAGGAGAATCCAGGGCGTTCCGGAGCTTGGGACTCCTGGAGGAACCCGACAAGCCAGACTTGGCGGGGCCAGCGCTGGAGGAGCCACAAAAAGGCAGGAGAGCGCGGCGGGCGGCGAGTGCGCGGTCTGCACAGGAGCTCCGCCAGGATCGGCAGTTTCTGTTTTGTTCACGACTGCGCTCCTGGAGACTTGGATAGAGGTTGGGACGTTGCAGGGATTCAGCCAAATTTTGAGTACTCAAGCCAATTCCTGGAGCATTTTCTAGCCAGTGCTGACGAATTATTCCTTCTTCTCACATTCTCAGGAAAACTTTCAGCAGCCACCCCAGTGGCCTAATGGCTAAAGCACTGGCTTCCTAAGCCAGGGGCTGTGGGTTCGAGTCCCACCTGGGGTAGTATGAGGAAGCACTCTATCTTTAGGTGGAGGGGCGAGTTTTGGGTTACAGACACAGAGGAAAATGGGTCTTTATAAAATTCGAAGATACGCCACTGACCATAAGGGAATGTGAGTTAAATTTACAGATGTTTACTTCGAAAAGACGGGAAGGAGAAAGACTGTGTACCCATACATCTTAATGGAAAAAATGTGTGGTTTCACCCTGTGTTTTGGAAAGCAGTCTGGTATACACACCTCTTTGATCCTCTAATTCCACTTCTGTAACAGACAAAACTACCGATGTAGGAAGTTTTATTGCAGCAGTTTGGTAAACAATAAATAAAAGGCAGAGGGAAATGACCATGGAATACATTTTGCTTCATTAATAGTGTTCAACCTCAGAAAAGAACGTTCAGTCTATCCCGGTTGACTTGGAAGATCCCGCTATGAAAGCTGTATATGAGCCAGTTCTTATAAAACAAAGGGTAACTCCCAAACTGCAGTTGTCCCTGCATGACTGCCCAAGAAAGAATCGGGTGTGGAAAGGCCGAGGAGGGAAGGGGAGAAAAAAAAAGAGAGACTAGCAAAATGCAAAAATATGCCGGTCAAAAGGTAAACAGAATATGTGGAGAGCAGACGTTGCACCTTTGATATGTGAATGTAAGAATTGAATGGGCGCTTATGGAAGAGTTGGAAGTAACGTGGGCCAAAGATAACGTTGACTTTATCTAGGTTAGGACTGTGGGTGATTTTCTGCCTGGATTTCTGTTATTTCAGTATAGCTACTTTTGTGACTTTTTATAGTTCCTCCGGGGTGAGAAATGGCCCTGTGTCCTCGGAAACATCATGCTTCTTTTCTTTACTTTACTTTTCTTTTCCTTCCTTCCTTCTTTCCTTCCTTCATTCCTTTGTTCCGTCCTTCGTTCCTTCCTTAATATCTAAAGAGGGCAGGGCAAGTATCCGTAGAAGGGAGAGAGAATCGCCCCTAAAAAGACACCTACCGCGGTTCATATTTGTCTGCTCCGTTAAACTGCAGGCGTCGAGCCTGGTGAGGAAGGAAACAAAAATGAAAAGCAGCAACTTCATCTGATCCGGAATCCGGCCCCCTTTCTTCCTCTTTGTTAAAAATCCAATTTGTTAACTGCTGTACCCTTAGTGCCTGGTATACATTAGGCACTCAATAAACACTTGAGTGAATGGATGACTCTATTAGGCGAGTGGTCTCTGGTATGTTGGGGCGCCTTTGGGGCCCAGAGCTTACAAGAAGACGGGAAGACGAACGGTCCCAGCTGGAAGGAGCAGCCCGGCCCGGTGCGTTTCGTCGACTCCAGGCCCGCGGAGTCCCGGCTCCACCCGCTGACCAGGAGACCTGGGTAAATCCCACTGGGCTGCCGTGAGCTTCTCCTCCCACAGGAGGTGTCAATGGTGTTCCCGCTTCATCCTCAGGGTCATGCCAAGTAGTATGTACCTACTCCTCTCCGAAAATATGCATTGCCCTGGTGTATCCGGGTAGCTCAGTTGGTAGAGCATGAGATGAGACTCTTAATCTAAGGGTTGTGGGTTCGAGCTCTACGTTGGGCGTGTGCCTTTTTTCCTTTGCACCGTAGGCGGCAGGGAAGGGTGACAAAGCCAGGATTCCCCTTAAATATATGCCCAGTAGGTGTCTTTGAATGAAAAGTTTTAAGTTTAGCAAGACTTAGAAAGATGATATCTATAATACTATATCAATAAAAAGGACAACCAAGAAAACAACAATAACAGAAAAAAGAATACAAAAGGACAACCAGATAGAATGTGCCTCCTGAGGGGATCCTAGAGGCAGCAAATGTCACATTTGTAATTTAAAAATTTGTAGTAGCCCCATTAAATTTTTAAAATGAAATTAATTTTAATAATATATTTTATTTTAACCAGTTTATTATTATTTCCCATGTAATAATATACAAATTATCAATGAGGTGTATTATAGTCTCAACCTTAGTACTTTTGAAATCTTGATTCAGATGGTTCTCTTTGGTGGGGGGCTGTCTGTGCACTGCAGGGTGTTTAGCAGCATCCTTGACCTCTATCTGCTAGATGTCAGTAGCCTCCCCATAGTTGTGACAACCAAAAATGTCTCCATACACCGTCCAAAGTCCTCTGGGAGGTAAATTTGTTTCTGGTTGTGAGCCACTTGTCTAGAGAATTGAGGGCATAAACATTGGCGCAAACAGTTCACATGTGGGATCGACAGGAGGGCTGGCTTGGCACAGGGCCAGGCATCAGGGCCAACTGGAAACTCATCCTGAGATGGCCAACCCAGAAGGCAGCCCGGTGGGGTCAGGAAATAGGCTACGTACAGTGGACTGCACAAATAAGTTAATATATTGAGATTAATGTGAGCCAGATTTCTCACTGGTGGAGCTGGAAAGAGAGAGGGCTTCAATAAATCCTATGGTGTTGCGTGGAATTGGAGGTATTAGTCATGTTATTTGATAACTTTGTAAATGCTGTGTTGCTGGTAAAGATGGTTGGTGGTAGTGACTTTATAAAAGCAGTTCTTATATTGGTATATTTTCCTGCCTGCAATTAGTATTTCCTAGTTGTATAATTTTTCTATATTTCTTAACTGGCATTATTCTGTAAAGAAGAGATTTTCTCCATGAACACATGATGAACTTCAGATCATTTTAAAAAGACAGAGTAAATGCTAAATTCATTCCCTTAATTGTTAAATTTTCACCTTCAGTTATGGCAAATTACCTTAAAAATTCTCTCTTTTAAAGATAGTATTAATATTGATTCACAGATTGTAATATATTTAATATTTTATAATTACTTACAATTATTATTATTATTATTTTGATTTGTTTTGTTTTGGTTTTGGTTTTGGCCATGCCACGCAGCTTGTGGGATCTTATTTCCCCAACCAGGGATTGAACCTGCGCCCTTGGCAGTGAAAGCACGGAGTCCTAATCACTGGACCACCAGGGAATTCCCTATTATTCTCTTTGATGCTCAAATTATTTGAAATTTAGCCAGTGGGAGAGCCCTTTCAAGCTAGCATCTTTGTTCCTTTTTAAAAATCTGTTTATTCACAAATCTTTAATTTGAAAAATTTCGAGCCTGAAGAAAAGTTGAAAGAATAGTACTTTAAACACCATATATGGATATGATGATACATATGAAAGTCATTTGCATGTTCACATTGGACTTTGAGCATTTCCTTATTTTCTGGCACACACATAATGTCCTAGACTCACTTTGTTTTTTTTCTGCCCAGATCTGGAATCAGCCCTTTCTCTAAGGAATCCAATTTCCTTTTAGTAGGGAATGGCATTTGGAAACCAAGATCTGGGTGCTAGGTGTGCTCAATGATACCAGGTTGTCATTAATTACAGTTTTTGTTTTTGTTTAGTTCACCTTAACTTTTAAAATAGCTTACTAATTTATTCTTGTGTCTTAAGTGTTCCTTCTCCAATCCTTTGCTCAACTCAGGTCAGTTGATGGATTGACTCTGGTGGATCATGGTAACTCGATTTTTTAAAAATTAATTAATTTATTTATTTTTGGCTTCATCGGGTCTTCATTGCTGCGCGCAGGCTTTCTCTAGTTGAGGTGAGCGGGGGCTACTCTTCGTTGCGGTGTGCAGGCTGCTCATTGCGGTGGCTTCTCTTGTTGCAGAGCACGGGCTGTAGGCTCGCGGGCTTCAGTAGTTGTGGTTTGCGGGCTCTAGAGCACAGGCTCAGTAGTTGTGGTGCATGAGCTTAGTGGATCCGCCGCATGTGGGATCTTCCCGGACCAGGGCTCGAACCCAAGTCCCCTGCATTGGCAGGCAGATTCTTAACCACTGCACCACCAGAGAAGTCCGATAACTCGAATTTTTTAGTTCCAGGGCATTCCTTCCCATTTCCATTTTTTTGGATCTGTTTGGGTAACTCCTCCCCTCCTCCACTTAGTCTTCGTGATAAATGTCCATCACTGAATTCCCACATGGAATGGACTGGGGTTATGACCCTGGATAACCAGAATACCCCACTTTCCCATCAGGATTGTTGGTTCCGATTTGGGTATATGATCCAAATAGGGATGATGACAGTCTTGCCTTACAACAGTGCCAATAAGCAGTGGTAGAGAGAAGTTCTATGTGCCCTGTGATTGCTAGTCTGGGAGGATGTGAGTTCAGAGATACTGGTGGCTGCCTTCTTGCCACATGGAGAGTCAGTCTGTAGAATGAAGTCGAACAGAAGCAAACAGAGTAGAGAGATAGAGAAATACTGGTCCGGATGTCATTACTTGGGTCCCTGAATCTAGCCCTGCCTGAAACACACAGGCTTTGCATGAAGAACTTTGGACTTTGCAATTACATCAACCAGTAGATTCTATTTCTCCTTAAGCTGATATGAGTTGGTTTTCTATCACTTGTAAACAATGGCTTTACTAATCCAGTCACTATTCTCCCCTTCCTCCCCAGATCTTTGATAATTTTGTGTGTGGGGCGGTTGGCCTATTTTTGGAGATGGAATGGAGAGAACTTGATCTCATAACACATGTCTGATGGAGACATGAAGTCTCATTACAGCCCTGAGATTCTTATTTTGAGTTACTGGGAGGAGGGTAAAGATATTTATTAAGATGCTATAGTCAGCATGAGGAATATATTGTTTATAAATAACCCAAAGTAGAAGAATTAGCTAGAGGAACACTCTGGTTTCCAGAGGAGATATTTTTTAGGAATTCAATTGCCACTTCTGACTCAGATGTATGGTTTTTATGAGTAACTCTTTAATATTATCAACTCAGGAAAGTAAACTTTGCAATGCATAAGATCAAGACCTTTATGGGCACCTTAAAGCCAGATCTTGCCTTCAGAACAACTAGAGTGATACCTAATGGACTCAGGAATTCTCGGTTCCTCATTGGCACCCATGTTCTACCAGCTTATAACTGAACTCAGCAATGGTTCCTATTTCTACCTCATTTACCCCCAAATTAAAATATAGAATAAAAGACTTGTCAACTGGTCCTTTATAAAAATGACTATTGAGGGCTTCCCTGGTGGCGCAGTGGTTGAGAGTCCGCCTGCCGATGCAGGGGACACGGGTTCGTGCCCCGGTGCGGGAGAATCCCACGTGCCACGGAGCGGCTGGGCCCGTTAGCCATGGCCGCTGAGCCTGTGCGTCCAGAGCCTGTGCTCCGCAACGGGAGAGGCCACAACAGTGAGAGGCCCACGTACCGAAAAAAAAAAAAAGACTATTGACATATGAAGATAAACATGTGACACTATTTCCAAATTATATTTATGCAGAATACAGATGATTGAGCAGAGAGCAAAGGATATAAATATCACTTAATACCTTTTTAAAGAAAATATTTATTCATTTAGGCTGTGTCGGGTCTTAGTTGCAGCACACGGGATCTTCCTTGCAGCATGCGGGATGTTTTAGTTATGGCATGTGAACTTTTAGTTGTGGCTAACTTCTAATTTGGACATTCTTGCTTGAGAAGAGGTTTTTAAAACTTTCTCATTAAAAAAAATCACTTTTGTTATTTGACAGGTAATACCTAATTATGGAACATAAAAATCATAAAGAAGAAAATTAAAACAACCTGTAAATTTGCTGCTCCAAAATAACCACGGTAATACACAAGTTTTAGAAAGGTTGGCTGCAATTTTTCCAAATAACTTTGTGTTCCGATTTTCCACCTCCTTCTTCCCATGTCAATAAAGGTCTTAGACATGTGATTTTAATGGCTGCATAATATTTTATCCATTCATGGGTGCAGTATAATTTACCCATTCCTTAACTCTGGACGATTTCAAGTGTTTCTGTACTATAAATAATGCTGCTGCACACTTCCTGGTGTATAAATCTTTGTGTTCCTTACTGTCATAGGTAGCCTACATGACCTATTTCCCCAGCTTGGAGTAAAAATTAAGGTCATCATTCCTTTATTTCTTCCTTGTTTCTGTCCCACCCCACCTGTTAATACTAGCAGGGGGTCCAGTGTCACTCTCTTGGTGTCAAAGCATCCCAGAAGCTCATTCAAAGAGTCAGCCCTTCTCGCTTTCCACTGCCAGGTGTAGAGAGAGAACCAGAAGTTGGACCTGTCCACTGGCATGATTGTGTGAGTTGCTAGCACCCAGTGTAGCTCCCAAACCTTGGTCTTGTTTGATCTCTTGAGGCCTGTTTTGCTGCAGAATTGATGCTTGTGGCTCACATCCTTTTCGGGCCCGCCTATGGTCTCAGGTCGCAGCTATCGGAGCTCAAGTTTACTTTATTCTCCATTAAATTCTGACCCTGCGCCATGGTGGCTACACACAGCAGGACTTCTAGCTCCACTGTGTCAAACCAGCTCTGCCCATGAACACTCAGCTCAGATTTACCCTCCTACCTTTGAGATTCCTGCTGCATCCTTGAGATCTTTTTTATATGGAGTGGACTTCAGGTTTCTTCTATATCATAGCTATATCTGTGAAATAGAATTGAAATAAGTATATATGAAGATCATAATATTTGGATAATTAATGTTTCTTTGATTGATTGATCTATAAGGTAATGAACATTTCAACTATGTTCTTTCTGTATATTAATAGCTTTTACTTTAAAAAATTTATTTATTTTATTTATTTATTTTTGGCCGTGTTGGGTCTTTGTTGCTGTGTGCAGGCTTTCTCTAGTTGCGGCGAGCGGGGGCTACTCTTCGCTGCGGTGCGTGGGCTTCTCATTGTGGTGGCTTCTTTTGTTGTGGAGCACCGGCTCTAGGCGCGTGGGCTTCAGTAGTTGTGGCACGTGGGCTCTAGAGCACAGGCTCAGTAGTTGTGGCAAACGGGCTTAGTTGCTCCGCGGCATGTAGGATCTTCCGGAACCCGGTTCCCTGCATTGGCAGGCGGATTCTTAACCACTGAGCCACCAGAGAAGCCTAGTTTTACCTTTCGATTTGATTTTGGGTTATGGAGGAAATAGAGGTTCATGAATGCTACACGTTCATTATGGATTGTATCTTTTAGTAACTGAAAGATCTTCATCCTCTTTAATCCTTTCTTCATCTTAAAGCATACTTTAGTTAATATTAATATCACATCTCTACTTCCTTTCAGCTTGTGTTGACTCATTCTCTCAGACTCTCTAAAATAGTTGACTTGGGACTTCCCTGGTGGTGCAGTGGTTAAGAATCCACCTGCTAATTCAGGGGACATGGGTGCGAGACCTGGTCCGGGAAGATCCCACTTGCCAGAGAACAACAAAGCTCATGTGCCACAACTACTGAGCCCACACTCTAGAGCCCGCAAGCCACAACTACTGAAGCCTGTGCACCTAGAGCCCGTGATCCACAACAAGAAAAGCCACCACAATGAGAAGCCCGAGCACCCCAAAGAAGAGTAGCCCCCGCTTGCCACAAGTAGAGAAAGCCTGCGCACAGCAACAAAGACCCAATGCAGCCAAAAACAAATAAAATTTAAAAATAAATACAATAGTTGACTTGCTGAAGGGTTCTTTTCCTACTGTCAGTATCTTTTTTTTTTAAAGCTTCCAGTACATGAGATAAAAAGAGAGTATAATTCTGTACCTAGAAAGAATAGTCAACAATGAATGCCTCCATCTCCCATACACTGTTAAAAACAAATGAAACTTTATGAGTAGAGAATGAATACATGCTTTGTAAGACACAGTTCTCCATGTGTCTCTTGCTTTTCTACATATTCTATGAGCATAGACATTCACTTTTTTGTTCTAGACCACTTTTCCAAGGATGTCTATATAATGAACAGCATTGGAAGATAGAATTGTGTGTCTTTCCAGAGCAAAGGGAAGATTTTTCACTGTCCGGTATAATAAATATAATGTATCCTTCTGGGGCAAAGTTCAGGCAGGCTTATTCTCAATGATAAAAGATTTGATTTCCTAAGCTTAGGCTCCTGTAACACATCCCTTGTGTATGCAGGTGATGCTTGGCCTTATTCACATCATCCTGTGAGAATCAAGGCTTAGGGAACTGTTGTAAATGCTGGTACTCTGGCTCCTGCTACTGCTGTGAGTAATACAAGCATGCCCTGTTTTATTGTGCTTCACAGTTATTACACTTTTTTACAGATTGAAAGTTAGTGGCAACCCTGTGTCAAACAAATCCCTTGGTGCCATCTTCCCAACAGCATTTACTCACTTTGTGTCTTATTTTTGTAATTCTTGCAATATTTCAAACTTTTTCATTATTATTATATTTTTAAAGTGACCTGTGATCAGTAATCTTTAATGTTACTATTGCAAAAATATTATGACTCTCTGAAGGCTCAGATAAGGTTAGCATTTATTAGCAAAAACATATTTTTAAAGTAAGGTACGTAATTTTTTTTTTATTGATTCTTCCAATCCAAGAACATGGTATATCTCTCCATCTGTTGGTATCATCTTTAATTTCTTTCATCAGTGTCTTATAGTTTTCTGCATACAGGACTGTTGTCTCCCTAGGTGGGTTTTTTCCTAGGCATTTTATTCTTTTTGTTGCAGTGGTAAATGGCAGTGATTCCTTAATTTCTCTTTCAGATTTTTCATCATTAGTGTATAGGAATGCAAGAGATTTCTGTGCATTAATTTTGTATCCTGCACCTTTACCATATTCATTGATTAGCTCCAGTCGTTTTCTGGTGGCATATATAGGATACTCTATGTATAGTATCATGTCATCTGCAAACAGTGACAGTTTTACTTCTTCTTTTCCAATTTGTATTCCTTTTATTTCTTTTTCTTCTCTGATTGCCGTGGCTAGGACTTCCAAAACTATGTTGAATAATAGTGGTGAGAGTGGACATCCTTGTCTTGTTCCTGATCTTAGAGGAAATGCTTTCAGTTTTTCACCATTGAGAATGATTTTGCTGTGGGTTTGTTGTATATGGCCTTTATTATGTTGAGGTAGGTTCCCTCTATGCCCACTTTCTGGAGAGTTTTTATCATAAATAGGTGTTGAATTTTGTCAAAAGCTTTTTCTGCATCTATTGAGGTGATCATATGGTTTTTATTCTTCAGTTTGTTAATATGGTGTATCACATTGATTTATTTGCATATATTGAAGAATCCTTGCATCCCTGGAATAAATCCTACTTGATCATGGTGTATGATCTTTTAAATGTGTTGTTACATTCTGTTTGCTAGTATTTTGTTGAGGATTTTTGCATCTATATTCATCAGTGATATTGGTCTGTAATTTTCTTTTTTTTTGTAGTATTTTTGTCTGGTTTTGGTATCAGGGTGATGGTGACCTCATCGAATGAGTTTGGGAGTGTTCCTCTGTAATTTTTTGGAGGAGTTGAGAAGGATGGGTGTTAGCTCTTCTCTAAATGTTTGATAGAATTCACCTGTGAAGCCATCTGGTCCTGGACTTTTGTGTGTTGGAAGATTTTTAATCACAGTTTCAATTTCATTACTTGTGATTGGTCTGTTCATATTTTCTATTTCTTCCTGGTTCAGTCTTGGAAGATTATACCTTTCTAAGAATTTGTCCATTTCTTCCAGGTTGTCTATTTTATTGGCATAGAGTTGCTTGTAGTAGTCTCTTAGGATGCTTTGTATTTCTGCGGTGTCTGTTGTAACTTCTCCTTTTTCATATCTAATTTTATTGATTTGAGTCCTCTCCCTGTTTTTCTTCTCTTTTTTTCTTTTTTTAAATAAATTTATTTTATTTTATTTATTTATATTTGGCCGCATTGGGTCTTCATTGCTGCTCGCGGGCTTTCTCTAGTTGCGGCAAGCAGGGGCTACTCTTCGTTGAGGTGCACGGGCTTCTCATCGCGGTGGCTTCTCTTGTGGCAGAGCACAGGCTCCAGGCACGCGGGCCTCAGTAGCTGTGGCACGTGGGCTCAGTAGTTGTGGCTCGTGGGCTCCAGAGCACAGGCTCAGTAGTTGTGGTGCACGGGCTTAGCCGCTCTGCGGCATGTGGGATCTTCCCCGCCCAGGACTCGAACCCATGTCCCCTGCATCGGCAGGTGGACTCCCAACCACTGCACCACCAGGGAAGTCCTCCCTCTTTTTCTTGATGAGTCTGGCTAATGGCTTATCAATTTTGTTTATCCTCTCAAAGAACCAGCTTTTAGTTTTATTGATCTTTGCTATTGCTTTCTTTGTTTGTATTTCATTTATTTCTGCTCTGATCTTTATGATTTCTTTCCTTCTGCTAACTTTGGGTTTTGTTGTTGGGTTTTGTTTGTTCTCCTTTCTCTAGTTCCTTTAGGTGTAAGGTTAGATTGTTTATTTGAGATTTTTCTTGTTTCTCGAGGTAGGCTTGTATAGCTATAAACTTCCCTCTTAGAACTGCTTTTGCTGCATCCCATAGGTTTTTTTTTTTTTTCATCCCATAGGTTTTGATCGTCGTGTTTTCATTGTCATTTGTCTCTAGGTATTTTTTGATTTCCTCTTTGATTTCTTCAGTGATCTCTTGGTTATATAATAATGTATTGTTCAGCCTCCATGTGTTTGTGTTTTTTACGTTTTTTTCCCTGTAATTGATTCTAATCTCATAGCGTTGTTGTCAGAAAAGATGCTTGATATGATTTCAATTTTCTTAAGTTTACTGAGGCTTGATTTGTGACCCAAGATATGATCTATCCTGGAGCATGTTCCGTGCGCACTTGAGAAGAAAGTGTAATCTGCTGTTTTTGGATGGAATGTCCTATAAATATCAATTAAATCTATCTGGTGTATTGTGTCATTTAAAGCTTCTTTTCCATATTTATTTTCATTTTGGATGATCTGTCCATTGGTGTAAGTGAGGTGTTAAAGTCCCCCACTATTGTTGTGTTACTGTCGATTTCCTCTTTTATAGCTGTTAGTAGTTGCCTTATGTACTGAGGTGCTCCTATGTTTGGTGCATATATATTTATAATTGTTATATCTTCTTGGATTGATGTCTTGATCATTATGTAGTGTCCTTCCTTGTCTCTTGTAACATTCTTTATTTTAAAGTCTATTTTATCAGATATTAGTATTGTTACTCCAGCTTTCTTTTGATTTCCATTTGCATAGAATATCTTTTTCCATCCCCTCACTTTCTGTATGTGTCCCTAGGTCTGGAGTGGGTCTCTTGTAGACAGCATATATATGGGTCTTGTTTTTGTATCCATTCATCAAGCCTGTGTCTTTTGGTTGGAGGATTTAATCCATACATGTTTAAGGTAATTATCGATATGTATGTTCCTATGACCATTTTCTTAATTGTTTTGGTTTGTTTTTGTAGGTCCTTTTCTTCTCTTGTGTTTCCCACTTAGAGAAGTTTCTTTAGCATTTGTTGTAGAGCTGGTTGGTGGTGCTGAATTCCCTTAGCTTTTGCTTGTCTGTAAAGCTTTTGATTTCTCCATCGAATCTGAATGAGATCCTTGCTGGGTAGAGTAATCTTGGTTGTAGGTTCTTCCCTTTCATCACTTTAAGTATATCATGCCATTCCCTTTTGGCTTGTAGAGTTTCTGCTGAGAAATCAGCTGTTAACCTTATGAGAGTTCCATTGTATGTTACTTGTCATTTTTCCCTTGCTGCTTTCAATAATTTTCCTGTGTCTTTAATTTTTGCCAGTTTGATTACTATGTGTCTCGGCATGTTTCTCCTTGGGTTTATCCTGCCTGGGACTCTCTGTGCCTCCTGGACTTGGGTGGCTATTTCCTTTCCCATGTTAGGGAAGTTTTTGACTATAATCTCTTCAAATATTTTCTCAGGTCCTTTCTCTCTCTCTTCTCCTTCTGGGACCTCTATAATGCGAATGTTGCTGCGTTTAATGTTGTCCCAGAGGTCTCTTAGGCTGTCTTCATTTCTTTTCATTCTTTTTTCTATATTCTGTTCCACAACAGTGAATTCCACCATTCTGTCTTCCAGGTCACTTATCCGTTCTTCTGCCTCAGTTATTCTGCTACTGATTCCTTCTAGGGTAGTTTTCATTTCAGTTATTGTATTGTTCATCTCTGTTTGTTTGTTCTTTAATTCTTCTAGATCTTTGTTAAACATTTCTTGCATTTTCTTGATCTTTGCCTTCATTCTTTTTCCAAGGTCCTGGATCATCTTCACTATCATTATTCTGAGTTCTTTTTCTGGAAGGTTGCCTATCTCCACTTCATTTAGTTGTTTGTTTGGTTGGTTTTTTTGTTTGTTTGTTTGCGGTACGTGGGCCTCTCACTGTTGTGGCCTCTCCCGTTGCAGAGCACCGGCTCCAGATGCGCAGGCTCAGTGGCCATGGCTCATGGGCCCAGCCGCTCCACGGCATGTGGGATCTTCCCGGACCGGGGCACGAACCCATGACCCCTGCATCGGTAGGCGGACTCTCAACCAATGCGCCACCAGGGAAGCCCCATTTAGTTGTTTTTCTGGGGTTTTATCTTGTTCCTTCATCTTATACATAGCCGTCTGCCTTTTAATCTTGTCTATCTTTCTGTGAATGTGGTTTTTGTTCCACAGGCTGCAGGATTGTAGTTCTTCTTGCTTCTGCTCGGTACGTACATTTTTTTAAAGGCATAATGCTAGTGCACACAGTAGACTACAATACAGTGTAAACATAACTTTTATATGCACTGGAAACCAAAATATTCATGTGACATGGTTTATTTTGATATTTGCTTTATTTTGGTGGTCTGGAACTGAACCGCAATATCTCTGAGTTATGCCTTAAAGTTCTTTGTCTTTGACCTAACAGTCTTATGTCTTCTGCTACCATCCATGAACCTGAAAGACTAGACTAGTTAATAGGGAAAAATCTCAGACCCCTCACAGTTCTCACAATGCCTATTAAAGAAACTTTTGGAAAAAGCAGAGAGTTATTACGAAGAAAGAAAACTATCTAAAAATTTTGCATTCTGAATATTTTTCTATCTCACTTTTTCATTTAACATTTTAATTATAATGATATTCTAACAATAAGTACAACTAAGCCATGTTGGCTGACCAAAACACATATGCTTAACTACCAGGCTGGATTGCATTTACCGTATTATAAAATTATACTCTGAAAACATCATGTAGTGTTTTCTTTAAAAAATAATTTTACAAAATATAATTGATGTCATCTACTTCTTTGCTTAATTTATCTGTCTCATTGGCATTGTTTACCACTAGGTTTGTATGGTAGAATGAATGATGAAACTCAGTCTTTCACTTGCCTATAATACCATTATATATCCATGCCCTTTACATGGCCTCATGGCAGATGGAGTGTCCTTCCCTGACCCTTGACTTGGGTTTTGGCCAATGGGATATCAGTGCAGGTGACCTAAGGAGAGGCTTCAAATGGACTTGGGGTTGGGTTTGCCCACCCGCAGTCCATTGCTCCATCAGGAGACCATGCTCTGGGTCGCTGCTGTCCCTCCAGCCTGAGACCCAGGAGGACACAAGAAGAGAGGACGTGAGCCTGGCCCACAGCCTGTTGTCAAGCCCAGATGGCCCACAGTCTGAAGCTGAATTTGACCTTGAGACCAGTGAATAGGAGGTTATTGCTTTTCTATTCCATTGAGGTTGGGGAGTTTTGTCACATACTATTACTATGATAATACATTACTGATATGGTGTTTTTTTTTTTTTTTGAAACTTAGCTCTTGGCTTCTGAGACACCACTTCCTTCTTGTACACTGATTGTTTCCTGATTTCTACCTTTACAGATCACATTTGCTGGCCTCTATTTCTGTCACCTCACTATATGTTATTACCCTCATGGGTTTTATTCTTGGATTTTTTTTTTCCTTCTCGTGTTACTCCCTTTCCGTGGACAATCACATTCACTCTCATGGCCTCAGATAAACTTATGTGCTGATGACTACTGAACCATGTGAAGCTGGACCCTTGCCTGAGTCACAGGTCCAAAACATCTGACTCTTGGGCCCCTCCACCCGAATGTCCTATCATACAGTATGTGACCTTTTATGTCTGTCTTCTTTTACTTAGCATAATGATTTTGAGGTTCATACGGGTTGTAATATGTATCATGACTTCATTCCTTTTTATGGCTGAATAATATCCCATTGTATAAATAAAATTTATTTATTTATTTATTTATTTATACAATTTAAAAATTTTTAATTTTATATTGGAGTATAGTTGATCAACAATGATGTGTTAGTTGCAGGTGTACAGAAAAGTGATTCCGTTATACCCATACAAGTATCCATTCTTTTCAAATTCTTTTCCCATTTAAGTTATTACAGAATATTTAGCCAAGTTCCCTGTGCTATACCGTAGGTCCTTGTTGGTTATCTATTTTAAATATAGTACTGTGTACATGTCAATCCCAAACTCCCAATCTATTCCTCCACCCAGCTACAATTTACTTATCCATTCATCCTTTGATGGACTCAGTATTTTTTTAGAAGTTTTTTTTTTACTGTACACGGGCCTCTCACTGTTGTGGCCTCTCCCGTTGCGAAGCACAGGCTCCGGACGCGCAGGCTCAGCGGCCATGGCTCACGGGCCCAGCCGCTCTGCGGCATGTGGGATCTTCCCGGACCGGGGCACGAACCCACGTCCCCTGCATTGGCAGGCGGACTCTCAACCACTGCGCCACCAGGGAAGCCCAGAAGTTTTTTTTAAATTTTTTAAATCTTCTGCTCAGATTAGCCATATTGGTTTTTATTATTTGTGACTAAGAACCCTGAGTGAAACATTCTGGAATGTAACCAGTCATCAGGTAAAGACTCGAACCCAGAATTAGAAAACCATGAGGGTTTTCTCCAACTAATATCTTCTCCTCTCTCTGTGTTTGTTCCTTCAGCACTTCTCTGCTCCTCAGTCCATAGGATAGCAATGGGCAGGCAGAAGAGGGTTGGATTTACACATTCCAGCCAAGCCACATAGTGATATGGACTGGCTCTCCCTCAGCCTAGTTCCAAATACCCTGGTCTAACCAGCTATGATGAAGAGAGGGATGTGGTATAAATATGGTTGCTGGGGCCCCACGGTCACTACTATGTGAATTAGGGGTTCCATTCAGAAAAAAGGTAAACAATGTAAGCTGGACAGACAGTCCAAAAGGTATCTGCCTTGGGGCTTGGAGTCCATAAATCACAGTATGCTGCGTTCTCCTGGAGACAACTTCCCTTAGAATCAGGTTGTCCTTTAACCCAGGTGTGATCATAAATTAAGCTCAGCTCTGTAATGGGTTCTCAATATTCCCATCTGCACAATGGAGACGATTAGGCATCACTTATCTTCTCTGGATATAACCAGACATAAGAAAGCAAGAATTACACAGGAAACTCAAGAATAGCCCCAGGTCTGAACGCAGGAAGTGAGGAGAGCTAGGATTTAATAACTGAATTTCCCCATCTATGGGCACAGGCCCAGATCAGCCAGGTCCCAGGTTTGAGGTCCCAGGGAATTTTGTCTGGGATTTATCTCCATAGCCCTGGCTTCATTTGTAATATCTTCAAGTTTTGACCCAAGAGTTACATCTAAACCTTAAACAATATTCTTTATCATCATCATTTGGTACAAAGGGACCAAGAAGTAGGCAAGACAATTATCCTTTTCTCTAATGAGCCTCTCAGGGAATCTGGTCCCAGTGGTTGTGAAGTTCTTGTAAACACAAGAGATTGGCGTGAGGCATGCATTTACAAGCATCACCTGGATTGCTGGCACTAAGCAACCTTAAATGGTCCCAGGTGTTGCTGCAGCTACAGAAGGTAGAAAAGGTTCTCCCTCAGAACCTCCAGAAGGAATCAACTCTGCCAACACCTTGATTTTGGACTTCTAGCCTCCCGAACTGTGAGATAAATTTCTGTTGTTTATAGCCATCTAGTTTGTGGTACTTTGTAGCATTTAAATTTTTTAATTTATTTATTTTTGTCTGCGTTAGGTCTTTGTTGCCGTACACAGGCTTTCTCTAGTTGCAGTGAGTGGGGACTACTCTTCGTTGTGGTGAACAGGCTTCTCTTTGCGGTGGCTTCTCTTTGTTGTGGAGCACGGGCTCTAGGCGTGCAGGCTTCAGTAGTTGTGGCTTGCAGGTTCCAGAGTGCAGGCTCAGTAGTTGTGGCGCATGGGCTTAGTTGCTCCCCGGTATGTGGCATCTTCCTGGACCCGGCCTCGAACCCATGTCCCCTGCACTGGCAGGCAGATTCTTAACCACAGCACCACCAGGGAAGCCCCTAGTTTGTGCTACTTTGTTATGGCAGCCCTTGGAAATTAAATGTCATCCCAGTAGAATTGCTTGTCTTTTCCTGTACAATCTTCTCCTGCAGTTGTTTGCATTCATTCTTGGGTCTTCCATCCTTGTGATAAGAAATGGGTCATTATTCACGTTTGTACACTCAGTGTTGGGCGCTGGGTCTGGTTCACGTGAAGTGTGTAATGTTTCATGAAGAATGAGTAAATAGCAGAAATCAATACCCTGAAGAAATTATTTTGTTTTTTGTTTCTCTCCTCATGCCCCCTACCCTGACTAGGCTGTATCTCCATGACCACAGGAACCCAGTTTTTTCAACAGTACCTGGGATGTAGTGGTTGCTCAACAATTATTATTTGCCTGAGTAAATGATTATACGACTGAATCAGTATGGGGAGAAGAGGAGAAAGTTTCCTGAAGGGGTTGATGGGCTTGTCTCAGCTCTCTACCACCTTTCAAGCCATATTGAAGCCTATGTGCATGTTTTAATGTATTTTATTTTATTTTTAATAAATTCACTCATTCATTCACTTCCATTTCTGGCTGTGTTGCGTCTTCGCCGCTGCGCGCAGGCCATCTCCAGCTGCCGCGAGCGGGGGCCACTCCTCGCCACGGTGCACGGGCCTCCCACTAGTTTTGCTGTTGCACCCCAAATTGCAAAAGTTACAGCCATGGAACTTCCCTGGTGGCTCCGTGGTTAAGAATCCGCCTGTCCGGGAAGATCCCACATGCCGTGAAGCCCATGCACCACAGCTACTGAGCTTGCACTCTAGAGCACACGAGCCACAACTACTGAGCCCATGTGCCACAACTACTGAAGCCCGCACGCCTAGAGCCCTTGCTCTGCGAGAAGCAACCACAGTGAGAAGCCTGCACAACCGCAACGAAGAGCGGCCCCCGCTCGTTGCAACTAGAGGAAGGCTGCACCCATCAACAAAGACCCAACGCAGCCAAAAATAGATGAATAAATAAGTTTATATACATACATATTAGAAATGAATATGCCATTTATAAAAAATATGCCACAGTGTGTAATGAGTGCTTAGTTAAGATGGACGGGCATTAGACTTGTACAATAAGTTATTTTGAGAGAGAACCATAACAGATAACATTTATTACAGTATATTGTTATAATTGTTCTATTTTATTATTATTATTGTTAATCTCTTATTGTGCCTAATTAATAAATTAAACTTTATCATAGGTATGTATGTGTATGAAAATATAGTATACATAGGGCTCAGTAGATCCATAGTTTCAGGCAGCCACTGGGGGTCTTGGACCCTACCCCCACCAAGGATAAATGGGGGAACTACTGTAATAAAATCGGTTTCACTGTTTTAACTAATGTCTGGCTAGTGTGTATATTTGACACTAGTTTTAGTGGAACCAAACATCAGTAATATATATATATTTTTAAACAAGTTTCTTTTCTTTTTTTAAAATTTAATTAATTAAATTAATTTTTGGCTGTGTTGGGTCTTCGTTCCTGTGCGAGGGCTTTCTCTAGTTGCGGCGAGTGGGGGCCACACTTCATCGCGGTGCGCTGGCCTCTCACTGTCGCGGCCTCTCTTGTTGCAGAGCACAAGCTCCAGACGCGCAGGCTCAGTAGTGTGGCTCACGGGCCTAGTTGCTCCGCGGCATGTGGGACCTTCCCAGACCAGGGCTCAGAACCCGTGTCCCCTGCATTGGCAGGCAGATTCTCAACCACTGCGTCACCAGGGAAGCCCAAACATCAGTAATATTTTTAAAATCTACTTCTTTGCCCAACTCGGTCTCAACAGAGAGAACTACCATTTTTGACAATTTCTCTCAATCAACCGAAGCTCTTTAAATACTATTAAATTAACATCCATCTTACTGATCTTGTCTTTAAATTTTTGATATTTTGTTCGAAGATTTCTTGCACTAATTTTGCTTTTAAAACCACTGCATTGAAATATGATTTATCTTGAATATTAAGCTTTTGGGGACCCCTGGAGCTTTGCACCTCCATTGCCATCCCCTCAGTGTCAAGAGTCTTCCGCACGTAAGAAGACTTCCCTATTCTGGCCCCTCACGCGCAGGCGCAGCGCGGGAGGCGCAGACTCGGCGGACCTCTTTCCCCGAAGCGCTGCACACGCCCTCGACCGACCGGGACCAATCAGAGGCTGCGTTGTATGGCTCTCCTTGCCCCGACCCTTGCAGACCTTTCTTTAATTATCCAATAATAGCGGACCAGCGCCCCCACCCCCACACCCCCCGTGCTCCTGCCCAATTAGAAAGGAGGGGGCGGGGCCTCAGCTCTGCACAATCTCTTTGGGAAAGCGCAACTGCGTCATTCACCGAAAGTACTGCGGGCTGAGAGCTCCAGTAAGGAGCGGGTGTTCTGCGTTGCAGTAAGTGGCTCTGACTCTTTACCCCGAAATGGTATAAGGAGAAACTCAGGGGTTGGTGCCCGCCAAACCTGGGCAACTGGCGGGTCCCATGAGCCTTCCACATTTCACCTGATCCCGGTCCTTTTGGTCTCTGCCCCTTCTGTCTGCCCTTCCCGGTTAGGATGGGTCACGAGGTGTTCAAGATTCTTGTCTCTTGCTTCCACAGGCTGGGACCGTTGGAAGTCAAGGTCTGACTTCCAATCCGGAAATCCTTTCAAAAAGCGAGGTTGGCTGGGAAGCCAGTATCGCAAAAACAGGTGTACCCATCTTAGATTAAAGGCTCCTTTTACTCCAGTGCTGAGCCCTTGCTACTACTCAGTGTGATCCGAGGACCAGGCATCATTGCCTGGCTGATTGTTAGAAATGCGTATCTCAGGCTCCATTCCAGACTTCCTGAGTCAGAATCTTCACTTTAACAACATTGCAGGTGATTTCTATGCACGTTAATGTTTGAGAATCGTTGTTTTAAGCTTCCCAAGATTTCTAGTCTAGGAGGCAATGTTGATGTATGTAATTGGCTGGTTCTGCAGACGTAAAGGAGATGTTAAGATTTGAGCCTTGTGAGTCAGACTCGGGATATTTATGACATCCCAGGCATCACCTACTACTTAATCAAGATGATATAGGTAGAAAACCTATGGTGAGCATGGGTATCTTGGAATGTGCAGAAGTATTCAGGAAAGGAAAACCAACCGATGTACACAGGAAGTGCTTAATCAACCTGAGGTTGAAAGACTAATAGGACAGACACAAGAGGGAAGAGATATGGGAACATATGTATATGTATAGCTGATTCACTTTGTTATAAAGCAGAACCTAACACACCATTGTAAAGCAATTATACTGCAATAAAGATGTTAAAAAAAAAGACTAATAGGATGTGTGTTAGGGATGAATGGATCTATTCATCAACTTGGCATCCCACCAACATCGTTTCTAACCAAGGAACTCACTTTATAATAAAAGGAATGTGGTAGACAGTTGTCAAGATGGTCCCCAGCGATCCTAGTCTTGTGTAATCCCTTCACATCCTGAATTGGGCTGACTTTGTGTCTTAATCCATTCGGGCTTCTGTAGCAAAATACCATGGACTGGGGGCTTCCCTGGTGGCACAGTGGTTAAGAATCTTCCTGCCAATGCAAGGGACATGGGTTTGAGCCCTGGCCTGGGAAGATCTCACATGCCACGGAGCAACTAAGCCCATGTGCCACAACTACTGAGCCTGAGCTCTAGGGCCTGCAAGACACAACTACTGAGCCCACATGCCACAACTACTGAAGCCTGCACACCTAGAGCCCGTGCTCCGCAACAAGAGAAGCCACGACAGTGAGAAGCCCGTGCACCACAACGAAGAGTAGCCCCCACTCAGCGCAACTAGATAAAATACCTGCACAGCAACGAAGACCCAGCACAGCCAAAACCATGGACTAGGTAGCTTATACATAACAGAAATTTATTTTTCACAGTTCTGGAGGCTGGAAAGTCCAAAATCAAGATGCTGGCACATTTGTTGTCTTGTGAGAGCCCACTTCCTGGTTCATAGATAGCGGTTCCATCTCACATGGTGGAAGGGACAAGGGAGCTTTCTCAGGCCTCTTTTATAAGGGTACTAATCCTGTTGGTGAGGGCTCTCCCCTCATGACCTAATCACTTCCCAAAGGCTTCAACTCCTAATACCATCACCCTGGGGGTTGGGATTTCAACATATGAATTCTGTGGGGACACATTCAATCCGTAGCACTGTGTGAACTATAGGATGTTGTGGAAATGTTGCTGTTTAACTTCTGGAGCTCCCTCATAAAAGATATTGTGGCTTGTATCTTGCTGTCTTGAATCACTTGCTCAGGGGGAAACCAGCTACTTTGTTACGAGGACCTATCAAGTTAGCTTTATGGAGAAGTCCACGAGAGGAACTGAGGCTTCCTGCCAATAGCAATGTGAAGGAGCCATCTTGGACACTCATCCTCCACCCACGGTCAAGCTTTCAGATGACTGAGCCCCTGCAGATAACTTAACTGCAATCTCATGAGAAGCCCTGATCCAGAACCATTCACCTAAACCATTACCAGATTCCCGACCCATAGGAACTGTGTGAGATAAATGTTTACTGTTTTAAGTTGCAAAGTTTTGGTGTAACTTGTTACTTGACAATAGATGACTAATACAAGGGATAAGGCTAGTGTCCATAGGATTCTTTGGCATTTACTTTCTTTTTTTTAAAGGACTTTGGGGGGAAATTTAAAAAATACATTCATTTGGCTGCACAGGGTCTTAATTGTGACAGGCAGGGTCTTCGTTGTGGTGTGTGGGATCTTTAGTTGGGGCATGCTGGATCTTCAGTTGCAGCATGTGGGATCTAGTTCCCTGACCAGGGATCAAACCTGGGGCCCCTGCATTGGGAGCACGGAGTCTTAACTGCTGGACCACCAGGAAAGTCCGAGCATTTACTTTTACACCATCACCAGAAGCAGTTGACCTTATGGAACAGAGAAATGGTCTTTTAAAGACTCAATTTTGGTACCTCAATTTTTGATGTTACCCTGTAAGCTTAGGGTGCTGTTTTACAGGATATAGTATAAGTTTCATACCAGTGGACAATATGTGCTGAACTTTCTCCCAACCAGGAATTTATGGGGCAAGGAAACAAGAGGTAAAAGTGGGCACCTCTTTTTGTAATACCTAATGATCTACTTGCAAAATTTTGCTTTTTATCCCAGCAACACTGGGCTCTGAAGAGACTTCTTGCTGGCCAATTTGGGCTCCTTTTGCTACTTGGATAAACTGACCAAAAGGAGATTCTAATATTGTTATAACTTTGACTATCAGTAGAAAATAGTTTTTCTGCTACACAGTGGTAGCAGAGAGGATAATGGATGGAAAGCTCTCCTTGAGAGGATTCTGGAATTGCCATGTCCAGTGATGGCAGTTAATGAAAGACTAGGACAATCTTATATGGGCAAGATCATAAGGATGTCAGATCTCTCCCACATGAGAATTAAAGTCACTATTCAGATTTTTAAAATCTTGCGTAGCTGAGATGCTGGCTAAAGATAAAGGGAACATGAATTAGATTGTAGTTAAGGAACATTATTAATATCAATTAATTGTTCATGACTACCTGTGGAAATGAAGATTACATTATCAGTCATATTTTCCTCCTTCCTTTGTTACCTATATATTTATGTATTTTAGCTACCTAGCTTTCTTCTTTTCTCTCCCTTCCTCCCTCTGTTTTACATATACATAGGATATGTAGTTATTGGTTAGCTTTCAGGTTTGATTCCGAAGTTATAGAATGTCAGGATGGGATCATGACTGGATCAGGAAAGATCTTGGTTTGGGACCTGGATACAGTAACTGATGGGATTTTGAGTTGTTCCCCTGTTGTGAGAAGGATAGTTGTATTATGTTAGACCAGAGAATTTATGTTAGACCAGAGAATTGCTATTCTACTGAAGGGTAAGTTGGTAAGAGGGATGTGTGTTAATGTTATACAACTGGAGGGGTGGATTCTAGTGGGCATTTATCTTGTTTTTTGGCTTCCCAACTTCTGTGACCCCTTCCGAAGCTCAGGTAATACCCTACTTCATCATTCTTGTTGGGAAGAAAAGCCTACTTCTTCCTGTATCACAGGAAACCCTGAATAACTTATCTCACAGCCCCTGTAGCAGCTAAGCTGTGGGCATGTGCCTACCCATTAGATATCCTGACTCAGCCTTTGACACAAAGAAAGGGAGACACGGAGGAAATTTTTCTAGCAGTGGCAGCCATTGCAGCAAAATGGATCCCCGGGTAACAGTGCTACTGGTGGCACCCTATGTCCAGTGGCTAGCTGTGTCAGAGCCATGAACTGTAAGATTTATGCTTGGAGGCAGCAGGAACATGCTAATCAAACCTGTGCTGTGGTATGATTTGGGCACTGAGTGACCTCCTGAGCCTGCTTCTCCAGTTGCTCCGTGGTTTTGAAGTAAGAGCTATCATTTTCAAGAAATCCTTTTCTGCTTAATCAGCATGACTTTGGTTTTATTATTTTCGTCTAAGAACTACCACAATGTAACCAATCATCAGAAAAGGACTTGAACCCTGAACTGGGCCACCACTAGTACTCTTTCCATCTCATCATTATTTCTCTCTCTGTGTGTGCATTTTTGGCCTTTCTGCATAGACTTTTGCTTCTCCATCTATGGGGCAGTCAGGAGAGAGTTGCAAGCTTCTGGATTTCCACATCCAGGCCAAGTCATACTGAGAATGACCCACAGGTCCGCAGCCTCAGTGCCAGGTTCCCAAATCCAATCGTGAATCCTCACTGGGCAGGAGGTGGTGGACTATAAATTGGGCTGCTGGAGCTCACACCCCTGTGACTCTGTGGATTGGGGACCATCCTCAGAAAAGGGTGATCCACTGTGAGCTGCAAAGACATCTCCAAAGAAGTCTACTCTGGGAGCCTGGAGTTTCTCAATCCTGCTATGCTGTGCTCTCTGATACATCTCTCCCACGAGGCTAATCCTTTACATCAAATGCTTTACAGGATTAAGCACAACTCTGTACTTCCACCCCCACCCAACCCCAGCATCCCCGTCTGCAAATGCATCACTAGCTCTAATCAGTAAATGACTGGATAGATATTAGGGGTTGACTCAGATAACACTGCAATAACCCCAGTTTCTGAGCTAAGAAAATGAGAAGAAAAATCTTTTAATAACTGAACTTTCAAATACATAAACATAAGCCCAGATCAGCAAGGTGATGAATTTGGAAATCTCAGGGAGTTTTCTCTGGGACTTCTTCCACCCAGATTGCTTTATCTCCAAGTTTTGACCCAGGAGTTAGATCATATGCTTTGGCATTCATCATGGTTGGGCTCATGGGGACCAGGAAATAGGTGGGACAATTACTTTCTGCTTGTCTCTAATAAGGCTCTCAGGGAATCTGGTCCCAGTGGCCATGGAGGCTACTGTAAATATCCATCTCTGATACCCCCAAACATCCTGCACGGAGAGCTAAGGCCATGAGTCTCCGCTCCTCATTTGCTTAGGACCTACCTATATTTCCAAGATTTTCCAAACCTTATAATAAAGAGGAGCACTGTCCAGTTCCTCAAAGGTGAAGAACACTTGATAGCAACAGCATGAACTTCTCCCAGGTAAGATTGTAACAGTGGGGATGTCAATATTTCTTTACTTATGGGTGAAGTTCTTTTTTAAAAAAAAATTAATTTATTTATTTTAGGCTGCGTTGGGTCTTCTTTTTTGCGCGCGGGCTTTCTCTAGTTGCGGCGAACAGGGGCTACTCTTCATGTGGTGTTTGGGCTTATCATTGCAGTGGCTTCCCTTGTTGCGGAGCACGGGTTCTAGGCATGCGGGCTTCAGTAGTTGTGGCTCATGGGCTGTAGAGCGCAGGCTCAGTAGTTGTGGTGCGTGGGTTTAGCTGTTCTAAGGCATGTGGGATCTTTCCGGACCAGGGCTCGAACCCATGTCCCCTGCATTGGCAGGTGGATTCTTAATCACTGTGCCACTAGGGAAGTCCCCGGTGAAGTTCTCTGAAGAACCTCCTTTGTTAAATCTTCCAGATCCAGGGAGTAGTAGTAAAAGTCCTGAATCCCTCATCTGTTGCTTGTGATAAACCCAGTACCAATGAGCTGTTTCTCTTCTCTCTACGATCTACTAAGTGGGCAAAAGCCTGGGAATGTTCATAGAGATGCACATAATGTCAGGGAAGGACTGTGTATGTGCCTGTGTGTTGTTTTTATGTTGTATTTCATATAATTAAAAAAATTAGTCCAGTGGAACCAGCATCATCTAGGACTGGAGGTCGGAAGTTGAGGGTTTAGGGATTAGGGGCAGATTCTGACTGAGCAACTTTAATGTAGGTTTTATTAACATGACCATGGCTGGAGCTTGGGTTATTGCACCCAAACCCTTTGCTTCTAGGTTTCTGACTTCTGCTTCTCTTCTCTGCATCTGAGTCCAGCCCCATGGGAGAGACAAACCAGTCAAGTAACTCTGAGTTCCTCCTCCTGGGACTCTCCAGGCAGCCCTAGCAGCAGCAGCTCCTCTTCGTGCTCTTCCTGAGCATGTAACTGGCCACAGTCTTGGGAAACCTGCTCATCCTCTTGGCCATCAGCACGGACTCCCACTTGCACATCCCCATGTCCTTCTTCCTCTGCAACCTGTCCTTCGTGGATATCTGCTTCTCCTCCACCACTGTCCCCAAGATGCTGGCCAACCACATACTCAGGAAGCAGACCATCCCCTTCTCTAGGTGTCTCACGCAGATGTATTTTGTTTTCACGTTCATGGACATGGACAATTTCCTCTTGGCTGTGATGGCCTATGACCACTTTGTTGCTGTATGCCACCCCTTACACTACTACGCAAAGATGACCCACCAGCTCTGTGCCCTGCTGGTTACTGGATCGTGGGTCATTGCCAACCTGGATATGCTGTTGCATACCCTGCTGATGGCTTGACTCTCATTCTGTGCAGACAATGCCATCCCCCACTTCTTCTGTGATGTTACCACACTCCTGAAACTCTCCTGCTCTGATACACACCTCAGTGAGGTGATGATTCTAATTGAAGCACGGCCAGTAATGAGCACCCCATTTGTTTGCATCCTGGTATCATATATCCTTATCAACTGTGCTGTCCTGAGAGTCCAGTCCACAAAGGGAAGATGGAAAACCTTCTCCACCTGTGGCTCCCACCTGGCTATGGTTTTCCTCTTCTATGGCACCATGATATTTCTGTATTTCAACCCTTTATCCTCCCACTCAGCTGAGATAGACATAGCAGCTGCTGCGATGCAATGTCTCTATGGTGACTCCCATGCTGAACCCCTTCATCTACAGCCTGAGAAACCAGGACATAAAAGAGGCTCTTGGAAAAGTGGTTGCTATTAATTTTTTCTACCCAGTAGTGAAATAGACTAAGAAAATCATGGAGGGAACTAATTTATAAGAAAATCATGTTTTTGTTTTTTTGATTATGCAAAAGTTAACATTTGTCTTTTGTAAGAGAATCATCTACTATCTGTCTTGGGAGTACAAAACTTGATACAGCCTCTTCAGGTTAAAGATGGAAAGAGAGATCCTTGTACCAAATAACTTGACTATTCCAACCGTCAGTGCCCTCCAGCCAAAACCCATTAGGAGCACACCTCTTGTTGAATAAGTTGCGTTTATTACTCATGTAACAAGGGAGTTACACATACCATGGGGGGAATAGTGAGGTATCTTAGTAAGAAGGTGCTCAAAAGGACTTATTAAAAGACTTGGGATTGTATGAGGTGATTTTGGTAAGGATTGGGTCTTTGCTCTGGATTCAAAGATGTCACAAAGTGAGGGTAATTTTGGTTCACTATCTTAATATATTTTATCTAGAAGGAGGGAAAACTAGACTGAGGCCAAAGCTGTGATTGGCAAAGAAGTAGCAGTCACTCATATCCACCAGCACAGGGGGAGTTTGGTCATTTTTGTGGCTTGGACAGTGTTCATGTTTTAGTGTTCACATGCTTACAGAGTGGTCTTCTTTTGTCTTACTTTGTAACAGTCACAGAATGGCCTTGTGTGACACTGATATTCTGTGCAACTCTCTGTGTTCATCAAAAAAGCACCAAGAAAAGTAGCAGGATAAAAAATTAATGCACAGAAATATCTTGCATTTCTATACACCAATGATGAAAAATATGAAAGAGAAATTAAGGAAACACTCCCATTTACCATTGCAACAAAAAGAATAAAATACCTAGGAATAAACCTACCTAAGGAGACAAAAGACCTCTATGCAGAAAACTATAAGACACTGATGAAAGAAATTAGAGATGATACAAACAGATGGAGAGATATACCATGTTCTTGGATTGGAAGAATTGACACTGTGAAAATGACTATACTACCCAAAGCAATCTACAGGTTCAGTGCAATCCCTATCAAACTACCAATGGCATTTTTCACAGAACTAGAACAAAAAATTTCACAATTTGTATGGAAACACAAAAGACCCCGAATAGCCAAAGCCATCTTGAGAAAGAAAAACAGAGCTGGAAGAAACAGGCTCCCTGACTTCAGACTATACTACAAAGCTACAGTAATCAAGACAGTATGGTACTGGCACAAAAACAGAAATATAGATCAATGGAACATGATAGAAAGCCCAGAGATAAACCCATGCACCTATGGTCACCTTATTTTTGATAAAGGAGGCAAGAATATACAATGGAGAAAAGAAATCCTCTTCAATAAGTGGTGCTGGGAACACTGGACAGCTACATGTAAAAGAATGAAATTAGAACACTCCCTAACACCATACACAAAAATAAACTCAAAATGGATTAAAGACCTAAATGTAAGACCAGACACTATAAAACTCTTAGAGGAAAACATAGGCAGAACATTCTATGACATAAATCATAGCAAGATCCTTTTTGACCCACCTCCTAGAGAAATGGAAATAAAAACAAAAAAAATGGGATCTAATGAAACTTAAAAGCTTTTGCGCAGAAGAGGAAAACATAAACAAGACGAAAAGACACCCCTCAGAATGGGAGAAAATATCTGCAAATGAAGCAACTGACAAAGGATTAATCTCCAAAATTTACAAGCAGCTCATGCTGCTCAATATCAAAAAAACAAACAACCCAATCCAAAAATGGGCAGAAGACCTAAATAGACATTTCTCCAAAGAAGATATACAGATTGCCAACAAACACATTAAAGGATGCTCAACATCACTAATCATTAGAGAAATGCAAATCAAAACTACAATGAGGTATCACCTCACTCCAGTCAGAATGGCCCTCATCAAAAAATCTACAAACAGTAAATGCTGGAGAGAGTGTGGAGAAAAGGGAACCCTCTTGCACTGTTGGTGGGAATGTAAATTGATACAGCCACTGTGGAGAACAGTATGGAGGTTCCTTAAAAAACTACAAATAGAACTACCATATGACCCAGCAATCCCACTACTGGGCATATACCCTGAGAAAACCATAATTCAAAAAGAGTCACGTACCAAAATGTTCATTGCAGCTCTATTTACAATAGCCCAGAGATGGAAACAACCTAAGTGTCCATCATCGGATGAATGGATAAAGAAGATGTGGCACATATATACAATGGAATATTACTCAGCCATAAAAAAAAACGAAATTGAGCTATTTGTAATGTGGTGGATAGACCTAGAGTCTGTCATACAGAGTGAAGTAAGTCAGAAAGAGAGAGACAAATACCGTATGCTAACACATATATATGGAATTTAAGAAAAAAAATGTCATGAAAAACCTAGGGGTGAAACAGGAATAAAGACACAGACTTACTACTAGAGAATGGACTTGAGGCTATGGGGGGGGGGAAGGGTAAACGGTGACAAAGAGAGAGAGAGGCATGGACATATATACACTACCAAACGTAAGGTAGATAGCTAGTGGGAAGCAGCCGCATAGCACAGGGAGATCAGCTCGGTGCTTTGTGACCGCCTGGAGGGGTGGGATAGGGAGGGTGGGAGGGAGGGAGACGCAAGCAGGAAGAGATATGGGAACATATGTATATATATAACTGATTCATTTTGTTGTGAAGCTGCAACCAACATACCATTGTAAAGCAATTATACTCCAATAAAGATGTTAAAATGAAAAAAAAAAAGGCAGAAGACCTAAATAGACATTTCTCCAAAGAAGATATACAGATTGCCAACAAACACATTAAAGGATGCTCAACATCACTAATCATTAGAGAAATGCAAATCAAAACTACAATGAGGTATCACCTCACTCCAGTCAGAATGGCCCTCATCAAAAAATCTACAAACAGTAAATGCTGGAGAGAGTGTGGAGAAAAGGGAACCCTCTTGCACTGTTGGTGGGAATGTAAATTGATACAGCCACTGTGGAGAACAGTATGGAGGTTCCTTAAAAAACTACAAATAGAACTGCCATATGACCCAGCAATCCCACTACTGGGCATATACTCAGAGAAAACCATAATTCAAAAAGAGTCATGTACCACAATGTTTATTGCAGCTCTATTTACAATAGCCAGGACATGGAAGCAACCTAAGTGTCCATCAACAGATGAATGGATAAAGAAGATTTGGCACATATATACAGTGGAATATTACTCAGCCATACAAATTGAGTTATTTGTAGTGAGGTGGATGGACCTAGAGTCTGTCATACAGAGTGAAGTAAGTCAGAAAGAGAAAAACAAATACCGTATGCTAACACATATATATGGAATCTAAAGAAAAAAAAAGAAAGGTTCTCAAGAACCTAGGGACAGGACAGGAATAAAGACACAGACGTAGGGAATGGACTTGAGGACACGGGGAGGGGGAAGGGTAAGCTGGGACGAAGTGAAAGAGTGGCATGGACATATATACACTACCAAATATAAAATAGCTAGTGGGAAGCAGCTGCATAGCACAGGGAGATCAGCTCAGTGCTTTGTGACCACCTAGAGGGGTGGAATAGGGAGGATGGGAGGGAGACACAAGAGGGAAGGGATATGGGGATATATGTATACATATAGCTGATTCACTTTGTTATACAGCAGACACTAAAACAACATTGTAAAGTAATTATACTCCAATAAAGATGTTAAAAAAAAAAGAAAAATCACCAAGGGACTTCCCTGGCAGTCCAGTGGTTAAGACTCTGTGCTTCCAGTGCAGGGGGCATGGGTTCAATCCCTGGTCAGGGAACTAAGATCCCACATGCTGCATGGCACAGCAAAAAAGAAAGAAAGAAAGAAAGAAAGAAAGAAAGAAAGAAAGAAAGAAAGTACCAAGACCTAGCTGTGAGTGCTAGGCTGGTTCCTGGATATCAGGGCTGATTTCTCTTTCTCACAACAGAGACACAGAGATACAGGCACTTGTGATGAGAGGGTCGGACTGGTGTTGGGGCAGGAAGGAGAGGGTTCATTTAAGGGCTCCAGGAAGCCCTAATTCTGCCACACATTCAAGCTAGTTATTTTTTTTTTGGAATTTTATTTTATTTATTTTTTTTATACAGCAGGTTCTTATTAGTTATCTGCTTTGCGCAGGCTCAGCGGCCATGGCTCACGGGCCCAGCCACTCCGTGGCATGTGGGATCTTCCCGGACCGGGGCACAAACCAGTGTCCCCTGCATCGGCAGGCGCACTCTCAACCACTGCGCCACCAGGGAAGCCCTAGTTATCTGTTTTTTACATATTAGTGTATATATGTCAGTCCCAATCTCCCAATTCATCCCACCACCGTCGTCACCACCCCTATCAAGCTAGTTATTTTTTTACCTTTGTATCTGAGCTTTATGTATCACGCAACATTATGACAGGCACATGAGTAAGTTAAACAAGGAAAAAATATCCTCCAAAATTCTCAATGCCCAGTCGTGTTAATCAACTGCATTTTTTCCACCTTCTCTTCCATTTATGTCAATGCACTGTGATATTTTACACAGATACTTATTTATATCCTGATTTTCCACTTACATTTTGTAATAAAACCTTTCTAAATTGCTGGATAGTCTCCACAATTTTATTTTCCAGCCCCTAGTAATTCCTTCAAGTTGTTCTAGCAAAATGTACTCACTAGTAATCCTGTTCTTGAATTAAAACATAAAGGAAATTTACTACTATTTGAAAGTATGACTTTAAATTTATTTTGAAAATGATTGCAGAGAATAAAATATTGACAAATAGATGAAACTGGTTAAAACATCACTGAGCAGAATGCTCTGGATTTTGAGGAACAAAGAGGAAAACAGGGCAGTTCCCCTTAATTTCAGAGGGATAAGTAAGATGATATCTTGTATGAAAATGGACAAAATTCAGAATCAGAGGCCATTTCTGAGTTTCATATGATTTTCTTTTTTATGTTTGCCATAATTGTGTATTGATATTTTTGTCTAAAGGAATAAATGGTAGCATTTTCAATTTTTAGTCTATATTTCCAAGAATTCTTTATAATAAGATGGACAGTACCTGTTCCTTGAAAGTTTGAAAGACACCTCCAGCCTTTGTTTTATGTATTAGATACATGTTATTAGATACATGTGTGTTTATAAATTTTATATAATCTTGTTTTATCCTTTTATCATTATAAGATATCCATCTTTATCTATAGTAACATTTTTTGTTTTAAAGTCTATTTTGTCTGATATTAGTATAGCTACTCCAGCTCTCCTGTGGTTTGTTTGCATGACACATCTCTTTCCATCCTTTTACTTTCAATCTAATGTGTCTTTTAATCTAAAGTGTGTACCCTGTAGATAACATATACTTTGATCATGTTTTTTAATCCAGTGTGATGATCTCTGACTTTTGGTTGCATTGTTTAACCCATTCACCTTTAATATTAATGTCTGCCATTTAACTTTGTTTTCTATGTGTCTTTTGTGTGTCTTTAATGCTCTCTTTTGCATTTATTGTATATTTTCTAATGTAGCATTTTAACCCCAGTAATTTTTTTCACTATATTTTTTGGATTTTTTTAGTGGTTGCTCTAGGTTTTACCATATACATTTTAACTTATCAACATCAGCTTCAGATTTATACTAACTTAATTCGCGTGATATAAAGAAATGCTTCTCAGGACTTCCCTGGTGGTCCAGCGGTTAAAACTCCATTCTCCCGGTGCAGGGGGCCTAGGTTCGATTTCTGGTCAGGGAACTAGATCCCTCATGCTGCCATTAAAGTATCCCGCATGCTGCAGCGAAGATCCCACGTGCTGCAACTAAGACCCAGCACAGCCAAATAAAAAAATAATAAGTAAATATTTTAAAAATAAATAAAGAAAAGCTTCTCCTATATAGCTCTATTCCCTTTCCCCATTTTAAGCATTATTTGTGTATTATCAGTTCACATATTATATCAATGTTATAAACTCAACAATACATTCTTAAATTATTACCTTACCATCTGTGGTCATTTCCTTAGCCCATTACAGCTCTACCCACACCCAACTCCTTTGTGCTGTTATTGGCAAATATATTACACATATGTTACATTTCTTTGTGCTATAGACCCAACAATACACTACCTACATATTATTTTATCCAGTTGCTTTCAAAATCACTTAAGAGAGTAAAGGAGAAAAAAAAAACACTTATCTTTTATAATTACCTACTTTTATCAGCACTCTTTGTTTGTGTGGATTTTAATTGCCATCTGGGGTCACTTGCTTTCAGCCTGAAGGAATTCCTTTAGTATTTTTTGTAGAGCAGTTCTGCTTTTTTTTGAAAGCTTTGATTTACATTTTCCTTCCTGGGCATTTTTCACTTAAAATTTTTTTTTTTTTGACTGCGTTGGGTCTTTGTTGCTGTGTGCGGGCTTTCTCTAGTTGCAGTGAGTGGGGGCTACTCTTCCTTGTGAGGCACAGACTTCTCATTGCGGTGGCTTCTCGTTGCGGAGCACGGGCTCTAGGCGCGCGGGCTTCAGTAGTTGTGGCGCACGGGCTCAGTAGTTGTGGTGCACGCACTTAGTTGCTCCACAGCATGTGGGATCTTCCCGGACCAGGGCTTGAACCCGTGTCCCCTGCATTGGCTGGGGGATTCTTAACCACTGAGCCAGGGAAGCCTTAAATTGTTTATTGTTATTTGTGAGATTTCTTTAAATGTTGACTTCATAGCAAATTGTTGAACCATATTTTTTGAGCATGTCAGACACCCTTTCACAAATACTACAACTAGCTTTCCCTAGTTTATACTCTTCAGTTTTGCTTATTTTTGGATATATTTTAATTTCATATAATTATAACCAGAAAGTGCTGCATTTTCTTCCAGTTCTCTTAGGCTTTTCTTCCCCATTCTTTCATTACTTAAATATTTAGCTATATTTTCTTCTAGTTGTTTTTGGTTTTTGCAGATTAAATCGATAAATTGTATTTATGGTTCTAATTTCATTTCTTCATATATTTACAAAATTGCTCCAGTTACTTTTTAATAACCTTTCCATACTTCACTGTTTGTAACACCACTTTTATCATTTGTAAAATGCTGATCATTGTATCTAATATGCATTGGGAACTTAATATGTGCTAGCCAGTTGGCCGAGACTTTTCTCTTCATATCTATTTTAATATTGCAGCCATGGGGTATCATTATCATCCCCACTCAAGGACATCCCTGGATTTAAGGAGATTAAGTGACTGTCTCAAGGTCCCACAGTTAGGACATGGTGGAATCAGGTTTCTGACATATCCAGCTCCATGACCAAGTCCATCCTCTGAATGCCTCTGTAAATTCATATAGAGATGAATAGATGTAGATATATAAATATAGGTATAGAGAGATATAGTATATTTTTAGATTCTCTGTTCTGATACACTGATATGAGCTTTTATTATTGGGCTAATACCATGCTATTTTAGCTTGAGGCTTTTTAAAAAGTTTATAATACTTCACAATATCTGGTAGATTATTCTTGCAAAATTATGCCAAGATGCATGTATAGAAATGTTTATTATTGTAAAACTAAATAGATATAACACTTGGAAATACCCCAAGTGTCCATCTAAAGGGGAGCAATTCAGTAAATTATGATCCATCCTTATGGAATCCAGTACAGCCACTCAAAGACTGTAGTAGATTTGTAAGTTCTGATGTGCAAAGAATTCCCAAGATATAACTTAAGGAGTGTTTTACAAACTCATCTCTTTAGTGTAGATGAAAATAAAGGATTATATTGGCATAAACATTTTAGGAGAGATACCCCAAACCTCTTCATCAGTTCCACCTTTTCATGTTAATACATACGGACTTAACCTTGTTTCTAAAGGGAATGTATACCATTTATTTTTCAAAATAATTGAAATAATTTGAAATATTTTTCAAAATATTTTATCAAAATAAGTAATAAAGAACCTCCCCACCAGTCTATTTAGTTGACATATTATTTTATTTAAATAGCTGTGATTGATGAACATTTAGGTTGTCCAGTGTTTTTTAGTTTAGTTTTGTTTTTTTAATTTATTTTTGGCTGCTTTGGGTCTTCGGTGCTGCACACGGGCTTTCTCTAGTTGCAGTGAGCGGGGGCTACTCTTCGTTGCAGTACGCGGGCTTCTCATTGCATTGGCTTCTCTTGTTGTGGCGCATGGGCTGTAGGTGCGTGGGCTTCAGTAGTCATGGCATGCGGGCTCAGTAGTTGGGGCGCACGGGCTTAGTTGCTCCGTGGCATGTGGGATCTTCCAGGACCAGGGCTCGAACCCATGTCCCCTGCATCACCAGGTGGATTCTTAACCACTGTGCCACCATAGAAGCCCCTTGTCCAGTGTTTTATCATTACAAATGTGCTGTGTAAGACATCCTTGTGTCTGTACCTTTGCTTACATTTGCGAGAATATCCTATCTGACCACACTATCTTCATTTCTGAGTTGTTTATATTTATCCTTTTTACTAGAATGTAATCTCCACGAGGACAAGGATTTTAATCTTTTCTATTATTGTTTGGCAAATATTTAGTCCCCACTCACTTCCCCTTGGGGTAACATATACTTTCCTATTCTGTTGACTTTGAACTTGGCTGTGTGACTTTCCTTAGCAAAATGTGAGTAGTCAAAACATGAGACCTTAAATCTGCTTGTGCAGCTTGGTTTGGCTCTTGCGCTGCCATGATTACCACAAGAAGGACTTCACCAAGTAGCTGCTGCCCCTTTAGTCCAGGTTTCAGAACGTGACACGAGAATCAGACCTCAATCCAACCTGAAGTCTAGGGTGAAGCAGAGCCACCTCAACCAACCTGTAGACCCAGGAGTGAGAAAAACAAATGCTTACTATAATCAACTGAGTTTTGGGATATCTTCCCTAAGTACCACTGCAGCAATAACTGACTAATTCAGTACAGAGATGTGGAGAGTATCGTAACAAAAGCCTAAAATATGTGGCATTGGTCTTAGGATCAAAGAAATTGTTTTTTTGGCCACAACGTGCATCTTGTGGGCTCTTATTTCCCTAACCAGGCATTGAACCTGGGTCCTCAGCAGTGAAATCGCGGAGTCCTAACCACTGGACCTCCAGAGAAGTCCTTATTTCCTTGTCCTATTGCATTTGCTAGAACTTCCAGTAGGTGTTGAATAGGAGTGGTGAGAGGGGATATCCTTGTTCCTGATCTTTCTTATTCCTGATCTTAGTGGGAAGGCGTCTAGTTTCTGACCATTAATTATGATGTTGGCTGTAAGTTTTTATACATGTTCTTTATCAAGTTGAGGAAGTTTCCCTCTATTTTTAGTTTGCTGAGGGTTATCACAAATGGGTGTTGGATTTTGTCAAATGCTTTTTCTACAGCTGATCTGATTATAAGATTTTTCTTCTTTTTTTTTTTTTAATGTTCATTGCTTTTGAAATGTTGAACCAGACTTGCATACCTGGAATAAATTTCATTTGATCATCATAGATAATTCTTTTTATACACTATTGGATTCAAGTTGATAAAATTTTGTTGAGAATTTTGGTGTGAATATCCGTGAGAGATATTAGCTGTAGTTTTCCTTTCTTGTAATGGCTTTGTCTGGTTTTGGTATTTGGGTAATGCTGGACTCACAGAATGAGTTAGAACGTGTTCCTTTTGCTTGTATTTTCTGGAAGAGATGGTAGAGAATTGTCATAATTTCTTCCTTAAACATTTTATAGCATTCATAATGAAACCATCTGTGCCCAGTGCTGTTTTGGAAGGTTATTAATTATTCAGTTTCTTTAATATGGGCCTATTCTGATTATTTTTTCTTGAGTGAGTTTTGGTAGATTGTGTCCTTCAAGGAATTGGTCCATTTCCTCTAGGTTATCAAATTTATAGGCATAGAGTTATTCATAATATTCCTTTATTATCATTTTCTTGCCCACAGGATTCATAGTGATGGCCCCCTTTTTTCATTTCTGATAATAGTAATTTGTGCCTTCTCTCTTCTTTTGTTAGTTAGCCTGGCTAGAGGTTTATCAATTGTATTGATCTTTTCAAAGAACCAGCTTTTGATTTTGTTGATTTTTCTCTGTTGATCTTGTTTTCTCTATTGATTTCCTACTTTTAATTTCTTTTCTAATTTTTATTTTACCTTTTCTTCTGTTTGGATTTAATTTCCTCTTTTGTAGATCATAAGGTAGAAACTTAGATGATTGATTTTAGATATTTATTCTTTTCTAATATATGTATCCAATGCTATAAATTTCCCTCTAAGCATTGCTTTCACTGCATCCCAAAATTTTCATAAGTTTTATTTCCATTTTCATTTACTTTAAAATATTTTAAATTTTTTCTTGAGACTTCTTCTTTGACCCGTTTGTTACTTAGATGTGTGTTGTTAAATCTCCAAATATTTTGGGATTTTTCAGCCAACTTTGTTATTAACTTCTAGTTTAGTTTAATCTCATTGTGATCTGAGAACATATTTTGTGATTTCTATTCTTTTAAATTTGCTGAGGTGTGTTCCATGGCCCAGATGCGGTCTATCTTGGTGATGCTTCATGTGAGTTTGAAAAGAATGTCTATTCTGCTGTTGTTGGGTGAAATATTCTATATATGTTTAGTGAAGTGTTGGAATTGGAGGTGAAGCTGGAGTGGGCTCGAGAGAGTGGAGAGGATGAGACTCACCCTGATGACTAAGGTTAATGAAAACCATTATTTTTATTAGCTTTATCATATGCCACCCTATTTATCCAACCATTTAGGTCATTTCTAATTTTTTCAGCATTATGATGTTGTGATACCTCCCCTTGTACATAGAAGATGAATTGCTGGGTCAAGGAGTAATAGTTTTAACATTCTTGTCACAGTAAATGGATGCTGCTGTCATCCCTCTTCTGCCAAGCCAAACATTTACACACACACACACACACACAAAACCTGCTCATTTAATGCACCTAAAATGGTATCTTGTTCTTTCAATATATAATTCTTAGATTACTATTAAGGCCAAACGTTCTTTCATATATTTCTTTTAGCCACTCATGTTTATCTGAAGATTATCTGTTCATGTCTTATTACTAGAACATCCCTTCGCTGCTCCCTTCCTCCCCCATCTCATCCTTCTGGTCTCAGTTTAAATGTCACTTCCCCAGAAGTCCTCCCTAGAAAACCCACCAGTATCACTCCTAGCAGCCTTTCCTTCCTAGCACTTGTGTGTAGCTGCATACCTGTTTTTGAGATTTACTGAATTTCTGCCCCCACCGGCACCCCACACCCTGGGAAACTCCATGGGTTTGTTGCTCCCCATTACAACCCAGGGCCTGGTGCCAAGGCTTTAGAGGATGTGTGCTTTAGATTTATAGCTGCTGTAGGAATAGGATCTTTGGTCCTTCATATTTTCTAACTGGACTTTGCTGCTCTACTGGAAAACCATTCATTGTTGTGTTTACTTTTTCTCATTAGCTGTTGTCAGGCTCCTTATCAAGCACTTACTTGTCCAACAGCTTCTCGGGGTGCCCTCCCAGGGACCTCGACCTTGCACACTTTACTGGCGGGGCACAGAAGACACTTGCTGGGTGTAGGGAGGGGGTTTGGGTCACAGGAGTATCACCAACCCAAACATCTTGGGGACCTTGTGGCCTGACTGTTGGGCAGGGAACAGGACCATCTTGCCCCCGGGACCTCACCCTCTCCTGTCACTGCCCGGCAGCCATTTAGCCTTTTAAGTTTTCTGGGTGCACAGGTGGGTCCCTCTGCACAATAACTGGGTGGACTCTGGCCAGACTTGCAAAGGAATAAGAGAATAATGCTGGCAGCCAGTTTTGTCCCTTATTTTAAAGGATACAGTAGGCTTGAAAGACAACATTGATAAAGGCTGTTTTAGTGTGGCTTTAAATGTTGGGGTTTCTTTTTCTATCTTTAATTAGGACTCAGGACTGAATTGTATCATAAAATGTCCTTTTAGCATGCTCTGTACAACAACAAAGCTTAAGAACCACATATTTTAACAAAAAAGAGCAATAGGCATAAAGGAAGAAACAAAACTACTATTTGTAGATGGTATAATTTTTAACCACAAATTTTAACAGAACTGAGAAATTACAAAATTACTGAACATTACATTCAGAGAAGTGGCTAGTTTTGCAAATATATAATTAAAAATAACTTTCCTATGTAAGAGCAATAACCAACTAGAAAAATATAATGAAAAAAACTATTTACAGTAACAAAATTGTGTAGAACTTACATGAAGAAAATTAGAAAAACTTAGGAATACTCTAATCAATGGAAAGATATGTTTCTGGATAGGAAACAAAATTTGTAAAGGTAATTTTCCCCCAATAGTACTGATATATAGGATTTTAACCTATTCCAATCAAAATACCAATGTAAAACCTTAGGAAATCTAAGAATAGCAAGACTGATCAAGAATCCTTAAAATGACGTACCACAGGATCGGTCCCGTGAAGGCACCGCTGGCCCTGCCTCTGGCAGACAAGTCAGGAGTCTGGGTATCAGGAGGCCAAAGAGAACAAATATCCAATACAATGAGGACACTGGAACCCTGTCTCCTGAGGGGTAATGTGAGCTAGCTATTGGAGACATAATTTCTAAAAGTAAAACACTTTGCTTGTGAGGTAGTGACCACCCATTGCCAAAGGTCTGATGGGAAATACGCATATGGCAAGTTTACTGACCAGCCATGGATCCAAGCCAACGTCCTCCTCCTCCTCTTGCGGTTTCCTTCCTAGCAGGTTTTCTTCTAGACTCAACAGAAGGGCAAGATTCTAAAGAGCTTTTCCAGGAGCGGGGCTGGGTGGCCAGGCCTGAGCGACCCAAACTTCTTTTGGCAAGGGAAAGGCATGAGAGAGCCGTGTGAGCAATTAATTGCGGAACAAAATACAGTGAGAACAGCAGACACTTTTAAATAATGCTCTGAAAAGGATTTCTGTAAAACAGTCACTTTTCACCACAAACTGCAAATGTTATTGAAATTCATCATTAGATCACATACAAATGACAGAGTAAGTCCTTAACATTCACTTGCTGTATTTTCCTAAATTCCAAAGTAAACAACCCCTTTCAACTCTCAGGCTTTAAGGGTATCCTTAGAGGGTTATATGAGTTGCTAGTAGAAGCTGTTGACCTAACAAATCAGTAGTTTGGTTCTTTTAGGGGAACACAGTTCCAGATAAGGACGTTTACATTATTTCTCAAGTGTGAATTCCTATGTGGGGGAAAAGCTGGATATACTTTCAGGACACTCATCACTCTTCACCTTGAAGGTAAGCATCCCCCAGACTTATATTTCAAAGCATTTTTCAGGGAAGGGGTCTGTGACCTGTACATTGTTATACAAGTTCACAAAAGCTCGAGTCCAAAAAGCCTGGTTGCTAACTGAGGTATAGCCCTTGAGGATGTTTTTGTTTTTGTTTTCTTCCCCCCTGTGAATTTTCTAAAAACTTGAGGTTTCAGCAAACATGGGTATTTATCCAATTTTGGCTATAATGAGGTTTTCTTATCTGTATCTTTTCAGATAGCCTGGGAATTCAGAATTCCTTAAGGAATATTTCAGGTTGAGGCAGGACCATCAGACCTTTCCCGATCCCACTTCTGTTTTCGGATCTTACATGCTGAATGGGTTTTTTCATGCCGGGTACAGTTTGACAGCCGACCAAACCTCCTCCCACACTTTGTACAACCATATGGCCTCTCAGCCTCGTGACTCTGCAGATGAATCACAAATTCTTTGTTTCCTGGGAAGGTTTTCCCACATTCTGGACACTTAAATATCTTCTCCCTTATATGGATTCCCTCATGGCGACTCCGATGAGAATTCTGACGAAAGTTTTTCCCACACTGAGAACATGAATAAGGTTTCTCTCCTGTGTGGATTCGCTCATGTTTATTAAGGTTTGTTTTATGATTGAAGCTTTTCCCACAGTGACTACAGTCATAGGGTTTTTCTCCAGTGTGAGTCCTCTGGTGGGAAATAAGGTAAGAACTTTCATTAAACTGTTTCCCACACAGTGGACAAGTATACCATCTTCTTGTTCTCCGATTTCTGGTAAGTGCGATAACACTGATATCCACATATTTTGAGAGTTCCTCTAGTGGAGTATCATTTTCGATGGTAACTAAAAGATTTCTCATTTTCCTTTCCTTTGGAATGCATGTATTTAGTCCTTCCTCTTTCTGGCAATCTGGAGGTTGCTCAGAGACCACGGAGCAATCAATTTCATCACAATCTGAAGACTTTTCTCTCTGTTCTTCATTCTCTACAGGTTCTTTCTGAAGATCTTCACCCTCAGGATTACTGTCACTGACTGTTGAAACAGAGAGAGAATTTAATAACTTTTGAGGGCTATGATACCAGGCAGGAAAAAACAAGTCAGATTTCTCATGAAACAATAACCTTGAAAGTCAGAAATCTGAGGACTGGCTGATAATTGCCATCAACACTTTTCTACCCTTAATGAGGGTGGGATACATGACTGATAAATCTTTGCATACCCCATAAAGCAAGCACACAGTCCTCTTTTTACTTTTCTTTAAAAATTGGAATGAGTGGGACTACATTAAAATATTTCATTTGTTTGTTTTCTGAATAAGCACCAACTACTCATTCAACAAGTTCATACTGACCTTATATTCTGTGTAGAGCACTGAGCTAATAAGGACCAGGGGATGAAGGACATAAATACTAAAGGGTACTACTTGTAATCTTTAGGAGGCTAGTAAGTGAATGGTAAGATGAGTTACTTCTAGGTTTTCACTACATTAAATATTAAAATATTATAGTATTAGGTAATATTATAATATCCAATATAGTAAAAAACTGGAAAAATTCAAATGACCACAACTAAAGAAGGTACAGCAAATTCACACAATGGATTATTATTTGGACACTAAAGGATTACTACAATTGATAAAATGAAACTATGTTAGAAGTCAATAGTTGTCATTTTGGGGGAGGAAGGAGAGCAGTGACTGAGCAGGGGGCACAGAGGGATTTCTGGGCTGTTGGGAATAGTCAATTTTGGGTGTGGTTAGATAAATGTGTACATTTTGTGAAAATGTGAGCTGTACACTTAGGATCTGTAGACTTTTCTGCATTTGCATTTCCCAAAAAAAGTCTGTGTAAAATAACAAATTATAAAAACTAGGCAACAAAGTGAAAAAAAAAAAAAGTATGCTCTGAACAGGTGACGTGACAAGGGATTTGTCTAACTCCAGGCAACTTACTGAGATTAAAGTAAAGGATTAAATCAACCACTTAGATAATGTGACTGAACATGAAGCTAGAATATGAATCTCTGCTGGATTTAGCAGTTTCACACCAATAGAATTTTTTCTTTTAAATTATTTCTTTTAATGATTGCCTTAGGATAATGAAAATGCTGGGTCAAAGCACATGCCAATTTTTATCACAGCTCTTGGTATGAACTGTTACACTACTTTCCAAACAAGCTGTACAAATTTCAATACAATCATCAACATGTGGTTATCAATTTTACCTAATCTTGCTGGCAGTAGATATAATTTTCAAATATTTAATAGGTATACAATGGTTTCTCATTGTAGCTTTACTTTGCACTTTGATTACTGCAAACTAGTAATTTATCTATTGGGCTGAGACTTTATCAATCACTACTGATATATTAATGGAAGTCTCCCTCTATAATAACTCCACAACTTAAAACCAGAAAAAAAAATTTGTCTTAAAATCTGATAAATTTCTATTGTTTCCTGGCCATTTTTTTTTAAAAAGGTATTTTTTAAATTAATTTATTTATTTGGCTGCATTGGGTCTTCGTTGCTGTGCACAGGCTTTCTCTTTTTGTGGCGAGCGGGGGCTACTCTTTGTTGCGGTGCACAGGCTTCTCATGGTGGTGGCTTCTCTTTGTTGTGGAGCACGGGCTCTAGGTGCACAGGCTTAGGTGCTCTGCGGCATGTGAGATATCTTCCTGGACCAGGGATTGAACCTGTGTCCCCTGCATTACCAGGTGGATTCTTAACCACTGTGCACCCAGGGAAGTCCTCTAGCCATTCTTTTATGCCTTATTATTACAGTTAACTCTAATACATTTGGAGTTTAGTATCACACTGTTTGTTGTTTGTAACATGTCTAATATTGGTAAAACCAGTCAGAACATCCACTTCTACCTTTTCACAAATTTGACTGAGTGTATTTACAGTATAAATAAATTTGGAGGGCACTGCTATCTTTATTTTACATGATTTTAGTTTTCCAGTTTAGACCTGTTTCTCTCCAATATTTAAGAATCTTCTTTTCTATTTACCAATAAAACATTTCTCTAGCTTACTCCTATCTTACAGTCATTCTGAATGACAGCTCTCATTATTTTGTGTTTATTTAAGAATGCTATTTATTGGGCTTCCCTGGTGGCACAGTGGTTAAGAATCCACCTGCCAGTGCAGGGGACATGGGTTCAAGCCCTGGTCCGGGAAGATCCCACATGCCACGGAGCAACTAAGCCCGTGTGCCACAACTACTGAGGCTGCACTCTAGAGCCCACAAGCCACAACTACTGAGCCCACGTGCCACAAGACTAGAGCCTGTGCTCCGCAACAAGAGAAGCCACCGCAATGAGAAGCCCGTGCACCGCAAGGAAGAGTAGCCCCCTCTCACCATGACTAGAGAAAGCCCACGCACAGCAATGAAGACCCAACACAGCCAAAAATAAATTTAAAAAAAAGAATGTTATTTATTGATTGTTAAATACTTATTCCTATCAACCTACTTTAAAACTATTAAATATAATAATGTTTTAGTTGATCCTTCTAGATTTTCTAAGTACAAATCATATTTTGGTTCCCTCTCTTTCCAATATTCATTCTTCTCAACCCCTTTTTCTTATCTTCTTGCTTTAGAAAATTAGTTAATGATATTAATAGTGATAGCAGGTTTCTTTATTCTCAGTTTTCAGGAATTATCATCAGCGTTTTATGAATGATTATAAACATTAGGTTATATTAAAGAGCTAAATATCTGTTTTCAGAACAATTAGTTGAAACTCATAAGATTTTTCTGATTTTTCTGAAAGGGTCAATGAAAATACAGTCGACTTCAACAACACAGGTTTGAACTGTGAAAGTCCACTTATACGCAGAATGTTTCCAACAATAAGTACTACAGTACTGTGCAATCCAAGGTTGGGTGAATCTGCAGATGCAGAACCATGGATATGGAGGAACAGCGGGTATGGAGGGCTGACTATCAATTATGCATTGATTTTTGACTGCTGGGGGGGTCAGCACCCCTTATCCCTGTGTTGTTCATGGGAAACTGTATTTTACCTTCCTTTACTGTACTAACTTTAAAAATAAAATAATTTTAGTAGCTAATATATTTATATGGCTCAAAAAATCAAAACATGAAAAAGTATACACAGAGAGCATTACTCTCATACCTCTCCATCCATTCTATTCATTCCCCAGACAGGTAGCAGTTTTTATTAATTTCTTGTTGTTTCCCCATTGTTTCTTTAGGCAATACGTTTTCTTTTTCTCCCCATTTCTTACATAAAAGGTAGTACACTATGTATATTTCTGCTACTTGCCTTACTTCAGTCACTATATTCCAGTGCACAGAGATTATCATGGTATGATGTGTGGAAACATACCGTATTCAACCAGCCCCCTGCAGAAACACTTGGATTGTTTTCAACTTTGTTTTTACAAACAATACCACAATGAATAAACCCTGTTTGTACATTATTTTGAATGTGTGCTACTGCTATTATCTGTAATTCAGATTCCCTGAAGTGGGTCTGCTAGATCAAAAGGTAAATGCATCTGTAATATGGGTAATTACAGATTCTCATAAACAGGAACTGTACCATTCTGCATGCCCACCAGCAATATACCCATCTCCCAACAACCTCACCACCAATGTGTTGTTTCTGATTTCTATAAATCTGATAGATTTTTTTTAAAAAAGGTAACTCAGTAAAGGTTTTATTTGCATTTCTAATTATGAGAAGGGCTGGACATCTTTCATGTATTTTATTTTTAAAATTTCTTTTATTGATTAATTTACTTATTTTTGGCTGCGTTGGGTCTTCATTGCTGCTTGTGGGCTTTCTCTAGTTGCGATGAGCAGGAGCTACTCTTTGTTGCCGTGTGCAGGTTTCTCGTTGCAGTGGCTTCTCTTGTTGCAGAGCACGGGCTCTAGGCGCATGGGCTTCAGTAGTTGTGGCTTGCAGGCTCTAGAACACAGGCTCAGTAGTTGTGGCGCATGGGCTTCGTTGCTCCGCAGCATGTGGGATCTTCCTGGACCAGGGCTCGAACCCATGTTCCCTGCATTGGCAGGCGGTTTCTTAACCACTGTGCCACCAGGGAAGCCCTCTTTCATGTATTTTAGAGTAATTTGTATTTCTGAGAAAATCTGTTGATCTTTCTGTTCCCAATTTCTAGAAATTCTTAATAAATTAGGCTTTTGTCTGATATAAGGTGCAAATATTTACCTCCAATTTACTGCATTTTATTTGCTCAGATATTTTTTATTTTGTCATACAGAAGTTTTAAATTTTTTTTTTTTTTTTTTTTTTTGCGGTGCGCGGGCCTCTCACTGTTGTGGCCTCTCCCGTTGCAGAGCACAGGCTCCAGATGCGCAGGGTCAGCGGCCATGGCTCACGGGCCTAGCTGCTCCGCGGCATGTGGGATCTCCCCAGACCGGGGCACGAACCCGTGTCCCCTGCATCGGCAGGCGGCCTCTCAACCACTGCGCCACCAGGGAAGCCCTTAAAATTTTTATGTATTTACTTTATTGATCTTTTCTTTCAAGACTTCTGGATTTTTGAGTCTTAATTAGAAAAGCCTTCCTAGGCCACAGTTATAAAGGAATTCACCCTTTGATCCACTGGGAGTTTTTCTTGGTGTGCAAAATAAGGTATGATTCACCAAATGGCTACTAAGTTGTCACAACACCTTTTATCAAAAAGTCCCTCTTTACCTTGCTGATTGGAGATTCCAACTTTATCACAAACTAAGTCCTCATGTGTATTTGAACCTATTTCTGCACTTTTTTTTTACTTAATTAATTTTGTTATTAATTAGTTTATTTTTGGCTACGTTGGGTCTTCGTTGCTGCGCGTGGGGCTTTCTCTAGTTGCAGAGAGCGGGGGCTACTCTTCGTTGCAGTCTGCGGCCTCTTCATTGCAGTGGCTTCTCTTGTTGCAGAGCACGGGCTCTAGGCGCACGGGCTTCAGTAGTTGTGGCGCATGGGCTTAGTTGCTCTGCAGCATGTGGGATCTTCCCCAACCAGGGATCGAACCCATGTTCCCTGCACTGGCAGGCGGATTCTTAACCACTGCGCCACCAGGGAGGTCCCTGGACTTCTTATTCCATCCCATTGATCTATCTAGTCACATGCCAATACTATATACTGTTTTCATGACAGGCTTTAGAGGCTGCTTTAATACCTGATACGGCTAGAACCCTCCTGCACCACTGCTCTTCTTTTCAATTTTCTCCGTTACTTGTAGTTATTTTTCCATTTGAATTTGAGATCGGACTGCCTACTTCCAGGGGAAAAAATCCTATTGGTTTTGTTAAAGGGATTACATTGAATTCATAAATCAATTTGGGGAGAACTGACCTTTTTTTATGTTAAAATCTTCCCCACCAAGAACATGATACTTCTTTCCATTCATTCAAATCTACTTCTGTATCCTTTAGAAGTGTTTTAAAGTTTTCCTCACAATTTTTGCGCACTTCTTAAGTTTATTCCTAGGTGTTTAATCTTTTTTGTTCCTACTGTATACCTTCTAAATGATTGTGTTTGCATGAATGATTTCGGTATAATAATTTTACATCTCATTGCCTTACTAAATGCTTATTATCTGGAATAAGCTTTCAGACATTCTCTAGGATTTTCCAGCTACACAATTATATTATATGTAAATAGGTATAGTTTTATCTTTCTCTTAAGTTCTTATAATACGGCTATTTTCCTTCTCATTTAACTGCACTGGGTAATACCTGAAACAAAATATTAGACAGTAGTAGTGGTAGTGGGCTTCACTGTTGTATTCCTAATTCTAGTGGGAATGCCCCCAGTGTTTCCCATTAAAGATGATGCTGGCTGAAAGGATATGTAGCCCATTAAGGAAGTATCCATTAGTCACTAGTTTGTTAAGTGTTCTTATGAAGAGGTTTGTATTTTGTCAAGTATCTTTTCAATAACTATGAAAATGATCATAGGCTATTTCTTTTTATTTTCAGATGGATAGACTTATAACAAATAGACTTTCTATGACTAAATCATTTTTGTATTCCTGGAATAAATCTTATTTGGTCATTGCAATTTTCATCAGATTGTGATATCTTTGTTATACTAATGTCATAAAAAGAACCTGGAAGTTTTCCTTCTTCTTCTATACTCTGAAAGTTCTCACAGAATTGGAACTGTCAGATTTTTAAAGATTTACAAGAATTTTCTGTGAAACTAAGGCTGGTCCTTTTTCTTGTGTGTGGGACTAGTTTTCTGACAATTTCAGTTTCCTCTATGGAAATTGGTTTATCTATTTGTGTGTAAATCATTCTACTTATTAGTTCCTCTACTTTTTCTATTTTTACCTTATTGATTTCTAAGTTTGTATTTATTAATATTTTGTTCCTGTTTTCCCTTACCTTGTTTTCCTAACTGTAAATCAGAGGCTTAATTAATTTCTGTAAACCAGTATACATTTTTTTTATCCCTGCATATTCTTATGAGTACCACTTTAGATTATACCATAGATTCTGATAGTGTTATGCAGAAAAATTATGCGATTTTAATTTGTATTACTCCTTTGACCCAAAGTTACTTAATAGTTTTAAATTTTACTGGTAGAAAGAAATTGTTTTCTCTGATTTCATTATTAATTTCTAGTTGTATTGCATTGTGATAGATCCTAATGTATAATTTCTACTCTTTGGACTCTATTGTGTTTTTGTTGCATAGTATGTAGTCAATTTGTATCAATCTTGGAAAGGTATATTCTCTTACCACAGTAGAGGGCAGAAACAACCATAAGAACTATCTCACTGAGAATTTAAGTGCTCTACCTTTTTGGTTGTTTTCATGTGGTTTACTTGGACTGAAACACAAATTCTGTCTTCCTCTGTCAAGGGCCTTCCTTTTGATTCCTGTCCCCACGAGGTTCATTCCCTTACACTTTTCCCTTTGCAAACCGACCAAATGTTACTATTTCAACTATCAGCTATATGCTGATGACTCCCAAATCTTTACATCCTTACATCTGAGCTCCAATCCCCAATGTCCAAGTGCCCAGAGGATAACCTCATTTTATTTCCTGCCATGGACTGAATCTCATTTAAAATCAAATCCGTGTTCTTCCAAACTCTGCTCCTGGGTCCAAATCCTGCCTTGACTTATCAAAGCTCTTTACAGCTGTAATTTAGAAGCTCTTAGAGAGTAGAAATGGAGCCTTATATATATTTTTAACCTCCTGAATATCAACTCCAAAACCCAACCCTGCCTGAAGGTAAAACAGCATTTATTAAATGTGGTGAATGACTCTAAGCTTAAATCATCAGCTTCAGAGTATGGATAAGGGAGAAGAAAGGAGAGGGTGAGGATTGGGTCTCAGGTCCTCAACGTGCAGGACCAAAGTGTTCCTGGAGTTGGCAACATGCCCAACAGTCAGTCACCCAAAATAAATGCTAGCTTTGCCCAAGACTCAGGAAAAACTCAGTGTAATAAATCTGATCTGTTTATACAGTTTCCTAAAATAAAATATTACATATAATAATCTATGGGAAATTAACCAGGCCTATTATGTACCACCACCCCAACCATACAGGATAAGACAACTACAGAGTTGAGTAATCATTATGTATTTCTGTCACCCTAGGCAACTCACAAAACCTCAGCCTCAGAACCAGTCTTGAAGGCAAGGTAAAAAGTATTAGGCACTCAGCAAAATGATTTTTGAGGGACCCTGGCTCTAGGGTAGCAGTATATTTCTAGGGAAAAACTGAAGCATCTCTAAGCAGCTTACAGAGAAGCTGCTGCCAGATGAGTTCCTATGTAGCACCTGTTAGCCACTACTGGGAAATGAGTACAAATGAAGAAGGTTTCATTCACCAACCATATAGGAAATTCACTGATGAAACTAAGAGAAATGCAGCAAGGAGGCAGTACTGTACTGGGCCAAGACTGTGCTCTGGTGTTAGATTCCCTGAGTCCAAAACCCTGCTCTACTACCTACTGCTGTGTGACCTTTAGCAAATTTCTTAACTTCTCTCTGCTTCAGTTCCATCATCTATGAAATAGTAATGATTCCTATACACCACAGTACTATCATAAGAATTACATGAGATAATAAATGCATGCAAAGTAGTTAGAAGTGTCTAGCACATATTGGCACACAAGTGCTTAATAAGTACCAGATGTTATTTCCATCAAAAGTAGGATATATTTTCTCTTTCACTAGTAGGCTTCACAGCTATTGAACATCAAGAAAAAAAAAAAGACTTAAAAGAATTAGTCATGTGTCCAATAAATACACTGATGTAAAATATATCTGTGGGGAGAATACCACTGGGTGCAGAGATTCAGAAACAGTATACTCGCATTTTCTATCTGTTTAAATATTTGATGTGAGTATATCAACCTCAAGTCTTGCTTACCAAGAGAAGTCCCCTCCTTACTGCCCCCAAGATACAGGGAAAATGGCCACTCACAGCTGGAGAAGGCTCTGCCACATGAAATAAATCAAAAATTAAATGTGCATAAACATGTACTTAGCTGGTGTGAACAATGTCTCAAAAAAGTCTGAGATGAAATAGAACATGCTTTTCCCATAGCCTTCAATCTGAACACACAAGAGACTTGATTTCTTACCCAGTAACATCATCTCCCCAATGCTGTTGTCTTGAATCTCTGAGGTGGGCTGCTGAACAGGATCCAAGCTTACACATTCTTCTTGGGAGTGAAATACATTCAAATCCTCAAAGACCACCAGCTCCTGAAAGAGCAACAGGCCCCCTTCCTCTTAGTAACAGAGGTTCCTTGACAGCCCTGCTGTTAAGAAAGACCAAGATCAGGGAAGGGATGGCAAAAGGGATCTAGAAGTCCCATGCAGACAGTAAAGCCTGGCTCAGAGAGGAGCCAGAGGGAAAAAAAAAAGATGACTGTCCAAGGAGGCAGTGAAGAAAGAGCCCCATCTCCCTGCTGACTCCCAAAAGTGGGTTTATATATACGGGAGGGCTGCAAGAGTAGAGAAGGTGATGCACTCAAACAGTGAACAGGAAAACTGAACCCACCTCAGACTCAGCTTTCAAACACAGAGACACTGTCTCCTGTTTCTGCTGGATTCCTTCTCTGGGTAGAAGCTTCACTAAGGGATGAGGTTGCACTGGGGAAAGAGGAAGCTGTAGTTAATAGAAAAGTCAGTGACTCTAATATGGAGACTCTACCCACACCTTGAATCCAGGCTGTCCTCATTCCTTTGGTAGGTAACTCAAGGCTTTTTCTGTTCCTATGAGCCCAGTCAGAGATCAATCCACAAACCACAGGGTCTTGAACCTATATGGGGTCTCTTCACTATGAAAAGGATATTCCCCTAAGCACCTTTTAAAATTCCCATTACTACTAAGGGGAAGGATGGGGAAAGGTAAAGTCTGAAGATGCCCACAGCAAGCACAAAAGTTAACAAAATTCCACATAAGCTGAAGTCAATTCAATAATTCATCCACATTCCTTTATCCTAAAAAGATACTCCCCCTCCCCCAATGTCTGGGTAAAACTGACACTACAGAAAAGATACACACTGTTTATTCTGTGGCTTTACATACACTTAGCAAACCATTCAAGCTCCAGCTTGAGAAAAAAAATACTCCCTCTCCCTGGCACGTTGACTTATTGGAATCAACTCTTTTTTTCCGACACCCACCAACCTAACTTGAATTCATTACTAACAAGGAAGTCTAGCTCAGCCCCCAGTACCATCCCCTTCTCTTCTAGTAAAACAGTATGTGCTTCTTACCTCTGTTCTGAAGATTTGAGCTCACATCCTTCACAATAACCAAGGTCTCCTTGACTTTCTGACTGGGCTGGACTAGGCTTGGCTTGGGCAAGAAGGTGAGGAAGTGCTCCAGAACCAGCTGGTGAATGGTCTTGGGCCCACTAGTAGCATCTCGGAGTAGATCTTGGCCCAGCTTGGAGTTAGGAGGAACTCTCAGTATAAAGGACCTCTTTGGCTTTAGGGGTATAGGAACCACTTTTGCAGCCATCGTGCCTTGAAATCACACACACACTTGTTTCTGCAGAGCTTCAAGAGTCACCTCTTACTGGAGGAAACCTGTCAGTCACGCTGCAGATGAGAGAAACCATGAGTCAGGCTGGAGATGCCTGCACTGCAGTACGTGTCTTGCAAAGTGAGGCCACATGAGATCTAAATCAAAAAGGAAAGATAAACTACGGTAGGGAACTCACAACCGTAAGGAAGATCCCTGACCCGATACTCTTAGCAAGGCCTGAAAGGAATATCCTGAGAATGAAAGCATAAGATGTTCAAACCTCAAGGGCCATCCTCATGAGAAAATGAAGTGCAAACTCCACTGGGAAGAAAGGTTTAACTCATGCTGGTAGAAGCAGCAATGGGCCAGAAGACAGGAAATCCGGGGTCCAATACCGAGGGCATCTGTTTACAAGTCAACTTGGCCACCGAATCTGGCCTCACTGCGTCCCTTGGACCGCAGGTCCCTCGGATGCCCTTCCGGGCGTTGCTGATGGTTCAAGGAGCAAACGCAAGGCCGCATGAGGTGTCTACGTGTGGCCTGCTGACTCCTTTCCGCCCTCAAAGCCCTGTAAGAGCGACAGGGGACATCCAGTAGGGCCCGCCAGGCCCGCTCTGCAGCCTCTCCCAGTGGCCAAGGGGCACCTTCACCGCAAAGCCCAGCTGGTGGCATTGCCTGGGGTGCGCTCCCGGCTACCTATCCGGCCAGGCTCCCCTAGCAACAGACTCTGTTCCGCTCCCCAGAGGCCGCCTCAGCCTGGTTCCCGCCCTCCCGGAGTCCCTCACCTCTTGGGGTTCTGCCGCCCCTGGGCGCTCACTGGGGACGGCCCAAAGACCCAGACTCGGGGAGAGACCGGGAAACTAGGCTCGAGAGGGCAAGCCCACCACTCGCCCTTCGGAATGTCCTCACAGGCTGCCGGCGACTACTGGCGTGCGCCGCCGTCATTTGGGGAAGACGGCAGGGACGCGGTGCCTTCTGGGAGGCCGGGCGCCTAGGCAGCAGTGACGTCACGCCCGGTGCCCCGTTTCCGGTGCGGAAGCCTGGTCTCCTCGCTTGGAGCGAGCGGTCTGCGCTTGGGAAGGCGAGGCTCGAGGCCGGCCGGCGGAGCTCTCAGGGACGCAGGGAGGTCAGGTTGGCAGCAGCCACTCTCTCTGCGGCTGTACCTGGGAGATGGAAAGCAGAAGGCTGGCTCAAACCCTCCAAGACAGGTTGGCACCACTCCAGGTACGGACGGTTTAGCTGCAAGGGCTACTGGGAAATGTAGTTCGGTGCTAAACAGCCAATGGGAGATCGCCAGGCGCCGCGGTTGGGGCGGAGCAGGGCCGGGGCTCGACCGGAAGCGGGCCGTCTGACGGACCGGAAGGTCTGTGAGAGGCCGACGCAGTTTCCGCCCCAGACCCTTGGGTCTATCAAAAAATTGCGGTGGCGGCGAGGTGGTGGTAGGTTGTGGTTTTTGTCGGTTCTAGGGTCCTGTTACAGCCGTCCCTTTCGGCAGGGGCGGCCCTTCGGTCAGAGCCGGGCGAAGCTCCCCTCCTCTATTGACCAACTTCTACACAGAGGTCTGGACCGGCCATCTTATTTTCTCAGGAATTCTAGCTGTCCATCTCCGTTACCGTCCTCAATTCGTCTTTTCTTTGTGCATTGTTCCCATACTCGGTTCATTTTCCAGTGAGGCAGTGATCAGGAATTGGGGCCACACAAGAGCAGGGATTGTCTTATTCTATGTAAACGCCAGCCTCAGGTAGGATGACTAAAGTGAAAATGAGTTGTGTTTATTAACGGTAACTGTAGGTGACTCACTCAGCTGTGATCTAAAACATGTTATAAAGAGAGTAGTGTCAAAACCGTGTGGCAGGGGCTTCCCTGGTGGCGCAGTGGTTAAGAGTCCACCTACTAATGTAGGGGACACGGATTTGAGCCCTGGTCCGGGAAGATCCCACATGCGGCGGAGCACCTAAGCCCGTGTGTCACAGCTACTGAGCCTGCGCTCTAGAGCCCCTGAGCCACAACTACTGAAGTCCTTGTGCCTAGAGGCCGTGCTCCTCAACAAGAGAAGACAGCGCAATGAGAAGCCCACACACCGCAATGAATCATAGCACCTGCTCAGCACAGCTAGAGAAAGCTCTCGCGCAGCAACGAAGACCCAACACAGCAATCAGTCAATCAATCAATAAAAAAGAAAGAAAGAAAGAAAAAACTGTGTGGCAACAAAACTTAAAAAACAAAACGAATACCTGTCTTTCCAGACATCAAAATTACAAAAAAAAACCTTCTTTAATCAAAGCAGTGTAGTTTGAACTACACGTGAATAAATAGAACAGTATAGCCAAAATTGATCTGAATATATGTCGACCTGTATGCAAGAATAGCATTTAACTTGGTGCTAGCAGAAATGATTCTTCTGGGAAAAAAGGCTCTTGTCTTTACACTACATACAAAAAGATGGAATTTAATAGCCAATGAAAGAACGCTTAAGAGAAGGTTAAGTTTAATATTGAGGCAAAATAGGAAACTGAGGTGCCTTAAAGTAAAATATAACCTTGTGTGACTGTATTTTAAAAAAAAAAACTTTAGAAAACTAAAATCAAGCAGTAGACTGGGACATAATTGTAGAAGATAAACCAGATAAAGACTAAGGCATTCCCGGCATTCAAAGAGCTCCTGCTAACTGACCAAAGACTAAGGCAAAAGCTATGAAGTCATTCCAAAGAGGAGGAAAACTAAATGATCATTAACATTTGAAAAGATGCTTAATGGGAATTCCCTGGTGTTTCAGTCGTTAGGAGTCTGTGCTTCCACTGCAGTGGGCATGGGTTCCCCCCCTGGTTGGGGAACTAAGATCCTGCATGCCCCTTCATGCAGTGTGGCAGAAAGAAAGAGAAAGGGAGGAAGGGAAGGAAGGAAAGAAAAAGAATGAAAAGATGCTTAGCCACTTTGGAAACAGTTTGGCAGTCTTTCAAAATGTTAACATAGATTTACTTACTATAGGATCCAGCAATTCCATTCCTAGGTATAAACCCAAGAGAAGTGAAAACTTGTACCTGAAGAGCAGCATTATTCATAATGGCTGAAAAGTAGAAACAACCGGTCTATTGAACAGATTAACAAGATATAGTATATCCATATAATGGGTTATTAGCAGTAAAAAAGGAACAAAGCAGTGATACATGCTGCAACATGGATGAACTTCGAAACATTGTGCTAAGCCAGAGAACCCAGTGACACAAGACTTTGTGTGATTCTTATGTGAAATGTCCAGAATAGGCAAATCCATAGAGATAAAAAGGTTAGTGGTAGCCAGGGGCCGGGGGCAGAGAGGAATAGCAAGTGAATGCTAAGCAGTGCAGGGTTTGTTTTGTGGGTGATAAAAATGTTCCGGAATTAGTGGTGATGTTTGTACACATTGTGGATATACTAAAAACCACTTAGTTGTGTATTTAAAAGGGTGAATTTTATGCTATGAGAATTATATCTCAATTAAAAAAGACCGCCAGACAGGGAAAATTATGTCCTACAAATACAAATGCTTAGTATGTAAAATATTTATGAAGAAGTACTACAGACAACTAAGTTCAAAATCTAGAGTCCACATGGCAAGTAGTTAAAGGACCTGTACCATTTTTATAGACTTGATGGAAGCAATTTTCACATGTTGAAGTATAGGGAAGTCATTCTGGCTTATACGTGATTTGGCTTGACCTTTATACTAACTAGAATAGGCCTGTCTTATGGCCTGTCAAACATACATTATACATCTGCTTTAACCTTTTTTTTTTTTTTTTTTTTTGCAGTACGCGGGCCTCTCACTGTTGTGGCCTCTCCCGTTGCGGAGCACAGGCTCCGGACGCGCAGGCTCAGCGGCCATGGCTCACGGGCCCAGCCGCTCTGCAGCATGTGGGATCTTCCCGGACCAGGGCACAAACCCGTATCCCCTGCATCGGCAGGCGGACTCTCAACCACTGTGCCACCAGGGAAGCCCTGCTTTAACCATTTGAAAAAAGAAAAAGGAATGCAGTTACCAGATTGTTTAGAATTCCACTTTGAAGATAGGGATAAGTGCCCCCCCTTCCCCGCCCCCACGATGCCAGTGCTGGTACTCCTTTGAAGATGAAGTTCTCTTCCCAGACACCAAGGTCATGCTAACTAGCTGTGTGCATGCTAATCTGTCCCTTTTGAAACCTTGAAGGAATGTACCTCTGTCATGTTTGATGTTTCTTCTTTGTTCTGACAAGATATAAAACTGTGGTTCAGATATCCAAAATACAGCCAGGTGGGACTTGTCTGGTGGTCCAGTGGGTAAGACTCCATTCTCCTAGTGCAAGGGGCCTGGGTTCGATCCCTGTTTGGGGAACTAAATCCTGCATGCATGCTGCAACTAAGAAGCCTGCATGCTGCAAGTAAAGATCCAGCGCAGCCAAAATAAATTAAAAAATAAATATTAAAAGAAAAATAGAGCCGGGTGGCGATTGAGATGTAGTTTCAGACATGTGCCTGCATCATTGAGACCCTGAATTTTCTGAACTGTATCAAACTCAAGGATACCACAAGCCATTTTCAAAACAGTATCTGCTAGTAGCTGCCAGCTGCAACCTAATGGTCCAACGTTTCCCCTTGTAACTTTGCAACTATTTTGGACCCCAACCAGTCCATACTTAAAAAGCACTCTTACTTCTTGCCAGCTTCAATTGTAGTTCTTTTTTTAATTTTTTTTATTTTTGGCTGCATTGGGTCTTTTGCTGCACGTGGGCTTTCTCTAGTTTTGGCGAGTGGGGCTGCCCTTCGTTGCAGTGCGTGGGCTTCTCATTGCGGTGGCTTCTCTTGTTGTAGAGCATGGGCTCTAGGCATGCGGGCTTCAGTAGTTGTGGTACACGGGCTGTAGAGCACAGGCTCAGTAGTTGTGGTGCACGGGCTTAGTTGCTCCACGGCATGTGGGATCTTCCCGGAGCAGGGCTCAAACCCGTGTCCCCTGCATTGGCAGGCAGATTTTTAACCACTGCGCCACCAGGGAAGTCCTCAATTGTGGTTCTTGACAAACAACATATGTAGCTTTGCGGTTTTTGCCTATACGAGCCTCCCCTATTTTGTAGTCTGATGGAACACAATTCAGGTGCTTCTTAAATCTGTATCTTCCAGGCTGTAGTCCTCCGTTTGGCTTGAATAAAACTCTTTTCTATTACTATTAAAATTGTTTATCAAATATGTGTGTTTGGGCTTCCCTGGTGGTGCAGTGGTTGAGAGTCCGCCTGCCGACGCAGGGGACGCGGGTTCGTGCCCCGGTCTGGGAAGATCCCACATGCTGCGGAGCGGCTGGGCCCGTGAGCCATAGCTGCTAAGCCTGCGCGTCCGGAGCCTGTGCTCCGCAACAGGAGAGGCCACAGCAATGAGAGGCCCGTGTACCACAAAGAAAAAAAAAAATGTGTGTTGACAGAATGAAGCAAAAAAGTAGAAATACACATGGAAAAATTCATAGCCTCATTAGCAGGTAATGAAATAAATTAAAACAGGTAAGACCTCATTACATCTCTATTATATCAGCAAAAATTTTAAACGACAAACATTGCTTTGGGCGTGAAACATTCTTTCCAAAATATTGTATGGCCAACTACTGCAAGTGTTATCAAATAGCTCACATTCTGGAACAATTTTAGGAATAACAGGAGAAAATATATGTGTATGGGGAGGAGGTGGCAAAAAATGTACGCCTATATATATATATATATATATATATATATATATATATACACCAAGCTGTTTATGGAACGATAGCAAGGGAGAATTGGCAACAACAAATCACCAACCATAGGGAACGGCTAAACAAATAGGGAACGTGAGCTGTGCCAGCACGTGGATTATGCATGTAGAACAAAGCTCCATGAAGAAAGGAAAGCGTGTGTTTTGTGCTCTGGTCACAACCATGGAGAACCTCAGTCCAATCTAGGCTTAGTGTGAAGATGGGAAGAGAAGTTGGGGTAGGAGGAGTTTGGGGTTCAATCTTCATTTGATCCTCCTTTTTTCTTTCCTTTTTTTTTTTGGCCATGCCATGTGGCATGCTGGATCTTAGTTCCTCAACCACGGATCAAACTCATGCCCCCTGCAGTGGAAGCATGGAGCCCTAACCACTGGACTGCCAGGGAATTCCCAATTCTCCTTTTCTCTTACATCCCTCTCTATGTTTCTTTCTTTGTGTGTGTGTGTGATAATTTTTTTAAATTGAAGTATAGTTGATTTACACTGTTGTGCTAATTTCTGCTGTACAGCAGTGTGACTCAGTTGTACACATATATATTCTTTTTTTAAATATTCTTTTCCATTATAGTTTATCCCAGGAGATTGGATATAGTTCCCTGTGCTATACAGTAGGACCTTGTTGTTTACCCATTCTAAATGTAATAGTTTGCATCTACTAACCCCAAACTTCTAGTCCATCCCTCTCCCTCCCCCCTCTCTTTATGTCTCTTTAAATGGAGGATGATAGAGGGACATCTGTGAACTAGAACACCTAATATTCCACAGGCCCACAGATTTGCAGATACAGCTCAGTACAGAATAATGTGACACTTGGGATGTGTGTCAAATGTTTTTCCATGACAGCAGCCCCATCTTTTTCTTGGTCTCTTGTAGGGAAGTGGGATCTCACAGTAATCAAATGAGTGACAACAAATGCAGTTACAACTGTATTTTCTAATGGACTTATTTATGGGGCCCAGCCAATAATTCTAAGAACCACAGTTCATTAATACATGTACAAAAGTGTATTATAATAATCCAGTTTGCTTGTTTTTTCCTAAGGCTTCTTAAGTCCTCAAGACAGGGAGGATATTCCGTAAATCAACTTGATTTAAACTTCCTCTCTGTCTCCCTTTGCTTCATCTCTCATTCTTTGTCTAATCTTCCTCTCCCCACTGTCTTATCTCCTTTGGACTATTCATAGAACAGATATTTAGTCTGGCCATAAAATTATGTGTTAAGGATATTTTTCCAAGTGATTTGTCTTAGCCATTTAGTATAATATCCCTGAAGTTCTAACAAGGCAGCTCCTCAAAGACTAGCTCACTAGCTAGGTAGTAGCTCTATCGATAGAAACTTGATAGGTGAATTGTATAAAATCCTCAAAACCCTAAAGTGTCTTGTTTCTGTTCCTTTGGGAGGTGAGGATAATCAGAGCAGTTTTTGGAGATGCAGGCAGGTTGACTCTGATTATAGCCTGCCAACAGGAAAATGTTGAAAGACTGGAATTGGGTTAACCCAGTGCACTAACCCCCAGTTCCAGAAAAACAGGAGAAACCTGGAGAAAAACTAGGAGCATATAGGAACTTCCCTGGTGGCGCAGTGGTTAAGAATCCGCCTACCAATGCAGGGGACACGGGTTCCAGCCCTGGTGCGGGAAGACTCCACATACCACGAAGCAACTAAGCCTGTGCGCCACAACTACTGAGCATGCACTCTAGAGCCCACGAGCCACAACTACGAGCCTGCATGCCACAACTACTGAAGCCCGTGTGCCTAGAGCCCATGCTCCACAACAAGAGAAGCCACCGCAATAAGAAGCCCGTGCACCACAACAAACAGTAGCCCCCACTTGCCACAACTAGAGAAAGCCTGTGTGCAGCAATGAAGACCCAATGCAGTCATAAATAAATAAATGTATTTTAAAAAAAGTTAAAAAAAAAAAAACTAGGAGCATATAGTGGTGTCCTCCTTCTTCCCTCTAAGCAAACAGAATATTACTGGGCAGTATCCATAATGTGAGTGCACAGAAGGTCACTTTTAAATGCACACACCAGACAGTGTAACATCAAACAGATGAACATTCTACAAAAATTCACAATTCTTCCATCAATTTAATATTCCAGGAAGACAGAATGGATAACATCTATCGCCTGGGCATTTAACAGTAATGCAATATATGATCAAAACAAATTCTAGTGCTTTAGAGTTCCAGCCTTTGCTGAAATGATTAGTCCTTTAGATCTATAGAAAAAATATACTACAGAGAATACCATCTTATATACCAGACTCTTGTAACAAAAGGCTTTGTTAGCACCCGCAGGCTTAATCATTGACTCTGTTAAAAATGATTTCTTTTTTAAAGTGTTTTTTTTTAATTAATTAATTAATTAATTTTTTTTTTTTTGCGGTACACGGGCCTCTCACTGTTGTGGCCTCTCCCATTGTGGAGCATAGGCTCCGGACGCACAGGCTCAGCAGCCATGGCTCACGGGCCCAGCCGCTCCGCAGCATGTGGGATCTTCCCGGACCGGGGCACGAACCCGTGTCCCCTGCATCGGCAGGCAGACTCTCAACCACTGCGCCACCAGGGAAGCCCTAATTAATTTATCTTTGACTGTGTCGGGTCTTCATTGCTGCGTGCGGGCTTTTCTCTAGTTGTGGTGAGTGGGGGCTACTCTTCTTTGCGGTGCACGGGCTTCTCATTGCGGTGGCTTCTCTTGTTGCGGAGCACGGGCTCTAGGCGCATGGGCTTCAGTAGTTGTGGCTTGCAGGCTCTAGAGCGCAGTCTCAGTAGTTGTGGTGCACAGGCTTAGTTGCTCCGCGGCATGTGGGATCTTCCCGGACCAGGGCTTTAACCTGTGTCCCCTGCATTGGCAGGCGGGTTTTCAACCACTGCGCCACCAGGGAAGCCCTAAAAATTTCTGCTTCTAAGTGATTTTTCATCTTGAGACTTCAAAAGACATTTTTAACAATAAATGAAATAGAAATGCTCAACTAAAGGAAGTCATATTTGTAGCACTTAACTAATGGTCTCATACTGCTTCCTCTTTTCTGAGTATAATTCGTAATTTTCTTACTTAGCCAGACTCAACTGTCTTATAGCTTTCTGATTTCCACTGCAACCTTGGAGAATACAACCAAAACTATGGATCTTATTAATAGTAGTTTAGACACCCACTAGAGAAAACAATACAAGCAAAGTCGTCTTAATCTCACCCTATAAAAGCCCTCCTACCCCTGGCAGAGTCTCAAAATGGTTCATCCCGTCTCCTCGGTGGATGCTAAAATCTTTCACTGTTGCCCTGTAGGCCGACATTCTCTTCCTGCATCCCTGTACCCTGAACTCTGATGCTCTGTGGTGGCTCCAGCATGATATGGACTGACATCGGCATGGTTTTGGTCTATGTAATGACTTACTGAAGGCGTTCATGTGATTTTTTTCAAGGTCTTTTTCTGTCCATAAACGATTTTGTTTCCCTTACCACCTACTTTAATCTAGCTGAGAAGTCTTGATAGTTTAATGGGTTTTGTTACAAAGTCACAGAATAATCACTCAGTTTCCTGAAGTGATAAAGGTATAGTTGTTTTTACTCACTCTTCCAGCTCTCAGGCAAATAGAAACTGCAGACATATATAGGGTTTGGTCAAAGATCAAAGCGTAGTGGCTCAAAAGTATTCTTTCCTACTTATAATCAGCAAGTCATTCTAGGCAGAATTCTTCTCTATTCCATAGCTTTATGGTGATGATTAACTAAAATAAAAATGTGGAACTAAACACATAGTAAATGTATAATAAATATTATTATCATATATTATACTCTTATTATAGTCTACTTGTTAATAAGAATAAGAACATTGGATTTCAATCATGACTTGAACTCTACTTCCTGTGAATGATAACAAGCCACTTAACCTCTATTTGGCCTCCCTGAAACACTTTACTAGCTCTCCCTGACAGCACAATGAGGTCCAAATTCCTATGCATAGTGCATAAGGCTCTTGACAATATGAGTCTTGAGTTTCCATTCTCATACCACACTGACATACCATCAAAAACCCATCAAGCACTTTAAATTGTAAATCTCATGCTGCTTCATATTGTGACACTTCATATGCCATTCTTCACTTAAAATGCCTTTTCACCACTCCTTTTCAAAATAATTCTTAGTCATTAAGACTCACTTAAAGTACTCTGTGAAATTCTCTCAGAATCCTCTATTCAGTTACTACTTGTAACATGCTCACATATTGTTCCAATATATATTTATATTTTAGTACCTATGTTGCTCTGGGCTTACACATTTACTGTTCAGATCCTTACTACAGTTAAGGTTTTCACTAAAAGGCAGAAGTTTTATCTTGCTCTCTCTGTAATCTCAGCAACTGGTGCTGCTTTTAGCCCAAAATCAGTCCCCAAACACTGGTAGAAAAATAAGTAAATAAACAAAATGCATTAATTCCAGGCCTCAAAACTCTCATTTGTAAAATTAAAAAGTTATGGTTAATGATCATCTATGTAAGCTCTATGATGTTATTATTCATAAATAATTTTATTTATAAAAAACAAAAGGGAGGATAGAATGAGGGAACACATCCTTGCCATGGAGTCCTGAGGGAAAACGAGGGTGGGCTCTCTGTCTCAGAAGCATCTTAGAGTGCTAATTCATACAAGGATTTATTAAGCAACAGCTGTGTGCTTCCTTCTCTGAAATCCATGGCATGTCATCAATACATGTGTTCTCTTTACCCTTGGTTTACCAATATTTGTTTACCCAGCTTACTTCTGCTTCTATTCCATAAGCTCCTTGAGCACAGGGCCTATTCTCTTATTGATTATATTCCCCACAGCAGCTGGAACCCAGTAGGTGTTCAATAATGACTGTTGAATGTATGGATTCAAGATACAGGGCAGGAGCCTGAAGAAAGATGCAAAGTGTTGGATATTCAGTGAGGCCCCTGGCCACCCACTGGACGGATATTCAGAGGATCCATGTTCTCTCCATCATGTGTCCTGGGGCTGAAGATAGGTTGAAGGGGCCCAGAGGAAAAGAAGCCAATGGATGTTGAGATGTGGGATTTGGCTGTCACAGTGTAAAAGGAAATGTCCCCAGTCTTGTAGTTCAGGAAGATGCCCACATGCCTGGGGGGCTCCCTCATCCGGGTGGAGGGAAAGTTGGACGCCTGGCACTCATTTTACTTCATCATCATTTCTACCCAATAACTATTCTCTGGTGAGAGAGCCATATTCTCCTTGCTGCTCGTGGCTGCCTTCCAGACACCCAGGACCCACCCTGTCTTGTCTCCCACCTTCACTTCTCAGTAATGGCAGCTAGAGAGCAAACTCAGAGAGCCCAGGGCAATGATTCAGCTATAGAATCTTTCTGGACTAGCAGGTAGACGGTCCCACTTTTTTTCCAAGTCTCACACTCTTCAAGTCATCAGAGAAGATGAAAGATGAGGTTGGGGTGGGCAGCTTCTGCTTCCAGAATCACATTAACTGCAGAGAGAATTAGAATTCCTAGCTTGAGGTCCATGGGCAACATCCCCACAGGGTTCTCCCCACATCCAAGAAACGTGGACAGGCTCATTCTTCTGGAATGTACTGGGGGACAGCACAGGGACCCAGCAGGCCAGGTCTACTTGCCTCAGGGTGCCTGATCACCAGTCACTTCTGGAACTACAGAGAAAAGGAGATGGGAAAAATCCTGAGCATTCCCATTCAGAGGGCTAAATCTACCCTGGTCCCCACAACAAGGAAAGACAGTGACTCCCTCTCCCTGCTCAGGACTCGGCTTCCTCTGCTTGGATATAACCCCTTCCTCTCTGGTACCCAGGCCTGCCTTGGATACTCTGGTGAGTTGACAGTCAGTGACCCTGGCACAGAGCCTGTGAGGACTTGTCATGACTTTGCTCCCACCTTTGTTACAGGTGTTTTCTCTTTTCTAAATAATTCCCAGAAATCAACAGCACAAGGGAAAATTGCAGTAATCCCTGGCCAACACATACTACCACCACCGGACTCACCGTTGAACATTTCCATTTCTGAACGCAGGGTTTCTAAAAGGAGAAGGAGTTTGAGTTAGGTTCCCAGGTAGGGACAGGTGTGGGAGGGGCTGAAGGCAGAGTCAGAAAGGCCGTGGGGGATGGAGAAGGGACACCAGGGGGCTCCAGGCTACGTGGCTCTCAGGGAGGAGGTGAGCAGGCGCCTCCCATCTTCCCACAAGCCCACCTACCCAAGAAGTGCCTCATGCGCTTCTCCACAAACTCTGATTTCTGGTAGAGCAGGTGGATCTTTTCTTTCACCTCTGGAGGGGTGGCCCACAGCTTAGGGACAGTCACCTTCTTGGCCCTAGAGACAAAAGATTGTTGGCCCAAGAGGCCTGGAGCGTGGGGGTAGCCCAGGGTCTCATGAGCTGAAAGGGAGGTGCAGCCTCCACAGGGCACACCCAGTCCAGCCTTGGCTTCTCAAAGAAAGTTCTCCCTGGGCTTCAAGTTCTAAACACTGGTCCTCAACTCTGGCCATGGATTGGCATCACCTGGGGGAGTTTTAAAAAACACTGGTATCAAAATCACAGTGAGTTTTGATAATGGCCATAAAGTGGTACTAATGTTGAAATGCTCAGCCCAGAATTACTTATCAAATTAATTACGCTTCCCTGAGTCTTTTTCTTTCTATTGAAATAAAAATGATATTAAGTGAGAAAAATAAACACAATGAGATACCACTTCACAGCCATTAGGATGGCTACTATTTAAAAAAATAAAAAATAACAAGTGTTAGCAAGGATATGGAGAAATTGGAACCCTTGAGCATTGCTGGTGGGAATGTAAAATGGTGCAGACACCACGGGAGATAGTACTCTAGTTCCTCAAAAACTTAAACATAGAATTACTGTATGATACAGCAATTCCACTTCTGGGGATATACCCAAAAGAAGTGAAAGCAGGACTCAAACAAATATAGGTATGCCGATATTCATAGCAGCATCATTCACAGTAGCCAAAGGGTAGAAGCAACCTAGTACCACTGATGGATGAATAGATAAACAAAATGTATACACACATGATGGAATATTATTCAGCCTTAAAAAGGAATGGAATTCTGGCACATTCTACAACATGAATGAACCTTGAAGACATTATGCTCAGTGAGGTAGGTCAGACACAAAAACACAAATATTGTATGATTCCACTTATATGATGTAGTTAGAGTAGTCAGATTCATATAGACAGAGAGTAGAATGGTCGTTGCCAAGGGTTGGGGGAGGGGAGATTGGGGAGTTGTTTAATGGTATGGAGTTTCCATTTGGGAAGATGAGAAAATTCTGGGGATGGATCATGGTGATGGTTGCACAACAATGCGAATGTACTTAAAGCCACTGAACTGTACTTTTTTTTTTTTTTTTTTTTTTTGCGGTATGTGGGCCTCTCACTGTTGTGGCCTCTTCCGTTGCGGAGCACAGGCTCCGGACGCGCAGGCTCAGCGGCCATGGCTCACGGGCCTAGCCGCTCTGCGGCATGTGGGATCTTCCTGTTCCGGGGCACGAACCCGTGTCCCCTGCATCGGCAGACGGACTCTCAACCACTGTGCCACCAGGGAAGCCCTGAACTGTACATTTTTAAATGGTAAATTTTGTTATGTATATTTTACCACCAAAAAAATACTTAAAAAAATTGATGCCTGGGTTGTACTCCTGAAGATTCAGGTTTAATTTGTCTGCGGGGACCTGGATGTCAGGATTTTGTAAAGCTCCCCCAGGCGATTGGAAGGTCCAGCCTCTTCCCCTCCCCTCCCCTCCCCTCCCCTACTCTTCCCTCCCTTCCGCTGCTTGCTGGGCTTAGCAGATCCACTCCTGGAAAGTGCTTCCCTCACTGTGGCCACAAGCACTCCTGCAGGAACAGTTTTCATAAGGCGAATTGCATGGGACACAGTCTGTTAGGGGGGGTTTCTTATGAAGCCACCACCACACAACAGGCCATGTTCATTTGGTCCAGTCTTTGACCCCATGCTCCCCCTCCTGATTGTGCTCCCATTCTTGCTACACAAGTCCAGAAAGGCCTTCACCTTCGGAAGCTGCAGGAGATGGGAGGACCCAGGGAGGAGCCACAGGCCGCGGGTTGGGATCATCTCCCTCCTAGGTCTGCCTCCCCAAATACTTCCTACAGTACACCCAAGGGATCATCAGGGGACCTCTTGGTACCTGTGCAGGGTGACTCTGACGTCCTAGGAGAGAAAAGAGGGAAGTTCTCTATTACCAGTCTCATAGGGGCTGTGCTGACTCCTTGGCCTCTCCTCCTGGGCTCCCAGCCCCACAGTGTCAGCAAAAATGGGGCACCTCTCCCCAGTTCTAATTCTAATCTGCTGAGGTGGCACCCTGGCTGGGGCCTGCACATAACTGTACCCAAACTCTGCTGGTCTCTTCTGGGAGATGTCACAGGATCCCCTAGATACTGGGCCATCCTGGGCTCCTGAGAATTCATTGAAGGGGCCTGGGCATTGTGGGTCACCAAGACCAAGTCCCACCCCTGGCCCTAAGAGCCTCACCCACTGGCTTGGGCATAGCTGATGGCAGTGCTGGGAGCCCATGTCACCCTACTGCACACAGTGGATGGGGGAAGGCCAGGCCCAGCCACACTTACCTTCATAAGCTCCCATTCTGGCTGGCACTGCTTGGCCTCCAGCTCCCCAATCAGCTTGTCGAGAAGGGCGATGTCCCCTGTCACCCGGGTGCCATATGTCTCCCTGACTTGGCCAATGGTCTGGCCCAGCTCCTCCAGACAGGCCACAAAGAGCTGCTCTTGCTGCTCTAAAAACTGGCATAACTGCTCCAACTGGTACTGGATTCTCTGCTTCTGGGTTTCAGCTTGTTTCTGGGGAACAGAAGTCAGGGAGGTGTAGGGGCCTATGCGGTGAGGTAGACGTGTGTGCCCAGGGAACCCGCAGAAGCCCACCTCCTGGAGGTGAGTAAGAGCAGGCTTCCTCAGCCTCTTGGAGGCCTGAATTCCAGAGTAGGAGGCAAAATGAGCTGGAACCTTCCAGAACAGGTTGGCTTTTGGAAAATGCCCTAAAACCTGGTAAAATGGATTGAATTGTGTCCCCTCCAAAATGTATGTGTTATAAGTCCTAACCCCAGTACCTGAGAATATGATCTTATTTGGAAATAGGGTCATTGAGGATGCAATTAGTTAAGATGAGGTCGTGCTGGAGTGGGGTGGGCCACTGGAGTGGGGAAATTTGGACACAGATACACACACATGGAGAATGCCATGTAAAGAGACACAGGGGGAAGGAGACACCTAAAAGCTAAGGAGAGAGGCCTTGGAGCAGCCTTCCCTCACAGCCCTCAGAAGGAAGCATTTCTGCCAACACCTTGCCTCCAGAACTGTGGGAGGCATACATTTCTGTGGTTTATGCCGCCCAGTTTATGGTACTTTGCAAGGGCAGCCCCAGAACACTAAGATAACTGGTGTCACCTTCTTCCTTCCTTGAAAGGCAGCGTGAGGATTGCATATGTCTGGAGTCATAAACAGACAAGGTCAGGACCACAAAGTCTCCAGGAGGGAGAGTTCTCTCCACTCCCCGACAGTCTCAGACTGCCCTGAAAGGGGTCAGTCAGTCCATCTATTTGAACGCAAGTGAACTTGACTTCCAATATTCTTGCACACTGGCCAACCATGACCTCTTCTGCCGTCCTCTTTCTCATCATCACTAAAAAGCTTCTGTGGACATGTGAAGTGGCTCTAGGGCATCTTTCCTTCCTCCAAGGAGGGAGAGGGCCCTTCAGATCTACTAGGACTGGACAGCAGAAATCTCATTTTTGGCTCAAAAGGACAGGATTAAGTCTTTAGTTCTTTTGAACCAAAAAAGTTTCTTCACCTTTTGTCGTTGTTTTTAATATGGGCACATTCATTTATTAGCTAAACTGATACACACAATTAACAAAAAATACTAGTGGACAGAACTCTCGTGTAAATTCCAGAGAGCCCAGGGCCTCACAGGATGCTTCGTGGATGTTTGCCCGGCTCCTGTTCCTCCACCCACTGTAGTCCCTTAGTCGACACACGAGAGTGGTTCTGATGTTGCTTGGTAATTTCTTGTAATTAAGGAATAAGACTATAAACTCGATGTGTGTGGAATCTCACTCCTTCCTCTGTGACATCAGCAGCCCTGCTGAATCACGTCCTGGGTTTCGGGTGCAGAAGAGTGTTCTCTCAGTCTTTAGAATGGAGCACCGCAGACATGCACCTGTGCATCTGGTCTGCACAAGTCACACTTTCTCCAACACTTTCTAAGTCTAGACAATCAACAAAACAATCAGCCAAGGCTGGGCTGTGGTATTTGCCATTTCTGTGGTGTTGATATTCCCACCGTGGCCAGTTTCAAGTTTCCAATGTGATGTTCCTAAACATGGAGTCTGGAACACTTCTTGTTGTTGACGGCAGTAACGTGGACTTTTTTTTTAAGAGGACGGGTCAGTTGTCTCATTCAATGGCCTATATTCTAAAATTCTATAATTTTTCTCATGATTAAATTCAGGAGAAACATTTGGGGCAAGAATACCATAGACCTAATGCCATGCTCTTTCTAGCATACCCCACTGGGAGGCAAAGACTGTCCAGTTTGCCATCATCATTATAGTCATACTAGGATTGATGCTTGGTTAAGGAAGCGTCTACCAGATATCGCTACTGTAAGTATATATTATTTCCTTTATAATTCCTAAGTAATTTGGGGAGTGGTACTTTGAGAGTGTGTAAATATCCTGTTCTCTAACGATTTTCTCTAAAAATTTTAGTATCTGTTGCTGATCCCTGTCGGTGTCAATTGTATAGTGGAAATTTTCTAATTCAATTATTCTTCTATACTTGTTTTATCTGGGTTTCTGCTGTAAAGAAGAGCTTTCCCAACCCCTTCCCTATGATTAAAAATATTTCTTTTAATTATTGTAAAAAGGAGGAGGAGAAGGCGAAGACCTGAAAACAGCATCTCCTTTCCACAGAGCCCGTGTCACTGTATCTTAAGGGAAGGCTGAACCCTCTTGTCTCCCTGGGTTTCCCTGATCAGCCCAGGCTCCTGCCTCACCCTCCTTGGGGGGGCACCCCTGACCTCTGCTCCATCCACAAGTTCCAAGTCACCTGGGATTATAGGAAAGCGTTTTCATTTTACTACAACTCAAGAGTTTCCCAAAAGTCAGACACCTGGACCAATGCCACCCTCCTCCCATTTCTGCCCTTTGTTATCTTTGCCTGTTTGCCACTGCGGTGTGGTGGGTCCCTGAAGAAGTTTGGAACTCAGAGTGGGAGACAGGATCCAACCAACAGAAATGCACCAGATAAATCAAGGCTCTGGGGGTAGGCTCCTTCGCATGCAGGGAAAACAGGAGCAACTTAACGCATCCGAGTCTGGACAACAGCTTAACAGGAAGGCCACTAAGTTGTACTTATTGAGATCTGTGGCGTTTCTTTAAAACCACAGTTTTAAAGAAAATGTCTACTTTAAGCATTTGAATTTTAAAAATCAACATGGTTTTTGTACAAAAAAAAAGTACAATAGACCACAACAACAATTATAAAAACAATACAGAGGAGTATTTAAAGTTGAATAGTCTCTCCTCCCCTTTCCTCAGTCCCATTCCTCAGCTACAGCCACTGGCATTCCTTTCTCTAAACCATTTTGTGGTGAGTCTAAGAAAGCATGATAGGGTCCTGGGAGATTCCACTTCTTGCTGGAGGTGGTTTCCCTCCCCAGGGACAAGCTCATCCTTTGATACCTGTTATTCCCTGCCCCCCAAGAGCAGGTGATTCTAACTATGTGATCGGCTCTGCTTCCCTGTGAACCAGTACAGGACATCAGGGACCCCTGCTCACTCTCGGTTCCCTCCCTCCTTCTGCAGGGGTGAATCCAGGCAAAGACTGGCCACAGACCACCCTAGCCTTACCAGGAAGTTTGCTGTCTTCTTATCCCCCTGAGATCTCTGCTCCTCTCCAGATTTTCTCAACTCCTTCAGATGCTCCAGCTGCTTCTGAATTTGTTTCTGGAAAAAAAGAGCATTTGTCAAAGCTTGAACTTGGCTCCTGCCATCTTGGTGCCAACTCTAGATGGGAAAACTTGCTTCACGGAATAAAGCTGAAGGTGAGGCAGCCAAGAGCACAGGGAGAGGTACGCAGGAAAGAGGAAGAATGAATCCATCACACCAAAGGAAGCAGAGCCAAGAGGCAGTGAGAATGATTTCTAATGACCTCTTGTGAGCACCTGGATTCAGCCATACCTAAAGCTAGATTCCCATAGCTACATGAACCAGTAAATCCCTCTTTGTTGGCTTACTTTGTATTGTGTTTGCCATTTACAGCCCAAAGATGCTGGCCAATGTACCAACTCCCAGGGTTTTGGGGGAAATGAAGCAAGCCCCGATGTGTTCAAGTGCCCAGCAGAGAAGGACCCCAATGCAGAAAGCCCTACCTTGTATTCCAGGGCGGCCTCCTCGATGGGGCGAACCCGGTGGCCTCGGTGCTCCTGACTCAGCCCGCAGATGAGGCAGATGGGTTCCCCGTGGTCCTCGCAGAAGAGCAGCTGGACCTGCTTCATGTGACGCTCACACTGTGGCAGGGACTTGGGGCTCAGGCTGGCCATCTGCAGGCCCTCCTGCCACTCGAGGCTTCCATGGCTCTTCCCCGGGAGCAAGTCCTGGCACTGAGGGCAGCTGGATGAGTAGCCACGTGAGACCTCAGGATCCCTAGAAGCAACGGGGCAGCTGCAGGAAACATGCACGCAGCTGCCACCAACCGGGTCTCCTTCCTGGGCACAGCAAAGGGGACACACAGCCTTGTCCTGCAGTCTCCCTGGGGACATAGCAGTGGAAAAATCTCATGAGTGACAAACCCAAGATGTTACCAAGGAATGCTGCAAATCACAGCGAGAGTCCGTGCCTGGGATACGTACATTCTCGGTTAGACTGAGGCCCCTTCCTAGCTTGTCCTTCCCCGACTTCCCTCCAGCGAAGTAGCAAAGGAGCCACTGGGACTGAAGGCTAAGGGATAGATTTCATACCAGTCCTGAGGATTGGAATTCTTGGGCATTTATCCTAAAGAAAGGCCTTTTGCTACAAATTCTATGCCTTCCTCCTGCACGCACACTGATAACAGGTGATATAAAGACAGTAAGACATTCTGACTGGTGTTTGCCACTTAACCACCACCTAGACTGCTCATAACTTGAGTAGAGCTCCCAAGGGATGGTGACTTGCTCATGGCCAGACCTCCAGCCCCTAGCAGAATCCCTGGCATGTGGTGAGCATTTGGGAAGTGCGTGTTGAATGAAGGAATGAATGGGCCACTGCTCACATCCAGATTCAGGAAGCATGAAGTGAAAGTAAAGAAGGGGACTTTACAGGCTGAAGGGTATAGCCCACCATGATGACCTACAGCTATGACTAGCTCTGCCCCAAGACCATAGCACAGCTTCATAAAGCAGAAATGACAGGAGATACAGGAGGAATAGAAACGCACTCAATCCACGAGTCCCCTCCTGCCTCCTCCTCTTGCAGGGTCCCAGGAATTCATATCACATCTGCAAGTGAGACTGCGAGCTCCCCAGTGACCATTTTCCTCTCCTTCCCTTGTGATAGTATTGATTGCTGTCCATATGGCTGCTCCCCGCCACCACCCAAAAAAACCATTTCTTAGCCTCCCTTGCAGTTAGATGTGGTCATGTGACTCCAGACACACCTCACTTTATTGCACTTCACTTTATTGTCCTTCACAGACTCTTTCATTTTTAAGAAAATGAAGGTTTGTGGCAACGCTGTGTTGCCAGATGATGGTGAACATTCTTTAGCAATAAAGTTTTTTTTTTGCAATAAAGTATATTTAAATTAAGGTAGGTACATTTTTCTTTTTAGACATAATGCTATTGCACACTTAATATAGATGATAGTATAGTATAAACATATGCACCAGGAAACCAGAAAATTCATGTGACTTGCTTTACTGCAATATTCTCTTTATTGCAGTGGTCTGGAACCAAACCCACGATGTGCCTGTACATTCTGGCCAAGAGGAAGTAAATGGAGGCATCACGAGCAGCATCTAGAAACTTCAGAAAACCTTCCCTAAGTGATACTATTCTCCTTTGTCCCTCCATCCTGCTGCCTGGAATGAGGATGCCACCATCTGAGACCACAACCTTAAGAGCAAACTCCGTAGAGCAGAAAAGCAGCAGGAGCTTGGGTTCCTGACCACGGTGTACCACATTTGTCCTGGACCACCTGTGTGTCATTTATGTGAAAGAGGAACAAACGTCTATCTTGTTTCAGTTATGTTATTTTGGCGTTTCTGTCATTCACAACCCATCACCATCCTAATTTCTGCCTCTTTAGTAAAAGAGACCTAGGACTTTAGCCAACAGCTCCCTCCCTGCCCAGACAGAGGCGAATAGCAGAATCGCAGCCCCATGACATACTGCCATGAGGTATTGTGAGAAGGTGATATTTGTACCCAATCTTTCTCAGATGTTCAACCTGGGGTCCATGAAGCCCTTGGGAATTCTAAAGAAGGACTTCAGAGTGTCTAAGAACTAACTAACTGAAATGTATGCAACATTTTTATGAAAATGTGCAGATATGCATTTTTCAGGATTCAGAGCCTACATCAGATTCTCAAAGGGTGGAGGACCTCAAGGGGGACCCAGAGATCCAGTGAAATGAATACAGTGGGGATAAAAGCAGGTTTGCAGGGGGAAACCTGCAAAGGTCATCATTCCTAAGGATGCCAGGTCTTCTGGATTCTGAGGTCCTTTCTTACCTGAAGATGGAGGGACTTCTGGATTTGAAGGATCATGGAGCACACCACCTACCACCTCCTCCAAGGCCTTAGAGGTCTTTGGAGCCTCAGTTCCACTCTTCTCTGCAGGTACTGTGGACTCTGGATGCTCCCAGATCTTCTTTCCAGCCAACGATACACTGGAAAGTGTATTCCTGAGTGCTACCCCCTCCAGAGTCATGGCGTGTTCTGGCTTCCTGGATCCTTTCTCTGCAGCCACAGTAGCCCCTGTGTTCAGAGTGGCTGCTGAGCCTGGATTCTCACATCTCATTTTCTCTTGAAGCATAAGAGTTTCTGGGTTGAGAGGTTCTGTCTCTCCTGAAGAAATGGTAAATTCAAGACTTTTGGGTCGCTTCTTTCCTGAAGGTAAATATGCTTCAGATATCTTAAATTCTCTCCTTCCCAGGGACCCAGCAAACGACCCACTGGAGAGTCCTTGGAGCCTTCCTGCAGAGCTGGCGTTCCTGCGCAGCCTGACCCCCACATTGCTCCCCTTCTCCCCCTGTGGCTTGCTGGGAAAGGGGCTTCTCTTGGAAGACAGAGTTGTGTTCCTGGCCCCTGGCTTGCCCTGCACATCCAGGCGCTCAGAGCCTTTCTGATCTCTCTGTTTGCCCAGAGGCTTCTTCTGGGGCCCCCTTCCAGCCTCGGGCTGGATGGATGGTGGGCAGCCAGCCCCATCACCACTTTGTCGCTGCTTGTCACCTTCCAGGCCATCTGGTATCTTCAGACTCTTGGGCTTCTCCCCAGAGGAACCAGACATTGCTGAACTGTCTGTGTCACTTTCTTTTACCTGACACCCTGAAAAGACAATGAGATGGAAAGGCATGAAAATGTCCAGTGCTCAGGTTCAAGGTTTGGGGGAAGGGAGAGAAGACAGAATCCCTTTGGAAATTAGAGAAGCTCAGGACATTCTAGACAACAGCAGTCAATTACCATTAAATAAGAACATACTAATTATCTGCTATCTTATTTCTGAAATAGTGCTTTTTAAACTTTTTAGGCAGGAGAACTTGTTTCCAATATAAGGTCTTACATAGAATTCTTAATATATAAGTGAAAACCCTAGTTTATGGGTATACATTTGTGTGCGATTTACAGATCTACAAAACTCACTTATCAGTCAATAAAGATCAGCACAAAAAATTGAAATCGGGGTCATGAAGGACAGTGAAAACTTCAGAAACTAATTTATTTTGAGTTTTTTCCCCCTTTGGTTTCATGAAGTGAAGAAAATCCTAACTCACACAGATAAGTGTAAATGGTAATTTTTTTTTTTTTTTTTTTTTTGCGGTACGCAGGCCTCTCACTGTTGTGGCCTCTACCGTTGAGAAGCACAGGCTCCAGACGCGCAGGCTCAACGGCCATGGCTCACGGTCCCGGCCGCTCCGCGGCGTGTGGGATCTTCCCGGACCGGGGCACGAACATGTGTCCCCTGCATCGGCAGGCAGACTCTCAACCACTGCGCCACCAGGGAAGCCCAATGGTAATTTTTTATAAAAGACAGCTTGCCTGGAAATTTCAGAACAATGTTTAATTAAACAGAAATGACAGGAAGGGCTGAATTCTAGGGTCTCCATAAAAAGTTCAAGCATGAACTGTCACACTGATGGCCTCCAATATTTTAAAATTTGGTTAATCACTCATTTTAATATGAAGTTGTTAGTTTTGTAAGTTAGTTAATAAAATTTGAATCAAGTATTTGCTAACATTCTAAAGAATCCCTGAAATGTCTTCCTGGGATACAATTTGAAAACCACTACTTTAATAAAGAAATGAAAATAACCTATAATTAGCACCTTAATTTTTGGTTTGAAAAGCCCTTATAAAAATTAAAGTTGCTTAAAACACTTTGCTATTGGCTTTCTAGGAAAAATATGTTATGAAAACTGGTTCAAGAACTGGTAAGAAACCCTGAAGAGATGAATAACCAGATTTTAAAATACAAAAAATTAATTTTAAAATTCTACTCATCAAATTACACCAGACTCAGATTACAGTTTAGCTTTATCACTCTTTCAAAGAGCAGAGAATTTTTATGTTATGTAAACTCTTCTACCTCATAGAAGCACATGGAAAGCATTCCTAATGTATTCTTAAAGTCTAGAAATAGAAGAAAATTTCAAACATCGAAAAATAGTTTTTTAAACTGATCACAGATTAGCCCCTCCACCCCAAATGTCCCCAAAAAAGTCTTTAAAAGCAGAAATCAAATAGGCCACAGTCTTTGATCACAATGTAATAAAATTAGAAAGTTACGGCAAAAGAGTAGCAGAAGAAGGATAAGGAAGGAAAAAAGGAAAGAAATATAAGATAAAAGGAAGGAAGAGGGGCTTCCCTGGTGGCGCAGTGGTTGAGAGTCCGCCTGCCAATGCAGGGGACATGGGTTCGTGCCCCGGTCTGGGAAGATCCCACATGCCGCGGAGCGGCTGGGCCCGTGAGCCATGGCCGCTGAGCCTGCGCGTCCGGAGCCTGTGCTCTGCAACGGGAGAGGCCACAACAGTGAGAGAGAGGCCTGTGTACCACAAAAAAAAAAAAAAAAGGAAGGAAGAAAGGAAAAGGGAGAGAGAGAAGGAAGGAGAGAAAGAAAGACAAAGAGGAAAGGAAGGAAGGAAAAGATAAGGAAGGAGAAATTCCTTTTAGAATTTTAAAATATCTTTGTAATGTGTTAGAGAAGAACTCAAAACTGAAATGAAGTGGATAACAGTGAGATTACCCATCAACCCTCTTGACAGGAGTGGTTAGTTTCTTGCTCACCCAAAGATACTCATCTGTAGGTAAGTGTTAATGACAAATGAAGTGAGGAATTCTCTACCAACAGACATCCAGCTCCTGCCTTTCCTGATTCTGCCCCATAGTCAGAACCTCATGCTTCTGGGTTTTTTTAAAAAAGCCATTGAGAGCCTTAGCTTTACTCCAGCTTCCAAGACCAGAGAGGGGGAAAGGACTTGCTTGGCTAAAGTCACCAGAGTTGTTGCAGACCTCGGACTCCTAACCCCCAAGTCAGGACGCACTGGCCGAACTGGTCCCTCTTGTACCTTCCACCCCACTCTGCAAACAGCCAGCAGTCGCAGTGGGGCAGGAGGGCGCATGGGGCCGCTTACCTGGGCCGATTGCACCGTTGAGCTCCTCTGCCAGAAGGTGCTGGTTGATGGCCCTCAGGACCTGCAGGGTCAGCCGCACGGCGTCCTCCTCCCCATAGTGGGTGACCAGCAGAGTGGCCAGCTTCACTGGCTTGGCTGTCTGGAGTTGGCCCCGGGGAATCCGGGAGTGCTCCTTCTCCAGGCTGGTGTTCTGCAGCTTGAACTTGAACTTCTCAAAGTCATAGGGCACCAGCTCTTCCAGGGAGTACAGCAGATGGTCACTACGGGTCTTGGCCATGGCATTGACCAGGAGAGGCTGGAGGCAACTGTCTGGCTTCTGAGGGGAGAAGCAGCTGTCTGTCCTGGAGCCCAGAGGGAGACTAAGAAGCAGCTTGTGAAATAACGGAAAGGCACAGGAAATGCTCTGTGTTTTGGTGGGAACTGAGAGTAAGGCTGTGAGTATGTCATTGTTGGTTTGTGTTCTCTTTCTTACAGATTCAGAGGCTTTTCCAGCTGGGAGGACTCAATGCCTTGTCAGACACCTGGTCGTCAGCACCCAGCTCTCACTGACTTGGGCTGGACTGCATAGTGGTGGATGAGTCTTTGAGGAAGGGTCTGGGATTGGATTCCAGATTCTGGATCTTTGGGCAGGCAGTCAGATGCTTCCCTCTCCCCTCCCAGGATACGGGGGTGGGAGTGTGGGGAACAGAGCCCCTGGTCCCATGCTGGAGAGAACCATGATAAGGGTCAGCCCCTCTGGCCAACTGCTCTTCTCCAGACTCTTGGGGTTTTATTGACCCTCTGGAGCCAATGACAGGGGGATGGGGAGCAGCAAATACAGCCCTGCAAGCTCTGCCCCTCCCTGCCCAAGAAGGCAGGTGAGGCCAGAAGGGCACCACCAGGAGACAAGCCCTGGGGTCGCCCCTGTTGATGTAGTTCCAGTTGTCTGGTTCTTCCAGCAACACGAAGGCCTCGAAACGCGACGCCTGGGACCACCATCCTGATTTATTTGTCCCAGCGCTAACTCTGCCGTGGCTTCCTGGGAGCAGACTCCGGAGGGAGGGTGTCATGCATGCACGTGTACTGAACACGTGTTCTGGACCAGGATGCTGGAGAAACAAGGGTGAAAAAGGCATAGTCGTTCTTAGGGCTTGCAGCCCAGTATGGGGCCCCAGCGGTGGCTCCAAAGCTAATGGAGTTTGTATGGGGGGAGCTGACTGCTTCCTCTGTTAACGGCTGTGTCTTTCTGCTACATTGATTTTTATCCTCAACTTTTTGGTTCAAAAAATTTCAGGGCTTCCCTGGTGGCGCAGTGGTTGGGAGTCCGCCTGCCGAGGCAGGGGATGTGGGTTCGTGCCCCGGTCCGGGAGGATCCCACATGCCGCGGAGCAGCTGGGCCCGTGAGCCATGGCCGCTGGGCCTGCGTGTCCGGAGCCTGTGCCCTGCAGTGGGAGGGGCCGCAACGGTGAGAGGCCCGCGTACTGAAAAAAAAAAAAAAATTTCAAATTCACAGAAAATTTGAGAGCATAGTACAATGAACACTTATATACCCTTTACCTAGGTTCAGCAACAATTTACATTTCATGTTTGGTGATTCTCTCTCTCTCACACATGCACACACTTTTTTGTTTTTTTGAAGCATTTCGTAATAAATTGAAAGCATGTCAGATATCACTTCAAATACCCTAGCTATCCTAAATACTAAGAATGAGGATACAAGGATATTACTTTATTATTTATTTATTTAAATTTTATTTATTTATTTATTTTTGGCTGCCCCCACTCAGCTTGTCAGATCTTAATTACCCGACCAGGAATTGAACCCGGGCCCTCTGCAGTGAAAGCGCCGAGTCCTAACCACTGGACCGCCAGGGAATTCCCAAGGATATTATTTTAAATAATCACAGTAGTATTATCACACTCAGGAAATTTAATGTTGTTACAATACTACAAGCTTTCCATAATCAAATTCCCCAATTGTCCTGGTAATGTCTTTGATAGCTTTTTTTTGTCCCAATCCAGGATCCAATCAGAGATCCTGCATTGCCTTTAGTTGCCATATCTCTGTAGTCTCCTTTTATCTAGAACACTTTCACATTCCCCTCACCTTTTAAAATTCTTTCAAGACATTAATGTTTTTGAGGGCTTCCCTGGTGGCGTAGTGGTTAAGAATCCTCCTGCCAATGCAGGGGACACGGGTTCGAGCCCTGGCCCGGGAAAATCCCACATGCTGTGGAGCAACTAAGCCCGTGCGCCACAACTACTGAAGCCCGGGCGCCTAGAGCCCCGTACTCTGCAGCAAGGGAAGCCCACGCACCTCGACGAAGAGTAGCCCCCTGCTCGCTGCAACTAGAGGAAGCGCGCGTGCAGCAACAAAGACCCAAAGCAGCCAAAAATAAATAAATAAATATAAAAAATAAAGTGGGGACCGTGGTGAGGTCTCAGACCTGGAGGCTTGCTTCGTCAAGCCCTCTTATTAAAAAAAAAAAAAAAATGTTTTTGAAAAGTCCGTTCCAAGCACAGTGTCCCTCAATGTAGATTTGTGTGATTGTCTCCTCATTAGACTGAGGGTCCATTCACGCCTCCTTGAGATCTCTCCGTTGTAAAAGGCCATTTTTTTCTTTGTAATTAATATGGAACCTCGGTGTGTGGAAAGGTCTCGCTCCCTCACAATCTTTCACCCCATGGTGTTAGCCTTCATAGATGATCCTTTCCTAAATCAGTTGCTAGAGTGGTGGTTGCAAAATGGTGGTATTTCTATCACTTAGTTGGCATCATTTGCACATCCTGGATTAAACTTTGTGTGTTCCTCATGAAATGTTTGGCTTACAGATGTTTTGTTGGTAATACAATTACCCTTCAACGATGCTTACTCTGCTTTTTTTTTTTTTTAACTCTGTGCTTTATATCCATTATTCCCTAAAATCTCTGCAGTATCCCTTCAGTGCAGGATTCATCATCTCCATTTACAGCCGGGATTAGTGGCTTAGATACTTGCCCAGAGCCAGGGTTCAAACTCACTCTATTAACCACTTTGCAGTATTGTCTCCCTGCATGATGGTACTTTGTTATTTTACTATTCACCACTAACTGTAGATGTCACCTTTTCAGCGACCAACGAGGCTCAAAATGGGCCATGCTGACCATTCCCACAGGTCAGTGACAGCATTCTGTTGCCTGGCTGAACAAACATCCCCTCTGTATGACCAACCTGGGATCAAGGCTTCCAATTGGTCCATGGGCTTTATATCTTACAGAGTATTAAGTGTTTGGGGTTTAACAGCTGACAGCATCCAGTTTTCTGGATCCTGGTGAGAAAATAATACCCAAACCCAACAACTTCCCTAAAAAATGAATGAACCCAAATGCACTTTTATGGTGCAAATGTCAGATGTGTGAAATTCTCACGTTGGGCCAGAAGGGTTTTAACTGGGGTTTCTCTGGGACCAGGACCTGTACAAGATTCCGGAAGGCAGTCTCCCACTGCTGAGACAGAAATGATGAAATCGTGCAATGCCACAAAGCATCCTTCGTGTTCCTGGGATCTCTGACACTATCTTGTCTGGCCAGGAAACTCCTCTAAGCTAAGACTAAGGCAGCTACGACAGAATCGGGTAGGAAGTGGGGCTTTCCAGTCTACAGCAGGATATTTTGCAATTTCAGTGACACTTTTTGCAACAGGGGCAATTGTGAAGCAGGGACTTCTTGAAAGGCAGTGTTTTGTTGCCACTGAGGCCTTTCTAGGTCAAGAGAGGTTCACAGAGCTTCCATTTTTTGAGGTTCCAGTGATTTAAAATGAAGAAATGTGAAAATAGGATTATAGTCCTTGGGATGCATTTTAAATGTTTGATTTAACAAGTAAAATGGATTGTTGATGAACTCTTCTTTCTTGTACCTCTGTGACTATACCTCTGTAACCTTCAAAGCAGCTTTCAGTCCTGTACCTCTGTGCCTTTATTTGGGGACATGACAAATCTAAAACCAATGCAACTGCTGCAAAGGGTCCAACTTTTGCTCTCCTCCTAAGTGATGCACAGCTCAGACACCCGGATCTTTTCTCCATTCCTGGTCATCAGGGGTATCACTTTCTACCACATTCATTTTTTTATCATTTTGGGATTTTAAAATCAATATGTATTTTATAATAAAAAAGATAGTTTTTAAAAAGTATTTTATAATTAGCTTAGCTTCAAAGCTGATTTCAGTCCTGTCCCCGCAACCATCATGATAAAGGAGGTTTACTGTATTTGAATATAATACATGTCTCTTATTAAGAGAATGGAAAGACCTGTTGAGAAGATCGTGGAAGAGTTCCTGTGTTAACCTGGAACTGAAAATAATGGATCCCTCTGTGACCCAAACTCTCCCTCACCCACCAGTATATTGAATTTTAAGGGAGAAATCTGAGACTTTGAGAGGCTAACCATTCAAGTTCAAAGAGAATTTCCAGGCAATGAACTCCCTCTGAGAAACATACTGTAACTGTGGTCTCTGAGGGTGAACCAAATTCAGGGACAACCTCCGACCTCCTGAGCAGAATGGGAAAGCAGGGAGAGGAAGCCAACTTCCCAAAGTAGGTTGCGGTGGGTGGCTTTGACCTGTCCCAGGTGATGCAGTAGTGGTGTCAGAATAGGTCTCCAATCGGCTTACCAAATGAGAGCTTTGTTTGCACTATGGTAACCTTAAGCAAGAGCGTTTATAAGTTATAAAGTGCAGTACACATTATTCTGATTGTTAAACCTAGATGGAGGGTAAGTGGGTGTTCATTTTACTCTTTAAATTTTCCTATGTATTTAAACTTTTTTTTTTTGGTCTGTCCACATGGCATGCGGGATCTGGGATCTTAGTTTCCCCGACCAGGGATGGAACCTGTACCCCCTGCAGTGGAAGTGGGGTCTTAACCATGGACCGCCAGGTAAGTCCCAACATCTTACAATTTAAAAAATTGAAAAAAAATGTTTTGTTCTACCAGTGTTTATACGGACCCTATTAGGAGGCTCGCCTTGAGCATACAGTCCCTGACAGCCAAAGGCAACTGCTTTCCCTTCCCCGCACCCTTTGAGGTTCGGTTTACATAATCCTGCCCCCACTCCCAACTCCCACCTCCCACCCCTGGCAGAGCTGACCCCTCTTGCCTGGTGCTCCGGTCATTCCTGTTCACCACCTTGCATTGAAACTGTTTATGAGTTTGGAAGCTGCCTGGAGTGGTGAGGAGATATGGGAATCCAAGATCTAGGACCTGTGTGACCTGGGCAAATTACTCGACCTCTCTGAATTTGTTTTCCTGTCTGTCAAACGGGTCGTTTCTGGAATTCAATGAGATGATTGCAAGCGCGCCTGGCACCGTGGGAGAAGTGCCAGCTTCATTCTTTGGTGTCCAGCGCTTGGCACGTCGTGGGCGGTGTCTACAAAGGTGGACAGCAGATCCCTGCCCCTCACTGCCATCACCTCCAGGACCCCTTCCGCCCAAACCCCGCGCTTGGGGCAGGAGAGGTTTGTCTGCGGGAAGAACGGCCCCAGGATAAAGGGGAAGTGTCTGCGCAGGGCAGTGACAGGCGGGCAGGCGCTGGGGTGGAGACCCGCCCGGCGCACCATCCCTGCCGGGACCCCGTGGGGCCTGCCGGAGGGAGGGAAAAGTCCGAGATGCGCGACTCACCCCGGGGTCTGTACCCGCGGCGTCGGCGTTTGTGCGATGACTCTCTGAACTACGTCTCCCAGGAGGCTCCGGGAGTATGAAGAGCCAATCGGAGGGCGGGTGGGCGGGCCCTCCGGCACCTACGTCTACTAGGGGGCGCTGGGCTGAGCCGCCGTTGATAAGATTGGCAACCGCAATGGCCTATAGCTGCTTCCCGCCCGAGCGGCCGCACTCCAGGCGCTGAGAAGGAGCGGCCGAAGCTGCTGGTATCCCGGACACAGCGGGAAGTGGAGTCAGCGCGGCACGTGAAGACCCCAACTCGCGGTATTCGGCGCCACGGGGCTGCACTGGGGCCGTAGATCCCCAGTCTTCCGCCCCTGACAAGCCTATAGATCATTCATGTTTTACGGCGAATATTTACCGAGGGCCTACTGTGGACCTCTTACTGTGTCAACAGCGGCGAGGGTGGTCACGGCAGGCAGTATCCTTGCCACAAGGCGCTTATCTCCTGGGAAGGAGAGAGGTGGGTAAACGGTAATTTCCAGTCCTGGTAAGAGCTGTGAAATGGATCATTGAACCCAACACCAGCACTGCCGTCTTCTCGGTTTTCAAACGCTACCCCTAGGAACCCTAGAGTGCAGGTTCTTAAACTACTCTGTATCATGATTCTTTTTGAAAAATCTAGTGATATGTTTATGGACCATAAGGGTAGTGTTTTTTGTTTTGGGGGGTTTTGTTTGTTTTTTGGCAGCGCCACGCGTCTTGCGGTATCTTAGTTCCCCTACTAGGGACTGAGCCCAGCCCGGCAGTGAAAGCCCTGAGTTGCCAACCACTGGACCGCCAGGGAATTCCCTTTTGTTTGTTTTTCTTGTGTGTGTGTCCAGAAAAAAGCACATGCATCTATAGTTCTACAGTTTCGTATATCATTTCAGGGGGTTCATGGACTTTCTGAAGTCCACCTGGAGAAATCTAGCAGGGGTCTTTCGACAGACACTCTTCCCCCCAACCCCCCCCCCCCACGTCAGCTAGAGCAGCCCCTGCTTTTTATTTTATTTTTAAATTTATGTATTTATTTATTTTTGTCTGCCTTCAGTCTTCGTTGCTGCACACGGGCTTTCTCTAGTTGCATGGAGCGGGGTCTACTCTTCGTTGCGGTGCACGCACTTCTCATTGCAGTGGCTTCTCTTCGTTGTGGAGCATGGGCTCTAGGCGCACGGGCTGCAGTAGTTGTGGCATGCAGGCTCAGTAGTTGTTGCACACGGGCTTACTTGCTCCGTGGCATGTGGGAGCTTCCCAGACCAGGGGTGGAACACGTGTGCCCTGGCATTGGCAGGCAGGTTCTTAACCACTGTGCCACCAGGGAAGTCCAGCCCCTGCTTTTTAACTGTTTTACATATTTCACCCTCAAGAAAGATTTCCTTTGATCTAAATCTACTGCAGGAGAAAAAGAAAAAGAAGGAATACCCAAATAGACGGTCTAGCTGTAATTCTAGTTCCAACATTCTGTTTGTTTAAGTCCTTCCCATCAAGACTACTTTCTAGTCTCAGGTAAACATAACCAGACTGAATTCACCAGCATGGTGGTGTGAAGGGCACCTTCTCATTCAGATCTTTGTCATTCTTCTGGAACATTCCCCTGCCTACCACACTTGCCAATTAGTTTGAAACTGTAAACAGTTTTTTTTCTGTTTTGGCTGCCTGGCTTGCGGGATCTTAGTTCCCCCACCAGGGATTGAACCTGGGCTGGGCTGTGAAAGCGACATGCCATAACCACTGGACTGACAGGGAATTACCAGAAACTGTAAATAATTTAAATGGCTATCACCTGGGGACTGGCTTAGTAAGTTTTGGTGAATCCATCCTGTGTGCTGCGCTGCACCCCTTGAAAACAGTGCAGTGGATTTCCATGTGTTAATGTGCAAAGATGGTCAATATATATTATTAAATGAGAAGAGCACGTTTACCGTACACTGTGATAGTATAATCCCATGTTTGTAAATAATGGGAAAAATATTTTTTTAATTTAAATATCTGAAGATAGACTCAAGGAATAATGTGGCAACCTCTATAGAGTAGAATTGGAGGTGGGGGTTGTGCTTTTTACTCTATGTCCTCTATACATTTGTGTGGTTTTCAATGAGTAAACATTTTATGACACATGAAACATAGTCTGTGAATTTATTTTCAGTGTAAAATAATAAGGGAAAACAGAAAGTATACCAAGCTCAGTCTTAGAGGAAGACTTTCATGCTTTGCTCATTATTTTTATAATAAAAACTTTCCAAAAATCTCATTAACAGGAATATTTTTCACTGGAATGAAGAGGATTAGGAATGGTTTTTAAAAAGCAGTCTGTTTTGGGGCTTCCCTGGTGGCGCAGTGGTTGAGAGTCCGCCTGCCGATGCAGGGGACATGGATTCGTGCCCCGGTGCAGGAAAGATCCCACATGCTGCGGAGCGGCTGGGCCGGTGAGCCATGGCCACTGAGCCTGCATGTCCGGAGCCTGTGCTCCGCAACGGGAGAGGCCACAACAGTGAGAGGCCTGCGTACCACAAAAAAAAAACCCAAAAAACAAAAAAAACAGCAGTCTGTGTCCATAGAGAAACAAATATGTGAAGTCTTCAAGTAATATGTGAGGTTTGCCAATACTGAAGGAAACACAGAACAGACCTAATTCCAAAGTAAACAGACATACATACAACACTGCAGGCATCAAATTAATGCAGACACAAGAGTCTTTAACAAGAGCTTAAGGGCTTATGCCTTAACTCCCCTGAAGATATAGAGCAGAAGCTTACATTTTAAAAATATGGTTGAAATAAGCTAAAATGACTGAAAGGATATTTGCTCAGCAAAGCCTTAGTATCTGGACAAGTTCCTTCACGCACAGATTAGTATCAAAACTCAGGTGGCATTTCACCTGCTGTCCTATAGAGGATGCCCTCGCACATGGTCTCTGGGGCTGCAGCTGGAAGCACAGTAGACACCACCCCACTCCCATCCCTACCCACAGTACAAGCCTCCACCAAAGCCAGCAGCTGGAAACAATTCTTAATGCTGCAAGAAGTAGGAGAAAATGACTATGTGAGTCAAAGCTAAAATTGGACATCAAAGACCACAGAAAAGTATCTTCCAAGGCGGATGTGATGGTGGAGGTGGGTGGGGGTATCAAAATACCAAAAGTCATGCCTTTGGAACTGCAATGAATGATAACATATATTGAGCACTTTATATATACCAAGTGTCATGTGAGTGCTTTATATGCCTTCATAGCACAGGCTCTGGTGTCAGACTGCCTGAGTGAGAATAATGTCCCTACAGTTAAGCAGCTGTGTGACACTAGACAAGTCATGTACCTACTTAATTCAGCCTTGACAAAGAAGGAAATTGTGTTACATGCTACAGCATGGATAAATCTTGAAAACATTGTGCTAAGTGAAATAAGCCAAAAACAAAGAGACACATATTTCATGATTTCACCTATGTGAGGTACCTAGAATATAGTCAAACTCATAGAGACAGAAAATAGAGTAGTGATTACCAGGGGCTGGGAGCAGAGGGTAATGGGGGGTTATTAATAGGTAGAGTTTCAGTTTGGGATGATGAAAAAGTTCTGGAGATGGATGGTGGTTATGGTTATACAACAATGTGAATGCATGTAATGCCACTGAATTGTACCCTTAACAATAGTTAAAATGGTAAAATTTATGTTATGTATATTTTACCACCCCCCCCAAAAAAACTTGAAAAATGCACATACCCTTTGCTTCAGTTATTCCATTTCGAGGATTCTATTCTAAAGAAATTATTGAATGTACACAAAAGTTGCATTATAAGATGTTCATTGCAAAATTGTTCATTAAAGCAAGAATTGGAAACAACCTGAATGTCCATCAACAGAAGAAATAGTAATTATGTTACACCAATACTGTGCCATACTGTGCAGCTGTTAAGAGTAAGAAAGGCCTATTCATCTAGATTCAGAGATTTCAGAGGCACACTGTGAAGTTAAAAAAGTCTGGGAAAATATTATATATGTAGCATTATAAATACATCTAATGAATACATATACATATGTAAACACATCAGAAGGAGACCGGTAGGATGTACAACCGTTACCTATAAAAAAGGGAGCAGAAGTGAAGCGAGGGGGTGATGGAAAAATTTCCTCATTTTCTTTGTATCTATCTCTATTCTTTGATTCTTGTACCATGACCATTCATGTATTACTGTTGTTCTGGTTATCTTTTGCTGCATAACACCAAAACTTAGTGTAAAAACAATCTTTTTATTATTATAGCTCATGATTTTGTGGTTGGGATTTTGATCAGGGCACAGCAGGGACAACTTATGTCTGCCCCATGACCGGAGCTTCAGCTAGGGTGACTCAGATGTCTGGGGATCACTGGAATGGCTGTAATCGACTGGGGTTGTGTGTCTGAGGCATCAGTACTGGCTGTCTGCAGGTGATTCTTGGGTTCTTCTCCCTGTTGTGTCTGCTGGGACTGGAATGTTGAAAATGGCTTCTTCACTCCTGTGTCTGGTGCCTGGGCTAGGATGGCTGGAACAGCTGGAGATGACTAGGCATCTCTCTCCATGCCTCCATAGCTTGGGCTTCCTCGAAGCATGACAGTCTTAAGGTAACCAGACTTTCTAGATGGTGGCTGGTGTTCCCAGAGCTAGCATTCCAAGAGGCCCCAGATGGCAGCTTCAAGACTTCTTATGAAGTCCCAGAAAGTTACTTCCAGTTCATTCTATAGCCTAAGCAAGTCACTACAGCCAGCCTAGATTCGGGGGAAGAGGATTTGACACCCCCTGTCAATAGGAGAAGTAATCATGAAGTTGAAGCCACTTTTTAGCTTACTACACTTAGACTCTTAACAGGAAATTCAACCTGACCCATGATTTATAGTAACCTTCATTGAAACAGAGCACACCCACCTCTCACATGTCTTTCATCGGTCATTACAAATGTAGAGCCTCTTGGGAAATCCTCTGCCAGTCCTATTGCTTCCTTCCAAGTTTCCTATTAATTCTTCAAATTAATGTTGAGATCAGTGGTTCTCAATTTTGGCTGCACATTAAATCATCTGGGGAGCTGTAAAGAATCCTGATGTCCAGATGCCAAATACATCAGAATCTCTAGGGGGTGGTAACCAGGTGCTATAGTCTGAATGTTTATGTCTCTTCAAAATTCATATGCTGAAATCCTAATGCTTGATGTGATGGTATTAAGAGGTGGGACCGGGACTTCCCTGGTGGCGCAGTGGTTGAGAGTCCGCCTGCCGATGCTGGGGACGCGGGTTCGTGCCCCGGTCCGGGAAGATCCCACATGCCGCGGAGCGGCTGGTCCCGTGAGCCATGGCCGCTGAGCCTGCGCGTCCGGAGCCTGTGCTCCGCAACGGGAGAGGCCACAACAGTGAGAGGCCCGTACCGCCAAAAAAAGAAAAAAGAGGTTGGGCCTTTGGGAGTTGCTGAGGTCATGGGGGTGGAGCCCTCATTAATGAGATTAATCCTCTTATAAAAGAGACCCCGCAGAGCTCCCTACCCCTGTCACCATTTGAGGACACAGAGGTTGGCAGTCTGCAACCTGGAAGAGGACACTCCCTTGACCATACTGGCATCCTGATCTTGGACTGCCAGCTTCCAGAATGGTGGGAAATTTCTGTTGTTTCTAAGCTACCAAGGATTGGAAGCTCTAATAGACTTAAGACACACCAGGCATCAGAGAGTTTTTTTAAAGCTCCCCAGGTGATTCCAATGTGCACATGACTGGGAAGCACTGGTCTAGGTTATAACTATTCCAGTACCAGTAGTTTCCAGAAGCAGCGCCTTAGCACGTCAGCCAGTGATCATTGTTGGCAAAGCAGTGGATCGGCTGTGTGGACCTGGTCATGGAATTGCAGGAAGCCTTGAGAAGCCTTGACTGGTGGTAAAAGGCTGGGTCCTCCCTTTCCAGGGATGACTCCTGTTCCCCATGGAGCCCCGCTTTGACTTTACAATTAAGGAGGTGGCATCTTTCACCCCCTTGCTACAGCCAGCTGCAAGGATGAAACAACTTGTGAGCAGGTTCTGCCTGTGCTCGTCTGATTTTTACCCTGTAAGTCCTTTGCTCATGGGCCTTGTTGAACAAAATGGCTCTAAGGACAGAAAACAGCACTTTGGGGAATAACATAAATCCTACAAGCTGCCTGTTTACTTCCCAGGGGAAGCTCTACCGCATTGGAGTTGCCTGATACACTGCCAGGGATTTTGGCAAACCCTGAGTTTCTGGGAGAAGAACACAGAGTGGAGCATTTGGGAGGAAGACTCAGGTTAGTGGCTCATTTTTCTGCCAGCAAGTTCTTGAAAAAAAAAATACAAAGGTTCAAGGCATACTCCCAGCATCTCAGAGCATACAGAACCGACAGGAAGACCTGTCAGGGCCAAGGCCCCAGGTCTCTCCCTGCCCCTTGTGTTCTCCTGCGCCTTCGCCTTAGCAGAACCTACAACTTTCTTCCTGTCCTTTCTGACAGAAAGTTTTTCTTGAGGCTGGAGTGCAAGCCCTGCTTCAAACCAACAGCGAGATTGCCTGGGATAACCTTGCTAGTCATGCCATTATGCCTCTTTCCTTGGAGGTGGATATATTTTTAATGAACTAGTTCAAATACACAGAACATAAATACCTATGTAACCACACTCATAATTAATGTTATGATGTCTATATTTGCTTGACTTTGTTATTTCTATTTTATAAGAAACAACGCATCTCTGGACCATCTACTTGTATTGCTGGCAGGGTAGTCCGATGTCTTTCATGGCCTTCTAGAGCGAGTTCTCCTAGCCAACAAGATGGAAGCTGCAAGGCCTTTTACCACCTTGCCTTGGTCATTGTTGGGGGCTCTCTAGCATTTGGAGGACCCTGAGAGGAACATCTTAGAGGAGGAGTGCCACCTTGTCCAGGGTGAACTGTATTTCTGGGGAGTTAAGGCAATGGAAGTATGCCCCACACCAGACCAACGTGAGGGTCGCTAGTTCTTTGCTGCTGCCTTTCACTCTCCCTCCCCCTTAGGAGGAGCCCTAGTTAATATAAAATGCAAAATAGGGATGGATAGGCCTCTACTGGGGCCACTTGGTATGGTCTCACCTTTATGAAAGGCCTCAAGTTTTAATTTATTTTTTCTTGGCCTCGCAGCATGTGGGATTTTAGTTCCCCTACCAGGGATCAAACCTCCACCCTTTGCACTGGAAACGTGGAGCTTTAACCACTGGACCTCCAGGGAAGTCCCAGGGCCTCAAGTTTTAGATTTTTGAAGTTATCTCTAGTAGAACACCCGAGTTGTATTCTTGTGTTGAGTGTTAAAGATGCTAAATGCAAATATGTAAAATATATCACAATTTTAATAATATTTTAATTTTTTAGGAGCCTTAAAAATGTGGGAATAGGCTTTGCTAGACCTCCGGGAGGTCTTGACAACTGGAAAAGACAGGACAGAGGCTAACCTATATCATTCTGGGGAGAATTTCCCTCGTTCCAGTTGTTCAAATGCCCAGATTTAGGGGCTGAGTAAACTGATTATAAGTGCTAAGGAGAGGCCAATAGCTGAGCTTCCCTTCCCACCCCGTTCTACATCTTTACAGGAGACTTGAGAGGAAGCTGGGAGCCAAGCCTGGAGGCTTAAGTCTGAGCTTTGGGTGTTTCTGAGATTATTCTACCCAGATCACTAGGCTAGAAATGTCAGAGGATTTCACAGTGGGTACTCATTTCAGAATTAAAGATCATGCGGGACTTCCCTGATGGTCCAGTAGCTAAGGCTCTGTGCTCCCAGTGCAGGGGGCCTGGGTTCAATCCCTGGTCAGGGAACTAGATCCTGCATGCTGCAACTAAGGCCCAGCACAGCCAAATAAGTAAATATATATTTTTTAAAAAAAGAATTAGAGATCATGAAGTTTCCTGGAGGGCCCATAGGATGTTTTTTTGGGAATGTGAAAATGACTAGGTAAGCAGGGCTAAGTGTACTGTATCTCACTCCCTACCATACTGTGAGCCCCTTGGAGGTGGATTCACCAGTCTATTCCTTGACTTCCTTGATTTTAGCCTATACAATATCCTCAATACACTGTGAAAGAATTACTGCAGATTCTGGAAAGTCACAATTGAAAAAAAAATCTTAAAGTGGCCCCTGCAGGATTTCTCTAATTTCAAGAGACAAAAAAACATGGCATCTTAAGGAGAGGACTGTCTCAGCTAGAGAAAGGGATGAGCCTCTCCTAGGTCCTTTAGTATCCTATTTTTACTGCCAGCTTTAATAGTTAGGCAGTGATTAACAATTGCTATATAAAATCCATACAGGGAGTTCCCTAGTGGTCCAGTGGTTAGGACTCTGTGCTTTCACTGCTGAGGGCCTGGGTTTGATCCCAGGTCAGGGAACTAAGATCCCACAAGCCACATGGCCCATCCAAAAAAAAAAAAGATCCATACAGTAGTTTTTTTTTGTTGTTTGTTTTTAAAACCTCTTAGCAAGGGAAGAGGAAGCCAAAAAACAAAACAAAACAAAAAAACAGAAGGCAGAATTGGGAAGCAACTTAAACTCCTCCATCTCACTTCCCCTTCACACAGCACCAAAGATGCTTCCAAAGATATAAAAATACTTGAGAGGTCCAAGACTATTCTAGATTTTGTCCTATAGATAGAACACTTGTTTTCTAGGGCTTTGGGGGATAATTAACACACTTTATTAAATATAAGTCCACAGGAAAACCAAAATGAACTTTTCAAAGAAGAAATAGAATGAATCTCATTTTCTAATCAATGCGGTAAAAAAAATTTTTTTTAGAGGAGAACTTTCTTGACCAGCTTGACCAGTTGACCAACTCTTGGCTTAAAGAGGAAATAATAAAAACTGCAATGATGGGAATTCCCTGGCAGTCCAGTGGTTGGGGAACTAAGATCCCATGAGCTGCATAGGGAAAGAAAGAAAGGAAGGAGGGAGGGAGGGAGGGAGGGAAGGAAGGAAGGAAGGAAGGAAATATGAAAACTGTAGTGACAAACTATTTTGAAATCATCAATAAGGAGAATATTTTATATAGAAATCATGGGATGTACCTAAAGCTGCACTTAGAGGAAAACTCATAACCTTAAACACTTTTACGATTAACTCTTTTTTTTTTTTTTTTTTTTGCTGTACGCGGGCCTCTCACTGCTGTGGCCTCTCCCATTGTGGAGCACAGGCTCCGGACGCACAGGCCCAGCGCCCATGGCTCACAGGCCCAGCCTCTCCGTGGCACGTGGGATCCTCCCGGACCGGGGCACGAACCCGCGTCCCCAGTATCGGCAGGCAGACTCTCAACCACTGCGCCACCAGGGAAGCCGCCACTTTTACCATTAAACAACAAAGACTAGAAATAAAGTACAATGATATTTATTGAAAGTTTATTTTGTATAGAGCCTGCATTTAAATATATTTCATTAACCTTTATAGTACTTATGAGGTGGGCACTGTTTTTTGCCCTTATCTTTTCAAAATGCTCAAAAGTTATAAGGCATATCCATGCAATGTTCCATGTTCTTAATTTCCAAGAGCTATTTTACATCTCTTAATTCAAAGCTACAAACATTTATTAATTAAAGCTTTATTAATTAAAGCTCAGGGTACTTTAAGGGATAAAGAAATGAATTACTGCTGTTCTCAATCTTGTGAAACTCTAGTCATCTGTGTGATGTTGATGTATGTATATTGGAAGGGCAGGGGAGGACACAGGTCATAGTATGATTGCAGTTAATCCTCCCAGTTAAGAAGAACTGTGTTAAGTGCTAAAAATGATCTCTAAACAAAGCACTGAAGGAGCCCAAAAGAAATGTAATTCTGACTTGGAGAGGGGGCAGGAGTCAACTGCAGTACTTGTTGCCACAATTCAGGGCCTGCACCATGAAGGTTTTTGCAGCCTTGTTGAGGAATCTGTGCTTTATTATCAGGGCAGTGAGGCACCATTGGAGGTTCTGTCTGTGTGGGTGGATGTTTGTGTAAAGACTTTTATTTATTTATTTATATTTTGGCTGCGTTGGGTCTTCGTTGCTGCGTGTGGGCTTTCTCTAGTTGCGGCGAGCGGGGGCTACTCTTCGTTGTGGTGCGCGGGCTTCTCATTGCGGTGGCTTCTCTTGTTGCGGAACACAGGATCTAGGCACTCGGGCTTCAGTAGTTGTGGCTCGCAGGCTCTAGAGCACAGGCTCAGTAGTTGTGGCACACAGGCTTAGTTGCTCCGCGGCATGTGGGATCTTCCCGGACCAGGGATCGAACCTGTGTCCCCTGCATTGGCAGGCAGATTCATATCCACTGCGCCACCAGGGAGGCCCATGGACTTTACTTTTATTGCTGCAATTCTGTTTTATTTTGTTTTTTCCCTTCAGAATTGTTTCTCAGATGTGGAACTGATTGATAAAAGAGGAGAAATATTTTAAGATTCTTAAAACACACTGTCAAATTGCTTTTCATAAAGTATAGTGCATTCATGGGGTCTCTCTCCTATGTGGAGACATCGGTATCTATAAAGGTCTGAATGAAGAAAGCTTCTCTCCCAGCCAGGGCATTTGTGAGGCTCCTCTCCTGAATGAGTCCTCTGGTGCTCAGTAGGTCTAATGTCAAGAGGTTCTTCCACGTTGGAGCTCTTAGGGTTCTCTCTATATATAGCGGTTATGATGATCTATAAGCTTTGCTAAGTCTGAGGATTTAGCACTGACTTTCCTTTGGATTAACGTTAACCAAACTAACTTGCTAATATTTTTCAGTAATGTTAATATTTAAACATTTTCCTCTGACTTTCTAAATGTTTTTAGTTTTTTTTTTTTTTTTTTGTAAAATAGAACCATGGGAAGCATCCCCCTCTAAAGTAACAATGAAGGGATGCAGAGTTCACAGGGTTTTTTTCTGCTTTGAAGAAGCTTCTTCATTTTCTCTTCTGATCTCAAAATCTGAGAGAAGAAACAGAAGTTGAACATGTCACACTATTCCACGGAGAAAGAGAGTGGGGGAAAGAGTTGTGCTAAACCAGTCATGGGATGATAGAAACTCTTAAGTAGATCCCAAAGCTTTTTGCTCCAATTAAGAAATTTTCTTTCCTTGAAAACTCAACTATCTTGAAGTCAAATCATTGTTTCATTTCTTTGGAAGGATTTCTTTGAAATCCTGCAATTCCTTCACCCGTGACTCTTCTCTGTGCTCCACAGGGAAGCTCAGGCCAGCTTTGGTACTGGATATCTTGGCCGTGACAGGAGGCATGTTAGTTTGGGTCACCACTGGTTTTTCTGAATTCAGACTGATTTCTGGGGCAGACAGCCTCTCTATATCTAGTTCTGTTTTCAGTTAGAATTATTTCACCTGGAACTTCTGTCAGGCAGTTTTTCCACATTAGGACAAAACTAAAATGAGGAGAAAGCTCCTTTTGTGGTTAATTAAGGCCATCATCTTCCAGTCTATGGAAGAGCAGTGAATTCTATGTTAAAGTCAATAAACTAAATTAGCTTTATATTATCTTTTGAATATTCTGATAATAGAATTATCTAAGTTAGGACTAAAATGTAAGTAATTTTCCTAAAATTCTGACTCTTTTAAGGCTGAGAAACATTCTCTTATTGAGTCCCAAGAAAAGAGAGAGCGGTAAAAGTGGGAGTTTTGGAACTATGTCCTGGATTATTTTCAGTTAAGAGATTTTCAAATAAAAATTGGTATCTGAACTGGGTTGGTTGGTGACCAGCAAAAAATGTCTTTATATGTTTCAGCTGAAGTCTAGAAGTGGATTATCTTGAAATTAACCAAAACAACTATCTAACAGTGTTTCTGGCAATCTAAGGACAACTAGTAAAATTTTCTCCAGCTCAATTTCCTGCCATGTCCTACCATTCCTTTTCTCACTGAGAGCAGTTATGGTTTGTACCCTTTTTCTGTGTCCCTTACTCTCCTTCCTCACATCTAACAAACTTTACTGGTCTGAAGTAAATTGTGAGTTGATAAATAGTGATTTAAGATCCAAATAGAGGAAAATGTTTAAATATTAACGTTACCAAACAACATTAGCAAGTTAGTTTAACGTTAATCTGAAGGATAATTTAAATTCCAGAACATTTTATCAAAATGCCTTATATTTTCATGGAGAAAGGGCAATATATTTCAGATCAATTAAAAAAAAATGTCTTTTGGGACTTCCCTTGTAGTCCAGTGGATAAGACTCCACGCTCCCAGTGCAGGGGGCCAGGGTTCGATCCCTGGTCAGGGAACTAGATCCTACAAGCGTGCCACAGCTAAAGATCCCACATGCCATAACTAAGGCCCAGCACAGCCAAGATAAATAAATAAATAATAAATTTAAAAAAATAAACGGTTCATTCCTTTAAAAAATTGTTTAAAAAAGAAAATGTGTTTCAAATGAAATGCCACTTAAAGTCACTATTTTGTTTATGTTTGGATTTCAAAGCTAACTGTGGGATCAAAGAGTAATGTGTTACAGGTAAAAGCAAACCTGAAGCCATAGATCACAGGAAAACTGTAGTCAAGTAAAGTGGGAAGAAACCAAAACTGGGGAGAGTTGCAAATAGCAAAGGCTTAGGGTGGCAGAAACCTGGAGGCCAGGATATCCTAAGATGAGAGTCAGGAAAAGCATTTCAGAATGACAGAAGCTGCTTATTTGCTCCTACGCCAAACAGCACAGATGTGAAATTCTTAACGCTGCAGATTTCATCAAATGTCATTTTGAAAACCAGGCACAGACAGCTACACCCCGCCCCTTGAGTGCAAGGGAATCTATAAGACTCAGGTAAGGACTGAAAGTAGCTCTAGAGACAGAATTTAGTACCCATGAGAACTAAGACCAGGAGTAGTAGGGGTTTTTTAATCTGAAATTCAAAATTGTTTTCTCTTCTACATAATAGGGAGCCACCAATAGCTAAGGACAAGAAAATACAGTTGACTTGTACAACATGGGTTTGAACTGCGTGAGTCCACTTACACATGGAAATTTTTCAATAAATACATATTACAGTACTACACAACCCAATGGTGGTTGAATCCGTGGATGCAGAACGACAGATATGGAAGGCCAACTGTAAAGTTACAGATGAATTTTCCAATATGCAGAGGGTTAGCGCTCCAAACCCCCACTGCATTGTTCAAGGGTCAACTGTATAAGAAAGTGAAATCAACAGTGGTTACCAGAGGGCATACTTACTTCCCTTAACTTACATTCCACCCAGGCTTAAAGTAGTGGGTTTAATCTTTTTCATCATTTAGAGAACTTAATGAAAGCCATGGATCCACTTCCTAGAAAATACATGTACACATGCAGTTTTGTGTACAATATCAAAAGGTTTTAAAAATCTCCAGATCCACCCATGTGACCCTCTAGAACTGTGTTGATGGTAGCCACTACCTGGTGGGTCTTAGCAACACTAGCTGCATTTTAAGTGCTCAGTAGCCGCCATCACAGTAAGTTCTATTGCACTTAGAACTGCTGCTCTAGAATTTCTAGACCCTAAGTTAAGAACTCCTGCCCCAAATGAACCCCTATAGTTCTGCTGGCCTGTAACACCACTCCCAGTCAAATTGGTATTTGACTATAAAATACCATCTATAAAAGTTATTTTCTCTGCCTGAATATAGATAGGCCTCAAAGAAATGGAGGAATACTATCAGTAATTCTGAATAACTCTGAAAGTCTATCTAGCTTTAAGTACCTGTTAATAACCTAAAATCAAAAGGAACTTAAGATAGCAAATTGGTTTATCCTTCATTCTTACCATCTCAAGGTATGTGTAGTTTTGCAAACATTCCCGTGCTCCACATCCTGCAATAATAATCCGAGTGGCTTTTCTGTGAGATAGGGTAAGCCTTCAGGAATTTGCTGTGCATTAGTAACAGCCAATATTGAGTTCATACTAAATGCCAGGTATGATTCTAAGCATCCTACATATGTTAGACCGGTTAATCCTCACCCAGTGTTATAAGGTGGGTATAGTATTATCCCCTCAAAACAGGTGAAGGAACTGCGGTTTGAGGCTTAGTGAGATTGAATAACTTATCTGCGATGACATAGTAAATGCCAGAGAGGTGGTTATTAGGTTAGAATCTATTTTCTCCTGAAATATGAAGATCTAAAACATGAAAAAAAATGGTCTTACAGGACTCTGAGGTCACGTGTCTCAACAAGGCTTTCTGAAATGGACCTGCACCAGCCTGTGCGCTGTGAGGCCTCTGGGTCTGAATTTGCCACAACAGCTGGTGGATCTTTTCTCTGGAGGGTGTCAACTACAAATTAGCATTTTCCATTGGCACTAGCCATCTACCTCTACAAAGATTAAATCGTGCTGCTGCAGCTGCTGACTTTCAACACCCCTTGAAAGGAGTTCAGGGTGGAGAGCTGAAATGAGGCACTCTGTGCTCTGGGAAAAACTGGCAGAACAGGTCTTCAGATAGTTAGATATTTTCAGGAGCCAATTTTATGAGCCCAATTCTTGTATCTCCTCATATCTAGAAAAGCACTAAAATTCTTCATGGTGACATCTGCTCCTCGTGACTAGCAGTAACCTACACGAGACTAGCAGAAACCTTCTGTAAAAACTATGTGCTTGATTGCATGTACTCCCCCTTCACCAAAATCATTTATATACTGACCTTCCCCCCGCCTCTTTGGAGCAGTTTCTCAGAGCTATCTGGTACGCTGTCTCCTGGGCTGCAGTCCTCATTTTGACCCAAATAAAACTTAACTCACAACTCTCACGTTGTGCATTTCTTTTTTGAAGTAGACAAGTGGAACAAGAAAAAAGATACAGTACTCAGGACTCTCTCCACCCCGTCATTGAAAGTTGACCCTCTCCGTCCCCACATCACCCTTTACCATCATGGTTTTAGCGACAGACTAAAGTGTGATCCTGGGCAAGTGACTTAACTGACACTCTGTAACATGGGGATGATAATAATAGCGTCTCGTTCCTACAGTTTTGTGTGCTGTGAGGATCCAGTTGCATGTAAGCAGGCGCTCAGTAAACGATTACTGTTTGTCATGATTCAACCCCACGACCCTTTTATCTCTTGAGACCACGGGCCTGACCGTCGCTGGCGGGAATGGAGGAGGTGGGCCGACCTGGGCCGTGTCTCACAGCTGGGAAGCCCTCCCCTCACCAGCACAAAGCCTCGACTGCGCCGGCCAGGGAATCGACCCTCCGGGTTTCCTTCCACTTGCCCCTCACGATGAAATTTCATGGCGGACCAAGGAGGGAGATGAACAAGGATCTCGCGCCCTCAGGGCTGGACAATAAAAGGCACGCCCCCGGCAAGTTTAAAATCGGAAGCCGGTGGTGCGGGCTGGGTCCGCAGCGGCCCTGGGGGACGTCCAGCCGCCTGCAGCCGGACCCTGAGCGGACATGAGAGCGCCACGGGCCACAAGCCCACTCTCCCCACTGACGACCTCCGCACCCGGCCCCGCAGCGCCAGCACCTCAAGGGCGCAGGCGCGGGCCGCGCTGCCTACGGCATCTCTCCGCAGGCCCTGCGGCGGCGCTGACCCGGCCGGGGCCCACTCTTCTCCGCCTCTTCCAGGCGCCGAGCAGGCGGCCGAGTGGACCCTGGGTCAAATGCCTCGGAGGCTGCCCGGGCGGGTGGACCCTCTCCTGAAGCTCCGCCCAACTGCAGCGGGTGGGGACCACCTTGAAATCCGTTTTGACCCGGACAGCGATTCTCAAATTTGTCTGTGGGGGAAGAATTTTTCCACTTGTCTGTGGAGGAGCTTGTTAACAATTCAGATTTTCGGGCCCCACCCCGACACTCAGAAGCACAGGATCTCGCGTGACTCGGAGATCTGAACTTCAGTAAGCTTTCCGAGGGATTCTGACCCTGGTAGTCCGCCGGTCACATCCGATTTGGGCTTAATTTCCACTAACAAACCTACAGACTCTGGCTCCCAGGGGTTTCTGAGATCCCGGAGCTCGCCCGATGGCCCCGCCTCTCGTCCCCAATTGGCCCTTCGCTCGTCCCGCCCCTGAAGGCAAATCTTTTCTTCTGGTTGGTCAGCGGTGAGTGTGTGGCGAGACCTGACCCAATGGGCGCTAGAGTTCTCGGAACGTGACCGGGAAGTTGGTCCGGAGCAGGCGCCGTTGGTTGTTGACGCCTAACGCGCTCTGAGACTTCCGGCGTGGGAGCCGAGCTTCGAGTCCTGCGTGAGTCCGCTGCAAGGGGGAAAGCGCGGTGCTTAGGTCCTGCCCTGGGGCGGTCCTGGCGGGGGCGGGCCAGGGGGTGGTGCGGCGGCGCCCGCAAACTACTGACGCCGAGGCGCCGGAGCCGGCTGCGCCAGCCCTGGAGCCGGGCTCCTCGGCCGGGATTCGGGGCTTCGGGGCCCCCGGCTCTTGTGGACGCCCGCCATCCTTGCGCGGGGCCGGGGGCGCCTTCCTAACTGGGCGCAGCTGGTTTCGGGGCCAAGGCGGTGTGGGGACCTGAAGATGGCGTCGGGTCCGGGCTTCCAGGACCGGGAAGGGCTCTTGATAGTGAAACTGGAGGAGGACTGCGCCTGGAGCCAGGAGCTGCCCCCGACAGACCCAGGACCCAGCCCGGAGGCCTCCCATCAGCGCTTCAGACGGTTCCGCTTCCAAGAGGCCGCTGGGCCCCGGGAAGCCCTCAGTCGGCTCCAGGAGCTTTGCCATGGGTGGCTGCGGCCTGAGATGCGTACCAAGGAGCAGATCCTGGAGGTGTTGGTGCTGGAGCAGTTTCTGACCATCCTGCCCCAGGAGATCCAGAGCAGGGTGCAGGAGCTGCATCCGGAGAGCGGCGAGGAAGCGGTGACTCTGGTGGAGGATATGCAGAAAGAGCTTGGGAGACTGAGGCAACAGGTGAGAGAAAGAGCTGTTTTATTTGCGGTTTGGCCCTGAGGACTGGGACATCGCGTTGGCCCAGTTACCCCTACGAATTTACTTGGTTGCCCTGAGTAGACCTTAGGTGGGCAAGAAGCCTTTTTGTAGTTTAGCGAGGAACTTTCATTCTCCAGATTTTCCGCAAGTGGACAGAGCGAGCAGTGAAGAGTGCCCTGTTTCCACATGGAGGCAGTGTCTCTGCATTAGTGTGAGCACAGGAGTTAGCTCGCTAGGTTCAAATGCTCACTGCTTCGTACTAGCTTTGGGACTTTGGGCAAGTTACTTAATTTCTTTGGGCCTCAGACTTGGTAAAATAAGAATGGTAAAAGATCTCTCTAGGGTGGCTTTGAGCATTAGAGCAGGATGTAGTTTTGATCACACTACTGGTTTACAGTTAGTGCTTAATAGTTGTTAGCTATTGTTATATTACAGTCAGCAGTCTAATCTCTACAAAGCTGGGTGGCAGTTAATAGTGGACTTAAAAAACTGGCACTGAATCTCTGAGGCCACTTGCCCCAGGGCCACCCAAGTTTAACTTACCCAGTAGTCAGGAACAGACGCCATCTTGAAAAGGTGGGGGAAAGCGAGAGGGAGTGAGGTGTGTCAGAAGAGCTGTGTGGGGAAGGTGTGCACTGGAAGTGAACTCCCCCCAGCCCTCACACACATTTTCTCAGGTGTACACGGGGTCAGAAAAGTTTTGTTTTAGTGTAAACCATTCTTCTCTCTTGGTGGGTCCAAAGGGATTGCCAGTGGTTCTCCGTTGAAGGCTTGCCCTGAGAATTCTGTACTAATTTCCCTTCCTCTCGGGCCCTGTTATGATGGTGAGTGATGTGGGTTGGTTCCCAGGTGACAAACCATGGGCGGGGAACAGAAGTGCTTTTGGAGGAGCCTTTGCCTCTGGAAACAGCACGAGAGTCACCGAGCTTCAAGCTGGAGCCAATGGAGACTGAGAGAAGCCCTGGCCGCAGGCTGCAGGAGCTGCTAGGCCCCAGCCCCAAAAGGGATCCCCAGACTGTAAAGGAGAGGGGTGAGGAACAGTTCTCTGGGCAAGTGGGAGGGAGGAGGGGCTTTGGGGTTGCCCCTGACACCAGCAGAATGCAGCATGGCTGCCAAGGAGGGGGCATTTCTGACCTGAGGGTTTCCAGATGTGGTGTGAAAGACCTAGAAGTGGTTTGGATTCCTCTTGGAGTGGGTGGAGGGAGGGAGAATGTCTTAGTAAGCCCTTTTGTATGCAGAACGGAGACATTTAGAGCTCAGTGAATGATTGAGGGCTTTAATGCTTGGGCCAGCAGGGAAGACTGCTGGTACTCTGTTGTTTGGAATATCGCTTTATTATTCCTCGGTTGCCTTCTTTTGTTCAGAGTTCATCCTCAGAGCAGAGACTGGGTGTTGGGGAATGGATACTGTGTTGTGACAGTCCTTGGGTTGCCAAGAATTAGGAATGCCGTTCTCATCATAATTTCTGTCACCTTTAGCATTATCTGCTCCCTGGCTTTCTCTCTTTCCTCCCGAAGGAAACATGGAAGACAAGGAGCTGACTGGGCCCCAGGTGATGTGGAAGTTCCCATTGTCTCCCCGAAGTTGCTCTTGTGGGGGTGGGGTCCTTTTACCACTTGGAGAGGATCCTTTCTACTTCACCACATGCATCTCTCCCACCTTCTTTATTTGTCCTCCACACCTCACTTGTAGGCCTCCCCCTTCTTCCCCATGAAATGTGTCCTCAGCACACCTGGGTTTTGCCCCTTTAACCCATGACTCTGCTTGAATTGTTCTTGGTGCTTCAGGGCCTAAAGGTGATCTTGTGCTGTTTCAGTTGCCTGAGAGCTTAGAGGACGTGGCTATGTACATCTCCCAGGAGGAGTGGGGGCATCAGCATCCTAGTAAGAGGGCCCTCTCCCAGGACACGGTGCAGGAGAGTTATGAGAATGTGGACTCACTGGGTAAGGACTTCTTTTCCAGGGATGAAGGCTGAGCCATTTCTGACCAGGGTCCTGTCCCTTAGGTGCTCACCTCCTGGGTATAAGTTCTGAGTTTAGCCAGACGACCTGCCTTTGTCTAAAGTCCCTTGGACTAAGATCACTTAAATATTTGCCAGGTGCCACAGTTGGCACACTTAAGGGCCCCAGCTGCCAGGGCTGAGGGCGGGGAGTCTGAGCCATAATGAACTTCCTAAGGCAGAACAAGTCAGATCCAATGGTGCCCACCTCATCCCCACTTCCCACCCCTCACACACAGATCACAGGATGCTATAGGGCTCTAAGTTCTTGATGCCTTGCAAGTTCAAAATGCTTACTCTTCTGACCTCACTTATGTTTTCTATGCTCCATTAGTATTTCTGGGCTCTTCCCCAGAGGCACAAATTTCAGGAGCACTGGCATCAACATTCCAGCTCAGTGGCTGTCCCAGTCCTTAAGAATTCAGGAAGGGGGAAGGCTTTGTGGAAATTTGGAAATGATATATATCTAAAACAGGGTCTAAGTAAGTTATATATAAATTAAGATGCATCTATGTGTTGAACTATTATGCAGAGATTAAAAATGAGGTCTGTGAAATATGACCAAAAACTGATAGATGGATTTAGGTGGAGAGTGTGTGGGTATTGTATAATTCCTTCATTTTTTCTGCATGTATGAAAATTCTCATAATAAAAAGTTGGGGGGAGTCTTAAAAAACAACATAAAACAGGATTGTGTATGTTACCATTATAGCTATATTGATGCACACCTGGTAGAAGAGTCACACTGCACTTTGTTTTCATACATGAGGTTTTCATAAAGAGAAGCACAGCTATCATCTCACTTGCACTAATTTTGCAAGGGGGTCACTGCTGGGTTTGGTTGCCTTCACGGGGGCCTTCTCCAGGTTTTCTGTCACTGTGCTGTGGCTTGGTGCCCTAAGTTGAGCACAGCTGTTTCAGTGAGTGCTAAATAGGAAGAGTTCGGATCACAAGTTCTTGAAACTAAACTTTTTAAAGTCCGTGTTTGCTGGAGTTGGAGTGAGCGTAGCACAGGGTAGCACTTTTGGGTTTTAATCTCAGGGTCCTCTCAGAGTCCCAGGTCCTTTTCTGATTGTCCATCATATTACATTTTCTCCTTCTGGAGTTGCCCAGTCAAACTTAGTTCTATTTGATATGTATCCATAAGAGTCAAGGCTCTTTCACAGTATTAAACTGATTCCTCATAGAACTGACCACCCTGACCATGTTTGTTTGTTTGATTGTTGTTTTAATTACAAAAGTTTTACATTCTCATTGCAAAAAACCCCCCAAGTACTACAAAAGTGTAAAAAGAAAAAGCCACAGTCTCCTTCCTCTAATTTCTTTCTCTAGGGGTAACCAGTGGGAAGAGTTTAGTGTATGTTCCAAGTAATTGCTGTCAGATTTCTGTATCCATTCACTGAAGGCAGAGAACAAGACTATCTTTGTTTGCCCTGCCTGGTAGAGGAAAATGGTGACATAGAAATCCTTTTCTTTCACTGTGAACAGAGTCTCAGGTTCCCAGTCAGGAGGCCCTGAGCACCCAGGTGGAACAAGAAGGAAAGCCCTGGGATCCCAGTGTCCAGACTTGCAAGGAGGGCCTGAGCCGCAGGAGCCCAGCTCCCGGTAAGAAACGCAGTTGAGCAGCCTGCGCAGCTAGCCTCCCGCTGTTGGGAATGAGGCATTTGAGGGTCTTGGTGTAAGGGTAGCCCACCCACCACTGCCAGGGAGGTACATTCTTCCAGTGTCTCCACTGCCCACTTCCATCCCAGTGATGGCAGGTGAGGTACCCAGGGTGCAAAGTGTAAGGAGGCATTCACTCCTGGGCTCATTTGCCCACCCTAGTCCCAGTCCTGCTCCATCTCACCCATTCCCAAAGGGCAGAAGCCAGAGGCTCAGTTGGAGAGGGAGTTCGGGGCCCCTACAAGGGAATTCAAGACTGGTTTGAGCTCTGATTCCTGAGTGATGGCCCCACCCCTTATGTGGATCCCTGTCTACCGTGCTTTACCTATATGGGGAAGATGGAAAACTGAGGTAGAGCCAGCCCTTCTGGACTTCTGACCTACAGGCAGTAGCACACATGGGATTTCCTTTTCTCTGGTGTAGAAATAACATGGGTTTGGTTTCTCTCGATCTTCCAGGGGAAGAGAAATTTGACAATCTGGAAGAAAGTGCTCAGTCCGTTTGCCCTGAGAGCATCCACCCTCGGGCGCTGCTGCCTGGCCAGGCCGGAGGGGAGGTACCCTGGAGTCCTGAGCAGGGAAGGCCTCATGACAGGGCAGAAGAGCATTGGGAGCCTGCCCCAGAGGTTCGGATGGAGCAGTCCTTAGTGGGGGCCACAAGTTGCAGAGAACTGGGGCGGCCAAAGGAACTGCAGCCGAAGAAGCTCCATTTATGTCCCTTGTGTGGCAAAAATTTCTCTAACAACTCGAACCTGATTAGGCACCAGAGGATACATGCAGCAGAAAGACTGTGTATGGGTGTGGGGTGCGCTGAAATCTTTGGCGGGAATCCACACTTTTTGTCACTACACAGAGCACACTTGGGAGAGGAGGCCCATAAGTGCCTCGAGTGTGGAAAAAGCTTCAGTCAGAATACCCACCTGACTCGGCATCGGCGTACCCACACAGGTGAGAAGCCCTATCAATGTAACGAGTGTGGAAAGAGCTTCTCTTGCAACTCCAACCTCCACAGGCACCAGAGAACGCACACAGGTGAAAAGCCCTACAAGTGCCCTGAGTGTGGGGAGATCTTTGCTCACAGTTCCAACCTCCTTAGGCACCAGAGAATTCACACAGGAGAGAGACCTTATAAGTGTTCCGAGTGTGGGAAAAGTTTCTCTCGCAGTTCTCACCTTGTCATTCACGAAAGAACTCACGAGAAAGAGAGGCTGTACCCCTTCTCTGAGTGTGGGGAAGCAGTGAGTGACAGCACCCTCTTTCTTGCCAATCATGGGACCCACAAGGCAGAGAAGAAACTCTTTCAGTGTTTAACTTGTGGGAAAAGCTTCCAGCAGGGCATGCACCTCACCAGACACCAGAGAACACACACAGGAGAGAAACCATATAAATGTACCCTCTGTGGGGAAAACTTCTCTCATAGATCCAACTTAATCAGACACCAGAGAATTCACACGGGAGAGAAACCCTATACCTGTCATGAGTGTGGAGACAGTTTCTCTCACAGCTCCAATCGGATTCGTCATCTGAGAACCCATACAGGAGAGAGACCCTATAAATGTTCCGAATGTGGAGAAAGCTTTTCTCGGAGTTCACGCCTTATGAGTCATCAGAGAACTCACACTGGATAGAAACAATGGGATTTCTTTTGGGCCCAGATAAGGTGGCATATTCAGAGGGGCCTCTTGTTAAGAGCTGGTATTCCTTACCCAGCATGATCTGCATCTTTAGGGTAATTACTCCAAAGAGGAACCAGGGGAGGGTCGTTGTGAGGGAGGTGCAGAGGCAGCAAAGGATTAGCGTAAAACTGAAAAGGAATTCTGTTGGAACTAGTGAGGATGGCAAGTCTTTGAAGTGACCCTCTCAGGGTGGAATCCCCTCTAAAGTTCTTCCAGTCTCAGGGCACACCTACCCCCTCAGCATATTTAGCCAACTTGAGACTTGGGTGCCTTACTGTGTCTAGTGTGTATCCCAACAACTTTGGGAATCCACAGACTTCCTGGTATTGCTTCCTCACTTGGGACATTCATCAGGAGCTTTTGGGCTCCTGAGGCCCTTGAGACCAAAGAAGAGGGGCCAGGTCTCCTGGGAGACCAACTGGAGGCACCGAAAGACTGGTGGTGAGTTGCAGCTCTTCTGAAGGCCTGGCTGAGAAGCCACAAGCAATCCCGGGCAGCCACCACAGTGCCCTCAGTGGCCTGACAGTAGGGCTCATTGGTAGGTCATGCATGTGATTGTCACCTCTAACAAAAAGGAACCAGAGACCTACGGGAAATAGTAAGATGGAATTTGCAGGTAAGCCCAGGAATTGGCAGAGGAAACCGGGGTCTTAATTAGCTTACCCTTTGCAGAGATCAAGTCCTCAGAGGGTTCCATGAAAGATGGGTTCCCTGGGAGACTCTGAAAACGTGGATCCTGGGGAAATTAGGAATCATGCCTTTCCCTGTTGAAAATATGTTTGGATGGTAATAAATATCTTCAGGAAACATGAGTGTGTGACTCATCATTGAGGGCCTTTGACTTGGCCTCCAGTGTTGATCGGTCTTCCACCTGCTTTGGGTAGAGAACCTGGCTTTCTTTGTGGTCTTACTTGGTTGCTAAGGAGGGTTCTGACAAAGGTGACGACAGACAGGCTGAGGGAGGGAGGTGTGGCCCTGGCTGGCTCCAGGCTGGGACTGCTATGTGGTAACAAAGGGTCAAGTCCAGTGGCTGCTTGGGGTGATGTCATAAGGGTGTTCTAGAAGGGTTTTTTTTCCTTTGGTGTACAGCTGTGAACATTGTCTTTTTTTTTTTAATTTTTAAAAAAATTATTTTTTTTGGCTGCATTGGGTTTTCGTGGCTGTGCACGGGCTTTCTCTAGTTGAGGCGAGCAGGGACTGCTCTTCATTGCAGTGCGCTGGCTTCTCACTGCAGTGGCTTCTCTTGTTGCAGAGCATGGGCTCTAGGCGCGCAGGCTTCAGTAGCTGTGGCACGCAGGCTCTAGAGCGCAGTCTCTGGTTGTGGCACATGGGCTCAGTTGCTCTGCGGCACGTGGGATCTTCTGGACCAGGGCTCGAACCCGTGTCCCCTGCATTGGCAGCCGATTTCTTAACCACTGAGCCACCAGGGAAGCCCTGAACATTCTTTTGCTTGTTTAGAATGTTTACTTTCTTGCAAAGTAGGTAAAGGAATATCTGGCTCGTCAAAGACAAGTTATTTTGGCCGAGCAAATGGTTCCCAGGAAAAGATGGTTCTGATATAACTGCGTTATTGCCCATTAGTGGAGGGAGATACAGGAGAGGGCAAAATTATTAGGGGACAGCATTACATTTCAGAATGGGGAATCAGGAATAGGAATTCTAGGAGTGTGTTTCTATGGAAAAGAGGTAGAATACCAGGGAGAATTCTAGGAGTAGGAAATTCTGATGCTAGGAAAACATCTCAGGATTTGGCCCTGGAGGAAAATATCTAACTAGCTGTTCTTTGGGAGAAAAAGATGAAACATTCCACTGGCAACAGGCTATTAAATATAGCACTTTTAAGTAAAGGAAATAACCCTGCGTGCCCCCCACCCTTGGTTATATCTGTTTCTCATTTCTGTACCATTCTCTTACCCTCAAGAGGGCAGTGGTATTGCGGGTCTTGGGGGTCAGGGAAGGGAGATGAGGATTTGAAAGAGATTAATGTGGAATGGACAGTGGTAGGAGCAGGACAGGGCTGCTGTGGCTGCCAATACCATGAAGTGGGTGGGTGGTGTAAAGTTGATGTTAGTAAGCATTCTGGTTAAGATGGCAACTTATGTGGACTGTAAACCTCATGAGAATAGAAAGCACCCCTCCCCTTCAGATCCTTATCCCTCATCCCCCATAATACTATCCATACAGATCTTAGGATGTGGTCTAACTGGCATTGCTCCTACTTGGAGTACTACAGTTTGAGCCAGAGCAAGAGGACCCCCAGGTGTTCACTCCTGGCACTAAGAAGGCTTTCCAATCGTAGACTTCACCCAGTCCTCAGTCTAACTCCCCTTCTAACAAACTTAACATGCAGAGCTCTTCTCGGCCTTGTTTTCATGAGGTGATGTCACAAAATATTGCATGTAAAACACTTAGCACAGAGCCTGGCACATAGAAAATACTCATCTATTTGTGCCACCTGGGGTAGATAAAACTGGCAAATTGCCTTTTTTTTTTTTTTTTTTTGCGGTACGCGGGCCTCTCACTATTGTGGCCTCTCCCGTTGCAGAACACAGGCTCCTGACGCGCAGGCTCAGCGGCCATGGCTCACGGCCCCAGCTGCTCCGCAGCATGTGGGGTCTTCCCGGACCGGGGCACGAACCCGTGTCCCCTGCATTGGCAGGCGGACTCTCAACCACTGCGCCATCGGGGAAGCCCGCCTTTTTTTTTTGTTTGTTTTTTTTGTTTTATACTGCAGGTTCTTACTAGTCATCAATTTTATACACATCAGCGTATACATGTCAATCCCAATTGCCCAATTCAGCACACCACCATGCCTTTCTTCTTAAGTACCTGGTAGTAAAAGCAATGTAAGACCACGCTGGGGAATTTCCTGGTGGTCCAGTGGTTAGAACTCGGCGCTTTCACTGGCAAGTTGGCCTGGGTTCAGTCCTTGGTTGGGGAACTAAGATCCCACAAGCCATGTGGCACAGCCAAAAAAAAAAAAAAACCACGCTGGCAGGAATTCTGGGGAGCAGTCTACTATTGACAGTCAGGATTGATGACTTCATCGTTATAGTCATATTTCAGAAAGCGGGTCAGAGGCCCTTACTAAAGGGTCCCATGAAGGCACTGCAAGGGAGGGCCTAGTATATATACTTTTACACTACACACATATGTTTTACATTATTATTTTTACCCCACTAGTCCTCTTGAAAAAGAAACCAGAACAGATTCCAACAGGCTTTTTCGTCAAAGGGAGACTAATGCTGGGGGCAATAAAGACCACTGCCCCTTCAGTCCAAATGGGTACAAAGGAGAACTGGGAGATGTGGACTGACCCTGAGCAATAGCCACACACCCTTGTAGCAAAGGTAGCACATGAGACCAGCAGAAAGGCTCCTGGGTGGAGAATCAGTAAGCAGAGAATCTGTAAGCAGAAGCCTGGCAGAGGCAGACTAAAAGCAGCAGGCCCGACATCAATGGGGACAAAGCCCCTTAACGCCAGAGACCAGAGGAAGTGTTAAAACAGTACCAAGTTGTTTAGTTTTTTTCCGGGGAAAGCTATCAGAAATAACTTTTAAGAATTTTTACTGCAGTAATGAAAGAACTTACAGGTCTCAATAACGCAGTTAGGAGGCAGAAGTAATGGTCTAGGTGAATTCAACAATGACAAAATGGTTAATGAAAAATGGCACAGCCCCCGCCCCATTTCTGACAAACCTTCCAGTTAATGTCCTCAATTCATCACTGAGACACCTTGAATGTCACAGAAGCTTCTGTTAAGAAATCAAAACTGGTGACTCACCAGGATCCAAAGCTGCTTCAGGGAGATAGTGAGATTTCTTCAGGCAGAAAGGATGGGAAAAGAAAATACTAAGAAGTTTCTGAAATCCTAGGGTGTGTTTTGGACATACCGAGGAATTGTGTTTGCCTCTCCATCCCCACTTTCCCTCTAGGCAGGAAAACGTTCTAAATCCTGGGTGTGGTTCCCCACTCAGAGGGTGAAGCTGCTCTTGAGGGGATTTCTCGTCCTCTTGGCAGGGGGTCCAGGTTAAGTTTGGGAATCCTGCCCCAGCCACTGGTACAAGAGCGAGGTGCCTGGGTTTCTCCGAGCAGCTTTCATCTTCAGGAATGATTTCCAGAACCCAAAACTTCAGAGGTGCCTGGGTTTCTCCGAGTACAAGAGCGAGGTGCCTGGGTTTCTCCGAGCAGCTTTCATCTTCAGGAATGATTTCCAGAACCCAAAACTTCAGTCCTTTCTCAGGCTTGGGCAAAGCCAACGAGTCTGCGCGTCCCTCAGCTTAGCTTCCGGCGGCATCTGGGACAGGGCGCCGCGCCCGTAGAACCGCCCGCGTGCCCCACCGGCTGGTCCCATGGAGGACGGCTCCCAAGCCGGCCCGGCAGGAGCAACGGCTAGGGGGTGGTGGCGCTCGGCAGCCACCTCGCCCCGGCCGCACGCACCCGCAGCGTCTCCCTTCAAGGTCGCCCTCCGCCCGCAGCCCCGGAGAACCTACGCTCGCACCGCACGCGGGGACCCGCGGGCACGCGCTCCACGGCTGCGCCGGGGCGCGACCCCTCCTCAGGCCCACCCTCCGCGCAGGCCCCGCCCCTCCCCGGCTAGACCTGGCCTTGCGACGCCTGCGGGCTACGACTCCGGCGGTTGGGCCGGGCGGCGCGGCGAAGGGTTTCCCTCTCCTTCCACCCAGGAGGTTACGAGCGGTTACCAGCGGCGCGACAATACTCCCCGAAACTTACCTGGTTGCAGGTGCGCGCGCTAACCCGGGGCCGACAGCGGGGCCGGGCGTCTGGGCCCGCCCTAGTGTTCCCTCAGGCGGCGAGCACAGAGCTGGGCGGGGGTGGGCAAGTGGGAAGTGGCGTCTCACGGTCGGAGAAGGGCGGGCCTAGAAGCCCACGAAAGCTCTTAAGCACGCGAGGCACCTCTTCAATTCTGTGTTAGCTCTGTCTGGCTACAGGGCGGGGAACGGATGGGAGAGGACGAGAAAGAGCGGGAGACTAAGGAGACAGGTGCAGAGAGTGATGCCGCCTGGACCAGGAAACGAGCAGTGAGGAGGGAGAAGTGGACACGAGGTGAGACCTTCAGGACGTAGAGCCGACAGGACTTTACGTGGGTCCAGCCCGAAGTCTAAAATCTTAGGATGACCTCCAATGGCACTGAAAATCTGGCCCTTATTTGTCTTTGCTCCTCTTCTCTGCTAGCGGGCCGTACAGCACCCATCCAGGGATCTTGCCGCTTCCGAGGGGAGATGCACTCTCACACCGAACAGCCTGTGCAGACGCTCCCCTTTGCCCGGACTGCCCTTCTCCCTCTTTCCCCCCACACTGTAAAGGCCAGCTCAGAAGTCACACTTGCCCGGCTCAGATATGTCCCCTACCACCCAAGCACTCGCAAAGCCCTCTCTGTACTCAGCTCTCACACATCCAACGGTGGTTTGTTCCTATTCCTTTTCTTTGTAATTCTAAACGCCCAACACCACACTCTGTGCCTAGCAACGTGAAATGTGCAAAATCAATGAATACTTTTTTTTTTTTTTTGCTGTGCCACGAAGCTTGCGGAATATCAGTTCCCCAACCAGGGATTGAACCCCGAACCGGCAGTGAAAACCTGGAATCCTAACCACTGGGCCACCAGGGAACTCCCTCGATGAATACTTTTGAAAAGGGTGTGACTGCCAGTCATTTATTCTGGGACTTTATGACCATTGGGGGAAAAACATGTTTAATGCATTGAAGTAGAGTGCTGTCCAGTATGATCATATGACATTCCCCCTCAACTTCTTCCACAATCCATTCTACGCTAGGCTTGCTCCACAAATGCTTTTTTTTTTTAAACATCTTTATTGGAGTGTAATTGCTTCCCAATGGTGTTAATTTCTGCTTTATAACAAAGTGAATCAGCTATACATACACATATATCCCCATATCTCCTCCCTTTTATGTCTCCCTCACACCCTCCCTATCCCACCCCTCTAGGTGGTCACAAAGCACTGAGCTGATCTCCCTGTGCTATGCAGCTGCTTCCCACTAGCTAGCTATTTTACATTTGGTAGTGTATGTATGTCAGTTACTCTCTCACTTCATCCCAGCTTACCCTTCCCCTCCCTGTGTCCTCAAGTCCATCCTCTAAGTCTGTGTCTCTATTCCTGTCCTGCCCCTAGGTTCTTCAGAACCTTTTTTTTTTTTTTTAGATTCCATATATATGTGTTAGCATATGGTATTGTTTTTCTCTTTCTGACTTAACTTCACTCTGTATGACAGCCTCTAGGTCCATCCACCTCACTACAAATAACTCAATTTGTATGGCTGAGTAATATTCCATTGTATATATGTGCCACATCTTCTTTTTTTTTTTTTTTTTTTTTTGCGGTACGCGGGCCTCTCACTGTTGTGGCCTCTCCCGTTGTGGAGCACAGGCTCTGGACGCGCAGGCTCAGCAGCCATGGCTCACGGGCCCAGCCGCTCCGCAGCATGTGGGATCTTCCCGGACCGGGGCACGAACCCGTGTCCCCTGCATCAGCAGGGGGACTCAACCACTGTGCCACCAGGGAAGTCCCCACATCTTCTTTATCCATTCATCTGTTGATGGACACTTAGGTTGCTTCCATTTCCTGGCTATTGTAAATAGAGCTGCAATGAACATTGTGGTACATGACTCTTTTTGAATTATGGTTTTCTCAGGGTATATGCCCAGTAGTGGGATTGCTGGGTCGTATGGTAGTTCTATTTTTAGTTTTTTAAGGAACCTCCATAGTGGCCGTATCAATTTACATTCCCACCAACAGTGCAAAAGGGTTGCCTTTTCTCCACACCCTCTCCAGCATTTGTTTGTAGATTTTTTGATGATGGCCATTCTGACCAGTGTGAGGTGATACCTCATTGTAGTTCACAAATGCTAATTTTATAAGTAACAAAAATGCTAAGACAATAAGATATAAAATTGTATTTACAATGTAACTTACCTATTTTTTAAAATACATGAAATATACCAAAGTGTTAAGGGAGCCTATCATCAGTTGACAGAATTTGGGTGCTTTTTATCTTTCTTATAAATCTTTTTTATAATCAGCATATGTCACTTCCACAATAAGAAGAAAACAAACACTAAACAGGTGGTAACTCATTTACAAGAGCAGAGTATGTCATACCATTAAATTGAAAACCAAGTCTGTCCTTATCTTCTTAAATAACTAGTCAGCATATATATAGCTTCTTTGTTATATGCTGTGAATACATTTAGACTTTAATGCTTTCCCCACATCCATTTCACCTTAGATAATCTGGGACAATAGTTCCTCATTATTCAAGTCCTTGTCTAAAATAGAAAAAAATATAGATTAATGAACATATTTATACATCAAAAGCCCCAAATTTACTACTTTCAAATCGTGTATTTTATAAACAGTATAAATGGGCATTGCTGTGCAAAGTGAGGTCAGTTGATAAAAACAATGACAGTTCACAACAAGTCTAATTCATGTATCATTACATAACTGCAGAAATCTTTAAACACAATATCTACTTACTACAACCAGAAGTTGAAGGCATATTGAAGGAATCCTTAATATTATGAGGCCTACATTTCAAAAAGCTACCAATTCTAGAATGGATTCTACTCTGGAACTGCTTCTTGATTATTTCTTGTTGCATCTCTTTCAGTGTAAAATGGAACCTTTGAAACTCAGGTGTTGCATTAACAAAGTCAAGAAGGTAGTCCAAACTCTTTCTTACAGCAGATAACTTAAATTCAGCAGTCTGCTCCTCAGCTCCCGCTTTTTGAACAACTTCCTTTGTAATTCCACCTTTTGTTTTCGGGGGGCTGCCCTTTTCTTCATCCCCATTTAACCACACCCTATCGTTATCCAGCTTGGTTTCCAACTCCCCACATTTCTCAAGAATTTCTCTATAATCTCCATCTTCTAAGCCTTGAAGATCATATTCAGGTTCCTTTTTGTAAAGAAGATTTTCCCATGCATTTGCTATGGTTATTTGTTTTACTTCATCCCAACTCTTTGCCCAGTTAAAAATTGCACTTTTTATGTTGTAGATTTTAATCTTGGAAAGTCCTTTTTCTCCTTTATCTTGCTCATCATCACTTTCTTCATAAATTACAAGACTCTCCTCAAGTTGCTTCCACCTGTAAAGTCGTTTGCAGCTCAAGATCACACCCTGATTCATTGGTTGAATCAAGGTTGAAGTGTCATGGGGAAAGAACATGCATTTTATTCGACCATCCTCACTGGTTAGTGATTCAGTGGAAGGGTGAACTGGAGAATTGTCCAGAAGTAACAAGGCCCTGACATCCTCCTCATGGAATCTTAGAACATTAACTTGAAAGTGCTTGACTTCAGGAACAAAGTTTTGAAAAAACCATTCTGAAAACGATTCTCTGGTGAACCAAACATCTTTACTAGGTTTGTATATCACAGGTAATGTACATGTGTCCTCTTTTACACTTCTGGGCAGCTTTGATTTTCCAATTATAATTGACTTTAACTTATGAGTACCATCCGCATTTGCACATAAAAGAGCAGACAATTGTTCTTTGTTTATTTTCCTCCCTGGCAGGCAGATATCTTTTCTGCTTGCCTGAGTATTTTCTGGCATTGACTTCCAAAAGAGGTCAGTCTCATCCCCACTGTACAGCTGAGCAAGACACAGTTTCTCCTCTTTGATAAGCATGGACAGTTTTTGTCGAAACGGCTCAACATTTTCTGAAGCTGAACGTAGGACTTGTTCCCCACATACTTTTCGGTTCCCAATTGCATGCCTATTTCGAAATCTAAAAAGCCAACCAGTGCTAGCTTTGAAGTCTGTTCGCCCAAAACACTGTGCAAATCTCTCGGCAGCAGCCTGAAGCTCCACACCTCTCACAGGGGTACCAGCTGAGCGTTTCTGTTGGTACCACATGTAGACTGCATCATCCACATCACCATATTTGGCTCCTGTTGTTCTCTTTCTCTTCTCAGCCCCTACTAATGGCATGTCCTGCTTCAGTACAAAGTCCAAAATCAATTTCTTATTCTTTTTAATGTCATAAAATGTTGATTTACTGATTCCAAATTCATCCATTACACTTTTAAGAGATCGTCCCGCTTCAATCCTACTTAGAACCTTCATTTTCTCCTCCAAATTCAGTGTTGTATATTTCCCTCTCTTATTCATACTGAATTTGGTTTCAGGCAATCAACAGGGGTAAAAAGGAAAAAGCATTACTGAATTGGAAAAAAAAAAATTAAAAACGAAACAACTCCCCATTCCCCCAACTAGCACAACGCCCCCCCAGAAGGCATAGGAATTTATACTGAAGGGTAATGGGCTAAAAAGGATAAGGGCTCATGATTGAAATGCTAGTCTAGAGGTAAAGGTCTGAACTCAGAAAGTTGCCACTGCAAGGTCCGGTCTAGTTGTTGCTCCTGCAAGACATGGATGGTCAGTCTTCAGAACCCCCCTTCTGAACGCTTTTTCTTCTCTCCCTTGACAGATGCAGCAGCACCAGTCAGGAATAACAGGAATACCTGCATACTCTCCCTAACTGATTACAGGAAAAGACACAAAAGGAAGAGAGGAGGTGAGATGTGCTCATAAGAGGGACAGACTCAGGTAAGATAAATCTCAATAAAAAGTGGTGCTTCACAAAGGAGTGTGAAAGCCTTAAAGGCAAGGACAGAATAATATTGTGTAACAAAGATGCAGTGTGGCTTCTCCTCTTCCAAAACAAGCTGATTTTACCTCACTGCCAGAAAGGAAAATGGTGCTCATATTGCTCTGCATGTAGTGTTCGCTGGGCAGCAGTCCATCCACCTGGATAAATACTCCAAGCTACCCTGACAGTGGGATGTCTAGAGAGTTGGAATTCGGGAACAGTTGTATCTTTCAGTGAAGAAAAAAGTTAGTAGGTTCTGTTGTCCATATGAATGAAATCCAACTTTTACTGCATTCAATACAGCATTCTCAAAGACTAAGCTTTAACTTGAGTGTTTCTTATGTTTACCAAGGTAATCTGTAAGTATATAAATAATGTATTTGTTACTGGCACTTTTCCACTCTCAGATCTTCTTCCTTGTGTACATCTGGTGTATTCTCAAGTGTTATTTTCCACTGAATTGTTCCATATTTGGGATATAATCAAGTTTCAGAATCATGGCAATTCTTAGAGATGAGTCCAAAAGTTTTATAAAAATTTTACAGTAGTTAAAAAAGTATTAAAAAGATCTGTCCTTGTGATTCTTTTCCTAAATTTACACTTAGTGTTAAGTAACATACTTTTTATATTTGAGACTTTACCTGATTTCTCTTCATTACAGATTTTACTTAATTTGACCTAAGACTCAATTTTTCCATTGCTTGAAGAAATTTTAAAGGTTTCTCTATTGGTGATTCTGATCACTTGTTTCCCATAAGTCCTTCTGTTGGCAAACTCTTCTATAGCTCTGCACCCTCAAATATTCCTTTCAAGTCTTCCTGGTGCCACCCAGTGCCATTCCATGTCTGTAGAAATGTCCTACTCTAGATTAATTTCATGGTTCTTATTCCAGATACACAACCTCATGGGAAGTAACAAAAACTGCCACTTTTATCCATTCCAGGTGATGAAGAAAGAAAAGTATGTCAGAGAAATGAGAAAAATGGTATTTCAGTTATTTTTCCTCTCCTTTAGGGCAGAGCCTGACTGACGTTCATTCATTTCTCAACTACACAGAATTCTCAAAAGCCTCTCACCTAGAAACCCAGAAGTGTCCAGACCATTAGTTTTCCTCTAACATTTGTTGCAAAAAATGTCAACTGCTTTACAGAGTACTAAGAGGATCATGAAAGTACGATAGTTAATAGGGTATGGAGCCAGTGACAGGCTAGGATCAAGCAACCTTCTAAAACAGGCAGCTCTAACTAAGGCAATTACTATTATAAATGGAAAAAGGAAAAAGAAAGTGTTTGTTAGCCAGTAGCAACACCATTAAAGCAGCCAGTCACCCAGCAAAACCATTCAGCCCACTATGGCAGTTGTGTGGTATCTCAAAATAAACTGCATGTGTTTGCTTTCATTGCTTTCCAGCTGGACATTCATTATTTCTCAAACTGTGCCCAGGCAGGGAAAGGTGAAATCAAAAGGAAAGACTTGGGGGACTTCTGTGGGCTCCACAGCAAGGGTAAGGAACTATGGCATCAAACTTTAAATGATGACAATCATCAGTGACCCTAATTCACAATTCACCATTTTGTGCCTTGTTTCCTCTTCTTCCTTTCATAGGGTCTCTTTTCCCACTTTCTTCTCCCCTTGTTCACTAACCAGCTCCCTACCTATGTTATGAATCAGGCCTGCCAATTCAGGGGCACCGCTGGCAGAACTCCATTTATTCAGTTCAAGTTCCAATTATATGCTCAGCCTTGGTCCAGATGATGAGGATCTCAATGCTAAGAGCTTTACTGCCCACTGGTTCTGACTGGAAGCAGTAGTTACTTTTTTTTTAATCACATATAATTCTTTATTCCTGCATAGTCTAATTTTATTTTTATTTATTTTTAACATCTTTATTGGAGTATAATTGCTTTACAATGGTGTTTCTGCTTTATAACAAAGTGAATCAGCTATACATATACATATATCCCCATATCTCCCGCCTCTTGTGTCTCCCTCCCACCCTCCCTATCCCACCCCTCTAGGTGATCACAAAGCACCAAGCTGATCTCTCTTCTCCCTGAGCTATGCGCTGCTTCCCAGTAGCTATCTATTTTACATTTTGTAGTTTATATAAGTCCATGCCACTCTCTCACTTCATCCTAGCTTACCCTTCCCCCTCCCCGTGTCCTCAAGTCCATTCTCTACGTCTTTATTACTGTCCTGTCCGTAGGTTCTTCAGAACCACTGCTTTTTTTTTTTTAGATTCCATATATATGTGTTAGCATACAGTATTTATTTTTCTCTTTCTGACTTACTTCACTCTGTATGACAGACTCTAGGTCCATCCACCTCACTACAAATAAATCAATTTCGTTCCTTTTTATGGCTGAGTAATATTCCATCATATATATGTGCCACATCTTTATCCATTCATCTGTCGATGGACACTTAGGTTGTGGAAGCGGTAGTTACTTTTGAAGAAACTAAGTCCCAACCTGAGATTCTAAGAAAATGAACCTGCTTTGAAATATATTCAAGCAACTTAGGCAGATGCTTTTTTTTTTTTTTTTTGGTCTGTGCTGCGCAGCTTGTAGGATCTTAGTTCCCTGGCGGACAGAACCAGTGCCCCCTGAAGTGGAAGCACACAGTCCTAATCACTGGACCGCCAGGGAATTCCTGTCAGATGCTTATTATTATTATTACCTCTGCTTAATCCTTTTCTCCCCCTCAAAAAGGATCAAGATCTATGCCTCAGAGGAGTGTAACACCAGTCTACCTAAAAGCAAAAATAGCATAATGACCTTGTAATGGTCTTCCATTTTTGTTCCCACCTTAAACTCAGCTCCAGATGAACTGCCCTGGAAAGAAGTTCCCTCAAAAACCCTCAAATGATGCTCTTTATTTACTTTATTAAATGCAATCTCTTCACTTCTATTCCAAGCGCTCCACAGTAGATCCACAAGAACTTATTTTCTAACTCTCTTTCTCTAAATGTACCCGAATTACATTTAGTAAAAAAAAGTACTACAGATTTTCTCACATGCTCATCTCTGAAGCTTTCAAGGCTTTGCTCTTACCTTACCCTCTGCCTGGAATGTGGCCTCATTCCCTGCTGTGGGCAAATCCCTCAAGGATTTTTATAATTTTCCCCAACCCCCAAATCGACTTTCATTTCCTTGTAATTTCCACGGCGTTCAGATTATGTCTTACCCTTTCCTACCTTGTGTTGCTGATATTTGTGAAATTGCCTCAGTCCTTTTGCCAGATCCCTTGAATCAAAGGCTCTGTCCTATCGACTCTATAACACTGGCTACACATAGTAGACTTAATAAATAATCCCTTGACTAGTATAGGCTGACACTATGAAAACACTGACAACTGGAAATACTGGAAGCCAACAACCGAAATACTCAGATTCTCATAAATATGATTCAGTAAATATTTATGGAATGCCTACCTTACCCAGGCAACTCTACCAGACACTATAGGACAAGATGAAAAGAAGGTTCCCATGCTCCAGGGAGCACGCTGTGGTGGAAAAAGCAGAAGACAGGACAAAGGGGCCCTAAATTCCACTGGAGGACCTGCCACTGGTGAATTATGTGACCTCGATCAAGTCACTCCTTATCTCTCAATTCACTGTCAAGGAGATCTATAAAAGGAACCTATTTCACAAGTAAAAACCTACCTCACAAGAAAAAACAGAATCGTGTGTGCACGCACGGCCCAGAAATGAGTACACACGCCTCAGGGGCCGTCGATCCTGACCGGGACAAAACGGCCTCGTACTGTAGGAGGCTGTGACAGGGCCCTGGCCGGCAGGTCGGGCACGGCCGGCTGAGCCGCGGTAAGGTCGGGGGCCCAGCGCACGGAAGGGAACGGTGACCCTCAGGGTGGGGCCTGGGTCACCAGGCTCCGCCGGCAGCCCGAACACGACACAGGAACGACCTGGACGCACGCGCCCCACAGAGCTGGGACGCGAGACGGCGACACAAGGGTGCCAAGCCGCGCGCAGGGCCCTCTAGGCTGGGCGGGCCTGGGGACTCGGTGGCCTTAACTCTTTCTTGCCGCCAGGGCTGAACCCGGGAGGAGGCCGGTCACCCAGGTCGGCCTGGAGCGGCGGCGCTCACGGACCCAGCCGGGGCTGAGCGGGTCCTCCCCGGAAGTGCGTCACTTCTGCCTCGGGTTGGAGCGCGGGTAGCTAGCAGCGCAGGGAGGATTTCAGGTCGGGTGGGGGGGGCCAGGTGGGTCTAAATAGTGCCCGGCCTGCGCTCCCAAACCCCGGGGCCTCGGGGGCCCGCCCCTGAGTGGCGTGTGGCGTGGAGCTGTCCTCCTTAGAGCGGTGGCCGGGCCGGCGGCAACTTGTGGTAGAGCCCCGGGAAGAGGGAGCGGCCTTCACGAAGCCAAGCCGTCCGAGGTAACCTAGAAGCGGCTTCCGCTTTGGCGCCGGCCCCGGAGCCTCCGAGAGACTGCGGCCGCTGCTTGGAGCCGCTGCACAGCGGCCGGTGGTGTTTCCGAGCCGGGCGACAGGACTGTTTGGGGCGAGGCCAGTCGTCAGGCTCGTGAGGCCGCTTTCTCCAACGTTTGTGCGGGTGGCGCCCAGGGCCGCGCGGCGGGAGCCCGCTCGGACACTGCCCGCAGGTACAGTGCTCACGGGCGCGCCCGGGCGGTCGTGTTCACTTTCCCGCCTCCGCCGGCGTTTCCTTTACTGGCTGATGTTACTGCGGGAGAAACGGGCGGTCCAGCCTCAGTCAGATCAGCTTCCTCTGATGCAAAAGCCTGGGAAGTGTCCCCAGCGCCTCAGAGCCGTCGGGAGCCGGCCGTTTGTGAACACCGTGGCTTCCTGGGCAGAATTTCGGTGCCCTTTCTGCTGGATCACCTCAGGGAAAGTGAGCCTCACGAGGCTCTCCTCAGCCTCGCTTAGAGGTCTAAATGAGCCCTGGAGAAATGTAGCGGCTGAATGTAATCATGACCAACTAACATGCTGTCCTTTTTCTTCCAATTGACATTTGGATAAACATTTTGTGAACAAGGATCAGCTGTAATTTTTCCTAGGTCAAGTAACGAGAAATTAAAAATACAGGTATAGGACTTACCTCGTGGCGCAGTGGTTGGGAATCAGCCTGCCAGTGCAGGGGACACAGTTCTAGCCCTCGTTCAGGAGGATCCCACGTGCGGCGGAGCAGCTAAGCCCGTGGGCCACAAATGCTGAGCCTGCGCTCTGGGGCCCGCGAGCCACAGCTACTGAAGCCGGAGCGCCTAGAGCCTATGCTCCTCAATGCGGCGTGGCCCCAGTCGTTGCAACTAGAGAAAGCCCACGCGCAGCAGCGAAGACCCAACACAGCCATACGTACATACATACATACATAAGTGAATTTGGAAAGGAAAGGAAAAATACACAGGTATACATCTTCTTCATGGTGCTCTTTATATGTCTTGCAAAGAAATGCCAAGACAAATGTAGAGCAACTAGTTATTTAATTGGGGGTTGCTTTTGAGAAGAATAAGGCTCCATTTTTCTGATTTATTTTTCTTCTACTCTGGTCTCATTGTTTCAGCTCTCCTGCCAGTTTTCATACAATGGAAAGGAGCACCTCAAATGTTCCAGGAAGTGAAGGCTTCCATCTTCCCAAAAGGATAAAGGTCATAGAAGTTGTACCCTCTTACTGAAGACAGACTAGGACGATATGTTGAAATTTAAGAGAAACTCAGAATATTCTCCTGATCTTTCCTTTACACGGAGAGGATGGCATAGGAAGTGCATCAGTTAAATCTTTGGATAATCCCCAAACTCCTTGGAGCCAGTGGGTACTAGTTTTTTCACCCACCAACTTTTCCTGATTTTTATTTTTTTAAAGGCAAAGTGATTTATTGGCATTTGTCTTTAATAAGCTGTGCTGTATTCAGCTGAATAATAGAAAGAAAATGAGAGAAACAAGGGCCTGGCAGTTGATTTGGGTTTTTTTGGCAGTTGATTTTTAAAGTTCATGTTTCTCTCATAATAAGTAACAAGTAGTAAAGATCATGTGACTTTCTTACTGACATGCACTTTTTTCTGCCCTCAATGCCTTAGGAAGAAGATCGTTTTATTGATTTTGTTCCAGACCAGACTGGGCCTCAGTTTTCAGAGGTAGTGCTGGAGGTGTGTCCAATACAGGAGCAGAATTGTTCCTCGAGAAGAATGATGACCATAGATCTGAAGGTGGCTGAGTACTTGAACCCTCAGATCAGGACTCTGTGGGAGACCAAGGGACCTGTGACAGGGAGCTCCAGTCAGCATAAGAAATATGCCCCCCAAACGGACAGTCCCAGTCCTGAGAGGTCTCACCAGCACTTCCGGAGCTTCCTCTATCATGAAGCAGCTGGACCCCGGGAGGCTGTTGACCAGCTTCTGGAATTATGCCGTCAGTGGTTGAGGCCAGAGATTCATTCAAAAGAGCAGATCTTGGAACTTGTGGTGCTAGAGCAGTTCCTGTCCATTCTGCCCAGGGACACCCAGACCTGCATAAAGAAGCACCATCTACAGAGCATTGAGGAGGCTGTGGTCCTGGTAGAACACTTGCAGAGGGAATCTGGTCAAACGAGGAATGGGGTGAGAAGAAAGATTCCTGTTGTATACAGTGAAATAGGGTGATGGTGGATGTATTGGGGCAATTAATTGAGAAATAAAGTGAAATAGGTAACTTCTGTTGTCCCTTTAGGACATGTAAAGCAGAATGTGAAAGCACAGATCCACAGCCATAGTCAGTGCATATGATTCAGAGATCCTGAGAGAGGCTTCCCTGGCCTTAGGGAGAGAGTTGCTTTTTGCCCTCTTTGGAGCCAGGGTGTGTTGAGGGTAATGAGTCTAGTCTGGCTTGGCGAAGGAGATGGGCCTCAAGTTCTTAGAAACAAACAAAAGGCAATAAGGAGTTGGAGAGGAAGGGACAGATCCAGAAAAGGAGGAATTCCTAGAGACCAAAGAAGAGTGAAGATAGGAAAGAAGGAGAAACCAAACAACTAGAGGAAGACTGCCCAGGAAGAGAAAAAGTAGAAAGAAAACAGGGAAAGAAAGATTTGGAAATCCCAACAGAGTAGCTGAGAGAAGAAAGAGCGTGAGGGATAGTGTCCTCTGTACCGTAGACAAGGGCCTCCACTGCCTTCCCTCAGTGGTTGTTCCTTGGCTGTGCTGTGAGCGGGGATCCAGGGCATGCCCTTGGGCAGGTGGCAGCATACCAGCTAGCTTCACAGGCCTACTGAGAATACCGGGAGGGCACACGTTTTGTGTCAAAATTACTTGAGGATAGGTTGGAGCCCTGACCCTCTTTTTTTTTTTAATTTACTTTTGGCAGCATCGGGTCTTCGTTGCTGTGTGTGGGCTTTCTCTAGTTGTGGTGAGCGGGAGCTACTCTTTGTTGCGGTGCGCGGGCTTCTCATTGCGGTGGCGTCTCTTGTTGCGGAGCACGGGCTTTAGGTGCACGGGCTTCAGTAGTTGTAGCTCTTGGGCTCTAGAACCCAGGCTCAGTAGTTGTGGCACACAGGCTTTGTTGCTGTCTGGCATGTGGGATCTTCCTGGACCAGGGCTCAAATCCATGTCCCCTGCATTGGCAGGCGGATTCTTAACCACTGCGCCATCAGGGAAGCTCAGAGCCCTGGCTCTTTCCTCCCACATTTTTCTCCGTTTCATCCCAATCCTCTGTGAGACTCTTCCCTGGTGGCCATGTGGAAAATCTGGTTGACAGGACAACTTTTAAATTCAATTCCTTTATCTTTTGAGAGAGAAGACAGAAAACCACTAAGGCAAGAATCTAAGTTGGGGGAGAAAATCTGTCAAGGCAGCATGAGAACAGGTGGCCTGTGCAGCCCTGTTAGTGGTCTGAGCTGGGCTGGATGCAGAGGGTGGGGGCTGCTGTCTTGGAGGGCTGACAGTAACCACACCCTTTTTCCTCTTCTGCCAATATTCTTATATTTTGTGTATAGTTCTTGTGGAAAACTGGTGGTCTCGTACTCTTTTAAGTCTTTGTGACATTTCCTTTAGTGTCTCCTTCTTCCCACAGTTTGCACTCTGCTTTTTCCTCCCTCTCCCACCAACTCCCAAACGAAAAGTAAGTTCCATGGTAACAAGGATGGGCATTATTTCTAGGTTGCAGACCATGAGATGGGAAAGGAGGCAGTGCTCTTGGGAGAAACAGCAGAGGTCCCAGGCTTCAAGCTGAAGCCAGCAGAGGCCGAGCAAGTGGGCATGTCCCAGGATGAAGAATTTTGGAATACACACCAGAGTCTACAAGAGCTGCTGATCAGGAATACCCACAAAGAAACTGAGCCCGTATGTGAGAGGGGTAAGGAGCTTCATGTTACTTTTCTTCTCTTGGGAGCTGCGATAGTAATTTAAGCCAGAACACGTGAGCACTTTCTGGTTACCCTGCCCTGTGGATCTACTAATGTAGCCACGTTAGCAATTAGAATGCCCCCCAGGTTATGGTAGAGCAGACCAGTTGTGGTTGAAGGTGGGGGTTGGCCTAAGATACAGAAATCTCCAAACCACAGAACCCTGTTAATAACACTGGGAACTCAGTTTTTTACACTTGATCTTAGCCAAAAGGCTGAGAAGCGATTGGAACTCAGTTTTTTAGAAAAGTGGAGAGGGTTGGGCCCACCTTGTCCTCATAAAATACAGAAGGAATTGGAATCAGAAATCGGTTGTCAGTGGCGGAATGTGAAGAAAATTGTGTACCAGGAAAGAAATGATAAATGATTAAAATCTCCTACTGTATACTGGAGTCCCTGAGTATGTCATTTTCAAATATGTTTAAGCTTTGTCTAACTGAACAATTTGTGTCATGAGAGGAAAATAAAAAGGTTTTTCCTTTTGTTAATTTTGCTTATGAAAACTGGCGAATCTGTTTAGAGGCTGGTAGATATTTGGTTCTCATTAACAAGGAGAAGGCCATTTCTGGGCACCATACACTTTTAAAGGTGTCTCATCAATACTGAAAAACTCAAGGTCTTCTGTATTTTAGAAATGAGCCTAGGATATTCAGAAACAGAAGCGAGAGAGATTTCCTGTGGCTCTCCTTCACTCACAGCAGTGTCTGCTCACCGGATCCTAGCCTTTCCTGAGCAGACAAACACCAAAGACTGGACAGTGGCACCTGAGCTCATCTTGTCTGAGTCCCAGGTGAGCTGTGCTTTCCAGCTTCTTAGGGCTGCCTTTCCCTGCTGCCCTTGACCCACACTCCCCAGCAGGTGTTCAGAGCTGTTAGTCCAGATGTTCCCCACGATTTTGGGCACTTGTTAGTTGATCCCTTGCCTCCTTCCTTTCTGCCTTCTCACTTTTTAAAAATCAAATGCTGTTAGTTCCTTTTGTGACTGGCTTACCATGCAGTTGATGGCTCAGAAGGTTGGGCTGCTTTTGAAGTGGCAGGTACTGAGCTAAAGCCCATTTTCTTCTCTAGAGCTTGTTGACCTTTGAAGAAGTGGCCATGTATTTTTCCCAAGAAGAATGGGAGTTACTGGATCCTACTCAGAAGGCCCTCTACAATGATGTAATGCAAGAAAACTATGAGACTGTCATCTTTCTAGGTAAAGATTCTCCCCTTCCCTTTGCATAGGAGTGGAGTAATTTGTCCTGTTGTTGGCGTACTGAGAATGCACCCCTGTGAGAGAGTCTCTGTTCTAGTAGCTGACTGGTTCTCAACTAGGTGGTGTGGGCAGGGAAAAGGTATATCCAGAACACCAGGGAGCTTTTTCCCAGTGCACATGATCATTCCTTATCCTAAATCTTGATCCTTCCTGCCTTCTTTCCCTCCAAATTGCTCTTCTCTTAACTTTCCCATCTCCACAAAGGACACCACGATTCACCCAATATTTTAGCCCAGAAAACTTGGTCATCCTTTACACCGATCTTAATCAAACCCCAGTAGTATTACTGCATCACTAGTCCTCTTGGCTCCACCTTCACCGTGTAGCCTGAGTCCAACCAAGTCTCAGCCTGCTGTGCTTTTAGCATCGTGGTGTAAGCTAGCGGCATCTCTAACAAGGTCCACCTCAGTACTTTCTATCTGGCACCCCCCGCCACCATTCCTCCCCTCCCGCAGGCTGTTTTCCACACAGCACAGCCAGAATCTTTTAAAAACTGGATCATATCAGGACACTTCTCTGCATCAAAACCTTACTGTGACTTTTCACACATTCAGAATGAATCCAAACTCCTTGTAGAGGCACCCAGGACCCCCCAAATTCTGGCCCCTCCTCACCTTCCTGCCCTCATCTCCTGCCATTCCTGCCCTGCTCAGTCCTCTTTAGCCACACTGGTCTTCTTGCTGTTTCTTTTTTTTTAATATATAAATTTATTTATTTGTTTGTTTTTGGCTGTGTTGGGTCTTCATTGCTGCATGCGGGCTTTCTCTAGTTGCTGCGAGTGGGGGCTGCTCTTCACTGCAGTGCGTGGGCTTCTCATTGCTGTGGCTTCTCGTTGCAGAGCCCAGGCTCTAGGCCCGCGGGCTTCAGTAGTTGTGGTGCATGGGCTCAGTAGTTGTGGCTCGCGGGCTCTAGAGCACAGGCTCAGTAGTTGTGGCGCGTGGGCTTAGTTGCTCCATGGCATGTCGGATCTTCCTGTAACAGGACTCAAACCTGTCTCCCCTGCATTGGCAGGTGGATTCTTAACCACTGCGCTGCCAGGGAAACCCTTCTTGCTGTTTCTTGAACTCACCAAGCTCATTTCTTCCTTTGCATTTCCTTTACTTGGCACACTGGACTCAGTACTACATTTTCCAACACCTCTAATTTTTGTCCAACTCAGGAGAATTCATGTCATGTAAGGAAAAAAACAAGACTTCCTTTTATTGACTTCACTCATGAAAACTGAAGAGAGTCAACTGGGAAACCCATCTTAGGGGCGAGTAGATGCTTGATTCTTGTTTAAAATGAGATAGCCACTTCTAGGTACCACATAACACTTGTAAAGTGTTCCATTTCTACTGAAAGATCAGGATCTTCTATATTTCAGAACTGAGCCTAGGATGTTCAAAGACAGAAGGGAGAGAAATTTCCTCTCACTCTTCTACAGCGGTGCCTGCTCACCAGATCCTAGCCTTTCCTGAGCAGACAAATGCCAAAGACTGGACAGTGGCACCTGAGCTCGTCTTGCCTGAGTCCCAGGTGAGCTGTGCTTGCCAGCTTCTTAGGGCTACCTCTCCCTGCTGCCCTTGACCCACACTGCCCAGCAGGTGCACAGAGGTGTTAACCCACATGATCCCCCTCAGGAACTGGGCACCTCCCAGGCTATTTGCTGATCCCTTGCCTACTTCCTTTCTGCCTTCCCACTTAAAAAAAATTCATGTGCTGTTAGTTCCTTTAGTGACTGGCTTACCATGCAGTTGATGGCTCAGAAGGTTGGGCTACTTCTGTAGTGGCAAGTCCTGAGCTAAAGCCCATTCTCTTCTTTAGAGCTTGTTGACATTTGAAGAAGTGGCCATGTATTTTTCCAAGGAAGAATGGGAGTTACTGGATCCCACTCAGAAGGCCCTCTACAATGATGTAATGCAAGAAAACTATGAGACTGTCATCTCTCTAGGTAAAGATTCTCCCCTTCCGTTAGCATAGGAGTGGACTAATCTATCCTGTTGTTGGCGTACTGAGAATGCACCCCTGTGAGAGAGTCTCTGTTCTAGTAGCTGACTGGTTCTCAACTAGATGGTGTAGGCAGGGAAAAGATCACCAGGGAGCTTTTTCCAAGTACACATTCCTTACACTATTTGGAATTCTTGATCTCCTCTTCCCTCCAAACTTGCCCTTACATCTTGCCCTTATCATCTCCGTAAAAGGAATACCCACTCATCCACTTGCTCAGAGCAAGAAACATCCAGTCATCCTTTACCTTGATCTTGCCATAATACCCCACTAAGTCTAATACATCACTCTTGGCTCCACCTTCACAGTGTAGCCTGAATCTGATCATGTCTCAGCTTATTGTGTTAGCATCCTGGTCTCAGCCAGCAACATCTCTATCAAGGTCCACCTCAATACTTTCTAACTGGCACCGACTGCCACCACTCCTGCCCTCTCAGTCTGTTTTCTACATGGCAGCCAGAGTCTTTTAAAAACTTGATCAGATCGTGACATTTTCTGCTTCAAAACCTTGCAATAACTTCTCGTAAGGTTCAGAATAAATCCAAATTCCTTACCAAGGCTCTCAGGACCCTCCAAAATCTGGCCCCTCCTCACCAGCCTGCTGTCATGTCCTGCTACTCGTGCCCTTGCTCTGGCCTCTTTGTTCATACTGCTCATCTTGCTGTTTCATGGACTTGATGTGCTCATTTCTTTCCCCTTCCCTCTGCCTGGCCCACGTTTCTGCCACATGGTAAAATTCTTATTTTAGGGTTCTGCTCAGATATCACTTTCTAAAAGAGGCTTTTCATACAGCCTTATCTAAAATATCTTCACAGAAGCAGAATCTTAAATGTTCTCTTACCCTGCTTTAGTTTTCTTCAAAACATTTATCACTTCCTGACATTTTATTTGCTTGTTTATTAATGTTAGATTGTCTCACTCTGCACTAGAAGATAAGCTCTGTGAGATCAGGGGGCTTGGCTTATTCACCACTGTATCCTTAGCACATAGAGGGTGTCTGGTGCACCATAGCCACTCAGCACATATGTATTGAATGACTGAGTGATGAATACTTTCCATACTTGGCAATATGATTTAGAGGAAGTCCACTAAGAAATTCTGGTCTGTTTCCTCCACCTGGATGTGAACCAGTGAGCTATGGGAATGGTAGAAATCTTTCCTGATCCAGTGTCTAGTACCTGAGATCTAAATTGAAAGTTGCTATAGTATAACAGGAATCACTTGTGTTTATGATACCCAGCCCACTGACCTTCACATTGACTCCCCTAGACCTGGCCTTATCCAGTATGAGTCTTCCTAAAGACTTAATAGGACCAGGTATATTTCCTACAGCCTCTGCAGTTTGGTCCTACCTTAGTAGAGTATGGGGTTTCTTGGTAGCAGAAGATGGGGATCATGCACTGGATTCCCATGCCCTATATCCTTTTCATTGGTCCAGCTTAGGTTTATTTCTCACTCTCTACTTTGCATATCCACCCACAAATGAAGTATGTTATGAACATGATACCAGATATGAGTCTATCCATTTAACCATCTGGTGTTGCAAACTGTTAAAGTATCCTTTGCTCTTCCTGAAATAGTCTGGAATTAGTGGACTATTGTTGTTACCAATCCTTGACCTCAGTTTTTCCATTTCACAGCCTTATTTGTGCTCCCCAAACCTAAAGTGATCTCCTGTCTAGAGCAGGGGGAAGAGCCGTGGGTTCAAAGATCCCTGGAGTTCAAGGACAATTCTGGAGAGCTGCCTACAGGTAAGTACACCATGGGAAGAAAGGAAATGTGCCTTAATAGGAACTTTTACAAGGGCTTAACATTTTACACTTCTGCTTATCTGTTTTTTTTAAAAATTAGTGTTCATCCAGTTTTTCTCTTCATTACTGTGACTTTCTTGCTCTGTCATATAGTTAGCTGTTTCTTATGTTTATTCCAGCAGGGCTAAAGCTCAAAAATGACACTGAAAATCTTCAGCCTCTATGTCTTTCTGACTTAGAAATACAAATACCAGTAGATATAGCATCAAAAAAGGCCAGATTGAAAGTCCCCCAGAAAACAATGGGCAAAGAAAATCATGGTGATATGCATAGGGTGGGGAAATGGCACCGAGATTTTCCAGTGAAGAAAAAAAAGAAACTTTCAACCTGGAAACAAGAGCTGCTGAAACTTATGGATCTTCACAAAAAAGAACGTGCAGGAGAGAAGCCTTTTAAATGCCAGGAATGTGGGAAAAGCTTCAGAGTTAGCTCTGACCTTATTAAGCACCAAAGAATTCACACTGAAGAGAAACCATATAAATGTCAGCAGTGTGATAAGAGGTTTAGGTGGAGTTCAGATCTTAATAAGCACTTAACGACACACCAAGGAATAAAACCATATAAATGCTCATGGTGTGGGAAAAGCTTCAGTCAAAATACAAATCTACACACACACCAAAGAACTCACACTGGAGAGAAGCCCTTTACATGTCATGAATGTGGAAAAAAATTCAGTCAAAATTCCCACCTTATTAAACACCGGAGAACTCACACAGGTGAGCAGCCTTATACCTGTAGCACATGCAGGAGAAACTTCAGCAGACGTTCAAGCCTTCTTAGACACCAGAAACTCCACCAGTAAAGGGAAGCTTGTTCAGTGTCCTCAGTCTGAAGAAATTCACCAAGTGGAGCTGGACCTTAAAGTTATGAAAAATACAAAATTATGAAGCATGAAGAATTTTTCATCAGTGGAATTTTTCATCAGGAAACTTTGGGAAATAAACATGTTTCACAGAAGGAATCAAGGTTGAGTCTGCAGGGAATGTGTTAGTAGTTGTACTACTTGCTGTTTTTACTAAAACTTTCAGGGATTTCCTTAGCAGGAGAGGTGTTCTAAGAACATTCAGAGTAAAGGGAAAAGCTGTTTTGGGACTGTATTTGGCAGAATAGCAAATGCAGCTTCAAATAGTGGATGCAGCCATGAATTCTTCTGTGGTCACAGAGGTGAATATTGTTGGTTTGCATTGATTTCCCCAGCCACTCTTAAACATACATGTTAGAAACATTTGTAGCATGGTCTTCCAAAACAGAAAGCAATAATATGATGTTTAATTGCATAGCATTGTCTTCCAGGTTTACCAATTTCAGTAATCTCATGGGCAGAAATGAATTCTAATGTAAAATTTTTGAAGAACCAAATTGGATTTTCTTAACTGTCCCATCATCGGGTACTGTTCACAAATTTGGACATTGTTTGAGTTCCTTTTTTAACTTTTTAGCAAATTCAGCTCTGGAATACTATTAGTACAGTTTTTACTGTGATGAAATCATATTTACTTCACCAATAGGGAATCTGCCCAGGTGAACTAATCACTATTGTATGCCTCTCTGGTGGTGGATGGAAAAGGGAGAACACCTCTAAGAAGGAGATAATATGGAAACGGGTTGGAATCTTTAGCCATGTAAAGAAGAATTTTCTCGAGTAAAAGAAACTAGACTGTTTACTTACGTCACAATATCAATAGGATAAAACAGCCATAAAAATGAGCACTTTTCCAAGGTCTAAATGGAAATTAATGGCAATTCAGGATCACCTTCTCAGGTTTTTATCTGTTTGCATTTTAACTTGGCTTTTGTATGTCATTAAGAACAAGGAGGGCTTCCCTGGTGGCGCAGTGGATGAGAGTCTGCCTGCCGATGCAGGGGGACACGGGTTCGTGCTCCGGTCCGGGAAGATCCCACATGCCGCGGAGCGGCCGGGACCGTGAGCCATGGCCGCTGAGCCTGCGTGTCCGTGTCCGGAGCTCCGCAACGGGAGAGGCCACAACAGTGAGAGGCCCGCATACCGCAAAACAAACAAACAAAAAAAGAACAAGGAGAGGGTTATATTTGTCTGGGAACTGGAGTGTTTACTGCACCAGGATCCTATGAGTCACAGGGCATGTTACTCTGGGAATCCAGTGAGCAGGAGACCAGTTCCCAAAAGCAAAGATTTGGGAGAGGATGCTGAGTGGTAGACAAGGACGGACAAATACACATGTATGTTGGTTGACTTACATTGTAACTGTTAAACAGGAAGGGTCATCCTTCTGTTTTCTCCATCGTATCATGTAACAGCCTTAGTGTACACATTTGATAGATTGCAGAAAATCTCTGTAGGCTGTGGATTTTCTTGTAGCTCCACCTTTTATCTACAACAGTGATGCAGATGTGTTCCTGATAGAGCATCTAGGTGTAATCAGGAAAGGAGTTAAACAAGGAAATAAGAGATCCAGAGGCTTGTTAAGACCCCATAGCTAGTGGGTCTGTTGGCTGTCACTTAGCTGCATCAGTCAGGCCTGAGGGCAGGATTAGCAGGACTGATCTGTATGTTGTTCCTGCCCAGCCAGCCTGGATGACATTGTATTGTGTCTATTTCTATTTCTAGCTTGTAAAACATTCCTGTTTCTTGATTGGTTACTGAAACACTCTTAAATCTCCAGTTTCCATATGAAATAGAGATAACACTCAACTCAGGGTTTTTCTGGGGATTAGAGGGGTTGATGAAGGAAAAGCACCTATCGGCCTGGGAAATAGCAGGGTCTCAGTCAGTGTGCGTGTCCTTCCCTTTCCCCTGGTCCCCAGTGGTATGTTGGGTGGACTGACTACATTAAAGGAGCAGATGCATTTGTGGCTGTTGCAGCTCCTTCCAGGAGCTGAGCACTCGTGGTGGTGGTTTGCTCGGTTGATTTGGTCCTTGGCTTCAGTGCTTTATGGTGTAAGTCACCTGAGGTTTTGGTCTGCCGCTTTCAGCAGGATTTCATTTTCTTCTCTTAAGATAACTGTACCAGTATACCAGTGTGCTTATTTTTTAAGCTCGGCCAGCTCTGCAGCTCTGGTCTGCATAGATTTTACCCAACAGTCTCAGCCTTACACCCCTGGGACTCTGTTTCTTCTCCCAAGTTATACATACGGATTTCTTGCTGACATTACATTCATTCATTCAATTTAATGAGGGCCTATTATGTACCCAGGTAGTCTTCTAAACTAAGGATATAGTAGTGGACAAGGAGACAAAATGCATATCCTCATGGAGCTTGTATCCTAGTGAACAGTAAGAAGGGAGTGGTTAGACATTTTTCTCCTTGCAGTTACACAGGATCCTGAGATAGTTTTGAGCAGTAGGTTGTCTGCAGAACTCTCACTTCTCAGCTTAAGCATTTATTTTTTGGTGCAGGACTCTCTAATGCTGTCTTTTCCTGCCTCAGTCATATAAGCACATACAGAGAGAGGGGTCACAAGTCAGAACAGTCTGGAATGCCGAGCCCCCCACATTGTGGAGGGGTATCTGTTCTAGAGAGTCTCCCAGACCTATAATGGACTCTGTAGGAATAAGAAGTCAACTTTTGTTGCGTTAAATCACTGGGATGTTGGTGCTGTGTGTTTCTGCAGCATAACGTGGCCTGTCTTGTTGGAAATGCTAGAACAGATCCAGCACTTGCTGGATGACATATGTAACCCAGCAGATGTTGACAGTCTTCTTGAAATAGGAGAGATGTGAACCTTAGGATGAAACTAACACCATAGAAGGCAGAGCAGAATGATAAATACTCAGGTTTTAGAGACACCACTGAGCGGTAGGATCAAGAATCACCTGACACCTAGAATTGCCCAGGACTTTTTAGCGACACAAATCTATATGTTTCCTCTTATTGTTTAAACCAGAGTGATTGGGATTTCTGTTCATTGTAACAGAAATCATTCTAATACATAGAACAATAACTGATTTAAGATAATATATGTAGGAGAGAAACAATGTTCTTATATATGCCTATTTAAAAGCTTTCATTATGGGGCTTCCCTGGTTGCGCAGTGGTTAAGAATCCACCTGCCAACGCAGGGGACACGGGTTCAAGCCCTGGTTGGGGAAAATCCCACATGCTGTGGAGCATCTAAGCCTGAGCGCCACAACTACTGAAGCCAGCGTGCCTAGAGCCCATGCTCCGCAACAAGAGAAGCTACCGCAATGACAAGCTTGCGCACTACAACAAAGAGTCGCCCCCACTCGCCGCAGCTAGAGAAAGCCTGCGAGCAACAATGCAGCCAAAAATTAATGAATTAATTAGTTAAAAAAAACTCATTACAGAAATTATCAACATATTTAAAATAAAATGACAAGCCCCTATATAGGCTTTAACAATTTTGCTAACTTTTGTCATTTATCCCCTCCAGTTTTTTTTTTTTGCATCTATTGAGTTGATCATATGGTTTCTATTCATCAATTTGATAATATGGTGTATCGCATTGATTGATTTGCATACATTGAAGAATCCTTGCATCCCTGGGATAAATCCCACTTGATCATGGTGTATGATCCTTTCAATGTGTTGTTGGATTCTGTTTGCTAGTATTTTGTTGAGGATTTTTGCACCTATATTCATCAGTGATATTGGTTTGTAATTTTCTTTTTTTTGTAGTATTTTTGTCTGGTTTTGGTATCAGGGTGATGGTGACTTCATAGAATGAGCTTGGGAGTGTTCCTCTGCAATTTTTTGGAGGAGTTGAGAAGGATGGGTGTTAGCTCTTCTCTAAATGTTTGATAGAATTCACCTGTGAAGCCATCTGGTCCTGGACTTTTGTGTGTTGGAAGATTTTTAATCACAGTTTCAATTTCATTACTTGTGATTGGTCTGTTCATAGTTTCTATTTGTTCCTGGTTCAGTCGTGGAAGGTTATACCTTTCTAAGAATTTGTCCATTTTTTCTAGGTTGTCCATTTTATTGGCATAGAGTTGCTTGTAGTAGTCTCTTAGGATGTTTTGTATTTCTGTGTCTGTTGTAACTTCTCCTTTTTCATTTCTAATTTTATTGATTTGAGTCCTCTCCCTCTTTTTCTTGATGAGTCTGGCTAATGGTTTATCAAGTTTGTTTATCTTCTCAAAGAACCAGCTTTTAGTTTTATTGATCTTTGCTATTGTTTTCTTTGTTTCTATTTCATTTATTTCTGCTCTGATCTTTATGATTTCTTTCCTTCTGCTAACTTTGGGTTTTGTTTGTTCTTCTTTCTCTTGTTCCTTTAGGTGTAAGTTTAGATTGTTTATTTGAGATTTTTCTTGTTTCTTGAAGTAGGCTTGTATAGCTATAAACTTCCCTCTTAGAACTGCTTATGCTGCATCCCATAGGTTTGGGATCGTCGTGTTTTCATTGTCATTTGTCTCTAGGTATTTTTCGATTTCCTCTTTAATTTCTTCAGTGATCTCTTGGTTGTTTAGTAACATATTGTTTAGCCTCCATGTGTTTGTTTGTATTTTTTACGTTTTTTTCCCTGTAATTGATTTCTAATCTCATAGCATAGTGGTCAGAAAAGATGGCTTGATATGATTTCAATTTTCTTAAATTTACTGAGGCTTGATTTATGACCCAAGATGTGATCTATCCTGGAGAATGTTCCGTGTGCACTTGAGAAGAAAGTGTAATCTGCTGTTTTTGGATGGAATGTCCTATAAATATCAATTAAATCTATCTGGTCTATTGTGTCATTTAAAGCTTCTTTTCCATATTTATTTTCATTTTGGATGATCTGTCCATTGGTGTAAGTGAGGTGTTAAAGTCCTCCACTATTATTGTGTTACTGTCGATTTCCTCTTTTATAGCTGTTAGTAGTTGCCTTATGTATTGAGGTGCTCCTATGTTGGGTGCATATATATTTATAATTGTTTTATCTTCTTCTTGGATTGATGTCTTGATCATTATGTAGTGTCCTTCCTTGTCTCTTGTAACATTCTTTATTTTAAAGTCTATTTTATCGGATATGAGTATTGCTACTCCAGCTTTCTTTTGATTTCCATTTGCATGGAATATCTTTTTCCATCCCCTCACTTTCAGTCTGTATGTGCCCCTAGGTCTGAAGTGGGTCGCTTGTAGACAGCATATATATGGCTCTTGATTTTGTATGCCTTCAGCAAGCCTGTGTCTTTTGGTTGGAGCATTTAATCCATACATGTTTAAGGTAATTATCAATATGTATGTTACTATGACCATTTTCTTAATTGTTTTGGGTTTGTTTTTGTAGGTCCTTTTCTTCTCTTGTGTTTCCCACTTAGAAAAGTTCCTTTAACATTTGTTATAGAGCTGGTTTAGTAGTGCTGAATTCTCTTAGCTTTTGCTTGTCTCTAAAGGTTTTGATTTCTCCATCGAATCTGAATGAGATCCTTGCCAGGTAGAGTAATCTTGGTTGTAGGTTTTTCCCTTTCATCACTTTAAGTATATCATGCTACTGCCTTCTGGCTTGTAGAGTTTCTGCTGAGAAATCAGCTGTTAACCTTATGGGAGTTCCCTTGTATGTTGTCATTTTTCCCTTGCTGCTTTCAATAATTTTTCTGTGTCTTTAATTTTTGCCAGTTTGATTACTATGTGTCTCAGCATGTTTCCCCTTGGATTTATCCTGTGTGGGACTCTCTGCGCTTCCTGGACTTGAGTGGCTATTTCCTTTCCCATGTTAGGGAAGTTTTCGACTATAATCTCTTCAAATATTTTCTCAGGTCCTTTCTCTCTCTCTTCTCCTTCTGGGACTCCTATAATGTGAGTGCTTCTGCGTTTAATGTTGTCCCAGAGGTCTCTTAGGCTGTCTTCATTTCTTTTCATTCTTTTTTCTTTATTCTGTTCTGCAGCAGTGAATTCCACCATTCTGTCTTCCAGGTCACTTATCCGTTCTTCTGCCTCAGTTATTCTGCTATTGATTCCTTCTAGTGTAGTTTTCATTTCAGTTATTGTATTGTTCATCTCTGTTTGTTTGTTCTTTAATTCTTCTAGGTCTTTGTTAAACATTTCTTGCATCTTCTCGATCTTTGCCTCCATTCTTTTTCCGAGGTCCTGGATCATCTTTACTATCATTATTCTGAATTCTTTTTCTGGAATGTTGCCTATCTCCACTTCATTTAGTTGTTTTTCTGGGGTTTTATCTTGTTCCTTCATCTGGTACATAGCCCTCTGCCTTTTCATCTTGTCTGTCTTTCTGAATGTGGTTTTTGTTCCACAGGCTGCAGGATTGTAGTTCCTCTTGCTTCTGCTGTCTGCCCTCTGGTGGATGAGTCTATCTAAGAGGCTTGCATAAGTTTCCTGATGGGAGGGACTCCAGTTTTTTGTTTTTTATTTTGCTTGGAGAGAGTGAGTTGGTTGTTTTGGAATATTTAAAGCCAATCTCAGACATTATGACATTTCATGCATAAATAGTTTCATTATAAGAGATAAACAATTCTTGACAGTCTCTGCCCTAAATCATATTTGAGAACGAATTCTCAAAGAAGAATTCTCCCTCTTATGGAGGCCTTCTCTCCACAGGAGGCAAGCTTAATAGAGAACATGGGAGCTTCCTTTCCCTCCCTCAGAGGGCAACCAGAACTTGACCAACAACTTCTCAAGGTGACCTTGTAAGAGGACCCTCTTGGTCTCCCCACTGGGGTATTCATTTATGAGAACAACAGGCAACCCAAATACTTCATAATGAGGGTGGTCCAGAAGGAATACTAGATGCCTGTAATGATCAGACCAACTTATTAGTAAGCTGAAACTACATGATCAACTGCTAACTTTTAACAAGCATCAGAGTGATTCATGCATTAAGAGTTCAGTGGTAGTAGTTAATTGTTGGTTTTCTGGAAGCCACTGAAGAACAAAATAATAATAATACTCTCTAACATGTTCATATAGGACATTTCCCCAGGAGCTCAAAGTGCCCTCATTTACCTACTTTCATTGGTTTTCATCTTTATTTTTCTTGAAATACTTGAATACTAATATACTTGAATACTAATATACTTGAATACTAAATACTACTTGAATACTAAAAAATTAGAATTTATTGTAATTCACTTCCCTCTAAGCATTCCTGCTTGATCATATTTTTTTCTTAGTATTACCCATCACATTTACCTACCCATCACATTTAACTAACTGCTAAGATGAAAAATGAAGCAGAAATTTAATACTCCTTTTCTATTTCCTTCCTCATTTGGTGCCATACTTCCTCTTCCTGAGGAATTTTCTCTTCTTTTTTTTGGTTGGTGTCCACCCCTTACCTTGATCCTCTTCTGGTGTTTTCTAAGGTAATTATTTTGTGCTTCAATACCCAGTGCTCTAATAGTCTAGAAGTGTGGTATAACCTGCTTTGAAAGATCCCTTTATGGCCAATTTAACTTACCATACTTTATCATTTATAAATATCGACTTAATCAACAAAGTGTATTTGCAACCAGTATTCTTGGTGCCATAAACTAGTGTTTATCACCTGCAGTTCCCAAATTGACACATTAACCTGCTGCCAAAAACTGGTTCCACCTTTATCTCTACCTGTGGATGTTTGCTTCCTAAAACTTTCGGAGAGATATGCACTGGGAATGTTCATTTTTTCATTCAACATTGGGCAAATGTTTATTGGGCACTTTCTATGTGCCAGGCATTCTTTTATGTGCTGAGATTTTCACTTAGCCTTTTTGCTTCTAAAGAATGCTGGGGTTAGAAGGAGGAGGAACCTTCCCTCATGGTCCAATGGTTAAGACGCCACGCTTCCACTGAAGGAGGGCACAGGGTTCCATCCCTGGTCGGGCATTCCCGCAAACTGTGCAGCACATCCAAACATAAATAAATAAATAAAGCTGGACTGAGGATGAAGTGGGCATTCTCTAGGCTCCTGTACATCATTTAAATAATTTGTATATTTTTGTTATTCATTTGTTTAGCAGTTTGGCTTTCCATGGTCAGTTTCCCACTCCATCTTATCTTTTTTATATATATATAAATTTATTTTATTTTATTTTATCTTATTTTTGGCTGCACTGGGTCTTCGTTGCTGCACACAGGCTTCCTCTGGTGCGGTGAGCGGGGGCTACTCTTCACTGCTGTGCACGGACTTCTCATTGGGGTGGCTTCTCTTATTGCGGAGCACAGGCTCTAGGCGCGCGGGCTTCAGTAGTTGTGGCATGTGGGCTCAGTAGTTGTGGTTTGCAGGCTCTACAGCGCAGGCTCAGTAGTTGTGGCGCACGGGCTTAGGTGCTCTGCAGCATGTGGGATCTTCCCAGACCAGAGTTTGAACCCATGTCCTCTGAATTGGCAGGCGGATTCTTAATCACTGCGTCCCCAGGTAAGTCCTAGATACATTCTCAGTAAGATATTGAGACAAAGCAAACTCCTATGAAAATTTAGGCACTTTAGTATATAAGCAATTATATCCTATTTGCCAAAAGAGTTTTGTTTGTTTGTTTGTTGTTTTGGCTGTGTCACATGACATGTGGGATCTTAGTTCCCTGAACAGGGATCAAACCTGTGCCTCCTGCAGTGTACGCGTGGAGTCGACCACTGGACCACCATGGAAGTTCCAAAAGGTTTTTTTTTTTTTTTTGGCTGCCTTGGGTATTCGTTGCTGTGCGTGGGCTTTCTCTAGGTGCAGTGAGCGAGGGGCTACTCTTCATTGCAGTGTACAGGTTTCTCATTGTGATGGCTTCTCTTGTTGCAGAGCATGGGCTCTAGGCGCATGGACTTCAGTAGTTGCAGCACGTGGGCTCTAGAGCTCAGGCTCAGTAGTTTTGAAACACGGGCTTCGTTGTTCCACAGCATGTGGGATCTTCCTGGACCAGGGCTCGACCCCATGTCCTCTGCATTGGCAGGCAGTTTCTTAACCACTGCGCCACCAGGGAAGACCCAGCGTTTTTTTTTTTAAGCCTGTTATCAAATTTTTATAACCATCAACCCCCAAACAATCAGCAACTTCATTTCAGCATTACTTGGGGACTTCCCTGGTGGCGCAGTGGTTAAGAATCCACCTGCCAATGCAGGGGACATGGGTTGGATCCGTGGTCCGGGAAGATCCCACATGCCATGGATCAACTAAGCCCATGTGCCACGGCTACTGAGCCTGTGCTCTAGAGCCCGCGAGCCACAACTACTGAGCCCACATGCCACAACTACTGAAGCCTGCGTGCCTATAGCCCGTGCTCCGCAACAAGAGAAGCCTCTGCAATGATAAGCCTGTGAGCTGCAACGAAGAGTAGCCCCCGTTCGCTGCAACTAGCAATAGCCCGTGCACAACGAAGACCCAACACAGCCAAAAATTAAAAAAAAAAAAAAAACTATTAAAAAAAATTTTTTTAAAAGAAGTATTACTTAACACTACATGAAAGATACTCAATAGTAGAGAATTTAATATTGAAGGATTTGAATAGACATTTCTCCCAATAAGATATACAAATGGCCAGTCAGCATATAAAAAGGCAATCAACATCATTAGCCATCACAGAAATTCAAATCAAAACCACATTGAGGGAAATGCTCCAAGCAAAAGACACAAGCTTGCTGCATGGATACAAAAACAAGACCCATATATATGCTATCTACAAGAGACCCACTTTAGACCTAGGGATACATACAGACTGAAAGTGAGGGGATGGAAAAAGATATTCCATGCAAATGGAAATCTGAAGAAAGCTGGAGTCACAATACTGATATCAGGTAAAATAAACTTTAAAATAAGAATGTTACGAGAGACAAGGAAGGACACTACATAATGATCAAGACATCAATCCAAGAAGATACAAAAATTATATATGCCCCCAACATAGGAGCACCTCAATACATAAGGCAAATGCTTACAGCTATAAAAGAGGAAATCTACAGTAACACAATAATAGTGGAGGACTTTAACACCTCATATACACCAATGGACAGATCATCCAGCCAGAAAATTAATAAGGAAACAAGCTTTAAATGACACAATAGACCAGATAGATTTAATTGATATTTATAGGACATTCCATCCGAAAACAGCAATTACACTTTCTTAAGTACACACAGAACATTTTCCAGGATAGATCACATCTTGGGTCACAAATCAAACCTCAGTAAATTTAAGAAAATTGAAATCATATCAAGCAACTTTTCTAACCACAATGCTATGAGATTAGAAATCATTTACAGGGGAAAAAACATATAAAACACAAACACGTGGAGGCTAAACAATATGTTACTAAATAACCAAGAGATCACTGAAGAAATCAAAGAGGAAATCAAAAAATACCTAGAGACAAATGACAATGAAAACACGACGATCCCAAACCTATGGGATGCAGCAAAAGCAGTTCTAAGAGGGAAGTTTATAGCAATACAATCTCCTACTTTAAGAAACAAGAAGAACCTCAAACAGTCTAACCGTACACCTAAAGGAACTAGAGAAAGAAAAACAAACAAAACCCAAAGTTAGTAGAAGGAAAGAAAGATCAGAGCAGAAATAAATGAAATAGAAACAAAGAAAACAATAGCAAAGATCAATAAAACTAAAAGCTGGTTCCCTGGTGGTCCAGTGGTTAGGATTCTGTGCTCTCACTGCCGAGGGCCTGGGTTTGATCCCTGGTTGGGAAACTAAGATCTTACAAGCCACCAAGAAAACAAAACAAAAAATCAACCAAACAAAGCACATTGAGATACCATTTATCTCCCCTAGCATGGCTATAATAAAAAAGATAATAACACGTGTTATCAAGGATGTGGAGAAATTAGAACCATCATACACTGCTGATGGGAATTTAAATTGTTCAGTCACTGTAGAATACACTCTGTCAGTAACTGCAAAATTTAAACATTACCATTTGGCCCAACAATTCCACTGCTAAGTATATACCCAAGAGAATAGAAATCTTGTGTCCACAAAAAACCTTACATATGAATGTACATAGCAGGCTTATTCACAATAGCCCCAAAGTAGAAAGAACCCAGATGTCCATCAACTGTTATATGGATGAATAAAAAGTGGTATATCCATACAATGGAATATTATTAGCTATAACAAATGAAATTCTGATATATGCTACAACATGGATGAATGTTGAAACATGCTAAGTGAAAGGAGTTAGACATAAAAGTCACATGTTGTATGAAATATCCAGAACAGACAAATCTATAGAGACAAAGTGGATTAGTGTTTTCCGGGACTGGAAGCGTCAGGGGGTGGAGGTTGACTGTTAAAGATACAGAGTTTCTTTTGGGGTGATGAAAATGTTCTGGAATTATATACTGATGATGATATGTAAATATACTAATAAACCACTGAATTAAACACTTTAAAAAGGTGAGTTTTATTATATGTGTCTTATATTGCAATTTAAAAATTGGCAGGGACCTAGCAGGTATTTTATTGTGGTTTTTTGTTTTGTTTGTTTGTTTTTTTGTTGTTTTCTATTGTGGTTTTGATTTGCATTTCCCCAATTACAAGTAGGCTTCCAGGGACTTCCATGGTGACACAGTCGTTAAGAACCCGCCAATGCAGGGGACACGGGTTCCAACCTTGGTCGGGGAAGATCCCACATGCCGCAGAGTAACGAAGCCCGTGCACCGCAACTACTGAGCCTGTGCTCTAGAGCCTGCGAGCCACAACTACTGAGCCCACGTGACACAACTACCAAAGCCTACGCGCCTAGAACCCATGCTCCACAAAAATAGAAGCCACCGCAATGAGAAGCCCGTGCACGGGAACGAAGAGTAACCCCTGCTTGCTGCAACTAGAGAAAGCCCACGGGCGGCAACGAAGACTCAGTGCAGCCAAAAATAAAATATAAATAGATAATAAAATTAAGAAAAAAAACAAGTAGGCTTGCAGGTAACTAATAGTAGCAGGTGGGACAGGGAAGAAGACTGTGGACAAGAAAAAATGAAAGATTACGTAAAAGCTTTGAGAAGGAGTAAACTAATTTAGGAAGACTTTTGTGGAGGCAGGGGTTAGGTGGCAGAGTGGAGAACCAGTAATACAGGAAAAAAAATGTATAAAGATAGGAAAGGCTCGAGAAAAACTTAGTATTGGGGTTCCAGCTCTGGGTAAGTTGTAATAAGCATGCTTCACCTTTTCTCTCACATAGAAAACAAGTCTAAAACCTGGATAGAATGCATGGAGCAGCTATTTGAGAACTTCAAAGCGTCAATAGCAGCAGGTGATTTGGAGAACAACAGTAGAATTCAAAGTGCCACTGAACTGATGCTGAGTTTATATAGGATTTTTAAAAAATTAATTTTTGTCTGCATTGGGCCTTTGTTGCTGCACGCGGGCTTTTCTCTAGTTGCATCGAACGGGGGCTACTCTTTTTTGTAGTGTGTGGGCTTCTCATTGCAGTGACTTCTGTTGCGGAGTACAGGCTCTAGGTGCGCAGGCTTCAGTAGTTGTGGCACACGGGCTTAGTAGTTGTGGCTTGCATAATGGTGAGTTTACAAGTTATATTCTCTGATATTCCTTTACCAACTTAGCACAACTAGAAACCTGGAAGTGAGCACTGTAGCGAAGATGGAGACAAAGTACATTTATTTATGACAAAAATTCTAAGAAAACTAGGAGTAGAATGGAACTTCTTCAACCGGTAAAAGAGCACCTGTTCTTTTAAGTTAATTTATTTATTTTTATTTTGGTTGCACTGTGTGGCTTGTGGGATCTCAGTTCCCTGACCAGGTATTGAACCCAGGCCACGGCAGTGAAAACACCAAATCCTAATCACTAGTTCACCAGGGAACTCCGAAAGAGTATCTATATTTTAAAAACCTATAGTCCATATCACATTTAATTGCAAAGACTGAATGCTTTCCCTCTGAGATAAGGAACAAAACAAGAATACCCACTTCTGCCACTCCTGTTTAGCATTGTACTGTAAGGCTTGGCTAGTCCAATAATGAAAGAAAAAGAAATACAAAACATCCAGATTTGAAAGGAAAAACAAAACGGTCTACTCAGATGACATGATTTTTATTGTGGAAAATCCTAAGATGCTACCAAAGTTTCTAGAATAAGTAAATTTAGTAAGATCACAGGATACAAAGTAAGCAAATAAAACAAATTCCATTTCTATACACTGGAAACAATATAATTTACAATAGCTTCAAAAAATGAAATATTTAGTTATAAATCTAACAAAACATGTACAGGATATGTATGCTGAGAACTATAAACCACTGGTGAAATAAGTCCTAAGTAAATGGGAAGACATACCATGTTCATAGTTTGGAAAGACTCAACATAGTAAAGATATCAATTCCCCAGACTGATCAATAGATTTAATGCAATGTGGAAAGATAAACGAATTCAAAGAGCCTAAATAGTTTTGAAAAATAAGAAAAAAGTTTGAAGGAATTACAACACTTGATTATAAGACTTTCTCTAAAGCTACATTAATCAAAAGAGTGTGGTCTTGGGGACTTCCCTGGTGTTCTAGTGGCTAAGACTCCAAGCTCCCAATGCAGGGGGCCTGGGTTCGATCCCTGGTCAGGAAACTATATCCTGCATGCCTCAGTGAGGATCACATGGCAACGAAAGTCCTGTGTGCCACAACTAAGACCCTGTGCAACCAAATAAATAAATAAATATTTTTTTCAAAAAAAGAGTGTGGTCTTGATAAAAGGATAGACCCACAGATCAATGGCATAGAATAAAAAGTCCAGAAGTAGACCACATAAATACAGCAAGTTAATTTTCATATGCAATTTTTTTTTTTTTTTTGGCTGCACTGCCCTGCTTGCAGGATCGTAGTTCCCCAAGCATGCATTGAACCTGGGCCCCGGCAGTGAAAGCACAGAGTCCTAACCATTGGACCACCAGGGAATTCCCATCATATGCAATTTATAAACAATTATATAAAATAAAATTACATAAAATAAAATTAACCATTTTAAAGTGAACAATTGAGTAACACTGAGTACATTCACAATGTTGTACACGTCTATCTAGTTCCAAAATATTTTCATCACACCCCTCCCGATAAACCCTATATCCATTAGGCAGTTACTCCCCATTTCCATTTCCCCACAGTGCCTGGAAAATTACAAACCTGCTTTTTGCCCCTCTGGATTTATCTATTCTGAATATTTAATATAAATGGTATCATACATTTATTATTGGGCCTGAATTTCTTTCACTAGCATAATGCTTTTGAAGTTCATTCACATTATAGCATGTATCAATCAGCACTTCATTCCTTTTTTGGCTGAATAATATTCAATAGTATTGATTTATTACAATTTGTTTATCCATTCATCTGTTGATAGACATCTAAGTTGTTTGTAGTTTTTGGGTATTGTGATAGTTCCTCTGTAAACATACATGTACAAGTATTTTCTGGGGTACCTGTTTCCAGCTCTATTGTGTTTATACCCAGAAGTGGAACTGTAGGGTCATGTGGTAATCCTATGTTTAATTTTTGAGGAACAGTCAAACCTTTCTATAGTTGCTGAACTGTTTTACATTCCCACCAGCCTTGTACAGGGTATCCAATAACTCTACATCCTTGACAACACTTGCTATTTTCTGTTTTATTATTATTATTTTTGCCATCTAAATGAGGGTGAAGTGGTATTTTATTGTGGTTTTGATTAGCATTTTCCCAGTGACTAATGATGTTGAGCATTTTTCAGATTCTTCTTGGCCATTTCTCTTCTTTGGAGAAATGCCTATTCAAGTCTTTTGGCCATTTCAAAATTGGGTTGTTTGTCTTTTTGATTTTGAGTTGTAGGAATTCTTTATATATTCTGGATATTAAACCCTTATCCTATGTATGATTTGTAAGTATTCTCCACCCTTTTACACATTTTCTTTTCACTTTTCTGATAATGTCCTTTGATACACAAAATGTTTACATTTTGGTGATGTCCAATTTATCTATTTTTTTCTTTTGTTGATTTTTGCTTTTGGTGTCATATATAAAAAGCCATTATCGGACTTCTCTGGTGGTGCAGTGGTTAAGAATCTGTCTGCCAATGCCAGGGACATGCGTTCAAGCCCCAGTCTGGGAAGATCCCACATGCCACGGAGCAACTAAGCCCGTGCGCCACAACTACTTAGCCTGTGCTCTAGAGCCCGCAAGCCACAACTGTTGAGCCCACGTACCACAACTACTGAAGCCCACGTTCCTAGAGCCCGTGCTCCGCAACAAGAGAAGCCACTACAATGAGAAGCCCGTGCACCGCAACGAAGAGTGGCCCCCACTCACCACAACTAGAGAAAGCCTGTGCACAGCAGTGAAGACCCAACACAGCCAAAATTAAAATAATAAATTTTAAAAAAGACATTATCAAATCCAATTTCATTAAGATTTTCTCATATATTTTCTTTGGAAATTTTATAGTTTTAGCTCTTATATTTAGGTCCTGGATCCATTTTCATGATATATTTTTTGGCCTTGCCACACAGCATGTGGGATCTTAGTTCCCCAAACAGGGATTGAACCCGTGCCCCGTGCAGTGGAAGCACAGAGCCTTTACCCACTGAACCTCCAAAGAAGTCTCTCATGAATTTTTGTGTTTGGCGTGAGGTAGGGGTCCAACTTGTTTCTTTTGCATATGGCTATCCACTTGTGCCAGCACCATTTGTTGAGACTATTCTTTCCTGCTTGGAATGTTCTTGTAGCCCATATTGAAAATTGTTTGGCCATAGATATATTGGTTTATTTTTGGAGTTTTAATTCTATTCTGTTTGTCTGTATATCTGTCCTTATGTCAGTGCCACATTATCTTTATTACTATAGATTTGTATTATTTTTTGTAATTGGGTAGTGTTTCTCCTCAAACTTTGTTCTCTTTTTCAAGACTGTTTTGGTTAATCAACGTCCCTTGCAATCCCATATTAATTTATATTGTAAAAGATTATTGAAATTTTGATATGGATTGCATTGAATCTGTAGATCACTTTGGGAGAATTGCAATATTAACAATGTTAAGTCTTCCAATCCTTGAACACGAGGTGTCTTTCCTTTTATATATGTCTTCTTTAATTTATTTTAACAATGTTTTATAGTTTTCAACGTACAAATCTTTCATTCCCTTGGTTAAATTTGTACCCAGGTACTTTATTCTTTTGGATGCTGTTGTAAATGGAATATTTTTCTTTATTTCTCTTTCATATTATTCATTGCTGCTGTACAGAAACACAACTGATTTTCTATATTGATCTTGTCCTGCAACTTACTGAATTTGTTTATTATCTTTTGTAGTTTTTATATGAATTGTTTTTTGTTTTGTTTTGTTTTTTTGCCCCACAGCGCAGCATGCAGGATCTTAGTTCCCCCACCAGGGATCACACCCCGACCCTTGACAGTGAGAGTGTGGAGACCTAACCAGTGCATTGCCAGGGAAGTGCCTGGGGTTTTCTATATGTAGGATCATGTCATCTCTGAATAGAGGAAGATTTATTTCTTCCTTTCCTATTTGAAGGCCTTTTATTCTTTTTCTTGTCTACGTACTCTCTATAGAACCTCCAGTATCAGTGATAACACTGAGCAGTTTTCTCTAAGCACTGGCACATACATTGTCTATCTTGAGCCTTACATTGTTCCTGCCAGCTATTATATTTATTTTATAGATGATGTAACGAAGTACTAGAGAGATCCACTGGCTACCACAGCTGACTATCTGCAGAGTAAACCAGGGTGCTCAAGTCTCTAGAGTCCTATTGTTATGACCATTCTAAGGTATATGACCGTTCTTGCTGCCTCCCTTTTTAGAGGGCAGGTTAACTGGATGGCTACATTGACAGGAAAGAGAGAGAGGAACATAGCAGAGTCTGATTGTGGGAAGAAGCAAAGGAAGAGCAGTGTTTCGTTGACAGTGCTTCGACAGCAGAGTAGCACTGCTGTCGTTGTCACATCTACAAACAGGGTATGAGCCCAGATGGTGCTGGTGCACAGACCCTTCGAAAAAAGAGAAGCTGAAGCGCCTGTCAAGCAGAACAGCAGTAACCAATAGGAGGCATCAACAAACGCCCAGATCTAAGGCCCCCTGCTCTCGAGCCACTTCAGTGGTCCAGGTTATGACGCAAGGAGGATCCCGTCTTCTCATTGGGGAACACTGCTGTCGATTAGCGGAGGGCGGAACCATGGCGGGGAGGGTTGTCCTGTAGCTCACCGCCTCCGTGTCCGGCGACGCTGTTTTCCGGCTTAGCCCTTGCGCATGCGTCAGGCCTTCTGGAAGTCCCGGCTCGCCCCGCGGCAGCTTCCGGCCGCACGCGCTGGAAAAGACAGCCTGGCGGGTGAGTGGTGTGCTTGAGGTAGGGTTTTCCCGGGGGGCGGGCCCTAACTCCGCGGCCCCGCCCTCTTCTCTGAGATTCTTGTTTTGTCCTGGGTCCCGTGACGGGAAGTCTCTCAGTGGCTGTGAGCCGGGACATCCTTCTTTTGTTTGGAGATGTGTAGGGGCGATGTACCTGGTGTTCGGGGCCTGTCGCCCTTCACCCTGTCCGCTCAGTGTCCCCGTGAAGTGTGCTTTCAAAGGCCCTGAGCCTCTTACCTTTGTGTTTTACACGAATAAAACACTGGTTCACGGAGAGCTTATAGCGTCCTTGTGAGCCCTTGTGCTGGGCGGTGGGGACACGAAGACAGCTCAGACATGCTCCTTGCGCTCATAGAGAGCTCCCAAACTGTGGAGTAGATAAACGCGCAGAAACAAGTTCTGGTGTTAGTTGGGGTAATGTAACTGAGCAAGGGCTGTGTGCCTGCGGCGCAGAAAGCCAAACGCCGATAGCAGGCATTTGCAGTGTAACGGGCGGCGAGGCGCGTGAGGCCTTAGAGGCCCCGCTCCACCAATGGTCAGCGCCGCAATGGTCCCCGCGGTGGCAGTCTCCCTAGGTCGCAGTCCCGGGGATGTGGCCGACGTTTGCGCTCTCGCCCCCTTCCGGAGCATTCGTGGCGCCAGGCCTGGAAGAGTGGTGCCAGAGGAGGGGGACTTAAGGGGAAGGCTGCGGCAGAGTCAGGTGCGTGCACACGTTGCAGCTTCTGGCTTTGGGCGAGTCTGGGGTATCTTTGGCCGGGCAGGAGCACTGACAGGTAGACCTGCAGGCTGGGGAGATGGCGACGCTCTGACTGTGAATTAGGGTGACCCTCCACTGGCATGAAAGGCCACTTGAAGATGCTGTAGCTGGAACCTGTGACCTGACCCACATGGACATTAAGAACAAAGGATTGACACCACGAAGTTGACAACTAACCACGCCCTTCCCTCACCTTTCTTGTTAAAGGGCTTTGCTGAAAGCCTTTGAGGAGTTGGAGGTTTCTCAAGGCATGAGTCACCCGTCTCCTTGCATGACCCTGCAGTAAACCTTTCTCTGCTCCAAACTCCGACATTTTTGAATTGTTTGGCCTCACTAACACTTTACAAATCCCATAAGCAAAGCTAAATCATTACCCCTCATTTTACTTGTTCAAGGTCCCAAGGATCAACTTTTGCTCTCTTAAGTCTAGGCCCTGGCTAATAGGAGAGGGTCCCTGTGCGGGCCGGTTACCCTGCTGGGGAGCATTCATCCAGCACCCAGCCTGTGTCCTCCCGCCAATGCCCAGGCCCAGCTGAAGAGGCAGATCTCAGCTGGTGGCGCCCTCCAGGCCAGGTCCCCAGACCCTACCCAGCCATCATCACTGAGGGAGCAAGGCACCCAGGACCTAGCTGGCCCTCAGGCTCCTCAGGCCCTGCAAAGAGGGGTCAGGTCCTGTGGACTGCAACCCAGGGAGAGTGCCACCACCGGGACTACCATGATGCTGACCATTAGTATAGCAAGGCCACTAACAGCCTTGCACTAATGGCTGTGCTCCCACCCCGCCCCACCCCTATTACAAACTGAGGTCAGAGGGTACAAGAAAGGTAATAAAAATTTTGGGTAGAGTGATTAATCATAAACTCAATAGGGAAACTCAGTTTTAGGGGGACTCATTTTCAGTAAGAGAAGGCACTCTGAGAGAGAGTTAAAGACGGGACTGAGGACTTCAAAGTGTTAGGAGCTTCCAAGAAGGTGATAGTGGTGGTGTTACCAGTCCTCATTCTCTGGGTTTCTTGCCTTCTCTGATGGTGCACTCCTTGAAATTTTTTCCTTATTTCCACATGTCTAATTTCTAAACAAAGTTGCCCTTTCTCCCTTGATTGGAAGGAGTGCAAACTGGTACCGCTAGTGTTCAGTTTCTATGGAAAGGATGAATCAGGCCTTGGGAAAAGGCACTAAGGCTGGAAGGCACAGATCCTGTTCCAGGATGTGGGACCAGTTCACCTGTGCTAGTTTGTAGACTGTGTATAGGAGAGTGTGCAACAAGGCTGGAGGGGTAGGTTGGGCCTTGAATGCTAGGGAGAGCCTTGCGAGTTAGGAGATCTTGGCTTATTTCAGTGGCATTAGGAAGTCTTAAAGGCTTTTGAGCAATTAGATTATTAGAAAGTCAAGAAGTCCAGATCTGCTCTGTACAAAGACCAGGTGAACAGATGGGAGACTCATCTACCAGTCTGGCCTAATGATATGTGCCTAGACCAGGTGTTCTCAATCGGGGCCGATTGCCGCCCAAATACATTTGACAAAGTCTGGAGTCAGTCTTGTCAGGACTGGTGGGTGCTCCTGACATCTAGTGGGTGGAGGCCAGGGGTACAGCTAAACATCCTACAGTGTATAGGATACCCACCCACGCACACAGACAACAAAGACCTGTCCGGCCCCAAATGTCAATAGTTCTGAAGTTCAGAAATCCCACTCTAGAGCTACAGGAGTGGAACGAAGGGGAGACAGATCTCAGAGACATCTAAGCTAGAGACCAGTCTTCATCTCCTTTCATACTGTTTATAATGCTTAAGTACTGGACACCCAGGCAATTAATGAGGTCTGAAGACCCCAGTCTTCCTTGTCTTTTTTCACCCATTCATTTGCCAAATATTTATTTTAGGACCAGACACTTCTCGAGGAGCTGTGTTTCAACAATAAAACAAATTACCTGCTCTCCAAGAACCTTACATTTTTGTGGGGATGACAGACATTAAACAAATTAATATATGTTAAGTAGTGAGATATGCTTGAAATTCCTGTAAGATGGAGCTTCTCTTACACCACCCCAGACCATTTACTCTGCACCTTCTAAGTGGGAAGCACTGGGCCAGATGCTATACAAATAGCATTTCTAATCTTTTTCTCTTTGCTGCATGGTATGTATTGTTATGCTCAGATGAGAAAAAGAGGCTAAGAGAGGTTGAATATTTTGCCTCACATCAGTTAGTGTGGAGTTCAGCTGGGACTGGAAACTGGATCCACCTGATGGTCGAAGTCTGTGCAATTTCCATTAGGTAACAGGTAACAACTTCCATTTCCTGTCTCATATACCAGGTTGATTATCCCCACATTGTAGGGATTGAATTTTGGGCCAAAGATCAGCCTCAGTTCGATTTGAATTCCCCTTTATTGCTCACATTCTCTCAGGTGGCTGATTCTGACCTCTCAGAGAGGCTGGCAACTTGGAGATCTCCCACCAGCTCTTCAGACTCTCCCATTATCAGCAACTGCTGAGCCTCACTCACAAGCTTTCAGCCAGCTCTGGGAGCTCTGCTCATGATCATTGCAGCCCAAGCTGCATTCAAGTATAGGATCCTGGAGCTGAAGCAATTCCTGATCATTCTGCACAGGGAGATCCAAGCCTGGGTGAGGGCGCATCATCCAGGAAGCATTGAGAAGGCAGTGACCTTGGTGCAGCATTTAGAGTGAGAACCCAGGAGACGAAGGCAATGATGAGAAGGGGAGTATGGAAAGAGAATGGAAATCAGATTGGAGAGGGCCTGGGTAAGGGGACAGGCAGTTGAAACAAGGTGGAGAAACTTGATTTAATTACTGCTTCTTAAGTACATGTTTGTTTTTCTCATTGGTGTCCATGGCAACTTTTAAGAAAACATTTTCTTTCCCCACTGAAGGAAGGAGGGTGGGTAGAGAGTTTTCAGTAGGTCTTGTCTGCCAAGAATAAAGGAAGGGAGGTATTTTTCCCTGTAGAACACAAGATTTCTCCTCTGCATGTTGTAAGTACCTGAGCCAGTTCTGTAAACAAGAATTTTCTGTTTTTTTAATTGAAGTTGATTTACAATGTTGTGCCCATCTGTGCTGCACAGCAAAGTGACTCAGTTATACACATATATACATTCTTTTTTTTAAACATTCTTTTCCATTATGGTTTATCATAGGATATTGAATATTGTTCCCTGTGCTATACAGTAGGACCTTGTTACTTAATTCATCTTATATATAATAGTTTATATCTGCTAATTCCAAACTCCCAGTCCTTCCCTCCCCCACCCTGCTTCCCCTTGGCACCCACAAGCCTGTTCTCTATGTCTGTGAGTATGTTTCTGTTTTGTAGATAAGTTCATTTATGCCATATTTTAGATTCTACATATAAGTGATATTATATAGTATTTATCTTTGTCTGACTTCACTTAGTATGATAATGTCTGGTTGTATCCATGTTATTTCATTCTTTTTTATGGTTGAGTAGTATTCCATTGTATATATATAGCACATCTTTATCCATTCATCTGTTGATGGACATTTAGGTTGTTTACATGTGTTGGCTATTGTGAATAGTGCTGCTATGAACAGAGGGGTGCATGTATCTTTTTGAATTATAGTTTTGTCTAGGTATATGTGCAGGAGTGGGATTGCTGGACCATATAGTAATTCTATTTTTAGTTTTCTGAGGAACCTCCACACTGTTTTCCATAGTGGCCGCACCAACTTACATTCCCACCAACAGTGTAGGAGGGTTCTTTTTTCTCCACACCCTCTCCAGTATTTGTTATTTGTAGACTTTTTAATGATGCCCATTCTGACGGTGTGAAGTAGTTTTGATTTGCATTTGCATTTCTCTAATTTCTCTAATTAGTGAGAATCTTTTGGTTGTTGACACGCCTGTTGTAAGACAGAGGGATTGCCGTGCTCAGCCAGCTGTAGGAACTTTGGTTGCATGTGAGTGTCTGGGTCACACCTATCACAAGCCAGATTAGTTAGACGAAACTGCCTTTGTGAAAATTATAAACGGTACCTCATTTAAAATGGAATCAGAGCTCAAAGGGGTTGATCTCACGCCCAACCACTAGACATCAATTGCATTAGCAACAGGTTACTACTTTACTACCCACCAGGAGGAAGATTTTCTCCTGACCTAGCAACAGGTGAGCCAATGAGAGACTGTCAAAATTCAGCCAATGACAAGCCACTACACTCCCATTTTGCTCCAGTGGATTCTTGGGTTACAACAGTCGCTCCGAACTCCTCAGGTCTCCTGTGTACAAGAACCATGTTCTCCAGACTTGCTTATGGTTGCCAGGGTTTGCATATTCCAAATAGCAACTCTTTATTGTCCCCAAATTAACTCATTTTGCTGATAAAATAACTGGCTATTATATTGTTTTAAGTCAACACCAGGTACCGGAAGAGGTTGTGAGAAGCGGCGGGAGGACAGCTCGGGCACTGGCAGGGGCGGGGACGTCACGCGGTGGGACTCCGGGTTACCAGTCGCCACCCACTCACAACGACGAAGGAAGTAATGGCCGCGAGAGGACAGCCACCGTGCAGGGCCCTCAGGCTCCGCGGGCCTGAGACTCCGTGACATCAACTCTCGCCGCCTGGTAAACGCCAGTTCGCGGCGGTGAAGACACATTGACCTGCGAGGAGCCTCTTTCCGGAGGTACGTCACTTCCCCTTCCGGTTGGATAGAGTGAGGGGTGGGGGTGGGTAAGCCCGCGGCGGAGGAACTGCTCCGGGCGGGCCGTCCGGGCCAGGCGAACCTAAGTGGTTCCGGGCCTGAGCCTCGGAACCCACCTCTGAGTGGCGCGGGGCGGGGAGCTGTCCTCCTTAGAGCGGTGGCCGGACCGGCGGCGACTTGCGGTAGAGCCCCGGGAGGAGGGAGCGGCCTCCACGAAGCCAAGCCATCCGAGGTAACCTAGAAGCGGCTTCCGCTTCGGCGCAGGCTCCGGAGCCCCCGAGAGACGCCGGCCGCTGCAAGGCAGCCGGGGGTATTTCCGAGCCGGGCGGCTGGACTGTCTGGGGCGAGGCCCGCCGTCAGGCTCGTGAGGCCGCTCTCTACAACGTTTGTGCGGGTGGCGCCCGGGGCCGCGCTGCGGGAGTCCATTCGGACACTGCCCGCAGGCACAGTGCTCGCGGGCGCGCCCGGGCGGTCGTGTTCACTTTCCCGCCTCCGCCGGCGTTTCCTTTACCGGTTGATGTTACTGTGGGAGAAACGGGTGGTCCAGCCTCAGAGAGATCAGCTTCCTCTGATGCGAAAGCCTGGGAAGTGTCCCTGCTCCTCAGAGCCAGGTGGGCATCGGGAGCCGGCCGTTTGTGAACACCGTGGCTTCCTGGGCAGAATTTCGGTGCCCTTTCCGCTGGATCAACTCAGGGAAAGTGAGGCTCACGAGGCACTCCTCCTCAGCCTCGCTTAGAGGTCTAAATGAGCCCTGGAGAAATGTAGCAGCTGAATGTAATCATCACCAACTAACATGCTGTCCTTTTTCCCAACTGACATTTGGATACACATTTTGTGAACAAGGATCAGCTGTAATTTTTCCTAAGTCAAGTAATGAAAATTAAAAATTCAGGTATAAATCTTCTGCATGGTGCTCTTTATATATCTTACAAAGAAATGCCAAGATGAATGTAGAGCAACTAGTTACTTAATTGGGGGATGCTTTTGAGAAGAGTAAGGCTCCATTTTTCTGAATTACTGTTCTTCCACTCTGGTCTCATTGTTCCAGCTCTTCTGCCAGTTTTCATACAATGCAAAGGAGCACCTCAAATGGTCCAGGAAGTGAAGTCTTTCATCTTCCCAAAAGAGCAAAGGTAATAGAAGTTGTACCCTCTTACTGAAGACAGACTAGGACGATATGTTGAAATTTAAGAGAAACTCAGAATATTCTCCTGATCTTTCCTTTACACGGAGAGGATGGCATAGGAAGTGCATCAATTAAATCTTTGGATAATCCCCAAACTCCTTGGAGCCAGTGGGTACTAGTTTTTTCACCCACCAACCTCTCCTGATTTAATTAATTAATTTATTTTAAAAAATTATTTATTTATTTATTGGCTGTGTTGGGTCTTCGTTTCTGTGTGAGGGCTTTCTCTAGTTGAGGTGAGCGGGGGCCATTCTTCATCGTGGTGTGCGGGCCCCTCACTGTCGTGGCCTCTCTTTGTTTTTTTTTTTTTGCGGTATGCGGGCCTCTCACTGTGGTGGCCTCTCCCGTTGCGGAGCATAGGCTCTGGACGCACAGGCTCAACGGCCATGGCTCATGGGCCCAGCTGCTCCGCGGCATGTGGGATCTTCCCAGACCGGGACACGAACCCGTGTCCCCTGCATCGGCAGGCGGACTCTCAACCACTGCACCACCAGGGAAGTCCTGCCGTGGCCTCTCTTGTTGCGGAGCACAGGCTCCAGACACGCAGGCTCAGTAATTGTGGCTCACGGGCCGAATTGCTCTGCGGCCTGTGGGATCTTCCCAGACCAGGGCTCGAACCCGTGTCCCCTGCATTGGCAGGCAGATTCTCAACCACTGCGCCACCAGGGAAGCCCTATTTTTTTTTTTTAAGGCAAAGTAATTTATTTACATTTGTCTTCAATAAGTCGTGCTGTATTCCGTTGAATAATAGAAAGAAAAGGAGAGAAACAAGGGCTTGGCAGTTGATTTTTAAAGTTCATTTTTCTCTTATAATAAGTAACAAGTAGTAAAGTTCGTGTGACTTTTTTATTGACATGCACTTTTTTTTTTCTCACTTTAATGCCTTAGAAAGAAGAACCTTCTGTTGGTTTTGTTCCAGATCATACTGGGCCTCAGTTGTCAAAGATGGTGCTGGTGGTGTGTCCAACACAGGAGCCAAATTGTTCCTAGATCAGAATGATGACAGTAGATCTGAAGGTGGGTAAGTACTTGAACCCTCAGATCAGGACTCTGTGGGAGACCAAGGGACCTGTGACAGAGAGCTCCAGTCAGCATAAGAAATATGCCCCCCAAATGGACAGTCTCAGTCCCAAGAGGTTTCACCAGCACTTCTAGAGCTTCCTCTGTCATGATGCAGCTGGACCCAGGGAGGCTGTTGACCAGCTTCAGAAATTAAGCCTATGGTGGCTGAGGCCAGAGATTCAGTCAGAAGTGCAGATCTTGGAACTTGTGGTCCTAGAGTAGTTCCTGACCATTCTGCCCAGGGACACCCAGACTTGCATAAAGGAGCACCATCTACAGAGCATTGAGGAGGCTGTGGTCCTGGTAGAACACTTACAGAGGGAATCTGGTCAAATGAGGAATGGGGTGAGAAGAAAGATTCTTCATGTGTGCAGTAAAACAGGGTGAAGGTGGATGTATTGGGGGCAGTTAATTGGGAAATAAGATGAATTAAGTCTCAGTTCTGTTGTTCCTTTAGGACATGTAAAGCAGGACGTGAAAGCACAGACTCACAGCCATAGTCAGTCCACAGGTTTCAGAGTTCCTGGCAGACTTCCCTGGCCTTAGGGAGAGTTGCTTTTTGCCCTCTTTGGAGCCAGGGTGTGTTGAGGGTAATGAGCCTAGTCTGGCTTGGCAAAGGAGATGAGCCTCAAGTTCTTAGAAACAAACAAAAGGCAATAAGGAGTTGGAGAGGAAGGGACAGATCCAAAAAGCAGTAATTCTCAGAGACCAAAGGAGAGTGAAGATAGGAAAGAGAAGGAGAAACCAAACAACTAGAGGAAGACTGCCCAGGAAGAGAAAAAGTAGAAAGAAAGATTTGGAAATCCCAACAGAGTAGCTGAGAGAAGAAAGAGCGTGAGGGATAGTGTCCTCTGTACCGTAGACAAGGGCCTCCACTGCCCTCCCTCAGTGGTTGTTCCTTGGCTGTGCTGTGAGCGGGGATCCAGGGCATGCCCTTGGGCAGGTGGCAGCATACCAGCTGGCTTCACAGGCCTACTGAGAATACCGGGAGGGCACACGTTTTGTGTCAAAATCATTTGAGGATAGGTTGGAGCCTTGACTCTTTCCTCCCACTTTTTTCTCCATTTCATCCCAGTCCTCTGTGGGACTCTTTCCTGGCCATGTGGAAAATCTGGTTGACAGGACAACTTTTTTTTTTTTTTTTTTTTTTGGCGTACACGGGCCTCTCACTGTTATGGCCTCTCCAGTTGTGGAGCACAGGCTCTGGACATGCAGGCTCAGCGGCCATGGCTCACAGGCCCAGCCGCTCCGCAGCATGTGGGATCTTCCCGGACCGGGGCACGAACCCATGTCCCCTGCATCAGCAGGCGGACTCTCAACCACTGCGCCACCAGGGAAGCCCGACAGGACAACTTTTAAATTCAATTCCTTAATCTTTTGAGAGAGTTAGAGGACAGGAAACCACTAAGGCAAGAATCTAAGTTGGGAGAGAAAGTCTGTCAAGGCAGCATGAGAACAGGTGGCCTGTGCAGCCGTGTTAGTGGTCTGAGCTGGGCTGGATGCAGAGGGTGGGGGCTGCTGTCTTGGAGGGCTGACAGTAACCACACCTTTTTTCTTCTTCTGCCAATTTTCCTATATTTTGTGTATAGTTCTTGTGGGAAATTGGTGGTCCCGTATCTCTCTTAAGTCTTTGTGACATTTCCTTTAGTGTCTCCTTCTTCCCACAGTTTGCACTCTGCTTTTTCCTCCCTCTCCCACCAACTCCCAAACGAAAAGTAAGTTCCATGGTAACAAGGATGGGCATTATTTCTAGGTTGCAGACCATGAGCTGGGAAAGGAGGCAGTGCTCTTGGGAGAGACAGCAGAGGCCCTAGGCTTCAAGCTGAAGCCAGCAGAGGCCCAGCAAGTGGGCATGTCCCAGGATGAAGAATTTTGGAATACACACCAGAGTCTACAAGAGCTGCTGATCAGGAATACCCACAAAGAAACTGAGCCCGTATGTGAGAGGGGTAAGAAGCTTCACGTTACTTGCCTTCTCCTGGGAGCTGGGATAGTAATTTGTTAAGCCAGAATGTTGTTACCATTTTCTTTCTTGCCCTGTGGATCTACTAATGTAGCCACGTTAGCAATTAGGATGCCCCACAGATTATGGTAGAGCAGACCAGGTGTGGTTGAAGGTGGGGGTTGGCCTAAGATTCAGAAATCTCCAAACCACAGAACCCTGGTAATAACATCAGGAATTCTGTTTTTAGAAAAGCAGAGAGGGTCGGTCTCACCTCATGCTGAAAATATGGAAGGAATTGGGATCAGAATGGGTGGTTAGTGGCAGAATGTGAACACTATTTGTACCAGAAAAAAAGTAATAAATGATAAAAAAAGAAAAAAACTACATCTCTTACTGTACACTGGATTCCCTGAGTATTTTGTTTTCAATTTATGTCACGAGAAGGTAATAAAAATTTTTTTCGTTTCATTAATTTGCTCATGAAAACTAGGGAACCTGTTTTAGAGGCTGGTAGTTCCATGGTTTTCATTTATAATGAGAGAGGCATTTCTGAACACACACACTTTTTTTTTTAATAAATAAATTTATGTATTTATTTATTTTTGGCTGTGTTGGGTCTTCGTTGCTGCACGTGGGCTTTCTCTAGTTGCGGTGAGCGAGGTGGTGCGTGGGCTTCTCATTGAGGTGGCTTCTCATTGTGGTGGCTTCCTTGTGGTGCGTGGGCTTCTCATTGTGGTGGCTTTTCTTGTTGCAGAGCATGGGCTCTGGGTGCGCGGGCTTCAGTAGTTGTGGCTCTTGGGCTCTAGAGCACAGGCTCAGTATCTGGGGTGCACGGGCTTAGTTGCTCCATGGCATGTAGGATCTTCCTGGACCAGGGCTTGAACCCATGTCCCCTGCATTGGCAGGCGGATTCTTAACCACTGCGCCACCAGGGAAGTCCAGCACACGTACTTGTAAAGGTATCTCATCAATACTAAAAAAATCGGGATCTTCTGTATTTTAGAAAAGAGCCTACCACGTTCAGAAACAGAAGCGAGAGAAATTACCTCTGCTATCTTTCACCCACAGCGGTGCCTGCTCACCGGATCCTAGCCTTTCCTGAACAGACAAACACCAAAGACTGGCCAGTGGCACCTGAGCTCATCTTGCCTGAGTCCCAGGTGAGCTGTGCTTTCCAGCTTCTTAGGGCTGCCTCTCCCTGCTGCCCTTGACCTACACTGCCCAGCACGTGCTTAGAGGCGTGTTAACCCAGATGATCCTGCTGGGGAACTGGACACCTCCCAGACTGTTTGCTGATCCCTTGCCTCTTCCATTTCTGCCTCCTTACTTTAAAAAGTATCATGTGCTGTTCCTTTAGTTCCTGGCCTAACATACAAATCATGGGTCAGATGGTTGGGCTGCTTTTGAAGTGGCAAATACTTAGCTAAAGCTTATTCTCTTTTTAGAGCTTGTTGACATTTGAAGAAGTGGCCATATATTTTTCCCAGGAAGAATGGGAGTTACTGGATCCTACTCAGAAGGCCCTCTACAATGATGTAATGCAAGAAAACTATGAGACTGTCATCTCTCTAGGTAAAGATTCTCCCCTTCCCTTCATTGAATCTTTTTTTTTTAAATTTTTTTAATTTATCTTTTTGGGGGTGTTGGGTCTTCGTTGCTGCACGCGGGCTTTCTCTAGTTGCGGCGAGCAGGGGCTACTCTTTGTTGTGGTGCATGGGCTTCTCATTGCAGTGGCTTCTCATTGCAGAGCACAGGCTCTAGGCACGTGGGCTTCAGCAATTGTGGCTCGTGGGCTCTAGAGTGCAGACTTAGTAGTTGTGGCACATGGGCTTAGTTGCTCCGCGGCATGTGGGATCTTCCCGGACCAGGGCTCAAACTTGTGTCCCCTGCACTGGCAGGCGGATTCTTAACCACTGCGCCACCAGGGAAGTCCTGAATCTTTTTTTAAAAAAATTATTTATTTGGCTGCGTCAGACCTTAGTTGTGGCATGCGAGATCTTCGATGTGGCATGCGAGATGTTTCGTTGCGGCACGTGGGCTTCTCTCTAGTTGTGGCACACAGGCTCTAGAGCGCGCGGGCTCTGTAGTTGTGGTGCGGGCTTCATTGCCCCGTGGCATGTGGGATTTTAGTTCCCTGACCAGGGGTTGAACCCCCGTCTGCTGCATTGGAAGGTGGATTCTTGACTACTAAACCACCAGGGAAGTTCTTTGCCCTTCCCTTTGCATAGGAGTTGAGTAATCTGTCATATTCTTGGCTTTCTCTGTGAGAGAGTCTCTTTTCCAGTTGCTTTTTTTTTTTTCTTTTTTATATACACAGATATATTTACCAGTTGCTTTTTGATTCTCAGATAGTGGTTCGGCAGGGAAAAGGTGTAACCAGTTTACCTGGGAGCTTTTGCCAAGTTCACATGCTCATTCCTTATCCAGAATTTTTGTTCCGTTCCCTCCAAATTTGCTTTGCTCTTCTCTTTTCTGTCTCCCTAAAGGACACTACCATTCACCCAGTATTTCAGGCCAGAAAACCTATGGATCATTCTTTACTGTGATCTTGCCATCCTACCCCACTACTAGGTCATCGCTAATCAGCTTGGCTCCACCCTCACAGTGTAGCTTGAATCAGATCATGTCTCAGCCTCTTGTGCTGTTACCATCCTTGTCTCAGCCACAAGGTTCACTCAATACTTTCTAACTGCCACCACTCCTGCCCTCCCACAATCAGTTTTCCACACAGCAGCCAGAGTCTTTTAAAAACCTAATCATGGGGGGCTTCCCTGGTGGCGCAGTGGTTAAGAATCCGCCTGCCAATGCAGGGGACACGAGTTTGAGCCCTGCTCCAGGAAGTTCCCACATGCTGCAGAGCAACTCAGCCCGTGCGCCACAACTACTGAGCCTGTGTACCACAACTACTGAAGCGCACTCGTCTAGAGCCTGTGCTCTGCAACAAGGGAAGACATAACAATGAGAAGCCCACACACTGCAACAAAGAGTAGCCCCCACTTGCTCACTGCAACTAGAGAAAGCCCGCGTACAGCAACGAATACCCAACACAGCCAAAAATAAATAAATAAAATAAAGGTATTTTTAAAAAAAAAACAAAAAAAACACCCCTAATCACGGGGAATTCTCTGGTGGTCCAGTGGTTAGGACTCTGCACTTTCAGTGTGAAGGGTGTAGGTTCAATCCCTGGTTGGGGAAGTAAGATCCTGGAAGCTGCAGGGTGTGGCCAAAAAAACCAAACCTAATCAGATGATGACATTTTCTGCTTAAAAACCTTACGATAACTTCTCATCACATTCAATATAAGAACCAAATTCCTTACCAAGGCTTCCTCCACGATCTGGCCCCTCCTCATCTCCCTGCTGTCGTCTCCTGCCACTCGTGCCCTTGCTCTGGCCTCTTTATTCACACTGCTCATCTTGTTGTTTCATGGGCTTGGTGTGCTCATTTCTTTCTCCTTCCCTGTGCCTGGCACACTTTTCTGCCATATGACAAAACTCTCAGTTTAGGGTTCTGCTCAAAATATCACTTTTTTTCCTTTTTTTTAAATATATATTTATGTGGCTGTGCAGGGTCTTAGTTTGGCACTCTGGATCTTTAGTTGCAGCATGCGGGATTTTTAGTTGCAGCATGCGAACTCTTAGTTGCAGCATCTTAGCTCCCCAACCACGGATCGAACCCGGACCCACTGCATTGGGAGCATGGGTCTTAACCACTGGACCACCAAGGAAGTCCTTCAAATATCACTAAGAGAAGCTTTTCACATAGCCTTATTTAAAATACTTTCACAGAAGCAGAATCTTAAGTGTTCTCTCACCCTGCTCTAGTTTTCTTCAAAACGTTTATCACTTCCTGATATTTTATTTGCGTGTTTATTGACATTAGACTGTCTCACTGTGCGCTAGAAGATAAGCTCTCTGAGATCAAGGGGCTTGGCTTATTCACCACTGTATCCCTAGCACATAGAGGGTGCCTGGTGCACCATAGCCACTCAGCACATATGTATTGAATGACTGAGTGATGAATGCTTTCCATACTTGGCAATATGATTTAAAGAAAGTCCACTAAGTAATTCTGGTCTGTTTCCTCCACCTGGATGTGAACCAGTGAGCTATAGGAGTAGTAGAAATCTTTCCTGGTCCAGTGTCTGGTACCTGAGAACTCAATTGAAACTTGCTATAATATAACAGGAATCACTTGTATTTATGATACGCAGCCCACTGACCTTCACATTGACTCCCCTAGACCTGGCCTTATCCAGTATGAGTCTTTCTAAAGAGGTAATAGGACCAGCCTGTATTTCCTGTAGCCTCTGGAGTTTGGTTACAGCTTAGTTGAATATGGAGTATTGGTTTCAGAAGATGGGGAACATGCAATGAATTCACATACCCTTTTCATAGATCTAGCTTAGATTTATTTCCCAGTCTTTACATACCCACTCACAAATGCAGTATAGTGTAAACTTAATATTGGATATGAGACACTCCATTTAACCATTCAGGATAAGAAACTGTTAAAGTATCTTTTGCACTTCCTGAAGTAGTCTGGAATTAGTGAACCATTGTTAGTTCCAGTCACTGACTTCAGTTTTTTATTTCACAGCATTATTTGTGCTCCCCAAAACTAAAGTGATCTGCTGCTTAGAGCAAGGGGAAGAGCCATGGGTTCAAGGACCCCCAATATTCAAAGACAGTCCCGAAGAGCTGTTTTCAGGTAAATATACCATGGGAAGAGGAGAAATGTGCCTTGGTAGGAACCTTTACAAGGGCTTAACATTTTAAGATTCTACTTCCCTATTTTTTTAAAATCAGTGAATATTGCGTTTTTTTCTATTCCCATGGTTTTCTTGCTCTGACATACAGTTGGCTGATTCTTATGTTTATTCCAACAGAGATAAAGATGAAAAATGACACTGAAAATCATCAACCTATATGTTTTTCTGACTTAGAAATACAAGCACCAGGAGACATAGTATCAAAAAAAGCCAGTGTGAATGTTCATCAGAAAACAATGGGCAAAGAAAATCATGGTGATACGCATAGGGTGGGGAAATGGCACCAAGATTTTCCAGTGAAGGAAGGAATTAAATTTTCAAACTGGTGGGAAGAAGAGCTGCTGAAACTTATCGAGCTTCATGAGAAAGAACGTGCAGGAGAGAAGCCTTTTAAATGTCAGGAATGTGGGAAAAGCTTCAGAGTTAGTTCTGACCTTATTAAGCACCAAAGAATTCACACTGAAGAGAAACCGTATAAATGTGAACAGTGTGATAAGAGGTTTAGATGGAGGTCAGATCTCAATAAGCACTTAACAACACATCAAGGAGTAAAGCCATATAAATGCTCATGGTGTGGGAAAAGCTTCAGTCAAAATTCACATCTCCACACACACCAAAGAACTCACACTGGAGAGAAGCCCTTTACATGTCATCAATGTGGAAAAAAATTCAGTCAAAATTCCCACCTTATTAAACACCGGAGAACCCACCTGTAGCACATGCAGGAGAATCTTCAATAAGTGCTCAAGACTTTGACACCAGTGAAGGAAAGCTTGTTCAGTGTCCTCAGCCTACAGACATATACCAAGCAGCGCTTGACCCTAAAGTTTATGAAAAAATGCAAAATTAAGAAGCATGAAGAATTTTTCACCAGTGGAAAATTTGGAGATGTAAACGTCATGTTTCACAGAAAGAAATCAGGGTTGACTGTGGAGGGGAAACGTTAATAGTTGTACTACTTACTGTTTTTACTTAGAACTTTTACTGAATTCTTTAGCAAAAATAGTGTTCTAAGAATATTCTGAGTAAGGGAAAAAGCTGCTTTGGGATTGTACCTGGCAAAATAGCAAGATCAGCTTCAAAATAGCAGATGCAGTCATGAATCATCAGTCTTCTTTGGTCACAGAATGACCTCCCCAGCCACTCTTAAGCACATATGATAGAAACATTTGTAGCATGGTCTTCCAAAACAAAAAGCAGTAATATACATGTTTCATTGCATACCATTGTCTTCCAGTTAGCAGACTTACGAATTTCAGTAGTCTCATGAGGTAGAAATGAATTCTAATATAAAGTTTTCCAAGAACCAAATTGGATTTTCTTACTCTGTTTTGTCATTGGACAGTGTTCACAAAGTTGACCTGGTTCTGAGTTCCTTCTTGAACATTTTAGCAACTATATCTCTTTAGTCCTGTTAGCACAGTTTTTACTGTGATGAAGTCATTTACTTCACTGTTAGAGAATCTGCCAGGTGAACTAATAATGCACTATCATTGCCTCTCATTTGTGGTGTTGGAAAAAAGAATATCTAATGAGATCATGTGGACATGGGTTGGAATTTTTAGCCATTTGGTATGTTTTAGATGAAAAGAAGAATTTTCTGCAATTAACTGGACTCCTTACCTCACAATGCCAATAGGATAAAACAGCCATAAACATGAGCACTTTTCTGAAGCTCATGGAAATTAATGGGAATTCAGGATCAACTTCTTAGGTTTTTGTCTGTTTGTATTTTAACTTGGCTTTTGTTTGTTACTAAGAACAACAAGAAAGTTATGTTTGTCTGGGAACTGGAGTGTATGCAGTAGGGAGGATTCTGTGGGTCACTGGGAATGGTGCTCTGGGAATTCAGTGAGCAGGAGACCAAGTTCCCAAAAGGAAAGGTTTGGGAACTGATGTTGAGTGGCAGGCAAGGCTAGGTGAACCTGCATCTGCCTTGGTTGACTTACACTGTAAACTGTTAAACAGGCAGGGTCTTCCAGTTTCTGTTTTCTCCAGCATAGCATAGAATGCCAAAAATCTATGGGCTGTGGATTTTCTTATAACACCTACAGCAGTGATTCAGATGTGTTCCTGTAGGAGCTTTCAGGTAGTATTAGGAAAGAGGTTAAATGATCTCTTACAAATCTCTTATAAAAAGGGAAGTTAGGTTCAAAGAGATCCAGAGGCTTGTTAAGACCCCATAGCTAGTGGGTCTGTTGGCTGTCACTTAGCTGCATCAGTCAGGCCTGAGGGCAGGATGAACAGGACTGATCTGTATGTTGTCCCTGCCCAGCCAGCCTGGATGACATTGTATTGTATCTATTTCTATTTCTAGCTTGTAACACATTCCTGTTTCTTGATTGGTTACTGAAACACTCTTAAATCTCCAGTTTCCATATGAAATAGAGATAACACTCAACTCAGGGTTTTTCTGGGGATTAGAGGGGTTGATGAAGGAAAAACACCTATCAGCCTGGGAAATAGCAGGGTCTCAGTCAGTGTGCGTGTCCTTCCCTTTCCCCTGGTCCCCAGTGGTATGTTGGGTGGACTGACTACATTAAAGGAGCAGATGCATTTGTGGCTGTTGCAGCTCCTTCCAGGAGCTGAGCACTCGTGGTGGTGGTTTGCTTGGTTGATTTGGTCCTTGGCTTCAGTGCCTAATGGTGTAAGTCACCTGAGGTTTTTCTGCGGCTGTCAGCAGGATTTCATTTTCTTCTCTTAAGATAACTGTACCAGTATACCAGTGTGCTTATTTTTTAAGCTCGGCCAGCTCTGCAGCTCTGGTCTGCATAGATCTTACCCAACAGTCTCAGCCTTACACCCCTGGGACTCTGTTTTTTCTCCCAAGATATACATGTGGATTTCTTGCTGACACTGCATTCATTCATTCAATTTGATGAGGGCCTATTATGTACCCAGGTAGTCTTTTAAACTAAGGATATAGTAGTGGACAAGGAGACAAAATGCATATCCTCATGGAGCTTGTATCCTAGTGAACAGTAAGAAGGGAGTGGTTAGACTTTTTTCTCCTTGCAGTTAGCATCCTGAGATAGTTTTGAGCAATGGGTGTGAGCAAAAGTTTCCCTTCTCGGCTGTAGCATTTGTTTGTTGCTGCAGGACTCTCTAGTGGTGTCTTTTCCTGCCTCAGTCATATAAGCACATAGGAGTCACAAGATCAGAACAGTCTGGAATGCCGAGCCCCCCACATTGGGGAGGGGTATCTGTTCTGGAGAGTCCCCCAGACCTATAATGAGAAATAAACTTTTGTTGTGTTAAGTCAATGGGATGTTGGTGCTATGTGTTTCTGCAGCATAACCTGGCCTGTCAGTAAGACCGTCTTCTGCTAGAGCTCAGGAAACTTCTTTGTCATTCCACCTGGTCTTTGGTCCTTGGAAGAGATCTAGTTTCCTCTAGATGCTCCACTGAGCTGGTGTAACACTGATGGGAACACTTAGGAGCTTATAAGACTATAGGTGATGGGAAAGACAGACTGCTTGCTTGCTTACCAGGGACAAATCCTGTAGAGGTCAGTTGTTGAAGTGGATGAGGCAACCATCTGTCTCTCTCTCTGGCCTTATTCCATTTCGTTGTCTTTGTCTGCCCTCTGTTCCACTGCTCCACAGCCCTACATGCACAGGAAGGGCTTCTGTTGATCAGTGGGCTAGGGAGAGGTTAGGGGTTCCTTTCCATTCTAAGTGAGTGCAGTAGACTTCAAGGAATGGTTTGGTAAATAGCTCTGTTGTACCTTCTTTGAATTGTGCCTTAGAAAATGGGAAGGAGATCACCAAGTTTTCCCAGATTGTTGTAAAGAGGAAGGTGGCTGCTTTTCCTGGACTGAAAGGTAACAGTTGGGAAGAAGCTTGGACAGGAAAACAGGAGCAGGGCACTCCAGCTGGGGAATGAGAAACTTCCAGTGGGAAAGTTCTAACTTAGCCACTAATCAGCACAGTGTTTTACTACTACGTATGTTTTGGAATTTGGGTTGGATGTATTCAGGTTGGAAGAAGGCATTCTATACCTCATCACAGCGATGAGAGCCGATTAGTAAAACAACAAGGTAAAACTAAAACTGTGAGGCTTCGTTTAAAAAATCAGACACAACCCTAGGTTCAGCCTCAAACAGTGTTAAAGTTCTCACTAATATGACCTGCAAAATCAGATGATTTCTAGGACAAACCAGAAGGTGCTTCGTTTTTGTGTGTCCAGTTAACAGCCTTATAGTGGCTCCAAGGTTGGTTCTGAGAATTGGATCACTGACCTAGCCTCGTCCCCAAATCCTCGACCCCTTCTCTGCATGGGTCCCAGTGGACACGGTCCTGTGACCATTGTATACCCAGAGTTCTCACCATTAAGCTGACTGTAACCTCAAGCTCATCTTGAGAATCTCAACTATCTTTTAACTGGAGGGGAAGTACAGGAGGAGAGCTTGGATAAAACAAACTGCTAGGGTTTCGATCAGCTTTTGAAACAGAACTGTTTAATTGTGCTGGAGATTTTTAGAGGAAGAATGCTAAGCAGCCTTTTCTATCCAGCTGCACAGTTGGGATAATAAAAAGCTTTGAACACCATAAAGGATTTTCTAGACATTCGTTGAACCACTCCACAGACAAGTGTTTACCGAGCATCTTGTGCATTTCCTGGCTCCTTCCCACTCATGTGTAATGGATCAAGGCTGCCCATTACTTTTCTCTCAGGAGCTTTCCCTCTAGTGCTTACAGTGGATTATTTGCTGAAGGCCTCACGTTCTTTCTGTGGGTTATCTCCTGTACAGTCTCTGAAGTGCCCTGAGTAGGAAGTGCTGAAGCTTTACCCACATTCTCTTCCTAGGGTTCTTTCCAAACAAGTACAGAAGCAATTTGTTGCTGAATCTATTCCACACTTGTCACTTTTATAGTTTCTTCCTTGTGTGGGTTCAATGGAGAGCAAGGCTGGAGCACTGTTTAAAGCATCTACCGAACCCAATGTATGTGTAGGGTTTGTGTATGAATTCTCCAGTGGACAAGGGTACTGGGCTGTACTGAAGTTCTTTCTGCAGTCAAGCGTCTATAAGGCTTTCCTTCTGTATAAATCATCCATATCTGATAATGCCTGCACTTCACTCAAAGCAGTTCTCCCATCTGGCTCTTGTGAGAGGAATTATGCAAGCAAGCTCTTGTCTTTCACTCAGTTTCAGACTTAGGAAAACTATCAGAATTGCTTTTCATTTCCACCACAGTAGGATTATGAATCTTGAATTGCACAGATCTAAGCACTAATACAAAAATAAGGTTTATAGTATTTGAATACCCTGAACCTTCAAGGAAAAACTTGGTAAGAAATCTTTCTGTTGAATGTTTTTAACCAATGAATATAATATTTCCAGCATCATGATTTTCACACTAAGCATTTGTCCATGACTTGTACAAACAGAACAGTTTCAAAGCATGTGAAAAAATGAAAAAGTGGAGGATCTTTAATGTTCACAAAGAGAAGAGATATTTTAAGCTTCAGAACAATCTTTTTTAAAATGTTAGTAGCTTAAGGAACAATAGTTTCTCACACAGAGGAGTTATGGAAATGTGTTTTAATGTTTCCTTCTTCCTGTAACTTCCTGTTGAGTAAGCATTACCCAGCATCAAAGCTATTCATCATCCTTAAAGGAGGAGCTCATATTTCCAGTCTTACTCTTCTTTGAGTTAAGAGGCGCTTCTACAGTATTCTTCTCTTGGATCTCTCCACAGCTCCCACAGTTTGAAATCCAAGCTTGCACAAGGGCTCTGTCTTCCCTTGACCTTCACTCTTATACCAGTCAGTCATGTCTGCACTTAACCATTCTGAGTATTGTGTTTATTCCCTTCATAGGAAGTATCACAAGGCAGAGTTATTTGGTTTGGTTGCTTTTGTCTGTCTTAACCCATTAGAATATAAGCATCAGGAGGGCAGGGGTTTTGTCTGTCTTGTGTAGACTTCAGTGTTGGGCACAAAACTGACATAAATACAAGGATGAAAATACAGTTGATTCTTCAACAACGCGCAGGGTAGGTTAGTTGCACCAACTCCTACACAGTTGAAAATCCATGTATAACTTTACAGTTGGCCCTCTGCATCTGCAGCTTCAACCAACCATGGATCATGTGCTGCGGTACCTATTTATTGAAAAAAGTCCACATGTAAGTGGAACCTTGCAGTTCAAACACATGTTCTTCAAGGGTCCACTTATATCAAACAGAAAAAAACTGCCACAGCCACCTGAACATTAGCTTTGGTTACTCAGAGCACCCCCTGGCCCAGTGTTCTCCTTTCTTCAGGTATTGAGTGCTTGACAAATGTGTGATGGTCATGAGTCCTGGTCTTGTTCTTTATCAGGAGAGATGGAAGAGAAGAGCATGCAGGCCCTCTGAAGGAATGCACAGAGGATTCCTATGTTGGGGACGTTGGAATGTGTGAGGCTATCATTCTATCTGAATGAATGCTGTAGCTTGGAGCTCAGGGAACTTCACCCTGGAATAAGAAGACTGGATTCCATGTGCACCCCAAGGAAAGCACCTCCACTCAGGTTGCCTGTCCTCTCAGCACCCACCCCCACCATGTCTGCTCTCCAACACTTGCCATTAGTAAGCGCCTGAATACCCACACAGACCTAGGGGTCTTGCAGGCACTCAGCACATCTCTTCCCAAGGACTATCTCAACACCGAGGTGTATAGAAGGACCTGGAAGGGGCCTTGGAAATCTGTTCTGTCAGTGGGTACCAAACATAGGTAGAGAACAATGTGAGATATGCAGAGCTATTCCATGAAAAAAGTATTATGCACCCAAGTAAATCTGGGGGCAGTGGGTTAGAGTCAATGTTTTGTTATAGGAGGACTTCTCAGTGCTTATGTTTAAATGTACACTGCAGGGCTTCCCTAGTGGCACAGTGGTTAAGAATCCGCCTGCCAATGCAGGGGGCACGTGTTTGAGCCCTGGTCCAAGAAGATCCCACATGCCACTGAGCAACTAAGCCTGTGTGCGACAACTACTGAGCCTGCACTCTAGAGCCCTCGTACTACAGCTCCTGAGCCCGTGTACCTAGAACCCATGCTCCACAACAGGAGAAGCCACCGCAATGAGAAGCTCGTGCACCGCAAGGAAGAGTAACCCCCGCTCGACACAACTAAAGAAAGCCCAGGCGCAGCAACGAAGACCTAACGCAGCCATAAATAGATAGATAGGTAAATTTATTTTAAAAAATTAAATGTACAGTGTAAACTCCGGGTCAGAGGAGAGGAGTATAAGCATGCAGTGATTGCCAGCCTTTTTTGATCGTGGTGGTGGTGGTGGTGGGTGTGTGACATTCACACCTAACATCCATCTCTCAGATAGTTTTGTGGAATACCAGTTTGGGAAACGCTGACCTAGTTAATCCTTTCACCATTATGGAAACTTGACAGAGTATCTGAGTTAGTGGAACAAAATTAGATCCCACGCCACCTGACTAGCAATTAAATGCCCCTTCCTCTACACCACACAGCCTCTTGGGTAGGGGGACAGGCATCACCATTAAACATTAGGAAGGTGAAGCTTCAGATCCCATGGTTAGATATTGCGGGCAGAGTAGAACTGGTACCCGTGCATTCTCTTTCTAGGAGAGAACTTGGAGACCTCTCTTGCAAGGGCCCTAGCCAAAGAATTTGTTTCTCGTAGGTCAATGCAAGCAATTGTGTTTGGCATCTTCTGTATCTAGTAGAAGATCCAAACGTTTTAGCAACAACATTCTCAATTGCTTCTAGCGTCTGCTATGCAACGAGTGTTTTACACGCAAGGGTTTGGAAAATGGCACTTCACTTTTACAAAGCTGACAACCCAGTATAAGATCTTTCAACTTCAAAACTCATCTACTCCCCAGGAGGGGTGAAGGACAAGGACCATCAGTCCCACTTGAGACATCAGGTATATAAGACAAATTTCAGGAAGTGGTTGCCTTAAGATGTGTTGCAGAAGATGCAGGGAGAGAATTGAGATTTCCTGGTTCCCAGTTTAGATACCACAAGAGTTCTAGGAAGAAAGTAAATTTTTGTCCATGCATGTTGTGGAGCAGGATTTAGGAGTCAGGGCTCCTGACTGATTCCTTATTACACATTCTTCTCCTTAGGCTGTCTGAGACAGCTGCTAGGGCTCCATTCCACCACCATCCTGACCACTCACATCAGCCCTCACTGTCTTAGAAGGAGGAAAAGGAGAGACCAGGGCACGGACATCTCAGGAAGTATCATCACTCTCAACTAAATCATGATCTCTCACCTGTCTCCACAAGTGACAGGAATCCCTTCTTAAGTATGGTCTCTTTTTCTCAGAAAGAACCCTGTTTTCTCTTTGGCTAGTCCCTTGGAGTTAACCTGGGTGCTATGACCTCCCAAATTACTTCTTGTCCTGTACACCATCTGGGACCTGGAAGCAGTCTGTCCTCTAACCATTTGCAGGCACAAAGTGGTCTGGGATTTGCAGAAGAATAACAGGAGAAGCTGTGCCATTTTGCATTCCCATCAGTAATGAATAAGAGTTTCTGTTTTTCCATATTCTTATGAGTATTTGTAGTTCTCAGTGTTTTTGGATTTTCACCATTCTGATAGTTGTATAGTGGTGTCTCATTGCTTTAATTTACAGTTCCCTAATGACATGATATGGAGCATCTTTTCATGTTTTTTTACCATCTGTGTACATTGTTTGGTGAAGTGTCTGTTCATATCTTCTGCCCCTTTCTTAATCAAGTTGATCATTTTCTTATTGTTGAATTTTAAGAGTTCTTTGCATAAGTTATATAAAATTCCTTTATCAGATAAGTATTTTGCAAATGTTTTCTCCCAGTCTGTGGCTTGTCTTATTCTTTTGACAGTGTCTTTGCAGAGCAAAAGTTTTTAATTTTAATGAAGTCCAACTTATCAATCATTTCTTTCCTGGAGCATGCCTTTAGTGTTGTATCTACTGTATAAAGTCATCACCAAACCCAAAGTCATGTAGGTTTTCTCCTATGTTTTATCTTCTGGAGTTTTATTATTTTGGTTTACATTTAGATCTAGAATCCATTTTGAATTATTTTTGTGAGGGGTGTAAAATCTGCATGTAGATTCTTCTCTTTTTTTTTTTGCATGTGTATGTCCAGTTGTTCTAGGACCATTTGTTAAAAAGACTGTCTTTCCTCCATTTTATTGCCTTTGCCCTTTTGTCAACAGTCAGCTGTCCATATTTATGTTGGTCTATTTCTGGGCTCCCTATTCTGTTCCATTGATCTATTTGTCTATTCCTTCACCTACACCACACTGTCTTGATTATTGTAGCTTTACAGTAAGTCAGTGTTGAGTAATGTCAGTTCTCTAATTTTTTCTTCTCCTTCAATATCATGGTGGCTATTCTGGGTCTTGTGCCTCTCCATATATATTTAAAAATCAATTTGTCAATATCCAGAAAATAACTCGCTGGGATTTTTTAAAAAATAAATTTATTTTATTTATTTATTTTTGGCTGCATTGGATCTTCGTTGCTGTGCGCAGGCTTTCTCTAGTTGCAACGAGCAGGGGCTACTCTTCGTTGCAGTGCGCGGGCTTCTCATTGCAGTGACTTCTCTTGTTGCGGAGCATGGGCTGTAGGGCGTGCAGGCTTCAGTAGTTGTGGCTCCTGGGCTCTAGAGCGCAGGCTCAGTAGTTGTGGCACACGGGCTTAGTTGCTCCGCGGCATGTGGGGTCTTCCCAGACCAGTGCTCGAACCCGTGTTCCCTGCATTGGCAGGCGGATTCTTAACCACTGTGCCACCAGGAAAGCCCTTGCTGGGATTTTATTGGGATTCCATTGAACCTGTAGATCAAGTTGGGAAGAATTACCATCTTGACAGTATTGATTTTTATTCTTTAGCCTGTTGATGTGATGGATTACATTAATTAATTTTGTATAAGTTCTTTTTTTTTAATTTTTATTTTATTTTTTTGCGCGGTACGTGGGTCTCTCACTGTTGTGGCCTCTTCCGTTGCGCAGCACAGGCTCCGGACGCGCAGGCTTAGTGGCCATGGCTCACGGGCCCAGCCACTCTGCGGCATGTGGGATCTTACCGGACCGGGGCACGAACCCGTGTCCCCTGCATCGGCAGGCGGACTCTCAACCACTGCGCCACCAGGGAAGCCCTAAGCTCTTAATTAATTACTTTTGGCTTCGTTGGGTCTTCGTTGCTGTGTGCAGGCTTTCTCTAGTTGCGGCTAGCAGGGGCTACTCTTTGTTGCGGTGCGCGTGCTTCTCTTGTTGTAGATCACAGGCTGTAGGCGTGCGAGCTTTAGTAGTTGTGGCTAGCGGGCTCTAGAGTTCAGGCTCAGTAGTTGTGGCGCACGGGCTCAGTTGCTCCGCGGCATGTGGGATCTTCCCGGACCGGGGCATGAACCCGTGTCCCCTGCATTGGCAGGCGGACTCTCAACCACTGTGCCACCAGGGAAGCCTCTATTTTTGATATTTTTATTTTAAGTTTTAAAATTCTTATGAATGACATGATTAGAGCACTAAAGGTGGAGACAAGAAGTCTAGATACATTCAGACACAAAGAAAACACCTATGAAAATTTAGGCACTTTAGTATATAAGCAATTCTACTTGCTAAAAGGGTTTGTTTGTTTTTGTTTTTTGGTTTTTTGGTCTATGTCTCAACTTTTCACAACCATCAACCCCCAAGTGGTCAGAAACTTCACCTCAAGCAGCATTATTTAACACTACATGAAAGAAACTCAGTAGTAGAGAATTTAATATTGAAAAGGGCAAAGGATTTGAATAGACGTTTCTCACAATAAGATATACAAATGGCCAGTCAGCACATAAAAAGGCACTCAACATCATTAGCCATCATGGAAATGGAAATCAAAACCACAATGAGATACTATCCACTGGCATGTGGATAATAGATAAGAACGTGTTATTGAGGATGTGGAAAAATTAGAACACTCATACACTGCTGGTGGGAATTTAAATTGTTCAGCCACTGTAGAAAACACTTGGGCACTAACTTCAAAAGTTAAACATTGAATTACCATTTGTCCCAGCAATTCCACTGCTACATATAGACCCAAGAGAATAGAAAACTTGTGTCCACAGAAAACTTATATATGAATGTACATAGCAGCATTATTCACAATAGCCCCAAACTAGAAACAACCCAAACGTCCATCAACTAATAAATGGATAAATAAAATGTGGTATATCCATACAATGGAATGTTGTTTAGCAATAAAAGGAAAGGAAATTCTGATATATGCTACAACATAGATGAACATTGAAAACATTCTAAGTGAAAGGAGTCAGACACAAAAGGTCACATGTTGTATGAAATATCCAGAACAGACAAATCTATAGAGACAGAAAGTGGATTAGTGGTTTCTAGGGACTGGAAGCTGCAGCGGGTGGAGGTTGACTGCTAAAGATACAGGGTTTCTTTTGGGGTGATGAAAATGTTCTGGAATTAAATAGTGATAATGAAATGTAAGTATGGTAATAAAACTACTGAATTAAAAATTTCAAAGTGGTGAATTTTATGATATGTGTCTTATATCTGAATTTTAAAAACCTGACTAAGAAGGGACTAAAGCAGAGGGTGACAAGTTGGCTTCCAGGTAACTAATAGTAGCAGGTGGGACAGGGAAGAAGATTGTGGACAAGAAAAAAGATTAAGTAAAGCCTTTGAAAAGAAGTGAACTAATTTGGGAAGACCTCGGTGGAGGCAGGGATTAGGTATCAGAGTGGAGAACCAGTAATACAGGAAAAGAAAGAAAATGTATAGATGTTGGAAAGGCACAAGGAAAACTAAGTATTGGGGTTCCATCTCTGGATAAGATGAAGTAAGCATGCTTCACCTTTTCTCTCACATAGAAAACAACTCTAAAACCTGGATAGAATGTATGGAGCAGCTATTCGAGAACGTCAAAGCATTAATAGCAGTTTGTGATTTGGAGAAGAACACCAGAGTTCAAAGTACCACTGAACTGATGGTGAGTTTACAATTTATGTTCTCTGATATCCCTTTACCTCAGCTCAGCACAACTAGAAACCTAGAAGCACTGTGGTGAAGATGGAGGCAAAATACATTTACTTATGACAAAAACTCCCAGGAAACTAGGAATAGAATGGAACTTCTTCAACCTGTAAAAGAGCATCTATTTAAAAAGCTCTATAGGGCTTCCCTGGTGGCGCAGTGGTTGAGAGTCCACCTGCCGATGCAGGGGACACGGGTTTGTGCCCCGGTCTGGGAAGATCCCACATGCCACGGAGCAGCTAGGCCCATGAGCCATGGCCGCTGAGCCTGCGCGTCCAGAGCCTGTGCACCGCAACGGGAGAAGCCACAACAGTGAAAGGCCCGCATACTGAAAAAAAAAAAAGGCTCTATAGCTCATATCTTACTTAGTTATCAAAGATTGAATGCTTTGCCTCTGAGATAAGCAACAAAACAAGAATACCCAGTCCTGCCACTCGTGTTTAGCGTTGTACTGGAAGGTTTGACCAGTGCGATAACGAAAGAAAGGGAAATAAAAAACATCCAGATTGAAAAGGAAAAACAAAACTGTTCCTGTTCACTGATGACATGATTGTCAATGTAGAAAATTCTAAGACCCTGCCAAAATCTCTAAAATAAGTAAATTTAGTAAGATCACAAGATGCAAGGTCAATAAACAAAACAAATTCTATTTCTGTACATTGGAAACAATGTACTTTACAATAGCTTCAAGAAAAGAAATAGTTATAAATCTAACAAATCATGTAGAGGTTGTGTGTGCTGAGAACTATAAATCACTGGTGAAATAAGTCAAAGATGTCCTAAATAAATGGAAAGACATACCATGTTCATAAATTGGAAAGACTCAAAGTAGTAAAAATGTCAATTCTCCCCTGATTGATCAATAGTTTTAATGCAATGTGGAAAGATAAAAGAACTAGAATGGCCTAAACAGTTTTGAAAAATAAGAAAAAAATTGAAGAAATCACATTACTTGATTATAAGACTTTCTCTAAAGCTATGTTAATCAAAAGAGTGTGATATTGGTAGAGGGGTAGACACACAGATCAATGGCATAGAATAAAGAGGCCAGAAATAGACCCACATAAATATGGCAGGTTGATTTTAAATAGGCAAATATTTAATGAGGTTACAATCACATAAAACAGAATTAACCATTTTAAAGTGAACAATTGAGTGGCATTTAGTATATTCATAATTTTGTGCAACTACTACTTCTACCTAGTTCCAAAATATTTTCATCACGCCCAAAGAAAGCCCCATATCCACTAGGCAGTTACTCCTCATTCTTGTTTTCCTATAGTGCCTGGCAAATCACAAACCTGCTTTTTGTCCCTCTGGATTGATCTAATCTGAATATTTAATATAAATGGAATCTTACAGTATGTGACATGTTGGGCCTGACTTTCTTTCACTAGTGTAACGCTTTTTAAGTTGACCCACATTGCAGCATGTTTCAATCAGCACTTCATTCCTTTTTTGGCTGAATAATATTCAGTATTATTGATTCATTACAATTTGCTTATACATTCATCTGTTGATGGACATTTAAGTTGTTTCTACTTTTTGGCTATTGTGATAGGCCTGTTGCATACATGCAAGTACAAGTATTTGTTTTGAGTACCTGTTTTCAGCTCTGTTGGCATACAGTATACCCAGAAGTGGTACTGTGGGGTCATATGGTAGTTTTATGTTTAATTTTTGAGGAACAGACTTACCTATCGGGCCTGAAATATTTTATAGGCATACTTCATTTTAGTGCACTTTTATTGCCCTTCACAGATAATGTATTTTTACAAATTGAATGTTTGTGGCAACCCTGCATCAGCAAGTCTAGCAGCACCATTATTCTAACAGCATTTTCTCACTTTTTGTCTCTGTGTCACATTTTGATAATTCTCACAATATTTCAAACTTTTTCATTATTATATTTGTTATGGTGATCTGTGATCAGTGATTTTTGATGTTACTATTGTAACAGTTTTGGCATTATGTAGACATAATGCTATTGCATACTTAATAAATTGCAGTATAGTGTAACTATAACTTTTATATGCTCTGGGAAAACAAAATAAAAAAATTGTCACTTTATTGCGACGTTTGCTTTTTTTGTTTTTCGGCTGCACTGTGCGCCTTGTGGGATCTTAGTTCCCTGACCAGGAATTGAACCCAGGCCCTCAGCAGTGAGACCACAGAGTCTTAACCACTGGACTGCCAGGGAATTCCCACAGTGTTTGCTTTGTTGCAGTGGTCTGGAACTGAACCCTCAGTACCTCCAAAGTATGCCTGTGCATTCTCATCAGACATGTTCAGGGGTTCCTTTTTTCGACCTCCTTGCTAACACTAGCTATTTTTCTATTTGTATTATTATTATAGCCATCTAAATGAGTATAAAGTGGTATTTAATTATGTTTTTGGTCTGCATTTCCCCAGTAACTAATGATGTTGAGCATCTTTTCATGTGCTTGTTGACCATTTATCTTTTTTAGAGAAATGTCTCTTTGAGTCCTTTGGCCAATTTACAGTTTGTTTGTTTATTTATTTATTTATGGCTGTGTTGGGTCTTTGTTGCTGCGCGCAGGCTTTTTCTAGTTGTGGCAAGCAGGGGCTACTCTTCATTGCGGTGCACAGGCTTCTCATTGCGGTGGCTTCTCTTGTTGCGGAGCACGGGCTCTAGGCACGCGGGCTTCAGTAGTTGTGGCACATGGGCTTAGTAGTTGTGGCTTGCAGTCTCCAGAGCACAGGCCTAGTAGTTGTGGCGCATGGGCTTAGTTGCTCTGCGGCATGTGGGATCTTCCTGGACCAGGGCTCAAACCCATGTCCCCTGCACTGGCAGACGGATTCTTAACCACTGCACCACCAGGGAAGCCCCAAAACCTTACTTTTAATAATACATAGAACAGCTAGACAGAAGATCAAAAAAACAAACTGAGTTCTTCAACAACATTATAAACCAGCTAGGTATAACAGTTATATATAGAACACCCTGCCCAACAACAGTACACATTCTTCTCAAGTGCACATGGACATTATCCAGGATAGACCATATAGTAGGCAATGAAATAAGGCTTAATAAATTTTAAAAGATTCAAATCATATAAGGTATCTTCTCTGACTGCATGGAATAAAACTAGAAATAACAAAAAGAAAACTGGCAAATTCACAAATATGAGAAATTAATTAACATACTCTTAAATGACCGTAGGTCAAAGAAGACATCATAAGGGAAATTATGAAATATTTTGAGATGAATGAAGACAAAAATACAACATACCAAAACTTAAGGGATGCAGCAATAGTAATACTCAAAAGGGAAATTTATGGCTGTAAATACCTATATTAAAAAAGAATAAATATCTCAAAGCAATAACTTTCTGTTTTAAGGGAAGAGCAAACTAAATGCAACAGCAGCCAAAGGAAGGAAATAATTAAGATTAGAATGGAATAGGGAATAGAAATAGAGAAGTGAAATGGAATGAAATAGAGAATAGAAAAACAATAGAGAATCAAACACACCAAAACTGGTTCTTTGAGAAGATTAAAAATATTGACAAAACTTAACTGACCAAGAGAGAAAGAGAGAAATCACAAATTACTAAAATCAGAAGTGAAAGTGAGGACATTCTTACTGCTTTTATAGAAATGAAAAGGATTATAAGAGAATACTATGAACAACTGTACACCAACAAATTAGTAACCTAGATGAAATGGAAAAATTCTTAGAAACACAAAACTGTAAAAACTGACTCAAGAAGAAACAGAAATGTAAATAGACCTATAACATGTAAAAAGAATTAGCCAGTAGTCAAAGACCTCCTAAGAAACAAAAGACCAGGACCCAATGACTTCACTGGTAAATTCTACCAAACAGTTAAAGAAAAATTAACACCAAACCTTCTCAGACTATTCCAAAAATAGAAGAGGAAGAACTGCTTCTGAACTCATTCTATGAGGTCAGCACTCCTGTGATAACAAAGCCAGACAAAGACATCACAAGACTACAGATTAATGTGCCATGTGAATGTAGATGTAAAAATCCTCAACAAAATACCAGAAAACTGAATTCAGCAGCTTATTAAAATGATTATACATCATGACCAGTGGTATTTATTCCAGGAAAAAAATAGTGGTTCAGTATATGAAAATCAGTCAATGTAATATAGCACATTAGTGGAATAAAGGACCAAAATCAAATGATCATCTCAATTGATGCAGAAAAAACTTTGACAAAATCTTACATCCTTTCTGATTAAAAAAACTCTCGTCAGGCTAGGAGTAGAAAGGTACTTCCTCAACATGGTAAGGGGCATTTATTAAAAAACCCACAGCTAACATCGTGGAAGACTTAATGACTTAATGGTGGAAGACTTAATGACTTAATGATGGAAGACTGAAAGCATTCCCCCTAAGATCAAGAATAAGATGAGAGGATGCTCACTTTGATCACTTCAATTCAACATTTTACTGGAAGTTCTAGACAGAGCAATTAGGCAATAAAAATAAATGAAAGACATGCAAATTGGAAAGGAAGAAATATCTCTATTCACAGATGAGATGATCTTATATATAGAAAATCGTAACGAATCAACAAATACCCAAGTATTAGAGTTGATAAATTCAGCCAAGTTGCACAGTTCAATATCAAGACATAAAAATCATCTGTGGTTCTATATATTAGCAAGGAACAATTTGAAAAGGAAATTTAAGAAAACAATTTCATTTATAATATTATCAAAAAGAATAAAATATTTAGGAATGAATTTGACCAAGAAGATACAATACTTGTATACAAACAAGTGTAAAACATTGCTGAAAGAAATTAAAGAAGACCAAAATGAATAGAAAGACATCCCGTGTTCATGGATTGGAAGAGTTTATATTGTTAAGATGGCCATACTTTCCAAAGGGATCTACAGATTCAATGCAATCCCTGTCAAAGTTCCAAATGTGTCCTTTACAGAAATTGAAAAGCTAATACTAAAATTAATATGGAATTGCAAACCCTGAATAGCCAAAACAATATTGAAAAAGAAGAACAAAGTTGGGGAGCTCACATTTCCCAGTTTCAAAAATTCCTACAAAGATATAGTAATCAAAACACAGAGATAGGACTTCCTTGGTGGTCCAGTGAGAAGGAATCCACATTCCCAATGCAGGAGACCCCGGGTTTGATCCCTGGTCAGGGAACTAGATCCCACATGCATGCCACAACTACGAGTTTGCATGCTACAACCACGAGTTCGCATGCCCCAACTAAGAGGATCCTGCATGCCTCAGCTAGACATGCCGAAGTGAGGGTCCCACGTGCCGCAGCTATGACTCAGTACAGCCTAAAATAAATAAATAAATAAATAAATAAATGTTTTTAAAGCCCCACAGAGATAGATATATAGATCAGCTGAATAGAACTGAGAGTCCAGGAATAAACCCATACATCTATGGTCAATTGATTTTTGACAAGAATGGTAAGACCATTCGATGTGGAAAGAATAGTACTGTCAACAAATGGTACTGAGAAGAATGGGTATGGACATGCAAATAATCAAATTGCAGCCTTACCTCACACTATATACAAAAATTAACTCAACATGAATAAAAGACCTAAATGTAAGAGCTAAAAATATACCTCTTAAAAGAAAACATATGGGTAAATCTTCATGACCTTGGATTTGGCAGTGGATTCTTAGATATGACACCAGAAACAAAAGCAAAAAAGAAAATATAGATAAACTGGACTCATCAAAATAAACAACTGTTGTATTTCAAAGGGCACTATTAAAAAAGTGAAAAGACAATTCAATTGCACATGAAATGATGCTCAACATCACTAGTCATTGGGGAAATATAAATCAAAACCCTAAAGAGAAATACATCTCACCCCCTAGAATTGCTATAATGTTTTTTTAAAAGGGACAACAATAATTGGTAAAGATGTAGAAAAATTGGTGAGATGTATAATCATTCTACGTTGCTGGTGAGAATATAAAATGATACGGCCTCTGTGGAAAACAGTTTGACAATTCCTCAAAAAGTTAAACATAGAATTACGATATGAACCAATAATTCCACTCCTACGTATATCCTTGAAAGAATTGAAAACGTGCTTTCAAACAAAAACTTGCAAGTGAATGTTCATAGGAACACTGTTCACAATAGCCAAAAGGTTTAAACCACCCAAGTGTTCATCAACTGATGAATGGAGGAACAAAATGTAGTATATCCATATAATGGGATATTATCAATTCATAAAAAGGAATTTAGTACAATGGGGATGAAGCTTGAAAACATTATGCTAAGTAAAGGAAGTCAGGCCCAAAAGGTCACATATGATTCCATATATATGAAATATCTGGAATAGGAAAATCCACAGAGACAGAAAGGAGATTAATGGTTGTCAGAGGATGGAGCAAGGGAGAATGGGGAGTAACTACTAAATGGGTAGAGGGTTTTCTTTGGGGATGATGAAAATGTTTTGGAAGCAGACAAAGGTAATGATTGAACAACCTTGTGAATATACTATAAACCACAGGATTGAACATTTTAAATGGTTAAAATTATGAATTTTGTTATGTGAATTTTATCTCAATAAAAATTTAAAAGGCACTCAAAACTTTCCCTAATTGATTTTGCTAATTGTAAAGAAATACATTCTTATTGTATTTAGCCAAACAATACAGAAGTCTATTTCAAAAGAAGTTAATCATTCTTCTTGGGGCAGGGACTATTGCTTGGCTGCTCAATACCTCTTCTCCATTTCTTTCTTACTAATACAACACTTGTATTATGGGGGCTGCCTGACATGATGTGATGTGATGTGATATAATAATTGTGACCAGCTAAAAACTACATTTTCCAGCCTCCTATGCAATTAGGTGTAGTTATATAACTGAATCCTCATCCATGAGATGTACGGGGAAGATATTTGGTGGGACTTCTAGGATAGCTTCCCAAACTAGGCGCAAACATCTCCTTCCACCTTCCGTGCACGAATGTGGCCATGTGGCTAGAGCACCTACCACCATCTTAGACCACAGGTGGCCTTGAGGATAGACGCCACTGTTAAGAATGGTGGAACAGGGGGAATTCCCTGGTAGTCCAGTGGGTAAGACTCTGTGCTCCTAATGCAGGGGGCCCGGGTTCGATCCCTGATTGGGGAACTAGGTCCCGCATGCGTGCCGCAACTGAGAAGTCCACATAACCGCAATTAAAAGATCCTGCATGCTGCAACAAAGATCCCGGTGCTGCAACTAAGACCTGGCGCAGCCAAAAATAAATAATAAATAACTAAATAATAAAAAAAGTGAAAAATAATAAGGCAACTTTCTTTTCTTTCTTTCTTTTTTTTTTTTTCGGTACGTGGGCTTCTCACTATTGTGGTCTCTTCCGCTGTGGAGCACAGGCTCCGGACACGCAGGCTCAGTGGCCATGGCTCACGGGCCCAGCCGCTCCGTGGCATGTGGGATCTTCCTGGGCCGGGGCACGAACCCGCGTTCCCTGCATCGGCAGGCGGACTCTCAATCTCTGTGCCACCAGGGAAGTTCAAGGCAACTTTCTTAAAAAAAAAAAAAAAGAATGGTGGAACAGGGACTTCCCTGGCAGTCCAGTGGTTAAGACTTCGCCTTCCAATGCAGGAGATGCAGGTTCGATCCCTGGTCAGGGAGCTAAGGTCCCACATGCCTTGTGACCAAAAAGCCAAAACATAAAGCATAATAAATTCAATGAAGACTTACAAAATGGTCCACATAGGGCTCCCCTGGTGGCGCAGTGGTTAAGAATCTGCCTGCCAATGCAGGGGACACGGGTTTGAGCCCTGGTCCGGGAAGATCCCACATGCCGAGCGGCAATTGAGCCCATGTGCCACAACTACTGAGTCTGCACTCTAGAGCCTGCGAGCCACAGCTACTGAGCCCGCATGCCACAACTACTGAGGCCCACGCGCCTAGAGCCCGTGCTCTGCAACTAGAGAAGCCACGACAATGAGAAGCCCGCGCACCGCAACGAAGAGTAGCCCCCGCTTGCTGCAACTAGAGAAAGCTCGGGCACAGCAACAAAGACCCAACACAGCCAAAAATAAATTAATTAATTAATTTTTAAAAACTGGTACACATCAAAAAAGAATCTTAAAAAAAAAAAGAATGGTGGAACAAAAAGGCACAAGGAACCTGAATTGGTGATTGTTGAGCTGCTGCCATGCTAGATCTTGATTGTCGATTTCTTATTTATTTATTTATCTATCTATTTGGCTGTGTCAGGTCTTAGTTGCAGCATGCAGGATCTTTGTTGCTGCGCAAGGGCTTCTCTCTAGTTTTGGTGTGCAGGCTCTAGAGTGCTCGGGCTTATCCCTCAGCCTGTGGGATCTTAGTTTCCCGACCAGGGATCGAACCTATGTTCCCTGCATTGGGAGGTGGATTCTTAACCACTGGACCACCAGGGAAGTCCCTGATTGTCTATTTCTGAACTTGCTTTTTGTGAAGGAAAAATAAATCGCCTATTTTCTTATAAAATAATTAATTTGGATCACTACCTCATACCGTATACAATAATGAACTCCAGAGAATTAAAAACTTACATATGAAAGATAAAACTATATGAAAAAATTGAAATGAAATATATTTGTAAATTTGGGATTAGGAAGAACTTCTTAAAAATCTTAAATGCACAAATCAATTTTAAGGCAGATAATGTATTAATTGGATTATATAAAAATTTAGGATTTCTGTTCAGAGGTTAGCATAGACTAGACTAGGGGGAAATATTTACAGTGTATGTACCTGGCAAAATTTATCTAGAGTATTCTAGGATCTACTACAAATCAGGAAACCACAGAAAAACTAAAATAAGAATGGGCAGAGGATATGAAAAGGCAGTTTATAGAAGGAGAAATAAGAATAGCCAACACATTTATTAAAAAATGTCCAATCTCGGGCTTCCCTGGTGGCGCAGTGGTTAAGAATCTACCTGCCAATGCAGGAGATACGGGTTCAAGTCCTGGTCTGGGAAGATCCTACATGCCACGGAGCAACTAAGCCCATGCAGCACAACTACTGAGCCTGAGCTCTAGAGCGCACAAGCCACAACTACTGAGCCTGCGTGCCACAACTAGTGAAGCCCATGTGCCTAGAGCCCACGCCCCACAACAAGAGAAGCCACCGAAATGAGAAGCCCACGCACTGCAACGAAGAGTAGCCCCTGCTCGCTGCAACTAGAGAAAAGACCACACACAGCAACGAAGACCCAATGCAGCCAAAAATAAATAAATAAATTTAAAAAATGTCCAATCTCACTAGTAATCACTTTAAATTAAAATCAAATTAATCTGAGATACCATTTTATACCCATCAGATTAGCGTAAATTAGAAAATTTGATTGTAGTAGGTATTAACTAGGTTGGGGCAGGGGGGCGCAGGATCAGAACCCTTCATTTATAGCTGTTGGGAGTGGTATACTGCTACAACCCTTTGAAAGAGTCTGGTAGTGCTTATGTATATATATCCCTGTTCCTCAGCATTCTCAATCATGTGTGTGTGTTTGTGTACACATATGTGCATACAATAGAGGCTCATGCAGGTCCATAAAGGGACCTGTGCACAAATGTTCACTGCAGCATTGTCTGTGGTTGTGGGAAATTAAGACAAGCTATACATTCATCCCTAGTGGAATGTACAAATAAAAGATGATAGATGCATATTCAGCATTGAAAACACTAAACTAAATATACACATAACAACATGGATATATCTTTTAAAATATAAGTAATAACACTGTGGGAAAAAAGGAGTTAAAGGGCTTCCCTGGTGGTGCAGTGGTTGAGAGTCCGCCTGCCGATGCAGGGGACATGGGTTCGTGCCCTGGTCCGGGAGGATTCCACATGCCGCAGAGTGGCTGGGCCCGTGAGCCATGGCCTCTGAGCTTGCGCGTCCGGAGCCTGTGCTCCGAAACGGGAGAGGCCGCAACAGTGAGAGGCCCGCATACCACAGAAAAAAAAAAAAAGTGTTAAAATGTAAGCAGAACAGGAGGTATAGCACAACAATATTGATGCAAATTTAAAACATTTACATATATAAAACAACATTACGTGTTCTACAAGGATTCAATACATACCAAAACACTTATATGTCAAACATATGAGACAGAGGAGGTGCCTATGAGAGTGGAGGGGAATGAGAGTGGGATTGGTAATAAAGTAGAAAAGTAAATAAAGTAATATTAAGTTAACTTAACAAAAGAGAAGTCTTGCAGAGACCTATGATCACATTTTGTACAGTATTCCAAGGTGACATATTTACTGAATTCCCCACTGACGGACATTGAGATTCTCCAGTTTTTTGTGATTGTGGACTTTATAGTCAAATAGACATAGTTTAAGCAGCTCTGCCATTTACTAACTAGTCCATGTGCCCTGGACAATTATCTACTATCTCTGAACAGTAAGTAGTGTGGTCATTGTGTTAATGTAAACTACTGAACAGAGCATCTGGCACACAAAACAAGCAGCCCCCAGTGCTTACGAGTGCGAGAGAATTGTTGGAGACAGGCCTATGGGGCAGAGAGCCCCACTGGGCAGGGGCCAGGCTCACCCCTGTACCCCACCAGCACCTGGGATACTGTCTACCCTTAGTGACCGTTCCTTGAATGAGGTGGTTTCTAAGTCAGCAGTTTTGGGGTAATTTATCTTACATGACATCTAATGACCTAATCAAGTTGCCAGTCACATTTTACATGTTTATTTAGCATCATTTGTAGGTGATTCCTCTTCACACAGAATGGTGTGAGTGTCTAAGTTTCAAGCCTCTTATCCTCTTATGTTAAGGCCAGAGATAGTGGGAATCCCCTTTTTTCTATTCCCCCCACAAATAAAACACTCAAAGACAAAAAAAGTTAGTATTTTTGACTCATCTCCCAGATGATGAGTCAAAAATACTAACTTCCTCATCAAAAAGAATAAAAGACCTAGGAATAAACTTAACCAAGGAGGTGAAAGACCTATACTCTGAAAACTATAAAATAAAGATGAAGTAAATTGAAGATGATACAAAAAAATGGAAAGACATCCTGTGTTCATGGATTGGAAGAAATAATATTGTTAAAATGTCCATACTACACAAAGCAATCTACCCTATTGCAGTCCCTGTCAGAATACCCGTGACATTTTTCACAGAACTGGAACAAATAATCCTGAAATTTATGTGGAACCACAAAAGACCCCAAATTGCCAAAGCAATCTTGAAATAAATGAACAAAGCTGGAAGTACCACATTCCCTGGGTTCAGACTCTACTAAAAAGCTACAGTAATTAGAACGGCATGGTACTGGCACAAAAACACATAGATCAATGGAACACAGTAGCTCAGAAATAAATCCAAGCACTGATGGTCAGTTAATCTATGACAAAGGAGGCAAGAATATACGATGGAGAAAAAACAGTTTCTTCAATAAATGGTGCTGGGAAAACTGGACTGCAACATGTAAAAAAATGAAATTAGAACATTTTCTCAAATCATTTACAAAAATGAACTCAAAGTGGATTAAAGACTTAAATGTAAGACCTGAAACCATAAAACTCCCAGAAGAGAACATAGGCAGCACACTCTTTGACATAAATCACGGCAGTATTTTTTTTAATTTGTCTCCTAAGGCAAAGGTAACAAAAACAAAAATAAATAAGTGGCACCTAATTAAATGTAAAAGCTTTTGCACAGCAAAGGAAACCATTGACAAAATGAAAAGAACCTACTGAATGGGAGAAAATATTTGCAAATTATATGACCAACAAGGAGTTAATGTCCAAAATATATAAACAGCTCATACATCTAAATTTTAAAAAAAAAAACCTAATTTAAAAATGGGCAGAAGAGGTCTTCCCTCGTGGTGCAGCGGTTAAGAATCTGCCTGCCAATGCAGGGGACACAGGTGCAAGCCCTGGTCCAGAAAGATCCCACATGGCGCGGTGCAACTAAGCCTGTGCACCACAACTATTGAGTCTGCGCTCTAGAGCCTGCGAGCCACAACTACTGAGCCTACATGCCACAACTACTGAAGCCCGCATGCCTGGAACCTGTGCTCCGCAACAAAAGAAGTCACCACAATGAGAAGTCCACGCACCGCAACAAAGACTAGACCCTGCTCGCCACAATTAGAGAAGGCCCGCGTGCAGCAACAAAGACCCAATGCCACCAAAAATAAACAAAAATAAAAAGAAATAAATTTATTTTAAAAATGGGCAAAAGACATGAATAGACATTTTTAAAAATTTGATATACACATAGCCAACAGACATATGAAAAGATGCTCAACATCGCTAATCATCAGAGAAATGCAAATCCAAAGTACAATGAGACAGGTGTGAGCACCTCATACCTGTCAGAATGGCTATTGTAAAAAAATAGTCTACAGGGAATTCCCTGGCGGTCCAGAAAACACTGCTGAGGGCACGGGTTCAGTCCCTGATCGGGGAATTAAGATCCCACAAGTCACGCAGAGCAGCCAAATTAAAAAAAAAAAAAAAAGTCTACAAATAACAAATATTGGCGAAGATGTGGAGAAAAGGGAACGCTACTACACTGTTGGTGGAAATGTAAATGGATGCAGCAACTATGGAAAACAGTATGGAGGTTCCTCAAAAAACTAAAAATAGAACTACCATATGATCCAGCAATTCCACTCATAGGTATATATCTGAAGAAAACGAAAACATTAATTTGAAGAGATACATGCACCCCAATGTTCACAGCAGCGTTATTTACAATGGCCATGATACAGAAGCAACCTAAGTGTCCATCAACAGATGAATGCATAAAGAAGATGTGGTATATTTTTACAATGCCATATTACTCAAACATAAAATAGAATGAAATTCTGCCACTTGCAACAATGTGGATGGACCTAGAGGCTATTATGCTTGGTGAAATAAATCAGACAATGACAAATCACTTAGATGTGGTATCTAAAAAATAAAATAAATGAATATATGAAAACAGAAACAGACTCACTGATATAGAGAACAAACTAGTGGTTACCAGTGGGGCTAAGGAAGGGGAAGGGGCAAGATAGGGGTAGGGAATTAAGAGATACAAACGACTATGTATAAAATAAATAAGTGGGACTTCTCTGCTGGCTCAGTGGTTAAGAATCCGCCTGACAGTGCAGGGGACACGGGTTCGCGCCCTGGTCCGGGAAGATCCCACATGCCGTGAAGCAACTAGGCCCATGTGCCACAACTACTGAAACCCGTGCACCTAGAGCCTGTGCTCCACAACAAAAAGAAGCCACCGCAATGAGAAGCCCGTGCACCGCAATGAAGAGTAGCCCCCGCTCGCTGCAACTAGAGAAAACCCGTGCGTAGCAATGGAGCCAAAAATACATAAAAAATAAATAAAAACAAGGTAACTTAAAAAAAGACACAGACCTACTAGAGAATGGACTTGAGGATATGGGGAGGGGGAAGGGTAAGCTGTGACAAAGCGAGAGAGGGGCATGGACATATATACACTACCAAACGTAAAATAGAGAACTAGTGGGAAGCAGCCGCATAGCACAGGGAGATCAGCTCGGTGCTTTGTGACTACTTAGAGGGGTGGGATAGGGAGGGTGGGAGGGAGGGAGATGCAAGACGGAAGAGATATGGGAACATATGTATATGTATAACTAATTCACTTTGTTATAAAGCAGAAACTAACACACCATTGTACAGCAATTATACTCCAATAAAGATGTTAAAAAAATAATTAAAAAAAATAAAAGATGGGGCTTCCATGGTGGCGCAGTGGTTGGGAGTCTGCCTGCCGTTGCAGGGGACACGGGTTCGTGCCCCGATGCGGGAGATCCCACATGCCGCGGAGCGGCTGGGCCCGTGAGCCATGGCCGGTGAGCCTGCGCGTCCATAGCCTGTGCTCCGTAGCGGGAGACGCCACAATAGTGAGAGGCCCGCGTACCGCAAAAAAAAGAAACGAAAATAAATAAGCAACAAGCATATATTGTACAGCGCGGGAAATACAGCCAATATTTTATAATAACTTTAAATGGAGTATAATCTATAAAAAATACTGAATCACTATATTGTACACCTGAAACTAACATAATATCAGCTATATGTAAATCAACTGTACTTCAAAAATATATGTAAATCAACTATACTTCAAAAAAATACTAACCTCCTCTACATAGAATGGTCTGTTTATGCCTCGTGAGAAAACGAACACTGTTTAACACTAAGCAAGTCATTTTATTCTCACTTTATGCTTGGTTTACTTGTCTACCAAGTAGGGATAAGGGATAAAATTTTTATCCTGACCCCCCCGTAAAAAAAAAGGCCCTTTTGTGTGCACATTCAAGTCCTAGGAACAGAATCCTCCAACAGAAAAGGGTCATAGCAGACTTAGGGACAGCCCAGTGCCCTTGGTCAGGCAAATCTCTAAACACGAAGTCTCTAATTCCTTTTTCTCTTGCCAAAGAATTTGCCAATATTTTATCATGCCAAAATCTCAGAATTTATAATCACAATTTCTCTTGCTTTTAATTTAAGCCTGTTTTTGCTTTTTCTAGGTAAGGAGAGCACCTGCTCTGCAAGCAGGAATCTTTGAAATCCCACCATATGGCAAAGACATTCTTTAATCACTTCTTAAATGAGCTAACATCTTGGCCATTTTCCATAGAACCTGTTTCCTCCTTCTCCCTCTTCTCTGAAAATCTGCACATGCTCCTTGTCTTTTTAAAAATGTCTGACAGGAGACTTCCTGGCTGTCCAGTGGTTAAGATTTTGCCTCCCAGTGCAGGGGGTGCGGGTTCGATCCCTGGTCGGGGAGCTAAGATCCTACATGCCTCGGAGCCAAAAAACAAAAAACATAAAACAGAAGCAATATTGTAACAGATTCAATAAAGACTTTTAAAATGGTCCACAACAGCAACAAAAAAATCTTTAAAAAAATGTAAGACCCTCCAATAAGGAATTTCCTAGGCAAGACAGGGCAGAAAGCTTCCTGGACCTAAAGTAGAGCACTCCCCTCTCCGGTTTTCCCTTACAAGACCCGCTGCAAACTGCCCTCAGCTTGCACAGAAATGTACCCTCGATGGAACATCATGCTTATCCAGCCTTTTCCAGTCTGAGTTTTTGGTGGTAAATTTTTATATGTATTTGATGTACTACCATGCATTTAGCTTTCTTTTAATTTTATAAAATACTATGCTCATTAGAATTACCCCCTTAGCCAGCCTGATAGTCCATGCATCCAGCATTCTTTTTCCAACAGTAGCATCAGAAATCAATTTAAGGGAGCTTGGTTGGATTCCCTGATGCAAACATCAAATGTAGAGGCCCCTTCAGACATCATAGATTCCCTTAATTTCCCTTTATGAATCTTAGGAGTAATAATTCCCGTAGATTTACTATGAACTATGTCATTTTTTCTTTTATTGATCCTATGTTTATCTCTTTTAAGATTCAAACTCCCACATCTCTAATTCTTTTTTTTTTTACATCTTTATTGGAGTATAATTGCTTTACAATGGTGTGTTAGTTTCGGCTTTATAACAAAGTGAATCAGTTATACACATACATATGTTCCCATATCTCTTCCCTCTTGCGTCTCCCTCCCTCCCACCCTCCCTATCCCACCCCTCTAGGTGGTCACAAAGCACCGAGCTGATCTCCCTGTGCTATGCGGCTGCTTCCCACTAGCTATCCATTTTACGTTTGGTAGTGTATATGTCCATGCCCCTCTCTCGCTTTGTCACAGCTTACCCTTCTCCCTCCCCATATCCTCAAGTACATTCTCTAGTAGGTCTGTGTCTTTTTTTTTTTTTTTTTTTTTTGCAGTACGCGAGCCTCTCACTGTTGTGGCCTCTCCCGTTGCGGAGCACAGGCTCCGGACGCGCAGGCTCAGCGGCCATGGCTCACGGGCCCAGCCGCTCCGCGGCATGTGGGATCCTCCCAGACTGGGGCACGAACCCACGTCCCCTGCATTGGCAGGAGGACTCTCAACCACTGCGCCACCAGGGAAGCCCAGGTCTGTGTCTTCATTCCTGTCTTACCCCTAGGTTCTTCATGACATTTTTTTTTCTTAGCTTCCATTTATATATATATATGTTAGCATACTGTATTTGTCTTTCTCTTTCTGACTTACTTCACTCTGTATGACAGACTCTAAGGCCATCCACCTCCATACAAATAGCTCAATTTCGTTTCTTTTTATGGCTGAGTAATATTCCATTGTATATATGTGCCACATCTTCTTTATCCATTCATCCGATGATGGACACTTAGGTTGTTTCCATCTCCTGGCTGTTGTAAATAGAGATGCAATGAACATTGTGGTACATGACTCTTTTTGAATTATGGTTTTCTCAGGGTATATGCCCAGTAGTGGGATTGCTGGGTCATATGGTAGTTCTATTTGTAGTTTTTTAAGGAACCTCCATACTGTTCTCCATAGTGGCTGTACCAATTCACATTCCCACCAGCAGTGCAAGAGGGTTCCCTTTTCTCCACACCCTCCCCAGCATTTATTGTTTCTAGATTTTTTGATGATGGCCTTTCTGACTGGTATGAGATGATATCTCATTGTAGTTTTGATTTGCATTTCTCTAATGATTAATGATATTGAGCATTCTTTCATGTGTTTGTTGGTAGTCTGTATATCTTCTTTGGAGAAATGTCTATTTAGGTCTTATGCCCATTTTTGGATTGGGTTGTTTGTTTTTTTGTTATTGAGCTGCATGAGCTGCTTGTAAATTTTGGAGATTAATCCTTTGTCAGTTGCTTCATTTGCAAATATTTTCTCCCATTCTGAGGGTTGTCTTTTGTTCTTGTTTATGGTTTCCTCTTCTGCGCAAAAGCTTTGAAGTTCATTAGGTTCCATTTGTTTATTTTTATTTCCATTTCTCTAGGAGGTGGGTCAAAAAGGATCTTGCTGTGATTTATGTCATAGAGTGTTCTGCCTATGTTTTTCTCAAAGAGTTTGATAGTTTCTGGCCTTACATTTAGGTCTTTAATCCATTTTGAGCTTATTTTTGTGTATGGTGTTAGGGAGTGATCTAATCTCATACTTTTACATGTACCTGTCCAGTTTCCCCAGCACCACTTATTGAAGAGGCTGTCCTTTCTCCACTGTACATTCCTGCCTCCTTTATCAAAGATAAGGTGACCATATGTGCGTGGGTTTATCTCTGGGCTTTCTATCCTGTTCCATTGAGCTATATTTCTGTTTTTGTGCCAGTACCATACTGTCTTGATTACTGTAGCTTTGTAGTATAGTCTGAAGTCAGGGAGCCTGATTCCTCCAGCTCCGTTTTTCTTTCTCAAGATTGCTTTGGTTATTCGGGGTCTTTTGTGTTTCCATACAAATTGTGAAATTTTTTGTTCTAGTTCTGTGAAAAAATGCCAGTGGTAGTTTGATAGGGATTGCACTGAATCTGTAGATTGCTTTGGGTAATAGAGTCATTTTCACAATGTTGATTCTTCCAATCCAAGAACATGGTATATCTCTCCATCTATTTGTATCATCTTTAATTTCTTTCATCAGTGTCTTATAATTTTCTGCATACAGGTCTTTTGTCTCCTTAGGTAGGTTTGTTCCTAGATATTTTATTCTTTTTGTTGCAATGGTAAATGGGAGTGTTTTCTTGATTTCACTTTCATATTTTTCATCATTAGTGTATAGGAATGCCAGAGATTTCTGTGCATTAATTTTGTATCCTACTACTTTACCAAATTCATTGATTAGCTCTAGTAGTTTTCTGGTAGCATCTTTAGGATTCTTTATGTATGGTATCATGTCATCTGCAAACAGTGACAGCTTTACTTCTTTTCTGATTTGGATTCCTTTTATTTCCTTTTCTTCTCTGATTGCTGTGGCTAAAACTTCCAAAACTATGTTGAATAAGAGTGGTGAGAGTGGGCAACCTTGTCTTGTTCCTGACCTTAGTGGAAATGCTTTCAGTTTTTCACCATTGAGGATGATGTTGGCTGTGGGTTTGTCATATATGGCCTTTATTATGTTGAGCAAATTCCCTCTATGCCTACTTTTCTGCAGGGTTTTTATCATAAATGAGTGTTGAATTTTGTCAAAAGCTTTCTCTGCATCTATTGAGATGATCATATGGTTTTTCTCCTTCAATTTGTTAATATGGTGTATCATGTTGATTGATTTGCATATATTGAAGAATCCTTGCATCCCTGGAATAAACCCCACTTGATCATGGTGTATGATCATTTTAATGTGCTGTTGGATTCTGTTTGCTAGTGTTTTGTTGAGGATTTTTGCATCTATGTTCATCAGTGATATTGGCCTGTAGCTTTCTTTCTTTGTGACATCCTTGTCTGGTTTTGGTATCAGGGTGATGGTGGCCTCGTAGAATGAGTTTGGAAGTGTTCCTCCCTCTGCTATATTTTGGAAGAGTTTGAGAAGGATAGGTGTTAGCTCTTCTCTAAATGTTTGATAGAATTCTCCTGTGAAGCCATCTGGTCCCGGGCTTTTGTTTGTTGGAAGAATTTAAATCACAGTTTCAATTTTAGTGCTTATGATTTGTCTGTTCATATTTTCTATTTCTTCCTGATTCAGTCTTGGCAGGTTGTGCATTTCTAAGAATTTGTCCATTTCTTCCAGGCTGTCCACTTTATTGGCATAGAGTTGCTTGTAGTAATCTCTCATGATCTTTTGTATTTCTGCAGTGTCAGTTGTTACTTCTCCCTTTTCATTTCTAATTCTATTGATTTGAGTCTTCTCCCTTTTTTTCTTGATGAGTCTGGCTAATGGTTTATCAATTTTATTTATCTTCTCAAAGAACCAGCTTTTAGTTTTATTGATCTTTGCTATCGTTTCCTTCATTTCTTTTTCATTTATTTCTGATCTGATTTTTATGATTTCTTTCCTTCTGCTAACTTTGGGGTTTTTTTGTTCTTCTTTCTCTAATTTCTTTAGGTGCAAGGTTAGGTTGTTTATTCGAGATGTTTCCTGTTTCTTAAGGTAGGATTGTATTGCTATAAACTTCCCTCTTAGAACTGCTTTTGGTGCATCCCATAGGTTTTGGGTCGTCGTGTCTCCATTGTCATTTGTTTCTAGGTATTTTTTGATTTCCTCTTTGATGTCTTCAGTGATCACTTCGTTATTAAGTAGTGTATTGTTTAGCCTCCATGTGTTTGTATTTTTTACAGATCTTTTCCTGTAATTGATATCTAGTCTCATAGCGTTGTGGTCGGAAAAGATACTTGATACAATTTCAATTTTCTTAAATTTACCAAGGCTTGATTTGTGACCCAAGATATGATCTATCCTGGAGAATGTTCCATGAGCACTTGAGAAAAATGTGTATTCTGTTGTTTTTGGATGGAATGTCCTATAAATATCAATTAAGTCCATCTTGTTTAATGTATCATTTAAAGTTTGTGTTTCCTTATTTATTTTCATTTTGGATCATCTGTCCATGGGTGAAAGTGGGGTGTTAAAGTCCCCTACTATGAATGTGTTACTGTCGATTTCCCCTTTTATGGCTGTTAGTATTTGCCTTATGTATTGAGGTGCTCCTATGTTGGGTGCATAAATATTTACAATTGTTATATCTTCTTCTTGGATCGATCCCTTGATCATTATGTAGTGTCCTTCTTTGTCTCTTCTAATAGTGTTTATTTTAAAGTCTATTTTGTCTGATATGAGAATTGCTACTCCAGCTTTCTTTTGGTTTCCATTTGCATGGAATATCTTTTTCCATCCCCTTACTGTCAATCTGTATGTGTCTCTAGGTCTGAAGTGGGTCTCTTGTAGACAGCATATATATGGGTTTTGTTTTTGTATCCATTCAGCCAGTCTGTTTCTTTTGGTGGGAGCATTTAATCCATTTACATTTAAGGTAATTATCGATATGTATGTTCCTATTCCCATTTTCTTAATTGTTTTGGATTTTTTATTGTAGGTCTTTTCCTTCTCTTGTGTTTCTTGCCTAGAGAAGTTCCTTTAGCATTTGTTGTAAAGCTGGTTTGGTGGTGCTGAACTCTCTCAGCTTTTGCTTGTCTGTAAAGGTTTTAATTTCTCCATCAAATCTGAATGAGATCCTTGCTGGGTAAAGTAATGTTGGTTGTAGGTTTTTCTCCTTCATCACTTAAATATGTCCTGCCGTCCCTTCTGGCTTGCAGAGTTTCTGCTGAAAGATCAGCTGTTAACCTTATGGGGATTCCCTTGTGTGTTATTTGTTGTTTTTCCCTTGCTGCTTTTAATATGTTTTCTTTGTATTTAATTTTTTACAGTTTGATTAATATGTGTCTTGTTGTGTTTCTCCTTGGATTTATCCTGTATGGACTCTCTGTGCTTCCTGGACTTGATTAACTTTTTCCTTTCCCATATTAGGGAAGTTTTCAACTATAATCTCTTCAAATATTTTCTCAGTCCCTTTCTTTTTCTCTTCTTCTTCTGGAACCCCTATAATTCGAATGTTGGTGTGTTTAATGTTGTCTCAGAGGTCTCTGAGACTGTCCTCAGTTCTTTTCATTCTTTTTTCTTTATTCTGCTCTGCAGTAGTTATTTCCACTATTTTATCTTCCAGGTCACTTATCCATTCTTCTGCCTCAGTTATTCTGCTATTGATCCCATCTAGAGTTTTTTGTGTTTTTTTTGCGGTACGCGGGCCTCTCACTGTTGTGGCCTCTCCCGTTGCGGAGCACAGGCTCCGGACGTGCAGGCCCAGTGGCCATGGCTCACGGGCCTAGCCGCTCCGCGGCATGTGGGATCTTCCCGGACCGGGGCACGAACCCGTGTCCCCTGCATCGGCAGGTGGACTCTCAACCACTGTGCCACCAGGGAAGCCCAAGAAAAAGATTTCTTTAAAAAGAAAAAAAAAATGGACAGGCAGAACGCTAGGACAAATGATAAAAGCAAAGCTATACAGACAAAATCACACACAGAAGCATACACATACACACTCACAAAGAGAAAAAGGGGGAAAAAAAATATATATATATATCGCTGCTCCCAAAGTCCACCTCCTCAATTTCGGATGATTCGTTGTCTATTCAGGTATTCCACAGATGCAGGGTACATCAAGGTGATTGTGGAGATTTAATCCACTGCTCCTGAGGCTGCTGGGAGAGATTTCCCTTTCTCTTCTTTGTTTGCACAGCTCCCAGGGCTCAGCTTTGGATTTGGCCCCGCCTCTGCGTGTAGGTCTCTGGAGGGTGTCTGTTCTTCGCTCAGACAGGACGAGGTTAAAGGAGCAGCTGACTCTGGGACTCTGGCTCACTCAGGCCGGGGTGGGAGGGAGGGGTGCGGATGCGGGGCGAGCCCGCGGCGGCAGAGGCTGGTGTGATGTTGCACCAGCCCAAGGCTCGCCGTGTGTTCTCCCATTCTCCCGGGGAAGTTGTCCCTGGATCCCGGGACCCTGGCAGTGGCGGGCTGCACAGGCTCCCCGGAAGGGAGGTGTGGAGAGTGACCTGTGCTCGCACACAGGCTTCTTGGTGGCGGCAGCAGCAGCCTTAGCGTCTCATGCCCGTCTCTGGGGCCCGCGCTGTTAGCCGCGGCTCGCACCCGTCTCTGGAGCTCCTTTAAGCAGCACTCTTAATCCCCTCTTCTCGCGTACCAGGAAACAAAGAGGGAAGAAAAAGTCTCTTGCCTCTTCTGCAGGTCCAGACCTTTTCCCGGACTCCCTTCCGGCTAGCCGTGGGGCACTAACCCCTTCAGTCTGTGTTCACGCCGCCAGTCCTCTCCCTGCGCTCTGACGGAAGCCTGAGCCTCAGCTCCCAGCCCCGCCCACCCCGGCGGGTGAGCAAACAAGCCTCTCGGGCTGGTGAGCGCCGGTCAGCAGCGATCCTCTGTGCGGGAATCTCCCCGTTTTGCCCTCCGCACCTCTGTTGCTGTGCTCTCCTCCACGGCTCCGATGCTTCCCCCCTCCGCCCCCCGCAGTCTCCGCCTGCGAAGGGGCTTCCTAGTGTGTGGAACCCTTTCCTCCTTCACAGCTCCCTTCCACTGGTGCAGGTCCCGTCCCTATTCTTTTGTCTCTGTTTGTTCTTTTTTCTTTTGCCCTACCCAGGTACGTGGGGAGTTTCTTGCCGTTTGGGAGGTCTGAGGTCTTCTGCCAGCGTTCAGTAGGTGTTCTGTAGGAGTTGTTCCACATGTAGATGTATTTCTGGTGTATCTGTGGGGAGGAAGGTGATCTCCACGTCTTACTCTTGCACCGTCTTCCCGATTCCCACATCTCTAATTCTTGAATTCTAAGATTCGGGGGTAGAACTCCTGTTCACCCCATCAAATACTTGAAATCCACCTTAGACTTCAACCTTCTAGGCAAATTTTGTTCTGTTATGTGGCTCTTGCCTGCCATACTGCCACAATGTTTACACTGAAAACCTTATCTCCAGTTCTGACCAAGTCATCATGAAAAGGTTAACTTAGACCTTAGATGCAAGATAGGCACAAACTGAGCTCTCAGGAATATGACTGTCAACTGTCTCCCACATAAATGAAGTATTTTAAAATAAAACATATATAAAAACTTCCCTGCCAGGGTCAGGAATTCAGGATTAGGTTTATTTATTTGTTTTTATTTTGTATGATTCCCTTTCCTTTTATTACTCAGGCTAATATTAAAGCAAGACTTGAATTCTGAGAACTTGCACCCACATATGGGGAGTGCTGACAGCTCAGGAGCAGTTTCCATGACAGGAGAAAGCCAACTCCAAATTCCATATTTGCTGTGGCTAATCCATGAGTGGCCAATTGAGAATTGTGGTAAAATTTAGGGGAGGAATGGGCAGAAATCTGGGCGAAGGTGGGTAATTACCACACCCAGGATTATCTTTAAGAAGCAGGTCTTGGCTGCTCTTCTCAATATCCTGAAAGTTCGAAACAAATTTACGGACAGGCCAAGATGGGAACCATCTATGTATACATGAGTGATTCCTAAAAATCTTTCTGTAGCCAAACAAACTCCATCTGGGTGCTCCTAAATTGCACCATACATGGCGCATCCTCTGAGTTCAGTATTGTCCTTTCTAGGCTCCTCTTAAAATGCAAATAGTGCCGGATCAATTTAACATTCCAGATTACAAGAGAGCTAGGAACCAAGTGGAGAGACCTTTTAAGGGTGGAAAACATCCTGAAGAGCAGTCAAGTTGCTGAATTCAAACTTGAAGTTATATTCATGTTTGCTTGGGAGTTTCTGAGTGCCTGGGGTCAACAGTCTCCCACTATATACACTTTCCTTTTTCTGTGCTGACTGGTATGCATAGAGTGGGGACCGAAAGAGTCCCCAGCTGAGCAGACACAAAGCATCAGCCACCCAGAGACCAGACAACTTATGGAAGAAGATGGGCCATGTCTGTCTGTGTTTCTTTCCCCTAGGGGTACAAGAGGACAGGCACTTCTAGGAGGAGGTAGTGAGATGGATACCAGGAATAACAGAAATATGAGCTTCCAGATTGGTACCTCAGTTCCTCAGCTCCCTTAAGTCCTAAATGAAAAGAATAAGCAGTCACCGCTTCTTCTTTTTTAATTAATTAATTTATTTTTGGCTGCATTGGGGCTTTGTCTAGTTGTGGCGAGCGGGGGCTACTCTTCCATTGTGGCACGGGCTTCTCATTGTGGTGGCTTCTCTTGTTGCGGAGCACGGGCTCCAGGCGCGCAGGCTTCACTAGCTGTGGCTCGCGGGCTCTAGAGTGCAGGTTCAGTAGTTGTGGCGCATGGCCTTAGTTGCTCTGCGGCATGTGGGATCTTCCCAGACCAGGGCTCGAACCCGTGTTCTCAGCATTGGCAGGTGGATTCTTAACCACTGTGCCACCAGGGAAGCCCTAAGTAGTCACCTCTTCTCAAGGTATTCGATAGAGGTATGAAGGAGGGTAGAAAAGTGCTCTGAAATCTTTATCATCCCTGACTCAAAAGAAGGACTACCTTGTTGACATAAAGAAACAGACAATTAGAAAAGATTTCCTGCCTGACATCTGGGTGGGATATAGCATTAGGATCTCCAGTATATTTGCTGCTTATTGATGAAAACGACAGTTCTCAGGGTCTTCAGCCAAGAGGTGTAGCCAAGTGGTCCCTGTCTAGAGCACCAGAACCAGATAAGCACACATGCACACTTCCCTTGAGTAGAAACTCCCATCAAGCCTGCTATTTGGGCGTGGCAGCCAGGGTTCCTGTGGGACATGTCATGATCCAGAGGAAGAGCAGAGCATTTACTCCCAGTCTTCAGCTTCCAGATGAGGACAGCTGACCCAAGACTATTTTTGTTTTCTTCTCAGATGCTTTTATTTATTTATTTATTTATTTTTAAATTCTGACTTCCTTGCAGTTAGGAAGTCAGAATTTCTTTTTTAAAAAAATTAATTAATTAATTAATTAATTGATTTTGAGCTGTGTTGGGTCTTCGTTTCTGTGAGAGGGCTTTCTCTAGTTGTGGCAAGCGGGGGCCACTCTTCATCGCGATGCGCGGGCCTCTCACTATTGCGGCCTCTCTTGCTGCGGAGCACAGGCTCCAGACGCACAGGCTCAGTAGTTGTGGCTCACGGGCCTAGTTGCTCCGCGGCATGTGGGATCTTCCCAGACCAGGGCTTGAAGCCGCGTCCCTTGCATTAGCAGGCAGATTCTCAACCACTGCGCCACCAGGGAAGCCCAGATCCTTTTATTTATTAGCCAAAGAAGGGGGATGGGCTTTGGTTTGTGATCTTCAGTAAAGCCTAGGTCTTGCCCCATGAAGGGAGATGGTAATTGGCCCATTATTAACAAGAGGTAATTTTTGTTTATGAGATGTTAAGAATTACTCCATGGTTTAGAGGTGGGCATAGTGGTCATATACCTCAAACTTTCGGGGATCCCCTCTGAAATCTTCTATTTTCCTTTTCTAATTATGGGTATCCTGTAACTGATTTAACTCCTTTTGGGGTAGACCCTGTTTCTATCTTTAGCCTGTTCCACCTACATGTACTTGAGCTTACATGAAGTTTTGTTCTGTTCTACATTTACCTCTTTTTAACTCACGTGTTTGTATCTTCTGTATTTGGTGAATATGTCTATATTCATGCTTCCCATTCTTTTCATGATTGTATAGACTCATCACCTTCTCCCTCAAACTTCATCTTTCAGGACCAGGAGTTTTCACTTGGGAGGGGAGGGATATAGAAGAGAAGGGAAGAAATTTATCAGAAACATTTGGGGAATTCTTCCAAATACAGCAGGTCTGCTCACCCCTCCCCTGAGTATACCAAAATCTTGGCTGGGGAAATTAGTATTTTTTGAGAATTTCCACATTTAGTTCCAATGGTCAACTCCCTCTACCCTTTTGAACTGAAGGAGTTCACACTCCTTCATCATGGACAAAGATGATGGATGGACAGGGTGCAAAGATGAATTTCTTGGGTCATCACTGTGTTGAACTGAAGACACTGATCTTTTTGTTCTTCGTGAAGCACTTCCTTCATTTTGTGATAGCTCATGTTGATATTCAGATGGAATAAAGTTTCCATTCATTGTGGGACTGACAGTGTTTGGGGATTGCAATGAAACCTTGCAATCATAAAATTTAAATTGGTACTTAACTACAAAGGTCGGTGACATCAGACCTGCACTGATGCAGATCCACCTAATCCAGTAGCTTCTTCACTTGCTTTACTCCTGGTTGTCCCTGGACAGATTCCTCAAGTGACTGAAGGCAACCAGAGATGGAAAGGGCCAACAGCAGCTCCTTGGAGAGCTTTATTCTGATGGGTGTATCTGACCATCCCCAGCTGGAGATAATCTTTTTTGTAGTCATCCTCTTCTCCTACTTGCTGACCCTTGTTGGGAACTCAACCATGATCCTGCTTTCCAGCCTGGATGCCCGGCTCCACACACCCATGTACTTCTTCCTCAGCAACTTCTCCTCCCTGGATCTTGCTTTTACTACTAGCTCAGTCCCCCAAGTGCTGATCATCTTGTGGGGATCAGACAAGACCATCAGCTATGGTGGCTGTGTGACCCAACTCAATGTTTTCCTCTGGCTAGGGGCTACTGAGTGCATCCTGCTGTTGGTGATGGCATTTGACCACTATGTCATGGTGTGCTGGCCCCTGCACTACACCACCATCATGAACCCCTGGCTCTGCTGGCTGCTGGCTGCCATTGCCTGTTTGGGTGGCTTGGGCAACTCTGTGGTCCAACCTTCACTCTGCAGCTCCCTTTGTGAGGGCACCAGAGGGTGGACAGCTTCCTGTGTGAGGTGCCCGCCATGATCAAACTAGCCTGTGGAGACACAAGTCTCAATGGTGTCTGCACCTTCTTCACCACTGTCCCATTAAGCATCATCCTGATCTCCTACTGCTACATAGCTCAGGCAGTGCTGAAGATCCACTCGGCCAAGGGACAGAGAAAGACCTTTAACACGTGCCTCTCTTATCTGGTGGTGGTACTCCTCTTTTATGGCTCTTTTATGGTGGTACTCTTCTTTTATGGCTCTTTTATGGCTCAGCTATCTATGGGTATCTGCTTCCAGCTAAGACCAGCAACCAGGACAAATTCATTTCCCTCTTCTACTCTGTGGTCACATCCATGGTGAACCCTCTCATTTACACTCTGAGGAACAAGGAGGTGAAGGGGGCGCTGAGGAGGCTGCTGGGGAAGTCAGCTGAAGGAAGGGAAAACTATCATTTACCATCTCTTCATCTCTACAAGCTTTTTCTCATTCTCTCTGGCCAGGTGAACGTGAGGAGTACTGACCGCAGTACAAGCATGTTCTTGACAGCACTAAGCTGTTGGTACATGGTTAATGTTATTTCTTTTTTTTTTTTTTTTGAGGTTAAAGGGATTTTTTTTTTAACATCTTTATTGGGGTATAATTGCTTTACAATGGTGTGTTAGTTTCTGCTTTATAACAAAGGAAATCAGTTATACATGTACATATGTTCCCATATCTCTTCCCTCTTGCGTCTCCCTCCCTCCCACCCTCCCTATCCCACCCCTCCAAGTGGTCACAAAGCACCGAGCTGATCTCCCTGTGCTATGCGGCTGCTTCCCACTAGCTATCTACCTTACGTTTGGTAGTGTATATATGTCCATGCCTCTCTCTCGCTTTGTCACAGCTCACCCTTCCCCCTCCCCATATCCTCAAGTCCGTTCTCTATCTTTATTTATTTATTTGCGGTACGCGGACCTCTCACCGCTGCGGCCTCTCCCGTTGCGGAGCACAGGCTCCGGACGCGCAGGCTCAGTGGCCATGGTCCACTGGTCCACTGGCCCAGCTGCTCCGCAGCACATGGGACCCTCCCGGACCGGGGCACGAACCCGTGCCCCCTGCATCGGCAGGCGGACTCTCAACCACTGCGCCACCAGGGAAGCCCGTTAATGTTATTTCTAATGTTCTACACTTCTTTACCAAATATCCTACTGTGGACCACAGATAACAGGGCAGATGTGTCATCAATGACTCAGAGGTTGTTGACTTAGTACAGACTTAGTTCACTGTCACTGCTGTCCACATTTTATTACGTGTAATAAATATTACATATGTATTATTGTATTTCTAGAGAATTCTGTACTTTTCTAAAGAAAGCACCTCCACTTGGCAGTATCTTATATAATTCCATAAAATCAAGCCAGGTTTTATTAGCCCCAGTTGAAAACCCAAGAATTCATCTTTGCACCCTATCCATCCATCATCTTTGTCCATCTCTCTTTGTCTTTTCTTAATGTTTCAGTCTATCTACCCACACTTCCCAGTCATATGCCCCCTGTCATCTTGTTTAACCTCTATTTTATGTCTACATTCCATTTTCCCTTTTGCCTTATCCAATGTTGAATGAGAAATGGTAGGAAGGAGATTGGTTCAAGACGATGGAGTAGAAGGACGTGCTCTCACTCCCTCTTGCGAGAGCACTGGAATCACAACTAATTGCTGAACAATCATCAACAGGAAGACACTGGAACTCACCAAAAAAGATACCCCACATCCAAAGAGAAAGGAGAAGCCACAATGAGACAGAAGGAGGGGCACAATCACAATAAAATCAAATCCCATAACTGCTGGGGGGTTGACTCACAAACTGGAGAACACTTATACCACAGAAGTCCACCCACTGGAGTGAAGGTTCTGAGCCCCACGTCAGGCTTCTAACCTGGGGGTCTGGCAACAGGAGAAGGAATTCCCAGAGGATCAGACTTTGAAGGCGAGATTTGACTGTAGGATTTTGACAGGACTGGGAGAAACAGAGACTCCACTCTTGGAGGGCACACACAAAGTAGTGTGCATATCGGGTCCCAGGGGAAGGAGCAGTGACCCCCATAGGAGACTGAACTAGACCTATTTGCTAGTGTTGGAGGGTCTCCTGCAGAGGCAGAGGGTGGCTGTGTCTCACCATGTGGACAAGGACACTGGCAGCAGAAGTTCTGGGAAGTACTCCTTGGTGTGAGCCCTCCCAGAGTCCGACATTAGCCCCACCAAAGAGCCCAGGTAGGCTCCAGGGTTGGGTCACCTCAGGCCAAACAACCAACAGCGAGGGAACCCAGCCCCACCCATCAGCAGACAAGTGGATTAAAGTTTTACTGAGCTCTGCCACCAGAGCAACAGCCAGTTCTACCCACCACCAGTCGCTCCCATCAGGAAAGTTGCACAAGACTCTTAGATAACCTAATCCACCAGAGGGCAGACAGCAGAAGCAAGAAGAACTACAATCCTACAGCCTATGGAACAAAAACCACATTCAGAAAGATAGACAAGATGAAAAGGCAGAGGGTTATGTACCAGATGAAGGAACAAGATAAAACCCCAGAAAAACAACTAAATGAAGTGGAGATAGGTAACCTTCCAGAAAAAGAATTCAGAATAATGATAGTGAAGATGATCCAGGACCTCCAAAAAGAATGGAGGCAAAGATCAAGAAGATGTTAGAAATGTTTAAAAAAGACCTAGAAGAATTAAAGAACAAACAAACATAGATAAACAATACAATAACTGAAATGAAAACTACACTAGAAGGAATCAATAGCAGAATAACTGAGGTCGAAGAACAGATAAGTGACCTGGAAGACAGAAAGGAGGAATTCACCTCTGCGGAACAGAATAAAGAAAAAAGAAATAAAGACAGCCTAAGAGACCTCTGGGACAACATTAAACACAACAACACTCGCATTATAGGGGTCTCAGAATGAGAAGAGAGAGAGAAAGAACCTGAGAAAATATTTGAAGAGATTATAGTCGAAAACTTCCCTAACATGGGAAAGGAAATAGCCACCCAAGTCCAGGAAGCGCAAAGAGTCCCATAAAGGATAAACCCAAGGAAACACACTGAGACATAGTAATCAAATTGGCAAAAATTAAAGACACAGAAAAATTATTGAAAGCAGCAAGGGAAAAATGACAAATAATATACAAGGGAACTCCCATAAGGTTAAGAGCTGATTTCTCAGCAGAAACTCTACAAGCCAGAAAGGAGTGGCATGACATATTTAAAATGATGAAAGGGAAGAACCTACAACCAAGATTACTCTACCCAGCAAGGATCTCATTCAGATTCGATGGAGAAATCAAAAGCTTTACAGACAACCAAAAGCTAAGAGAATTCAGCACCACCAAACCAGCTCTACAACAAATGCTAAAGGAACTTCTCTAAGTGGGAAACACAAGAGAAGAAAAGGGCCTACAAAAACAAACCCAAAACAATTAAGAAAGTGGTAATAGGAACATACATATTGATAATTACCTTAAACGTGAATGGATTAAATCCTCCAACCAAAAGACACAGGCTTGCTGAATGGATACAAAAACAAGACCCAAATATATGCTGTCTACAAGAGACCCACTTCAGACCTAGGGACACATACAGACTGAAAGTGAGGGGATGGAAAAAGATATTCCATGCAAATGGAAATCAAAAGAAAGCTGGAGTAGCAATACTCATATCAGATAAAATAGACTTTAAAATAAAGAATGTTACAAGAGACAAGGAAGGACACTACATAATGATCAAGATATCAATCCAAGAAGAAGATAAAACAATTATAAATATATATGCACCCAACATAGGAGCACCTCAATACATAAGGCAACTGCTAACAGCTATAAAAGAAGAAATCGACAGTAACACAATAAGAGTGGGGGACTTTAACACCTCACTTACACCAATGGACAGATCATCCAAACAGAAGATTAATAAGGAAACCCAAGCTTTAAATGACACAATAGACCACATAGATTTAATTGATATCTATAGGACATTCCATCCAAAAACAGCAGATTACACTTTCTTTTCAAATGTGCACAGAACATTCTCCAAGATAGATCACATCTTGGGTCACAAATCAAGCCTCAGTAAATTTAAGAAAATTGAAATCATATTAAGTATCTTTTCTGACCATAATGCTATGAGATTAGAAATCAATTACAGGGAAAAAAAGTAAAAAACACAAACACATGGAGGCTAAACAATATTTTACGAAATAACCAAGAGATCACTGAAGAAATCAAAGAGGAAATCAAAAAATACCTAGAGACAAATGACAATGAAAACACGACGATCCCAAACCTATGGGATGCAGCAAAAGCAATTCTAAGAGGGAAGTTTATAGCAATACAATCCTACCTCAACAAACAACAAACATCTCAAATAAACAATCTAACCTTATACCTAAAGGAACTAAAGAAAGAAGAACAAAATAACCCCAAAGTTAGTAGAAGGAAAGAAATCATAAAATCAGAGCAGAAATAAATGAAATAGAAACAAAACAATAGGAAAGATCAATAAAACTAAAAGCTGGTTCTTTGAGAAGATAAACAAACTTGATAAACCATTAGCCAGACTCATCAAGAAAAAAACGGAGAAGACTCAAATCATTAAAATTAGAAATGAAAAAGGACAAGTTACAACAGACACCGCAGAAATACAAAGCATCCTAAGAGACTACCACAAGGAACTCTATGCCAATAAAGTGGACAGCCTGGAAGAAATGGACAAATTCTTAGAAAGGTATAATCTTCCAAGACTGAACCAGGAAGAAATAGAAAGTATGAACAGACCAATCACAAGTAATGAAATTGAAACTGTGATTAAAAATCTTCCAACACACGAAAGTCCAGGCCCAGATGGCTTCACAGGTGAATTCTATCAAACATTTAGAGAAGAGCTAACACCCATCCTTCTCAAACTCTTCTAAAAAATTGCAGAGGAAGGAACACTCCCAAACTCATTCTATGAGACCACCATCACCCTGATACCAAAACCAGACACAGATACTACAAAAAGAGAAAATTACAGACCAATATCACTCATGAATATAGATGCAAAAATCCTCAATAAAATACTAGCAAACGGAATCCAACAACGCATTAAAGGATCATACACCATGATCAAGTGGGATTTATCCCAGAGATGCAAAGATTCTTCAATATACACAATCAATGTGATACACCATATTAACAAATTGAAGAAGAAAAACCATATGATCATCTCAATAGATGCAGAAAAAGCTCTTGACAAAATTCAACACCCATTTATTATAAAAACTCACCAGAAAGTGGGCATAGAGGGAACCTACCTCAACATAAAAAGGGCATATATGACAAACCCACAGCAAACATCATTCTCAATGGTTAAAAATGAAAGCATTTCCTCTAAGATCAGGAAAAAGACAAGGATGTCCACTCTCACCACTTTTATTCAGTATAGTTTTGGAAGTCCTAGCCACAGCAATTAGAGAAGAAAAAGAAATAAAAGGAATACAAATTGGAAAAGAAGAAGTAAAACTGTCATTGTTTGTAGATGACATGATACTATACATAGAAAATCCTAAAAGCGCCACCAGAAAACTACTAGAGCTAATCAATGAATATGGTAAAGGTCAGGATACAAAATTAATGCACAGAAATCTCTTGCATTCCTATACACTAATGATGAAAAATCTGAAAGAGAAATTAAGGAAACACTCCCATTTACCACTGCAACAAAAAGAATAAAATACCTAGGAGTAAACCTACCTAGGGAGACGAAAGACCTGTATACAGAAAACTATAAGACACTGATGAAAGAAATTAAAGATGATACCAACAGATGGAGAGATATACCATGATCTTGGATTGGAAGAATCAATATTGTGAAAATGACTATACTAACCAAAGCAATCTACAGATTCAATGCAATCCCTATCAAATTACCAATGGTATTTTTTACAGAACAAGAAAAAAAAATCTTAAAATTTGTTTGGAGACACAAAAGACCCTGAATAGCCAATGCAGTCTTGAGGGAAAAAATTGGAGTTGGAGGAATCATGCTCCCAGACTTCAGACTATACTACAAAGCTACAGTAATCAAGACAATATGGTACTGGCACAAAAACAGAAATATAGATCAATGGAACAGGATAGAAAGCCCAGAGATAAACCCACACACATATGGTCAACTAATCTATGACAAAGGAGGCAAGGATATACAATGGAGAAAAGACAGTCTCTTCAATAAGTGGTGCTGGGAGAACTGGACAGCTACATGTAAAAGAATGAAATTAGAACACTCCCTAACACCGTACACAAAAATAAACTCAAAATGGATTAGAGACCTAATGTAAGACTGGAGACTATAAAACTCTTAGAGGAAAACATAGGAAGAACACTCTTTGACGTAAATCACGGCAAGATCTTTTTTGATCCACCTCCTAGAGTGATGGAAATAAAAACAAAAATAAACAAATGGGACCTAATGAAACTTAAAAGTTTTTGCACACACACACACAAAAAAAGTTTTTGCACAGCAAAGGAAACTACAAACAAGATGAAAAGACAACCCTCAGAATGGGAGAAAATATTTGCAAATGAATCAACAGACAAAGGATTAATCTCCAAAATATGTAACCAGCTCATGCAGCTCAACATTAAAAAGCAAACAACTCAGTCCAAAAATGGGCAGAAGACCTAAATAGACATTTCTCCAAAGAAGGCATTTCTCCAAAGAAGACATACAATGGCCAAGAAGCACATGAAAAGCTGCTCAACATCACTAATTATTAGAGAAATGCAAATCAAAACTACTATGAAGTATCACCTCACACCAGTTAGAATGGGCATAATCAGAAAATCTGCAAACAACAAATGCTGGAGAGGGTGTGGAGAAAAGGGAACCTTCTTGCACTGTTGGTGGGAATGTAAATCGATACAGCCACTATGGAGAACAGCGTGGAGGTTCCTTAAAAAACTAAAAATAGAGTTACCATATGACCCAGCAATCCCACCACTGGGTATATACCCAGAGAAAACCATAATTCAAAAAGACACATGCACCCAATATTCACTGCAGCACTGTTTACAATAGCCAGGACATGGAAGCAACCTAAATGCCCATCGACAGATGAATGGATAAAGAAGATGTGGTACATATATACAATGGAATATTAGCCATAAAAGAATGAAATCAGATCATTTGTAGAGATGTGGATAGATCCTGAGACTGTCATACAGAGTGAAGTAAGTCAGAAAGAGAAAACAAATATATTAACGCACATATGTGGAACCTAGAGAAATGGTTCAGATGAACTGGTTTGCAGGGCAGAAATTGAGACACAGATGCAGAGAACAAACATATGGACACCAAGGGGGGAGAGTGGCGTTGGGCAGGGTGTCATGGCAGTGTGATGAATTGGGAGATTGAGATTGACATGTATACACTAATATGTACAAAATGGATAACTAATAAGAACCTGCTGTATAAAAAGCAAATAAAATTAAATTAAAAAAGGAAATGGTAAGAAGACCATTTTTCTTTTCTTTTCTTTTTGGCCGTGCCCTCCGGCTTGTGGGATCTTAGTTTCTCGACCAGGGATCGAACCAGTGCCCCCTGCAGTGGAAGCCTGGAGTCCTAACCACTGAATTGCTGGGGAATTCCCAAGACCATTTTTCTTTTAATTAAATAGTTTTATTTAAATTATTTTCTCACTGGGACTTCCCTGGCTGTCCAGTGGTTGAGACTCCACGCTTCCACTGCAGGGGGTGCAGGTTTGATCCCTTGTCGGGGAACTAAGATCCCGCATGCCATATAGCCAAAAAATTAATTAATTAAATCATTTCCTCACCAAAGTCCCAGCCATCAGATTTGCTACCAGTATTTGGATATGCTAGTATGGTCAGTGGATTATGGAATGCTCTCAGATTCCTTAAGCAAGTTTAAGAGCCCAGGAAAGATCATCCATTTGTAAAGCATTTCCTCTGCCTCATGATCTAGTCTTTCACCCCTAAAGTTTCTAAAATTCAGCAATCAGTCCAGCACGCCATGACTTACCAAAGAACTCAGGTATTGGAATTAGAATGCCAGTACGTGATTCTTCACATCACTAGAATTGCCAGGGGAATCCACACCTGCCACTGCAGTTCATATGTTCTTTCCCCAGGGAGAGAAGCTGGGTTGATATGAGAAAGTTACCTGGCAACTACATTACCAGAGAAAAGATGATCAATGATTTTAGGGCTACTTTCTAAAGAGTCTTGTGTCCTTCACAGCACCTAAACACATGCCTTATACATAGTAGATGCTCAATAATTAGTGAGTTGAATTAATTAACAAGCCCCATGAATCTCCCTTTTTCACACTAGGAACTAAAAATGTCATATGAACCATTTTCATATTTGCCACTTTGGGGTCATCCTGTCACTTGGACAATGCTGAACAAACAATGACGTTTCCCCTCTTTCCACATTTGCATAATGCCTCCCCAAAGACATCTAGTTATATTGTCCCAGCCTGAATTTGTTTTTCTAGTTGTAGATCAGAACCATGACCTATTGTCTCTGTTCCTTACCCAGTAATACTGAAGTATGTCTCCAGGACTAGCCACCTAGCAGCATAATCTTGGTGAGCTCATCAAAGTCCAGAGTCGTGCAGGCTCAAAAGTTTTATTGATCAGCACACTCAGATTAGATGAAGTTCTCAGGAGGTAGAATCACAATGACTAAACTCCTAAGTTGATATACACACCAGAATGCCAGTTGATTAATTTATGAGAATTGTATTTTCCAAGGAGATATCCCCTAGCTAATTCGTTTAAATTGCAAAATTACTTGGGGGAAAATAGGAAGAAAATAGACAGGCGTTCTTCAGACACTTCAGAGTTTTGCAGAGTCTCCCTACGGAAAGTACAGGACGTTTTGAATCTAACTTGCATTTAGGGGCATAGTAAGACACAGAGAATTACAGGGAGGAGAAAAAGCTTGGGACATGAATGCATCATGGGGATCACATACGCCATCATCAAAGTGTACACATATTCATCTTCCATTCTCAGTGGTGTGCTTGAAACAAAGTCAAAAATTGGGAAAAAATCCATTAAATGTGAGGAAAGCTCCTTGTTATTAAGGACTTTGACGTTCCATTTCTAGGGTTTCAGAAGAAAAAATATGTTTTGTGTCTTATTCAGTTGGATATTCAAAAAAATGCAAAACAAAAGATGTACCAAGAACTATAGAAGGTTCACCAACCTTAGTAAAATATAAATGTAGAGAATTTGAATATGCTAGTGTGGTCATTGGATTTAAGTGAATTTAAGAGCCCGTCTCTTAGAGCCTTTCACAGAGTCTGTCCAAGTCCCACCTTGCCCTGTATCCTAGCAAAGTGAGTGCAATAACTAAATTTTGAACCTGTCAATGAAGGGAGTCAGTCCTTTTTCCGTCTTCACAGACTTCAGTTTCAATTACATGGCTGTGGTTAGGAGATGTTGGAATAAAGGAGATGGTGAGAAATAAGAATTGGAAAGTGCCTTTGGCTTGGTGAGCTTATGCTCTAGTATGTGAATGCTAAATTACAGGCTAATTTGGACACTCCATTAACGATTGGGTGGAGAAATCCAGTTTATTTGACTATATAGATGGGTTGAGCACATCAACTTTACTGAGTACTTATCCTGGGCTATGTAACAATCTAAACCCTTTATAGGATCAACTCCTTTAATCATCACAACAACCTACACCATCCCCATTTTAAGATGAGGACATTGGAGCACAAGAGGAAATGTGCTCCCAGTACACAGTGGTAGGTCTGGGAATCAAACCCAAGTACTCTTGACTCTAAAGCTTGTGCCTTTTCCAAATTTTTTTCTTTGTGTAATAATCACAAACTTACAGAAATGTTGGAAGCATGATATAAAGGACTTTCTCTCCCTGGATCATTTGAGAGTAAGTTGACAGCATGATACTCTATCTTCCCCAAATATTTTACTGTGTATCTCTAACAAACAAGGACGTTCTCCTACAGGACCACCATGTAGCCATCAAAATTACTAAATGAACATCAATACATTATATTATTTAATCCTGAGACCCCATTCAGCTTTTGCCAGTTGTCCCAACAATGCATTTCATAGCAAAAGGATTCTGTTCAAAATTACATGTTGCATGTAGTTGTCATGTCTCCTTAGTCTCTGTCAGTCTGAAATTGTTCCTCTGTCTTTTCTTGACTTTCGTGACCCTGACACTTTAAAAGATCATCCAGTTATTTAGTAGAACATAGCTCAATTTCAGTTTTTTCCTCATAGTTAGATTCAGGTCATCTTTGTCAGGAATTCCACACATGTGATGTTGCATTCTTCTTATCGTATGCTGTCAGGTGGTGCTATGGACTGAATTTGTACCCCACCTGAAAATTCATATATTGAAACCCTAAACCCCAATGTAATTAATTGTATTTGAACATAGAGCCTTTAGGAGGTAATTAGGGTTAAGTGGTATCATAAGGGTGTGCCCCTCATCTGATGCGATTGGTGACCTTACAAAGAGAAGAAGGAGAGGGAGATCTTTCTCTCTCCACACACAGTCAAAGGAAAGGCCAACTGTAGACAAAGCAGCATTCTGCAAGCCAGGAACGAGCCCTCACCAGAAACTGAATCCTGCCAGAACCTTAATCTTGGGTTTCCAGGCTCCATAATTGTGAGAAAATTAATTCCTATTGTTTAAGTCACTCAATCTGTGGTATTTAGTTATGGCAGCCTAAGCAGACTAAGACAGGTGGTGTAAATTTCAATGTCTTCAGACTAAGACAGGTGTTGTAAATTTCAATGTCTCCCATTACTAGTGATGCTACTTGGATCACTAAATGAAGGTGGTGTCTGCTAGGCTTTTCCATTATTTCCTATTTTGTAATTAATAAGCATTTTACAGGGAAATACTTTGAAACTACTTAAATATCCTGATACTAATGAAACTCAATTTAATCTTTTATTTATTTACATCTTACAGAATCAATGTTTCCTATTCTATTCTATGGTTTATAGCTTTTTAATATCATTATATTTTTGTCCCTTGTTTCATCACTGGGAGTCCATTCAAACTGGCTTTTGTGTTTTTTGACTTGTCCCCATATTCCTTGAGCATTTCCTTGCTTTCCGCCACATCAAGATGTCCCAGGCTTATGTTTTATTAACCCTCTCTAGCACTCTGTTTCATCATCTGAAATGTGGATATAGTAAATGGCAGGAACAATGTAAGGATCAAAGTAGATAGTGCATGTGCGAGTGCTTAGAGAAAACTGCTCAGTGTTGTACTTAATCAAAGATGGTATACTTACCCTAAGGAGGTTTATCAGTCTATATCACATCCCAGCTCCCTCCATTTATATCCTGATGGAGTACTACTCTCACTGTGCAACCAGATTGTTTATAAATGATGGATGGATGAAGTGGGGCCAGAATAAAGGCAGAGAGAAGCCTCCACTTTTCTTTCCCACACACTCTTATCCCAACCCATGAGCTCCCTCTTCAGAATATATTCAGAATATCCCAATCCAGAATCACACACACACACACACACACACACACACACACACGAAAATTAGGAAAGTATTTGAATATCCATCAAAAGGGAAATGATTGAAGATTGAACACATAATGGTAAATGCCAAACACAGGAGTTTAAAAAAAAAAAAGATGAGGTTGATATATTGAAACAGAAAAACTTGTAAGGTACACTAAGTAGACAAAATTACAGATTAAGATCCAGCAAGACATACACACTAATGACAGTTATTTCCTCTGGAGAGGGAGTGTAACTTGGGAGTTAAGGGATGAGAGGCTTCATTTTTTTTTCCCCCCCAGGGAATGATTTTTTTTTTAAATTTTATTTATTTATTTATTTATGGCTGCGTTGCGTCTTCGTTTCTGTGCGAGGGCCCTCTCCAGCTGCGGCAAGTGGGGGCCACTCTTCATCGCGGTGCGCGGGCCTCTGACCATCGCGGCCTCTCCTGCTGCAGAGCACAGGCTCCAGACGCGCAGGCTCAGTAATCGTGGCTCACGGACCCAGCCGCTCCGCGGCATGTGGGATCCTCCCAGAGCAGGGCTCGAACCCGCGTCCCCTGCACTGGCAGGCAGACTCCCAACCACTGCACCACCAGGGAAGCCCGAGAGGCTTCATTTTTAAATGAGAATGTTTTGCGATACTTGTGGAATATGAAAAAATTAAAACAGAGGGAAGAAAAGCATTGGGTTAGAAGCGAGTTCTAGTCCTACTTCTGTGATTAGACAGTCACTTAAACTGTCGCAGTTTTCTCGTCTGGAGGACGGTAATAGTACTGGCTTCATAGGATTGGTGTGAGGATAAGTTACTGTGTACGTGTATAAAACTGTGCCAAACATATAGTAAGCGTTACGTATTTTTGATACTGTCATTGTCTCATCTGTAAGTAGGGTATGAGTCCGGGTAGGCCTGGTACAAAGACCCTTCCGAGTAAGAGAAGTGGAACATCCTGTCGAGCAGAACAGCAGCAGTAACCAATAGGAGGGATTAACAAACGTCCAGATCCAGGGCCCCAGGTTTTCGAACAGCGTTATTGGTCCAGGTTATGACGCAAACGGGGAACCCGTCTCCTCATTGGGGAAGACTGCTGTCGATTAGCGGGGGGGCGGAACCAGCTGGGCAGGGTTGTGCGTATCCGGCGACGCTGTTTTCCGGCTTAGCCCTTGCGCATTCGTCAGGCTTTCTGGAAGTCCCGGCCTGCCCCGCGGCAGCTTCAGGCCGCGCGCTCTGGGAAATGCGACCAGGTGGGTGAGTCGCGCGTTTGAGGCTTTTCGCGGCGGGGCGGGCTGGAGCTCCGCGGCTCCGCCCTCTCCCCTGAGGCTCTCATGATGTCCTGGGTCTTGTGACGGGAAGGCTCTCAGTGGCCGTGACCCGGTGCTTCCTCCCTCTGTTTGGAGAGGCCTGGGAACATGGTAGGCTGGTGTACGGGACCTGTCGCCCTTTGGAGGCTCCTGTCCGCTCTCTTTCCCCGTGAAGTGTGCTTTGAAAGGCGCAGAGCCTTTTACCCTTGTGGTTTACGTGAATAAAACACTGGTTCACCGAGGCCCTATCGCGTCCTTGTGCGCCCTTGTGTTGGGCAGTGAGGACACGAACACAGCTCAGACATGCTCCTTGCACTCAGAGAGCTCCCAAACTGTGGAGTAGATAAACTTGCAGAAACAAGTTCTGGTGTTAGGTGGAGTAAGAGAAGGCTCCCTGAGAAAGAGTTACAGACAGGGCCGAGGAGTTCAGAGCGTCAAGGAAGCGTCAAGAAGGTGGTGATGGTGCTGTTACCAATCCTCTTCCAGTGGGTTTTTTGTCTTCTTTGATGGACTCCACTCATGAGAACATAAAATTTACCGTATTTCTAATTTCTAGGCTTAGGTGCCCTTCCTCCCTAGCTTGGGAGGAATGGAGATTGGCAGCCCCTGGTGTTCAGTTTCTCTGGAAAGAATGAAATCAGGTCTTGGGAAAAGGTTAGAGGGCAAAGACACTATGGAAAGCAGAGAGCCTGTTCCACGATGTGGGACCAGTTCACCTGTGCTGGATTGTAGACCATGTGTAGGAGAGTGCGCAGTGAGACTGGAGCAGTAGGTTAGATCTAGAATCCAGGGAGAGCCTTTGCAAGTTAGGAGATCTTGACTTATTTCAGTGGTATTAGGAAGTCTTGAAGGCTTTTGAGCAGAGCAGTTTACACAATTGAATTAGATTTGTAGAAAGTCAAGAGATCCAGATCTGCTTTGTAGGAAGATCAGGTAGATAGATGGAAGACTCTTGTACCAGGCTGGCCTAATGATGTGTCCCTGACCAGGGGTTCTCAACCAGGGAAGATTTTGACCCCCCAAAGATATTTGGCAAAATCTGGAGTAGTCTTGTCATAACTGACAGGTGCTCCTGACATCTAGTGGGTGGAGACAAGGGGTGCAGCTAAACATCCTACAATGCATAGGACACCCCCCCAACCCCCCACCCCGACCCACACAGACAACAAAGACCTGTCTGGCCCCAAATGTCAATACTGTAGTGCTGAAGTTCAAGGGAATTCCCTGGAGGTCCAGCAGTTAGGACTCCACACTTCCACTGCAGGGGGCAGGGGTTCGATCCCTGGTCGGTGAACTAAGATCCTGCGTGCTGCGCAGCATAGCCAAAAAACAAAAATCTGAGCTTTAAAACAACAACAAAAAATAGTGCTGAAGTTCAGAAATGCAACCTTAGAGCGATAGAAGTGGAAACGAAGGGGAGACAGATCTCAGAGACGTCTCAGCCAGAGACCAGTCTTCGCCTCCTTTCATATTCTTTACAATGCTTAAGTACTTTAAGCAGTCAATCAGGTCTAAAGACCCAGACTTCCTTGTCTTTTTTCACCCTTTCATTCCTTTGCAAAATATTTATTTTGCATGAGACACTATTCAAGGTGCTGTGATTCAGCAATGAACAAAACAAATTACCTGCTCTCCAAGAACCTTACATTCTTGTAGGGATGACAGACATGAAACCAATAAATATATATCAAGTAGTGAGATATGCTATAAAGAAGTTCCTGTAAGATAGAGCTTCTGTTATTATCACCACAGACCATTTACTCTGCATCTTGTAAGTGCCAAGCACTGGCCAGATGCTTTACAAATAGCATTTCTAATCTTTTTCTGTATGCTGCAGGATTGGTATAGTTATGCTCAGATGAGAAAAAGCAGCTTAGAGAAGTTGAGTATTTTGCCCCACATCAGTTAATGAGGAGTTGAGCTGGCACTGGAAACTGGATCCACCTGACAAAGTCTGTGAGATTTCCATTAGGACACCGTCTGACTTGAATGGGAGTGCAGTGGTTCAGAGTCCGCCTGCCGATGCAGGGGACGCGGATTTGTGCCCAGTCCGGGAAGATCCCACGTGCCGCGGAGCGCTGGTCCCACGAGCCATGGCCACTGAGCCTGCGCGTCCGGAGCCTGTGCTCCGCAGCTGGAGAGGCCACAACAGTGAGAGGCCCGTGTACCGCAAAAAACAAAACAAAACAAAAAAAACTATACCTTCTCACTCAAACTTAGCAAAGTGAAGTAGAAATGAAGTTCTTATTGGAGAGGCCTAGCTGGAAGTGATTCTCCATATTGTAGGAACTACATTTGAGAACACATGAGCCTCAGTTGAATTTGTCTTCATTACTCACATTCTCTCAGGTGGCTGATGGCAGGTTCTGACATCTCAGAGAGGTTGGCAACTTGGAGGTCTCCCACCAGCTCTTCAGACTCTCACGATATTGGCAACTGCTGGGCCTCACTCACAAGCTTTCAGCCAGCTCTGGGAGCTGTGCTTATGATGGCTGCAGCCCAAACTACATCAACGAGAAGATCCTGGAGCTGAAGCAATTCCCGACACGTCTTCCTTTCTGCATGGGAAGATCCAAACCTGGATGAGGGTGCATCATCCAGGAAGCGTTGAGAAGGCAGTGACCTTGGTGCAGCATTTAGAGTGAGAACCCAGGAGACGAAGGCAATGGTGAGAAGGGGAGTAAGGAAAGAGAAATGGGATCAGGTTGGAGAGGGCCTGGGTTAGGGGACAAGCAGTTGGAACAAGGTGGAAAAACTTGATTTAGCTGTTGCTTCTCAAGCACTTGTTTGTTTTCATTATTGGTGTCCATGCCAGCTTTTAAGAGAACAGATTTTCTTTCCCCTTTGAAGGAAGGAGGGTGGGTGGAGAGAGAGTTTGGACCCTCATCAATCACCGAGCTTTCAGTAGGTCTCAGCTGCCAAGAATAAAGGAAGGGAAGTATTTGTCCCTGTAGAACTCAGGCTTTCTCCTCTGCAGGTTATAATGACCTGAGCCAGCTCTGTAAACGAGAGTCTTCTGGTTCTTGACATGCCTGTTGAAGACAGAGGGATTGTAACGCTCAGCTAGCTGTGGGAACTTTGGTTACGTCCTCAGGGTCTGGGTCACACCTCTCACAAAACAGAACCGGATTTCTGGTCAGGAGAGGGCCAGACTGGGACCTACTGAGGACTGATAGTAGTGCTGCAAGATATAACAGCACTGTGGGGCCCTGGGCAGGGGCTTCCCCAGACCTCCCAGCACTGCCCTGAGCACACAGGACTTGGAAGCACTCTCTGCTGTTCTGCTCAGCCACACACATCATATTCCTCAATCAAGTTTCTAACTCTGGCTTTGCAGGAATCTCCGTTCCTATACTTTTCCTCCCTGGGCCCATATGATGATCTTTGGCGGGGGAGGTAGGGTGTCCATTGATGGGGTTTATTTCCAGGTGATGGTGTTTGTGCTCTAAGAAGAGCCAGCAACCGGGGTTATGGCGGGGAGGGGGGCAGTTACCAGGCTTCTATTGGAGACCATGAAGCCCATCCTCAGGGGCTTTCCCAAGAGAAGAGGCAGAGCTATGCTCAGACCACTCAGACCCTGGGGCCTTAAAGAACAACCCACCTATTTGAAGAACAGAGTCTCAGGCTGGAAAGGGGAGAGGCAGGAAGAATCCAGGAATGAGAGGTTGTCCGTGCCTGTGCCATCCATCAGAGACGTAACCTTATCGTTCGGTCATGACCACAGTTGGGAGCAGGAAGCTAGTGATTTGGGATGCAGTTGTGGTTCTGAGGCAGCTCAGTTCCATATAGAGGCTTTGTCGTTCCCTCTGGTTCTCCCTTCAGAAAACTTCATTCTGTGATAGCTCTTAGAAGGGTCATGTATGAATCAGGTCTAGGGGCTTACATGGTGACCTGCTGCCATACAAGGCAGAGGGCCGGATCTTAGTTTAGACCTATAAGACTCTGCCACTATCAGGTGCGGCACTGGGGTCCTGACTCTCTGCCCAGCCACACGTACCATGCCTCGATGGAAGGGGTACCTTTTGACCATCCTGTATAACAAGTGAGATCTCTGATGGGTCTCCTTTTCTGTCTTTTTAATGGGTCTCTTTTTGCTTTTTCTCACTTTTGGCTGTAAAAATTTCTTGGGAACCATGTCTAATCTATACTGTGTAATAACTAGCTCTTAATCTTGTGCCAGGCACAACACCATGCCTGGGAGGTAGTTGCTGGTAATGGGTGTGACATGAAACCTCAGCTGTACCTTCCTCCTCCCCAGGAGGCTGGGCCTACGGCCCCTGCCACAACAAGGCTGCCCTCGTGGCATGAACATGTAGTATAAGGTCTGTGTTTGGAGGTTTCACAGAAATTGTTAGCCAGAAAGAGTGTTGAGAGAGACAGTGAAAAATTAAAGGTTTTGAAATTGATCTGACCCAGGTTCAAAATCCAGCTCTTTCACTTTAATCACTATGCAAGTCACTTTAAACCTATGATAGCAGGTGTGCATTGGGGCTACCAGGAAACCCAGACTTTACTTGCAAATCTCAGTAAATCCCCTATTTATCAAAAACTCCAGAAGTGCCACTAGAATGGCCAAGTGTACAGGAAATGCCCGAGCAGCTTCAGGACCACAGCTTTCTCCAGATGCCAGAACAGAGTGGCACAAGTTCAAAATCCTTCAGGCTAACTTCCATATCACAGGGAGTAGCCAGGTTAATTGCTAGTGTCCTGTGACCTGCACTCAGTCCTTCTCTTTGTCTCTATCCAGAAGCCGAGCCGAGGACGAGCAGCAGGACTGCGAGGAGGCTGGAGCTGATGATGGTGAAAGCGAGGATTCGCCTGTGATGGTGTCAGCGATGACATGGGCACAGTCTCACCCAGGACCCCAGGAGTCCTGGCTGTTCCCAAACTGACCGGTAAGGCAGTCCCTCACAGGAGAGGCAGACAAGGGGTGGCAAGAGGAAAGGAAGTTGGGTAGGAGGCCTGAGGGGCCCAGCTCTGGCTTTGGCTGTGACCACCCATCAGCCACCTTAGGCTGAGAAACCACAGCAGATGTGTGAAAAGGGAATGGTGTGCAGGCTTCGCGCTACTTCTCTGGGTTGTGAGAATATTTATTTGATCCTGTCTGTGGCAAGTGGTTAGCAGTCCTTGGAAAAAAGGCATGCTGTCAGTTGAAAAATTGTATCAATGAGTTAAAATGTTTCAGTGAGGAAGGGATGTACAGACACTATATGGAGAGCCCCAGTATTAAACGTACAGGGGAAAACTGGCTTTTCAATGGATATCTGAAGGGCTGAAGCAAACCAGAAGTATGAGTTACACGTCAGAGGAAATGGATAGACTTGAGGGTGTTGCCTTTTGTACAACCTACTTCAAATTTATTCTCAAGTGGTTGGTGCAGTGATCATGCTGATTTGTCAGTGGGACGTAGACACTAAGGTAACAGAGGTGGTAACTGTAGGAAGCAACGACCACACAGGGAGTAGGGGGAAAGGTTGGGTTTATCAGAACTCAGAAGCAGGTTGGGTTTATCAGAACTCAGAACTTAGAGGAGTGGCCCTGCGGAGCTGGAACTCAGATCTTGGGGCTTGGGGGCTGGGTGTGCTGCCTGACTTGTGCTGTATTTCTGAGGGGTCCAGTAAGGCTGGTTCTGGAAGGAAGATACAGTGTGTTTCGTTCACTGCTTTGTATTTGGCTTCTGTGTAATACCTGGTACTTTACAGGCAATCAAATGTTTCCTGAATGAATGAATAACTGGATGTATTCTCCAGTTCTTACTGTCTGCTCCAGACCCTCCCGAGAGGCTGACAGGCAAGGGCTGCGCGCTCTAGTACTGTGTTCTTTCTCCTGCCCAGCAGACTACAGGATAAAGCAGTTTGGACGGTGGAGGCAATCTAAGAATGCAAGGAGTTCAACAGTTGCATCCCAGTTTCCCTGGTTACCGCAGACCCAGGACTGGGAGGAACCTGCCTGTGAGGCCTGGGTACCTGTGCTTCCTTAGCGATTCCATTGACTTTCACTGGCTTTCCTCACTTATCAAAGCCAGCTTCTTTGAGCTGGTGTACAAAGCCCTTCAGTAGTTGATCCACCCCGGGCTGTCCCCCTCTTCCCCACCATGATCTCCAATGAAGTCAGGCTGTCCCCCAATGGGTCACATTCAAGCCCATCTCTTTGCCTTTGCCTGAGCTTTCCTAAGGTATCATTTTTTCCCACTCTCTGTAGAGCAGAGGTAAGTATGTGACTCTGGGAACTGACCTGCATAGCTTGTCCACTGGGCCATGTTCAAGGACCGTGTATGCAGAGAACTGTGGGATGGGCCAAGCGAGACTCAAGCTGAGGAAACACTGAAGTATATTTTTCTGTCCTGCCTTTGCTTCTCTTTTTCTAAATTAAAAAAAAATTTTCGGGGGCTTTGAGGTAGAGTAGAGTATACATTCTCCTTTGCTCATCTGTAATTCCTCAAGAAGGCTTAAAGTAGAGACCATGACACTTGCTTTTCAACAAAGCTTAGGCAAGGTACTGACAACCTGCATGCACAGGCCAAGAACCATGGACAACTTACCCATCTTTCACATTTTATCATAGAGATTTCACAAAAGCTTAAACATCTATGCCTTGTTCTGGATCAGTAAGCTTTAATTTTGGCTCTTCATGCTTCTCACACCCAGCCTTCTTTTCACCTGTAGTCAGAGCTGCCTGCAGCCCCTGTGTTTTCCTTACTCCCCAACCCAACTGTATTCCTTCTCTCCCCATTTTCTGCCCCTTATTCCTTCTCTGCATGTCCTACTGTCCCGAAGCAGGTTCTACCCTTGGATCCTCTTGAGGACCGTGCAGGCTTCTGCATGAGAATAAAGTTTCTAATGGAGAAAATTTCAACCAAAGGCCAAAGAAGTAGAGGGAGAAACACCTTTATTGTCAACAGAAGTGGTAATGGTTATAAGCTTGTAGAAAGTGTTAACTATAAGAGACAATAAACCAGGAACTGGGGTGGAGGTGATGGTAAAATGAGGAATCTTACAAAGATTAACCTAGATGTTACCCTTGCTCTGAGATTACGTCACCAAGGGAAACAGATTTAATATTGCCCAGAGGCTTAACCTCTCCTTCCTTTCCTTTGTTCTTTCTTTGGTGGTGGCTGGATTACAGAGTAGTGATCTGCTCTTAAGTTAGCAGTAGTACCTAACACTAGGTGTCAGAGGCCAGTTGTTGGTTTAGAATACATCCAGGCTGTTAACTTCTAGATGTGCTTCCCATGAGGGTGGAGAATTTCTTCTCTGACATGGCCCAGAAACAGTGCTCAGGCCACTAGCCCCCCCATTCTCTGTTGGGAACAGTCATACCCAGGTTTCCTGACTTATGGATCCTGTAGCCTTGTCCCCTTCAAACAGAATTGAAATCGACAATGAGACAGGACCCAGGAGTCCCAGGCAGAGCCAGAAAGAGTTCAGCATTCTTACCCTGATTCCTATTCCTGGACATGGTTCTTAAGATCCGGTTGTCAATAAACCTATAGCTAAGCTGGGGATTGCCCAGTAGAATTCTCGACAAGCAGAAGGAAGTGCCAGAAACACGTGTTGACATAAGGAATTGATCCATTGGGTTTCTTCCACACTCATAGCACATGCCTTCCTTCCTGGGATATGGGAACCTCTTCTGTGTGCACCCCCTGATGGTGGATGAGGGAAGGGTTCTTAGTGAAGATTTTCTCACACTGAGAGCACTGGTAAGGCTTTTCCCGTGTGGGTTTTCTGGTGGGCACTCAAGTGGGAGCCATTGTTGAAGCTTTTCCCACACTGCCCACACTTGTGTGGGCTCTCCCCAGTGTGGACTCGCCGGTGAGCACTGAACTGGGAGCTGTTGTTGAATCTCTTTGCACAGACAGTGCACTGATAAGGCTTCTCCCCCGTGTGGGTCCTCTGGTGGACAATGAGGCTGGAGCTCTGGTTGAAGCTTTTCCCACATTCCCCACACTGGTAGGGTCTCTCCCCTGTGTGAGTTCTTAGGTGGGCAGTGAGGTTGGAGCGCTCGCTGAAGCCTTTCCCACACCCACTGCACTTGTGAGGCTTCTCTCCCGTGTGGATTCTCTGGTGTCGAACAAGATAAGAACTGCGGCTAAAGCTTTTCCCACATTCATGACATTTAGAAGCTTTTTCCACTTTGGGGACTGGCTGGTGGTGAGAGGGAGAACTCTGAGAGCAGTTTCTCCCACACAGGAAATGTGTACAGGCCTTTTCCCCAGTACGAAGTCTCTGGTGACTCATTCTCTTCTGGGATGGGGATTTCTCCTCACTCTCCCCTGGAGAACATCTTCGTTGCCTTCTTGACACTGGAGCACCTGCCCAGCCTCTTTTTAGCTCAGAATGCCAGAAGACTTCACTGGACTTTCTCTGAAAAGGCTTGCTCATTTTTGCTTCCTCTGTATCATCCCATTTCCAATTCTCTTTTGTAATCCCGCTCTTGATCTCAATACCTGCAAGAAGAGAAATACATCAGACTGTTGGGACTTCCCTGGTGGTGCAGTGGTTAGGAATCCGCCTGCCAATGCAGGGGACACGGGTTCGAGCCCTGGTCCGGTAAGATCCCACATGCCACGGAACAACTAAGCCTTTGTGCCACAACTACTGAGCCTGCACTCTAGAGTCCACGAGCCACAACTACTGAGCCTGCGTGCCACAACTGCTGAAGCCCACGCACCTAGAGCCTGTGCTCTGCAACAAGAGAAGTACCGCAATGAGAAGCCTGTGCACCACAATGAAGAGTAGCCCCCACTCACCACTAGAGAAAGCCTGTGTGCAGCAACAAAGACCCAACGCAGCCATAAATAAATAAATAAAAAATAAAAAAATACATCAGACTGTGGAGCAGGAAAACAATGGAATGAGGAAAGAATTACAACTAAACTACCTTTAAGAAGAAAAACTAATTGGAATTCTCATGTGATTCAGGCTTCTGCTAATTAAAAACCTAAGTTTTATTTTCCAATTGTAATATTTTTAAGCTCCAAATTCTATGATCACAGGTAAATATACCCAAAACTCCATCCACCCACTTTGCTCCTATTGCACCTCTTTTTGGATGTTCTGACACAATGACAAAATGAGTCAAGGAGTCAAGCTCTTTGTCATCTGTCTCAGTTCTTGAATGGCCTGGCTTCTGGGAAGAGTAACAAAAGGCCACCCCGGGTTTAACCATCTCAGACAGGAAGAAGGCAAGTTGCTGGGCATCTGGGAAGCCCAGGCTTAGATTTGAAAGGAGGGTCAGTGCTGGAGAAGGAGAGAGAGTCTGGGCTGGAGACCTGACTGGCCATCTGTGGAAGCAAAGTAAGTGCAAATCCATGGGGAAGAATGACACAGACCCTGTGAAAGAGGCCAGCAAAGCAAAATCGGGGCTCTGAAGTGCAAAGGAAATAATCCTTAACCATGAAAACCAAGACTCTCTGGCCTATGTCAGGTCTACATCAAGATGATGACAAGGCCAGGAGCAGAATGGCTCTCTGGTGATGCCAGGCTAACGGCCCTAAGTGGACTTTCCCATGCTTTGACCAAGAGTCAAAGCCAAGAGTCTTACCACGTCTGTTTGGGAACAGGTCCGGCAGGCCAACCCTCCTAACTGCCTGGCCAGGATCCCTGAAATCCTCTTCCTCCCAGTCTTCACCATCCACGGTGGTACCTTCTCCAGCCTCTGTGGGCCCCCCATTCTGCTGACTCAGCTCTCTAGCCTCAACTTCCCTCTTGGCCAGGATCAGTACTGCTTGCCATAGTAGGTGCAGAGGCCCAGCGGCTGGAAAGGGCATCAGTTTCCTCGTAAAAGATACAAGGCTCAGGCACATAGCCTCTCCTCATGTTGCGGGAACTCAACTGCAGGCTTTTGAACTTGGCACGATGCTGCTCTGGGGTCTGCAGAAAGCTTTGCTCCTGGAGTTGTTCCACCAAGGCCCTGGAGATCTGGCTGTTCTGCTGATGGGTCTGGAGTTTTTCATAAAACTGAGAATGGCCAGGAGTGTCTTGGTCTCTTCATAGCCCCAGTGCACACTTGCTGCCAGGAGACAACTCAGTGACCAGAGCAGGGCAGGCTGATACCGCAGTGCAGGGTTTTAGCAGCCCAGGAAGCCACATCCTAGTCTCTCAAATTATGCCATGCTGGCTACTGTTGTTCCTGGGGAGATCTCACTGTGCGCTTGTTCCTAAAGCAACAACTTCCAGTGAAATCCTCTCCAGCTGAGGAGGGGTTGTAGAGTCTTTACCAAAGCTTCTGCTTTTATTTCTCTTTATCCTGAATCCCACTAATTTCCCCTGAGAGATGATTCACAATAAGCCTCGAGCTTGTCTGTCTCCAGGGTGGTGGGAATCTCTGAGGGTGAGTGGCCATATAAGAGGACCTGGTGAACAGGTAAGACTTGGATGGAAGCAAAGATTCACAAGAGAGAAGATAGGATACTTCTGCTAAGTCCCACCTCTCATGTATGAGTCCCTCCTGATCTGGCTCCTGTACATCTGTTTATATCTCTTGTCATCCCTGTGTATGTAAGAAACTGAATTACTGCAGGTAGTGTCCCAAGGTGAGAATAAGTAGTAAAGGTCTGGGAAGAGCAGTTCAGGAAGGCTGGTTACTCAAGAACACTCAGCACAGGCCCCACAGGGGCTGCCCATCTGGGCCGGTGGCTGAGGGCTCATTTGTCTAGAGCCGTCCCAGCAAATGCATTCTGATCACACCTGGTCATGATGCTCTGAAGGGCACGCAGCCTCTTCTCGTCACCCTCTAGTCCACTCTGCTCTGAGCCACTGTCTTCTTGTGCCTGGATTACTGCAGTGGCCGCCTACCTGGTCTTGACTCTCCTCTGGACCTCCTTCAGTCTCTCTCAATCCAGCTGTCAGAGTGCGCCCCTCCTCTTCATTCAACTCAACTAACCTCTGTGAGTGCCAGCAGGCCAGCTTCTGAGAAATGCAACTGTCATATGACATGGACCCTGCCTTCAAGAAGACCACAGTCCTCCAAAGGTCTCCGTAAGAAAACGGAGACACAAACACGTGTTTAAATAGAGTTAAGTGTCAAATAAATTGAAATTCTCAACATGATCCTTTTAAAACTATTACTCCTCTGCTCAGAATCCTGCAAGGCTACCCCATTTCACACAGAAAAAGCCAGAGTCCTTACAAAGTCCTCTATGTAGGGCCTGAGGCCCTAGGTTAGTGCTTCTCAAAGTATCTGTGAAGAACCAGGTTTTTTTGTTTTTCAAAATACATTGAATATGCAGTTAGATGGTGCAGCAATGTCAGATTGCTATAAAAGTTTCTAAACGCTTGCTCTCAATTTCACTCTCAGTAGTGCTGCCCCACGTGATCTGGTTCTGACCTTGTTTATTACTCTCATCCCCTCTCAATCTGCACCAGGCACACTGGCCTCCTTGCCCAGGCTCCTCCGGCTTAGAGCCTTTGCACTGGTGATCCCCTCCGACTGTTACAGTCTCCCCAGAGAGTCACACAGTTCACCCATTCTCCTTCACATCTCTAATGTCATTTTCTCGGTGAGAACTACCCTGACAACCCAAATTAAAAATGCAACCCACCCTCTGTCCCCACATGCTCCATCACTCTTATCCTGCCCCATTGCCCTGCAGCTACAATGGAACCTGATTCCCAGACTAAGATGACAGCTCTCTGAATCCACACAGCGGCTCCAGCTAGGACATCACCCACCTTCCACAGAGAACACAGTGCTCCTTCCCCAGGCTAACATTAGCTTCGTTCTTTTATGTTCAGTTAACAAAATCTAGATATAACATTTACTCACACAATTTATTCTTAGGTCACAGAAACAGCCCAGGCTTTGGCTTTACAATTTCACAACTCAAAAGAAAATCCCCTGGGTTATTACCAAGACAACATAATGGTTTAGGTACTGCTTTTCCCTGTGTGTAACCTGCAGGTGGCCAAGTGAATGGCTTTATGGCCTTCATCCCAGCATTTCCCCAGCAGTGAGGGAACAGGAACAGTCCTCAACTTACAGCTGGAAGACAAGGCACAAAGTGGGAGCATGGTTTGCTTATAGGTGACAGTACCAGGACATGTGTGCCGAGAGGCCCTCACCCAAGTGGCTCTGGAGCTGGCTGTAGCTGTGGGGACTCCAGTTTCCTGGACTGGCTGCTTCCTGTCAAATTTGTAGCTGTCTCAGGGCTTCCCTGGTGGCGCAGTGGTTGAGAGTCCGCCTGCCGATGCTGGGGACACGGGTTCATGCCCCGGTCCGGGAAGATCCCACATGCCGCGGAGCGGCTGGGCCCATGAGCCATGGCCGCTGAGCCTGCGCGTCCAGAGCCTGTGCTCCGCAACGGGAGAGGCCACAACAGTGCGAGGCCCGCGTACCACAAAAAAAAAAAAAAAAAAAATTTGTAGCTGTCTGAGCCCCCCACTGTGTCCTCGAGCCTCGCCTCTTTGCGCTTCCATGGCCCTTGGCTTGGCCCTTTGGCCTCAACAGCCCTGTCTGCCAAGCTCCTGGGAGAACTGGAGGAGCCCTGTGAGGCCAGCAGAGCTTCCTTCTCCTCCTGAAGGGCACAGGGTGCCTGGCTGCAGCCTCCCCTCCTTCGACAGTCACTGGCCCAGAGGCTTCTGAACTGGTTCATGCTGCTCCAGAGTCTGGTGGAAACCTCGTTCACACAAGAACTCAGCGACTTCCCCACAGAGCTGGCTGCTCTGCTGATGCTCCTGCAGTTTCTCATAAAACCGAGGCTGCTGAGAACAGACAGGAGAGTCCTGGTGTCCTCGGCCGCCCAGGGTGGGCCAGGCTCTGTCCCATTTGCTGAGTCTGGCTCTTGTGCTTCACCCTTGATTTCTTCTCCCCTGTTTGCTGGTGTCTCATGGGCTTTCACTCTAGTCTCCCTTGTGGAAGTCTTAGGCCTTTTCCTTGCCCTGCAGCCCTGCATACCTGGGGTCCCTGCGTGTTCTCTGATCCAGCCCAGGATGTCCTTCCGACCATGAATGAGCAACCCTGCATGTGGAGATGCAAGGAGGAGACATCAAGGCTGCAGAGCATCTGTCTCTGAATCTGACGGTCGGGGAGGCTGCTCTGAGGAGGAGCAGCCCAGATGGGGCAAAACTGATTTGAAAAAAGGCAAGAGATCGGTCCAGAGACTCTGAAAAAGGGCTCTTGTTGTCTCCTGAAGGGCCTGGGCATAGAAGTAGACTATCACGGTTGGATTCTCTTGTCTTTCAGTCTCCTCTGCTCCCCAGGACCTATCACAGCTGTGTGTGTGAGCACAAGTTCACTCATCTCTCCCCTGTTCCCAGCACAGCCTGTGCCTCCCTAGCTGCTGTCTGTCTTCCCTCTCCACTCATCCTCTGCCTCCCACACGCTCTGTCCCCACTGCCCCTGTCATAAGCCCGTGCTTTCCCTTCCTTCTATCACTCTGTCCCTCTCTGTGTCTTCCTTTCTCTGTGTCTCTTGTCGCCTCTCAGTATGTTCCTGTTCCTTCTTTCCCCCCACCCAACAGGCTCCCCACTGCCTCTCTGTCTCCTTTCCTCTTGGGTTCTCTTGGTCTGTCTCCAGACAACTGAACACATTCACTCTGGACCTAGAGGGAACGTGGATCCTTACCCAGCCAGGCGTTTCTGTCACTCTTCTGTGTAACATCCCTGTAGAGGGCCCTCTGTTCGGGGCCCAGGTGTTATCTGCCCTTCCTGACAGAGGGATATGGCTCTGTCCTCACATGTGGCTCGTCCCTGTAACAACACAGGGGTCTGCTGCTACCGATAAAATAGCACCGCTCTAGCTTGGGGTGGGGCAGAGACAGGACCACGGGTATCAGATCAGGGGCAAAGCAAGGCAGGGAGAGGTCAGGCCTCCAAGAGAAGGATCGGGATGGGTAAAGAGCCATATGATGATGTCAGTGGACAGAACAAGGAAACAACCCAAGAGAAACTCAATGGACCACGTAAAAATCTTTCCAGCATCTCTAGAAAATAAGGGACTTTAGGCTGAGAGTGAGCGCAAGATGAAAGGGGAACTTAAAGAGACAAAAGGTATCCACCATAGCTCACCTGGGCCCCAGCTGTGTGGAGCACAGCACCTGTCTCCTGGTCTCTAAGACCCCTCCTCTGAGGAAGGTTCCTGGGAGCCTGCAGAGTAAGCCAGGCTGGGGGAGAAAACAGCCACTGTTAGAGGGCGGTCTCCACGTAACAGCCACAGAGCAGAGGTTGTGAGTGGGGTCCCCAGGCCAGCAGCCTCAGCAATACCTGGGAGCTCATCAGAGATGCATATTCCTGGGCCCCACTGGGATATAATGAATCAGCAACTCTGGGGGTGAGGCCTGGGAATCTGTTTAACACGCCCTCAGGTGAGTCTGATGCATAGTCAAGTTTCAGGACCACTGCCACAGCCAATGGCCTGTGTGTTAAGAAGTTCCTTTCACCAGATCTCTCCTGACATAATAGCTTTAAAAAAAGGTTTTTTTCATTCTAAAGAAATATGTGCATAGTATATATATATATATTTTTAAATTTATTTATATTATGTATTTATTTTTGGTTGCGTTGGGTGTTCGCTGCTGTGCGCGGGCTTTCTCTAGTTGCAGCGAGCGGGGGCCGCTCCTCGCTGCTGTGCCTGGGCCTCTCAGTGCAGTGGCCTCTCCTGCTGCGGAGCACGGGCTCCAGGCATGCGGGTTCAGTAGTTGTGGCTCACGGGCTCTAGAGCACAGGCTCAGTAGTTGTGACGCATGGGCTCAGTGGCTCCGCGGCATGTGGGATCCTCCCGGACCAGGGCTCGAACCCGTGTCCTCCTCATTGGCAGGCGAACTCTTAACCACCGCGCCACCAGGGAAGCCTCATAGTATATTTTTAAAAAATTTTAATAGAATACTTGGGAGCAAGGGGAGGGAATGTCTCATTGCCCAACCACTCAGAGATGACTATAATGCTTTTTTTTTTTTAATTTATTTATCTAGTTTTTGGCTGTGCTGGGTCTTCGTTGCTATGCGCAGGCTTTTCTCTAGTTGCGGCGAGTGGGGGCTACTCTTTGTTGTGGTATGTGGGCTTCTCACTGCAGTGGCTTCTCTTGTTGTAGAGGACAGGCTCTAGGCGCATAGGCTTCAGCAGTTGTGGCACATGGGCTCAGTAGTTGTGGCTTGTGGGCTCGAGAGCACAGGCTCAGTAGTTGTGGCACACAGGCTTAGTTGCTCCGCGGCATGTGGGATCTTCCTGGACCACGGCTCAAACCGGTGTCCCTTGCATTGGCAGGCAGATTCTTAACCACTGTGCCACCAGGGAAGTCCCCTATAGTGCTCTTAAAAATACCATGGGAATTCGATTCTTTTTTTTTTTCAGACCAAGATACTACATTCTTTTCCAGATCCCCATCTTCAAGAATAGTACAAAGAAAATGGTACATTTTGATGACTTATTAGTGGAACTTGACCCCTGGGGAGGTTTCACCACTTGGGAGCAGCCCGCAGGTACGGTGAGCTGAGGTTGCAGAACGTGGAACACAGTGAGTCCTGCCCCCTTTACTCAGACCCCAAAGTCTCAGAAATCACACACCAAAGAGCACAGATGTTCCCAAGGATTAAAAGTAAATAAATTCTAAATGGCAAAGTTTTCTAACATATTGATAGTGTATTTACTTCACTTAAAAAATACGAAAGCAGGGACTTCCCTGGTGGCGCAGCGGTTGAGAATCTGCCTGCTAATGCAGGGGACACGGGTTCGAGCCCTGGTCTGGGAGGATCCCACATGCCGTGGAGTAACTAGGCCCACGAGCCACAACTACTGAGCCTGCGCGTCTGGAGCCTGTGCTCTGCAACAAGAGAGGCCGCGATAGTGAGAGGCCCCCACACCACGATGAAGAGTGGCCCCCGCTTGCCACAACTAGAGAAAGCCCTCGCACAGAAACGAAGACCCAACACAGCAAAAATAAATAAATTAATTAATAAACTCCTACCCCCCCCCCAAAAATACAAAAGCAAACAAACTCTTAAGACTGTTTCTCATTTCATCAACAGAAGCTTGCCTTCTTAAACAGCATGAAGACACAGTGCTTTTCTTTAGGATCTGAGTTAAATAAAGGTAAGGGGGCTTTAAAATAATTACTTAGAAACCTGTAAGGGCAGCTTTGAATTACACAGAAAAGGCAGCAGTGGCCTTTACATAATCTAGAAATGTATGCAGCCAAAGTGCTTCACAGAAAGAGACTTATAAAGATAGAGCCTTGGTCTGTCTGCGCAATGGAATATTACTCAGCCCCCAAAACAAACCAAGTAGTGATACTTTGTAGGCTGGAAACGTGATAAATGAGAGAGGCTAGAAACAAAAGGTCATATATTGTAGGATTCTATTTCTATGAAATGTTCAGAACAGGCAAATACAAAGAGAGAGAATGAGGAGCAACTGCTTAATGGGCATGGCGTTTATTTTGGGGAGGATGAAACTTTTGGAATGAGACAGAGGTGGTGATAGTACAACATTGTGACTGTACTAGATGCAACTGAATGGTTCACTTGAGATGGCTAATTTTACATTAGGTGATGAATTTGAGATCAATTAAATTTAATTAAATTTTTAATTAACCTTTTTCTAAAAATTAGGACAATTTTTTAAAAAAGCACTGGAAGAAAGGAAAAACTAATAGGAGAAATGTATTTTGGAAGAGATTAAGCTGGATGGAAGGGGGTTGTATTCAAGTTCATGAAGAACCACTCTGTCGAAGGTGAGGTAATTATGCTCACCTTTAGTAACACCAGATTCAGAAGCAATAGAATTAACTTGTGATAAGAGAGAATTAAGCTAACACATAAAGGATCTCCACCCACATTTTAAGGGCTAGTACCATCAACTATAATTTGAAAACTTGATTTTTGGATGTATCTCAAAGGCATTTAATCTGGAACCCAGGGGCCAACTTGAGCTCAGACCTGTATTTCCAAGAGATGATTGTCTCTCACACCTTGGGGGAGGGCAGAGGCTTCTGCTTACCTTCTGACTGTCCCCACGGTCTCTGGGGTGAGCTCCGTGACCCCTTCACAGGCCATTCTTCTGGAAGAACCCCCTGTTTCACGTGGGATCTCAGTGATTCTCTGGCTGCTCCCAAGGAGGCCGTCTCCTCGATGGGCATTTTCAAGTCCTTCCCAGATTCCGGGACCTGAGAACAGACCCCATCATCTGTCACTACAAATTCCTGTCTAAAGTGACAGAGGAGAGATACTGAGAGGTAGCTGGGGTATCACCTCCCTTACTGCTTCTCACTTCCACTTCCTGCTCTCCCCTTCACCCCCCTGATGGGTTTCAAATAGCCGTTTTAACCCTTACATTCCTATACTGTTTTCATTCACATTAAGAGTGTGATCCTGAAATGGTGGTGGACAATAAGGGAGAGATGGTCCACACAGAAATGGCAAGGGGAACCGGGACCAGGATGACTGTTAGCACAAAGGGATTCCCGCTCTGCTTAGGTCCCCTCTCCAAACTCTTAACTTCGTACATGTGCTCCACTGCCCTTCTCCATCCATCCTGGTTATTATTAACAGTCTCCAAACCATGGATATTAAATTAACTTCCCCCATTTCTAATGCATCACCACCATACTGCTCCCCCCTCCAAATTATGTCAAAACCTTTCAATCCTATGAAATTTCATCGACACCCCCTTCACCACTCTTCCTCCTACAGCTGGTGTGCACATCCGCCTCCTCGCTGGGAGACGCAAGCACATCCTGATCCAGCCATGCAGACTCGGGCGTCAGCAGGCTGCTTCCTGCTCTGGCCACAGTCACGTTCAGGCTGGCACTCCTCTGACCCACACTCCTCCGTTACTTGTTGCCTCTCCCAGATTTCTGACCTGGATTTCAGCCGCCTTCTTCCCACAGAATCTCCCACAACTGAAGCCCTCATGTTTCTTTTCCTTCTCCTGTGCCTTTCACACCCCCCTTCTCCCAAAATATACACGACATTACACTGAGTGGATCTCAGACCGAGTCCTTACCTCTACAAGTAGGTATTTTGTGAAACTCATCACTGTCCCAAACTGACCACTTAATTCAGGCAGCAAGGACCGGCTCTAATATGACTTTGTTTAGTGTACAACACATGACACACTCCTTCAAGGAACCTTCTAGCAAGACAGATTAGATTTAAATTCAACAACATCTCTAATTTTCCTGACCTGCTGAGTGAAGGATTGTTGTCCTTTTCCTCGCCTTGTTTTGGAGAGTGTTATCTCACTTTAATTAGTGACTCCAAGGTTTCAGTGAATATATGAATGTCTAAGTTATTTCAGCAAATGAGAAATTCTTCCCATAGACCAAGGACATAGGACCAAGGCAGGATAGCTAATACTTTCTGGGCAGCAGACAGCTTCTGGCATTTCTCAGCTAAGCGCCTCTCCAGTAACTGGATTCTTGAGCTCCTCACACCAACTTCTTCATGACTAAAACCACAAGGTTCTGACTGCCTTTTCTCACCTGCTGCCCAGGTGCTCTCTGTACATCCTCAACCAGAGCCACAGCTTCATCACCATTTTCTGGACACTGCTCCCTCACCCAGCTCTGGATCTTTTCTGGCAAGATGGTCAGAAACTGCTCCAAAACCAGCAGCTCCAGGATTTGCTCTTTTGAGTGTGTCTTAGGCCTCAGCCACTGACAACAGAGTTCCCAGAGTTTGCTAAAAGCTTCATGTGGACCAGCTACCTCCTGGTAGCAGAACTGCCGGAAGCGCTGGCGGGAAGCTTCATAGTCAGGGCCGTTGTCGTGCAGGGCTGATTTCTGTCTCTGTGTGGAGTCCTTGCTTGGGGACGGGTGTGCCTGGGAACTCCTTATTGCAGCCATGGTTTGCTTCAACGAACTGGCTTACTGGTTGCCACTTCCATCCTGCAGATCAGATTCCATCTCTTTTCTTATCACTGGGAAGCGGGTCTCCTGGATACCAGTGAAAAGTGTGTCTTTTTGGAATCAGAGACATGAGCATTTCATAGACATGCAGACTCAGACGCACACTTGAAAAAGGCTCAGTGAGGCTGGAAAGAATCAAAAAAGACAGCATGAAACCATCCCATATTCCTCCACTCTAGTTATTATGTTTTTTTTTTTTATGCAGTACGCGGGCCTCTCACTGTTGTGGCCTCTCCTGTTGCGGAGCACAGGTTCCGGACGCGCAGGCTCAGCGGCCATGGCTCACGGGCCCAACCGCTCCGCGGCATGTAGGATCTTCCCGGACCGGGGCACGAACCCGTGTCCCCTGCATCGGCAGGCGGACTCTCAACCACTGCGCCACCAGGGAAGCCCAGGCTGATTTCCTTTTTATTCGGCAAGGATGCCCTGAGTACTCCAGTGCACTCGGTGCTAGGGTTAGGTCCTGCGGCTGAAGTGGACTAGGAAACAAGTCCGCGGGCTCCCGCTCCGGTCTCCCGGGGGTGAGACGGGCAGGGCCACAGGCCGGAGAGAGTCCGCGCTGGGGCACAGGGATCGGGACACCTCTGGCCGGCTCGGGTGGGCCGGGGCGAGGGGCCGCGGCACAGGAGGGTGACCGCCGACCGTGCGAGGGGCGCCCTGACCTGGCCCAACTGCCTCTGAGACGACTGCCAGCAGCAAGCCCCCGGCCACCAAGAAGCGGAGCACTCACCTGACGCACTCACTCGCGACTCCCCAAACTCGCTCGGCCACCGGGTCGGAAGTCAGCACCGCGAGACCCCGCGCGGATCCGCCCACTGCGCTTGCTCGCGAGTCTTGCCAGCGGACTACAACTCCCGGAGTGCACTGCGACGGCGGGGCGCCGTTCTCGCCAGCATCGACAGACCCAGCAGCCGATAGGTGAGAGAGAACGCCCCCGAGGAGCCAATCCCTCTGCGGAGGAGGCGCGCTCTCTCGTGGCACAGTTTCGCGGCAGCCTGTGGGAGTGTCCGCGACGAGCGGCTTTTTCCCCGCCCTCAGCCTTGGCTCCTGGGTTCTGGTTCCCCGGTCCCCAGAGAGGTGAGTCGGCTGCAGGTGGGCGTGTGGAGCGGGGCTGTCGGCGGTGCTGCCGTCGCAGGCGCCACCCCCGGCTCGCACCCGGCCACGTAGTTGAGCCGCGCGCCAGAGTGCTGCAGCTTCGCCAAGCCCCGGGCCAGCTGGGGCGCGGAGTCGGAGCCGGGCGCCCTCGGAGGCCGGAGCGGCTGGGCCTCGGAGCCTCGGGGGTGAGCAGCCGCCGCGTCTCCGTGTACCTTGCTCGCTAGCAGGAGGTTTCCGCTAACTCACAACCCCCAGCGTGCGCCGTGGCCTGCCTGGGCTCGCCCTGTAGCGCCCGGCGAGATGCTGGAAGTCGGCCTGTGGAGGATGCGGGGGAGCTGGTGCAGGCTACCTGGATGACAGCCTGAACTTTTCCCAGGGATTCCTGCCAGCCCATTAGGTCACGTTGCGCATTTTCCTCTGAGACCTCTTGTGCTTGCCGCTGAAATAAAAGCGGTATTTCCCCCAGTTTCCTTTTAGGACATTATGACTTTTCTCCTTTGCAAGACAGTTCAAGAAACTGGCAGAAAAACAAACTCTTCCCACTCTCAGGGACTGTGTTGTCTTCAGGAGTTTGGGGTCAAGTTCAGCGAATGAGGAGGCTCTGTTTGCATCCTTTCCTTTCCAGTATCCTCAGAGGAGCTTCGTTTCTAGCATCTTTCTAGCATTCAGGGCCATGATCCCGAAGGCTTGAGCTGTTTACAAGGAGAGAGAAGCTGTCTCCTGAGCCCCAAAATGGCGGCTAAGATGGAGATAACTTTGAGCTCGCAGTCCCACATTCAGGCTTCCTCCAAGCAAGAGAGACATATAATAGCAAAACTAGAAGAAAAACGGGAGCCCGCTCTGCAAAAAGACTGGCCCGATCCTGAGCTCTCCCGCCAGAGTTTTAGACGGTTTTGTTATCAAGAGGTGTCTGGACCCCAAGAGGCGCTCTCCCGTCTCCGGCAGCTCTGCCGTCAGTGGCTGCAGCCTGAGGTGCACACCAAGGAGCAGATTTTGGAGCTGCTGGTGCTGGAGCAGTTTCTGAACATCCTGCCTCCGGAGATCCAGGCTCGGGCCAGGCATCAATGTCCAATGAGCAGCAAGGAGATTGTGACCCTGGTGGAAGATTTTTACAGAGCAGCCAAGGGACCAAAGCAGTGGGTAAGGAGGGTACTTTCTGTGGTCTCCAGGATTTCTTTTTCATCTTTCTTTTTCATCTGGTTAGTGTTTGGTTTCTGGACCCCTCCCTAGATAGAGTCCAGAATTTCAAACGTTGCTTCTGGCCTCTATTTGGAACCCTCCTCCCCCCACCCTACATAGGGAGATGTAACAGGTTTTCAGAAAACCCAGCCACAGGCATTCCAGTGAGAAAGTAGAGGATCAAGTAAGGCTCTTGAAACTTTGCTGACAGATCTCCCCTGACGCTTTCTTTTTGAAGTTTTTCTACAGTCAGGATTCATAGCAGGCAGGGTCATTCTACTGGATAGGAATTTGATTTGGGGGGAACTTTATTAGACCTTGTCCGAAGTATCTTGCATATTGCCTTTGGATCAGGAAACTCCAGCTCAATTGGCTAGTATTCCTTCCAAATCCCACCCCCAAGTCAGACTGCAGTAGGAGCCTAGGGAGGAAGCAAACAATCATGTGCTTTGGTGAATGGAAGCAGTTAGGGAACAGGGGTAGGGCAATCCTCTTACTACTGAGATCTCCTTACCAGGAGAGCCTTGGGCAAAACAATTTACTGGTAAGGGTGGTTTTTAATGGCCCCCACCCTACTGCTTCCTGATCCTACGGGGCCTGTTTCCTCCAGAAGCAGGGAGGCAAGTGAGCATAGGGTAGGAACCTGCTGGGTGGGTGTCATGGCTGACCCTGATATATTTGTGCCTGCTTTCTGATGACTTTGACTCCAGGCCTTGAGAAAGCCCCAAGCTTTAAGGACAGGAAGTATCGGCTGATTTGAAGCAGCCTCCTTTTGGTCATTCTGCACGTCCTTCCCTTTGCTTCCTTTGAGAGTTTCTGCATTCTCTCTCAAGGTTGACCCCCAGGCCATTATCAGAAATTTCCAGGGAAAAACAGTCATTACAGAGCAGTGAGAGGTCAAGCTGCCCTCAGACAGTCCTTGAGTTGTGCTCTAATGCATGGGGCTTGTTCCTAGGTGGCTGTTTGTATGGAGGGCCAGAAGGTGCTCTTGGAGAAAACTGGATCCCAGCTTGGAGAACAGGAACTGCCAGACTTTCAACTGCAAACTCCTAGCAGATATCCCAGGGAGAGCTCTCTGGAGGAGACGTCCCAGGCAGGATCTCAGGCTCAGCGGAGCCCCCGTCATTGGGAAAAATCCCTGCTCCTCCAGGACCCAACCCCCAAATTGGCTGAGACAGGTAAACACTCGGTGCCTCTTCTCTCCTTCTCGTCATCCCCTTATCGCCATCAAAGCATTTCATGGTTCTAAAAAGCCATAGACCAGGTATTGGGTTTTTTTTCAATATTGTATGTGATAGTAGATCTTTATTCTCCAACGAATTTCACGAATTAGAATGGTAGTGTTACTAAAGTGTGCTTTTATCATTTTCTGTTCATGACTATTTGAGAATCCAGTGCACAGGATTATTCTAGTGCCTTCTTTTCTGTCCCATTCAGAGCTACTTATAGTGAAGACAAATCCAAATATGACCACTGATGAACTTCCATTCGAGCTGTGGCTGAGTTTCGTCACTTAAAATAGTCCCATGTTTAGAAGGGACCTAAACAAGATTCTGCTAATTAGAGAAAAAAAAACCCTCTCCGTTTTATGTTCTGCCTCTTTCTCCTCCTGTGACATTGTCCATGTCCATTTCCTCATCTGTCTCTGGTACAATGCCAGTATAATTGCAGGCCCTGCTCCACACAGTCCTGTGGTCTCTCTGACTGAATGAAAGTGACACTTTGGCCAGTCTTGGTGATGTGAATACAGGATATGGTCAACAGGTTAGAGAGGAAGGTTACAAGAAAGCTAGATTTCTTAAGATTTGCTACATTCAGCGAAACACTTTGATTTCATTATTCTCAAAACTCATGAATGGAGAAGACCTAGGGCATCCAGCAGGAAAGCACTGTGGCCCTGGCTGAGGTCCCGCCTCATAACCTACGGCCTTCATGGTCCTAAAGAAAGTGGACCACACGTACTCCCTTCTTCTGCCTCAGCAGAGGCAGCTGGGTGTGCATGCTGTCTCCATTTCCTTTTATTTGATTCCAGAGAGGGTGGAGTCTCATGCTCAAGGTTCATCCATGTTGTAGCATGTGTCAGTACTTCATTCCTTTTTAATGGCTGAATAATATTGCACTCTGTGGACATTTCGTCTGTTTATCAGTTGATGGACACTTGGGTTGTTTCCACCTGTTGGCTATTATGAATAGTGCTGCTGTTAACAGTTGTGTACAAGTTTTCGTGTAGATGTCTGTTTTCATTTCTCTTGGGTGTACACCCAGGAGTGGAAATGCTGGGTCCTATGGTAACTCACTGTTTAACCTTTTGAGGTTGGACTTTTCCAAAGTGGCTGCGCCATTTTACATCCAGCAGTCTATGAGTATTCCAATTTCTCTACATCCCTGTTGACACTTGTTATTTTTTGTCCTTTTTATTGCATCCATCCTATTAGGCATGAAGTGGTATCTCATGGAGCTTTTGAGTTATTTCCCTAATGACTGATGATGTTGAGCATCTTTTCATGTGCCTGTTGGCCAATTGTGTATCTTCTTTGTAGAAATGTCTATTCAGATCCTTTGCTCATTTTTTAAAATTTTATTTATTTATTTATTTTTGGCTGCGTTGGGTCTTCATTGCTGTGCATGGGCTTTCTCTAGTTTCAGCGAGCGGGGGTACTCTTCATTGTAGTGTCCGGGCTTCTCATTGCTGTGGCTTCTCTTGTTGCGGAGCACGGGCTCTAGGCATGCAGGCTTCAGTAGTTGTGGCTCGCGGGCTTAGTTGCTCCGCAGCATGTGGGATCTTCCTGGACCAGGGCTCAAACCCGTGTCGCCTGCATTGGCAGGTGGATTCTTAACCACTGTGCCACCAGGGAAGTCCCCTTTGCTCATTTTTAACTGGGTTGGTCTTTTTATTGTTGTAAGAGTTCTTTGTATAATCTGGATACTAGACCCTTATGTATAATTTGCAAATATTTTCTCCCATTATGTGGGTTATCTTTTCACTTCCTTGATAGTATCCTTTGAAGCACAAATGTTTTGGATGTTGAGGAGGTCCAATTTATCTTTTTGTTTGCTTGTGCAAACATACATATCGAATGTACTATTGTCTAATCCACCATCACAAAGGTTTACACCTTTGTTCTGTTCGAAGAGAGATAGGTTTAGCTCTTACATTTAGGTCTTTGATCCATTTTGAGTTAATTTTTGTATGTGTTGTGAGTCGGGGTCCAACTTCATTCTTTTGTATGTAGAAATCCAGTTGTTCAGCACCACTTGTTGAAAAGACTATTCTTTACTTCATTGAATTATCATGACAACCTTGTTGAAGAGCAGTTGACCATAATTGTGTGGGCTGCTTTTTAAATCTGAATTTAAATTAAAGTTGAATAAAATTAAAAATTCAGTTTCTCAGTTACACAAGCCACATTTCAAGTACTCAGTAGCCACATGTGGTTAGTGGCTGCCATTCTGAATAGATCTTCCACATGGCAGGAATCCTGTTGGATAATAGCACTGTTGTGGAGTTTCTGTAATGAGGGTGCATGTCTGGCCCATATCTCAATTTCCAATCACATATGCTGTCTATCAACTTCATAATGGAAGAAAATACCACACTTACTGGATTTACCATTATTTGAAGAGAGTGGTGGTCATTGTCCATGTAAGTGAGGGTATATTTGCAATGTTGAAATTTCTGATGGGTTTGCTTTTCCCTATTTCTCCTTTCTTAAACCTTTCCCCAAAGGTAGGAAGGAGGGAGGGGTTGGAGAACTTGTTTCCTAACTTTAGTATACATCAGAATCACCCCAGCTTCCCCCTGTTAACTGCAGACTTCCAGGTTCCATCCCCCAGAGATTCTAACTCAGCAGCCTTGGGGGAGCAGGGGCAGCCTGCTTGGTGGACAGCTGCCCCAGATGAGTCTAATGCAAGTTGCCAAGTGGAGAACAGCACTTTGAGAAACTTTGCCGTGTATCTCATAGCTCTTTTGCTTGGGTTCTTTCTTCGAAGCCCAGAAATGAAACATATTCTTTATAATTATAGAGGCCTCCAGAATGAAAAGTGACAACAAGGAAAATCCACAGCAGGAGGGGGCTAAAGGAGCAAAGCCAGGCACCTTGTCAGTGGGCAGGCCCAAAGGGAATGGTCTGCAGAGCCCCGAACCCAGAGGGGCGACTGTGAGTGAGCCCCGGTTGTCACGGAGGCAGGTCAGCCCCCCACGCGCTCAAAAGCCATTTGCTCACTACCAGAGACATTGCAGGGAACTGGAATACATCAGCGGCCCCCTGAAGAGCCACCCGCTGAGAGAGCTGAAGAAAAGCAAGGGAAGCAAAAGAAACCTGAGCAGCCGTTTGCAACGTCTTGGTCACCAGCCGACCCGCTCAGCGAAGAAACCATACAAATGTGATGACTGTGGGAAAAGCTTCACGTGGAATTCAGAGCTGAAAAGACACAAGCGAGTCCACACAGGGGAGAGGCCCTACACGTGTGGAGAGTGTGGGAACTGCTTCGGGCGGCAGTCCACCCTGAAGCTGCACCAGAGGATCCACACCGGAGAGAAGCCCTACCAGTGCGGCCAGTGTGGGAAAAGCTTTCGCCAGAGCTCAAACCTTCACCAGCATCACAGACTCCACCATGGGGACTGAAAGCAGGGCTGGGTCCTCTCTGTTCGGAAGAAGGTACTTGCATTTCTCCTTCCCCTCACTTGCATGTAAATCACAAAGACCATCTGCGTGACTTACAAGGGAGAAAACGAGATCCCTGAGGAGTGATGGTGCCCGTCGGGCTGGTGAGGCGTCGGTCGGGAAGAGGCTGACAGGGGACTTGATCGTGCATGGGGTCGTGTACGATGATGGGGGAAGAGATGGAAGGTCTAGGCATTGGGTCAGAGAGCACCGGGGTGTCTGCTGGAGAGCGGGGAGTCACTATTGAGGGAGAATCAGGATGATCCTGCAGACGTGCCCCACACCTTGATGTTAAATCTCCTCCTGCTGCTTTATTTATCCTCTAAATCTGTTCAAGGATAAATCCTATATATAGTTATACATTTGCTGTCATACCAGACAGTCTTTATCATTGCACACACTCCTTTAATAAAGATGAGTGATCTGCAAGAATTTCAAGGCAGAAGTTCATTGGAATGTAAATCCCCTAATATTCTTCCTGTCATTCCTGGCTGTTCATAACAAAGGAAGCATGAAGTGGGAGTATGGACACGTTTGTGTGAGGCAGGGGTCTCCAAGTATTAGTGCTTTTACCAAATAAATACACATACACACACACTAAAGGTTCTTTTTATATCAAAGCACCTTTGATTTGGTAAAAGAAAAATCACAGCTGCTGCAACCCCCCACCCATAGTGATAAGGAAAAGCTACAAGAAGCAAGACTGCTAAGACAACAAAGGGAATCCTTCCTACTTTCCTTTCTCACTTAGGCCAGTAGCTTTAAGAATAACAAAATGCTTGGGGTGATGAAAATATACTAAAACTGAATTATTTCAGAGCAAGTACCCAAAATCATTGAAACATTCATTAATTTTATGATATGTAAGTTATACCTCAAAGAAGTTTCTAAAAATGACAAAATGTATTTATGTAAAATGTTAAAGTCCTAGAACTAGGCCTGAGAGATCATCTAATCCCACCCCTCATTCTCTCAAAATGGAAATTATAACCCAATCAGTATACAATTCTTAGTCACACTGGGCAAGCCAGTGGATCTCCTAGTTTAGAGAAGACTTTTGGTAGGTGGGTGCAGTATGTCAAGCAGGAAACAGGTGCAGGTAGCATTCTTCCTAAAGCATCAGTATCCTCACGTCACTGCTGGCCACCTCAGGGCTGTGGTTGTGCTATTGTGTGTCCCCCCACCAAGGATCTCAGGTTCCTCTGACCACAGAGGGACAGGTGCTCACATGGGCAGCCCTGTCCCCCAGGTCTTTGCACACACTGTTCCCTTTGCCCTTAGGACCCGCCGCCCCCACTCCCTCTCCCATCTCACAAGAGTTGCCAGCTCTGCAAAGCCTCCTCTGACAAGTTCTAGGCAGAGGTAGACTTCACCAGTGGCGCTCAACCTGGTAGCAGTTTCGCCCCCTAGAGGATATTTGGGAACATCTGAAAACACCGTTGGTTGTTATGACTTGGGGGAAGGGAGCATAGCTCCTGGCCTCTGGTAGGTACAGACCAAGGAGATGTAGCTAAACATCCTGCAGTGCACAGGACGGCCCCAAAACAGTTATCTGTTCCAAATGTCAGTAGTACCAAGGTTGGGGAACTGTGCTATATATGTTAAAAGCTCTTTAAGGACAGAACCTTGATTTTCCATCACTTTAGCTTTAGAACTTAGCCCACACCCAGCCAGGAGAAATAGGTGTTCAGTAATTGAAGAGTTGAGGGCCCCTGCTTCACCCTGGGGCCCATTCCTGCCTGAATCAGAGATCCTGGTGGCAGTCTTTGAATGCAGTGGACAAAACCTCTCATCTTTTGAGCAGAGAGAGACTTAATGGGAGCCCAGTGGCCTGCTTCCTAGTATTTGGTGGCCCTTCAGAATCTAATCCAAGGTCCCTTTCCCAACAATTATGTTAGATGTTAGAAGAGTTTATTGTTAGGCCTGCCTGTTATCTCACTCCTGTCCCCTGCCTCTCACCGGTCAGAGCCTCCTGATTCCTTATTCTGTTACCACCTTTTTTTCTCCAGGCCAGTTTCACTGTTGTTTCTTAGTAACTTCCCTAATTATATTTACGTCTGTATTAGTTTCCTCTTGGTGCTGTAACAGATGACCACAAACTTAGTAGCTTAAAACAACACAAATGTCTTCTCTTATAGTTCCTGAGGTCAGAAGTCCGAAATCAGCTTCACTGAGTAGAAGTCAAGGTGTCAGGTGGGCTGGTTCCTTTGGAGGCTCTGAGGGGTGAATCTGTTCCCTTGCCTTTTTCAGCTTCTAGCGGCTGCTGGCATTCCTTGGCCTGTGGCCCCTCCCTCCATCTTCAAAGTGCGCCCCTCCCTCCATCTTCAAAATGCATCCGTCCAGTCTCTGTCATCACGTCACCTCTTCTGACTCTGATCCTCCAGCCTCCCTCTTAGGAGGACCTTTATGATTATATTGGGTCCACCCAGATAATCTGAGGTATCTCCCCATCTCTAGATCCTTAACACACCTGCAAAATCCCTTTTGCCATATAAGGGAACATTCACAGGTTCCGGGGATTAGGATGTGGACCTCTTTGGTGGGGACTGTGATTCAGCCGACCACATCCATCTAGTGAATCAATTCGGTTAGTCAAAGACGATCTCTCCTAAAAGCAAAGGAACATAGATTTCCACTTTCCTTAGATTTGGGACAGGAAATCTCTCTTAAAATAAGAGCTTTGTTTACTTGGTATGTTTTGAAGAACCCGTGTATGTGTGTTTTCTGTCTTCTGATTATGAAATTAATAATTGCTAAATCTTAATGTCTTTGGGTACCTGTTCAACTGTGGACCTTGAATAAATGTGACAAAATCACCACTCTGAATATCACTCACTCCCAAAAGGTTTTCAAGCCTGTGATGCTGCTGCCTCCACCAGCCCAGTTTTCCTTTGACAGGTAAGGCTCAGCTCCAGGTGAGGAGTGCCCGTGAGGGTCTGAAGTCCTGGTAGAAGGTCCCTGGGCACTCAGCCACATTTGCTGGTCTGTACTCACTTCTTCAAATGTAGGAGTCCCCATGTGTGGTTCCACCAGAGAGTCTCAGCACAAAACATTGACCTGCTGACTTACAATCGGCTACCCCATATGAGAAAATAACCTCTCTCCTTTTGTGTGCAGCCTTACCCATGGAGCGGTCTGTTAAGTGTCACCATGTTTTCTGAGTTTGCCCTGTACTCACCTATGTGGGGGTGGGATGATTCCTACCTTGGTTATTTGGTCCCCGGCTTACCCCAGGAGACACGGAGAGGGGAAGATTCCATGCATATGTGAGGGATATGGACCTCGCAGATTTCTCTGAAAAGCATTTTCCATCTACAGCAGATAAGGACTTGTAAAACCCGTCCCATAATACTGTTATCGCTCCCAACAAAATTAACAGCTCCCAAATACCATCTGATAGATAGAGTTGAAATTTCCCCCAGATATTTCTAAAACCAAAATGCTATTTTTTACAACTTTATTGAGATATAGTTCACATATAAAATGTATCCATTTAAAGTGTACAGTTTAATAATTAAAGTAGATTCACAGTGTTATACCACCATCACCATAATCTAATTTTAGAACATTTTCAACAGCCTAAAAAGAAACCTTTGGGACTTCTCTGGCAGTCCAGTGGTTAGGACTCCAGGCTTCCACTGCAGAAGGCACGGGTTCAATCCCTGGTCAGGGAACTAAGATCCCACAAGCTGTACAGTGTAGCCAAAAAAAAAAAACAAAAAGAAAGAAACCCTGTCTCATTAGCAGTCACTCCTCACTCCCCATCCCTGGGGCCCCTTGAGCCCCCTTCCTCCTTTCACTCAGCACAATGTCTTCAGGGTTCCTCCATGTGGTAGCACATGTCAGTACTTTATGCTTTTAGTGGCCGAATAATATTTCAGTCTGTGAACAGACCATGTTTTGTCTATCCATTCATCAGTTGATGGACATTTGGGTTGTTTCCACTGATTGGCTATTATGAATAATGCTGCTATGAACATTCATGTACAAGTTTTTCTGTGAACATATGTTTTCATTTTTCTTGGTTGTATACCTAGGAGTGGAATTGCTGTGTCCTATGGTAACTCTATGTTTAAGAATTTGAGGAACCGCCAGACTGTTTTCCACAGGGTCTGCACCATTTTCCATTCCCACCAGCAGTGTATGAGGGTTCTAATTTCTCCACATCCTTGTCAACACTTGCTATTATCTGTCTTTCTGATTGTAGCCACGCTAGTGGATATGAAGTGGTGTCTCATTGTGATTTTGATTTGCACTTCCCTGTTGGCTAATGATGTTGGCATCTTTCCATGTGTTTACTGGCCATTTGTGTATCTTCTTTGGAGAAACAGCTATTTCAAAACCTCTACCCTTTTAAAACTGGGGGTTTTGTCTTTTTATTGTTGAGTTGAAGAGTTCTTTATACATTCTGGATTCAAATCCTTATCAGATAAATGACTTGCAAATATTTTCTCCCATTCTGTTGTAATACTTTTGCACAATTGCAATAACTCTCTTTAAAGCACTGTCTGACACCTGCCAAAATACAAAACTGACTAATACGGTAACAGTCCTGAATTACCAGTGAAACAGACGTGTGAGGCAAAACGTCACTCCTGCCTCTAGAAATTTGTCTGGACCAGATAAGGGCAGAGCCAACTAGGGTAGCCCCAGGAACCTACCTTGGTCTACCTACCTGACCTGACTTAGTCAAGTCTGAGGCAGCTCCATAGACAAACCAGAGTGGACTTGGTACCAGGCTAAGGCCAAGGATGGCTTTGCTCACAGCTCTGTTGTCCCCCAGCCCCCTGACCTGGATGTGTCACTTAAATTCTTCAAGCCTGTCTCCTCCGCTGGAAATGGGAAGACCCACTCTGCTTACCTCACATGATTGGTGAAGTGAACACACGTGTGTGAAAGTATTTTCTGTAAAGTGTTACATAAAAAGAAAATGAATTATGTGTCAAGTAAAACAGCATCTTGAAATCTCCTTCTGTCAGCTTTTCAGATCCAAATACTTGTGCCTGGAATGAGCAGAGAGGCCACAGGCGTTCGAGGGTGGAGAGGTCCTATTTTCCTGGATTTGGCACTTGCTCACACTGGGGTTGCAGTAGAGAATGTCCTGGAAGGGGAGAAGAATTTCTCCAAAAGTCTGTTTATGAAAAATTGATGTCCTAGAGGGAGGCACCCCAAAGCAGAGGCACCCGCCCTTTCTTCAATGCCCCTTCATGCTGCTCCTTACTTTTCTTTTTAACATTGACGTTTTAAAAATTTTTTTATCGTGGTGAAATATACATAACATAAAGTTTACTATTCTAACCATTTTTATTGTACGATTCAGTGGCATCACATACATTCACAATATTGTGCAGCCATCACCATGATCCATCTCTAGAACTTTTCCATCTTCCCAAACTTAAACTCTGTCCCCATTAAACACTAACTCCCCGTTCCCCCTCTTCTTGCACCTGGCATCCCCCATTCTACTTTCTGTTTCTGCGAAGTTGCCTACTCCACATACCTCGTATAAGTGGAATCATACAGTATTTGTCATTTTGTGACTGGATTATTTCACTTAGCACAATGTTCCTGAGGTTCATTAGAATTTCTTTTCTTTTTATGGCTTAATAGTACACCGTTGTATGGATAGATCACATTTTATTTATTTATTTATTAAAAATCTATCTATCTATCTATTTGTTTATTTATTTTGGCTGTGCCACGTGGCTTGTGGGATCTTAGTTCCCAGACAAGGGATCAAACCTGGGTCCCAGCAGTGAAAGTACTAATTCCTAACCACTAGACTCTCAGGGAATTCCCATGGATAGACTGCATTTTAACCATTTATCTGTCAATGGACACTGGGGTTGTTTCCACCTTCTGGCCATTATGAATAATGTGCTCCTTACATTTTGCAAATACATATTTTCAAAAACCCCAATGAAAAATTTGCCAGAAGGCCCTGAGTCTTGTGAGAGTGGCACCGCACATTAGTGTTCCTGGAGCAGCTGCAAGCAGGAATCGGGGCATAGGTCCAGGGAAGGGCTTGTCCTAGGAGCTGGAGCAGAGGGTTAGGGGCCAGGAGGGAGACAAAGGTGGCAGAGGGAGGCCATCCCAGATGGGAGCAGCTTTAAGGAGGGTGGAACAGCCAAAGATGAAGGTTACAAGTCAGGGCTCACCTGGGTCCCCCTGGGAGATGTGGGGCCATGGATGTGTCTGAGTGTCAGGAGGGGACACGTGCACCGAGGTCTCGGGAGGACAAGAGCAGTGTTTTCAGCAGTGAAAGGGAAGGCCAGAGTCGCAAAATTCTGCAAGTGGCACGGTCTTAGGAAGTGACGCTGCAGAGAGATAGATGGTTCATGTGGAATGGGGGTGTGCAGGCTAAAGACAGTGTCCAGAGGAAGAGTTTTAAGGCATTTATTTTACCTTTTGGAAAACTTTAATAAAGGAGCGTCGGGACATAGTTCAGCATAGCCAAGTGTTTTAGTCTGTTTGGGCTGCTGTAACAAAATCCCACAGGCGGGGTGGCTTACAAACAATACATATTTATTTCTCACAGTTCTGGAGGCTGGAAGTCTGAGATCAAGGCACCAGCACGGTCAGGTTGAATTCTAGTGAGAGCCCTCTTCTTGGTTCATAGATGGGCTGTCTTTTTGCTGTGTCCTTACATGGTGGAAAAGCTGAGGGAACTCTTTGGGGTCTCTTTTATAAGGGCACTAATCCCATTCGTGAGGGCTCCATCCTCATGACCTACCTCCTAATACCATCACACTGGGAGTTAGGATTTTAACATAGGAATTAGGGGGGTGCACAGACGTTCAGACCATAGCACCTGGTGTGCATGAACTTTGGCTTTGGACAGACCTAGCGTCAGTCCTGGCTCTAGTTCCCCTTTCAAACCTGTTTCTTTAACTTTATAAGGTTTAAATGAGAGGATCCGAGTTATTTGCCTCCATTGTGGTGAATGCCCCAGCACTCTAAGGCAAAGGCTCCATGGGCATAAATACTTCGCCCCTCAAGAGGTCTGGTCCCCGTTCTGGGTGGCTCTCATGGGTCTGGTCCAGCCACCACTGGAAGTGTGGACCAGTGGGCAAGGCTGCCCCTGGCAAAGCTGGCCCACAGCAAAACTGGGAGGTGATCAACTGCCCCACACTTCTCTTTACAAACCTCTTCAAAATCACAGCCTATTGCTGGAGGAAAAAGCAAGATTGTCCACACTGCCTGTTACATAGATCCTCCTACCACACCCTGATAAGCTGTCATCCAGGCTCTTGTTAGAAATTCTTGTAGACAGGGGAACTCGCCACTTCACAAGCTGCAACATTTCATTTGGGAGCATCCTAGTTGTTTTAAGTTCTAGGAAGCTGGAATTCTGGCCATGCAGACTTTTTGCCCCTGGAGCCCTGGTTGTTTCTGTGAATACCTTGGATGGGCCGGTGCAGGGATGAGGGGGATCATGTTATAGCCTCTAGAACGCCCCAAATGAAGGCTTCATAAACACCAATCCATCTGAACTCTTTTGAATGCAGGGAAGAAGCCCACCAGTGAGGTATGTTTTCAGAGCACATCAGGGACCCAGACACCTCCAGAGCGCATGCCCCTGTATGTCCACTTCTGAGGCATATGCTGCACTGACCAGGATGATTTCCTGGAAAACACGCTCTGTTCTGGAAGAGGATGGTTAATAGTCCTCTCTAGTCAAGAATTTTGAGAATCGGAGGTCAAGGATCACACCAGAAGTCAGATACATGCCCTCAGGAGGGAGAAACTGGAGCTAAGGAGAAAGTTCTGCTGGAGAAGTTTGCTTCTAAAGAGTAAGGGGTGGGCGGAGGAGCTGAGCGGGAAGCATGCCTCCCCACCAGAGACATGCATCGGCTCCTCTTTTCATCTGGATTTCCTGCTCAGTCCATAGCTTTTCCCCAAACCCCAGTGAAAACTCTCCCACGCTCAGTTATTAGAAACTATGAGACACTCTTTTCCCTTTGCAACAGGTGGGTTCTATGGAAGGAAATCGTGCCTAAACCAGGACACATATCTTTTCAGTATTTTTAAATATCTTTTTGGGAACTGCATTCCTATATTAACATGCAGTTTATTTGATTTTTATTTTGGTTGCACACTATTGAGAAACTTCTAACGCACACAGATAAGGTTGAAAAATGCTAATGGATCTAACAGTTCATCTTACAAGATATCTTTGCATGGAAAAGGCAAAAGCAGCTTTACTATCAGGTCTGCCCCAAAATAAGTCATGCTGGTAGCATAAATTATTTCATGTCTCTGATGCATTATTTTGTATATTACATTTAAATATTTTATTGCAGCTTTAAAATACATTTCAACTTTTTTTTTACTTCAAAGGTAATTTTTTTTTTTTTTTTTTGCGGTACGTGGGCCTCTCACTGTTGTGGCCTCTCCCGCTGCAGAGCACAGGCTCCGGATGCGCAGGCCCAGCGGCCATGGCTCATGGGCCCAGTCGCTCTGCGGCATGTGGGATCCTCCCAGTCTGGGGCACGAACCCGCGTCCTCTGCATCGGCAGGCGGACTCCCAACCACTGCACCACCAGGGAAGCCCGCCAAAGGTAATTTTTTAAATTGAGATATAATTCATATACCATAAAATTCATCCTTTTAAAGTACAAAGTTCAGTTTTTTTTATTATAGTCACAAAGTTGTACAACCAGACCCATGTCTTTTTGAGGGAGACAGAAGTTACTTCTTCACAAGGAGTTAGCTGATCACACACGTGCCGCTGCACTTGAACCTGACCAGGAGACAGCCTGAGATGGTGGGAAAAGGCCTGGGATGGGCAAAAGGCACTGAAGAGCCAGGTTCCATTTTCAGTGCTGCAGGCAGCCAATTACTGAGCTCTAAGATGCCTGCACCTCAGTTTCCTTATCAGTAAAATGAGGTTTTAGACAAAATGCTCTCTAGTTTTCTTTTCAATTCTACTCCGAGCTGCCCATGAAACCTTGAAAGTTTGGGTCTTTTCTTTGGCCAAAATAAAGGTGACCCTCAGCTCAATGGTGTGGACTCTTGTTGGAGGCCTTGGAAACAGGATCCCTGGGGGAAGAGGAAGCAGGGGTGTAACATATGCTCAGGGTATCCCCCTGTCTACTCTTTCCCAAGGAGAGGAGCTTATCACCCATCCTGTGTTCACTCTCTGAGTCTCCTCTGGCCCTTCTCACCCAGCATCCTGGTTCCTGGGCTCTCTCTGCAAATCCCCCATCAGATTGCTGTCTCTTGTCACCCTCTGGGTGTGACACTGAACCCAGTGTGGATCCCTCAGACAGGATGGGCCGGAGAGCTCCAGTTCCAGCAGCTCCAGGATCTGCTCCTTGGTGGGCATCTCTTGCTTTAACCACTGATGGCACACTCTCCAGAGGTGGCTAAGAGCCTCTCTGGCGCAGCCACCCTTCCTGGCAGAGGGGCCTAATGCACTGACAGCAGTGTTTCAGGACCAGGATGGTGGGCTTGCAGGTTCGATTCCCGCCTCCAGGTGGTATCTTTTATCAGGGGGCTCTCCAGTTCTGGAGGATGGGGAGTTCCAGGGCACCCAAGTTTGCAAGCATCTTATGGCTCAGGGGATAGCTTCATACCAGCTGGGACTGAACTGAATCTGGGAATGTCACACCCTGTCTCTCTGTGGGGTGTGGTTGGGCATCTGGGTTCTCCAATTTCTGTTTTTCCCTGGAAACAGTACCAGGTGAGTAGGAAAAGCTTACTATGTGTGGGGTCAGCTGACGCATTACCTGAGGCCCTTGTTATGTTCTCTGTTAGGACCCTGTGCCCTTTCCACAAGCCTCCAACCAATGAAGTCCAGTCGGTGTTTAGCTCTCAGCTCTTCTTTCTGGCCAGGTGCGACCCCTCTCACAGCATAACAGACCTCTTCTCGATCACACTGAACACAGCTGCACTGTCACCCTCACTTGTGATGAACACGTCTCCCTAGAAAGTTTAGGAAAACTGTAAACTCATGAGAGGCAAGCAATCTCTCCACAAAGCTACCAACCATCAAGTCACCCAAACTGGAAACTTCCAAGTCATCTTTGACTCCCTGCTTTCTCACCCCACCAAAGAGTCACCTTTTCCTCCTCAATCTGTCTTGAAGCCCCGCCATCTTCCTCATTCCCGTGACCCCTAGTGAGGGCCCTCATCTCTCACTCGCTTTATTGCAACAGCCTCCTGAGTGTCTGTTGTCTCCAAGCTTGTCCCAGTCTGCAGCGTCTGGCTATGGTCATCCCCACAACGTCAAAACCCTGTCCCTGCCTTGCTGTCAACCCGGGGCAGTGCTGTTGGGTAAGGGTGGAGACAGAGAGAAGTCAGCTTTGAGAGATAGTTTTGAGGTAGAATCCACAGGACTTGATGATTGAAAGTTTGAGGAGTAGAGGAGGGAGTGTGTGTTAGTAGCATGAGCAATTGTGTGGATGTGGCGCCACATACTGGAGGCAGACAGATGAAGGACTAAAGGCATGGGACTTCCCTGGTGGCGCAGTGGTTGAGAATCTGCCTGCCAATGCAGGGGACGTGGGTTTGAGTCCTGGTCCGGGAAGATCCCACATGCCGCAGAGCAACTAAGCCTGTGAGCCACAACTACTGAGCCTGTGCTCTAGAGCCTGCGAGCCACAACTACTGAGCCCGCATGCCACAACTAATGAAGTATGCGTGCCTAGAGCCCGTGCTCCACTACAAAAGAAACCACCACAATGAGAAGCCCGCGCACTGCAACAAAAAGTAGCCCCTACTGGGGCTTCCCTGGTGGCGCAGTGGTTGAGAGTCCGCCTGCCGATGCAGGGGATATGGGTTCGTGCCCCGGTCCGGGAGGATCCCACATGCCGCGGAGCGGCTGGGCCCATGAGCCGTGGCCGTGAGTCTGCGCGTCCAGATCCTGTGCGCCGCAACAGGAGAGGCCACAACAGTGAGAGGCCCGTGTACAGCAAAAAAAAAAAAAGGTAGCCCCTACTCACTTCAACTAGAGAAAGCCCGCGCACAGCAAGACCCAACACAGCCAAAAATAAATATTTTTTTTTAAAAAAAAGGACTAAAGGCATGAGTTCGGTTTTGGGCATGTGTTTGTTTTTTGTTTGTTTGCTTGTTTGTTTGAATTTTTTTGGAGTATAGTTGATTTACAACATTTTGTTAGTTTCAGGTTACAGCGAAGTGATTCAGTTATACATATACATTTTTCATTCTTTTTTAGATTATTTTCTCATATAGGTTATCACAGAATACTGAATAGTTCCCTGTGCTATACACACAGGTCCTTGTCGGTTACCTATCTTATATGTAGGAGTGTGTGTATGTTAATCCCAAGCTCCTGATTTATCCCTACCCTCTCCCCACGTTTCCCCTTTGGTAACCGTTTGTTTTTGATACCTGTGAATCTGTTTCTGTTTTGTAAATAAGTTCAATCGTATCATTTTTTAAAATTAGAGTCCACATATGAGTGATATCATATATTTGTCTTTCTCTGTCTTACTTCACTTAATATGATAATCTCTAGATCCATCCATGTTGCTGCAAATGGCATTATTTCGTTCTTTTTTATGGCTGAGTAATATTCCATTGGGCATGTGTTTTCATGCCTCAGAGACACCAAAGGAAGATCTCTTGGGGTTCCCTGGTGGTGCAGTGGTTGAGAGTCCGCCTGCCGATGCAGGGAACACGGCTTCGTGCCCCGGTCCGGGAAGATCCCACATGCCGCGGAGCAGCTGGGCCCGTGAGCCATGGCCGCTGAGCCTGCGCGTCCAGAGCCTGTGCTCCGCAACGGGAGAGACCACAACAGTGAGCGGCCCGCGTACCAAAAAAAAAAAATCTCTCTTTTGCACTTGAATACAGGCATCTAGAGTGCAGGAGAGAAGAAAAATTGGGGCTAGACATAAAGTGAGGTGCTTGTAGTCATGGAAGTGGCTAAGCTCGCTTGGGAGTTGGCGGGAAAGGGGGAGTGGGGAGTATGGATTCAGGTGATCCCAAGATACACTCTGACCAAAAGCATGTTAGAATTTGGCTGTGGAGTACACAGAAATCAGGTGAGGAGACTGGCGCTGGTTCCAGAGAGAAGTGTCGACGTTTAAAACAACACACAACTTAAAAGTTGTCAGTCAAGTTTATTCATTGTCTTACTGAGGACTACAGCTAGGGAGACAGACAGCCTCTCAGATAGCTCTGAGAAACTGTTCTGAAGAAATTAGGAGGGGGATATATGTGATTTTGACGAAGAGGTATGCAGCACGCCCCTAGGTAGAAGGTTACTGCTATTCACAAGGAACAGATATCTCAGTAATGCTTTTAGTGCTTTTCCAAGTATGGGACGATGCAAGAATCTGGGTTCATAAAATTTTCTCCTTAAAATATCTCACTCTCTGAAGGCCTGCTCTGCCAGTTTTCCCAGAGCACAGAGTGCCTCATTCCTGACCTTCGCCCTGAATTCCTTTCGGGTTGTGTTGAAGGTCAGTGACTGCAATGGCTAACGACTCAAGCCTTGCAGAACTGGACAGGCAGCGACACTCTTTAGTTGGTAGAAGACACTCTACCCAGAACAAGTGAGAAGCTCAAAGCGTCCCTTTCAAGTTAAGAGACAAACAGGGCGAGCCCATAGCTTCGCGTTGCCAAAGTAGGGTTAGGGCCCAGGAGGTAGCTCCGGGCTCCTTTTCCCGTCACCAGTGCGAGATTCGGGATGGCCCACCCGCGTAACCTTCCCGCTGGTGCGGAGGGAGAGACCAGAGGAGCCCTCCGCAGACGCTCTCACCCGCTCCGCTCGGGTTCTGCAGAGGCCGCCTCTCGTTGGGTGGCGGAGGTGGGCTGGGAGCCTGGCCGAGCAACACGGCCGCTACAGGAACGCGCAGCTCTGCCGCCGGAATAGGGCGACGGAAGTAAGCGTAGGACTTTCGATTCCCAGCCTTGTGGGCCGCTCTAGCGCGTCTCGTCTCGTTGGTGTTTCCGCCGGCCTGCGCTGCCGGTGGCCGAGCGCCGCAAGGTCTCCCAGGCCTCGCAAAGCCTTCTGGGAGCCTTACTCCACGAGTCCTCAGCTCCAACCCCCGCTCCAGACGGCGGCCCACGCAGGGCTTTGGTGGCCTGCGTGGCCGGAGGTATAGCCATCGTGGAGCAAAGATTGGAAGGGAAGATGACGTCTAACGCCGTCTCCCGGGAGCTGTGCTGGAGTTTTCTTCTGACTTCCGGCGAGCAAAAGATTTTACCTCCATTATTAAACGGCTGAAGTCACTCATTAACCCCTTCCAAGCCACAATCCTGCCACACAATGTCACAACTCATTGGTATCTCAAACTACTAAAGTGTAAAAAAAAAATTTTAAAGTTCACTTCATTGTCATCATCATAAAAAAGCATTTATTAGATGCCAAATTGCACATCAGACAGTAATCACTGCCCAGTGAGAGCTTGAACTCTAGAGCTAAGACTGATGAGAATACACCAAAAACTGTAAAATCCAAACATTAAACAAACAGCACAAGTGCCTCCAACAAACATATTACTTCTAAGGTATCCAAAGGAACTAGAGATTGCAGCATATTCTCAGGTTTATATAACTGTATATTTATATCATATCCCCACACTCCCTAGATTGTTAATACAAAGAAGGCTGTCAAAAAATAAGACAAAACACCTGTAGTCAGGCCGTGAAAAGATGGATAATGGTCATCCTGATATCAGATCAATAGCTCTATCTACAAAACTAAAACAGATGAATATAAACACTTCTAATGAAGATTATTTAGTTACTTTTTAAACAGATGTCCAAGCAAAAACACTTTCCAACGGAAATCCTATAGGCTTAACAAGTTTAATGAACTTTCAAATAGACTCTTTATTCAGATAAACTATAACCTGCTTAGTACACATATGCAGTAAATTGGCAGATTACTTTGAGCAAAATCTGCAGTATCAGATTGTATGACATGCTGCAGTCATCAGAACAATGCCACTTAATTATATGGAATCACAGGAGTCAAAGACTCAGAACAGCATTTGCTGTGAAATGTCACTTGTTTTTAGTTTTAACTCCCTGAATTACTGGGTTAGTCATTTTCTATGTTAAATGCAGAGATGTGAATAGACTATTACCTACTGCAACAACGCTGTAAACAAAACTATTTTGAGTTCAACTCCTTCAAGAATAACAATTAAATTCCACAGTTTCTTTAATTACAAAATGTAAACTGTTAACATCTGCATGCTATTGGAATAATGCTGTTTCATCAATGATGTATGTTAGAGAACCTGATAGTCCAGCAATCACATTAAGGACTTTAATACACATTTTCATCACTGCATCAACAACAAAACCAAAGAAATTTGTTCAACAATTGAATTCTTCAGTACAAAGTTTTCACTCTGCCCGTGTCAACATCCATGCTGCAAAATGTTGTGAACCAACTGTTCCTAGCAATAACCTCCTGCATTTAGTTTTTCATCCGTATATTAACTTTCATCCAAGTATTCACTGAAAGTAACATGGTAGGCTAATGATGTCTCTAAATTAATGACCATCTGTGGAATCTGTCAGTTAACACTGTAAATAGAAGGTGAAAAATCCATCTGTATAAAACCAGCATGGGTCTCACTGATGAATACTGACCGCTTCCTTCAACTCCTTGGGCTCTTTCACAGTAGCTGACACTCAGGGATTTTTTTTTTCCTCCGCATAACAATCATTAACAATATTACACCAAAAAGGCATTTTAATTATACTCATGTATATATTAATGTCTTTGTAAAAGATATTTTTCTAATCTCTTATGGAGGTTTGGCATAATCTTCCAAAATCTAGAAAATAAAAATGTAAAAACTGAAGTTAATTGTGAAGAAAACCTCATCTGGAAAGGTAACTTCCCATGCTGAGTGCAGAACGTCATTTATGGTATGAATTTTCACCTTCCCCTGTACTTTCTTAGGAACAAAGGAAAGGATGACAGCTTCCATGTTTCAGGTCAGCGCCACTCTGTCCACATGCCTTCTAAAATAGTCTTCTCTACTTCTTTCTGCAGCAACTCTGCTACTAGGGACCTCTTTCCCAATTTCATCCCCGACCCTGCAACTCTTCAGTTAACTGAAATATGGGAGCCCCTACTATGTGCCAATGGTACACTGTGCCAGCTGCTCCCACGGAAGGCAGAAGCAGGAAAGCAGGGAGGCAGTACTTTATGATATTTAGCAAAGGTCTTTATATCCCAGAGCTGGCTGATAAGAAACCTAACTGGAGACCATCTTTCTACACAATTCTAAACACCTCAGACAGAGAGACTTGCTGAAGAACCTATAGGAGACCTCGCTTTTTTATTTGAGACCCCAAAGGCCCGGCAGACTGGTGTCCTGTATCCTAAGAGTGGAGACATCGGAAACAATGAGCCAAGTGTGACCTTGACATACAGAGCACAGGGTCTCAACTGTGGATCTGCAAACAAGAAGCAAAAGAAGAAGAAGGAAAAGGGGGAAAGGAGTGGGTGAGCTGGGTTAGGGCTATTGGTTTCCCTTTTCCTCACCAACAGAATCTTCCTGCCTCTAATCACTGTTAAGAACTTACAGCAGTAGCCAGCACCTTTTTGTACATTCAGTTCTCAATCTGCTGTTCAGTAGAAAGACCCTACCTTCCAGGTAGGGTCCTAAAGGTAGGGTCCTAACTTTCCTCCAATTAGTCCTAAAGAGGTCTATTATTACTCCTGAGGTTTCCCAGTGATAATCCCATTTTAGTAAATGCCATACTTTTATACCATTTATATAGAATAAGACCATTCTCACATCCCAATCAAAAACTCCTTTAAATGCTGCTTTGCTGATAGGTATACAATTTTGCTTTAAAGAGAAATTCCACATGAATGTAACATTTACAAGATCCCCTGGTTCTTTAACATTAATAACCATTCCATTTAACAATATTTTGCTCCAGTATTTACATGTAACAGCAGTATCTAAAGACCTATATATTTTCAAGTATTTTGATTAAGTTCTAACAATTTTCTATATGTATCTTTCTTTGGATATGAGGAAGAAAAACTTTTTTCTTAAACCAAACTCAACTAAAACCTAAACTAAACTAAAACTACACTCTGTAGAGTTTGCAATCTGATTATAGGGATGGAGTTTGAACCTCAAGTCCTGAACAGTCTTTCAGTTGCTTTGTAACCATATACGTAAGTCAGGCTTGGGATGAAGCACTAAGGGAGTGCTTTGGAATCACTAAGTGTGATTCCAAACACTTGAATCACAAAGGCCAGTGGCATCAGATCTGAGAATGGATACTAACTTCACGGATACTAACAGCCACCTCGACACTAACTAGTCCAACCCATTTGGGAACACTTCACATGGAAGGAAAAAAGCTTCCAAACCCCTCCAGAAATTCATATGTAAAACAATAATCTCATACAAACATTACATTCTGATTGTTACAGCAAAAAAAAAAAAAAAAAAGTATAAAATATATATAAAGGTACTTACTTTCCTAGATCCTAGATCTGCAGAACTAGCAAATAAATAAATTTGCCTTCTAAAACTTACTTAAAAATCATGTAAACAAAATTAAAAGAACTCTAGCAATAACCTTCATTTTAGTGAAAACTGAATTTTTTTTTTATAAGTTCTGTATCTTTCTCCGGCTCATACAAATGGAATCTGGATAGTAACTGAGCTACTGAGTTAGAATTCTGGCTTTGTTCAGTAGCTGTGACACTGACTATACTTCCTCGATTATAAAACAGAAATCATGGTGCCTAAATCAAGGTTGTGGTGAAAATTAAATGATATATTACATGGAATGTGTGTAAAGTGCTTAGCACAGTACCTGGCACATAAAGGGTAATTGTGCCCCAGTTTTCAGTATAAATACTGAGAAGCACAAGCATTAATGAAAACTTGCTATATTTACGTGGTGTTTTGCGCATGGATTTGCTGATGGACAATGAGATGTGTTTTCAACCTGAAACTTTTCCCACACATGGTACATTTAAAAGGTTCTCCTGTGTGGTTCTTCTGGTGGCATGCAAGCTTTGAGTCCAAAATAAAACATTCTGCACAGGGTTTGCATTTATGGGGCTTTTCCCCTCTGTGAATGCTTTGATGGGAGATAAGCTCAGAGATACGAAGAAAGGTCAGTGAACACTCAGGACGCTTTAAGGGTTCGAATTTTGAGAATGAAAGCAAATTTTCCCCGCAGTCGCTGCAGTGTTCAGGGTTGTCCTCGTGGCCCCACTCGGGGAGGGCCAAGTGCGAGGGCTGCCCAAAGCATTTCCTGCTCAGACTGCATGGGTGCCGGCTGGCTGACCCGTGCCTTTTCTCAGGCAAAGCCAGATTTGTTTTCTGACCAAAATATTTACCACAGGCTTTTTTGGCAGTGTGGGTTTTCTGATGCTGTGCCAATCCTGGGAGCCACATGAAACCTCTTCCACATATGCCACAGGTGTAGGGTTTCTCCTTTACATGGATATTCATGTGCCGAGACAGATGTGAGTGCTGGCGGAAGCTGCCGCCGCACTCGGCACATTTAAACGGTTTCTCGCCGGTGTGGATTCGCCGGTGTGTTCTCAAGTTGGCTCTGTGATTGAAAATCTTCTCCCAGTCACCACATTTATACTTTTTCTCTCCTGAATGCGTTTTCTGATGCAAAACAGGGTATGAGCTATCACTGAAGCTTTGGTCACATTCAGGACACTTGTATGAATTTTTGGCTTCTTCCCCAGGAAATTCAAGAATTTCAGAAAGTGCTCTGGTTCCTAAACACTGAGATAGTTCTATCAAAGGGGTGTGGTTTTCAATGGTAACTAAAAGGCTTATGAAACTTTTCTTGCAAGCAGTTCTACCTGACATTTTCCTTTCAAGGTTTCCAACTCCATGCTCAGAGGATTTTTCTGGGTAATAGACAAGGGGCACAGCAATGGAGTATTTTTCTAGGGCAAGCTCTTCAAGTCCCATAGATTCTAGCCTTAGCTTCTGATTAATCTCAATCTTGCCTTCTCCTCCTGTTGATAAAAACAAAACAAAGCAAAACATAAACACCCTCAAGTAGTACTGGGGAAAACAAACTAGTTACACAGAGGACCAGGAAGCTGTAGGATGGCTGACAAAACTCAGGCCTGCCCAAAAGCATTAGTTTTTAATATTTTCCCACATATTCTTTTTTCTTTTTTTTTTTTTTTGGCAGTACGCGGGCCTCTCACTGTTGTGGCCTCTCCCGTTGCGGAGCACAGGCTCTGGATGCGCAGGCTCAGCGGCCACGGCTCACGGGCCCAGCCGCTCCGCGGCATGTGGGATCTTCCCGAACCGGGGAACGAACCCATATCCCCTGCATCGGCAGGCGGACTCTCAACCACTGCGCCACCAGGGAAGCCCCCAAATAGTCTTAATTTATAAAGCCAATATATTAATCCAAAAGGGATCTTTCCTTCCAAAGCAACAGCCCTATGACTGCCCCAGCTCACTGCCTGGAAAGGGTTTCTGGGCTGCAGGGCAGTGTGTGGAAATCCAGTCTTCAGTGGTTTTGCTGATTCAAGGAGACCGAGTTCAGGAATGCCAAGGCTGCTAGAATTTGACAGCAAAATACCAGAGAAGAGGCAGATGCCCAGGCAGAGATCTCTGGGCATCTAGATGGGGTCCCCTTAAGACTCTGGCTGCATATTAATCTGTAAATACATCTAAGGAAACTACCCCAGGTCAGGGAAAGAACCACCAGAAAGGAATAGAAAGAGCAATCTCCAGAATTCACATAATAGTTCATGCTCCCACCAGCCAAAATGGAAAGACTCCCTACCACACAGAGCATCAGGCAGTATGCTTAGAAAGACACTGCCTTAGCAGCAGGCCACATCAGCCCTAGATTAAAGACTGCTCTGAACACACCCTAACAAAGCAAAAAGCAAGCCTTGAAAGGATAATATTGATCCCAAGTAACTTACTGATAAATTAGCACCTTACCCCAAAGTCCAAAAATTGTTTTGAAAATACAGCAACAGCCAGCATACAACAACATAAAACTCACAATGTCCAACATCCAATCAAAAATTACAAGGCATGTAAAGAAGCAGAAAAATATGACCCATAACTAGGAGCAAAATCAATCAACAAAAGCAGACCCAGAAATGACACAGATGATAAAACTAGTAGAAAGAATGTTTAAAGAGCTATGATAAATATGCTTCACATGTTCAAGAAGGTAGAGGAAAACAACACGATGAAGACATAAGTAGATAATATAAAATGTGAGTTCTGGGAAAGTTCAAACAGTCAACCCTAGTCAAGGATTTATCCTTGACTAGGATAAAATGACTAATGTTTCTACATTATAGTTCCTCTTAGATGAGAAATGCATACCATCTGCTTAAGATTAAAGCGATTTCCAAATTTAAAAAATTTTTAATTTTTTTAAAAATAAATTTATTTATTTTTATTTATTTTTGGCTGCGTTGGGTCTTTGCTGCTGCGCACGGGCTTTCTCTAGTTGCAAGAGCGGGGGCTGCTTTTCATTGTGGTGCGGGCTTCTCATTTTTGTGGCTTCTCTTCGTTGCAGAGCACGGGCTCTAGGCATGAGGGCTTCAGTAGTTGTGGCTCGTGGGCTCTAGAGCACAAGCTCAGTAGTTGTGGCACACAGGCTTAGTTGCTCCGTGGCATGCGGGATATTCCCAGACCAGGGCTCAAACCCATGTCCCCTGCTTTGGCAGGTGGATTCTTAACCACTGCATCACCAGGGAAATCCCTAAATTTTTTTTGCCCTGCTGTATGGCTTGCATGGGATCTTAGTTCCCTGTCCGGGGCTCCTGGCAGTGAAAGCACCGAGCCCTAACCACTGGACCGTCAGGGACTTTCCAATTTTTGCCTTTTAAGAATCAACTCACCCTTTGAAAATTGCACTCTCATGCAAGTTCTTGTCATGTCCACATAAATCACTCAGGGATAGGTCCCACTCCCCCATACCAACATGCGGATGAGATATGCAATCCTAATCCTAGAAATGACCAAAGTTCAAAAGTGCAGGGAAAACAACTATTGTTACCCATCAATGCCATATCCTCCAAACACTCCATGGCGTGTCTCTGCTGCGGGACCTCTGGACAGGGTGCTGACTCACACATTCCTCTTGAGAAAAATATACAGCCAGGTCCTCAAACAGCACTGGCCCCTGAAACAACACGAGAGCCCATCTCAGGACAAGAAGCTGGAAAGCTACCCCCTTACTCAGTCTGGGAAGGCTGAGAAGAGCTAGAAACATCAGAGGCAAGGGAGAAAAGGGCTTGGTGGAAAAGGTCCCTGAGTGCTGGTGAGGGGGTATGAATGGGTTCTGAGGGCTGGAGGTGGGGATTAGGAAGGAGAGAGTAAAAATGCACCACTGGAGATAGTGGTATAAGGACCAAAACGGTAAACTGGGAGAAGTTCTAGAAGAGCCTATTAGAAGAGAAAAGATGAGGGAACAACTCTCAGGGAACCATTAAGGAAACCATTACGTAGGGATGCTCTAAGGGAAAGGAGAAGACTGAGCAGCCCGGGAAGAATCATGACAGGACAGGAGGTCCAGTGTTCTCCCAACATCCTTCCCTTTGCTGGTCCCTCTCCTTCTTCTTGGTCACACTCATGGCTAAGCTCACTGCATCACATTCAGGCCTATTCCTCCTTCCCTAAGTTTACCAAACGTATAAATCAATAGAGCTCTGGTGTGATTAAGAATCACCTGGGGTTTCTGTTTGTTTCTGTTTATTCAACAGGTGTGGAATGAAGCTTAGAATTCTTTAAGTTTGAGCAGCATTCCAGAAAGACACTTTGAGGTACCCTGTAATAGCCTTCTCCAATGGGCCCAGCTCCCAGTTGGTGGTTCTAAAAGGAAGGCTCTCATAAGCCATTTTTCCTATATGCCTGGTAGAAACAAAGACAGCTTGGTGAAAGGGCTCTCTGGGGATCAGGACCCCTCGCATCACGGGCATGCCTCACCCTCCTCCAAAAGAGGCCAGGCAGAGGCCAGAAAGGAGCGACCGGAACTTGGACCGAGAGAAGGGACCCGGTCTCACCTGGGCCCCGGATGTAGAGAGTGTGGATGCCATGTTGAGGAGTGGTAGTGTTTTCAAGTCGCCACAGGGACTTCGCAACAGATCTTGGAAGGGAGAAAATAGTACTTGGAGGGGCCAATTCGGCTGCCAAGCTCCTACACGCACCCCCTCGCATCCCCACACCCTTTAAGACCTGAGCCTATGACTCCTCTCCCCGGCCCAGCCTCGTAAAGGCCGACTCCCGGGCCGGCCGGGCCCCACTTATGGCTCCGAGACTAAAGATCTCAGGAAGCCTCCCGCTAACCAGGCTACAGCAACAGAAAGCGACGCCCAGCCGAGACTCGAGACCGAGAGACGCCGCCACCGTTAGGCTCCCACGCTCCCACGCTCCCCTACGCTGGACCTGCCGGGAAAGCCGCCGGATGCGGCCGGCCCCCATGTTTCTACGCAGCTCTGCCTCTGATTGGCTAGCGTGACCTAGGAGGGGGCAGGCCCTTTTAAGTGTTGACCAATCGGGCGCCTTAACGGAGAACCTCCCTCCCCCGGCTCACCCGGCATTCTGGGAGATGTAGTTTTCCCTAAGTTTTTCCCAGGCATTTCCGGTTCCGCTGTCTGGGTCTCCCCCGTGAGCTTCGTGCCCACAGATCTGGTGAAGTGGAGCGTTAGGGAGACCACGGAGGGACGTAATGTTTCAGGGAAGAAGGAAAGCAAGTAGACGGAGAGAATCCGGAACCTGAAGAGTATCGGTACTGAAATGTGGGTTCGGCCAGCAGTACCCTGTGGGTCCGAAACTTTGGTCCGGCCGAGGTGAGATGCCTGAGTGGCTAGGAATGCGGGTCCTAGTCTTAGCCTGAGTAGTCCGCTGGGTCTTGGGCGGACTGCGGGGCCATGGAATGTAAAGGGGTGTCTTCTGGGTGGACAAAGTTCAGGTCGGCGCAGGCCGGTTGCTCCAACGCAATGTATTCTAGGGGCATTGTGACCGGCGACTGCAGCCCAACCTAGCCATGTCAGGCTTGGAGCCACAGCGGACTTCAAGCGGTAGTAGAGCCATCGGATTGCTTCGCGGGACGTTGTAGGCTTCTTAATACCTCCCATTCGACCTGCCCCATTGCCACATATTTTCCACTTTACTGGCATTGTGTGCCGTGGTGTAGGGATTTGGAATTAGAAAATTGAGCTGCTTCCGCAGCTTTGCCACTAATTGCTTGTGTCATTTTGGTCTATATACAACTTTGCTTTCCTCAGCTGCAAAGAACTCAGAAGCCTCTCCTCAGAGGGTAGTTTCAAAGAAATTGTCAGTTTACAAAAGTGTCCGAAAAAACAAGGGTGATATTTACCTTAATAGAAAATTCTGAATATGTCTCAATATATTTTCTTATTCTTGTGCCAGGCATGTTCCTGTACCTAAAAGGTCACTCAAGGAGTGGTTGCATATTAATTGAAACAATATTATCAGAGTTGACAAAATAAGTAACGGGATTTGGTGGAATATTAGATAGGATAGTTTCAGCTGCAAGTAACAGAAAACCCAACAAAATGTTCAAAGGTAGGGCAGTTATAGGTTGATTAATTCAGTGGCATAATGACACCATCATGGTCCCAATACTTCCATATTTCTCCTCTGCCATCCTTAGCATGTTGGGGAAGATGGCAATGGAATCCACGTAATACATGCAGACAAGCATTGTGTCATGTACCAAACCTAAACCAATCATTATCAAGGGTAAAAAGACTAGCTACTGTATTGGTTTTCACCCATCATGGTTCACCTCCAGGGGACCCAGTCTCTCCTGACCATCTGCCTGCACAAAATCAGGGCTCTGTTGGAAAATAAAAAGAAGAACGAAGAATAGACAGGTTAACTAACAGTATCCGCCACAAGTGACATCTTGACAGGTAGAACTAGGCCTTGTGGGGATGGGTCACAAAAGAGGTATCTGGGGGTCCCAGGAGGAAGGAAAAAGGTGCTGAAAGGACAGGTGGAAGAATGATAAAGACAAACTTTCCTACAGGCTAGACCAACCCAAAATGTAAATGTTGAAGAAGAGCTAATGGCCTGGTACATGTTCACCATGTAATCACAGTGCTGTTCAAGTAGTCCTCTTTCCCCTCTTCCTTTGTACTTAATTTTATGGTATTCTTACATCAGAGATATCTCATTTGGGGCTCAGATCCTCCTGATTTTGATCTGTGGCCCTTTCACCAAGAACAAGTGGCTCTAATGGCCCTTTACTTTGAATCCTGTTCTCATTATTACAAAGAGATAAACCCAGTTTCCAATGACTAGAAGTTAAGCCTGTGGTATTAACTCACTGGGTAACTGGAGAGTTATCTTTGAAACAGGAGAGGAAACAAAATCTTCCCTAGGCCTTCTGACTACCAAAACTAAACAAGTAGATCAAGAAAGAAGAAGCTTCGGACTTCCCTGGTGGCGCAGTGGTTGAGAATCTGCCTGCTAATGCAGGGGACACAGGTTCGGGACACAGGTTCGAGCCCTGGTCTGGGAGGATCCCACATGCCGCGGAGCAACTAGGCCCGTGAGCCACAACTACTGAGCCTGCATCTCTGGAGCCTGTGCTCCGCAACAAGAGAGGCCGCGATAGTGAGAGGCCCGCACAACACGAGGAAGAGTGGCGCCCACTTGCCACAACTAGAGAAAGCCCTCTCACAGAAACGAAGACCCAACACAGCAAAAATAAATAAATAAATTACTAAACTCCTACCCCCAACATCTAAAAAAAAAAAGAAGAAGAAGCTTGAAAGCTTGATCTTGCTTAAAGGAAAGAGATGAGATACAAAGTCTATGATAGACCGAGATTGAAAGAATAAGACTGAATTATATACCTCACTTGATTTTTTATTTATTTATTTTTCTAACTTGATTTTTTAAAAATCAGAGGTGCTTGACCATATATCCATTAGAAGTTCAAGTGACAGATTTTAATCATCCAAACTTAAAAATTCTTCTGCCACAACCCTTTGACAAGATTCTTCATTTCAGCCCCTAACATACCAATAATAATAATAATTTGTATGTATTAAAATTCTTTCCATAGCCAAATATCTGCTTTCTCTCTGAAGATCACATCATCTTTTTTAAAATTAAAAGTAACTTTTTATTATTACAAAACAGTATATGTACATTTTAGAAAGTTAGAAAATACAGATAAAAAAATAGAAAATAAATGCACCACATTCTTATCACCCAGACATTATCACTATTTATTGTTAAGTATATATTTTTTCCTTGGTAATTTTAAACATGACTTCCAGAATGAATTACTCACTACGTTTGGTGTTATTTTGGCCATGCTGCGCAGCTTGCGGGATCTTGGTTCCCAGACCAGGGGTCAGACCTGGTCCCCAGCAGTGAAAGTGCTGAGTCCTAACCACTGGGCCGCCAGGGAATTCCCAGGTTTGGTGTTTTTAACATTCCCAGATGGTACTGCTTTTTAGGGTTTATTACTTAAAAATAAGTATGTCTGTTGTTCTTATAGCAGGAGTCCCCAACCCCCAGGCCGTGGACTGGTACCGGTCTGTGGCCTGTTAGGAACTGGGCCTCACAGTAGGAGGTGAGCAGGGCGCGAGCGAGCGAAGCTTCATCTGCCGCTCCACATTGCTCCCCATCGCTGGCATTATCGCCTGAACCATTCCCCAACACCGCCCCCCCCAACCGCTGTTCATGGAAAAATTGTCTTCCATGAAACCGGTGTCTGAGCCCAGAAAGGTTGGGGACCACTGCTTAGAGCCTTTAGTGTATCCTTCTTGAGATTTTACTACCAATGGGAAGTTGACAAGGTCTTCTTACAGTGCACCAAAGGAGTCTAGACAAGCAAGAATAATCTTTTTTCCCGACTTCAGCAAGAGGCTTTTCTCATAAGTATCCAAAATGCCTGACAGCAGTTAGAAAGCTGAGTTCACTAGTTTGTCTCTAATTGGGGAATGATGGCTGTAGGTCATGCCTGCAGGTTTTACTTTAACCAAGAATAAGAGGCTCTCATGATTTGAAGCTAGGATCACCTCTAGCTGGGCAGGAGTTCCTTCATCAGAAAGAAGTCAGGACTCTAAAATGTACCCCCGGTACGTTAATCCCATTACCAGAAAGTGGCTTTGCTCCATATCAACTCTAGCAGGATTCTTTTTCAGTCACTGAGGCCAGAGACGCTTCCAAAGAAAGATTCTAGATCTACTGATACTGATTAATTCTTGCAAATAGAAGCTGCAACCAGAGATTCCTGGAGGGTAATGAGATCTACAGAGAATGCAGGTTAAACACAGTGAGGACGGAGAAGAAACGATGGGTTGGATAGTAGGTTAGAGGACTATGTGCTCAGATAATTCATTTTCCCCGAAAAGGCCCATCAGATTGAGAATTCTGAGATCAGACTTGTCTGAGACACTTGGCCTGAGAGTTACAGACATGGCGTGGCCAGGAGCAAAGTGATGGCCTACCTCTTTCTCCCCTGCAGCATAAGAATGGCTGTACCTGGAAGGACGGGGGACTGAGCCAGCCGGAGTGCAGAGAAGAGTTCCAGGGAGCGAGTCAAAGCCTGCTGTGTCCTACGCAAAAACTAAAAGAATACAGCAACACTAAACCTGCCCTAAAAGAAATAATTGAACAGTCTTCCTTAAATAGAAAAGAGGTAAGGATCTATAGGAATGGGAAAATCACAATAGGAAAGGCAAATGTATAAAAGGACTGAAGATCACTTAAACAATCCAGTACATAGATTTAAAAAACAATCAAAAAAGTTTTGTAAAAGTGATTATAACTACAATTAACAGCAAAAGGATAAACGATGTAAAAGCCTGCTCTGCCTTGCTGTGGATGATGCCCTCATAGTCAGAGGGAACCTACTGAAATGAAACCCATCTTGCTAGTCAACATTTAAAAAATTATTAACACTGAATGATAGAGGGGGTTTAGTGAGACAAAAGCTTTTACTTTGCTGGTTGGTGGGTAAGCAAGTATACTCAGTATACTCTTGTAAAGTAATTTGCCCCTATTGTATGCATTGTGCGGTTGAAAACTATTCATACCATTTGACTCTGTAAATTTAATTCTAAAAATCTATGTTTTAACTGGGCATCTGATTTCATTAACTATACTAAGAAATTCAAAATAACATTGGCTTAAACAAATAGAAATATATTTTTCTCCCACATACAATCCAAGCTGGTCTGATAACTATGCTCTGGAAAGTTGCTGGGGACCCAGGCTTCTTCTGCTTTGTGCTCCACTATCTTAGAGTGCTTCGTATCCTAAGCATGACTCTCACCCAGTATGGCTCAGTACCACACCTGCATTGCAGCCAACAGGAAGGAGAAAGGGAGGGCATGTCCCTTCCTTTTCAGGGTGGAACTTGGGAGGTTGCACGTATCACTTCTGTTCACATTCCATTAGCTAGATCTTAGTCACGTGGTCACATAACCACATCTAGCTCAAGGGAGGCTAGGAAGCATAGTATCACTCTGGTAGCCCACACCCAGCTAAAAAGCACAAGTTCTGTTACAATGAGAAAGAAGGAGGAGGTAGACACTGGGGACAGCTGGCAATAATTGCCATGTTATCCTAAGGAAATATGTTGAATATGGAAAAAGATGAATGGAAATGGATGGGAAAACATGAAGTTCATTGCAGAATTATTTACAGTAGAGAAAAATTGGAGAAAAATGACCTAATTTCTAAGTATTTTTCCTCTCAGGAGGAAAGATTGCAGCCAATTAAGATTATATATATAAGGAGTTTTTGATAACATGTGGAAATGCTTCCAATATGTTTTTTCTTTATAAATTTATTTATTTATTTATCTTTGGCTGCTTTGGTTATTCGTTGCTGAGCATGGCTTTCTCTAGTTGTGGCGAGTGGGGGCTACTCTTCGTTGCGGTGCGTGGGCTTCTCATTGTGGTGGCTTCTCTTGTTGCAGACCACGGGCTCTAGGTGCACGGGCTTCAGTAGTTGTGGCTCGTGGGCTCTAGAGCACAGGCTCAGTAGTTGTGGCGCACCGGCTTAGTTGCTCCATGGCATGTGGGATCTTCCCAGACCAGGGCTCGAACCCGTGTACCCTGCATTGGCAGACAGATTCTTTTTTTTTTTTTTGCAGTATGCGGGCCTCTCACTGTTTGTGGCCTCTCCCGTTAAGGAGCACAGGCTCCGAACGCGCAGGCTCAGCAGCCATGGCTCATGGGCCCAGCTGCTCTGCAGCATGTGGGATCTCCCTGGACCGGGGCACGAACCCGTGTCTCCTGCATCGGCAGGCGGACTCTCAACCACTGCGCCACCAGGGAAGCCCGGCAGACGGATTCTTAACGACTGCACTACCAGGGAAGACCCCAATATAAGTTTTTAAATGGGATACCAAGTTGTACATAAAGTGCCATCATAATTATTGAAAATAGACTGAAAAGAGCAATAAGGAAACAGTAATGTTAAGTGATTATCTTTGGATGATGAGCAAAGGGTAATTTTTTCTTTTTTATACTTTTTTCTATATTTTTCTTATTTGTTACGGTGAGTATGTATTTCTTCCATAATTAGCAGATTATTTAAGCCAGGGCTCTGGAGTCAGATTGCCTGGGTTGAAATTGCTCCTAACAGTTTAACAGCTATAACATCTTGGGTTAATTATTTAACCTCTCTAAGCCTTAGTTTCCATATCTGCAAAATAGGAGTAATGATTGTAACTGCCTCAGGTGATAATTGGGAAGATTACATGAAAATAGGTTGCATAACACTTGCCATAAAAGAACTGCTCAAAAAGTATAAGCTTTATAATTGAAAAGGTTTCTAAATAAAACTGTTGTGTATTGGCGCTTTAGCAATCAGATACATCAATGTAATCCACAGATAGCTTCCTGTAATGAGGCGTTTCCCAAGAACTTGAAAGAGGGGAATAAGGCTGAATTTTGAGAATTAAACAGGGAAAATGAAGATAAAATCATGTTTCTGCAGAAATAAGAAGTAACCTTGGGACGTCCCTGGTGGTCCAGTGGTTAAGACTCTGCGATCCCAATGAGGGGGGCCCCAGTTCGATCCCTGGTCGGAGAATTAAGATACCACATCCTGCAACTAAGCCTGCGTGCCGCAACTACAGAAACCCATGCAATGCAACTAGGGAAGCCTGTATGCTGCAACGAAGAGCCTGTGCAGCCAAAATAAAATAAATAAATAAATAAAAAATAACCTTAAGGAAAGCCTGGGAAGTTAAGGCGTGATTTATGGATCTGAAAAGTAATGTGTTCACAGAGCGGCCTAGTCTGAATGGAGCCAAGAGAAAGAAGAGTCAGCAAGAGTCTGGCAGCCCTCCTGGCAGTGCTCAGACACAAGGAACATGGACTTGAGGGGCAAGCATTCCTGACCTTTGAGAAAGGCCTGAGTAAAAGATCTCCCTTAAGGCTCTCTTTTCTTTCCTCTTTGTACGCTGCTCACCAAGAACATTCTGGTTAGCAGTCTAGTTTCCCAGGAACACTAAGAGAGGAGGAGGTGTCTGGAGCAGGGTTAAGAGCATTCCAGTGACTCTTGACTATAAACAAGTAAACCAGAATTTGGTTTAAGCCTCAGTCTTTTGTGAGCCTGACTGGTAAGCCCAGTCTCAGGGTACACTGACAATAAAAATGGAGAATCAGACCTTCCCAATATACTGGCCTGACCCTCTGAGTCCAGGCTAAGTGGCCACCTCTGTCTTGGTTTTAATTGCAGCAATCAGTATCATTGTTGGTGATTCAGCTTATACACTTGCATCATTTTACACCCAAAGGGAATTTTTTTGGAAGCAAAATTTTTATTTTGCCTTGTAAAACTATTTTATTTTTTATTTTTATTTTTTGAAATTAGTTTGTATTGGGGTATAGTTGGTTTACAATGTTGTGTTAGATTCTGCTGTACAGCAAAATGAATCAGTTATACATATATCTGCTCTTTTTTAGATTCTGTTCCTAGTATAGGTCATTACAGAGTACTGAGTAGACTTCCCTGTGCTATACAGTAGGTTCTTATTACTTATCTATTTTATATATAGTAGTGTATATATGTCAATCCCAATCTCCCAATTTATCCCTCCCCCCGGAAGCAAAATGTTTGGTTCCTAGTTGTACTGGCTTTGATTCATGCAGATTTTTTCATTGTTTATTTTACAATACAAATATGTTATAGCCTTTGCTTCTTTACGCTTAAGTATATCTAGAGAGATTTTTTTTATATTTGCCCATGTAAATCTACTTTGTGTATTTTTTTTCTTTTCCATTATGGTTTATTACAGACTATTGCATATATTTTCCTCTGGTATACAGTATAGGACCCTGTTGTTTATTTTATATATAGTAGTTTATATCTGCTAATCCCAAACTCCTAATTTATCCCTCCCCGACCCCTTTCCCCTTGGGTAATATATGCCCAGTAGTGGGATTGCTGGATCATATGGCAACTCTATTTTTAGTTTTTTAGTTTTTTGTTTTTTGTTTTTTGGTACGCGGGCCTCTCACTGCTGTGGCCTCCCCCGCTGCAGAACACAGGCTCCGGATGCGCAGGCTCAGCGGCCATGGCTCACGGGCCTAGGTGCTGCGCGGCACGTGGGATCCTCCCTGACCGGGGCACGAACCCGCGTCCCCTGCATCGGCAGGCGGACTCCCAACCACTGCACCACCAGGGAAGCCCTATTTTTAGTTTTTTAAGGAAGCTCTGTACTGTTTTCCATAGTGGCTGCACCAATTTACCTTCCCACCAACAGTGTAGGAGGGTTCCCTTTTCTCCACACACTCTCCAGCATTTGTTATTTGTAGAGTTTTTAATGATGGCCATTCTGATTGGTGTGAGGTGGTACCTCATTGTAGTTTTGATCTGTATTTCTCTCTCTCTCTCTCTCTCTCTCTTTCTTTTTTTCGGCCGTGCTGCCCTTGTGGGATCTTAGTTCCCTGACCAGGGATTGAACCTGGGCCTCGGCAGTGAAAGCGCCAAGTCCTAACTACTGGACTGCCAGGGAATTCCCTTGCATTTCTCTAGTAATTAGTGATGTTAAGCATCTTTTCATGTGCCTATTGGCCATCTGTATGTCTTCATTGGAGAAATGTCTATTTAGGTTTTCTGCGCATTTTTTGATTGGGTTTTTGTTGTTGTTATTGAGTTTGTATAGTTTTTAAATTAAGCCCTTGTCTGTCACATCGTTTGCAGATATTTTCTCCCAGTTCGTAGATTGTCTTCTCATTTTGTTTGTGGATTCCATTTCTTCGCAAACGCTTGTAAATTTGATTAGATCCCATTTGTTTATTTTTGCTTTTATTACTACTGCCTTGGGAGACTGACCTAAGAAAACATTGCTATGATTTATGTCAGAGAATGTTTTGCCTATGTTCTCTTCTAGGAGTTTTATGGTGTCATGTCTTATATTTAAGTCTTTATACCATTTTGAGTTTATATTCATGTATGGTGTGAGGGAGTGTTCTAACTTCATTGATTTACATGCGACTGTCCAGCTTTCCCAACACCACTTGCTTAAGAGACTGTCTTTTCTCCATTGTATATTCTTGCCTCCTTTGTTGAAGATTAATTGACTGTAGGTGTGTGGGTTTATTTCTGGGCTCTCTATTCTTTTCCATTGCTCCGTATGTCTGTTTTTGTGCCAATACCACGCTGTTTTGATTACTGTAGCTTTGTATTGTCTGAGGTCTGAGAGGGTTATGCCTCCAGCTTTGTTCTTTTCCCTCAGGATCGCTTTGGCAATTCTGGGTCTTTTATGGTTCCATATAAATTTTAAGATTATTTTTTCTAGTTCTGTGAAAGATATCATGGGTAATTTGATAGGGATCGCATTAAATCTGTAGATTGCTTTGGGTAACGTGGCCATTTTAACAATATTAATTCTTCTAATCCAAGAGCATGGGATGTCTTTACACTTCTTTGAATAATCTTCAATTTCCTTTATCAGTGTTTTATACTTCTCAGCATATAAGTCTTTCACCTCCTTGGTCAGGTTTGTTCCTAAGTATTTTATTTTTTTATGCAGTTTCAAAAGGGGTTTTTTGTTTTTTTTTTTACTTTCCCTTTTTGATATTTCATTTTTAGTGTAAAGAAATGCAACAGATTTCTTATGATCCATGTAAATATTAATGAACCCATCAGAACCATGAGTCAGAACAATCCACTGCACCTCCAGCCTGTCTCCTGGAACCTTTCTCCTCTCCTGGGAGTGCTCCCAGGGAGGTCCAGAGTCCTCTCAGGCAAAGCAGATGCTAGTCAACAAGCTGACTGTCTACAGGGCTTGCCATGAAGTGGCTTGTTCATGATCTGTTTCTGGGATCCTGGAAAAATGTTTTTGGTGTCTTTCTGGAAAGGCTGATTTTGGTAAGTCACCTGTCCCCCTGGGTGTCAGGAAGGTTGTGATCCAAGAGAACACATCACGTCTTTAAATGAAGAAGCGATTTGTTTGTTTCTTGACTTTCATCCTTCATGGTGCCCCTGGGGAGAGAAGTTTCATTCTGCATGCTATAAAGGCCTTGGGTGGGTGTTTCATTGTAAAATGGGACAACAATACTGACTTTTCAGAGTGATTGGGAGAGTAAATGAGGACATTGAGGAAGGACTGTAGGACTGTAACACAGTGTGTAGCACATAGCAGACACTTAGAAACTACATGTTCACTCAGATTACATTCAAAAAGTTCCATTATTCTGTGTAAGTGCTTCTGTTGAAACCCTCATCAAACCGTCTTGTAATCACACATCTTCTCAAAGGCAGAGAACACATCTTAGTCACTACTGGTACCCACAGCTCCCAGCATAGTGCATGGCTAACCTTAATTGAAGGAAGAAGGGAGGACAAGCATCCAGTACCCAAGCTCGGCCCTCATCTCACTCACACTTGCTTTTTATTTATGAAAATATCATATTGTCCGTGTAAATAAGATCTCTGAGAGCATGCAGAGACGCTGGTAACAGTGGAGAACTCTGTTACTCAGAGTCAGAGGGAAGGAAACTTACTTTTCACCGTATATCCTTTTGTTCTGCTTTTAAAATTTTACCATGGGCATGCATACTTCTTACTTTTTTAAAATATTTATTTATTTTTTGGCTGCATTGGTTCTTCATTGCTGTGCGCAGGCTTTCTCTAGTTGTGGTGAGCAGGGGCTACTCTTCTTTGTGGTGTGCGGGCTTCGCATTGTGGTGGCTTCTCTTGTTGTGGAGCATGGGCTCTAGGTGCGCAGGCTTCAGTAGTTGTGGCATGCAGGCTCAGTAGTTGTGGCACACGGGTTCAGTTGCTCCGTGGCATGTGGGATCTTCCCGGCCCAGGGCTTGAACCCGTGTCCCCTGCGTTGGCAGGTGGATTCCCAACCACTGTGCCACCAGGGAAGTCCAGGGCATGCGTACTTCTAAAAAAATGTTTGTCATAAAATCCCCCCAAGTTAAACCAAAACCAAAATATGTTGGATACATCTGTAAAAATCATATAAAGATGAAATGTAAATGGTTAATAAAAATAGAAAAAAGTGATCAAACTTACTAAGAAGTACACATTAAAATAATGAGATATTTTTCCCCCTTATAGAGTGCAGAGAGGTAAGGAGGGATGATATCCCATGTTGGTGAGGATGTATGAGACAGGAGGCAATGTGGCATTTGTTTTCAAATGAAAATGAAATGTTTTCAAATTGAAATCAATTAAAAATAACCAACATTCGGGACTTCCCTCGTGGTGCAGTGGATAAGACTCTGCCCTCCCAATGCAGGCCTGGGTTCGATCCCTGGTCAGGGAACTAGATCCCACATGCATGCCACAACTAAGAGTTCACATGCTGCAACTAAGGAGCTGGCAAGCCACAACTAAGGAGCCGTGGAGCCACAACTAAGGAGCCTTTCTACCTCAACTAAGGAGTCCACGTGCTACAACTAAGGAGCTGGCAAGCCACAACTAAGGAGCCCTGGAGCTGCAACTAAGGAGCCCGCCTGCCTCAACTTAGACCCGGTGCAACCAAATAAATAAATATTTTTTTAAAAGAATATATATTATATATATATATTTAAAAATCAACATTCTAGGAATTTTCGCTAAGGAAGTAATCTGAAATATGTGCAGGTTTCTGTCCAAGGTTTTTAGTGGCAATACTGCTTACAACCTGAATGTCCGGGTGTTGGGAGGGAAACCTTATCCCCAGCCCCTGCTCTCCCCACCTCCCCAACCGCAGTCTATCTATGATAGAGCAGTGAGTAGGGCCCTGGGTGGCTGGGATCACCTAGCGTTGGCAGAAGACAGCAGTACCCAACCTTATTCCTCTATGCACCAGAGAGAGATGAAAATTAATATGCTTAATCTCGCCTTAATTTCTGGAGAGATCTTGGCCTTGGAAGTTTGTGGAACGGCAGAGAAAGTTAATTCCTATTTGTTACAGTGAGCATGTACTACTTCCATAATTAGAGTAGTTCAGTCAGCCGGGGCTCTGGAACGGCAGAGCCTGCCCATGGAGATGGTAGCTTGCGGCTCTCCCTGACCCAGCCGAGCCTGATTACCTCCCTATCACAGAAACTGGGAAAGGGCTCTGCAGCTGAGGAGGCAGGAATTGAGGGTTTGTTTCCCTTCAAGAGCTCCACAGAGAACCACTCTTCTTGGCAGCTTGGAGCGTGGCTCGAATGCAGAAGTAGAGACTGATGACGCCTCCCACTGGTAGTGCCTGTAGATATCTCTGTGCTTGACCCATGGCCAGAGGGTAAAAACAGTCATGAGTAGGCAAGAGAAAAATAACAGTAAACTTGAAGAGACTTGGCAGCCAGAGGGAGAAGGAGCTGGCAGAACCCTCAGAATAGGCAGCTCTTGAGGAAATAGAACTTATGAAAGAGACAGATGGCAGCTCTACCCAAATACGATGACTGGAGGAGATTGGATTATAGCAAAACTTTCTGGAACTGAAAAGCATGTTTTGTTTTGTTTTGTTTTTAAATTTACATTCAGTAGGGACTTCCCTGGCAGTCCAGTGGTTAAGAATCCATGTTTCCACTGCAGGGGGCACAGGTTCGAACCCTGGTTGGGGAACTAAGATCCCGAATGCCGCATGGTGTGGTGTGGCCTAATTAATTAATTAACATTCAGTAGGTGAATTGAAGGAGAGGATGGTCATCATAAAGCCAGTGGTCTTTTAGATCAAGTGGAAGAAATATCTCAAAACACACCAAAAATAGAGAAAAACCAGGAAGCAAAGAGTTGGAGGAGCAATCAGTATTGAGCTCAGTGCTGATTAGACCTTTCCTGAACCAATTCCTGTGGTCAGGAGATGCCCCTTCCCACTTGCTGGGTTATCTGAGCCAGTCGCTGAGCCAAGGGAGAATGGGTTGAACTTAACGGGTTAGACCAAAGTAGGGACCATTTTGGGGTGGAGTCAATACCACCCACACAATGGGATAGAGTGGAATTTTTTTAAAGAAGACAACTACCTGGAATATCCCTTGTAGTAACACATGGTACCTGACTGAAACCATTGTCCTGAGGATAAATGAGATCCTGTGTAAGTTGCTTACACAGTGCCCAGCACATAGTAAACCCTGGGGGAATAGTTATTATTTTCTCATTTTTTTAGAAAGTGCTTTTAAAGTTTTAATGGATGTAGATGCCCTTCTCAGTTTTGACAATTCATCTTATTAGTGCTCTATGTAGAACCCTGGAAACAACAGAATGGTAACTCTGCTGCACTTACAGAGTGCTTCATGCAAATTCTGATTCAGTCTTGTGAGGCTTGAGGTTCTGCATTTTAAACAAGCTCCCTGGTGATGCTCATGCTGCTGGACCACAAGACCACACTTTGAGTAACAAGGACCTGGGAAGGGTTTTGCCTTTCCTGTGTGATTGAAGGGGCTTACCACTGCCCCCATGTTCCATGGATGGGAACATGACGGAAGGCAAGAGAAAGGATGATGAAAACAAGCAATTTTCTTTTTGTAAAACCTCATCCTTTTAATTTAAAATTTTCAAACCTTCTGAGTATTTGAAAGAATAATGCAGTACACACCTATGTACCTTTCACCTAGCTTCACCAATTATTAATATTTAAGCAATTTCCTCTTAAGGGCATGCTTAAGAACTTAAGTTGTCCACATCACTTCCACTCTTGTCCATCGGTAAAAACTTTGGCATATAGCCTCACATTGCTGCAAGGGAGGGTAAGAAGTATAAGCTCAGCTTGACAGCTATTACCTGCTATAGGGGGTGCTGTTCTATTACTACAAGAGGATATGAGAAAGCAGTTGCTTTTTAAAAAGAAGGAAGATGGGACTTCCCTGGTGGTCCAGTGGTAAAGGATCTGTCTTCCAATGCAAGGAACGCAGGTTCAATCCCTGATCGGGGAACTAAGATCCCACATGCTGCAGGGCAACTAAGCCTGTGCCACAACTACTGAGCTTGCAGGCCTCAACGAGAGAGCCCATGTGCCGAAAACTACAGAGCCCACATGCTCTGAAGCCCACACGCCACAACTAGAGAGAGGGAGAGAAGAAAAAAAAACCCGCATGCCATAACTCGAGAGAAGCCTGCCTGCCACAGTGAAGAGCCTGCGTGCCCGCAATGAAAGATCCCACATGCTGCAACTGAGACGCGACACAACCAAAAATAAATAAGAAGGGAGAGGAGGAGGAGGAAGACAGTGGATACTAGGGGACAATTAGCCACCTCTAACACAGTGACTCGCTGGATCTCCCAACCAGTTCTCTTCAAAGTGTATTCTGGAAAGACTGAAGCTAAATTTGCAGCCCATCTCTACAAAGTATGTAGGACTTCAAAGTATGCATTTTATACCCGCCTCACTGTTGATTGTTCTATCTTCATTTATATTAAAGCTTTTTTTTCAAGTTTGATTATAATAGTGACACACTAAATATAATTGTATAGAGTGCTTGAAATGCTCTGAGTGGACCCAAACACGTTTACCACAGCATCTTTGCTTACAATAGCATGTTTGCAGGACTTAAAACTGTAACTCTACCGAGTTGTAAATGATATTATGTTTTCATTTGCCTGTGATTTTTCAGCCTTTAAAAAAATAGGAACTTACAGAAACTGTTACAGAAAGGAAATACAAGTTGCTTTACACAAATCAAGATTCCATCAGTCACTAACGTCATATTATGTAGACAATAGAATATCCTGGTTGTTTTACATCCCCTTGTTCCACTACTCTTGATCTATTTATACCAATTGCCTTTAAAACTTCTAATCTCTTTAGGTATATTTTCTTTGTCAAAATGTTAAAGAATATGCATTCAACATTTATGAGATAGTGTGATTTTATTTTATTATTTTAAAAATATATATTTATTTATTATTTATTTGTTTTGACTGCGCCGGCTCTTCGTTGGCGGACTTCTTAGTTGCCGCATGCATGGGGGGATCTAGTTTTCTGACCGGAGATCAAACCCAGGCCCCCTGCATTGGGAGCCCTGAGTCTTACCCACTGGACCACCAGGGAAGTCCTGATAGTGTGATTTTAGACTGTTTTAATCTGTGATAACGTTTATTCATTTGGATGTGAATTAAATCATTTTAGGGTTGATAATTTTAGCCTTCCGATTCCATTCTTTGCCCCTGTTACCACTGTAAGTTATTTGAAGGCAAAGAATAAATCTCTCCTTTAAAGTTAACATCAGAGTTTGCTCACCACGAATCCCTTAGCAACAAAATTTGAGTTAGGTTTTGTTATGTAGTACCTCCTCTAACTTGAGGGCAACTGACCCCCGTCCATTTACACAGCGACAGCCTTAACTGCCTGTCTGCGGAAGCTGGACTCTGGCTGCCGGCCGACGTCCGGCGCTGGGCGCGGTGGCGCTGCTCTCCAGCTGCTGTCGGTCCTCCGATCACGCTTCCCTGGCTTGACAACCCTCCAGCTGCTGGAGATGGAAAAGCTCAAACCCTAAACCCGAACGAGGGGAGTTTTGGCCGGGAACTGGAGGGCTGTGAGCCTCCGGGTCTGCGCGGGGACGCTCAGCTGTGCCCGAAAAACCCGAGCCGGCCGGCTACCAACCGGACCGCGCCCCCGGCGTCCATACCCGCCAGGCTCGGGCAGTTCAAAGTTCGGCCGGGTCCAGAGGGATCTCGGACCCTCCGCTGGCTCTCAGAGCCTCGCCAGCCGCTAGCAGGCGCGCCGCTAGCAGGCGCGCCCCCAGCCCCACCGCCAGCAGCCCAGCCTCTACTGTGTTCGGCTTCGCGCCAGGCCTGCCAGCTCCTAAGATGGCGGCGGCGGCGTCGAGAGGTGGCCCCCCACGTGGGCTCCGGTGGCCAATAGGCTTTGGGCCTGCGCCGCCGGCCCGGAGCGGGAGGCGGAAGTGCTTCGGGCAGCAGCCTCCTTCCAGGCTGCGGCCCCTGCCGGTTACATAACTCGTTGCGGGCTGCGAGCGGCCCCACTTCCTGGCTCCCTGAGAACCGAGGATGCGCTGAGCCCCACAACGCCGTCCGCTGCCGCCGGCTCCCTCCCGAGGTGAGGTATCTCGGGCTCTGGCCTGCAGTGTGGCGCCGGACCCGGCCGGAGGCGGGGGTCGTGAGAGGCAGGGAGCGCAGCTGGGGGGACGGCCGGGGTGCAGGGGGACCGAGGCGGCCCTGGCGGGGCGCGGAACTGCCCGTCCGTTCAAGGGAGGCCGGGGGCGCGGCCCACGCCAGTCGGAGCCCAGATCTTTCCGCGGTGTTTCGGGACGGCCTCAGAGCTCACGCTTCCCGGGGTGAGGAGGGAGCCGCGACCCCAGACTCCAGGGGTGCCGAGAGGCGCGATTCCGACCCTTTTGCCTGGGACGCCACCGTGCGAGGCCCCAGGACGAGTTGGTGGGGAAATTTGGAACTGCAGGGCAGCCTGCCCCTTACTACACTCTAGATCTCACGGGAGGTGCAGGGCCTGTCCTCTTCACAGTTGAGCGATTCGCCGCTGCCTCGCCCGGTCCTACCTCTGCTTTAGTACTTGTTGCACGGATTGTAGTTATTTGCCGACTTGTTTGCCCTCCCGTGAACTCCTGAAAGCCTGGGGCTCTTTCTTGGTCGTCTCCACATCTTACTCCTTCAGCTGTACATTTTGGTTAAGATAACTGATTCCTTACGTTTTTGGTAGTTTACAGACTGGCCATGCAGACCCCTACACCACCTCTGACCTCTTCTGCCCTATCGGGCACTTCCCAAGGAATAGAGGGAATCTATAGCTTCTGTGGTTTGTGCCCCGGGAAGATTTTCAGGGAGGCTGAGCGCCTTCCCTAGACCACTAACAGCAAAGATCTGTGTGCCCAGCGGGTGACGGAGCCCAGGGCCTGGAGATGAGGAAAGGAGTTACTCTGCAATAAACATGGACACTGCCTGCTTCATTGGTCTGTTTTCATTGTGCCAAATGCTTGAGCCATGCCATTTTCTTACTAATTTGTCCTGAAGGAAAAGGATAACAGCCCCACAGGGTAATTCCCTGTGGTACCTGGAGTGGTTGTTAATCAGAGTCAGAACTGGAGAGAACATTGCTGGTTGCAGATATTTACCGGAGCATGGAAGGCAGAAAACTTCTAGTTAATGCTTAACTGACAACCGGGAAAATCACTGTGACTCCAGGTCATCTATAGAAATACCACATTCCATGTAGTACTTTGTGATGTATAGATAAGTCATAGAAGTTCTTTGGCCAGTAGTACTGGATTGTGAGGTGGGGAGAAGGGGAGTCTTGAACAACATTGAATTAAAAGGGGCTGGAGTAAAACAAATACTCTCTTACAAGAATCCCTGAATTGAGTTAAGCTCAGTTAGAGAAGAAGGGATTCCAGACCAGAAGAAACTCAAGGGTGGCTGAAGTATAAACGTCAGTCATTTAACAAATGGACAAAGTCAGTCGTGGCTGTGCGCATAGGTCTTCATCTCCCTTGTTCCAGGATTTTGTACGTCACAATTAAAGTGCAAACTGGCCCTTTGAGAAAGCAGTGTGCGTGAGCTCCTTCTCCTTTGGGCCACAGTTTGCTGGAGTTCCATCTCACTGGGCTTGCAGACATGCTGGGTTTCTATAAAGATGGTTAAAACCTGTAAGTAACAAAGTCAAGGCATGGTGTCGTGTTCACAAGCCAGAATAAAAAATACAGACACTTTTTTAAAAGGTCTGTGTGTGTCTTATTTTTAGCCTCTCCTGTTGTAACTTACAGTGACTTTATCACCATGTTTATTTTAACTGCACCCACTCTCAGACTTCAGATGTGACTTGTTGAGGTTGCTTGGCAACTTGGCCTCTGCCTGGGATGGAAGAAAATTCCTGGATGTTAGGAGATTGGAGAGGTAAAAGACACCCAGTAGAACTAAGAAGGTTGGTGCTGTCACTGCTCACCAGGTGCTCCACCCCACAGACTGTCCCAGCCTCAGTGGACCTGCTAGCAGCAGTTTGTCTTCTGGCAGCCCGAGGTATGTTTAGACCAGGTGGACACAGCATCCTTACTTGGCAGCAGCCACAGGGAACACAGTGTAGAGAAGAATCCTCAGAGCTCTGAGTGTGGGGCAGTGCATATCTTTGCTCTGCTAAAATGGCCCAGAGGTCTCTCCTTGTTGGTGACAGCTCTCCTGCCTGAGTAGAAGGCTGGCTGCTTGTCAGGCCATGTCTTCTCTTAAATGGTGGCTCCTGCATCTCTACATCTTACTGCCAACACCTCCTTCCCTGACAACTCTTTCTGGAAGGAATCCACAAAGTCCTCATGGCTTTTCCACCTCAGTTCTTCGTTTGCAGAAAGCTAGATTGGGATATAGACTCTGTGTTGAAGCTGGTCCTGCTTCTGTCCATGTGCAGTGCTTTCAAGTAAAATGCTGATTTGTGAGATGATACTGGAACTCCTGGGTCTCATTCTGGCTAAGTCCAAATGTTGAATTTCATTCAATGAATATTTCTAAGTGTCTTTGATAACTCCAGGATCAGGCCTCCTTCCCTAAATATCATTCTTTTTAGGGTGACCTCTGATAGAGGCTGGCTGACAGGCTAGGTCAGGGTTATCTGAAGCCCAGATATCTTACACTGCTGATTAAAGAGAGGCCTATGTGTTTGAAAACCCAGTGAGCACATACATAGTAGGGTTGACGTTCCACTCTGAACCTGAAGGTGTTTGCTCAGTGCTTGTGGAGTGATGGGAAGGGGATCTGAGCAGGGAGCCAGGGCTTTCTGCAGGAAGTAGTTTGGGGTCTACATCAACAGTGGAACCAGTGCTCCATTGAGTGCCCCACTGCAGAGGCTGGCAGACACGTGACAGTCACCCCGAGGTGCCCACAACACTGAGCCTGGATGGTCAGGTGGAGGGGGAGTAACCACGCATGAAGGCCAGTCCGTAGTCCCTTCCTGTGGGCATCTCAGACTCCCCATCTCCTCACCTGAGGCCCACTTCCTGCTCAGGCAGGGCCTACATGGCAGGGAGGGGTCCCACACTCTGAATATTGATGGCGAGAACCACCTGTGAGTGTGACAACGTAGAGACTTTAAAATGTCTCCTCCAATTCATAGACTCTTAGTGCCAACGTTTAAGCCGCATACCCTTGGAATAGCACGGCATTTGTTCACTGGTACCAGAAGTAAACATTCTAAACGTTCTAATAAGATGCACAATTGTAAAGAAGCAAAGAGGAGCTGATTGTGGAAAGGGACACAGAACAAATGTTTGTTCCCTTTGCTTCCACAGGAAGACCAAGGAAAAGTATTTTGTCATCTTTAACAGACTACATTAAAAAAAGAAATTCTTCCCAGTTCTATTTCTTGTTGTTATTAGAAAGCAAATTGTGTTCCTCTTTTTTGTTTCCTGCATTCCTGAAATAGGGCAGCAAAGTATTTGGGCAGCAAAGTAATGAAATTTGAGCCCATCTTAAAAATAACTGAGAAGAAAGCAATTTCATTTGATAAAATAGTCTTTGGGTAATTGTCCCTTAGCTACTGAAAATGATTTTTATCTGGAAAATGTTAATACAACAATATTTCCATGGTTTCTGTAGCATTCAGTAGCTGTTTGCTACTTTTTAAAAAAAAATTTTATTTTTAGAAGATGACTCCTGACTAGTTGTAAGCTATTCAGAAGGTCTTGCTGGTCAGATATTTGCTGCTCTTTCTACTCTTACTGTCAAATTACAGTATTGCTTATCCTCTGGCCTCCCATTTTTTACTTTTTTGTTGAAATATACACACTGCTTGACCAGCGGTCATGGCATGAGCGTACCAGTGCAACCACCACCTCAGAAGACCCCTTGGGCCTCTTACCAGGCAAGCCCTCTCCTATTTAAAAAGTTTATTTTCTTGTAGGAAACACAAGAAACTATTAACCGTCATTTTATTGGGACTGGGGTGAGGAGGGGATTTCAAGTTTTTGCTTCACTTTGTGTATGGATTCCTATTTTACCATGAACATGTGTTCATAGTAAAACATAGTTTTAAACAGCATTTAACAAAAGGAGAATGTTCTGTTTAAAGCTTTCTTTTTAAAATGGCTGTCCTGAAACCTATGAATAGTTTTAAAAATTGATTTTTGTATGGCCACTAAATTTTCTTTTTAATAGTTGCACAGGAACTCTTTAAAATATTTTCACAAGTCTATTCGGCATCCTTATCCACAACTACCTCCTCTTTGCTTCATTACAAATGTGGGTCTGTGTTTAGAATGTTTATTTCTGGCATCAGTGCATAAATGCCATGCTGTTCCAAGGGTATTTGGCTTAAATGTTGGCACTAAGAGGGTCTCTTTGGGGGCAAAATGGGTAACCATTCTACTTATACTTTGAAGAGACATTGTAAAATTCCCAAGTTGTTACTAATTAAAACAGATTATTTTAATATAAAAGATCTGTTCATAATTTTCACGTACCACCTGGAAGTCTTGTTTTTTTCTGTTAATAAAAACAATCCAAGCTCATTGTTTTTTTAAAAAAAAGCTCAAATGATACAGAAGCGAGTGATGTGGACACCAACGTCTGCCTTAATTCCAGAGGCAAATGCTGACTGGAGGTTGAATTACTTTTAAAAATAATTTTTTTTTTTTAAATAATTTTTGTTATAAAAGTTAACCTCGTGATCAAGTGTTAATTTATACCGAATTTGACCCACTTTCACATTTAATATCTTTTGGCTTCTGAAGGATCTTAAATGCAAACCCAGAGAAGTAGAGATTAAAATCAAACATCAAACAAAAAAACCCAGCAGAGTGAGATGGGAAAAGTGTAGAAAGGCCAGTGGTGGGGCTAGTTTGCTGCAGGGGCAGCAGTGAGGAGCAGGCAGGGTTTCTGAAGCCCGATGCCCCCTTTGCTGTGCTTTTCTCCTTCAAACTGAGCAGCCAGCGGTCCATTTCACCCACTACCCCAGACAGTGCTGAGGGCACCTGCAGCCGCCTGAGTTTTCTGTGGAAGAACTCACTCACTCTCAGTTGGGTTAGAGCCCTCAAGAGGGTCCAGTCTTGGGTGTCAATCAAGGATGTGTATTTAATTTTTGGCTGCACCCTGTGGCATGTGGAACTTCTGCGACCAGGGATCGAACCCATGCCCCCTGAAGTGGAAGTGCAGAGTTTTAACCCGTGGACCGCCAGGGAAGTCCAAGGATGTGTATTTAATACATACATTTTACTACTATTAAATGCATACACTTACCACCATCAGCCCCAACCTAATATTTACAAGTGGTTTTTTTGTTGTTTGTTTTGTTTTTAAATCCAACTGGTTGACCCACTCCCTCGATCTGAACTGGGAATCAGCATTCTTGGCAACCCTGTCCCAGCTTGACCAAGATCCCCAATTGAAAAGCCACAGGGCAGCGGCACCTCTTGCCCAGCCATCCTGGTGGCCCGTCCAGCCCAGGCCCGGCTGTCTCCGCTTCGCGCTCTGACCGAGTCCGTGGGTGTGAACGTGCGGTGGGCAGCAGAGGTGCACCTGCACTTCGTTTCCGTTCCAGGAAGAGGAGACGTGCCCGAAGCTTTCAGGAGAGGGGACCTCAGGGTTTGCTCTTGGCTCCACATCTCTGGCCCCCAGTTCAGTGGCCCTTTTTCTCCCAGGTCACATTCTTGTCTCTGTTTTCCCTCTTTGTCCTTGTCTGTCCCCAAACCCGGACTATAGTTCCCCAATTCTGACCAAGTGGGGCCACAAAAGACGAACAGTCCTTTGGCCGCCCGTCAACTGCTGGGATGCTGGTCCTTAGAACAACCACAGGATTCTGCCTCTGCAAGGAGTGGGGGGGGGGGTGTCGCAGGTGGCATATGTGCACAGTGGTCCGAGGACATGCCCTCCGCATCTGGTCATTTTACCATGGACATGAGGTTAAAAAGCAAAATGATGAAATAAAATTTAAAACAAAATAAGATCTGTCTCATCTTGGGATATGGTGTAAAGTTAAAGGGCAGAGCTCTGAAATGCAGGATGCCCTGAGCTGCGTAGTGCCCTTATCTCTGCCTTCTCATCCTCGAGAATCTGCTGATGGCCCAAGTTTCAACTGCGGGTCCCCAAGTTTGCCGGCCCCTGGCAGAGAACTTGGCACCTGGCAGTCGTGACCACCTTTTGCAGAGGGCTTACATCTCACTGCCTGGCAGGCGTTTTGCACGCTTCCTATGAGGACTTCCATCCCCGCTTTATAGCCCTCCCTGCGGCTCATAGCCCGCACATGGCAGGTGGCAGGACAGTGAATTTGAACCCAGATCTGGTGGCCTCAAAGCTTTGCTTAGCCCTGGACTCTGCTGCCTCCTGCTTCACAGGCCCTCTGAGAAATGTTGTGAATCAATGATCCTCTTGTTTGTTTGTGTCCCACGCACATGGGACGTTTCGGGCCTCAATATTTTGCCTCCCAGAACTCTTTGATTCGAGGAGGCAGAACAAATAAGAAAAACATGATCTTTTTTTTTTGGGGGCTGTGTTAGGCCTTCGTTGCTGCGTGGGCTTTCTCTAGTTGCAGCGAGCCAGGGCTACTCTTCATTGAGGTGCGCAGGCTTCTCATTGCAGTGGCTTCTCTTGTCACGGAGCATGGGCTCTAGGCATGTGGGCTTCAGTAGTTGTGGCACGTGGGCTCAGAAGTTGTGGCTCGCGGTCTCTAGAGTGCAGGCTCAGTAGTTGTGGTGCACGGGCTTAGTTGCTCCACGGCATGTGGGGGTCTTCCCGGACCAGGGCTCGAACCCGTGTCCCCGGCATTGGCAGGTGGTTTCTTAACCACTGTGCCACCAGGGAAGCCCAAGAAAAACATCTTGACTGAGGCAAGGGGGTGGATTCCCCACCTTTCCTGTGGCTGAGGGAGGAGAGCATCCCTTCCCACAGTTGTGTTAACCCCTCCCAGCCCAGCCTGGTGGACAGCACTTTTCCTGTTCATTGATGTGCAGTTTGCCTCAGAATTCCTCAAGCAAAAGAAGGGGTTTCTGAGAGTATTTAGGTAATAGTGCAGAAAAACACACACCTTCCTTCTCTCAGTAGCTCCTCCAATAATCAGAGATGTCCAGTGATGCTTTTTGCTGTGACCCCAGTGCCTAGAGCAGGCCCTGGGTTTTTAGTACAATTTTGGTAAACAAATGACTGAATGGATTCTCAGTGTGGAATGCGCGGGAGGTGATAGAAGCTTTGGCCCAAAAGAAAGCCAAAATGGGCTGTCCCTGGGACTGCTCCTGGACCACCTGTTGTCTTATTTTTAAATTGGGAAGTGTGCAGATGCACACAGTTGGTGACCCCAAAGGACACGTGGAACGTCACCGCCAGCCCGGTGGGTCACCTTTTGCCCCCTCTCAGTGTCGTCTGACCCCCCCAGCCACATTCTCATTTCTGTCGCCATCGGTTCCTTTAGCCAGTTTTAGAATTTCACACAAATGGAATCCTCCACTGTTATCAGTTCATGTTTGAAGGGATGTGTCTTAAATTGTGTGTGAGGAATACGTGGGCTCCCCTCTGGGCAAGATGAGGTGGGTTGTATGAGGGAGGCTCTTTGGAACTGGAGTGCTGGGTGTTTGTTTCTTTTCGCCTGTAAATTATTCATGTTCCTCCTACTCTGAGGCTTTGGAAGGAGCCCAGGCTGCTTTGGAGACGGCTTGCCCCACCACGGGCCGCTGCTCATTTGAACAGACAAGCTGTGCTGAGCGCTCAGTTTCCCTCACGTGACGTTCTGAGCCCTTCAGCCCATTTTACTGATGCGCAGGGTGGTGCCCTGTGTCCATCACTGGCTTATAGTTCCTTTTCTGCGTCATCCATCCTGAAGGCAAGAGCTTGGAGTCCATGGCTGTTGGATTTTTCAAGCTGATAGGCCTGGTGCCTGCAGAATTTCACACTCCTGAGGGCCCAGCGGTCTTTCATTCTTGTGCCATGGAGGAGTGTGTGCTAATCTTCCCTGTGCTTCACTTGAGAAGACACCTGGAGTGCTGGGGACAGACCAGGGCGGTGCTTTGTCACAGGGTGCAGGGAGCTGAGGGCTCAGGAAGGGGATTGACGGAGATGTGAGCTGTAGTGAGTTTAGGGAGGTGACTCCTGAGGGAGGCTGCTGGGTTGCAGCGGGGGAGACTGTCAGTGCGTTGTCACCATGTGCCGGAGCAGAGGCCAGGCCTGAGGGGAGCTGGGGCAGGAGTAAAGCAAGAAGTGGCAGCAAATGTGGCAGTGCGGGCAGTTCCATTGAAGGGAGAGAAGGTGGTGGGAGGCTTGTCCAGGAGAGGGTGCGCGGTGTGCACTGGAGGGTATTTGTGCAAAAGAGAAGATTGAAAATGTTGGAGAAGGTGGTGCTTGGGTCAGGGAGGAAGGAGATGTGGAGCTGGGCCAGGGACTGGGGTGTCCCTTAGTGGCCACCTCATTTATCTTCCCAGCGACGGATAGGAGAACTGAAGCATGCAGCAGGACAGAGATGTCCCAGTGGACAGCAGAGCTGGGATTGACCCTGGGCATGGTGGCTCCAGCATCCCTGCAGGGTCTGGGAGCATGTGGAGGGCACAGAGTCCCGAGCACAAGTGGAGGGTGGCCTAGCCTCAGCAAGGAGAAAGGACCATTTTGAACCAACAGGAGTAAAAGAAAAGAAGGAAGGGGGCTTCCCTGGTGGCACAGTGGTTGGGGGTCCGCCTGCCAATGCAGGGGACACGGTTTCGAGCACTGGTCTGGGAGGATCCCATATGCCGCAGAGCGACTGGGCCCGTGTGCCACAATTACTGAAGCCCGCGCGCCTGGAGCCCGTGCTCTGCAGCGGGGGAGGCCACCGCAGTGAGAAGCTTGCGTGCCGCACCGAAGATCCAACGCAGCCAAAAATGAATAAATAAAATAAATTTAATTTAAAAAAAGAAAAGAGGGAAGGGAAGGGGCAATGTGGTCATGGCTGGCCTGACCACTGGCAGTCTGCTGAGGTCAAGGTGGAGTCCAGAGCACTTCTCAAACCATTAAGATGATGGGAGCAGTTTTTAAAAGTTAAGTATGGCCTGTTTGGGACTGAGAAGCAGTGCCTTTGAAGGAGGGAGAGGCCCTGTGGACCTGGGGCATCAGGACACAGTCTGTAGAGGGGAGTGGTCTCCAGGAAACAGGGTTGTGTATGGCTTTCTTCACTGGTTGGGAGTGGAATGCACCGTGGGGATCTTGCTGGTGCCAGGAAACCCCTCCAAAAACTGGAACAATCCCATTCCAAGCTCCTAGGTTCTGAATCCCAGCATTTGGCAATGGGAGGGGGATGGAAGATGCTCCTGGGATGTTGGCTTTCACTCTATCCGTCTGGCTGAGCACTCAGAGGCGCTCGGGAAGTGTGGTCGGGGAGGGGATGCCTAGGTGATCAGGCACCACCTCCCCCCCAGCCACCACGTGGACTTCAGTACAGGGACCCGAGAGGTCATTTCAGCTCAGAAGGAAGTTGAGGCTTGCAGACAGCCCACAAGGACAAGGTTTGGGGAAGGAGAAAGGATGGACCGAGAGGTGAGCCGGTGGGTCCTTCATTGTCTTGGAGAATCCGGTTTCTGTCCCTCCTGGAATTGTTCCACTCACTGACCCCTAAAGGCCAAGGACAGGATGAAGACCCAGGAAATCTAGGGAGAACTCTCCCTGCAGTCCTGAACTATGCCTTCTCCCGTACAGCATGTCCCTGCTTTCATAGTATCGGCGTGTCTGTGTCTTTGTAGAGAAACGTACAGAAAGGTGGCCTGTGCGGCTTTGGTGCCCGTCCACTAGCACCCCAGGCCTTAAGACATAGGGCTGACTCGGGGGCTGTGCTCTGGCTTCACCCACCAGCCTCTGTTCTCTAGTGAGTCTTCAGAATCCTTGTCTCTTAAGCCCTTAGGGTGGCCCATAGTGATAGGAGATTAGTTCCAGGCAAACAGGTGGGGTCCCCACAGGTGTCAGATATCAGTCCCCAGCCTCTCCTGTAGCGGTGGACCAGCCACACCAACCTCCCACCTGTACCACCGCTGCCGCCTTGACCTCACCCTCCCTGGCACCATTCCTTTCTCTCTGGCACATGGGCGAGAGATTCTCCATTCCCCAAGCCTTCCTGCCCCCTTCTCCACTCCTGTTGGTTGGGCTGGGACAGATTAACACTATGACATGCTGCATTTTCCCTTAGTTAAATGTGACGTGTTTCTATTTTTAAATCAAGGCATCTAAAGAACTGGCCTTTGAAAACACGGAAGTACTTTTAATAGGGATGCAAGAATCCACAAATAGCTGTGTGTCTTAGAGCCCAGTGTTTTTCTTGAAAGTTGAACAGGGAACAAATCCTGCCCCTTTGGTCAAGAGCATTATCCCAAGGGTACTAGGGGGAAAATGTATAAATCCCAGGACATAAGAGATGGTCATTTATTATGAGTCTCTCTCTTTGCTATCAAGCCTCAATTTTTTAAATGTTTTAAAATCAACTTTATTGAAGTTTAATAGACATATGACAAAATGTACCCAATGAGTTTAATGTGTGTATATATGTGTGTGTGTACATATGTGTTTGTGTGTGTAACCACCACCATCAAGATACAAAACATTTCCATTCCCTCAGGAAGTGCCCACTCAGCCTCCTTGCAATCAGCCCCCTGCCGCAGGTACCAGAGGTCAAGGCCTTGCTTCCTGTGGCTCCGGGTGTCCTGTGTCTGCCTGTGACCACCCAGATCCAGGCTCTGCAGCTGGTTTTCTTGGTTGCCTGCACTTGTCCTGCCAGCTCCGGAGGAGAGACTGATGAGAGTGAGCCGACGTATCCCGTCCTGTAGCTCCTTTCTGCGGGAGCTCAGAGCACATTTGCTGTTGGTTGAGAGAAGAGTGGGGCACAGCCAGTGAGACACCTGGAGCTCTGCCAGGGGTGGTGAGGGTGGGCAGGCATGTCACCCTGTTTCTCAGGCTGGCATCAGCCCATCAAACCCCAGACAAACCACCTGGAGCTGGTTTTCCAGGAAGAGGACGATGTGGAGTTTCCTGGTGCAGGTCAGGTATTGGAGCCGAAAGTTGATTTGAAATTCATCCGGTGATTTGTACTTTGTGTTGACTTCCCAGACAGGGGCAAATCTGAGCCTGATCTTTCCTTTCTCAAAATCACCTAAGCAGCTTACCCCGTGAAAACCCATAGACAACACAGATGCACTTGGTTGAGCCTTGATAACTTTCTTTGGTCACTTCTTACACACTCCAAGCCAAAGACAGATTTTTTTTCTTTGAATATGAAATATTAAAATTGGCCCACATCTGGAGTAAGCTACCAGATCGGCCCTGGTGGGCTGGCGGCTCTTCCTCATCTTTGTGAGTCTGTGCCTCCCTCCAGCCTCCCTGACCTTCAGCCTCATCTTCCTCAGAGCACCCCCATCCCCAACCCTGGCGGGCCTGGCTCAGAGGCAGGGGCTGGGGGAGGTGGGGTGTGGACCAGCCCCACTGCAGGAGGCCCTCTCTGGTACCAGCTTGAGCCCCTGCAGTTTGACTTGCAGGCTGGAAAGTTTCTGATTCTTTCTGGAATCTACTGTGACTTCCTTCAGAAAGAATAGTTTTTATCCATTTCACCAAAGAAACGTTTACTCTCAAGATTGGGGCTGGTTTTTGTTTTCTTTTTTTTTTCCCCGTACACGGGCCCCTCTCACTGTTGTGGCCTCTCCCGTTTCGGAGCACACGTGCTGGACACACAGGCTCAGCAGCCATGGCTCACGGGCCCAGCTGCTCCACGGCATGTGGGATCCTCCCAGACCGGGGCATGAACCCGTGTCCCCTGCATCGGCGGGCGGACTCTCAACCACTGCGCCGCCAGGGAAGCCCTTGTTTTCTTTTTAACAGCTTTATTGAGGTACAGTCCACCTACCCAAAGTGAATTCACCCAAAGTGTACCATTCAGTGTTTTCAGCGTATTCACAGAGCTGTGCAGCCATCACCATGTTCAGTGTCAGAACATTTTCACCACTCCCAGAAGAAACCTACACCCTTAGCCATCACCCTCCAAGCCTCTCAACCCCACTCCCCACCGTAGGCAACCACTAATCTGCCTTCTGTCCCTATGGATTTGCCTGTTCTGGACACTTCATGGAAATGGAATCGTAAGGTGCAGTATGTGGCCCGTTATGTCCAGCCTCTCTCACTCAGCATCACGTTTGCCGTGTTCATTCACATCGTAGCACGTGTCAGTGCTAAATATTCACCGCATGGATGCACACATTGTATTGGTTCAGGCATCCATTGATGAACATTTGGGTTGCTTCCACGTTGGGGCTTTTTTTTGGTGAGCTCACAGTGGGCTCTAGCTTACACTCCTTTGCTCAATTTAGAGCAGGGGTTGTGCTATCACTGGAGTGTTGAACAGAACGTGTATAGGGCATCCTGTTCGGCCACTCAGATTAGGCAGGTGGTGATGTATTGGGGCTTGTCCCCCAGGATTTTCCCTAAAGGCAGTTGCCACAGGGAGAGGGGGACGCCTGTCTCAGGAGCCTTCTCTGGAAAGACTGCACTGAGGGCCAGGCCTCGGCCTCAGATGGTGCGGGGTTGTCGACCATCCCAAAGGCTCGAGGTTTTGACTGCGGTTTCCTGCGTTTCCCCACTCTTGGCCGCGAGGGAAGGAGAAGGGGCGCCAACTGGCCCCGTGGTTAAGACTTAGCCCCTCTGGCAGCTTCTAAGGCGGCACCCTTGTCCCCGGGTGTCTACACCCTCCTCTTTAAAACCACGGTGGAGTTTGGGGGTTGTTTAACTTGAGTCCCGGACGGTATTCCTGCCCCCGGAAATCTCCGAACCAGGCACCCAACCCTCCAGGGCTCCCGCGTGTGGCCGGTGGGCAGCCGCGGCCAGCAGGGAGTGCGCTGTGCTGTTCCCAGCGAGGGGTGTGCAGAGGTGGGGTGGCCACTGCAGGGTGGCCTCGTGCAGAATGGCAGAGGTACCTCCATCAGTCACCTGGGGAAGCTGCCGTCCATGCCGGAAACTCAGCCTGTGGAGAAGTCTGGCAGGTTGATGGTTAATTTTAATTAGGAATATTTTCACACATACACCTGGTGTACCCGTCTTCCAGTTCAATGGTTGTGAACATTTTGCCACTTTCGCTCCAGCTAAATTCAGCTCCAGAACATTCTGAATTTCACCCCTTTATGTCCAGCGTGCATCTCTTCAGGAATATGGACATTTCCTACACAACCACACTGCTGTTTTCATGCCAACAAGATTAGCAGCACCTCCGTGGGTGCTTTTAGAGGTTTTTTGTGGACTCTCTCCCTTTGTGGGGGAAAGAGGGTCACATGTGCAGTGGGTTGTTTAGAAACCTCGCAGGAAGCAGTGCTTTGTTGTGGCAGCTGTGATGTGTTGGGCCTCGTTCTGCTCCTGGAACTGTACAGTCTGGGATGACCGTGAAGCCACGTCCTGGCTGTGACTGCCAGGATGTATTCTGGACAGAGATGACTCATAAAACTCAAGAGTTGCCATTTTTGGGGCTTCCCTGGTGGCGCGGTGGTTGAGAGTCCGCCTGCCGATGCAGGGGATGCGGGTTCGTGCCCTGGTCTGGGAGGATCCCACGTGCCGCGGAGCGGCTGGGCCCGTGAGCCATGGCTGCTGAGCCTGCGCGTCCGGAGCCTGTGCCCCGCAGCGGGAGAGGCCACAACAGTGAGAGGCCCGCGTAACGCAAAAAAAAAAAAAAAAAAAAGAGTTGCCATTTTTGGTTGACAGTCCATTTCCCAAGAGGTGGCCGGCCTGAGGTCCCTGAGGTCACATTGACCAGAGCGTCCTGGGCACCATTGGTGGTGGGGGGTGCTGCTGAGCAGTGGACCAGCCAAGCTGTTCATGAGAGATGGAGCTGGACAGCATCTTTGGTTTCTGAAAGTGTGTCCCAACAACAAGAAAAACACAGGCAATGTGGGAAGGTCAGATTTGCCAAGTCTGGGAGGATTTTTTTGTTGTTTGGTTGGAGTTTTGGTTTTGTTTTGTGTTTGGAGCCGAGAACTCAGCCCAGAAGCTGTGGCTGCCCTTTCTCCAGAAGCCTCTCACGTTAATGTCTGTGATGGCCTGGTCCCTGGTCCTGTCATCTGAAAACAAGGACGTGGGCGGCTGTCTCTGCCCTGCCTGAGTGGGCTCTCAGAGGTCCCCTCTGAGTGACGAGTCTTCTCAAGAAGGGTGCCTGTTGGGATCCACCAGGCCTCAGGCAGGAGCTCACCTGCTTCTTGTCCTGATTAGCTTCCTTTCACGCTGCCAGGGGGTCACAGGAGGGGCCCCACCTGGCAGACCCCACGTGGGCAGTGTGTGCAGCGCGCAGGTGCTGGCTGGAAACACGGAGGAGGAAGAGAGAGCAGGTCCCCTCTCATCTCGGCTCTCAAGCCGTGCTGTGCAGAGGGACCTGTCAAGGTGGCATGGACCTTACCCTGCAGGGTCTGGCGAGAGCTGGAGAGACAGAACCCGATGTGGGCACAGAGCCATGGAGCTCCTGTAGTACCTCCTCTGCCTCCCCGCCCACCCCATGTCTGCTTCAAGGTCACCAAGGTCACCATGTTTGCAGCCCCGTGGACCTGACCTTTAAAGCCCCCACCCCAGCTAGTCCGTGTCAGACTGGCTGGTGCCATGAAGGGGAAGGGGGACGGCGGCAGACCTGTCATTGCCCAGCCTACCCTTGGCCATCCCTCAAAGGAACCCTTCTTGCTGGACAGAGCCTACTGGGGTCATGTCCAAGTCTGAGACTGAGCAGCTGCCCCACTGGCCCTGTGGTCAAGCCTCAGGGTGGATTCGGCCCCTGGCAGGTGGCAGGTTAGGACATGGCCTTCCCGGGGACCCTCATGGAAATGCCTGTGTTTCATGGGAATCAATCAGGAGCAGGGTCAGGACAGCAGGAGGGCACTGCACTTGGGCTCCCTTTGACCTTTGGTCATTGCCTGGACCCTCACGGTGCCCATTCACAGAACTGTGGTTTCTAGAGTCAGTTTAGGTAACTTCAGGCTACCCCTTGCCCCAACTCTGATGTTTATTATGAAAAATTTCAAATATGTAGAAAAATTGAATGTGTGAACAGTAAGTTCCTATTTTATATCAACCTGCCATTCAGGTCCAACCGCTAATAGTGTTTTGTCACATTTGCATTCTAAGCAGTTGAAAAATGTTTGAACTGTTTAGTTTTAGACCTCATGATACCTCACTCCAAAGTATTTCAGCAATGCATCTCCTAAGACTTTCTGCATAAGCACTGTACCCTCCACATCTAAGTCAGTTAATTACAGTTTCATGATAATTTCATCATAAATTCATCATCTACTGTCCAGCCAATATTTAAGTTTCTCCAAAATGTTGTTTGACTTTTTATATTTCCCAGGAAGAGTTTACACATCACATTTGGTTGTAGGTCTCCTTGTCTTTTTTAGTCTATTTTTTTTAATGACATTGACTTTTTTATTAATAAATTTATTTATTTTTTGGCTGCGTTGGGTCTTCGTTGCTGGGTGCGGGCTTTCTCTAGTTGCAGCGAGTGGGGGGCTGCTATTCGTTGTGGTGCGTGGGCTTCTCATTGCGGTGGCTTCTCTTGTTGCAGAGCACGGGCTCTAGGCACATGGGTTTCAGTAGTTGTGGCTCGCGGGCTCATTAGTTGTGGTGCGTGGGCTCTAGAGCGCGGGCCCTAGAGTGCAGGCTCGGTAGTTGTGGTGCACGGGTTTAGTTGCTCCGCGGCATGTGGGATCTTCCCGGACCAGGGATCGAACCTGTGTACCCTGTATTGTCAGGCAGATTTCTTAACCAGTGCACCACCAGGGAGGTCCCTAAATGACATTGACTTTTTGACGAGACCAGGCCAGTTGTCTTGTAGAATTCTACCCGTTCCATGTGTGTCAGATGTCATGGTGCCCGGGTGCCAAGTGTTACCTGCAGTTGTGAAGTTAGGCCTGGAGGCTTGATTGGCTTCAGGCCTAGCATTGTAGGTAGGAACCTTGAGGGCTTTGTGTATTTCACAGGAGGCACTGGGAGGCTGGCCTCCATCCCTGGGGGACGTGAGACTGCAGGATCTCAGGGGTGTGAGGTTAGGCTTTTCCTTGGCGATCGCTGAGTCCTGGGGGTGCAGGTGCTTTGTCAGAGTCCACCCATGGCCTTCCTGCCTGGACTGAATGTAGCTTCCTGATTTAATCGTTGCAACTCGTGGCCCCTGTCTTGAACTTTTGGCATGTCTTGAAGTCCTTCTGTGCGCACATAGGGGAGGAGAAATGGCCCACCCAGCAAGTGCCACTCTAAATCCAGCAGTCTCTGGGGCTGCTGAGCCCTGGGTCGTTTGTTGGCAGCCACTGGCCCAGGCTGGGAGGAGTTGGGGCTGGCAGGGCCATGTGTCTCCCCAGTGGAAAAACAGCAGGTGTGAGGGAGACGTGAGAACCTCTGGGCAGAAGTAGGGCTGGTGTGGGCGCTCAGCGGGCAGCTCAGAGGGGCCAAGAGAAGAGAGAACACAGACCAGAGTTGGGCTGCCCTCTGTGGGGCTCAGGAGTATCCCATGTGAGCAGCGAGGCGACCCTGGGTCCCCATCCTCCCAGGCCTTCCCGATCCTTGGTTTCCTGCCCTGCAGGGACGGTGGAGGTGGGGGTGTGCCTGTGATGCCTAGTGCAGGGAGTGTTGTGAGGGGAGGAACACTCCATCAGGGGGACTGTGCGAGCTTTCCCACCTTGCTTGCCTCACAGGTTATATGAGGAGGAGGAGGTGGCAGCGTGGGTGCGGCTGCCTCCTGACACCTCCCTCCCTGCAGGTGTGAATGACAGAGGTGGTGCCATCCAGCTCCCTCAGCGAGGTCAGCCTGCGTCTCCTCTGCCACGATGACATAGACACCGTGAAGCACCTGTGCGGCGACTGGTTCCCCATCGAGTAAGTTGAGCAGTGTCCCCAGCTGTGGCTTGGGGGATGGGGAATGGCGGGGGGGATGTGCGCAGAGCTGCGGGTGCCAAAGCTGAAAGGCTTGCTGTGAAGGTGCCGTGGTGGCCCAGAGTGACCTCGCCTGTCGGGGCCCCGGGCCCTGCTCCCTGACTACCACCAGGCTCTTTGCACCTCATTATGTTCCTAGAGATCCCCGAAAGGGCTTGACTGAGAATCTTTAGTTACAAAGATGTTCCATGCAGTGCTACTTACAATATTCAGAAAATTGAGAAGCTACTTAAGTATCTTAACAGAAAGGAAGTGGTTACATACATCGGGGTATGTGTATGCAAAAGTATAATGTTATTCTGCCGGGGGAAAAAAAACCTGTCCTAGAGGTATATATGTTGACTAGGAGAGTTTTTTTATGAGATATTAAGTGGAAAAAGCAGACTAGAAAGCAGTATGTACCACAATCCCCCTTTTGTTTAAGAACACATACAAGATAAAAGCTGAGGAGGATATATACCTCGTAGCAAATGTGTTCGGTAGTTCGTGTGGGTGGATGATTAACATCCACAAGTTTGTCTGGTTTTGCTTGTCTGTACTTCCTACATTTTTCTGTAATATGCACATAGAGCTTGTAGTGAGAAAAATAGTGCAAACTTTTAAAAATTAAAAATAAACAAGATCCTGCCAATCATCACATTTCCGTGAGCCTTAGCCTCAGATGTGTTTAACCTGCTGCCGGCAGGAGGGGAGGGATTCCCTTACGTCCCTGATGGGAATGTGAATTGTCACCTTCTGGGGCCACGGGCTAGCGGTGGCTTCATAGGTTAGAAAATAAATGTCATCCCAGCAGTCCCACCGCTGGAAAGTAATCCAGTAAGTCCGAGGTTAGACCCCGCTGAGGGTGACCTGGGGCAGGTAGAGCCTCACCAGCCAGAGCCTCTGTGCCTCTGAGTAGTCCGACCTGCTTGCCTCTCCTTGCAGCTTCCTGGGCCTGAGGCCTCAGGTTCCAAAGATGAGGGAGAGAACTTCAGTCCCATCAGACCATGTGGTGGCAGCTCCCCTCCTGGCTGCCGCGCCACCCGGCACTGCTGCGGTTAGAAGGCGGGAGTGTGATGAGGACCAGGAGAGGAGCCTGGGTGATGCTCAGGTTCTATGGAACCTTCCAGTGGGCGGGTGGTGGCCTCTACAGTGCAGACCCGAGTAGAGCACCTCTCTGTGTCGCCAGGAGGGTCTGAGACCCTCCTCCAGCTCTTGGTCTAATGAAAGGCATCCTGGGCTAACCCGCTGTGTCCGTTAGGAAACAAACCCAGACACCCTCCTGACCGAGCCTTCTTGGCTGTGGCTGAGTCTGCCTTTTCATCACTGCATCACTGTTCTTTTCCCTGCTCCCCTCGGACGGCACTTGGTGAGCAGCCCCAGTGACCCTGGATACACCTTGCCCTTGAGGCCCAGTCCCTGAAACTCAAATGCCACTCTGCAGCAAACCTGGCTCTCCCCACACCACTTCCCCCAGTCTTGAAAAAGTCTCACAGAATTCTTGGAAATCACCCAAGTGTCCACGGGCTGCGGGGGTCATCAATCTTAACTCATCCACCTGACCCCCCAGGCACTGCTCTCGAGGGGACAGCATCATCAGAGCTTTTCCCCTCTTGTCTCTGTGTCTTGTAAGATCGTTTTCCTATCAAATTTCCAGTCCTGTCTGGACAGATAACTGCTTTCAGAAGATGATACTCTGAGAGTGATACACTTCGGTGGAGACTGAGCGATGGGCAGACCCCTCGTCAACCCTGAGTGGTGGACAGAGCAGCCTAGGGTCCCCTGTGGTTCAACTCTCTGAAGCACGACGGGGGTTGGACTTGACCTGGCCAGTTCATCTGGGTTTGTCTCCTCTTCAGGTACCCAGACTCATGGTATCGTGATATCACCTCCAACAAGAAGTTCTTTTCCCTTGCCGCAACCTACAGGGGCGCCATCGTGGGAATGATCGTAGCTGAAATAAAAAGTAGGACCAAGATACACAAGGAGGTGAGTGTATGCGGCAATGACTTGGCAGTCGGTGCCTCTGGACAGGACTGTGGGGCCTTGTGACACAGTCACGCTGCCTGCTCTGGCCCTTTCTCTTGGGAGCCCAGACAGCGTGTGAGATTCGTACCTGGTTGGTTTCTTTCTGTGTGTTCGTGACACAGTCGTATATGCATTAAGTAACACGACCACAGGCTTCACAATGACAGCCGTTTTGAAGTAGGGAGGCGGGTAAACGGTACACTGGCCTTTCTGCGGGCTTCGAGTCACAAGAGCAGGAAGGATGCTTACCTCCCTGAGACCGATGACAAGCCCACCTGTGTCCAGGCTAACTGTGGTGTGGAGGGTGGGGCGGGGATTGGGGAGCCGACCCACTCCCAGCACGTGGGAGCCACTCAGTGAGCAGTGGACGGGACACAAAGACCAAGTCGCCAAGTGTCCTTTTCATTGGGTAGAGAAAACCATACACATGGCAGATCCTTCTAGTTCTTTGTGAGGTAGAAGAAATAAGAACCGTGTGCTGGTCGGATTCATGACACTCCCGGTCCAAAATTGCATCTCCGGAACCAAGAGACCCACATGGGGCGGTGTGTCACTTGGCCTGGCCCCGGCAGCGGAGAGTGGTGGAGGGAACCACTGTCCACCCTACCCCCCGCCTCCCCCTTTACTGTGAGATCACCTGGGGCTGTGTAGGATCCCTAGTTAAAACATTCACACTCTTTTGGGCTGTCTTGTCTCTTGGCGGGTGGACTGTCACGTGCTGAGGGCCCGCTGAGCGGTTCCTTCTTCCCGCTATGACTTCACTCGTCTGGCATCCCTGACCCTCCTTGTCTGGTCTACCACCCACCCCAAGAGAAGCGATTTTTTTGTGTGCTCTTACATCTGCAGTTTCTCGCAGAAGGGCCCACACCCTCTTGTTTCCATGGGGGTGGAGGTGACCCTCTATTGTCTTCTGTTCTGTTCCCTCTGCCCCAGTGTCCCCCCAGGTGTCATGGCTGGGATGTTGGCAAGTGAGCTGTGTCCTACAGTGGGACCGGGGCCTCCACTGCTGACGCGACTGTTTCTGACTTTCTCTTTAGGATGGAGATATTCTAGCCTCCAGCTTCTCTGTTGACACGCAGGTTGCGTACATCCTAAGCCTGGGAGTAGTGAAGGAATTCAGAAAGCACGGCATAGGTAAGAGTGGCAGAGCTCATAAACCACCACCACCAACTCGCCCGCCCCCCCCCGCCCCGTTCTGACGATTGTCTCTCATAAATACCCCTCAGTCTCTTCCTCCATCCCTGTCCCTCTGTCTGGGGCCAGACCTTCATCCTTCTCCCCTTCCAACAACACCCATGGCCCCACCCACTCCCTTGGCCTTCAGCCTGTCCTCTTTCCATACAACACCAGGTCTTTCTGCCGTGGCTTCCTTCCCAAATCTGACAAGATCAGATAAATAACCGCTCCCGAATGTCCTCATTTGGGAATGGGCACCCCTTATCGTGCCTCTCACCACACACACAGCTTATGTCTGATCCCAAGATATATATTTTTTTAATATCTTTATTGGAGTATGATTGCTTTACAATGTTGTGTTAATTTCTATCATACAACAAAGTGAATCAGCTGTAAGTATGCATATATCCCCATATCCCCTCCTTCTTGGTCTCCCTCCTGTCCTCCCTATCCCACCCCTCTAGGTGGTCACAAAGCATCGAGCTGATCTCCCTGTGCTATGCAGCAGCTTCCCACTAGCCGTCCAATTTACATTTGGTAGTGTATATATGTCAGTGCTACTCTCTCACTTAGTCCCAGCTTCCCCTTCCCCGCTGTGTCCTCAAGTCCATTCTCTACGTCTGTGTCTTTATTCCTGCCCTGCCACTAGGTTCATCAGTACCGTTTTTCTAGATTCCATATATGTGCTTTAGCATATACGGTATTCTTTTTTCTCTTTCTGACTTACTTCACTCTGTGTGACAGAGACCCAAGGTATTCTTGATTAAGAGTAATAAACATAATTGAAAAATAGTGCTAGCCACCATTTATCGGGTGCCCGCCACACCTGGGGTGCCGGGCTGCCCGCATGACTCCAAATTCCCATCCCACTCAGCCACACAGCCAGTGAGTGGCAGAGTCTTCATTTGTGTCTGTTCCACATTTTCCTGGGCTCAGGTTTACACTTCATTGTCTAAAAAGATCAGTGAGTCTCTGTTGTGGGTTCAGCCCCTGGGAGGGAACTAGCAGGCTGGCATCCGCGGTTCCAGATGCCTCAGGGCCTCAGGTGACAAGCCCCATCGAGCCATGAGATGTTAGGGACTTCCATAGTGGTTGGTTATGGGAGGTCGGTCTTCAGTCCAAAAGCAGAGAGATCTGTAGAGACCTCTGCAAAGATGACTTCCTTGTCTGCCTCACGCTTCCTTCCCACTTGCCCTGCACCTCTTCCTCCGCAGGTTCCCTATTACTTGAGAGTTTAAAAGATCACATATCAACCACCGCCCAGGACCACTGCAAAGCCATCTACCTGCACGTCCTCACTACCAACAATACGGCTATAAACTTCTACGAAAACAGAGACTTCAAGCAGCATCACTATCTCCCCTATTACTATTCCATCCGAGGGGTCCTCAAAGATGGCTTCACCTATGTCCTCTACATCAACGGTGGCCACCCTCCCTGGACCATCCTATATCCTTTCTCTTTCGGGGGTGAGGTATTGTGGCTTCCTAGCAGGGCCCGTGTGCCAGCTGGAGCTGTGGTTGCCTTCACGTGGCATCCACAAGGCCAAGCTCATGGGACCAGATATTGTTGTGGGCAGGTCTGGCCGGCACATCTTGGGAAATGACAGCCTGGGTGTGGACATTGGGAAAGCAGGCCAGCTCTGGCACTCGGCGCTCGCTGGACGTTAGACTGGTGTGAGGGGAGGGTGTTCAGCCTCCTGGACTAAGATCCATCCATCCATCAAGTATCGAATGAGAGCCTCCTGTTCCCCCAGGTGCGTGGGGGATACAACAGTGAACGAAACAGCCAGAAGCCCCGGCTCTCATGGGGCTGTGTGCTGGTGGGGGAGAAGACAAGCAAGTGAGGTGAAATGAACTGTTTGCTGTTTTTAAACACTTGGGTTCAAACCTTCTTTGCTGGGTGCGTGACCCAGAGGTGTGTCCCTGCCCTGCTCCCTCCTCTTTAACTCTCTCTGGCCCTTGACAGGTTCGGTGGAGGCCAGGAGACTTCCTGATAGTCATAGGGTGTGAACCCCAAAATACTGTGTGTATGTGAGAGAGAGAAGTTAAATTAATGAGTCCAGGATTTATCCATTTCACAGGGAAATAAACAAGAAAGACAAGGGCGGCCCAAAAGCCTGCAGGCCTAGCTCCTGTGAAGATGGGTCTCTGTGGGTGTCCACGGGGTCAGGACTGCTGACCCCTCCTCATCACAGGGACAGGGCCCTGCCAGTCTGAGGACTGAGCGTAGGGGAGAACTAGGAACACTTGCTCTTCCAGACCCCTCCCCCAGCACCCAGTCCTGTCCAGCCTTAGTCTGGGTGTCCAGGTGCCTGGGGCCTCACCCAGAAGGTCCCTTGTACCCAGGCTGTGCCCTGCATTATTTTGTGCAGCAGAGCCCCCTCCATCTGATGAGGCTTTCCAGCCCTGCAGAGGCTGAGCAGGCTCTTGGCCTCCTGCAAGAGTGGCGTGCTGTCTGCATGCGGCCCCCATGGTCACCGTGCTGACAGTGCCGCCCTGGGGCAGTTGGGCAGGCAAGTCGGAATCTTCCTTAACAGAGCTGCACGGACTACATCCAGCACCTGGGCTCTGCGCTAGCAAACCTGAGCCCCTGTTCCATCCCGCACAGGATCTACCGCCAGGCCCACAACCTGCTCTGCAGCTTCCTGCCATGGTCAAGCATCTCCACCAAGGGCGGCATCGAGTACAGCCGGACCATGTGACGCCAGCCGGGCAGTCTCTGCCAGGCCCCACCCCTCGGCACCCTGTGGAAACCACCTTCCCGGCCATCTGACTTCTGCTGTCCTCTGCAGAGGAGCCGGTGGGCACCTGCCGGGCCCGTCGGCCTGCCCCACCTGCAGGCCCGGTGCTACGTGGGCTCGGGAGAAGAGAGTCAAGGGGCGTGCCTGGTCTCCCCCAGGTACACCAGAGCAGGGGGTGCAGAAAGGGGAGCAGAGCCCAGTGGGCTGATGGTTGGGGAAATGGAGGCGGTGCTTTCAGCAATGAAAACAGGAGGCCCTGGATGGGCATCTGCTGCTCAGGGTGCTGGGAAGCATGGCCAGGGGCCGAGATAGTTCCCGAACGTCTCTCAGAAACTTCAGGAGGGAAAGCAGAGCTCTTGACCTGGCCAGAACTTGGCCTGAACTACCTGAACTACTGAACTACTTTTTAAAAAATAATGCATTCACATGGTTCAAAAATTGAAAAGTTACCAAAAGATCAAGCCCCTTCTACTCCTGTCCCCAGACACTCAGCTTCCCCTTCCCAGGGGTTATCAGTGCCGCTGTGTCCCTGGTGGTGCTTCACTGTAGATGGCAGCTTTAACAGCAGCGGCCTTGCCCTGTGGTGGGCACCTAGATGAGAGCTCTGCTTAGACACGGCCGCTTCTGAGCACCGTGGGGAGCTGGTCTTCCAGACCTCAGGGAATGGCAGAGCTGGAAGGCGTCATGGGGACTCCAAGGTCTACCCCTTGTGCATGGACACGGCCCAGAGCGGATTGTGATGTGGGCCAAGCCCAGGCAGCAGGGCTCCGTGGCCTCCTGGGCTGGCACCCCCGTCGGTACTGTGGTTTGTGCTGGGACCGAGGAGAGCCAGTGGTCACTGGAAGGGACTCTGGACGTGGAGGAGGGCTCACACTTCAGGAGCGCCAGGGACCCAGCTTTGGGCTCCTAGGCTGGGACCCTGGGGAGGGGAGGGAAGCAGAGCGTTTCTGCTGAAGCCTTCACCCCTGCTCCCCTCTTGTCTATCCCACAGGCTCCTCCAGCCCTCCTTCCCAATCTGGAAACCTTCACTTCTGCTGAGCCCTGGCCGGGCCCCCGCACGTGCTCCAGCCCCACAGGCACCTAGGGGTGGCAGCGTTCACTGTGGTCTGTTTCTTCTGCTGTCCTGGGAGCAAGGGCATGGGAAAGGGCTTCCTTCCCCATGCCCCTCACCGGCCTCTTCCCCTCTGCTGTGTGATCCTTCCAGATCCTTCCTGCAAAGTCGGAATAAACTTCTGGGAGGGAGGAACCCAAGTGTTACGGACAGACTTGACCCTAAAGACACAGGAGCCTCTGAACAATGAGGGGTCAAAATAACGGGAAGGCCAGCCCCTGGTCCAGAACCAGCACCCAGAAGCCCGGAGGGGCGGGGAGCAGCTCCGGTCTCTCCACCCAGGGCTGACACTTGCTGGGCACAGCTGGGGAGGCTTCTCACCCACACACTGAGCTCTGTGGCTTCGCTCCCCACATGTGCGGGCGGATAACGAGACAGGTGCCCACATTCCCCACTAGGAGGCTGAGTCCTCCCGCGGCCTCTTCTCATGGGCTGCTTCATTCTGTCCCGAGCGATTGGAACCACCTGTCAGATGGTGGCTGTGCCATTCAGCTGAGCTGCCGCAGGGAGCCGGGCTGAGGACAGGCACCACTGAGGGCCTGGGGGTCCTCTCCCCGCAACCCCCCAGCCCCATGAGCAGCAGCTCTGAGGCCTGGCCAGGTGCAGACAGGACAAAGCTGAGCACCGCAATGACCAAGTGAGACCCGGCCTTTGGGGCTGGGGACAGTACGTGCCTTGTGGTCCCTCCACCTCTGGGGCAGAGACAGTGCCTGGAAGTGTGCGCGTCGACGGCACATGCTCCTGGCACCCCTTCTGCCAGGGCCCCTAGAGCTGCTTGCTGCCTGGCCTGCCCCTCCGGAGCAGAGGGGATGGCACAGAGTCTCACGCCGGACGAGAGCAGGAGACGGGAAACCCTAGGTGGGGGCTCCGTGACCGTGTCCTTCCCTCCCTCAGAACTTCCTGGCCCAGGGCTCCTGCGGCCTCACCAGTGGATCCTGGGCAGGAAGGGCACTCCATCTCCCCCCACTCCCCACCTCCATGCTGACATTGGTTTCATGCTGAGGCCCAGCTGGGTGTCCTCTCTAATCTGAATCAACGATGATCATGTGATTTTTATTTCTGCCCCTCAGGGTAAGGGAAGAGTCTTCCAGAAGGTTCTACTTTGTACATTCGTAATTGAGCTCAGAGGCTTTGCCCTGCCCTTCCCTCCCCCACCTCCTTATCACTGCAGTGTCCAGCCCAGTGTTGAACAGATTATAATGTTTTGTCTTACTACAAACAAATAAATAGACTTTAATTGGTCACATCCTGTCTTTGCAGGCCCTGCGCCTGTGGACCTGCCCCGTGGCTGAGGGCGGCCCAGGAGCTGCTTGTCCCCTGGCAAGTCCCAAGGATGGCTTCCAGCTCAAAGGGCGATTGTTTTTTACGATCATAATTGTACCTTGCCCTGCCAAGGAATACAGCCCTGAAAGAGGTTCTAGAGCTGGTGAAAGTGCAAGTGGTCAGGCAGGGGCCCTGCCCAGGGCACCCCACCGCAGGAGTCTTAGTCAGGGGGCGGGGGGGGGCAGCAGGTCCCAGCCCCTGGCTGGGCCAAGAGGGGGACCAGGTCCTTCTACCAACTTCTTGGAGCCTCTGGCCACCCTGGGGGCAGGAGGTCGTGCCTGTCACCCTCTTAGACAAATGACTGGTTGAGGGGCTGGGAGTTGCTCAAGAGCCACACAGCTGTGAACGGTGGGCTTGAGACCCCAGCCCAGGTGTGGACCCCTCCAAAGCGTGGGTGCGCTGCTCCCTGAGGGCTGGGCCTCCCCCTGATGGCCCTTCCTATGGGACAGGGCCTGAGGCTGGTGGCCCGGACTAGGAGCTGCCACCACCCAGGGCCGCATGCACACGTACAACAACCTGAAGAGCACCCAGGGACCAAGGTCTCCAGAATCTGCTGTACCAGGGTACAGGGGAAGGGCAGGGACCTGAGGGAGCTTTCCCCCATGTCTGGAAGGAGCCCAGCTGTCCTGCTGTCCAGAATGCCCTTGACACCATCATATGTGGTCTGACAGAAGCCTGTGAGACGAGTAGGTCAGTCCTTGCCTGACCCAGGCTGCCAGGACAGGAAATCAGCCAAATGGTGAGGGTCACTGAGGCAAACCCAGGTTCTCCCATCTGTCCCCACAGGCTGAGGCCCAGTGATGTAGAGCAGGGGGTCTCAGCCCAAGAGATTCTGCCCCCCAGGGGACCTCAGACTCTCCAGAGATGTTTTTCGTTGCCACACTGGGCAGAGGGCACTACTGGAATCTAGTGAGTGGAGGCCAGGGTCGCTGCTAAACATCCTGCAACTCACAGAACAGCCCTCAAAACAAAGAATGGCATAGCCCCAAATGTCAACAGGGCTGAGGTTAAGACCTCCTGATACAGAGGAGCCCATGCCTGGGTGCCGGGAGTCTAGCCCAGCTGGGAGAAGGGCTGTGCCCATTCTGCCTGGAGGGTCAGGGCAGCCAGGGGTCCCCAGGGAGAGTGAACTCAACCAAGGCCTCAATGAGGGGCGGCATGGGATCAGAGCCAATGTCTCTGCCCAGGTTGGGAACTTGCTCTCCTCCCGACACCCTCCCTAAACTTGGCCTAACTTTCTCTGTCCTCTGCCCTCTCCACCCAGAACACCAAGCCCTGCTCTTAGGCCTGCTGAGACCCTGCCCACCCAGGAAGCCAGCCCAGAGTCCCACCCAGAGGAGGACGGCTCCCTCCTCAACTAAGGGTGGGAGCACCTCGGATTCCCCCAGGATCGACATGGAACTCTGCTCTCAGAACACAGGTGCCGAGGGACCATTTCTGTGGCTGAATTGGCCTGATGACAGACAGACCCAGGGACAGAAGGTGCAGGCCTTGGCTTTTATTGAGATTAGACCTGTAGGCTCCCCGGCCTCTCGGGAGCCCAACTCTCCACTCCGCCCAGCCTCCCAGGTACAAGTGGCCGACTTGAGTTGGAGCAGGCTGCAAGGGTACGCCCAGGCTTCTTTCTGTCCCTCCCGCAGGACCTCCTCATCCTTCTACCCTCGAGTTTTCCCAAGGCTGGCCTAGGCTCTGGTGCTGGGCAGCTGCCCAGGCATCTCGGTGTGGGGATGCTACTGGTGGGGGCTGAGCCCTTCCGCCTGGACCTGTGTCCTCCTCCTGGGCCATCCTTTCCCCTCCTGTCCTGAGCTGGGAGAACCAGCCCTGGCACTTGGATCCCTGTGGCCTCTCCAGAGCCCCAGAGTGAGTTCTCTTGCTCAAGGGACATGTGGATTCCTCTGAGGCCCACTCAGGATCTCTTAGGCCTGAGCCCCAAGCCTTCAGGGGCACCGGGCTGGGAGGGGGCACCTTTGGCTGGGTCCATGCTGGAACTGGAAGCTGAGGAAAGCGGGGGTAGAGGAGTCACTTGGAGGGACCTGGGGGAGGCTTCCAGCCCTTCCTATGACCCCCGTGAACCTGGCATCCTTCAAAACCAGAGGGGAGGGGGCAGTTCTCCTTAAAACCTGGGAGGGGAGGAGGAAGAGGGAAACACGTTTCAAACTGAAAGGACCCTTCTCTAACACGAACCCCTCATTTTACAAGTGGGGAAACAGACCTGGCCAGCGGGGGAGAGCAGTCCAAGGTCCCTCATCAAATGTAGAGCTGGGACAGGTACCCAGGAGGATTGGGAGTGGAGAGGGGTCACCTGGGTCCATCTGAGTGCCCAGCCCAACCCTGCCTGGGGTCTTCCCTTCCTGTCCTCAGCCCTGCATCACCTGGACAGGTGCTCACCTGTATTTCCCAGGCTGTTGAGCTTCCAGAAGGGCTGAGTGGTGACTGTTACCTGGTCCCAGAGCCCCCTGTGGTAAGTCCAGGGGCCAGACTGTGCCCTCGGGTTGTGGGAGGCAGCCCCCGGCCATGAGCTGGCTCAGCCAATGGCTTTCACACTGCCCGGCAGTGTGAAAGTGCCCGGCCACTGTATGTGGCCTAGCAGGTAGAGAGCCAGGCCCCGGAGGTGGTGCAGGTTCTTGGGCTTGCTTCCCTGGGCACTGGGGCACTGCTGCTGCTAGGCCCCCAGCCCCCCCCACATAGATATTGGGTGGCATGTTGGGGTGACTGGTGCGTCCTCGGGCCCAGCTCACTGCATCTGTGGAGGGGAGAGCAGGAGATTGGTGGCTGGTGGGCCACAGCGGCCGTGAGGGGACAGTGTAGTCACATGCTTATGTGATGGGCTCCACCCCTGGCCTGCGGAGCCTCAGCTTACCTGTCTGTCAGATGGGCTCCGCCCCCTGTCTCCCACCTCCCTCACCCAACAAAGCACTCCTTCTCCCTCCTAACCAACAGGGAGGGCTGAGAAGCCTGAGTCTTGGCACCAAGATCTCTCTCAGGACTGCAGGCTCTTTCTGTCACCCTTTTTGCCCCCTACCCTAGAGAGAGCATTCCGGTGCCCAGGGTCACATGGCCTGGACTGGTGGCCATTCCCCTCTCCCAAGCTTGCATGTCCCTGAGGCCACCCTGGTGGCTTTGGGCCCAGGTCAGGACAGGAGGGCATCTCTCCTGCCACTCCTCCCCACAGCCTGGCACCTTCTCTTATGTGCAGCTGAGAGAATGCACAGACCAAGGCTTCCATGGAGGGCCAGCCAGGTGGAGGAGGGGCAGCCAGGTCTCCTGTGCAGCAGGACTGTGCTCTCCCCTGCCTAGGGGATGGATCTGCAGGTCTCCCTTGGCAACCAGCTCTGTGATGTCACAGGGAAGACTTCCGGTTTCCCAGATCCCTGAGTTTGGGAGAGGATGATCCTCAAGGGCAGGGGCAGGGTGGGAGGAGGACAAGGGAAGGGGGAAGAACCTTAGGGGAGGTCCCTGGTCGCTCTGGCTTGGGACAGGCCTGCCAAACATTCAGCTCTTGCAGGCTGAGGAATCACTCCCAGGGGTGACTGCTTGGGATATCAGTTTCCTAATCCATGGATGGAAAATGAAGGTTTAGGGATGCAGACTTGGTGAGATCTGGGTCAGTGCTTTGAGCATGCTGAGAAGGTGGTATTGGGTGACTGGATAGGTCCCTTAATTTTTCTGTCCATTTTCCCATAAGTAGATGATGGGGTACTGTGGGATCATACCAAGTGTAAGGAAGGATTTGGAGGAACTGGAACTCTCATATGTTGCTGGGGGAATGTAAAATGGTACCACCAATTTGGGAAACAGTTTCTTAAAAAGTTAAACCTTCAATTCTCTATTCACAGATGGCATGATCTTATACAGAGAAAAAAATTAATTCACACTAAAAAAAACTATTTGAGCTAATCAAACTATCAGAACTAATAAGATTCAGCAAAGTCTCAGGATACAAGATCAACATGCAAAATTAACTGTATTTCTATACAGTAGCAAAGAGCAAAAAAAATAAAACAGGAATAAAATTAACCATGGAGGTACAAGACAACACTGAAAACTAGAAAACATTGCTGGGAAAAAAAACCTTAAATAAATGGAAAAAGATCCTGTTCATGGTTTGAAGACTTAATATTGTTAAGACAACAGTCCTTCCCAAAGTGATCTATAGATTCAATGCAATTCTTATCAAAATCTCAATGGCCTTGTAGGCAGAAACAGGAAAACTGATCCTAAAATTCATGTGGAATTACAAGGGAGCCCAAAAGCCAAAAACAATCTTAAAAAGTTTGAAGACTCAAGATTTCCGATTTCAAAACTTATTGCAAAGAATGCTACAGTAACCATAACTGTGGAACTGGTATAAGGCTAGACATCCAGACTAATGGAATAGAATAGAGAGCCCAGAATAATTTCATACATCTCTGGACAATTTATTTTCAACAGATCGCCAAGACTATTCCATAGGGAAAATAATAGTCTCTTCAACAAATGGTGCTGGGACAACTAGATGTTCAAAAGATACAAATGAAGAATGAAGCTGGACCCCTACCTCACACCATATACAAAAATTAACTCAAAGAAAACTCTTTGAAGAAATCCTCATCACCATGGATTTGGTAATGGATTCTTAGATATGACAACAAAAGCACAAGCAACAAAAGAAAAAATAGGTAAATTGGACTTCATAAAAGTTGAAAACTTTTGTGTTGCAAAAGACAATGTCAAGGGCTTCCCTGGTGGCGCAGTGGTTGAGAGTCCGCCTGCCAATGCAGGGGACAGGGTTCGTGCCCCGGTCCGGGAAGATCCCACATGCCGCGGAGCGGCTGGGCCCGTGAGCTATGGCCGCTGAGCCTGCGCGTCCGGAGCCTGTTGCTCCGCAACGGGAGAGGCCACAACAGTGGGAGGCCCGCGTACCGCAAAAAAAAAAAAAAAAGACAATGTCAAGAAGTGAAAAGACAGCCTACAGAATGAGAGAAAACATTTGCAAATCATATATCTGATTAGAGTGTAGTATCTAGAACACATAAAGAGCTCTTAGAAGTCAACAACAAAAAGACAAACAACCCAATTTAAAAATGGGTGAAGAACTTGAATAGATATTTCCCCAGAGAAGATATACAAAGAGTCAACAAGCACATGAAAACATGTTCAATGTATTTAGTCATTAGAGAAATGCAAATTTAAACCACAGTGAGGGACTTCCCTGGTGGCGCAGTGGTTAAGAATCTGCCTGCCAATGCAGGGGACACAGGTTCGAGCCCTCGTCCAGGAGGATCCCACATGCCGTGGAGCAACTAGGCCTGTGTGCCACAACTACTGAGCCTGCACTCTGGAGCCCACGAACCACAACTGCTGAGCCCAAGTGCAACAACTACTGAGGCCCACCCGCCTAGAGCCTGTGCTGCGTGACAAAGATAAGCCACTGTAATGAGGGGCCCATGCACTACAACAAAGAGCAGCCCCCACTCGCCACAACTAGAGAAAGCCTGTGTGTAGCAACGAAGACCCAATGCAGCCAAAAATAAATATTTTTAAAAATTATAAAAAGTAAACCACAGTGAGACACTACTTCTCACACATGAGGCTGGCTATAATTTAAAAAACCAACCAAACAACCCCCCAGAAGATAAGTGTTAATGAGGATGTAGAGAAATTGAAACCTGCTTATACTGCTGGTGGGAATGGAAGGTGGTGCAGCCACTAGGGAGAACAGCTTGGCAGTTCCTCAACAAGTTAAACATAGAACTACCATATGACCTAGCAATTTCACTCCTAGGTATATACCCAAAAGAGTTGAAAACAGGGCTTCCCTGGTGGCGCAGTGGTTGAGAGTCTGCCTGCCGATGCAGGGTACGCAGGTTCGTGCCCCGGTCCAGGAAGATCCCACATGCCATGGAGCGGCTAGGCCCGTGAGCCATGGCCGCTGAGCCTGCGTGTCTGGAGCCTGTGCTCCGCAATGGGAGAGGCCACAACAGTGAGAGGCCCGCGTACCGCAAAAAAAAAGAAAAAAAAAAAGTTGAAAACGGGTATTTAAATAAATACTTGTACACAAATATTTATAACAGCATTATTTATAGTAACCAAAGAGTAGAAACAACCCAGAAGTCCATCAGCTAATGGATGGATAAACAAATTGTAGTCTGTCCATACAGGGAAATATTATTCAGCTGTAAAAATAATGAAGTACTGATACACAGGGCAACATGGATGAACCTCAGAAACATAATGCTCAGTGGTAGAAGCCAGATGCAAAATGCCACACATTTTATGATTCTATTTATACGAAATATGCAGAATGAATAAATCCAAAGTGACAGAAAGCAGGTTAGTGATTACCAGGGGTTATGGGGAAGGAGAAATGGGGAGAGGCTGCTTAGTTGGTATGACATTTCTTTTGGGGGTGATTAAAATATTTTGGAACTAAATAGAGATGGTGGTTGAACATTTCAAATGTATTTAATGCTACCGAATTGTACACTTATAAGGGCAAATTTTATGTTATGTATATTTTATCACAATAAAAATAAGTAAATGACCAGCACCACTTAAAACTATCAAGGTCATCAAAAACAAGGAAAGTTTGAGGAACTGTCACAGTCTAGAGAAACCTAAGAAGACATGATGACTAAATGTAATGCTGTGTCCTGAATCAAATCATAGAACAGGAAAAGGACAGTAGGTTAGAAATGAGGAAATCTGAACTTTAGTTAATAATAATGTATCAGTATTGGTTCATCAGGCAAATGCACCATACTAATGTAAGATGTTAACAATGGCGGGGGTGAGGGAGAGATGGAATATACAGGAACTCTGTACTATCTTTGAAACTCCTTTGAAAGTCTAAAACTGTTCTAAAATCAAAAGTCCATTGAAGGGCTTCCCTGGTGGCACAGTGGTTAAGAATCTGCCTGCCAATGCAGGGGACACGGGTTCGAGCCCTGGTCTGGGAAGATCCCACATGCTGCGGAGCTGCTAAGCCTGTGTGCCACAACTACTGAGCCTGCGCCCTAGAGCCCGCAAGCCACAACTACTAAAGCCCACGTGCCTACGGCCTGTCCTCCACAACAAGAGAAGCCACTGCAATGAGAAGCCCGCGCACCACAACAAAGAGTAGCCCCTACTCGCCGCAACTAGAGAAAACCCGCATGCCTCAACGAAGACCCAACGCAGCCAAAAATAAATAAAATTAATTTATTTTTTAAAAAAATTATCGAAGGGCTTCCCTGGTGGCGCAGTGGTTGAGAGTCCGCCTGCCGATGCAGGGGACACGGGTTCGTGCCCTGGTCCAGGAGGATCCCACATGCTGCGGAGCGGCTGGGCCCGTGAGCCATGGCCGCTGAGCCTGCGCGTCCGGAGCCTGTGCTCCGCAATGGGAGAGGCCACAACAGCGAGAGCCCCGTGTACAGCAAAAAAAAAAAAAAAAAAAAAAAAATTATTGAAAAAGAAAAAAAGTTAAACATTCACTTGCCTTATGACTCTGTGTCATTCATAGGTATTTATTCAAGAGAAAAGAAAGCATATGTGTCTTTATAAGGATTTCTACATGAATGTTCATACCAGCTTTATTTGTACTAGCCCCAAACTGGAAATGCCCAGAACAGGTGATGTGTAAATAAACTGTGGTGTATCCATACAATGGATATACAACTCAGCAGTAAAAAGGGATGAATTACCGATACAGGCTACAACCTGGATGAGTCTCAAAATAATTATGCCAAGTAAAAGATGCCAGACAAAAAGGAGAATATGTTGTGTGATCCCATTTATATAAAACCCGAGAAATACACCTGTGTACAGTGACAGAAAGCAGAGGAATGGTTGCCTGGGGTAGAGGGAGTGGCAGGAGGTAGACATTACAAAGGGGTGGGACACAGGAAAACAGGTGGCAGATGTGTTCTCTATCTTGATTGTGGGGATGGTTTCTTGTGTGTATACACTTGTCAAAGCTTATTAAATTGCACACTTTAAATATGTGCATTTTATCTTATGTTAAAAAGCTGTTAAAAAATGTAAAAACCGAGGGAGGAAGCTCGGTGCTCCCTCCATGCCCTGCCAGCTACAGTGGTTGTCAAGTGCTGTCTGCCCATCACAGCCTCCACTGTGTGTGTCAGGCATCACAACCTCCACTGTGACATTGAAGAATCTAAGTCCCCCAGAGGTTGAGTAACTTCCCAAGTCACAAAGCTGACTGCTTTAGAGACTGCACTAGGTGCCCTGTGCACACCAGTTTGCCCTAACTTACACCAGATCTGGTGGACTTCAGGCAGCCTGTTGTGTCAGCTCTGAACTGGGCATCACAGCCAGCACAGAGCATGGGAGGAGGGCAGGGGACGTGGCCTTTCCTGAAAGACCTTTCACTTCACTGGGGTGAGGCATTGTACTCCGACTCACTCATTCAGTCTCAACATGTATGTTCTGAGAGCCTGTGTAGTGCCAGATACTATTGTAGACTTGGGGAGAGAGTTGAGTAGGACAGAGAAGGTATCTGTTTCCACAGTGCATACATGTCCAGATCAGAGACACAGAAGAGAAGCAAGCGAGATGTTTCCAGGTCATACTACGAAGAAAATAAAAGAAGGTGATATGACAGGGAGGGGGCTGGGAAGGGTCTGCTTTGGTGCAGATGGTCCAAGAGGCCTCTTCACAAAGACCTGAAGAACTTGGGAAGAGCACTCCGGACAGAGTGAACTACTTGTGCAAAGGCCAGAAAGCAGGAAGAAGGTGGGCGTGTTCAACAGGAAGCCAGGGAGGGGAGATGGAGGGAAGGGAGCAGAGGAGGCACAGCAGGCACAGCTCAGAGGGCTGAGTTTTCTTTGAACAGTGATGGGAAGCCATTGGATAGTTTTTTTTTTTAAGCTTTTTTGTTTTTAGTCATGCTTAGTGATATAATATTTTATTTTATTCTATTCTATTCGCCATGCCACGCGTCTTGTGGGATCTTAGTTCCCCGACTAGGGATAGAACCTGGGCCCCAGGTTCGACAGGGCAGTGAAAGCGCCCAGTCCTAACCACTGGACCCCCAGGGAATTCCCAAGAGATACAATTTTAGATGTGGTAAAATTAACCCTTTTTAGTGCACAGATCTATGAGTTTTGACAAACGGCTACTGTCATGTAATTACCACCACAATCAAGATATAGAACAGTTTCATCACCCCCAAAATTATTTTGCACCCAACTCTTCCTGGCAATCACTGATTTATGTTTCTATATTTTCATCTCATTCTGATTGTCACATAAATGGAATCATACAGTATGAAGCCTTTTTTTAAAATAAATTTATTTTATTTATCATTTTTGGATGCGTTGGGTCTTCGTTGCTGCGTGCAGGCTTTCTCTAGTTGCGGCGAGTGGGGGCTACTCTTCGTTGCGGTGTGCGGGCTTCTCATTGCGGTGGCTTCTCTTCTTGCGGAGCATGGGCTCTGGGCATGCGGGCTTCAGTAGTTGTGGCTTGCGGTCTCTAGAGCGCAGGCTCAGTAGCTGTGGCGCACGGGCTTAAGTGCTCCGCGGCATGTGGAATCTTCCCGGACCAGGGCTAGAACCCATGTCCCCTGCATTGGCAGGCGGATTCTTAACCAGTGCACCACCAGGGAAGCCCTTTTTAAATATCTTTATTGGAGTGTAATTGCTTTACAATGTTGTGTTGGTTTCTGCTGTACAACAAAGTGAATGTATACATATATCGCCATATCCCCTCCCTCTTGAGCCTCCCTCCCACCCTCCCTATCCCACTCCTCTAGGTCGTCACAAAGCATCGAGCTGATCTCGCTGTGGCATGCAGCAGCTTCCCACTAGCCATCCGTTTTACATTTGGTAGTGTATATATGTCAGTGCTACTCTCTCACTTTGTTCTAGCTTCCCCTCCTCCCACTGTGTCCTCAAGTCCTTGTACGAAGCCTTTTGAGTCTGGCTTCTTCCAGTTAGCATAAGACATTGGAGATTCATCATTGTCCTTGCGTATTTTAGCTCTTTGCTTTTTTAAAATTGCTGAGTGGTAATCCATTGTGTGAATGTACCACAATGTGTTTATCCATTGATAAGTTGAGGGGCACTTGAGTGGTTTCCAGTTTGGGGCAATTATAAAGCTGCTCTCAACATTTATGTATAAGTTTTATGTGAACGTAAGTTTTTATTTCTCTTGGGCAGATACCTGGGAGAGAGACTGCTGAGCTGTACGTTGTATATGTTTAACTTTATTAAGAAACTACCAACTGTTTTTTCAAAGTGGATGTACCGTTTCATATTCTCACCAATAGTGTATGAAAGCCCAATTTGCTCCACATCCTTTCAAGTCCTTGGCACTGTCAGGGTTTTTGTGGTTTTTTGTTGTTTTAGCTATTCTAATAATTGTGTAGTGATATCTTGTGGTTTAATATGCATTTCTCTAATGACTAATAATCTTGAGCATCTTTTCCTTACTATTTGTAATGAAATAAAATTCATATTTTAAGGCAAGACAAGAAGATTTAAACATAAATTTTTTTCTGCCCATTTGGGCCTCCTCTCTCCCCTGTAGTGTGCATTGTGTATCTATATTATGCATTAACCAGACCTCCCCAGCAGCAGAAATACCTGCTCAGCCATAAAGCTCAGTTTTTCTTCTTTTGATGCCAGTTATATAACTCCTTAGAAAACATTCCTTTCTCAATCTTGTAAGGGGTCATGATGCAGATATCTTTGGTGAACTTTGTGTGCAATGCCAATATAACATTTCCCTTAAAGATAGCGATTGGTGCAGAACACACTGGGTCAGATGATCTGGGGAGATACTGGGCCACACCTAATGGAAGTTCTTAGCTTAAATACCTACTTAGGACCTTATTAATGTTACTTGTATTCTGTCTATTTTGCAAGATTATAGTTTCTTGTATTACTGAATATGTGACTGAGCCTCTGATGAAAATGACTAGGCTACTTGAAACAATTGATCAAATATACAGTTCTATAACATTGAAGATTTTTTTCTTTTTTTGGCCACACCACGTGGCTTGCAGGATCTTAGTTCCCTGACCAGGGACTGAATCCAGGCCCTTGGCGGTGAAAGCGCAGAGTCCCAACCACCGGACCACTAGGGAAGTTCCAAGATTGATGATATTAATAGTGTAACTCTAGATACGGGAAGAAGCAGTAAGAGAGAAGCATTTCCTGGACCATAAAAGACTAGAAAGACAGGCAACGTGGTCCAGAGGCTTTTGGCTACTGTTAACAGTCCAGTGATAGCACATTGCGTGGCCTATCAATGAAATCCTTGCTTGACCTGGGTATGAGCATTCCTAGAGCTGTGGGACAAACTGGTCATGAAATGCTTCCTAAACCGTGGTAGAAATTAAGATGGAAAAGGAGGAGATTGTAAAACAAAGAATGTTGCTCACCATCCAATTCTACAAGAATTGAGTCATTAGTCACTACAGTCACTGATTTACAACACACCCTGAAAGAAATTCAGGGCCAGTATCAGGATGAGGCATTTTGTGCTCTGGGAAAACTGGCAGAACTAGCTCTCAGATATTTTCGGGAGAAAATTTTATGAACTCAGTTTCTTGCATCTTCCCATACTTAGAAAAGCACTACAGGGCTTCCCTGGTGGCGCAGTGGTTGAGAGTCCGCCTGCCGATGCAGGGGACACGGGTTCGTGCCCCGGTCTGGGAAGATCCCACATGCCGCGGAGTGGCTGGGCCCGTGAGCCATGGCCGCTGAGCCTGTGCGTGCGGAGCCTGTGCTCCACAACGGGAGAGGCCACAACAGTGAGAGGCCCGCGTACCGCAAAAAAAAAAAAAAAAAAAAAGAAAAGAAAAGCACTACAACCATTAACTAAGATATCTGCTCCTCGTGAATAGCAGTAACCTTCTACCAAGATGTATGCTTGACTGCACCTACCCCTTAGTCAAAATCACTACATACTAGCCTCCCCCTTTCCTCTTTGGAACATCCTCAGAGCTTTCTGAAAGACTGTCTCCCTGATTATAATCCTCAGGCTGGCCCGAATAAACTATGCATTTCTTAGATTGACTATTGATTAATTTTTTTTGTTGACATTTGCCACATCTTCCCTTGTGAAGTATCTGTTTTAAGTTTTTTGTCTACTTTCTTGTCTTTAATTTTTTTGAAACAATTTTTGACTGGGCCGTGTGGCATGCAGGATCTTAGTTCCTGAACCAGGAATGGAACCCATACTGCCTGCAGTGGAAGCTTGGAGTCTTAACCACTGGACCACCAGGGAAGTTCCTTTTTCTACTTTCTAACTGGATGGGTTTTTTTTACTGAGTTTTGAGAGTGTTATGTATTTTGGATAGAAGGCTTTTTATCAGATGTGTTTTGTGAATTTATTTTTCTAGACTCTGGATTATCTTTTCATGTTCTTAGTGTATTGAAGAGCAGTTTTAAATTTTGATGAGGTGCAATTTATCAAAAAACATTTTTTAAGAGGATGATACTTTTGGTATATCTAAGAACTCTTGTTTAACCCAGTCAGAAAGTTTTCCCCATAAGTTTTCTTCTGGAAAAGTTATATTCGGTTGGCCAAAAAGTTCATTCCGGTTTTTATGTGCGATATTAACGAACTTTTTGGCTAACCCAATAGTTTTTAGGTTTTACTCTTAGGCAAGGGTGGAGGTTCATTTACTTGCATTTCCAACTGTTCCAAAACCATTTGCTGAAAGATTATTCTTTCTCCACTAAAGGGCTTTACCATCTTTGTTCTAATGACCACGTATATGTGGGTCTATTTCGGGACTCTCTTTGAGGTCCTGTGCCTTTATGTGTCTGTTACTTCGCCAAAACCAATGCAGGGGCGGAGGGCGTCCCGCGGGTGTAGTCCCTCGTCTTCGCCTACCCTTCTGGGCTCAGCTCACTTCGCCTCCCCAGCCCTTGCTGTCACCTATCCCCAACCGTGGCAGCCCAGTAGAGAAGACTCCCAAGTTAGATCACAGCTCATCTGGCCACATGTTGGGCGCGGTCCTCACCCCGGAGCCGCCCCCTCCCTCCACCAGGAGCAACTACAGCTCCAGCTGCCAGAGTTCACGGTTGCCAGGACAACCGCCGGCGCGCGAACACCCGGGTCAGTTTCCGGCCTGTTGTGAAGAGCGAGACGGCTGCGCACGCGCAGATGGCTGTCGGGCCTGCTCTCGCCGCCCCGCGGTCAGCGCCTACCTGCGACTCGCAATCTGTGGCCTCAACTGCTTCACGCTGCAGGCGCTTCTTGCGGGTTTCGGACGCGGGCGCGGCCAGCCATTTTACACATGCCAGAGAGAAGTGTGCTGGGCACAGGACACAGGCTGGAGACCCGGCTTCGTGATATTATGTACATTCTTTCTAGAGGAGTTTAGGAGGAAATGAGAAGTAGTACGTAGGGTGCCTCGCACAGCGTCAGGCACTTAGTAGGTCCTCAGGACATGTCAGCCAGTGCCAAACGTCTGCAAACTGTGTAAAGTGGGCCCGGCCGCCAGGCGGGGCGGGACCCCACGCCCCCTCCCTCAGCGTCGCGGGACGTCCCCTGCCGGCTGCCCTTTCTCTGGTGCGCATGGAGCATGCGCACACAGCCCGGCCGTTTCGCCTCCAGTCCTGTTTGGCCCCGGCTGCGCGCCGTAGAGGGCTCCGTGCATTGCCATAGAAACCCATGAGTGCTGAGGGGCAAGCGGCGGAGACTCCGGGATCCTGAGGACCAGGGCGCAATGTCTTTCCGGGACCTCCGCAGTAAGGCAACCCTGACCCCTGTGACCTGCGGTCCTCCCGAGACTCGGGGCTCCGGCCCGCCGGGTTGCCTGTCTGAGCCCCGCTGAGGCTCTCGCGCTGGAGCCCCCTCCCGGGCCTCTGCGGCTCGGGGGCGCCCCTGGCCCGCCGCCCCCCAGGCTGAGCGCCCCAGCCCTGTCTCAGCCCTTTCTGCGATGATGGGAGGTTGTGTATGTGTATGCGGCTAGTGCGGCTGAGGAACCGAAGCTTTAATTTTATTTAACTTTAATTGACTTATGGGTCTGTTCGCTACTGTATTGGAAAACGCAGAGACCGTTTTTGAGTTGGGTTAGCTTAGAGCTCCGGGAAACGAACAACAACCGAGGAGGGGGCTGGTGAATAATAATTGAGGCTTCCGTTTTTTCGAGTTTTTATGATCTGCCAGGTAGTTACTGTCTTATGTGTGTTCATCGTTTCATTGACTTCTCTGAACAACTGTGCACCTGTGTTTAGAGATGAGGAACTGGGCAGAGAGAGGTCAGGTCAGGGGACACAGGTGGTAAGAGCTGGCGCTGAAGTGTGAAATCAGGGTGTCTAACCTCCAAAGCTTGCATCTTTTCTAAAGGGGTTGGTGAGGAGAAGGGAATCCAAGTGCCTTTGCTAGGAGGGTGGGGTAATGGAAGAATGGGGAAAAGAGAATTAGTTACTACTACTTTGGGGGACACCTGTTACACACCAAACATTTTACATTCAATATCTTATTTTAGTCCTCACTGTAACAGTAAGGTGGTTTGTATAAGTTTCTGGATGAAATACTTTGAGGCAGAGAGGTAAAGTAGTTTGCTTTAGGTCACACAGCTAGAACTGGGTGGAAACGAGGATCAAAAGGTAGGACTGTGTGAAGGAATCTCTTGCCTTTTATACGCTTTCATTTTCTGAATCTGAAGCAGTTCAGCCAACTGGCTCCACCTGCGTAGGTGTAGCAGGTGATTGCCGATTTGGTGTGATCTGAGGGGCCTCTTTAAGGCCAATTTTCTAACAATTGCTGGTGCCTGAAATTTCCCCATTAAAGATTACTCCTTTCAGTTGTGAATTGCTCTTTTTTCTATAATGGAAATATATAGGAAGAGGCATCACATTTTATTGATGCCTATTAGCACTATTGTGTGAATCTGTGCCCTCTGGGAGTTGGAGGTTCTTGGTGACCTTGTGTTGTAGAGACAAGTTTCTCCTTCCTCATAGTTGAGGGAGGCCAGCCTTGTGCTAGGGGATGTTGAATGGAGTTGTGTTGGTTAAAGTGTAGAAGAAGGGGATTTCTGAGCATTTTGACCTTAAATGAATGCTGTACATTATGCAATTCATGGTAAGATTCTTATTCAGATTGTCTCCATTTTAACAGTAATACTGTAGAATTAACAGAACTGCACTGCTACTTAGCGGCAAGAAGTGTTTAGGGCTTACTGTGTGATGGGAAGGCTGCTGCTTTATTTTCCATTGCTCTATTTAAATATCCCCCAAAACAGCAACAGAGGCCCTCTGCTTCTCTTTCCTCTGCTTATGCTTTCTCTTCTGTTGTCTTGTGAAATCCAGACTAATCTCCAAGGCCCAAGTAGCTTATTTGTGAATGTCATTGGGACATCTTGAATATCCACCTTCAAGAAGAGTGAAGACAGACATTATTTAGCCAGAAGCACACTGAATACAGGTCTTAGCACATCGTGGGAACTAAAAAGATGTTTTATTTCCAAGTCTTGCTTAAAGCTTAGTGACTGCAGCATCTGGTATCAACATGTATTAGTATTACTGTTTCTTAGTCTGTCTCATAATACATCTAAATACTGCTCAATAGTTCAATCATTTTCTTGAAGATTTCTCTAAATACAATGCAACTAATGTTTAAATTTTGTGTTATTAAGGTCCTATATGCCCAGTGGGAAAAAAAAGTCAACTCAGAAATAACACAAAAAACACAGAAATAACACACAAAACTTCACCCTACCACCATCACACCCCCCCAAAAAAAACCCACAGTTAACATTTAAACCGTGACCAGGTAATTCTCATTTTGAGTGGTAAAGAGAAAGATATCCAAGAGATAAATGAGGTATCCAAGAGAGAAATTAAATTCACAGCCAATCCCTAAACCCCATTTCAATGTACAGTTTCCTCTTCTCCCATTGAATTTAAATACATGTTTTTCAGGAAGCAGATTAGGTATTTTAACTTTTATCTCTTTTTTTCTTTCCTTCTTAGTTGATAAATAGTCCATAAAAGTGTCAGTAGGTTGGGAGTAAGAAGAGAAAGCAAAGTGTCTGCATTCATAAGTCGTTGCTGTTTGACGAGGAACTGACTACATTGTGTTTTACCTTGGACAGACTTTACAGAGATGATGAGAGCCTTGGGATACCCTCGACATATTTCTATGGAAAATTTCCGCACGCCAAATTTTGGACTTGTATCTGAAGTGCTTCTCTGGCTTGTGAAAAGGTTAGAACTGCACTTTACTGAGGTCTTAAGAATGTATATGAGTTGTTATTCATTAGCTACCTAGAAACAGGATGCTTTTGCGTAGCAAAAGGAAAAGTTCAATAAAATTTGACAGACTTGGTTGTAACCTGTTAAAAATCAGTTGAGTTTAAAGAATGCTGTGGGAGAAGGGAGTGTACCAGGCAGCGGTAAAAGGAGAATGTTTCTCAGTAGGAAGCCGACACAGGGGTGCTGGTCCGCATTCTTCTTCATCCCCTCACCTTCATCAGGGAGTGACAGGACCTCCTCACACATTCTGCTGAGTACCTGGCTTGGAAATAATTTAGATTTCATTTTGTGTGAAAAATCTAATATGATTCAGGGTTGGCAAACTTTTTTGCTAAGGAGATAGTCAATATTTCAGGCATTGCAAGCTACATAAGATCTCTGTCATGTATTCTTCCTTATTTTTTTTATAACCTTTGAAAAATGTAACAAACCGTTTTTAGTTTGCGGGCTGTTCAGGAAGAGGCCAAGGGCTGCCGTCTGTTGACCCCGGTGTGTCATCAGTTACTCGAAGAAAGGAACTCCACTGGGTCAAGGGCAGGCAGCCAGAGTAATAGTTCTGATTATTTTAATGGAACTTTACAGTCTGAGATAGATTTAATTTTGTAAGCTGAGCCCCGAATTTGATTTTTGAAATTTGTTAAACCTATTTTTAGGTGAAGATTTGTTCTCTTGAATGTTTGGTATTTTGTGTTGCTTCTGAAGCCTTTCTTACTCTTACTGCCTTAGCTGGGGACTCAGAGCTTCCTGTTACAGATCCACTGTCCTCTCAGTTGCTTTACCTTCTCTTTTGTGAACTTTATACTTAATTACCTTGTGTCTTCTCTCTCTCTCTCTCTGCAATAGGTATGAACCTCAGACTGACATCCCTTCTGATGTTGAGACTGAACAAGACCGAGTTTTCTTCATTAAGGCAATTGCCCAGTTCATGGTTGGTTCACAGTTTTTTGATGGAGTTGTAAAATTAAATACATTAGAAGGAGATGAAGCCTAGTTAGAGCTGCTTTCAGATTTCTTTTTTAAAAGTACTTTTTCCTTCTATTTTTTAAAAAATTAATTAATTACTTTTATCTTTGGCTGCGTTGGGTCTTTGTTGCTGCGCAGGCTTTCTCTAGTTGTGGCGAGCGGGGGCTACTGTTTGTTGCAGTGCGCAGGCTTCTCATCGCTGTAGCTTCTCTTGTTGCGGAACACAGGCTCTAGGTGCGCAGGCTTCAGTAGTTGTGGCACACGGGCTCAGTAGTTGTGGCTTGTGGGCTCTAGGGTGCAGGCTCAGTAGTTGTGGTACATGGGCTTAGTTGCTCCGTGGCATGTGGGATCTTCCCGGACCAGGGATCAAACCCATGTCCCCTGCATTGGCGAGTGGATTCTTAACCACTGGGCCACCAGGGAAGTTCCAGATTTCTAAACACACTCCATTACCAGACTTCTGTGGAGCCATTTTACCAACAAAGTTTTCTGGGTTTTTTGTTTTTAATTTATTATTTGTTAAGAAATTTAGAGTCCCATGCCCCAGCGGCCATTGGTCCCTACAGTCAGGCTGTGTTAGTTGGCAGGACCATTTACGTTTCAGGACAGCTAGGCATGGACCCTGCAAATGGACAGCTTGTGCCAGGAGGGGTGGCAGAAGAGTCTAAACAGGCTCTTACAAACATGGGTGAAATTCTGAAAGCAGTAGGCTGTGAGTTCACGAATGTGATAAAAACAACTGTTTTCCTAGAGAACGGACTTGAGGTTATGGGGAGGGGGAAGGGTGAGCTGTGACAGGGCGAGAGAGAGTCATGGGCATATACACACTAACAAACGTAGTAAGGTAGATAGCTAGTGGGAAGCAGCCGCATGGCACAGGGATATTGGCTCGGTGCTTTGTGACAGCCTGGAGGGGTGGGATAGGGAGGGTGGGAGGGAGGCAGACGCAAGAGGGAAGACATATGGGAACATATGTTTATGTATGACTGATTCACTTTGTTATAAAGCAGAAACTAACACACCATTGTAAAGCAATTATACCCCAATAAAGATGTTTAAAAAAAAAAAAAAAAAACTGTTTTGCTGGCTAACATACTGTCAATGACATCTACAGGCAATATTTCCAGAGTAGTTTTCCTGTGAGAGCTGCTTACCAGGTTGCTGCTTTGCCCAAAGGAGGCCATGTTGAAATTGAAGCAGTAGCTGTTCCAGGACATCTTGTGACAGCATCACTTTAAGTGGACCCAGGATTATTTAGTCTGGAATTTTAAAAATGTTTTAAAATTAACATCTTAATTTTTACAATCTTTGTTGCAAAGTGTAAGGTTGACTGAAATATCTGAAATTATTATGGAAATACTATATAATAAGGGGAATTGAACATAAATTGAAGATTAATGATGAATCTAGTTATTGACATTACAAATTACGCTTACAGAACACTCGTATTACTGGACGTGGGAAAAGAGACATGCATTACATAGTTACTCAGATAAATAAAAGTAAAGGGAAGTAACATACAGGAAAGATGAGTTACTATTCCTGAGAAATAATAAAGAGCACACCTAATTAAACCCGATTAGTTTAATGATGTGAAATATTTATTTTTCATGTCAGATATATGATCCTGCTTTTACTTGAGTAAAATTAAAGTATTTAAGTATTCAAACCTAGTAGAGCTAAAGGAGAAGAAACTGGACCAAAATTTTATATAGATAATATTTTTCTAATGGAAATTAAATAGCATGCAGATTTTAAAAAAGAATTTTATTTACTTATTTTTGAATAGGTAATATATTTTATGGTTCAAAAATTTTTTTAAATCATGAAACAATATAGAGTAAAATGACTTTTATTCTGTTTGCCATCAGCCCAGTTCCATTCCCAGTGATCACTATTCTTAATATCTTTCAGAGTTTCTTTAGGCATAATTAAGCAAATAGACTGTATATTCCTTTTCCTTCCTCTTACACAAATGGTGGCATACTGCACACCACCGTTTAGAATCTTGTCTTCATATAACAGTACATTTTGGAGAACTTTTCAAATACACATAGAGTTTCTTTATCCTCTCTTACACCTGAGTAGTATTGCTTGCAAGTTTATACCATAACTTATGTAATTTATACAGGTAGGCATTTAGGTTGTTGGTAACTTTTGTTCTTAGAAGCAATGCTGTAACAAATAACCTATACACATCATTTTGTTTGTGAATATGTATATCCCTAGCATAAGTTCTTAGGATTGGAATTGCTGGGCCAAAGGACATATGCATTTGTAATTAATTTTGTTGTCATTTACCAAATTGTTGTCCATCAAGATTGTATCAGTCAACATACCCACTTGCAATATATGAGTAACTTGAAAGTTTGATTCTTAAAATGATTTGGTTATATCCCTATTGTTGGCAGTGACATTTTCAAATGACCTACATGGAATTTGGTTTAGATTTTACGTGGAATGGGTCTTAAACTTTTTTTTTTTTATCTGAAAATAGGCCACTAAGGCACATATAAAACTCAATACTAAGAAGCTTTATCAAGCAGACGGGTATGCAGTGAAAGAACTATTGAAGATCACCTCTGTCCTTTATAATGCTATGAAGACCAAAGGTATGGAAGACTCTAAAATAGGAGAGGAAGATATCAGCAAATTCAAGTTTGACCTTGGCTCAAAGGTAAGGACAATGCAAGGCTTGTAGTGAGGGATGGAATGTTTATTTCTCAAACACTGAAATGGGCTATATCAATACAGCATCACTTCTTTCCTTACTCCTTGACTGAGGGCCATTTGTTAGTTTTGTGCTCATCAGCATTTGGATCAAAGCAGAAGGGACAATAAATTCAACTTTTTATTGAAAGCCTGCTGCTATCTGCCAGGCACTCTTCAAGCACTGGGGATACAGGCGTGAACAACAAGGACAGGAATCGTCTGTTCCCGCGGCTCAGTTGGGGGAGCCAGACTGTAAACCGCAAAGCAGAAGGAGTGACAGGTCAGATGGGCTGCATGTGTGGAGGATAGTAAAGCAGGGAAGGGGCTGGGGTGCCGGGGGAGGTGTCTTAAATAGAGGGCTAGGACAGCCTCAGGGATTGGATGACGGTTTCAGCAGAGATCTGAAGGAGGGAAGGAGCAAACCATTCAGTGGAAAGGTGTGCTGTGTGTGTTTGAAGAAACACAAGGGGGCCATGTGATGAGAGCTGGGAGAGGAGGCAGCCTCAGGCCTGTGGTCCCTGGAAAGCCACTGTCAAGACTTTGACTCTGAGCTGGAAAATCATTGAGTTTTGAACAAAGAAGTACATAATTTGAAACTTCATATTAAAAGGATCACTCTGGCTGCTGGATTGAGTCGGACTGAAGGGGGAAAAAAGGTGGAAGCCCAGAGACCTGTTAGAAAGCAGGAGGTGACAGCGCCTTTGAGCAGAGTGGCCGTCAGGTGCTCAGCTGAGCTTGGGGAGAGAGTGAGCTGCCAGGCGTCGGAGGACTCGATTAAAGCAACAAGCCAAACATGAAAGCTGTGTCTTTAATCACTAACTGCAGTGGTATAAGCAAGGGACTAAAGCCAGAGGAAGTGTCAACTCCCTGTTTCATAAGACTGCTTTGGCAGTTTTAATGCCCCCTGAGGCGTGGGAGAAGGTGTTTGCCCCACCTTCCCCAATAAGGAAGCCTCAGCAGAGGCACTGAAGATGACCTGGACCCAAGGCCTCAGATAAAGAGACCTAGGAATGCAGGTCTTTATGAGAACATGACTGGCCAGAGGGCCTGGTTCCTTGACTGCAACTCTCTTCAGAGACTGCAGGGCACTGGTGTTCGAGCACAGCTTTCCCCAGGAGGCCTGCCAGGTAAAGCCTCCAGGATTGCCTGTGGTCAGGCCTGAAAACCCATACACAGGAGCCAGATCCTCACTGGGAGGAAGTGGTCAGAGGTTAGAGCATATTTTGAAGGTAGGTCTTATGGATTGGGTGTAGGTTGGAAGAAAGCAGACAGCACAAGGAAGGTCCTGAAGCAGCTCTCTGGTAGCGCTTCCGGGCTGGTGGATGTGTTCTGTGTCTCTGCCATGTGATATGGTAGTCGCTAGCCACGTGTTGCCAGCATAACCAAGGAACTGAGTTTTAAGTTTTATTAAATTTTGAATGGTTTAACATTGAAAATGGCCACACGTGACTAGTGGGCACGATATTAGATATCATGGCTCTAAAGTTTTGGGTGTGAGTTCCTGCAAGGACAAAGTTGCCATCTACTGAAGTGGAGAAAAGTTTGGAAGGAGCAGATCTGGCAGGAAAGATGAGTTTGGTTTAGGACATGTTATGTTTGTGACGTCCACGAGGTGTCCAAGTGGAGATGTCAAACCTCAGCTCATGGCTTTAATCTTGGTATCAGAGCTGAAAGCTTGCGGGGAGTATGTGTGGAAGGGAGGTCCGGGGTTGGGGGTGGTGTGCGGCTGGACTCTGCTGAACTTCAGTGCTGAGAAGTGGGGCGGATGAGAGGACTCCCAGAGAGGAAGCTGGGAACTCGCTGCTGGTGAGGAAGCAGCTATTCGAGAGGAGTCCTGAGGACTGAGGAAATGGGAAGGAAGTCACCAGCTGTGAACGAAGAGTGAGAGTTGTCAGTGGTTTGAAAATGAAAGAGGGTGGGAATTCGTTGTTTTGGGGAGAGGGAGAGGGAGCTGAGCTGGGAAATGTTTGGGCTCTTTGGAAGTTTAGTGTATTCATGGAAGAGTGTGTGATGTGTAGATCCTAAGAAAGAAGCTGTGCCCAGGGCCAGATCATCATCATCTTCACAGCAGTGCCTTGTGGGAGCTTGTAAGGCCTTCATGCCGGTGAGCTCATTTGAGCTCACAGCAGCCCAGTGAAGTGCAGCCTGAAGGCAGAGAATGAGGGGACAGGGAGGGTTAAACATAGGGCATCAGGGTTCTGCGGTAGGCATGTGTCCCTCAGGTTGCCCCTCCTTTGCTCACCCCACCACTGCCAGGGTCCCTTATTATAGGAAGCGTGTCAACGTTCACAACCCCCACAGCTCCTTGTTGCAGAGTACATTTGACCTGACATTTGGGTTTTTCAGGTGACCTGGAATTGGTCTAATTTGTACTTAGATCAGTGTTTCCTAAACTGATGTTTTGGGAACTCTCTTCTCCAGGATGTAAATATGTGTCTTGTGGAAAATGTGTTCTATAGTCAAGTAAGTCAAGTATCCTGACTGGAGGTGGGAACCTATATGAACAGATTGATTCTTTCTGAATGCCTAATAAAAACCTGTCACTGAAGTTTCTGTTTTTGATATTTTCCTTCCAGATTGCAGATTTGAAAGCAGCCAGGCAGCTTGCTTCTGAAATCACTTCCAAGGGAGCATCTCTGTACGACTTGCTGGGCAAGGAGGTGGAGTTGAGGGTAAGCAGTGTTCAGATAACTCAGTTACCTCCTTAGCTAAGCAGATTTCCAAGGTTTCTTTTCCAATTCTGTTTTTCTCTGTTCTTTTGATTTCATTAAACGGTACCTGATTAAATGAGCTACTGTGGGGGAAAGTAATATACGTGTGGTGTTTGCTGCTGTTTGTGCTTCTGGTGGGCTCTGGTCTGTTTCTAATACCTTTGACATCTAGTTCAGGAATGGCAAATATGTGCCTGTTGCTGAAACTTTCCTCCTTGTGCCCGTGGCAGACTTTATTGATCATGATGCTTTCCCCCGGTACACTCAGCCTTGGCATTCTTCCCAACAAAATGCTCTTCTGAGCCTGTGGTTCCCAAATCTTGTGGCCCAGTGGAATCACCTGGGGATCTTTACAAACTACTGATGTCTGGCTTCCATGCTAATGTCATTGGTATGAAATGTGACTTGGGCACTGGGAGTTTTAAGTCTCCTGGGTGGTTCTAACGTACAGCAGAGTTTGGGAACCAGTCATTAATCTAGGTAGTCACTACCAATCATTTGAAGTTGATGTTACAGTTGAAACTTATTTGCAGTCCTTATTCTAGCCCATGCCAGTCAAGGAGGGTGCTCTGTCCACTGTGTTTAAGGAGCTGTTGAAGAGTGGGTTCGTAAAACACCCTTGGAGCTCCTATAGAGCTTTTTAAATCATCCAGCATCCAGGTCATCCCCCATACCAGTGGATCAAAATGTTTGGGGGTGAGAGCCAGATTTTTAAAGATCTCCAGGTGATTCCAACGAGCAGCAGAGTTTTGGACCTACTGGCTGGAGAAGAAATGGAGTGCTGTTTAATTCTTACCTGGGAGGATTTATGGCATTTGAAGCATACATGCTCATATCTAATGTTTTTGAATTAAATGCACTTAGTTCATTCCATTCCCATCAGGTGTATCATCCATGACTGCTCTCTCACTGCCTTGCCTGTGTTCTGGCATTGCTGCTACAGTGTAATGGCATTTTTCATTTCTGCCCTAGGAACAGATTGGAAGCGGGGGACTTGGTGCTAGCTCACCATCCCTGCTCTTGATATATTGCCACCTGGTGAAGTGTAGTTGGCAGAACAAACCTGACATAATGTCTGACAGCTAATTTAGATAAGCAGTGAGGCAGCTCCTGGCTTTCCATGTTTTCTGTTTATAGTGCACATGTCTACACGTGTTCCTCACAGTCCCAGAGACAGGAGCTGGTCACTTGCTATTTGCCAGCAGAGCCCTGGCTTCATTGTGAGGCTCACCAGGATTTCCCTGGGGACTCTTTTAGTACTGTCCTGTAATGAATTGATGGAGCAATCAGAGGCCGAACTGTTGCCATGGAAGCCAAGGGACCCTGAATGTAGGACTTCTCATATTCTGTGTACAGTCATGATCTGAGGAAGATCCCCTATCCAATATATGTTTTTCATACACTCAACAAAATATTCATTGAGGACCAGCACCAACCACAGGCAAGGAAGGCACTGTGCTCTGTGTCCTTGAGTAAGTCACGGTCCCTGCCCTCAGTAGTTTTCCACTGTGGGGGAGGTAATGTACACTGTGGAATAAAGGAAGCACAAGACAGGATTTGATAAAGTGCTCCAGGAACCCCATAACTGCATCTGCAATGAAGTCCCATGTTTCGGAAATTTCCAATACTGATATGATAGGCACAGATGCCTCCCTTGATGGTTAGTGGTTAGTGCTGGGGCAGGGCCGAGCTGATTCTTCTCATTAGTTACAGTTGTCAGTAATGGGCAACTTAGAGGGATGTGATCACAAAGAAGATTGTACAGGCTGGCAGTGGGTTCAGACAGCAAGTTGAGCTGCACTTGGTTTGGGGTCACCTGAATGGAATGCAAGTAAAAGAAGCAAATTTTGGAGAAAAGATTCTGGATGGTGAGTTCAGGTTCCTATGGTGTTAGGGTACAGGGGGCCTGTGGCTGGAGAAGGGGACCTTGAGCACTGGAGAGAGGCCAGGCTGGCCAGAGGATTACAGAAGACACTTGGAGGAGGTGATGGCGGGAGTGCTTTTGCATCAGAGACCCACACAGTAATGAAGCTTTTGAGAACCAGTCCATAAGCCGTATCTAGACAGGGGAATTGGTCTTGAGAATTCGTCTTCTGAAAAAATAATTTCGCTTCATTGTTTCCAATAGGAACTGAGAACAGAAGCAATTGCCAGACCTCTGGAAATAAATGAGACTGAAAAAGTGATGAGAATTGCAATAAAAGATATTTTGGTAAGATTACTTCGCTTTTATTTAATGTTTTTATGCCTGGGACTGGAAAATAGTTCCTGGCTCTACAGGACAGAACAAGCCAGACTTCATAACAAAGAAGGGACAGGTTAGTGGGGAGGTGAAAAATTTAGAGCACATTCTAGAATAGTTGGTGACTTACTGTTATTTTCCCCTCATTACAAATATGAACAATTTCTCCTGTTGCTAAAATTTTGCCAGTTTTATTAATTTAATAATTCTCTTAAATTCTGCAGTAATTTTAGTAAATACTTTATGGACTCTTCATACTTGATTTAACCAGTTCCTCACTGCTGGGCGTTTAAATGATTTCCAGATTTTCTTAACTTTAAACAGCACTGTATAAATAGAATGATCATCATCCTTTACTACTTACCCATGATCAGTTGTTATTTGCTTATCTCACCTATATCATTCATTTGGAAAGCAGAAGGTGAGGGGGACTCAGACTACTTGGGTTTGAATCCCTCTGTGTGATTTTAGGCAAGTTACTTAACTTCTTTGTGCCTCACTTTCCGCATCTATAAAATGGGAGGAATGGCAATGCCCACCACATAGGGTCCTTGTGAGCATTCATTATGACAGTGCGTGGCACATAGTAGGTATTCAGTCATTATTAGAGATTCATTTTATTCAGTAGACACAGACAGGGGGGCCTTACATAAATTAAGAATAGTTATAAAACAAGAATTTGCTGTGAGTTGTACAAAACTCTAAGATTGGTTTTTATAGTACTCTTATCATAAAACAGTAATACTCCCTGCGCAGCCCAGCACAGAGAGTTGGAGCCTCAGCAGGGTGAGACGTGCAGGGTAGCTGAGATGGGAGATGGTTACATACAGGCAGGTTGATCAAATAAGTAAATATATTAAAGATAATGGAAGCCAAGTTTCTCACTGTTGGAGAATGGAGTTACAGATATGAAAAGGGAGAAAATTAGATTGAACCCTGAAATAGGAGGTGTTGGCTAAATGCATGCATTTCAATATGTAGATAGATATAGGAATAAATTTTGTTGTGTGTATGTACGTGTAGCATATGTATGTAGTATATTTATGTACATACACATGCACACCCACATACACATTCATACACTCCTTAGCTCTGAGCATACCTAGCACCCAGATCTTGGCTTCTAAATGCCATTCTCCACTAAAATGAAGCAGGGCTCTTCAGGAGAGATGGCTGATTCCAAAGCTAGGATAAGAAAGTACAAGATCTTCTTGTGCCAGAAAGCAAGGAAGTGCTCAAAGAGTGTCAGAAGGACACAGAAGCCAGCTTCCCCTGGCCACACCAGGGACAGGATAAGCATCAAAATGAATGAATTATAGTAATGGATTATAGACCATTGAATGAAATGGGAGATCTTGAGTTCTCACTGATAAATGAATACATTGAAAACTGATGAAGAGCAGGTTTTTCACATAGTTTCAAAGTAGCTCCCTACAAAATACTTATTAATTACAGAGAGGAAAAGAGTAATGTCATAGGAGAAGCCTGACAGACACCCTCTTAATCCAGTGGTCAAAGGAATATCACCAGTGATGGAGCAAACCAGAATTATGCCCACCTGATGGGATGCAGGGTTCAGTGATATCTGTGCTATTCCTGCTAGGGGTGTGTAATCTGAAGCTAATCAGACAAAGGCAAATTGAGGGGCATTCTGTAAATTCCCTGGCCCCTACTCTTCAACAGTGAAAAGTTCATGTTCCTGTCATGAACATCCAGGAGAGGTTGAGGAGCCATTCCAGACTGAAGGAGGCTAAGGAGACCTGATGACTGAATGCCAGGGGTCACTCCCATCTGCTGTTAAGAACTTCATGGGGACAGTGGGTCTGAGGGTTGGGTGGGGGTGGTGCGTCAAGAGTTCATTTCCTGTCTTGATGATTGTGTTGTGGTTATTTAGGAGAAAGGCCTTATTTGCAGGAAATACACATTAAAATATTTAGAAGTGATGGAGCATCAGGTCAGCAGCTCATTCTCACCTAGGTTAGGAAAAAATGTTTTGTATTATACTTCAGCTGTTTGTAAGTTCCTCATTGTTTCTAAATTAAAAAAAAAAACTAATGATAATACTTGTGTGCTTGTCAGTGTTCTGGCTGAATCAGGTTAGCATGACATGAATGTGCCTTTAGCACTAAGTCAGTATTAAAAATGGAACAACCAAATGAGGGCACAGTTCATTTCTTGGTGAACACCTCTTAAGATATCTTTTCGTTGCTGGAAAATATACATGATATTTGATAATTCTAAAAACAAAAGCGAAACAACAACATGGATACTTAAAAGGGGTTATGAAATATAGGCCATTTATTTCAGAAAGCTAGAGAAAATTTTTTATGTTTATTACATTTGTCTTTTTTGAGGAACAGAACCTTTTTAAAAATTCTTTATTTTTGAGGTCAGATAGATTCACTAGGTTTTAATCTGACTTTGATTCAGAGAAATAGTTGCCATCAACCTGAGTTGTCTGTTCAGAAAGGAGCCCCACCGTGTCTTCCTCTGAGAGTGAACTCACATCTCTGCTGTGGTTTTTAAAGTACTTGCAGCAAATCAGTGGTTAGTGATATGATTAATCTTCATGAAAGCATCTTCGAAATGGTTAGTGTACTTAAACAAAAAAAATTAAGCCATAAAGTGCTGATAAAACTGATTGCTTCCAAATATGCACTGTCTCTGAGAGTCGTGGAGCGTGTCTGGGCTCCTTAGCTGATTTCTTTGTGGACCGCATAGTGTTTCAGAGGCCTGCAGGTAAACAGTAAACCTTCACGGGGCTACACACGTGTAAAGTCCTGGAGGGGAGGACCCCACCTTGGCCATCTGGAACTTAACAGCAGAGTTGGATAGTCCCAGCCTGGGGGCGCGGAGAGCAGTTCTACACTTGGCTGGTTGAGTTGCAGATGTCATTCCTAGGGCAGCAGATTGCAGCTCTGAGCCACAGGCCTTGACCTGGCCCGCTTACCAGACAACACGAGTGTGAAGACAGTGCATTTACTCAGACTAGCCCTGCCTCAGATGAACTTGCTCTTATGGGAGGGAAGATGGGGAGGCCTGTGGTTTTCGCCAGAGATCTCTTTCCCTTCACGCTGCCCTCTTGCTCAGGGGCCTGTGCCACACTGCTGCCCAGGCTCCCTCCCCAAGGCTGGGTCACACCGGAGCCACCCAGGGAGCCACTTTCTCCTAATGGAGTGGTTTCTCTGTTTAGTTCAGTCTGCGGTTCAGCTGCCTGGGAAGGGGAGAGGAACCTTCTCTCAGTCCCAGCAGGCAGCGCATTAGAGCTGGGACCAGGCGGCATTTCTTTTTGTTCCCTTCTAAGTAAAGCTAAGATAAAGTTTGTGTGTGCATGTATTCTGTAAGTCAGTTATTTGTAGCTGGGGGGTAGCCTGAACTATGTAAATGAAGGCAAACCAACCCTTCAGAGTGAGGTGTAACCATCTAAACAAGTGAGGTGGCAGGAGGTTTTGGGTCCCTCTTTGGAAACACCTTCTCATGGAAAAAAAAAAGTAGATGATTCTTTCTAGGCCTATGTGATGTTCCTCCTGGAAATAGTTGGTTAAACGAGTGATTGCTTGGGGGAGGGTTTGCTCTGTTTGCTTCCCGTTGATTATGTTTAGTGAGGTGTTGCTGGGCTTGAGAGGTTGAGAAGTCCTGCTCTTCCAAGAGTCAGGTCGTGGTCCTTATTGGCACATTTGTCTCCTTCATTTCCTGTTAAATGTAGGTGCAGGTTCAGAAGACGAAAGACCTGCTCAATAATGTGGCCTCTGATGAAGCTAACCTAGAAGCCAAAATTGACAAGAGGAAATTAGAGCTGGAAAGAAATCGGAAGCGACTCCAGACTCTGCAGAGTGTCAGGTAGATATGAACACCTGAAGTGTGAGTAGAACGCTGTCTCTGCAAGTTAAAGCAGACTGAGGGAATATATCGTCAGTGGTATTAACCTTTCAAGCAGTGGGAAAAGCCCAGCATAAAGATGTCTCTGCTGCAGAATGTACGTGTGTTTTTAACAGGCACACTGCTAAACTCATTCTCTTTACTGCTTTCAATATGTCTGGAAAACTGCTTAGTTGTTGAACCTCCCTTCTAGCTTTTATAGCTTCTTGGAACACAAGTCAAAGTAAGTAAATCCAGATGGCGAAAGTTATACAAGGCCTGGCTCCTCAGATCTGTGACTTGCCATAAATTAGGTGGAAACAGAAACATACTCCCATTTCTTGGTTTGAGTAGATTTTACAGTTTCTAATTCCTCACTGGTAATTCATCCTTCCTCTGACTTTCCCTTTCAAGTGTGTGCCTCACATTTTCTTGGAGCCCACACTTGCCCCCACCGCACCTCTTTCTTGTGCCCTCCCTTTTTCTCTCACTTTGTACCCTCCTTCCTTTGCTTTGTTTCTGTGTTGCCCTTCCTCCGTTTTCATTCTCCCATTATTTTTCTCTCTTTACTCCTTCTTTCTCCAGCTGCTGTATTCGCTCTGAATGTGTCTTGCTTTCTGGGGACACGTGCCTGGCCCACACTCTGGCTCCTGTCCTGAGATCTGCAGGAAGGCAGCACCTGGGGGCAGCAGACAGTAACCGAGGGAGCATCAAGGCTTCCTCTTTGCCAAGGGCAAGCCCACATCCCTTCTGCCTCTGGATCAGGGCCACCAGATAGATTTATCTCATTAAAAACTTCTGCCTTTCAAGCATAAATTCATTTTTGTTAAGCCTCAGATCTTTTGTTTTTTTAATTTATTTTTATTTTTTTTATACAGCAGGTTTGATTAGTCATCAGTTTTATACACATCAGTGTATACATGTCAATCCCAATCGCCCAATTCATCACACCACCATCCCCACCCCCCTGCGGCTTTAACCCCTTGGTGTCCATACGTTTGTCCTCTACATGTGTCTCAACTTCTGCCCTGCAAACCGGTTCATCTGTACCATTTTCCTAGATTCCACGTACATGCGTTAATATACGATATTTGTTTTTCTCTTTCTGACTTACTTCACTCTGTATGACAGTCTCTAGATCCATCCACGTCTCTACAAATGACTCAATTTCGTTCCTTTTCATGGCTGAGTAATATTCCATTGTATATATGTACCACATCTTCTTTAACCATTCGTCTGTTTATGGGCATTTAGGTTGCTTCCATGTCCTGGCTATTGTAAATAGTGCTGCAATGAACATTGGGGTGCATGTGTCCTTTTGAATTATGGTTTTCTCTGGGTATATGCCCGGTAGTGGGAATGCTGGGTCATATGCTAATTCCATTTTTAGTTTTTTAAGGAACCCCTCCATACTGTTCTCCATAGTGGCTGTATCAATTTACATTCCCACCAACAGTGCAAGAGGGTTCCCTTTTCTCCACACCCCCTCCAGCGTTTGTTGTTTGTAGATTTTCTGATGATGCCCAATCTAACTGGTGTGAGGTGATACCTCATTGTAGTTTTGATTTGCATTTCTCTAATAATTAGTGATGTTGAGCAGCTTTTCATGTGCTTCTTGGCCATCTGTATGTCTTCTTTGGAGAAATGTCTATTTAGGTCTTATGCCCATTTTTGGATTGTGTTATTTGTTTCTTTAATATTGAGCTGCATGAGCTGTTTATATATTTTGGAGATTAATCCTTTGTCTGTTGATTCATTTGCAAATATTTTCTTCCATATTGAGGGTTGTCTTTTCGTCTTGTTTATGGTTTACTTTGCTGTGGAAAAGCTTTTAAGTTTCATTAGGTCCCATTTGTTTATTTTTGTTTTTATTTCCATCACTCTAGGAGGTGGATCAAAAAAGATCTTGCCGTGATTTATGTCAAAAGAGTGTTCTTCCTATGTTTTCCTCTAAGAGTTTTATAGTCTCTGGTCTTACATTTAGGTCTCTAATCCTTTTTGAGTTTATTTTTGTGTATGGTGTTAGGGAGTGTTCTAATTTCATTCTTTTACATGTAGCTGTCCAGTTTTCCCAGCACCACTTATTGAAGAGACTGTGTTTTCTCCATTGTATATCCTTGCCTCCTTTGTCATAGATTAGTTGACCATAGGTGTGTGGGTTTATCTCTGGGCTTTCTGTCCAGTTCCATTGATCTATATTTCTGTTTTTGTGCCAGTACCATATTGTCTTGATTACTGTAGCTTTGTAGTATAGTCTAAAGTCAGGGCGTCTGATTCCTCCAGCTCCGTTTTTTTCCCTCAAGACTGCCTTGGCTATTCGGGGTCTTTTGTGTCTCCATACAAATTTTAAGGTATTTTGTTCTAGTTCTGTTAAAAAAAAATGCCATTGGTAATTTGATAGGGATTGCATTGAATCTGTAGATTGCTTTGGGTAGTGTAGTCATTTTCACAATATTGATTTTTCCAATCCAAGAACATGGTATATCTCTCCATCTGTTGGTATCATCTTTAATTTCTTTCATCAGTGTCTTACAGTTTTCTGCATACAGGTGTTTCGTCTCCCTAGGTAGGTTTATTCCTAGGTATTTTATTCTTTTTGTTGCAGTGGTAAATAGGAGTGTTTCCTTAATTTCTCTTTCAGATTTTTCATCATTAATGTATAAGAATGCAAAAGATTTCTGTGTATTAATTTTGTATCCTGCAACTTTACCAAATTCATTGATTAGCTCCAGTAGTTTTCTGGTAGCATCTTTAGGATTCTCTATGTATAGTATCATGTCATCTGGAAACAGTGACAGTTTTACTTCCTCTTTTCCAATTTGTATTCCTTTTATTTCTTTTTCTTCTCTGATTGCCGTGGCTAGGACTTCCAAAACTATGTTGAATAATAGTGGTGAGAGTGGACATCCTTGTCTTCTTGTTCCTGATCTTAGAGGAAATGCTTTCAGTTTTTTACTATTGAAATGATGTTTGCTGTGGGTTTGTTGTATATGGCCTTTATTATGTTGAGGTAGGTTCCCTCTATGTCCACTTTCTGGAGAGTTTTTATCATAAATGGGTGTTGAATTTTGTCAAAAGCTTTTTCTGCATCTATTGAGATGATCATATGGTTTTTCTTCTTCAGTTTGTTAATATGGTGTATCGCATTGATTGATTTGCATATATTGAAGAATCCTTGCATCCCTGGGATAAATCCCACTTGATCATGGGGTATGATCCTTTTAATGTGTTGTTGGATTCTGTTTGCTAGTATTTTGTTGAGGATTTTTGCATCTATATTCATGAGTGATATTGGTCTGTAATTTTCTCTTTTTGTAGTATCTTTGTCTGGTTTTGGTATCAGGGTGATGGTGGCCTCATAGAATGAGTTTGGGAGTGTTTCTTCCTCTGCAATTTTTTGGAAGAGTTTGAGAAAGATGGGTGTTAGCTCTTCTCTAAATATTTGATAGAATTCACCTGTGAAGCCATCTGGTCCTGGACTTTTGTTTGTTGGAAGATTTTTAATCACAGTTTCAATTTCGTTACTTGTGATTGGTCTGTTCATATTTTCTATTTCTTCCTGGTTCGGTCTTGGAAAGTTATACCTTTCTAAGAATTTGTCCATTTCTTCCAGGTTGTCCATTTTATTGACGTATAGTTGCTTGTAGTAGTCTCTTAGGATGCTTTGTATTTCTGTGGTGTCTGTTGTAACTTCTCCTTTTTCATATCTAATTTTATTGATTTGAGTCCTCTCCCTGTTTTTCTTGATGAGTCTGGCTAATCATTTATCAATTTTGTTTATCGTCTCAAAGGACCAGCTTTTAGTTTTATTGATCTTTGCTATTGTTTTCTTTGTTTCTATTTCATTTATTTCTGCTCTGATCTTTATGATTTCTTTCCTTCTGCTAACTTTGGGTTTTGTTTGTTCTTCTTTCTCTAGTTCCTTTAGGTGTAAGGATAGATTGTTTATTTGAGATGTTTGCTGTTTCTTGAGGTAAGGTGTATAGCTATAAACTTTCCTCTTAGAACTGCTTATGCTGCATCCCATAGGTTTTGAATTGTCGTGTTTTCATTGTCCTTTGTCTCTAGGTATTTTTGGATTTCCTCTTTGATTTCTTCCGTGATCTCTTGGTTATTTAGTAATGTATTGTTTAGCCTCCATGTGTTTGAGTTTTTTACGTTTTCTTCCCTGTAGTTCATTTCTTTTTTTTTTTAATAGCTGTTCTAAGGTTTTTTTTTTTTTTAATAATTTATTTTTGGCTATGTTGGGTCTTCGTTTCTGTGCGAGGGCTTTCTCTAGTCGTGGCAAGTGGGGGCCACTCTTCATCGTGGTGCGTGGGCCTCTCACTATCGCGGCCTCTCGTGTTGTGGAGCACACGCTCCAGATGTGCAGTCTCAGTAGTTGTGGCTCATGGACCCAGTTGCTCCACGGCATGTGGGATCTTCCCAGACCAGGGCTCGAACCCGTGTCCCCTGCATTGGCAGGCAGACTCAACCACTGTGCCACCAGGGAAGCCCCCTGTAATTCATTTCTAATCTCAGAGCGTTGTGGTCAGAAAAGATGCTTGATATTATTTTAGTTTTCTTAAATTTACTGAGGTTTGATCTGTGACCCAAGATGTGATCTATCCTGGAGAATGTTCCGTGCGCACTTGAGAAGAAAGTGTAATCTGCTGTTTTTGGATGGAATGTCCTATAAATATCAATTAAATCTGTTTGGTCTATTGTGTCATTTAAAGCTTCTGTTTCCTTATGTATTTTCATTTTGGATGATCTGTCCATTGGTGTGAAGTGTTAAAGTCCCCCACTATAATTGTGGTACTGTTAATTTCGTCTTTTATAGCTGTTAGCAGTTGCCTTATGTATTGAGGTGCTCCTATGTTGGGTGCATATATATTTATAATTGTTATATCTTCTTCTTGGATTGATCCCTTGATCATTATGTAGTGTCCTTCCTAGTCTCTTGTAACATTCTTTATTTTAAAGTCTATTTTATCTGATATGAGTATTGCTACTCCAGCTTTCTTTTGATATCCATTTGCATAGAATATCTTTTTCATCCCCTCACTTTCAATGTGTATGTGTCCCTAGGTCTGAAGTGGGTCTCTCGTAGACAGCTTATATGTGGGTCTTGTTTTTGTATCCATTCAGCAAGCCTGTGTCTTTTGGTTGGAGCATTTAATCCATTCACTTTTAAGGTAATTATTGATATGTATGTTCCTATGGCCATTTTCTTAGTTGTTTTGCGTTTGTTTTAGTAGGTCCTCTTCTTCTCTTGTGTTTCCCACTTAGAGAAGTTTCTTTAGCGTTTGTTGTAGAGCTGGTTTGGTGGTGCTGAATTCTCTTAGCTTTTGGTTGTCTGTAAAGCTTTTGATTTCTCCATCAAATCTGAATGAGATCCTTGCTGGGTAGAGTAATCTTGGTTGTAGGTTCTTCCCTTTCATCACTTTAAATATGTCATGCCACTCCCTTCTGGCTTGTAGAGTTTCTGCTGAGAAATCAGCTGTTAACCTTATGGGAGTTTTCTTGTATGTTATTTGTCTTTTTTCCCTTGCTGCTTTCAATAATTTTTCTTTGTCTTTAATTTTTGCCAATTTGATTACTGTGTGTCTCAGCGTGTTTCTCCTTAGGTTTGTCCTGTTTGGGACTCACTGTGCTTCCTGGACTTGGGTGGCTATTTCCTTTCCCATGTTAGGGAAGTTTTCGACTATAATCTCTTTAAATATTTCCTCTGGTCCTTTCTCTCTCTCTTCTCTTTCTGGGACCCCTATAATGCAAATGTTGTTGTGTTTAATGTTGTCGCAGAGGTCTCTTAGGCTGTCTTCATTTCTTTTCATTCTTTTTTCTTTATTTTGTTCCGCAGCAGTGAATTCCACCATTCTGTTTTCCAGGTCACTTATCCGTTCTTCTGCCTCAGTTATTCTGCTATTGATTCCTTCTAGTGTAGTTTTCATTTCAGTTATTGTATTGTTCATCTCTGTTTGTTTGTTGTTTAATTCTTCTAGGTCTTTGATAAACATTTCTTGCATCTTCTCGATCTTTGCCTCCATTCTTTTTCTGAGGTCCTGGATCATCTTCACTATCATTCTGAATTCTTTTTCTGGAAGGTTGCTTATCTCCACTTCATTTAGTTGTTTTTCTGGGGTTTTGTCTTGTTCCTTCATCTGGTACATAGCCCTCTGCCTTTTCATCTAGCCTATCTTTCTGTGAATGTGATTTTTGTTCCACAAGCCTCAGATCTTTTTAATAGAAAAATTTCTCTGTTTTCCTCTAGTCCAAAAGATTATAAATTATTTTCTAGTTTGTCTGTTTATGTTTTTATTTTTAAAATTTTTGGGGCTGTGCCGTGCGGCCTGCGGGATCTTAGTTCCCCGACCCGGGATCAAACCCGTGCCCCCTGCATTGGGAACTCAGAGTCTTAACCACTGGACTGCCAAGGAAGTCCCTATCTGTTTATATTTTTAAAAGAACAAAGTTTTCCCTTTAAGATCTATAATAAGAGAAAAAAATTCAACAAACCAATTGAAACAGGTTTTTATGCTGTGGTTTTATTTTTAAGTTTTATATTGTTTAAAAACTTAGCTTTAATTTGTAGCAACCTATATTTCTCTTTTTAGGGGACTGATTAAATTTTGGAACATTCAGACAGAATATTATACCCAGCTAAGATAATGCATGTATTTAATTTATTGATTTTTAGAGATGTGTATGATGTATGATTATTCTTTAACTCTGTATTGAAATATGTGCCATATTGAGTGAGGAAAAAAGACCTCAGAGCTTCATTTGAGATAATATACTTAATGTTTGTTAAAAAGAAATACATTTCTGTATGTATCTATGCATAGAAAAGTCTGGAAGGATGTATGTCAAATATTAAGTGCTAATACCTAGTGATGGGATTATGAGTAATTTTAATTTTATTCTTAATACTTTCAGGATTATTTCTAGTTTTTACAAAGAGCATGTCTTAATTTTTGATTAAAAGTATCTTCATTTTGTGGGGAGGGAAGAGAAAAGGGGAAATTAGCTTTAGTTACAAGAATGAAGAACCTTCTCTAATTAAAGGCTTTCCAAAGAAAACCAGGACGGAATCTGGAGCTCTGAATATCAATTTCAAACTACTGTATTTTTGTATATTGATTAATCTTTCAGTTTTTATTTCATTTTTTTCTAGGCCAGCCTTTATGGATGAATATGAGAAGACTGAGGACGAATTGCAAAAGCAGTATGACATTTATCTAGAGAAATTTCGAAATCTGGCTTATCTGGAACAGCAACTCGAGGATCATCACAGGATGGAGCAAGAGAGGTTTGAGGTGAGTGCTTAGTCCTTCTGTATGACCATTTGTTCTGGTGTGTTACTTTGTACTTGTTGACATGCCAGTTTGTAAATATCACTGTGAAAAAAATATCTGGTGAATGTTTTTTCTCCCTGACCAGACTAAGGATTGCTCATGTGATTCTTCTGTTTTTCTGGTTGTGTAGCCTGGGCTCCGAGGTTGTCAAATCTTTGGTAGTAGGTTATCACCAGAGTTTGGTCAGTTAGGACTACAGACAGGGTGGGGACATGACCTGTGCAGTTGGCTACAGCTGCAAGCTTAGAAGGACCTGGGCTTGCTTTAATCCTCTGCTGTCACCGTTTTGAAATTCTTAGTAATTTTTTTTTTTTCTTAGTAATTTTTAACTCCATTTTATTTTGCACTGAGTCCCACAAATTATGTAACATGTCTTGTGTACAGATCTTGCTTGGTCAGCTCACTTAAAGATTTTCAAGCTCTGGTTTATTGAATCACCCAGAGTAGCTTTTCAGAAACTGCTTTATAAAGAAGAATTGTAGCTTATCGATTATTGTGGGAAATATGTATGACCTATAAACTGACCAGCTGTCTTTCAGGTTCCTTTCATCCCAATGCGTAAGGCCATTTAGGAAAGAGTATTTCAGATCCCAGCATCAGTTGATAAGTATGGAATCAGAGCAAAGGAAGTTGGACAAAGTTGCTGTCATTTTGAATTGCCCTTATCCCCTAGGGATATTTCTGCTTAACCCTAAAATAGGCATTTGGAATCTATTTTCACAGTGAAACTGGTCTCCAGTCTCCCTTTCTCATGCTGTCCTTGACAGCTTTTGGTATAAAGGTTATCCTAGCCTTATTACAAACCTGGACATTTGAATTAGGTGATGCTACTTTGTTGCCAAGAGGGCTGGCTGTAACTGACACCTTCATCTGGACATGTTTATCTGGACGAGGAACCTGTTGCCACTCTTGCTGTAAGGCAGAGGCAGGTCATGGAGGAATGGAGGGTCCAGGACAGGCACGTTTTGAGGGCAATGAAAAGACCCTGGAGTTCTGGACATTTTAAACATTGGGTGTCTGGGAAAGAGCAGTAAAGAGACAGTGAAAATAAGCTGATCATTTTGTACTATTGTCTGGGCCACCCCTGGGCTCAGAGAACGTACCAAAGAACGTGCCTCAGGATGCGAGTGGGTGGCCCAGGTTACTTCTGAAGGGCGCCTTCCTGCCCACCCTCCCTTCAGCAAGTACCTACCCTCTTTTTCTTCTGTGCTCACAGCTACTCCCCATGCTTCTAATACCTGGTCCCTCAAAATATCTCATGCATGAAACAGTGCTTCCTTTTTAACATTTAGAACAACAGCACATTTTTAAAAGCCAATTTCCTCTCCCATTCTCTCTTTTTCTAACTTTTTTTTTTCGGCCGCACCGCATGGCATGCGGGATCTTAGTTCCCCAATCAGAGATGGAACCTGCGCCCTCTGCAGTGGAAGTGCGGAGTCTTAACCACTGAACCACCACAAGGAAGTCCCTCCCATTCTCTTTTTTGACAATAATCAGGGCCACATTTTGTAACCTAACTCAAGTATTAGCTTTTTTTTATACCCTAGGAATTAAAACTAGTATTTCTTTCTTTCTTTTCCTATCTGATCACTCCTACCATTTAGCCCCTTTCAGGGTTAGAATTGTGCAGGGCAGGAAAATGATAAAATTCGTGCTTTATTTTAAGAGCAAGAGGCCCCGTAGTTGATGCATCTGTTCCTGTGTCCACATCCCACACAGGCACATGTGACGGGCATCTTGTTGTGTTGTCAATTTTCTTCAGAGGCAGTGAGGTGTAGTGGGAGGAGCCTGGCTTTGGGGATCAGTGAGGCCCATTTTGGGCCAGTGGTGTCACTTCTGGGAGCCCCCCTTTTCATCGGGCTGCCAGAGTGATGACGGAGAGGGGGTGTTGAGTTTCTCATGCAGCGTTAGTTCTCTTCCCCTTCCTGTAGTTTAGTCTTTTTTGCTTCTATATCACAAATTTAGCAGTACTTACATGGTAAAGAATAATAAAACAGTCCAGAAAGTGTCATTTCTTCTGGATCTTGTTTTTCCTGCTCCATAGGAAGCTGAAAACACTCTCCGTCTGATGCAGAACAAGCTAAAGGAGGAAGAAAAGCGACTGCTCAAGAGCAGAAGTAAGCCCACACTTTTTAAATGGACGTACTTACTCTGGACTAGAGTTTTTAGCCTCAGAAAATTTACACGCATATTTTATTTATTTTCAAAAGGCAATTTTCTCACAACTTTTATATCAGGTACCATTTTAATTCACTTAGGAGCTCAAGAGAATGTTTTAAATTACATAGCATTTAAAGTACATTTGGTTTTCGTGCCAACTGAAATACTGTTTTCCCCTGTTTAAATGATACAATTAGTTTGAGTTGCATATAATTATACAAGAAAATTTGCTCTTAGAGGTCTTGTAGGGTTCCTTATTTTAGGGCAAACTGAGGGAAAGCAAGTATTGTGATGCAGTACAAGTGTACTTATTTGAAGGTAGTCCCCCCACTTCACACACGCCTGTCATATGTCCCCCGGTAATCCAAAGTCGTTCATCTAGGCTCTCACCTGTAGAGAAATGGGAGTTACCTACTTGTGAGACCTAGATTCTGGGAAGAAATGTTCCCCATGACTGGGTAGCACACTTCATCCATGAACTTCACCCAGGTGTCAAGTCAGCCTTGGGAGCAGTAGCAGCACATGATCTTCATGCGGAATTGATGGTTTTGTCTCACAGAGTTACTTCTCTTGCTTGTTTCTCTTTTCTTGTGATGGTTTTTTCTCTCATGCTTGCAGGAAGTGTACCTGTCCCAGCAGGTGTGCTCTCTCTCTGTGTTTTCCCTTTGTATCTCTTGCCTGTCATACTTGTTCTATGCCTCTCTCTCCTGAATGTCAGGAAACTCTGGAAGAAGAGTAGGGACTGCTGTGAAATTCTCTAGGGGCAAGTTTAGAAAATTCCAAGGGCCTCTCTAGCAAAAGCAGCCCCTCACCTTTATGGTTCCAGGTTGGCCAGGAGTGCCTGAAGCAGCCCTAAATGATAAGCCTGCATGGAGTTTATCCTCTTCCGAGAGGCCCAGCACAGGTAAGAGCCCGGTTGGTTGGCTGCATCCTGCTCCGCCCTGGACCAGCACATTAAGACCTTTCTCAGTGATCTTGCTTTATTCTTCTGAACTCCTACTTTAATTTTGTGATCCATAGGTTTGGGATCTCATGAAGGACAGAGATTCTCATGAGTATGTGTGATTTAGTTTTTTTGGAAAAATAAGTTCCGGTTTAAACCAACTTAATGAAGGAAAGCGCTTAATTTAGTAATTTTTGAGCAAAGAAGTTAGGAAAATATTTACAAAGGACCATTCTCAGTTCTATTTATCCTAAGCTTCTTAAGATGCCCTGTGCTTCTTTGCTTTTCTGCACATGTGGGAACATTGCCCAGAGTATTGGGATATAAAGGAGGAGAGATATAAAGGAAGACCTTCTGAACTTTTCTCCCATCTGTGAAAGACTCCTCTGAACAGAAAAATCTAATAGTACATAGATGTGAATCGGGGCAAGAATTAGCAAAATCCAAAAGCTGGAAGAGAGCATCTTGTTCAGGCCACTCTGCAGGTAGCTGATTCAACCCAGCAAAGCATTATTGAGTATCTATTCTGGGTGCTAAGGACATACCAGTGGACAGCAGACAGGGATCCTTGCCTTAAACGATTTGATGTGCTAATGACATGCTGGGGGACAAACAATAAGCAAGCTGTTTGTGGAAGGTGAAAAATGCCATGGGGGAAAACGAGGAGCAGGTAAGGGGCATAGGGAAGGTGTAATAGAATTGCAGTTTTAAAGAGGAGTCAGGGTAGACCTCACCAGGAGATGCTGTTTAAACAAAGGCTAAATCAGTAGAGCTGGGGAGAAGGGAGCTATCAGATGGGGAAAGTCCCAGCCTTTCTGTGAGAAACTCAGTGAGTTTTGCTGAGTGAGGAAAAGTATGAACACATGGGGCTGGAGCTGAGGCAGATGAGATGAGCTGGAAGGTGGGCCGTGTGCTTGAGGGGTTCACATTTGATGGAGACTGTCTTCTCTGTTAAGCAGGAGGTAAAGTCATCTCAGATTTCGCTTTGGGATTTGGAGTAAGAGGTTTGAGGAAGAGAAAGTTTGAGTAATTAGAGATGGGAGAGTGCCATAGGCCCCAGAGATTAAAAAGGCAAAGTGCTCTGTTGGGATGCCCTGTAATAAAAGTCAAGGGCGACTCTTCACCTTCCCACCATCCTTTTAAACCTCGTTGCTGGGAGTAAATTTATAACTGTATCCTCGGTAGGATTCAAGCACTGTAGCATTAGGAACTTAAAGAATCCTCTGAATTTATAAAATGACCCAGGAATTTCTAGAAAGCAACTGAGTAACCTTGCTGTGGTTCCATTTTTGTGGTGTAGTGGAGAGAAGATGTTCATGCATGTCATGCACATTTACCATTTGCCTACTGTGTGACGGGTGTTGTGCCAGTGCACAGTGATGGCAAAGGCGCTCAGGGATCTCCACGTCTAGAACTGCACCATCGGTACCTGGCCATGAGCTGGTGTTCTTGGAGCACTTGAAACGTGGCTAGTCCGAATCGAGATATGCTGTTTGTGGAGAATATACACCAGATTTTGAAGACTTACTATAAAAGTAGAGTAAAATTACTCATTAATACTTTTCTAAATTGGTTACTTTTTTTTGAATTTTATTTTATTTTTATACAGCAGGTTCTTACTAGTTATCCATTTTATACATATTAGTGTACATATGTCAATCCCAATATCCCAGTTCATCATACCACTACCCCTCCCACCCGCCACGTTCCCCCCTTGGTGTCCATACGTTTGTTCTCTACATCTATGTCTCAATTTCTGCCCTGCAAACTGGTTCATCTGCACCACTTTTCTATGTTCCATATATATTCACTCTGTATGACAGTCTCTAGATCCATCCACGTCTCTACAAATGACTCAATTTCGTTCCTTTTCATGGCTGAGTAATATTCCATTGTATATATGTACCACATCTTCTTTAACCATTCGTCTGTTTATGGGCATTTAGGTTGCTTCCATGTCCTGGCTATTGTAAATAGTGCTGCAATGAACATTGGGGTGCATGTGTCCTTTTGAATTATGGTTTTCTCTGGGTATATGCCCGGTAGTGGGAATGCTGGGTCATATGCTAATTCCATTTTTAGTTTTTTAAGGAACCCCTCCATACTGTTCTCCATAGTGGCTGTATCAATTTACATTCCCACCAACAGTGCAAGAGGGTTCCCTTTTCTCCACACCCCCTCCAGCGTTTGTTGTTTGTAGATTTTCTGATGATGCCCAATCTAACTGGTGTGAGGTGATACCTCATTGTAGTTTTGATTTGCATTTCTCTAATAATTAGTGATGTTGAGCAGCTTTTCACATGCTTCTTGGCCATCTGTATGTCTTCTTTGGAGAAATGTCTATTTAGGTCTTATGCCCATTTTTGGATTGTGTTATTTGTTTCTTTAATATTGAGCTGCATGAGCTGTTTATATATTTTGGAGATTAATCCTTTGTCTGTTGATTCATTTGCAAATATTTTCTCCCATTCTGAGGGTTGTCTTTTCATCTTGTTTGTAGTTTCCTTTCCTGTGCAAAAGCTTTTAAGTTTCATTAGATCCCACTTGTTTATTTTTGTTTTTATTTCCATCACTCTAGGAGGTGGATCAAAAAAGATCTTGCCGTGATTTATGTCAAAGAGTGTTCTTCCTATGTTTTCCTCTAAGAGTTTTATAGTCTCTGGTCTTACATTTAGGTCTCTAATCCTTTTTGAGTTTATTTTTGTGTATGGTGTTAGGGAGTGTTCTAATTTCATTCTTTTACATGTAGCTGTCCAGTTTTCCCAGCACCGCTTATTGAAGAGACTGTGTTTTCTCCATTGTATATCCTTGCCTCCTTTGTCATAGATTAGTTGACCATAGGTGTGTGGGTTTATCTCTGGGCTTTCTGTCCAGTTCCATTGATCTATATTTCTGTTTTTGTGCCAGTACCATATTGTCTTGATTATTGTAGCTTTGTAATATAGTCTGAAGTCAGGGCGTCTGATTCCTCCAGCTCCGTTTTTTTCCCTCAAGACTGCCTTGGCTATTCGGGGTCTATTGTGTCTCCATTACAAATTTTAAGGTATTTTGTTCTAGTTCTGTTAAAAAAAAATGCCATTGGTAATTTGATAGGGATTGCATTGAATCTGTAGATTGCTTTGGGTAGTATAGTCATTTTCACAATATTGATTCTTCCAATCCAAGAACATGGTATATCTCTCCATCTGTTGGTATCATCTTTAATTTCTTTCATCAGTGTCTTACAGTTTTCTGCATACAGGTGTTTCGTCTCCCTAGGTAGGTTTATTCCTAGGTATTTTATTCTTTTTGTTGCAGTGGTAAATGGGAGTGTTTCCTTAATTTCTCTTTCAGATTTTTCATCATTAATGTATAGGAATGCAAAAGATTTCTGTGTATTAATTTTGTATTCTGCAACTTTACCAAATTCATTGATTAGCTCCAGTAGTTTTCTGGTAGCATCTTTAGGATTCTCTATGTATAGTATCATGTCATCTGGAAACAGTGACAGTTTTACTTCCTCTTTTCCAATTTGTATTCCTTTTATTTCTTTTTCTTCTCTGATTGCCGTGGCTAGGACTTCCAAAACTATGTTGAATAATAGTGGTGAGAGTGGACATCCTTGTCTTCTTGTTCCTGATCTTAGAGGAAATGCTTTCAGTTTTCACTATTGAAATGATGTTTGCTGTGGGTTTGTTGTATATGGCCTTTATTATGTTGAGGTAGGTTCCCTCTATGCCCACTTTCTGGAGAGTTTTTATCATAAATGGGTGTTGAATTTTGTCAAAAGCTTTTTCTGCATCTATTGAGATGATCATATGGTTTTTCTTCTTCAGTTTGTTAATATGGTGTATCGCATTGATTGATTTGCATATATTGAAGAATCCTTGCATCCCTAGGATAAATCCCACTTGACCACAGTGTATGATCCTTTCAGTGTGTTCTTGGATTCTGCTTGCTAGTATTTTGTTGAGGATTTTTGCATCTATATTCATGAGTGATATTGGTCTGTAATTTTCTTTTTTTGTAGTATCTTTGTCTGGTTTTGGTATCAGGTTGATGGTGGCCTCATAGAATGAGTTTGGGAGTGTTTCTTCCTCTGCAGTTTTTTGGAAGAGTTTGAGAAAGATGGGTGTTAGCTCTTTTCTAAATGTTTGATAGAATTCACCTGTGAAGCCATCTGGTCCAGGGCTTTTTTTTTCTTTTTTTTTTTTCTTTTTTTTACGGTACGCGGGCCTCTAACTGTGGTGGCCTCTCCCATTGCGGAGCACAGGCTCCGGACGCGCAGGCTCAGCGGCCATGGCTCATGGGCCCAGCCCCTCCGTGGCATGTGGGATCTTCCCAGACCGGGGCACGAACCCGTGTCCCCTGCATCAGCAGGCGGACTCTCAATCACTGCGCCACCAGGGAAGCCCTGGTCCAGGGCTTTTGTTTGTTGGAAGATTTTTAATCACAGTTTCAATTTCGTTACTTGTGATTGGTCTGTTCATATTTTCTATTTCTTCCTGGTTTGGTCTTGGAAGGTTATACCTTTCTAAGAATTTGTCCATTTCTTCCAGGTTGTCCATTTTATAGGCGTGGAGTTGCTTGTAGTAGTCTCTTAGGATGCTTTGTATTTCTGCGGTGTCGTAACTTCTCCTTTTTCATATCTAATTTTATTGATTTGAGTCCTCTCCCTCTTTTTCTTTATGAGTCTGGCTAATCATTTATCAATTTTGTTTATCTTCTCAAAGGACCAGCTTTTAGTTTTATTGATCTTTGCTATTGTTTTCTTTGTTTCTCTCTCATTTATTTCTGCTCTGATCTTTATGATTTCTTTCCTTCTACTAACTTTGGGTTTTGTTTGTCCTTCTTTCTCTAGTTCCTTTAGGTGTAAGGTTAGATTGTTTATTTCAGATGTTTGCTGTTTCTTGAGGTAGGATTGTATTACTATAAACTTCCGTCTCAGAACTGCTTTTGCTGCATACCATAGGTTTTGGATTGTCGTGTTTTCCTTGTCATTTGTCTCTAGGTATTTTTCAACTTCCTCTTTGATTTCTTCCGTGATCTCTTGGTTATTTAGTAACGTATTGTTTAACCTCCATGTGTTGTGTTTTTTACTTTCTTTCCCTGTGATTCATTTCTAATCTCATAGCGTTGTGGTCAGAAAAGATGCTTGATATTATTTCAATTTTCTTAAATTTTCTGAGGCTTGGTTTGTGACCCAAGATGTGATCTATCCTGGAGAATGTTCCGTGCACCCTTGAGAAGAAAGTAATCTGCTGCTTTTGGTTGGAATGTCCTATAAATATCAATTAAATCTATCTGGTCTATTGTGTCATTTAAAGCTTGTGTTTCCTTATTAATTTTCTGTCTGGATGATCTGTCCATTGGTGTAAGTGAGATGTTAAAGTCCCCCACTACTATTGTGTTACTGTCGATTTCCTGTTTTATAGCTGTTAGCAGTTGCCTTATGTATTGAGGTGCTCCTATGTTATGTGCATATATAATTATAATTGTTATATCTTCTTCTTGGATTGATCTCTTGATCATTATGTAGTGTCCTTCCTGGTTTCTTGTAACATTCTTTATTTTAAAGTTTATTTTACCTGATATGAGTATTGCTACTCCAGCTTTCTTTTGATATCCATTTGCATGGAATATCTTTTTCCATCCCCTCACTTTCAGTCTGTATGTGTCCCTAGGTCTGAAGTGGGTCTTTTGTAGACAGCATATATTTGGGTCTTTTTTTTGTATCCATTCAGCAAGCCTGTGTCTTTGGGTTGGAGCATTTAATCCATTCACTTTTAAGGTAATTATTGATATGTATGTTCCTATGACCATTTTCTTAATTGCTTTGGGTTTGTTTTAGTAGGTCCTTTTCTTCTCTTGTGTTTCCCACTTAGAGAAGTTTCTTTAGCGTTTGTTGTAGAGCTGGTTTGGTGGTGCTGAATTCTCTTAGCTTTTGGTTGTCTGTAAAGCTTTTGATTTCTCCATCAAATCTGAATGAGATCCTTGCTGGGTAGAGTAATCTTGGTTGTAGGTTCTTCCCTTTCATCACTTTAAATATGTCATGCCACTCCCTTCTGGCTTGTAGAGTTTCTGCTGAGAAATCAGCTGTTAACCTTATGGGAGTTCCCTTGTATGTTATTTGTCGCTTTTTCCTTGCTGCTTTCAATAATTTTTCTGTGTCTTTAATTTTTGCCAATTTGATTACTATGTGTCTCAGCCTGTTTCTCCTTGGGTTTATCCTGTATGGGAATCTCTTCGCTTCCTAAACTTGGGTGGCTATTTCCTTTCCCATGTTAGGGAAGTTTTCGACTATAATCTCTTTAAATATTTTCTCTGGTCCTTTCTCTCTCTCTTCTCCTTCTGGGACCCCTATAATGTGAATATTGTTGCATTTAATATTGTCGCAGAGGTCTCTTAGGCTGTCTTCATTTCTTTTCATTCTTTTTTCTTTATTCTGTTCCGCAGCAGTGAATTCCACCATTCTGTCTTCAGGTCACTTATCCGTTCTTCTGCCTCAGTTATTCTGCTATTGATTCCTTCTAGTGTAGTTTTCATTTCAATTATTGTATTTTTCATCTCTGTTTGTTTGTTCTTTAATTCTTCTAGGTCTTTGTTAAACATTTCTTGCATCTTCTCAGTCTTTGCCTCCCTTCTGTTTCCACGGTCCTGGATCATACTGTCATTATTCTGAATTCTTTTTCTGGAAGGTTGCCTATCTCTACTTCATTTAGTTGTTTTTCTGGGGTTTTGTCTTGTTCCTTCATCTGGTGCATAGCCCTCTGCCTTTTCATCTTGTCTGTCTTTCTGTGAATGTGGTTTTTGTTCCACAGGCTGCAGGGCTGTAGTTCTTGCTTCTGCTGTCTGCCCTCTGGTGGGTGAGGCTATCTCAGAGGCTTGTGCAAGTTTCCTGATGGGAGTGACTGGTGGTGGGTAGAGCTGGCTGTTGCTCTGGTAGGCAGAGCTCAGTGAAACTTGTGTGCTGATGGGTGGGGCTGGGTTCCCTCCCTGTTGGTTGTTTGGCCTGAGGCGCCCCGACCCTGGAGCCTACCTGGGCTCTTTGGTGGGGCTAATGTTGGACTCTGGGAGGGCTCACACCAAGGAGTACTTCCCAGAACTTCTGCTGCCAGTGTCCTTGTCCTCACGGAGAGACACAGCCACCCCCCGCCTCTGCAGGAGACCCTCCAACACTAGCAGGTAGGTCTGGTTCAGTCTCTTATGGGGTCACTGCTCCTTCCCCTGGGTCCCGATGTGCACACTACTTTGTGTGTGCCCTCTAAGAGTGGAGTCTCTGTTTCCCCCAGTCCTGTCGAAGTCCTGCAATGAAATCTCGCTTGCCTTCAAAGTCTGAATCTCTGGGAATTCCTCCTCCCGTTGCTGTACTCACAGGTTGGGAAGCCTGACGTGGGGCTCAGAACCTTCACTCCAGTGGGTGGACTTCTGTGGTATCCGTGTTCTCCAGTCTGTGAGTCAGCCACCCAGCAATTATGGGATTTGATTTTATTTTGTGTATTTATCTTTATTTTTGGCTCCATTGGGTGTTTGTTGCTGCGCACGGGCTCTCTCTAGTTGCGGTGAGCGGGGAGCTACTCTTCATTGTGGTGCGCGGGTTTCTCATTGCAGTGGCCTCTCTTGTCGCGGAGCACAGGCTCTAGGTGCACGGGCTCAGCATTTGTGGCTCGCGGGCTCTACAGCGCAGGCTCAGTAGTTGTGGCGCACGGGCTTAGTTGCTCCGCAGCATGTGGAATCTTCCCGCACCAGGGCTTGAACCCGTGTCCCCTGCCTTGGCAGGTGGGTTCCTAACCACTGTGCTGCCGGGAAAGCCCCTGATTTTATTTTGATTGCATCCCTCCTGCCATCTCACTGTGGCTTTTCCTTTGTCTTTGGATGTGGGGTATCTTTTTTGGTGAGTTCCTGTGTCTTCCTGTTGATGATTGTTCAGCAGTTAGTTGTGATTCCAGTGCTCTTGCAGGAGGGAGTGAGAGCACATCCTTCTACTCTGCCAACTTGAACCAGTCTCCTATTGGTTACTTATTAAAATGACATTTTAGATATATTGGGTTAAATAAAACATTATTAAAATTAATTCACCTGTTTTTGCTTTAATGTAGTTAGTAGAAAATTTTAAATTGCATCTGGGGCTGGCATATTTCTATTGGACAGTGTTGATCTAAAAGGAGAAACTTACAAAGTTTAAGTTTAAGTGTGTATGAAGTATATTTCATTGTGTTTTTTTTTTTTTTTTTTTTTTGGTGGTTCGCGGGCCTCTCCCGTTGCGGAGCACAGGCTCCGGACGCGCAGGCCCAGCGGCCATGGCCCACGGGCCCAGCCGTTCCGCGGCACGTGGGATCCTCCCGGACTGGGGCACGAACCCGTGTCCCCTGCAATGACAGGCGGACTCTCAACCACTGCACCACCAGGGAAGCCCTTCATTGTGGTTCTGATTTGAATTTCTCTGATAGCCGATGAAATGGCGCATCTTTTCATCTGCTTATTGGCTGTCTGTATATCTTCTTTGGAGAGATCTATTCAAGCCCTTTGCAGATTTTTAAATTGGGTTTTCCTTTTATTGTTGACTTATATATTCTAGATACTAGACCCTTATATATGATTTCTGATTTGCAAATATTTTCTGTCATTCTCTGGACTATCTTTTCACTTTCTTGATGCTGTCCTTTGCTGTACAAAGTTTTAATGAAGTACAGTTTATCAGTTTTTTTCTTTGTTGCTTGTGCTTTTAGTGTCATATTTAAGAAACTGCTGAATTCAAGGTCACCAAGGTTTACCCCTCTGTTTTCCTTCTAGGAGTTTTATAGTTTTAACTCTTACATTTAGGTCTCTGACCCATTTTGAGTTAATCCTTGTATATTAACTCATTCTTTTGTGTGTGGCTGTCCATTTGTCCCAGCACTACTTTTTGGAAAGTCTATTATTTTCCTGTTGAATCATCCCGGCACCCTAGTTGGCCATCCTCATTTTAACGTGTCACTGACAACTCGGTGATTTCGGTGTCAGCGTGTATTAACTTTAGTTTACATGCTTGGTCCTCAGTCTATTGCTGTGACTTGTCAGAAGAAATCGTACTGAGCCCAAGGTACCTGTATTAATGTTGGTTTAAAATTCATGATATCATTTGCTTTATATTGCATGGGGTGAGGATTTAATGTCATAATTTTCCTGGAGGAAGTAAAAAAACTAATCTGAAGAGTGATTTCACTTTGTGGTCATTAATTTGTGTTAATATCTAGTTAATATCTAATCACATTCTCTGTAACAGCTTTTATAAGGTGGTAGTTGTCAGCTTGATTGTACTGAAGTCCTTACAGGATGCCCTTATTGACACTTTCTCCAGCTCCCAGCTTTGCCCCTTCGTGCTGTAGAGTACAGCTCTTCTCTCCAGGGCTAAAGGAAGCAGGAAACTTTCCCTCAGTGCCCAGCTAGATGCAGCTGCCATTTCATTACTCTCTTACAGCAGGAGTTACGCAAAGCATTTTTGTAGATGAACAATTACTCTACTTCCAAACTGTCTTAAGAGTCAGTGATGAGAACAGCAACTGCATTCTTCCAGTTCCATCCTTCTGAAACCTCTGTCACTCTCTGGGCACAGAGCAGTTGGGCTGGGCAGTGAAAGTTTTTTCTCCCCACTGTGGAAACTCTCCTTTTGTAGGTTTACATTAGGAAATGTTCAACCTGCACAAGACTCCAGAGGAGTATTTAAGAAATTAATGTAAAAGCCCATTGCACTGAGAATGACCTTTCTTTACCTTTATAATGAGTTTTCTCCAGTAAGGAATATCACGAGCACCAATTTTCGTTGCCAGTCACCAGGTAGCTATCTTTCCCAGGCAGCCCAAACAGGACCTTCCTGGCCCATCTCCCTCTTGCCTCCAGGCTTGTTCTGGTGCAGTTGCTGACCATTTCAGTGGGCTCCACTTTCCTCGTGTTATCTTCAAGGAGCTTGAGTTCTGGTAACATGGCCTAAGACTGAACAGAGAATGGTTTTTTTCCCCCGACTAACGAAGAACTCCAGCTACCTTGACAGCTGGCTAGTCAAATTTTTAGTTTTACATACTGGAATAATGTTTCTAACTGATATAACTGACCCACTTTTTTCTTGCTTTGGAAAATTGTTTATAAAAAAACTAGCCTATGGTTGTTTGCATTAACTCTTCACTAAGTATCTACAGGCAACTCCCAAGAGCCTTGTAAAATCAAATGCATCAAAAGAAAGGCTCAGGAGCACAGATGGCTTTTGACAAGAGCCTTACTGGACAGAAGCTGTTTTAGAGGCAATGACGGAGCTGCCCTTTTGTTTTGCCTACTTGTGTCGCTGCCAGGTAATGATGACTCCGACATTGACATCCAGGAGGACGATGAATCCGACAGTGAACTAGAAGAGAGACGGCTGTCCAAGCCACGGACAGCCATGGAGGCGCTCTTGCAAGGTACCACAGTGGCTCTTGCTTGCCCTCCGCCCCATGCCCTGTCACAGGAAATGGCGGCCGGGATTGGGTCAGGGCTGCTTGGTTTCGAGGCCCATAAGCACACTGCCCTGTTGTTCATCAGGATTTGGCTCTTAAACTGGTCAGTGGTCATCTTTGCTGCTAATACTCTTACCTTTGGCCCCAAGAATAACCAGTCTTATTTATGGTTTGGTACTTCTCACAGAGGCCACATAACACACTGCCTCTGCTGATCAGCTGAATTCTGCCCGTTGTGGGTCCAAACTGCTCTCAGTGCAGTTACATCCCTTATGGTCAGAGAATTAATGCACAAATAAGGGACTTACATGAGCATCTGTACTGTTAAAAAAAACGTTCTTCTGGGAATTCCCTGGCGGTCCAGTAGTTAGGACTGTGTGCTCCCACTGCAGGGGGCACAGGTTTGATCCCTGGCCAAGGAACTAAGATCCCCCATGCTGTGAGGTGGCCAAAAAAAAAAAAAAGGTTCTTCTAGTTTCTACCTTCTTACTGCAAAAGATTCAAGCAATAACATATGTGGAGCAAATGTGGGTGCTCCCCTCGGGTCTTCCTCATGTCCCACACTCTCACCTACAGGGATCATGGCCAGTGGTTTGGAGTGTGTCCTTCCAAATTACCTTTCCACACATTTACAAGTGTGTGCTTGTGAGTGTGCACACACACACACACTCAGATGTGGACACAAAGATCACCTGAAACATTTTTTAACCTAAATGGGACCAGATTGTGTGTGGTTCTGTACTTGCTTTTTAAAATTATTATTAAATATACTGGAACCTTTTCCATGTCAGTAAAATATAAATCTGCTTCATTCTTTCTGACAGCTGCATAGTATTCCATCCTGTGGCTGTACCCATAATTTATTTGGGCATTCCATATTGATATATATTTAAGTATTTCTACTCTTGCCTTTGTATGTACATCTTTCCGCATATGTGCAAGTGTTTTTTTAGGTTGCATCATTAAAAATGGAATTCTTAGGTCAAAGGTTATATAAATTGTTATTTTGATAGATACTAAATTGCCCTATATTTGCCTATAAAGCATTTCTACTACCTGTTAATTTTTGGAACAAAATTGCATTTTTATGTATATAATACTTCTAAGTCGTAAATCATCTTTATTGTTTTATATTAACTTCTATATTAACTGCTTTCTCTTATACATTTCATTTTTTTATAGGATAATTAGATGCTCTGATTCCTTTCTCTTCCTTTTATTTTTTAAGAGCTTCATGATATAAATAGAGGTTAGAGGTTATGACTCCCATTCTGCAGATGGGGGCCAAGGCTCTAAAAAGGTATGGAATTGGCTCAATAGAACATAGTAAGGGCACTGGGTTCCTAAATTCTCCTGCTGACCACTCAGCCTGCAGAAGTAAAATCACAGGGTTCGTTTCCAAAAACTACAAATAAGTTCTTCAAACAACACAAGAGTTGCATTTTATCTGACCAAGGGAGCGTGTCCATAAACAGCTCTTGATGGCCATCTCCAGGCCTGCCCTGAATGAGCTCCTCTGAGCTGCCTTCGCTGCCTTTCTTCTGAGGCCTGGCCCTGGCGTCACCGGTGGCTGTTTTTCAGCCTTCGGGTATGTGCAGCTCTCTGCCTTCACCCAGCAAGGATGGCTCCTGAGTTTTTGCAGAAGTCTCATCTAGAAAACATTGACTTCCAGAGGAGGAGGGGAGAATCACATAGATAATGATGGTGTTTTGAAGGATAAATTAATGTGATACTTAAATTTTTTTTTACTGTTTGGAGCTCAGACATAGATTCAAGTACAAGTGACACTGGCCCATAAAAGGAGAATATATTTCTTTTTTCAACAGAGAGCACATCTATTCTATTGCATGTATACTAATAATGGGATTCAGTGATTTTTACCTAAAATATTTACAGGATGCATATTTATTTTTCTGATTTATGATTTGTGCTTATATTTTAATGCCCTTTTCCTCTTTTTCAAAGTGGAAATGCAGAAAATCTGTTACTGTCACAGTTCTGATTAGCTGGATGCTACTGAAGTCAGTTTTTTGTTTTTGTTTTTTTTTAAGTATTTATTTACTTATTTTATGTATTTGGCTGTGCCGGGTCTTAGTTGCAGCACGTGGGATCATCGTTGCCTCGTATGGGATCTTTATTTGTGGCATGCAGGATCTTTAGTTTTGGCATGCATGTGGGATCAAGTTCCCTGACCAGGGATTGAACCCAGGCCCCCTGCACTGGGAGCGTGGAACCTTAACCACTGGACCACCAGGAAAGTACCTACTTAAGTCCGTTTTTTTTTTTTTTTCTTAAGTCAGTTTTTTAATGTGATTCTTCTTTTTCCCAGTTTTCTAAAGGAAAGCAAATCTTGAAGGCCGTTTCCTGTCCTGTATCCTACAAGGTTTTCATACTCTCTTCATGCTTTTGTTCTCCTCAGGACGACCCAGCAAACGCGTTGTGGGCACAATGCAAGGTGGAGACTCGGACGACGATGTGAGTCCCGACCAGCTCCCTGAGCTGTCCTGGTCTTGGCCGTCTTGGGCCAGCCTCGTAGGCTAGTTTGGCCGAGAAGCTAAGTGCATCTGACCAGTTTAGCGCGAGGTGCTGCTTCTCAGCCCGGCCTTTTGTTGGGTTTGTGGCAGAGTTCGACCTCCCAAGGAGCTAGACTCTCTTCTTTGCTAGCTGTTGGCTCATTTCTTTTCTTTTCAAATGAACGTGCTTGCCCTACTTTTTTTTTTTCTTCTCATTGTTCTTTCCATTCTCGCTTTCCAAAGATGGAAGCAGCACCAGCTCTCTTAGGTAAATGCAAGACTTCCAGCTCCAAGAAACAGGTTGGTTTTCTTTTTCACCTCCATTTGTGTGTGTGTGAGCCACTTACGGTCAGCAGAGAGCCTTCCCCAAGAGTGATACCTTGTGTCTGGGGCAAGAAGCCACTCACATGGGTTCCACAGTGAGTGGTGAAGTTACCTAGAGGTCCCTGTGCTAATGAGGAGGCGGGGTGAACACTGAGCCAAGAGACAAGGAAGGTTATCAGGCCCCTTAACTGTAACCTAGAAGAGAAGGGATTCTGCTGAGGGCTGGGATCAAGACCAGGCTTTTCTTCAGCTCCATTCTGGGGAGGGAACCTGAAAGGCAGGCTCTCTTGAGACCAGGGCCCGGAGTGTGACATCACGTTGCTGATGCCTTGAGCACTGTTGAGTGGATAACTGACTGGGAAACCAATGGAATGGGGAACCAAGGCATCCTTGCTGGGGTCCAGTTATTGGGGCCGCACTGTCCATCGATCTGGGCTTGCCTTCTTTGTTGAGTCCCTGGCAGGGCTGTGAGGCCCAAGAGGCAAAGGTGACTGGACTGATGGAGATCACAGACTTCCCATCAGGCTGAATGCCATGTGTGTTTGGAGCATGGCACGAGTACATGCACATAGCGTGGGCTGATATTCTTGTACAAACAGTTCCATTTATTAGGTACCAATGGTGAATACTTTTAGAGAAATTCACAGGAGAGGAGAGGTCACTCAGATTTGCTGGGCAAGATGCACAGAGAAGATAGGGCCTTGAATTCATAGAAGACAGTCTGTAGAGAAGCAGAGAGACTACCTCCAAAATTTTTTTAACAAAGTAGGGGATGGATGGCTAAATAGCTTCTATCCATCCATCTTACCCATCTGAGACGGAATTAGGGAAAGTCTGGTGTGGAAACTCATGACACTGGCCTCTTTTCTTATGATTTGCTTGATCATTTGTATAGCTTTCTACTTTTCTGAGTAAATGCCTTATTTGTAGCTTAAAATCTCCTCTGTGCCTGTTGCCCCTTATTTATCTCAAGGAGGCTGTTTCCACACATCCCCCTGGGCTTGTCCTTCACCTGTTCACTCATTCACTTGCCGGGTCCTTGTTGAGTGCCTGTTACGTACCAAGCACTGTTAGGGGTTAGGGGAATACAGCAGTGAACAGAACAAAGCCCCTGCCTTCTTGAGGCTTACATTCCAACGGTCATCAAGCAGATACATCAGGGGTCATGGTGATAAGAAAAATAAAGCAGGTTTAGGGGACAGAGTGACAGGGATGAGGGAGGAGGTCGATGTCTTCTGATTGGTCAGGGAAGGTCTCTGATTAGGTGACATTGGGCAGGGGGCTGAGTGGCAGGAGGAAGGTGATGCTGCAGTAGGGCAGTGAGGCCTAGGAAACATGGTTCCTGAATTCGAGGGCCGGAGGCGACAGCGTGACTGGGAGTGAGTGAACTGGGGCAGGAGCAGCAGGAGAGGCAGCAGGAGCAGCAGGAGAGGCAGCAGGGGCCACGCACAGCTTTGCAGGATGTGAGGAGGGCTTGTGCTCTCTGAGTGCAGCGGGGAGGTGCTGGAGACTCAGGAGAGCTGACCTGAGTTTCAGAGGAACCAGGTTGGGGGCATTTGCAGGGGTCTAGTTCAGAGTGAGGGTGGCGGTAGCAGCAGACTGGTGAGAAGTGGTCAGGTTCTGGATGTTTCTAAGGTGAGAACCATTAGGTTTTGTTAATTGGACATGAGGTGTTAGAGAAAGAGAGAAATGCCCTGGTTGTGGCTTAATTGGCTGAAAGCATAGTTTTCATTTCCTGAGGGGGGCAGACCTGAGGCAGGGACTTGAGAGCAGATCAAGAGTCTGGTTTTGGACATTCTCAGTGTGAGCTGCCTGCTAGATGTCCACATGCTGGTGTTGAGGACTTCAAGGGTCAGGTCTGAGCTGGAGATTGAATTTGGTGGAGCCACCCAAAGACCACCATGAGGATAGATGTGATTGCTTGGGGAGAGAGAGTAGAAAGGGAAGAGAGGAGGCCCAAGGCCGACCCTGTATTGCAGAGGTCAGGGCGAGGAAGCAGGTCAGGCAAGCTCTATGGAGAAGACAAGGAAGTGAGATGGGGCGAGCACCTGAGAGGAGGGGGCCTGGAGCACAGGAAGGGGGTTCTGGGGGAGGAGGAGCAGTCCTGTGTCAGATGCAGCCATGGGTCAAACAGGAGGATGGAGAATTACCCATAGGATCTGAGTCCATTGAACGTTTCAGTCTTGGGGGACTTGGGGGGAGGGGTGAGAGCCTGGCTAGTGGGTGCTTAGAGGGCAGCGAGAAGGGAGCCAGCAGGGATAGCGTGAGTGCAAGCTCGTTCTGGGGGTTTGCTGTGAGGCCACAGGAGAACAGGGCAGAGTAGCTGCAGAGGAAGGTGGGGTTACATTTTAGCGTTTTTTATTTTGTGTTTTTAAGAAGAAGGAGATTGCAGCATGTATGTGTGCAGGTGGGAATGGTCTATATAGAGTGACTGACCATCCTGGTTTACTGGGGATACGGGACTTGCAATATGAAAAAGCTGGTTGAGTTGGTCACCCTCATCTAGATGATGAAAGAGAGAATGTCTTTTATTTTGCTCCTTACACCCGTTTCCTGAGTGGCTTTCCATCCAAAAGCCCAAATAAGCAACCCCCACCAAGCCCCTGCCCTTCTTGCTGTCCACAGGTGGGTCTCTGGGCCTCCAGTGAGCTTCCGTGCACATCCAGTGGTGCTCCTGAGACGGCGGCGGGAAAGCCACCTTGCAGCTCCAGCCTTGGCTTGCCCGTTGGTGTTTGAGGGTTACTGGTTGGAAGACACATTTATATATGTATTTCAGCCAGCAATATATAGACACTGGCCCCATTCTTATGCCCCCACAGCCTGACTGCTACTCTGGCAAGCTCTTCCTTCATGTGGGTGTTGCTGGTTATTGAGCAACTAGTAAAAAAGCAAGGTAGGGTCTCTGCTGACATGATGTCAGTAGCAGGATGGGACTCTCAGCTGTATTTGCTGTCTTTTCTTGTAGGAAGACTCAGAGGACAGTGAGATTGACATGGAGGATGATGAAGACGATGACGATTTGGAGGACGAGAGCATTGCTCTCTCACCAGCTAAGCCCAGTCAAAGAGTCCGGAAACCTGAGCCCCTGGATGAGAGTGACAATGACTTCTGACCTTCTTGCCAAGGGACCCAGGCAGACTAAAACCCTCAGATTTGTAGGTAAAGGGGAAATTAAAGGGTCAGAAGGAAATAGGCATTTTGTTGGATAAGCCAGCAGGACTCATTGTTAATGAAGTAAAACCTGTTTCCGCTTTAGCCTCCTGTGTGTTACTCTACACACTCCAAAGCTTAAACAAGAACCGGAGCAAACCCCAAAGATGATTTTTTTTTCCCTTATCTATCTCCTAAAACTTGGGAAATGCACGTGTTCTTAGTGATTCACATCCACAGGACAAAACCTTGAGAAATAACAGCCAACGCTGTGTAAGTCTTGCCCGTTATTTTTGTCATACTTTTCCTCTAAAAGTCAGCCGGACCTTCAAGTCCAGACCTGGGGCTAGAACTGGGCACAGGACTCATTTCAGGAGTTGTGTGGGAGTGTCTGACTATTCATCGCATACAGTTCAGAATGTTTATTTTAGATCAGCTTTTGATTCTAGCCTTTATTTTCTTTCTTCTGCATGCTCACGATACCAAGCTTTAAATGTATTTTACTAAAATTGTCTGAAGGAAAGTCAGCTGACTCAGACGAAAACTAGCTTTCCTTGAAAATCAGGCAACAGATCGATGCTCCAGATCATACACACTCCATTTTCTCTCAGAAGGCTGACATTCCTCCTTAGGAAGGAGCAAATTAAGGACAAAGTTTTGGTACGGATTCATGTTTCTGACCTAAAAAAATAAACCAGAATTGAATTTGATAGAATAGCACTAGAATTTCCCTTCTGTGAAAGGAGAAGTGACAGATAGGTGGAGTTTGGTTTTGTCTTGTTAATATGGAAAGCACAGAGGAGTTTTCATTGATTTCACTTATAAAGTCAGACGACTTGTGAAGTTCTCGCTTAATAAATTTATTTAATACCATATTTTTATATTATTGTTTTATTTGAAAGTATAATTATTTATTTGTACCATAACATATAGATACTTATTTAAGAAGAGTTCATGGGTTATTATATTACATGTGAATTTCAGGAGACTATGTGACAGTTATTTCTATGTTTGCTTTTTTCTCTGTCTTTCCCTCAATTTTACATAAGAGATTACCTGCTTTTTATAAAAAAACATTCAGCATTCAGTTAATTCACCAGTAATTTGAGATGTGCCATCTTTGAAACGATAAGCTAACGGGGAAGAGGTGTATCGGGTGCCACATTACCTCCTCAGATGCCGTGGCTTTTAAGGCACAAGAGAGTCATTGCATCTCCTTGGATGACATAGCTTTGGTTTACCTGAGTCTGACCTGACTTTTATTTTAAAAAACAAAAATTGTATTTGTTTCCCTTATGTGATGCTTTCTTCTAATGGGCATTAACATGGGAGCCCAACCCAAACCACAGATAACACGTCCACAGGTGGAGGCAAGAGCTGCAGCGGCTAGTCATTGTCTCACCTGCTTCTTGTCATCCCTCATCCCTTGATTAACTGACTTTGTGCAGAGTCTTGCGTGGTCTGATGTTTCCTTACTTGAGCAGCATCTTTCAACAAAGGAGCTTCAAGTATGGATCCTAATTATTAATGTACTTCTGTTGCTCTGACAGATCCGGGAGTCAGATGTGTGCAGGGGCCTTACGATTTGGTGTCATTTGGTTTTGGTCAAGCAGCAGAGCAGACTCAGGCCCCAGAGAAGATTGTGTGATTAGGTCAATGAAAAACTAGCTTTTAGATCATTGCTGACGGCTTTTTTTGTTTTTTGCTGTGTAATCAAAGGACCTCTTAAAATGCTTTAAAATACATGTATTGGCAGAAAATGTAAAGGAACTTTTTAAGTCCTCAGTTTTTATTGGTGGGGATACCCATCGAGGATGTCCATTGGGAATTCTGAAGAACTGTTTCCCTTTTATCTGGGGCAGGAAGAAGAAATACAAGATCTCTTTCACTAGTATTTTAAACTGTAACATCAGCGTCAAATGTCTGAAAGGAAGGTGTGTCCCTTTAGGTTAGCAGCATACTGTGTAAATATCACAACTGTTAGATTGGCCCAGGGGACTCATGTGTGCTAGAACACAGGACTGGCTGAATTGGAAGTGAACTAAAAGCTTCTGCCTCCTACCCAGAACAGAAGTCCTTTCTATAAGGATGCGACTGGAGCAGGAAGACAAAGGGCTCAAGAAGTAATGTCATTAGGGGAAAATGGAACTGACAGGATAACCGATATGTCTGTAGGAAACAGTATTCAGATTTTACTTTCCTATTAGATCGTTTGGAAAAATTAAGCAGTAGTGACATAGAAAGTTTAAAATGATGCAACTTTTAATTCTAGAAAGAACAATGAATTATATAGGAAGAAAATGGCTCAGCAGTGATCATCAGTACTAATAAAATCATAAAATAAACACTAAATAATGATTTACCCAAGAATCATGCTGTAACTGTATTGGAAGGATGGAGAAACAAAGTGGGGACATACAGTGATATACGTACAAGTGCCATTTCCCATAATAGAAAGTTAATAGATAATCTCTAAAATGATGAAACAAGAACTAGTGTATGTATGACATTTAGCTTTGGGGTGGAGAGGTATTCAGGAAGGGGAGGAATAGGACAGGAGATTGTTCTTTCCCATTATAAGCCTAGTACTCTGACTTTTTAAACTGTGTATTACTACACATTTTGTCCTGATGAAAATGAATTTTTTAAAAAGATAAATGTACAGGCAGGAAAGGGGTGAGGGCTGGAGATTCAGGTTTGAGAATCATTTGTGTATAAGATTCCTCAGGGGAGAACACGTGGGACGAGAAGAGAGCTAAGGGTGGAAGCCTGTGTCTAAGGGGAGAGTCCACGAGGAGCCAGGAGAGACTGGGAAAGTATTTTCTAGATTTTCTAAAGTGAATGTATTTTTCCTTTAATAATCAGGAGAAATATGTTTAGTTTTTCAAAGAGTGGTAATGAGAAGGTGGAAGGATTGGAAGATGGTAATGTTATGGAATCCAGGGCAGGGGAGAATTTCCCAAGAAGGGAGAGGTGAACAATGTGAGGTCCTTGCTGTAAGTGAGCTTGAGTCAGAGAAGTCACTGAAATGGACAGTTAGGAAATCTCTGGTGACCTCAACAAGGAAAAGCAAGATAGCAGGTGAGGGTTGAAGAGAGGTTGGGATTTGAAGTGAGTATTGATGACTATTTGGAAAGTGGGTGGTCATAAGTGAAAATGGAAGGCAGAGCCAGGGAAGAGTGGGATCAAAGAACATTTTGGAGGGGCAGAGGGCCTTTTTTTTTTTTTTTTTTAAGAGGAACATGAACATGGCTTTTTAACTGAAGGGAACTAGCTTGTGGAATGAGAGGGGTTGAGTCTGTGGGAGAGAGAGAGGGAGGGAGTGACTGTGTGTGTAATGATGAAGCAAAGTTTGCATTAGGAGCCATTCTGCTTAAATATGTGTTGTATATTGAAAACATACACACCAGATAACCATTTGGGTTGGTGCTGCTATTTGGGGTAAGAAGGCTAAGGCTGATTTCATGGTCTTTTACACCTGGATTTCTATAGTGTCTATTGTAGATACGGCCCAAAACAGTTCTCTTGACTTGGGCATCAGGTAGAGTACCCAGAACACTGAGACATTGCCTTAGAAGTTGAGTCAAAGTAGCCCTAGACTAAAGGATGGCTGATCCTGACTAGCAAATCTTCAAAGCAAGTTTTGAAAGGATCCAACTGTTTCTAGGTAATTGTGTCCCAGAATAAAGCTCAAGAATATTTTAAGGAATATGAAAATAGTCAATACCCAACAAGATAAAATTTTCAATGTCTGGGATCAAATCAAAAATTACCAGGTATAATAAGAAAAGTCAAGAAACAGACCAAGAAATGACGCAAAAATGACAGTTGATAGAATTAGTAGAAAGGGACATTCAGACAGTTATAACTATATTCCATATATTCAGACGGTAGAGGAACGCATGAGCAGGTTGTGAGATACGGAAGATGGAAGGAAAGTCTCACACAGTACTGCTAGAGATTTAAAAAAATGAGAGGACAACTGTGCAAGCTGAGATTAAGATCAGATTAGACACTGCAGAAGAAAACATTACTGATCCTGAAGACACAGGGCATGTTTGTCTAAAATGGAATACAAAAAAGACCCCCAAAATCCCATTGTGCTGATTATCAATTTATTGCCTCAGCTCCAAATTCACCTTTTGGCCTGCTCTGTGATAGTGGAGCTATTCGTTGTAAATATCTCTCCTTTGCTAGCCAGCAAGATGTTAAGCCTCATCAGTAGGGTGCTAGAGAGACTTTGAAGGAGAGAAGAGGGGCCTTTACTTCCAATTCCCAGTGTGGCTGCTTTCGAAGTTCCTGGAGAGCACACTTTTTTCTCCACTGGTTTGGCCCCTGAGTTTTCTCCAGTGCTAGGTTCCTGCAAAGGCACAGCTTTCTCTAGCATTTGGCTACTGCAACTACTGTCTGTCACATTCTCAACTTAGCCAGAAACAGTGCAAACCAGAAGACAGTATAGCAACATCTTGAAAGTGCTGAAAGAAAAAACTGTCACCCTGGAATTCTATACCCAGCAAAAATATCTTTCAAAACCAGTAATCCAGTAAAGACTATAACAAGACCTATGTTCAAATGTCCCCAACTTCCAAATAATGTTCTTTATAGCTGATTTTTTCCCTCTAGTCTAGGATCCAATCAAAGATCTTAAGTTGTTATGACTCTTTAATAATATCCTTTCGTTTAAAATAGTCCCCAGCCTTTTGTATTTTTCATGATGTTGACGTTTTTTAAGAGGTCAGGCTAGTTTTTCCTTTTTTTTCCCCAGAATGACCCTCCATTTGGATTTTGTCTGACTGTTCATTCATGATTAGATTCAAGTAGACATTTTTGGCAAGAATAAAATACATCAGTGATGTGTCCTTTTTTATGAATTTATTTATTTTTGGCTGTGTTGGGTCTTCATTGCTGCGTGCAGGCTTTCTCTAGTTATGGCGAGCAGGGGCTACTCTTTGTTGCGGTGCACGGGCTTCTCATTGCAGTGGCTTCTCTTGTTGCGGAGCACAGGCTCTAGGCATGTGGGCTTCAGTAGTTGTGGCACGTGGGCTCAGTAGTTGTGGCTCGCGGGCTCTAGAGCTCAGGCTCAGTAGTTGTGGCACACGGGCTTAGTTGCTCCGTGGCATGTGGGATCTTCCCCGACCAGGGGAAGGGACACAGGGGAACCTGTGTCCCTTGCATTGGCAGGCAGATTCTTAACCACTGTGCCACCAGGGAAGTCCCAAAATGTCTCCATTTTTAAGGAACCTTTATAAATACCCCTCTGTGGGGTGATACTTTGAGACTGTGTGATTTTCTTCCCTAATAGGCTTTCATCCATGGTTTTATCATCCAATGATGATTCTTGCCCAAATACTCTTTTTTTTGTTGTTGTTTTTTGCAGTACACAGGCCTCTCACCGTTGTGGCCTCTCCCGTTGCGGAGCACAGGCTCTGGACGCGCAGGCTCAGCGGCCATGGCTCACGGGCCTAGCCACTCCACAGCATGTGGGATCTTCCCGGACCGGGGCACGAACCCCTGTCCCCTGCATCGGCAGGTGGACTCTCAACCACTGCGCCACGAGGGAAGCCCCCAAATATTCATTTTTAAAGGAACATTTGGAACATAGTTCCTATTCAAATTTAAAAGTGATAATTACTTTATAATTTTCATAAGCATTTTCCTTGGTTATTTAGTTGATGAGAGCTGTGATGTCCGTTTGGAATATTTTTCCTTTCAACATGGACAGATGTCTGAGGGAATTTATGCCACATGGAAACTCGCCTTTCTTGCCCTTACAGGGAAGCTGTAGCCACAGTAGTGCTTTGGGAAGCCAAATATATATTATGGCATTGACATTTAATGTACCATTGATAACCACTATGCCAGATTCCAAATGACATATAGCAGACAAAATCAGAGATTTTGTAATGGATAAAAGATGGCAAAAACCTTGGAGAACTTTTTTTGTCTGTCTCCAGAATCCTATAATTGAAGGCTTCATTTCTCTTTAAAATTTTTTCATAATTTTTCCGTATGACTCTAAGGATCATACTCCTAAATCCTGTTTTTCGTCTTGAGAAAAGAAAGAGAGGTCCCCTCTGTCACGGATGCCAAATTGATACTCTTCATGGGCTTGAAGATGGCAACTCATTTCAGAGTGAGGGGGATGATTTTAGCCAGGTCAGTGGAAAAGGGCAGTAATGATAAGAAAAAGTAGGGGCACATGAAGACCTCAGGATATAAATGGCTCCAACTGGCTTCTTACTTGCTGAGTTCTGAGGCCTGTCCCTGATCCCCTTGGAGGAAGACCCTCCTTTCCTTGTGCTGTAACACAGTGTTCATCGCTCCCCTGCCTGGACTGACCCTGGACCAGGAGAGGTGCTTGTGTCCTCCTCTGGCAGCACCACTCCTGCCTCCTAGTAGAAGACCAGCTCTCCTGCAGGTCAGCATCATTCCCAGAACACAGGAAGGCACCTTGGAAAGTGGTCTTTTTGTTGGAAAGCTTCCAGCTGTGTCTCTGCTGTTCTTCTGCCTGGTCCACCAAGAACTTGTTTTGCTCACATTTCAACAGTGAACGAGGAGGCATTTGTCTTGATAGCCTCTGAGATCATCCTGGCACCAGATTCTCCAATGTGATTTCCCTGGAGACTAGAAGAGAAGGATTAGGACAGGGCTTGAGAAATTGACTGAAGGGCTGGAGGCCTGAAGATTCTCATTAGTAAAGCACAGATGGTCACTACATAAAATGCAGAACCCAGTGTGAAACCTTTGTGCTTCCAGGATTCCTCCTGTGGACAAGGCTCAGCATGGCTCCTTCTTATACTGAGTTCCCTTGCAGAGCTGCTAAGGGGCCTGGGAGTCAGCTGGCTCCGAGACTCAGGCGGAAGGTAGGGTCTGCCCTGGGAGCAGTTCTAAGGGTGAGCAAGGATGGCAGGAACGGGCAGATGCTGCCGAGCCCCACTCACTTGATGTGCCGTAGCCCATGGTTTCCAGACAGTGCGGTGGCAACACATATCGCCCCGTCCATTCCCAAGGAATTCTCTTGGAGACTAGGCAGAGAAAAGATGGAGACACCACAGTGAGCCATTCAGGACAGAAGAACACTCCCCAGGAAGCAGCACTGCACTATCTTGGGACAAGTCTGAGACTGATTTATCCACAGGCGCCATAGCAACAGCGAAGTGGCATTTAACCCTGAGACCTGTGTCTGCAGGCCGCCAGATTGTCTCGTCCAGGTGCCGTGGAGGACATAAGACCAAAAATGCAGAAGTGAACAAACCCATCCACAATATGGACTATAGTAATCAGAATAGTGTCAGCTATTTGTACTCGGAAGGAAGCAGCTACAAAGGAAATCAAGTGTGTCTTATGCCACGGGAGAGGTTCCAGAAGAGAAGTCTGCTGTTTTAAGGCGCAGGTAGGTCTATACAACCACTCACTTGAGTCTTCGGAGACTTGAGTTGACCCTCAGAGCATTCGCCAGGGCTTTGGCTCCGGCCACCCCAATGGCATTTCCTCTTAAGCTGTTGGGAAAGATGGGAACCCTAAGGCACAGTGACAGCTGAGAGGTGAACACGGTACCTCTTCAGGTGAGCATGAGTTACTTAGTAACCACGGGCGGGTGGCGGTACAGTAAGGTTGCTCCTTCCTCACTCCTGGGCACAGAACAGAAATTGGCTCTGGGGAGCAGGATGCAGGGAGGGGTGAGGCCAACCCAACCTGGTGGTTTGTTGGAACTCTTATCCTCCGTTTTCATTCCAAAGAAAGAGCTGGGCCCAGACCAGAGCAGCAACCCTCCATCCAGAGGGGCCCATGTGCTCGGAGCCACAGAACTGCAGGAGCAGGGATGACCCAGACATCCTGAGAGCCCCACAGAGGTTGGGGCCCCAGGTTTGATCTTCTCACAGACCGGGTCAGTGGCCACTGGCCACCCCAGGCCTGGGGACATGTTTAGCCTGGGCAAGGCCAAGGAGAGGACCAACAAGTGACTCCCAGGAAAAGGGGTGACATGGGGTTGGGGAAGCTGGGGCCTGCCCAATCTACGTGAGGATATTTAAATGATTTGGGAGTTTCCGTGTACATTTCCCCCTTCCATATCTGTTCATTTTGAGTCAACATCTTGGTTTCTTTGGGCAAGAGGCTGTAGCCAGAGACTGGAATACTTACTCAAGAATCTCCAAGGTTCTGTTCACAGCCAGGGCCTCCCCGAGTGCCTGGGCCCCAGGGGCAGCAATGGAGGCCACCTGGAGACTATAAAAGGAGATGCAGTCAACACAGACAGGCAGCCTCTCTGGCCCTCACACCCACCCGGGTCCAACTGCATCCATACTCGCCCTTCATTTCCACTACCTCTTGACTTAGGGCTGAAAGTGGTGAAATAGCACTGAAAGTTGTTGGCCCTGGTCTGTCCAAAGAACGCTGCATCTCCTGTCTGCACTGATGCTAGACAGAGATCTGGATGCTATGGATATAGGAAGTAGAGGTGGTCTTCCGGAGAGTTTGGGGGGTAATACTCCCTGCACCCCTAGTTCTTTCTAGATGTCCGGTGACCCAGTTGCTAATATTAGGAAAATCAAACCCACCTTCCTTGACTAGGAAACAAAAATGACGGTTAATGTGAAAGGATGGTTAAGGGCCAGCTTCCTGGGCTGCTGTGCATATCAGGACTTACTAGAGAGCAGTGAGGGCTGTGTTCGCCTTTAGCGCACTGGCCACTGCAGAAGCACCTTCGTCCCCGATGGCGTTTTCCTGTAAACTGAACATAGAGCCTGAACTCTGGGTGCACAGAACAGGGGCCAACGCTGTGGCAGGACATGCTGAGCATGGACCTTCTAGATTTAAATCAGACCACACACACGATAGCAGACCATCTTCCCAGGGTCACCCTGGGGATCACTGTACCTCGTGTGTGGCCACTGCAGCCCCGTGGCCACCTAATGCATGTGCTCAGGGGTCTGGGGTCTGCATGAGTCTGGACTGTCAGAGCCAAACCAGAAAAGGGACACGTGGACATACTGTCAATGAGAGCTTGGTGTGCTTTGCAAAGCCATCCAGAAAATCAAAGCGCTCAATCCTCGGGCCATTCTTGCTGGTCAGTGTTTTACATCTTTTTTCCCCCCTTTCCTTCCACATTGGAGGAAAGTGGCAGGCCCTGGAGCAATAAATGTTTAAGAGTTTAGTTCAAGTGGACGTTGGTATGTTTGAGGGAGCAATTTGCAGTGATAATTTTAACAGACATTTGAGTATATTGGGTGCCAGCAAGCCCAGTTCCAGCTTCTTGGAACTCAGGTGGGGAGACAGATGAGAGTTACCAACTGCAGGGTGCTAGAAGAGCCCTGTGGAGTCTCCTTCCCCAGTGTGGTCACAGAGGCTGCCCAGCAGAAATAGGTCTAAACCAAACCTGCAGGTGAGAGATGGGGGAGGGCCTGGCACATCTAAGGAAACCAAAGAAATCGAGTTGAGTTGTTGGAGTGTGTAATGAGGCTGAGGGGGTGCAAAGGAAGCAGATCTTTAGGGGCCTTGGAAGCCACGCTAAGGGTTGGACTTCACTCTGCAGGCACCAGGCAGCCATTTAAACATCTTGTCTAGGATGGGAACAGATTTACGTTTGGGAAAGATCTTTGGCCAGCAGTATGAAGATGGACGGATGTGGAGGCTGTGGCAGTGATGCAGGTGAGTGCTGCTGGCGGCCTGGACAGCGGCCGTGAGGGTAGAGGGTGGGTGGGTGGAACATTGGGGGAAGAATTGACAGGATTTGGAGATGGGGTGCAGGTGGGAAGTGAGAAGGCGATGTTTCTAGCTTGCACAGTTGGTTGCTGGATCCCCTCACAAGGTGAGGAGCCAAGAAGCAGACTTGTGGGGGAGATAAGTCAGTGGGAAGTGGAGTGGGCAGTGGACACGTGGGTCTGGAGCTCAGGAGAGAGGTCTGAGCTGTAGATGTGGGGGCCACCAGGACTTTGAAGGGAATTGGAGCCCTGGGTTAGGAGGAGCTTCTAGAAAGAGACATCATTCAAGGGAAGATGACCCAGGACAGAACCTTGAGGAGTACTGTATTTAGAGTCAAACGGAAGGACCAGCCAGACGAGGAATATCTTGGAAGTTGAGGGAGAAGTATTCGGCATGAAAAGCAGATGAGGCTCAAAGGTTCAACACGGAGTGACCATCTGACCCAGCAGTTCTGCTCCCAGGTGTACACACAAGAGAATTAAAAGCATGTGTCCACACGGAAACTTCTCTATGAATGCTCACGGCAGCATTATTCATAATAGCCAAAAAGTGGAAACAACCCAAGTGTCCATCAGTGGGTGAGTGGATAAACATGTCTATCCATGCAGTGGAATATTATTTACTCATAAAAAGGAATGAAGTACTGATACATGCTGCAATGCAGATGAACCTTGAAAACATTATACTAAATGAAAGATGTGAGTCACGAAAGACTTCATTTACATGAAATGTCCAAAACAGGTAAATCCATAGAGACAGTAGATTAGGGAACTGGGGGACTTGGTTGGGGGCAGGGGAATGGGGAGTGACTGCTAATGAGTATGAAGTTTCTTTTGGGGTGATTGAAAGGTCCTAAAATTGATTGCAGTGATATTGCACAACTCTGTGAATATACTAGAAACCAGCGACATGTACACCTTAAATGGGTGTATTATATCTCAACAAAGCCGTTGTTTTTTGGGTTTTTTTGCAGTATGCGGGCCTCTCACTGTTGCAGCCCCTCCCGCTGTGGAGCACAGGCTCCAGACACGCAGGCTCAGTGGCCATGGCTCACAGGCCCAGCCGCTCCGCGGCATGTGGGATCCTCCCAGACCGGGGCACAAACCCATGTCCCCTGCATCGGCAGGCGGACTCTCAACCACTGCACCACCAGGGAAGCCCTCAACAAAGCTGCTTTTTTTTAAATAGCAGATGAGATGGAAACCTGCCCGCTAGCTTTAGAGCAGAGGAGGCTGTGTGCTGAGGGTGTGAGCCCTGCACCTGGTGGGCACCGAGGTTGCAGATTTCCCTGCCCCCTCTCCCCCCCTGCGGAGGCCCCACTTACTCAAGGCTGGTGAGGCTCGTGTTGAGCTGTAGTGCTTGTCCCAGGGCCTTGGCGGCGCCGGCCTGGATAAAGTTCCACTGCAGGCTGGGCAGACACACACACATGACTGCGTGGCCCATGGCAGAGCCCAGGAGGTCCTAGGGGCTCCAGAAAGAAGGGGCTTCTCCTGGGAGAGTGACCACAGGGAATGGGGTCCCTGAAGGACGAGGTCCTGACCAAGGTGGGCAGAATGCCTGCAGCCCCCCCTCAGGCTAGTCCCAAGGGGCCTACGTGCACTCTGGTTAGTGGAGGGCACAGGGACAGGCTCAAATAGACTCCAGGTGGCCCTGCATGAAGCATGTGACAGAAGCACAGCGTGGGCACACACCTCCCACCATTGGCCTCTCTCCGGTGAACGGCCCCAGGGAGCAGAGCAGGGGGCAGGGCACAGCCTAAAGGCCCTGAGGCCATGTTGCTGGCGGGGGTGGGGCCGGGGCCCTAAGCCGAACTTGGCCTTCGGCCTCCCCTGGTTTGAGTGGTCCTGCAGCTCTGTGAGCAGACAAATGGACAGGGCAGGGAGGGTGCGTCGAAGACTCACTGAAGGGATGTGAGGGCACAGTTTTCTCTCACTGCCACTGCGATGGCCTGGGCGCCCTGGTCGTGGAGCAGGTTGGCTGTCAGGCTGGGAGGAGGGGAACAGGGGCAAGTGAGTGGGAGCTGGCAGTGCAGCCCCCGTTCTTGCTCACTGGGGGATCCAGACCTCTGCCGTGTTGTCCCCAACCCCCCCACCCCAGGACTTCATCGTGTCTCCTGGGATTGCCTGGCTCACGCTCTTGGGGTACTTGAATGTACCAGGTGCTGTGTCCAGCATGTGTCCTGGACCATTGAACTGCATCCTGGCAAGCCCATGGGGGGTGGGGGGCAGGGGGCAGGCTCTGTTCAGTGAGCTTCCACGACAGGTCACCTGCCAGGAGGTGGCCAGAGCCGCCTGGGGACTCACTCATTCCTGATCCCTGTTCTGGGAGCCCCTCCCACTTGCTCATATATTGTTGCCAGGGAGTGGGGGTCGGGGGGTCAGGGCAGGGAGAGTGTTGCCACTCACTTCATCCTCCTGTAATTTACGACATAGAGCGGGGGACTTGTGTCAGGGTTGCCACCGGGCAGCAGGTCTCCCAGTCCCCCCACCAACCAGGTCCTTCCCGCACAATGGCGGGGGCGCCAAGGGTCTGCCATCGACTCCCAGCTCTGGATGAGTGAGGCCCTAGGTGCCAAGGGTCTGCCATCGACTCCCAGCTCTGGATGAGTGAGGCCCTAGGTGGCATAAAGAGCCTTAGGAAGCACAGCCTGCCCCCATCACGTACTCCAGGCTCTTCAGGGTGCTGTTGGTGCGGAGAGCACGAGCCAGATCCTGGGCTCCCTCCGGGCTGATGGAGTTTTCTCGCAGGCTGAGGAAAGAGAGGACCGTGAACTGCTGACTGACAGGGGAGGCCTGCCAGGTGCTCAGGCTGTGAGAAGCTGAGAGCCCCAGGTGGAACCTGGGCCAAGGTGGGAAGAGCCTGCTCTAGGAAGTCCCCCTCCGACTGCTCACCAGCCAGATGTCCCCACACACCCCCAGGACTGTCAGCAGTAGGACAGACAGTCCAGGAGGAAGAGGATAAGATGACAGGACCTCAGAGGTGTGAAGGGAGGGGAAGGCCAGCATGCTTGGGGGCCTGCAGGCTTGCCCGTAGGAAGGGAGCTGCAGATACGGCCAGCTGAGGGCCAGAGCTGCCCCTGCCTCCCCAGTGAACAGGGGGAGCGCCGGCTGCCAGGCTCCAGAACCAAGCTGCCCAACCATAGATCTTCCCCATCACAGGCCCCTGGGGGTGGGGGTGTGGGCTTCTCAGCACCAGCCTTTCCTTCCACGCCCCAAAGTCCCTTCAGACACCCTGGCCAAAGGGACGCCCTCAGATGGAGAGTGAGGCAGGGACTTACTTGAGGCTGAGGAGCATCTGGTTGGTGCAGAGGGCTTCCATCAGCGCTGCCACTCCCAGATCACTGATGGAATTGCTTTGCAGGCTGCAGACAGAGGACAGGGCGCACTTTGACGTGGCTGTCTCAGGATGCGGAGGGAGTCCAGCCTGGGGCTGCAGGCACTGAGTTCAGCAGGGAGTTGGGGGAACCCTGTGCTGCCCCCACGGCCTTTCTCATCCCGTTCCCCGCATTCCGGCTCCTGCTAGGTCAGGGCAGGTGGGTCTAGCACAACCAGTGCCTTGATTTGAGTGGCTCCACAAGGCTTCTGGGGGGGGGGACATGTGTCTGCAGCCCCCAGAGAAAGTGGTGCAGCTGAGTGTCCCCATTATGGGGATAGCACTGAACTCCCCAATCCCCACCAAGGCCCTTGGAGCCAGCCCCCTCTGCAGCCACCTGTGCCAGCTTCTAAAGTACACTCAGTGCTTGTCACTGAAAATTCCAGAACCAGCGCCGACCCTGACTGTCCACTGGGGTGGGCTGGAGGGAGACACTAAGATCACAGTATGCCCAGGGTTGGTGGTTGATTTGGTTCTGACAAGGAACTGGTCCTGACTGACAGCCCTCCTCCAGGACCCACCCACCTGCTGGATGGGGAACCCAGGTGGGGAGTCACCCTCTGCCCATAGCCACCCCTGGAGACTCACTCCAGGCTCTTCAGGCCCTGGTTCACCTTCAGGGTCTCCGCCAGGGCCTTGGCACCTCCATCGCCAATGCTGTTACTGGAGAACCTGCAAGAGATGGGACATGGGTGGAGCAGCCTGGTAGGGCGAAGCTGGGGGATCAGAGTCCAGGAAGCCCTCCAGGGAAGGGCTGTCTCTGTTGTCTCAAGGGTGCCCAGGGCACAGTTTCTTCTGCCTGAGGCTGGTTGGTGGGTAGCCTCCGTAAGAGATCAAGGTAGCAAAGTCTTTCTTGACTCCTTGACAGGGTTGGCAGGGCCAACTCTTTAGTGAGGGGTATTTGTGATAACTTTATGTGAAGGTGGCTGGGATGGTGTTTTCTTCTACCAGCTGGGAAGGCAGTAAATGTGAGTCTGAGACAGTTGGGGCTCACTCATTCCTGGGAATCTGGATCTCCATTCTCCTGGTCCAGGGCTTTGGAGTCCAAAGCCAGCTATCTTGTGCCCACACATTGATTCATCCATCCACTCACCCACTTACTCACTCATCCATTCATCCATCCATCCACTCACCCACCCACTCATCTGCCCACTCATCCATCCATCCACCCATCCATCCAACCCCTTGTTCACAAATATTTGTGATGGGCTGGGCATTGTGCCAGGCATGGAGGATACCAGTTTGGCCCTTCTGCATTTCTCACATGAGCTCCTTCAGACTCCTGTTCTGCTTCAGGGCATCTGCCATCTGCTGGGTTCCCGCTGGCCCGATGCTGTTCTTCTGCAGGCTGTAGGAGAGGGGTCCTTCAACAAAGCTGGTCACAGCCATTCCCAGGCTAAGGACAGTCTGGTTCAAGGTGAGAGGTCAGAGACTACTCAAGTGCCTCTCTGTTTACCACAGCATGGGGCGAGGGGTCTCCAGGAAAGGTCTGTGGATTGTTGCCAAAGTGTTGCTAATAGACTGATGTGAAGAGTTGAGGCAAGAACCGTTGGGCCTTCCCTTCAGGGGCCAGAAAGCAGTGACCAGCGGACACTGTTGATATCCAGCAACCTCCAAACTGGAGATTTCCATGTAGAAGTCCCACTGGCCCTTCACCTGACCAGCCTTCTCAACACTCAGCAGTCTGCCTCCAACCAGACCAGCCAGCAGCCTGCCCTGCAACCCTGCAGTCCTCCCAAGGGCAGACCCTCCCTTAGGCGCCTCGTCTTCAAAAGCTTCTTCCTTTTATACTAAATGTGGAGGAGGGAGATGTTACAGGAGAAACCCTGTGCTCATCCTAGAAGGACAGGCAGGGCAGGACCTCTTCTGTGTGAGGCTAAATACACTCTAAACAAAATGGAATTTTCCCTGGTTACAAAGGGAAAAAACCCCTCCCTCCCCTCCCTTAGAGTATTTCCTTGAGCAAACTTGGGATTGTAAATCCTTTCCCTGTCCCTTTGAGAGTGTGTAAATCTTTTTAAGAGCTAGAAGTAAACCTCTTGGCAAGTTTATAGCCTCGGAATATCTTTTGTAAGGGCCTTGGAGCCATCTCTTTGAACTGTGCACATCAAGTAAGAGAGCACCTGCTCCAAGCTGTAAGTACCTGCTGGTCATAAAGATGTGAGAAGTTTTCTTTTCCTTTTGATAAATGCAGTTAGCAAACACAGATGGCTTCCCCCAAATAACAGGCAAATTTAGTATAAGGTAAGTGTGACAAATGGTTCTGTCCAGTCCTCTTATTTGAGGGCAAGTTGTGGTTTTTCTTGAAGACACTTATGTAATGGGTTGTATCTGCTCGACTGTAGGAAAGGGTGAGATTCTTTTCTGTCTTTGCCATCCCATTGGTGGATTGCCTTTGATGCTCATTGCAGGCTAACTGAATGCTTATTCCAGTAATTAAGCTGTTTCATACTTTTCTACATTTGTGGAGAGGATTTTCTGGGTTGGCAGGAGGCTTTATTTTTAATTATTTCCCCCACACCTGTTCTGTGGAAAAGCAGTGGACATCAGATTTTCCAGGGGCCATCCAGATGGATCAGAAAGCCTCAGGGCTTTGTCCCATCCATCCCTCCATGCAGAAAACAGACAGGCCCTTGGAGGAGAAGGGAGAAGAGAGAAGAGAAAACGTTCTCTGCCAGCCAGCATGCCCACTCACTGCAGCACGGAGAGGGTCCGGTTGGCAGCCAAGGCCTCAGCCATGGACCTGGCACCGTCATCCCTGATCCTGTTGCTCTGGAGGCTGTGGAAGCAAAGAGGTGCATCACTGATGGAGCATAGGATGGTGCCTGGCATGCCCTCACCCCCACTACCCAGGAAGTGGGAAAACAACTGGCCCTTCCCACTGCTGCTTTGGCCTTAGGTTTTCCTCTGGGTCTCTAAGTACTTGCCTGCTGACTGGGGACAAGGTGCCCATGGTATGTGGATCACAATGACAAGGTCATTGATAGTCCCAATTACAGCTAAAAGCCACAGCACCCAGGTGTTGGTGAGGATGTGGAGAAATTGGAACCCTCATCCGCTGCTGGTGGGAATGTCAAATGGTATGGCCTTTGAGGAAAGCAGTCTGACAGTTACTCAAAAGGTTAAATATAGGGTTACCGTGTGACCCAGCAAATTCCACTCCTACGTATATCTACCCAAAAGGATTGAAAAAAAGTCCTCAAATACTTGTACAGAGATGTGTACAGCACAATAGCCACAAGGTGGAAACAACCCAAGTGTCCATCAGCTGATGAATGGATAAACAAATTGTGGTCTGTTCATGTAATGGAATATTATTCAGCCATGAAATGGAATGAAATACTGGCGCATGCTACAACGTGGATGAACCTTGAAAACATTATACTAAGTGAAAGAAGAAAGACACAAAAAGTCTTATTTTTTGATTCTATTTATATGAAATATCCAGAATAGGTAAACATACAGAAAGCAGATTGGTGGTTGCCAGGGGCTGAGGGGAAGGGAGAATGGGAAGTGATTGCTAATGGGTATAGTGTCTCTCTTTAGGGTGATGCAAATATTTTGGAACTAGATAGAGGTGTTGGTTGCACAACTGTGAATATACTAAATGCCATTGAATTGTACACTTTAAAATGATGAATTTTATGTGAATTTCGCTTCAATAAAAATAAATATATAAATGAACAAGACAAAACAAAATGACAGGACACACTCCGCTAAGGATGGATACAACCAGTGGCCCCTAAAAGGAGCCCAGCAAACCACACCACACCATAGGAACCATCTGGAAGATGGGATTTCAGTGTCTTGGAAAACACCGCAGGGGATCATTCTGATGCCATGGCCTTGGGGATTTCCTACTCAATGTAGGACAAGAGCTTTCCCTCATAGATTATTTTGTCCTTCAAACCTCCATATACCTCCACCCCTCTTCTCCTCCATCCCCTGTTCAGGCCATAAACACAGGCATAATGACTAGGGAAGAGCTGAACTTAGAAACTTGCTTAGGATACAAGATCCCCTGGCATCCACTGGGTGGGAGCCACTATCTCATGGTCGCCATTTTGAATTACCTCCCACTCCATGGGTGGCACCTGATGAGAGGGTTCTCTGGGCCACCTCCTGGGGGCAGAGAGACAGGGAGCGGGTGACACGTACCACAGAGAGGCCAGAGTGCGGTTGATCTTCAGAGCATCTGCCAGTGCCTTGGCCCCTTGAGGTCCAATGGAGTTACTGCGGAGGCTGGCAGAGGAAGAGAGAGGAAGAACCATTCTCTTTTAGCCAATTCCCAGGGAGGGAAGGAGGAACAGAAGTTACATGGACCTTTAAATCCATGCTCCTCGAAAAGAATGCATCAGGGTTTAGGATTTCACGTTCTGTAGAACTGGGGCAGAGATCCTTATTTAGGCAATCGAGGAAGGAGTTCCCCAAGATGGCCCCATGTGATGGGGAGAAGAAAGCAGGATCTGATGGACTAGTGGGCTTGGGCCAAGTGTGAAGAGATGATAACACCAGGTTCAAGGCCAAAATTCTGGCGCTTCACTGGGTGAGTCCCAGCAGCTGAGCAGGAGTCAAGACTTTGCTTGCTCAGCTGTCCTTCCAACCCATCCTGGGAAGAGTGTGGTCTAGGGGACTTCACAAGATGGCTCAACACTCTCTCCCTGTCCCAGGGGTGAAGGGTCCTACTTACTCCAGAGTGGTCAAACTTCTGTTAACGAGGAGGGATCTGGCCAGAGCTTTCGCCCCTTTGTTACTGATCTGGTTTTCAGCCAAGCTGCCCAAAGAGAGGGAGAGGAGTGGTTAATGAAGGTCTGTAAATCTTGCCGCCTATCCTGCAACGCGAGGCCTGGGATCCAAACCCGTCAGCCACCATAACATCATCGGGGCCTGGACTCAGGTGGAGATCAGGTAAGCCAGGCCGAGGAAAGCCTCTGAGATGGGCAAGGTAGGGCCAGAGTGGGTGGACAGACCCTCACACCAGCAGAGGGTCCCAGTGGGAAGTATGACCAGAATCCAGCACAACACCTTCTACCCCAACAGCGCAGCAGAGGGTACGGGCAATTACTGAAGACTACCATGGGATTCCCAGCCAGGGGTGTGCTGGAAAACCAGCTGTCAGGAAGAAACAAAATACAAAAATCATGATTTGTTGGGTTGGCTAATTTCCATGGTGTAAATACTCCCATCATGGCCAATTTCAAGCACTCTCAGCTTGTAAAAATTCCGAAAATGTAACAATCAGCTCTCATGAACTTGTGGCTGAAGTCGGTTCCAGCACACCCCTGACCCCAGCCCTTTCTCTAATCCAAGAAAGGAAAATGGTAGAGTTATTATAAAATTAACTTTGAAGTAACAAAATGTACGTCTGTATCTGCCTTGAAAGGGCATTCCAGGGAATTCCCCAGTGGTCCAGTGGTTAAGACTCTGCTTTCATTGACAAGGGCATGGGTTTGATCCCTGGTCAAGGAACTAAGATCCCACAAGACACGTGGTGTGGCCAAAAAAAGGCATTCCAGGAACACAATGGGGATCCACTTAATGTTCCTTCATACACCCAGTTTCAGAAATGATATCTGTTGAGGTTCTTAGGCATTTTAAAATGTGAGACAGCCCCATGGGATGCAATTGGAATCCACAGTGCTTTTCAAGCTATGTTTCAACAGACCCTAAGTTTCTTCAGAAAAGCTTCAGGAGGCTGAGGGGAAACCAAGTGCCTAGGCCCTGCCTCCCACTTCTTTGAATCCCAGCAGCCCCCCTTTTGTTTGCCTGTCTAATTGGGATTCTGCCTCATATGCCACTTTTTTATTTATATTTGACGGCGTTGGGTCTTCGTTGCTGCGCATGGGCTTTCTCTAGTTGAAGTGAGTGGGGGCTACTCTTCGTTGCAGTGCACGGGTTTCTCATTGCAGTGGCTTCTCATTGTGGAGCAGGGGCTCTAGGCATGCAGGCTTCAGTAGTTGTGGCACGTGGGCTCAGTAGTTGTGGCTTGTGGGCTCTAGAGGGCAGGCCCAGTAGTTGTGGTGCCTGGACTTAGCTTCTCCGTGGCATGTGAGATCTTCCTAGACCAGGGCTTGAACCCGTGTCCCCTGCATTGGCAGGAGGATTCTTAACCACTGTGCCACCAGGGAAGGCCCTCATGTGCCACTTTTAAAAAGCGTTCTATCACTTAAAAAAAGTTTGAAGACTGTTCATCCAGACCACCACCTTCTATATAACTGTTCTCAGCTTCTAGAGAGCCTCTGTCTCCATCCCCTACCCCCAGGACTTTTGTAACATTTTATAAACAATATTTCATGAAGGATACCTTGGATGTTTCAAACAGGGTTGTGGCACTGAGGACCACCTATAGAGAGGTGAAGGAGAGAGTGTGGCCAGAGAAGTTGTTTTTGGCTTTGTTCAGAAAAATCTCTGAGTACTATCTAGATTCCTTTAAGCAAAACACTGAAAGTTGGCTATTTTGCTGAAGGTTCTCATGAAGGAAACTATATTCATAATGAGAAATTATCATTATTTTGTTTCTTTCAAAGAGATTGCATTTAAATTTCTGGCTAACAAGAGGATCCTGCTAGTTAACAGCTGGCTCTTACACGGTGCTTCCTCTGTGGCTGTCCTGTCCTGAGCACTTTACGTGAATTAACTCATGTAGCCTCGTGGCAACCCTAAGAGGCAGTGTGCAGTAAAGGATTAACCTTGGCCCCTGCTCCTGAGAGGTGACCTCTAAGCCCTTGGAATGTCCTGCCTGGTAGGAATGTCTCTGTTTACCTGGGGGCCTTGGGCCTTGATGGATAGTCTATCTCACAATGGGATTTATGGTCATGCAGTGTCAGCTTGACCTCTGGAGGGGCTGGAGACTAAGGTCAGCATGCGGTGGGCAGGTGTGTCTTCACGACCAACCCCCAGTAATAACCCTGGACACCAAGGCTTGGGTGAGCTTCCCTGGTTGGAATGCTCTGTGTGTGTTGTCACACATGGTCTCTGGGAGTAGGAAGCGCTCTCTGTTCAGCTCCGCTGGGAGAGAGCGGCTGGAAGCTTGGCCTGGTCTCTGGGACCCTGCCCCAAGGGCTGTTCGCTTTGCAGATTTTAATGTGTATCCTTTCAGTGTAATGAACCGTAATTGTGGGTATAATTGGTTTTCTGAGTTCTTTGAGTTCACTGAACCTGAGAGTGGTCATGGGGACCCCTGAACCCATACCGTTTACCCTTCTTAGGCACAGAGGTGTCTGTTCAAGGTCACATGGAGCTCACCACTACTCTAACCACTATCCTCAAAGACTTACTTTTGCTCTGGACTCATTCTATATTCTTGTCTCCTCAGAAAAAGATTATTTCAAAAGCTGGAGGCTTGTGTGAGGATGAAAAATTACTCTCTGGGTCCTGTTCTCTAAACTCACCTCCCTAGTTCTCCTAAAGCCACCCTCAGGTCATCACATCGATTCAACTACAAATCAGGGTGTTAACTCACACTTGGATGTTATTGGGTTGGCCAAAAAGTTTGTTCGGGTTCTCATAAGATGATGTAGAAAAACACAAACGAATTTTTTGGCCAACCGGATGTAGGAGTGATTTCATTAGCACATAGATCAGTTCTGCAATCAGCATATAAACTCTAATTATGTCATTAAAGATGCAATGTTTAAATTTAAAATTGTTTTAATTGATATTAATTTAAAAATTTGTGTGTTATTTAAAGATGCAATCCTGTGCTCAAAATACCATTTGAGGGCAAACTTTGTGAGGCATTTAGAGTAAATCAGACTTGGTGGTATGTCCGCACAGACAGCATCTGGAGAAATGGTTATGTATCCACGATAGTATCTGACCCATACCGTATCCTTTGCCTCTTCTTACAGATGAGGTACCTGAGCCTCTGGAACTTTCTGGAATGAGCAGAAACAAGCAGCCTGCATCCTGAGCCACACGCCTCAATGACACTTCACTTTGAAAGCACCCCTGGCCATTTGAGCAGAGAGGAGGATGTGAAAAGAGCCCCGGACACCTAGACAGGTGGGCAGCCTGGGCAAGGTCTCCTGGGTCGGCGTTACCTGATCCTCTGAATGCGACAGTCCTTCCCACTCAGCACACTGCCCAGCAGTTCCATCATGGGGTCCTGGAACTGGTTGGTGTCCAGCCTGGTCAGGAGGAACAGCAATAATGAACAGTCCCACTGCCCATGGGCAGGTGGGATGAGGCCCCTGGCAGAGGGCTGGCATCAGGCAGCGGAGGGGGCACTCCACAGACACCCAGGCTGAGATCCTTTCCCTCCCCCTCCTCTCCATCCCAGTGCAGCCCCCACTGTGAGGTTCAGAGATCCGTGCCAGCACACCCACATGCTCAGAGTTTTCCTACAAGAGTGACTTGGGAGGCTCAGTGGTGTAAACCCTGGGCTTCCTACCCACAGGGATGTCTTCCCAGCAGCCCCGCAGTCTGTATGCGTGTGCAGGACACCAGTTGCTAGCTCTCCTCCTTCTGAGGATGTAGAAGCTACTCTGAGGTCCTGAATGACCCTTGTCCTAAGCCTTCCCTTCCCCCCACCAGGGTCCAGAGAATGGACAGAGGGTGATGGGCTGAGAGTGGAGTGAATGGGTATGGCCTGTCAGCATTGGGATGGTTTACAGGGTGTTGTAGGTTGAATTGTATACACCTATAAGATATGTTGGTGTCATAACCCCCCAGTGCCTCAAGAACGTGACCTTATTTGGAAATAGGGTCATTGCAGGGTAATGAGTTAAGATGAGGTGGGGTGGGGTGGCCTGTAACCCAGTGTGACTGGTGTCCTCACAAGAGAGGAGAGCTCTACATGAAGACAGACATGGAGAAGGTGGCCGTGTGACCTCAGAGGGCAGAGACTGTGGTGATGCGTCTACAAGCCAAGTATTGCCAGCAAACACTGAAGGCTGGAGAGGCCAAGAATGACCCAAGGATCCTCCCCTACAGGTTTCAGAGGGAACACAGCCCTGCTGACACCTTGATCTTAGACTCTAGCCTCCAGAACTGGGAGAAAATAACATGTCATTTTAAGCCACCCAGGCTGTGGTCCTTTGTTACAGCAGCCCTAGGACATGGACACAGAGGGGCATGGTGGAGGGGAGGAGCCCTCCAGGTCCCTGCTCTCTCCTCTGCCCACACGCCCCACACAGCCCCACCCTGGCGCCCACCTCAGACTCCGGCAGTAGAGTAGCTGGGGCAGCAGGCTCTGGAGGACCCCCTGGCTGAGGTACAGGGGCAGGTTGGCCTCCTGGGTGCAGACATCGGACACCTGCAGGAGGTAGGCCAGGGCAGCGCGGTGTTGGGGGCTGGTCAGCCCGGCCAGGCCCCCGCTTGCCATGGCCTCTTCCACGCTGTGGGCCAGCTCCGTGTGCTGCAGCTCGCGCAGGCAGTGCAGGACGTTGATGGCCCGGGCGCAGACCACCGTGTTGGGGCACAGGCAGCCCTTCAGGAGCTCGGCCACCTGGGCCCGGTAGCCCTGGTGCTCGCCCTGGGTCAGCAGGGAGCCGGCCAGCAGCGCGTTGACCCTCGGAGACAAGAGGCCTGAGAGGAAGCGCAGGAAGACATCGAGCCGCCCATCCTCGGCCTGCATGGCCCTCTGGGCCGCACTCCTGAAGTGCGTGAGGAAGCCAAGCTGGGGCCAGGACATGCCACCCTCGGTGAAGAGATCGAAGATGGCCCTCTTGGACGCGCTGTAGTAGTAGGCAGCTGCCACAAACTCCTGCAGGGACAGGTGGGTGAAGTAGTAGACTGCTGAGGAGAGGGTCTCCTCCCGCTGCAGGAAGCAGCTGCATGGGGCGGTCTGCAGCAGAGCAAGGTCCACGCCGAACACCTTGAGGTCTGGCTCATAGAACACGTACTTCTTCCTGACCAGCCCGTGGAAGGCCAGCCGGCCCAGTGTCCCCACCATCTTGCGGCAGCCGTGGGCCAGCTGCTCAATGCGGGGGCTCACCTTGCCCTTCTCCTGCCCCTCCCTGCTGAGGGCCATTCTGAAGTACCATGAGTAGAGTTCACACAGGGTCCTTGGAGGCCACGGCTCTGCATCCTGGAGCCCTGGCCTGTTGCGGTGCAGGTGGCCCAGCACCGACCCCACCAGCTGGCAGAAGGCTGGGACGGCGCACATCAGATACAGGGGCCTGTCAGCCTGCATCTGGCTCAGGACCCAACCCGAGAGGACCTGGTCCTCAGGGAACATCTGCCCCAGACACATCTTGATCTCCTCCTCGTTGAAGCCCCGGATCTCGGTCATCCGGTCCACCAGGCCTCCCGGGATCTGGCCAGCCGCGCTGGGGCGGGAGGTGACCCAGACAGAAACACCTGGGAAGAGGTTGCCCCGGATGATGTTGGTGATCAGATGGTCCACTTGGATCTCCTTCTTGGGGTCTCTGCAGGCCACGGTGTTGGAGAAGTCCAGGGGCATCTTACACTCATCCAGGCCATCCAGGACGAGGAGGACTTTGGTTAGGGCTGCTGACGCCAGGCCAGTCTCCCCCGCGTGTGGGAAGACAGAGCGGACAAGTCTGTCTGCAGACAGCTTCTCATGGGTGTTGAGATCCCGGAAGGTCAAAGGCAGCACCAGCGAGAAGTCCTTGCCCATCTGCCCCCGGGCCCAGAGGTAGACAAAGTTCCTCACCAGGGTGGTCTTGCCCACGCCAGCCACCCCAATGGTGATGGAGATGCGGGGCGGGACGGACACCCGCGACAGAGGCAGGAAAAGCCTGTCCAGGGCGATGGTCCTGTTGGAGCACCAGCCCCCACGTGTGGCCTCCACCTGCGTGAAGTCGTGTTCCCTCAGCTGCAGGTCCATCAGGTCCTCCACCAGCAGGAGGCTGGTCAACCTGGAGGAGGGGCTTCCCAGCTCAGGGCTGCCTCCCATCCTGTTCAGAAGGGCCTCTCGGTGCCTCTGTATCCTCAAATCTGGACAGAAGCCAGAGGGGAGGGATGGGGGAGGGTGGGGGAAGAGGGCCCTCCCTCCGGTGGGGGAGGGGAAGAGGGCCCAGGGATCCCTATCTGTCTGCTTACCATTGCCATGGGGCCTCAGCAGGGACTCTGGTGTCCTGTCAGGGGGCTGCAGGATCTGGGAGCCCTGACTGCCCTTCCCAGCCAGCAGGTCCACTAGGGCTTTCACCTGCTCGGCTGGGGAGCCAGCACCGTGGCCCTGGCCAGCCTCCCTGCCCGTGTGCACCTCTTGCTTCCTCATGGAGTCTGGGATTGCTGCCAGGAGCTGTGGAGAGAGGGCCTGAATCTGCTTTCTTCTGTCTCCCCATCAGTGGCCTGGGGACAGGTTAAGCAAGCCTCAAGGGATGGGCGGATGGGGACCCACCCTTTCTCCTGCCCTGAACTACAGGTGGCTCTTGATCTGGCCTCCGGGACAGGGTTGGAAGGACTGTTTGTTGCTGGATGGTGACAGTAGTCCCTGCTGCCAGGAGCATTGCTCAGGTGCAGGGGCCCTGGGCTCGAATCTGAGCTCTGTCACTTACTGGCTCTGCAACACTGGACAGGCCACCTGAGTGCTCTGTGCCGTGGTATCCTCATTTGTAACCTGGAAATGGGGATGAGATTGTGAACAGTTCCACTCATGAGAGGGGAAGGATGAAAGAGACCAATCTGGAAAAGCTGCGTGTGGTATGATTCCAATCCTATGGCCTCCTGGAAAAGGCAAAGCTATGGAGACAGTAAAAGGATCAGTGTTCGTCTGGGGTTTGAGGCGAGGAGGGAGGATGAAGTGGCAGAGCACAGAGGATTTTTAGGGCACTGAAACTACTCTGTATGATACTGCAGTGGTAGATTCATGTCATTGTACATTTGTCCAAACCCATAGAATGTATGGCACCACGAGTGACACTAATGTCAGCTCTGGACTCTGGGTGATAGTGACGTGTCAGTGTAAGTCAACCAATTGTAACCAATGTGCCCCTCTGGTTGGGGAAGGGTGCGTGTAGGTGTGCTGGGGGTAGAGGGAAATCTCTATATTTCCCACTTGATTTTTCTGTGAACCTAAAACTGCTCTAAAAACTAACGTCTATTAACTTAAGAAGAAAAAAAAGAAAGAAAGGAGGAGCCAAAAGGGAAGAGAGAGCTGGTTCAGCTACTCAGCTACTTTTCTTTTGTGTTCCTGGGGCCTCTGGGAAGCGCAGAGGCTCCTGACCCTCAGGCAGCACTGTTTTCTGCTGGGAACAGTGATGCCGAGGCACTGAGAGGCAGAGCCCCACCTGCTCACGTTCCTTTCCCTCCCTGGGGACTGGAGTGGATCCTGTTGCCAAGGCTGGCCGCCCCCATGTGTCCCTCCGTCAGCTAAGGTGGACACTTGAGGACCCTGAGCCCGCCCCCAGCCGCTCCTCACCTGCAGCAGGCAGGATGTCCAGCCCTAGGCAGCCCCTCCAGCAGGGCCCCAGGAACTCAGGGGGCGGGGGTCAGCCATCCTTTGTCCACGGGTCTAGGAGAAAACAGGACGTGGGGCTGGGCAGAGGTCATGCCTGCTGCTTCAGATGGCAGCAGCTCATTGAAACAGATCGACCCGCACCCTCCAGCCCTAAAGCTCTCTGGGTCCCAATGTGATTCATTTACGAGGGGGCCACTGAATACAGACCCCAGGATCCAACACACTCGCTGACCTTGGATTTGAATTGGTCTTCCCAGGCATTTTAACTTGAGATGAACCTTTCTACGTGGAAAATGCTAAAAGAAGCTTGGCAACAAGTAAAATAGCATTTTCTAACCATTCAGTTCACGGTGATATTGAAGAGTTAGTGCAATGAATTTGAGGTAGGTGGTGCCCAACCGAGCTGACTAAACTATTCTGGGAACTTCAGAAATAGGCCAGGGTGAGGCCATGCTCCTTACACTTTTTCAGGACCCTTCTGGCTGTTTTGTTTTATTTTTCTGAATGTCAAAACCAAGGGGGAAAAAACTGGATGGGGTGTTGGTTTAAGTCTTATTAATGTGCACAGATTAATGGAGGCATTATTGAGGTTTTTCTTTAGATCCTTTGCTAAAACTATATTTTTCCTTATCTAGATCTTGCCAATTTCTTCTTTGTGTCTAAGTATTTTTAAATAGTTCTTGTTGTTATTATGAATTTTGTTGGTGTCAAAGAAGGCAATTTTTGTGTATTTTATCTTGTATCCCACCAACATGTTAAGTAGTCACAGTAGTTCTCATTTTTCAGTTAACTCTCTTCAGGCTTTTGAATTACTGCAATGCAAATAATTTCATCTCTTGAACAATTTCTCTGCATGGTCCAGCCCCACCGCTGCCCCCAGCAATGTTGAAGGACAGTGGTTGTAACAGGCATCGTTTTCTTACTCCTGACTCTCCCAGGAGTGGTTCTAGCCCAAACCATTAGACCTGATGTTTGTGACCGGTATATAATTAGTTCTCTTCTCCTCTTGGAAAAGATTCCTTCAATTCCTCCTTTCTTATTGCCATTCAAGTAACATTATATAATCCTTGTTGAAGGCTTACTGTGTTTCAGACATTCTGTTAAGCACTGTACTTACATCACTTCATTTACGCCTTGTAACAACTCTCATTACCATTCCTTCTCGCATTTTATAGATGAGGACACTGAGGCTCAGAGAGTTTAAATGACTTTCTCAAGGATACACGAGTGGGAAGCAGTTGTGTTGGAATAGAAACCAAGGCTTCACTGACAGCAGTACTTGTGCTGTATAATCTACCTGCCTCTTAAGGTATGTTGACACATTTTATAAAAGTTTTAGGCATGTCTGTTAAATGAGCAAATAACTTTTTAGCAATATTGATATAATCGCATGATTTACTTCCAATCATTCATCCAGCTAGCAGATATTTATAGGGGGCTGCTGTGTGTTCCAGGCACTGGTGATGTAAAGGTGAACAATTAGACAAAGTCCTTACCTTGTGAGTGTGGTGGGGGTGGAGGATAATAATAGTAAAGAAGAAAACAAGTGAATAAGCAAGGCAGTTCTGATGGTGATTAGTGCCTGAATAAAATAAACCGTGTGAGTGATGGAGAGGGTCAGGGTCCGGGGGAGGGGGTCCTTTAGTCTCAGTGTCCAGGGAAGGACTCTGTGAGAAAGCTACATATGAGCAGAGATCTGAAAGGTGAGAAGGAGAGAGTCATGCAGAGAGCCAGGGGAGCAGCAAGTGTAAATACCCTGCGTGTTAGAGCAGGAGGAAAAGGCCAGAGTTGCTGGAATGCAGTGAATGAGCACGTGGGCTCACAAAGGGGGTTGGGAGGCCACCTCAGAGGGGCTTGAGACCTGGTCACTCCCCTAAGGAGTTTGGATGCGTTTGAGTGTGGTGCGAAGCCACTGGAGGGAGCAACGGGACTGATGTATATCAGATCTTTATTTTATTTTATTCTGTTTTTATTAATTAATTTATTTTGGCTGCGCCGGGTCTTAGTTGCGGCATGTGGGCTTCTTAGTTGAGGCATGCATGCAGGATCTAGTTCCCCAGCCAGAGATCGAACCCAGGCCCCGTGCATTGGGAGCGTGGAGTCCTACCCACTGGACCACCAGGGCAGTCCCTCAGATCTCTCTTTTAAACCGTGAACTACACTGGCACTTCCCTGGCAGTCCAGTGGTTAAGACTCTGTGCTTCCACTGCAAGGAGCACGGGCCTGATCCCTGGTCAGGGAATTTTATGCTGTGTGGCACAGCCAAAAACAAAAAAACAAAACAAAACAAAAACTGTGAGCTATGCTAATAGATTTTCTAACATCAAACCAAACTTGCATTCTTGAATATAATCTTCCATTAGTATTAAGCTATGTATAACAGGGTGGGATAGCACAAAAATAGAAACATAAGTCAATAGAACATAATAAAGGGTCCAAGAACAAATATATATTTATATTATTTACATATGAAGGAATTTGCTAATATGACAAAAATAACATTTCAAGTCAGTGGTATTGGCCAGCCTATGAAAAAAAATTTTTTTGAACTTCACATTAAGTGCAAAATTTAACTTCAGTTTGGATTAAATACAAAACCATAAAAGCACAATAAGAAAATACGAGAGAATATTTTAAAATATTCTTTCGGTAAGGGAGGCTTTTTTTTAAGCAAGACATAAAATCCAGGAGTCATAAAGGGGAAGACTAACAGATTTGCCTTAATTGAATATTTCTCAATAATAATAGGTGCCACAAATAAAATTGGAGGAAAACCTCAAGCCAAGAGTCAGCATTTGCAAATATATGAAAGAGCATTAATATCTTTAATGTATAAGGAACTCTTAAAATCAATAAGAAAGAAATAGAAGTGAATAGAAATAGAAATGAATAGAAATAGAATGATGGACACAGACAGGTAATTGTGGACCCAGACAGAAATAGAAAAAAGGACATAGATAATTCATAGAAGTATAAGTGACCATGATATTGAAAAGATGCTCAATCCTACTAATGATCAAGAAAAAACAAAACAAGGAGCTATCATAATGACATAACAGGCTGCATTGGTGAGAACGTGGGATTAATAGGAATCTTAGTGCATAGCTGGTGGGAGGGTAAATTAGTATGATTCTGGATCATAATGTATCATTATCTATTGTCATTAAATATCTTTGATCCAGAAGTTCCACTTCTGGGAATTTATGCTAAAGAAATAATTGGGTAAGTGCACAGAGATGTGACTATAAGGATGATCCTGAAACATTGTTTACAACAACAAGAAATTGAAGGGGAAAAAAACTAAATTTCTATCCAGAGAGAATTGGTAAAATTATTTTGGCGCAGTTAAACAGTGGAAACCTACGTGGCCATAAAAAATAATAAGGTCAAACTGGAAATGTCCACAGTGTATTTTTTTTGTCTCTTAATGTTATAAAGGTTTTTTTTAAAAATTCATTTATTTATTATTTATTTATTTTTGGCTGCGTTGGGTCTTTGTTGCTGCGCATGGGCTTTCTCTAGTTGTGGCGAGCAAGGGCTACTCTTCGTTGCGGTGCATGGGCTTCTCTTGTTGTGGAGCACGGGCTCTAGGCACGCGGGCTTCAGTAGTTGTGGCGCACGGGCTCAGTAGTTGTGGCGCACGGGCTTAGTTACTCCGCAGCATGTGGGATCTTCCTGGACCAGGGCTCGAACCCGTGTCTCCTGCATTGGCAGGCGGATTCTTAAGCACGGCGCCACCAGGGAAGCCCTGGTATAAAGGTTTTAATCACTTTTCTGAGGTATAATTTTTTTTAAAATGAGAATCCTATATATATATATATTTTTTTTAATTATTTATTTATTTTATCATTTATTTGGTTACACCAGGTCTTAGTTGCGGCCGGCAGGTTCCTTAGTTGTGGCATGCGAACTTTTAGTTGCGGCATGCATGTGAGATCTAGTTCCCTGACCAGGGATCGAACCCAGGCTCCCTGCATTGGGAGCATGGAGTCTTAACCACTGTGCCACCAGGGAAGTCCTGAATTATAATTTATATAAAATAAAATGCATGCATTTCAAATAGAGTTATATGAGTTCTGACAAATGTATACACCTCTGTAACATCTACCACAATCAAGTCACTGAACATTTCTTTCTCCCAAAAAGTGATCCCTCATGCCCCTTTGCTGTCTACCCCAACCACACCCCTCTGGCCCTGAGCCATCCATCTGCTTTTTTCACTATAGTTTTACCTTTTCTAGAATTTCAATGTTTTTTTTTCCACTTTTTAAAAATTGTGGTAAAATTCATATAACATAATTACTATCTTAACCATTTTTAAGTGTACAGGTCAGTGGTATTAAATGTATTCACACTGTTGTGCAACCATCACCACGATCATCCCCTTAACTCTCTTTATCTTGTAAAACTGAAACTCTATACCCATTAAACAACAACTCCCTATGCTCCCCTCCTCCCTAGCCCCGGGCAACCACCCCTGTACTTTCTGTCTTTATGATTTTGATGACTCTAAGTACCTCATATAAGTAGAATCATACAATATTGGTCTTCTTGCATCTGGCCTCTTTCACTGAGCATAATGTTTTCCAGGTTCATCCATATTGCAACATGTATCAGAATTTTGTTCCCTTTTATGATTGAATAATATTCCATTGTATGTAGGTACCGTATTTTTCTTATACATTCACCTGTCAGTGAGTACTTGGGCTGCTTTTATGTTTTAACTTCGGTAAATAATGCTGCTACAAACATGGGTGTACAAAGGTGAACTCTTTAAGACCGCACTTGCAATTCTTTAGGGTTTATACCCAGAAGTGGAATTGCTAGATCATATGGTAACTCTATTTTTAATTTTTTGAGGAGCTGCCACACTGTTTTCCAAAGAAGCTTTAACATCTTACTTTCCCACCAACAGTGAGTGCACAGGGTTCCAATTTCTCCACATTCTCACCAGTACTTGTTGTTTTCTGGTTTTTTGATAGCAGCCATCCTAATGGGTGTGAGGTGGTATTTCATTGTAGTCTTGATTTGTGTTTCCCCAATGATTAGTAATGTTGAGCATCTTTTCGTGTGCTTATCGGCCATTTATATGTCTTCTTTGGAGAAATATCTATTCAAATCCTTTGCCCATTTTTCAATCAGGTTGTTTGGGTTTTTTGTTGTTGTTGAGTTTTAGGAGTTCTCTATATATTCTGGATATTAAATCCTTATCAGATACATGATTTGCAAATATTTTCTTCCATCCTGTTTTTTGTACTCTGGATAGTGTCTTTTGATGTACAAAATTGTTTAATTTTCATGAAGTCCAATTTGTCTAATTTTTCTTTTGTTACCTGTGCTTTTGGTGTCATATCCAAGAAATAATTGACAAATCCAATGTTGTGAAGCTTTGTCCTCTGTTTTCTTCTAAGAGTTTTATTGGTTTAGGTCTTACATTTATCCATTGTGAGTTAATTTTTGTGTATGGTATTAGGTAAGGATCCAACTTTATTCTTTTGTATGTGGATATCCAGTTTTCATAGCACCATTTGTTGAAAAGACTGTCCTTTTCTCATTGAATGGTCATGGCACCCTTGTCAAAAATCATTTTACCACATACATGAGGGTTTATTTCTGGGCTCTCTATTCTATTCCATTGGTTTACATGTCTGTCTTTATGCTAATACCATACTCTTTTGATTACTGCCACTTTGTGGTAAATTTTGAAATTAAGAAGTGTGGGTCCTTGGGGCTTCCCTGGTGGTGCAGTGGTTGAGAATCTGCCTGCCGGTGCAGGGGACACGGGTTCGTGCCCCGGTCCAGGAAGATCCCACATGCCGCGGAGCGGCTAGTCCCATGAGCCATGGCCACTGAGCCTGCGTGTCCGGAGCCTGTGCTCCACAACGGGAGAGGCCACAACAGTGAGAGGCCTGCGTACCGCAAAAAAAAAAAAAAAAAAGGAGTGTGGGTCCTCTAGTTTTGTTCTTTTTTTTTTTTTTTTTTTAATACGGCAGGTTCTTATTTAGTTTTGTTCTTTTTCAAGGTTGTTTTGGCTATTTGAGGTGCCTTGAAATTCCATGTGAATTTTAAGTTGGGTTTTTATATTTCTGCAAAAAAAATGTCATTGAGATTTTGATAGGGATTGCACTGAGTCTATAGCTAGCTTTCAGTAGTATTGACATTTTAACAATATTAAGTCTTCAAGTTCATGAACATGGGATGTGTTTCCATTAATTTATGTCTTCTTTAATTCAGCAGTGTTTTGTAGCTTTCATTGTACAGGTCTTTTACCTCCTTGGTTAAGTTAATTCCTAAGCATTTTATTCTTTTTGATGTTATTGTGAATGGAATCGTTTTTGTGATGTCCTTTTCAGGTTGTTCATTGTTCATGTATAGGAATGAAGGTGAATTTTGTGTGTTGACTTTGTATCCTGCTACTTTGATGAATTCACTTATTAGTTCTAACAATTGTTTTGTGGAACCTTTAGGATTTTCTGCATAAAAAATCATATCTGCAAACAGATGATTTTACTTCTTCCTTTCCAATTTGGATGACTTTTCTGTGTGGCCTTTTATGGCCACATAATTTTCCACTGTATAACTTGGCCATAATAATTTTACCAATCTTCTTTGGATAGAAATTTCATTTTTTCCCCTTCAGTTTCTTTTTCTTACCTAATTGCTCTGGCTAGAACTTCCAGTACTATATTGAATAGAAGTGGTGAAAGCAGGCATCCTTACCTTGTTCCCAATGTTAGAGGAATCACTATCAGTCTTTCATCATTGAGTATGATGTTTGCTGCAGGTTTTTATTATGTGGAGATAGATTCCTTCTATTCCTAGCTTACTGTTTTTTTTTTTGTTTGTTTTTTTTGTGGTACGCGGGCCTCTCACTGTTGTGGCCCCTCCCGTTGTGGAGCACAGGTCCCGGATGCGCAGGCTCAGCAGCCACGGCTCACGGGCCCAGCCGCTCCACGGCATGTGGGATCTTCCCGGACCGGGGCACGAACCCGTGTCCCCTGCATCGGCAGGCGGACTCTCAACCACTGCGCCACCAGAGAAGCCCACTGAGTGTTTTTATAATGAAGGGATGTTCAATTTTGTCAAATGCTTTTTCTGTGTCAGTTGAGATGTTCATGTGGGTTTTTTCCTTCCTTTTGTTTATGTGGCATATTACATTGGTTGATTTTCCTATGTCGAACCATCCTTGTATTCCGTGAATAAATTCCATTTGGTTTTTGTTGAAGATTTTTGCATCAGTGCTCATAAGGGATACCTATATTTTTCTTTTCTTATAGTGTCTTTGTTTGGCTCTGGTATCAGGGTAATGCTGGCCTCATAGAATGGGTTGGGAAATGTTCTCTCCTTTTCAACTTTTCAGAAAATTTTGAGAAGGATTGGTATTACTTCTTTAAATGTTTGGTAGAATTCACTAGTGAATATATATATATATATATTTGGCTGCACCACATGACATGTGGAATCTTAGGTCCTTGACCAGGGATCGAACCCATGCTCCCTGCATTGGAAGCACAGAGTCTTAATCACTGGACTGCCAGAGAAGTCCCTCTTTTCTAGTTTTAGTAATTTAAGTTGTCTCTCTTTTTCCTTAGTCCATCTAGCAAAAGATTTGTCAATTTTATTAATCTTTTTGAAGAACCAGCTTTTGGTGTCATTGATTTTTCTCTATCATTTTTCTATTTTCTGTTTTATTTTTATTATTTCCTTCCTTATGCTAGTTTTGGGTTTAGTTCTTTTTTTTCTAGTTTTCTTAAGTTGTAAAGTTAGGTTGTTGATTTGAGATCTTTCCCATTTTTTAATATAAATACTTATAGCTATCAGTTTCCTCCCTTAGCACCACTTTCACTGTGTCCCATAAGTTTGGCATGTTGTGTTTTCATTTTTATTCATCTCTGAGTATTTTTAAATTTTCCTTGTGAATTCTTCCTTAATACATTAGTGATTTAAAAGTGTGTTGTTTGGGCTTCCCTGGTGGCACAGTGGTTGGGAGTCCGCTTGCCAATGCGGGGGACCTAGGTTTGGGCCCTGGTCTGGGAGGCTCCCACGTGCCACGGAGTGACTGGACCTGTGTGCCACAGCTGCTAAGCCTATGCTCTGGGGCCTGTGAGCCATGGCTGCTGAGCCCACGCGCTGCAATAATTGAAGCCCGAGTGCCTGGAGCCTGTGTTCTGTGACAGGAGAGGCCACTGTGGTGAGAGGCCCGTGCACTTCAGCGAAGAGTGGCCCCCGCTTGCCGGAACTGGAGGGAGCCTGCGCTCTGCAGCAAGGACCCAACGCAGCCAAAAGTAAATAAAAATAAAATAAATTTTAAAAAAATAGTGTGTTGTTTAATTTCTGCAATTTCATGCATTTTCCAGTTTTTCTTCTGTTATTTATTTCTAAGTTCATCCCACTGTGGTTAGAGAAGATACTTTGTATAATATCTATATTTTAAAATCTCTAAAGACTTAACTTGTAGCCTAACATATGGTCAGCTCTGTTAAAATCCCATGTGCATTTGAAAAGAATATTCTCTTGTTGGGTAGTGTATTCTGTATGTGTCTGTTAGATCTAATTGTGTTAAGACTTCTATTTCATTATTTGTCTTCTGTCTGGTTGTTCTATGCATTATTGTGAGTGGGTTATTAAAGTATCCAACTATTATTGTGGAACTATTTCTCCCTTCAGTCCTATCAGTTTTTGCTTCATATGTTTTAATGGTCTTTCATTAGGTATATAATGTTTATAATTGTTATATCTTCTTGCTGTTTCAAATCTTTTATTAATATAAAATGTCCTTCTTTGTCTCTTGTAACCTTTTTTGATTTAAAGCCTTTTTTGTCTGATATCAGTATAGCTTCCCCTGCTCTCTTTTGGTTACTATTGTCATGGAATGTAGTTTTTAGGTTTTTTGGGTGGGGCCATGCTGCACGGCTTGTGGGATCTCAGTTCCCCAACTAGGGATTGAACCCGAGCCACAGCAGTGAAAGCCCGGAATCCTAACCACTAGGCAACCAGGGAACTCCCCATGGAATATCTTTTTTTTATCCTTTCATTTTCAACCTATTTGTGTCTTTGGATCTAAAGTTAGTCTCTCATAGACATCCTATAGTTGGATCACATGGTTTTCTCCATTCTGCCAATCTCTGTCTTTTGATTAGAGAGTTTAACCCATTTACGTTTAAAGTAATTGCTGATAAGAAGGGCCTTACTTCTGTCATTGTGCTATTTGTTTTTATTCTGCCTTATTACTTCCCCCCTCATTTCTTGCATTACCGTCTTCTTTTGTATTTAGTTGATTTTTTGTACTGAAATGTTAAAATTCCTTTTTCATTTCCTTTTGTGTATATATTTTAGTTATTTTCTTTGTGGTTACCATGGGTTACATTTAATATCCTAAAGTTATAATACTCTAATTTAAATTTATACCAGCTTAACTTCAATAACAAACAAAAACTTTGCTCCTTTACAGCTCTGTCCCCACCCCTTTTGGTTGTTGATGTCACAGTATTACACCTTTATACATTGTGTGCCCCCCAAACATAAACTAATAATTTTAAAAAATTCTTTAGTCTCTTATATTATGTAGAAAACAAAATTTGAAGTTACAAACCAAAGATATAGTAATATTAGCTTGTACACTAATAACTGGTTTTTTTCTTTAAATATAATAGTATCTTAAATCATGTAGAAAACAAAAAGTGCAGTTATAAACCATTGTTACTAGCGTTTATAATTGCCCATGTGTTGACTTTTGTTGAGATCTTTATTTCTCCATATGACTTTGAGTTACTACTGTCTAGTGCTCAGGACTCCCCTGAGCATTCTTGCAGGGAAGGTCATGGTCATGAACTCCCTCAGCTTTTGTTTATCTGGGAATGTCTTAATTTCTCCCTTAATTTTATAAAAATAAATTTATTAATTTTATTAATTTTATTTATTGTTTCTGACTGCATTGGGTCTTCGTTGCTGTGCGTCGGCTTTTCTCTTGTTGCAGCGAGTGGGGGCTACTCTTCTTTGCGGTTTGCAGGCTTCTCATTGTGGTGGCTTCTCTTGTTGAGGAGCATGAGCTCTAGGTGCACGGGCTTCAGTAGTTGTGGCATGTGGGCTCAGTAGTTGTGGCTCGTGGGCTCTAGAGCGCAGGCTCAGTAGTTGTGGCTCACGGGCCTAGTTGCTCTGTGGCATGTGGGATCTTCCTGGACCAGGGATCAAACCCATGTCCCCTGCACTGGCAGGCAGATTCTCAACCACTGTGCTACCAGGGAAGCCCCTCCCTTAATTTTGAAGGGCAGTTTTGCTGGATATAAGACTCTTGGTTGATAGGTTTTTTTCTTTGAACAATTTGAATATGTCAGCCTACTCTTTTCTGGCCTCCAAAGTTTCTGATGAGAAGTCTGTTGATAATCTTATTGAGGATCCCTTGTGTGTGATGATTTTCTTCCTCTCTTGCTGATTTCAAGATTGTCTTTGTTTTTTGAAGGTTTGATTATAATGTGTCTTGGTGTGGGTCTTTTTGAACTAATCTTACTTGGAGTTTGTTGAGCTTCCTGTATGGTTTACAATGTATTAAAAAAAATTTTTTTTTAATTAATTAACTTTATTTATTTTTGACTGCATTGGGTCTTCGTTGCTGCGAGTGGGCTTTCTCTAGTTGCGGTGAGCGGGGGCTACTCTTCGTTGCAATGCACAGGCTTCTTATTGCAGTGGCTTCTCTTGTTGCAGAGCCCGGGCTCTAGGCGTGCGGGCTTCAGTAGTTGTGGCACGTGGGCTCAGTAGTTGCAGCATGCAGGCTCAGTAGTTGTGTCTCGCGGGCTCTAGAGCGCAGGCTCAGTAGTTGTGGTGCATGGGCTTAGTTGCTCTGCAGCATGTGGGATCTTCCCAGACCAGGGCTCGAACCCGTGTCCCCTGCATTGGCAGGCAGATTCTTAACCACTATGCCACCAGGGAAGCCCTACAATGTATTTTTGTGTGGGGAAAAAACTCGATGTGCAGAGGAGAATTATGATGGGATACCTTTATGTTTTAAAAAGAAAATAGGATACTGTTTTTGTCTGGCTAGAGATTAGCTGGAAATATTTGACAGTGGGATTAAGGAATTATTTCTTATTTTGTGAATTTTGATTGCTTAGATTTTGGTAACTAATGTGTATTGCTTCCCCTCATTTAAATAGATTGCTTATAGAATTATAAAAGTAAAACATTAAAATCATTTAAATAATACAAAAGTAAGTAAAGTATATACCTCACTTCCACTCCCCAGGGGTGACCTTTTCTAGTTGATGGTTTTGTTTTTTTTTTAAGTAGGTGCTAGTGCAATAGGGCAAATAAAAGAAATAAAAGACATCAAGATTGGAAAAGGAAAGAATAAAACTGTCACTATTCACAGTTGACATGACTGTATACTTTGAAAATCCAAAAGAATCTACAATAGAACTATTAGAACTAATACATGAACTTAACAAGGTTTCTGGACACAAGATCAACACACAAAAAGATCAGTTATATTTCTACGTACTAGCAACACTCAAGTCAAAAGTAAAAATTTTAAATACCATTTAAAAAATCAAATATATAAGAATAAATCTAGGGACTTCCCTGGTGGTCCAGTGGCTAAGACTCCACGCTCCCAATGCAGGGGGCCTGGGTTTGATCCCTGGTCAGGGAACTAGATCCCACGTGCTGCAACTAAGAGTTCACATGCCGCAAATAAAGATCCCACGTGCTGCAACAAAGATCCTGCGTGCTACACCTACGACCCAGCATAGCCAAATAAATATTAAAAAAAGAATAAATCTAGCAAAAAAATTTGCATGACCTCCACATTGAAAACTATGAAACAATACTAAGAGAAATTAAAGAAGACCTAAAGTAGGGATTTGCCATATTCGTGGATTGAAAGACTCAGTATTATTAAGATGATCTATAGATTGACATACCAATCAAAATCCCAGCAGGCTTTTTGGAGGGCGATGGGGAGGGTGGAAATTGGTAAGCTGATTCTAAAACATAAACAAAAGACCCTGAAATAGACAAAATAATCTTGAAGAAGAAGAACAAAGCCTGAGGACTTACACTACACAATATCAAGACTTAGTATAGAGCTATAGGTATTGGTACAAGGGCAGACAAATAGACCAGTGCACTAGAATAGAGGGTCCAGAAACAGACCCATACATATATGGGCACCTGATTTATAACAAGGCCTCCAATGCAATTCAGTGGGCATTAAATTGTGCTGGCTAATGGGATATTCATATGGGAAAAGTGAACCCTGACCTCTACTTCACACCGTACACAAAACATTAATTCAAGCTGGATCATAGATCTATCTAAATGTGAATGCTAACACAGTCAAGCCTTAGAAAAAATACAGGATAAAATATCTTTTTAGGGCTTCCCTGGTGGCGCAGTGATTGAGAGTCCACCTGCTGTTGCAGGGGACACGGGTTCGTGCCCCGGTCCGGGAAGATCCCACATGCCACAGAGTGGCTGGGCCCATGAGCCATGGCCGCTGGGCCTGCACGTCCAGAGCCTGTGCTCCGCAACAGGAGAGGCCACAACAGTGAGAGGCCCACATACCGCAAAAAAAAAATATATATATATATCTTTTTGAACTTGGTCTACGTAAAGATTAAACAGAACACAAAAAGCACTAACCATGAAAGAAAAGAACAATATATTGAGATTCATTAAAATTAGGAATATCTGTTCATTAGAAGACAGCATTAAAAGGTGAAAAAGCAAACCATTGACTAGGAGACAACATCCCCAACACCTTAATCAATCAGTAAGAAACAGACACCTGATGATAAACTGAGCCAAAACTTGAAAGAATGTCACTGCAGAGAATATCATTAGTAATCAGAAAATGAAAATTAAGATCACTCTGGAAAAATGTTTGGTAATGGTAAGACTAAATATGCATATTTCTGTGACCCAGTAATTTCCCTCCTGGGTATATACCCAACAGAAACGAGTGTTTATGTCCACCAAAACCCAGATCAGAATATTTATAGCAGCTTTATTCATAAACTCCAGAAGAGTGGAAACAACCAATGTCCATCAACAAAAGATTGAGATTTTTTTTGGAATATTCATACAATCAAATCCTACATTATAAAGAAACAGAATAAGCTACTGATATCCTCAACACTATGGCTGACTCTCGCAGACATTGTGAGTGAAAGAAGTCTGATGCAAAAGAGACATACTCTTGTGATTCCATTTGTAGGAAGTTTAAAGTCAGGCCAAACCAATCTGAAAAGATAGAAGTCAAAGTAGTAGTTACACTTGGAGGCGGTTCTGACTGGACGGGGCATGAGGGAGCCTTCTAGGGTGCTGTAAACTTCTATCTAATTTAATCTGGATGGTGTACACACAGGCGTACACATATATAAAAATCCATTGAGCTCACTTTACTGTCTAAGTTATACCTCAATTTAGAGAACGTTATGCTAGCAGCTATCTAAAAGTTCAAATGTATGTAAACCAAAATGAAGCACTGTTACTGCAGCCTCTTAGTGCATGAGCTGGGACACTCAGGCCTCTGTCCTGCTCTCAGGGCAATGTCAGGGTGTGGCCCAGGGCTGGACACAGCCTCCTGCATTGGATGTCCAGGTACACCCACCAAGTAACAGACTATGCTTTGGTGGGGGTGGGGTGGTGGCCAGGAGTACGCAGGACCATGTTGAAGAAGGGCCAGGCTCAGTGCCTCTCAGCTCTGGCAGGACATTGTCTGGAGCACTAAATATTTTTTTAATTTAAAATTTTTATTGTGGTAAAGTATACCTAACATAAAATTTACTATTTTAACTATTTTTTAAGCATTCAATTCAGTGACATTAAGTACATTTATAATGTTGTGCAACCATCACCACCATCCCCCTCTAGAACTTTTTCATCCTCCCAAATGGAAACTCTGTACTCATTAAGCACTGACTCCCCAGCCCCTGGTAACCACTTTCTGTTTATATGAATCTGACAACTCTAGGTACCTCATGTAAGTGGGATCACACAGTATTTGTCCCTTTGCATCTGGCCTCTTTGAGCATAATGTTTTCCAGGCTCATCCAAGTTGTAACAAGTACTAGAATTTCATTCCTTTTTAAGGCTAAATCATATTCCAGTTTATGGATGGACCACATTTTGTTTATTCATCCATTCGTCAATAGATATTGTTCTTAGGTTGTTTCCACCTTTTGGCTCTTGTGAATAATGCTGCTGTGAACGTGGGAGTACAAATAGCAGTTCAAGGTCCTGCTTTCAACTCTTTTGGGTGTATACCCAGAAGTGGAATTGCTGGATTTTATGGTCATTCTATGGAGCGCTATTTTAAAAAAGCCACTGCTTAGCCCAACTGCGCAGAGATTTCACTGGTCTGGGGTAGAGCCCCTACATGGATGCATTTTAAAGCTACCCAGGTGATTCTAATGAGCAGCCAGAGTTGAGAACCACTGGGCCAGAGAGAGGCTAGGAAAGTGACAAAGAAGCGACTGCAGAAGGCGAGAGTGAGCAGGAGGAAGAGGCCGGCCTGAGTGTGCCTGGGAAGGTGGGAGGGCGAGCTCCTTGCCTCTGGGTCCCAGCAGCCACTCAGCAGTGGGGCCAACATTCCCTCCTGATCAGACACCCATCTTTCTTGCCCCACTGACCTCGCCTAGGGTTGCCAGATTTAGCAAATTAAGATACAGGACAGCCAGTGAAATTTGAATTTCAGACAAACAACAAATAATTCTTCTAGTATATCTTATGTACTACTTGGGACATACTTATACTTAAAAAAAACAAAACTCATTCTTTATCTGAGATTAAATATTAACAAGGTGTTCTGTTATCTGGCACCCCTACTCAGGCCCCACTCAGATAAGAGCCCCCCCAGTCTGGCCTTCACCTTTGGACACCTTGTCCCAACAAGAACAGAAGAGGAGACCCCAGCAGTTGGCCCAGGAGCCACACCATTCCCATGACCTCCCAGGGCCAGCAGCAGCTGAGGGTGGCTACCTGGCCACCTGTGTGGACAGCCCTGCTTACAGCCCCAGATGCCACCCTCACAGGGTGGAACCTACCACAGACTTCTGAGCAGGATGACATCCGGTGGCCACACATGCCACCAGGGACAGCCAGGTAGACCCTGCCCAGTGTAGACAGTCTCCGGTGAGCAGCAGGAAGCCTGAGAGCCCAGCTTAAAGGGAAGAAGACTGAGGGCGGGTGGGCCTTGGATCGCCTTGGGGGCTTTTAGGGCCAGAGGGCGGTCAGTCTGCAGAGGGTCTGTGCTGTAGCAGGCAGGGCAAGGCCAGACACAGGACCGGGGTTCCACGGCCACCTCCCTGGAGTAGGGCTTCCCCGCTCCCATGCATCCTCCAGTGCTTCATCCATGGGGCAGGACACAGCTAAGGGCCTGCGTGCCCTTGTGCTGGAATCACTCAGACCCTGTCCCTCAGGCTCCACAGCTGGGCTTCTGTCTCATCCCTGAGGCCCAGGCCCCGATTTCCTCATTGTCTCTGCCAACAAGGTCCAGCTTGTCCTATGCTATCCTTCCAGGGGCCCTAGTCCCGTCTGCCAGGCCTGTGTGAGAGCAACCGGCCTCTGCTCTGCCCACCTGCACTTGGTGACTGTGGGGCCTGCAGTGCTGCCCTCCCTCCTGGGCTGCCCGTGTCCCAGGCCACAGCTTCTCGGATGTTCCTGTCTCCTGACTCCCACCCCTGCCCCCCAGGGCCGGAGACTTCAGTTCTCAGCCCTTTTAGGTGGCCCCCCCAACCATGACCGCTGACCACCTGAGACCAAACAGCCTTTCCCAGAGGGAGGAAGCAGTGCCTTCACCGTGAGACACAGCTCTCCTAACTTCACTGCCCTGGAACCCTCTTGGGGACCGGGACAGGCTCAACCCTGGGGATCCTGGCACCCCTGGGACAGAGGAGGAGGTGCCCAGCCTGCACCCCCACCTGGGAGCCAGCTGCAGGTTTCCCTGTAATGGCCAAGGGTGAGCCCTAGGGCTCAGGGAAAGCATGTGCGTCCTTTGAGGGGACAGGGAAAAACCCTGGGACCCAGGAGCCTGGCCACAGGGGAGGGCCCTATGACCAATAGCCACCCTGAACCAGCTCTATGGTGCCTCTTCTGAGAAAGCCTCTGTGATTACCGTCCCTCTCAGAATGATGAACCTCACCTCCATCCGAGGGTGCAGCTGGGAGAGGACCCTGGGGACTGCTCACCCAACATGAGGGTGACATTTATGGAGCAGGCACTGGGTGATAGACCCAACCCCACCTGCACCACCTCCCTTGGTCCTCAGGACCCTGGGCAGGTCTGGTATTGTCCCCTCCATCTTAAGGGAGGAAAGGGGATGCTAGGATAGTGCCCAGGTCTGCTGATTCCAAGTTTAACCACTGGGCTGCACTGCTCAACCTCACCTCTGCCTGCCTGCAGCACTTTCCAGCTACTTCCTGCTCCTCCTGTCCCATCATTGGTACCTGGGGTGCTGGGCTTTGTCGCCTTGGCCCATTGTGGGCTGTCCTTAGGCACCTGTTTGCTTATTTCACACCGTTATCTAGTCCTTCCCAGCAGCTCCTGGCACCCATGGGGACACCTTCCTGGAGTTGCCCCAGCCACCACTCCACAGAGTGGCTCAGGCCTTCAAAGTCATGGTCCTTTCTGCCAGCTGTCTCCTCTTTCTCCCCCATCCTGTACTGAGACAGTCTGGACTCGACTTACCTCCCGGGCCTCATTGCTCCAGGGATGCCAATGCTGGGGGGCCGAGGGCGTCCATCCCAGCGCTCCTGGGCTCAGCCCTGCTCCAGTGGACAGAGGCAGCTGGGTGGGTGTGAGGATGTCCTGGGAATCTCTGTGGCTGGTCAGCTGGTCCCCGAGCCGTCAGGATCTGTCCAGGGCAGGAGTGAAGCCCTGTCTGGAGGGATCAGGAGGTGATTACCGTGCAGGGCAGCAGGGCCGTGGCCTGCCAGCTCCCGCACTCCCCCGAGCCCACCGGCTGTCACGGCAGCCGGGGCTCCTCACCTCTTCCTGTGCCGGGCTCCACCTCAACCCTCCTTCCTGTCTGATTTCAAAAGCCAACAGCCTTACAGACAAATCAGTGAGCTGTAGCTGCCTCGGGCCAGCTCTCTGGCTTTGTCACCACCCTGTAAGTCAGAGGCAAGGGTGATGCCAGGGTCTTGTTTCAAGGACTGAGTGCCCCTGCAGACCTGATGCTCAGGGGAAAGTGGTCCAACCGAGGCCACAAAGGAAAACAGACTCACCATCAGCAGACCTTTGCTTTTTGGGGGGTGGTAGGGAAACCAGGCAAGCGTGGGGGCATTCAGTGACTTCCTCAAGGCCACACAGCAGGCAGCTGACCTTGCTGGGGCTGGAACTGCGTCCTGCCACTCTAGGCTGGCATGCTCTGATACGGTGTGTGGCCCTCCTCACCCCTTCTTCTAACCGCCCTTGCTTTCCTTCTCTCTAGCACCCAACAGGCACCTTTGCCCCAGCTGTACTCCACAGTGTCTTCCCAACTCAAGGGCCCCCAAGGCAGGTCAGCTGCACCTGAAACAGCAGAATGTGGCAGTTCACTCAGGCCCCTGGAGGTGGACCTCAGCACGTGCGCTGCATTGATGGGGAAGGACACAGCCCAGAGTGAACAACATGAGAAAAGTTACAATAGAGGAAAAATACAGGACAGACTCTGGTGACAGGGAGCAAACCACCTCATGTGAAGCCACTGAGAGAAGCAGATGACGAGGTGGGAGCAAAGTGATGGGGCCTCAGATTTTCTCAGCGAGCAGGTGGGAGCCAGCAATGGTTGTAGAGCAGGAGAGTAGTAGGTTCAAGTGCATGTAGCAGCTTGTGTGTGAGGGGAGTTGGGAGGGGGCGGGGCATGTGCTTGTATTAGCCTGTCCTCAAGAGCCGCATGGGTGATGGAGGGGAGGGGGGTACCAAGGCGGCAGATCAGAAGTGCTTCATAGAATGCCATGCTCCCATTCCCCCCTCACTCCCTCTGTCCCTTCCATCAGCACTCGCCAGGTGCTGGGGGGACACACGGTGGCTACCCTGGAGAAGCCTGCTGAGGCTTCAGGCAGGCAGAGTGCAGACTGGCGGCTGCAGCCCTGGCCAGAGGTGCAGCGAAGGCATTTGAGAGCAGGCCGCCCACAGGATGTTGGAAACCACAGGGGCCAGGTGGGTATCTGTCACATGACAGAGGCCAGGAGGCCCCTCTGCTCCTCCCTCCACGGCTCAGGGTCGATGGATCCTGAGCACAAAAGGAAACAGCATCCTCTGTGGGGAATCTCAGGGCACCCCTGAGTCAGCACTGCCCCCCACCTTTCCTCCCCACCTAGAAGGGATGTCCCATGGCTGGGTAGGGCTGGGCCCCAGGCTCCCTCTGCTGGCTCCTCTAAGAAGTTCGGGGCCTTCTCCTGACTCTCCCGGGGGTTTTCATACGTTTGGGGTGAGGTCTCCCATGCTCGTTCTCACTCTGGGGCTTTCTATCCACCCAGAGTTGTGGTCAGCTGGGCAGGCCCTTCCCAGCTCAGCGAAAACCTGAGGCTTCCTGCCTGCATGGGCCTCTCTGGGGTTGTGCAGACTGCAAGGCCCCCTTGCTGGGGCCCTGCTCAAGCTGGGCTGTGGCTGTCCTTTGATTGCCTTGAGTGACCATGTCCAGGCCGAGGCCAAGCCACAGGAAGCGGGACTGGCCCAGGAGGTCACATCACAGTGAAGCGTGGGTGTCTCTTCGTTTTCGCTGATGGGTGAATGTTCCGCTGCCCTGGAGCTCAGCGCATGTTCTTCCTATGCTGAGTCCCTGTGGCGACTGTCAGAGCTTCTGCACAGGAACGCCTGTGCCTGCTGCCCACCACGAGGCCATGGCCGCTGGCTCCTCCAGGCTCCCTGTGGGTGCTGGGAGAGGGCAGCTCATCATCAGCTCCTTTTCAACCAGTTAGCTGGACCTAATTCTCTAGTTCCTGAGTCAGGTTTAAACCCTCTGTAAAGGTCATGCTTTCCCGGGTGCCGCCTTCTCTGGCTGTGGTGGTTTCTTTTCTTAGTGGCTGGTTTAACCCTCTTTCCTTGCTTTTGCACTGGCCGAGCCATGGCCAGGCCAACTGCTGACCCCTGCTGGCCTCCGGGGACACGCTGCACAGACCCGATGGGCCAAGGTCTTCAGTCCCCAGGCCCACCTTCCCTCCCTTTACCTGCTGGTGGCTTTTTATCAACTTTAACCCCTCCCCCAAAACCTCCTTTTCCACTTGGAGTTGGTAGCGTTCTCCGAGTCAGGACACTGTCCGAGGAGTGAGGCTCCCAGGCCTCCCCCGAGGGAGTGCACCCGAAGCTGCATGGTCTCCCCTGCGAGCCAGTGAGCAGGGTAAGGACCCTGGGTCGGCTCCCTCCTTCCTAACTCCACTTCATTTCCCTGACACAGCCCATACTCGGGAGGGGGCATCAAGCCCTTCATACAAGAAATGCATGGTAGCTTCTAGAACAGGCCAGGCTCCATCTTCAGTCTGATCAAAGTGGTGTGATCTGAGCCGAGCTTCCCTCTAGCCGTCTGCCCTTGGGCAGCAGACACAGGGAAGGCTGGGTCCCCTCCGCCTGGTCACAAATCAGGAAACACAGTATGTGTTCAAGAAGCCCCATTTCGCCTCCCTGAATGCTGCACGCCGCTGAGGCCCAGTTCACAAACCCCCTCTTCCAGGAAGCTGTCCCTTTGGGCCATCTGAGCACTGACCCTCACAGCTGGCACAGAGGAGAGGCCAGTCTGTCTTCTCCACTAGATGACCGGAAGTGCCGGCCTGTTTCCTTTTCTCCACAGGGCCCAGCACACAGGCCAGAGCAGGCTTCATAAACTCATCCTGTTAAAATGCAGATTCTGACTCAGTGGGTATGGGCGGCCCAAGCCTGCATGTAACAAACCCCGGGCAATGCTGCTGGGCCTCGGCCTCTCCTGGATCATCGAGGGTGGGAGCTCAGCGCCTGCTGAGGGCTCTTAACTGTAGGCGTGTGGGGTTTGGGGTGGGGGCGCAAATGTGTAGATGAATGAGTACCTAAGAACCAGAGGAATGAGCAGCAGCAGGCCTGGGCTCCGCCTTGAGATGGAGAACAGGCACAGGCCTTCGGCAGACACGGGTGTGGGGTCAGCAGGGGCACTGTGGGTCCCCTCCCCACGGCCCGTTTCCCTCGTTATTTTCTAGAGTACAGTATCCAGAAGGTTTCTATAAAGGCTTTTTGTTTTTATTGCACGATATAAAACGAACTGCACCGTATTTAAAACAGACAAGACGTTCACAAGGACACAGAGACCCAAACTTTTCTTCTTTTCCAGCCCTCACCTGCACTCCACAGGCGGCTACATACTGGTGGAACCAGTTAACAAAGAACATGCTTATTTGGGGGGCTTCAGAGCTGTACTGGGCCTTCTGTACTGTCCAATTCAAAGACTGCTGGTGACAATGACAGGTGTCTGGGCAGGACAGCTGGGCCAGCAGAGCACCTGGGGCCTGGCAGTTCAGGGCCTGTGGACAGCTGGTCTGCTGGTGGAGGCTGGGATTACAGCCCAAGTGCTGAGAAGGAAGACATGGGCAGGGGCAGCCTGGACCCAGACATCCACCTCAGGACACGGACACCTGTGACTGGTGGGCAAAGAGAGTGGAAAATGCAGCTGAATCAGGCCTTGCCCTGGCCAGCTGGCAGTGGCCCACCCCCTTCTGAAACACATGGGGCCCAAGGGGGTTAAAGGGAGACAAACTGTGGGCACCAATGGAGGGAGGGGCCAGGGCCCCTAAATCCAGCAGATGACACACTCCAAAGGCCACTCTAGGATATGAGGTCAAGAGGAAGCCGATCTGGGTTGGTGCTGCCGTTATTCACAGGGGGAGCAGTGTGGTCAGAAAGCTCAGAAACACTGTGGGGGCCTGGCTGGCTGACGGGGGCTGCAGACCCTCACAGGGTGCTGATGGCCTGGGGTTGGGGGCGGGGGACAGGCCCGCGGGTTCTGACCCCCGTCTTCTTGCTCATGGGCTGCCGTCTCTTCCTCACAGGCTTTGCCTTGCGGGCGGCAGCTGTGGTGAAGGTGATGCACTGGGTGTCCAGGAAGTCCAGCAGCTTCCCCGTGGCCACATGGATGCCTTGATGCTTCAGCTCGGCCTGTAGCTCTGCCAGCTCCAAGGGCTGGTACAGCAGGACCTTGCGGTAGAGGGCTGGCTTGGAGCAGATATAATGCCTCACGGCCTCCTCTGTGGCCGCTACCTGGATGGCCGCCTGTGAAGCACTGATACCCTCCTCGTCCTCCTCATCTTCTCCTGCAGACTCCAAGGCCGCTCCAAAGTCACAGGAAGAACTGAAAAGAACCAGACAATAACACCTAGCAACACCCCTTCTTTCCGGCCTCCACCCCGAGACCAGGAGCCCCTTTGAGGGAAGGAGTGTGTTTCTTTGTCCCCTGCGGAGCCCGGCACATGGACGACCCCCAGGGCAGTAGGAAGCCCCAGGCTGCTGTGTCCCTGGCACTCTAGTTGCAGGCCTGAGCGGGATCGCACCCTCAGCCAGAATCTAATGCCGAGGGCAGCTGTGCTAGGCTGGCCCTGCTTGTGAGAGAGGATGTGGCCCTGTCCTTCCATCTGGTTACCTTTGTGAGCTGCAGGAGCTGTCACTGCTGTCTACAGAGGTGGCCATGGATTCCTGGGAGGCCGGTAGCTGGGTGTCACCATCAGGGCCTGGAGGGCCCTCCTTGGCTGGTGACGTGCTCAGGGCAGGGACCCTTCCACCAGGCTGTGTCTTTTGATGTTGGGGGCCCTTGGTCTTAGCAGGTCCCTTGGACCTTTGGGGAACGGAGCCAGAAGTGGCCTCCAGCTGGGTGCGGCCAGCTGCCCTTGAAGGCTTAGAGGTCTTGGTGGTGTAAGTTTGGCTGCAAGGAGCCTCCAAGGGCACCTGTGAGGACTGGCTCTCTTCCTCAGAGTCTGACTCCAGTATCTGGTGAGTGTACTGGAATATCTCCTTCAGTTTCAGGACCATTTGGCGTTTGGGCAGAGGGCGGACCCCAAACCTGAATAGGAAAACAGATGAACGTCAGCAAAGAGCAAACAGGTATTAACGAATTAAACTAGTGGCTTTATGTAACTGAATCTTAAATGCCTGACTTAAGAGCATTCAGAGGTCGGTATCTATCCTGCATACCCACTGAGCTGACTCAGGAATATTCCAGAAAGGCCATTCCCCCTGAGTTCTGAGTGGTGGTGGTAGCAGTGACCTCCCCAGTGTCCAAGGCAAACAGCAGAATTCATTGGAATGTGAGTTTTGATGTTCTTTTAAAAAATCAGCTCTCCCTCCTCAAACTGTTAAGGCAAGGGTACCATTCCCATCCACATGGCACATGGAGACCTGCCACCTGATGGGTGACCTGGAGGAGTGTCATTTCTTGGCCCTAAGTCACCTGGGGAACAGTATGTGGAGAGCTGGGAGTCACGCACGCCCCCCCACCAGCCAGAGGCTCCTGCCACCAGAGCCCAGGGTGCCGTTCTGCTCCCCACTTCACTAAGCCTGGACATAGGTGCAGGAGGGAGGGTCTGCTCAGAGCAAGCTTTCCAGAACACCACCAACCTGTCCAGTTCTTTCTTCAGCACCGGGGTCTCCATGATGGAATACCTTGGCATTGGGGTTATGGGCACTTCGGGGGGCAAGTTCTTCTTCCGGTTAGCACCTTCTGGGTAGAACAAAAGAAACATACGTTTCAGCACGAGGGCCCTGGATTTGCCTCTTCTGACCCTGATAGTGTCACTTAGAGAAGCGCTGCCCTCGCTCCAGGACAGCAGGGATGTCCACCCTTCACTGTTTGACTCTGGAGTCACATCTTCCCATTGGAAAGCATCACACAGCACGCGGTGAGGGCCACGGGCTTATGTGGTGCTGATGCTGTGAAGAGCTCGAAAGCAGGTAGGCAGTTGCCAGGGGCTGGGGTGAAGGGGGCAGTGGGGCGACTGCTAATGGGATGGGATTTATTTTGGGGTGATGAAAACATCCTGGAATTAGACAGTTGTAGAATACTGTACTAAAAAGCCATTGAATAGTACATTTGAAAGGGTGAATTTTATGATATGTGAATAACATCTCAATAATGCTGTTATTAAAAAAAATCAGTATTTTAAAGACAACTTAGGGACAACTTAAGTACATCTGGACTTTGGTTCTTATCCTGTTTATGAGCATGGAGTCCTTTGAGATGCCAATGAAAACAACAGGATCTGTCTTGTGAAAAATGCACAAGATTCTTTATATCATTTCAGAGAGTTTGTGACCCTCATGAATCTCCCCTCAGATTCTGACTAAGGTCCCCTGGTCTCAGGTCTCCTGCAGCGGTTCTCACACACCACCTCGGAACCTGTTAGAAATGCAAAATCTTGGTTACACAGCAGACCTCCTGAAGCAGCAGCTCTGGGGTAGAGACAGGCCACGTGTGTTTTAAGAAGCTCTGCAGGCAATTCTGACGCCCACTCAAGGCTGAAAGCACTGGTTAGTGATGCCCAGCTGGTCTAAGATTTTAGGGGGACATGAAATAGCAGGACACAGGCAGATGCTCTGCCCATAGGCTCTGCTTCCCTGTCACCAGTCACGGCTCAGTGTCGCCTGGTCCCTTCCCAGACTCTCCCTGGATCAGTCCAGCTGGAGAGGATAGCGGTGGGGCAGCAGCACCTCAAGGGGCCGACACCAACACCAGGGGCCTTGATTTTCCCCTGTGACTGAAATGAGCTGGGAAGTGGGGTCCCTCCACCAGTGGGGCCGATAAGGCTCACAGCAGACCTCCCACACTCACCCCATCTGGTCTTTTAATTGAGATGAAATTCACGTAACAAAATTTTAAAGTGAACAGTAGCACTTAGCACATTCAGTGTTGTGCAACCACCACATCTTTCTAGTTCTAAAACATTTCATCCCCCAAAGAAAGTTCCATGCTCGTCACTCCCTGTTCTCCTCCCCCCAAGCCCCTGGTGATCACTCATCTACTTTCTGTCTCTATGGCTTTGTCCATCTGAATGTTTCATATAAAAGGAATCATATAATACGTGGTGGCCTTTTGTGTCTGGCTTCTTTCACTGAGCAGCATGTTTTCAAGGTTCATTCTGCTGTATCTGTGTCAGTGCTTTATTCCTTCATATGGCTGAATAATATTCCACTGTATGTATGTATGGACCACATTTCTTTATCCACTTATCAGCTGATGGACATTTGGGTTGTTTCCACCTTTTGGCTGTTGTGAATATTGCTGCTGTGAACATTTGTATACAGGAGTCCCGACCTCAAAACCTTTGAATGTATACGTGGGAGTGGAATTGCCTGGTGGTAATGGCAATTCTGTGTTTGACTACTTGAGGAACCACACGTTTGCTCTTAAGGTGCACCTGAGGAGCCTATCACAGCCTCTCGGGAGGTGCTGGTCCACTATTCTGGAGCGGAGCCACAGACAGGGATCTTGAACAAGTACCCAGGCGAGCCACAGGATCCAGGCAGGTTTAGGAAGCCCTGACTTACTGGCTAAGGAGTATATGTTTGACAGCAGGCCGATCCTCCCCAACCGTGGAGTGGGGTCAGGCAGGCAAGGGGAGGGCTGGCCACGGGTCAGCAGGCCCTTTAGCATCACTGCCCCGCGCTGTCGTTACGACCCTCCACGCCCCTTAGTGTAAAACAGTGTAAAAGACAACACCCTCCCATTACTCACTTGGCGTCTGTAACTCTTGCAGTTTCTGGGCTCCATCCGCGCTTGGTGTCTGGGGCAGAGGAGGAGCCTCTGGGGGCTTCTGTTCTTCTCCATCCCAATCCTCCCACAGAGCTGAGTTCAGAAAGCTCAGCCTGCTGCTCCCAGGGGAGCCAGCCCCAGGGGATTTCTCTTGAGGCTTCCTCTGGCCAGTGCAGCTTCCTCGGATGGGGGTGGTGCCCAGCAGTGCTGGGGAGCGGCAGTCACCGCTGTCCGGGGCTCCCTCCACCCTACTGCCAGGGCTACTGGTGCTCAGGGGGCCGGTCCACTCGAGGTTCAGGTGGTCGATTGGAATTGGTGAGAGGGGCTCCACGTGCCAACACCAATTGTCGGCTGGAATCGGGGGGTCACTATCCAGCAGGGGGATGTTGCTCGCCTTCTGGGAGGCCACCTCCTGCTCCTCCTCACTGTCCTCAACCTCCACCACTTCACTCGCAGTGGCCTGAACCCCTGGGCTCGGCGCAGGCGGCGGGTGCCTCTGGAACTGCCCAGTGAGGTCAGCGAGGCCTCCTGAGCCGGGACGGGGAGCCAGAGGAGAAAAGTACTGGTGGCATCTGGGGTGGGGACTGGACGGGCTTCTGCAGACCTGCCTTCTGCTGTCAGGGCTTCCGGGAGCGATGGGGCCCAGGAGTGAGGATGATGTCTGAGGCACGATGACCGAAAACTTACTCATGGCTTCCGGTTCACCCCTGTTCTCTAACAGGGCCCTGGGCTTGGGCTGAGCCAGTGGGTCTGCTGAAGGCCTGGACCTGAGGCCTGTGATTTGGGTCTGCGATGAACAGTCGCGGCTTCTACTAGCCAGTGGGGTGGCAGGCACCAGCCACGAGGTATCTGTCGTGCTGTCCTCGTCGCCACTGATCTTGGGGTCGCAGAACAGTTGGGGGGTCCCTCTGCCCCCGACAGAGCCCCGGTTCCCCAGCGGTCCCTCCACCTCCTGCTGTAGCGTGGGCTCTCTTCCTGGTGGGCTTTGGGAAGGTTCCTGCTCTGCATCAAGGTCGATGATGGAAAACAGCTCAGAGGACTTGGTGCTAACTTCAAGAACTTTCCTTTCTTCCGAGGGACCATTCAAACCTGACTTTGTTTTGATTTGTTCCAGCTCCAGCTCTTCATCTGAATCCAATAAAAGGATAACCTCATCTTCTCTGTTCACGCTGGATGGAGAGTTCTGAGACCTGGCACTCAAGCAGCCAGGTTCTGACTGGGTTAGATCCATGGGTGGTGACTTTTCTGGGGAGATCAGGACCCCTTTACCTCTGTGTTCCAACACGGAACTACACTCCTTGTCTTTCTGGCCTGGATCCTTATGTGACATGGGAAGGCTTCTGGCCCTCTTTGGCTTCAGTGATGAGTTCTGGGAGGCCACCCTGGAAGCTGTGCCCTGCAACTGGGGTGTTGGCAGGGACAGGTCACTGGTGTGACGAGAACGAAGATGTGGCCCGCAGGGACTCCTGCCTTGATGGGGCTGTGATGGGAAGAAGGGTGAGTGTGAGGGAGGTGCCTGCTGGCGAGCAGGGGGATGGGAACTCTCTATCTCCCTTTCCCATACAGTGCAGTTTCCTTCCTTGCGATCACTTGTCATCTGGGAGGGTTCAGGGTATCCGGCTTGAGGCGATGAAAAGGACTGTTCATCATCATCAACATCAACTGAGCACAAAAAGGTGCTTTCCTGCTTCTCTGCCTGACCCCGGGCAGGGCTGGAAGAGTAGGGAAGAGCCAGTGCTTCCTCTGGGGACTCTGCGTTCTCCTCCCTGTCCAAACCCCGGTCCCCGGGGGACAGGAGCGTGGACTGTCTCATGTTTTTCCATTTGTCTAGGGCCTCATCTCTTCCTTGCCCAGATGATTCCATCTGCTCTGCATTTTCTGACTGTTGTTTATTGTGAACGCTTGTGAGGATTCCCCCAGAAACTGGACCGTCCTCCCTGAGCTGGTCAGCTTCTTCCTCCATCGCTGGAGCTTTCTCCCACTGGAGCAGCTTTCGCTGAGTAGCTGCAAATTCATAAATTTCTTCCATCTCTGCCTCATTCACCTTTTCTCTGTCTTCTTCTCGGCCCTCGGATTTCAGCAGAGCCTCTGCTTCCTCCTCCTCACCCCGCCACACCAACCGCAGGAGTTCTTGGAAAGTCTCCACTCTGCTTTCACAATCCTCGTCTTCCTGCTCCTTCTGCTGTCCACCCTCTGCATCCATCAGGACGGGCACCTGTTCGCACAGGTGAACAAGCTCAGTCACGCCAAACCTGCAATGGGAAAGCCATGCGTCACCCCACCCTGCGCAGAGGCGGCAGCTGGGTGTCCAGGTGCGGGAGGCTTGGAGCAGGAGCCCTCACGGGGAGGACGGCCATGATTCACCCTGGCCTTTCCCCTGCTCCCCTATGGAGACGGTTCCCGTGCTCATGCCCAGCTATGCCCCAGGCTGCTCAGTTCTAGAAACAGAGCCTTCAAGGAGGGCCACTAACCCTGCTGTGCAGGCCCAAGTGCAGGCTGAGGGGAGATGGCAGGGATGGGTGGTGCTGTGACCGGGAGAGCACCCAAAGCGCTGTGACTGATGCAAACCGGGACACCCAAACCTGTCACGGGTCAGCCAGGCCTAGGGCCACACCAGCCTGCCACCTGCTTGATGGCTCTGTGGTCTAATTGGTACCTTTGAAACTCCAGAGGCTGAGCCCATCCTTCCCAATAATACACCTGAGAAATGAACAAGGTTTCATCCCAGAGGCCCTCGAGGCTTATCAGGAAATAAAACACCTATTTTTGCTGAGCTACCTGCCACCTCTCCTGAGATACTGGTGTGGACAAACCAGGTAGGTGCAAATTCATGGGAGTTAGATCAAGCATCCTATTCACTTCCATTTTCTGGGACTTGGGAAAGGACAGCTGTTGTTCAGCTTTGGTGGCAGAACCACCAAGGAGTGGCAGTGTTTGGGGGCTGAGGTTGGGACCACCCTCTCACCACGCCCAGGGATCGAAAGCCACGGGGCCCTCCTCAGCCGGCACTTGGCTCTCCTGCAAGTGTTCATTCTGGCCAGACTTCCAGTCAATACACCCTGTTCAAGGTCACCACCGGGTATAAACGGGGGATTAAAAGGTACAGGAAGGACTCAGCCCTGACCTTCCCACGGGCCACCAACCAGATAATCCTTGTCAGTTAATGTCAAAAGCTGTGAAGTAAATGGGAAGACCAATCCGGACCTGTGGGCCAGAGAGCTCAGGTCAGGGGCCAGGTGGGGAGTAAGGGCAGTGTCCGCAGCATAGAGGTAACGCAGGAACACCCGGGCGGCCTCAGCGCTGACGTCACTCAGCAGAACGCGCTGGGTCCTCATGTCACCATCTTCTATTGCAAAGAAGCCTTCACTGTTTACCTGAGGGAGAAACGCATGCAGAAGAGTTACCGATCGGACAGTCGTGACTTGGGGCGAAACAGACCTCAGGGAGGTTCTGGGAGCCTCTGAGCTTGTCCCAGGACAGGTATTAGCCAGTGTCGCTCCATTTAGTTGGCCAGGAATTCTGCAGGTTAGGCCACAAAACTTGTCTGTTTCCAAAATCAAGTCAGTGATAGATGCTCAAGAACCCAGTCAGTCCCCTCTTGACAGGCATATCAAAGGCACTAGAACTTTCTGACGAGACTGACAACAGTTTCTGGGATTCCTGCAATGCGATGTTCAAGTCAAATGCACAATGGCACAGAAATGTCGCAGTAGCTCGAGCTTAACAAGGTTGATTATAACACTTTACAATTATGCAAATAGAGGAAAAGGAAACAATTCTGGGGAGAAAAGGATTTTTATTCAACAGAACAAGAAATCTGATATTTCCCAAAGCTCATCTCCTCATAGAGCTTCCTGACCTCAAACCTGTCTTCTCCATGGAAGCATAACCTTGATGGCAACAGAGGAAGAACATTCCAGGGCAGTGGGAGGAGAGCCGGGGTTGGGGGAGGAAAGGGGGCAGGAAGACAGAGGCAGAGGCAGGGCACAGAGGGAAGAAGAGGGGAGGAGGGAGAGGAGGGGGGAGGGAAGGGGGTGGGGAGGCAGCTTGACCGCACACTTACGTGCTGCATGAGGAGTGGGCATCGGGCATAGAGCACAAACTTGTGGGCATAAAGCACCTCCCCACCGTCCATCTGAAACTGGACGTCGCTGAGGTGTGGGTTGTTGACCATGGCACTGAAGTCGGCCACCAGCAAACCGAGGGCGAGCTGAAATGAGAGGGGGAGAGCGGCCACTGCCGCCTGTCACCCACCTAACTGTGCAGGCCCAACTGACGGGGTGCAGGTGGCCAGTCAGGGCCTCGTGCTGCTCCCCACAAGGTCCAATGTTGGGCTCCACCTTTAAGTTACCTTTAGGCCCTCAGGGACACAGAACAGCAAAACCCAGTCCTTTCTAAAAATCTCCATCACACCCAATTCCCTGGCCTAAATGGGAGCCCCAGCCCATGGAGAGGTGTGCTTGACGGCAGCATCAGCACCTGCTGAGGGCTCCATGGGCCAGGCGGTGTGCGGCCCCACAGGAAGCTACCAGCCTAGCCTGCCATGACAGATGGGACCTGAGCCCAAGCAGTTACAGGGCAGGCCGAGGAGCTCCGTGTCCCTCTCTGACACGTGCCACGTCTCTAGGGAGACCTTGGTGAGAAGTGCTTGGCTGATACCAATGCACTCACGGGATGACACCCACCCTAAGGAAAACCCAGCTTCTAACCCAATTTGTCACCAACATAGAACACAAACTATTAGCTGGAGGCCTCCAGGACTCACACATGAGGGCACAGCAAGTCCTGAACGAGTGAATGGAACTTTGAGAGATGGATGCACAGAGCCGTCGGCTGAAGTGAGGCACCCTCACCGAGCAGGGGTGCTCCCCAGGCCCCAGGACAGAGCAGGCTCCCAGGGCCAGGCTACTGAGGTGCCCCAGGGTTCAGCAACAAAAGGGAAAACTGCCTCATGGCAAAGACCCGCTCAGTTCAAAGCCCGTCAAGGGGATCAGTGGACTCGAGCAGGGGCCTGGAGGCTGGCAGTGAGCTGGCAGCACTGAACACACAACAAGCCCTTCGGCCAAGACCATGGATGGAGCCGGGACAGGGCCAGACATTCTTACCGAAGCCTGGCTGCTCCTCTCCAGGCACTTCTCCTTGTCTGGCAGGACAAACCCAGTCAGTGGAAGGCTGCTGGGCGACAAGTCCATTCCTGAGAGGAGGATTCGCAGGTTAAAAGAACAGCACCTCCTGGCAACATCAACCACCAGGGAAAGAGCATCACCTAGGCTGACCCGAGGACGTCTTCATGGAAAACGAACTGCCCACAGACCACCTGCACCACCACCCCCTCCCAACAGAGAGGGACTCGGGAGAGAAAGAGCTGAAATCAGCCCTCATGACCACTCGTTCTGGCAAAAGGCTCTGTCCTTGGTCAAAGTTGAAGGAAGACTGTGACAAACTCACCTAAATCACATTTACCTTTGAGGAAAAATGAAAGCACCTAGTGAGACTACATTCTCCCTGTCACATGGGGATGAGCCTGGCAACATCGGATCTGAGCAGCTCTCACTGCCCTGGTCCCAGGGAGAACAGGCCCCAGTGGCCAGTGTCTCACCTGTGGCCCCTCCTGAGCCGGCCGGGCCCCCACTGCAGGGCCATGGGCTGGCGCTCAGCCCCTCTCCTGCCAAGTCCAGGAGGTCCTGCAGGGCCTGATGCTCCCTCTGGCTGGCGGAGGGCGCTGGGCTCAGGGGGCTATGGCCCACAGGGCGGGTGCCATGGACGGCAAGGGGTGTTTGCACGCCAGGCTCTGGCTTCTCAGGCAGCTCCAGTGGCAGCGTAGGCTCCTGTGTGAGGCCCTGAAAGAAGTGGGAGAGCCAGAGTGAGCGTGCAGCCACCACAGCAGGCTCCCCAAGGGTGTGAGCCCCAGCCCAGAGCGACCCTGGGAAGCTTGTCACCATTGCCACCTGTCAGCAGGCTCATCTGTCACGGCAGAGGCCATGCCTGTGGCCTCCACATCTGCAGAAGGGTTCCCAGGGCCCCCGCCCTCCTAGTATCGTCTGAATTGCTTCAAGCGGGTGAGTACCAATTCCAGACACCTGCATAGGCCAGTCTGGTTCCTGCCCCCCATCACAAGCAGGTCATACGCGGTCCGGGAGAAGGCCCTGGGACTCTGCATTTTAAACTCTCCAGGAACATAACACACTTGGGAGCCAGTGGTCTCCCTGTTCCTACCAGGGGAACCATCTGGTTGCTGCAAAGAAAACACGCTAGACCACACACGATGCTCCTTGGCTTCCCCCCCCTCCCATCTTCCTCCAACTTTCTGCCGCCACCCTCTCTCCTGAGCCCACCCGTGCCAGCTTGGAAGGGAGCACACCTCGGCGGGCCACTGGGGCACCAGGGGAGGGACCAGGCTGGCCGTGTAGAAGGATTCCAGAGCCCAGGCCCCGGTCAGGGCGCTGCCCTCCCACAGAAAGTTCTGCTTTCCTCCAGGTGGTCGAAGACCCCGCCTGCTCTTTTCCAGCTCTTCCTTAAAAATTCTGCTCGCAGGAAGCGGTGGCGTGCCAGACAGTTCCAGCTCCTCTGCCAAGAGCTGGGCCACGCGATCCTCCATCTGTCTCCCTGTGGTCTCCACGTCCTGGACTAACAACTGCGGGGGCGTAACGGGAGCTTTCTTCTTGCGACTTTTCTTCTCTAGAGCTAAACAGAAGCAACATGGAGTCATCCTCCCCCCGAGGCCTCCAGCTGCTCCTTTAGCGGCTGCCGTGTGGCGAGGCTCCCCCGGCACCACCCTTGACCACACGTACCTGCTCCCGGTCTCGTCCTCTCAGAAAAAGCGTTTCCCAGCCTGAGTGCCGCCGGCACAGCCTTCTGCTCCATCTCGGACCGGGACAGAGCCATGGCCACCAGCAGGTCCTCGGACGGCGCCTCGGGCTTGGCGACCTTCCGCCTCTTCTGCGGCTCCTTCTTGGCAGTGGCTCCCTTCCGCTTCAGACCTCCAGCGTGATCCCTGAGGCTTAAAAGGCAGCCACACCGAAAGGTTAGTGAGGCTAGAGATGCGAGCACTTCCTGTTCTGAGGTGGTCCCCACTGGACCCGAGAAGGCTCACCCTTTCTCCTTGGTAGGGGGCGCGAGAGAAAAGGGATAAATGTGCAAACAGAAGCATCAACGGCTTCTGTACTCAGTCACTGCGCTCACTCTGTGCCTCACGTGAGCTCGCCTGATCCTGGGCCATGAGTTCAGCACAGTCCAGACACGGGAGGGTCTGGGTCCTTCCAGGTGATGCTGCCCAGCAGGGTTCTTGGCAGACACACAAAGCTGACAGCAGCACCCGCATACCCCAGCCATGGCCAAACCCTTCTGGTGGAGTCAGCTCCCCGGATTCCACCCACTTCTGCCCATCCATACCTCAGATGCCCTGAGGCGGACCCGGCCACATTGGCCGTGAAAAGATTCCTTCCCTCCTGCAGGGGCCCTAGGGTGGCACCTCTGCCCAAGGCCTGAAAGGCCTCCCAGGTTAGGCCACCAATGTGGTCAGCTGACTCAGAGGTCAACGTGCAACATGTCATTTGGGTTGGAGGATATTTATTTAAAGGACTTTCTGGCTGGAGAGAACCTACACTGCCTGGTGAATTCCAACAGTCTGGGTGAGAGGTGGGAGGTAAAGGTGAGACAGATGGAGATTGCAGACCCAGGACCACCTTCCCTGCACCTCAGGGCAGTGTGCGGGAAGCACCTCTGGTTTGAGTAAAAGCTCGTGCTCTCCACCGGGCCAGGGATGGCTCCGGAATCGCAGGTATCACCTCAGAGATCTCAGCGAGCCCTAATTCAGTTCCAAACTCCTGGGAACCCTGCATGATAACCACAGCCTCCAAGAGGGGAAGAAGCCACCCTAACCTCCAGGCCCTGCTGGCAGCTGCTGCAGACTATACCTCGGCCCAGCGGGCAGGGCCTGGGCTGAGGTGAAAGCATGCGAGGGGTGCAGGAGCAAGTGGGGTGCTCTCACCAGCATGTGTGCCCTGGCTGGGGAGCTCTGACTACCCCAGAGTCAAAACACTCTGGGCTGGGCCGTATGGCAGGCAAGGCTCTTCGTTTGCTGTGGTTTTCTACTCTAACAACCTTCCAGAAGGACCCACACACTTCTTGGAGGTATTTAAAAAGCAGATATATTTTATCTGAGTAGGTAGCTTCAGTCTAGTCCTGCCAAAAGGCAAGCAATAGCTTAGATGACATCTATTCTAAGGACTTAAGGCTTCTGAATCTGTGATGCTAGTGTTGATGTGCTAAAATATGGACAGGCTTGCAGCTAAGAATCGACCACCCAGTCTCAGCACTGGCCCCCTTCAGAGGCCCATCACCTGTGTGCAAGGCAATGGCTGGAACAAACAGAGCCACTGCCCTCAGCCTTCCCTTTGCCCTCAAGAGCTGCCGAGAGAAAGAAGTCCCGAACCTATAGAAGTCCAGGGCCTGTGCTACTCTGTTCCCTGTAACACTGGGACCTACCCAGGCATCCACAGCGGCAGAGGCGATGTGGAGGGAAGCAACCCTCTGCCACTTGTTTGCCTGTGGTTTGCATGCCAAGCACTTGTTTCTGGGTATCAGCAAGGCCTCCTATTCAAACACTTAAGCATTTAATTCATGCAAAAAAATAGGCCTATGGTTCTGTCTCATCAACTTGTTGAGCTATGCTGAGTAATCTTACATTAATAGTATGAAAATCGGACTACACTGAGCTGGAAGCCATGCTGTACCCCACACAAAATGGATGAGGTGAAGAGAATTATCGAATTCTTAGCTGCTCAGGATGGTGGGGATGGGAAAATCTCAGGAAGGCCCTCGTGGAAACCAGTCCAATCCAACTGGTCCATTTCAAAGCCTCCGACGATAGAGATCTGTCCCCTCCTCAGTCCCTGTGGAGACTATGCCCAATTTCCTCCCAAAATATTTAATCTCCAGAATCAGAGAGGGCTCTGTTGTCCTCCAACACTACAAAAGGCCTTTTCTCTTTTTTTTTTTAAACAAATCAGAGTACTTTGATTTTTCTTCCTTTTCATCTGACTCACCTTGATGCCAGTGTGCCAGAGGCCCCCTCGGGCTGAGCTGTCTGCAGCCGCACGGCCTGGAGCAGGAGCTGCGGGCCAACCTCCATCTTCACTGCACACTGTTTCAAGTGACTGATTCTGCTCTTTGGGGTGAGAAATGGCTTGCCGCAAATTGGGCATTCAGGGATCTGAGGCACAGAAGGTCTCAGTGCCTTTTCAGCCTCGTCCAAGCACCTGGAGGAAGACAGCAAAGGTAGAAGAACCACCCTCCCTGGTAATATGATCGTAGATAGGGATTCATATCAGCGTGGACGTGCTGTGGGACAAAGCCTGTTCCCCCTGAGCTGATCCCTCCACACAGCCTACAGTCAGCCTCCAGACATTGAATTCAGGTTTCTGTTAGCAAAGGTGTCTGAAGAAAGCAAGGATACACTAAACATAGAGTCATGGGAGTAACCATATGGCACAGTGATTCTACTCCTAAGTATGTGCCCCAAAGAGCTGAAAGCAGATACTCAAGGGACTTCCCTGGTGGTCCCAATGCAGGGGGCCTGGGTTCCATCCCTGGCTGGGGAACTAAGATCCCACATGCCGCAACTAGGCCCGCGTGCTGCAACTAGAGAAGCCCAAGTGCCACAACGAAGAGCCCACACAGCCAAAATAAATAAATAAATTAAAAAAAACAAAAAAACAACAGATACTTAAGCAAATACATGGAAAGCATGTTCACAGCAGCTCTATTCATAAAACCCAAAAGGTGGAGACAAATGTCCACCAATGGATGAATGAATAAATGAGATGTGGTCCATCCATACAGTGGAATATTATCTAACCTTAAAAAGGAGAAAAGCACTGACACAGCTACAACATGGATGACCCTTGCCAACACTCTGCTGAGTGAAGGAAGCCAGACACAAAAGGCCATATATTGTGTGAGTCCACTAATGTCCTGAACGGGCAAATCCACAGAGACATAAGGCAGATCAGTGGTTGCCAGGGGCTGAAGAGGGAAATGGGGGTGCCTGCTTAATGGGTCTGGGGTTTCTTTTGGGGGTGACAAGATATTATAAAATTGACTGTGGGGACTTCCCTGGTGGCACAGTGGTTAAGAATCCACCTGCCAATGCAGGGGACACGGGTTCGAGCCCTGGTCTGGGAAGATCCCACATGCCGCGGAGCAACTAAGCCCGTGTGCCGCAACTACTGAGCCTGCACTCTAGAGCCCGCGAGCCACAACTACTGAGCCCATGTGCCACAACCACTGAAGCCCGCATGTCCAGAGTTCATGCTCTGCAACAAGAGAAGCCACCGCAATGAGAAGCCCGTGCACCACAACGAAGAGTAGCCCCTGCTCACTGCAACTGGAGAAAGCCCGTGCACAGTAACAATGACCCAATGCAGCCAAAAATAAATAAATAAATAAATTTACAGGAAAAAAAATTGTAGTGATGGCTGCACAACTCTGTCAATATATTAAGTAAACACGATTTTATTGTTCACTTTAAATGGGTGAATTGTATGGTATACGAATTATATCTCAATAAAGCTGTTTAAAAAGAAAAGCAAGGACAGATTGACACTGATACTGAGGTACTATCTCAAGATTCCCACCATGGCCACAGGAGCCCCGGAGCTGGTCACACCCATGGGAGAGGTGACCGCAGACAGGTGACGGCCGAGCTGCTCCTACCGGTTCACGTGCTGCTCCCTCCGTGTCACGGTCATAGCCGAGAGGTTCTTTTGACAGATCTGGCAAAAGAACAACCCCTTCTCCTCCAGGCTGTCGTTGTGTGCGGATGCCCGTTCTAGCCCAAACTCATGCTGGAGGGCCAAGGCCACTGCAGCGTCGCTTTCTGTGGCAGGGAGCCTGGGCCCAGACCCTGTGGAGGCACAAGGACCCATGAGGACCAGCTTATCCTCAGATGTCGAGGAGCACAGACACTGGGCGTGTCGTGAGGAATCCAGACCTGGCACCACTTGGCTCATGCGTGGCCCCTTCCAGGGAGACTGGACACCTAGTGGGTCCCTGAGAAGGGTACTCCTTAAACTTTAACAGGTACAGGGACCCCCAGAAAGCTGGTTAAAATGCAGGTCCGGAGGCTGGCACTCTGGGGGCCCAGGTGGAGCCTGAGATTCTGCATTTCTGACAACTCCAAGGCAAGGCTGATGCTGCTGGTCCAGGACCATTCTCTGAGCATCAAGGTACTAAAGAACTTGCCTTTCTTTTCCCATCTCTGCTAAAGTCAGCAACCCTGGGCATTCCAGGTTTATAAGGCTTCTATTCCAAAAAATCTAAGTTTTCTCTTCAAAGCTCAACCTTTCCTACTACTCTGACTTTTTCTTGCCCATCCCAGAAGAACCAGGTCAGAGTGAAATGCCATTCTTGGTTTTTCTCTGCATCAGACCAGAGGATGGACTGACTCCAATCTTGAGATGGCTCTCAAGGTGGTCATGCCCACTGCTGTGGCCCTCTGTCACATCTGACGTTGCTGGAGCAGACCCTCGGCACTCGTGAGGGATATGCCCTGAGAACAAAGCCAGAAAAGCATCATACTTCATTTTGGTCCTATGTTTTTTTTAAACAAAGAAATGGTTTATCTCTCCTGAGTATTCCTGGGTATGATGTGATGATTTATGGAAACAACTGAGTCGCATGTACGGCAGGTGCTGGGCTTATGCACTGGCTGAGTGACTCCTCTGCACCCCTTGGTGCCACGTGGACCAAGGACCAACGCCACAGCAGATGTCACATCACTATGTCACCTGCATGGACCTTTGGGGTAGCCTGAGAATCCTCAGTAATCCTGAGGTGAAATCTGCAGGTACAGTACCAGGAGACTATGTATTCACTAGCTGTAAGTCTGTCAATACAGTTTCTTTCTATTTCTTTTCCTTTTGTATATTTTCACCAGGGATGAAAATTCCTATTGTTTAGGGGATAAAGTGTAGTACCACCTGACATTACAAGCCTCAAGAGGTGGTGTAACATGCAGTGCATGGCACTTCCCTGCAGGAAAAGGTTAAATGACAGCAGGAGGAAACAAGCAAATCCAGAAAGGGGGGAATTTTCAAAGACAATTGTCCTGGATTTTCAAGAAGTTAGTATTGTGAAAAAACAAGGACAAGACAAGGGGACTGGTCTACAGTCTAGACCAGAGAGACTACTGAGCCACAGCCACATGTGTGTGACAAATCCTCATTCAGAAAGAGAAGGAGTCCAGCTACAGCAGCTATCCTTGGGACAACCAGGGAAATCTGAATGTGAACTGATACCAGGCAGTGTTATGGAATCACTTGTGTTTATGGTATTGTGATTATATAGGAGAATCTAGGAGTGAAGCGTCATGATGTCTATAACTTGCTTTCATATGATACAGAAGAAACGTATATTTATAGAGACATAAAAAAATGTATGGCAAAATGTGGACAATTGTTAAATATAGGTTGAGGGCATAGGGACTTCATTGTAATATATTTTTCTGACTTTTATGAATGGGAAAATTTTGTAATAAAAAGTCAAAATAAAAAAAAGAGGAAGTGGTACCTTGTCAAAGAAGCTAAGTGAGAAATGACCCAAGGGACCCTCTGTTCTCTGGCGAGACAGAGTGGCAAAGGTAGAGCGCCACCCCCAGCAGAGACGCAATGAACACGGGCTCCTTCCTGACTCCCTTCCCCAAAAGTCAACCCTGTTGGGAAGACAGAGGACTCCCATCATACCGTTCCCTGCCATCATCTCTTGAGGGCCCTTTGGGACGTTTTCTTCAAGTGCAGCCTCTAGGGAGCACCCTTCTGAACCATGTTTCAAACGCTCAGGGTCTGCTCTCTTGAACTGCTGCATTCGCTGTAGCACCAGCTCTGCCGCCCGGGGTTTGGAGGGACTGGGCACCATCGCAGTCAGACAGGAAGGAGGGGGCTGGGAGCGGCTGTCAGGAGCGGCCTCTGGCAAGGAGGAAAACATTCATATGCATCAGTTCTAGCCGGAGGAACCAAAGACTCTTCCAAAGTTTCAAACACCTCAAGTTTCAAAGGGGTGCTTTACTGACTAGTTTAGGTTTAAGTCTTTTTTTTTTTTCCCCCGGTATGCGGGCCTCTCACTGTTGTGGCCTCTCCCGTTGCGGAGCACAGGCTCCGGACGCGCAGGCTCAGTGGCCATGGCTCACGGGCCCAGCCGCTAGACCGAGGCACAAACCCGTGTCCCCTGCATCGGCAGGCGGACTCTCAACCACTGCGCCACCAGGGAAGCCCTAGGTTTAACTCTTAAGTGTGAATAGTACTGATTGTTTTTTGGTAACCTCACTGTTTGTGGTAATATAAATACCCCTGTCATAAATATCTATGACAGGAGGGGGCATGGGGAGTGACTGCTATTGAACATGGGGTTTATTTCTGAGATGGTGAACATGTTCTAAAATTAAGTAGGAGGGATGGTTGCACAACTCTTGTGAATATACTAAAATCACTGAGCCATACACTTTAAAAGGGTAAATTTTATAGAATGTGAATTGTATCCCTATAAAGCTGTTATTAAAGAAATATTAATAACAAACACTTATATCTTTCTAGGTCAGAAGTTTTCCTTTAACTTGGTGTCTGTAGATGACCTCCGGGGGGGATCCACGAAGCCCCTGAAGTTATATGTCAATTTTGCAGGTGTGTTCGGGGGTGCAGTGTTCTGGGGGAAATCAAGCATAGCTTTCACTAGACTCTCAAAGGGAACATGAAGGACCAGTAATGTTTCAGCAACATTAACGACGCCTTACAACAGTTTCTTTACCACCACTGCACTGGGAGGTCATGCTGACCACATATTATTTAAGATCAGGAAGTGAAGGTGAGAAAAATTTAGAAACAGAACTCAGGAGCCCAAAGATCTTGTGCTGTATTATATATGCAAGGCTGGTTTTCAGTTCTGCATGAAGAATGTATGCTAAGCATATGGTTTAGTACACCAAGGGCAGCAGGATAAGACAGCTGCTTTAAACCAACAAACCAAAAAAAAAGAAGAAGAAAAAGCAAAGAATAAAAGGTGCTTGGAGGAGAAAGGAAGGACGAGAATATTCTCCTGGGACTCAAACCCACACGGCACCCTCGTTCTACCTTTCAGCAGCCTAACCAAACTGGCTGGCCCACTGCAACTTAACCACTTTGGAATGAACTCAAGAAAGTGAGAGAAAAAAAAAAAAAAAGGAAGTGAGAGAAGCAGCATTATTTTCATGTTCATGTAACTCATGTCAACTGCGTGATGTAAACATTAATAGGAAACTGAAAGAGGAGAGGGTCCCAAATATATCATGTAGAAAATTCACACGGGTTATATTTTTTATGACTATTGTTTAAAACAGGAGTTGGCAAACTACAGTCCTCGGGCTGGCTGCCTGTTTTTGTTAAGTGAAGTTTTGCTGGAACACAGCCCATTCTATTACATACTGTCATAGGGAGTTGAGTAGTTTGCGACAGAGACTGTACAGCCTGCAAAGCCAAAAAAATTTACTAGCTGGCCCTTTTCAGAAAGTTTTCCGACCCCTGGTTTAAAATAGTACAAATCACCTCTGGTTTCCTCTCTGGAAAAGTTTTGGCAGCTGTTTCAGCTGGTTACCTGTCTGGGTGCTCCATGCACTGTCCTGGAGCACAGCAGAAGCATGCACGCCTCCCTCCCCATTTTCAGGGGGAGCCGGTTCACTCTCTGGCCACTTGGGTGCCCCTTGCTTTTGAGTCCGCAGGACCTGGCTGCCAGAGCGAGTTTTTCTCTCAGCGGGGCCTTGAAGGGTTTTGCTCTTGGAAGCAGGTGGTTTGGCCCTTTTCAGTTTGCTTCTTATCTGGATGCTGTCTGAGGCCTTTTGTGTCTTCCTTTCCCCCGACACTTCCTTGGGGCCATTCTTTTTCACCCTTTGGAAAAAGCTGGCACAGAGTTCCTTAAAGTCATCGTCTGACTCATCCATCATCTGACGGGTTTCAAGGCTTTCAGGCTGGTCTTCGGAGGAGTGAGGGTCAATCTGGGGGCATGTGGACAGATGAGAAAGTGAACCCGAGTGTGAGCCTAGCCAGGCCTCGTTCGTACTCGCAGCTTCATTATGGCTCCTCTCTACTTCTCACTGAGGTACCTGGAGAGTCTGCACAATTGAGCAGGAAGTACTGCTCCCCACTGCCATAATGATTTAAAATGTCTTTCTTCAAATTGAACCTATGTTAAACAGCACGTTTAAAGCTTACCTTTATTAAAGTTCACAGCTGAGAGCTTCTGTTGTCCAGTAGATGCCTCTGAGAGAGTACATGTGACCTTGGTGCTCAGGTGATTCTCCAAGATCTCCATGGTGATAAAGCACATTTGATTCATTTAATTTTTCACTCGTGGAAAACCAAAAGCATCTAAGTGTAACTAGACAGATATTGTCATTTTATGCCATTTCTTCCAGGACGGTACAAGAGCATGTGGGGTATGAGAAAAGTCTCCAGAGGAACAATACCCCTGTCAAATAATCAGCTATAGCCTGGTTAGCACAAACTAACTGTCCTACAGGCTACCACAACACAACAGGGGAGAGGGATCTAAAAACCTGTCAAAGCATGTTCTTCCACAGGCAGAAAAATGCGTGCATCTTGGAAGAGTATAGTTTTATTGAAGCCTAGGGAATAAATCCCATGAAGAGCAGTCACCACAGAAACAAGATGGCCCCGGAATCCAGAAAAACTATCTCTTAGGCCTGTGCTGGTCCAAGGCCTCCAGCTCTCAGAGGCTCTATCAGCAAGCAATGTAATGAGAGAGAAAAAGAGAGAATACGCACTTGAACGCTCACGAAGAAACAAAAGATAGGAACATAGCAGGCTCTCTTTCACTGATACAACCAATTTTTCTAAATCAGAAATAGGTCACTTTTCATCCATTCTCGCACCCCAGCAACTCTTCTAACCCAGGTGACTAGAATGCTCCTCATATGCAAAGGTTGGGCCTTATGGGCATGATTATTTATATTGGTGCAGTTTAGTGGAGTTCAGAAATCAAAACTGAATAACCCAGTGGTAGAAAGTTCATTTCAAATACCATAATGAAATCTCCACTGTCCAAGTAATCCAATTAATCACCTAGTTTTCCAAAGCTGGGCAGACACACATACCTAAAATCTACTTTCCATGGCTGGCTCATTCTCATCTTACATCTCCTTAGAGAAGCTTGCTCTCTGTCTTTGTCTAAGCGAACCCTCTCCACTCCCATTATTTTCTGTCATTACACACTGTTTTCACAATGGTACTTATCACAAGTTATAATCACATGTAATAGATTTATTGAATGCTTACTGTATGCAGGCAGTGGTCCCAAGTGCTTTACAAGTCTAACTCGTTTAATACTTACAACTTTACTGGGTACAATCTATTGATGCCCTTTCTTTACAGCAAGGAACCAGGCACAAGAATGAGGAACTGACTCAAGTTGACACAGCTTTTCAAGTGGCTGGGCTGGGATCAAATCCAGGCAGTGTGGTTCCAGGGCATCAGCTCTTATATTTTTATTCATTTACTTGTTATCTGTTCCCTACTAAGCTCAAAACTTCAGGAGGGCACACACTCATCTCTATTTTGTATTCTCTTTGGCTGACAAGGTGCATGACTTGTAATAAGTGCTCGATAGTTATCTGTTGAATTAATTAACTGCAAATAGTTTGGTAAAATAGGGAGCGAAGAGGAAAGTTGTGAGAGAGAAGACTGCAGGGAGAATCCGTGTCCGAGCGCCTGGGACGTTAGGCCAAGCAAACTGTTGGATGTCGGAGCTAGAACAAACTCCACTCTCCACACTGCCCTGAGTCGCCACATCTCTGCCGATACTACTTTAAAACGGTGCATCTCCTATAGGTGCTCAATCAGTATCTGCTGAAGGAAGTAATGGATCCTACGAGACGGCAAGTTTCCAGAGGGCTGGGGACTGTGTACCTACCGCGGCCGGGCTCACCGCAGACGCTGAAAAAAAGAATGGGCAGGTGCGGGGCTGACCCCCCGCCTCGCCCAACACACGGGTTGTCACCTGGGGAAGGGCTGCCAAGGACTCTGGCAGCTATAAAGACAGACGGCGAATTCCGATCGCTAGTCAGACCCCCGGGCTATGCCCCGTAGGTATCCGGACCCCCCCAAACCCCTCTTCCGTTCAGACAGCCCTGGGCTCCTCCACCCAAGCCCGGGTCCTGCCTCTAACCGCAGCTGGCGGCGGGCGAGAAAGCCTCTTCGCCCTCAGAAGAGCGAGAAAGACCCGAGGTGCCTGTACCGCCTCTCCCGGGTGCAGACTCCCGGCCCCAAAGCCCGGCTCCTCCTACCTCCGGCACCGCCGCAGCACCTTCTCAACGGAGACCAATGCGCCTGCGCATGCGCCGCTTGGCGCTCCGGCGGCGAATTGCGTCCGCGCAGGCGCAGAGCGATCTACAAGGCTCGTTTCCCATACTCCTCCGGGGCCGGGGCGAGCGGCAGGGCGGGACTAGGCGGAGCGCGGCGCCCGTGGGCAATGTGGCTGAGTTTCTAGGCGGCGCCCGGCAAAGTCTACTAAGTGTTGAGGAAGAGTTGGGGTGAGTTTAGGGCTCCGCCGCAGTTTTAAGTTGAAATTTGGGTGCACCACGGTTCACACAGGAAATGTATGCGGATTCATTGGCGGCCCCTCAGAGCGTACCTGTCTGAGGAGCCGACGGGTAAACGGAGGCGCCAGAGCTGGGGGCGGGGGTTGGCGGGTGAGGGAAAATCTTCCTTCCCGAGACGCTTGCGAGCAGGTTGAGGCCTGGAGGGAGGGTCACCCAATGCGGGCCGGGGCCTAGGCGATACCCACCCTCTCCAGGCTGCCAGGTGCAGGCTGTCCGGGCGTGAGGGGAACGTGAAGCCGGAGAGGTTCGCCGCGGGCTGAAGTCTGAGAGACTTTATAAATCTACTAAAGGTTCTAACTTCAACCTGGGGTCATTGGGAGCCGGTAAAGATTTTGTTTGTAAAGGAGGTTCTAGTTGCAATGTAAAAATTGATCTGGAGAGGCAAGCCCGGAGGCCGGGAGGCCCATTAGGAAGCTGCTGTAATGAAGGCGAGAAATGAGCGCGGCCTGAATTAGGAGTTGGAGTGGGAGAAGGGAGAGATATTAAGACGTTTGAATTGCCGTGACCTAATTAGTTGTTAACATTTGTAGGTTTTTGGGAAAAAAAAGTTATAGGTTTCTGGCCCGAGCATCTGAGTAGAACGTGGTCCTAGTTACTGAAATAATGAACATAGGAGAGAGAGTAGATTTGGAAGGGAGCTAATACATTTAGCTTTTTCTCCTTAAGATAAAATTTACATATTTTAAAATTCACTCTCTTAAAGTGTTGGTTATTAGTATATTCACAAGGTTTTGCAACCATCATCACAATCTAATTCCAGAACATTTTATAACCCCAAATAGAAATCTCTGTACCCCTGAGCAGTTACTCCTCATTCCCCCTTACTCCCTCTGGCAACCACCAATCTACTTTCTGTTTCTATGGATTTGCCTATTCTGTATATTTTATATAAATGGTATCGTGTAAGGTCGGATCTTAACAAACAGCACCGCGAAACAGAGGAAAGCTTCAAGGGAGCTTTATTAGGGAGCGCTCTGGGGCGAGGTTCACTGGTCCGAGAGAAAGGGGCCAGAGAAGTCGCGTCCAGTCCTGGGCGTGGGAGATTTTTATTGGGGTGTAAGGGAAGGGTGGTTTGCGGGTGTGGGGGGGTTGCTATACAGGGTAATTCCTTATTTGGTGAGAATACAGCAGGGCCAGGTGTTGGTTGGTCTGTTGTGGGGCATAAGCCCATTTTCCCTTCCCGTCAGCCCCATTGTTTTCTGGGCAGAAAGTTATAGAGTCTCTTGTTGATTCCCAGAACAGGTGAGGTCGTTATGTCCCAATGCCTCTCCTTCCTCATACTGGTCGATGTTTTCTCTTACCCCCCGGGCCTCCTTTCACCCGGGCCAACGGACCTTACAGTATCGTACAATATATGTCGCCTTCTGTCTGGCTTTTACTTAATGTAATGTTTTTATGTAATGTAATGTTTTTAAATGTCATCCATGTAGCATGAATCAATTCTTCAGTTCTATTAATGATAGGATAATATTCCCCTTTATGGATATACAACATTTTATTTATCCATTTATCAGTTGATGGACATTTGGACTGTTTCCGCGTTTTGACTATCACAGCTAATGGTCATGTGAACATTCGTGTATGAGTGTTTGTGTTTTTGTTCTCTGGGGTATATACCTAAGACTGATTGCTGGGTCATACAGCATTTAGTTCTGAGTGTTGAGTTTCAAATGCTAATAGGACTTCGAAGAACTTTCTGTGTATGAAGGTGCTAGGAGGTGTTACTTGCTCTCTGGTTTTGGAAACCTAAGTTAGTTTGTAATATGGTTTCCAACTGGATTAGCTAAGTAGACAGCACAAGAGTGGTAGCGGTGGAGTGTCTCATCTGTACCAGTGGGATATTAATTTATAAGAAGTGACTGGGTGAGAACACGGAGAAGCCAGTGCCATTGAAAGAAAAATGTATTACATTTCCAGAGAGAAGAGGGCATGCCATGCCACACAGGGAAGGTTTTGGTCAGGAGGCAGAAGCAGGAATGAGGGGAAAGCCTAGGTTGGAGTCTTATTCACTGAAAAAGGCAAGGCAGGGCAAGGTAAACAGTTCAGGACTAGCTAGTTTGAGTAATTAGGGTGGGCTTTGGGCTACAGGGATGGTCCCTAGATGCCTGGTACCTGGCCTGGGATGATTCAGGGCAGGGGCAATATTGACTTCATCTGTGAGAGATAAAGGAATTGATGAGTGTGCATGTGAGAGGCTGCTCCCAAGTAAATTGATTACTATCTTTGGGAATTGGTTAGTCCTGGGAAGGTTAGTCTCTCCCCACCAGCGAGATTTTTAAGATGTCAAAACATCATACAGTACAGTACAAAAAATTGATTAATGCATGGGGACATGGCTGGGATGATGTGAAGGACAGTTGTGAAGGTGATGCATATTTTTCTCTAATTTAGGATTTAAATCTCTTAGAAGCCTGGGGAAGAAAACTGCTCCCTTTCTCCCCTCTGTCACCTGCTCAATCTGGCCATTTTAAGCAAAATGAGTTATTGAAGTGTAGTTTAGAGAGGGGAGTGTTCCTTAAACCTTAGCTTCTCAACTGATTTACCTGTGGAATATTTTAAACTGGAATACTTGGACACCACCCTTAGACCTGCTAAATAAATCTTGGGTAGGGTTCCCAGCCTGTGTCTTTTGAAAGTTTCACAGATGATTCTGATGGTCTCTAAGTTAGAGACTGATGGTCACTACATTTAGCCAATACCTACTGAGCAAATCCTATAGGCTAAATATAAAAGAGATGCCAAAAGCTGAGTGAGGGCTGATTGGAATTTAGAGTTAGACATGATTTCTCCCTTCAAGGAACAAAGTTCTGGGGCAGCTTTCTCTTTGACCCAAGGTGAACCATGGGAGCCCCCTTGACCTGGACCCAATTGTGACTTAGCTCCAGCAGAAGCTCTGAGGTTCACACTCTTCCACTGGAATTACAGGAGTCACCGAGTGTGACTAAGCTGAGGGACAATATCCAAAAACAATGTTATCGAGTCCATGTTATTTCAGTGGGAATACTGCATGTTTGCTCCCCGCCGGCATTTGTGGCAGAACTTCCCTGCCAAAACACTAAAGCCAGGGACATGAAGGAACATTTAATATATTAAAAGGTCAGAATTGTCCTTATGTTTGATAAACTTTACATAGTTTTTCAGAAGGAGAATAGATGCAGAAGTGTGTGGAAAAATTTAGACACAATGTAAAGAGTGTTATTCCAAGTGGAGACTCTGATTTTCAAGCCCATAGAAGCCCATAGGAGTAGATTTGGGGTCCAGGGGAAACAGGCAAAGGTTGAATATGCTATGATTATCACTTCATTACCCTCCTGGAATATTTCCTTTTTGGAAACTTCTGGCATCTTCCACAGAGTTAATGTTTTAAACAGTTCTGTGGAAGAAGTGAAAGGCCCTTTTCCCAGGTCTGTGGTTTGGTTATAAATTACAAAACCAAAACCTGCCCAGCTGCCTCTCATTTATCTTGGCAGGGGCTAGGGAGAGGGCAGATTGAACAAGGGAAGAGTTGTCTATATTCTCAGTTCTTTGGTCGTATAAGCTTTTATTTACTGTTGTATAATCCTGTTTCCTACACTGCCAAAATTGTTGAAATCCAGAGGGGAAATGACTGTTTCACATGTCAAAGTGTACAAAAGTCATTCTAGGTTATGCTGCATTTCTGTCTACCACTGCTGCCATTGTGGGATATATACTTCTGTTAATTTTGCTAGGTGAGTTTGAGGGGAGGTTGCATGCAGACGTACTGACCTCAACTGCAGAACAGCATTCTCCTTAATAAAGTTGATAATGCCACTCATAATTTTGATGTTAAAATTAAGTCATCTTTCACTTAATATTGTTAAGATAGCAATACTCCCCCCAAGCAATCCACAGATCAGTGTAATACCTGCCAAAATCCCAATAGACTTTTTTGCAGAAATGGAAAAACTTGAAGTTCATATGAAATTGCAGGGGGTCCTAAATAGCCAATCTTGAAAAAGAACAAAGTTGGAGGATGCACACTTCTGATTTCAAAACTTACTTACAGAGCTACAGTAATCTAGACTGTGCTACTGGCATAAGAATAGACATTCAAATCAGTGGAATAGAATTAAGTGCCCAGAAATAAACCCATACATTCATGGGCAATTGATTTTTCACAAGAATGCCAAGACCATTCCATGGGGAAACAGTAATTTCTTGAACGAATGATGCTGGGACAACAGAATATACACATGCAAAAGAATGAAGTTGGATTCTTACCTCATACCATACATATAGAAAAATTAACTCAAAATGGATCAAAGACCTAAATGTAAGAGTAAAACCATAAAACTCATAGAAGAAAACAGGTAAATCTTCATGACCTTGGATTTGACAATGGTTTCTAGATAGAGCACCAGAAGCACAAGCAAGCAACAAAAGAATTCAGTAGATAAACCGGACTTCATCAAAATTTAAAGCTTTGGTGCATCAAAGAGGACTATCAAGAGAGGGGAAAGAAAACCCACAGAATGGGAGGAAACATTTTAAAATCATATATCTTATAAGGGTCTGTTATCCACAGTATACAAAGAGCTCTTACCACTTAACGACAGAAAGGAAAAACCCAATTAGAAAATGGGCAAAGGGACTTCCCTGGTGGTGCAGTGGTTAAGAATCTGCCTACCGCTGCAGGGGACACGGGTTCGATCCCTGGCCCAGGAAGATCCCACATGCCGTGGAGCAACTAAGCCCATGCACCACAACTACTGAGCCTGTGCTCTAGAGCCCGTGAGCCCTAGAGCCTGTGCGCCACAACTGCCGAAGCCCTCACGCCTAGAGCCTGTGCTCTGCAACAAGAGAAGCCACCTCAGTGAGAAGCCCACCCATCACAACAAAGAGTAGCCCCCGCTCGCAGCAACTAGAGAAAGCCCGTGTGCAGCAGTGAAGACCCAACATAGCCAAAAAATAAAATTTTTAAAAATGATAATCTTAAAAAAAAAAAGAAAATGGGCAAAGAACTTGAATAGACATTTCTCCAAAGAAGATATATAAATGGCTAACAAGCACATAAAAAGATGCTTAACATCATTAGTCATTAGAGAAATACAAATCAAAACCACCATGAGATACCATCTCTCACCCATTAGGACAGCCATTAAAAAAGAAGCCAAAACCCCCAAAACAGCAAATAAGTGTTGGTGAGGATGTGGAGAAATTGGAACCCTCATACATTCCTAGAGGTGCAAAATGGTGCAGCTGTTGTGGAAACCAGTTTGGTGGTTCCTTAACAGGATAAACATAGAATTACCATATGACCCAGTAATTCTCTTCCTAGGTATTTGCCCAGAAGAGTTGAAAAAAAGGTGTTCAGGACAGAGTGGTGACTTCCAGCCTCCTCACATGTGGAACTAGAAACCAGAAGTCCTGTTGCTGGTAGATAAGAAAGCAACTGACCCTTGTATATTAATCTCTTTTAAAATAAATTTATTTATTTATTTATTTTTGGCTGCGTTGGGTCTTCGTTGCTGCGTGCGGGCTTTCTCTAGTTGTGGCAAGTGGGAGCTACTCTGTTGCGGTGCACGGGCATCTCATTGCAGTGGCTTCTCTTGTTGCGGAGCACAGGCTCTAGGCACGCAGGCTTCAGTAGTTGTGGCTTGTGGGCTCTAGAGTGCAGGCTCAGTAGTTGTGGCGCATGGGTTCCAGAGTGCAGGCTCAGTAGTTACTCCGCGGCATGTGGGATCTTCCCGGATCAGGGCTTGAACCTGTGTCCCCTGCATTGGCAGGTGGATTCTTAACCACTGTGCCACCAGGGAAGCCCCTTGTGTCTAAATCTTGTATTGTCCAACTTTGACATAGTCATTTATTAGTCCTAGGAGGGTTTTTTTTAATTGATTTGTTGGGATTTTCTACATAGAGAATCATGTCATCTATGTACAAAGACTATTTTATTTCTTCCCTCTCAGTCTGTATAACTGTTATCTCCTTTTCTTGTCATATTACCTAGGACTTCCAGTAATGGGAGTGATAAAAATAAGGCATTCTTAGTAAGAAAGCATTCTGATCTTAGTAAGAAAGCATCTAATTTCTCAGTGTTAAGTATGCTGTTAGCTGAATGGTGTTTCATCGTGATAAAATCAATGTAACATAAAATTTACAATTTTAACTATTTTTAAGTATACAACTCAGTGGCATTAAGTGCTTTCACACTGTTGTACAACCATCACCACTATCCACACACTATCCATCTCCAGAACTTTTTCATCATTCCATTCTTTTGGATACCTAGAAGTGAAGTTGCCAGATCATGGTAATTCTATGTTTAATTTTTTGAGGAATCTCATACTGTTTTCCGCTGTGGCTGCACCATTTTGCATCCCTATCAGCAGTGCACAAGGATTCCAATTTCTCCATATACTCATAAAAACTTGTAATTTTTTTTTAATGATAGCCATTCTAATGGGTGGATAGTGATAGTTCATCACGGTTTTGATTTGCATTTCCCTGCTAATTAATGATAATGAGCATTTTTCATGTGCTTATTGGCCATTTGCATATCTTCTTTGGAGAAATGTCTATTCAAGTCCTTTATCCATTTTTTTTTTCTTTGCCCATTTTTAAATTTGGTTGTTTGGTTTTTGTTGTTTAGTTGTTGGAGTTCTCTATATATTCTCAATACGAGACTGTAATAAGATAAATGATTTACAGATATTTTCTCCCACTTCATGGTTGTCTTTTCACTTTCCTGATAGTGTCCTTTGATGCACAAAAGTTTTTAATTTTAACGAAGTCCAGTTTACCTATATTTTCTTTTGTTGGTGATTTTGGTGTAATATCCCAGAAATCACTGCCAAATCCAATGTTGTGCAGTTTCTAAGAGTTTTATAGTTTTAGCTCTTACATTTAGGCCTTTGTCCATTTTGAGTTATTTTTTGTTATAAAATGAGGCACGGGGCTAAGTTCGTTCTTTTGTATGTGGACATCCAGTTTTCCCAGTACCATTTGTTGAAAAGACTGTTCTTTCCCTGTTGAATAGTCTTGGCACTGTTGTTAAAAATCACTTGACCTTATGCAAGTGTTTATTTTGGGGCTCTTTATTATATTGGTTTATATGTCATTATGTTAGTATCACACTGTTTTGATTACTGTAGCTTTGTACTAAGTTTCGAAATCAGGAAGTTAGACACACCTCCAACTTTGTCCTACTTTTTCAAGGTAGTTTTGGACATTTGGGGGTCCCTTGAGATTCCATATGAATTTTAAGACAGGTTTTTCTATTTCTGTGAAAAAAAAAGTCATTGAGGTTTTGATAGGGATTGCTTAAATAGGTAGATAATTTCAGGTAGTGCTAACATCTTACTAACAATATTAAGGACTTCCCTGGTGGTGCAGTGGTTAAGAATCTGCCTGCCAATGCAGGGGACACGGGTTCGAGCCCTGGTCCGGGAAGATCCCACATGCCACGGAGCAACTAATCCCGTGTGCCACAACTACTGAGCCTGTGCTCTAGAGCCCACAAGCCACAACTACTGAGCCCATGCACCTACAGCCTGTGCTCCACAACAGAAGCCACCACAATGAGAAGCCCGCGCACTACAACAAAGGGTAGCCCCTGCTTGCCGCAACTAGAGAAAGCCTGTGCACAGCAATGAAGACCCAATGCAGCCAAAATAAATAAATAAATTTATTTTTTTAAAAAAATTAAGTCTTCCAATCTGTGAATATGAGATGTTTCCATGTATTTATATCTTTTTAAAATTCCTTTCAGCAATGATTTGTATTTTTCAGTTTATAAGTCTTTTACCTCCTTGATTAAGTTTATTCCCAAGTATTTTTTAAAATTTATTTATTTTATTTACTTGTTTTTGGCTGCGTTGGGTCTTCGTTGCTGTGTGTGGGCTTTCTCTAGTTGTGGCGAGTGGGGGCTACTCTTCGTTGTGGTGCGTGGGCTTCTCATTGTGGTGGCTTCTCTTGTTGCGGAACACAGGCTCTAGGTGCGTGGGCTTCACTAGTTGTGGCTTGTGGGCTCTAGAGCACGGGCTCAGTAGTTGTGGCGCACGGGCTCAGTTGCTCTGCGGCATGTGGAATCTTCCTGGACCAGGGACCGAACCCATATCTCCTGCATCAGCAGGCAGATTCTTAACCACTGTGCCATCAGGGAAGTCCCCATATTCCCAAGTATTTTAAATCTTTTTGATGCTATTGTAAATGAGATTGTTTTCTTAATTTCATTTTAGGATTGTTCATTGTTAGTGTATAGAAGTGCAACTGGTCTCTGTTGTTTTGTTTTTCTCTATTACCACTGTATTCTGTATTTCCTTCCTCCAGCTAGCTTTGGGTTTAGTTTGCTTTTCTCATTTCCTTAAGGTGTGAAGTTAGTCTATTGCTTTGATATCTTTCTTTTTTTTTTTTAATGAACTTATTTATTTTTGGCTGCGTTGGGTTTTCATTGCTGCGCACGGGCTTTCTCTAGTTGTGGCGAGCAAGGGACACTCTGTTGCAGTGCACGGGATTCTCATTGCAGTGGCTTCTCTTGTTGCAGAGCACGGGCTCTAGGCGTATGGGCTTCAGTAGTTGCAAGCATGGGCTCAGCAGTTGCAGTGCGCAGTCTCTAACGTGCTCGGGCTTCAGTAGTTGTGGTTCACAGGCTGTAGAGCGCAGGCTCAGTAGTTGTGGTGCACGGGCTTAGTTGCTCCGTGGCATGTGGGATCTTCCCAGACTAGGGATCGAACCCATGTCCCCTTCATTGGCAGGTGGATTCTTAACCACTGCACCACTAGGGAAGTCCATCTGTTCACTTTCCTTCATTCTTTTTTCTTTCTGATCCTCAGACTCAATAATTTCATGTGTCTTCAAGTTCTCTGATTCTTTCGTCAGCCTGCTCAAATCTGCTGTTGAACCTCTCTATGAATTTTCTCATTCATTTATTATATTTTTCAGCTCCAGAATTTTGTTTGATTCTTCCTTATAATTTCTCTCTTTGTAGATATTCTCATTTTGTTCATAATATCATTTTCCAGATTTGCTTTCCCTCTTTGTGTTTTCCTTTAGCTCTTTGAGCATATTTAAGACAGCTGTTAGAAAGTCTTTATCTGGTAAATCTGATGTTTGTGCTTCCTCAGGGATAGTTTTTGCCAGTTTATATTGTTCTTTGGATGAACCATGTTATCCTATTTCTTTGTTTGCCTTTTATTGTTTTTATTGAAAATTAGGTATTTGAAAAAAACAACCACCTTTCCCTGTCCTTGCAGACTGGCTCTGTTGTGCCTGGGCACTCCTTCACTGATTGCCTGGACTTGCTTTGAGCGTAGGGATCAGCCCAGGTGAAAGCTTAAGGTCATCTCTGAGGATTTGTTTTGCCTGGGTCTGTGTGTGGCTTTTTTCATTTCCTCTTTATACACAGCTGTTTTTGAATGTCTTATCTTCCCAAGAGTCTCATCTCCAGCTTCTGTTTGTGGCCTTAGGTTATCTATTATATGTCTTCACTCATAAGCTCTTGCTCAAGGCATCTCAGAGTCTGAAATCCTTGTAGCCTTCATGATTAGTGCCTGTTGATTTTCTCTGCCTGAGATTCAAGTTAGGTGGACAGAGATCAGTCCTTCAATAGTCCCAAGACTGGTTAGATCATTGCAAATAAGGTCAGCTCTGCTGCCTCTGATTTGAGGGAGGGAACTGGGAACTGGTCTGCTGCCTCCTCTAGACCAAGACACTGCCATGCCAAGGCGGGTAGGCATTGATTGCACATTCATTTGGCTGATATAGACGTTTGACTGTTCTCCAGATCTCCTGTAAAGTTAGTTCAGCCAATTTTGGATTGTTTTTTGTTGTCTCTGTGGGAACAAGGGCTTAGAGCTTCCTAGTCCTCCATTTTGCTGATGTCACTCCTTACCTGTACGTTTTTTGTTTTTGTTTGTTTTTGCAGTGCGCAGGCCGTTCACCATTGTGGCCTCTCCCGCTGCAGAGCACAGGCTCCGGACGCGCAGGCTCAGCGGCCATGGCTCACGGGCCCAGCCGCTCTGCGGGATGTGGGATCTTCTCAGACCGGGCCACGATCCCATGTCCTCTGCATTGGCAGGCGGACTCTCAACCACTGAGCCACCAGGGAAGCCCCTGTTTTTGTTTTTTTAATATTTATTCATTTATTTGGCTGCTCCGGGTCTTTGTTGTGGCATGCAGGATCTTTAGTTGTGGCATGCAAACTCTTAGTTGTGGCATGTGGGATCTAGTTCCCTGACCAGGGATCGAACCCGGGCCCCCTGCATTGGGAGCACAGAGTATTAGCCCCTGGACCACCAGGGAAGTCCCAACCTGTAGGTTTTTTTGTGCATAATCTTTATCATATTAAGGAAGTTCCTCTCTATACTTAGTTTGCTGAGTTTTTATGGTTTTTTAAAAAGTATAGAATTTTGTGAAATGCTTTTTTTTAATGTGTGTTGTTATGATCATGTGATTTTTCTTCTTTGGCCTGTCAGTGTGAGAATTTATCTTACTTGATTATTGAATGTTGAGCGAGCCTTTCATACCTGGAGTAAATTCCACTTGGTCATGATATGTAATTCTTTTTATACAGTGTTTGGATTTTATTTTATTTTACTTTTTAAAATTTATTTTTGGCTGCATTGGGTCTTTGTTGCTGCGCGTGGTCTTTTCTCTAGTTGTGGCAAGCGGGGGCTATTCTTCGTTGCGGTGTGCAGGCTTCTCATTGAGGTGGCTTCTCTTGTTGCGGAGCACAGGCTCTAGGTGCATGGGCTTCGGTAGTTGTGGCACGCAGGCTCTAGAGCGAAAGCTCAGTAGTTGTGGTGCACGGGCTTAGTTGCTCCGCGGCATGTGGGATCTTCCCTGACCAGGGATTGAACACGTGTCCCCTGCATTGGCAGGTGGATTTTTAACCACTGCGCCACCAGGAAAGTCCCTGGATTTTAATTGTTTATATTTTGTTGAACGTTTTTGTATCTATGTTCATGAGAGAGATTAATTTGTACTTTCTTTTCTTGTAATGTATTTTGGTATTAGAGTGATGCTGATGTCACAGAATAAGTTAGCAAGTATTCCCTCTGCTTCTGCCTTCTGAAAGAGACGAAAATTGGTGTAATTTCTTGTTAAATATTTGGTAGAATTTACCAGTGAACGCATCTGGGACTGATGCTTTCTGTTTTGGAAGGTTATTTGTTCATTTCTTCGGTAGATCTAGGCCTACTCAGATTGTCTTTTTCTGTTTGTGTGAGTTTTGGCAGATTGTGCTTTCAAGGATTGGTTCATTTCCTGTTAAGTCAGCAGTCCCCAACCTTTTTGGCACCAGGGACCAGTTTCGTGGAAGACAGTTTTTCCACGGATGGGGTGGGGAGGGAGGGTTGATTCAGGTGGTAATGCAAGCGATGGGGAGCGATGGGGAGCGATGCAGAGCGGCAGATGAAGCTTCGCTTGCTCGCTAGCCCACCCGCCTGCCTGCCCACCTGCCCGCCCGCCGCTCACCTCCTACTGTGCAGCCCGGTTTCTAACAGGCTGCAGACTGGTACCGGTCCGTGGCCTGGGGGTTGGGGACCCCTGCTCTAAGTTATTACATTTGTGGGCATAGAGTTGTTCATAGTATTCCTTTATTATCTTTTTAATGCCCATGGGATCCGCAGTCATGTCCCCTTTTCATTTTGGATATTAGTAATAATGTGTCCTCTCTCTTTTTTTTCTTAGCTCAGCTAGTGGTTTACTGATGATCTTTTCAAAGAACTATCTTTTGGTTTCTTGATTTTCTCTATTTCTTGTTTTCAACTTCATTGATTTCTCCTCTAATTTTCATTATTTCTTTTCTTCTGCTTACTTTGGAACTAATATGCTCTTCTTTTTTTAGTTTCCTGAAGTGGATGCTTAGATTATTGAGTTCAGATATTTTTTCTTTTCTAATACATGCATTCAATGCCATTAATTTCCTTCTAAGCACTGTTTTCGCTGCATCTCACAAATTTTGATGTTGTATTTTCATTTTCATTTAGTTCAAAACATGTCTTAATTTCTCCTTTGGTCTATGTGTTATTTGGGAATGTGTTATGTAATCTCCAGGTGTTTGGGGATTTTCCAGTTCCTTTTCTGTTACTGATTTCTTATTTAATTCTGTTGTGGACTGAGAGCATACATTGTATGATGTCTGTTCTTTTAAATGTGTTAACGTATGTTTTATCGCCCAGAATGTTGTCTATCTTGGTGAATGTTCCATGTGAACTTGAGAAGAATGAATATTCTTCTGCATGAAGTAGTCTATAGATGTCTATTATATCTGGTTGATTGATGGTTTTGTTGAGTTCAGCTATGTCCTTTTCTGCCTTTTGGATGTGTCCATTTCTGTCATAGGGGTGGTGAAGTCTGCAGCTATAATAGTGGATTCATCTGTTTCTTTTTGCAGTTCTATCAGTTTTTCCTTCGTGTATTTTGAAGCTCTGTTATTAGGTACGTACACATTAAGGATTATTATGTCTTCTTGAAGAGTTGGCCCATTTATTATTATGTAATGCCTCTCTTTTTTAAAAAATAAATTTATTTATTTATTTTTGGTTGTGTTAGGTCTTCTTCGTTGCTGTGTGCAGGCTTTCTCTAGTTGCAGCAAGCGGGGGCTACTCTTCGTTGCGGTGCACAGGCTTCTCACTGCAGTGGCTTCTCTTGTTGCGGAGCACGGGCTCTAGGCACGTGGGCTTCAGTAGTTGTGGCACATGGGCTTAGTTGCTCCACGGCATGTGGCATCTTCCCAGACCCGGGCTTGAACCTGTATTCCCTCCATTGGTAGGCGGATTCTTAACCACTGCACCACCATGGAAGTCCTGAGTTGTGTGATCTTTTTCAGTGTTGATCTGATGTTCATCCCATACTGTGTGTTTTTGCATTTCAGATATTTATACCATCTCTAGAAGTTCCATTTAGGTCTTTTTATAGCTTCCATTTCTCATTATGCTCATGTTTCCCTCTACTTTCCTGAATTTATGAAGCATGTTTATAATATCTGTTTTATTGTCCTTGTCCGATAATTCCTTTATATCTGTCACTTCTAGGTCAGTTGCTATTGATTGCTTTTTCTTATGGTCATAAGTCATATTTTCTTCTGTTTTCACATGCCTGGTATAGCAGTTGTCAATCCACCCTTCATCGCCGGCTTGTGATGCTGGAACATTCCTCTCTTGCCAGCTAGCCTGATACTAACCTTTGTCAGTGGAGGGCGCTGGAGGAGAAAGGGCCTGTCATTCTGGTTCTTTGTGCTTTGCTCATTCCTGTTTTGTGACATCAGCTCACCCCCGGTGAATTTCTGTGGCACCTTCTCAGGCAGCTTCCTAGCTGCAAATTCAGCAGCACTGGCCTGGGTGCCAGCGATGAGGCTCTTTATATATTTGGAAGGGGGTAGGCACTTGCATGGAACCCAGGCAAGTTCCATGGGTACCCCAGCTGGCCTCCTGGCAGCTCTCTAGTGAGTTCATCAGCACCTCCACCCTGGTGACTTCCTAGCACTCTCTGCAGACAGCTTCCCAGCTAATTCTGTTGGCACCCTCTCAGGTGGCTTTCAGTTCCCAGCCTTGGCCTGGGACAGCCCAGTAAACTTCACCATCCAGTGAGCTGTGATCTCGCAGCTCTGAGTCGTTCTCTTGTATACTTCCCTTCACCCTAGGGTATTCTGTAGGGTTCTCTTTTGGTTCCTTTTAGCTAATTCCCTATAAATAGTTAATTCTTTATAATAAACTTCCCTTGTTTAAAATACCATGTGGTATCTGTCCCCTGGCTGTACCCTGATCGATAGACCTGGCAATTTCCTTATTGGCTACTAGACATTGTAAATTTATGTTGTTGGTTGCTGGGTTTTGTTGTATTCCTTCAAATAGTATTAATCTTGGTATGGCACCCAGTTAAGTTCCTTGGCATCAGTTGATCCTTTAGAGGATTGCTCCCGAGCTGAGTTAGGGTAGTCCAGAGCTGCCTTTGGTCTACAGCTAATTTAGCCTCATTACTAGGGGTGATGCCCTTCTGAGGATTCTACCCAATACCCTGTGAATGAGGAAGTCTTTCCATGGTGGCTTGTGGGAACACAGTTTATTCCCTTCCTGTGTGAGCTCTGGGGATTGTTCTGTCTGCTCCTTTCCAGGGGTTCTTGCCCCAGCCTCCTCACATAGTTTTTCTTACACAGGTACAGACTTGTCCTTAGCTGAAGACATGAGGGAATCCTCTTTGGATCCTGGAGCTCTGCTTTCTGTACAGCCCCCTGCTCCCCAACATTTTGCTGTACACATTCTAGCCACCTGGGCCTCCCTGACCTCCTCAGTGTCTCATGCACTCAGGAGACAGCCAGGTCTGAGTTTCCCTTCCCTGCACTGTAGCCTAGAAACTGCCTCAGCTATGGCTGGTCAGTCATAGGGCCCAGAGTTCCCTGGCGGTCCAGTGGTTAGGACTTGGCGCTGTCATTTCTGTGGGCCCAGGTTCAGTCCTGGTCGGGGAACTAAGATCCCACAAGGTGCACGGTGCAACACCGCTCCCCTCCCCCCCTGCCACAAACACACAAAAATCATAGGGCCTAGTGTGTTGGTGTCCCTTCTCCCTGGGATCACTGTCCTGTACTTATCCAGTGACTGAAAACCATTACATCATCTCTTGTCCAGCTTTCTTGTTGTTTAGGGCCCCTGTTACTCCATCTTGAATGAGTGAATAAACACACAAACAAATGAAACAGCCTGATGAAATTTCAGGACAAGTTGGTACCCTGTAGCTAAGTTGACTGACATTATTAACGCTCCCTTTTTTCTTCTTTTTAAACCAGTCACGTGTGAATGGGAGCAGCAAGATGGCACAGGCTGTGAGGGAGTGACATGGTGGCAGTCTGGAGTTGGCTCCCCAGCAAATTTGCATTTTACCAGCTTTCCGCACTGTGTCATTTGTGGGCTGAGGCACCTGCGAAGATCACTGCCTCCTCACAGGAGCCCAAGTGAGGAAACAGCCAATGCATTTGTGTAGGCCTCCTCTATGGCCTGCTACAACTTCAGCAGTCTTTGGACGATGGGGAGCCAGACCGACAAGGCACCTGCCTCAGGCCACTCTGGCCTTGGCCAGAGGACCAGGTGGGAGGGCGCTGGACTGGGCTTATTCCTGGCATCCTGAGGTCATCGCTGCTCCTGCCTGAGGCCCTGTCCCTTGACTGGTGGCTGTGCTTTTATGCAGGCCCTGGGGAAGAGAATCTGGAAAGCCAGCCTCACAGGTAAGTGGACATGTTTTCTAAGCTGGTATAGAAGTGGGGTGAGATCCAGTGCCATTCCCCAGAGCCCAACGATTCCTGAGGAGGCAGAGGTCTCTGCGGCTGCCTTTCCTGTTCTCCTGGGGGCACATTCTCTTCTAGTAGCTGGGAATCTACATGCCTCAGGCCCCCTCACTGGGGCAGTGTCTGGACCTTTGGGTAGAGAAGTGGGGGCAGGGCCCTATGTCTGCCCACATTTGGCAGGCCCTTTGGGGAGCCCTCACTCGGGGGGGGGGCCTGGGCAGGACAAGCACAGCACCCTTCCCTCACAGCAGGCCCGATGAGGTGACTGCCCTGGAGGCTGGGTAGGGGGAAGCTGAGGTGCGGGGGAAGAATGGTTCAGTGGGAGCCTTTCTCCTCACATGACTGAGCCCCCCCCACAGGCTCTCACTGCACGTGTCCCCACCCCCAAGAGAAACTGAGTTATAGGAACATTACAGCTCACAGCTTCCCATGGTAGTGGGGGGCAGGGAGAAGTACCCAGGGGAGCTCAGGGACTGTGGTCTTCTCCTCACTGGTGGGGCCACATTGCTCAATGTCCTATACTCTGAGGTCCAGAGATGCTTAGATAATGGAGGGTGAGCAGAGGCTAATGACTAGTAGGCATGGTGACCAGGGGAGGTGGTGAAGACATGGTACCAGCCTTCCCTAGCTACTCATCCAGGAAGGAGTAGGCAGAGTTGGAAAGACACACTGCACTTGGGACTCAGGTCTGAGGGTCTGTGGTGAGAGCTGTGGTGGCTACTGTATCATGGGGCTGTACCATACACGGGCATCGGCCCCTGGGGCCATAGATCCTTGTGAGAGTCCTGCTGGGCTCCGGCTCAGGCATGGGCAGCCCCCTCCTCTCCATGGAGATGGGCCCGTACCACCTCCTCTCTAGAGTCAATCCTCAGCCTTTGCCTGGGACTTCCATGACAGGGCAGAGTTGTTCTGAGCTCTCTGCTATCTGGCTGCGCTTTACCTGAGTATCGTTCTGACGGCCACTTACCCCACGGGAAGCCTCCTTCCCCTCTGCTCCCCTCCTGTTAGGAGCTGTAACTTTGGTGCTCCCTTATCACTCTTGGTTACGTGTCTCCATCCCACCAGGATTTGGGATGTGGAGGCTGAGGAGCCTGGGCCAGTGGCAGAAGCCTGTTCCTTTACTTAGTCATCAGGGAGGACCAAGTTGGGCTCCTCTTGTGTGAGATGCTCACACTTAAATGGGCACAACCAGAGCAGCTGAAGAGGTTGGAGCATCTAAAGACATTGTTCTGCCAAGAAAGTCCCTGCCTGACATTCATCTTTTCATTCAGCAAGTAGTTGGTGAGCACCTGCTATGGGTCAGGCCTTGTTTAGGCGCTGCTACATAAGCCCCAGCTCTTGTGGGACTTACGTCCAGTGGGATGAGACTGACCATACGTTGTATGTTAGATGTGATTGTTGGGCAAGAAAAAATAAGCAGGGTAAAGGAGATAGAACAGTGGGACAAAACCTGCTACTAAGTAGGATGCTATGGTAGGGTGACATCTGGGCAGAGGCTCAAGTCAAGGGAGGGACAAACCATGTAGCCATCTGGAGGCAGAGTGCTCAGGTAGAACAGTGCAAAGGCCCTGAAGCAGGATCCCCTTTGGGAAACATTGTTGAAACTGTCAATGTGAAATAAACTATAGTGTCTATAGATAAGCCACGTGGCGGGTCCTGGGCAGGAAGCACAGCAGGTACTTACAGTTCTCAGAAACCAGCATTGCCCATCTGGCTAAGGGTGCAGAGTCCCCAGAAAGGAAACAGGCCTGGAGCTGGCAGTCTGCAGGCCCCAAGGCTTCTTCTCTAGGATTGAGGTAGTAAACCTGAGCTGAGGACAGATGCTCCATTCTCTGAGGAGCTGTAGAACAATTTATGGAATATAGAATTGCTATGTCCTGGCACTACGCCATCTTCACTTTTAGGAGTGGGCTGATGAGAACAAATGCTGTGGGTTTCAGACAGGACATGGAGATCTTCAGTCCCAGAGACTCTTGGTCGGGCAGGAAGGGATTGTCTGTTTCCCTTCTGGCCGCCTCTTATTGGGTGGAATACCTCTGCACAGGACATTTATAGCTCAGAGATGTCCACACGGCCTGCTAGTTGGACCAGCTTGCCTAGTTATCAGCCATATCCTCTCCAGCGCTCTGCTTCAGTGACTCATTCCAGGTAATGAAAACAGACTGCTTCTGGCAATGGAGTAGCTTACAGCAGACCAGTGCCTGATGAGGACTCAAGGAACTGACCATAATTCAGAAAGCATCTGCTTGTATGACTGGAGCACTACCCCATCACCTGTAACTCAGAGGGGAGCTTGAAGAGGTGAGTCCTATTTCCTCCACTGGCTTCTCCCTTTGGGGCTGGGCAGGAGCAGCTGCTCAGAGGCAGAGAAGCCAGAGGAGCTCCGCGTAACCTTGCAGGACTGGGGAGACTGAGCTGGGGGTTTGGGCCTGCTGAGGCAGTGGAACCTGAGGGCCAAGATCCCTGAGAGGAAGGAGGCCAGAGAAGCAGAAAGTGGCTAAAAAAGCACAGCTGGCTTTTTGGCAGTTTCATGATGCTAGGAAAGAGTTCAGAGCCTGCCAAGGAGGAATGGCCCTAAGAAATACCAGGCTCTCAGCTTGGACCTTTGGGGACCACAGGTAGATTGGACTTTACAAGGACTGTGGAATGAGTTTAGCGTTAGCTGAGCCCTGGAGTGGCTTGAGGTGGCCTTCCCCTCTGCTGCCCACCCTGGAGGGAGACACCATCCTGATCCTCAACCATCTGTCACACACAGTGCCTGACACTCTGTCAAGTTACTAGGTACACTGAGAAACAGGATGAGGGGAGTGGGGGGGAAGAGTGACGGACCCACAGGAGATAAGATACTGGAGTTAGCAGACATGGACTTTAAAATAACTGACTAACATATTGAAATAGGTGAGGTGGAGAGTTTCACAGAGAATTAGAATTCATAAAAGATTAAATGAAAATTCAAAGTGCAATAACTGAAATTTAAAATTCAGTAGGTGGATTTAAAAGTAGATGAGAGACAGCTGAAGAAAGGACTAGTGAACTGGAAGATAGATCAATAGAAAATATCTCTGCAAACCCCACCATGACCAGCTCGCACTATCCTGTGAGCTTCCTTGTCCTGGGCCCTCTGAACCCTTCTGTAAACCCGTTGGGCAGTGGCAGGGGGGCCTGCTGAGGAGGCTCTTTGTACTTGGGAGAGACTGAGGGGGCTTGGGAATTTGGGGATCGCTCTCCATTGCAGCCTTGTTGGAAACATTACCAGCACATTGGCAGTCTAGTCATTGAGCTCCATGACTCTAGTGAAATCTTCAAGAGTCTCAGGCAACAGGAACTTTGTGCTTATGGGCTCAGGCTAAAGGTATGCTAATCTCTCCAACATAAACCTTAGAAAATGCCTTTGGTGGGACGGGGAACCAAGGGAGGCTTGTCTGTGATTTGCAAGGGGCGTGCACATTGCTGCTCAGGCTCGTGGACCATGGAACCCGAGTGCTGCCTGTTCCACTGACATGATGGGCACTGGCGTAACTGGGGGTGAGGGAGCAGGGTCGGGGCTGTGCTGAGCTTGACCTTGAAACTGTTGTGGATTGTAGCAGTTCACAGGCATGTTCTGAGAAATTTTCCATCCTGGGTTAATGAGTTCCTTATAATGAACAGAAATAAATTCAAGAGGGATGGTGAGCTAAGGTGGGGTCATGGGCCAAGGCCAGTGGCTGTGCTGAGAGATGACTGCTGACCTGCACAGGCTGTCTAACATGGATTAAAGCAATGTCACAGCAAAGACATTGGCCTTTTATCTCAAGTAAAAGATGGAAGCCCCTTTGTCCTCTAAAATGCTCTGTCTTGGGGCCAGCAAAAACCGCTTTTGAGGGGAGAGGAGGAATCCAGGTCAAATCTGGGTGAGGGAGGACACAACAGCCACTGGCTCCTGGGAGCTTCTGGTCAGCTCAGGCCAAGTGTCCAGAAGCAACTTGGACACCCTGCAGTGTCTCCTGTGCTTCAGGAGAGGAAACCATGCTGGGTTCTCTCTGGAGGGTCCATGAGGAAGGGACGTTCTCTCACATGGGAGGTTGCAGGACAGGAGGTGAGGAACAGGTGAGCACAGAGCCTTCTACCTTCCAGGCATTGTTTTAGGCCTGGTCAGTTTCATGGACGAGATAGACAAGGTCCCTGCTCCTGTGCAGATTGTGTTCTAGTCCAGAGGCTGCCTTCAACCGGTGTAAGCAAGTAAGAGCAAACACTAAAACAAGGAAAACAAGTGATAAGGGTCATGGAAAAGATGACATTGGGACCACGCTGGTGGGAGGGTTGGGTTGGGGAGAGGGCAGCCTCCCTGAAGAGGTGATGGTGAGCTGAACTGGAATGACAGGGTGGGTAGCTCTGCGTGCAGAGCAGCGCCCTTAGCTGGCATTGCACAAGCCCTGGTAGGCCCTGGCTTTCCTCATAAGGACAATGAGAAACCGATGATAGATTTTTTTAAAAAATTATTTGTTTGTTTGGCTGCATTGGGTCTTAGCTGCGGCACACAGGAACTTAATTGCGGCATGTGGGATCTAGCTCCCTGACCAGGGATCGAACCCAGGCCCCTTGCATTGAGAGCATGGAGTCTTAGCCACTGGACCACCAGGGAAGTCCCCCGATGACAGATTTTAAGCAGGAGAAAAAGGTGATCTGATTGCACATTTACAAGATGTGCTGCATGCTGTGTGGATACTGGGATTGTGGGGAGAGTTTCTGGGAGCAGGGAGACCAATGGGCAGATTTGCTTGTGTTCAGCAAAGGACAGGTGTCGCAGCTGCAAAACCAGAGGGGACTGTAGACTCAGGATGCATTTGGGGTGGGGCTGAGAGAAAACAGGGACCCAAATGAGCCTCAGGTATCTGAGCATCTGGGTGGAGGCAGGGCCATAGTGGGAGGGGGGCATACCCACTGTGTATGTCAGATCTAGAGGTTCCCAAACTCGCAGTTCAGAGCACTTCTAGTTAAGGTTCAGTAATTATTTTAAGGGACTTATAGGCCAAAAGAAGTACCTAACAGTTCCATTTTTAAATACATAAGTCCAAACAAGTTAAGTATTGACATCCTAGCAACTTACAGTAGATATTTGGAAAATAATGTAAACTTAAATTTTTTTTCATTTCATTTTTAAGTAACTGTAATTATTTATGGGTGGAACGTGTGCCTATCGGCTCTTCTTGAATCTTGGAATCAGATTGGACACTGCCACCCTTGTTGCTTTTTTCACATTGATTCTTACACAGTAATTGCTTTTTCAATAACTGCCAGAAACCTAGCTTTGCAGACATGAAATAGTGGAAAGGAGTGTAGCAAGATATGATGTTGAAACCATGAAGTGTTCAGAGATGTTTAGTATCACCATTTTCCTCAAAAGTAAAAGGCATCCTGCTGTGCCTGCAAGTTCACTGTGGGCTGGGGGTTATTCAGTGCATTGTTTAGAAACTGCAGCTCTGTGCCCTTTTCCCTCTGGGTCTGTGGACATCCTCTGTCCTGGGCCACATGTTGGTGTGCAAGTCCGCCCCCCACCCCCAGCAATTCTTTGGGATGGCTCACTGGGTCTTGTGGCACTCACTGTTGCCCTCACAGCCCAACAGCCTGCACATGGCAAATGTCCCTTTGAAGCTATCGTGTTCCCAGCTTCAGTGCTTAGAGGATTTTCTCTTTATCCTTTGATTTTATTTATTTTTTATAAATTTATTTATTTATTTATGGCTGAGTTGGGTCTTTGTTGCTGTGCGCAGGCTTTCTCTAGTTGCAGCTAATGGGGGATACTCTTTGTTGTGGTGTGTGGACTTCTCATTGTGGTGGCTTCTCTTGTTGCGGAGCATGGGCTCTAGGCGTGTGAGCTTCAGTAGTTGTGGCTCGCGGGCCCTAGAGCACAGGCTCAGTAGTTGTGGCGCACGGGCTTAGTTGCTCCGTGGCATGTGGAATCTTCCTGAACCAGGGCTCAAACTCGTGTCGCCTGCATTGGCAGGCGGATTCTTAACCACTGTGCCATCAGGGAAGCCCTATTCTTTGATTTAAAATGCCTCAGAACTCAAGACCTGACCCCGACTTAATTACTTCGGTGTGATGCGTCATTTCCCCTTCCTGTATCTGAACAGGTTTAGTTTAACTAAAGAGTGTGGCAGACTTTCGGGGTTGATGTAAAAATAGCTCACCCTGATCAGAGAAAGCGGTCTGCCGTCTGCACCCATTTCCCTGCTAATGTGATATTGAAAAATGCCAGCAACACTGGGCTTCCTCCCTTCCCTGGCACCCATTCTGTCTCCACTGTGGAGCCTGGCGCGGGAGGAGTGTACCCCTGACTCTGCCATTGGTGTTGGGTTTGGCCCTGTCACTTGCTAAGACCAAAAGAATATGGGCAGAAGTGGCATCATGCAGATTTTGAGCCTAGGCTTCTGGAGGCATCATGTATTTCTGTTCACCTCTCTGGAAGTTTCCACCTTCCACCATGTTAGAAGATCATATATGCTAGCTGCAGCCCCTTCAGCCCAGTGCCTACTCCCCCACCCAGAGGGAGGCCCAGGGAGCAGAGCCCTCCCAGCTAACCTACAGACCTGTGAGCATGAGAAAAAAAATGCATACTGCCATACATATTGAATCCTGGGGTTGCTTGTTACACAGCAACAGCTGACTGATACAAATGGAAAAGAGGTCCATGAGGGAAAGTTAAAAGGGTGATGGAAATATAACAGCTGAGAAGGTTACTAGTCTTAGGGATAAGATGAATTTTTAAGATGTGAAATGATTCTTCTGTAGAATAATGTTATGTCTGTTGATCCTTAAGACAAACCTAAGAGGAAAGCAGTGACAGTTTTATCCAGTTTTATCCCCATTTTATAGATGAAGATATTGAGGTTCAAAGTGGTTGAAGGTGCAGTGGGTGAGCCTGGTCTGGGCCCCAAATCCCTGACTCCTGGGCCAGGGTCTTCCCGGCTGTGCTGCCTGCCTCTCTTGTGGGCCCGACTTAGAGCAGCCAATATGGCAGTAGAGCTTGGCACTTTGTGCAAATGAGGCCACCGTTGGGACCTTTCTTCTGACAGGTTGGGGAGGGAGGGCACCTCCCAGAGAAGGGGCAGCATTTGGTTGAGAGGGGGACAGGGGTGCCAACAAACAGGTGCCCGTGTCCCACATGCTGAAAACTGGGGGGTCTGGGTGTCTTCTGTGTGAGCCATGGCTCTGCTGCCTACTGGTTTGCTCTCATGCTCCCCTCAAAAGGTCTGGCAACTGTGTGTCCAGAAAAGATACCTATGGAAGAAAAGTGTCAAGGCACCTACACTGAATACATTGATGGTCTTGCCTGGTGGTTGGGGTCTGAATTTTGACACACTTGAAGCCTCGGGGATTTTAAACAGGAGAGTCAGCAATCAAACCTTTGCAAAAGGCTGCAGTGGGGCTTCTGGCAGCTTGAGGGCCAGGCCACATGACCCCATGTTGTAGATGCCATATCAGGGTACACACGAGCTGACTGGCATTCCTACTGACTGCTGGAGCTGTCCGTCAGCATGTTCTCATTACTTCAGGGGGTTCTGGTCTTGTTGAAGTTGGTTTACTTTCTGAGTTGTTTTTAATCCCTCTGTGTCCTCCTACTTCATGATCAGCTGACCACATCCATGGCACTTTGATTTTGACCTTGGCTCCTGCTGACTTTTCCCCTAAGGCCCCCTCCTGCTCCCTGACCCCCAGGCCCCCGTAGCCCTACACTCCCCTTTATACTTCAAGACCCTTCCTTTCCAGGAAGGGACCCAGCCTTCCCAGTTGCAGGGCTGTCCTTGGAGACCACAACCTCCAACCCCGAAATGGGGCAGAGCCCCCATGGATAGGGTGATGGGCTGAATAATACCCCCCAAAATATCTCCATGTCTTAATCCCTGCAAACTATTAACTTCACACGGCAAAAAAGGATCTCAAGATGGGGAGACAGGCCTGGATTATCTGGGAGGACCCTAAACTCAATAACCTATATCTTTGAGGGGAGAGAACCGACACAGAAGAGAAGGCAATATAATGATGGAGGCAGAGACTGAAGTGATGCAGCCATAAGCGAAGGAACACCCGGAGCCTCCAGAAGCTGAAGAGGCAGGAAGGGTCTCCCCCAGCACCTCCAGAGTGTGTGCAGCCCTGCCACACCTTGTTTCTGCTCAGTGAAATGGATTTTGGACTCTGGACTCTAAGATTATTAGATAATAAGTTTCTGTAGTTTCAAGCCACCAAGTTTGTGCTGACTTGTTACAGCAGCCACAGGTAATGAACACAAATGGGAAAGCCAAGGATTCCAAATGAAATGACTGGACCCATGGCCTGGCATGGACCCTCAGCTGCTGCCTGACAGTGTCCTTATGACCCAGCCACTCCTGTCACCTGTGCGTGAAATGCACAGGCTCTCCACAGGAAGGTTTCCTGCTGCCTTGCTGGCAAGTGAGGTGGACTCTGCAGCCCCTGCCCCTCCCTGGTGCCCGCAGCCCTGCAGCCCCCAATGCTGCATCTCATGTGCGCCCTGTTGAGAGCCCCAACTCCTGGCCAGGGTGCTTGCAGCCGTCACAACTGAAGGATTAGGAAGCAGGGGTTGGAGTTGGTGAGAGATGGGGTCCTGGGAGAGCAGCCACCATGGGCTCCATTTGCAACATGGAATGTCTGGCTTTGGCTGCTAGCTCCAAGGTCACCTCAAGTCCTGCAGCCAGGAGTAGCCAGGACCCTGCCCTCCAGTGCATCTGCTCCCCACCCCTGGGAGAGCAACATGTGCAAAGGACACAGAGCCTTTGGCTGTTTTTGTTTTTTTTACTTTTTAAAACCAAGGGCAAACATCAGGTGCTCTTTACAGCAGGAAGGACCTGTACCTTTTGAAATAAACACATGCCAGCTACCCACCTGCTAGGAAAGCCCCACAGGCAGCACTATTGTTCTGTGTCCTCCAGGTGATGCCCTGGGAAAGGTCACAGCTGCCTAAACCTTTAAAACCCCAGGTGGGACGAACATTCCCTGTGTGAGGATTTGGAGCTGCAACAGCTCACAGTTGTGTTTCTTAACACTTTGTGAATTTTTTTCTTAAAGCAGTGAAAGGAGAAAATTGGCACCGAAGAGTATCAATTCTTGATTCTTGGCAGAATTCCTGTTGTCTTTGTGAAAGTCAAGTTTCAGGTGAGTGTGCCTGGTGCCCCAAGGGCTGTGTGACCCGTGGCCTGTGGAAGGTGGGTACCAGGCCCATAAGCCCCGTGGAGTCCCTCTTGGTGACCGTGGCCACCCTGGGAAGAGCCCTGGCCAATCCCAGAGGGGAGGGTGGCCGGAGCGGGGAGGGCGGTGAGCTGGTGCCCCACCCACAGTGTCAGGGGCTTCCTAGGCTGGCGACCCTCACAGGGGCTCATCTGCTGGCAGGTGAGGAGTGAGAAGATCCAGCGCCTGTTACTTGGCGCTTGGTGTCTGGCTCTCTGCATGCTGGTGAGAGGGCTCAGAGGCTCACCCTGGCCTGCTCGGCATAGCCCACAAAGACAGGGTTTACTCAGCCTTGGGCTCTACCAGTTCTGCGCAGCTGGACTCAGGGAGGCCAGAGTGCTGAGTCTGCCAACCTCAGGCCCACATGTGAACATTTCTCCTCATCCAGAATGAGGGGTGCCAGGCTGATGGGGGTGCTACTCACCCTGGCTGGCCTGCTGCAGCAGACCCTGTCCCTGAGAATAGCAGCCTTCAACATCCAGACTTTCGGGGAGACCAAGATGTCCAATGCTACCCTCTCCAACTACATTGTACAGGTAAATCCAGGCTGGCCTGTCCTCAGGGGACTCAGGGTGGGGGAAGGGGAGGGCCCTCTAACAGGCCCTGGGAACCCTGGGCCAGTGGTCAGTCCTGAGGGTGATCGGCAGTGGTGGTGATCGGGGGAGGGGATTGAAAGCCTCTGGTCTCAGCCCACCTGTCTGTCAAGGGGACAGGTCCTTGTCACTGCTGTGCCGTCCACCACGGCTGGAGGTGGTGGGATGTCTGGCACGTCCCAGGCAAGTCCCAGGCCAAGCTGTGACAGGAAGGTGTCTGGGAGGAGCAGGTCGGCCCTGTGATTCACAGCAGGCCGGCTCGGATGCCTCAGTCTCCACCCAGCCTGCCCTGCTTAGCAGTACTGTGGCCTTGTCCCCAGATCCTGAGTCGCTATGATATCGCCCTCATCCAGGAGGTCAGAGACAACCACCTGACGGCCGTAGGAAGGCTGCTGGACAAACTCAACCAGTGGGTGACAGTGCGGTCCTGGGAGGCATGGATGGGAGAGGGTATGCCACTTCAGCCAGGCCCCAGAGATAGGGATGTGGGCAGGAACCCTGCTATAGATGTATATAGGTGGCAGGAGGGTCCCCACGGACTGCCCCCCACCCTGACCGCGACATTTGTTTCCTCAATCCAGGGATGACCCAAACACCTATCACTTTGTGGTCAGTGAGCCGCTGGGACGCAACAGCTATAAGGAGCGCTACCTCTTCCTGTTCAGGTAGATTGGGTCACCTCCTCAGAGGGTGCCGACAGGAGGCTGGGGTGTGGTCTAGAGAGCCTGTGAGCCCCTCCCCTCCGGGTGTGGGGGCGAGAACTGGGGCCACAGAGCAGGGCTCTGAGCTGGCCTCACAGCCTGTGCAGAGGCAGGGGGACATGGCAGGAGCTCCAGGCCAGTGGGTCTATGCGGTGCTAAGGCCGGGCCCCCTGCCCACCTGGACGTGGCAGAAAGTGACTTTACCAAGACAAGCTGGCACCCTGGCCCAAGGCTAACTGCCCTCTGGCCCGGCCTTCTGCAGACCCGACCAGGTTTCCGTGCTGGACAGCTACCAGTACGATGATGGCTGTGAGCCCTGTAGGAATGACAGCTTCAGCCGAGAGCCAGCTGTGGTCAAGTTCTCCTCCCCCTTCACACGTGAGTGCCCCGCCCAGCCCTTCCCAAGACACCTGGAAAGCTGTCTCGTGCTGCAGCCCACACCCTTTGTGCTTTGGTCTTACATTGGAGTTACTTAGGAAAACGTCCACCCTCGAAGACTGGCTCATGTGTCCTCCACCACAGCCCAACTCCTGGCTGAGCCCAGCCCACACCGGCTCAGTATGACTCCTGTTTCCACAGAGATCAAGGAGTTTGCCATTGTTCCCCTGCATGCGGCCCCATCGGATGCGGTGGCTGAGATCGACTCTCTCTATGATGTCTACCTGGATGTCTGGCAGAAGTGGGACTTGGAGGTGAGGCAACCCCCACCCCCAGCCTTGGGCTCTGGGGCCCCCCTTCTGCCCCAGGCCAACCAGTGTGTGTCTCCTGGTAGGACATCATGTTGATGGGTGATTTCAATGCTGGCTGCAGCTACGTGACCCCCTCGCAGTGGTCATCCATCCGCCTGCGCAGGAGCCCCCCCTTCCAGTGGCTGATTCCTGACACTGCCGACACCACCGTTACATCCACGCACTGTGCCTACGACAGGTGAGCGGGGCCTGGGCCCACACTGAGCCCCCAGGCAGGGATGAGGGAGCCTCCATGACCAGCTTCAGAAATGGTTCCCAAGCCCTGTGACATGCACCCTCCTGAGCTTCACTCAGTCCACTTAGGAAATGGAATGAAAGGAGCAGCATTTCTTAGTTTGGGGGTGAAGCACATTTAGGGATAACACTCACTGGGGGGTATGTAGGTTGGTCAGTGGTGTGCAGTTTGGGGCCCAGGTTGCTCAGCTCAGTGTTGGGGTGACAGTGAGCCAGGACCCGACTGGCCCCATGGGAACATTTGAGAGCAGTTGGGGAACAGTGGAACTGTGTGACATTTACCATACCAAGAGGAGCTGGGGGGACATGCTGGGATCGGGGACATGCTGGGATCTGAGGTGTAAGTGCACAGAGCTAGACAGTGGGCTGAAGGGGACCTTCTCTTGTGTCTGCTGCTGCAGGATCGTGGTTGCAGGACCTCTGCTCCAAGATGCTGTGGTTCCCAACTCAGCTGCTCCCTTTGACTTCCAAGCTGCATACGGATTGAGTGACCAGATGGTAAGTGTCCTGGTTACGTAGCTCTAATAGGGGCCTGGGACACAGGAACATAGGCCTGGACCCTGCTTTTTTCATTGACTTGAAAGAGCCACTTGTCTGTGGCCCTGGGTGCCTCTTGGTCTCCTTTTCCCAGGCCCAAATCCCGACTGGCCTCAGGAGCATGAGTGCAGAGTACTAGATGTCTGGGTGTCCCTGTGCTCATGGCTGTCTCCCCACAGGCCCTAGCCATCAGCGACCATTACCCGGTAGAGGTGATGCTGAAGAGAGCCTGACGTGAGTGGGGCCTGGCCAGCGACCTCCGCTCTGCAGCCTGTCGCCAAGAACTGAGACGACACAGCCAAAGGCTAGGGACAGAGTTTAGGAAACCAGTGCCTGGTCCTGAGTGCTCCTGCCCCTCCCCACCACCGTGGCAGCTGGAATTAGAGGAAGGTAGGCTTTTCCTCACTGTACCCGCTTCCATTGTAAGCTTGGAGGTTGTGTCACCAGAGCACCCCAATCTGGACAAAAACTCTAAGAATACATTTTAAGTGAATAAAGCTCAAAAGTAGGTGTTCTCATTGGCAGCATCCAGTCCTTTGTCATCGTCCCCATCCACCCCCCCCCCCAACCCTGGGCAGGAGGACCTGGGGCTTTCACAGCTGTCAGTGTCGGTCCAGGGCCTTGATGAGCAGGTGGTTCAGGCGGCTGACCATGGGTCGGGGGTCGTCGACCAGCCCCGCTGTGATCATGGCATTCTCGTAGATCTGAAAGGCAAGGCAGCACCTCGTTGTTAGTGGGAGGGTGAGCGAGGCCTGATCCCAACCCAGGGACCTCAAAGAGAGAGAAGAAAGGAAGAGAGAGCCTCCTGAAGCTGACAGCCCCATGCCTCAGTTTACTGTTCGCATTCCTCCAGCAGACTCACCTGATCCACCAGCAGCTGGGCCAGGTCAGGCTCGCTATCTCTCAGCTGACTGAGCTTCTTGATGAGTGTGTGCCTGAACACAGAAACCACCAGAAGTTATTAGCTCAGGGCTGGGGATGCACACACAGCCTCTAACTTTGTGCTCCAGTGACTTTTCTGAAATGTTGGGGTTATCAGGACATGCAAAAAAGGGTAATAGGTCCAGTATAAAAAATAAAGCCCATAATGATCAATTACAGATTATATACCCAGAAAACCCAGCAAAAATTTTGATACTAAAATTGATATAAAGGAAACACTACTAAGGTAAAGAAAGATGAGTTTAATATATGAAAAGACATATGTTATAGTTCTTGGATAAGTGGACCATAAATAGAAGTGAAACTTTCCTTATTTAATAGGATTCCTTTAATCTAAAAAATCTAGTATAAAATTTATAAAGTAAACATGGAAGAGCAGTTAGAGGAGGAAGTCCCAGTTAAAACATAAAGCTCCAGTAATTAAACAGTTCTGGAAAATGAAAAGGTAACAGCTCAGTGCAACAAAGTGGACAATGTATAAATGGCCCAATTCATATAGGAATTTCGTTAGTACCTCATAAAGACAGGATAACTGGGCCGCACCCAGGAAACAAGTTGGATTCCGATGTGATTAATTTCCAGAGGGATCAAAGATTAAATGTAAAAATTAAAAGCAAAGAAGTATAATACTCGAAGAAAACAGGGAAGAAGTATTTTATAATCTAGGAAGGGGAAAGCCTTTTTAAACAAAATACAAACCCAGAAGTCAGAAGAAAAGAATAACTGACTACAAAAAAACATTTTCTGCACAGGAAAAAATACAGTGGGAAACATACATCAAAATTATAAGGTATAATTTTAAGAGAACGGCAAAAATTGATGTTGGATAAAACTGAAGGCACTGGGGAAAGGTTAGAGGACAGCAGGAGTGTCTTTGGTCCCTGTCTGAGACGACATGATTCCCTCCCCTCACAGGGCTGTTCAGAGTAGCAAACACTTTACAAAGCAAGGTGAGCACACTGCACAGCAAGTGTACCAGAGGAGGCCCCACACAGTGTCTCCGAAGATACGTGAGGAAACTGGGGATGGGGGGAGCGGGGAGTTCACCGTGAACTCCCTTAGTTCTTTAGAATTCTCAACCGAAAGAATATATTAACAAATTTTAAAGCAAATCTGTAAAATAAGAGTCTTTTGGCAACAGAAACGAGCACTCTGCACAGCTATCTTACAAAACTGCTTCTGTGTCAGAACTAGTTAAGGCAACGGGGTGTCCAGTCAGCGTCCATCTCTATTGGGGACTCACAGCTGGGAACTGTGCACCCATTACACAGGCCTGCACCCATTATGCCAACCTGCCAACCAGGACAGCTCCTTTGAGAGGCGTCCAACGCTCTTTGTGGCCAGCCATGAGCCAATTCAGATCTTTTCACCCAGTAATTGTGTTACTAGTAATTTGGCTCAGAAACTGGAAAAGGCACTTCCCCCTACTCCCCAGTAGTTTTAAGTAAATTAATGGTTCTAAAGCAACATGGAAAAATATTTATAGGTGATGAATAAAAAAATTAGGCATGTACTACATAAAAAAACCAAAACCCACAATAAGACGAAAGTCCAAAAGAAAATATACCAAATAGGGTACAGTGACTGTGGTGGGGGTGAGACTATGGATTTTCTAGCGTTTTTGGTAACTTGTTCATGTAACTTCATGTAAAAAACTACTGCTGTATACAGTCAATTTCCAAAAAAGAAACTGTCTCCATATACAACAGTTAGAAAATGAAATTTCAAAATATCCAATGAAGACACATCAAATAACTATAAAAAATGTACAAGAACTCTAAAGAAAACATAAGTTTCCAAGAGATACTCATCTGAGAAGGCAGCACAGTTAACGGTGTGGGCAACAGGGTGTTCACATGGAATAAGATGAAACTAGAACCCCCCCCTTAGCCCCCAATCCCAGACAGGCCAGTTAGAGATGGGCTCAACCAACATGAAAGGGCAGAACTATACAGCTTTTAGAAGGACATGCAGGAGAAGAAACTCATGTCTGGAATAGATGCTTTTTGGGGTCTTAAGAAATCTCTAACAAATGTATATACATTTGACTACATTAAAATTAAGAAATTCTCTTTAAAAGACAGGTGAAAAGACAGAAAAGATATTTGCAACTGTTAAAGTATATATAAAGAACTACCAATCAATTTTTTTTTTTAAAGCCCAACAGAAAAAAGAACAGTAGCCTTCTAACTTGCAGGGACCTGGGTTCCCATGCTCTGCCCTCTGGAAGCAGTGGGCCTTACTCAGCCCAGCTGAGGATAAGGTGCTTTCACGCCTGGGCACCCATCCCGGAGAAACACATGTGCAGCACCAGACGGGGGACAAGAATGTTCAGAGCAATGTGTTCCCAACAGCCTCCAAATGGAAACTACCCAAATGTCTATCAAAATAGAATAAATAATTGTGCTGAGTAGATTCATACCCTGTGATTCAGCTGTGAACAAGAACAAACTATAGTCACCCCCACAGATGAATACATCTGATCACACGCCAAGAGAAGAAAGGAAGGCTTCAAAGGGAACCTGTGCACAGGGGTCCATTCACGTGAAGTTCAGAAACAGGCAGAACTGAGCTTGTGTGTAATGACGCACAAGTAGCTGAAAAACCATAAAGCACAGTGAGGAAGTGACTGACACAGAAATCAGGACTGTGGTTCTCCCTGGAGAGCGGGACAGAATTCAAGTAGGAGGAAAACAGGAGTGTCTGGGTGTCGGCAAGGTTCAGTTTTTTTAAATGTCACATAGGTATAGTTTAATACAGTTCAATTACACGAGTGTTTATATAAACATTTATCAAACTGTCCAAAAGTTTTATGCACTTTCTATGTGTTATAAATAAAAGAACACACACTCACATACAATTTTAAAAGATTACCTGGCAGGTTAGAAATGAGCATGCCCATTCCCTGGGCATCAAGGGCCCTGGGCCCAAGAGGCCTGGAGCCAGCAGCCTTACCTGGGGTTGATCTCCAGAGTGGGCTGCAGCAGCTGAGCACGCTCCTCCTGGGTCTTGGCCAGCTGCTGCATGCGCAGGAAGTGCCGGGCGGCCCCCATCTCCAGCACCGTGATCATAGCAGGGTGGGTGTCCAGCCGAGGAGTCACCTGCAAGCAAGGCCGGGGGTGACAGGGGCCCTGGCAGGGTCTTGACCAGGTATAAAGCTTCCCCAAATGACAAGACAGGAGAACGCAGGTCTCCAGGGACATACCCTCAACCAGCAGTGCTCCTCCCTCCCTCTCTCCCTCCCAATCACCTGCTAACGAATAGTACCCTGCTTGGGAACTCCCTCCTCTTCTACACTCCAAAGCTACCAATTTCTAACCTATCAGTTACCATCCAAGGTCCATCTTGCCTGGTGTTATCTGCACTTCTCTGCTTCACAGGGTCCACTTCCAGGTCCTACAGCAACTATTTGAAGACCCGCCAGGACTGGCCACCCCATTGCCCCTGGCCCAGCCTCTTCCTCAATCTTGTGTCCGTCTTTACTGCAGACGGTGCTCTCACCCACCGCTCCCTGTGGCTCCCTCTGGCCTTTACTTCATCAAATACACCTTTTCTCACCGAGCCCCACAGGCTTCAGGCCTCCTGACTTACGCCAGAGACTCTCCTGGGCCTGCTGGGCCCATGGCTGCCCCCTTCCCGGCAGCACAGTAAGGATCCAGCTCCACGACTTCCTGACCTGCGGAAGCGCTCTGCCTGTTTCCTTCATAGGATACGGACGAGAATTCTACCTACCTCCTAGGCCACCTTAAATGAGTCACTGCTGTAAAGCATGGACACGATATGTGTGTTACATAGAGAAACCCCAGCCACACACCTTGCTCCCTGCCAGGAAGCCCTCGCCTCCCTCAGAGACCCACTGCTACCTCCCATGGAGCCCCCAGGTCTGCCCTCCTCTGCTCTCAGCCTTCCCTACCCTGCACACCTGCCTGTCCCTTTGGGGCCACTCCTGAACATGTCCCTCAGCCAGTGACACCTGTTCCCTGGTGACTGTCTTTTCTCTTGCAGCTCAGAGCTGGATCAGTGGGTTCCTAGCTCATTAAAGCCTACCCAGAACCCCCACTGAGAACCCAAGCTGGACCGTACGCCCTTGTGTCCTCAGCCACTGCAGCTCCTCTAGGCCTGGACGAGGATGGCCCTGGGGAGGCCAACTGGGGACACCTCCTCTCTGCTTCTGCCTGCCCACCAGGCCCTCAGCAGCTCACCTTCCACTTTCTTCATTCCAACTGCTCTACAAAGTGGAGGCGAAGCCAAGCTTGCCCGCCCGACCTCAGTAACTCCCCGGGCACATGTGGCTACGTGCTCACGAGCGCACACATGCAGGAGCAGCAGCAACCAGAGCCGGCAGGCTGGCCAGCTGTGCAGTCACCAAGGGCCATGGTGGTTGGGTGGTGGCCCGTCTTTGGGAGGCCTCACCTTCACGTTGGTGACACGGGACCCTAGCGCGTTTCTCATCCAGGCCATCAGGTCCTCTGTCTCCTTCTCTGACAGACGGTCGCCAGCTACAGGAGAGCAGAAGGGTGAGCTTGGAGGCCGTCTCCACAACTCCCTCCCCATAGGCTCCCATCGGCAGGCTCCCTCCACCCTGCCAGCCACTGGCACAACGACAGAAGCTACCAGAACACTCTTCATCTAAAATTAAGCAGATAAATTTGGACCCCAGAAAGGATACTTTTGATTGCCTGAGGCCCATATAATTTTGTTAGGGCTTTAAAATGTCTGATTCTCTTAAGCTTTATCAATCTTAGGAAGGCAAGCTGTGAAAAGAAAACCCCATATAGACCCACTGTTGCAGAACGAAGAGGCCGTGTAGCAAACAGTGCCAGCTCCCTGGGCCTGCCTGGCCTCACCTGCACCCCAGGCCACCATCCACACCTGTGCCCAGAGAGAAGGGAAGCAAGCCGACCTGGGGAGCCGTCCTCAAACTTCTCCTCCTTGTAGTGGTCAACAACGATGTCCGTTTCCACAGACATCAGCTTCTTCTTGTCAAACTCACGAAGGTGGAGCAAGGTCAGCTCATCAAACTGCTCGTAGCAGAAGAGAACCTGTGATGACCCGAAATGGCTTCCATCAGGCCCGGGGAACCCTCTGCCCGTGACAAGAGAGGGACACGGAGCAGGGGCTGGGGCTGCGGGCTGGGCCCAGCATCTGAGGGCCATGCAGGGGGTGCTGGGGTTCCTGGGCCTTGTGGACGCAGTGGTTTACAGACGGCTCTCAGGGAGGCTCTGGCTCTATCTTAGAAGCAGTGATGCTATTTATAGAGAAATCTCTGTGTCACCTCCTAGAAAGACCCAAACTAGTAGGCAGGCTTCAGCCTGGCCTCTGTGACCCTGGATGCTGACTCTCACTGCTCCGCTCTCCCGAATCGTGGGCACATTCAGCCATTCCCCAGTGAGCATGGGGACCCTCCTTCAGTGGTCAGACCCCCTCGCCCTCTGACCTGGCCCCAAGGGAAGGACAAGTGCAGGGAGGCCCGGTAGGGGCCAAGCCTGCCCCTTGGCTCACCCACCTCTGTGTTTTTCCACTTCATGGCCTCATAGTAGGGCGAGTGCTCCGCCAGGTGCCGGTTGGGGGCGCACAGGTAGTAGATACTGCGGGTGCCGGCCTGCATGCGGCTGGCGTAGTCTGGGAGGCTGGTCAGCTGCCCAGCAGGCAGTGCCGACGACTCGTACCGCAGCAGCTTTGCAATATCCTCCTGTAGACAGACAGAGGCCAGGTCATTGCTCATTCCAGGTCCTGGCTCTGAAAGCCTCCCGACAGCGGGGCACAGACTTCAGGAGCCTTCAGCTAAGGGAGGAAAGGCTCTGGCTGGCCTCACACCCGCCTGGTGACCATGTCCTGCAGCCAAGGCAGCTCCTTTGGGAGCCTGGTCCAGGGACGGCGCCCTGGGCTGGCTCGGGCCCTGGGGAGCTCTGAGGGACTCCAGTGCTGTCCATTGGGCCCCATGTCAGAAGTTCAGGGGACCTCGGAAAGCACATTCCACCACAGGTGGCCCAGGGCCTTGCTGAGAGGGCCTTTCCAGGTGAGCTGCAAAAACGGTCCCAGGAGTGGCTAGGCCCTGTCCGTGGCAGAGCCCACTCTGGACCCAGCATCCTCCCTCTGTCTCGAGTCACCGACCCTGGCTCTCGCCAAGCAGGGGACACGGGTGTGAAGTCCACACTTCCCAGCCTTCCTCACAGCCAGGGGACGAGTCCTGGCCCAGGGGGTACAAGCCTAAGTGGGGTGTGTGACTCAGAGAACAGGCCCTGAAAGGAGGGGCTTGTCCATCTGCTCCTGTCGGCTGAGATGCTGGTGGCATCTAGACTCCATGAGGGAGTCGCTTGTAAGGACAGAAGCAGCAACAGGCTGGGGTCCAGCTCCCTGATGCACCAGCCTGGACATGACCTGACAGTAAACTGCCTCGTCTATGCCACCGACTCATCTCCAACAACCCATGGTGCCCAGAGGGGAGGTCCAGATGAGAGAGTGATGTGGTGGGGATGAAAGGGGGACGAACAGGCAAAACCAGGGATCTGGGAGCCCACCCGGCGAGCCAGGCTCTAGGTTCATAGGTTAAGCTCATGCTCTTGTGCATGTTACGGATCCTCATTAACTGAGTAAGGGGCCTTCCCTGGTGATGCAGTGTTTAAGAATCCGCCTGCCAATGCAGGGGACACAGGTTCGAGCCCTGGTCCGGGAACATCCCACGTGCCGCGGAGCAACTAAGCCCGTGCACCACAACTACTGAGCCTACTTTCTACAGCCCGCGTGCCACAACTACTAAAGCCCGTGTGCCTAGAGCCTGTGACCTGCAACGAGGAGCCACCACAACGAGAAGCCGGTCCACCACAACGAAGAGTAGCTCCCGCTCGCCACAACTAGAGAAAAGTCCACGTGCAGCAACAAAGACCCAAATCAGCCAAAAAATAAATAACTTTATTTATTTATTTATTTAAAAAACCCCTGAGTCAGTCAGTGTTTATAAAGCACTCAGAAAAGCCTCTGGCACCACCTGGGTCCCGCTACCTACAAACACAGAGAGGAATGAGTGGAGAGTCCGAGCAGGCAGCACTTGGAGCCACTGGAGTCCTTGTGCCAACAACCGGGGTTAGGAGGACCCAGGGTGATGAGGGCCTGGGGGGAGCAGGCTGGTAGCCGCAGTGCCCAGGCCCCATCCCACCCTCCCTCATGGCCTGCAGAACAAACCCTGGGACCCCAGACGGTTGGTCACTCTCCTTCCCTGCTGCTGTTCTGGAGCAAAAGACGAAACGCCGGCGCTAAGAGTGACAAAAGACTTGTGTCTTTTGGGAGTGATGGAAATGTTCCAGAACCAGATGGTGGTGGACGTACAACCTGTGAAGGTACTAAATGAACTGTTCACTTTAAGAGAGTGAATTTTATTGTATGGGAACTGTATCACAACTTAAAAGTGGCCAATAAATGTTTATGGAACAATCTCATCATTTTTAAGTTATTGCGCAATTAACCCAGTGGCACAGTGTTGATGGATTTCTACCGATCACATGATGAACTGCCCTGACTACATATACCTCACCTGCCCTCCCCACCCCGTGAACCAGGCACCTCTCCTGTCCTGACTTCTGTGACCTCCCCAAGCCCCCCAGGCCCTCGAGGGAAGAGACACTAAATGCCCGCTCCCCTCAAATGAGGGCACTGGAGGAGCTGGACATGTGCAAGTGCACGCCGGGCCTGCTGGGACCACGTGCGGAGTCCAGAGGCCAAAGGCTGCACTTTCTGACCCCTGGGAGTGGTGACTGGGGTGCCTGGCTATGCCATCATCACGTCCTGGGAAGCTCAGGTTTCTGATCTCCAGCAGCTTCCTCCACAGCCCAAGGCAGCCCAGAGAAAGGCCCAGAAACCCAGACCCTACCTTGACCTCCTGCTCAGCCGTGGTCACGATGCCCTCCCTCATGAACAAGCCGTAATCTTCAAAAAACTTGGCATATTTCTCAGCATGTTTTTTACTCTGGTCAATGAAGAATTTTATTAGCCTCTGCTGTAGAACGCCCCGGAGTTTCCTATGAACAGAAAAGCATTTATCACAAAAGAGCAACTTTCACGAAATACAAACAGCCAGAAGGATATGAAAAAACGTTCAATCCCACTAATAATCAGAGAAGTGAAGACAACATACCAAAAAGTTACCCTTGGCCAACACCAGTTAAGGAGACATGCGCCCCCCAGAGTCAGGGATGCTAGCTGACACCCCCCCCCCCCGCCCCCGCAACCTTGTGGAGAGTGACAAAACTATGGTTCTGAGATTACACCTTCATGAGTCACCAAGATTTATGGACCAGGAATTTCACTGTAGCACATAAAACAGAAAACAATTATGGGACTTTCCTGGTGGCGCAGTGGTTAAGAATCCGCCTGCCAATGCAGAGGACACGGGTCCGAGCCCTGGTCCGGGAAGATCCCACATGTCCTGGAACAACTAAGCCTGTGTGCCACAATTACCGAGCCTGTGCTCTAGAGCCCACAAGCCACAACTACTGAGCCCACATGCCACAACTACTGAAGCCCACGTGCCCAGAGCCTGGGCTCTGCAACGAGAGAAGCCACTGCAATAAGAAGCCCGCGCACCGCAACTAAGAGCAGCCCCCACTCACCACAACTAGAGAAAGCCCGCGCACAGCCAAAAATAAATAAATAAGCTCTGATGCAAGTTTAATTACAGAAAAGAAAAAAAGAAAACAATTATGAACAAGCTCAGTGTTCAACTGCAGAGAACAGGTTGAAATGAATGACGGAAAGCTACACGGCCATTAAAGATCAACATCCTCTAATGATATGATCCTTAAAAACATGAGAAAGTGCCTGGGTTGAAAGAAAAACTAGAAAAATCCCAATATGGATAAATTACAGGGTACATATAGTATATAAGTATACAAAGACTATACATACTACTTGCTGTGCATTATATTTTTCATAATTAGGATCAATGCTGTATAAACTTGGGTTTATACTGGATATACTATATGTGCTCTACAGTTTTACAAAATTGGGATCTTGTGTATTAGGGTGTTTACCAGAGCACTACATAAAATCGTGAGCAACACTATTAGTGGTATTAGGGAGTATTTTTTTTAATTTCCTTAATATTCTGCCTTTCCTAAAGGTGAAATTACCATTTGTTTCCTTAATAATCCAGGGTAGGGGAACAATAATGTTTAACGTTCATTTAAGCTTATCCTCTTCCACTCCCATCCTGAATAACTCAGTCCTTCAGCCAAGGGGCTGCACCCGCATCTGTGGTGGGGCAGCCACAGCAGCCAGGATGAAACGAAGAGGGTGTCCATGCAGGGTGAGGGTTGGAGGAGCCTGGTGTGGAGTGTCAGAGCCCAAGGACCCCAGAAGAGGACATCCAGACTGGGGACAGCGAGCAGCTGGCAGAATGGCTGACAGACACCCCCTTAGCCCACCGTGTGGCATCAGAGCCCAAGCAGGTGAAGGAGCAGGGAGCTGGTGGGGCAGGGGGGCAGCAGCGATGGCAGACTGGTAACATGAAGGGGACTGGTCAGAGGTAAACACATTAGGGATAATCAGAGGCAAATTCCTCACTGTCAAGGGAAGCAAAGACCAAGACCACGGCAGTGCTGGTTGGTATTGAGTGAACTCAATACAGAAGTGCTCAAAGCACAATGGGAATAGGTCAAAGGGCAAAGAGTCAGCCTGAGTAGGTTCCTGCTAAATCAGGGACAGTTTGGGCATCAAACAATGACAGTAACAGATTATAGCCCTTGAATAAAACAGGAAATCAAGTCATGCAAATCAGTTATACAGGTATTAAGAAAAGCACATGCATATTGTAAGAAATGAACACACAGCTGCCAAATACCACCCCATTACATAACATCATTACTAATTACAGAGGAAAAAAGAGTAACCACGTGAGCAGGCTGGCAGACACCCCCTTAATCAAGTGTCAACATGAACATCACCACTAAGGGGACAACTCAAAGTCGTGCACCACCTGACAGGATGCATCACTTTGTGCTACTCCTGCACCTAAGCATGAGGGAGCATCACAATCCGTGCAGAGGGCCATTCTATATAATCACTGGCCTGAAATCTTCAGAAGCATCCAGGTCTTGAAAGTCGGGGAGACTGTGGAATTCGGCCAACCTCCAGGAGACTGGAGAAACATGACAACTAAAGGCTTGTGTGACTCTGGACTGGACCCTCCTACTCTAGAGGATGTGACGGGCACAAGTGTGCAACGTGGATTGGTCTGAGGATGAGACGTGGCAGCTGCACCACGTCAACTCCAACTGACGGCTGTGCTGGCTAGGAGGAGACTGTCCTTGTTCTCTGGAAACACACCCTGAGATAACTGGGGACGATGGGCATAGAGTGGACAACTTACTCTCTCAGGATTCAGGGGAAAAATGTACTTTGCATCAAGTTTCTACTTTTTCTTTCAGTTTCTTTAAAAAATTTCATTTAAGTCTGACTCTGCTGGTCAAGAATGAGTGCTCAGACTGACAACCTAGCCCTGGAAAACCACCAGCAGTGACCAAGTGGCCGGACACACCCCCGCCTGCAGCCTTGCGTCCTGCCAGCGTCTGGGTCAGCCCAGTCCCAGCTGCTGGGGGCAGAGCACATGCCTGAGATCAGAAAACGTGGGTTCAAATACAGGTTCACTCACTGTCGGGTGAGACCTCCCTGTAACTCAGTTTCCACAACTATGACGTGGAGACCTAGTGGCTCCCACCTGCAAGGATGACACAGGCTGCACAGGAAGGGCTTGGTACAGTCTGGGTGAGAATAAATGCTCAGTAAATAGCAGCTACTGCTATGATCAGGATGGGGGAGGAGAAATTCGGCCAACCCAGCTCACGAGGATTCCAAGAGCGATGTCTCCAAAAGAAAGTTCAGTGCCCAGCCCTTGTCTCCTTCACACCATTAGTGACCTTCCTGGACCGAGGTCAGACGTTCTCCTGGCTCTGGGGCCGTCCTTTGCCTCGTCCACCCAGAAACAGCCCTGCATGGAACTTCCCCTGCCACGGCTGCCCCAGGATTGAGTGACAGGGATTGGCCAAGGGAGGGAACATCTCCTGGAACTGGCAGCAATTCTCCTCAATGTCAGTCTCCAAACCCTTTACAAAAGCGTGAAGTAAAAGATGGGGCAAAGCACACGTGACCTGTTCATATTCTCCAGGCCCATAGCTCCCTTGGGCACCTTCAGCTCCACCCTCTGCTCTCAGCAGCTTCAAGCCCGCCTGGGCCTTCCGTGGCAAAGGCGAACCCGGTGAGGTGCCCACTGTGTCCTGCGGCTGCTCACCTGATCAGCGCACTCTCCTGGAGGAGCTCCCGGCTGAGGTTCAGGGGGATGTCCTCGCTGTCCACCACACCTGTGAGACACAGGCCGAGTGTGGGTGAGAAGGGAGGACACTCGGGGGCTTCTCCTCCCAAGTCCCTTGTCTTCCTAGAATTCAGGCAGAGCCCAGGTCACAACCATGGGGTCGGAAGGAAAGCAAGCAAGGCCGGTGAGCCTTTGCCGGGACAGTTTCTACGATTTCAGCATCAGTTGGACCCTCTTTCAAAACTACCACCTGGGTTTTCTGTTCAAAATCATAACATATCATGGATAAATCAACCAAGACTAGTGTTTGAAGACAGGAAGCTCCCTGGGAGGCGCCACGCTGTGAGGACTCGGCTCACCAGCCAGCAGCTGTGGTGACTCGCCCTGACCCCGCACTCATCAAAGATGAGCCCTTTCTGATGGTGTTGGCATCTGGAGCAGGCAGCTGCTCCTGGGCCTCAGCCCACACGGCTGGGCACAGACACTGGCACCGAACCTCGAATGAAGCGCAGCCACGTGGGCAGGATGTTGGTGGCCTTGGTCTGGATGAGGACCTTGCGGCTGTACAGCGAGACACTGGAGCCCAGCTCCCGGCTCATGTCAAACATGGTTGGTTTCTGGAGGCAAGGAAAGGGCAGCGTCAGGTGGCAAAAGCAGAAATCCGTGGCAGCCCTGCCAGGAGGCAGAGCCTGCATGGTCACGGGGAACCCCTTCCTAAGGCTACCTGGGCTGGGAGATTTGAGGCAGATGTGCGGTGTCCTGCCTGTGTCTGTCTGTTCAAAAGCCCAGAGGGGCCGGGGGAGGCCCCTCCCACCATGGCTCTAGGTGGAGTGGGGGGGTCCTCTCTGGGCAGCTGCCGCCCTCCCCATAAAAACAATGACTTACATGTCCCTGCGAACAGAGCCAAGCCTGCTAGGGATCAGGGGTCAGCAAACTAGAGCGCACAGGCCAAATCACCTGTTTGTATAGCTTAGAATGGCTTTTCCATTTTTAAATGGTTGAGGAAAAAGGCAAAAAAGGACATTTCATGATATGAGAAAAATACATGAAATCCAAATTCCCGTGTCTACAGTTTTTGGAACCCAGCCACACACGCCCATCTCAGCGTGGCCCGTGAGCCTCCGCCACAGGGGCAGAGTCCTTGGTGGTACGAGGCTGCAAAGCCCAAAGTGGCCGCTGTCTGCCAACCCTGCTCTAAACCAGCGCCTCCCACGCTGCCGTTTGCACACACATCATGTTGGGATCTTGTTAAGGTGGGAACTGACTTGGGGGGTCCTGGGCCCAAGGCTCTGCACTCCTAATGGGCCCAGGGGAGGCTGGGGCTGCTGGTCTGCAGAGCACACTCAGCGGGAGGGTAGAAGAGCTCTTTCCAAGATGGGTAACAGGCGCGGGGCTCTAGTCAGTTAAAGCCAGGAAAGCTGGGTTCAACCCAAGCAGGTTTCCCGGCTGCAGGATTTGGTGGGGCCTTCACGGTGCTGCCCGAAGCCATGCGGAAGTAGGGAGAGCGCACTGCATGGAGACAGGACGCCCGCACCCGTCCACAAAGCCCAGGCCTGCCGGGCCAAACATCTCTCTGTTCAGCACCCCTCACTTCAACTTCTGTTCACCCGTCCAGACGTATAGGATTTTCTTTCATCCTGATGCTGCTAAGGCAATTTTTGTGATGTCTGTGCTGAGCTGTCACCGTTCAGGGGAAGTGCTGCTGGTATGTAAACCCAGGGAGCAGTGGACAAACCCCTGGCAGCTCGCATGGCAGGCCTGCGCCCGGCTCACCGTTTCTGGCACGTAGAAGAGGCTGCGGATGTTGAGAGGTGCGTCCGTCTTGTAGTGCAGGGTGTAGCGGGGCTTGTCATGGGCCTGAGCGATGTAGCGGTAGAATTCCTCATGCTGACCCTCGCCCACATCCTTGGGGTCCATCATCCAGATGGCCTGGAAATGGAATGAACAGGGACGTTATGTTTCAGACGCAACCTCCCAACAATGTGCAGACCTGACCTGGTGGAGCTCGCGGGGCCCGGGTGCTGGCAAAGGAGCCCTCAGCTCCTGAGGGTTGGCCTCCCGGGCCCTCTGTCTCCAGCCCCACCCTCTCCAGTGCTGGACAGAGAGACACACAAAAGGCTCTGGGAACAAGTGCCCTGTCCCCTGCACAGTGTCAGGAAGAGCAAAGCAGGAGGCAAGGTCTGGACGAGCCTGCACGACGTCATGACACTAGCCACCAACAGGTGAGCAGCTCGAGTAACACGGTTGAGCCACGTGCTGGACAGTTACTGAGCCGTGAAAAGGAACAGAGCACTGATACACCCTACAACCAGCACAAGCCCTGAAAACACAGTAAGAAGCTGGACACAAAAGGCCACACAGTAGTCGACTCCATTTTTATGAAACGCCCAGAATAAGCCAATCCAGAAAGTGGACTGGATGCCAGGGGCCAGGGGCGGAGAGTGAGAGTGACTGTTGATGGACGTGGGGTTTCTTTCTGGGGGTGAAATGTTCTGGAACCGACCATGGTGACGGCAGCATGACTGAATACACTCAGGAGCACGAAGTGTGTGCTGTGAAGGGTGACCCCCTGGTGCACATGGACCTGCCTGCACCCACAGATCTCGCCTCCCCCAGAACACCCAGTCCTGGGGCTCTGACGCAACGCCCAGTCCCACCTCTGACCCGCCAGCCTGACGTGGAGTGGCTTATCTCCAGAGCCACCTGAGCCTGCAGGTAGCCAGGCCTCACCTGCAGGGTATTAAGGCGCCTTCCATTCATGTACAAGGGGAAGCTGACAAATTTGCTGTACTTTGTCACCACATCTGGAAGAGACAGAAAAAAGCAATGAACACGGGAAGCTTCTGTAGATGAAAGCTCTGGAAGGTGCTGCAGGGGTCACACAGCACTGGGAGGCCTCGTCCCTGTCCTCCCCGCACACAGGGAGCAGAACTCACTCCCAAACCGGATCTCGAGGCCCATGCCACCATGATACATGATGCCTTCTTGGCGGCATAAGCAGGGTTTCACGGGCTAATGTGACCCCTTGAAGAGCACTGGGCACCTTCAGTAGCATCCAGTGAGACCTGGACAGAGAGGAGCGCCTCGCAGCTGCACCCGCTCTGGTTGTCTGGGAGCCTGGACTCAGGCTGGGTGGGCAGGCTGGTGACATCTTACAGCACAGGCAGAACGAGCACAGGACCCTGCGCTACCAGCAAGCACACAGACAGTGCTGCTCGAAAGGAGGAAGGCAAACCTGACCCTGCCCCAACCCACGGCCAGCCCTGCGCCTGCGACCCCCGCCCCAAAATGTCCTAAAACGCAGTGGCAGGAGGTACTGCACTGACCCGCACGCACGTCCCCAGAGGCCCAGGCTCCTGCTCACCTCGAACCCGAGCCTCGCTGGTGAACTCTCTGCTGTCTGCCCTGAGGTGGATGACGATTTTGGTCCCGGTTCTAACTCCTGAGGCTTCGGCGATTTCAAACACCCCAGAGCTAAGACACGCGGGAGAAGGAAGGCGAGTTCTGCCTGTCAGTGCTGAGAAGTCCCACGTGGCAGGCAGGACTTGCATAGAAAGGAAGCTGGAGTGTGCCCCAGGCCATCACACCTCCGCCAGGGACAGTGGCCGCTGGGGCGCAGGGCTCCCCGCTCCTGAACACAACCTCTCAGTCTCACATTCCCCTGAAGTGGCCAGGTAAGCACCAGACTCCGGGAAGAGACCCCCGTCCTGTGCTAACTCCAAGCGCTCCGGACCCCTGGCCAGGTGCCTCCTCCCAAGAGCAGAAGTACACGAGGGGCACCTTGTCGATCCCTCGGCCCTGGTGACTGTGGGCCCCACTTTCACTTTTCCTGCGGGAAAGCAGGATTCAGAAATGAAGTTTGGGGGCTTGTGAGATAAACACTTAACCTTGGCTGTGGTGGGTGCCATCCTCCACGAACAGCTGAGATATTCCTGGACTTCGCAGGCCCAGCACACGGTGGAGACGGCGGGAGGTGGGGCAGCCAGGGAGCCAAACCCTGACCCCCATGAGGAGTCAGGGACGCGCCCTCAGAACAAAGGCACCAGCCCCGGAGCACAGAGCGGGGACCCACCCAGCAAAAAAGAGTAACGGCTCCCTGAGTGTGGGGCTCAGGCCTCCCATGAAAAGCCCAGGATGGCGCACTGGCGCTTTCCAAGGAGCCTGGCTTCCCAGATCAGGCTGCGAGCTCCAGCTGAGTCCCACTCTGCGTGGCAGGTGACACTTGCCTCGATGGCCCCAGGGCCTGGGGACACTCCGTGTGTGACGTGGGACCTGCTCACTTACCCGTCTGAAAGCCACTGGTACCCAGGGCTGCCTGCGTCCACTGAACGAGAATAGACCTCGACTCTGTCAGCCACCATGAAGGCCGAGTAGAAACCCACTCCAAACTGGCCGATGATCTTGCTGCTGGCCTCCGCCTGGCTCTGGAGCGCATCCAGAAAGGCCTGTGGGGTGATACTCGTCAGAGGGAGGCGGCCCTGCCCCGGAGACCTGCCGACACAGTGAAATCCTGTGATAAAGGGTCCCCAATGCCAACAAGCTCGTGCCTGAGGACATTCCTCTGAAGCTGGTGTCCAGAGCGTCTGGGACCTACCTTCTCTGGTCAGAACTGCCCTTTGAGGGGAGACCCTCGAACCTGAGAGGGGGAACAGCTGCAGCACCTGATGAAAGGGCAGCGGGGGGCTTACCTTCGACCCCGACCTGGCAATGGTTCCCAGGTTGGACACCAGCTCCTCCTGTGTCATCCCGATGCCAGTGTCCTGAGGAGAGAGACAAGCTAAGCACCCAAGCGAATGCACCAGGGAGCCAGGATGGACGTGTGGGGACACCCAGCAGGAGCACATCAGTTACACTTGCCAGGATGGATGTGTGGGGACACCCAGCAGGAGCACATCAGTTACACTTGCCAGGCGGGCCCAGCAAAGTAAGAACACTGTCACCAGAAAAGGCGAATTCCAGCCACGTCAGCCAGGCCTCACTGGAGAAAACCTCACTAGAGGATAGACACATAGATGAAAGGGACAAAACAGAGTCCAGGAAGAGCTGCACAGACAGTGTCACGTTATTTTTGACAAAGGTTCCAAGACAAATCACTGGGGAAAGGAAAAACAAATGGTGCAGAAACAATGGGACAGCCACAGGCGAAAAACAACTCTTAGCCTTCCCTTACATAAAAACAAAATGATCACAGATCTAAGTGTAAGAGCCAAGGCTGTAAAACTAGTAGAAGAAAAGATAGGAGAAAATCTTTATCACTTTGGAATAGGCAGACTTTTTCGATAGGTCACTAAAAGCATAAAGCATAAAAGGAAAAAGTGATAAACTGGATTTCATTAAAAACTTCTGCTTTTCAAAAGCCACTACTAAGAAAATAAAAAGGCAAGCCACAGACTAGGGGAAAATATTTGCAAAAGTATATCTGATACAGGACTCGTATCTAGAATATACAAAGAACTCTTACAACACAATAAAAAGACAAACAACCTGATTAAAAATGAGCAAAAATCTGAAAGACATTTCACAAGGAAGATATACGAATGGCAAACACATGAAAAGACACTCAACACCACTAATCATTAGGGAAATGAAAATTAAAACCACAATGAAATACACTGCTCACTCACCAGAATGGCTAAAATTAAAAAGACTGACAGTGACAAGTGCTGACAAGGATGTGCAGCCACTGGCATCCCAAATGCTGCCAGGAGTTACACAGAATGGGACACCTGCTGTGGGAACATTTGGCAGTTTCTCATAAAGTTAAACACTTTGCTTACAACCCAGCAATCCTATTCCTAGGTATTTACCCAAGAGAAATGAAAATATATGCCCACTCGAAGACTTAAATGTTCACAGTGGCTTTATTCCTAACATCCCCAAGTGCTCACCAACTTGTGAATGGATACATAAAACTGTGATGCCTCTACACAGCAGAGCACTTCTCAGTGACAGAAAGGAACAAACTACTGATACATGCAACAGTGTAGAAAAATCTCAAAAGCACTGTGACAAGTGAAAGAAGTCAGACTCAAAAGACTACCTCCTGTGTAATTCTGTTTATATGAAATTTCAGAAAACAGAAAACCATAGTGCCAGAAAGCAGATCAGTGCCTGACAAGGGCTGGGAAAGGCAGGGAATACTGGGGTGATGACATCAGTGGTGTGGGTGGTCCCATGACTGTGTATGTTGGTCCAAACACACTGTACACTTGAACTTGGGGAATTTGATTATATGTAAAAATCATCTCTCAATAAAGCTTCTCAAAACAACAGCAGCAGCAAGCAAGGCACACACATGCACAGAGCAGAGCAAAGGAGTGAACAAGAGAGCACCAGACACCAGCAGCAATTCTGAGAAGCGAAACCAGGCCTGCTGGGAAGAGGCAGAGTCCATGGAGGCAGGCCCTCCACTCCATAGGATACGCGCCCCACAACCACCACCACCCTGCCGCCCCATAATCCCAGCCAGCAGGTCCTAGAGCAGCTGTCTCGGGAACGTGGTGGCCCTCAGGCCCACTGCCTGATGAACCCCATTTCTGCCTTTCTAACTCTTTGACTTTAAACTGCTCAAAGGTTACAACAGCCGCCAAAACTATTGCTGCGTCTAAAGTAAGACTGTTAATCCAAATACCGGGCTGTGATTAAAATATAGTACCACAGAATATTCAATAACATGGGGAAATATGCATCACAAGAGTATAAGTATGGTTAAAAGTGTGGGGCTAAAAAAAACAAAACAAAACAAAACAAAAAAAAAAGTGTGGGGCTTCCCTGGTGGCGCAGTGGTTGAGAATCCACCTACTAATGCAGGGGACACGGGTTCAAGCCCTGGTCTGGGAAGATCCCACATGCCGCAGAGCAACTAAGCCCATGTGCCACAGCTACTGAGCCTGCGCTCTAGAGCCCACAAGGCACAACTACTGAGCCCACATGCCACAACTACTGAGCCTGCGCACTGCAACTACTGAAGCCTGCATGCCTAGAGCCCGTGCTCTGCAATGAGAGAAGCCACCACAATGAGAAGCCCGCGCATCGCATCGAAGAGTAGCCCCTACTCGCCTCAACTAGAGAAAGCCTGTGTGCAGTGACGAAGATCCAATACAGCCAAAAATAAATAAATTAAAAAAAAAATATGAAGAGTTACAGCTGACTCTTGAATAACACAGATCGGAACTATGCGGGTCCACCTATTCACAGATTTTTTTCCAATAGCAAGTACTACCTACAGTACCACACGACCCGCAGTTGGTTGAATTCGTGGATGTGGAACAGTGGGTACAGAGGAACTGCGTAGGGAGACCTGCAAATGTGGAGGAACTGGGTATACAGAGGACAGACTAGAAGTTATATGTGGATTTCTGACTATGGGGAGGGTCTGTCCCCGCCTCCCCAGTGTTATTCAGGGTCACCTGTATATTAAAAAATAATATATCATTTAAAAATCTGTTTAGGGAATTCCCTGGCAGTCCAGTGGTTAGGACTCCGTGCTCTCACTGCCAAGGGCGTGGGTTCAATCCCTGGTCAGGGAACTAAGATCCCACAAGCCTTGTGGCATGGCCAAAAAAATTTTTAAAAATCTGTTTAGGGCTTCCCTGGTGGCGCAGTGGTTGAGAGTCCGCCTGCTGATGCAGGGGATATGGGTTCATGCCCCGGTCCGGGAAGATCCCACATGCCGCGGAGCGGCTAGGCCCGTGAGCCATGGCCGCTGAGCCTGTGCGTCTGGAGCCTGTGCTCCGCAACAGGAGAGGCCACAAGGAGAGGCTGCGTACCATAAAAAAAAAAAGAAAAAAAAAAAACCTGTTTAGATATGTAGACAAATGCATAGATCAAAACCCTAAATACACACATACTAAAATGTCAACAGTATTTATCTTTGAATGATGGGGTGATTTTAAGTTTTCTCCTCTTCGAAAAGGGAACCCCTCTTACACTATGGTGGGAATGTAAACTGGTGCAGCCACTATGAAAAGCAGTATGGAGGTCCCTCAGAAAACTAGAGTTGCCATGTGATCCATCAAACCCACTCCTGGGCACATACCCAGACAAAACTATAATTCGAAAAGATACATGTGCCCCTATGTTCACAGCAGCACTATTTACAATAGTCAAGACATGGAGACAACCTAAATGTCCGTTGACAGATGAATGGATAAAGATGTGGTGTATATATATATGTGTGTGTGTATATATATATATATATATATATATAAAAAAAATACATACATTATGTGTATATATATTATATATATAATATATATTATATATATAATATATATATAATTATGTAATAATTATATATATTATATTACGAGTAATATAATATATAGTAATATATTATATTACTCGGCCATAAAAAAATAATGAAATAAAGCCATCGGTAGCAACATGGATGGACCTAGAGATTATCATACTAAGTGAAGTTAAACCAGAAAGAGAAAGACAAATACCATATGATATCACTTACATGTGGAATGTAAAATACAACACAAATGAACCTATCTACAAAACAGAATCACGGACACAGGGAACAGACCTGTGGTTGCGGGGCAGATTGTGGGGAGGGATGGATAGGAGTTTGGGATTAGCGGATGAAAACTATTATACATAGGATGGATAAACAACAAGGTCCTGCTGTAGAGCACAGGAACGATATTTAATATCCTGTGATAAACCAGAACGGAAAAAAATATGAAAAAGAATATATATGTATAACAGTCACTTCATTGTACAGCAGAAATTAACACAACATTGTAAATCAACTATACTTCAATAAAATTTAAAAATAAATAAATAAAACGTCTCCTCTTCTGCTTATCTGTATTTTCTAAATTTTCTATGTTGAATGAGTGGGGTTTTTGGTTTTTTTTTTTGCAGTATGCGGGCCTCTCACTGCCGTGGCCTCTCCCGTTGCGGAGCACAGGTTCCGGACGCGCAGGCTCAGTGGCCATGGCTCACGGGCCTAGCCGCTCTGCGGCATGTGGGATCTTCCCAGACCGGGGCACAAACCCGTGTCCCCTGCATCGGCAGGTGGACTCTCAACCACTGCGCCACCAGGGAAGCCCTGAATGAGTGTTTTTATAGTAAATTAACAGTAACGGTGGTCAGCAGGTTACTAGGAGCCTACAGCCATGACGAAAAGGCAGCCTGTCCCCCATCCCAGAAGGTGGAGAGGCACTGGCGGTCACCAGCATGGGAGGCAAGGTGGCGTGCCCCGCGTCGAGACACTTGGATGAAGTACCTGGATCGTGATGGTGCCTTTCTCGGCATCAGTCTGCAAGTGAATCTCCATTTCCGGCAGCGCCTGGCCTTCAGACAACAGCTTATGACGCAGCTTTTCCAAGGCGTCGCTAGCATTGGAGATCAGCTCCCGTATGAACACCTACGGAAATGGAAAGAAGATGCCAACGCTGCAGGACCTATTTGGTTAGCAGCATCTGCAGCAACTGGTACAGGCTGGGGGAGAAATGCCACAGAACTGTTTAACCAGAAAGACGTCCTGCTTTCCTCAAAGGCAGTTTCTCCAGGGCAGCTCACAGAATGATTGAAGTTAGATCACATTGCCGTGACCCAACTTTATGTCGACTCTGACTCTACTGCTCCTTCCTCAACATCAAACCTGGAGTTAGGTGTCAATCTGTTAAGTTAATTCCAAACAGGACCCTGTGAGACAACTTCTTTCTCAACTCTTGCCCAGGGATGTCAAAATATCCTCAAAACATATTTTTTCTACTCCACAAAGGACTCATTGACTTCATTTAATCTAATCACAAACCAGACCTACCATGTTCAAGAGAAAAAAGGGCCACAGACCCAACTACCAACCCGTGTTTGTAAAGCCCTTTACCAGCGACAGACCTTCCACTTACAGTCATGGGGAAAGGGAAGGTGGTGCGACCTGACCCCAAGAGAACAGAAGCTGGATGTCACGGGGACACTTGAATATAGAATTTAACAGGACAAGACCTGGAAATATTCCCTGGAAAGTCCTTTCATTTTGGAAAGTTGTGCTTTACCCTTCTCAAATTCTTTGCATTTTAGCAAAAATGAGCATGGAAACGATGGTTCACCATGGCCTGTCACCCTTGAGCTTCATCATTTTGAGCTTCATCTCCTCAAAAAGGTCCTTGGCAGCTCCTCCCTGCTCTACTCCACCCTGGACCGGGGTCTTCCTCCTTCAGCCCTAACACCCCCACAGACCACAGGTGGCGATGCCAGGTGATGAGGGGCGTGAACCCAGGGCCTCAGCACACATCAACAACACCACAGAGATGGACCTCAGCAGGACCCCACGGCAACACCCGAGGGACTTCTAAATTATCAGCACAATTCATTAATTCCCAGGTTCAATCTGGCTCAAAGAATCACCTGCATATAGTTATCCATGAAACCCAACAGATTTTGGTAAAAATACTCTCACTGGTAGCCAAGATCAGGACCTGTCCAAATTTAATGCATTTTCACAGCTAATGTACTAGCTGGCACCTCCCCAGAATAGCATAGAAACAGTCTCGCCAAAAGAAACCTTGCGAGTGCCGGGAGTGATTAGCGGGTACTGCACCTCTTTTTCTGAGTACAAGGAACGGGCAACGATGTCCAGAAGCTTCTTTGTCTCAGCCTGGAACTCATGTTTGGAAACAGAACCTAGTAATGAATTGCAGACACAACCAATAAAGTTTAATGTCTTTTTTCGTGGAAGAAAATGCTATGTAAAACATTCAAAAAAATCTTTAAGGTAAGGAGTTTTAAACATGTTTCAAAACAGCGAACAAAAAAGAAAGAAAGAAACCAAGTGTCTGGGCCTCAGGCAGGAGGTCTTGGGAGTGGAACAAACCAGTGGTTCCCTCTCCCTGTAGAAAGGGGCGTAGGGGCACAAGCCCTCACCTGCCTCCCTCCCCGCAGCCCACAGGCCTCAGGTCGGGCTACCTCCAGGGGCTGTCGAGGCTGGCACCTTACCCAGTCCTGAGGCGAGCTGGCTCTAACAACCAGACCCTGGATTCTATTCTGAATACAGTTGTTTCCGAATTGATCATTTAGAGAGCAAAGTAACAAGAAAACCTCACTTCTCTTAACCCAAACATCAAATATTCTGTTGTTGTCTCATTTGAAAGCCAGAAATGGACCCACTGCAGGACTGGCTCTGGAGATTGCCTTCCACACTTGCCAGGAATGAAGGACAAGTCGGACTGCAGTCCTTCACCGGCGGGGCCAACACTGAGTTTGCATCCTGCTTCCATGATTATTAGCAGATGTGCCGTGAATCACTACTTTAAAGGGGCCCCGTGCGAACTCACGGGTGACCACCAGAGGGGGCAAGATACGCCAGGATGGAAGTCAGAAGTTCCTGAGAAGCCGGAAACGCAGGAGGCATTGTTTTGGGGAACCCTCCCTCCAACCAAGACCTTCCTTCGTCTGAAGCGAGTGGGTGGCTCTATCAATCATTGCTTCTGCCTCAAAATCTTCCCCTCATGAGCCAGCAACGAGCCAACAAACGCAGCTACATACAGTACCCTGCACGGTCTCCGAGCTGCTGATGATGGAGTGCAGGGGCTCCTCCTTCCGGTCCTCAGCAGCCTGGGAGCTGAACAGCCGTCCAACGTGGGAGCTTGAAGCCAGGTTTTGCCTGGGACTCCAGGACTGGGCTGGGGGCCTCCAAGGACACAGAACTGGTTTTCCTGAAAAGACAAATGTGAGAAAGAATGAGAGTTAATAAGACTTCAGAAACAGAAAATCCTAATTTGTTCACGTCTGGCAGATGCTAACATGGAATTCTTTAAGGCAGGCTTTTGCTCGAAAGACCCAGTGTCACCCAGGAGAAATCAGAAGTGACAAATGCTGTGCAGCTAGCTGGTATTTTGGCAGGTAGTTCTGGTAACATATCCTCACACGTGGCAAATACCAAGAACACATGAGAACTTGGGGCAGAACCGCAGGAACGGGCAGGGGCCTTTTGACACCGCTTCCCACTTATGTCCCCCAGTGAGATCGTGCACAAACCCACCAAACCCACACACGCCTCAGTGCTCACAGCCCCTCCAGGAGCCGGAAATAATGACAGGCTGGCCAGTCTTCTTACGGTGTAACTAACATGGAAAAAGGGAGAAAAAATACCCCTAAGAGGGAGCCAAATATTAAAATGTTGATGTTCTCAAACAGTCTCATCATCTTCTAAAGAATCTTTGCTGATTCTTTTCCTTTCCCTTTTTGTCCAAAACTGTCAAAGAGTTTTTAAAATTAGTGTATTTAAAAACTGCAAACCAGGGGATGATCTCCTCTACTTCGCAATCAGGAAGGGGATTCACAATGTCTCTTGAGTTGCTTTTCTGTAAATTCCTGCTCAGCACAGCGGACCAAGAAACCACTGCAAGGGAAGAAGGAAAACCCTTCCATTTGACACTGCTGTCCCCAGCCTGGTATGGTTGACAGACGCTACAGAAATACATGCAAAGGGTTGTCCCTGGTGGCGCAGTGGTTAAGACTCGGCGCTCCCAATGCAGGGGGCCCAGGGTTTGATCCCTGCTCAGGGAACTAGATCCCACATGCATGCTGCAACTAAGAGTTCACATGCTACAACTAAGAGTTGACATGCTACAACTAAGGAGGCCGCCTGCCACAACTAAAACCCGGCACAACCAAATAAATTTAAATAAATATTTAAAAAAAAAAAGAAACACGTGCAGATACCTCCACTCTAACCGGCAGGATAGAGCCAGTCCTCACCAGCAGCCCCTGAAGACACTCGCTGGGGACTGGCATTGTTCAGTAGGCACTTAAGGCCCGACCTTTTCAAGGATACAGGTCAGACATACAAGACACTCCATGTGAAAGTCTAGGCCATAACAAACTGCAGCTGCCTGTTATGTAACTACATACATGTGACAGTCAGAAAGGAATGATTTAGAATGTCCAGAAATAACTTGTAGGTTTAAAAATCAACATATTGACTTCCACATTCCTACAAGGCATAAAAATCTGCATTTTCTTTAAGCTTACTCTTGGATTTATAAATAACACGATGTTAGCCTTTACCTCTACGCAGAATACCTTTAAAACTACCCCATTTCAGAAAATATTCAATTTCCAATCTAAATATTGATATTTAATTCTCTGGCCTAACTGTATTGTTCACCTTATCCATACAGCTTAAAAAAAACCCAAAAACCCAAAACCCAAAAACAAAAAACCCACAACTGGAGTATTTCTTCTGGAATTAAATGGTATTTGGTTAGAGGGTTTAACAAACAGTCTGCACCAGGCCAGGTGGGGGTGCTGGGGTCCCTGTGATTCGCCCTGATGCAGGGCGAATGATGCCAGTGGACTATGGGCAACCACACGCTGCCTCCCCTCCCAGGGACAGCGCTCCTGGCCACATTTGGAGACATAAACAGGTTCCCCACAAAAGCTGGGAACCCTCTGCTTTAAAGTACAGTAGAACTTCAGGATGAAATCAGTGAGACTAGGATAAAGGAGAGATGTTTGAGGGATGCAAGACCCGGGCTGGGCCTCAGGATGGATTCTGGATTCTAGTTCTCCATTGAGCACTACTCTGGACGTGAAAGTGTTTGGGCCACCAGAAGTCGGAGTGATGGGGGAGGTCCCCCAGAAGAAGAGGGGCAGAAAGCTCAGTAAGCACAGATTGGTGGTGTTCCTGACCATGCCTCCACATAAGCCCAAAGATGCTGAAAGCATTTTAGAAATTCTTACATCTAATACTCCTCTTACCACATTTCATCGGCAACCACTCCCTATCATGTGGCCTCAGGAAAGGACACAGTGGAGAGGAGGGGATCATACTGAGTCTTCTTCCAACAGTGATATGCACGAAGCACTTATCCTTGTCCCCCCAGACCTCCCCCAGTTCTCCCGGTCTTTGAGCAGGTTTTCCTGCCTACAGCACTGTTCCCTGCAACCCATCCCTTAAATTTCAACATGTTATTCTTCTGACACCAATTCCATCTTGTTATTTCTGATTTCTGAGGACTTATTCCTGAACGCAACCTCATCAATTCCAAATGCTTCAGGCTGGTCTTCCAGGCCCTCCACTAAGCAACACCCCAAACCTCCGGAACTCACCTCCTTCCTCCCCAGTCCAGCAGGCCTGCTGACACCCCATGCCCTGGAAGAAGGACTCCTGACCCGCTCCACTTGCATACATTTGTTGAACTGACCCCTATCCCCACTTCCTGTCCTGCCCTTCTGCTCATGGTCCTTTCCTCGCCATCTGCCTTTCAGTCCCATCAGGAAAGAACAGGTTGCATTTCCTCATGGTTAGCTGTAAACCATCCCTACCCCAAAGGAAACCAGAAATCACACAAAATAGAACAATTCAGAGGCTAAGGGCTCCTCTCATTTTCAGACTCCTTGAACTAACTGTTCTAAACCTGCTCTCATATGGGGGGAAGGGGCTACTGGATTATGGCTGGCACACTTTTATTTCCAGTCTTCTGTGTATAAATATTTTAATCAACAACACATCTTAGGGACTTCGCTGGCAGTCCAGCAGTTAAGACTCCGCACTCCCAGGGGCTTCTCTGGTGGCGCAGTGGTTGAGAGTCTGCCTGCCGATGCAGGGGACGCGGGTTCGTGCCCAGGTCCACATGCCGCGGAGCGGCTGGGCCCATGAGCCATGGTCGCTGAGCCTGTGCTCCGCAACAGGAGAGGCCGCAACAGGAGAGGCCACAGCAGTGAGAGGCCCGCGTACTGCAAAAAAAAAAAAAAGACTCCGCACTCCCAATGCAGGGGGCCTGGGTTCGATCCCTGGTCAGGGAACTATATCCGTCATACTGCAACTAAAAAAGAACCTGCATGCCACAACTAAGACCCAGCATGGCCAAATAAATAAATAAATAAATATTTTTTTTTTAAAAAAAAACACATCTTAGAGATCACTCTGTTTTAGTACATATAAAGCTGTTTATTCTTCTTAGTGAGCAAATAATATTCCACTGTAATGGATAAGTATTTAACTAGCGCTCAACTGATGGATGTTTAAACTGTTTCCAGTCTTGTGCTGTTAAACATAATGCTCCAAAGTGATAAAGAGTTATCTATTGATTGCATGCTTACCCTTCATGGAAGAAAGGAGATACAGGAAAATATCCATGTTTCCACTCTTTTGTGCAAAAGAAACAGGAAGGATAAATGAGAAACTAATGAGATTGTGTATTCGTTTGCTAAGGCTGCCGTAACAAAGTACCACAGACAAGGTGGTTTACAACACAGAAACTTAATCTCTCACGGTTCTGGAGGCCAGAAGTGGAAAACCGAGGTGTTGGCAGGGCTGATTCCTTCTGAAGGCTCTGAGGGACAGTCTGTCCACGCCTCTCTCCTGGCTTTTGGTATTGCCAGCAGCCCTGGGCTTGGGGCTGCCTCACTCCACTCTCTGCCTCTGTCATCACATGGTCCTCTCTTCCCCATGTGTGTCTCCTCTGTGTCCAAATTTCGCTCTTCTTAAGGTCAGTTATACCGGATTTGGGGCTCACTCTAATCAAATATGACCTCATCTTATTATACCTGCAAAGACCCTACTTCCAAATAAGGTCACATTCACAGGTAAGCGCTTGAACGTATCTTTTGGGGGCACACAATTTAAGCCATAAGAAACTGGTTACAAGGGCTGTTAATTTCCTGGGACTGCTGTGGCAAAGCACCACAGGCTGGGCAGCTTAAACAACAGAAACTTATCATCTCACAGTTGTGAAGGCTAGAAGTGTAAAATCAAAGTGTTGGCAGGGCTGGTTCCTTCTGAGGCTGTGAAGGAGAATCTGTTCTATTACTCTCTCCCAGCTTTGGGAGCCCCAGGCATTCTTTGGCTTAGAGATGACCACCTTCTCCCTGTGTCTTCACATCGTCTCCCCTCTGCTCGTGTCTGCCTCTGCATCCAGATTTCCCCTTTTTATAAGGACACAGTCATATCGGATTAGGGCCCACCCTAACGACCTCATCTTAACCTGATCTTCTGCAAAGACCTTATTTCCAAATAAGATCGCATTCACAGGTCCTGAGGGTTAGAATTTCAGCATCTTTTGGGGGACACACGATTCGACCCATAACAGATGTGTGGGAACAGAATGGAGAAAGGAGGTTGGGAATGGCGTAGCAGAGCTGAGGGGAACGTGCATTTCTGAGTATCCCTTTTCCCTCTGATTCTTAGAACCATGGTAATGTTTCACATACTCAAAAAGTAAATAGTTAAGAGCAACCAGGGTGTGTGGAGAACAAAAAACTAAATACAAACAGTAACAAATGTGCACAACTATACTATGAATAACATAACTGCCCTGAAAAAACCTAAGTGACTTTAGAAAACAGCATTTGGGGAAAAAGAAAAAAACCAGTACTTTGCACAGGTGACCCTTGAACAACGGGGGTGTTGGGGCACAGAACCCTCCACCCCACCCCCCGTGAAGTTGAAAATCCAAGTATAACTCTGTAGTTGGCCCTCCAACACAAGCATATCCACATCCGTGGATTCCAACCAACTGCAAATTGTGTAGTACTGCAGTACCTACTTAGTGAAAAAAATCTGCAAATAAGCAGACCCTCACAGTTCAGAGGTCAACTGTTCAAGGGTCAACTGTATATTGTAAAGCTGGGCTCAAAAAGGACAGCATACTATTACTGTAGCAGAAGCGGTAGCAATTCTCAAACTGCTCTGTGTATATACTAAGCTCAAGCAAGTGAGTACATTGTGACTCAAGTCAGGAGAAAGGAGTCAGGAAAGGGCAGGGGGAGGCCAGGGTGAACCTTGCTGTGCTGCAAATGGAGGCATCAGTGTCAGTGTAGAAATAAACACCAAGGTGCATACATGTGGGTGACAGTGCACACACACGCATACTTCCTGGCTGTGTCTGGGGACACCCAAGCAGCAGTGAGCACACCTGGCACCAGGGAGAGCACCCGTCTCGGACCTGCCACCCCAAAGTCCCACATCCCAGGAAATGCCTTCATCCTGGGCAAATTGGGGTGTGTGGTCACCCGCCCTGGCACCCAGATCTTTGGTTTGTAAATACCATTCTCCAATAAAAGGAATCGAGACCACTGGAGAACACACCAGATGAGCCCAGAATAGCTGTGGTGCTAGAAAGTGAAGGACTCACAGATGACGGGACGTGCTGAGAGGGCACAGGCTCTGAGCGGAAGGCGCTCCCGGTGGCAGAATCTAGGACAACCTGAGCAACAACATAATGACAGTGGGGGACTGTCAGCTGGTGAACAAAATAAATATAAGTCCACACCTACATAAATAATAAATAAATGGAGGAGAAAGGACCTCTTCCTTATAGTAGAATTACAATTAGTAAATGTATAAGGAATGATGGAAATAGACAATCACCATCAGACAAGCACAGTAACAGCTGTGACAGGTACAGATTGTTGATTTGATGTTCACCAGAAACAGAACATCTTCAGAATCTCAAAGAATCCCCCCTCTTGGTTTCAAAGAGAGAAACAGTACTTTACGGTGAAATAAGTGGCAGATAACCTTTAACTAAGCGACTGCAGTGACCATCATCAGGAATGAGATGTGTCCATATCCTGCAACTCCTGGTGGGGTGAGAGGGCACAGCCTGTTTTCTGTTGTGTTCTCACCAAAACCACATCTCGATCTAATCATAAGAAAACACCAGACGAACCCAAATATATATACACAAAAGTGTCAAGGTGCTGAAAGACGAACACAAACTGAAGAGACACAAGTACAGGATGGAGGATCCTGGTCCAGCAAAGGACATGGATGGGAAACCCAGCTAAAGTCAGGTAAGACCGGCATATTACTGAGTAGTACTGTGTCACTGTTATTTCAGTTTTCAATAATTATACCATGGCCACGAAAGATAGTAATATTAGGGGAAATTAAGGAAAGGGGAAGGGAAGACTGAGTACTATTTTTATAACATCTCTGTAAAGTAAAAAATATTTCAAAATAAAAAATAAGACTCTAAGGAATATTCCTATACATGTGTCATTTCATTTATGCACAAGTATACATTTGAGTACACATCGAGAAGTGGAATCATCAGGTCCAAGGTTATGTCCAATTTAAACTGTGGTCAATGCTGCCAACTCACCCTCCAGAAACTTATCAGTTTACATTCCCACCAGCAATATTATGAGAGTGTGTATCACCCCACACTCTTGCTAAGATGGTAATGTTATAAAACTTTTGAATCTTAGCTTATCAGTTAGGTAAAAATTTTACTGTAGTTTTCATTTATATTTCTCTTATTATAAGCAAGATGGAGCATCTATCCACATTTTAAAATATTTTCTATTTCCTTTTATGTTAATGGACTGTTGATATCCTCTGATCATTTTCTACAGAATTTTTTCTTATTGATTTGTAAGAACTCTTTATATATTAAGGAAATTAGTCCTCTGTTTGTAAAGGACTTCCTTGCTCCAAGATTAAACACAATTTTCCCATGTCTTATTTTTCCTATTCCTTTTGCTTTTTTCGCCACTTAATACTCACAATACTTTTGAAAGGATTTAATATGTTGTTTATGATGGGAATAATATAAGTCCTCAGAGTTAGGAAAAGGGAAAAAAATAAGCAATCCATATTTTCAACCACAATTTTAAGAATTTCCATTATATTCCAAGATTATATTAATCAACAGCTATCAAGAACAGATTTGATTTCAGGTTAACTGAACTTTCTACAGTAATTTTAAGAATAAACCAGGGATTCCCTGGTGGCACAGTGGTTGAGAGTCTGCCTGCCGATGCAGGGGACACGGGTTCGTGCCCCAGTCCAGGAAGATCCCACATGCTGCGGAGCGGCTGGGCCCGTGAGCCATGGCCGCTGAGCCTGCGCGTCCGGAGCCTGTGCTCCACAACGGGAGAGGCCACAACAGTGAGAGGCCCGTGTACCGAAAAAAAAAAAAAAAAAAGAATAAGCCAATAGTGCAGTAAGTCTGCCTGAACCAGATACAAACACACTATCTGCACAGTATCGGTCCTCATGTTCCCCCTACACCCTAAAGGAAAAACCACAAACCTCAGTGTCAAGCTACAATGTCTTAGTATTAATCTGTTTGGTGGTTTGGGGTCACAAAATGGGAAGCACCGATAGTTTGAATCTGACAACACACACACCTGCCAGTGCTCATGCTGCTTCCTCTACCTCCAACTTCTTTCCATTTGAACTGCTTCAGGATCCAGCATAAGGCCCGCTCTCCCACCAGGCCTTCCCCCCCCCCACCACAGTACACAATAATCTCTCCCTACTATGAATTCAGAGCACTTGTTTTCCATGCTACTAAATTAAAACTGCTATTACAAGCCAGCTTGTGGCATTTCTTCTACTATTAACTTTTTCTTAATATATAACATCTCACCAAAGTAGGGCAGGAACAAGCTTATATTTCTTAGCATCAAATTCTCTGAAAGCAAGAACAAACATATTTCTCTGTATGCCAAAGCATCTGATGCAGAAGCAGCCTTTTTTTTTTTACAATCATGAAACTTTTTATCAGCATAAACATCACTATACTCAATCAGAACCCCATTCAATCAGCCAACAGATGGCAGTAGTGATCCACAAGGCCATTTTAACTAGTAAGCATAAATTAAAAATGCAACTGCCAACAGGGGCCTGCTAAGGCAGGCACATGAGTCAAAACACAATGGGTATGTTCTTTTTTTTTTTTTTTTTTTGCGGTATGCGGGCCTCTCACTGTTTGTGGCCTCTCCCGTTGCGGAGCACAGGCTCCGGACGCGCAGGCTCAGTGGCCATGGCTCACGGGCCCAGCCGCTCCGCGGCATGTGGGATCCTCCCGGACCGGGGTACGAACCCGCGTCCCCTGCATCGGCAGGTGGACTCTCAACCACTGCGCCACCAGGGAAGCCCGGTATGTTCTTTTGCTTTGTTTTCTTAAGGAAAGAAAAAAAAATCTTTCTTATATATCAGCCATAGTTCTTACTATGGTTTTGCTTCATAATGGCATCCTAAGTTATGTACCTTAAATACAGACACATTATTTTAAGCTATGAGAAATATGCTGATTGTTTCTCTGGAATTACATATTCCAAATGGACAATCTCCCATTTTCTCAAGTGTGATATGGATAACAGCAATTTCACTTTTCGTCTTTACTACACAAAGTGCCACTTCCTGTATGGCTGAGGTGTATCCTACCAACCAAACCTGACAACAACCATGAACACAGGAACAACAACAAAAAGACTACCTGAAGGCTCTGGAGAACCAACAAAAGCAGGCAGATTCTGGAGAGAAGATATTTGGAAGAAGAGAACGGCACAGAATGACGGTGGGTTCAATGAGGGGTGGCTAAAACTCTAAGAGAAAACACACACAATGTGTACTTTTCTGGCCTGAAGAACCAGAGGAGAGATTTGGAAAACCACAGAATATGAAAAGTGAAGGGAGGAAATCCCAGAAAGGCGAGTCAGAGATAGGGAGCCCCCAATTTGGGGAATAAATTCTTCTAAGTCTCTGGCTGACCTCCTGAACCATGCATATGTGGGGCAAACTGCAAGCAGCGCAGTTAAGGAAAAAACTCAAGCTGCTGCCTAAGAGAAAGTGTTTGCAGTGGCGGGCCAACCAGGTCAATACCCACCTTTAAAACAACAACTACTCGTCAGAGGAATATAACAAGAGTCCAGAGATTCCACAAGGCAACATCCACAATGTCCAGGATGCAATAAAAAGTTACTCAATATACAGAGAATCAGGAAAATGCAACCCCTGCTAAAGAGAAGTGTCAGTCAATGGAGACTGGTGCCAAGAAGATCCAGATGTTGGTATCAGAAGACAAGGGCTTTAAAACAGCCATTATAACAATACTATATGACATAAAGTAAAATATGCTCAAAATAAAAGATGAGAAATCTCAGAGACAAACTATAATAGAAGAACCAAGTGGAAATCCTACATACAGAAAATACCATGTCTGTACTGGGCATATACCCTCAGAAAACCATAATTCAAAAAGAGTCATGTACCACAATGTTCATTGCAGCTCTATTTACAATAGCCAGGACATGGAAGCAACCTAAGTGTCCACTGACAGATGAATGGATAAAGAAGATGTGGCACATATATACAATGGAATATTACTCAGCCATAAAAAGAAATGAAACTGAGTTATTTGTAGTGAGGTGGATGGACCTAGAGACTGTCATACAGAGTGAAGTAAGTCAGAAAGAGAAAAACAAATATTGTATGCTAACTCATATATATGGAATCTTAAAAAAAAAAAGAAAAAAAAATGGTTCCAAAGAACCTATGGGCAGGACAGGAATAAAGACACAGACTTAGAGAATGGACTTGAGGAAACAGGGAGGGGGAAGGATAAGCTGGGACGAGTGAGAAAGTGGCATGGACATTATACACTACCAAATATAAAATACGTAGCTAGCAGGAAGCAGCCGCATAGCACAGGGAGAACAGCTAGGTGCTTTGTGTCCACCTAGAGGGGTGGGATAGGGAGAGTAGGAGGAAGATGCAAGAGGGAGGAGATATGGGGGTATATGTACACATATAGCTGATTGACTTTGTTATACAGCAGAAACTAACACACCACTGTAAAGCAATTATACTCCAATAAAGAAGTAAAAAAAAAAAAAAAAAAAAAAACCATGTCTGAAACTTACAAATTAACTAGAAGGCTTAAAAACCAAATGGAGACAACAGAGGAGTCTATGGACTTCAAAATAAATTGACAGAAATTATTCAATGTGAAACAGATTAAAAACAAATGAACAAAGGCAGTGGTTAAGAGTCTAACTGCCGATGCAGGGGACTCGGGTTCGTGCCCCAGTCCGGGAGGATCCCACATGCCGCGGAGCAGCTGGGCCCGTGAGCCATGGCCGCTGAGCCTGATGCGTCCGGAGCCTGTGCTCCACAATGGGAGAGGCCACAACAGTGAGAGGCCTGCGTACCGCAAAAAAAAAAAAAAAAAGAAGAACAGGGTCTCAGATATATGTGGGACAACAGAAATAAGTTTAACATACATGTAACTGGAGTCCCAGAAGGAGCAGAGAAAGAGAATAGGGCAGAAAAAACATTTGAAGAAATAATAACTGGAAAATTCCCCCAAAGCTGGTCAAAGACATATATTTACAGATTCAAAAGTTCGATGAACCACTAGCAAGGTAATATCAAAGAAAAACACCTAGGCACATCATAATCAAACTGCTGAAAACCAAATAAAAAGAGAAAATCTTGGAAGCAACCAGAGAAAAACAACACATTACATGAGGGAACAGTAAGTTGAATGACAGCTAACTTTTCATCAGAAATATGGAGGCTGAAAGACAATGGTACTTAATGCTGTTTAAGTATTAAACAGCAGACCTGCACTAAAAGAAATGCTACAGTTCTTCAGGCTGAAAGTAAATGACATGAAATGGAAACTTGGATCTTCAAAAAGGAATGCAGAGCATCAGAAATGATAACCTATGTAAACACAAAAGAATTTTTCTCTAATTTCCTTAAAATATATAAAGCAATTTAAACCAAAAATTAAAACATTATCTTGTGGGGTTTACAACGTATGTACAGGCAATACATAAGACAAATGTAACATAAAGGATGGGGTGGAGGGAATAAATGCACCTATATAGTTGCAAGGCTTTTACAGTTTATATGGTATATTACAATACTAATTCTAAACAGACTATGAAAAGTTAAGGATGAACATTACACTCTCCAGAGTAACCAATAAAAAATGATGCAAAGAGGTATAGCTAAAAAAGCATTAGTAAACTAAAATGGAATTCTAAAAAATATTTACTTGATCCAAAAGAATACAAGAAAGCTAGAAGACAGGAAAAAATGAGAGGGGACAAATAACATAATGGTAGAGATAAATCTGACTACATCAATAATTACATTTTAGGTCAATGGACTAAACACTTTGATTATAAAGGCAAAGACTGTCAGAATTGATAAAGCAAGACCTAATTATATGCTGTCTACAAAACAATCACTTTAAATATAAAAACACAGATACACTGAAAGTAAATGAATGGAAAAAGATATGCCACGTAAAAAGTAAGCATAAAAAGGCTGGTAGGACCAAATTAGATCAGACAAAGTACATTGCAAAATAAAAAGTATTACCAGAGGGGACTTCCCTGGTGGCACAGTGGTTAAGAATCCGCCTGCTAATGCAGGGGACACGGGTTCCATCCCTGGCCCGCGAAGATCCCACATGCTGCAGAGCAACTAAGCCCATGTGCCACAACTACTGAGCCTGCACTCCAGAGCCCGCAAGCCACAACTACTGAGCCCATGAGCCACAACTACTGAAGCCCGTGCGTCTACAGCCCGTGCTCTGAAACAAGAGGCCACTACACTGAGAAGCCCATGCACTGCAATGAAGAGTGGCCTCCGCTCACCGCAACTAGAGAAAGGCTGTGCGCCACAACAAAGAGCAAACGCAGCCAAAAATAAATAAATAATAGGGAAACATTATGAACAAATTTATGCCAAGAAATTTGACAACTTATATGAAATAGACAAATTCCTTGAAAAAATTATCCAAAGTGACAAATGAAACAGAAATTTTGAATTGCTTTATATGTAATAAAGAAATTGAATTTATTTGCAAAAGTATTTCTGTAAATAAAATTCCAGGCCCAGAATTTCTACTGAATTCTATCAATCACATGAGGAAGAAGTAACATCAATCTTACACAGTTTCAGAAAATAGCAAAAGAAGGAATTATTTCCATTCAAGTTTTATGATGACAGCACAACCCTAACATCAAAAGCTGACAAAGACATCATGCACACACAATAAAAATACTACACCAATATCAATCATGGACACAGACATGGAGGTCCTTAATAAAATATTAGCAAGTAAAATCCATTAATATATAAAAATGATAATACATCACAACCAAGCAGGTTTATCTGAAGGATGTAAGGCTAGTTTAGCACTAGGCAGACCTTGGAGATATTGCAGGTTCAGTTCCAGACCACTACAATAAAGGGAGTACCACAATAATAAAGTCACACAAATTTTTTGGTTTCCCAGTGCATATAAAAGTTATATAATTAATCTAGATATTGCAGAACACTAAAAGTGACCCAGAAGCCCTTCAGAAGAGGAGTAGCTGAGTCCTTTGCCATTGTAAATCTGGGGAGGGAGAGTGATGGGTATTTAAGATGGAAGATAAGTTTGAGAATCGTTAAATAAAAAGTCAGGATGGAGAACAGAAATGATAATTAGATCCTTTTTAGAGGTAAAAAGATATATATTGGGCTTCCCGGGTGGCGCAGTGGTTGAGAGTCCGCCTGCCGATGCAGGGGACACGGGTTCGTGCCCCGGTCCGGGAAGATCCCACATGCCGTGGAGCAGCTGGGCCCGTGAGCCGTGGCCGCTGAGCCTGCGCGTCCAGAGCCTGTGCTTCCCAACAGGAGAGGCCACTACAGTGAGAGGCCCACGTACCGAAAAAAAAAAAAAAAAGTACTAAAAGAAATTATAAGAGATATTTTAAAAACAGCTTTGAGATATAATTCACCCAGTTAAAATGTACCATTCAATGGCTTTTAGTGTATTTACAAAACCAACCTCATTATCTAATTGAGAATATTTTTAACACTCCAGAAAGAAACTCCATACCCATCAGTAGTCACTCCCCATTCCTCCTGCCCCCAGCTCCTGGTAACCACTTTCTGTCTCTACAGATTTGCCTATTCTGGACATTTGCCTATTCTGGACATACTACACATGGTCTTTTGTCTATGGCTTCTTTCACTTAACGTAATGTTTTCAAGGTTCACCCACATTGTAGCACATAACATACCTCATTCCTTGTTATGGCTGAATAACACCAATTATATGGATAGGCCACATGATGTTTATCCACTTATCAGTTGATGGACAATTGGGTTGTTTCTGCTTTTTGGCTAATATTACGAATAATGCTGCTATAAACATTGTTGTACAAGTTTCTGTGTTTTAAATTCTCTTGGGCATAAACCTAGGAGTGGAATTGCTGGGTCAAATGGTAAGTCTATGCCATTTGTCTATATCAAAGTCTGTACCATTTGAGGAACTGCCAGACTGTTTTCCAAAGTGCTGCACCATTTTATATTCCTGCCAGCAGTGGGTGAAGGTTTCTCCACATCGTCACAGATGTTTGTTATTGCCTGTGTTTTTTTTTATTATAGCCACCCTGGTGGGTGTGAAGTGCTATCTCATCATGGTTTTGATGTGCATTTCCCTACCTAACGTCTAATAACATTGATCACTTGAGATCTTTTTCCTTAATGACTTAAAAGGGAACTCTGCCCAAACAAGACACCATAGCCCAAGAACCATAAATTTATGGACCACATAAAAATTAAAGTCAATAAAGTAGACCCTTAAACAAAAAAAAAAATTGTAACTATGTGATGTGATGGATGTTAACTAAACTTACTGTGGTGATCATTTTGCAATAAAGTCAATAAAGTAGACCCTTAAAGTCAATAAAGTAGACCTTAAACAATAAAGTAGACCCTTAAACAAAAAAAAAAATTGTAACTATGTGATGTGATGGATGTTAACTAAACTTACTGTGGTGATCATTTTGCAATATATACAAATATTGAATCATTATGTTGCCCAGCTAAAACTCTTATAATGTTATATGCCAATTATATCTCAATAAAAAACTAAAATTAAAAAAATTTAATGAATAAATAAAGACAATGAGGGATTTCCCTGGTGGTCCAGTGGTTAAGACTCCATGTTTCCACTGCAGGGGGCACAGGTTTGATCCCTGGTCGGGGAACTAAGATCCCGCATGTCACAGGGCACAGCCAAAAAAAACAAAACAAAAAGAACCCACATGTCACAGGGCATAGCCAAACAAAACAAAACAAAATAAAGAGGTAAAAAAAATAAAAATAAAAACAAGAGGACCTCCCTGGTGGCGCAGTGGTTAAGAATCCGCCTGCCAATGCAAGGAACATGGGTTCGATCCCTGGTCCGGGAAGATCCCACATGCCACGGAGCAACTAAGCCTATGCGCCACTACTGAGCCTGCGCTCTAGAGCCCGCGAGTCACAGCTACTGAAGCCTGCACGCCTAGAGCCCGTGCTCCGCAACAAGAGAAGCCACCACAATGAGAAGCCTACACACCGCAACGAAGAGTAGCCCTCACTTACTGCAACTAGAGAAAGCACGCGCGCAGCAACGAAGACCCAATGCAGCCAAAAATAAAATAAATTTATTTTTTTAAAAATAAAACAATGAGCAATAACCACACTTAAAAAAATGAAAGTCAATGGGCAAACACACTAGAGTTAAAAAAAGTCTGAAACATGTGGCAGAAGGCTAGTTTCCTTAATACAGCAAGATCACTCACAGATCTACAAGAAAAAGACCAATAGTGCAAGAGGAAAATGGCACTTCACAAAAAAGAGAAACATCAATGGCTTTGAATCATAGAAAAAGATGCATTACCACATTCATAGCTAAAGAATTGCATTTTAAAACAAGATAGCATTTTCACTGTCAGACTGACAAACATTTATAAAATAGTTATGCTAGCACTGGTGAAGGTGTAAAAAACTGTTGGTGGCACTGCCTGTGATTTTAAAAAGAACGAAGACTGCAAACAACCTAAAGGTCCCTCAGGAGAAGGTTAAGTGAAGGAAGGGGCACCACACTGTGGCTCCAGGGCTCTGGGTGTCTAGATACAGCATGTGCAAAGTGTGAGGGGCAGACTGCGCACAGCCCATGACCGGGGTAGCCCTTCTTCATTCCCAAGGGAAGGACGGTGTGGACACCCGTCGCTGCAGAGGCTTTTTCTGGAGCCACTGGGCAGTGAGCTGAGACAGGGTAGAAGTTTTTTTCACTGTACCAGTCTGTTCGGGAAAACACCACTACCTTCTCACTAATAAAAATGTAGAAATAATTTTTCTCAGGAAACTCCTATGAAGTTAGCTTTAACTCTAACTCCCCATCTTATCACCAGCTGCCCATATCTCCCCATGAAGTCACACGTAGAGGAAAGCAGCGCGACTCTAACCCAACTCCACTCAAGAGCGTCCCCAGCGCGGCCCCCACCTCCTTACTGTCCCTCCAATATGCCAGCCCATTCCTGCCTCAGGACCCTGGCACCTACCACTCCCTCTGCTTGAAACGTCCTGCCTCGGACACCTTCACCTCCTTCCAGGCTTTGCTTAAACGCCACCCTGCACGTGAGGCCTCCCCTGACCGCCCCACTTCTACTGCGATCCTCTTCCTGCTTTGGTTTCTTCACATGACATCCATACAGCACGTACTTGTCTGCATAGACTCCACTCCACATCAGAGCCACAGAGGGCCAGGACTCCTGTCCGTCTCATCCCACAGCAGGCACTGCAGATGTTCGTTTAAGGAACTGCTGCTGCCACACTATGGAGCTCCAGTGGCCTTGACCGTCTCATGTCTTTATTTTTCCCACGATCACCCTAGAGTTGGAGCAGGCCCTTGATAAACACATGGTCATTTTCTCAGAAGGTACAGCCACAGGACACAGTGTTTCTCAGAATGCAGGTCAAGATTGCTGATTATGAAAGCAATTCAGTGAACTAAGCAATTCAGTGAGCTAAGTCAGAATTTTTTTTTTTTTTAATGAAACGGAAAGTAAAAGAATGCATAGCATGGGACTTCCCTGGTGGCGCAGTGGTTAAGACTCCGTGCTCTCAACGCAGAGGGCCAGGGTTCAATCCCTGGTCAGGGAACTAAATCCCACATGCATACTGCAACTAAGAGTTCACATGTCAAAACTAAGGAGCCCGTGAGCCGCAACTAAGAAGCCCACCTGCCGCAACTAAGACCTGGTGCAACCAAATAAATATTTAAAAAAACAACCAACACATAGCATAATACATGTAAGTATTTACAAAACTCTTTCAGCTAAGTATGTACACATATTTGTACAGTATATGCATACTTGTATAGCAGGTCACAATGTGAATGCATTTCTTACCAGAGTACATGACAAAAAATGCTTGAAATTCACTCATCTAATATCAACCTAAACATTTCTAAGTTAAAGCTTCAGGTTCTATAAAAAGTAAAATTTTTAATGAGTTTACTTATAAAGTTTAAAATTCTGTAAAGGTACTTTCAGATCAATGAAAAGGAGAATTAAGCCTCTCCCCAAAAGGGAAAATACAATACTGGAAAAACCGTCATCCTTTGGAATGTAGCCTCTAGCTTTCTTTCCAGAACACCTCCAACTATGTTACCATAGTTTTATGCTTGTAAGCATGAAATTCTCTGCTTTTCAGTTTAAGTCAACTCGGATAGTTTCATTATCTCTCAAATTTCACCAGATACCACAGGTTAGCTATTCGCATCTGAAATTTCTCCAAACATTTTGTTTCTTAAGTTCTGTAATCATTTGAGGTAAGATTTATGTATATCAATATTCTAGACAGAAAGTTCTTCACTTTCTATTTATATATCAAATAAAGATTTGGGGACTTCCCTGGTGGTCCAGTGGCTAAGACTCTGCACTCCCAATGCAGGGGGCCTGGGTTTGATCCCTGGTCAGGGAACTAGATCCCACATGCCACAACTAAGAGTTCGCATGCCACAACTAAAGATCCCACATGCCGCAAAGAAGACCAGGCTCAGCCAAATAAATAAATATTAAAAAAAAAAAAAGATCTGTATTCCCTCAAAATTTTCTACATGCGTTCCTCTGGAATTCCTGAACATTTTCACTATTTCTTAAACCTTACTGTGTTTCACAGCCTGTTTTGGGTTTTTTTTTAAATTTATTTACTTTTGGCTGTTTGGTCTTTGTTGCTGCACAAGGGCTTTCTCTAGTTGTGGCAAGCGGGGGCTACTCTTCGTTGCGGTGTGTGGGCTTCTCATTGCAGTGGCTTCTCTTGTTGCAGAGCAAGGGCTCTAGGCACGTGGGTTTCAGTAGTTGCGGCTCGCGGGCTCAGTAGTTGTGGCTCACAGGCTCTAGAGCACAGGCTCAGCAGTTGTGGTACATGGGCTTAGTTGCTCCACAGCATGTGGGATCTTCCCAGACCACGGCTCGAACCTGTGTGCCCTGCATTGGTAGGTGGATTCTTAATCAGTGTGCCACCTGGGAAGTGCCTTCACAGTCTGTTTTAATCGTTCTCTACTAAGCAATACTGACACTCTATCAAGAAACATCAACTCCCTGAATACAGAGAAACACAGCAAAACCAAAAGGGAGGGGCATCTCTGAAGAGTCAAAATACAGGACACAAAATCCACATGCAGAGCTTCAGTTAAACAAGAATATTCTGTCCCCATCCAGAATTCTCCTCTCCTTTAAAAAAAGTTGCTAACAAGTTTTATGATCCAGTTTCCCAACCCTCAACTGAAAACAGAGAGGAGGAGGGAACCTGGCGTCAGAGGCCTGGTAAGTTAAAATGAGAGTAATAGAGGCTAAAAACACAGAAATACTCAGGATGCAGTTTCAGTTTGGGACATTTTATAGACAAAGGAGCCGTCACATCCTAGTGGTCCTGCAGAGGCCTGTGTATTACAACAGAAGACCATAAGTTAACATTCATAATGACCCTGAAAAAAATCAAAGAAAGGTTCTGTCATGTTTCATCTGATGATTAAGTCTTTTAGAAAGACTTCTAATCATAATGGTTGAAATGAAATGTTTTACTACTTTGCAAGTAAGTTTCATGGAAAATCCTTCCAGGCACTCCATTTCCTAAAAATGCTGGAATATCGGTATATGTGAACTTCAGTGCTTTGCTCACTCCTTCACAGCACACATCGGTTCCCTCACTGTCCCGGTCCTTTCGGAAGACTTGTACCCTTTTATTTTGTTCTTAACGGTATTGCTATATAGATTTTTCTTTTAAAATATGGCATTCATTTTGCCTATCTCAAAATTAATTTCTAATATTCTAATCACATTTCTTGATTATACAGCTGCTAAATAACAGCCATTCTTTCAAAATTAGTTACATCCATGACTCAGCTACACCTGTATTCAATTTACCTATACTTTGGGCATCAAAAAGCAGATGGAAATAATGCCCCCAAGTAGACATTGGTTCTCCAAGCTACAACTTTCATCATTTGTAATTCCTAGTGGTTTTAGCAGAAATAACCAGCCATTCCAGAAATATCCTGGAATTTACCTTTACTAAAAGCTACGGAACTATAGGTAAGTCTCCACGTGGACGAAGCAAACAGCAGTTTCCTAGTAAAAAAGGCTAGTGTTCTGTATCAAGGCTGAGCAGAATGGTATTTAAGAAAAATTCTAGCTGCTGCAATGAAGGCACCAAGAACCCAAACCAAGAAAATCCTCTGGCAACTTAAAGTATCTCACTTGAGAGTGAAGTGGATACATTTTCATTGATCCTGAGTCAGTACTTTGGTTTGAGACAGACAAGCAAACACCACCACTGGCCTCTTTAATAGTCTCCTTTGTCCTGTTACAACCTGGTATTTGACATCTGGGAGTGAGAACTGTCATTTTCCTTCAGTGTTTACTCATCAGCCGTTTTCCCTCCCTCCCTTGAAGCTGCATGCCAGAGGGGAGCAAAACACCTGGGGATCTTTCTTCTGTCTTAGTTCTGATCAATTACTCAGCCAGTAACTAATAAGGTCTTTACTAACCTATTACATTTGGGTTGATCTTTTGCAGACAGCACAGATAACTCAGGCCCCTCATCCTAACCAAGTGTCCCATTGCCTCCTGGACAGCTGGCCACACATCCCTCCTCTGTCCACATGCTTCTCTGGCGCTAGCCCTAAGCCCCAGGACCATGGTTTACATAGACGGCACTGCCATTCAGGGTCTAAGCAGTTAACCATTGAAACCTTTGTCCTCATGTTAAATTAGCAACACCCACAGCTGCTTTACTGAGAGAGTGAAATCTGACCAGCAAGTGCTACTCCTTGCATCCCCAAAAACAGCCCGAGAACACCAGAAATTTGCCTGAATTCTTGTGAAGGTTGCAGCACAAGAGGTGGAAGGGCAGAAATTAAATAGTATGGGCCCCACACTGAGAGCAGAGGGAGGAAGCAAAATAAATCAACAAAATAATTAGTACTAAATGGGTGTTTGCAGTTGACAGGGTTCAGGTGGGGCTCGTTTTGAAGGATGACACAAACCTGCAATGATTTAGCCCTACAACAGAGAAAGCTCACTCTTGTGAACTTTCTTTGGAGCAGACTGCCCACCCCTTACAACTCCCCAAGGCAGAAAATTCCAGCAAAGCCTCCAGCTTATAGAGAACAGAAAAGTCATAAGATGTTAACTTAAGCACCAAACAGTCCTACTGTGGCTGCCGCATGCTCTCGTTCTTGCAATGCCAACCGTGAAAATTAGAATGGTACAAAGAATGAATTACAAACACACATGGTCAGAACATCTCAGAACATGGGAAAAGAATCTTAACCTGCAGAGAGCAGGGAAAAAAACAAGTTGGCTACAAAAAAACACAAGAATCAAACTGATATGACTGCTCACCTTTAACGAAGTTGCTGGAAGACAACATAGCAATATCAATCTTTGAAGGAAAATTATTTTGACCTGGAATGCAACACCCAGCCAAACTACTTTACAAGTATGAGGTCAAAATAAAAATCTTTTTAAACACGGTGGGGCTTAGAAAATTTACAACCCATTGACTTTTTCTGCAAAACAAACACAAGGGTATATATATACTCTGCTAACACAGGAAATAAATCCCAAAAGGAAGGAAGATGTTGAATACAAGAAACGGTAATAAAACCTACAGTTGTCTTATCTGCTAATGCATGATATTTTTAAAAATCATTGTTTAAAAAGAGACTACACCAAAATTTAAAACTCAGGTACAGAAAAAGCCGTAAAAGACATGAAGAGGAAATTCACAGAAGATATACAAATGGCCATTAAACAAATGAAAACATTCTCACTGGTAATGAGAATTCCCTGTGAGAATTCCCATTCCCTGCTAATGAGAATATAAGTTGATAAAGCCTTTTTGTACAGCAATTTGGCAATATCAGCTAACATTTCAAATACGCACAGGCTCTGAACCATCAATTCTAAAACTCTCTGTAATTCTAAAGAAATGCCACACATGGACACAAGGATTAAATACTCGCCCATTCTATACAGCACTGTAATGACCCCTCCCCCCCAAAAATCTGGAAATAACCTTTATTACGTCCACTAATAGGGCAATGTTAAGTAAATGATGATACGTCCTAACACAGAATACTACTATGCGTCCATTGTAAAGCCGTAAACCCGTGCATACTGACAGGAAAACATATGTAAGCCATTCTAGAGCTTAAAAAAAAAATCTGTAGCACAATGTATATACGGTTTAGGCCTTTTTACGTAAAAACAGACGTGTGTATTTATATGTGTGTAACTAAGTGTACAGAGCCTGGAAGCAACGCCAAGACGTTCACCCGTGGTTACTGCGGAGTGGGGAGTGAGAGCAGAGACTGCGGTCATTCTTTTTTTTTCAACACTGATTTGAGCACCTACCTACCAATTCCAGGCCCTAGGGATACGGCGGGCAACAACCCAGGGTCCACGGGCTGCACGAGAGCCCAGCGTGCCGGTTCTCTGGTTTGCTGCCGCGCGCCGGGCCGAGTGGGCACTCAGGTGTGTGTCGAATGAACGAGTGATCAAGTGGCTTATGCGTTATTCGTGTATAAATCAACTTGGGGGGGGGGAAGAATAAAAACACAACTAAGGGACTTAAGTAATCACCCTGGTGAAGCCCCTTCCCAGCGCACACGCGCCCTTCGATTTCAACTTCCCGAAAGTGCCTTCGGCTCCAGGAACGAGGAGCCCGCGACCCCTCCGCCTCAACCCGGCCCGAGGAGCTCGTTGGAGAGAAGCCTCTGCTGCAGTCACGCGGGCCCGGGCTCAACCCCGTCACCTCCGGGGAAACCCGGCAGCCTGGCGCGGAGCCGAGCCAGGTGACACCAGAACGTACCGAGGGCTCAGCGTTCGCCGCTCGCAGCGCGTTGGACACGTAAACCTCACAAAAATCTCCCAAGCCGAACACGGAAGAGCCGTCACCGCGCCTCCCACGTAGAAAAGGGGCTCGGGACCCCGAAGGCTCCGCGCGTGCCCGTCCCCACTCGCTTTCCACCCGTCTTGCCCGGCCGCCCTCACCTCCCCGGGCGACCGCCAGCGCCGGGGCCCGCAGGCGGCAGCCCCACAGCAGCAGCGTCCGCAGCTCGCGAGCCATGTGTATCCTCCTCGGCGCCCACAGAAGCCAAGCGTGCCGGGGGCGAGGCCGGGGCGGGGCCTTATTCGGGCGCGGCGTGGTGACGTCACAGCGCGCGCCCGGCTGCCCGGCCCGCTGCCTGCGCCGGCGGGTGGGCGGGGCCCTCTGTGGCTCGGGCTCGGGCGCGGTCCGGGCGCGGTCTGGCCGCGCGGGGGCAGCCGGACCTGGGGGCGGGACCTCCGTGACCTTGTGCCGCGTTGTCAAGGGCGACGGCCGTGTCCGCCGAGCCGCCGGGGCACTTGTCCGCCGCCAGCTGGTCCTCGGTTTGTGCATCCCAGAAATGGGGCAGATGTTAACATCCACCTCGCAGCGTGTGAAAAGGCGACGCCGGGGCAGAAGCAGTTAACATCTCCAGGGTCTTTATATAAGTCTCGGGCCAACGGTCCAGACCAATGGAAGTCAGTCTCTCCAAACCAAGACAAGCCAAATAGCTAAAAAGAGTAAAAGGGAGAATTTCAGGCTTGACTTGTCTACACCAAAACTTGGGAGCCAACTCCCACCAGCAAGACTGGGCTTATTCATCATTCCAATTCTCTCGCCTTCCTGGAGGTAAGAGTCTGGTTGGAGATTCGGACTATCAACTTCCTTTCTCACAGAGTTCCAAACCACGTAAAATGCAGATTCTCCGGCACCGCCTGAAGTGAGGCTCAGGCAGCCCCCTAGATGATTATGAGGCACACTGAAGACTTGCTGCCACGATCAAATAATTGCACACAAATGGGTTACTCGAGATTGTGACAGGATCTGCTAAGAACAGGAGCCAGGAGAGTGTCCCCCAGTGGGACCTGGACATAGCTGGGGCCACGGGAGGGGGTGTGACAGGGAACACTTGCAGGTCGAAAGTGGTATGGATGATCCCCAAGTTCCAGGCTTAAGTAATGTAAAAGAGGTGGGCAGATTTGGATGGAAGAGCAGGAGTTCTCTCACCTGGAAGACTCCATCAGCCTCCTAACTGGCTCCCCATTCTCTGCACAGCAGCTGATCATACACACTCCTCAGTCAGGGTCCTCCAGTGGTTTCCCTGCACATAATCAATTCCAAACCCCTTCTGCCTCGGCCTCCAAACCCTGCATAACCTTACCCCCACATCACTCCCTCCTTCACGATACTCCAGACACATGAGCTAGTCCCAGGTATAGTGTTCCCAGGATACCGCTGAATTGAGGGGTCTCAGCCTCACATTTCATGTGGTGTTCACTCCACTCAGGAAATCATCTCTTTTGTAAGAGCTGACACATTGGTCTATGGGGCAATAGATCTAGCTTGGGGAGCCCTCTTATTACAGGAACAGGAAATAGTATTTGGCAAAGGGAGGAGGGAAACCTAGGCTTCAGTGAAGGATGGCGGTGGGTGGGGGCTACTAGGACCCTTCTGTCCTCTCTCAGTCTGTGGCCTTCAGAGACATAACCTCAGCCACAGATCTTTGTGATATTGGGTTCCCTGGTAGCCCAAGGAACTGTGGCTTTTTAAAGTGCCCAGGGATCCAAGCGAATCTTGAGGGGGTCATGAGAAGATTCAAGCCCTATGCAGACAAGGAAAATGGAAGAAGGGAAAGAATGAATAGAGTACTTGAGTTGAATTAATCGAGACTGGCAGGGAGTTGCTTGGGGAGAGCAGAGAGAGAAACAGAGGAGGGGAAGGGAGGGGGAGACCCCCTGGATCTCCCAGCCACCACTGTGGCCACTATGAAGCTGCCCATTCCTTTTGCAGAAGTCACTGCCTTCCCCTGGGGGTAAGCTGACAGCCATGAAAAATGCCTGCTGCATTATTCACAATAGCCAGAAGGTAGAAGCAACCCAAGTGTCCATTGATGGATGAATGGATAAACAAAACATGGTATATACATGCAATGGAATATTATTCAGACTTAGAAAGGAAGGAAATTCTGACACATGCTACAACGTGGATGAACCTTGAGGACATCATGCTAAGTAAAATAAGCCAGTCACAAAAAGACAGATAGTGTATGATTCCACTGACATCAGGTAGTTAGAGTAGTCAAATTCATAGAGACAGAAAATAGCATGGTAGGTGCCAGGGGCTGAGGGAGGGGGACTGAGAAGTTAGTATTTAATGGGGACAGAGTTTCAGTTTTGCAAAATGAATAGAGTTCTGGAGAGGATGATGGTGATGGCTGCACAACAGTATGAATGTACTTGATACCCTTAAAAATGATTGAGGAACTTCCCTGGTGGCACAGTGGTAAAGAATCCACCTGCCAATGCAGGGGACACGGGTTAGATCCCTGGCCCGGGAAGATCCCACATGCCGCGGAGCAACAAAGCCTGTGTGCCACAACTACTGAGCCTGCGCTCTAGAGCCTGAGAGCCACAACTACTGAGCCTGCGCGCCTAGAGCCTGTGCTCCACAACAAGAGAAGCCACCACAATGAGAAGCCCGCGCACCGCAGTGAAGTACAGCCGCCGCTCGCCGCAACTAGAGAAAGCCAGAAAGCCCATGTACAGCAATGAAGACCTAACGCAGCCCCCCAAAAAAGGAAAGATTGAAATTTTGTGTATATTTTACCACAATTTAAAAAAAATGCCTACTGCAAAGAAAAATCTAATTTGACTGCCTCCCTTTTTCTTCATTTCTTTGTTCAAAGCACCAACTTCTGGGCAAGCTTCTCCCTTCATCAGGCAACATCCTGGGAGTTCCCAGAGGAGGAAAGGCTCATGGCTGTCGGTTACTTCTTGGCCCGGAAAGGTCCCAGTGATGATGAAATTTTTTTCTCAATTTCATGGATCCTTTTATAAGGCAGATTCCTTTTTGAAGCTAGAATATGGGAGTGGGAGGTGAGGAGAGGAACTCCCAGACAGTCCTGCAGACCCCGGGTGTAGTCTGAAAGCTATTCTATAATTGTCTTAGTGTTCGGGCCTTAGGGGCAAGGATTTCCTCCAGCAGGCACAGACCTGTACAGCCCCATCTGGGACAAGGGCAGCTGCAGCTTGGAGGCCTCTGACCGGAACCTCAGAAACAGTACCTCTCCCTGGGTTTCTGAGGCATCAAAACGTTCAAATTCAGAGAAGCACTAATGGCCCGGTGGTACCTGCACAGGGATTTGTGCATTCCTTAAAGTCCTTTTCATCATTTGCAGTACTTTCATGCCAACTCAGCATGAATTGGAACTCAGAAACCTAGTATTTTGCTGATTCGCTTGACAGCTATCTCAGTATGTTTGACAAAGGTCAATCCTCCCAACTTGAGAGACCTGCCCAAGGCAGCACGGCTCCATTTGACCCCCACTGGCACACATGCTGATGGTGGGATTCCGCCAGAAGCAAGACCTGTGGTCCTTCATGGAGGCAGGTGCAGCCACTTAGCAGGACCTGGCCTGGAACTCACTAGGACATTTCTAATTTCACTAAATGACTGAGGCTTTTTCTCCAAAGGGCTCATTCTACTTTGCCAGTGGCCACTTTTAATTTTACCATCAAGGACACTGGGAATGTCACAGGCTGATTCCACAAACCCCCACAACTTTGAGGGGTGAATGGACCCGAGGTCTCCTTTTTCTTCCCCTACAGCATCAGCAGTCAGTCCAGCCCCCTCTGTGGGGCTCCGTGGCCACCCACTAAGTGGGTGGCCCTTGGCAATCCCCTGTTCTATGGGGCCCTTCCACCGTGAACACTGCCTGTGCCCCTGCAGGAGGGGCCATCCTGGTGGGCTCCCAGTCTCCCTGTCCAGCGTGATGAACCTAAGACAGTTGAATCTGGACAACCACGAAGTATCTCTGGTGGGGCCTCCTCTGAGTGACTGGCTCTGGGGAAGGCAGCAACCTCCACTCTTGCATTTCTTCCTGGAAACTTCCGCTGGGAGATACCACTGGGCGAACTAGCCCTGAGGGCATGTGTTCAAAGGTGCATTCTGTCCTGGCAAAGAGCTGAGATCACAATTTTTTCCCAGCTTGTGGATGACATCATTTTAGGAATAAAAAATGTCCACCAAACCTCAAGTCTACCGCGTCTATTGCTTACGAGAAAGACAAGTGAGAATGAGTTTGCCCGAGAGACTCCACAGGGTGAAAGGCAGCTCTGTTCTATGCGTGCTGGCATGCACGTGCACGCGTGTGCCTGGGCCAAGCTGATGGCCCTGTACTTCCTAGAGCTGCCATTCTCATGCGACGCTTGGAGGAAACGGAGTGGCTGTGTGGGAGGCTTTGCCTGCTGGGAGGCCTCTTTCCCTGCTTGGCATGGCTTCCTGGTGGCTGCAGGGTCCCCTCCTTCAATGCCTGCTCTGTGCTGACAAGGCCCTGCCTCCCTGAAGGACTGGCCCTTTGCCTGGGCACCCTGGGCCTCTACTCCAGACAGAGCCCTGCCTAGATGGTGTCCTGAGCAACACCTGGTATCAGGCCCCACCTGGTAGGTGAGCAGCTTTTGCAAAATTCTCCTCGCAGAGACTGCATCTCCTCAGGTGTGAAGAGGGTTCCCTCAGTCAGGATTCTCTGGTCCAACGGGGGATTAGAGGACAGGTAGAGATGCAGACCATTGGCCATTTTCCCTGACTCCTAGGGCAGCCTCTCTTGGCACAGGCACAGGGCGGAGGAGGTTGTTGTCCATCAGCATCACTGGGGCTCGTCTGAGAGGCGAGTGCTGTGCCTGCAGTTCAGGAAACAGGAGGGACAGACTGACCCTGGCACTCACTCCCCAGGAGCCAAAGAACAGGCCGCAGTGTGATCACATGGCCTGGAAACTGGCTGGGGGGCAAGGCGCCCCTCCTGCTTCTTTGTTTGCTTCACAATCCGCATTTTTTTACAAATGCACTTCACAGCCAGGATGCCTCCCTGCATCAGACAAAACGGTGGGGATGCCCTTTCCAGGTAACTCAGGGCTTTCAGCCCACTGGGGCTGCCCACAGCCTCGGTTCTGCCTGGACTCCTGTCCTGTCTAGGGGACCCCAGGCGAGAACCACTCTCCCAAACCCCCTCTCCCCACACCCATGTTTTATCATGAACATTAAGACTAAGGCAGTTTTCCGGTCAAGATGGTCTGCTCTTGGTCCCATGCAGCCTGGCTACTCAAAGCAGATGAGGGCCGGCAGCAGCAGCCTCGCCTGGGAGCTTGTTAGAAACACGGAATCTCGGCACATCACCCCTGCCCTCACCCCCACTGGCCTCAGTTCTACAGAATCAGGATGTTGGCAAGATCCCAGCTAATCAATCCGCATACACGTTAACCTTGAGAAGGAAGCACAGTCCTGAGGGCACATGGCAGTGGAGGATCGTGTGCTTCCTGAACCGTGGAGCAGCCTGCGATCCTCGATCCTCGGCCTGACGAAGAGATGCTTCGTTTCCTGCACCAACAGGGCACAGTGCCCCGGCTTTGAGCCCCAGCACCTTCCTCCAGGACGTGCCTCTGTTGATTGAGTTCTCCCAGGGCTGCATGTCACCGCCCAGGAGCTGATCGATAAACACTTGCTGAGGGGACAGGCTCCGTGCTTCTCTGAACATCAGCTGGAAGCAGCAGGTGTGCATCAGGAGACCTGAAGCTGCTCGTTCCAGACGGAAAGGGGCCTCAGCTTGGTGCCACTCACGTCTTTCCTGCCACTTCTGACATTCAATGCCCTCTTCCCACACGAGGACCCCTGCTCCTCACCCAGGAAACCACAGCTCAGAACTTAAGTGTCCGGAGGGTGGGGAACCTGAGGTCCCCTGTGCTCTTGCCTGCGGAGGCCTCGCTCTCACTGGTGACCCCAATTCTGGCTGCTGAGCTCCTGTTAGCTCTGAGTGCCTCCTGCATGGCCCCTGGGACCTCTTGCTTCCCTGGCCCTCTCTACATCTGACTTTGGGAGCACAGCTGCGATGCCAGCATTTGGTCCCCAAGGCTCTCCCTCTGTCAGTAGACACCCCTCCCCATGCAGCAGCACAGGAAGCCACCCTCCCTCTTCTGTGGGCCTCGACCCTGTGCCAAGATGTGAGGGGCCCAGGGTGGGCTCAGAGAGGACAAGGAAGGGTCCAGGCACAGGGACCCCGGCACACCCCTTGCCATCCTTTCCAAGGGTGTCCTTTCTGGACATTTTCCTGAGGGACTTGTGGATGCAGGGTCCTCACCCTCACTTGCAACATTCCCTAAACATCACCATCTCCCTTGAGGATCAGTTATTGGATCCATATCATTGTTATGCCTATATATCATTTAAAAAAATTTAGTGAATTCCCTGGCAGTCCAGTGGTTAGAAATCTGTGCTCTCACTGCTGAGGGCCCGGGGTTCAATCCCTGGTTGGGGGAACTAAGATCCCACCAGCCATGCGGTGTGGCCAAAAAAAGAAAAACGTTAATAAGAGGATTTATTGTTGCTGGTCCAGAGCCGTGGGACCCATGATCAGACGATAAACCCCATTTCCATCACTAAGCGCTCTCTCGGAGTTGGGTGGGAGGTGGGTTAGGGTCATCTACACTAGGAGCTGGGAGCTGTGGCCGCTACAGTTGACCAACACTGTCAACATTTCTTCTCTGATGCCGAAGTGAGCCAGTGGGCACCAGACACAGGCAAGCTCAGGCCCACACAGTCCTTTGTGAGGACCTGGTTACCACATACCACTGTCTGCCGTGTTCAAGGGGCTACAATGTACTGCAACACCCCTGCTTTGCCAGGGTACCCCAAAGTGGGCTCAAGGGGAACCTGTGGAATAGGAGGGGAGGCAGGCGTGTGGGAGGGTTTTCAGGGCTGGAGGAAAAGCTCCTCTCGAACGAAAGGGGAGAGTGTGGTTGGGGCCAGCGGCCCATGTCAGCCCTTGGTGCTCATGAATTCAGGTAAGTCGGTCCCTCTGTTCTCCCACCTCATGGCTGGGCAGAGGGGTGGACATGCGTTTAAACAGCACTTGTTACCTGGTATCACTACCTTTCACGAGGCCAGGAAGGCAGAAGAGCTTGCTCACAGCCACGGCCAAGGCCCTGGTGCCGTCACTGACCCCACCTCACAGGCACCTCTGGCCCACACTTGCTATGACCTGGTCTCTCACTCCAAGGTCTCTTCCTGACCCCCTGACTTTTATACCACTTCCTAAGGTGTTCTAAGCTGTCAACGCCCTTTGAATCTTTCAGTTTAGTGAAGTAACTTCAGTCATATCACAGTCAGTGGATCTGAGTCCATCCTCTATGGAAAGGAACGAGCTCGTTGGAAGCACCATTTGCATCCTCAGCTTCTCATCAGGGTCCCTCAGCCTTGTCATTGTCAGCCTGGGTGCTACATTCACTTATGTTAGTATCTCATGACTGACCCGTTTCCCTGCTCTTGATTTTGCAGTGAACACGGGATGCCCTGGGAAGGTGCCGTGTGGCTTTATGATCCCAGGTGGACACTGGCCCCAGCCCCACGCGCTCCTGCACCATCCACCTGCTGAGGTGGCACCACCACAGTGTCTACTTCCCAGCACTGGCCTTGTGTCAAGGACTTCCTGGCTTCTCCCTGTCTGCCACCCATATTCAGCTTCTTTCCTTTTTCAGAGTAGCTTATTTTCTCATGCAGTTCTAAAAGCACATTTTGGCTCAAATGAAATCTTTTGGTTCCACTTTACAGCAATCAAAAGTTGCATGTCTTCAGCCTGAGATCTTAGAAGCCTCTTCACCTCGTGTTACGCAGCCATTGCAGCCGACTCCTGTTTTTTTGTTTTTTGTTTTTTTTGCAGCACACGGGCCTCTCACTGTTGTGGCCTCTCCCATTGCAGAGTACAGACTCCGGACGCGCAGGCTTAGCGGCCATGGCTCACAGGCACAGCCGCTCCGCGGCATGTGGGATCTTCCCGGACTGGGGCACGAACCCGTGTCCCCTGCATCGGCAGGTGGACACTCAACCACTGTGCCACCAGGGAAGCCCCGACTCATGTTTTTAACACACTGAATTCTCAAAAACATAATCAAACACGTGCACTAGACAAAATCAGCTGAACCCCTTTATCTTATGACTGGCTGCTAAGCTAATTCTACGGGTTGTTAGCCAACTGAAACCATCTTTGAATCCAAGCAGTTTTACCAGCTTTTATTATAAACACCAGCATATTTCAAGTTTCCTCTTTTTTGTCCCCCAGAATTTCAGGCAACTTTATTCATGGCAGAAGTTGCCTTTTTTTTTTTTAATGTTTATTTTTTTATTTTTGGCTGCGTTGGGTCTTCGTTGCTGCACGTGGGCTTTCTCTAGCTGTGGTGAGCGGGAGCTACTCTTCGTTGTGGTGCGCAGGCTTCTCACTGTGGTGGCTTCTTTTTGTTGTGGAGCATGGGCTCTAGGCACGTGGGCTCAGTAGTTGTGGCTCGCGGGCTCTAGAGCGCAGGCTCAGTAGTTGCGGCACCTGGGCTTAGCTGCTTCGCAGCATGTGGGATCTTCCCGGACCAGGGCTTGAAACTGTGTCCCCTGCGTTGGCAGGCGGATTCTTTTTTTTTTAATTTTTAAAAAAATATTTAAATTTTATTTATTTTTGGCTGCATTGGGTCTTCGTTGCTGCACACAGGCTTTCTCTAGTTGTGGTGAGTGGGGGCTACTCTTTGTTGCAGTGTGTGGGCTTCTCATTGTGGTGGCTTCTCTTGTTGTGGAGCACAGGCTCTAGGTGTGTGGGCTTCAGTAGTTGTAGCACGTGGGCTCAGTAGTTGTGGCACACGGGCTTAGCTGCTCTGCGGCATGTAGGATCTTCCGAGACCACGGCTTGAACCCGTGTCCCCTGCATTGGCAGGTGGATTCTCAACCACAGCACCACGAGGGAAGCCCCAGAAGTTTCCTCTTTTTAATCACAAATATAGGACTTTTTTCTCCTCCTAAGTAGACAGCATGTGAGACACCGCGTCGGGGCTTTCCAGCTCTCACAGAAACTTCCTTACGTCAAGTGCCAGGTTAGCATCCAGCCCACACCCTTGGCTGCATCCTTTGGCAACAAGATTGCATGGGACTCCAAGAGGATGAGGTTGGCACACTTTTGGATTCTGGGATGACCTGAAAGAGACTCCCCATTGGCCAGGTTAAAAGGGCTGCACATCCGAAGTGTGGACCTGGAGCTGCTTCTCCAGGGCCCAGACAGCTCACACTTCTTGTCTGAACAGACTCAGTCCAGGGCTTTCCCATCAGTGCAGAAGGCGACCAGGAAAAGGGTCACAGACGTGGGACTTGAGCACGTTAAGTGAGGATGGCATGTGGCCATGGAGGGCCTGACCCCGCTTCCCTTTGGGGATGGGTAGGGATGGGGGTTGGTTGGTGGTGAGACGGTGGTCTTAGTCTTACCTGGCTAAATCTACAACATTAGAACAAGATTCGAAGCCCTGTGTTACAACTAATTTCTTACAGTTTCCTCAAATTTAAATTCCCAGTTCAAGTGTTTTGAAAAGATTTCTGTGAATACAGGGTCAAAAGGAAAGCTATTTGGGCTGTCATTTCTAAGCCTGACATCACAACCCCTCGGTTGAGACCACCCTTGGTTGGGGGACAGGGGAATGAAACAGGACTCCACTTGCCTGTGCCCTGGGAGGGGGTGCACAGACCAAAGAATGAATGTCAGCTCTCCTGGCGGTGGTCTTCCTCATAGATGTCATTGTTATAGCATTCAGGACCTCGAGTGTCACCCCCTCAGTTAAGGGCCCCTGGAATTGGACTCAGAGAGGAGGGGTGGACTAGGTGGCCGAGTACAGGCGTTGCTCGAAGCTGGAGGCCTCTTCTCATCCCAGCAGGGCTGGTGGCCAGTGTCCCACATCGTTCCCCCAGCGGCCCCCAGGGCAGCACCTCGCTGTTTCTAGAGAAAGTTGGAGAAGGCAGGGCTGGAGCTGCATCTGCCCAGCCCAGCGTCAGAGGCCGTGGCAGCATCCTCCCTCATTGAACCAGGATTTGGGGGCAGGCCAGGAACCCCCTCTAGTCCCCGGAACACCCTTTGCATCAATTCTGGGATTGGCATGTAGGAGCAGGGATGGGGTGGGGGTGGCTAAGATGGGGAGTGTGGACAGGCGACGAAGTGCTGTTTCAGGGCCACTTGTGTCCCCGGCTCTGGGTGAGGTTCTTCCATGAGCAGCAAAGGAGGGCCCTCCAGGCCTTGGCTGAGCTCAGCTGCCACCCCCACCCCCCGCCCCGGCCAACAGGACCGCGGCCCCCACCTCTCCTCTGTGAGCAAACAATCAGAATCATGTCTTACAAAGAACAGACTCCAAAAATATATATAAATAAATAAAAACCTTAAACATTCTTACAGGGATCTTAAAGAACAGAATACATGTTAAAAACTTCAGTAATTTATATCAATTTTAAGCGGTACTTTATATACAATGGGGGAAAAAAACACATGCATAGTCCAAATACAATGTTGAAAACAGCATTTTCATAACAAAAGAGCTGGAACACGAAGTGTTAACACCATGTACATGAATTCAAGGACCACCCTTTTTGTCTGTTGCACACAGTTTATTTAACAATATGATATAAGAAATGAGTTGGTACTTTACCATTCTATACAGTGATTGAATCTTCTTGAATTTTCTTATTTATAGTAATTATAGCGCTTGCATGATTTACACTAGAATTGCTTTTCCTCATTTCAAGTTTCACATAGAAGAAAGAAAAGAATGCTTCTTCTCTATTAACATTAGCATGGTCTAAGAGAGTGATCATCCCTATTTTTTGTCTAAAACCAGTTTTATCAGAGAAACAAAGCAACAATTTCTACATCTGCAAGACAAGAGTCTGGCTTAAGCCAGTATGTATAGATAGATGTGTGTGTGGGTGTGTACGTGTGTGCGCTCAGGAGCCAATTCCTATCATCCAGGGGTAATACTTGGAGACGCCCACAGAGTTCACTATAGAAAAAATCTTCCCGCAACGTCAGAAAGTTATCGGGATACATTATAAGCTTGCATTATTTCAGGAATCAGTTTCTGAATATTATTTTTCTTCTCACTTTTAAACATAAATGTTTAAAGTCTTGAAAATACAAATAAAAAATATGAATATAATGAACTTGTTTTTCCCGTTAAAAAAAGGCATGAGTCACCAGCAATGACGACAGAAAGAATCCAAACAAAACCCCCCTCCCCCCAAAACAAAAAACAAAAAACGAAAAAAAAAAAGAGAGAGACCAGATATTTAAATCAACTGGTTTTTAACAAAAAAATATATTCTTTGTATTGTTTCTTTAAACAGCAATCTACCCTTCCACGGCTTGGAAGTAGCAGTTCCATCTAGGAATAAAAAGAGCCCAGATGCCTGGATTTCAGTACAAAAGGTCCAAGAACATGAAAGGGAAAAAAAAACAAGTGATGCTCTCACAATGCTACAAACCCTCCACAAACTTTTCTAGGGTGTCTCCCGTGGTGTCGCCGACCAGGGACAGCTCATTGGACAACGCACTCCTGTTGGGGGTGTTCAGCTGGGGGAGCATTGCACTCTGTTCGGGGTTCCCCAAGTGTCCCTGATCTATGGAGCTGGCCATGGTGACTGCGAGTCCTGGGTGGGGGGAACCAGTCTGGGGCGAGACGTGGTGTGGTGAAGGCTGGGGCTGTATCCGTGGCGACGGGCTGGAATGTGGAGGCTGGGACTGGGGCCGTGGAGACTGGACAGGGGCCGGAGACCGCACCTGGCTACTGAGGGACGTGGCCATCTGCTGGCCGGGGAGGTGCGAGGCCTGCGGCTGTCCTGAGAGCATGTGCTGCTGGGGGCTCATGGGGTTCGGCTGGCCCGGGGACCCGATCTGCTGCTTCATCTGCTGCTGCTGCAGAATCCGCTGTTGCAGGGCCTGCTGGATGTTGGGCGTGCTGTCTGAGCCCAGCCCAGGCTGCCCCATCTGGCTGAGCTGTCCCATCTGGGCTGCCATCTGGCCCATGGAGCTGCCCTGGATGGGGAGGTGCTGCTGCATCCGCTGCTGTTGCATGGCCGCGGGGTAGCCTCCGGGTCCCTGAGGCTGCTGGAACTGGCCATGCCCCGCCATGCCCCCGGCCATGCCGGCACTGCCCTGCTGCTGCTGCTGCTGCTGCTGTTGCTGCTGCTGCTGCTGCTGCTGCTGCAGGAGCTGCCTTCGCAGCATCTCTCTGTACTGTGGGTTCATACTTGCCATGCTGGGGTTGTGCCCCGGGTTCATGATGTTCAGGGCCTGGCCCTGGGGGTTCAGGCCGCCCATCGCCGGCTGCTGAGGAGGCACACCGGGCCGTGGGCCGCCGGCTTGCATGGCATTCAGGTTCTGCAGGCTGGGCTGCTGGTGCAGGCCGGGCTGGGGCTGCAGGCCGGGCTGAGGCTGCAGGCCAGGTTGGGGCTGCAGGCCGGGCTGACTGGCCACGTACTTGGCCGTGCGTTGTTTAATGAAAGCTGCCATCAGCTGAGGATTGGACTTGAGGATGTTGAGCACCTGCTGCTGCTGCTGTGGGGAGCTGGGGGACTTCAGGGTCCGAAGCAGGTCCTGCAGGGCGCCGGGCGAGATGCTCCGGGGCGGTTGCACGCTGGGCATCCGTGGCCCGGCCACGGCCGGCTGGGCCTGCATGGACATCACGGGTCTCGGCATGCCTGGCATCGGCTGCTGCTGGGGGATGGGCGCCTGCTGCCACTGCCCAGGTGGCAGGTTGGGCACAACGGGCCCGCTGACCTGGTTGGGTCGGGGCACATTCAGGCCCACAGGGGCCATCTGGCTCACCGGGGTCACCATGCCCGTGCGCCCTGGGGGCATGCCGTTGTTGATGTTCACCCGGTACAGGTGCTGCTGCTGCTGGGCCTCCCGCTCGATCTGCCGGGCCGCCTCCACTGCCGCGGGTGGGGGCTGGGCGGGGGGCGGTGGGGCTGGCACCTGGTTGGTGGGCTTCCCGGTGGATACCGTTGTGGGGGGCTGAGTCCGGGCCACACTGGGGAAGCCGGCTGGTGACATGTTCACGGGCGAGGGCTGCGGCTGGGCGGGGGGCTGTGGCGTCTGGGGCGTGCTGGGCTGCTGTGTGGGGGTCCCGGGTGGTGCTGAGGTAGGGGAAGGCAGGCTCTGCTGAGGCACGTTGCGGGTGTTCATGGTGGCCATCCGCCGGCGCATGAGCTGGGCCTGCTGCAGGCGGTGCTGGATCTGCTGCTGGCGGAGCTTGTGTTTGATGTTGAGGCAGAAGGGCACGGGGCACTTGTTTTCTTGGCAGTGTTTGGCGTGGTAGCAGCAGAGGGCAATGAGCTGCTTGCACACTGGGCAGCCGCCGTTGGTCTTGCGTTTGCAACCCTTGGTGTGCTGCACCACCCGCTTCATCTTCTGGCAGGACGGCAGTGAGCAGTTGGCGTTGCGGCACTGACAGGCGTGCACCAGGGACTGGATGCAGCGCTGGATGCTCAGGCGCCGTGACTCCTGGGGGCTCTTGGACTGTGGTTCACCCTGGCTGCTGCCCTCGTCGTCCAGGCCCAGCCCCCACTTCACCATCTTGTGGGTGTGGCTCTTCGTGTTGTAGCAGTTGATGCAGAGGTCGTAGTCCTGCGGGTGAGGACAAGGGACAAGCCAGCATCAGCATGCGGCCCTGACCACCAGCTCCCCCCGCCATCCCCACGAGGCTCATGGATGCCAAACATGTCTGCTCCCCAGAACCTTCACTCCCAGGAACACTCCACAGCCCAGAAATTCCAGAGACCACCGGTCCCCCTACTTGCCCTCTTCTGGGGGCCCCTCTGCCTTCTCCCAACCTGCTAGCTCACAGCGTGTGTGGCTTCGTGAGCACCCCGAGGCTGGGGCCCCTACGCTCTGGGGCTGCTGTGGGTGCCCTCGGTGCATCCCCAGAGCTCTGCTGGGCAGCCGGTGGGCGGGCACTGGGGCTGAGAGGCCTTCACCAGGAGGAAGGCCCTGGGCTCGCACCATGGCAACATAATGCCCCCTCCCCAGGTTTCTAAAAGCTGCACCTGGAGACGGAGACAACAAAGCACTAGATCTGGAGGATGAGCCCTGTGACCAGGACTGCTAACCTTCTCACAGCAAGGATGTGAAAATCCCCACAGTGGGAAATAAGAGAGAGGACAAAAGAAAGCTGGAGAGAGTGGCAGAGAGATGAGGGCATTATAGAGGCCCCCTCTGCCCCCAGAGAGCACAGAGCTGCTGTTGTGGAGCACTCAACTATGGGGACTATCTAGGCGTTGACACCAGCAAGGTGAGGACTGGGCAGGAGAGGAGTCTGACTATCTGCGGGGGGAGGCAGAGCATGTGACACCCCGTGCAAGTGACCCCTCTGTGCCAGGGACAGGCCGAGACCCCTGCAGAGGGGGTGCCAGTGTGGTTTGACCACGGGATCCACCAGGACAAGAGAGGAGGGGCTTAAGACCCCTGACCAAAGGGACCCAGCCTGACAACAGCAGGAAATCCCAACCTCTTGGCAAGTAGACTGGGAACACCAGAAGAGGAACCAGTCAGAATCCCAATGGACCAAAGCACTGTCGTGCTCTCTTCTCTCTGCACTCCCACCCTGCACCGAGAGGCCTATGCGTGTGCCTGACACAGAGCTGGTGTTAACGAAACACAACAAATAAAATAACAAAGTGCCTTGTGATCATCTCCGCATCCTGGAAAGGCCAGCACAAATGTTGTCTCCCAGGGAAGCTCACTGGCTTCCCTCCATCCCCTGAAGACCAGCTCCCCCCAACACCCCAGACACATGCCACTGGGACCAGGTTGGGACCAGGCTGCCTCGTGAGCAGACACCGGCTGCTTCTTGCCCTGGATCGCTGGTGCTAAGCCCCATAACAGGCACAGGGCAGGAACCCCACCAACATCGAGAGAAACCCTCTCATTCGTGAACCCCAAAACACAATCTCAAAACCAACAGTGGACTAGTGGAGTGGACAGATGAGCATTCATCTGGTCATTTTCTCCCCAGAAAACGCCAACTGTTTAACAGTTGCCCTGAAATACACACGCACAGCCCGAGAGCGCCGTGGGCCTCGCCAGCTCTATCGGCAGCCCTGCGCGGGCAGGTGCCCCGCGCTCACCTCGCACACGGTGCAGTGCCAGCGCGTCTCCACATGGTGCTTGCACTCATTGCAGGTGTAGACGAAGCGGTCCTGGCCCTGGGTGTGCAGCTCCACCAGCATGCACAGCGTGGACCACTTGGAGCGCCGCAGGGAGGAGAACTCCCAATGCTTGTCCCGGGCCAGCGTGAGGAAGGCGTCCCGCCCGTCCATGAGGTCACAGCTGAGCAGGGGGTCGGGGTCGACGATGGGGGGCAGCGTGTTGATGACAGGCCCAGCGTGGAGGTGGATCACAAAGAAGACCTGGGGGACGGCAGGGAGGAGCAGCGTCAGCCCCGCAGAGAGAAGGACCGAGCCGACTCCTGCTGTCCCCAGGGCTGAACTGCGTTGGTGACAAGCAGTGGTGACAAGCAGTGTGGTGTCGCCAGGCCAGGCCTCCTCCCCCTGCACTTGGTCCGCCCCCACCCCACCCCGCCCACCCCCACCTCTTTGTGCTTCTCCATCGTGGCATAGAGCTTCTGGGACAAGTCGTTGGACACGTTGGGCATGCTGGGCTTTTTCTTGTTGGCTCGGCTGATGCTGCTTTTATTCTTGTTGGTTTTCTTGTTGTTCTTTTTCTTGGCATTCTTGCTGTCGCCCTGGCTGCCCTGCAATAAGACTCAGAGCTGTTGGCCCTGCCTAGCATCCTGCTCCAATGTCCAGCAGGGAGGCCACCAGTTCCTGCTTTGGGGGCTCCAGGGAGCTGGGGCTGAGGCAGGAGACCACCGAGCAGACCCCTACCTGCCTGCGCAGGCCGTGTGAGTGGCTGTCAACACTGCTGCCTTCAGAGGAAACCGCTAAGGGGAAGGAGATGAGTATGGAAGCAGGGCCCGGACTTGGCCAGGACCGAATGGGTACAGTGGTGACAAACAAAGCAAGCACTGCCTGTGCCACAACAGCCGCACATCACGTGGAGGCTGGAGGGAAGAATACACCTGGGATGCTAGTTGGATCTAACCACGGAGGGGGTGGAGGCCGTTTCTCCTGGTCCTATGTTTTCTACTGGCTGGAAGCAGGCACTCCTCCTCGACGGGCACACAGCCAGGGCTGTGTTCCCCTCAGAGCCCCTCTGTGGCAGCTCGGCCGGCAGTACAGACTCTCCTCCCAGCACCCCCTGAGCCTTGGATGCCAGTGCTGACTCAGGCCACCTCCTGTGCCTGGGTGTCCGTCCAGCAGAGGCAGAGGAATCTGGGTTCATTAATCGGCTGTGGTCTTCCTCCCACAGGCACTCCAAGTTCCCACTGAAATCCAGCCCACCCTTCCAGGTCAGCTTGAGGGAGGGACCTGCCGGCATCTCTCCAGTCCCTGAGGAGCAGCATCTCCACCCCTAAATCACCCAATGTTCCAGGGGATGCCTCCAGGGAGGTCCAGCAAAAGGCAGGCAGAGAACGATGACCACAGCCCTCGACCTCTCCTCGGGACCCACCTGTGACATGAGTACTTGTCACATCCTCACCCACACTTTCTCCATTTTGGAAGGGGCTAGGGATGCTGTCTTACAAAAAGGACACACCCTAAAAAGCACATGCTGCCTGGCACGAAGCAGCCCATGCAGGCGTTCCACCCTAGACCCCTGGCTCTGGATGCTGGCTCCACATGCAGCCCCAAGCCCTCCTGGGGGCCCCAGGCCTGCACGGGTGGTAACAGGCATCTCGAGATTAACACATCTGCAGCCAATTCTTGACTTCTTCCCCCAAGTGTGCTCTCCCTTCCTTCTCCCCTTCAGGGAGACGCAGCAACACTGACTCAATTCTAAGGCCCCAGACCCAGCAGGCAGCCTCGATCCAGGATCTTCCTCATACACCACAAAGATGCGCCCTAAGTTCTGAGGTTGTTACTCTCAAAACACATCATACGCTGCTCACTGCCGACAGCTACGCATCCAACTAAACCACCATCATCTCTTACTTGAACATGTGAAACACAGCACACTCGCTCCCGACTCGGACTCTGACACCCTCCTCCTTCTGCTGGAGGCTCCTCCGCCGGGATCTTCTGGGTTCCTCTCACCAGTCAGTCTCTGCTCAGATGCCACCTCCCCAGACAGGCCCTCCCAAAGGTGCTGCATCTGCCCTCTTCCCTTGTGTCTGTTCTACACCATCTCAGCATGCACCACACACTAGGACACACACCCCTTGAGGGCAGGGATGGAGACCTCTTTAGTTCCCACTGCACCCCTCAGGATGGTGCCCGCACATGGCGGGGGCTCAGTGACCAGAGTGAGTGCACAGACGCATGAACACCCAGTGAAGAGTGGGGGGCAGTTTACAACAAGGAGAGTGAATGTGGCCTGGCAAACAAGAGTTTCCTCCTCAAGTCATTTCTAAAGTGAACTGACTGGTTCCTGATCATGACACCCGTCTCCATCTCTATCTCCGGCACCTCTTCTGGGCTCCCTGGCAGGGTGCCCTCCTCTCTCATCTTGCTGTGTCTCGGCCCCGCTGTCCTGCCCAGAGATGCCAGAGCAAGCCCCTCTGTCCACCTAGTAGGTGATGTGTCTCCAGTTCGCCCAGCACCCAGTGTGGGCTGTGCCCCCAGGCCCAGGCCTGCCCTGTGGTGGGCGGTAACACAGTGAGGTTATGTATGAAAACACCACCACAGACAAAGGAGGCCATGTCTTGAGAAACGAGCAGCCCACACTCACTCCCTGACCTGCTGGAGCGCAGCCTTTAGCACATGCACTGGGGCCCTTGGGCTTTACCTCCGGGGTCTCACTGGCCGCGGTGCTCTCCTCCTTCTTCCTCTCTTCTTCCTCCTGTTCCAGCTCCTTAATGCTCTCCTCCAACACGTTAGGCCAGAAGTCACCCTCGAAATAGGGCAGTTCCTTGGCACTGGTGAGCCTGTCTTCAGTTGCTTGTTTGAAAATGTCCTGGAAAGTGAACAAGCACAGCGGTAAGACGAGGGGGGCTGGGTGACACTCTGGGGAGGGGGCTTGGGGCCACGACATGGAGAGGGGACCGCACACTCCTGAGGCGCATGGTTTCACAAGATCTACCACCACTTCTCTTGGACTGCTGACTGCAAATCTTGACAGACAGCGGAGAAGTTGCTTCTTAGTTTATGATTTTAAAAAATTTAAATTTTTGCTTTCCAATAATCATAAGTAGATATAATTCTAACACATGTGAGCACAGAGGGAGACACGTGAAGATGTGGGAGTCAGTGGTGAGGAGCCCCCCCGCCTGCCCCCGCAGTGTGGGCACCTTATAGTCATGGATGATGCGCTCGGCAAAGGCCTTGTCCAGCATCTTCTTGTACCACTCCTGCAGGCGCTTTGGCTTGGGGATTTTTTGATCTGGGGGGTGGCAATGGAAGATGTAGTCGTCTCCTTCACTTGGGGGACAGGCCCAGATGTGTCCTGTTACGTACCTGCAGGACATACACACAATTCAGACGGAAGCAGTGAGCGAAATCATCCCTGCCTTTGAGGAGTAACAGCTGAGGAACACGGACCAAAGCAAGGACAGAAATAACTATGAAGAAAAACAACAAAAAAGAAATTACAAAATGCTTCTGGCAGAACATGTGAGAGGCCTAAGAGAGGTTCCAAACCATTGTGCTGGGGAAGGGGGTTAGGGTAAAGCCAAATCTCTACAGAGTGCAAACGCAGGCTGGAAATTGGCCCAACGGTACCTCCCTCTTCGGTGTGCATGTCAGGCAGGGGCTAAGGCTGCAAGGGAACCTGTGACACAGGAGAGAGTCTGGGAAGACGGCAACGCGTGAGGCGTATCAGACGGCTTGTCCCCAGGGTGGATGCACTGAATTTCCTATCTACTTTCTCCTGCACATTGGAAAGGAAGTTGAGTATTTCTTTCTAAGGGGTTAAAGACAAAATAGATCTCATTCATTCTGCTCAAGACACTTCAATCAAACATCTCTTTTCCAAATTTGGGAAAGAAATGTGATCTAGAACGTAAGAAGAGAGACAGGAAAGGAAGTCAGACACAAGAGACCACATCTGGTAGGATTCCGCTTCTATGAACCGTCCAGAAAAGGCACAGTTATGGAGACAAAAAGGAGATTAGTAGTCACTGGGGGCAGGGGTCCAAAAGGGATGAACAGCAAATGGGTGCAGGGATCTTAACGGGGGTTGGGGGGATGACAATGTTCTGAAGCTGATTTACCGTGACAGCTGCATTACTTGGTAAAGTTACTAAAAATCACTGAATGTACACCTGAAGTAGGTGAATTGTATGATACATAAAATATGCCTCAATAAAGTTTTAAAAAAACAGACTAGAATGTGAGAAAAACACAGGAGGCAGGGAAAGCACATGAGCTGTGCTGGGAGCCCCAGACCCAAGTGGCCCAACAGATCATCTGGCTGGAAGGGTGCTCTGGAGACCCCTGAATCCATTTAAGGACATCAAAATAGAAACACAAAAAACCTTAAGAAATACTTGTGCTATTTCACAAAATACACAGTGAAAATTAAAAATGGAGTTTTTATTAGTTCTGAATAATTTGAATTAAACTCACCCCAATTTCTTCACGTACTCTAAATATCCAATAAGGATCTCATGGTAAACAGCTGTTCGGAGGCATCTCGGTCGGAAGAAATGAATACTGTCCAGATAAGATATGTACACACGCCTGGGGGGCAGGGTGAGAAAGAAATTAATTGAAAGTTCAGGTTATCTCCCAAACTTGAAACCAAACACCAGCATCTAAAAAAAGCTCCAGAAATAAATTCTGTTTTGATAGCATTTACACTGGCCACAAGCAGGACATAAGAAATCTGCCATCACCAAGCTCTGCTACCAATCAATAAAATAGAATTCAATTTCATCACTGAACTAAGAAGCAATGTCATCACTCACCATGGGGAACCATGGAGAGATCAGGGCAAATTAGGAAAAGCCACTTCTAATTCCTTCTTACCCAGATTCTTGACTGAACATGAAATAACTCTCAGGAGAGGTGTGACATTTTCATAGGTGAAGAGAAGCCTGGCCTGTGCAGCAGTCCCCACCCCCTTCTCCATAGGTTTACCTGCCCCAGGTAAGACAGGGGCAACAGCAAGACCAGGATCAAAACCCATGTGTGCTTACAACACAAAGCACTCTACAATCATCAAAACTCTTCACTTCCCACTGGCTTAGCAGAAAACGAACTAATGAAACTAACTAGTAGTTCTCTAAGATGTTTAGAGCCTTGGTCGCTAGCACAACACGTGACACGCACCCCAAAGGAGCTAGAGGATTACCTTGTGTTTGGAGGGGGGCAATCAGAGCCATACTCTTGGACGTGCATCCCAAAGAAGCACACGTCCACTCCATCAATTTCCTCAAAGGCAAAGAGTGCTTTGGTTCGATACGGGAAAGATTCAGACATTTCCCCAGAATCCACAAACCTGAAATAAAAGAGCCTGATGTTTGCATGCATCACTACCATTTACAAAGTGCTTTACAGACGAGACCTGCTGCCGTAAACCCGCTCAGTGCAGAGAAGCTGGAGGCGAGGTCGCCCCTTCTGACCACTGGCCCAGGCAGCTCGGAGTCTTGGCCCCATTCTTTGTGACACTGCTTCACTCAGAAAGGAATTCCACCTCCCCTGATGAATGTGGGATACTGACAGAAGGGTGGCTACATGCTAACTGATGAAAAGCTTTCAAATTATGCAAACTCTAAAGCTTTGCCAGAAAGCTAGGCTCTGGTTAACCACATGGGGTGCCCACTGGAACGTCTGCACACAAACCGTGACTTCATCCCGGGCTTGACTTCCACCGTCTTGTCTGAGCTGGCCACTACGCGGACAAACACCTCCCCGGCTTCAGGATGATTCTGTCGCCGCAAAAACTTGTTGACTCGGTCTTCCAAGTGGTTTCCCAACCGTGTGGTCTGCAGTCCTGCAAAGTCCAGCACAAGCAGATGAGAGGACTTCGGGAGGGTTGAGGTCACAGAATCCACCTCTTTCAGTGTAGTCTGGTATTTTAAGGAGTAACATTCTCCAAATACAGAAGGGATCTAATGTGTCCTATGAGGTAATAAGCATTTTATAAAAGAAAGGTGGACCCTGGAATCTCAGGCATTCCACGCACTGAAAACTGCTGTCAAATGCCCAATATTTCCATCTTTTTCTAACTGTAAGGGGCAGAAGAGACACAAAGGTGGACCCAAATCTGAAGGAAGATGGGCTCTGGGGTGAAGCAGGGGAGCAGGCACGAGGGAGCCGCACTGGGTCCACCCTGCCTCCTGCCCCACATGCCCAGCCCCTAGTGAGACAGAGATCTGGCCCTGGCTGCGCCCACACAGCTGTGCCCCAAGGCTGGAAGAACTTGAAGAACTCTTAACAGAAATGGGGACACTGCCACTGCTTTCCATGGAAGGCAGGGCTGGCACAGCCTCAGAGACAGGATGGCACAAATGCCCCTTCCTGCCCAGCTCTGATGAGAGTCCTGGTGCAGAGTCTGAGACAGCTAAGCTAGCAGGCAGCCAAGGGCTACCTCACTCTGTGAGCATTCCAATACTGGGCGGCAAGGGACACTGTTCCACGACGCAGACCTGCCCAGCACCATTGCTGGTGGGCTCCTCCGCCCTGCCCCTCTGTACCCTCCCTCTCCCAGGGATGGGCCAGGAGTTATACAGCATATAAATACAATACAGTCACAGCACAGAAAAACTCTGTGCATATGGGGATAAAAGACTAGACAGGAAAGCTGCAAAAGGTTAACAGTGACTACAGATGATAGGATTTTAGAAGATTCCTTACTGAGGTTAAGAAATATCTGCAAAATTTAGGCTTTTAAAATTTAGTTTCTCTGCAATAAACATACCAATGGCGGAGTTTTTTTGGTATATAAATTATACCTCAATAAAAGTGATTAAAAAAAACAATGGCAATGAAATAAAGACCCCATTAAAAAATAAAAACTTTAAAAGCTATAAAAATGAGAAGTAGAATTGTTTCACACTCTGATACACGTGCACACTTTCCACAGCTGTTTAGTTATGCTCTGGATCCCCTTATTTCAACCTCCCACAGCTGAGATAACCATCCTGAGAAAAAGAGAATTAGGTGCAAAGGACTTACGACCATCTCATCTATTCTTTGTGAAGCCCAGAAGAAAATTCTCATGTTCTCGCCCCCCTGTACTCCCGCCCATGCCGCTGCTGAGCAAGTTTTGTCCCCTTATGAGGTGGCTTCCAATCCAGAAAGAGAGGACACAGCTAAGAAGGGCCACCCTGCACTGGTGCAGGGAGCTCCCCCTTCCCTTGTGAAACTATGATTACACACACTATGATTTTCACATAATGAATAGGAGTAAACCTTCAAAATTAGGTCTTTACATTTTCCCCCAAAATTACCTGTACTAAAAATAGTTTATGAATTTTATTTTATTTTTTTATATAGCAGGTTCTTATTAGTTATCTATTTTACACATATTAGTGTGTATATGTCAATTCCAATCTCCCAATTCATCCCCCCCACCCCCCCCCACCGCTTTCCCCCCTTGATGTCCATACGTTTGTTCTCTACATCTGTGTCTCTAATTCTGCACTGCAAACCTGTTCATCTGTACCATTTTTCTAGGTTCCACATATATGCGTTAATATACGGTATTTGTTTTTCTGACTTATCACTCTGAAAATATTTTTTAAAATACATTTATTTATTTTTGGCTGAGTTTTCATTGCTGCATGCAGGCTTTCTCTACTTGTGGCGAGCAGAGGCTACTCATCGTTGCGGTGTGTGGGCTTCTCACTGTTGTGGCTTCTCTTGTTGCAGAGCACAGGCTCTAGGCGCACAGGCTTTGGTAGTTGTGGCTCGCAGGCTCTAGGGCGCAGGCTCAGTAGTTGTGGCGCATGGGCTTAGTTGCTCCGCGGCATGTGGGATCTTCCCAGACCAGGGCTCGATCCCGTGTCCCCTGCATTGGCAGGTGGATCCTTAACCACTGTGCCACCAGGGAAGCCCAAAATACAGTTTTTAAATGAGACAATTATGACGGTCTGGTCACAAGCACCAAACTGAACGCCGTGAAGAGGGCTGGAGAGGTGCTCCGCTATGTCCCCTGAGAGAAGAGCCATGGGCTTTACACACGGGACGGCACAGTGAAAAACCTGGAGAGCAGCCAGCACGTGCTCAGAGACTCAGTACTGGGGAAAGAAGGGCTGTTCTCATGCTGCGGTGCCATGTGGAGGTGTCCTCCAGACCAGCAAGTTCAGGCACTGAGGGCAGGCATTTCTGCAACAGCCCCTCCCACTGGACAGGAGGGCCCAGGCCACCCTCACTGTGATGGTGCCTCGGGCTTCCCACAGGGTGGCCACGTGCTTTGGTTTAGGTTCCCGTTTCCACTCCCCACAGCCCATCGTGCTGCAGCGGACGGCCCTGTACATGCCTTTAGGCACACGAGCAAATATCTTTGTAGGAGACATGCGTCAAGGTGGAACCGCTGAGTCTAAAAATGGACATTTTAAATTGTACCCCACCATGTATATTTTTGGCCACGGTGCATGATGGGAGCCTTATATTTCCCTTTATGTGATCAAATCCTTCAGCCTTTTGCTTTCTGACCTCTGGGCTGTATCTTTTTTAGGAAGGTTTTTCATAACTGAACACAGTAAAAACACTCTCTTTCTCTGACCTCCAAAGCATTTGTAGTTGTTACTTTTCGCCCCTTTAGCCACCCGAGTTGCGTTGTGCATGTGGCGTATAATGGGGAGGTGGTTTTGGGTGGATAGTCAGTTGTTTAGTATCACTCTCTGACCAGCAGCTGGAAGATATTTTCAATGCAGTCGTCCCTCCGTACCCACAAGGGACTGGTTCCAGGAACCCCTCAGACACCAGAATCCAAGGATGCTGAAGTTCCTGACATACAGTGGTGCAGTACAGAAGGCCCTCTGTACCCACAGGTCCCACATGCGTGGACACGGAGGGCCCACTGCACTAAGTCTTGGCAAACTTAGTGGCAACCTCTCTTTTGTGACTGACAGACACTTGCAGAGATGATGCAAATCAAAAACCCAGGGGAGACGCACCACTTCTAAGGTCCTTTTCTGTAAGTGAGGGTTCTACATCTTTGAAGCTCATTTGCCGAAGGTCCACATATCCCTCTCCACCATTCTCTGGACACTAGGGGAGGGTGGGGGCTGGGCCAGCTCTCAGGTTCTCCTACCCACCCCCCCCACCTCTACCCCTCTCTCTTCTGGCCGCAACTGCTCTTCTCTTGAAGCCTAACTCTCCTGGCAATTTCTGTTTTGGTCACCAAAGCTCTGGCCCAGGAGATTGATTCTAAGTAGCTGACTGCTTTAGTGACATCACTCAGAATGGATCCTTTAAAGTAGGGGTTCTCACCTGCACGCCCCCAACCCAGGACACCTGGTAATGTATGAAGACATTTCTGACAGCCACCATTCATGGGGGTGGGGTGGGGCAGGCAGTGTTACCAGCGGTTAGTGGGCAGCAGCCTGCTGCTAAAATTCTAATTAAGCACAAGACAGCCCCCATAACAAAGACGTTTCTGGCCCAAATGTCAGTATGCATCAGAAACCCTGATCTAAAGAGAAATATTATAATAGCTGGTGAATTCATCAATATTTCAAAAGATTTTATAAGAGTGGGTTTAAGTGATAGGAAAACTGTGGATTTTGGTAATGACACAGTTTGAACGTGAATTAACGCTGACTTGGAAGGCTTCAGAGGGGCTTCTTCCTTGCCTGCCACCCTTCCCTCCTGCCCACGGACCTCCCCCTCCATCCCATCTCTCTTCTACTCCAGCTCCTCAGGTGGCCTGGCTCTTTCTGGGGAGCCCTAAGCGGTGTGCTAGTTGTTGCCTATCCTACTGGAGAGAAGTGAGAGCAGCAGCCGAGTTGACAAAGACGACACACTGTACACTTCCGAAAAGTGTCATCTCTAAAAAAGTGAAAACTACCTATGAAAAGTTACTCCTATAGCAACAGGGCGCTCTCTCTGCTCCTCGCAGACACCAGCAGCCGCTCCTAATGCGGCAGTGACACACCCAACCAGCCCTCGTGCAGACCAGGCTCCTGCCAGTCCTGGTGATGTTGGCTGATTCCCAGAGGGCCCCAGAGGGTCACTCTTCACAACAGCAGGGCCCACACCTACTGATGGGCAAACAGCCGCCCCCGCAGGTGCCCAGGGCTGAGCGTGCCCAGGATGTGTGTGTGTTATTTCTAAGCTACTTGAGAAGGATCTGCTGACAGATTTTCTCTCTCAGAATTCACAAAGTTTACTGTATGTGTTTTAGATGAAAGTTTCTAAACTTTCATCTAAAACACAGACTGATCATAAAGTTGACTTTCATATAAAGATCAAGGCAAATGATTCTCTTCAAGGGTAAGACAAAAAAATACAAAAACCCTTCCACAACTTACTCTTAGCACTGAATTTGTTTTCTTTACGAGTTCTGCCCGTTTTCTTCAAGCAGTTGTCACACACAAAGCTGCAAAAAAAATAATGGGTGTGATCAGATTATATAAAACAGTATATGTTGCCAAACCAGTGAAATGCAGCATTAAAATACTTCGCTGGCAATTAAAATCGCATCATTATACAAAAGTGAAGAGGCAGACTGCTTTGATTCTACAATTCCCAAAGCGGGCAAACACTTAAGACTTAAATTTAGAACAAACTGCCATCCATCTAATTGCCGGATTCTTGCTGACAACAATGAATGAAATGCAGTAGCAGCCAGCATCCTCCCCTCTACTCTGTGCATAACTGCTTTCCCTTTCCCGAGATCACAGGAAATCACCAGGAAATTACTCACCCTGAAGGCCAAATGATATCATAGTGGAGAACACAAATCTGATGCATCTTCCGGCCACACTCCTTGCAATCAACGAAACTAGAAGACAAAGAAAGTGCACTGTGACACACGGAGCCACATACATAATGGAGCTTCTACAGAGCCTGTGTGGTGTGCTCACACCTCATCCCCTTGATGACTTCAAGAATCTGCAGCATTAATGCATCTCTTGACTAATTGAGCCGTATTTTAAAAAATGCATCAGTACGATATTTTCTATAGGAAAGACTGACTTTCGCCCTTTCTTTGTACAAATGCCTCTTTCCTCTCTTCTCCCAATCTGCTTTGCAACTGGAAGTGAACATTTATTTCTAAAAATTGTTATGACGAAGGCCTATTTTACAGGTCAGTATTTCTGATATTACTACAGATTTTCAAGACCAGTGCTTGCTCTAGATGACTGCACATATCTAAATGGACTTAAATAAAAGAGAACAATACTGTCAGTGTTACAAACCCTTGTTCTTAAGCCCAGGTGCAGGAAACGTCTGCTGAGTCAGCTACAAGGGTGGGAAATGACGGCCTTTCTTAAAGTAAACACTAGAGAAGTTGGGATGCACCATGCCACCTGCCCCCTGCACAGCTTCCGCCATAGCTCACCTGGGCCCTGTCACCTCACCTAGGAAACTTAATCGCCAACATGCTTGAAGGTCAAAACCTATTTTTTCACCCATGCCCTTAAAGCCACCACAACTTATACCCTGTGGAAGGCTGAGGGGCTAGAAAGTACCACATTTCTCCAAACGGTCCTGGGTCCCGGCTCTTCCTATCATGCTAGATGCCAGTCCCCATAACCTGACGCCTGCTCTCACTACTGCTGCTCGAGTCCCCGGCCCCTGACCACCCTAACTGCCCTTGCTGAGCAAGCCTTCCACCACAGATCAAGCCCAATCCAGCTTCTCTGTCCCTGCTCTGTCGGAGGAGAAAAGGACACACACAGGCAGACTGTGCAGAATGGCAGTGACCCTCATCGGCCATCCTCAGTACTCTCTGCTGTCCTGCCCCAGCTGCTGCCCTTCCCAGCACACACAGGAGGGAATCCAGCACCCTCTGCCCCCTTGTCCTACGGGGCTCCATCCATACTCCCTACATGCCCTGCACTTGAGCTCACCTGAAGTGCTGCTGAACATCCCATGTCCTTTCATGTCTTTGTGTCTAGAATGCTCTGCCCACCACCCCCAACACCTGCTTCCAAATGAGTGTCACCTTCTCCACTGGGCCAGGGTCCCCCACTCTGGACTACCTTACTGCCTCCTGCTGCCTATGCTACGATCCGTCTGTCCTACTGGAAGACAAATGGCTGGAGGACAGACCCCCTTTATCCATCTGTGTCTTCCCCACTGCCTGGCAACTACTGCTTCAATGTAACGTATTCTGAAATTGAAAAGTGAGTATAGCAACTAACATAACATTGTAAATACTCCAGTATAAAACAAAACTTTGGGGGGACTTCCCTGGTTGCTCAGTGGTTAAGACTCTGCACTCCCAATGCAGGGGGCCTGGGTTCAATCCCTGGTCAGGAAACTAGATCCCACACGCATGCCGCAACTAAGAGTTTGCATGCCACAAATAAGGAGCCCACGAGCAGCAACTAAGGAGTCTGTGAGCCACAAACTAAGGAGACCACCTGCCACAACTAAGACCCAGCATGACTAAATAAATAAATATTTAAAAAATAAATAAATAAAATTAAAAAATTTAAAAAACTGAATATAAATCACAGGGAAACAGGAAAACTGTCAGGGAGGACACAATGTGAACAGGGAGACGGCTAGTCAGGACCAACAATCCACTGACACTAGAGACTAAAGAGACAGGGAGCAGCCTCCTCATGCACCAGGCACTTTGCTAAGTAATCAACGTGCTCCCCCCGCAACCTGGGCACAGCCGGCAGGAGAGACTAAGTCAGCTCTCAATGGGAAGTGGAGTCTGTGTCTTCCGTTGGAAGCTCGGAAGTTGAGCCAAGGGAGGGGAGAACCTGTTTCTCAGCTCTGGATGCACCACAGCCACATTTACCAAACTCCCAACAGTGCTGGAGCCTGTGCTCACCAAGCAACCCTGGACGGGCGTTCACCACAGTGACAGAACAAAATGGGCATCTCCACACACTGGGGTGCCTTCAGAACTCAGCTTTGGGTACCGGGGAGGAGCCACCACATGGAAGGAGCTCTGAGGCCTCTTTAAGGGGTTATTACAAAGCAAAATTTACATACTGAGTATTCTCACTGATCACTGGAAGAAAGGAAATTATCTGACAACGACCTTTGAAAATATACCATACCAAAGATGGTGACAAGAACATACAACACTGGGCTTCTCATTATTTATTTTTAAAAAGTGGTTTCTAAGAGTTTTTCTTTCTGAAATTTCCCTTTAAATGATACTAGCACCCCTCCACCAAATATTCCTACCTTTAGTCTCTAAAGATTCACACTAAATGGCTTCTTAAAGACAACGATGATGAAGTTATTACAGAGATTCTAACAGAGCCAAAACATCCATCTAATCTTACATTAAAGGGTGTTAAAATTCAGTAGCTGGACAGCATGCTACAGAGACATACATCTTTTGTGTGAGTTAAAACAGAATCCACATCTGAAATAACTTCACACAAAAAATTCCGCCCATGGTAATATATTTATTTCCAGTGTCTTCTCCCACAGCCCAACAATAAGGAGGAAATTTCCTCATCTGAAACTAAAACCTAAAAGTCAGAAAGAAAATAGCTGTATACTCACGGTTCAGGATCTAAGGTATCATTTTTCTTCTTTTCAAACTGATCCTTTGAAATTGTCCTTGTTTTTTTGGGGAGGGGAGAAAGGAAAAATGTTAATTAACTAAATTTATCTGTTGAGTATAAACTATAGGGTCTCTGGGATATTATTCTGTAACTAGTTCTTCACATAAAAAGTAAAATGATGGTCAGCTGAAATCTCAAGTAGATGTAATAATGGCATGAACATACAACATTTAATTCTATAGAAAGCACTACCTTTTATTTTTCTCTGCCTTACTTGGAATATTTCCTCCAAACTATCATCAGCACTTATTACAAGATTTAATTTAAGGCTAGTCAAAATACACTGGCAAAATTATGTTGAGATTCAAACCTGTTAATTTCCAATCAAATCTATATGGTGAATGACTGCTGAATTTGACCAACACTGGCATTTTCAATTCTTCTAATTACAATATTCCTTCATTGACACAAGTCAGCATGTACTTGGGGATATTTTACTTATTCTTAAAGGGCTGAGTATTTCATTTTTGTGGTACTTTTATTAGTGTATATGTGAATTACTTGATTCACAGAATTATACAATCCAATTATTAATCACATAATTGGACTAAAGAATTAAATTGACAAGGGACAGAAAAATTGAATATGTAGAATTTCTGTCATTTTTGTTTATGTATCTTACAGGCAGGTATGGTTTGTTGTGCGATTGAATAAAGTAAACTTGAGTTGCAGAGTAAGTGTCCAACAGTGCTGGAAACTGCTTCAGTGGGAAGCCTTTTTGCCTTTGGGGGGACAGTCACACAGTAGACTCCCCAGAGTGGCAGGAATCATGGCAGAGTCGGGAGAAAAGAAAGATCACAAAATGCTGGCAGTCCTAGGCAGCTATGGTGGCTGGCAGGTTTTTAGGTATCTCAAGCATGTAAATGAGTTGACCATCCAATCTGTGGATTTGCTTTTGCTTTTTTTTTTTTTTGTGGTACGTGGGCCTCTCACCGTTGTGGCCTCTCCCGCTGTGGAGCACAGGCTCCGGACGCGCAGGCTCAGCGGCCATGGCTCACGGGCACAGCCACTCCGTGGCATGTGGGATCTTCCTGGACTGGGGCACGAACCCGTGTCCCCTGCATTGGCAGGCAGACTCTCAACCACTGCGCCACCAGGGAAGCCCTGCTTTTGCTTTTTTCTCACCACATTCTGGCCATTTGCCTACTCAAAAGTAACTCCATCAGAGGATAAGCATCAGGGAGGAAATGGTGAACTCAGTGAGGGAATGAACGAACTAACTCATGCCTCTCCATGCTGGAGCTGTGAGCAAGAGTCCAACCTCCAGAGAGGAAGGAGATACAGGTACTCGCTGGGGTCTCACCACCTGGGTTCTGTTACCTCTGCAACTTAAAGGACAGAGGTTTCAGTGGAAGATCAACTAAATGCTACAGACAGGGTATACACACAAGACTCATTTTTGCTACTGTCAGTTAGTTCTGTGACAAGGGTTACCTGGTTTCTTAGGTGTAACTGAAAATTTATAACCTTCCCAAATGGAAGTTGACAGCCACTAGGAAAAAGCAAGTGTTTTAGAAGAAGAGATAGAGCAAGGTCAAGAGAGACCACTGCACTGCAGTGGGGGCTACAGCATCACGGTCTCAAGCAGAGGGAAGAATGTGCAAGTGGCGCTGGGATTCAGCTACAACAGCTACATTGTAAAATATGAATGTGGGTATAAGTAATATGAAAAATACACTATAAAAAAGTCACAGTGGGTGGCAGTGGTGCTTCCCTTTTAATCACATATGAGAACAAAACAACAATTCAGAGTCACCCCCGGGAGAAATGACAGGATGGTACTTACGTCTGGGGTTGTGAAGGGTCGTCACCCAGGGTAACATTCTCCCCCTGGATCTCTGTGAAACACTTCTCACAGAAATGATACCTGTCAGCAAGAAGGCCATACTTGGGTGAACTGGTCCATCATAACACACAGCCACCCAAGCAACGAAGCCACCAATCAGAGCAGGGCAGATCACCACGACGAAGGGGGGGCGTTGTTGGTTGATTGATGGGTCAGTGAGGACAATGAAAGGAACAGGGGCAGGTGGGGAAGGGCAGGATTAGAGAACAGGGAAGGGAACAAATAGCACAGACATAAAGGTAAGACACAAACACCAAGACAACACAGAGCAGAAAGCCAAGGCAAAGCATTGATTAGCATTCGGTCTCATTGCACACATCCCAGGCCATCATCACTAACAACGGGTTCGTCCAGCTCCAAGATGCAAATGTTTTCAAGGAGTTGTTAATACTAGAATTGCAAGGAGCCTAATTTTAGGAGTTTGGATTTTGTTATTACTTAGAGAAAACCAGATATAACTACAGGTTTTGAGATGGAAAAAATTTACTTTGAATAAAACAGTCTGACAAAAGGCCTTAAAAAAGCAATTTAAACTGAAATAGCTTTTTTTCAAAATGGAAAATTTATGCTTGACAGCAATTCATAGATTTTATTTCCGGTATTAAGCCAGATCTTTAAAGGTATGAAAATGTTGATCACTCAGAACTGGTTTTAATTTTCTCCTGTTACTTTTCACATGTTAATCACTCAGTTAATTGGGTTACAATAGAAATGAAACCAAATCCATATTCTAGACAAACATTTAACAGAAATGCAATCAGGGTCAAAGACTTTCCAGCCATTTATCAGTAAGACTATACAGAGAAAAACTGTGATATATTGTATAAACAATACAATATATGTAAATCCATGAACAGTCTTAAAATTCAATTCTAAGCTTCAATTTAAACTTTTTGGTATTGGAACCAATCATTCATCAATCTGAGATACTCAGTGATTTCTCTAACTTGGGGACAATCCAAGTTAAGCAAATTTAGAGACTTAATCTTTAAAGCACAATCTGCATTTGAGAAATTATCCATCACCCCAATTTCTTATAGTATAGAGCCTGGGCTCAAGCTATCAAATAAGAACAGTTAAAATAAAAACTATTAAATGTTTGGAAAGGACACAAATGAGAAATCAACAAAAATGCAGGCTGATGCTGCATAAACAAGATGGGCACAAAGGAATACTGTAGAAGTAAACAAGCCGAATGAGGTGAATTACACAAGCAAAAGGGATGAGTATAAGGTACGACGGCAGCACAATAAAATGCGGTTTTAGTGCTCAAAACTACATCTACAAGATGCCAAGAGGATTAGTGTTGAAGACACTGTGACGAAACTTGGAGCGCCACACTGAACCACATGGGCAGAAGGAGATGCGGCAGCTTGCAGCTACACACAGACACAGACACACACGCACACAAACACACATGTGCGCACGGCTACAAACAACTGAGATTCAGGCCACTGCCTGGCCAGTTTATTCTTCATTACCACTAAAATAGGTCCCCACAAGTTCTAATTCTAATCTTAATTAAACACATTGAGCATTCTGTCTGCTATATTTCACTGACTAAACACACATAGTGAATTAAAAGTATAAAACTTTAGAGCATGCACACATCTCAAGATTATTCAATTTTTCATATTTGTTGATGAGGAACATGACAGATTCACTGTGTGTAGCAACTGGATTAATAAGAGTTTCTTGCTGGGACCAGTTTATTTAGAATTAATTCAATCAACAAAGTCTGCCAAGATTAAAAACTGACCAGGAACAAACAGGTTAACACTGCTGTTTTTAAAAATACTTATCTCTTTCTCTGAATGAACTACAGTAATATTCTGGCTATTCACTATTTTGTAAATATTTTTATGGAGGCTTGAAATCATGTAGTAAAAGGAATTTCCATGTGTAGAAGGGCATGATCATCACTGGCAAGAAAGAATTACACTATAGAAACTATAAACCAATTAAGCAGCAATCAGAACAATATGCAAAAAAAAAAGATACCCCTTCAACGCCAAATTGCTTCCTTTTAAAAAATGAATGAAAGTGTTCCAATTTATTATGATCAAACTCAGCCACTGTGCGCTAGCTCAAAGAGGACTACGGAACACACTGTGAAATGAAATTGCCACGGTAATTACATGTGAGTCTAAACGGTTTTAAAATCCTGGACAAACTAAACTCTTAGCTTTTATGCAAGCAGGACATCAAGCCTAGCAACATCTGGGGAACAAGGATCATAAACCCATCATTTTCCACTGGAGGAAACTGGCCCAGAGTGAAGCACTGATGGCTGAATGGCAGCCCCTGGGGTGGCTGCAGAAACCTACGCCCTCTGTGTATAACTAACTTCCATTCCCAAGAACCTCAGGGTCAGAAACTGGGAGGGACAGAGTGTCTGTCCCAGAGCAAGGCCAGAAATGTCAGAGAATCGAATCTGTTCAGGTGTAAGGGGAAAGGGAGGGGCCCTGGCCTCCCTTTAGCTCCCTTCTGATATGATGATAGCCCACCCATCTAGTCAAGTAGGCTGAAACCACTCTGGTAATCAGTGGGTGACAGATGTTAATGTCAGACTTGCCCCATCTTATACCTAGTCCAAACTTTATTCATCCTGGAAATACATAATGGTTCAGAGATTCACTTTTCAACCGTAAGAGCCTAGATGACCTTCTGCCTTACGTGAAGGAAGCAGTCTGATGAATATGGAATTATAAAGGAGAAACACTTTACATAATCTGATGATGATGTACATCTGGGTACCTAAAGTTAGCACAATGTAACTGCAGAGTTCATCTGTAAGGGTAATCTAATGTATGGAGTAAATTTTCAAATGCAGATTGTTGTAAGTACCATATCAGTATATAAAAATAACTTGGATAATAGATAATATCTATTCTTATCTATCAATAATAAACTGTTAAAGTTATAGAACAGTTTTCCCAACATGACTTACTTTCAAAATTTCCAAGTGTGGAAACAAGTGAAAATGTAACCATATACTAGCTTATCTATTAGTTTCACTTGTTTAAACGGTCTGTAGAATTTCCTACTCTAAGTGCCCAGTTTAGGACTATAAGTACCAAAACAATTATTCAAAAGAACACCATGGTGTTCATCAACAGTCAAGGTTGAGAATGAAAATGTAAGTAGTTGAAATGTCTATCGCAGAATTAGACCACTGCTTTCACAGACTCACAACGTGGTATCTCTTCCAGTTCTGTATTCCAGGAAGCACACCTTGTAAGATTCAGCTGAGGAGCAGTATATGCTCACACTCATTTAAAATGTATTATGCGTAAAAGAGAACTCCTTTATTTATGCTTCTACTCTTAAGGAAAATATATTACTTTTGCTCAATAAAAATTAAGTCCTATATAGAAGTAATATTGGACATTTCAGAACTTTCAAAACAATCCTTTGTTTGCACCCCATCAACAACCTCCTCTGAGGAGGCAGTAGTGCACACTGATGCCATTCATTCTATCGAACTTGAATTGCTCTCAAGTGAAATACGGCCGAAATCTGTGCAAGTCAGCCGAGGCAGGGTCCAAAGAACCCAGGAACAGTGAAAAGCAACAATGAAAAGGCCCCCAAACTTAAGAGATGATGGTAAGCAATCTGCTGTCTGCTCTTCCTTCTAGACCCAAACTGTGTTGGGTACTTAGCAGTGGGGGCATTTTTCAGGGTATAGTTAATTTTAACCTGTTCTCTTAAAATTTCATAGCTGTATTTTGCACCTAACAGTTTCCAAAGCATTGTCTCATTGGAGACTGACAACTAAGGGTGTCAGGAAAGGTGTTACTATGCCCATGTCATGGACAAGAAGGTTAAGCTTGATACATTACAGAATGTGCAAAAGATCATGGGGCTAAAACTGTAAATGGAGGGGCCAGAACCTCCAGAACAACACTTGTCACTATAGGAAAGATTCCATTTGGGCCACAGTATCATTTCAAACTTTTAGTTTTAAAATGCCTCTATCAATAGAAGAGCATGCAAAGACAGAAAATGAATTCCAAATGTTAAAATATTTTTAGCAGGACAGTTGTGCCGGCTGCACTTCCAGTAGAGGTGCCTGTCCAGGGACACCCATCTTTCCCCTCAAACCAGCACTTCACTAAGATAAGTGAGCTGGACAAGGCTTAGAAATCTTGTCTTAAGACATTTTTAGGTCAACAGTTCTTTTTTTTTAAAAATAGGATTTTGATGAGAGTCGTTAATTACCTTGAATATGTTTTTTAAAAATTTTATTATTTTTTTTAATTTTAATTTTTTTGGCCGCACAGCATGGCTTGCAGGATTTTAGTTCCCCAACCAGGGATTGAACCCAGGCCATCGCAGTGAAAGTGCTGAGTCCTAACCACTGGACTGCCAGGGAATTCCCTAGATATTTTTTAAAAATTAAAATAATTAAAAAAAACATAATTGGAAGAAAAGTAACTGCAACATTCCAAATTATTCAGGCCTCTGCATGTACCTTTGAAAAAATAAAAACTTATTTTCCTCAAAGTATTAGAACATATGGAATTACTATAAGCAAACAAGATAAAAATAATCAAAACATCAAACCCTAAAGCTGACATTTAATACTTGAACCTAAAAACAAAGAACAGGCATGAAGCCTCATCTTGGTCACATAAAGAATTTAGTTGCCAATTCATAGAATGAAGGCAATGTAATTGAATTTGACAAAGAATTACAACCTATGTTTCAAGGCAGGACGCCCTCATGCTATGGCAACATGCAGTCACTTAAAGCAATGGATACAAAGTAGCTTAATTTTCAAAACAACCCTCCAAACCAGGAAGTTGTAATTAGGTAAGGGAATCAACAACAAAAATTATTTTCATTCTTCCTCTACTTAAGATAGGAGATCTATTCTTTAGCCATCTCCACATTTCAAGAGAATAGAAAATACTTCAAAAGCATACCTACCACTCACTAACCCCAAAAAGGCCACCTCATGAAGGGAGTCATTCTTAAACTCAATGAAAACACCGATCTCATTCTTACTGTGCTACTGATTAAAAAGAAAAAGTCTATGGTTTAAAATTTTTAAATGAATTAGAGCAAACACAAGTCTTTCCATCAGACTGTACAGGCCAAATTAGCTAGGCAAATATTTACACACAGACTGGTAAAATACAATGTTTCAATTTTATTATCTTAAAAAAGGCAGTCAACCTTTGTTAGAGTTACTCTCCACTTCAGACTCTTTCTCATATGGTTACATTTTGGCTTAACACATGTACTTGATCCAACTAGTGCAGCAAGCAGTTTTGAGCTTAAAATTTTATACTATACAAGCATGCTTTTAAGTTAAGAGACCATGGGCCTATCTGAGTGACTGAGAAACAATGAAATTTTGGCCCTTTTTACTGAAACTTCAGGAGAGAAATAATGAAATGTACCCAAGCTACAATCAGACGAGCATGCCTCGTCCTAAGACCTTCTTTTTGTCCCATGATTCAAGAAACTGCTCAAGGCTTACCTATTCTGATAGCTGTAGTAGGCAGCATCACGAGGAATTGTACACAGCTGCTTCCCGTAGCAGCACAAAGTCTGTGGGGAAAACTCATACTGCAAAAACAAAGGAGAAAATACTAAAAATATATCCCATTTACTGTCATGCAATGTTCTGTCCAATATGGAGTTAGATTTAGCTAGTAAATTATTTGTTAGTATACTGGATAGTTTTCTAACGATTCTCACATCTATTTAAAGACATTTCTGGATACAATAGGATAGAATTAGTGTCTAAGAGACTTTTTTTTTTTTTTTTTATGGCTGCCTTGGGTTTTTCGTTGTTGCGTGTGGGCTTTTTCTCCGGTTGCGGCGAGCGGGGCCTACTCTTCATTGAGGTGCGCGGGCTTCTCATTGCGGTGGCCTCTCTTGTTATGGAGCACGAGTTCTAGGCGCGCAGGCTTCAGTAGTTGTGGCACACGGGCTCAGTAGTTGTGGTTCACGGGCTCTAGAGAGCAGGCTCAGTAGTTGTGGTGCACGAGCATAATTGCTCTGCAGCATGTGGGATCTTCCCAGACCAGGGCTCGAACCTGTGTTCCCTGCACTGACAGGCGGACTCTTAACCGCTGCGCCACCAGGGAAGTCCCTAGTGTCTGAGAGACATTTGTTACAGATAGATGAATGGACACTGGGGCAGCCAGGAATGCTTAATCCAAGGCCTTCCCCCATAAGCACCTCTAGCTTCAGACAATCAACTGTTTTACAAGAGACCAGAATCCATCTGGGTCCTTCTCAGTACACAGGTGTGGCCAAAATACTGAGTTTATCATATCATCATAATACCCTTTTTGGCTGTATTAACAAGGGTAGTTCATTTTCCAGAAAAAGTTTCAACTGTACCTTGCGTCCACAGCAATATCCAAGGGATTGCATAACAGGGTCAATTTCTTGCTCAAAGACCTCTGCGAGCTTACTGCAGAACTTATAGACCCGGGATGTCTTCCGATTGTAGAGCCAGGCATTGTTGAACATGAGCCAGACGTCATCCACATACTGCCAGGGTTCCTGGTACTGCCCTGTATCCAGCTTCCGCTTGATGGTGGAAAGGTCCATGGGATTCTTCACAATGTCAAAATAATCCTGAAAGACAAAATGGTCTCAGTCTAGCATATCCCCCCCAAATTCCAAATGCCCATCTTATTTGGCAGCTTTATCTTAAAATAAAATTGAAGAAAGTACCAGTATAACTTCCATTTCTAATAGTGAAAAATGGGACTTGAAAAGAAAACAACTTCTGATCTTCCTCTGATTTTATTATCTAAAATTGTAATTAATATTTTCAAGTGTGATCAAATTATTTCAAAAGCAAAGTTAAAGAAAAAATAATATTAAAAAACTTATTTAATAAAACATGTCTTATAATGTCAGATTTTAAAAATAAGATTTTGATCCACCAAATTAAAATGGTGAACATATTTATCAGACAATATGTTTTTCTAGAGATTCATTCTTGGTCCTAGCAACCAAAATGAAATTCCAAGACAAACACAAACACAAAAGCAAAAATAGTAATACTGCTAAACAGAATCTGTTGGGTCACCATGGCCTTTGCAAGAGCACCCAGGGTTTCAAAGTGAGAGGCCCATGTGTTTTATAAGTGATGTTCACCAATTATTTAAATCCATTCCTGAATACAAAGTCTTACCCAAATATAAAGCAAGGCTACAGAGGCTGTGCGCCCCAGGGTGTGCTCCCCCCATCTCACTGCACCCCTTCCATGGACCCTGGGGCTTAACGGAACAGGGGGGAAACACACATTTCAGTCAGTAAGACAAAGGTGTATTATTGTTTTGACAGAAAGTATTTTTTTACATTAGGGAAAAAATTCTTATTTTACCCAATTTTAAGAGATAAAATGAGTATCATGGATACTCATGAATTACAGTGGTAAAGTTATAATGTTTTTATGATATCAACTTACTGGAATTCCTAGGAGCTGGGGATCTACAGGCTGCCGAAAAGGTAGGGACTCTGGATCCTGTCGATACAGCGCTTCTAGGGTTGGCATCAGAGCCTGGCGCAACTCCTCCGGCTTAAAGACTGCAGTTAAAAAGCACAGGAAACGATGCTATTGACAAGGCACCCAGACTCTTCCTCTGTCACTTTTCCAATGGAAGTCTGGCTACTTCTGAGAAGGCCTGAATCATTTCCCTCCCAGCCGTGAAGCTTCCAGGAGTCCACGGACATTCTAAAGCTACGATTCAGGGATTCTGAAAACACAGTCACACTAGTTTTTAAAAACTGCATCCACATCACGAGGCAAAAATACCACACTGAGAAGTTTGCTTGTTCAACAAAAAGATTTCCAGTGCCAAAACTTGGTTGGAACAGAAAAAACGAAGCTAACTTTCTAATCTGCCTCATTGATCAAATGGGTGGGTACAGAGTCATTTTCACAGGAAGGGGCTTTTCCTCGCCTGAGGAAACGTTTGTGTCCTTGGCTGAAGTAAACTCAAACCACCTGAGAGGAATGGTTTTGTATTACAACCTCACAAATAAATGTATACAGTAAGAGAGCCACAAAAATAAGTAGCTCTCTTATTTTCCCCAGAAGTTCTGTACTGTGTACTGTCCCCTTGCACATGTACTAGTGCCCATGTCTCCAACCTCTTGGCCCACCCATTTCCTACGATGCCTTCTGTTGTCACCAGTGTAAGAACAAGCACTGGCTGCCAAATACATTCAGGACAGTCACTCATACAAACCCCTCGTGAGTTCTAAGGACATGGGAAACATGCCTGTGAAGGTGACACTGAGTGTCACACACCCCCTCGCTCACATACGCTCCTGCCCACAGAAAAATTAGCAGAGGCAAACACTGCAAAGATGTTCTGATGACTTAGGTTCTAAGTGATGTGAAGTTTCCACTTTGTGGTTTTTTGAATTTTGAAAAAATTTTCTACAACAGATACATAACAAATTGTAATTTATAAATCAGACTAAAATACCATAAAAACCTAAAGTTCCCGTTGGGAAGTGGTATGCATTGAGTATATCGAGAGATGAAAACACTGGCTGAGAAGTTTCCAGAAACTTTATTGACATCAGAGCCAGGGAATACCCAGGTATCCTGACTGACCTCCTGAGGAAACGGCCTCCTGCGCTCCAGGACACATGGCGGTCAGCAAGCATGGGAGACAGCCAGTGTAGACACTCCCATGCAGGTGCAAAGGCCTGGTCTAGGGAGCAGATGTGCCCTGTGGAGCCTTGTGAAACACAAACAAATCCTGCCTTCAGCTAACCCCTTTTCTTCCAGTCTGTTTTTACAGAGATGAAGCAGTGTTTGGTTTTCTTTGAATAACTCTTTATAAGAAGACAATTCGTTAATCAATAGCTTTTTTATTCTTCTAGACCAGGGGTCGCAAACCACGACCCACAGGCCAAATCTGGCCAGCTGCCTGCCTTTGTATGGGCCCGGGAGCTAACAATGGTTTTTAAGGTTTTTAATGGTTAGGGAAAAAAAGAATGCTATTTTATGATACGTGAATTACACAAAATCACTTTTTAGTCTGACAAAATAAAGCTTTTTTAGAACACAACCGTCCTTGTTGTGCAGGTGTCCATGGCTGCTTTCGCACCACAAGGCAGGGCTCAGCAGCTGCAACAGAAACCTTATGACACACAAAGCCTAAAAGATGCACTACCTGGTGGCCCTAGACAGTCTTCTGATGCCCTGCTCCAGACCATCTCGTCTCCCAGTGCTGATCAAAACTAACATGGCCTTACGTGTATCTCACTCTGGATGACCGTTCACTCATTCACTAAACATTTAATACCTATGCCAAGGAGAAGTCATTTTCAAACTCCTGTCTTTAACAACCACACTGATGTAGTAAGACTCCAAATGAGTGGAAGTAGCAGTCAGAAGCTGTATTTGAAACAAGTTCTCTGCCACTGATTAGTGTGGTGTGCTATGAGCAAGTCACTCCACTTCTCTGGCTCAAAACCTTCTCAGGACAATCAGGTGGGGACCACATCAGCAGTCCCCAAACCATGGCCCATGGATACCTTAGGGACCCTCATGCAGTCTAATATGGTAGCCACCAGCCATATGTGGCTACTTGAATCAAAATGAATTAATATTAAATAAAATTAAAAATTCACTTCCTCGGGCACACTTGTCACATGTCAAGTACTTAGGAGCCACATGTGGCTGGTGACTGCCATAACAAGAGAGTGCAGATATACATTTCCATCTAGCACTGCCCTAGGCCTTTTCTAGGGGTCTGTGAAATCCATTTCCATAATATAAAACAATTTTCATGATAACACTAAGTTATCATTTGCCTTTTGCACTGTGTGCTGACATTCACACAGACTGGGCAAAAACAACAGTGAATAAAATCACTAGCACTGCAGCATGACCAGGCTGCAGCTCCAAACTCGACTTCGTGGTCGCCCCGTTCTTTGCTGCTGCTGTGCATACACAGGAAAAAACGTCATCTGCACTTACAAGTGTCCTTGATGAACGAGTCAAAATTCTTACTTATATTAAATCTCGGCCCTTGGCTACACGTCTTTTATTCTATACGACAAATTGGGAAGCTGTCATAAAGCACTTCTGCTGCATGCAGTGGTTGTCTTGAGAGAAAGCACTTGTGTAAGTGTTGAGTTGAGAGCTGAAGTAACTGCTTTTCTTCATGAAACACACAAAACTAGAAAGAATGGCTGATAGACAAGCTACAGTTACTCAGATCTGGGTATATGACAGACATTTGCTCAAAAATGAACGAAGTATGCCAGTTATAGTTACTTCCAGGACAACTGACGCTATTTGTTACCAATGATAAAATTTTGACTTGCATCAAAAATTAGAAGTTTGAAAAACCTATATCATGACACGTGAGCTCGACAGCTTGTCAAAGTTTACAAGACTTTCTGAAGAGACTCACAGTGATATTAATAAATGTGATTTTAAAAAATATCACATAATAAAGCATGTCAACATTTGGAAGATGAGCAAAACTCAGTGAGCCAAAGTCCCAGATGACCAGAGGATAGTGTTACAAAAAAAATCATGCAATGGCAAAAGATCCATTCAAAGTACAAGATGGACGATGGATTCTAACGCCACAGAGTATGAGAAATTCAGGGCTATGGATTCAGATTTCCCACTGCAACTAGCCTTTAAGAAACTTCTACTTGTTGAGTTTTGGTGTAGTATCAAAAAAGAATATTCACAATGACCTGAAAAGGCTACTAAAATACTCTTCTCTTTATTAACTACTAACCTGAGTGGGTCTGGATTCTCTTCATGTACTTCAACCAAACAACAGAATACAACAGCAAAGGCAGAGGCAGATATGAAAATCCAGCTGTGTTCACTTAACTCTCCGAGTAACAAAATTGTAAAACACAATGTCATCACTCCAACTATTTCTGTTTTGGAAGTTATTTTTAATTAAAATGTGTTATTTATGGGTGCCATGTAACAGATTTATTTTTAAATAAATATTAAAAAAGACATCTAATAGAGTAAATAGTGATAGATGATCCATACAAACAAAAACTTCTCTGGGATCCTCGACTTTTAGGAGTATAAAGAGGTCTGAGACCAAAAACTTAAGGCCTGCTGTCCTCTATGATCTCCAGGGTCTCTTCCAGCAGCAAAACTATACAGTATCAGCCTTTCTAACACTTTTCTGCCGTCTTTCCTAACTGGATCACCTGCAGCCCTCAACTACCTGAGCCCCATCTCACATTCCTAACGGTCACCTGACAATTTGCTGACACCCTTACCTCCGTACTTTGGACACATCTCAAATACATTCTATCCAACTTCCACCGTGAGCCTGGCTCATCCTGCTTATTTCAGAACCCAAAGTATCTTCACTTACCTGCCGCCCTCCCTCTTCCTGCTGCACTAGTCAGTGGGTTCTACTCTCCCACCCCCTGACTTCGGGCACTTAGTTTCCTATCTGTATCAGCAGAAACCTATAAACTTCAGTGCACAGGGTTGCCATAGTGATAATTTCCCTAACATCAAGCTTCCGGTCATCTTCCTGCTGGAGTCCATCAGTGGTTGTCCACAGCATGCCGAGTAAAGCCAGCACCACCCCAGACAGGCGGCTCATGGGCTGCTCCTCAGAGCCCTGGTCGCTTCTCGTTCCTACCACAGACCCCTGTGGGCTCACATCCTGGAGTTCAGCTCACTGTCACCATTTCTAAAACTTGCAGAATGGCAGGCAAGAAGGATAAAAGAAGAGATGGAATTCTTCTTCTGCTTTAGCTTTTAATCCACAGAATGCAATCCCAACACAATGGAAAAGCAGCACCATCCGGTAAGTTTACGAGAACATGACCTACTTTTTTTGCGAGGCTGAGAAGGAGAAGTGGACTGTGAGGCTGTCCCGTTGGTGCTACTCTCTTCTTCCTCTTTAGCTTCGACTTTCACTTCAGGTTTCTTTTCATCCACTTCCATTGGTTCCGACTTCTGCTCTGTTGTGTCTGTTTCTTCTTTAACTTGAGAAGATCCTTGTAAGTCCTCCTCCATGATCTTGAGAAAAACAAAATTACAGACAATGATATATGAATATGAAAGACCTTTATTCTAACTCAGCCTTATTGGAAGGCTCTTAAAAATCTCTATGGGCTTGTTAAAACCTTTCCCAAGTCAGAGCTGCATTGATCATTCCTTTTCTCTCCCACAAGAAGGGGTGGAGTGCCTGTTGAGTCACTTCAGTACAGCACCAGTGCATTACAGTCCTAAAAATTTTTAAATTTTTACATGCTAGAGTGCTTAAAAAACTTGTATACACATTGTATACACCAATTAACTGCCCAATAGTTTTACATATATTTCTAGTTTGGAACAAGAAGTGCCTTGAAAATTGTGGGAAGGATCAGAAATTCAACTGCTCAGAGGGCCAGGCAGGCAAAGCTAATGACAGCAGCAGGAGCTGTTGTGTGAGGCCGCGGGGAGCAGTGGACACTCTGGCAAACTAGAGAGCTCACGACCCATCTAAGAGCCACAGCTGGTGCTCCTACCTAGACTGCTGCCCTACAGGAACAGAAGCACAGTGCTGGCAGAGCTTCTCATTTTTCAAGAAAAGCCAGAAATCTAGAGTTTTATTTGTAATTTCCCATTTTAAAAATAATTGTGTGGGCCAAACAAAACACATTTATAGGCTGGATTCAGCCCACGGTCTGTCAGTTTCCAACTTCTGCTACAGGTTAATTAGTAAAAGAACACATCTCTTGTGCAGTCTAACTCTGCAGAATTATAAATGAATGAAGGATGGCAATGAAAAAGTTGCTGGATGATTTAAACATTTAAAATACAAGCCAGTGCTCTTCACTTCTGGCAAAATAAAATAAACCCATATTTCATATCTAAAAATAAATAACCAATCTGTTTTTAATCTCTTTCCAACTTGAACCACAATCGAATAGGATACTGAAACAGAGCAGGGACATCCACGGTGGACGCCTTGTGCCTCCCACGAGGACACCTCAGTGATGCCTCTGTGCGCAGTACATCTATTCACTCCCAGGAATGGCACCTACCGCAGCCCCAGGCTCTGCCTTGGGTTCACTGGCATCGGGCTCAGTGTCCTCAGTCTTGACCTCAGCCTTCATTTCCAGCATTGGTACATCGGGTCCTGGCTGCTGGGAGTTGGTTTCGGCGCTGGCCACTGAGGATGGAGTGGGGACCCTGTTATCAATGCTGGCTGCTGCCTGGGAAAGCTGTGGAGAAACCAAAATCATTTATCTCTGTAAACAATATAAATGATCTTAAACCCTGATGCTCACTCAACACACAGTTTCGCGTTAATCCTTCTCAATACTAATCTAATAGGCACCTCTATTTGAGAGAACTGAAGAATAAGCGTTAAAATAGGAGTTCCAGAGAAATCAAAATCAGGCAGAAACACAACTGACTTCTTGCCAACAATGCAGAGATGGAAGAACAGAGCTTCCTACCTTTTGACAGAGAATTATTTTCTGGGAATTTTCTACCTAAGTCACAGAACCTCCTATTTTAAATTTAATTCCTTCCAATGACATTAATGGTTATGGTAAACGCTGAATAATAAATATATAAGTATATATGCTGTAGAAAGGGGAATAAAGTACCTATATGGAATAAGAATGTATAACTAGCCTGTTAATTATAGGAACAGTGGTGGAGGAGTAAACAAACATTAAGAGAAGGAATCCCAGGGCTTCCCTGGTGGTGCAGTGGTTGGGAATCTGCCTGCTGATGCAGGAGACACGAGTTCTTGCCCTGGTCCGGGAAGATCCCATATGCCACAGAGTGGCTGGGCCCGTGAGCCATGGCCGCTGAGCCTGTGCTCCGCAACGGGAGAGGCCACAACGGTGAGAGGCCCACGTATAGCTAAAAAAAAAAAAAAAAAAAAAAAAAAAGGAACCCCAGAAAGAATTCTAAATTTTCATAGATTTACCCAATGGAGTTTTAAGTAAACAAACAAAAGAAAACATAAAATTACAAAGGGATCTTACTTAGAGATAAGAAATATAAAGTAAGGATCAATAAGCACACTCCCTTTGGAGAAATACAAACAGTAATGTCATCTTGGGGTTTATGTTGGGGTTAATTTTGACATTTTATAAATAAATACCCTCAGTCCCCACAAATAAAAGATAATGTATTTTAGGGGGAAGAAGGTTTTTAAGTTAGACTGATAAGAAAACAGACACTAAGATTCTGGTGAGAACTGGGAGAAGAATGTGGAGGTGAGCAGAAGCAGCCTCAGGCCCCTGTGTCAGTGGGGACAGCCCAGTCTAGGAGAGCAGGACTGGGTGCTGCCAGCAGACCATGGGACATGGGACACAGGACGTGGTGTGACCCTGCCACCTTCACCTCCCAGGAAGAATGGGTAAATCTAAGCCACAGAAGTGTTAACCTGAGCATGCCATTTTGTCATGAAAAAGAAAGGGCTTCCAGCTGGAAAACAAGGCTGATAGGTAAGGTCAAAGTACATACAACTAGGAACTTGACTTGTTTACCAAATCCTCATCACTACTAAAACTCAGAAGATGTCAATCTAGGACAGATAATGGGGGACGTACTGCTCCTATGGACAGACAGCTAAAAAATTTTACGGAGGGGCTTCCCTGGTGGCGCAGTGGTTGACAGTCCACCTGCCGATGCAGGGGACACAGGTTCGTGCCCTGGTCTGGGACGATCCCACATGCCGCGGAGCTGCTGGGCCCGTGAGCCATGGATGCTGAGACTGTGCGTCTGAAGCCTGGGCACCACAACGGGAGAGGCCACAACAGTGAGAGGCCCGCGTACCGCAAAAAAAAAAAAAAATTCTACGGAGGACCCATGTATGAGTTCTTTTAGTTGTTGATTTCTAAAATCTGATTTAATTGGGGAAGATAATCATAAGTCATGTCCTGCCTAACAGCCTTTGGAGCCAATGCTGGAAACAAAACAGATACTTTTTGCAACCGCACCAAGACTTGGAGTGACTTCATGACAGATTTTTTTTTTATGGGCAAGTTCTCATCTAAGAGTCTTGGCCAGAAGACGACAGGCCGAGGGGCTCACCGGTGTGCCAGGAGGCTGGGTGTGCACAGGTGTCGGCTGCTGCTGTGACGACTGAGGGGTGGCCACGGACGGAGGCTGGACTGGGGTCTGAGGCTGTGGGGTCACCTGGGCCTGGGCTGCCGCCTGGACTGTAGGGGTGCTCTGGGTTTGGCTGGCACTGGGCACTGAGCCGGGAGTCGGGGTGGGAGTCTGCCCGGAAGACGACACAGGAGTTGATGGCTGGGTGGGAGCTGCTGGCTGGGGAGGAGTCATCCCAGGTGCCGCCGGATGCTGAAGAGACGGCATGCCTGCGGCCGTGGAAGCAGGAGGTGGAGTCTGGTGTAACGGTGACTGTGTCACTGGTGGGCAAGGCAGCTGGCTGGCCTGGGGCCCAAGCATGTTCAGAGGGTTAGGAAGAGCAGCACCAGGCACCTGTCCCTAACAGATGGAACAGAGTATGTTAAAATTATTTCCCCCATTTGAAAATGTGGCAATAGACTTCAAAGACTTAAATGTATGAAAATCTAATCATGGTTTCTTGATGAGGTCTGCTGACTGCACGGGAAGGTTCCATTTGTAAAACGTCATCGATCTGCACACTTATAGTAATGTGTACTTGTTTCTCATGCTTTGATTTACAAAAGTGTGGAAATCTCTGGCTTAAACAAACACATATACACTCCACTTACTAGCTTCGTGCTCCATAATATCCACCCACAGCTTAGACCACTGGAAAAGGTATTTGTCTTTTTTTAAAAAATGAATTATGGAAACACTGAAATGTTTCAGTACAGTGGTTCTCAACTAGGGACATGTTTCAGAATTATTTGTGGACCAATTAAAAATCTATTCTGAATCACTGGTCTAGAGCAGGGATCTGCAAACTATGTAGAGTCCATGGCCAAATCCAGCTAGCTACTGGTTTCTGTCAATAAAGTTTTACTGGCAGGCAGCTTCACCCATTCACTCATATGTGAATGCGCATGTCTACCGTTGCCTTTGCGCCACAACAGTGGAGCAGAGCAGTTCAAACAAAGAGCCCATGGCCCACCAAGCTGAAAATATTTACAGGACAAACCTGATAGCCCCTGTCTGGAGCAACAAAATTTATGGAAATTAAGAATTAATTAATAAGTATTTAGTGAGTGAATCTAATGTAGTCACTGCCTTTTATTCAATGTTACTTCATGTTAAAAAATTAAATAATGTATTTTATCTTTTGGGGGAAGACTTGGCCTGTTTTAAAAACACATGTACATTTGTATACAGCAGCAATCTGGTGTACTCTAGCAATTAACAAAAGGGGGGAAAGGCAGTAAAATGAATGGAAAATAGTTCTCACCAGCATTAGACTGAATAATTAAAAACACATTCAATAAGAAGAGAACTACTCAAATGATCCAGTTAGTCGGACTTCACCTGGGCAGTTCAGACAGACAGACAACAAGATACAAAGACCAAATCATTAAGAGTGAACTCATGGGACCTTTCCTCACTCCTTCTTTAAAATCCAGTGTCTCTCAGGATCACACATGAAACTCAGAATTTACAATGCACAAACAAAAACCAAGAAAATGACAACTAAAAACCCTAAAACCAAAACAAAAGCACACAGACCAAAAAACCATAATCCATTCCACTTTTGTATGAAGTTCACCCCAAGATGGTATGACTAATTCCAAACAAGGTAAAAATAACAGAACAGAACAGGGGAAAAAAAAAATCAAGAGATGCTAGCACATGAAATGTTTTGTCTAGAATTCTAATTTCTGTGAACTAGGACATGCTGAGGTCAGTGGGAAGCTGGGGCTACATCACTGTAGGTGGCTCACAGCCCCAACATGAACAGTACCTGTGACACGCTGGCCTGGGCCGCTGGCTGCCCCATGCCCACGCTGTTCACGTTCAGCGCCCCGCTGGAGGACGGGAACTGGTTCTGTGGCAGGAACTGGTTCTGGGCAGGCGCCTGGGCCATCATGTTGTTGGCGTGTGTACCCATCATGTTCGGAGGCTGAGGCATTCGGGAAGGAGAAATGGCCATCTAAAAGACAATAAGCGTTACTGAGAGTTCAGAGGGCTTCAAGGGCCTGAATCTTCAAGATAAACTAGAAGAGACAGAAATCTTCAAATCCTCCTCCCTTGCAGGAAGGGACCCACCACTCACTAAGACCTTCTGGCTCCCAGGCACTCTGCATGCTTTTCAGGCAAGGTCTCTAATAAGCCAGCTTCACACTGCCCTCTGAACAGAAACCAATAGTATGCTATAGTTTAAAGTTCAAAATATGCCTTTTATGAGTTCTCTGAAGCGTTTAGAAGGCAGCCGCAGGAGAGGAAGTTCTGACAGTCAACAGACACTGACAAGTCCCTCTCAGCCACGTATCTGAGGCTGCCAACCCCATCTTCCAACAAAGTCACAGGTGCCTATGATTTGTCATTTCAATAAAAATAAATAAGGTCAAATAATTCTTGTAGTAATCAGGACAGAGAGAGAGAGAAAGAGAGAGAGAGAAATATGAAGGAAATAAAGCATAAGCCAAATCCAAAGGAACAAGTACCACAGGATTTCCAGACGACCTACAAGTTTCCTGCTGAGAGAATTTTCCTTATTCGAGCAAGGCCTTCTCAGCACAGCTGAGGCAAATAGAAAAAGCACTTACCCCTGGAACGGAGCCCATGCTGTTCATCGGGACAGAGTGGTTCATGGGGGACGATGAGCGAGGTCCCATGGGAGCTTGTGGCAACTGTACATTCCCCAAGGATATTGGGTTAAATGAATTCATCCCTGTAAATGTACCCACAACGGTTCATTAGGAAAATCACTCACAGGAAAACAGAATGACAACTCACCAAATCAAACTCTAAGCCAAATAAGATGGAACACACACACAACATATACAACTGAAAGGAAAGCACTCAGTTAATCAGAAAAGATGGCTAAATAATAGACTGTTCATATCCAGAGAAGATGGCACCAAGGTAGTGGTGGTGAGGGTGATAGGATGGGGTGGGTGGCAGGGCAGCATGAGCACAGGAAGGCAGAAAGTCAGGTAAGCCATGAGTACGCAAGGCCGGGGCAGCGCTCGGCACCGAAGCGTCCAAGCGACAAAGTAGATGGGGGGAGCGTGGGAAGGCGCTCCCACCATCTGTGGAGGAGGTCAGCTAAGGCCAGGGCACCCGTCTGAGCCAACCCCTCAGAGCCTTCTGGAGCACCTGACTCCCATCTCCTCTCCTGCAGGAAGCCTGTTCCCATCACTCCAGGCCTCCCAGCCCTTTGGCTGGGTTTACATTTATTGTTGGAATCTGGGGTAAGACTCAAAACATGGTTTTAGTTTTGCAAGCACATTATGCATTTAGAAAGTGCCCAAGGGTTGGCAGTTCTCAACCTCAGCCTCCTCTCCATAGACTGGAAAGATCTCACTTTCACAGCTACCTTGGCCTTTCCAGAGGTGCCACAGAATGAATGACACCTCACTAGCTGCCATGCAGCTCCAGACCACGAGTCTCTCTCTTTGTAATTTCCCACAATACTCTGTAAACTCTGAGCTCAACATAAATGCTGGTTCAATAAGTCTTAGGCCCGACACTGGCATTTAACAGAATCCTTGAGGCGCTGCCTTAACACTGTGTAGTATGAGAGGCCGTCAAACAACATGTGCCTCCTTCAGCACCACCAAGAAATGTCACCCTAAGTAACCAGCACAGGCCCAGGACTTTCCAGGAAGCTTATAATACAAAAGTGTCCCACTCTCCTTGAGGGTTTTATTAACAAGAGAAGATTTTATTAAATAAAAGATGTACGAAGAAATGGCACCATAAAAAGTCCCTCTTTACAGACCCAGACAGGTCGGTAAGCGGGGCATGTGAGCACGTCCCTAGAAAATGCCTTCCACTCTGCTCAACAGCCACCTCCTCAGATCCCAAAGCAGCAGAGTCTTCCAAGTCATCCCCGACACAGCACTCAGCCACTTTCCTAAGGCTCCATTTCTCTGACTTTATGATTTCTTTCACCCTTCATATCTAGTCCACCTAAACAAGTCCCTGAAAAGTTTCTTCCACATCAGTTTATCTACCAGGTCTTTTTCAGTACGCAGTACGATCACCACGGCTTTTGAAATGACCTCTTCTCCCCTCTTGAACTACTCTACACATAGCAGCAAGGCCTTGCTTTGGAATCTTCTGGATAGTGTCACCACCTTATTTCACAACCTGTAAAAACATCCTACTGTTCAAGTCTCAATTTGACAAGAGCCATAAAAGCTTTGAAATGACCCTCACCCCCAAACTCCCAAACTAAAATCACTGCTTCAACAACCACCAATAAAAAGACTGCCAGTAGCGCAGCTTGATGAGGGTTCTCTGAGCACAAACCCTCCTCGGCCAGCTGCAAGCAGGCATGGCACCTGTGCTCACAGGGCCCAGAGCAGTCCCCACTTTCCTCACCTCACACCCCCCACCCACAGTGCTTCTGCCCCAGGATGGGCTTGATGCTCAGAAATGTTCTGAAAAGTTTATTTCCCCCACCTCCAATACAATGCTTTTTTTGGGAGACTTCCTAAGAATAATGTCTTCTCTTGCCCATCAAAAAAAAAAAAAAGGGCTTCCCTGGTGGCGCAGTGGTTGAGAGTCTGCCTGCCAATGCAGGGGACACAGGTTCGTGCCCTGGTCCGGGAAGATCCCACATGCCGCGGAGCAGCCGGGCCCGTGAGCCATGGCAGCTGAGCCTGCGTGTCCGGAGCCTGTGCTCCGCGACGGGAGAGGCCACAACGGTAAGAGGCCCACATACCGCAAAAAAAAAAAAAAAAAAAAGTTAACTCCTACTTCTGATCTCCTTGGAGAGCTTTCCTATGACCTCCAAACTTTCAAATGCAACAGATATTCATACTACCTGTGGACATGAACTCTGCTCATCAGCAAAAAGGAATGGAAGGAATAAGAGGAGGAGCTACAAAGAAATACAGAGGGAAGAGGACAAACCAATGAACTTTGTGGATGTAGAATGTTAAACCAAAATATGATTCACAACAATAGTTAAATACCTTGAGAAACCTGCATGCGATTCACTGGCAGAGGCATGGGCCCATCTATAATGGCAGGAAAAAAAAAATGGGTTATTTAAAATAATCCTTGGGACTTCCCTGGTGGTCCAGTGGTTAAGAATCCACCTTCCAACGCAGGGGACGGGACGCAGGTTCGATCCTCGGTTGGGGAACTAAGTTTCCACACGCCGGAGGGCAACTAAGCCTGCATGCTGCAACTACTGAACACGCGGGCCACAACTAGAGAGCCCACGCACCACAACTAGAGAGAAGCTCGCGCGCTGCAACAAGGAGCCCACACACTACAGCAGAGGATCCCGCATGCTACAATGAAGATCCCAACGAAGATTCCGTGTGCCGCAACTATGCAGCCAAAAATAAAATAATTTTAAAAAAATTTTAACTTAATAAAATAATCTTTTAAACTTAAAGAGAAAACCAGGTCCAAAAGTGCTGTGCATTCTGATGCCAGCACACCCGCCTTTCCATGAGAGAGACTCAATGTCTAAACACAGGCCACTGCAGAAGGTCACAGCCACTACCACACAGGTTTCACAGCATAGGCTTCCAGAGAATATAATTCTATATGCTTAGAAATACACACCAAACGCAGAAGGAAAAACAAGGAAACAGACTAAGGGCTGGAAATGAAGTCCTTACTTGGAGGTCTCACAGGCTGTGCCTGTGGTATCCCAGGAGGCTGTGTCCCGGGGGCTGGTAAGGCTGGCTGGTTACCCAAGATGCCTTGTTTGTGTAAACGCGATCTCCGTTTTTCTTCTAGTTCTTTTTGTATCTTGTAGATTTTCTCTGCTAGTAAGTGATAGTACTCATCCTAAAAAGCAGTAATATTCAATACTAGTTATTTGTAAAAAAAACAAATGATCTGGTTTTGTATGTTCTAACAAACTAATGAACTTTAAATTAAGTACATTGGCACAGGTAAGCATTCAGCACTTCTGATAAACCAGTGCCCAGTGATGTTACAGGAGTTATCAGATAGGAGGTACTGAGTGCTCATTACATTCATTCCACAGCTGAACCTCTTCTTGGACACTCACTGACACTGGCAATAACATGGACAAGCGCTGTGAACACTGCCGCTATAAAGTACACCCACGGATTAAAAAAATTTTATATACCTCATTTACTGCTGTAGCGGAGACATCTGTACTCTGTAGTTACAGAACAAGAGAGTTGTACAGGGACCTCATGTCTTAACTGGGAAGTCTCCCTGGTCAGTGCCCTCAAGTGATGAGTCTACCAGACTAACAGATGTCCCCACTTCCAGACAATAAGGCAGACAGATGCAGTTACAGCTCCCATAGGTGCTGTGCGTGGCTAGAACACAAATGGCAACCTACCCTGCTGTTGGCAGACTCATACATGTCCCCTTCCACTTTCTTAGCATAGGCCACCAGGTTCTCCATGCGGCGATCCTTCAGGGCTGCAGGGTCAGGTGTTGGGAAGATGGCTTGGACACTGAAAAGACAACACACACTCTCAATCTATTTTCAATACAATGTCTGTCTATGTGACACGGAAAGAGAAGAAACAATCGTCTACCTATGGGCGCAATACACTGCTGATAGAAACCCCCAATCTCTCTCGCCTAGTTCATGAATACACAAATGAAGTCGCTCTCTGGAGACAATACTGACCTGTCAATTTATCTACAAGTCAAACACACCCATATTTTGCTATTAACGATAAGTGCTGGACCATTCAAAATTCTCATTTTGAATTGCTAATTTTTAAACTACTTATTATAAAAACTTCTGATTAAAATAATGAAGGAGAAAACAAATCTCCAAGGGAATCAAGTTAACCTCACCTTCAATTTAACTTAAATAGCTGGAGAAAGTTAACTATTAATTTCCTGTATGTTAAACTGTATGATGGTAGTGTCATGCCATCTGTATTTACTAGGCCCAAATTCCTCCAATTCTCAGGGGTCTCCACAAGTATAACCTTGAGCCACAAAATAAGGCTAAGCTTCTGAGCTGATCCCAGGTCCCTGGTGCATCCCAGAGCTTAGAAAACAGGTCTGGCCCCCTGCAACATGGGTCACAGTTCATGTCCCTCTGTAGGACCCACTGGGGATGCAGCATCTGGGTCACAAGCATGTGACCCCCTTCAGCTGCTAGGGTACAATCACCTGGGGCGCAAGAGAACACTTAGGAATTAAATCAGACATTGATGAAACTGCAAAACTGTCACATCGCCATCAGTCACAAAATGTTTCCATCACATGTGAATAATGGGCGAGGTGGCCACGTACAGTTTATGCACTAGATGGCTCCGCAGGTCCTGAGTGACATGTTCGTGCCAGCCTTTCCGAACGCCAGTGCTGGAAGGAGGTGCTGCTGTGGGTATAGTGCTGAGGGTTCCAATGTTTCCAGAGTTTGAGCTGTCATTGATCAGTGGGCTAAGGAAAGAGTAAGATTTATCTAACTAAGGTTCGTCAACCATATGGAACTTTAAACTGTATTGGAAGGAGGGAAGGAGGGAGGGAGGGAGGGAGGGAGGAAGGAAGGGAGGAAGGAAGGGAGGAAGGAGGGAAGGAGGGAAGGAGGGAAGGAGGGAAGGAGGGAAGGAGGGAAGGAGGGAAGGAGGGAAGGAGGGAAGGAGGGAAGGGCGAGCATCACACATTTAGAAAGAATCAAGAGCTTCTCGTGGTTACCAGCCCACTTTCACATGCAACTGTCACTCAGATCGGAGCCAAATGAAACACGGGTCTTACTTTGTGGCCCCAAGGGAAGTTGGAAGAGCTGATTCTGAAATCAAGTTTGGTGGCTGCTGATCTGTTGTTATTCCTCCTGCTGGAATGTTCATTGGGTTATTTCCTTGAAAGAAAGAAAGAAAAGAAATCAACCAACTCCTGAACTATAATATACACTTTAAAGTCCTGATAACAGATAAAAAAAAATCACATATAAATAAATGATTCTTATAAGTTATAATAATAAACGCTATGGCAGGAACTCTGGGAGTTATATTTTCAACAACGGTGATCAAGTTGTATAAATTCAGTTGCAGTCTCCTTCCCACTGCACTTTATAACTAAAGAAAGGCATTTCTATGGAGGCTGGCTGGCATCATGAGTGCTCTGTGGCTGCAGAAAAAAACCAGAAATGATCCATCTGCAGACTCAAATTTTGATTCTGGCTTCATTAATATCATGACCTAAACAAGTAAGCTAACCTGTCACATACATGCTCATCATCTTTTTTTTTTTTTGCATATCAGAAGGTAAAAATCATAGAAATTTAAGTGCAGGTGAAGAAGATAAAAGGTCAACTTATCTACAGTATCCATTCTAAAGTAAGAAAAAGGTGAGATACAGAGAAGTTAATAGTCTTGTTCCAGATTATATCACCAATAGGAGTAGAGTTAGATTATAATGCAGGTTTCAGGGCTCCAACCCAGTCTCCTAGCCAGCAGGAGTTAGAGATGCATTAGGGTGATTATTTCCCAAAACGCAACAGATGAGATGTCTTTAACTGGACATTTTTAAGGTTAAAATATTTTATTAGGAAAAGAAAAAAACTAGCACAACAACCTTGATTTAACTTACTGACATAACTGTTTGGCTTAAGTCTGAGTTTAAAAGGACTATGCCAATTTGAAGAGAAACATTAAGGAGACACTATGCAGAGATGGCAAAAACTGTGGAGAGATGTGACTGAATGATGAAACACTGGCAATTAATGGGTTGAGATGACACTAGGAAACACTAATCCATGGAGAAGTCTGAGACAGAAGAGATTTTCTGAGATTCCTGTTAACCTCCTCATGTCCAGGCTGGTCACCTCCAGCCATGAGGTAGCCCATAACCAAGACGTGCTAAGAGCTGTACCCACCTTCAGGTTCTTTGTCAAATAAATGGTCTACTCAGAGTCAGTGCAAGTGGTACAACCCTAATTCTAACTTGTGAGATTCTGTATTCTGAGCCATATGAAATGCCCTTATGAAAACTGTCCAGACAGAAGCAACAAAAATATTGGTTCATTTGCAAATGCTATTCATTTTACAAGCCTGTAACATCTTCTGTGCACCCTACACTTTAGCCTTTTCCTGGAAGTTTTTTATTTCAATCATTTAAAAGATACCATCACCATAATATATATACATATATTAACTTGAATTTAAAGTAAAAACAGTAACTGAAAACAGCCTTGGGTTCCAGGAAGACTTGTCATTCCTAATGCTGCATGTGGACAAAGAAATTCTTGAGAGTTCTTTCACCTACCCAGGGTGTTGAGAGTCCTCATCTGCTGGTGAGTTTGAGGCTGTGCTGGTTGCTGGCCAGGAACCTGAGGCTGCAGCTGCGTCTGGGGCTGGTTCAGGTAGGGGAGTCCAAGAGCAGCATACGCTCGTTGCATGGAGCTGGGGTCTATGGGATTTGGGTTACTTAAAGAAGTGGCATTCTGTTGGCCTGTGCCAACAGAACCAATTGTGTTTTGAATTCCACTAGCTGGAGACCCCAGGATGGCTATAACAACAAACAGACAAACAAAAAAGATAAGTAAAAGGGAGAAGTCCACAAATGATTTAAAAACTACTGAAAAGCAAGTAAAATTTTATCAGAAGACCACCTATGTATGTCACGAAACATTGGAACAAGGCTACCAAGAAAGGAACTGTGCAGACAGAAGGATCCCATTCTATTCATCTATTCTGCACAGCAGTAGTTGAAGAGCAAAAAGCTGAAGAAAAATTCAAGCTTCTATGTTAGAAAACAACAGACCACAAAGTCAGTGATTACCTAATCAAAGTCCTCATGTATTAAATCTAGAGACTCATAAGAAGTCGGTTCTGGGGAAATAGAAAACGTGTAACAACAGAAAGTTTCGGATTCTTTGGGGGTCATCAGCCACCACTGAGATGACCTAAGGAGCCCCCCCCTGCTGCCGCTCTCCCAAGTCCTTTACTCCTCACCTGCATAGGTACAGAAGGATTAACAGAAGGAGCAGAGGTGATACCTAGTTGGTCAGTTTTGTTACTTATTAATAACTTGAGATCTATGACATGACCTTCCAAAAAACAAAAGTGCACTTCCTTGAAACTGCAGCGTACAGTGACCAGGTAACACCACACCTTTCTCTCCTACGAGTTTCCTATGCAGGAGGACACCATGCTGAGCTCTCTGCTATGTGAAGCTGTTCGAGAAATGCTGTACTTGACAGAGTGACTATCTAGCTGAAATGAGTGATGGACCGAGGCTTGGTGTCCCCTCAGCACCGCTGATACTCAGAACTGAGTGTCAAGATGCTCAGCCTCGGCAGCCAACCTCGGCTCCCATGGCCTGGCCTGGCGTGCGGCTGGCTCGCAGGGTGTTCTCTCCAGCTACCCTTCTTCCTGCCTGATCCCCGGAGACTAAAGGAAAAATCTGTGGCAATATAAAGAGTCCCATTCCCAAGGGCTTCAAAGCTAACAGAGATGGCCCCAAACATCCATCCGTCCGTCTGTCCATCCATCCATCCATCCAAATGTCCTCCTTTGCTGAGCACTCAATATATGGCAGAAGTTTTATGTCAGACCATTTATTCTTATTCTTAAGATCTCCTTTCTTTCCAACTTCCCAAAGCTTTATAGTCATGTCATAAACAGCAGCTTATAAAACTGATACTATAACATATGCTCTCTGATACATTAAAAAACACTATCACAAAGCCTTTCTTTAAAATTCAATTACCTTATGTGTAATAACAATATTCTCACATTACCATCAGTGCAACTATAACATAAACAACTCAAATACTTAACAGAGTAACTTAATTAAACCGAAATGTGTTAAAAAAAACCCCCAAAACTTGATAATTACACATTCCATACTATTAATTTTTCTAATAAGGATATTCAGATCTCAAACTCATTAATGCTCATTAGACACAATTACACACACCAAGCACCTCGTTATTATAAATGAAAATCAGTTCCCAAGGTACACTTTATGACAAGCATGTAGCTGAAATAAGTCATGTATAATACCTTATAAAAGTGTTTTTTCCCTAATAGCTAATACTCCACAAAACTTTAAACACATGACACTGTACTCTTGAAACTGACATGCTAAATTTTCTAAAAGAACTATGATGTAAAAAGGAAAGTGATAATGGTAGGATGACTTATTTTTCTGTCACCTTGTGGTATAAGACAGAACAGACACAGACTACGTTGATACACATATTGATCAATTGTGGAGGGAGAGGAATTTAAAGAAACAAGGTGTACGTGGCCTTCCGTTTCTGGGTGAAGCTGCATTAGCGACCACTTCTTCCTGCTATTATCCATTCGCGTCCACACTTCCCCAAATGCCATCCTTTTAGCCAAAATTCCACATCCTGGGACAAATGCCATTCCCAAGCTCAAGGCCACTTATGGGGCAGCCAGCATGTCTCGTGGAAGCTGCTGACAAGGTCAATGCATTTTTTGTTTGTGTTACATTTATGTCCTAAATGTAAATATTACTATATTTTTTATTTTAAAAGAAAACACATCTATCCGAAGACAAGCAAGCATTTGGTAATTGACATTTCTAACAATTTAGAGACAAAGGAAAACAAAATACAAACAAAAAGCGTCTCTAACATACACGCATGGCCCAATTTGAGTCCAAATGCTGCTATGAGATAACACAAATTATCTCATAAGGGTAAGGGAACACAGGCATTTCCTATGGGGGTGACAGCTGATGGAAAGGGGTAAAAGCGCTAGATGCTCTAGCTCTCCGTGAACATCCTGCTGGTGTCTTGGGCAGCAGTTAAGTCTTCCCTGAATTCCCCCAGTGTCTCCTGGGCCTCTGCTTCTCTTTGGGCATCTGAGCTTCCTGCACTCTCTCGCTCACTCATTCACTCAACTTGCTGCACAGACTGCGTACAGACTGGATGTTGGGGACTCTGCGAGGCTCCGGGATATGCACTCACAGAGCAGAGGGTCTGATGGGAGAGCAACAAATTTATCTGATAATACTGACAAATGTAAGGCCGCAGCTCTGGACCCCATATCAGATTCAATGGTGCTCATCTCCTCTTCCCTGCACGTTCCCTAAAGGGTGGACCAGTGTGCGACGCATCTGGATTCCTCCCATGTTGTGGCGCCCAGCACAGGGAAACGAGGTGCAGGTGAGCTGCGGCAGTATAACAGGTGCCCTCCCAGCACTGAGGGCTTTAGGGCCGAACAAAAATGAAAGGAGTGCTAAAACAGCAAGGCTTCATTTATCTGGTATCATTGAGAATACAGCCTGCTGTACTGATGTTTGCCCCCCCCCTTTTTTTTTTTTGGCCATGCTGCAAGGCTTGTGCAATATCAGTTCCCTGACCGGGGGTGATCGAACCTGGGCCCCCACAGTGAAACTGCAGACTCCTAACCACTGGACCACCAGGGAATTCCCATTTACCTCTTTAAATGTCAAAACCTCTTGTTCTTTTTACGATTTTTACATCATTTTCTTTCTTAGAGCTCAATGCTATGTTTCATACACAATCAATCCTTAGAATATCACATCACACAATGTCTCAATACATCTCAATACAGTGTGGGTTCCTCTCCCTTGAGTATCAGTCGGCATTCCTGCTACATCAAAACACCCCCAACCCCTCCAATGACCCACCGTTCCCCTTCTGTTGCAGCTATACCAGGAGCCCACGACTTAGGAAATAAAAGGCCAAGTTTCATAGTTGGCTCTGCCCAGGACTCACCCACCACTTTTCAAGGCAGTCCTTCCCCAGTGAGCACAAAGCCTCACGGAGAGGGTCCATGTACGCTATACACTGCTGCTTTGCAACATTCAATTCACCAGAAGTTCCAGTCCCCCCAGTCATTCTCAATAAAACTGTGCTCAATTTGTAAATCCAATGAAAACGGACACACTGAACTCCAAAGCTTTGTGAGGTTGGTGGGGGACATGCCACGGAGCAGGCAAAGCATCTACTACCTGGTCATCACTTAGATTTCCACTGAAAAAGCCAAGCTGAAATTTACTCAGACCTGCAGACGTCTCTGCAGAGCTGCTCCCACAGCACAGGGCTTCACATGCACTGTGCACCAGGACCCCCCTTCCTCTCCAGCATCTTCATGTGTACAGCACAGGGCACAATGACAAAGGGGAACACCTGAGCCCCAGGGCCAGGCCTCCCATCACAGCCACCAACAAGCAAGAATGCACGCCCTGCAGCAGGTTTTCCTCAGAAGCCAAAGACTCAGAAGTGGCAACCCTGTGTCTCCCAGAAGAGCAAGGACAAAGCTATTCCGATGAAGTCTATCACCAGCGAAGGTTTGGTACTTAAATCAGGGCAAACAAGCCCAATGCTCTGTCCCTACAGCCAGAGGCTACCGTGCCCGCTTCTGCTCCCCGCCCCTACCCGAGTGAGGGCTGTCAGAGGTGGCTGAGGGTCTCTGGGGAGCCCTCAGGTGGAACAGGCGGCCATCCCACAAGTGCTCGCTGACCACCAGGCAGGCGTCATGAGGGCACGTTTTAAGGAAGACTCAACACCCTGAAGGAATGCATTTCACACAGAGGGGTCTAAAGTTGGAACACACAGCAGGGCCAGATAGTGAGCATCAAGCCAGTAGAGGTATTCAAGTCACAGGTCTGGGGACTGCCGACTGAGACCCTGTGGAGGCTCACGTCGAGGTGCAGCCCAGGGCCCAGGCAGCCCTGGGCAGTGAGTGGGCTGGTGTGGCTCTGGGGCTGACCCTGGGGCACCCATTCTGACAGTCCTTCTGGTCTGAGTTGGGAAACCCATGGTTTCCCCCAGAGAACAACTCACATCTTCTCAAAAGTTCCAGAACAGACACTCTGCCCTTCAACGCATTCAGAGCAGCATGTCCCGATCACCTGGGAATTTGTTAAAATGTAGTCTAGTAACACAGAAGGTCTGGGATGAGGTCCAATTTTCTGCATTTCTAACACACAACCTGGGGGTGCCCGTGCAGTTGGTCTGAGGACCACATGCTGAGTACCAATAACCCCACTGATGAGGCAACATGAATTCAAATAGAGAATTCGGTCATGTGTTCCCACAACCCCTGTCCCCGTTGCCACCCTGTACAGTACTGGAATTTACTGGGAGTCAGATGCCAGGACTGACATTAGGTATATACCTTGCAAAGTCCTAATTATTCAATAAAATCTGATTATCTCTATAAGGGATGGATAACTCAAGATCAGTGATTGCAGAATCTCTTGAAAACAACTCAAGGAAAAATTAAACAAAATCTCAACACAGGCCAAAGAGGTCTGAGTTTCCTTTCAATGACCACTGTGTAGGCTCCACAGGTGATTCTGGCAGGTTCTCTCAATAGAGACATCAGTGAGAGAAGTTAGATAAGTAGGATGTGTGCACCAGGTAGGGTGAGCATCTGTGGGAAAACCTGCCTGGAAAGCACAGCCTTGGTGGACACAGGTGTGTCTCAGTCCCCAGGGGTCCTTACCACCCACTACAAACCTTACTATAGCATAGGAACCTCTGAATCCAGTCGGATCGGTGCCCTTGCAGGCATATCAGCTGTGCTATCTAGAATGCTCTTCCATTGTTATTTTATTGAAATTGGGCTTTGCCCAGCCCCACCCTCCAGCACACTCTGATCCTCCCTGCCAGGACTGCTTATAATACTGACTTGCCTCTACCTCACTCCTCTGACTGATGCCATCGTCACATCATTTTCAATGTACAGCTGACCCTTAAACAATATGGGTTTGAAGAGCATAGGTCCACGTACACACAGATGTTCTTCAACAGCAAATATGACACCCACACACTGTCATCTGCAGATGCAGAACCAAAGACACGGAGGAACCAAACTGCCAATGCAGTGGGAAGGCCGTGGTTTGACTGACTGATTTATGCTGCGCTGGGTATTACCTGTGACGCGTGGGATCTTTTAGTTGCGGCATGCGGACTTCTTAGTCTTGGCATGTGAACTCTTAGTCGCTGCATGCATGTGGGATCTACTTCCCTGACCAGGAATCGAACCCAGGCCCCCTTCACTGAGAGCGCAGAGTCTTACCCACTGGACCACCAGGGAAGTCCCGGGCTGTGGATATCTGACTGTGCAGAGGTTTGGTGCCCCTAACCCCTGAGCTGTTCAAGGGTCAACTGGATATATTCTAACAGTGGAGCTGACTCTCAGCTGCTAGAGGGTCAGATCCACAGTTCCTCTCTATTGCCTAAACCCCATTTCACACATGATAAGCACAACTTGCTTCAGGAGAGGAGGAACAGCAACAAACATTTACAGAAAAGATATTGCTGCAACTTTCTCACTCAGCCTATCAAAGTCCTTTGTACTCACAAAACTATAGTGCTAGAGCCAAAGGAATAGACTCAGAGCAGAAACGTAATTTGAGAAGCATGTAAAAAACCAAAAACAAACAAAAAAAAGAAAGCACTTTCATTTCTTTCATGAAAATTTGCCAAAACCTTGCACAAAGTTAGTCTACACCTTCTCTGTGACTTTATATTATAAAATCACTCTGGTAACACCTTACATTATGACTAGGAGAAACACTGTGGTTTACCACTTCTGAGAGCACGCACTGGATCAATTGTCACAACAGTCAGGCAGTTATAAGGAGTCTAAAAAAAAAAAAAACCCACATTCATTTTTCTTTTTTTTTTAAAACAAAAACCACACAAAGTGTTTCTTAAAAAGAGAAATCTTTACAATTGTCATGGCAATACATATTAAAAACCAGAAGAGCTCAGAAAATCCACAGCCCCAAATTGAAAGTTAAGAACAATGTCTTAATTCATTACTCACGGAATTAATACTGTACAACCACAAACTCGACAAATGAATATTCTGGCACTTAAAACGCCTACTGGGCTTCCCTGGTGGCGCAGTGGTTGAGAGTCTGCCTGCCAATGCAGGGGACACGGGTTTGAGCCCTGGTCTGGGAGGATCCCACATGCTGTGGAGCAACTGGGCCCGTGAGCCACAACTACTGAGCCTGCGCTCCGCAACGAGAGGCCGCAACAGTGAGAGGCCCACGCACCGCGATGAAGAGTGGCCCCCGCTCGTCGCAACTGGAGAAAGCTCTCGCACAGAAACGAAGACCCAACACAGCCAAAAATAATAAATTAATTAAAAAAAACAAAACAAAACACGCCTATTACTGAAATACATCCTAAAACACAAGAAACTAACCATCACAACATACTAGTTAAAAAAAATGTTTTACACTAACTTGAAGGAAAACCAGACTGCATTCCACTAGAACTACTGTCCCAAATAGCTGGTTCTAGAAGACCCAGACTCCTAGATCTTTACTTTATATAAGAGATGTCCTGGAAAATTGTGTATTAATTCAATTTTTGGTTAATCAAAGTATAATTTAACTGATTTAGGAAAGTGACTTTTAAAGGAAGCTTAGTATGACCCCTTCTGCAGGGAGGGAGGGAGGATGACAGGCCTGTGGCCCTGGACCATCTCTCCTGTGCCGTGGACACCCAGCCACGTGGGGCAGGCTCGTGAGGGACCCTTTTGGAAGGAAGGAGCTGGGCTTGTTGAGAGGAAAGCATGTGGCCTGCACAGTGCTCTGAGGAACAGTGTGCTTGTCCATCTTTCCTTGTGCCACATGGAAACAACCAGAAAGAAAAGCAGCACATGTTCTGCAGGCAGCAGTGGGGTCTGAGGCAGGTGATCAAGAAGAATGAGAGTAATGAACACATAACGACAAACAGGGGAGGCTGGCAAGACAGCACAGATGAGGTGGAGGAAGATGAAGACGACGGTGCTGGAGTCACGGGGAGCAGCTCCAGCCCAACGGGTGACACAAGATTCAAGGGCACGGCCTATCTGCCCAAACTGAGGGACACACCCAAAGACCACAGTTTCACCTTGGAAATGACAGGAAGGGACTTAAAATTCGGGAGAGATGCTCATCCTTTCCCTGCTCTGATGCCTACAGGGAGCCCCTGGGAGCCACACACAGGCCTCCTAAGCACGGCGCTGCTTAGCCGATCAGCTAAAGGCTACAAAGATCGACTGGAAAGATGACAAAACGATGGGAATGATCAGGATGCAGCCAGTCCTGGTGCAGAGACTCTCGATTTGTGCTGAATAAACTGTTAGTTATGCAACTAGATCTGGGAACTGCATCTCCAAGGAGGAAAACCTCCTAAACATCTACACGTGGGATTTTACCCTGACCCCCTGACTCTTCTAGAAAACGGAGTCCTCAAAACTTACTTTAGAGCAATTCCAAAAGAAGTGTCCAGTCTACTCCACCCCTCACCCCGAAGTCGCCGCCATTATAGTGACATGACACTCAAATCCTCAGATACTGAGTATCTGTCAAGAAACATGAAGAGTCATCATGTTGGCTCTTGGCTCTCTAAACAAAGTGACGCCCCTCTTTTGCACTAACTGCTCTGCTGTGACCAATTCTAGTGCTGGAGGTGGAGGGTGGGGGGGATTCCAAAGCGACCATGTCACTGAGCACATGGAGGACCTGCCTACTCGCTAAGCTGAGCTTCACCCTCAGGTCTCCACCTTGGTACCTCTGCTCCCACTATACTTTGCGGTTAGTAGTTTCTGCCCTGCTTCCTACCTACTCCTCTGTATTCTCTTTAGAAATAGCTTATCATCTCATCGCCAAGCTTCTCTACCCCCAATGCTCACTTACTTTGTTGGTTTCGCTTGTCACTGGCATTTTTCAAAGGGAGGCAAACAGGACAGTCATGTCGTGTGCAGTTCTTCCAATGAGAGATGATTTGTCGTGAAGATGCACAATGGGCAACTATGACCAGAAAAACAACGAGATGTTATTTTTCTATCCAAATTGTCACGCTTTCAATTACACCTAAATTATAATGCCAGCTTCCATAAAAAAATGGTAACAAGTGTAACCACAGCACAGTGCAGGCAGTCCTCAACTTACAAACAGGCTATTTTCCAAAAAGTTTGTAAGTCAACTACTGAGAGTTCCAAACAAAAACTTCCCATAGAAGCAATGTTATGAATGATGGTGAATAAGGTTCAGCCCACAAATCAAAAACAAAACAAAAACTACTCGCCCTGAAATACTGCACAACTGGAATGAAAGGCAGAACAAATAATAATTCTGCGATGTCACTATTTACAATAAAAATTTTACATTATGTTTAAGGATGAAACCATCTAAATACTATAGCTGAAGAAATATAGACAGAAGCAAATGAGAGGTCTGTGGAGACTCTGAAGGGGACGCTGGGCAGTTCTCAAAGTACTTGAGAGGGCAGCTGTGCCTGGTCCCTCTTTCTTTATTTTTGCTTCCATGTGAAGGTGCTGTCACTTCTTTCTAAAGGTCTAGCATGACCCTCCTCTGCTTTTCCATCAGGATCAGGGTTACACCTGGGACTCACAAATGTCACAAGGGAAAGAGGGAGATCAGGGACAGACTCTCCCCAAGGTTTAGGAGCACAAGTTTGAAGAGAAGGAAAGAGAATAAAGAGTAAAGGGAAGTAGAGTTGTTAGTAAGAAGCAGTCTCTTCGGGAGAACTGGGGTGTCTGCTATAGAAGAGCAGGCGGCGGGGGCGGGGCACGTGACTCGCCTGAGTCCTCCTCCTGGAGGGGAAGGAAGGAGAGGCAGGGATGATACAGTGCATAGTTCCCCACGTCACAGACAGTCACCCAGGACAACTTCACCAGTATCCCAATGAGTCTCAAGACGAAAAGGTGGAGGAGCAAGGCAGTGGGCCCCTGGCAGTGTGGGCACACAAAACGACTGCAAGACAGATGCTCTAGGTTCTGGGAAGGGCGTGTGCATGTGTGTATGTGTGTGAGCTACACTGTCCAAAAGAAAACCGTGATCTAAACAGTTATGACAAAGACAGTGTCAAGAAGGGACAAAGGTCTTCCATGACACAGGAAGGCAGAAAAGAACAAATGCAGGGCACAGCCCCAGCCAGCAGAAGTTCACAGAATATCATAAAAGCAAATCGCCTTTCTCCTCAGCAGGTTAAGTGTCCAGAGGCATCTGACTGGTCGGCGTGTGGGGACGTTGGTGGTGGGAACCTTATTAACAAGAGAGGTGCCTGAGAATAATAGGCAAATTTCATCCTAAACTCTGCCCCCAGGACTTCAGAAAATGGCACTTACCTTGACAGGCTTTCCCAGCCTGACAATGTGTCATGTGATTCAAAACATTTTTCATGGTTCGACAATGTGGGAGAGAGCAGGCCCGAACCTCTCCATTTGCTTGTTCTCGCCTCTGACATTTATGAGCGTGAAGCAGTAGAACCAGCTGCTGCTGTATCAGTTTGCGTTTTTCAGGATCTGCAGTAGGGCCCGTTGCAATTGCCTGTGTGGGTCCAATTCCCACTGATGTTTGCATCTGAGACTAAAATAAAACAAATAAAAATATTTTAATAAGCTTTCAGAGTTCCAATTCACGTTCATTAATTATTTTTCAAACTAATGTTAAAGCTGATGGATAGTATCAGCCACAGAGAGAAGGCAGCTGGTGAGGTTCTCTTTAGCTCATTGGCAACTTTAAGGAAGACCCAGAGGCACAGAAATAAACCAACTCAGAAGCAAGGCTGATTAAAGTTCACTTTTGTATGATCATCTGAGAGCAAGAAAGCGATGCTTATTCTAAACTGTAGTAACAAAAACCCAATTCACTCTACAATACACACAAGTGCACGAAAAGCTGTTACTATATTAGGTTCAACCATATGAAACTGTTGTTTCTCTAGGCCCAAATGACCAAACATTGGCAATTTCATATGATTCAACCTAATTAAAAAGATTGTCAAGGCCTGACCAATCACAACCCACTGCGAATATCTGATGGAGCATAAGAATCAGAGCCACCCTTTGGATTTCATAATCTTGTGACCAGAGGGACAATACTTGCAGCATTCCTAAAAGAATAAGACAGGAATTCCCGGGTGGCACAGTGGTTGAGAATTTGCCTGCTAATGCAGGGGACACAGGTTCGATCCCTGGTCCGGGAAGATTCCATGTGCCATGGAGCAACTAAGCCTGTACGCCACAACTACTGAGCCTGCACTCTACAGCCTGCAAGCCACAACTACTGAGCCTGTATGCCACAACTACTGAAGCCCCTGCACCCTAGAGCCTGTGCGCTGCAACTACTGAGCCCATGTGCCGCAACTACTGAAGCCCGAGCACCTAGAGCCCGTGCTCCACAACAAAAGAAGCCACCACAATGAGAAGCCTGCACACCGCAATGAAGAGTAGCCCCCACTCGCCACAACTAGAGAAAGCCCATGCGCAGCAATGAAGACCCAACGCAGCCAAAAAATAAATAAATAAAATAAAACGTTTTTTTTAAAAAAGAATAAGACAGCACTTATCTTGAATACAACCACCCAGTACAACTGTTAATGCTTATCAAATGCTTTGCCTTCCATTAAAATTTCTACGCAGACATCTGACAATATTTTTTCTAAAAGTATTAGATGATCTGCTAAAGTTTCAAAAATAGAGTTTAGCTGCTCTCAGCCTTTCAAAGTAATAGGCCAGACCAACCATATCTCTTAACTGCAAAGAAAATGGAAAAGGTGACCTGTGGAGACCACCTTCTTACTCTTTACTAACTACCAACATTCTTCACACAAATTTACTAAAGAAACTTGTGAAATCAGAGAAATGTAATGTTCCTAATATGCAACAATATAATCCATAGTTCAGGGATTTCTATCTTCTGCTCTGACATTCACACTCCTCGCCTGATTTCACAACACTCAGTGCCTCCCATGAAGTACACCACCACTCTGATTTTCCAAATTAAGAATCAAAACTATACACCTGCAATTAGGGGAAAACCAAGTATAAAATTATTTCTTAATGAACCAAAGCTCATTTTTAAAAAGTTACAGGGTTTTGTGCTTTGGTTTTATCGTGATGAGAACTCAGAAAATAAGTGTGTAGAAAAACCGCCTGGCTTTGCTCAGGAGCACAACCCCTGGAAGCCTAACCAGGATCCAAAGCAAAAACAAAGTTCAAGCTGAGAGGTCGAGCTTCCTGACTGGTAGAGAAAACAGCCTCTTTTCCTTATGTCTGTTTTTTCCCTGATTATATAAACAATATATGCACCCGGTAGAAAATGTGGAAAGCAAAAGAACTAAGGAAATAATTAACATGTGAAATCCTGACAGCCAGGAGTCCACTACTGAAGCACAGACAGGTTTTTCTTCTTCCAGTCTTTTTTCCTATGCACATGTGTATGCATGAACCATCTGGCTTCGTATTTACTCCAGGTTCTGTCCCATACCATTAAGTTGTAGTATGATGTGTAGTGAACATGTGACTATACACTTGTTTATACAATCTCCCATGATTGGGCATAAACTGTACCCTCTCCTTTTTTTCTGGTACTTTAAAATAAAGCTCCAATAGCCTGTGACTATGCCCCCAGCAGCATTCAGTATCAATGTTAAATGTTTCAGAACTGATCAACTTATTCCCATGGACTAGAAAGTCCAAGCGGAAATCAATAGGAATAGAAGAATATGAGAAATATAAGATGATCCTTGTTTAGGTCTCTTCTGCATTTATAAAAATTTCAAACGTATGGAAAAATAGAGAGGAAAGGATACCATTATCACATCTAACAAAAGAAGGATTTTTTTAAAAAATAAATTTATATATTTATTTGTTTTTATTTTTGGCTGTGTTGGGTCTTCATTGCTGCGCCTGGGCTTTCCCTAGTTGCAGCGAGCAGGGTCTACTCTTCATTGTGGTGCGCGGGCTCCTCATTGCTGTGGCTTCTCTAGTTGCGGAGCATGGGCTCTAGGCGCATGGGCTTCAGTAGTTGTGGCACTCAGGCTCAGCAGTTGTGGTTTGCGGGCTCTAGAGCACAGGCTCAGTAGTTGTGGCACATGGGCTTAGTTGCTCTGTGTCACGTAGCATCTTCCCGGACCAGGGCTCGAACCCATGTCCCCTGCATTGGCAGGCGGATTCTTAACCACTGTGCCAGCAGGGAAGCCCAAAATGAAGGATTCTTTAATATCTGTTAATATCTAGTCCCTATATAAATTTCTCTACTTGCCCCCAAAATGTCTTTTAGAGCTGGTCTGCACAAATCAAGACCCAATTCAGACCCAAACCCTACATCTGGTTATTGTCTTTAAAGTTCTTCATCTCCTGCCCCCTCCCCCATTTTCTCATGGCACTGACTTGAAGAATCCAGCCAGTTGTCCTCCTCCCATTTCTTAAAATACAGAAATGCTACATACAAAAAAATATGTATCATACAAAAATCTGGTAAAAATCTCAACCTTATGATTAAATTATGAAAGACTTTTTAGGGGCTTCCCTGGTGGTGCAGTGGTTGAGAGTCCGCCTGCCGATGCAGGGGACACGGGTTCGTGCCCCGGTCCGGGAAGATCCCACATGCTGCGGAGCAGCTAGGCCCGTGAGCCATGGGCGCTGAGCCTGTGCGTCCAGAGCCTGTACTCCGCAACGGGAGAGGCCACAACAGTGAGAATCTCGCGTAGCACAAAAAAAAAAAAAAAAAAAAAAAAAAGACTTTTTAAAGTTATTAAAGATTAACACATTGCTTCTCATCTGGGATGTTCTTAATATAGCATATTTTGAGCTATACGTGACAGTATATTGAAACCTCAACATGTAGAAATAGCATGGCTGGAAACTATACAGCACATTCAAACCTTGATCTTTACTTTGTCTATCTGTAGATGCTTAATAAGCTCTACACACTGCTTACATGTGTCTCAAAAAACATAATGGATGGTGAAGATGAGTCTGCAGCAAAATGGAAGAGAAGACATGTCTCGTGTCCCTGTGTTTGGCCTTCCCCATATAACTCCACGTACTTGCTCAAGGCTATTCCAGTTTGCAAAGTGCTTACAAACTTAGGGTGCATTTAAGTTCCTCCTCTCTCAGACTGGTGTTCAACAAGACAGAAGAGGTGTATGAACTCCTGCAGAAATCTGTCAGAAGCAGCCTTCAGACTCTACCAACTTCCCTGCTCAGTCCCCACTGTCCAGGCGGGCATGGAGAATGGAAAAAAAGCGCTTAGACAAGAACCTCCCTTTAAACATATAGAACAAAACCTGCATATTCCCCCCAAAGTAATTTATAATTTTATGCAAATTTATTTTTGCAATAGCCAAGAAAATTTTGAAAAACAGTAAGAATGAAGGAGAAATCTATCCTGCCAGATACCAAAACTATAAAGCTATAGATTTCTTTACATAAGTCTAGAAAAAGATACATGTACATATAAAATTAGTGTATTATACAGGTGGTATTTTAAACTGGACGGCTGTGGCGGCAATCTTTGATCCTTGTATCATCTTAAAATATAAAATAAATTCCAGGTGAATTAAAGTGAATAAAGTAGATTAAAATGGATAAAAATACTAGGAAAAAATACTTTTAGCAGGACAATAAGAAAAACTTAACATAAAGAAAAACAGCAAAATTTAAAAAGTGAAAAACAGGGAAAATGGTTGTTTTTGGGAAGTGGAAACAGTGAGTCAAAAGATAGGGCCATTATTAAAGCTCCTTATATATGTTGCTAAATTGTTTTCCAGAAAGGTTGTGGCACTTTTTATTATATAAAGAACTCGGGGGGGGGGGAAGATACTACTCCATTAAAAAGTTGGGCAAAAAAAAAATGTACAGATACCTCACAAAACAAATAAACAACAAACATAAAAAACGTTCTACACCTCGGAGCCAAGACAACTAAATGGAGAGAAGAATAGTCTTTCCAAGGATAGGACAACTGGATATCCACATGCTAAAGAATGAAGGTGGACCCCTTCTTCACATCATACTCAAAAATTAACTCAAAATGGGGCTTCCCTGGTGGCGCAGTGGTTGACAGTCCGCCTGCCAATGCAGGGGACACAGGTTTGTGCCCCGGTCCGGGGAGATCCCACATGCCGTGGAGCGGCTAGGCCCGTGAGCCATGGCCGCTGGGCCTGTGCGTCCGGAGCCTGTGCTCCGCAACGGGAGAGGCTACAACAGTAAGAGGCCTGCGTACCACCAAAAAAAAAAAAAAAAACTCAAAATGAATCAAAGGCCTAAATATGAGAGCTAAAACCATAAAACTTTTAGGAAAAAAATCATAGGAGTAAACCTTCATGACCTTGGATTAGGTAATGGATTCTTAGATATGTCACCAAAAGCACAAACCACATCAATGAGAAAAATAAATTGGACCTCATTAAAATAAAAAGCTGTTATGCTTTGAAAGATACCATCAAGAAAGTGAAAGACAACCCAGAGAATGGGAGAAAACATCTGCAAATCATAGATGTGATAAGGCACTTGTATTAAAAAAACACTTACAACTAATGATTAAAAAATAAAAAGAACCTAATTTTTTTAAATGGACAAAGGATATGAACAGACATTTTCCCAAAGAAGATATACAAATGGTCAATAAGCACATGAAAAGACGCTCAGCACTATTAGTTATCATCAGAACCACACTGAGGTACCATTTTACACCCACTAGGTAGCTACAATTAAAAAAACGAGACAGTAACAAGTGTTGGTGAGCATGTGGAAAAACTGGACTCTCACACACTCTACTGGTGAGAACGTCAAATGGAACAGCAACTTTGGAAAACACTCTGGCAGTTCCTCAAAAGGTTAAACCTGGAGTTACCATATGGCCCAGCAATTCCCCTCCTAAGCATATACACCCAAGAGAATTGAAAACATATGTTCACATAAAAACATGTACACAAATGTTTGTAGCAGCACTATTCCTAACAGCCAAAAAAGTGGAACGAACTTAAACGCCCATCAACTGATGAATGGAAAAAAGTGATATATCCAAAATGCAATATAATCCAACCACAAAAAAGGAAGTACCAGTACATGCTACAACATGAATGAACTTCAAAAACATCGTGCTAAGTGAAAACAGCCAGTCACAAATGACCACATATTGTATAATTCCATTTCTATGAAATGTCCAGAATAGGTAAATCCATAGGGGCAGAAAATAGATTAGTGGTTGCATCTGGCTGAAGGTCTGGGGGAAATGGAAGGAACTTGCTAAAAGTACAGAGTTTCTTTCTGGGATATGAAAATGCTCTAAAATTGTGGTTGGCGGACTTCCCCGGTAGCACAGTGGTTAACAATCTGCCTGCCAACGCAGGGGACACGGGTTCGAGCCCTGGTCTGGGAGATCCCACATGCCGTGGAGCAACTAAGCCCGTGTGCCACGACTACTGAGCCTGCAGCGGCTCCAGAGACTGAGAGCCACAACTACTGAGCCCATGTGCCTCGACTACTGAAGCCCGTGCGTCTAGAGCCCGTGCTCCGCAACAAGAGAAACCACTGCAATGAGAAGCCCACTCACTGCAACGAAGAGTAGCGTCCACTCATTGCAACCAGAGAAAGCCCGTGTGCAGCAATGAAGACCCAACTCAGCCAAAAAATAAATTAATTAATCAAAAAAGAAAAAAATTTAAAAATAAAAAATTGTGGTTGGTGATGGTCACACAATACACTGAATGCCACTGAATTGTGCACTTTAAAAGGGGGAAGGAACACTATATGGGACATGAATTATATCTCAGTAAAGCTGTTTTAAAATGAGTTCTATCTCACTAAGCATCAAAGAAATGAAATGAGAACAAAGAGACATCTTTCACCTATCAATATGACCAAGATAAAAAAAAATGGTATCAATGAGGGTACAGAGACAGCAATTTTCAGAGATTTTGGTGATAATGCAATTTAGTACAACTCTGGAAAGCAACATGTATCAAAAAGAAAAATGTGCATTTCTTTTGATCCAGTAGTTCTACTTCTTATAACTTATTATTAGGGAAGTAACCGGACTAGTGTGCTAAAATGTATGTACAAAGACAGCCACCACGCCTTGATTAAATCACTGAATACTGGAAAACTCCTAAATGCCTATCAAAGGTGGACTAATTAAAAAAAATTATGGCTACAGACCTCATGAAATCATATGCAGTCATGAAAAGTAAGGTGGACCTCAAGTGACCCCAGTCAAAGCCACATGGTACATAAGGGCCCAAAGCCAAGCCCTAACCAAATCCTTGACCCACCCAAAATTGTGAGATATAGCAAAATGATTGAGGCAAACGAAATTAGTAACAATAATAATGTAGACCTTCATGCTCTCATGAAAAGCTGTCTATAACATATTAAGCTACAAAAGAAAGTTATAAAATAGTACCATAAAGTCATTTGGTTTTTCTTTATTAACTTTATATTTTGTACCTGTTCTTAGAAAAACTTTGTTAAGATTATTTGGTGGTTAGCTCTGGGCAGGGGTGCGATCGTGTTTATAATTATGTATTGTTTGAACGTTTTACAAGTGTCCACTATTTTTATAAACAAAAAACATTCCACTTTGGGAGGGATCAGAAGAATCAGTAGAAAACAATGAACAATTAAATATAAAAAATAAAATTGTAGGGCTTCCCTGGTGGCACAGTGGTTGAGAGTCCGCCTGCCGATGCAGTGGACACAGGTTCGTGCCCCGGTCCAGGAAGATCCCACATGCCGCAGAGCGGCTGGGCCCGTGAACCGTGGCCGCTGAGCCTGCGCGTCCGGAGCCTGTGCTCTGCAACAGGAGAGGCCACAACAGTGAGAGGCCCACGTACCACAAAAAAATAAAAAATAAAAAAAAATAAAATTGTAAAGGTACTAGAAAGTATTAAATGAATATTTTGTAATGCAAAAGTGGTAAAGGCCTTCATAAAAATATGTAAATAAAGCAGTGGTTCCTAACCAATCCCTAGTAAAACCTCTTCAAATACAGATTTCCCATTTGTCCCTCCCAGGGACTATGATTCACAAATCTGGGGCGGAGCCAGAGGCATTTCTATTTGTTAAAGTTCCACAGGGAGTGCTTTATTATATTTAGCTTTCTACTTTTTAAAGATTTTCCAAAATGAACATGTATGTACTTTTACAGTTAGAATAAAACAAAACATTTAAGAGCAAAAGGGCCACAGGTGATTGTGATGCAGCGGCAGCCATGCATAATGGAAAAGCGCCAGGGCCAGGCCACTGTAATAGCAACCAACAAACTAGGAAAAATATCTGAAACACACAAGACAAAGCAAATAACACTGCAGGTATTATTCTTTTTCCTCTCCTTGGCCAGTCTTTATTTCTCAAGGACTTTGTGCCAGGCTCTGTGTTCAGTGCCCAACAGCATCAGCTCATTTAATACCCACCCACCCACCCCCAAGGGAGGACTAACTCAGGGTCCAAAGTGGCACTGGGCAGTGGTGGAGAGGGGGATCTAGCAGTAGACTGCCCACCTTTTAACCCTCCTGCTGCCCACCTTGTCAGAGGGTTGCCCACCTTGCTTTATAAAGCATTCTAAGAGAATCTAACAGAAAAACTGGCCAAGGACAGGAACTAGGCAACTCAAAAAATAAAAGCATACTAAACGTAAGTACTTTAATTCTTACCAGTAATCAAGAAATGCAAATCAAAATAATGACACCATTTCCTCCTATCAAAAGACAGAGTGATAATCCCCAGCCTTGGGAGCACTGTGCGATACTAGTGACCTGGTTCGTGGCTTTTCTTGGAAGGCAATATAACAGTATCATTAAAGGCCTTAAAATGTATGAAATTTGCATTTCAGTAATTCCCATCAGATCACATGCAATTCCTAATCATGGAAGGGGGAGGTTACCACGGCGTGGGAGTCACACTGGTGCAATCGTGACCCCCCCACCCATGCCTGTCAGCATTTTGAACGATGAGAAACAGCAGATGAACACAAAGCACATGATCTAAGGGCTGTGGAGGGTACAGCCCACTCACCCCTTTTCAGTCTTTGCTAGATCTTTGCTCTTTGCATGTGTCACTTGTCACCATAACTCAACCGTCATTTACACCCCTGTCCATCACACGACCTTGAAACGCAAACATTTTATATTTATTGTGGTGTATTCCTTAATTTTTAAAGGAGTTTGATGTATTTTTATTAGGGTTGCGCTATTGTTACATAGGTTTGAGTAATCAGCACCAACCCCATTTTTTAAAATGCCCTTTATTCTATCCTAAGGATAGAATCACAGATATGCACAAGGAGTATGTATAAAAGTTTATTCTGGCATTCTTTCTAGAAAAGGAAGTTATTTTCCATGAAGCGTCCAAGAACAGATTATAATGTCTGCAAAGGACTCTGTAATGCAAACAGTAAGAAGCAGACACTGACCAAGACAGAAGAGGGAATGAAAGTGCTTCCTCCTGCCACATAACCACTGCCCCCAATTCATGTCGGGCTGGATTCCTAGATATGGCCCTTCAGGATCAACCTGGCCCAGACATTCTACATTACTGATGGACTCCAGACCCACACTCCTCTGACATACTCCCCTGGCCCACCTGGAAACTTTACTTCTTCCCAACCTCCACTTAAAAGTCAGAAAATGACAAGAAAGCAAATACCAGGTGGGACAAAGCGTTGTTCTGCAATATTTGCTTGTTCTGATTCCCCCAGAAGGACCCTAGAACAGCTGGGTACACAAAGCTTTGCAGTCATAAAATAAAGAATATGCTCATTAAATGCAGAGCTATCGAACTAGGAAGAAGTGATAATCACCTGAGATGATAAAGATCAATTGGTAAGAAACCGAACACAGTTGTTTAGATAGAAGGAATAATGTTTCTGTGTTTTCTCCTTCTTGCTTGGTGTTTGTTGATTAAAAAAAATAAGATTACCTTCCAATTTAAGATTTAAATTCAATAGGGAAATAATTTAAAATGAGCAAGCTGGACCAGAATGATTTCTAAGCAATCTTCCAAATCAGAAATGCTGTGATTTCACAGCAGAAAACAAATGGCTAAGTCAAGAAAGAAAACTCGATGGGTGAGCCAGAGGGCCAAGGCACAGGACTGACAACTGGACAGACCCACTCTCTCCCCTGCCCTAAGGTCACTCCTTCCGACCCAGAGAGTCGGTCTGCCATGGAGGGCTGAGTGGTCAAATGCACCTGTGCAAAGAAACCCTAAAAGGTAAAAGCTGCTGAATCTATTCCAACAGCCAAGGTGACAGGCCAACCAGACCAGCAGGTCTTAACTGAGTTAAGGGGTCTTCACAGCATCAGGCCCATTCACCGAATGAGAATTACCAATCTACTAAAAACTTTTAAGGAATAATCTTCTTGACCATCAATATATACGAACATATTCTTCAAGAACATTTATTACAGTAAGTTTTTGATAACTTGGCAAATTAATCATTTGACTGAAAAATTCGTTTTTGGTGACTTGAGTCTTAGGGCCATTTCAGATAATTGTGGAAAAAAGTAAAAAGAAGTTAGGGTAATTAGGGCTGCAAAAAGACTGTTGTGGTTCCTGGCTCTTCAGACACAGTATTGCACTTACACTTTTGGTAGCTACGACTATCTCCTTCCAGATCCATTAAATGTGCTATCTACTGAGTTCTTCTTCCTTTTAAAAAATATATTTTTTATTAAAATTTTTTTTTAATTTTTAATTCTTTTAATACAGTCTTTTAAGGTGTCTACTGAGGTCTTCTTAAAATGGTCACTTCATTTTCCAGAAACACCTGTATTTGCTGCTATCGAGCAGGCAGAAATTCCAACACTAGTATGTGGTGGGCGCAGCTTGTTTAGACATGAAGAACCTTCCTACTGAGTCTCTACTTTACATGAAGTGAGAGGGCTGAATGTCTCTGGAGATAATTTATGTTGTTTTACCCAGAAAGTTTCATTGAAGAAAAGGCTACGCTAATTAGACCCTAGAAAAGACACTGTTGGTTAATGGAAACTCATCTTGGAAAGAAGTTAAATGATCTTGATTGAGTACGTGCAATATGTACAGTTGGTTCCTAATATCAAAGAATACTGTTAATTTTTCTCCATTTATAGTTTCCTGATATTCGCAACACATCATATTTTGTGCTTAGTCTATGTTTCCCAGCTGGTATTTATTACCAAAACAAAAGGGAATGAGTTAAAACAGTAGAAAGGATTTATACAGGTACTAATAAGAATTTTAGAACTAAAAGTTATTCTTCAAAGGCCTCACATACACATTTTCTCAGAGATCTTCAAGTTACAGGTGAAGGCAATAAGTTGAGAATACGAAAGGTAAACTCCTAAAATTACAAAAACACTTGGATGGCTAATAATTACAGGCAAGCGCTCACTTCCCAACCTTGTCCCCTGTTTTCCAATTCAATTACTGAGGCATAATTCATAGCCACAGAGTGATTTTATACAGAAACTGCTCTCACGGTGAAGAGCTGACAAGACTCTTCACTCGTCGTTTCCAGAGAAGGACGAGAGTGCCGGGAAGCACTCTCCCCAGTCCTAGGGTAGAGAGAAATACTAGACCACCAGTGATTTTAAATTCATGCTTGTGAAGTACAAGGAGCTAGTGGACAATGGTATGCGAACATCAGCATCTCCGCAGGGCAACTAAAACTGTGAGATGAGCCAATCAAAGACAACAACAAAGAGGAGACCCTTGGGTTCACAAAGTTCAATCAGTTCAAGTCTTGCTCCCTCAGTGATCAGAAACTGGACATGGAGGACAGAAAATCATAAGAGAATAAGACAGAAAAGGTGGAGGGAGACAGGGAAGCCTTCTGAAGTACTGAAGTGGACTCAAGACTAACAAAGTAGCCCACTCCACAGTGGGGCAGCCGGGCATCAGGTCACTGACACTGCAGGGGACAGTGGCTCTCAAAGACTAATCTACATCAAAATCACCGGAGGAGCTTATTTAAAGCTGCAGTTCCAGTGCAAAAGAAAGAACAAGTCCATCTATTTGGCAATTATCCTGAACCGCCTTACAGGGAAGTAGGTGGCATACACTGGAAAACTGAGAAAAAAACTAAAGTTTCACAAATAACAGTGACAGACAAGAACACAGATTCCTCACCCTCTTCTAAGGCATTCTGAACCAGGAGGGCAGGGTGGGGCCCAAGAATCAGTCCCACTGATGCAGTGGGTCCACTGACATGCTGAGAAACAGAGAGGACTAACCCCAAAACACACAGCTTGCCCTGGAAGAGCCGTAGCTAATGGCACTATCCCACATCTTTGTTATTCTGGCAGGACACAGAACACAGTTCTACAACCCTCCTCTGCATGGATAGTCAGTACTAGCGACACTTTCCTTCATTTTAGAGACATGAATCAGCAGCTGCCTGGGGGCCTCGTCCAAAGCCTCCAAGTTCAAATTCTCTGACACACGACCAAAATCCTAACACCATTCTCATGAGCTATTTTATTTTATTCTTCTGTGAGCAATTTTAATAAGCAGCACTATTGATGATTTTCCTCCATTACAACTTTAAGAATGGCAAAGTCTCCGTAATACAGTTCTTAGTTTTTCTCAAAACAACAACATAACAAAAAACCCCAACACGTATGAACTTTCTATTAGAAATAACCCTTGTAAAATAAGCTCAAAATGGACTAAAGACCTAAATGCAAGGCGAGACACTATAAAACTCTTAGAGGAAAACATAGGCAGAACACTCTATGACACAAATAACAGCAAGATCCTTTTTGACACACCTCCTAGAGAAATGGAAATAAAAACAAAAATAAACAAATGGGACCTAATGACACTTAAAAGCTTTCGCACAGCAAAGGAAACCATAAACAAGATGAAAAGACAACCCTCAGAACGGGAGAAATTATTTGCAAACGAAGCAACTGACAAAGGATTTATCTCCAAAATTTACAAGCAGCTCATGCTGCTCAATATCAAAAAAACAAACAACCCAATCCAAAAATGGGCAGAAGACCTAAATAGACATTTCTCCAAAGAAGATATACAGATTGCCAACAAACACACGAAAGGATGCTCAACATCACTAATCATTAGCGAAATGCAAATCAAAACTACAATGAGGTATCACCTCACACCGGTCAGAACGGCCATCATCAAAACATCTACAAACAATAAATGCTGGAGAGGGTGTGGAGAAAAGCGAACCCTCTTGTACTGTTGGTGGGAATGTAAATTGATACAGCCACTGTGGAGACCAGTACGGAGGTTCCTTAAAAAACTAAAAATAGAACTACCGTATGACCCAGCAACCCCACTACTGGGCATATATCCTGAGAAAACCATAACTCAAAAAGATTCATGTACCACAGTCTTCACTGTAGCTCTATTTACAATAGCCAGGACATGGAAGCAACTTAAGTGTCTATCGACAGATGAATAGATAAAGATGATGTGGCACATATATACAATGGAGTATTAGCCGTAAAAAGAAACGAAAATGAGTTATTTGTAGTGAGGTGGATGGACCTAGAGTCTGTCATACAGAGTGAAGTAAGTCAGAAAGAGAAAAACAAATACTGCATGCTAACACATATATATGGAATCTAAAAAACAGAAAAAAAGGTTCTGAAGAACCTAGAGGCAGGACAGGAATAAAGACGCAGACGTAGAGAATGGACTTGAGAACACGGAGAGGGGGAAGGGTAAGCTGGGACGAACTGAGAGAGTGACATGATATATACACTACCAAATGTAAAATCGATAGCTAGTGGGAAGCAGCCACATAGCACAGGGAGATCAGCTCGGTGCTTTGTGACCACCTAGAGGGATGGGATAGGGAGGGTGCGAGGGAGACGCAAGAGGGAGGAGATCTGAGGATACATGTGTATGTATGGCTGATTCACTTTGTTATAAAGCAGAAACTAACACACCATTGTAGAGCAATTATATTCCAATAAAGATGTTAAAAAAGAAAGAAAGAAAGAAAGAAAGAACCCTTGTAGGAGACCGCACTGGGGAGCCCCACAGGAGACTCTGTGAGAGAAACTGATGATGAGGCCCCTTTGGTCACCAAACTTTCTTAGATTAGATAAGCCCAAGATGTGTCCCACTTCGAAACAGTGCTCCTTTAAAACAATCCCAGACCCATCATGAAGGTCAGCAATGACCTAACTGACAAATCCAGTGCCAAATGATGTATTTCCCTCCTTCCTGCAAATGCTCCCTTGCTCTCCGTGTTATGACTTTTTCAGGTGAAAATGGCAAGAAGGGTAATGTCACCAAGGAATCAGGTGGCCTCCTCTTCCAGAGGACTGCCCTGAACAACTCTCCCCCACCCCACGCACTCTCATGCAAATCTCTCCTTCGAGAAGGCCCACATGGACCTTGAAGTCAGGCCACAAAAGACAACCCAACCTATACCCCTGCCCAAACCTGTTCTTGTCAGTAAAATTTACATAATTTTGAAATTTTTATATCCATGTGAGCTATCCTAGAAAACTGGATAGTGAATATATGTTTAATAGTTGTCACTCTTATTAATTACAATTATGAACAAGTAACGTAGTTAGTACACATACTACGTCTTGTTAGACCTAAAACTTGTTTGTTTCTAAAATACATCCTGATTTCAAAGATGCTACAAATGTGAAAAAAATTTGCATCTTAGAATCATGAAATACAATGTAATAATATGGTAAAAGTTCTAAGAAGCTTCAAAAATCTGTAGAAAGTTAAGAAATTACAAATAAAATGGCCAAAGACACAGCTGCAACGAAATCCATGTGAAAATTTAGGGAGATGTGGTATTTGCTTTTGAATATTGTCCTGGGGATATATATGCCCTCAAAAGGACCCCATTTGCCATAGGGTCTCTGAACCTTTTGGAGCTCCAGGCAGCACATAGACCTTGGTGATCAACACGTCTCCATGACTACGGGCCACACTTAAGTCTCACGGAAGATGTTCCATGCTTCCTGACCGTCCCACAGATCCCCTGAATATTCCAGCAATGCTCTTTGGTCTTCATCTCACTCACCATCTCAGCAGCCACCATCTCTGCCTGTCCAAACGATCTCCTCTCTCAGCTTCAGTGACATCAGTCCCTTGCTGTCCCCTTTGCCAGTTCCTCCTCTGCCTGGTCTCTCTTCCTGTGCTCCCCTCTGAGCCACGGCATCCACTCCACAGCCCTTCTACCATAGCATGCTTACTGCCAGCTCCCGATGGATAGTGGTTGCCCTACTTGTATGTCTACCCATCTGCCTGGCCTCTTCACCTACACATCTCGCAATCATCTCAAGAGGAGCATGTCTAAAGTGGAATTACGAATGCCCTCCCCTTCATCTCCCTTCTCCCAGTCTGTTCCTCCGCTAGCTCTGTAAATGGTCCTGCCTCCCACCAAGTCATCTCACATGGTGACCCCACATATCCACTCTAGTGGCAAACCTCATTGGTCTCCCGTCCCCTCTGTAATCAATGGCCTCCAGGCCCCCATCTCCGCTAGCCTAGAGCACTGCAGTGGCCACTGCCACCCATGGCCCTCCTTGAGACGGCTCCTGCCCAGCCCCCAATATCCACTTCACACCGCTTTCCTCTCACCCTTCCCACTGGACTTCTGCTGGCTCCTACACAAGCCAATGCTCTCCCAGTGCCCTGGGGTCTCCGCGGCTCCTGCTCATCCTTCCAATCTTGCCCTTAAAACCCCCTACTTGGTGCGGCCTTCTCTCTGATGGCTCCACCTAAGGAGGTCCCTGTGTCAACCTCAACCTCTCCGTGCTACTCAGACCTGTTAGGGCAGTTGGCATTTGTAATTATTTGTTTTCCATCACCACCACCCCCAATTTCACGAAAGAGGGGTGAGCTCTATGTAACTCACACCAGCACTCCAGATGCACCTGGGCTCAGATAAGGTGCTCAACAAATGAGACGAGTTAAAGGAATGGCCACATCCCCTCGCTTCCTGAGCACCACCAGTGCTGCGGGAATCCTCTAGGAGAGGAAACAAGCATGAGTCCCTCGGCCAGTGACCAAGTGTCAATCGTCCCACAGAGAGCTCAACCAGGGCACCAGGTGATTCGGTATCAGAGTCCTGAGCTCAACTGTTTGGCACACTGAACCTAGCTGGGCTTTAAAAGACCACTCCCCAAAGCATGACAAAAAACACAAATATGTTCAAGGCTCCAAATTTTTCTCCTTTATTAATTAAAGAAATCTAGATCTTTGGTAACTGCTCTCCCTCACTGTACAAAAATCTCTGGGCTCCAAGGGGCCAGAAACAATTTACAAAACTCAAGAAGACAACAAAACATGTTTGAGGAACTGCAAATAAGCAATGTAAACACACCCCAAAGGGCTCGGAGCCACTAAAACATGACACCAGGACATACTGAAGGAGCTTTGGGCCTTGCAGACAAGAAGTTACATAGCCCTGAATGAACCGAAAGCCCTCAGACCCTCAGCCTCTTCATCTGTAAAATGGGAGGTGTAGTGATGTCTTTCAAGAGGCTGTCAAAAGAATAAGGTAAAACACAGTGTGAGAAAGCACTTAGAAAGATACTAGGCAAATTATGTGCACTTGCTGCCCTGCTTCTCTGTCAGTTCCCTCTGGTTCCTGTGCGCCCAATAGCGTGAAGGCCGTGGCTGGGTCACCTGGCCTGGTGAAGCCTGCCCCGAGCCCCGCGGTAAACGTCTGAGGACTTCACTCCAAAGGCACCAGCTGCGGATCTCTCACCTGTGCCCCTGTGGAAAAGTGGTGGCTAGGCTCCCATACACCAAGATACTTCCCCAGTTCACCATGCGGGTAGCCTGATAAGGCCAAGGCGAGGGGAGAGGGGGAGAGAACTGGTTTTATCTATTAGATGTCACAGACAGAAGGATGAGATGTTACTGCTACTGCCTCCCCCAACCATTCCCCGGAGCAGGGGCTTTCAACTGGGGCCAACTATAGGGGGGTCGGGGTAGAGGGCTGTGAGCATCGAGTGGGTGAAGGCCAGGGATATTGCTAAACATCCCACAATACACAGGATGGCCCCCACAACAGAGAAAGATCGCACCCCAAACGTCAACAGCGCCAAGGGAGAGAGAATCCTTCCCTAGCCCAAAGGGCTCCAGCCCAGGCACAGGTGGAGGCAACCAGAAGCCTCTTTCCAGTCTGGTCCGAACCTGCCCTTGACAAGCACACCACTCTCAGGAATTCAGTCCCCTGGAGCCGCAGAGGCAGGCAGAGGAACCTGTAGTGAAAGGATTCTGCCACTAAGTTGGGGGTAAAGGAGAAAGGATGAAAAAGTGGGCCTGGAGAAGATTTAAAAAAAGAAAAGGGAAGAAAATGTTAGGTCAGGGTTTCTCAGACTACAAAACACAGAATGTCTGTGAAAAGCAAACACTCTTACTCTGAAGCCAAAATGTGCTCCAGGTCACTGACCAAACCCAGGTGACAATCAACAGTACTGAAGTGCACGCTACTGCCCTCCCAGTGAGGACTGGAAAAGGAAAGGCAGGCGAGAACAGAAGAGCAGGGCTGGGGATCCTGGCCTGCTGCCCCCAGGGCTGACAGGAGCCACGTGAAGGGAGCAGTGGGCTTTGTTGTAAGTTCTGGGTCTGTATGGCCGGGAACAGGGCAATCCTGGCAACAAAATGTTACTGGAAGAAGAGAAGCAGATCCAGGCAAGTTACAGGGGGATGATCAGAAGAAGAAATAAAGAAGTAAAAACTGGAAGCAGCTTGAAAACAGATCTCATTGCTTGTACCCTTTCTTTTTAAAGAAGGAAGAATGTAGCAAACTGAGAGCGAATCTGATTAGGATACCTCAGTATCACTCCCTTTTCTGATTTTTTTTTTTTTTGCTGCGTTGGGTCTTCGATGCTGTGCACAGGCCTTCTCTTGTTGTGGTGCACGGGCTTCTCATTGCAGTGACTTCTCTTGTTGCAGAGCACAGGCTCTAGGTGCATGGGCTTCAGTAGTTGTGGCTTGCAGGCTCTAGAGCGCAGGCTCAGCAGTTGTGGCGCACGGGCTTAGTTGCTCTGCGGCATGTGGGATCTTCTTGGACTAGGGCTCGAATCCGTGTCCCCTGCACTGGCAGGCAGATTCTTAACCACTGAGCCACCAGGGAAGCCCCTTTTTTTGATTTTTAACAAAAACAAAGAAAAAGAGATCCAACTCTTTCTGCTTCCAACAGCCGCAAAACTTCTAAGTACTGTAAGCAGTCAATTCCTTAGTTTTGGCAAATATACCAAGGTTATAGAAGATGTTAACATCAAGAGAAGCGGGTGATGGAGATACAGGAATTCTTGTCTGTATCTTTACAACAAATACTTCAAATTAAAGTTTTTTAAAAATCGAAAGACAAAAAGCAACTTTTTCTGAACATAATCCCCCAGCTTTCTTCTGAGTCTTCCCAAATCACTCTGCACAACTATGTGGATGGCAGCCCTGGCAGCGCAAGCCTAGGGGAGAGGACAGTGGCTGCTCCAGGCCCTGACCCATCGCTAAAGGCACATCAGAGACGCAGAAGCCATGTATGCACGGTGAGGTCCGACAAAAGAACACATTTACCCTTAGTGGCCGGAATTAAAAGAGATGCCATTTTGTGGCACAAAAGGAACCATTTTCCCATTAATAATCTGGGTTAGTTAGGTTGAGAGTTCCAAGGGTAGTTTCTATTTTACAGGTAGGAAATCTCAGGGAGAATGAAGACATGTGAAACCATCTGTCAAGTCAGACAGGACACACACATCTCACAGACAAGGTACAGTTCTCTGAAGATAAATGTCCTTCGTAACAGAAATGGATGGACTTCTACTGACAGCTTCAACCACTAACAGACAGGAAGTGTAAAAAAGCCCATCTCTCCAATTCTCTTGGCTCTACTGCTGAATCAAGAGGGTGACCTCTGGAGGAAAATCAAAATGACGCATGGACATGAACCCTCTCCCTCCACATAGGGACCTCGGGAAGACTAGCTGAATCATCTTAACTAGCCCCTTACGGGCAGCTCATCACAGAAAATTAAACTCACTGAGAGAGCGTATGCATGAGAAATACAGGTTATTTTCCTTTTACCCATGACGCACTTTTAGTTGCAGATCTTCACTGTCAGCACGATAAAATCCACACACCAAAGCACCCACTGGAGACCCACAGCTCTAAGATCAAGGGCAACTTACCATGTTTGGCACGTTGGTGACTGAAGCATTCTTGATGTCTGCAGCGAAGGGAGGCAAGCTATTGACCATGCTCTGCTTGCTGGGCAGCTGAGGGTTCACTCCAGGGGCTCCCATCTGCTGCCCTCCAGTTTGACTAAAGGGTTGTCCAAATGGACTTGTGTTACCAGTCATTCCCATCTGAAACAAAAAGAGCAACATCAGCCATCCTGACGCGACCACATATGAAAGGAAGAGCCTCAGAAATGCTCACTTTGACCCACTGAAGCAAAAATCATTATTTCCTGTAAAATCTTCATTTCAATTATAAATTAAAGGCTCATTCTCAGGGTTCACAATTAGGATTATGAACAGAGCAACTTGCTCAAACAGCTACAGACTAAAGGCAGGAGACTAGTGAAGCTGCTCCCAACAACCCCATCTGTCCCCTCCTCCTAAATATCATCCCAAGAGCCAGCACTTTTCCACCTTTACCCCTCAGCCATACTCCTCACGCCAAGTCCCCTACCCTGAGAGTGGCACTGACCCATTAAGATCATTTGGAAAACAAAACCTTCCAGAATAACTGACAAAGGGGAGCTCCTTCAGTTTAATCCTTAATTACTCTATAAGTAATTCGTTTCTTTCAGCTACCACCCCCCAATCAGATTTAAGTTTCCATTATTTCAAAATGCACAGCAGAAATACTGACAAAGAAATGATATAATGTCTGGGATCTGCTTTAAAACCTAGTGAGGCAAGGGGTAGTGTCAATGAAAAACGACTGGACAAACGTCGGTGACTCCTCACCAGGGGACAGGTGTGTGTGGGTGTTATACTAGCCCCTCTAATATCATACGTATTTGAAGTTTTCCATAATAAAGTCCTATTTTAATTACAGAGAAATAAAAGAAACTGTAGAGTAGATAAAGCCAAGAATGGAAAGGAGGAACCCCACCTATGCCGCGGGGTGGGGCAGCAACCAACCACAGGAGTCAGAGATCCCCTCCAGTCAAGAGACCCCGGCCAGGTTCCCGCCAGACCCCTCAGCTCTAATCTCCACATGCATGAATCCGGGAATCCCCACAGTGATGTCCTGCTGCTCAGCCACCCCCTCTGGAGAAGCAGAGTCTCATTACTAAGAGAGTGGCTTTTCTAGTCTGCCTGCTTTGCTCTCTCACGAAGTTGCAACAATCCATCTGCTGCCTACTGCCTGCTCTAGTTTTCTGGTGTCCTGGTGCATTTGATGTTTAGAAACTGGGAGGAAGGAGTCTCCTGAAGGGAAGAGCCCCCTTCCCTAGGGGAGAGAGTTTCCATTCAAGAAATCACAGCTCAGTTCTCTCCACCAACCTCACATGGTGACTGCACCAGCCCGTTCATGCTGGTTAACTCACGTTCCTTCTACGGACCTTTATCTCACCTGAAAGATGAGCGTCTTGCACAAGACAACTGCATTACTTCTTTCAGCTCTAAAATTCTAGGCTGCAAACAAACAGATGCTCAACACAATCGACCCCTTCCTGCTGAAATGTCCGCATAAAAACACAAATAAAACCAAACTACTGTAACCAAAAAGATCTTGTTCTGGCATTTTCATATGTACTGGTGGTTTCCACATATAGCCCTCACAGCGGTACTTCTCAAGTTTTTGAAAGCGAACACATTCTAGCTGCCACTTTTGCCTTATTTGCTTTACTCGAGTAAACTGAAACAAATTTAAGTTCAACTGAAATTCAAAGTGAACTTGAGAAAACTGAAACAAAAACAAACTCTTTACGAAGCCCACCAAGTAGGCTCAACTCTGAATTCAGATGATTTAATCAAGGTGAGACTTAATCAGCAAACTTTTAACATAAAGGACATTTCTGATTCTCAACTAGGTTCCTTCAGTTGTTATCTGAAACTCAGAAGAACTGAAGCAAAAACCTGTATTTTCAGGAAGTGTTACACTAAATTAACTCCACGTAATGATTACTTTTTGTAGAATTCTGCATAAACTCAAACACTGCTCTCAGAGCCCCAAGAATCTGGGGAAAAAACATGGTTATAATTTCCATTTCCTAAATTTCATTTAAAATTTCTCTACTTAGGACCAAACATGTCAGAAGACACATGCATCAATTGACCCTCCATGAATCCGTGCTCACAGTCAGCCAGCGTTTACCTAGCGCCTGCTATGAACCAAGCCCGGTTCAGAACACATTCAGATGCAATTTTCCTACTTGTCATAGAGCTTGCTCCATGTAACCACCAATCTGATAAACAAGAAAAATCAATGTTGTTTTGGAAGTTTCTAGTACTGATGAATCAAAGTGGATGGCAGCTGGGGGGTGGGAAAGGAGAGGCAACTGTCCTTCCACTGATGCCAACTGTCCAAGGCAGTCAGCCCTTTGGTGTAGAGAGGGACATAAATACCAAGAGGTCAAAGAGCTTCCAAAGGGGACCTGTGCAGCTCAAAGTTCATCAGCCCTGTTAAAAACGTCTAAGGCTCTGCGAATATTGGGACGGTGTTCACATGATCACCTTGCCAGGGTGAAAACTGGGTGGGTGTGTGGCCTGGTCAGTTGGCTACTACTTGCCTGGTAAGCCTCTGGGACAAAGCACCGAAGTGCTGTGGACACTGACAGATTTCATCAGGAAATCTGTTCTCACCTTTTCTTCTTGGCCATTCCAGAGTGAAGGAAACCTCTCAACATGGTTTCAATTCTCATGGGACAAGAACCAAGGTAAAGTCAAAGATCACAGACAGCAGGTAAGGAATGGCCAGCTCACAGGAGGCTATGTGTCTAAAAAAAAATTGGGGAAAATCCCACCCTCAGCCTATGACAACACATTCCAAGGATGAACCAAAGCAAGCCACAGCCACCTTCGGGATCAGGCTCCAAGGTCACGGACCAGCTCCCTGGTCCAGGGCCAGTCCCTCCTTAACATCAGAGCTAACAGAGGCCTAGGTAAGGACAGTCCTCTAACAGGCCACCCAGCCACATCAGCCAACTAGGCCCCGTGGTTCCAACTACCCCCTGGCAGAGCCTGGTAGAACCGGAAGGCTGCTCCAGTCCTAGCCTGCAGTTTTGAGTAAAAGCCCTTCACTTCTAGAGATTTCTAGATTTCTGATTTCCTGTCTGTATCTCTTCTCCTTTGATCAGATCAAACATTCCCAAGTCTAGCTAACACATGTTTTTTTTAGCACCAACGTGTTCTTTAGCTCATGATGAAATAGTATAAATCGAGATGTTTCTCTAACTCCAATTAATAAAATCAACGTATTTAATTTCCCAACAGTTACTTGATAGCAATATAGTAAACTTTATTTTCTTTTGTCTTTTCTTTTTTTTTTTGCGGCACGCGGGCCTCTCACTGCTGTGGCCTCTCCCGCTGCAGAGCGCAGGTCCCGGACACGCAGGCTCAGCGGCCATGGCTCATGGGCCCAGCCGCTCCGCGGCATATGGGATCCTCCCGGACCGGGGCTCGAAGCCCCAGTAAACTTTATTTTCAACTGAAGTTTATCAGATTTTGGTTTAAGGCTGCTACAGAACCAGCACACAATCTTTTCAATAATATTCAAAAAGTAGAATAGCAGGGCTTCCCTGGTGGCCCAGTGGTTGGGAGTCCGCTTGCCGATGCAGGGGACACGGGTTAGTGCCCCAGTCTGGGAAGATCCCACATGCCGTGGAGTGGCTGGGCCCGTGAGCCATGGCCGCTGAGCCTGCGCTTCCGGAGCCTGTGCTCCGCGATGGGAGAGGCCACAGCAGTGAGAGGCCCGCGTTCCGCAAAAAAAAAAAAAAAAAAAGTAGAACAGCAGAAATAGGCAACTGTTCAGTTAATGGTGCAGTTTATATAAGAACAAATTAAAGCCTACAGAATAAATATTTATATTCTGCCTCATTCAGCAACAGCCCATACATGTTAAAATATCCTTTCACTCTATTCTTCCAGAGCCCTTTTAAGCATTTAATTCAAGTTCAACTTTAGAAAATAGGAAAAGTTAAGTATGGTAAGTACTGAAAAAAAGGCAAGCTCCCCCATAAGAAAATCTAAATTAAACAATGCGTTATAGGTCTACCAAGTATCCCCATGAAAATGCATTCTTGTAACCAAGTGTATCAATCAATCATTTGAGAACCTACTTACTCTGTTGTTTGTCTATCACTTCAATGAGACAATAAAGACATGTAAACTACAGTCCCTGTGTACCAGGGAAGAACAAACTAGATAAGAAGGTAAAAAAGACAACCTCCCCCAAACCCCCCAAAACTAGTGCCAGATCCTGAGGCCTACCCCCTGCCCCAGGATGGGATTAGGTATTAGTCTTGGCATGACTCTAAAGCATGAGACCAGATGAGGAAACCTGTCTTTAGGGTTTAGTCCAAACAAACCTGAACAATGCCTACACAAGCCTCATTATGAAACAAAGGTAGTGTCCGCAGCAAATTCTGTTGATAGCACCTGGCCCATCAGTCAAAAACTGCTGAAGTTCTGAGCTGTTAGGCAAGAAGGTGAATGACAGACATCACAGAAGAGGGACAGAGTAGACGATGCTTCTCTACTCTGACAGACACATACTACAGATACGCTACGGAAGGTTCAAAACAGGACACGACTCTGTGGCAGTATCTGTCATAATAATATTTATGACAACCCATCCTAAATCTATCTTTGGCACAAAACCAGGATGAAACTTCTTGCCTTCCTGGAACATACATCTCCTCTGTGTCCTTGGGCCCCAGTACATAGTGGGTATCAATTAGTATTTGGGGAAAGAACCAAATAAATGAACACTCCAAGAGACCCACTGCATCATGCAGCCCACCCCTCGGAACAACAGAAACCCCAACATCAGCCCTGAGGGCAGGGGGGGGGAATCAAAGAACCGTGCCCCAGTCACAGAAGCCAAGCACAGATAAGGGTCACCACTGGGGGAAGCAGGCACTGGGAGTGGCAGCAGAACAGGCTCCTTTCTGTTTTCTAAACAGTCACCACGAGGATCTCAGCTACTAGTTGCAATGGACAGGCTGTCAGTCGACTGGCCTGTGCTAAAAGGTTGAGCACAAAGAGCATATGCACTCGGAGTTGGTTTTACAGGACAAATACGATTCTGTGCCCCATGACAGCACAGACGGGAGCCCGGCCTGGCTGTACAACAGGCACTCTGTGCTTACGTGCACTAGGCCAGCAAACCTTTGGCTTTGGTGCAAGGCCTCAGCCAGGCCCAAGCCCAGAGCTTCCCACTGGTGCACTGCGATAATGGTCCATCAGCCTCCATGGTCACCTGTGGCTGCAAACGGCCTCCTCTGCTGAGCTCAGTGTGGGACAAATATTTCACTTTCTACTTGTGTCATGATATGACAACTATCAACATAATAAGAGAACAAGTCGTGGGCTGCAAAAGAGCAGGGAGATTCTCTCCACCACACTGCACTAACCCGGAGAAGATCTCTACTACTTACCTAACTCATCTAATCAAATAAGGTAGTAACTGAAAACCCAAAGTACTAAGAAGGGGTGTTAAGGAGAAGTAACAATGATCATGTAAGTTTCTCCCCAGAATAGGTTTCTACAATAGTAGCAAGCCAAGTATTCCTTTTCTTGCTCTTTCTTAGGAAAATGGGACAGAGAAACACTTTCTTTGCAGTTAGGGCCACCACAGGTTGTAGCTCCTCTACCATCATCAGTAGCCCAAACTCCCTTGAGATGAGACAGTGGGCCTGGGCCTGCCTGGGCAGTCCGTGGCAGGCAGGGGTGCCTGGGCAGAAACGTCTGTACACATTTTGTGTGATGTGCATTTTTGAGAGAAAAGGTCCATTATTAGATTCTCAAAAGGGGTCCTAAGATCCCCTAAAGATTAAGGATGCCTGCCCTTGGGGAAGGCAACTCCCTCTTCCTAGACCTCACACACCCCTGCCACATACGGGCCTTTTCCAGTAGCAGACTCCCATCCAGAGATGTCAACCACTAACGTAACAACGACCCTCACAAATGAAATCTCCCCAATTTCCATCTCCAAACATCCTCTTGAAATGCACACTCACAGGAAGGATCAGATCATAACTATTTTTGAGCTAAAAGCTTGATGGGGGACACACTGTGTGACCATTTGAGAATATAGGGAAAAGGAGGTAAGAGGGAAGATGCTCAGGACTGGAGCAGGACAGCCAGAAACACGCTTCCACTTCACGATTTTACTTAGAGTCCACCAGGGCTTCAGAAATGCTTTAAGTGGCAACAAATGTTGAGTTTGATGTGGTTTCAATGAGCCCACTAAACACGCTTTTTCAAAAGCTGAATTCTTCAGCAGTTTCCTCACACCTTGATATACACTTAAAACCACACTACACAGCAGAGCAATCAGAGGAAGTACCGCTGTGTGTGTGTGTGTGCGCGTGTGTGCGTGTGTGTGTGTAACTGGTGTGACGCTGGTCAGGAAACAGAAAGAAAACAAAATACGGCCTTCAGTGATAAGCTTAGTAGGGACAATAAGACAGGTTAGAATTGTCAGCTGGAAGGCCTCAGAGAGTTATCTAGTTAAAATTTACACTCCGTCGGGCTTCCCTGGTGGCGCAGGGGTTCAGAGTCTGCCTGCCGACACAGGGGACACGGGTTCGTGCCCCGGTCCGGGAAGATCCCACGTGCCGTGGAGCAGCTGGGCCCGTGAGCCATGGCCGCTAAGCCTGAGCGTCCGGAGCCTGTGCTCCGCAACGGGAGAGGCCACAACAGTGAGAGGCCTGCGTACCACAAAAAAAAAAAAAAAAAAATTTACACTCCGTAGGTGAGGAAAGGGTGGCCCAGAAAGCTGAGGAACACAACAAACCAGCTGGTGAACCTGCCGTGATGCTGGCCCTGCCCTGCCCCTCCTAGAGGCGCCACCACCGCTGCAGGCTCGTTGCCCCCTCGCTTATTTAGGCAGAGCCTCAGCTCCTCCAGGAGCACCTGGAATTGCACTGCCCAGACTTGCACCGCCAAAAGGGACAGGCTCAGTCCACCAAGACCAGGCGTCAGCAAACTATGCCCCCAGAGCCAAAGCAGCCCAATGCCTGTTTTTGAAAAAACAAAACAAACAAAAGTTTTATTGGAACATAGCCACAAATAAGATTTCATTCTAAGAGACAGCAGAACGTTGTAGTTAAGTATGGAGGACCTGGTCTGCAGGTGGCTCTGCCACTTGCCAGCTGTGTGACCTTCGGCAATTTACTTAAACTTCTCTGTGCCTGAGCTTTATCACCTGTAAAGTGGAGATGATAGCACCTCCTCTCTTTGGGTTGTGTTAGAATTAAGTGGATTCACGAACATGAAGCACCAAGAAGAGTGACTGACATGTAGCAGGTGCTACAGGTGCTGGCTAGTATGTTATTATTTGGCTTTGGGGGGGGATTCATTTTACACTAGATGTAGTTTCTTTCCTAAGTATGCTTAGGGTACTAATCTAAAAACTGAACATTTTTCAGAGACTGTGTGATGGTGGAGTGGTTCAAACAGGTAGGATCAGAGGGAGAAGCCAGCTGGGATTACTGGCATTTGATTATGAGACATTTGCAGAGAAACATGAAATAAACTTGTGACAAAAACAATCTTGTGCATTCACCAGCTGTAGAAATACTTTTAACAGACAACTATGTTCAAATTGTCCTAGTAAATCACAAAGTTTCCAGTTTCACGCTAGATTGTTTTCCAGCTTAAAAAATAATTAATACTCAGAATGTTTACTTGGAACTTAAAATAGATCATAAGCTGTAAAAATATATGATCAAAATACCCTAGCCTAACCTTCCTGGGTTGAAAGTTAAATCAAAACATCGAAGAATTGAAGAAAGAACATTTTCACAAAAAAAGACATTGATGTGACTCCCACTTGCAAGCCGGCCACGACAAAGCAACAAATGTTCCATCTGATGTGGCTTCGACCTAACATAACAGCTTTATTAACCTGAAGTTTTTAGCATCTTTCTTCACATGCTGGTACACACATAAAACCACAAATTCATATAAAGTATGTAAAAACGACACAATTTAGGATGCCATGAGCAAAAAGCTGCCAAATAATTTAAGAGTCACAAGTATTCACTCTTTTCAATTACTAAGAAAAACAAACCAAAAAACAAAGCCAAAAAAAAAAAAAACCCAAAAAACCAGAACTACCCCAGAGTATGGCCATATCATTTGTAAAGCCAAAAGCATTTTCTCCTGGCAACCTAACATTGTTGGGAGAAAGCCAAGAAAAGCAGTTTTCATGGAAAGACATGGCTGTGTTCAGCTGTCTGCTATCACCCACTTGCTCTTGGAATCCTTCCAGTACCTCAACTTGGCAGATAAAGAGTAAGTAGAAATATGCAACAAATCACAATGCCAAAGCCATCGCCTGGCTGTCCAGTGTCACCTGGAGTAAGAGAACTGGGAATGAGGACCCTGGACATGTGAGCAGCCCCCCTCGCTGAACTCAACTCTCAGAAGGACGCCAGCTTTGAAAGCATTCAGGGAAATACACAGCCCCCAAGTCTGAACACTCTCCTTAGACTAATAAATTGCAACTGGAAGATGGGCAGAAGTATTTACTGACTTTCATGGTACTGCCCTTGGATGATATGTGGGCAGAATGTGACTTAGAAAGAACGGTGGAAACTCCTAAAAGGAAGGTGACAGGACAGCAGATCACTGCCAAGGCCTCAGGCCTCATTTGTAGTTGCCCAATTGTTCTAGAAACTTCTAGCAACAAAGGCAGTGCCCTAACACTGTTGGTATCCCTCACAAGTCACAGAAGTTGGACACACCAGCTCTCCAGGGTACAGTCTACATTAATTCACAAGCAAAAGCACCAGGCCAAGGTCAGTGGGGTAACTAATCCTGACTCTGCGGCTAATCAACCGCGTGACTGAGACAAACCTCTTGCTCCCTCTAAGTTTTAGTTCTCCTCAGCCGTGAGACACGAAGCATTTAGATGACCACTAGGTGATCTTTAAAGTTCCCTGTGACCCTGGACTTCCCTGGTGACTCAGTGTTAAGAATTCACCTGCCAATGCCAGGGTCATAGGTTCAAGCCCTGGTCCAGGAAGACTCTACATGCCACAGAGCAACTAAGCCCGCGTGCCACAACTATTGAACCTGCGCTCTAGAGCCTACGAGCCACAACTTCTGAGCCCACGTGCCACAACCACTGAAGCCCGTGCGTTTAGAGCCCGTGCTCCACAACAAGAGAAGCCACCGCAATGAGAAGTCCACTTGCCGCAACTAGAGAAAGCCCGCGTGCAGCAACGAAGACCCAACGCAGCCAAAAATAAATTAAAAAATTTATTTTAAAAAAGTTCTTTGTGATCCGAAAAGCCAGTGACTTTCTTGGTTTTAAACAATCAGCCCTTGAATTGTATGATGTCTGTACTCCTGGAAGGCCCAGCTACCCGTAATGAGAGGCAGATGGGGACTCGGATTCGTGTGGCCAAGTGCCGGCCCCTGGACTGTGAGGACCTCATTAAGTGTAGGCTCCCTGTGGGGTGGCCAGCGGCCCGTCCAGGAGACTGGGATTTTGTAGGGCGCTCCCTGCCACCCGCACTGCACAGGCCCCCACGCTTTCTACAGCTTCACATCCTCCACGCCATTTCCCAGATCGTGTTACAGGAAGTATCGCCAAGCCAAGGTGAGGGTGATAAAACTTAAATTGATTGCCTTCCCTAATTCTTCAAGTCCTAACATTTTTTAGGTGGGAAAGCAGCCTCTTTAGGATTGCATCAAAGCCAAGTCAAGGCAAGCCCACAGTGGCTATGGAGAAAGAGGAAAAGATGATAAAAGAGTAGGAGAGAAAAGGGAAAAAGATAAGAAAAAAGCACTTTATTTTATAAGGAATGAATCTGTAGAAAGATGAATTTTAATTTACACTGCAGCTCAGCTAAAGCACAATGGAACAGAAAGCCAAGTTGTTGTTTTTTTTTTTTTGCAGTACGCAGGCCTCTCACTGTTGTGGCCTCTCCCATTGCGGAACACAGGGTCTGGACGTGCAGGCTCAGTGGCCATGGCTCACGGGCCCAGCCGCTCTGCGGCATGTGGGATCTTCCCGGACCAGGGCACAAACCCGTGTCCCCTGCATCGGCAGGCGGACTCTCAACCACTGCGCCACCAGGGAAGCCCCGAAAGCCAAGTTTTTAATAAACCTTACCCCGACCCTCTACAGGGCAGCTCTCTCCTGTTAGGCCAAGAATTACCCTACTCCATGGATTTACAATCCACTTGAAAAATGATGAAACAGATCAGGCAGAGGAGACAACAGAGGAACAAGGCGACGTCCACACAGATAATGCGTGAATTCAGGGGAAGGAGAGGTAAAGATGGGACCGAACAGGCAAAGAAGGTTGTAGGGAAGAGAGCCCATGATTATTTCTAGCAAAATTTAGAAGAGAAAGAAAGCTGACATTTAAGAGAATTTTTTTCTTCCTCTCCATTGGGGCAGGAAAACTAAACAAGTTCTTGTAACAGGCGATCAGCTTCACTGCTGGGGCAGGAGGTGAGTCCCAGGACGCAGGGTGAGGACAGAAGCCCAGTGTTTTCTGGGGCCTCCTCGGCTGCAAGAACAGGAATGGAGAGGATAAAGTAAAGTCCCACCCAGCTTATTAAATGCCATAAATCTCAAACCATAAAACATACTCAAAGACATATCACTGTTTCAAATACATGTGGCTCTACTTCTAACCAAAAATTGAGTTGTGTAAAGTCCTAACAAAAATATACTTGGTATAGTAAAGTGTTCTTAGTCATGTCCACTGGTGCAGAGACATGGCTTTGAGGACACACAGAGGTACCTTAACACTCTACAGATGTTGCACCTCACTCCTGAAGATAATGTAAGTGAAAGCACTTGGAAAATGAAAGTGCAAAATCAATGTAAGGCAGTAGCGCTGGCATTAAAACAGTTCTTTTACTATAAAAACTCACCTATTACTGACAAGGGGAAAATGTTCCTTGTAAAACATTAACTTCTAAAAAAAAGGATTAAAAAATATAATCCCCGTAACACATGCACACGTGTGCACACACATACACACAGAGCAAGGAAGACAGAACACCAAAATATTTAATAAAGGGTTTAGAGGTGTTTTTTATCTTTTAAACATTTTCTGTATTATTCAAATTCTCTGCATGAAACATTATTTTATCTAAGGAGGAAAAGTTATTATTTTTTTTTTGAATTTTATTTATTTATTTATTCTTGGCTGCGTTGGGTCTTTGTTGCTGCACGCAGGCTTTCTCTAGGTGCAGAGGGCAGGGGCTACTCTTCGTTGCAGTGCATGGGGTTCTCGTTGCGGTGGCTTTTCTTGTTGCAGAGCACCGGCTCTAGGCACGCAGGCTTCAGTAGCTGTGGCTTGCGGGCTCTAGAGCACAGGCTCACTAGTTGTGGTGCACGGGCTTACTAGTTGTGGTGCACGGGCTTAGCTGCTCCATAGCATGTGGGATCTTCCCGGACCAGGACTCGAACCCGTGTCCCATGCATTGGCAGGCGGATTCTTAACCACTGCGTCACCAGGGAAGTCCCTATTATTTTTTTAAAAAATAAATTTATTTATTTATTTTTGGCTGCGTTGCATCTTCGTTGCTAAGCACAGGCTTTCTCTAGTTGCGGCGAGTGGGGGCTAGTCTTCATTGCAGTGATTGTGCTTCTCCTGTTGCAGAGCATGGGCTCTAGGAGCACAGGCTCAGTAGTTGTGGTGCACGGGTTTAGTTGCTCTGCGGCGTGTGGGATCTTCCTGGACCAGGGCTTGAACCCGTGTCCCCCTACATTGGCAGGTGGATTCTTAACCACTTCGCCACCAGGGAAGTCCCAAAAAGTTATTTTTAAAAGCCATTCTCTGCTCAAACATTATGACTGCCCACAATGACAAGATGACACACTGTTGGGCTGCACACCTGTACTTAAAATATTAACTTTTTCTTCTTTAAAAATTAAATTTAATTAATTAATTTATTTTTTTGGCTGTATTGGGTCTTCGTTGCTGTGCGCGGCTTTCTCTAGTTCCGGTGAGCAGGGGATACTCTTCATTGTGGTACGCAGGCTTCTCATTGCAGTGGCTTCTCTTGTTGCAGAGCATGGGCTCTAGGTGCGCGGGTTTCAGTAGTTGCAGCATGCAGGCTCAGTAGTTACGGCATGCAGGCCCTAGAGCACGCAGGCTTCAGCAGTTGCAGCACGTGGGCTCAGTAGTTGTGGCACGCAGGCTCTAGGGTGCGCAGGATTCAGTAGTGTGGTGCACAGGCTCAGTAGTTATGGCACACAGGCTCAGTAGTTGTGGCTCGTGGGCTCTAGAGTGAAGGCTCAGTAGTTGTGGCGCACGGGCTTAGTTGCTCCGTGGCATGTGGGATCTTCCTGGATCAGGGCTCAAACCTGTGTCCCCTGCATTGGCAGGCGGATTCTTAACCACTGCACCTCCAGGGAAATCCCTAAAATATTAATTTTAACCTGTCATCAGACACTGAATAAAACTAGGTAGATCGAACTGAGTATGACTGTCAAGAGATTACTCTTGGGTGGTAATTTAAATCAAATTCACCCCGGTTATAACATGGTTGTAAGTTGTTACTAATGTATTATACATGTGACCAGAAAAAAAAGCCTGAATGAGGCTCAGCCACTCAGACATCTACCACTACTATTGGCAAAGAAGGCTGGAAGGAGGGAAAAGAGAAGCAAAACATAGTCAACAGCCAATCAGGATATAAAAAGCTGTATGTTGCTTTAGTAGCTTATGTTTATCAACTTGGAAGTTTCGTGAGTGCCTCCTGATACAACAAAGGCACAATTATCCTGCTACCTTAATCTTGGTTCATATTTCAGGCAGCAGGGATACCATTTCATCTGAATCTATCTGGTACCTGAGCTTTGGAGAGCAACAGGCAAGAGACTGGATCATGAGGGATTTACCAGAATGTGTTTGGCTCCCATGTTTCGATAGTGAGGTACTTTTACAGTTGGAAAGTACCTATTTCAGGAGTAGCACCTATTCCAGCAAGGAGATGATCCAGCTGCTATCACATCTGCCCAACTCTCACTAAAGCCCACTTGCCTCCCAGCTCTCAGCTGTTAGCAATGATGCTCTGATCTTTGGCACAGTGGAAGCTGAAAAGGCAGTGGTAAAATACACGTTATCAATTATTAGAATGATGTCTATTAAGCATCTTCCAGAAGGGAGATACTACGGGGTGGTGGAGGTGTATAGCATGCAGGGCCACGTCCTCTCGAGCCCAAGGCAAGAGACACAAGCTACAAGGAAAACACATGTGCGCTGTCAGCAGGTGGCACCAACACTGACTGCTAAATGGAGTCTGAAGGGGGAGAGGGGGGCCCTGGCCCTGTGGGCAGACAAACAGCTCAGGTGGTCTAACTTGAGGCGGGTCTTGAGAAGTGGGCTAAATAGTAACTGTAATATTCATCAGTGACGGATGCTGTTGGGCATCATCACCATGAATGAGAATACGGTAAGACATCTCAAAAGGGGCCTGGGTATCCACTAGGCCTAGAGAAGTTACTCTTGCAGTTTCAAAGTCTCTCTCTACTCAGTTACCCACAAAAATTGGACTAGATGACCAGCCATCTGGCTGGGAGTTGACTGATAGATCGAAGGTATTAATTAAAATGAACATCAATACTGGGAACAGCAGGAGTAAGCTGGTTATTAATGTTGATAATTACTTATAAGAGGTAAGCTCTGTCTCTGAAGAGCATCACTTGCAAAATCAACAGACAGGAATGAAAGCTGCTATGATGTCTCCAATCAGATTCTGACAGACTGAACTGAGAGTCACCACCTTCTGTCTTCCGGCCACACCCATCTCCACACACCTTTCCTTCAATGAATCCACATGTGGCAGTAGCACAGCTAGGTGCAACCACACCCTGACAACTTTAAAAGTACAACTGCCAAGCAGGCCAGCACCTCCCATTCTACAGCCAATCTCCAACCAACATGTGCCAAGTCCTCAGGGGAGAAAACAACGCTCCGAACCTCCCCTTGGTCTGTCCCTTATCTCCATGCCCCAGTGCTTTCCCCCATAGCCCTATCAGCATGGCTGCTCACCAATGAGACCATACACCTCTGTACACCATACACAGAGGGCTGCTCAGACTTCCTGTTTCCAACTTAAATGGAACAGCACATAGGAAAATGCTCTGAAAACCACAAAGCACTGTGCAATCTTGAGGTGCCTTTAAGATCTCTTTCTAAAAATAGAGCACAGAAAATCTCTAACATCAGACAGGATTCTCTAAAGTGAATAAATTTTCTACAATACTGAAAACAGACGGGCATGCATTGTAATTTGTAATTTACAAGGTCAGTAATTCCAATACGATGTATGAAGTTGGCATTTCCCAGTATTATCTATCTCTTGCCTTGTTCTAGGACTTAAGATGGCTTGTTTTCCAGTTCATCCTTCAAACACTGGGCAGAATAACAGAATTAAACAACTCATTATTGAGGGCATGAAGTTTCCACTTGGTAATAACAAAGCAACCACTGCAATCATGCCATTTTTCAAAAGCTACAAACCCAAGTGCCACATTCTTACCCTAAAATATACAATAATATGCACAGATGTAATTATACAGAACTATGGCTTTGGAATTACAATCCACTGATAATTACTTGCATCTCCTGAACAGAAAATGTCATCAACAACCAATTCATAGCTCTGATCTGGTGTTATTCAGAGCACTCTGGACACTTGTTCATTAGAACATTCAGGAAAGGTGCTCACTCCTCAGCAGACAACAAAAGGGGGGAAAAAAGGAATTTTTGCACAGAATGCATTTTACCAACTGTAGCAAAGATGATCAAAGAAAAATAAAAAATGTTTTGGGGAAACTCCATTTGTGAGTAATTTTTATTTTAACAATTATTAAGACAAAACCCTCTTGTTTCTGAGATTCAGCTACACCCACTGCTTTAAGTTCTTGTAAAAAGCAAAGTTTTCAGAGTGTTATGTGTATACTCAAAACTCTGCACAAATACAGAAAAATTTTAATACAAAAAAATTAAAGAAGAATTTTAAGTCATATGAATAGATGTTAAAAATAAATGAATCAGGGCTTCCCTGGTGGCACAGTGGTTGAGAGTCCACCTGCCGATGCAGGGGACACAGGTTCATGCCCCGGTCCGGGAAGATCCCACATACCACAGAGCGGCTAGGCCCGTGAGCCATGGCCACTAAGGCTGCGCGTCCGGAGCCAGTGCTCCGCCACGGGAGAGGCCACAACAGTAAGAGGCCCGCGTACCGCAAAAAAAAAAAAAAAAAAAAGAATCAAACCTATATGTATCAATTTAATAATACCAAGTTTTTTTAATGAGATGAATACATATAGCGTACCATGTATATCGTGTATAAGACACTTAGATTTTTAATCTGTTAGATTTGATTTCATTTATTTTAAAAAACTATGAAAAAGAGACAAATCTCCCATGCAGAAGCGCTCCAAATAAGTTACACAGACACCCCACCAAGAGGGAGATAGAGCCCAACCCCATTCTTTAAGTGTGGGCTGTGCATGGTGACTTCTTTCCAAGAGGACAGGCTAGAAGGGGGAGGGAATGGAACAGTACAGCAGAGACACGAACTCAGCCAGGTAAGCCACACAACCATGTGATCAGCCATGATGACAATATGCACACTTTGCCATGTGATAAAAATGGCACTTTAGGACTTCCCTGGTGGCGCAGTGGTTAAGCATCCACCTACCAATGCTGGGGACACAGGTTCGATCCCTGGTCCCGAAGATCCCACATGCCTCGGAGCAACTAAGCCCGTGCGCCACAACTGCTGATGCCCGTGTGCCTAAGAGCCCGTGCTCTGCAACAAGAGAAGCCACCGCAATGAGAAGTACGCAGCGCAACAAAGAGCAGCCCCTGCTCGCCGCAACTAGAGAGAGCCCGTGCACAACGAAGACCCAATGCAGCCAAAATAAATTAATTTTAAAAAATGGCACTTTATGATCTTCCTTCCATAACCCCGTAAGTCTAAAACCCTAGTCTTACCATAATAAAAACATAAGACAAATCCCAATAATGGGGCATCCTAAATACACCTGACCAGTCCTCCTCAAAACTGGCAAAGTCATCAAAAACAAGGAAAGTCTGAGAAAATGTCACAGCCAAGAAGAGCCTAAGAAAACATAACAAATGTAATGTGGTATCCTGGATGAAATTTTAAAAAAAGAAGAAGGACATTAGGGGGAAAATTAAGGAAATCTGTATGGATTTCAGTTAATAATAATGTATCAATATTGGCTCATTAATTGTGACAAATATACAAATATAATAATATGGGAAACAGTAATGGGGGGAGGAAGAAATATAGGAATCCTCAATACTGTCTTCCAATTCTTCTATAAATCTAAAACTTTCCAAAAAAGTGTCTACTTTAAAAGTGAAAAGGGAATTCCCTTGGTGGTCCAGTGGTTAAGACTTGGCACTTTCACTGCCATGGGCCCAGGTTCTATCCCTGGTTGGGGAACTAAGATCCCACAAGCCATGTGGTGTGGCCAAAATAAAAATTAAGAAAAAAAAAAAAACTGTGAAGAAAATCTGAAAAGTATCAACATGTGTTAATTCTGACTAACAGAAACATAGATGTTGATTATATTGTTCTTTGGTGTGTTTTGAAAATTTAAAAAACCCAGAAAGTCACAAATGAAATCTTTCTTTGCTACAGTAGTAGTATTATTTAAAAAAAAATTTTTAAGAGACAAGATCACTTTAAAAAATCACATAAAAAGTAATTATAACTATGCTGGCCTCCCACATGGGAGGTAAACACTTTTTCCCTAGCCAGAAAAATCAACTTCTTTATGGGTCTTGCAAAACTTGCTTGGCTGAATTACTATTTCAGATTGAGAGCCACAGCCCAATGAGACCACAGGCAAGGCCCACAGTATACACGTGTGTTTCTAGAAGGGTGTAAGCAGCAAATCCTTCTGTACAACAAAAAATACTCCTGGGGAATTAGACTCACTCTCCAAGTTATCTATTCTATAAATTTTGTAAATGGGGGTAAAACCTGGTCCATACACAGAAAATTGGGTATTATGCAGTTCCCCATCTTATGTTGAATCCTGGTATATTACAGACAAAATGGTGTAGTAGAAAAAATACAGACCTTGGAGTCAGACATGGATGGGTTGTAAGTCAAGTCTGCCACTTTCTAACATGTGTCATCTTGAATAATTTCCTGGGAGACAGAAAAGTGGCTCAGAATATTTTATTCCATGTGCAAAACAGATATGGCATGTACCTCACAGGATTATTAAACATGAGACGAACTGAGATTGTGTTGCAAAGCACCCAGCACAGAGCCCAGTACAATCGGCACCCCAGCCCAGAAGTGTCATTCCTTGCTGCTCTTCTCTTACTATAATTCAGAAAGAGTAAATACAGTAATTGTTATCCTTGTTCATAAAAGGATCATACTGAAATTTTATGTTACAGTCATTATGTAATTCTGAAAAATGCCATAAGTATTATGCGGTAATCAACATAAAAACCCTAAATGTTTTAACTTGGTGACAGATGGACAGCAAATTACTGTCTACAGTAAACGTAACTCTTTCCAAAATATTGCAGAAACATTTTGGAGAAGTCGATCCTTGAAGTCATGCTTTGGACCCATTTACATAAAGAATGTTAGGTTTAGTACTTCCCAACTTTCTACACTGAACAAGGAAAGAAACAACAGATAACTTTTGAAGTGTGATATATCCAATCACCAATGGGCACCCATTACATACCCTAACTTACATTCACACCATCAAGATGGAGAGACCTCCCAGTGCCTGGAGGGCACAGCCACCACAACTGCCCCTCCTAGAGCTGGTGAGAAAAGCAGACTCAAAGCACCCCACTTCCCAAGACCTCCCAAAGCAGAATTTGCACCTTAACAAGATCCCCAGGTGATCTGCAAATCATTAAAGTTTAAGAAGCCCTGCCCAAGTCCGTGTTAAAGTCTGAGACAAGTTAATGGCTGGGCTTGAGAATGGTTCCTAAAATGTTTGCAGTGACGGAAAAACACCCAAGAGGAATACAAAGAGTGGAGTCAAATGTCTCTCAGAACAAATCCAACACTCCCTAAAGGAAGACAGCAAAACTTATTCAACAACATATCCACAATATCCACTACATAATCAAAAATTACTAAACATGCAAAGAGGCAGGAAAATGTGACCCGTAACTGGAATTATATATTTAAACAAACGAACAAAAGACTGCAAATGAAACAAACAGAGAGATGACAAAGATATTGAAATCAGCCTTCAAAAGAAGGGCAGGGAAGGAACAAAGAGAAAAAAAAGAACAATATGCAGAAGGGACAAATCGAAAGCAAATGGCAAGATGTGGACCTAAGTCTAACTGTATCAACATTTCATGTAAATAAACTAAACCTTCTATTTAAAGACAAAGATTGTCAGAATAAATTAAAAATAAGTTCCAACTATATGTTCGTTCCAAGAGACACACTTTAGATATAAAGACATAGACAAAAGGGTAAAAAAAGATATCCTTTGCAAATATTAATAAGAGTGGGAGCAGCTATGTTAATGAGACAAAGAATATTAATAGAAATAAAGAGAAACATGTAGAATGATAAAAAGTTCAATTCATCAGGAAGACATAATAATCCAAAATGTATATTCACTTAATAAAAGGGCATCAAAATACATGAAATAAGTAATCAAATTTCATTCTAGTTAAAGTAAAAATAGAAAAATCTATAATTATAGTTGGATATTTTTAACATTCTCTCAGTAACTGATAGAAGAGACAGAAAAAACATCAGTAAGGGCGTTGCCAATTTGAATACAATCAACTTACTCTAACTGACATTTACAAATGCTACACCCTACAACTGTAGGAGGCACATTCTTTTCGAGCATATGCAGAACATTCATCAAGACAGACCATACACTGGGCCATAAAACAAGTCTCAGTAAATTTCAAACGACAAAAATCATATAGAGCATGTTCTCTGACCACAATGAAATCAGAAATCAATAACAAAATAATATCTGCAAAAATCCCCAATATTTGAAAATTAAGCAACACACTTCTACCTAGAAACATGAGTCAGGGCTTCCCTGGTGGCGCAGTGGTTAAGAATCTGCCTGCCAATACAGGGGACACAGGTTCAAGCCCTGGTCCGGGAAGATTCCACATGCCACAGAGCAACTAAGCCCATGTGCCACAACTACTGGGCCTGTGCTCTAGAGCCCGCAAGCCACAACTACTGAGCCCATGTGCCACAACTACGGAAGCTCGCGCGCCTAGAGCCTGTGCTCCACAACAAGAGAAGCCACCGCAATGAGAAGCCTGTGCACCACAACCAAGAGTAGACCTGGCTCACCACAACTAGAGAAAGCCCACGTGCAGCAATGAAGACCCAACACAGCCAAAAATAAATAAATTAAAAAAAAAAGAAACATGAGCCAGAGAAGAAATCAAATATAAAAAATCAAATCAAAATATAAAAATATTCTGAACTAAATGATAACCTATCAAAATTTATGAAATGCAGTGCAGACCAATATTTATTGCTCAAGGGTGGGATAGGGAGGGTGGAAGGGAGGAAGACGCAAGAGGGAAGAGATATGGGAACATATGTATATGTATAACTGATTCAGGGAGGGTGGGAGGGGGAGAGACGCAAGAGGGAAGAGATATGGGAACAAATGTACATGTATAACTGATTCACTTTGTTATAAAGCAGAAACTAACACACCATTGTAAAGCAACTAAACCCCAATAAAGATGTTAAAAAAAAATTATTGCTCAAATGTTAATATTGGAGAAGTCTAAAATCAATGATCTAATAAGCATTTACCCCAAGAGGTTAGAAAGAGCAAAGAAAACCCAAAATAGAAAAAAGAAAATAACAAAAGGAGAATCAATGATCTATAAAAATGAGAATATTAACAAGTCAAAAGTTGGTTGTCTGAAAATACCAATAAAATTAACAAGTCTCTACCCAGACTGATCAGGGAAAAAGGAGAGAAACATAAAATTATAAATATCAGATTGAAAGAGGGGCAATGGACATTATTACACAGTCTGTAGAAATTAAAAGGAAATTAGGGGAATATTATGAATCCTTTTATGCCAAATAAATTCAAGACCTTAGATGAAATGGATAAATTCCTTGAAAAACACAAATTATCAAAATTAACACAAGAAATGAAAAATATGAATAATCTGTACCTATTAAACTAATCAAATTATAGTTTAAAACCTCATCACAAGGAAAACTCCAGACCCAGATGGTCTCACTGGTGAATTTTATCAAACATTTTAAGAAAAAATACTGAACTCAGAAAAGAAAGGAAGAGGGAACAAACCAGTGTAGTCTTGATACCAAAACCATATCAGGACACTGCAAGAAAATTATAGACACATATCCCTCATGAATATAGACGCATAAATCCTAAACTATATTCTAATAAATCAGATCTGGGACTTGCCTGGTGGCCCAGTGGTTAAGACTCCTAGCTCCCAATACAGGGGGCCCGGGTTTGATCCCTAGTCAGGGAACTAGATCCCATGCGCCACAACTAAGACCCAGCGCAGCCAAATAAAAACAGGAGGGAGGGAGGAAGGGAGGAAGGAAGGAAAATCCTAACTCAGTTTAAAAAATAAATAAATAAAATAAATCAGATCCAGTAGTACGTAAAAAGGTTAATACATCACGATCGAGGGAGGTTATCCCAGGACTGTTAAGGTTGGTTCAACATTCAGAAAGATGTACTTTACCACATTAACAGAATAAAGAAAATCCACCTGATCCTCTCAATAGATACAGAAAAAGTATTTGATGAAATTCAGCAATCATCTATGATAAAAAGACGCAGCAGACTACGTAGAGTAGGGGCCTTCTTCATCCTGACAAAGGATACCTCTAAAAGCCTACAACTAACACCATGCTTAATAAATGACTGAATGGCTTCCTCCACAGATCCAGAATAAGACAGGGGATGTATGCTCTCAACACTTTTATTAAACACTGAAGGTCTCAGGCAGAGCAGTAAAGCCAGAAATATAAAAAGCATACCGATTAGAAAGTAAGAAGTAAAACTATTTTACAAGGACAACCATGACCTAGAAAATTCTAAGGCATCTACCAAATAAGTAGAACAAGTGAGTTTAGCAAAGTTACAGGATATAACGTTAATAAAGAAAAACCAATTATATTTCTCCATATTAGCAACAAACAAGTCAAACAATGACACAAAATCTAGAAATTAAACAGAAATGAAAATGAGAAATTAAGCAACCCGATTTTTTTTTTTTTTTTTTTTTTTTTTTTTGCGGTTACGCGGGGCTCTCATTGTTGTGGTCTCTCCCGTTGCGGAGCACAGGCTCCAGACGCGCAGGCTCAGTGACCATGGCTCACGGGCCTAGCTGCTCAGCGGCATGCGGGATCTTCCTGGACCAGGGCATGAACCCCTGTCCCCTGCATCAGCAGGCGGACCCTCAACCACTGCGCCACCAGGGAAGCCCAAGCAACCCGATTTTAATACTATAAAGCTAAAGAAATAAACAGATCAATGGAATGGACTAGAACAGGGGTGGGCAGACTTTCTGTAAAGGTCCAGCTAGTAAATATTTTAGTCTTAGCAGGTGACCTATGGTTTCCATCCCTCATTCTTTTTTTTTTTTTTGCTGTACGCGGGGCTCTCACTGTCGTGGCCTCTCCCGTTGCGGAGCACAGGCCCCGGACGCACAGGCTCAGCCACCATGGCTCACGGGCCCAGCCGCTCCACAGCATGTGGGATCTTCCCGGACCAGGGCACGAACCTGTGTCCCCTGCATCGGCAGGCGGACTCTCAACCACTGCATCACCAGGGAAGCCCCCATCCCTCATCCTTTTATTTATTTGTTAGTTTGTTTTTTAACCAATTGTTTAAAAACATAAAAACCATTCTAGGTTGTGGGCCAGATCTGGCCCATAGGCTATAGTTTGCTGACTCCCAGAGTAGAGTCCAGAAACAGACCCCTCCTTATCCAGTCAATTCCATTCCTAGTTATTTATCTAAGAGAAATGAAAATTTATATGTCCACACAAAGACTTATACAAAAATGTTCACAGAAGCTTTATTCTTAACAGCTCCAAACCGTAAACTACCACAACATCCATGAATAGGAGACTAGATAAGCAAATCATGGTATATTAATACAACAGAATACTAATTAGCAATAAAAATAACTACTAAATTCAGGCAACAACATGGATGAATCTCAAAAACACACCATGAGCAAAAGAAGCCTCACCAAAAACAAACCAAAAAACCCACATTACAGAATTCCATTTATATGAAGTTTGAGAACAGGTAAAACTCATCCATGGCGAAAGAAATCAGTAGTGACAGCAGACATGGGTGGAGAGAACAGGTAAAGTGAGGAATACAAAGGAACTTTCTGGGGTAATGAATATGCCCTGTATCTTAAGAAGGGTATGGGTTACATGGGCATGAGTTTTGACAAATCAAACTGTAACACTTAAGATCTGTGCATTTCACTCTACGTAAATTATACCTTTAAAAATATTAATAATGGGGGGCTTCCCTGGTGGTGCAGTGGTTAAGACTCCGCCTGCCGATGCAGGGGACACGGGTTCGTGCCCCGGTCCGGGAAGATCCCACATGCCACAGAGTGGCTGGGCCCGTGAGCCATGGCCACTGAGCCTGCGCGTCCGGAGCCTGTGCTCCACAACGGGAGAGGCCACAACAGTGAGAGGCCCACGTACCGCAAAAAAAAATAAAAATTAAAAAATTTTAAAAAAAATTAATAATGAAAGTAAAACAATAAAATATTAAAAAAATTAATACATGTAGGTCTTTAACCCCAGATCCTAACTGTTGACCTTTAGTTAGAAAGTAACAAAGCTGACTGGTTTTTCTTACAAGTATACTCTTCAAAGTAGTCACCCTGGAGACCTATCAAATCAAAGTACTCAATGCTGCTATTATGCAAAACATTCATTCAGTTTGTGCTACAGAAAATAATGAGTTACAAAGTTAACTGGAAAAAGAAAGAAATATAACTCCAACTTTGACTTTAAAAAGAGATACATAATTATAGATAAAAGATTGCTAGGGAAAACATCAAAAAGTTAACACCAATTATGAACTGGGTGATAAGATTATGGTTTCTTCTCTAAACTTTCAATTTTTGTACAATCAACTACTTTTATTACTAGAAAATAATTCTCTGAAAACAGTAGAAAAGCAGTCTCATCACTTCAAATGTGATTATCTCAAATCCTTTATGTAAGAAAGCATCTAGCCAGCTAACTAACCAATCTTCTCTCAAAGTTTTACAGTAAACCCAGACACTGTGGTTAAGAACTATATATACACCATCTCATTTAATCAGCACAATTCTATGAGGTAGATATTATTACTATCCCCTCTTAATCCATACAATTCTCAAAGGCAGATACTATTATTATCCTCATTTAAAAGACAAACAACTAAGACCCAGAGTGATTATATTATTTTCCCACAGCTAATAATTTAGTGGAGCCTGAACTTGAACTGAGGCAGCTTACTCCAGATCCCAACCTCTGCTCTTAAGCACTTGGCTGTACTGCATCTGGGGAAAGCAGTTTGAGCTGCTGAAGCTGCTGCTGCTGCTACTAACGATGATGATGATGACAACAACAATGACAGGAGTAGCAGCAGGTCAGTACAATCTGTGGGTAAAGCCATTAAATATACATATACAACCTCATTTAATTAAAAAATTAAAAAATAAATTCATGGATAATTATCATGGGAAGTTCAGTAAATCCTGAATCACATATTCTCCATTAAAATCATGATACAATTATTGAGCCAGTACAAGACTGCTTAATATTTCTACCAAAAACCTGTGCCTACAGGAGCTATATAATTATCACACAGCACACTGTATTAATTCAAAGCTTTCAACCTTTTAATTCTATAAACTGACCATTTACCTCCATTGTGATCTTTTTCAAAAAGGCCAAATTAGGATTTACTTAATAAAAAACTTCCTTGTTTCCTTTGCATTATTTCAAGGATCAGATGAGATGACATTACATGAGAAAGAGAAAAGGACCAGACAAATATACAGTATTATTTCTCTTGCTATTAAATGTTAGAAATGTCCAATTATCATTCCAAAATAGAGAAGGTGAGTCACTTATTCTGAACAGCCAATTTGGCCCTACTCCTCTCTTACTGACCATATGCCGCTAATCTATCCCTTCGGCACGCCAATTCTCGGAGTGTGGTCGCTGATCAGCACAACCACCGTCACCTGGGAGCTGGCAAGAAAAGCAGATTCTTAGGCCCCACCCCAAACCTACTGAATCAGGAACTCTGGGGAGGCCCAGCACTCTGGGTTAACAAGCCTGCAGTGCCTGTGCTGGACACCAAGTCTGAGAACGACCACTTTATCTTATCTGACCAAAATATTGGTTGACTGGATCCAGGGGGGTCTGGATCTAAAAATCAAAACCTTCACCCCAGAACTTCCCTGGTGGCGCAGTGGTTAAGAATCCGCCTGCCAATGCAGGAGACACGGGTTCGAGCCCTGGGCTGGGAAGATGCCACATGCCGTGGAGCAACTAAGCCCATGTGCCACAACTACTGAGCCCTCGTGCCACAACTACTGAAGTCCGCGTACCTAGAGCCCGTGCTCCGCAACAAGAGAAGCCACCGCAATATGAAGCCCACACACCACAACAAAGAGTAGTCCCTGCTCGCTGCAACTAGAAAAAGCCCACGCACAGCAACGAAGACCCAACACAGCCATAAATAAATAAATAAATAAATTTATTTATTTTTAAAAAAAAAAACAAAAAAAAAACCACCCTTCACTCCTCAGGGAGAGCTCTACGGAAAGCTAGCTCCCCATTTTCTGACCACTTTCTAGAAAAAGAACAGGGCTTCCCTGGTGGCACAGTGGTTGAGAGTCCGCCTGCCGATGCATGGGACACGGGTTCATGCCCCCGTCTGGGAAGATCCCACATGCCACGGAGCAGCTGGGCCTGTGAGCCATGGCCGCTGAGCCTGCGCGTCCGGAGCCTGTGCTCCGCAACGGGAGAGGCCACAACAGTGAGAGGCCCGTGTACCGCAAAAAAAAAAAAAAAAAAAGTAAAAACAAAAATATAAAAAAAGAACAATATTCCAAAAACCTTATAAAAAATAAGCCCTAATCTAACCCCCTGTGAAGAAGGCTTACCACACAAACTATTTTGGTCCCTTATTTCCAATACATTACTTATAAGAAAGGACTGAAAGGATTTCTAAGGCTGTAAAAGCATTTATCAACCTCAAAACTATAAAGAGTCTGGACCCCTTGCCCAGATACATCAAAATACCTTCCTCTTTCAACCAGTGTCTGGCTTCCCTCTGCCACCTTCTCTGTGCAGAGCAATAACTCTCAATACCTCTAGCCAGGAGAAGAACTTGAGTGTATGGCTTCCAATTCCCACTTAAATTTATCTTTATTTTTTTAAAGAGATTTATTTATTTATTTATTTAATTTCTTTTTGGCTGCACTGGGTCTTAGTTGTGGCACGTGGGATCTTCACTGAGGCATGCGGGATCTTTCACTGTGGTGTGCGGCTCCTCTCTAGTCGTGGTATGCAGGTTTTCTCTTCTCTAGTTGTGGCACGCGGGCTCCAGTTGAGGCGCACGAGTTCAGTGGTTGTGGCACATGGGCTTAGTTACCCCGCGGCATGTGGGATCTTAGTTCTCTGACCAGGGACTGAACCCGAGTCCCCTGCATTGTAAGGCGGATTCTTTACCACTGGACCACCAGGGAAGTCCCCTTAAATTTATCTTTAAATATCTTTTTTGCTTTCCTCCTAAAAGACAAGTGTTTGGGTTATTTTCTGTAGAAAACAAGAGCATGCTACTGAAAAGATAACATATGAGGTTTCCTACTGTTGAAACGGAGGCACACAGAATGAAGGGAATAGAGGGAAGCTGAGTAACTTTCCACGATCACACAGCACAGCCAGGATCGGATCCCATAAAGTCTGGCTAAGGGTCTCTTAAATCACTAACCCGTGCAGCCTGTTCTTGGATCAGTTTTACAATCTATATTTTAATAAAAATTCTTTTTATCCAGGCTTTACAATTAATTAAGAGTTATATAAAAATTCTTACAATTTTGGACTTTCCTGATGTTTTTGATTATTTCTACTTTCTCATTCCTAATTTTGTGTCTCTTAAAGAAAACATTTAAAATAGGAAACATAAGCCATTTCAACAACATGGCAATAATGTTAACATGGCATGATATATTTTTTTTAATGAAATAATTTCTCCTCTCCATTCTGTGTGCCTCCATTTCTAATCTGTAACATGGGAATAGTACCCACTTTATATTTTTTAATGAGAGTAGAAGTTAAACATTTTGAGTTTTTCTTCAGAATAAAAATATATTTAGACTTTTCTAAAAGAAAAATATATTGACTTAAGAGACCAATAGTCTAATGGAGTATTGTCAAAGATCTTAAGTCACCCTCGAGGAAAAAAGCTTCAAGCCCATACAGTTGTACAGATGGTTTCTCAATTCTTCAAGGAACAGATCATTCAAATTCGAAACTGTTCCAGAGAACAGATGTGACCAGCTTCCAAACTCTTTCCGACCAAATTAACACAACCCTGATATCAAATCCTGACAAAACACAAAAAAGAACTACAGAACTACAGATCAATCTCACTGTTGATTAGTGAGAACCAAAAATTCTAAATGAATGCTAGCCAATAAAATTCAGCAAAACGTTAACTTTCAATTTCACAATTACAGAGATGGTTCAGTTGGATAGTAGGAAACCTACTGAGATAATTTGTCACATAAATAAAACAAAGGAGAAAAAAAAATCACAGGGTAACCACTACAGATGTCAAAAGGGAATTGACAAAATCCAGCATCCAATAAATGAGTAATAGATTACACCCCAATTTTAAAAGACTGAAAACCAAAGCTCACATTATACTTAATAATAAAACACTACATACATCTCTATTTAAGTCAGATACAAGACAGGGATTCCCAAGAGCATAAACACTGGTAGAAATATTGCCAATAAGACAAAAGTATCAGTAATGCAAAAGATGACTGCCTACTAGGAAAACCCAAGAGAATCAACTGAAGAAGTATTAGAATAAACAAGAGAACTCCATTAAGTGGCCAGATTACCAAACTGACATGTATATATCAACATCTTTCCTATATTAAAACAATAGTCAATTAGATAATGAAATAGAATAACTCATCTCTAATAGCAATGATAAACCCATTAATACATCCAGAAACAAACTTAATAAAAAGGGTGTATTACCTATATAAAGAAAACTATAGTATGCCTCTGAGCAACATAAGACTCCATGAAAAGACAAACCTTGTATGTACAGGATAAGACAACTTGGAAAGCCACAAAACTGTTAGAATGTCAAAATCCCCCTTAAATGGTTTATAAAATGCAATATAATCCCAATCAAATCCCAAGACTTTTGTTTGATTTTTAGGAATCTGAAAAACAGTCCTAAAGTTTATCTGAAACAGAGGTTCTCAACCCCGGCTGCCATGAAAATCATCTGAGGAACTATAAACTATATCAATGCTCATGCCATGCCCCAGAGATTCTAACTTAATTGGTCTGCAGTAGGGATGAGGCACCACATTAAAAAAAAAAAAAACAGATAATTTTGATGCACAGACAGGGTTGAGAACCATACATCTAAAGAGTATCTTATAAGGACAGCAAAGAAAATACTGGATTCTTGAAAAGGAGTGAAAGGCAACTGGCTCCATCATATGTTAAAATTCATTACACAGGGCTTCCCTGGTGGCGCAGTGGTTGAGAGTCTGCCTACCGATGCAGGGGACACGGGTTTGTGCCCCGGTCTGGGAAGATCCCACATGCCGCGGAGCGGCTGGGCCCGTGAGCCATGGCCGCTAAGCCTGCGTGTCCGGAGCTTGTGCTCCGCAAGGGGAGAGGCCACAACAGTGAGAGGCCCGCGTACCACACACACACACACACAAAAAACTCAGAACTATCATATTGTAAACTTATATGGCCATTCTCCTGGTAAAACAGACTTTAGCAAATAAAAAAGGGGGAGAAACTTTCACTCATTAAAAGACTTTAGCTGTTTCTTTTAATTATAATATTTTCAGTCAAAAAATTGAACCATTTCATATTTTTAAATTATTATGCTTGATTTTGCTTCTCCCATCCTGCTTTATGCTTTGTTTCTATTTTTTTTGTCTTTAGACTTTAGCTTTTAATATACAAAGAATATAAAGAATACAAACCAACAAGAATAAATGGGAAACCATGCAACAGAAAAGTTGACAGAGAATACAAGCAACAGCAAAATACAAATGCCCATGAATTTATGAAAAGACATTCTGCCTAAGAGACAATCTGCCTAAGAGAATGGCAAATCAGTAAAAGAATAGTATCAGTGTTGGTGAGAATTTGGGGCACAGGGACTTATTCACTTTGATGAGGGTGTAATTTGCATAATGTTTTTGGAGAGGATCTGACAATATCTATGCTTATTAAAAATGTCAATATCCTTTAATCCAGAAACTTCACCCCCAGGAATTCATCCAGCTGTTACACTCAGCTGTACAAAGATATATATACAAGTCAAAAATTGTGATAGCGAAAAAAAAAAAAAAAAATTGTGATAGCAGCAAAACACTGGAAATAATCTAAATGTACAGATACTGGGGCACTAGTCCTATAAATTAAGATATAGCCAAATCAGGTACTTCCCTGGTGGTGCAGTGGTTAAGAATCCACCTGCCAATGCAAGGACACAGGTTTGAGCCCTGGTCCGGGAAGATCCCACATGCCACGGAGCAACTAAGCAAGCTGTGCACAACTACTGAGCCTGAGCTCTAGAGCCTGTGAGCCACAACTACTCAGCCCGCGCGCCTAGAGCCCGTGCTCTGCAACAAGAGAAGCCACCGCAATGAGAAGCCCGTGCACTGCAATGAAGAGCAGCCCCTGCTCGCCGCAACTAGAGGAAGCCCATGCGCGGCAACGAAGACCCAATGCAGCCAAAAATAAATAAATAAATACATTTATTAGAAAGAAAAAAAAAAGATATAGCCAAATCAGGGACTACTACCGTACCATAGCTAGTAAGAAGGACTGAGAGCTCTATCTAACATGGAACAACTTCCAACTTATGTTGTTCAGGGGTGGAAAGGAGGTGTATGTCTACATTTATACATGGTGGGGGTTGGGGGGGAGACAGAGAGAGAGACAGATGTTATACCATACTACTCTTCATGTTTAGAAGAGATAGCTACACACACACACGCATGCGCACACACACACACACCCTTTCTATACCTCTATATATACAGACCACCTCTGGCAGGATAGATAAGAAACAGTAGTTGCCTTTGGTGAGAGAATTTGGGAGAACGAAGGGTCAAAAATTAAGGGAGACTACCTTTTCAGTTCTTATCCTTAGTGCTATTTTTTAAAAATTTGGCTGTTAGCTGTTAAACCATGTGCATGATTTCTTCTAAAAACAAAACGTTTAACAAAGCCTTTGACCCAGTAACGTCACTTTTCAGAATTTATCCCATGATGCATGTGGATATGCCTACACAAGGATATATTCACTGCAGCACTGTTTGTACTAATGAAAAGTCAGAAACAATCCAAATGTTCATCATCAGAGGAGTACATAAATTATGGTGCATCACAAAATGCAATACCTTGCTATCAGTAGAAAAAAAGGAAAAATCTGCACACACAGCATGGAAAGGCATCCAGGGTATATAGTTATGTAAAACAGCAAGGTGCTTATGTACTGGGTTGGCCAAAAGGTTTGTTCAGTTTTTTCCTTTTTTTCCCTGTAAGATGGCTCTAGTAGTGCTTAATTGTCTTTAACTTCATTTGAAACAATTTTGTTAGATTGTATTGTAAAAGCTGTCATGTCAGTGTGCATTTAAAAAAAAAACATTAAAATTGGTGAATTTTTGTGTAGCCATTTTAATACTGAGGATGAAAGGAAAAAAGCAAAATTTTTGGCATATTATGCTTTATTATTTCAAGAAAGGTAAAAGCGCAACTGAAACGCAAAAAAAGATTTGTGCATTGTATGGAGAAGGTGCTGTGACTTGATAGAATGTGTCAAACGTGGTTTGCAAAGTTTCATGCTGGAGATTTCTAACTGGATGATGCTCCAGAGTTGGGTAGACCAGCTGAAGTTGATAGCGATCAAATCGAGACTGAGAACAATCAACGTTATATACCACATGGGAGATAGCTGACACACTCAAAATATCCAAATCAAGTGCTGCAAATCATTTGCACCAGCTTGGTTACGTTAATCGCTTTGATGTTTGGGTTCCGCATAAGTTAAGCAAAAAAAACCTTCTTGATCATATTTCTGCATGTGATTCTCTACTGAGACATAACAAAAACGTTTCGTTTTTAGAACAAATTGTGGCGGGCAATGAAAAGTGGATACTGTACAATGATATAGAATGGAAGAGATCATGGGGCAAGCGAAATGAACCACCACCAACCACACCAAAGACTGGTCTTCGTCCAAAGAAGGTGATGTTGGGTATATCTCCCTTGGGATTGGGAGTCCTCTATTATGAGCTCCTCTGGAAAACGAAACGATTAATTCCAACAAGTGCTGCTCCCAATTAGACCAACTGAAAGCAGCACTCGACAAAAAGTGTCCAGAATTAGTCAACAGAAAACGCATAATCTTCCATCGAGATACCACAAGACCACATGTTTCTTTGATGACCAGGCAAAAACTATTACAGCTTGGCTGGGAAGTTCTGATTCATCTGCTGTATTCACCAGACATTGCACCTTTCGATTTCCATTTATTTCGGTCTTTACTAAGTTCTCTTAACGGAAAAAATTTCAATTCCCTGGAAGACTGTAAAAGGCACCTGGAACAGTTCTTTGCTCAAAAAAAAGTTTTTGAAGATGGAATTATGAAGTTCCCTGAAAAATGGCAGAAATGGCAGAAATGGCACAAAACGGTGAATACGTTGTTCAATAAAGTTCTTGGTGAAAATGAAAAACGTGCCTTTTATTTTTACTTTAACACTGAAGGAACTTTTTGGCCAACCCAATAGTTTGGTTCCATTTCATACTAAAAAAGAATCTGTGTTAATACATCTGTATAGACAGAAGTGGTTATCTGTAAGGAGAGAGGGGCTGCTCTTTTTTTACTATTTAAATTATTTTATAGGAAATCTGCATTTCCTTTGTAACAATAATTTTTAAAACAAAATTACCTTTGTAAAAATGTTTCTTTTCCCGAGTGCATTTTAAAATCTTATTCCGCTTAAAATGAACTTGTCTCTTACACCTACTATCTGTCCACCACTGTTAGTTCTTTTGTCCCAACCAAAGGCCATGACAATCTTTCAAAAATGCCAGTTCCCACTCCTCCTTCGCCATCAGCCTCTTTAGGGTACCTACAGGGGACAGAGATGGCTGCCCGCAAAGCACTAACGTGGCTCACTTTCCACATAGTGAACACTAGCTAAGTGTCATTTGAAAGAAAGATCACTCTGTACAAAGGAATGAAAAAGTTGGCAGAGGAACATGGAGTGAAGGAGACATTATCAGCAAAGCCCAGACTATAGGAAACCCCCAGAACAAAAAAATAAACGAGCAAAACAACTAGATTCTCCTACAGATACGTTGTAAGACTCCTAGAGATTAATAAATTCTTAAGAGCCATATCAACTGAATAAAATATAGGTTATTCAGAGCTGGGGGGAAAAAGTCTGTAATAACAAATCATGACATACGCAACCATTGGAAATTTGAATATTCAGTGGACATTGATGACATGAGGAAATCATTTATTTACATGTGAGAGTGGCACTGTGCTCAGGTATGCCAAGTCTAACTTCTAGGAATATATATATATACATTCTATCAATGGCTCTCCAAGTGTGGTGGAGGGACTCAGTTCCTTCCAGGGGTCAAAACTATTTTCATATAATACTAAGACATTATTTGCCTTTTTTGCTCTCATTCCCTTACAAGAACACAGAGGAGTTTTCCAGAGGCTCTGTGACATGTGATATCACTATACTTAACGGCTAATGGAATGTGTGCTTGTGTTTTAAAATTCTGTTTTAGTATCTAATGTGGCTAATATGGACAGATATATCCACGTTTTATCCACTTGGGCCCCTCAATAATTTTTTTTTTCCCTCAATAATTTTTAAGATTACTTAAGAGTCCTATGTCTACTTTTGCATGTGACTTAAATTCTCCAAAATAGTTTTTCGTAACTGGGCAGCGTGGACAAGAGTGATGAGTCAATTAGGAAGGAACAAACATCAATCTATCCATGAACCCTAAGCCCACAGAAATCTTTTCTCAACCCAACTCCGAAAGGCACATTCACACACAGACCCCTCTTCAAATGCCAGGGACAACTAAAAATTAAGTTCATATTCCCCCTTAATAACATTTCAAAAGAGATAAATGCAATTTTAACGTTTGGAATTACTTCACCTTTACTTAAGTGAAAAAAAATTCCTCCTTACCTAAGCCAGTCACAGGGTTCACAGCTGTCACCTAATGCTCGCATCAACCTTGTGGGGAAACTGTGCTCTACTGTGATCTCTCCCTTTCCCTTATTTGGGACTAATCAAATCCAAAGAACAGCCCAAACTGTTTTACTGTTCTGGAATCTGCTGTACCAAATACTGCCTGAAACAGGTGCACTGGTGGCTGTAGCTGAGAAGACTTTTCTCAGTGCATCTCGGTGTTTGGCGCTCCAGTGGGATCAGCCCGCCCTCTTTCCCTTGTCAGCTCTCGCTTTCCCAGTGGTCTCCTATCTACCCTGGCATCTGCCTTCCCTTTCTCCAAATTCAGTTCCTACGCTACACACCAGTTGCAAGGCCTTTCCCTGGAGCAGAGCTCTCAACCCCGCACAGGCGTCACACCATCTGGAGTCGGTAGCTTTGCACTTCTAACAAGCTCCCAGGTGATGCTGATGCTGCTGGTTTGGGGACCCCACTTTGAAAACCTGAGTTTCCTCTGGGACCCGAGGCCCCATGCTGCCCCCTGGCTCTGCCATGTTATCTCTTCCCTGTTAACCACGGCAGGTAGCTGACCAGCTTGGAACCTAGCTTCTTTGTTGGTAAAACGGAGACTGTGACAAAAGACACTTCACCAGTTGGTTGTAAAAAGGGAAGGGCATGAAGAGTAACGACTTGTTCGGCTGCGTGAAGTGAAGGTAAAGAGCCTTTACCGGATTCACTGCTGCAACAAAAAGCTGATTCCCAGCAGAAGCTGCCTCTTTCAACCATGTGGTTCTACTTCCACACATTCTCCTCAGAGGCTGAAAACTGGTTATCAGTCCAAACTCATTCCCTAAGTTTCAACTGTCTGACATGCAAGCTAGCCTATCGCTGGCTTCTTCAACAATTCCCACTTTAAAGGCATGGGGCAGAGACCTGTATCCTGGAAAGAAGGGCACTAAATACCAAATCTGTCTCTTCCATGTGGGAGGGGCAGGAGGAAAGCCTAAAGGAGGACAGGAATGTGACCCTGGTTAATAGGAAGAATTCAAAGCACTGAAGCTCACTTACCTTGCTCATGCCTCCGGCTTGCGCTGTGTTCAGTCCTGCATGACCGGCCATTTGCGGTGAAACTTGAGTTAACGTCTCAGCCAGCACGCTGCTCGCGGCCCCCTGCATGGCCGGAGTAGCGTATGGCATTCCAGCTCCCCTTCCTCTGCCAGCAGCCCCAAGAGATCCATTCATGACTTGCGCCTGCCCTTGCTGGGCCGGGTTCATTAAACTATGGCCAGAGTTACTATTGAGGAGGCCTGGGTGGGTCTGGTTAAAATTAGCATTCATGCAGATACCAGGTCCTGTCTGTGACGTGGCAGGGCTGCTGGTCACCAGCCCCACTTGCTTTTGTGCTTGAGGATTCAGTGCTTGGGAAGCAGGGGGAGTGGGCCCAGAGGTGCTGGCTGCCTGTTTGGGAAGGCTGGGGGCTGAAGAATCTCCCTGGTTCAGAGGGCTCTTGCCCATGGCACCCAGACTGGCCATGTTTGCACTGTTCGGCTGCCCCTGGGCCTGGCCTCCAAGGCCTTGTTGCACGGGGCTGCTGGAGCTCACATTTCCTATTCCTGGGTTGATACTAGAGCTGCTGCCTCCTCGCAGAAGCTCTGACAGTTGTTTATGTTTGGAAGCAGCATCTGGAACAAGGTTCCCACTGTTTAAAAGGCCTAATTCTCCTCCATTGGGGATCAGCTCATCGGGAAGATCATTTTCCAAGTCAAACAATGATCCAAAATCTAGAAATTAAACAGAAACGGAAATGAGAAACTAAGCAACCATAAGAGCTCTCCAACTGTCATATGTTACTATGATCTTAACCTAAAGGGGCGTTTAACATGGAACACTAGCACGTCTTAACAGTAACATCAAAATGATCTGAAAGTTCATTTGGGAAAATAAAACAGGAAGAATATTTTTCAAATTCTGAAGAAGGGAAAGTTAAACAGAGATAAGAGGAAGGCTATCTAAAATGATAGATTTTATCATATATTCTAAAACAACAATAGTGCAGTATATGGCAAATGCAGATATACAAATTAAAGGAAAACAATGGAAATTTAATTAGTTCACTGAATTATGATGTTAAAATGCTTTATAAGAACGTATGTGTGTAAAATAGTAATTGGGCATCAGGTAAGACGAATAGTAATTTGAGGAAATTAAAGTCTAGCCTTAAGTGATTACATATTTAAAAGGTAAATTATCAAAAAACCCCAACCTTAACAGAAAATGAGATTTCTCAGAGTGCTGAAGCTACAGGAAATGAAAATAAAGACATATATAGAAACTAAAAATAACTGAAAGTAAAAGAAAATAGGAGCTTAAAAAATACTTGAATTATACAGAAAGGGTTAAGGGTCAATTTTACAGAAAGATTCTAAACACACTGAATCCCAAGAATAAATGCACAACGGATATAGCAGGTAAATATCACAAAGGAAGATAAAAAACAGTAAACAAAATAGACCATCCTTCCTAGTAATCAAGCATGAAAATGAAAGCAACTCCTTTTTTCCAGTCCCTCTCAAAGTAACACTTCTCTAATGTGGCCTATATATGTCATCTCTAGTTCCTCACTGACCAGGCACTGTCCAACCCACAACAACCTGGCTATACATGCAAGTATAAACGACAAGATATGTACAAGTACATTCATCATAGAATTACCTGTAACATCAAAACAAATGCAAACAATACCCAGAGGTAGTTTAACTTAGTGGTTATTACAACTCTAGACCCATACTGCCACCATTTGAATGCCAGCTCTGCTTCTTGCTCCCCACTTACTAGCTGTGTGACCTTGGTTAAGTTAGAGTTTCTGTGCCTCAGTTTCCCTATCTAGAAACTGGGAGTGATAATGGCTACTACACCTCATAGGGCTGTTGTGAGGACTAAATGAATTAATAAATGTAAAGCACTTAAACAGTGCCTGTGGATGCTAAGTGTTCAGAAAGTATTAGCTATTATTATTATTGTTATCCAATAACAGAGGTTTGATAAATTGCTGTATAATACTATAAACCACTATACATCTATTAAAATAATTATGAAGACTGTACAAATACAGGAAAATGTATGTTATGTAAAAACATGCAAATGGAAATTGTACACAAAATAGCACACAGAGTAAGATTAGAACTAAAGTACGTGCGTGTAGGCAGTAGCTGGAAAGTAATATGCCAAAAATAGAGTCGTAATGGTAAAATGGTGGGGTGATGTGCCCATGTGGCTTTTAAAAAAAATTTTAAAAGCCACTCCCCCTCCCACCACCCACTTTTAGAAAACTGAAAATCTTTTTCTCCATGGTGCAAACCCTTCTGACTGCTTCCCCCAACAACCTCCTCGGCTGGCTGGCCGGGATGTTCCTTTTAGGAAGGGCAACACCTTCTCAGGCAAGGAGCAAGAACCGCCACAATCACCTTCCCCTTCCAGGTGACACAATCCCAGCTAAGGGAACTGAAGGCAAGTCAGCCAAGACAGTTCTGGAAAAGGTTTTCCTTCCTACTGGTAAGGGATGCTCAGAAAAAGATCTCTTTTTTCCTCACTGGATTTCATCATGCGACTGTGGCAACCCTCTTCAACCAGGAGAGGAGACACTGTTCAAACACTAAGGATGGGGCTTCCCTGGTGGCGCAGTGGTTGAGAGTCCGCCTGCCGATGCAGGGGACACGGGTTCGTGCCCCGGTCTGGGAAGATCCCACATGCCGCGGAGCGGCTGGGCCCATGAGCCATGGCCACTGAGCCTGCGCGTCTGGAGCCTGTGCTCCGCAACGGGAGAGGCCACAACAGTGAGAGGCCCGCGTACTGCAAACAAAAACAAAAACAAACACTAAGGAGGGCTGCAGAAAAAATACAAGCACCTGGGTTCATGAAGCCATCTCTAGGCTAAATTATCCAACTCTGGAAGCCTCTTCATCTTCAGACTTCTCGTAATGAGAGAAAATACATTTCCTATCATTTAAGCCATTCTAGTTGGAGTTTAAAGGTAACTTGCAGCTGAAGGCATCTTATCTCCATCACTTCTGTGAAGTTCAAACTCCTTCACACAGCACATCAGTAGGTGGCCCCTGCCCACTTTCCAGCCCTTCTTTCCCAGGCACCTCCTACCTTCCAGCCACAATACCGTGAGCCAGCACATGTATTAGCAACCTTTCTTCTGGGTGCACTCTCTCTCAGTCTAGAAAACCCCACGTCCAGCCCTCCCTCAGATTAAACAGTGACTATGAAGACTTTCTGTAGGCTGCCCCTGCAGAACTGACCAGTTCCTTTTCAGCCTCCTGAGTTCTCTGTACCTACATGCCTCATAAACCACCTCGAACACATACTCATTTCTTCCTGCCTGACTGTAAGGGACTAGATACTCCTTGCAAGTGGATATACACATACTCTGTTTTGTAGAACCTGTGAGAGTAGCTGCAGACACCATGAGCCCTTCCTCCCAAGTACTTTATTTTGTGCCTCCTAAGAACACCCTTTACACAGCACAGTACATTTATAAAATTCAGGATATTTAACCTTGATACAACACTTAATATACTGATTGCCCTTACTCAGATCTGGCCAGTTGTTTTCCAAAACGCCCTTTATCACACTTATTTTTCCTGATCCAAAATCTGATTCTGGATCCCAGCGCACTTAGTTGTCATGTCTTGGTCTTCTCCTTTACTCTAGAAAGGTTCCTCACACTTTGTCTTTCGTAACTCTGAGATTTCTGAGGAGGGTAGGTCAGTTGTTTTGTAGAATGCCCCTCAATTTGGGGTTGCTTCCTCACGATTACAGGACACTCAACTATGAAGAGACAACAGGACTCGACTCCTGGATACAGCAGACACCTCTGAGAGAACCACTGACCAGGGCGTGCTGCTAGCAACAACCCAGCTCCTGTGTTTCCAGGTGGCTTTGTGGGTTCCATTCCACAGCTTTTATGCTATTGTACTGTCCTGAACCTGGAGATTCCCTAAGGTCTCCAGACACAAAGACCACATGAAATAAGGTAAGAACAAATGAAAACAACACTCCAACATAACTAACATTTCTGTTTGTTGCCTTCTAGGTTCTGTCCACATGTACACACATTTTTACTCAGTAATCTCATCAAAAAAAGAAATCAGTGACCTCCCTGGTGGCGCAGCGGTTAAGAATCCACCTGCCAATGCAGAGGACGCGCGTTTGAGCCCTGGTCTGGTAAGATCCCACATGCCATGGAGCAACTGAGCCTGTGCGTCACAACTACTGAGCCTGCACTCTAGAGCCCACGTGCCACAACTACTGAAGCCCGTGTGCCTAGAGTCTGTGCTCTGCAACAAGAAAAGCCACCACAACGAGAAGCCCGCACACCACAATGAAGAGTAGTCTCCGCTCACTACAACTAGAGAAAAGCCCATGCGCAGCAACAAAGACCCAACACAGCCAAAAATTAATTAATTAAAAAAAAAAGAAATCAATGTATCTGTGTGTTTAATGTAATGCTTCTTAATCTATGAACGTGAAAATGAAACTCATTTAAACTAGAAAATGGAAGCCGTTATGATAGAGATCACGTTTCCTCCCTATCTGCTGGGGAGGAAATTAGGTGTCAAGCACTATAAACCAGAAGAAGGGACTGGGCTACTAATATTGTACATGTAAAGCTTGGAACAACCTGCTGACGCTCCCCTGACTGACTCTCTTCCAAGACTGCCAAAGCACTTTTCCTAGGAGAGGGCAGACAGGCCAGGACAAGAGCAGGTAAATGCAGAAGAACATGGTCTCTAGTCCAGTGTAGGAATTGGAATTGGAAATGGAAATGCAAAAACAACACTTGCAAGTGGAACACAGGAGTTCAAATCCTGTCTGAATCAATTAGCCCTGTGTCTTTGGGCAAACTGCTTAATCTCCGTGCCTTAATTCCCTCAACTGTAAAACAGGGACAATGGTACCCCAGGGCTACACGACGAAAGCAGGAAAGGAGTGCTCTGTGCCACAGATACTGGTTATTTTATTCTATCCTGCACAAAAACTTTCTTACCTTTAAAAATGCACCCAGCGTGCTGCCATTCTCAAATTGACTGATTTTCTTTAATGGTTTAGTCTTGTTCTAGTCCAAATGCACATGCACCTTTTACGGCTGTAGCAGGCATTATGTCTGCTTGTGTTCACTTTTGGTTTTGGTTTTTATTGGTCTGCCACAATTTGTCCACCTTAACTACTTTTTCTCATCCTGCTTCAGTCCAAGCACATCTCACAGCTGTTTGGGCTCAGAAAGGGTTGACAAATTCTGCTATGTCCTCACCTGTGCAGTCCAAACACATATGAACCTGTCTACAACCACATATATGACGTATAGCTTTTTTAACAGACAAAGCGGTTGTGTAGGGCTTGAGGAAGGCACATCCATACCATCACCATCACCATCATACCCACACCATCACCCTTTTCTCACCATTACTTTCTCCTGTTCTCTAGTTCAAAACAAAACATTGATAAAAGAGAGCGAAGCAGGAAAGCCAGGCTGTTGCAACATAACACAGCTGTGCTTTCTACACACCAAGTGTCCCAACACACAGGTTGGGTAATACCAATCTGAATCATCGGAAGTTCCTAAAATTCAAGATAGAGCGCCACCACTTCCAATCCCAGATAAATTCCTTTCTTTCCACCAAGTCACTGGGGGACGGACCAAGGAGAGAGCAAAGCTGAGGCTGAACGAGATTCGAGGACACCCCACTTTCCAGGGGTTCACCTTTAGCAGAAGACGAGCTCTGTCACACAGCGAACAGCAGACAGCCTGTCACACTGCCACCGCTGGGAACAGGAACTCTCTCTCTTCGGGGGCTTGCTGGTTGCATCCAGGAACTTGAGATAGAACATACACATTTGGAGGAGTCACCCTCCAGTCACCAGCTCCCTGAGGAACCACAAATGACTCTTCTTGGTTTGAAGGCACTTGGGGCGGGGGCGGGGCTGAACCTCTTCCCTCCCCTGGTCTCGGGCAGGTCTCACAGAGACCTGCCCGAGAGCCCCTTTCAATTAAGCTGACCTGAGAAAAGAAGTTACGAGCTCCCCAGTCTCTATCACACTGAGGTGAGGATGGGGTGCCCACAGCAGCAGCTTACGAAGGAGAAAGTCAACCAAACTTGGCCCGCCTCAGGAACGGAAGGTCTTCATCACGTGTGACCACGAGGGACCTTTCCCTCCTAGACCACACGCAGAGACCTTGGTCCAGGGGATGGTCACACCACACACTGACAGACATGCTGCAAGACCCATTCTTATGCATCACGATCAGAAGTCAGCATTTCACCTTAAACAAGGAATGAACTACTATCAAGCAGGCTGAAAAAAGCTTTTCATTTTACAAAATCAAATACCAGGCAAGTGACTGACTCAATCTGTCCAGCCAATAACATCCGAAAACAGTTTTGTTTGAAAGACTTGTTTCAAATGCAACAGCTAAACAAACCATCTAGAAAACACATCTTCCCTCAGGTTTTCTAAATTCTCCTCTTTCTGTCATAATACCTTATTTTCTCTTTTGAATTGCATTTGGAGCCCCAAATTCTCTGTATTGGCAGAACTGATTTTTCTCCCAAAATGTGTACAAACCAGTTTATCACACCTGGTATTGGCCGGAAGTATGAACTTTCCACACTCTACAGACATAATGAATGAGTCTTAAAATCATATGATCAACTTCTTGTTACAACTCACAAGGCTGTAAGTACCTTGAAAGCAGGGATCCTGTCTACCCAGCACCTGCCATACAATGCTTAGCATATAGAAGGCCCTCAACAAACATCTGCATGCTGAATGAGAGAATGAATTACAGAGAAGAGTGCCAGTTACAGATGATACACAATATCAATTTTAACAAGTTACTTGTCTAGCCAAAGATATCAGGTAGTAATCTTAGCATCTATTACTAGTTTCCTAAAATAGAAACAAAGAACAAAATTCAACAATGAACTTTCTTGAAATGTTAAATTGTTCTACTCATCCTTCTCCTTACACCTCTTTCCTGCTGCCTCTATCTTCCAGAAAACCAGCCAAGTCTATTTCACTCTCTGGCTACACCTCAGCATCAATGACCCTCTATCCTATGGTTGATGCAAGGATTAAATGGCATGATGGAGAACGAGAGATGGTAGTGTTAGAAATAAACTACCTAAGAGTTTTGATGCTGTTTTGTGTTCATGTTTCTCTACTTCTGAGCATGAAACTCCCCTCCCACAGATATCTTCTCTTCCCCACTCACCCCTATTTCTACCTGCAGTCCTTATTCCCTGTGAAAAAGGTCTGCTTTCTTTAAAGTTTTTTCAGAATTTCTCTACATTTTCTTTGGCATTACTTGTACTATAACCATGACTACCTAAATGCTTCTCTTAAATCTTTCAAAAGCTGAGCACTTTTACTTATCAACCCTGGAAAATTTTACAAGAAGAATTTTTAATTCCTGAGTCAAAACTGTATACAAAAAAACTTGACCCAAAAAGGGTAATGCATCCTGAAAAAGTTCACATCTAAAGATGAGGAATCCATAGAATGGTAGACATTTTCACAGGGTTATAAGTCTTAGATGACCTGGAGACCATTCTAGGTCTCTTCAGTGCATTTATTAATATATTACTAATTAGACACTGACAACACAGGAAGAACAGTCTGGGGTAGTGAGAAAATTACCCTGCCAGAGCTTAATTCAGGTCCATCTCTGTCACTCACTCCTCCCTCCTAATGTGTGCTTCCTCAGATCTAAACTGGAAATGAAAATAGTACCTGCCTCTAGGATCACTGATGAAGGAATTAAATCACACAATGTGTATACAGCACTTAGCCTGTCATGCAGTAAGGGCTCAATAAGTATTAGTCATTATTATCACTATCACTGTCCCATCTTCCGAAGTTGCTATGAGGACTGAACGATACACACACATCAAGGACTGGCACCCTACGCCTGGTACAGGGTTCGTGCCAACAATCATCTTTTCTGTAAGGTAAAGTCCTAATAATCTGATGATTCTACTAGAATTAAAGCTTACTTTGCTTTGAAAATTCTCGGAGACTATGCAAATAAATAATGGAACAACTCTCCAACAATGAAGAATTAAATTTTTTTTAAAGGAAAAGAAAAGGCACTGTTTTATTGGCATTTATGCCATTACAAATAAACTTTATCTAGGCATTTAATCAAGTTCCTAAAAGACATCTTTTATTTTTTTTACAACAATTATTAGGAAACAATTAAAAGCAAATTCTTTCTAAAACCTTCTGTGATTAAGGCTTCTTTTATGTAGATACATAAATTAGTACAGAATGGGGTTTTACTTTATTCTGAACAATGATTTTACACTGAACAAAAAAATATGTCCTTCCTCAAGATCACTATCTGCTTCTTAAGAGTCAAAGTGGGGTTGGCTGGGCAACCCACCTCCTCCCAGGCCTTCCTCAGTGGGAGCAAGTGCCGGCTCTCAGGCCTTCGTTCTGTGCACGGCGGACTAGGCTCACTTGAAACTTGAATAAAAGGATTATAAGACAGTCCTGAGTGGAAGTTCTCTGTCACACTGGATCCTAAATCAGGAGAGTCCTGGAATTGCAGCCAGCCTCCTATCCTCATCTGACTCACTTAGAGGTTCCCAGGAGATGCCATTCTCAGACAGCTAGGACAATTTAAAGTTTCCTAAGTGTGGTTTGTACGCTGCCTCCCTCAGCCCTGAAGGGAGGAGAAAAGCCTTCCTGGGACAAAAGTGGGAAAGAAGGTACTGGCACAGCAGCAACCACCACTAAACCAACCATAAACCACCCAGCAGCCCCGAAACGCAACCAGGTGGTTTGGAGTAGAAAGGGGCTCACTGTTCTCCACCATCACGGCTGAGAAGGGCACTAGGACCAAGGGGAGGCGCTGCCTAGCCACCCTGCAACCCAATTAAAAGTCCTAGAGGAGGAGGAATGTGGGGGCTGAGCTAGGATTCAACCTCTGCACCCTAACCCCAGGTGCTGGGCCACCTCAGACTACCTGGCCACAATGTAAGTACAGGAAAGCAGACAGCCAGAGACCAGGTCCCCTGGCCCAAATGCTGGGAGCTGTAGCTGGCAGGCAGCAACACCAAGTCAGGAAGAAGGGGAAAGACCTTCTTCTGGACACAGAGGTGTCAGTGTACAACATATGGAAGTGTGTGGGCTATCAGAAAGCCCACAACACAAAATGAATGCATGAAGTCCAGAAAGTACACCAACATCCAGACAATGGAATATTATTCAGCACTAGAAAAAAATGAGTATCAGGCCATGAAAAGACATGGAAGAACCTGAAATACACGTTACTACGTGAAAGAAGGCAATCTGAAAAGACTAAATACTACATGATTTCAATTATATGACATTCTGGAAAAGGCAAAACTGTGGAGACAGTAAAAATAATCAACGATTGCCAGGAGTGTGCTTTTTTGGGGGGCGGGCAGGAAGCTGGGGGAGATACAGGAGGAATACAGGGGATTTTTAGGGCAGTGAAAATATACTGTGTGATAATATTATGATGGATAAATGCCATTGTACATTTGTCCAAACACACAGAATGTACCAAACCAAGAGTGAACCCTAAGGTAAACTATGCACTCGGGATAATTACGATGCATCAATGTAGGTTTATCAATCGTATCAAATGTACCACTCTGGTGGGGGATGCTGATAATGGGGAGGCTGTGCATGTGTGGGGGCAAGGAGTATAGATGGGAAATCTCTGTACCTTCCCTTCAGTTTTGCTGTGAACCTGAAAGTGCTCTAAGAAAATTAAGTCTTAAAGGAAAAAAAAAAAAAAAAAAGTATGCCATTAGATTACAGATAAATCACAAGCAGCTGAGAGGTACAAAATGACAGAGAATCACAAGCTGAAGAATAACTTGAGTATTTATCAACTATATTAATAACTAACATACAAAATATCCAGTGATGTCTATGCTGGGTTTAAGTGTGCTGCTTTTAAAGCTTTAAGGATCCACCAACACACAAGCTCTTGGAGGACAGTTTGATGATATGATCAAAATTACAAATGCATATTCCTTTTAATCATTAATTCCATTTTTAGGAATCTGTTCTATAGATATACACATAACTGTGCAGAGCTATTCATTAAAGCACTGTTTGTGACGGGTCAAGACTGGAAACAGATTAAATCAATCATGGCACATCTCACATAACAAAACTAGCAACTACACGGCTTCCCTGGTGGCACAGTGGTTCAGAGTCTGCCTGCCAATGCAGGGGACACGGGTTCGGGCCCTGGTCTGGGAGGATCCCACATGCCGCGGAGCGGCTAGGCCCGTGGGCCACAAATGTTGAGCCTGCGCGTCTGGAGCCTGTGCTCCGCAATGGGAGAGGCCACGGTAGTGAGAGGCCCGTGCACCACGATGAAGAGTGGCCTGCTTGCCGCAACTGGAGAAAGTCCTCGCACAGAAACGAAGACCCAACACAGCCATAAATAAATAAATAAATAAATACTAACTCCCAATTTCTGACATTAAAAAAAAAAAAAAAACTAGCAACTACAGAAAGAGATAATAAGGAAGCTCTCCATGTGCTGCTGTGTACAGGTATGTAACCATGTGGACAGTATGTTGCCTCCAGTAAGAAGAAGGCAGGAAGGGGGCAAGGGAGCTAAGAATAGGCTGTCTGCTTGAAGAGATAAACCGTGGAGGAGAGCACAGGGAAGGAGGGAGGCTCTCACTCTACAGCTTTGTGTCCTCTGATTTTTGAACCATGTGAGTGAACTTCCTTTTAAAGAAATTGATTTTTAAAAGGCAGCCCCTGGGGTGTCCAGGCCCAGGTGATTAGCTTCAGCCTATGTGATAATATCTGAATTGCTTCCAGATGCTCCTGGTTCCAGTTGGAGTGTTTACGTTTGAGGATGAAATCTGAAATGGGTTCAATACTAGTTTAAAATATTTTTAGTATTCAAATGAGCTTAAAAGGCAGGAAAATAAAAAGCACTTTAAAGAAGGATTTTACAAAAATAATATTTTTTTCCTAAAGAAATGTGACAAATCTACATATCATATTTTGTACCCAACACAGTAGTAAGGTACACGTTGCTCGCGTCAGGAAAGCTGACATTATTTCAATGTACTTCAAAAAACATTAGTTGGCTGTCAGGTCTTGTAGCTTCCAGCACACCAATGAAGAAACCTCTAATAAAAGGATTCTGTTACCCACTACTGGGCATATACCCTGAGAAAACCATAATTCAAAAAGAGTCATGTACCACAATGTTCACTGCAGCACTATTTACAATAGCCAGGACATGGAAGCAACCTAAATATCCATAAACAGATGAATGGATAAAGAAGATGTGGCACATATATACAATGGAATATTACTCAGCCATAAAAAGAAATGAAATTGAGTTATTTGTAGTGAGGTGGATGGACCTAGATAGAGTCTGTTATACAGAGTGAAGTAAGTCAGAAAGAGAAAACAAGTACCATATGCTAACACATATATATGGAATCTAAAACAAAAATGGTTCTGATGAACCTAGGGGCAGGACAGGAATAAAGACGCAGATGTAGAGAATGGACTTGAGGACACAGGGAGGGGGAAGGGTAAGCTGGGACAAAGTGAGGGAGTAGCATTGACATATATACACTACCAAATGTAAATAGCTAGTGGGAAGCAGCCGCATAGCACAGGGAGATCAGCTTGGTGCTCTGTGACCACCTAGAGGCGCGGGATAGCGAGGCGGTGAGGGAGGTGCAAGTGGGAGGGGATAAGGTGATATATGTATACATATAGCTGATTCACTTTGTTATACAGCAGAAACTAACACAACATTGTAAAGCAATTATACTCCAATAAAGATGTTTCCAAAAAAAAAAGATTGTTAAAAATCAGAGCTTGTGACAAAGGAAGTGATGATTGGACACCACACTAACACACAATCATATTTTCCCATCTTTGGACGACACCTCTAAGTTAATTTACACTTTGTTCAAATCATTCTTGATAGAGGTCTAAAAGGTTTTGCAATAGGAATTAACCAAAACTCCAGTTCTCACCATTTAACAGATTCCTCTAACCACAAATAGTAAAGATGTTTTGCTTTGGATCTGATTTACTTTTAAACTAGTTTTTCTTTTAATTTTTAAATTTATTATTTATTTATAAATTTATTTATTTAATTTATTTTTGGCTGCATTGGGTCTTCATTGCGGCACTCAGGCCTTCCCTAGTTGTGGCAAGCGGGGGACACTCTTCATTGTGGAGTGTGGGCCCCTCACTGCGCTGGCCTCTCTTGTTGCGGAGCACGGGCTCCAGGCACGCGGGCCTCAGCAGTTGTGGTGCGCAGGCTCACTAGTTGTGGCACGTGGACTCAGCAGTTGTGGCACACAGGCCCAGCTGCTCCACGGCATGTGGGATCCTCCCGGACCAGGGCTCGAATCCACGTCCCCTGCATTGGTAGGCAGACTCTCAACCGCTGTGCCGTCAGGGAAGCCCAGTTTTTTGTTTTAAAAATAATATATTTATGTTTTTTAAAAAAGCATTTGGAAGACTATAAAGTGAAAGTGGAGAGCCCCCAGCCCCCCACTCCCAAGGAAAACAATTTTCAGGGATTTCCTTCTGAAAATACCCTATGGACACATTAGTATATATCTTTTTTTTTTTTTTTTTTTGCTGTACGCGGGCCTCTCACTGTTGTGGCCTCTCCCATTGTGGAGCACAGGCTCCGGATGCGCAGGCTCAGCGGCCATGGCTCATGGGCCCAGCTGCTCCGCGGCATCTGGGATCTTCCCGGACCGGAGCACGAACCCGTGTCCCCTGCATCGGCAGGCGGACTCTCAACCACTGCGCCACCAGGGAAGCCCAGTATATATCTTTTTACCTCTAAAAAGGATCTAATTATCATTTCTGTTCTCCATCCTGACTTTTTATTTAACGATTCTCAAACTTATCTTCCATCTTAAATACCCATCACTCTCCCTCCCCAGATTTACAATGGCAAAGAACTCAGCTACTCCTCTTCTGAAGGACTTCTGGGTCACCTTTAGTGTTCTGCAATATCTAGATTAATTAACTAAATTAATAAAAAGGTCTGGAATTAACATGAATATTCTTAGAAGTCCTACCAAGCAAGAGATTGATTTTTACCTTATCTATTGTACTTGGCATACAAGTAGGTTGTTAAGCTACAGACATTTGTATGTCAACTAATAACGTGGTTAATAAAAACCACAGGTTTAAAGCATCTTTTCCAGAAGCTGGGAAACCATAAACAGAACTTTGGTGTGAACCATGGTCCAATGACGTGCAACATGATGACAGTAACAAAACCTCTAATACTCTTCAAGATGAAATTACTTTTTAGAACTTCAATTCTTCCTATTTACAAACTGTTGAAAAAACACAAAAATCATTCTGTTTTATTTAAGTACAGCACCAAAACATTTTACCATTTTAAAAAAAAAGGATTTTTAGAATGAAGCCTACTCTTCAAATATTAATACTTCCTACAGCTCTCAGATATTTATCAGTCTGAAATGCACCTATAGTGGAACAATATATATAACATGTCACTTTGGGAAGAAGGAGTAAAAAGAGACAGCCTGTGCTTACATACACAGCATATGTCTAGCATGATATACAAGAAACACTAGTTGCCTGTGGGGAGGGGAACTGGGTGACTCTGTAAACAGGAAAGGAAGGCTTTTCACTAAAGTCTTTTGTACTTTTTGGAACCCTATGAACACGTCATCCAGTCAAAAGAATTAAAAAAAAAACTTTTTAAAGAAGAATTACCTGTTGATACAAAAATTTCCTAATATCTTAAATAAGAACACTACAGCTGACCCTTGAACAAGGGTTTGAACTGCACAGGTCCATTTATACATAGATTTTTTTTTTCAATAGTAAATAGGGAGGTCCCACGAATATGGAGAAACCGGTATACAGAGGGCAAGTTATATGTGGATTTTTGACTGCAGGGAGGGTTGGCGCCCCTAATCCCCACGTCGTTCAAGGGTCAACTGTAGTTCTGATTCTTAAGCTGCTTTTTGTGGGGTCTTTTCCCTCCCACAAATAGGGTTTGGGAAGAGAGAAAGCAGTTGTCAACTCTCCCTGCAGGTATGAACTTAGATGGAAAAATATACCTTGGAAAAAGATGATATAGCCTCTAGAGAACAAATCACAGTCACTTCCTCCAACTACCCTGGATGTGATGGGCTTCTAAAATTTTGTATTGTTTTTTAAGCTCTAAAAGGATGGTCTGGACTCCCTGGTCAGACACTGCAGGCTCTCCATGACTTTACCTTGCCTTCAGACACCCAGCCTGACTCCCCCTGCTAGTATGTCCTACAATGAGCTCCAGTGCCCTTCCTCTAAGAAGTTTCCCTGACCACCCAGCCTGAAGCATCTGGTTCCTTCCCATCACAACACTGATTTCAGTTCGCAAATAGACAGGCATTGGTGGGGCTGCTGGACTGCCTGCCCACACCACTGCACTCTGAGTTCCAAGAACACAGGGCCCCCACTGATATCACCACAGCCCAAGAGTGTCCCATACATAATAAGCACATATAAATAATTTGTATTATATAAGCGTTTTAATATTTGTTGAATAAAAGAATAGATAAATAGTGGTAGAGTTGAGACTAGAGCTCAGGCCCACCCAACTTCTCAGCACAGGACATCAGTAGTGTCCACATCTAAGAGGCAAGACCACGCTGCCTCTAAATGGTAGCCTGTTGAATGTAAAACAAAAACAAAACTGACTTTTTGCAAAAAGTTTACACGCTCAAAAGTGTATACCTCCAGACCTCCACACTTGCTGTTTATGCTGTTCCCTATGCCTGGAATAGCACCTCACCCCGACTCCTGTTCATCCTCAGGTCTCAGTCACCTCCCCCAGAAGGCCTTCCAAGACCCTTAAGAAAAGACTCTGTCCTATGCCCCAATCATGGACCTCCTCTCCAAGGTACTCGGTCACAGCTCACTATAGCTGTCTCCCATGAAGGCAGACCCTGGACCTGCTGTGTCCCCACCACTAGATCTCCAGGACTGACATCACAGTGTAACAAATATTTTCTACATGACTGAAAAATCCTATATCTAAACCAATGAGTATTTTTGAAAATGCTTTCCATCTTTACAAGTTGGTCCCTCTAAAGGGACTTTGCCCTTTAGGTCATAAATATCTTAAAAGAACACTCTAGACAAATGAGGTAAGTAAATATACTCAGGGCTGTGCTGTCCAACACAGCAGCCAATAGCCACATGTGGCTATTAACATTTACATTAATTACAATTAAATAAAATTTAAAATGTAGCTCCTGACTCACATTAGTAATAGTTCAAGTACTCACTAGCCACAAGAGCCTAGAGGATCCAGTACTGGGAGTGTGGGTCTAGAACATGGCCATCATCACAGAAAGTTCAGCTGGACTTAGTATCAGGAGAACACTAGCATTTCAAACAAAGGAAATGTCCAAACTCACTCTTACCATTGAGAAGGAACCCATTTTTCCTTAACTTTCAAAGATTAAGAAAGTCACCAGTGTGAGCTAAAACACTGAATTATCACTAAAATAAGTTTTAGCTCACCAGTGTGAGCTAAAAATCACTGAATATGATTTTCTCAGATCTTTAAAAGAGAAGTTCAACTCTGGGCAGGTTGTGCTCTTCAAACAAAAACCAATCCCAGAGTAGTAAAGGCACAACCAAAATAACACAAAAATCTATCAATACTTTATGCCTTGTTGCTTTCAATAAAAATTACTGATTAAATAAAATGTAAATAAGATTTAATGTTAGGGTCAAAAATTCTTTGTCCACCATGGGGTGATTTTTACTAGCAAAATCCATAAATCACCACACCTAAAATATCTAGGAGACTGGAAAAACAGTAAACTCCAACTGAAGCAACTTCCTATTGTAGAATCTGTAGAAAGAGAAAATCCCCACAATACAGGGAGGAGCTGAATCCATTCCTTTCAAGGTCAGTGGTAGCTGAATCAAAGAGGAAATTAAATTTCACTGCTCTTTCTTTCAACCAATTAACCTGACTAAACTGGATAGTGATTCAAAGGCCATTTTCTCCCCTGTTTGCTAAAAAAGAAAGACCATTTTTATAGCTTCTCCATGTTCACTTTTCCTTTTTCACTAAGTCCTAACCTAAATCAAGTCCCTGTTCTGAAACAATACGGGAAACACAGTTCCGTTTAGACTTCAATTTTCCAATAAAGAACAGTTTTTAACTTCAAACACAGACTGAGTAAAGTGTGTCAAACTCCTACCCATTTTGTGGGATTCCTGAATCTCAGCCTCTAATTCATCCCTTTGCAAGCTGGTACTGAGACTGCACCAGCCCTGGTGCTCCACGTGGAACAGGAAGGGGAAACATCTTCCTGTGTACTCAGCAAGAAACGTCCATGGATCTGGTTCTGGGTCAGACCCCTCACCTACATCAGTCCCATCCTCACCAGCCCAAGGGTAGGTGATGTATAGTACTTTCCCACAATGATACAATAATAATAGCCGCTGCAACCGGCTATATGCCAGGAACCACAGAAGTCCAATATGCAAAGCTAACCAAAGTGAGAAGAAATGGAAAATTCTAGGGGGGGGAAAAATCCCTTTTAGAGATGAGACTCACCCTCCCCAATGAAGTTCTAATGTAAAGTCACTGGCCCAAGGCACAGAGCTGATGAGCTGGAAGCTGAAATCCAGTGTCCACTGAGTGGAGGCCAGGGCTCCTTCCTCACTACCTGTATCCCAGTATAAAAAGCTCTGACATTTCCTTCAACTCTGAGTCATGGTTAGAAGGTTCTACTTTTAATCAAGTGACAAACACTCAAAATATTTTAATCCAAAGGAACTGGGTCAAACGCATACAGTCCATAACTGTCAAAGAAAACCCCAATTATTTGATATATTTCTATAGTTCCTGAGTGTTATCATTCAGTTTGTTATCAAATACCAAAATCCACTTTATTCAAATATTGTTCAAGCCTCATTCTACAGGCTATCAGAAGAAACAGTAGCTTATTTTTCTTGCTATTTCATTGGTTATTCTAAGTACAAAATTAAAACACATATAGATGGTACAGTTTTTATAAGGAAAATTCAAAATATTTGGGGGCAGTGCAAAGGGAAGCTTTTGAAATATAAAAATATTTTGCAGGACTTCCCTGGTGGCGCAGTGGTTAAGAATCCACCTGTCAATGCAGGGGAGATGGGTTCGAGCCCTGGTCCAGGAAGATCCCACATGCCGTGGAGCAACTGAACCCAGACACCACAACTACTGAGCCTGCGAGCCACAACTACTGAAGCCCACGCGCCTAGAGCCCATGCTGCGCAACAGGAGAAGCTACCGCAATGAGAAGCCTGCATACCGCAACGAAGAGTAGCCCCCGCTTACCGCAACTAGAGAAAGCCTGTGCACAGCAACAGTGACCCAATGCAGCCAAAAATAAATTAATTAAAATAAATCTAAAAAAAAAATTTTTGCTTTACAACAGAATTGTATAATCCCGTTAAACAGCTACAACTATTAAGAAACACCTACTATATACACAGGTGTATTAGAAAGACTGGCAAATTAAGAGATCTTCAAAGAGCAGCAGACGGGACATCTAGAAATAGGAAAGTCGGGTTTAACCAAGTGAAAATTTCTTCAGCATTAGATTTTACTATTCTTAGTGATGGTTCAACTAAACATTCTTTTGATTAATGGAAATGAAACATGGGGGAAAACGTTACACGGGATGATATCCAAGGTCTTTCTAAGGGTAAGGTTTTAAAAGAAAGGAATTTGACTTCTAGACATAAGAGCTCAAAAATAGCCTCACTTCCCAAATTTAGAACAAGAAAACACCCTGAAGGCAGATTTTTCAAAGTCAGCAACATTCTGCATATTGTCTAAGAACTTGGGGAAAAAAAAAAAAGCCACTTTTGCTTACTTCCATGCCTTTCCTAAAGATACCCTCCCACCCCAATCTGTGATTCACATCTCTTCAAGTCAAAGCTCGAGGTGGGCAACCTTGCACATGGCTCTTTTCCGGCACTACTGTCAGCAAATCACAGCCCCCACAGAAAGGTGAACACGCAAAAGCCCCCAACAGACACTGGTGCAAGCGCTGACTTCCTGCATCAATGACTTGCTGCAATGTGACAATCCTGAAAGCTAAGCTTAGACTGAATTGGGAAAGTATGGCATCCCCTCCCCCAATTTATGCAAGAGCTGTGGATGCCACAGCAGGCCAGGGGAGCCCATCAGGCATGGGACAGTCTTCTGATAAGGGACGTGCCACTAAGGAAAGGCCTCAGAGTGGGCTCAGCGAACACTGGGCACACGTAATGGAAACCAGAGGGCATGGCCAGGAGCCTGAGAGCTTCTAAGAGACCATCTTGGACAACCTGAGAGGACTAGATGCAAGCCATGGGCTGAGATCACACCCACGGAGACGAAACTCTCTGAGTAGCCAGAGTGCTTTTCCCCACGCACAGAAGGCACAGAAGCCCAGCAGACTTCCCCAACTGTCTGGCTCCTTGCTCTGGCTCAGTGAGAGAAGACCAGGGGGCACCACAGAACAGGAGTACTAAGGCCCTGCCTCAGGTGCCACCTCCACTTGGACACCCAGCCCTGGGCTTATGCACATGGGGCATTCAGTAAACACTGGGTGAATAAATGAAGCCTTCTTCAATTGCCCTTTCTGACTCCTGCATTTGGGCACCTGACTGCATTTTATATTCTTTTCTCAAGTTTTGCCTCTATGTCTTATCTTTGTCAACATAGTTCTAAGCTACTTGAAGGCATCACCAGAATCCTTTGTACACTGCTACTGCATAAGGGGTACCTCAGACTGAACTGTAATATACGCAGTAAAGAAACAGAATTACATATTTGTTTGCTGCTTAAACAGTCCATGAAATACACTTCAAAATTAGTAAGAATTTTCAGAACATACCATAGTGCCTAAGTTTTTGCAATTTTAAAATTTCATGGCCATCGTGTTCCTACAAAAAAATACAATTGAAAATGGAGGCAAAAATCAATAGTATTGGGCTTCCCTGGTGGCACAGTGGTTGAGAGTCCGCCTGCCGATGCAGGGGACACGGGTTCGTGCCCCGGTCCAGGAAGATCCCACATGCCGCGGAGTGGCTGGGCCCATAAGCCATGGCCGTTGAGCCTGTGCGTCCGGAGCCTGTGCTCTGCAACGGGAGAGGCCACAACAGTGAGAGGCCCACGTACCGCAAAAAAATTAATTAATTAATTAATTAATAATAAAATAAAATAAACAGTATTGATTAAAGAACTCCTGGCTATATACTGAATGTGCTACACTACAAAAAGATCTGCCTGCTTGTGCGCCTTTGTGGACACGCATACATGGCTACTACTGTTTCCAGAACCATCAGCAAACGTGGCTACCAGGGTGCACCCACTCTCCCCTGTCAGGACGGTGCTGGCACCAGGCACTGAGCACTCACTCCAGACCAGGCACTTCTCACACAGCATCTCATTCCACCTTCACCATCACCCTTGGAGATGGGGATGGTCATCCTCTCTTTCTCACAGATGAGGAAACTGAGGATCTTCAGAGCACCAGTCCCACATTACATCAGGGTCACAAACTGCAGCCTGAGGGCCAAACCACCTGGCTGCCGGTTTTTGTAATGAGAGTTTTTCTAGTTTTACTGGCACACAGCTGCACACATCCGTGTACATATTGTCCAGAGCTGCTTTCACACCAAAATGGCAGCACTGAGTTAGCTGCAGCAGAGACCTTGTGGCCTGCAATCTGAAATTATGTCCTCTGACCCTTTACAGAAAAAGCTTGCTGACCCATGTATTTGGGAATGGTGCAAACTGCAAGCCCCTCTCTCCAAGCCTCACAGCCCATCAGCAAACTAAGGCTGGGAGGGCCCGCAACAAAGTGCCTCGGCTATGACCAATTTCTTGTGAGCACAAAACCTCTGTTGAGCAACATCTCTTCACGTGCCCTTGGAATATACTTGAAATGCTGGTCTGAATGAGATAAAGAGGTATTGTCCTGACTAATGTTACCCCAAGAACTAAAATGGCTTAAAGCAAGCTTTTCTAATCTTCAAAACTCACAATAAGGAACATTTCATCTTAACACGGGAAGGTATACTTTGGCAAAATCATTTTAAACTATTTTGTTCTCAAACACATTAAGTAAAAACACAAAGCTGGCACTTATGTAGCCCCAAATAATCACTTTGTCACACAACTATCAATAGAATGGCACAAGTCAGAAGTTGTAAAAATACAGGCTAACAATGTAAGCATCAACTTCCAATAGTAGGATTAAGCCTAAGTCCCTTTACAAGCCATTCTCAATTATGTTTGAGAATTACAGAATCAAATTCAAGCTTTAAACAGCAGTGATTCTCAATCTTTTGCTCTACTGTGAAGGCTCCCTTGGTGGGATTCATACTTACCTGCCATTCCCAAGGAACTTCAAATGAGGCCACTGTTCTCACCGCTCTCACAGTTATTCAAAAATCCCTACTCTCCTACTAAGTAAAAGCTAAGCAAGTCATGAAAAGCCCTAGAAGTCTCCACAAAAACTCACATTTCCTAGTTAGCCAGAACTTAGTAACGAGATGAAATAACCTAACTGGTCCTCAATTACCCACTGCAATAAACAAGAACGTTAAGACCAGTATAGGCCTTGAATAACACCCTGCTGCACCAGAATGAGAGGGAGGGGGGAGCTCCTACCCCAGGCCCCTAATAGGAAGAACACTCTCCTGTTCCATAGCTGCTGACAAACCTTCCCTACAGGGACTTAATTCACTTGCTGGAGTTATGCTACTGAAACTTAGCTGCTGACAAACTTTCGCTACACGGACTTAATTCACTTGCTGGAGTTATGCTACTGAAACTTGCTAAGTACTGTAGTCTCCCGGGTCCATGATTGAAGTAAATTCCAGGTTTATCGATGTAGATTTATAAGATGAATTTATCAATTTACTTTAACGATCTAGGTTTGATTCTGGTTTTTACCCTTTATGTTATTTTGGGCAGATCACCTCTCTTAAGTCTGGTTCCTCAACTGGAATTGGCAGGAACAGTATCTTCCCTTCCTGCCTCACAGGTTGCTGTGAGGACCAAACTGAGATGATGGGGAGAAAAGCACTCCGATATGTAAACCTAAAAGGTCATCATTTTGCCGTAAAAGGTATTTCGGTTGGTAACAGTATTTACACCAAGTTTCTTTAAATATAGTTTTCTCTTGCACTTAAAGGGATTCACAGTATAAAATGTAACCACAACTGCTTAGGGACATTTATACAGCACAGGATGAAACATACCTGTGTTCAACTTTCAAAAGGCAGTCCTACAAAACTTTTTTATAGTATATCTGTTGAACATAAATTTGGCTTCAATAAAGCTGACCAAAAAAGGTCTACTGCTTGCCTAGATATTTATTTGTTCCGCGCTGTTAAATCATGAATCCCTGCTGCTGAAAGACACTAATATGCTGGTTTAATTTGGATATATTAAATAAAAAAGTTTCCAAAACACACACTGGTAACACAAAATCCTACTTCTCATAAAGGGTGCCAAGTAAAGGAAGATGACATTTGTAAAAAAGCGTTTACACCTTCAATGTAAAACAAGAAAATGCTTCTTCAACAACATCTGATACCATCAAATTCTGTGCCACTCCAGAAGAAAGGTTGGGGTTGGGTGAAAAGTACTGCTTTTCCTTCTTCCTCTTGTTACCTTCCTTTGGGGTACATTCCCTATTTCTGCATCAGCTCTGCATGCTCTCCTCAGAAACCTTCCCTGACCTCCCCAGCCTGCACTGATCTCTCCCATCTGTCTCTGGTGGCAATGACATTTATCAGAGATGCCGCCTTACCTCACTCGAGTGCATGCACATACACACTCCCCCTGCAGGCAGCATCCTGGCTGGTAACTGCCTTACCTTACTGGAGTGTACACACATACAAGCGCCCTGCAGGCAGCATCCTGGCTGGTAAGCGCCCCAGCATCAGGTGTACTATTCTGCCCCTCCCGCACACCCGCCCCGGGACTCAGCTGACACTGATGGCTCCACAGGCCAGTCCCCAGAGAAATGCACTGCATCGTGACAGTCCAAGTCACTCTTGTTTCTCAGGCCACCAAGGCCGCCTCCTTCTCCTCCTAACCCTTCAGCTCTTCCCATGCAGAGCTCCCCTCCCTCAAATTTTACCACATGAGCATGGAACATACCTTGCTCTGCCTGGCCCAATTTTATCCTAGAAGCCAAAAACACACCTCCCCTCACTAAAATGACGCTGTCTCTCTCAAGAATGTTATTCCCAGGTCTCTCCCCACTTTTCCACCTAACCAAAGGCTTTCACTCCTTTGACTAGTGTAATGTAATTGCTTTAGTTCTTTATTGGCTTTAATATACATCCTTAAGATCTCTGTTTTAGACTAGTAGTTATAGGAGACAAGGTTTTACCTTTTTTAATATGCTCAATGATGACCCCTTCTGTGGCCTACCACGCTAACAGACCCTCTCACAATAATGTGATGGTGATGATGTGCAACCAAGGACCCAACATAAATATGATGGTGAACTTATTCTTTGGATTATTTAAACAGAACTGTTAAAAACTGACTTTTTTGTTCCACATTTATAAAAGAGCCCCAATGTCTTACAAGGATCAAAATTGGAAAAGGGGAAAAAAGTGGTCAAGAATAGAAAATCCTTTCTGATAAACTTTGTTGTGATTAGCAGCACATTAAGTAAATATGTGACCGTCCAATAACAGAACTACCCAAGAGCCAATCCTTTGGGCACCATCTTGGAAACAGCTGAAAGTACATAGTGGGACAAGCCTTTTTGTTACGTGTCATGTTACTAATTTGTCCTTCTTCATAAAACAAAATCTACAATAACCTCATTCAACAACAGAAAAGCTGCAAAGCCATTCAAAAGTTACCAGTTTCAAAGGACAAGCTTCAAGGCTGAACTTGTCTGGTACGATCTATGTTTCATATGATTAAAGATTTTTCACTCAAACATGCCAAGATTAATGAAGCAAAGGAGATCTATTCTGCAGTAAAATCATAAGTTTTTTTCAGGCAGTAAAATCAGAGTATTTAAATCTTAGTTGTTCCCACATTTCTCACTTCAGATAAGCCAATTTTACAAAATTAACATCAAACTCAACTCCTTATCAGTTTTTAGAAAGAGTATTATTAGTGACTTATATAGCGTGAGACTTACTGATTCCTCCCCACTGTTTAACAAATTTATTTCAACCAGACAAGAATCTTCTTATGACTGATTTGTTTTTAAAAAAAATTGTTTCCCTCACTTCTACTTTAACTAACAGTCTAGGAATTGTATTAAAACTGAAGCCACAAAATTCAAGTTTTGTTTCAACAGTAGAAATAGATTTTTAGACCACTAGTATAAAAACACTAGCGGTCAGTCCCAGAAATATTTGCACAAGCTGAACAGCTGTGTCTACTGCAAATCTGAAGGCACTGCTGCAGCAATATAATTCAATTTGGACCCATTCATTATAAACTGATTTTCAGATGCTGCTACTCAAGACCGTAGTGGAGAAACGCAAGCTGCGCTGGGAATCAAATCATTCACAGCAGCGCACAAGTTTTTATTTTACTGCAAAGGAGAGTTCTGAAAGAGGAAATACAACTAGTTCATAATGCTACCGTGAACCAGCCCAGAAGAAGCTAGCATTATTAAATGAACAGAAAACTAAAATACTTCTCTTAAGTAACTGACATGATTACCTAAGGAAGTTTCCAAGGAAGCTGCTTAAAAGAATGATTTATTCAGTACCCTGATAAAAAATTTTTTGGGAAAAAACGTAATTCCTACATTCCTGAACATAATTTTTTAATATATATCTACACGGTAAAAACAACACAAGCGCCCTTGGAGACTGCAGCTCAGATGAATCTGCTATTTAACTTTCTTCCGAAGTCATACAAGTGAAATTAAACACTCCACAGCAACTTTCATGACATCTTGCTAACGAAGTTTGGGGTTGTGAAAAATGTAATGACTTAGGTGACCAGCAACAAGAGTTTTCAAAATAACTACTAAGCATTTTCCCAATGAGCACATTCCAAGTAACTTCTAAGTCGTAACTCACAGGCTGGCTGCTGCTAGGAGTGTCTTCTGGTCGCAGCCTTGTGAATGTGTTACCAATTCAGAAAACACTTAGGGTCCCCTTTCGGCTGCACTATTTTCTTTTCTCACCAGCAAACCTACCCTCCGCTGACATCCCTCCAGACAGCCACGCGTGTGTCGACACACGGCGGCAGAGGGAGGGGTACGGAATCACCACGCAGAATAGACACGCTCCACTTTACTTTTTCTCGCTGGAAGTACCACTCGGTCTCCACGCGAGGAGGGTTCACCAACTCCGGGCGATCCGAGCGCACCCGGGCATGTGTTGCCCTACTCGGGCCCCATAACAGTCTTCCGACAAACTTCCCCCTCTGCGGCGCGGGTCCCGGGGAAGGGGCTGCGCGGTCCTCCGCTGAGTTCGGGTCCCCCAGGGGCACTCACCTCCAGGTGGGGCTGACAGCGACCCCCCAGGGCCCCTACCCCCGGCCCGGCCCCCTCCTCACCTGTGCTGTCATTCGCCGAGAAGCCTGGCGAGCTGAGTTTGGCTCGTTTGGGGTTGGGCGGTCCGTCCAGCAAGTTTTCGGCCATTTTCACCTGCTCGCGAAAACAGCCCCGAGCGCGGGCCGCGGGGTCGGAGAGGGCTCCGGGGCGGGGGTCGGCGCCAGCCCCGACCGGCTGCGAGGGGAGAGGAGCGAGCCGCGAGCCGCGCGAGCCGCGAGCCGCGAGCCGCGAGCGAGCGCCGAGGGAGAGGGAGGGCGCAGGGCCGGGTGGGGGAGGCGGCGGCCAAATCTCAGCCACAGCAACAGCGCCCCGCAGCGCTCACCGCCCGCCCCCGGCCGCCGCCGCCGCCGCCGCCGCCGCCGCCGGCCGCGGCCCCCTCATCCCCTGCCCGCCTCCCGAGCGCGACACTCCGCGGCGGGGGCGCCCCGGCGGCCCGGCGGTGCCCCCGGGCCCGGCTGGCAGCGACGGCGCCCGGCCGGGCGGCTCAGGCAGTACCCGGGAACATGGTGCCGCCGCCGCGCCTCCGCCTCGCTCCCCCCCCGCGCCCCACTTAATTAATTCGCTCGCGGCCCGACAACCGGGGGGCTCCGGGCTCCGCTCCCCGCCCGCGGCCCGCCGCCGCCGCCGCCGTGAGGAAAAACAATGCGCGAAGCGGGGCCGCCGCCGCCGCCGCCGCCGCGGCCCCCCCACCCCCCGTTCCGCCGCCGCCGCCGCCGCCGCCGCCGCCGCTGCCGCCGCCGCCGCCGCGGCTCCGGGAGGCCGAGCCGAGAGGCGAGCGGGGCCGCCGGACCGGGCGCCGAGGACCGGGCGGAGCGGGCCGGCCGGGCGGAGCGGGGTGCGCGGGCGGTTGTGGGGCCCGGGACCGGCGGGGCCGAGTAGATCGCGCTCGAAGCCCCGGTCGGGTCCGCGACAAGATGGCGGCTGTTGATTCCTCAATTAAAAAAAAAAGAAAGTTTTTTTTCTTCTCTTTCCAGAGCCTGAACGGGGAGGGGGAGGGGGCGGGGCACGCCGGTGCGTCACCCCCCCCGAGGCGTCACCACGCACGGCCCCCGCCCCGCCCCCTCCACCTGCGCCTGCCGCAGCGGAAAGAGCCGAGCACGCTCGGACGGAAAGGGCCGAAGATGCGGTCGCTGTGCGTCGTGCCGCCGGGCGGCGGGGCTGCTGGGCTGCCTGGCGGGGGCCGGGCCTGCGGGACGCCGAGCGCCGGGCATCGCCGCCACTTTTGTTCTGACGGTGACTGGGCGGCGAGGGCTCTGGCTACGACCTGGTCGCGAGCCGGGCCCCCAGGCGCGGAGTCGGCGCCGGCCGGGCCCGCCTGTCCCGCAGGGCGACTCTGCCAGGTTCCGGCTCCTCACGCCCCTGCCCCGCGACCCTCCTCCGCGACCAGGCCTGGCCACTTCCCCTCTCCGGATGCCATCGATGTGTCGTGGCCTCTACAGGTTACATACTGCTCTCGGGTCCGCCTGCGAGCGGGTGCAGATGGGGAAACTGAGGCAGGAAGTGGCAGGGCCGGAATTCGAACTCCCCCACTTGAAGTGAGGGGGGCGCAAGACTCCTGAGCCCCTGTTCCCCAGCCCGATGAGATGGGGTCACCTGCATCGGGAGTTGGTGAGCGCTGCCTCCCAGACGGACGCGCTCAGCCTGCGCCCGGCCCAGAAGGTCCCATTACATTAGGGCTTAGGGCCTCGACGACCGGGGCGCGCCCCCCACCCCCACCCCAGGACAACTACCTGGACCCCACAGGTGTTCCAGACAGGTGTGGGGTCCCAGGGAGACCAGCCCGCGTGGCCACTCCCCGCAGGACAGTTCCACAAAAATCTAAGGTGTTCACATATCTCAGCTCCTTATCTGCTTCTCACAACTTGCCAGCGCTTCATCCAAGTCCTTATCCGAAAGGTATCACCAGCAACCTGTTTCCTAAGCTAGAATCCTGTGAAACAGCACCGACTTCTCCCTCTCTCCCACCCACCAAGCAACCTGCCTTCCCAGGTCCTTTACCTGGACAAACCGCTCTTCGTCCCCATCCCACTGCCCCAGAGGCGTCTCGCATCTCCCAAGTGGCTACGATGGCAGCTTCCCACTTCAGTGTCCCTTGCAAACTGTATTTCTCCCCACGCAGCATCAGAGTTAACTTCTTGGAAAAACGGAGAAAGAACTCTGCTTGAAACAAATAGCTCCTACACATAGAAAAAAAAAAAGCCCATATATATATATATATATATATATATGGTCTGGGGGAAAAAAGAACATATGTCTAGTTGTTTTAAACAAATATATATATGCAAAAAAAGTGATTGTCTTCAAGTGTCAAGACTGAGTGATCTTTCTACTTTCTTCTCTTTATATTGTTCAAAATCTTGACTGCCCCCCCATCCCTCCCTTCCACTTTCCATTCTTCACTCCACCCTCACTCCCCGACACCCACGCAGCCACTAGGAAGTTCTTACCATTCTGACCTTTTTATATTTTTGCAAATGCTGTTCCCTGCGCTGAGAATACATATACCTGGCAAACTCTAATCCCAAGACCCAGTTCAAACATCACCTACTCCAGGAAGCCCCCCCAGCTCAGTTTTGGGCTCCCACAGCACTTGTGGGCATACTTCTGTGAAGGCATACCACACACTTTCATTTTTCATCCTTCATGTCTTTATTTATCCATCAAATATCCCCTGAGAATCTCCTGAGGGCACTGCCACTGTGCTAATCTCTTGGGCAAAGAATAAAGAAAGAAATCTCTATATATTTGACGAGGCCAAAGAGCAAGGCCTGGAAATCAGAAACAGAAACATTCAGGAAGGCAATTTGCACAAGAAGGCAGAAGGTGTTTAGAGTCACAGAGTAACACAAGGCCAGTGGCATCCTATATCTGAATGTGCCTTGTGTGTCCCTCTCACCCCAAGTCTGTGGGCCCCTTGAGGGCAAGAGCCAGGTCTTAGTCATAGTACAGTGCCCTGCAAGAGGTAGGTTTGTAAAATTTGATGAATGAATGAACACTGTCAGGTTCCCCTGAGTCCTAGAGGCCTCCAGGACACCGAGAAGGATGGGCTCCAGCCTGAGGCAGCTCCAGGCCACTCACCCACAGAGGGGACAACGTGTCAGGTCACTGAGAGGCCACAGCCAGGACCTGCTTGGATCAGTAGGGACACCATCTGGCCTTCAGAGTCCCTGGGTAAATGGTTTACACAACAGTGGGCCCATGAGCTCATACCACCCCCTCACCCCCAGAGGGGGAAATTGAGGGCACCCGTCCCTGTAACCCAGAGGTAAGTGACCTGGATGTGTCAGGGCTGGGGCTGAAACACAGGTCTTCAAACCTTCAAACCCCATGTTCTTCCTACCTCACCACGCTCAACCCTGAAACATACCTGCTTTACAGACCTTTTTCTATCTCATTTGTATCCTTTTATTACATTCCTCTGGTATTTCTTGATATCTGCTTTTTCTTTCCTTTCTATGTCTTCTCTCCTTAGTCTGACTCCCGTCAAAGAACACCGCACTCAGACATCGACAGCAGAATAGCAAGGAAGGAAGTATGGTTCCTGTCTGCCCACCCTTAGCTTGGGATCAAGGTCGACACAGACAAAAGGGACCCAGCACTATTGAGTGCCTTCTGTATGCCAGGCCACTCTGCCACATGCTCCACTTGGATCAGGACTTCCCACAATCCTGGAAGGAAATATCATTGTCCACATTTTATTAAGGAGGAAATAAGGCCCCAAGGAGGGCCAGTCACTCAGCCACTAAGGGGCTCTGCTAGGTTGCAAACATAAGGTTGCCTCCTGCTCTCTCCATTCTCAGAGGCCGTGTCACCAAGGAATCCCCATTTACAGAATGCTTCGGGCCCGGGAGAGGAGGATTAGGTAGAAATAAATCAGGAGAGATTTCCTGAGAAAAGTCCATTTGAATCCATCAACTGCTGAATGGATAAATACAATGTGTTATAGCCACACAATGGAATATTATTCAGCCAGACAAGGAATAAAGCACTGACACAGCTACAACATGGATGAACCTTGAAAATACGATGTTTAGTGAAAGAAGACAGTCACTAAAGACCATATATTGTATGATTCCACTTATATGAAATGTCCAGAATAGGCAAATCCATGGAGACAGAAAGTAGATTAGTGAGTGGTTTCAGGGGGCTGGGGAGAGGGGGAGACAGTGGATGGTCGCCAAAGGTTATGAGGTTTCTGTTTGGGGAGATGAAAATGTTCCAAAATTAATGGTGATGAAGATTCACAACTCTGAGCTGAAAACGATTGAAATCTACACTTTGGGTGAATTGTATGGTACAGGAACTCTCTGTCAATCAAACTGGTTCTTAACATGTCGGTTTGGGAAGAAGTAAGAGAGACAAGGAAAGACAGAGGGAGGCTGGTGCTCCCAGCAGAAGGACACAAGTCAGGACCAGTTGGGAGAGCGAAAAAGGGATCTGCGTGGTGGCACCAAGTGAAAGCTTCTGGGGGGAGGGGCAGGGCGGGGTTGGATTTGATGTGATTGGGATTTCCCAGGTGGGGGCTGAGGGATGAACTCAGCACAAAGAAAACAGAGACCCAGAGTCACAGACTGAACTGGAAAGAGAGGACGTTGATGGGGGAGAATTGAGGAATGTGCAGCTCAGGCTCCTGCCTCGGACCCCAGTGGACATTCATGCTCAGCGGGCCCCAAACAGAAGCCACAACCTTGTCTCCACTCCAGCTCTGCCTCAGGTGCTCTGCTTCCTGGGAATGGCTCCCAACTCTCTTCTTGGGGACCTCAGGGTAACTTCCCACTGTCCCCTTTCCTGAACCTTTAATCTCCCCCCTACCCCCAAGGGCTTCTTTTTGTTTGTTTTGTTTTGTTTTTTAATTAATTAATTTATTTATTTTTGGCTGCGTTGGGTCTTTGTTGCTGTGCACATGCTTTCTCTAGTTGTGGCGAGCGGGGGCTACTCTTCCTTACGGTGCATGGGCTTCTCATTGCAGTGGCTTCTCTTGTTGCAGAGCACGGGCTCTAGGCACGTGGGCTTCAGTAGTTGTGGCAGTTGGGCTCAGTAGTTGTGGCACATGGGCTTAGTTGCACCGTGGCATGTGGGATCTTCCCCGGACCAGGGATCAAACCTGTGTCCCCTGCATTGTCAAGCAGATTTTTAACCACTGCGCCACCAGTGAAGTCCCCACCCCCACCCCGGGGCTGCTTCTCCTCAATAAACGGTCAACCCTGATCCTGCCCCATCTCCTCCATTCCCAGTCAAGCTGCTTGACCCAGTTGTCTACACTGGCCCGACTCACTTCTCTTCTCCCAGGCACGATTTTTATTTTTATTCATGAAAAATTTCAAACCAGTTCCAGAAAGTAATGTAGAGACACTTGTGTCTATATTGTTAAGGTAGACAACGTTAACATTTTGCCATATCAGCTTCAGACCTTTATTTTACTTATTTATTTAAGGAATCACATGTCAGAGACAGAGCTAAAGCCCCCATTTCCTGCCCCTCTCCCCCAAAGTCACCACTTTCCTTGGTGTATATGGTTACCATGTAAGATGTTTATTTTTACTAAGTCAAACCAAGTGGAATTGCCAATACTTGACTGTTTTTGATCCCCACCCCCCAACAAATTAATATGGTTGACCTAAATATGACATGTGCATACAAGTTTTTCATCCTGCCAAATTGAAACTGTATTCATTAAACAATAACTCACTATTCCCTGCTCTTCCCAGCCCCTGGCAACCACTGTTCTACTCCAAGCTTCATCTGTGTTGTAGCGCATGTCAGAAATTCTTTCCTTTTTAAGGCTGAATAATAATCCATTGTATTTATATGCTGCAGTTTGTTTATCCCTTCATCCATTGATGGATGTCTAAGTTGCTTCCACCTTTTGGCTATTATGAATAACGTTGAGTGTACAAATGTCTCAAGACCCTGCTCTGTCTTACTCCTTACTCTGTTCAGGCTGCTAAAACAAAATACCATAGACTGGATGATTTATAAACAACAGAAATTTCTTTCTTACAGTTCTGCAGGCTGGAAGTCCAAGATCAAGGTGCCAGCAGATTTGGTGTCTGGTGAGTGCATGCTTCCTGATTCATAGACGGCTGTCTTCTCTCTGTGTCCACACATAGTGGAAGGGATGAGGGAGCTCTCTGAGGTCTCTTTTATAGGGGGCACCCCTAACCTCCTGAGCTTTTTAAGGGTCAACTGAAAGGTTCCCCCACCTCTATTACAGTGTTTCAAATTTAGAGATATCTAGTAAGGAGAGTTCCACCACCCCCTCTTCCTTTTCAAAGCTGTCTTGACTATGCTTAGCCCTTTACCCTTCTAGATGAATTTTAAGGTAAGTTTTTCCAGGACCATAAAAAAAATTGGATTTTTTATTGAAACTGCACTGAATGTGTGGATTAATTTGAGGAGAATTGCCATTTAAAATATAGTGAGTCTTCCAGAGGAACATGTCATTCCAACACTATGGGATGTAATCTGCAAAATCCAAACTCTGGGAAGCTCTGCAGGAAACGCAACTTGGACTTCTTTAACAAATAAATTTCAAAGAAAAAAACATAAAGTAGATGAAGGGAGATCCTGAATATAAGGGTACTTAAGAAACATAACAACCCTGATTCCAACAAGTTAAAATAATGAAACAACTGGAAATTGAAACACTGACTGGCATGAAATGATATTAAGAAATTAATGTTACATTTTTGTGTGTGATAATGATACTGTGATTATATATTTTTAAATAGTCCTTATATTTTAGAGGGATAGGCTGAAATATTTGTAGGTAGAATAATAGGATGCCTGGGAGGAGTAGATGGGAAAAGAGATGAAACAAGATTGGCCAGGAATTGACAGTTATGAAGGTTGAGTGATGGGCACTTGAGAATTCATTATATGATTCTGTATACTTTTGTGTATTTTGAAATTTTCAGAATAAAAAGTTTCTCAAATATTGAAATATTGAGTCTTTCCATCCACAGACATGCTTCATTTATTTAAATTTTCTTCTGTCATTTTTTTTTTTTTTTTTGCGGTACGCGGGCCTCTCACTGTTGTGGCCTCTCCCGTTACGGAGCACAGGCTCTGGACGCGCAGGCTCAGCGGCCATGGTTCACGGGCCTAGCCGCTCTGCAGCATATGGGATCTTCCCGGACCAGGGCACGAACCCGCGTCCCCTGCATTGGCAGGCAGACTCTCAACCACTGTGCCACCAGGGAAGCCCTCTTCTGTCATTAAAAAAATATATTTATTTATTTATTTTTGGCTGTGTCGGGTCTTAGTTGCAGCATGCAGGATCTTTTGTTGAAGAGCGCAGGCTCTTGTTGCAGCACACAGGCTGCTCTCTAGTTGTGGCACATGGGCTCCAGAGCATGCAGGGTCAGTAGTTGCCCTGCGCGGGCTCTCTAGTTGTGGCACGTGGGCTCAGTAGTTGCAGCGCATGGGCTTAGTTGCCCCACGGCATGTGGGATCTTAGTTCCCCGACCAGGGATCAAACCCATGTCCCCTGCATTGGAAGGCAGATTCTTAACCACTGGACCACCAGGAAAGTCCTTAAATTTTCTTCTGTCTTGCAAAGTTTTATAACTTTTTCCATAAAGTCCTGCATATCTTTGGCTGATTCAACAAATTTGCCAATTACTTATTTACTAGTTCTAATCACACTAATAATTTTTCTCTAGCGTCTTCTGGATTTTCTATTTAGGCCATCAGATCACATGAAATGAAAACAATGAAATTTTGTTTCTCCTGTCCAATACTCATAACTTCCATTTATTTATCTTGTTATACACTGCCAGTTAGGTCTTTCAGAATAATGTTGAATTTAAACAGTGATAGATGCATCTATGTCTTGTTACCAACCTGAGTAAAAATAATGTTCTTGGTAGGTTTATTCATTCATTCCATAAGTACTCATTGACCAATTATTATGTGCCAGGCACTGTAGTTGGAATACAACAGCAAACAAATCAAAGGTCCTTGCCCTCACAGACCTTACATTCTAGTAGGCAGAGAGAGAAGATGAATATAATTAATGATTAAATTCTACAGCATATGTTAGAAGGTGATAAACACTATGCAGAAAATTAATAAGATAGGTTAAGGATGATCCAGAGTGTCAATGTGGGACAGGTGCAATTTAAAATAAGGTGATGGGGCTTCCCTGGTGGCGCAGTGGTTGAGTCCGCCTGCCAGTGCAGGGGACACGGGTTCGTGCCCCTGCTCCGGGAAGATCCCATATGCCGCGGAGCGGCTGGGCCTGTGAGCCTGCATGTCTGGAGCCTGTGCTCTGCAACAGGAGAGTCCACAACAGTGAGAGGCCCACGTGCCGCAAAAAAAAAAAAAAAAAAGGAACTCATAAGCTGTGTAAAAAATGTTTATGGAAAAGAAAGGGAACCTAGTATCACCAAAATGTCATTCTGGCCACTGGGCATAGAAGGGATGGGAGGGACAAGAGAAGAAGGAAGGCCAATTAGGAGACAATTGCTAACAACCCAGGCTAGAAACTATGGGAACAGTGGAAATGAAGATGGAGAAACATGGGCAGTTTTGAGAGAAGTTAAGGAGATAAATACCAAGAGATTTTGGAGATTAAGAATGGAAGTAGGGGGGATCAAGAATGGCTCCCAGATCTCTTATTTGGGAAAATGAGTGGATGGTGGAGATATTCATTATGATCGGGGACACAAGAAAACTAGTTTTTTTTTTTTTTTTTTTTTTTGCGGTACGCGGGCCTCTCACTGCTGTGGCTTCTCCCATTGCAGAGCACAGGCTCCGGACGCACAGGCTCAGCAAGCCGGCTCCGCGGCACGTGGGATCCTCCCGGGGCACGAACCCACGTCCCCTGCATTGGCAAGCGGACTCTCAACCACTGCGCCACCAGGGAAGCCCAGAAAACTAGTTTTGAGAAGGGAAATAATGATGTCAGTTTAGGGCATAATAAGTTAAAGGATCCTTTGACATCAATAAAAGGACACATCCAGCAGGAAGCTGCATACATAGGATATACTCTGGGCTGGATGTGCACATTCAGGAGTTATCAGCAAAGAGATGGCAACTGAATACAGAAGTGGATGAAATATCCCAGGAAGTGTGTAGAGCAGGAACAGGGGACCCAAGGTCAACGCATGGAAGTGTTCTAAGCATGTGGAGAATGAGCTTAATGGGGATAAAGTATTAGGAGAAACTAGTGTGGAAGTTACAGCTTTAGTCTTGGTGCTATGGTGGCTTAAGACTAAGGCAGAGAGAGTGAAGTAGAGACACTTGTATTGATTCCAGTGATACTTAGGGCTTCTATTCAGATATGCGCAAGGAGCTCCTATTGGATCAACCCTTCTGCAGATCACTACTGAAAATTCTGGACCAAACATTAAAAAAAGCACCTACTTAAAGGCCCTGGAAGGAAACCAAAAACAATACTGGAGGGGCATCAACCCTTGAAAGAATGGAACTGCATTAGATATTTCACATTTTTATGGTTTCTAGCCTGAGGGAAGGTTGCAGTAACCACCATTCCAGATGGTTAAAATTCCAATAGAAAACTCATAGCTCTATTGGTTTGAGGAACCAGGGGATGATTTGTGACAAGCACAGCTGCTGGAAAGGAGGGAGAGAAAACTTGGCAAGAACAGAAACAGAGATGAAGTGCTCCAAATTCTGTGTATAAACTGCCCAAATCTTTGGCTGACTCATAAATAATGCATGCATTGGCACCAAGCTAAGGCTAAAGGAACTGACCTGAGGTTTCAGCTGCTTCCCACTATGGGGAAGACAGAGTTTGCAAACAGGATCCAGCCAAGTTAAATGCTGGCTTAAAAAAAATCAACACTGTTCAGAGGAAGATAACAGGATTCAGAGTCTCTGTAATATATCATTCACAAACCAATCTTACTAGACATACAAAGACATAGGAAAATGTGGCCCACTCTCAAAAGAAAAGACAATCAATGGAGGCTGACCCCCAAATAAACAAGACATTAGAACTAGAAGACAAGGATGCCATAGCAATTATTATAACTTGTATTGGCCATATAGGGCTGCTGTAACAACATACCACAGACTGGATGGTTTTACTATTGAAATTTATTTTCTTACAATTCCAGAGGCTGGAAGTCCAAGATCAAGGTGCCAGTGGTGTTGGTTTCTCATGAAGCCTCTCTCTTTGGCTTGCAGATAGCCACTTTATCTTTGCTGTGTCCTCACAAGTCCTTTTCCCTGTTCCTGCACATACCTGATGTCTCTTTCTTTTCTTGTAAGGACTCCAGTCCTATGGGATTAGGGCCTCATTTAACCTTAATTACCTCTTTAAAGGTCCTATCTCTAAACACAGTCAGAGTTGGGAGTTAGGGCTTTAACATATGAATTAGGGGGCAAAATTCAGTCCATAAAATAATTGTTCTCAAGGACAATATGTATATAAAGATATATAGATATAGATATAGATAGATACTTATAGTATATATAGATATATAAACACAGACATTTAGGATATAGGGTATCTCAGGACAGATGACAGGTACAGAAATGAATAAAAAGAACCAAATGGAAATTCTAAATATAATTTAATTAAAAATTCATTGGATAGGCTTGAGAACAGATCAAACACTGTAGAAGAAAAGATCAGTAAACTAGAAGATGGGACAATAAAACTACCCAAACTGAAGCTTAGAGAGAGAAAAAAAAAAGCATGAAAAATAGCCTCAATGACTTGTGGGACAAGATCAAATTGTCTAACATGAGCAATTGGAGTCCTAGAAGGAAAGGAAAGAGAGAATGGACAGATAAACATTTTTGAAGAAATGATGAATGGAACTTTCCCATATTTGGTGACATACTCATCGATTCAAGAAACTCGGAAAAACCCAAGCTGTATAAACACAAAGAAAACTACATCCAGGCATTTCAAACTGCTGAAAACCAAAGATAAAGAGACAGTCTTGAAAGCAGACAAAGAAAAGTGACACAATAGATACAGGGCAACAAGAATCTGGATGATACTGACTTCTCATCAGAAACAATGGAGGCCAGAGTGCAATGGAACAACACCTTTAAATTTTTAAGAGGAAAAAAAATATCAATCAACTCCAATTCTGTACCCAGTGAAAATCTCCTTCGACATTTAAGGTGAAATAAAGACACTTTCAGATAAAACTAAGAGAATCTATTGCCAGGAAAACTTTTCTATGGAAATGCTAAAGGACTATCTTCAGACTAAAGAGAAACTATATCTCCTGGAAAATTGAATTTTCAGGAAGAAATGAATGACATTGAAAATGGTATATATGGGCAAATATAAAAGAATATTTTTCCTCTTAATTCCATTAGAATACATATAAATGTTTGAAGCAAAATTTATAGGGTTGGCTTGATTGTAAAGTTTACAATGGGTGAAGATATAGCATATACAAAAACTATAGCATAAAGGATGGGGGAAGGGAGTAAATGGACCTGTTTCTACATTTTGGGAGCAGTAGCATAAGACTAGCTTTAAATAGATTGGGAAAAATTAAGGATGCACATTGCAATCCCTAGAGCAATTACTAAAGTAATATGGCACACAGATATTGCTAAAAATATTCAATTAATACCAAAAAGGCAGGAAAGGAGAAACACTAGAACAAAAATAGAAAGGGCAAACATAAATCAAATGGTAAAATGATAAACCTAAATCCAACCATAGAAATAAGTACATTATATGTCAATGAACTGAATACTCCAATTAAAAGGCAAAAGTGGTCAGAGATTATCATACTAAGTGAAGTAAGTCAGACAGAGAAAGACAAATATCATATGATCTCACTCATATGTAGAATCTAAAAAATGATACAAATGAACTTATTTACAAAATAGAAACATACAGACGTAGAAAACAAACTTATGGTTATCAAATGGGAAAGGGGGGTGGGATAAATTAGGAGGTTGGGATTAACATATACACACTACTATATACAAAATAGATAATCAACAAGGACCTACTGTATAGCACAGGGAACTCTACTCAGTATTCTGTAATAACCTATATGAGATAAGAATCTGAAAAAGAATAGATATATGTATATGTATAACTAAATCACTTTGCTGCACATCTGAAACTAACACAACATTGTAAATCAAGTCTACTCCAATATAAAATAAAAATGAAAAAAAATTCTACAGTTTATAAATTTTAAAAAGAGGCAAAAGTGATCAGAATGGGTTTTTTAAAAAAGCAAAACCCAATTATATGCTGTCTGCAAAAGCTTGACTTTAAATAAAAAGACACAGGTTGAAATTAAGTGGATGGAAAAAGATATATCGTACAAGCAAAGGGACATAGGCTGCAGCAGTTACATTAATATCAGATAAAACTGACTTCAAGATACAAATATTACCAGAAAAAAAGAGGACACTTCATAATGATTAAAGGGTCAACTCATTGGGAAGGCATAAAAATCATAAATACGTGAACATCCACTTAAGACTTCCATTTGAAGATGGAAAACCAAACATATGCGTTTAGCTCCACTCCCTCAAACACCCTACTAAAATACTAAAATATATATTGCATTATTAAAGAAAACCCCAGGGACTTACCTGGTGGTCCAGTGGTGAAGAGTTCGCCTTATACTGCGGGGGATGGGGGTTCGATCCCTGGTCAGGGAACTAAGATTCCCACGTGCCGCGGGGCAGCTGAGCCCGCACGCCACAACTACAGAGACCACACGCCCTGAAGCCTGCTCTCACCACAACTAGAGAGAGAAAACCTGCACACCACAAGTAGAGAGATGCCCGTGCGCCACAACAGAAAAAGATCCCGCATGCCGCAACTAAGACAGGGTGCAGCCAAAAATAAATAAATAAATAAAAATAATAATAAAAAAGAAAACCCCATACCTACAAAAGGTATAATGATTTCCTACTCACCCATTACCTAGATTTAACATTTATTCACGTCATTCTATATTCGTTTCTTCCCCCACCACAAAGTATCTTAAAATAAATTTAGTTTTTTAAAATTTTAAGTGGTTGCATTTTACCCAGTAAAGGAATTTGTAAAAAATTAAAAATGTATAAAGTCAATAAAATTTTTAGAAGAAAAATAGGAGAAAATGTTTGTGATCTTGGGTTAGTCAAAGAGTTCTTATATATGACAACAAAGCACAATACATAAAAGAAAAAAATGATCAATTGGACCTCATTAAAATGCAAATCTTTTGTTCTTCAAAAGACACCATAAAGAAGACAGACAGGCAGATAATACACTGGGAGAAAATATATCCAAAATACATTTATGTTAAAGAACTTATATTCAAATTTAAAAAAATTAAAAATAAAATAAGATAAAAACAAAAGAAAAAAAGGAAAATAAAAAAGAACTTGTATCCAGAATATACAAAGAATTCTCACAACTAAATAAGAAGACAAACAGTACAATTAAAACTGGGAAAAAGATTTAATTAAATATTTTACCAAAGAAAATATACAAATAACAAGTGAGTATATGAAAAAATGCTCAAAACCATTAATCATTAGGGAAATGCAAATTAAAGCCACAATGAGATAAAACTTCATACCCACTACTGATGTCTATAGTAGAAAACAAACAAAAAACCCAAACAATAACAAATGTTGGCAAGGATGTAGAGAAATAAGACTCATGCATTGCTGGTGTGAATATAAAGTGGTGCAGCCACCTTGGAAAAACAGTTTGGCAATTTCATATAGAATTAAACATATTCTTAGATGTGACACCAGAAGCACAAGCAACAAAAGAAAAAAAAAACAGGTAAATTGGACTTCATCAAAATGCAAAACTTTTATGTATAAATAACACTATCAACAGAGGAAAGGCAACCCGCAGATTAGGAGAAAATACGTGCAAATCATTTATCTGATAAGTGATTAATATCCAGAATATATAAAGAAATCCTGAAACTCAACAGCAACAAAACAGACAACCCAATTAAGAAATAGGCAAAGGATTGGAAAAGACGTTTCTCCAAAGAAAATATACAAATAGCCAATAAACACATGAAAAGATGCTCACTAGCATTAGAAATTAGGGAAATGCAAATCAAAACCACAATAAGATACCACGTCACAACCCTTACGATGAAATATATATATATTTCACACAACAGTGTATATACACAGTCAAATAAACTAAAAAGTAAAATATGTTCTATCCTCCCACCTTAACAAGCATACCTTCAGAACTACCTGGAAGGCCAGGTTCTAATATAAAATACTCAGGCTCTCTGGAGTTCTGCTCCAGAACGTGGAGGTGTGGGGATTTCTAGCCCCTGCTGACATCCCCTCACCCACTCTCTTTTTTCTTCCAGCTCCTGATTCATCCCACACCACGAGGGGCCTCATGTGCATGCACGTGGGCACTCCAAGCTCCAACCCTGTCTCCCACAAAAGGGTGTTTTTCTGGGCTACTCCATAGGCATAAAGTTGTGAACAATTTGTAGTGTGCTCTGTCCTCAGGACAGATCTAGAGAAGATGCCTGCATGGTCCTGGAAATGGACTTTGAGCTATTTGGGCAAGGAATTCCAGGTTTACAGGTATGTACCTAGGTTACTATCAGGGCATGGGCTCTGAGTTGCCCAGTGTGACTTCAGAGTGCAAGGTGAAAGCCAATCAGAGTAAGAGTGGATACTGATGGGATCACAGCATCCCTTGATGGAGAGCAGGCCAGCCCCATAAAGACATTCCCATGACCAGCACCATGTTGCCCATGTACAAAGTGGCGCCACCGCTCTGAATGGTGACGATGAATTCAGACAGCTGATGCCCACTGAGCGCTTACTACGTGCCAAGACAGAGCCTAGTGCTTTCCACACCTTATCTGGTTTAATCCTCTCAACAGCCCTGAGAAGTAGATGCTATTCCCATTGTTCCCATTTTACAAACAGAGCACCCAAAGCTTGGAAACTTATTCAAGGGCAGACCCAGCTGACCCGAAGTTAGAGCATCTGGTCCCATTACTGCAGAGAGGCAGCTCCTCAGGGGTGTGAATCTGATCTTAATTGCAGAGCTGGGAGTGACCAAACAAGTTCTATCACATACCATCCCCCACCCCCCCACCCCGCAATGCCCTCTGGCTCTTGTAAGACTCCACAAGCACCTCCTACTGCTGGACGGAGGGAAGGAAGAGGAAGAGCCCAGCCCCACTCTGCTGAGCACCTGAGGTCCACTGGGTGGGTTGGCCTCTCCGGCCTTGAGCCAGTCCTGATCCAGACCACGCTGCTGGGCAGCATCTGGACTCGTGCTTGTGTTTGAAGCTGGGTGTTTCCCTGCCCCAGTAGGGAAATCTTAGCTTGGGGCCTAGGCTGGGCCCATGGCTGGACTGAGACATTTTTGGAAACATAAGTTCGAGCTAATGGGTCTGGCCCCACCAGAAGCTAGTTGCAGAGTCCAAGAAACTTCTGGAAAAGTCCCCCTCGGCAGCATGGCACCAGAGGAAGAGCTCAGGCTCTGGAAAACTAGGTTCTAATCCCACGCCTGCCACTTCCTGTAGTGTGACACAGGGAAAGTTCATTAAAGATTCCCAATCTGGGAATGTAAGTTGGTACAGCCACTATAGAAAACAGTATGGAGGTTCCTCAGAAAACTAAAAATAGAATTACCATATGATCCAGCAATCCCTTCCTGAGCATATACCGGACAAAACAATAATTCAAAAAGATACATGCACCCCTATATTCGGAGCAGCTCTATTCACAATAGCCAAGACATGGAAACAACCTTAATGTCCATTGACAGATAAATGGATAAAGAAGATGTCGTACATATATACAATGGAATATTACTCAGCCATAAAACAGAACAAAATAATGCCAATTGCAGCAACATGGATACAACTAGAGATTATCATACTAAATGAAGTTAAGTCAGAAGAGAAAGACAAATACCATATGATATCACTTATATGTGGAATCTAAAATATGGCACAAATGAACCTATCTACAAAACAGAAACAGACTCACAGACACAGAGAACAGACTTGTGGTTGCCAAGGAGGAGGGGGTTGGGGAGAGGGAAGGACTGGGAGTTTGGGATTAGCAGATGTAAACTATTATATATAGGATAGATAAACAACAAGGTTCTACTATATAGCATAGGGAACTATATTCAAAATCCTGTGATTAAACCATAATGGAAAAGAATATTTTTAAAAAAAGAATGTCTCTATGTATATAACTGATTCACTTTGCTGTACAGCAGAGATTGGCACAACACTGTAAATCAACTATACTTCAATTTTTAAAAATTAAAAGAGAAAAAAAAGATTCCCAACCTGGGACGGGAGTGAACATGTCTACTATGGTGGTTTTAAAATACGTCTGCAGGGCTTCCCTGGTGCTGCAGTGGTCAAGAATTTGCCTGCCAATGCAGGGGACACAGGTTCAATGCCTGGTCTGGGAAGATCCCACATGCCGCGGAGCAACTAAGCCCGTGTGCCACAACTACTGAGCCTGCGCTCTTAGAGCCCATGCACCACAACTACTGAGCCTGCACTCTAGAGCCCGCGAGCCACAACTACTGAGCCCATGTACTGAAGCCCATGTGCCTAGAGCCCATGCTCCATAACAAGAGAAGCCACTGCAATGAGAAGCCTGTGCACCACAACGAAGAGTAGCCTCCACTCTCTGCAACTAGAGAAAGCCTGCACACAGCAATGAAGACCCAATGCAGCCAAAAATAAATAAATAAATTTAAAAATAATAATAAAATAAAATATGTTTGCAAATCCCTTGATATTCTTCCCTTCAAGAGGTGGACCCTAGTTCCCCTCCCCTTGAGTGTGGGCTGGATTTAGTGACTGGCTTCCAACTGATAAAATGAAGCAGAAGTACTGGTGCATGACCTCGGAGACCTGGTCTTAAAAGGCACCACGGCTTCCTGCCTGCTCCCTCTCTTGCCCTTGCATCTCTCCCTCTAGTGGAAGCCAGCTGCCATGTCAGGAAGAGAGGCACACTGGTGAAGGACTGAGGTCTCCAGCCAACAGCCATATGAGGGCACCATCATGGAAAAGGACCCTCCTGCCCCAGTCCAGCCTTCAGATGGCAGCAGCCCCGGACAACATCTTGACCACAACCTCATGAAAGACCCTGAGCCAGAACCAGCTAGTGAAGCTGCTCCTGAATTTCTGACCCGTGGAAATGGTGACATAATCAATGTTTGGTGCTTTTAGCCAGTACATTGAGGGTATTTTGTTACACAGCAGGAGATTACAGATATATACACTCATCTCAAGTATTTGTCAGGATTCACTGGGATAACAGACACGAAATGCCAGATACCTGATGGATGCTGAGTCTGATTAGCTCCTTTCCACTCTGCGGTCTTGGCAGTCCCTTCCCCGTGGGGCTAAGGTTTGGACTGTGGGTTATGCCCACTCAGGGGCCAGCCCTCAAGCAGGTCCCTGGCTTCTTTCCCTCCCCCCCACCCAGCAGACTTCCTGGCCATGCCCACCAGAGACACTGTCACCCTGGGTGAGGACTGCTCTCTCTTTTATACAGAGGATCAAACAAATTGGTTGGCATCCAGTTCAATCCAAATCCTGCATCAATACTACCAGCCTCGCCCGCCAGGTTCACCTTCCGCACAATAGCACAAGTGGGATGCCCAAACTATAAATCAGTTCACACCACTTTTTGCGTTAAACCCTCCAGCAGCTTCCCTTTACCCTTAGTGTAAAAATCCCAACTTGTTACCATAGCTACAAGACTCCTGTGATAGGCCCCACCCCCACTGTATAATTGATTATTATGCTTCAGTTTCTCATATTCCAAATGCCATCCAAACGTGCCAAACCTCTGCACGTGGAACATTCTTCCGCCAAACCTTCACAAGGCTGCCCCCTCCCCATTAATTTGAGCTCCACTCAGTGTCACCTCCTTAGAGCCCCACCCCAGGCCATGTCCACCACATTATCTTATTTCATCCTTTTTATCACCAGCTATAATGACCAGTTGCCTTGTTTATTGCCTGAAGCCCACCTACCGCTGGAGAGCAGAACTTTGCTTTGATTATTCTAGGGCCTGGAATGATGCCCAGAACCCAAGAGACACTGGATGAAGGCTTGTGGGCCAAATGGCTTCTTGAACATCAATCAAATTCCCTTTTGAAAGCTTTGGAGGCATCTTTCTTCATGAGGAACCCTCTGGAAAATCCTTCCATAAAGGGAATGAGTCACCTCCAGACTTTCGAACAGTGGGTCATACCTGCATCATAATCATCTTAATCCAGGAAGGCCTTTGTTAGGGATTTTGAAATGCCAGTGTTCTGAGAGGCAGTAAATCTTTTTCTGATTTGGTTCCAGGTAACGTACAGGGACTGGAACACCCTGATTTTTACCCCTTGGCTGGATTTTCATGTGGATCTGCCTGGCCAGCCGTCCTTTGCAAGGAGCAGAGGTCCAAAGACCATGTGGCTCTGTGATGCAAACCTTTTCTCCACCCCCCAGGAGGGCAGGGACCGAGTAAGGGGCCACCTGAAGAAGCCAGAATGTTCTGAGGTCCTGGAGGTTGGAAGAAGGGAGGGCACCCAGCATGGGGCTGAGAGGGGCGTGGCTCAGGGATAAGGACGGACTACAGGGCCACCCTCCAGCAGGTGAGATGGCCATGGCCTCCAGGGCCAACCAGCAGAGGACTCTGCTTGTTCCCGCTTCCTTCCAGGACCTAGGGGAGCTGAGGGGCTCATGGAGGACCCTGATGCTAACTGGTCTCCTTGCTTCTCTTGGTGCCAACCACAAACAGTCGTCTTCTACAAATAAGATCGCATCATTCCTCTGCTTGAAGGAATCACTCCCCTTATTCTCAAGATGCAGACCCATCTATATGTTGAATCTCCACCTCCAAACCCAGCCCCTGCTGCTGGCCGCAGTCACACTATTCCCAACCCTGGCCATCTCTGTTCGCTGAGCCACAAGGCTGTTCCTGCCACGTCATCTCCTGAAAGAGACCATGCAGCCCTCCTGCCCAGTCCAATCCCTACTCACTTCACCGTCTCCCACTCCTGTCCTGTGGGGGGGCACAGCACTGCCACGGCCTCAGCTCTTATGTGTGGGTTTGATTACTGCAGTCCCAGGGGGACGGGGATGCTGCCTGTCCTCCTCACCCCTGCACCTGGAGGGGAGTGGCCCTGGCACTCAGCAGACACTCAGACCACACTGAGTGAAAGAAAGAATAGGAAGCTCTAAGGGCCAGGCCAGCATTGTTGGAAATGCAGTGAAAATGACGGACGGGGCTGGAGAGCTGGGTGAAGAGCATTCAGGCGAGTCTTGGGCTCTGTCTCCAGGGGGTGGATGTGTGTGGATGGAGCAGGGTGTGTCCAGGTGTGTCCCCCTGGCCTGCATCTGGGGAAGCCACATCCCCAGTCTCCCTTCACCCAGACAGCGTGCGGGGTGGGCGTGGTGGGTGGGGAAGGACTCACTGGATCTGGAAGGAGAGAAGGGGCCCAGCGTGGTCTGGGGATCATGGCACTCTGATGTCCCCGGCTTTGCCCAGGGGAGGGGAAGAGCTGGGGAGAATGGAGAGGATGAAGGCGTCAGGAGGAAACGGTGTGACCCGACAGGTGCCCTGGGAAAGCAGCCGAATGCAGCTGCTTGGACTTGAGGTTTTCTGCCACTTTGTGTGGCTGAGCATGGGGCACCCTGTGTGTCCCCACTTCTGGGTATAGAGCCAGGGCGGGAGCAGCATCTTCAGCTAAGAGGCATAAGGTCACCGCTGCTGCAGGGGGAGGGCAGGATACTCGGGGTCAACCACACCGGTACCCAAGGGGGCAGGTGGGACCTGGGTAGGTAAGGCGTGGGCAGGACCAACCAGAAGGGGCCCAGCCGTGGCAGGGGAACAGGGGTCTGGAGACTCCCTCTGGACCAGGCATGCCCTTTATTGCCTGGATTTAGGGAAGTCCAGCGAGTGCCTGGGGAGGGGGTGGGGTGTCTGGGAGGCCATGGGAGCATTCAGATGTTAATGCCTGGTCCACCCCTGCCAGTTGGAGCCAGCTGAAATCAGACCCCACCTCAGCAGGTCAGGCCCAGCCCTAAGTGGCCTCAGGTCTTCTCTGTGTCCAGCCACCCCAGCCTTCCATCAGTCCCTGGAAAACACTGTGCTCCCTGGGGCTCTAGTCCCCAGTCTCTGCTCTCTCTAGAACCTCCATGACTCCCAAAACTCCTCCTTATCCTTCTAAGATCAGCTCAGCCATCTCATCCTCAGGGGCCTTCCCTGGCCCTGAGGCCAGTCCAGGTCCCTTGGTCCCCACCAAACACTCATCCTTCTCAGGGCCTGACTTTGCTGACATGCATCTCTGTTCCTAATTCCACAGGGATGAGAGTTTCCCACGGACTCAGTCCAGAGGCTCGGAATCAGAACTACTGTTGCTCACTTCTCTATCATCGACATCTCATGAAACATCCACTGAATAGATGAGCAAAGGAATGAGTGGGCCCAAGACGCCCACCCTCGTGTGGATCTTATCACTCCCTTCTTGGCTATGAATTCAGGTAGTGGATACCACTCGTGTGGTCAGGAAAACATGGCTTCTCTGAGGAGGTTGGGATCTTAGGGGTGCCCTCCCACTGTAGCAAAGAGAACCCACATGGTCTGGCTGCGAGGGACACAAGATCCTGCCTGAAAATACAAGAGGCAGAGTTGCGCCCCCCAGGGCCAGACCTTTGAAGTGGAGCCTGAGCGCAGTGGAAGGTTGCCCAGGCTGTGCACTGCTGCGCTGATGGGACCTTTTCAGCACAGACATCTCCTCCTGTGGCTCACCTTTGAGCTCCTGTCTCGCAGCACATGGGAGAAATCCACGTCTTTGTAACACAGTTGGCATTGCCACGGACCAAACAACTAGCTATTTGATTTTTCTCTCTATTCTGTTTGACTATTTTACCAGGATTTTCCCCCCTCTAGAAATACTTAATCTTTCCCAACTGGCTGGAAAGGTGGTCAAACAAACAAAAAGATTGATAAACAGGGATTTAATTAAAGGCATGGGCTACATTAAAAAGCAGTGACATTTCATCCTTTCCTTAGCGCCGTAGTAAGACTAGAGAGCTTCTCTTATTCAGCTCTTCAGTTGCCTAAACTGGGAAGGCTTGAGCTAGGTATTTCCCAGGATGTACCCCCATCCCCCACCCCCGGGAGCTGAACGCAAGTCTGGAGGGGGTGGAAGCACAGAGACTAGCATTCCCCCCCTGAATTGTCGCAAAGGGCGATCCTCACCTGCCACGAACAGCCTTGGGCAGAGCCAGCGGGTCCACGCACTGCCAATCATCACACAGGAAATAAGCTTGCTGGCCGACCCCTGTGCACATGCCCGGGAGCAGCGCCAGAGCCCACAGAGCGGAGAGGGCTGGGAGGAAGCGGGCTCGCAGAACTAGGAAAACCTGTTCTGTGTGGGAGAGGCTGTGTAGCAGGGAACCCTGCGCAGAGGAGGAGGGGACTCCAGTGGAGGATTAAGGTGGTCTTTGCTCACCTGATCCCATAACTACAGCAGGGAGATGGGTAAAAGCACATGTAAATTGGGTGAGATGCACGCGTTTCACGGGGAAAGGCAGGGAGAGACTCTTAAGTGTTAAAGCACCACCTGTGAAAACTGCCCCTTAATGGGAAAGCTGAAAGGGAGAGCAAATTCTAACAAGGATGGAATTGAGCGTTTGCCAGTCTTGCCGACAACGATTCGGAAATGTCTTTATTTCTTTAGAACGAGCTCAGTGGGTTCCCCTCCGTCTGGGTGGATGAGGGTGATGCAGGGAAACCGAAAGTAGAACCAGAAGGAGAAACAAAAGGCAGCATTGTTCTTGCAGTAGGTCACTTGTCATCAGGAAACACAAATCGGAGCCACAGTGAGACACACTTCACACCCGCTAGGGTGACCGTAATGAAAAACACAGGTAATAACAAATGCTGGTGTGGGTGTGGAGATATTGGAACCATCACACACTCCTGGTGGAATGTAAAATGCTGCAGCTGTCTTGGGAAACAGGTCATTCCTCAAAAGGTTAAACATAGAGTCACCATATGACCCAGCAATTCCACTCCTAGGTATAGTCCCAAGAAAATAAAAAACATTTGTCCACACGACAACGTGCAAGTAACTTTTCAAATACAAAATCCAGGGACTTCCCTGGTGGTCCAGTGGGTAAGACCCGCACTCCCAATGCAGGGGACCTGGGTTTGATCTCACATATATGCTGCAACTAAGAAGTCTGCATGCCACAGCTAAGAAATCCGCATGCCGCAACAAAGATCCCACAAGCCTCAGCTAAGACCTGGTGCAGCCCAAAAAAAAAGTCATAAATGTGTTTATGTGAAACTTGTTTTTGAACATGATGCTCTTGAGAAAACTTTTTAAGAGAGGAAAATATGTTTACATGAAGAGAAAATGGTTTGCGTTGACAAAAGCCTAAGGAGGAAAAAAAAATCTATGCTAAAGTCCTGGTTAATATAACCTCTAACCTCCCAGTAGAAATTTTAGCATAAAACCTAGGTTCAGTCTAATGCCACTGGGCACTGAACAATGGATTTCCTTGCATCTCTCTGGAGAGCACTAACTGGGTGTTTTGTAGGTCACAACATACAAACAAGGAGGAGACTCAAACTCATAGCTGGAGGAAGGAAGTATTGCTAGCAGAAGTCATTGATGAATCAACTGAGAGTCAGCATTGGCTGAAAGAGAAAACTGAGGGATTCGGATAAAGTCATGTGTGCCTGCCTGATACCCCAACTTACTCCCCACTGACTTGCTCCCCGCTTAGGTGAAGGGGTGTGTGTGTGTGTGTGTGTGTGTGTGTGCGCGCGCACGCATGTGTGATCGGTAACTTCTCTAATATGAGTTTGAGTTCCTATGATCAACCTTGAGTTAATACTCAGATAAAACAATCTAGAGTGAAGTATGAAGAGAAAAAAGAAAAGAGAATATAGTGGAAGAGCAAAGACGTCCCTTATATGGAAAGAATATCTAACAAGTTTTATTGGGGTTTTAGGAAGAGAGGAGGAAGAATGAAGCAATATCTGGATAAAATAAGCTGATTATTTTCCAAAATTGATGGAACACATCAATCCGTAAATTCAAGGAGCCAAATAAATCTCAAGTAGGATAATTAAAAAGAAATCCATACCTAGTACAGAAACCCCCAAATGAAGAATTTTAAAAGTAGCCCAAGAAAAACAAAAGATAACTTTCAAAAGTGCAAGTTTTGCCGAGTTTTTAGCAGCAACAGGAGAAGCAGAAGTAGTAGAATTACATTGTCAGTGTTTTGGAAGTAAAATTAACAACACAATAACAGCAACCTGGGCAACACAGCTTCCTCCCTGGTGAAAAAATATTTCAGTAAAGGGAATTCTAGGGTGTTTTTCAGGCAGAAGAAAAATTTGTCCTAGAGGGGAGGTTGGGGATAGAAGAAGGAATAAAATGTCAAATGTGAGATTAAGTCCAAATGAACATTAACTTTATAAGACAATGTCTTTTTTGGCTTATGACACAGAGAGAATGAAAATTCAAAACAATAAAATCATCTAGCTCAATAGAAAACAAACAACCCAATCAAAAAATGGGCAGAAGACCTAAATAGACATTTCTCCAAAGAAGACATACAGATTGCCAAGAGGCACATGAAAAGCTGCTCAGCATCACTAATTATTAGAGAAATGCAAATCAAAACTACAATGAGGTATCACCTCACACCAGTCAGAATGGCCATCATCAAAAAGTCTACAGATAATAAATGCTGGAGAAGATGTGGAGAAAAGGGCACCCTCCTGCACTGTTGGTGGGAATATAAATTGGTGCAGCCACTATGGAGAACAGTATGGAGGTTCCTTAAAAAACTAAAACTAGAGTTACCATATGACCCAGCAATCCCTCTCCTTGGCATATATCTGGAAAAAATGAAAACCCTAATTCAAAAAAGATACATGCACCCCAGTGTATCATAGCATAATGTCATTTGCAGCAACATAGATGGACCTGAAGATTATCATACTAAGTAAAGTAAGTCAGAGAAATACAAATATCGTATGATATCACTTATATGTGGAATTAAAAAAAAAAGATACAAATGAACTTATTTACAAAACAGAAATAGACTCACAGACATAGAAAAGAAACTTGTGGTTACCAAAGCTGAAAGGGTGGGGAGGGATAAATCAGGAGTTTGGGATTAACAGATGCACATTACTATATATAAAATGACAAAAAATAAGGACCTATTACATGGCACAGGGAATTAAATTCAATATCTTGTAATAACCTACAATGGAAAAGAATCTTAAAATACAGGGCTTCCCTGGTGGCGCAGTGGTTGAGAGTCCGCCTGCCGATGCAGGGGACACGGGTTCGTGCCCCGGTCTGGGAAGATCCCACCATGCCGCGGAGCGGCTGGGCCCGTGAGCCATGGCCACTGAGCCTGCGCCTCTGGAGCCTGTGCTCCGCAACGGGAGAGGCCACAACAGTGAGAGGCCCGCGTACCGCAAAAAAAAAAAAAAAAAAAAGTTGCTTGTTTTGAAAAACTAAAAATAAAGCATCTAATATGGGAGAAGTGTAAATGTTCTAAATGCATTGATTTTCCTAGGAGAGAAGTAAAGGTAATAATTCCTATTGGGTGATAAGTCAAGGCTGCATATTGTAATTTCTAAAATAATCACAAAAAGAATGGTAAAAGCCTGAATAAATATCAAACCAACAGAGGAACAAAATGAAATTTTAAAAACTCAACTACACTTGGGACTTCCCTGGTGGTCCAGTGGCTAAGACTCCACACTCCCAATAACGAGGGCCCAGGTTCGATCCCTGGTCAGGGAACTAGATCCTATGTGCCACAAGTAACAGTTCGCATGTCTCAACTGAAGATTCTGCATGCAGCAATGAAGATCCTGCATGCTGCAACTAAGACCTGGCATGGTCAAATAAATAAATAAATATCTTTTTTAAATAAAAAAAATAAAAACTAAACTAAACCTAGGCAAAAAAGAGATAAGGGAACAAAGAACAGGTGAGATGAGCAGAAAGCCCATCAGTAAGACAGTAAAATCATTGCATTAAAGGTAAGAGGGTCAACTACTCCAGCTAAAAGACAAAGATTATCACACTGGATAGAAATAAAATCCTATATATGCTAAGTACAAGAGACACATCTAAAACAGAGGGATCAATAAAGATTGCAAAGAAATGATGAAAAAAATCATATACCACTGAAATACTATGAGGATGGCTGGTGTCACAATCCTAATATCGAACAAATATACTTTAAGGTAAAAGCATCACTAGAATTAAAGAGTGTCACTCTATAATAATAAAAGAGTATTCTAAATTTGTATGAACCTAATAACATGATATATAGAGTAAATGTAGACAGAATTATATGGAGAAACAGACAAGTCCATAGTCATAGTGAGATACTTTGACATACTTTTTTCAGTAATTAATGGAGTAAGCAGACAAGAAATCAATAACACTATAGAAGATTTGAAACAAAGTAATTAACAAGCTTGACTTTATGGACATATGTACAGCAACTGAAGAATACATTATTTTCAAGAAGATATAATCCACTTTAAAATTTGACTATAGGGGACCTCCCTGGTGGTCCAGTGGTTAAGACTTCACTTTCCAATGCAGGGGGTGTGGGTTTGATTCCTGGTCAGGGAGCTAAGATCCCACATGCCTCTGGGCCAAAAAACCAAAACATAAAATAGAAGCAATATTGTAACAAATTCAATAAGGACTTTAAAAATGGTCCACATCAAAAAATCTTTAAAAAAAAATTTGACTATATGCTGAGCCGAAATGCACATTCCAACAAATTTCAAAGGACTGAACTAAAACAGATAATGTTCTCTAATCACATTGCAAATAGCTTAAGGATCAGTAAAAAAATATAATTGGAAAATCCCTGTATCTTTGAAAACTACACTTTTGAGTAATATGATTCCAAAATACACTTTTAAATAATGCACGGACTCTGAAGAAATAAAAATGGAAATTAGAAATTATTATTATTTTTTTTAACATCTTTATTGGAGTATAATTGCTTTACAATGTTTTGCTAGTTTCTGCTGTATAACAAAGTGAATTAGCTATATGTATACATATATCCCCATATCCCCCCCTCTTGCATCTCCCTCCCACCCTCCCTACCCCACCCCTCTAGGTGGTCACACAGCACCGAGCTGATGTCCCCCTGCGATGCAGCTGCTTCCCACTAGCTATCTATTTTACATTTGGTACTGCATATATGTCAATGCTACTCTCTCACTTCGTCCCAGCTTACACTTTCCCCTCCCAGTGTCCTCAAGTCCATTCTTTACGTCGGCGTCTTTATTCCTGTCCAGCCCCTAGGTTCGTCAGAATTTTTTTTTTTTCCCTTAAATTCCATATATATGTGTTAGCATACGGTATTTGTCTCTCTCTTTCTGACTTACTTCACTCTGTATGACAGACTCTAGGTCTATCCACCTCATTACAAATAACTCAATTTCATTTCTCTTTATGGCTGAGTAATATTCCATTGTATATATGTGCCACATCGTCTTTATCCATTCATCCGATGATGGACACTTAGGTTGTTTCCATCTCCGGGCTATTGTAAATAGAGCTGCAATGAACATTTTGGTACATGACTCTTTTTGAATTATGGTTATCTCAGGGTATATGCCCAGTAGTGGGATTGCTGAGTCATATGGTAGTTCTATTTTTAGTTTTTTAAGGAACCTACATACTGTTCTCCACAGCGGCTGTATCAATTTACATTCCCACCAACAGTGCAAGAGGGCTCCCTTTTCTCCACACCCTCTCCAGCATTTATTGTTTGTAGATTTTTTGATGATGGCCATTCTGACTGGAGTGAGGGTGATACCTCATTGCAGTTTTGATTTGCATTTCTCTAATGATTAGTGATATTGAGCATCCTTTTACGAGTTTGTTGACAATATGTATATCTTCTTTGGAGAAATGTCTATTTAGGTCTTCTGCCCACTTTTGGATTGGGTTGTTTGTTTTTTGATATTGAGCTGCATGAACTGCTTGTATATTTTGGAGATTAATTCTTTGTCATTTGCTTTGTTTGCAAATATTTTCTCCCATTCTGAGGGTTGTCTTTTCATCTTGTTTATGGTTTCCTTTGCTGTGCAAAAGCTTTTAAGTTTCATTAGGTCCCATTTGATTAGTTTTGTTTTTATTTCCTTTTCTCTAGGAGGTGGGTCAAAAAGGATCTTGCTGTTATTCATTTCAAAGAGTGTTCTGCCTATGTTTTCCTCTTAGAGTTTTATAGTGTCTGGCCTTACATTTAGGTCTTTAATCCAGTTTTTTTTTTAATCCATTTTGAGTTTATTTTTGCATATGGTGTTAGGGAGTGTTCTAATATAATTCTTTTACATGTAGCTGTCCAGTTTTCCCAGCACCACTTATTGAAGAGGCTGTCTTTTCTCCATTGTATATCCTTGCCTCCTTTATCAAAGATAAGGTGACCATATGTGTGCGGGTTTATCTCTGGGTTTTCTATCTTGTTCATTGATCTATATTTCTGTTTCTGTGCCAGTACCATACTGTCTTGATTACTGTAGCTTTGTAGTACAGTCTGAAATCAGGGAGCCTGATTCCTCCAGCTCCATTTTTCTTTCTCAAGATTGCTTTGGCTATTCAGGGTCTTTTTTTTTTTTTTTTTTTTTTTTTTGTGGTACGCGGGCCTCTCACCACTGCAGCCTCTCCCGTTGAGGAGCACAGGCTCTGGACGCACAGGCCCAGTGGCCATGGCTCACGGGCCCAGTGGCTCCGCAGCATGTGGTATCCTCCCAGACCGGGGCACGAACCCATGTCCCCTGCATCAGCAGGCGGACTCCCAACCACTGTGCCACTAGGGAAGCCCTATTCACGGTCTTTTGTGTTTCCAAACAAATTGTGAAATATTTTATTCTAGTTCTCTGAAAAATGCTATTGGTAATTTGATAAGGATTGCATTGAATCTGTAGATTGCTTTGGGTAGTAGAGTCATTTTCATAATGTTTATTTTTCCAATCCAAGATCATGGTATATCTCTCTATCTGTTTGTATCATCTTTAATTTCTTTCATCAGTGTCTTATAGTTTTCTGCATACAGGTCTTTTGTCTCCTTAGGTAGGTTTATTCCTAGGTATTTTATTCTTTTTGTTGCAATGGTAAATGGAGTGTTTCCTTAATTTCTTTCTCATTTTTCATCACTAGTGTATAGGAATGCAAGAGATTTCTATGTATTAATTTTGTATTCCGCTACTTTACCAAATCATTGATTAGCTCTAGTAGTTTTCTGGTGGCATCTTTAGGATTTTCTATGCATAGTATCATGTCATCTGCAAACAGTGACAGATTTACTTCTTCTTTTCCAATTTGTATTCATTTTATTTCTTTTTCTTCTCTGATTGCCATGGCTAAAACTTCCAAAACTGTGTTGAATAATAGTGGTGAGAGTGGGCACCCTTGCCTTGTTCCTGATCTTAGAGGAAATTCTTTCAGTTTTTCACCATTGAGAATGATGTTGGCTGTGAGTTTGTCACATATAGCTTTTATTATGTTGAGGTAGATTCCCTCTCTGCCCACTTTCTGGAGAGTTTTTATCATAAATGGGTGTTGAATTTTGTCAAAAGCTTTTCTCTGCATCTATTGAGATGATCATATGGGTTTTTAAAAAATTAATTAATTTATTTATTTTATTTTATTTATTTTTTAACATCTTTATTGGAGTATAATTTTTTACAATGGTGTGTTAGTTTCTGCTTTATAAGAAAGTGAATCAGCTATACATATACATTTATCCCCATATCTCTTCCCTCTTGCATCTCCCTCTCTCCCACCCTCCCTATCCCACCCCTCTAGGTGGTCACAAAGCACCGAGCTGATCTCCCTGTGCTATGCGTCTGCTTCCCACTAGCTATCGGTTTTACATTTGGTGGTGTATATATGTCCATGCCACTCTCTCACTTTGTCCCAGCTTACCCTTACCCTTCCCTGTGTCATCAAGTCCATTCTCTAGTAGGTCTGCGTCTTTATTTCCATCCTTCCCCTAGGTTCTTCATGACCTTTTTTTTCTTTTTTTCAGATTCCATATATATGTGTTAGCATATGGTATTTGTTAGCATACAGTATGTGTTAGTATATGGTATTTGTTTTTCTCTTTCTGACTTACTTCACTCTGTATGACAGACTCTAGGTCCATCTACCTCACTACAAATAACTCAATTTTGTTTCTTTTTATGGCTGAGTAATATTCCATTGAATATATGTGCCACATCTTCTTTATCCATTCATCTGTTGGTGGACACTTAGGTTGCTTGCATGTCTTGACTATTGTAAATACAACTGCAATGAACATTGTGGTACATGACTTTTTGAATTATAGTGTTCTTAGTGTATATGCCCAGTAGTGGGATTGCTGGGTCGTATGGTAGTTCTATTTTTAGTTTTTTAAGGAAGCTCCATACTGTAAGATGATCATATGGTTTTTATTCTTCAGTTTGTTAATATGGTGTATAACATTGATTGACTTGCGTACACTGAAGAATCATTGCATTCCTGGGATAAACCCCACTTGATCATGGTGTATGAACCTTTTAATGTGCTGTTGGATACTGTTTGCTAGTATTTTGTTGAGGATTTTTCATCTATGTTCGTCAGTCATACTGGCCTGTAATTTCCTTTTTTTGTCTGGTTTTGGTATCAGGGTGATGGTGGTCTCATAGAATGAGTTTTGGAGTTTTCCTCCCTCTACTATATTTTGGAAGAGTTTGAGAAGGATAGGTGTTAGCTCTTCTCTAAATGTTTGATAAAATTCACCTCTGAAGCCATCTGGCCCTGGGCTTATGTTTCTTGGAAGAATTTTAATCACAGTTTCAATTTCAGTGCTTGTGATTCATCTGTTTATATTTTCTATTTCTTCCTGGTTCAGTCTCGGAAGGTTGTGCTTTTCTAAGAATTTGTCCATTTCTTCCAGTTTGTCCATTTTATTGGCATAGAGTTGCTTGTAGTAATCCCTCATGATTCTTGTATTTCTGCAGGGCCAGTTGTTACTTCTCCTTTTTCGTTCCTAATTCTGTTGATTTGAGTCTTCTCCCTTTTTTTCTTGATGAGTCTGGCTAATGGTTTATCAATTTTGTTTATCTTCTCAAAGAACCAGCTTTTAGTTTCATTGATCTTTGCATTCATTTCCTTCATTTCTTTTTCATTTATTTCTGATCTGATCTTTATGATTTCTTTCCTTCTGCTAACTTCAGGGTTTTTTTGTTCTTCTTTCTCTAGTTGCTTTAGGTGTAAGGTTAGGTTTTTTATTTTTCTTGTTTCTTGAGGTAGGATTGTATTGCTATAAACTTCCCTCTTAGAACTGCTTTTGCTGCATCCCATAGGTTTTGTGTCATCGTGTTTTCATTGTGATTTGTTTCTAGGTAATTTTTGATTTCCTCTTTGATTTCTTCAGCAATCTCTTGGTTATTTAGTAGCGTATTGTTTAGCCTCAATGTGTTCTTATATTTTACAGTTTTTTCCCTGTAATTGATATCTAGTCTCATAGTGTTATGGTCAGAAAAGATACTTGATATGATTTCAGTTTTCTTAAATTTACCAAGACTTGATTTGTGACCCAAGAGATGATCTATCCTGGAGAATGTTCCATGAGCACTTGAGAAGAAAGTGTATTCTGTTGTTTTTGGATGGAATGTCCTATAAATATCAATTAAGTCCATCTTGTTTAATGTGTCATTTAAAGGTTGTGTTTCCCTATTTATTTTCATTTTGGATGATCTGTCCATTGGTGAAAGTGGGGTGTTAAAGTCCCCTACTATTATTGTGTTACTGTCAATTTCCCCTTTTATGGCTGCTAGCATTTGCCTTATGTATTGATGTGCTCCTATGTTGGGTATATAAATATTTACAATTGTTATATTTTCTTCTTGGATTGATCCCTTGATCATTATATAGTTCCTTCCTCGTCTCTTGTAATAGTCTTTATTTTAAAGTCTATTTTGTCTGATATGAGAATGGCTACTCCAGCCTTCTTTTGATTTCCATTTGCATGGAATATCTTTTTCCATCCCTTAACTTTCAGTCTGTATGTGTCCCTCGGTCTGAAGTGGCTCTCTTGTAGACAGCATATATATGGGTCTTGTTTTTGTATCCATTCAGCCAATCTAGGTGTTCTGGTTGGAGCATTTAATCCATTTACATTTAAGGTAATTATTGATATGTATGTTCCTATTACCATTTTCTAAATTGTTTTGGGTTTGTTTCTTTTTGTAGGTCTTTTCCTTCTCTTGTGTTTCCTGCCTAGAGAAGTTCCTTTAGCATTTGTTGTAAAGCTGGTTTGGTGGTGCTGAATTCTCTTAACTTTTGTTTGTCTGTAAAGGTTTTAATTTCTCCATTGAATCTGAATGAGATCCTTGCTGGGTAGAGGAATCTTGGTTGTAGGTTTTCCCCTTTCATCACTTTAAATATGTTCTGCCACCCCCTTCTGGTTTGCAGAGTTCCTGCTGAAAGATCAGCTCTTAACCTTATGGGGATTCCCTTGTATGTTATTTGTTGCTTTTTCCTTGCTGCTTTTAATATTTTTTCTTTGTGTTTAATTTTTGATAGTTTGATTAATATGTATCTTGGCATGTTTCTCCTTGGATTTATCCTGTATGGGACTCTCTGAGCTTCCTGGACTTGATTGACTATTTCTTTTCGCATGTTAGGGAAGTTTTCAATTATAATCTCTTCAAATATTTTCTCAGTCCCTTTCTTTTTCTCTTTTTCTTCTGGGACCCCTATAATTCGAATGTTGGTGTGTTTAATGTTGTCCCAGAGGTCTCTGAGACTGTCCTTAATTCTTTTCATTCTTTTTTCTTTATTCTGCTCTGCGGTAGTTATTTCCACTATTTTATCTTCCAGGTCACTTATCCGTTCTTCTGCTTCAGTTATTCTGCTATTGATTCCTTGTAGAGAATTTTTAATTTCATTTATTGTGTTGTTCATCATTGTTTGTTTGCTCTTTAATTCTTCCAGGTCCTTGTTAAGTGTTTCTTGTATTTTCTCCATTCTATTTCCAAGACTTTGGATCATCTTTACTATCATTACTCTGAATTCTTTTTCAGGTAGACTTCCTATTTCCTCTTCTGGTTGGAGCATTTAATCCATTTACATTTAAGGTAATTTTTAAAAAATTTATTTATTTTTCGCTGTGTTGGGTCTTTGTTGCTGTGCACAGGCTTTCTCTAGTTGCAGCGATCAGGAGCTACTCTTCCTTGCAGTGCACAGGCTTCTCATTGCAGTGGCTTCTCTTGTCGCGGAGCACGGGCTTTAGGTGTACGGGCTTCAGTAGTTGTGGCACATGGGCTCAGGAGTTGTGGCTCATGGGCTCTAGAGCACAGGCTCAGTAGTTGTGGCAAACAGGCTTAGTTGCTCCATGGCATGTGGGATCTTCCCAGACCAGGGCTCGAACCTGTGTCCCCTGCATTGGCAGGCGGATTCTTAACCACTGTGCCACCAGGGAAGTCCCTTAAGGTAATTATTGAAATGTATGTTCCTATTACCATTTTCTAAATTGTTTTGGGTTTGTTTCTGTAGGTCTTTTCCTCCCCTGGTGGGTTTTTACCTTGCTCCTTCATCTGCTGCATATTTCTCTGTCTTCTCATTTTGTTTAACTTACTGTGTTTGGGGTCTCCTTTTCACAGGATGCAGATTCATAGTTCCTGTTGTTTTTGGTGTCTGCCCCCAGTGGGTGAGGTTGGTTCAGTGGCTTGTGTAGGCTTCCTGGTGGAGGGGACTGGTGCCTGTGTTCTGGTGGGTGCGGCTGGACCTTGCCTTTCTGGTGGGCAGGGCCACGTCCAGTGGTATGTTTTGGGGTGTCTGTGAACTTAGTAAGATTTTAGGCAGCCTCTCTGCAAACAGGTGAGGTTGTGTTCCTGTCTTGCTAGTTATTTGGCATGGGGCATCCAGCGCTGGAGTCTGCTGGCCGTTGGGTGGAGCTTGGTCTTAGCATTGAGGCAGAGATCTCTGGGGGAGCTCTCACAGATTGATATTACATGGGGCCAGTAGGTCTCTGGTGGTCCAGTGTCCTGAACTCGCCTCTTCCACCTCAGAGGCTCAGGCCTGACACCATGCCGGAGCACCAAGACCCTGTCAGCCACACGGATGGAAATAGATTTGCTCTTGATTCTTGCATGTTCCTGGCCTGTAAACCTGCTAGTGTTGGAGGGTCTCCTGCAGATGCGGGGGTGGCTGTGGCTCACCGTGGGGATAAGGACACTGGCAGCAGAAGTTCTGGGAAGTATTCCTTGGCATGAGCCCTCCTGGAGTCTCTAGAAATTATTTTGAGCTAAATTATATATAATGAAAAAATGCAGTACGACAAAATTTGTGGATTAAAGATAAAGCAGTGCTTGGAGGGAAATTTATAGCCTTAACTGCATATTTTAGGGAAGAAAAATGGCTGAAGTATAATGAATTAAGCACTCATTTCAAGAGGTTAGAAAAAGAATGGCAAAATAAACTCAATAAAAGTAGATGAGAGGAAATAATTTAAAAGTATAAATAACTGTAAAAGAAAACATACAACAAAGAAGCGACAAAGCCAAAATTGAAAAAACCAACAAAATCGATAAACTCCCATTGAGAATGATTAAAAAGAAAAGAGAAGGGACACATAGCAAGTATAAGAAATGAAAAAGAGGCTTTGCTGAAAAAATAAGAGGATATTATGAACAACTCTGTGCCAAAGACTTGAAAATTTAGGTGAAATGGACAGTTTCAGAGAAAAATACAACCTAAATGACACAAGAAGAAATAGAAGATCTTAGTCTTATGATGATTAAAGAAATTAAATCTGTAATTTTTAAACATCTGATGATGAAAATTCAAGACCCAAATGTCTTCACTGGGGAATCCTACCAAACATTGAAGAAAGAAAATATGCTTACTTATGTACCTCTTCTGGAAAGAAGAAAAAGATTCAACAACTAATTTTGGGAGGCCTGTATACATTTTATACTAACAACCAACAAGAACAGTAATCCTCCCTTGTCTGCGGGGATCTGTTCCAAGTCCCCCAGTGGATGTTGAAACCATGGATAGTACCAAACCCTATATATACTTTGATTTTCCTATTTATACACACCTATGATAAAGTTTGATTTAGAAATTAGGTACAGTAAGAGATTAACAACAATAACTAATAATAAAATAGAACAATTATAACAATATACTGTAATAAAAGTTATGTGACTGTGGTCTCTCTCAAAACATCTTATTTTACAAATTTAATGCCTCTTCCATCTTAACTAAGCACTTATCATGCACAATGGCTGTAACTTTTACAGTTTGAGGTGCGACAGCAAAATAGCATGAATTTACTTTTCCTTGTTCACAATTTCATGGATAGAAGATTCATTCTTACCAGCCTCAGCGTACAATTTTTTTCCTTATTTAGTCGAGAACTTTTGCCTTTTCCCTTAAAGGAAGCATTTTTTTGGCTTCTCTTCGGCATATCTGAATTGCCAGCACCACTCCTCTTATACTTTGGGTCCACTATTAAGTAAAATAAGGGTCACTTGAACACAAGTGCTGGGATACGGTGATAGTGGGTCTGATAACTGAGTTGCTACTAAGTGACTAGTGGGCAGGATCCACTGGACAAAGGGATGATTCATGTCCCAGGTGGTACAAAACAAGATATCATGGGATTTTATCACGCTGCTCAGAATGGCCTGCAATGTAAAACTTATTAATTGTTTATTTCTGGAATTTTCCACCTAATATATTTGGACCATGGTTGACCATGGACAACTGAAACATTGGAAAGTGAAACTGCAGATATGGGCAGACTACTGTACCAGAAAGAGAAGATACAGGTCAATTTCACTCATGAGTATAGGTTCTAAAATCCTAAACAAAATAAAACAAAGCAAATCAAGCAATATATAGAATGATAATACACCATGATCAAATTGGATTTATCCTAGGAATGCATGTTGATTTAACATTAGGAAATCAATTAATAGAGTTCACCATATTAATAGATTAAAAGAGGAAATGCATCATCTCAAGTTTGCAGGAAAAGTAATAAAACTTGACATTCATATACAATAAAAATTCATAGGAAAGAATGAAACTGCCTGAATCTGATGAAGGACATCAATTTAAAAACCTATCATACTTGGTAAATATCATACTTGGTAAAAAGTTGAAAGCTTTCTCCTTGAGATTGTGTATAAGAAAGCTCATGACCATCGTTTCTTTCTTCTTTCTTTTTTTTTATGACCATCATTTCTTTTTTTTTTAATATTTATTTATTTATTTATTTATTTATTTAGCTACGTCAGGTCTTAGTTGCGGCATGCAGGATCTTTGCTGCCTGACCAGGGATCAAACCCGGGCCCCCTGTATGGGGAGTGCAGAGTCTCAGCCACTGGACCACCAGGGAAGTCCCTATGACCATCATTTCTATTCAGATTTGCTGGAGGCTTTGGCCAGTGCAGCAGGCAAGAAAAAGAGATAAAAGTTATAATGGTTGGGGACTTCCCTGGTGGCGCAGTGGATAAGACTCTGCGCTCCCAATGCAGGGGGCCTGGGTTCTATTCCTGGACAGGGAACTAGATTCCACATGCATGATGCAACTAAGGAGCTTGCGTGCCACAACTAATGAGCCCACGTGCTGCAGCTAAGGAGCCCTGGAGCCACAACTAAGGAGCCCGCCTGCCACAACTAAGACCTAGTGCAACCAAATAAATAAATAAATATATTAAAAAAAAAAGTTATAATGGTTGGAAAGGGAAAAAAAAACAAAACCCAAGACAGTCATTATTCTCAGCTAAGGATTCTATATGAAGAAAATCCAAAAGACTCTACTGTAAATATTAGAATTAATAAAGGATTTTAGTAAGGTTACTGGATATAGAGTCAATGTACAAAAATGAAGAGTGTTTCAGTAGTAAACATAAAAATAAATTTAAAAGATACCATCTACAATAGCATAAAAATATCCATGCCTAAAAATAAAACTAAAAAAAAAGATATGCAAAGACTTCTAAATAGGGAGGGATAAATCAGGAGGTTGGGATTGACACATATACATTACTATATATAAAATAGGTAATCAACAAGGACCTACTGTACAGCGCAGGGAAATATACTCAATATTTTGTAATAACCTATAAGGGAAAAGAATCTGAAAAAATATATATATATAACTGAATCTTTGTGCTGTACACCTGAAATTAACATGATGTAAATCAACTATTAAAAAAAAGTCTATGCTGAAGTATATTTACTGAAATAAAATGTCCTTAGATGTGTGTTTTATACACAGTAAAAAAAAAAAAAAAAGCAGTATGAGTTGATACCAATAAATATTTGTCTTCCAAACTCCCAAAACCTAAAAAAAAGACCTCTAAATATAAAACTAAAAAAAAGAGTACTGCAAGAAATTTTAAAAGATGTAAATAAATACATTTATGGATAAGAGGACTCAATAATAAGTACATCAATTCTCAAACTGATCTGTAGATCCAATGCAATCCTAATCAAAATCTCAAAGGTTTTTTAAAACTAGAACTTGACAAACCGATTCCAAAAAATGGAAACGATTCAAAAGTCTACCAACAGTAGAATGGATAAACAACCTGTGGTATATCCAAAGGATGGAATGAAAATGAATTAACAATGTACAAAACATGAATGACTCTCAGGAAGAAACCACACACACAGACACACACAGACACACACAGTCAGGCTCAGCCATAGGATTTAGGAATGCTTGTTTTGGTGGGAAATTACAGGTAAACACAAAGAAGAGATTAAATAAAAATTAGGATGGGAGTGGAGATTTGTGAAAGAAAGAGCATACAGTGTGTTCTGGAGTGCTGCCAGCATTCTGTTTCTTGACTTGGATAGTGGTTGTACAAGTATTTGCCTTATGATTAGCCATTGGGTAGTACATTTTTTTGTTTTGTGCACTTTTCTATGTGGGTGTCATTTTTCACATTTTTTTTTTTTTTTTTCCAGTACGTGGGGCTCTCACTGTTGTGGTCTCTCCCGTTGCGGAGCACAAGCTCCGGACGCTGACTCAGCGGCCATGGCTCACGGGCCCAGCCGCTCCACGGCATGTGGGATCTTCCCGGACCGGGGCACGAACCCGTGTCCCCTGCGTTGGCAGGCAGACTCTCAATGACTGTGCCACCAGGGAAGCCCAGAAAGTAATCTTTTTAACAAATGGTGCTGGATCAACTGGATATCACTATGGAAAGAATGAACTTTACACAAAAATTAATTCAAAATTGATCATGAACCTAAACATAAAAGCCAAATCTATAAAACTTCTAGGAGAAAAGCTAGGAGTTCCCTGGCAGTCCAGTGGTTAGAACTCAGTGTTTTCACTGCTGTGGCCCCAGGTTCACTCCCTGGTCAGGGAAATAAGATCCTGCAAGCTGCACAGCATGGCCAAGTTAATTAATTAATTAAAATAAAACTTCTAGGAGAAAATCTTCATACCCTTGGGGTTAACAAATATTTCTTAGGACACAAAAACACTCAACATAAAAGAAAAAAAAAGATAAAATGGACTTAATCAAAATTTTAATTTTCTGCTCTTTAAAACATACCATTAAGAAAATTAAAATGATTAATTAACAAGATGGGGGAATCCTTTCACAATGTATATGTATATCAAACCACCATGATATATACTTTAAATATCTCAGAATTCTATATGTCAGTTATACCTCCATAAGGCTGAGGAAAAAAAGAAAATGAAAAGGCAAGACATAAACTGGGAGAAAATAATCCCAATACATATATCTGACAGAGGAATAGTATCTAGAATAAATAAAAACCCTTTACATTCCCAATAATAGAAGATAAACCATCCAATTAGAAAATGAGCAAAAGTTAATAGGTTCCGCCACTTAGTCCTTAGCAGCTGGGCTCCCTGCCTGGGGTCTTGGCTCTCCTCTCCTACTTATTACTGTAATTTCCTCCTGGCTGCCCTTCTTCTCATACCGCTGAAATAGGAGGGAAGGGGGCAAGGCACAACCTTTAAAAGAATGACATAGCGGTTGAGCATATGACATAAACTGGTTAGAACCAAGTAGGTCCAAGATGGCCGAAGATTCAACTTCCAGTGGACCTTGAGCCTCATCATATGCTCATTGTAATACATTAGCTAAACGATACAGTACAGGTGCCATGACAGTTCTGAGGCTAACCATAAAAGGTCAAAAAGTGGGCACTGGCCCAACTCCTGGAAATCTCCGCCCTTTCCCCCTGAAATACTTGGAATAACCCTCCCACTCATTACCCTATGAAATTACCCAGCCAATAAAAACTAACTACTCCATTTTTTGTTGTTGTTGTTTTTTTTTTTTTTGCGGTACGCGGGCCTCTCACTGTTGTGGCCTCTCCCGTTGCGGAGCACAGGCTCCGGACGTGCAGGCTCAGCGGCCATGGCTCACGGGCCCAGCTGCTCCGCGGCATGTGGGATCTGCCGGACCAGGGCACGAACCAGTGTCCCCTGCATTAGGCAGGCGGACTCTCAACCACTGCGCCACCAGGGGAGCCCACTACTCCATATTTTGAGGACTCTCACCTTCTGAGATGGCCCACACTCTGTCTGTGGAGTGTGTTTCTCCCAAGGCCATTCTTGCCTTTTTGATGGACTGCATTTTGTCTATGGAATATGTATCTCTCCAAATAAATCCACATCTTATCTATCACTTTGCCTCTCACTGAATTCTTTCTGCGACGAGACATCAAGAACCTGAGCTTCATTAAGTCCTGAGACCAGGTATGTGATCTCAACGAAAAGACAGTGGGTTCAAGTCCCAGTCCGAGTTGTGCGGTTTCACTGCTTCTCTATGCCAAAGGACTCTCTTTCTTAAATTAATTAAATTTGTTTATTTTTAAAAAATTCAAACCTACAGAAAAGTTGTAAGTATATTACAAAGAATCCCCCTATACTTACTTTCATCTATAGACTCTTTCCCTTTATGCTGAAATTTCCAGTTACTCTTTCATTGAGATACAACCTACTCCTTTAAGATGTAGTGTGGGTTTCTCCTGGAATCTTAACAGTCCTTTTTTCTTTTCCCCAGAAAAAAAAAAAAAAAAAAGAAAGAAAGAAAGAGAGAAAAAAGAAGAAGAAAAAAATAAGTTAATAGGTTCAGGTTTCTTTTGGAGTGATGAAAATGTTTTGGAATTAGCGCTAATGGTTGCAACAACACATTGAATATACTAAAAACCGCTGAAGGGTACACTTTAAAATGGTGAATTTTGTTATGTGAAGTATACCTTGATTAAAAAAAAAATACCCTAAAAATGGGCAAAAGGGCTTCCCTGGTGGCACAGTGGTTAAGAATCCGCCTGCCAATGCAGGGGACATGGGTTCAAGCTCTGGTCCAGGAAGATCCCACATGTCGCGGAGCAACTAAGCCCGCGTGCCACAACTACTGAGCCTGTGCTCTTGAACCCGTGAGCCACAACTACTGAAGCCCATGTGCCACAACTACTGAAGCCTGCGTGCCTAGAGCCTGTGCTCCGCAACAAGAGAAGCCACCTCAATGAGAAGCCCTCGCATCGCAACGAAGAGTAGCCCCCGCTCGCTGCAACTAGAGAAAGCCCGCACGCAGCAACGGAAGACCCAACGCAGACAATAAATTAAATAAATAAATAAATAAATAAATAAAATTTAAAAAAAGACAAGCTTAACCCCTAGGGTTGCTTTAAAAAAAAAAATGGGCAAAAGACTTGAACAGACACTTCACAAAAAATGAAACAGGAATAGACAATCTGCATATGAAAAGATGCTTAAGATCATTAGTAATTAGGGCCAGGAAAATGCAAATTAAAACCACAATGAGAAAAAAAAAACTACAATGAGTACCTCTACACACCCACTAGAATGACCAAAAAATTTTTTTAAATTACAGTACCAAGGGTTTATGAAGTTGTGGGGCAACTGAAACTCTCCAGCACCGCTGGTAGGAGTGTAAAGTGGTACAATCACAGTTCCTTATATAATATTATACGTACACCTACCCATGATCTGCAATTCCACTACTAGGTATTTACCCAAGAGAAATGAACATATATTCCACAAAAAGATTTGTACACAAATGTTCATAGCAGCATTACTCATAATAGCTAAAAAGTGGAAACAGCCCAAATGTCCATCAACTGATGAATGGATAAACGTATTGTGATAGATCCACACAACAGAATTCTACTCAGAAATCAAAAGGAAAGAACAGCTGATACACAGAAATATGGTTGTATCTCAGAGACATTATGTTGAGCGAAAGAAAACGGTACACAGGGAATGATTCTAGTCATACAAAGCTCTCGAACAGGCATTAGAAATCCGATCCGTAGTTGACTGGAGCAGGGGTTGGGGTTGGGGAATTGACTATAAAAGAGAATGAGGGAACTTTCTGGAGGAATGAAAACATCTTGATTGTGATGTTGGTTACGTGGATGTGTATACATTTGTCAAAACTCATTGGACTGTACACTTTAAATCTATGCGTTTTAATACATATGTAAATTATACTTCAGGAAACTTGATTTTAAAAAATTAAAAAGAGCATGGAATCTGGAAACAAACGACCTGAGTTTGAGTCTTTTGTCCTGGCTCCACAGTTAAAGACCTTGGACAAGTTACACAGCCTTTCTAAGCCTCATCTGGAGAATGGGGATACACCTCAGATGAAGGAGAGGGAATACTCCTTGTTGTATCCAGGTGTTGTGTGTTATTAAGAATGGCTCTGTGCTTACCACGTGCCAGGCCCTACGCTGAGCAGTTTGCACAAAAGGGCAACAGATTGGATGGGAAGAAACGTGCACACCGGGCTTCCGGGATCCATCCTTTCAATTCTGAACTCCGGAGGTGGGGCTGGGGTGGAGGTATATTTGTTTGCCAAAACAATTACCCCAGACTAGGTTCCTTAAACAATAGAAATCAATTTTCTTACAGTTCTGGAGCTTGGAAGTCCAAGATCAAGGTCCCCTTGGCTTTCTCACTCTGTCCTCACGTGGTCTTTCCTCTGTGACTCTGGCTCTCCTTATAAAGACCTCAGTCAGATTGGATTGGGGTCCACCCTAACGGCCCTCATTTTGAATTAACATCTCTTTTAAGACCCCATCTCTAAATGCAGTCGCATTCTGAGGTATTGGGGGTTAGGGCTTCAACATATGAATTTGGGCGGGACACAATACAGCACATAACAGGGAATGAATTCAGATTTGGCCCCTCTTGGATAGGGATGTCTAAGGACAGAGCCTCTACCCTTGACTAGTTGAGGGTCAGCTCAGAATAACTGGTAGAAAGATCAGATCAGTTCACCTGTTTTGACATTTTGTAGCTGCATAACCTGGGATGAAGCATTTAAAATTTCTAAACTTGACACAATGTCCCCTCACCTAAAGGGGAACATAGTCTTATCCCATAGGGCTGTTGAGAAGAGCATATGGACCTACATTATTATATCAAAGTGTAAGGCCGTGTTCTTAGTCGTACAATAGAATCACCCCAGCAAAAGTGGAAAATACTGATGCCCAGGCCCCCGCGCCCCCTGCCCCTCGCCCCCAGTTCAATTAGTCTGGGATGGAGCCCAGATACTTACCCTTTAAGAAGTTCTCCAGTGATTCAAATGACCCACCAAGGTTAAGGGGCTGCAGGAGCATCCCGACAAGTTTCCAAGGATGGACTAGGGGCTGGGGGTACTCTGTGTACTTGGACTCGGACTTTCAGAGCTGGAAGCCCCCCTGGATGTTCTCAGGACCACTCCCTCCTGCTTCTCTACAAGAAGAAACAGATGCTGGAGGACTGAGGCTGGACTAGGACCTTGTCCCACCCCTGCTCCCAGTCCAGCGCCTTTCTCGCCCCAGGCACTGCGCACCAGAAACCCGTGCAGGGCGCGGGTCAGAGGCAGCGCGAGTGCAGGGCTGGCTCTGAAATCCGGCTATTCCTCCTGCTTTACTTTATCCCGGGACCTGGGACTCAGGTGCTCAGGGTTGTGGATGGTGGGGCTGAGCCCCGCCTGGAGGGCCGGCTGCGGGCGCGGCCAACGCTAGGTGGCGCCCGAGGGCCGGATCGGCCCTGCTCCCTGAAGTCCTGGGGGCGCTGGGGATCCTGGGGGTCCCGCTGCGCTGCTGGTCAGCAGAGCTTCGCCCCTTGTGCTGCCCGGTTCCTCGCCCCCTTCGAAGCACTATCGGGAGAATTACGTGCAAGAACTTCTCAAGACCTAGCCCTTGCCCGACCCCTAGAGAAGATGGACTGCATGTTACCCTGCTTCCCTCTTGCCTTCTCTCACTTGGGGGGACCTGTTTTTTTCTGCTGAGTTGCTCATCTCTGTTAGCAAATCTGGAAGATTCTTCAATGTTTTGCTGCTCAACACGTGCCACAGAGGACTGTCGATTAGTAAGAAAATCACATTTTTAAAACACAGGAAACGTATCAGAACGAAGTCAAAGCATTTTCTCCACTCAAGTGTCGGGATAGCAGCATCACAATGAGGACCCTGAGACACTGTAAAATCCTGACTCAAAAAGGATTCACTTTTGTTCAGAGTTATTTTCATGTAGAGTGCTTTATGTGTTTTATAACAATTTTAGAACCGGGGACCCATCACTGTGGTTGCTATTTACAGTAGCCCCTCCCTAACGCAGAACATCCCAGAAAACCCAACAGCCAAACACATTTTGGAGTAAGGTGTCATCTTGAAGTTCTAAATACTTAAAATATTTCCTTTTGAGAAACCTGAGTTAGCTTTTGCAAAAGGGTCTTTCTCATGTTACCAGTTATTTCTTTTTCTCCCTCTCCATTTTATATTAGGAATTTCTTCAACTAACACTTATTTGCCAGTCTCTGAGTCAGACCCTGGAAATACACAAACAAACAAACAATAAATAGTAGGAAACAGTCCCTACTCCTAGGAAACTCACCATCTAATGGGGAGGAGAAAAGGTATGTAAATAACACCAGCACCATGTGCTTGGGGATGTTATGGAAACGTGTGTTCAGGGGACACATAAAGGAGCAATTCATTAATTTTTAAACTTTGTATTATGAAAAATTTCAAACACAAACAAAAGTAGAAGGAATAGTATAATGAATCTTCTCTGCCTGTCACCCAGTTTACAAAATTATCAACATGTCACCAATCTTGTTTCCTCTGTGCCTTGCCACCTTGCTGGTAATTTTTTTTTTTTACAGTGTTATTGAGGTATGATTATATACCATAAAACTCACCCCCTCTAAATGTACAACTCAATGATTTTTAGTGAGTTAATAGTTGTGCAACCATCATCACAATCCAATTTTAGAACACTTCTACTATACCCTAAATGTCACTCGTGATTATTTGCAGTCAATCCTCATTGTCATCCCTAGCCCTCGGCAACCACTGATCTTCCTTCTAGCTCTGTTAACTTGCCTCTTCTGGACTTTTCATATTCATGGAAGTAATGTATATGTGGTCTTTTGTGTCTGGCTTCTTTCACTGAACATCATGTTTTCAAGGTTCATCCGTGTTGTAGTTGTGTCAGTGATTCATTCTTCTTCATGGATGAATAATATTCCATTGTTTGGATGGGCCACATTTTACTTACCCATTATTAATTGATGACACATTTGGGTTATTTTCATTTTTTGGCTTTTACGAATAATGCATCTATGAACAGTCACATTCAAGTAGATGTGTGGACAGATGTTTTCATGTCTCCTTGGTAAGTATCTAGAAGGAGAATTACCGGATATTATGGTATGTTTATGCTTAACATTTTTAAACTCTGCCAAATTTTTTTTTTCCATAGTGGCTGTACCATTTTAAATTCCCATCAGTAACGTATAATGATTCCAGTTCTCCACATCCTTGCCAACATTTGTTATTTCTTCTTGATTATAGCCATCCTAGTGGGTGTGAAGTGGCACCTAATTGTAGGGGTTTTTTTTTAAGCCTATTTTATTTTATTTATTTATTTTTGGCCGTGCTGCCTGGCTTGCATTTCTTAGTTCCCCAACCAGGGGTTGAACCGGCGGCCTCGGCAGTGAAAGCACCTAACCACTGGACTGCTGGGGAATTCCCATCTAACTGTAATTTTAATTTACATTTCCCTAATGAATGATAATGTTGAGCACCTTTTCATGTGCTTATTGGCCATTTGCATATTTTTGTTGAAACGTCCATTCAAACCTTTCGTCCATTTTTAAAAATAAACTTTTAATTTTATTATAGCTTTAGAAAAGTTGTGATGAGAGTACAGACTGTCCACATCCTTCACACCCAGTTTCATCTGTTACTAACATCTGACATGAGTGAGGTACATTTGTCACAATTAACTAAAGTTCACATTTTGTTCTGCTTTCCTTAGTTTTTACCTGAGGTCCCTTTTCTGTTCCAGGGTTCCATCCAGGACACCATTTAGTTGTCATGTCTCCTCAGGTTCCCCTTGTCTGTGACAGTTTCTCAGGTTTTTTTTTTTTGACCTTGACTTTTGATAACCTTAGCAATTTTGAGGAGGACTGGTTGGGTATTTTGTAGAATGTCCCTAACTGGGATATTTCTGGTATTTTTCTCATGATTAGAATGGGTTTATGGGTTTTGAGTGGAATTCCTCAGAGGTAAAGGGCCTGTTTATTCTGCTCCAGGTGACTTAAACAGCAGAAGTTTATTCTCTCACAGTTCCTGAGGCTGGAAGTCTACGCTCAAGTTTTCAGCTGGGTTGGTTTCTTCTGAGGCCTCTCTCCTTGGTTTGTAGACTGCCACCTTCTCCCTGTGTCCTCACATGGTTGTCCTTGTGCCTATCTCTGTCCTAACCTTCTCCTCTTATAAGGACACCAGTCATATTGGTTGAGGGCCCATCCCAATGACCCCATGTAACCTTAATCATCTCCTTAAAGATCCTCTCTCCAAATATGTTCACATTATGAGGTACTTGGAGTTAGGACTTCAATATATGAATTTGGGCGGGGGAAACAGGTTAGCCCATTAGAGTGCCATTCTCATCCTATTGAGGGTCCGTGCCATCAACAAGACTTATCACTGTTGACTTACCACCTTGATCACCTGGCTGAGGTATGTTGGTCAGGTTTCTCTGCTATACAGTTTTCCCATTCTTTTCCTTTTCCATACTGTGCTCTTTGGAGCAAAATCATGATGTGCAGCCCACACTTAAGAAGTGGGGTTTATGTTCTATGAACCTCTTAGGGGTAAATCTTCGTGACTTTGGTTTTGGCAATAGAATCTTAGACATGACACTAAAAGCATAGCAACAAAAGAAAAACTAGATCTATTGGACTTGATCAAAATGAAAAACTATATCAGTGGATATTATCAAGAAAGTGAAAGGACAACCTATAGAGAATGGGAGAAAATAGTTGCAAATTGTATGTCTGATAAGGGTCTAGTATCCAGACTATATAAAGAACATAACAAAAAAAAGACAGAACTCTAGCTTTTACAAATAAATGCTGAAACGAAGAACCTTGTGCACAAGGTATTTTGCATGTTTGAGCATATCTGCAGAATAAATTCCCAGAAGGGTGTGTGCTTTTCTAATTTTGACCGCTGTTGCCAAATTGCCATCCATTGAGGGTGTACCAGACAGATCCTCAGCAGAATTTATTTCCAAACATGCTCTGACATATGCTAACACTGAAAAAATGCCCAATGCAGTGTTATTCATCAAAGCTCCAAACTGGAAACAGCCCAGTGACCCTTAGCAAGAGGATGAAGAAATAAATCATGGTCTCCTCATACAATGGAATAATACAAAGCAGTGAAAAAGGACAAAGTTTTGCTACCCAAGAGGTGGAGGAATCTCACAGGCATGTCAGTGCCTGAAAGAAACCAGATGCAAAGCAGTGCTTCCTGTGGGATTCCAGTGAGATGAATCAGCCATGAAGTTGAAAGGAAGACGCAATCTACAATGGTAGAGATCAAAACAGGGGTTCGCCTTGGATGGTGGGGGCTTTGATGACACAGCACAAGATTGTCCACTGAGCTGCTCAAAATGTCCTCTACCTTGATCCGGGTGATAGGCAGGTAGGTATAGAAATACATAAAAACTCACCAAGTTATTTGTGCGTCACTGATGTTACATCTCAATAAAAAGAAAAAAAGGCTTTGTAAAAAATAAGCGCCAATGCTGACGTGCAAACAGCAGGGCCAGGGTAGCAGGGAGTGTCCTTGGAAAGAAGGGTCGCGCAGCAGGCCCTGTGTCGCTTTGTTCCGTCTTGTCCGGCTGCCAGCTCCAGGTGTCAGGAGGGGGGCTTGCTGCATCTCTGCCGTCCAGGCCACAGCCCCGCAGCTCAAGTGCAGGGGGGCTGCTGTCTTACCACCCTGAGCCACCTCCCCCTGCCCAGACGGGCCCTGCACCAGCTGTGGAGCAGCTGCCTGGTTATTTATAGCCTTGGGCTCCGCATGAAAGGAGCCTTTTTCAGTGGCTCCTTCCTCCTGACTTCAACTCTGCTCCTGAGTCGCTCTCACCCCACCCCCCACCCCAAGCTTTAATGTTTCTGGGACATTCCAGGTCCCACTGCTGGGCTACATGTCACTGTTGGGGGGGTTCTCCCCTGCAGAGCCGATTCCTGGGGCTCACCTCTCCTGACGTGGCCTCAACTCTCTGAAGGGCTTTTGGATAGGATGAGAGAGCTTATTTCTCACAGACTCAGGCCGGGCCCCAGGGTTTTGGGCCCTCAGCTGCCAGGCTGTCTCTGTGGGTGAAAGAACAGCCACTAGGAGGCTGAGGAGGGCTCTGTCCCTTCCCAGGAAGTGCGATGGTGGTCCTGGCCTTTCCCCTTCAGGGTCTCCTGGGCCTCTGGTTAAAGAGGTCGCCAGCCCATCCACAGAGCTTCTCCTACGCCTGGTGTAGGCTTCCTGGCCCTGGGCCTCCTCTGCTGGCCATGTCCGGCGGGAGCTCCAGGGTCCAGGAGAGCTCGTTAGGGGCTAAACCCTCACCCCTCATCCCACTCCTCTTCTGGTGGGGCCTGATGGCAGCGTCCTTCAGGAGCCTTGAGTCTTTTCTCCAAGCCCTGTTAGGCCCAAGTTAGTCTTGTTCCTCTTCTCGGAAAACTAGGATGCTCCTTCCCCTCCCCCCACATTGGAAGGGTGGTGGTGCGGCACCTCGCCAGCTGCGGAGGGAACAACCAACTCCAGTGCCTTCCGTGGTTCAGCTTGAAACCGGAACGGGGAGGACCCCCCTGCCCCCAACAAGGTGTTAAACTCCAGCTCTCCTCTGTCACCAGCGGCAGGACACTTACTGCAGGAGACGGGTTCTGAAAACATGATCCAGAAATGCATTTTAAAAATCAAATCCACTTTAAAGGCAGTAAAAGCATTTGCCTGCCTTTTCTCTCGCTCGCTTTCTCCCTTTTTCTTTTCTTTTCTCCCTGCCCCCAACCTTCCCTCTCTCTTTCCTTCCTTTTCTTCTTCCTTCCATCTCTCTCTCTAACCTTCCTTCCTCCCCCCTCCCTTCTTTCCTTCATAAAGTGAAGGATTCCCCTTTAACGGGGCGGGGTGGGGGGTGGGGAGAACAGGTCAGGGAGGCCAGATGCAAGTGGACGTCCCTGGGCTCAAGCTGAGTGATTGATGACCCCAGGAGGTGGGATTGCTCAGTTATGTGGGCTGAGTGGCCAGACTAGCAGGGAAACAGTTTGTTCCAGAGCAGAGGAAGCTCCCTTTCTCCGCTGAGGGTTTTCGGTGGCCTGCATGCAGCTGACCCATCCGGATCCCCCTCAGGCTCAGCCTGTGCAGAACGCGTGGGGGCCAAGGAGTTATTGGCGGAAACACAAGAGCAAAATTAGCTTTTGTCCTTTGAGTCTGTGGCTGCCTGCCAGCGTCTCCTTCCAATAAGAACACTCTCATTCTCATTCTGGAAGTTTTTGTCAGGTTTATTGCAAACGAAGGGGAAAGCAGACAGAAACAAAGTGACGTTTGCTGAGCTGGAAGGATTGTTTCTAAATCTCTTGTCCAGAGCACACCAATTGCCTTTCCCTGGCACTCGCCTTGGTGAGGGTTTGAACCCACGTCAGAGATGGCCTTGTTTTATGATCAGCCTTGGGTCCCCGTGCTTGCGCGTGTCTCTGCGTGCATGATGCGTGGGCATATGGCCGATAGATGGTGAGGACGGTGGTAAGCCACCACTGGAAACATATGCAGGACAGATGAGCACTAAATCCACAGGATAATGGAGAATTCTAATGAATTTCACTGGCATCAAATTTTTATGTTCCTGTAAACTTATGAAAGCCATGAAATTAAAATGACTACCTCACAACAGAGCAATTTAATTAAAAAAAGAAAAGAAAGCCCTACAAAAAAGCGAATTGATAAATCAAAACTCAAACGAATACCCTTCTAAAAATGGAGAATGATACCCTTCAATTTTAACATTTGCTCCCAGATCCCTTTGGCTGTGAGAATTTGTTATATAAGGTACTTTCTTGTTTTCCAGAAGAACGCAGCCTCGGTGTGTTGGCTGCGTCTCTCCAGGTGGTGATGGACAAGGAATGCCCGGTGTCTGACCACACAGGGAAGGTCTGAGGGGCCACCAGGTGACTATTTCAGTGTCAGGAGAGCCTCCTGGCTGGAAAGGTCCCTTCCAGGGCATGTAAAGGGATACTATTTAACGGGATGCTTTCTTATTTTCACACGAGCTTGATAACTGGAAAAAAAGAGGTGAGCAATGTTTCCTTCGTGGACAAGAACATTTAGCCATCAGGGCATTTGTTAATATGCACATTAAACACCTTTCCCCCCCCCCCCCCACATCACTAGGTTGCTAGAAGGATAAGACTTTTCTCTCTCTAGATGGTTGGGCTGACTTTAAAAACAACAAAAAAGGCAGGTCTCCTCCCAGGAGGAGTGCAGCTTCTCTGTATGGTGTTTGCTAATCAGCTTCACACACCTGTATACCCAACACCAGCTAAAAAAGTCAAGCTCAGCGTCAAGAATTATATACTTCACAGTTGGTGCAGGAAATCTGACCCAAACACACAGGGAAAGACCATTCTATGATTCCTGGGCGCCTCAGCTTGTGGGCTCGTTTTCAGAATATTCTTACAACCCATGGAATTGGCCGTCATGCTTCTAAGTGAAAAGATTGGGAAACTGGGCCAGTGAATAAACACTTACTTTGGATTTGTACTATTGATCAAAAAAAAAAAAAAATCACTGGAAAAAATGAGCCCTTTTCTTCTATTTTGGCTCAAAACAGTCCAAAGAAAACAAATTTTGGTTCACTCCTGTCCATGAGCTCAGCTCAGGGTTGAACAAACTCCAGTGAAATCACGGAGAAGGCTTGCCACTCCCCCATCCATGTTTCTTAGCAGGGAGGCCTCTCCGGCCCTTTCAGCGTTGGAAGAGACCCTCAGGGAGGGGGGCTCCTTTGCCCTCTTTCTCTACTTGCCTGTTTGCACACATTCTGCTGGAGGAAAGGAGGTACTGAACCTTCTGATCCCAAGAGTACACTCGAGGTCCTCAACATTTGCAGCTGCTCTCTGTTCTGAACACTTCTTTTCGAGCTAAAGCAAGCTGACAGAGGCCCGGCGGGAGGCAGGCTGGGCGCAGGCTGCAGCACCTTCTTCCCGAAATGCCTGCATCTGGATTAAAATGCAACGACCAGCTTGCGACCCCTTGGGCTGCACGGTGAACCCACACACCATGAGCTCTGTGAGTGGCGCTGCCTTAGAGAGGTCTCAGGAGTCTCGCAGATAAACTCAGTTTCTGGTTGATAATTTACAGTTAGCACATCTTCCACTTGAAATTGTGCCATGCCCAGAATAAACAAACAACAAGATTTGAGTTAATTATACTGTATTTTGAATTATTTCCCCAGCTTCTCTGGATCTGTAGCGTGACGTTTTCTCTGATACAGTAAAACATTTTAATGTACAACAGATTACAAGGTCTGTAGTGATGAATTAAAGATAATGGGCTTTTTATCTATATACAGATACAGCTTAATAGTTCACAGATACAATTCTTCCTGTTTTGGGTTGTTGACAGACATAAGCAGTTTCTTACATATGTTTAAAATTTACAATTAGGCTCCTTCCCTTTATCTGAAAGAAAACGGAGTTCCCCTCTCAGCAGTGCTTTCATCTTGTGGAAAAGAGGTGATGGGAAAGTGCAGATGAGAAGAAGGTTGGAGGGGAGGAAAGGAAGAACCACGAGCAGTTTCTAGAAAACATGACGATTAAAAAAGGAAACTATCCATGCTTCTGCAACGGAAAGCTGATTTACACTTTTCCGTGATTGCTTTCTGTATTCCATGACAAGCAAGGGGCCACGTGTAAGAATGACCATTCTAGGATGGAGCATGCAACCACCCATGGCCAAAACGCTGCTGGAACAAACCATTGTTGCCCCTTCATGGTGATGCAACACCGAAAACAAGGAAAACACGCTCTGGCGACCTGTCAGGACAAAGCTGTCAGGATGGGGCGATGCTGACCTGTTGCGTTACATCACAGCTCGGGAGCCTCACAGAACTGGTTTTGGTATGAAGATAAGTGCATGGATTGAGACGGTGGACATTGATGTTAGTAACTGGATCATCTCAGGGATGGCTCCATCCTATAACGCTGTCTGTTACAAACCATGAAAACGACACAGGGTTTCCTAGAGGATGTTAAGGCTCTCGGTTTTTCACTGGTGCTCATTTGTGTGTTATTGGTTCTTCGGTTGGATGCGGTAGAGTGAAGAGGGTGTGCCCGTGGAGGCCCTGTCTGGCACACCCCGTCCAATGGCTTACGATGCAGCTGCAGTGGTGGCACACAAGGGGCCAGGCCCCTGCTGCGTTAGGTCACTGAACGCTGGAGACCCCACTTTGCCGACATCCACTTTTCTGGGTGTTCCCAGCTGGTCCTCTGCTCTGTCCCTGACCTCCCCCAAGTCCAAGGACCGCTTTAGAGACCCCAGGACCATTGGTGGGATTGGCAGGGGTCTCTGTTTGGCTTCCACGCTGGTCTGAGAGTCTGGCTCACTGCTGCCTGGGCCAGCCCAGGACTGGATGGATGAAGAGCCTCTTTTTGAGTCTGGATCAGGCCCAAAGTCCCAGCTCGCTGCTCTGGCAGCTTCTTGAGGCTAAACCCAGAAGGGACTTGCAGACGATCTTCTGAAGGGTAGTGGGTGCCACAGGCTTGCCCAGGACTTGGTCGCAGTTTATGGTGAGGGTTTTGGAGTGTCTCAAGCGGGGCCAGTGCATGAGGCTGCCTTCCTGCACTTCAGAGGGAAGAGAGGGAGGAAGGCCAGTCTCCTCTTGGCTGCCAGACTGTCTCGGGCACATGGGACGGTCACGCTGGCACTACAGAGCTCCTGCCAGAGGTCATCCATGGGGCTCTTGCTACGGGAACAGATGCGGGACGTCTTGTGTTTGAGTCGGTGACAGGAACCACCAGTCAGGAACACAGGCAAACTCTTTTGGAGTCCCGGTAACTACTGAATGGCTAGTTCACAAGAATATGCTAGGTTTTCCCTCAAAGCATGCAGGTCTGTTCCTATTGTAATTCTGCCAACAAAACAGACAGTGGCAGAAGATGAGGACATTTGGAAATGAGATGCTGAAGGGATTGAAGCAGCCCATTGTATTGGCTGCATAAGAAAAGTGAACTGAAGAATTTGGATCACTATCCATGTGATTCATGCAATAAATTCATTTTGTCTCATTTGAAATATTTTAGGCAAAAGGATGCTTTTATCCTAAATTATCTGGATAAGTGCTTCAAATCTCTTTTTTTTTCCCAAAAAGTTTTACCTTATCTTCTTAGATTTAGGCTTTAGTTGAATTAATTTCCTGAAAGTTCACATAAATCACATTCTTCAATATTAAAAAACCAACCAACCAAGCAAATCCAAAAGCTCTCCAGGTACTACAGTAGATTAGGACCTTTAGAAGTCTCTGGAAGTCCTTGACTGAAATTTTTGGAAAGTACAACCTGTCATGCAATTAACAATAGAAATAGGAGACCAAGGGCAACATTTAGCCACGTTCTTCTGTGCTAACACTCTAGATGTATCTGTGATGCCATCAGAAGTCTTTACTCTTGAGGAAGAAGAGATATCACTCCAGCAAATCAGAATTACAAAAGAAAAGTTCCACCAACTCACCATGTTATAAGATTTGCTTCTAAACTATTGGCTTCCTTGCTCCTTTGTAGTCAACAAAGTCGTTTTTTTGCCCAAGGTCCCCAAATTGGCATAGAAATTGTGAATTATGTTTTATGATATTTCAAGTTAAATGGCCAAAAAATATTTAGTTTTTTCTTTCCCCTCTAATACTTCCCTGAAATTCTGGAGATGTGCAGATATACAAGGGCATTTTAAAAACAACTTAACATTACACATAATAACAAATTTATTGTGTAATCAACAGTTGGGGAAAAAAACGGATCTTGTGTTCAAGGTACCTGATCTAGTTCTGCTACATTAGCAGGACGCACAGGACACCAACATAATCTGTGTTTTATACAGATCTTTCCCAAGGCACCGATGTGTTGCAAACTTGGCCTCAATTCCCTGATGGTCTTGGTTAGCCGATGGACACAAGTCCATATAGACACTTGAATAATCTGAAAACTTTTCCATTCTAAGCAGACACTAGACAATACCTTAAACATTCCACACACAATTCAAGTATCCCGTCTTACAAAAAGAAGGGGAGAGGGAGAGAAGGGGAGACGGATTTACCTTGTCAGTCACTTGCTGACCTACTGTCTAATCTCACCATTTAAATGCACCATGTCTCATCCCACCACCTGGATTCTTTGTTCTTTTCTTGCAAAGGAAGGGGGGGCAAGCCATGAGATGGTCTGGACTGGCAGCATGCTCTGTTTCTGGCTGTGCAGCTGGGAATCACTGGCAATGACTGGCTGAGGGGGGCAAGCCGCTCAGCTACGCTGAACCTGAACTTTCGAATCTGTTGGACAGGAAAAACCACCTCTGCCTTCGGTGAGGCATCATGAGGACAGAAAGGGTTCCAGGTGTCTTGAGTTCCTTGGCAGAAAACTATCATATAATGGGAGGCTGCCTTATGTGTAGAGGCACATTTGCATGTGTGAGAACTGAATTTCACAGCTAAAGAGTTACTTTCTTTAAATCAATAAAGTGCCCGCTCGCCGCGTTGCCATAGGTTTATCTGTACTCCTGAAGTTTGGGAGTGAGGTAACACAGCACTGAAACCTACTTGGGAGGTCAAAGGTGATGGTGGAATGCAGGTGGTGGCCGCAGGTAGAGAGGAGGAGTGGCCGTCCATGAGACGGGGAGACCAGAGCTGGGGACCTCAGAGGGTGGGAACCTGGCAGGATTCGAGACGGATGCCTTGGGTGCGAGGCTGTCTACGCCATGGGACTCCAAGGGGAGCGTGTGAGGCCATGTCACCCCCATTCTGCTCCTTTCCCTGGAATCACATGGACAAGTCCAAACAATTCCCCCTTTCTGCTATCAGTCCTCGCCCTGTCAACCTAGAGGGCAAGAATTTTGTTTGCTGAGAAGATCAAGAAGCCCAGAGGAGGGCTTCCCTGGTGGCGCAGTGGTTGAGAGTTTGCCTACCAATGCAGGGGACACGGGTTCGTGCCCCGGTTTGGGAGGATCCCACATGCCGCGGAGCGGCTGGGCCCGTGAGCCATGGCCGCTGAGCCTGCGCGTCCGGAGCCTGTGCTCCGCAATGGGAGAGGCCACAACAGTGAGACGCCCGCGTACAGCAAAAAAAAAAAAAGCCCAGAGGAAGACAGAGAAAGAGCAGCTCTGAGAAGACTGTAGCCTGCTGGAGGTCACTTGGAAGGAGGTGGGGTCAGCAGAGGCTCTAGTCCTCCAACCCCTTGCAATTCTGGGGGTGGGTGGTGGCGTGGGGGGGGCAGGGAGACCTTTCACTGGGGGTGTGGTTCCTGAAAGGCCACCACCGGCCCCGTCAGTCCAAGCCAGTGCCTTGTTCTGCTCAGCTCTGAGACCCTCGAGCTGGGACCCCAGTCGCCATCAGGATTGTTTTAAAAATAAAATATATGACCATGTGGAGTGGCCCCTCTCTCAGGGAGGGACCAACACAATATTGGTGCAGTTGTTTTCCCTGAATGGTCCTCATCTGTTGCTCTTTCTTGAAAGACTGAATATTCCATAAGACCGTAACACAAAGATCATCTCTGATGGGGTACAGATGACACTAAGGTGCCACCATTTAAAAATGTCAGCAAGGGTCTTCCCTGGTGGCGCAGTGGTTGAGAATCTGCCTGCCAGTGCAGGGGACACGGGTTCGAGCCCTGGTCTGGGAAGATCCCACATGCTGCGGAGCAACTGGGCCCGTGAGCCACAACTACTGAGCCTGCGCGTCTGGAGAGGCCGCGATAGTGAGAGGCCCGCGCACCGTGATGAAGAGTGGCCCCCGCTTGCCGTATCTGGGGAAAGCCCTCGCACAGAAACGAAGACCCAAAACAGCCAAAAATAAATAAATAAATAAATTTTAAAAATAAAAATGTCAGCAAGGAGAGGGATGTCTAAAAATTCCCTTCTGTTTCCTGGTGGGACTCCTAACAGGAGAGCCGTCGGGAAAAACAGTGACTAATCACAGGTGCTCCTCAAATATTCTCAAGTATCACAGCACTGTCACCACCTAAGTGAAAGGAGCTTTGGCACATAGTAGGGTACTCAGTAAAACACTGTCTGATCGTTATTTATCTGTTGGGAAAGAATCTGATGAACTTTGTCTTTATATTGAAAAGTTCTTTGAGTGCCTCTTCAGATGTACTTAGGTAACTCACACATTAAAGTCTAAAATATAATTGGATTGGAAATGCATATATAAACAAGCAGCATTAACCTGTTTAATCACATTTCCAGTAGAGAGTCCAGAAGTGCTTGGAAACCTCACCTGCAGATACTTATAATTAAAAATCACCATTCCTCCTGTTATTGTAGATCATGGGTATTGGATTTGGATCCAGGAACATGAAGTGGATTTTTAAATTTTTATTTATTTATTTTTTGCGGTATGTGGGCCTCTCACTGTTGTGGCCTCTCCCGTTGCGGAGCACAGGTTCCGGACGCGCAGGCTCAGCGGCCATGGCTCACGGGCCTAGCTGCTCCGCGGCATGTGGGATCTTCCCAGACAGGGGCACGAACCCGTGTCCCCTGCATCGGCAGGCAGACTCTCAACCACTGCGCCACCAGGGAAGCCCACGAAGTGGGTTTATTTTGATGTGCATTTTTTTTTCTGGATGAAGGAGCCACAACTTTCATCAAATTATCAAAGGCTTTGCGAGCCCAAAAAAAGGTTAGGAATCGCTGCTGCTGATGACTGAGGTTTCGGGAGGCACTCAGATTGCTCAATACCTGATTGCGTAATTTCTTTCTCTTTCCAACTTTCAGGCCCAGAAGGGATGTGAGAATTCCCCACGCTTAAGTTATTCTGACATACAGTAACAACTCTTTGGAGTCGTGTTATTTAAAAACCAATTTTTACAAAGGAACAGTATAAAAATAGACACTTGGGAAGGTTTTGAGTTTACGCCTACATGGTGTGCAACTCTGTACTTTTTCTTAATCACTTCCTCTCACTTATCTCCTGCCCCAGTTAGCTTCCTCTCCCTGGTACTTGGGATCCATCCCAGGCGGCCACAACGACAGATTCCCACAGCAGAGAAAAGCAACCACGTGTGAAAGAGATTTTAGATAAAAGTAGATAACTCGTCTCCAGCCCCTGCAGAGGTCAAGTGAATACCATGTGATCACCACACTAAACGACACCGTTGGACTACCTGGTGGGGCCCAAAGCCCCAGTTAAACAGAGACACTTATCAGGCATGATATTCCAAGAGCTCAGAGATCAATTCCCAAGAAACCAGAGAAAAGGCCAGCCCTCTACTTGGGTAAGGTCGATTCTTCATTACACTTATTTTAAAACTCTCCCTAATATGAGAGTGAAAAGATTAAAAAAAAAAAAGAATAGATGAAAGAGAAGTCATAAATGATAAGTCCTGAGGTTTACTGCAAAAATTAGAGGCTGCCTTTCTAGACTGTTTGAGAAACCCCCCAAAGTCCCTGGGGTGTCCTTTCTACTAGAGAAACGCAACAAAGACAAATATTCCCTTACCTCCGGAAGGTTCCTAGGAATGCCTGCAGCACGGACTCAGAGGAAAGAGCACCCTCGTCAACAAGCAGTGTCCTCACAGGTACCAGGCTCCAGTGGAGGATCACCTAGAAGCTGGATCCCTCTGATCTGATGAGCAAGGCCTGGGGCCACATCTGCATCCCCTTTGCTGAGTCGACAAGAGGGTTCTGTGCTTTGAAGTTGCACATTAATACTGAACTCTCCAGGAAAAACCCTGGGGGAAGAGGCTCTAACCCCTAGCAGAGCCAGCATTTGGCTCCAGGTTTGGAGGTGCTGTGAGCCCCTATGACATGTAAAATGGCATGTGTGATTTTTGGCAAAGACGCTCTGTGACTTTAAACAGATTCCGAAATGGGTTTGTGACTTCCCCATGATACAGGCACCCCAGGACTCTGTAAGGAAGAGGCTATGCAGGCACATCTTTTCAGAAAACTTACTTCATCTTCTCAGTCAGTTGCTGAAGATATTGCGGGAAAAACTATTTAGAAGGTCTAAAAAAATCAGGATGTGGTCGCAAGCAAAATTTGTCCTGCAACCTGCTTCTGTTCCATGTAAAAATAAATAATTCTCAACCAAAGTTCACTGTAGCAAATGTGTCCATTTAAAACACACACACACACACATACACACACAATAAGAGTTTTTAGTTGCCCTGTTTTCAAAGTCACGATGTAAAAGACCTGCAAAGCTTCCTATTTCAGCCACAAATGGCAGGGAAAAAGGAGCGCCCTAATCTCGGAAGTGGTAACGATCTTGTCGATGAGGAAATACCAGGCATCAAATATTGAGATTTTAGAGTATTTTAATGTCCATTTCTTCAGTGGGTGCATTTTGAAATTATTAGGATTAACAACTTAAAAAGGGTAGAGCAAAGGAAAGATGGAGAACGCAAACAATTGGTTCTCGCAGATTTAATTTTCATATTCTAGGCATGACGTGATTTTTCGAAACAACCACCAAAAAGTGCTTACTTCGAAAGTCTAGAAATGCAAACGCGGACAGATCTTTGGAAACTACAAATCACTACAGCCCACATAATGGGGAAGCACGCGGCCCTTTGGCTCTCAATGTCAAGTGCAAATGTGCAGGTGTCTCCACAGCACAGTCAGGGTAACGGAGCCGTGAGCAGCCTCCAAGCTCTGTGAGGGTTTCATAACTGATGCTCTGCATTTGTTTGCATTGGATGCAATTATTTGTGTTTGTTTATATATATTTATACATATATAATTTGATCTGACCTGAGGCCAAGAAGAACTAGCAATTGCAACTCAAAGCAACTATTTACACACATTCAATTCTGAAGTATTGCTTCCTGCCCTAAGTTCACAGGAGGTATTGCCGCTCTGAAGAACGCCTCCACCTAATCGGAAGCGCTTGAACCCGCTGCTCAGAAGCCTGTCTTCAGCCACCGTCTGCTCAATGCCCACGGAGTCAGAGGCCTGGCGCTGCGGGTGCAGGCACTCCGTGGTTCTGTGCTGAGGTATGCTTCCAAGCAGGGGCTGAGAAGGACCTGGGTCACTGGTGGCCCAAAGAGAACATCTGTACTGGCTGCTTAGGAAGGCTCGCTCGGGGTGTTTTTTTAAAGACAATTTAAACCGTCCACAAAGGCTTCCATTTGCACAATGTTGAACTGGACAGGTGGACGTCACCACTCTCTCCCTGCGTCCGCAGCCTCTTGGCTTCCCAGGAATCGCAGGAGAGGAAGGGAAAAAAAAAAAAGTTTCATAGGGAGGAAGCGTGTGCAGAGATGAACTCTGTGGAGCATGTTTTGAGTGGAACAGCAGAGACACGGGGAACAGCAGGAAGCACCCAGGCCCCTAGCCGCCACCAAAGCTGCAGAGCCTGGAGCCAGATGGTGGAGGGCGAGGCCCACACTCAACACACGTCTTAATACTGATGGAAGGAACCCCTGACATGCCCACAAGCCTGACAGACAAGGAGAGCATCAGGTAGTGTTTTTCAGAAAAAATAAAATCTCTGCAGGATTTTATAAGAATACATTCTTTAGAAGAGGTAATGTCACAGTCATCCTTTCTCTATTTCTCTAGCATTGGAAGACCAACAATCTGACAGTAAAACCTGAAGGCAAATCTCCCTGGACATGGAGATCCTGGCTACAACCGTACTGCTGGGGTCTGTGCCATGCATGTCCCTGGGGAGCTGGGGGACCAGAATCAATACTTAATGATGCCAGGAAGGGCAGATTCTGTACGTATTTGGTGAGGAGTGATAAAAGGACTTAATGCAGATGTGAAATCTACATAGAGATTTACCAGTGAAAAGAAAATACACAGGGCACATCGGAGAAGACCTTACACAGAGCAGGAGCCAGTCCTCAAATATCCCATGAGCTGCAGCCACCTTAAGAATGAGGTGTCATATGACTATGACAGGGCAACTCTGGCCTGAGTTCAATCCTACATAAACTTCAGACTCAATGTGGCAAAACGGTAATTACAAGCAGGATTAGCAACAAAGGGCACAGAAACAATTTCCTTGGGTTTTCTATACTTCCCCTGTTCCATACCTCATTTCCATCCAGACGATTCTGTCCCTACTTCCAGGGTAAGAGCTCCATTTAAATAGGGCTGGGATCCACTCACCAGGCTCAACCCCACCACAAATGGGTCCTGCACAGGCTGAGAAAAGGAAAGGATGAAGCAGCTTTCTGAATGTGGAAGCCAAGCGCTGCCCGTGGCCATGGTGCTCTGCCCAGAACTGCTTCACAGCGAGCCGGTTCTGATCCCACCCCTGTCGTGAGCAGACCCCCTGGGTGGGGAGCAGGAGGAGGGCTTTTGCTTTAAAAGTGGTGGCCGAGGGCTTCCCCGACCCAGAGTGTGCAGGCCGTGCCCAGTGGGGTCCTGCTCAGCCCCTGGCAGGGGAGGCGGCCCAGAGTAGCTGAAGCACTAACGGACACCTTCTCATCCTTCTGCTGTGCCCTCTGTGACCACACCCCGCCCCCTCAGCCTACTGCCCTTCCCCAGACAGAATGACCCGGCAACCCTTCCCAAGACACACACGTTCCTGATAAATAAATAAATAAATAAATGCAACCCTTGGATGTTTATTTTGCGTTTCCTCTCAGTTGAGTCAGCTTCCAAGACAAGCCCCTCCGCTCCAGCTGGAAGACCCCTTGGGGCGGGAGCAGAATGAAAAAGGGCTTTTAGATACCTGAGGCCTGGGTTCATGAGCTGTGAGGCCGGTAAGCATTTGGAATCTCGGCCTGCACGAGGAGGAAGCCCTAAAGCTGCTGGGTGTGGGGGGCGGTGGGTGCAGTCACAGCCCCTGAGGGCCCGGCTGGCCTGGAAGGCGCATGTCAGGGGACACCGGTGTCCTGGCTGATGGCCCTCTACAGTCCTCAGCCTGCACCCCCCCAGCATCCCCGCCTAGTGAGTTACTGGCACTTGATCTCAGATTCATGAATGCAAGTGTGTGTGCGTCTATGTGTTTACATAGAAAGGTCAGGTCACTGGAAAAACACTAGTACGTATACAGAAAAAAACCTCAAAAACATTGTATTAGCAAAAAAAAAAAGTGTCTCGTGAGAAAAAGCAATAAAAATAATATTTTAACCACAGCTTCTGTTTTAACGTCCACCACCACCCAGCGCCACACCCTGGCCGCACCTTCCCTGGACTCCAGGCCGCGCCAGCCCCTGAAGGCACTTGTTCTCCACACTGCCAAATGGTCACACCAAGGGAGAAGAGGAAAAAAACGGATGAAGATGAACCCTGAATAACTGTGATCCACACAGAAGTTAGGGCTGCAATGACCACAGGACACCACGTCCGGGGACGGGAACTGTGGAACCTGGACGGACAGAGCACCGCGGGCGGCGCTGGGCCGCATCATGCCCTCTTTGAGACGTTGAGCTTGGTGAGTTCATTGGCTTCCTCCACCCCTGCTTCTTCACAGTCGCTTTTCTCTATGGCTTTGCTGAACCTACACCTTTCTTCGGCTTTGATGGGCTCCTTCCAGGGTTTCTTAGAAGACGGGTGAGTGTCCCTGGCCTGTGTGTTGTTCTCGGAGCCCAGGGACACCTGGTCCGGGTTCTGTACGGAAGGCACCAGGTTGGTGATCTCGTCCGTGGGGGAGCGTCCGATGCTGCCGTCCACCTGGACTCGGATGTCGGGGGAGATGGAGAGCTGGTGCTGCGGCACCATCCCGTTGTCTGTGCACTTGGGGTACAGGTAGGTCTTCATCTGGCCTTTGCCCTTGACGTTCACCGTCCCTCTGTAGTCGAAGTCGTAGCCCATCTTGCTCAGGACGCGGTAGCTTTCCTCGCTGACCTGGATGCGGCACTCCACCCCCGTGGTGTCCATCCTGCTGGCGATGTTGACCGTGTCTCCCCAGATGTCGTACAGCAGCTTGGTGGTGCCAATGACGCCTGCCGTCAGGGGCCCATGGTTGAAGCCCACCCTGAGCTTGAAGTTGAACCAGAGCATGTTATTGTTGAAGTCGTCCACCACGCGCATCATTTCCTTGGCGAACTCAAACAGGATCTGCAGGTGCTCCTGCGGGTGGCTGCCGTCACGGCACTGTGTGGCGTTCAGCCCCGACGCGGCCATGTATGTGGCCCCGATGGTCTTGATCTTCTCAATGCTGCTGTAGTCCGGCTTGCTCAGGAGCTCGTCGAAGTCCCCGATCAGCTCGTTGAGGACCCGGTAGCACTCCTTGCCGCCCTCGTAGTTCTCCTCATAGAACTCGCTGAAGTTGACGATGCTGGCGAAGATGACTCCTCCGTTGTCGTGGTTCTTCGAGTAGGTCTGGGAGACCTTCAGCTGCTCGGCCACGTGGTAGGGGATGATGTTTCTCAGCAGCCAGTCGGCCTGGTCCCTCATGCTCTGGATCTTAGTGCGGTGCAGGTCCGCCTCCACGTCCCCGTGGTAGTGTAGGCGGTAGCTGACTTCGAATTCTCGATTCAGGAACCAGACCAACAAGAGCAGGAGGAAGAAGACAAGAATCACCTCCTGGCCGATCAGGCTGGCTGGGCTCCTGCTGTCGTGCGGCAGCGAGGCGTTGCACGGATTCCTCTTGGAGCTGGAGAGGAAAGAGAGGACAAAGGATGTGCCTTCTGAAATGCATCTTTAAGGGAAAGGTGACTGCCCAGTGCTTCCAGGTTCTGAACCAGCCCAGCTAACCAGCATCCTGCACAGAGTTTTGTGCAGCTCAAACTTTCAACCACCTGCAGCTGCAGAGTGACCTGTTTCTGTTTAGAAAGATGTGGCGTGATAAAGAGTCACTCTTGTAAGATTCCTGTAATGAGTGCTTTGTACTTGCTTTGTTTTTCAGAAGTCTTTAGCTCCTTGATTTTTAAAATCTTTTCTTTTTTCCCAACTTTTTATTTTGAAAAATCTCAACCTTACAAAAAGGTTAAGAGACTGGCAAAACAAACATTTGTATACCCTTCTCCTGGATTCAACAATTGCCAACATTGTGCTACTCTGCTGTTTCCCTCTGTCAACACAAACTGCACACGCGCACACACACTCACACAGGCATACTTTGCTGAACAGTCTGAAAGTAACCTGCCACTTCAATCCTGAAGAGTTCAGTACGAATCTCCTAAGAAAAAGGACGTCTCCCTATGGAATCACACCACCACTGTCACACCCAAGAAATTTCACGTCCTCTGATACACTCTGATATAATTCCCCTGCCCCCTCCCTCCCACCCGCCCTGGGGTTAGTTCTGTTTTGCCAAAGTCATTTAAGATAACTTAACCATTTTTAAAAATAATATAAAATGTATACTTTTAAGAGTAACACACTGTAAGAAACTCAAACAGTATAAACAATGGAAAATAACTGTCTTTCCTATGAGGTAACCTTTCTGTTGCGCACTATTCTAACACACGGCTGTGCTGTAACAACCAGTCCCCTGCAGAGGGCGATCAGTTGTGTCCATCTTTGACTACTAGGAACGAGGTTACAGTGGATATTCCCGAGTGTCTTTGTGCATATGAATGAGCCTGTCTGTGGGATAAACTCCTGGAAGTGGAACTGCTGAGTCATTTAAAATACACTTAGAATTCCGGTAGAAATTTCCAAACTGCCCTTCTAAGGGCTGAGCCCATTTCTATTCCCTCTGATGACCAAGTCTACTTGGTCTGTTCTACAGTTCCACAGTGCCGAAGGGCCACAGCTTGGGATCCCAGGACTGAAGATTAGCGTGGGCAGTCTCTTCTAAAGTTTATTCTTTAAATATAATTTTTTCCACTTAAAAATACTACATACTCATCATATAAAATTTAGGGTGAAAGTAGAAAGAAAAAAGATTCACCCATCATCACACCATCCAGAGGTGATCACTGTTAATGTTTGTTGAATTTCCTTCTCATCTCTCTTTTATCTGTTTACAACGCTGTGATTGCTCTGCTCATGTAAACTGTACCCTGATGTACTCTAAAATGCACAGAGCAGGCCGCTAGATTTTACATAACAATGGTCTGGGTCACTTATATGAATATAATTATACATGGAACAGATGGACCCTGAGTTTAGAGAGTACCATGGCACAGAAAGCTCAATTCTACCATCAGAGTGTTTTTTAATGAATTTTAATGTTACCTGTACTTAGGCATATTAAAAATAATGAAACTGACCAATCTGGTCATAACGCCTTCCATGAAACACAGTCACAAAAGCCTGGCTTTGGAGTAATGATGCCTGGACTGTGACCGGGCTGGCCCCCCACAGAGCTCTGAGAGCCTTGGGCAGGTCACACCATCTTTCAGGTCTCAGTTTCCTCACGAGTAAACTGAAGATGGGCTGGAGTATTGCTAAGTCTCTACCGGCCTAAGGGTCTGTGCAGAAAGGGCCTGAGGCTATGTCTGTAGAACCAGCAGGGTGCCCTAGGCTTGCATTGGGGAGCTTGGATTTGGGGAGGGTTCCCACCAGTCCTTGCTGAGAGGGGCTCACCGTGCCTGGACTGTTCGTACAAACAATGTGGTTTCTGCACCTGCCCTCCTTCCGAAAATCTGGAATTTTGGTACATGCCAGGCAAAGGGCGCCTATGTGACCAGCCACCAAGAAAAACCCTGGAGTCTCTGATGGGCTTCCCAGGAGGGTGTTTCACACGTGCTGTCACAGCTCATTGCTGGAAGAATTAAGTGCATCTCATACGACTCCACTGAGAGAGGACTCTCGAACGCTGGCGCCTGGTTTCCTCTGGACTCTGTCCCATGCACTTTTGTTCTCTGCTGATTTTGCTCTGTGTCCTTTTGCTGTAAGAAACCACAGCCACGGGTACAACCATGTGCTGAGTCCTGAGTCCTCCAAGTGAATGATCAGACCTGAGGGTGGTCTTGGGGACCCTGACAGAGGTTCTATGACTTAATGCCTAAGAACCAGGAACCCAAAACAGCCTCTATGGCAAGATGCACCACACTTCACTCATTTATTTTGCCAACTGTCATTTAAACAAATGGCAGTACTTACTATGAATCTAAAGTACTAAACAAAATAACTATTTTAGATACTAAAACAGATCTATGTCCAGCCCCTCAAGCCCTCTTGTTGGCTCAGAGTAGGGAGAGAATCTGGAGGGAGTGAGTCTTCTCTACATGAGCCCATCTCCTTGGCTTAGGAGTTGACCTTTCCTCCGGTTTCTCCAAAGTGATAACACTGAGGAACAGCCTCTTTATTAGGAGACGTCACCAAGGCTTAAGGTCATCCTAGAACCAGGCATTGTAGAACCCGGTGGTAGAACTGGGTGGCATTGTCTCGGTTTCCTCAATTGTGCTGTAGCTAAAGCCGGCAGTGTGGCCTGAGCCTGGGATGGGCACAGGCCAGTGCCCTCTGGGTGGAGCAGAAGAATACGAAACGTGGGCAGGTGTGACAGGGAAAGGGAAACAACTGCACTGCTTGCTTTTACCTTTGCTTAAAAGGAAGGGTCCTAATGCACAGGCTGACATGTTGTGCCCAAGGGGCTGCCTTGCAACAGAAGATCTGTAACCAGCGGGTGAGAGAATTATTTCCACTCTACAACCTGTACTTCTTATCCTACTGCAGAAGGAACAAGGAAGGCGATGGTTCTACTCCTAAATTCAAATAGTAAAGGGCAGTCCCAAAAGGAGGAATTTTGTGACTAAATGCAAGAGGTAACTTAATAGATGGACAAATGGAAGTCAGAGTAAAAAACAGTATAGTTCATTATCACGGAAAAGAGGGATTACAAAATAGAGAAAAACGGAAAACAAAGACCACTCGTCCTAGCCAGCTCAACGTGGGATGCATTAAAATTTTGGTATATTTCCATGCCATTTAAAATCTACGCCTAGGATGGGGGCGGGATGCACCAAGAGGAGGCATAAGGGGGGCTTCTGGGTAATGTTCTATTTCTTGGTCTGGGTGGCAGTTAAATGGGTGTGTTCACTAGTGAAAATTCACTGAGCTGTCTTCATGATCTGGAGGCTTTTCTGTGTATGTGTTATACGTCAAAAGAAAGTTAACTTAAAAAAAGATATTAGGTGTTTTGCTACTAAATCTTATAATTGTCAATCATACACAGAAACATCTGTATTCTGTTTTTGTTCCATTGTCACTTTAATTCTCCTTCCCAACATCTAAATGTCTACAGGTATTTAATTTTTTAATTGTAGAAACAGAGAAAAAATCATCACTCATCATTAGATCGTAAGTATTACATATCTTACTTTTTTTTATATACAATGAAATACCTAGCTGTAGCTATAAGACCTATGTAATTTCACATAATAAATGAAAAATGAAAACCATAAATGCTTTCCACATTGCTGCATTTTAACAGTTGTAATATTTGGGTATATGTATCATAATTTAATTAATTTCTTTTTTACTGACAACTGAAGTTGCTGATGAACTTTCAATATTATCAATCAGATGTTCAATATTTTGGGGCATGCAGCCTTTACCAAATGCTGAATTATTTCCTCAGCAGATAAGCAAAAACAGAATTATTAGTTTAAAGGTGATGGACATTTTTATGACTATGTTTTATAGATTGCCAAATTACTTTCCAAAACTATTGTACCATTCTGAAAAGTAATGAGGCATGGCAGAAGAAGCATGGCCTGGTAGTGAGGGAGGCCAGGGTCTGAACACTGCCAGTGTCCATAGGCAGGTTCCTTCTCTGAGCTTCAGCTTTCTTATCTGGAAAATGGGGACAAAGTTACCTAATATATCAGGTTACTGTGTAGATTAAACAAACTTATATTAAACACCATCAATTCATATATGTGCCACACCCTGGCCTACACTGGGTATTCACATGGTAACATTTTGAAGGTATGATTTGAAGATCAGAAGGAATTCTGTAGTTATTTAATAGTGCAATGACTTGTGTAGTAGCCTATTTATCTTCTACTACATTTCCTCTTTTGTGATTTTTTTGGTCTTTTATCTACACAGGTCTTAATTAGCTCTTTACATAACAGTCTCACTATTTTTTTCAGTCTGCTTTTATCATCCCCTCGGTCAGTCTTATTTTTTTGTGCGTGTGGTTCTATTTATTATTTGTAAGATTGGAAAGTTATCTCTGTCTTAGAAGCTTGAGAACTGCTTAATTTTATTTTTTCTAGATGTTTATATAGTTTTATATAATTTAAAAATTTTTGACTTCAATTTATTTAGAATTAATTTTGATGTTTATAGTAAAGCAAGGGCCCAACATTTATTTGTTTCAAATTTCTAGTCGGTTATTTCAAAATATTTTAGGGAATAAATTTTCTTTGATTTGTGAGATCTCCTTTGTAACATTCTAATGTCTTATATAAAATTAAACCAAATCTAACACAGGAAACCCTCGCTTTTTGAAAGTTCGCTTTTCACCGCTTTGCTCTGATGAAAGACCTACATTAGTACCTGTTTTTGCTAATGAAAGAAATCTGAAGGGGATTTTTGCCTTTAGAAAAAAAGGCAAAAAGCAAAACTAACGTTCAGCATTTGTTTCGCAGTGAGTGTTACAGAGGCAGCGCCATCCTGAGAGGCAGGAGCGGCCCCGCCAAGCTCCTTCCCTGGAACCACACTGAGCATCGCAGCATCAGCCACCACAGCTCTGAACTGTGTCTGTAAGCATCTGTGCTTTACCTCAACTTACTCTGTGCCTCCGTTAGCAAGCTGTGTCCTAACGGAACTGCTTCTTCACTTTTTGGCTTAGGAAAGTTTTCACAGGAACGCTCTACTTTCAGAGAGTGGGAGAAACCTGCTTATGTCTTTTTTGAAAAAAATTAATTAATTAGGCTGCGCGGAGTATTAGTTGCAGTACTCGGGATCTTTGTTGCCATGTACAGGATCTTCAGTTGCGGGATCTGACCAGGGATTGAACCTGGGCCCCCTGCATTGGAAGCATGGCGTCTTAACCGCTGGACCACCAGGAAGTCCCCTGCCTATGTCTTAACAATTATTCATTTTCCCGAAGATATTATAAGTATGAACTGATATTTTAACAAATAGATATCTTCCACTTACTCTTGTAAGAATGCATATGTTGTTTCTTTAATTCAAGATACAACTGTTTTTCAGGAAACTTAGAAATAACCAGCAGTAATAATACAGTTACACCCATTTATTCAGATATAGGCACAATGTTAAAAGCTTACCTGAAATTCTGTACTGCATCCAGGTGTGAAATTACTATGGAACTGAAATTAAAATGCAGAAAACTATTATTATAAAAAGCAAAAAGGGCATTATACAAAGCAATCTGAGAAGAGTTTAAATAAAAACAACTTTCCTATTTTTAAGGTGGAGATCAAGGTAGAAAGTTAAGGATAGTAAATTTCTATTATAATTTGATGCTGTGTGTTAATGAAGAATGACAAAATGGTAAAGACAACAATGTAAAAGCCTTTATATCAGCTGTGGAAAGTAGGCACAACCACTAAAAAGCGAAATCAAGGAAGAATCTCTAAGGACTTCATTTTGCTGTTAAGGACTTATCTATGGTGTCGTGTCCTACAGGCTAGAAACTTCAGTCACGTTCAAACAGCGAAGTCTACTGACAAAGGATCAATGTCAAAAGGCCCCGCCGGAGGCGTTGGCAGATTACTTACTGGAGAAGACGGACTTTGCTACTGGTGATGCCCAAAGCAATCAAACCCCAATTTTAAGGCATCAAAACCACACCTAACTAAAGACCTCTCTCTTGGTGCTTGGGAAGGTACCCAAGACACCCAGCCCCATTCTCTCCACATGCTGCACAGCTTCCTCTGGGGTCATGTTACCCAGCGTCCACTCAGGCCCACAAATCACCCAAACCTCTCCACCCGGGGCAAGTGCCCTGATGCTTCATCCTTCAGGTCCCCCAGCCTTGCTCCCTGAAAAGGGGACGTTGCAGAGCACCTGTGAGCAGCTCTCCTGGGCAACAAAGGCCAGTGAGGGCTCAGAGTGGCTTTTTTGATTACAGGAGGTATTAAATGACTTCACAGAAAAGGAAAGAAAAACAAGAGCTACACACAAACTGTCCTCTTCTTACCCTGTCCAGACGTGACTGTGACACTGCTGTAACCCACGTGTCTGTGTCTCCCCAAAGCTGGAAGAGTCCCCCCCGTCAGCTTCACAGGAGTTGAGTTTATGTTTTGTCCTCCCCACATGTTCCCTACGCTGGGCTCGGCTCAGCAGTGACAGGGTGGACAGGCTGAAAAGATTCTGCGTGAATGCGGGTGTACTGGGTCCAGCAGAGATTCAACCGCCAGCCCTACCTCAAGACCTGCTATTTGATTTCTAGGTGAAAAGGCGATGGATGGGTTTCCTATCGCTACGGCTCTCTAGATCCAAGTGGAAAAGGCCTGCACCAGTGACTAAATGACACTGTGAATGGCTGATGGAGTATTTGTGTTGGATCTAAAAGGTTAAAAGTCAGACTGTTGAATTTCATGCTCTTGGGAAAGAGCTTTATAATGACCATAATTCCAAAAGGCCGCACCTTCAGAAAGGAAAAATGACACTTTGTTTTGCTTAAAGTAATTTAACTATTCATTAAAGTTTCCTTTCAAATGCTGAATGACATTTCTACTTCCTTTTTGATCTTAATTTGCAGAGAACTTGAATATCTTTCATGTGGTTATTATTTCATTAAGTAAACTGAGGAAGGATACTCACCCTGTCCATTACTGACCACTGCTTTGGTAATACCCAAAATGCACTACGGCAATTTTGTCTGATATTGAGACAACTTGGACCACTTTCTACTTTTGAGCAATGGTTCTTGGCAACAGTAATACCATTCCTAGGGGGCATTTTGGAAACACTGGGGGTCCCTCTGATTGTTTGGGGAGCCAGGAATGTTAGATGCCCTGCAAAGCACAATAGGGAAATGTCCCATGTAATTTTGAAATATCCTAACCTAAACCCACTGTAATTTTAAATAAATGATTCTTTAATATGTGCTAACATAAAACATAAGCAGTTACAAAAAAGTCCAACATTTAGGAGAAGTCTGTTACAGAAACAGAAGCTTAATGGCTTTGAGACATTCCCCTGAAATTTCTGAATAAATTACTCACCGTGTGCACTCTGCTATCCAAGGTATCATCGTATTTCCAACTACATATTTAGTTGAAAAGGTTAAAAGCCACAAAAGCAGTTGCAAATGTGCAACAGGTAATTTCAGACTCATTTTTTTTTTTTTTGCGGTATGCGGGCTTCCCACTGCTGTGGCCTCTCCCGTTGCGGAGCACAGGCTCCGGACGCGCAGGCCCAGCGGCCATGGCTCCCGGGCCCAGTCGCTCCGCGGCACGCGGGATCCTCCCGGACCGGGGCACGAACCCGCGTCCCCTGCATCGGCAGGTGGACTCCCAACAACTGCGCCACCAGGGAAGCCCTCAGACTCACTTTAACGCTAAGAACCAAATGTGATTTAATTTGTAGAACACATGAAAGGTAGGGGTCTTACTGGATTTCATTAACAAAGGATGTTTCAAATATAGCACCTATCACTGCCATCCTCTATATTTTAATTTTTAAATTCTTTGTAGCACAGCAGTAAGAACACATCCTGCCCCCAGGGGTCTTCACAAAGCTCCTGTTTCTCTTCCCCACACCATCTGTGAGAGGGCTTTTTTTTTTTTTTTAAAGATTTTGTTGTTGTTGTTGTGGACCATTTTTAAAGTCTTTATTGAATTTGTTACAATACTGCTTCTGTTTTATGTTGGTTTTTTTGGCTGCGAGGCATGTGGGATCTTAGCTCCCCGACCAGGGATCGAACCCGCACCCGCTGCATTGGAAGGCGAAGTCTTTACCACTGGACCGCCAAGGAAGTCCCCGTGAGAGGGCTTTGAAGGCCATCTGAGTACCAGGGATGGAATCCACTCTTCAATATGTGGAAGGATTTCAAGATAAATGATATATTTCCAGTGATTCGTCATTGCCCTAACGTTTCCTGTTACAACATGGAGAACTGTTATGACATGATATTTATGAATAAGGCCAGGTCACTCGCAAGACCATCACACTTCTTCATTTCCTCCACTTCAACACTCTGTAACCTGTCTTGGCACACTGGCCCTACTACAAAAGGTTAGGACCAGCTTCCTCTTTTCATTTTTGTGTCACCTATACCTCTATCACTTCATTTTCTTGATAGTCTTGTATGAAACGGCTTCTGGTCCTACTTTCTTAAATTCAAACTTCTTCATCATAAGTACAGTCGACCCTCTGCGTCCATAGGTTGTGCATCTGCGGATTCAACCAACCTCAGACTGAAAATATTAGGGAAAAACAAAATCCCAGAAAGTTCAAAAAAAGCAAAACTTAAACTTGCCACATGCTGACAACTATTTACATAGCACTTACATTGTATTAGGTATTATAAGTAATCTTGAGATGATTTAAAGTATACAGGAGGGCATTAGTAGATTATATGAAAATATTCATATTATGCCATTTATAGAAGGAACTTGAGCATTCTTGAATTTTGGTATCCAAGGGGTGGTCTGGGAACCAATCCCCTGCAGATACCGAGGGACAACTGCGAGTTCAAGCGTGTGACTGCTGCATGATGTCTGCTGGGGATGGTCACCCCAGGATGTCTGCAGGCAAATATTCAATACATATAATGTTATTAAAGTTATTTTCTTTTTCTTTCGTTTGTGTATTACTCTTTGGGCATTTCATCAAGTTGTTGACTTTATGTATGCTGAAAGCTCTTTCATGTTGTGACAGGAAATGTCTGTTCGGGTGGAGTGCATTAGTCCTGACGAGAAAGTGCAAGGGACAGACACAACTCAACAGCAAAATCCAACAATCTGGTTAAAAAATGGACAGAGGATCTAAATAGACATTTTTCCAAAGTAGACAGAGATAGCCAATGGGTACATGAAAAGCTGTTCAACATCCCTAATCATCAGGGAAATGCAAACCAAAACCACAGTAAAACATCACCTCACACCCGTTAGAACAGGTATTATAAAAAAGACAAGAAATAGCAAGCGTTGTTGAAGATGTGAAGAGAAGCCTCGTGCACTATTGGTGGGAATGTAAATTGGTACAGCCACTATGGAAAACAGTATGTAGGCTCCCCCCAAATTAAAAACAGAACTATCATATGACCTAGCAGTTCCACTATTAGGAATATATCTGAAGGGAACAAAAACAGTAACTTGAAAAGACATCTGCAACCCCATGTTCATTATAGTACTATTTACAATAGTCAAGAGGGGAAGCAACCTAAGTGTCCATCAATGGATGAATGGATAAAGAAGATGTGGTATATATACAATGCAGTATTACTCACCCATAAAAAAGAAGGAAAATCCTGCCATTTGTGACAACATAGACAGACCTTAAAAGCATTATGTTAAGTGAAATAAGTCAGACAGAGAAAGACAAATACCGTATGATCTCAGTTATATGTAGAATCTTAAGACAAACAAAAACCCCCATGAACTCATAGATACAGAGAACAGACTGGTGGTTGCCAGAGGCAGGGGTGGGAGGTGAGTGAAATGGGTGAAGGTGGTCAAAAGGTACAAATTTCCAGTTATAAAATAAACAAGTCTTGGGGAAGTAATGCACAGCATGGGGACCACAGTTAATGATACTGTACTGTATATTTGAAAGTTGCTGAGAAAGTAACATGTTTTGTTTTGTTTTTTGGCCATGCAGCATGGCTTGTGGGATCTTAGTTTCCTGACCAGGGATCGAACCCGCACCCTCGAACCCGGCAGTGAAAGCTCAGAGTCCTAACCACTGGACCGGCAGGGAATTCCCCCAAGAGTAACTCTTAAAAGTTCTCATCACGACAAAAAAATATTTGTGTGGTGATAGATGTTAACTAGACTTACTGTGGTGATTATTTCACAATATACACAAATATTAAATCATTACATAGTGCACCTGAAACTAATATGTTCTATGTCAATTATATTTCAATTAAAACAAAAAGAAAAAGTGAGAAGGAGAAGAAGAAAGGTGGTCCTTCTGTGGAGGGCACAGTGCACGTACCTGTCTGGGCAGAGGGAGACGTAGAGCAGCAGCAAGGGCCCGGCCCCGACGACTGTGGCCAAGGAGGACCTCATCCAGGAGCTGAGCTGGCAGAAGTTACAGTAGTGCACCACGGTGATCAGGACAGCCGAGCCCGTGAACACGGTGGACTGCAATGAGGGGCAGGCTCGGTGAGGACCCCAGGCCCCCTCCTTGCCACACGGGCTCACCTGCCTTCCCTCCAACTGGGCACCCCGAGAGCAAACGACACGCTCACTTACCTGTCCTTCTGTTTAACAAAATATCTGGTGGTTTCAGGGACAGATCATAAATCATTAATTACCAGAGCTTTCGGTTACAAGTCTCACTGGCACTAAAATTCCTCTCCTGATGTGTGCAAATTGCACACGTCACATTGGAGGAGAGGAAAGGTAGACTGCCCTGGTTGAGAACTTCCACCATGTAACCAGTTACCTCCCAAAGCCTGTCCTCCAGGCACCCTGCTGTGTGTCAGTGGAAATGTGATTTGGTTTTAAGTATCAAATGCAGCCAGCCCACCCAGTACTTCATGCTATACTTGCTGGCACCAAAAATGTAATCTTCCACAGCAGGATGAATTCACTCTTTATGGGGTTTAACTTGGATGCTCCTTCCCTGATCAACAGCAGCTGATCCAGGTGCCAGTCAATTGTTTGTGCCAGTTCTTCAGACTAACATTATCTTTTTTTTTTAAACTTTTAAAAAAATATATAAAGTATAGTTGATGTATAATAGAATATTACCTTGTATCATCTGGAAACATGGGTCAGATGCTTCTTTGTAAAACGTGTAAGAAAATAACTGATTTGGGGGACTTCCCTGGTGGCGCAGTGGTTAAGAATCCGCCTGCCAATGCAGGGGACACGGGTTCGAGCACTGGTCCAGGAAGATCCCACATGCTGCAGAGCAACAAAGCCCATGTGCCACAACTACTGAGCCTGCGCTCTACAGCCCGCAAGCCACAATACAGAGCACGTGTGCCACAACTACTGAAGCCTGAGTGCCTAGAGCCCATGCTCAACAAGAGAACAAGAGAAGCCACTGAGCAGAAACAAGAAGAACTACAATCCCACAGCCTATTGAACAAAAACCACATTCACAGACAGACAAAATGAAAAGGCAGAGGACTATGTACCAGAAGGAACAAGATAAAACCTCAGAAAAACAATTAAATGAAGTGGAGATAGGCAACCTTCCAGAAAAAGAATTCAGAATAATGATAGTGAGGATGATCCAGGACCTCAGAAAAGGAATGGAGGCAAAGATCGAGAAGATGCAAGAAATGTTTAACAAAGACCTAGAAGAATTAAAGAACAAACAAACAGATGAACAATACAATAACTGAAATGAAAAAATACACTAGAAGGAATCAATAGCAGAATAACTGAGGCAGAAGAACGGATAAGTGACCTGGAAGACAGAATGGCGGAATTCACTGTTGCGGAACAGAATAAAGAAAAAAGGATGAAAAGAAATGAAGACAGCCTAAGAGATCTCTGGGACAACATTAAACACACCAACATTCGCATTATAGGGGTCCCAGAAGGAGAAGAGAGAGAGAAAGGACCAGAGAAAATATTTGAAGAGATTATAGTCGAAAACTTCCCTAACATGGGAAAGGAAATAGCCAACCAAGTCCAGGAAGCGCAGAATCCCAGGCAGGAAAAACTCAAGGAGAAACACACTGAGACACATAGTAAGCAAATTGACAAAAATTAAAAACAAAGAAAAATTATTAAAATCAACAAGGGAAAAATGACAAATAACATACAAGGGAACTCCATTAGGTTAACAGCTGATTTCTCAGCAGAAACTCTACAAGCCAGAAGGGAGTGGCATGATATACTTAAAGCGATGAAAGGGAAGAACCTACAACCAAGATTATTCTACCCAGCAAGGATCTCATTCAGATTCACTGGAGAAATCAAAAGCTTTACAGACAAGCAAAAGCTAAGATAATTCAGCACCACCAAACCAGCTCTACAACAAATGCTAAAGGAACTTCTCTAAAGGGGAAACACAAGAGAAGAAAAGGACCTACAAAAACAAACCCAAAACAATTAAGAAAATAGTAATAGGAACATACACATTGATAATTACCTTAAATGTGAATATGGATTAAATGTTCCAACCAAAAGACACAGGCTCACTGAATGGATACAAAAACAAGATGCATATATATGCTGTCTACTAGAGACCCACTTCAGACCTAGGGACACATGCAGACTGAAAGTGAGGGGATGGAAAAAGATATTCCATGCAAGTGGAAATCAAAAGAAAGCTGGAGTAGCAATACTCATATCAGATAAAATAGACTTTAAAATAAAGAATGTTACAAGAGACAAGGAAGGACACTACATAATGATCAAGGGATCAATCCAAGAAGAAGATATAACAATTGTAAATATTTATGCACCCAACAGAGGAGCACCTCAATACATAAGGCAAATGCTAACAGCTATAAAAGAGGAAATCAACAGTAACACAATAATAGTGGGTACTTTAACACCTCACTTACACCAATGGACAGATCATCCAGACAGAAAATTAATAAGGAAACACAAGCTTTAAATGACACAATAGACCAGATAGATTTAATTGATATTTATAGGACATTCCATCCAAAAACAGCAGATTACACTTTCTTCTCAAGTGCACACGGAACATTCTCCAGGATAGATCACATCTTGGGTCACAAATCAAGCCTTGGTAAATTTAAGAAAATTGAAATCATATCAAGCATCTTTTCCAACTACAACACTATGAGATTAGAAATAAATTACAGGGAAAAAAATGTAAAAAAATATAAACACATGGAGACTAAACAATACGTTACTAAATAACCAAGAGATTTCTGAAGAAATCAAAGAGGAAATCAAAAAATACCTAGAGACAAATAACAACGAAAACACGATGACCCAAAATCTACGGAATGCAGCAAAAGCAGTTCTAAGAGGGAAGTTTATAGCAATACAGTCCTACCTCAAGAAAGAAGAAAAACCTCAAATAAACAATCTAACCTTACACCTAAAGGAACTACAGAAAGAAGAACAAACAAAACCCAAAGTTAGTAGAAGGAAAGAAATCATAAAGATCAGAGCAGAAATAAATGAAACAGAAACAAAGAAAACAGTAGCAAAGATCAATAAAACTAAAAGCTGATTCTTTGAGAAGATAAACAAAATTGATAAACCTTTAGCCAGACTCATCAGGAAAAAGAGGAAGAGGACTCAAATCAATAAAATTAGAAATGAAGAAGGAGAAGTTACAACAGACACTGCAGAAATACAAAGCATCATAAGAGACTACTACAAGTAACTCTACGCCAATAAAATGGACAACCTGGAAGAAATGGACAAATTCTTAGAAAGGTATAACCTTCCAAGACTGAACCAGGAAGAAACAGAAAATAGGAACAGACCAATCACAAGTAATGAAATTGAAACTGCAATTAAAAATCTTCCAACAAACAAAAGTCCAGGACCAGATGCCTTCACAGGTGAATTCTATCAAACATTTAGAGAAGAGCTAACACCCATCCTTCTCAAACTCTTCCAAAAAATTGCAGAGGAAGGAACACTCCCAAACTCATTCTATGAGACCACCATCACCCAGATACCAAAACCAGACAAAGATACTACAATAAAAGAAAATCATAGACCATTATCACTGATGAATATAGATTCAAAAATCCTCAACAAAATACTAGCAAACAGAATCCAACAATATATTAAAAGGATCATACACCATGATCAAGTGGGATTTACCCCAGGAATATAAGGATTCTTCAATATACGCATATCAATCAACGTGATACACCATATTAACAAACTGAAGAAGAAAAACTATGTGGTCACCTCAACAGATGCAGAAAAAGCTTTTGACAAAATTCAACACCGATTCATGATAAAAACTCTCCAGAAGGTGGGCACAGAGGGAAACTACCTCAACATAATAAAGGCCATATACGACAAACCCACAGCAAACATCATTCTCAATGGTGCAAAACTGAAAGCATTTCCTCTAAGATCAGGAACAAGGCAAGAGGGTCCACTCTCGCCACCATTATTCAACATAGTTTTGGAAATCCTAGCCTCGGCAATCAGAGAAGAAAAAGAAATAAAAGGAATACAAATTGGAAAAGAAGAACTAAAACTGTCACTGTTTGCAGATGACATACTATACATAGAGAATCCTAAAGATGCCACCAGAAAACTACTAGAGCTAATCAATGAATTTGGTAAAGTTGTAGGATACAAAATTAATGCACATAAATCTCTTGCATTCCTATACACTAACAACGAAAGATCAGAAAAAGAAATTAAGGAAACAATCCCATTCACCATTGAAACAAAAAGAATAAAATACCTAGGAATAAACCTACCTAAGGAGGTAAAAGACCTGTAGTCAGAAAACTATAAGACACTGATGAAAGAAGTCAAAGATGATACAAATGGAGAGATATACCATGTTCTTGGATTGGAAGAATCAATATTGTGAAAATGACTATACTACCCAAGGCAATCTACAGATTCAGCACAATCCCTATCAAATTACCAATGGCATTTTTTACAGAACTAGAACAAAGAAAATCTTAAAGTTTGTATGGAGACACAAAAGACCCCAAATAGCCAAAGCAATCTTGAGGGAAAAAACGGAGCTGGAGGAATCAGGCTTCCTGACTTCAGACTATACTACAAAGCTATGGTAATCAAGACAATATGGTACTGGCACAAAAACAGAAATATATAGATCAGTGAAACAGGATAGAAAGCCCAGAGATAAACCCACATACCTATGATCAACTAATCCATGACAAAGGAGGCAAGGATATACAATAGAGAAAACACAGTCTCTTCAATAAGTGGTGCTGGGAAAACTGGACAGCTACTTGTAAAAGAATGAAACTAGAACACTCCCTAACACCATAAACAAAAATAAACTCAAAATGGATTAAAGACCTAAATGTAAGGCCAGACACTATAAAACTCTTAGAGGAAAACATAGGAAGTACACTCTTTGACATAAATCACAGCAAGATTTTTTCTGACCCATCTCCTAGAGTAATGGAAATAAAAATAAACAAATGGGACCCAATGAAACTTAAAAGCTTTTGCATAGCAAAGGAAACTATAAACAAGACAAAAAGACAACCCTCAGAATGAGAGAAAATATTTGCAAACAATCAATGGAGAAAGGATTAATCTCCAAAATACATAAACAGCTCATGCAGCTCAATATTAAAAAAACGAACAACCCAATCAAAAAATGAAGACCTAATAGAAGACCTAAATAGACATTTCTCCAAATGAGACATACAGATGGCCAAGAGGCACATGAAAAGCTGCTCAACATCACTAGTTATTAGAGAAATGCAAATCAAAACTACAATGAGGTATCACCTCACACCAGTTAGAATGGGCATCATCAAAAAATCTACAAACAACAAATGCTGGAGAGGGTGTGGAGTAAAGGGAACTCTCTTGCACTGTTGGTGGGAATGCAAACTGATACAGCTACTATGGAGAACAGTATGGAGGTTCCTTAAAAAACTAAAAATAGAATTACCATATGACCCAGCAATCCCACTACTGGCCATACACCTAGAGAAAACCATAATTCAAAAAGACACATGCACCCCAATATTCATTGCAGCACTATTTACAATAGCCAGGTCATGGAAGCAACCTAAATGCCCATTGACAGATGAATGGATAAAGAAGATGTGGTACTCATATACAATGGAATATTAGCCATAAAAAGGAACGAAACTGGGTCATTCGCAGAGATGTGGATGGACCTAGAGACTGTCATACAGAGTGAAGTAAGTCAGAAAGAGAAAAACAAATATCGTATATCAACGCATATATGTGGAATCTAGAAAAATGGTACAGATGAACCAGTTTGCACAGCATAAATAGAGGCAGAGATGTAGAGAACAAATGTATGGACACCAAGTGGGGAAAGCGGTGGTGGGGGTGGTGGTGGGATGAATTGGGAGATTGGGATTGACATGTATACACTAATATGTATAAAATAGATAACTAATAAGAACCTGCTGTATAAAAAAATGAAATTCGAAAAAAAAAAGAGAAGCCACCACATTGAGAAGCCCGCGCAGTGCAACGAAGAGTAGCCCCCGCTCGCCACAACTACAGAAAGCCCACGTGCAGCAACAAAGAACCAACACAACCAAAATTAAATAAATAAAATAAATTTTAAAAATTAAAAAAAAAACGATTTGGGACTTGAGGACACCAAGAGGGGTTGGAGAGGACACAGGTCCACCAGGGAATCTCCCCAGAGCAGCCCCTGGGCTGACCTCCCTGCCCGCTCCTCTGTCCCAGGCAAGTCTTTTAAAAAGACAAGTTCAAAGGACTGACGAAGAGTTTGCGCCTCTTTAAGGGCCTATATTTAAATTGCTGTCCCAAGCCATCAGGCTTATATTTTTAAAAAGTGATCAGGGAGTCCATAAGAGCACCGACACAAAATCACCAAGACTTTACTTACGTGTATGTTTGTCTCAAATTCGGAGGTGACATGTGAATAGACTGCGAGGGCGGGGAGGGACACCAGGATGGCCCCGATGAAATGGCGCGGGAGCCAGCCAGCTATCCACTCCAGCAGGCGCTTGGTACAAGCCATCACATCCTCCAGGAAGAACACCATCCTGGGAGCGGGGGGGAGAAAGGAGAAACGGGGTATCTGTGGGTGGGGGACCCAAAGCCAGGGCCACTCCCAACCCTGGCCTATGCTGTGGCCGCTGGTGTGGGCGACGGGCAGAACCCCCGCCTCCTTTATTTTTGATCAATGGCAAGTAAACTGGACTCACTCAGCTCACCATACCGTATTTTAAGGTTACTTGCTGCATTCGGATAAGACGTGCTTGTAAAAGACAAGCATAGGCCTCTGTGAGTCTAAATGGAGCATGTAAGAACCAGGCAGGCAAATACTAACAGGTCCTGAAAAAGGTCACCTGTCACCTGTTACTGCCTGCTTCTAGGGAGGTCTCAAGTGGGTGGTTCAGGAGGTGTTCGGAATTTTTTTTTTCTTTTTTTTTAACATCTTTATTGGGGTATAATTGCTTTACAATGGTGTGTTAGTTTCTGCTTTATAACAAAGTGAATCAGTGGTGTTCAGAATTTTGTGGGGCTTTTTTGGTGCCTCAATGGTTGCAGGTGCTACTGGCACCAATAGGCAGGAGCTGGGGATGGGTGATGTCCTGTGATGTACAGCGAGGCTCTGCCCTAAGCCCCACATGACTGCTACACACCCCCTGCTGACGATGACTTCAGCCTACAGCCTAACTGCGTTTTGTTTACAAACAGAAAGTGGTTTCTGTATGGCAGTAACATACACTGAATTTTCCAGGAGTGCAGCTACTGGGTAAACCAAACAACATTACCCGTAGTTTTATTTGGGACACCACCAAGAGTCGTCAGCATCTCAGAAACCACATCACAGGCTCCTGGGGCTCATACCACCAAACCCGCACACTCATAACAGTCCGCACTGGGAGCTGTCCCAGCTGACGACTTTGGCGTGGCTGCCCAGGTGGTGATGCCCTGGCATATTCGAGGTGAAGCGCTACACGTATATTATTTTAAATGGCTTTCTTGCCATTTCTCCTTCACATTGGAGTGATGGCATTTCATTGATTGCTTCTGAAATTGTGTGTATACGTGGGCTATACTTCAGGGTAGGGATGTGGCATCATAAAATGTTTTTCATGGAGAATGGGGAGCTGAGTGTGTGGGGCCGAGAACTGCTTCTCTGCAGGAAGAATCCCTGGGTCAACAGCAGCGGGAGGTGGAGGAGAGGACACTGGGGGTCCGCCTCGGGAGGGAGAACCACGCACACAGTCCCCTCTAAAGACACCTCGGTGAGGGTGCAGGTGGGGCAGGCCCACTTCCCTTGCCTTCAAAGGTAAAAAGCCTGTCAAGGGCCTCTCGCATCCACCCAGGCGTCCACACCTTCAGTTACCAGTGTAGGTCCTTATTGACCTAGGGTCCCATATCCACCCTCAGTGGGGCCAGAGGAAATCCCCCAGGCCCCACCCTCTCCTGGGCACCAACATCACACCAGAGGCTCAGGCAGGAGCAAAGTGGCCCCGCGGAGATGTGGGTGCGCCGGGCACAACCAGGCCTGGCATCCTCATGGCCCACAGTCCTCTGCAGTCCTTAACCTGGCTTAGCCCAGATTTTTTCAAATTGGGTCCGAAGAACAGGGAACAATCATGTAAAGGGTTCTTTAGAAAAGGTATGGAGAAAACGCTTGCCTCAGAGGGATCAAGAGCCTTAACCAGTTGTGAGCCCCGCATCGGACAGAAACTCAGGGCAGGGAGGGGAGTGATTGGAAGTAGGTACTGGCTTTTCTTTGGGGTGACAGAAATGTTCTAAAATCATATGGTGGTGATGTTTGCACAATTCTGTAAGTTTATTAAAAATCTGTGAATTGTACACTTATGAGTGAACTTATTGTTTGTGAGTTATATCACAATAAAGCTTGTTTTAAGAAGAAAAAAGACTAGGGGCCAGAAGATGCCTTGTTTTGGTCCCTTCGGGTGTCCCCAGGCCCAGGGCAGGCCCACAGAGGGCGCAGTTCATTTGGAAGTGGGTCCCAGGCAGCTTGTGGAGACATGGAGGGAGGCAGGCCCAGGGGAGGGCTGTGCTGGGGAGGAGTCACCTGCTGTGGGCAATGCAGCTCCACGCTGGTGGCGAATCTGGGGAGATGGTGAGGATGTGCCTTAGAGTTCCCTCCACTGGGAGGAGGAGGAGGGAAGGGAAGAGCCCCTGGCAGCCAGAGAAAGCCCTTGGCAAAGGGCTGAACGGGCCTCAGTGGGGAGTTGGGGGGGAAGGGGGGAGTGTGGAAGGGAGGGGGCAGGTGTCCAGCTCATCCATTTCGAAGGGAGGGATCTTGAGTTTGGGAGTCTCAGGGCCAGACCCAAAGCTGTGGTTTCCTGTCCTGGGATGTTGGGGAGGAGTAGAAACTCAAGGTCAGGGCCCTTTACCGCATTTCTCTCCGATCCCCAGTGTGGGGCTGTCCTGCTGAGAGGACAGGGCTGGAGGAAGGGGGTGGGCCTGGTGCAAGGACCCAGCGTGAGTGGAGGCCCTGTTTGTATCAGTAGAAACATTGTGAGCTTCCTGAGTGGGGTGGGGCCTGAAACTGGGCTAGCCCTGAGGGCCCAGCCTCCCAGAGGGACTCTGCTGTCTCTTCGGACACTCTGTCCATTTTTAAATGGGTTGACTGTCTTTTTATTATTGAGCTAACATTCTAGATATTAGACCCCTGTCACAGATATGATTTGCAAATACTCTCTTCCATCCTGTAGGTTCTCTTTCACTTTGGGGTGAAAAGTGATGATGGTGTTCTTTGAAACATGAAAGTTTAAAATTTTGATGAAGTCCATCTTAACTATTTTTTCTTTGGTTGCTTGTGCTTTCCATGTCGTATCTAAGAAAGCGTTGCCTGATCCGAGCTCATGAAGACTTGGGCCTGTGCTTTCCTCTAGAGGTTTATGGTTTCACCCTTACATTCAGGAGAGGCACCTGCTGATGTGCTGGCAGCCCCTTACCAGCTGTACCCTGTACACCTACCTCTTCTTTCTCTGCCTTGCTTTCTTATTCCCTATCTTCCCACTTTCTCTCTTTAAGTATCTGATTTGGGAGATCAGCAGACTAGTTGGTGGCATTAGGGCTGCAGAGGACAGTGACCCACTGGTAAGGTGAGTGCCCACCTGTGCTGAGGGCCCGTGTTGGTGAGGGAGGAGCCAGTGAAGCAGGCTGGGCGAGGGAAGAAAAGAGGACCGTCCCCGAAATGGGTTATGGAGACAGCTGGCTGTTCCACCAGCAGAGGGAGCTAAAGGCTAACAGCTGGGCAGTGCTGCAGGTGGGCCTTTACCTGACAGAGACCACGAGGGACAGGATCTCCAGAAGCAGGGCTGCTCCGAAGACCACCAGGGCGGCCGGCGGGGGTGGCATGGAGGCGGCCCCATACTTCAGGAAGCAGGTAATGGAGAGAATCAGAAACACTGTTGTCGACAGAAACACATCCAGGAGGGAGCTGAAGGTGGCACTGGCAAAAGTCTTCACGGGAGAATTCTTTATAACCTGTTTGGGGGGGAGTGTGAACAGATGCTGCTGGATGTATCCTCCTGGAGAAGTATAATCCAGGCGGAAAAAACAGCAGATGCTTGCTGAGCACTTGCCTCCTGCGGACCAGGTACAGGGTGAGTAGTGCTTCAGGCAGGCCGTCTCCTACCCCACCTAACAGTGAAGAAACTGAGGCACAGAGAAGTGAAGAAACTTGTCCAAGGTCACACAGCAACTGATTACAAACCAATTAAGTTCTCACAGGCATGTGACGCCCTGAGCCTGAAAGGCAAGCTATCGACAGGCAAAGTCAGTGACTCTGCGTCTGTAGAGACAGTAACAGGAAAGCCACATGCTAGAAGCTTCCACTGAACGCTGGGTCCCAGGCTCAGGGTGTGTGAAAGCTGGCTTCATACAGAAGTAGGAGGTCAATAGCAACAGTGACAGCAAGAGCCTGCTCTGGGCCTGGATGCTGTGCAGGGCTCGAGGGCAGGCATGAAACAACCCCCTTGGGGGCTCATGGCCTAATGGTGGGACAGACAGGAGTCTGAGATGGGTGGTGTCATCAGTGTATCAAAGCAACATGCACATCATGTCAGGAAATCATGGGAAGGAGGGAAAAAATGACGACAACGCCAAAGAGTCTGAGAGAGACTTGTTCCAGGCACCATGTGGACCCTTTGGGGGCACGACCTCAATCGATGCTCACACAGCCCTCAAGGAGGAAATGCTCCCAATCTCAGGGCACAGGCTGGGAGGCTGAGGTGAGGTGGCCACTAGAGGTCACACAGCCAAGGAGGAGCCCGGCCAGGGGCTGTGGCATCTTGATCATGTCACCTACTGTCCCTGTGCCTCCATTTCCTTAACTGGAAAGAGGGATAAAATGGGACCCTGCGCCTTATGGGTGCTGGGGATGCTTAGATGGGAAATCACAAAGTGCAGCGGGGGCCTAATGTGGGGGCGGCTTGGAGCCTCCCACCGTTCCTGCATCGCTCCCATCCTCGCCAGCTGGCCCTGTGGTTCAGGGATAGCGTCCCACCTGCACCCCAGGCCTCCGGGCTCATTTACTCCCATTACCTACAACTCAGCCACGTGACCTTTATACAACACAGTCTGATAGTGCCAACTCCTGTTCTGGATCCTTCAATGGCTCCCCTGGCCTTTAGCATAACATCCACAGTGTGGGAAGCTGTCATCGGGCCCCTGCCCACCTGCCCCTTCCACCCTGTCTGCCAGACAGAAGCGCCCACAGCTCCCTGGATGCACCCAGGCTCTGTCTTATCTCCAAGGTTAGGTTTGCAGGTGCTGGCCCCTCTCTGGAACGTTCCTTAATTCAGTTAATTGCTAGTCCTCCCACTAACACGGGCTCCTTCTGGGCCCTCGACCTGGGGTCGGTGTGCTCTGCGGCCATTATGGGGCCCCTGTGTCTGGATTCTCATTTCTGCCGGGTTACTGCTTCCCTGTGAGTGTCTGTCGACGCTACACCCCAGCCCCAGGAGCAGGACCCGGCGGTGCAGACGCTCAGTGAGCATTTGGTGACCTGTGCCCTCTGCTGGGGAGGCTCTGTACTCAGCACCGGGAGTGGGTGGGAGCTCCTGGCCCTGAATCAGGCAGGTGCCCAATCCTAGCGATGGGATCTCGGCCGCTCGGCCTTTCCTGGCCTCGGCTTTCTAAACCTTGGCTTTTTTTTTTTTTTTTTTTTTTTTTTTTTTGGGCCTCGGCTTTCTTTTGGTAAAATGGGGACAATCATAAGCTTCCTTGAAGGGTTGCTGTGAGGATTAAGGTTGCTGTTTTGCCTTAAAGGCACCAACCAACCAACTCCCAAGTCCACAAGAGTGAGCCTCGCCTGGGGTATTAACGGTATTCACCACCCAGGAGGCTGACGAAACTCAACCCCACAGGCATAAACTGCCCTGTCTGGTTCACTAGGACTCTCGGGGTTGGTCAGGGCCTGGATGTAACAGACACTGAGGGATGATCTGCTGGATGAACAAATGGAGTCGAATGAGAAATCCTTCTGGCTCTGGGGTTGGGAGGGTATGCATTTTTGACCTTGGAACACTAAGCTGGGTTAGATTTGGGAAAAATGCAGGGAGCTGGCTTCTTGGAACTCAAACCAGGCTCTAGGTTCTCGTATTTATTCATCGTTTCCACCAAGCCCTACTGAGCACTTGTGGGTGTGGGGACTGGATGCCACGTAGAGTGGAGATGAGAGACAGGGTCCTGCCTCCCAGAGTGGAGAGTCCAGGAGGAGGCATATGAATCAACAGTCCCACAAGAAGAGATTACAAACTGGGATGCAGCTGCGGAGAAACAGTATAACAGAGGAAAAAATCCAGTCTGGGGTAAGGGAAAGTTTCTTAGAGGAAGTGATGTTTGGGCTGAGAGTTACAGGACAACAGGAGTTAAGGCAGGGGAGGGGCAGTAGAGGAGGGCTCAGCACCAAAGCAGGCGGGAGAGCCGAGCAAGGTGAAAGCCCTCTCAGCTCTTGTCCCATTTCAGTAGGAAGAAAGCCGACAGGGAACAGGGGGAGAAATCCTCCTTGAGAACAGAGAATAGGTGGGGCTGGAGTTTCCCCCCTTACCCCTCTCACCCCGTACGAGGCCTCCAGGGGCTGGAGCACGGCCAAGGGCGCCTGGGGATGCACCAGCTGCAGAGCAGAGGGACTGGGAGACGACAAGCCAGGGTTGCTGTAGAGATATTTGGGATTTTCTCCCTTGTGAAGATAAATTCACATACAGGTGAAATTTAGGGCTTACAGACTGTGGGAAATCAATATGAGCCGTCAATTTCCTGTCACTCAGGAAAACAAAAATGGCCTCCAAAGCACAAGACTAATCGTGAACTGCAGTGAAAACGACGCATGTCTTTGGTAAAATTATAAGGAGCCACGCACCTCTTCTTGATAGCTGGTCCTGTAGGCTTGTTCTAGCTCCTGATCCAGGAAGTTCAAGCTGAACTGATTAATGGGTGGCTTAAAAAAATAATCTTTCATCAGGCTAGAAGAGACAATAAATGCAATCAATCAACGTGCAGCACAATCGTTACATTTATTTTATCAGAAGATCAGTTACCTACTGAAACGCCATTTGTGAAGCATGTCACAAAAGCTGTACTAAAAGTCACCATACAATAGACATTGCTCAACTGCCCCTTTTAGAACATGTCTCTGGAAACTCCTTCATGCTTCTAGACATAATCCCATTTTAGGTTTCCCCTCCACAAAAGAATGCCCATTCACCATTAACATAACACACATCATCAGAACCGTGCTTTTGAAAACATCTTCCTAACGTCCAGAATTAGAATAGAAGGAGGCAGCAGCTTTTTTGTTCTATAAAATGCTCCCTTCCAAAGGACCAGCAGATCCCTGTACTGAGCATACTTATGTTGATTTGGAGGCTTCCTTGCAAACATAATTCAGAACCGGCTGTCCTGTCACTCAGAGTACTGACAGTAATTACCACTGTCACTGCTAACAGGTTGTTATCACAAAATTGTGTTTATAGTTAGTGTAATTTTGGTGCTACTGTCACATATGCAGATTGCATGTGAAATGATAATGCTCAATGATTTTAATAGCAGAGAAATCAAGCCTGCTTTACGTGACTCTTTCATTCTTTTACGGACTGCTAGCAAACAGTCATATCCTTTTTATCCTGCAGAAAATTACTATAAATTTAAGGGAATGTTAGCATAATTTCAGAAGGCAAATGCAGCTGTGGGATGTCTCTCTCCCTCACATAATAACTACTAGAATTAAATCTGATGAAATTTGTAAAGAGCCTATCATGTGCCTGACACACAGTAGGGTTCACTGTAGTTCCTCCTTTCCCTGAAGCAGAGTGGGCTCTCTTTTTGTGCTAAGTGTGCAATACCTTACTGGGCTCTCAGACTTAGAAAAGAGAAAATTCTATCCCCTAATGTTGACCCCCTATCCTCCCCTCCACTTGGCAAGTATGGACAGAGGGAAAAACAACAAAGCAGCTATAAGAAGGAAATGTAATGGCTTCATTTTTGCAGTCAAGTGGCAGGATCCACACTATAAAATACACTGCCCATTTGAGATTAATATTGGGAGGTCCCACTTCTGGGAATGGAAATTAGCTCCTGTTAGATCAATCGTCTCTCAGATAACAACTATAAACCCTAAACAAAATATAAAAACAACTCCTGGAAGGCACTGGCAATTGACCAAAGCAGTAAGAAAATGGAGAAGAGCCACACTTGGAACAGGCTGAATTTCTTGTGTTTTTTTTTTTTTTTTCTTTTTTTGCCTAAAGAGAGTCATTAGTCAGCACCACGTGTAAGATGGCTAAAACTCAGAAAAACTACAGTTTTACTGACCTGGAAAACCAGAAAATAGAGTTTAGCATGCCCACCAATGGAAAATGAGGTTGGACATTCCAGAGAGAGAGGACCAGAGAAGGGGGAGCCCCAAATTCTGCATACAGGCTCTGCTCGAATCTCTGGCTGACCCCTGAAATACACATGTGCATGGCAGACTACAAGCCTAATTAAGGCTGAAGGAATAGTGGCTGCCCACCTCAGGGGAGACAGAGTTTGGTGTTTGAGTTCAGATGAGTTAACTGTCTACTAAAACAAACAAAAAGTTGATATTCTTCAAAGGAATGTAACAGAATCCAGGTTTTCTAACCATTGTACATAATGTGCACAATGCAATCCAAAATTACTAGACAAACAAGGAAACAGGAAACCATGATCCATCCTCAACAAAAAAGCAATCAATAGAGACCAACCTGAGATTACCAAGAGGTTGGAATTGGAGGTTGGGGTTTATAATGTATATGGATGTAATACATGTGAAAACTGTAACATAAGGAATGAGAAGAGAGTAATGTACCTAAACAATTGTAAGATTTCTACATTTAAAGTGAAATGATACAGGGACTTCCCTGGTGGCACAGTGGTTAAGATACTGCTTGCCAATTCAGGGACACGGGCTTGAGCCCTGGTCTGGGAAGATCCCACATGCCACATAGCAACTAAGCCCCTGCACCACAACTACTGAGCCTGCACTCTAGAGCCCACGAGCCACAACTACTGAGCCCTTGCACCACAACTACTGAAGCCCACATGCCTAGAACCCATGCTCCGCAACAAGAGAAGCCACCTCAATGAGAAGCCTGCACACCACAATGAAGAGTAGCCCCTGCTTACCACAACTAGAGAAAGCCTGCATACAGCAACGAAGACCCAATGCAACCAAAAATAAACAAATACATAAATTTATAAAAAGAAAAAAAGTGAAATGATGCAATATTAACTATAAGAAGACTATAAAAATATAAGACTGCCTAGAGCAACCATTAAAAGAAAAATAATGTAAAGAGGTATGGCTAAAAAGCAAATAAATATATTAAAATATAATAAAAAAGGCAGATATTGTCAGAATGATTTAAGGAGCAAGACCCAAAAGAGATGTATTTCAAATATAAAGACCCAGGTTATAATTTTTTAAAATGGAAAATGATGTAGCATGCAAACAGTAAGAATAAGAAGGCTAGAGTGACTATGTTAATATCCGATAAAGCAGTCTTCAAGACAGAGTATTACTGGGCACGAAGAGGGACACTTCAAAATGATAAAAGGATTATTTACCAGGAATATATAACACTCATAAATGTGTATGTACCTAAAAAAGAGCTTCAAAATACCTGAAACAAAAATTGTCAGGACTACAGAGAGACACAGACAATTCCACAACCACAGCTGGAGATTTTAACATCCCTATCTCAATAAGTGATAGAACAAGAGACAAAGAAGTCAGTAAAGAGACAGATGATCTGAACATTACTGCCAACCACGTGGGCCTAATTGAGGTTTATGGATCACAACATCCTGAGAATGCAGAATATGCATTCTTTTCAAACGCACATGGTATGTTTACCAAAACAGACCACATGTGAGACCACAGAACAAGTTTCAATAAATGTAAAAGGAATGAAGTCACATAGTGTATGCCTTTGACTACAATGACATTAAATCAAACATTAATAACTAACATATGTAAATACCGTTTTTCACTAAAAGGAGCCAGGGCTTTTGGAGAAACGGCTGATTCCTGAGCTGGGGCAGGGAAGATATAAAATGAGCCTGTTGTACTGGAAAGTAAGAAATCACTCAAAACAAATGAAGGAGTCGTGTCGAAAGGACACAGGAGCCAGCCTGAAGGCGGGCTCCCAAAGGCCAGATTCGGGACAACTAGAGCATCAAACTCTAATTAGGACAGTGATAAATGATGTCATGTTAAGTAAAACAGGACTCCATGAGGATTTATATGGATTTATAAATCTATAGATGGATAGATTAAGTAATAAGTGGGGAGGAGCTCTTCTTTACTGCAGAACGCCAAGCCCCAAATGATAAATGCAGAGTCAGCGCTGAAGCAGGAAAACTGCCATTTTGACCAACATAGTAAAGACTGTTTCAAACAAGAACCATCAATGGAGATTAAGTCTAGGGAAGCGTGGTGAGGAATGGGATCTTTACATGATCTGAAAGCATCTTCCCACAGATGGCCGACTAGTCACAGGGAGAAAATAAGTACAGACTGGAGAAGTTGGCAACACTCGCCCAGCTGATCAACATCACTACCCCTGATGAGGTCAAAGGGGGCACCACGGGCCTCTGGATCTGGTGCCTGAGAAGACACGTCACCTCCATGGGATCTGGACACACAAGCAGCCTGGACAGAATCATGAGGAGATGTCACACAAATCCAACTTCAGGAATATTTTATAAAAGAGCCAGGCCTGCATGTTTCAAAAATGTCAATGTCATGGAAGATCAAGAATGGCTGAGGAACTGCCTCAGATTTAAAGAATGAAGAGGCCTGACAACCGCATGGTGCAGCATGTGATTCTCTACCATGCTATGAGGGACACGTGGGACCACACAACAAAACCAGAATAGGAACCGCAGACTGGGTAAAACACCTCATCAGTGTTAAATTTCCTGAATTAGGTAGCTATGATCACGTGCAAGAACACCCCTGTTTTCAGGAAATACAGTTTTAAGGGGTAGAAAGCACAATGTATCTAACTTACTGTCAAATGGTTAAGAAAAATAAATAAATAAATTTCACAGGGAGAGCGAGAATAAAACAAGCAGAGTAAAATGTTAAAAGTTGGTAAATTGGGGCTTCCCTGGTGGCACAGTGGTTGAGAGTCCACCTGCCCATGCAGGGGACACAGGTTCATGCCCCGGTCTGGGAAGATCCCACATGCCGCGGAGCAGCTGGGCCCATGAGCCATGGCCGCTGAGCCTGCGCATCCGGAGCCTGTGCTCCGCAACGGGAGAGGCCACAACAGTGAGAGGCCCGCGTACCACACACACACACACACACACAAAAAGTTGGTAAATCGGGCAAAGGGTGTAAAGGGAATCTTTTGTATTATTCATGCCACTTTTCTGTAAGTTTCAAATTATTTCAAAATACACTGACAATAGAAGGCAAATGCGTGGGGGGTGAGGTGACTCAGAAAACGGGGAGCTTCTACCTGCAAATCTTCGCTTTAAGGCAGGTGGCTGCATCTTACCTGTCTTCCTTGATAACGTCAACAAAATGGGCATCCGTTTTCTCCCGGATGTTCTTGAACCTCAGCGGAAGGAGGGCTGACTGGTCCAAGCTCACACCTGCCCACCTTCCCTTCTCTTGTAAGATCTCGCACAGGGAGGTCTGACTGTTGGTGAGCTTCTCCTCCGGGGGAGGGCTTAGCAGTCCGTTTTGCGTTTTGGAACTGGGTCCTCCAGAAGCCTGTGTCAGGATAGGGAGTGGGGGCAGACACAGAGGCTGAAGCGTGGGATGCAGCAGCACTATCCCCCACAACGCGGCCATACCGGAGCACCCTGGACTGCGCCCTGCACACCACAACCTGCACCTTTGGATCTCTGCTCTAACCTGAGCCCTCTGCCTCTCTGCCGGTCTGCTTTTCCCCATTCCCCCTGGCTCCTCCAAACACACCTCCAGGCGCCCAGGACAGTGGTGACATGGGAAGAGCCGGTAAGGAGGTCAGGGGGAAGGCTGAGGCAGGAGTTGGGGAGGCTCGCAGAGTTTCCTGACCACAGAACCAGCATTCCAGGAGCCAGGAGGACTCGAAGGAAGTGCAGGGGCGGATCCAGGGAAAGGAAACCCAGAGCTGTAAGGGCTGCGGCTTAAGAAAGGGGGGTGACTGATTTGCATTTCTCTAATAATCAGTCACCCCAAGCAACCTAAATGTCCATTGACAGATGAATGGATAAAAAAGGTGTGGTACATATATACAATGGAATATTACTCAGCCATAAAAAGGAATGAAATTGGGTCATTTGTAGAGATGTAGATGGACCTAGAGTCTGTCATACAGAGTGAAGTAAGTCAGAAAGAGAAAAACAAATATCGTATATTAATACACATATGTGGAATCTAGAAAAATGGTACAGATGAACCTAGTTCCAGGACAAAAATAGAGACACAGACATAGAGAACAGACATGTGGACACAGTGGGGGAAGGGGAGGGTGGGATGCTTTGGGTTTTTAGGATTGACATATACACACTACCATGTGTAAAACAGATAGCTAGTGGGAACCTCCTGTATAGCACAGGGAGCTCAGCTTGGTGCTCTGTGATGACCTAGATGGGTGGGATGGGGCGATGGGAGGCGGGCTCAAGAGGGAGGGGATATATGTATACATACAGTTGATTCACTTCATTCTCCAGGAGAAACTAACACAACATTGTAAAACAACTGTACTCCAATTAAAAAAAAAGAAGGGGTGACTGGACACAAACGACGTGGAATGACCCAGCATCGTGCAGGTCCATGGGCCAACGACCCGAGGATGAGGATGACAGATCTGCGCCTCCCTGGAGAGTCGCCTGATTCAGAAGCTTGCTTGGAGGCTCCTGGGTCTGGTCTCCAGGCGAGACTTCTTTGCACTGCCCTTGCTGCTGGCCTAACCCAAGCCCTCCTCATGCCCCACCTTTCACCCTAAGGGTTCCCCTCTTCTCCTTCCACATCCACATCCCACCAGCCACTGAGTCCAGCTTCCAGCTCCACAGGTCTCACTGCCCGTCAGGGTATCCCATGCAGGTCAGCATCCATCCTGCTATTTATCGGTCTGTTCAAAACCCAGAGGACTCGAAGGTATGCAATGGTGTCACCCAAGAGGAGTTGCCCTTGGAACTGAGAAGCTGACCAGACAGGATGTCCCCTCAGGTGGGTGCACCAGGAGAGGCACTGACAGGGACTACAGCCCAGAGCAGGTTACCTTGGTGCTTTTCTTGGGCTCCTCCTGACAGCCATTCTGGACTGCTCCGCCTTCAGCGCCAGCTTCCAATTTGGGAGCAAACATGATTCTGCACGACGGGCAGGTCTACGAGAAAAACACAGACCGTAGGAGCTCACTCAGGCAACATGACCTCACTACGTGATTCAAACAAGTCAGCTGCTGTTGCAATTTGCTGTCACACAACAAATGGCGCAACCAAATGGAAGGCTTACCGAACCACTCAGGATGAGTTAAAAATGAACTCGCTGGGGCTTCCCTGGTGGTGCAGTGATTAAGAATCCGCCTGCCGACGCCGGGGACACAGGTTCGAGCCCTGGTCCATGAAGATTGCACATGCCATGGAGCAACTAAGCCTGTGCACCACAGCTACTGAGCCTGCGAGCCACAACTACTGAAGCCCGCGTGCCTAGAGCCCATGCTCTGCCACAAAGAGAAGCCACGGCAATGAGAAGCCCGCGCACTGCAATGAAGAGTAGCACCCACTTGCCACACTTAGAGAAAGCCCGCGCACAGCAACAAAGACCCGATGTAGCCAAAAAAAAAAAAAACCGGCAGCATGATAACGGAAAATAAACCACACAAAGACCTGTATGTGAATGTGCCCTAACAGCTTCTACTTTTTAGTACAAACAACTCAGATGTCCATCAGCTGATGAATGGATCAACAAAATGGGGTATATCTACAGAACGAAATATTACTCAGCTATCCAAAGGGATGAAGCACTGACAAACACGACAACGTGGATGAACCTTGAAAACTCATTCAGTGAAAGAAGCCAGACACAAAAGGTCACATATGGTGGGATTCCATCTGTATAAAATATCCACAAAAGGCGAATCCACAGCGACAGAAAGGAGATTAGTGGTTGCCAGTGGCGAGGGACACAAGGGAATGGGGAGTGACTCTAACCGGTGTGGGGTTTCTTTTTGGGGTGATGAAAACGTTCTGACCGTGGTGATGGTTGTACAACCTTTCAAACATACTAAAAACCACCAAATTATACACTCTAAAAGGGTGGATTATATCTCAATAAAGCTGTTGTTACACAAACTAGCTGCCAACCCACACTCAAACACTAAGCGAAGGTTCTCAAGCTCTCTGTGAAGGTGAGCTGTTCTCATACAGCAGGACAATCGGAGGGACGAGCTTACAGACCTAGCCCTTCTTATTCATTTGCGGGAATTAGCTGACCTAGAAGAGACAAGGCAAGACTCAACACTGTCACATATAGCACAACACAGGGAATACAGACAGTCGTTTACAATAACTACAAATGGAGCATAACCTTTAAAAATATACCATCACTATATTGTACTTCTGTAACTTATATAATATTGTACAGCAACTATACTTCAATTAAAAAAAAAAAGTACCCCCAGGGATAGTAGAAAGGGCAAGGCTTTCATTTCTCACAAACCAGGGTTCAAATCCTCGACTACTTACTGGTTTGGAGACCCCTGTTCAAATCCCTCACCTCGGTTCTCTCCTGTGTGAAATGAGAGTGAAAACACTTTTCTTGAAGACATATTGTAAGGATTTATGAATACGCAAGTAGAAAGCCTAGCATTGCTCCTGGCGCTCAGTGTATCCTTAATAAATGTACTCTTATTCTTAATATGATCTGGTAATCTAGGAACCAACCACCACTGAGATAGCAACTGACAGCATCCAGGGGAAAAGACAGACTTATTAGGCTTCAAAAGCAATTTCCTAGCGTAAGAATCGTTAAGCACTGGAATACACTGTAGGAGGCTAGATATTATTTCAGAAATTTTAAATAATAAAATTTAAATAAAATAAATGTCACTTAGTGCCTTAGGGCAAGGATATAACCCAGATCACATCCTAAGTTAGATTTCAGGCCTGTACTGTATTCAATAAAAGAAATAAAGATTCTAAAGAGTTGTGTAATTTGGGAATCTGATGCAATGCACCCATTAAATTCGAATGCTCGTATTCATTCAAGAAGTGAAAATATACATGCCAAAAGAGCTGGCCAAATCAGGGAGTATCATGTCCGAGCAAACAGCAGTACCTAGGTAAAATCTGCTTGTAGCTCAGAAAAAATTGGCATTATTAACAGGGGCAAGATGCTCTAATTGTCAATGGCATACAGTAAAATTATTTTAAAGCACCTCTTGGTATTGACTGAGTTAAGCTTCAGAACGTGTTGCCAATGGGGCCAATGATCTCAAATGGAAAAAAAAAATCCACTACCACACACATGAAGTGACCCCCACAGCCCCAGAAAAAAGTGTGTGCGTCGACGTGACAGGCCAGCAAGATTCCCAAGGTCTTCCCTAGCTGGTGTGTGTGTGTGTGTGTGTGTGTGTGTGTGTGTGTGTGTGTGTGTGTGTGTGTGTGTGTGTGTGTGTGTGTGTGTGTGTGTGTGTGTGTGTAAATGGCTTTGGTGGTGGTAGTGGTGGCAGGCTTGCTTCTCTAGGGGAACACAGCCTTTTCAGGGGCCAACTGATGGCCCAAGGGTAGGATGGATACAGCCTGGAGCGGCAGGGGGGTGTGGAGGGTTGAGACCCTCTAAGCCAAACCCTTAGGCTCCAGGGACTGTCTGTCACCAATCTTGTAAAGACACGATGGAATAGTGAACAGATTCTCTGACCACTTTTCTTTTCTTTTTTTTAGTCTTTATTTATTTATTTAATTTTATTTTTGGCTGTGTTGGATCTTCATTGCTGCACACAAGCTTTCTCTAGTTGCGGTGAACAGGAGCTTACTCTTCGTTGCGGTGTGCGGGCTTCTCATTGAGGTGGCTTCTCTTGTTGCGGAGCACAGGCTCTAGGCGCATGGGCTTCAGTAGTTGTGGCACGTGGGCTCAGTAGTTGTGGTTCACGGGCCCTAGAGCGCAGGCTCAGTAGTTGAAGTGCACGGCCTTAGTTGCTGTGCAGCATGTGAGATCTTCCCGAACCAGGGCTCGAACCGGTGACCCCTGCATTGGCAGGTGGATTCTTAACCACTGCGCCACCAAGGAAGCCCTCTCTGAGCACTTTTCAAACGTTAAGTCTAGAGAACAAGTGTAACACAGTGATTAAAGGCACTGGCTTTGAAATCAGACTGTCACGGACTGAATCCTGGTTCTACCACATAATAGTATGGGAATCTCTCTGAGCCTCAGTTTCCTCCTTTGTTAAATGGGATTGAATCATAAGGGCAGAATGAGGAGACACATGTAAGGCCAGTCAGAGGTATTTTAGATCAGCTCTAATCCCAAGGCACTGACCTCCTAGAATGCTGAACTGAGAAGGATGACGAGGCCACGTCCTAGCCCCGAGGGAGGGGACTCATGGGGGCTGGCGATGTCTGCCGTGGGTGAGGGCTTGCGTGTGTGAGCGTGCGTGCGTTGACCACACTTGGCTCCACACACGCCTGTAGTGTTGGGGAGTGCTCAGTAAACACTGGTCCTTAACACTGAAACATCTGGTCCCTATTCTCTCGGGTTCTGAAGCCAGTGCATACGATCATTTAAAGTCCTTGATCACAGACTGGACAGCCACCGGGCGTCTGCTCTTGCCCAGCCCTGTGTTTTCAGGCATCTCTTGGCATCAGCTTGCTCCTAAGTATCTTCCTCTCCTCAAGTACACCTGATGCACTTGAAGAACAGGCCATCTGCTTCTTAGGAATTCCTCACGGTGTGCTGGCTTTGCATCTGGATGATGTTTCAAGCTTCTAGAGCCACAAATATGCAAAAGTGACTCTCAAACCTATCGGACACCAGAGAGCATACACCCGCTGCAAAGGAGTCCCTGGACAGGAGTCAAGGCCACCCCAGTCAGCCACTGCATCCCCTCTCTGAAAGGTCTTGGCTGTGAAGGAAGGGGTGGGAGGGCCAGTGGGGACTGGGATTGCCCGTGGGGACTGGGCTGTCTCAGGGGGCCGGGGGCAGGGCTCTTTACAGATGGGCAGCTCAAGGCCACACCGTTGGCAAACAGAGGCTGCAGGGCCTGTACCCCATTCTAATGCATGTCCCGCAGAGCTGCCCACAAAAGAACCTCAGGGAGCAAGGACGTGTGTTGTCGGAGCCGGGATGCTCACAACTGTCTAGGAGACTGTGCTCAGGGAGCTCCGGGGCTCACCGGGGTCACATGTCAAGTGTAGAGCAGGATCCGTGAGTGGGACTCCTAATGGTCTGAATGGTGCTCACTCCGCACACTCACAGCAGCTTCATCCAGGGAGTGGGGACTGGGGGTTGGGGAGGATGCCAGCTGTGGACCCAGGCCCCCCTGTGGCAGGGTGGTTCCTGCAGCACAGGGACCCAGCAGCAGATCATTTCATTGTACTGTGAAGATGTGGCTCTTTGTCATTCTGTTTCTTCCTCAGCTACTTTCCTTTTCTGGGGGAAACTGTACTGATTCTAACTTAAAAACAAATGAAACAAAAATCTTAGAGAAATCTGTCTGCCCTGATGGAAACTTTCTCATATCTCGACATTCCTTCGATCTGTAGGGGGAGCCTCTTGTGCTCCACGGGGGTCCCGCCAAGCAACGGTGGGACGGTGGGTGGGTTTGTCCACCCCCTCCCCCCAGCAACTTTCCTTTAACTATTTTCCAGCTTCGTTTTAATCCGGTTAAAACGTCTCACATACTGGTTTTTGTCAAGCAGATACCTCTGTGAAATGTTTGCCAACCTATTAAAGGCCCGTCTCTCCCTCTGAGCAGCTGCTGTCATCTCAGACCCCAAAAAGCCTTTACCAGGAAGAGGGGTTTAGATTCTGGGGACGCTGGGGGACACGCCCAAACTGAGCAACTGACTTGTAGGGCAGCCCCTCTGCAGGCACAGTGGGTCAAAGCTACTGTTCTAATGATAGTGGCTGCCACGATGTGGAAATGCCTCAGTGCCCAGGACGTGCCAACGAACACTGTCAGGTCCTTATCCACGCCATGCCCACGGTCTCACGCACCTGATCTCCATTAACCTCATATCGACGCTGCAAGGCAGAAGTGACTGTCAACAGCGAGGGTCAGACTGTGGGGTTCCTGGCCCCTGACCACCATGCAGCCTCTCTCTGGCCTCCTTTCCTGGCACAAAGAGGACCCAGGAATAATCCTGGCACTCTGATCTCCTCTGCCTTGTTCCCCTGAAGTGACCCAAGCAGTTATGGTCACCTCCTGGTTCCTTTAAGTGGCACCACTGGACACCGGCACCAAGGGGAGCTTCACCAAGACCAGCTAAGGTCTCCAGGACAGAGGACTCTCCGAGCCAAGGAGTGTGCTGGCTGTTGCCTGGGAAACCCGAGATCCCCTGGAGAACAGCCAGGAGCAAACTCTTCATCTTCCCAGATTACCCACGCTTGCTCCCATCTCGGATGTGGGCTCTGGAGGGAAGATTATAACGATTTCTCTAACACGCTTGGGTGCCTTTGCATTTGTTTTTAACACATTTCAACACATACACCCTATATCCTCTTCAGAATACATGACACTGAGCTATAAAATAGTTTTTTCTTCAAGGCTATTTCTCTTCACAAGATAAATCACTTCTAAGCCAACAGCTGTCCTTTTTTCATAACTGTCAAGGGAGGGAGCAGGGAAACCTCTTTTCTGAGAAACGAGGAGGAAACAACATCAGAAAAGTCCTGCTTTGTCTGGTCAGTCTGCTGAACATAACTACTGAGCGAGCTGTCCTCAGACCAGGAAGAACATCCCTTGCTTCCCAAACTTGAAACCCAGGTTGAACATGGCAGACAGGAGCATGTAGCCAGAGCACATATAACCTACTGAGGCCCATTCTGAGTTCTAAGCTCTTTCCTGTATTACTTTGTTTAGTCCTCACAAGCACCTAGGAAACAGACGTTGTGAGTAGCCCATTTTACATAAGAGGGAACTGAGGCATAGAGTGAAGGGACTGGCCCAGAGTCACAGTTAGAGAATGGCAGGGGGACAACGCCCTTGACCCCAACCACACATGTGACATCTCTGCGTGAACAGGGACAGCCAGCTGTGTGGGGCAGAGGTCGCCCTGGCTGTGACCTGCCACGGGCAGGCCAGGCACCCACCCCAAGCTAGCGGATCGGCACAGGCATTCACACTCCCAAATAGATGATTTCTGCTAACAAAATCTTAGAGAAAAGTAGAAGCCGGATATTAGAGGAAAATAGGAACGGTAATTATTACAGAAAAAGAAAGGCATCCAGAAGCGATAAGAACAGAAAAGTGGACAGCCTGCGAATACTGGAGGCAAAACAACAAACAAAACACACACCTGTAAAAACCAGGCGCAAAATCTCTAAGCCACAGAGTGTAGAACCACTGAAACCTCAGATTCCTGAGCCCTAAGCGACCTAAGTGAGTTTAATAATCGAGGCTGATAAGGCAAGGAAAGTGTCACCGTGGGGTGGTAAAGTGCCATCAGAAAGTCAAAGGAAGAAGATATTTGGTATTTGGGGAAATTTATTTCATGTGCAGTACTTTACTACCTGATGATGCCAATTAAATGAGCTGGACTAACCTTTCCACTTCAATTCACACGTAATATATAACAATAACAAGCATATTTATATTACATAAAAATAATATAAACATAATATTGTATACATATGTATTAAAATGTTTTATTTTGAAACAAGTTTAGACTTAAACAGAGTGGGAAAGACAGTTCAGATAGTCCCCATACGTCCATCCCAGCTTCCCCTAACATTACTTAGCATCTTATATGAACCGTGGTCCAGTTACCAAAACTAAGAGATTAACACTGGCACGGTACTATTAACCACGCTGCAGATTTTACTCAGATGTCCTTTTCCTGTTCCGGGATCCCATGCACATTTAGTCTCCTCCAGTCTGGGACATTTTTGAAGTGTCCTGGTTAGGTATTTTGTAAAATGTCCTTGAATTTGGATTTGTCTAATGTTTTCTCACGAGATGACTGAGGTTTAGGATTTGAGGGAAGAAACCCACAGAGGCGATATGCCCTTCTCTGCACGTAACACGGGGTAGAGGGTGGTACATGATACCGCTGGTTTTCTTAATTGTGATGCTAACCATCAGCATTTGGTGAAGGTGGGCTCTGCTAGGTTTTCCACTGTCGAGTTACTATTCTTCCCTTTCTTTATTTTTTGGCTGTGCCGCATGGCTTGTGGGATCTCAGTTCCCCAACCAGGGGTTGAACCCTGGGCCATGGCAGTATAAGCCCGGAATCCTAACCACCAGGGAACTTCCTAACTATTCTTCCTTTTAAAATGAATAAATATCTAAGGGGAGATGCTTGGAGGCTATGCAAATGTCCTGTTTCTCCTTAAACTTCTACCTGCTGATTTTAGAATTCAGTGATGGATCTTGCCTGTAGCACTTATTACTGTGATGCTCTAAAGGTGATTTTTCTTTCCCTCACTCCTTCTACAATCTATTAGCTGGAATTCTTCTCTAAGGAAGAGTTGTCAATTTATATGTGATGTGCTTCCTCCTAATTGAAGGAAACACACACACCTCTCAAAATACAGACACAACTTGAAAAGTCCTTTTTAAAAAAACTTACTTTACATCCACATTTCAGAGCCAGCCTTCAGATTACTATTTACTTATTTGTGTTGCAGCTTTATGGAGATATAATTCACGTACCATGCAACTCACTATCTAAAGTCTATAATTCAGGGCTTCCCTGGTGGTGCAGTGGTTGAGAGTCCACCTGCCGATGCAGAGGACACGGGTTCATGCCCCAGTCCAGGAAGATCCCACATGCCGCGGAGCGGCTGGGCCCATGAGCCATGGCCGCTGAGCCTGCGCGTCCGGAGCCCGTGCTCCGCAACGGGAGAGGCCACAGCAATGAGAGGCACACGTACCGCAAAAAAAAAAAAGTAAAAAAAAAATAAATAAAGTCTACAATTCAATAGTTTTTGGTATAGTCACAGAATTGTGCAACCGTCAACCATCATCACTATCAACTCAGACAACTATTTACAATAAATACTTAATATCTAAACTACACACGCACAGAGAGAGAGAGAGAGAAATCTATTACTTTTTCCATCTATAATAAAGTAAAAGGCCCCCTCACTTCCTCAAACTGAACTGACTAAGCCTATTCATAATGATTTTACATACAAATAACAAGGAGATAACAGAAGTGATCATTTTCTTAGAATCATTTAACAAGCCATAGGGACTGTCACAGAAGCGTGTTCCTAGGGCAAGTGACCTCAAAGGGAAAGTATAACCCTTGTGAGACAGGACAGGCCCTCTCTGAATCCCCCCACGTGGGTGCATCCACTTTATCAGCCTCATTACCAATTGTAAACAGGGAGAAACACCCCATGAGCACATGCCCTGGGTTCTGAATAAGGGTTTAAGGCAAACTCACGAAGACCAGCCAAGCAGGTGCATCCCAGGAAGGTCTTTCAGGGATGACATAAGATGCTCTCACAGCTCATGTGGCTCAATGATTAGGAATGGATGTGATAAAACACCATCCACATCTTTGGTTTGCATTTCTTTGCTCTTTGCAAACACGTCAGCCTGGCTATTTTTATTGGCATGCACAGTATCCCTCCATCCGTCACCCACAGGTTCATGATAAATGAGCAGCAGACACCACAGCAGGGCTGGGGCCACACAAAACAGGTTGCACGTGTGCCGTGGCTACATCCCTTACAGCAACGATTAGCTGCAACAACTGAAGGACCCCCTTCAGCTCAGAGCAAACAGGGACCTTCCCGAGAGACTCAGTGACTCCTTGTGGGCGAACCAAACAGCGCCTCCGCCTGCTCCTGTCCTCCCTGCTCCTTCTGCGGTCAGCATCCACCACTCGGTGCGGACCGAGTGAAAGTGCACTCCAGGGTCAGCTGAGCTTCTCCAACCCCAGCTTTCGCGGCGTGCCTTCAGTTAATCTTCAGGACAGCCTTGAGAAATTGCCATGTCCCTGTGGCTTACAGCCACGAGGTGACCTGTTCGATCCCAAAGCCAAGGCTTTGAGATGGATCCTCAGCTTTAGGTTCCAGCCTTTCTGAGGCACCCAAGCCACCTTCCGTGACACTGACGTGGCAAGGCCTTGTCTCCTTCCCTGGCTCCCTTCTTGCCTCCTCACCCCAAACCCTCTGATACCTCTGCAGCTCAGCCCAGAGAGCTGAGTGCCACCGTTCTGGTGGGACTCCCCTCCCCCCAGTATGTGACATCAGGTCCTTCCTGAGGAGCAGCTCTCACGACCAGCCACTCAAAAAGCCAAGGCTTAGGTGTGAAGGGTTCCCTCTGATGTATGACCTCAAGGCCAAAGCCCTTGACCTCTGCCATCACTACTGTTTCTTAGCAGGTCATCATAGTACTCAGACTATTTATGAAATATCAGGTGGCAATTGTCCAGCTGTGAACTAGGAGATAACTTACAGACACACAGGGTACGTGTGCCAGGAGCGGAAAACAAGTGCTTCATGGGCATCACCTTGGTTCTGTCCAGGCTTCCAGTTCAGCCCTCAGTCTAACTCTGCAGAGCTACGTGTCTCTGCGTGTCATTACAAAACTAAAAACATAAGCCAAAAGAAAGTTGTAATTATCTACTACATGCCAGGCACCATGCTGGATCCTTCGGAAAAACTTAAGTTATGTAACAAACGGGCCCTGCATTGAAATAGATCAGAGAAAGGGGCGTAAGAAACATAAGCAAGTATTTCAGGTTGCGTATGTTATAACCAAGCGGTGCAGACTAACTGAATTAAGGCTTCAGAGATGGGGTGGCGGCATCACTAGCTAGAGGAGTCACAGGAAACTAAGAAAGCTGCACGGTGAGAGAAGAGGGGAGTTTATGGGGACAGGGAAGCGATCGCACTGCAGGCGAGAGCAACAGGACCAAGCCTCCGTGGATTCACTCGATGAGAATTTACAGAACACCTTTCCTCTAATTCCTTGGTTCCTTCAAGGAATTAAGGAAACCAAGGCCCTCTAAAACCTAGTTCTCCTGCCGAGTTTATGATTAATCTCTCTGTCCCAAACTTTATTCCCTTTCTTGTCCCCTCTAACCTCAACTGTGTGCTAACTAAACACTCCTCAGCCAGAGTCAGGTGACTAAGACGGCTATCGTCAATAACATCGCTAACGCACTAAACTGCTGTTGCCGATATCACTGTTAAGGTACAAACTCAGGTTGTTTCTCCAGGGTAAGATGAGCAACAGACCCCCCCATCCATGGACCACCTGGCCTGAAAATCGTAAACCAGAGACATACTGACTCCCAAAACTACGATTAAGAAATGTCACAGAAATGTCACAACACGATGATTAACCCTAGCTTCACTGTTCTTCCCCCCTTTAACTCAAAGACCAAACTGGAGTGGATCTGAGGCTTGTCTCCCACTCCTTTGCTTGGTGTCCTGAAAATAAACTCTGACTTTGCTGCAGACACCCACTGTCAGAGTAGGCTTTCTGCACTGTGGGCAAAAGAGCCCTTTTGCTTGGTTACAAAACTCCTTCCACTAGATAAGCACACCCCAGAAAGGTACAGCTTGAAAGAAGAAATCTTTGGTCAAGAGGCCAGAGAATGCTGCATACCACTTCCCTCTCTGGAGACCTATCCATGCATGTTAGCATGCTAAAGGCTCTGAGAAGGCCTGCAGTAAAGAAACCATTTCAATGTTGTTTAATCCATATTGACTTGACCACAGACACTTTTTCCATACTGGACACCCATTTCCATCCTGAGAAACTTCTGTTCAAGGGAACCTGCTTGGGGAATCCTCCTTAGACCAGGCCTCTTCCACTGGTCAGGGCTTCTGGCGCTGGGCAGGGGGAGGAGGGAGATGTGGGGAGACAGAAATCCCCATGGGAGTCAACTCTTTGTTGGCTGCAGAGGCAGCAGCAACAAAGCGAAAGAAGTCTGTTGACAAAAAGAGTCAACAGATCCTGGGAAAGGATGAGGAGGAACTCGTCTGTGATCCAGCGAATCAGAACAGCTCACTGTGGTGCAGACAACATGGAGCAACAAACCAGTGGCACACATGAGCCACCGACACGCTTGTGGGATAAATCTACTCAAAGAACCTGGAGCAAGAGACTGCAATTGCACTTTTGTATTGTTCAAAAACTCTTACCTGAGGGAAAGCCTTGTATGTCAGATTATAATCTATGTAATCTTTAAAGGAGACCTCAGTTTTCTGCCTTTCAAGTCTAGGATGACGGTTCATAGCGATTCACTTGGTTCCCCGGTGCTTATGCCTCTCAGCCGACCTGCACCCAGGAACCAGGGCCCAGAGCAGGGTTGTGAGGATGGACCCCAAGTGGCAAAGCCTGGCATGGAGACCGGGCCTCCTAACTCCTCATGCTCCTTCCACTCCAACCGTGAATCCCAGGAACCCTATGCTTCAGGGGTGTCCCTCATCTCAGATGTCCTGTTATCCCCCAAACACCATCAAAACACCCCCAAAATTATACTTCATATCCACTCATCTTTCCCTCCTGGAAGGGGCAGAAAGATCCTTTTTTTTTTTTTTTTCTCAAATTCCTTTTGGTAAACACAGTTAACTTCATAGATCACAAGATTATTTGGAAAATTTATACATGGCAATAGAGTATGCTAAATAGTTTGTTCTTCATTTGCGGTACGCAGGCCTCTTACTGTTGTGGCCTCTCCCGTTGCAGAGCACAGGCTCCGGACGCGCAGGCTCAGCGGCCATGGCTCACGGGCCCAGCCGCTCCGCGGCATGTGGGATCTTCCCAGACCGGGGCACGAACCCGCGTCCCCTGCATTGGCAGGCGGACTCTCAACCACTGCGCCACCAGGGAAGCCCTGCTAAATAGTTTTTGCCCAACCAGATCAAAAACAAATAAATATATAAATAGGTTTATGACTAGAACAAGACATGTTCCATCGGGGGGAGAGAAAACCTTCTTAAGCCAATTTAGCACAGAATGCCTGTCATTAACACTGCAGGTGTGTGATACAGTGAGGTCCTCAAGGGCACACACCCTCATGGATAGAAACACACACACACACCACCTAAAGTGGCAGACAAATGCAACAAAACATTTATTTTTGGCTTTGAGCTCTATTTCTCTACTTGACTACAGCTCAGTTGGAAGCCTGAGGAAACAATTTCTCCCCAAATAATAAGGCTGTGTTTGGAAACCATGTTTTTGTTCCCCTCCCCACCTAGCTCTTCCCGGCCCATGTTCAGTGGTAGCCTGTGAGCAGGGGGCTCCTCTTTCTGACTCCTGCAAGACAGCAGCCCAGGCAAAGAGTGCAGGCATTAAGGAAATTTCAGCTACATGCGCTGTTATGCGTGTGCCAGAGAGCACGGGGAAGGACAGGGTCAAATACCCTATCCTCAACAGGTGTGAGTTTACCCTTCCCCGCTAGGGGCCATTGGGTCATGTCTGGAGACCTTGGTTGTCACACTGGTAAGAGAGGGTGCTACTGGCATCTAGTGGGTGTAGGCCAGGGATGCTGTTCAACATCCCACCATGCACAGGATGTCCCCTCCACAAACAGTTCTCTGGCCCAACATGTTGATGGTGTTGAGGCTGAGAAACCCTGCACTAAGTGAACAATGCACACGATGAAAATGATACGTGTGTGTGCTGTCCACAAACCTGAACACAGGAACCGCACACAGTGCCTGGATGAGAGACACCATGAAGTCCAACACAGTGAAATAATCTGGATACTGCAGCCGAGTGCCACATTATGATGCCTTCAGCTGAAGTACCAAGATCGCAAGCTTTCAACTCTGTTAATGATGTGGATAGGCAGGAATGTACTGGATTACAGCCATACCAATAGGCCATCGTCCTGACCAAACATCACTGTGTTATTTGAGAGCACAAAACAGTGAGGTGGAACTGTTTTAACCATCTCTCTCTTTAAAAAAAAAAAAAAAAAAAAAGGAAATGGCAAATATTTAAACTGTAAAAATAAATAAGAGGTATCAGTTGGGGAACTAAATCAAATGTGATATCTGAGGAACAACTCACATACCAGAGTGATTTCACATGCCCAGGGTCCATCATGTTAATTCCCTGGTAGTTTATTGGGACAGAAGTGCACCCAATATGCAGCCACCAGGAGATCTCTGTCCCAGTGATGAAATATTATAATGTTCTTGGCAAGCCTGCACTCTTCCAATGAGCTACAGCACAAGATTCACCCACACCAACAAGATTTAAAATAATCATAAAACACTGAATTTCAAGAGATGTTTGAGTATTTGAGAAAGTGATCTCTGAAATAACATACAAACTAGCCCTCCAAGCAAGATGCTGGGAGAATCACCTTTACTCTTATCATTTATTGTTAGCTTTCAGAAATCCCAAAAGACATCATAGGTTGCAGAGAAAGAAAATAGTAACTCAAGTGAGAAGCAACTCTATGCAGTGTAGAAAGAAAATGGAGGTGCATATGTCAAAAAAGCAAAGATATTAAAAATGAAAAATGCTGCTAACTTTATACTAAATTTAAAAATCATAAAAACCAAACGGAAGGGCATTCCAAGTCGTCTGCTACAGACCCGAAGGCTGTTTATTATTTCACATGTTCTACTGCAGAATTAGTATCAAGTTTTAGAAGTAGGAAAAAAAAAAAAAAACTAACCTTAAGGTTATCAAAGGTTTTGACAGTCTGCGCCAAGTCACTGACACTCCCTGGCGATGCTGTCCCCTGTCCCCTAGGGCCTGAGGACACCCGTGAGCCGTCAATGACCTCAAAGCCAGAAAGCAAGGCCTCTGAACAGCTGCAATGAGACTCCTTCGCTCTCTGACCCGCTATCAGGTATGTCTTCAAACCTATGGATAAAAATTACAGTCAGCACAGGTGGACACCAGCGTCGGTCGAAACGCAGCTCCGTCTTGCTCTCTACGCAGGACACGCTCCTAGAAAGTTGAGAGTAAAGTGAAAATGAGAATAGGTCATATTTTACTACTACTCCCATGACCTTTCCAGAGATGCGCAGCCTCAGGGAGAATGACTGCCTCCAAAACACACCATGTATTCACGCTGTGTTTTCTCTGAATGGAGGCTGCACGCTTCATCTTCTGGGGCTGAAACAAGGGTTTAAAAGTCCTTCCTTGGAAGGGTCACATGGCCTCTTTCTGATGGCAGCAGAGCCCACTGAGTGCGGACCCTATACATTTCTTGGGTTTGTTTCTATCTGTAAATACCAGTCGCCGACATTCATAATGGTCAGTCTAGATGTGAGGGTGACTACAGACCATGTTACCTACGTCAGGGACTGGCAACCACCATGAAAAGGGAGACCAGAATGTGCACCAGCGGGGGAACTAAGCCCTCCCTCGATTCAGACTTAACAAGTATCTCTTTTCTGTTGGATCCAAACATTCACACGGCAGGAACATCATTTTTTTTTTAATATTTATTTATTTGGTTGCACCAGGTCTTAGTTGTGGCCAGTGGGCTCCTTAGTTGCAGCTCGCCGGCTCCTTAGTTGCAGAACGTGGACTCCTTAGTTGCAGCTCCAGGGGTCCTTAGTTGCAGCTTGCCAGCTCCTTAGTTGTGGCACTAACTGTTAGTTGTGGCATGCATGTGGGATCTAGTTCCCTGACCAGGGATTGAACCCAGGCCCCCTGCACTGGGAGTGCGGAGTCTTATCCACTGCACCACCAGGGAAGTCCCAGAACATCAGCTTTTTGTCAAGCTGCAGTCTATGTGAATTTTATTCTCTCACAAAATCCCCACTGTAAAAAAAAGTTGGTTAAATGGACTATTAACCTACAACTTTACAATCCCCATTAAAGGCTGAAGTAACAATATATGCTATAGTGTTAAGGAGCTGTAACAGGTGGGCTGGGCCCTGCTCCTGGTGTACAGGACTATCTGCTGGGAGGTGAGTAAGGAGCAGCTTTTCCAGACGGAACTCAAGGGCTTTCTGAAAAAGAAGCAAGCCTTATTTAAAGAAATCCATTGTTAGTCCTTACTGGAATTTAACCAGACTACGAATTTATGAAAGGGAGTGACACGTGATTTATTCAATAAACATTTATTTTAGGCCTGGTGTATGCTGTACACAGAGAATAAAACCAGAACAAAGCAGGATTCCCATCTTAAGGAGTTTAAGCTTCAGCAGAAGGTGGTAGAGAAAAGCCATCATGGGACTTCCCTGGCGGTCCAGTGGTTAAGACTTCGCCTTCCAATGCAGGGGGTGCGGGTTCCATCCCTGGTCGGGGAGCTAAGATCCCACATGCCATGTGGCCGAAAAACCAAAACATAAAACAGAAGCAATATTGTAACACGCTGAATAAAGAATTTAAAAATGGCCCATGTCAAAAAAAATCTTAAAAAAATAAAAGACTCTATACGCTATCTAAGAAAATAAAGTACATTTAAAAACAAAAAAAAGGGCTTCCCTGGTGGCGCAGTGGTTGATAGTCCGCTTGCCAATGCAGGGGACACGGGTTCGTGCCCCGGTTGGGCAAGATCCCACATGCCGTGGAGCGGCTGGGCCCGTGAGCCATGGCCGCTGAGCCTGCGTGTCCGGAGCCTGTGCTCCGCAACAGGAGAGGCCACAACAGCGAGAGGCCCATGTACCGCAAAAAAAAAAAAAAAAAGAGGTGACATGTGACTACACTGCTGGATTCATACAGTTTCTCGCACTCAGTACATATTTAATAAATGCTCTAAAATTAATTAAGCACATAACCCTGGGACTACTTAATCAATAATCCTTAATCATTTTATAATTAAACCACCATTTCATCACTTTATCTTTCTTCCTCTCCCTCCCTCCTTATAAAATACTGTATAGCATATGTTTTTAGGTCAGCAGTTCAGAGAATTTGGCAAGAGTCACAGGACACCTAGAGACATCCAGGAGTGTAGCCAAATCACAGGTGGGATCCAAAGACTAAGATAAATAATTTTAGATGCTAACTGACCCCAAAGGAGATTGCTAAATGCTCACTCTTAACTAAGGTCCTGAACTTCCATGTATTTTTTCCAACCAAAAATATACATCCCAAATGATATATAGGATCAATCACAATTCTGACTAGCTACGTGTATAAACTTGAAAGGGAAGCGTGAACTAGAATACAACAGAAGGGTAAAAGCAGCTTTGCGTGAATTTCTCAGACTCTGTTACAGAAAACACTGAACTGATTTTATCACTTCGCCTTGGGAGAGTCAGAAAACACAAGCTCTGTGGGCTGAGGAGAGAAAAGCCCTATTTCTGACCTGCCGTGGCATCTCATCCCTGGCTTCACCCAACCAGGGCATGAAGTGGCCTGGTCCCTGGAGCTGCTGTAACTAGTCCCTCTCGAACTCCCGGGTGTGGCAGGTAAGTCACCTGCAGCGGGTGGGAAGCGGGGCCCAGAGAGTACCCGCAGCTGCTGCAGGGACTGCCTTGGGGAACAGACAAAGGAAGGGCAGTTTTTGGATTGCAGGGGTGAGGAGCTGAGGCTGCAGGGGAAGGTTTTCCGTTGTGTCTGTAGCTGGCCCTGACCCCAGAACTGCATTCCCATGGGGAGGCCGGCAGCTCGGGGCTCCCCTGCCCGGGGCTCTGCACCCCTGGGCCCTGCTCCCAGTCAGCTCTCTCACACCCAGGAGGGGTCCTCAGTCAGGGAACCACTTATCCCCTCCCTGTATGGCTCCTCGGGCAAGAACAGGTGAAGGAGGCCTTTCCTGGAGGCATGACAACTACAGCAGAGAAAGAGCTGAGCCTCCAGCCCCGCAGGGCCATGAATACATGATGATGATGCAGCCAGTCCTCCAAGCAGCAGTGCGCCCTCCACCTGGGCATGGAGCCAGCTCTGCAGCACAGGCTCTGATGCCTGCCTTGGGGTGGGCACCCCTGAGGTTTGTCGTTGCTGCTTTGAATTGTGACTACTGAGTTGCCACTCATTGCTCAAACATTTATTAAATGCCTCTGTTTACCATGCACTGTGAGGGTGCTGAGGGGACAAGCGTGAACATGGCAGCCGTGACCCTCCCTGTACAGGGCGGCTCCTGCAGGGGGATCTCGGCAGCAGGTGGGTACGCCTACCTGGTCCAGGACCAGGAAGCACAGGAGGGTGTATCTCACGAAGACTCAGAGGTTTGAGAAGGCCTCCTGGGTGAAGTCCCCTCCACGTTGAGGGTTACAAGATGAGGAGAGGCCAGCCCAGTGAAGGCCACCAGGACCAGGGGCTGGGACAGCATGGTCAGGCTGTGGGTGTCACCAGAATAGTCGATGAACCAGACTCCAGAAAGGGAGCCTTTAGCAGGGAGAGTGGAGGGATGGAGGTGAGTGTTGTGTGGCTGGAACAGAGAACATGTTCGGGGCGGCAGGGGGTGGGGAGGGGGCAGAGAGGAGCTGAAGTCCGTGCAGGGCACCAGGGAGACCAGCTCCAGGAGCCTTCGCTCTGGGGGCAACAGGGGTGAGGAGGAGTAACGAGCAGGCACCAGGCTGAGGAAAGGCCAGGGAGCCCTGGAAACTCCAGTCACAAGTGGGTGGTGAGGGAGTCAAGGGACAAGGGAGGTGGGAAATAATGGTGAAACCTACTCCTTCTGAATTGCGGGGGCAACAGGCAAGGCTTCCACAGCAAGCACGAGTGTGACGGGTAAGGGCATGTGGCTTCCAGGGAGAAGCCCTGGGATTCAGGCTCTGTCCCTCCTAAACGTGTGATGCAGTAAGATACTTCATGGCTCCACCTCTCACTAAGAACAGGACTCACCCCACAGGGCTGACTCGAGGATTAAATGATTAAATGATTAACACACATGAGGCCTTCATGGCAGTACCTGGCGCACAGTAAAAACTCAGTAACGTTAGCTATTATTCTCAACGTGGGTGTTTGACCTGCTTATCGCTGGGAGTCTTTTTTATGCTCCTTCTATGTACAAAAGCATTTGCAGGATTGTTAAATCAATAACTGCTCCACATTTGTTCCTAACTTGAATTTTTCTTTGGGGGGCTCCTAACAATCAACCTGTATTAGTAACACAATGCGAGTGTTCCAAAGGACAAACGCACAGATGTGTCCATGGCAAGCAAAAAATCAGTGAACAAATTAAGCAACTTTTTTTATGCTTTAATATGGAAAGTTAGATTTAAAGTGAAATGTTTTGCCAAAACTGGAGTGATATCAGTAATGATAAAGTCAGACCGGATATGAAAGGTCCCAGGGAACGTATCAGGGCCGGGTGACTGGCTGCAGTCAGGAGAGGTCATAAGACATAAGGATTTAATGAGTAACTACACACATGGACCTTGGGGTCCAAGTTCGTTAGAATGGCTTTTAGAGCAGAAAGTCAAAATAAGGCAGCTAGATTATTTATTTCATTAAGTATAGTGTAAACAGAAGAACAATTAATAAGGTTTCTTATATTCTTTCCTGGTAATTGACTTTAAACCTCACTGGCACGGATGCCTTTCATTGGCTTAATTTCACAGCAGGTGGAGAAGTGGGGAAGACGGTTCCCATAAGCTCCTGTCTCACGGAGGCGTCGTCTGCAGCTATGTGTGCCCGGGAGGCTGACATGGTTAACAGTCTTAACTATAGCATCAATTCTTCGAGGAGAAAAACTGAGCCTTGCACCCAACTTGTGTTTAGTTTTCGTGAGCTGAGCGTAATTTGAGTGAGTGCCAAAGTCCATTTTGGAAAAGAAAGACTATTCTGGCCTTCTTATCACTGTATTTTTCTGCAGAACTCTTGCTTTGGAGGGTGATACCCTCAATCCAAGAACCAAGGGCCTAAGTGTCAACCCAACAGAAAGAGAATAATCAGGAAGGAAAGAATGTCTGCAGGTGTGTTGGGAGTTAGCAGAGTGACATAGCAAACGCCTGGGAGCTTGCATCACTGATGATCTGAAACAATCAATATAAGGGAGGCAACCAGTTTGGGCCGGTTCACAAATCAAAGGGTCTAAAAACTTATTCACTTTGTAATGAATTTTTCCTTCTAATGATATCTGTAATGGCCGAGTAGCATGAGGATTATTTAAACGAAAATGTAGTCAGTCAATACGGAAAATAAAGATTAAAAGCGCTCAATCTTAATCTACCAAATAACCAGGGCCTAAAAACTATAGATATGATATTTCATAATTGTCTATTGCTTCTGCTTAGGAAGACCAAAAGTTCTCGTGGAAAAAAAAAAAAAGCATTTTCCACCTTGTTAACATCAAAACACTCTGGATGGGCCTAAGTCCTCTCTGCTCCTATGTGAAACAATTAATCACACGGAGGTGATCCGTCCTGGTTGTCCCAACACTTGACAATAAATCACAAGTTCCAACAGCAAATGGCTGTGGGTGAAACTTAACCTTCTTCTTAAAAAGTGAAGTCCCAAACAGTAAAATACGGGACAGACTAACCCAAGCAGGTGAAAGAAACAAAGGGTGGGCACCACGCCTGAGTGGCTTGATCTTGACTACACCTTTAGCCTAACCAACCGACTCTTTCAAGAACATGCACGTGCGCACGCCCACCCCACAGCTGCTCCTGTGGCAGGCGTCCTCTGCACCAGCCTCCATCTCTCTGCAGGAACAGGTACATGTCACGGCCAAAGGTGAGTGACTGGGCAGTCACCTCGTGACCACGTTCCCCTGAGCTGTCTTCTTCTGAACTTTCCTACTTGACAGGAATAAGGGCTACCCTGCTCAATGCTCAGACCTAATGCTGGGAGAGTCCAGTGTAGCTGCCTTCAAAGACCCACTCCTCCCATCTCTAAAACACTCCCAAATTAGGGTTTAATACCCAGGCCTTCAAAAACTACGAAACGAGTTCTTTGAAAGGTAGCATTTGGCTGTTTATGCAAACAGTCTGCCGGGTACTAACCAACTCATTTATTCATTGGCTCATTCACACATTCACTTACCCAGCAAATGAAACATTTATTGAGTACCTACTAAGGGTGAGGACCTGGGCTGAGTGTTGAAAGAAATGGATAGGAAAAAGGAATGCTCTGGTGTTAGCAACAGTGCGGACGAAAACCGTGACCCAAAATGGAAATACCAGTCACCTAATCATGACCCCATTTCAAAGGGCTGCTGTGAGGATTAAATGAGTTAATGCTTTTCCTTAGAGCATCTTCAGGAACACTCAGGAGTAACTCAGAGTAGACTGAGGAAGGGCATGAAGTAATGCTCATAAAGAATTACATGGGAGGATGGGAGGATGGGAGGCTGGCAGTGAGGGAGAGAACAATGAGTAAGTGATGACGCATCGACAAGAAGAGAGAATCATGTGAAGTCAAGTCTGTGTGCTGGCGGGATGTTCGCAAGTGACAAAAGGCGTTTTTACAGTGAGTTTTAGAAAACAAAAGGAAAGTGAAGGTCTATGATAACTATCTTGGAATACTGTATACAACAGAGTTGAAATAATCAGAAGAGACTATGAAACAAGACAGCTAGAAGGAAGGGTGTCAGGAATTGAGACGGACTAACAACTAATAAACTGTTATTCACCAAATGTTAACCCAGAGAGTGGTCATCAGACACAAGAGAGCACATCAGGTCACATCTGGAGCAATTACAGAAGGAGCCACAGACCGTATTCTTTTCCCTGGAGAATTGTGAAATAATAGTTAATTTTAAGATTTTAACTTAAGTTAAACTAACAGTTTAAAAATTAATAATTAGGGGGCTTCCCTGGTGGTGCAGTGGTTGAGAGTCTGCCTGCCGATGCAGGGGACATGGGTTCGTGCCCCGGTCTGGGAGGATCCCACATGCTGCTGAGCAGCTGGGCCCGTGAGCCATGGCCGCTGAGCCTGTGCGTCCGGAGCCTCCGCTCCACAGCAGGAGAGGCCACAACGGTGAGAGGCCCGCGTACCACAAAACAAAAAAAAAATTAATAATTAGGGACTTCCCTGGTGGCGTAGTGGTTAAGAATCCACCTGCCAATGCAGGGGACACGGGTTTGAGCCCTGCTCTGGGAAGATCCCACATGCCATGGAGCAACTAAGCCCGTGTGCCACAACTACTGAGCCTGCGCTCTAGAGCCCACGAGCCACAACTACTGAGCCCATGTGCCACAACTACTGAAGCCTGCGCGCCTAGAGCCCGTGCTCCACAACAGGAGAAGCCACCCGCGCACCACAACAAGGAGTAGCCCCTGCTCGCTGTAACTAGGGAAAGCCCGCACGCAGCAACGAAGACCCTATGCAACCATAAATAAATAAAATTTTTAATTAATAATTAATTTTAAGAGTGGCAGATTTATGTACAGGATAGACAATGGAAAACAGATTCTAGAAAGAAGATAAATGAAAGACTCAATTTTAAAATCTGGGAATAGGTGGCAGCTAAATAATTGAAAAATGAAGCCAAAAAAAAGGGAATACATCAAAAATAGAAATAAAGCTATAGGATGCTATGTGAAAGAAGCCAGTCACAAAAGGCCACATACTACATAATTCCATTGATATGAAATGTCCAGAATAGGCAAAAATCCACAGACACAGAAAGTAGCTAAGTGGTTGCCAGAGGTTTGGGGGTTGAGGGATGGGGAGCAATTGTTAATGGTACAGGGTTCCTTTAAGGAGTGATGAAAATATTCTAAAATTAGACTGTGGTGATGGTTGCACAACTCTGAATACTCTAAAAACCACTGACTTACATACTTTGGAAGCATGAACTGTACAGTACGTTAATTATACCTCAATAAAGCTGTTTTTAAAAAACAAAACAAAACTATGCAAAGATCAAGATGTAAAAGTCCTGAGATTTAGAGGACAAATGAAAAAAAAACAGTAAGAAATACACTATCCTTGGGAATTCAGAGTAAAGGAGTGGGCAGTAGCAGGTAAAAGAAAAATGTTTCAAATAAAGGCTTGGAAATAGATAATGTAGTAGAGCTAGGATGGAAAAATATATAAATAAGAAATAAGGCTAAATAACCTTGAAGAACTAAAAATTCAACATGGCATGAGTTCAGAAGTCTGGGAGAGATTAAACAAAACAAAACAAAAGTTTGACTTTCAGGAGATATCTCCAAGAATCATCAAATTAGCAACACTCACTGCTGCAGGCTAGTCCAGAAGAGCTGGCCCGACACCCAGGCTGTCTTCCTAGATCACCAATGCAATTCCTCCCCAGATGACAAGCGCTCACTGCGCTGCACAGCAAGGCTGCCAGAGCACCAGGGCTGCAGCCTCGCTGCAACACAGTAGAGGCGGGGTTCTCCTGCTGCTCCCCTCTCACCCACCAGGACTTTCACCTGCAAAGGGCAGGGGCACCACCACCACCAGTGACACTTCCTGGGAGCATCTTTAGATGGGAAGAAAGGCAACATAGACAACCTCACCTGGAAACTTCATATTATGCAAAACAAAAACAAAACCCACAACTCTTACCATTCCTGACTAGCCTTTCCTGGGAGTAACCGTGCCTTTACCACCTGTTCCTTCGTGGAAATGTTTATCCAGACTCTGGCCGGCTCCCAAATCACATTTCCAGCACAGTCACACGCTTGCTGCAAATTTCCTCACTTTCCAAGTCAACCAGTTTTCAGGTCACATCAAAGTTTTCTCTCTTTTGATGAGTGCTTTGCATACTGGCTGGAACACTGCCAGAAACAATTTCCCAGACTGCATTTTCTTGTTCCCATAGGCAGACTTGCTCGAGCCATAGAACTGGGAAACCCAAACCTCTCCTTTCTGACCAAGAAGCAATATCTTCTTAGATATCTCGTTTCTCTAATTTCATTTCAGCATTGGAGGTGGTCTTTCTTTCTTAGACCTTTTTCAGGAGAATCAAAGCTGTGTTTGTGTGGTATGTTCTTAAGAACCTGAAAAGTGTTGCTGGGCATCAAACAAGAAGTCGAGGGCCCATCCCTTCACTTGGGGTCACCGGCCGGGTGGTCCCCTCTCTCTCTCTAGCCTCACACTGTAATTGATGCCGCAAGAAAATCACAGCTATGTTGTAGACTCTCGCAGAAGCAAAACTGAAAGTGAAACCAAGGCAGTGAGTAGTGAGTGCCCACATATGAGAAGAGGTCGAGGGACGGTCCAGGGGGCACATCGACATGCAGAGATGTGACATATAAAAATGTGACCTGGGTCTGCAGTCAACAGCCCCTCATTCGCAAGAAGCGTGTGGATGAGTCTTGAGGAGTCCCCTGTCTAAAGGCAGAGAGTGAGGAAGACCCTAAAGGAGAGGCAGATGTGGGCAGAAGGCCAGGGATTCAGACTCCCCAGGAAGGAGGGGCAGACACTCCAGCAAGCAGGTCCCTGCCCCGTAGAGGTGCTGGCCCCAAACCACATAGCTGAGTACTTGGAGAGAAGGAGGCATGAAGTGCACCTAGTATCACAGGGAAAGAAACAAGAAAAAAACAAAGTGTTATTCTGAATAACACTAGACCACGTTAAAAACACAGAAATACAGCTTGAGGAGCTAATGTAAAATGTGGTAACAACAGCTGATAACACTGTATTATATAACTGAAATCTACTAAGTGAATAGAACTTAGATGTTTCCACCGGAAAATAAAAAAAGATAAATACCTGAGATGATGAATGTGTTAATTAACTAGATGAGGGAATCCTTTCACAATGTATACATATATCAAATCACAATCTCCACTTTAAATATCTTACAATTTTATTTGTCAATTATAACTCAATAAAACTGAAAAATTTTACAGAAAAAAACACAGAAAAACACCAAAATATTAACAGGGCAACAGGATTATGGAAATTCACTTTCTATATTGAATCTTCTTATTTATGTTTAAAATAAGCATAAAGTTTTAAACTTATTACAAAATATTTTAGACATAGAAACATGTAAGGAAAAGTAAGCTCAAGACTCGGAGTCCCTCCAGTCTAAGAAACAGATGGTTGCCTGTACCATCCAGGTTCCCTGCAGGCCTTCCCCACCACACCCCACCTCCTGCACAGAGCACAGAACTATCCAGAACGCCACGGCCACAGGCTCCTCCCCACGTGTTTCTTTAAGTTTTCACTACATACGTATGTAATGCTAAACAACACACAGCATTAATATGTGTTTTTTTTTTAACCTTTACATAAATGACATCATTTTACAAGTATTCTTTCGAAAGTTGCTCTTTTTGGTCCAGCAATATGTTTGAGAATCATCCATACTGATACATGTGATCCACATTCATTTATTTTCAACACTATGAAACGTCCCACTGAATAAATACACCATGATTCAAAAAAGAAAACCTCCAAGTATTATGTTAACACCAATGATAAACTCTGTGTTCTGTTAAAAATAAGAAAGAAAGAAAAAAAGAAAGAAAGAAATATGATAAATCAATAGGCTAAAGACATGCTGAATGCAAAAATACCACCGATTCAAAGAATACATCATAAATATACAGTTAAGAATGAAATGGAACTTGTGAAGACTAGTAAAAAAAAAAAAAAATCAGGAGAGGAGCTCAAGGATGGAAGAAAAGTTGCTGGAAAATAGTCAAAGAAATCAAACTCAGTGAAGATGGCAGGTCAGGCACCACAAAGATCACACTGAAATGGAAAAAACGAAATAGGGAGATGAGAGGAATACAGAGCTCCTCAAATTGTGAGTTAATGAGTCTGAGAGGTGACAATTCCATTACCCAGGTTAAAAAGACCCTCGGGACTGCTGTAGTTAGGCCATATGCCTGCCACTTTCCCAAATGAAGAAATGGACAGAGGGTCCCAGGGAAGAACTCCCGACCAGGCTGACTCAACCCAATCAGGTCAAAGGCTCAGCAGTATGGCTCCACCTGACTTTTCAGCCATACACAGCTGGGCTGGGAGGAATTGGAGGAGAAGGTTTCAGACGGTTCCAGAAAGCTGAAGAGGCTTTCGGGGGGTTAATGAGATAATACAGGAAGTGGACTATTGGGGGGGTGTAAAGAATGTGGCCCAGGGCTGTCCAAGAGAACTGTCTTTGATGACAGAAATGTCCTATGGCTGTCAGTTCAGCGGCCACCAAGCACTTGAAATGTGGCTCATACAAGTGAAGAACTAAATTAATTTAATTTATTTATTTTTGGCTGCTTTGGGTCTTCGTTCCTGCACACGGGCTTTCTCAAGTTGCAGTGAGCAGGGACTACTCTTCGTTGCAGTGCGTGGGTTTCTCATTGCGGTGGCTTCTCTTGTTGTGGAGCACGGGCTCTAGGCCCGCAGGCTTCAGTAGTTGCAGCACGTGGGCTCAGTGGTTGCAGTGCGCAAGCTCTAGAGCACGGGCTCAGTAGTTGTGGCGCATGAGCTTAGTTGCTCCACGGCATGTGGGACCTTCCCGGACCAGGGCTTGGACCCATGTCCCCTGCATTGGTAGGTGGACTCTTTTTTTTTTTTTTTTAAATATTATTAAACTATTATTTTTAATTTATTTATTTTTGGCTGCATTGGGTCTCTGTTGCTGCGCACGGGCTTTCTAGTTGCAGCGAGTGGGGGCTACTCTTTGTTATGGTGTGTGGGCTTCTCATTGTGGTGGCTTCTCTTGTTGTGGAGCATGAGCTCTACAGCATGGGCTCAGTAGTTGTAGCGCATGGGTTGCTCCGCGGCATGTGGGATCTTCCTGGACCAGGGCTCGAACCCGTGTCCCCTGCATTGGCACACAGATTCTTAACTACTGCGCCACCAGGGAAGCCCAGAACTAAATTTCTAATGTTTTCTCATCATGACAAATTTTAAATAGCTACATGTGGCTCACTGCTACCACACTGAACAGTGAAGATCCAGATCCTTCCTTATTGGGAAACAGGAATGAACTGGCAACAGAAAGCTCCTTCTTATCTTTACTAACTAGAGAAGAGGTATAAGGTATAAGGTATAAGAAGAGGTATAAGGTATAAGAGATATAAGGTATAAGGTATAAGGTATAAGAAGAGGTATAAGGTATAAGAGGTATAAGGTATAAGAAGAGGTATAAGAACCATTAAAAAAAGAATGAGTGGAGTAAAGAGGAAAACTAAATGTGAAACCAGTAAGCATGAACTTCTATTTATTATAGATGACATTTAGTAGCAAACATGAGGGACAAATTACCCTGTACACTAAGAGCAGGAGTAGCCAATTGGAAAACAGGGTAGAAATAGATACTCTAGCAAACAAAATGGTAGACAATCTCTAAGAATAAGAAAACAGGAGAGGACTCCCCTGGTGGCACAGTGGTTAAGAATCTGCCTGCCAATGCAGGGGTCATGGATTCGAGCCCTGGTCCAGGAAGATCCCATATGCCACAGAGCAACTACGCCCATGGGCCGCAACTACCGAGCCTGAGCTCCAGAGCCCGCGGGCCACAACTACTGACCCCGTGTGCCACAACTACTGAAGCCCACTGTGCCTAGAGCCCATGCTCCACAACAAGAGAAGCCACCACAATGAGAAGCCCATGCACTGCAACGAAGAGTAGCTCCCGCTCACTGCAACTAGAGAAAGCCTGCGCGCAGCAACGCACCCATAAATAAATAAATTAATTAAATAAATTTATTTTAAAAAAGAAAAAAGAAAACAGGAGAGCTTGGAAAGATTGAACATTTTCCAATAAAAACTTAAAATAGTTTGAAAATTTGATTCAAAAACCTAATTCAGAGCCCATCTGTATATAGTTCAACCTTGCTTGACATGTATTATTCTTAAAAATGTTTTTAATATCAATAGTTTTAAGATATGCTGTAGTTTCCACTTTTTATACACTTTAAATTGTACTGCATGATTCCTAAAAGCAGTCTGTAAAACGAACACTGAGCTCTCTGATCTTTCACACCCATTAAAAGCAACACATGTAGTAAAACACACCACTGAACAAATTACCATTTCGTGGGGGTTCTCTGTCTCCACCGGCCTGAATGTTGAACTAGGCACATGGCCATGATGCTAATGGATTTGGCACAAACCACCGAGGCCAGGCCAGAGAAGGCAGCAGGAGAAGGCGTCTTACGAGCGGTATCACTGAACCGGCCTTTCTGCTGAGGCCCAGCCCCAGGCAAATATGTGAAGCAGATAAACTGACTGGTCCCCTCGGCCAACCTCCCCTCTCTTTCTGTTCCTCCCGGGTCCCCTCCACCCTGCCACCTGCTGTCTGAATGTCCACCAGTGTCTGCATGATCGAGGGCCTTGGGGTGCTGTGACATCACCCAGGATGAGAGAGAGGAGGGAGCCCTGGGGACCACACCCCTGCCCCTGCTCCCATGAGCTGCTCACAGTGGTCAAGGAATTCACCCCTGCAGCTGACTGATCTGCATATTGTGCCTTCCTGACTCGAATGCAGTGAAAACATCTGGTCCCCAGTCACAGCCCAGAAACTCCTGTGTCACCAACATCCAGGCACAGTTTCTGCCGGGCACCACAGAAGCGGGCCTCCACGCCGAGGGCAGGTCCCAGCGTAAAGGTGTGCCTCATCTGGGATCATCACGAAACATGGCATTCCTGCTGGATTCTCTGAAATACTTTAAATTCCTTGAGGACCCATAATGACACCTTCTGGAGACCAGATGGTGAACCATGGGTTCTCAACCTGATCAGACCCAAGGGCCCCGTGTTATCCCATTTTTATTGCATACTTTTTTTTTTTTTTTTTTTTTTTTTGCAGTAACGCGGGCCTCTCACTGTTGTGGCCTCTCCCGTTGCGGAAGCACAGGCTCCGGACGCGCAGGCTCAGTGGCCGTGGCTTACGGGCCCGGCTGCTCCACGGTGTGTGGGATCTTCCCGGACCGGGGCACGAACCCGTGTCCCCTGCATCGGCAGGCGGACTCTCAACCACTGCGCCACCAGGGAAGCCCTATTGCATACTTCATTTGCAATGTCCTCTTTACCCTCCTGAATAAAATTAAATTCATGGACCATACATAACCCTTCATCACTGAGACCACCAAAAACACCTCTACCAATCTCCTGCTGCGTGGCCTTGCATCAAGCTGCCTTCGGACACAGCAGGGGGAGCTTGGGAAAGTGGGTGCTGGGCCACGGCAGGGCCTCTTGCCCTACAAGCAGCCAGAAGTTCCATAGTTCTCTTCCCACACCTCCCCCTGCCAAGAGAGAACCAGCTGGAACGATATTTAAAAGACTGAAAGGACTTCCTTGGTGGCACAGTGGTTAAGAATCTGCCTGCCAACACAGGGGACACGGGTTCAATCCCTGGTCCAGGAAGATCCCACATGCCGTGGAGCAACTAAGCCCATGTGCCACAACTACTGAGCCTGTGCTCTAGAGCCCGCAAGCCACAACTACTGAAGCCCAGGTGCCTAGAGCCCATGCTCCGCAACAAAAGAAGCCCACACACCACAATGAAGAGTAGCCCCCGCTCCCCACAACTAGAGAAAGTCCACGCGCAGCAACAAAGACCCAACACAGCCAAAAAAAAATAAAAATAAAGAAATAAATGAATAAAAAAATAAATAAAAAGACTGAAAATTCCACAGTGCTGTATGTGCATCTATTACAAAATTGTATACGTAACATGTGAGAGCGTGTGTATCCGCAGCAATTTTAAAAGGAAATGATTTCGGAACATATCCTATTCATTCTTTCAGCAAATAATGAGCTCCTGAAATCTGCCAAGAATGAGGCTAGGTCCATTATAAATGCTCTTAGTACCGTACATTGCCTCTGTCTTACTCATCTGAGTACCGACAGCACCCGGCTGAAGGCCTAGCAGACAGGGCATTCAAACGCCGCCAGAGCTGACCACACCCCTACAGCAGCGGTCCATTTGCAGAACAAAGTATTGAAAGTACTGTACCTTCTCCAACTATATAGTAAACTTTCCTTTTTACACAATAGGAACAAAAAGTTACTCATCTACTGATTCTATCTGAGCACCTGCTATATGCCAGGTGAAAGCTAATGACAAAACTGTGAGCGTGACAGTTAATTGTCCCTGACCCCAAGGAACTAGAAGTAGGAGAGTAAACAATGAACTGCACCTCGCTGAAGAAAAGTGGGGGAGGAGGGTGGCCCGGGTGAGGCTGGAGCAGCAGGCAGGGCTGCAGCCGTCGGGAGCAGCCTGAGTTGGCGCTGGGCCCCTGGAAGGCCTCAGTGGAGTTTTAAGCATGGGTGCACACAATCCAATTTTCTCTCTTTTTTCCACTTTAATGTTTTTAAAAACTTTTTAATTTGAAGTAATTTTAGACATACAGAAAAGTTACAAATAAAGTACAAAGGAGTTCTCTTCTATTCCTCACCCCACTTGTCCTGATGTTACTGTTGTCTTATGCTACGTCAAACATAGAACAATAATCAAGAAAAGGAAGTTAACGTTGGTACAATATTGTTAATTAGACTATGGACTTTATTCAAATGTCACAAATTTTTGGTCTGATTTCTCTTCCAAGATCATACCCAGATCCTGGCTGGCTGGGGGTAGTGGATGGCTGGGAGCTGTCGAGAGCAGCAGCGGGACTTGTCCTGAGGTTGTTGCTGTGACCCAGGCAGAGGGTAAGAGCAGCCTGGCCTAGGATGACTGCAGGGTAGAAGCAAGCAGATTCCCGATACAACGTCCAGGCAGAACTGAACAGGACAAGCCAACAGGCTGGACGTGGGGGTGAGGAAGGGGAACAAAGCGGACTCCACAGGTTCTGCCTTACTCCCTGGCTGAGAAGGACCAGGGCAGGTAAAGGTTTGGGGGGCAAGATTAGAAGCTCAGTTTTGGACTCTTTAGTTGTAAGATGCCTGTGAAATTCCCAAATGAAGACATCCAAGAGGCAGCCACACCGTCCCAACCAGAGGGGAGATTCAGACTAGAGAAGGGATGTCGCTACTACACCCATGGAGAGGATGACGAGAGAGGAGGGACCAGGAAGTAAGCCTGAGGACCTCTGATGTCACGAGATGGTGGGGGAGAGGGACCCAGCAAAGAAGTCCAAGGAAGATAGTCAGGCAAACAGGATTCTGAGGAAGCCAAGAGAGGAGAGTATCTCAAGAAGAAGGAATGGGCCACTGTGCTGAATGCTTTTGAGAAGTGATCCTGGGTTTGGTAGCATGGAGACTGGCAGTGCCATGCCAAGAAGGGATGCACCTGAGTGGCCAGACTGGGTGGGTTGAGTGGAGAGTGGAGAAAGCACATGTCAATCCTTCGGAGAAGTCTGGTCATGAAGTGTGGCAAAGAAATGGGATGATGTGGCATCCTGGGGGGATCTGTGCAGGGCGGAGATGCTAGAGAACATTGTGGACTGAGGGAGTGGTCCAGAGAAATTAAAGGTGCAGGAAAAGGAAGGCAGCTAGAGGGGCAACGTTGCTGAAAAAGGGAGAGAAGATAGAACCCGTAACTCAAGTGAAGGGATTGGGCATTATCAGAAGGAGGCAAACTTCTTCTGTAAAAGAAAGAAGAAAAAAACTAGACATAACCATTTGTAGGCTTTCAGGGAAGGGAGTGTATTTGGTTTGGCGGGAGCAAAGGCAGGACAGTAGGACTCTTGATGTCTGGCTGTGGCTGAGAGGATGTCACGTCGGGATGTGAGGTTCAGGCTGGGATAGATGCTCTTGAGGGAGAATATCTAGAGTCATCAAGGTGACAGTGCTACCAGCCAGACAAATGGCAGTGGGAGCTGGCTCTTCCAGAACAGCACTCCAAGGCAATGAAAGAGCAAAGGCACAAGTGAGGCACTTAAGTATCTGTTGAATAAATATATAAATAAATGAATGAACAGATGAGTTGATGTGCTAATTAATCAACTCACAAAGTGAAGACTGTTTTGAAGGCAGAGCGAGAGGAGACGGGAGAGTGGAGTAGTGTGATGTGCTGTGGATGCCTGGAGGAGAAGTGCGTGAAGAACTCGCACCATGAACAGTGAAACAACAACCAACCCAATTTTATTTTTTTAAAGGCAAAAAGGTCTGAATAGACATTTCTCCGAAGAAGACATACAAATGACCAATAAAGCATGTGAAAAGATATTCAGCATCATTGGCCATCAGGGATACGCAAATCAAAAGCACAATGAGATATCACGTCACACCCATTAGGATGGCTATAATTAAAAAGATAGACAGGGCTTCCCGGGTGGCACAGTGGTTAAGAATCCACCTGCCAATGCAGGGGGACACGGGTTCGAGCCCTGGTCCGGGAAGATCCCACATGCTGTGGAGCAACTAAGCCCATGCACCACAACTACTGAGCCTGTGCTCTAGAGCCACGAGCCACAACTACTGAAGCCCACCCACCTAGAGCCCATGCTCTGCAACAAGAGAAGCCACCACAATGAGAAGCCTGCACACCACAACAAAGAGTAGCCCCCACTCGCTGCAACTAGAGAAAGCCTGTGCACATCAACGAAGACCCACCACAGCCAAAAATAAATAAAATAAAATAAAATAATTTTTTAAAACAGCTTAAAAAAATAAAAAAGACAATAGCAAGTGTTGGCAGGGATGAAGAAAAACTGCAATCTTTATACACTGCTGGTGGGAAAGTAAAATGAGGCACCTGAACACTCCAGCAATTCTTCAAAATGCTAAACATAGAATTACCATATGATGTTCGAATTACCATATGAGTTCCCAGTGATTCTACCCCTAGGTAAATGCCCAAGAAAAATGAAAACACATGTCCACAAAAAAACTTGTATACTAATATCATAGCAGCATTATTTATAACAGTCCCAAAGTGGAGATAACCCAAAGGTCCATCAATTGATGGTCCATACATACAACAAAATATTATTCAGCCATAAAAACATATGGAGTTTTGATCCATGCTACACCATGGGTGAATCTTGAATCTCATGCTAAATGAAAGAAGACAATCACGAAAGACCATGTATTGTATGATTCCATTTCTACGACATGTCCTGAAAGAAAACGAGGGGAAAGCTTGTTTTACAGGAATCCAACAGGTCTTACAAAGCTACAGCAGTTAAGACAGTGGAGTATCCACACAAGGGCAGACAAATAGATGAAATGGCAAAGTGTTCAGAAATAGACTCTCACACATATGGACACAATTTATGACAAAAGCGACACTATGGAACATGGGAAAAGGATGGCCTTTTCAAGAACAGTGCTCAGCTCAGACTGGATATCTGTTGCTTCCTTTACAGCCAGCCCCAAAGTCCTGGGCTGGTTAATACGCACATGCAAAGATATTCAACATCATTAGCTGCTTAGGAAACGCACATTAAAACCATGAGATGTCACTACACACCTATTAGTATGACTGAAATGAAAAACACTGATAATATCAAGGGCTAATGAGGATGAGGAGCAACGGGAACACGCATATGTTGCTGGTGGCAACACAAAATGGTACAACCACTCTGGAAAAACCTGCAGCACTTACTTATAAAGCTAAACATACACTGACCATGTGCCCCAGCAATTCCAATCCTGGCTATTTACCCTAGAGAAATTAAACCTATGTTCACACAAAATGCTGTATACGATGTTTACGGCAATTCTATTCATAATTTCCAAAACCTGGAAACAACCTAAAACGTCCTTCAGTGGGTGAATGGATAAACACACAGTGTTAGATCCACAGGATGGAATACCGTTCAGCATTACAAGGAATGAACCACAGATATATACAACAACTAAGACGCAACAACTTATACTAAGTGAAAGAAATCAGTTTTAAAAGTGTATATACTGTTTGGTTCCATTTTAGTGACATGCTCCCAAAGGCAAACTACAGGGGAAGATAAGAGATTAGTTGCTTCCAGGGAGAGGGTGTGGGCAGGAGGTGGGGTCTATAAAGGGTCAACACAAGGAAAAGGTTTGAGCGGGGTAGAGGTGAATCTGTTCTATATCCTGGTCGTACTGGTGGCTACAAAATCTATACATGTCTTAAAATTCATAGAACTATACACAAAAATTAAAATATCAATTTACAAATGACAATTTGAAAAATAAAATTATACAAAAAGGAACTGCCATACAACATTGCAATTCCAATCCAAGTCTCTACTCGTGAGAAATGAAAACATCTATCCACACTCAGACCTGTACACAGATGTTCAGAGCAGCTTTATCTGTTACAGCCGAGATGTGGAAATAATTCACATGTGCATCAGCAGGTGAATGGACAAACTGTGGTCTATCCATCCAAAATAACTTGACCCAGCAAGAAAAAGGAACTGAATACTGATCCACGCTACAACATGGGTGAACCTCAAAGAGAGGACACTAAGTGAAAGAAGCCAGATGCAAAAGACCACATAGTGTATGATTCCAGCTATATGTAATGTCTAGAAAAGGCAAATCTCCAGAGACAGAAAGTGAATACCCAGGTGCTGGGTTTGGGAGCAGGTCTGCCTGCAAATGAGCATGATGGGCCTGAGGGGTGATAGAAATGCTCTAAAATCAACTTTTGGTGATGCTTAGACAATGCTGTAAATTTTCTAAAAATAAGTCAAGCGTACGCTTTTAAGAGGTGATTTTTGTGGTGTGTAACTTACACCTTGATAAAACTGTGCTCAATTAGATATTCATGTTTTTTCATGAAAACTTGGCCCCTACCTCACAGAATACACACAAAAAATTAATTCCATGTGGATTATAGACATAAATTTGAAAAGCTAAACAATAAAGTATTTAGGAAACAAAAGAGAAGAATAATTTCATGACCTCAGAGGTTGAGGAAGGTTTCCTAAACAGGACACAAAAAGCAGTTAACCTAACAAAGAAAAAGACTGATAAAATTCATACTAGGTTGAACCACATGAAATTGCCAATATTTAATCATTCTGATCTCTAAGAATGGCAATTTCATAGTAAAAAGGCAAGACCATAGTGGGAAAAGGCATTTGCTTCACTATAACTGACAAAGGGCCAGTAGCCTGAATATAAAAAGCTCCTAAAAATCAATAAGAAAACCAAACTAAACAAAACCAGACCACTCAGTGGAAAATGGGCAAGAAACTCAGACAGACACTTGACAAAAGAACAAAACCAGATGGCCTGCTGACGTAAGAAAAGGCACTCGACCAGGGAAACGCAAACCAAATCAGAGAATCACAAGTTAAAGCTACCAACAGAAACCCCACACACCGACCAGAGTGGCTAAAATCAGACAGACTGACAGCGCCCCTGAGGACGCGGGGCAGTGAGGAGCCGCTGGTGGGAGGAAAAGTTGCAAACTGTTTGGTATTATCTGTCTATTAAAGTTGAAGATACTCATACTCTATGACCCAAGACTCCCACTCCTGGATGGTTGTTTACACACGGAAGTGCACGCAAGTGTCACCGGGATATGGCACAGCTGTGTTCACAGTCATTCTGTAGGAGCCAAGATGGGAACCATCCACACGTCCATCAAGACAGAGAGAGAGACAGCAGTACAGACACAGAGAACACCTTTCAGCAGTGAAAATGAACAAACTACAACCATAAGCAACAGGGATGAATCTCACAAGCATGATATTGAGTGACGGGAGCAGCCCCAAACGAGTATATATTGCAGATTCCATTTATATGACATCTAAACACTGGCAAAAACAATTGATGGGGCCAGAAGTCAGGATGCGGTTCCTGCAGGAAGAGGGAGTGAGTAGTACTGAGGGGCGCACAAGAGGGTTCGGGAATGCTGGCAACACTCCATTTCGTCTGGGTGCTGGCTGTGTCCATTTTGTGATAATTCTTCAAATGTACACTTACGATTCGTGCATTTTTATTTATGCATATTATACGTCAACGCAGAAGTTTGTTTTAAAAAACAGGCATCCGAAGTCTTCAAAACTGCCAATATCATTAGAGACAAAAAAGGCTGGGGAACAGTTCTAGATCAAAGGAGACTACATGGATGTGCAATGAACAATCCGATACCTGACTAGACCCTGGATGAAAGTAAGAAAAGCTCTAAAAGATACTACAGGACAACTGGGGACATCTGACTATGAACGACACATCTGCTAAGAGTATTGTGTTACATTTCTTGATGCAATAATTCAGTCTATGCAGGAGAATGTCCTCGTCCTTAGGAGATACATGCTAAGGAATTTAAGGGGGCAGGGCCATAATGCTTGCAACTTACTCTCAAATGTTCAGTGGCTCAGGAAAGAAAAAAGAGGAGATACACATATACACACATATGTACACACGCACATATATATACATATAAAGGGCATGTATATGTATACACACATATATAAAGGACATACACGTATGTATGTGTGTGTATAAATATATACATACATTTATATAGAGAGAAAGAAAACAAATTTGGTAAAATATTAACAATTGGTGAATCCAGGGAAAGGGCATATTAGTATTCATTACACTATTCTTTGAACTTTTCTGTAGGTCTGAAATTTTTCAAAATAAAAATTTGGGAAAAAAGCAAAAACGAATAAAAATCTGGCAAAACCAAACAACCTAAGCCAAGTGTTTAAGGAGGCACACTGGTTAAGAAAACCACAAAGAAGAGAAGAAGTAGCCCCCGGTGAGGGCCAGACCACGGTTACCTTTGGCAGGGAGGGGACAGGATGGGGTGTCTGGGCAGTGGCAACGTTCTCTTTTTTAACCTGGTCAACAGATACAAGGGTGTACACTTTAATCAGACCGTACATGTATTTTATGTAGTTTTCTGTAGCTGTGTCATTTCATGATTTTTACAAAATTGTGGTTTTACAAGAACAAAGAGATTGAGCAGGGTAGAGCTATGTGTGCAGCGTGAGAGAAGCAGTTATAATCGAGCTGGAGGAAGAGAGAGCAGCTCAGCCACTCAGCTCCGGCTGCCACGGGTTCTGCCACCACACTTTGCAGGCCCCACTGTGTAGCTGCTTCTGGCATGGCAGCTTCTAGCGTGGCAACACAATCATAACAGCATTACTGTCTCTTAGCTGCCAAATGTTCTCATGATTTGGTTGCTATGAAAACACACCTAACTTACATTGAAGACTGATTTATTAAAGGTGTTGCAAGATGGTGGGTTTTTTTTAATGAAAAAAAATTGTCTCCCAGGAAGTCATTTTCCCATAAATCACAAATAAAAACTTAGCAAAAAATATTTAAAACTCCCATAAGTTTTGGTCCTTAATTCTCTTCTCCTGATATTGCTACAAAAATAACTGGAAACAAAATATTTATTGTTTACAGCTGCTTGGAATTTAATTCCAAACGAGTTGGTCAGTACATTCATTTACTGCAGAGCTAAATCTGCAAGATTCCATGTTGAGGACAAATCGTTTCCACGCACAAGACGGAGGAACCCTCAACAGCTTCTCACCGAAGTCATTCTTGACAAACGATAACAGTATGTATGTTCCATTTCAGCTCACTGACTCCAGCGCCAAGCTGCTTGGGTTCAGACCCCAGTTCCTCTACAGGCAGCCTGTGGATAGCTGAATCCACCATTTGGTGGATAGCTTGGATGAAGACAGAGAGAAGCTGTTCATCACGGATGTAGATGGGAGGACCAACCAAAGATGCGTGGGTGTTGGAGGAGCTGTTGTCCCTGCCAACAATGGAAGCCAGCAGGTCAGGACCGTGAGCTCGATGCCCCTGCACTGACTTTCTGAGTGTGAAAAGAATGCAGCTGCTACTTCACTTCTTCCTTCCAGATCTTGTGCAAACTGTCCCTTGTGGCCCAAGCTGCATACAGAGATCTAACTTAGCAAAGCTGACATGTGAATCCACTACAGTCCACCCCTGTCAACCTGGCACCCACATATATACATACACCTCTTTTTAACCATAATCAACTTCTAAATGAAGTCAAGGGTAAAATCAGGCTTCCATCTGATGTAATGCAACCATCCCTCTTACAGCCAAAACCATGCTCACCCTCTCTCCAAAAGAATCTCGGTTTAGCAGTGCAATTAGCTCAAACTAAGGTGGTTTTTGTTGTCTTGCTGTTGAGGTTTTCTCTTTCTTTTTTCATTCTTTCTTAACCAAGAAAGCCTCTGTAGGAGCAGGGAAGTTACAAAGTGATACTCTCCAGAACTCTTTTTCACTCAGCTTTGAAGACAAACACTTGGTGAAGTTGCTGGGCACTATCATATTCCTGGTTTCTTCCTTCCTTAAAAACAAATTGCTCATTTGGGACACCCCTGGCCATCCAGTGGTTAAGACTTCACCTTCCAATGCAGGGGGTGCAGGTTTGATCCCTGGTTGGTCGGGGAGCCAAGATCCCACATGCCTCGCGGCCAAAAACAAAAACAAAAAAACAGGAGCAGTATTGTAACAAATTCAATAAAGGCTTTAAAAATGATCCACAACAACAACAACAAAAAAATCTTAAAAAAAAAAAAAAAGGAATTGCTCTTTAAAATGACATTCAATTAAGCAAACATTTTAAGGAGTGTCTACTGAGTGCAAGATATTGATTCCAGGTTAAATAAAGTATTAAAACAAGCCTTTTACCTGCTGATTGAATTGTCTTTAATAACTGTGCTTGTGTAGTACTTTTCATTTCCATTCTCTCATTTGATGTTCCGATGAGATAGGTGAAATAATCCTGCCTCCAATAGAGACGAGTGTGCGGAAGTGGCGGGGGCAGTACCTAACGACAGCGGTCAGGTTTAAGTTGGAGGTAAATATCCATCCAAAACGTCAGGATGGAAAAGACCACGTATGATGAGACAGAAAAATAAAAGCTCAGAGAGGAAAATCATATACGGAGCATTAAAGACCAGCAGTGTCACAACACTTCCCGAGGAACAGGGGGTTCTAGGACAAGGCTGGATAGAAGCTCACTCTCAGTAAGAAGGGAGCTGCCCCCACTCATAATTCTCTGTGTTTCTATCTTATTTTTTCCTTCTAAAAAGCTATGCTCTTTTCTAAATTTTTAGATTTATTGCCAAACTCAAGGAACACTTGACTGAAACAGCATATAACTCTGAAATCACAAATAAAGTACTAGGAAATTCCATCTTCATGTTCTGTCATTTTACTGCTGTGCTGGTACCAAAAAAAAAAAAAGAAAATGATGTGTAAAGAAAAGCTGATGATTTGTGAGTTTAAAGTTTCTTTTTGTTTTTATTTATCTGAATTCATTTGAGAAAGAAAAAGGAAAAAATACATGACCCCCCATTATTATCTGATTATTTTATAATCTTATATACAGACATAAAGCATCATTACAAGAAAAGGCACATACCAATGGAACAAAAGAGAAACCTGATTCCCTTATTTTCTAATAATTTGTAGTCTTTGATTCTTTGCTTAGAACTTCTGTTCATCACAAAAGGAGCACATTAACAATGTGCTAAAAACCTTCGTGACTTGGGGCAGGGCACCGAAGTTCCATGGAACTCAGTTTCTCCCTTTTAAAAAAATAAGATAGTTTAACTAGAATCATCTAAACTACAAAATGCCTTTTATTAATTCTTTAAAAAAAGGATTCATAAAATAAATAAAATTCTACGATTTGATGGAGCCATTTTTGTCTAAGATGTTTAGCAACGCCTGGCAAAGGAAATCTAAACAAGGGCTCCTGAACAGTAAGGCCTATTTTAGAGATTTGGACTTCTCTATCATAAACCTATGGAATCAAACTGTTGCCAATCTAGCCACCAGTGACAGCACAGCTCAACATCAAAAATTTATTGCATTTAATCCTGGAAACACAAGGCATGCAGCTGTTTTTCCTGGAAATCAGCTTTGTCTCTGGATATTCACAAATCCCAATTTAGAAGGCTGATCTATTTGAAGAAAAACAGCATGAGAGTATCACTTCCAAACCTTAATACTTTTAAATAATGTTTCTCGATTGGGAGCCTGCATCTAAACACTACCAGTTTTCCAGGACCTCGCTCGGAGGCCACTCCAGCCCTGCAGACAGGCGGATGGACTCTCCATCCTTCTTCTGTCATTCCCAGAACAATCTATCTCTCCCCAGACAAACATTCTTCTCCCCAGCATCACAGTGATTGGCTCCTGGCTCCCTTAACCGACTATAAATTCTCTGAGACTGCACTGGCTTTGCATTGTTCATGAAGCAAGCACACAATAAACATCTGTTAAAATAAACTCGTATAAATTAATATAATCTTCTTAATTTAAGGGCATAAATACAGATTACAAAATCATTATAAGTGACTCTGAACAAAGCCCTGAATTGAAAAGCCCAGTTCCATTTTTTAGATCCTTTGATGATATTTAAGGGGAAGCTGAGGACCAAAATAAAATGGTTACTAAGAAAAAAATCAAAGCCTAGGTAAGAATAATCAGTTTGAGCTCTGTTTTAATTAAGGAGGAGCCAAGCAATTTTGCTTCCCGATTTTCTTGATTCGTGTAAGTAGACCTCAGATAATAACTAGCTTTGAAAATCCTTATGAATTTGCAATTCATGTGAATTATGAAACTGAGGCTAAGCTTTAAGTAACTATCCAAGGTCACCTAAGTAGTCAGTGGCAGGGCTTAGCCTGAACCATTGCACATGCATTTTCCTATATTTCCCACGTTTATGTTACTCGACATACTTTGCACGGATTCATATGTGAGCATAGCTACATTTTTCATATTAGCTTTATAAATAAGGACAAAATGGTATCAGCCAGGCAACTTTGTTGCTTGTATGTGTGCGTAGTGCATGTGTATTTTAAGCACTAATGATATAAATGAAGAAACCAACAATGTTTCCACTCATCCAGGAGGAATCAATTCTACATGAGTAGGCTAGTGGTTACTGCCAAAGCCACGTTAAATGTGTATACTTCATGGGAAAGGGTTGAAGTTAACTGTTCTAATGCCCTTTCATTTAAATCTAGAACACGTACCTCTCAAATACGAGCCTCTAAAAATTCTAGGCACATTGTCAACGTCGATAATCTTAAACCAAGACTCTTTACTAGTCTCCCTTATCAAGGTAATATTTCTCTCCAGTTAACAACCAGGGGATTTATATATCTGTTACAAAGTCACTATGTAAAAAAATCTTGTTGGTTTTTTTTTTTTTTTTTTTTGGCGGGGCTGGGGGGAACAACTAGATTGATAAAGAGGCTTCCTTTGCAACCAACTCACTTCTGTGTGGACGCTGAGACACATACTGGTGTTCATTCAGGATAGAAAGTGACATGACATGGGTGTCTACAGTGACAGTGTTTAAAGCTTTGCCTGCGGGAAACTGAGAAGCTGCTTTGGGTTGAAGCGTTTCCCTGAAAGAGTAGCCAGGTGACCACAGTCCTACCCCCTCCAACACACACTTCTTTAAACATAAATAGCATTTTGGACGTCTTTAATTCTTTGCTTCCAACACTGCACACATGCAGGTTCCAGGACTGGCAGACAGCCTTTTTTCCTGAACAGTAGGGTGGGAGATGGGTCCAAGGCTACCCACAGACTTTGCAGATAGTGTGTGAAAACCACAGAGTGTATTCTGAGAATACAAGAGAAACTGACCTTTGTTTTGGAATGAACTCGCATCCCCTCAAGTGTTCGCCATTGTTTAAATTGCAGATCTCCCCTAACTTACCCCTGGACCTCTCACCAGGCAGCAAGGAGGCCTCTTGGTGGCAGCGGCTCTCAAGCCGCACTTCTGTTCTCCCCAGGCCCCACCCTGATCCACCTGGACTTGTAATGCCATCCTCCCCTCAGCCCCACGGGAGGACCCAGTTCTCCACAGCGCTCATCCTGGATGGAAACAGGTCTGAGGCTGGGAAGGGCGCCAAGCAGAGATGTTTTCATTGGTTTCTATTCCCTGTCATTTTTCAGGGAAAAGGAAACATTTGACCATCAGAAATTGTCAGGCAGACATAAAAGAGATTTAATTAATCATAAATACTCCTTTAAAGTTGTATTTGCACTGCCATTTTAAAAGGAGATAACACTAATAACATGAGAATGAAGTCTCTGTTAAAGGAAAGTGACGACATATTGTTCAAATTTCAATTACTTCTTTGCTCGACACTGAAAAACCATCCTCAATTAGTTACACACACTTACTGGGAAACACAGCGGTTCATCCCTCTGTCACATTCTCGCCCTTCTGTAGTTTATATAACTTCTCTTTGTTCAACAAACCACGGTAAAATGTCAAGATGGAGTTTATTATGAAAATAGATCCATTAAAACCTACCTAAGAATAACACAACACTACAATTCTGTGATTTGAAAAGGAGGTGAAAGAAATGCCAGCACACCCTCTAGAACGGCTCAGGCTGGCACCTCGCCCCACCTCCAGAGGAAGACCAAAACGGGAATGACGAGGAGCAGAGTCATGGCCATGGCCTGCTCCCTGCCTTCCTAGGGCCCATTTCTGCCCTTTAGAGATAAACTAGAAATTCCTTGAAGTTAGGAACGTGTGTTGTTATTCACCACTCTCTCTTCCTCAGAGAGTGACTCAGTGTCCAACATGGAGCAAGTGTTCGGTAATGCTGGTTTCCCACCATTACCGAGTGTTTCCACTGACCCTCCAGCAGGGCCGCTCCAGCCCCCAGATCACTCATAACCCTGGGGCTCTCAAGGAGGCACCTGGGCAGGGCCTCTGGTCACTCACTGGATAAAACTCAATAACGTCCCCATCAACTGAAACCCCTGGTCTCCAGACCATGACTCAGAGCCCAAGCAAGTGACCGGAAACTCCCTGGGGCCATCAGGACTTGAAATGACCAAGGGTCCTATATCAGTTATGACTCCAATAAGGAAATAGTAATCCCAGAACAGAAAGATTTTATATACACGGAAGCAGGGGGCCCAGGGAGCAAAGGTCGGGAGAACACAGCACTCACCACAAGGCGTTACAGACAGGAGCTTCCATGAGAGCCGCTGCTGGTGTGCCACCTGCCACCCTTCTGCTTCAAACACCACAGACGACCCAGCAACTTCTCCCCCACCTCCCACAGCTGAGGAGAACCTAACCTAGAGCTACAGCAAAGGACCAGGGAAATACAGCTCCAGGCTTTCCCTGCCATAAGGGCACAACTTGGAAGGGCAAGCATCTAGCTGGCTACCCAACCAGGCCCAGGCGCCCCGCTGGTGCTGAACACCACCCCCCACAGACGTTCTTGACCTCATCAGACCCAAGCCAAGCTCAAAGATATCGGCTAACAAAACACTGAACACTTTCTGCCAGATTATCCTCAAAAACAGTCACTGGAATCTCTGCAGTAACTCTCTAAGCCTCTTCTGAGCTTAAACTGAGTACAGACAGAATTTTCCTCTGACACGCCAGTAAACCCGGCCCACACTTCAATCCAGCTCTGCCAAGGAGCTGACACTTCCACAGGCCCCTCACCAACAGTGCCAGCTGATTCTTCCAAGCGTCAACATCTTTGGGCTGAACTGAGACATAAATACTGATAAAGAAGACCTTTTTCTGAGCTTATGTTGGATATGTTTTTCTGTTCAGGCCACCACTATAAACAACATCCCTAGACTAACGGAATGCCTTTTTGAAGCAAAAGTTAGACTTTAAAGTACATGTATTGCTTGCTGGCACAGGCTGGGGGAGTCTGCCCAGCACTGGAGGCACAGGTAGGGGCAGGGGACACCTTTGGGCTGGGGAGTTAGTGCCAAGGCCTAGATGATGCATCCATGGAAAGACCAGTTACATACGAGGGTAATGATCAAATAAATGTATCACAGATGATGAGAGAGGAGAGGTAGGACCAGGGGAAGGGGGAAAGCGAAAATGAACCATGTGATCTGAACTGTAATTGGACACATCATGCTTTTTAAAGCTACCTTGTTAGATAGCGAACTATAAATGTACATGTGCACACATGCATATATCTAAATACTGTACGCATGTGTGGAGGAGAGTATACACACACGTGAGTCTCCTAACTACATCCATTGAAAAGGCTTAGTTGCCATAATGTCCCAGTAGCCATGGACATACAGAGCACTCAGAACTTGCTTTCTAGAAACTATCCTCGGGTTTCCCCGGTGGCACAGTGGTTAAGAATCCGCCTGCCGATGCAGGGGACACAGGTTTGAGCCCTGGTCCAGGAAGATCCCACATGCCGCGGAGCAACTAAGCCCGTGCGCCACAACTACTGAACCTGCGCTCTAGAGCCAGAGAGCCACAACTACTGAGCCCGTGCGCCACAACTACTGAAGCCCGCGTGCCTAGAGCCCATGCTCTGCAACAAGAGATGCCCCTACAACGAGAAGCCCACGCACAGCAACGAAGAGTAGCCCCCTTATTGGAGAAATGACTGACTCCTAGGCTGGGGAAAAGAAAGATCAAAATAAGCATGAATGGGGACTTCCCTGGCGGTCCACTGGTTGGGACCCCGCGCTTCCACTGCAGGGGGCATGTGTTTGATCCCTCGTCAGGGAACTAAGATCCCACATGCCGCACGGTGCAGCCAAAAAATAAAAAATAAAAATATAGCTACATTAAAAACAAAAGATAAGCCTGAATGTGTTGTGCCAAAAAAGTAAGGATGATATAGACACGTCAAAAGTACACGATGGGGGCTTCCCTGGTGGCGCAGTGGTTGAGAGTCCGCCTGCTGATGCAAAGGACACGGGTTCGTGCCCCGGTCCAGGAAGATCCCACATGCCGTGCAGCAGCTAGGCCCGTGAGCCATGGCCACTGAGCCTGCGTGTCCGGAGCCTGTGCTCCACGACGGGAGAGGCCACAACAGTGAGAGGCCCGCGTACCGCAAAAAAAAAAAAAAAAAAAAAAGTACACGATGGCTCCCACTGGCCAAATCTGGGACAATCTCAGCATCAGAGTAGACAATGACAGTAATGGATTATAACCCAATGAATAAAGTAAGATCTGTAAGTCTGGTGCTGGGAAGGGAGGGAGCAAAGAAGAAAAAAAGCTCTACCTTACAGTGGGACACCAGCCAATAAATGCAAAATAAATAATGTGACTAGAGGGCTTCCCTGGTGGCGCAGTGGTTGAGAGTCTGCCTGCCGATGCAGGGGACACGGGTTCGTGCCCCGATCCGGGAAGATCCCACATGCTGCGAAGCGGCTGGGCCCGTGAGCCATGGCCGCTGAGCCTGCGCGTCCGGAGCCTGTGCTCCACAATGGGAGAGGCCACAACAGTGAGAGGCCCGCGTACCGCAAAAAAAAAAAAAAAAAAAAAAAATAATGTGACTAGAAAACTGCCCTTTGGTAACCATCACACTAATTGATTCAGGTAAGACACATCAAAGGATGCTAAAACTCACAGGTAAAAGTTTAATGAAAAACAGCCTCGTAGCCTTACATAGCCTCAAAATATTTCCCATCAAACAGTTATTTAATAACTACAAAAGGTTAATTAATTAATTTTACAGCGAAGAAACCTGGCAGACACCTTCTCAACTAATGATAACCACTAACTAACATCTCTGGAAATGGGACAAATCAAAATTGTGTGCTCTCCTATTACAAAACACCTAGGAGGATGCAGCCCCAATTCTGCAGTCCTGCCAGACAAGCCCAAACTGAGGGACATTCTACAAAAGTAACTGGCCTGTTCTCTTCAAAAATGTCAAGGTCATGGAACACAAAGACAAGGAACTGTTCCAGATTGAAGGTGACCAAAGAGCCACGACAAGCAATGCAACCTGTGAGCTTGGGTTGGCTCCTGGGCCTATAAAGGACATCATTGGGACAAGCGGCAAAATGTGAAGGGGGTCTATAGATTGGGAGGTGTACGGTAACAACGTTCACTTCATGACTTGGGTGGGTGTACGGTGACTACACAGGAATGTGTCCTTGTTTTTAAGAAATACACAGGGAAGTATTTAGGGACACTGGCTACGATCTGTTCCCAAATGGGTGAGAGAAGAAAGAACATGTGTGTGGTGTGTAGAGAGAGACGAATGTCACAGAACATTAACATTTAGGGAATCTGGTGAAGGGTTGGCACAGGATTGGTAGGGACCCCAGACACCCCAACCACACAGTTCTGGTCACACCCACTGGGGGCAGCTCTTAAGACAACCCACTTGGGCCAGCCGACTGGACTGAAAGGCGTGTCAGTAGTGCCTCTTTTACCCCAAGTGCTAAGTGGCATTTGATCATCTATGCCAAGAGTAGAGACCAGGACACCACAAACTCCTAAGGGAAAGGCCGTGTTGTTTATCTCTGAACCCCACGCCCACACCACATTTAGGCTCTTATAAATGCTCAAACATTGGGTGCTCAACCAATATGTGTTGAATACAAGCTCCTTACGTGGGCCGAACAGTGTCCCCCCCCAGATTCATGTCCACCAGAGCCTCGGAATGTGGCCTTATTTGGAAATAGGGTGTTTGCAGATGTGAGTAGTTAAGGTTCAAGATGAAATCACACTGGAATAGGGTGGGCCCTAACTCCAGTGAGTGTCCTTACAAGAGACAGAAGAGGACACGTGGAGACACAGAGAAAGCCATATTAAGATGGAGGCAAGATTAAAATGCTGCATCTACAAGTGTGGAACACCCAGGATGGCCAGCAGCCCCAGAAGCTGGGAGAGAGACCTGGGACGGGTTCTCCTGAGTCTCCAGAAGGAACAAACCCTGGCCACACCTTGATTTTGGACTTCTGCCCTCCAGAACTATGAGAGAATAAATTCCTGTTGTTTGAAGCCACCCAGTGTGTGGTACTTTATTACAGCAGCCCTGGGGAATGAATATACTCCTCAAAAAATATGTAAAATGGCTTTGTCAACAATACTAAAACCTCACTTAACATGTTAACTTAATTAAGGTAAATCACTTTAACATATTCGTATCTCAGCTAAGTGAATATGACACAGCATCTTACACCACATACCACATAAGCATCGTTTCTTTATGACACTGAGAGGCTCTTAACCTGCCCTGGGAAGAGTAAAGACTGTCAGAGGTGCACGTTGGATTTTTTTTCCTTAAGAGACAAATTGACTTCTAAATTACTGACAGCCTACTATATGAATGGCACAGTTTTAGACGTTCTGACGTGTTACAAATAAACCACAATAAAAAACTTCCTGGAATAGGGGTTAAAATGTGGGAATGAACACGATATTTAATAGGCATGCATTTCCAGCCATGAATCATACCACACACACAGCACAGTGATATGTAAACCTCTCATGTAGAATTGGGTCATGTGAAACTTTAAAATGCAGTGAAGTGGCCCAGCTGGCCACCGTTACTAAATGAGCACAAGATCTCTCTGTGATTTAGGGTAGAGACAGTACACACATTTGGATTAGAGGACTAGAAATAGTTAAACTACGCTGAGCTTCTGCAGAAAACACAGTTGCTGTTTTTTCAGTTTAGTCAGTGAAACATAAAATAATATTGATGTCTGAGAAGGGCTTTCGATGGAAACAGCAGCTCACATTCATCAAGAGAGCACTTACCCTTCCTCCAGAGCATTTCACGTGGAGCCACAGGTCTATTTATAACGGCTGGCACAGGGCACCACAATGGGTGATTGTATTGTGCAGCTGTTTGTGTGTATCAAGAAGGGTGGCCGTGGACAGCCTGCACTTTGATGTTTCCCTTTTTTGGAGATTTAAAATAACATTTTAAAAACTGCCAACTAGCAAGGTCACGAAATATTTTTGGATGGCACGGGAACGAGTGCACAGTCGCGGGCCCTTCAGATCGGTGGCCTGGGACTCAGCCAGCGAGCCCAATTGCACAACATCCACCACGGCCAGCTCTGCAAGTTATTTGCCTGGAAGCGCTCACAGACTACCCCTTCCTGGTAATGAAAGTGCAGCTGACACATCAGCAGAGGGTCTCCCTGACAGGGAGGACCCAAGGGGATGAGGATTTCCCTGGCAGCCTTGCTTCCCACAGCAACCACTACCTCCAGGCCTTTTTGCTGCCCTCACCCCACAGCTCCCCCAAACCCCGGCCGTACCAGCTGCATTTTCTCCCAGCGCTTTCCACTGACACATCACGTATTTCTCTAAGATGCGTGTCCGCGTTTCAACTCCCCCCTTCTACACGTATGGTCCACAAAAGCAGGGACAGGGCAGTGTGTTTGTTTTCTTCACTGATGGATCTACAGAACCGAGACTCGGGCCCGGCATGTAATATTTGCCGAGTGCGTACTCGTAAAGTGACTTAATTTAAGTAGCAGAGACAGTGGTTTCAGGAAGCACATGGGAATCCTGAGGACCAGTGTTTGAGTCCAGAATTCTCCCCCCACCATAAAGATTCCAGTTTTGTTCACACATTCACAGCCTGTAAAAACAGAAATGGACTTCATAAAATACTTGACTTCCTCAAACTGTGGTAGGACGCAAAGACTGATACCTCACAGGGCTCAATTCTGAAGTCATATTCATCCAAATTGTATCTCTGCAACTCTTAAGAGCACTGCTCATCCATCCGGCAAACCTTCCTGCTGGAGGTGTTAGACTTGGGAAGCACTGGTGCTAATGAAAACCGTGGCCCTAATTCAATGAGTATTAAAAGCATCAAGTTACGCAAAAGGGACACTGTATTGTGTACAACAAATGACTCCTGAGATTTTAGTCTTTTTCAGGGTTTTATCTCAGTATATCATGAAAACCTAACGATTTTAGGTAAATAAAATTCAACTCACCACTCAGAAATTCTGGAAGGTCAGGAAGAGGCAGAGATCAGGGCCCCAGTGGAAGGGGAGGGGGCACAGGGCAGAGGGAGGAGGGGACACAGTGGGGGTGTCTTGGGGGATTCTACCGAGCCTTCCTTCCACGCTGTACAGGCACAGCCAGGCTCAGAAAGCTGGTTCTACTCAGCAAGGCTCAGAAAGCTGGTTCTACTCAGCAAATTCACAGGTGAGGAAGCCTTTAGAAATGCTTTTTTGGGGAAAAATTCACTAGCGGAATAAAGGTGTGGCTTCCTAAATGTGAGTAACTCTTTATCAAAGATGCCTGAGAAGCGATAAAGCCCCCTGCAGGTATGGGCAAGATGACTGGCTTACCGAGGACCCCAGGCAAACGGCTTTGAAGCTGCTTCTTAACCCTTGATGACGAGCAGTGTTTGAAACACACAGGCAGGGAGCTCTCTGCCAGGGCTTCGGAATATTAAAGTCGACAACGAAGAGAGAGCAGGTCAAGTTCCCCCACAGACTCTTCTTTTCCCCTCAGAGGTCATCTTCAGAAAAATCGGCGATACCCTGGATTCTTGAAAAATTTCCTCAATATCAGAGCTCAAAACATTTACAGAACACCTGCCTCGTGCACAGCTGTTTTCCTACCTGCACAAAAATTCTGTGGCTCCAAAGCAAATTTAAAAGGGGCGTTAGTCCTCCCAGGAGTCAGAATCAGCCCTCAATATAAAAAGCAGAATTCTGGGGCTTCCCTGATGGCGCAGTGGTTGAGAGTCCGCCTGCCGATGAGAGGACGCAGGTTCGTGCCCCGGTCCGGGAAGATGCCGCATGCCGCAGAGTGGCTGGGCCCATGAGCCATGGCCACTGAGCCTGCGCGTCCGGAGCCTGTGCTCCGCAACGGGAGAGGTCACAACAGTGAGAGGCCTGCGTACCACAAAAAAAAAAAAAAAAAAAAGCAGAATTCTGACCTCAAAATTGGTCTCCTGGGAACACTGGGAGGCAGCATATGATCCACGATGACCAGGCCAACAGACGCCCCAATTCATCTCTGCATCAACAGCAGGCATTCAATGCCACGCCCGCACGTAGTGGGTGCTCAGGAAACGTGCTTCATTGTTATATGGAGCACAATGAAGGCCAGAGACGTGCAGAGCTTTACATGTTTTTATTATCAGTCCCACAGCTGACAAGCAGTCCACACCCGCCTTGCCCAGTCCCTACCCCTGTGATTTCTGAAGTTGCCTCACCACAGCAACCCCCGCCTGCTTCAGGTCTGGGATGAGATGAGCACCAGTCCAGGAAGACCTGCTTTGAGAGCCACGGCCAGTGCTGACGCGGGGCTGGTTCCAGCAGAGCTCTGCCTAAGACCTCAGTTCTTTCAGGTCACCTGCAAGGATGAAACCCACCCCAACCTTATTCTGCTACTATTTTACATCTGTCATAGGTTCGGCAGATAAAATAACATGATTTTTTTAAACTGATGCTTGTTTGCTCATTTAAAAGGCAATAAAAATATATATATATATGTGTATATATATATTTTGCTGGAAATACCTAACAAAGGGAAAAGTATAGGGTAATGAAAATATAAAGATGATCAGCAACCCCAACCAGAGAGATCAACCCACTCTTAACTTCCTCACTTCCTTTCCACCATTTTTAAATAATAGCTTTATTGAGATAAAATTCACATACCATACAATGTATCCATTTAAAGTATAGAAGCTGGTGATTTTCAGTGTATTCACAGAGCTGTGCAACCACTGGCACGGTTAATGGAGAATGTTTTCGGAGTCCTAAGAACAAACCCTGTGCCCTCCAGCAGCACACGCTCCTCCTGTCCGCCCAGCCACTGGCCTCCTCCGCATGCCTCCCAGCACCAGCCCCTCCTCAAACCCATCCTCCAGCGACTGCACTTCCACACCCTGCCCTGTAGGGAAGTCTCGACTCTACTCAGAGGTTTAACTAATTCCGAAGCTGCTGCGAGAACATATGAGGCTCCACTTACAATATCCTCTCCTATCTGAAATGTCATTGTTAAGGGGTGATTCCTTGTTAGTAATAAAAAAAAAAAAAATTGATGACGACAAGGACTACAGGAGGAGGGACATGGAAGCATTTGCTATGCGCTCCAAAGTACCAAGCATTGTTCCACAGCACATTACACAGAGAATCCCGCTACATCCTTCTCACAGCCCAGTACATAATGGACTGCTACCAGCCTCATTGCAGACAGGAAAGCCAAGGCCTGGGAAAACCAAGGTCACAAAGGCTTAGAAAAAGAAAGCTGAAATTTGAACCCCGAGCAGTGTGACACCAGAGCTCTGGCCCTTAACCCTACACATGCTGCCTCTTCCTTCACAAAACTCTAAAATGCAGTCATGCCAGAGTGACATCACAGGGGAAATAACTGATGGGCACTTTCCCGGAGAGCCTGGGAAGAGATACTCGGTGGGATAAAGGACCAGGGGTTGGGACACTGTAGAGAGCGGACTAGACAGGCGAGCGCTGTGAGAAGTGCAGGCAGAATTAGGGTTACTTAAAATACATAGATCATACCAGTCTTAGTATTTTGTCCTTGCCAGGAGAGGGCCCCTAGTCTTTTAGCCAAACTAATTATTGCTAATTAAGTTTATCTCTTTTAATCAAGGAGCTAAAAGTCCCTGAATTAAAAACCGTGTGGCAAAGGGTAAGGGAATTGTGTGGTGAGGGGATACAACCAAAAATACAATGACTAAAGTAAGGCTTTGATCTGGAAAGCAATTCACTAAACCTATCAGCAATGGTTACCTTTAAGGATGGGAACAGTGAATGCTTTTCATTTCCACTTTATACATTTCATACTGCTGTGTTTTTATAACAAACTTATACCACCTAGGAAGTTGGGGGAAAAAAGATATAAAAAGGCAGGTTGGGGGGAAGGGAGAGAAATTCTGAAATAATAAGTAAGAAGCTTGGCAAAACTTCTCCAAAAGCAATGAAAAACTGGACAAATTTGTCAAAAGCAACCATTTCAGGAATGGAAATCAACTGAAGGCATACAACAAATTGAGAAGTATTCACTCCAAAATAACTACAGAACTTTGCATCCCAGCAGTGTATCTATGGCATTTTAGTCTGGTGTGCTCCACCCCTCACCCCAGCTCCATCAACAGTGTTGGATCCACCAGAGCAGGACAAGCTGTGAAAACTGGTGGCTCTGCTGCTGGGGGGGATGACTGATGTGGAGTAGAGCACATGCCCAAGGGCACTATCATAAGCAACAGTGATCACAGAAAATTATACAAGGCCAACATCTCCGCGAGCCTTAGGTCACAATACTGACTGGGATAAGCAACAGACCAGCAGACTAGCCAAAAATACATTACGTACATGCAAAAACAAGAGAACCACAGTGGGCAAGGATAAGCTCCCACATGTCCCTGGTGTCCTCAAAGGGTACACACATGCAGGAGAGACCAGAGAGGGCCCTAGCTATCTACTCATCCCTGGCTGAAGTGAGGCCTAGCACCTGCACAAAGGAGGTAAAAGAAGGTCTGGCAGAAGGTAAACCAAGGCAGACCTGTAAATGGCCTGAACTTTGAGTGCATTCCTCAATGCACTCCACAGATCCACTGCAGAAATGATGAAGCTTTGCCAGCTTAAGGTGTTTAAACTAACTCTGAACAATCACTGGCTGACCACTATGCTATGCTGACCCAGGGGCAACCCTTAGTAAGCCAGGCTTAAACATAAAAACAAGAAAAAAAAAATGAACAGAATTAGCAGCAGCTGCATACTGCTAAGAAGAGAGACTCTCCAGAATTAACCAGGCAAGTCACAAATAAAAAGCAAAAAAACGTGATTTTGTCATGGGTGAACAGAATCTAGAGTTGCTATATTATGCGACCTAAAATACCTAGTTTAAAAAATAAAATATGAGACATGCAAAGAACATAAAAGTACCGTGAACTATACTCAGGAAAAAGGGCCATCAATAGAAACTCTAAGGGGGCCCAGATGTTGAACTTAACAAAATTCAAAGCAGCAATTATAAACATGGTCAAAGAAATGAAGGAATCTGTGTTCAAAGAAAAAAGGAAAGTATGAACACAATGACTCATCATATAGAGAATATCAAAAAAGAGATGGAAATTATAAAAATAAACCAAATGGAAATTTTGGACTCAAAAGTACAATAAATAGGGCTTCCCTGGTGGCACAGTGGTTGAGAGTCCGCCTGCCGATGCAGGGGACACGGGTTCGTGCCCTGGTCCAGGAAGATCCCACACGCCACGGAGTGGCTGGGCCCATGAGCCATGGCCGCTAAGCCTGTGCGTCCGGAGCCTGTGCTCCACAACGGGAGAGGCCACAACAGTGAGAGGCCCGCGTACTGCCAAAAAAAAAAAAAAAAAAGTACAATAAATGTAGTGGAAAATTCACTAGAGAGGCTCAATGGCAGACGTGAGATGGCAGAAGAAAAAAAGCAACAAAGTTGAAATTATCCAATCTGAGGAAGAAATAAGAAAGAATGAAGAAAAATGCACAGAGTCTCAGAGACATGAGGGATACCATCAAGAATATCAACATACGGGACTTCCGGGAAGATGCTGGAAGAGTAAGACACGGAGACCACCTTCCTCCCCACAGATACACCAGAAATACATCTACACGTGGAATAACTCCTACAGAACACCTACTGACCGCTGGCAGAAGACCTCAGACCTCCCAAAAGGCAAGAAACCCCCCACGCACCTGGGTAGGGCAAAAGAAAAAAGAATAAACAGAGACAAAAGGATAGGGACGGGACCTGCACCAGTGGGAGGTAGGTGTGAAGGAGGAAGTGTCCACACACTAGGAAGCCCCTTCGCGGGCGGAGACTGCTGGTGGCGGAGTGGGGGAGCTATGGAGCCGCGAAGGACAGCACAGCAACAGGGGTGTGAAGGGCAAAGCGGAGAGATTCCCACACAGAGGATCAGTGCCGACCGGCACTCACCAGCCCCTAGAGGCTTGTCTTCTCACCCGCCGCAGCGGGCGGGGCTGAGAGCTGAGGCTCGGCTTCGGTCGGAGCGCCTGGAGAGGACTGGGGTTGGCAGCGTGAATACAGCCTGAAGGGGGTTAGTGCGCCACGGCTGGCCGGGAGGGAGTCCGGGGAAAAGTCTAGACCTGCCGAAGAGGGAAGAGACTTTTTCTTCCCTCTTTATTTCCTGGTGCGCAAGGAGAGGGGATTAAGAACGATGCTTAAAGGGGCTCCAGAGACGGGCGCGATCCGTGGCTAAAAGCGCGGACCCCAGAGACAGATATGAGACGCTAAGGCTGCTGCTGCCGCCACCAAGAAGCCTGTGTGCGAGCACAGGTCACTATCCACACCCCCCTTCTGGGGAGCCTGTGCAGCCTGCCAGGGTCCCGGGATCCAGGGACAACTCCCCCGGGAGAACGCACGGCGCGCCTCAGGCTGGTGCAACGTCACGCCGGCCTCTGCCGCAGGCTCGCCCTGCACTCCGTAACCCTCCCTCGCCCGGCCTGAGTGAGCCAGAGCCTCCGAATTAGCGGCTCCTTTAACCCCGTCCTGTCTGAGCAAAGAACAAACGCCCTCCAGCGACCTACACGCACAGGCCGGGCCCAATCCAAAGCTGAGCCCCTGGGAGCTGTGAGAACAAAGAAGAGAAAGGGAAATCTCTCCCAGCAGCCTCAGAAACAGCGGATTAAAGTTCCACAATCAACTTGATGTACCCTGCAGCTGTGGAATACATGAATAGACAACGAATCATCCCAAATTAAGGAGGTGGACTTTGAGAGCAAGATTTATTATTTTTTCCCCTTCTCCTTTTTCTGTGAGTGTGTATGTGTATGCTTCTGTGTGAGATTTTGTCTGTATAGCTTTGCTTCCACCATTTGTCCGAGGGTTCTATCCGTCCGTTTTTTTTTTTTAACTTTTTTCTTAATAATTACTTTTTATTTTAATAACTTTATTTTATTTTACTTTATCTTCGTTCTTTCTTTCCTTCCCTCCCTCCTTTAGACAACGAATCATCCCAAATTGAGGAGGTAGACTTTGAGAGCAAGATTTATGATTTTTTCCCCTTTTCCTCTTTTTGTGAGTGTGTATGTGTATGTTTCTGTGTGAGACTTTGTCTCTATAGCTTTGCTTCCACCATTTGTTCCAGGGCTCTATCCATCCGTTTTTTTGTTTTTTGGGGTTTTTTTCCTCTTAATAATTATTTTTTTATTTTAATAACTTTATTCTATTTTATCTTATTTTATTTTACTTTATCGTCTTTCTTTCTTTTTTGCCTTCCTTCCCTCCTTCCTTTCTTCCTCCCTCCCTCCTTTCTTTCTTTCTTTCTTTCTACTTCTACTAATTCTTTCTTTCTACTTTTTCTCCCTTTTCTTCTGAGCCGTGTGGATGAAAGGCTCTTGGTGCTGCAGCCAGGAGTTAGTGCTGTGCCTCTGAGGTGAGAGAGCCAACTTCAGGACACTGGTCCACAAGAGACCTCCCAGCTGCACATAATTTCAAATGGCGAAAATCTCCCAGAGATCTCCATCTCAACACCAGCACCCAGCTTCACTCAACGACCAGCAAGCTACAGTGCTGGACATCCTATGCCAAACAACTAGCAAGGCAGGAACACAACCCCACCCATTAGCAGAGAGGCTGCCCAAAATCATAATAAGTCGACAGACACCCCAAAACACACCACCAGATGTGGACCTGCCCACCAGAAAGACAAGATCCAGCCTCATCCACCAGAACACAGGCACTAGTCCCCTCCACCAGGAAGCCTACACAAACCACTGAACCAACCTTAGCCACTGGGGACAGGCACCAAAAACAACAGGAACTACGAACCTTCAGCCTACAAAAAGGAGACCCCAAACACAGTAAGATAAGCAAAATGAGAAGACAGAAAAACACACAGAAGATGAAGGAGCAAGATAAAAACCGACCATACCTAACAAATGAAGAGGAAATAGGCAGTCTACCTGAAAAAGAATTCAGAATAATGATAGTAAAGTTGATCCAAAATCTTGGAAATAGAATAGACAAAATGCAAGAAACATTTAACAAGGACCTAGAAGAACTACAGATGAAACAATGATGAACAACACAATAAATGAAATGAAAAATACTCTAGATGGGATCAACAGCAGAATAACTGAGGCAGAAGAACGGATAAGTGACCTGGAAGATAAAATAGTGGAAATAACTAATGCAGAGCAGAATAAAGAAAAAAGAATGAAAAGAACTGAGGACAGTCTCAGAGACCTCTGGGACAACATTAAATGCACCAACATTCAAATTATAAGGGTTCCAGAAGAAGAAGAGAAAAAGAAAGGGACTGAGAAAATATTTGAAGAGATTATAGTTGAAAACTTCCCTAATATGGGAAAGGAAATAGTTAATCAAGTCCAGGAAGCACAGAGAGTCCCATACAGGATAAATCCAAGGAGAAATACGCCAAGACACATATTAATCAAACTGTCAAAAATTAAATACAAAGAAAACATATTAAAAGCAGCAAGGGAAAAATAACACACAAGGGAATCCCCATGAAGTTAACAGCTGATCTTTCAGCAGAAACTCTGCAAGCCAGAAGGGAGTGGCAGGACATATTGAAAGTGATGAAGGAGAAAAACCTGCAACCAAGATTACTCTACCCAGCAAGGATCTCATTCAGATTTGATGGAGAAATTAAAACCTTTACAGACAAGCAAAAGCTGAGAGAGTTCAGCACCACCAAACCAGCTTTACAACAAATGCTAAAGGAACTTCTCTAAGCAAGAAACACAAGAGAAGGAAAAGACCTACAATAACGAACCCAAAACAATTAAGAAAATGGGAATAGGAACATACATATCGATAATTACCTTAAATGTAAATGGACTAAATGCTCCCACCAAAAGACACAGATTGGCTGAATGGATACAAAAACAAGACCCATATATTTGCTGTCTACAAGAGACCCACTTCAGACCTAGAGACACATACAGACTGAAAGTAAGGGGATGGAAAAAGATATTTCATGCAAATGGAAACCAAAAGAAAGCTGGAGTAGCAATTCTCATATCAGACAAAACAGACTTTAAAATAAACACTATTAGAAGAGGCAAAGAAGGACACTACATAATGATCAAGGGATCGATCCAAGAAGAAGATATAACAATTGTAAATATTTATGCACCCAACATAGGAGCACCTCAATACATAAGGCAAATACTAACAGCCATAAAAGGGGAAATCGACAGTAACACATTAATAGTAAGGGACTTTAACACCCCAATGGACAGATCATCCAGACAGAAAATTAATAAGGAAACCCAAGCTTTAAACGATACATTAAACAAGATGGACTTAACTGATATTTATAGGACATTCCATCCAAAAACAACAGAATACACATTTTTCTCTAGTGCTCAAGGAACACTCTCCAGGGCAGATCATATCTTGAGTCACAAATCAAGCCTTGGTAAATTTAAGAAAATTGAAATTGTATCAAGTATCTTTTCCGACCACAACGCTATGAGACTAGATATCAATTACAGGAAAAGATCTGTAAAAAATACAAACACATGGAGGCTAAACAATACACTACTTAATAACGAAGTGATCACTGAAGAAATCAAAGAGGAAATCAAAAAATACCTAGAAACAAATGACAATGGAGACACGACCCAAAATCTATGGGATGCAGCAAAAGCAGTTCTAAGAGGGAAGTTTATAGCAATACAATCCTACCTTAAGAAACAGGAAACATCTCGAATAAACAACCTAACCTTGAACCTAAAGCAATTAGAGAAAGAAGAACAAAAAACCCCCAAAGTTAGCAGAAGGAAAGAAATCATAAAAATCAGATCAGAAATAAATGAAAAAGAAATGAAGGAAACGATAGCAAAGATCAATAAAACTAAAAGCTGGTTCTTTGAGAAGATAAACAAAATTGATAAACCATTAGCCAGACTCATCAAGAAAAAAAGGGAGAAGACTCAAATCAATAGACTTAGAAATGAAAAAGGAGAAGTAATAACTGACACTGCAGAAATACAAAAGATCATGAGAGATTACTACAAGCAACTCTATGCCAATAAAATGGACAACCTGGAAGAAATGGACAAATTCTTAGAAAGGCACAACCTGCCAAGACTGAATCAGGAAGAAATAGAAAATATGAACAGACCAATCACAAGCACTGAAATTGAAACTGTGATTAAAAATCTTCCAACAAACAAAAGTCCAGGACCAGATGGCTTCACAGGTGAATTCTATCAAACATTTAGAGAAGAGCTAACACCTCTCCTTCTCAAACTCTTCCAAAATATAGCAGAGGGAGGAACACTCCCCAACTCATTCTAGGAGGCCACCATCACCCTGATACCAAAACCAGACAAGGATGTCACAAAGAAAGAAAACTACAGGCCAATATCACTGATGAACATAGATGCAAAAATCCTCAACAAAACACTAGCAAACAGAATCCAACAGCACATGAAACGGATCATACACCATGATCAAGTGGGGTTTATTCCAGGAATGCAAGGGTTCTTCAATATATGCAAATCAATCAACGTGATACACCATATTAACAAATTGAAGGAGAAAAACCATATGATCATCTCAATAGATGCAGAGAAAGCTTTTGACAAAACTCAACACCCATTTATGATAAAAACCCTGCAGAAAGTAGGCATAGAGGGAACTTTCCTCAACATAATAAAGGCCATATATGACAAGCCATTGTCCTCAATGGTGAAAAACTGAAAGCATTTCCACTAAGATCAGGAACAAGACAAGGTTGCCCACTCTCACCACTCTTATTCAACACAATTTTGGAAGTTTTAGCCACAGCAATCAGAGAAGAAAAGGAAATAAAAGGAATCCAAATCAGAAAAGAAGAAGTAAAGCTGTCACTATTTGCAGATGACATGATACTATACATAGAGAATCCTAAAGATGCTACCAGAAAACTACTACAGCTAATGAATGAATTTGGTAAAGTAGCAGGATACAAAATTAACGCACAGAAATCTCTGGCATTCCTATACACTAAGGATGAAAAATCTGAAAGTGAAATCAAGAAAACACTCCCATTTACCACTGCAACAAAAAGAATAAAATATCTAGGAATAAACCTACCTAAGGAGACAAAAGACCTGTATGCAGAAAATTATAAGACACTGATGAAAGAAATTAAAGATGATACAAATAGATGGAGAGATATACCATGTTCTTAGATTGGAAGAATCAACATTGTGAAAATGACTCTACTACCCAAAGCAATCTACAGATCCAATGCAATCCCTATCAAACTACCACTGGCATTTTTCACAGAAGTAGAACAAAAAATTTCATAATTTGTATGGAAACACAAAAGACCCCGAATAGCCAAAGCAATCTTGAGAACGAAAAACAGAGATGGAGGAATCAGGCTCCCTGACTTCAGACTATACTACAAAGCTATAGTAATCAAGACAGTACTGGCACAAAAACAGAAATATAGATCAATGGAACAGGATAGAAAGCCCAGAGATAAACCCACGGACATATGGTCACCTTATCTTTGATAAAGGAGGCAGGAATGTACAGTGGAGAAAGGACAGCCTCTTCAATAAGTGGTGCTGGGAAAACTGGACAGCTACATGTAAAAGTATGAGATTAGATCACTCCCTAACACCATACACAAAAATAAGCTCAAAATGGATTAAAGACCTAAATGTAAGGCCAGAAACTATCAAACTCTTAGAGGAAAACATAGGCAGGACACTCTATGACATAAATCACAGCAAGATCCTTTTTGACCCACCTCCTAGAGAAATGGAAATAAAAACAAAAATAAACAAATGGGACCTAATGAAACTTCAAAGCTTTTGCACAGCAAAGGAAACCATAAACAAGACCAAAAGACAACCCTCAGAATGGGAGAAAATATTTGCAAATGAAGCAACTGACAAAGGATGAATCTCCAAAATTTATAAGCAGCTCATGCATCTTAATAACAAAAAAAACAAACAACCCAATCCAAAAATGCACAGAAGACCTAAATAGACATTTCTCCAAAGAAGATATACAGACTGCCAACAAACACATGAAAGAATGCTCAACATCACTAATCATTAGAGAAATGCAAATTAAAACTACAATGAGATATCACCTCACACCAGTCAGAATGGCCATCATCAAAAAATCTAGAAACAATACATGCTGGAGAGGGTGTGGAGAAAAGGGAACCCTCTTACACTGTTGGTGGGAATGTAAATTGATACGGCCACTGTGGAGAACAGTATGGAGGTTCCTTAAAAAACTAAAAATAGAACTACCATATGACCCAGCAATCCCACTATTGGGCATATACCCTGAGAAAACCATAATTCAAAAAGAGTCATGTACCAAACTTCATTGCAGCTCTATTTACAATAGCCCGGAGGTGGAAACAACCTAAGTGTCCATCATCGGATGAATGGATAAAGAAGATGTGGTACATACATACAATGGAATATTACTCAGCCATAAAAAGAAACGAAATTGAGCTATTTGTAATGAGGTGGATGGACCTAGAGTCTATCATACAGAGTGAAGTCAGAAAGAGAGAGACAAATACCGTATGCTAACACATATATATGGAATTTAAGAAAAAAAAATGTCATGAAGAACCTAGGGGTAAAACAGGAATAAAGACACACACGTACTAGAGAATGGACTTGAGGATATGGGGAGGGGGAAGGGTAAATTGTGACAAAGCGAGAGAGAGGCATGGACATATATACACTACCAAACGTAAGGTAGATAGCTAGTGGGAAGCAGCCGCATAGCACAGGGAGATCAGCTCGATGCTTTGTGACCGCCCGGAGGGGTGGGATAGTGAGGGTGGGAGGGAGGGAGACGCAAGCGGGAAGAGATATGGGAACATATGTATATATGCAACTGATTCATTTTGTTGTGAAGCAGAAACTAACACACCATTGTAAAGCAATTATACTCCAATAAAGATGTTGAAAAAAAAAAAAAAAGAATATCAACATACATGTAAAGGAAGCCCCAAAAGGAGAAGACAGAAAAGAGCAGAAAAAATATTTGAAAAACAAAAAGCCAAAACTCCCCACATTTGATTTTTAAAGAATTGATCCTCAGGGACTTCCCTGGTGGCGCAGCAGTTGAGAATCTGCCTGCCAATGCAGGGGACACAGGTTTCAGCCCTGGTATGGGTAGATCCCACATGCCGTGGAGCAACTAAGCCTGTGCACCACAACTACTGAGCCTGCGCTCTAGAACCCGTGAGCCACAACTACTGAAGCCTGTGCACCTAGAGCCTGTGCTCCATAACAAGAGAAGCCACCGCAATGAGAAGCCCATGTACCACAATAAAGAGTAGCCCCTGCTCGTCGCAACTAGAGAAAGCCCACACACAGCAACGAAGACCCAACGCAGCCAAAAATAAAATAAATAAAATAAATAAATTTATATTAAAAAAAACTCAACAAATGAATTAAAATAGAACCTTAGAAGATATCTACTTAACACAAAAGAAGACAGTAAGGAGCAACAGAGGAACAAAAAAAGATGCAAGACAGAGAAAACAAATAGCAAAATGGTAGAAGTAATCCAACCATATCAATAAATACACTAAATGTGAGTGGGTTAACCACTCCAGTAAAAGGCAAAGACTGTCGGACTGGATAAAAAATAAGAACAAAGCAACAAGGATTTACTGTATAACACAGGAAATTATACCCAATACCTTGTAATAACCTATAGTGGAATATAATCTGCAGAAAAAAAAATAAACTGAATCACTATGATGTACACCTAAAACTAACACAATATTATAAATTGACTACTTCAATAAAAAATAAATAAAAATTTTTTAAATTTAAAAAATAGAAACAGGGCTTCCCTGGTGGTGCAGTGGTTGAGAGTCTGCCTGCCAACACAGGTGACGTGGGTTCGTGCCCCGGTCTGGGAGGATCCCACATACCACGGAGCGGCTGGGCCCGTGAGCCATGGCCACTGGGCCTGTGCGTCTGGAGCCTGTGCTCCGCAGCGGGAGAGGCCACAACAGTGAAAGGCCCATGTACCACCAAAACAAACAAACAAAAAAAAGAAACAAAATCCAAACATATGTTGGCTACAAGAGACATAAAAAGGTCGAAATAAAAGGATGGCAAAAGATACTAGGCAAACAAAACCATAAGAAAACTGCAGTAGCTATACTAATATTAGAAAAATCAACATTAGGACAAAAACTGTTGTTAGACAGAAAGAGAGGTTTTTATAATGATAAAAGGATCAATTCATTAGGAAAATACAACGATTATATACACATAAATACTTAAAACAGAACCCCAAAACACATGGAGCAAAAACTGACAGAACTGAAGGGAGAAACAGACAACTCAAAATAGTACTTTAATTGATATAACAACTAAACAGAAAATTAGCAAAGATATATAAGGCTTGAACAACCAACCTGACCTGACATCTATAGAACACTTCCAGCAACAACAGTGGAATACACATTCTTTTCACGTGCACATATAACATTCTCCAGGGCAGACAATAAACTAGGTCAAAAAAAAAAAAGTGTCAATACATTTTAAAGGATTAAACTCATGTAAAGTATGTTGTCTACCACAATGTAATCTAACTGGAAATCAAGAACAGAAAGAAATCTGGGGGAGCCTCAAATATTTGGAAATTAGAAAACATGTCTAAGTAATCAAGAGCCAAAGAAGAAATCACTTCAAACTGATTGAAAATAAACATAGCAGATCAAAATTATGGGATACAGCTATGGAAAGTACTGAGAGAGAAATTTATAACTTTTATAAAAAGCCTGTAGGGAAAACAGAAAAGTCTCAAGTCAATAACCTAAGCTGCCACCCTAAGAAACTAGAAAAAGTAAAGCAAATTAAACCCAAAAGCAGTAGAAGGAAGGCATGAATAAATATTAGAGTAGAAATCAATGAATTAGGAAAAAAAACAGAGAAAAATCAATGAAACCAAAAGTTCATTCTCTGATCAGGAACAAGGCAAGGATGTCCATTCTCACCGCTTCTAGTCAACATTGTACTGGAAGTTCTAGGCTGTGCAACACAGCAGGAAAAGAGAATTTAAAATATACAGATTAGAAAGGAAGAAGTTAAACTGTCCTTATTCACATATGACATGATGCCGTATATAGAAAATCCTAAGGCATCTACAAAAAAAAAACCTGCTAGAATGTGAGTTCTAGCAAGTTCACAAGATACAAGATCAATATCCAAAAATCAACTGTATACCAGCAATGAACAATCCAAAAATGAAATAAGAAACAATTCTATTTACAACAGCATTAAAATTAATAAATATTTAGGGATAAATGTGCTAAAAGAAGTGCAAAATTGTACACTGAACAATATACATTATTGTTGAGATATTAAACAACATCTAAATAAGAGGAAGGTGATAGACACTGTGTTCTTAGATTGGAGGACTCCCTATTGTTAAGATGGTATTTCTCCCCATACAGAGCTACAGATTCAACACAATCCAGTAAGTTTTTTTTATAGAAATTGACAAGAATGGCCATGAGTAGATAACTGTTTGAAGCTGAGTTATGGGTAGCTGAGTTCACTGTACTATTGTCTTCACCTTTGTATGCTTGAAATTATCCACAACATGGCGTTTTTTGTTAAAAAAAAAAAAAATTGGGACTTCCCTGGTGGCACAGTGGTTAAGAATCCGCTGCCAATTCAGGGTTTTGAGCCCTGGTCCAGGAAGATCCCATATGCCGTGGATCAACTAAGCCCGTGCACCGCAACTACTGAGCCTGCTCTCTAGAGCCGGAGAGCCACAACTACTGAGCCCGTGTGCCACAGCTACTGAAGCCCGTATGCCTAGAGCCCGTGCCCCACAACAAGAGAAGCCACTGCAATGAGAAGCCCACTCACCACAACGAAGAGTAGCCCCCACTCACTGCAACTAGAGAAAGCCCACGCGCAGCAACGAAGACCCAGCGAAGCCAAAAATAAAAATAAATTTATTAATTAATTTTTAAAAAATTAGCAGAGCTTCTTTCTTTTTGCTAGATGGGATGCTGCCCAATTCATCAATCACTGAATAAAGCCAATGAGATCTTTAAAATTTTTTTTAAAAAATTAACAACTAATTCGGGGCTGCCTTAATACTCCTCAATCTTCACCGTCTGCTTATATCACTCACCTATAGGTTGATCCTTGCTCAGAGCCCACACTTAGTACACATGGCTAGTGGCTGGGTGGGTGGGGAAAACTAAGAGGGCAAATACACAGAGTGACAAAGGAAGAATAAGCGAAAGATCAGAAGCATTAGCAACAGGTGTTCCTGTAGTCTAGTCCGTCACCAGGCTTAAATTTTTAGCAGTTTATAGCCACTCCACAACCGCACATGTCAATCTCTAATGATCCACGAGCCAGACTGGAAGCTACCAGAGTCGGCTACAAAATGCCCCTCTATTGTTATGTCAATTGCACAATAATTTACTTGGATTTGAGCTAAGTACAAATTAGTGGTGCTCTAAGATCAAGGCATCCAGGGCTTTAACGTTGTCATCTTCACTGCCTTGCCCCACCCCATCCTGTCTGGAACACCTGCACATTCCTTTCGCTTTCTATTCCCAAGTGCACACCCTAAATCCCTGGCCGAAAGGGAAAGTAAGCTGTGCTTTAGTTTCCTCCCAAATATTTGGTGCTTTCCAATTTTCTTTCTTTCTTCCCTAATGGAATAAAACTTGACATTTGTTATGCATTATTCACCTCCTCTTAAGATCCTTACAACACCACCACACCACAGATAGGGAGGGTATTAAATCTGAAATAATGGTGAAGTCCAATGTCACATAGCTGCATAGCCTCCTGTCCAGGCCTGTGACTTCAACAAGCGGGACGTGTTTTCCACTTCCTGCTGCTGCCTCCCAAGGCACAGGGGCACTTCCTAACAACAGATAAGGGGGGCCTATCCTAGGGATGATGGGTAAGAATTTGCCTGAGTATCTGTGATGGGCAACTGGGAAGTTCCATTTACATCTCATCATGGAATCCCCCTTACAAATTTATAAAAATATACAATCTTGAAGTTTTAAAAAGTATTAAATATTTCTAATACATAATACCCCATAAATCTTTTGTCTGGAAAAAAGAAAAACCACACTTGGTTTTCTCATCTTGATCTACTACTGCAAACTTCCCTCTACTCCTTGACTATATTTTAATTTTCTCTCCCTAGGCTAGATCAATAGTTTTACTTTTTAATGACAGAGATCATATGTCCAATAACATTTCCATGAGACCCATAAAGAGGTGACTATCACTCTTTAGAATAACAAATAATTCATATAAAAAAACTTAGCTTCAAATAGGAGCAATTTCAAAAATGCCCAGTTAAACATAATCTTGTCCATCCCAACTTTCTCATTTACATACAATTCAAAGAAAGAATTTGCTTTTCCATAAATTTCCATTTTCTTTAGATGCAGAAAAGATTCTTTATTACATCAAAGCAAACGCAACTTTACTATTCAGTTTCCTTATCTGTTTGTTATACAATTAAACTGAAATTCATCACTTGAGACAGAATTAGAGAAAACTGCTGCTGATGCTTAGCTCTCATGAAAAAGTTTTAAGAACTGACAACCTTTTTTTAAAATTAGAATAACGGGTGGGAGGGAAGGGGATGAAAAAAAAAGCACCCCAAGTTAGAAACGTGAACTCCTGCTCTAAGCACAGGTTTTTTTAAAAAAACTGGATTTATGAAACAGATTTAAACAATATTTATAACCAACATTACTTCACAAGCAGAGTAAAATACTAATTTTTTAAATCCTTCTTCTTGTACCATGGCTATTTTTGTGTTGGCCAAGCAAGTCACTTCCTCTCCCCAGGCTTCTAACAATGAACATAATCTGACAGCATTACACACACCACAACTCCGCTGCAGACCAAGCGGGTTCTGGGTCAAACCCAAGACTTAAGGTTCAAATTAGGATAGTTATCAAATTAAGATAGTTCTGGCTCAACTGAGTCATCCTGCACAGGCGGCTGAGTCAATTCAAGGCTAAAATGCCTGCTCTGGGGTAACCCTGTGCATCCCAGAGGGCTGTACTTAGGGTCTGTCCTAACATAATGGGACCCCCAGAGGAGTTCCAAAACCAACACAGCCTCCAGGTGACCCTCATAGCAGGTTAAGTCAGGTCCCAAGCTGACCAAGAGGACGGGATCTCTGCCACCAGCAGTGAGATGTCACCTCCCTAGACACACTCTTCCTCATGAGCTAATGTATGTAAATATTTACTTTGTAAGTTTGCACATCTTCACTAAGTGAACAGAATCAACTCTCTGGACCTGTTGTTGGTGACTGAACTAAGTCTACTGTTACACCTTTGGTGAAAAATTGATTCCTTCTTTCATTAAATAGGCTAGAGGGGGGCTTCCCTGGTGGCGCAGTGGTTGAGAGTCCGCCTGCCGATGCAGGGGACATGGGTTCGTGCCCCGGTCCGGGAAGATCCCACACGCCGCGGAGCGGCTGGGCCCATGAGCCATGGCCGCTGAGCCTGAGAGTCCGGAGCCTGTGGTCCTCAACGGGAGAGGCCACAACAGTGAGAGGCCCGCGTACCGCAAAAAAAAAAAAAAAATAGGCTAGAGGGAAAAAAGGTAGCAGAAACAGTTTTTTCCTCTTTCACTTTTGAAATTTGAAGGTGTTTAAATAAGAATTTTTCTGTTTGTGGGGAAAAAGTCTTTGGATATTATGATTTATAATTCAAGAAGCTTAAGAAAGAAAGAATGTATAGAATGTGATACTTTCACACCAGGACACATCTGATCCACACCCAGTGTAGAGTCAGGTTTATTCTGAATTCACTTTTCCTCACCTATGCCTTCAACATGCATTTCTGCCACTTAGGGTAATTCATATAATTTTTTTTTAATTTTAATAGATTTTTTTGCTAATAAAAGTAATATATGTCCATTGTAGAAAAATACTGAAAAGTATAAAATATAAAATTAGAACTTCCTCTAATCCCACCCTAATGACAACCACTATTTATAGATTCAGATACATCCTTTAATGCATATCATAATCTCTGTGTACACATACTCTCAAATACATCGTTTTATAGAAAATGAAATCATGTTTCACATATGGTACAGTCATTTGCTTTTTTCAATGGATAATTGATGATGGTTATTTTGCCCACGTTGGCACACAGAGATCTACCAGTCTCATACAAATACTGACAAGTATTCCACTATATGGATAGACTGACTTAATTTACACTTGATAGAAACTCAAGTGATTGCCAGGGAATTCCCTGGTGGTCCAGTTGTTAGGACTCTGTGCTTCCATTGCAGGGGGTGCAGGTTTGATGCCTGGTCAGGGAACTAAAATGCCACACAGTGTAGCCAAAAAAAAAATCAAGAAACTCAAGTGATTTCCAGTCTTCTGTTGTTACAAGTAAGATAGTAAACTAGATCCTCCTAAATTCATCTTTGCACACTTACACAAGTATTTCCATACAGTAAAATCCTAAAAGTAGCATGGCATGGTCAAATGGTAAAATTTGGAAGATATTGCCACATGCCCTCCAAATAGTTTTTCTCAGTTTGTACTTCCAAACACTGATAGTGTTTCAGGGCACCTGATTTCCCTGTCCCCTCACCATCAACAACTACAACCAATCTTTTAAATCTTTGCAAATGAAAGAGATTAAACATTTCTTATCATGCTCATTTCAGTCTGCTCTTTTGATTATCAGGGAGATTGTGCATTAGGTCCTCCACATTACCAGCTATGTGACCCTGGCAGGTAATTAATCTCTCCATGCCTTTGTTTCCTTCTTTGTAAAATAAGAATACGACTAATGTCTTTCTCCTCGGGGAACTGTAAAGATCTAATGAGGAAAGGCATCTAGGACACTTAGCACAGAGCCTGACACACAGTAGGAATTCAACAACATTGCTGAACAATGAATAAGTATCATATTCTATCAGGGAGAGTTGCCAGAGTAATCTTAACAATAACCACTGCGGGGAATTTGAGTGCTGTTCACTTTTTGCTATTATCAATTGCACTATCTTTGGGTAAACTGCTCTTTTGTTTTTTTAGAACCATTTTCTAAGACTATTCTCCCAAGATTTAAAGAGTGTCATAGTTCTTGCTTCTATTCTTTAGAAAAAGTGAACTAGCAACAATGTGCCACCCAACGGATTTTATGATTTTTTTTCTGATTTAAGAAGTAAATAATGGTGCTTCAAAGCATTCTTATTTGTATTCTTTAAATTTCTAATAAGGATACACATTTTCCATATTGTTCACTATTCACAGTTTGGAAAATAAGCCTTTACCAGTTATAATTTTCATGTATCTGAAAAAACCCTTCTTTTACAAGTAGTAACTGGAAAATTGCATATCATCAATTTATAAATAAACATACACACATCTGTATTTCCTATATGTGACTTTTCCCTATCAATAAAAAAAAAGAGAAGACATAAGTTAAAAATTTAAATAACATTGTCTTATAAATCTTATATAATTTCTGAGCTCAACTTAATTTCTGAAAAATAACCAAGGAGAAGTTTTTTTTAGAAAGCTAGAAAGAGTGTCATTCCACATTAATAAAAATTAAAGCCAAGATAAGTTACAAAATCACAACTTTTCTTGAATCCAACAAAGAGGTAATGCCACTAGGCAACCAAGTAGCCTAAAGTCCTAGGCCCCTCTCACACATGGAGAGGAAGGACAGGTGGATTGTCCTACTAGTGGCAGAGCCGAAGAGAAGGACATGCCTCCCATACAAATGGGATCTAGTGAGACAGATGGACAACATGCATGACCAGCCTGAAAATTAGAGCAGAGAGATGGAAAGGATGAGAAAGAATCAAGTGGAAATGACAGAAATAAAAAGCACAGCATCAGAGATAGCACCAGAGACAGACTCACCATAGCTGAGGTAAGAATCAGTGAGGCTGAGAACAGGTCAACAGAATCCCAGAAGAAAGAAAGAATGGAAGGAAATATTTGAAGAAATACTAGCCAAGAATTTGTCAAACATAATAAAAGTTATCAAACCACAGATCCCAGAAGCATAGAGGACCCCAAGCCAGATAAATACCAAAATCACATCACATCCAAATTGCTGAAAACTAAAAATGAGGAGAAAAATTTTAAAAGCAGCCACAGCTGGGGTAAGAAGTGGGGAGACTACATTCAAAGGAACAAAGGAGAAGAATTAGAGCAGACTTCTCTTCAAAAACAATGCAAGCTGGGCTTCCCCAGTGGTGCAGTGGTTAAGAATCTGCCTGCCAATGCAGGGGACACGGGTTAAAGCCCTGGTCCGGGAAGATCCCACATGCCGCGGAGCAACTAAGTCCGTACGCCACAACTACTGAGCCTGCACCCTAGAGCCCGCGAGCAACAATTACTGAAGCCCGCGTGCCTAGAGCCTGTGCTCTGCAACAAGAGAAGCCACCGCAATGAAGAGTAGTCCCCGCTTGCCACAACTAGAGAAAGCCCGCGCGTAGCAACGATGGCCCAACACAGCCAAAAATAAATAAATAAAACCATTAAAAAAAAAAAAAAAACAATGCAAGCTAACAGACCCACAGACTTCGAAAACAAACTTATGGTTATCAAAGGGGGAAGGTGGCGGGGTGGGATAAATTAGGAGTTTGGGATTAACATATGCACACTATTATATATAAAATAGACAACCAACAAAGACCTACCGTATAACACAGGGAACTCTACTCAATATTCTGTAATAACCTATATGGGAAAAGAATCTGAAAAAGTATGAATATATGTAGATGTATAACTGAATCACTTTGCTGTACACCTGAAACTAATACAACATTGTAAATCAACTATATTCCAATATAAAATAAAAATTAAATTAAAACATAAACAATGCAAGCTAGAAGCCAAAGGTGTGACACCTATGAAGTACTGAAAGAAAAAGATTCAACACAAAATCCTATACCCTGAAAAAATATATTTTATAAATTAATGTGACAGGAAGAGATTTTGGGATTAGCAGATGTAAACTATTACATATAGGATGGATAAACAACAAGGTCCTAATGTATAGCACAGGGAACTATATTCAATAGCCTGAGATAAACCATAATGAAAAAGAATATATATGTGTAACTGAGTCACTTTGCTGTACAGCAGAAATTAAACACAACATTGTAAATGAACTATACTTCAATAAAATTTTAAAAACTTAACGCGAAATAAACACTTTTTTAGACAAACAAAAGCTGAAAGGATTCATTCCCAGAAGACCTGAGCCATAAATGTTAAAGGAACGGACTTCCCTGGTGGCAAGTTAAGAATCCCTGTTAAGAATCCACTTGCCAATGCAAGGGACACGGGTTTCATCCCTGGTCCAGGAAGATCCCACATGCTGTGGAGCAACTAAGCCTGTGTGCCACAACTACTGAGCCTGCGCTCTAGAGCCCGCGAACCATAACTACTGAGGCTGCGTGCCACAACTACTGAAGTCCACATACCTAGAGCCCGTGCTCCACAACAAGAGAAGCCACCACAATGAGAAGCCCACGCACCGCAACGAGGAGTAGCCCCCACTTGCCGCAATTAGAGAAAAAGCCTGTGCAGTAACGAAGACCCAACGCAGCCAAAGATAAATAAGTAAAAAATAAAAATAAATTTATAAAAGAAAAAAAATGTTAAAGGCAGTTCTTCAGTCAGAAGATGAAAGAAAGAAGAGAAAGAAAACTAGATCTACACAAGAAACTAAGAGTTCCTGAACTGGTTTTAAAAGAAGAAAGTCAGCAAAAAATTAATTAAAATAAAATTTAAAATTCAGTTCATCAATCACAACTGGCCCCTTTTCAAGTACTAAGGAGTCACATGTGGCTGGTGGCTACCATACTATAACTATAACTACTGAGGCTGCATGCCACAACTACTGAAGCCCGTGTACCTAGAGCCAGTGCTCCACAACAAGAGAAGCCACTACAATGAGAAGCCAGGCACTGCAACGGAGAGCAGCTCTCGCTCGCCACAACTAGAGAAAGCCCACGTGCAGCAACAAAGACCCAATGCAGCCAAAAATAAATAAAATAAATAAATTTATTGAAAATAAATTAACAATAATAATTTTAAAAATAAAATAGGTCAGGAAAAGAGATACAACAATTAAGTTAATAGAGGAGACAAAAATGGAATCAGAAAAAAATACTCAATCCAAAAAGAATGCGGAAAAAGGAACAAAGAATATACAGGACAAGGCATGATACCTGTTAGCAACAGCCATATTATACACCAAAAAAGGCTGAATTTTAGTGTATGTAAATTATGCCTCACTAAACCTGACTTTTATTTTTAATGAGAGAAAAAGAAATAACCAAGGAGTCTTTGTCTTGATAAATTAGTTAATTTAGGCCCCACAACAGAGGTAGACTTAATATTTATTTCACTATATGTACAGAATCATTTTATATTTGAAAAGTTCTGGGCTGCCTCGCTGACTGCGAAGTTCCCAAGAACTGTGCAAATACAGATATCCCTTGCTGGTGATCACAAAGCTTATAAGCAGTAAAACTAGGAGTCAATTTAAGTTCAGATCCGTCTAACCCTAAAGTCCATTCTTCAATGAAATCCAACAGGATTCTGAATTTGAAGAGTTTATGAATCGAGTCACAAATCCATTTAAGAACCAGCTCTTGCTAAAACAGGGCAGGGGTCTTAACAGGATTCTTTTCCCCAGTATTCGTATTGAGAGTGCCTGCACTTTGCAAACACACTTCTGGTGCACTGGTCAACCTAACGGGGTGCCCAGCTGAACAAGTAAGACATGAGACTGGAAGCAGACCAGTCAACGCAGGTGCCGTGGGTGACTACTGTCACACACTCACTGGTTGCTGGACAACTGTCTCCCACAGAGGGAGGTACCCTCCCCACCAGGAGTGGGTGCTGGTCCCAGCCTCCTGCGCCCTCCCTCTTATCCAAGGATGTGAGAAGGAAACATACCAGCAGATTGTCTACAGAGAGGAAAGTTTTAAAATGATAGAGGAAAAGAGAAGTCAAATCTTGTCTTTGTATGGAAAATCCAAAAGGTTATTTTGAAACTAAAAAAAACTCAAGTAAAACCAATAAACTTTAAGAAACCACTTCATGCAGGATATCGACAAAGTGAGCCATGAGACTGCACTGCCAACACTGAGAAGTGTGCAACAGAGGCACTTATTTTTATTATTATTTATTATATTATAATTTTATATTTATATTTTATTTTATAATTATATATTTTATTATATTATTATATAATATATATAATATATATATAATATATATATAATATATTATATATATTATAATATATAATATATATTATATATATAATAATAAATAATAAATAAATAAATAATAATAAATAATATAATAATATTATAAATATTTATTATAAATAAATAAATAATAAATAATAATAATAATAATATATATAATATAATATAATATTATAATATATTATATATATAATATATATATAATATATATAATATAATATAATATTATAATATATAATATAATATTATAATATATAATATAATATAATAATATATATATTATATATATTATATATATATATTATATATATTATATAATATATATTATATATAATATATAATATATATTATATTATATTTTATTATATTATTTATTATATTAATATAATATTATTATATTATTTATTATTATTTCTTTATTATTATTTAAAGAAAACAAAGAATGATGATACTCTGAGTACTGTTAATACTTGATTTTAACCCCTTGTTTTATCCCTACATTAATATTTTAAACCCCAGAGGATTATTAATTTACAGTAGAAATAATGAAGGAAAACTGGATGTATTTACAAGAACTTTGCTTCCCTGAAAGCATACACTCCATGAACACCTAAGTACTGAGTACCCGCTACGTACCATACACCGGAAATACAAAAACATTGTAAACTGTGTTCCCAACAGCCCACAGTCCACTGAAGGGAAGGGACAACTCCAAAAACTGGTCAAAGCAACAGGAACTAAATACAGTTTTAGAATTCATCCTGCATGAATGCAGAGACAGGAATGCTGCACTCTGCCTGGGGCTTAAGAAAGCCTTCACAACGGAGAAGACATCAGAGCTGGTTCTTAGAAGGTGAGCAGGGCCTCACCAGGCACAGATACTTGGCTAATGAGAGAGCCCGGCCTATTCGGGAGAAAGGCAGAGAGGGTTTTTGGAGAAAGTGACCAATTCTAAGCCTGGAAAAATTAGTTGCAGTCCCATCATTCTGAAAGCCATCGGTATTATTTCTTTAAGTGACAGACACCAAGTTAATGAGAAGAAAAAGAAAGCACAAAAGTACTAAGTGTTGACAAATCAAAGGCAGAAAAGGATTAGAGCCCCAATCCCTCAGGTTTATGCTTAGTTGTTCATCTATGACATCCCTGCTGGAAAAGCTAATCAGAGCTGAAAAGAGAAATTCCAAAGTCAAACCCAGGATTTATGGTGGTAAACTTATAAACCATTCCATCGAGAAATTCAACAGAACAAGAGATTTAGATTTTGTCTCTTCTGTCCAAATGACAGGAGTTCCGGTTTGCTACCTCCCCTTCCATCGCTTTACATAATCTGTTGAGTCACACAGAGGGGTGAGTGATGTCCCTTGCAGATGAGAAACGTTCAAGCTTTCACCTCTATGGTCTAAGTGGCTGTTGTGATAACTGGCAAGAGGTGAGGCACACTGGGGACTTAAGAAAATACCTGAAATGGTTACAAGAAAGTGAGACGTGCACCCAAGCAGGAGCTGCAGTCACCAAGGGCCCTCTATCCATTTGATATGAGGCGCTGACAAATTAAGGAGGTATCTATTAGTAACGCCCCAAAGAGATCCGAAGGACAGGGATAACTAAGAATCAGTCTCCTTTCTGTAAGCGCTTTCTATGGCTAGCACGTGGACAAGCTATTTCAACTGACTGGACTATGGGGTATAAAATGGGGCCCAAATTCAGGGATTTATTCAGGGGAATTACAGTTTTGTTCAAAACTCACTCACAGGGGATATAGCCTTATCATGACTGATGGAGTAGTGTGGCCTCATTCCGTTCTAGAAAAACAGTGCCAAGGACAATTCCTAGTACCACCCGCATACAGGGGAGAGAGCTCCCACGAGGGTAGTTTTTTGTTTCTGGTCTGCTTAGGAGTTGTTTTTGGCTGTGGCCAAGCAAACACCCTTCCCCAAAGTCCTTTAGAAATTAAATGGCCAGAGATAAACCCACGCACATATGGTCACCCTATCTTTGATAAAGGAGGCAGGAATGTACAGTGGAGAAAGGACAGCCTCTTCAATAAGTGGTGCTGGGAAAACTGGACAGCTACATGTAAAAGTATGAGATTAGATCACTCCCTAACACCATACACAAAAATAAGCTCAAAATGGATCAAAGACTTAAATGTAAGGTCAGACACTATAAAACTCTTAGAGGAAAACATAGGCAGGACACTCTATGACATAAATCACAGCAAGATCCTTTTTGACCCACCTCCTAGAGAAATGGAAATAAAAACAAAAATAAACAAATGGGACCTAATGAAACTTCAAAGCTTTTGCACAGCAAAGGAAACCATAAACAAGACCAAAAGACAACCCTCAGAATGGGAGAAAATATTTGCAAATGAAGCAACTGACAAAGGATGAATCTCCAAAATTTATAAGCAGCTCATGCAGCTCAATAACAAAAAAACAAACAACCCAATCCAAAAATGCACAGAAGACCTAAATAGACATTTCTCCAAAGAAGATATACAGACTGCCAACAAACACATGAAAGAATGCTCAACATCACTAATCATTAGAGAAATGCAAATCAAAACTACAATGAGATATCATCTCACACCAGTCAGAATGGCCATCACCAAAAAATCTAGAAACAATACATGCTGGAGAGGGTGTGGAGAAAAGGGAACACTTTTGCACTGCTGGTGGGAATGTGAATTGGTACAGCCACTATGGAGAACAGTATGGAGGTTCCTTAAAAAACTACAAATAGAACTACTATATGACCCAGCAATCCCACTACTGGGCATATACTCTGATAAAACCATAATTCAAAAAGAGTCATGTACCAAAATGTTCACTGCAGCTCTATTTACAATAGCCAGGAGATGGAAACAACCTAAGTATCCATCATCGCATGAATGGATAAAGATGTGGCACATATACACAATGGAGTATTACTCAGCCATAAAAAGAAACGAAATTGAGCTATTTGTAATGAGGTGGATGGACCTAGAGTCTGTCATACAGAGTGAAGTAAGTCAGAAAGACAAAGACAAATACCGTATGCTAACACATATATATGGAATTTAAGAAAAAAAAATGTCATGAAGAACCTAGGAGTAAGACAGGAATAAAGACACAGACCTACTAGAGAATGGACTTGAGGATATGGGGAGGGGGAAGGGTAAGCTGTGACAAAGTGAAAGAGTGGCATGGATATATATACACTACCAAACGTAAAATAGATAGCTAGTGGGAAGCAGCCGCATAGCACAGGGAGATCAGCTCGGTGCTTTGTGACCATCTAGAGGAGTGGGATAGGGAGGGTGGGAGGGAGGGAGACGCAAGAGGGAAGAGATATGGGAACATATGTATATGTATAACTGATTCACTTTGTTATAAAGCAGAAACTAACACACCATTGTAAAGCAATTATACTCCAATAAAGATGTAAAAAAAAAAAAGAAAGAAATTAAATGGCCAGTTTGGTGGCAATGAGCACTTAAATAGGTCAGCATTTCCTTTATTATGATTATTTCCTGCACTTTACATCACCCTTTCTTTTCTTAGGGAGGGAAAACACACACACAGACACACACACACACAGACACACACACACACAGACACACACACACACACACACACACACACACACACACACACACACACACACACACACACACACACACACACCAGAGTCCTATGTTACTGTAACTCTAAGCAGAGAAAAGGCACATGTGGGGCCTGTACATGCCAGTTCAGTACACAGAAAGGAGATATAAAGACTGAAAAGGAAGGGGTTTTAAATTTATATGACCTTCTACCAAGAAAATCTGAGACTATCTGATTTTTAAACACCAGAACAAATAAGCATTCAATTAAGTGGCCAGTTACACAGAAAAATAACTTTGTCACTTTATAGTTTCATATGAAGTTAAACACACACTCACCATACAACCCAGCAATTCAACTCCTATGTATTTAACCAAGAGAAATAGAATTATGTGTCCACAAAAGACCTGTGAATGTTCATAGCAGTTTTAACTCATCATAGCCACTAACTGGAAACAACCCAAACTCATCAACTGGTGGGGTTTTTTAATTGTGGTAGATCCAGCCATACAAGGAATACTACTTAGCAATAAAAAGGAACAAGTTTACAGATTCACGCAACAACATGGATGAATCTTAAAAGCATTATTCTAAGCAAAAGAAACTAGTCAGCAAGGGCCACATACTGTGTGATTCCATTTCTATGACATTCTGCAAAAGGCAAAACTATAGTGACAGAAAATAGATCAGTGGTCCCCCTGAGCTGGGAACAGAGGAGGGATTGACTGCAGGGGTGGGCATGAGGGAACTTTGGGGGGTGATGGAAATGCACGACATGAAGTGGGGTAGTGCTTACACACTGCAAACATTTGTTAAAACTCATTGAACTGTGCCTTTAAAATGGGTGGGTTTCATTGTTATGCATGTTATAAAAATGGGCAACTTTCCTGTATACCAACAGTAACTAGCTAGAAAACATAATGGAAAAAGACCCTAGCCATAGTAGCAATGAAAAACAGTACACCTTAAGAAGTATGTAAAAGCTCACGAAAAGCTACAAAACTTTACTGAGCAACATAAAACGGGCTTGTATAAATGGAGAGATACCCTGTGTACACCAGCTGGCTGGATGAGAAGACCCAAAATTGTGAAGATGTCGAATTGATCTGTAACCTGAAAGAACTTGAGTCAAGATGCCAAAGGGAGTTTGTAAGAAAACAACAAATCTAACTTTGATCTCGAAGAACAAATGCATAAAAACAGAAAGACAAAAAGACCTGCAAGAACAGACTCACATATGAATCAGAATTCTACACAGTCATAAATGGTATGCATCAATATGCTATATAATTCATAAACCATACACATCAATAAATGGTATAAAGTAACTGTCTAGCCACTTGGACCACCCATGCCCCACATTCAAATAAATGTTAGACAGTTTAAAGATATCACTATAAAAAAAGAAAAAATGCAAAAGCATTAGGATATAATCCTGGAGTGGGGAAGGCTTTTCTAATCATGTCACCAAAGGCAGAAACCATAAAAGAAAAGAATGACAGCCATGCTTACATAAAAATTTAAATTTGCACATGTCAAAAAACATCATGACGGAAAGGCAAGTTATAAACTGGGGGAAATTTTTACAACGCATATGGAAGACAAAAATCTAAGATACTCATATAAATAAATAGATTTTCTCAAATTAATATGGAAAAGACAAATACCTCAATTCACAGGCAACTCATAAAAGAAGACATACAAGAGAGCAATTCACATATGAAAAAAGGGTTTGGCCTCACTAGTAATTCACGTGGGCAAAGACAATGGCCAATAAAGATGTCTGTCACATTATTATAGTTTACAATACTGTATTTCATCAAATCTAAGATGCCAATTGTAAGATGCATCGTTATGTTTTGGTCTATTGTGAAATAAAAGACAGGACTGTCAATTAAACTATGACATATCTTAAATTCTGTGATGCATCCTGATTTGAGGGATGTCTGGAAAATGCACATCTTAGCATCATGATATATAATAATACAAAACTGGAAACAATCTGAATTTCCAACAAGGGAGATTTCCTGAATAAGTTATGGTACATCCCTATGATAAAAGTTTACAGTCATTTAAAATGATGATATAGATGTATATACAGATTAACATGAAGAAGGAAGTTATAAAACAACATGTTTACTATGACACCATTTTGTTAAAAGATAATTATTGGTATTGCACTGAAGAAGTCTAAAAGCCTTATATCGGGATGTTCACAGTGGTTATCTCTGGGTGGTAAGCATTTTTTATCTTTTGTTTGCTCATCTGTTTTTTCTGAAAGTTAGACCACAAACATGTTTCACTTTTATTATAAAAAATATATAAAAATATATTTGTCTTTTCTATACATAAAAATCCACCCACCTCGTCATCTGTCTAAATGTAAGGCTTCAAAAGTCACACAATTCCTTAAAGATGCAATATTTACAGGAGAAAGAAAAAACATGAAACAATCTAAAAGCTCAGGAAGGACATGGTTAAACGAACCATGGTCATTTGTTCCAAGGAACATTACATCCTCCTTACAAATAAGAATATGTGAATTAAACAGACACACGGGAAATCTACATAAAATAGCAACAGAAGTTGAAAACACAAATTGGGTGACATCAATTTTAACCAAGAAAGAAATTACTGCTTGTATCTAAGGATGTGAAGGAGTTACAGTCTTACAAAAAGAGGCCACTTAAGGTAACAGGTTTTATATAATTATTTGTTTTTATCTTTTCATTCCTTTTTCAAATAACATTAGTTTAATAGAGGCAAAAAAAAAAAAATAGACTTTCCAGAACCACGTTAGCACTCTATAGGTCTGAAACATTACTCTCTAAAAACATTCCATGTAGAAACAAATGGCCAGCAGCACTCTTCCCCACATCTTCTCTAAACTCCTAAGTTTACAATTTTGTTTTTCTATAACCTGTCCAACAAAAAAGCAAACCTTACACAGAAATGCCTATGCTACAGGGAGATGTAGCAAGGAGTTTCCTTCATCTCTGTGTGTGCTTTTTTCCTACTTTCTGGTTAAGGAAAGCATTTGAAAGTTCATAAAAACAAGGAACTAAAATTAGATAGACGAGAACTGAACCTTGACTCATGGTAGGGAAAACATTATTTTTAAACTGAGAAATATTTATAGGTCTGTGCTTTATGGAAAAGGAAGACAGGCGTGCTAATGTATGTCGACGGAACATCCCGGGGCAGGGACAGGAGGCTCAGGAAGGGAAAATACTTTCACTGCATGTTTATATTTCAGGAGCCGCTGGCACTTCACATTTTTTTTTTCTCATGGTATATGAATTAGAACCAGTAATTACAGAGGATTTGAGAACACTATTCACTTAACATTAAAGAAAAGGTTGTAAACAGCTCACAGCACACCGTGAAACCATCTCCGCCTCCTCCTACTGCCACCCTTGGGATCGGGAGTGTTCCCCAACCCCAGGAGAGGAGTGCTCCCCAACTCCAGGAGAGCTGGCTTCGCTCTAGACACTTCATCATCCCTACAGAACAACCAATACTTTCCAGAGCTCCCGATGAAAGTTTAAGAAATATGTTTGTTATAAGGTTTTTTTAAAAAGACACAAAGGTGAAATCTAAGACACTTAGCAGGTGACTATTAAGGAATATATCTCTTACACATTAAACCCACATTCATCTTGACACTCACAGCACCGCTCAAAACCTTCAAGAGTGCTTTACCTCTCACCACATCAAGTCTGAACGTCTTCCTTTCATTCATTCACACCCACAGGGTCAACACCGGAGCACCTGAGGTGAGCCCCCGACCAGCTGGGGCGGAGAGCGGTTGTGTCTGCAGGGGCAAGCAGGTAAAAGCTGCTGCAAGGGGCCAGCAGAGTGGGGAGGCGGGGAGTCCTTCCACTCTGGGGGCTGAGGAGAGGGGAGGAGTGCAGAGAGGCCCTGCTCTGAGAAAACTCAACCAGTAAGGGTGCAGGCTCAAGGCAGAAAAAACAGTTGTGCCTGGTCTAAGGGACTGGAGCCATCTCGGGGAAATGAACAGTAGAAATGCAAAGTCTGAGTTGGTTGCATAATCCAGTTTCACAATTTCTCCTAAGAACAAGCACCTAAATTTTCATTTTAAAAACACTGCATGGGGACTTCCCTGGTGGCACAGTGGTTAAGAATCTGCCTGCCAATGCAGGGGACATGGGTTCGATCCCTGGTCCGGGAAGATCCCACATGCCACAGTGCAACTAAGCCTGTGCGCCACAACTACTGAGCCCGCATGCTACAACTACTGAAGCCTGCGCGCCTAGAGCCCGTGCCCCACAAAAGAAACCACCACAATGAGAAGTCCGCGCACCACAACGAAGAGTAGCCCCCGCTCACCGCAACTAGAGAAAGCCCACACGCAGCAACAAGGACCCAACTCAGCCAAAAAAAAACAAAAACAAAAACACTGCATGTTTTCATTAAAGTCACAGGCTTAATGCTTTGCATCCTTAAGGGCCATTTTCTTTCTTTATGCCCCCACCTCAAACCATCCTTGACAGCAGAAGCCTGATACTCTTTGGGGGATCTCCCTTTCACCTGTTCCAGAAAGAGACCCCACCCCCACCTGGCCCCAGTTGATGGATGGAGCAAAGTAAGACCAAGCCAACAGGGCCTCACTCCCCTTACTGGTGACTGGTGAGAGCATGGACATGGTCCTGCCCTGGCCAAAGGGACCTGAGGGAGGTCTGCTTGGGGATGTCTAGGAAAAGTTTCATTACTAATAAGACATGCATGTGAAGGAAAGGCCCTCTTCTTTACTGGATGTCATGTCACCTGGAATGTCTACAGACACCTTGTGCCACAAGAAAAGACATCTCCCACACAGCAGGGATGGCAGAGAGCAAAGACAGACAGCACCTGGGTCCTTGAAAATGTCATCAAACCTCTGACTTAAAAACCTGGAACTGCCACACTTCTTGTTATATGAGATAAGAAATTCTTTTATTTTTAGCTACTTTTAGTTAGGTCTTCATTAACTCACACACTACTAATTTGAAACTACCTTGGCTTTATTTGTAAGCATTTCTACATATGTTTACATCCCTTATGAAGTGAGGAGTTTTCTATTTTATGGTGAAGCTTTGTTTTATTTTACAACATCTCCTGTGGGTTTTTTTCCCTTTTTCTTTTTTTTTTTTTTTTTTTTTTTTGGCTGTGCTGCACGGCTTGCAGGATCTCAGTTCCCTGACCAGGGACTGAACCCAGGCCACAGCAGTGAAAGCCCAGAACCCTAACCACTAGGAAACCAGGGAACTCCCCGACATCTCTTCTTTAAGGAAAACACACGGTAAGAGCTCTGGCAGCATTTCACACAGTTCAGGGAAGGCACTCAATCTAGTGGACATAAGTGTTCCAGGCCCTGGAAGATGTACTCACTGTGATCTCCCCATGGCTAAATAAAGCATCACATGCTTTAAGATCCTTCACTCTATTCTACACTTCTTAGCAATCTTGTTCCTATTAACTAGGCCCCCCACATATTTTGATTTCGTGAAGAAAATGCCCTGGGCAGTAGATATGAATATTCTACCCGCAGAAAAATACACTATATTCCCCAATGTAAAGTAATACATTGGCACCTAGCTTGTATATCAGTCTCATGATTAGCATGAATCAGTCCTCCTAAACTTGTACAACTCTGAACACCAATGGAAATGAAGATTCTGAATGTCTGACTTCTATCTCTCCCAAGAGGCTGCAGCAGCACCATCCACCGCATCCCCCTCTGCCCTGCAGAGACAAACTACGAAATCTCAATCTCCAATCGCACTGCCTTGTACTACGATACATTCCAATTAATTGTCAGTGTTAGTTAATGTTAGTCTTCGAGGTTTCTGTGTTTTCTATAACAGCTTTTTTGAGATACGATTCACATACCATACAATTCATCCATTTATAATATACAATTCAGTGATATTTAGTATATTCACAGAGTTGTACAACCATCACCACAATCAATTTCAGAACATTTTCACTGCCTCAAAAAGAAACCCCATACCCATAAGCAGTCACCCTCCTTTTCCCTTCAATTCCCCCAGCCTGAGGCAACCACTAATTTATTTTCTGTTTCTATGCATTTGCCTGTTCTGGACACTTGATATCCTTTAATATGCAGCCTTTTGTGTCTGGCTTCTTTCACTGAGCAGGATGTTTGGGAGCTTCATCCACATGGTAGTGTGTGTCAGGGCTTCATTCCTTTTTATGGCTGAACAGTATTCCATCTAACGACAGACCACATTTGTTTATCTGTTCAGCACTGGATGGACATCTGAATTGTTTCCACCTTGTGGCTGTTACGACGAATAACGTTTTCTGGTTTTCTGGGTGCACACCTGGAGTGGACTGCTGGGTCACATGGTAACGCTGTTTGACCTTCTGAGGAGCCGCCAGGCTGCTCCCGCCCCGGCAGGGGGCTCCACCTCACACCCCACCAGCACGATGGGTGTAGTCTGGGGGAGTTTCGAGACAAGGACCACGGTTTATTCGTCCTCGTATCCTCAATCCCTACCAGGCCCTCAAAAACTTTGTTTAATGAATGAATGTGAACAAATGTGGCTTAAAAAAGAAAAAGCAAAATGTAGCCCAGCAGCAGAGTAACAGGCGCTTTCAAGGATGGTTCCTCCCTGGCGGGATCCTGACACAGGCTACACACTCCCTCTGTGCCCTGGAGGAGGTGCCCCCACTTACCTGCAGCTTTACCTCCCCACCCACAGGCTCGAAGAATATCCTAGCAGAAGGCAAATGACATCTGCTGCAACCCCGTGGGCCCGAGGGCTGCCTCACAGTGTGGGCTCATCCACTCATAGGCATTGTAACCCAGCTGCCCTACAGGGCGTTCCAAGCTGCCCACAAGGGCAACTTCTCAGGGGGACCAATAAACACACCTTGGGTGGGGGGCGGGCGACACCACTCCCCAGAGTGGGGGCTGAGGTGGCACTGGAGCATCCCACCCACTCTACCTTCTCAGCACACGGCCTCCACCATCATCTTCGTCGCCACAGAGGGACCCTGCCTCTTCCTTTGCCCCAAAGGAGGAAGAGTAGTTTTCTGATTAGAGACTCACTTTTCTCCTCTTCTACCCTGAACAGTACTGACAGTTAATATCGCTGACATGTTCACATACTTCTTCTTGTTTTAACTACATAAAAACAAATAAAAATGAACTATGAACCAATGACCTTGTTTGGGAGCTGAGCACTGTCGGTAGCCAATGTTTTTTTAGAAAAACGTTCTATATTAAGGTTGCACCGTGGGAACACTGCTAGCCATGGATAGTATCCCACATCCCTGTGCTCGAAGGACAGTTAACAAGTGGAGAGTGTCCGGACGGCATGGGAGGCCCCCGGCTCACTAGCCCCACGGAAACCAGAGGGGAAGCCTAATTTTACCACACTGTATTTAGACAGTTTGGATTCATTTGAACAAGAAAGTTCCTAGAGCTGCTCGGGGCTTTTTTTTTTTTTTTTTTTTGGTCAATATTTAATTAGCACTTTTTTAAAGCTTGCCCTAGATAACAACTGTTTATCTAACATACAATTCCAAAGTTGCCAAATCCAATGCCAGCCCAGAGGGGACAGCCAAAACCCATATGTTTATCAAAAAGAAAAGGTCTCTAAACATGTTATATCTACATGATAGTTCTTTTCCTAATCGTAATACCACTCCAACTTACAGGGAACAAAGTCATTATTTCAATCAGGATACATCATTCATAGCTACCTATTATGAGCTTGGCTCTCAACTGAGAGGACATTTGCTGAAACATCTGATTGCCAGATGTGACTAACAACAGGGTCCTTCTTACAAGTTTCTCATTTTAAAAAGTGGCAGAGGTTCGTCCAAAAGTTAAATATAGAGTTACTCTATGACCCAGCAATTCCACTCCTAGGCATATACCCCAAACAACTGAAAACATGTACTCAAAAAAAAAAAAAAAAAAGAAGGTTCACAGCAGCACTATTCACAATAGTCAAAAGGTGGAAATAGCTTAAATATCCACGAGCAGACGAATGGATAAACAAAATGTGGTCCATCCACACAATGGAGTAGTATTCAGCCATAAAAAGAAATGAAGTTCCAATACATGCTACAACATGGATGAACCTTGAAAATATTATGCTAAGTGAAAGAAGCCAGACACAAAAGGTCCCATATGATCTATTCACACGAAATATCCAGCGTAGGCAAATGCATGGAGACGGAGAGTAGATTAGTGATTGTCAGGTGCTGGGAAGAAGGAGGAATGGGGAGAGACTGCTTAACAGATATGGGGTTTTCATCTGGGGCCATGAAAATGTGCTGGAATTAGAGGCTGTACAACACTGTGAATGTACTAAATGCCAATGAATTGGTAACTTTAAAATGGTTAATTTTATGTAATGTGAATTTCACATCAATTTTTTAAAAAGTGAACAGAACATCAGGAAAGTGTTGGATTACAGCAAGGAGGTGGGTGGCAGAGCAGAGCCCTTAAAAAGTTCTCCATGTGGTAGGAGAAGCCCAGTGTCAGTTTATAAAAGCAATTAGGGCAGCATCACCAGGCCTGTAGTTTAGACTGGGAGCCAGTCAGGTTCAGATCAATCCTAAGTCCCTACCCAAGGACTTTCCATGACAGTCTTACAAAGACTATCGTTAAGAAATGTTGACCCCTGATCCCAGACGCTGGGCGAGCAGCTCAGGATGCCCCGTGGAGAAGTATGAACTGAGCACCTGACACATGAAAATACATTTTTCTTTATCTGTAAAAGGGGGGAAGCGGGAATTCAAGTGCTGCGTTCACAGTCATAAATCAGCCATAAAATTTATTAACATCTCTTCAGAGAGATGAATGCACCTTCCTTCCACCAGACACAAAATCATGAACAGCAGTGACTACGTCCTCACCCTGCTCTATTTTTCTGCGCAGCCCCAGTGCTGTGAAACACTGTGTCCAGCTTCTCATGTATCTGGTTTTACAGTCTCCCTTATCACAATCCCCATCCCGATCCCCCTGTGCCTGGAGCTCACGGCAGGGGGAGAAGCACATGCAAAGGGCAGGTGAGCACCAAAGACGAAAGGTGAGTTGTCTGGATAGGAGGGAAGCCTGCATCTGACTCCCTCCTTGACTCTCAGTGGTGGGGACCTGACACTAGAGCACCCACTCCCGCTGTGCCCCCCCACCACCGCTTTCTCACAGCTGCTGGGGAGGGCGGGTACCATCCATTGCATGGGTTTCAACACTTGAGAAACAGGTTGGGGGGAGGGGGCAGGCTGAAAACCAACATCCGCTAAACACCTACCACGCACCAGGCACTCTTACATGCCCCATCCCATTTGATCAGAACCAGAACCCCTCAGGTTAGGCGACACGCTTTCCTAAAGAGAAAAATGATGCACACATGGCGTTTATTAACATGTTAACTACTAGACAATTAAGACATTGACAACCCATCCCCTTAAGAATTGAATCTACCTTAATTTTTAACCTCAGAGAACAGTCTTACTAAACCAGAAGGCCGAAGCCTCCATAGGCTTGACAGACACAGGAATGTAACCTGCAGCGTGAGGAGCGAGCACAGATCAGATAACTTCGGAGTCGCCTGGGCCTGCACTGGGCGCCTGGCACCTGGCCAGGCCCTTCAGGAAGAACAGACCTTCCTAAAACAAACAGCAACCACAGACTAGCACCATACTAAAGGCTGGACGACTAAATTTGGGGGCTGCAAACCCATGCACACCTTCAGCTTAAACCAAAGAGGAAGAAATAAGGCCTCTCCTTCCTTGGCAGGGTATTAGAGGATGCCCAACGCACACACTTCCTATACAATCAGCTATTCTTACCAGATCGTTCTTGGGGAAGTCTGCAAAGTACTTTCCCAAAATTCTGGTAAATTTCAACAACAATCAATACTTCCCAAATTTAACATTCACGTTTTAGCTTTATAATACAACGAGTTATAGAATGAATTGTTAATGAATTCTAATTAATTCATCATTAGTTATAGAATCTATAATTCCCATTTTCTATCTCTACACACTCAAAAGAAACCTACTTCAGTCTTGTGGAAAACATGCTACATTTACTAAGACACAGATTTGATTCAAATTTCCCTTTCTCCTCCCCCTTAAAAATATAATAAAAATAACTGTCATAACATCTTACTCATCTGAACTCAGTACCTAGCAACTTATTCAGAACATAGCTGACAACCAAAAACTTGCACAAAGACGGAACTCTTAGTCTCTTTAATGAAACTATATCTGCAAGGTTAATGAGCTTGGTTATTTGGGGTTTTTTTTATGGAGTAAAGTGAAAACCAGGAGCAAACCTGTTATAGGAAAGCATACACTGATAGCTACATAAGCTGATAGCAAGACAGCAAGCAGAAAAAGTATTTAAAAACATAAGAACTGGAAAAACAATAATCTTGGTTTATTTAAAATAAAGCAAAAAGTCCGATTTTTATAGTCAAATTGCTATATCAATAAAAGCCAAATAACAAGCAATAAAAATAACTGAGTCAACAAGAAAATTAAATTTTATTTGGCATATTTCATTTTTATGAAGGTAAAAAGTGTTTTATACATTTCAGAAACACAGAACCAAATGTTTAAACTGCTTAACCAGGAAAACATCTGATTGACTAAAGGGGGAAATCCTGAGCTCTTCAGAAAACTTGACAAATCCAGAAAGACTTATTAATACTATATTTGATATTTATATCTAACAACATATCAAATGAGGCTGGTTTCAAAGTCAACCACATGCTACTCCCAAAGCTGTCTATTCAGGAACTGGCTGGGAGAAAGGAAGGGGATCAGAGAATTTAATATTTAATCAACATGGATCAAGCTTAGAAAAGAGAACAGCTGTTAAAAAAAAAAAACTAAACTGATTATGTGAAACGACAATTCAGTATTAAATCTCATTTAATCATGTCTCTCAGGAAAACTTCTAAACACTAGCGAAAATGAAATAGCCATATTTTAGTCAAGTTATATTATTAAATAATAAAAGATTTTTTATCATTTCAATTTATTTTCAAATAATCAGTTTGTTGATTTTGAAAAAAGAATCACTTTTCCATCAACTGATGAATGGATAAACAAAATGTGATCTATCCATACAATGGAATATTATGCAACCAAATAAAGGGATGAAGTACTGATACAGGCTACAACACAGGTAACCTTGAAAACAATATGCTCAGTGAAAGAAATCAGACACAAAAGGCTGCATATTGCATGATTTCATGTGTATGAAACGTCCAGAATAGGCAAATCCACAGAGACAGAAAGTAGATTAGTGGTTGCCAGGGCCTGGGAGGTTTAGGTGGAAATGGGAAGTGAGTGCTAATGGGTACAGAGGTTCATTTGGGGGTGATAAAAATGTTCTAAGATTGATTATGGTGATGTGCACACATCTGTCAATATACTAAAAATCACTGAATTGCATACTTTAACTGGTACAGTATGTGAATTATATGTCAAAAAGAGCTGTTATTTAAAAAAGAAAAGCTTAAAATCAGCCACCCTAAGAACCTTGTTCATATTCCTTGTTCAGGAAAGTTCCACACACCATAACCAATGTTGTTGAAAGAAACAGAAACCTTAGTGCAAACTGGAACACCTCCAGGGGAGTATATGGAATTGGAAATTTAATAGCTACTAAATAAAGTAACATCATGACTAGAGCTATGAAAGCAAACATTTGCATTTGAACTTCAAATGGCAGAGGGACAAAGTTGTTATCTTAGAATCATCAGCTCTGAAAGTGTTCATAAATCACAATTTCTTTCAGGAGCCAGAAAGAACACAGAGTTAATTAAGTTATTCCAGCTGAGAAAGTCACTATGAAATGTGTGTTAGAGACCAGAAAAATCCTTTGAAATGTTTTGTTTGCATGGTGTTCCAAAAGTTTTTAACCTCCTGCAATTACTGACACACTGAGTCAGTCGCCTTAGCTGGTAGAAAACATATGACTCCAACGGGCTGTGAATAACAGTTTCTCTGAGGGAAGCTACAGTTTCACAAGTTGGGCCTTTGTTGAGGTGAAATTCTCTCTCAGGTCAGATGACATATGTACCCAGAGTCAACGCTGTCTTTCAGAACAAAGTAGAGTGTTTTTCCTTTTCACTTTGTTTCTCCAGCCATGCAAATCACAGAAAATGTTATATTACTTTCCATGAGCTGCTTTGCTATGCTTCGCTATTTGTAAGAAAGGATAAGAAAACCATTCAATTTCTTTTATAAATCCTTTACAATTAAATCCAAGGGTTTCCTTTTATCATTTGGTGACCTCTAATTCCTAATTAAGAGGCCTAAGCTAGACACTTTCCAGGTGTATTAATTTGGGGGCTACTAAAGTCACACTAACTACACAGTAAATACATAGGACCCTGGCATACTAACTATACAGTCAGCAGATCCAGGAACTCACCGTCAGGAGCAAGTGAGTCTTTTATTAACGGAATAATCAGTAAGAACATTATTAATCCAGTATTTGCTCTGTCCTGCCAGTGAAAAACTTGCCAACACAAGTGAAATTCATCTTACTGGCAACTAACCTTCCAACCTCTCTCCAAAGTAATGTTCAAACAGAAACTGAAGCACATTTTTTTAATTTAATCACTTCACATTTTCTCCAAGCCATTTCAAAAGTAGTTCTCAAACTTTCAAAATAAAATGGGTTTCCTCTAATGATACCCTGGCTTTATATAACAAATGTGATTTTAAAAATGTGTAAATTATACTTCTATAACTCCATCTTATTTACTTATATTTAAAGGAAGTAAAGAATCCTTTAGAACATTAAGAATTTCACCATGCCCCGCAATTTAGCGGTTAGGTAAATCTGAGTTTCCATGTGCTAAATTTATCTAAATAAGGGTTCACAGTTTAAACAAATGAATGAAGAAGAAACCAGTTTTTCATATGAAGAACGCGTACTATGTTCCAGTCACAGAAGCTCAGCTATTCTTAGAGAAGGGTGGGGGATTTAAAGCGCATCTAGTTCAAACTTTACGTTTTACAAACAGGAAGAAACTGAGACAGAGAGATTAAATTATTTTCCCGAAAGTGTTTAACTAGTTAGTGGAGAAAACATCTCAAGATGAAAAGCTAATCTACTGAACAAATTTATTTTTTCAAACAATAATTCTATAAAAGTACTTTTCTTTCAGAACATCACCCTTCCCTGGTTTTAGACAGCTCATTCACAAAACAAAAATTAACATTAATGACCACAAGAAGCATTTCTCATGGGGAAAAGAACTCGTTTATGAAGTTACAGAATGCAGTATAATCCACACTTGAGACGTTAACACTTAATAGGGCAGAACTAAATCAATGCGCAATAGTCTCTTTCACTTAAAATGTCAAAGTCTTAACGGGATATTGTATGTTGATATCCATAAACAAGAATATAAATCACCTGCATGTGAGTTTTCTTCCTCTCTACAAACTACGTGGTAAAAAACCAAAGTTAATATTTCCCATACAATTCAAACACAAATATAAATATCTAAAAGCTGATTTCAGTAGCACATTTTTCTTTGGGAGAAAAAAAAATGAACAGAATTTAATAGCATTACATAAAAATCCTGGAAATTATGCACAAAGATTATGCTGGAGCTTTGCCGAAAAAAGGGTATGCTGGCTTTCCATGTGCATAAATTATAATCAAATAGGAATTGTAAGGAGCATTATTAAAGATAAATATACTTCCTGAAATCTCCGTTTTAAAAAGCTTAAAAATGATTGTGTAAACTAAGCCATTCAGCCCCATATTTCCTGAACCCTAAATAAACACTTGGGTTTTCAATCCTCTGAGTTCCTGCCCGGCGGCCTTCCCCGAAGAACTCAGGAGCCCGGGAGCCCGGGACTGCCCACTGTCCCACACGCATGGGCCCATTTCACACTCCCGGGCACTCTCCCCTCTCCTTCCCTAAGTTCTTTAATGATCCTACCAGTAGCCTCTATTTAATTAACCACTCAACTATTCCTGGAAAACCAGTTGTTGCCTTCCCTCTCCTTTCTGGTTTGTTCCATGTAAATGTCTGGGTTGTGGTTATTCATTCATTCATTCATGTCACAAATATTGAGCATCTGCTATATGCCAGCTATGTTTCTGGCACTAGGAATACAGCAGTAAATAAAATGTGCAAACATTCCTGCTCTCAAGACACATTCCAGTGGGGTGGAGACAGATCAGAAACAAAATAAGTAAGTCAAATAAATGCACATTATACAAGACAGAAAGGAGAGTGGCAGGGCAGTCATTCCAGGAATCACTATTCAGAACAAGGTTCCTGTGAAGGGGATTCCTGAAGTTGGGCCTCCTGGAACCCTTCACAGCTGTCCTGGGGGATGGGGCTCGACGGGCTGGGGGCACACTTCAGTCTGCAAACAAGTGATCTACATTTTGGTCTAGGATTTCTTTCATTTCTTTCATTTTATTGTTCTTTATCCTTATTTACCAACATTCACAGGCACCTGTCCCTCAACAGGCATTAGTGGGAAGATACCAGAGACAGATATGCTGCATTGCTCTATAATTGTCAATTGTAAGAATGTAAATTAAAGCTTCTGAGGAGCTTGAAAAAGCACAAACCATTTGTTCAGCAGTGCTCTTTCTTCATACAAACATGCATATAGTGTTAATTTTCTTTTCAAAAAAGAGGGTAAACCTTACCTCAGTCTCGCTAAACAAACATACCAGACAAACAGAATTAATGAGATTTTAATGCCTATAATTTCTCTACTCCATAAAAATGTTACTCGATGAGTACAAACACTGCCAGTTTGTATGAAAAGGATTCAGGGGCCAACTGGAAAGGGTTCTCAGGGCCCAAGACAGGACAATCTGAGCATCAAAAAAAAGAAAAATGATATCTGTAATGGAGGGAAATACACCAAAGAAGCTAAAATCCAAGAGTTTATATTGATTCTTGAAAAAAGCCACTGGTCACCTTCACAAAATGTTAAGAAACCAACTCAGCCTGAAACCTGGAGGATAACGGGAAAGAATCAAGGAAATAGTACACAAACTTCTCAACATACACAGTCCCCAAGATCCTAAGATTTCACAATGGCTGAGATAACAACGTGCCTGAAAACATTGAACAGGAAAGAGCTGAACGAAGAAAGGTATAGGTTTTTTTCTGTTGTTGCTGCTACTAAGAAAACTGTCCCCACTTTCAGTAACGCTATTTGGTGAATCTAATCTCTACGGAGAGTTACTATGTGCCGAGTACTTTTCTAAGTACTTAATATTATTTTCTCTTTTAATCCTTAAAACAATTTCTATGAAGCGGGGACCAATGTTTTCTAATACAGTCCTTTGGGATTAAATATTGGCTCCACCACTTAGTAGCTTCTTCTAGCTGTGTGACCATTGCAAGTTACTTAACCTCTCTGTGCTTCAGTTCCCTCACCTATAAAATGGAGATAGTAAGTCTCCCTATCTCCAGCCCTTTTTGTATAGAGCATTTGTTTAGGTGATTATTTGATTAATGTCTACTTTCCCTTCTAGGCTGTAGGGTCTAAGAGGGCACAGAGCTCTATCTCCAGAACCTAGTCCAGGCCTCACAAATAGTAGAAACTCACTTGATACTTATTTAATAAATAAATGAGTTTACAGCAGAATACAGTAGAGCTGAATAACTAACTACTCTGGTGTAAACGTCGTCCAGTATCTCCAGAGTCCCAAAGCTAAAGATTTTCCCATAATTTCTCAACTATCAAGGGTCACATCATCTTAAGTACCTCTAAGCTCTGGGGACCAGAAGCAGCCCAAGAACAATACTGCCTAAACTCCCTAGAGTTTTTCAGTAAAGAAGCTACCAAACCTGGCAGCTACAGTTTAACTAGGGCAAGTTATTGGTGTTCTGTATTTTGGACACTTGCCCTTTTTCATTCGAGAAACTGACACAATCACAGTCCCTGGTGTGTTCTGGGTTTCAGTACCCAGTTATGCAAGATGTGCACCAAACAGAGTGCCGGAAAAAAGAAACACCCTTGAGTGCAGTACAAAACGTGACTCCCCAGGCAGAAGAGTTGGTTATTATTTATTGAACGCCTGTTGCAATCAAGTCACTATGCTAATAAGTGCTTTACTTGAATAATCATCTCGTTTGAGTCTCCCAACAGGCCTCTGACGGAGGAGCTATCATTCCTAGCTTGCCCAAGGTTCCACAGTTCAGAAATGAGAAATGAATCCAAATGTATGGGAAACCAAAACCCACGCACAGGACCGCTATACTATTCTGCCAAAGGGGGAGCCCGGCAAAAATAAATCAAAAAACAAAGTTGACAGTCTTCATCCTGACCCCTCAACACCAGCAGCAGAGATCTGGCAGAATCACAAAGGATTTTTTTGAGAAAAAGGAAATGTATGAACTGAAGTCACTTGCTACTTCCACAATAAATGTCACACGTCTATCCTAATTCCAGTGTGAACTGTCCCATCTACATGAGAATGTGTGTTTGAGGAGTAGGTACAAAACCCTCACTCTTCCTATCTTACCATTTAGGGAAGCAGTTCTGAAAGTGCGGTGTGCAGACCCCCATGGGTCCCTAAGACTTCTACAGGGTATCTGTGAGATCAAAACTATTTTCATAATAACACTAAGACATTATTTGCCTTTCTCAGTGTTGACATTGGCCTTGATGGTACAAAAGCAAAGGTGGTTAAGACTGCTGGTGCCTGACTAAACTGTGCTAGTCATCAGTGAGCTCTGTCTCACCACACACTTGCAGAAGGAAAAAACGGTCATTTGCACTTAAGAATGTCCTCTGATGAAGCAGTAAAATCGAATAATTGTGTTAAATCTTGAGTGTGTGTCCCTTTAACGTTCTGTGGGATGACATGGGAACAGCACCGCCCAGAGCACTGACGTGATTGGTTGTCACCAAAAGCATCTGCACACCTGTTTGGGCTGCAAGCTGAACTAGCTGCTTTTTTGATGGAACATCGTTTATACTTGACCCACAGACAGACTATGGTCACTCAGACTTGAGTATCTGGCAGACCGTTCCTGAAAAATGAATGAAATGAGTCTGTCGCTTCAAGGAAAACAACTGACAGTATTTGTTGCCAAGGATGAAACTCAAACTTTCAAGTGAAAACCAGAATTTTGGAAAGCTTTTATCTGCCACTGTGAAGCTGACGTCGTCCCCATATTTAAAGACTTCGCTTCTGTCAACATTTGGAAGATCTGCATAACTCAAGAAACCATAATTTTCCAAATGACCAATACATGACGTTAGAAAATCACACCCGGGGAAAGGTTCGTTTAAAAATCCAACGGGGGCTTCCCTGGTGGCGCAGTGGTTGAGAGTCCACCTGCCGATGCAGGGGACACGGGTTCGTGCCCCGGTCTGGGAAGATCCCACATGCCACGGATCGGCTGGGCCCATGAGCCATGGCCGCTGAGCCTGCGCGTCTGGAGCCTGTGCTCCGCAACGGGAGAGGCCACAACAGTGAGAGGCCCGCGTACTGCAAAAAAAAAAAAAAAAAAAAAAATCCAACGGGGTTTTGATAGCAGACGAAAAAACTGATTAGTAGGATTTCAGATTCCATATTGCAACTAACCCTTAAGAAACTACCACTTCTTGGATGTTGGTACAGTATCAAAGAAAAACATCCACAATTGTCTAAAACAGCTATCAAAATGCTCCTCCACTTTCCAATTATATATCTCTGAGAGCCAGATTTTCCACACATTCTTCAACATAGTGCAACAGACTGAAGGCCAAAGCAGTTAAGAAAATCCAGCTGACAGGCTTAAAAATGGCTAAATGGCTAACATGGTAAATATTTATTATGTGTGTATGTGGAATGACTATACTCTCACAATATCGAAATCCAAACAGAAATACCAATTAAGTCACCAATCAACAGAGAGACGAAAATTTAAGCACATGTGCACACACGATAGAAAATTCACTGTGTTCTTTTCAAGATTATTATTCCACAGCAAAGTACATAGGCGACACTAACCAGTAAGTAGAAATACAATTATTATTTGAAGGCTGGCTAGTAAATGAGAACCCCGAAATTTCTTTACTTATTCTATTTGCTTCTTTTTAATTTTGCCTTCTTAGTTATTCTACCTGAAAAGATTATCCTCCCTGCTTCATTCCACCTGAAATTCAGGGAACCATTCCCTTAACTTTCTTTGCCAAAGGCTAATTCTACTCAAAAGCTGGTCCTCAGGATTAACAGCTTGGGGCGGGGGGGTACCTCCCTGGTGGCGCAGTGGTTAAGAATCCGCCTGCTAATGCAGGGGACACGGATTCGAGCCCAGGTCCGGGAAGATCCCACATGCCGCGGAGCACGGGTGCACTAAGCCTGTGTGCCACAGTACTGAGCCTGCGCTCTAGAGCCCCTGAGCCACAATTACTGAAGCCTGCGCACCTGGAGCCCGTGCTCCGCAACAAGAGAAGCCACCACAAGGAGAAGCGCACACCGCAACGAAGAGTAGCCCCCGCTCACCGCAACTCAGAGAAAGCCCGCGCACAGCCATCCATCCATCCATCCATCAATCAATAAATATTAAAAAAAAAAAAGAATTAACAGCTGTGTGCTCCTCTGGAAGCCACATAATTTGGTCTGAAGGAGCCTGAATAAACAGTCATCGGGGGCTGCCTGAGCACCGACTCCACAGCTGTTTGTCGTCTCCGATCCCAGATGTCAAGCCAAATTTTCTGCTTCATCTTATCTCTGCCCCTTGCTACTCGAGAGGCTGTTTCGACGTGCACAAGCGAGTCCGTGCAAGGACGCAGGTGAGCAGGGAGTTTCTCTTCAACATGACTTAAGAGCGGACACCAAGCGGTCAGCTGTGGGCAAGCACTACCGTGGCAAGGGTTACAAGCTATCCAAGCTACCAGTTGAAGCCAGGGGTGCATTTGAGCAAGCAAACTGCACCCTAAACTAGTGTGTAGCCAGGGTTCCTAGCTGTAGCTGGCAGGGAACCAGGGAGCCCAGACTTCCAGTTTGGGACAGCTGCTGGCAAAAGCTGAAGCGCCAAGTATGTCTGTCCACTGTCAGTTTGAGGAGTGGCCCCAGACAGGGGCTAGACAGGGACTCTTCCAAGTGCCACCCATCAGCACATGGTGAAGGGCTCGGTCACTGAGGTGGCCAGTGGGTAACCATCTCTACCAATGCACATCAACAGATCTTTCCCCGAGCTAAAAGCTTGGTTTGGGGGGGAAGTCTTGTTTTGTTTCTGCACCTAACAATGCAGTAGCCTCGACATTCCCTTCTACAAATACATGAGTGTTGGTGTCGATTTGGAATGACTGTGCACCTTCATTTTATCTTCCTAGTATTTAAGAGAAAATATGACTGTATTTTCTGACAGTTTCACTTTCTTTGTGACTCTCTACCTATGAAAGGAAAAACTAACAGTTCTAGACAACACTCCTCACCTTTTTGCTTGTGGCCCAAGACAGAACGGAACAGCCAGTACCCTCATGGGCCCGGTGGTATGTCCCAAATAGTGTGAAAGGATCCTTCTTCCCATCACTCAAATCAGACTATTTCTTCCTAATCTTTAATAATAATTGCCCCTCACTTTCTGGATCATTTCCAAAATCCTAGTCCTGTGCTGAAAATTCTTTCAACCTTCTCTCTAAGTGATTGGGCACCCTCTCTAAAATTTCACACACAAACTTTATCTTTTACTTGTTTATTGTCTGATCATCCTTTTAGAACAGAATCACCACGAGGGCAGAAATTTTGGTGTTTTGTTCACTGCTGTATCCCCAGCACCTAGAAATGTGCCCAAAACAAAATAAATTATCTGTTGAATGAATGAATGGACAAGCCAGGGGCTCCTGGCCTATTTCATATTCTACAACTTGATTCTGCATTTTCCATTCACACCACAGAAACTTCAAAGGCCTCTCACCCATGACTGATGTCAAACTGTCCCCATGTCAATTCCAGAAACTTGAAAAGCCATTTCCGGTTCAAAGAATCAAGCCCCTTGCCTGCCCCCGTCATCTGTTTAAATACGGTTATAAATCCAATCCAGCTGATCTTACTGCTGCTCACATCTATCCCCTCATCTCCACTACCACTGCTGTTACCTTGGTCTAAGCCACTATTGCCTCTGCCTGGGATTTACTGAAACAGCTCACTAATCACCAACTCACATTCCCTAGAACTGAAAGAGTAAACTTTCTCAAATTGCAAATCAGATCACCTAAGCTTCCTGCTCAAAGCCCATCAGTGGCTACCCATTACCTACAGGATGGAATCCAAACTCCTTCCCAGGTAATCGCAGTCTTCCTTGTCCTGATGAACTACTTAAACTGCCCAGTCCACCAAGAAACGTAACCCCAAGCCTTTGCCCACGCTTCCTCCTCTGCACCGAATGTCCTTCTTTTATCCACTGGAAAGCCACTGCTCGACCTCAAGACCCCCCAGGTGCGTGCACCTCTCTACTGTATTCCCACCTCTGGACTCGACGATGTTTATACCCTCGAGCTCCCCCAAGTCACAAACCATCACGACTCCACCTGTGCGTCTATGGGGCCAGGCGCCGTGAAAGCACAACAAAGATGTTCTCGGGGTGAGTGAATGTGCAGAAATGATGAAAGTCCACTTCCCACAAAGCCTGTTCAGACAAATTACAGAGCGGCAGCTTCCTTTCACACTGCCAGGCTAGTGCTGGAATCCCCAGTTTATTCAATGGATATTCATTTCTACAGAATCCTCTACTGGTTATTTTTAACCCCAAGATCAGAAAAGGGGACAAAAGGACAAAACTGCCAACACTGCGTAGAGAAAAATATCTGCCACAAACCCAAAGATGGGCTAAAAGGAATCTTATGTATATAACCTTAGCCCTCTGTATGAAAAGGGTCTTCTACAAACTATGCTATCATCTCAACTGAGCAGATTTGTACAATGTCAGGAAAATTGAACTGTGCAGTTTCAAAAAAGGTCAGGAAGTTGTGTAGACATCCTCTATTACTGGGGTCCCGTCCAGAGGTTTTCAAAATGTGCTGAATAAAGCAAAAATCATGGTCTCAGGGAAACTGTTAAAGGAAAGAATATCATACCAAAAAATCACTGGTTAAGCTAAGCCTTCTATCCTTCCCCATATCCCATCCAGTGCTAAAACTTTTCCTTATAAATATACAGTGTACACAAATTTAAAGAAAAGGTTAATTTACGAAATTTACACTATGTGAGTTTTTCCTAAAAATCAACAAACTCATTCTGGCTTTTCTTTTTTTTTTTTTGGTCCGTGTCTTTGAGACCTTTGATCTGTAAGTTGAAAATAAAATTACACATAAATTAACAAAAATGGGTATTGCCAAAGAATCAAAGACCTGGCAATTTCCAGACATACTTAATGATTACATCTGTTTTTATTTTTGAAATTCAAGTAATACACTGTTCAAAGCACCACTTACAAAACTGCTATCATTGTCATACTTAATCTAATGTAGTACAGCGCTGCTCCATTCTCTGGAATCTGTCCCACAACCCCTGAGGACAGAGCCTGAGACACTCAGATCCCAAAGGTGCCAAAATGTCAAGCAGGGATTACATCCGCACCCCACTCCACTGGCACCTCCAGATTCCAGAGCAAGAGACACCCTCCTGCAAAGGAAGACACTTGTCACAGCAGAATCTCTTAAGCGAACTACAAAGTATAGTTTCTGACCTCATCAATGTAGCCTTGCAAGCTCTTGAGGCAGAGAGAATTATGAAGTGAAAATATATTTCTACTCTACCCACAAATTCTTCAACTGTTGGCAAAATTAACAGAATAAAGAAAAATTAGGATAAGAATAAAGCACCCTCACCAGATAATAGATAAGTAAATGACATGGAACTCCGATCACAAGCAGAGAAAGAAAATATCAACTGAGCACACGGGACTGTGTCAAGGCTGACAATTTACCCAGGCCCTCAAACTCAATCACTTACCAGGGCTGATTTACACTATTACTTCTCCTGTCTCTGATTTAAGCTGTTACTTCTCCTTCTGAGGATTCCATTCCCTGGGGCTTTTCACTGTGTAATTATGCAACGTGGGGGCACCACAAAACACAATACAGCTTTACAAATGTTGGCTTTTTAAAAATTAATGTTATTTTCTCTACATACTTCCAAAATAGATGTTCCCCTCAATCCAGAAGACTTTAGTAAAATATAAGGACAATTTTAAAAAAGGATGGGAGAGGATGTTATTTAGAATTCTTACTTTTGATCCCACTTACTTATACATCATTTCCCAGACCTCAAAGATTTTTGCCCTAAGTGAAAATAAAAGAAAAATAAAATAAAAGAAGCAGCTCAGTGAAAACATAAAGAATAGCAGTAAGGAGCTTAAGACAGGGACACATCTGAGGGGTTGGGGGAGGGGGTCTAAACTTTCAAATCACCTGGTGGTCTGAGAAGTTCAATATTCTAAAATGCTGCAGTCTATAAGGTAAGACAAATACCATGATAAGAAAGCATTGTTAAATAAATGAAAGCTGAAAATGCAAACATTTTAAAAAAAGAGATCTAGGCAAAAGGCAGTGTGCACTTAGGGGTACATAATTTCATCTAATTCTCAAGGGTCTTGCAGTGCTGAGCCGACTTCCTTATCCCAGCAAAGTGAGGCCCAGAGAGGAGAAAAGTTTTATTCTTCACATTTTTGGAAAAAGGCATAGAAAAACGTTTTGATGGGGCTTCAGGGTGACCAAATGGATCACAAAGGCAATTTCTTATGGTGTTTCAAAGTTTTGACCACTGAAAGCCTCCAATCCCCTTACACTCATCAGACCTGCCCCAGAATCTCAGAAACATTAACAGCCGACTGGCAGGATACATATTGTCAAAGTTCTCCTTCCTTCAAATAAAGGTGTCATCTATGTCAGCACTGTCAGGGTGTGAACAGATCTGTGATACCTCACTCACTGGGGGAAAAGTCCCACTGGTCCTGAGATGCCCCCATGATAAGGTGTCCGAGAACGACTGATCTGCCTCCAGATGCTGACAGTGGAAAAAGACTGTTTTGTTTTTCCAACACAAATGGGATTGGGGAAGGAGATGACAAGGCAAAGAAATGCACATACCTTTCAACTGGTCAGCAACAACGTTCTGGCCGAGGCGTTCAGTAACCTTCCCATCTTCCATTTCGTACCGGTCATCTAGGTATTTTGCAGTGGCCTCGGAAATGTGAACCTTGCCAGCCACTCCCAGCTGCTCCATGAGATTGGCCAAGTTCACATCATTGGACCACACGTCGAATTTAAACCTCCTCATGCCCAAGATGCCGCACAAGACAGTCCCCGTGTGAACCCCAACGCGCATGTTCACCATCTCTTTCTTCTCTTGGCAGAACTGCTCGATAGCCCTTATCATGCCCAAGCCCATTTCAATGCAGCAGTAGGCATGGTCGGCCCGAGGCTCGGGACACCCGGCCACACAATAGTAGCAGTCTCCCAGAGTGCTGATTTTCTCACACTTGGTCTCCTCGCACAACCGGTCGAAGCGGCCGAACAGATCATTGAGGAGCCCCACCAGGGCATGGGCGGACTTATTGGCACTCATCTTGGTGAAGCCCACAATATCTGCGAATAAAATACTGACTTCTTCGATCTGCTGCATTTTGAATGGGCGGAAGGCAATAGGGGGTTTCTGTATGGAAGACTTTTTCTTCCTGTTCTTGGGGCTGGAGGTGGCATGCCTTTTGACAGAATTCTCGCTCTCCTCGTCCCCCTGCTTCATCAAGTCATCAGCTATGATTCTTGGCATCACAGAATGAATCATCCTCTCTTTCAGCGCTTTTTCCACTTCCAGATCCTTTCCATGCATAATTGACTGGCCCACCTTGAGGAAGGTGCTCCTGGATCTCACCTGGGACATGATGAACAGGTGGATCCCAATGGCGTGAATGCAGACATGCAGCAGGGCTCGGCTCAGCAGCTCCCAGTGCAGGGCCTCTGCTCCAGGTGAGGGGAAGCAGCCTTTGTCTTGGAAATGATAGCCAAAGGTCTCAAAAAGAACAGAATAGGCCACTCCCAAAATCAAGCTCAAGTACAAAGGTAAGTGCATGACGGTGTAGAGCAAAAAGAGCACTTCAATGCACATGGAAAAGCTCCCCACTTGAGATAAGCAAGTGTCTGTGGGCCTGGCTGCCCGAGTATGATTGAAGCTGTCAACTCGTCCTGAGAAGGGCGTCAAAACCTGAAACTGGGAAGCCAGAGTCAGGGCGAACACCAGGAGGGTAAGAACCAGCGAGGTCCACACGTAATGCCGGGCGTACAGCTTGGTGAAGGTAAACAGAAAAAAGCCCACACACACCACGAGGAAGCACAGAGCAGGGGCTACCATGATAGTCAGTTTGGATCTCATGTGGACCCCAAAATAGATGCTCCAGAGAAGGCAGGCGAAGCCAATGTAGAAGAGCGCATACCGGAAGCGGCGCTGGGTCTGCGGGAAGCAGCGCTCCATGCAAGCCTCCTCCAGGTTCATGGAGTCGAATTTGGGGTCCCACCACCGGCTGGAGGCCCTCTCGAACAGCTGAGGCAGCTTCTTTTTCCTGCGCAGGCGGCCTCCGGCGCCCATTCTCCGGGGGACGCCCCCTGAGTCCCCGGAGCTGCTACAGCTGGAGGAGATGCTGTACTTGCAGTGTTTCGGGTGGCTGTTGGAGGACAGCTGCTTGGGGTTGATTTTGACCCTCACGCTGTTGCTGTCTCCGCTGGAGTCACAACTCACCTCGGTGCTGTGGTGCTGCAGCAGCTGTTGGTGGGGCGGGGAAGCCATGTTGCCGAGCGCTCGGAAGCCTCCCGGCCGGGGTCACCGGAACCTATCAGCGAGACAACCAGAGTTACACTGGCATCTGTTCCTGCAGGTACGCACACCTGAAGGCCACGAGCTCTACCGGTTTCCTAAGTGGGGGCCCCGGCGGTCTACTGGGAAAGGCACCGTCTGCTCACAACAACCGGGTAATGTCTGAGCGCCACTCCACCGTCCCCCCTCGAGGCCAACCGCAGCCACCGGGGCCGGACCTGGAACACACGGGGGTCCGAGCGGCGGCCGCCCCCGCGCCCGTCCAGCGCCGCCCGAGCCCGCGGTGCGTTTCCTACGCGCGCACTCGCCTGCTCCGCCGCCGGCTCCGGAGGGAAAGTCCAGCCGAGCCCTCTCACGCCGCGGGCCGCTCTCGCAAACACAGCTCTCCCGGCGGCGGCCGCGGGCCCCTCATGCTGCGCACAGAGCGGCGCCTCGGCCGCTTCAAGGCCGGCGGCCGGACCCCCGCCCCCGCCCCGCGCCCGGCGCCCTCGCGCTCTGCTGCTCCGCTGGCGGCGGGCGGGCTGCGAGGCCCGGCGCAAGTTTGCGGATCCCGCGGCGCTGCGGCCGCCCCCGTTGGCGCGGCTCGTCTAGCGGGGCCTGACCCGGCCGCACCGCCCCTCCCGGCCTCCGGGGCCAACCCCGCGCCCCGGAGCCGCCGGGCGCCGAGCGCAGGGCGCGGCGGGCGCGGGCCCCTCAGCCGGCGGCCCGTCCGCGGCGCTGCCGCAGAGCCCGCTCCCGGGACGTCCGCCTGCCCACGCCTGGGGCGGCCTCCCGAGCTAGAGATGCCGCCGCGGCCGCAGCCGCAGCCGAGCCCCTCGATGCCGCTGCCTCATGTCGGAAGAGCCGCCGCCGACGCCACCGCCACCATCTCCAGCCCCCTCCCTCTCCCCCTCCCGCTGTCACTGACAGACTCGCGCCCGCGCCGCCCCTCGCCCCGCCACAGCGCGCACGCGCGGCCCGCGCACGCCGCCGCCGGGCCCGGGTACGCGCACACTGCGCGCGCCGGGACAGCAGGGCTGCGGGACGGGGGCGGGCCGCGCGCTGTGGCGCCGCCCTCCGCCCGAGGCCGCGCTGCGTCCAGGCCGCGGGCTGCAAGCACTGGTTGGGCTGCGGGACAGCGGGCAAGTTGAGAGGCTACCGTTCCCCGCGGCTCGACACCCCCCAGACCCGCTCCGGGAAACCTAAGGGCATCTGATAGTTAAGGAGCAACTGGGGTGTGACGTTTGGGATATGAAAATGTTTGCCCTCCTGCTCGGCACACCTTGTTTATAAATGAAAGTTTGCAACTATTGCTTGTGCCTAAAGGGAGGGTCCCCTTTCTTCATAAGCAATGAGCAAGTGTCACCCGCGGCCCTAGGCCCTCCCTGAGCGCGACCACCGCAGTGCAATCCGAGCCCCAGCCCCTGCTGGCCCGGCCTGGCGGGCCTCCAGGTCGCGTGGTTGGCCCTAGAAAGTTGGTGACACTGAGAAGCAACTCCTCCAGCCCCAGGGAGAGTTTCCCTTCCCATCCTTGGGTCGTCTCCCCCTCCTCCTGAACAACTGTTTTTCCCTTTCCACAAATGAAGTTTTCAAAGGAGTCTGCTACTCCCGCGGCAGTGTGACAGTGGCCTCTCGAGCATTGTCTGCAATGTGAAGTACAGTCCTCTGCTCCCCAGGGCACCAGTCCTGACCCTTCTCCACACACTTCACAGTACCTCCTGCCAGTCATGGGGGTCTGCGCCCTCCTTGCCTCACCAGGTTTCACTGTTGAATTAGAAAATAAAGTATCAATAAAATGTGGCTTGTCTACAGCATGGAATACTATTCAGCCATAAAAAGGAGTGGTGTGCTGATTCACATTGCAACCCAGGTGAACCTTGAAAACATGATGCTAAGTGAAAAAAGCCAGTCAGGAAAGACTGCATATTGTATGATTCCATATATATGAAATGTCCAGAATAGGCAAAGCCATAGAGACAGAAAGCAAATTAGTGATTGCCAGGGAGTGGGGGTGATGGGAATGAGGAGGCAGTGCTAGTGGGTGAGGGGCTTCTTTGGCGGGTGATGGAAATGTACCCCAACTAGATGGTGGTGGTCACACAACACTGTGAAAGTACTGAATGCCACTGAACTGTACACTTTAAAATGGTTCAAATGGTCAATTTTATGTTGTGTATTTTACCACAATAAAGAAAAAAGAAAACCAAAAAGTAACACAGTGTCTTTGCCATGGTTTTTCTGCAAAAAGTGCATAACCTCCATCTAATCATGAGAAAACATCAGATGAACCCAAATTGAGAAGTGTTTTTCCAAGTTATTTACCAGTACCCATCCAAAGTGTCAAGGTCATGAAAGACAAGTAAAAGACTGAGAAACTGTCACAAGTCACAGAAAACTAAAGGATACAACAACTCTGGATCGTGATTTGGAACCTGGAACAGAAAAGGCCGTCTTGGGGAAACTTGAATAATTTCTGGAGTTTAGTTAGTGGCGTTGAGTTGTGAGGTGTTAATTTCCTGGTTTGGATCATTGTACTATTGTTATGATTAGGCACGATGTTAACATTAGGGGAAGCTTGGGTGTATGGTATAGGGGAACTCTCTAGTACTTTTTGCAACTTTAAAATTGTTTCAAAATAAACATCATAAAAAGTTAAAAATAAACCTTTATTGAGCTTCAACTATGTGCCAGGCACTCTCACATATTCCATTTTTGCAGATGAAGAAATTTGAGGTTCAGAAGAGCAGAGTGCACGGCACAAGCCAGTCAGTGAGACAAGAATAGGAAACTTACATTGAGCGAATGTGCCAAAAACCACTGGACGCTTTCACTCGTGACCTTTTTGGTCCTTACCACAGCCCTCTGAGGTAGATATCATTGTCCCTATTTTAGAGATGTGAAACTGGGGTTGGAGAGTGACATGTCCAAAGTCAGACAATGGGCTAGGGACAGAGTTCAGATTCAAAACCTGATCAGACTCCTGCAGCCATGAAGCTCTGAGCGGCCCAGGCACCACCCTCCGTGAGCGTCCAGGTGGCCCTGACTCCTCTGTTGACCAACCCAGCTGGACAGGCAGCCCTTGGAGACAGTGCTAACTGTGCACCTGCGAGCTCCCCATTCCTCATCTCCTTCAATAATCTGAAAGATTGCCTATCTGTGCTTTTCCTCCCTTCTGCAAATCATTTCAGTCCTCCCACCACTTCTGGTGACTTTGACATTATAAATCATGTCAGATTTTTAGACACAGGGAATGATCATACCCACCTCCCTCCTTCTCTTTTGTATGTCTTCTAGAAGCAGTTAGGCAGCATTCCCTGCTGTTGAATGTCCTCAATCTCCAGGTTAGGGCGTGAGCCATTCCCTAAACCCTTGGGATTGAGGACGATGTGCCTGGCACTGTGGGTTAGGTCCTGGGTGTACGATGATACACCATCTCTGCCTTTAAGGGGCTTGTAGTAGCTGGGAAAGATGCCAAGGGAAAGGGATGGGTTAAGAAAATGGAATCAAGATCCAAATGAGGCCTGTGTATTGTAATTGGTTGAGGTAGCTCTTATGTCTCCTTTTTTTTTTTTTTGGTTTATTTTTTATTGAGGTAACGAGATCTTGATTCAAACCAATCAACTCTATAAGATTTTATGAGGGCTTCCCTGGTGGTGCAGTGGTTAAGAATCCAGCTGCCAATGCAGTGGACACGGGTTCGAGCCCTGGTCCGGAAAGATCCCACATGCTGTGGAGTAGCTAAGCCCATGCGCCACAACTACTGAGCCTGCACTCTAGAGCCCATGCTTCGCAACAAGAGAAGCCACCGCAATGAGAGGCCTGCGCACCGCGACGAAGCCGGCACACTGCTCGCCACAACTAGAGAAAAGCCCGCACACAGCAACGAAGACCCCACGCAGCCAAAAATAAATTAATCATTTAATTTTAGAAAAGATTTTATGAGAGAACCAGGGAAATCTGAACACTGTATTTGATGATTACTAATAAAATATTGTTACAATGGTAAAAAGAAGAGGAAAAAGGGGGAGGAGGGGGAGGAGGGGGAGGGGGAGAAGAAAGAAAGAAAAAGACAATGAAATTAATTAAGTTTGGTGACAGATTACATGTGACGGAGAGTTCTACAAAGGAGGTAACTATATTCTCATTCTCCCCCAGACCTGGAGGGTAGTTGCTGGAGGGCCCTGAGTCCCTTCTTCTCCACCCCCAGCATAAAGGTGCCTGATACCCTGAACGTACAGGGAAGATGCTTTCTCCAACCATCCAACCCGGGTTGCCACTAGATCTGCCAGGGTTTTCTCTCCATCTGTGATATGTGTAGAACTTCCACCCGGACACAACGTGAATCAGAATGCGTCCATACAAACTACAAAAGCTTTCGGAAAGCCTTGCTGGCCCCATCCTGTCATCCTCGCCCGCCCTCCCACGCATGATCACCTGATCAGTGAGGACCTCTGCTCTGAGCTGCTAGAAGTCACCGGGGTGACAACCGTGACTGGCTCCGTATGGATGGAGCACCACATTATTTTTGGTTGTCAGGTGGGCAACCCTCTTGGAGAACCACCCACTGCTACAAGGGATTCCCCTCTCTTACCTGCTCATGTGTCCCAGGCTTTGATTACAAGCTTTGAGTCCTTTCTTCTTTCAACTGATGAGGGTGAGTTTGTAGGAATCTATCCACATTGTTTTTCACCATTGACTTCCTCCATCCTGTTGGCTGGTGACAAGTCTTGGGCAGCTGCCTTCACGCTGGCAGAAGATCAGATTTCTGGGCAAAACAAAAGAAGATCAATTAGAGAAGATAACCAAAATCGCTTGCAGACTCCTCTATAATCCAGGAGTCTTCAATCTAGTCGTGTATATAGATTCTAAATCCTGCTGTGCCTGGTACATAGCCCAATAACACCTTATTGAATGAATGCATGCGGGAATTAAAAGAGATAAGATGTATGTGGGGGACTTTCCTGGTGGTCCAGTGGCTAAGACTCCGCACTCCCAATGCAGGGGACCTGGGTTTCCCTGGTCGGGAAACTAGGTCCCACATGCCGCAACTAAGAGTTGGCATGCCGAAACTAAAAGATCCTGCATGGGGCAACTAAGATCCGGTGTAGCCAAATAAATAAATATTTTAAAAAAAAAAAAAAGATTTATGTGAAATAGTTGAGCTCCCCAATACTTTTTTTTTTTTTGGTTTTTTGTTTTTTTTTTTGCGGTACGCAGCCCTCTCACTGTTGTGGCCTCTCCCGTTGCGGAGCACAGGCTCCGGATGCGCAGGCTCAGCGACCATGGCTTACGGGCCCAGCCGCTCCCCGGCATGTGGGATCTTCCCGGACCGGGGCACGAACCCGTGTCTACTGCATCGGCAGGCGGACTCTCAACCACGGCGCCACCAGGGAAGCCCTTTAAGCACATTTTAAATCCTGGAAACATTAAAAGCTTGGAAACCACCTTTTCCTCCCTTCTTGAGTTACACGGAGGCACGTTCAAAGACAAAGGTTATAGGTGCATCAGGACACAGATAAACACAGTGTAAATCATAATGCAAGCACCTTGGGTTTATGAAATACTCTATGGTTTGCAAGAGATTTGTGCCTATACTCCTCCCTTTGATTCTCATGGTAGTGCTGGGTGGCAGGGGGACAGGACACACTGGCCCCTGGCACAGAGACAGGTACCGAGACAGGGGGTAGGTCCTGAAGGTCCAGAGTGTTTCCAGTGCAGAAGGGGGTCTAGATTCCCAGGCCCACCATTCTCTCGGCTCCACCCTGATAGTAGTAAGTACTATTACTATCGCTTGCTCTGTGTCTGGCATTTTCCATTTACTACCTCATTCAATCCTTACCCACCCTTTGAGGAAAAAAATGTTTAGCCAACAAACACTCCAGGAAGGATCTGAACTCAGATGAGTCCCCGAATGCCACCTTCTAAATCAGTGGCATTCAGTTTACTCCAGTTCCATCCTGTCCCAATCTGCTCATCTGTGTTTGGTCCCAGGTACATACAGGGTACTGTGCGGCTGGGCAGCAGGCTGGAGGGGATCAAGCTCCCAGGCCAGGCCAGGGCTGGTCTTGCTTCCCTGACCCACACCCATGACTGGGTGAGGTACTGGTGTCCTGGGGCTGCTGTAACAAATTACCACAAATTTGGTGGCTTAAGACAATAGAAATTTAATTCTCTCACAGCTCTGGAGGCAAGAAGTCCAAGATAAAGGTGTCAGCAGGGCTGTGCTCCCTCCGGAAGCTCTGGAGGAGGACCCTTCCTTGCCTCTCCCAGCTTCTGGGGGCTCCCGGAGTTCCTTGGGGTGGGGGCTGCATGGCTCCAGTCTCTGCCTCCATCCTCAAGTGGCCCCTCTGTCTCGGGATCTCCAATCTCCCTCTGTCTCACTCTTATAAGGACAACTGTCATTGAATTTAAGGCCCACCCAGACAACCCAAGAGGATCTCATGATTTCAAGTTAATGACATCTACAAAGACCCCTTTTCCAAAGAAGGTCACATTCACAGGGACCAGGGGTCTGGAGCTGGGGGGACACTTTTCAGTCCACTACAGGAAGGAGGCAGGTCGGCCTGCAGTGTCACCCTGTTCTTGCAGTGGTAGCTGCTCCAGCCACAACCCTAGGATGGGCCAGGCCTCCGGCAGGCAGGCAACAAAACCAAGGCCGGGCGGTCTGTCATCCAAGAATCGGGGAACAGGGCTGGCATGCTGGTGCCCGGGGCAATGGGCGAACACAGTGCAGGTCTAGGCAGGAGAGAGATCACTGGTTCCTGAGATTCAGGGAGGTTGGGGACAGAATGCTAATTTCAAAGGCCCAGGGCAGCGTTGCCAGGACAGCGTAAAACCTCATTCCTGGGCTGCTCAAGTATCCCGAGAAGGCGGAAGTCGTGTTATCCCCTGTGGCCGGGCCACAGGGCCCTGCAAGGGAGAGGGGGCCAACCTTGCTTGACTAAGCAGCCCAGAGCTGATCTTCCTCCTGACGCCTTATCAGCTGAGCCTGTGGTCACAGTGCCGTTTGCAGGACTGTGGCCCCACCAGTGCTCAGACAGGGATGGTGGCCATGCAGGAGTGTCCCAGCCGCCAGGACAGGGACACAGCAGAGAGCTGGCAGGTTTCCGTCCTCCCTGGCTCAAGGTGGAGTCACAGATGCCTGGCCACAGGCAATTCTGGACTTCGGTTACATTCAACAAACCTGCTACCTGCTTCCAACAAGCAGGGAAGGGGGAGAAGGCATTGGCAGAGGAGGGGATAAGCCTTGAGGACCTGCAAGTCTCGGTAGGGCTCAGGGAAGGGGGCAGAGTCTCTTGGGGATTCTGGAAGAGGCAGCATGACTGTGTGAAGCTGAAGTGGTGGGCTCTGCAGTGGGACTGCCCGACTTCAAACCACAGCTCACCGTGCAACCTTGGGCTAGTTACTCAACCTCTCTCAACATAGGAGCTCTGCTCTATAAACTGAGACCCAAAATAGAAACTACTTCACACAGTTATTATGAGGATTAAATCAAACGAGCCAAAGAAAGCACTTCACACAATACCTGGTATGTCAGCCAGTTCACAACAGCAACATCGGAGGTGAGTCTTGCAGGAGGGTGTGAAGGTTAACTTCATGTGTCAAACTGACAAGGCCATGTCGCCCAGCTGTGTGGTCAAACATCAGTCTTGGTGCTGCTGTGTGGGTGTTTTTCAGACGTGCTTAACATTTAAATCCACAACCTCTGACTCAAGCAGACCATCTTCCCTAATGTGGGTGGGCCTCACCCAATCAGTTGAAGGCCTTAAGAGAAAAGACTGAGGTCCCCCAAGGGGAAGAAGTTCTGCATTCGGACTAGACAGCAACTTGGACTCATGGACTTGCCTGACTCTCCAGCTGCCACCTCCCCCGTGCATTTCCGACTTTCCGGTCCCCACAACCTCCCTCCGTAAACACATGTCCCCTTGGCTGTTTCTCGGGAGACCCTGACCGACACACCAACACTGAGTCTTCCAACCCATGTGCACGGCTAGGGGGCTCCCCATGAGGGAGGAGGCAGCACTCGGTCACGGGAGAGAAAAGGACGTCCAAGCCAAGAAGGCGCCTGCCCCACCAGGGGCTTCAAGGGACGAGAGGCAGATGTCACCACCTCACAGTGAAGCCCGAGGCTCAGGGCTGAAGGGACTTGTTCAACGTCACCAACTCAGAACGGAGCTGCTGGGCCTGAACCCGGATCTGCCCGACTCACAAACCCGGGGCTTCTCCCATCAATCAAGTGAATGTCATCCATGTGGGGGGGGGGGGCGAGGAGAGGAATTAGCAGGGCAGGGAAGAGGGTGGAGGGCTGTGACAGGGGGCGGGGAGTACAGGACAGAGAGAGGGTCAGAGAAACCACAGGAACCCAAGCCAGGCAGACGGGGAGGGTGAGCCCAGCACTGCTTAAAGAGTTGACTACATTTGATTTAAACACGCCCTGTTTGGGCTCAATATCAATTCTCCCCTGGGTCTCCAGCCTGCCACCTGCCCTGCAGACTTCAGATCTGCCAGCCTTGCAATAGTGTGGGCCAATTCCTTAAAATAAATCTCCCTGTGGATGGGTGGATGGGTGGATGGGTGGATGGGTGGATGGATAAATAAATAGATGGATTGATGGATGGATAGATCTAGATATACAGATACCTCTAGATAGATCTAGATCACCCATTTATATTACCTATCTATCTATTCATCCATCTACTATGTACACACCTGTTGGTTCTGTTTCTCTGGGGAACTCTAATAGCGGGGGCAGTAGAACCAGTGTCCAGGAGCCGCAAGGATAAATGTCCCAGAGAGAGGTCCGAGCAGGTGGGCTGTTCCGGGGAGGTTGAGCAGGCCAGCTGGGCGCAGGGCAGAGGGGACATGAGGCAATTAAGCAGGACAGGCAGGGTGGGACCATGTCAAGAGGAGGCATGTGTGTGCCGGAGCTGCCCTGGCAGAGGCAGCCCTTCACAGAGCACATCGGCAGGATGCCCCCACCCACTTCTGTCTGCTTTCACAGATAGAACCAGGGCGCTGCAGAAACATGCTTGCGAAGAGAAAGGAGCCTACCTCTCATCCACCAATGATGTCATGCACAGATGCAGACACATCCCTGCCTGAGGGCACCATGGCTCAAAGTCAGGAGGAGGCAGAAACGCTTGGGAGGCGGCTTTGCAAGTCTCTCTTTGGAATCTGGGTGCAGCCGCCCTACACGCGGATCTGGAATGTGCCCGCAGCGAAGAGACTTCCTGCACATTTCTGAGGTTCAGGGGATTCTGAAGGTAGGGGCTGGCATGAGAGAACAGCCTCCTGGGACAGAGGCTCCAAAAGGCAGGCAGTGGGAGCTGGTTTCACGGGAGCCCTGCTCACAGCCCGGGGCCAGAAACATCATCCCCACCAGACACGCTAAAAGCCGACCAGGGCACAGGTCGGCTGAACAGACCTCATGGCCAGTTCACGAGAGAAAATAGCCCGGTGGCAAAGTGGAGTTATTCAGTTCCAGAGGCTTCTCTCTTCTTTTTTTTTTTTTTGCGGTACGCGGGCCTCTCACTGTTGTGGCCTCTCCCGTTGCGGAGCACAGGCTCCGGACGCGCAGGCTCAGCGGCCATGGCTCACGGGCCTAGCCGCTCCGCGGCATGTGGGATCCTCCCGGACCGGGGCCCGAACCCATGTCCCCTGCATCGGCAGGCGGACTCTCAACCACTGCGCTACCAGGGAAGCCCGTTCTCTCTTCTTTATTAACAGGCTTCCCACTGGGAATGGATGCTATGCTTGCCCTTCCTAATGGCTGACTGCTATAATATCATACATTTGCACCCATTCTTTCTTCCAACTGTATAAATGCCAAGATAGGACAAGGACAGAGCAGAAGTCACAAAGCTCGAGTTTAGAACATCAGGGCCAGAGTTCCATTTCTACATGGAGGCCTAGTTATACTGCAAAAAATCCTCATGTTCCAAAACACCTAAAAAGAAATATATATTTTTTTATTCTGGTAACAGAAACATAAAATTTACCATTTTAACCACTTTTAAGTGTACCGTTCGGTGACATTAAGCACATTCATATTATTGTTCAACCATCACCTCCATCCATCTCCAGAACTTGCTCATCTTCCCAGACTGAAACTCCGTCCCCATTAAACACTACGTCTCAATTTCCTCCCTGTTCCCAGGCCTTGGTAACCTCTATTCTACTTTCTGTTTCAATGAGTGTGACTATTCTAGGCACCTCATCTAAGAAAAATCATACAATATTTTTCCCTTTGTGTCTGATTTATTTTACTTAGTATAATGTCTTCAAGGTATATCCATGTTGTAGTGTGTGTCAGAATTTCATTCCTGGGGACTTCCCTGGTGGTCCAGTGGGTAAGACCCTGTGCTCCCAATGCAGGGGACCCAGGTTCAATCCCTGGTCGGGGAACTAGATCCCACATGTGTGCCGCAACTAAGAGCAGGTGCAGCCAAAATAAATTAAAAGAATTTCATTCCTTTTTTAGGGTTGAATAACATTCCATTGTATGCATGTAGCACATTAATTCAATGTACATTTGGACTGTTTTCACCTTTTCACTACCTTGGATAATGCTGCTATGAATGCTGGTGTACAAGTATCTATTTCGAGTCTGCTTTTTCTTGACTTAGTGATTTTTTTCTGAGTGTGAAAATTATTGACATTAAGTTTTTCATTATTATTTATCTTATTATCTTTATAATCTCTGTTGCATTTATGGTTACGTCCCCTTTCTAAATCTTTATACTATGTAATTGAGACTTCTTTTTTTCTGGATCATCTTGTCAGAGATTTACCAACTGCATTACTCTTTCAAATAGTTAATCATATTAGTTAGAACTGGATTTGGCTCTGGGTTACAGAAAACCTCCAAAGAGCAGTGACTTAACATGCTGTCACTGTGAAATGTCCAGGGCTGGTCTGGCCGTCTACAGTGTCAGAGAACCAGGCTCCCCCGATCTGTTGCTCTTTCATTTCCAAGGAAGGAAAAGTCACTGCCCAATATCCAAAGATCACCCTGTTGTCCAAGACAGTTTCTGGAGCTCCAGACAGGAAGAAGGAGAAGGGAGAGAAGAAAGGCACACCTTCTTTCTTCCATCTCCTGAGAACTGCACACACCACCTCTGCTCACATTTCTTTGGCCAGAACACAGTCATATGGCCAATCAACTTGCAAAAAGTCAAAGAAATGTTTTGTCGTTTTCTCCTCTCCATATTTTGCTTTCAACAGTCAATTATCTTTCAAAGAAATATTTTTAATGAGAAAAACTCTTCTATTTCACCTCTCCAGTGGTCTGTGTTCCTATGTGTACCTCTAAGTTTCCATCTGCTTTCACTTCTTTCTGCCTGAAGAATATTCTCTAATATTTCTCACAGTGCCTATCTGCAGGGAACAGATTCTCTCACCTTTTGTGTATTTGAAAATGTTTTCTCAAAGATGAATTTCACTAGATACAGATTTCTAGATTGATAGGGTATTTTTCTTTTAGTGCTTTAAAGATGTTGTTCCAGCGTCTTCTGGCTTACACTGTTTCTGACAAGAAATCTGCAGTAAAAGTCTAACTTTTGTTCTTTTTTTTTTTTTTTTGGCCATGCTGTGCAGCTTGTGGGATCTTAGTTCCCAACCAGGGATCGAACCCGGGCCCTTGGCGGTGAAAGCATGGAGTCCTAACCACTGGACCACCAGGGAATTCCCTTTGTTCTTTTTTATTTTTTGTGCAGTCCGCGGGCCTCTCACTGTTGTGGCCTCTCCCATTGCGGAGCACAGGCTCTGGACGCGCAGGCTCAGCGGCCATGGCTCACGGGCCTAGCCGCTCCGCGGCATGTGGGATCCTCCCGGACCAGGGCATGAACCTGTGTCCCCTGCATCGTCAGGCGGACTCTTAACCACTGCACCCCCAGGGAAGCCCTGCTCTTCTATTTTTAATGTATCTTTTTTTCTCTCAAATTTTAAAAGCTTTTTGTCATTATCAATGTTTTCAGCAATTTGATTATGATGTGTCTTGCTTTGGTTTCATTTTTATTCTTCTTGGGATTCTTTGAGTGTCTTGGATCTGTGGATTTATAGTTTTCATCACATATGAAAAACTTTGGCCATTTTCTCTTCAAATACATTTCTTTCCTGACCTTCCTTTTTCTGGGACTTTAATTACATACAAGCACACATACACATACTGCTTCATATTGTCCCACAGGTCAGAGAAGATCTGGTGGAGTTTTTTTCCTTTTTCTTTCTGTACTTTACTGTGGATTGTATCCATTACTATGTTAACAAGTTCACTGATCTGTTCTTCTGTAGAGTCATATCTGCTATTAATCCCATCTGGTGAAATTTATGTTTCACATACTGAATTTTTCAGCTCTATAAGATCTACTTAGTTATATTTTTATATCTTACACTTCTCTCGTAACTTCCTTTAAGTCCTTGAGCATATTTACAGTAGGTGCTTTAAAGGTCTTGTCTTTTAAGCATATCATCTCTGTCATTTCTGTTTCTACTGACTGATTTTGCTCTAGATTATAGGTCATATTTTACACACACCCCCGCCCCATTTTCATGTCCATGTCCATGTCATCAGATGCTGGACATTGTAAATTCTACATCACTGAGTGTTAGGTTTTGTTCGAACAGGTAGTTGGGTTACTTGCAGATTAAGTTAGTTCTCTCAAGGTATGTTTTTAAGCTTTGTTTGGACAAGTCTTTAATATCCTTTACTCTAGAAATAGTTTAGCTCAATTAGACCCTTCCAGAATCTCTAAGAATGTCCTGTGTATTCAGTGAGGACTCTCCACCCTAGCTGCTTGAAACTCGAATACTTTCCAGGCCTATGGGAACTCCAGGAATTGTTGACTTTACAGTTCTCCAGTTGTCCTTTGACCAGCCTCATGTAGTTTTACCCTATGTATACGTAGAGATTACAGGATTGATGCAATTTTTAAATAGGGTGATCAGGGTAGGTCTCACTGAGAAAGGAACGTTTGGGCAAAGATTTGAAGGATGTGAGGGAGTGAATCATGTGGCTATCGGGGAGCAATGTCCCAGGCAGAGGGAAGAATCAGGGTGGTAGGAATGGCTTGCAGACAGGAACCCACCTGGTGGGTTCCAGGAACAGAAAGGAGGCCAGTGTGGCCCCAGTGGAGTAAGCCAGGGGGAGAGTCACAGGATGTGAACTCACAAAGGTCATGGGCATTATAAGCCACCATAAGGACTTGAGGTTGTACTCCAAGCAGGATGGGGATCTGGAGAATTTTGAAAAGAATTGAGGGGACTTCCCTGGTGGTACAGTGGTTAAGAATCCACCTGCCAATGCAGGGGACACGGGTTTGAGCCCTGGTCCAGGAAGATCCCACATGCCGCAGAGCAACTAAGCCAGTGTGCCACAACTACTGAAGCCAGTGTGCCTAGAGCCCACGCTCCACACAAGAGAAGCCATCGCAATAGAAGCCCACACACTGCAACAAAGAGTAGCCCCCTCTCGCCGCAACTAGAGAAAGCCCACGCGCAGCAACAAAGACCCAATGCAGCCAAAAATAAATTAATTAATTTTTAAAAAAGAAAAGCATTGAGAGGAGTTATGTGATTCGTCCTACATTTTTAAAAAAAGAATCCCTCGGGCTTCCCTAGTGGCGCAGTGGTTCAGAATCCGCCTGCCAATGCAGGGGACAAGGGTTCAAGCACTGGTCCAGGAAGATCCCACGTGCCGCGGAGCAATTAAGCCCGTGCACCACGGCTGCTAAGCCTGTGCTCTAGAGCCCATGGGCCATGGCTACTGAAGCCTGTGCACCTAGAGCCTCTGCTCTGCAATGAGAGAAGCCCACGCACCGCAGCTAAGAGTAGCCCCCACTCACACAACTAGAGAAAGCCCGCACACAGCAACAAAGACCCGACCGAGCCAAAAATAAAAAAATAAATTTCTTAAAAAAAAAAAAAAAAAGAATCCCTCTACTCACTGTGTTGGGCATAGATTATAAGTAAGGGCAGAGGCAGGAAACCCAGCTAGGAGGCTATTTCAGTGGCCCAGGTGTGAAATGACGGTAGCTTCGCTTTGCATAGTACCAGTGGATGGAGTTAAAAGTGGTTTAGGTTCTACATATATTCTCAAAGTAGAGCCAACAGGATGTGCTCATGGATCTGACAAGGAATGTGAAAGAAAGAGGAGTCAAGATGACTCCAAGGTTATCAGCCTGAGCAAGTGACGGGAGGATAGAGAAGACATTCGTGCAAAGGGGGCTCAAGCCTGGTTGCTCCTGCTGCTCTCATGAAAGTGAGTGGCTACGAACACTGAAAAACTCTCCATCTCATTTCACACCCAGTGGTGATCTGCTGACCACACCCCATCACACATCCATGTAACAAACTCCCCAGGCAGCCCCTTGATTTGCGTTGATCAGAAGCTGACTTGCACCCAGCAGGCAGCCTGCTTGCTTATGTCGGCAGCAAACGCCATTCACATGTCAGACCACTAGTAAGAGTGGAAAAGAAGTGATTACCACATGAGGTTTCCTTGGTGAAACCAGATGTAAATTTGGGCTTTCCTCCCCTCATCTGCAACACTACTTTGACAGTGGTTTATTTTGAAAGATCATTTTGAGTCGTGGAATAAGCACGGAATACCCAGGACACCTTTAAATTCTTTGTCCTATTGTGGTGTCAAAAGTCCAGTGAGCAACTCATCAGGTCAGCTTGACTCCCAGAGTTTTTCAGAGAAGGTTTTATTGAGCACCTACTATGTGCCTCGATATTTTGAACTGAGTTAAGGTG